>NW_027361737.1:18787500-24260000 GCF_039654945.1 Dendrobates tinctorius | reverse complement strand
CTAACAATTCTTCAGACTTGTTATAAGATATGCAATGTGAAAAATGTGATAAATACTGGGGACTCCAAATACAGTAAAGTCATATACATCAGTGATGTCAAAAACATAAGGAGGGTGGTAGTAGCAGTGGAAATGGCAGTAACTACACCTAGGTCCAGGACTGGTATTGGGCTACCACCTCCCTCAGGTGCTTCTCCTGCACTTAATTTCCTTATTAAGGTGCACATGGCTGCATTGTCCCCATAGACCCTTATGGGCTATGATCGGCTGCATTGTCCCCATAGACCCTTATGGGCTATGATCGGCTGCATTGTCCCCATAGACCCTTATGGGCTATGATCGGCTGCATTGTCCCCATAGACCCTTATGGGCTGTGATCGGCTGCATTGTCCCCATAGACCTTAATGGGCTGTGATCGGCTGCATTGTCCCCATAGACCCTTATGGGCTATGATCGGCTGCATTGTCCCCATAGACCTTTATGGGCTATGATCGGCTGCATTGTCCCCATAGACCCTTATGGGCTATGATCGGCTGCATTGTCCCCATAGACCCTTATGGGCTATGATCGGCTGCATTGTCCCCATAGACCTTTATGGCCTATGATCGGCTGCATTGTCCCCATAGACCCTTATGGGCTATGATCGGCTGCATTGTCCCCATAGACCCTTATGGGCTATGATCGGCTGCATTGGCCTCTTTTGCAGCACATCTATGAACATCTTTATTTACTCTTGAGTCCCCTGTCCCAACAATCTGTCCTCCTGCTTTCTCTCACATTGCGTGCAGGTCTCTTTGATGTGTGAGTCATTATGTCATTTATCCTGTGCACTGCCTTTGTGCTCAGCGGCCCAAGTGTATTACTTTGCATTTTTATTGCCTTGTTGAGTCAATTACCTGATTCGAGAGTAAACATAACTGCTTCATTTACTTGATTAGAGGAGAAAGTCGCTTTTCTAATGTGAGACACTTCTTGCTATACAATCACTTTTTTACGTAACGTTAATAATACATAAAAAATCATGGATCAATAATGTTTGTTATAAAAATTGAAGGCATTTTAAGGTGTACTTATTAATGTCAAAGAAGAATTAGGGAATTTAGTGCAATTCTATGGGGACGGCTCTCCTGGATACACGTCACAGTATACTGATCATGCAACAGTAATATCACAACATATGGATAATGTACACAGTGATGTTATAACAGATAATATACACCTCTCACAGTATGGGGATAATGCACACAGTGATGTCACAGTATGGGGATAATGCACACAGTGATGTTACAATATATGTATAATGTACACAGTGATGTCATAACAGTTAATATACACGTGTCACAGTATGGGGATAATGCACACAGTGAGGCTATGTGCCCACGTAGCGTTTTATTCCGGACACTAAAAACCGGACTCCTTCCCAGAAATCGCGCGTTTTTTTCCGCGATTATGATCGCGATTTTGCAGCGATTTTCGCGTGCAATATTCAAGCACTTTCCAAGCGATTTGAAGCATCGCTTGGAAAGTGATTGACAGGTTGGTCACACTCGTCAAATATAGTGTTTGACAAGTGTGAGTAGCTTTTTACTATTGAGGCCGCCTATGCAGCATCAATAGTAAAAGAAAGAATGTTAAAATGCTAAAAAAAATAAAAAATCGGTGTATATTTACCTTCCGACGTCCCGCGCTGCCATCCCGGGCCTCAGCGTTCCCAGTAATGCCTTGCGAGACCTGTGATGACGTAGTCTCGCGTTACTATAGTGATCTCGCGAGACCACGTCATCACTGGACCGTGCCGCAAGGCATTACTGGGAACGCTTAGGCCGGGAATGCAGCGCGGGACGCCGGAAGGTAAATATACCCCGATTTTTTTTTACAGGGGTATGGTACCCAGGGCCTGGAGGACAGTCTCCTCTCCTCCACCCCGTGGGTACCAACCGCACATGAGACGCTTAACTTCCCGCATGGTGGGCATAGCCACATGCGGGAAGTAAGCGATTCTCATGCATTCCTATGGGTGCGGAATCGCGGCAATTCTTTGCGATTCCGCACAAAAGAATGATCATGCTGCGATTTTTTTTTCCGCAATGCGATTCCGCCGCGGAAAAAAGCGCAGCATTAGCACAGCATGTGCGGAATGCCATAGGAATGCATGGGGGGCGTTCTGTACACGATTTTTAAACGTTTTCGCAGCGTTTTCGTGCCGAAAATCGCGGCAAAAACGCTTAAAAATCGCTATGTGGGCACACAGCCTGATGTGACAATGTGTGCATAATGTACTCAGTGATGTCATAACAGTTAGATAACGTACACATGTCACAGTATGGGTATAATGCACACAAAGATGTCACAATATATGTTTAATGTATACAGTGATGTCATAACAGATAATATACACCGGCCACAATATTGGGATAATGTACACAGTGATATCATAATATATGCATAATGTACTCAGTGATGTCATACCAGATAATGCACATATGTCACAGTATGGGAATAATGCACACAGTGATGTCACAATATATGTATAATATACACAGTGAGGTCATAACAGATAATATACACCTGTCACAGTATGGTGATAATACACACAGTGATATCACAATATATGCATAATGTACTCAATGATGTCATAACAGTTAGATAATGTACACATGTCACAGTATGGTGATAACGTACACAATGATGTCACAATATATGTATGATGCACACAGTGATGTCAAGACAGTTTATATACACCTGTCACAGTATGGGGATAATGCACACAGTGATGTCACAATACTGTATATGCATAATGCACTCAGTGATGTCATAATAATTAATGTACTCACATCACAGTATCTGGATAATGCACACAGTGATATCACAGTATAGGGAGGATGCATATAGTGATGTCACAATATTAGATAGTGTACACATGTCACAGTAGACTGCTGATGCATATAGTGATGTCATAATGATGGAATAATGTGTGCATGTTATTATAGTATAGGGGTAAGGAATATATTTAAGTCATAACATTGAGGCGATGTACTCATGTCACAGTACAGGGATAATGCACACAGTGATGTCACGATACTTTGATAATGTACACGTCACATTATAGAGATAGTGCACAATACTGGCATCGTCCACCTAATTATACCACAGTGCAGGGATATCTGCACAGTATACAGTGAAGTTTCAGTGTACGGATAGTGCATACAAGAAATGTCACGCCATTTCAACTGTGCAATCACAATATTGGAAAACCAATAATGATATCACAAGCAGCCAGGGGCGGACATATCATTAGTGCCTATGTATCCGCACAGGGGCCCGAGAGATAAGGGGGCCGCTACCACCTCCAAAGCAGCAAGCAACTTCTGTCATTAACAAAACTACTGGACGGCAAGTGGATTACATATTGTTCGAGCACCGGGGTTCCTTTCTGCGTCCGTGACTGCATGCGATGTCATAGCACAGATGTGATCCCAAAAGTGGTAAAGCAGAGAAGGGATCATGTACACAGCAGAGGTAACATTGTGGCTCAATGCTAAAATGTAGAATGGTGCAACATCCAATTTCCATTCTTTAGTTCCTTTCATTGCTCTTATGGAATTGATATGTCAGTTTGTGAATATCAACCATACTGGAAACCCACATCCAGTGCCAGACTGGGGTGCCAGGGGCATTGACTATGGGGAGCCACTTTTCACCTGCATACAAATATTACATTACCCTCGTTCACAAATTTACCTAAACCTATAATAATAAACTGGGTAGTTTGGTTAATGAATGATGAGATGCTGCATTTTTTCTGTACAGAGTGAATCAAGTGAATAATGCCAAGTACAGTGGGGTTGGGATTCCATATCTGCACTGGAGCCCACCGGGGGATTCCCCTGTTCCCCTATGGGCCAGTCCGAGCCTGACAACATCTATAGGTGTACTACTTGCATTAGAAACACTACACATCTCTCCTTATCCAGGAGCTACGTGACATTATCAGCAGGATTGTGCTCAGTAACCTACACACAGTGTCAGGTCGGCGCTGTTATACTGATTACAATGATCCTTGGGTGATGAAATCCGTCTTGTGGTTGTTGTTTAATCTTTATTTTCAGTTTTGAGTTAATGATATGCTCGTGCCCCAGGGCGGCTTGTGGGGGTCTTCATGTGGTGCTCTGATTAGGTATTCATAATGCAGACTGCTGACAGGTCACTGATTCCTCACTGACCTGCCCCCGAGTTTACATAATGTATATCTGTATATACGGTACTTAAAAAAATCAAAAACCTTCTGCAGGCGGGTGCTGGCCGTGACACCTGCTCTGCAGCATAATCACATGTTTTATGTCCCAATAATACATGATCTTGATGTTATTCAGCTAGAAAAAAAATCTATTTGAAAATTGCACCCGCTGCACCTGCGCAGTAGCCGCCATCGGTGTATCTAGCTGTGATCCGATAGCTACTATTGCACATGCGCCTGCGGCGCCATCTTACTGGAGAAGAGAGAAAACATTGCTCCTCCAAGATGGCACCGCCTATGCAGTAGCAGCTCTCGGAAATAGAGAGACTCATAAAAATATAATAAATACTATATAAATATGCAGGGTGCATTTGCAATATGTGAAGGGAACTCCATTTAGGAGAAATTTAGACCAGGGTAATTGTTATCAACTCCAACTTGTTGCAAGGAAAAAAAATCCCAAATATGAAGTCTCAATTCAAGAAGTGTCATAGTAATGTATCAAATAATCTCCAAATACATACTTTTGTTAGCCATTGATGTGGGACCTGACACCAGTACTAATAAATGAAGACTGACACCTATGCAGATATAAGTACCCTATATACTCGCGTATAAGCCGAGATTTTCAGCCCATTTTTTTGGGCTGAAAGTCCCCCCTCTTGGCTTATACGCGAGTCATATACACCTGGGGGTCGGCGGGGGAGGGGAGCGGAGATGTTGGATAATACTGACCCCCCCGGTGCGTCTCTGCAGCCCCCCTGCTTCTCCCACAGTCTCGGGCTCCTTCCTTCAGGTGGTACCGCTCATTAAAGACATGAATATGCGCATATTCCTGACTTTAGTGAGTGGTACAACATGACCGCTGAAGGAAGGGAGACCATGGGAGAAGCGGGGCTGCAGAGACCATGCCAGGAGGGGGTAAGTATATGCGATATTCACCTGTCCCCAGTCCAACACTGCTCGCCGCTGTCTGCCGCGTCCTCTGTCAGTGACATTCAGGCAGCAGAGGGTGCGGTGAGGTGGTTAGTGCACGCCGCGCCCTCTGCTGCCTGAACGTCACTGACAGAGGATGCGGCAGACAGCGGCGAGCAGCGATGGAACGGGGACAGGTGAATATCTCAGGTGCTGGGTCCTGAGCCAGCGGTGACACCGGCATCTGTCTCCCAGCGACAGAGAGGTAAGTATGTCTTTTTTTTATTTGCAGCAGCATATGGGGGCATAATCTATGGCACCTCTTATGGGGCAGCATATCGGGGCATAATCTATGGAGCACCTTATGGGGGCAGCATATGGTGGCATAATCTTTGGAGCATCTTATGGGGGCAGCATATGGGGGCATAATCTATGGAGCATCTTATGGGGCAGCATATAAGTCAAAATCTATGGAGCATTTTATGGGTCCATAACCTTTATGGAGCATCTTATGGGGCCATTATTAGCCTTTGTGCAGCATTATATGGGGCATATTTTGTATGGAGCATCTTATGGGGCCCATCATGAACTGTATGGATATTCAAAAACATTTAACCTACTGATGTCTCAATTAATTTTACTTTTACTGGTATCTATTTTTATTTTTGAAATTTACCAGTAGCTGCTTCATTTTCCACCCTAAGCTTATACGCGAGTCAATAAGTTTTCCCAGTTTTTAGAGGCCAAGTTAGGGGGGTCGGCTTATAATCGGGTCGACTTATACACGAGTATATTAGTTGTATGTAAAAAAAAAAAAAGGATGCGGCAGCTTAAAAGCTGACATGCCTAATCCCCCTTTCCCAAAACATCTACAGCTATACTTTAGATAGAAGACACATTACATAGTCTTCTGGTCCCTCCAAAATAAGCCCAAAATAAGGTTCAACCCACTATCACCTAATGCATAAGGACACCTTTAGGCTATGTGCACACGTTGCGGATTCTGCTGCGTTTCCGCAGGGGTTTTGGCCCTGCGGAAACGCAGCAGTTCCGCAGACCAAGTACAATACAATGAAACCCTATGGGTTTTCAAAAACGCTGTGCTTACGGTGCGTTTTTTTCCGCGCGGTTTTGCTGCAGTTTACAAACCGCAGCATGTCAATTGTTTGGGCGGTTTCCGCAGCGGTTTCACATCTTTAACATAGTAGATGTGTGAAACCGCAGGGCAAAACCGCAGACCAAACAGCAGGAAAACCACAGGTCACTTTACCTGTGGTTTTACCTGCGGTTCCGCGCGGAAAAACCCGCAGGTGATTCTGCACCGTGTGCACATAGCCTTAAAGTTAATAATATATAAACCTGAACTAGAAGCTGTACTGTGGCATTAACGTGGCTACTGAAAACCCAATTGCTATGTAGAGATTGCACAATCTAGTACATAAAACTTTAGATGATATATTTATCAGAAAAAAAACAGAACCCTTTTAAACTCCACTACCTATAAAAACCATGAAGTGGAAGAAAGTTTCATATTTTCTCTGCTCTTATAGTAAGGAATCCTCATCAATGATGAAAGTCAAACCTTCATATTTGTAGAATTAGTGGATGCCAGGCCTAAATATAAAGGATCATGATTATCTTTGTAATGTCCAATTATACAGTGAAGGAAATAAGTATTAGATCCCTTGCTGATTTTGTAAGTTTGCCCACTGACAAAGACATGAACAGTCTATAATTTTAAGGGTAGATTATTTTAACATTGAGAGAATATTGAAAATAAAATCCAAAAAATCATATTGTATAAATTATATAAATTTATTTGCATTTTTCAGTTAGAATATGTATTTGATCCCTCCAGATGATTTTTGTAGTTGATGAGGTTTGCGCACATGTCAGGAAAAATTTTGGTCCACTCCTTTTTGCAGATCATCTCTAAATCATTAAAATTTTGAGGCTGTCGCTTAGCCACTTGGAGCTTCAACTCCCTCCTTAGGTTTTGCTATGGAATTTAGGTCTGCAGACTGGCTAGGCCACTCCATGACCTTAATGTGCTTTTTTTTAGCCACTCCTTTATTGCCTTGGATGAATGTTTTGGGTCATTGTCTTGCTGGATAACCCAGCCACGACCCATTTTTAATGTCCTGGCGGAGGGAAGGAGGTTGTCACTCAGGATGGCTCCATCCATTCTCCCATTGATGCGGTAAAGTAGTCCTGTGCCCTTAGCAGAGAAACACGCCCAAAACATAATATTTCCACCTCCATGCTTGACAGTGGGGATGGTGTTCTTTGGGTCATAGGCAGCATTTCTCTTCCGTCAAACACGACAAGTTGAGTTAATGCCGTAGAGCTCAATTTTTGCCTCATCTGACTACAGCACTTTCTCCCAATCACTCACAGAATCATCGAGGTATTCATTGGCAAACTTCAGACGGGCCTGCACATGTGTCTTCTTGAGCAGGAGGACCTTACGGGGACTGCAGGATTTCAAACTTTTACGGCGTAATGTGTTACCAATGGTTTTCTTGGTGACTGTGGTTCCAGCTGCCTTGAGATCATGAACAAGTTCACCCTGTGTTGTTTAAGGCTGATCTCTCACCTTCCTCATCTTCAAGGATACCGCACGAGATGAGATTTTGCATAGTGCCCCAGATCGATCTCGATTGACAGTCATTTTGTATTTCTTCCATTTTCTTACTATTGCACCAACAGTTCTCTCCTTCTCACCTATCACCTTACGTATGGTTTTGTAGCCCATTCCAGCTTTGTGCAGGTGTATGATCTTGTCCCTGACATCCTTATAAAGCTCTTTCGTCTTGCCCATGTTGTAGAGGTTAGAGTCTGACTGATTGAGTCTGTGGACAGGAGTCTTTTATAAAGGTGACTATGTAAGACAGCTGTCTTTAATGCAGATAACAAGCTGATTAGGAGCGTCTAACTGGTCTGTAGGAGTCAGAACTCTTAATGGCTGCTAGGGGATCAAATACTTATTTCTCATTGCAAAATGCAAATAAATTTATATAATTTATACAATGTCATTTTCTGGATTTTTTTTTTGATATTCTAATTCTCAATGTTAAAAATTAACCTACCCTTAAAATTATAGACTATTCATGTCTTTGTTGGTGGGCAAACTTACAAAATCAGCAAGGGATCAAATACTTACTTCCTCCACTGTATATCTGTACAAGCTGTGTTTTTTTTTCCAAACTGAATGACACCAAAATCCCCTAATTCCTTTGGTGGCTCTTCTTTACACCTGTTTCAGTTCAACTATGCCCATCCTATATACAAGATCTGAAAACTGTATCTAGTGTTAGATATAGTCTTACTACAGATTTGTATAGAGGCAAATTTCTATTTTCCTCGGGTCCATTTTTGCCTGTTTTGTGACACCCTTTGTTGAATTTGCTTTGGCAGCAGCTGCCTGGCACTGGTTGCTAAAGTTAAGCTGGCAATACACATTAGATGGCTGTTGGCCGAATGATGCTGCAGCCGATCAATCAGCCGACAGCCATCTCAGCTGACTCTCCCATACACAGGGGGCGCTTGCTCAGCTGAGCGCTCCTGTGTTCTCTATGAGAAAGTTGACATGTCTGACGTCGGTTTATTTTCAGGCGAACAATGTGATTGGCTGTCGAAAATCAGACATATGCCATCGACATTCCCCCTATTAGACCATCAGCCAAATTCTTCAATACCTGAGGGTTCGGCTGATATTAGTCCACTGTTTATGGGGGTCTTTAGTGTGTTTTAGTCTTTGTTTAACCTTCAGCTTTTTTTACTTTAGGCTATGCTTCAAATATGCATCATAGGCCAATTATTTCATCTTATCTATCAGGGCTACTAAAATTATTTGTTGCCCAGGGCACAGTCATCACAGAATAGCGCTGTGCCATTTTATGGTTTATTTGAATTTTAATCAATTTTTTTTGGCTTCTCCAAAGAAGATTTTACATGTATATTTTTCATGTTTTCAAAGTATGACTTTACATATAACATCCCCACTGCTCCATGCTATGCCACTGAATTATCTGAGTAATTATCAGGCACAGTCATGGCCGCAGAGTACTTCACCAGTGATAGGTATCGGTGGCAAACATTGCAGGAGATTGCACCAGTCATCTAGATCTAGAAGCAGAATATTGCTTCCTTGTTAGAATGTGATTCATTGTACAGCTCCCTACCGAAGCTTCCAGCCATAACCGCTCGGCCAAACATCCACATATAATTTATCCCGGAACCTCTCCCCGTGATGTCTGTAAACACTATCTGCCAGAAACGAGAAGCAAGCGCAATGGGCGGGCTGATCTCCGGAGTTCGCAGTGTCATACCCCTATCGGATGGTTACTACCCCACCTTGTCCCACCCAGCTATGCACAGTTTATATTCATTCTGACCACACTGTTGGCCCAGGTCCGACGCCGCTTCATATTGTTACCAGCCTGAGATCAGCAAAAAATGGCGGGTGGGGACCAAGAAAAAAAAGGTGGTAACGTCAGCTGTTTGACAGGATACGTCACATAGACATCACCGCAGACACAAAGGCAAACACCTCATCTTTAAACATAAAATAGCATAAAACATCACATAAATATACATGTTATACATGGTAAGAAAAGCTGGATTCAGATCCTAGACAGAAAATATCAGTCTTTTGTTATTACGCTGTGCTACGAATGTAGAAGACAATATAGATGAGAATGTGCTAAAGGCATAAATTGATTAAGCTACATAAAAAGGCTAAAAAAGAATAATGCAAAAATCATCAGAAAATGTATCATGCAAAAACACGCAGCCAATTGCCCACCAACAACATCTGTACATGACCTACAAAGGCCTACTGTATTTATGATCCGTCACTTGGAATAATGACAGTCATCCATCAACGCATCCCCATAAGCTTGGGTTAATAACATTTTGGCCAGACATCATAGACACGAAGAGGTAGTAAATTCATAGACGGCAAATGGTGCACCAAGGGCCCATGCGATGGCGAATGGGTTAAATGCCTGGTGCAGGAATGTCCCATGGGAATGAGAGAAGGGAGGGAGACGGAGTAAAGAAGACGGAGGAAGGGAGGGCTATGGAAGAAGAAAAATAAGGACAGAGGAAGGAAAGATGAAGGTGAAGATCTCAGAAACAGGACGGAGGGATAATCCATTGGATACATAGAACGAAGTACAGAGAGGAAATGAAGGACATGCAAAGGATCAAGGATGGAAAAATATCTATGTATGATATCTATCACTGATGTGGTAATGATACCGGAGAGATACATGGATCTATAATGATGGAAGACAGAGGCATACATATAAAAAGATCAATGAGTATGTGACAGACAAGGGTGAAGGAGCCACAGCGGAGTAGGGCGGTACCTGGCTGTCTTGTCACTGCTTCCCTCTGCGGTAGAGCATCAAGACAGATTCTCTGGACTGACAGCTAGTGGGAATGCTCTACTGCTGTGTCACCGCTCCCAGTGTGGATGTGTGTGATGCTGTCCTGTGTCTCCTGGTTGTCCCTCCGGGTCCCTGCCCTGCCTGTCAGTGCTGGTTGGCTGAAGCGGTGTGGTGGGGGAGGAGGGATGGTCCGGCTGCTGAAGCTGGAATGCATAGAGCAGCAGAGATGGAGAAAAGAACAGGGAGGAGGAGGAGGAGGACGAGCAGGTGGGGAGAGGGAGGCATGCTGGAGCAGGAGGAGCAACGCTGCTGTCGCTGGTGGTGCTGATGAGAGCTGTGACGTCTGTGCAGATACTACACCATCACCCAACATAGACCATGATAAACACACTGGCTGAGAGATAGATAGCTAGATAGATAGATAGATAGATCAGCAGCACAGTGTATGCTGTAAAATGTATGAAAACAGTGACTGTGTGCTATAAATGCTCAGAGCCCCATCAGAGAAAGGTACACTTGTTTGGTGTTTGTTATGAGCCTCCTAATATAGCCTAACAGGAAGAAGATGAAATGCTGCAACAAATTAAAAAGGCAGCATATATTAATAGGGTCCTTATTATGGGGGATTGTAACTATCCAGACATTCAATGGAATATAGAATCTTCTGGTTTTGCTAAAAGCTGCAAGTTCTTATCTGCAGTTCAGGACAATGACCTCTCTCAGTGGATAAAGCATACAAGCCCTGGATCTGGTTCTGTCCAATAGACCAGATACAATTTCAGATCTACAGGTCAGGGAGCATTTGAGGTGCAGCGACCATAATATGGTAAGTTTCAATGTAATATTCAATAAAACATTTCAAAGGGAAATAGAAAAACCTGGAACTTTAGGAAAGCTGATTTCAATCAATTAAGGGAAGAGCTTAGGCCTGTTTCACACTTCCGTTTGTTTCCATCAGTCAAAATCCGCAGTTTTGCCAAAAAAAGGATCCGCCATTCTTTTTGGCAGATCCGTTTTTTCCCATTGACTTGCATTAGCGGCGGATTTTGACGGATGGTCATCCATTGGATCTGTTTTTTGATGGATCCGCCAAAATTTTGGCGTCCGCTGACTTGAGTGGACGGACAATGAAACGTTTTTTGTCTGCACGGATCCGCTTTTTTACACTGAGCATGCTCGGAAGAATTTGCTTGCCAGAAATTTAACCCCAAATCCCGTTCTAGCAGCAGGAAAAATGCTCTCTCTCTCCCTTTCTCTCTCTCTCTCTCCCTCTCTCCATTTTCCAGGCTGCGGTTCCTTTAAATTTCCGACTTCAGCGGATCTGTCAAAACAACAGTCCGATGGTATACGTTGGTGTCACCACGGAAACGGATCCGTCTTTTGCATTTTTTTACGGATTGCAACTGACCAAAAAAACGGAAGTGTGAAAGAGGCCTTAATTGTGTGGATTGGGAGGGATCATGTCATGAATGATAACTCGGATAGCCAACATAAATCGGGCATGTTTAAGGATATGCTACAAGAATCCTGTAGAAAATGTATACCCTCTGTTAATAAAATGTCCAGGAAAAAAAAGAAACCATTATGGTTAAATTAGACATTACAAAGCATAAAAGACAAAAAAAATAAAAATTACAGAATACATAAATAGCACTTCAGGAGAATAAAGATCTCAATAGGAAATGTGAAAAAGAAAATGAAGTTAGCAAAGGTAGCTACAGAGAAACAAATCGCAAGCAACATTAAAATAAATCCGTCAAAATTTTATAAATATATTAATGTGAAAAAGACAAACACTGATGACATCAGCACTTTAATTGGCAGCATTTCTCTTCTTCCAAACACAGTGAGTTGAGTTAATGCCAAAGAGCTCAATTTTTGTCTCATGTGACCACAGCACCTTCTCCCAATCACTCACAGAATCATCCAGGTGTTCATTGGCAAACTTCAAACAGACCTGCACATGTGCCTTCTTGAGCAGGGGGACCTTGCAGGCACTGCAGGATTTTAAACCTTTACAGCGTAATGTGTTACCAATGGTTTTCTTGGTGACTGTGGTCCCAGCTGCCTTGAGATCATTAACAGTTGTTTTCTTCTCACCTAGCATCTTACTTTGGTTTTTTAGCTAATTCCAGCTTTGTGCAGGTCTATGATCTTGTCTTTGACATCTTTATAAAGCTCTTTGGTCTTGCCCATGTTGTAGAGGTTAGAGTCTGACTGATTATTTGAGTCTGTGGACAGGAATCTTTTATAAAGGTGACTATGTAAGACAGCTGTCTTTAATGCAGATAACAAGCTGATTAGGAGCCAGAACTCTTAATGGTTGGTAGGGGATCAAATACTTATTTCTCAGAGCAAAATGCAAATAAATTTATATAATTTATACAATGTGATTTTCTGGATTTTATTTTTGATATTCTATTTCTCAATGTTAAAATTAACCTACCCTTAGAAATATAGACTGTTCATGTCTTTGTCAGTGGGCGAACTTACAAAATCAGCAAGGGATCAAAAACTTATTTCCCCCACTGTACGTCCCTCAGTACTCAATCCCGATCTGACACAATTTTTGCATTGTTCCATCTTCACCTTACACCAGCATGTGTCTCATATCATAACAAGACGCGTGCCTTGACCAACGCAGTTACTGTGAATGTCCACATGTGGACAAGTGTTTGTGGACAGGGACGTTTCTTTTACAACCAAATTATTATACACACAAGGATGGACAAAGCAGGGGAGATATAACCAAAGGACCCTAAACAGGCTGAGTAGCCTAAACCTGACCCTTATTTGTCCCTGCCTGATAGAGGGGGTTGCTTCCATAAATTTGCGTAATAGCGCCCACACTGAATGTCAGTGTGGTAGGGGCTGGGATTGGGGGGTGGACCACTGCTTACCCTGTCCGGATGACACAGATACCAGGCGATGCAAGGACGAGGTGGAGACAGATTTCAGTTGTAACAGTTCCGGATTTATTCGTCGTCCTCCTGACGACCACAACCACGCACCGTAGCCTCTTTACAGTTCTCTGTCTCCAGGCCTGGGTACCTGCACCTTTGCTCCAGTCGAAGTAACGTCCCTCGCGGATCTTTCGCTGGGGCTGTCCTAGACCAATCTACCGCCAGCGCTTCACCTGCCCGAGGTCGCCGTCCAATCGGTACCCCCGGGGCCTCGTCTGTCCTGCGGTCCATCGGGTCAGGGCCACCCCCCTGACTGTCTCTTTCCTGTCAGTCCCCTCGCCAAGCTCTTCGCTGTTCTCCGTCTTCTGCTGAGCTCCTCCCAGGACTAACCTAACCTGGAACCCCAACCAGTTCTATTTATCCCCTTTCTCACCGGGAATTCCCCTCCTGGGTTCCTATCTCCCCGCCTCCATGAATAAGCGTTTCTCAAGCCCTAAGCTGCTGTTGAGTCATGAACTACTCCCCCCTCCCATCTTGTGGATATTTCTCGGTACTGCACTCTCCTATCTACCTTTCCTAGCTGTCACCCTTCTATCCTGTCAATCTCCGTCCCTTGTGCACAAACCGTCCCCTCCTTACACCAGTCACGTCTGTCCGTCAAGTCACCTTCCCCACATCAGCTGGCCCATAAATTTAGGAGGGCCATCAGGTTGCCCACAACCAGAACTTTTGGTGGGCCATTAGGTGGCCCTCTACCATACATTTGAGAGGGCCCTCAGGTGGCCCTATACCAATAATTTTTATAGGACCCTTAGGCAGCCCTTTACCATTAATTTGGCCTTCAGTCTATTTTGGGTGGGCCTTTTTTTAAACAAAAATGTAAAAAGTTTCCCAGTGTTGCAATTATTATCGGCTTCATAGGCTTTTTGAAAAATGTTTAAACGTTTTGAGCCAACGACAAGACTGAAATGTTAGGAGGGGGAGATGGAGGGTCCTCCTCATTATAGGGACAGTGAAGACTTGACCCTTGGGACTCTACAGGACATGGCTAACTTCATGTACTGCTGCATTCCACGTGACCCACATGTTATATACAGTTTGTACAATATTGATTTCTGGTTGTTCACCCTTCTCTATTCACGCTCCGAGGAGAGCTCAAAAATAAATTCATAAAATTTGGTGGGCCAGTAGCCGGCATTTTTGCTGCATTTCTGCTTTATTTTTGCACTTTCTCATTGTTCTAACTGGTGAAAAACCCATCTCCCGGTAAATACAATTTTAACATTTTACTACCCTTTCTGGGCATTTGGTGTGTGTGACATGATGAGATACATCCTTTTTAATTTATGAAGGAGGGACTGTGACACACCACCAAATACATGCAGACAATGCAAGAACTGGCAAAAATTAGAAGGAGGATGACTCCGATACACCTTGTATTAGACATAAAGGAGGTCCTCACAGACATTCTGTTAAAATTGTTTAAACAGTCACAGACACCAGTCCAGTCCAGTCCCAGAAGAAGAAGTAAGCAGGCTCCTTGCATCTTCTCGCCCAACCACTTGCACCAGTGACCCATTTCCGTCACATCTCCTCCAGTCCCTTTCCCCTGCTGTCACCCCTCACCTAACCAAAATATTTAACCTCTCTCTCTCTTCTGGTATCTTTCCCTCCTCATTTAAGCATGCCATCATACAACCACTACTTAAAAAACCATCCTTCGACCAAAACTGTGCCGCTAACTATAGACCTGTCTCTAATCTTCCCTTCATCTCTAAACTCCTGGAATGCCTGGTCAACTCCCGTCTTATCCGCTATCTCTTCGATAGCTCTTCTTTCGACCCTCTCCAATCCGGTTTCCGCTCTTTACACTCTACTGAAACTGCCCTCACTAAAGTCTCTAATGATCTACTAACAGCTAAATCAAATGGTCATTACTCCATGCTAATTCTTTTGGATCTCTCTGCAGCATTCGACACTGTGGATCATCAACTCCTCCTCACTATGCTTTGTTCCATTGGCCTGAAGGACACCGTTCTCTCCTGGTTCTCCTCCTATCTCTCTGACCGCTCCTTTACTGTACATAAAATGTATTATTAAATTGTTAGGTACAGTGACTCCTCCACTCACAAAGCTGATGCACTATGTGCAAGGGCTAATAAAACATAAAAGGAGGCTCTCCAATATACCCTGCAAGACATGCAGGTGAGGGCTTCAGACGCAGTCATGTAGAGGAGGGGCTCTGAATCAATTTTGGTACAATTTTTAAAAGATTCTCCAAAACTGGCAAAGGCAATGCAGTCACTACGAGGCCTAGCTAAACTTACAAGGAGGCAAGCCAGAAAGATACGTAGAGGGGCAAATCTGAATACATTTTTTTATAATTTTAAAAAGATTGTCAATTGGATTAGGTAAAAAATACATTTTTGTGACGATCTGAAAAAGATTGTGAATTGGATTGCATTCTTTAGGGAATTTCTGTCTACACATGACCATAAATACAGGGTGGGTCATTTATATGGATACACCTGGCTGGGCCATTTATAACGTTGGATGCAAAATGGCTGACTTCAAAATGGCCGCCATGGTCACCACCCATCTTGAAAAGTTTTCCCCCTCCCATATACTAATGTGCCACAAACAGGAAGTAGATATCACCAACCATTCCCATTTTATTTAGGTGTATCCATATAAATGGACCACCCTGTAGATACAATTTGACAATGAATGCATAGGAAGAAGGCATCATACTGTGGACTGTGTAAAACAGTCCAAAACAAAGAAGGTGGTAGAACTTGCCTGTAAAAGAATATATTCTCAAGTCAGCAAATTGACCTCATCCGTTACAAAATCTATACGTAAATGTTCAAATAAAAAGTCACATACAGTTAATTACAACATCTAACTGAACTGAAAAGAAGCAAAGAATTTGCATCTGTTACAGCAAGTAAAGGTGCTGCTAACACTTTAGGATTTATGATGACCAAATTATCAAACATTTAGCAAAAAGTCTGTGAAACAGATTCCTTAAAAATCTTTACAAGACTGTAAACTAATGTGCCAGGAAAAAAAGTAAAAACTTAAAAATGTCACCCAGACAGCCTGGTGCACAGTGCCCACACAGAGGCTGTTTTACAGTGATACCCACAGAGCCTGGCACTGCCCTCACTTAAGCTGTCTCCTATCCCTACGCTAGCCAGAGTAGAATGGTGATCTGATGGTTACGCTTGACCTCCCAAAATTAGGTGTGAGAATTTTACAAACAGTAGGACTCCCTAGAGTGGTAAAACCAATGCAAAAATTAACGAAGCACTGTGATACACTCTAGAAGAGACATAGAGGACTGCCTCTGAGAAATTATTTACACAATTTGGAAATAGTGGGACTCCAAAAACTGGTAAAACCAATTGACTATGTGCCAGGGATGAAAAGCATTTACCCCTGGGGGTATACTTACTGTATATACAGGGTGGTCCAAAAGAAGGTGGACAGAAAATAACAACATTTATTTTGATTTATATATAAAATTATATTTACTAACACAAGCATAACATTGACAATTAAATTTTATTCTGAACAATAATACAAAAGCCCTTAAATTTTATTAACGCAGGTGCTCACACTGTTTTACATCACAATTTGCACAGCTTTGAAGTCTGCCTCTTACGCTTCGACAAACATTTTTGCACAAATCTCTTTGGGTATTAATTTCTTGAAATGCATCTCTTATGTAATTTTTCAAATCACTGACACTTTTTGGTTTTCGACTATAAACTTTGTCCTTGAGTACTCCACAAAAGAAAAAATCCATTGGGGTCAAGTCTGGTGAACGTGCCGGCCAATGACGTGGGCCTCTTCGGCCAATCCATTTATTAGGAAATGTTTCATCAAGATACTCGCGGACTACTCTTGAATAATGTGGAGGGGCCCCATCTTGTTGGAAATAAAGGTCATTTGAATTAGGCTGTTGCTGTAACTGGGGAACAACTTGATTCATTAGAATTTCGAGATACTTATCTCCTGTGACTGTTCCATCAAAAAAAAAGATCCAAAAACACCAAAACTTGAAATACCACCCCAAACATTGACACCAGGCTCATTTAGTTGTTGCTCTAATGTTAAATGCATGTTCTCATTATACCAGTAAATACAATTATGTCTGTTAATATGGCCAGATAATTTGAAAGAAGCTTCATCACTCCACTTAATGTTATCTAAAATTACTGGATTTTCTTCAATTTAGTTAAGCATAATCTCTCACTAAATTGCAGCCGCCTGTCTGGATCATCCTCCAATATACCATGAATTAGACGTGGACGATAAGCTTTCCACCCAATAGATTTCAGGATTCGCATGATGGAAGCTTGTGAAATTCCCAATTCTAAAGAGACTCTTCTTTCATTTTCCAAAGAGTCTGTGAAGAATGAAAAGTGGAATCTGATTGGTTGCTAAGGGCAATTGAGTCAGTTTCACTTTACACCATGTTTGATAAATCTCCCCCTTCATAACCCTATTACACATACTGTCCACATACTTTTGGACCACCCTGTATGTAAGATTATTTTACAGATATGCCATTAAAAATTATATAGTAGGCAGGTTCGGACTGGGGCTGAAATTCAGCCATGGCATTTGAATCACAAAGGCCCATACTGTCCCCTTCCCTGAGCACCAGATTGAATATATTACCCTGTATGGAGGAAAGCAAGATTTACTATAAGACCAACATTTTTAATGATACCCATGGCCTGCTGGGGTAAGTGACGGAGTCAGCAACTTTGTGCTCTGTCACACCTCTTAACAGTATGGATGTCTTGAGAACACCGATTCTGTTAACTACATAGCAGACAAGACCAAGACCAGACAGGCCCTTCTGGCATTTGTCAGAATTGCCAGATGCCTAGTCAGGCCCTGATAGTAGGACATCAGACAGACCCTTGAAAAATTAGGAGGAAGAGTCAGATCATGACCTTGTAGATATGGTGGAGGAGAAGGAGGACACTAAAAATTACCGAACCAGAAATGTATATCCTTGTTTGGGTGGGAAGGGGTACCTGGAAATACACCCTTTAAAAAGGAACATATTATTTGACTTTATGTTACACTGCTCATATCCCGTGTTGTTAAAAATTCTCGGTCAATCAATGCCTTGTTCATTTTGATGAGAGCCAATCTGTTAGCATTTTCAGTTGGCTGGCGGATGCGCCTATCAGTTATTATGCCCCCAGGAGCACTAAAAACCAGCTCTGACAAAATGCTAGCGGCAGGGAAGGACAGCATGACCAGGTCGTAGACAGACAGTTCATGCCACGTGTCCAGCTTGGACACCCAATAGTTGTACGGCACAGAGAAATCTCCGAGGATGCTGGTACCATCAGCTAGGTACTCCTTCACCATCTACATTAACTTTTCCCTCCTTGTCAGAGTACCCCTCAAATCATGGCCTGGGTGCTGGGAGGGTGTAATAAAACTTATGCAGAACTTTGACAGTGTTACCTTGCCTCTGTTGGACCTGTTGGGTGTCTTCCCCCTTTTTACTCCTTGGTTGTCTAAAGAACTTTGACCTCTGCCGCCATAGTTGTCAGATGGGAATTTTTTGACCAATTCTTCCACTAAGGCCTTCTGGTATTGCACCATTTTATTAGCCCTCTTCGCCACCGGAAGGAGAGATGAAAAGATCTCCTTGTAGCGGGGTCGAGAAGGGTAAACAATCTGTAATAGGTGGTGCCCAAAATGCGTATAACACGAGGGTCACGTGAAAGGCAGGGGAACATAAAGTCTGCCATGTGTGCAAGACTCCCAACAGTCAAGATTTCTCTATCCCCACCAGGAGGATGACTCTCCATTTCCTCATCCTCCTCCCTCTCCTCGTCTTCAGGACATCCACCTGACGGGAAGCAGGTGTTGGGCACTGGTGCTCAGGAAGGATATAATGGAACAAGAGTGTACAAAGGAGGGCAACAAAATTAATAAAGGGGATGGGGGTACTACAATACCCAGAGAGATTAGCAAAATTAGGATTATTTAGTCTAGAAAAAAGACGACTGAGGGGTGATCTAATAACCATGTATAAGTATATAAGGGGACAATACAAATATCTCTCCGAGGATCTGTTTATACCAAGGAAGGTGACGGTCACAAGGGGGCATTCTCTGCGTCTGGAGGAGAGAAGGTTTTTCCACCAACATAGAAGAGGATGCTTTACTGTTAGGGCAGTGAGAATCTGGAATTCCTTGCCTGAGGAGGAGGTGATGGCGAACTCAGTCGAGGGGTTCAAGAAAGGCCTGGAAGTCTTTCTGGAGCATAACAATATTGTATCTTACAGTTATTAGGTTCTTTAGAAGGACATTGATCTGAGGATTTATTCTGATGGAATATAGGCTGAACTGGATGGACAAATGTCTTTTTTTGGCCTTGCTATCTATGATACTAAAATGAGGTGAGGCAGGGCTGGGTAGTATCACCTTGTCTACTTTCTTCCTCCATCGCCACCTGGTCTACATGCAAAGTGTTGGGGTCATGGATGGGTTAAGCAGACTGTTACACCCAGCTATGGCAACTGTGGATTTGTGGACCCACTGTGCCACAGGAATGGGCCTACCCAGAAAGGGGCATAACTAAGCGGCTACCTTGGTGTTCACTGGAGACTCTAGTGGTGAGGTCAGGCTTGTGCAGCAGGTAGCCGCCAGGTACCACTCCTGGGCAGAACTCGATTCTGCAGCTACTGACCCCAGGGGTCAGGTATGCTGACACTGATTTAGGGTTTAGTTCAGGCATGCCAGTCTAGGATTCAGGATCAGGATTAGGCGGCCACTCGTGGACCATTGAATAGTGTCCACTGGCCGCACTGGGACCAGGGGACCTCAGGAACAGGACTGGCCGCTCCAGGACCATGGGACAATGCTCAGGCACTGTCCTTTCTGGGACCAGGGGACAAGTTTTATGCACTGGCCACTCCAGGACCAGGGAAAGAGGTTCAGGCACTGGCCACTCCAGGACCAGGGGATGAGGTTCAGGCACTGAGCACTCCGGGACCAGGTGATGAGGTTCAGGTACTGGCCACTCCAGGATCAGGGGACGAAGGTTCAGGAATTGGCCACACTGGGACCAGGGGACTACGGACACAGGTCTGGCCACACCTGAACCAGGGGATAACCTTCAGGCTATGGCCATACAGGGACCAGGGGACCTCATAATTCACTAGCAGTACACCTTAATAACTAATGATTCACTACGCTTCTTGCCAACTCCCTAGGGGAGAAGGAGTATTTTATACAAGATGCCTGAGCGATTGGCTGGGAGCCATCTTGCTAGTGTACTATTTATGCTAAATGCCTCTCAGCAACAGGCTGAGAGCATTTAGCATAATGCGCATGCTGACCCTTTAAGAATGGGGAAGCACGGGCACTTGCAGAAAGCAGGAAGTAGCAGAAAGGACATGCCAGGAGACAACGCCATGGTGCTGGAGCATCCCTGCATGGAGGGGGAAGGTAAAAGCATGCAGGGGGCTCTGGCAGCAGCAATACAGAAAGCTTCATCTTCCATTGTGAGCTGCGAGTGTGAGTACATACAGAAACTGGTCATGCTAAGATGCCGATTGTCATCACAACTTACCATCATGGTTGATTCCTTGATGTTTTGGATTACCGCACAGATGTCAGACATCCATGGCCACTCATCAGTTGTTATGTGCAGAGTCTGAGCGAAATACCCACGGGCATGTTGGAGCTGGTATTCCACTACTGCCCTCTGTTGCTCATAAAGCCTTGCCAACATGTGCAATGTAGACTTCCAGCACATGGGAAGGTGGCAAACCAGTCGGCGAGGTGGCAGTTGCAAGCTCTGTTGCAGCATTGCCAGACCGGTGGTGTCACAACTCTGTTGTCAGGTGTCCCAGGACCAGGGGCTCCTTCTGTGTCACAAATGCTAGGGACACACTGTCCCCCAGATTACTTCTGATGGAGAAGATGCAGAGACAACGTACCTTGCCTTAGCTCCTGAGTCTGCACTCAGTCTGTACCTTTCCCCCACATAGGGAAGAAGGGAGTCGTAGTGTACCATAATACAGTAACCAGACTAAAAAGGTAATACGAACAGGGATAAAGGAAAATATCAATCATACACATGTACACACAAACAATATAGGTAAACACCAGGGAGTGAAGGATAGGGTTAAAACAAAGTAGGAGAAGAAAGAGAATTATCACACACTAAAAACCTAGCAACAGTCACAGATAAATCCATCAAACCCCTTGCACAATAACAACCAACAGCCATGCACCAAAAGCTACTCTGACAATGAGTGCTAGCCACTGCCCAGATTATATAAGAAATGGCAGGGGCTAACAGTGCACACCTAAGAGCCTTAACGCAGAAAAGTGGCCAGGAGCTCTCAACTGAGCAGATTAACCCCTGCACTGCTAAACAAAACTTGCACCATTTAATATGAAGGTGAATTGATTCTAATCAGTGCAGAAATAGGAGAAATCAGACGCTGCGGTCTTCAGGCTCCTCTCTGTCGCGTCGAACCCGTGACAGGCGGCAGCTGTATTTGATTTGCAGAAATGGGTGCATAAGCAGCATACTTTAATAAGTAACTCAGGCAAATCAAGGTAGGTTTTTAGAAAGCGCTGAAGCGCTAAGTTGAACATAAGGGCCAGGCATGATACGTGTGCGAGATTACCAAGCTTCATAGCCACCAGGTTATGTCCATTATCATACACGACCATACCTGTTTGTAGGTTCAGCGACAAGTGCCAAAGATCTGTCTGGTCTGTTAGACCTTTCAACAACTCCACCGCGCTGCGCTTTGTCACCTAAACAAATTAATTTCAGCACAGCCTGTAACCGCCTTGCCGAGGCAGTGCTGCAGTGCTTCCAACATGCGACTGATATGGATGATAATTCTGAGATGGAGAATGAGGAGGAGCGGGAGGAGGTGCAGGAACTGGCATAGGAGAAAGGGGGAAACTAATGGAACTTGGGCCTGCAATTCTAGGTGTTGGTAGCACATGTGCGGTCCCAGGGTCCGACAACGTTCCGGCCTCCAAGCAGGTTCACCCAGTGTGTGAGGGAAACGTAGCGTCCCTGACCACAAGCACTTGTCCAGGTGTTGGTTGGTAACTGGACCTTCCCAGTAACTGCATTGGTCAGAGCACAGGTTATGAAATGGGGCACATGCTGGTGCAAGGCAGGGATGGCTTTCCAGGAAAAATAGTATTGGCTCGGGAATGAGTACTGAGGGACGGTTGCAGCCATGAAGTTGCGGAAATGTGGTAGTATAGTGTTTGGGCCTGTGGGTGGGTGGATGTGTGCTTCCGCGTGCGTTCCAAGGCCTGTGGTAGGGACAGCTGAACATTGCGCTCGGACAAAGAAGTGGACATGGTTGCTGATGGTGGTTGAGGACATGCAGCAATAGGTGCAGGGCGGGAGGCATCCGCGCCTGAGTCCTGGACAGTGGATTAGCAAACACGTAGCATAGCAGAAGAGGCAGTGGTGTCACCCGCAGACACTGATTGGGGACCCAGGAGTCTGCTCACTTAGTTGGGTGCTTTGATGACATGTGCCTGAACATGCTGGTGGTGGGCAGGCCCCTGCTAATCTTGGTACGGCACAGGTTGCAAATGACCGTTTTGTTTTTTTTTATAACTCTGTTTATTAAATTTTCAAAATCAAACTTAATGCAAAACATATTAGTAATACAGATAATCAGATTAATTAAAAATCTTTGCGCAGGTTTCTGGTATGATAGACACAAAAGGTCATATGTTAGATCATTCAGCCAGATATGCTGACTATATTAACGAAGAAAATTGTGATTATGAGGCCATTTTAAAATAGACAAAAAATATGCATAAATATAAGTATAAATACGTTAGAAATTACTTTAAAACATTGATAATAGATGCTCTCATAAAGTGCTGTTGTGCTTAAAGGTTGGGATGATTAATTCCAGTTAAGGGTACTTGTCAGAATTCCATAGTAGATAAGAGAAACTGGCGATTACTAGAGCATACATATAAATTACTTATGTGCAAAAAAAACTAAATGATTATAGGTCATTTCTTTCGACACTTTTTTACTTTTATAGTTTGAGCAAATAATATGAGTACTACACGTTACCTAAAATCCTATAGGTTAGATGTCCACATGCAAAGTGTCTTGTGTTTAACCCTCCGTCAGGCGCAATATAGATTCTCCTCAGTTCATGCGCAATGTGCCTGACAAGCACAGGTCAGAAAACCACCTATAGTAGCTACATATTTCAATTTCAGGACTATAGAAGTAGTCAGTGACCTTCATAGGAATGTATTAAAAGAGATTACACCAAATCAGATGCAAAAAAAAACATTTATTAACCATAAACTTATTAAAACTAAAAGTACCACTTTTCGGTAGTACCGCCAAATAGGCTCCAGTTATCTTTACTTAACTATTGCTTAAATATAAAATTATGGAAAAAAACTTAAAGGATATTGCACTTAGATGTTACTTAATTATTTTCTACTCATCTTCAGTGGTTTCAATTGCAGCAGAAGCAGCACAGGTACACTTAGAAAAGCAAGGCTGGCAGACGAAAGTTGCATGGGAAAGGCAGATTGATTCTTTACATATTTTGCAGTCATATTTAGAAAGCCTTCTGAAACCAGATACAAATGAGCAGGTAGTACAACTGCGTCTTTTAGAAGGTGGTAGAGTCGGTGTTTGTTCTGGAACGTCCTTGGGACGATATCTCTTCAACCGGTGTTGCAGGGCAAGGGGCATTCCAACCATCTTTGTACTTCTTAGGCTTAGCTCTCCACTCACCAGTTCATTAGCCAATTGTTTTAGGTACATTCTTCTGCGCATTTGTTTAAGTTCATTACCGAGGTAAATTACTTGTGAGTTGATGCCACCCACATTCAGCATTGTAAAGAAGATTACCATCGGCCAGCGTTTGGTATTTCGACTTACATTGAAATTGCCACACATTTGGTCAGCAGTGTCAACGCCGCTTTTGGTCAAATTATAAAAAGTTATGATTTCTGGTTTCCTTAGCTCCCCAGACTCTGGATCAATGGTGTAATCATTATGTAATGAAGAGACCAAAATCACATTTTTCCTCTCGCATGGGATGTAAGAAACTAAAATCTTTCCATTACTGAACCCAAACATAGTGCTATACTGTTGTTTGCCTTTTGTATATAGAAAATCTGGCGGCAACTGCCTTTTGTTTTTTCTAACAGTTCCCACATATGACAGCTTTTTCGTTTTTAAAAAATCATTCAGATCAAAGTCAGTAAACCAGTTGTCAGCAGTGATATTTCGACCAGATCCAAACATTGGCTCAGCAATTCTCTTTACCACATCACTAGGCTTGTTGCTCACATTGAAAGGACCTGGTGGCTGTCTTCCACAATAAACTTCCATGTTCATAGTGTACATCATCCTTGCATCAACCATGGCAAAAATTTTAATTCCATATTTGTTTGGCTTTGATGGTATATATTGCCGAAAACCACATCTTCCACGGAAACCTGGAAGCATCTCATCAATAGTGAGGTTTTGCCCCGGGCAATAGCTTTTTTGACAATTCATAATAAATTGTTGAAATACGTCCCGAATTGGTGCAAGCCGGTCATAACCTTTTCGTTCTGTCCGGGTACTTCGATCATCGAAACGGAGGCAACGGATCAGGACTTTGAATCGTTTCAGATTCATCACAAGGCTGAATTTTTCGATGCCATCACCGTCTGTCCCCCACAGCTCCTCCAAACTTTGCCTATTTGCTCTGAAAGCACCAGCTAGGTATAACAAGCCAATAAATGCCTTGAGTTCAATCACATCAGTGTTTTTGATGTCCCTCTCTCTGGAGAATTGCTCTTTGTGTCAATATACTGGTTAGTGAACCGAACAATAGTTTCCAACATGCTATCTGTAATTAGATTACTCCAACATTCCACTGCAGTTTTAGCTTTTCTAGCACTTCCAATAACTCCAGGAAGGTGTGTAATAATATTGTGGGATTCTCTGCGCTGTTTGTTCTTGGGTGCCTTTTTGTTCCACTTTGTATTTTTATCTTTGCCCAAATAATAAGCTAGATCTGTGTCTGTTTCCTCTGTATCAGTGTCATCACCATCCTGCTCTGTTCCAGAATCAGTGTTACATTCTGCTACCTCATCTTCAGATGAAATGTCACTAGATTCCTCTAAATCCTCAGTTACTGCTGGTTCTTCCTCATCATCTTCTAACAAAAAAATCTTCATTTCTTCTAAATGAAGGGGTTTAGATGAATCATACTGTTTTCTGGCCATTGCAGCAGAAAATCTGAAGCAAGAGAGAAAGAGTATGTGTTAGGGCGCAATGTGCCTTAGAAGCCACCCTCCTTTTGTCTAAGAAAACAGTACATATGTACACTAACTTAGCATTAATCCTTCACAAAACAAGCTAAATACACAATCGTGATGAATAAAAAAAGAAAATACTAACCTTTCAATTTGTGTTGAAATCAGGCGCAATGTGCCTGAGAAGACAAAGTGTTGATATCTGCTCACTAGAAGGTCTGCTGAGTCACTGTGATATCAGGTTTCACAGAGCCTGTAGAGTCAGGAGATAACTAGGAGGGTTGGGGTTTTCTGATAAGTGGGCAAGGAGAGAGAAGTGAAACTAATTACTGTGTGCCTGTCAGATCTATTGCGCCTGACGGAGGGGATAGGAATCAGCGGTTCCTTTTAGGTGCTTATCCAAGATAGCCAGAGGGAGAGGAATCCATTTATCTAATAGAACGTATTACAATTAATTATAAGGAGACCCTATGGGATAAATTCCACAGCTCCAGTGCCGAGCACTCCTGCATAAATTAAAACCTGGAGGTTGCTGCAAACGTTGGTCAGTCTTCTGGTGATATTGGTCAGTCTCCGGCACCTTCCACTGCCCCTTGTCCATATATTAACGTGGCTAATTAAAGGCACGGGCCACAGTCCTGTATGGGCCCAAGGTGGCTCCTCAACTATTTCCACTAGTAACGTCCGGTCAAAAATGTCAGGGCAACTATCTACTGACCCAGTCAGGGCGCAAGTGTCAGTCTGGTATACGGTCTCTCTTGTGCAGCACGTGTGCAGTACTCACGGTCACGTAGGGCATAGTCACTGGCCACACACTGTATGTCCCGCTGTTGGTGGCTGGTGATGGCGGACGCTGGTCCGAGTGGCACTGCTCCGTGTGCACAGCTCTGCACTCTCTGGCTCGGCTTCACATGGCTCTACACTCTCTGGCCCGGCTTCACACGGCTCTGCACTCTCTGGCTCGGCTTTACATGGCTCTGCACTCTCTGCACAGCAGTCCCTGTCTCTGTCGCTCTCATTGGGTGCAGCACTGCCTGTCACTGCCCCGGAACTCTCCTGTGGGAAAGGCAGGGCGTGCCGCTCACCGTTCTCCCGGCTGCTCTCAGCGCAGCCTTCTGTGCTCTACTCTGCCGGCGCCAGGCTCTGCAACTTTGTGCACTTTTTCCCTTTATCCTGTTGACACTGCATGCTCTTTTCAGCTTTCCCCCGCCCTCTTGTCACTCAAGGAAGCTCCGTCTCCCTCAAAATTCCCCCAGACTGCAGGGGAAGCTCCGCCTCCCTAATCCTTCCTCTCGGGGACAGAGGATGCAGCCTCTCAAGTTCCGGATCCAGCATGCAGGTACCTGTGGTCCGGTCCACCTCCCTACATTCCCCCTCTCTTTTAACTCGCCATTCCATGGGCGAGGTTTTGTCGTCCTCTCCGCTGTTCTTCTGAGTGCCGACAACTGCCCACAGTTTCCGCAACTCTTCCTGCCTCTCTGGCTCCATCTTCTCCCTGTACGGCCTGTAGAGGTCACTCCACCCCGAAGTGGTGGGAAAAAAAGGTTCATCCAGCTTCTCTGCAACTTCAATCACTTTCACCCCTTTCTTCTTCTTCTTGGCTTTGTTGTCAGCAGAAATCTGAGCAGTCGGCTCATCCTTTCCTTTGTCTTTTTTGGAAAAATTAGGGGCTTCTTGAGCAGACTCCTCAGCTTCCGGGGAGATCTCTAGTTTGGTCTCCATCACTCCCATGACTCCTTCCACCTCTGCAGCATCACCTTCAGCCTGGTCTTGGACATCGGCAGCAACATCTTCTCTGGAGTCTCTTTTGCAGCACCATTAGTTTCTGGAGCTTCACCTTCAGCCTTGTCCTGGATCTCAGCAGCAGCAGCCACTTCAGCCTCACTCGCTGTTTCACACAGCTGCTTCGCCTCTTCCAACCGGTCAAGATCTCCGGGGCTGTCAGGCGGTGAATCTTCCACTTCAGGGAACGAAGCCAATGGCTCTCCTTCGCAGTTCACCGCTTCCAGCAGGAGTACCTCAGGGGCATCTTGAAACTCTTCCAATGGATCAGGGTTCCTTGAGCTGACAGACAGCAAACTTTCCACATCAGAGAATGGAGCAAGTGATTGTTCCTCTTCACCGTCTGGTACCTCAGGAACGAGTGTCACTAGATCACCTGACGCTCTCTCCCCTTCTTCAGGACCTTGTGGTCGCAGAATACATAGATGGTATTCTCTGGGGTACATCCCTTCCTTCCCTTCAGACCAATGCTCACAGACAGAACCTTCGGACTCAAGTGGGAGCTCGACCAGACTCGCCTCCATGCGTTTAGCCACGCAATTGTCTCATCGTAGTCAGCGGTCACCTTCTCCACCTCTCCCTGGTGTCGAATGTCGTGGCTTCTCCTGGCTCTGGATGTAACTCTTCTCCTTCCGCTGTACCACTCACTCCAAGGACGACGCTCTCCAATTAGCTGAGACTTTGAAGGAATGAGCTAACTTTCCCCATCGTTTGTTTTGTGTGGGGCAATTTCTGGACAAGTGTCCCATCCTTCCACATGTCCAACACCCTCGCCTGCACCTGTCTGGTGGGCGCTTTGGCCTGGACCGTCGACCTCAGCGGAAAGCAAGTCTCACTTGCCTTTGCTCTTCACTCAGCGAACTGGGAGTAAATCATGGGACGACTGCTGGGACACTTCTGATACTCCGCACCTGTTCTCTGACTTCCTTTGGGCTTTGCTGTGAGTCACCTTGGGGTATCACATGGGACTCCAAGACACCCATAAGAGCCTCCTCCAGCTTTTCAACCTTTTCCCATATGTTCCGCATTCCCTGCCGTAATTCGCAGGACCACGTGGGCTCTTCCTCGTTCGGGCTACGTACTCAGCAACACCGGACCATCCCTATCGAGACTGCAATCTCCTGCTCCTGCTCGCCTATACACGCCTCTTCCCCAACTTCTGAAAAGTCATGTGTGGGTTAGCTCGCAGGCGCTCACGCAACGCCCGCCACAGCAGCACACCTCTCAGTCACTAACTGGTCTCGCAGCACGGTGTCTGGGGTTCCTATGCCTATGCAGTCTTTCCTCAGAATCACGGTGTTTAACTTCTGTAGCACGTTCACAGTCTCCCCCTCTCTTTGCATGTGGCTAAAGAAACGCGTCCTCAATTCCCCTACGTCAGTGGGGTCTCCATGGGTCTCCTCAAGTATTTTCAGTATATTGTCAAAGTGTCTCCATCTAGGGCCATCATGGCAACTTCCGCCTCTATCGCAGGAGTCGTGGGGTATATCCTCATCATCCCACTGACCAGCTCAGTCTAGCTCCATAACCGAACATTGCCGCCCTGAGAACTTGGGGAGACTACTTAAAATTGTCCCCAGTGGTATACTGGCCCTTAGAGCACCCGCAACCGCCTGGTCTGCAACCCCTGCGCCTGTAGACTAAATCCTGCCAACTACGCCAAGTGTAAGATAGCAAGCAGGAACGCGGGATGCAGTGACGGGAAGCAGGCAGAGCAAGGGGTAACAGGTTTATTTACAGGGGAAATTACTCCACGCAGGAAGATAAAAGAGTTAAACGGTATTTAAAGCACAACACGATGATAACGGTATGCATACACGACAATTTGCGCAAGAGGTATTTCAGGAAGTCCTTACTCTGCAGCTTCTGCTGTGTACTCAGTAGCGCCGACAACGGCAGGAGATGCGCCTCCTCCTGGAGGTCGCTGCAAACGTTGGTCTGTCTTCTGATGACAGTGGTCAGTCTCCGGCACCTTCCACTGCTCCTTGTCCATATATTAACGTGGCTAATTAACGGCACGGGCCACAATCAGGTGGCTCCTCAACTATTTTCACTAGTAAGGTCCAGTCAAAAATGTCAGGGCAACTATCTACTGACCCAGTCAAGGCGCAAGTGTCAGTCTGGTATATGGTCTCTCTTGTGCAGCACGTGTGCGGTGCTCACAGTAGCGTAGGGCACAGCAGTCGGTACTCTGGCAGTCACTGGCTCACACTGTACGTCCCGCTCTCCCTGGTCCCCGCTGTTGGTGGCGGATGCTGGTATGCATGGCACTGCTCTGTGTGCACGGCTCTGCATGGCTCCGCACTCTCTGGCTCGGCTTTACGCGGCTCTGCACTCTCTGGTCCGGCTTCACACAGCTCTGCACTCTCCGGCTCGGCTTCACATGGCTCTGCACTCTCTAGCCCGACTTCACATGGCTCTGCATTCTCTGGTTCGGCTTCACATGGCTCTGCACTCTCTGCACAGAGGTTCCTGTCTCTGTCTCTCTCATCAGGTGCAGCACTGCCTGTCACCGCCCCGGAACTCTCTTGGGGAAAGGCAGGGCGCGCCGCTCACCATTCTCCCGGCTGCTCTCAGAGCAGCCCTCTGCACTCCAGTCTGCCGGCGCCAGGCTCTGCAGCTTCGCGCGATTTTTCCCTTTATCCTGCCAAGGCTCCATGCTCTTTTCAGCTCCCCCCCGCCCTCCTGTCACTCCAGGAAGCTCCGTGTCCCTAAAGCTTCCCCCAGACTGGAGGGGAAGCTCCGCCTCCCTAATCCTTCCTCCCGGGGACTGAGGATGCAGCCTCTCAAGTTCTGGGCCCAGCATACAGGTACCTGTGGTCCAGTCCACCTCCCTAAACATACTGCTGATCTGTGACTTGTAATGCAGTCCGGGGGACCTACATTCTTGTTTTGAGACACATCCAAGGCGCATGCTTTAACAAAACATTTATACTCTTCCCCTTAGTGGTATCGAATGTGCTATATCTTAACAATTTCAAAACTAGAGAAATTAATATTAAGAATTTCCTCATGGTTACTGTATGGGGGCTTGTTATACTAATACTCGTAAAAGATCAAGCTAGTAAGTATAAAAAGCGACCTAAATACCCAACTCCAGCCTCCCCAGAGAGCAACTGTTATTTGTAATGGAGTGCATATAATCTCATAACAAAACAATATAATAATCAGCCCCCCAGTGTCCTGTCGCCCCTCACCCACCTCCACTTCAGTCCCCACAATACTCCCTTGGTCTCACTTTCACCCCCCAGTGCCCTGTTCCCCTCCCTCATCTCCATTTCAGCCCCCACAATACCCCTATGGTTTCACATTCACTCCCACTCCCTCACTTCAGACTTCACAATACCCCCATGGTCTCACATTCACCTCCCCATTGCCCTGTCTCCCCTCCCCCACTTTAGCCCACACAATACCCCCATCCTCTCACATTCACCCCACAGTGACCATGACATACCTGAATTTATTAAACCTAATGAATTCCATCCCCACTTACTGATTAAGTTTGCAGGCAGTGAGGCAGGACAGAACATGTCTGAGAAAAATGCAAGGTGGGCACTAGGACCCAGCGTGCCTGCCCTGAGTCAATCCAAGCATGCTCAGAGTGAAACAAACTGCAACCCGGGACAAGCTCCATCATCATGTCAGACAGCGCTGTATACTGCAGTAGTGAGACTCTGCAACTGGCCACTGTGCTAGCCAGCGTGCAGTCTCCGTTAGACAAGAGCAAGCATTTTAATGCTCTCCCCTCATGTGCTGTATTCTGCATCATCACATAAGTGGCAATGGCTCTCTGTGGGCCCCTTCATTTGACAGGGCACAGGGTGATGGACCCCTCTGCCCCCCAGTAGCTACGCTACTGGTGTGATTCCTTTATTCCTTAGGGAACATCTACTCTAACAATCCTATAAACGGCAAAGGACATTCAGGGTAAGACGCTGTTGAGTGGGAGTACTATTGCATTACCTTAGGATGACAACCTCCACGGTCAGGCAGGGACAGACCAGGGTCAGAAAAGGGCTTTTCCTAGCCTGAATAAGTACCTGTCTGGTTCAGGTATTTCTCTTCCTGGTTTGTACCTGTGTGAATGTGCTTTGGCAGTCATAACATTATCACCAGCCTACTCCATTTGTTGTGTGCCAAAAAGTCATCATGGATGCCCTGACCGCATAATTGCGGACTTTGTGTTTGGAAGTGGCAGTCATCAAGCAGCTACAATATCCTAATCAGTAATCTGCGCCTAAGGTAAAATTATTGGACTATTTTGATGGGTACCGAAATAAGTTTTCCATTTTTTTTGCTACATGTAAATTGTATTTTGGTCCTCGTCCTACCTTGTCCAGGGGAACAAGTCAACGCGTGAGTATTGTTTTGTCTTTGTTTCTTGGCATTTTCTTTGCCAGAAGATCTCCTGTTTTCCTGTGTTGACATTTTTTTTCTCTGCTCTGGGGCTCATTTATGACAACCCAGAAAAAAAATGGTGGTTGCTGAATCGATGATCCATAGGTTCGTTCAGGGAAATCTGTTGTGAATTCGCTTTCTGGCCTCCCTCTTGTTATTACTGAAGGTAGTGGAGCTGGTCAAATTGACAGAGGGGTTGCGAGTTCTCTTTCTGGGCTCCCTCTGGTGGTTACCGGAGGTAATGGAGCTGATCTGATTAACAGTGGCTTGCCATCTGATAATGAGGACGACAATTGGAGATCTGGGGTTTCAGATTGGGATTTAAGACAGCCGACTCCCTCTATCCCTGCTGGTGATTTTCTTCCTGGCTCCTCAGGTCTTTATTTCCAACTCAGTCCCTGCATGTTCAGCTAAGTGTCCATTTGCTATTCTGTTTACTTTTGATCTGGTTTTGTCTATCTCAGTTTTGTGTGGGTCAGCCAGCTCCTGCTGGGGTTGTGCTGAATCACCGTCCATATGTTACTGCTTGTGCCAGTTTGTTTTTGTCCCTTATTAGATTGGCCTCTTTTGCTCTGCTTTCAGAATATACCAGAGTGCTGATATAGTGGGCGAAGTCGTGCTACTTCAGTATTATTTGCATCATACGTGTTGGACATTTTGCAGGGTTTTTTGCGTGATTACAGACAGTGCCTTTCCTTTCCTGTCCTGTCTAGTCAGTGTGGGCCCCATCATTTACTCAGTCTATTTTCTTGCCTGCGTTTGTGTTTTCATCTTGTCTCACCGACAATATATATTTGGGGGCTATCTATTCCTTTGGGGTCTGCTCTGGGGCAGTTTAGATTTCCCCTTTCTTGTTTTAGACTTAGTTAGCACTCCGACTGTGCCGAGGCGTCTAGGATCATCGTAGGTACGCTCCACGGCTACTGCTAGTTGTGTGTATAGGATCAGGGGTCTGCAATGCACTTACTTACCAACCTCTCTGGTTTTCTGTGGCTTATCCTGGGCCTGCTATCCTCCTCGTTGACCCAATCATAACCGAAATCGTAAAATGGAGGACTACTGTTCTCAGTTCAGACACTGGACAGTGGAGACTTCCTAGCATGACCCAGCTTTCTGCAGTCAAATCTGCCAGTGTCTCTAGTAAAATATGTGATATGATGGTTTTTATTCCTTCTCCATTGTCCTTGGATGAGGCCATGTCTCTGGCGGTGTGCCTGGTCTGACATCTTAGGGATAATGACACATTTGAGACGGTTTCTGTGTTTACTCCCTGCAATCCTAGTGAGGCAGTTGAAACCATGCAAATTGGGCATGCAGAGAGTCCAAAGAGCGTGAAACTTCTGCTCGTTTCTGCTTATACTGCAGTCAAACGGGTCATGTAATGAATCAGTGTTTCAAATACAACAACAAATTTCTTAAATTAAAGAGGATATCTAAAAAAAAAAGCATTAAGATTGAAAGACACTGGAGATGGGGGGGGAGGTGAAGTTGGTTATAGTTATAATACACTGTCTAATGTCCAAAGTACTGTGAAAATCTGTTGGATCTTTTCTGATGTTTTTGTACAACTTTTGTACTCTTTGTTTATTGTTCAATAAAGACGGTTTATAAAAATAAAAAGAAAAAGAAAGATTGAAGGACACTCATCCTAACAGTTTGAAGTTATCTCTCATTCATACTGCTGGTTGTTTTTTACAAATATCTTTAGTTACCAAATCTACAGTTGTTGTTACCGTTGCATTTTTTGACTTAGGTTTCGCCTTAGATCTTATTGAAAGTGATTTTGCTATCGAGTGTGGGTACACAGTGTCAACTCTCAGTTATCCTATTCATGTATCAGCAATTGATAATTCTCCTCTTACCCAAAGTCATGTTACTTATAAGGTTGAGAATGTGTGCATCAGGGTAGGCGTGTAAAGCAGGGTGACACCTGCTGGCATATTGGCCAGCAGCTGCTTAGGGCCCCCACTGCTCCAGGGGCCCCCCAGCCAGTGGCGTGTTGCTATTAGCAGCACACCCCGCTGCTATGGGGCCCCTGAGTCAAGGGGGGCCCTCCCAGCCTGTCCCCGCTGCTAAAGAGAAAGTAATATTCACGTGTGGAGAGGTGAGTGAGTGCTGTGTGTGTGTCTGCCTGCCTGCGTGTGTGCGTATGTGGTGCGGTGCTATGTGTGTGTGTATGTGTGTGTGTGAGTGAGAGAGAGTGGTGTGGTTCTGTATGTCATGTCCGCCATGTCCGCCATGTCTGTTTTGCCTAAAGAACCCCTGGAGCGGTGTGCACGCGCATCTCGTGTCTGCTATCTTGCATGTTCCCTAGAGCAGTGTGCACACTCACCTCATGTCTGTTGAGCTGCAGGATGCCTGCATTTCTGCTCTGCCTTCTGTGATCATCTCGTCATGTCAAGAATCCCTGATCATGTGTCCTTCCTATGTTCCAGCATAGGCTGGTTCTGCATTCGTCTCTGCACGTCTGAAACCCTGATCATGTGACCTTTCCTAGGATCCTGCATTGTCCGGTTTTGCAATCGTTTCTGCATGTCTGAAACCCTCATCATGTGACCTGCCTAGGTTTCGGCACTGGTTCTGCAATCATCTCTGCATGTCTGGAACCCTGATCATGTGACTGCTCCCTGTGATCCTGGAGGATCTGAACTGGAAGTTCTCCGCTGGCCCTGAACCGGAAGTGGAGGTGCTATGCCCTATATCAGACCGCCTCTTCCTATGCTCAGGGCCTGAGTATTGTGTTGCTTCCCTGCATGGCTGCTTGGTCGCTCCCTCTATTCTGTGCTCTTGCACTTTGCTCTGTCGTGCGTCTCTGCACACGCTCCGTGCTCGTATTCCATCTCTTGTCTTGTGCTTTGTCTTGTGTTGTCCTCCGTGCTCTGTTTGTCCTCGCTATGTCTTCTTGTTATGTTTGCTCTGTCCCTGTCCCTGACGTGTCTGTCTACACGTGCAGGCCTCCATTCTGTACCCTGTCCCTGGTGTGTCTCCCTAAACGTGCAGGCCTCTGCTCTGTACCCTGTCCAGTCCCAAGGCTCTCCCTTGACCCGGCTCTGGGCTTCAGCCTACGCTCCGCTGCTAGACTCTGTCCTTGTCCCTGACGTGTCTGTCTACACGTGCTGGCCTCCGTTCTGTGCTCTGTCCCTGGCGTGCCCCTCGGTACACGCAGGCCTCGCCCTGTACCTTTCCCCTGGCATGTTCTTTGAATGCGCAGGGTCCTGTCTACTACTCTATGCCTTGTCGTGCGCTCTTGCACTTTTCGTACTAGGCTTTGCTATGCTGTCTGCACGCGTCTCTGTCCTGTATCTTTGCCTAGCCCTGCCTTGTGGCTCCGTGCCTCCGTGCACGTGCCTGGTCGCCTGTGCCTGCCTGGTGTGCCTCAGCCGTGCCGCCTCTAGCTGTGCTCGCCTGTGTGCCTCAGCCATGCCCCCGTCCAGTGCTATAGTGGTTACTGGCTGCGTGAGCCGCAGCGGTGCCGCCTGCTTATGCCACCGTCGATACCACCTGCCAGTGCCCCAGTCATGGTTTCCGTGCTCCCTTGTACGCACGCTGGTTCTCGCACTGTGCCTTTTCGTGCTTCTCTTGCACAAAGCTTTTTGCCTCTTTGCTCTGCTCTAAACCCTAGTTTGCCTGCCGGATTCCATAACCTGCCGACCGCTGCCAGAGGTCTGGACCTAGATGACTGCGGCCTGATGTCCGGAGCTGATGTCCGTAGCCTGATTCCTGGACCCTGTCGGTCGATGCCTGGACCCCGGATTCCGATGCCAATGTACCTGTCCCTGGCGTGCCCTCGCACGCGCAGGCCACCGTCCTTGTGCTTCTCCCTGGTGTGTCCTCACACGTGTAGGCCTCTGTCCTTGTACCCGTTCCTGGCATGCCCCTCGGCATGCGCAGGTCTCCGTTCTGTGAATCTGATCCTGGCGTGTCTCCTTGCACGCACCCTGTTTTGTCTCCTAGTTTGTCTCCCGGATTCCTGAAGCCTGCTGACCGCTGCCGGAGGTTTGAAGCCAGATGCCTGGACCCTGTCAGTCCTTGCCAGCCTTCTGGAGTCCGATGCCTCGCACCCTGCCTTGGACTTTGGCATGCCCTGGCACGCACCTTGTTATATAGATTCTGTGTGTTCACGTTTTGCACCTGTGTTACCTAGAAGAGTTCCTCATGCCTTGGACCTCGGCGTGCCCTTGCATGCATCTTGCTTTATGTTCTTTGTGTGTTCACCTTTGCACCTGTTGTACCCTGAAGTGTTCCTGAATGAAGTTTACTTGAACTAATGCCTTGTCTCATCTTGTCTTGCTTCCTGAGCCGGCCGTCTGGTCCAGCTGCCGTGGTGGCTCACCCCCTTGGTCTTGCCCCTGACACTCCCTGTAAAGGGGGTGGTTCCTCACTAGGTCAACTCGCCCTAGGTGGGAGGGTGCAAAGGCACAGAGGGTCCACTCATTCAAAAGGAAAACGACTCAGCTTAAGCTGACGCTCGTCACACTGTATGTGTGATATAGTGGTGTTGTATATGTGTATTGGAGATTGGCAATGATGTGGGTGATGGAGAGAGCAGTGATGGGGAGAAGGCAATGTTGTTGGTGGTGGAAAGGATGATGGGGAAGGATGCAATGATGGAGGTGGTGGGGGAGAAGGCAATGATGGTGGTGCGGGGAGGCAATGATGGTGGTGGTGGAGGGAGGCGATGATGGTGGTGTGGGAGGCAATGATGATGGTGGTGGGGGAGCAATGATGATGGTGGGGGAGGCAATGATGGAGGTAGTGGAATGGGCAATGATGGGGTGGTGGGGGAGAAGGCAATGATGATGGTGGTGGGGGTAGGCAATGATGGAGGTGTTGGAATGGGCAATGATGGGGGTGGTGGGGGAGAAAGCAAGGATGGTTGTGGTGTAAAGGACAATGATGATAGTTGTGGAAAGGACAAAAGTGGTGGGGAGGAGGCAATGATGGAGGTGGTGGGTGAGAAGGCAATTATGGAGGTGGTGATGAGGACAATCATGGGGGTGGAGAGGGAGAACAATGATGGAGGTGGAGGGGGGCTGCATTATACCCTTTTAGGGGGGCTGCGTTATACCCTATGAGGGGGCTACAATATATTCTGTGGGGGGCTGCATTATTCTCTCAGAGGACTACCTCATACTATATGAGGGGAGCTGCATTATGCCCTATGAGGAGGCTACAGTATATTCTATGGGGGGCTGCCTTATGAGGGGGTTGCATTATACTCTGAGGGGGCTACATTATACTCTCTGGAGGGGCTGCATTGCTATATCATACTATATGAGGGAAGCTGCATTATGCCCTATGAGGGGGCTACAGTATATTCTATGGGGGCTGCCTTTTGAGGGGGTTGCATTATACTCTGAGGGGGCTACAATGTATTCTGTGGAGGGGCTGCATTATACTATATGAGGGGGACTGCATTATATTCTGTGTTTAGGCTGCATTATTCTCTCAGGGGGCAACCTCATACTATATGAGGGGAGCTGCATTATGCCCTATGAGGGGGTTACAGTATATTCTATGGGGGGCTGCCTTATGAGGTGGATGCATTATACTCAAGGGGGCTACATTATATTCTGTGGAGGGGCTGCATTATACTATATGAAGGGGGCTGCATTATGCCATATGAGGGTGCTACATTATATTCTATGGGTGGCTGCATTATACCTTATGAGGGGATTGCATTATATTTTGTGGGGTGCTGATTTATACCCTATGAGGGGGGCTGCATTATATTCGATGAGGGGGCTGCATTATATTCGATGAGGGGGCTACCCCAACCCCTGCTACATAATTAAGACGTGTACTACCTTATATTATACCCTGATATTAGCGCGTTTTACCACACAATTAGTGGTCTTGAATTTATTTCTATGTAGCTGCATAGTGGGCCCCAAGAATGATTTTCTCTGTGGGTCCAAGGTGCTGAAGTCCGGAGCTGGTGTAAGGCTACATTCACACGTTCAGTATTTTACCTCAGTATTTGCAAGCCAAAACCAGGAGAGGGTGATAAATACAGAAGTGGTGACGTCTTTCTATTGTACTTTTCCTCTGATTGTTCGACTCCGGGTTTTGGCATACAAATACTGATGTAAAATACCGACCAAATACTGAAGGTGGGAACGTGGCCATACACAGAGAATCTATGTCTTTCATGGCCTTTTCATTTCAGCTAAAGTTAGTTGGTGAAGCACAATCCTTCCATCAATTGGAAGAGTGGCGTGTTTAAGTGCTGGGAGAACTTTTGATTTTCCAATTGTTTGTCTAAATCTCAAGTTTCTATGAAATCTCTTCTTACTGATTCCATTCAAGATTTTCATTATGTTTTTTTCTGAGACTGAATGCGAAGCCCCCCCCCCCCCGGCATAGCCTATATGATTGTGCTATTGAATTTATTCAAGGGGCCAAATTGCCTAAATCTCGTCTGTTTAATCTTTCTTCCAGATAGAGATACCTTGAAAGAGTACACTAACAGGGTCTCTCAAAGGGTCACATAAGGCCTTCCACCTCACCAGTTGCTGTGGAATTTTTCTTTGTTAAGAAAAAAGATGAAGGTTTAAGTCCTTGTTTGGACTTTATTTATTTTTATTTATATTACTCATTTATATAGCGCCATTAATTCCACAGCGCTTTACATACTTTATCAGCACAGTCCCCAACGGGGCTCACAATCTAGAATCCCTATCAGAATGTCTTTGGAATGTGGGAGAGAACCGGAGAACCTGGAGGAAACCCACGCAAACATGGGGAGAACATACAAACTCCTCGCAGATGTTGTCCTTGGTGGAATTTGAACCCAGGCTCCCAGTGCTGCAAGGCTGCAGTGCTAACCACTGAGAGACATTAATATGATTTCTGTACGTAATCCATACCTGTTACCTCTTGTTCCTGACCTGTTTAATCTACTAGCGGGGGCCAAGTGGTTTTCTAAAGAGGCATATAACCTTATAGGTGTTCACTAAGGTGATGAGTAGAAGACTGCCTTCAATAGTCCCAATGGTCACTTTGAGAATTTAGTGATGCCATTCGGTTTGGCCAATGCTCCTGCAGTATTTCAGAACTTCATAAATGATATTTTTCCTCTTTGGTTGGTAGATTTGGGGTGATACCCTTGAATGATATTTTGATCTACTCAGAATCTTGTGAGGAGCATAGGGAGCATGTTTGAAAAGTGCTTCAGGTTCTTTGTGACAATGATTTGTTTGACAAACTAGAGTGTCAGTTTGAGGTGCAGGAGATTCAGTTTTTGGATCATTTGATTTCTGCTGAAGTTTTTCAAATGGATCCTATTAAGGTACAGGCCGTCCTTGATTGGGTGTAACCTGTTAACCTTATAGCTTTACAGAGGTTCTTAGGCTTCACTAATTATCATTGTAAATTAATTAAAAACTTCTCAGTCATAGTCAGACCTCCTTCGGATAAGATGCTGACTTTACCTCTTGGTATTCATAGGCTGTTGATACTTTTACTGCTCTCAAGTTAGCCTTTTCAAAAACTCCAGTCCTCAGTCAACCCGATGTTGATTTGCATTTTGTGGTTGAGTTAGACACCTCTTCTGTTGGGATGGGTGCTGTTCTTTCAAAGTACAAAGATTCTTTCATCAGTGCTTTTTTTTCTCTGAAATCCTCACAAGCAGAGTCCAGCTATGATATAGGATATCATTTTGTTGCGGTCGGTGCAGTGGGCGGGGCTTAATGGAGGAACTACGCAGCCCTCCGCAGCTATGCCCTACGCAAATGTGAACCTAGCCTAAGAGAGCTTTCGAGGAATGCAGACATTGCCTTGAGAGGAGGCTAGGCACAGAGTAACAGTCTTTACTGATCACAAAAATTGTATGTTGACGCTGCTAAGTGCCTGAATACTAGACAGTGCCGGTGGGCTTTCTTTTTTGTTTGGTTTGATTTTTCTGTGACATATCTTTCTAGTACTAAGAGTGTTACGGCAGCTGCCTTATCACATAGTTTCGTTCTGGAATTGAGGGCCAAAAATCCAGTCAAAATTCTTAGTGAAGGGGTGATGGTGGGTGCTTTGAGCATTAATCTCAGACAACGCATTATGGAAGCTTAGGATGGGGCACTGGAGGGCTTGCCACTCGGCAAGTTTTTTGTGCCTTCCTCCCTTCGCATTGATCATCTTAACGAAGTTCATGACTTGGTGTTGGCTTGACATCCTGATTCCTCTGCCACCTGGAGAGCTGTTTCCATGTCCTTTTGGTGTCAGTGTGCACGAAAAGATGTGGGTGAGTTTTTCCATAAGTGCAGGATTTGTGCCAGGTCTAAAGCCTCTCGCCATGACCTGTCAGGGTTGCTTTTGCCTAATGAGGTTCCGTTTTGACCTTGAATCCACTTGTTTATGGATTTGCCTAATTTTAGTGGTAATACTGTGGTGTGGGTGGTGGTTGACCATTTTACCAAGATGGTTCACTTGGTTCCTCTGCCAAAATTGCCTACTGCTAAAGGTTTAGCTACTTTGTTTATCTACCACGTCGTTAAACTACATTATGTTTATAAAAACATTATTTCCGAAAGAGGGGTTCAGTTTATGGCTAGCTTTTGGCATAGCTTTTGCTCAAGATTGGAAACTAAGCTATTATTCTCTCTGGTTATCATCCTGATACTAATGGTCAGTCGGAGATAATGAACAAGGAATTGGAACAATATTTAAGATGTTGTCTCTCATCTAATCTAAGGGGATTGGTTGATTGTCTTCCCCTGGCTGAGTTTGCACTCAATAGCCATACCTCTACTGCTACCTCGCCTTTGTTCTATATGTGACGTCAGCAGTTGGGAAGCTCAGTGGGCGCAATGACTCTTCCATGAAGGGGTGGTACTGTCATACTTCTGGATTAGAACCCTTGGTTATGCGCTCTGTGGTCAGTGTCTTTCTGCTAAACCTCAACTGATACACCTTTTCTTTGTGTGTTTTAGTTATGTTATCTTTGTTTCTGTCCATTTTTGGTAACAAGTGTTTTTAATTTGCTCTGTTTGTCTGTCCTATCACCTTTCAGGTGGAGCTTTGTTGGATTGATTCACTGTGCTACTAAGTACATTCAAGGTAAGCCGTTGTGGGCGCCATTGCGCTACCTTAAAGGGAAGGTGCCGCAATTTTATATAATTTGCAAAAAAAGAGTAAGTAACAAAACATGTTGTTTCAGCAAATGTACTAACTAGGATTTATGGTTTGTTTGTAATAATGTTTTAATGTAGCCACTGGGCGCTGCCATCTTGATTTGCAGATCTGTGGAGGACTCATACAATCTGCAAATATGGCCGTCCCTGGACATAGGAGACTGCGGTCGGCTCCCGACCCCACATTGCAGCCTCATTAGCAGTGAACCGGGCACGCCCCTGTGGGCTGCACCATTCACTGCTGTAGGTGTGGCTGGGCGCCATTTTACTGTAGCTCAGTGCTATCTGCTGAGCTCCACTTTCTGCACCGTGCTTCCTGCTCCAGCTCCACTGTCCTCCTGCTCTGTCTCCACCTCCTCACTCACACACAGCCCCAGTGATCTCCGGTAATCTGACACCTTTGCTTTTATGACAGCTTTTATGGCTGTCTGAGGAGGACACTGACATATACAGCCCATAGTCTAGTGTATAATTGGGGGGGGGCAGTTACACCAGTGTGGGCATATCTGTAATACTGTCTCCTGTGATACTGCCTGCTGAGCCGTGTATCTAATCCTCTCCTGTGTGATACTGCCTGCTGAGCCGTGTATCTAATCCTCTCCTGTGTGATACTGACTGCTGAGCCATGTATCTAATGCTCTCCTGTGTGATACTGACTGCTGAACCGTGTATCTAATCCTCTCCTGTGTGATACTGACTGCTGAACCGTGTATCTAATCCTCTCCTGTGTGATACTGACTGCTGAACCGTGTATCTAATCCTCTCCTGTGTGATACTGACTGCTGAACCGTGTATCTAATGCTCTCCTTTGTGATACTGACTGCTGAGCCGTGTATCTAATCCCCTCCTGTGTGATACTGCCTGCTGAGCCGTGTATCTAATCCTCTCCTGTGTGATACTGCCTGCTGAGCCGGGTATCTAATCCTCTCCTGTGTGATACTGACTGCTGAGCCGGGTATCTAATCCTCTCCTGTGTGATACTGACTGCTGAGCCGTGTATCTAATGCTCTCCTGTGTGATACTGACTGCTGAACCGTGTATCTAATCCTCTCCTGTGTGATACTGACTGCTGAACCGTGTATCTAATCCTCTCCTGTGTGATACTGACTGCTGAACCGTGTATCTAATCCTCTCCTGTGTGATACTGACTGCTGAACCGTGTATCTAATCCTCTCCTGTGTGATACTGACTGCTGAACCGTGTATCTAATCCTCTCCTGTGTGATACTGACTGCTGAACCGTGTATCTAATGCTCTCCTGTGTGATACTGACTGCTGAACCGTGTATCTAATCCTCTCCTGTGTGATACTGTCTGCTGAGCCATGTATCTAATCCTCTCCTGTGTGATACTGTCTGCTGAGCCGTGTATCTAATCCTATCCCGTGTGATACTGTCTGCTGAGCCGTGTATCTAATTCTCTGCCGTGTGATACTGCTCTCCTGAAATACTCTGTGCTGCTGTCACCCTGCTGGTTTTATGTGTGATCTACATGGTGGTATTGTGTATGATCTATATGGCGGCATTGTGTGTGAAGTATATGGCGGTATTATTTGTGATCTGCTAAAAGGGGACCCATTCTGGGGTGGTTCTGGCTGAGCACCTGCACACGGGTCAGGGGTAATAGGTGCAGTCAGAGGAGGGCTGGGGAGGCAGCTGAAGAGAGGGGTCTCATTTTTATCGTTACTGTATGGCTCCATTCCCCCCCAGCCTGCTTCCCAGCGTCACCCTGGACTGCGCCTGTCGCCTCGCTTTAACACATCGCCAGGACAGAATCTGAGGAGGGGAATGGGGTCTTTGCATGCAAAGTCTGGATCAGAACAGGCCATCAATCAGCAGAAATGTTTCCTGGATTTCTGTGCTGCTGTCTCCCTGCTCCTCCCCCATATATCTCCCTCTGTGCCCCCCATAGACCAGCGCACTGCTCTCCTGAAATACTCTGTGCTGCTGTCACCCTGCTCCTCCACCATATATCTCCCTCTGTGCCCCCCATAGACCAGCACACTGCTCTCCTGAAATACTCTGTGCTGCTGTCACCCTGCTCCCAGAATCCTTGCTGCCTGCCATCCTCGGTGACCGAAGACCCCATTCCTCTCCTCAGATCCTGTCCTGGCGATGTGTGAAAGCGAGGCGACAGGGGCCTGATATATGGAGGAAGGAGCAGGGTGACAGCAGCACAGAGTATTTCAGGAGAGCAGTGTGCTGGTCTGTGGGGGGGCACCCTGTTCAGTGCCAGGGATTGTACATAGAGCGCTGTGTTTTATACACATGGATGGACCATCTTCTTGTCTGCTCCACAGAAATCCAGGAAACATTTCTGCTGATTGGTGACCTGTTCTGATCCAGACTTTACATGAAAAGACAGTCAGTAACTTTGCAGGCCCCATCAAAATGGCTGCTCACTGTGTTCCTAGATGTCATCCTCTCTTTTCCCTTAGCAAACACCCAGAAGGGGAGGAGAGGAGTGACACCACACCCATGTCAGCAGATTCCGCCCATACAGTGTCCATTTTAGGGCATGATCATATATCAAAATCAAACATCATGGACACTGTATGCCCATAATTACTGCAGGACAGTAATGTGAGCTAGTTGTACACTAGGTTTTTGTGCCAAATTTCAGTATCTGCTCCCCCTAGTGTTAACAAGTGGAAATGCCAAACTTTTTAAAATTATTTTTCATATTTTACAAAATTAAAAACAAATGATAATATTTTTTAAGAAAATGTAAACATTAATTCTTTACATTTTTTCAATTGCTGAAAAAATTTTTTGGGATGGCACCTTCCCTTTAAGGCAGGAACAGAGCAAGATCAGAGAAGGGCTCCTAGTCTGAAGAGGGACTTGCCAGGTTCAGGTTTTTGCCTTCCTGGTTTGTAAATTACTCGTGTGAATGTGCTTTGGCACCCATAATAGGTAGTAGCTACAGGTTGTGTGGAACCCCGCCCTGCAGTCAGCAGGTCATGGGTGTGTGTTACAGCCAGGACCTGCTTCTAACAATCGGGTGGTGGTGCGAAGCACCTCTCATGATTGCTAACTTGTTAAATGCTGCTGTCACACTCTGGCAGTGGCATTTAACATGTGTTGGCATGAGAGCGTGTCATTCTAATCTCCGTTTGGCACTCCCTTGACAAGATAACGGGTCGTAGATGGGTTGCTATGACATCAGGGGTCTGTTGAAGACCTCCATGCTTGTCATTACAGAGCTCCTTTGAAATCCAGTCTATGATTTTTACTATATACAGCAATGCTGTGGTATCAGACGATTGCAGCTTCAAGTCCGCTAAGGGGACTAACAAGAACAGTGAAAAGTAAAAAAATACTGTAAAAAATCTGAAAAAAAAAATAAATTAAAGTTCAAGTCATCCTCCTCTTCCATTGTGACAAATTATGAACCATAGGGATGGTCCTATCCTGTCTCTAGTAGTAAAATCTTTCCATGTGACAGCCGACCTCAATATAGATAACGGCAGAGCCAGTATTACCAACTTGACTTTTTATTTTTTCCGGACTACTTATCAAAAAATCAGGGACAGACCATATTTTTTTGAACACATTGTAAAACCATAAAAAATCATTGTGATTATTAGTGATATATGTCTGCAGCCCATAACTATGATATGAAGACATCAGCTACATTCACTGTGAACCGTAAAATGATCATTACAGTAAAAAAAAAATCTATATTAGTTTCTTCAGCTTAAAAAAAAAAAATCACGGACACATTAAACTTTTTTTCCACTAGGGTAAAAAAGTGCCCTATTTTTATGGATTGTCCTGGAGTATCTGGACTGTTGTTAACCCAGGGCAGGACAGATGAAAAGTCGTGCTCAAAAGGGGGGCTACATCCCTGATTGTACAAAGTACAAGAAGCTAGAGCAAAACCAAAGAAATTAGCCAAAACTTAAGTTGATATACATGCAATGTGTAGGAGCCTGTTCACATTATGGGCATTTCACAGACAAAACCCAAGAAAAATACAAAATGGCCTAATGTAATGACCAAAGTCAACTCCTTGCTTATACAGTTGTGGCCAAAAGTATTGACACCCCTGCAATTCTGTCAGATAATACTCAGTTTTTTCCTGAAAATGATTGCAAACACAAATTCTTTGGTATTATTATCTTCATTTAATTTGTCTTAAATGAAAAAACACAAAAAGAATTGTCCTAAAGCCAAATTGCATATAATTCCACACCAAACATAAAAAAGAGGGTGGACAAAAGTATTGGCACTGTTCGAAAAATCATGTGATGCTTCTCTAATTTGTGTAATTAACAGCACCTGTAACTTACCTGTGGCACCTAACAGGTGTTGGCAATAACTAAATCACACTTGCAGCCAGTTGATATGGATTAAAGTTGACTCAACCTCTGTCCTGTGTCCTTGTGTGTACCACATTGAGCATAGAGAAAAGAAAGACCAAAGAACTGTCTGAGGACTTGAGAAACCAAATTGTGAGGAAGCATGAGCAATCTCAAGGCTACAAGTCCATCTCCAAAGACCTGAATGTTCCTGTGTCTACCGTGCGCAGTGTCATCAAGAAGTTTAAAGCCCATGGCACTGTGGCTAACCTCCCTAGATGTGGACGGAAAAGAAAAAATGACAAGAGATTTCAACGCAAGATTGTGCGGATGTTGGATAAAGAACCTCGACTAACATCCAAACAAGTTCAAGCTGCCCTGCAGTCCGAGGGTACAACAGTGTCAACCCGTACTATCTGTCGGCGTCTGAATGAAAAGGGACTGTATGGTAGGAGACCCAGGAAGACCCCACTTCTTACCCCGAGACATAAAAAAGCCAGGCTGGAGTTTGCCAAAACTTACCTGAAAAAGCCTAAAACGTTTTGGAAGAATGTTCTCTGGTCAGATGAGACAAAAGTAGAGCTTTTTGGGCAAAGGCATCAACATAGAGTTTACAGGAGAAAAAAAAAAGAGGCATTCAAAGAAAAGAGCACGGTCCCTACAGTCAAACATGGCGGAGGTTCACTGATGTTTTGGGGTTGCTTTGCTGCCTCTGGCACTGGACTGATTGACCGTGTGCATGGCATTATGAAGTCAGAAGACTACCAACAAATTTTGCATAATGTAGGGCCCAGTGTGAGAAAGCTGGGTCTCCCTCAGAGGTCATGGGTCTTCCAGCAGGACAATGACCCAAAACACACTTCAAAAAGCACTAGAAAATGGTTTGAGAGAAAGCACTGGAGACTTCTAAGGTGGCCAGCAATGAGTCCAGACCTGAATCCCATAGAACACCTGTGGAGAGATCTAAAAATGGCAGTTTGGAGAAGGCACCCTTCAAATATCTGGGACCTGGAGCAGTTTGCCAAAGAAGAATGGTCTAAAATTCCAGCAGAGCATTGTAAGAAACTCATTGATGGTTACCGGAAGCGGTTGGTCGCAGTTATTTTGGCTAAAGGTTGTGCAACCAAGTATTAGGCTGAGGGTGCCAATACTTTTGTCTGGCCCATTCTTGGAGTTTTGTGTGAAATGATCAATGTTTTGCTTTTTGCTTCATTCTCTTTTGTGTTTTTTCATTTAAGACAAATTAAATGAAGATAATAATACCAAAGAATTTGTGTTTGCAATCATTTTCAGTATTATCTGACAGAATTTCAGGGGTGTCAATACTTTTGGCCACAACTGTACCTTTCAGCCTCCTTCACTCTGTGCACACAGTGACTCTGTCCAGCATTGATGTGTGCCAGGACAGCCTCTATCATGTCAGAGGGAGGGCACCCTACTAGCACTGATTTTATTGGGGTACAGCGTCTTCGCTCCACTTGTAACCAAATTGGTTCCTGTGTCTCAGGAATCCTGCTCATCCACCAGCTGCTGGACAGCCTACCCATGCGTCAAACTACATGGGGAGAAAAAACACTTACAGCTGGGCCAACAGAAGGGAGAGAGATCAAGATAGAAACAAGGTAGACAGTAGAGCAGAGATACACGGGAAGGGGCATATGTAGAGGCAGTATGCATATGTGACTGTGACACCCTTACTTACAAATTTTACTTACAAATTCGCTTCTAAACTCATTACACAATCTTTTTTTGGCTCTGTAGTGTGGGCAGTAGCCATGGGCAAGGTACTCTTCTCTTACGCCCTGGAAAGTTACATTTAGGTGGGGGGTCCTGGCGGGGTCTGTGGACTTGTGCTATGGGGTCTCTACGCCTTTGTAGGCCCAATGTAACCAATTACTTGGGTTGGCCAGGACCAGATGTTGGACAGTTCAATGAGTGAGAACGCCAGTCCAGAATAAACGTTTTACTAGGTTATAACTTGGAGGGGATTATATACAGTAGATAGCGGGCACACAACTTTATGAATGTTTCCTTCACAATACAGAGCATTTTCCACACACAATTTCAATTCCTTCCTCTTTAATTACTTGTCCTGTATCTTCACTGGTCCTCTCTACTTCACCACAACCCATCTCAGTACAACAGTCCAGTTAGAAATAGTCCTTTATTCAACCCGCAGTTCCACGTCCTCTATCCCCTCTAGGGAACTATATTGCCAGTATGACCGGTACTTATCTTCTCTGTCCCTGATGCTCTTGAACTGCCCGGGGAACTCTCTGCACCTCACATACTCTGTCTCCTCTTGGCCTTTACCTCTTGGAGTTATAAACTCCGGGCGTTTCTGCTAGGAGTCCTCTCCCTGGATCTGTCTCCAAATTATCAGTCTGTCTTTTGGTCACTTATCTCTACTTAATGCTACAATCTTGCGATCCACTGCCTTGGTCTCCTCTCACGCTATGGACACCCAAGTCATGCGGCACTGCTCACATCAGATCTTAGGTCCGCTTTCTATGCACACTAGGCCCTAACTGACCTTCTGACAGGAAACCATCTCTGTCCCTTCACCTTAGTCACTCCCCCTCTGGACTAGTTCCAAACAATAGCCCTAACTTTCCCTACTGTCGGGCAACACACATTATAACCAATAACATGTCATAATTGACATTACACAATGCAACAATACATTTGCTCTTCAAGAGGGAACGTAGGCATTATGTCCATCCACTTACAGCTCAAAGACACATTTCTGCATTATACTACTCCCCAGAGTCCTAAACTGACTGTATATTCCATAATATATGATAAATAAATGTTTTTTTTATCTCTAGGAATTTCCCTTATTAGCAGTCAAGGTGGACACACACCCAACGATCTCCATTGTAATGTATGAGCTTTACATATACAACCCAATGTTTCACATCATTCATAAACTACAATGAAGAGTGACACATTCGTGCATAGGCATCTTTTGCTCTCTGAAATACTGAATGAAGAGGAATCTTAAATATGGGAATATCTAAGATGGCTGGTGCTAAAAAAAAGACGTATGCGGAGGCATCTGCATTCATCGGCACGGCCTGCGTAACTAATGCTAAAGATAGGGTACGCAGGCCGACAGAGGCGGAGCAGAACGGAGGAGGCGCGGCCGGGGGCGGAGCTTCTCGGAGGAAGCCCGCAGCCCTCTGCACCTTGGCCATACGCTAGTGTAAAACTAGCCTTAATTCAAATTCAAAACTTGCATTATGCGTCTGCCTGCACCCAATACCAGAGAATCCTGACAGCGTGCACAGTGCGTATGAGGATTTCCAAGACTGCATGTCATGGTTTATTTAGAATTCAGGGCAGGTGGTGTAGGAGTTAATGGGGAGAGCCTCTCTTTGGAGCTGGGGAGGGTTTTTATAGCTTCTGGAGAGTGCCGTCCCCTGTCGTTTATACTCCTAGTTTGAGTGTGCCCGACCCTACTCCATTTGTGCTTCTCGCCTGTCCCTGTACGCTTGTTTGGTGTGTGATCTGGTTTGGCCACGGTTAACGTCTCTTGGATTCCGATTCTGTACCTGTATGCCCATCCTGTGTATGACCCCCTGGCTTTGTCTTGACCTCCCTGTTATCGCCCCTCTTGTACCTTTGCTGCCATCCTGTGTATGATCTTCTGCTACGTCTGACCCTTCTCTGATACTCGTTCCTGTACTTTATTGCCTGCCCCGTGTATGACTCCCGGTTCATCTGACTGCTGCGATTTCCTTAAACGCTGCTCTGTCTCCAACTCAATGACCGGCGCTGCTACAGCTCGGTGGTGAGCTCCACCCACCCCTCTGATGCGCGGTCACGTGGTTTCAGGTCCTGCGGACATCGAGCGCTTCTCTGTCGCTCCTCCCCTCCCGCAGGTCCTAGAGCAGGATTCCCTGTACCAACGCTGCGCTCCTGCCAGGCAACACTGTGAGTAAGGAGCCACTTAATTCTTACTGTCAAGGTCAGGGGCTGCTGGGTACCTGTCAGTCAAGCTGTCCCTGACTATTGTCGCCCGGAGTGTGACATTATAAACGACCCTTACCGTTATTTTCCTCTCCCTCTGAAGGATAGGGGTGTGAGTGTGAGAGGTTCCGCTGTCATCATGGACCCCATGCAGGCACTATCAGAGCAAGTAAAACAGTTGTCACAGATGTTCCAAAAGTTAAACGTGGAACAGCGTTCAATGGCCCTCACCCAGCAACAGCTAGTTAATACTGTACATGGGGCTATCGGTCCCGAGAACAGGGACGTGTCTCTCACTTTCCCTGAGTCTCCGGTTAAATTGCCGGACTCTTTTTCTGGGGACAAAAGGGAGTTCAGGGCTTTCCGGGAAGGGTGTAAATTGTTCTTTTCCCTGAGGCCCCGTACTTCTGGGGGAGAATTTCAAAGGGTGGAGGTGGTTATTTCCCTACTGCGGGGTGCCCCACAGGCCTGGGTGCATTCTCTAGCCCCTACAGCCCCAGAACGTATGACTGTGGATGCGTTTTTTGAGGCCTTGGGCCGCATTTATGACGAACCCGACAGGGTTCGCTTGGCTGAGGACATGGTGATGAGTGCACGGCAGGGTCGGCACTCTGCGGAGTGGTTTTGCTCGGAGTTCTGACGGTGGTCAGCAGAAGTCTCCTGGGATGATGATGCTCTCCGGGGACTTTTTCGCAGGGGCCTGTCGGAACGCCTTCAGGACGCTCTGGCCCTGCATCCGCCTCCTGACACTTTGGAGGAAGCCATGACCCAAGCTGTGCGAATGGATCGCCGGCTGAGAGCCAGAGGGGTTATGCACTCCGAAACGTCCTTGTTTTCTGGCAGCAAAGAGGTGGAGGCCAGTTCTGTTCCCATGGAAATTGGCGCCACCTCGGTCAGATAGAAAGAGAGGAAACGCCGCCGAGAAAAGCAACTCTGCTTCTACTGTGGGGAATCAGGACACTGGAGGAGAGACTGTCCATCATGTCCAGCATCTTCCAAGTCGACAGGAATCTACTAGGTCTGGGTAGTGATCGAGGAGGCTGCCCAGACCTCCAGGTACTTTTTTCCTCATGCCCTAAATTTCTGCTTAATGTCGAACTGGTAGTAGACAACTATCATTTTGTTTCTACAGCCTTGGTGGACTGTGGTTCGTCTCTTAACCTGGTCAGTTCCAGTACCGTCTCCAGGGTCAAGATAATGACAGTCAGGTTGGAGACCTCTCTGAAAATCGTGGCCATTGACTCTTCCCCTCTCATCCGTTCGGGGATTCATTACGTTACTAACAGTTTTGTTTTGCATGTTGGTTCCTCCCATGTTGAAGAGATGAAATGTTTCATCATGGACAACCTGTCCGAAGGGCTGGTATTGGGTATGCCGTGGCTTCAATGGCACAATCCAGTTATTGATTGGGAGAAAAGAGAAATTGTTAAGTGGGGCTCTAAATGTATTACCTGTTCCCATAAACCTGTGTTCTGTGTTACACCCGCAAAATATGTCTATGAGTCTTCTGTTGGTCTGGAGGGTATTCCGGAGTACCTTAAGGACTTTGAGGACATGTTCTCCGAAAGCAAGGCCGAGGCATTACCCCCACATAGGCCATTCAACTGCACAATTGACCTGATCCCTGGGGCCAAATTGGCCAAAACCCGTTTATTTAATTTGTCAGGACCTGAGTGTCTGGCGATGAAGGAATACATAACAGAAAGCCTCTGTAAGGGGCATATAAGACCCTCAGTTTCTCCGGTAGCAGCGGGGTTTTTCTTTGTCAAAAAAAAAAAAAAGATGGTGGCCTGCCTCCCTGCCTCGACTTCCGAGAACTCAATAAAATTACCGTCAGGAATACGTACCCCTGATTCCAGATTTGTGTAACCAACTCTCGGGGGCAAAATGGTTCTCCAAATTGGATCTTAGGGGGGCTTATAATTTGATAAGAATTAAAGAGGGGGACGAATGGAAAACTGCTTTTCTCACGACAGAGGGGTTATTTGAAAACTTAGTGATATCGTTTGGCCTCACTAATGCACCAGCAGTCTTTCAAAATTTCATCAATGTGGTATTCACGGACCTAATCGGCCGCTTTGTTGTCATCTATCTGGATGATATTCTGATTTACTCGACTGACGAGGATTCTCATTTGTTACATGTGAAAACCGTTCTTCAAAGACTCAGGGAAAATCAATTATTTGTCAAACTGGAAAAATGTACATTTTTTGTCCAGGAACTAACCTTTTTAGGGCTCATAATTTCACCACAGGGGTTTCGGATGGATCCCAAGAAAGTGCAAGCCATTGCGGAGTGTGTTCAACCTCAGGACCTAAAAGAACTCCAGCGCTTGTTGGGATTCGCAAAGTATTATCGGAGGTTTATCAAGGGCTTTTCACAGATAGTGAAGCCTCTCACCGACCTCACGTGCAAAGGGGCCAATATTAAAAATTGGTCTCTCCCGGCAAAACAATCCTTTTAAGTCTTGAAGAATTGCTTTAAGTCTGCTCCGATACTTGTGCAACCTGACCCATCCTTGCCATTTGTTGTTGAAGTCGATGATTCCGAGGTGGGGGTGGGGGCCGTATTGTCTCAGGGGCCAGCTACTCTGACTAACCTTAGACCCTGTGCCTTTTTTTCTAAAAAATTTTCTCCGGCAGAGAGAAATTACGATGTTGGGAATAGAGAGCTTCTGGCAATTAAGCTGGCATTTGAAGAATGGAGACATTTTTTGGAAGGGGCAGAGCATTCGATTACGGTCATCATGGCTCACAAAAATCTGGAATACATCAAAACAGCTAAAAGATTGACTCCGAGAGAGGCCTGGTGGTCACTTTTTTTCTCTCGGTTTCAATTCTCTATTATGTTCCGTCCTGGATCTAAGAACGTGAAAGCAGATGCTTTATCACGTAGTTTTGAACCATTGTCTGCCCCTGATCCGCCGTCATCCATTCTTCAACCTGGGGTGGTTATAGCGGAGCTCTCATCGGAATTGGAGCGGGAGATTGTGGGGGCTCAATCTTTAGCTCCAAGGTCCAAACCTGCTCATAAATTGTTTGTCCCGCAACACTTACGTTCTGATCTCCTGCGAGAATTTCACAACTCTAAATTGGGCGCTCACCCTGGTATTGCAGCCACGTGTGAGGCAGTGAAAAGAGTCTTTTGGTGGCCATTAATGTCTGCAGAGATTAAGAAACATGTCACAGCATGTGGGGTTTGTGCCCGTTCAAAGAGCTCTCATTGCCGGCCGGCCGGGGAATTGGTACCTTTGCCAATTCCGAGAGGACTTTGGACTCATCTGTCCATGGACTTCATCACCAATCTCCCTCCATCCCGGGTAACACGGTAGTTTAGGTAATTGTGGATAGATTTTCTAAGTTGGCACATTTCGTACCCATGGCCAAGTTACCGTCAGCTGAGGTTCTTTCGAAACACTTCCTTTCCCAAATTGTTCGCCTCCATGGTGTACCTACTAATATTGTATCTGATAGGGGGACACAATTTGTAGCGAAATTTTGGCAGGCTTTTTGCAGGAAGTTGGGGATATCTCTATCTTTCTCCTCAGCGTACCACCCAGAGAGCAATGGACAAACGAAGTGCACCAATCAGTCACTAGAACAGATCCTCCGGTGTTTGACTTCGACGTTGCAGGATGACTGGTGCAATGCCTTGCCATTGGCGGAATTCGCTTTCAACAACCAAATTAACCAATCCACTGGTAGGTCACCGTTTTTTATTAATTACAGATTGAACCCTCATTTTGGTGAGTTTTCACGTCTGGATTCAAACTGTCCGGGGGCCGAGGACTCTGTCAGCAGGATAAGTGATCTATGGTCAAAGGTTCGTGCAAACATTGGCAAAGCACAAGGGAAATATAAACACTTTGCAGATATTTGGAGGGACCCGGGTCAGACACTACAGTGTGGGGACAAGGTGTGGCTCTCGACATGAAACATAAGTTTAAAATTGCCCTCCGCCAAGTTGGGTCCCAAATTCATTGGCCCCTATGTGATAACTGAAGTGATTAACCCGGTGGCCTATCGATTACTCCTTCCCTCATCATAACTAGAGTTGAGCGATACCGTCCGATACTTCAAAATATCGGATCGGAATGGATCGGCCGATCTTTAAAAAAAGTATCGGTATCGCCGATGCCGATACCGGAAGTCCCATTCAAGTCTATGAGACTTCCGGTATCGGAATTGGAAAAACCCTTTCCTGCCCTTGTACAGCCTCTCGGGGGTCTGTACGGGCCTTCCGGGGGTCTCTGTCGGCCTGCCGGGGGGCTGTGCGGACTGCCCGGGGTCTGTACCGGCCTGCCGGGGGGCTGTGCCGTCCTGCCGGGGGGCTGTGCACCCTGTGGGGGTCTGTACCGGCCTGCCGGGGGGCTGTGCCGGCCTGCCGGGGGGCTGCGCTGATGTCCGGGGGTCCGTGCAGGCATCGTCCGATGGGACTACAAGTCCCATCGGGCGATGCCTGCTACCATGACAGTGATTGACACATTAGCCAATGATGGGACAGTAGTAGTCCCATCATCCGGCTAATGTGTTAAATGTAAAAAAAAATAATAAAAAAATAAAAAAAAAAAATACTACATACATACTACATACATGCTACATACATACTGCATGCTACATACATAGTACATATATACTACATGCATGCTACATACATACCACATATATACTACATGCATGCTACATACATGCTACATACTACATATATACTACATGCATGCTACATACATACCACATATATACTACATGCATGCTACATACTACATGCTACATACATACCACATATATACTACATACATACTACATGCATGCTACATACATACTACATGCTACATATATACTACATACCTACTACATGCATGCTACATGCATGCTACATGCATGCTACATACAATACATTCATACAATACATACATAGACATACAGTACATATAACAAAGTAACATACTTACCAATACTTGTCACATTGTTCCCCGAAACCATTGTCTTTTACGGAATAAATATTAACATAACAAACCACAAAAATACTCACCCATGATCCGAAGCAGTCCACGAGTGTGTCCCACGACGATCTTGGGTAGAGAACTGCAGCATCAGCTGATGCTGCCGCTCTCTACGGGCTGCAGGAATCCAATGACGGAAGGTAGGTATCCTACCGCACTGTATTCCTCCGCCACTTAAAAAAAAAAAAGTCCCTAGTCTCACTTTATGGTAAAAGCTGTGTGGGAAATTCCCACACAGCTTTTACCATAAAGTGAGACTAGGGACTTTTTTTTTTAAAGTGGCGGAGGAATACAGTGCGGAAGGATACCTACCTTCCGTCATTGGATTCCTGCAGCCCGTAGAGAGCGGCAGCATCAGCTGATGCTGCAGTTCTCTACCCAAGATCGTCGTGGGACACACTCGTGGACTGCTTCGGATCATGGGTGAGTATTTTTGTGGTTTGTTATGTTAATATTTATTCCGTAAAAGACAATGGCTTCGGGGAACAATGTGACAAGTATTGGTAAGTATGTTACTCTATGTTATATGTACTGTATGTCTATGTATGTATTGTATGAATGTATTGTATGTAGCATGCATGTAGTATGTATGTAGTATGTAGTATGTATGTAGCATGCATGTAGTATGTATGTAGCATGCATGTAGCATGTAGTATGTATGTAGCATGCATGTAGTATGTATGTAGCATGCATGTAGCATGTATGTAGCATGCATGTAGCATGTATGTAGCATGCATGTAGTATATATGTAGCATGTAGTATGTATGTAGCATGCATGTAGTATGTATGTAGCATGCATGTAGTATGTATGTAGTATGTAGTATATATGTAGTATGTATGTAGCATGCATGTAGTATGTATGTAGTATGTATGTAGCATGTATATTAGCATGTAGTATGTATGTAGCATGCATGTAGTATATATGTAGTATATATGTAGCATGTAGTATGTATGTAACATGCATGTAGTATGTATGTAGCATATATGTGGTATGTATGTAGCATGTAGTATGTAGCATGCATGTAGTATATATGTAGTATGTATGTAGCATGTAGTATGTATGTAGCATGTAGTATGTATGTAGCATGCATGTAGTATGTATGTAGTATGTATGTAGCATGCATGTAGTATGTATGTAGTATGTATGTAGCATGCATGTAGTATGTATGTAGCATGTAGTATGTATGTAGCATGCATGTAGTATATATGTGGTATGTATGTAGCATGTAGTATGTATGTAGTATGTATGTAGTATTTTTTTTTTTTTTTTTTTAAACATTTAACACATTAGCCGGATGATGGGACTACTACTGTCCCATCATTGGCTAATGTGTCAATCACTGTCATGGTAGCAGGCATCGCCAGATGGGACTTGTAGTCCCATCAGACGATGCTTGCACAGACCCCCGGACATCAGCACAGCCCCCCGGCAGGCCGGCACAGCCCCCCGGCAGGCCGGTACAGACCCCCACAGGGTGCACAGACCACCGGCAGGCCAGCACAGCCCCCCGGCAGGCCGGTACAGACCCTGGGCAGTCCACACAGCCCCCCGGCAGGCCGGCACAGCCCCCCGGCAGGCCGGCAGAGACCCCCGGAAGGCCCGAAATGACGGCGCATCATGATGCGCACACACCGCGCATCATGATGACGTCATTTCGGCTGTCAATCAACTTTGAACTTCCGATTCCGATGCCGATGCCCGATATTGAAAAAATATCGGATGTCGGTATCGGAATTCCGATACAGCAAGTATCGGCCGATACCCGATACTTGCGGTATCGGAATGCTCAACACTAATCATAACGTTTTCCGGAGGATCGGTCGTGGGTACCGGCCAGGTTGGTGCACGCGGATCGCCTGGTCAGAGCGTACCATGCACGATACCCGGAGAGACCTGGGGGTCCTGGGGCCCCCCGTTGAAGGAGGGGTACTGTCATGGCTTATTTAGAATTCAGGGCAGGTGGTGTAGGAGTTAATGGGGAGAGCCTCTCTTTGGAGCTGGGGAGGGTTTTTATAGCTTCAAGAGAGTGCCGTCCCTTGTCGTTTATACTCCTAGTTTGAGTGTGCCCGACCCTGCTCCATTTGTGCTTCTCGCCTGTCCCTGTATGCTTGTTTGGTGTGTGATCTGGTTTGGCCACGGTTAACGTCTCTTGGATTCCGATTCTGTACCTGTATGCCCGTCCTGTGTATGACCCCCTGGCTTTGTCTTGACCTCCCTGTTATCGCCCCTCTTGTACCTTTGCTGCCATCCTGTGTATGACCTTCTGCTACGTCTGACCCTTCTCTGATACTCGTTCCTGTACTTTATTGCCTGCCCCGTGTATGACTCCCGGTTTGTCTGACTGCTGCGATTTCCTTAAACGCTGATCTGTCTCCAACTCTGTGACCGGCGCTGCTACAGCTCGGTGGTGAGCTCCACCCACCCCTCTGACGCACGGTCACGTGGTTTCAGGTCCTGCGGACATCGAGCGCTTCTCTGTCGCTCCTCCCCTCCCGCAGGTCCTAGAGCAGGATTCCCTGTACCAACGCTGCGCTCATGCCAGGCGACACTATGAGTAAGGAGCCACTTAATTCTTATTGTCAAGGTCAGGGGCTGCTGGGTACCTGTCAGTCAAGCTGTCCCTGACTATTGTCACCCGGAGTGTGACACTGCAATAACAGAATAACTGCAGACTTGAGCCCCAAGCCAACACATCCTTTAACTTATTTTGCTTTTGCCATGTATTCTGTGTATAACTAAATGATAGTTTACTATAAATTTGCTCTTTTAAATGAGCTTTAGTAATCAAAGAGACTACACCATAAACTGGTCAACAAACGTATCTCCTAGAATTAGTGGGCAGGGTCATCTAGGGACAACTGGGATGACTTTCCTGTAATGTCTTCTGCTGCAAGGAGTGGTTAGGTGCTGCAGTTACTGAATTTTGAGTACGGTCTACAGGGAACATACAAAATAATAATAGTAGCCTTTATAATAATAAACTACCGTATTTTGCGGACTGTACGACGCACCCCAAATTTTCAGAAGGAAATTAGGGAAAAAAATTAAATGTCAAATGGGGGTACATCATACAGTACAAATTCAGGGGTGGGGATTGGCAGTGCTGGTGGTGCAGGGTCACAGGAGGTGTTCGGTGAATCAGAGATGATCTGACTCCCATACCAGGTTGGTGCAGTAGGTTCGGTAGTGCGAGGATTCCGCCGACATTTTGTGTTTTTCCTTAGTCAACAGTATTGAAGCAATAGAAGTGCGGGGGCTCTGGGCTTTCACAAAATGTTGGCGGAGCCCCCGCACGACTGAGCACTGCTGAATACTGCCGCACCAGCGTGGGATGGGTGTCAGATCATGACTCTGCAGCGTCGGACTGCCACAATTTTGGTAAGTACATTCGCACTATAAGACGTACCCCCGTTTTCCCCAAAAAATTTGGGAAGAAAAAGGTGCGTCTTATAGTCCGAAAAAAATATGGTAATTATTATAGGCTAATTATTATCTGGTAGGCTCTGGGCACATACAGATTTTTTTTTTGCATTTGTTTTGGCACAGGGTCTTACTTATTCTACTGCTATATTTATCATAAATCTGATATACTCAGAAAACTGTGTATATACAGAAGATACAGTGCTGAATACACAATGCCGAGCAGTGATTTATACAGCTGCAGATGCCAAGTCTGATAGAAGATTGATACCCAACATAGAAAAGATGAAGAAGCAGCATATAAGTAATGAGAAAGGGAGAACTGCTTACGATGATCGTTTCTTTTTTCTCCCATCAGTTCTAACACAGCAGATGGAAAAAAATAAAATCCTGCAGCGCTCGGCTTCAATGAGAACAAATGCAGAATTCTAACACAACGAGGCTATAATTAGTACATGCCTACTATTGTGTCTGGCCTGCAGGTGAGACATGCTGCCTAAGGCTGGAGTCAGACACAACGTATAAAAAAACGGACCGTATTTTACGGTCGTAATACGCAGAAATGTTCCCTGAACAGTGATCCATATGTCATCCGCTGGCGAGGCGTGGCTGTGTTTTTTGCACATGTAAGCATCCGTATGCTGAGATTTTCTCACAGGCTTGCAAAATGGACATATAATGGAGCCCAATGACAGGTTAAACCACAAACGAAAGAATAGATATATACACATAGAATACATACATAGGTATGTGCGACAGGAGACAACCAGGAGGCACGTTTCTTTTAAAAGTTCACAGGGTTTATTGCTTCATAACCCATAAAGCAGCACATAACACAAGGAATAGCCTTTAGCTCAGGCGAAAGCACGCATAAGTGTCCATGATTTCAGGCTCAGTCCTGGAGCCTCAGCAAAACACAGGAGGCTTATCCCTCCTCACATACGCCAATATACATAGGCCTCCCCGGGTCAGCAGCCTCAGCACATGGTCTACAGGGAGGTAGAACACCTTCTTCCACCTAGGCCTGCCGGGACCTTCCACATGGCTCAATCAGATCCATGCGCTCTCTCTCATGTGACTTACTCTGGTTACCTTATATGGTCCGTAGCCACGCCCCCCCGGGTCACATGGCTATGACCTTATCACAGGTCCTTCAAGCATTCATACACATATACTTTATTATGACACTCTTAAACACACCCCTGGGTGGGTTTGTAGGCAACTGGCCCGCCCATCTCCCTAGTTACCTGGAGACTTCTCTCTGACACATTAAAGCAGCACCTCAGCAGTATCACTGCTGATCAACACATAAGTCTCCATCTCAAAGCCACCCACTTTGAGATACATAACGGCTATTCAGTATTCTGCCATTCATCCATTCTCCTGGGACATCCACACAGCGCCCCCTAGCGGACACAGTGGTTACTACACCACAATGTATACATACATACATACATACAAATGTCATTGAGACACATATATACATTTACATTTCATAGAGTTCTACATAGCAGAATAGCCGCTAAATCAATTGCTGGCTTCAGTAAAAATCATTCCAAAACCCGACATGAAATGGCACATGGTTTACATACAGTAAACCATTTCATTTCATTTATTTTTTTATATGTCTCTGACTAATAATTAGATTATGGTTTGTGTGTAAAATTTGGAACATGTAAGTGTTAAATAAAGGGGTTAATTCATTGAAAAAAATTGTGTGGGCTCCCACGGTAAATTTGCAACCAGAGAGGGAAAGCCAGTGAGTGAGGGCAGATATTAATAGCCTTGAGAGAGATCATTGTTTTTGCCCCCCCTCCCAGCTACAAAAATCTGCCCCCAGACACCCCAGAAAAGGCACATCTATAAGATGCGCCTTTTCCAGCACTTAGCCTCTCTATTCCCATTGCCCTGTAGCGGTAGCTAATGGGTTAATAAGAATGGATTAATGTCACCTTGCTATTGGAAGGTGACATTAAGCTGGATTAATAATGGAGAGGTGTCAATAAGACACATATCCATTAGTAACCCTAGACTAGTAAAGGGTTAAAAAAAAACACAGATATTAATTAAAAATTATTTTAATGAAATAAAGACACCAAGTTTTTGACCAAATTTATTACTCTGCTAATCCATAAATAAACCATAGACCTGTAAAAAAAATAAATAAAACAAAAACCAACAATATCCTTACCTCTCCGCTGGTCAGTCAGGTCCCCCGCTGCAATCCATCAGAAGGGGTTAAGTGGTTTACAACGGGATCAGTGCTAATGCAACCAGCTCGCTGTAAAACACTGCCAGAAAGAATTATTTCATCTCTGCGCAGCCTCCCCGGCTGACCGGAGATGAACTAATGAGCATGGGAAAGTTTCTGCATTTTTTCCCATGCTCATCAGTTCACCTCAGGTCAGCCAGGGGACTCCACGTAGCCTCACTGATGTCCCTGGCTGACCTGTAAACCACTTAGCCCCTTCTGATGGATTGCAGTGGGAGACCTGCCTGAACAGTGGAGAGGTAAGGATATTGTTGCTTTTTTGCTTTATTTTTGTTACAGGACCATGGTTTATTTGTGGATTAGCAGAGGAATAAATATGGTCAAAAACTTGGTGCCTTTATTTAATTAATGTCTGTGTCTGTTTTTTTTAACCCTTTACTACTATAGGATTAATAATGGATAGGTGTCTTATTGACACCTCTCCATTATTAATCAGCCTCATGTCACCTTCCAATAGCAAGGTGACATTAACCCATTATTATTAACCCACTAGCCACCACTACAGGGCAATGGGAATAGAGAGGCTAAGTGCCAGAAAAGGCAACGGGGGGGGGCAAAAAACAATGGTCCCCCTCAAGGCTATTAATATCTGCACTCACTCACTGGCTTTCCCCTCTCTCTGGTTGATAATTTACTGTGGGAGCCCATGCATTTTTTTTCAACGAATTAACCCCTTAATTGAACACCTACATGACCCAAATTTTACACACATATCCTAATCTAATTATTAGTCAAAGACATATAAAAAAAGTAAAGGAAATGAAATGGTTTACTGTATGTAAACCATGTGTAATTTTATGTCGGGTTTTAGAATGATTTTACAGAAGCCGGCAATTGAATTAGCGGCCATTCTGCTATGTAGAACTCTATGAAATGTAAATGTAAATATATATATACAGTATATATGTCTCAATGACATGTGTGTATATACAGTATATATATATATATATATATATATATATATATATTCTATGTGTATATATCTATTCTTTCTATTTATTAAACATGTCAGTGTGATTTTACTGTATCGCAAAATGAATTGCCAGCTTTTGTTAAAGGACGCCGATGCGTATTTCTCGCAAGTCACACGTGTGGTCCGTGTGTCATCCGTTTTTCTCTCGCACCCATAGACTTGCATTGGCGTATTTCGGCCGAAATATGATGACAATCGCAGCACGCTGCGATTGTCTCGGCCCGTAAACTACAGATGAGAAATATACGGCTGATGGGAGCTGCCCCACAGAGAAACATTGGTCCTTGTGCAGGGCGTTGTTTTTACGCCTCTCACTCGTCCGTATTTTTCTCTAGTGTGACGCCTGCCTAATACTGAGGAACTGGCCATACAAGAAATAAAGAATGTGGTGTCTTTTATGCGTCATTAATACATAGGAAATATTACATCGTTACCACTCCTGCTGCTACAAACAGCATAGTCCCCAGGGGTGCAGCCAGGGTCAGCACCAGGTTTTCATGGGCCCCGGGCGAAAGAGTCTCAGTGGGCCCTTTAACACATACCACGATTCATGATGCAAAGATACAGCAGAGAAATATAGGTATAGTACAATGCCAAAGATTTCACTTCTTACATTACATGAGTGATATCTATTGTAAATTCTACAATAGGTTAGAAATCAGCGAATCCTCACAGTGCACAGTGCGTGCCCTCGGGGGGATTCAAAAGTGAGAGTGACTGCAGACTTATTTTAGACCAGACAGTATAGGCCTCCATGACGTGATGAAAAACAAGGGAGTATTACTGGAAAATTATAAATTACTCTTTATTAAATATTTTCAGCAAAAAACCTTAGGCACTAATTGATGCAATAATTTTTATTCATATTTTCAATATGGTGTACGCTTGGTGTAAGCAAAAAATCAATGTTTCGGCCATGCAAGGCCTTGATCACGATTTATCTAAACCAAAAACAATATATCAGTCACCATTTTAACACATATAATGCATATAGTTCAGCATCACAAGACAAAACACTAATATAATAATCTTACAGACAATTAATGTTCAAAGAGAAAAATCCTCAGTTCAGGTTTAACCCCTTCCTGACATCAGACGTACTATCCCGTCCATGGGAGCCGGGCCCCTATGCCCATGGACGGGATAGTACGTCTAGCGCGATCAGCGGCGCCCACGTGGTGAGCGCCGCTGATCGCGGCCGGGTGTCAGCTGATTATCACAGCTGACACCCGGCACTATGTGTCAGGGGCGGTCACGGACCGCCCCCGACACGTTAACCCCTTGCACACCGCGATCAAACACGATCACGGTGTACCGGGGGTTAAAGGGAAGCATCGGCAGGGAGGGGGCTCCCTCCTTGCCTCCCTGAGCCCCCCACGGCAGCGCAATGTGCAGCGCTGCTGCGGGGGACTCCTTTCCTCCAGGCCCCCGAATCCAAGATGGCGACGGGGGCCTTCGGGGGCCTGCAGGAAGCTGGCTTCCTCAGTGCCTGCAAAGCGCAGGCATGAGGAAGCCTTCTGCAGTGCCTGTGTCAGATCGCTGATCTGTCACAGTGATCTGTTATGTGGCAGATCAGCGATCTGTCACAGGACAGTGATGTCCCACCTGGGACTATTTAATAAAGTAAAAAAAAAATAAAAAAAAGTGTAAAAATAATTTAAAAAAAATCGCCAAATATATTAGAAAAAAAAAAAAATATTCCCCCAATAAATCCATTTTTTGGAAATAATAAAAAAAAAAACAATAAAAGTACACATATTAGGTATCGCCGCGTCCGTAACGACCCGCCCTATAAAACTGTCCCATTAGTTAACCCCTTTAGCGAACCCCTTAAAAAATAAAAATAAAAAACGAAGCAAAAAATAATGATTTATTATCATACCGCCAAACAAAAAGTGTAATAACGCGCGATCAAAAAGACGCATATAAATATCCATGGTACCGCTGAAAACGTCATCTTGTCCCGCAAAAAACAAGCTGCCACACAGCATCATCAGTGAAAAAATAAAAAAGTTATAGCTCACTGAATAAAGCGATGCAAAAATAATTATTTTTTATATAAAATAGTTTTCATTGCATAAAACCGACAAAAACATAAAAAAAGACCTAAATGAGGTATCGCTGTAACCGTACTGACCCGAAGAATAAAACCGCTTTATCAATTTTACCGCACGCGGAACGGTGTAAACGCACCCCCCCAAAAGAAATTCATGAAACGCTGGTTTTTGTTCATTCTGCGTCCCAAAAATCGGAATAAAAAGCGATCAAAAAATTTCATGTGCCCGAAAATGGTACCAATAAAAACGTCAACTCGTCCCGCAAAAAATAAGACCTCACATGACTCGGTGGGTCAAAATACGGAAAAATTATAGCTCTCAATATGTGGTGATGCAAAAACTATTTTTACAATTAAAAGCGTCTTTTAGCGTGCGACAGCCGCCAAACATAAAAACCGCCATAAATAGTAAATCAAACCCCCCGTTATCACCCCCTTAGTTAGGGAAAAATAATAAAATAAAAAAAATGTATTTATTTCCATTTTTCCATTAGGGTTAGGGCTAGGGTTAGGGCTAGGGGTGTGTTGGGGTAGGGTTAGGGCTAGGGTTAGGGGCGTGTTGGGGTTCAGGTTGGAGTTAGAATTGGGGGTTTCCACTGTTTGGGCACATCAGGGGCTCTCCAAATGCAACATGGCGTCTGATCTCAATTCCAGCCAATTCTGAGTTGAAAAAGTCAAATGGTGCTCCTTCCCTTCCAAGCTCTGCTATGCGCCCAAACAGTGTTTTACCCCCACATGTAGGGTATCAGCCTACTCAGGACAAATTGCAAAACAATTTTTGGGGTCCAATTTCTCCTGTTACCCTTAGGAAAATAAAAAATTGGGGGCAAAAATATCATTTTTGTGGAAAAAAATGATTTTTTTATTTTCACGTCCGAGTGTTATAAACTTCTGTGAAGCACTTGGGGGTTCAAAGTGCTCACCACACATCTAGATAAGTTCCGTGGGGGGTCTAGTGTCCAAAATGGGGTCACTTGTGGGGAGTTTCAATAGTTTAGGTACATCAGGGGCTCTCCAAACGCACATGACACCCGCAGACCATTCCATCAAAGTCTGCATTCCAAAACGTCACTGCTTCCCTTCCGAGCCCCGACGTGTGTCCATACAGTAGTTTTCTCCCACATATGGGGTGTCAGCGTACTCAGGACAAATTGGACAACAACTTTTGGGGGTCCAATTTCTCCAGTTACCCTTGGGAAAATAAAAAAATTGGGGACTAATTGATCATGTTTGTGGAAAAAATACGATTTTTTTATTTTCATGCCCTGGCATTATAAACTTCTGTGAAGCCCTTGGGGGTTCAAAGTGCTCACCACACATCTAGATAAGTTCCTTGGGGGGTCTAGTTCACAAAATGGTGTCATTTGTGGGGGGTTTCCACTGTTTAGGTACATTAGGGGCTCTCCAAAGGCAACATGACACCCGCAGACCATTCCATCAAAGTCTGCATTCCAAAACGTCACTACTTCCCTTCCGAGCCCCGACTTGTGCCCATACAGTAGTTTTCTCCCACATATGGGGTATCAGCATACTCAGGACAAATTGGACAACAACTTTTGGGGTCCAATTTCTCCTGGTACCCTTGGGAAAATAAAAAAATGGTGACTAAAAGATCATGTTTGTGGAAAAAATACGAATTTTTTTATTTTCACGCCCGGGCGTTGTAAACTTCTGTGAAGCACTAGGGGGGTCAAAGTGCTCACCACACATCTAGATAAGTTCCTTAGGGGGTCTAGTTTCCAAAATGGTGTCATTTGTGGGGGGGTTCCACTGTTTTGGTACATCAGGAGTTTTCCAAACGCGACATGGTGTCCGATCTCAATTCCAGCCAAAAACGTCAAATGGCGCTGCTTCCCTTCCGAGCTCTGCCATGCGCCCAAATAGTGGTTTACCCCCACATGTGGGGGTATCAGCGTACTCAGGACAAATTGCACAATAACTTTTAGGGTCCTGTTACCCTTGGAAAAATAAGAATTGAGAGTGAAAAGATCATTTTTGTGGAAAAAATATGATTTTTTAATTGTATGGCTTTATGTTATAAACTTCTGTGAAGCCCATGGGGGTTCAAAGTTCTCACCACACATCTAGATAAGTTCCTTAGGGGGTCTAGTTTCCAAAATTGTGTCATTTGTGGGGGGTTTCCACTGTTTTGGTACATCAGGAGTTTTCCAAACGCGACATGGTGTCCGATCTCAATTCCAGCCAAAAACGTCAAATGGCGCTGCTTCCCTTCCGAGCTCTGCCATGCGCCCAAATAGTGGTTTACCCCCACATGTGGGGTATCAGCGTACTCAGGACAAATTGCACAATAACTTTTAGGGTCCTGTTACCCTTGGGAAAATAAAAATTGGGGTGAAAAGATCATTTTTGTGGAAAAAATATGATTTTTTAATTGTACCGCTGTACGTTATAAACTTCTGTAAAGCCCTTGTGGGTTCAAAGTTCTCACCACATATCTAGATAAGTTCCTTGGGGGGTCTAGTTTCCAAAATGGGGTCACTTGTAGGGGGTTTCCACTGTTTAGGTACATCAGGGACTCTCCAAACGTGACATGGCGTCCAATCTGAATTCCAGCCAATTTTGCATTGAAAAAGTCAAACGGCGCTCCTTCCATTCTGAGCTCTGCCATGCACAGAAACAGTCGTTCCCCCCCACATATCAGGTATCTGCGTACTCAGGACAAATTGCACAATAACTTTTGCAGTTCAATTTCTCCTGTTACCCTTGGTAAAATAAAAAAAATTGAACCTGAAGTATTTTTTTTATGAAAAAAAGTTAGATGTTCATTTTTTTTTAAATATTCAAAAAAATTCCTGTGACGCACCTAAAGGGTTAATAAACTTCTTGAATGTGGTTTTGAGCACCTTAAAGGGTGCAGTTTTTAGAATGGTGTCACTTTTGGGTATTTTCTATCATATAGACCAGGGTTTCCCAACTCCAGTCCTCAAGGCACACCAACAGATCATGTTTTCAGGATTTCCTTAGTATTGCTCAGGTGATAATTGCTTCACCTGTGCAATACAAAGGAAATCCTGAAAACATGATCTGTTGGTGTGCCTTGAGGACTGGAGTTGGGAAACCCTGATATAGACCCCTCAAAGTGGCTTCAAATGTGATGTGGTCCTAAAAATAAAATGGTGTTGTAAAAATGAGAAATCGCTGGTCAACTTTTAACCCTTATAACTTCCTAACAAAAAAAAATTTTGGTTCCAAAATTGTGCTGATGTAAAGTAAACATGTGGGAAATGTTAGTTATCAAGTTTTTTGTGTGCCGTATCTCTGTGATTTAAGGGCATAAAAATTCAAAGTTGGAAAATTGCGAAATTTTCAAAATTTTTGCCAAATTTCCATTTTTTTCACAAATAAACGCAAGTTATTTGAATGAAATTTTACCACTAACATGAAGTACAATATGTCACAAGAAAACAATTTCAGAATCACCGGGATCCATAGAAGCGTTCCAGAGTTATGACCTCATAAAGGTACAGTGGTCAGAATTGTAAAAATTGGCCCGGTCATGAACGTGAAAACCACCCTTGGGGGTGAAGGGGTTAATATACCTCTAAAAAATTAAAGAAACAAAGTTAGAAAAAAGTTAGAAAAAAATCAAACTGTCTTATGTATTTGGATAAATGTATCTCTATATAATAACCAGCATTTAATTGGTAGAATATTTCAATCTATAAGGAGTAGGTACATCTATACGTAGGATCTTTATATAATACACTGAAACACAATCATGTGTTCAAAAAAGGAGGTCAGACAGGCAGCAGGTATGGCAGCTATAAGAGTAAGTGATATAAAGGTAAATTACCTTATAGTGAAAGCGAAAGTGATGAGAAACTGTGAATAAAATAAAGAAAAAACAAACCCACAGTATAAGTGGCAGCTATTATAAATATGCATACATACACCACCCAAAGATCGGGTGAAACAGAGAATAAAGGGTAAAATTATCAGTTTACCTATTTCTCAGGGAAATGTGTGCCGCCAGCGTGGTGTTGCAGAATGTGCAGGGCATGTGAATGTGTGTCTCTTTATAATAAGATAAATAGGATGCAGCTGTGGTGGGTATTGCGGTATGAGTAATTCAGGCATGCGCTGTAAGAGCCAAGGGTGGTCTTAAAGAATAAAGCTGAAGTGACTGACGCGGTGATGCCGAATGGCGCATGCGCTAATGGGCTAAGTGGCGCCTGCTGTGTTCAGTGAAAGTTGTCATAGAAACACTGAACTCACGCAGAGAACTGAGATAAATCACGCGATATAACAGTATCACGCAAGCATAATCGGGCTAGCAAATGTGTACTATGTGAGACAGGTAGTAATGAAAACTTAGAATAAGCGCAAAGATCCGAGAAGCCACCTTAAATATAAGGGAATAAAAATAAGTATACCAAGAATATAGGTCTGCGACTAAAAAGCTGTTTGATTATTTTCATCTAATTTCCATGTATTTTGGTGTGCTGAAAACAAAAAAAATATTGAAAAAAATCCTGGACGTAAGGATTTGCCACAAAATGCAAAATTCTCTTCAAATTTAGTAAATTTTTCTCAATTTTTTTTTTTTATCTTAGGGTTTTAAAAGTCAAAATTACTATTAATTCACATCAATGCATTGAAGATATACAATGCCAAAAAAATATAACTTTCACAGAAAAGAACTTGCAGAGTGAGCTAATGAAACCAGCATCAACATGTTGCAAGCTGAACGAGCGGGCTCTGACATGCCCGGGCTTGTTTCAATTGTTTTATCTTGGTTCTCGCCTGTTCACACTTTTTAATCTCAGTTCGTGTTAGCTTGTCATATCCAACCGTATTTCCCAAAATTAGCATTATGGCTCAGTGGAAGTGTATTAATTCGCTTGACAATTTCTATTACATTTGTGATGAATTTACAGTGTTGAAGCAACAGCTGAATATCACAGACTTTGTGAAAAAAGTATACTTTGCATATTTCGGACTAAAGCTTGGAGATCAAGATAAAGCTTGGGCGCCTCATAAAGTGTGCAAACGGTGTGTTGAGGACCTCCGAAATTGGTTCAAGGGTAAGAAAAAAGCTTTCCGTTATGGGATTCCTATGGTATGGCGAGAGCAAAAGAACCATAGTGACGATTGTTACTTTTGTTCATGCGATGCGAAAGGGTATAATTCAAAATGGAAGCATTCCATTTCATACCCCAATATTCACTCAGCAATTCGGCCCATCCCCTATGGCACAGATATACCAGTACCCAAGGCCCCTGCTACCTTGGAAGACATAACTAGCTCCGATGAAGGTGGAGTCATACCTGAACCAGAAGATGAATCAAGTCCTGACTTTGAAGATGATACAAGACCAAAATTGTTTTCCCAGGAGGAGATGAATGATTTGGTAAGAGACTTGAAACTTCCCAAAGATGCCGCTGAGTTACTCGGATCAAGGCTCAAAAGCAAGAATTTATTGTTGCCAGGAGTGTCTTTTTCATGGTTCAGACATCGTGAAGACGAGTTCGTTCCTTACTTTGCCCAGGAAGATAAGTTGGTTTATTGCATCGATGTTGAAGGTTTGATGGGTCATTTCAAAATCCAATATGATTCAGCGCAATGGCGTCTTTTTATAGATTCTTCAAAAAGAAGTCTCAAAGTAGTTTTACTCCACAACGGCGTTTTTTATGCTTCCATCCCTGTAGGTCATTCCGTACACCTCAAGGAAACCTACGAGAACTTGGAATTGGTTCTTCGTAAACTTAAATATGAAGACCACGGTTGGCAAGTGTGCGGGGATTTGAAAGTCTTGTGCATGCTGCTCGGGCAACAAGCTGGGTATACCAAATACCCTTGTTGTCTATGGGACAGTCGAGACCGACAAAATCACTGGACCAAGAAGAATTGGCAGCCGAGGGTGCTCACAGTTGGTGAAAAAAAATGTCCTCCGAGAAACTTTGGTTCCTCCCCATAAAGTTCTTCTACCACCTCTCCACATCAAATTGGGATTGATGAAGCAATTCGTAAAATCACTTCCAAAAGATGGAGAATGCTTCAAATACTTGGTCACCAAGTTTCCAGGCCTCTCGGAGGCAAAATTGAAGGAAGGTGCGTTCGTCGGACCAGACATTAGAAGGCTTACAGCTGATCAAGAATTTATCAATACCATGACGCATCCTCAAAAAGTAGGGTGGATTGCATTTAAAGAGGTTGTAGAGAAATTTTTAGGCAATAACAAAGACCCTGACTACAAAAATATCGTCGTGCGAATGCTGAAAGCATTTCAAGCTTTAGGTTGCCTGATGAGTTTGAAAGTGCATTTCCTCCATTACCACCTTGACAACTTTCCTGAAAATTTGGGAGCTGTGAGTGAAGAGCAAGGTGAACGATTCCACCAGGACATTAAAGAGATGGAAAGAAGATACCAGGGAAGATGGAGCATTATCATGATGGCAGACTACTGTTGGACGCTTCAGAGAGACATTACAGATGCTACTCACAAGCGTAAATGTACCAAGAGACGCCTCACAGGGAAGAAGAATCGATTTTAGTGTGTGTTAGTGAGCTCACTGCAGTTAAAAAAAATGATTTTCATGAAACATTTGTAATAAAAAATTAATTTTATGAGTCTATTTTCATTTATTTTGAGGTATTGTCTTATTTAACATAGTTGCTTAAATTGTCAGAAAACGTGATGTTCTATGACAAAATGGAGGTCATTTTCTGATTCAGAGCATTCAAAAACATAAAGATTACGTGGAATAACCAAAACAGCTCTTGAAAAATTTTTTTTTGCAGACCTGTGAATTGATAGTCATAGAAACTAGAGGATATAAGTTACAAAAGTCCAATTTATCAGAAAAAAGTGTTGGTTTCAATTACACTTGTAATCCCCTGGGGATTCTCTGGACCTTATGGTATTCCACCAAAGTAACATAATGTAATTCAAGTGCTGTTTTCTTGAGATTTTTTACGTGCGATTCCTCGTACGTGGTGTATATTATTACGTGTCCATGTGGTCTCGGTTATGTTGGGGAGACTACTCAGCATATCTGAGACCGTCCTCGATTCGTTGTAAAAAGGTTATGTTACCTATTCCGGCACATTTAATTGCGGCGCCTCATAATGTAGCCCAGTTGCGTTTTCAAATTATTGAGTCTGTACCCTTGCCTAGAAGATGTGGAAATAGGATATTAAAGTTGAAACAACGAGAGGCTTTTTGGATATATACCCTTAATACCATGGAACCATATGGCCTTAACCGGGAATATGAAGTGTTCCATTAAATTTCTTTTGAATATAGATCTATGTAAATTTCTTTGCTTAATATGATTATATATAGATATATTTATATGCATCTTTTGGACAGAGATTTGTCCTCTATCTGCTCATCATGTTTATTTGATTATTAAGAAGATTTTTCTTTTTTCATTTTATTTTAGGTCAATTAACAGTCCAACAGGTATACAGCAGCTCACGAGCGGACTTTATGGGTATTCTGTTTTTCTCTCTTTGTCCCTTTCTCCCCTTTTTTTCCCCTCAATATGTTTTTCATATCATTTGCGCACCTGTTACTTCTGGATAAGAGATAGGCATACAAAATGTGTTTTTTTTTTATCTGATCATAGGAGGTCCTTATCTGCCAGTTTTGGGCCATCTATGATATCTATATACTTAGTGCGCATATATTTATCTCCTTATATCTTCTAGTTTCTATGACTATCAATTATTTATATTCTTGGTATGTTTATTTCTATTCCCTTATATTTACCGCCACTTTCCAGATCTTTGCGCTTATTCTAAGTTTTCATTACTACCTGTCTCACATAGTACACATTTGCTAGCCCGATTATGCTTGCACGATACTGTTATATCGCGTGATTTATCTCAGTTCTCTGCGTGAGTTCAGTGTTTCTATGACAACTTTCACTAAACACAGCAGGCGCCGCTTAGCCCATTTGCGCATGCGCCATTCGGCATCACCGCGTCAGTCACTTCAGCTTTATTCTTTAAGACCACCCTTGGCTCTTACAGCGCATGCCTGAATTACTCATACCGCGATACCCACCACAGCTGCGTCCTATTTATCTTATTATAAAGAGACGCACATTCACATGCCCTGCACACTCTGCAACACCACGCTGGCGGCACACATTTCCCTGAGACATAGGCAAACTGATAATTTTACCCTTTATTCTCTGTTTCACCCGATCTTTGGTTGGTGTATGTATGCATATTTATAATAGCTGCCTCTTATACTGTGGGTTTGTTTTTTCTTTATTTTATTCACAGTTTCTCATCGCTTTCACTGTAAGGTAATTTACCTTTATATCACTTACTCTTATAGCTGCCATACCTGCTGCCTGTCTGACCTCCTTTTTTGAACACATGATATAGTGTTTCAGTGTATTATATAAAGATCCTACGTATAGATGTACCTACTCCTTATAGATTGAAATATTCTACCAATTAAATGCTGGTTATTATATAGAGATACATTTATCCATATACATAAGACAGTTTGATTTTTTTCTAACTGTTTTCTAACTTTGTTTCTTTAATTTTTTAGAGGTATATTAAACCTGAACTGAGGTTTTTTTTCTTCGAACATTAATTGTCTGTAAGATTAACATATTAGTGTTTTGTCTTGTGATGCTGAACTATATGTATTATATGTATTAGATGTGTTAAAATGGTGACTGATATACTGTTTTTGGTTTAGATAAATCGTGATCAAGGCCTTGCATGGCCGAAACGTTGATTTTTCGCTTACGCCAAGCGTTCACCATATTGAAAATATGAATAAAAATTATTGCATCAAGTAGTGCCTAAGCTTTTTTGCTGAGACTATTTGAAAACGTTACCTTAGTGGCATTCCTTTTTTTGCTATACACCCCTTTATCTACATTATTTATTCTTTATTAAATATAAACTATAAAATTGCATATAAAGACAAACATGGAAAACAGCATGACAGAGAACCAAACAAATCCCCAGTGGCATGTAATAGTATCCAACAACAGTGAGTCCTACCATAGAAAAGTAGGAATACCAAATCTATCGAGGGTAAAACACAGGTCAATAGAGTGTGATATAAAGATAATTGTCATAATGGACACAAAGTCATCTTTACCCAAAGTGCCTATACAGTATTTAAAGGGGTTGTCTGGGCTTTTCACATAATCTCAGTGCATATCTGGGCTGCAGAATGGTGACAATAAGTAATTTACCTTCTGTCACCAGTTTGCAGGGTTTTCTAGATATCACTCTCTTGCTTCTGATCAGAATGTCCAAGGGGGGGTGTGTTCTGGCATTGAAATGAGAACTGGTCGTTTCTTCCTACTCTACTAAAAACCTAAATCCTACCCTCTATAGCAACAACCCCACCCTCCATAGCAACAGGCCCTCCCCGTCAACATGAACAAGCCCTCCTCACACAGTAACAAATCCTCCCCCTCTAGCAGCCTCAGTGCAGAGAGCAGAACCACCCAGCTGCTCCTCCCCCAGACACTCACTGAACAGTGATCTATGGAAAGTGAAACTCTAGTGAGGAGGGAAAATCGTCCTGTATTCTGGGCCGCTCAATGATTACAATACATAACTCACTCATTATCAGTGATTCCTTCCCTCAGTGTCCCAGGCTGCTGGCAATGATGGGGCTCGGCTTCTGGCAGCAGTGAGAACAGACTGTGTGATGGCCAGTGATGGGGGTCTGCAGCTTCTAATCTGTAAAGGGGATGGCAGTCACTGATGTAATCTGTTCTGTGACAAAGCTTCTGCTGTGTGAATGAGACAGCTTTGTGTCACTGATGTCTTCACACAGCAGCAGATTTGGTGCAGTGTATGTGTGAGCATGTCTATTTGGTATACAGCCTGCAGCAGCCATCTATTGTGTATACATCCTGCAGCAGACATCTATTCTGTATACAGCCTGCAGCAGCCATCTATTGTGTATACAGCCTGCAGCAGACATCTATTGTGTATACAGCCTGCAGCAGCCGTATATTGTGTATACAGCCTGCAGCAGCCGTCTATTGGGTATACAGCCTGCAGCAGTCCCTATAGTTTATACAGCCAGCAACAATCTTTATTGTGTGTGTGTATGTGTAATATATATATACTATGCTGGAATGGAGGGAGAGCTGGAGTGGAGGATGGCGGCATCTCCAGGGGACCCGAATATGTTGTCAGTAAGGGACCCTGAAATTTCGAGTGTCAGCCCTGCAGGGGTGAGAGCATAGATGGAAGAAGACATCAAGGTGGAGAGAGCACAGAGGAAGAGCACACTGGGGGAGACAGCACAAAGGAGAGAGCACATGAGGGGAGAAGACAGCACAGGAAGAAGAGAGAGCGGACAGGGTGAAAGACAACTCCACAGAGCTCACCCCATCGTGACATCACTGCCCTCCTGATGCAATAGCATCGGGCCCACATCTAGTATATATATTATACACATATATCTATAGACTTGCATTAGGTGCTATACAGTTGTGGCCAAAAGTATTGACACCCCTGCAATTCTGTCAGCTAATACTCTGTTTCTTCCTGAAAATGATTGCAAACACAAATTCTTTGGTATTATTATCTTCATTTAATTTGTCTTAAATGAAAAAACACAAACAGAATTGTCCTAAATCCAAATTGGATATAATTCCACACCAAACATAAAAAAGAGGGTGGACAAAAGTATTGGCACTGTTCGAAAAATCATGTGATGCATCTCTAGTTTGTGTAATGAACAGCACCTGTAACTTACCTGTGGCACCTAACAGGTGTTGGCAATAACCAAATCACACTTGCAGCCAGTTGACATGGATTAAAGTTGACTCAACCTCTGTCCTGTGTCCTTGTGTGTACCACATTGAGCATGGAGAAAAGAAAGAAGGCCAAAGAACTGTCTGAGGACTTGAGAAACCAAATTGTGAGGAAGCATGAGCAATCTCAAAGCTACAAGTCCATCTTCAAAGACCTGAATGTTCCTGTGTCTACCGTGTGCAGTGTCATCAAGAAGTTTAAAGCCCATGGCACTGTGGCTAACCTCCCTAGATGTGGACGGAAAAGAAAAATTGACAAGAGATTTATCAGGAACCTGACAGCGCCGGCGTACAGCCTCCGCTGAGCAGGGACTCACCCGCACTGTAGGGACCCCTGGGGACCAGAATAGCCAGAAAGTATAGGTGCACAGGACCTTAGTGATGAAGTTTAGCAAGCTGGCACGGGACCTACGGTCATGTGACTGCAAGGTGGGGGGGCTTAGCGTCCTGCTTTCACAAAAGACAGCAAACTCAGAGTCAGGCAAAACGGAGGTCGTTCACAGTACGGACAGCGAGGTACAGAAGGGGTAAACAGACGGGAGGTCAGACAAAGCCAAAGGTCATACACAAGAGGGCGACACGGTACCAAGGGGACGAGCAGAGAGAAGTCGGGTCACAAGCAGAGAGTCATACACGAGAGCTAGCGCAGTACAAGAGGGACAGGCAGAACTCGTAACAGGGACAGAACCGAATCAAAAACCAAACAAGCAAGCAAGATATCAGGCACAAGGCACACGTACGCAGACGGTCAACTAACTCAGCTGAGGACAGGAGTATAACTGACACCGGACCTAGGTCCAGTGAGCATTAAATAGCCGCCCTCTGCCAGGGAGAGGCGGAATAATTAACCCCCAATCAGACCAGGACGGGCCAAAGCGAAACCCCGTCCTGGATCATGACAGTACCCTCCTCTCAATGGGGGGCCACTGGACCCTCGGGTCTCTCAGGGTACTTGGCGTGAAAGGCCCGGACCAACCGATCTGCATGAACCGATCGAGCAGGAACCCACGAGCGTTCTTCAGGACCATAGCCTTTCCAATGTATCAGATATTGAAGGGCACGAGGGACCAACCTGGAGTCGACAATTCGTTCCACCTCGTACTCCGACTGCCCATCTACCAAAACCGGTGTTGGGGAAGCTGATGATCCCCCCCAGCGGACCTCACAGGTTTCAAAAGGGCCTTATGAAAAACATTTGGGATCCGCAGAGATGGCGGGAGACGCAACCGAAAAGCCACCGGGTTAACTGCCTCGGTAATTTCATAAGGACCGATAAACTTGGGTCCAAGCTTCGCAGAGGGGACCTTGAGTCTTATATTCTTGGTGGACAACCATACCTTATCCCCAATCTGCAATACCGGTCCCGCGGATCGTTTTTTGTCCGCAAAAAATTTAAACTTGTCCTAGGCCTTCGTAATATTACTCTGGACCTCTCGCCATACCTCTCCCAACCGCTGGATCGTCTCATCCGCCCCAGGACACCCAGAATTCAAAGGGGAAAATTCTCCAAAATGAGGATGAAACCCATAATTGCAAAAAAAAAAAAGGAGATGTACCCGTAGACTGGTTAACACGGTTGTTAAATGCAAACTCAGCCACCGGTAACACAGAACACCAATCATCTTGTCGGTCTGGAGTCAAGCAACGCAGAATTTGCTCCAGAGACTGATTGGTCCGCTCGGTCTGCCCATTAGTCTCTGGATGATAAGCGGATGAAGGACAGACCAATACCCAACCTTTTACAAAAAGCCCTCCAAAATCTGGAAACAAATTGCACTCCTCTATCAGACACCACATTCAAGGTTACCCCATGCAATCGCACCACATGCTCAACAAACAATCTGGACAATGTTTCCGCATTAGGTAGAGCTGCCAAAGGTACAAAATGTGCCTGCTTACTAAACCTGTCCACCACAACCCAGACGATGGTATTACCCTTGGAGGGGGGAAGGTTGGTGATGAAATCCATGGACAAATGCGTCCATGGTCTCTCAGGAATTGGCAGTGGTACCAATTCCCCGGCCGGCCCGTTAGGGGGGGTTTTTGCACGGGCACAAACATAACAAGCAGACACATATTTCCCAACATCAGAGGCTAAAGCAGACCAACAGAATACTCTAGCAATGGCCTTCCGGGTAGCCGAGATCCCTGAATGTCCACCCAGAACTGAGTCATTGAACTCCCGGAGGACCTTAAGGCGAGGCTGAGTTGGCACAAAAAGTTTGTCCACCGGCTTAGCCGGCGGTGCAAGAGACTGGGCTTCCCGAATCTCTCATTCCAACATATTCGAAATACCTGCCACCACCACCCCAGGCTGAAGAATGGAGGATGGAGGTTCCGGGGGGGGACACAGGAACTAGACTGCGTGACAAGGCATCTGCTCTGCCATTTTTAGATCCTGGCCGAAAAGTGATCGAGAAGTTGAATCGGGGAAAAAAAAGTGACCATCTAGCCTGTCTAGGAGTCAACCTCTTAGCTGACTCAATATAAGCTAGGTTTTTGTGGTCTGTAATTACAGTTATAGGATGGACAGCCCCCTCCAAAAAATGCCTCCATTCTTCAAAGGCCAACTTAACGGCCAGAAGTTCTCGATTTCCCACATTATAGTTTCTCTCCGCAGGAGAGAATTTCTTTGAGAAAAAGGCACAAGGTCTTAAACTGGTCAAAGTGGCGGGTCCTTGGGACAATACCGCCCCCACCCCCACCTCTGAGGCATCTACCTCAGCAATAAATGGTTCAGACGGGTCCGGTTGAACAAGAACCAGGGCCGACATGAAACATGTTTTCAAAAACTGAAATGCCGCTACCGCTGTGGTTGACCAATTCTTGATATCGGCCCCCTTTTGAGTCATGTCTGTGAGGGGTTTAACCACCTGTGAGAACCCCTTTATGAATTTGCGATAGTAATTGGCAAATCCTAGGAAACGCTGCAGAGCCTTCAAATCACAAGGTTGAACCCACTCGACAATGGCCTGCACCTTATTAGGATCCATGCGATACCCTTCAGCAGACACGATGATCCCTAGAAACGACAGTTCCTGAACAAAAAACAAACATTTTTCCAGTTTAGCAAAGAGACAGTTCTCCCGGAGCCTTTGGAGAACTGCCCAAACATGACCAATGTGAGTCTGTTTATCAGGAGAATAGATCAATATGTCATCCAAATATACCACCAAAAAACGTCCAATAAAATCAGAGAACACGTGATTTATGAAGTTTTGGAAGACCGCTGAAGCATTCGTCAAGCCAAAAGGCATGACCGGATTTTCAAACAACCCTTCAGTAGTGAGAAAAGCGGTTTTCCATTCATCTCCGTCTCGGACTCAGATAAGGTTATACTCTCCCCTTAGATCTAATTTCGAAAACCACTTAGCTCCAGACAATTGGTTGTATAAATCAGGAATAAGTGGAAGGGGATACGTATTCCTCACAGTTATCTTATTTAACTCACGATAATCAAGGCATGGGCGTAAACCACCATCTTTTTTCTTTACAAAAAAGAACCCCGCCGCCACAGGAGAAACAGAAGGACAAATGTGTCCCTTACGGAGGCTCTCGGAAATATACTCCTTCATCGCAGCCCGTTCTGGACCCAAAAGGTTATACAAGTGGGCCTTGGGCAATTTAGCACCTGGAACCAGGTCAATGGCACAATCAAATGGGCGGTGTGGTGGTAAAACCTCAGCCTCTTTTTCGGAGAAAACGTCCGTATAGTCTATCAGGCACTCTGGAATACCTTCCAGACCCACGGACGACACAGACACAGTATCAAGACATTTCTCAGAACAATAAGGACCCCATTTAACAATGTCCCAAAATTCCCAATTAATTACAGGATTATGCAATTGTAACCAGGGGAACCTCAACACCAGTCCCGCTGGCAGGTTGTCCATCACAAAACATGAAATACATTCCTGGTGCAAGGAACTCACTTTAAGGAGAAACTCTTCAGTACGAAACATAATGTCATTTTTTACCAGTGGTGTTTTGTCAATGGCGACAAGGTGAATAGGAGTCTCCAACCTAACTGTCCCTAAATTACACCTGGATACCAAATCAGAGTCAATAAAGTTAAATACTGATCCGCAATCCACGAAGGCAGAAGTGGATGTGGAGACACTCCCACAACAAAGTTCCACCTGCAACATTTTAGAGAAGGCAGAAAAAGGTACCTGAGAGCCTGGGTGACCTCCACGACAATCACCCGGGCTCAGTCGCTTGGTTAGTGGACGGGAGGGGCACACCTTTCTCCAATGTCCAGAATCGCCACAGTGAAAACAGTCTTTTCCCATGCGCCGTGGTCTCCTTTCATTTTCCTTGAGGTCGATGGTTCCCATCTCCGCGATCTCCAAAATAGGACTGGGTCCCCTTCCTTGGGAGAATAATAGTCTTTCACTTTGCATCACTCCCCTCGCCCATAGCCGGCGATCCATTCGGACGGCCTGTGTCATAGCCTCCTCCAGGGAATCAGGCGGAGGGTGGAGAGCCAAGGCATCTTTCAGATATTCAGACAGGCCTCTACGGAACAAACCCCGAAGGGCGGCATCATTCCAACAGACCTCCGCTGCCCAGCGTCTGAATTCTGTACAAAACCACTCGGCTGAGTGCTTTCCCTGGCACACATTCATCACCATGTCCTCAGCCATACGCATGCGATCAGGCTCATCATAAATATGCCCCAGGGCCTTAAAAAATGCATCTACCGTCATACGCTCAGGGGCCGTGGTCGGAAGGGAGAAAGCCCAAGCTTGGGGGGCTCCCCTTAATAGAGACATAATGACCCCCACTCTCTGACTTTCATCCCCAGAAGAGTGTGGTCTTAAGGAAAAAAAAAGCTTACAGCCCTCCTTGAAAACTCTGAACTCTTTTTTATTTCCAGAAAAGGTATCTGGTAACTTCACTGGAGACTCAGGGGAAACTAATGTAATATCCCGAGCCCCCGATGAAAAAGCCCCCTGCACAGTGTCAGCGATCAGCTGCTGAGTCTGAGCCAGGACTCGTTGTTCTCCAAGGAGTTTCTGAGACATCTGAGTTAGGCGTTTAACCTGCTCAGAAAGAGTGTGCATAGGATCCATCACACGCACAGGTGAATGGAAGCAGAGAAAAAAAAAATGGTATCGGTCAGTTATAATATCAGGATCCTGACAGCGCCGGCGTACAGCCTCCGCTGAGCAGGGACTCACCCGCACTGTAGGGACCCCTGGGAACCAGAATAGCCAGAAAGTATAGGTCACAGGACCTTAGTGATGAAGTTTAGCAAGCCGGCACGGGACCTATGGTCATGTGACTGCAAGGGGGCGGGGCTTACCATCCTGCTTTGACAGAAGACAGCAAACTCAGAGTCAGGCAAAACGGAGGTTGTTCACAGTACAGACAGCGAGGTACAGAAGGGGTAAACAGACGGGAGGTCAGACAAAGCCAAAGGTCATACACAAGAGGGCGACGCGGTACCAAGGGGACGAGCAGAGAGAAGTCGGGTCACAAGCAGAGAGTCCTACACGAGAGGTAGCACAGTACAAGAGGGACAGGCAGAACTCGTAACAGGGAGAGAACCGAATCAAAAACCAAACAAGCAAGCAAGATATCAGGCACAAGTACGCACAAGGTCAACTAACTCAGCCGAGGGCAGGCGTATAACTGACACGGGACCTAGGTCCAGTGAGCATTAAATAGCCGCCCTCTGCCAGGGAGAGGCGGAATAATTAACCCCCAATCAGACCAGGACGGGCCAAAGCGAAACCCCGTCCTGGATCATGACAAGATTTCAATGCAAGATTGTGCGGATGTTGGATAAAGAACCTCGACTAACATCCAAACAAGTTCAAGCTGCCCTGCAGTCCGAGGGTACAACAGTATCAACCCGTACTATCCGTCGGCGTCTGAATGAAAACGGACTGTATGGTAGGAGACCCAGGAAGACCCCACTTCTTACCCCGACACATAAAAAAGCCAGGCTGGAGTTTGCCAAAACTTACCTGAAAAAAGCCTAAAACGTTTTGGAAGAATGTTCTCTGGTCAGATGAGACAAAAGTAGAGCTTTTTGGGCAAAGGCATCAACATACAGTTTACAGGAGAAAAAAAGAGGCATTCAAAGAAAAAAACACGGTCCCTACAGTCAAACATGGCGGAGGTTCCCTGATGTTTTGGGGTTGCTTTGCTGCCTCTGGCACTGGACTGCTTGACCGTGTGTATGGCTTTATGAAGTCTGAAGACTACCAACAAATTTTGCAGCATAATGTAGGGCCCAGTGTGAGAAAGCTGGGTCTCCCTCAGAGGTCATGGGTCTTCCAGCAGGACAATGACCCAAAACACACTTCAAAAAGCACTAGAAAATGGTTTGAGAGAAAGCACTGGAGACTTCTAAGGTGGCCAGCAATGAGTCCAGACCTGAATCCCATAGAACACCTGTGGAGAGATCTAAAAATAGCAGTTTGGAGAAGGCACCCTTCAAATATCAGAGACCTGGAGCAGTTTGCCAAAGAAGAATGGTCTAAAATTCCAGCAGAGCATTGTAAGAAACTCATTGATGGTTACCGGAAGCGGTTGGTCGCAGTTATTTTGGCTAAAGGTTGTGCAACCAAGTATTAGGCAGAGGGTGCCAATACTTTTGTCTGGCCCATTTTTGGAGTTTTGTGTGAAATGATCAATGTTTTGCTTTTTGCTTCATTCTCTTTTGTGTTTTTACATTTAAGACAAATTAAATGAAGATAATAATACCAAAGAATTTGTAATTGCAATCATTTTCAGGAAGAAACTGAGTACTATCTGACAGAATTACAGGGGTGTCAATACTTTTGCCCACAATTGTATATAGTTGTCATTACACAATATACAATTATCTACAAGGAGTATGGCATGGAACATGTAATGGCCATATCTATTACCATTGTGGATGTGATGTAGATTGTGCTTCTTTCACAAATACAGGATCACTGCTGTGTTCTTTCCAATGCTGGAATGATGATAAAGATGAGTGCTGGTGCAGTTTACTAACAGCCAATGAGTGGGCAGTGGGTGGTGCTGGTCACTGGAGCTTGGTGGGAGTTTGGTGGAGCTTCACACATACACTGCACCAAATCTGCTGCTGTGTGAAGACATCAGTGACATAGAGCTGTCTCATTCACACAGCAGAGGCTTTGTCACAGAACAGATTACATCAGTGACTGCCATCCCCTGTGCAGATTAGGAGCTGCAGACCCCCATCACTGGCCATCACACAGTCTGTTCTCACTGCTGCCAGCAGCCAAGCCCCATCACTGCCAGCAGCCTGGGACACTGAAGGAAGGAATCACTGATAATGAGTGAGTTATGTATTGTAATCATGGAGTGGCCCAGAATACAGGACGATTTTCCCTCCTCACTAGAGTTTCACTTTCCATAGATCACTGTTCAGTGTGTGTCTGGGGGAGGAGCAGCTGGGTGGTTCTGCACTCTGCACTGAGGCTGCTAGAGGGGGAGGATTTGTTACTGTGTGAGGAGGGCTTGTTCATGTGGACGGGGAGGGCCTGTTGCTATGGAGGGTGGGGTTGTTGCTATAGAGGGCAGGTTTTTAGTAGAGTAGGAGGAAACAACCAGTTCTCATTTCAATGCCAGAACACACCCCCCTTCTGCTCAGAAGCAAGAGAGTGATATCTAGAAAACCCTGCAAACTGGTGACAGAAGGTAAATTACTTATTGTCACCATTCTGCAGCCCAGATATGTACTGAGATTATGTGGAAAGCCCGGACAACCCCTTTAAGTTATTGCACCCTTACCCATGATGGATCAGATAGCGGCCACAGTATTATGGGCACCACATAGTCCTCCATACAGTATTATGGGCACCACATAGTGCACCATACAGTATTATGGGCACTACATAGTGCTCCATACAGTATTATGGGCACCACATAGTCTTCCATACAGTATTATGGGCACCACATAGTTCTCCATAAAGTTTTATGGCACCACATATTCCTCAATACAGTATTATGGGCCCCATATAGTGCTCCATACAGTATACTGGGCCCCACATATTGCGCCTTTCAGTATAATGTGCCCTATATTGCTTCATTGTGCTCCATACAATATAATAGGTCCCATATAGTACTCCATACAATATAATGGGCCACATACAGTGCTTCATATAGTATAATGGGCCCCATATAATGCTCCATACAGTATAACGGGCCCTGTATAATGCTCCAAACAATATCATGGGCCCCATATTTTACTCCATACACTACAATGGTCCCATAATTTATTACTACTTACAGTATAATGGGTCCCATATACTGTATACTCCAAACATAAAAAACAAATACTCACCTCTCCTCATTCCCTGACTGCTCTGTTCTCCTCAGTGTCGTCTCAGCCTCTGCACTGCTCCACACAGAGGGCACGCTATAGTGATGTCATCATGACCTCTGTGCTGAGTGAGATGTCATAGAGCTCAGACGCAGAGTAGGAGTGATGGGAGAGGGAGCATCAGCAGACAGGTGTTTCTCCCATCATTATTTTTCAAATGCATCGGCATCCAGGATGCTGAAACAGTTGACTCACGGGCCCTATAGTGTGCCGTGTCCCCGACAACGAGTGGGCCCCCCGTTTATCCAGGGCCTCTGCACTTGTCCAGGTATGCTGAGTGGTGATGCTGGCCCTGGGTGCGACCCAAGATCTACAAAAGTAACAGTCACACTAATTAATTGCACCCTTCTCTTCATATACTACTACTACAACGTTATAATAAATGGAAAACACCAAAAGAGCAAAGTGATCCGCACCGCCAATACACTATTAGTAATGTGACCCGTTGAAGTGCGTTTGTGCACGAAACGACTGTCATCATCTTTGCACCGCTGTACCCATTCTCCCGTTGAAGATTCTTCAATAAAGTTGTATTTCCCGATCGGTGAGTGCCGTCCACCCTCCTTTATACGCTATAATAAATGGCACAATGTACAGTAGGTGAAGGGCTCTGTTACAGGTTTTGATTTTGGGCACAAGTACTTCTAGCTTTGGTCCTGATATTCAACCAACTTCTCTAAAAGTCTCATGAATAATTTCTACTGCTATGAAAGCTGTCTGTTGCCAGTGCTAGAGAAATAAGGCTTAGGTAAATATTCTTTATTTCTTATGACTGCTCTTTGGTGGAGGGAAGATTATGAGCATTGGGAGAAACAGTTTTTTCCATCAACCATTTTTAGGGTATGTTGGTCAGGATTGGCTCAGTATTTGCTCAGGATTTGACGCAGGTGAAATCTGCATCTGAGGTCACTGGCAGGTCACCTGCGTTTTTTATGCGTTTTTTACATGCGTTCTTGATGCGTTTTTTTCCGCATGCATTTTTTCATTACATGCGGGGTTTTTTGTCACTTGTAATAAAGCTTATTGAAATTTGGCTTTTGGGAAGAGAAAAAAGTGATTTCCTGTTTGCAGATAGGATATGTGCACACAGTCAGTAAACGCTGCAGGTTGGACGCTGTGTACAGCTGCAGCGTCCAACCCGCAGCGCCCAGATGTTACAGCATAGTGGATGGGATTTCAAGAAATCCCATGTCCACTATGAGTTCAAGGACACAGGTGGCAGACCCGTGTAAACGGACATGCGACGCGTCTTTCCAGACCGCAGCATGTCTATTTACGATGCGGAGACGCTCAGTCCCCGCAGCGTAAATTTCCCATAGACTATCATAAAACAGCATCTAATTATTAGTCACATGTGTAATAACTGCGGGAACGCAGCTTACTATGCATATGTACTAATTTACAAATGTTGAATCTTGTGTCACATCCGGAAGTACGGGACAGGCCAGTGTCACACTTGCGAGTGTCATGTGAAAAACTCGCGTAAGTCTCTCGCATCAACACCCGGCACACGGACCGGCGTGTGCGGCTGCATAGAAGTACATACAGCCGCACACTCCGTTCCTGAGTGCCAGATGCTGATGTGAGAGACTTGCACGAGTTTCTCACATCACACTGGCAAGTGTGACACCGGCCACACAGGAAGTTCCTGAAAGCAAAGAGAGGAATACGTAATGTCCTTTCCTTTTTTTTTTAACTAAATAAATATTTTTTTTTTTTTAAAAATGGCGTGGACTCCCGCGCAATTTTCTGGGCCAGAGAGGGAAAGCCAGTGATGGGGGGCTGATGTTTATTGCCTGGTAAGGGGGTAGTACCCATGGAACTTCCCAGGTTATTAATATCAGCCCGCAGCTGTCTGCATAGCCTGTACTGGCTATTAAAATAGGGGGACCCCACCAAAAAAATGACGTGGGGTTACCCCTATAATTAATAGCCAGAAAAGGCTATGCAGACAGCTTCGGGCTGATATTGATAGCCTAGGAAGGGACCATGGACATTGGCCCTCCCTTGCTACAAACACCACCTCACAGCCGCCCCAGAAATGGCGCATCTCTGGGATAAGCCAATTCGGGCACTTTGCCTCTCTCTCCACTGCCCTGTAGCGGTGGCATATGGGGTAATAGTTGAGGGGTTGATGTCACCTTTGTATTGTAAGGTGACATCAAGCCCGGCTTAGTAATGGAGAGGCGTCTATAAGATACCTATCCATTACTAATTCTAGAGTTATTAATGGGCTAAAAAAGGCACAGCCATAAAAAAAAGTATTTTAATGAAATAAAACGCAAAACACAGTTTCCCATCTTTATGGTTCTGCTTATCCATGTTAAGCCATCGTTCTCCTGTAAATAAAAATAAAGTAATAAACTAACACAAATACTTCCTGTTCCAAAGTAGTCCTTAATAATGAGTGTCCCACGACGAGTTCATCTCTGCTACATCTGGATGCATGACATCCAGAAATAGCAGAGCTTGCAGATGACCACCGGAGATTTTTCCAGCCATCACCTGCACTGTAGTTCTCGCGGTCAGCGGTTTACCGCATCTACTAATGATAGTCTATGGGAAATTTACGCTGCGGGGACTGAGCATCTTGGCATCGTAAGTAGACATGCTGCAGTCTATAAAGATGCGCCGCATGTCTGTTTACGCCTCTGAACGCATAGAGAGCATGGGATTTTTTGAAATCCCCTCCACTATGCTGTAACACCTGGACGCTGCGGATGTACGCAGCGTTAAACCCGCAGTGTTTACTGACTGTGGAAACATACCCTTAGAATTACTACTACCGTAAGTACTTTAGTTGCCAATTTTTTGAACTGTCCCAATTTTCTCAAATATAATCTTTGAAAAATTGCCAGAAATGGGCTAAGGAATATAATCCTACACTGGAAAGGGTGCACAATTTCAGAATAGGCTTCACTCCTCATTGTGGTAGCAGCAGGTAGCATAATTATTAACCCCTTTACCTCCAAGGGTGTTTTGCACGTTAATGACCGGGCCAATTTTTACAATTCTGACCACTGTCCCTTTATGAGGTAATAAATCTGGAACGCTTCCATGGATCCTGGTGATTCTGACAACGTTTTCTTGTACATATTGTACTTCATGTTAGTGGTAAAATTTCTTTGATATAACTTGTGTTTATTTGTGAAAAAAACAGAAATTTGGCAAAAATTTTGAAAATTTCGAAAATTTTCCAACTTTGAATTTTCATGCCCTTAAATCACAGAGATATGGCACACAAAATACTTAAGTGACATTTGCCACATGTTTACTTTACATCAGCACAATTTTGGAACCCAAATTTTTTTTTGTTAGGAAGTTATAAGGGTTAAAAGTTGACCATCGATTTTGCATTTTTACAACACCATTTGAAGTCACTTTGAGAGGTCTATATGATAGAAAATACCCAAAAGTGACACCGTTCTAAAAACTGCACCCCTCATGGTGCTCAAAACCACATTCAAGAAGTATATTAACCCTTCAGGTGCTTCACAGGAATTTTTTGAATGTTTAAAAAAAGTTGTCCAATTTGTCCTGAGTACGCTGATACCCCATATGTGGGAGAAAACTACTGTATGGGCACACGTTGGAGCTCAGAAGGGAAGTAGTGTTGTTTTGGAATGCAGACTTTGATGGAATGGTCTGCGGGTGTCATGTTGTGTTTGGAGAGACCCTGATGTGCCTAAACAGTGGAAACCCCCACATGTGACCCCATTTTGGAAACTAGACTCCCCAGGGAACTTATCTAGATGTGTGGTGAGCACTTTGAACCCCAAAGTTCTTCACAGAAGTTTATAACGTAGAGCCATAAAAATAAAAAAATCATATTTTTTTCCACAAAAATGAAATTTTGCCCCCAATTTTTTATTTTCCCAAGGGTAACGGGAGAAATTGGATCCCAAAAGGTGTTGTTGTGCAATTTGTCCTGAGTAGGTTGATACCCCATATGTGGGGGTAAACCACTGTTAGGGCGCATAGCAGAGCTTGGAAGGGAAGGAGCACCGTTTGACTTTTTCAATGCAGAATTGGCTGGAATTGAGATCAGACACCATGTAGCGCTTGGAGAGCCCCTGATGTGCCTTAACAGTGGAAACCCCCCAATTCTAACTCCAACCCTACCACCAACACACCCCAAACCCTAATCCCAACCCTAACCCTATCCCTAATGGGAAAATGGGGATAAATAATTTTCTTTTAATTTTATTATTTTTCCCTAACTAAGGGGGTGATAAAGGGGGGTTTGATTTACTATTTATAGCGGGTTTTTATGTTTGTCAGCTGTCACACGCTAAAAGACGCTTTTTATTGCTAAAAACAGTGTTTGCATCACCACATTTTGAGAGCTATAATTTTTCCATACTTTGACCTACAGAGTCATGTGAGGTCTTATTTTTTGCAGGACGAGTTGATGTTTTTATTGGTACCATTTTTTGGGCACATGACTTTTTTATCGCTCTTTATTTCGATTTTTGGGCAAAAAGAGGCACTGTGGACGCCGTCTGTCCTGGGTTCCAGCTGTGTCTGTCTTTTTAGGAGTACATAAAAGTTGCATTGGCCACAGTTTTGTGCACTTCTGAACAGACGGACACCATGGAACAGAGGCCAGATGGAGTCCAGAGTAACTCTGCTGCCTCATAGTGAATGGATCTCTCGGGGGTTTCATCTAAATCGCGTCACTCCTCAGAGATTTAGATGGAAACCCCAAAGTAAGTGGTCAGCGTAAAGTGCCAGATAAATGTGATCCCAAACGTTATGTAAAATGTTCCCAATAAAAGCTTCAACTCAATCCACAAAAAAAGCAAGTCCTGTCTCTGATCAGTTATCTGTTAACGGAAATATGGGGTGCTTCCACGTTGCTGGTAGTACAAAGTCTCTGGAAAAGCGAAATGGCTCCTCATCCGCCAAAAGAAATTCAGCAAATTCTGTGCTCCCAAATCCAAATACCCCCCTCTCTTCTGATCCCCAACAGTGTACCTAAACCACACAATGCGTCCACATTTGGCATTTCTGAAGCGATGAGAGCACACTTAACTTACAGGTGCATGGATTCAGGAGCACGGACTGGGCATAACATATTGGTGACTGCAATGTACTGGTCAGCAGCGGTTTACAATTTTCACTTGGCAACATTCATTGCTGCGTGTTTCTGGAAAATACCCATGGAGTCAAAATTGTTATGATCCAGGTTGGATATGACAGAGAAAATGCACAAGTAACCTTTTTTTCTGTGAGCTGTTTGCTCAGGGTTGGTTTTGCCCCCCGGTGGCCATTAAGGGTTATTACACAGTGGTGTCTTTTTCTTAGTTTTACCCCCGGTGGCCATTAGGGTCATTGCACTTTTGTAGTTTCAGGTTAGTTTGCCCCCGGTGGTGGTAAGTGTCATTGCACATGATAATTAAGCAGGTGTGATTCCTCTGGCTTACTATAAAGGTGTGTCATGTGCTCTCACTGATTGTTGGTGATAATGTCATGGTCACGCGTGGCTGGACACAGCGCCTCCAGCAGGGCGGATTTAGATGACACACGTGACCCTGGATACACCGCCTCCAGTTGGGCGAATTTAAATAAAACGTGCAGCTGGATACGCCGCCTCCAACAGGCGAATTTCAGAAATACACATATGTCTGGAAACCCCTCCTCCAGTAAGGCGAATTTAAACAATAAAAGGGAAAACCTGGGTAGCAATAACAATGGTGGCCCTGCGATAGGGAACGGGGAAGTGGAGACCTCCTGCACTCCCCTGAGTCAGTGTCTCTACACTCCTAACGTTCCCTAGGCCGGTTCCCCACCGGGCGCTGCTCAGGATACCTTTAAACCCTAGCTCGCCCTCCACCTACCCCTTTCTAGTGTAATGGCTGGTGCAGAAACTAATCCCACCACTGCACTAAACACACATAAGGAAAAGAGACAAAACAGGGAAAGACCACTTAGCTTTGATCTGTTGCTTACGCTCCCAGCAACAGAGCCCACCACCTGCGTGCATCTTTTCCTCCGACCGGATCCAACACCATAGTGCAGCCTTGGAGCAAACAGAGTCCACCATATGCGTGCAGCTGTCCAGAAACAAAGTCCAGCATATGAGTCCAGCTTTCCAGCAAAAGAGTCCAGCATCTTGAGTCCAGCTTTCCAGCAACCGAGTCCAGCATCATGAGTGCAGCTCTACACCATAGCTACCACTCCACCAAGCCATGCAAGAACTCCTTGCTGACACCACAGCTGCAACTCCACCAAGCCATGCCAGCCCTCCTCGCAGACACCATAGCTGCCACTCCAGGACTCTCACTGAGCTGCCCAGGACTCTCCTTCAGCTCCATCCTTCACCAAGGCTTGCTTGTAACTGAGGACTATCACCAACAATCAGTGAGAGAACATGACACACCTTTATAGTAAGCCAGAGGAATCACACCTGCTTAATTATCATGTGCAATGACACCACCACCGGGGGAAAACTAACCTGAAACTACAAAAGTGCAATGACCCTAATGGCCACCGGGGGTAAAATTAAAAAAAAGACACCACTGTGTAATAACCCTTAATGGCCACTGGGGCAAAACCAACCCTGAGCAAACAGCTCACAGAAAGAAAAGGTTACTTGTGCATTTTCTCTGTCATATCCAACCTGGATCATGACAAAAATCAGCACTAAGCCTGTAGATAAATTCCCAAAGGGGTATAATTTCCAAAATGGGGTCACTTGAGGGGGGCTTCTGCTCTTCTAGCAATTAGGGGTTCTGTATATGGAGTCTGGAAACTGTTCTAGGAAAATGTGTGCTCCGTTCCTCCCGAGTCTCTCCGTATGGCTAAGTAGTACTGTTCAGCCACATTCAGAAAGTCAAATGATGCTCTTTCCCTTCTGAGCCCTGCCCTGGACCCAAACAGTAGTTTTCTCCCTTACATGAGGTATCGGCGTACTCAGGAGAAATTGCACAACAAATGGTGTGGTACAATTTCTCCTGTTACCCTCATGAAAATGCACTATTTTATGCTGAAAACATACAGTGCTGTGCAAATTAATTGAGACAAAGCATTTTTTAAGTAAAATCGTAAGTTGGTTACCAGTCAGTGATTCAAACCAGTTTTATCTGGTTTGAACAGGTGTGAGTGCCTGTTCAAAGCAGTTAAAACTGCTTTGAATTCCTGACTGGTAACTAACTTACGATTTTACTTAAAAAAATGCTTTGTCCCAATTAATTTGCACAGCACTGTATTTGTGGGGAAAATTAGATTTTTTTTTATTTTTACTGCTCAACGTTATAAACTTCTGTGAAGCACCTGAGGAATCAATGTGCTCACCACACATCTAGATCAGTTCCCTGCGGGGTCTAGTTTCCAAAATAGTGTCACTTGTAGGGGATTTTCACTGTTTAGGCACACCAGAGACTTTTCAAATGCAACATGGCGTCCGCCAATTGTTGCAGCAAATTTTGCATTCAAAAACTCCATCCCTTCCGAGCTCTGCCGTGCGCCCAATCAGTGGTTTTCTCACTCATATGGGGTATCAGCGTACTCAAGAGAAATTGCACAACACATTTTGGGGTCCTTTTTTTCTGTTACCCTTGTCAAAATAAAAAATGTTGGATCTGAAGTAAATTTTTTGGGAAAAAAAAGTTAAATGTTAATTTTTTTCCACATTCCAAAAATTCCTGTAAAGCATCTGAAGGGTTAATAAACTTCTTGTATGTGGTTTTGAGCAACTTGAGGGGTGCAGTTTTTAGAATGGTGTCACTTTTGGGTATCTTCTATCATATAGACCCCTCAAAGTGACTTCAACTGTGATGTGGTCCCTAAAAAAAAGATGTTGCAAAAATGAGAAATCTCTGGCCAAATTTTAACCCTTATAACTTCCTAACGAAAAAAAATTTGGGTTTCAAAATTGTGCTGATGTAAAGTAGACATGAGAAATATTATTTATTAAGTATATTGTGTGACATAGCTCTGTGATTTAAGGGCATGAAAATTCAAAGTTGGAAAATTGCGACATTTTTGCCAAATTTCCATTTTTTTCACAAATAAACGCAAGTCATATCAAAGAAATTTTACCACTATGATGAAGTAAAATATGTCACGAAAAAAAAAAAACAGTCTCAAAATCACCAGGATCCATGGAAGCGTTCTAGAGTTATTACCTCAGAAAGGGACAGTGGCCAGAATTGTAAAAATTGGCCCGGTCATTAACGTGCAAACCACGCTCGGGGGTAAAGGGGTTAGCTCTATTCTTTAAATGTCACAGCATAGCAGGGAATCTGACAGCCGAGTATAAATGATTTTATAGATTGTAGTGTCATTGCAAATTGTAAGTGATAGGTTTATTACAGTAAATTAAATTATGCTCCAGATTGTAATGTCCATGGTGGCCTTTGCTTCTGAAGTCAATTATTAATCTTTACAAAGGGAGAAAGAGCGGAGCGGGAGGGAATGAATATTGCAACAATTATTAGGGTCAGCAAACAGGACAGAACAAAGAAAAACTTTAAAAGAACTGACACAGAGAGCAAAGATTACAGGGGGAGTCTGTGGAACAAGAGTGGCACTGGCACGGTCAAAAGGTAGTCAGAAATCAGAGGAGAAAACACTCTCACTGGGGAAAAGTACGTGAGTTATCACACACACCTAAATATAGCAAAGAAATCAAGGGACACGGATGAAAGTGAACAGCGCTGAGAGATCACTATGTCTATGAGCACAAACCCAGGTAATAGCAGAGAATGGCTGCAGCTGCTAATCTAAGCAATCTATATGTACTTTTTCTCTATGTATCACTTTTCCATGTATTTCTCTATGTATATTTGTTTATTACATTGTATAAATCAGTAACACAATAATTATACAAATTCTCATGTATTTTTTTTAGTTATGTAAACATTACAAATCCATAAAGAGGTATCCCTATCTCATACAATGACATATCCACAAGATATACCATAAATGTGTAATAGATGTAGGACCCTCCAATGTGACCCCTGTTTATCTCATTGCGTGCTGATGTCAGTGGAGAATTTCCACAAATGAAGGGAAATTCTGACCCCCTCGACACTGATAGTGGCAAACCTTGGAGTCTGTTTCTTGAGATAAGGGCTCATACTCACATACGAGAAACTCGGACGAGTCTCGCACGTCAATCCCCGGCACTCGGATCGGAGCGTTCAGCTGCATGTATTTCTATGCAGCTGAACGCTCCAATCCGAGTGCTGGCGGCAGTGCCGGGTATTGACGTGCGAGACTCGTCCGAGTTTCTCGCATGTGAGTATGAGCCCTAAGGGTGGGACGTGCATCTACCTTCCAGTTAGCGAGTATCCTGTGCATATGTTCTAAATGGACGAGATTGGAATATCCCTTTCATGAGGAGAAATGAGTATTAGCTTAGGTTCACATTTGAACGTCTGTAAACATGTAATTTATGTGTCAGACATACATGGGAAAACCAAATGCAAGTGTGTGTGTGTGTGGTGCAGACAAGAAAATATACAGTATATCATTTAAGTGTATTTAAAACATTTCAACATTCCTCTTATTGAGAATAATTATTAAACAACTTTATTTGTCTTTTATAGTTTCTTGGGGACCAAAAGAAATTGGTCAATTATATTTCTTGTATGTCCAAAAAAACCGCCAAATTTGCCCATTATAGGCTCTGGATTGTAAGGTTTCTAGTAACTCTGTTGTGTTTGAGGTAGGCACAGGAAGGGGTTTCAGTAAAAAAAAAGTCTATGCTGGTTTACTAAAAAAATAAGAATGTTTGAGTTGGAAGGGACCTCAAGGGTCATCGTGTCCAACCCGCTGCTCAATGCAGGATTCACTGAACCATCTAAGACAGATGTCTGTTCAGTCTCTGTTTGAAGACTTCCATTGAATTAGCACTCACCACATCTCATGGCAGCCTGTTCCAATCATATCACCCTCAATGTAGAAAAGGTTTTCTAATATCTAATTTGCATCTTCTCAATTTCAGTTTAATTCCATTGCTTCTCGTGTTTCCATGTGCAAATGAGAATAATGATGATCCCTCTACACTGTGACAGCCCTTCAGATCTTTGATGACAGCTATTAAGTCTCCTCTTAGCCCTCTTTTTTGCAAGCTAAACATTCCCAGATCCTTTAACCGTTCCTTTTAGGACATACTTGGCAGTCTGCTCACCATCCTGGTAGCTCTTCTTTGAACTTGCTCCAGTTTTTCAATGTTGTTTTTAGAATGTGATGCCAAAAACTGTACAAAGTATTCCAGGTATTCCAGAGGAGGCCTGATCAAGAAGGACTAGAGAAGGATAATTACTTCACATTATCTAGACTCTATGCTTCTTTTAATACATCCTAGAACTGTGTTTGCCTTTATTGCTGCTGCATTACACTGTTGTGATCTATTAGTATACTCAAGTCTTTTTCACTTGTGCTGTTGCTTAGTTCTATTCCTCCCATTCTGTAGATGTAATTTCCATTTTTCTTGCCCAGATGTAGAATCTTAAATTTCTCTCTGATAAATACCATTCTATTAGTCTCTGCACATTGTTCAATCTTATCTAGATCCTTCTGAATCCTTTCTCTGTCTTCTCTAGTGTTAGATATCCCTCTTTAACTTTGCATCATCTGTAAATTTGATTAGTCTACCTTCAGTTCCCTTATCTAGATCATTTAAAAAATGTTGAACAACACTGGGGCCAGGACAGAGCCTTGTGGTACCCAACTTGAAACAATCTTCTAATTGAATGTGCAACCATTTATTGTGACTTGTAAGATCGCTACTACCAACAGATGGCGCTATAGAGTTCAAGTCCTCTTTTTCTCTGAAGAGGCAATTTGCAACCATTTATTACCACTCTTTAAATATGATTACTGAGCCACTTATGAATCCACCTAACTTAGCCTTGTCAATTCAATACTGGGTCATTTTTTCAATAAGGATAGTATGAGATAATTTATCAAATGCTTTGCTGAAGTCGAGATATACTATATCTACCACATCTACCTGATCAGTCAGTGATTCCATTGTTGAAAGAAATTAGGTAAGTCTGGTAAGACTTGTTTGCTACAAACCCTTGCTGGCACTGGTTCATTACTGTATTCTTATCCAAGTACTTACATACATGCTGTTTAATAATTTGTTCAAAGACCTTTACAGGTATAGAAGTAAGGCTCCAGAGGTTCTACTGATCCAGTTATCACGGAGAAATCTTTAACTATTGTAGGTCCTTTCCCACCTACCAGCTGACCTTCATAGCCCGTTAGTGCCGTTGCCCATCATTGAGGTTCCTTTTGATTGCATATCCATGGATTTAGTGGGACTCCTGGTCAAGTCCGCCAGAGGACATTGGTATATCCTGGTGATCCTGGACTATGCTATCTGGTATCACTACGAAACTCCTCCACCAAATGCATAGGTCGGGAGATTTGGGCCATATCTTTTCCAGTACAGAGTTGCCAAAGGAGATCCTAATGGACCATGGGACTCTGTTCATGTCAAAGGTGCAAATCACACATTCGGGACCTCAGTCTACCATCCCTAGATGGACAGTTTGGTGGAAAGGTTTAATAAACCTTGAAGGCCATATTAAATAAGATCGTAGAGAATGATGGACAAGACTGGGATTGTCTACTGCCGTACATATTCTCCATCAGAGAAGTCCCACAAGCTGCTACTGGTTTTTGGTTTTTCCCCTTTTGAGCTGTTATATTACCACCACCCCCCGTGGACTCAGAGACCTGTTCTCATAATCAACGGGTTGTACTCAGGTCATAGAGAATGAGGTTCTCACAGAGCCTCATGTTAGGAAGAACTTAAAGCCGTATTGGATTCCAGAAACCCGCCAAGAGGTGATCTCGAAAGAGGCGAACCAGATGCTGAGCCTGGGAGTCTTTGAAGAGTCCAAAAGTGGCTGGTCTAGTCTTGGTGCTGAAACAAGATGTAGAATGGCGGTTTTGCAATGACTATAGGAAGCTGAATGAGGTCTCTAAGTTCGATACATATCCAATGTCCTGTGTCGATGAACTGATTTGAAAGGTTAGGTCTAGCCTGGTACATTACCACCCTTGACTTCACGAAAGGGTATTGGCAAATTCCTGTGCCACAAGATGCCAAGGAGAAGACAGCCTACTTCCCACCAGATGGTTGTTTCCATTACACAAGGATGCAGTTTGGGCTGCAAGGAGCTCCGGCCACCTTCCAGAGAGCCATGGACCAGATTGTAGCTCCCCACAAGAAGTACACAGCGGCCTACCTGGATAACATCGTGATCTTCAGCCTGGATTGGAGAAGCCATCTGAGCGAAGTACAGGTGATACTTGATGCTCTACAGAAGGTGGTGTTTTCCATAACCCTGAAGAAATGTACCATGGGCATGGAAGAAGCTAAATACTTTTGCTATGTCATAGACTGGCGCGAAATAGATCCACAAATAAATAAAGTTGACCCAATCCAGAGTTGGCCATAACCTCTCAAAGAAGCAGATCAGGGCATTCCTAGGCATCATGGGCTAATACCGACAGTTCATCCCTAACTTCGCCATGATAGCTGCCCCTCTGGCGGACCTCATTAAAGGGACAAAGTCAGCATTGGCTAAGTGGTCTCCAGAACCTGGAACAGCCTTCCAGGAACTGAAACTAGCCCTGTGTAAACGGCCAGTGTTGATGGCACTGGATTTCTCTAAGGACTTTGTGGTCTAGATGGACGAGTCAAATGTTGGGCTTGGCGCTGTCTTATTACAAGAGGTGAATAGGGGAGAGCAGCCCATAATGTAATCTAAGTCGGAAGCTGTAATCCTGCTAGAAATACTCCATAGTGGAGAAAGAATGTTTGCCCATCAAGTGGGTCGGCCACTCTAAGGAACTACCTCTTAGGCAGGAAATTCAGGCTAGTCTCAGACCATGCCCCATTGAGGTGGATGAGGGAGAAGAAGGGGAACAATGTGCGAGCGACTAGGTGGTTCCTAGCACTTCAGGATTTTAGCTTACATGCAGAGCATAGGTCCGGGAAACTGCATTGCAATGCTGATGCACTGTTTGGGGTCCACTGTTTGATGGCGGAAGGTGCCAAGCCCTCCGTCTTTGGGCAGAGGGGGTTTATGTACGATGGCCACCAGACAGGTCCTTGAGGGGAGATAAGTATCACTGAGGTTGGTAGCCCTGGAAAGCAGGCTCCTGCATGTATAGTGCTGAGAGAGTTAATAGGGCGTATCAGGGCCGGGTTTATGAGCAGTCAAAGAGATGGGCAAGTTTGATTGCTCACATATTTCCCTGGGAGCATGGTATGGTAAATAAAATAGAGATCAGTTGTCTCATTCAGTGTCTGTGACTGGAGGTGTGCAGAACTCCAGTGTTTTGGTCCTTGCTAAGGACTCTAGTACTGGATGCTAATCCAAATGGGCATATTCGCAATACTGTATGGACTTTGTTTTCTCACTTTATGCTGGAAAAGGCTGTCTTTTTGTTTGGTTTACTGAGTGGTTTATAAAGTCTGCTATTAGAAACAGAAATAAATAACAGAAACAACAAACTGAATGAAAAAAGAGGAGCAAAAGATACCAACTACAAACTAAAAAGTGTCTATACAAATGCACAGAACATGAGAAATAATCAAGGAAAATTGGATCTGCTAACAGGAAGAGAGAGAGGTGTGATGTCATAGGCATCACTGAAACTTGGTGGGATAATACACATGATTGGAATACAAACCTTGAAGGCTACAACTTGGTATTTCATTGCATGTTGTTAAAAAAGTGTATCTCCACTGAGATCCAAGCTTCAGAGACTGGTAGCTCTGTAGAAAATGTTTGGGTAAGAATACAAGGAGAGAAGAACAGAAAGGACACTCTTGTAATTGTTTACTATAGGCCACCAGATCAGACTGAATATATGGATGAACTCTTTTTACATCAGATATCTCTGTTTTAAAAAAAAAGTACAACATAGTGATCGTGGGAGATTTTAACTATTCAGATATTTGTTGGGAATCTCGCTCAGGCAAAAGTAATAGGTCCAGAAAATTATTATCTTCTCTTGCTGACAACTTTAACTTTCAAAAGGTAGAAGAGAGAACAAGAGGATATACAATCTTGGACATAGGGGAGGAAATAGCTGAGGAAATAATGGTGCCTGGGAATTTAAGGGGCAGCAATTTTGGATTGCAAGACGAGAAAGACCAGCGAGCACTCAGACTGCAAAGTTGGATTTCAGAAAGGCAGATTTTAATTGACTCAGAAAGAGGGTAGGAAAGTTCCAATGACTGGATGTTCTAAAGGACAAAAATGTCCAAGAACGATTGGAGATTTTTCTAAATTAAATTCTCATTACACAATCGGTGACAATTACGAAAAGAAGGAAGAACTGGAAACATTTAAAGACAGCAGGATGGATGAACACAGGACTTAATCAATTGCTAAAAAGGAAAAAAATGTATATCAAATGGAAAGGGGGGGGCATATTTAAAGAAGATTTTAACGCTGTTTGCAGGGAATACAGGGCAAGCAATAGAAAAGCTAAAGCTAGTACTGAAATGAGGCTTGCAAGGGAAACGTAGAAGTAGTGAAAAATAATTTTGGGGGTATGTCAAAAGCAAAAGAAAAGTCAAAGATGCTATAAGATTTTTACAGGATGAAAAGGGTGAAGTGGTCAAAAATGATGTTAAGTAGTCTGAACTTTTAAAATCCTATTTTGCATCTGTGTTCTGTAAGAAAGCAATTATAACATCAACTGATCTTTATGTGCCATCGAAGGAATAAAAGAATCCACACTATCAATAAACAGAGAGATGGTGAGGGAACACTTAGCTAATTTAAATGAATTTAAATCTCCTAGTCCAGATGAATTACATCCTAGGATTCTGAAAGAGATAACAGAAGAAATTGCAGAACCATTAGAATCAGAATCCAATCAGAATCTTTGAAAAAGCCTGGAAAACAGAAGTCCCAGAAGATTGGATAAGGGTAAATGTTGTCCCTAGCTTCAAAAAAGGAAATTACAGGCCAGTGAGGATACATTTTTGAGTTCTCTCGACCCCCAGGCTCCAACAGGCACAACAAAGGGAAACCCATCAGCTGCAGTTTACAACAAGGGTTTTGGTTTTTTTTTTAGGAGCGACCTGGCTGTCGTCTGGAGAACCAGGCATCCTCCTTTTCCTCCACAAGTGCCAAAACAATGCAAAGTTCCACCCTATTATAGAAGGGTGTAATACAGTAGGTCCTTGACTACACCAACCTTATGGGATTTGGTGCCACAGTTTTTGTCTATGACCACTCAGGCCCCAGGGTAGTCTTTAGCACCCACCATATTCCCAGGAATCAGCCTGTAAGGAATTGTGGACCATAGTTAGGTTAACAAGCTACCCGAGTCCAACAGACCAGTCATTTGCACTCCGTTTATTGATTCGGGTAATGTTTGCAGTCCCTCACTTGGTTAAGGGACAGCACTGCAGTCAGGGTATACAAAATATTAGCAGCACTGTCCTACACCGCAATCCATTGGCTCAGTGGTCATGGAGCAATGGGTGGCAATGTGACAGCTTCAACAAAACACGTTGGGTGGGACCTTTGGCAACAGCTGAAACACCTCCTGGGCTCTTGGATTCTCACTAAATGTGGCTTTAGTTTCCCTCTTTTGGGTGTCAGTCCCCCTTTGAGGACCCTAGTATGAAGAAGCTAAGACCCCTTTCTTGCCCAAGGAACTCTTGACCGCCTGGAACCTTTCCACCAGGCCCACTAGGTAATCAGCATTCCGGAGATCTCTTTGGGCAATCCAGGATTCACTGGCTCAGAAAGGAGTGTATGAGCCTGTCCATAATGACCCTGCCCACCATCTGTGCTGGGGAGGAAGATTCAGGTTGCAACCACTTATGGACCAGGTTTAGAAGGTTGAACATGTGGGACTGGGAGGTTGTCACCGCAATAGGCCCAGTGGTGCACCTGTTGCGCCAGTCAGAGTCACTTTTAAGAACGCCAAGATCAAAATCTTCAACTTGGCATATTCTTTTGTGTTCTGCAACGCCAGGTCATAACAGGCCTTCTGCGGTTCTCTTGTTAGGTATGGCGCCAGAACCTGTGCCCACTGCTCCGGAGACAATTTTGCCACCTTTTCGAAAACCGTCCGGAATGCCTCAACATCATCACATGGGGTCATCTTTTGAAAGGCTCTCCTTACCGTCTTCCTCACTTGTGAGTCATCACCTTGACTTTGAGGTGGGGCCGTTGCCCTGCCACAGATCACCTCAGCTAGGAATTCCATCTGCTGCCTGTGCTGCTGCATCTGCTGCTTTTGCAACTGCTTCAGCTTCTGTTGCTGCTGCTGCCATCGCTGTTGCTGCTGGAGATAAGCCTGCAGCATTTGCTTTATCAACTCCTCCATGTTGTCAGCTTTCGCTCCTGCAGTAGCTTTTATACAGGGCATGCTGTACCTCTGGGGCAGTTACACTGCCTCTTAGGATTCATGGCTTTGCTTCTGGCACCAATTGTAAGGTTTCTACTCACTGATTTGAGAAAGATCTGTAATAGATCAAAACATGTCGCTTGCTCTCATATTTTCACACTGTCTGTGGAGTTTTTAATCGTGTGAAAACTTTTTTGGAATCATTAAAGGATTACATTTTTTAAAGGAAAAACTTTTTTTTTTCTCTTTCTACTTACTCAGTTGCAGTTTCAGTAAAATTTCCAGACTGGTTTATTAAGACTTCATAAACCTCTCTGGAAACCAAACAAAAACCCATCCTTTTCCCACACAAAGTGAGAACACAAAGTAAATAGTCATTACAGCGGGTTCACTTGCTTGGATTAGTGTCCAGTTCTTGAGTCCTTAGCAAGGACCAACACACTGGGGGTCTACCCACCTCCACTGAATGAGACAACTGATCTCCATTTTATTTGCCATACCACGCCCCAGGGGTGGGGATATGTGAGCAACCATTCCTACCCATCTCTTTGACTGCTCATAAACCCGGGAATGATACACCCAATTAACTCTCTTAGCACTATATGTACTGGAGCCAGCTTTCCCAGAGTACATCACTAAAGCTACCAACCTCAATGATATATATCTCCCCTCAAGGACCTGTCTGGCAGCCATCTTACAGGATACATTGGCATTTACATTTGAATAGAGTTTTTTGCAACTCAGGCATATATATGTTCAGCAGAATGTACTGTACAAACGTAAACATAGTCTAAGGCTGTGTTCCCGTGAGGAATTTTTGGTGAGTTTTTGACGCTGCTTCTTACAGGTCCAGCAAAGTGAATGGTATTTATAGAAATCTCCTGCCCACTGTGATTTTTTTTTACTAAGAGTAAATTGACCGGGGGTGCATGCTTCAAATTCACAACATGTCAATTTCTCTTGCAGGTACGCTGAGCTTTCTATGTACCATACATACTCGAGTATAAGCTGAGATTTTCAGCCTATTTTTTAAGGCTGAAAGTGCCCCTCTTGGCTTATACTTGAGTCATATACCAGGGGGTCGGGGGGGGTGCAGGTGTCAGATCATTCTCACCTCCTCCTGGCACGGTCTCTGCAGCCCCTGCTTGTCCCATGGTCTTCGGGGCCTGTGTTCAGCGGTCACGTGGTACCGCTCCTTAAAGTCATGAATATGCGCATATTCATGACTTTAATGAGCGGTACCACGTGACCGTTGAACACAGGTGCCGGAGACCATGGGAGAAGCAGGGGCTGCAGAGACTGTGCCAGGAGGGGGTGAGTATGACGAGGACAGGGGGAGCCATGCTATATTCACCTGTCCCCATTCCACCACCGCGTCCCGCTCTGTCCTCCGCGTCCCCTGGCGGTGACGTTCAGGTCAGAGGGCGCAATGACATAGCGTAGTTAGTGTGCGCCCTCTGCCTGAACAGTCACTGACAGAGGACCCGGAAGACAGAGCGGCGCGTGGTGGTAGAACAGGGACAGGTTTATATCGCCGGGGCCCTGAGTCAGCGGCAACACCGGCACCTGGCCCCCATAGCACGCCGGTGTCCCCACCTGCTCAGAACACCAGCACCTGGCCCCCAGCGATGAGAGGTAAGTATGTCAATTTTTTTATTTGCAGCAGCAGCAAATGGGGCATATATGGAGCATTTTATGAGGCCATAACCTTCATGGAGCATATTATGGGGCCATAACCTTTATGGAGCAGCATATGGGGCATATTATCCTATGGAGCATCTAATGGAGCCATAACCTTTATGGAGCAGCATATGGGGCATATTATTCTATGGAGCATCTTATGGGGCCATTATTAACCTTTGTGCAGCATTATATGGGGCGTATTTTGTATGGAGCATTTAATGGGGCCATCATGAACTGTATGGAGCATTATATGGGGCTCCTGATTCAATATGGATATTCAAAAACATTTAACCTACTGATGTCTCAATTAATTTTACTTTTATTGGTATCTATTCTTCTTTTTGAAATTTACCAGTAGTTGCAGCATTTTCCACCCTAGGCTTATACTCGAGTCAATAAGTTTTTCCAAGTTTTTTGTGGCAAAATTAGAGGCCTCGGCTTATACTCGGGTCGGCTTATACTCAAGTATATACGGTAGATTTTTCTCATACACTTACATTAGATACAGAAAATCCACAGGTAAAAAAACGCACATGAGTTTTTAGTGCTTTTCCATAGCGGACATGCATTAAAAACGCATGTAATCTGCACTTGACTATATCAATAATATTTTGTCAAAGCCAAAAACCAGGAAGTATCAAAAACAAAGCAGCTTTATTGGAAACATAACACACCAAGAGGCAAAAAATATGCAGCATCAAAAATGCTATAAAATCGCATGTAAAAAATGCAATTAAAAAAACGCAAGTAATCAAATTTACTTAATAGGTGCAGAAATGCTGCAGAAATAGATTTTCGACACCATTTCTGCACCTATTACACTGCGCAACAAATTTCAGGGAAGTTCTTGTCCCCTGAGAAAATTTTATTGTATCTTATAGATTTTGATATGCTGAACACGAATATGTGCTCCAAAAGTCGGAATCATGTAAGGTTTTTAACCCCTTCATGACCGGAGCTTTTTTCGATTTTCCATTTATCGCTCCCCATCTTTCCAGAGCCATAACTTTTTTATTTTTCCCATCAATATGGCCATATGAGGGCTTTTTTTTTGCGGGACGAGTTGTACTCTTGAATGACACCATTGGTTTTACCATGTCGTGGACTCAAAAATGGTAAAAAAATTCCAAGTGTGGTGAAATTGCAAAGAAAGTGCAATCCCACACTTGTTTTTTGTTTGGCTTTTTTGCTAGGTTCACTAAATGCTAAAACTGACCCACCATATGATTCTCCAGGTCATTATGAGTTCATAGGCACCAAACATGTCTAGGTTCTCTTTTATCTAAGTGGTGTAAAAAAATTCCAAAGTTTGCTAGAAAAAAAAATTGCGCAATTTTCCCAGACCCGTAGCGTCTCCATTTTTTGTGATCTTGGGTTGGGTGTAGGCTTATTTTTTGCATGCCGGGCTCATGTTTTTACTGATACCACTTTTGTGCAGATATGTTCTTTTGATTGCCCATTATTGCATTTTAATGCAATGTCGCGGTGACCAAAAAAACGTAATTATGGAGTTTTGATTTTTTTTTTCGTTACGCCGTTTAGAAATCAGGTTATTTCTTTTTTTTAATCGATAGATCGGGCGATTCTGAATGCGGCGATACCAAATATGTGTAGGTTTGAATTTTTTTTAATTGTTTTATTTTGTTTAGGGCGAAAGGGGGGGGTGATTTGAACTTTTATTTATTTATTTTTTTTTATATTTTTAAACACTTTTTTTTACTTTTGGCATACTTCAATAGCCTCCGTAGGAGGCTAGAAGCTGCCATAGCATGATTGCCTCTGCTACATAAAGGTGATGCTCTGATCACCTCTATGCAGCAGAATTACAGGTTTTCTATGAGCACCGACCACAGGGTGGCGCTCATAGCAATACGCCATCAACAACTATAGAGGTCTCGAGGAGACCTCTGGTTGTGATGGCAACGCATCGATTACCCCCGATCACGTGACGGGGGTCGTCGCTGCGCGTATTTACGGACCGACGTCCGGAAGTACATTTAAATGCCCGCTGTCAAAATTTGACAGCGGCATTTAACTACTTATAGGCGCGGGCGGATCGCGATTCCGCTCGCACCTATTGCGGGCACATGTCAGCTGTTAAAAACATCTGACATGTTGCGGCTTTGAGGTGGGCTCACCGACGGAGCCCACCTCAAAGCGGGGAATACTGCCAACTGACGTACTATTCCGTCAGCTGGCTGTAAGAGGTTAAGAAACAATAGTTTATAGTCTACATTATGACGTCCGAGACACTACATACATGTGCATCGATGTCAGTAGCAAAAGCAATTGTTCAAAAGTGTTTTGCAGATGACTTTCGTTTATAATCAGTGTCAGATGCTTCTCGAATAAGATTCCAGCAATAGTCAGCCAGCATTGACGTACTCCACTTTCCCTGGTACCTTTTCTCCATCAGCTTAATGTATTGGTGAAATCTTTCACAGTGTTCATAACGGCACCAAGATTGGCTGGAAAAAAGTCCAAGTGAGAATGCAGAAAATGCATTTTTAGTGACATAATGCATTTCATCAAATGATACGCTGTGAGCATGTTGTCCACGAGTTGTTCAAAGTTCGGCGCTCTTCTGGTGCCAAGGAAGTTGAAGGTCACATCTTTAAAGGCTCTCCATGCCACTTGTTCAGCACCTTGCAAAATACCATCAAAGCTACTGTCATTCATTATATCTCTGATCTGTGGGCCAATAAAAATACCTTCTTTAAACTTTGCATCACTTATTCTTGGAAATTTCTGTCGCAAGTAAGAAAAGGCTTCTGATTCTTTGTTCATTACTTCGACAAAATTCTTCATAAGCCCAAGTTTAATATGCAAAGGAAGGAGAAATATCATTCTTCTGTCCAGCAAGCAGGTTTTTACGGAGTGGCCCGTCCTTTCTGAAATAGTGCCTTTCTCGTACACGACTGTCCCACTCACAAATAAAACAACAACACTTGGTATATCCAAGCTGCAGTCCAAGAAGAAGTGCAACAACTTTTAGATCACCACATACTGTTCCAGTTATAATTGCTATTAATGTGGGTCAACAGTAACGCCATATTCTCATACGTTTCTTTCATGTGTAGTTCATTTTCCTCGTCCTCCATTGTCCATACTTTGGGCGACTTTGAAACACGAAGACTCATCGTGCAGCACTGGTCTTATGGCTTAAGGAAAATTAAGATATTCTATTGATTTCTTGTTCTTTGCTGAATATCCTGTTACATTTGTGAGGCAGAAATAGCAATCTGTTACATGATCTCTCTGCACTCTCCATACATTGGGACAGCGAACGGCATTGAAGGTCGTGATCCATTCAGCCATGCTCTAAGTATGTCAGTATTGTCTTTTGATTCCTCCCCTGCCCAGGAGATGCGGTATTCTCCGTACACGGTCAGCCGAATGATTCACTGCACCAGCGTGGAATTTGCAAAATAAATGCTTGCATATGTGTAGATCAGCGATTTTTGTTATTTCAGTGCAAAATTCAGAATATACGGTTTCAGAAAAAGTTCATATATGAGTTTTTTAGAATTATAACAGAATATTATGTTTCATATCATTTCTCAAAAACCTTAGGTGATAGGAAAAATCTGAAGTCATTTCTGAAATCAGCATGAAAAAAATCTATCAAGAACACTCAAAATTGTCCAAGGGACAAAACCTTGGTAACACAGTGTTATTTAAATTAGATTATCTGCGGTTTTTCACTGCTTTTTTTAACAGGCATTTTTATTGTATTTTTGACACAGCGTTTTTTGTCTCTTGTTGCTATGTCATGCTCTAAATAAGCTGCTTTGTTTTTGATACTTCTTGGTATTTTGCTTTGACAAAACTTTATTGATATTCTTAGGTGCCGATTACATGCATGCGTGTTTCCGCTGCAGAAATGCACTAGAAACGCATGTGTGTTTTTTTTCCTGTGGATTTTCCACAACTAGTGCTAGAAAACAATAAAAGCAAATGGTCAAGGTACAAAATTAAATAGTTCTAGACAAATAAATAATTCATTTGAAAAAAATTGTACCATCTACTGTACACTACCACTAAATAAGGTTCTACATATATAGATATGAACAAAACTGAACCAAAATCATGCACGATAAACCAAATAATGTTTATTACACATAAAGATAAAACATCGTGCAAAAATTCAAGTATTACATATACCAGAAAAATTTGAAGCAGCCAACTTGAAAGCATACATCACACAGTACAAAAACTAGCAAAAGCAACAATCCCTAAGTATGTTTGGATCGCCCGCCAGGGCAGTGGGGATACTTGGTACCGGGCCGCTTCTCAAAGGGGAAGTGTCACAGCGGCAGTGACCCGGTCCGTGGCCCTGGGCGTCCAATAAAACGGATAGTGAAAAAGGGATAATAGAGTTTATAATAAAGTGTTCGTAATGCCACCCGTGGTATTCGGTCAGGGGACAGACACTGCAATACAGGTCCTCTGGGGTGATGATAGGGTAGCAAGGATGTTAAGCTCTCCACGGTTAGAGCTGTGTCCCAGGGTAGTTAGGATGATAAAGTTGTTGTTGCTGGTGAGTGTGGTGTACGGCAGGAGACACAGGAATGATTCAGGTGACACAGGAATGATTCAGAAGACACAGCAGGGTGCAGTTTCCTTTACCTTTTACTGAGCAGTGTAAGTACAGTCCGGGGCTCAGGTTACAGATGGTCCTGGAGCCGGTCGGCCTGGAAGCAATTTGGGAATTTACTTTGTCAGGTGAGTTGTGAGGCCTACTTTCTAGCGCTATTCTCTGAGGTACTTGCTGCTGCTGTAAACTCTATTCAAGTCCCTCTTTCTGTCTGATGCTTAGGTAGAACTCCACTCGCATGACAGGCAGCTGGAGCCTGCTTCAGGCATCGCTCCTGTCTGGCATCCCCAGCTCACACGTGCTGCTGTGTCATCGAGTATCAGTAGGGGACAGAGGATCTGCAGTGCCCGGTCACTGGTGCTCAAGCCTGGGGTGAGCTCAGATGAAGCTCCTATCCCCAGCTCCTCTCCACTTGTCCCTTCTAAACCTTGTTCAGGCTCTAACACTCTCCACTAACTTCCTCCTCCTGACCAGAGAGAGCAGCTCCCCTGAAGTCGGGTTTAGAGCTCCCCCTGCTGGCCTGGAGCAGGAACTGTGTTGTATGCTGGAACTAACTGATAAGGGGATTCCTTCTTTGCTTCCAGGCATGACATCACTCCCCCCTGGAGGGAGGCAAGGCCATTGTGGCAACTGAACTTCTGGGGTGCCACATGATGGTTCTGCTAAAAGCTAAATGAGAAAACTAAAGCATCTAAGCAACACATTGTAGTTAAAGTTATGTATTTACTTAAGTGTGGGGTAAAGCCAAGGGTCCCCAAAATGTAATAATGTGCAGTAAGTAGGAGGTCATTTGTATGTACTTCTTCCTAGGAACCCCCTTTTTTGCATTTTGCTAGTTTTTATACTGTGTGGTGTATGTTTTCGAGTTGGCTGCTTCCCACATTGTTATTCTGGCATGTGTAACATTTGTATTTTTGTACTATGTTTTATCTTTATATGTACTGTAATAAACATTATTTGGTTCATATTGCCTTATTTTGGTTCATTTTTGTTCACATCTAATACAAGTCTATGGGGAAAATCTGCACCCAACAGTCAGCCTACCTGCAAGAGAAACTGATGTGTTTACACTGAGCAAAAAAGAAGCACTGTGGGCATGTGGTTTCTATAAATCCTGTCCACTCTGCTGGAACTGTAAAATGCTGCGTTTTTGACTCATACACAGCGTCAAAAACTCATCGTGGATACACAGCCTAAGAACTGTCTTTGGCAATAGTTGGGTTATCTGCAGGTCCTGTAAGCGCTACATTTAGGCAGGGATCACACTACCGTGTCTGATGCGAGAAACTCGCACAAGTCTCTCGCATCAACACCAGGCACTACCGCCGGCACTCAGGACCGAAGTTCTGGCTGCATAGAAATACATGCAGCATCAGCTCTGGTCCTAAGTATCCTAAGTCATGTAACAAGGCTCGTTAAAGGATCGACATTGACTTTTAGAATTGCTACTTCCAATAGGTGGTACTAGAGTTCTAGTCCTCTTCCTCTCTGAAGAGACAATTTGCATAATTAGCATATTTCCCAGAGGAGCATTGCGGCTTTAAGTCTCATCTCGATATGATTAGCATGTCATTCTCCGTAAGGAGAAATGATACTTCTTGGATATCGGTCAGACGCCTCTCTCACAGCCAAACCAGATATCACACTTTGCACTGATGATAGGCAGTACCCCGAAACACAGTGTCTGCAAATTGAGATTCTGGCTTGGCTTTTATCCTAAGTCATGCAACAAGGCTCGTTAAAGGGTCGACATTGACTTTTAGGATTGCTACTTGCAATAGGTGGCACTAGAGTTCTAGTCCTCTTCCTGTCTGAAGAGACAATTTACATAATTAGCATAGAATCATAGAGTTGGAAGGGACCTCCTGGGCCATCCGGTCCAACCCCCTGCTCAAAGCAGGATTAGCTAAATCATCCCAGTCAGATGTCTGTCCAGCCTCTGTTTGAAGACTTCTATTGAAGGAGAACTCACCACTTCTCGTGGCAGCCTGTTCCACTCTTTGATCACTCTAAGCATAGACAAAAGAAAAAACAGGCAATCAAAAAAAGTCCAAAAAACTAAATAAATTCAAAAGATAAAACATTGAATCTTTATTGTAATATGACCAAGGTATAAGGAGGATGAAAACAAGTCAAACATGACCATGAAAGGCCATTTGCCGAAACGTGCGTTGGGGGGTCATACCTGGGTGGACCTCCATTTACCATTCCAACAGGTAAAGATGTTTTCATCATGATATAGTGTTATCTTTATACTTGTATATCCTGTTGGGTTATGTATTTAATATGTATAATTTGGGGATGGGAGCTATACTTCCAATGTTATTAGCATAATTATGTTTAAGCAACCTGCTCTCCCCTACATTGTCCATAAGCCCTGTGTATGCCCCACTTGGTCGCCCTCGTGCTACCATGGTCATGTTTGACTTGTTTTCATCCTCCTTATACCTTGGTCATATTACAATAAAGATTCAATGTTTTATCTTTTGAATTTATTTAGTTTTTTGGACTTTTTTTGATCGCCTGTTTTTTCTTGTGTCTATGCTTATGCTGTTTGCGATTGTCCATATTTTCCTTTTGCATATCAACCCTCTACTTAATAGTACATATTAGTGTATATGGGTTTCTTATCCTTAATTTGGTTATTCTTTGATCACTCTGTCAAAAAGTTTTTTCTAATATCTAATCTGTGTCTCCTCTCAATCAGTTTCATCCCATTGCTTCTAGTCTTTCCTTGTGCAAATGAGAATAAAGATGATCCTTCTACAATGTGACAGCCCAGGAGATATTTGTAGACAGCTATTAAGTCTCCTCTCAGTCTTCTCTTTTGCAAGCTAAACATTCCCAAATCCTGCAACCTTTCCTCATAAGACAGGGTTTGCAGACCGGTCACCATTCTGGTCGCTCTTTTCTGAACTTGCTCCAGTTTGTTGATGTCTTTTTTAAAATGTGGCGCCCAAAACTGGACACAGTATTGCAGATAAGGTCTGACCAAAGAAGAGTAGAGGGCAATAATGACTTCACGTGATCTAGACCAGGGTTCCCCAACTCCAGTCCTCAAGGCCCACCAACAGGTCATGTTTTCTGGATTTCCTTTGTATTGCTCAGGTGAAGCAATTATCACCTGAGCAATACAAAGGAAATCCTGAAAACATTACCTGTTGGTGGGCCTTGAGGACTGGAGTTGGGGAACCCTGATCTAGACTGTATGCTTCTGTTAATGCATCCTAGAATTGCATTTGCCTTTTTTTCTGCTGCATCACACTGTTGACTCATATTCAGTCTGTGATCTATTAGTATACCCAAGTCTTTTTCACATGTGCTGTTGCTTAGCCCTATTCCTCCCATTCTGTATATGCTTTTTTCATTTTTATTGCCCAGATGTAGTACTTTGCATTTTTCCCTGTTAAAAACCATTCTGTTAGTTGCTGCCCACTGCTCCAGTTTATTTATATCTTTTTGAATCCTCTCTCTTCTCTAGTATTAGGTATATTTCCCAGAGGAGCATTGCAGCTTTAAGTCTCCTCATCTCGACATGCTTAGCATGTCATTCTCCGCAAGGAGAAATGATACTTCTTTCTCGCATTACACATGGTAGTGTGATCCCAGCCTTATAATGAAAGATTAAATACAATGCTTTAGGTAGGCAGGAGATATTAAACTTATGGTATTAAACAATCTGTAATTGTTTTGCCATAGGAAAAATGAACACGACATTAGGGTCAAAACTGAACATCATAAGAAGTAAAAGAGTGGTAATCGGTAACGCCATATCTGCTGCTGACATCATCATCACTGATGGCAAGATTAGTAATATTCTGCCTTGGGGAAAACTACAGTCATCTGAATCACAGGTAACACCCAGGATGTCTATGTCTAGGAAGTATTGATTGGGAGTAAATTTTGGGGGTACACAGCACATATAAACAGAACGGCAAAATTAACACAATACAGAGCAATACCAAAAACACATTTCTGTGCACACATTCTGTTTATGTCTCTTCTTTTAACTTCTTCAGGGTTTGGAAACCCTGAAGCAGTTAATAGAATTGACAGACGGCTTTTGCCCAGAATCCATCTGCTCTCTAAGGCCGGGTTCACACTTGCGTTTGGCTGGTCTGCGTAGGGCTGTGTACTTCTTCCCTTAAGCTGCGCCTACGCTCCGCCTACTTCCACATTCCATTCCATTTTTTTTTTTCCATCAATCGTTTTTTGAAAACCTGAAATGGGGAAAGAAAACCTCAAACCTCACGATATGGACAACAAAGTGGATTTCCCATAGAAATGAATAGTAAGCTTTTTCCAAGTTTTTTTAGGAAGATTTTGGAACAGCTCCAAAAACTCTTAAAAAAAACTCTGTGAACACAGCACAACTTAAAAATCCCCATATAAAATTATGAACCTTGAACAAAATAGTTTGTGAGTTGGTTGGCCTGAAGATATACAAAACCTTGAATGATCCGTATAACCTCCTACTTTTTCCTTAACAGCTCCTGGATGTTGGTGAACTTGTTGTCATGGCTGGCATCATAGATCCTCATGTTCACGTTAATGAGCCAGGGCGCACCACCTGGGAGGGTTACCGGACCGCCACATTGTCAGCAGCTGCCGGAGGAATTACAACGATTGTGGATATGCCACTGTAAGGAAACTACAAGCATGCTAAGAACAGCTTGCTGTCAGTGAAGGGAAAAATACAGGTTTAATATTTTTCACATTTCCGAGCTTGTTAAGTATGGGGGCATGGCAACAGCTTATTCCTCCTCTTAAAGGGATTCTGTCCCCCCCCTTTTTTGGCCTATGAGATGCGGCCACCACCATCAGGTGCTTATCTACATCATTCTGTAGATAAGCCCCCGATGTAACCTGAAAGATAAGAAAAACAAGCTAGATTATACTCACCCGGGGGTCCGGTCCAATGTGTGTCACGGTCTGGTCCAGCACCTCCCATCTTCATACAATGCCGTCCACCTACTTGCTTCTCCCTCGGCTCCTGTGCAGGCGTACTATATCTGCCCTGTTGAGGGCAGAGTAAAGTACTGCAGTGCGCAGGTGCCGGACCTCTCTGACCTTTCCCGGCGCCTGTGCACTGCAGTACTTAACTCTGCCCTCAACAGGGCAGATAAAGTACGCCTGCGCAGGAGCCAAGGGAGAAGCAAGGAGGAGGACATCATCGTATGAAGATGGGAGGCGCCGGACCGGATCACGAAACCCACCGCACCCGACTCCCCAGGTGAGTATAATCTAACGTGTTTTTCAGGTTTCATCGGGGGCATATCTACAGCATTACAGAATGCTGAAGATAAGCCCCTGGTGGCGGTGGCCGCAGCTTAAAGGCCGAAAATGAGGTGACAGATTCCTTGTAAAATAATCCACATTTGATCAAAACGCTGCTGGAAATATGACCCATATTATTGCATAATTTCCTCCCAATTATTGAGAGCGATGACATACAGAATAATATATAATAAACTTCCACCATTCCAATTTCAGATTCCAAATACTGCAATAATATTATTAAATTATATAGAAAAGCCCTAGATTTAAAATGTAATGAATTATATTATTCTATCGGCATACAGCCACCACTAGGAGGCGCTAACTACATTCTTATTTTTTCAGCTAGTACTGAACTGCACAGGAGCTGTATTTTATGTATGCAGTAAGCACCCCCTAGTGGTGGCTACATATATTCACTATGTTAGAGTCACACCAAGCAAGAGAGGCAATACAGTGCTGGGCCCCAGCATGTACAATCACAAAAGTTAATTGCTTGTCTTAGCCTCTTTTTTTCCCCGAAATGAATAGTCTAGGTCCACCAAGATTGTGGACAGATTAGACCCCATTTACATAGTCACAGCGTCTCATGTACGTGTTCTACAAAGAAGTGGGTTTTTGTTTGTGGATAGAGCACATGCCCATTATAATCTATGGGCCTTTTCACATTGCCATGGGACCATCAGTCCACAAAAAAAAAAAAAAATAGCAATATGGCATTTTAATACAACTTGCGGCTCAATCTCATCCTTACAAGCGAAGGTGTCAGAGGAGCTCTCGCCAGGGCAGTGGGGAATACTCGGTACCATGCCGCTTCTTAAAGAGGTGGTGTCACGGCAGCAGTGACCCGGTCTGTGGCCCTGGGTGTCCAATAAAAAGGGAATATTTACAGGGGAAAAATAAGAGAGTATGTTATAAAGTGTTCGTGATGCCACCTGTGGTATCTGGTCATAGGTGACCAGCGCTGTAGTGAAGATCCTCTGGGACTGATGGTGTGATGCAGCAGAGTTGGAATAGCTCTCCACAGGCAGAGCTGTTGTCCCAGGGCAGTAGTTTAAATAAAGATGTTGTGTTTGATAATGATGATAGATGTAGCAGTGCCGAGTGAGTGTTGTAGGAAGAATTCAGAGGACACAGCTGGGTGTAGTTCCAAAGCTTTACTCACAGTTCTGGTGCACACAGATGCCCGTTTGGTGCTGCTTCCTCCAGGTGAGGGGCCCAGTCAACTCCCAGGCAGATGTCTCACTGTGCTAGCTTTTCTACTCCTCTTCCTTCCCAGCACCTCACAGTCAGTGTTCCAGGCCAGCAGCCGCGGACCTTGTTGGATAACGTACTCTCTGCATTTCCTTGCTCCCTTATGGCTGCCTTTCCAGAGAAGATACAGTAACTGTGGTTCGTGGCTGAGGTACCTAAAGGTGCCTCTACATTCGGCTTACTAGTTGAGTCTGATAATATCACCACTAAACCAAAGGAAAAAACAATGTGGGTATATACCCTAATGAAAATAAATAAATAAAAAAGCAAGTGCATTAACTAACATAGGGTACTTGGTAAACACTATTTTGATCAAAAAAGTATAAAGCTGTCCCACCACGGCAAGGTGTACCCATTTGAGACAGTAACTACACTAACGGTTAAAATCTACCTAGTGTGAATAGTGGCAGAGTCTCTGGGTCCCAAACGGACACCCAGCTTCAGAGGGACTATAAGTTAACTACACAGCTCAGTAGAAAGGAGGCCACACCCTATTTGTACTAAATACAAAAATGCTGAAGAAAAAACAAAAAAAACTGAACTGGAGTAGAATTGAGTGACATGCATGATGTAAAAGCATATTCACACTGGCCATAAAAGCAAGCAAAACCAAAGGAAAAAACAATGTGTGTATATACCCTAATGAAAATAAATAAGTAAAAAAGCAAGTGCATAAAATACTTATTTATTTTCATTAGGGTATATACACACGTTGCTTTTTCCTTTGGTTTTGCTTGCTTTTATGGCCAGTGTGAACATGCGTCTACATCATGCATGTCATTCAATTCTACTCCAGTTCAGTTTTTTTGTTTTTTTTAATATCACCACTAGGCTAGGGGGCCGATACCCCTCTGCGACCTGATCCCTTCACCCGACGTCTGCTGGCATGGCACAAGCCCCACTGGCAGCATGGTCGCTGCACCGTGCCTCTAGCACCTTTTCCCACTACAGGGAGCTTCCTTCTATCTCTTTCCTTCCAGCAGCTCCTCCTTAATAGGAGCTGCTCCAGTACACATTTGTTACCTTCTTCCCCTATGGGAAGGCTGTTCACCAGGGTCGGCGTCAGTACCCGGCGCACCCGAGCAAGTGCCGGAGCCCTGGTGAGACGGGGGGCCCACTCACGTTGTCTGGGATACCATACATAGCTCCCCAGTCACAACCAGCAATGAGTCATCGCTACGGCTGTTCTCTTGTGTGCGGCATAGGACCTGTGATGAGGTCACAGGAGGGGAGGAGTCAGGGGTCACATGATCAGGGGCCTCTGTGTCTGCAGGACTCTGCTGTGCTGGTCGTCATCATGCTGTGTGTGTGTACAAGTTGTATGGAGCGGAGCTGGGTGTGTACAAGGTGTACAGAGAGGAGCCGTGTGTACGAAGTGTACGGAGCGCAGCCGTGTGTGTACGAGATGTACAGAGTGGAGCCATGTGTGTACGAGTTGTGCAGAGCGGAGCCCAAAGCCGTGTGTGTACGAGGTATGCGGAGCGGAGCCGTGTGTGTACGAGGTGTACGGAGCGGAGCCGTGTGTGTACGAGGTGTACAGAGCGGAGCCGTGTGTGTACGAGGTGTACAGAGCGGAGCCGTGTGTGTACAAGGTGTACAGAGCGGAGCCGTGTGTGTACGAGGTGTACGGAGTGGAGCCGTGTGTGTACGAGGTGTACGGAGCGGAGCCGTGTGTGTACGAGGTGTACAGAGCGGAGCCGTGTGTGTACGAGGTGTACGGAGCGGAGCCGTGTGTGTACGAGGTGTACAGAGCGCAGCCGTGTGTGTACGAGGTGTACGGAGCAGAGCCGTGTGTGTACGAGGTGTACGGAGCGAAGCCGTGTGTATACGAGGTGTACAGTGCGGAGCCTGGAGCTGTGTGTGTATGAGGTATGCGGAGCAGAGCCACATGTGTACGGTGTGGAGCCCGGAGCCATGTGTGTACGAGGTGTACGGAGCAGAGCTGTGTGTGTATGAGGTGTGCGGAGCGGAGCCGCATGTTTATGAGGTGTGCGGAGCCGCATGTGTAAGAGGGGTATGGAGCGGAGCCGGATGTGTATGAGGTGTATGGAGTGGAGTCGTGTGTGTACGAGGTGTACGGAACGGAGCCCTGTGTACGGAGCTGATCCGTGTGTTTACAGAGTGGAGCAGAGCCGGGTGTGTACGGAGTGAATCTGCATGGGTATGGAGCAGAGCCGCGTGTGTACAAGGTGTATGGAGCGGAGCCGTGTATGGACGAGGCATACAAAGCGGAGCTGTGCGTGTACGAGGTGTATGTTGGGGAGCATTCATATCTCCCAACTGTCCTGGATCCAGCAGGACAGTCCTGATTTTGAGAGAGAGACTGCCCCAGCAGGGAGCTTACATTTCCCGCGGACACAGGAATACACGGCGGAGCCCCAAGGAGCACTTTAACCGTGACGCACGTGACGTTCTACCGGAAGTGACGTGCTGGAAGCTGACCAGAAATGAGGTAATTTCGGGAGGAGAATGTGACGGAACCATGGAGGCACTTCAGGGAATGCTTCAGATCCATTACCGTGTCCTCCTCTCACAGCGCGGACAGCCGGATCGCCTTGGAATCCATGTGAGCGGATTATGATATGTCCTGCACCAGGAGGCTCAGGTGGGCACTACAATGGGAGTCGGGCTGCTATGGTATCTTTATAGAATCTTTCTTTCTTTCCCCTCCTTCTTTTTCTCTCTCTCACTGTTCTTTTTTTCTGTCCACTCTCTTTCTCTCTCTGTTCTTTCTTTCTCCGTTCTTTCATTCTTTCCCCTCTTTCTTTCTTTCTCCCTCTGTTCTTTTTCCTGCTCTTCCTTTCTTTTTTTCTGTCCACTTTCTTTCTCTGTTCTTTTTCTTTCTCTCTATTCCTTCTTTTCTCGCTTTCTTTCTTTCCCCTCTTTCTTTCTTTCTTTCCCCTCTTTCTTTCTTTCCCCTCTTTCTTTCTTTCTTTCTTTCTATCTCTGTTCTTTCCCCTCTTTCATTTTCTCTCTACCTCTCTGTTCTTTCTTTCTTTCCCCTCCTTCTTTTTCTCTCTCTCACTGTTCTTTTTTTCTGTCCACTCTCTCTCTCTCTGTTCTTTCTTTCTCCGTTCTTTCTTTCCCCTCTTTCTTTCTCTCTCCCTCTGTTCTTTCTTCTCCTCTTTCTTTTTTCTGTCCACTTTCTCTCTGTTCTTTTTTCTTTCTTTTTTCTTTCTCTCTATTCCTTCTTTCCCCTCTTTTTCTCTCTCTCTGTTCTTTCTTTCTTTCCCCTCTTTCTTTCTCTCTCTCTCTGTTCTTTCTTTCCCCTCTTTCTTTCTCTTTCTCTCTATTCTCTTCTTTCTCTCTCTAATCTTTCTTTCTCTCTCTTTTCTTTTTCTTTCTCTCTCTGTTTTTCCTTTCTTTCTCTCTTCTTTCTTTCTCTCTGTTCTTTCTTTCTTTCTCTCTTTCTGTTCTCTCTCTCTGTTCTTTCATTCTCTCTCTGCTCTTTCTTACGTACACTACTAATCAATAGCCTCCTTCACATGAAAGTGTTTTGCCACAGACCGAGTGTCCATGTGGATCGCATGCGTGTCTGTGTGATCCTCACGAGAGAAGTCCGTTTTTGGCCGGCACCAGTTTTTGGCTGGCACCACGGATGTCACACGGCATGAATCGTGGTATGTGTTAAAGGTGGGCCCACTGAGACTCTTTTGCCCGGGGTCCTCAAGAAACTGGAGCCGGCCCTGCTGTTCACACACGTCCTTCCACTTCTTCCCCTCCGGGAAGACTGACTTAACTCCCACTCTATTCTCCCGCTCTGAACCCTCTAGCTCCACCCACCTCCCAACCCCTTTACTACCAGGCAGGGTTGAAATCCTCCTTCCTTGGGGTCCTTCCAGGGTGCCCTGCTGCTATAGGGTGTGTGTTGGGTGCAGATGTTAGAGTGCTGTTAAGTGTCCCCAACTTACCTGGGAAGTGGGATACCACACCTCTGGTTGAGGTCCAGTAACCTCTGTGGTGACTGAACCCTCAGGGGTGCCACATCAGCTAAACAATAGACAGCCCTCTGATGCAGCCCACTGCTGTTGCTTTTTTACACCAAGATTTTGAAATATCCATCAGATTTATTTTATATGAGAAAAATGGATGACAGCAAAAATGGATGAAAATCAGATCCAACACACTTCCGAAAAGTTGTCCCTTTTTGTTGGAAATGGGAATAAAAACAGCCATGCAAATGAGGATAGAGACTTATGTATCCGGTATCCACTCTACTTGTCTTCCCTTAGATTACTGTGAAATCGTATTTTTCGAATCACAGATACTTTTGTTCTCTTGGTGCATACGCCACCCATTCACAGGTTTATTCCCCCCAAAATTGCCATTTTGCTCTGCTTTTGCAGATTTTTTTTTTTATTTTTATCCCTATACTAGCTGAAGAGTCTGGCGTTGCCCGTGCATAGTAAGTAACTAACTGCGGTTAGTTATAACAAATTATAATGATTATATCTATCTACTATATAATTGTCTAATTCTGTCTGTCTGTCTGTTTGTAACGGAAATCCCGTGTCTCTGATTGGTCGCAGTCTGGCCGCGAATTGTCGCGGAATTCGAACGACGCACGCCACCCCTACCGTCGGGATATCTGCGGCGCTAGCCGATCTCCCGACGGTTGCCACAGGTCATCTGCCACACGGAGGTCAGCGGCGACGCAGCCAGGAAATGACTGGCGCTAGCCTGATTGGTCGGCAATTCGCAGGCGGACTCCGCCCGCGAATTGCCGCGGCATTTGAACCACGCTTTTCTGATTGGTCGCGCCCAGTGACCAATCAGCGATATTGTCACGGAATTTAACCCTCACCCTCAGTGTGACACTCATCTTTACTGAATAAGTTCTGTCCGTCACAGTGTGATGTAGTTCAGTCACGTTTACTGAACAAGTTCTGTCAGTCACAGTGCCACATAGTTCAGTCACGTTTATATGTTATCTGGAAAATCCTGTTTATTCATTTCATTATTCTTAAATCTTCATAAATAAACTACATACATATTCTAGAATACCCGATGCGTTAGAATCGGGCCACCATCTAGTACATTTATATATATATATATATATATATATATATATATATATATATTTGAGTGTATAGCCACGCCCACTCCGCACAGCCACTTTCACTATAATATCCCACATCATCCCGTCAGCCAGAGCCACCGGACTACTACCCCTAATATCCCACATCGTCCCGTCAGCCAGAGCTACCGGACTACTACCTCTAATATCCCACATCATCCCATCAGCCAGAGCCACCGGACTACTACCCCTAATATCCCACATCATCCCGTCAGAGCCACCAGACTACTACCCCTAATATTCCACATCATCCCGTCAGCCAAAGTCATAGGACTACTACCCCTAATATCCAACATCATCCCTTCAGCCAGAGCCACCGGACTACTACCACTAATATCCCACATCCCGTCACAGCCTCTGGACTACTACCCCTAATATCCCACATCATCCTGCCAGCCAGAGCCACCAGAATATTACCCCTAATATTCCACATCATCCCGTCAGAGCCACCGGACTACTACCCCTAATATCCCACATCATCCCGTCAGCCAGAGCCACCAGACTATTACCCCTAATATTCCACATCATCCCGTCAGAGCCACCGGACTACTACCCCTAATATCCCACATAATCCCATCAGCCAGAGCCATCGGACTACTACCCCTAATATCCCACATCCTAACTTCCATACCGGGTATCCATTTAAGAGGGAAGATGTGCCTACGAGTTGGAGGATGTGTGATGGAGATATGGGCACGGGAGTGGGGATTCATTTCTGTCATGTGCTCTCTGATCCTTTCTAGGGACAGACAATGGCTGGGAGCTTATGTTCCCGGGGATATTAGATCTCTCCCACCATGGCAGTGTCTGCTGAGGTGTTGTCATGGAGTGAGAAAACTATTGCTCATAGCAACCAATCACAGCTCAGCTTCTTTGCTTAGTGATTGGTTGCAAGGAAAACTGTTGCTCATAGCAACTAATCACAGCTCAGCTTCTTTTAAACAGCTCTGGTGAAATTAAAGATGCTTCGTGATTGGTTGGTGATACACACACACATACATAATAACTTTTATATATATAGATGAAACACACTGTTCCAAAATATGCTGCTTTTTTTGTTGCTATCAGGGGCTTCCATAGCGGCAGCCCACATGGCAGCTATGGGGCCTCTCCCATCCCCCTTGTCACCACAATTTCAGAGGTATTCACATCCCAAGGATTCAGATACCATTGAATAGAGTGGTGTATCAGGGAGCTGAAGGTATCTTTAGTAGCATCATACTCTACAATGGCCATAAAAGAGGTATCGCTGGTGAGAACACTAAGGGGTTTCAATAGGGACATAATTTCTGTATACGGGCAGTAAGGGTGGTGGAATGTGCTATAGTGTTCCTACCTCTGAAGACTCTAATCGCATCATATATATTGTGTAATTGTGTTATGCGTCTTTGTATATATTGTGGTGTGGTTATGTACTAATATAGTAGTATTACCAGATGGGGAGTATGGGAATAGGTAGTTGATTGTAGTATATTGTAGGATGTGATAGGATATAGTTAATGTTTGGGACTAGCCCATAGTTGGACGGGCTTGGTGTTAGTACAAGTGACTGCTTCCTGTAGTTTTTCAGATAGGGTTTGGAGTGTGAAGAGAGCGGTGCTGCCATGGGATGATCTACAGTAGGGAAAACATAAGGACAGGAATAGAGACATCCTGAGGGGAAGTGACGGACTAGTCATAGTGGCCTCCCGGAGATGGGTCCTTGGAGAGGACGCTGAATCACAAGACCCCAGAGCTTGCAAAGCAGAAGATAATGGGCTTAAACAGGACTGAGTTTTAGTGGGACTAGTTGGGGTCACGAGTGGTAGATTCCAGTGGAAGAAATAGAACACGGAACTGCTGAGAGAGTAGAGACTCGCTGATCAGAACTGTGGTGTTGAACCTGGGTTGTGGTGAAGTAGGGCAAAATAGTGTGTCTCACTAGCCCTAGACTACACTAAAGAGGAAGGATACTGTGTGAAGGAGAATGCTGTATGCTTTATAGGAAACGACCTATATACATTTTATATAACTTATACAATGTGATTTTCTGGATTTTATTTTTAGTATTCTATCTCTCAATGTTAAAATTAACCTACTCTTAAAATTATAGACTGTTCATGTCTTTGTCAGTGGGCAAACTTACAAAATCAGCAAGGGATCCAATACTTATTTCCTCCACTGTATATACACATACATTCATTTTTGGGGGGTGAGCTAGAACTATGGGCCCCTGTGATTTCTATGTTCACCGCTGGACATATGCCCTAAAAGGCTGACACAATGGCATTTATTGCAGCTTTCCTCCCAACATATGATGAACTTGGCCTAATGTGTAAAACAATATTAATATTAGATAATACGCCTAGAAGAAACGTGCCAATTTCTGCCATCACAGCCTCAGCTCCTTTTGTAAAGACATTACCCTGTCCAGAATTCTCGGATACATTGATAATACTGCTATTTCCCCCGCTCATAGTCATTGGTCTGAATGCAGGCAGATCTCGAAGGCAGAGATTAGTATGATGGCGACTGCTGTGTGGGGGCAGTTTTATTTATGCCTCGGGCCTCATTGTATGATAATCAGTCTACAGAAAAGGCTGTATTATGAATATCTACAAAAGCTGTGACAAAGATCTAGATCTACAGATGATGTAACCGGATGAAAACCTATTCAGAGGCGATGGAAAATTCACATGTGCTGCAACAAAAAATAGCTGCTGCTTTCAGCCTAAATGTTAATTAAGGTCCAGTAATACACAGATCATATTTCCTATTGTCTCATTATAAAATAATAAAAGAAGTTTGTGCCCTCAATATGGATTTGGACAAGGATCTAACGGTAGTGAATGCCGAGGTTGTAATTGCACCTATGCTCAGGCCCTGGAGATTAAGGGTTGGACTAAGGGTGGGGGCAAATGGTCCCTTTGGGTTTTATGAGACCAGTGCTATCAAAAACCTGTGATAGTTGGGGTCTGTTGAAGATTTTGCATTTGGCCCTATGGACTTCAGATTTTGCACCTGGGTGTGGGTGGAGCATCAGACATCACAAACTGGTAACACCCAATTGTCACTTTATTCATAAATTTCTAGGAGGGATAACAGAGGAACAGCACAATGCAGAGTTCCCCTTCTAAGATCAGAGCAGGACAACATCTTTACATGTGTAGGAAACTACAGCTTGCCCAATTCACTTGAATGCTAGGTGACTAAGTGGTTAGTACTGCACTGTGGATCATTGGTTAGCACCGTTGCTTTGCAGCACTGGGGTCTTGCGTTCAAATCCCATCAAGGACAAGATCTGCAAGGAGTTTGTATGTTCTCCCCATGTTTGCAAAGGTTTCCTTCAGTTTCCTCCTACACTCCAAAGACATACAGATAAAAAACTTAGATTGTGAGCCACATTGGGGACAGTGATGATAATGTCTGTAAAGCGCTGCAGAATATGATGGTGTTATATAAGTGAGTAAAACAAATCAATTAAATACTGTAGATTGTCCAGGACTTTAGCATTGGTGAACTATCCTTAGGCTAGGTCCTCAGTATCTGATCTGTAGGGGTGCAACTCCCGACACCCCACCAATTGGCTGTTCACGGTATTGACTGGAACTGCATAGCACAGCCCCGTTGACTGTATAGTTGCCATGATGGGGTACTCTACATCCAACTACTATTCAAGTCAATAAGGGGTGGATGTGCAGTAGCCGGCCGTGGCTGTGGATCCGCTGGGAACAGGTGATCAGGGTTGGCACCAGGTTTTGCACCCCTCACCGATCAGACATTGATGACCTATCCTAGATACTATTCTGCTTGAACATTTATTTCTAGGTTAGGGTGCACAATTTTTTGCTTCTGTATTTCTATCGCCAATACTATGTACTGATTTTTGTGACCTTGTGATTTATTGCTTTTATGTATTGATGAATTTCTGTATTCAGTACATTTTCATATTTTTTTGAGATGATGGATTCTATTGATTCTTCTTGATCTGTGTAGTAGGTTACATGCAGTTACCATAAAATAGGCACGAGAGCCAAGTCTTAGCCAGTTGGAGAGTATGTGAGCACATCTAGGATTTAAGGAGAAATTGTTGGGATCCGGAGTCATACAGCACCGTAGATATAACATATATTTTGTATTGGCAGGAACAGTCTCCCTCCTACTACAACTGTGAGCAATTTCCATACAAAACTGGAGGCAGCTCAGGGACAATGCTATGTGGATGTGGCATTTTGGGGAGGAGTGATTCCCAATAATCAGGTAAGAATAGTATCATGTTGAAAAATTAATATATTTATGGGATTTTTTTTTTCTTGGGCTTGATTTACTTGAATAAATGTGCTTGAATTTTGGCCCAATTTGCAACCAAAATTGTGGAACGTTTTAGGTGTTTTAGACACTATTTTGTACTTTACTCTACAAGTGGACATTGGTTATCATAAAAACAGAGTGGCGTAGTGGAGAAGGGTGATGTCTTAATGTGACAAAATGCTCCAGAATGGTGTCAACATTTTGGCACAAAACATGGAAAGCAATAGGTGGTACAAAAAAAAAAAAACAAGTGTCTAAAGATGCAGCAAATTTCTCGTACAGCATGAGCCATGGTGATAAATTTGGTACACTTAGTTTACTAAGTTTAAACGTAACCTGACAGCTGATTCTTGCTACCCGAGCCATGGGCAACGTATACCAGACATTGGCTGTATCATTTCAGACAGTTGTGTTTTTCTTCTAAACACTGCCAGGTACAATTAAAAGCTGGCCAGGAACCAAGAAGCTCGGCTGACAAGTGCAAGAGGCCGATTCCTGGTGGCTTCTACACACCCAGATCCCCCTGAGTGAGCTGCAACGTTTCAGAATAAAGCATACCTCGCTGAAATGATACAGCCAGTGGCTGATCCATGCTCAGCATGTATTAACTGTCAACTTCCCTTTAAATATTAAACCAGATTGCAAAATCAACCCCAATATGTACAATTATCCAATAATATGTTAGACTATAACTTTCAAAATGTAATAACATAAAAGTGGCACCAAGCATAGCAAGGATGTCCATCCCTGGATACCATTTTTTTTTCCAAAGCCCAAAATTTTGTAATAATGAATTTATTTTAGCTTTAAAGAGGTCACATCTCTTTTTTTATTCTTTTATGCCTTAATCCCAATCTCTATATCGATTTAGAATAAAGGTTAACCAGTGATGGCAGCAGGAAAAAAAATTGATATTATAATTACAATAGAAGGGAATTTGGAGCACAGTGTCTGCAAAACAGAACTCTGAATCCTAGGGCGCCGTTAGACAGCAGTACAACATGGCCGTCGGCTTTCCTCACCCAAGCATGTATTTCTATGCAGCTGTCATGCTCAGTTCAGGAAAGCCGCCAGCCAGTCCATGCACTGTGATGTAATCATCGTCCATGTTATATGGCCGTCTGACTGCGCCCTTATAAAGAATGTTGGAACTATTTAGAATAGAATTATGTCTAAAGAGAATAAATATACACTTATTAACCCCTGTACCATCTTAAAGGGAATCTGACAGTAGGATCATCCTTCCTAAGCCATCTATATGGGCATAAAGGTCATAGGAAGCTGAATAAAATGATATCTTAATATCTGCGATCCGATGTCTTATTCCAGCGAAATCCATGTTTTTCTTATATGTAAGTAAGCTGTTAAGATCTATGGACCGGACACTGATCTCTTCAAGAATCTGCCTTCAGAGATTATTGTAAATGAAAATGGAAGATATCAGTGTGAGACATGTAACTAACACAGAACAGGAGAATTGAACTTAGTCTTCTTACAAACACATTCGGAGCTGGAGCTCTCACAGCTCTGCTGTATTGCAGCTCTGTCTGCCTGTGAGATGGAAGCTGAAGCTGAGGGGAACCTGCAGATGTGTCAAGTATAATCACACAAAGCTCTTCAGTGAGATCAAGAGAGCAAACTGTCGGTCATTACATGTCTCACTTTGGTAACACCTTCTTTCATTTAAAATAATACCTGGAGGCAGATTCTCAGGGAGATCTGTGTCCGGCTCATAGATCTGAACAGCTCAGTTACATATAAGAAAAACATGGATTTCTCTGGAATAAGACATCGGATATCAATGTATTATTTTATTCAGCTTCCTGAGGCCTACTTTACCATATAGATGGTTTAGAAGGATTGATCCTACTGACAGCTTGCCTTTGTTCAAAGTAAATTTCTAAATTACCTCTATAACATGAGAGGTTAATTTGCTGTCATCATTGTGGGTATTAATATGCTTGAAATCCCCTATAAAAGTCTGTGACTTCCCCAGCAATTTAAACAAGCTGATACTGTATATAGGGTTCATGTGGGCATCATTGCCCACTGAGAGGCGCTGTCCTCACGAATCAGACAAAGCAGGATGTTACACAAGATCATTGGTTTGTGAATTTCTTTATTATAGCTATATGGGTAAACTAACACAGCAATACGGTAATTATGTAAAAAGTCATTTGCCTTTGAACGTATATTGAAGATTCTTATTCTTTTTTTTGGTAAAATTATACATTTTTAATAATTTACCTCTGACTCTGTTGAAGGTGGAGTTGATCCCTATGCTACAGGCAGGTGTTGCAGGCTTCAAATGCTTCCTTATAAACAGTGGGGTGCCAGAATTTCCTCATGTCAATTTAATGGATCTACACTCAGCTATGTCTGAACTACAGGGGACCAACAGTGTCCTGCTGGTTAGTATACAATATTAAGGCTCTAGTAACGTATCAATTAACGTGAAAAGCAATGTATCCCAAATTTGATGATTCTGATTCTCGATCTGTCCTGCATCACTGCAAAATTAAAACAAATATTTGCTAGAGACGTCTTCAATATTTTATTGGTGGAGGTCAAAACCTAGCACCCCCACTGATCAGCTGTTTCCAGCTCCATTGATGGTCAGATGTAAACAATGAAAGTGTCCAAACAGCATAGCTTGGTTCACTGTGTAGGGTTCTTTCCCAGGATCTTGGGGTTTAGTTCCCATTTACTTCAATAATACCTGCAATTTTCAAACATTGATTCGAGAGCTTAAACGGAACTTGTCACCAGGTTTTTGCTCCCTAATCTGAGAGCAGCATAATGTAGGGACAGATACCTGGGTTCCAGCAATGTGTCACTTACTTTACTGATTGCTTCAGGTCGCCGACCCTACATCATGCTGCTCTCAGGTGGGGTAACAAAAGAATAGTGGCAGATTCCTTTAAGGTAAGACATTGGAACGCCTTTTAAACTATAGAATGCTTCCTATTTGTAGATTTATTGGTGGCTTTTGAGGATACAATTTTTATGGACAAAAAGAACTGAAGGAATTATAGACTAAGAGTTCTGTTGGCTTCTCCATGATTTATAAATACTTTCATTACCCAAAGGAAAAACAAACTAAGTGTCCAGTGGCAGACATATCATTGGTGCAACATGTCCGGCGGCACATGGGCCCAAGAGATAAGGGGGTCCACTTCTACCTCTACAGCAGATGGAAATTTGCATTATGAGGAGCTATTGGAATAGAAATGACCCATACATTGTTCTTGCACAGGGGCCCTCTTCTGTATGTGTCCGTTCCTGTAGGTGTCAATCACGTTAGCGTTTTTGACGCCAGAGGAGAAGACATGATGGGACAAGGTGTAGTCAATAAACTGGCTACATTGCAAACAATAATGCGGGTTTATGCCAAGTGATAGCATTGATATACACATGATTAGGGCCAGAGAAGAACATGTTCTGCAGAAGACGGGCGGCCTCTCCTCTAGTACAGAGTTCCCCAACTCCAGTCCTCAAGGCCCACCAACAGATCATGTTTTCAGGATTTCCTTTGTATTGTACAGGTGATGCAATTATCACCTGGGCAATACTAAGGAAATCCTGAAAACATGACCTGTTGGTGGGCCTTGAGGACCGGAGTTGGGGAACCCTGCTCTAGTACATGCCATCTGGCATTTAGGAAATCTAAACTGAGGAAGACAAAAGGGTCTTCACCTTTTATCTCGGGATTCTTTGCCAGTGGGCACAGTCCCTCATGGGTAAGCCGAAGAGTGCATAGTGTGTTTCTCACCTGCTTTGTTAGAATGTATTTTGGTAAAAATATGATTAAGAAGAAAATGTCTCCCATACTACAGTCTGTGTGTTTATCACATGCAGGATTTCACCAAGAGATGACAGCGATCCACTTGCATGCATATTAATGATCTCCAGACAATGCTTCTGTCACCGACTCCACAGCTGTCATGTAAATATAGAGCCTCATACCAAACTGTGAGAAGCCGTATATCCTCATTTATCAGCCGCATGTCACTGTCACATTCCCGCTGCATTTCTTGAATACTTACTCGTTACTTACACCCAGATGCTTATATTTTCATATCAAAGACAATTAGGGATTTTTGTGTCTATTTTTTGAATGTCTTATGGCACTAGTGTAAGAAATAAGATATTCTGTTCTACTGATACGAAAAAAAAACTTGTTTATCTCTTCTGTCATGAATGAAGGCACAATATCAGCCAAAGCAGTTGCAGGAAAAAGGGGTTAGGGGGAGACACAGGACCCTCACTGCTTTGAGCCACATAGCCAGAGACATACATGATACATTTCTCTTTTCTCCCTTGTCCCTAAGAGAACTCTTTACATTTAGTTTTAAAGTGGTATTCATAAATTACACAGGATATGTCATAAATGTCTGATAGACGTGGGACCAGTGCCGGACTGGCCATCTGGCAATTCTGGCAAATGCAAGAAGGGCCTGTCTGCTCATGGGCTGCCTTGTCTGCTACGTTGTTAACAGAATCAGTGTTCTCAAGACAGCCATACTGTTAAGAGTTGTGACAGAGCACAAAGCTGGTGACTTCGTCACTTACCCCAGCAGACCATGGGTATCATTAGAAATATTGGTCATGTAGTAAATCTTCCTTTCTGCCATCCAGGGTAATACTAATAGTAATATATCCCATCTGGTGCTTGGGGATGGTGACAGCATGGGCCTGTGTGATTTTAAATGCCAGGGGTGAATTTCAGCCCCAGTCCATACCTGCATGGGTCCTACACAGAGCGAAGGTCCCCTGATTCCTGTCCCGTCAGATGAGGCAGTCTCTGCATCCAGGCAGAGAAATAAAGGAGAGGTGGTCTCTAAGGGTCTTGATCCATTTCTATGGAGATTACAGAAACAGCCAAGCATGCTGTGTCTCACCAGGTGGGACGGTGGTTAAGGGATCCCCATTGTGGAGATGGATGCAACTACCACTTGCTGAAACCTCCTGAATAAATATATACTCACTTTTAAACGGCTGGACAGTAAAGTAATACGCTGCCAACATCCGCTGCGTTTTGTCATATATTGTGTTATACTTTATTCTTCTTAGTGTTTGTCTGATGAAGGTCTGTATTGTCACACGTTGATACACTGTTAGACCTCACTCACAGGTCCATGTTTCCAGTACGCGTCCTATCAGTTTTTTTTTTCACTGATGCCACACGTACTCATTATAATCTATGGGTCTATTCACATGTCCGTGTATTTTCATGGACTAAAATTAAATATGCAAATTGCCTCTTCAGAGAGGAAGAGGACTAGAACTCTAGTTCCACCTATGGTAGCAATCCTAAATGTCAATATTGAAACTTTGATTTTGCAGAGGAGCATGCATTGTGTAGAAGTCTCCTCACTCTGACACGACAGGTCAAGCTTATCACTCACCATAATGACAAATATTACCCCTAAGATCCCATTCTTAAGCCTCTCACCTAAACAAATCACATCTCATACTTTGCACTGACGAGGGGCAATGCCGCAAAACACTGTCTGCAAATTGAGATTCTGGTTTGGCTTTTTTCCTAAGTCATATGGCAAGGCTCGTTAAAGGGTCGATAGTAACCTTATCGATTACTATAACAAATAAATGTAGTTATTAGTGTGTGCAATTGGTGAAAGAAGGATTAAAACGTTAATGTTGGGGGTAGCAGAAATTTCCTAGAATCACAGCCTCAAATAGCGGTCAACTTCCAGCAATAACCCTCATAAACTGCCGTGTCTTTATACAACATTTGTGAGCAGGGAAAATAGTGAGGATTTGTCCCTCTGTATGAATAATCTCCTAATCTCCACATATATAGGTTTCTTATGAATAATTCTTTTGTTTTTAAAGTTTCATGCTGAACTTGAAGATACAAGAAGTGATTCACCAGTCACTGGAGGTAAGGAGCTATCATTGACATGCAATTAATAAATAAAAAATGTACTGAAAAGTAGTAAAAAAAAATTTTTAGCATGTCACTTTTTTAATGCAGCATACTCTGGGTATGCCATTTTTTACATAGGAATCTCTATTAAATTTAAAAAATAAGTCACTAAAGATGCACCTTATGTTTTCTACAATTAATTTCAACATAGTAATAAAATAGCCTCCACTAGTAAACCAAAGTGATAGTAAAAAAAGCCACTACTCTGTCTTGTAAAAGTTGCAGGAAGGTACAAAAGTCATGAAATGAAACAAAACCATTGTATTAATAATGTTATTAATAGTATTGTTCAATATGCTAATCTTTTTTAGATCCTACACAGTATGAAACATTTCTGAACTCTCGTTTAGATCACATGGAAGTTTCTGCGGTTGAGATGGTGGCTGATCTTTGTCTACAGTACAAGTTAGTATTTGGTAAATACGTTGAAAAAACAGATAAAACAATATATTTGGTGTTTTTCAAACTCCACATAGGAAACAAAGATGGTAAAGCATTTCTCCCTAAAAAAATGTGTATTGTAAACTTTTAATTTGGAGTGCTCTTGCCAGCGGCCCTGTACAGTGTCCCCTTCTCCCTCCATTCAGGGACATTGGCTTACTCACTGTCCCGGCATCTCCTGTCGCTGTGCACGCCGCACTGTTTCTCGGAGGCGTGCCTAGTGTACACACTCCCGTTCTTAAAAGGGTAGTACGCGCACATGGTAAATGCCTTCAGCTAACAGCTGGGTGGAATTTCGTAATGTGTTCACCTGCAAGGTGGCTCTCAGCCAATAGCTGAGAGATATCTTGTATATAAGGCACCCTCCCCATTAGAAAGGTGCCTGGGCAGCCCCTATAGTTTGTGTTAGGTGGTTTACAATGTGCAACTGTAAGTTTCCAGGTCCCTGTCCCGTGTATTATTACTATTCCTGAGTTTATTACAAAGTTATTTATGTTAATGCCCAAAATTCAAGCTCAAACAAATAATGTAGTGAAAAAATATGTACACTTTATTGAAACATATGCATGAAAAAATGAAGTGTATAAAAAATACAATAATATGATCAGGTTGCGGAGGCGACACAAAAGGAAGACTGATAGCAGCATCAATAAAATATTGAGCCTTGGTTCATAAAATAACCAACAAATCCCCAGCACAGCAATGACTCACTAGATAAATTGTGCCACAGTGCATTCAATCTGAATTCTAAGTAATAAGGTGCAAAACAGCGTACCATCTCATGGATACTGTGCAGGGCACAAGGAGACATGCATATCAAGGGTTAAAATGCTTAATGCAAAAAATGAGGGAAATGCTGTAATGATCATGCTTACCCGTGTGGGGCATACATCAGCTGCGTGTCAAGTCCCAAGCCCCAATGCACGTTTTGAGCTGGGCTTCGTCGGGGGGCTTGTGTGTGTTGCTGCTTGATGCACAGGATTTAAAAACATCCATCACAGCTGGCCGTAATTATCGCCACTCAAAAGGGCGCATGAGAGGCAGACCCCCGGTTACAGGTACGTCACGTCCGGCTGTCTCAGTCTGCGGGAGGGACAAGGAGAAAACGCTCTTCTCCTGATGTCACTGACCTACCCCAGACTGTGATGCCACCTTCAGGAATGCTCACAAGACCGTGAGTCTACCGCGCATGCGCGCACCGCAGTGGCCATCTTAGATACTGGCCAGAATAAGGGAATGGGTGAACATCATACAAATATAGGGAACATTGTAATCTAAAAGATAATTTGCAGTATATCTCATGAACCGCCATGTCACAAACCCTTCCTAAGACCCCATACAGATCTATGGGTCCATTATTCATCTATAAGTATATATATATACAGTATATATATATATAGCGGTAGCCATTTTAGATACTGGCACATGTGTGGGCAGGAACAAGGGGAGGGACACAAACAAAAAGGGAGACATATACATTTTATATATCAGTAAGTAAACATTAAGTATACAGTCCTCCTTATCCCATCCCCAGATTTATAATACTGAATATGTAGTGTGTTCCACTTCGTGGAAGAAAATACAGATATTCCGCTGGCTCATTTTTCGATATTAGTGTTCACAATGTCAAGCTCACACAGGTCCAGAAGATCAATATAGAGCACCAGTGATGGATGGATAGCCGAAGTGCACATTCGAAACATATCATGCCAAGTATGTTCTAAAAATAATGAATTAAAAACAGCAAAAATTAAAAACAAGAAAACAAACAACAAAGAACAAAACAGAAGAATGAGGCCAAAGGACATCCCAAAACCATTTTTCTCATTATATCTACCCAAACACTAACATCACACCTGCATCAAGGGGTGAGCTTACAGAAAGGGGGCGAAGGAAAGTTTTTCATTGAGTCCATGAGGTACCATGGAACCCAAAGAAACAATCCAGCGGCACTCAAGCTGGGCTAAAGTTTATTTGAGGTCACCACCCCTAATACCGGAATGCATTCTATCAATGCCCCGAATCTTAAGTGCACTAGGGTCACAGTTATGAAATTGCCTGAAGTGCCGCGGGATAGTCTTGAGAGTGGTAATATCAATAATATCCTTTGCTGCTTTAATGTCCCTCTTGTGCTCCCTAACCCTGATGCGAAGTTCTCTGGAGGTTAGGCCCACATAAATCAAATTACAAGTACAAATTGCATAATACACCACGTAAGTGGTACTACAGGATATATAACTTTTATTGCACAAAAAGGTCCTTAAGCAACCCCAGATAAATTAGTCCACTCAGAACAATTTATGTAACAAAATCAGATGCTTCAAAAAACTATCCATTTGTTTTTTTTGAAGAAAAGAGAGTGAGACATATATGATATAAAAATATAAATCTAAATCTTTATTAATCCATCCATATACATGTTAAAAATAAGAAAGGTTTAGGAACAAAAAGAAGAGGGACAATGGGTCTAAGATAATTTATGCCACCTGGTAAGTGCCATGTTCAAAAATAGTTCCATGAGTTCTAATTAGTATGTAAAGTAGCCATAGAGTAAATTTAAAGCAAAGTGACACATTTACCATTTAAAAATCTATAACAGATTAACATTAATCAGGTATCTCAATGCCTTGAAATATATTATACCAAAAATTGCATCATCGCACACTATTGGATGTCCATTTCTACTGTGCATTTAAATAAATTACTAAGACTCATGACTAACCGCTGTATCTCTCTTATAAACTAGCACATAAACGCTCCCATAAGCATGGGGGAATTAATGATCACGGACACATTACCTGGATCCTGGTGGCTAAATAATTGTAAACGAAAGCCCAGTCCCTCTGCCCCGACGCGCACGTTTCGCCCAGCTTCATCGGGGGGCGTGTCTGGGCAGAGGGTGAATAGCCCTTAAATAACAGTCAGAGGCTCTTAATTAGCGGTTTTAATTGTTCACCGGGTGTACATGATGTTCTATGGCGCAGGCGCAGATCACGCAACGCTCTTGTAAAAAGACACAAGCGCGCGGCCCGGTGGGTTACCCACAATCCACCTCACCAATCAGGTGATCAGTGGGCGGGCACACCAACGTTCTTGGCCGCGCGTTATGTATCGGGAGCGAGCGCGACACAGCACATGCGCACTTCAACAGTACACCCGTGAAGTAACATCAAACAACTTGCACAGAGGTAAGTACACCGCGATATCGCAATCAATACATATGACAATTAAAGCAACCATAGGAAACACAGGAAATACACAAATCATACCCTCCCAAAATCATGTAGTGTTATCCATAACAATATACATCATGCACAAATGCACAAAGTCAGCAACAATACAGTAACAATTTTCATCATAAATACAAACTACACTTATCATTATTACTGTGCAAAAAGTGACAAATTCCAATGTTTACATTTATTTATAGAAAAATATATTAATGTAAAAATTCTACATACAAAAATAAAAATAAAAAATATTAAATAATAATTTGCAAGTGTCATATACAGTGAACACTGTCCGATACCAAACGAAGGCCAGGCATCAGACCGTGTCCCCTATGCCCTAAACTTAGTATACATCAAAAATTACGTGATATAAGCAAATGAAAAATAAATTAACAAATAGTGTATTATACTCACATATACAGTCACATAATGGTCATATTTCCATGTATATTATTTTTTCAATCAATTTTTTAATCAATTTTTTTAAAAAACAGTGTCTAACATATGAAAGTTCATCTACTGAATTTCTTCATCTTCCATTGATATCTTTCCTCCGATCATTCTCCTTCCATATGTATATGATACAATCTTTCGCCCTTTATTTCTTCCTCTTGTGACCGCCAAACGAACAGCAGAAAAACTCCAATTGCTATGCAGAAGCAATACTCCAACTGCTAAAGGGCTTTCAAATTAATATATTTTTCTATAAATAAATGTAAACATTGGAATTTGTCACTTTTTGCACAGTAATAATGATAAGTGTAGTTTGTATTTATGATGAAAATTGTTACTGTATTGTTGCTGACTTTGTGCATTTGTGCATGATGTATATTGTTATGGATAACACTACATGATTTTGGGAGGGTATGATTTGTGTATTTCCTGTGTTTCCTATGGTTGCTTTAATTGTCATATGTATTGATTGCGATATCGCGGTGTACTTACCTCTGTGCAAGTTGTTTGATGTTACTTCACGGGTGTACTGTTGAAGTGCGCATGTGCTGTGTCGCGCTCGCTCCCGATACATAACGCGCGGCCAAGAACGTTGGTGTGCCCGCCCACTGATCACCTGATTGGTGAGGTGGATTGTGGGTAACCCACCGGGCCGCGCGCTTGTGTCTTTTTACAAGAGCGTTGCGTGATCTGCGCCTGCGCCATAGAACATCATGTACACCCGGTGAACAATTAAAACCGCTAATTAAGAGCCTCTGACTGTTATTTAAGGGCTATTCACCCTCTGCCCAGACACGCCCCCCGATGAAGCTGGGCGAAACGTGCGCGTCGGGGCAGAGGGACTGGGCTTTCGTTTACAATTATTTAGCCACCAGGATCCAGGTAATGTGTCCGTGATCATTAATTCCCCCATGCTTATGGGAGCGTTTATGTGCTAGTTTATAAGAGAGATACAGCGGTTAGTCATGAGTCTTAGTAATTTATTTAAATGCACAGTAGAAATGGACATCCAATAGTGTGCGATGATGCAATTTTTGGTATAATATATTTCAAGGCATTGAGATACCTGATTAATGTTAATCTGTTATAGATTTTTAAATGGTAAATGTGTCACTTTGCTTTAAATTTACTCTATGGCTACTTTACATACTAATTAGAACTCATGGAACTATTTTTGAACATGGCACTTACCAGGTGGCATAAATTATCTTAGACCCATTGTCCCTCTTCTTTTTGTTCCTAAACCTTTCTTATTTTTAACATGTATATGGATGGATTAATAAAGATTTAGATTTATATTTTTATATCATATATGTCTCACTCTCTTTTCTTCAAAAAAAACAAATGGATAGTTTTTTGAAGCATCTGATTTTGTTACATAGGATATATAACTTGTGATCCGGTAGTCCCTACTACCATATGCCGTTGTGAAAGTGGTTGCTCTGACAATATTGTTGCAAGCCATGCAAGAACCACATGATAACATCCCCATCTTTGAGGTCCTGCACCAAATGGATTTGTTGGTTTAGCCACATAGTGACTTCTCACAAGCAAGTCTTTTAGATTTTTTCCCCTCCTTGCCGTGAGGAGGAGTCTATCTGGCAATATTATTTGCAACACAGACCAGTGTTTATCCATGATTTCTCTGATTTTCTTCCACTGGTTGTTATATGTCGTAATACATCTAAGTGGTGGGTCCCTAGAGATGTTATGTTTTTTTGCCTCAAGGAGTTGATGACGTGGAGTCCTCCTCGCACGATAGCAACCCAGCCTAATGTTCCTCATGCTGTATCCCCGATCCCGGAATCGCTGGCCCAGGTCCCGGCCCAGTCCTCAAAGACCAAATCCGTGGAACAAATTCGTTTCATCCTCAAAAATTGACCTATTGGAATGGCACGAATAGTTGTTGGCGTGTGTGCAGATGTTACATGAAGTAATGAATTGACTGATGTTTCTTTACGAAACACATCAGTTTGAATAGTACTGCATATTTGACTGCAAAACACTAAAGAATAAAGTTCCAGAAATGTTATAGGGTAAATAAGTACTAACTCACACAGACATGGAAGAAGAGGGCAACTGCTCTTTAAAAATTAAAGTGATACTTTGCTTGATGTTTAAATATGTAACAAAACACTACAATTGTTTACCCAGAGTTCGCTGTCACATTGTACACCTTTCATCAGCACGATCACTCCCCGTTATCAGGAAGGCAAAAAAAGCAGGGGCGCCTATCACAGTAGAGACCACTCACCATTATCTGACCCTAAGTGCTGAAAACATTCCCCCTGGAGCTACATACTATAAGTGTTGCCCACCTGTGAGAGGACACTGCAATAAGGTATGCTTATTCTTTCTGAAATATCATTAGTTAACTGATAGACATATCATTTTCCTTTTATAAATAAAAATTAATCCAGTCTTGGTTCATCTCTAGTGTCACTTGCCAGTTACTTGATTTTATAATTTGCATATAGCCTCTGTAGAGAGGAAAGCAAGTTCAGCCTGCTAGATATAACAATACTAAGTCAAAATCGGCTCTTTAAAGAAGAGCTTTAGCCATATTTTTACATAATGTGTTAGTGGCTGCAGAGTCTGAATAAAACCTGCCTCTCAATACTTTAGAGCAGGTTTCTTAGTGTGTGAGCTGTAATGACAAGCAGCTCTGATCTCTTGGTCTAACCTCCTACATGATTAGAAAGTGATATGAGAGGAGAAGAGTGGATAGAAGGGTTTGTAATGTGACACTGCTAAACTCAGTTGACTCTCACTTCCACACTGCCAGGACCTTAACTGAAAGATGTTGGTCATCTGTGCTAAACTTCCAGCACTTTCTAATCATGCAGGAGGTTAGACCAGGAGATCAGAGCTGTATTATTAGATCTCACACACTGAGAAACTGACTCTAAGCTTTGTTGGGGGAGCGTTCATCTTTCTCTTGAGTGTTGCTACCTGCTTATGAATGGTCAGAATCATACAAGAGGAGTACACACCCCCAGTGAAAATTCTCTGACAACACCCACTTGGACTTAACAAAAATTAACTCATTAGGTGCCAAATATTGTGATTGCTATTATCTCCACCACGAAGAGGCAAAATAAAATAAATATATTTTCTGCTCTGCAGCCACTATTACATTGTATGTCCAGTTCAACGTGAAATATATGGTGAAAAGTCATCTTTAACAAGCCTTGCCACATGACCTAAGATATGGCATTAAAATTTAGTAAGTATGAATAAATAGTTTCAGTCGTCTCAGCGATTTGGTTTCATATTGTCAATAATTGACTAGTGTGTGCAAATAATAACTATATGGAATTCCTAACCTTACCACTAGGAGGCGCTGTGGAATGCACTTTTGCAGGGCAACATAGACATGGTGGTATCTGATCACTCACCATGCACACCAGACCTCAAGCATCTACAAGATGGAGATTTCCTAAAGGCCTGGGGAGGGATTTCATCTCTACAACTAGGTGAGAAGATATGTTATGGTGGAAGGTGGGGGTTGAAGAATACTCTACAGGTACAGTGAATAGCTTTAGATTTCTTATTTCACTGTGATGTACACAGGATTGTCCCTTTTTTGGACTTCTGCAAGGATCCGTGGGTTTTCATTGCCAGACGTATCTCGTATAATGAGCAGCAACCCAGCCAAATTATGTAGCATGGAAGATCGCAAGGGAACCATTAAAATAGGGTGTGATGCTGACCTGGTCATTTGGGATCCTGATAGTAATTTTCAGGTAAGTAAAATGGTGGGCACTAAAGACATTTCTGCATTTTCTGTATACAGTGGGGCAAAAAAGTATTTAGTCAGTCAGCAATAGTGCAAGTTCCACCACTTAAAAAGATGAGAGGCATCTGTAATTTACATCATAGGTAGACCTCAACTATGGGAGACAAACTGAGAAAAAAAAATCCAGAAAATCACATTGTCTGTTTTTTTTTCATTTTATTTGCATATTATGGTGGAAAATAAGTATTTGGTCAGAAACAAAATTTCATCTCAATACTTTGTGATATATCCTTTGTTGGCAATGACAGAGGTCAAACGTTTTCTGTAAGTCTTCACAAGGTTGCCACACACTGTTGTTGGTATGTTGGCCCATTCCTCCATGCAGATCTCCTCTAGAGCAGTGATGTTTTTGGCTTTTCGCTTGGCAACACGGACTTTCAACTCCCTCCAAAGGTTTTCTATAGGGTTGAGATCTGGAGACTGGCTAGGCCACTCCAGGACCTTGAAATGCTTCTTACGAAGCCACTCCTTCGTTGCCCTGGCGGTGTGCTTTGGATCATTGTCATGTTGAAAGACCCAGCCACGTTTCATATTCAATGCCCTTGCTGATGGAAGGAGGTTTGCACTCAAAATCTCACGATACATGGCCCCATTCATTCTTTCATGTACCCGGATCAGTCGTCCTGGCCCCTTTGCAGAGAAACAGCCCCAAAGCATGATGTTTCCACCACCATGCTTTACAGTAGGTATGGTGTTTGATGGATGCAACTCAGTATTCTTTTTCCTCCAAACACGACAAGTTGTGTTTCTACCAAACAGTTCCAGTTTGGTTTCATCAGACCATAGGACATTCTCCAAAACTCCTCTGGATCATCCAAATGCTCTCTAGCAAACTTCAGATGGGCCCGGACATGTACAGGCTTAAGCAGTGGGATACGTCTGGCATTGCAGGATCTGAGTCCATGGTGGCGTAGTGTGTTACTTATGGTAGGCCTTGTTACATTGGTCCCAGCTCTCTGCAGTTCATTCACTAGGTCCCCCCGCGTGGTTCTGGGATTTTTTCTCACCGTTCTTGTGATCATTCTGACCCCACGGGGTGGGATTTTGCGTGGAGCACCAGATCGAGGGAGATTATCAGTGGTCTTGTATGTCTTCCATTTTCTAATTATTGCTCCCACAGTTGATTTCTTCACTCCAAGCTGGTTGGCTATTGCAGATTCAGTCTTCCCAGCCTGGTGCAGGGCTACAATTTTGTTTTTGGTGTCCTTTGACAGCTCTTTGGTCTTCACCATAGTGGAGTTTGGAGTCAGACTGTTTGAGGGTGTGCACAGGTGTCTTTTTATACTGATAACAAGTTTAAACAGGTGCCATTACTACAGGTAATGATTGGAGGAAAGAGGAGACTCTTAAAGAAGAAGTTACAGGTCTGTGAGAGCCAGAAATCTTGATTGCTTGTTTCTGACCAAATACTTATTTTCCACCATAATATGCAAATAAAATGAAAAAAAAACAGACAATGTGATTTTCTGGATTTTTTTTTCTCAGTTTGTCTCCCATAGTTGAGGTCTACCTATGATGTAAATTACAGACGCCTCTCATCTTTTTAAGTGGTGGAACTTGCACTATTGCTGACTGACTAAATACTTTTTTGCCCCACTGTATGCCGCAATAATGTCACGATGACCCGTCCTGTGTGACGCGACCAGCAGGCCGGTAACTAAAACAACAAGATGTGGCACGTGATACAGTCCTGTGTGACATGGCCCGCAGGCCGGTAACTAAAACAACAAGACACGGGGAAAGGGGAAACAGTTACAACGGTGGGCCCTGTGATAGGGAAAGGGGATGTGGAGACCTCCTGCACTCCCCTGAGTCAGTGTCCCTAACGCTCCTAACGTTCCCTATGCCGGTTCCGCACCGGGCACCGCTCAGGATACCTGTCACCCTAGCACACCCTACACCTATCCCTTGCTAGGGAGCTGGGTGGCGCAGGCACTGGCCCCACCGCTGTACTAATACACACTAAGGAAAAACACAAACAGGGAAACACCACTTAGCTTTACTCTGTTGCTCTTGCTCCTGGCAACAGAGTCCACCACCAGAATTCAGCTCTCCTCCTGAATTGCTGCCACCAAGCTCTGTCAGAGTTACAAGGAAATCCCCTATGACTCCTTCCACAACAGGGCTAAGACAGTGCTGCAAGCAACGCTCTCCAGCTCCTTCCTCCACCAAGGATGGTTGAAATGAACACTATCACCAGCACTGATTGCAACACCTGTGACTCTTTTATAGCAGAGCCACACCTGCATTATAATCATGTGCACTTAACTAAAGAAACAAGAGTGCAATGACGCTCACCACCACCGAGGGCAAACTTAGAACAAACCACACCACAGTGCAATAATCCTAATGGCCACCAGGGGCAAAAACCAAACCTAAGCACAGCTTTAGAAAAAAGGGTTACCTGTGCTTTTTATCAGTCCTGATCCAGCATGGATCATGACAGTGCCCTCCCCTTAATGAGGGGCCTCCGGACCCTCAAGACCGCTCCTCATCAGGGAACCACCTACAGCGGGGACGCCCAGACCCAGAGTTCACCCCAGCAACTACCTGCACGTCAGGTTGATGACAAACGAGCCCGCTGGTATTGGCAACGTATGTTCTGGAGGCACCACACATCTCCGAAGCGCTGACCTGGGGAACGAGTTGTGTATGTGTATGTTTGGTATGAGCTGGTAACACTCCACAACACACATCCACTGGATGTTTTTTGGTGGCCACCCATACACGCTCATTCACACACAGGTCCGGACCTGAACGTTTATTGCCACTCGCTCGTTTGTCACCATTTGGAGAACTCTTTCTGGGATTGACAACAGAGGCGTCCCCCTGTGTCTCCACACTCACACCCCCGCACTTCACCAAGGGGTACACCACCCTCCAACCCCTTCCACCACGAGGTCTGCGCCTCCCAGGGTTGGCCAATGGCCAGGGTTGAGACTTGCCCCTACTCTGCTGCAGCACATCTGCTGCTCTCACCAGAGAGGAAGGGGTCCGTTGAAGAGAGACGGCAGAGACAGTAGTTCCTAGGCAGCAGCCCTCACACGAGTGCCCCCAGCTGACCACTTCCCTCGCCCGCCAATCTGTTACCGGGTTGTGTCTTTTCAGCCAAGGAAGTTCTAAAACAATAGGTACTGGCATTCCCACCAAGATGTAGCATGACAAGGACTCCTTATGATGTCCTATATGCAGATGGATACTCTCTATGACTTGGGTCAAGCTCCCCTGGCTCAGTGGAGCAGAGTTTATGGCCTGGACGCTTATAGGCTGAGCTAGCGTCCTACACCTCAGACCATGAGTCTGGAAAAAGCGAGCATCCACCAGACTGACTCCTGCTCCACTGTCCACAAGCACCGGTATCACCTCCGGTACCCTGCCAGACAAGACCTCTGCTGACATGGTACCTTGGGAGGGCAAAATTGAGGAAATGTATACTCCCTGGTCGCCTCCCTCCCAGCGACCAGGGGAATGCGGCTTCTCAGATGGCACAGATAATTTGGCGCGCAATGGGCAAGCCTTCAGGACATGACCAGTCTGCCACAGTACAAACATGCCGACACCACTCCCCGAACCGTAGGCAGCTCCGAATACACACTAGCTCCTCCTACTTGCATAGGTTTGTCTGGAGACTTGGCATGAACTGGACAGGCTCTCATAAAATGGCCAGGCTTCCCACAGGAAAAGCATACCCCACCACCACGACGAGCTGCAGACACCCCCTTTTTTGTATCAACAACACCGGGCTGTCTGGGTTCCTCCATCCGCACTGGTGTGTCCTCCTCCCTAGCGAGGACATCAGGGGGCACTTTTTGTATATGTCTTTCCCTAAGGCATCTATCCACCCGGATGGCAAGGGACATGGCGGCCTCCAGCAACCTGGGGCGTCATACTGCACCAGAGTATCCTGCAACTTTGGAGACAAACCCTGTACAAATTGACTCCTAAGTGCAGGGTCATTCCACTGAGTGTTAGTGGCCCATCTCCTAAACTCTGAGCAGTACTCTTCAGCAACCCGGGCTCCTTGTTTACAGATACGGATTCGGGATTCCGCCAGGGCGACACCATCAGGATCCCCATACACAAGCGCCAAAGCCGCAAAAAACTCATCCACGGACACCAATGATGGAGAATCGTCCGGTAGAGAGAAGGCCCAGGATTGGGGATCCCCTTTAAGAAGGGACTTAATGATTCCCACCCGTTGCTCTTCACTCCCTGATGAACGAGGGCGCAGCCTTAAATATAATTTACAGGCTTGTTGAAACACCAAGAATTGATCTCTCCCTCCAGAAAATCTCTGGGCAAAGGCCTGAACTGGGTCCATGGCTCAGCAGAAAAAAAAAAGTTATGGGTTGGTGATAATGTCACAATGACCCGTCCTGTGTGACGCAACCAGCAGGCCGGTAACTAAAACAACAAGAAGCGGCACATGATACAGTCCTGTGTGACACGGCCCGCAGGCCAGTAACTAAAACAACAAGACACGGGGAAAGGGGAAACAGTTACAATGGTGGGCCCTGTGATAGGGAAAGGGGATGTGGAGACCTCCTGCACTCCCCTGAGTCAGTGTCCCTAACGCTCCTAACGTTCCCTATGCCGGTTCCGCACCGGACGCCGCTCAGGATACCTGTCACCCTAGCACACCCTACACCTATCCCTTGCTAGGGAGATGGGTGGTGCAGGCACTGGCCCCACCGCTGTACTAATGCACACTAAGGAAAAACACAAACAGGGAAACACCACTTAGCTTTACCCTGTTGCTCTTGCTCCTGGCAACAGGGTCCACCACCAGAATGCAGCTCTCCTCCTGAATCGCTGCCACCAAGCTCTGTCAGAGCTACAAGGAAATCCCCTATGACTCCTTCCACAACAGGGCTAAGACAGTGCTGCAAGGAACGCTCTCCAGCTCCTTCCTCCACCAAGGATGGTTGAAAGGAACACTATCACCAACACTGGTTGCAACACCTGTGACTCTTTTATAGCAGAGCCACACCTGCATTATAATCATGTGCACTTAACTAAAGAAAAAAGAGTGCAATGATGCTCACCACCACAACCGGGGGCAAACTTAGAACAAACGACACCACAGTGCAATAATCCTAATGGCCACCAGGGGCAAAAACCAAACCTAAGCACAGCTTAAGAAAAAAAGGTTACCTGTGCTTTTTATCAGTCCTGATCCAGCATGGAGCATGACAAGTAATATGTCGGGAATTAGGACGTGCAAAACTGCTATTCTATAGAGCATTTAATATTAATAAAAAATGCAACTAGATGGAAAGACCAGCAACTCCACTAGGCTTTATTACATACACAGCAAACTATTTTTTTTTTTATTAATGAGATTTTTTTATCATTTAGGCCTATTAGAAGCTTACATCTATCTCAAGTATTTACGTAGCCCTTATCTGTCATCTGGAGAAATAGTCCTGTCCCATTCATTATTACCTGTTGACAACCTGCAAAGGACTCTATACACACTGTAACATGAGCAAACAAGGATGGAGTACTCATGGAAAAAGATAGGAACAACAAACTTCTGTCCTGATTGGAAGCACCCAACACTATTACCAGAGGCCCTCCCATTCCTAATATGGGGCTTACTTTGCTCCTTATCTATGCTCCTGATCTATCTGCATGTATATTGTCTTAGTGTAATTCTCGGTTGTTTTCTAGGTGCAAGAGAAGAATATTCATCATAAAAACAAGGTATTAATGTATGACCTTAGTCTCTACCCCAAAATGTCATCTAACAGATTCCTAGACTATGTTATTCATATGCTCTGTGCTGTAGTAAGGCCTCATTCAGGTCTCTATTTTTCAATGCATACAAGAAAAAAAATCATATACTGTAATTTTCCATCTTTGAATTTTCCACAAGCAAAAAAATTTCAAAGCTCCAGCTACCCATTATACATGTGGACATTGGGCACTCAGACCATCCTTATGGAGTCGGTTTCTAACCGTTTGTGCAGGCACATGCACATTTGTGGCCTGCTGGAGGTCATTTTGCAGGGCTCTGGCAGTGCTCCTCCTGTTCCTCCTTGCACAAAGGCAGAGGTAGTGGTCCTGCTGCTGGGTTGTTGCCCTCCTACGCCCCCCTCCACATCTCCTGGTGTACTGGCCTGTCTCCTGGTAGCGCCTCCAGCCTCTGGACACTATGCTGACAGACACAGCAAACCTTCTTGCCACAACTCGCATTGATATGCCATCCTGGATGAGCTGCACTACCTGAGCGACTTGTGTGGGTTGTAGAGTCTGTCTCATGCTACCACGAGTGTAAAAGCACAACCAACATTCAAAAGTGACCAAAACATCAGCCAGAATGCATTGGTACTGAGATGTGGTCTGTGGTCCCCACCTGCAGAACCACTGCTTTATTAAGAGTGTCTTGATAATTGCCAGTAATTTCCATCTGTTGTCTATTCCATTTGCACAACTGCATGTGAAATTGATTGTCAATCAGTGTTGCTTCCTAAGTGGACAGTTTGATTTCACAGAAGTTTGATTTACTTGGCGTTATATTCTGTTGTTTAAGTGTTCCCTTTAATTTTTTGAGCAGTGTATACAGTTGTGGCCAAAAGTATTGACACCCCTGCAATTTTGTCAGATAATACTCAGTTTCTTCCTGAAAATGATTGCAATCACAAATTCTTTGGTATTATTATCTTCATTTAATTTGTCTTAAATGAAAAAACACAAAAGAGAATGAAGCAAAAAGCAAAACATTGATCATTTCACACAAAACTCCAAAAATGGGCCAGATAAAAGTATTGGCAGCCTCAGCCTAATACTTGGTTGCACAACCTTTAGCCAAAATAACTGCGACCAACCGCTTCAGCTAACCATCAAGGAGTTTCTTACAATGCTCTGCTGGAATTTTAGACCATTCTTCTTTGGCAAACTGCTTCAGGTCCCTGATATTAGAAGGGTGCCTTCTCCAAACTGCCATTTTTAGATCTCTCCACAGGTGTTCTATGGGATTCAGGTCTGGACTCATTGCTGGCCACCTTAAAAGTCTCCAGTGCTTTCTCTCAAACCATTTTCTAGTGCTTTTTGAAGTGTGGTTTGGTTATTGTCCTGCTGGAAGACCCATGACCTCTGAGGGAGAGCCAGCTTTCTCACACTGGGCCCTACATTATGCTGCAAAATTTGTTGGTAGTCTTCAGACTTCATAATGCCATGCACACGATCAAGCAGTCCAGTGCCAGAGGCAGCAAAGCAACCCCAAAACATCAGGGAACCTCCGCCATGTTTGACTGTAGGGACCGTGATTTTTTCTTTGAATGTCTCTTTTTTCTCCTGTAAACTCTATGTTGATGCCTTTGCCCAAAAAGCTCTACTTTTGTCTCATCTGACCAGAGAACATTCTTCCAAAACGTTTTAGGCTATTTCAGGTAAGTTTTGGCAAACTCCAGCCTGGCTTTTTTATGTCTCGGGGTAAAAAGTGGGGTCTTCCTGGGTCTCCTACCATACAGTCCCTTTTCATTCAGATGCTGACGGATAGTATGGGTTGACACTGTTGTACCCTCGGACTGCAGGGCAGCTTGAACTTGTTTGGATGTTAGTCGAGGTTCTTTATCCAACATCCGCACAATCTTGCGTTGAAATCTCTTGTCAATTTTTCTTTTCCGTCCACATCTAGGGAGGTTAGCCACAGTGCCATGGGCTTTAAACTTCTTGATGACACTGCGCATGGTAGACACAGGAACATTCAGGTCTTTGGAGATGGACTTGTAGCCTTGAGATTGCTCATGCTTCCTCACAAGTTGGTTTCTCAAGTCCTCAGACAGTTCTTTGGTCTTCTTTCTTTTCTCCATGCTCAATGTGGTACACACAAGGACACAGGACAGAGGTTGAGTCAACTTTAATCCATGTCAACTGGCTGCAAGTGTGATTTAGTTATTGCCAACACCTGTTAGGTGCCACAGGTAAGTTACAGGTGCTGTTAATTACACAAATTAGAGAAGCATCACATGATTTTTCAAACAGTGCCAATACTTTTGTCCACCCTCTTTTTTATGTTTGGTGTGGAATTATATCCAATTTGGCTTTAGGACAATTCTTTTTGTGATTTTTCATGTAAGACAAATTAAATGAAGATAATAATAACAAAGAATTTGTGTTTGCAATAATTTTCAGGAAGAAACTGAGTTTTATCTGACAAAATTGCAGGGGTGTCAATACTTTTGGCCACAACTGTATATATTTGATACCACTGCGTTCAGAATCGCCAGATCTATTAAAATAATAAAATTTAACCCAATTGCTAAACGGCGTAGCGACAAAAAAATTAAAACCGCCAGAATTAAGGTTTTTTTGTTGCAACTACATTGTAATAAAATGCAATAACAGGCAATCAAAGCATTATATCTACACTAAAATGGTATCAATAAAAATGTCAGTTCAGCACACAAAAAATAAGCCCTCATGCAGCACCAAATCACGAAAAATGGAGACACTTCAGGTCTCGGAAAATGGTGCCTCTTTTTTTTTTATTTTTTTACAAATTTTGAATTTTTTTCACCACTTATAAAAAAGAACCTAAACATGTTTGGTGTCTGTGAACTCATAATGACCTTGAGAATCATAATGGCAGGTCAGTTTTAGCATTTAGTGAACATGGTAAAAAGCAAAACAAAAAACAACTGTGGAATTGCACTTTTTTTGCAATTTCACCACACTTGGAATTTTTTTCCCGTTTTCCAGTACACGATATGTTAAAACCAACAGATCATTGAAAAGTACAACTTTCCCCACAAAAGAACAAGAACTCACATGGCCATATTGACTGAAAAATAAAAAAGTTATGGCTCTGGGAAGGAGGGGAGCAAAAAACGTAAACGCAAAACCGGAAAATGGCACTGGGGTTAAGAGGTTAAAATGTTCTCAATAAAAGCTTCAACTCAATCCACAAAAAAGCAAGTTACTGGTAATACAAAGGATCTGGAAAAGTGAAATGGCTCCTCACCTTCCAAAAGAAATCCAGCAAATATTGCACTCCTAAATAATGTCCCCTCCCTTCTGAGCCCACAGTGTACCTAACCACAGTTGGCATCCATGTTTGGAATTTCTGTAGGGAAGAGAGCCCACTTTATTTATGCTTTCAATGTCTCCTGAACCACAAGCTGGGCACAGTGTATGGGCACTACAATGTATGGGCACTACAGCATGTGGGCACTACAACGGCAAACTTGCAATTTTCACTCTGCAACATCCACTGCTGTTTGTTTCTGGAAAACACCCATGGAGCCAAAATTGTCACTACATCTGTGGATAAATACCTAGAGGGTTGTAACTTACAAAATGTGGTCACTTAAGGGGGGATTCTGCTCTTCTAGCACTTAGTGGTTTTGTATATGGAGTTCGCAAACTATTCTACAAAAATTTGTTCTACAAGGGTCAAATAGAGCTCCGTCCCTCCCAAGTCTCGCTGTGTGGCTAAGCAGTACTGTACAGCCACATTTGAGGTATTGCCACGTTTAACAGAAATTGTGTGACGCATTTTGCTGCCATTTTTATTCACTTCCTCATGTGAAAATGTAAAATCTGGGGATAAAACAAAATTGTTGTGATAAAAATGTCATTATTTTTTCTTCAATGCCCAATGGTATAATATTCTGTAACACCTGTGGTGTCAATATGATCACTGCACCCCTAGATGAATTCATTGAGAAGTGTAGTTTGTAAAATGCGGTCACTTATTGAGGGTTTCTGCCATTCTGGCACCTCATGGGCTCTGGCAATGTGACATGGCACCCAGAAACCATAACAACAAAAATTGAGGGGTGCAGCTTTTAAAATGGTGTCACTTTTGTGCATTTTCTGTCACATAGGCCTGTCAAAGTGACTTCAAATGTGATATGGTACCTAAAAAAAAAAATTGGTTTTGTAAATTATATTGGAAAAATTATACATTTCCGATCAAATTTTAACCCTTCTAACTTCCTAACAAAATCAAATTATATTTAAAAAAAAATGATGCAGATGTAAAGTAGACATGTGGTAAATGTTATTTATTAACCATTTTTGTGTGATATACAGTAACTATCTGGTTTAAGGGCATAAAAATTAAAAGTTTAAAAATTGCAAAATTGTACAACCCTTGTATAATCAAGAAACATGATTGTGTAATAGTTTGAAAGATAAAACATTCAATGTCTTTATTACCACAAAGAGCTGCTCCATCAGCGAGAAATCATATTTTGAAGTTATGTCCGGCAGTGCATTGAGGCGTGATGATGCTCTCCTAGCTTCTCATTTACGAACTATCAACACCTTCCTAAGGCTGATTGAATGGCTGTTTTCAAAGATACAGGGCCACTGACCTGTCAGTCAGCCAGGAAAGAGTGCTGCTAGATAGAAAATGATGTGAGATAAAGGTTTCTGACAGGCTCCCTTGAGGTTTACAGGTTATCAATAGGTCTGAGATCCTTGAATCTCCAAACTGGCCACACTATGGCTCAGTGGTTAGCACTGTTGTTTTACAGTGCTGGGATCATATTTGCATGAGTTTCCATCGAGTACTGCAGTATACTCCTACACTCCAAATACATGGTGATAGGGAATCTAGATTGTTTGGCCCAATAGGGACAGCAGTGACAATATCTGTATGGCAATGTGGAATATGATGGCGCTATATAAGTAAGCATGATAAATAACTAGATATAACTAAGGCTGGGTTCACACAAGCATATTTCATGATCAGTATACAGACCATAATGCCCAGACTTACAGTGGGTCTCCGGAAGTGAGCTTACCACCTCATAGACACTTGGTATTGTTTTCTGTAAACGGACCATGAAATACGCTTTTATGAACTTGGCCTGAGGGTGGAATGGGACTGTACATGGTCACTTAAATGCCATGACTGGAGTTAGAATAATACAGTTAGGTCCATATATATTTGGACAGAGACAACATTTTTCTAATTTTGGTTCTAGACATTACCACAATGAATTTTAAACAAAACAATTCAGATGCAGTTGAAGTTCAGACTTTCAGCTTTCATTTGAGGGTATCCACATTAAAGGTGAATGAAGGGTTCAGGAGTTTCAGCTCCTTAACATGTGCCACCCTGTTTTTAAAGGGACCAAAAGTAATTGGACAATTGACTCCAAGGCTATTTCATGGACAGGTGTGGGCAATCCCTTTGTTATGTCATTCTCAATTAAGCAGATAAAAGGCCTGGAGTTGATTTGAGGTGTGGTGCTTGCATTTGGAAGGTTTTGCTGTGAAGGAAACCAGCGGTCAAAGGAGCTCTCCATGCAGGTGACACAAGCCATCCTTAAGCTGCAAAAACAGAAAAAACCCCTCCGAGAAATTGCTACAACATTAGGAGTGGCAAAATCTACAGTTTGGTACATCCTGAGAGAGAAAGAAAGAAAGCACTGGTGAACTCATCAATGCACATGTTAAGGAGCTGAAACTCCTGAACCCTTCAACCAATTTTAATGTGGATACCCTCAAACGAAAGCTGAAAGTCTGAACTTCAACTGCATCTGAATTGTTTTGTTTAAAATTCATTGTGGTAATGTCTAGAACCAAAATTAGAAAAATGTTGTCTCTGTCCAAATATGTATGGACCTAACTGTAGATGTAAATTGCACCCAGAGAAGAGACCTGAGCAAGCACATCCATTATGGTTCCATTGTCCTAGCCCTGTGATTTTTGTAACCTTAGTGGTCATAAGTCTGTCCAACTCTTATACTGCTTCTGTGTTTTTCAGCTCACACCTTACCTGGGATTCCTACTTTGGGGACAAGTTGTGGCAACTGTTATTCAGGGAACTCTGGTCTATTACAAAGGCAAACATGTCCCCCAACCTACAGGACAGCTGATTCTCATTCACACTGTGGACCTGCAAGAATCTAGTTCGCGATATTACTAAATGAACCACATATAAACTTGTGACTAGTTTATTAGTTGTTGGATCAATTATTGCATGTCCATCTACTTTGTAGTATCCACCATTTCACTATACATTGAGATGCCGACTTCAGAATATCTGTTATATGTTAACATTTGTCTACGCCATCTTCTAACAGTCATTTATCAGCATGGACATTTTGCTTGGTCTGTGATTTCTATCTTCTGGTCAAATGCTGAAAATCTTCAAAGGAATTTTCTAGATTCACAATATTGATGGCTCGTTTTTAGGATAGGCCATCAATATCTGATCATATAGTGTTCAACTCTTGGCAGCCTCACTGATCAACTGTTATCGGCGCCGTCTGAAGTTCTTGGATGTTGCCAGAACAAGGCAGAGCTGCCAAAACTATAGTAGCCGGCTGGGTACTATAGATCCACTCCTAGTACAAGGCCGCGACCACTATAGAAATGACAGAGCTGCTGTGTTCTGGCAACATCCAAGAACTTCAGACGGCGCTGGTGTCAGCGGATTGGCAGGACTGCCAGGTGTCGCACACCCACTGATCAGATATTGATGACCTATCCTAACGATAGGCCATCAAAAACAAAAGTAATGCTCAACCCTTTTAATACTTTGATCTTCTTATACCTCCCAGTGATTTGACCTTAGTAATATCAGCAACATAACCACTTTACCAAAAAATGAATTATTGATCTTAATAAATTGGCCGCTAAGAGTAATCTTGAACCTTATTGTTATCATAAGTCTCTAATGGTAATACATATACTATGTTATCAGTGTTGTACATTATTAAACAGAAATCCAACATATATTAAAAGAATTGTTATAATTTGCACTGTAACCTACAAACGAGGGAATTTCTTTACTACTGATTTACGAAACTAACTCTAAAGATATACAAATTCTTCACTGGATAATTTTGACAAAGCACCGAAACCAATCTGAATCGCTGTCCTCCTGAATAATGGAGTATGTACTAATACAATCCTGATTATGACCTTGTAACACAAAGTTTCATCTTGTGTAATCTCAATAGAGGAAGCACCCACTTTGTCGTTCTCTTTTATATCCTATTGAAAAGTATACAAATTTGTGCTCGGATGTGGACATAGTGTGCACGACAGTTACAATATTGGATAAAAATGATCACAGAGCGTCTAGTTCCTTATGCTGAATGTCATTAGTAAGGTTCAGTGCAGTGTGATCTTCACTGTGAGCAGAGCCCATGCCCCATAAGTACTGGGGGTCACAGTACTGGAGAGATACACATTACAGGTGAAGAAGAAATCTTTGTCCTAAAATTAAGCAGAAAAATAGAAACCCTACCTCATGATGGGAGTCCTCATCCTCACAGATTTGTACACCTGTTGAAGTAGCCATGACAGTGTGTGACTAATCCACACGTGACTACATCTATCAACGTGGAGCACACACGGGGCTTTCGTAATAACAATGGAAAATACAACACTGAAAACTTTCACATGGCCAGCAATAAAGAAAAGCTCTAATGTTACAATGAACAGAGATATAAAAAAACAATTATAGTTTAAATGGGTTTTACTTACCTTTAGCGCACAGAGATATTGTCTTTTTTTTGTTTTATTGCATCAACAATTTTGGTAAAAGTGACAGCAGGACATAGAGCTAAATGGGTAATCAACAATTCTAAAATAATTGAGTATCATTTTTGTAAATTTCTGAGGATATAAAATAAAGCTGACAATATATTTGCATGCACACCCTGTTATCCAGTATGTCTGTAAGTAATATAATTACGGTATTACCAAACTACTACTGCTATGTGGAGTCTGAAAGAAGTTGACCTATTAATAATACAACATGTTTCTCCACTCTTCAACATTGAAATTGCATCAAGGAAAAGATGTGGCATTCTGGAAATTCCAGGATTGATAGACATGTTATTGATATGCAAATCATGAAAAATGGAAACAAATTTTTAAAACCTGACCATTGGGTCTCCAGACCAAGCTCCGGCTACCACTCTATCAAAGACAAACACGGGACTTATCGCTGAAGAGGACAGACCTCCATTCCAGCCTCCAGTGCCATTTTGCGTTGCAGCATGATAGATTTTCAGGGAGATTGCATAAGGTCAATGAGCATGTGGCCAACACCAAGAGATTGCCTTCACCAAGTAATATCACTCCTGTCATTCTAACTGGATTATGGTGTGGGGCGGCATAATGTACAGTATCCAGAACCCTTTATTCCAGATAATCCAACAGCTCGACTTTACATTGATTTGGTCATGGAACTAGTTGTACAGACATAATAATGTTAGCATTTGGGTCTCATTTTAAACTTTTGCCTAGGGCCCCACTTTGCCTAAAACCGGCCCTGACTATGAGGAAGCCCAAAGAGTTGTCGAAGGACACCAGAAACAAAATTTTAGCCCTGCACCAGGCTGGGAAGACTAAATCTGCAATAGGCAAGCAGCTTGGTGTGATGAAATCAACTGTGGGAGCAATAATAAGAAAATGAAAGACATACAAAACCACTGATAATCTCCCTCAATCTGGAGCTCCACCCAAGATCTCACCCTCTGGGATCAAAATGATCAAAAGAACAGTGAGCAAAAATCCCAGAACCACACGGGGGGACCTAGTGAATGACCTGCATAGAGCTGGGACCACCATAACAAAGGCTATCATCAGTAACACACTACGCCACCAGGGACTCAGATCCTGCAGTGCCAGACTAGTCCCCCTGCTTAAGCCAGTATTGGGAGAATGTCATATGGTCTGATGAAACCAAAGTAGAACTGTTTGGTAGAAACAAAACTCGTCGTGTTTGGAGGATTCAGAATGCTGAGTTGCATCCAAAGAACACCATACCTACTGTGAAGCACGGGGGTGGCAACATCATGCTTTGGGGCTTCTCTGCAAAGGGACCAGCACGACTGATCTGTGTACGTGAAAGAATGAATGGGGCCATGTATCGTGAGATTTTGAGTGCAAACCTCCTTCTATTAGCAATGGCATTGAAGAAGAAACATGGATGGATCTTTCAGCATGATAATGATCCCAAGCACACCACCAGGGCAATGAAAGAGTGGCTTCGTAAGAAGCATGTGAAGGTCCTGGAGTGGCCTAGCCAGTCTCCAGATCTCAACCCCATAGAAAACCTTTGGAGGGATTTGAAGGACCGTGTTGCCCAGCGACAGGCCCAAAACATCACTGCTCTAGAGGAGATCTGCATGGAGGAATGGGCCAACATACCACAAACAGTGTGTGCCAACCTTGTGAAGACTTACAGAAAACATTTGACCTTTATCATTGCCAATAAAGGATATATAACAAAATATTGAGATGAACTTTTGTTAATGACCAAATACTTATTTTCCACCATATTTTTCCCCCACTGTAGACTGATGATACTAATGTGAAATATGGCAGCATGCACTACTTCGATCCGTATTCCAGATCAGACTTGCCCATTATAAGTCAATGAGTACTGTAGTACAGCGCTTACCGCATGTTTTGGGGGACACTCACTTAGTTGCGATATGCAGGCACACAGGAACGATCTTTCATTTAAAACAGTCTAGGCAGTTTATTATGCCATCATAAACCACTGAGGGACATGTTATACATCACATGGTCCATAGTATTTTACAAGATATGGCTTTAACTCACAGTCCCTAAACCCGCTGGACCTCTCTGTCCAGCTACCGGGGCGACCGCATGTCAAACAGTTCCTTAACGTTCTTGGAACATAACAAGCGCCAACGCCGACTCCTTGTCAGTTCTCTCTCTCGGGGAAGCTGCCTTGCTGGGATCACTGTCCTTGTGACCAGGGCACTCCTAACAGTCCAGACCCTCAGAAGGTCGGTATCTCCCCCCCAATGCAGGGCCGTCACATATTCTGCTCACCCATGGCCTCTCCCGGTACTATTCAGGACGTCCATCCCCCCTGGGACTGTCCAACACACAGGCCTCTAACACATGGCCTCTCCAGGTGCTATTCAGGACATCTGTCCCCACTTAGGACCATCTAACACACAGGCCTCCAGGTCCAAGGTCTCACCATGTGCTCTTCAGGAAGTTAGCAACTTCCAACACACAGGCCTTCCAGGACCTTGCACTCTGACCACTCAGGTTCAGACACTCCCCCATGTGACCAGACCTCAGTCACATTATATATCCAAAACCACCCATATATGTGGGCGGTGTATGTGGCTAGCAGATCCCGCCCAGCCCTCCGATCCCGCCTAGCTCTCCGACTAGCCCTATAAGCCCCCTTATAGGTAAATAAACTCATGGAACTACAAGTCCCAGCACAACAACATCATTTTTCGGCCTACAGCGCAGAGGGCCTCTGCGACACATACCGGCCTTTTACAATCATGCTGGTCACTGTTTCACCATGACAATCAAGGAAACGCCTACATGCATATTCTGAAGAGCACATACAGCGCCCCCTAGCTGTAACAGGGGTCACTGCATCAGTGCATAAAAAGCAGGTCACACATGAGTTAGCATCCACATGTCATGCACATTTCACAGAGGCATTATAATTCTTAACATAGGAAACTGTAATTGGTTTTGATTATTTAGTAAATTGTTCATGCAAAAAAAACGGATGCCACAAGGATATACTAAATAGGCATAAAAATAGTATTGGTACAAAAAAACAGACACATCAATTACATATGGATGACAATTGGGATGAAAAATTGTCAATTTTTGGGGAGATGTAAAGCGGATGATTTTGCAAACACTCATGTTAACCGGCCTAATGGTTGCAAACATTGTAAGTACAGTACTTGATGGTTATATGTCAACAATGTTGGGCAGCCATAAGTTGGATATCCACTGTGTAGAAACAAAGGAAAGAAAAAAAGATGGAAGAAATAGAAAACAAAGTGCTATGTAGGTGTAGTTTGTCAAATGGTGCATGACGGCAAAAAATAAAATTAAAACATGAATGTGTAAAGACTTACCGGAAGGAGTTTGTGGAAGCCCGAGGCACAACTTCATGTACATCGATATCAGAGTCAGATATTATTGCCTGCAGCAAAGACCATCCAATCTCGACATAAAAAAAACCAAACTAGCAATAAGGTTTCTCAAAGGATAAAACTTGAGGACACATTTTCATAACAATGCTCAATGTTATAATCCAACCTGAACCTAGTGGCCGGTATAGTGAAATATGTGATGAAGGCTATAACTAAAAACCAAAACGTTGTACAGTATATCCAATAAATAAGACTTTTATTTCACAATATCGGACATTTTAGTTAAGCTTTGGATCATAACATTAGCGAGCAACATCACAAAAAGATGTCCATTTTTTTTCTTTGTAAACGACAATATTTCAGCACAACCTTGGAAGTTACACAAGATCGGTGGTTATATTGCTCGAAAACATAGTGCTGCAGAATGACAAGAACAATCTTTTTGCACACAACAAACACAAATACCAGCAGTTGTGGAATTTGTAGACAGATATAACTGTATACCAACAATTCCCAATATTTTTTTGGTCCAAGGGCCACATTGCCATACTGAACAAATCCTAAAACCACAAAAAAAGTAATGGGGTAATTACGTGAATACATCACCAGAACGACCATTAGTACATTAATACATCACCAGAACAGAATTTAGAGTATTTGAGGAGGATTTGGAGAATTTCTGCTAAAACAAAATCAGTGTGAACATAGATTAACCCCTTCCTGACATGAGACGTACTATCCCGTCCATGGGACCTGGGCCCCTATGCCCATGGACGGGATAGTACGTCTAGCGCGATCAGCGGCGCCCACGTGGTGAGCGCCGCTGATCGCGGCCGGGTGTCAGCTGATTATCACAGCTGACACCCGGCACAATGTGTCAGGGGCGGTCACGGACCGCCCCCGACACGTTAACCCCTTCCACACCGCGATCAAACATGATCGCGGTGTATCGGGGGTTAAAGGGAAGCATCGGCAGGGAGGGGGCTCCCTCCGTGCTTCCCTGAGCCCCCCACGGCAGCGCAATGTGCAGCGCTGCTGCGGGGGGCTCCTTTCCTCCAGGCCCCCGAATCCAAGATGGCGACGGGGGCCTTCGCTGGCTTCCTCAGTGCCTGCAAAGCGCAGGCATGAGGAAGCCTTCTGCAGTGCCTGTGTCAGATCGCTGATCTGTCACAGTGATCTGTGATGTGACAGATCAGCGATCTGTCACAGGACAGTGATGTCCCACCTGGGACTATTTAATAAAGTAAAAAAAAAAAAAAAGTGTTAAAATAATTAAAAAAAAAAATCGCCAAATAAATTAGAAAAAAAAAAAAAATATTCCCCCAATAAATCCATTTTTTGGAAATAATAAAAAAAAAACAATAAAAGTACACATATTAGGTATCGCCGCGTCCGTAATGACCCGCCCTATAAAACTGTCCCATTAGTTAACCCCTTTAGCGAACCCCTTAAAAAATAAAAATAAAAAACGAAGCAAAAATAATGATTTATTATCATACCACCAAACAAAAAGTGTAATAACACGCGATCAAAAAGATGCATATAAATATCCATGGTACTGCTGAAAATGTCATCTTGTCCCGCAAAAAACGAGCCACCACACAGCATCATCAGCGAAAAAATAAAAAAGTTATAGCTCGCAGAATAAAGCGATGCAAAAATAATTATTTTTTATATATTTATATATTTATATTTATATATTTATATATTTTTTATATAAAATAGTTTTCATTGCATAAAACCGGCAAAAACATAAAAAAATGACATAAATGAGGTATCGCTGTAACCGTACTGACCCGAAGAATAAAACCGCTTTATCAATTTTACCGCACGCGAAACGGTGTAAACGCACCCCCCAAAAGAAATTCATGAAACGCTGGTTTTTGTTCATTCTGTGTCCCAAAAATAGGAATAAAAAGCGATCAAAAAATGTCATGTGTCCGAAAATGGTACCAATAAAAATGTCAACTCGTCCCGCAAAAAATAAGACCTCACATGACTCGGTGGGTCAAAATACGGAAAAATTATAGCTCTCAATATGTGGTGATGCAAAAACTATTTTTACAATAAAAAGCGTCTTTTAGCGTGCGACAGCTGCCAAATATAAAAACCGCCATAAATAGTAAATCAAACCCCCCGTCATCACCCCCTTAGTTAGGGAAAAATAATAAAATTAAAAAAAAAGTATTTATCTCCATTTTCCCATTAGGGTTAGGGTTAGGGCTAGGGTTAGGGCTAGGGTTAGGGTTAGGGCTAGGGTTAGGGCTAGGGTTAGGGCTAGGGCTAGGGTTAGGGCTAGGGTTAGGGCTCAGATTAGGGTTAGGGGTGTGTTGGGGTTAGGGTTGGAGTTATAATTGGGGGGTTTCCACTGTTTGGGCACATCAGGGGCTCTCCAAATGCAACATGGCGTCTGATCTCAATTCCAGCCAATTCTGAGTTGAAAAAGTCGAATGTTGCTCCTTCCCTTCCAAGCTCTGCCATGCGCCCAAACAGTGTTTTACCCCACATGTAGGGTATCAACCTACTCAGGACAAATTGCAAAACAATTTTTGGGGTCCAATTTCTCCTGTTACCCTTAGGAAAATAAAAAATTGGGGGCAAAAATATCATTTTTGTGGAAAAAAATGATTTTTTTATTTTCACATCCGAGTGTTATAAACTTCTGTGAAGCACTTGGGGGTTCAAAGTGCTCACCACACATCTAGATAAGTTCCGTGGGGGGTCTAGTGTCCAAAATGGGGTCACTTGTGGGGAGTTTCAATAGTTTAGGTACATCAGGGGCTCTCCAAACGCACATGACACCCGCAGACCATTCCATCAAAGTCTGCATTCCAAAACGTCACTGCTTCCCTTCCGGGCCCCGACGTGTGTCCATACAGTAGTTTTCTCCCACATATGGGGTGTCAGCGTACTCAGGCCAAATTGGACAACAACTTTTGGGGGTCCAATTTCTCCTGTTACCCTTGGGAAAATGAAAAAATTGGGGACTAATTGATCATGTTTCTGGAAAAAATACGATTTTTTTATTTTCATGCCCTGGCATTATAAACTTCTGTGAAGCTCTTGGGGGTTCAAAGTGCTCACCTCACATCTAGATAAGTTCCTTAGTGGGTCTAGTTTTCAAAATGGGGTCATTTGTGGGGGGTTTCCACTGTTTAGGTACATTAGGGGCTCTCCAAAGGCAACATGACACCCGCAGACCATTCCATCAAAGTGTCATGGTATGCCTAGGTTACTTTAGGCAAAACCCCTGCGATGTCCCTCAGACTAGGGGAACCCTGTCTGTCCCTCTACCCAGGGTTTACACTGAAGGTGTGCCTGCCTGAGCCTCCACCCTGTCCCTGTCTCCTGTCCAGCCCTAAGCTGAACCCACCACCCTCCACCCAGTGAGGGGACCAGACACCAGACCCCACAAATACGTATGGACAGGGGTAAAAGAAACACCACACAGTTAATACACAAGGGAATACAATAATGTGCAAGGGCAACCAAATATATATATAACAGATTGGAGAAAGAACCACTGAGGGATATACTGCACCAGATATCAGACGCTCCAACACCACCACTGCTGACCGGTATTGCTAGCACTAGGCTAAAGCTATAGTCGGCGACGCCCATAGTCAGGACGAACTATTTAAAGACCAAGGGCGTGGCCCAGCCCTCAGCCAGCATGACAACCTGGTTAACCCTATCCCGACTGGAACAGAATACCCAACAGGGTATTACCGCTGTCTGCCGGACACCCTGGTGTGAACAGTGTCCGACATGACAGTACCCCGCCTTCTACGAGGGACCTCCGGAACCTCACCATGTCGAGGACCTGGCTTGTCTGGATGGCGACGATGGAACATAGTAACCAGTCGATCAGCATGAATGTCAGAGGCCGGCACCCATGTCCTCTCCTCAGGACCATAGCCACGCCAGTGGACCAGGTACTGTAGAGTGCGACGCACAACCCTAGAGTCCACCACTTTGGACACCTCAAATTCCAACGCGCCATCCACCAAGATGGGAGGTGGTGGCCTGGGGGAACCATCCACCAAACCCACGACCTTCTTTAGCAATGCTTTGTGAAATACATTATGAATCTTATACACAGCCGGCAACTCCAAACGAAATGCCACGGGGTTGATCACTGCGGAGATTCTAAATGGGCCAATAAACCTGGGACCCAACTTAAGTGACGGTATCTTGAGCTTAATGTTCCTAGTAGATAACCACACCCAATCACCCACACACAGGTCCGGACCTGGCACACGTCTGCAGTCAGCCACCCGTTTGTACCTGGAACCCACCTTCAACAAGCGCTGCTTGACTCTCCTCCAAACAGACGACAATTGAGCTCCCAACTGGTCCTCCTCAGGGACGCCAACTGAGCACCCCTGACGCAAGGTGCAAAATTGAGGATGTTGACCATACACACAAAAAAAAGGAGATTCCCCAGACGATTCCTGGCAATGGTTGTTTATTGCGAATTCTGCCAGAGGAAGAAACGCTGACCACTCTTCCTGATTGTCGGAAATAAAGCAGCGCAAGTATTGCTCCAGGTTTTGGTTCATCCGCTCAGTCTGTCCATTCGACTGAGGGTGGAAAGCCGATGAATGAGATAATTTGATTCCAAGGCGAGAACAAAAAGCTCTCCAAAACTTTGCCACAAACTGCGTACCTCGATCAGACACAATGTCAGACGGGACACCATGAAGTCTGACCACCTCGCGAATAAATATCTGAGCAAGAGTCTTAGCATTGGGCAAAGACAGTAAAGCAACGAAATGTGACATTTTGGAGAACCTATCAACAATTACCAAAATGACCGAGTTCCCTGCCGAGGCGGGCAAGTCAGTAATAAAATCCATGGAAATCTCAGTCCATGGCTTACTGGGCACCCCGAGAGGCTGCAAGCTACCCGCGGGACGGGAACGAGGAGTCTTGGCCCGTGCGCACGTGGTACAGGCAGCCACATATGAGGCCACATCCTGCCGGATTTTAGGCCACCAAAAACGACGCGATACCAGTTCCAGAGTGCTCTTAACCCCTGGATGACCTGCCAGTACCGTGTCGTGATGTTCGCCCAACACTCTAGAGCGTAGATGTAGCGGCACAAAAGATTTATTAGCAGGCAACCCCGGCGGTACCACCTCCTGAGCCTCCGCAATCTCTGCCTCAATCTCTGTCGTGATGGCAGATACCACCACACCCTTTTGGAGAATAGGCACCGGCTCTTCACATAACTCTCCACCAGGAAAACACCTGGATAAAGCGTCTGCCGTAACATTCTTCGACCCAGGTCGATAGGTAACAATGAAGTTGAACCGGGTGAAGAATAATGCCCAGCGAGCCTGTCTGGAGGACAGGCGCTTAGCAGATTCTAAATAAAGCAAATTCTTATGGTCGGTTATCACAGTAATCTGATGAACAGCCCCCTCCAAGAAGTGTCGCCACTCCTCAAATGCCAATTTGATGGCCAATAGTTCCCTGTTGCCAATATCATAATTACGCTCCGCAGGCGACAGCTTCTTGGAGAAGAAGGCACACGGATGCAACTTGGCCCAAGAAGGGCCCTGAGACAGTACAGCCCCCACTCCAACCTCCGACGCATCCACCTCCACGACAAACGGTAAGGAGACATCGGGCTGCACCAGAATGGGCGCTGAGGCAAAACTATTCTTGAGGAATTCAAACGCCTGTACCGCAGGCTCAGACCAGTCAGAAAAGTCGGTACCCTTCTTAGTCATGTCAGTCAGTGGTTTGGCAATCATAGAGAAGTTCTTAATAAATTTCCTATAGTAATTGGAGAAGCCAAGAAATCGCTGAAGCGCCTTAAGATTATCAGGCCGATCCCAATGTAGTACCGCCTGCACCTTTGCGGTGTCCATCTTAAAACCTGAGGCGGAGATTATATAACCCAAGAACGGTAGCTCCTGTACAAAAAACACACATTTTTCAAGCTTGACATAGAGCCTGTTCTCTCTGAGCAACTGCAGAACCTGTCTAACATGCTCTATATGTGTATCATGGTCGCGAGAGAAAATGAGGATGTCGTCAAGATAAATTATAACGAACCTCCCCAACAACTGAGAGAAGACATCATTAATGAAGTGTTGAAAGACCGCCGGTGCCATAGTCAACCCAAACGGCATTACCAAACTCTCAAAGTGACCCTCAGGGGTATTGAACGCTGTCTTCCACTCATCCCCCTGACGGACTCTTATAAGATTGTACGCCCCCTGAGGTCCAGTTTGGAGAACCACCTGGCACCAACCACTTGGTTGAATAAATCGGGTATAAGTGGCATAGGGTAAGGATCATGGACCGTAATCTGGTTGAGTTCTCTGAAATCCAGACACGGGCGTAAACCGCCATCCTTCTTTTTAACAAAGAAGAAGCCAGCAGCCAGAGGAGAAGAGGAAGGTCTAATATGACCCTTGCTCAGGCTATCCGCAATGTATTCCTTGAGAGCTAGCCTCTCGGGACCTGAGATATTAAACATTCTAGCTTTAGGTAACTTGGCCCCTGGTTTCAACCTAATAGCACAGTCATAGGGGCGATGCGGTGGTAGTTCCGAACAACCCTTCTCAGAAAATACATCCGCATAATCCAGCAACGGCTCCGGGATACTGGGGGTCAAAGCGGAAATACATGTAGCCAGGCACCTCTCCTGACACTCCCTGCTCCACTGAATTATGTCCTGGGTCTTCCAATCAATAACAGGATTATGCATTGACAACCATGGAAAGCCCAGAACCATCTGAGCCGGTAAGTTACTAAGCACCTTACAGGTTACCCGCTCTGAGTGTAATACTCCGATGTGGAGTTGTATATCCAACACACACTCTGTGATCTCCCCTTGAGACAACGGGGAAGCATTGATGGTAACCACCCGGATGGGGTTCGGCATTTTCTCCACCGGAAATCCCGCTGTATGCGCGAACCTCTCATCAATGAGATTGGCAGCTGAGCCACTATCAATAAATACTGTAATAGAGAGCATTTGCCCCCCAAGTACCACCCTAGCAGGGAGCATACACTGGGAAACCATGACGGAGGATACACAAAGGCTCAGACTAGACTCCTCCAAACCCTCTGAGCCTATCAGTTTTCCGCCGGCGCGCCCTTCTTAGGTACCAGGGGGCAAGCGTTAATAAAATGTCCTCCTTTGCCACAAAAAAAACAGAGCCCCTGCCTTCTGTGCCAAGGACGTTTAGGCTTGTTACTCGGTGACTGTGCTATACCAGCGATCTGCATGGGTTCCACGGATTCACCCGCGGCAACCTCACCGACCACTCCCCCACCTCCCGGAGGCAACGAAACCAGCGCCCCCTGACGGAGACGTCGGTCTATGCGTACTACAAGTGCCATCGCAGCCTCCAGAGAGGCGGGAGTCTCGTACATCAGGAGAGTCTGTTTAACCCTTCCAGAAACCCCATGCAAAAATTGACTTCTAAGCGCAGGGTCATTCCACTGCGTGTCCACCGCCCAGCGCCGGAATTCCGTGCAGTAATCCTCAGCTGGTCGATCACCCTGTAGCAGTGAGCGTATCTTAGACTCTGCTAAGTTTAATCTATCCGGATCGTCATAGATCAAACCCAGAGCAGAGAAAAAAAAATCTACAGATTCAAATGCCGGTGAGTCTGAAGGGAGTGAAAAGGCCCAGGCCTGTGGGTCACCACTCAGCAAAGAAATCACCAAGCCCACGCGTTGAGCCTCATTACCTGAGGAATGTGGACGCATACGGAAATACAATTTGCATGATTCACGAAACACCGTGAACTTACCACGATCACCAGCAAATCGTTCAGGAAGGGGAAACTTGGGCTCAGCTGCCCTGGCTGCAGCCTCAGCAGGTACTGCAGGAGCTGACAGGCCTTGTTGCTGGACCGCCCCCCTGAGTTCAGTGACCTGTATGGATAGAGCCTCCAGCTGCTTGGTTAGGGAAAGTATAGGATCCATAGTAAGTAACCCCTATATTCCCTATCTATACCTTTTTTTTTTTTTTTGTCTCTCACTTTATTATTTGCGCCGACTATAATGTCATGGTATGCCTAGGTTACTTTAGGCAAAAACCCCGGGACCCCTGCGATGTCCCTCAGACTAGGGGAACCCCGTCTGTCCCTCTACCCAGGGTTTACACTGAAGGTGTGCCTGCCTGAGCCTCCACCCTGTCCCTGTCTCCTGTCCAGCCCTAAGCTGAACCCACCACCCTCCACCCAGTGAGGGGACCAGACACCAGACCCCACAAATACGTATGGACAGGGGTAAAAGAAACACCACACAGTTAATACACAAGGGAATACAATAATGTGCAAGGGCAACCAAATATATATATAACAGATTGGAGAAAGAACCACTGAGGGATATACTGCACCAGATATCAGACGCTCCAACACCACCACTGCTGACCGGTATTGCTAGCACTAGGCTAAAGCTATAGTCGGCGACGCCCATAGTCAGGACGACCTATTTAAAGACCAAGGGCGAGGCCCAGCCCTCAGCCAGCATGACAACCTGGTTAACCCTATCCCGACTGGAACAGAATACCCAACAGGGTATTACCGCTGTCTGCCGGACACCCTGGTGTGAACAGTGTCCGACATGACACAAAGTCTGCATTCCAAAACGTCACTACTTCCCTTCCGAGCCCCGACGTGTGCCCATACAGTAGTTTTCTCCCACATATGGGGTATCAGCATACTCAGGACAAATTGGACAACAACTTTTGGGGTCCAATTTCTCCTGTTACCCTTGGGAAAATAAAAAAATGGGGACTAAAAGATCATGTTTGTGGAAAAAATACGAATTTTTTATTTTCACGCCCGGGCATTATAAACTTCTGTGAAGCACTTGGGGGGTCAAAAGATCATTTTTGTGGAAAAAATATGATTTTTTAATTGTATGGCTTTATGTTATAAACTTCTGTGAAGCCCATGGGGGTTCAAAGTTCTCACCACGCATCTAGATAAGTTCCTTAGGGGGTCTAGTTTCCAAAATGGTGTCATTTGTGGGGGGTTTCCACTGTTTTGGTACATCAGGGGTTTTCCAAACGTGACATGGTGTCCGATCTCAATTCCAGCCAAAAACGTCAAATGGCGCTGCTTCCCTTCCGAGCTCTGCCATGCGCCCAAATAGTGGTTTCCCCCCACATGTGGGGTATCAGCGTACTCAGGACAAATTGCACAATAACTTTTAGGGTCCTGTTACCCTTGGGAAAATAAAAATTGGGGTGAAAAGATCATTTTTGTGGAAAAAATATGATTTTTTAATTGTACCGCTGTACGTTATAAACTTCTGTAAAGCCCTTGTGGGTTCAAAGTTCTCACCACATATCTAGGTATGTTCCTTGGGGGGTCTAGTTTCCAAAATGGGGTCACTTGTAGGGGGTTTCCACTGTTTAGGTACATCAGGGACTCTCCAAACGTGACATGGCGTCCAATCTGAATTCCAGCCAATTTTGCATTGAAAAAGTCAAACGGCGCTCCTTCCATTCTGAGCTCTGCCATGCACCGAAACAGTGGTTCCCCCCACATATCAGGTATCTGCATACTCAGGACAAATTGCACAATAACTTTTGCAGTCCAATTTCTCCTGTTACCCTTGGTAAAATAAAAAAAATTGAACCTGAAGTATTTTTTTAATGAAAAAAGTTAGATGTTCATTTTTTTTTAAATATTCAAAAAAATTCCTGTGACGCACCTAAAGGGTTAATAAACTTCTTGAATGTGGTTTTGAGCACTTTAAGGGGTGCAGTTTTTAGAATGGTGTCACTTTTGGGTATTTTCTATCATATAGACCCCTCAAAGTGGCTTCAAATGTGATGTGGTCCTAAAAATAAAATGGTGTTGTAAAAATGAGAAATCGCTGGTCAACTTTTAACCCTTATAAGTTCCTAACAAAAAAAAATTTTGGTTCCAAAATTGTGCTGATGTAAAGTAAACATGTGGGAAATGTTAGTTATCAAGTTTTTTGTGTGCCGTATCTCTGTGATTTAAGGGCATAAAAATTCAAAGTTGGAAAATTGCAAAATTTTCAAAATTTTCGCCAAATTTCCGTTTTTCTCACAAATAAACGCAAGTTATTTGAATGAAATTTTACCACTAACATGAAGTACAATATGTCACGAGAAAACAATGTCAGAATCCCCGGGATCCATGGAAGCATTCCAGAGTTATGACCTCATAAAAGTACAGTGGTCAGAATTGTAAAAATTGGCCCGGTCATGAACGTGCTAACCACCCTTGGGGGTGAAGGGGTTAACTTAAACTGTGTTTTTGGAGCAGAAACTCGCTAAATCATCATCATAATCTCAAATCTCTAAGAATTGAGGATTTTTACATTTTAACATAGCCATGATGCATGTTTTGGATTGCTATATTTGAAGATCAGAATCATCGTCAGCTCATGTGTATGGCACCAAAACCACTATTAGCTCATGAATGCAGTGCAAGTACCACCATCAATATATGAAACAAGATTTTAGGATGTATAAAAAAAGAGATAAAATACAACGATCCCAACATATTAATTCCACTTTAGAGATCACTGCTGAGGCCACATCTAGACTATGGGATGAAGTTTGGGGCTCCACATTATAAAAAGGATATTCAGAAGTTATAGTCAGTCAACTAAATTATTACAAGGGATGGAAAGCCTCCCATATGATGAGAGGTTTGAAAAGTTTACATTATATACAGTGGGGCAAAAAAGTATTTAGTCAGTCAGCAATAGTGCAAGTTCCACCACTTAAAAAGATGAGAGGCGTCTGTAATTTACATCATAGGTAGACCTCAACTATGGGAGACAAACTGAGAAAAAAAAATCCAGAAAATCACATTGTCTGTTTTTTTTTCATTTTATTTGCATATTATGGTGGAAAATAAGTATTTGGTCAGAATAGTTGAGGTCTACCTATGATGTAAATTACAGACGTGGTGGAACTTGCACTATTGCTGACTGACTAAATACTTTTTTGCCCCACTGTATGTGTGGTCAGTACAAAGGACTGGCACATGACTTATTCCATCCAAAGACCATACTAAGTACCAGGGGGCACTCATTACGGTTGGAAGAAAGGTGATTCACACAGCTAAATAAGGAAGAGTTAGAGCAATCAGAATGTAGAATGCCATACCTAAAGAGATAGTAATGGCAGACACTATAACAGTTTTTAAAAAAAGTGATTCACATAACATTGTGGGTTATAGCTAAATAACCCGACAAAATGTACAATTGGTGGAGGAAGATTTAACTTGTTGGACCTCGGTCTTTTTTCAACCTATGTAATTATGTAACTATATAATGTATGCTACAATGTTCTCCTGTAATGATACTGTACGAAATGATATAAGGTTCCCTGAGCATTACACTACAGATGAGACTTCTACCTGTCACACAGCTGCGACCCCTCCCTTCCTCACCCACAGCTCACACACACTGCAGCTCTGTGCCTGCATCTGTAACTGGATGCCAGGCACTTTCTGTGCCAACATTACCCTCTCCCCAGCTAAGGAATGTTAATTAGCTAAGTGGAAAGAATGTTCTTTGTTCTCTACCATGCGGCGATATGGGAGATATTAGCGAAGCCATATCTCGGACCTCGCTCGTGACAGAAAAATGAAATGAACTTTTCTGCGACGTGCTCCAATCCGGCTTCACTACAGTGGTTCTTGCTAAGGTCTAGCCCCGACGGAATCCGAGAAATGGATTTCTCCTAAATGGTGTGACATGATTACTGCATGTTTGGTTTTGAATTATGGCCTTCGACAGGCTAAAGAAAATTATACTATTGGCATGTTTATATGAGGTACCCTCTGCGAGATATAGTTATAATAAGTTTAGTCGTCAGATTCTAACTTCAAGAGCAGGGGGAGGACCATCACCCGCCCACCACTTTTATGATGTCAGGACCCAGGACTATAGAGTACACTCACTCAGTTGGGAGGTCATTCTTGCTGGAGATCCCATGCTGCTAGGATCCCAGATGCAGGGAGACATCTGGCCCCGCCTCTACACATGGTTAGCCTAAGTCCATCCAAGCAAATGTAAGTGTTAATCTCTATTTTAATCCCGTTTATTTTATATTTGCATTGTACATATCCAATGTCTCAATGTGTGAACAGAGCCCTGTTGTGAGTTCATTTTCCCCTTCACCGTTGACATCTGATGAACTCCCTCTGCTGGTGAAGAGAGGTAGTGAAATTGATTGGGTTGAGAAGAACCTGTCATCTGAACAGTTGGAGCCTGATTGGACACCCGGAATCACTGAGTGGATGTAAGGCAGTCGACGCCCTACAGGGGTGCTGGTGATCCTTTCTGCTCTGAGCTCTTGCAACCAGTTAGTCCTGTCTACTGAAAGCTAAGTTTTTGCTCTCTTATCTTTCCATGAGATTTTGTCTGTTTGCTTCGTGTTTTGTGTTCAGCCTACCTTTGTTGGGACGGGCTGAGCTCCATTTTTGTCTCTGATCAGTTTATCTCTTTGCTCTGTTTTCAGAATATACCAGAGTGCTGATATAGTGATTTTGAAGTCTAGCGACTTCAGGGCCTTTTTCCCTATCAGACGATTGGGACATTTTTGGTAGGGTTTTTTGCGGATTGCAGCCAGCATCTTTTCTGTCCTTTCCTATTTAGTTAGTTGGGCCCCATCATTTGCTCAACCTGTCTTTCTGTCTGTGTTTGTGTTTTCATCTGCTTTTCACCGACAATACATGTTGGGGGGCTGTCTATTGCTTTGGGGTCTGCTCTGGGGCAGTTTAGATTTCCCCTTTCTTTCTTTAGGCTTATTTAGTTCTCCGGCTGTGAAGGAGGGGTCTAGGACACCGTAGGAACCCCCCACGGCTACTGTTAGTTGTGGTGAATAGGATCAGGGGTCTGCAATCCGATAGCTACCAACCTCTCCGGTTTTCTGGACTTAGCTTGTATTTTTGTTTTTTCCTCCTTCGGTGACTCATTCATAACAGAGCCCGCTCTGCGCACTTCGGGTGAAGTTGAACCCGTACGCATTAAGTTGCCATATTGCTCGTCTGCCATTACTCAGCAGTGGTTGTAACACCTACTGCACGGTGGACCCCGAGCGGCGAACGCACTTTATTATTATTTTTATTTAGTGCATTCCGCCGTTCCTAACAGAAGGTCTCAGCGCGCTTCCTGAAGTACACGTGTGAAGGCTGTGTATAATGGCTGCATGTGTCTGACAGTTACCAGGAGGGAATTAACATCTGGAGTATGAAGCACATAAGAGGTAACCCAGACAGGGGAGATTAACTGAGAGACTGTATAGCCTGATGGCTGGATAAAGCACTGCCTGTGTGACCACAGGGCTGAGGAAGCAGAGCTCCACTGTGAAGATTCATTGTTATCTGCTGTAAAGACTGTTTTGTTTTCCTCATGCTGCTATGGCTTATGCTGCCTAAATAAACTTTGAACTTTGTTTATGCTGAAAAGCCTGTGCCGGACCTGGTTTTCTGCAGCAAAAATGAGTATCTTTAACCTGAATAACAAGCACTACCTTACATATGGTGGAGAATGCAAAGGGCAGTGTTGTAGCCTTGTTACTAGGGGCAACGGACGAGGACTGCAAAATTTGGTTGCTAAGGGCATTGGTTTCCAAAAGCACATGTTGCAGTGCTGGCAACGCTGAGCCAGGAGGGCGGACGGTCTTGAAAACTGTGTGATATGCTGACCGGGGTCAGAGTAAAGAGACTGTGGATAAATTGTGGATACCTCTGAGGAGAAGAGGCGTCCGAGAACCTGTGTGGCCGATATCAACAGGAACAGACAGGAGTCTGTGTTGTATTGACCGGGGTCAGTGAGAAAGACTGTCTACCTGGAGGGTTCAGTGTGCAAGGTCCTGGAGGATCAGTGTTGGGAGGTTCTGGGAGAAGAATCGGATCCCTGGAGCACGTGCTGTGACCTTGGACCTGGTGAGGTGTGAGTGTTGGACAGTCTCAGGTGGTGACGGATGTCCTGAATAGCACCCACTGAGCCCCTGGACCTGGTGAGGCCAGTATGTTGGGAAACCCTGGGAGGAGGGGCGGCTCCCTGAATAGCTCCCAGTGCGCACTGTGTGTTGGATGGTCTCAGGAGGAGACGGACATCCTGAATAGCACACAGACAGGACCCGTGAGTTTTGTGTTGTGAGTGTGTGTTTTTTTCTTTTCCCTCTCAAGTTAGCTTGCGGTGGCTCAGTGGGGTCAAGAAGGTGACAAGCGGCTTGCTGTAACCCGGCGGGGTTACGAAGGTGACAAGCGGCTTGCTGTAACTCGACGGGGTTATGAAGGTGACAAGCGGCTTGCTGTAACTCGGCGGGGTTACGAAGGTGACACCAGCAGCTGTGTGTGAGTGGCACCCGGAGATGTCAGTGATCGGTGACAGCAGGAGCTGTGGCAGTGCCAGCAGGAGCTGGTGTGGTATCGTAAAAGACATAAACTGTTTTGGTGTGAACTGTGGTCTAAGAAGGCTGAAAGGACATGGGGAAATACCGAAAGGGGGCGGTGACCCAAATCGGGGTGGTGACCCAAAAAGGGGTGGAGTCCCAGAGGGAGGTGGTAACCCAAAAGGGTGTGGAGTCCCAGGGGGAGACCAAGTCCAAAAAGGGGATAGTGGTCCAAAAAAGGGGCAGAGTTTTCAGAAGGGGCAACACTGGTTACCTCAGGGAACATGTCTGGGGAACAGCCGTGTGTGTGTATGACTTTTCCTGAGTGCAGGACATGCTTTCCGGATGACGATGTGCCGAAGGTGTGTACTGTGATGCTACACCATGTAGGAGTCTCTGGACGGCTGGATTCAAAGAGTCAGGTGACTCTGACAGGAACTCCTCTCAATGTCAATGATGTGAGGGAACAGTTTAGTAAGCTGGTCATGGGTAAAGCAGCAGGGCCTGATGGTATCTGTCCACGTGTCCTCAGAGTGTGTGCGAATCAGTTGTGCACTGTCTTCCAGCACCTGTTTAACTGGAGCTTACAATCACAGAGAGTACCAGTTCTATGGAAGACTTCTTGCCTGGTGCCGGTTCTCAAGACTACCTTCCCGAGCTCCCATAATGACTATAGACCGGTGGCCTTAACATCGCATGTGATGAAGTCCTTGGAGAGAATTGTACTTGCCTACTTGCGTCCGAGGGTGTCTGCTTTTACGGACCCCCTTCAGTTTGCGTATCGGCAGAGTCTGGGGGTGGACGATGCTGTAGCGTATCTACTACAAACAGTACATTCCTTTTTGGACAATGATAGAACCACTGTGCGTGCCATGTTCTTCGATTTCTCCAGTGCATTCAACACCTTACAGCCACTATTATTACGTAAAAAGCTGGTTGAAATGGCGGTTGATGAGGGACTAGTGAATTGGATCATTGATTATCTGTCGGACAGGCCACAGTTTGTGAGGTTGGGGGCGGCCGTATCGGATAGTGTGCGGAGTAGTGTTGGAGCCCCTCAGGGAACGGTGCTGTCGCCATTCCTTTTTACGTTATACACAGCTGATTTTCAGTATAAATCAGACCTTTGTCACCTTCAGAAGTACTCTGATGACTCAGTGATAGTCGGAGGTATTGAGAGAGACCGGGGGGAGGAGGAATACAGAAGGGTGGTTTTGGACTTTGTTGACTGGTGCCAGGCTAACCATTTAGAACTCAACGTAAAGAAAACCAGGGAGCTGGTGTTGAGTTATGGAAGGTGCATGAAGGATTGCTTACCTATCACTATTGATGGTCAGGATGTGGAGATGGTGGAGAATTTCAAATATTTGGGGGTTCACCTGGACAGCAAGCTTGATTGGAGGTGCCATATGGAGAAGGTTTGCAAGAAAGGGATGAGTAGACTTTACTTCCTAAGGAAGTTAAGGTCGTTTAATGTGTGTAGCAAAATGCTTGAAATGTTCTACCAATCCATTGTGGCGAGTGCAATCTTTGATGCAATTATATGCTGGGGTAGTAGTGTGCGCACAGCTGACGCGAATAAGCTGAATAAACTTATCAAGAAGGCTAGTGCGGCGGTGGGTCTACAACTCAGGACTTTCGAGGAGGTATTAGAGGATAGAATTACTAAGAAATGCAAGGCTATAATGAGCAACAATACACACCCGCTCTATGAACTGTTTGCGAAGCAAAAGAGCACATTCAGCAAGCGTCTACTCCAACTAATGTGTAAAAAGGAAAGATATAGAAAATCGTTTGTTCCGACAGCTGTGGGGATGTTTAACAAATGTATAAGTGTAAAGCATCCCAAGACTAAATGAAGTTCAAAGTGTATGGGGGGGAATTGGTGAGTTACAAGTACCAGTCTATCCGCATCTGCTGTCCATATAGACTTATTTTGTAAAGTGTGTATTGTTCTTGTAATGTTCTTGATCTTTGTTCTGCTGCTGTAATACTGTAATTTCCTCCGGGATCAATAAAGTTTATCTAATCTAATCTAATCTAATCTAATCTAATGTCTGTCTGACCGAGAAAAAGATCAAGGTTCGCTGCCACCATGGGGTCACTGTGGACTATACGGTGGACAGAGTGGTAATTGAGGGGTCCAAAAGGATTGAGTGCCAAGGTGGCAGTATCCCACCAAATTTAGTGTATCCCTTTGAGAGGGGCTGGGACTTTATCTTGTTGGAAGAGGCAGGGGATGGAAACTGTTCTACTGTTGAGCTAGCAGACATTGAGACGGTGATGCCTCCTAAAGTGGACAGGTCAGATGTAGAAGGGACCGGAAGAGGGGGTGCATCTTCCCAACCTACGGACCTGACGTCTCATGACATGACTGATGGTGAGCTGGTAGATGAGACGACTGGAGCAGACACACAGTCAGACGATGACTGGAGGGTTCACTTGGCTGATGGGGCTGACCCCGTGGTACCCGTTAAAAATATAATTAAAGCAGTAGTGGTGCGACACCTGCTGGCCAAAAGGGAACAGGACCATGAGATACAGCTGATAAAAGAGACAGTGGAAGAACATGTCGAAGGAGAAAGGGTCCTGAGACAAACGGCCGAGCACAGGGTGGAGGAGCTCGAGAAAGAAGTCTTGAAGCTCAGGAGTCACCTGTCCACCTGGCAAAGCGTGAACAAGACCCTTAGGGAAGAGATGGAAGAGCTCAGAGGCGCAGTAAGAGGTCTTCTGCCGGAGAAGTGGGTGGACGAAGACTTACAGAGGCCGAGCACGAGTGATAACTGTCACGTCTGCCATGTCTGTTTGTCTCAAGAACTCCTGGAGCGATGTGCATGCGCATGTTTTGTCTGCTGTCCTGCATGTTCGCTAGAGCTGTGTGCAGACTCGCCTCATGTCTGAGCTGCAGGATCCCTGCGTTTCTGCTCTGCCTTCTGTGATCTTCTCGTCATGTCTGGAGTCCTTGATCATGTGATGTTTCTTAAGATCCTGCACTGTCTGGTTCTGCAATCATCTCGTCATGTCTAGAATCCCGGATCATGTGTTCTTCCTAGGATCCTGCACTGGTTGGTTCGGTGATCATCTCGTCATGTCTGAAACCCTGATCATGTGACGTTTCCTAAGATCCTGCACTGTCTGGTTCTGCTATCATCTCGTCATGTCTAGAATCCCGGAAGTTCTCCCCTGGTCCTGACCTGGAGGAGGAGGTGCTATGCCCTATATCAGGCCGCCTCTTCCTATGCTCAGGGCCTGATTATTGTGTTGCTTCCCTGCAAGGCTCTGGGTCTGTGGGGTTGCTCCCTCTATTCTGTGCCCTTGCACTTTGCTCTGTAGTGCGTCTCTGCACACGCTCCGTGCTCGTATTCCGCCTCTTGTCTTGTGCCATGTCTTGTGTTGTCTCTCGTGCCATGTTTGTCTTTGCCTTGCTTTGCCTTGTAGTCCTTCTGCTGTTCTTTGTCTTAGTCTGTTTTGCTATGTCTCGCCTTAGCTATGCTTTGACTTGTAGTCCTTCCTGTGTTCTCTGCCTCGCCTGTTTTGCTATGTCTTGCTTTTGCTATGCTTTGACTTGTAGTCCTCCCTGTGTTCTCTGCCTTGCTATTCCTTGCTTTGTGTTCCTCCCTATGGTCTCAGTCTTTGCTTGCTCTGCCTCGCTCTCTCCTATGGTGCTCTGTAGTGCTCCCTGGCACACGCACCATTTCTCCTCTCCTTAGTGCTCGTTTCTTTGTCTAGTCCCAAGGTCTTCCCTTGGCCCGGCTCTGGGCTTCTGCCTACGCTCCGCTGCTAGACTCTGTCCTCTCTCTGACCTGGCTCTGTTTCTGCCTGTATTCCTTGCCTTGTTCCCTGCCTTGTCCTTGCATTGAACCCCGGCGTGGGTTCCCCTTGGCCGTCTCCTGTGCCGTGGTAAGTGCCACGTGTTTGTGTACAGCCGTGTGTACTGGCCAGTGTGGCGTGCCCCCTGCGTGGCTCCTAGCACGCAGCCCTTCCTTGTGCTTTGGCGTGGCTCCTAGCACGCACCCTGCCTTGAACCCTGGCGTGGCTACTAGCACGCACCCTGCCCTGAACCTGGCGTAGCTCCTAGCACGCAGCCCTGCTCTGAACCCTGGCGTGTCTCTACACGCACCCTGTCTTGTGCCTTGGCGTGTCTCTACACGCACTCTGTCTTGTGCCTTGGCGTGTCTCTACACGCACTCTGTCTTGTGCCTTGGCGTGTCTCTACACGCACTCTGTCTTGTGCCTTGGCGTGTCTCTGCACGCACTCTGTCTTGTGCCTTGGCGTGTCTCTACACGCACTCTGTCTTGTACCTTGGCGTGTCTCTACACGCACTCTGTCTTGTACCTTGGCGTGTCTCTACACGCACTCTGTCTTGTACCTTGGCGTGTCTCTACACGCACTCTGTCTTGTACCTTGAACCTTGGCGTGTCTCTACACGCACTCTGTCTTATACCTTGTACCTTGGCGTGTCTCTACACGCACTGTCTTATTCTATGCTTTGGCGTGGCTACACACGCACCCTGTCTCGTTTGCGAACCTTGGCGTGTCCCCTACACACGCACCTCGCTTTGAACCCTGGCGTGTCCCCTACACACGCACCTTGCCTTGCACCTAGCCTTGAACCCTGGTGTGTCCCCTACACACGCACCTAGCCTTGGACCCTGGCGTGTCCCCTACACACGCACCTAGCCTTGGACCTTGGCGTGTTCCCTAAACACGCACCCTGCTTGGATATCTGTCGTGCCTCCTTGCCTGAACCCTGGTTTGCCTGCCGGATGCCCGGAACCTGCCGACCGTTGCCAGAGGTCCGGAACCAGATGACTACGGCCTGATGTCCGGAGCTGACGTCCGCAGCCTGATCCCTGGACCCTGTCGGTTTGCCAGCAGTCCGGAGTCCGATGCCATCTTGCCATTACCTGTGCCTAGGCGTGCCATCTGGCACGTACCATGTTATGGACCTTGGCGTGCCCACGCGCGCACCTTGCACGTTTTGCTTGTTTTCTCTGTATGTGATCTTGTGTTATTCTAATGAAGATACCTTGCACCTACGTCTAGTCTCGTCTTGCTTCCTGCTTGTCGTCAGACACTCGTCTAGTGTCCCCTGAGCCGGCCGTCTGGTCCCAGCAGTCGTGGTGGCTCACCCCCTTGGTCTTGCCCCTGACACTCCCTGTATAGGGGGTGGATTCTCACAAGGTCAGCTCGCCCTCGGTGGGTGGGTGCCACGACCCAGAGGGTCCACTCAAAAAATGGGCTCAGCAGGAGCTGAGTCCGTCACAGTTAATCAGGCCATGGACTCCGCTGGTACCTCGGCTACCCGTCTGATGACCCGTCTGTTATAGAATCTGATCTGCTCTGTCTCCTGGACTCTCCTGAATATGGCGGTACCCCGGCCACTCTTCTGATGTAAATCAGACCTGGCCCTTGACCTCTGGACTCATTTGGAAATGATGGCAGCCAGAGTAAGAAGACTTGCTTGTCTAACCGCAGTCCTCCCCACTGGATCTTCATGTCTCGTTAGCGGCTCCTGTATCTTGACCGATGCAGGTGTCCGTTTCAGATGTCGGATCAACATTGTTGGAGTGGTTTGTACTAAACTCTGGTTTCTGCCGAAGAAAATTTTTTTTTTTTTTCTTCTTTCCAGCCCCGGTGAGAGGGGGCTTAAAGAGGGGGGTACTGTCACGTCTGCCATGTCTGTTTGTCTCAAGAACTCCTGGAGCGATGTGCATGCGCATGTTTTGTCTGCTGTCCTGCATGTTCGCTAGAGCTGTGTGCAGACTCGCCTCATGTCTGAGCTGCAGGATCCCTGCGTTTCTGCTCTGCCTTCTGTGATCTTCTCGTCATGTCTGGAGTCCTTGATCATGTGATGTTTCTTAAGATCCTGCACTGTCTGGTTCTGCAATCATCTCGTCATGTCTAGAATCCCGGATCATGTGTTCTTCCTAGGATCCTGCACTGGTTGGTTCGGTGATCATCTCGTCATGTCTGAAACCCTGATCATGTGACGTTTCCTAAGATCCTGCACTGTCTGGTTCTGCTATCATCTCGTCATGTCTAGAATCCCGGAAGTTCTCCCCTGGTCCTGACCTGGAGGAGGAGGTGCTATGCCCTATATCAGGCCGCCTCTTCCTATGCTCAGGGCCTGATTATTGTGTTGCTTCCCTGCAAGGCTCTGGGTCTGTGGGGTTGCTCCCTCTATTCTGTGCCCTTGCACTTTGCTCTGTAGTGCGTCTCTGCACATGCTCCGTGCTCGTATTCCGCCTCTTGTCTTGTGCCATGTCTTGTGTTGTCTCTCGTGCCATGTTTGTCTTTGCCTTGCTTTGCCTTGTAGTCCTTCTGCTGTTCTTTGTCTTAGTCTGTTTTGCTATGTCTCGCCTTAGCTATGCTTTGACTTGTAGTCCTTCCTGTGTTCTCTGCCTCGCCTGTTTTGCTATGTCTTGCTTTTGCTATGCTTTGACTTGTAGTTCTCCCTGTGTTCTCTGCCTTGCTATTCCTTGCTTTGTGTTCCTCCCTATGGTCTCAGTCTTTGCTTGCTCTGCCTCGCTCTCTCCTATGGTGCTCTGTAGTGCTCCCTGGCACACGCACCATTTCTCCTCTCCTTAGTGCTCGTTTCTTTGTCTAGTCCCAAGGTCTTCCCTTGGCCCGGCTCTGGGCTTCTGCCTACGCTCCGCTGCTAGACTCTGTCCTCTCTCTGACCTGGCTCTGTTTCTGCCTGTATTCCTTGCCTTGTTCCCTGCCTTGTCCTTGCATTGAACCCCGGCGTGGGTTCCCCTTGGCCGTCTCCTGTGCCGTGGTAAGTGCCACGTGTTTGTGTACAGCCGTGTGTACTGGCCAGTGTGGCGTGCCCCCTGCGTGGCTCCTAGCACGCAGCCCTTCCTTGTGCTTTGGCGTGGCTCCTAGCACGCACCCTGCCTTGAACCCTGGCGCGGCTACTAGCACGCACCCTGCCCTGAACCTGGCGTAGCTCCTAGCACGCAGCCCTGCTCTGAACCCTGGCGTGTCTCTACACGCACCCTGTCTTGTGCCTTGGCGTGTCTCTACACGCACTCTGTCTTGTGCCTTGGCGTGTCTCTACACGCACTCTGTCTTGTGCCTTGGCGTGTCTCTACACGCACTCTGTCTTGTGCCTTGGCGTGTCTCTGCACGCACTCTGTCTTGTGCCTTGGCGTGTCTCTACACGCACTCTGTCTTGTACCTTGGCGTGTCTCTACACGCACTCTGTCTTGTACCTTGGCGTGTCTCTACACGCACTCTGTCTTGTACCTTGGCGTGTCTCTACACGCACTCTGTCTTGTACCTTGAACCTTGGCGTGTCTCTACACGCACTCTGTCTTATACCTTGTACCTTGGCGTGTCTCTACACGCACTGTCTTATTCTATGCTTTGGCGTGGCTACACACGCACCCTGTCTCGTTTGCGAACCTTGGCGTGTCCCCTACACACGCACCTCGCTTTGAACCCTGGCGTGTCCCCTACACACGCACCTTGCCTTGCACCTAGCCTTGAACCCTGGTGTGTCCCCTACACACGCACCTAGCCTTGGACCCTGGCGTGTCCCCTACACACGCACCTAGCCTTGGACCTTGGCGTGTTCCCTAAACACGCACCCTGCTTGGATATCTGTCGTGCCTCCTTGCCTGAACCCTGGTTTGCCTGCCGGATGCCCGGAACCTGCCGACCGTTGCCAGAGGTCCGGAACCAGATGACTACGGCCTGATGTCCGGAGCTGACGTCCGCAGCCTGATCCCTGGACCCTGTCGGTTTGCCAGCAGTCCGGAGTCCGATGCCATCTTGCCATTACCTGTGCCTAGGCGTGCCATCTGGCACGTACCATGTTATGGACCTTGGCGTGCCCACGCGCGCACCTTGCACGTTTTGCTTGTTTTCTCTGTATGTGATCTTGTGTTATTCTAATGAAGATACCTTGCACCTACGTCTAGTCTCGTCTTGCTTCCTGCTTGTCGTCAGACACTCGTCTAGTGTCCCCTGAGCCGGCCGTCTGGTCCCAGCAGTCGTGGTGGCTCACCCCCTTGGTCTTGCCCCTGACACTCCCTGTATAGGGGGTGGATTCTCACAAGGTCAGCTCGCCCTCGGTGGGTGGGTGCCACGACCCAGAGGGTCCACTCAAAAAATGGGCTCAGCAGGAGCTGAGTCCGTCACAGTTAATCAGGCCATGGACTCCGCTGGTACCTCGGCTACCCGTCTGATGACCCGTCTGTTATAGAATCTGATCTGCTCTGTCTCCTGGACTCTCCTGAATATGGCGGTACCCCGGCCACTCTTCTGATGTAAATCAGACCTGGCCCTTGACCTCTGGACTCATTTGGAAATGATGGCAGCCAGAGTAAGAAGACTTGCTTGTCTAACCGCAGTCCTCCCCACTGGATCTTCATGTCTCGTTAGCGGCTCCTGTATCTTGACCGATGCAGGTGTCCGTTTCAGATGTCGGATCAACATTGTTGGAGTGGTTTGTACTAAACTCTGGTTTCTGCCGAAGAAAATTTTTTTTTTTTTTCTTCTTTCCAGCCCCGGTGAGAGGGGGCTTAAAGAGGGGGGTACTGTCACGTCTGCCATGTCTGTTTGTCTCAAGAACTCCTGGAGCGATGTGCATGCGCATGTTTTGTCTGCTGTCCTGCATGTTCGCTAGAGCTGTGTGCAGACTCGCCTCATGTCTGAGCTGCAGGATCCCTGCGTTTCTGCTCTGCCTTCTGTGATCTTCTCGTCATGTCTGGAGTCCTTGATCATGTGATGTTTCTTAAGATCCTGCACTGTCTGGTTCTGCAATCATCTCGTCATGTCTAGAATCCCGGATCATGTGTTCTTCCTAGGATCCTGCACTGGTTGGTTCGGTGATCATCTCGTCATGTCTGAAACCCTGATCATGTGACGTTTCCTAAGATCCTGCACTGTCTGGTTCTGCTATCATCTCGTCATGTCTAGAATCCCGGAAGTTCTCCCCTGGTCCTGACCTGGAGGAGGAGGTGCTATGCCCTATATCAGGCCGCCTCTTCCTATGCTCAGGGCCTGATTATTGTGTTGCTTCCCTGCAAGGCTCTGGGTCTGTGGGGTTGCTCCCTCTATTCTGTGCCCTTGCACTTTGCTCTGTAGTGCGTCTCTGCACATGCTCCGTGCTCGTATTCCGCCTCTTGTCTTGTGCCATGTCTTGTGTTGTCTCTCGTGCCATGTTTGTCTTTGCCTTGCTTTGCCTTGTAGTCCTTCTGCTGTTCTTTGTCTTAGTCTGTTTTGCTATGTCTCGCCTTAGCTATGCTTTGACTTGTAGTCCTTCCTGTGTTCTCTGCCTCGCCTGTTTTGCTATGTCTTGCTTTTGCTATGCTTTGACTTGTAGTTCTCCCTGTGTTCTCTGCCTTGCTATTCCTTGCTTTGTGTTCCTCCCTATGGTCTCAGTCTTTGCTTGCTCTGCCTCGCTCTCTCCTATGGTGCTCTGTAGTGCTCCCTGGCACACGCACCATTTCTCCTCTCCTTAGTGCTCGTTTCTTTGTCTAGTCCCAAGGTCTTCCCTTGGCCCGGCTCTGGGCTTCTGCCTACGCTCCGCTGCTAGACTCTGTCCTCTCTCTGACCTGGCTCTGTTTCTGCCTGTATTCCTTGCCTTGTTCCCTGCCTTGTCCTTGCATTGAACCCCGGCGTGGGTTCCCCTTGGCCGTCTCCTGTGCCGTGGTAAGTGCCACGTGTTTGTGTACAGCCGTGTGTACTGGCCAGTGTGGCGTGCCCCCTGCGTGGCTCCTAGCACGCAGCCCTTCCTTGTGCTTTGGCGTGGCTCCTAGCACGCACCCTGCCTTGAACCCTGGCGCGGCTACTAGCACGCACCCTGCCCTGAACCTGGCGTAGCTCCTAGCACGCAGCCCTGCTCTGAACCCTGGCGTGTCTCTACACGCACCCTGTCTTGTGCCTTGGCGTGTCTCTACACGCACTCTGTCTTGTGCCTTGGCGTGTCTCTACACGCACTCTGTCTTGTGCCTTGGCGTGTCTCTACACGCACTCTGTCTTGTGCCTTGGCGTGTCTCTACACGCACTCTGTCTTGTGCCTTGGCGTGTCTCTACACGCACTCTGTCTTGTACCTTGGCGTGTCTCTACACGCACTCTGTCTTGTGCCTTGGCGTGTCTCTACACGCACTCTGTCTTGTACCTTGGCGTGTCTCTACACGCACTCTGTCTTGTACCTTGAACCTTGGCGTGTCTCTACACGCACTCTGTCTTATACCTTGTACCTTGGCGTGTCTCTACACGCACTGTCTTATTCTATGCTTTGGCGTGGCTACACACGCACCCTGTCTCGTTTGCGAACCTTGGCGTGTCCCCTACACACGCACCTCGCTTTGAACCCTGGCGTGTCCCCTACACACGCACCTTGCCTTGCACCTAGCCTTGAACCCTGGTGTGTCCCCTACACACGCACCTAGCCTTGGACCCTGGCGTGTCCCCTACACACGCACCTAGCCTTGGACCTTGGCGTGTTCCCTAAACACGCACCCTGCTTGGATATCTGTCGTGCCTCCTTGCCTGAACCCTGGTTTGCCTGCCGGATGCCCGGAACCTGCCGACCGTTGCCAGAGGTCCGGAACCAGATGACTACGGCCTGATGTCCGGAGCTGACGTCCGCAGCCTGATCCCTGGACCCTGTCGGTTTGCCAGCAGTCCGGAGTCCGATGCCATCTTGCCATTACCTGTGCCTAGGCGTGCCATCTGATGAATCCAAAGGGAGTTTGTAGCTATATTCCGCGCTGCCGCTTTAGACAAATTCCAGGAGAATGCTGTATAATTGCAGTGGTTTTATTCTACGCGTTTCCTGATGAAGGGGGCATGAGACCCCTGAAACGCGTAGAATAAAACCACTGCAATTATACAGCATTCTCCTGGAATTTGTCTAAAGCGGCAGCGCGGAATATAGCTACAAACTCCCTTTGGATTCATCATTTCTTTGGTCACTGAAGACCTGTGGATCTGCAGCAGCCGCTACCTACACGCTCTTATCTCATCCTAACCAGGTGAGCATATTTCATGATATACTGTCTTTTGTAACGTGGATAAGACCCTATTGCGCTTTTTTGTCTCCCCCTTTTTTTGCAATAGGCGTGCCATCTGGCACGTACCATGTTATGGACCTTGGCGTGCCCACGCGCGCACCTTGCACGTTTTGCTTGTTTTCTCTGTATGTGATCTTGTGTTATTCTAATGAAGATACCTTGCACCTACGTCTAGTCTCGTCTTGCTTCCTGCTTGTCGTCAGACACTCGTCTAGTGTCCCCTGAGCCGGCCGTCTGGTCCCAGCAGTCGTGGTGGCTCACCCCCTTGGTCTTGCCCCTGACACTCCCTGTATAGGGGGTGGATTCTCACAAGGTCAGCTCGCCCTCGGTGGGTGGGTGCCACGACCCAGAGGGTCCACTCAAAAAATGGGCTCAGCAGGAGCTGAGTCCGTCACAATAACATGACAGAACTGCCAGTATCCATCTTGGCAAAGGATCTTGCAGAGGCTAAATCTCATAAAGATTTGGAGCCAGGAGCTGAAGAAGACAGTCACCCGGTCAGGACAACTGTAGTGAGGGAAGTGTCCGTGGTAAACCCAGAGCCTTCTGTCCAAGAAGAAAGCAAGAACACGACCTTCAAGTGTGTGATTGACGTACCCGAAGACATGCCAGAAGCCTGTGCTGAGGAAGGTGTGCATGATGCTTTCAAGGAGGCGGTCAAGGCGTGTAAGGTGCACTGGGCATCTGAGACTCGGCAGTTGGTGATAATATCAGTCAGGGAAGACACAGCAAAGCGGGTAGCTGTCCAGATAAACATGCATCTGCAATGTGTTCACGCCAAACAGTTGTTCAGGCAGAGTAATATAAAAGCTGCTCGATGCCTAGAGATAGCAAGGGAAGTGAAGAAACTGCTGGGCTTGGGGGAAGATATACCTGTACCCAAACATCTGATTGGGAGAATCATTGGAAGACTCGGGAAGGTAATGCAAGACCTTGTAAATATCTCCGGTGTGGCAAGGGTGAGGATCCCTCTGGATGATGAAGTCCAGGTATCAGCTGATGAGGACATGATTGCTGTCACGGTGGTTGGCTCCATGAAGAGTCTGAGGAACTTTTGGATGCTCTTGGAGTATCAGGTGAGGCACCTGCAAGAAATTGAGCAGTTGAGGCTGGACCGACTGCAGATCAACAAAGAGGTGCGGAACATCAGGTGGCGGCCGCCTTCAACCAACCCAAGATGTAAGGGTCCCTCCAAGAAGTGACATGGCAGGTGGCCGAAAACTAACAGCAAGGCAAAGATATCAAAAGGCTGCAAGTGGCAGTTCGACGGGCAGTACGAGGCTGAGAGACCTTAGTTCCTGTGAGACACTGAATGGGTCAGACTCAGGCCAGACAGTAGGCTCGACTAAGACTTATGACCGCACCAACCGGGAGAGCCGATCGGGGAACGGATAAACAGGGAGAGGATGGAGACTAAACAGTAAAAAAAATTTTGGCAACTTTTTGTCATAAGTGAACAGTTTTATTTGCAGTCACATATGTTATGAATGAGTCACCGTAGGAGGCAAAAACAGAAATACTAGCTAAGTCCAGAAAACCAGAGAAGTTGGCAGCTATCGGATTGCAGACCCCTGAACCTATCAACAACAACTAGCAGTAGCCGTGGGGGGTTCCTACGGTGCCCTAGACCCCTCGATCACAGCCGGAGAACTAAATAGCCTAAAGACAGAAAGGGAAATCTAAACTGCCCCAGAGCAGACCCCAAAGCAATAGGCAGCCCCCAACATATAATGACGGTGAAGCAAGATGAAAAAACACTAACACAGATAGAAAGATAGGCTGAGCAAATGATGGGGCCCAAGCTAACTAAATAGGACAGGATAGAAAAGCTGCTGTCTGCAATCCGCAAAAACCCTATCAAAACAAGAGCCAACAGACTGATAGGGAAAAAAGCCCTGAAGACGCTAGGCTTCAAAAAGACTATATCAGTGCTCAGGTATTTTCTGAAGACAGAGCAAAAAGGCAAAAAGGAATTCAGCTCACCCCAGCAGGGAATGGCAGAAATCCAGAAAAACAAGGCAAAACAAAACCAAAACACAAATGCAAAAAGCAGAGAAGAAAACTTAGCTTTTGAGGAGCAGGAAACAGACTGGTCTCCTAGAATCCCTCAGAGAAATCACCAGCAAGGCAGAAGGGCGTCGGCTGCCTTATATCCAGTCAGCAATTCCCGTCACCCAGTCATCATCATCCTGCTCAGGTGCTTGGTAATCAGCCTCACTACCTTCCTTCACCAAAATGAACTCACAACACACATATAAACGTTTCGGCTGTAACAGTAAGCCTTCATCAGTACACTGCAAGGTCAATAAAAATATATACAGACAAATCAGATGTTATAAATAGGATAAGTAACCAAATGAAAAACAAAACAAAAGAAAAAACTTTAATCAGTGCACAGTGCAGTAGTGCTTGGGAGGATGGGTTAAACAATAAAAGGTGAGGTTTGGACAAAGTAAGAGAAAGAGCAAAGTGGACCTACCAAGACTGCTCTTGTTCACTAAACTGCTGAACGTCTGAAAATAAATGTCAGCACAAATGTATCAAATATTTATGTCATCATATCTGAGATTTTTCATTTCTCCCGTGCCATTGCCTATGCTTTATTAATATGAAATAAAGTGAATCATTTCAAGAGAATGGTGAGTGCCATCCTGCTGTCTTTTTCTACTATCACATTAAGGATTTACCCACACATTTCTTACACTCAGGTCTCTAGGCCTCGTAATCCAGTGTGGATGGCACATTACTTACTCATCACTCCTATTACAGTGGCTCCCTATCTTAGTGAGTATATGTTGGCTTACCTCTGTATGAGCCTCATCCATAATCTCAGATATGATGACATAAATATTTGATACATTTGTGCTGACATTTATTTTCAGACGTTCAGCAGTTTAGTGAACAAGAGCAGTCTTGGTAGGACCTCACCTTTTATTGTTTAACCCATCCTCCCAAGCACTAATGCACTGTGCACTGATTAAAGATTTTTCTTTTGTTTTGTTTTTCATTTTGTTACTGATCCTATTTGTAGGACCTGATTTGTCTGTATATATTTTTATTGACCTTGCAGTGTACTGATGAAGGCTTAGGCTACTTTCACACATCAGGCGCGTTCCGGCGTCGTGCCGGAGCGCCGGATCCGGCAAATGTTTAGTAAAACTGGATGTGACGGATCCGGTTTTCTGCCGGATCCGTCTTCCGCTTGACAGCCAAAACCGGATCCGTCTCATCCGGTTCATCCGGTTTTCGATCCGTTTTTCGACGGATTACGCCGGATCTGGTTTTTAAAATCGCCCCTTGTGGCCTTCCGAAAGGATTGGCTACTGAAAAACTATATATAGCGTGTTCCTACAGCCCTTCTTTGACAGGTTGTAGAGGAGAAAGTGCAGGTTGGAGAGAAGAGCAAGTTACTGGCGAAGATGGATGTTGTGATTGGAAATATTTTGAAGAATTTGGCGGATTTTACAGCGGAGGCGAATCGTTTGAGGGTGATTGTTCTGGAGTAGGAGAGAGCGAGACAGCAGCGCATCAGGCATCGTAGACGACGTTTGTGGATCCACCCCATCACAGCCAAGAGAATGACGCGTGGGGTCTATTCTACACTCTGCATGGACCTTCGACGAAACCCAGATACATTTTTTGGCTATATTCGGATGAAAATGGAGAATTTTGATTACTTGGTGGAGCGCATTGTACACCTCATAAGAAAATCGGACACCTATTGCCGCTTCTCTGTTTCACCCGCAGAGCGTCTGATGGTGACTTTAAGGTAAGCCACATTTATTGTATGTGCTCGCATCAGAGCACACTTTCACTGCAATCTTGTTGGTGGAAGTTTGCATCTCCAAGTGTTAGAGCTGACTTTTGGTATGTAATGCTGTGATTTTAAACTAATTGATTGTTTTTTAATTCCCCACAGATTTCTTGCAACTGGAGAATCCCTTTCGTAACTGCGTTTCCAGTACAGACTCGGGATTTCCACCATATCTGGAATAGTGAAGTACACATGCCGTGCACTGTGGGACTCCTTAGCTGAAGAGTTTTTACCAGAGCCCACAACAGAGAGGTGGATTGAAATTTCAGAAAAGTTTCAACAGATATGTCAGTTTCTGAACTGCTTGGGCACTGTGGACGGGAAACATATCCGCATTGTAAAGCCAGCCGGATCGGGATCGGAATATTTCAATTACAAGAAATATTTTTCAATTGTCCTCATGGCCATCGCTGACGCGGAATACAAATTTATTGCTGTTGATATTGGGGCCTATGGCCGCTCCAATGACTCTCAAGTTTTCAAACTGTCTGCCATGGGGCGTAAACTGTATGGAAACACCTTCCAGTTCCCACCCCCTAGACCGCTGCCGCAAACATCTGGCCTACCTATGCCATTTGTCTGTGTAGGGGATGAAGCCTTCCAGCTGTCAGAACACCTTTTGAAACCGTACGGTAGCAGAGGATTGTCAAGAACAAAACGCATTTTTAATTACCGCCTCACAAGAGCAAGAAAAATGGTTGAATGTACCTTTGGTATTCTGACAGCCAAATGGCGGGTCCTATTGACTGCGATCAACCTCAAGACAGAAACTGTGGACGAGGTGATCAAAGCTTGCGTGGTAGTCCACAATTTTGTTATCTGCAAGGAACCCATTTCCATTGAGGACACCTCTGAAGAAACCACCTTGCAAGATTACCATGACATTACCACTAGAAGTTCTGTGACGGTTTCAGTAATGAGGGACAATTTTGCACTATACTTTATGTCACCTCAAGGCAGAGTACACTGGCAGGATGACAGAGTGTGAAAGATTTGTGCCCTTAACCAAACTTGTGTACCTTCTGTACCAACAGTATATACCTTTGCCAACCAAACTTGGCTATCTTGTCATGGTCTTACTATTTTTACCTTTAGGCCACAGGTGTGTACCTGGTTGTGTTTTATGCAAAGTATTTCACCTTTTAACAAAAGTTGTGTACATTGTTAGGAAATCACCAAGAATAAACACAACTTTTTAGGTGAAATACTTTGCTTCAAACACAACCAGGAACACAACTGTGGCAAAAAGCTATCATTTACCCACAGTTATACAGTGGGGGAAAAAAAGTATTTAGTCAGTCAGCAATAGTGCAAGTTCCACCACTTAAAAAGATGAGAGGCGTCTGTAATTTACATCATAGGTAGACCTCAACTATGGGAGACAAACTGAGAAAAAAAAATCCAGAAAATCACATTGTCTGTTTTTGTTTCATTTTATTTGCATATTATGGTGGAAAATAAGTATTTGGTCAGAAACAAAATTTCATCTCAATACTTTGTGATATATCCTTTGTTGGCAATGACAGAGGTCAAACGTTTTCTGTAAGTCTTCACAAGGTTGCCACACACTGTTGTTGGTATGTTGGCCCATTCCTCCATGCAGATCTCCTCTAGAGCAGTGATGTTTTTGGCTTTTCGCTTGGCAACACGGACTTTCAACTCCCTCCAAAGGTTTTCTATAGGGTTGAGATCTGGAGACTGGCTAGGCCACTCCAGGACCTTGAAATGCTTCTTACGAAGCCACTCCTTCATTGCCCTGGCGGTGTGCTTTGGATCATTTTCATGTTGAAAGACCCAGCCACGTTTCATTTTCAATGCCCTTGCTGATGGAAGGAGGTTTGCACTCAAAATCTCACGATACATGGCCCCATTCATTCTTTCATGTACTCGGATCAGTCGTCCTGGCCCCTTTGCAGAGAAACAGCCCCAAAGCATGATGTTTCCACCACCATGCTTTACAGTAGGTATGGTGTTTGATGGATGCAACTCAGTATTCTTTTTCCTCCAAACACGACAAGTTGTGTTTCTACCAAACAGTTCCAGTTTGGTTTCATCAGACCATAGGACATTCTCCCAAAACTCCTCTGGATCATCCAAATGCTCTCTAGCAAACTTCAGACGGGCCCAGACATGTACAGGCTTATGCAGTGGGACACGTCTGGCACTGCAGGATCTGAGTCCATGGTGGCGTAGTGTGTTACTTATGGTAGGCCTTGTTACATTGGTCCCAGCTCTCTGCAGTTCATTCACTAGGTCCCCCCGCGTGGTTCTGGGATTTTTGCTCACCGTTCTTGTGATCATTCTGACCCCACGGGGTGGGATTTTGTGTGGAGCACCAGATCGAGGGAGATTATCAGTGGTCTTGTATGTCTTCCATTTTCTAATTATTGCTCCCACAGTTGATTTCTTCACTCCAAGCTGGTTGGCTATTGCAGATTCAGTCTTCCCAGCCTGGTGCAGGGCTACAATTTTGTTTCTGGTGTCCTTTGACAGCTCTTTGGTCTTCACCATAGTGGAGTTTGGAGTCAGACTGTTTGAGGGTGTGCACAGGTGTCTTTTTATACTGATAACAAGTTTAAACAGGTGCCATTACTACAGGTAATGAGTGGAGGAAAGAGGAGACTCTTAAAGAAGAAGTTACAGGTCTGTGAGAGCCAGAAATCTTGATTGCTTGTTTCTGACCAAATACTTATTTTCCACCATAATATGCAAAGAAAATGAAAAAAAACAGACAATGTGATTTTCTGGATTTTTTTTTCTCAGTTTGTCTCCCATAGTTGAGGTCTACCTATGATGTAAATTACAGACGCCTCTCATCTTTTTAAGTGGTGGAACTTGCACTATTGCTGACTGACTAAACACTTTTTTTCCCCACTGTATACCTGGTTTTGAATACCTTTGAAATACCCTGTATTTAACCTTTTTTTTAAACATAGTTCGCCGCAGAAAGAAATGACAGACAACCATTGTAAAACGATAATTTAACTTTTATTTAAAATATTTTTTTTTTGTAAGATGTTTTTAAAGTGAAAAAAACTTTTTTAATAAATGTTTTAAACCAAATGACCATTTTTATTAAAAAACACATTAGAAATCTGTGTAGTGTGGGGTGGAAATACTGCTGGAGGGGCTGCGGGACACTTCGACACTGGGAGTGTGGAGAGAGGACTGGGATCGTGGTGGGGAAGGAACATTTAGAGGTGAAGGTGTGGAAAAAGCTACAGAATGGGTGGACATGTGGGAGGCAGAAGAGGTGGTGGGCAGTGGAGTGGAGGGTTGGGCAGGGACTGTAGGAGCAGATGATGTTGATGGAAAGTTGTATGGGGAAGGAGTTTGGTACGGGGCAGGTTGCTGGAAGTGGGGAGGTTGCTGGTACTGGGGAGGTTGCTGGTACTGGGGAGGTTGCTGGTATGTAATAGGAGGGGGAGGATGGAAAGTGGCTGGAGGGGGTGCAGGTGGAGGAACTACTGGGGTGGAGGAGGAGGTTGGGAGGTAACGTGCTGTAGAGCACCGTGGCACGAATGCATTACATGCATCTGCTGGGTAGGAGAGAGCGTTGCCATGCGCTCCACAACAGACCTGAAAAAGGTGTGGTTTGGCGAAGATCTTGCTTCTGAATGCATGGTTTGCAGAAGTGTCTTCACCTCCAGAATGCTGGAGTTGATCTGCTGAAAGCCTGCGGAGACTTGCTCTGACAAGACTTTTAGACAGTTCTGGAAAGATACATTCAGATGCAAGAACTCTGGCGCATAAGTCTTTTCCTGACCCCTCTGCCGCTGCTGCCCAGTACCCGCAGGTGTACTAGAGGTGGCAGGGGCAGAAGGGTGGGGTAAAGGGAAAGCGATCTCCTCACCAGCAGCTTCATGTAATGTAGGCGGCCATGATGCTCCTGTGCTGGTGGATGGGACAGATGGGTCGAATGTGTGGGAAGGCTGGGAAGGTGCAGATGTACCGGGGCGGTCGAAGTGTCCCTCGGTGCCGGTCTCCTCAGGGATCGCCTCAGAAGGGTCCAATCGTGCAGGCTCCCGAGTGCTGCTCACCGTGCTGTGGAATAAAGAGAAAAAAAAACAATTAAAATAGTGACATGGCATGGCCCTGGCTGAAAAAAAATTGTTACATCTAAACTTTTTTTTTCACATGTGGTGTGTAATATTTACCTTCTGGTGACCATTGTATCCCGGAGGAACGACAGGGCTCTTGCGTACTTGTACTTGCTCCTGCGTCCTCCAGATCCACTCGGGGCCCGCATCTCTTTATTGAACTCCTTCTTGAAACGATCCCTCACAGACCGCCACCGCTTCACAATTCTGTCCCCTGAAATGAGAAAGGACAAAGTGGTTAGTATACAACATCAGTGTTTCCCAAACTCCAGTCCTCATGGTCCCCAGGGGTCATATTTTCAGGATTTCCATAGTAAATAGAAATCCTGAACACATGATCCGTGGGGACCACGAGGACTGGAGTTCGGGAAACACTGGTTTACATCAAGCAACCGGTACTGTATATACTTACACTCTTTAATCTGGGCCCGAGCATCGAGGTCCTCCCAGCGGGCCACAAGGAACGAACAGATTTCCTCCCAGAGTCGTCGGGTAACGATCAGGTCAGCATGGCGGCGGTCAGCCATATTCCATAGCGGCTCCCTTTCTCTGACGAGATCGATGAGGTGGTCCACATCTATTCCTCCATCCTCACCGTCTGAGTCGGGAGCACGCTGTGAAGGCTGTTAAAGTAAAAGAGAAAAATAGAAAAATTAGTCACCACACTTAAGACATGAAATAAAAAGTGTACCAAAATTTCACTTAAATATTATACTTACACGCTGGTGACCGCCGCGTTGCTGTCGCCGACGACCCTGGGAGGCACTGCGAGGACCTCTTGGCCGAGCACCAGATTGGGAAGACTAGAGAAGAAAAGAAAAAAATGTATGTGTTTGGATGTAGGCATTTGTTTGCTGTGTGTGGTCTGCATAACATTGTTTTCTAGGTGTTGTGTGTAGTGTGATGTTGTGTTTCTGCGTTTGATGCAAAAAACTTACCAATTGTGAGCCCACTCCAGGTGTCTGTCCACCCCTTCCTTCTTCTTCTGGGAGCTCCTCTTCAGCTTGTGAATCCTGTTTTGAAATAAAAGGCAATGAATATACATATATTTCACAGATGATGGATTTTGGAAATAAAAACTTACCGTCAAACGCTGACGATGCGAGGGAGGGCTCCCAGAAGAAGATGTGCTGTCCTCTTGCTGGCCAGACTCCATGGCTGTGGGTGGTGCTGTTGCTGCTGCCAGTGCTGCCAGTGCTGCCACTGCTGCATCTCTTGGGCGGCTGTTGAATAAAGAGAAACAAAGGGCCAATGAATATCTTGATATTCAATGGCCCTAGTTTTGAGGAATGGGGGATTTGATAATTACCTTCTCTCATCTGCTGCTGGACTCCCCTCCCGTTGTTCAGCATGCTGCTCCATTTGGGGTGGTGGTGGTGGTGCTGATGGCGCTGCAGTGGTCTCCTGCCTTCTCCTGCGCCTGGTTGCTGTCTTGGGTGGCATGTTGGGTGTGGCTGAGGGTCCCACTGTCATGCTTTTATATATGTGGCTTGTGGGCAGAGCTACTGAGCATGCTCAGACCCAAAAAACCGGATCCGACGCATTGCGGCGCTTATAGGCTTTCATTGTGTGAAAAAGCTGGATACGCCGGATCCGGCGTGTCCGGCTTTTTCGCCGGAGACAAAAAACGTTACAGAAGCCGTTTTTTCCAGACGCCGGATTTCGACAGATTGCCGGATCCGGCGAAAATCGGATGAAACGCAGGGCCATCCGGCCCGATCCGGCGCTAATGCAATTCAATGGGGGGGAAACCGGATCCGGCATTGCATTTCGCCGGATCCGGTTTTTGTCAAAAGTGCCGGATCGCGCCTGACGGCGAAAACCTGATGTGTGAAAGAGGCCTTACTGTTACAGCCGAAACGTTTATATGTGACTGCAAACAAAACTCTTCACTTATGACAAAAAGTTGAGTGCCAAAAAATTTTTTCTGGTATCTATTCTGGTGTAGGAATCTTCTTTTGTGCACCAACACAGTTGTGCCACGATATACTTATAGGAGACTAAACAGTGTCTGATGACGCAGACGGACTGTGACTGGAAGGCCAAAGACCAAGGCCGATATTCTGACCGCTGGGGGTGGCCTACCGTAGATATGAGGCCATATGACAGACAAAACAGATGGAGACGGTTCTCTCGACCTGTGGGGCAAGGTGACATGGGAACCTGGTCTTGAGATCCTGGGGTGATGTTGTGTGTTCAACCCCACAAGCTTGAACAGAGGGGGGAGGTATGTGGTGTAGTGACCACTGTGTCCACTAGGGGGCGCTGTGTGGGTGTCCCAGGACGAGTGTACAGGCACATCCAGTGTGGTAACAGGAGTAGGGTGCTAAAGGACCGTTATGTATCCCAAGGTGGGTGGCCTTGGGATGAAAGCTTGATTATGTGCTGTTCAGCAGAGCTACTGCTGATGTTTTGCTCCAATGTGTTAGGGAGAAGCCTTCAGGTGATTGGTGAGATGGGTGGGATCAATCACCTACAAATCCACCCAGGGTGGGTGTTTAAAACACCATAGTAAAGCGTATGTGTATGAATCATAGAATCATAGAATCGCAGAGTTGGAAGGGACCTCCTGGGCCATCTGGTCCAACCCCCTGCTCGAAGCAGGAATCGCTAAATCATCCCAGTCAGATGTCTGTCCAGCCTCTGTTTGAAGACTTCCATTGAAGGAGAACTCACCACTTCTCGTGGCAGCCTGTTCCACTCATTGATCACTCTAACTGTCAAAAAGTTTTTTCTAATATCTAATCTGTCTCCTCCCATTCAGTTTCATCCCATTGCTTCTAGTCTTTCCTTGTGCAAATGAGAATAAAGTTGATCCTTCTACAATGTGACAGCCCTTTAGATATTTGTAGACAGCTATTAAGTCTCCTCTGTCTTCTCTTTTGCAAACTAAACATTCCCAAATCCTGCAACCTTTCCTCATAAGACAGGGTTTGCAGACCGGTCACCATTCTGGTCGCTCTTTTCTGAACTTGCTCCAGTTTGTTGATGTCTTTTTTAAAATGTGGTGCCCAAAACTGGACACAATATTCCAGATGAGGTCTGACCAAAGAGGAGTAGAGGGAAATAATGACTTCACGTGATCTAGACTGTATGCTTCTGTTAATACATCCTAGAATTGCATTTTCCTTTTTTGCTGCTGCATCACACTGTTGACTCATATTCATTCTGTGATCTATTAGTATACCCAAGTCTTTTTCACACGTGCTGTCACTTAGCCCTATTCCTCCCATTCTGTATATGATTTTTTCATTTTTATTGCCCAGATGTAGTACTTTGCATTTCTCCCTGTTAAAAACCATTCTGTTAGTTGCTGCCCACTTCTCCAGTTTATTTATATCTTTTTGAATCCTCCCTCTCTCTTCTCTAGTATTAGCTATCCCTCCTAGCTTTGTGTCATCAGCAATTTTAATTAGTTTACCCTCAATTCCTTCATCTAAATCGTTGATAAAGATGTTGAACAATACAGGGCCCAGGACAGAGCCCTGTGGTACCCCACTTGAGACATTCTTCCAACTGGATGTGCAGCCATTTACGACCACTCTTTGGGTCCAATCACTAAGCCAGTTATGAATCCACCTAACAGTTGCCTTGTCCATTCCATACTTAGTCATTTTTTCAATAAGGATTGTATGAGAGACTTTGTCAAATGCTTTGCTGAAGTCAAGATATACTATATCTACAGCATTTCCTTGATCCACCCAATCAGTGATTCCATCATAGAAGGAAATTAAGTTAGTCTGACATGACTTATTAGTTACAAACCCATGCTGACTCTGTTTAATCACTTCATTCTTATCCAGGTACTGACATACATGTTGTTTAATAATTTGTTCAAAGATCTTTCCTGGTATAGAAGTCAGACTCACCGGCCTATAGTTGCCTGGGTCCACCTTCTTCCCCTTTTTGAAGATAGGAACAACATTTGCTCTTCTCCAGTCTTCTGGCACTTCTCCTGTTCTCCAAGAATTTTCAAAGATTATGGAGAGGAGTTCAAAAATTTCTTCTGCTATCTCCTTCAGTACTCTGGGGTGTAATTCATCTGGACCTGGAGACTTGAATTCATTTAGGTTAGCTAAGTGTTTCCTCACTATCTTTCTGTTTATAGATATCCTGGATTCTTCTATTCCCTTAATAGGACAGTGAAGAACAGTTGATGTTACATTTCCTTTCTGAGAGAAAACAGATGCAAAATAGGAATTTAAAAGTTCAGCCTTCTCAACATCCTGTCTTACCATTTCATCATTTTCATCCTGTAAAAATCCTATAGCATCTTTGACTTTTCTTTTACTTTTGACATATCCCCAAAATCCTTTAATATTGCTTTTGACATCTCTTGCAAGCCTCAATTCATTTTCAGCTTTAGCTAATCTGATTTGTGCTCTGCAGGTTCTGCAGACAGCATTATATTCTTCTTTAGATATGCCTCCTTCTTTCCATTTCATAAACATTTTTTTCTTCCTTTTTAGCATGTGCTTAAGTTCTGTGTTCATCCATCCTGGTTTCCTTAAATGCTTCCTATTCTTCCCTCTTTTCGGAATTGTTAACAACTGTGCTTTGAGAATTTCATTTTTCAAGATTTCCCATCCTTCCTGGACATTTTTTTCTTTAAGGATATCCAACCATTGGATCCCTCCAATTCTCTTTCTGAATCCCTTAAAATCTGCCTTTCTGAAATCTAACCTTGACGTCTGAGTCTTCACAGGTCTTCCGCCTCTAGTTATCCAAAATTCTAAAATAGCATGGTCGCTACCTCCTAGGGTCCCAGCCACTTTTACCTCCTCAACCATTTCCTCCCTGTTTATAAGGATTAGATCCAAGGTAGCAGATCCCCTTGTTTTCTCCCCTACCTTTTGAAAGATAAAGTTGTCAGCAAGAGAGGATAAGAATTTCCTTGACTTGTTAGTTTTGCCTGAGAGAGATTCCCAACAAATGTCTGGATAGTTGAAATCTCCCATGACAACCATGTCATATTTTTTGGAGAACTTGGCCATTTGATGCATAAAGAGTTCATCAATATCTTCAGCTTGCACAGGCGGCCTGTAGTAAATACCTACAATGGTGTCCTTTCCATTGTTCTGTCCTTGTATTCTTACCCAAACAGTTTCCACAGAACTCCCAGTCTCTGAAGCTTCAATCTCTGTGCAGATATACGCGTTTCTAACATACAATGCGACACCTCCTCGTTTATCAAGTCTGTTTCTTGCAAATAAGTTGTATCCTTCTAGTCTTGTATTCCAATCATGTGTATTGTCCCACCAAGTTTCAGTGATTCCAATGACATCATATTTCTTTTCCTGTGTTAGTAGTTCCAATTCTCCTTGTTTGTTGCCCATGCTTTGTGCATTAGTATAGAAACATTTTAGTTTGTGATAGGTTTCTCTTTCTCCAATATTTTTATTAATTAGATTCTTTTGTCTTTGTTCTTCCTTTCCACTTCTAATAGCAGAGTTCTCAATAGCATTTGTCAGGTGTATGGCTTTTTCTGGTCTTTTGCTTCCCTTCCCATGTTGTTCTAGTTTAAAGCTCTCCTTACAAGTGTAGCAAGGCGACTTCCAAATACATGCTTTCCAGTCTTCGTAAGGTGCACCCCATCTCTAGCAAGTAGTCCATCGTATAAGTAATTCACTCCGTGATCCAGAAATCCAAATCTTTGCTGACGGCACCATCGACGAAGCTAGTTGTTCACCTGCAGAATCTTATTCCACCTCCTTGTTCCATGGCCATCCACTGGGAGGATGGAAGAGAAGACCACCTGCTCTCCCAGTTCTTTCACTTTCTTGCCTAAGTCTTCAAAGTCTCTGCAGATGGTTTCCAGGTCATTTCTTGCGGTGTCATTTGTCCCCACATGTAGTAGCAGGAATGGGTAGTCATCTGTAGGTCTGAAGAGTCCTGATATCCTGTCAGACACATCTTTAATTTTTGCACCTGGAAGACAGCACATTTCTCTTGAGGTTATTTCTCTTGAATGAATGGCTGTAGGACCTGCGATGAGGTCATAGCCATGTGATCCGGTGGGCGTGGCTATGGACCATATAAGGTGTCCAGGGTAGGTCACATGAGGGAATGCCTGGATCTGGTTGGTCCGTATGGAAGGTCTCGGCACGCTTCCTGAAGTACACGTGTGAAGGCTGTGGATAATTGCTGCATGTGTCTGACAGTTCCCAGGAGGGAATTGACGTCTGGAGTATGAAGCAGATAAGAGGCAACCCGGACAGGAGAGATTAACTGAGACACTGTATAGCCTGATGGCTGGATAAAGCACAGCCTGTGTGACCACAGGGCTGAGGGAGCAGAGCTCCACTGTGAAGATTCATTGATATCTGCTGTAAAGACTGTTTTGTTTTCCTCATGCTGCTATGGCTAATGCTGCCTAAATAAACTTTGGACTTTGTTTATGTTGAAAAGCCTGTGCCGGACCTGGTTTTCTGCAGCAAAGCAAGTATCCCTAACCTGAATAACAAACGCTACATATACTGTATATACTGCTCAAAAAAATAAAGAAAACACTTTTCCATTTGCAAGAGGCTGTTTGTGCTCCTCTTATTTCTTTGAGCAGTATATCTATATATATATATATATATATATATATATATATATATATATATATATACACAGTCATATGTTAAAGTTTGGGCACCCCTATTAATGTTAACCTTTTTTCTTTATATCAATTTTGGTTTTTGCAACAGCTATTTCAGTTTCATATATCTAATAACTGATGGACTCAGTTATATTTCTGGATTCAAATGAGGTTTATTATACTAACAGAAAATGTGCAATCTGCATTTAAACAAAATTTGACCGGTGCAAAAGTATGGGCACCTCAACATAAAAGTGACATTAATATTTCGTAGATCCTCCTTTTGCAAAAATAACAGCCTCTAGTCGCTTCCTGTAGCTATTAATGAGTTCCTGGATCCTGGATGAAGGTATTTGTGACCATTCCTGTTTACAAAACAATTCCAGTTCAGTTAAGTTTGATGGTCGCCGAGCATGGACAGCCCGCTTCAAATCATCCCACAGATGTTCAATGATATTCAGGTCTGGGGACTGGGATGGCCATTCCAGAACATTGTAATTGTTCCTCTGCATGAATGCCTGAGTAGATTTGGAGCGGTGTTTTGGATCATTGTCTTGCTGAAATATCCATCCCCTGCGTAACTTCAACTTCGTCACTGATTCTTGCACATTATTGTCAAGAATCTGCTGATACTGAGTTGAATCCATGCGACCCTCAACTTTAACAAGATTCCCGGTGCCAGCATTGGCTACACAGCCCCAAAGCATGATGGAACCTCCACCAAATTTTACTGTGGGTAGCAAGTGTTTTTCTTGGAATGCTGTGTTTTTTAGCCTCCATGCATAATGCCTTTTTGTATGACCAAACAACTCAATCTTTGTTTCATCAGTCCACAGGACCTTCTTCCAAAATGTAACTGGCTTGTCCAAATGTGCTTTTGCATACCTCAGGCAACTCTGTTTGTGGCGTGCTTGCAGAAACGGCTTCTTTCGCATCACTCTCCCATACAGCTTCTCCTTGTGCAAAGTGCACTGTATTGTTGACCGATGCACAGTGACACCATCTGCAGCAAGATGATGCTGCAGGTCTTTGGAGGTGGTCTGTGGATTGTCCTTGACTGTTCTCACCATTCTTCTTCTCTGCCTTTCTGATATTTTTCTTGGCCTGCCACTTCTGGGCTTAACAAGAACTGTACCTGTGTTCTTCCATTTCCTTACTATGTTCCTCACAGTGGAAACTGACAGGTTAAATCTCTGAGACAACTTTTTGTATCCTTCCCCTGAAAAGCTATGTTGAATAATCTTTGTTTTCAGATCATTTGAGAGTTGTTTTGAGGAGCCCATGATGCCACTCTTCATAGGAGAATCAAATAGGAGAACTACTTGCAAGTGGCCACCTTAAATACCTTTTCTCATGATTCGAAACACCTGGCTATGAAGTTCAAAGCTCAATGAGGTTACAAAGCCAATTTAGTGCTTCAGGAAGTAAGTAAAAAGTAGCTAGGAGTGTTCAAATCAAGAAAATGATAACGGTGCCCATACTTTTGCACCAGTCAAATTTTGTTTAAATGCAGATTGCACATTTTCTGTTAGTACAATAAACCTCATTTGAATCCAGAAATATAACTGAGTCCATCAGTTATTAGATATATGAAACTGAAATAGCTGTTGCAAAAACCAAAATTGTTATAAAGAAAAAAGGTTAACATTAATAGGGGTGCCCAAACTTTAACATATGACTGTATATATAATATATATTATATATGAGGGTAATAGACCCCTGCCAGATTCATCCTAGGGTGAATAAAGAAGCGGGTATGCTAAAATACCGGGTTCAGAAAGCTTTGATCAATTTTGAGTCCAGCTACAGAACGTACAGCCATTAGAAGCAAATATTGTTTTGTGTTCAGTGGTTAGCACTGCAGCCTTGAATCGCTTGGGTCTCGGCTTAACCCCTTCACCCCCAAGGGTGGTTTGCACGTTCATGACCGAGCCAATCTTTACAATTCTGACCACTGTCCCTTTATGAGGTAATAACTCTGGAACGCTTCCATGGATCCCGGTGATTCTGACAATGTTTTCTCATGACATATTGTACTTCATGTCAGTGATAAAATTTCATTGATATAACTTGCGTTTATTTGTGAAAAAAACGGAAATTTGGCGAAAATTTTGAAAATTTTCCAACTTTGAATTTTTATGCCCTTAAATCACAGCGATATGGCACACAAAAAACTTAATACATAACATTTCCCATATGTTTACTTTACATCAGCACAATTTTGGAGCCAACATTTTTTTTTGTTAGGGAATTATAAGGGTTAAAAGTTGACCAGCGATTTCTCATTTTTGCAACACCATTTTATTTTTACGGACCACATCACATTTGAAGTCACTTTGAGGGGTCTATATGATAGAAAATACCCAAAAGTGATACCATTCTAAAAACTGCACCCCTCAAGGTGCTCAAAACCACATTCAAGAAGTTTATTAACCCTTCAGGTACTTCACAGGAATGTCTTGAATGTTTAAAAAAAATGAACATTTAACTTTTTTTCATAAAAAAATTACTTCAGGTCAAATTTGTTTTATTTTACCAAGGGTAACAGGAGAAATTGGACTGCAAAAGTTATTGTGCAATTTGTCTTGAGTACGCTGATACCTGATATGTGGGGGGGAACCACTGTTTCAGTGCATGGCAGAGCTCAGAAGGGAAGGAGCGCCGTTTGACTTTTTCAATGCAAAATTGGCTGGAATTGAGATCGGACGCCATGGCACGTTTGGAGAGCCCCTGATGTGCCTAAACAGTGGAAATCGCCCACAAGTGACCCCATTTTGGAAACTAGACCCTCCAAGGAACTTATCTAGATATGTGGTGAGAATTTTTAACCCCCAAGGGCTTCACAGAAGTTTATAACGTACAGCCATACAAATAAAAAATCATATTTTTTACAAAAAAATGATCTTTTCACCCTCCATTTTTATTTTTTCAAGGGTAATATGACCCCAAAAGTTATTATGCAATTTTTACTGAGTACGCTGATACCCCATATGTAGGGGTAAAAAACTATTTGGGCGCATGGCAGAGCTCGGATGCGAAGCAGCGCCATTTGACATTTATGGCTGGAATGGAGATCGGACGCCATGTCGCGTTTGGAAAGCACCTGATGTGCCAAAACAGTAGAAACCCCCCACAAATGACACCATTTTGGAAACTAGACCCCCCAAGGAACTTATCTAGATGTGTGGTGATAACATTGAACCTCTCAGGGCTTCACAAAAGTTTATAACGTACAGCCGTAAAATTAAAAAATCATATTTTTTCCACAAAAATGATCTTTTCACCCCCAATTTTTTTATTTTGCCAAGGGTAACAGGAGAAATTGGACCATAAAAATTGTTGTCCAATTTATCCTGAGTACGCTGATACCCCATATGTTGGAGAAAACTACTGTATGGGCACAGGTCAGGGCTCGGAAGTGAAGTAGTGAGGTTTTGGAATGCAGACTTTGATGGAATGGTCTGCGGGTGTCATGTTGCCTTTGGAGAGCCCCTGATGTACCTAAAATGTGGAAACCCCCCACAAGTGACCCCATTCTGGAAACTAGACCCCCCCAAGGAACTTCTCTAGATGTGTGGTAAGCACTTTGAACCCCCCCCAGGGCTTCACAGAAGTTTGTAACTCCCGGGCATGAAAAGAACAAAATCATATTTTTTTCACAAACATGATCTTTTAGTCCCCAATTTTTTTTTATTTTCCCAAGGGTAACATGAGAAATTGGACCCCAAAAGTTGTTGTCCAATTTGTCTTAAGTTTGTTGATACCCCATATGTGGGAGAAAACTACTGTATGGGCACATGTCAGGGCTTGGAAGGGAAGTAGTGACGTTTTAGAATGCAGACTTTGATGGAATGGTCTGCGGGTGTTATGTCGCGTTTGGAGATCCTCTGATGTGCCTAAACTGTTGAAACTCCCCACAAGTGACCCTATTTTAGAAACTAAACCCCCAAGGAACTTATCCAGATGTGTGATGAGCACTTTGAACCCCAAAGTACTTCACAGAAGTTTATAACGCCCGGGCGTGAAAATAAAAAAATCATATTTTTTCCACAAAAATGATATTTTTGCACCCATACGGATATTGCAGCAACCTCCTAAAGGTCGGACCGAATAATCAGACCATACAGAGCCCGCCATTATCCACGCAGAGCCGACAAAGGGATATCACAGTGGTCGCCTAACTGTTGAATCATGTCTCAAGGACGAGCATCCTCTTTCAAGACGAGATCGCGAGTTGGTTCCTCCAAGACATCATCCATCAACAATGCCGCCGCTATTGCCCGCGCAAAAGCTGAAGCGGCAAAAGCAAGAAGCACCTTTGCTGAGCAAGAGATAGAATTGAAATTACAACAAGCATGCCTGGATGCAGAAAAAGCATGCCAACAAGCATGCCTGGATGCAGAAAAAACACACCAACAAGCATGCCTGGATGCAGAGAAAGCACGCCTTGAAGCAACATTACAGAAACTTGCTACTGAAAAAGAAACAGCAGCTGCCATAGCAGAAGCAGAAGCCTTAGAAGCTGCCATATATTCTGACGACAAACACAGCAGACGCAGCAGTGTGCTAGGCCTACAACAAGTTACTGTCATGATCTGAAGTGGATCTGACAGTTTTAAAAGCACAGGGTGAACGTTTTTTCCTTTGGCAAGGTGACGTGATTGCCCTCGGTGGCCTTTGGAATTATCACATGTGGTGTCATTCATTCTGAGTTGCCCCGGTGGTGGTTAGTGGTATCGCACGATAGTTTGGGTTTAATATGTACGTAATTATGAATCGGGTGTGGGGCTCTATAAATGAGTCTCAAGGTGTGCAATCACTGCTGGTGATAATGTCACGGTCACGCGTGTCTGGATGCAGATGTTACCGCAAGGCGAACCCAAATCACACGTGACCCAGGATACAGCGCCTCCAGTGGCGAATTTAAATAATAAGGGGGAACCTGGGAAACATTAACAATGGTGGGCCCTGCGATAGGGAATGGGGACATGGAGACCTCCTGCACTCCACTGAGCCAGTGTCCCTGCACTCCTCACATTCCCTATACAGGCTCCGCACCTGTCGCCGCATGCGAACCTTAAACCCTTGCTCGCCCTGACCCTAAACCCTCACTAGGGAATTGGGCGGTGCGGAGACTAATCCCACCACTGCACTAGAGACACACATGAGGGAAAGAGACAATACAGGGGGACACCACTTAGCTTTATGCTCTGTGCTTATGCTCCTGCAACAGAGCCCTCCACCTGCGTGCGTCTTCTCCTCCACCCGGATCCTTCACCATAACAGGATCCTTCACCATAGTGCAGCCTTGGGGCAGAGTCCACCACCAGTTGCTGCTGCTTAGTAACAGAGTCCCAAAGATGAGTTCAGCTTCTGCCACGAAGTCAAGCATGCTTGAGTCCAGCTCAGCAGCCAAGTCCCACATGGTGAGTGCTACTCTCCATAGTCGCCACTCCACCAGTCCATGCAGAGACTTCCTGCCGACACCATCACTGCGACTCCTCCACGCCATGCCAGCAATTCCTGCAGACACCATCACTGACACACGTCCCCCCTGGCTAAGCTGCACAGGACTCCTCCTCAGCTCCATCCTTCCACCAGGCTCTCACCAATTCAGAATCAATCAATGAATGAATATCACCAGCAGTGATTGCACACCCTGAGACTCATTTATAGAGCCCCACACCTGATTCATAATTACGTACATATTAAACCCAAACTATCGTGCGATACCACTAACCCCCACCGGGGCAACTCAGAATGAATGACACCACATGTGATAATTCCAAAGGCCACCGGGGGGCAATCACGTCACCTTGCCAAAGGAAAAAACGTTCACCCTGTGCTTTTAAAACTGTCAGATCAACTTCAGATCATGACAGTTACTCACGATCCATTGCAGCGTACTGCAGAGTACGTCCATCAGCATTCCAAATCAAATGGCGATCCAGACCCACAGGCGAAGACAGATCATTTTGTCAACAAGCCAACCAGATAATTCGGACCCCGAGAAAGCCAACTATCAGTCTCCCTACCAAAAGCAAGGAAATACACATTGGGATGATACTGACTACAATAATCTTTCTCCAGAACAGAAGATCAAGAATCTGTCCCGGCTTAAAGGGAAACCCTTCGCTTCAGAAAGGTACTACAGCAGTTGGACCAAACCAGAGACATCTAACAGGTATGATCGCACAGCACACATGTACTCTGACAACACTCCATCAGCTGGCAACAGTGCCAATCAAGCCACGATGGACTTTGGCAAGTTCCTTGCTCGACTTGAGTTGGTCACTAAGGGACTTGTAAAGTTCAGCGATTGCGCTGAAATCTACAGGGCTTGGCGAGCCTCCTTCAAAAATACCATAAGAGACATAGGTCTATCATGTAGTGAAGAAGTGGATCTCTTGGTAAAATGGCTAGGAAGTGAGTCTGCCAAACACGCAAAGAGAATCAGAGACATTAATGTAAATTGTCCAGATGTCGGCCTCAAAAGAATTTGGAATAGACTTGATGAATGCTATGGCTCAGTAGAGGTTATAGAAAGTGCCTTGTTTAAAAGAATAGAGGACTTTCCTAGAATAGCGAACAAGGATTATTCAAAGCGCAGAGAATTAACTGACTTGTTAATGGAGTTGTGTGTAGCAAAAGCAGAAGGAGATCTTGTGGGGTTGACATACCTCGACACTGCTAGAGGTGTGAACCCCATAGTTCAAAAACTCCCATATAACCTGCAAGACAAATGGGTTACATATGGTTCTAGGTATAAACAGACTTACAATGTACCATTTCCTCTATTCAATGTGTTTGTAGATTTTGTCTCAGAACAAGCAAAAATTAGAAGTGATCCTAGCTTTGATTTCATGCTGTCATGTGCCAATAACTCTGTTAGTAAACCTCGTAGAACAACTGTAGAGGTCCACAAAACTAACATTTCTTCCACAGGTTCAGTTCGCAAAGAGTTCAGCTCCGGTCAAGGAGAAGACAAATCCAAGGACCCAAGCAGGCAGTGTTCCTTACACAAGAAGCCACATTCCTTACTTAAGTGCAGAGCTTTCAGAGAAAAGTCATTGGAAGAAAGGAAGGCCTTCCTTAAGGAGAACCGCATCTGCTACAAATGCTGCTCTTCAACATCCCACTTCGCCAGGGACTGTGAGGTTAGTGCAAGGTGTACCGAATGTGACAGCACCGAACATAACGCAGTTCTACACCCTGGACCACCATTGGATGCTTTGCCCCAAGAGCATAGCGGGGACTGAATGACTCAAATACTGACACTCCAGCCATTACTTCTAAGTGTACAAAAGTTTGTGGAAACCTCACAGGAGTCAAGTCCTGCTCTAAAATTTCCCTAGTGAGAGTCTACCCGGCAGACGAAAAGGACAAAGCCATCAAAGTATGCGCGATTTTAGATGATCAGAGTAACAGGTCATTAGCCAAGTCTGCCTTCTTTGATAGCTTTAACGTCAGAGGACCCAGTGCCCCCTACTCTTTGAAAACTTGTGCCGGTATAGTAGAGACAGCTGGTAGGAGAGCAACAGGCTACGTAGTCGAGTCTATAGATGGCCAAATGCGTCTGCCCTTACCAACCATATTGGAATGTAACCAGATTCCTGACAACAGGTCAGAGATACCTACTCCTGAAGTGGCATCGTATCATCCTCTGAAGCGTATGGAACGCCTGATTCCTAACCTTGACCCAGAGGCTCAAATTATCTTGCTCCTAGGGAGAGATATTCTACAAGTTCACATGGTTAGACAACAAATCAATGGCTCACACAATGCTCCATATGCTCAGAGACTCAACCTTGGGTGGGTCATTGTAGGAGAGGTCTGTTTAGGAGGTGCACACAAACCGACAGTGGTTAACAACATGTTTACCAGGACTCTCAAGAATGGATGTCCATCTCTCCTTCAACCATGTGAAAATCACTACTTCATAAAGGAGTTGCTATACAGCACTTCAGCACCAGGTATCTTAGCAAGTCGTGCCAATGATGATTGCATTCAGAATTGCGACCAAGATCACCTTGGGTGTACGGTCTTCCACAAGACCAAAGAAGATAATCGTATAGCAATGTCATTTGAAGATAGACTGTTCCTAGAGATTATGGAGCAAGGAATGGTGCAGGACAAAACGAAGAGCTGGATTGCACCTCTACCCTTCAAGCCTCAAAGACAACGCTTGCCTAACAACAGAGAACAAGTTTACAAATGATTTGTCTCCCTCAAGCACAGCTTCCATAATAAACCAGAGATGAAAGATCATTTCTTTACCTTCATGGAGAAAATATTTAAAAACGGTCATGCAGAGTTAGCACCTACACTTCAAGACTCTGAAGAACGCTGGTACCTGCCTCTGTTTGGAGTGTATCACCCGAAAAAGCCAGGTCAAATCAGAGTAGTATTTGATTCGAGTGCTAAGTATGAAGGTGTTTCTTTGAATGATGTCTTGTTATCAGGCCCGGATCTGAACAACAAACTTTTACGCGTGCTTATCCGTTTTTGTAGAGATTCTATTGCATTCACAGCAGACATCCAACAGATGTTCCATTGCTTCTTTGTTAAAGAGGAACACAGGAATTTTTTGAGATTCTTGTGGTTCAAAGATAACGATCCTTCCAAAGAGATTATGGAGAATCGTATGAAAGTACATATTTTTGGTAATAGTCCTTCTCCTGCAGTAGCCATCTACGGGCTGAGACGCACGGCTCAAGAGGTTGAAGTACGGAACAGATGCCAGACTGTTTATAGAGAAAGATTTCTAGGTGGATGACTGTTTGAAATCGATGCCAACAAATGAGACCGCGATTAGTCTTCTGATAAGAGCCAAAGAAATCGACTGTGTAACCAATCAAAAACCAATACCAAAAGATAGTGTTCTGAGGAAACTCGACCCAGTCATGGATGGAGACGGTCTCATAAGAATAGGAGGATGCCTTAAAGAGGCAAAAATAGGTTCTGCAGAGAAACATCCCATGATAGTTCCTGGACAACATCACATAGCTACGCTGCTTGTTCAACATTATAACGAGTGGACAAAACACCAAGGTCGTATGTTCACAGAGGGAGCCTTAAGAACATCTGGTCGGTGGATAGTTGGAGGTAAGAGATGTGTGTGCAGATTCATCTTTAACTGTGTTACTTGCAAGAAACTTCGTGGTATGTCACAGATTCCGAAGATGGCAGATCTTCCATATGACCGATTTAGCACAGATCCACCTTTCACCAACATTTGTCTAGATGTGTTTGGTCCTTGGTCTGTGGTTCTCCGACAAACCAGAGGAGGCCACACAAATGGGAAATGATGGGCGATTATGTTCACTTGTCTATCCATTAGAGCTGTCCACATAGAGGTAATTCAATCTATGGTCACTTCATGCTTCATAAATGCTCTCCGGTGTTTCTTTGCCATCAGAGGACCCGTCAAACATATTCGTTCAGACCGAGGCACGAACTTTGTCGGAGCAGCAGAGAACTGCAACTCTCTTCTAACTTGGATATGAAGGACGTAGAAAAATACCTAAGTGTACATGGGTGTACTTTGACTTTTAACCCACCACATTCTTCACACATGGGAGGTGTATGGGAGAGAATGATAGGTGTCGCAAGGAGAATCCTCGATTCAATCTTCTTACAGGAAGGATCTGGAAGACTGACACACGAAAGCTTGACAACATTCATGGCCGAAGTGTCAGCCATCATAAACGCCAGACCGTTGACTCCAATTTCCAGTGATCCTGGTGACCCAACTGTTCTCACCCCAGCCCTGCTGCTTATGCAGAAGACCGACACTAATTGCTCTCCACCTGGAGAATTTAATGTTAAAGACCGTTACAGGAGTCGATGGAGACAAGTACAGAGACTTTCCAATACCTTTTGGGGCAAGTGGAAAAAACAGTACCTGCCTACTCTGCAACAGAGGAGAAAGTGGCAAACCAGCAAGCCTAACCTCCAGCCTGGCGATATAGAACTAATGAAAGACTGTCAGTCTCAGAGAAATGAATGGCCATTAGGTCTCATTACCCAGACATTCCCAAGTAAAGATGGAATCATACGTAAGGTGGAAGTAAAAATAGGAAAACAAGGCGAGACCAAATTGTTCCTCAGGCCAGTAGAGGAACTCATTCTGCTGTTCTCGTCCAATAAACACAATAGTGACGTCGGCTGACGTCAAGCGGGGAGTGTTCTGTCCAGCCATATAATTGCTGTTTAGAAAGTCTAGTCATTTTTTTTATGTCTCCGATTATCACAGACATGGTATTTTTGTGTGTATTAATCCTTCATATATTTCATATTGTAAGGTAACAGCACCACCTGCTGGCCGTTTAATGCATAGATTCTAGTTTAATTTGCAATGTCTTGTGGGAAGTTCCTAGGGCATTGTGGGATTGTTCCTGTTGCATCATGGTCTTATTTATGACACTGTGAAGGGAACAGCAGCCATTAATCCTCCATGTGTCTTAGGAGAAACTACACCATTCGTGTTCTTCATGCTCCTTAAACAGCCTGCTCTAAGCATAGTTGGTAAGCACTATCTAGGTGTTATAATCCTGTGTTTATCAATACGTTTGTTGTGCTAAGTAGGTAATCAATTTGTATATTACCTCATGTTACCTGTGTATTGCAGACTATTTGTGATTCATGCTCTGTGCAGTTATATATTCTGAAATGCTCCTGTTATTGCATTCTATAGTTTCACCCTTTCCTGTCACATCTGCAATCAATAAAAGAAGGTTACAATTTTACAGCCTCTTTTCTTAAAGAAGACAGGGGGTTTAGCTACATGTCTCATTGCACACCCTGCTAACGTGTATGAGGACAGTATAAGTAGTGTGTATGAGAGTTAGGCTGGAGTCACATCAGTGTATGGCATCTGGTACAAGAGCATTGAATGCGAGATGCTAATGACTCTCAGCTCCAGCTCTGCTGCAAGTGGGAGCAGAGTGTCCTGCTACTGTGCGCCGATCCTCTCGCATGACAGGATCACAGCACAGCTGCGGAGGAGGCGTAGAAAATAATTTCTCTCCTGTACTGGCGTCGGCGTATATTGCAGTGCACTTGGGTGATATGAGTGCAGTACAGTGTTTCACTTGCACTAGGGATGGGCGAATCCTGAAATACTCGGAATCGCTAGACTGTAACGAGTCCGAGTCGGAAACTCGCTGCTCGTTGCAAGTCTAGCGAGTCCAATGTTAATGAATGGGGATGCGAGTATTGCAGCGATTCCTGTGCTGGGGAGAGAGAGAGAGAGAGAGATATTACTACAAGCAATTCTAGTTTCTTAGCGATTTTGTGTCCCCCTGCTGACACAAAATCGCTAAGAAACTAGAATTGCTTGTATTAAACTCTGGAAAAAAAAAAAAATAGGAGTCTTAGCGATTTTGTGTCCCCCTGCTGACTAGTGTTGAGCTTTCCGATTGGCTGCCGAAATGATGTCATCATGATGCGCTGTCTGTGCGCATTCTTTCTGTTTTCTCAGTGATTGATCTAGGCTGCTGTTCACATTAAACGGCAGCCCTGCCCTGCCCTAGGCTTTATTTGATTACGCACCTGTATCTGGGCCTGGATCGTCCTTTATCATGTGGTGCTGGACAGGCAGTGTGGAGGTTGGACCTGAAATGTCTGCATGGACCTGGCTAATCTTTATCTGCGCTTGTCCTCTCTGGTGCCATAGGAGCGATTCTGAAATGCTTGAGGTACAGTGTGCATGTAATGAGGTCTTGCTTTTATACATTTAGGAGGCCGTAATGGCACAGCGAATATAAAAAACGTAGAGTAGGACTCCCCATACGAGACTGCCTTGACATGGCGGGGTAGCTCAAACAATTGATCAATTTTTTGCTAAATGTCTCATTTTTGAATACAGATTGAAACCTATGTGTGTTTTCACACTTCTTGTATTACGTTCTGACCACAAGCAGCGCTGGCTTCTCCCCCTCTTTTTTAATGACGGAAGGTAGGTATCCTTCCGCACTGTATTCCTCCACCACTGTAAAAAAAAAAAAAGTCCCTAGTCTCACTTTATGCCATTGCTGCGTGGGAATTTCCCACGCAGCAATGGCATAAAGTGAGACTAGGGACTTTTTTTTTTTTTTTTTAAAAGTGGTGGAGGAATACAGTGCGGAAGGATACCTACCTTCCGTCATTGTATTCCTGGAGCTGGTAGAGAATGGTAGCATCAGCTGATGCTGCTGTTCTCCACGCAAGATGGACGTAGGACCCTCGTGGACTTCTGTGGATCGGGGTAAGTATATTGGTGTTTTTTTATTTTGATATTTAACCCTCAGGTGACAATGGCTTCGGGGATCAAAGTGACAAGTGACGGTAAGTATGTACTCTATGTTATATGTACTGTATGTCTATATGTATGTATTGTATGTAGTATATATGTATGTTGCATGCATGTAGTATATATGCAGTATATATGTAGTATGCATGTTGCATGCATGTAGTGTATGTATGTAGTATGCATGTAGCATGTATGTAGTATGTATGTTGCATGTAGTATATATGTAGTATGTATGTTACATGTAGTATATATAGTATATATGTAGTATATATGTTGTATGTATGTAGTATGCATGTAGTATGTAGCATGTATGTTGCATGTATGTAGCATGTAGTATGTATGTAGTATGTATGTTACATGTAGTATATATGTTGTATGTATGTAGTATGCATGTAGTATGTATGTTGCATGTAGTATATATGTAGTATGCATGTTGTATGTATGTAGCATGTATGTAGCATGTAATTTTTTTCTTTTTTTACATTCAACACATTAGCCGGATGATGGGACTACTACTGTCCCATCATTGGCTAATGTGTCAATCACTGTCATGGTAGCAGGCATCGCCCGATGGGACTTGTAGTCCCATCGGACGATGCCTGCACAGACCACCGGAGCCTGCACAGACCACCGGCAGGCCGGCACAGCCCCCCGGCAGGCCGGCACAGCCCCCCGGCAGGCCGGCACAGCCCCCCGGCAGGCCGGCACAGACCACTGGCAGGCCAGCACAGCCCCCTGGCAGGCCGGCAAAGACCACCGGAGCCTGCATAGACCACCGGCAGGCCGGCACAGCCCCCCGGCAGGCCGGCACAGACCACCAGAGCCTGCACAGACCACCGGCAGGCCGGCACAGACCACCAGCAGGCCGGTACAGACCCCCGGACAGTTGGCACAGCCCCCCCGAAGGCCCGAACTGACGGCGCATCATGATGCGCACAGACAGCGCATCATGATGACGTCATTTCGGCAGCCAATCGGAAAGCTCAACACTAGTCAGCAGGGGGACACAAAATCGCATAGACTCCTATTTTTTTTTTTTTTTCAGAGTTTAACCCCTTCCTGACATGAGACGTACTATCCCGTCCACGGTACCCGGGCCCGTATGACCGGGGACGGGATAGTACGTCTACCGCGATCAGCGGCGCCCACGTGGTGAGCGCCGCTGATCGCGGCCGGGTGTCAGCTGATTATCACAGCTGACACCCGGCACAATGTGTCAGGGGCGGTCACGGACCGCCCCCGACACATTAACCCCTTGCACACCGCGATCAAACGCGATCGCGGTGTACCGGGAGTTAAAGGGAAGCATCGGCAGGGAGGGGGCTCCCTCCGTGCTTCCCTGAGCCCCCCACGGCAGCGCAATGTGCAGCGCTGCTGCGGGGGGCTCCTATCCTCCAGGCCCCCGAATCCAAGATGGCGACGGGGGCCTTCGGGGGCCTGGGGAAGCTGGCTTCCTCAGTGCCTGCAAAGCGCAGGCATGAGGAAGCCTTGTGCACTGCCTGTGACAGATTGCTGATCTGTCACAGTGATCTGTGATGTGACAGATCAGCGATCTGTCACAGGACAGTGATGTCCCACCTGGGACTATGTAATAAAGTAAAAAAAAATTAAAAAAAAAAGTGTAAAAATAAATTAAAAAAAATCGCCAAATAAATTAGTAAAAAAAAAAAAAATATTCCCCAATAAATTCATTTTTTTAAAATAATAAAAAAAAAAAACAATAAATGTACACATATTAGGTATCGCCGCGTCCGTAACGACCTGCCCTATAAAACTGTCCCATTAGTTAACCCCTTTAGCGAACCCCTTAAAAAATAAAAATAAAAAACGAAGCAAAAAATAATGATTTATTATCATACCGCCAAACAAAAAGTGCAATAACGCGAGATCAAAAAGACGCATATAAATATCCATGGTACCGCTGAAAACGTCATCTTGTCCCGCAAAAAACAAGCCGCCACACAGCATCATCAGCAAAAAAATAAAAAAGTTATAACTCGCAGAATAAAGCGATGCAAAAATAATTATTTTTTATATAAAATAGTTTTCATTGCATAAAACCGACAAAAACATAAAAAAACGACCTAAATGAGGTATCGCTGTAACCGTACTGACCCGAAGAATAAAAGCGCTTTATCAATTTTACCGCACGCGGGACGGTGTAAATGCCCCCCCCAAAAGAAATTCATGAAACGCTGGTTTTTGTTCATTCTGCGTCCCAAAAATCGGAATAAAAAGCGATCAAAAAATTTCACATGCCCGAAAATGGTACCAATAAAAACGTCAACTCGTCCCGCAAAAAATAAGACCTCACATGACTCGGTGAGTCAAAATACGGAAAAATTATAGCTCTCAATATGTGGTGATGCAAAAACTATTTTTACAATAAAAAGCATCTTTTAGCGTGCGACAGCCGCCAAACATAAAAACCGCCATAAATAGTAAATCAAACCCCCCGTTATCACCCCTTTAGTTAGGGAAAAATAATAAAATAAAAAAAATGTATTTATTTCCATTTTTCCATTAGGGTTAGGGCTAGGGTTAGGGCTAGGGGTGTGTTGGGGTAGGGTTAGGTTAGGGTTAGGGTTAGGGTTAGGGCTAGGGCTAGGGTTAGGGCTAGGGTTAGGGTTAGGGCTAGGGCTAGGGTTAGGGCTAGGGTTAGGGCTAGGGTTAGGGCTAGGGTTAGGGGCGTGTTGGGGTTCGGGTTGGAGTTAGAATTGGGGGTTTCCACTGTTTGGGCACATCAGGGGCTCTCCAAATGCAACATGGCGTCTGATCTCAATTCCAGCCAATTCTGAGTTGAAAAAGTCAAATGGTGCTCCTTCCCTTCCAAGCTCTGCTATGCGCCCAAACAGTGTTTTACCCCCTCATGTAGGGTATCAGCCTACTCAGGACAAATTGCAAAACAATTTTTGGGGTCCAATTTCTCCTGTTACCCTTAGGAAAATAAAAAATTGGGGGCAAAAATATCATTTTTGTGGAAAAAAAATGATTTTTTTATTTTCACGTCCGAGTGTTATAAACTTCTGTGAAGCACTTGGGGGTTCAAAGTGCTCACCACACATCTAGATAAGTTCCGTGGGGGGTCTAGTGTCCAAAATGGGGTCACTTGTGGGGAGTTTCAATAGTTTAGGTACATCAGGGGCTCTCCAAACGCACATGACACCCGCAGACCATTCCATCAAAGTCTGCGTTCCAAAACGTCACTGCTTCCCTTCCGAGCCCAGACGTGTGTCCATACAGTAGTTTTCTCCCACATATGGGGTGTCAGCGTACTCAGGACAAATTGGACAACAACTTTTGGGGTCCAATTTCTCCTGGTACCCTTGGGAAAATAAAAAAAATGGTGACTAAAAGATCATGTTTGTGGAAAAAATACGAATTTTTTATTTTCACGCCCGGGCGTTGTAAACTTCTGTGAAGCACTGGGGGGGTCAAAGTGCTCACCACACATCTAGATAAGTTCCTTGGGGGGTCTAGTTTACAAAATGGTGTCATTTGTGGGGGGTTTCCACTGTTTAGGTACATTAGGGGCTCTCCAAAGGCAACATGACACCCGCAGACCATTCCATCAAAGTCTGCATTCCAAAACGTCACTACTTCCCTTCCGAGCCCTGACGTGTGCCCATACAGTAGTTTTCTCCCACATATGGGGTAGCAGCGTACTCAGGACAAATTGGAAAACAACTTTTGGGGTCCAATTTCTCCTGGTACCCTTGGGAAAATAAAAAAATGGTGACTAAAAGATCATGTTTGTGGAAAAAATACGAATTTTTTATTTTCACGCCCGGGCGTTGTAAACTTCTGTGAAGCACTGGGGGGGTCAAAGTGCTCACCACACATCTAGATAAGTTCCTTGGGGGGTCTAGTTTACAAAATGGTGTCATTTGTGGGGGGTTTCCACTGTTTAGGTACATTAGGGGCTCTCCAAAGGCAATATCACACCCGCAGACCATTCCATCAAAGTCTGCATTCCAAAACGTCACTACTTCCCTTCCGAGCCCTGACGTGTGCCCATACAGTAGTTTTCTCCCACATATGGGGTAGCAGCGTACTCAGGACAAATTGGAAAACAACTTTTGGGGTCCAATTTCTCCTGGTACCCTTGGGAAAATAAAAAAATGGTGACTAAAAGATCATGTTTGTGGAAAAAATACGAATTTTTTATTTTCACGCCCGGGCGTTGTAAACTTCTGTGAAGCACTGGGGGGGTCAAAGTGCTCACCACACATCTAGATAAGTTCCTTAGGGGGTCTAGTTTCCAAAATGGTGTCATTTGTGGGGGGTTCCACTGTTTTGGTACATCAGGAGTTTTCCAAACGCGACATGGTGTCCGATCTCAATTCCAGCCAAAAACGTCAAATGGCGCTGCTTCCCTTCCGAGCTCTGCCATGCCCCCAAATAGTGGTTTACCCCCACATGTGGGGTATCAGCGTACTCAGGACAAATTGCACAATAACTTTTAGGGTCCTGTTACCCTTGGAAAAATAAGAATTGAGGGTGAAAAGATCATTTTTGTGGAAAAAATATGATTTTTTAATTGTATGGCTTTATGTTATAAACTTCTGTGAAGCCCATGGGGGTTCAAAGTTCTCACCACACATCTAGATAAGTTCCTTAGGGTGTCTAGTTTCCAAAATGGTGTCATTTGTGGGGGTTTCCACTGTTTTGGTACATCAGGGGTTTTCCAAACGCGACATGGTGTCCGATCTCAATTCCAGCCAAAAACGTCAAATGGCGCTGCTTCCCTTCCGAGCTCTGCCATGCGCCCAAATAGTGGTTTACCCCCACATGTGGGGTATCAGCGTACTCAGGACAAATTGCACAATAACTTTTAGGGTCCTGTTACCCTTGGAAAAATAAGAATTGAGGGTGAAAAGATCATTTTTGTTGAAAAAATATGATTTTTTAATTGTATGGCTTTATGTTATAAACTTCTGTGAAGCCCATGGGGGTTCAAAGTTCTCACCACACATCTAGATAAGTTCCTTAGGGGGTCTAGTTTCCAAAATGGTGTCATTTGTGGGGGGTTTCCACTGTTTTGGTACATCAGGGGTTTTCCAAACGCGACATGGTGTCCGATCTCAATTCCAGCCAAAAACGTCAAATGGCGCTGCTTCCCTTCCGAGCTCTGCCATGCGCCCAAATAGTGGTTTACCCCCACATGTGGGGTATCAGCGTACTCAGGACAAATTGCACAATAACTTTTAGGGTCCTGTTACCCTTGGGAAAATAAAAATTGGGGTGAAAAGATCATTTTTGTGGAAAAAATATGATTTTTTAATTGTACCGCTGTACGTTATAAACTTCTGTAAAGCCCTTGTGGGTTCAAAGTTCTCACCACATATCTAGATAAGTTCCTTGGGGGGTCTAGTTTCCAAAATGGGGTCACTTGTAGGGGGTTTCCACTGTTTAGGTACATCAGGGACTCTCCAAACGTGACATGGCGTCCAATCTGAATTCCAGCCAATTTTGCATTGAAAAAGTCAAACGGCGCTCCTTCCATTCTGAGCTCTGCCATGCGCCGAAACAGTCGTTCCCCCCCACATATCAGGTATCTGCGTACTCAGGACAAATTGCACAATAACTTTTGCAGTTCAATTTCTCCTGTTACCCTTGGTAAAATAAAAAAAATTGAACCTGAAGTATTTTTTTTATGAAAAAAAGTTAGATGTTCATTTTTTTTTAAATAGTCAAAAAAATTCCTGTGACGCACCTAAAGGGTTAATAAACTTCTTGAATGTGGTTTTGAGCACCTTAAGGGGTGCAGTTTTTAGAATGGTGTCACTTTTGTGTATTTTCTATCATATAGACCCCTCAAAGTGGCTTCAAATGTGATGTGGTCCTAAAAATAAAATGGTGTTGTAAAAATGAGAAATCGCTGGTCAACTTTTAACCCTTATAACTTCCTAACAAAAAAAAATTTTGGTTCCAAAATTGTGCTGATGTAAAGTAAACATGTGGGAAATGTTAGTTATCAAGTTTTTTGTGTGCCTTATCTCTGTGATTTAAGGGCATAAAAATTCAAAGTTGGAAAATTGCGAAATTTTCAAAATTTTCGCCAAATTTCCGTTTTTCTCACAAATAAACGCAAGTTATTTGAATGAAATTTTACCACTAACATGAAGTACAATATGTCACGAGAAAACAATGTCAGAATCACCGGGATCCATGGAAGCGTTCGAGAGTTATGACCTCATAAAGGTACAGTGGTCAGAATTGTAAAAATTGGCCCGGTCATGAACGTGCAAACCACCCTTGGGGGTGAAGGGGTTAATACAAGCAATTCTAGTTTCTTAGCGATTTTGTGTCAGCAGGGGGACACAAAATCGCTAAGAAACTAGGATTGCTTGTATTAAACTCTGAAAAAACTAGGATTGCCATTGATTTGTATTGGACTCGTTACTGTGCGAGTAATCGCTTGGAAACTCGCAGAGTACCGACTCCTGCGAGTCCCCTACTACTCGCAGAGTAACGAGTCCTAACGAGTAGATTCGCCCATCCCTAACTCGCACCCATAGACTTGTATGGGTGTGAGTGAGCCGAGTCTCGCTGCCAATCGCAGCACGCTGCCTTTGTCTCATACCGAACTGGCCTGAGAAAATAATTGCAGACCTGAGCTACCCCATGCAATAACACTGGGCAGAGTGCTATGTGATGTTTTATCGCATAACACTTGGCCGTGTTATACAGTAGTGTGACTCCGGCCTTAAAAATGTGTCCAGCATCCTCTGTTCCAGGGCTACAGAATAGCTTGTAAAGAGTACATTGTGTATTATACCAATTTATTGCTGAAACCAACACGATTGTTGCCTTTTGTAACTCTGTAACCACCAAGCTATTTACCTCTTCATAAAGTTTTTCTTGAACTGTCTCCTGTGTACTACTCTACCACAAAGGGCCACTGTATCCTATTAATTTAAAGGTGAAGGGGGAACAACATCAAACAAAACATTTGCACTTTCTCACAAATGGTCTGTTACAGCAGGATATTGTCTCCAAATATTTGGCCTCCAAATGTGGTAAGGGGCTAGGTAATTATTTTTAAAATGATATAGAATTATATGGGAAGGATTCAGAGGTGTAGCTAGGGGTTCAGCTCGGGGGGAAGCGAAACATTTGAATGGGCCCCTAACCAGTAACCTTATTACAACTAAATGGTTGCCATATGTTGACACATAGTGGTAGATAGATACCAGTGTTGTAGAGCATACAATTGATTACAGTACAGTTATATATAGTAACCTACAGATGACATTCTTTCGGATGGAGTCATTCATTTGCCCTGTCTTTTCCTACTTGTCCAGACCTACATGGCAACTTCTTCCAGCCAGGATTCATCTGCAGAGATTACAACAAAGACACATTTGACTTCTCACATTTCCAGCAACATGTCCATCTATTCCTCATCCTACTGATACCATAAGGCTGGGGTCAGACTTGCGTGTGCAATACGAGAAACTCGCAGGAGTCTCTCACATCAATATCTGGCACTGCCACCGGCACTCAGAACGGAGTGTGCGGCTGCATGTATTTCTATTCAGCAGCACACTCCAGTCCAGAGTGCCGGCAGCAGTGCCAGTTTTAATGTGAGAGACTCGCGCAAGTTTCTCGCATCACACTCGCAAGTGTGACCCCGGCCTAATAGTGAGCCACTGCTGTGATTATGTGTCCTTATCACTGCAACTGCTTTTAGGCAAAATAACAGCGCTCCTCTTACTGCCCCATATAATAATGCCCACCATAGTGCCTATTACAATCACATAGTAATAATGCATCATTTGTGCCCTCTAGATGGTGGAATTGCCCCTTAGAAAATATTAATGCCCTGTTTAAATGCCCTAGAAAACAGTCCCACATTTTGCCCCTTTAACAGCAACAGTACTGTGACTGCCCCTATAAGACAAATGCTTCCAAAATTCTCACTTAAAGGCATACTGCAGAGAGATTAAAAAGTGTTGCACTGTCCCGGCCTATACACTAGAAAGATGAGATGCCCAGTGCACTTCTATTAATTTTAAAACACTTGTAATTCTGTGTAACAGGAGCTGCTCCTCACTGCTCCCCCCTCCATCTGGGAAGTTAAGTCACACACCAGTGTGCAGCTCCCCCCTGTGAGAAACAGTCAGCCTGAGAAGAGGGAGTGTGACGTCCCTGAGGGTTCAGTCACCACAGAGGTACTGCACCTCATCCAGTGGTGTGGTACCCCACTCTCAGGTAAGGAGGGAGCGCCACCCTGGACTCTAACACCTGCACCCAACACACACAACAGTAGCAGGGCACCCTGGACGTACCCTAAGGGAGGATGGTCTCATCCCTGGCTGGGTAGTAAAGGGTGTTGAGAGGTGGGTGGAGTTGGTAGGAAGAGAGCGGGACAGAACAGTTCAGAGAGGGGAAGGAGAGTGAGAAGATGTGTGGTGAAGTAGCTCCCTCTCAGGAGGAGCTGCAGAAGGAAAGAAACAGACAGATAGAAGCTCCTGGAGAGCAGAAGGGGTCTTAGGGGCACAGGAATTGCGGATGCCACCCGTGGGGCGCGATCCAGTATTGGAGAGACCAGGTCGTAAGGGGGTACCGGCCCCCGAGCCTAGTGAGAAATCACCGGACTCAACTAGCAAGCCGGAGGCAGAGGCAACGGTAGGTGCTTCAGCCACAAGCCACAGTTATCTTCGCTGGAAAGGCAGCCAAAAGGGAGCAAGGGGACACAGAGAGGACGTCACCCGACAAGGTCTGCAGCTGCTGGCCTGGAACACTGACTGTGAGGTGTTGAGTAGGAGAGGCAGAAAGCCAACACAGTGAGACGGCCAGGATAGGCATATACTGAGAGGAGTCCTGGGAAGGTGTATCCTGATCTACCTGGGAGTTTGCTGGACCCCTCACTTGGAGGACGCAGCACCAAGCGGGTATATGCGCATCAGAACAGTGAGTGAAGCTTTGGGACTGCACCTCACTTGTGTCCTCTGATCATTCCTGCATCACCTGCCCTGCATCATATCTACCAACATCACCTTTAATATCCTAACTGCCCTGGGATACAGCTCTACTCATGGAGAGCCAAACCATCTCTGCTGCCTTATCATCATCCCAGAGGATCTGCATTGCAGCATCGGTCCCCTGACCGAATACCACGGGTGGCGTCACAAACACTTTAGAAACTTTATTTCCCTGTAAATATCCCTTTAATTGGACGCCCAGGGCCACGGACAGGGTCACAGCTGCCGTGACACATCCCCTTTAAATACTGGCCCAGTACCGAGTATCCCCACTGCCCTGGCGGGCGATCCAGGAGCGTGGCCACACCCCCTATTCTGTGCAGAGAAACAGCTATTATCAGGAGACTGGCATACTGCTGTAATATCCCGGATGGGAGGGGTGAACAATGCAGTGAAGAGTAGCTCCAGCCTCCTAATAATGTCTCCTTGTCTGCAGTTCCAGTTGAGAGAGCATGAAGGGGGTGTGGCCATGCAGTGAAGTAGACATTATCAGGGGGCTGGCTGCTGCTACAAAATGCCATGAGATGGCTTCGCTCCCTGTTGTGAGTTCATTTTCCTCTTCATTACTGAGGCCCGAGGAACTCCCTCTTCTGGTAAAGAAAGGTAGTGAGCCTGATTATCAAACACCTGAGGCTGATGATGATGACTGGCTGAGTGGAGTTACTGACTGGATATAAGGCTGCCGACGCCCTTCTGCCCTGCGGGTGATTTCTCTGTGGGATCCTTGGAGACCAGTCTGAATTCCTGCTCCTCTAAAGCTAAGTTTGCTGCTCGGCCTTTTGCATTGGTGCTTGATTTTGTTTTGCTTTGTTTTTCTGGATTTCTGCCATTCCCTGCTGGGGTGTGCTGAATTCCTTTAGCTCTGAAAATACCTGAGTGCTGATTTAGTTTTTGAAGCCTAGCTGCTTCAGGGCCTTTTTCATATCAGCTTGTTGGCTTATGTCTTTGATAGGGTTTTGGCAGATTGCAGACAGCAGCCTTCCTGTCCTTTCCTATCTAGGTAGTTTTGGGCCCCGTCTTTGCTCAGTCTATCTTTCTGTCTGTGTTAGTGTTTTCATCTTGCTTCACCGTCATTATATGTTGGGGGCTGCCTATTGCTTTGGGGTCTGCTCTGGGGCAGTTTAGATTTCCCCTTTCTTTCTTTAGGCCTAGTTAATTCTCCGGCCGTGATCGAGGGGTCTAGGGCATCGTAGGAACCCCCCACGGCTACTGCTAGTTGTGTTGATAGGTTCAGGGGTCTGCAATCTGATAGTTGCCAACTTTTCTGGCTTTCTGGACTTAGCTTGTATTTCTGTTTTTGCCTCCTACGGTGACTCAATCATAACAGAATCACCCGCCATACCGCAGATCCTATGGTACTCAATAGCAGGAAAGAATTTAAAAAAAAAAAATAAAAAGTGTGTATATTTTTTCCTCTATATCTCTGAGGCCGTAGGGGGAATTTTTTTTTCTCTCAATGGAGAAAAAGCAATTGTCTGATCGTGTGGAGCAGCTCGCTGCGGAAGTGCGGGGAATTTCCACCTACCTTGCTCATTCACATGCTGCTGAACCAAAGATTCCTACACCTGATGTATTTTTTGGGGATCGGTCTAAATTTTTGAATTTCAAAAATAATTGTAAATTATTTTTTGCCTTGAAGCCTAACGCGTCAGGGAGCTCCGCGCAGCAGGTTAAAATTGTCATCTCCTTGCTGCGTGGCGATCCCCAGGATTGAGCGTTTTCTTTGAAACCAGATGATCCTATTCTGACTAATGTGAACGCATTTTTTCAGGCCTTGGGGTTGTTGTATGACGAACCTAATGCCATTGATCAGGCTGAAAAGACCCTGCTGGCATTGAACCAGGGTCGTGATTCTGCAGAATTGTACTGTCAAAAATTCCGAAAGTGGGCAGTACTTACTACCTGGAATGATAATGCCTTGGCTGCTCTCTTTCGGAAGGGGTTGTCAGAAGCCGTAAAAGATACTATGGTGGGATTTCCTGTTCCCTCTGGTCTTGACGATTCTATGTCATTAGCCATTCAGGTTGATCGGCGTTTGCGCGAACGCAAAGCTGCACGAGAGGTGTTGCCACCTGTTGAACAAATGTCTGAACCTATGCAATGTGATAGAGTTTTTTCCAGAGAGCAGCGTCAGGAGTTCAGAAGGCGTAATAAGTTGTGTTTTTTCTGTGGAGATGCCTCGCATATTATTTCTGCCTGTCCTAAACGAGAGAAACGCTTTGCACACACGTTTTCTGTTGGGGGTGTTCAACCTAAGTTTCTTCTGGCTATTACTCTGATCTGCTCCCTGTCCACCTTTTCCGCCAAGGCTTTTGTGGATTCGGGAGCAGCCCTAAACCTAATGGACTTGGATTTTGCTAAGCGTTGTGGATTTCCGATGACGCCTCTGCAGACGCCTATCCCTTTGAGGAGGATTGATGCTACTCCTTTGGCTAAAAATAAACCTCAGTTTTGGACCCAGGTGGTAATGCGGGTCGCCCCAGACCATCAAGAAAATTGCAGATTTTTGGTGTTGCATAATCTGCATGATACTATTGTTCTGGGGTTTCCCTGGTTACAAATTCATAATCCAGTTTTGGATTGGAAATCTGTGTCTGTGGTGAGTTGGGGTTGTCGGTGTGCCGTTAGTGAGGCTCCGGTGTTTTCCACCTCTCCTCAGTCGCATGATGTTCCTGATTATTTGGCGGACTTTGATGATGTATTTAGCGAGAATGAGTCTGCGTCTCTGCCTCCTCATAGGAGTTATGACTGTGCAATTGAACTGAGCCCGGGGTGTAAATTTCCCAAGGGTCGGCTCTTCAATTTATCTGTACCCGAGCACGAGGCTATGCGATCCTATATTAAGGAGGCGTTGGAGAAGGGTCATATTAGACCATCCTCGTCACCCTTAGGTGCCGGGTTTTTTTTTGTAGCCAAAAAGGATGGATCATTAAGACCTTGTATTGATTATCGTGCCCTCAACAAAATTACTGTTAAATATCAGTATCCATTACCCCTGATTTCTGATCTATTCTCCAGAGTTAAAGGTGCTTGCTGGTTTACCAAGCTTGACCTCAGGGGGGCGTATAATCTTATTCGCATTAAGCATGGGGATGAATGGAAGACAGCGTTTAATACTCCGGAGGGACATTTTGAGTACCTGGTGATGCCTTTTGGGCTCACTAATGCCCCTTCTGTCTTCCAGTGCTTCATGAACGATATTTTCCGAGATTTTGTCGATAAATTTTTGATTATCTATCTGGATGATATTTTGATCTTCTCCAAGGATTGGGATTCTCATGTGGAACATATTCGGACTGTGTTCCGGATCTTGAGGGAGAATTCCCTGTATGTCAAAGGATCTAAATGCCTTTTTGGAGTACAGAGGATTTCTTTTTTGGGATTTATTTTGTCCCCGTCAACTATTGAAATGGACCCGGCCAAGGTACAGGCCATTTACGATTGGGTTCAGCCCACTTCTTTGAAGGCCCTCCAGAAGTTTTTGGGTTTTGCTAATTTTTATCGGAAATTTATAGCAAAATTTTCTAGTATTGCCAAGCCATTGACTGATTTGACTAAGAAGGGTGCTGATGTGTTAAATTGGTCTCCGGAGACTGTTTCTTCCTTTCAGGAGCTGAAGCGAAGATTCACCTCTGCCCCGGTTTTGCAGCAACCTGATGTCTCACTTCCATTCCAGGTAGAGGTGGATGCTTCTGAGATTGGTGCAGGAGCTGTTTTTATGAATCCCTGTGCTTTCTTTTCCCGAAAGTTCTCTCCATCTGAACGTATCTATGATGTGGGGAATAGGGAACTGTTGGCCATGTAATGGGCATTTGAGGAGTGGAGACATTGGTTGGAGGGAGCTAAGCATCAAGTCGTGGTCCTCACTGACCACAAGAATTTGATTTACCTAGAGTCGGCTAAGCGCTTGAACCCTAGATAGGCTAGGTGGGCCTTGTTTTTTACACGTTTTGATTTTGCGGTTTCTTTTCTTCCTGGAATGAAGAATGTCAAGGCAGACGCCCTCTCTAGGAGCTTCTTTGCTGATTCTCCTGTGGTGACCAAGCCTGCTACCATCTTAGGCGAAGGGGTAGTTCTTTCTGCCATCTCGCCCGATTTGAGACGTGCTCTGGAAGAGTTCCAGGAGGACAAACCTGAGCGTTGTCCCAGTGGAAAGTTGTATGTTCCTGACCAGTGGAAGAAGAGAGTGATGTCTGAAGTTCATTGCTCTACTTTGGCTGGTCATCCAGGTATTTTTGGTACTAGAGATCTGGTGAGTCGGTTTTTTTGGTGGCCCTCCTTGTCTCGTGATGTCAGGAATTTTGTGCAGTCCTGTGGGACGTGCTCCCGGTCTAAATCGTGTTCTCGCTCTAGTAGGTTGTTGATGCCTTTGCCTGTCCCCAAGAGGCCATGGACCCATATTTCAATGGATTTCATCTCTGATATGCCTGTCTCTCAAAGGATGACTGTTATTTGGGTGATTTGTGATAGGTTCTCTAAGATGGTTCATCTTGTACCACTCCCTAAGTTGCCGTCTTCCTCTGAGTTGGTGCCCCTGTTTTTACAACAGGTGGTTCGTTTGCACGGGATTCCTGAGAACATTGTATCTGACAGAGGAGTCCAGTTTGTGTCTAGATTTTGGAGAACTTTCTGTTCCAGGCTGGGAATTCAGTTGTCCTTCTCCTCTGCTTTTCACCCTCAGACCAATGGGCAGACAGAGAGAACAAACCAGACCTTGGAGTCATATTTGAGATGTTTTATTTCTGCTGATCAGGATGATTGGGTTTCATTTTTGCCCTTGGCTGAATTTGCTTTAAATAATAGAGCTAGTTCTGCCACTTTGATGTCACCTTTTTTTTGTAACTTTGGGTTTCATCCTCGATTTTCTTCAGGGCAGGTGGAGCCCTCTGCCTGCCCAGGTGTTGACACTGTGGTGGAGAGAATGCACCAGATCTGGGACCAAGTGGTGGATAAGTTATCTCTCTCCCAGGAAAAGGCCCAGCGGTTTTCCAACCGACATAGGACCATTTGTCCCCAGTTTAAGGTTGGTGATATGGTGTGGTTATCATCAAAAAATATTGCTATGAAGGTGGCTTCTCCTAAGTTTAAGCCTAGATTTATTGGACCTCACAAGATTGTGGAGATTATTAATCCTGTCTCTTTTCGTTTGGCTCTTCCTGTCACATTTAAAATCCATAATGTGTTCCATAAATCTTTGTTGAAGAGATTTGTTGAACCTGTTTTTCCGGGGGTGGCACCTCCAGACCCTGTATTGGTTGAAGGTAACATGGAATATGAGGTAGAGAAAGTACTGGATTCCCGTCTGGCTAGACGGAGACTCCAGTATTTAGTTAAGTGGAAGGGTTATGGTCAGGAGGATAATTCCTGGGTCTCTGCCTCTGATATCCATGCCAAAAGATTGGTGCGTGGCTTTCATCGGGCTCACCCTGATCACCCTGGTGGCGTAGTTGAGGGTTCGGTGACCCCTCCTCAAGGGGGAGGTACTGTTGTGAGTTCATTTTCCCCTTCATTACTGAGGCCTGAGGAACTCCCTCTTCTGGTAAAGAAAGGTAGTGAGCCTGATTATCAAACACCTGAGGCTGATGATGATGACTGGCTGAGTGGAGTTACTGACTGGATATAAGGCTGCCGACGCCCTTCTGCCCTGCGGGTGATTTCTCTGTGGGATCCTTGGAGACCAGTCTGAATTCCTGCTCCTCTAAAGCTAAGTTTGCTGCTCGGCCTTTTGCATTGGTGCTTGACTTTGTTTTGCTTTGTTTTTCTGGATTTCTGCCATTCCCTGCTGGGGTGTGCTGAATTCCTTTAGCTCTGTCTTCTGAAAATAACTGAGTGCTGATTTAGTTTTTGAAGCCTAGCTGCTTCAGGGCCTTTTTCATATCAGCTTGTTGGCTTATGTCTTTGATAGGGTTTTGGCAGATTGCAGACAGCAGCCTTCCTGTCCTTTCCTATCTAGGTAGTTTTGGGCCCCGTCTTTGCTCAGTCTATCTTTCTGTCTGTGTTAGTGTTTTCATCTTGCTTCACCGTCATTATATGTTGGGGGCTGCCTATTGCTTTGGGGTCTGCTCTGGGGCAGTTTAGATTTCCCCTTTCTTTCTTTAGACCTAGATAATTCTCCGGCCGTGATCGAGGGGTCTAGGGCATCGTAGGAACCCCCCACGGCTACTGCTAGTTGTGTTGATAGGTTCAGGGGTCTGCAATCTGATAGTTGCCAACTTCTCTGGTTTTCTGGACTTAGCTTGTATTTCTGTTTTTGCCTCCTATGGTGACTCAATCATAACAGCTCCCTCTTCTCGGATAGGCTGTTACTCACAGGGGGTAGCTGCACACTGGTGTGTAATGTATTGTCCCAGAGGGGAGGAGAGAGCAGTGAGGAGCATCTCCTGTTACACTAAATTACCAGGGTTATAAAGATAACGGTACTGCACTGGTCATCTCATCTTTATAGTTTATGAGGGCAGGGACAGTATAATTTTTTTTATCTCCCCGCAGTAACCCTTAAACATTTAATAATGTTCACGGAGTCCTCCAATGTACAGCTTCTCTATACACAGTATGGTGGGCCCACACCTCCCTTATACAGAGTATGATGCCCCCACAGCTCCCCGATACATAATATGATGGGCCCACAGTTCAACCATATACAGTTTTATGGGCCCACAGATCCCCTATATACAGTATGATATCCCTGCTGCTGCCCCAAAACACAGTATAATGACCCCACAAAAACCGTCGCTGTATAACTACCTCCACAGTAATCCCCACACTAGCCCCCAAACTGTATAATGTCCCACTTTAGCTCTCACACTGTATAATGGCCCCCACAGTAAGCCCCAAACTATATAATGGCCTCAACATGATATCCAATGCAGTATAATTGACAGAAAAAACTGACGGCACATCCTAGTCTGAATAGGTGCATACCAAAAAGCAGCTTACATATCAAAATAAGGAAATGGTTGCACTCAATTGCATTAAGGCATATCAAATATGAAATGTGAATAGCATAATGGCTTTTGGAATTTAGAAAAAGCATAATTTTCTGTCATTTGTATACCAGCTTTATCTTGTTATTAGCCAGTAGTTCACATGAGGCAGTTAGAATAGGGACCCGTTCAATGAGATCACCTTGACGTTGGTGAATGGGCTCACATCTTTTGGCCAAATTTTGTGCTAAGTATCTCATATGTTTTTTCTAAATTCCAAAAGCCATTATGCTATTCACACTTCATATGTTTCATATTTGATATGCCTTAATGCAATTGAGTGCAACCAATGTTGTATAATGTCTCCCACACTTTATGAGATCCTACAACAGTAGACCCCAAACTGTATAATTGCCCCCACCTTAGCCCCCAAACAATATAATTGCCCCAGCATTAGCCCCAAACTGTATAATGGCCACAGCATTAGTTTTCAAACTGTACATTAGCTTCCACACTATATAATGGCCTCAGTATTAGCCCCAAAACGGTATAATGGCCCTCACATAAGCCCCAAACTGTATAATGTCCACTGCAATATCGCCGACACTATATAATTGCTCCAGCATTACCTCCTAAAGTGCAAAATGTTACCCGCATTAGCCCCCAAACTGTATAATTGCCCCCCACATTAGCTTCCACACTGCATAATAGCCACATTAGCCCCCAAACTGTACAATGGCCCTCATATTAGCCAGAAACTATATAATGGCCCTCACATTAGCCCCAAAACTGTATAACGCTACTGCATTATCCCCCAAAATGTATAATGGCCCTCACATTAGCCCCCAAACTATATAATGACCCTCACATTAGCCCCCAAACTATTTAATGGCCCATACATTACCCCCAAACTGTATAATGGCCCATACATTAGCGCCCACGCTGTATAATTGGCACTTCATTCGCACCCAAATGATTTAATTTCCCCCTCCACTTTATAAGGGCCCCCACAGTAGTCCCTATAATGTATGAGCTGCCCCCTCCCTGTATTAGGGTCCCCCATTGTTTATGATGCCCGCACAAGTTTTAATCAAAATAAAAAACATCATATACTCGCCTAAACCAGGATCATGACGATTCCATCGGTAAGGCTTGGACAGACCAACACGCTGTCACAGCGCCCACGCTTGTGCAGAATGTCAGAGACCGGGCGTGTGTGCGTCAGCACCTGGGCCCTTCTGTAGACCAGAGGCTTAAAGCAACCTGCGGTGTACAGAACGAAAAGCAGTAAGGCAGGGAGACCATGTCTCCCTGCCCTACCACAGGGATTACCTGCATGGTACACCGATACAGTTAAGGGTAGCGTAGCTCCAAGTAAGTGGTCACATATTAGTTTTCCATGGTGCCCATACTTTGTTTAAGTGATCTCTATTGTCAGGCCTTTCATGTTTGCTGTCTGATGGAAGTGTGAAAGCTGCAGACCATCAGTGGCCATTGATAGACTGCAGTGCTAACATGAAATAAACAATATCATGAGATAGCTGAGAGACTCAACACCCGGAGTGAATTAACGGCACCAGTCCAAGAAGCAAGTACTCTTTTATGTAATTTTACTGGGCACATTAGGGACAATGAAAAGGGGTTGTTTGGTAAATTTAAGTTTGAAAGAAAGTACAAATCCATCGAGTTAAACTTACAGACTATTACTATGTATGCTCGTAGTCTCACTGTCATGTTCCATAGTCTCATTCATATAGTAAAGAATCGCAGTCTGTGATAATGATGACATTTTCTTTCCACTAGATGTAAAGTAGGGGTGGGCTATTAATTTTCCCAAGGGGCCACATGAGAGACCTGACTGTAGTGAAGGGCCGAATCAACCAACCAAACTTTCTGCACATTATTACTTTTATATTATTTTTTATCTCTTATCCCCTTTAACCCCGAAGGTGGTTTGTATGTTAATGACCGGGCCATTTTTACAATTCTGACCACTGTCACTTTACGAGGTAATAACTCTGGAAAGCTTCAACGGATTCTCGTGATTCTCAAAATGTTTTTTTGTGACATATTGTACTTCATGAGAGTGGTAAAATTTCTTCAGTAAGACATGCGTTTATTTGTGAAAAAAACGGAAATTTGGCAAAAATTTGGAAAATTTAGCAATTTTCCAACTTTGAATTTTTATGCCCTTAAATCACAGAGATATGTCACATAAAATGCTGGCCTCTTTCACACATCAGGTTTTCGCCGTCAGGCGCGATCCGGCGCTTTTGACAGAAACCGGATCCGGCGAAATGCAATGCCGGATCCGGTTTCCCCCCAATTGACTTGCATTTGCGCCGGATCGCGCCGGATGGCCATGCGTTTCATCCGGTTTTCGCCGGATCCGGCAATGTGTCGCGATCCGGCGTCTGGAAAAAACAGCTACTGTAACGTTTTTTGTCTCCGGCGAAAAAGCCGGACACGCCGGATCCGGCACGTCCGGCTTTTTCACACAATGAAAGCCTATGAGCGCCGCAATGCGCCGGATCCGGCGAAAGCCGGATCAGGCGGCCGGATCCGGTTTTTTGGTCTGAGCATGCTCAGTAGCTCTGCCCACAGGAGATATATAAAAGCAAGACAATGGGACCCTCAGCCACACCCAACATGCCACCCAAGCCAAGAACCAGGAGCAGGAGAAGGCAGCAGACATCTGCAGCAGCAGCACCATCAGCACCACCACAAATGGAGCAGCAAATGGAACATGCTGAGGAGGGGAGTCCAGCAGCAGATGAGAGACGGTAATTATCAAATCCCCCATTCCTCCAAACTAGGGCCATGGAATATCAAGATATTCATTGGCCCTTTGTTTCTCTTTATTCAACAGCCGCCAAAGAGATGCAGCAGCAGCAGCAGAAATGGCATCACTGGCAGCAGCAACAGCAGCAGCAATACCCACAGCCATGGAGTCTGGCCATCAACAGGACAGCACATCTTCTTCTGGGAGCCCTCCCTCGCATCGTCAGCGTTTGACGGTAAGTTTTTATTTCCAAAATCCATCATCTCTGTAATATATGTCTATTCATTGCCTTTTATTTCAAAACAGGAATCACAAGATGAAGAGGAGCTCCCAGAAGAAGAAGGAAGGGGTGGACAGACACCTGGAGTGGGCTTACAATTGGTAAGTTTTTTGCATCAAACGCAGAAACACAACATCACACTACACACAACACATAGAAAACAACGTTCTGCAGACCACACACAGCAAACAAATGCCTACATCCAAAGACATAACATTTTTTGTTTTTTTCTCTAGTCTTCCCAATCTGGTGCTCGGCCAAGAGGTCCTCGCAGTGCCTCCCAGGGTCGTCGGCGACAGCAACGCGGCGGTCACCAGCGTGTAAGTATAAATATTTTTGCTTTGTTTTTTTTGCACTTTTTATTTCATTTCTTTTGTGGAGGCTAATTATGTTATTTTTGTCTTTTTCTTTAACAGCCTTCACAGCGTGCTCCCGACTCTGACGGTGAGGATGGAGGGATTGATGTGGACCGCCTCATCGATCTCGTCAGAGAAAGGGAGCCGCTCTGGAATATGGCTGACCGCCGCCACGCTGACCTGATCGTTACCCGACGACTCTGGGAGGAAATCTGTTCGCTCCTTGTGGGCCGCTGGGAGGACCTCGATGTTCGGGCCCAGATTAAAGAGCGTAAGTATATACAGTACCGGTTGCTTGATGTAAATCAGTGTTTCCCGAACTCCAGTCCTCGTGGTCCCCACGGATCATGTGTTCAGGATTTCTATTTACTATGGAAATCCTGAAAACATGACCCCTGGGGACCATGAGGACTGGAGTTTGTGAAACACTGATGTTGTATAATAACCACTCCTTTCTCGTTTCAGGGAACAGAATTGTGAATCGGTGGCGGTCTGTGAGGGATCGTTTCAAGAAGGAGTTCAATAAAGAGATGCGGGCCCCGAGTGGATCTGGAGGACGCAGGAGCAAGTACAAGTACGCACAAGCCCTGTCGTTCCTCCGGGAAACAATGCTCACCAGAAGGTAAATATTACACACCACATGTGAAAAAAAATGTTAGATGTAACTTTTTTTTTTCAGCCAGGGCCATACCATGTCAGTATTTTAATTGTTTTTTTTTCTCTTTATTCCACAGCACGGTGAGCAGCACTCGGGAGCCTGCACGATTGGACCCTTCTGAGGCGATCCCTGAGGAGACCGGCACCGAGGGACACTTCGACCGCCCCAGTACATCTGCACCTTCCCAGCCTTCCCACACATTCGACCCATCTGTCCCATCCACCAGCACAGGAGCATCGTGGCCGCCTACATTACATGAAGCTGCTGGTGAGGAGATCGCTTTCCCTTTACCCCACCCTTCTGCCCCTGCCACCTCTAGTACACCTGCGGGTACTGGGCGGCAGCGGCAGAGGGATCAGGAAAAGAGTTATGCGCAAGAGTTCTTGCATCTGAATGCATCTTTCCAGAACTGTCTAAAAGTCTTGTCAGAGCAAATCTCCGCAGGCTTTCAGCAGATCAACTCCAGCATTCTGGAGGTGAAGACACTTCTGCAAACCATGCATTCAGAAGCAAGATCTTCGCCAAACCACACCTTTTTCAGGTCTGTTGTGGAGCGCATGGCAACACTATCTCCTACCCAGCAGATGCATGTAATGCATTCGTGCCACGGTGCTCTACAGCAGGTTACCTCCCAACCTCCACCTCCCACCACTGTAGTTCCTCCACCTGCACCCCCTCCAGCCACTTTCCATCCTCCCCCTCCTATTACATCTGCACCCCCTCCAGCCACTTTCCATCCTCCCCCTCCTATTACATACCAGCAACCTCACCAGTACCAGCAACCTCCCCAGTACCAGACATCTCCCCACTTCCAGCAACCTGCCCCGTACCAAACTCCTTCCCCGTACCAAACTCCTTCCCCGTACCAAACTCCTTCCCCGTACCAAACTCCTTCCCCATACAACTTTCCATCAACATCATCTGCTCCTACAGTCCCTGCCCAACCCTCCACTCCACCGCCCACCACCTCTTCTGCCTCCAACATGTCCACCCATTCTGTAGCTTTTTCCACACCTTCACCTCTAACTGTTCCTTCCTCACCACGATCCCAGTCCTCTCTCCACACACCCAGTGTCGAAGTGTCCCGCAGCCCCTCCAGCAGTATTTCCACCCCACACTACACAGATTTGTAATTTTTTTTTTTTTAATAAAAATGCCCATTGGGTTTAAAACCTTTATTAAAAAAGTTTTTTGCACTTTAAAAACATTTTACAAAAAAAAAAAAATTTTAAATAAAAGTTAAATTATCGTTTCACAATGATTGTCTGTCTTTTCTTTCTGCGGCGAACTATGTTTAAAAAAAAAGGTTAAATACAGGGTATTTCAAAGGTAAAAAGGTATTCAAAACCAGGTATATAACTGTGGGTAAATTTTAGCTTTTTGCCACAGTTGTGTTCCTGGTTGTGTTTGAAGCAAAGTATTTCACCTAAAAAGTTGTGTTTATTGTTGGTGATTTCCTAACAATGTACACAACTTTTGTTAAAAGGTGAAATACTTTGCATAAAACACAACCAGGTACACACCTGTGGCCTAAAGCTAAAAATAGTAGACCATGACAAGATAGCCAACTTTGGTTGGCAAAGGTATATACTGTTGGTCCAGAAGGTACACAAGTTTGGTTAGGGCACAAATCTTTCACACTCTGTCATCCTGCCAGTGTACTCTGCCTTGAGGGTCAATTTTAAAAACCGGATCCGGCGTAATCCGTCGAAAAACGGATAGAAAAACGGATGAACCGGATGAGACGGATCCGGTTTTGTCTGTCAAGAACAAGACGGATCCGGCAGAAAACCGGATCCGGCACATCAGGTTTTACAAAACATTTGCCGGATCCGGCATTCCGGCACGACGCCGGATCGCGCCTGACGCCGAAAACCTGATGTGTGAAAGTAGCCTTATAAGTAACATTTCCCACATGTCTACTTTACATCAGCACAATTTTTGAACCTTTTTTTGCTGGGTTCTAAGGGTTAAAAGTTGACTTTTAATTTTTCCAACCAAATTTACAAAAACATTTTTTTAGGGACCACATCACATTTGAAGTCACTTTTTAGGTTCTATATGATAGAAGATACCCAAAAGTGACACCATTTTCCAAAATGCACACCTCAAGGTGCTCAAAAACGCATTCAAGAAGTTTATTAACCCTTCAGGTGCCTCACAGGAATTTTTGGGAAAAAATAATTAACATTTAATTTTTTTTTCACCAAAAATTGAATTCAGATCTAACTTTTTTTATTTTGACAAGGGTAACAGGAAAAAATGGACCCCAAAATGTGTTGTGTAATTTCTCGTGAGCCTGCTGATACCCCATATGAGGGAGAAAACCACTGTTTGGGAGCACAAAAAAGCTTGGAATGGAAGGAGCACCATTTGACTTTTTGAATGCAAAATTTTCTGGAACAATTGGCAGACGCCATGTCGCATTTGGAGAGCCCCTGATGTGCCTAAACAGGGAAAATCCCCTACAAGTGACACCATTTTTGAAACTAGTTCCCTCAGGGAACTGATCTAGATGTGTGGAGAGCACATTAAACCCCCAGGTGCTTCACAGAATTTCAAAATGTTGAGCTGTAAAAATAAAAAATCAAATTTTCCCCACAAATATGTTTTTACCACAAAATATTGCATTTTGCAGAATGGTTACAGGAGAAATTGCACCATTCAACTTGTTGCACAATTTAACCTGAGTATGCCGATACCCAATATGAGGGAGAAAACTGCTGTTTGGGTGCACGGCAGGGCTCGGAAGGGAAGGAGCGTCATTTGACTTTTTGAATGTGAAATTTCTTGGAATCATTAGTGGATGTCATGTTCTATTTGAAGAGTCCTGATGTGCCTAAACAGTGAAAATCCCTACAAGTGACCCCATTTTGGAAACTAGACCCCTCAAGGAATGTATTTAGATGCATGGTGAGAACCTTGAACCCCCCAGGTGCGTGCTTCACAGAAGTTTATATCACATTTTCCTCACAAGAATGTTATATTAGCCGCAAATTTTGCATTTTCAGAAGGACAAGAGAAGAAATTGCACCATTCAATTAGTAGTACATTTGCTCCTGAGTGCACCAATACCCCATATGAGTGAGAAAACTACTGTTTGGGCGCATGACAGGGCTCGGAAGAGAAGGAGCGCCATTTGATTTTTTGAATGTAAAATTTCCTGGAATCATTAGAGGATGTCATGTCCCTTTTGACGGTTATAACGTTGAGCCATGAAAATAATAAAATCACATTTTCCTCACAAAATGTTGTTTCAGACCCAAGTTTTTAATTTTTCTAAGGGTTAATAGAAATTTTTTTTACGACAAACTGAGGTCCAGTTTTTTCCCCGAGTGCACCTATACCCTATATGTACCGTAATCGGGAAATATTTTTCAGGCACAGTGCAAAGCTCAGAAGGCAAGGAGCGCTAGATTTTACAATTATGGTTTGCAGATGCCATGACCCACTGGGAGAGCCCATGAGGTGCCAGAACAACAGAACCCCCCATAAGTGACCCCATTTCACAAACTACACCTCTCACTTAATTCATTTAAGGGTGCAGTGATCATATTGACACCTTGGGTGTGTTACAGATTTTATTTTACGGTCACACAATTTCTACTGAACGTGGCAATACCCCATATGTGGCTATACAGTGCTACTTATCTATAAGGAGAGACTCAGGAGTAACTGAGCACTATTTGCCTCTTGGAGTGGACTCCACTTAGGCTACTTTCACACTAGTGTTTCCTGGAGCTGTGGAGGGATGCTCACGGCTGCCGTGAAGCTCCGCCCATGGCCGCACCTCCTCCGGTCAGCTCCGCCTATGGGCACATGACGCTGCATGCGACCTGCGTACCCTATCTTTAGCATTGGGTACGCAAGCCGTGCACAGGTATGCGTTTGACGGTGCATGCGTCCTTTTGACGGTGCGCCGTGTGCACCAAAATGCAACACGGTGCGATTGGCACAGGACGGCGCACCGTCAAAAGGACGCATGCGCCGGCAAATGCATACCTGCACACGGCCTGCATACCCAATGCTAAAGATAGGGTACGCAGGTCGCATGCAGCGTCATGCGCCCATAGGCGGAGCTGACCGGAGGTGCAGCCATGGGCGGAGCTTCACGGCGGCCGTGCACATCCCTCTGCAACTCCAGGAAACGCTAGTGTGAAAGTAGCCATACAGAGCCCCTAATTGCTAGAAGAGCAGAATCCCCCCTCAAGTGACCCCATTTTGAATATTATACCTCTTTTAGGAATTTATCTACAGATGTAGTGCTGATTTTGACTCCATGGGTATTTTCCAGAAACAAGCACCAGTACAGTACATTGCAGTCACCAGTACTTTATGCCCAGGCCGTGCTTCTGGAGGCATTCTCCCCTATGTTAGATGGGCTCTCATCGCTTCAGAAATGCCAAAAATGTGGACACATTATGTGGTTTAGGTACACTGTGGGGTTCAGAAGGGAGGGGGGTATTTGGATTTGGGAGTACAGAATTTTCTACATTTCTTTTGGAGGGTTATGGAGCCATTTCGCTTTTCCAGAGCCTTTGTGCTACCAGAAACCAGAAACATAGAAGCCCTTTATATTTCCGTTAACAGATGACAAACCTGAGTGGGGACTTGCTTTTTTTGTGGATTGAGTTGAAGCTTTTATTGGGCACATTGTACGTAACGTTTTGGATCACAGCTATCTGGCGCTCTACGCTGAGCACTTACATTGGGGTTTCCATCTAACTCTGAGTGATGTGATTCAGATGAAACCCCCGAGCGATCAATTCACTATAATGAGGCAGCAGAATTACTATGGACTCCATCTGGCCTCTGTTCAGTCGTGTCTTTCCTTTCAGAAGTGCACAAAACTGTGATCAACAGCACTTTTATGCAATCCTAAAAAGACGGACAATGCCGGATCACAGGTCAGACAGCGTCCACAGTGCCTCCATCTGCTTCATTGAAGGGAATCTTCCCCATGCTGTACAAACTGTCAGCTCTGCACTGACAGGGAAAGTTGGTGATCATGCACTGCACATGATCAGCATGCTTCCTAGCTATGGTGACCCGGATGTTGTCATGACGACATCCGGTCACCATGGCAACCATCGGAACCCTGCGTCACTACGCGAGGTCTCTGATCCAAAGGCAGAGGGGCTGTCAGCACTCTGCCAGCTCCCGGAATGCTGTGATTGTGTTCGATCGCAACATTTCGAGGGTTAAAGTGCTGGGAGCTGTGCGTGACCGCTCCTGACACCTAGTGCCAGGTGTCAGCTGTCAGAATCAGCTAACACCAGGCGGCAATTGCCAGCACACCACTCTTGTGCGCGGGCGATCGCACAGACGTAATAATCCATCCGTGGTCAAATAGGCCCAGGTCACATGGATAGATTATTACATCTGATGTCAGAAAGGGGTTAATATTGAGCAGAAATAAGTCTGCTGACTTGCTTGTACTGCTAATACATGTCATGAAAGAGCTTATTGCAACCTGTATTCTTACCTGTAGCGGCAAATCAAAACCATGTAATTTACTGCTTTTTATAAAGTTATCAATAACAGTAAATCATACTGATCTGATTCTTCAGCCCTTGTACCTTGATAAACAACTCCCAACACAATGATTGCCTCACAATCCCCACACAAAGTATGATGCCATGTCCCCACACAGTTTCTCAAACAGCATGATGTCTCCACGCAGTGCTTCAAACAGTATGATGGCCCCTCACAGTATGATATCCCACGAAGCAGCCCCACAGAGTATGATGTCCCCACAAAGCCCAACACAGCATGACGTCCCCACAAAGCCTCCTCACATAGTAAGTTGTCCCCACAAAGCACCTCACACAGTATGATGTCCCCCACACAGTATGGTGTCCCTACAAAGTATGTCTCTCCACAGAGTATGATACACCCCCACATCCCCCCACCACCACAAAGTATGATGTCAACACACAGATACCCACACAGCATAATGTCCCCACAAAGTATTATGGCCCAGCACACAGTATGATGTCTCTACGTTTCTTCACACATTGTATGATGTCCCTAAAAAGCCACCTCATGCAGTATGATGTCCCCACAGTCTCCCATGCAGTATGATATCCCCATACAACTCCACATGCAGATTGATGACCCCGCATAGCCCAACACACAGTAGGACGTACCCACAAAGCCCCACATGCAGTATGATGCCTTCACAATCCACCCACACTGTATGATGTCCCCACACAGCCTTGCATGCAATATGATGTTCCCACAAAGTAACCCATGCAGTATGATGGCCTCCCACAGCCCTTCATGCAGTATGATGTCCTGAAACATTCCCACAAATACTGACAATTTAAGAAAATAAAACTACTCACCCAACCTTGTTCCCCCACTGATCTGGTCTGTGCTATACACTGAGGCTATGCACAACTGGCAAGATATAGTGCCGGCATGGTACTTGCTGCGCTCTCAAACGCTCAGGCTCAATGGTAGAAGGGCAATCTAACAACTCCCTCTTTCATCATTGTATTTACCATCCCCATGGTGCAGATACTGGTGAAATTGCGATTGAGGGCCGCTTTGTGGTGCAGGATTCCACTGTCTCCAGTCCTTTGGTTGTCCAAACTGAATAATCTCAAGTTTTATGTGCTATGTTTATATTTATTATTATTGACTTTAATAGGGAAAGACAGATTTTTTATGAATTTGTTTATTTTACATGAAGAATTTTTTCATACTTGGATTGCGTAATCAAAAGGCTTATTTCTTCTAGGACAGTTGTGGAACATGCACCGGGTATTCCATAATACCCTGTTAGATTTGTGTGGCTCCACTAGGGCCCACCTCTATCTCGAGAACACGGCTAAGTGACGCAGGCCAGCAATGGACAGGTGGGTGCGTATGAGCAGGTCCATCAGTTCATCTTTATGACACTTCAAAACATTGGCAAGCACACTTGCTCTTGAGGATAAATATTTCATAGCTGGATATCATGTATCCAAAGCAAGAAAATATCATTTTTCTTTGGCTTTGGCTCAGGCCTAAGGACATTGGTTACCAATCTAACCACCTACCTCGTCAGCAGTCAGTGATGCTTCACCTAGAACGCACTACTGTATAATAAGTAACTTGTTATTTGTCTGTTTTTATCTATTACCAAACCTCACACCCTGTCCTTTCAAATAACACATTTGGGGACATCATGGTGGTCCATGTCACCTACGCTTCTAGCTAAAACTAATATGTCTATTATCCAGGAATACAGATATTTTATCAGCAGCTTGGAGATAAGACTGATTTTCTCAGTCACTTATCAAATATTTTGGCTCACGAGTCCTTGGCATAAAATTCACTGTGACTGCACATTTCACAGTTTAAACAGTCTCAGCGTAGAAGATGCTTTGTTAGATGTGGTCAGGTGTAATGTCCCTAGTGTTACCGTGTACGGGTCAGACACCTGTGACACCGGGGTTAGTGGGAGTTACAGTGTGTGACAAATCCAGCGAGAGGGTGGGAGGAGGAAAGGTAGCATTCATGTGATGACTGAGCTGCGGAGACACAGAGACTGGGTGAAGGTTCACTGTGCGTCATCTTCCTCCGTCCAGTCAATGGTTAATAAAGATGCATGGGACAGTTAGAAGTATATCCTATTCTCTGCTTTATGCGGCCCGGCTGTCAGGCTCTGTCAGGATGTCTACTCATACAATCATACCTCCATCTCTTGCCCTACAGCAGCCTCTACATGTCCCTCAACGCCTAATGCTGGGTCCTGGCCCTTCAAATGTTCCTCCACGAGTACAAGCTGCTGGAGCTCAACAGGTCATTGGTCACATGCACCCAGAAATGTTCCAGGTAAGTCACTTAGTTAAGACTAGTAATCAATGACAACTTGCAATTCATCCTGTAATCATCGCTCCTTAGGGAAGTGTCAGACGGCCATGCAAATCATATAGTAGTAAGCATAAAACCTATCACTCAACTTAATGGCGTGGAAAGAAAATTTATCGTAGGACAGGAAAAAAGTTTCGGTCTAATGTGACCTTCTTCACTTACGTGCTGTACTACATGCCAAGCGACAATATAGTTACATCTGAAAAGGTACTGGGTAAAACTTCCCAAGTATTACAGAAATCCATATTGAAGCCTGAAGATCAGGTATGTTGCTTAATGCACATAGAAATAGGGCATACGTTCCACTGGACGCGGTGTCCACCGCTAGTCCAGTGGCACGTATGCCCAATTTCTATGCGCATTAAGCAACATACCTGATCTTCAGGCATCAACACGGATTTCTGAGCTCACACCAAAGTCAGAGAGCCGCCGAGCTGGCTTGTGATGTACCAGTACCTTTTGATGGCACCTTTTTGGGATGCATACAACTAATTGTGGACTATTTTTTTATGCTTTCTACAATTCTGACATTGTTTTTTTTACGTCATATGTTTTTCTGCACCTTAACATGCAGTAAAAAATATCACTAACTTAATTTCAAGTAAGGCAGCGATTATAGTTTACTATATGTTTTACAACTTTTGCGGAATAAAAGCACTTTGTCATGAAAAAAATTCTTATTTGACTTACAGACATGTTGAGTAAAGGCTTGCTTTTTGTAGGATGAATTGATGTGTTAATTGGTACAATTTTGAGGTACCTGAGACTTTTGATTGCTTCTTTATTCCTTTTTTAGCAGAATAAACAAAAAAACAGCAATACTGACGTTGCTTTTTGTGTGTGTTTTTTATATGTCATCTACTATGCAATGTAAATGGCATGTTGTGTAGGAGAAGCTGTAGTTTTTCTTGTATATTTTAAGGGTACATAAGACATTTTTTCACTTTTTATGTACGGTACCGTATTTTTCGGACTATAAGACGCACCGGACCATAAGACGCACCCCAATTTTCAGAAGGAAAACAGGGAAAAAAAAATAATAATGTGTCAAATGGGGGTCCGTCTTACAGTCCAAGATTTGAATCTCGTCCCCCGAGATCTCGGGACGAGATCTGAACCTGCGCTGCGCCGTCCCCGGACCGGCGGCCATCTTTCCGGCGTCGATGCTCCCGGAGGCCACCGCAACATGGCGGCGGCCAGCAAGGGATGTGCGGGGGCCTCCGGGCTTGGAGGAAATGCCGGCGGAGCCGCCGCCCCTGCACCAGAGCACAGAGAGCCGCTACCCCTGCACCAGAGCATAGCCCGCTGCCACCACCGCACTACAGATCCCCGCTGCACCTGCACCAGCCTCGGAGGTAGGAACATGGCGACCATAAGACGCACCCCCACTTTCCCCCAAAGTTTTGGGGGGAAAAAGTGCGTCTTATGGTCCGAAAAATACGGTAATTTTTAAATAAGGCAGTACAACTAAAATTGATATATATATATATATATATATACTGTATATATATATATATATATATATATATATATATATATATATATATATATATATAGGAAAAAGTTTCTATTGTTATGTATATAGATAGATAGACAGATAGACTGCAAAAAAGTGGAACAGCACAATACCATCGCAAACTCATCACATTTTTTGATTCATTCTCATACTTGCATTTCATTTCTATAACAGACGGTGTCTTCAAAAAGGTAGCATCTAGTGATGAGCGAGTATACTCGTTGCTCTGGTTTTCCCGAGCATGCTTGGGTGTCCTCTGAGTATTCTGGCGTGCTCGGAGATTTAGTTTGTGTCGTCTCACTGCATGATTTGCAGCTGCTAGACAGCCTGAATACATGTGGGGATTGCCTGTTTGTTGGAATTCCCTTATGTATTCAGGCTGTCTGGCAGCCGCAAATCATGCAGCTGCTTCGACACAAACTAAATCTCCGAGCACGCCAAAATACTCGGAGGACCCCTGAGCATCCTCGGGAAAACCCGAGTATACTCGCTCATCACCAGTTGCATCCCCTTCAGTACCTCCAAGTATCCGTTCCTCATCCTCTGTAATATAATTAAATATGCCCGGCTCCATATTGTTTTCATTCATGGTCCGAAAAAAGATGTTACAAACACAATTGTTGAATAAACATAGAAAAAAGTGAAAAAAATGAAAAAAGTTTTTCACATGCAAAAAATTTCTGGATATAAATATATTGCAAAAAAGTGGAACAGCACAATACCATTTGGCAGGTGTCCAGGCCTCCTCAGCAATGCATCCAATACTTGCCCCAATCCAGACAAAATCAAAATGGAAGGCAGCACTCCATTGATTAAAAGTGGATTTTATTCAGACTCACATAGCATGGCAACGTTTTGGCTCACACTGAGCCTTTCTCAAGCAGTGAGTCTCACACACACAGGTGAGTATATATACACATTACTTAACAGTCAATAATCATTCATAGTTATAATATAAAGTGCAAAAATGTACATAATTATTTCCAATTCATAGAGTTCATTTAATTGTGCGACAACCATATGTTGTATGTGACCATAAATAAGTGCTTTAGTGCATAAAGTGCCTTGTGATAACGTTCATAATAGTCCAAAATCATTATACAGATAATTATTATCAACAAGATGAGTGCAGCTGTGTTCATATTTACTAAATTAACTCAGGCAGGATTATTATTTAGCACATGGAGGACGCCATGAACACCGCATCCAGCATTCTAAGATACCAACTGCGCATGTACTGTACAAGCGCCTCATTACACATACAGAAGCTGCCGGCCAATGCTAGAATGTGTGTGGCACATTCTTTGCGCATGCGCACATCTCCATTTCCGGACGTCCCAATGCCATCTTGGATGCGGCGCAGATCAGTATATTGCATATCTTCCGTTCATGCACACAACTGACATATCAGCGCCATTTTGGATGGGATGCAATTTCAGAGAACCTCCTACAAATGCCAGCCAACCGCCCATTATCAGCCAGTTCTTCCCATCTACTTCTCTCATCTCTGGGAAGCATCAATGCCATAATATATGTGGCCAACTAACTCCATTGTAGTGTATTTCCATCAAGCCAACAATATATTCACAATGGTCTATTAATATTCTTATATTCTATAGTCATATTTTTTAATAAATATTTTTCCATATTATTCTGTGGCTTAGAATCAATAAGGGGACATTATATGCCTAGGGTGTATGAGACTCACTGCTTGAGAAAGGCTCAGTGTGAGCCGAAACGTTGCCATGCTATGCGGGTCTGAATAAAATGCACTTTTTTTTCACTTTTAATCAATGGAGTGCTTCCTTCCTTTTTGTCTAGATAGATAGATAGTTAAACATACACACACACACATTTCATCAGCACCACAGATTCCAGCACTTCTCACAACCTTCCTGATACGCCACTTTCCATTTCTTTCTTTGATATGTATATTAGCAATTGTTTATATTGACTACTCTCTATTTATACATCTTTTTCTCATTGCTTCTCTGACCTATCTCATATATTCCTCCCACACTCTTGTTCACACCTGGTAACTTTCAAGAGCAACTGAAGTAGTGTAAATTTGCAGCTTTGCAGCCACAGGTCCGTTCTGACCTTGGTCTATTTGTACACATTATAAATATATCAGAAATATATCAGATATGCACAGAGGGTAAAAGCAACTAAGTAAAATAACAGGACCTCTTATTTTTATAAAAAATCCACAAAAAAATACTTCCTTTAAGGAACTCTGTCACCCAGTTTTTCTACTCCTTCTGAGGAAAGTATAATGTGTGGGCAGAGAGGCAGAGAAACTGATTTCAGTGATGTGTCACTTACTAAGCTGTTTTGGTTACAGACTCAATGCTGAGCTCTGTATAGCCCCATCCTCACCACTGTGCATAGGCAGAAAGCTGCCAATCGATAATGGGAGTGTGGTTGGGCTACCTGGCATACTAGTCTTCTACTGATAATCTCCTGCTGATAAAACACTGATTTTATAAAAACTACACTAAGTAGCCTAGTAAGTGACATAACGCTGGAATCAGGGTCTCTGTCCCTACATTATGCTGCTTCCAGATTAGGTAGCAAAAACTTGGCGACAGATTCCCTTTAAAATGTTAATATATGTCCTCACAGTTATTGCTCCCTTAGTCCTTAAAGGCGTTTTTACACAAACAAAAGTTCCTTTTAACAGTCAGATCTTGGAATAATAGCAATTTCCACAATTGGATGTGTTTAAATAAAATGTTCCTGTGCTGAGATAATCTTATAAATGTGCCCCTGCTGTGTACTGTGTAATGGCAGTGTCTGACCGTGCAGGGACATGGTCTGATCATACCACAGCTCCTGGGCAGGGGAGGAAGTAAGAGAGAATACAGACATTACAGCATGGAATCACAGCTGATTCTTTCTTTGAAGTAAAACATTGTTTAAAAACAGGAAATGTTTTAATTCAAAGAATCATCAGTGATCCCGTGCTGTCCTGTCTGTATCCTCTTTTGCATCCTCCCCTGCCCAGGAGCTGTGGTGTGATCAGACCATGTTCCAGCAGGGGTGCATTTATAAGATTATCTCAGCACAGGAACATTTTATTTAAACACATCCAATTGTGGAAATTATTATCATTCCAAGAATTATTGATTAATATGATATTGTGTTCATGGGAAAACCCCTTTAATCGCCTTCACTTTTTTCAAACTCTGCAAATAAATACTGATCTCTTCATCCCTTTTAGCCTCTCATCTGACTTCATCCGTAGATCTGCTCCTAAAATTGAAGTGCCCAAATTATCATTGCATTTGCGTCTGTTATTCTGTTGAGCTTTTGGTGTTTTTTTTTTATTTTCTTCACCAAAATCATTTTTCCATTTGCACCTTTTTGACGTTTAATTAATACGTGATCAACTGTTTCTGTTTTTCTTGGTTTTTTTTTTAGTTTGCTATTGTGCATGTGGTTTAGAGTTTTCATTTGTTTTCTCCTGATTTATTATTTGCGACTAGTCAAAAAGTAGCAAAATTTAATGCAAATGTACTCCAGCCTTCTACTGGAATTATTTTATACACACCAGCATTTATTTGTGGCATTTTGCTAAACTTTTTACTCTAAAAAAATCACAAAAATAAAGACAAAAAAAAGACCAAAAGATCATGCACCTTGTGCTCCATTTTCAGCAATTTGGCACAAAAACATGCGAATTCCAGAAGATAATAAAGAGCATTTAAAAAAACACAAATGATGACTAGAGTCCTAAATCCTTCCTATTAAGACAAAACCAAACATGCATTCTCCTCCTAGTTATTCATCCTCTGCTTCTCCTCACTGCTGGTGATGTGTCTCCCAGTCCTGGTTCTCCTCGGCTAATGCCTACTATTATTTCCCCTTCAACAACCACCAGAAATCCCTGCAATCTCTCTAACCTAATACCCATTCTAATACCCCTCACTCCCTTTCTATGGAGCACTATGGAAGGCCAGTTCCATCTGTAACAAACTCTGTGTTATTCATGACCTCTATATGCAAGCTTATCTTCCTGGGTCTAACAGAAACATGGCGAACACCCTGTAACACAGCCTTCCCTGCTTCACAGCGTTATGGTGGCCATCACTTCACCCACACTCCTTGCCCTGGCGATAAACAGGGTGTAGCCTTCTCCTCTCCAGCAGTAGCTCTTTCAGCACCATCCCACTTCCAGTCTCTGTTATTCTTTTGAAGTGCACTCTGTCCATGGTCATCATATACTGACCGCGGGTGCGGCCATGGCCCTAATTGATCACTTCTCCATCTGGCTACTACACTGGCTGTCTGCTGACATTCCCACCATCATCATGAGTGATTTTAAACCACTAGTTAGCTGCCTTCAAACACTTGGCGCTCACTTCATCCTTTGGTCTCCACAATCACCCATAAAGATGGACATACACTAGAACTCATCGTCCCCCACCTCTGTTCCCATCTAAACTCAAATCCTCACCTCTCCCCCTATCTGACCACCATCTTACATTTTCAATCCTTCATTTCTTCAACTCATCTTCATCTGCCTAAAGACCCCTTTACACATAGCGAGATTGCTAGCGATATCGCTAAAGCGTCACTGATTTTGTGGCGCAACAGCGATATCGCTAGAGATCTCGCTACATGTGACACCTACCTCCGACCCGGCTCCCCGCTGGATATCACTGATCATGCGAGATCGTTCTGGTCCATTTCTCGTCGTCGGCTTCCTGCTGACGCCGACAAGTGGCTCCATGGACGCAGGAGGAAGCCGTCACCACAGCTGCCGTCTGACAGGTAAGTAACGACCGCCAACCACTGCTACGTCGCTGGTGAGATCTGCCTGTTTGGTAGCTCACTAGTGACCATTTAGCGATGCACCAGCGATCTTGACCAGGTCGTATCGTTGTCGGGATCGCTGGTGCATCGCTAAATGTAACGGGACCCTAAGTCCAGCAATTTGTACTCCCCGTAGAGACATCTGATACCTACACATTCACACACTCTCTGACACACCACAATCTCCTCGTTTCTTGACTCTACGGCCCACCATGTGCATGGCACAATGTGCTGAATAAGTATACCCTGGCATAACAGCGTCACTAAAAATCTGCGGGTATTGACGAAGATCAATGCAGGAAGAAAACACAACTGTAACAGAATGAATTTATCACATTCAAGCAAACGGTTTACAAATTCAAGCCATCCATAACATATTTCTTGACAATGAACTGCATTTTGTCTGAGCGTGATCCATTTTCCACAAGCACAGTGCCCTGACCAAAAATACGTTTGTGCGAACACAGCCTGACTGTGATTAGTTCTATTTATCCGAACATTTTTTGCTATGTATGAATAGGACAGTTGCAGAACTTACAATGGCTAATAGATGAGGGTCCTCAACATGAGCCCCCTGTTATAATTCAAAATCGTGATTCTAAACCAGACAGTGCCTTATTTTCTTGAATGAAAGCTACTTATAGAATAGATTTAATGTTCTAGAATGCTGCAAAGTAGCACACCGTTTTAATAATAACCAACGATTTATTATAGTCCACCAGATTGGTTGTCATGGTAGATCTTTGACTTTTTTAGAAACTACAAAATTGGTCTGTTATGTGATTCATCTGCTCATAATAGCTCGGATATGAACAGTTTGACCACTTAGAAAACATACCTGACTCATCAAATCCCTCGGCTCACTGTGAATAAATAATTAAACGTTTGTAGAATATGTTTCTAAGAAGTAGGTGTCAAGGCAGGATAGTCTTGATTGGAAGGCGCAGAAGGCTTGGTGAACCAAGATATGGTTCATTAGTTAACACAGGAAATTAACAGAAGGTATAAGAGACAGTCAGTCACTTCAGCTTGTTTTAGATTCTGGTACTTGAAAAGAAACATGACTTTCTTGCTATCTGTGAGCAGTCCAGAATCCCTACAGCTGCCTTTACATGTCCCTCAAAATCTCCTTCTGGGACCAGGTCCCGCAAACGTGCCACCTCGAATCCTGGCGGCAGGAGGGCAGGCAGTAATCAGTCCCTTACATTCTGAGATGTACAAGGTAAGGCCAAAAAAAGATCATTATCTCCATAATATACTGCATATTACAGAGTCCAAAGCTTTACCATTAGACTACAATATAAGCACAATTGTCTTTTCGAATGATCTTGGTCTTCTGTATAAGGTGGATGAGATAGTGTCAGTCTATTCATGACTTTTAGAAATATTTTACAGTACAATTTTGCAGTTCATAATTTATGGATACTATGGGTCGCCAACCTCTATCGCTAATCAGAGTATCACTAGGGAAACCACTGGAAGAGATATGCATTCAGTGGACCTTATAATAATTGCAGAAGAAGGCTTTCTGGAAAAAGAGAAGCGAGAATTCGGGAGAAGCTGTTATTATACTGTCTTGTAACCGTTAGTTAGCAATTAGAACAAATAGCTAAAGTAAATATTTACTATGGGGAATGGAGTCACGTCCAAACATTTCGCAATCCCCCTGTACATTATATAGAGCAGGCTTTTTCCAGCTAGTTCCTAAATGTACACCCCACCTCTTCATGACATTGGGTATTAAGGTCAAGTGGCTTCTCTATATCAACTCTGTGATTAATAATTTTTTTAGTACATCCTTTATGTATGGGCAAGGGGTCATATATAAGGTGATGTCTAATTAACAAAATCCAAAATTTACTGGTACCCCGCCACTACCCCAGCTATTATCAAGGCGCAGGATTTAGCGCAAGTTCTAACCCATCCGGCAATAATGGGTGTCAGTACAACCACGCAGTGTGCGCCCAATCATCTGCTACACATCATATAAGTTCCTATCTGGCCATTTTATTCTGAGCACATTTTTTTAATAAAATGGCATTAGAATAAATTAAAAATGGTCCACATTTTTACAGAAACCTTGCCACATTGTCTGGTAGGATGAAAATAAGCTGCAACATCAGACATAGCCCATAGATAAGAGTGGTGCTGTTTCTTAAACAATAGTTAACCCTTTATTCTTATCCTGGACAATTCATTGCTTTTATCTGTCTCTTTATGATGAAATAACTAATGTTGTACTGTGTGATGGGAGGATGACATGTGATTTATAAGAAAAAAATGTTTCAGCTCACCCCTTAGCGTCCTCCGGATAGCAGGAACCACACCGTCGCACGGAGCCGTCCTGGCAGGCGGATACAAGTCCAAACACACAGTAATCTCCAGCGATCTCAGGCAGGAAGGTAGTTATAAAAAATATTCTGTTATTTCTTTTAGTTAAAAGAACATGTTACAGGTAGTGGATACCCCAGTGGATGGTAAAAAAAATCAATTTTTTTTACCATCCACTGGGGTATCCACTACCTGTAACATGGTCTGTTAACGAAAAGAAATAAAGGAATATTTTTTATAACTACCTTCCTGCCTGAGATCACTGGAGATTACTGTGTGTGATAAGATAATAAGATAAGATAATCCTTGACATGACATGTGATATAGCCACTAATGCAGATTATTTGTTGTGTGACTGTAATGGCTCGTTCAGACAAATGTATAATAGGCCATGTACATTACGGACCATACACGGAGAGCACAAGGCCCTACTATAACTAGTATGCCAGTGCACATGGCCGATACTGCACGTGGACTGATAGAATGGTCTGCATAGAAAAGAAACAAAGCATGCAATAGTTTAGTCTATTTTATATTCCAGAAAACTGCATACAATTGTAAAGGCAGCTACAGTGGGGAAAAAAAGTATTTAGTCAGTCAGCAATAGTGCAAGTTCCACCACTTAAAAAGATGAGAGGCGTCTGTAATTTACATCATAGGTAGACCTCAACTATGGGAGACAAACTGAGAAAAAAAAATCCAGAAAATCACATTGTCTGTTTTTTTTTCATTTTATTTGCATATTATGGTGGAAAATAAGTATTTGGTCAGAAACAAGCAATCAAGATTTCTGGCTCTCACAGACCTGTAACTTCTTCTTTAAGAGTCTCCTCTTTCCTCCACTCATTACCTGTAGTAATGGCACCTGTTTAAACTTGTTATCAGTATAAAAAGACACCTGTGCACACCCTCAAACAGTCTGACTCCAAACTCCACTATGGTGAAGACCAAAGAGCTGTCAAAGGACACCAGAAACAAAATTGTAGCTCTGCACCAGGCTGGGAAGACTGAATCTGCAATAGCCAACCAGCTTGGAGTGAAGAAATCAACTGTGGGAGCAATAATTAGAAAATGGAAGACATACAAGACCACTGATAATCTCCCTCGATCTGGTGCTCCACGCAAAATCCCACCCCGTGGGGTCAGAATGATCACAAGAACGGTGAGCAAAAATCCCAGAACCACGCGGGGGGACCTAGTGAATGAACTGCAGAGAGCTGGGACCAATGTAACAAGGCCTACCATAAGTAACACACTACGCCACCATGGACTCAGATCCTGCAGTGCCAGACGTGTCCCACTGCTTAAGCCTGTACATGTCCGGGCCCGTCTGAAGTTTGCTAGAGAGCATTTGGATGATCCAGAGGAGTTTTGGGAGAATGTCCTGTAGTCTGATGAAACCAAACTGGAACTGTTTGGTAGAAACACAACTTGTCGTGTTTGGAGGAAAAAGAATACTGAGTTGCATCCATCAAACACCATACCTACTGTAAAGCATGGTGGTGGAAACATCATGCTTTGGGGCTGTTTCTCTGCAAAGGGGCCAGGACGACTGATCCGGGTACATGAAAGAATGAATGGGGCCATGTATCGTGAGATTTTGAGTGCAAACCTCCTTCCATCAGCAAGGGCATTGAAGATGAAACGTGGCTGGGTCTTTCAACATGACAATGATCCAAAGCACACCGCCAGGGCAACGAAGGAGTGGCTTCGTAAGAAGCATTTCAAGGTCCTGGAGTGGCCTAGCCAGTCTCCAGATCTCAACCCTATAGAAAACCTTTGGAGGGAGTTGAAAGTCCGTGTTGCCAAGCGAAAAGCCAAAAACATCACTGCTCTAGAGGAGATCTGCATGGAGGAATGGGCCAACATACCAACAACAGTGTGTGGCAACCTTGTGAAGACTTACAGAAAACGTTTGACCTCTGTCATTGCCAACAAAGGATATATCACAAAGTATTGAGATGAAATTTTGTTTCTGACCAAATACTTATTTTCCACCATAATATGCAAATAAAATGAAAAAAAAACAGACAATGTGATTTTCTGGATTTTTTTTTCTCAGTTTGTCTCCCATAGTTGAGGTCTACCTATGATGTAAATTACAGACGCCTCTCATCTTTTTAAATGGTGGAACTTGCACTATTGCTGACTGACTAAATACTTTTTTTCCCCACTGTACTTCACCTACATCTACACCCATGAGCAATCAGGACAAGCACCCGGAATCGGTCATGTCTGCAATGTGCGGACACAACTGGCACGATTTCAAATACGGCCATCTGAATCCGAGCTTCATGTTCATCCTCGTTACTTATGCTTTATTCTGCCTTGGAGCAAGTCGCAACTCAAGTGCAGCCATTTTGCTTCTGCTCACACCAGCGCTTCCCCTACTGTCACCCCATATTATTAGTTTAGGACAACCCTTTGTTGTACACTTTTTGGATTATACCAATGACTCATTAACTTTCTTATAATTCCATTGATCTGACATCAGTAATATCTGCAGAATTATCAATTCACATAAAGCAAAAAGGATGAATTTCTGATGCCTAATAACATTTCCTGCTTGCCATAAATGTGTACTTAAGGCTGGTTTTACACTTGCCGTGTTTTTTTGTGGCCCGTTTTTGCGGTCATTTTTTGCGGGCCCTATGGCCGTGATTTTTGCGGTATCCCACAAAAACTTGCCGCAAAAAACCTTCACGGATCGCCTTTTTCCCTGTTATAACAAATAGCAGGGAAAAAAACGGCGTTCCACAAATACGGTGTACCGCAAAAACAAGCAAACATTGTTTTTGCAGTACCATTGAAATGCATTGTGGCCGTGTCCATAAGCCGTGAAAAATATATTGTTTCATAGCCGCAAATATGGTTCTCACGGCCATACGGAGCAAGGCCCTCCTACTAATTTTTGCGGGCCAGCAAAAATACAGCAAGTGTAAAACCAGCCTAATACTAGGCAAGACTAAAGGCCCTTTTACATTTAGCGATGCACCAGCGATCCGACCAGCGATCCGACCCGGTCAGGATCGCTGGTGCATCGCTAAATGATTGCTAGTGAGCTTTCATACAGAAAGATCTCACAGCGATGCAGCAGCGACGCAGCGCACGATACTCACCTTTCACACACAGCGATCCTGGCATCCTCCCGCCCGCCTCCACGTGTCGCTCGTCTCACACAGCAGGAAGCCCAGCAGGAAGGAGACGACGAGAAATGGAGCTGCCCGATCTCGCGCGATGAGCGACAGACAGCGGGGGAGCCGGTCGGAGGTAAGTATCACACATAGCGATATCGCTAGCGATATCGCTATAACGTCACAAAATCGGTGACGTTATAGCGATATCGCTATGCATAAAACCCCCTTAAGGGTAGCTATGTTGAAGCCACCGATTTCGGTAAGACCAGCCAACCATCTTTTTTCTAAATGTCTGGTCGTTCTGCAATCAACAAATGTCAAGAAAAAAAAAAAGGTTTGGCATGTTGAACAAGAACGATAAAATGCCGCCAAAGAAATCTGGCAGTGGATTACCGTACATCCTTCTCCTCGCTCAGAACACATGCATGCTCAGCCGAAGTATGTGGGCACACGGGAGTCAGGAAGAATAGTGGCCAACTAAACAATGGTTCACCGACATCTTTTCAATCTACTCAATGTGCATGACCCCTTTTTCGAAGGACTATATATAGTCTGGTATCTTACCTTTCAACTATAACAATATTATTTCATGACTATAAAAAACTTCTTGGTCATCAAGAAAGACAAATCAGAACAATACGTTTGTAAGTCTCTTCTGAGGGCACATTTACACAGGGCACAAACACATTTTTCCATTTCTGGAATGCAGGCCCTTTAGTTTTGCACAAACCTAGACAACAGTAATGCTGGTAAATGTTAACTGGCAGAGGTTCATACAGTTGTGGCCAAAAGTATTGACACCCCTGCAATTCTGTCAGATAATACTCAGTTTCTTCCTGAAAATGATTGCAAACACAAATTCTTTGGTATTATTATCTTCATTTAATTTGTCTTAAAAGAAAAAACACAAAAGAGAATGCAGCAAAAAGCAAAACATTGATCATTTCACACAAAACTCCAAAAATGGGCCAGACAAAAGTATTGGAACCCTCAGTCTAATACTTGGTTGCACAACCTTTAGCCAAAATAACTGCGACCAACCGCTTCCGGTAACCATCAATGAGTTTCTTACAATGCTCTGCTGGAATTTTAGACCATTCTTCTTTGGCAAACTTCTCCAGGTCCCTGATATTAGAAGGGTGCGTTCTCCAAACTGCCATTTTTAGATCTCTCCACAGGTGTTCTATGGGATTCAGGTCTGGACTCATTGCTGGCCACCTTAGAAGTCTCCAGTGCTTTCTCTCAAACCATTTTCTAGTGCTTTTTGAAGTGTGTTTTGGGTCATTGTCCTGCTGGAAGACCCTTGAACTCTGAGGGAGACCCAGCTTTCTCACACTGGGCCCTACATTATGCTGCAAAATTTGTTGGTAGTCTTCAGACTTCATAATGCAATGCACACTGTCAAGCAGTCCAGTGCCAGAGGCAGCAAAGCAACCCCAAAACATCAGGGAACCTCCACCATGTTTGACTGTAGGGACCATGTTCTTTTCTTTGAATGCCTCTTTTTTTCTCCTGTAAACTCTATGTTGATGCCTTTGCCCAAAAAGCTCTACTTTTGTCTCATCTGACCAGAGAACATTCTTGCAAAACGTTTTAGGCTTTTTCAGGTAAGTTTTGGCAAACTCCAGCCTGGCTTTTTTAAGTCTCAGGGTAAAAAGAGAGGTCTTCCTGGGTCTCCTACCATACAGTCCCTTTTTAGTCAGACGCCGACGGATAGTATGGGTTGACACTGTTGTACCCTCGGACTGCAGGGCAGCTTGAACTTGTTTGGATGTTAGTCGAGGTTCTTTATCCAACATCCGCACAATCTTGCGTTGAAATCTCTTGTCAATTTTTCTTTTCCGTCCACATCTAGGGAGGTTAGCCACAGTGCCATGGGCTTTAAACTTCTTGATGACACTGCGCACGGTAGACACAGGAACATTCAGGTCTTTGGAGATGGACTTGTAGCCTTGAGATTGCTCATGGTTCCTCAAGTCCTCAGACAGTTCTTTGGTCTTCTTGCTTTTCTCCATGCTCAATGTGGTACACACAAGGATACAGGACAGAGGTTGAGTCAACTTTAATCCATGTCAACTAGCTGCAAGTGTGATTTAGTTAATGCCAACACCTGTTAGGTGCCACAGGTAAGTTACAGGCGCTGTTAATTACACAAATTAGAGAAGCATCACATGATTTTTCGAACAGTGCCAATACTTTTGTCCACCCTCTTTTTTATGTTTGGTGTGGAATTATATCCAATTTGGCTTTAGGACAATTCTTTTTGTGTTTTTTCATTTAAGACAAATTAAATGAAGATAATAATACCAAAGAATTTGTGTTTGCAATCATTTTCAGGAAGAAACTGAGTATTATCTGACAGAATTGCTGTGGTGTCAATACTTTTAGCCACAACTGTAGCTCCCAGCACCCCTGTCCAGAGAATGGCACCGTTAGGACGTCTGCAGTGATTGCTGTAAAAGCGAAAACAGCAAATGGCTGAAAATAGGATATCAGAAAAGCCTATTTGATTAAAGAGGATTATCACCCCAGACATATCGCTTTTTAGGAAATACCATACTTCCCATGAACAGAAATTTTGTGGTGTTTTTTTTGCATGGATAACTTAATAATTGGGTGTTACCAGATAGGAGTGTGTGCAGAGTCTGACACTGTCTAATCAATGTTGCTAATGTCAAAATGTTTAGGAACCTGCCCCTTCAAAATTGGGAAGGGTAACAACCAACGCTCATTTTTTTTCAGGACCTTAAAGGTGGAATAATAAAGGAATGGCACAACACAGAGTTATGAGAAAAGATGATCTAGAATTGATAGTTAATGGGGGAAACAGATGCTATGTCATCTTTTAAGTATCAAGATGGCAGAATAAGTCAAGGACATACATGTAGGCCCAAAGACAAACTCAATTATTAAAGAGTCCTATACAACAATAGAAGTAGTGATCTCTAATAACAGGAATAGCATAACATAGAACTGTGATAAAAGGTCCTACAAGCATTTAGTAAAACAGACGTATAACTGCTAAATAGTATTTTCATAGGTTTTGTCCAGTGGAAATATGTTCATACCTATCCACAGGATAGGTGATACCTAATAGATCAGTGGGGGTCCAACTGGTCTCACCAGCACCGATCGGCAGAACTTGGCACTGTTATCCCTTTTATACTGGAAGGGCAGTCTACATGCCCAACTGATGCTCCAGTCATTCTGTATGGGGCTGTAGCGCTCAGATTATTCTAGCAGTCCTACAGAGTATGAATGAAGCAACATATTTTGGCACCACCGCAATTGTCACAGCTCATAGATTAAAGCTTAATTATCAGTTATACCAAACAGTTCTGTTGAAAGTAAAAAAAAAAAAGTGGCAATTTTTTTCCCTCCAAACACCTCCCTCTGTCAAAAAATACCCAAATCTGTCAATACATTGTAAGTACCCAAAAATGACGTCAATAAAATCTAATACCTGAGATAATAAAAAAAAGAATGCATGTATCTACATTGGAGAAAAAAATTAAAAAAAGTTCTGGCCCTTGGGTGCATTAACACAAAAAACCTCAAAGAACAACACTAGAATGGTCAGTTTTCTTTTACATTCTGTCTCCCCAAAAATGTATAAAAACTAATCAATAAAATATATCTGCCCCAAAATGGTGAAAATAAAAAAATAGAACTCATTCAATAAAAAAACAAGCCATCGTACAGATTTATCAAGAGAAGAATGAAATGGCTCTTTGAATGCAAGAATGAAAAAAATGGAAAAAAAACCTTTTTTTTCTAATATTAACTTGGCTATTAATCAAAAGAACCCGTTCATTAAAGGGTTAATGCTATTTTAAAAGGGTAAAACAAATATGTCGGATGTATGTGACTGGGATTATGCACCATATGGTCATTTATGCATCTTTCTCCCCTGCAGATAATGGATGACATAAAACTTGGGATACAGTATGCCTTCCAGACACGGAACGCATTGACCCTGGCAGTGAGCGGTTCCGGACACTGTGCTATGGAGACCGCCATTTTTAATGTGGTGGAAAAAGGCGATGTAGTCCTTGTGGCTTCAAAGGGCATTTGGGGGGAAAGAGCTGCTGACATTGCTCAGAGGATAGGTAAGAAGGATGGACAAGTCAACTCGGTGCTGTGAGATGGTCAAATCCTATAGATCATAGACGCTGAAGTGCGTATCACCATGATCACATAAAAACCAGGAAGGTTTGGACTACGCTCCATACATGCCTCTGTCCTCACAAGAGGCTTGCTGCAATAAAATATTGCTACCAATGTATGATCACGAGCTCGTATTGGCCATGTTATAACTTATATCAGGTATATATCCAAAGTGACCCGAACCTGTAATTCTGTGCCCGGGTTAATTATTGCCATCTTCCTGTTGTCTAACACTTGCATCTGCTCTGTTCTCAGCACTGTTCATGTGGACTCTGCCCTTGCTGTTGTCCCTGCATTCTGCCAAATATTCACGATAAAATTTAACACTTTCGTAGCTTCATTCTGAACCAAAATAATATCTTTTTCAAACACAGAACAATGCGATGCAGAGTTTACCCCATAACACCTTATTTTAATCATGATAGACTAAAAGTTAATGATGGGATTATCTCTGCACTGCCGGGCTTTTTCTATGTCTGGGATTGAAAAGTCTGTGGATGCCGGTAGATGTCCGAGCAACCTAGAAACCTCAACACACTATCGGTGAACTGATTTTTGGCAGATTTTCATAAAATTATACCACTGTAATATACAAGTGCACCAGTTAGAAAATCTGTACCTTGGCGGCATTTCCCATTGGCTTGTGAGAACTTTATGTAAAATGTAATTATGGAAACAGAAATTGAAAGTCACAAGTACACTCATTTTTTTTTTGTGTAAATCAGGAGCTGATGTTCGTCTCTTGACAAAGCCACCTGGTGAGGGGTTCACCTTAAAAGAAATAGAAAAGGTAATGTAAATCCAGCACAATATTTTACAATGAGCAAAACGCCAGACAGCAGAAATCTGATTATCTTCATAGGTCCCTCAAATAGCAACTTCTGCAGAGGAACTTACCTAAAAGTGTAGTGTTCCACATTTCCACAGATAAGGGGACTATGACACAATATATTGTTGTATGTCTCTCTCATATTGGGTTAGGTCAGTGTTATACAAAATATCTTGTTTTGCTCTCCTACCCATCGCCCTGGTCTTCCATCTCTTTATAGGAGTTGCCTCTTGAAGTAAACCCACTAGAGCTAAGCAAAAAGGATTTGCAGGACCTCAGTCCAGTGGCCACATAGGTAGTCTGTGGCTGCTTTCTCAGAGCCCTGCGAACTTCATACCTGTCAGCATGATGATGCCCTGGGTCTAATTATCAACAAAGGCACTGGGATGCCGGCGGATAGTAGGAAGTTTGCTTTCATCTGGCAGTAAAAATCTAGCAACTTGGCCACCGCACAAGGGTCTTGCAAATCTTTTTACTCAACTTTAAAGCCTACTATAAGGACCTATGGATATCATAGAGGGAGGTCACCTATCAATTTGCACGATCCAGGCCATCAGCCATGTGAGTAATCTGTGGCCTCTGGATGAGACCCCGAGAACCTGTTACCTGATGGCATCCCAGGCTTCTCTGTTGATTAGCCGGCCTGGCACGACATCATCATTGCTGCATCATGTACAGATAATATCGCACCAGGCTGGCTAATCAAAAGAAAAGCTTTACATGCTATCAGGTAAAAGTGGTTCTCCAGGACCCTGTTCAGCAATCACAAATTACTGAAGTGGCCAATGTATCGGGTCTTGTAAGCCGATTTGCATCAACTCTATCCCCCTCCCTGAGAACAGAGAGACGCTCCATTAGAAATGGTCTGAAATTGGACATGTTGGGCTTTTGGGTTGGGTTTAATGCTTTTTTTTTGCAAAGCGCACCAAAGGGCAGCAGCATCTGACACTTAATTGTAGGGTCTGGGACCTAGGGTCATCTTTTGGGTAATTATTAAGGGATTTTGTGCTGAGCCTGAAGATAATCTTTTTTCTGTTGTTGCTAATATGCAGATTAAAGGGTGTCCTGCTCTTAGGATCCTCAGAAATCAGCAGTAATCTGTGGGGGGTACAGAGCAGCAAGTGCTCAGTTTTTATACATCTGCACTCCAATAATGGCCCCGATACATCACAGAATTTATGCCAGAAAACTGGAGTAAACCACAATTTTTTTTAGCACCTCTCAGTATGACCGGGACAGGCTGGAGTAAGATTTCTAGTGAGGATCACAGAGGTGAACACCACTTGTAAGATGCACATGATTCATTAAGTGGCATGCGTTTCTTAATGAACCAGGCACTTCTTGCGCCACCATGTGCCTTCATTAAGATCAGTGTGTACAAGGCCAGCATTAATGAATGAGGGCCAATTAATCACTACACAATTCTTATTTACTTCAGTGTGCTCTCCGTATACAGTTGAAACCAGAAGTTTCCATACACTATATAAAAAACACATCTGCACGTTTTTCTCAATATCTGACATGAAATCGGAATAAACCTTTCCAGTTTTAGGTTAATTAGGATTACCACAATTATTAATATTTGCCAAATGCCAGAATTGTGAGAGAATGTTTTAAGGCATTTTTATTACTTATTGCAAAGTCAAAAGCTTACATACACTAAGAACATTATGCCTTTAAACAATTCTGGACTGCCATATGACGATATCATGTGTTTCGAAGCTTCTCTTTTTTGGCAACATCTGAGTTAATTGGAGAAACACCTGTGGATGTCTTTTAATGCACACCTGAAACACATTGCTTCTTTGTGTAGCATCATCGGAAAGTCTCAATAAATCAGCCAAGATATCAGGAAGAGAACTGTGGACTTGCAAAAGTCTGGCTCATCCTTGGGTACAATTTCAAGATACTTGAAGGTGCCTCGTTCATCTGTACTAGCAAGTACAAACAAGATGGGAATGTCCAGCCATCATACTGCTCAGGAAGGAGACGAGTTCTCTGTCCCAGAGATGAACGTGCTTTTGTCCGAAATGTGCATATCAACCCAAGGACAAAAGTGACCTTGTGAAGATGATGGCAGAAGCTGGTAAGATTGTATAAATATCCACAGTGAAACGAGTACTGCACCAACATGGGCTGAAAGGCCACTCTGCTAGGAATCATAGAATCGTAGAGTTGGAAGGGACCTCCTGGGCCATCTTGTCCAACCCCCTGGTCAAAGCAGGATTCGCTAAATCATCCCAAACAGATGTCTGTCCAGCCTCTGTTTGAAGTCTTCTATTGAAGGAGAACTCACAACCTCTCGTGACAGCCTGTTCCACTCATTGATCACTCTGTCAAAAAGCTTTTTTCTATTATCTAATCTGTGTCTCCACCCATTCAGTTTCATCCCATTGCTTCTAGTCTTTCCTTGCGCAAATGAGAATAAAGTTGATCCTTCTACAATGTGACAGCCCTTGAGATATTTGTAGACAGCTATTAAGTCTCCTCTCAGTCTTCTCTTCTGCAAGCTAAACATTCCCAAATCCTGCAACCTTTCCTCATAAGACAGGGTTTGCAGACCGGTCACCATTCTGGTCGCTCTTTTCTGAACTTGCTCCAGTTTGTTGATGTCTTTTTTAAAATGTGGCACCCAAAACTGGACACAGTATTCCAGATGAGGTCTGACCAAAGAGGAGTAGAGGGCAATAATTAAGAAGCCATTACTCCAAAAGAAACATTAAAAAGGCAGATTAATGTTTGCAATTGCACACAGGAACAAAAACCTTAATTTGTAGAGACATGTCCTGTGGTCTGATGAAACTAAAATTTAACTTTTTGGGCATAACAACCATCGTTACATTTGGAGGAAAAAGGGAGAAGCTTGGAAGCCTAAGAACAACATCCCAACTGTGAAACACGATGGTGGCAGCATCATGTTATGGGGTTGTTTTGCTGCAGGAGGGACTGGTGTACTTCACAAAATAGATGGCATCATGAGAAAAGAAGACTGTGTGACAATACTGAAGCAACATCTCAAGACATTGTAACAACGTGCAGGAGTTGGAAATGTCACCACGGAACAAACGGACCAACAGTTAAAGGGGGTTTATTTACAAGGATTAACACTGGTAATATAACAGTGCCAGTATTGGAAATGTGAAAACAAGATCTTAAACAGGCAAACAGCATAAACAGTATTAAACGATATTTCATGGAATTAACTTAACAGTCTGAAGGGTACTTGCTTGTAGGGTCAACCTTCTCCCACGTAGGCACCAAACAACAGCGGCACTTGTCGTCTATAGTCTCTGTGAACTCTGTGGTCTTTAACAATCCCCAGCCAGCGTTTCAGGGGTTACTGTGAGAGTCAGAGGGGATGTGAGGCAAACGGGGTCCCCTCTGCCCTGAGTCCTTTGTTCCAACACTACAGTCTCTCCTGCAGAAGCAAAGTTCTGTATACAATTACGTCCCTCCGCCAGAATCAGGGGCTTTGCACTGACACCGTGGGTACCAGAACTTCGCGCGGGGGTCACTGTCTCTGTACGGGTCACAGTCTCAGCATGGGCCACAGTCTCAGCACGGGACACAGTCTCTGCACGGGAGTCAGAAAGCAACTTTACTGTTACTGCTGACTCCGGCTCCACATAGTCATGAGGTGCAGTCTCTCTGTGCAGTCCCCCGGTATTTGTCCTGAGAACGAGAGTTCTCTGTCCTCCCCGATGCACAACTGCGTCTTCACCTGATCACTGCCCAGACTGCTCTGCGTGCTGCGTGCATGCTTTTCCCCCTCTCTGCTCGGCTTCCTTCCTGTCCCAGCCCTTTTGTCTGTCCCCTGGGAACCTACTGTGCTGCTCAATGGTTCTGGGCATGGGGCAGAGGAGGCAACCCCGCCCCCCGGCTCTTCCTGTGTTTCACCCCCTTACATTATCGGCCAGGAAGTTAAAGCTTGGGCGGAAATGGGTCTTCCAAATGGACAATGACCTGAAGCATACTTCCAAAATGGTAACAAAGTGGCTTAAGAATAACAAAGTCAATGTTTTTGAGCGGCCATCACAATGCCCTGATCTCAATCCTATTGAAAATTTTTGGGCAAAGCTGAAAAGGCCGAAGCAAGCAAGGCGACCTGCAAATCTCTATCAGTTACACCAGTTTTGTCAGGAGGAATGCGCCCAAATTCTGACCAACTATTGTGAGAAGCTTGTGGAAGGATATCACAAACATTTTACCCAAGTCATTCAGTTTAAGGGCAATGGTACCAAATACTAATGAAATTTATGTAAACTTTTGACTTTGCAATAAGTAATAAAAATGCCTAAAAACATTCTCTCTCTCGTTATTCTGGCATTTGGCAAATATTAATAATTATGGTAATCCTAATTGACCTAAAACGGGAAAGGTTTATTCTGATTTCATGTCAGAAATTGAGAAAATCATGCAGATGTGTCTTATTATATGTATGTAAACTTCTGGTTTCAACTGTAATTAGTGGAAATGTTGCATCCTTGAGGAGCTCGTTTATACCTGTTCTCCAATCTGTTTTATAACTCTTAGAAAGTAGGACTCATTTGTTAACACAGATCTGCCCAACCCCTTTAAATCACCCCATGGTTACTAAATACGACATATGGAAAGGGATGACCCTTTTAATGTATCTCAAATAGAATTATCAATCTTTGGCTACAGTTTCTATTGACAACTTGCTGAATCCATGTTTTAGCTACACATGAGCACTCAACAAGAGAGAGTACTAGATCAATAGTTTTGATTTGATGCAAAGATCATGGTGACAAATACTCATTACCCAAGGTCATGTGTTTCCTCCTATTAATCCAGGGTCTAGCTGAACACAAGCCTTCTCTCTTCTTCATCACTCATGGAGAGTCATCCAGTGGAGTAGTACAGCCATTAAATGGCATAGGAGACCTTTGTCACCGGTACGTGTATTTGGAAAAAAAATCAAGCCCAAAAAAAAACAAAACTAGACAGGCTTTTATCATTTAACTGGAATTTCATGAAAGTTGTCTAACATTGGCACTGTGATAACCATAACTCACATTTTAATACCTACATTGCTCCAGTGCCGTCGCTCTGGTGGTCCACAGTAATGATTTGCACCCGTCGCTTCAGCAATAAATTTGACATCACCTCTGCAGCAAAAATAACAAGAGCAACAAAATGGGAAAGGCCGGGATTTTGAAAGCTGAATTTTGTCAGTAAGATCACCCCTCCTAAGCCATCTATATGGGAATTCAGAGCATAGCGAAAAAACGATACCTTGATATCTGCGATCTGATGAATAGTTACCGAGAAATCCACGTTTTTTTATTAATATGTAAATGAGCTACTAAGATTAAGATCTCTGGGCCGGTCAAAGATCTCCCTTGGAATCTGCATCCAGAGCGTATTTGAACGCCTTAAGAACCAAGCAAGTTTTCATTTTTACTCTTTGATTTTCCCTCTGCTTCCATGATCCATAACTTTATTTTCCTGCTGGCAAAGCCATGTGGGGGCTTGTTTTTTGAGGGATAAGGCTGGTTTCACATTTGCGTTTTTTTTCGCGGTAATTTAGCCCTAAATAGCGCATGCGGTTTTTTTTCCTATACTTTGCATGGGATGCGCTTATGTGCGCATACACATGCGTTTGTACGCGTTTTACCGCGCATGCGTTTTTTTGCGGTATGCGCTCGGGCGCACAAAATGCAACACGCAATGCGTTTTTTTACAGCAAGACACCCATTATAAGTCTATGGTGAGCATATGTGCGCATTGGCATGCTTATGTATGCGTTTTTTTGCACATGCGTTTTTTTTTTACCATTAGTTTAGACAATGGAATTTAGGGGTTTGGGTAAAGTTAGGGTTAGTTAAGGGGGTTTAGGGTTAGGGTTAGGGTCAGGGTTAGGGTTAGGGTTAAGTATGGTTTGGTTAAGGGTTAGGGTCAGGGTTAGGGTTAGGGTTAAGTATGGTTTGGTTAAGGGTTAGGGTCAGTGTTAGGGTTAGGGTCAGGGTTAGGGTTAGGGTTAAGTATGGTTTGGTTAAGGGTTAGGGTCAGGGTTAGGGTTAGGGTCAGGGTTAGGGTTAAGGTTAAGTATGGTTTGGTTAAGGGTTAGGGTCAGGGTTAGGGTTAGGGTCAGGGTTAGGGTCAGGGTTAGGGTTAAGTATGGTTTGGTTAAGGGTTAGGGTCAGGGTTAGGGTTAGGGTCAGGGTTAGGGTTAAGTATGGTTTGGTTAAGGGTTAGGGTCAGGGTTAGGGTTAGGGTCAGGGTTAGGGTTAGTAAAGTCATGGTTTGGGTTAGTGTGAGTGGCCACCTAATGTTGGAAAAAAACGCAAACGCGGTAAAAACGCATACAAACGCTTAAAAACGCTGCGTTTTTTTCATGCATGCTCATAAAAATGCTTGAAAAAAACGCAGCAGTTGTATGCTTTTGTATGCGTTTTTCAATGCGTTTTTTTGCGGGAAAAACACGCTGCAAAAAAAAGCAAGTGTGAAACAGGCCTTAGTTGTATTTTTCAATAACTTCATCCATTTTCTCATACAGCTTACTGGAAAATGAGAAACAAAAATCCAAGTGAAATGAAATAGCAGAAAAAAATGCAATTCCACAATTGTTTTCTTGACATTTATTCTCCTGTAAAAATTACCTGTAAATATGATTGTCCGGATCAGTACTATTCCGACGATGTCAAACTTACATTTGATGTTTCACTACAAGTAGTGAAAAAAAATTCTGAAATTCATTAACAAAAATGATCTTGAGTCATCATTTTCCAAAATCCATAATGTTTACTTTTTGGTTAAGAGCTCATTGTTTGCGAGGTAACCTGATGTTTTCATGTATACTATTTTGGAGTATAGACAACGCTTTGATCACTTCCTATTGCATTCTTTCTGGAGTTGCGGCAACCGAAAACCTGCAATTTGGGCATTTAAATTTTTTTCTCTCTTTACAGTTTTTACAGATTGGGTTAATTCATTTTACATTTTCACAGAGCGGACATTTCTGAACACCTTGATACTATACATAATTTATTTATTTTTTTTACACTTGCTTATTGGTAACTGGAAAAAAAGGCGGTGATTTGAACTTTTATATATTTTTTTGGAACTTTTTATAAAACCTTTTTCCTTACTTTTTACTCTATTTTTTAGTTCCCTTTGGAAACCTGAACCTGCAATTGTCTAACTGCTTCTGCTATACACAACAATACCACAGCATCGACGGGAAGGCCAACCCCTGATGTTAGAGGCAGATGTCAGCTTTATAATATAACTGGCTCCTGCACAATATCTACCACTCAGTCCCTGGTAATTGTTTTAGAGGGTGCACGGATAGTGGGGATACCCTCCACATATGGTGGACATGCCCAATAGTAAAGTCTCTCTGGAAAAATGTGGTAACACTAATTGACAATTTACTGAGTAAGAAATTGCCTCTGTCGCCGTCAGTACTACTGCTGGGAGACAGACCAATCAATGCTAATAATGGGACTTGCCGTCTTATTGACTTTATTGCAATGGCAACGAGAAACCACATAGCTAGCAGATGGAAGACTAGTACGCTATCAATAACGCAGGTGAAGAGAAGGGTTAATTTGATAATGTTATACGAGAAAATAGAAGCCATCAGATCTGATTCTCTCGACATTTTTCGAAATATCTGGGACCCCTGGATTCAGGCCCATGGGGGTGGCGACCTCTCCAGGATGATATCCTTATCCACATAGCGGGCTGACATGGTAATTGACTCTTACAGTTATGGTCTCTAAAACAAACTCTCTAGTACCCCACGTCTATTCATCTTTATTATCAACACTCATCATACACTCCCCTCTTTCCCTCCCCATTCTGTTAAGACTAGATTAGTCATGTTATATTTGTTTTTCTACAAATAATTAAAAATTAAGATAATGAAGTCAAGGATAACGTATGACATATTGTGTCTTTTCCTATGTACTTCCCCCCTGCGAGGGAATCCTTGTACTCTAATGTGAATGTATTTCATGGTTAATGATGCTTCCTTTTCAATAAAACCATTGAAACTATAATGTAACTGGCATCTGCTCTCTATGGAGCGGGCTTTGTTTCTGAGTCAGCTCCAAAGTCGCCAATATGTTCCGTGATAGATATATCTATCATATGGCTTTAGGAGTTGAATAAAAGGGGACATTTCCAGTGTGAGACATGCAGATCAGGAGAGCAGACTGTTTAGTCATTACATGTCTCACACTGGTAATGCCTCTTTTTCATTTAGAATAAGCTCTGGAGGCAGATTCTCAGGGAGATCAGTGTCCGGCCCATAGATCTTAACAGCTCATTAACATATTAAGGAAAACGTGGATTTCTATGGAATAAGCCATCGGATCACAGATATAAAGGTGTCATTTCATTCAGCTTCCTATGACCTTCATGCCCATATAGACGGCTTACCAGGGTTAATCCTACTGACAGATTCCCTTTAATGTTACTTTTATATGCCTAATGTTAGACTACTTTCATAAATTCTAGGACACGCCTTTTATCCAAATGACTAATCTGAGGATTTGGAAAACTGGAGATCCAACCTGCTGTAAATTAGCTTTGAATGTTGATATTTGATATCTGTCCTGTATTCAGGTATAACTGCCTCCTCCTGGTAGACTCAGTGGCATCTCTAGGAGGTGCGCCTATCTACATGGACCAGCAGGGTAAGCAATTTATCACGTATGTCTTCCTGTCAATCATTCTTTTCCAGCACTGTATCACTCCTGTGCCCTTCTATAAGGACATATATGGCTAGATTTCTTTAGATTACATAGGTGAGATCAGTGCAATATTAATCTTAAACACACCGTCACACAATATCTGATATTTCAAAGTACTAAATCATAACACAGAACAATTATGTCCCTTTATAAGATGACGCATGCTAAGGAATTCAACCATGTCAATAGCCCCCGGTTCAAATCCAATTCTGGTCTAATCATAAAAACACTGAAATCTCAAGACTTTAAAGGGGTTTTCCAAAATCCAAATTAATTTCCTTCCCAAATCCCTTTCTATACATACATTTTTATGACCTTTAGGGTAGGTTGACCTGAACATATAAATATCGTTCAGAGTTTCATCCAGAAAAGTGGGGAAAAACGTTTTCTCCCTTGTTATCTATGTGCAATATGCTTTCTTACAGCAGCATAATATAATAATACACAGGACCATTTATAGTTTCCTATGTTTCGGAATTGCAATGTATCCGTAAAAAACAGGTATTATACTGTGGTTCCTTATGACATCCAATTTTTTTTTACGCACTCATGGACTTGAATGGACGAGTCTCATCTGATATATGGAAGAAACCGCTGCAGGTTCTTATTTTTTCTACACCCACATATTCACTCAGTGAAAAAAAATCACTCACCTGCACTGCCCCATTGAATACCATTGGCCTGAGTGCGGTCCGTTTTTTCCATGTACAGTACTCGGACCGAAAATATGGTCGTATAAATAAGGCCTTACCGAGAGGGCATTGCTCACAGGGTAATAATGTAGTGCAGACTAAAAATGTGCCCCAGAGAATCAGGTGAACCCCACCCTTTTGGAAAAAAAATATCACTAAATGAAAATGCCCACATCTCCGAAACCATATGGCGGAATGCAAAAAAAAAATTACTCAGGGAAGCAGCAGGAATAACATAAGTGAAAAAAAATGGACATTGTTGTCCTAGTGACAGGTCCTCTTTAAATTATGTTTGTACTTGGTGGAGATGGTGCTCTTATAGTGCCACCTACAGGATAGATAGAGTTATTACACTATAAAGACAGTAATTTTCCAAAATAGAACTCCCGTATGACGGCGTTCATTGTTGCTTGCCCACTGTACATCTGTCCTTTCTATTGTGTCTCTGATAGGAATTGACATCCTTTACTCTGGTTCTCAGAAGGTATTAAATGCTCCTCCGGGAACTGCGCCCATCTCGTTTAGTGACGCTGCAAGGTAAGTGGTAAAACAAGTGCATGCATATAGATGTATTGTACAAAACAGTATTCCATCCATCCTCACAGGTTCGGCAATGTCCCTTGTTGGACAGGAAAGCGTTTGTGCTTCAATATTCTTGCTAGTTATGCCCAACATGGTTATGTACAGTAACTTACTCTAACTAGAAGTTTCCTTTTCTTGCCCTGCAAATAGTAAGTATGGATTGTAAACTGTAACATGAAGTGTATATGGATAAAAAGCTCAGATGTAACTAGGACATTTCCTGCTAACAGAGATGTTGACTTGTTTTCTTGGACAGTAAGAAGATATTCAGCCGTAAGACAAAACCGCCATCTCTATACATAGACCTGACCTGGCTTTCCAACTACTGGGGCTGTGATGGAAAGCCAAGGATGTAAGTTACAACCCAGCTTGCACCAGTTACCCTACATCAGCTGGACTAAAACTATGATAAAAGTGCTTTTCACAATCATGGAATACTGAGAACCCCCAACCCATTGCCCTAACATCAAAGGAGGCACAAGTGGCAGTAAGTAAGAGCTCTCACTCTGCGACTGACCCTGAGTGGAAACCACCAGCCCCTAAATAATCTACGCCAAACCATCTCCAGCTAATTGGGCTACTGCAGTGTTGGTATTACTTGATGGAATTGCTAATATAAAGAGTTGATTTATTTTTATTTTTCTTCAAGAAGCACTCCTCCGCCTCCCATCAAAATTTGTATCCTCTTAATATATTGCAGTCATCATATTATGTTTCGCTGTGCTTTTACAATTGCTCATTTTTCCTTTCTACCAACTTAATTCTTCTCTTTTCCATGAGGTCTATGACATCATATGATTAAAAACTGACTAACTGAATCTATCTAAGCTTCATGTAGAAACAGGAGGTCAATTTTCCCTGCACAAATCATGAGTCACTGCAAAAGTCTATGGCGGGGGGAGGGGAACGCAGCTCGGTCAGGAATTAAAGAGAGGAACGATTTATGAAGGGACAAGAAATCTCTTTCTACAAAGAAGAGAAACAATGAAAAATAACTTTGTGGAAAGGCAAAATTAGCAAATGTAAGTACACAGTGCTGTATAATATGATAAATGCAATATATTAAGAGGATAAAAACTGTGATGGAGGATGAGTGCTTCTTAAACTAAATTTATAGTGCACATGAATATAATATATCTTATTAAAGATACCTGATTTTTTCCCTCCTGAACTTATCAATCATTTTCAAAATCCTCAGTTCAATGCAGTGCAGTGAATATAGATTTTTCCACTACTCAGATAGGAAATGACAGTTGGTGCTCCTAAAGTTCTATGGAGAACTGTAACTGTCGTTTCAGGAGAACTTTCAGTAGAATGTCTGTGTCTTCCTATTCCTCCCCTCTCCCTAAATTGTTAAAAGCCTCAACTGCCATCTCCTATTTCAGTAATAGAAAAAAAATCTGCATTCTCTAAATACAGATATTCAACCTGAATTGATACGTTTGAGATTGACTGATCAATCCTGGAGGAGAAAGAAGCAAATTTCTCTGATAAGATATGTTACAAAGTTACTTATTTTCATGGAGACCAAATATTATGAAGGTTTCTTTTTAAGAAAAGTTAACTAGATTCACCTTTTTTTTTTTAGAACGCTAAATCAGCAGGTGGTACAGTAACTATAAAGCCTTATTTGGCTTCACAACAGGATCCCAAAAGGGAGACACCAGAAGAGAGAACCTGCATGACCAAAACTATCCTCTAATTTGGTGTACTATGTTTGGAATGTTGGGAGATAGAAATTGTGAGGTCCTTGCATACAGCAGCCTATATCTCTGCTTCCTGGACACTTGCCTCTTTATGGTGCCATATGATACGTGCCCAAAAATCAACTTTTTAGACGAGTTATAAATATGTGTCAAATTTGCGGTATATTGAATGAATTGTGAATGCTGCCGTTTTTCAGATACCATCACACAGGACCGGTGACCAATTTCTACACCCTGAGGGAAGGACTAGCAATCCTGGCTGAGAAGGTGATGTTTTATAACTCACATGTAATGGCGCATAATTGTCACATTGTACTGTTGTGTTCAGACCACAGTAGGGCAAGTTCACACCAGCAGAATAAAAAAATTGTTCCGTTTCATGCAGAAAAGTGGGACGATTTTTTTTCTCACTCGTCATCCGTGTATATTCCGTTTTTTTTTTGTTTGTTTGTTTTTTTATAGCAGCAGCTATTAATCATTTTCAGGACCATTTACAGTCTCCGTTGTTGCAGAACTGCAATGTATCCGTAAAACTCAGATTCTATACTGTGGCTCTATATGGCACCCAATTTTTTTCATGCACCCATACACTTAAATGGGCGAGTCTCAACTGATTTACGGAAGAAGCTCGTGCATGCTGCGGTTTTTTTCAAACGCAGATTCGGTCAATGAAAAAATCTCTCATCTGCACGGCCTCATAGAATAACATTGGTCCAAGTGCTGTCAGTTTTTTCACGGACAGCAGTCGGACTAAAAATACAGTCGTGTGAATGTGCCCTAAGTCTTTTTTGTTTATGATGCACGTCTAATGTATATGCCGTTGAGACTCCCGCCTTTGGCTTTTCTCAGAAAGGCAAGGTTAATTATGTACTGACACTTAGGGTATGTTCACCCAAGGAGTTTTTGCAGCGTTTTTTTTCTGCAGCCAAAACCATCACTCTTCGCAGGAAAAGCGCTGAGAATAATACGGAGCTACTTGCTGCCTTTTCAGGCTGATTACATGTGCGATTTGTCTATAGTACATGTGAATAAAGTCAGTTATATCCACCAAAAACCATGCCAAAAAAGCAGAACAAATGTTAGGCCTCTTTCACACTTCAGTGGCTCCGGTACGTGTAGTGACAGTTTTCTCAAGTACCGGAGACCAGAGGCGTATCTAGGCTCTCTGGCACCCGGGGCAAGAATTCGGTTCGGCGCCCCCCCAAGTACATATGCGATTTGCACACTTAGCCATGTACCCACGAGCTGCTCCTCCTAATGCTCTCAATGTTCAGTAAAAAACTGAGAGAAGCAGGAAGAGAAGCTCGTTGTCAAGTATGAAAATCGCACATGAGTGAAGTGTCCATGTGATGACTACTGGAACCTGCAGAGCTGAATCCTGACATTGCAGCTTCTGAATTCTCACAACGAATGCACTGCACACATTTAGGATTCTCCCTTGCCGATATACAGTCATGTCAGCACAAGTATGTGATTTATATACTTCTGGCCACATTCCGACTAGACGTACCCGGCCTCGCTCCGTTCACTTTCATTGAGTGAGGCCACACATGTCTAGTCAGCATGTGACCGCATGGATGTAAATTACCGGCATGAGAGAATCCTAACAGCGTTCAGTGAGCACTGTGAGAATTCAGACGTCTGCAGTCACATAGAATGACTGCAGACTCCGTACAAACCTGGACAACCCCTTTAATGTTCCTAACAAATAAAAACATGAGAATTAGTCAGTATCACAAATAACATTTACATCCAAGTACCTTATAGATGACGTCGTCTCTGCAGTCAGTCTCCTTTTCTTCTAGACCCCATGATGAGTTTTCTCATCCACAGCCGTCTCTGTAGACTTCCATCTTCTCCGGTCTTCTGCAGCAAATCTCCACACGACGCCCTAAAAGATAGAAGTGTCATTATATTGCTCCTAAATAAAAAATGTCTGCAATATACTGTCCCCTCACACTATTCCCCTCCCTCCTCATACTGTCTCCTCTAACATCCCCCCTGTTCACCATACTGTCTCCTCATATATTTACCCCCTCACTCTCTATACTGTCTGCTCACACATATCTCCGACTCCCCATACTGTGTCCACTTACATTAACCCATTCGCTCCCCATACTGTCTGCACCAATCCCCCATACTGTTTCCTCATACATACTCTTTATTTTGTGTCCTCAAATCTCCCCACACATTAAATCCCCCCATCCCCAATCCCCCACATACATTAAGTACCCCCATCCCCATTCCAAATCCCCCCACACATTAACCCCAACCCCACTCATTAACGCCCGCATACATTAACCTCCATCCCCATTCATTAACCCCCGCACACATTAACCCAATCCCCACTCATTAACCCCACCACTCCAAATCCCCCCACACATTAAATAACCATCTGCACTCCAAATACCCCCACACATTAACCCCCATCCCCATTCATTAACCCCCACACACATTAACCCCCATCCCCACTCATTAATGCCCCCACACATTAATCCCCATCCCCATTCATTAACCCCCCGCACACATTAACCCAATCCCCACTCATTAACCCCCGCACACATTAACCCAATCCCCACTCATTAACCCCCATCTCCACTCCAAATCCCCCCACACATTAACCCCATGGCATCCCCACTCATTAACCCCCATCCCCACTCTAAATACCCCCACACATTAACCCCATGGCATCCCCACTCATTAACCCCCATCCCCACTCTAAATACCCCCACACATTAACCCCATGGCATCCCCACTCAATAACCCCCATCCCCACTCTAAATACCCCCACACATTAACCGCCATCCCCTCTACAAATCCCCCCCATCTCCACTCATTAACTCCCCCTCATCTCCCATCTTCGGTGGTTCTTCAGCTCCACAGAGGAGCACACTTACCACCAGCGTTTGCTTTGGGAGCCGGGGAGTGACGTCAGCAGCGTGATCACATGACATGATCACGCTGCTGACGTCGCTCTGGCCCGGCGGTCAGAGCTTCAATTGTACAGGCGTCTGTATAGACGCCAGTACAATTGCTCCCTGGGAGCCGGCACGGCCTCCTTCTCTGCGCCGGCTGTCAGCTTGACAGCCGACACAGAGAACCGCCGACTCTCAGGCCGGGGGGGCGGCAGAACGCAGCCGCCGGGGGGAGACACTGCGGACCGCTGCATTAGGCGGCCCGACTGCGCCCCCCTGCTGGCTGCGCCCGGGGCAACTGCCCCGGCTGCCCCCCCCCAGATACGGCCCTGCCGGAGACACTGACACACGTAGACCCATTAACATGATTGGGTCTATGCACATGTCAGCGTGTTTTCACGGGCCGTGTGTCCGTATGCACAATACGCTGACATGTCTGTTTTAACACGGACACACGGGCCGCAACACGTGCTGCACATGAGAACAGTTCACACAGTCCTCCGTGCTCACGGATGGCCACCGGGAAGAAGCACTACTGTAAGCCGATATTGCCCGGCGGCTGGTGCTGAACGCCGCTGTCATTCCGCTCTCCTGCTCTGCCGGCAACAGCGAGCAGGAGAGAAAGAATGAATGAAAACCCAACGTGGGGTCCCTCTATATTTGTGAACCAACCGGACGAAACTTACAGCTGGGGGCTGCCTCCCTCAGCTGTCAGCTTCATCAAGGTTGGTTCTCAAGAATAGAGGGGTCCTCACGTTGTTTTTTAAATTATTTATTGACATGCTGCAGATTTACAAAAATGCTGCAGTACTCAAATTCAGTCAGAAATAATAATAAAAAAAAAAAGCTACGTGTTCACGAGATTTCTGAAATCTCCTTGCATTTTCTGGTACTCTAAAATGCAGCTTCTTTCCCGCAAGAAAAAAAAATGCCACATGTGAACATACCCTTAGACTTCTATCAGCCTGCATACTGCTAACCGTGTCTATAGTAATTCATTAAAGTTTTCAAAATCTCTGCTTGCTGTCATTGAGCAGGAGCCCGAGCCGCCGATCACTATCCAATCCGCACTACACTCATGTGATCACGATATAAGCAAAGATTTTGTATCCTCTGGGAATAAACAATGTTCCCATGTATGACAGAAAGGAGAGAACTGGTTTTCGTTTACTTAAACATTGCATACATTTTTTTAATATATCCAAAATAACACTAATTTAATCAGCATCCTACACATAAGAGGTTGAGGATTTTCTACTGCGGCACAATTCCTTTTATCTTTACGAGCTCGGGTATTGATTGAACAAAGCCGGCACTGCATATTAATTCGTGCCTATTTCCAGGGTCTAGAGCACTCTTGGGAAATCCACCGTGAGAATGCGCTGAAACTTTACAAAGGATTAGAAGATCTAGGACTAAAACTTTTTGTGAAGGATCCAGTAAGTAATACCATGTAACCCTTTTCTCTGAAGTCTTTACAATCAATGTCAACACTTTGTCAGTACTTACTGTGAGTGAAAATGAAGGACATGAACACATTTGGGTAGCAAATTTTATTGTATAATTGATTGATATAGCGCTGCAATAACTACAGAAATTCTGTACATTTAGTCAGGTGATTGATGGTAAAATCTAAAATACCATACATAGATAATATACATACTTAGAACTTCCAGAAGAACAAAAGGAGCGGCTTCTTGAAGGCCAAAGTGACTGTTTCCCCCATATTTCTGATGAGGGTCAGTCTAGGATGGCATATATGTTATCCACCCACATTAATCTAATGTCGATTGCCAGTCTGAGGAAATATGGAAGTAAAGAAATAAATGGGGTTTCTACATATTAAATGATTATACTGGTTTAAAGAGGTATTTGACTACAAGTGTGTAGTCACTATATGTGACTGCAAACTTGTGGATCTTCACAGTGCACACACTGCACGCTGTGAGGGTTTTCTGTTGCTGGGAGAGGGAGGTCATGTGACTGCAACTATGCGATTTGCATACTTCCGTCCACATTCCAACTAGATATGTCCGGCCTCGCTCAATACACTAGTCAGCATGTGATCACATGCATGCATATCACATAATTGCAGTCACGCACACGCCGCCGCCTCCAGAGAATCTCCACAGCACACAGTGCCTGCGATGTGAGGATTCATATGTCTGAAGTCACATAAAAATGACTGTAGACTTGTAACCTATGGCCGAACAACACCTTTAACCTGTTACTTCAGTGGACAACCCCTATAACCTGTTACTTCTGCGGGGGTAAAGTGATCTTCACATCTTAGTAACTGATGGCATATTGCTAGGATACACTAGCACTTAATTATTGGTTATTAAGGATCTGTGTGGTCCCTGAGGTTGGGCACTGGTTTTTAACTGATGCCTTATCCCTACTATATTTATTCTGTCCTTAGCTAAATGCACGGGGTTCATATAGCTTATAAGGGTAGCTAAACCGCTATACCGGGGGACCAATAAGAAGACTGTAGGTTGAATCTGTGTTTTATTGAACGTGATGGAATATAGATGCGCGGTGAATCTACAAATAAACACATAATACAATCAATGAGTATGGGTAAATAAAATACATTATACATTATACACATTACCTGTGCTAATAACTAGCCAGGGGAGAGCTAACTAAGGGGTGATCTAAGACAGGGATAAATGTGGGAGCGTGGTTACTCACCATCGATGCTGACGCAGGGGGAGAAGAGGGATGAGGTGTTTCCAGTATGCAAGCCTGATAGAAAATGGAAGGGAAAATGGTGGACTGGAGGGAAATGGGCTGAGCTAAGCCACAATCCCTTGCAAACCTACCCAGGATGCATTGGGAATTGGAGGGAAATCAAAGAAACCAGAAACAGAATAACACTGCAGTTATTAGTTTGGCCACTAGATGGAGCTGGAAACAATAAACATTAAAATGTATGGCAAACTGAGCATTATAACTGAATTTATGTTATTAAAATTAAACAGTTAAGAGTCATTAATTATGTCGGACACAGAACACTCCTCGTCTGGCATTGAACAGATGCCAACATTCTTATCCTCCAAAGATAACAACAGAACGAGCTCAGTCACTGGTCTGGAGAATGTCTTAGGTCCATCTCCTTTGGCCATCCTGAGTTCAACTTTGCGAACATTGTCATCTTTACTCGGAAATGTAGTAGTCACTAGTCCAAGTGACCACTGGTTCCGATGGGCCTGGCAGTCTTTAACAAGGACAAGGTCACCAATCCGAAGATTAGGCCTGGTAGATTGCCACTTTGTCCGTGGCTGCAGGGTAGACAAATATTGTTTGCGCCACCTGTCCCAGAATGTATTTGCAAGCCTTTGTACCTGTCTCCATTGGCGCTTGTAGAGGTCCTTGGCGTCGAATCCTTCTGGAGCGGCACAGGATAGTCCTGTTTTCTGGGTGAGGAGAGTAGCTGGAGTCAATAACAAGGGCTCCTCAGGGTTATTAGGAACTGGAACCAAGGGCCTTGCGTTGATTATAGCTGTGGCTTCTGCCATGAAGGTGGTTAGACTTTCATGGGTAAGTCTTGCTGCTCCCTCCTGAAGAAGAGTAGAGTCAAGAATTCTTCGTACTAGACCAATCATTCATCCCCAAGATCCACCCCTGTGTGAGGAGTGAGGTGGGTTGAATGACCATGTGCAACTTTGGTCACTGAGGAACCTCTCAAGAGTCTTATGGTCTAGATTTGAAGGTATGCCCAATTCCTTTGCTGCACCAATGAAGTTGGTACCTCTGTCTGAACGTATATATTTGATAGCACCACGGATGGCAATGAAACGTCTCAAAGCATTGATGAAGCTTGAAGTGTCAAGTGACTCAATGAGCTCTATGTGGACAGCTCTGATCGACAAACAGGTAAACTTAATGGCCCAACGTTTACTATTGGCTTGTCCGCCTCTCGTGTGACGAGTAACAACTGACCAAGGTCCAAACACATCGAGACCAACGTTGGTAAAAGGAGGGTCTAGGCTGAGTCTGTCCGCTGGTAGGTCAGCCATCTTTTGGGTTTGAGTGGAACCACGAAGCTTACGACAGGTAATACATTTGTAGATGACACTACAGATGAGTTTCTTTGCCCCGACAATCCACAGGCCAGCAGTTCTGATGGCTCCCTCCGTGAATAGTCTTCCTTGGTGTTTGACCAGATTGTGGTAGTGTTGTACGATTAAGTAAGCAACGTGACATTTTCCAGGAATGATAAGAGGGAATTTCTCCTCAAACTCCATGTTAGCTTCTTTGAGCCGACCTCCTACTCTCAGCAGGCCGTTGTTGTCGATGAATGGGTCGAGTTTTCTCAAAGAGCTGCTCGCTGGTATTGGAGCTTTGTTAATGAGACATTGGATTTCCACAGAGTAGGTTTCTCTCTGAACTGTGGAGATGATGTGGTTTCTGGAGGATTCCAAGTCAGAGGCAACATAGGTACTTTTGTAGAGATGCCAACCTTTACATTTTTCTGTGTCACGAGCTCTGGCGGTCTTGAATGAGCGAGCTATATGAGTCAGGTAGGTAATGGCTCGAGTAAAGGGCCTGTCACACTAAGCGATATCGCTAGCAATGTCGCTATAACGTCACTGGTTTTGTGACGTTATAGCGATATTGCTAGCGATATCGCTATGTCTGATACTTGCCTCCGACTGGCTCCCCCGCTGGTTATTGCTGATCGCGCGAGAACGTCCTGGGCCGTTTCTCGTCGTCAGCTTCCTGTGGCGCCGACAAGCGACGCGTGGACGCGGGCGGGAGGATGTCAGGATCGCCGCGTCTGACAGGTAAGTAACGACCCCCGACCACTGCTATGTCGCTGGTGAGATCTGCCTGTGTGGCAGCTCACTAGCGACCACTTAGCGATGCACCAGTGATCCTGACCGCGTCATATCGCTGGTCGGGATCGCTGGTGCATCGCTAAGTGTGACAGTACCTTAAGTGACTTCCAACTTGAGAATTTGTCAAATCTGTGGGATCCAAGCTGAATAACAGAAGTCATTGTATGAAATGTGGACACCTGAGGGCGGATTTCAGAATATGAGTCCTCTCCTATCAGTTCAAAGGTGTCTAGACAACGTTCCTCAGTGTACAATAGTTTTGGTCCTGAGAGCCATGTTGTGCTCTCTAGTCGACTTGCGTCAACTGCTCTAGTTGCATGATGTGCAGGGTTTTGGTCCGTGGGGATGTAATGCCACTGTTTTGGATGTACTGACCTCCTAATTCGTACCACTCTGTTGTTGACATAAACATAGAATCACCTGGTTTCATTGTGGATGTATCCCAGGACTACTTTGCTGTGTGAGTAGAACTTGGCTTGTGTCAGGTCGATATCCATCTCGGATGCGATGAACTCTGCTAACTCGACGGCTAAGACTGCAGCACAAAGTTCTAACCTCGGTATGGTGTGCTCTGGTTGTGGAGCAAGTTTGGCTTTCCCCATGACAAATCCAATGTGGCTTTGACACTTGGAGTCCACAGTTTTGAGATAAGCAACAGCAGCAATTGCTTTGACAGAAGCATCTGCAAATACATACAGTCTTTGGCTCTGTATCTCTGTAGACGGCACAGGGGTGTATGGCCTTGGCACAGTTAGGTTGGAAAGAGCTGCTAAAGAGTTCTTCCATGCTTCCCACTGGGTTTTCTTATCAGGTGGCAGAGGTGCATCCCAGTCCGAAGTCTCCTTGCTTAAGTCTCTTAGTATGGCTTTGCCTTGTATAGTAACAGGAGCTGCAAAACCTAAGGGATCGTACAGACTGTTGATGGTAGACAGGACACCTCTGCGTGTGAAAGGCTTTTCTTCCTGGCTGACCTGAAAGGTGAAAGTGTCTTACTGCAGATTCCAGAGAAGCCCAAGGCTGTGTTGCATTGGTGTGGGGTCTGACCCCAGGTCCAGGTCTCTGAGACCATTACACAAGTCTTGTGAAGGGAATGCTTTCATGAGTTCTTGGCTGTTTGAGGCTATTTTGTGAAGCCTGAGGTTGGAGCAAGCAAGCATCTCTTGGGCTCTCATAAGAAGACTGATGGCAGTCTCATTTGAGGGCATGGCTTTCAGACAGTCATCAACATAAAAGTTTTTTTCTATGAATTGTCTGACATCTGATCCGTATTCTGGTTCTCCTTCTTGAGCTGACCTTTTGAGTCCATAGATGGCGACTGCAGGAGAATGGCTATTGCCAAAGATGTGCACTCTCATGCGGGACTCTGTGACCTCTTTAGTAGGATCATTGTCTCTGTACCCGAAGAATCTTAGGAAGTTCCTGTCTCTCTCTCTCTCACAAGGAAACAATGGAACATTTGCTGGATGTCAGCGATGAAGGCAATGGAATCCTTACGGAAGCGTATAAGTACTCCTAGCAGTTTGTTATTGAGATCTGATCCTGTCAGTAGAACATCATTCAGGGAGACATCTTCAAACTTAGCACTGGAGTCAAACACCACTCTAATCTGGCCTGGTTTCTTAGGGTGCTATACTCCAAACATGGGTAGGAACCAGCATTCTTCAGAGTCTTTGAGAGTGCGAGCTAGTTCTGCATGGCAGTTCATAAATATCTTTGACTTGAAGGAGAAGAAGTGATCTCTCATCTCTGGCTTCTTTTGCAGATCTCTCTATGTTTGAGAGAGGAGAAATGTTTGAATGCCTGATCTCTGTTGTTTGGTAGACGTGGTCTGTGGGTTCTGAAAGTGAGAGGTGCGACCCAGCTGTTGGTCTCATCTTTTACAAGTCCTTTGTCCATTACCTCTAAGAACAACTTATCCTCTACCAACATTGCTACTTGGTTGTCTTGCTTAGTTCTTTGGAAGACTGTGCACCCCAACTGATCATCATAGCTTCCTGACATCATACTGCTGTCATGAGTAAAGTCTATTAAATGGTTGGGTAGTTGGATGCTGTGTGGCAGTTCCTTGACATGGAGCTCGTTGTTGCAAGGTTGAAAGAGAGATGGGCGCCCTTTCTCCAATGTGTTAGTTAGCATACTTCTCACGGAAGATGGGGCGTGCATGTGTCCCAAGCATACGTTTCCTATTATGACCCATCCTAGGTCTAGCTTTTGGGCATAGGGAGCATTATTGAGTCCATTGATATGACTTCTCACTTTATGAACCTGTAGGATATCTCTTCCCAACAGCAGTATTATGTGGGCCTGATGGTCGAGTTCCGGTATAAGGTGTGCTTTGCGTTTCAAGTGAGCATGATGGATTGCCACATCTGGTGTTGGGATTTCAGATCTATTGTCTGGGATCTGGTTACACTCGATGATTGTAGGTAGTGGCAGGCAGAATTTTCCGACAAGGGACTCAATTTGGTAGTCAGTGGCTTTCCTGCCCGCTGTTGTCACAGTGCCTGCACATGTCTTTAATGAGTAAGGAGTGCTTGGTCCTTTAATGTTGAATAGGTCAAAGAATGTTGATCTAGCCAGCAATTACTTTGATCATCCAAGATCGCATACAGTCTCACAGCTTTGTCTCTATGGCCCTTTGGGTACACTCTGACGAGGCATATTTTTGAACAAGACCTACTGTCTATTGTCCCTTTACAGACTTCAGTACATTGTGAAGTGATCTCTGGCATAGCTGCATCAGTGCTCTTTTCCTCCCCGTCATGCTCACTGTCGGCTGGCGTGTTCTGTGCACTCCATGGAGCTGGGCCAGGGTGTTAGGCAGTGTTGTGATCTGTGGTGCCACATTCTGTGCATTTTACACTGACCTTACAGTCCTTGGCGAGATGGGTGGTGGATGAGCAGCACTTGTAGCAGATACCGTTCTCTTTCAGGAAACTTCTGCGATCCGGCATAGATTTTCCTCTGAAGGCTCTGCATTTCAGGAGAGGATGAGGCTTCTGATGAAGCGGGCACTGCTTGTCAGGTTCTTGTACCTTTGTCTCTGAGAGCGGCCAGCAGACCTGTAATAGGAACTTGGAGAAGAAACATTAGTCTTGTGCACTGCCACAGATGTTCTGCGTGGGTTTGCAGCTGGTGGTGGTGCAGCATATGACATTGCAAAGTCAATGCTGGGATCATTTCTGAATGTCGCTTGTTCGTGTATAAAGTCGACAAAAACGGAGAAGGGAGGGAATGAAACACTGTGTTTGTATTTGTAAGTGGAACCACTTACGAGCCACCTCTCCTGTAGATTGTAGGGCAACTTTTGTACTATAGGGATAACACCTTTGGCTGTGTCAAGGTATGCAAGTCCTGGTAGGTCACCTTCAAATTTGGCAACTAGAACCTCTTGTAGCAGGTCACATAGCTCTCTAAGTTTTGGCAGACCTTTGTTAGATATTTTAGGAAAGTCCTCTATTCTTTTGAACAAGGCTCTCTCTATGACCTCTGCAGAGCCGTAACACTCATTTAGCCTCTTCCAGATCTCTTTAAGGTCAATTTGAGGGTGATTTATGTTAATGTCTCTGATCCTTACTGCATGTTTGACTGACTCTTCTCCCAGGTATTTGACTAAGAGGTCTATCTCTTCCCTGTATTGTAGCCCCAAGTCTCTAGTAACATTTTGGAAGGAAGCTTTCCAAGCTCTGTAACCTTCAGCACGGTCAGTGAATTTCATGAGTCCCTTAGTAACCAGATCACGTCGTGTGAAGATCCTAGCAAGTTCTGATGTGAACCGGTTGTCAGCAGAGTATACTGGTGATGGGTCACCCTGATAGTGATGTGAGGTGCGTTCATACCTGCTAGTATCCTCAGGGTGGCACCAGCCGGTGTCATATTGCTTCGGTCTGACGTGTGGTGTGTCAACTAGGTGATTCACGTTGGTTACCTGGTGAGGAGCATGGTAGACAGGAGAGTTCCTTTGCTTCACGTTTTCCTGGAGCTGGGCCTCATGATGACTCTCACTCGTTTCACTGGATGTGTTGTTATCTTGGTTATAGTTTGGATCAGGAAGTTCATTAACATATTGAGCTGTGCGTTGCGGTGAATCTTGCAGCGGCAACTTCAGACTTGACGCACTGCTACGGCTATGCAGCTCAGGGTTGTGCGCGGCTTCTAGTGCTTCTGCCTCCGCTAGTGCTGCAGCAGCCTACTTTTTTGCAGCTTGGCTATCTAAGGCTGCATCCACTCGTGCCTTTTCTAACTTAAGTTGCATCTCTTCTTCAGCATACTTTGCTCGCATTTTTGCAGCCTCAGCATTTGCGCGGGCAATGGCGACCGCGCTGCTAATGGATACAGTCTTTGAGGAGACGGATGTAGCAGATTTTGTCCTGTGTGATTTGTGGGGCATGGTATCTTGGAGGGATGCTTGGCTGTGCAGAGATTGCTGTAGCTGTGTTAGTCTCTATGTAGATGGTGACTTGAATCTCACTAGATGGATTTCTGCAGCATCACTAGTTCCTGCAAGCTGGATGAAGGGCTGTCTTTTCCCTGAATTGCACTAGCTGGATAGTTGCTGTTTACTGCGGTCTTGCAAGATGGAAGGCTCTTCTCTCTGTATTCCCACTAGCTGGAGAGCTGTCGTTTCACTACGGTCGTGCAAGATGGAAAGCTTTTCTCTCTGTATTCCCACTAGCTGGAAAGCCATCGTTTCACTATTCCGTCCTTAGCTAAATGCACGGGGTTCATATAGCTTATACGAGTAGCTAAACCGCTATACCGGGGGTCCAATAAGAAGACTGTAGGTTGAATCTGTGTTTTATTGAACATGATGGTATATAGATGCGTGATGAAACTACAAATAAACACATAATACAATCAATGAGTATGGGTAAATAAAATACATTATACAGATTACCTATGCTAATAACTAGCCAGGGAAGAGCTAACTAAGGGGTGATCTAAGACAGGGATAAATGTGGGAGCGTGGTTACTCACCGACGATGCAGACGCAGGGGGAGAAGAGGGATGAGGTGTTTCCAGTATGCAAGCCTGATAGAAAATGGAAGGGAAAATGGGCTGAGCTAACCCACAATCCCTTGCAAACCTACCCAGGATGCATTGGGAATTGGAGGGAAATCAAGGAAACAAGAAACAAAATAACACTGCAGTTATTAGTTTGGCCACTAGATGGAGCTGGAAACAATGAACATTAAAATGTATGGCAAACTGAGCATTATAACTGAATTTATGTTATGAAAATTAAACAGTTAAGAGTCATTAATTATGTTGGAGACAGAACAATATTCATTAAAAAATTATTAACCGGGTTTTCCACTTTTACAAAAGTGGTTCCCTAAATAATAGAACTTGCTTAAAATAACTTGTACTCACCCTCCTGAGGTCTGGAACCGGGTCTATGCTGCTGTTTCTGTCTCAGTGCTTTGGTGTCATATTAACTGCTCACATCAACAATGCCAATTGCCAATCATTGGGCTCAACTGCTCTAGACAGCGTAAATCGCTTGGCTCCGTGATTGGCTGGAGCGATGATGTACAATGTCGACATGATGTCCCTGCTGCAGACAAAACAAAGACAGAAACAGTGGCGGAGACCCGAAGTCAGACCAGGGGAGGGTGAGTACTATCCGATTTTGTTATTTTACACAAGACCTATCATTTGGGAACCACTTTTTTAAAGTGGAAAACCTATTTAAGCTTCATGAATGTAAGACTGGAAAATTCATTTAAAAGACATTTTATGCTAGAGCATTCATGAACTTTGTTGTGTTGAAAAAGAAATCTAAAAATTGGTGTTAGTGACACAAAGATTTTACATATTGACAATTGAGCACATCCGATTGATCGTTGCTAGACATCATCTGAATCTATCATACTAGGGAATAAAATCAAACTGTGTCCACAAGGCCTCACAACAAAATTCTGGATAATGTAATGTTCAACTTCACCAGCTTTTTGTCATAACTAATTTTCTTAAAAGGGTTATTCTCAAAAGAAATAGTGGATACCTTATTGACCGCTGGGGATCTGACCAATGGCATACCCAGCAATCTTCAGAAATGGACCCTGGAACCCAAGAATCTGGCTGTGAATGGAGCGGAGGTGCACATACTAGATCTCCACCCAATTCATTGTCTAGGAGACTGGCAGAAATAATGGAGCAGTCTACTTGGTTATCTCCGTCTGTCTCATAGACAATGAATGGAGAGAAGGTCAAGCATATGCACATCCGCTCCATTTAAAACGGGGCCTCTGTTGAGTCTGCTTCTTAGAATTGCTGATGGTCGCATTGGTCCCACCGCCAGTGATTGGTAAATTATCCCCTATCCTATGGGGTATTTCTTCACCTGTGATTAGAGGTAAAATCACAGCATCCCTGTAATGAACAATGATCGTGATTCTTGTAATTGCCACATAATTTACTATTCCCATATGGGGAAAAAAGTTAAGTAAATGTGTGAGTAATAGTATTGCATCCCGCAGATGACCACCTCCCAAATGTGTCCAATCACAGCTCAGCAGCTGATCTACCAGTCTGCCATTCTCAGAGGCTGCCGAGCTATGACTAGCAGGATCTGGGAAGGAGGAGTGAATGTGCACGTCCCCCAGGGGAGACTCTGAGGAAATCCACAGTTGCAATACAAGCAGAGATTTCACATACTGCGCTCCAAAAAGAAACAAATGTGAATATCTCTGCAATGGAGCAACACAGCGAAAAACTGAAAAGAGTGGCATAATCAGGGGAAACTGGTGATTTTTATAAGGTATTTAACTCAATATCTGTTGAGTAACTGACAAGTACACTTTACTTACAATCCTCTAATAAGCTCTGCAATGGTCCCACACTGTCCTACAAAAACATTAAAACCACAAAAAAAGACTGTACGTAAAATGATTTCCATTTTGCTTTTCCAAACTCCAGTACACTTATTTATGGATGATGCCATATTTCATGTCATTTCACATAGCTGGAACAGCTTTTACAATTACTAGTAATGATTATTTTGTGTCTTGACACTTCTACACAAGCTGGCTAGTGAAATGTGGCGCTAGTATGGCATAAAAATCTTCTGCCGTTCCATTATATGTTTAAAAGTTCAAAAGGAAATTGGTGTTATATTACCTAACAGTTCAGCTTAGCTTTTGTTCGCTAAGCGACTTTTCTATTATTTGACACCATTTACCAAGTTTGAACATGCCCCAGATTGACCATGTGAGAAATATTATTTGCTGCTCTGCTAAGCACTATAGCTTGTCAGCATTAACAAAGTATTCTTTGCAGGCTCTACGACTCCCCACTGTGACAACAATCTGCGTGCCCGACGGATATGACTGGAAAGATATTACCACGTATATAATGAAGAATCACAACATTGAAATCACCGGGGGGCTGGGGCCCTCTTCCGGAAAGGTATTTCCATAAAGTAAATGTAGGAAAATAGCACCTGCAGAATAGGTGCAGAATAGGTGATAAATGTCTGATGACAGGACAGACTCCTACGTCACTAGATTGAACAGAGCAACAGTCGCCACAGAATAAGTGATAAATCACTGGGGTCCCCAATCTCATGTGCCCCCATTTTGAATGGAGCATGCACACAAATAATAGTGGGGCACCAAACATACATGACCATTACTCCATTCGAACAAGGGTTCCTTTTCGATAGGGTGTCTGCACATATATCATACATTTATCACTGATTCTGTAGACACGTGATACATTATGTTACAAAGCTCCCACTAACAATAATCTACAAGTGAACATTAAGGGGGTTTTCCACAAAAAAAAAATGATTGCCAAATGATAGAACCTGTGTAAAATAACAAAATCAGAACAAACTCACCCTGCTTGGGCCATTTCTCGATCACAGCTTTGGTCTCAAGGTTTCAGTGAAAATAAAATTGAGAGGCCACATCACCGCTGCAGCCAATCACTGAACTAAACAGCTCTACCAATGTACAGTAGACAGTACAAGCCGCTGTGCTCAGTTATGGGCTGTAGCGGCAATGTGCGCTGTTAAAGAGAAGTGTTACTGCTGTAGCCAAAACACAGAACCAGTGGCAGAGACCTGGCTCAATAATATCTGATTGTGTGCCATCTACATCAGAGCCACTGAGTTCAGTGATTGGCTGAAGTGGTGATGTGCGCTGTCAACGTGACGTCACCATCAAACATTGAGACAGAAGTAGCCCTGTAGCAGTGAACAACTACTCAGTAATCAGTTATTTTTGACCTTGCAGTTGGACATCATGTAATTCCTAATTGCTCAGTTACCAACTAGTTCCCCAGTGACAAAAGCTTTTTGTCCCCCACCCATCTGCCATATAATTATTATTCAGGGGGTCTATCATAGACCAGGTTTAGATGTATTCGCAGCCCGTATATGGACTGCAATGCCCAGACTGACCGCAGGTCTCCTGACCCGAGCGAACAGTCTGATATGTGTCTATGAGGCTGTATGTTCTGGTCGGGACATCCACGGTCAGTCTGGGCATTGGGGATCATATCCAGACCGTGAAATATGCTCACCTGCCATACAGAAAGGAATCATCCAAACCTGCTCACTTCTTCAAAGTCTGAATCTGGGTTGTACCCCAGAGTTTTGTAACCTATCATGGATGAAATATTTACATGGCACGGCCAACCTTTGAAGGACAACCTGTGCATATACCTAATTCTCTCAATCTCCTCCAAAATTTCAGGTTCTGCGGATCGGTCTTATGGGATACAACTCAACAAAAGCAAATGTAGATCGTGTCTTGAACGCTCTGCGTGATGCTCTGCAGCGCTGCCCAAAAAACAAAATGTAAAAGCTCGCTACTGTACAACTGACAAGGAAACTCACTGCCAATGAAGCATCAAGATTTTTCACCTCCTTCACATTGTTACAATGCAACTATCCGTAATGGGACCTTATATATAACACATGTGATCATTTCTATCAAATATACCTGAATAAAGACATTTACACTATGATTACCGCCATCATTCAGAGTATGACATCTAAGCCAGAAGAGCATGTGACCCCCCTTGGCAGCGCTGTACTTCTTGTTATAGCTATGGACACCACAGGGGTCCAATAAGTTCTTGGCAGTATCCTCTATACCTTCATACCATGGATCCAACACCGCATTAAGGCTTCCATTATATAATGGAGTCATGATGCAGATACAGAAAAAATATATATGTACCGTGTTATCCGGTAGATAGAAAAATATTAAAATTTGAGAGTCCTCAGTGGTTGATAGCCATTAAAAGGTAACTGAAAAGATGTTAACAAATTGAAAGCTCTTAAAAGGAATCTGTCACCTCATTTTTGGCCTATGAGATGCGGCCACCGCCATCAGGGGCTTATCTACAGCATTCTGTAATGCTGTAGATAAGTCCCCAATATAACCTGAAAGATAAGAAAAACGAGGTAGATTATACTCACTCCGAGGTCTGGTCCGGTCCGATGGGTGTCGCAGTACGGGTCCGGTGCCTCCCATCTTCTAGCGATGACGTCCTCCTTCTTACTTCTGCCGCGGCTCCTGCGCAGGCGTACTTAATCTGCCCTGTTAATGGCAGAGTAAAGTACTGCAGTGCGCAGGCGCCAGACCTCTCCCCCATCTGCACAGCCCATTAATCCACCTCATCTGCACAGCCCCTCATTTTATTCCCCCATCTGCACAGCCCCTCATTTTACTCCCCCATCTGTACAGCCCCTCATTTTATTCCCCACATTTGCACAGCTCCTCATTTTATCCCCACCCCTCTGCACAGCCTGTGGGTTAATCCCCCATCAGCACAGCCCTTCAGTTTATTCCCCTCATATGCACGGCCCCTCACATCATTTTATTTCACTCATCTGCACAGCCCCTCAGTTTATTCTCCCATCTGCACAGCTCCTCACCTTATTTTATCCCCCCATCAGCATAGACCCTCACCTCATTTTATTACCCCCATCTGCACAGTCCCTTGTAAAGGGGTGAAGAGGAGGAACTTAAATGGGGTTACCTCTCCTGCTCCGTGTCCAGAACCACCTGGCCAGGCAGCAGCATTTCCTGGGGGAAGGTTATCGGACCTGGACTGACCTTTCCATGTGACAGCAGGGGGCGGTGACCTGTTAGAAGGGGCTGCACGCAGGAAGCAGAGCAGAGTCAGGGCGGGAAAGTACATTGCGCAGGAGAGAGCGCTGTCAGCTGCACCGCATTCCCAGAGCGTGAGGGCCCTCTGGCTGAGACAGACAGGCAGTACGCGGTGAGCGCCCTTTGTGTGAACGTGGACCCGCCAGCCTCCGTGACCGGCGGAGACTCCCCTGACAGGTCAGAGACAGTCGCTAGTGTGTGCAGGCCCAGCGTGCGCAGTGACAGACCTGAGCCCCTAAGTAGCTGGACTGACCGAGGAGCGCAGCATCGTTCCTGCGGTGACACGTTCTAAGTGTAATCTTGTGACTAAGAGTAATGAGAGCAGGACCCACTCTCATCGCCCAGCATCCTGTTTTCCCCGGAGGCCATTTCTTCATCGTGGGCAGAGACTTGAGTCTGCACATGCTTATGTTGACGGTGCCAACGTTGGAGAATTAGACCCTTCAATCAAGCCTTCTACAGACTGATTCGTTTATTCCTGCCTTCGTTTATCTCTTTAACTACCACATTACCGTTTACTTGTTGTAATTATCCCCTTTGTTGCCCCTCCCTGAATGTAGTGAATATCCCTGTAAATAAATCCTTAACTCTTGGTCTACCTCAGATCCGTGGCAGCATCCTCCGTACCTGCAGGTTATTACACCCTTTCCTCATTTTATGCCCCTCTACCAGTAGCATAGCTACCGGGGGGGCAGAGGGGACAGTCGCCCCGGGCCCCGCGCTGTGAGGGGGCCCACCCAGATTTACTTAACTGTATCTGCGGCAGAGAGGGAGAATCAATCATCTCCCTGCTGTGCCCCTATGTCCTCTTCTCGGCCACAGGACCTGTGATGAGGTCACAGGAGGGGAGAAGTCGAGGTCACATGATCAGGGGCCTCACTGACTGTATGCACTATGCAGGACTCTGCTGTTCTGGTTGTCATGGAGGGTTGGAATTGGAGCAGTAGTGTAGCTCTAATATCTCCTGGGTGCACAGGACCTGTGATATATAGTATCTTTATAGAATCTTTCTTTCTTTCTCTGTTTCTTTATCTCTCAGTTCTTTCTTTCTCTCTCTGTTTCTCTCTCTTTTCTTTCTTTCTTTCCCCTCTTCCTTTCTCTCTGTCTGTTCTTTCTTTTGCTCTGTTCTTTCTTTCTTTCCCCTCTTTCTTTCTCTCTCTCTGTTCTTTCTCTCTCTCTGTTCTTTCTTTCTCTCTGTTCTTTCATTCTCTCTCTCTATGTTCTTTCTTTCCTCTCTTTCTATCTCTCTGTTCTTTTTATCCCCTCTTTCTTTCTTTCTCTCTAATCTTTTTTCTTTCTCCCTCTAATCTTTCTTTCTCTCTCAGTTACTTCTTTCTTTCTCTCTGTTCTTCCTTTCTCTCTGTTCTTTCTTTCTGTTCTTTCTTTCTCTCTCTCTCTGTTCTTTCTTTCCTCTTTCTCTCTCTCTGTTCTTTCTTGCTTTCTCTATCATGTTGCCCCCTTCATATGGTATAATACAGCCCCCCCAAAAAATAGAATGTAGCCCCTTCAGAATATAATGCAGCCCCCCTCATAGAGTATCATGCTGCCCCCCTCATGGGGTATCGTGCTGCCCCCCTCATGTGGGGTATCATACTACCCCCCTCATACGGGGTATATCATGCTGCCCCCTCATACGGGTATTATGCTGCCCCCCCCATACGGGGTATCATAATCATGCAACCAGGACACTATATAAATTAAAAAAAAAAACTATACTCACCTCTCCTCACTCCCACGCTAATTTTGGCGGCGGCTCTGCTCTGATGTCAGGAGCTGCGTGGCTGTCAGACCTGCACACATCGGGGACACGATTAAGTGACGTCTTCGCACACCCGCTCTGATGTCAGGAGCTGCGTGGCTGTCAGACCGGCACACATCGGGGACACGATTAAGTGACGTCATCGCACACCCGCTGTGTGTCAGAGGAAGAGGGCAATGATGGGAGAGGGCGCGTCATGTGACGCTCTCTCTTCCATTATTGCGGTGCGCACTGGGGGGCTGCGCTGACTCCGCAATAAAGGAATATATATATATATTATTTTTGGCAACAGCGCGGTCATCTGCTGAGGTTCTCTGGTTAGGGGCCCACTCAGACGTTTCGCCCCCCCTGAACCAAAACCCTAGCTACGCCTCTGCCCTCTACACATTAATATAAGAATATAAATGCTCATACTCATATAATCCAGGCTCCTAGTCCACCGTCTCCTCTTCTATGAAGTGCAGCAGTGGAGACTGAATTCGTGATGACGTCACTTCACTACACTATCCAATGTCCCCTGCGTGCGCCTTCTCCAGCAAGGCGCAGGATGGATTGGGCCTGTGTCTTGCTGGATAGCCCGACTGAGCATGGGAGATAACAGCTCCTCTGCTCCTGTCCTGGACAGGGGCACACAGCAATTGTATTCACGTCTGGCAGACTTGAATACAATTGAGTGTGGGGAGGGAGGGACGGCCGGGGTGCAGGCAGAGAGAGGGGCGAGTGGTATCTGTGACTGACATTGGTCTCCTGTATGCATGCGCCCCAGCCATCACTGTGCCGAGTGTCTGCGGCTGCAGGAAGATGTCAAGCGACCGCAGACATTCAGAATTTTTTTTTTTCAAAGTGTGCCCCCTCAGATGGGCAGGAGGTGACATCCTAGGCAGGTTCCTACCCTGACTACCCCTCGTCCCAGCCCTGGCTCCAATATTTACTGCTACAAAGGTTTTTCCCCTTCCCATATTGATAGTTCTGCTTCACGTCACTTGTCTTAATAACTGTAACACTCCACGTCCTGTCGTGTACAAATATGTGACTCTTCAGATTTTATACTGAGCCTAATGAAGAGACCTACATTAAGTAGTCTGGAAAGCTTGCTATTTGTTACCAACTTTCCAGATAGTCATTAAAAGGTATAAACCACTAAGGACTCTCAAATTTTAATATTTTAATAGGAGGGAGATGTGCACTGGGCAGTTCTGCGTTCTGTCATTGGTTGTTGCATAGGACTGATATATATATACTGTATATATGTACTTTTTAAACTTTTATTTAGGTCATTGGAAGATAAATGTTAAAAAAATACTATGAAGTCTGATGCCGACTGTCAATTTATCAGTTTCCTCAGCATAACCAATGGTATTCAGTCTAGAGCTTACTGACTCATATGCAGGAATTATGCTGTCAGTTTGGGTCAGGAGACCCTGGTCAGGCACAGAACTCAAACTGTAAAATATGGCCACAGTGCAGTCGTTTGAGTAAGCCCTTAGGATTTCTTCACACCCATTTAAAGCTCCAGAAGCAGTTCATTCACTTATGACAGAAGGGACAAGGCAATATCCAGCACTATTAGCCCCTTCATGACCTATCATGCATAGGTACTAGGTACGAACACAAAAATTGAGCTTGGTTTGAGATGATACACATGCAACGTATAAATGCATGTTGACATTGGCCATAAAACATAAAACCTGCAAAAGACAAAGTGAGCAAAAACCCTGCTGTAACTAAATAAGTAAAAGCAAAAGTGCATCTAAATAATACAGAGTTTTTAGTAATACTGTTTTTGATCAAAAGTAGCATGAAAGCCATCCCACCACGACAAGGTAACTCTGTTCGGGATAGTCCTACACTGTCTAATATTAAAAACCTTGCTTTGTGTCAAAGTTGACCTCAATGTGTGAACAAGGGCAGACAAAAGGACTGGGTCCCAAACAGTACACACCAGTCTGGGGAAGCCTTATATACAATTTCCAGCTCAGGAGAGGGAGGCCACACCCCAGCTTGCACAGAATGCAAAAAATACAAAGAAAAAACACAAAAATTGAGCTTGGTTTGAGATGATACACATGCAGCGTATAAATGCATGTTGACATTGGCTATAAAACATAAAACCTGCAAAAGACAAAGTGAGCAAAAACCCTGCTGTAACTAAATAAGTAAAAGCAAAAGTGCATCTAAATAATACAGAGTTTTTAGTAATACTGTTTTTGATCAAAAGTAGCATGAAAGCCATCCCACCACGACAAGGTAACTCTGTTCGGGATAGTCCTACACTGTCTAATATTAAAAACCTTGCTTTGTGTCAAAGTTGACCTCAATGTGTGAACAAGGGCAGACAAAAGGACTGGGTCCCAAACAGTAGACACCAGTCTGGGGAAGCCTTATATACAATTTCCAGCTCAGGAGAGGGAGGCCACACCCCAGCTTGCACAGAATGCAAAAAATACAAAGAAAAAACACAAAAATTGAGCTTGGTTTGAGATGATACACATGCAGCGTATAAATGCATGTTGACATTGGCTATAAAACATAAAACCTGCAAAAGACAAAGTGAGCAAAAACCCTGCTGTAACTAAATAAGTAAAAGCAAAAGTGCATCTAAATAATACAGAGTTTTTAGTAATACTGTTTTTGATCAAAAGTAGCATGAAAGCCATCCCACCACGACAAGGTAACTCTGTTCGGGATAGTCCTACACTGTCTAATATTAAAAACCTTGCTTTGTGTCAAAGTTGACCTCAATGTGTGAACAAGGGCAGACAAAAGGACTGGGTCCCAAACAGTAGACACCAGTCTGGGGAAGCCTTATATACAATTTCCAGCTCAGGAGAGGGAGGCCACACCCCAGCTTGCACAGAAGGAAAAAAATGCAAAGAAAAAACACAAAAATTGAGCTTGGATTGAGATGATACACATGCAGCGTATAAATGCATGTTGACATTGGCCATAAAACATAAAACCTGCAAAAGACAAAGTGAGCAAAAACCCTGCTGTAACTAAATAAGTAAAAGCAAAAGTGCATCTAAATAATACAGAGTTTTTAGTAATACTGTTTTTGATCAAAAGTAGCATGAAAGCCATCCCACCACGACAAGGTAACTCTGTTCGGGATAGTCCTACACTGTCTAATATTAAAAACCTTGCTTTGTGTCAAAGTTGACCTCAATGTGTGAACAAGGGCAGACAAAAGGACTGGGTCCCAAACAGTAGACACCAGTCTGGGGAAGCCTTATATACAATTTCCAGCTCAGGGGAGGGAGGCCACACCCCAGCTTGCACAGAATGCAAAAAATACAAAGAAAAAAACACAAAAATTGAGCTTGGTTTGAGATGATACACATGCAGCGTATAAATGCATGTTGACATTGGCTATAAAACATAAAACCTGCAAAAGACAAAGTGAGCAAAAACCCTGCTGTAACTAAATAAGTAAAAGCAAAAGTGCATCTAAATAATACAGAGTTTTTAGTAATACTGTTTTTGATCAAAAGTAGCATGAAAGCCATCCCACCACGACAAGGTAACTCTGTTCGGGATAGTCCTACACTGTCTAATATTAAAAACCTTGCTTTGTGTCAAAGTTGACCTCAATGTGTGAACAAGGGCAGACAAAAGGACTGGGTCCCAAACAGTAGACACCAGTCTGGGGAAGCCTTATATACAATTTCCAGCTCAGGAGAGGGAGGCCACACCCCAGCTTGCACAGAATGCAAAAAATACAAAGAAAAAACACAAAAATTGAGCTTGGTTTGAGATGATACACATGCAGCGTATAAATGCATGTTGACATTGGCCATAAAACATAAAACCTGCAAAAGACAAAGTGAGCAAAAACCCTGCTGTAACTAAATAAGTAAAAGCAAAAGTGCATCTAAATAATACAGAGTTTTTAGTAATACTGTTTTTGATCAAAAGTAGTATGAAAGCCATCCCACCACGACAAGGTAACTCTGTTCGGGATAGTCCTACACTGTCTAATATTAAAAACCTTGCTTTGTGTCAAAGTTGACCTCAATGTGTGAACAAGGGCAGACAAAAGGACTGGGTCCCAAACAGTAGACACCAGTCTGGGGAAGCCTTATATACAATTTCCAGCTCAGGAGAGGGAGGCCACACCCCAGCTTGCACAGAATGCAAAAAATACAAAGAAAAAACACAAAAATTGAGCTTGGTTTGAGATGATACACATGCAGCGTATAAATGCATGTTGACATTGGCCATAAAACATAAAACCTGCAAAAGACAAAGTGAGCAAAAACCCTGCTGTAACTAAATAAGTAAAAGCAAAAGTGCATCTAAATAATACAGAGTTTTTAGTAATACTGTTTTTGATCAAAAGTAGCATGAAAGCCATCCCACCACGACAAGGTAACTCTGTTCGGGATAGTCCTACACTGTCTAATATTAAAAACCTTGCTTTGTGTCAAAGTTGACCTCAATGTGTGAACAAGGGCAGACAAAAGATCTGCCTGCCCTGCTCAGGATACGATTCCTGGGCCCCGAGCTGGAGAAAGTGAGAAAGTTGTGCACACTCTGCAGCTGGCAATAAGAGATAGTCTGCAAGAGTGACATGCTGGAAGTCTCATTGGAAAAGTGAGGATATTGGTTATTGCCGCCAGAACCCCTAAAATTGATTCCATCTTGAAGAGACGTCCTGTGAAGGGGCAATTGTCGATCAAGCCACTCAGTGGGGCAGTACTTATTTAATGATTGAGCGATTGCTTGAACTAAAACCTTTTTTTTACAGATATGGCAAACCCTCAGGTAACCCTAAATGAAGGTCAATGGACACAGGTGGCTGAATTGAAGGAAGTGCTTAATCATCCATTTACTGTGACTAAAAAATTACAAGCTGAGGATTTAACTCCTGGCATTTTCATAAGGGAGTGGAAGAACTTGCTATTTTGCCTGTCCCAAAGAGGAGGTTTAATCGCAGATGGCATTTCTGCTTCAATGAAACGGAGAAACAGCTATTGGAAAATAAAATTTTTCTGGCAGCTGTTTATGTGGACCCAAGTCATCGTATATTGCTTGATGATCAACAGCTTACTAAAGGAAAAGAAGCTCTGACTGAGGTAGCAGTTAGGATGAGTGGCCTACAGGAGGACTGCCAGGCGCAAGAAGACTTGGGTCCTGACAGTGCTACTGCTGCTATATTTTCATCCTCATCAGATGAGAAGTTTGACTTTGACAAGTATTTGGATGACATGGAGCAGGCAAAGCGTTGCCGCAAGGAAAACGATTTCACTCCGTCTCCTATAGCAAGCAGATTGACCATATTTCAGCAAAATGTTTCACTTGCTCTCAATTGAAATAGAAAAATTCAACCGTACATCAAAACTGACTGTGCATGAGGCAATTCCTTTATACCCGGAAATTGTTAGAGATGTTCCAATGTGGTTACGGCTTTGCCTCCAACCCAAGTTAGTGTAGAGAGGTTGTTCTCTGGCCTTAAAATTATTAGGTCAGATTTGAGGAGGATCTGATGGAGGCAATTCTATTTCTTAGAACAAATTCATAGACTGCACAAATGTTATTTAGTATGTTTTTGTTGAAAACTGTTTTTTTGCCACTTACATAGTTTATTACATAGTGTTATATATATATATATATATATATATACACACATATAATATATATATATATATGTATGTATAATATATATATATGTGTAATCGATATTACATAGTGTATTACATATTTACAATTTATTACAGTTTTTTGTGTTCTAAAGTTGTATTCCAATAAATATATATTATGTTCTAAATATCTTGATTATTGTTTCATAAAAATGATTAAACGTCTGATGTTCCCATAGTACTACAATAAATTTTTCACTTAAATATAAGCAATATATGTGGGAGTCGGAGTTGGTGTAAGGGAAATTGAGGAGTCGGAGTCGCAGGTTTGGCTGTTGTGAGTTCATTCTCTGGTTCCCCTTCTGAACTCCCTCTGGTGGTGTCGGGAGGTGGTGCGGCTGGTTTGATCGGTGGAGATCTGCCACCTGAGGATGGGGATGATGATTGGATCTCGGGATTCTCAGATTGGATTTAAGACAGCCGACGCCCTATTCAGTTGCTGGTGATTCCTTCTAGCTTGTCAGCTCTTGGTTTTCAGCTCTGTTCCAGTCATCTAAAGCTAAGTTTTTCTGCTAATGTTCACACTTGATTTTGTTCGTCTATTCAGTTTTTTGGTGTAGTCAGCCAGCCCCTGCTGGGGGCTGAGCTGAATTTCCACTCTTATTTATCAGTATTTTGCCAATTGGCTTTTTGTCCCTTACTAGTTCGGTCTCTTTTTGCTCTGTCTCAGAATATTTCAGAGTGCTGATATAGTGGGAGAAGTCTAGTGACTTCAGGGTTAATTTTGATATCAGAAGTGTTGGACATGATTTTTGTAGGGTTTTTTGCAGGTTGCAGTGTCTTTCCTTTCTAGTTAGTTTGGGCCCCATCATTTGCTCAGCCTATTTTCCTGCCTGTGTTTGTACCTTCATCTTGTTTTACCGTCAATACATGTGTGGGGGCTATCTATTCCTTTGGGGTCTGCTCTGGGGCAGTTAGTCTTCCCTCTTCTTGCTTTAGGCTCATGTAGTTCTCCGGCCGTAACGAGGCATCTAGGAACATTGTAGGCACACTCCACGGCTACTGCTAGTTGTGTGGTAAGATCAGGGTTCTGCAATCTGCATAGTTACCAACCTCTCTGGTTTTCTGGGGCCTAGCTTGTTTTGCTTTTTTTCTCCTCGGTGACCCATTCATAACATTTGGCTTACCGACTCCACAGCCCTGGTTGTCATGACAGCCGGGGGTCTGCAGAAGACCTCAGTGCTGTGCACCTCTTATGAACACTGGTGCGTGGCCGAAGTTCATAGGAGATTTCTGCTACACATAGCAGCGCTGAAGCCTTGCTATATGTAGCACAAGCGATCAGATGTTGGCAGCTTCAAGTCTCCTAAAGGTGCTATTGAAGCAAGTAAAATGCAGAAAAAAAGTTTTAAAACATTAAGGCTATGTGCCCACGTATGCAGAAAATTTCTGCATGAAAACCGGACTCCTTCCCAGAAAACACGTGGTTTTTTTCGGCGAGGTTTGCTTAAAAAACACGCGTTTTTTTCCGGAGCATCCCCAGTCTCATAGAAAATAGTTAGAAATGGGGATTTTTCCGCAAAATTAATGAGTATGCTGCATTTTTTACCGCGATGCGTTTTTTCGCAGAAAAAAAGGTATCAATTTGCACAAAAAAGTGCAGAATTCATTTGGGATGCTTCTTTTAAGCATTTTTGCCGGTAAAAACGTTTAAAAAACGTGGAAAAAACGCTTACATGCACACACCCCAAAAAAATATATAAGATGTTCAAATCACCCCCCTTTTCAACATTCAAAATAACAATAAAAAAACACATATTTGGTTTTGTTGTGTTCAGAAATGCCATTCGACCAATATATGTAAAGTAATCTGAACAGTAAATGGCGTTAACTGCAAGAAAAATCAAAATGCCAGAATTGTCTTTTTTGGTCACTGCAACATTGCAATAAAATGCAATAACAGGTGATCAAATCATTGAAGCTACCATAAATGGAATCAGTAAAAACGTCAGCTCGGTGTGCAGAAAATAAGCCCTCACCCGGCCTCAGATCATGAAAAATAGAGACAAATGGAGGCTTCAGGTCTCTTAAATGGTGCCTTTGTTTTTTACTTGAGAAACCGGAGCGCTCAGGCTAGTTTCAGACTAGCGTATCTTCACGCAGCGCACAGCGCCGCTAAGCCCCTGTGGTCATCTCCTCCCTACTATCGCACAGCGCTGCATGCGATCTGCGCACCCTGTGTTTAGCATAGGATGCGCAGACCGTGCGCTAGTAGGATTTTTGCGTGTGCTGCGCACTTTTGAAGTTGCGCCGTGCGCACCAAAATGCTACATGATGCGTTCATGGCACATCTTCAAAAGTGCGCAGTAGTGATGTGGCGGTCGCGAACGATCCGACACAAAGAGCCGGCTCTCTGCTGTGAATGATGGGAGCCGGCACCCCAGTGAGAGCCACTAAAATCCTTGACTGTCTCTCACTGGGAGTAAAATCCCGGCATTTGGCAGGCGTAACTCCGCCCACCCGAACAAAACTATGCCCACTCAGCAATGTATTTGGGTATTAGAAAGTGGGCTGGGCTTAAACGGCAGGTGGGCGGAGTTATGGACGCCTGAGCATGTAAGCAATAGGGATCCATAAAAAGCAGGCTTTTTGGTGAGCGGAGCTGTGAGAGCCAGATCACCAAAAAGAGCCGGACTGCCCATCACTAGTGCGCAGCGCACGCAAAAATCCTACTAGCGCACGGCCAGCGCACCCTATGCTAAAGATAGGGTGCGCAGATCGCATGCAGCACTGTATGATAGTAGGGAGATGACCGGAGGGGGTGCGGTGCGCTGCGTGGCGATACGCTAGTGTGAAACTAGCCTTAGGCTACTTTCACACATCAGTTTTTGTGCATCAGGCGCGATGCGGCGAAAAGTGTGAAAACCGGATCCGGCGCCTGTTGCCACCGGATCCGGTTTTTTCCCCATAGAGTTTCATTATTGCCGCATTGCGCCGGATGCCTATGCGGCGTATCCGGTTTTTGCTGGATCCGGCAAAAACAGCCAGTCCGGCGTCTGGAAAAAACGTTACATGTAACGTTTTTTGTCTGCGGTAAAAAACCGGGAGACGCCGGATCCGGCGACATACGGTTTTTTTTATAATGGTAGTCTATGTTTGCCGGATCCGGCGGCATCCGGTTTTTGCCTGATTCCGGCGCCGGATCCGGTTTTTGCACTGAGCATGCTCCAAAAAGTATCAAATTTGGGGAAAAACACCTGCCAATCTCCACCCACCCTATAGCAAAGGTAGAGAGAGGGCATTAATCACCCTTAATACAGAGGAGAAAGAGCTACTGGAGACACACACAGCCACTGGATTCTGCCACATATACACCAGCTAGACAGACATCCAGCAACCAACTGGATTTTTGACAGCCATCCACTATTGGACCTCCAGCGAGCAGGAGTTTGAGTGTGAGTATAAAAATTTTCTTGCAAGCATAGGTTTTCGTTTTGTCTGTGTGACTGCCGATACCTGCGCACCCATCCCCGTCACAGCCAGCGACTGTCTTGCCGCCTTCCCAGATAAACTTGTCACCACCATGACCCCCACAACCGCCACTTGAACCCTCTGCCGCAGAACCCCCATCACTGCTGTCACTGCTAGCCACCACGCTGGAGTCCCATGCTGTACCTGCTGCTGCCTGCCCAGCATGTATATGTATATATACACACACACACATGTATGTTGTTCATACATTGTACTATTGTTTTTAAAAAGTTTCAGGTGTGGTCATCAGTGTGGGGGGGATTCTAATTATGAAGGACAGTGTGAAGTAGTTTGCGTGGGTGGGTGTGTGAATTTATGTGTAAATACTGTAGGGGGAGGTACTGTATATACTCGTGTATATGCCAAGATGTTAGGCCCATTTTTGGTGCTAAAAGTCCCCCTCTTGGCTTATACACGGGTCATCTCCCTGTGGGTCAGAGGGGGAGCAGGGGTGTCACAGATCATCCTGCTGTCATATCTGTAGCCTTGCTTGCTTCTCCACTGTCTCCCTTCCTGTCTTCAGTGGTAACGTTACCATTCCTGAATCTGTGCGTTGCAAGCATAGTGATATCCACCTTTCCTGGGTCCATTGCTGCTCCCTGCGGTCTCTGCTGCATCCTCAGTGGGTGCGTTGATGTGAGAAGTGCGTGTCCCCCTCTGCTGGATGAACAGTCACTGACACAAGAAGTGGCAGACAGGGGCGATGGACCCACAATAGGTTTTTTTTTTTTTTTGGCATATGGGGGCATATTCTATGGAACAGCATATGGGGCCATAGTGTATGGGTTACACACTGGGCTTATGTGTTCCCAATTTTTGGGCCGGTGCGGCTTATACACGAGTATATACATAGTAATTTTGCGATGGTTTGTTGTCCAAGCTGCATTTTATAGCATGGTGAGAGTGGAATTCAAAAAATCTTATTTTTTACTATTTTTGTTGTTTTGTTTGATTGTAAAAATAAATGTTGCACACAGCACAAATCTAAACTACATCGTGCTTTTTTCATGCAGGAACTTGCCCAGGACACAGCTGCAAAATCCTAATTTGCAACCCATATTGTAAGTATACAGGCCTGAAAGCTTTGAATATGGTTAGTGTTGTAGGTAACAATTGTTTTCATTACAGAATTTCAGCCAGACATGTCTTCTTCTGGGAGCCCTCCCTCACATCGCCAGCGAAATGAGGTATTTTTTTTTTTTTATTATTGCCAGAACATTCTTGGTACACATAACCCTATATATGCATTCTTGTTTAATAGGAAGCTGAACCAGAGGGTCTCTCAGAAGGAGACGGGCGTAGCGGAGAAATGCCTGGAGTGGGCTCCCCGCATGTAAGTATCTTTGCATTAATTGCACTAAAACATGTTCTTACACATCACTGGACCTAAAAACAAGATCAACATAACAGCATTTAATTTTCCTTTTCTTCTTTTTTTTTTTTCATTATAGGCTTCTGAATCTGTGGCTCGTCCGAGAGTTCCTCAAAGTGCCTCCCAGAGTCGTCGGCAACCACGCCGGGGCGGTCGCCATAGAGTAAGGTTTTTTTTTTTAGGACTTTTATAAGGTTTGTACATAATGCTGTGATTGTTATGTTTACCTTTTTTGTCTTTAAACAGGCTTCACAGCGTGCTCACGATTCCGACAGTGAGGATGTGGCTATTGATGTGGACCTCTTGATTGATATGGTGAGAGATCGTGAGCCGCTCTGGAATATGGCGGACCGCTTCCATGCAGATGCTTGTGTTACTAGACGACTCTGGGAGGAAGTGTGCCAGGCTGTGCTATCTAACTGGGAGGAACTCCATTCTCGGGCACAGAAAGAACAGCGTAAGTATTCACATTTCAGTAATGTTTCCGGATGTATTGTGCTTGATCCTAATCATTTTGTGTTTTCAATTTTCAGGGGAAAGAGTTCAGTTGCGGTGGCGGTCAATGCGGGATCGCTTCAAGAAGGAGTTCAACAAAGAGATGCAGGCTCCCAGCGGATCAAGAGGACGCAGGAGCCGCTATAAGTATTCTGAGGCCCTGTCATTCCTGAAATCAACTATGGTGACAAGAAGGTAAACATTCCTACCAGAAGTGACTAAATAAAAAATGGTTAAATGTGTAATCTTTTTTTTGGCAGCCAGGGCTAATGAATATCATGATATTAATGTCTATTTTTTTCTACTTTTTTCAATAGCACCTTCAGCAGCACGCGGGAGCCTGCATTGAACCCTTCTGGAGCGATCCCCCAGGAGGCCGCCACCATGGACCACAACATACCCAACCCCTCTGCACCCTCCCTGCCTTCCCTTGTGTGTGATCCCTCAGCCCCATCCACCTCTGCTGGAGCATCTGTGCAGGCTTCATTACATGAAGCTGCTGTTGACGAGGTAGGCTTTCCTTTACCTCACCCCTCTGACACAGCTGCCCTCTATAGAACACCTTTGAGTTCTGGGCGGCTGCGTCAGCGGGGTCAGGAAAAGCAGTTGGCTGCAGAGTTTATGAATCTACATGCATCCTTTCAAAACACTATGAAAGTCATGACCCAGCAAATGTCTGCTGGGTTCAATCTTGTTACTAGAGAGGTGCTTGATTTAGGCACGCGTGTTGAAAGGATGCATCTAGATGCAAATAAAGCGCCGCATCATTCTTTTTTCAAAGCTGATTGAGCGGCTGGACAACCTAACTCCTGAACAGCAGCTACATGTAATGCAAGCCTGCCAGGTGGCCTTAGCACAGGTGACATCAGCAGCCCCTCCAACAGGCCCAGTAGTTGCTCCAGGCCCGGTCCTTCCTACCCCTCCTGTACCATACCATTTTACCCAGTACCAACCTCCTGCCCCTTTCCAGTCTGCTTCCCCGTACCAGTTCCCAACTGCATCCGTGCCTACACTCCCTTCCCAACCTACACTCCCTTCCCAACCTACACTCCCTTCCCAATACATCCAGTCTCCTTCCACATCCCAAATTCAAGCGTCCTTCACCCACAGTTTAGTTTCCCCCCGTCTATTGTTTTCTCCACCCCTTCATCAGCTTTATCCACCCCTTCACCTTCTTTCTCCATTCCTATACCTTGTCCTTTGCTATCTGACCCCTCACAAACTACATCCTCCCACAACACCCCTGTTGAAGTGGTCCAAACTGAGAGCCCCTCCAATACTATTTCCGCTACACATTACACCAATCTTTAATGTGTTTTGTTGTTACCAATAAAAAAGTTTTATTACAAAAATATAAAAGAAAAAATTCCAGCTAAAGCTGATAAAAATAAAAAAAAATTTTCAGTCTGTCAAATGTTTTTGTTTGTTTTACTGTTAATATAACATGTCGATGTATAAAACTCAATGAGTGTGTGTGAGTGATTGTGCGAGAGTAGGTGTGTGTGAGTATGTGAATGTATGGGAGTGTGTGTACAAGAACATGTATGAGTAATTACGTATGTGTGTGGCGGTGGGGGGAGGCCTGCTGGTGGGCAGTACTGTGGAAGGTCCTTGGATACCGCTTTATAGCCCCTATATTATTTTCTACACACCACACTACATGATTTAGTAGAAAGTTTTTAACTAAATGATCATTTTTGTTCAATTTTAAAAGAGCTTTGTCAGGAATTTAAAAAATGGGAATATTTTGGTACAAAAAATAGGTAGTAAAACAATATAGAATACTGATACAAAGGTACTAATACTTTACCAAAATTGAAGGGTACAGTAACTTAAACCACAGAAATGGTTTGGTACAACAAGGTTAAAAATTGGTTTTAACATCTCAGACCATGTCATCCTGCCATTCAACTCTACCTTCAGGTGACATAAAGTACTCGGCAAATGTGTCCCTCATTCTGGACACTGCTAGAGTACTTCGCACATTAACACTGCGATAATCATGCAATGTGGTTTCAACATCATTGTCTTCCTTGGCAATCTGTTCCTTACTAATAACCAAATTGTGTAGCACAACACATGCTTTTACCACCTCATCCACATTTTCTGTTTTCAAGTTAATTGCGGTCAACAGTACTCTCCATTTAGCGGTAAGAATTCCAAACGAACATTCCACCATCCGCCGTGCTCGTGTCAGGCGATAGTTGAACACTCTTTTTGTTGGTGTCAAGTCTCTGCTTGCGTACGGCTTCAGCAGGTGTTCTGACAGCTGAAACGCTTCATCACCTACGCAGACAAATGGCAGTGGTGGCCCAGAAGTTTGAGGAAGCGGTCTTGGAGGTGGGAATTGGAATGTGTTTCCGTACAAATTACGTCCCATTGCTGAAATTTTAAAAACTTGTGAGTCATTGGAGCGTCCATAGGCCCCAATATCCACCGCAATGAATTTGTACTTGGCGTCTGCAATCGCCATCAGGACTATTGAGAAATATTTTTTATAATTAAAAAACTCAGATCCCGATCCTGCTGGTTTAGTGATCCTGATGTGCTTGCCATCAACTGCACCCAGGCAATTCGGAAACTGACAGATGCTGTAAAATTGGTCAGATATTTCGAGCCACCTCTCTGTTGTGGGCTGTGGGATAAACTCTTCATGTAGACTGTCCCACAATGCGCGGCATGTATACTTGATGATACCTGATAATGTTGAAATCCCAATCCTATACTGGTACTGTAGCGACGAAAGCGATTCGCCTGTTGCAAGGAATCTGTGGGAAAAGTTAAAAAAATAATTAATGCAAAATAACTGCAACAACAGGAGGAGACACATTTCCAGTATACTGAAGTCTGCTTTGAAGGACAAAGAATAACAATTGCTTACCGGAGAGTGACCATCAAACGCTCCGGTGGTGAGATGGAGAAGCGGCAGTAGGTGTCACGTCTCCGGATCAGTTCTCCAACCCTGTCCAGCAAAAAATCAAAAGTTTCCACTTTCATCCTCGTATACTGAAAAAACTTCTCTGGATTTCCTCGCAACGACAGATATAACGTTGCAAACACTCCCAGTGTCAGCCTCTGTGCAGTTATAGGGTGAATCCAGAAACGACGTCGGCGCAGACGCATGATACGCTGCCTTTGTCGCTCCTTCGCCATGACAATTGCTGCCAAAGAATTGGCCTCAAAAGTGAAATCAATGTAAGCCTGAGCGATGTTCCCAATAATGGCTTCCATCTTGCTCCAAAACAACAACCTCTCAACAGGGTGTATACCAAGGTATATATAGGATTTTCTGTAAATGCCAGTAGCCAATGGTGGCTTTTGGGCGTTTTTTTAAAAACCGGATCCGGCAAAAAAACGGACAAAACGGATGGAAAAACTGATAAAAACTGATGCACCGGTTCCGGTTTTTTGCCGGATCCGGCATAATCCGTTGACCGGATCCGGTAAAAAAACGGAACCGGTGCATCAGTTTTTTCACGTTATGCCGGATCCGGCACGGCGCCGCATCGCGCCTGATGCACAAAAACTGATGTGTGAAAGTAGCCTTAGCTGCATAGAAATACATGCAGCCGCACACACCGGTCCGAGTGTCAGGTATTGAGGCGTGAGACTCCTTCGAGTTTCTCACAAGTGTGACCCCGGCCTAACAACAAACATAAAGTGTGGCCAGGAGAACATGGCCGTATTAAGCCGGGGTCCTAGGAAATGGGCCAATGTCCCATTGGTGCCAATGACAGCCCCTAACCATGGCACTGTAATGTGTCTACAATGGTGCGTTATTACTGCGGTTTTTTAGTCATGAAACGTTTGAGTTGCAGTCGCAGCACGTTCCCGGCCTTTTCCTCTAGTGTTGCAATGAGTTATCCGCCCGCAGACATGGTGGCCGCATCCTCTCCCTCCTTATCTCGGCCCTTTCCCGCGCTCTCCTTACGCCCCGCCCACCAGCGCTCGCCAGTTCCAGTATTATACACAACCACGCCCAGAGCTGCCATCGCCTTGGTTACAGCTGGAAAACCCCGCCCATAACTGCCAATCACTGGTCGCTTCCCTAGCCCACCGCTGCCGCCGCTTTCTGTTACCAGGGGAACGGCCGGATCCGCGGCGTCCGCTATTGCCATGGTAACGGTAAGATCAGGCTTCTTGGCCCACAGCAGACGGACAGAAGGTGCCGGATCGCGGGAACGTGCGGAGCGGACACTATGGCCAGCGAGGAGGGCTCCGCTATGAAGCTGGAGGCAGTGATTCAGGTGAGGGCCACGTCCTGCGCCATGCTGTCAGGAGTTCCTGCAGCCTCCTGGTGCTCGGTGTGTGGAGGTGCCGGCAGCAGAACTACAAATGCCAGCCTGACATTTCATTGTTATCACAGATAAATCACTTAGGATTTGTTAGATTGAACTTTTTCACTTTTAAAAAACTTTTTTACTTTTATTAGCTCCTAGGGGACCAGCGATCACTGGTTCTGTATCGTGCAGAGCCCCAGTATCCGGCATATAGCCTATAACTGAGCTTCACGGGACCAATATGGCAGCCATGGGGGGGCGTCAGCAGGACCCCGACTGTCAGCGGCCATGGCAGCCCATCAGCATCACAACTGATTCTTGGGAACGCTTGGTGCAAGAAAATGGGCTTCTTAATTGCCCCTTACTAGAGGCGCATGCTCCATATACCAGCCGCTGTGTGCGGAGGGGGCACCAAACATAGGTACCTGATGTATGACCTTTGTGTAGGTCACATGTTGTAAAGGGGTTAATATTGTCCAGACTACAGATGTGATCAGTGATGGGGACTTTGCCTGGACCCTCATCACTGCCTCCATCCCCACCAGCACTGTGGTGCTCCATAAACAGACCAGTGCCCAGGGCTGGCTCTAGGTTTTCATGGGCCCCGGGTGAAAGAGTCTCAGTGGCCCTTTTAACACAAACCACGATTCATGATGCACAGATACAGCAGAGAAATATAGGTATACAATGTCAAAGATTTCACTTCTTACATTACATGAGTGATATCTATTGTAAGTTCTACAACAGCTCTGAAACCAGACAGTATAGTCCTTCATACAGTATTATGAGCCTCATATAATGCTCCATACAGCATGAGCCCCATATAATGCTCCATACAGTATAATGAGCCCCATATATTGCTGCATACAGTATAACGAGCCCCATATGCTGCTCAAACAGTATAATGAGCCCCATATAATGCTCCATACGTAAGTGGTCAAATATAATGCTGTATACACTATATGATGGGCCCCATATAATGCTCCAAACATAATGTGCCCCATATAATGTTCCATACAGTATATTATGGGCCCCATATATGATGCTCCATTGTATGATGGGCCCCATATAATTCTCCATATATAATGGGCCCCATATGTTGCTCTAAACATAAAAAAATAAAATCCTCTCCTCGCTGGCTGCTGCTCTGCTCCGTACACGTTGGCGTCTTCCAGCTCTTGGCACTGTGACTGTTCAGGCAGGGGGTACACCCTAGTGACTTCATTGCGCCCTCTGACCTAAAACGTCACAGTCAGGAGACATGAAAGAAACTGCAGCGGTGGAATAGGGAGGGGTAAGTATCGCAGGTGCTGGGGCCTGAGCATGCGGGTGGGAGGCGGGCACTTGCACAGGGCCCCCATAGCTCGCTGGTGTCCCCAATGGCAAGTGGGCCCCCCTCCTGCTCAAGGAACAAAAACCGTTGGCACAACCCTGAAGGTTAAAGGTGGTGCCCAAGTAGGATCCCAATCCGTGAATCTGATATATGTAAGAACTTGGCACACACCAAGAGCTCTGATGCAGAAAGGTGATTTTTAATAGATAACAGTACATACATACACAGACGTTTCGGTCTAGGACCTTCATCAATGTACGATATATTGCACTGTGAGATTCTTAGTGACTGGGCTCTGTGAAATGGATCAGTCCTATGAGGAGGCACATATAGCTGTCCCACGTGGTAGTATGCAGAGTGTGGACGCGGTATCCGCCGCGTCCACACTCTGCATACTACCACGTGGGACGGCTATATGTGCCTCCTCATAGGACTGATCCATTTCACAGAGCCCAGTCACTAAGAATCTCACAGTGCAATATATCGTACATTGATGAAGGTCCTAGACCGAAACGTCTGTGTATGTATGTACTGTTTATTAAAAATCACCTTTCTGCATCAGAGCTCTTGGTGTGTGCCAAGTTCTTACATATACCCCTCCTGCTCAAGGCACCGGCAATTGCCCGGTGCTGACGCCAGCCCTGCCAGCGCCCATACAAGTAGCTGGAGCACTGTGACCCTCTTAGGGCTCAAGCAGACGTCCGTGCAAATTGGTCGCTGCCCTCCCAACTCCAATATGACAGCCTCATATGTTTCTGTGAGGCCATCACATTCGAGTTGGGAGGCTCGCAGCCAGTCTTTGAGTTAATGGTTCGTGCATGGACATCTGCATGAGCCCTAGCAGACCCTGTGCCAAGCATCCAACCGATGTTTAAGTCAGTGATTTCCATCGTTTGCCTCTCCAACCATCACAAAACTCAGCATGGCTCTCGGTAGGCTGTCCAGGCATGCTGGGAGTTGTAGTTTTGCAATAGTTGAAGAGCCACAGGTTCAGGTCATTGGATCATAGCAGCAGGACTCCAACCATCAGAACACGGCTTCAACTAGAGAATGCAAACTTATGTTCTGTACGGTGAACAGTGTTTATTCCCCCAAAAAACTACTTGTCCCCTAGCCTAGTTGTTGCAAAGGAGAAGGGATAACTTTCCAATCACTGGGACCCCCAGAGACCCAGAAGACAGGACTTGAATGAAGTAGAGGTGCCCATGCTCAGCCCCTTCTCCACTCATTGTCTATGGGACTGCCTTGTACAGCTCCTCCCTTCTCACGATCTTTGGGAGTCTGAGCAGCTGGACTGACAGTGATCAGCAAGTAACCTCCATCCCATAGGGACTCACTTGCTTATTTTTAATATCCCTTCATCTCTTTAACAATTTAGTAGAATATACGTGTTATTCACCTTGAAACACTATTACAATAAATATAAATATTTTAATACCAGTGTGAGTCATTTTGGATTGCTTTATATTTATGCTTGCACTGTTCCTAAGTTACAGTCATTTTATGTAGTCCAGCGTCACAATGGTGCTGGTTGCTATTGAAAATAGACAGGACAAGCAGATTTTGACAAAACTGTACGCGTGAGAATGTCCCTTTGGGCTTCCTGTATACGTCATACATCAGTGGTGAATGAGGACTTGCACACCCGTTCCTTCTGTGCGAAGGTGCTGTATACAGACAATGCCATTATCGTAGCTTCAGGCTCTAGATTTGGAAACCTTATTGCTATATGTGTAGACAAACAGCGTTGATAATCCGTCCTACAGACATTGAATGGAGGCATGGGTGCATTCTCACTGCGATCAATGGGCTCCTATCAATAAGATACTTGCCACCTATCCACAGTAGATTTATTAAATGCCTTTTGTGGGACAACAACAAAAATGTTAAATTTAGAAAATTTAAAGCATTCATGTTTATTTTTTTAACTTTCATGGTATAAAATGTTTAAAAATGTTTTTATTTTTTCAACTTTTGTTCCCATCGGGAAACAGTTGGTAACATTTGTCATGAAAACTTAGTGTAGTGCCAGCTCGCATTACGACTGCAGTAAAAAGAAGGGGGGAGGAGAAAGTTTAGGATACCAGAGTGTCGCCCTCTTCCTGGTGACTGCAATGTGATCCTGACCTGAGATAGAGACAGTTTTTTGGAAAAAATAAATATGTGGTCAATTTAAGGAGCGCTATGGCTATTGAGCACACTGCAATGGATTAGTGGTAAACAAACCTTTTATTAGACCACTACCTTCCTCAGGTGGATTTACAGACAGTGTAGGAAGTGACACATTAAAGGGAATCTGTCACCTATTTTTTCGTATATAAGATGCGGCCACCTCCATCAGGGGCTTATCTACAGCATTCTGTAATGCCGTAGATAAGCGCCCGATGTAACCTGAAAGATAAGAAAAACAAGTTAGATTATACTCACGGGGGGAGCGGACCGGTCCGGGTCCGATGGATGTCACGGTCCGGCGCCTCCCATCTTCTAGCAATGACGTCCTCTTTGCTTTCTGTCGCAGCTCCTGCGCAGGCGTACTTTATCTGCCCTGTTGAGGGCACAGCAGAGTACTACAGTGAGCAGGCGCTGGACCTCTCTGACCTCTCCCGGCGCCTGCGCACTGCAGTACTTTGCACTGCCCTCAAAAGGGAGAGTAGTGCACCTGCGTCAGAGCCGCGATGGGAAGCAGAGAAGAGGATGTCATCGCTAGAAGATGGGAGGACACGGACCGCGACACCCGTCGGACCGGACCGGACCGACCCCCCCCCCCCCCCCCTGAGTATAATCTAACTTGTTTTTTTTCTTTCAGGTTACATCGGGGGCTTATCTACAGCATTACAGAATGCTGTAGATAAGCCCCTGATGGCGGTGGCCGCATCCTATATGCAAAAAAAATAGGTGACAGATTCCGTTTAAATAGGGGTAGTGACCAATAGGATGGAAGCAGTCAATGATGTTGATTAACCCTTTGTATACAAGCGGTCAGCTATCAGGAATGCAGCCGTTAAAACCAAAAAACTAAAATGAAAAAATCCAAAAAATGAAAAAATAATCAAAAAATGACCCACAAGTAAAATGATATAAAATACAATCTAGAAATATAAAAATATGTAAAATATAGCGTATCACGATAAACTGAAATATAATACTTGACCTATAGATAATATATTTCATAGTGATTCAACCACCTAATCGCCTACAAAACTGTTTTTGCAAAATATTTATAAAACACAAGCTACAAACAATAATAACAGAGTAGACAATAGCATATAAAATTCTTATTTAAAAACTGTAAGACCACAAAGGGCATAGGGATTGGTCCCTTTTATTTCTTTATTAACGTCATAATCAGGGATTCCCAGCCCATCTCCCATGCCGGGGCTAACCTAGCCTCAACCTGCTGAGCAGCTATAATCTGACGAGGAAATGCACATTCAGTCAGGTAGATGAGGCGACCGAAAAATGGCAGTTTGGTCATTTTCTGGTCATAGTTTATCAGTTTTATATTTTGATAGATCAGACCTGTATGGATGTAGTGAAACAAGCTATGGGTTTTTTTTTCTTTTATTTTTAATGATGAAATGAGTGTGATTTAAATTTTTTCTTTATTTTTTATATTTTTACGGACTATACTGAATTCAGCAGTCAGATCATCACCGGCTGCTGGGCTCTGCTTTATCAGTGTAACTGCTGCCTCTGCAGATCGCAGTAGATGGGCTGACTTTGTCAGTGGCTGCTCTCTGTACACTGCAATCAAACTTGCAGAGCACAGGAGCCAGTGACAGAGTCATCGCGTCTCCTGCGCTCTGCAGAGGCAGCAGCTAGATGAGGGCTACATGGCAACATGTGTCAAGTGAAAAGGGATTCCCGTGGCGACATTGCGTCTAATGATTTAGGGACAGCGATGACGATGGGTGTAAAGCGCTGTGCAATTAATGGTGCCGTATAAGAGAGTAAAATCAATTAATAAATTTAAAAATCACACATACAGCAGTAGGTGCAGTTTTTTTTTTTTTTAACTAAAGCCAAGAGCCGGTGCAAAAAGCAGGAATTGTTTAAAGGGAATCACCAGGTTTTTGCTAAATAATCTGAGAGGAACATGGTGAGACAGAGACCCTGATTCCAACGATTTGTCAATTACTGGGTTGCTTGCTGTAGTTATGATAAAATCACAATCAGCATGTCATTATCATTAGAGAACTAGAAAACCTGCTACCAGGCAGCCCTCCATATTCATGAGCTATGTATAACCCTGCCCCCCACAACTGACTGTCAGATTTTGTCATTTTTATCAGGACATATAGCCAAGCATAGCGCCATAGTGACAGACCCCCATTATAGGTCAATGGAGTCCATCATGTACTGTAACAGATCTGTCCCTGCTATGAATTCATACAACTGTCCTAACAATGTGTCACCATATATTTAAAAAATGTAGCAGGGGCGGCATTATGTAACTTTAATGACAATACAATTACTTTTTTTATCCTGTCATTTTATGGCTCAGTCATATTCTTGTGCTGTGGGCAGCAGAAGTGACCTTCATCATGCCAGGCCCCACTTCCACCAGTAGATGGCGGTATTATCTTTGAATTGCTGCTGCCTGTGCCGCACTCTCCATCACATAAGCTGCCAGCTTTAGTTTTGCATTTAGCCATGTATCTATTATATAACTGGGGTTTATTTCTCATCATTGTAACTGTGCAGTCTACATATGTCAGACATTTCAGAGCCAGGTCTGTTGGCCTTCCAGTCCAATACAAACAGCTGTCCTCGTCTTGTTTTGTCATCAGTTAATCACTCATCTTGTAGATATAGAACTCCATTGCTATAAATACTTTTTCCTAAAAAATGATTTTTTTTTTAGGAAATTGAACTCCATTGTATATAATTACTAGTGGGCATTCTTGTTCTTATCCTAAAGTGTTTGCTGGGGCGTTGATTCCCTAAACCTAAAGGACTTTTCAACTCTTTTCCAAAAGTGGTCTGGAACTGATGACATCCTGTCCATAGAATGCAGTGACCGCGGAGGCCATTGATCTGCTGCAGGGTCAGGTCACTGATAGATGGCATGTCATTCCCCCATAAGTGATGCTGTTTAGTCCATCAGTCACCTGACCCTGTAGCTAATCTATGGTCAGGTAACTGTATGGACGGGATGTGATCACTTTCAGTCCTGGCGAAAACTACTGGCGCTGGAGTGTCAATGATCCCTTTCCTCTGACCACTTTTAAAATATGGAGTATTTGCACATTTAACTTTACTTATGAATTTTTGGAGAAGAAACAGCGAAAACTCCTCAAAACTCCTCCAGATACTTGTGGAGTTTCTGCTCCAAAAAAATATCAAAAAGACTTAGACTCAGGGATAGACCACCATTTTTACTTAGGTTTGCTCTCCAGTCCTGCCTATGATTATCCCTATGTAGAAACCGCATGACCGCCTTTGTTAACACAAGCACCACAGCTCCCCCCCATGTAGGTGGCTGTGCCCGGTACTGCAACTTGTCCCAGTCAGTCTAATTTCACTAACAGCTGTTATCTGCTGGCTTGATTACCGTAAAAGTAAAGTGTAAGGGTCCATTTACACTGCACGATTATCGTGAACAAGCTTTCATTTCTCAATAATCTCGCAGTCTAAACAAACTGCGACGAGCGAGCAGAACGTTTGCGCTTCTGGTAAAATGATCTTTTGCGCAGCACAAAAGGTCATCTTTCTCGGCAGCACACTATCCTTTGTAAAGAACTGTGCTGCCGAGAACAATGGCGGCCAGTGCGCACTGAACAATCTATTGCGGATCGTCCAGTGCGCATTGCTTAGAGTGGTCACTCTGGGTGAACATGTTGCTGATTGGCGGCCGTATGGTGTAAACTAACCTGATTTAACTATTTTAATCCTGGTGTATTATTAAATGTTACGCCCACACCTCCTTCCTTTTTATCCCCTTTGCAATAGAGTAGATTTAAACAATCAACACTGATTTCCTAAATTTCTCCCGATGTACCAGAATTATTTGTTGGTCAGTCCTCCCGGGATGCTGACGACAAGCTGCCACTTTGGTTCTGTGTCACTCGGGTGGTCCAATTGCGGTAACAATTGTGAACTTTTGGAGCACAGATGTTAGTGTCTATACACAACTGGAGTATTAGTTGGATTCCGGGCCACTGATCTGCGGTTTTTGTGATCTGATTGTGTGTGACCATGGACAGAAGCATTTGTCCTCTGTCCTGCACCGCCTGTAGTAATCTGGACCCTCTCCTGTTTGTACTATTCCCTTTGACCATTTCCTCTTGTAGGGTATTCATCCCTCCTCTCTCCCACTCGGCGTCTCCTTCCTCTCCCTCCTCCCAGCTCTCGCTCGCTCTTTTCCTCGTATACTGCCTCTCTTGTTCCTGGGCTGGCACCTGCCCAGACTGTTAAGGGAAAGAAAACAGCCCAGGAACCTGCCAAATCTTTGAGCTAGGCTCCAGAGCTTGCCTGGAAGGGGTGGGGTGGCCTCTTGAGTCAACAACAGCCACCGACAGGTGCGGAAGCGATTCCGGCTAAAGTGGGGGGGGGCAGAACCCCGAGAATGGAGTGAACGCCAGTACTGGGTTCCGGCCTGTAGCCGCTGCCTGCTCCCTAGGGATAGAGGAAGCTGGTGTAATTTATACATCGCTGAGTGCACACAGCGGATACACACGTCACAGGATAAATATACAGTAACACCTGCAGACAAGGTCATGCAAGAATGTAACCCCTGGGTGTACTGGGCAATTTACCACAGCAGCAGCTCCAGTCCCTTCACCCCAACATCTCCTTCCGCCAGGAGTAACACTAGTGCTGATTCTGGATTTAGAAGTGTGCAGCTCAATACATGACCGGCCTCCCGGCTGTGGTAAACCCGTGTGAATGGAATATGGTTCTCACAGAAACGACACAAACTGCTCTGAGGTAAAGCTAAGCAGAGCTCGACCTGATCCATGAACGTCAGCCCCGAGAACCTAGCAGTGAAGACAGGACATGACCTTGAGTCAACTGTGACCAAAGAAGTCCTGTCAATTTTATTAATATTTTATATACAATGGGGATGTTCACAATGAGTTTTTCATGTGGAGTTTTCTGACAGGATTTACCATGGCATGAAAAAAAATCACAATAAAGCGCCATTTATTGGTATGGTGAATTATTTGTGCACATTACAGTGGATTCAATGATAATTTTTGGTGCTTTTTCTCCCCAAGAATGGACAAAAACACTTTTTTCACTTGTTGAAAAAAAAAAAATGAACGGGAAAGTCACAGTATGTTCATTACAGACATGTTTTTTTATTATTATTATTATTATTATTATTATTATTATTAAAAATAATCTTTATTTTTACAATTGAAATCATTATGAAGCTTATTCAGAGATAATTTTAAGGCTAGGTTCCTGCACCGTTTTTGAGGATGATTTTGAAGTGCCTTCTCAGGGATTCTTTAATTACATTTTGAATACTATTCCTAGTCATTTAAATATATCAATTTTTTGAGCATTTTTACTGATGTTTTATAAAAAACATTTCTGGAGAAAAATAAGCGGCATGTCCAGTGAATCATAGAATCGTAGAGTTGGAAGGGACCTCCTGGGCCATCTGGTCCAACCCCCTGCTCAAAGCAGGATTCGCTAAATCATCCCAGTCAGATGTCTGTCCAGCCTCTGTTTGAAGACTTCCATTGAAGGAGAACTCACCAGTTCTCGTGGCAGCCTGTTCCACTCATTGATCACTCTAACTGTCAAAAAGTTTTTTCTAATATCTAACCTGTCTCCTCCCATTCAGTTTCATCCCATTGCTTCTAGTCTTTCCTTGTGCAAATGAGAATAAAGTTGATCCTTCTACAATGTGACAGCCCTTTAGATATTTGTAGACAGCTATTAAGTCTCCTCTCAGTCTTCTCTTTTGCAAACTAAACATTCCCAAATCCTGCAACCTTTCCTCATAAGACAGGGTTTGCAGACCGGTCACCATTCTGGTCGCTCTTTTCTGAACTTGCTCCAGTTTGTTGATGTCTTTTTTAAAATGTGGTGCCCAAAACTGGACACAATATTCCAGATGAGGTCTGACCAAAGAAGAGTAGAGGGAAATAATGACTTCACGTGATCTAGACTGTATGCTTCTGTTAATACATCCTAGAATTGCATTTGCCTTTTTTGCTGCTGCATCACACTGTTGACTCATATTCAGTCTGTGATCTATTAGTATACCCAAGTCTTTTTCACAAGTGCTGTTGCTTAGCCCTATTCCTCCCATTCTGTATATGCTTTTTTCATTTTTATTGCCCAGATGTAGTACTTTGCATTTCTCCCTGTTAAAAACCATTCTGTTAGTTGCTGCCCACTTCTCCAGTTTATTTAAATCTTTTTGAAACCTCTCTCTCTCTCTTCTCTAGTATTAGCTATCCCTCCTAGCTTTGTGTCATAAGCAAATTTAATCAGTTTACCCTCAATTCCTTCATCTAAATCGTTGATAAAGATGTTGAACAATACAGGGCCCAGGACCGAGCCCTGTGGTACCCCACTTGAGACATTCTTCCAACTGGATGTGCAGCCATTTACGACCACTCTTTGGGTCCGATCACTAAGCCAGTTATGAATCCACCTAACAGTTGCCTTGTCCATTCCATACTTAGTCATTTTTTCAATAAGGATTGTATGAGAGACTTTGTCAAATACTTTGCTGAAGTCAAGATATACTATATCTACAGCATTTCCTTGATCCACCCAATCAGTGATACCGTCATAGAAGGAAATTAAGTTAGTCTGACATGACTTATTAGTTACAAACCCATGCTGACTCTGTTTAATCACTTCATTCTTATCCAGGTATTGACATACATGTTGTTTAATAATTTGTTCAAGGATCTTTCCTGGTATAGTCAGACTCACCTGCCTATAGTTGCCTGGGTCCACCTTCTTCCCCTTTTTGAAGATAGGAACAACATTTGCTGTTCTCCAGTCTTCTGGCACTTCTCCTGTTCTCCAAGAATTTTCAAAGATTATGGAGAGGGGTTCAAAAATTTCTTCTGCTATCTCCTTCAGTACTCTGGGGTGTAATTCATCTGGACCTGGAGACTTGAATTCATTTAGGTTAGCTAAGTGTTTCCTCACTATCTTTCTGTTTATACATATTCTGGATTCTTCTATTCCCTTAATAGGACAGTGAATAACAGTTGATGTTACATTTCCTTTCTGAGAGAAAACAGATGCAAAATAGGAATTTAAAAGTTCAGCCTTCTCAACATCCTGTCTTACCATTTCATCATTTTCATCCTGTAAAAATCCTATAGCATCTTTGACTTTTCTTTTACTTTTGACATATCCCCAAAATCCTTTATTATTGCTTTTGACATCTCTTGCAAGCCTCAATTCATTTTCAGCTTTAGTTAATCTGATTTGTGCCCTGCAGGTTCTGCAGACAGCATTATATTCTTCTTTAGATATGCCTCCCTCTTTCCATTTTATAAACATTTTTTCTTCCTTTTTAGCATGTGCTTAAGTTCTGTGTTCATCCATCCTGGTTTCCTTAAATGCTTCCTATTCTTCCCTCTTTTCGGAATTGTTAACAACTGTGCTTTGAGAATTTCATTTTTCAAGATTTCCCATCCTTCCTGGACATTTTTGTCTTTAAGGATATCCAGCCATTGGATCCCTCCAATTCTCTTTCTGAATCCCTTAAAATCTGCCTTTCTGAAATCTAACCTTGACGTCTGAGTCTTCACAGGTCTTCCTCCTCTAGTTATCCAAAATTCTAAAATAGCATGGTCGCTACCTCCTAGGGTCCCAGCCACTTTTACCTCCTCAACCATTTCCTCCCTGTTTATAAGGATTAGATCCAAGGTAGCAGTTCCCCTTGTTTTTTCCCTTACCTTTTGGAAGATAAAGTTGTCAGCAAGAGAGGATAAGAATTTCCTTGACCTGTTAGTTTTGCCTGAGAGAGATTCCCAACAAGTGTCTGGATAGTTGAAATCTCCCATGACAACTATGTCATATTTTTTGGAGAACTTGGCCATTTGATGCATAAAGAGTTCATCCATATCTTCAGCTTGCACAGGCGGCCTGTAGTAAATGCCTACAATGGTGTCCTTTCCATTGTTCTGTCCTTGTATTCTTACCCAAACAGTTTCCTCAGAACTCCAAGTCTCTGAAGCTTCAATCTCTGTGCAGATATACGCGTTTCTAACATACAATGCGACACCCCCTCCTCGTTTATCAAGTCTGTTTCTTGCAAATAAGTTGTATCCTTCTAGTCTTGTATTCCAATCGTGTATTGTCCCACCAAGTTTCAGTGATTCCAATGACATCACATCTTTTCCTGTGTTAGTAGTTCCAATTCTCCTTGTTTGTGCCCATGCTTTGTGCATTAGTATAGAAACATTTTAGTTTGTGATTGGTTTCTCTTTCTCCAATATTTTTATTAATTAGATTCTTTCGTCTTTGTTCTTCCTTTCCACTTCTAATAGCAGAGTTCTCAATAGCATTTGTCAGGTGTATGGCTTTTTCTGGTCTTTTGCTTCCCTTCCCATGTTGTTCTAGTTTAAAGCTCTCCTTACAAGTGTAGCAAGGCGACTTCCAAATACATGTTTTCCAGTCTTCGTAAGGTGCACCTCATCTCTAGCAAGTAGTCCATCGTATAAGTAGTTCACTCCGTGATCCAGAAATCCAAATCGTTGCTGACGGCACCATCGATGTAGCCAGTTGTTCACCTGCAGAATCTTATTCCACCTCCTTGTTCCATGGCCATCCACTGGGAGGATGGAAGAGAAGACCACATGCGCTCCCAGTTCTTTCACTTTCTTGCCTAAGTCTTCAAAGTCTCTGCAGATGGTTTCCAGGTCGTTTCTTGTGGTGTCATTTGTCCCCACATGTAGTAGCAGGAATGGGTAGTCATCTGTAGGTCAGAAGAGTCCTGATATCCTGTCAGACACATCTTTAATTTTTGCACCTGGAAGACAGCACATTTCTCTTGAAGTTATATCCGGTCTGCAGATAGCGGCCTCTGTTCCTCTCATCAGGGAATCCCCCATGACCACCACTCTCCGTTTCTTCTTCACAACATTTTTCTTTCTCCATCCAGGAGGACTCTGAAGGCGTACAAGGTTGCTGTTTGTTGGCAAAGTCTTATCCTGATGTATTTCTTCATCGTTCTCCTGCGTGAGAGCCTGGTACTGGTTTCTGAGCAGTATGGGTGCTGACTGCCTCCTGATCCTCCTGCTTCTCTGGGTGACATGTCTCCATTCCTCTGTTTCTTCAGGTGCACTTCGAATTTCTTCTCTTTCTGTAACATGAAGAGATAATTCTGCTCTGTCCAAGAACTCTTCACCTTCCTTAATGATCTTCAACGTAGCTAACCTCTCTTCGAGATTTTGCAACTTTTCCTCCAACAGGGACACAAGCTTGTATTTGTGGCATGTGAAGTTTGGCTTTTCCACTGGTAAATCTGTGAACATGTAGCAAGAAATGCAGCTCACCAAATGGCTCCTGGCCTCTTCCATCTTGAGATTTCTTAAAAATGATGAAAGATGAGCCAAGGCACTGGGAATATGCAAATGATCTCCTCAAGACTCTTCCCCTGGTTTTTCCGATTTCCTCTTTTCAGCTGCAACGGCCAAAACCCAGTGATCGTTGAGCTCGCGGAGACTCTTCACTTATCCCAGAAGGCACTGGGAATATGCAAATGATCTCCTCAAGACTCTTCCCCTGGTTTTCCGATTTGCTCTTTTCAGCTGCAACGGCCAAAACCCAGTGATCGTTGAGCTCGTGGAGACTCTTCACTTATCCCAGAAGGCACTGGGAATATGCAAATGATCTCCTCAAGACTCTTCCCCTGGTCTTACTAGAGTCTGATGGGCCCCAGTGCAAGGTTTGGACCAGGTCCCCTTATCCTGATATATATGTCCCTCATCCTGGTATATATGTCCCCCATCCTAGGCCCAATTCTAGTATATATGTCCCTCACCCTAGCCCTCTCTTGGTATATATGTCCCTCGTCTTGACCCGATTCTGGTATATATGCCCCCCCATCCTGGTATATATGTTCATTATCCCTTATCATGAGCCTCAGCCTGGTATAGCTATCCCCATCCTGGTTTATGTCCTTTATGCTGGGCACCATTCTGGTATATATATCCTCCATCCTGGTATATAAGTCCCTTATCATGGGCCTCAGCCTGGTATATATATTTTCCATCCTGGTATATGTCCCTTATCCTGTGCCGCATCCTGATATATAGATTTCCCATTCTGATATATGTCCATTATCCTGGGCTCCTTCCTGGTGTATATATCCCCCATTCTGGTATACAGGTACTTCTCACAAAATTAGAATATCAATTTATTTCAGTTCTTCAATACAAAAAGTGAAACACATATATTATATGGAGTCATCACAAACAGAGTGATCTATTTCAAGTGTTTATTTCTGTTGATGATTATGGCTTACAGCCAATGTAAACCCAAAAGTCATTATCTCAGTAAATTAGAATACTTTATAACACCAGCTTGTAAAATGATTTTAAAATCTGAAATGTTGGCCTACTGAAATGTATGCTCAGTAAATGGATTCAGTACTTTGTCGGGGCTCCTTTGTCATCAATTACTGCATCAATGTGGCGTGGCATGGAGGCGATCAGCCTGTGGCACTGCTGAGGTGTTATGGAAACCCAGGTTGCTTTGATAGCAGCCTTCAGCTCTTCTGCATTGTTGGGTCTGGTGTCTCTCATCTTCCTCTTGACAATACCCCATAGATTCTCTATGGAGTTAGGGTCAGGCGAGTTTTCTGGCCAATCAAGCACAGTGATGCTGTTATTTGTAAACCTGGTATTGGTACTTTTGGCAGTGTGGACAGGTGCAAAGTCCTGCTGGAGAATGAAATTTCCATCTCCAAAAAGCTTGTTGGCAGAGGGAAGCATGAAGTGCTCTAAAACTTCCTGGTAGACGGCTACGATGTCTTTGGTCTTGAGAAAACACAGTGGACCTACACCAGCAGATGACATGGCTGCTCAAACCATCACTGACTGTGGAAATTTCTCACTAGACGTCAAGCAGCTTGGATTGTGTGTCTCTCCACTCTTCCTCCAGACTCTGGCACCATGATTTCCAAATGAAATGCAAAATTTACTTTCATCTGAAAACAGGACCTTGGACCACTGAGCAACAGTCCAGTTCTTTTTCTCCTTGGCCCAGGTAAGACGCTTCTGGCATTGTCTTTTGTTCATGAGTGGCTTGACACAAGGAATGCGACACTTGTAGCCCATGTCCTGGATACGTCTCTGTGTGGTGGCTCTTGAAGCAATGACTCCAGCAGCAGTCCTCTCCTTGTGAATCTCCCCCAAAATTTTGAATGGCCTTTTCTTAACAATCCTTTCAAGGCCGCGGTTATCCTGGTTGCTTGTGCACCTTTTTCTACTACACTTTTTCCTTCCACTCAACTTTCCATTAATATGTTTGGATACAGCACTCTGTGAACAGCCAGCTTCTTTAGCAATGACCTTTTGTGGCTCAGGCCTCTTTCACACATCAGTTTTTTAGAATCAGTTGCAATCCGTCAAAGTGTGCAAAAAGCGGTTCCTGTGCAGACTGTAAAAAACTGATGCACCGGATCCGTTTTTTTTTATGGATCCGTCGCAGCAGCTGTAGGAATTAAAGGACTAGAATTCTGGAGAGAGAGATTTTTGTTATATGTGTCAGAATGGAAAATATGTGCACATACCCTTAAAAACGGAATCCGTTGCCGGATTCGGTCTTTTGACGGACAGCGACGGATCCTGCGCCCATGGGCTTCCATTATAGCCAACGACGGACGGCGCTGGATCCATCGCTGTCCGATGTACACAAAAAACGTTCCTTTGTCCGTCGTCTCCGCCCGACGAACAAAGATTTTCCAACGGATGAAACGTGCGCCCATCCGTCACAATCCGTCGCTAATACAAGTCTATGAGAAAAAAACAGATCCAGCGGCATTATTTGCTGGATTTGTTTTTTTCCAAAAACGACGGATTGTGACTGATGGTAAAAAACAGATGTGTGAAAGAGGCCTTACCCTCCTTGTGGAGTGTGTCAGTGACTGCCTTCTGGACATCTGTCAAGTCTGCAGTCTTTCCCAAGATTGTGGAGCCTACTGAAGCAGACTAAGGAAACGTTTTACACACTTAGGAAGCCTTTGCTGGTGTTTTTTGTTAATTATTCTAATTTACTGAGATAATGACTTTTGGGTTTTTATTGGCTGTAAGCCATAATCATCAACATTAACAGAGGAACATTTGAAATAGATCACTCTGTAATGACTCTATGTAATATATGAGTTTTACTTTTTGTATTGAAGAACTTTTTGATATTCTACTTTTGTGATAAGCACCTGTAAAGTATGTCTCCCGTTCTGCCGCTGTTTTTAATGTATAGAAAAAAACAAACATTATACTCGCCTTCCCTCCTCTCCCCTGTCGTGCTTCGTCCTCTTGCGAAGCTGGCAGCTGACTTCAGCGTGCGAATGATGTCACTGCCATGTGCCCCAGTCACGTGCATGCTGACAGCTGCTGGCACACAGACCGACCAGTCAATGCACCGCAATGCACGTCAGCTGAATGTACATCCGAGGACACACATCCAGCTGAAGTATTTGCTGGCGTCCAGCAGATGAAGGTCTCAGTGACGACCTCTAAGGGTGGTTTCACATTAGCGTTTAAGGCCGCAGCGACGGCCTGTGCACGGCCACCGCTAAGCCCCGCCCCTGCCGTGCCTCCGTCGGTAGCTCCGCCTACAGGCGCATGACGCTGCATGCGTCCCCTATCTTTAGCACTGGGGACGCAGGCTGTGCACCAAATTGCACCAACTTGCGCATGGCCTGCGTCCCCAGTTCTAAAGATAGGGGACGCAGGACGCATGCAGAGTCATGCGCCTGTATTCGGAGCTGCCGGCGGAGGCGCGACAGGGCTTAGCGGCGGCCGTGCGCAGGCCGACGCTGCGGCCTTAAACGCTAATGTGAAACCACCCTAAGACTGCTGCAGTTACTCCCCTACGCATGTCATTACTTGGAGGATAATTTAAAGCTAGTTCTACAAGACCTTGGCTGTTTGAGGTCATTGTCTTGCTGCAGAATAAATTTGGTGTCAATCAGACGCTTCCCTGATGGTATTTTATGATGAGTAAATATCTGCAATCCTAAATGGAAAAGTCATGTAATTTTGAAAATGACAGGATAGACAGACATGTTATTATGCAAATTATGAAAAATGGAAGCAAGCGGTTCAAAACATTTATTATGAGTTTAAAATTGAGTTATTCAGTATCAGACATGTGCCACACATGCAAAAATCTCTGCACTTACAGCCTCGTCCGATAACTATGAGGTTGATAATTGTTGTCTGAGGAACGTTCTCCCACTCTGAATGCACATGTTCACAAATCATCCAAATCTGCTGCTGACAGCTATGTTTGAAGTTGATGACCAATGACGTCCCTGATATTCTCATTGTAATACAAGTTCCGAAGACACTGGAGGCCATGCCCGGGAAGGAGAGAGAGAGAGAAATTGACGGATTCGCAAAAAACGGATGGCCATCCGTCAAGATCCGCCGCTAATGCAAATCAATGGGGAAAAAACGGATCCGCCAAAAAAAATAGCAGATCCGTTATATTGCAAAAACGGCGGATTTTGACTGATGGTCAAAAACGGAAGTGTGATACAGGCCTTAGATGTAACATACCAAGCCTAAGACATCAAACAGTATCTATACAAATCATCAGAAGAGGTTTGCACAATGTTAGGCTACTAGCCAGATGTCTAGTTACAGTAGGGCCATTGACCTCACACCACCACTCTCAAAGGCTATAATGGTGCAGAGCAAGACAGCAGTGGAGGCTGGAATGGATGTTTATCTTCTGAGGCGATAAGGTTAGTTTCCCTGCGTACCTAAACTCTGGACGTAGGCGGAGCGTGGGCAGAGCTTCACGGAGGAAGAAAGGAGCAAGTGGCTGCCATCCTCAGCCCTCCTGAATGCTAGTGTGAAACTAGCCTAAGTCCCTTTTTTTTGTTGAATGCAATGATGATCAGAGATGAATCTGGAGTCCACATGGACCTTTAAGTCAAGAGGTGTTCACAAGGGTATGTGAAAGTGTCCTAGGAGCTATTTTTCAACATTGCAACACCAGGCACATGTCACTTGTGCTACTGTGAGCAGCCTGGGTGGGTTAAATGTACTACAATGGCCTGCAGTGTCTCTAGAATTGTCTCCGAACGAGTATATCTGGGACATCAGCAAATACACAGGAGTTGCCACCAGGGGATCTTGGTGATTTGCCCAAGTGCAATCATCGTGGCAGAATATTCCTCAGGCAACCATTAATAACCTCAATGATAGCAGTCAAGGCATATACGTGAGGGGATTCCTGCATGTGGTGCTCAAACTCTTTACTGAATACACTGAGATGTTTTAAAAATTTGGGTTCCATTTTTTCATCATTTGTATATCATTAATATGTCTATTCTGTAATTTCCATAATGCCGCTGCTTTTCTTTGTTGGTGTTGCAATTTCAATGTTGTGGAGTGTATATAATAACTATTTGGCCCGTGCAAAATTTTCGCACAGGGGTGCAGGCAATTTCAGAAAAAGCGAGCTGGTCAAATGTAAATGTATTTCATGAGATGATGAACACAGACAGGTATTTATATATGTAGATTGGTAATACAATGAATTGGTTTGATAAGTAGAGGCCAAAAAATGTCTACCGGTTGAGGTGCCACCTGCAGGTCATTGTTTCTCTCTTCAGGTTTATGAAAATGAATGTTTAAACTGTATTTAGTGATAAAACCATGAATGTGTGGTTTGTTTGGCTCTTTTCTTGCTGAAGGGGGCAAGTTTACTTTTCAAATGATGTATCATTTGTGTATGTGGGGCGAAGTAATCAGCGAAAAAGCAGTGCATATTTACAAATGTGTTTGCATATGTGACTCACCATTCGGGTTCGTGGGGTGAAGTAATCACCGAAAAAGCAGTGCATGTTTACAAATGTGTTTTCATATGTGACTCACCTGCATTGAAGTGTGCAATCCTCCAATGTGCCTGAAATAGACTGGGAAAGCACTTGAGCAAGCTGGAAGGACCCCAAGGCAAATGTTTGGATTTGTTTGTGATGTCTAAGCAGCTTTGTGGTAGTATGCTTTGGGGTAGTGTGCTGCCACCTGCAAGTCATTTGACCTTTCAAATGGTGTATCATTTGTTTGTGTGGGTGGAGTATGAATGGAGCAAGTGTGCAATTCAATAGGCAGTGCATGTTTACAAATGTGTTTGCATATGTGACTCACCTGCAGTGAAGTGTGCAATCCTCCAATTTGCCTGAAATAGGCTGGGCAAGCAGCTCGGCAAGCTGGAAAGCCCCCAAGGCAAATGTTTGGATGTTTCTGTGATGTCTGTAAGCAGCTTTGTGGTAGTGTGCTTTAGGGTAGTGTGGTGCCACCTGCAGGTCATTTTTCCTTACTGCAGGGTTATGAAAATTAATGTTTAAACTTTATTTTGTGATCAAATTGTGGATGTGTGGTTTGTTTGGCTTTTTTCTTGCTGAAGGGGGCAAGTTTACCTTTCAAATGGTGTATCATTTGTGTGTGGGGGTGGAGTATGAATGAAGATACAAAGTAATCACCGAAAAACAGTGTTTAGAAATCATAGAACAGATGGATGCAGTTTGTATTGTGAAGTTTACATCTATGGACGCAGACAGTTGGCCATATAACACGGACGACAATTGCATTGCAATGCTTGGACTGGCTGGCGGCTCTCCTGACCCTAACATGGCAGCTGCATAGACATAGATTCTGTCACGCTCAGTTCAGGAGAGCCGCTGGTCAGTCCAAGTATTGCAATGCGATCACCATATGTGTTATTTGGCCGGCCATCTGACTGCGCCCTATCTAGCAATACACAAATTAAACACACATCTACAGGCAGGCATTGTTCCTGGGATTAGCAGTTCAGGACATTTTGACCTGTACACATGTATACTACAATACTACCACCTGATAGTGTCCTGTCTATGAGGCCACAAACCATTTTGCTACGCTGCGTGTTTCCTGCACTTTGTGTTTCTTTACGAAGGCGTTATTAATTTTAGAAGCCAAATCAACATATCTCAGGGTCATGTTGGGTAAAGTTCTCTGCCGGGTGAATGGATGAAATTGTGTGAAACTAGAAACACCTCAAGATGAATTATCAGCAACACATGAAGTGCAGGAATGAACTTTTCCTTGTGAATTATAGTTGAGCACGTTTAGCTTTCATCACGGGAACTGGTATGGCCTATGCTGGGAATAAATTATGCTGCGGCTCTTTTTGTGATAAAGATGTACTTGGTTGACTCATAACCTAACCACATCCCCCTGATTCCATGATAAATAACATGTATAAAGTGCAGTACAGCTCTGCTGCTTAGCATATTGGATGCCTATTAATCTATGCACATAGGTATTATCTTTATACTCTACAACTGAATTATTTCTATCTTAAGTAAAATCATTTTTCTAGTTTTGTATTCACTGTTTAGGAGGAAACTCATGATAGGGGTCTCACACAGGCCTCATTCAAACCTCGCTTTTTTTTCACGTACAAGAAAAACGGACCAATTTTTCTGATCAGAGTTTGATCAAAGTGTGGTCTGATTGTCATCCCTTTGTCTCGTATGTGGAGAAATGAAAAAAAAATCTTCACCTCCTTTATTCTGACAGTTCATGGAAATCGGACCAATATCATTCGAGTGAAGTCAAATTTTTTTCAAAGACCAATTGACTTGCATTGCCAATTTTGATCCGACCCTTGCACGTCTCTACGATTTTCCGCGGTCCAAGCTTCAAGAACATGTAAATGGCCCCATAAACTAACACTGGAACAAGTGCTATCCATGGAAAAACATGGCTAGCACTTCTACACAAAAGTAACACATCTGACTGAGCCCTTAGGTTGGTTGTTTTTTTTTTTTTTTTTAAATTGCCAGTTTTCACCCAGAAAAAAATAGCAGATGATTTTTTTTCTTTATGGTGTTCTGTATGTCCCTTTTTAAATCCATACAAATGGTGTTAGTACGACATGTTTTTTATTTATATACCCATTGAGAAGTATGGTTGAGTATCCGAGAAATAAAAGAGGCTTCTGCATGCAGCGTTCCTTTTTCACACCGATGCTCGGTCTGTGTAGAAAAACGTTCATCTGAGTGAATCCATTCACTTAGGCTACTTTCACACTAGCGTCGTGTGACGTACGTCACAATGCATCGGGCCGACGTACCGATGCACGTTGTGAAAGATTTGCACAACGGGGGCAGCGGATGCAGTTTTTCAACGCATCCGCTGCCCCATTGTAATGTCCGGGGAGGAGGGGGGCGGAGTTTCGGGCGTGCATGCGCGGTCGAAAATGTCGGACACGACGCACAAAAAAGTTACATGTTACATGGATGCGACGTGTGGCCATACGTCGCAATGCGTCGCTAATGCAAGTCTATGGAGAAAAAACGCATCCTGCGGGCAACTTTGCAGGATGAGTTTTTTCTCCAGAACGACGCATTGCGACGTACGTCACACGACGCTAGTGTGAAAGTAGCCTTACTCATCTGTGTGCTGTCTGTTCACTATCTGTTTTAGGCCGGGGTCACACTAGAGAGGAATACGGATGAGTGAGAGGCGTTAAAAGCACGCATTACACACGGACAAATGATTCTCTGTGGGGCAGCTGCCAACAGCCATATAATTCTCGCCCGTATTCTACGGTCCGTGCCAATCGCAGCATGCTGCGATTGTTAGCATACTACGCCCGTAGTACGCCAATGCATGTCTATGGGTGCCACGCAAAAAAAACCGGATTACACACGGACCACACGTGTGACTTGCGACAAATACGCAGGTCTTTTGGCAGGTGACAGGAAATGGGCCAATCCATCATCAGGAAGCTTAGACAAGCAAATGAGCTCAAAAAGCGCTCCAGACATCCAGGAAGTACGCCTCCACGGAGTCCTGCAGCGTCATGGAGCCATATTTTCTCAATGTGGAGATGCTGATTGCCTTAGTGCAGGAGCGGCCAGAAATCTGGGACCAACGTGATGCCTATTATGCCAACCGGGCAAGAAAGGAGGCGTCATGGAGGCGCATATGTCGCCAGATGTTCCACGATTTTAGTGATCGGATCGGCCACGTGAGGAGCAGCAGCAACTGAGTAAGTACAACCCAAAAACTGTTTAGAATTACCTCACTTCAAAAAAATGCATTTAGAATCAGCCCCCCCCCCCCTTCCTGTGCTTGTACTTTTGGCCTCATGAGGCGGGTAGATTTTGATGTGACCCATGGTTTTACACTGCCACATTTTGGCCCAGCCCACAAGCTCCTCATCCTCCTAGCCAACTAAGGTATTAAGTGTAGTTACTTGATACATGAACTATTGTGACCCTGTGTATCTGGCCTGGATGCCCCACTTATATATGCCACCCTGGGTAGAAAGCACACGCCAGAATGCCACATGCCTAGGCTACTGGTAACAAATTTGACCTATCAAATATGTGAAATTGAGAATATTTCCTGTCACATTGCAGTGGAAGCTGTGATGAGACGCTGGCGCAGCATCCGCGACCAATACAGGCAGGAACGTCAGCAGCGGTCCAGGAGTGGTGATGCGGGCCTCATAAAGAGGAAATACATCTATTATGACTGCCTCTCCTTCCTCGCTCCTATTCTGCATCTGAGACCGTAAGTAGATACCTCACACCACATTACACAGATACTTTACAGGGCCAAAAAACTTGTTTTATTTTTGGCTCTGTTCTATTTCATAACAGAACTCAATCCAACCTTACGGAGAGAGGAACTGGCTCAGATACCGAGCCCATCATAGATCCTGGGTCTGTAGGGGATGAGGTGGCTGGCCCATCTTCTCCCCCTCCAAGAAGCATGGGTGAAGATTCCTCTCAGGAAAACCCAGTGCCTGCGCCATAAACCCCACCACCAGGACCACATCCACAAGCAGGACCGTCTGCTGCTGCACCATCAGCCATACAGGAGGAGCAGGGCAACATGAGCAGCAGGCCAACTGGCCAGATCCGGGGCTCCCCACAGCCTGCTGGACCATCCCGGCGAGGAAGAAGGCGCCATATCCCTGCCCAAGATACCCGTACCAATGTGGACACAGGGGTACTGAACTATGTGGCTAGAGTCAATAATGATGATGGCGAGGAGGCATACTCGCACAGCCTGGCCCTTTATCTTCGTGCCCTTTCCTGTGAGGTGAGGCTCCGTATTTGAGGATGTTTTCAGATCCTGCTTGATGCAAGCACACACCCCAATACCCCATATGAGTTATTTGAATATCTGGAGAGGTGGCAGCTTTCACCCAGAAATCTAATGCGCCTTAGACACCCCACACACATGCTTGCTCAAGCAGGCTCTGAGGATCCTCAAATACGTGGACCTACACCTCACCCCCTTCCTCCCCCTACCCAACCTTTCCAACAGCAGCCACATATTTCTGGCTCTAGCCAACCTCACCAATATGGCCACTTGTTCCCACCCAGTGTTGGAGGCTGGTCCCAACCTGGTTGGGGACAACATGGCTATATTGGTGGGTATGAGACACGGGCCTACCAGACCCAACAAGAGGCCCCTCTCCAGTATCACTCTGGCCAGTACCAAGCACAATTCCAGGAGGCAGTACACTACCCACATCATGGGCAACAGTATGCCTCCACACAGGGCGATGGCCAAGTTGGGCAAAGTAGCCAGCAGCAAACAGGCTGGTCTTCCGCCTTCTCCTCCCCCGACCTACCAAAATTTATAATATTGCCATTTTGTTATTGCCCAATGGTATTTTGTTTGTTTTATATGTCCGAAAATGTTAGTTGTACCCAATTTTCACATCTGCACAAAGGCCAATTTGGCCCATTGCCACATTTCTCATATGGCAATAATATGTTTTACTTAAAAAAAAAAAAAAAAAAAAGGCAAAAGTAAACATTTGTCTACTACATTTTACGTCTCTGTCTCAATTAAAAAAAACACGGTGTCAGCATACTAACATACGCTTACCAATGCAGTTAAACAGTCATAGAATCATATGGGGTTTAAATATATATATTTAGACAGACATAAACCAAATAATTATAACATAGACACAGCATGCTCTTGCCAAGAAGTTTCCCCCTCAGGTGACATAAAGTAATTTGTGAAAATATCACGCACTTTGAGCCCAGAGAGCGGTCTACGTTGAGGGTTGATAGGTGGTCTCGCCCTACGCACATTGTCCGACCCACGCACAACACCAGCAGAGGAGGAACAATCTTGTATCCTGGTGAAGTTATGAAGAACGACACATGCTTTAATTACTTCATTAACATTTTGTTCACTCAGCTGAATGGCAGACTGGAATACCCGCCATTTGGCACAAAGAATGCCAAAGGAACACTCCACCAGTCGCCGAGCACGTGATAGGCGCAAGTTAAAAATTCTGCGCTGGTGGTCCAGGTTGCGCCTGGGATATAGCCTCATGACATTCCACATTAACTGAAACGCCTCATCTGCCACAAGGACATAAGGGACTGATTCTTGAGTGGAGCCTGGTAGCTGGCGTGGTGGTGGTAGATCCAACTGGTTGGTGCGTAGCCGCCGACCCATAATGGAAGTATTGAAGACTCTAGAGTCTCCCGTCCTTCCATAGACCCCAATGTCAACAATTATAAACTTGCATTGAGGGTCGACCAGAGCCAACAATACAACAGAAAAGTATTGTTTATAATTGAAGAATTGGGAGCCAGAGTTCGGCGGCTTACGCACCCGGATATGTTTGCCATCTCCGTCAACAATTAGGAAACTGTCAATCCTCAAAGTCCCTTGATATCCTCAACCAGTCTTCCATCCTGGGCTCGGGCATGACGACTTGATGGAGTCTTGACCATATTTCACTACATGTCGACCAGACTATGCCAGAAATGGTAGATCTTCCAATGAGAAACTCGTGGAGGGCGGCATAAGACAGGCCAGTGGACAGGAAGCTGAAGAACAACAGAAATGTAACATTTTAGAATGCACAAATTAACTAAAAACCTGGTACATACATACCAAACTTGTTAATAATTCAGATCTACTAACACACATATATTTGGTCGCACAATGAATAAGTTATATTCAGTACATATTACACATAACATTCTGGTCTGTAAGTTTAAATATATCTGGAATAAGATGAGGGCATTAAACTTAGTCCAAGAAGCAAAAAATACATACTTTGGGTAACACATCATGAACATAGAGAATGTGGTTGTGTAGTACATACTGTAATGTGAGTAGAAGTCGCTCATCTGCAGATATAGCTTTGCGCATCCTTGTGTCCTGAAAGGTTATCCCAGGGCGCACTGTCTCCAAGAGTAGATCAAATGTTGCAAGTCTCATGCGACAGTATTGGTAGAATTTTTCCGGATGCTCCCGCAGAGAAGAATAGAGGCGGTGAAAATGACCTCTTCTGAGTCGTTGCCTCAAAAGTGGATGGACCCACATGTGTCTCCTCCTCCGCGGATCCACTATCACTGGGTATGGTTGACCAAAGCGGCGTGACAAAAGCCAGTTGAAGAGAACCTGCTCAGTTGTGTTGAAACTCAGACTGTCTGCCATGTTGCACATATAACAGCAACACACCTAGCCAAGGCAAGGTCACAAATGGACAGAATGGGGGCAGCCACCTGTTCCTGAGCCAATAAATAGGGTGCAGGCTAATGATTTAAATCGCAAGCCTCAAAACCGTTAAATGTCCATTTTGCAAGCCTGCGAAAAAATCTCGCCATACGGATTACATACAGATGCTGACATGCGCAAAATACGCGACCACACCTTGCTTACGGATGACATACGGAGCACTATTTAGGGGTCATTCATCCGTATTACGCATGTAAACTACGGACCGTATTTTGCATCGGTTAGTGTGACCCCGGCCTCACACAGACTGAAAATCGTAGGGTTTTTTGAGTAGCCTAAAACCTAGACAGTGTCGGTCTCAACTACTTAGAGCCCACCAGTAACAAAGAATACCAGGGGCCCACCCTATCATTGTATGTAAATATTTTTTACTATTCTTCAGGGCATGGCGTACTCAGAAGAACCATAATGTCATGACCAGGGGCTCCTTCCCTGTCCCTAACTCTAGGGTGCCCTAGCTTGCCCTGCTCCTCAGATTACTTCTGATGGTGAAGACGCCGGGGCCACTTACCTTGCCTTAGCTCCTGAATCCACCCTCAGTCGGTGACCTTCCCCCACCCAGGGAAGAGGGGAGTAGTAGTATACCGTGGTACACCAACCAGACTAACAAGGTAATACGTACAGGGGTAATGAAAAATGCCAAACATACAAATATACTCACACATTTAAAAGAGGCATCGGAGAGTGGAGGATGGGGTTAAACCAAAGTAGGAGAAAGGAAATTATCACACACTCAAAACCTAGCAACAGTCACAGATAAATCCACCAAACTCCTCCAATAATAACCAACAACAATGCAGCATAAGCTACCTCTGACAATGAGTGCCAGCCAGGGCCCAGATTATATAGGAGATGGGAGTGGCTAACAGTGCACAGCTGAGACCTGTACCACTCTAGGAAATCTCAACAGAGCAGATTAACCCCTGCACTGCCCAAAGAAATTTACATCGTTTAATATGAATGTGAAGTGCTTCTAATCAGTGCAGGATTAGGAGAAATCAGACGCTGCAGTCTTCTGGTTCCTCTCTGTCACACTAAACCTGTGACACAATTTTTATTAGCATCATTTTGAAATACATATTGACTGATTTCTAATTAAAGGGAATCCGTCAAAGTTTTTTTTTGCTCTGTAATCTATCAACAGCATGATGTAGGTGCATAGACCCTCATTCCAGTGATGTGTCACTTACTTTACAGGGTATAGCAGTTGAGATACAATCACTGTTTTCTCTGCTGCAGATCTAGCAGTGCTCGCAGTGCTGAGCCCTGTATAACTCCACCCACACCACTGATTGGCAGCTTTCTATGTACACTGTATACTGTATATACTCCAGTATAAGCTGATATTTTCAGCCCATTTTTTAAGGCTGAAAGTGCCCCTCTCGGCTTATACTCGAGCCATTGTCCCGGGGGTCATTGGGGGAGGGGGAGCGTGGTTGTCAGATCATACTCACCCCTTCCTGGCGCAGTCTCTGCAGTCCCTGCTTCTCAGATGGTCTCGGCGCCGCAACTCTTCCTGTGTTCAGCGGTCACGTGGTACCGCTCATTAAAGTAATGAATATGCGCATATTCATTACTTTAATGATCAGTACCACGTGACCGCTGAACACTGGAAGGAGCTGCCGGAGACCATCGGAGAAGCAGGGACTGCATAGATGCGCCAGGAGGGGTTGAGTATGACGGAGAGGACGGGGGCAGCCATGCGATATTCACCTGTCCCCGTTCCACCGCCGCGCGCCGCTCTGTCCTCCGGAACCTCTGGCTGTGACGTTCAGAGGGCACGATGACGTGGTTAGTGCGCACCCTCTGCCTGAAGATAGAGCGGCGCGCGGTGGTGGAACGAGGACAGGTGGATATCGCAGGTGCCGGGGCCCTGAGCCAGTGGCGACACCGGCACCTGGCCCCAATAGCGCTGGTGTACCCACCTGCTCAGGACACCGGCACCTGGCCTCCAGCGACGAAAGGTGAGTGTAATTTTTTTTTCTTTTATTCAGAGCAGCATATGGGGCATATTATTCTATGGAGCATCTTATGGGGCCATCAACCTTTATGGAGCAGCATATGGGGCATATTATTCTATGGAGCATCTTATGGGGACATTATTAACCTTTGATCAGCATTATATGGGGCGTATTTTGTATGGAGCATTATATGTGGCTCCTGATTCAATATGGATATTCAAAAACATTTAACCTACTGATATCTCAATTAATTTTACTTATATTGGTATCCATTTTTATTTTTGAAATTTACCAGTAGCTGCTGCATTTTCCACACTAGGCTTATACGCGAGTCAATAAGTTTTCCCAGTTTCTTGTGGCAAAATTAGGGGTCTTGGCTTATACTCGTCGGCTTATACTCGAGTATATACGGTATTAACTTAAAGCTGACAATAATAATATTAATGAAAACCTCAAAAAGAGGAAAAAATCCTCCAAAAAATTCAGATACAAACCAGAAAGGCCTAAATGCATCTGCACTAATACAGGGTGCAGCGGTCCCAAGTAAAATAGCAGCTGCACAGGTGCATAAATACCAAATTAAACTGCCAGCCTACAATCAGGGATTGGCCGTGTGGTACACCAGTGCAGAAGAAATAATCCGCATGTGGCAGTGTTCACACAGGGAATGCAGGGCTTCTGGTTCACAACCTCTTAGTAACACCATATAGGGGGGCTGCCCAGTGCCAACTAGAATGCATCCCGTGTGAACAGAGGCCACAAGTTTGCAGAATCATTTGGGCCCAACTGCACCCTGAAAGAAATATAAAAAGTGCACAAAAAACATATCAATATATGTAAGGTATTGGTTGATATTAAGGCCTTAATACGAAAGCTGGTAAACTGCGTCAAAGTTCCTTACACTTGCCAGTCCTACTCTAACATGAAAACCTCAAAAAGAGGAAAAAATCCTCAAAAAAATTCAGATACCAACCAGACAGGCCTAAATGCATCTGCACTAATACAGGGTGCAGCGGACCCAAGTAAAATGGCAGCTGCACAGGTGCATAAATACCAAATGAAACAGCCAGCCTACAATCAGGGATTGGCCGTGTGGTACACCAGTGCAGAAGAAAAAATCTGCATGTGGCAGTGTTCACACAGGGAATGCAGGGCTTCTGGTTCACAACTTCTTAGTAACACCATATAGTGGGGCTGCCCAGTGCCAACTAGAATGCATCCTGTGTGAACAGAGGCCACAAGTTTGCAGAACCATTTGGGCCCAACTGCACCCTGAAAGAAATATAAAAAGTGCACAAAAAACATATCAATATATGTAAGGTATTGCAGAAGAAATAATCCGCTGCACTCTGTATTATTGCAGATGCATTTAGGCCTGTCTGGTTTGTAATAATAATATTAATGTTGTACTAAGATATAATACAACATTATTTACTATTTATTACGTAAATTCCCTTCTGTTTACCATATAAGTACAATTTTATTTTTTATTACTTGCAGCTGTTTGCATAGGGTACTATCTACTATGGCCATATAGCAGCGGTGGTCAAACATACAGTGTTAGGCCACTTTCACATGTCAGTGTCTCCGTTACGTGTAATGACAGTTTTCTCACGTACCGGAGACACTGACACACGAAGACCCATTCAAATGAATGGGTCTATGCAGATGTCAGCGGGTTTTCACAAGCCGTGTGTCCGTGTGCAAAACACGGAGACATGTCCGTTTTAATACGGACACACGGCCCGCAACACGTGCTGCACACGGAGAACTGTTCACACAGTCCTCCGTGCTCAAGGACGGCCGCCGGAAAGAAGCTGGTGCTGACCGCGGCTGTGATTCTGCTCACCTGCTCTGCCAGCAGGAGAGCAGAATCAATGAAAACCCGACGTGGGGTTCCCCTCATTATCATAACCAACAAGACGAAACTTACAGCTGGGGGCTGTTAGGGTTGGAGCTAGGGTTAGGGTTGGGGCTAAAGTTAGGGTTAGGGTTGGGATTAGGGTTAGGGGTGTGTTAGGGTTAGGTTTGTGGTTAGGGTCATGGTTAGGGTTAGGACTAGGGTTAGGGGTGTGTTGAGGTTAGGGTTGGAATTAGAATTGGGGGTTTCCACTGTTTAGGCATATCGGGGGGTCTCCAAACGCGACATGGCGTCCAATCTGAATTCCAGCCAGTTCTGCATTGAAAAAGTCAAACGGTGCTCCTTTCCTTCCGAGCTCTGCCATGTGCCAAAACAGTGGTTTACCCCCACATATGGGGTATCAGTATGCTCAGGACAAACTGCACAATAACTCTTGGGGTCCAATTTCTTCTGTTACCCTTGGAAAAATACAAAATTGGGGGCGAAAATATCATTTTTGTGGAAAAAAATATGATTTTTTATTTTTGTGGCTCTACGTTATAAACTTCTGTGAAGCACTTGGGGGTTTAAAGTTCTCACCACACATCTAGATAAGTTTCTTGGGGGTCTAGTTTCCAAAATGGGGTCACTTGTGGGGGTTTCCACTGTTTAGGCACATCAGGGGCTCTCCAAACGCGACATGACGCCCGCAGACATTCCATCACAGTCTGCAATCCAAAACGTCACTACTTCCCTTCTGAGCCCAGATGTGTGCCCATACAATACAGTTTTCTCCCACATATGAGGTATCAGCATTCTCAGAACAAATTGAACAACAACTTTTGGGGTCCAATTTCTCCTGTTACCCTTGGGAAAATAAAAAATTGGGGACTAAAAGATCATGTTTGTGGAAAAAATATGATTTTTTTTTTTCACGCTCGGGCATTATAAACTTTAGTGAAACACCTGGGGGTTCAAAGTTGTCACCACACATCTAGACAAGTTCCTTGGGGGGTCTAGTTTCCAAAATGGGGTCACTTGTGGGGGGTTTCCACTGTTCAGGCACATCAGGGGCTCTCCAAATACGACATGGCAGCCAATCTCAATTCTAGCCAATTTTGCGTTGAAAAAGTCAAATGGTGCTCCTTCCCTTCCGAGCTCTGCCATGAGCCCAAACAGTGGTTTACCCCCTCATATGGAGTATCATCGTACTCAGGACAAATTGCACAATAACTTTTGGGGTCCAATTTCTCCTGTTACCCTTGGTCCTGAAGTAATTATTTTGTGAAACAAAGTTAAATGTTCATTTTTTTAAACATTCAAAAAATTCCTGTGAAGCACCTGAAGGGTTAATAAACTTCTTGAATGTAGTTTTGAGCACATAATCCCTTACACGGCTGTATCCATGAAAAAATAATAAAAAGTTATCCCTCTCGGGAGAGGGAAAAAGACGAAAGTTCAAAATAAAAATAAAAAATCACCTGGTCCTTTAGGAGTTTACAATAAACAAATAATTTGACATTCTTTTTTTGCAGCCACGCTTCTCACGTGTGCTACACACGCTCTATATGTAATGTAGAATCTTAACCTCTGGCATTTTATGTGCATTTTTTTCTGCCCACGCAAGACTTTTTTTTTTTGCATATTTTTACACACACAGGCACACTATCTTATATAAATACATCTACACAACGGTAAACAATGCCATACAAATACTTTCAAGACACATGCACACTTTCCCATAGAATACACATACCTCAACAAACACAGGCACACATTGCCAAACACACATTGCCATATACTGTATATACTTTGGCTGGGATCACACATGTGAGGAATACGGCCGAGTCTCGCATGTTAATACCCGGCACTGGCGCTGGCACTCAGTAGTGGAGCGTGCGGACGCATAGCAATACATGGAGTCGCACGCTCCGCTCCTGAGTGCCAGTGGCAGTGCCGGGTATTCATATGCGAGACTCGGTCGTATTCCTCGCATGTGTGATCCTGGCCTTCTACAGACACTACACACACACAGGCACACTATCCCTTACACTTACTTCTACACACACAGGCACACTTTCCCATACACATACTTCTACACACACAGGCACACTTTGCCATATACATATTTCTACACACAAACGCACTGGGAGGGGTTGACTCACTCCACTGCTTGACAAGGTAGTCACAGGAACAGTTCTGGTAGTAAGTTACCTGTTGGTTTATTGTAGACAGCATAAACCTTAGCAAAGTTCAGAAAAATAAACAGAGCCGTTCTGGCATAATGGTAAAACAAAGATAAAGTCTATCAGAGTCCTTGTTCTGCAGGCTTCACTGCAGGTAATGAACACAGCATCCTTAGCTCCTATTGGAGCCGTGTGGGAGTTCCACCTCTCTCCCAGTACACCACCCAGACTGAACCACAGGTTCTGGTATATATCACATGCATTAGTTGCGTGATCCTGACATCACTGCAGGTCCTCAAACACCTGCAGGTAAAAGGGGTACGGTGACCACCGTCTCACCCGCACTGCGGTTGCTCACATAAAACTGGCCCATTGAACTCTGTAACATGGTCTCTCAGCACCTAGTGTGCTGGAAACACAAAAACACTCCAGTTTCACATCACTAACCGCTGCATGCACAGTGACACATACCTCCCTTCCTCTATAAAGCCAGTGTCACTGCAGAAATACACATACCTCTACTCACACAAGCACACATTGCTATACACATTGTCATGCTCGCGCCTTGGCAGATTTGCGCGAGCGAGGGAGTTGTGGACCCACTGTGCCACCGACCAGACTACCCTGGAAGGGGCGTAACTAATACAGCTACCTTGGTCTTCTCTGGAACCTCTGATGGTGAGGTCAGGCTTGTGCGACAGGTAGCTGCCAGGTACCACTCCAGGGTGGTGTCTGGCTGTGGCTGCTGATCCCACTGGGGAACAGAATGCTAGGACAGTTGCGACTGACAGACAGGCAGGAGAGCACGGCAGGCACTCTGGCAGGCGGGCACAGCTGAGACACTGGCAGGCGGGCACGGCTGAGACACTGGTAGGCGGGCTCAGCTGAGACACTGGCAGGTGGGCACGGGTGAGACACTGGCAGTCGGGCATGGCTAAGACACTGGCAGGCGGGCACGGCTTACTGGGAAGGCACAGGGACTCGGGCAGGAAGGAGTGGTGTATGGAATAGGTAGAGACTTGTTCAGACAGGAGTTGCAGGTACCGGTACGGGAAAGCTGGAAATATAGATGGGTTCGAAGGCACAGGTTTGGACCTGTTCATACTAGAGAAGAACCGCAAGGTTCGGAGAGGAGCTGCAGTTAGCAGCAAGAGGTTCTGCAGCAGCAGAAGCAGAACAAAGCAGAACAACAGGAGTGCAGAGCACCGGCAGAGCCGCAAGAGTGCGGAACACAAGCAGAGCCGCAAGAGTGCGGAGCACAAGTAGAGCCGCAAGAGTGCGGAGCACAGGCAGAGCCGCAAGAGTACGGAGCATAGGCAGAGTCACAAGAGTACGGAGCAGGCAGAGCCGCAAGAGTGCTGCTTAGCATGTTAATCTCCACAAGGAGAAACGATACTTCTTGGAAGTTGAAGGTGAAATGCTCATAGTCATAAAGACATTTCATTGTCAGAAATGCATCAGGATTTTAACGCCTTCACGCCCGCAGGCCTTTTTTGTTTTTGCGTTTCTGTTTTTCGCTCCCCCTTCTTCTCCGAGCCATAGCTTTTTTATTTTTCCGTCAATATGTCCATGTGAGGGCTTGTTTTTTACCAGCCAATTTGTACTATTGAACGAACCATTGGTTTTACCAGATCATGTACTCGAAAACAGGAAAAAAAATTCCAAGTGAGGTGAAAGTGCAAAAAAAAAGTGCAATTCCACAACTGTTTCTTGGATTTTGTTTTACCTTCTTCACCAAATGCTAAAACTGACCTGCCATTATGATTCTCCAGGTCATTAAGAGTTCATAGACACCAAACATGTATAGGTTGTTTTTAATTAAATGATAAAAAAAAGCAAAGTTTGTTAAAAAAAATTGCGTTATATTCCGAGACCCATAGCGTCTCCATTTTTTGTGATCTTGGGCTGGGTGAGGGCTTATTTTTTGCGTGATGAGCTGACGTTTTTATTGATACCATTTTGGTGTGGATTTGATCTTTAGATTGCCGTTATTGTTATTGCAATTTAATGCAATGTTGCGGCGACAAAAAAAACGTAATTCTGGCATTTTGGCTTTTATTTTTGCTACGCTGTTTACCGATCAGATTCATTATTTTTATAACTTGATAGCTCGGGCGATCCTGAACTCAGCGATACCAAATATGTGTATGTTTGATTTTTTTAATTTTGAATGGGGTGAATAGTGGGTGATTTGAACTTTTAAATATTTTTAATTATTTTAATATTTGTAAACATTTTTTTACTTTTTGCTTGCTTCAATAGTCTCTATGGGAGACTAGAAGCTGCAGTTGAATGATTGCTTCTGCGCACAGTCGATGATCAGATCGCCTGTGTGCAGCACAAATACTTGCTATGAGCGCCGACTGCTGGGCGTCGCTCATAGCAATCCAGCAATGACAGCCACAAGGGTCTTCTGCAGAACCCGTGTTGTCATGCCATCCCATCGGCGACCTGCGGTCATATGACACAGGACCGGATTAGTGACGTGCTTCTGGTGCGATCACATTAAATGCCGCTATCAGAGATTGACAGCGGCATTTAACAGGTTAACAGCCGCAGGTGGATCACTATTTCACTCGTGGCTGCTAGAGGCACATTTCAGCTGTTCAAAACAGCTGACATGTGCCAGAAAAGATGTGGGCTCAGCGCCGGAGCCCACTTGAAAGTGAGCAACACGACATGCGCAGTACATGTGTGGTGCATGTTGTGAAGGGGTTAATCTATTTTTGATGAATCCACTCATTTTTAAAATGTCTCAATAAGTATTCCATTTTAATTAACAGATTACCTGGTGACTTTAACTTCCAATTGTGCATACACTGTTTGTTGTGCTTCAACAGTGGGATGGGCACCCACTGGCTACAGATCTCGTGGCCTCGAATATTAAGCAAATGTGGTGAGCTTCCATTTTTTTCTGTCCTAGTACTGTATATGTAGTGGAGGAAATTTGTGACCACTTGGTTGCCCCTCCATTGATGATTTGAGTGTGCATCACTCACCCTCTTGAAACACTGGAGCAAGAAGACTCTATCTATACAGGACAAGAAAAGAAAAATACATAAATCTGAGTTGCCACTGTCCTTGTCACTAAACTATAGTAAAAAAAAGTATATTATACTCATTTGAGCAAAAAGATTCACAGGAGCCTGGTTCAGCGGCCACTTGGGCAGTCTATGGCTATTGTGCCAGACATCCTTCCTGCCAACCTTCTCCTACCTGCCTACATTGCTGGCACCTTTGCTGACTATGACTAGTGCATTGTGCCATGCCAAAACAACTAAACCTGAAATTGAGCCTTCAATGCAGATATGCACAGAGCCTTACAACTTCCCTCCACCCCCACTCTACATTTGATTGCCTTTGAAATAATTTGACTACTATTGTCTACTTTAATGTTCCCCAGTGGCTGGGTGCCATATGTATACATTTAATAGCCTGCAAATGACTGCCTCGGTGGTGGCAGGTGGAGATATTAGTGAACACTAGGAAGTCCACACAAAACATTACTAGAGTTTGGTACTAGATTTAAAAAAAAAAGATTCTCTGATCTGGCACTATACAAAGAATAATGAATCTAGTAGCAAATGAGTATAATTCATTCTCCACTCTAAGTCACACTTGGGATCCTGCTGAACAGACAAAAGGTGACATATTGTACAATGATACATAATCTAACAATCCATCTGGTAATAATAATAATAAATTGTGTTTCTATAGCGCCGACATATTCCGCAGCACTTTACATTTCAGAGGGGACTTGTACAGACAATCGACATTACAGCATAACAATAATCACATAGATCATAACAGATAGATCATTGTGGGTGAGGGTAATAAGTTTGTACTGGATTCTGGAGTGGATGGGTAGCCAGTGTAATGACTGGCACAAGGTAGAGGCGTCGGTGTAACGATTGGCGAGGAATATGATCCTGGCTGCAGCATTCAAGACAGATTGGAGGGGGAGAGTTTGGTAAGAGGGAGACTGATTAGAAGAGAGTTACAATAGTCGAGACGAGAATGAATAAGAGAAACAGTAAGAGTTTTTGCGGAGTCAAAAGTAAGAAAAGGTCGAATTCTAGAAATGTTTTTGAGGTGCAGATAACAAGAGCGAGCCAGTGATCGTATGTGGGGGGCAAAGGAAAGCTCGGAGTCAAGTATGACCCCAAGAAAGCGGGCATGTTGCTGGGGAGTAATAGTGGAACCACACACGGAAATGGCAATGTCGGGTGTAGGTACATTAGTAGTGGAAGGAAACACAAGGAGTTCAGTCTTTGTTAGGTTCAGTTTCAGATATAGTGAGGACATGATGTTAGACACAGCGTTTAGACAATCGCTGGTGTTTTCTAGAAAGGCAGGCGTGATGTCAGGAGAAGAAGCGTATAATTGGGTGTCGTCAGCATAGAGATGGTACTGGAAACCAAATCTACTGATTGTTTGACCAATAGGGGCAGTGTACAAAGAGAAGAGGAGGGGGCCTAGGACTGATCCTTGAGGAACCCCAACAGTAAGGGGAAGATGAGAGGAGGAAGAACCAGAAAAAGATAGAGTAAAGGAGCAGTCAGAGAGATAGGAGGAGAACCAGGAGAGAGCAGTATCCTTGAGGCCAATGGAACAGAGCATAGTGAGGAGGAGCTGATGATTCACAGTGTCGAATGCTGCAGAGAGATCCAAGAGAATTAGCATGGAGTAATGACCATTTGATTAAGCTGTTAGTAGATCATTAGAGACTTTAGTGAGGGCAGTTTCAGTAGAGTGTTGTGATGTAGTGACCACTGTATCCGCTAGGGGGCGCTGTGTGGGTGTCCCAGTACGAACGGATAGCCTTGTCGAGAGTGGTAACAGGAGCAGGGTGCTAAAGGATCGTTATGTATCTCAAGGTGGGTGGCCTTGGGATGGAGGCTTGCTTATGTGCTGATCAGCAGAGCTGATCTTTCGTTCCAGTGTGTGAGGGAGAAGTCTCCAGGTAGCTGGTGAGACGGGCAGATACCTACAAACTCACCCAGGGGGTGTGTTTAAGAACGCTATTATAAAGTGTGTATGATTGGTTGAAGGACCTGTGATGAGGTCATAGCCATGTGACCCGGTGGGCGTGGCTACGGACCATATAAGGTGGCCAGGGTAGGTCACATGGAGTGAATGCTGGGACCTGATTGGTCCGTTTTGGAAGGTCCCGTCTGAGAGAGATGGGGCTGTTCCTGACAGCAAATGAGCGCTGTGTTTAATGGCTGCACATGCCTGATAGTTCCCTGGAGGGAATGGACGTCTGCAGCGTGGTGAAGCGGCCATGAGGTAAACCGTGAGAGGGGATAAAACTGTGAGGCTAAGAAGAGCCTGCATATGGCATAACCTGTGTGACCGCAGGGATAACAGAGGGAAGCTCTGTCATGGATGCTATGCTGTTAATATGAACTTTATGTTGCTGGTCATGGTTTATGATGCCTAAATAAACCGCATGGACTGTGATTGTTTTTATGGAAAACCTGTGCCGGATGTGATTTATTGGCTGCCAAGCAAGTATCCCCTACCCGAATGACAGCACTACCTTACAGTGTAAAGAGCGGAAACCGGATTGGAGAGGGTCGAGAAGAGAGTTATCTGAGATATAGTGATAAGACGGGAGTGGACCAGGCGTTCCAGGAGTTTAGAGATGAAGGGAAGATTAGAGACAGGTCTATAGATAGCGGCACAGTTTTGGTCAAGGGATGGTTTTTTAAGTAGTGGATGTATGATGGCATGCTTAAATGAGGAGGGAAAGCTACCAGAAGAGAGAGAGAGGTTAAATATTTTAGTTAGGTGAGCGGTGACAGCAGGGGAAAGGGACTGTAGTAGATGTGACGGAAATGGGTCACTGGTGCAAGTGGCTGAGTGAGAAGATGCAAGGAGCCTTCTTACTTCTTCTTCTGTGACTGGTTCAAAATCAGAGAGTGAGTTCGATGCAGTGGGGGAGGGAGGACAGTGCATGGTATGAGGTGATTGGGAAATAATTTCCTGTCGGATCTGGTCAATTTTTTCTTTGAAGTAATTCGCCAGATCGTCAGCTCGAAGCTCCGTGGTTGGGGCCTGTACTCTTGGTACTCTGGTCTTCTTGGCTTCCCATATGGACAACAGTATTAATTACACTTGTCTAGTCCCAGAAGTTGAGCTACTTTTCATAGTCATTCTTTTAGTTAGTCTAGTCTTCTAATACTCAGCACAAGTTCGGAGTCTGATTTATTGACACAGTTAAAAATTATTGAAAGACAAATTGGTTCCAAGCATTTTTTCAGATTGTAGTTATTAGCTTATCTTTCAGCATTCTCATAAAACATTTCTCTGGAACTAGTTAACTTTCCATACATCTCAGCTGTAAACTGAGCCAGTTCTTCCACTGACTTCTGCCTATCTTCTGCAGAAAGTAATGCATAATGTAAATGTAGGAACATATGGATTACAGATGCTATATATATTGTGGCAGGGCTGAGGGTCGTGTAATCGATGGGAGATATGTGTCTCATAAATGGCTTGTCTCCATAATGTAAGGCATAACAAATATTATTATTATTATTGTTTGAAGCACCTGTGGTGAGGTCACAGTCATGTGACCAGTCAGCTGCTGGGTTCGTGGGTGTGGCTACACCCTTATTATGTGGCCTGCTCTTGAACCAGGCAGCTGTGTGTGAGGGGGGTATACACCTCCTGTGTGCGCTGAGGCTCGCGGAGTGAGCCTGAAGGAAAAGACATTTGATGTTACTTTGTCTCCTGAACTGAAGGCTGTTTATTTTGGTGACGTGCTGTTTGGTTTATGACGTAATAAACCGCATGAACTTTAAGGAAACCTGCCTCCTGACTGTCTCCCGTCGCACCTAAGCGAGTAGAATCCCTACAGTATACACTGCTCAAAAAAATAAAGGGAACACTTAAACAACAGAATATAACTCCAATTAAATCAAACTTCTGTGAAATCAAACTGTCCACTTAGGAAGCAACACTGATTGACAATCACTTTCACATGCTGTTGTGCAAATGGAATAGACAACAGATGAAAATTATTGGCAATTACCAAGACACCCTCAGTAAAGGAGTGGTTCTGCAGATGGGGACCACAGACCACATCTCAGGACCAATGCTTTCTGGCTGATGTTTTGGTTACTTTTGAATGTTGGTTGTGCTTTCACACTCGTGGTAGCATGAGACGGACTCTACAACCCACACAAGTGGCTCAGGTAGTGCAGCTCATCCAGGATGGCACATCAATGCGAACTGTGGCAAGAAGGTTTACTGTGTCTGTCAGCGTAGTGTCCAGAGGCTGGGGGCGCTACCAGAAGACAGGCTCAACAGGACTGGATTTTCCAAATTTTGTTTTGCTGGTGCACGTATTAGTGTGGTGGTATGTCTAAGTTGAGCGGAGTACATCATGCTATAAATGGGTGCTGTGTTAACAGGGTAAAATCAAATTTTATCAATTCATGGGCGTGTGGTATGCTTTGAAGCAATCCTTGATGCAAGGGCCAGGTTTCTGGGGGCAGGTTTCAGAATTGTAAATTGTGTCCTTTCATATTCCCCTTTTGGAGCATACACTACTTGTCATGCCTTGATTTGGGTATTTGATCCAGTGACCTCTTGCTTCATGGTTGGTTCTCCTATATGCTAAGATATTGCCCTTTTATTCCTTGTTCTGATGCTGTTGGTTCCTATTGCCTGTATTTTTCCTTTCTGGGTTTTCTCCATGTGCCAAGACTAAGAATGCTATAGTGTTTGAGAATCTAGTGCATGATGGTATACTCAGACCAATTGTCATCTGCTGGCAGAAACTGCTGACTCCCCTTTCCGCCCTGAAATGAAGTGTCATCTGAGGGAGGGTGAGCTGGGATATCCCAATACTCCCCTTTATCTGTTGCCCTGAAACAAAGAGTCATCAGTGACTCTTGTTTCATGGGGCTGGTCTCTGCACTGTCTCCCTTGTGCATTGTCTACCCCAGTGCCCTGTGCCATGAGTGCAGAATTCGGTCTGTTGTCTCTTTAGATGAGTAGTAAGAAGCTGTCAGCAGAGCAGTGTTGCTGTACAAAGTGTGTAGGAAGACTTGCGCTGCCCCCGCAGGTGATGTCAATGGTCTCTGTTGGGTATAGTGACACCGCTCTGCTGCCGACTTATTAGTATTCATCTAAGCAGACAGCAGAACGGATGCTGCTTTCACAAGGGGGAGACACTGCACAAGACATGCAGGGACAGAATCCCCGAAAAGAGCTTCACTGATAACGCTTTGTTTCTTCATCTCAGGTCTGAAATGGGAGTGACAGCAGTTTTAGCCAGCAGATGGCGATTCGTTTAAGTATTCCATCATACACTGGGGATTCTTAAACGAATCATCATAGGAAGTGGGTAATACAAACTGAACTCTAAGGCTGCGTTCACACGTTCAGGTTTTTTCGCTGCGGTTTTTACTGCACGATTTTGCCGTGAAAACGCAAAAAAACAGCATCCCATGCATTCCTATGGGATTCCGCAATGCTGTGCTAATGCTGCGGTTTTTCCCACGGTGGAATCGCATCATGGAAAAATCCGCAGCATGCTCATTAATTTGCGATATCGCGGCGATCCCGCACCCATAAGAATGCATTGTTCTGCTTACTTTCCGCCTGTGGCTGTGCCCACCAAAGTAAGCAGAACATTTGCGGATGGTACCCACGGTCCGGAGGAGAGGAGACTGTCCTCCGGGCTCTGGGTACCATATCCCTGTAAAAAATAGAATTAAAATAAAAAAATGTGGTTATATTCATCTTCCAACGTCCCACGCAGCGTCCCCAGGCTTCAGCGATACATGCGGCAGCTCCCGTTCCCAGTAATGCATTGTGCTGACCTTTGCTGACGTCGCATCTCGCGATGCTATATTGGTCTCGCGAGACGCGACATCATCAAAGGTCATTGCCGCAATGCATCACTGGGAACGGGACCTGTCGGAGCATCGCGGAGGCCTGGGGACGCTGCGCGGGACGTCGGAAGGTGAATATAACCCGATTTTTTATTTTTAGATTTTTTTTACTACTAATGCTGCATAGGCAGCCTCAATAGTAAAAAGTTGGTCACACTGGTCAAACACTATGTTTGACCAGTGTGACCAACCTGTCAATCAGTTCTCCAAGCGATGCTACAGATCGCTTGGAAAACGCTAGCATTCTGCATGCTAATTACTTTTACAAATCGCTAGTTTTTCCGCGGGAAAATCGCGGGAATTTAAAATGCGATTTTCCCGCGGAATGCAATTACAGAATTCTCGCGGTAACTTCCGCGGGAATTCCACTAGGTGTGAACTTAGCCTAAGTAAGAAACTTTACCATAACTTCAATTCCAAAAGTTATTAGTTTTTAAAGGTTTATTAATAGAAATTTACTTTTGGGTTTCGGACTAACCCTTGAAAAAAAACACTCATTTATAGCTCGCCAATAGTGAAGCCAAACCCTATAACAGCCGGACATATTCTAAGGGGTACTTCACACTAAGAGAGATCGCAGATGCGACACCGATTTTTGTGACGCAACAGCGATCTCACCAGCGATCTCACTGTGTGTGGCACGCATCAACGACCGGCCCCCCCGCCGGGTATCACTGATCGTGCAGGAATGACCTGGGCCATTTTTTGATCGTTGGTCTCCCGCTGGCCAGCGCGCATCGCTGCGTGTGGCAGCGGGAGACCAACGATCAGCGAGCTCCCAGCGCTGTAAGCAGACGCTGGGAGCTGGTATCCAAGGTAAACAGCGGGTAACTAAGCGCCGCGCGTTTAGTTACCCGCTATTTACCCTGGATACCAGCGTCCTCGCTGGTTCTGATGGCTGATGAGTCTGCCTGTTTGACAGCTCACCAGCGATCATGTAGCGACACACCAGCGATGCTGACCAGGTCGTATCGTTGTCGGCATCGCTGTTGCGTCGTTTAGTGTAACGGGACCTTTACACAAGGAAAGGGCCCTTGTTAGTAAGAGATTGCGGACAAGATTACATTTCACCCTGTAGAAGAGACAAATTGATGATAAAAGGTCAGTTTAAAGACTTATTATTAATTGTTTAAAACTAGTTCATATTTTATTTTATAGCCTGATGATTTAACTATTGCACTATTCTTTTTAACTGTGACGTAATAATAAAAAAATTGTTACTTGTATATTCAAAAAGGTGTTAAAAAATAGACTTTTAATTTAGTATTAAACATATATGATTAGGATGAGACAGTATTCTGAAAATCACGCTTCAAATTATGATCCTACCGAGAATCCCAGCTTAAATCCCTGAACAAATGTAACCAAAATCACAAGTAACACATATGCATTTTTTGAAAAATTATGTACAATATAGTATTTCTGAAATCGCCCATCAAAATTTAGAATTTTACTCCTCAAAAACAAAATATCAACAAACATAGCTTGTAACATATCTAAGTCTGTACAATTCTGAACAAAATGGTGCTCCTCCCATCTCTTTATGTTAATTACAGCCCAAGATATGATAAAACAATGTAAGGTCATACAAGCACAAAATTCTCAGACTTTATCAAAACTTTAGAAATCTATACAAAATTAACTATTGAAGATACAAATTCAAAACTTATTATTTCTAATTCACTAAAGTACCACTTAAAAAAAATCATGAAAAAAATACCCTAAGATGTCAGGTAAAAAAAAATATTCAGACTTTGATCACTTGAAATGGAAAGACCCATTTGCAAATTCATGAAACCATCAATTAAATATTTCTTACCCGACACCAGCAGCATTCACAGTCCCACATATGGACACTGTCACCACCATGTTTCACTGCAGCCACCATGTTTTCTTTGTTCTCACCTTTGCGATGTCATACAGTTTTGAATCCATCAGTTCCAAAAACATTTATCTTGGTCTTATCACTCTAGAGTATAGAGTCCCAGTAATCATCATATTTTTTCCGCATTGGCCCTGGTAAATTGAAAGCGCGGTACTGCCAATTATCAGCTATAATAGCTGTTAAACTTACCGGAACGGGACAAAACAATAACCAGGTGATGTCTTAACAAGCATGTAAATCAAGAGCCGCGGAGACACCATCACATGTTTCTCAACGCAAGCAATGACTAGCCAGGTCTTTCACCGGGAAGGAACAACCACGGGAAGGGCAGTCTCCAATGAAGGAAACCACCTATGCCAAAACATGGTATCCATCCACTGACAGCTGTTTCGGGGTATTGCCCCTCATCAGTGTGGAGTAGGAAACTGGCTAGTAGGATGAACTCATGGAGATCAACATCCAACGTGGATGGATACCATGTTTTGGCATAGGTGGTTTCCTTCATTGGAGACTGCCCTTCCCGTGGTTGTTCCTTCCCGGTGAAAGACCTGGCTAGTCATTGCTTGCGTTGAGAAACATGTGATGGTGTCTCCGCGGCTCTTGATTTACATGTTTTTGCATATTTCCCATAAGGGATAGGGGCAATGCTCTAGCATCACTGCGTTGAGAAACGTGTGATGGTGTCTCCGCAGTGTTGGATGTTGATTTCCATGAGTTCATTCATCCTCATTTTTCACAGTCTTTTACTAGGCATTGCTCCTACTAGCCAGTTTCCTACTCCACACTGATGAGGGGCAATACCCCGAAACAGCTGTCTGTGGATGGATACCATGTTTTAGCATAGGTGGTTTCCTTCATTGGAGACTGCCCTTCCCGTGGTTGTTCCTTCCCGGTGAAAGACCTAGCTAGTCATTGCTTGCGTTGAGAAACATGTGAAGGTGTCTACGCGGCTCTTGATTTACATGTTTTTGCATATTTCCCATAAGGGATGGGGGCAGTGCTCTAGCATCACTGCGTCTTAACAAGCATCCCTTCACCGAAAGATCTGTCCCAGTTGGAAGCAGCATGCCGAAGAAAGGTAGCGTGAAGCTGCAAAGCAGCAGGTATCCGAGTACCCAAGATGCCTTCCGGAAACTCTAACGAAACAGGAGGTAAAAGGAGAGACACAGAAGCAAGGCTGCAGAAGTTTGCCCGGAAACAGGGAGCTGAGGCAAGTGAAATACTGGCTGATGATCAGGGCCAGAGAAGGGACGGACGGGCGACATGACAGCGGAGGAGCGGGAAAACACCATGAAAAAGTTGCAGCTAAAGATAAAGGACCCACTATGAGGGACTTATGATCGCTCTATCACATGGCAACCGGTCTATTAATGCAATGTCCTTGCAAGTGGGCAAAATAAGAGAGGCCTTCAATATTATCAGGCTAGATCTACAAAAAGTGTGCAAAAGAGTCAGTGCTATGGAAATCAGGATCTCAACTCTAGAAGATGATCTATATAAGGGGAGGAAAGCAGCTATGACATCTACTGGAAAGGTGACTGAGTTAGGGCCCTATCACACATAGCGACTCACCAGCGATCCCGACAACGATATGAACTTGTCAGGATCTCTGGTGTGTCGCTACATGATCGCTGGTGAGCTGCCAAACAGGCAGCTTCACCAGCGATCAGCACCAGCGACGACGAGCGCGCACATCGCTGTCTACCTTAGATACCAGCACGCTGGTGCAGGGAGCTGGTAACCAAGGTAAACATTGGGTTTCTAAGCGCCGTGCGGCACTTAGAAACTCGCTGTTTACCTTGGTTACCAGCTCCCTGCACCAGCGCGCTGGTATCTAAAGTACAATGCGGGTTTCTAAGCTCCGCGCAGCGCTTAGAAACCCACTGTTTACCTTGAATACGAGCTGGGAGCTTGCTGATCATTGCTCTCCCACCTGCCACACGCAGCGATGCATGCTGGCCAGTGGGAAACCAACGATCAAAAAAGTCCAGGGCTTTTGAGCACGATCACCGATACCCGGTAGGGGGGCCGGTCTCTGATACCTGTCACACAGCGATATCGCTGGTGAGATCGCTGTTGCATCACAAAACTTGTGTCACTGTGTGTGACGGGGGCTTTAGGTTCCAAAACAGACCACCTAGAAAGTAGGCTTTGCCGCAATAAAATAGGTGTATAAGAGGTGTATCCGACTACACAGAATTTATACCGATATGGTTAAACGTTAGATCTCGCGGAACTAGCTAAGCTGGAAGACCTAGTACACTGGAAAAATAAGGGTATAATAAACTTAATTCATCTCCTGACAGACAACACTCAAACTATTTAGCCAATAACAGGAGGAATATCGGTTATCAATAAGGTATTCTACCAATATCTACAGATACGATATGCTATAGAGGCTCAACACAGGCACAGTCCTATTAGAATACATAAAGATATCATGCTTTCTGTTATAGCAGCTAAAGGGCATAGGACTGATCTTATCTCAGATTTATGTAAACTATTGATTTGCAAATCTATAGTAAATATGCAGACAGTAAATAGGAAAGAGACATAGACCATATAGCATCTGACCAATGCAGTGATATTCTAGGGCCTCTTCAATCAGTATCTTTAAGTGAAAGTACGAGACTTTCCCAATTTATACATATTACACAGCGTTTAGAAAACCCTGGAGATTTGAAGAAAATTGGAATTAGACAAGATGCCACATGTCCCAGGTCTGGTATGGATCAAGCTGACACGTGATCCATATGCAGTAATCCTGTACGAAACTTCATCGGTTCTGGTCTACGATACTAGACCATCTAGATAATGTGTTTGATATTAAAGTATCCACACACCCTCAGACATGTATACTAAACTATGTAGAAGAATTAACAGTAGACTTGTTAGGTAAAACAACTATTGGACGTTTATAATATATATAGCACGTAAACTGATAGCTTAGCATGGGATTCAACCATTCCACCTACCGAGAGAGTTTATGAAGAAGGTCAATTCGGTTATAATATGTGAAAATGTTTCTCAAGAGAAGAGTGTATGGTAAATATGAAAAATTGTGGTCAATGTGGCTTTAATTTCCAGGCGTAGCACCATGTTTTAGGTTTTAGAACTGGGATAAAATAATAACACTAATTATTTCTGATACAAGATGTAGTGTGAAGTGTTCCAAATAATAGAGATAATTATAACATGAACACTTATATGTTAATTTGATGAGTCTTTCCATATCATGGCTTCACGACCACGTCCATGCAACCTTTTACGTATTGATTGTATTGGGCAGTGGGAATGGGTGTTATATAACTAGCTTTTCATCTTCAACTCTGCATTATTGTAAATTTATTTTCTGTAAATGTTTTATCTTGTGGAAAATTTATAAAAAATATTTTGAAAAAAAATTGAAAGCATGCTTTTTTGTGCATGGGCTTCAACCCTTCACGAATGCATCGTACATGTACTGCGCTTATCGTGTCCCTCCCTTTGTTGTACTCTCCGGCGCTGAGCTCACATCTTTCCCGAAACATGTCAGCTGTTTTGAACAGCTGACATGTGCTCCTAACCGCCGCGGGTGGAATTGCGATCCACCCGCAGCTGTTAACCCATTAAATGCCGCTGTCAATCTCATAATGTGTCAAATTAATGTGATCGCGCCGGAATTGTGACACTAATCCCACCCATAAACGCTCATGTCACATGACCACGGGTCTGGGTTGGCCAGAATTACGGTTTTTTTTGTTGCCGCAGCATTGCATTAAAATGCAATAATGGGCGATCAAAAGATCGTATCTAAATCAAAATGGCATTATTTAAAACGATAGCTCGGCACCCAAAAATAAGCCCACACCCAGTCCCACATCACAAAAAAAATGGAGACCCTATGGGTCTCGGAAAATGATGCAATTTTTTTTTTTTAAACAAACTTTGGATTTATTTTTCACCATTTAAATAAAAAACAACCTATACATGTTTGGTATCTACAAACTTGTAATGACCTGGAGAATCATAATGGCAGGTCAGTTTTAGCATTTGGTGACATTGTAAAAAAAAATCCAAAAACAGTTGTGGAATTGCACTTTTTTTGCACTTTCACCACACTTGGAATTTTTTTCCCGTTTTCGAGTACTCATGGTGTCATTCAAAAGTACAACTCTTCCTTCAAAAAACAAGCCCTCACATGGCCATATTGATGGAAAAATAAAAAAGGTTTGGCTCTGGGAAGAAGGGGAGCGAAAAACGGAAAAGAAAAAATGAAAAAAGGGCTGCAGTGTAAAAGGGTCAGTGTTCGCCATATTTTGTCTTCGGAAACACTCAACCCAGGTTAGCTTTCTACTTTAGCTAACTGCAGTGAATTTGTTTGTCTATTTTCTTCAACTCTTCTCATAAGAAAACGCTCCTGTTTGTGTTAACTTCCATGGTCGGCCTGAACGTCTCAATGACATTGTTGTTAAATTTTTGCTACAGTATTCTGACTTATAATATTTTGCTGATCTTGTAGCCATCACCTTTCTTGTGTACAGGAATTATTTACGTTCTCCGGTTTTGTGACTTTTGTATTCCATGCGGTGTCATTGCTGGCGGCATGAAATAGGAAGGTGTTTTCTTATACCCCTTTGTGACGGAGCTAATTTTTACCTTAATGACCAGGACACATTCTTAAAATGTTTTATCAATATGATTGGAGTATATTTATGAAAATATGGAAAATTTGACAAAAAATGAAAATATTGCACTTTTCAAAATTTACATTTTTATGCTCTTAAATCAGATAGTTATACCACACAATATAATTAATAACATTTCTATATGTGTACTTTACATCTGCATCATTTTTGAAACATAATTTTTTCAGTAAGTATAGAAGGGTTCAAAGCTGATCAGCAATTTCATTTTTGCAACAAAATTTACAAAAAAAATTATTTTAGTGACCACATCACATTTGAAGTGAATTTGAGGAGTCTATATGACAGAAAATATCCAAATGTGATACCATTCTAAAAACAACACTCATCATGGTGCTCAAAACCACATTCAAGACATTTATTAACCCTTCAGGTGCTTCACAGGAATTAATGGAATGCGGAAGAAAAATGAACATTTTATTTTTTCCACAAAAATATTGCTTTAGACCCAATTTTTTTTATTTTCACAAGAGTAACAGGAAAAATAAATGCACAAAATTTGTTGTGCAATTTCTAATGAGTACATCGATAGCCCATATGTTGGAGAAAACTACTGTTTCGGTGCACGGCGTACGGCGGGGCCCAGAAGGGAAGGAGCACCTTTTGACTTTCTGAACGCAAAAATAGCTGGAATCGAGGGCAGATGCCTTGTCGTGTTTTGAGAGCCCCTGTTGTGCCTAAACAGTGGAAACCCCCCCACAACAAGTGACCCCATTTTGGAAACTAGACCCCCTCATGGAATGTATTTAGATGTGTGGTGAGAACCTTGAACCCCTAGGTGCTTCACAGAAGTTTATAATGTAGAGCTGTGAAAATAAAAAAATCACATTTTTCCCTCAAAAATGTTCTTTTAGCCCCAAATTTTGCATTTTCATAAGGGTAACCAGAAAAAATGGACCATACTGTTTGCTGTGCAACTTCTCATGTGCATGCCGATAAGCCATATGTGGGAAAAAAATACTGTTTGGGCGCATGGCAGGGATCAGAAGGGAAGGATCGCCATTTGACTTTTTGAACGCAAAATTTGCTGGAATTATTAGTGGATGCTATGTCATGTTTGGCGAGCCTATGCTGTGCCTAAGCAATCGAAACCCCCCACAAATGACCCCATTTTGGAAAGAAGACCCCTCACGTAATGTATCAGGATGTGTAGTGAGCACCATGAACGCACAGTTGCTGCACAGAAGTTTATAACGTTGAACTGTGAAATTGAAAAAATACATTTTTCCCACAAAAATGTTGCTTTTACCCCAAATGTTTTCATTTTCACAAGGGTAACGGAGCATAGCGAACCATACAATTTGTTGTGTAATTTCTCCTGAGTACACCAATACTCCATATGTGGTTGAAAACTTCTTTTGAGGCACAGTTCAAAAACTCAGAAGGGAAGAAGTGCCATATTGGAGTTCAGATTTTGCTGGAATGGTTTGAGGGTACTATGTCACATTGGCAGGGCCCCTGAGGTGTCAGAACAACAGAAACCCCCCCCATATGTGATGTAGTTTTACAAACTGCACCTCTACATGAATTCTTATAGAAGTGCAATGAGCATGTTGGAACCACATGTGCCTCACAGAAATGTATACCATTGGGTGGTAAAGAAAGAATAATTACATTTTTACCACTAAAATGTTGTTTTAGCTCCAAATTTTTAATTTTTATAAGGGCAAATAGGAAAAAATGGACTTCTCAGTGTTAAGGACGGCGGAACGCACCAAATATAAATAATAGGAGGTGCGTTCGCCGCCCGGGGTCCACCGTGCGGTAGGTGACTAGACCGCTGCTGGACAATGGCAGATGCACCAGTAGGAGAAGTAGTGCGCACGGGTTAACGTCACCCGAACGCTAGGAGCGGCTCTGTTCAGACACAGAGTCGCTGGGCATACGTAAACGTAACGCCGCTAGCCCTGTTAACCCCACAGGAGCCGGCATGTGGCGTCGCAGCCGCGAACACCAATAGCTGCTGTTACTGCAGCGTAGCGGCAACTATAGCGGTCGGAGGAGAATGGGAGACCGCTGGATGTCTGGCTCTGGATTCCTGCTGTGCAGTGTCAGGAATCCGACGCCTAACATTACCCCCCTCCTAAGGCTCCCTCCCCTCTGCGCTTCACTGCGCTCAAAAGCCGCGATCAGGAGCGGTGCGTGGATATTCTCCACGTGCTCCCAGGTTCGAGCCTCGGGCCCATGACCCTTCCAATCCACTAAAAATAAATTTTTGCCACGGACAAGCCTGCGCCCTACGATGGCATTAACCTCAAACTCGTCAGATGATAAGTCTGACGACCCGGCCGATGACTCAGAAAACCGGGCCATGTGAACTGGTTTGAGGAGGGACACATGAAACACGTCCGAAATGGCTAAATGCGGAGGAAGAGCCAGGCGGTAGACCACTGAGCTAATTCGCTCAAGGACCTTGAATGGTCCAATATATCGCGGCGCGAACTTAGGGGACTCGACCCGTAGTTTGATGTTTTGGGTGGAGAGCCACACCATGTCGCCAGGGGAGAAGCTTGGAGCGGGTCGCCGATATGTGTCGGCGGACGCCCTCATCCTTTCCTTAGAAGCACGAATAGCATCCTGAGTGCGATCCCAAATGTCCCGGGCCTCCACTGCCCAGTCTGCCACCCTGGAGTCAGTGGAGGACACTGGCATCGGAACAGGAACGCGTGGATGTTGACCTTAGTTTAGGAGGAAGGGCGTCTGACCAGTGGAATCAGCCACCGCATTGTTTAGGGCAAATTCAGCCCAAGGTAGCAAGGATGCCCAGTCATCCTGCCTGGCCGAGACAAAATGCCGCAGGTAGGTAACCAAGGTCTGATTGGCTCTTTCGACCAAGCCGTTCGTCTCGGGATGGTAGGCGGAGGACAGATTTAGCTCGATGCTGAGTAAGCTGCAGAGCTCCCTCCAGAACCGAGACGCAAACTGGGGACCTCGGTCACTCACGATTTTGTCCGACATGCCATGTAGATGGAACACGTGTTTTATGAACAAAGTGGCAAGACCATGGGCGGAAGGCAGCCGTGCAAGTGGCACCAGATGCACCATTTTGGAAAAATGGTCGGTGACCACCCAGATGACCGTACTGCCACAAGACTTGGGCAGGCCAACTATGAAATCCATGCCAACCATCTCCCACGGTCTATCCGCCACTGGCAGGGGATATAACAGCCCCGCCGGCCTCTGTCTAGAGGGTCTGTTCCGAGCACACGAAATGCATGCCTGCACGTATTCCTTAACGTCTCGAGCCATATGTGGCCACCAATATGACCTTGCCAGGAGTTTGGTGGTCCGTTTATTGCCAAAATGACCACCTACCCTGGAGGCGTGTGCCCAGGCGAGGACCTCCGGCCGTAGCTGAGGAGGAACCAAGGTCTTGCCCGGTGGCACTGACTCGAGTGAAACTGGAGCCACGGTTGTAAAACTCTCCGAGGGGAGAATAAGCCGAGGCTCAGCCTCTCCCTCTTCCGCCGAAACCACCGAGCGTGAAAGAGCATCCGCACGGACGTTCCTCTCTCCGGAGAGATAATGCAGGGTGAAGCGGAAGCGGGAAAAGAAAAGCGACCACCTAGCCTGACGGGAGTTCAGGCGCTGGGCCGTTTGCAAATAGATCAGATTCTTATGGTCCGTGTATACCTGGAAGGGAAACCGAGCCCCCTCCAGGAGATGTCTCCACTCAGAAAAGGCCAACTTCATGGCCAGCAGCTCCCTGTCACCGATGGAGTAATTCTTCTCCGCCGGTGAGAAGGTCTTTGAGAAAAAGAAGCAAGGATGCTTCCGACCTTGAGCATCCCTCTGGACCGACGGAAGAGGCATCTACCTCCAGAATAAATGGCTTGTTCACATCGGGACGATGCAAGATGGGAGCGCCAGCAAAGTGGGATTTGATAGACAAGAAGGCCTTGGAGACCTGTTCTGACCAAGCATTAGGGTTAGCTCCTTTCTTGGTGAGAGCAACCAAAGGAGCCACCAATGTGGAGAAGTGCGGTATAAACTGGCGGTAATAATTTACGATCCCTAAGAAGCGCTGCACCGCTTTGAGTGAATGGGGTTCTTGCTAGTCCATCACCGCTTGAAGTTTGGCCGGATCCATAGCCAATCCCTGGGCCGAGATGATATAGCCCATGAACGGCAAGGACTCCTGCTCAAACTGGCACTTCTCCAGCTTGGCGTATAGAGAGTTCGCCCGTAAATGGTCGAAGACCCTGCATACGTCTCTCCGGTGAGTGGTCAAATCTGGCGAGAAGATGAGTATATCATCCAGATAGACCACCACCGAAGTAGGCAGCATATCGCGGAAGACGTCATTGACGAAGTCTTGGAAGACAGCTGGCGCATTACATAGGCCAAAGGGCATGACCAGATATTCATAGTGGCCATCCCTGGTGTTAAAGGCTGTCTTCCACTCGTCTCCCTCGCGAATGCGGATCAGGTTGTATGCCCCCCCGTAGATCTAGTTTTGTAAAGATCCGGGCCCCTCGCAACCTGTCAAACAGTTCAGAGATCAAGGGAAGAGGGTACTTGTTCTTCACTGTTATGGCATTGAGACCTCTGTAATCAATGCAGGGACGTAACTCTCCGCTCTTTTTCTGAACGAAAAAGAACCCTGCACCAGCCGGCGACACCGACTTCCTGATAAAACCTCTAGCCAGGTTCTCCCGGATGTATTGTGACATAGCTTCTGTCTCAGGGAGTGATAATGGGTACACACAGCCTCTAGGAGGTTCTGTGCCTGGCATGAGATCTATCGGGCAATCATATGGGCGGTGTGGCGGAAGCGTCTCCGCAGATCTTTTGGAGAAGACGCGTACTGATGGTAGGGTTTAGGAAGTGCGGAGAGATCCGCAGGCACTTCAGTGGAAGCCACCTGAAGACTGCCCTTCAGACACTTTCCCTCACAACTTTTGCTCCAGGCCAGTATTTTCCCTGATGCCCACTCAATATGAGGAGAGTGGCAACGGAGCCAGGGAAGACCAAGTAGCACCTGGTCAATACCATCTGGCAAAATGAGCAGGGATAGGATCTCTCGATGGGACGGAGAGATAGAGAGCCCGAGTGGGACTGTCTGATGGGTCACCTGGGTAGGCAAACGCGCCCCATTAACCACCATGATGGTCAGTGGTTGAGGCAGCAACACCTGAGGGATAGCGTGTCTCTGGGCGAAGGTTGAGGACATAAAATTCCCTTCGGCCCCAGAATCCACGATAACATCCGCCTCCCAGGTGAGGGGACCACTGTCTAAAGTACCCCGGAATACCGGTTTGGGTGAGAAGGGTTCCATGCTGGACTGACCACCTCCTATGTCCACCGGACGTGGGCGTTTTTTCCCCCGCAAAGGACACGTGCTGGCCGAGTGTCCAAGTTGTCGACACTGGTAGCAGCGTACATAACTACGCACCGGTGGTGACTTGGAGTCGGTGCGGGACACCTCCATAGGTTCGGAGGGTACAGGCTCCTGTGCGGGGTATCTCAGCGGCTCGGTGAAGGTGGGAGCCAAATTAACCCTTCGTCTGGATTGTGCACGTTCCAGCCCGCGCTCCGTAAACCGGAGGTCAATGCGTGTGGAGACTGCAATCAATTCCTCCAGACTTGTGTGAACCTCCCTGGTAGCTAGAGCGTCTTTAACGTGCTCAGACAACCCTCTCCAAAACACCAGGACTAAAGCTTTGTCCGGCCACTCTAATTCGGAAGCCAATGTCCGGAACCGGACGGCATAATGGCTGACCGAGAGTGACCCCAGTGTTAGGGAGAGTAATTGTAAAGAGGTGTCGTGCGTGATCCGCGGTCCTAAAAAGACCTGCTTCAGAGCTGCGAGGAACTGGGCAGCACCCTGAACCACCGGATCATCACGTTCCCACAAAGGTGTAGCCCACTGTAATGCCCGGCCAGACAAGAGTGACACAATAAAGCCCACCTTAGCCCGCTCTGTAGGGAACCGTGCAGCCAGCAGTTCGAGCTGAATTGAGCACTGGCTCACGAATCCCCTACAGGTGGCGCTGTCACCCGAAAACTTGTCGGGAAGCGGGAGGCGGGACAGTGTCGGCGTGGGCAAAAGAGTAGGCACACGTGAGACAGCCTCTGCGACTGTCTGAGCAGCAGCCAGCGTGGTATTCGCAGCTGAGTTGGCGCTCTCAATAGCCACCAACCTGCTCTCCAACTGCCGAATATAGCGCTGCAACTGCTGCACGTCAGCCATTACCAGCCAGACCCTGGCGCTAGTGTAATGTTAAGGACGGCGGAACGCACCAAATATAAATAATAGGAGGTGCGTTCGCCGCCCGGGGTCCACCGTGCGGTAGGTGACTAGACCGCTGCTGGACAATGGCAGATGCACCAGTAGGAGAAGTAGTGCGCACGGGTTAACGTCACCCGAATGCTAGGAGCGGCTCTGTTCAGACACAGAGTCGCTGGGCATACGTAAACGTAACGCCGCTAGCCCTGTTGACCCCACAGGAGCCGGCATGTGGCGTCGCAGCCGCGAACACCAATAGCTGCTGTTACTGCAGCGTAGCGGCAACTATAGCCGCAAGCGTCGGCGCCGAGAACCAGGCACTGACGGACGCTAGAGTAAGCGTGGAAAGCACAGTGGCGTGTAGCTTGCCACAATCTGGAGCTGACTAACCCAACACACAGTCACCATTCGTAATATCCAAGGGAAGGGGTTTCATAATAAGTCAGACACCAGTCCATGCATCCATCACCATACACACACAGCATAATATGCTACACTAGCGCATGGCCGAGCCGCCATGCGGGCTTTTTATAGCCATGCGCTTCCGGGACCTTCCAGTACCCTGGAAAGGACCAATCAGATCCGACGCAGGACCTGAGCATGTGACCCCTGCTCTCCAGTGAGAGGTCACCTTGCGGGCATGCCCAGTAGCACGGCATGAGGACAGCCTCTGGAGCGGTTCCCTGCAGAACAGGATGCGCTACCATTGCTGCACCAGAGGTGGCAGCAACATCCAGGCTGTCAGAGCAAGTCTGAGTAGCACGCCTGGCTCGCTGTGATTGCTGAGCAGCACCCGGAGCGGTCGGAGGAGAATGGGAGACCGCTGGATGTCTGGCTCTGGATTCCCACTGTGCAGTGTCAGGAATCCGACGCCTAACACTCAGTTTGTTGTGAAATTTCTCCTGCGTACGCCAATACCCTACATGTAATTGAGAACTACTTTTGGGGCACAGTGCAAAACTTAAAGGAGAAATTTATATCATTTTAAAAACCACGCCTCTCAAATACTTTAAAACTGTTGTCAGGAAATTTTTTAACCCTTCAGTTGCTACACAGGAATTAATGCAAAGTGGAATTAAAAACAAAATAATTTTACCTCTAATATCTTGCTTTAACCCCAAATTTCTAACTTTTGGAAGAGGTAAGACCAAAAAGTGAACCCCACAGTTTGTTACCCACTTTCTTACAACCATGGCAATACCCCACATGTAGTCAAAAGATTCTGCTTAGACAATCGGCAGGAGCAATATTTGAATTTTGGAACACAAATTTGGCTGAAAGATGGCAGGCAACATGTCCCATTTGCAGGGCCCCTAAGGTTGCTAAACAGCAGATAGCCCCCACAACTGACTCCATTTTGGAAACTACACCCATCAAGGATTTTTTTCCAGGGGTACAGTGAGCATTTTAAACCCAAAGGTACGACACAGAATTTGATAACATTAAGTCATTATATTGAATATGTCATCATTAATGTTGAGTTTGCACTGGATGGTTTGCATAGTGACATGCTCGAGTCCCCAACCTGCATGCTTCACGGCTGTTAGACACCCCCCAAAAAATGTGGGCATTGCCCATGTATGGCAAGCAATCCCCATATGTTTTTCTTGGCTGTCTATCAGCAGCAAAATATGCGGGGTGAGAACTCGAGCATGTCACTCGAGCACTGGAGATATTCATCGCATCTCCGAGCACCCAATGCAAACACGAGTAGCGAGCACTTTTGAAAAAGCTCCAATCCTGAGCCCAACCCAAACACTTAGCCCAACCCTAACCCTTTGCCCAACCTTAACCCGGACATTAGATTTTGGCGGGCACACTGTGTCCGCCATTTTTTTCAGGAAAACCAAATGAAGGGCACTCTCTCCTCTTACATGTATATCATGTTATAAAAGAAAGAAATTATTTTAATAGCGGACATACTTTTTTTTAATTGATCGCCATTATTCATTTAATAACGGCAATCACGTGATCGGGAACCAGAAAATTTGGCCCTGATCGTATTCTCCTGGGTCTAAGCTACCCTCTGTAGCTGAGTCCACGGAGGTTTTTGGACTCCGGGGGCTATACCCTTATTACCGATCAGGGAATATGGCACTTTAGTGGCCGTCGTTCTAATGCGTATTGGCAATCGTTAGGGGGTTAGGCTAGTTTCACACTTGCTTTTTTTTGCAGCGCGTTTTTCCCGCAAAAAAACGCATTGAAAAAACGCATACAAAAGCATACAACTGCTGCGTTTTTTTCAAGCATTTTTATGAGCATGCATGAAAAAAACGCAGCGTTTTTATGCGTTTGTATGCGTTTTTAGTGCGTTTTTACCGCGTTTGCGTTTTTTTCCAACATTAGGTGGCCCCTCACACTAACCCAAACCATGACTTTACTAACCCTAACCCTGACCCTAACCCTTAACCAAATCATACTTAACCCTAACCCAAACCCTAAACCCTAACTAACCCTAACCCTAACCCTGACCCTAACCCTGACCCTAACCCTAACCCTAACCCTTAACAAAACCATACTTAACCCTAACCCTGACCCTAACCCTTAACCAAACCATACTTAACCCTAATCCTGACCCTAACCCTGACCCTAACACTTAACAAAACCATACTTAACCCTGACCCTAACCCTGACCCTAACCCTAACCCTGACCCTAACCCTTAACCAAACCATACTTAACCCTAATCCTGACCCTAACCCTGACCCTAACCCTTAACAAAACCATACTTAACCCTAACCCTGACCCTAACCCTTAACCAAACCATACTTAACCCTAATCCTGACCCTAACCCTGACCCTAACCCTTAACCAAACCATACTTAACCCTAACCCTGACCCAAACCCTAACCCTGACCCTAACCCTAACCCTAAACCCCCTTAACTAACCCTAACTCTAACCCAAACCCCTAAATTCCATGGTTAAAAAAAAAAAACGCATATGCAAAAAAACGCATACATGAGCATGCCAGTGCGCACATATGCGCATCCATAGGCTATAATGGCCATTTTTAGCGCAAAACGTGCGCATATGTGCGCATGCGCTTTTTTGCAGGGCCAAAAAATGCAACATGCTGCGTCTGGAAAATACAAACGCACACCCCAAAAAAACGCAGCGCAAGAAAATCGCATACATGCGCTTACAAGCGCGCAGGTATGCGCACCCATGTTAAATATAGAGGAAAAAACGCATGCGCACATATGCGTTTTTTTCCAGCGCTAAAAAACGCAAATGTGAAACCAGCCTTAAGTAAAACTCTTTTATAATCAACTTTCTGCTGGACACTGGATTAATGAATATTTAGACTTACCTGTTTTTGAATGTTGTTGTTTATTACAATTTTGTAGTATAACGTTTAGCTTTGCTCCTACGACCTTCATTGGGGTGTACTTATTTTTGCACGGTCTTGAATTAATTTATTAGGAAAATTACTTTTTTGGGTGTTCAAAATAATAAATCTTATTTGCAGTCAGTGACCCACTTTTGCGGTTTTGAAGTATGGCATCCCATAGACAATGTTGATTCTGCGTGGAGACTATAGGTTTCCTTACCAATCTGTTGGGGTGTACTAATTTATGCTGAACACTGTATGAGTAGCTGATGACGTCACTGAAGAACTCATTTAAGTTAACCAAGTATTTTCAAGCTATTGATGAGGGGGCCTTTATTAAAGATTCTTTGCCAATGAGTCTTGTTCAACTTGATTTGGCCCAGCGGACTCCTAATCACTTAGCTATCTGAATATGGTGGGTTTCAACTAAGTTCAACTTTTCCTATTCTGTGTATTACTTCAGCGCCTGGAAGATACAGTCCTGAATCCAGAAATTGCAGCTGAAGACAGAATTTTGAGTGTTCGCAGTGTGGAGGGCGAGAGGGACACGCTCACTCCAGTGCCTGCTCGTATCCGAGAAATTATCACCCAGAATCTGAACGAAGACCCAAGCCAAAGTAAGTTTATCCTGTCATCTGAATTTGGACTGTGTATTCAGTCCCTGGAGGTTTTAGGGACACTTTTAAGAGAACCTCTCATCACTCCTGACATGTCTCTTATACTTGTATAACTCATGAAGTATGATTTCTGGAGCATCTTTTCTTAGAACACTGCTTTGAGCCATTCCTCTATTATTCCTCCAAAAAAATGTATTTATGGCGCCCCTGAGGCTTGGTCGCCACAGAGGTACTGCACCTTCTCCTATGGTGTAGTGCCCCACCATCCAGGTAAGGTGGGAACTCCTTTCCACGCTCCAACACTCGCACCCCACACAACAGGGTAGTTCTGCACAACCACATTGCGGCTCAGTGCTTAGAGAGTAGCAGAGCACCTCTGGTGGTTCCCTGCTGGGAACACTGGATGTGTTGGGAGGTGGGTGGAGTTGAGATATATAAAAGAGTGGGAAAGTGTAGGATTACAGGTTCAGTCTTGCGGAAGGTCAGGCGGGTAAGAAGTCACTAAGACAGGAGTGAGGATCCCTGGAAGAAGGGATGGAGGAAGGAGTGCTGCAGCTGCCTTAGTGATCTGAGCTAGCTGGCACGGGAAAGGAAAAGAAGGAGAAAGACATAGAACTGCCACTTAAGCTTCCATAAGAGAGAGAAAGATCAGTACGGAACGAAGGAGTAAGGAGAACAGAGAGGACGTGGGTTGGAAGAGGAACCCTGCCTATAGGTTCTCAGCGCAAGGCCGGGGCCCGGTCCCCGAGGTTGTATGGACACTTATGGTTCTGCAGCAGACACCGGTGGAGTAGTAGGCTGTAAATGCACTACTCCCATTTAAGACTTGGGGCACAACAGCAACTGATTAGAGAGCCGGGACTCAGGAGAAGGGAGTCCCCGAAGCAGGCTACAGCTGTCTGCCATACGAGTAGAGTTCTTGGGAACATCTGACAAGAGGAACTCCAGAGTACCACGGTACTGGAGCTCTTCACACTTTAAGGCGCAATAGAGGAGTCGTTCAGGAAAGGTACATGTTGGCGGAGTGTTGGAGAGGAGCTTTCTATCTGGCCTGGAGGTTGGCTGAGTCTCTGACTCGGAGGAGACGGCCTGGAGGCAGGCACCCTTGTGTACCGCAGACTGTGAGTAAAGTTTTGGAACTGCAAGCCTCGGTGTCCTCCATTCATTCTCGTGCCAACCCGCTCAGCACCACTACATCTGGGTACCATCCTTTACACTGCCTGCGCCTCTTGACAACCATTACAACTACACTGCCCTGGGACATCAGCCCTGCCTGTGGAGGGCTATACCATCACTGCTGCACCATACCATCTGTCCCAGAGGATCTGCATGCAGCGTCGGCTTAACACCTCCTTTGCCGAGCACCACAGGTGGCGTCACAAACTATTCCATTCCATAAACTACATTCATCCCCATTACTTGGGCGCCCAGGGCCACGGTCTGGGTCACCGCCGCTGTGACACATCCCACTGACACCGGCCCGGTACTGAGTACCCCACGGCCCTGGGAGGGCGACCCAACTTGGCGTCACGAACAGGATGACGAGACCCGATGCCATCGGGTTCTGTGTGCCTCAGATTTGTTGGACTTTGAACTTTTGAAAATGTGCAGAAGACCCAATTTAATAGACTGTGACATGGATATTGAAAATGGCCGCTGGCGCGGAGAAGAAGGGCGTGAAGAGATAGGAGGTCCTAGGAAAAGACCACGAAGAGTCTTGGGCCTCCCCTGCCTGAATTACTACGTGACAGCTACATGGCCCCCCCCCGAGGGGTTCGTATACTGGCTTGGTATGGAGGCGCTGGAAGAAGACGCTGCCCCCGGAAGGAGGGGCAGAAGAAGCCAGTGGCGGGAAAGGGGCTGAGGCAGGAAGAAGAACGCCAGAACACCATTTTGGAGAGTGAGGGAAGGAGGCCTGTAGAGCGCGCGGAGGTTAAGTCGGATCTCCCCGGCGCCATGGCTGAAGGCTCCGACCCCGTCTCTGAGATGAGCCACCAGCAGCTAGAAGATGACATCGTCCAGCTGACGTGCCGTCTGCGACTGAGGTAGGAGGCCTTATGGAGGCTGAGCAGGCCGCATGCCCAGGAGGGGCCTACACCACCGGCACCTCTGGACCTGGTACCTGCGACACCGGTATCTGCCACCGCTGAACCGGACTGTCCCCAGGCAGCGCCAGTGTATACCTCCACGCTGTCCATACAGCTAGTCGCGGCCTGCCCGGAGGAGTCACCGGAGACCCCGGGAGCCAAGGACGTGCTCTCGCCTGGACCTGACGCGGCTGCGCAGGTCCCATCGGAGGCCCCTGCGGACCCGAAGTCATCACCCGTTCCACCACCGCCAGCACCCGGACCCGGCATTCCGGTGGATATCCCTGCAGCGGCCCACCGTCTCAGGCCTGTACCGGAGCACCGCCAGGAGGTCCCAGGTATGACTGCAGCCCCTGCACCTGGGAAGGCCCTGGGGTGTACGCCCGTAGTAGCGGCAGGACATGTCGTGCTGGACCTTGTCTGGGACCGGGATGCTAGTCCCAAGGGGGAGATATCTGAACCCCTAACGGTGGTGCCGCAGGCCCCAGTGGGTAGGAGCAGGTCCCAGGAGGAAGAAGAGAGGACTGAGGCCTACTGTCAGCGGACCATTCGACAACTGGCAGCCTAACACCGGGAGAGGGAGCAGCGCCGGCTAGCGATATTAGGCCCAGATCTGGATGGGAAGGAGAAGGCCCGCGCAGGTCGCTACGGTCCCCGGGACTCGGCTGGATGGGGACAGGTCCTCAACGTGAACCGGGAACGGGGGTTTGGATTCATTGCAGACCCCCAGAGGATTTCAGATTTATTTTTCAGCCGGAGGGATGTGGAGTCTCACCTCCGGAAGGGACACCCAGTGCGAGACCTGCAGCCAGGGGAATATGTCACCTACACCCGGCATGAAGGACTCTGCGGCTGGTACGCGTTAAACATCCGCCGCATACCAGAGGACTTACTGTCCACCTACCTGAAGGAGAAAGCGCGTGTTCCTTCCCTGGTACCTGTTGCCGCCCCTGTTGTACCTCCGGCAGCAGTGAATCGGAAAGTCATCAACCCACCAGGAGGTGGTAACCCAAAGCATCTCCCCTGGAAGCAGCCTAAGCCAAAGGTACAGAAAACAACAGGCTTCACCCCACTAGAGGAAGAATATTTAAGGACTGTAAATGCCTTCTTTGCATCTGGTAGCGGTACCCAATCAGCTTCCAGAACCCCAGGAGGGGACCAGCACTAATGACTTGCAGTAACTCTCGTTACCCAGGAGGGTTTGTTTAGCACCGTTGTGCCTTTTTGTTTGCTCATCATGGTTTAATTTTTGGTTTTCCCAGAGTTGCCCTGTTTGATTGGCAGCGTTTCTACACTTGGAACTGAGGAGATCATGAACGCTGTATGATCCAAAACTTTTATTGTAAATTGTTGCACCTCTTTAGGTGCCCTCTCTTGGTTTTACATATTGACATTTTGCGAAGATGATGTCAAGATTTTACATAAGGACACTTTGCGAAGATGATATCTACCTCAAAGGACACTGCAAGAGATCCCGGCTGAGAGCGGTGTCCAGCACTTACAAGAATAATTGTTTAAAGTATTAATGCAAAGTATTTTTGATAATGATGTATCTTATGAGAGTATTAGTAACTAGGATCCATACATGCAACACAGTTTCACTCCAGGCCAGCAGGGGGAGCTCTGAACCACAATTCAGGGGAGGAGGGCTCTCTGAGGGCCAAGAGGAAGGAGTGGGCAGTTAGTAAATGGCTTTTATATAGAGTGAGAAATGTTTTGATATGAGAGATTTAAATAAAGAGTTGAAAATCTGAATGGTGAACCAGGTATCACGGTTGTCACTTGAAAGAAAGTAGAAAATGTGCACTAGAAAGAGAAGAAGAAATGTGTGCTAGAGAAAGAAAGATGAAGAATATTGAAGTGATAGTGAGTCACAGATAACAGCACTTAGAATTACGTAAAGTATGAACAATTGCACTTTTGACTTGAAATTTAGATAGTTAAGAATTGTTTGCAACGTTCAAGAAACAATGCCTCCTATATTAGGAAGTTTAGTATAAGAAATGTTTATGCAGCATTATAAAATTTTATATGTTCCTGTACGGTCAGTTTTGTTGTCTTGCAGCCCGCGGACGTGCTGTGTTTAACGGGGGGGTATGTGGCGCCCCTGAGGCTCGGTCGCCACAGAGGTACTGCACCTTCTCCTAAGGTGTAATGCCCCACCATCCAGGTAAGGTGGGAACTCCTTTCCTGGCTCCAACACTCGCACCCCACACAACAGGGTAGTTCTACACAACCACATTGCGGCTCAGTGCTTAGAGAGTAACAGAGCACCTCTGGTGGTTCCCTGCTTGGAACACTGGATGTGTTGGGAGGTGGGTGGAGTTGAGATATATAAAAGAGTGGGAAAGTGTAGGATTACAGGTTCAGTCTGGCGGAAGGTCCCACTCCTCTCCGAGTGGCTTCCTCTCTCAGACTCCCATCTGACTGACTCCAAATCCTAAAACCTTCCCGCTCTTTTATATATATTCTCAACTCCACCCACCTCCCAGCACGTTTAGTGTTCCAAGCAGGGAACCACCAAAGGTGCTCTGCTTCTCTCTAAGCAAGGAGCCGCAATGTGATTTTGCTGAACTACTCTATTGTGTGGGGTGCGAGAGTTGGAGCGTGGTCAGGAGCCTCCAACTTACCTGGATGGTGGGGCACCACACCTTAGGAGAAGGTGCAGTACCTCTGTGGCGACTGAGCCTCAAGGGCGCCACACATCCATCACCATTCACACAGTAGCAACTAGAGACTATACTAGCGCATGGCCGAGCGGCCATGCAAACCTTTTATAGCCAGGACCTTCCGGAAGCTTCCAGATCCCTGGGATGGACCAATCAGATCAGGAGAAGGATCTGGCCATGTGGCTCCCGATCTCCAATTGGAGATCGTCTCGTGAGCATGCTCAGTGGAGCGACAGAAGGACTTAGCCTCTGGAGCGATTTGCTGCTGAGCAGCCTGCATTGCCATTGCTGTCCCAAAGGTGGCAGCAATAGCCAGCCCCACAGAGCAGGTCTGGGTAGAGCGTCTGGGAAAGCGGGATTGCTGAGCAATCTCCTCTGCGGTTGAAAGACAATGGGACACCGCAGAATGTGAGGCTCTGGATTCCTGTTGAACCGCTGCAGGAACCCGACGCCTAACAAGTTTGTATCTAGTTTCTACGTTGTATGAACTTAGTGTGACATTTACATGACATATGTTCCCTCACCTGGAAATATTTTTTTTTTACATTTCCGTGCAAAGGTCTATATTGTCATGTGACAGCAAAGATCATTTGCAATTATGCATGACATGGCCTAGCTAAGATAAGAAATGAATATATTTTCTCTCTACAATTATTAAGATCGGTTATCACTGTGTGTCTTTAATGGTCTCCTTCACTCCTAAATGTTTTCTCATTTCCCAGGCTACTCTGGCTCATATGCTGATGTCAGCTTGACAGAGGAAAACAGATCTCTACAAGATGAACTGTTCCGTATGAAAGCCTTACTGGCACTAACCCGTGCTGATCGAGATGACCTGGCCATCAAGAACCATGCCTTGAGTGAGAAGGTAATGAGGATATACATATGTTTATATGGTCTGCACCACACTAAACCTTTGACAAGAAATAACTACATGTATCTGCCATTTCTCCTGACTCCACCATAAACATGGAAGTTTGACCAAGAATTAACAAGGTTTAAGTAATTAAAACTTCCTGATATCATGAAAGAGTCTTAATCTGAACCTTTTCTTTTTTACTTTTGTTTCAATACCTCACCATGGGTGATGGTGAAGGGGTTGCCGTCACTCCCGGGCCTTGGAGCCCAAAAGTTCCCTTTGTTCCATATGAAAAGACCAGTGCTAATTAAAGACCTGTTATAGTTAAGGGCCTTGTTGCCGATTTTGAATAGGGGCCTACAAGCTTCAAGTTATGCCACTGCTCCGAGTCCTCACCATTATCAGTGTTTGCTGTAATTGAGTGAAACATTTTTCTCACATCTATTCATGAAAATCACATACATCCAATCATTCACACTGCTGAAATTAGCTACAGTGGCATCCAATCCTTTGTGATTTAATCAGGATTGACTTGAGGCAGAAAAAGCCACCATAAACATTGGGAGGATTGGCCATCAGTCTTATGTTTGTGAGGTCCTACCGACTGTCACCTACAGAGGCGGAATGATCCTTCAGCCTACTGCTATCTCTCCCTAGTTCTCCATACGCAGAAACCCTCCGCTCAGTCCTGTTTTCTCTGAGAGGGTCACTGTCCGTGTCCTCTGGCAGCAACTTTTCTCCCCACAGAACAAAACAAAAGGATCGGCTTTTGAAATTTCAATGGGTGATCCTTTTGTTCTGCAGGGAGATAAACCTCTGCCAGATGGAACTGATAGCAGCTGTCAAATAGAGGAGACAGGAGAGCTCAGGCCAAGCAGCGCATTTTGGATACCGAGAAGTCAGGAGAGGTAGCTACCAAAATAAGCTATCTATTGTGTATGGGGGCTTTAAATGGTAAGAAGCAATTGCTATTTAAAAGCCAAAATCTATCAATACAAATTGATTAATGCATAATCACAAATCTGAAGAAAATATATAAAAAAAAATTACAAATGATATTGTAAACTAAAAAACTCCATAAAAAATACATCAATCTGTGTGATTTTTGCCCATTAATTTCTCCATCCACAGATTGATTGACAGTAGAGCAAAGGCATTATTACCCAACCATCATAGATCTCTACCTTTATTTCTGAGATCCTCTAGTGTCAGAATAAAGCCTAATGCTGTTCTGATGATCTGTCACATAGAAAATCTCTGCCTCTCGAAGTCGGAGAGGGGGGAGCAGTTGAGTCACCGCTCTTTGGATTAAACATTAGTCCAATAATAACTCTCTGATGTTTTAACGAGACTGGCACAACTCTTTGTAAGTTCCAAACTTCTCCCATAATGCCATCTGCTTGTAATACACATTAAGCTGGGGCTCAAATCTCTGATTGTGTGCTGTGTCAGTCTTTTGGCAGTCTACCATAAGCCTAGCACACTGACAACAGGGCCCTTGACTGCTTTGTGACCTTGTCCCTCACACCAGATCTCGCATCATCCCCTCCAGCTGCACCTCTCGGTTCCCCCCAGGGGACCAGATTCCCACCTTTCCGAGCAGAATTAACGCTCTCTCATAACAGCACTAAATAAACTGTCTGGCTGTTAACAACCCAGTGGGAACCGCTGCCCTCCCCACAAACACTTTCCCAGGGACGTGTGATCTCCGACTCCCAACCCTTCCCCCCACAGCTCCCCTCAAGCAACACAGGAGACGTCAAGACTTCACACTTTCAAGCAGAAATGCTTATATAGTGACACGTTTTATTGGACAACATAAATATTTCTCTACGGATTTGGTTCAACATGAATGTTTTATATCAGATTGAAAGCTGTCAAGCTAATAATTATTTCCAAATAGTTTTAGTGCCATTTAGCCACTAATTGACCCCCGCGGCAATGTTTTTGTATCCTCTGGCACAAAAAGGTTGCTGTATATGGCTCCTTTTGCGGGCATTTCTCTTAAAGTGGAATTTTTGCTGTAAATTGCCCAAAAGGGAGGTGGGGGTGGGGAGTTAAGGTATGATTCACTAAATATAAAAGTAACTATTGAGATCAGATTGTCTCTATGTGAGCATTAAGGAACGGCACAACGTCTGGTCCATGGCGCCAGCGAGTTACTGGGAAACAGCAAAATGGACCCTGATGGGTCTAAATTTATATGTAAAGAGAAACAAACCAACAGAGGTGTCCTGATGGGGTGTATTGAGGTGAGAGAGACATTGTAGACATAGATGCCAGAGATCGGAAAAAGAGTCATGTGGGATACACATCGAGCTAACATACAGATATGAATGAAAGTTTCCCCCTATTTGAAGGGTACAAGCTCTCATTTACATACCTCATGGATAATTGTTGGGAAACATTGGTGCCCTTTTTTGCTCTCAGCATATAATGGAAAAAGACACCTGACCTGACCTGTCGGGATTCCCGAGCTTTGTTTCCTTCATCTCGGTCCGCTGCCCTCTGTTGTCCCCCACATTGGGTTTTGCAGGTTTCCCAGAATGGCTCAGTGATATAATCTCCCTAATCCTATTTAAGTCCCATTAGGACACATATGTCATGTTGGACACTGTTCACACCAGGGTGTCTGGCAGACAGCGGTAACACCCCATCCTACCACTTTGTTCTCAGCGGCGCTGGTTGGTCTTCTGATCCGGCTTGGATTGGGTTAACCAGGTTGTCATTCTGGCTGAGGGCTTAGCCATGCCCTCTGTCTTTAAATTGTCCTGTGTGACTATGGGTGTCGCCGACTATAGCTCTTGCCTTGTGCTAGCGATACCGGTCTGGAGTGGTGGTCTAAGGAGCATACTGTTTCTGGTGTAGTATATTCCGTTGTTGCCATTTTGCCTCCCTGTGTTGTATTTTTTGGTTGCCCTTGCACATTATTGTATTCTCCTGTGTGTACGCGGTGTGGTGCGTTTCTTTTATCCCTGTCCATACTTATTTGTGGGGTCTGGTGTTTGGTCTCCTCACTGTGTGGAGGGTGGTGGGTTCAGCTTAGGGCTGGACAGGAGATAAGGACAGGGTGGAGTCCCAGGCAGGCACACCTTCAGTGTAAACCCTGGGTTGAGGGACAGACAGGGTTTCCCCTAGTCTGAGGGACACCGCAGGGGCCCCGGGGTTTTAGCCTATAGTTACCTAGGCTTCCCATGACAACATACCTGTGTTTTAGGATTGATACTCAAGCTTTCTTTGGTTTACTCCACCTTCAGTGCAACACCGTGCTTTAACTTGGTCCAATTTTTGCTGGGTTCAACTTGATCTGTCCTGCTGCTCACAAGATTCTTGAGTGGGTCAAGTCCTCCCTTCCTTCATACCTTCCTGCTTGCTGCACCAATGCTTGGGGTCGGTGTTCCCACCTGGATGTGAGGCTTACAGGATCCACCTCACCAGATGAGCCCAACAAGTACATTGCCGTAGGCCTCATACAGAAGGTTTATGTTCTTACTATGGACAAGTAGGCACTCCTTATTTTTTTGTATGGTGCTCAGTGGTGCACTACGTTGTGAAGTTGTTCCTCAATAAAACTTGTAGAAGAATCCCATGCACCACTACTGGATCTCTGTGCTTACTTGGTTCAGCTTCAAACCAGTTCAGTCAGAGATTTGTATTAAAAAATGATACGCACCAGAATCTCAAGAAAACTTAAATGTTTGGGCGAGATATGGCTTTTATGAAGCACAAAAATAAAATAAAAGGTAAAATACTATATTTTATTTTGTTTGTTATTTTTGTGCTTGATGAAGGCCATATGTTGCCATATCATTGCAATGCATTTTTAACTATTTCCAGACTGCCCATAGTCTAAAACCATCCAGGCAGTCCGAGTTCTACGCTCTCTCTTCAGTGATGTTCTAAAATTTCACTACATACATGGGGTAAGAAAGTATTTAGTCAGCCACCAATTTTGTCTTCCTTTATCTTATTATTGCTCCCACAGTTAATTTCATCACACCAAGCTGCTTGCCTATTGCAGATTCAATCTTCCCAGCCTGGTGCAGGGCTATAATTTTGTTTCTGGTGTCCTTCTCTTTGGTCTTCACCATAGTGGAGTTTGGAGTGTGACTGTTTGAGGTTGTGGACAGGTGTCTTTTATACTGATAACAAGTTCTAACAGGTGCCAATACTACAGGTAATGAGTGGAGGACAGAGGAGCCTCTTAAAGAAGAAGTTACAGGTCTGTGAGAGTCAGAAATCTTGTATGTTTTTAGGTAACCAAATGCTTATTTTCCACCATAATTTGCAAAATAAATCTTGCCAAACCAGACAAGATGATTTTCTGGATTTGTTTTATCATTTTGACTCTCATAGTTGTGGTCTACCTATGATGTCAATTACAGGCCGCTCTCATCTTTTTAAGTGGGAGAACTTGCACAATTGGTGGCTGACTAAATACTTGTTTTCCCCACTGTAGTAAAGAAGCTGCAGAAGCACAGAGGTTTGCATGTAAGTCAGATACAGCCGGACTCCTTATATAAAAAGGCAGAAGGAGTTTATTACTGTCTCTGCCTTCATCGCTGTGTACACACAGCTGAAAAAGTACTGTGTATACACTATAGGAAGTGCGGACAGCACTATCATATCCTATGGATATGATAATTAAGTGATCGCTGGGTGTAGGGCCGGAGCATAATCTGCTTGGTTCTAGGAGATCCAGTCAACTCTGCTATGGAGCCTGGAGGCTTAATTTTCACTTTAACTGGGGCTAACATACCAGCCCCACTTACAGGAAAAATTAGATAAAAAAAAAAATTAAAAAATTAAATGTTGAAATTCCCCCCCCCTCCAAATTTTTATTACTTTATGGGGGCACGATGGGGAAAAAAATAAATGGAAAACATGTAAAACGCAGACAAAAAAATACAAAAGTCAATCCATATCGCTGGTACTAGTCCCTCTCCCACTGAAAATAAAAACGTCCAATATATGAAAATGATTATTGCAGAAAAGGAAACACATTTTTAAATTTATTTTAGTGGTGCTTTGTGGTAAAAAAAAAAAAAAAAAAAGAGGAAATGTAAAAAACAGACATGCATCTCCATTATTTTCCCACAAATATCACCCAATAACTTCAAACATTTTTTACCACTTAACGAGTGCCGTAAAAGCAAAACCCCCCAAAAAACTATGGCGGAATTGCTTTTTTTCACCATTTTGGCACAACTGCATTTTTTTCCTATTTTTCCGTACATTTCATGGTAAAGTAAGTGGTTTCATTCAAAACTACAGCTTGACCCATAAAAATCAAGCTCTTGTATGGCTATATTGACAGACAAATAAAGTCACAGTTGTTGGAAGAAGGGGAATAACAAAAAAAAAGAACATGCAAAAACGGAAAATTACTCTAATGGGGTTAAAGAAATCTCCATATGCCACTATATAAAATGTAAGACCTGCTGATATACAGTAGTGCCCCATAAAAATATTGTCCTCTTTAAAGCTTAGACAGAACCATAATATGGCCATACACATGAGCCCGTACTGTCATTTACTGTCAGAACATCTACAGAGAAGCCTGAAGATTATAAGGAGAAGAATCTAGTGCAGATAATCTAAATCACTAAAGACAAATCCTGCCACAGAACTACCACCAGTGAATAGAAAACTCTTTGTAGAAGAGTGCTAAAAGAGGAAGGAACTCTAATATTGGGATACAAGTGGGTATAAGTATTTACTATGATTGCTCACTTGGTGGTTATTGCTCACCTGGCAGGTGAACCTTTTGCTTTGCCCAGCTATAGATCTGGATGAGCAGCATGACCCTAATATATTTGTTCAGCAAGGTACAGCAGAGTAGGGTAAGCCGGATGGCACATGGAACTGCAGACTTGAATATGCAGGTTGGCACCTGGAGCAATGTGAACAGTGGAGTTGGATAGGTTAATTGGCACCTGTAGTGGCATGGAACAGTGGAGAATGCAGAACTGAATATCCTTGAAGGCACATGGAACAGTGGAGCTAGATATGATAGAGAGCACGTGGAACAGAGGAGTTGAAAATCCTGGATGGCACATGAAACAATCGAGTCTGAAGGCAGACACTTAGGAACAGTCGAGTTGAGTGTGTGGACAGGCGCCCTGGAAAAGCATAGCTTGAGTTTATCAGGAAAGATACTTTGAGAGATATGTAGAAGACTGAGTTTGCCTTGTGGTAAACTGGGTTCAGGGATGTGGTAGGCAGCAAGGATGCTGAACTACCTGAATACTCAGGCCATGTACTGATTGAGCTGGCTTAAAAAGGCCCAGGGGAGTGACATCAAAGGCGTGTTCCGAGCTACCATGACAACATGATAAGTGCTTTAGAGTAGTGGAGGTCAGCCACCAGGGAATGAGGGAGCAGAGCGTGGACAAAAGTTTTTGTTGTGTTTTTTTAATTGAAAGATAACATGTTCTTTTACTCTGTATTTGACATGAACAGTCAGTATTTAATCCAGATATATAGCAAAGCTGTATACAACTGTGTGCATATCACTGCTTTTGCAAATGCCCCTTGGGAAAAGCAACATTTTACAGGAACAGTTCTGGTACACATGGTACAAGGTTGCTAGAGTATATTACACTCGTCTCAAATAAACCTGCCTGTCTGATCATTCTAAAGGCCCTTATCGTTTTTTCCTGTCTATTTCATGTCACATACTGTACACAATTATGTCTCATTTCTCTTAGGGTGTGTGCACACGTTGCAGATTCGTGTGCGGATTTTTCCTGCAGAATCTGCAAAATCCACAGGTCAAAATACCCACGCTTTTAGACTATGAGCACACGTCTGGAATTCCCGCAGAAATTTCCGCGGGAATTCCATGCCACGGGAAATATGCGAGAAATCCGCATTGTAAACTTCCGCATATTTCCCATGGAAAAACTAGCGTTTTGCAAGCATAATTAGCTTGCAGAATGCTAGCGTTTTCCAAGCGATCTGTAGCATCGGTACCCAGAGCCTGGAGGAGAATCTCCTCTCCTCCAGACTGTGGGTGCCATCTGCAAATTTTCCGCATGCGGAAAGTAAGCGAAACAATGCATTCCTATGTGTGCAGATTTTCCCGCGATTCCGCACAAAGAATGAACATGCTGCATATTTTTCCGCGATGCAATTCCGGAATGCCATAGGATTGCATGGGATGCTTTTTTTTTTTGAGTTTTCGCTGCAAAATTGTGCTTTTAAAAACGCAGCAAAAGCGCAAAAAAAGCGCTACGTGTGCACACAGCCTTACTGGGGATTTCCTGCAGATTTTCTGCGGTTTTTATGCGGATTTGCCCTGCGTTTTTACACCTGCGGATTCCTATAATGGAATGGGTTTGAAAGCGCTGTGGAATCCACACAAAGAATTGACATTCTGCGGAAAATAAACCGCTGCGTTTCCGCACTGATTTTTCCTCAGTATGTGCACAGCGTTTTTTTTCCCATAGGATAACATAGTACTGTACATCACTAGCGAATCTGCCGTGGATCCACAGGGCCAAATCTGCTGCGGATCCGCACACGAATCCGCAACGTGTGCACATACCCTAAAGCCTAAACATCCGTTTCCTTGTCTCAGTCATTTCAGTCCTTCAAATCTTTGCTTAACCTGTTTAATTCCCTTCATTTTCAGTGATTGAAGTGGATTACATAGGGAAAACAACTTTGTATTTAATAGTTTTCATCAGTCTATTGTATGCACAACATTGTCTTCATACATTGTAGGAAAGAAAACCGGCAAAATGTGCATCATAGAACATAGCGTAAGTTGAGTGTTAAAAGAAAAATATATAACCTACATTGGAAGAAAATACGAATAATATTTCCAAATTTTCAACAACAAATGCCACGGAATACAATATGAATATAGACCAAATAATATATTACAAGAAAAAGCAAAAACAATAAATATATATTCCAAAACTGAATTTTATTAATGAAAAAAATTAAATAAAAGACATGATAAATATTAAAAATGAGAGGAACTAGCTAAGCCATGAATGTATTAATCTAAATTAAATATCAAAATAATTAAATGGAGTCCTTGCGAACAATGCAATTGATTAAAAAAGGGGGAGGGGCAGAATAAAAATGTGCTGGCAGTAAAGTAATAACCCTTTTAAATACAATCAGTATTATAAAAAAATAGACACACTAAATATTGTAGCAAATCACCGATTTAAATCGGTGATTTGCTACAATATTTAGTGTGTACCATATCTACAATTTACAAATATAAAACATACCCTTTATTTATTAAAAGGTTATAAATCAGGTCAATTTCAGAATTCTTCTTAAAAAAAAAAAATATATATGTTTGACTCAAGTCTTAATTTTGTCTGCATTTCAAAGAGGGAAAGGTTTCCCCCTAACAGGTTACGTACTAGTGTCTCCCTGCTTGGCTGCGGAGGTTGGCACCCTTAACCTGCGCAGTGGCGCCCCCGCTCATTGTCGACTAACCCTCCCTCACCCTAAATGGCCCTATTTAAAGGATAGAGGGAATAGGAAAATGGAATAGTATGTGTCATATGGTTCATAGAGTTTGGGTAATATGGTATGTCTGATATATCATATGGTAAGTGAACTATATCAGACAAAAAAGCACCATATGTTGCAAACAACAGACAAAAAGGAAAATCACTCAAGTGTGCAGTTATACTGAAAAGAATACATACACTTCTTACTCCCAATGAATATAGGAGTTTGTTTTTAGGTTCAACGGTGTCGAAAATAATGATAAACTGTATAAATATAAAGATTTTGTCTCATTGTTCACTATATATTGATGCTATAATTATCCTCAATTTCAGTATACTACAACCCCAAACATTTTAGAGGTATAGGCAGGATGTCCTGATATCAGGATCTATTATTGCACATTTTCCCAAAAGCAATAAATAAAATATTCAAGTTCATACATCAAAGAATGTGGTCATATTCACACCAGATATTTGTGCACATAAGCAGCCAAAGATGCATATCCTCAATGTGTTTACCCGCCAGTCGGTTCGTCAGGAGAACATATTAGATTATCCCTCACATTAGAAGGAAAAGCATACCCCTTGGATCCTGGTCAGACACCTCTCACACAGCCAAACCAGATCTCACACTTTGCGCTGACGAGGGGCAATAGCCCCGAAACAGTGTCTGCAAATTGAGATTCTGGTTCGGCTTTTATCCTAAGTCAAGTGAGAAGGCTTATTAAAGGGTCGACATTGACTTTCAGGATTGCTACTTCCTATAGGTGGCGCTAGAGTTCTAGTCCTCTTCCTCTCTGAAGAGACAATTTGCATTTTTCCCAGAGGAGCATTGAGGCTTAAAAGTCTCCTTATCTAGGCACACATGACATGCCACTCTCCGCATGGAGATACAATACCCCTTGGATCCCGTTGTTTCACAAGTAAAATAGATGCTCAAATGCTGATCGTAGGTCATCTAGCGTCTGCCATTTTTAATATTTTATTATCGTATGTATTTTTGTGTCTTTTTTTTATTGTAGCCTTTTTCATTAATAAAATTATTTTTTGAAATATATAGTTATTGTTTTTACCTTTTCTTGAAACATATTTTTTGGTGACAAAATCAATAATTATCTGAAGAGGTTCATATCCAATGATATGAGATGGAGGCTTCATACAATTTTTTCTATATAGTATGTTTTCTTTTTATCCTTAACATATTTTATTAAACATTACAGCTGGAAAAACGTGAGATGCAAAGATCAGGAGAAAGCGAAGCCATGCTGGATTTAAAACATCGCTTCCAAGAGGAGGAGATGGCATATAAACGTAAATTATCTGCTTACCAAGAGGGGCAGCAGCGCCAGGCCCAGTTGGTGCAAAGATTACAGAATAAGGTGAGTTACACTGTGTATACCATATTTTTCGGATTATAAGATGCTCTTCTTTCCCCCAAATTTGGGGGGGGGGGATGTGGGTGATTCTTATAATGCGGATATACCTTACCGGCCATGGTGAAGCAGGGTCCCAGGGTCGCTGCTGAAGGAGGCAAGAGTGGCGCGTTGCTGCAGGCCGCAGGCTGGGATGAGGGGGTGTTCCGATATGCACCGCTGCTGGTGAAAACGGCTGCGGTGCTCTTCGGTGCCGGGGGGGGCTCCCCCGGCATTTTGTGAAAGCCCGGAGGCTCGCCCCCCCCCGCATATCCATCACTGCGATGCGGTGGCCTGGCCGCTAGGGCGGCGCATGCTCAGATTGAGATCTCGGCCCCCCACACCACAGAGCACTGCAGCCATTTTCACCCGCAGCAGAACACCCCCTCATCCCAGCCTGCAGCAATGCGCTACTCTTGCGTCCTCCATCAGCGACTGTGGGACCCTGCTTCACAGCAGCCACCACCCCCAGTAACCAATAAGATGCAGGGATTATAAGAGGCACCACCATTTTATTACAAAAAGTTTTTTTTCCTATTTTTCTCCAAAATTTTGGGTGCGTATTATAATCCAGTGGCATGTAAAAGTTTGGGCACCCCTGGTCAAAATTACTCTTGTGAACAGTTAAGCAAGTTGAAGATGAAATGGTCTCTAAAAGTCCTAAAGTTAAAGATGACAAATTTCGTTTGTATTTTAGGTCAAACAATAATATAAAAAAAACTTCCTTCTCACCCCTCAATGGGGGTGGTCTTTGTTGTCCTTTCTCATTCTTGGGTCTTCTACCAGAGGCCTGGGAGTTTGAGGGTTCTACGCAGGATCTTGGTTGTTCCCAGCATTGCACTTTTCTGGACAGAACTCAGATGTTGCTCCTGGGATCTGTTGTAGCCATTCTTCCAATTTAGGAGTCACTGTTCCAAGTGCTCCTATCACCACTGGAATCACTGTTGCCTTCACCTTCCACATTTTCTACAGTTCTCCTTTGAGGCGCTGGTATTTCTCCAGATTCTCATATTCCTTTTTCCTGATGTTGCTGTCACTTGGCACTGCCACATCTATTATCATTGCTGTCTTCTGATCCTTGTCTACTATGACAATGTCTGGTTGGTTAGCCAACACCTGCTTATCTGTCTGGAACTTGAAGTCCCACAGGATTTTAGCCCTTTCATTCTCCACCACTTTTTCTGGGGTCACCCACCTGGACTTTGGGGGGCTTAGCCCATATGCTACACAGATGTTCCTGTATACAATTCCCGCTACTTGGTTGTGGCGTTCAGTAAACGCTGCTCCTGCTTGCATTTTGCATCCTGCCACTATGTGTTGGACTGTTTCTGAGGTTTCTTCGCATAGTCTGCATCTTGGGTCTTGTCTTGTTTGGTAGATTCCTGCTTCTTTGGATCTTGAACTTAGTGCTTGCTCTTGTGCCGCTATGATTACTGCCTCTGTGCTGTCTTGGAGTCCAGCTTTCTCCAGCCATTGGTAGGATTTCTCCATGTCAGCCACTTCCATTATCTGTCGGTGATACATCCCATGCAGCGGCTTGTCTTGCCATGGCACTTCCTGTTCTTCCTTCCAGATCTGTTATTGTTGCTGCCTTAGGCTTTCTCTCAGCATCTCATCTTTTGGCGCCATTCTTCTGATGTATTCCTGGATACTCCTTGTTTCATCCATGATGGTGGCTTGGATGCTTATCAAGCCTCGACCACCCTCCTTTCTGTTGGTATACAATCTTTCGGTGCTAGACTAAGGGTGGAGACCTCCATGCATTTTGAGGAGCTTTCGTGTCTTCACATCTGCAGCTTCCATCTCTTCTTTTGGCCAGCACACTATGCCAGCAGGGTCAGGGCTGTGGAGTCGGAGTCGGAGTCGTGGAGTCGGTGCTCATTTTGGTGGAGTCGGAATAAAATGGACTGACTCGACTCCTAAAATATAGAATAAATTGGGTACAGTAGTTCAATGCAGAATGTGCTGAATATTTTTTCATAGGAATTTGGGAAAGTTATGAAATGTCCTATAAATGGCTGTTCTATTCCTGATTTAAGGCTACATTCACACACAGCGTTTTTGCTGCGTTTTTTGAGGATACTGTTTTCAGCTGCAAAAGCCGATCAGCTTTTTAAAAAACCGCATCACCTGAAAGGTTTTTGAGCTCATCGATAATGTTTTCAATAGCAAAAGCAGATTAGAAATCTGCTCAATCTATCCATTGGTGTTTCTCTGGAAAGAGAAAGTATTAGAAAATTAGTGATTGAAAAAGCCCTTAAACAAAAGGAAGATCTTAAAAAGACTCTCAAAAGACGCTTCATGTTTCTTAAAATGGATGCCTGCACACGTCACAGAGAGAACTATTTTGCCATCAATATTCGATATGTTTGTGACAACAAAGAAATTGTTACCAAGACACTGGCAGTAAAAGATACTAAAGCTCATCACAGCAGCCAGTTTCTCCAGGCTTTAGTGGAAAAAGTTCTGCAAGATTACGAATTCAAAAAAGAACAGGTTCTTGCTATTGTAACGGACAATGCTTCAAACATGATAAGTACAATTAAACTGATGAATGAGAGTAATGAACAACAACCAGAAGAAAATTTAGGATTCAGTATGCTGGAGATGGAAGGCCACAGTGCTGTTCATGTAACTGAGGAACAAACAGATATTACAACAGAAGAACAGAAAACTATACTGTAGAAATAGATGATCTTGTTGAGGCTGCTTCAAAACACTTTCATATTCATCACATGCGCTGTGTTGTGCACACGTTGCAGCTGGCAATAAGAGATAGTCTGCAAGAGGGACATGCTGGAAATCTGACTGGAAAAGTGAGGACATTGATTATTGCCGCCAGAACCCCTAAAATTGATTCCATCTTGAAGAGACGCGCTGGGAAAGGGGCAATTGTCGATCAAGCCACTGGGTGGGGCAGCACTTATTTAATGATTGAGCGATTGCTTGAACTAAAACTGTTTCTTATAGATGTGGTGAACCCTCAGGTAACCCTAAATGAAGCTCAATGGACACAGGTGGCTGAATTGAAGGAATTGCTTAATCACCCATTTACCGGTGACTAAAAAATTACAAGCTGAGGATTTAACTCCTGGCATTTTCATAAGGGAGTGGAAGAACTTGCTATTTTGCCTGTCCCAAAGAGGAGGTTTAATCGCAGATGGCATATCTGCTTCAATGAAACGGAGAGAGACACAGCTACTGGAAAATAAAAATTTTCTGGCAGCTGTTTATGTGGACCCAAGTCATCATATATACTGCTTGATGATCAACGGCTTACTAAAGGAAAAGAAGCTCTGACTGAGGTAGCAGTTAGGATAAGTGGCCTACAGGAGGACTGCCAGGCGCAAGAGGATTTGGGTCCTGATAGTGCTACTGCTGCCATATCTTCATCCTCATCAGATGAGGAGTTTGACTTTGACAAGTATTTGGATGACATGGAGCAGGCAAAGCGTTGCCGCAAGGAAAAAGATTTCACTCCGTCTCCAATAGCAAGCAGATTGACCATATTTCAGCAAAATGTTTCACTTGCTCTCAAAGAAATAGAAAAATTCAACCGTTCATCAAAACTGACTGTGCATGAGGCAAGTCCTTTATACCCGGAAATTGTTAGAGATGTTGCCCATGTGGTTACGGCTTTGCCTCCAACCCAAGTTAGTGTAGAGAGGTTGTTCTCTAGCCTTAAAATTATTAGGTCAGATTTGAGGTCATCTATGAAGGAGGATCTCATGGAGGCAATTCTATTTCTTAGAACAAATTCATAGACTGCACAAATGTTATTTAGTATGTTTTTGTTGAAAACTTTTTTTTTGCCACTTACATAGTTTATTACATAGTGTGTGTGTGTGTGTGTGTGTGTGTGTGTGTGTATATATATATATATATATCACACACACACACACAATATATATATATACACAGAATATGTAATCAGTATTACATAGTGTATTACATATTTACAATTTTACATATTTTTGTGTTCTAAAGTTGTATTCCAATAAATATATATTGTGTTCTATTTAAATATCTTGTTTAAGTAGCATAAAAATGATTAAATGTCTGATGTTCACATTGTACTACAATAAATTTTTCACTTAAATATAAGCAATATATGTGGGAGTCGGAGTCGTGGAGACGGAGTCGGAGTCGGTGTAAGGGAAATTGAGGAGTCGGAGTCGCAGATTTGGCTTACCGACTCTACAGCCCTGAGCAGGGTATCTGATAACTGGCAGGGCATATGTATTGATGGCATGGATTTTATTCTTCCCATTGAGCTGGCTCTTCAGGTCCTGTCTTACCCTTTGATGATATTTGGATGTTGCTGCTTTCCTAGCCTCCTCATCATGGTTACCGTATCCCTGTGGGATGCCGAGGTACTTGTAGCATGTCTGTACATCTGCTATATGCCCTGCTGGTATTCCACTCCATCGGTCTTGACTACCTTGCCTCTATTACCAACCTGCTGCACTTCTCCAGTCCAAAGGACATCCTAATGTCTTCACTGTATATCCTTGTCAGGTGGATCAGTGAATCGGTGTCTCGTTCGTTTTTCGTATACAGCTTGATGTCATCCATGTAGAGGAGGTTGCTGATGGTGCTTCCACCCTTGAACTTGTATCCATAGCCAGACTCTATAATTATCTGACTGAGGGGGTTCAAGCCTTTGCCTAACAGCAATGGGGACAGTGCATCACCTTGGTATATGCCGTATTTGATGGTCACTTGTGCTAGTTGTATGAATTGACTTTCAATGTTGTTCTCCATAGCCCCATTGAGTTTCTGAGGAAGGTTCTTAATTTACTGTTGACATTGTAGAGAGCCAAGCATTCACAGATCCATGTGTGTGGCATTGAGTCATAGGCTTTCCTGTAGTCAATCCAGGATGTGCTTAGATTGGTCTGTCTGGATCTTGAGTGTTGAGCGACTGCTCTAGCTACTAGGAGCTGGTGCTTAGAGCCTCTGGTGTCGGTCCCAATGCCTTTCTGAGCTGGATTCATGTACTCGTTCATATGGTTCTGTAGCTTGGTGGCTATGATGCCTGACAGGAGTTTTCATGTTGTTGTAAGGCAGGTTATTGGGCGGTAGTTGGATGGAACTGTTCCTTTATGATGATCCTTCATGATCAGCACTGTTCTACCTTGTGTTAGCCAAGCTGGATGGTGGCCTTCTTCTAGCAGTTGGTTCATCTGCTTTGTCATGCGTTCATGCACAGCTGTTAATTTCTGTAGCCAATAGGTGTGGATCATGTGTGGTCCAGGTGCTGTCCAGCTCTTCATGTTCTTGACCTGATGTTGGATCTCTGCTTCTGTAATGGTGACTGGTTCTTGCTCTAGGTGGTTGCTGTGTTTCATTATCAGGTCTTGCAGCCACATTGCACTGGTGTTGTGTGTTTTTTCCTTCTCCCATATGTCCCCCCCCAGTATTGTTCAGTCTCTGCTATTGGTGGAGTTGCTGCTTTTGTGCTGTTGTACTGTAGTTGGGAGTACACTTTGGATGGTTCTTTGGAGAACAGGGCATTTATCTTCTTGGCCTCAGCTTCTCTAGTGTATCTCCCTAGTCTTGCAGCGAGTACTGGGAACCTTTGCTTAGCAGTCTCTAGGGCTTCAGCTGGGGTCATGTCTTTGTACTTGTCCAGCTTGGTCTTATTCTTGATCTTTACAATGTATTTCTGTTGGCTGGTTGACTTCCATTCATGTCACCTTGATTTTTGTCTCCAGCCTTCTTTTCCAAGGGGGGCAAATACCCCTGTTGTTCTTGCTTGTTGTATAACCAAGCATTTCCATGATTCAAGCATTTGCATGATTCAAGCATTCAAGAAGATGCCAATGCAGTGCTTGCATCGATACCAACCTCCACTATATATATATATATATATATATATATATATATATATACACACACAATGCTCAAAAAGAATACAGGAAACACTCAAATATCACATCCTAGATTTGAATGAATGAAATATTCTCATTGAATACTTTGTTCTGTACAGTTGAATGTGCTGACAACAAAATCACACAAAAATCACAAATGGAAATCAAATTTATTAACCAATCAATGGAAGCCTGGATTTGGAGTCACAAACAAAGTTAAAGTGGAATGTAATGTCCTTAAAAAAAGTCATAATGAGGCTCAGTATTGTGTGTGGCCTCCATGTGCCTGTATGACCTCCTTACAGTACAATGCCTGGGCATGCTCCTGATGAGGCGGCGGATGGTCTTCTGAGGGATCTCCTCCGAGACCTGGACTAAAGCATCTGCCAACTCCTGGGCAGTCTGTGGTGCAACGTGACGTTGGTGGATGGAGCGAGACATGATGTCCCAGATGTGCTCAATCGGATTCAGGTCTGGAGAACGGGTGGGCCAATCCATAGCTTCAATGCCTTCATCTTGCAGGAACTGCTGACACACTCCAGCCACATGAGGTCTGGCATTGTCCTGCATTAGGAGGAACCCAGGACCAACCGCACCAGCATATGGTCTCACAAGGGGTCTGAGGATCTTATCTTGGTACCTAATGGCAGTCAGGCTACCTTTGTCGAGCACATGGAGGGCTGTGTGGCCCTCCAAAGAAATGCCACCCCACAGGCTCCTAGAGGGAGGGCTCAAGTCATGTAAAGCTATAAAAAAGCTTTTCATCAATGAGAAGCAAAGGAGAGCCAGGATGAAGTTTGCCAAAGACCATAAGGATTGGACCATAGAGGACTGGATTGGACACACAGCTAGGTCAATCAATGTGTGGATGAAGGACCACTACATCAAATCCCTGTCATGGCCAGCCCAATCTCCAGACCTGAACCCCATTGAAAACTACTGGAACGTAATCAAGAGGAAGATGGATAGTCACAAACCGTCAAAGAAGAACTGCTTAGATTTTTGTACTAGGAGTGGCATAAGGTCACCCAAAAGCAGTGTGAAAGACTGGTGGAAAGCATGCCAAGGAGCATGGAATCTGTGATTAAAAATCATGGTTATTCCACAAAATATTGATTTCTGAACTCTTTCTGAGTTAAAACATTACTATTATTATTACTATTATGAACTTGTTTTCTTAGCATTATTTGAGGGCTACAAACACTGCATTTTTTTGTTAATTTGACCATTTCTCATTTTCTGAAAATAAATACAAAATTCAGTGCTTCGAAATTTGAAGACATGTAGTTAGTAGTTTATAGAATAAAAAAGCAATTTATATTTTAGTCAAAAATATACCTTTAAAGAGAAAAATCAGACAAACCGAAAATTTTGCAGTGGTCTCTTCTGGTCGTCTTGCATGCACTGCTATTTTGAGGTCTAGCCACAGATTTTCAATGATGTTCAGATCAGGGGACTGTGAGGGCTATTATAAAACTTTCAGCTTGTGTCTTTTGAGGTAGTCTTTTGTGGATTTTGACATGTGTTTTCGATCATTATCCATTTATAGAAGTCATCATCTTTTCAACTTCAGCTTTTCTACAGATGGTGTTATGATTGCATCAAGAATTTGTTCAAATTTATTTGAATCTATTCTTCCTTTTTCCCTGTGAAACCTTCCCCTGTGAAATTGGCTGCAACACAACCCTGAACCATGATTAATTCACTCCCAATGCTTAATGGTTGGCAAGATTTTCTTTTTAGATCATTGTGGCCATAGAGTTCTGTTTTAACCTCTTTGGTCCACATGACTCATTTCCAATATGCATCATGTTTGTTTAGACGTTCTTTTGCACACTTCTGATGCTGAATTTTATGGTGAGGACACATAAGAGGTTTTCTTCTGATGACTCTTCCAAAACAGTCGGTATCTCTGAAAAGTAGAACAATGTACCACGACTCCAAAGTCTGCTAAATTTTTCTGAAGGTCTTTTGCAGTCAAGCAAGAGTTCTGTTTTGGGTCTCTAGCAATCCTACAAGCAGCTCTCACTGCAAATTTGCTTGGTCTTCCAGATTTTATCTTGACCTCCCCGTTAGCTGCAATTTTTTAATTACATTTCGAACTGAGGGAAGGGCAACTTGAAAACACTTTTCAATCTTCTTATAGCCTTCTCCTGCTTTGTGGACCTCCACCATTTTCATTTTCAGAGTGCTAGGCAGCTGCGTATACGAACTCATGGCTGCTGTTTTTTTTTGGCACAAGGTTAGATGAGGCAATGTTTTTATAAAGCTGGGTAATTTGCATCACCTGGCCTTTATTATAGTGAATTATAGCGATTATAGTGAACAAGCCATAACAGGCTAACTAAGGTCTAAAAATTTGGTCAAAGTTATCTGTGCACACAATTCTCCAAGGGTGCCCAAACTTTTGCATCAGCCCATTTTTCTTTTTTTTATTTTTAAAATGTAAAAGGCATGTGTCATATTTAACTTTAGCCCTGTTAGAGACCATTTAATCGTCAACTTGATTACCTGTTCACAGTAACAGCAATTTGACCAGGGGTGCACAAACTTTTACATACCATTGTGTGTGTGTATATATATATATATATATATATATATATATATGTATATATATATGTATAATATAATATTCAATGACCTGTCAGAAGCCATACTGGTGAATACCTAATCAGAGCATCACATGAAGACCCCCCACGGGGATAAAATGGAGAGGTGGCCTCTTATGTAGACAGCTCTTTCATTTCAGATCTTTGGGAGTTTCTTACTGTTACTTGCCTCATTAGGAATAGTCCGGGTTAGTGGATCTATATTCTCTACATAGGTGGGTTTCAGTGATATGAAATTCCGTCAGACATTTATGACATATACTGCAAATATATCATAACTCTAAAGTAGAAAACCCCCTAATATTTAATTAGTAAAATTTGCAAAGATGTTTGTCTAAAATATGCAATCTCTTTAACACTGTCTTATCCATCACTGTGTCTAAGCCATGTGCTTGTTCTGCAGGTCCTACAATATAAGAGTAGATGTGGGGAACTGGAGAAACAACTCCTAGAGAAAACTTCAGAAAGTGAGAAGCAGAAATTATTGGTGAGTGAGGGGCAGCCTCCACTGGAAAGAGTGTGGATCGCGTTGTTTGATTAAAAAAAAAACAACTTTAGACATTAGTCTAAAATATCATATCAAATTTCTCCTCCAGTAGATCCTTTGATATATTTAATTGTTTCACACACTAAAGACCGAGTGATAGGTTTGCCGTGACGTGCCAGTGGACTTCATACAGGACCCACTGAGAAGTTTGCCTTGAATTGCCAGTGGGCTTCATACAGGACCCACTGAGAGGTTTGCCATGACGTGGCACTGGGCTTCATACAGTCTGATCAGAATTTTAATGTCACGATTCTATTGTCGGGTGTCTCGGGACCAGTGGCGCCTTCCCTGTCCCTAACACTAGGAGTGCCCTAGCTCACCCTGTTCCCTGGATTACTTCTAATGGTGAAGACGCCGGGGCCATGTACCTTGCCTTAGGTCCTGAATCTGCCCTCAGACTGTATCCTTCCCCCACCCAGGGAAAAGGGGAGTAGTAAAGTACCACAATACACCAACCAGACTAACAAGATAATACGAATAGGGATAGCGAAAAATACCAAACATACAAATATACTCACACAGACAACAGAGGAATGCATTGGGGAGTAGAGGATGGGATTAAACCAAAGTAGGAGAAGAAAGGGAATTATCACACACTCTAAAGCAACAGTCACAGTTACAAGGTAATACAAACTGGGATAAAGGAAAATACCAATAATACAAATATACTCACATAAACAACAGAGGTAAACACCGGAGAGTGGAGAATGTGGTAAAAAAAAAAGTAGAAGAAGGAAGGGAATTGGCACACAATCAAAACCTAGCAGCAGTCTTAGATAAATCCACCAAATGCCCTCTCAAACAACAAACCACCTAACCATTCACCATGAAGCTACTCTGGAAATGAGTGCTTACCAGGGCCCAGAATATATAGGAGAGGGGAGTGGTCAACAGTGAACAGCTGAGAGCCTTAATGCAGGAAAGCTTGCAAGAGCTCTCAACTGAGTAGATTAACCCCTGCACCGCTAAAAGAAACCTGCACCATTTAATATGAAGGTGAAGTGCTTCTAAACAGTGCAGGAGTAGGGGAAATCAGACACTGCAATCTTCTGGCTCCTCTCTGTCACTCGTTTCTGGCTCCTCTCTGTCACTCGTAAACTCGTGACAGTTAAACTAAGAATCTCACGTTCAGTATTATATATTTTTGCCTAGCGGCATTAGATCAATGTATAATTTTTTGGAGGTGGGGGCTATGGTCTTTTTTTTAGCTTAACATAAAGACAACCTACTTTAAAAGAAACCTCAAACACCCCTATTCACCCTTAATGATATAAAGTGAAGTACAAAAAACATGATTTTATTAAACATGATTAAAAATGAGGAAAGAGTGCTAGGACAAGAAAAAGAGGGAACTAATTCCACCATGTGCAACAAAACCAACAGCAGTATGGCAGCTGAAATACCTCCTATACACAGATTTGATAAAAGAAACGTCTCTAAATAACACAACCAAAAACAAAATGCTATGAGATTTAATATCCCCAAGATCTGGATGGAAAGGTCAGCAAACCAAACCTGCAAAACACAAGCCGCGGAGACACCATCACATGTTTCTCAACGCAAGCAATAACTAGCCAGGTCTTTCCCCGGGAAGGAACAACCACGGGAAGGGCAGTCTCCAATGATGGAAACCACCTATGCCAAAACATGGTATCCATCCACAGACAGCAGTTTCAGGGTATTGCCCCTCATCAGTGTGGAGTAGGAAACTGGCCAGTAGGAGCAATGCTTAGTAGAAGACTGTGAAAAATGAGGATGAAGACCTGGCTAGTGATTGCTTGCGTTGAGAAACATGTGATGGTGTCTCCGCGGCTTGTGTTTTGCATGTTTTTACATATTTCCCATAAGGGATGGGGGCATTGCTCTAGAATCACTGCGTTGAGAAACATGTGATGGTGTCTCCGCAGTGTTGGATGTTGATCTCCATGAGTTCATTCATCCTCATTTTTCACAGCAAACCAAGCCTGACAGGACTTTACAACCTAGTTGAATAATAGATCTAAAGAACTCCCTATTGCAATACCCATAACCCTGTGACTGACAAAAGTCATAAGGAAGGGTGCGGGATAACAAGCTATATATTAACAAATTGCACATTCAATTCCTGTCTTGGCAGTGCTGCGGTGTCACACAAAGGGTGTCCCTCTGCCCCGACACGCATTTCGCTTCACTTCTTCACTTTGATTCTCCAGGTCATAACAATCTGGGGATGGATAAGGACTTATTTTTTGTGCACCAATCTGACGTATTGATTGATACCATTTTAGGGTATATATGATGTTTTGATTGCCTCTTATTGTACTTTATTTCAATGTTGCGCCAATTTTGCAGCGACCAAGAAAACTAATTCTGGCGGTTTGATTTTTTTTCTCATCATTCCATTTACCGATCTGATTAATTATTTTTTTATGTTATTTTTATATTTTGCGACGTGCATCCAGTTTTCTCGATTTAAATGCAGCTGTCAGAGATTAACAGCGGCATTTAACATGTTAACAGCCGCAGGTGGATAAAGATTCCACCCACAGCTGTTAGGGGCACACATGATAACAGATCAAATGTCATGTGCTGGGAAAGATGCAGGCTCTGGCCCAAGGGAAAGACACGTCCTATGATGTACCTCTACATCATAGGTCGTGAAAGGGTTAAAGTAAACAAGTAGCATGTTCAGGTTCTCTAATAGCTAATAGTACATCTGGATAGATAGATTTTTGAGAGTTCAGTGCAATAAACTGGGCCTGCCATTACTTAAAGAGGACCTGTCACTTGCCATAAGTACAGCTCTGGCAAAAATTAAGAGACCACCACATCAAAAGCCTGTCATGGGCAGCCCATTCTCCAGACCTGAACCCCATTGAAAACCTCTGGAATGTAATCAAGATGATGGTGGATAGTCACAAGCCATCAAACAAAGAAGAACTGCTTAAATTTTTGCGCCAGAAGCAGTGTGTTAGACTGGTGGAAAGCATGCCAAGACACATGAAAGCGGTTTTTAAAAATCATGGTTATTCCACAAAATATTGATTTCTGAACTCTTCCTGAGTTAAAACATTAGTATTGTTGTTTCTAAATTATTATGAACTTGTTTTCTTAGCATTACTTGAGGTCTGAAAGCACTGTTTTGTTTTTTTTAATTATGACCATTTTTCTTTGTCAGAAAAAAATTTAAAATGTATTGCTTGGAAATTCAGAGACATGTTGTCAGAAGTTTATAGACTAAAAGAACAATTTTCATTTTACTCACAAATATACCTAATAAAGAGAAAAACCAGACAAACTGAACATTTGAAAGTGGTCTCTTAATTTTTGCCTGAGCTGCATGTTATTTTTTTTTTAACCTGGAGTAAACGCCACTTTTCTCCTGAATCAGCCAATGTGTTTCTTTTGTTCCTGCATCTATGTGTTCCAGAGATATGGCTCACCCTTCACTATATATGAATATAGTCTTCATATCCAAGTGGGTGTTGTTCTTAACTCTTTACATCTTGAAGACCATGCCCAATTGGAAAAAAAGACTAGGAATATATGGAGAGAAGAGAGGGCCATATCTCAGGAACAAAGAGGCACGGAAACAAAAGAGAGAATATGCCAGATTCAGGAAAATGCTGTAGATGCCTTTACATAAGGTAACATTTACGTGAAGTAAAAATTAGATATTTATGACAAGTGAAAGGTCCTCTTTAAAAAGAATTTGTCACCAGGTCAAAAATGGCGACCTCTTGAAAGCCACATTACGTATTAACTCTATGTTACCGTATGATAGCTACACAACCATGACTCTCATGATATTCCACAGAGCATATATCTCCCCAGAGATCTAAAATGTCCCCCTCAGGTAATTTTCCTGCCCTAAATGCTTACATTCTCCTGCGGATATTTTTCATTGTTTATGGGACTGTCCAAAAATACGGGAGGTTTGGGATACACTCTCGGAGCATCTCAGTAATACCTTTGGTGTATCAATCTCTCTTTCACAAGATCAGTTGGTGAGGCTTTCTGCTCAGCAGCTCCACATTTTATTTGTTTAGGCGGCTGCCACCCGCAAAGGTATTTTACATCTATGAGCACAGGGTAATACTCGCTCTTTGAGTTTAATTACTAAGAAGGTAGCCGATCTCTTTAAGATGGACTGGATAGAGTCCATTTTGAATAAAGAGAAATACACTAAACGTTTTCTCCTTACTTGGTCTTCTTTGATTAATACCCAGACATTGTCGATACGTCAGGTGATTCGTGGTTGCTTCCAACTTACAGACTGGTACATGAGAGAGCATGATGGCAGAACTCCTGTTAGGCTTGATTGATGTTACTTTATGAAGATATGGATGTCTACCAGGGTGGGGTGGGGGGAGGGGGGAGGTTCAATAAAGATGGTTTATAAAAAAAAAAAAAACGACCAGTTGCTCCAGCAGCACACCTGAGTATTCTGTTTTCTCTATAGCAGAGGTCTCAAACACGCGGCCCACAGGCCGCATGCGGCCCCTCAGGCAGGCATCTGCGGCCCGCGGTGCACCACATGTCTCACTCCCTGAGGCAGGTGGAAGGCACGCATTCAGGAGCGTGCGATGGCTGTCAGTGTTCAGTGTGCACACACTGCACAGGACCTGGGATGAGGTTACAGGAGGGGGAGGAGTTAGGGCTCACATCATCAGGAGCCTCCGTGTATGGCTATGCAGGTTGTCATGGTGCTGGATGAAGGTAAGTTTATGTGTGGGATCAGCAGGGATTTACAGGGTGGATGTAGCAGTGCCGTGTGTGTGTGTGTGTACGTACGAGGTGTGCGGAGCTGTGTATGTGTGTGTGTATGAAGTGTACAGAGCGGGATGTACAGAGCGGAGCCGCGTGTGTACGAGGGGTACGGAGCGCAGCTGTGTGTGTATGAGGTGTACAGAGCAGAGCCGCGTGTGTACTAGGTGTACGGAGCGGAGCCTTGTGTGTACGAAGTGTACGGAGCATGAGCCGCTTGTGTACGTGGTGTATGGAGCGGAGCCGCGTGTGTACGAGGTGTGCGGAGCCGCAGGTGTACGGAGCGGAGCTGCGTGTGAACGAGGTTTACGGAGCGGAGCCGCATGTGTACAACGATGTGCCGAGCGGAGCCACATGTGTACAAGGTGTACGAAGCGCAGCTGTGTGTGTATGAGGTGTACAGAGCGGAGCCGCTTGTGTACTAGGTGTACGGAGCCACGTGTGTACAAGGTATATGGTGCGGAGCCGCATGTGTACAAGGTGTACGGAGCATGACCCGCTTGTGTGCATGGTGTGCGGAGCATAGCCGCGTGTGTATGGAGTAGAGCCGCTTGTGTACGAGGTGTATGGAGCGGAGCCGCGTGTGTGTGCGAGGTGCATGGAGCAGAGCCACGTGTGTACGAAGTGGACGGAGCAGAGCCGTGTGTGTACGAGGTGTATTAAGTCTGAAAGGAATGCGGTCCGCCAGCTCAATTTTTTTTAATGTGCGGCGCAGTTACTCTGCCGAGTTTGAGACCCTGCTCTATAGCATCATTGAGGGACACAGAAGACCATTGGTGTATGCTGTTGTCACTAGGAGGCTGACACTAGGCAAAAAAGTTGGCTCTTCCTCAGCAAGTTATGTAGGGGATTGAGTAGAATATCCCTTTAATGCCACCTCCCCTTTAAGGAGTTCTAAAATTAATATATTGTAAATGTTGTGCAGATATTATTATGCTTCGGTACTGCTGCACTACGGTGTATTACCTCTTGTCCATTGGTACTGCCACATTATGTTCTACCATGTTGTAGTATATTGTATTATATTGTATTGTATGCCGTATATTAATGTTTAGCTTAGGGTAAGCCAGTGCATACTTCGGGTTCAATAGTGGACGTTAGTATAGAGTTCATAGAAATGGGTAAGCATAGTGCTTTTGTGGGCCACTAGATGGGGGTATACTAGTGGGCTTTGTTAGGTATAGTTGATAGGTAGTTCACATAGGGGTTAACTGTAGGAGGAGGTGCTATGGGTTAAGCAAGTGTAGATTATAGGAATAAGTGAGAAGAAGAGCACGCCCGACAAGTCCACAAGGGCGCTAAGCCCAGGATGCCATAGCAGCTACGCAATATTGTTGAAAAGCAGAAAAGCACGAGCACAGTCAGACGGGTGCTGGATAAGACCGGAGTACCCGGGTAAATTGCAGTTTATGACAGCAGCAGAAACGGAAAGGAAGAAGTGGTCCAAAAGTCGTGCAGGGCGCAAAGTATTCACTATGTGGCAGATCTTAAATAGGGCTGAAGCCTGCAAGTCTGAGGCGAAGCGGATGAATGGGTTCCCCTATGTTCTGAGGTCAAACAGGAGTGATGCTGCGGTACCGCCAAGGGCGCTACTACCCCGTAATGCGTGTGAGGATACAGAAAGTAAGAAAGGGAAAGTGCAGGAGGAATGCTGTGTAGACTGTAATGTAACTGATGTGTCTGGGACCATTGAAGAAGAAAGAAAAGTCGTTGACTTGGTATCAGAACCAGTATCTGTGTCCGTTATTTCAACCCTAAGCACTGGAACCAAGTGTGCAGGAGCTGGGTTGCATCGCAGTGGAATCCTTGTCCGTGGGCCAGCACCCCAAACAGGTACGCTGGTAGAAGCTGATGGTTTTTCTGTGGGAGGTGGTCAGGACACCAGAGGCCTGGTGTCCTCGGCTGCGACTACCGTCCTGGACCCCTCTTACAGTTACAACCACTAACTGGCACGAAACTAATCAGATTTAGCTTAGCGCCATTAGGAGGCAGATTTTCCACTTTAGGTTTTGTGTGTTTTGTTAAGTATTTTCCCTTTTCTTTCAGATACAGCTTGTGACTAGGGTAACAGAGTGTAGTGTGAAAATTGTCACACAGTACCCTCTCTGGTCTCCCCAGCAGATCTCTAACCCCTATGTGTTTTGTTGACCAGACGGACGGTCCTTGCCTTCCCCCTCCTGCCCATTCGTCCTCCATATCAAGATATGGAATAAGGACGGTCCACGATGTCCCAGGAAGCGTCTCCAGAGGTTGTCGATATCTGTCTGCATTTTCTGTGTAGTAGAGCCAGACTTCATCCTCAGGGAGTTCAAGTTACTTGTCCCTGTCCCCTTGGGTTCCGTGGGCAGTGAGGGCTCTGGGTCCATTCCCTAGGACTTTCCGACTGAGCTCTGTTGATCCACATCACCCTGCTCCCACTCCGGCCTTCCAGAGTAATTTAGGCACCAACCTTGCCACTGCCTTGCCATTCGGTGTTGCCACACCCACCCTTCCCTTTCTCCAATCAACAGCACACGCGTTCTTCTCACGTGTTTTCTCAGCTCCGCCCCTGTAATCTTCCTATCAGCTTGCCTCTTATTACCGGCCAATGAGATTTGCGAGGACTAATCATGTGCCTTTTCTCAGCCCTGCCTCTTTAGTCTCTTGTCACCTTTGTTTTTGAAAACCGCACACTATGTCGCCTCACCGGGTCTTTCTGCAACTTGCCATGGATCCCCTCTTTGTTCCCGGATAGGATAATCTCTTCCTGCAGCTGTCATGGCTCTCTTCTTCAGAAGCTTGTTTTCCTCCAGGTCTTCTATTCCCTATCATGCCTAACTCTAAAGGTGAGCACTCTCGCCCCCCCCTGTTCCTCTTATAATGCATTTAGCTTGTGCGTCATGTAAATGCAAGATTTCTTAGGGTCAGTCATCTCCCCTTTGCCCCTATTGCAGTCCCTCATGCATGCTTCCCAGGAGCTTCCCACTGCCCATGAGGAGAATGCTCTCTCTCCCCTAATGTGGACCATGTTTCTTTCTCAGTCCATCGCTGACTTATCCAGAGTCTCAGACTTTGTCCTCCATTTTGGACTGTCTTCTTAACATGCATTTCAATACGGGAACTCTGATCACCCCTCAGTTTAAGTCGGACCCCTCTCCCACTCCTCATCTTTCCTTCAGGTGTCATAAGAGTTCCAAGAAGCAGACCTGTTTAAGTTCTTCTTATAAATCTCCCTCTCCTCCTCTAGGCTGGTCTCCACTTCTCGTTCCCTTCTCCTGAGCCACTCGCAGCTCAAGTCTGATCACGGTTCCGAATCTGATTCTGATCTGGACTCCAACCAGGCTTCAAAACTGAAGGACATGGTCAAAAGTCTAATTCTGTCCGTTAACCAGTCCTTGAATGTCACGGACATTGATTTCTCCTTCGTCTCATTGGGGGACACAGAGACTGTGGGTGTGTGCTTCTGCCGTCTGGAGGCCGACACTAAGTGTACAAAAAAAGAGTTAGCTCCTCCTCCGCCGCATACACCCTCGCCCCTAGGCCGGGCGTAACTCAGTTTTTGCTTAGTGTCTGATGGAGGCACACGCAGTCTGGAGTTCCAGACTAGATTTTTTTTTTTTTTTTTTTCCTCCCTTTTTTCTAATGAAGATAAGATAGGGGCGACGGATCCTATAGAGAGGATCCGATCTCCCCAAATCACCAACGGGCGACCACGTGTGAGTAACCCTCCACGTGTCCTCTCCCGCACCGAGGGACACATCTGGGACTTTTTTTCCAGACATCTATTTTTTAACGAAAGAGGGGCAACGCGTCCTGATTAGAGGACTCGGTTTCCCCACAACTTCATCAGGAGCACGTGTGAGCAGAACCAGGGGTCAGCCTCCGCGTTGCTACTCTCCTACAAACAGCAGTGTATGGAGGACCCGTCCACCCCTTGGTAGTGAGTCCAGGGGGTTGAATCGGAGGTGCAGGTGAGAGCGTACAGGGGGAAGAGGCCGCGAGTAAGACCGACAGAGCCCCCCCCCCCCCCCCCGCGCGCGCCTGCACGGCGGATGGCCCTGCTCACCTGTTTAGTATATGGGGGATCCGCTCCTGGAGCGCACCGCAAGTTGGCGCTGGGCGGTAGCCAGGGCGTTGCACCCGGGCTCCGCACGCCGCGTGTATCGCGGCCGGAAGCCCGCCGGCGGCCGCGGCCCCACTGCAGGAGGGCGCGAGTATCGCGCGAGGCCGCGCGCCGACTTCCGGTGGTAGCCGGAAGTCCCGCCCGCTGACTTCCGGTGGTAGCCGGAAGTCCCGCCCGCTGACGCGGCGGTGACAGCGGCGATGGTGGAGACGCGCGATATAGGGCAGGAGGTCAGAGGCGCAGATCCCGGAGAGACTTCCGCCCTAACACATCGCATCCACGCAAGGAGCCGGTGGGTGAGTGTAACTCCGTTTGGAGAACCACGCTGCTTGTCAGGGAAGAGGTTACCCTCCTCCTCCTTCTACTCTGCCTTCAGCCTGTGCAAGTATGTCTGCAAAAGGAAAAGCTCACTCTTTCCTTTACGCGGTTTGCGTGTCCTGTCGGGTCAGGCTGCCAAAGGCACAGGCGGGTAAATATTGTGAAGCCTGTGAGTCGGAGCGCGCCCAGGAGCCCCCCACTGTTTCTGAACCAAGGGGTCAGGACCCCCCGGAATGGGCGGTGTCCTTATCGCAGTCTATGCTGTCCCTTACAAGGGCAATTGAATCCCTTCAGGGCCCGGGCGGGAGCAGGGAGGGGGGTCTGCCAGCGGAAGAGAGCTCGTCCTCGTCTCAGGACCCTCCAACCATTAGAGGTCGCTCCAGTACCAGGCAAGCTCATATCAAGAGGGTTCGTTCTCCGTCGGCCGGACCCTCCGGGGCTTCGGCGGCGGGTATTAGGGCATCCCGTTCCCCGTCACTGAGCTCTGGGAGCGATCAGGATGAAGGAGAGGAGGAAGGAGCCTGGAATCTAGAAAGTCTGGGGTTCCAGGATTCGGTGGACAGTCTCATTGAGGCAGTCAACCAGACATTAGAGATCGAGGACGATGTGCCCACAGCCTCAGGTCACAAGGTCTCTTTTAAGAAATCCAGGCGACCACATAGAAGATTTGCCACGCATCCGGAGTTTGAGGAGCTAGTCCAGAAACATAGAGATCACCCGGATAAGCGCTTTGCAATGCAAAAAGCGCTACAGGCAAAGTATCCGTTTCCTCCTGAGCTCCATAAGGCTTGGGTAGAGTCGCCAGTAGTGGACCCTCCCGTGTCACGTTTAGCATCTAGGTCGCTATTGTCAATACCCAGTGTTTCCTCTATTAAGGACCCAACTGATCGCCTCATGGACGGGCTTGCCCGCTCGGTATATGAGGCAGCAGGGTCGGCTCTGGCCCCCTCCTTTGCGGCGACTTGGGTGGCTAAAGCCATGGTTTCGTGGGGGGAAGCTCTGTATAAGGCCCTCCAGGACAGGGATCTGCCCGCGGAGGTCTTAGAAGTGGCAAATCAGATGTCAGGGGCAAGTGATTATCTTGTCAGCGCCTCACTGGACGCGGCCGAGTGTTCGGCGGTGGCAGCGGCGAATGCGATCGCCATTAGGCGTGCATTATGGCTGAGGCTGTGGAAAGCGGATTCTATCTCTAAAAAATCCTTGACCTCATTGCCTTTTCAGGGCAATCGATTGTTCGGTGAGAAGCTGGATAGGCTTATCTCAGAAGCCACAGGGGGGAAGAGTAGTTTCCTTCCGCAGCAGAGAAGTTGTCCGGCATTCAGGCAAACGCAAAGGCGTTTTCGACCCTTTCGTAGCCCCTGGGGGGGGACTCCGGCCAGGACATACTCCTCCGCAAACGATGGCCAGAGTAGGGAAAAACAAGTCTCTTACAGGGCCAATCCGCTGGGTAGAGGCCGAGGCCATTTACCCAGAGCGAAGGGGCCCAAGCCCCAAAAGCCTCCAGCTAAATGACTGGAGGCGCTCCGTACCTACGGACGACAGGGTGGGCGGACGCCTACTAAGGTTCAGCCACGTTTGGGTCGCAGTGACACGCGACACTTGGGTGGCAGAACTTGTATCGTCCGGGTACAAGATAGAGTTTGTCGGACGGCCACCACAGCGATTCTTCCGTTCGCGACTTTCCAAGACAGATTCGCAGGCGGAGAGTTTGTTACAGGCTGTAACGACGCTAGAGCACAAAGGGGTTATCGCCCCAGTGCCGCAGGGCGAAGAGTCGCAGGGGTTTTACTCCAATCTTTTTTCGGTCCCCAAAAAGGACGGGACTGTGAGGCCGGTTCTGGATCTAAAGATCCTAAACAGATTCATCAGGGTCAGGCGATTCCGGATGGAATCCCTCCGCTCGGTCATTGCAGCCATGGATCCAGGGGAATTCCTGGCCTCAATCGATGTGCAGGATGCATATCTGCATATTCCGATATTCCCCCCACACCAGAGGTTCCTGCGATTTGCGATCGGAGGACGTCACTTCCAATTCGTGGCTCTGCCCTTTGGTCTGGCCACTGCCCCCAGAGTCTTTACAAAGATAATGGCGGTGGTTATGGCCATCCTGCATGCACGGGGCATAACGGTGTTACCTTACCTGGACGACCTTTTGGTAAAGGGGCCGTCGTTTCAGGAGTGCCAGGACAATGTCAATATTACCCTGGATACCCTGGCCCGTCTGGGCTGGCTGATCAATTGGAGCAAGTCGTCCTTGATTCCAGCCCAAAAAATCGTGTTCCTGGGCATGATTTTCGACACCTCCCGGGGGCTGGTGATCCTCCCTCAGGACAAGGCGCAAAAAATCAAGCAAGGGATACGGAACCTTCTACAGCCGGGCTCCAGATCCATCCGGTATGGCATGAGTGTGTTGGGCAGAATGGTGGCGGCGATAGAAGCAATCCCGTTTGCCCAGTTCCATCTCCGTCCGCTTCAGCATGCGCTCTTGACAGCATGGGACCGGAGGCTGCTGTCTCTCAGTCATCGGTGCAAATTGTCTCCGCTAGTACGGGGTTCACTCCGGTGGTGGACTCGCGACTCGTCTCTGGTCCAGGGGAAGCCCTTTCCCCCGGAACAATGGTTGGTGGTGACGACCGATGCAAGCCTGCAGGGTTGGGGAGCAGTTTTCCAGAGTCACATAGCCCAGGGGCGATGGTCGGTTCAGGAGGTAATTCTCCCGATCAACATTCTGGAGATACGGGCAATACGATTGGCCCTACGACATTTCCAGTGTTTCCTGAGACACCGGCCGGTGCGCATCCAGACGGACAATGCTACAGCAGTAGCATATGTCAACCATCAAGGGGGCACGCGCAGCCAGGCAGCTATGCGCGAGGTCGGACTGGTACTACGTTGGGCGGAGAAGAACCGCGTGGTAATTTCAGCGGTGCACATTCCAGGAGTCGAAAACTGGGCGGCAGATTTTCTCAGCCGACAGGGGGTCGCGGCAGGGGAATGGTCCCTGCACCCCGAGATCTTTCAGCAGATCTGCCAACGGTGGGGGACACCAGACGTGGACCTTATGGCATCCAGAGAAAATGCCAAGGTACTAAGGTTTGTCGCTCGATCCCTCGATCCGCAGGCAATCGCAGCAGACGCACTGGTGCTCCCGTGGAGCCAGTTTCGTCTCCCGTACTTGTTCCCCCCGCTGCCGCTGCTTCCAAGAGTTATCAGGAAAATAAGGAGAGAGAAGGTTCCAGCAATTCTGCTGGCCCCAGACTGGCCCCGGCGGGCCTGGTACGCAGATCTGGTCCAACTAGTGGTGGACGTACCCTGGCGTCTTCCAGATCGGCCGGACTTACTGTCCCAAGGGCCGATCTGCCATCCGAACTTAGGGGCCCTGTGTTTGACGGCGTGGCCATTGAATCTTGGCTGTTAACACAGGCAGGATTCAGACGCGATGTGGCGGCCACGATGGTGAGTGCCCGAAAGCCTTCCTCGGCGAGGGTGTATCATCGGACTTGGGAAGTATTCTTCCGTTGGTGTAGGGATCGTGAAGTGGCTCCTCTGGTTTTTTCGATCCCCAACGTACTGGCTTTTCTACAGGCAGGGCTGGACGCAGGGTTGGCCCCGAGTTCCCTCAGAACGCAAATCTCGGCCCTGTCGGTACTTTTCCAACGAAAAGTCGCTTCCGTCTGGCAGGTTAGGACGTTTATGCAGGGGGTCACACATTTAGTACCCCCCTATAAGGCACCGACGGAATCATGGGACCTGAATTTGGTGCTCAGAGCCCTTCAGGAGGCCCCTTTCGAACCATTGCAAGAGGTCTCCTTACCTTACCTGTCCAGAAAGGTCGTTTTTCTAGTAGCCATAACGTCTATTAGGCGGGTTTCGGAATTGGCGGCCTTATCTTGTAGACCACCGTTCCTAACCTTTTATAAGGATAAGGTAGTTTTAAGGCCAGCTCCCCCCTTCTTGCCGAAGGTTGTGTCTGCATTTCATATCAACGAAGACATCGTCTTACCCTCGTTTTGCCCGGCACCGGTGCACAGGGTAGAGAAGGCTTTGCACACTCTGGATCTGGTAAGAGCTCTTAGGAGGTATGTGGCGAGGACGGCGCCATTCCGCCAGACAGACTCTCTATTCGTGGTTCCAGAGGGACGGCGGAAGGGGCTCGCTGCGTCCAGAGCGACTTTGGCCAGATGGGTTCGCCTGACGGTCCAAGAAGCTTATCAAATCAGTGGCACGCCAGTTCCGGCAGGGATCAAGGCTCACTCGGCACGGGCAGTGGGTGCCTCATGGGCTCTACGACACCAGGCTTCAGCGGAGCAGGTATGCAAAGCAGCTACCTGGTCCAGTTTACATACGTTTGTCAAGCATTATAACGTACATACCCAGGCATCCTCGGATGCAAGCCTGGGAAGAAAGATTCTCCAGGCAGCAGTTGCGCACCTCTAATCAGGGGCGCAAATTAGCATGGATTGGGTGAGTTAAGATCCCGCCCAGAGGACTGCTTTAGGACGTCCCACAGTCTCTGTGTCCCCCAATGAGACGAAGGAGAAACATGGATTTTTGTGAGTACTCACCGTAAAATCCTTTTCTCCGAGACGCTCATTGGGGGACACAGCACCCACCCTATCAGCCAGTTGGCTTTTACTTATTTTGAGTTTTACAAATCCTTGTACAAGGTTTAGGGTGGCCCCTTTTTCAGACATATAGTTTCTTGCCTGAGTTTAAGGCGCGTTCTCCTACTGCTTATGCACTAAACTGAGTTACGCCCGGCCTAGGGGCGAGGGTGTATGCGGCGGAGGAGGAGCTAACTCTTTTTTTGTACACTTAGTGTCGGCCTCCAGACGGCAGAAGCACACACCCACAGTCTCTGTGTCCCCCAATGAGCGTCTCGGAGAAAAGGATTTTACGGTGAGTACTCACAAAAATCCATGTTTCCCTCCATCGGACCAGTCAGTCTCTTTTAAAAAGGTTAAGCAAGTCCCCAGATTTTTTGCTAACCATAAGGAATTTGATGGTGTCCAATCAAAGTAGTATGAGCACCCAGACAAACGGTACCAGAGATGGAAGCGTTTGATTATTTTGTATCCCTTCCCTCCCAGGCACCTCAATAACTGGACTGAATCTCTTGCTGTGGATCTCCTGGAATCCACATTATCCTGAAAACTATTCTCCTGAAAACTATTCTCCCTCTATCTAATGGAGCATCTCTTAAGGATCCCACCGACAGACACATGGAATTTCTGGCTAAGTCCACCTTCGAATTTGCGGGCTCAGTCCTGTGCCCAACTTTTGCCACTACATGGGAGTCACAATCGATTTTCGGACTGGGCTAAACAATTCTTGCTGGTGCTCCTCCTGGCAATATGGCAGACCTGACTGACCATATTGCGCAGACTGGAAAATATCTCCTTTCGGCTTCCCTTGATGCTGCCAGTTGTTGTGCTCAAGCCTCCAGCAACTTAGTAGCCATTCGCATGGTTATATCGCTCAAAGCATGACACGTGGATTCGACATCTAAAAAGTCACTCACCAGCCTTCCCTTTCAAGGTTCTTACCTATTCGGAACCAAATTAGACCAGATCATATCGAGGGTTACTAACTGGAAAAATACCATGCTTCCCCAGCCCAAACTCATGCACCATCCTGCTAGACATAGGACTTTTCCTTTTTGTTCCTTTCACCAATTTCCCTCGTATGAAGGATCGCACTGTTAGGGCAAACCATCCACTCCACAAGTAATGAAGAGACCTTCTTGCAAACCACCTCCCATTTGGAGACAGTACAGAACAGATTATCCATAAATAGATCCAAACAGATTTTCTTCCGCATGACGGGTCGCTTCCACCTGTTATCTCTATTAGAGTAGGTGGATGTCACCTTCTTTTTCAGGTCATGTGGCTTTCCACAGTCGAAGACACTTGGGTCAGAGAGATTGTCTCCTCCGGAGAGAAAATAGAATTTACCTCTCTGCCCTAGGACCACTTTTTGAGTCCCACCTCTCCCTCCTCCAAAGAGATCTCTCTTCATCTCAGAGTTTTTCAAGGCCATATCATCGTTTCTCCAAATAGGTATTATTATTCCCGTTCCTCCAGAAGAGCGCTTTATGGGGTTTTATTCAAATCTTTTTGTTGTCCCCAAGAAGGATGGCTCTGTCTGGCACATCCTGGATCTCAAGCTACTAAACAAATGAGTCCTTCTATGTAATTTAACAGTAATAGCCTCCATGAAACCCAAGGAATTCCTCTAGTAGGTGGATATTCAGGAGACCTATATCCACATTCCCATCTTTCTGGGTCATCAGATGTTCCTTTGTGTCACAGTTCACCAGGCTCATTTTCAGTTTGTGGTCTTTCCCTTTGGGTTGGCTACTGCACCCACGGTATTCATGAAGATCACTTGGACTATAATGGCCATCCTGTGGGACATGGGAATCCTAGCCATCCCTCATCTAGACGATATGTTCTTCACATCAAGGCTCCTACATGCTCATCAACTTTAGAGTGTCTGCAGATCACTCTCAATACCCTCTCCTGCCTCGGGAGGATTATGGACAAACCAAAGCCATCTCCAGTCCAGTTTCAGTGCTTGGACTTCCTGTAAATGTTCTTTGACAGGAGGCTAACAAGATTGTTTCTTCCTGAGGACAGTATCTCTGCCTTTCATCTCAGTATTTGCTCCTTAAGACATTCTCCTACACACTCTACATTTTTGCATATTTGTTCTGGACAAGATGGTGGCCACCTCCGAGGCGATACCCTTTGCACACTTTCATTCCAGACCTCTGTAGCATGCTCTGTTGTCCCAGTGGGACAAGACAGTCCCCTCCCTGGATTAGCTGATCTCCCTTCCGCTTTGAGTCAAACAATCTCTTGCCTGGTGCTGTTGTCCCCTCTCACCAACTGCAAACGGATTCATCCACCTTCCCCCTGATTCATTGGCAGGTCTTGATGCTAGATGCCAGTCTCCTCAGCTGGGTAGCAGTCTCTCAGAATATCACAGTCCATGGTCAATGGATCAAATAGGAATCCTCTCTCTTCTTCATCAACATTATTGAGTACAGCCATCCTTCTGTCTCTATTTCATTGGCAGGACCTTTTGTAGGGCCTTTCTGTCAATAACCAGTAGGAGAACCCCACAGCAGTAGCATGCATCAACCACCAAGGAGGAAATCGAATTCGAACAGACATGGCGGAAGTGTCTTGAATCCTCACCTGGGTAGATACCAGAGTCCAAGCCTTATCTGCAGTTTATATACCCAGGGTTGACAACTGGGCCACCAATTGTCTAAGTAGCGGGAGAGTGGTCTCTACACCCATCCATAGTTGATCAGATCTGTAGTCAGTTTGGTACCCAAGACTTCGACATGATGGAATCCAGAATGAACAACAAGGTTCTTGTGTTTCAAGGGCTCGCACTCAACTCTGATGCCCTGGCGATCCCCTAGTCCCAGTTTGTTCTCCCTTATCTTTGTTCCCCGCTCCCTCTACTCACCAGACTGGTCAAGAAGATCAAAGCAGAAGGCGTTACCAGTCATCCCCCGGACTGGTCAGAAGATCCTGGTAAGTGGAGGTAGTCAACCTGCTCACAGACATTCTGTGGAAAGTCCTAGACCATCCAGAACTAATTTCTTAGGGTCCTCTCTTCCACCCGAATTTGTGGTCTCTCAATATAGCAGCATGGCTGTTGAGGCCACAATGTTGAGAGCCTCAGTTTTTTCTGATCAGGTCATCAAAACGATGATCAACACTCGGAATCCTTCCTCTTCCCGTTTCTACCGTCGTACCTAAAAGGCCTTTTTCTGTTGATGCAAATCTAATCACACCACTCCCAAGTCCTTTTCTCTCCCATCACTGCCTGCTGGTCTTTCTGCAATTGGGCCTTGAGTACGATCTTGCCCTCTGCTCTCTCACGGGTCTGGTTTCTGCTCTGTCCATCCAGTTCCATTCGGTCCCTCCTTACCAGCCCCTGTGGACTCTTTGGACCTCAATCTTTTGGGCCCTCCTTTGAGCCTCTTCGGGAGATCTCTCCGCTTCTTCTCTCCTCAAAAGTTTCTCTTCTGATGGCCATCACGTCCATTAGTCGGGTTTCTGAACTGACAGCACTTTCTTGCCATCCTCCCTTCCTCATTCTCCATCAAGACAAGGTGGTCCTGCATCAAGCCCTTTCCTATCTTCCTAGTGGTATCGGCTTTCCATCCTAATGAGGACATTTTTCTGTCCTTCTCTCTCTCATCCTTTGGAACAATCCTTAAATAATTTGGATCTTGTTAGAGTGGTTCGCACTTAGCGCTTCAGAACAGCTCCATTCATTCTCCCTAACTTTTTAGTCATCATCCCTGAGGGTGCCAGCAAGGGCCTTCAGGCCTCTAAAGCTACTATTGATCATTGCATCCATTCTGCAACTTTGGACAAAGAACAGAACGCCTCCCCCTGGTGTTACGGCTCATTTCACTCTAGCAGTGGGGGCTTCTGCGGGTTTGCAAGACAGCTACCTGGTCTTCCGTTCACATGTTCTCCAAGTTCTTCAGTGTTCATACCCATGCCTCAGAAGATGCTAGCCTAAGCAGATGGTTTTACAGGCAGCAGTTTTATGGTTCCCGACCTGAAGGAAATTTGCATATGGCTATGTTCACACCTTGTGTTTTTTTTTCTCTGTGTGTTTTTCCACAGGCAAAACCTGCTCTCTTGGCAGTAAAAAAGCTGCTTACAAAAAGCAGGTTTTGCTGATTTTTTGCTGCATTTTTGCTGCAATCTTAGTATTGCATTTTTGTTGTCTCTTGTGCATGTTGATAAGGTTTAGAGTCCCAAAAAAGCATGATTTAACTTCCTTTGGTTTTGCACAAAAAGTGCAGCAAAAACTGCTACCTGCGTTTTTTGCTGCATTTTTGCACTTACAGTACTCATTGTTTCCTATGGGTGAAAAAACGCTGCAAAAACGCTGAAAGAAGTGATATGCTGCAGTTTTGAAAAACGTATCCGTTTTACAAATCAGTCAGGAAAATAAAACCAATCCGTGTGCATGAGATTTCTGCAATCTCATAGACTTTGCTGGTACTGTAAAATGCACCTTAAAATTTGCATTAAAAAGCGCTGCAGAAAAGCAACTTGTGAACATAACCTATATTTCTTTTTTTCTGGTTTTTATTTCTTCTCCCACCCTTGGGACTGCTTTTAGATGTCCCATTGTTTCCTGTTTCCCCTAGTGAAGCGATAGGGAGGCTGCTGTGTGCTCCTTCATTGGGGGACACAGCACCCTTCCTTTCTATGGCTTTGATGGTGTACTCTTTTATTTGTTGCTTCTACTGCTTTCTCACTAACTGATTAGCTTTGTGCCAGTTGGTGGGTGTAACCTGCTGCAGAGGAGCCAAATTTTTGTCTAGTGGCAGCCTCCTAGTGGCAGCAGCATACACCCTTGGTCTACTGTGTCCCCCAGTGACGGCTCCCAGAATAAGATTTTCCAGTGAGTAACCAAAATCCTCTTTCTTTCTTTTTTTAAACCCGTCATACAATTCAAGAGAATTGAGCCTTTGTATTTAGTAGACTTTCTATATATACATAATACTTAGGGAGCAGCAGGGATAAATTATGAGCAAAAACTACCAACTTTTGACCTTGTGACAAGTCTTAAAATTCTCAATCAGGAATACAGAATAATGTACAAAATAGCCATGATTATAATAGAGCTTAAAGAAATACTCAACGTGGAACATGGCCTATGGCATCACATGATTAAAGTGAACCTGTCAGTGGTTTTGGCCGATATAAGATGCGGCCACTGTCTTTCAGGACTTATCTACAGCATTCCATAATGCTGTAGATAAGCCCCCGGTCCGACCTGAAAGATAAGAAAAATAACTTTTATTATACTCACCTGGGGGGTGGGGTGGCGGTCTGGTCGAATGGGTGTCACAGGTCCAGTCTCGGCACCTCCCATCTTATGATCGCCTCCCTCCTGTTGAGGGCAGACCAAAGTACTGCAGTGCGCAGGCATCGGGAAAGGTTAGAGAGGCCTGTTGTCTGCGCACTGCAGTACATTGCTGTTCCCTCAACAGGGCAGATAAGTACACCTGCGCAGGAGCGTGATGCCGGGAAGCCTGTGAAGCAAGCAGGAGGGCGGCGCCGGACTCGGACCTGTGTCACCCATCGTAACGGACCGCCCCCCAGGTGAGTATAATAAAAGTTATTTTTCATATCTTTCAGGTCAGATCGGGGGCTTATCTACAGCATTATAGAATGCTGTATAGAATGCTGTAGATAAGCCCTGAAAGGCGGTGGCCTTATCTTATATCGGCAAAACTTGGTCACCGGTTCCCTTTAAAAACTGACTAGCTGAATCCTTCTAAGCTCTATGTAGAAACAGGAGGTTAGTTTTCTCTGCACAAGTCATGAGTCACTGCAAAAGTCCATGGTAGGGCCCACAGGCTTGGACTGGCCCACAGGAAAACAGGAGAATCCTCCGGTGGGCCCCTGTGCAAGAGTGATCCACTACCCCTACCCTCTTATATGAGTAGTACTTGGCACAATGTACTTGAAAAGTGGGGCCCTGGAGTTTGTTACTGATGGGCCCTTGGCACCCAGTTCTGACACTGGGCAGGGGGCAGGAGAAGAACAGCTGGGTCAGGAGTTGAAGAGGGGAATGAGCCATGCAGGAACAAGAGACTTCATTTTTCTACATAAAGCAGAGAAAAGAGAAGAATTAACTGGGTAGAAGAGAAAAATGAGCAAGTGTAAGATAGTAATACTATATAATATGATGATTGCAATATACTAGGAGCATAAAAATGTAAAGGTTTTTTCGTACATGAGCAAGTTATCACCGATCAACAAGGCAATTATTGGGCTCTGTAATTGTGACGACTCCTGAAGTGGACTCTCTGGGTCGTGGCACCAACCCTCCCAGGGCGAGCTGACCTAGTGAGGACCACCCCCTATACAGGGAGTGTCAGGGGCAAGCCCAAGGGGGTAAGGTACCACGACTGCTGGCACCAGGTGGCCGGCTCACAGGAGACACGAATGAGTGTGTCTGCAGGAACGTGTAAAGCGTGGACACAGGGACACGTGTACAGGACGATACAGGGTGTACTCGGGAACACAAGGCGTGTACACGGGAGTGCACTAGGTGCAGGATAGTGCAAGACGAGTACGTATGGCGTGCAGCGACTGGTACGTCCGGGTGTGAGCAAAGCAGGACGCGTGCAAAGGAGCACGTCAGAGTACTGAGTTAGGCAGCAGGTGTGCCAGGAGGTGTAACAGAGCACAGGAACAGAGTGTGTGCCAGGAGGCACAACTGAGCATAAGACAGAGTACAGGATCCGAGCGTGTGCCAGGAGGCACAACTGAGCATAAGACTGAGCACAGGATCAGAGCGTGTGCCAGGAGGCACAACTGAGTATAAGACAGAGTACAGGATGCGAGCATGTGCCAGGAGGCACAACTGAGCATAAGACTGAGCACAGGATCAGAGCGCATGCCAGGAGGCACAACTGAGTATAAGACAGAGCACAGGATCAGAGTGTGTGCCAGGAAGCACAACTGAGCATAAGGCTGAGTGCAGGTTCAGAGCATGTGCCAAGAGGCACAGCAGAGTACAAGGCAGAGTACAGGTTCAAAGCGTGTGCCAAGAGGCACAATACAGTACAAGGCAGAGTACAGGTTCAGAGCGTGTGCCAAGAGGCACAGCAGAGTACAAGGCAGAGTACAGGTTCAGAGTGTGTGCCAAGAGACACAATAGAGTACAAGGCAGAGGACCCGAATACAGCGCACAGCCAGGCAGGGACACGGCAGACCAAGCCAGGAAGTACAACAATAATCAGGCACCTCCCATAGGAAGAGGTAGCCTGATGTAGCACATGATCACTAGGGCTTCCGGGTCAAGTCCTCCAATACCATAAAGAGGACAGGCCTGGAGACAGAACTGAGAAGAGCGCGCGTGCGCACACAGAACCTAAGCACGAGAGGTGCGCACCCGACGGGACCCCCGGAGCGGCCGTGGCTCCGGAAGAGGTGACGTCGGGGCCGAGTTCCCGCCCCCAGGTGAGCGCGGCGTGACAGTACCAGCCCCTTTACGCCCCCTCTTTCTAAAGCTGGAGAGGAACTTAGACAAAATCTGGGGTGCGTGGATATTCTCCCTAGGTTCCCATGACCTTTCCTCAGGGCCAAAACCCTTCCAATCAATCAAGAACATGGTTCTCCCTCTTACCTTCTTCATGGCCAAAATGTCATTCACCTCAATCTCGTCCCCCATGCCAACAGGCTGGGGTGTGTGGCCTGGAGAAGGATGAAACCGGTTAAGTACCACAGGTTTTAGGAGTGACACATGGACATGGAAGGAATTGGGAATACGGAGCGAAGGAGGTAACTTCAGTTTGTATGCAACATCATTAATACGCCTGAGGACCTCAAAAGGACCAATGTAACGGGGACCCAGTTTGTAAGATGGTACCTTAAGGCGGATGTAATTGGAGGAAAGCCACACCTTGTCACCAGGGAGATATGGAGGAACATCCAGGCGTCTCTTGTCAGCTTGTAGTTTCATTCTGTTCCGTGCTTTCTCGAGAACGGTTTTGGTCTCCTGCCATACCCTGGAGAACTCCACAGACAGGGAATCGGCAGCAGGTACCACCGAGACAGGAAGTATCTATAGAGGCACACTGGGATGCTGTCCAAAGATGACGAAGAAAGGAGACTTGGAGGACGATTCACTGGAGTGGTTATTGTAGGCGAACTCAGCCCAAGGGAGTAGGCTGACCCAGTCATTCTGATGAGTATTTGAAAAGTGCCGAAGATAGGATGCAAGGATCTGGTTTGTACGTTCCACCTGCCCATTGGTTTGGGGGTGATAGGCGGAAGAGAAATCCAATGACACTTTTATGAGTCCGCATAGAGCTCTCCAGAACCGGGAGGTGCCCCTCTGTCTGACACGATGTGCAGAGGGAAGCCGTGAATTCTGAAGATATGGGAAATGAAGCTCTTCGCCAAGTCAGGAGCAGAGGGTAGTCCGGGAAGAGGAATGAAGTGGGCCATCTTCGAGAATCGGTCTACGACCACAGTACAACCGGAAGACCGAGGCAGATCCGTAATGAAATCCATGGCTATGTGCTGCCATGGAGCCGATGGTACGGGAAGCGGGAGCATAAGACCGGAGGGTGGTTGTCTGGGTATCTTGTTCTGGGCACAGGAAGGGCAAGATGCCAAAAAGTCTTTAACGTCCTGGGAAAGGGAAGGCCACCAATAGTAGCGAGAGATTAAGCCAAAACTCTTTTTGACACCAACGTGGCCGGCAATCTTGGACAAATGTCCCCAGTTTAACACTCGTTTTCGGTTATTCTCAGCCACAAAGGTTCTTCCCGGAGGTAACGTGGTTAACTTGATAGGAGCCACGTTAATTACTTTGGATGGGTCAATGATATGAGAAGGTTCCTCTTCTGTATCAGATGACAGGAATGATCTTGACAACGCATCCGCTCTAACGTTTTTATCGCCAGGCCGAAAATGTAGTTCAAAGTCAAAGCGGGCGAAGAATAAGGACCACCTGGCTTGCCGAGGGTTGAGCCTCTGTGCGGACTGGATGTACGCCAGGTTCTTATGGTCCGTGAAGACTTTGAATGGATGTATGGCACCTTCCAGTAAGTACCTCCACTCCTCCAAGGCCAATAGCTCTTTGTCGCCAATGGAGTAGTTCTGCTCGGTGGAGAAAAAAACTTTAGAAAAGAAGCCACAGGTACAAAACATCCAGAAGAAGATTTCTGCAGAAGGACTGCGCCAGCCCCGGTAGAGGATGCGTCCACCTCGAGAGTGAAAGGTCTACTATCCTCAGGACAATGAAGCGCCGAAGCAGAGGCGAAGGCTTGTTTCAACGACTGGAAGGCGTCTTCAGCCTCAGGGGGCCAAGCCTTTGGGTTAGCTCCTTTGCGGATAAGGGACGAGATGGGGCGAACCAACGAGGAGAAATGGGGAACGAACTGTCGGTAGTAGTTCGCAAAACCAAGGAAACGTTGGATTGCCTTCACCCCATTGGGCCGTGGCCAGTCGAGAACGGCGGACACCTTTGCCGGATCCATGCGAAGACCAGAGTCCAAGATAATGTACCCCAAGAATGGCAAGGACGTTTACTCGAAGGCACATTTCTCGAGCTTGGCATAAAGGCGGTTCTCCCTCAGGCACTGGAGGACTTGACGCACGTTCTTTCTGTGGGCAGAGAGGTCTGGAGAAAAAAACGAGGATGTCATCCAAATAGACTACCACGCAGAAGTGCAGCATATCCCGGAAGATATCATTCACAAACTCCTGGAACACCGCTGGGGCATTGCAGAGGCTGAAGGGCATGACCAAGTACCGTAGTGACCGTCTCGGGTGTTGAAGGCAGTCTTCCACTCAACACCGGAACGAATGCGGATCAAGTTGTAGGCCCCACGAAGATCCAGTTTGGTGAAAATTCGAGCTCCCACTAAGCCGATCAAAGAGCTCCGGAATCAATGGCAATAGGTACTTGCTCTTGACCGTGATATCATTCAGCCCTCGGTAGTCTATGCAGGGACGGAGGGAGCCATCCTTCTTTTTGACAAAGAAAAATCCCGCTCCTGCGGGTGAGGAGGACTTATGGATAAAACCTTTAGCAAGGTTCTCCTGGATATACTCAGACATTGCTTGGTTTTCAGCAGGGGTTAGCGGATATATTCTACCCCTGGGTGTCGTAGAACCAGGAACGAGGTCAATCGGACAGTCGTATGGCCGATGGAGGGGCAGAGTCTCGGCCTCCTTCTTGTCGAAGACGTCTGCAAAGGATCAGTAAGCCGACGGCAGACCTGTAGGTGCCGAGGACGGACAGGCAGATTTCATCGGATGGACGGGCAACAGGCATTTCTCTTGACAGAACGGTCCCCAGCGGAGTATATCGCATGACCGCCAGTCCAGGGTTGGCTCATGAGTCCGTAGCCAAGGGAGACCTAGAAGAAGCGTGTGAGACATGGTAGACATGACGTGGAAGGAGATCTTCTCCCGGTGCAGGGCTCCGACCTGCAGCTCGATCTCTTCGGTGGCCTGGGTAACGATCTCCTGCAAGGATGTACCATTGACCGAAACTATTGACCGAGGAGTCTCCAGGGATCTGACAGGAATCCGGTATTTTTTAACCGCCTCGAGTGTGATAAAATTCCCAGCCACGCCAGAATCTAGAAAAGCCTCCTCTGAATAACGCTTGGTACCAAGATTCAGTAACACGGACACGACCAGGGAGGGAGAGGAGTCACGTACACCTAGGGAGGCCTCTCCTAACGATCCTAGGCGGAGAAGTTTACCGGCTTCTTGGGACAGGAACGAAGGAGATGAGAGGAACTCCCACAGTAAAGGCAGAGACCAAGAGTAAGTCTTTCCTCGTGATGCTGTTCGGCCGACTTGCAACGGTCCACCTCCATAGGCTCTGAGACAGAGGTCGCAGAAGGCAAAGGGCGCGAGTGGAGAGGTCTGTGGGTAGTCGACAGGAGACGAGAAGGCCTTCTCTCACTGGCTGATTCACGGGCATGCTCCTGGAACCGCAGGTCTATGCGTGTCGCCAGAGAGATCAGATCCTCTAAAGAGGTGGTAGTATCCCGACCTGCCAGTTCATCTTTGATCCGACCGGACAGACCATGCCAAAAGATCCCTACGAGGGCCTCGTTGTTCCAACCGAGTTCAGAGGACAAGGTACGAAAGCGGATGGCATACTGTCCCACCGATAGGGTACCCTGATGGAGGTTAAAGAAGGACTCGGTGGTAGAAGCCAGACGACCCGGCTCATCGAACACCTTGCGGAAGGTGTCCAAAAAGGTGGAAAGCTGAGAGACGAGTGGATCATTGCGCTCCCAGAGGGGATTCACCCATGCTAATGACTCCCCCTCTAAGTGGGAAACAATAAAGGCAATTTTGGCACGCTCGGTGGTATAGTGTTGCGGCAAAAGCTCAAAATGTAACCGGCATTGGTTCAAAAATCCTCGACAAAACTTAGGGTCACCGCTATATCAGGGTGGCTTGCATAAGCGCAGCAGCAGGTGCGGGGCCGAGGACTGGGCAGAAACGGATTGTATGGAAAGGAGCCGATTATCTACCGATGCCATACAGTTGAGGATATGGGCCTGGGTGTCTCGTTGCTGCGTGAGTTCTTGCTGGAGGCTGGCCAACTGGGAAGCATTCCCAGGGTCAAAGGACTGGAAGGCAGATAAACGGGACTCCATGGACTTAAGAAATGACATAATCCTAGTCTGGTTTTCCCAGAGGAGCTCCTTTTGGACGGGAGCCGCGGTACCAGCGGGGTCCATGGCCTGATTATACTGTGACGACTCCTGGAGTGGACCCTCTGGGTCGTGGCACCAACCCTCCCAGGGCGAGCTGACCTAGTGAGGACCACCCCCTATAAAGGGAGTGTTGGGCAAGCCCAAGGGGGTAAGGTACCACGACTGCTGACACCAGGTGGCCGGCACACAGGAGAAACGAATGAGTGTGTCTGCAGGAATGTGTAAAGCGTGGACACAGGGACACGTGGTGTACAGGACGGTACAGTGTGTACTCGGGAACACAAGGCGTGTACACGGGAGTGCGCTAGATACAGGATAGTGCAAGACGGGTACACGAGAGTACGTATGGCGTGCAGCGACTGGTACATCCGGGTGTGAGCAAAGCAGGACGCGTGCAAAGGAGCACGTCAGAGTACTGAGTTAGGCAGCAGGTGTGCCAGGAGGTGTAACAGAGTACAGGAACAGAATGTGTGCCAGGAGGCACAACTGAGGATAAGACAGAGTACAGGATCCGAGCGTGTGTCAGGAGGCACAACTGAGCATAAGACTGAGCACAGGATCAGAGCGCGTGCCAGGAGGCACAACTGAGTATAAGACAGAGCACAGGATCAGAGTGTGTGCCAGGAAGCACAACTGAGCATAAGGCTGAGTGCAGGTTCAGAGCATGTGCCAAGAGGCACAGCAGAGTACAAGGCAGAGTACAGGATCCGAGCGTGTGCCAGGAGGCACAACTGAGCATAAGACAGAGCACAGAATCAGAGTGTGTGCCAGGAGGCACAACTGATCATAAGGCAGAGTGCACGTTCAGAGCGTGTGCCAAGAGGCACAGCAGAGTACAAGGCAGAGTGCACGTTCAGAGCGTGTGCCAAGAGGCACAATAGAGTACAAGGCAGAGGACCCGAATACAGCGCACAGCCAGGCAGGGACACGGCAGACCAAGCCAGGAAGTACAACAATAATCAGGCACCTCCTATACCGCAGCTCTGTTCATTGTCTGTGGGACTGACAGTGATACCGGAGTCCTTTAATAGTTCAGATAAGGGCTTGTATATATGACCGACTTTGGCCTTACATTTGGTGGGGTAAGAACAGGATTGGATCCAGTGCATAGGATTCAATAATGCCTTTCCCTGGAAAGTGTTTTCCTAGTCTCCTAGAACAGGATCCTATCCCATCTTTGGCGCTATATCCGGCTCTTCCATAGAGCTGTAGCATGAATCGTAACGGTTGTGTATTTGTAAACATGGCCACTTCCTGTTCTGACAACAATGAAGCAGCTAGTTCCCGTTGTCAGCTGTACGATTAGGGTATCAGTGAGAGGTGCAAGAGAATATTGTACTAGAAGTCTGTTCCACGGAGATTGCTGAGCTTATGTTTGCAAAATGCTTGGAATGTGAAAAATATTTAGCAATATTGTGCTAAGCAAGTCTGAATAGGTTTGTTAGCCAGTCAATTACCAGGTTAAAAACTATGTTTACGATTAGGCTTACACGTCTCTGGCACTGCGATCCTGCTCCGCCAGCTGCAGAAACATCAATGACTTTGCTTAAATCCTATCTCGCCTGTTCCACCGAGCACCTGCGGTGACTGAGGCCGTCCATCTTTTGTCTTCTCCTGTATTGTATATTCAGTTTGAATACCTGACTCCCCCCGCTAGACTACAGGTGCGCTCCACTTGTGTTTTTTGGCAGCCAAAAAAAAAATTGTCCAAGGTGTTTTCAAGTAAAGAATTTTCAGTTTGCAGCAGGAAATACGTGTTAGCACAAACATTTATTTAAAAGCCTTCCCACTCCAAAGTTAATTAATAGATTTAAAGAGGATCTGTCACCAGATCCTCAATATGTTTTTACTGTAGCACATACAGTGTTGCGGAACAAAAAGTATTTGCTCCCTTCCAGATGTCTTCCATTGTAGTACATTTGTCACGCTGAATGGTTTCTCGTCTTTAGACATAATGCAATATTACATAAAGTGATTGAAAAGATATGCTCAACAATTGTGAAGTATTGCTGAATTTAGTCATCAAAAGACGCAATTATTTGATCCCTTGCTGATTTTGTAAGTTTGCCCATTGACAAAGACATGAACAGTCTATAATTTTAAGGGTAGGTTAATTTTAACATTGAGAGATAGAATACCAAAAATAAAATCCAGAAATATCACGTTGTATAAATTATATAAATTTATTTGCATTTTGCAGTGGGAAAAAAGTGTTTGATCCCTCTAGCAAACAAGACATAATACTTGGTGCTTCTGATCAGTGGTAAAATCATCACCGCTGGTTAGACAGCCGCGGTTCCTGCAGCTATGATCGGAGGTATAAAGTTTACCTCCGGTCATTGGTATCGGCTGATGGGACTACTGCTCCCATTAGCCGACACCTGCTACCGCTAATAACAGTGAGAGTAGGCGGCGGCTGATAGGAGGATTCATCAGCTGGCGCCTGCGCTGTAAATAAATATTTTTTTTTTTAAAAACGGCATGGGTTCTCCTGTATATTTGATTACCAGCAAGGAAAAACTGACCCTCAAGGCTGGTAATCAAGAATAGAAGTGTCCTCACACAATAAATAATTTTAAAAAACCGGTGTGGGTCCCCCCCATTTTTGACAACCAGCCAAGTTAAAGCAGACATCTGGGGCCTGGTATTCTCAGGCTGCTAAGAGGCCATGGATATTACCCCCCAACCTTAAAAATAGCAGCAGGCAGCCACCCACAAAAGGTGCATCTATTAGATGCGCCAATTCTGGAGCTTTGCCCGGCTCTTCCCACTTGTCCTGTAGCGGTGGCAAGAGAGGTTCATATTTGTGGGGATGATGTCACAATATCCCTCACCTGTTCGTTGTTCTGTCCCACGCCGTAATACATGTTTGGGCGATAAACAGTTTTCAACTTGGATGGTGCCAAGATGCAACAGTCCAGGCTGAGAACCATTGAGGAATGAGCTGCTGCGAGCATCAGTGACTAGCGGTGACATCATTGAGGTTACTGCTGGTCACTGAGGTTGCATTCCCAGTCAGGCTGAACTGCGGTGACCTCAGTGACATCTCCGCTGGCATGGTGAGAAAGTCTCACAGTGCAGCGCTGTGCTCAGAGAGTTCACTGTGAGAAATTTCTCTCAATGAACTGCAGTGAACTCGATTAGCTCAGCGCTGCACCGTGAGACTTTAAATAAATTAATAATTTAAAAAACTGACGTGAGTTTCCTTGTTTTTTGATAACTAGCCAGGCAAAATTCAAAGCTGAGTGCAAACCCTCAGTTGTCAGCTTCAGCTAGGGGTAGAGGGGTGCCCACGCTTTTTTTTTAAATTTAAATAATTTAAAAAGAAACGACATGAGGTCCCCCCCCCTCCAGACAAGTTAAAGCAGACAGCTGGGGCTTGTATTCTCTGGCTGGTAAGGGGCCATGGATATTGTTCTCCCCCAGCCTAAAATAGCAGCCCATAGCCTTACAGAAAAGGCGCATCTACTAGATGCGCCAAATCTGGTGCTTTGCCCAGCTCTTCCCACTTGCCCTGTAGCGGTGGCAAGTGGGGTAATATTTGTGGGGTTGATGTCACCTCTGTATTGTCAGTAATGGAGAATCGTCTATAAGACACGTATCCCCCTTCTCAGACTATAAACATAATCAGCGCTGTGAATTTACTGTACATGGTTGAAGAAATGTTGGGTTTCCTATGAGATGGGTGCACATGGTCCATGTGCTGTGCGATTCTTTTTTCCTTGCACCCATTGACTTGCATTGGTGGGTTTTGGCTGTTTTACATGGACATACCCAGCATGCTGCAAATTTTTCCTCACCCCAATTGCAGGTGAGGAAAAGCTCACAGATGAACACTACCTCATTGACTAACATTGTAGAGGTTTTCCCTCATTGCACTCTCCGAGTTTAAACACAGATGTGATTGCACCCTTAAGTTTATTTTTAGAACATTGTTGATCAGAATCAATCTTACGATCTTGGTAAGTACTTTAGAAGGATTAACGTTTAACAGTATTTTTTACTGTGTTTTTATTAGTTAAAGTCACAACTAGATTCAGCAGAGTCTACTCTCCACAGAATGGATAAGGATCACAGCACAGAGGTTAAGAGCACCATGACAAGGCTGGAGGAAGAGCAGCAGAGGTATGGCCAGGAACAATTCACACTTCACTGCTACTCCCAAACAATGTAAAGATAAAAACTAGTTAGTCCAGGCTAATTATATTGATGATCTATACATGGTATAAATCAGTTTGTGTCTGACATCCAATGAGGTTGCTATACTTAAGTAAATGTCAGAATATCTGTATAATCCAGTATAAATCCTAATTTGTTTTCAGGATTAGAAAGCCATTCTGACATGGATTTTTACAGTATGTACATTAGCCTCATCAGGTCTTAGATTTCTATTTAGAAACTGCTGGTTACATTCATGATGGATCCTGGATATGTGAAGGCATTTTTAATTTGGAGTGTAACAGTGAGAAAAAACTAATTGGTGTGTGGCCAAAGCCAGATTCTGTTTTGGCTTTTATCCTAAGTCATGTGACAAGGCTCGTTAAAGGGTCGACATTGACTTTTAGGATTGCTTGATCCAATAGGTGTCACTAGAGTTCTAGTCCTCTTCCCCTCTGAAGAGACAATTGGCCAAAGCCATAAGGGCATTTAAGGGGCCGTAGCTGAAAGTGAGTCAGATCAACTTTGAATCTTGTCTTGGATGGTGGAATTATGGTACTATTTACTGTCCTAGTAGTGAACTGGCTACAAGTAAGGGCAAAAAGAGCTGATTGGCAATCCCAGGTGGGGCAGAGAGACAGTCATGCTCCCAGCCAGTAGGCCTAGGCACTGTTAAGCATAGGTTCAGGTTTGCTTTATGTTTGAAATAAACCAATTAAAATACACCACCACCATTTGCCACTGGTTTGTTTGCTGTGAGGATCTAGGATTAAGGCCGGGGTCACACTGGCGAGGAATACGGCCGAGTGAGAGGCGCTAAAAGCACGCATTAGACACGGACCAATGATTCTCTATGGGGCAGCTCCCAACAGCCGTATATTTCTCATCCGTATTCTACGGTCCGTGCCAATCGCAGCATGCTGCAATTGTCAGCGTACTACAGCCGTAATACGCCAATGCAAGTCTATGGGTGCGCAAAAAATACGCATTACACACGGACCACACATGTGACTTGCGAGAAATACGCACCAGGTGTCTTTTAGCAATGCCGGCAATTCAGTGCGCTATACAGTAAACTCACACTGACAGTTTTAATAAAGAAACAAAAGAATAGATGTAGACACATAGAATACACAAATATATATATATATATATATTCTATGTGTCTATATCTATTCTTTGGTTTCGGTTAGAAAACCTGTCATAGGGCTCCATTATATGTCCATTTTGCAAGCCTGCGAGAAAATCTCGGCATACGGATTCCATACGGATGCTTACATGCGCAAAATACGCGACCACACCTTGATTACGGATGACATAGGGAGCACTGTTTAGGGGACATTCATCCGTATTACGCATGTAAAATACTGACCGTATTTTGCGCTGGTTAGTGTGACCCCGGCCTAAGACTAAAGTCAGAACTAAAGATTAAAACTACAGTTAGGGTTAAATCTAGGGTTAGAATTAGAACTAGGATTAAAGTAAGGACTAGGTTTAGGGTTTGGGATAGGGTTAGGTTTAGGGCTAGGCTAATAAAATATTACATTAAAAAATATACAAAAATGTATTAAAATTATTAAAAAGAAATAAATCAGAAAGCATCTAAAGGGTTAAAGGGCAAACTATAATCTCATCAGTATTTTTTTTTTAATATACACATGTTTGGGGGACAAGGGATTCAATACTGAACTGGTGGAAAGGAATCAGGGACATACTTGTCTTTCCCCAGGAACTGGCAACTCACGCTATGCCATTGTATGTACAATAGAATTTCTGACAGAAACAAATCTGAAAAAAAAAACACATATTAACGTACTCATTACATGTTCGAGAAATCTAAATTTATTACATAGCCTAAACATGTTACACACATATTAGATGGACCTGATATATATGTCTAATTTGGGCCCACATTTTTACAGGAGCAACAGCCTAGCGGAGGTTAATAATTCCCTGCGGGAGCAGATGGACCAGCTAAAGCTAACAAATGAAAAATTGAGCGATCAGATGAGGAAACTGACCGCCGACCTGCACAGATCACAGGACGAGATGGAGCAGCAAGAGGCTGAGTTCAGGAAAGACAGAGAGGTGATTTTCCATTTAATTCTATCACCAGATCTCACGACACATTGTTAATTAGCCAAGTACAGTAAATTCACAGCCCGAACCATTAGAATAGATAGAATAGAACTATAGAATAGTATCAAGGATGACACAGGATAGATTACACAGATCCCACCGCTGCCACTGATTTGTCAAAGATCGCAGCCGGTGGTGAGGGGTCACGCTGAACCCACCTACGCTGTTACCTTGTTATATATATCTACCTTGGTGCAGGAGCCTCTGGTTTCAAAAGGAACTTGAATGGTTAGCTCTTTGTGTCTTAATTATTTTCTCTCACTACACCATATGTTCAATGTGGTTCACCTTCCAAAAGAGTTTTAGATTGTAAGCTCTTTCTCCTTCTGCAGAATTCTGTGTGAGGGGGAAGGGGAAAGCCCCCTCCATAAAGATTCCTTATGGATTTTATTTTTCTATGACAAATAGGTAGGTCAGATAGATACAATAGATAGATAGTTAGATATCATGTAGAAGTTTAATGTCAGAAGCTCTCTACATATAATAAACCAGCCCCCCTTAGTGCCTTTCATGTGCCACTAAAGGTTGTTTAGCTTATTTAACCTATTAAATAAATACATTACTGATAAAAAAACGACGTGGGATTCCCCATATTTTTAATAACTAGCTAAGGGAAAGCAGGCAGCTTCGTGCTTATATTATCAGACTGGAAAAGGCCCAATAACCATGGAGCTTCCCAGCCTAACATCAGCTCACAGCTGTCGGCTTAGCCTTTGCTGGTTATTAAAAAAGGTGGACCCTAAAAAAAATGACGTGGGGTCACCCTATTTTTAATAACCAGCAAAGGATAAGCAGTGGGCTGATACTAATAAGCTGGGAAGGTCCATGGACATTGGTCCCTTCCCAGCCTAATAAGACTAGCCATCTCAGAAATCATGCATCTATTAGATGCACCAATTTTGGCGCTTGGCCTCGGCTTTTCCCGATTGTCCTTGTGCGCTGGCAATCAGGGTAATGGGTTTGTGGGGTTGATGTCAGCAGCTGTCGCTGACATCAAGCCCTAGTCTGTCAGACATCCCCGTTACTAACCCCATAGTCAAATAAACACACACATTTTTTTTTTTTTTTTTATAAAAATCACTCCTCGACAATTTGCCTCTTTCACTCATTTATAAAAAAAATAATAATCCAGAGCAGTCTGCCATAACCCAAAAAATGAAGGTCCCATATCGATCCCCATCTTCTTTGTCCAGTTTATGGAGCCCTGTTCAGAGAACTAAGCTCCATAGACAGGAGCAGTAGCCAATGCTGTTTCACATGCTGTGCTCAGCGAGAACCCGGCTGCTGTGATGAGCGGTGACATCAGTAAGGTTACCGCAGTTCACAGCTGCCGGGCCACACAGAGGGCAGCGCGTTACCGCTCATCATTCCGGCTCTCACACAGCTTGAGACCCAACAGCTGTGAACTGCAGTAACCTTACTAACGGCACTGCTGAAACTTTGAGCAATTTTAAATAGCCTTTAGGCCAATACAGACAAGGATTTATTCTCTCATCCTAAGAAATCAGGTTCATTATGCAAATTACACTATGATCAAACTGTGATTAGAGTGTCAGCTCAATGTGATCCGATTCTCTTGCATGAGGAGAAGATAGAGAGGAAAATGTCTTCATCTTCTCCATTCTGTCAAACCGTGAAAATCAGACTGCACTCAGACATCATCCAAGTTCAGTCCGATGTTTTTCACAAAGTCATTGACTTGTATCGCCGAGTGCATTCCGAATATCAAATCAAGTTTGGCCACGCCGAGATTGTTTTCTCAGACAGTCTCTGTCCAAGGAAAAAATCGGAAATGTACACGTTCCCATAGACCAACATTGGTCCTAGTGCGATCTGATGATTTCTCAGATCACCCTTGGACCAATATTACGGTCAAGTGCACGAGCCCGTTTATAAATGTGGTAACATGTTGTAGCTTTCTACCATGTAAAGTATATATAACCCTCCGTCGCAGATCTAATCAAAAATACTGGACTTAAATAAAAAAAAAGCATAATTTTTTTCTGTAACAGACACCATGACAGAAACACTTTTGTTACACCAGTGTGTAGACCAGACGAGTGCTATCCGATTTTTTTGTGTTATTCATTGGGGCAGTGCTGATGCACATTTTTTTCAGTGACCGAATCTGTTGGTGACAAAAGTCTCACGTTACGCACTCGGATGACATCTGTGTGTAGTCGAATTTCTACGGACTCACAAAATGGAGAAATTTTATTCTCCATCTTCTCCTCACAGTGTGTTCTGATTCGCTCACCTGGGAGAATCTGATCACACTATGCTGACACTCAAATAAAACTCTGCTCAGAGTTTGATTGGAGTGTCATTTGCATTTTCGGACCGATTCACTTGGATGAGAGAATCTACGGCCTTCTGACCCTAGCCTTGAACCCTATTGCTCTCACTGCAGTTTTTTAAGCACCGATGGTGTCCATTATATGAAGTATCTGGTACTACCATTATTATCGTTATTCTGCTGCTATGACCAAGCAGAATAATGGAATTTGGAAACGCTGGTGTGAACAGAGCCATAGATGGGGCATTATTAGTGGTTCTCACTTTTTCCTTTTTTTTATGCTTTCAGACTTATACCTCATATCTGGGAAATGAACAGAACAGTATCCTGACCTTGTGGCGGCAGACGGCAACACTGCGCAGTCAGTTTCTGGACATGCGTTCCATGGCTGTGAGGTAAAGAACTTGCTGCGCTGGCACAACATAGAGGTGTACAGTGTTAGAGAATCGTTCTGACAGTGGATCATGGCACAATATAGTTTACACAGCATAATATTAAAGGGTTATTCCCAAAGTATGGTGGGTGTATCTACAGGAAAGGTGATAACTTACTGATTGCTGGCGGTCTGACCGCTCTGGCTGTCCACAATCCTAAGAATTGGGCCCTGTTGCCCCTTCTTGAATGGAGTAGAGTTGTCTATGCTTAACGTCACTGTCTATAAGACTGCAGGAGAAAACGGAGCACAAGAGTCCGCTGTTTGCCGTACTCCAATGGAAGCTGAATGGAGGGGAGGTCGAGCATGCATATTCAAGAACGGGCTGTATAGCCCTGTATGTTCTCTCCTTCCAGAACTCCATTCTTAGGATCCCTGAGGGTCCCATTGGTCAGATCCCTAATGGTTAATAAGTGATCATATTTTTTGTATAACCCTTTAAAGTATTGATATAATTCATTTTTTGTGCAATATTTATTTGCATATTTCAGGGCTCTTGCTGAGACGAAGACAGACATTTCCCGTAGCTCACGTCGTATGCATACAGCCTGTCTGAATTTGGACTCAAACCTCCGCCTTTCCCAAAATGCCGCTGGGGCATCTCTCCATACAGCGCGCCTGGAGCAGCAACTCCGAGACAAAGTGAGACAGATGATTCAGCTGCAGAGTCAGTGGGATGCTGAGAAAGTGGAGCTGAACTCCAGGTAGTAGCACCCGGTGACCAGACCTTCAGTAGAATATTGCAGGGCTCCTTGGTGATGTCCAGGCTGTATGGGGACCAGTTCTTAACGCTCACAATTAGAATTTAGCCAATTTTGAAAAACTCGGTTACAATTATGATCGATGGCGGCGAATATTGTTTTTGCATTATTCGCCGAACACAGCCGAATGTCATTGGAGTTAATGGGAGTAGAAATGACCGAATATGTTCGGAACCGATCTTCAGACATAAACTCGGCATTAATAGGGTACCAATATGGCATAAATATGGCAAATTCAGATTCGGTGACCAATTCCAAACATATTCACTCAATTGACAGTCTTAAAGGGAACCTGTTACTCTATCCATGCAGCCTAAACCACGGTCAGCATGAATCAGATACATATAGAGCATCTGCAACCTTATTGTTTTAGATCGGATAACCCCTTTAAAGAACCCTGAACAAGAATAATGTGACTAATCAGTACATCTATAGCCGTGTCTGTTACCCCCGCCCATCTTCATCATACTTTTTCAAATTTATAGGCATATTTCTGATTAAAGGCATCGTCCAGTACTTTTATTTTGATGGCCTATCCTTAGGATAGATCATCAATATTGGATCGGTGGCTGTGCGAGCCAGGCACTCCCACCAATCATCTGTTTCCATTGCCAGCAGCAGCCAGATGTGATCAATTTTGGAGCACAGCTCTGTCAACTGTATAGTGTCTGCAGCCGGGGGATGCCGAGCGACCCCCAATCATTGCACCCCCAGCAATCTCATATTGATGACCTATTCTGAGACTAGGCCATCAATATAAACGTACTGGACAATGCCTTCAATATAGAAAAAGTTGTACAATAGGACCTATATGTGTCCAGTAGACAAATCCAGTGATATAGGGGTCGGCGTTCCATATATTTCCATGCTTATTACTTTCCCAATATTAAAAAAGCAAAAATCTGAAAAAAAAAAGCTTTGTCGTAAAGTTATAATTTATAATCAGTGGCCCAAGGGCTCATGCACAACCTTATTTTTGGTCCGGGTGCGATCCAACAAAACACCTGATCACACTGGAACCAATGTTATTTTATTTTATTCCATTTTTTCCTTGTACCTTGTCTGTCCTAAGAAAAAAATCTCACCATTTGCATCTGTAAATCGGATCCACTCGGCCATTCAAGTCAATGGGTCCGTCAAAAAAAATCAGATCATGCTCAGATGACATTCGAGTGTGGTCCAGTGCTCACGGACTGACAGAATGGAGAAGATGGAGACCTTTTTTTTTTTTTACAATTTCCAAGAAAATCGGATCACACTTTGATCACACTCCGAATAGAATGTGATCAGCGTGAAATGTCAAAGAGGATTTGGGATCACTTTCTATTTAATTTATCTGGTAATCTGCACAATCCGACCACGGGCACACGGCAGTATTTTGGGGAATTTTTTACTTAAGTATTTGTTGTATGCCAAACCCATGAGTGGGTGATAAATCCTGAAGTGGGGACGTGTTTCTATTACACTTTTCCTCTGATCGTTCCACTCCTCGTTTTGTCTTACAAATACTGATGTAAAATACTGACCAGATACTGACGTGTGAACATATTATCAGTTTTCCATACTTTGACTTTTTGCTGAGCTTGTGTTGGGTTTGTGATAATACATAATAATCTTTCTGCAGTGTACAGCATGGTCGGGAGGCAGGACACCAGAAAGGCGATCTGAAGAGACGAATTAAATATGGCACCAGAAATGACACAGCTCCATACATTGAATAGTGGCAGTTCACATGTATAGGAGGGAGCTTGCATTACCCCTCATGGCCACTGCACATTGTATGGCGCTGTGGCACTTCAATCAGTCGATCGGAGGTTACAAAGCCTCTTTGCTATGTAAGAAATCCAAGAATAATTGCTTAGCTTTGACCTATATCTCTGTATAGCAGAAATGTTTATTATTTTCAGTATTAAGCATGACGTAAGGAATGGCTAGGTGATCTATTGCGTGTGACAAAGTAAGCTGTAATCCTTAGTTAGCAGCCAGGGGATTTGCCTTGTATAAGTAACAGCATTGATACTCACCTCCTGAACCCTACTGAGTGATGAAGACGGATACAGATGGGAGCATGAAGCCTTTACACATGTCTCAGCAATGGGATAAATAGATCCCTTTGTGCCCTAATCATAAACTGCGCTCCGAATCCAAGAGATGGTATTATGGTCTGGTGATTCATTGCTTTAGACTGTGATTTCCACGTCACCATCATTTGTTTAGCAAGTAGACCAAGCTTCTTAATCAGAGGAGGTTAATGCCGTCTTAGGCATTTTATTTCACCGGATGCTTGAAATGAGCAAAAAAATGTAGACAATGTGTTGGCGTCTGACATTCCACAAATACTTCTGTGCTACATACTACATTTCTATAGCCCCCGACACCTGCCACCTCTCCCTGTCCCCACAAGCCGTGGAAACTGAGAGGTATGAAAGTTATGCATGATGGTGAGTGGAGGTTATACGGTCACATATGGATGGAGATGACTTGGATCACCAGTGCAACAGCGGGCAGGTGAGCCCTCCAAGAAGTAAGAAACCCTTACATGGATTTAGTAAAGGGGTTGTCCACTATTCGCCAGCGTAAAGTAAATAAAGATGACCTCCTCTTCCGTTCCAGCAATGTTAGCTCCGGGTCTCATAGGAAATTGTTATGTCACATGTCACCCGTTGTTGCAATTTTTTTTACTTGTGAGTGGCTCACTTAAAAGATGCGCGGCCCCGCTGCTGCCCAACAGCTTTACTGTCACTTAGGCCAGAAGCTGACACATATCTACACTAGCTAGTAGAGATTTTGGTTTCTTGTGCACGGGCAGTCCAAAAATTCTGCTACCAGCATGCACCCCTTAATACATTTGGCACATCCAACTCTAGCAGGCATTTAATGAAGACTGGCATATGATGAATTCCCCCTTATGTCGTGGTGGAGTATCTGGATGCTAAACATTCCAAGTATAAAGAGGATGTCTAGTTTTAGTGCAGTGGCTTGCAAAAGTATTTCACCCCCTTTGGCTTTTTACCTATTCTGTTACATTACAACCCATGTTTAATATTTTTGTAATCCAATTTGTGTGTGATGCATCAGCGCTAAATAGTCTAAGTTGGTGAAGTGAGACAAATATTAAATTTATGGGATCAAATATCTAAAAATTGTCACGTGCATATGTATTCACCCCTAAGTCACATGCTTAGTGACAGGACGTCCCCCTGTGTGCAATCTAAGTGTCACTTGGTCTGTCAGTATATACACTTTACCTTATCTGAGAGGCCACAGAGGCATTAAGCAAGAGGCACCACTAACCAAACACCCCGAAGACCAAGGAGATCTCCAAACAAAGTGGGTGAGGAGAACAAGTCAGGATAGGGTTATACAAAATATCCCAATCTCTAATGATAAAACCCTGGGTCCGGTAATTGAGCGATTTATTTCCTTCCAAAAAGCGGAAATGAAAACTGACATGTGAACACAGCCTTAGGCCGGGGTCACACTACCGTGTGTGATGTGAGTCTCTTGCATCAACACCCGGCACTGCCGCTGACACTCAGGACCGGAGGTGTGGCTGCATAGAAATACATAGAAATACATGCAGCCGCATGCTCCGGTACTGAGTGCCGGCGGCAGCGCCGGGTGTGGATGCGAGAGACTCGTGCGAGTTTCTTGCATCACACACAGTAGTGTGACCCCGGCCTTACACAGCAAACACTACATATATAGGGTCATATGAACTGAATCCATTTCACTCTGTTTTCGGACAGAATCATGGAGCTGTCTACGAAGGTCGACAAGTTGAAAGAAGAGAACAGTAAGATGGAAAAGGAAAAGCAAAGACTGGTAAGCTTTTTGGGTCCAAAGTAAAACGTTTAGACATTTAACAGATTTTTTATTTCTTAGGCTGGATTCACACAATTTTCTTTTCTGTTCTGTAACGAAATTAAAAAAAAAAACCCACTCCAATAGTACATGTATCATACTGTAGTTATATTGCTAAACTTTATATCGTGAAGACCGCTCTTCTCTTCACTAATCCCAGGGATCATCTGTTTTCGTGGGTGCAATCCTCCTCTGACTGCAACCAAGGAGTAGTTGTCCATGTAATCCAGCGCAGGAGGCATTTTTACAGATTGGCTCTATGTTCCTGTTATAAGGGATTTCCTGAAACGGTGACCCCACTTTTTGACATTCGTTAGCTCCGATGGGGCATAAGACAAGGGTTACCTTCATAAAACAAAACCTTTAGGAATGATTACTATAAAATATTCATATGTTTCTTTTCTTTGCCATTTGTGCAGTCGCTTCACCCTACAGTCAGCAGTTAGGGGGTTAAGCACAAACGTATTTCATATACAGAACTTTTTACTATGTACCAGGCCATTAAGTTTCACCCCGTCAGATGCTTGCAGGTGTGTTCAGGACCCCTCATGGAGGGATCAGCTTATCCATAATACAGCACTTCACACACGCTCTAATGAAGCAGGAACCTCAAGATGGATTCCCTGTGACGTCCTGGGAGCGATCCTCAGAGAGCCTCGGTTTTCACAGAGCCATTACTTTCTTTTGACTGACACTTTCCAACATCACTCTCCAGGGATTTTCTGTTAACACTGTCACTTGCAGACACTTAATAAAAAGGTCATAAATCTAAGGCTGTGAGTGAGACGAGGTTTTCTGTGTAACATTAAGTCACTCAGAGCTGACATTTCTTTCCAGATGAAGTTGTACATGGTGACTTATTAGAATCTAACGCTGGCGAAAAAGGGGGGTCATGGGTCTTTATAGCCAAACTAAGGCCTGTTTCACACTTGCTTTTTTTTGCAGCGCGTTTTTCCCGCAAAAAAACGCATTGAAAAACGCATACAAAAGCATACAACTGCTGCGTTTTTTTCAAGCATTTTTATGAGCATGCATGAAAAAAACGCAGCGTTTCTAAGCGTTTGTATGCGTTTTTAGTGCGTTTTTACCGCGTTTGCGTTTTTTTCCAACATTAGGTGGCCACTCACACTAACCCAAACCATGACTTTACTAACCCTAACCCTGACCCTAACCCTGACCCTAACCCTAACCCTTAACCAAACCATACTTAACCCTGACCCTAACCCTTAACCAAACCATACTTAACCCTAACCCTGACCCTAACCCTTAACCAAACCATACTTAACCCTAACCCTGACCCTAACCCTTAACCAAACCATACTTAACCTTAACCCTATCCCTGACCCTAACCCTGACCCTAACCCTGACCCTAACCCTAACCCTTAACCAAACCATACTTAACCCTAACCCTGACCCTAACCCTTAACCAAACCATACTTAACCTTAACCCTAACCCTGACCCTAACCCTTAACCAAACCATACTTAACCCTAACCCTGACCCTAACCCTGACCCTAACCCTTAACCAAACCATACTTAACCCTGACCCTAACCCTGACCCTAACCCTAAACCCCCTTAACTAACCCTAACTTTACCCAAACCCCTAAATTCCATTGTCTAAACTAATGGTAAAAAAAAAAACGCATGTGCAAAAAAACGCATACATAAGCATGCCAATGCGCACATATGCTCACCATAGACTTATAATGGGTGTCTTGCTGTAAAAAAACGCATTGCGCGCATGCGTTTTTTTGAGGCAAATCGGACGCACTTTGCATTTTGTGCGCCCGAGCACATACCGCAAAAAAACGCATGCGCGGTAAAACGCGTACAAACGCATGTGTATGCGCACATAAGCGCATCCCATGCAAAGTATAGGAAAAAAAAACGCATGCGCTATTTAGCGCTAAATTACCGCGAAAAAAAACGCAAATGTGAAACCAGCCTAAGAGTACAAAAAAGAGCTATGTAAAAGATATTTAGATACATTCGTAAATGAAAAACACTGTAGTAAAATAATCTTAATCCTCTGGAAACTACAAAACAGAAAAGGATAAATGTCTGATTTCTTCTAAATCAGTGGACATTTGGACTACAGCTGTAACCCTTGTAAATTGGAAAGTTAAAGCAGTACCTGATATCATTTAGTTGTCTTTCCCAAAAACTATTTATAGAAAATATTTTCACCTTATTCACCATGTTCATCATTTGGGTTTCCTCTTACCAGTCAAAGAATTTAACCCCATTACACAGCCAAGTACATGTTCTATCTATTTTTTCATGGATAGGCCAAGTACCCATTTTAGTTTGCGGCCCTTTTCACATGTCCATTTTTTTTATTTTGCTAACAATGGGACTAAATTAAAAAAAGACATGTTTAAATTTTGTCCGACCAAACTCCCCCCATTCAAGTGGATAACTGAATGGGTCCAGGAAAAAAATAGCCAGCACATGGATGGCATTCATGTTCCATCTTAGTTCTGCCTGTTTTTCACTGAGAGATGGGCAGACACCTGGATGTTTGGGTCCGGAGGGTTCAGCCAAACACTTATAAAAACATCTGGTTCGGGTACCAGAACAGTACCTGGACCCGAACCTAAACCTAGACCCTATTCACTTAAATAGCGGGCCTGAACATCCAGTGTTTGCAATGCTGTAATGTATACGACAGTGTGGCAAACACCACTTCTGATCGGCGGTAAAATCATCACCGCCGGTCAAACAGCCACGGTTCCCACGCTGTCAAAAGACTGCGTGAGTGTGCAGCTGCGATCGGAGGTATAAAGTTTACCTGCGGTCACTGGTGTCAGCTGATGGGACTACTGCTCCCATCAACTGCCGCTAATAACAGTGGAAATATTCATCAGCTGGCGCTTGCGCTGTAAATAAATAATTTTAAAAAAAACGGCGTGGGTTCCCCTGTATTTTTGATAACCAGCCCGGCAAAACTCACAGCTGGGGGCTGCAACCCTCAGCTGTCAGCTTCAGCAAGGCTGGTTATCAAGAATAGAGGGGTGCCCATGCTGTTTTTTAAATTATTTAAATAAATCATTTTAAAAAAGTGGCTTAGGGTCACTACCATTTTTGACAAGTTCACCGCAGTTCACCAGAATTTCACTGTGGTGAATTTGAACTGCGGTGAACTCGCCTCTGCACCAGGGATCTCACCGAGGTCACTGCAGTTCAGCCTGAATGGGAACGCAGTTTCAGTGATTGGCAGTAACCTCGATGAGGTCACCGTTATTCACTGATGCTGCAAGCTCATTTCCCAGTGGTTCTCAGCCTGGACGGTCACATCTTGGCGCTGTCCAGGTTGAAAACTGTTTATCCTACAGACATGGATTTCGATGTGGGACAGAACGACAGAGACGTGAGGGATATTGTTGTTTTTTATTTTTGTTTTATTACAGGAGACGAGGGATTCAGTGGAATTAGGCGCTTGGTGAGTAGAACTGTGTTTGTTATTTTTAAATAAAAAAGTAAAAGTGTGTTTTGTTTTATTTCTAATAAAGGACTTTGTTCTGGCTGTGTCTTTATTTACCATATAACTATAGGATTAGTAATGGATAGGTGTCTTATAGACGCCTCTCCATTAGTAATCCGTGGGCTTGATGTCACCTGACAATACAAAGGTGATATCAACCCCACAAATGTGAACCCTATTTGCCACTGCTACAGGGCAAGTGGGAAGAGCCGGGCAAAGCACCAGAAACTAATAGATGCACTTTTTCTGGATGGCTGCGGACTGCTATCTTTAGGCTGGTGGGGGAGAGTGGCAATATTCTTGATAACCAGCGTTGCTGACAGCTGAGGGTTGCAGCCCCCAGCGTGAGTTTTGACTGCCTGGATATCAAAAATACAGGAGAACCGACACTGGTTTTTTTTTTTCATTATTTATTTACAGCGCTGATGCCAGCTGATGAATACTCCAATGAGCCGCTCCTGCTCTCGCAGTTATTAGCAGCAGCAGGCGTTGGCTGATGGGAGCAGTAGTCCCATCAGCTGACACCAGTGACCAGAGGTAAACTTTAAACCTCCGATCACAGCTGAGTACTCACGCTGTATTTTGACTGCTTGGTAACCGCTGCTGTCTGGCTAGCGGTGATGATTTTTACTGCTGATCAGAAGCGGTGTTTGCCACGCTGCCATGCACAAATAGTAACATGGAATTCCTGGTGAAGTTCATGTATGGTGTCTGTGGCCGTGCTAGGTGTTTGGTATGGATGCCGAACTTTACTGTTTGGGTTCACCCATCTCTACTGATAATTCTAGGAGTGCCTTGGGAAACCTTCATCAATTGTTTTTTTTTTACAAGAGCAATTGATGACACACAGATAATAAAAACAGACATACGGACCAAAAATGTGTGACAATTGGATCCTGCACACTGATAAAAATTGGTCAGATTTTTCTTGCATGCTAGTAAAAGAAACTGACTTCTAAAATTCGACCTCTTACAGTAAGATTTTTGGAAATTGGTGGCATAATTTTGTGGGAGCAAACTGCATTAGGATTTACACAGCTCCATTTGACTATAGTAGAATCTTTATATGGCTCAGTGTTTATAAACAGCCAAAATACAGTGACGAGCAAAAGGGTACCAATGTTTTGAACTTTTGACTTTCAGGCTTCATATCTAACCATCCACTACTACAGTACTTTGATCATGAGACTACCATCATTTTATAGACAATTATCTTGGCTATCTCATAAATTTGACTTGCACCTATTTAGCATATGATTTGTTATGCAGATTCTTGTCATGTCACTGTATTGTTATTGTTTTGCTCCTAAAAATCACTTGACTGTTGCAAGTCAATCAGTGGTCACTAGGGTGACCGCAAAAAATCGATGTCGGAATTTTGTCCGTCTGGACCCCACAAAACGATTCCCCTTTCCAGATATTGAGATAGCCAAAATTTGAGCTCGATCAAACGACGTTAACCCGTGCCGCTCGTCGCTCAAAGTTTGAAAAAATCCAAATTGAGGTTTTTTTAAGATTTAGGTATTTTGCATAGTCTGTTAGACTATAAAGAATGTGACAACAACATTGCAGAAATAGCCCTGACCAAATTTTCGAACCATTTTTGGTATTTGAATGCAGAGTTGGTGGGATTATCGTTTTTTGATCCCACCATTACAGACAATGAAAAGTTGTTAATGGCTAATAAATTGCTCAGTAGCACAGATGAACCATCAGAGCACGCTAGGGTTGTAAATCCAAAAGTTAGGAAAGAAAAATTAAAAGAGGTAGGAAGTAACCGACTTTAACAACCTTCTGACAAAAGATGAAGAACAAAAGCAATATGTCCTGCAAGTTGTAAGCAAATGCCGAGCATTATATTCTGATGTTTCAAAAACTACTTTAACAAAAGCTCTAGAATAGATTAGATAACTATGTAAAATTATCAACTCATGTAGGTTAGCGTGCTCTGATGGTTCATCTGTGCTACTGAGCAATTTATTAGCCATTAACAACTTTTCATTGTCTGTAATGGTGGGATCAAAAAACGATAATCCCACCAACTCTGCATTCAAATACCAAAAATGGTTCGAAAATTTGGTCAGGGCTATTTCTGCAATGTTGTTGTCACATTCTTTATAGTCTAACAGACTATGCAAAATACCTAAATCTTAAAATACCTCAATTTGGATTTTTTCAAACTTTGAGCGACGAGCGGCACGGGTTAACGTCGTTTGATCGAGCTCAAATTTTGGCTATCTCAATATCTGGAAAGGGGAATCGTTTTGTGGGGTCCAGACGGACAAGATTCCAACATTTTTCCCCCCCATATGAGATCCGGTCACCCTAGTGGTCACTGACTAGCTGCAGCCGTGATTACTGACATATTGCTCAGCAGCCGCACAATAATGTCACGTCACCCGCAGTGAACAGTGGCGCCAACATTGCAGGTGAGTATACGTTGTTTTAATTTAAAAAAAAAAAAAAAACACAAATTGAGCTTGTTTGAGTTGGTACACATGCAGCATATAAATGCATGTTCACATGGCCAAAAAGCATACAAAACCTACAAAAGACAAAATGAATAAAAACCCTGCTATAATTAAATTAGTAAAAAGCAAAAGTGCATTTAAATCATACATAGTCCTTAGTAATACTGTAATTGATCAAACATAGCATAAAAGCCGTCCCACCATCGACAAGGTGACTCTGTGGTCAGGGCGGTCCTACACTGTCTAGTATTAGTAACCTTATCATGTGTCAAAGTTGACATCTGTGTGAATAAGGGCAGACAAGGACCCATCCCAACCACTGGACACCAGGCAGGGGAAGCCTTTAAATACAATTTCCAGCTCAGGAGAGGGAGGCCACACCCCAGCTTGCACAGAATGCAAAAATACAAAGAAAAAACACAAAAATTGAGCTTGGTTTGAGTTGGTACACATGCAGCATATAAATGCATGTTCACATGGCCAAAAAGCATACAAAACCTACAAAAGACAAAATGAAAAAAACCCTGCTATAATTAAATAAGTAAAAAGCAAAAGTGCATTTAAATCATACAGAGTTCTTAGTAATACTGTATTTGATCAAACATAGCATAAAAGCCGTCCCACCATCGACAAGGTGACTCTGTGGTCGGGGCGGTCCTACACTGTCTAGTATTAGTAACCTTATCATGTGTCAAAGTTGACTTCTGTGTGAATAAGGGCAGACAAGGACCGGACACCAGTCAGGGGAGGCCTTTATGTGCACACGTAGTTTTTTGGGTGTGCGGATTTTGGAGAGAAAACCGCAGGTAAATCTGCAGGACAAAAGTCCTGCGGTTTTACACCTCATAATGGATGAGGTGTAAAACTGCAGTGTTTCTGCACAAAACAATTGACATGCTGCGGATTGTAAACCGCAGCAAAACCGCACGGAAAAATCCGCAGCATGTGCACAGCGTTTTTAATTTCCATAGGAAATAAAGGTACTGTACAACGCAGCAGAATCCGCACCGTGTGCACATACCCTTAAATACAATTTCCAGCTCAGGAGAGGAAGGCCACACCCCAGCTTGCACAGAATGCAAAAATACAAAGAAAAAACACAGAAATTGAGCTTGGTTTGAGTTGGTACACATGCAGCATATAAATGCATGTTCACATGGCCAAAAAGCATACAAAACCTACAAAAGACAAAATGAAAAAAACCCTGCTGTAATCAAATAAGTAAAAAGCAAAAGTGCATTTAAATCATACAGAGTTCTTAGTAATACTGTATTTGATCAAACATAGCATAAAAGCCGTCTCACCATCGACAAGGTGACTCTGTGGTTTTTATTTTCTATAGTGCCCTGAATTGATAAGGCAGGGGTTGCTCAATGGCAATGATCGTGGTAGACATGTCTATAAGCAACCTTAGTAAAGATATTTATATATGAAAGTAAAGATGGAATCACTGATTCAATTACAAAGGAAGCTGCAGAGATGACGGAATATTACAAGGAAGTTGTTGTTTGTCCTTTATTGGACATCCCATTATGGCCCCAAGGTACTGGGTCCGATTAGTAAGGGTCCCAGCGTTCTGCAGAAATTTAAAAGAATCTATAATTACTTTACGGACTGGCTCTGTCCTCTTCTCTCAGCCCTGTGTCCCCATTAGTCTCCTGACATAATGTCACAGGAACACTTCAGCCTTCACAGTTACGAACAGGTGGAAAAACATTGTTTCCTCCGCTTTGTATAGAATGTGAAGGCTGCAGCCGAAAAGCAGCCACTGTATGGCTGCAGTGGTCACATAACAATATTTCTGCTCAGGAAAAACGGGTCAAATTGAAGATGCGACTCCAAAAGGTAAGATTTTTTTCATTTATGCAGGTCCCCAGGGGCCAATAATAATCTATTTATGGCCAGCGGATGTACCCTTAGCTTTTTCTTTACATTGAGCTTTTGAATCTTGTTTGGGTCTTCCTAGTAGGCTATGTGTACACGTTGCGGGTTCTGCTGCGGATCCGCAGCGTTTTTGGCCCTGCGGATCCGCAGCAGTTTCTGCTGCAGTGTACAGTACCACTATAGTCAATGGAAAATGAAAAATGCAGTGCACATGCTGTGGATTTTTCCGCGCGGATTTGCTGCAGTTTTAAATCCGCAGCATGTCAATTCTTTGTGCGGAATCCGCAGCGGTTTTACACCTGCTCCATTGTAGAGTTGTCAAACTGCAGGGGAAAACCACAGGCTAATCCGCAGATAAACCGCAGGTCTTTTGACCTGTGGATTTACCTGCGGATTTTTCCAAATCCGTGCGGAAAAATCCGCAGCACAATCCGCAACGTGTGCACATAGCCGTACAATCAATTAAGATGATCCAAATATATGAGCTCCTAATAAAAGAACAGGACATAATGCATATTTTAATAGTGAAGGATATTCATTTATTAGAAAATACTATAATGTAAAAAGCAAGAACCTGTGCTGCTCCCTAGTACTAAGCCACCCAGGTATGCACTGCCATACTAGCTTTATAAGATTACTCTAGAGTCTAGACAGAATCTGTCTGGAAAACTGTATTCTTCCATTTGAAAACTGAGGTACAATGGCGGTCCGAGGCCCCCCGAGCCAATATATGGCTGCATGAATAGAGTGGACTATGAATTGTACTACAAGATGTCACCATATAACAGAAGTGATCTATGTCCTACTTACAGGAAAACACAGGCTGTGACACCTGGCAAGAGCTGGAAGGTGTCAGAGAGGAATGTGAGTCGCTGCAGCAAATCTTAAACACCATTACTCAGGTATGTCGCATTATGATGCATAATGTGCCAGATGCATTGTGCACAAAGACTCGGCAGATTTTAGCAAATAAGTCTTACAGAGGATCTGTCACCACTCTTGACATGTCTCTTTTACTAAATACTTGCACTCCCTATAATATAATCATTCTGGGGCACCATTTCTTAGAACTCTGTTATGTCATTCCTCTGTTATTCTTCCTGTAAATAAATTGGCAGGGGGTAAATTTTATTGCACTTTTCACTGTCCCCTCCATTCTCTGGCACTGATTGGACAGTGTAAGAGGGTGTAGGGTCAGACCCCAACTGTGTTTTAAATAACCATTATAATTTGAGTTCCTCTTTAAAGGGAATCTGTCAACAGATATTTAATCTGAGAGCAACATGAAGTAGAGAAAGAGACCCTGATTCCAGCGATGTGTCACTTACTGGGCTGCATCTTGTTGTTTCAATAAAATCACTGTTATCTCAGAAGGAGATTATTATTAGAGGACTAGTTGTCTTCTCTCATGTAGTCATCATGTTCTGCTTAAGCCCAGACCAATACTGATTAGCAGCTTTCTGCCTATGCTCCCTCTCCCTGCCGCTCCCTCTCCTCGGGCATTTTCCCATCCTCCTTCAAACACTCTATTGTTACTCCATTACTAAAGGAACCAGCTCTCGACCCATCCTGCACAAATAAATACAGACCAGTCTCCAATCTCCCCTTCATCTCTAAACTCTTGGAGCGCCTGGTCCACATCTGCCTTACCCGTTACCTCTCCACTCACTCCCTCCTAGACCCTTCACAGTTCGGCATCTGCCCCCTACATTCGACAGAAACTGCATTCATCAAAGTGACTAATGACCTTCTGACAGCAAGTTTAACGGTGACCACTCTCTGCTCATTCTTCTCGACCTTTCTGCAGCTTTCGACACTGTTGACCACCATCTCCTACTCTAAGCTCCATTCACTAGGCATTATTACACTGCTCTCTCCTGGTTCTCTTCCTATCTTTCTGACCGCTCCTTCAGTGTTTTGTTCTCTGGCTCCACGTCATCTCCTCTTCCACTCGCTGTCGGGGTACCTCAGGGCTCAGTCCTTGGCTCCCTTCTATTCTCTCTTTACACGGCCCCAATTGGACAGACCATCAGCAGATTTAGCTTTCAGTACCATATTTATGAGGATGACACACAACTATACACATTATCCCTCGACCTTACCCCCGCTGTACTACCGAACGCCATTGATTGTCTGTCCGCAGTCTCCAACATTATGTCCGCTCTCTATCTGAAACTCAGCCTCTCCAAAACTGAACGTCTTCTGCTCCCGCCGTATACTAACCTCCCTAAATCTGACATTTCCCTCTCCGTGGGTGGCATCATAATAACACCCCGGCAGCAGGTACACTGTCTGGGTGTTATGTTTGACACCAATCTCTCCTTCACATCCCATATACAATCTCTTGCCCGCTCTTGCTGCTTACACCTAAAGAACATCTCTAGAATCCGCCCTCTTCTCACCATGGAAACAACAAAAACCCTCACTGTCACATTGATCCACTCCCGCCTGGACTACTGCAACGCTCTATTAATTGTCCTCCCCATTACTCGACTTTCCCCTCTACAGTCCATACTTAATGCAGCAGCCAGGGTCATCCATCTGGCTAATCGGTACTCGGACGCATCCGCTCTTCGCCAGTCCTTACATTGGCTGCCCATTCATTATAGGATCCAATTCAAAGTATTTGTTCTCACCCACAAACCTCTCCACAATGCGGCACCCCCCTACATCTCCTCCCTCATTTCTGTCTATTGGCCTAACTGACAGCTGCGCTCTGCAAATGACTTTCGACTAACCCCTGCACTAATCCGTACCTCCCACTCCCGACTCCAAGACTTCTCCCGCGCTGCGCCATTCCTCTGGAATGCTCTACCCCAAGAAATTAGGACTATCCACAATTTGCATAGTTGTAGGCGCGCCCTCAAAACGCATTTGATCAGAGTGGCCTATCACATTCACTAATCTAAGTCATTTTATGTGTAAGTGTGCGTGTGTAGCCCATTCACCAGCTCCATCCATCCCTCAAGATGGCTGGACCATTATTGTAAATACACACCTGTACTTTGTATCTCCCCCACCTCGTTGTAGATTGTAAGCTCTCACGAGGAGGGTCGTCTTAGGCCTCTTTCACACTTCAGATTTTTACAATCAGTCACAATCCACCAAGTTTTGAAAAAAACGGATCCTCAATTTTCTTTTGAGGATCCGTTTTTTTTCCCCATTGACTTCCATTAATGGCGGATTGTGACGGATTGCCGTCCGTTGCATCCGTTTTTTTTGCGGATCCGCCAAAAGTTGCTGTCCGTCACCATCCTCAAAGATTTCAAAACGGAGCTTGCAACGTTTTTTTCTTTCTTTGGCGGATATCTCTCTCTCTCTTTTTCCAGGCTGCGATTCCTTTAAAATTCTTCATTTGTCGGATCCGTCAAAAAAACGGACAGGTGGCATCCGTTGTCATCAGTACTAAAACGGATCCGCCATCCGTCCTTTTGGCGGATTTTGACTGATGCAAAAAACTGAAGTGTGAAAGAGGCCTTATTTTGCTTTAATGATTGTATTGTTAACATTGTTAATTATGACTTGTGTTTTGAAACTGTTAACCTGTAAAGTGCTGCGGAATATGTTGGTGCTATTTAAATAAAGATTTATTATTGTTATTAATAAACACAGTGTACACCGAAAGCTGTCAATCAGTGTTGTGGGTCGGGGTTATACAGAGCTCAGCATTCAAAGAACTGGGGGATCTGCAGTAGAGAGAACTTTTATCAAAACTGGGACAAGCAACCCTATAAGTTAAGATATACATTGCTGGAATCGGATCTATGCCCTACATCATGCTGCTTTAAGATTACATGACAAAAACCTGGAGACAGATACCCTTTAAAAGCCGGGGTCACACTAGCAATGAATACGGACAAGTGCTATGCGATAAAACATCACATAGCACTCGGATAAGTATTCATCTATGGGGCAGCTCCCATCAGCGGTTTTTTTTCTTGGCCGTTTTCAGTGTCTTGGCTCACTCTCACCCATTTAAGTCTATGGGTGCGAGTGACAGCGCACATCACTCTAATGTCATCCGAGTGCTGTGCGATATACGCTGACCCTGGCAATGGAGGAGATGGAGAAATTAGTTTCTCTGCCTCCTCCGTAGCTGTGCTCCTATTCTCTCTGTGCGAGATGCTCGGAGCACAGACGCATGACACTCGGCTCCTGCTTGCAGCAGAGCAGGAGCCGAGGGTCAATAGCATATTGCATCCCATGCTCTCGCATCGGATGCCATACGCTAGTCTGACCCTGGCCAAAGTGTTATTCTCATCTTCCATCTTCAAGAATGCAATTGAAAGTTGACAGTTCAGAACTGCGACATTGCTCTATGTAAAACGAGTCGCTGTTCATTTGTTCAGTTTTTTCAGTGTCTTTTAACCTCTTCAGAATTCCAAAACGCCAAGCAGTTTTGGTAAAAACTTCCATGAATCGGGCATATGAGTCCAATTAAAAGGCATCGTCTTGATTTCAGCACATCTTATTCCTGCACACTTCTCATTAAGACTGGAGAGGGAAACATCAGCCTTAAAGAATCGGGCCCACAGCGCTGTTCTCTATTAAACAAACCGTGAAGTCCTATTGGTAGACATGTTACAGGAGAGGAGGACCTGAGTTATACAACGTTACTGTATCTGGATCTAAGTTGCTGATAGTTTGGGTCGGGAATCTTGCAGTTGGGCCTTGGTCACATATTCAGGATTTTGTCAGTATTTTACTTCAGTATTTATAAGCCAAAATCATGGTAACACAAGCCCCACTCATTGATAAATAATTACACATGACACCAATAAAATATGGAATAAAATGGCGGTGGCCTTTATTTTTGAGTTACTTTAGAATTCAGATTTAATCAACCATAACAGGTAAACCATTTAGATTCCGTAAAATGAATTAAATCATAACCAGCTCATCCAAATCCGCCCGGAAGCCGGGTGATTTTCCCACAAAATAAACGACACAACATCAATAAAGAAAACAGGGGAGGGAGGGATCTTCAGTCTTCTTGGGATGAATGAGAGGTAAATCCTACGAACAGCTGGTATTTATAGCATCAATCGTGCCGCACTTTTTGACAGGAGCCAATCAAATTGACAGAAAAAAGCGGGAAGAGGAACCAGACCAAACCAGTTTTAACCTGCTCATGCATAGCGCAGCTTACACAGGTCCCTTAACCCTTTGGATACCCAACCAATGATAAACACCTTACATAACCTATAACCAGAAAATGGGGGCTGTGTTATGCGACCCCCCTCATATACATTCAAGAGGAGGGCGTTCAGGAGTGAAACAATCAGAGCAAAAGTATAATAGAAACACGTCACCACTTATGTATTTATCACCCACTCCTGGTTGTTTTGGCTTACAAATACTGAGGTAAAAAACTGACCAAATACTGACCGTGTGAACATGGCCTGAGGCCAAGACTTGAAGTCGTCATACAAATGCTAAAATGCAGCCACATTTTTGTCTGAATAAGGCCTTGCTCATCTATCACTATATGTGCACTCATACATGGAAAGCTACTGCTTACTCCTACATGGAAGCTCCTTGAAGTGACTGCAGGAAGTCTGCTGGTATCCATCAAGTTTGGTCTCTGGTTCTATTTTGGTCTCCGTCAATAATTGCTTGCAAATAACCTGACAAGATACAGTGAGGGATGAAAGTGTTGGCACCATTGAAATTGTTCCAGAAAGTGAATTTCCGTATCTTGCGGACTACAAGATGCATCGGTCCATAAGATGCACCCCAAACTTTGAGTAGGAAAATAGGAAAAAAAAAAGTTTAGTGAGTCAGAAGGGGGTCCGTCATCTAGTTTGAATGTACCCTACCTGGGAGGTGGCAGCAGCGATGGAGCACGGTCACAGGAGGTAGGGTCACCACTGTAGGAAGTCGGCGGTGGCAGGAGTGGGGCAATGAGTCAAGCTCTCAGTCTGTTCATGCGCCGCCTCTGGTGTCCATTTTCCTGAAGCCCACCGCCAGGAGAGCATGCACTGCCGACATTTTGTTGAAAAAAAAAAAAAAAACAGAAAAAAAAGGCAAATTTGACATAATGTCACTCAAAACCCCCAAAATGGGCAGGGCAAAATTGCTGTCACTTTTCCAAAATTATGGCTAAACAACTTTGTTTCAAGTTCATGTGATGCTCGTTCAAACTCACCTTGGGCAAGTAACAGGTGTGAGCAATATGAAAATCACCTATTGTGCCCTAAATAGTAACACCGAGGACCGTGAAAGACTAATAACCGATAAGGAAAAAAAGGATCCTCCAAACACAAATAGTGTCTAAAAAGTATTGATTTTTATTTAACTATTTAATTATTTACTGTAATTATTTAAAAAAAAAAGGACATACCGGTAATTAAAAAAGGAGATGGCACCACATGCAAACAGAAAACAAAAAATACACTGTGCAGAGGTTATATTAAGAATCACTCCATTTATAGGGGTTTATACATATAGAGCGTGTACTCTAGTAAGACCCCAATATCGATGATGGAAATACACAGTATGCTGCAGTCCTAATCACACTAATGAACATCCAAGACAGTAAGGGTTAATATCCAGGATATCTATAAACAGAAAGATAGTGAGGAAACACTTAGCTAACCTAAATGAATTCAAGTCTCCAGGTCCAGATGAATTACACCCCAGAGTACTGAAGGAGATAGCAGAAGAAATTTTTGAACCCCTCTCCTTAATCTTTGAAAATTCTTGGAGAACAGGAGAGGTGCCAGAAGACTGGAGAAGAGCAAATGTTGTTCCTATCTTCAAAAAGGGGAAGAAGGTGGACGCAGGCAACTATAGGCCGGTGAGTCTGACTTCTATACCAGGAAAGATCTTTGAACAAATTATTAAACAACATGTATGTCAGTACCTGGATAAGAATGAAGTGATTAAACAGAGTCAGCATGGGTTTGTAACTAATAAGTCATGTCAGACTAACTTAATGTCCTTCTATGACGGAATCACTGATTGGGTGGATCAAGGAAATGCTGTAGATATAGTATATCTTGACTTCAGTAAAGCATTTGACAAAGTCTCTCATACAATCCTTATTGAAAAAATGACTAAGTATGGAATGGACAAGGCAACTGTTAGGTGGATTCATAACTGGCTTAGTGATCGGACCCAAAGAGTGGTCGTAAATGGCTGCACATCCAGTTGGAAGAATGTCTCAAGTGGGGTACCACAGGGCTCTGTCCTGGGCCCTGTATTGTTCAACATCTTTATCAACGATTTAGATGAAGGAATTGAGGGTAAACTGATTAAATTTGCTGATGACACAAAGCTAGGAGGGATAGCTAATACTAGAGAAGAGAGAGAGAGGATTCAAAAAGATATAAATAAACTGGAGAAGTGGGCAGCAACTAACAGAATGGTTTTTAACAGGGAGAAATGCAAAGTACTACATCTGGGCAATAAAAATGAAAAAAGCATATACTGAATGGGAGGAATAGGGCTAAGTGACAGCACATGTGAAAAAGACTTGGGTATACTAATAGATCACAGACTGAATATGAGTCAACAGTGTGATGCAGCAGCAAAAAAGGCAAATGCAATTCTAGGATGTATTAACAGAAGCATACAGTCTAGATCACGTGAAGTCATTATTTCCCTCTACTCCTCTCTGGTCAGACCTCATCTGGAATATTGTGTCCAGTTTTGGGCACCATATTTTAAAAAAGACATCAACAAACTGGAGCAAGTTCAGAAAAGAGCGACCAGAATGGTGACCGGTCTGCAAACCCTGTCTTATGAGGAAATGTTGCAGGATTTGGGAATGTTTAGTTTGCAAAAGAGAAGACTGAGAGGAGACTTAATAGCTGTCTACAAATATCTAAAGGGCTGTCACATTGTAGAAGGATCAACTTTATTCTCATTTGCACAAGGAAAGACTAGAAGCAATGGGATGAAACTGAATGGGAGGAGATTAGGTATTAGAAAAAACTTTTTGACAGTTAGAGTGATCAATGAGCGGAACAGTCTGCCACGAGAAGTGGTGAGTTCTCCTTCAATGGAAGTCTTCAAACAGAGGCTGGACAGACATCTGACTGGGATGATTTAGCGAATCCTGCTTTGAGCAGGGGGTTGGACCAGATGGCCCAGGAGGTCCCTTCCAACTCTATGATTCTATGCAATAAACAAAGTGCCGAGTGCTTAATACATGTACATGAAGCTGGAAGATGCTGGAAGGGATGCTATTACAGCCAGGGGTGAACCTAGCCTCTCTGCTGCCTGAGGCGAACAGCAAAATGAGCCCCCCCCGCACACAAAGTAGATTTTTATATCTATCCTGTAAAACTGAGTACAATAGTGGACATTTTGATTTAGATAGAAAAAAAGGTGTCCAAACACAAGGATGTCAGCGCCATCACACGCACATACAAGAACAACACAGAAGTATCCAGAACAAGGGTCATTAATTGCAATGGTAGGCCTGGCACAGGGCTGCACTGGGACAAAAAAGCAGCCCTGCCACACAAATCCCACCAGCCCACAAACTTTAACACTCCTCACCCCGATCAGTGAATTTTTGCTATATTTTGTCGTTCCCCTCATCACTCTCTTAAAGGAGTTATTTGAAGAGCCACATGTGAATGGCACCACAGAGCGTATGACTGACCACAGCTCCAGTTACATGGTGCTCTTCAAAGCTACGTGTCCCAGGATCTTGGGGGTCCCAGGGGTCAGATCCACAACAAACAGAAAGTCATCCCCTATCCCCACATAATTCTCCATACAGTATTATGGTCCCCATATATTACTGCATACAGTATTATGGGCCCCATATAATGCTCCATACAGTATAATGGGCCCCATATATTACTTCGTTACAGTATAATGGGCCCCATATATTACTTCATACAGTATAATGGGCCCCATATATTACTTCATACAGTATAATGGGCCCCATATATTACTTCATACAGTATAATGGGCCCCATATATTCATACAGTATAATGGGCCCCATATATTACTTCATACAGTATAATGGGCACCATATATTCCTTCATACAGTATAATGGGCACCATATAATTCTTCTCCCCATACCTTGCTGCTCTTGTTTCCTCCGTTCATTCTGATCCTCCGCACTGCTTGGCACTTTACGTATATAATTGTCCACTTGGAGTGATAGTAATAGTGATTTGTTTGTACCCTGTTGTCTGGGGCTGGCCCACTTTATGGGGGTGCTCAGAGCATATGATTATACACCAGTAAAAAGTATGAGAGGCTCAATGTGACCAGTGCCACCTAGTTTCCTACCCCTCTTATTCTACTGGTACTGTGGGCACACTGACTGGTACTGAGGAAAAAAATGAAAGAACAGAGACAGAGAGAAAAAATAAAACAGAGAGAAAGAAAGAACAGAGCGAAAGAAAGAAAGAAAGGAGAGAGAAAGAGAGGAAAGAAAGATCAGTGAAGAGAGAAAGAAAAAAAAGATTAGAGAAAGAAAGATTCTACAGTTGTGGCCAAAAGTATTGACACCCCTGCAATTCTGTCAGATAATGCTCAGTTTCTTCCTGAAAATGATTGCAAGCACAAATTCTTTGGTATTCATTTCATTTGTCTTAAATGAAAAAAACACAAAAGAGAATGAAGCAAAAAAACAAAACATTGATTATTTCACACAAAACTCCAAAAATGGGCCAGACAAAAGTATTGGCACCCTCAGCCTAATACTTGGTTGCACAACCTTTAGCCAAAATAACTGCGACCAACCGCTTCCGGTAACCATCAATGAGTTTCTTACAATGCTCTGCTGGAATTTTAGACCATTCTTCTCTGGCAAACTGCTCCAGGTCCCTGATATTTGAAGGGTGCCTTCTCCAAACTGCCATTTTTAGATCTCTCCACAGGTGTTCTATGGGATTCAGGTCTGGACTCATTGCTGGCCACCTTAGAAGTCTCCAGTGCTTTCTCTCAAACCATTTTCTAGTGCTTTTTGAAGTGTGTTTTGGGTCATTGTCCTGCTGGAAGACCCATGACCTCTGAGGGAGACCCAGCTTTCTCACACTGGGCCCTACATTATGCTGCAAAATTTGTTGGTAATCTTCAGACTTCATAATGCCATGCACACGGTCAAGCAGTCCAGTGCCAGAGGCAGCAAAGCAACCCCAAAACATCAGGGAACCTCCGCCATGTTTGACTGTAGGGACCGTGTTCTTTTCATTGAATGCCTCTTTTTTTCTCCTGTAAACTCTATGTTGATGCCTTTGCCCAAAAAGCTCTACTTTTGTCTCATCTGACCAGTGAACATTCTTCCAAAACGTTTTAGGCTTTTTCAGGTAAGCTTTGGCAAACTCCAGCCTGGCTTTTTTATGTCTCGGGGTAAGAAGTGGGGTCTTCCTGGGTCTCCTACCATACAATCCCTTTTCATTCAGACACCGATGGATAGAACAGGTTGACACTGTTGTACCCTCGGACTGCAGGGCAGCTTGAACTTGTTTGGATGTTAGTCGAGGTTCTTTATCCAACATCCGCACAATCTTACGTTGAAATCTCTTGTCAATTTTTCTTTTCTGTCCACATCTAGGGAGGTTACCCACAGTGCCATGGGCTTTCAACTTCTTGATGACACTGCGCACGGTAGATACAGGAACATTCTGGTCTTTGGAGATGGACTTATAGCCTTGAGATTGCTCATGCTTCCTCACAATTTGGTTTCTCAAGTCCGCAGACAGTTCTTTGGTCTTCTTTCTTTTCTCCATGCTCAATGTGGTACACACATGGACACAGGACAGCGGTTGAGTCAACTTTAATCCATGTCAACTGGCTGCAAGTGTGATTTAGTTATTGCCAACACCTGTTAGGTGCCACAGGTAAGTTACAGGTGCTGTTAATTACACAAATTAGAGAAGCATCACATGATTTTCGAAACAGTGCCAATACTTTTGTCCACTCTCTTTTTTATGTTTGGTGTGGAATTATATCCAATTTGGCTTTAGGACAATTCTTTTTGTGTTTTTTCATTTAAGACAAATTAAATGAAGATAATAATACGTAAGAATTTGTGTTTGCAATCATTTTCAGGAAGATACTGAGTATTATCTGACAGAATTTCAGGGGTGTCAATACTTTTGACCACAACTGTATAAAGATACTATAGCAGCCCAGCTCCCATTGTAATGCCCACCTGAGCCTCCCGATGAAGTACATATCATGATCCGCTCACATGGCTGTCATCCCCGAGTCCAAGGCAATCCGCTGTCCGTGCTGTTGGAGGAGGACACGGTGATGGATCTGAAGCATTCCCTGAAGTGCCTCTATGGGTCCGTCACAATCTCCTCCCGAAATTACCTCTTTTCCGGTCAGCTTCTATCACGTCACTTCCGGTGGAACCTCACGTGCAAATTTTAAAGTGATCCTCTGGGCTCCACCGTGTACTCCTGTGTCCGTCGGAAAAGTGAGCTCCCAGCTGGGGCAGACTCTCTCTCAAAATCGGGACTGTCCCGCTGGGAGGTATGAATGCTCCCCACCATACACCTTGTACACACATGGTTCCGCTTTTTATGCCTCGTACACACATGGCTCCGCACACACACAGCTCCACTCAGTACACACATGGCTCCACTCCGTAAACCTTGTACACATGCGGCTCTGCTCCATACACCTTCTACACACGTGGCCACGCTCTGTACACCTTGTACACACATGGCTCCACTCCGAAAACCTTGTACACATGCGGCTTTGCTCAATACACCTCGTACACAAGCGACTCCGCTCTGTACACACACGGCTCTGCTCCACTCCGTACACACACGGCTCAGCTCCGTACACTTCGTACACACAGGGCTCCGTTTTGTACGCCTCATACACGCGGCTCCGCTCCGTACACCTGTGGCTCCGCTCCATACACCTCGTACACACGTGGCTCCGCATGCACGCAGCTCGTACACATCTCTGCTCCATACACCTCACACACAAGCGGCTCCGCTCTGTAGACCTCGCACACGCGCGGCACGGCTCTATACACCTTGTACACACATGGCTCTGCTCCATACACCTCGCACACGCGCGGCTCCGCTCCATACACCCTGTACACACATGGCTCTGTTTCGTACACCTCGCACACGTGGCTCTGCTCCATATACCTTGTACACACATGGCTCCGCTCCGTACACCTCACACACAAGCGACTCTGCTCTGTGCACCTTGTACACACATGGCTCTACTCTATACATCTTGCACACGTGGCTCTGCTCCGTACGCCTCCTACACACACAGCTCCGCACCATACACCTCGTACACACATGGCTCTGCTCCATACACCTCGCACACACGGCTCTGCTACATCCACCCTGTAAAAACCCCCCTGACCCCACACATAAACTTACTCATCCAGCACCATGACAACCCGCACATCAGAGTCCTCCACACACCGAGAACTGTGCCACAGGACCTGTGATGAGGTCACAGGAGGGAAGAAGTCAGGGTTCACATGATCAGGGGGCCCTGACTCCTTCCCTCCTGTGACCTCATCAATTACAAGGCTCTGCACACTACCGCAGCACCAGTGTGCGGAGGCTAAATTATAGGTGCTGCTGGTAGCAGAGCGCATATTGCCACCCACTGAGCACAGCAGCTGGATGCCGCCTGAGCCACAGGCTCAACTCACCTCATTCTAGGTGTGGCCCTGATTACAGCCCTTTTTCTAATGTCCAAGCCGTCTGGTCTGCACCACACACCTGGGACAGTCTCCATCATCTCCCAGCATTATATACATGTGTTAAGCACTCCACACTTTGTTTATTGCATATTAACCCTTACTGTCTTGGATGGTCGTTTTGATGTATATTGCATTGCTAGTGTGATTAGGACTGCAACATATATTTCCATCATCAACATTAGGTTCTTACTAGTTTACAGGCTCTATATGTATAAACCCCTATAAATGGAGTGATTCTTAATATACTGTAACCTCTGCACAGTGTATTTTTTGTTTTCTGTATGCATGTGTTGCCATCTCCTTTTTTCAATATGTCCTTTTTTTAAGATAAATAAATAGTTAAATAAAAATTAATACTTTTTAGACACTATTTTGCGTTTGGAGGATCCTTTTTTTCCGTATGGGTTCTTAATATGAAAATCACACCTGAAACCAGATAAAATGGGGAGAAGTTGACTCAATCTTTGCGTTGTTTGTCTGTGTGTGCCACACTAAGAATGACGAACAGAAAGAAGAGAAGAGGATTGTTTGAGGACTTTGGAACCAAAATTGTTGAAAATTATCAACAATCTAAAGGATACAAGTAGAGATGAGCTAATTTGTTTGGATTTTGTCCCCGAATCCGATTTTGACATATTCGGGCCATATTCGAACACTATTTGTGCCGAATGTATGTCTTATGATGAGTTCCGAACTTATTAGGTAATTTCTACTCTCATTGACTCTAATGACGTTCGGCTGTATTCGATATTGCAAAAACAATATTCAATTCCTATCGTATTCAGAACCGAATCTGAACAAATTCGCTCATCTCTCTAGTTACAAGTCCATCTCCAGAAATCTTGATGTTCCATTTTCCATCGTCCGCAACGTAATCAAGAAGTTTTCAATTCATGGCACTGTAGCTAATCTCTGTGGACGTGGATGGCAGAGAAAAATTGATGAAAGTTTGCAACACAGGATAGTTCAGATGGTGGATAAGAAGCCTCAATCAAGTTCCAAAGAAATTCAAGCTGTCCTGTAGGCTCAGGATGCATCAGTGTCAGTGCAAACTATCTGTTGACATTGGGAGTTAAATAAACGCTATGGCAGGAGACCCAGGAGGGCCCCACTGATGACACGGAGACATAAATAAAGAAGCTAGATTGCAATTTGCCAAAATGTACGTGAGTAAGCCAAATTCCTTATTTGAAAGCATCTTTTGGACACATCAGACCAAGATAGAAATTTTTGTAAGGCACATCAATCTACTTTTTACCAAAAACAGATTGAGGCCTACAAAGAATATAATACTGTACATACAATCAAATAAGGTGAGGTTGTTTCGCTGCGTGTGGCACTGGGTGCCTTGACTGTGCCAGTGTCACGTCGGAACAAGGAAATTCCTGGCGTGTGGCACAAACGAGGGAAAGAAGGTAGAAGGGTGCCCTGACGGTAGGTAAAGGGGAGAAGAGACACCTGAGACTGCACCCTGCTCTCCCTATCTTTTCTAAACAGGTTCCCCCCCTTCCCATGCGCGATCACGTGCCTAAGCCCTGGCTGGCTCTGAGCTAGCTCTAACTAGTGAGTAGGGCAGCAAGATTCTTGTCTTATTACTAAAGTAAGGAAACACATAAAAGGGCTACCTACAGGGAGAAATCAAACAGCAACTGGAACTCGACAAGTTCACAACTCCACAAATCAGTCAGAACCACTCAAGTTAAACGCCGGTTGACTCCAAAGAGGACTTGCGATCTGCCAATCGCTGCAGGATCAGCAGGATGCAACACACTCGTGACAGCAATGCATCATGAAATCTGAAGATTACCAAAGGATTTTGGGTTGCAATGCAGTGCTCTGTGTCAGAAAGCTGGATTTGCGTCCTAGGTCATGGGTCTACCAGACAGACAATAACCCCAAAGATACTTCAAGAAGCACCTAGAAATGGATGGAAACAAAGTGCTGGAGAGTTCTGAAACGGCCATCAATGAGTCCGGATCTAAAACCCCTTTGAACAACTGTGGAGAGATCTTAAAATTGCTGTTGGGAGAAGGCACCTTCAAATATGGGAGACCTGGAGCAGTTAGTGGGTCGCCCCTCACACCCAGGGCAGCGTGGTACCCGGTACCGGGCCGGTGTCAGGGGGATGTGTCACAGCAGCAGTGACCCGGTCCGTGGCCCTGAGCGCCCAATATCAATGGCGGTGATGTTAATAGTGTAATAATAGTTCGTGACGCCACCCGTGGTGTTTGGCAAGGGAGATGGTAAGCCAACGCTGCTTGCAGATCCGCTGGGACTGATGGTGTGGTGCAGCAAAGATGGTGTAGCTCCCCACAGGTGGAGCTGTAGTCCCAGGGCAGTGTAGGTGCAATGGATGAGGAGAGGCGCAGAATGGTATAGATGCTGGTACCCAGATGTAGCGGTGCTGAAGGTGTTAACGGCGAAAGAATGGAGGACACCAGGGCTTGCAGTTTCAAAGCTTTACTCACAGTTCGTGGTACCCACTGGTGCCTGCCTCCGTGCCGTGTCCTCCGGGGTAGAAACTCAGTCAACCTCCCGGGCAAGTCAGGTTTCTCCTCTCCAACACTCCGCCAACATGTGCCTTTCCTGAACGACTCCTCTATTGCGCCTTTTAGTGTGAAGAACTCCAGTACCGTAGTTCTCTGGAATTCCTCCTGTCAGATGTTCCTAGAACCTCACTTGTATGACAGACAGCTGTAGCCTCTATCGGGGACTCCTCTCAGAGTCCTGGCTCGCGAATCGGTTGCTGTTGTGTCCCAAGTCTTGGATGGGAGTAGTGCATTTACAACCAACTACTCCACCGGTGTCTGCTGCAGAACCATAAGTGTCCATACAACCTCGGGGACCGGGCCCCGGCCTTGCGCTGAAAACCTATAGGCAGGGTTCCTCTTCCAACCCACAACTCCTCTCTGTTCTCCTACTCCTTCGTTCCGCACTGTTCCTTCTCTCTTATGGAAGCTTAGGTTGCAGTTCTACGTCTTTCTCCTTCTCTTTCTTTCCTAGTGCCAGCTGACTCAGATCACAGAGACAGCTGTAGCACTCTCTCTTCTATCTCTCTTCTAGGGAGCTCGTTCCACTAAGACCAGTCCTCAGCCTCTCCTGACTGCCTTCCTCCGCCTTGAGTTCCCCTCAAGCTGACCTCCTGTCAGCCTGCTCTCCTCCAGACTGATCTGTAATTCTAAACCTTCCCCCTCTTTTATACTAACTCCACCCACCTCCCAGCACATCTCGTGTTACGAAGCAGGGTTCAACGAAGGGTGCTCTGCTACTCCCAGCCTGAAGCTGTTAGGTGGACCTACTGAACTATCCTGTGTGTGGGATGCAGGTGTTGGAGTGTGGAAAGGAGTTCCCAACTTACCTAGTTGGTGGGGCACTACACCTTAGGAGAAGGTGCAGTACCTCTGTGGCGACTGAGTCTCAGGGGCCCCACATTAGCAAGGGAAGAGTGGTCCAAAATTCCAGATGAGAAGTGTAAGAAGCTTGTTGATCATTATAGGAAGCGATTGATTGCAGTCTTTTATTCCAAAGGGTGTGCAACCAAGTTGAGGGTTTGAACAATTTTGTCTAGCCAATTTTTGGAGTTGTGTTTGAAATTGTGTCAAATTTGCCTTTTTTTCCCCAGTTTTTTTGTGTTGTTCTAATACACACAAAGGAAATAAACATGTGTATAACAAAGGGCAGCTACCGGACACATAGTTGATGGGAGGTATGTATCACAGAGATGGTTGTCATCTGTGATGTAATCCTAGAGTGCACATAGCACTAAGAGGATTGTTTGGTGCATCTAGGCCAGGTTTTACAGACAGCCTGAGAGATGGGTGGGTCTGGTTGTCCACACACTCCATCTCTGGGTGTGGCTAATATGTTAAGATGAAGTCTGTTGTTTGACACATGGTCTGTGTGTGGAGGATGAAGGCCTCCTCTGTGTTATATCCAGACTGAGTAGGTGTACTAGTGCTATCCAGTCTGTGTGACCAACACTGGTTCTCAAGAGACTTTGTCAAAAGAACTGTTTACTTTGTTTTGCCTGCACTTATGGCTGTTTATTTTTACTTTTGCTTATGGCTGGTTTATGAAGCACCAATAAACCTGCCTGGACATTTAAATTGAAACGCTTCCTGTTTTTTTGCCTCTCGACGCACCTGAGTAGAAGTCCCACAGTGTGTAATTGCAATAGTTTTCTGGGAAATATGCTTCATTTTCTGGAACAATTTCAAGGGTGCCAACACTTTTAGCCATGATTGTATATGCAGACTTTGAATATTTTATTAGCTATAATTTGAGGTGCTGCCATATTTGTGAGACCATAAATGTGTTCAGATTATGTGCTCCAGGTATAGAGGAGCCCTGAAGCCCATTAATTACGGTACCATTAAAACACAAAGAGTCAGTGCTTAGACACCTCCTTCAGTGCGTTTTTTGCCGTGGTTTTCCAAAACACACCGCATCCGCAAAACGTGAATCCAGCTGTAATTGCTATAGTTTTTTTGTGTGTTTCTTTTTTTTTCAGGCTTGTCAAGCTGATACATGGCCTGGTACTGTGAATGCTGAAGGAGGCGGAAAATCGGCTGATGAATTGAGGCGTTCTATATCTCCATCCAGCAGAAGATCTCCAACTCATCTACGTTCACCTCATACACAAGACACAGCCCTTAAAGCTGTACAGAATGCTTTGCAGAGGCGCCAGGACAGAGAAAAAGTAAGGAGGATCATATACAAATTAATTATGGGGCAGTTTTACAAGAAAGCATTTTTGGTGAATAGAGATTTTGTTAATATAATTTCTTACAAACATAGATATGTCAGAGCATCATAAATGTGCAACCTTAAATGGCCATCTACCCTATGCTTATGTCTTAAATCCATTATTATACTGTATAATAAATATAAATCCACTAGTATATATTATATTAATATACTGGTCAGCAAACCTATGCCGAAAATACATGAGGCGTAGTCAAAGCAACAGAAAGTGTAAGAATTGTAATGTCAACCATATAATCACTGTAGCAACCATTCTCGGTGGTTTGATCATCTAGGGCAGGGGTCTCAAACATGCGGCCCCTCAGGCTGCTTCATGTGGGCTGCAGGCACTGAAGAAAGACCCCTTGAAGATCGTAGCCCGTTCCAGGTGTCCACCGACGTCAGCGCTTTATTTCAGTTGAATGTGCATCCTTGAACGTACATTCAATTGAAATGTATTGCTGGGCAGAGACATGGCCGCCGGCCATTCAGAGGCCAGCAGTTGACATCGGCGTGGCAGCACATGGTAGTAACGTCACAAGCCGCTGTGTCGACATGCCAATAGAATGAGAGAAAATCTCCAAAAAACTTAATTAGGCAAAATAAATGGCTTAGTAAAGATGAGGCTGGTTCAAGCTAACAGGAAGTTGACAGTAATTTAAACTGGACTCTGCCACATTCAAGAAGAAAATGCAAATGACATACTTGGAAGTGTATGTGTCAGCTAAAACTGGAATCTGGCCTGTGCACAAGTTCCAAAAACTGGACAGATGATGATTGGAAAAATATTGCCTCTGAAACATCTTATTTTCTGCTTCACCTCGTAGATAGTAAAGTCAGAATTTAGCATAAACCCCCAAAATACTTCTTCTGTAAATGATACTGGGGATGAAGCTGAAACTGTTACTAGAGAAATAGACTTAAAGAGGTACCCATAAGGGTCAAAAAGTATTCCACCAGTCATTACAATGCCCTCTTCCGTACTGAATGAATAATGGTATCTTACTCTGTCGCCTCATTGGGGGACACAGAACCATGGGTGTTATGCTGCTGTCCACTAGGAGGCGACACTGCATAATCTGAAAAAGATTAACTATGGCTCCTCCTCTGCAGTATACACCCCTGGACGGCGTCGGCCTTCTGCAGTTTTTGCTTAGTGTCGCATAGGAGGCACACCTAAAGATTTTTTTCCCTTTTTTATTTTTTTCCGTTTTTTTCCTGACGGACTACAGCTGAAGAAAAGCGGGTCTCCTGGCAGACCCCCCGGCATGGCTCCTTCCTCGGCCCCTAGTATAGGGTGCCCGGTTGAAGTTGAGGTGGCTATTCCCCATGTCGCTCCTTCCCCAGTCCCTCGGGTACTGGTTCGAAGTCGAGACCCCCCTCCTTCCCCAATTCCCTTGGGTTCTGGGTTGAGGTCGAGGCAAGGATGAAGCCCCCTGATGGTGACAGCAGCACCCTCCCTAATCCCCCTCTGTGGGCATTAGGTTGAGACCCCTCAGGTAGGGCCTGTACAAGGCAGCATTCTGCGGCTCCAAAGCCAGGGACCTCCAGCCCAGCTGCGGGCCCCTGTAGGGGCCGGGAGAGAGTGCACGCAGGCATAGCACACACAGACACAGGGCTCCTGTGCCTCTGTCTCTGGGGCAGCGCCAGCTCCATAGCGCTTCAGGGGGACCCCTCACAGGGCCCCGCTCCTGTTACTAGCCCAACCGCTATCCTGCCTTTAGATCCGGGGGGGGTCTGGTTCAGATCTGACCCCCTCCCGGACATCCACGCAGGTCTGGAGCCCTTCTGGGCATCAGACTTCAAATTTAGACCGAGGCTTCGGCCTAGCTGAAGCCGTCGCCTCCTCCCCACCCCCCGGATGACAAATATGACACCTTACAGTGTCATAGAAGCGGCGGATCGAGACAGAAAGGGCGCGTTTTTACATAGCTCTGCGCGCCCTTTTTAGCTCCACCCCCTTCCTCTTCCTCCTCGTCCTCTCAGCAGCCATTTCTGGGCAGAATTGCTGCAGGAGAAGGCATTGTGACATCAGCAGCACGTCAGCCAGTCTCCGTGGGCACAGGACTGTGAATCTACGGCGCTGGACCTAGGGGCACACTGGTGGGGTAAGATCACAGCTGGGTTTTCTTACTCGGCTGTGAATCCATATTCCCTATAAGGCTCCCCTATAAGTTTCCTCTGCATAGCCACCCCTGTAGGGCCCTCTACATAGCCAGCCCTTCTGCACTCGGTGCACTATGCCGGGCTCAAGGTACAAGAGAAACAGGCAGGACTGCTTTTAGGCATTCTGCACAGCCTGTAAAACCACTCTCTCCAGTGGCAGCACACACCCGCACTGCCGGGATTGTATCCAAAATACTGGGTCAGAACCCCAAGAGGCTCCTACCAATGCTTCAGCATCTGCTACCACGCCGGAATGGGCTACTAAAATGTCGCAGTCTATGACGCAGTCCATAGATAACCTGACCTCCACATTACTCCAGGCTCTGCAGGGTCATGTCTCGGCTATGAACGTTACCCAGCAAAGGGACAGCTCCACTCAGGGAGAGGCCGTTTCTGGTTCTCCCAGACGTAAGCGGACCCACAGGTCGCGTTCATCTGCGTCATCCCATAGCACACGGTCATCCCCCTCTAGGGAGAGACACCGTAGTTCCAGGTCACCTAGACCGTCCCCTACTAGGGACAGACAACGCAGATCTCCACAGCGATCCCCGACCACAGGAGACCTCCGCCCCAGTTCGCCCACCAGGGAACGCCTCAGCGATACGCAGGATTCGGAAGGCATCTGTGACTCCGACTCAGACAACGAAATGAAGAGGTCTCTGGTCCCCGGTACCCCTAGCAATGCAGCGCTAGTTGAGGACATTATCTCTTCCATCCATTTGGTGCTGGACATTTCTGATCCACCACCGGAAGCCCCAGAACACAAGATTTGCTTTCAAAGTATTCTGAAACCGCCTAAGGTCTTCTCTAATCACCCGGAATTTCAGACGATACTTACTAAGCAGTTTTCGCAGCCCGAGAAGAAATTCACCAATCGCAAAAATTTGGAGGCAAGGTACCCTTTCCCACAGAAGGACACCAAGGAGTGGACAGATCCGCCCGAAGTGGACCCTCCAGTCTCTAGGCTAGCAGCACAGACCCTCCTGTCACTGCCAGATAGCTCAACCCTTAGAGACGCAGCAGACCGGCAGGTAGAACGCATGGCTCGTTCAATTTCCGAAGTGGCAGGGGCCTCCCTGGCTCCCGCATTTGCTTCAGTCTGGGCGGCCAAAGCCATTCTGGCTTGGGCCAAAAATTTGCAGGATGGCCTCCAAGCTTCCAATCCTGAGCTGTTGGACGAAGCGCTTCAAATAGCAGTGGTAGCAGATTACATGCTTCATGCAGCTCTGGATTCCGCAAGAGGTGTAGCGGGAATAGCATCAAACGCCATCACAATCCGGCGTATCCTTTGGCTACGTGAATGGAAAGCGGACGCGGCCTCGAAAAAGTCCCTCACACACCTCCCGTACCTCATTGGGCGACTTTTCGTTGAAAAGTTGGACACAATGATATCCAATGTCACTGGGGGGAAGAGTACCTCTCTACCTCAACTAAAACCTAAACGCACGTTCAAAAGGCGTAACCAAACATGATTCCGATCCTTTCGGAATTCTTCAGGCTGGTCCATCTCGCGTCCAGCACAAAATCGTAACCGCTCTCCACGCAGGGACAACCCACGGGCGGCGCAGAGGCCAGACAGGACCTGGCAGCCGAAAGCAGGCCAGGCAAAGCCCAAAGGTGGAAAACCTCAGACTTTCTCCTCATCATGACTCGCGAACTCCGGAAGACACTCCACCCGTAGGCGGACGACTTTTACTCTTTCAGCAAGTCTGGCTGCCTATTACAGAAGACAGGTGGGTCACGGAAATAGTGTCTTCCGGATACAAGATAGAGTTCAGTTCCAGCCCACTGAACCGGTTCTTCCTTTCTGTTCCGCCAAAGCTGCCAGACAAGGCTCGTGCCTTCCGCCACGTGGTTTCCTCCCTCCTTCAAGCAGGAGTCATAGTACCGGTTCCCGCAACCGAGCGCTTCTGAGGGTTCTACTCCAATCTATTTGTAGTCCCCAAAAAAAGAGGCAGCGTACGGCCCATACTGGACCTGAAACAACTCAACAAATATGTACGGGTTCGTCATTTCCGCATGGAGTCCATTCGGTCCATCACTGCGTCCATGGAGCAGTGAGAATTTCTCGCCTCCATAGACATACAGGACGCATACCTGCACATACCGATTGCTCCCGCCCATCAGAGATTTCTCAGGTTCGCTATCGACCAGGATCACTACCAGTTCATGGCTCTCCCGTTCGAACTCGCCACGGCTCCCAGGACGTTTACAAAAATCATGGCAGCCACCATGGACCTTCTACACTACAGAGGCATAGTAGTCATTCCATACCTGGACGACCTTCTTATCAAGGCTCCCAACTTCAAGGACTGCAAAGTCAGCGTCTCAATCACAATCAACACTCTGAGTCGCCTGGGCTGGTTAGTCAACTTGCAAAAGTCATTGACTACCCCGAGTCAGTCTCTGACATTCCTGGGGATGCTATTCGACACCTCCAGGGGTCTGGTGCTCCTACCCAGGGACAAGGCACTGGCTCTCCATCTGGGAGTTCGCATACTCCTCCGCAATCCCCCCCGATCTATCCGGTTTGCCATGAGAGTCCTCGTCAGGATGGCAGCAGCAATGGAGGCGGTACCGTTTGCCCAGTTTCACCTCAGACCCCTTCAACTAGCCATCCTCAAGTCCTGGGACAGGAATCCTTTCTCACTCGACAGGGAGTTCCGGCTAACATCGAAAACCAGAAGGTCCCTGCACTGGTGGCTCAAGCCAACCTCGCTTGCAAGGGGAAAATCCTTTCTCTCAGGTCAATGGAAGGTTCTGACCACCGACGCAAGCCTGACAGGTTGGGGTGCGGTGCACCTACATCACAGGGAACAAGGCAAGTGGTCAACACTGGAAGCGACCATGCCCATCAGCGTCCTGGAGATTCAAGCCATCTTCCTGGCACTGAGAGCCTTTCATCACTTGCTGGCAGCCTCTCATATCAGAATACAGTCGGACAATGCCATGGCGGTGGCATATGTGAATCACCAAGGCGGAACCCGCAGTACCCAGGAGATGAGGGAAGTGGCACATATCCTCCACTGGGCGGAAGACACGAGGTTGGTACTCTCTGCGGTCCACATTCCGGGTGTGGACAACTGGGAAGCCGACTTCCTCAGCAGACAAGGAATGGACTCGGGGGAGTGGTTTCTTCATCCCGAAATTTTTCACCAGATCTGTCGTCGCTGGGGGACCCCGGACGTGGACCTAATGGCATCCCATCTCAATGCCAAGGTCTCCAACTTCATGGCCAGGACACGGGATCCGCGGTCGCTCGGAGCAGATGCCCTGGTTCAGGACTGGACCCAGTTCTAGCTTCTGTACATTTTTCCACCCCTCCCTCTGATCTCCAGAGTCGTGAGGAAGATCAAACAAGAGGGAGTTCCAACCATCCAGACTGGCCCAGACGTACATGGTACGCCGACATTGTACAACTTACAGCAGACGCCCCTTGACATCTCCCCGACCGTCCCGATCTTCTGTCACAAGGCCCGTTCTACCACCAGAACTCAGGGGCCCTCAATTTGACGGCGTGGCCCTTGAGACCTGGGTTCTAACCCAGGCAGGGCTCTCACCGGACGTCATTAAGACCATGATCAGGGCACGGAAGCCAGCCTCTGCCAAGATTTATTACCCTACCTGGAGAGCTTTCTTTACCTGGTGCGAATCTCACGGCCAGATTCCACACCCTTATTCCCTCCCAAAGGTACTTGGTTTTCTTCAATCGGGCCTGGACGCCAGGCTATCCCTAGGCTCGCTTAAGAGCCAGGTGTCAGCGCTCTCAGTGCTTTTCCAGAGGCGCATTGCTAACAAGCCTCAAGTAAGGACTCTTCTCCAGGGAGTTTCCCGATTAGTTCCCCCCTACAAACGTCCACGGGAAACGTGGGACCTCAACCTGGTCCTGACAGCATTGCAGGCACCACCTTTCGAACCCCTTAAGGAAGTCCCACTCCGCATTCTATCACAGAAGGTGGTTTTTCTGGTGGCAATCACCTCGCTACGCAGGGTGTCTGAATTGTCAGCACTCTCCTGCAGACCGCCCTTCCTAGCCTTTCACCAGGACAAGGTGGTTCTCCGTACAGTCCCATCCTTCCTTCCGAAGGTTGTGTCCAACTTCCACCTCAATGAGGAAATTTCACTGCCATCCCTTTGCCCGGTTCCGGTGCATAGAGTGGAGAAGGCTCTGCATACGCTTGACCTTGTCAGGGCATTGCGCATATACGTGTCTAGGACTGCACCCTTCCGGAAGTCTGATTCCCTTTTCCTTCTTCCGGAAGGCGTTCGCAAGGGTTTGCCGGCTTCCAAAGCTACCCTTGCCAGGTGGATCAAGTCCACCATACAAGAGGCTTACCGCCTTAACAATTCTCCTATTCCGGCCGGTATCTCGGCACACTCTATGCGGGCGGTAGGGGCCTCCTGGGCCATTCGGCACCAGGCTTCGGCACAACAGGTGTGTAAGGCAGCCACTTGGACTAGCCTACACACGTTTACGAAACACTACAGAGTTCATACCCAGTGCTCAGCGGACGCGAGCCTGGGTAGACGGGTTCTGCAGGCGGCAGTGCCCCAAGTTTAGGGACCTGTCAGCCCAATATTCGTCCATTGCTTCCCACCCAGGGACTGCTTTGGGATGTCCCATGGTTCTGTGTCCCCCAATGAGGCGACAGAGTAAAGGAGATTTTTGTGTACTCACCGTAAAATCTCTTTCTCTTAGCCTCTAATTAGGGGGCACAGCTCCCACCCTTTTGCCCTTACGAGCCGATGTTATGGTTGAGTTCTCATATTGTTCTTTGAGCTCGTACATAGTGGCCTTCTTACAGGCATGGTTATGTTGTTTCTGTTACGTTCCTCCTAATGCTTTTGCACAAAACTGGAGAAGGCTGACGCCGTCCAGGGGTGTATACTGCAGAGGAGGAGCCATAGTTAATCTTTTTCAGATTATGCATAGTGTCGCCTCCTAGTGGACAGGAGCATAACACTCATGGTTCTGTGTCCCATGGTTCTGTGTCCCCCAATTAGAGGCTAAGAGAAAGAGATATTACGGTGAGTACACAAAAATCTCCTTTTTTCCATTTTCCCAGTTATTTGTCAGCTGTCTCTATGTCGTTTATAATATATATATATACTAATATACTAATATATACTGTATATATATATAATAGTATTTTTAGTGATGTGTATATATACTGTATCTACATTTTTAAATGATTGATATGTGTTCACGTCAATATGATTTTTTTTTTAATAAAATTAGTGATTACATACAATTCACCAGACTTTCTCTTGTGTAGGAGCTGGTCTCTGAATTGGTGAGTGCTCTACAGTCTGTGGAGGAAACCAAGAGGGAACTGCTGGAGAGTATGGAAGACTCGGAGAGAAGAGGGCATGAATTAAAGAGGGAGAAGGATGAGATCAGCAATCTACTAGAAGGCATAAAACTAGAATCTCAGAAGTGTCAGTCCAGTCTGGAATCTCTAAACAGGTACATCGTGTTACGCTTCTACCGAAATCAAGAAGGCACAGATATCTCATAAAACAGCTCCAAATGCCTGCTCCTTTCCCAGCTCACTTTTCCAGCTCCAAACCAGGTAGTTGAAAGCATTCACTGGCAACAACTGAAGCTTAGCGGAGAGTATTTTAACTAGAGTGAAGTGATTAACTCTCCACAGCTGAGACATCTCAGGACAGAGCGCTTAACCCTTAACCCTTAATTTAACCCTTGCAATAACAGAGCAAGGAAAACCTGAACTGCTAATAGGAAAGTGAAGCAGGTCTAACCAGCGCAGATGTACGTGTAACCAGATGCCGCAATCTACTGGTCTTACTCTGTCGCGGCATCTCCGTGATACATTGGTTTGGGTTTGTGATTTTTTTTGTGTGTCTGATGTTCCCTTTGAATGAAGACTTTCTTTTTTACTTAATTGCATCATGGTTTTATGGGGTAAAGTTTCTCCTCGTGGAGAGCTCAAAGTTGACATAGGGACACTTATAGGGAATACAATGCTTCCCTGGCAATTAAAAAATTCAGAGAGGAAGAAAACTCGTGCCAACTATTGATAGTAGCAATAAAAGTCAATCTCGACTCTGTAAAGGCCCTTGCCACATTGCTTAGGATAGAGAAAACAAACCAGAAACTACATTTGCAGACAAATGTTTCAGAGTGTTTGCCCCTCATCAGTGGAAAGCGGGAGAACTGGTTTGGTTGTGTGAGAGGCTTTTGACCTGTTATAATGGGCAAACTTTCTCGTAGTGCAGAGTGCCAAATTGGCATACAGATACTTATAGGCCATTAAATATTATCCTAAATCATGTTGCAAGTTCCCTTAAAGTTTATCTTTCAGAAGGTTTTTGTTATTTAATCTGAGAGCAGCATACTATAGAGCAAGAGGTCCTTATTCCAGAGATGTCACATATTAGGCTGTGTGTTGTAGTTTCAATGCAATCAGTGTTTTATCAGCAGGTTATCACTGGCTGACTAGGTCTCATGTGCAAGCCAGTCCAGCTAATGTGTGTAACTTTGCTCCCACCATTGGTTGGCAGCTTGCCGACAATGCACAGTGTACACACGAAGCTGCTAATGAGGGGTGTAGGTTGGGTTATACACAGCTCAGCATTGTGACCACTGCTACATCTACTATCTACAACAGAAAAATCAGGGATTCTATTAAAACTGTACCAGTCGCCGGTGGAAGCTGTTGCTGGCTGGGCTGTGCAGTTTCTCTGTAGTGGCCACAGTAGAATAAATGGGGGAGTAAATGCCAACTATTCATATGAATGGCTGCCCAAGAAATATATGTGCAGGTCACATGCGCTGTGGCTCACAGAGTGGTCACGGACGATACCGTGTAGGACATATGGAATAGAGTTGTCAAGATGAAACAACAATTTTTATCTTCACGAAATCGGATGAGCTGGACACTTTTCTCCTTTTGGATTATACACGCTTGGACACAGCGGGTCCGTGCTCCTGAAGCTTATGAAATGCATTGAAGCGTGAGCTAGCAATATATTTTTCTTCTAAAAATGAAACAACCCAATTAGTGGCCGCTCGTCAGCTGCAGCTCATCAATATTTCATTAGACTGTATGTCCGCTCTGATGAAATGGTAAAGGCAGCAGCTGACGAGTGGCCTCACGCTGGCTGCAGCGTGCATGCGACACAACAATGTCACATCACTGACAGAAACAGCGGCACCAACAGAAGGTGAGTGTACTGTAGATTGTTTTTATTTCACAGGGGTTCCCCATTGTAGTAAACTGGAGCTGTCTGGTATTGGATAACTGGCATAAGTCTATTACTGCTGTGCCCATTTTATTTTCCTGACTGTACATTTTTTCTTATTATATGCTGAAAAAGGAAATAAAAGAGGTAAAATAAATGCAGTAAGAAAAAGAAATGCATTAAAGAAGAGGAACTATTGCTGGGGAAGAAAGGAATGTAGTGCAAGACTGGGAATATAGAAAATCCGATATCATGCTTTGCACTGAGGAGGGGCAACACCCCAAAACACGTGTCTGCAAATTGAGATTCTGATTTGACTTATATCCTAAGTCATGAGGCAAGACTCATTAAAAGATCAATATTGACTTTTAGAATTGCTACTTCCAATAGGTGGCACTAGAGTACAGGTCTTCTGTCTTCTCTGAAGAGGCCATTTGCATGTTTAATTTCCCAGAGGAGCTTTGCATGGCCTTTAAGTCTCCTTACACTGGCATGTCACTCTCCACAAGAAGAAATGTTACCCCTTAGACCTCAAGCTAGGAATATGGGATTTGGTCTGTCTGCTTGATAAAAGCCATGGTGTGAGAGCTTATTGTGAAACATTGCCTCTTGGAATTGATCAAAACTGAATTGTGGGATAGATTTGGAACAGTTTACGTTGTCAGTAGGTGGATGAGAGGAGAACTATGGAAAGAGTCCACTGAATGATGAGCACGTCTTATCCATAGTTTGTGTAAGCTTAAAGTGATATTGGATCGGGTCTAGTACCGGGTGCCAGAACTGATACATGATGCTTCCAGAGTGTATAGATAGAATTCTAGCTGCTGTAGAGACAGACTCGGTGTCTGCGTTTCTACTATATTGTTTGAGTCTCCATTCAGCCGTCCCTGAAGGAAGGAATGGTTATCTCGCTACATTGTTTCATTGTAAGTGCACTTTATTGTACAGCAGTACACATACCGTATATACATACGGCACAACGTGTTATCTTTAAAGTTAACACCACCAAAATGATTCTATGATACCAAAAACAACTGTCGTGAATAGGGAAATGTGCTTTTCTGTTTCGTGAGAGTTTGGTGACACATCTGCTTGTGTGTCCTGATTATATGATGAAGGAATGGTGACGGACTGTGATTGGTGTGATATATTAGCAGGGAAATATCATATTATTGAGTTCTTTATATGTAGAAATTGTGTATATTTTATTGTAGATGCACCGTATTCACGGGCAATCATTAACCAAGTTATAGTATGACCCATACGTTGACTGTGCTGCTTGTTCTGTCTTGTCAGCCTGGACCATGGGTACAGGCTACTGAAAATAGGAGGTAGACACTAAGCAAAAAGTATTAGCACCTCCTGCATTGGCCATTCCCCTCCTGGAGACTTTTTCCTTAGCACGTCAGAAAAGTGAGGCCTATCGCTGTGACCTCCATACACATGAGATAAAAGTTGGGATCGCCAACCATCTAATGTATGTGGGTGATTCCCAACTGTCCATAGACAGGTCATCTCTTCGGCGGAGAGATAAGCTGCTGTCAGATTATTCCGGTAATCCCATGTACCTACTGTACCTTTTTTACATTTCCATGTCCATTTATTTAAACATTGCAGAAGATTATTAAGCTAAATTTTTCAGAAATATGGTGCAATTTTATAAAAAAAAGCAAAAAACAAACTGGCCTTCATGATTTGCTAAATATTTATGTGCTTTAAGGTGCTTTCACACTGTGTTTTGGAACCCGTTTGTTGGTCCTGTAACGGCTTACGTCCATACCCCCTGCAAAACGGGATTCAGACATATGCGCCAACGGGGCCATAGACTATAATAGTGACGATAGAATGAATTTGTGCTCTGTCGGGCATCATTTTTGGGCGTATACGCCTACTGGAGGAGGACACTCAGATGTAGTCACTTAGAAAATGGCACACAGTCAATAGAGATGGTCCTCAGTTTCTTTGTCATTGTCATCCATATGGCGTATTCTCTGCTGACCACGACCCTATAAACATCATGTCGGCCTATTTCATGCTGTCAGCTGCAGTTCCCTTTTTTTAAGGCACCTTAATTTTTGTATTTTTATTTCATGCATTTTACACTTTGGTGCAATTTGAAAGAAGTTGTTAACTATAAGAAAGATTCATTATATGCACTCTTGACCTCTCAGAGAAAAGGAAGCCATAGAAGAGTCATTAGAGACAGCAAAACAGAGGGCCGAGGCATCCCTGATGGAGACTGAAAGGCTGAAGGCCGTGAATACAGAGTTACTGCGGCAGAGGGAGATCCTGGAAGAGCAAAAGGAAGAACTGAACCAGGAGCGAGATCGCAACCAGAAGGAGCTGGAGAGAGGGTAAGAAAAAGCAGCAATGTCTTCTTCTCCGTCAGTATTAGGTTCTAAGGGCTCATACTGGCGAAAAATACGGATGAGTGCAACCCGATAAAAAATCGGATTGCATTCGGACCAATGTTATTCAATAGCTGACATCTCATTTGCGATTTTTTTTCTCAGCCGAAAATCGGACTGAGAAAAAAACTGCAGCATGCTGCGTATTGCTGCTATTCTCGGACGAGACTCGCCAATGCAAGTCAATGGGTGCGAGAACAAAATCAGACAGCACTCGCACCATACAATTCTTATGCGGCTATACAGTAAATTCACACTGACATGTTAGAATACAAAAGATAGAATACATGTATGCACATAGAATAGGTGTGTGTATATATATATATATATATAATGTCAGTGACACACATATAAATATATGTTTATATTTCATAGAGAGATACATAGTAGAATACGTGATAATTCATTTCTCGGCTTTTGTAAAATCATTGCAGGACCCAACAGGATATGAGACATGGTTTACATACAGTAAAACCATTGTATGTCCGTTAGATTCATATATCTATGTCCCTCACTAATAATGTTAGTACTGTGTGTGTGTAAAATTTTGGAGCTGTAAGAGTTAAATTAAAGGATTAATTCACGGAAAAAACTTGCGTGGGCTCCCGCACAGTTTTCTCCGTCAGAGAGGACAAGCCTATGACTGAGGGCAGATAATAATAGCCTAGAGAGGGACCATGGTTCTTGGCCAGCCACCCCAGAAATAGCACATCTATAAGATGCGCCAATTTCGGCACTTACCCTCTCTCTTCCCATTGCCCTGTAGTGGGTGGCATATAAGGTAATAAGGGGTTAATGTCACCTTGCTGTTGTAAGGTGACATTAAGCCTAATTAATAATGGAGAGGTGTCAATAAGAAACCTATCCATTATTTATCCATTAGTCTGTGGTTAATAAAACCACACAGACATTAAGAATAAATACTTTTAATGAAATAAATAAACATACATTTTTTCCATCTTTATTTAACTCCCAATTCAATCGAAGCCATCGTTCTCCTGTAAAAAATCCAAAATAAAAAAGCAACAATATCCTATAGCTGTCCAGAGTACAGTCAAGTCCCACGCTGCAATACATCTGAAGAAGTTAAATAGTTTTCAATTGGGAGTGGTGCTAATGCAACCGGCCCTGCTGTAAACCACGGAAGAATGAAGGAAAAGCTGCCTGCGCAACCTCCCCGCCTGACCTGAGATGAACTCATTAGCGTGGGAAAGTTTCTGAACATTTTCTCACGCTGTCAGTTCACCACAAGTCAGGCGGGGAGTCTGCGCAGCCTCAGTGACTACTGCTGACGTCACTTAGGCTTCGCTGACTCTCCGCCTGACCCGCGCTGAACAAACAGCGTGGGAAAATGTTCAGAAACTTTCCCACGCTAACGGGTGGATTAAGAGTAGACAGGGCCCCGGGCTGTTCAGACTCTGTGGGCCCCCCGGTCATGTGATGGGGTCATGTGACGGGGTCGGGAAGTCACTAGTTTTCATGACGCATACGGTGCATCAAGGGGCGGGAAGGGGTTAAATACTGAGGTAAAAAGCTCAGCAAATACACAACGTGTGCACAAGCCCTCACAAATACTGAGGTAAAAAACACCAAGTACTCAGCGTGTCCATGAGGCCTTAAAAATACTGAGCGAAAAACTCACCAAATACTCAGCGTGTGCACGAGGCCTTATAAATACTGAGGTAAAAACTCACCAAATACTCAGCCTGTGCACGAGGCCTTATAAATACTGAGGTAAAAACTCACCAAACACTCAGCGTGTGCACGAGGCCTTATAAATACTGAGGTAAAAACTCACCAAATACTCAGCGTGTGCACGAGGCCTTACAAAGACCGGAAGGCTTCCACCCAATATCCAGTCCTGACTCACCTGTACCTAACATCGAAACCAGCTAATAGTCTGCAATCACCTGCTTACCTGGACCCATGACCTGTCAGACAAGTTACTTCACATGAGTCACACAGAGGCTTCTGCTTCATGAACTTCCCCAGATAGAAGAAGCAGCCTCCGGTGTGCTGCCTGTGGTCGGATACACAGCTCAACATGGCAGCAGAGGGGTTAACGCCACATACAATTCCCATCTCCTCACACACTTGACACGACGCTGCATCTGGCGACGAACAAGCGCACATTGCGCAGTGTTAGTCATGTCCCAGATGTTCAGCATGTGAAGGACCAAGGAGGGACAAAAAGACACCAGGATTGGAACAGGAGCATGGGAAAGTTGATGGCAGTCAGAGGGGCAGGGTTTATATAGAGGTTGGAGTAAGTAAATATAAACACACACACACATATTGCTACATGCGGGCAGCTCACACATGCACAATCCTCAGGTTGTATAACTTTCAACTGGTCAAAACATTTCTCTCAGTGGCCAAGAAAGAAATGTGGCAGGAATAAAGTACACCTCATAGTAACTTATGTGTGAGGCAGAGGTGACAAGACCCGCCATCTCGTGCCCACCTTACTAGAGGTGCCCACTGCCCACATATAACAAAGTTGATGGAAACAGACGACTTCCACTATGATGATTGGTTACCGGCCCCACCCATTTTCACAATTAGTCACACCCATGTCCATGCCCCAACCACACCCATTTAGCACTGCGGATCACACTGACTGGTACTGAGGGCACAGTGGCTGGCATTATGGGCAAAGAGGCTTGCATTGTGGGCACAGTGTCTGGTACTGAGGAAAAGAAAGAACAGAGAGAGAAAAAAGAAAACAGAGAGAGAGAAAGAAAGGAGAGAGAATGAAAGGAGAGAAAGAAAGAACGGAGAGAAAGAAAGAACAGAGAGAAAGAAAGAAGAAAGAAAAGAGAGAAAGAAAGGGGACAAAAAAAGAACAGAGAGAAAAAAATAAAGAGGGAAAAGAAAGAACAGAGAGGGGGAGAGAAAGAAAGAGGGGAAAGAAAGAACAGAGAGGGAGAGAGAATGAGGGGAAAGAAAGAACAGAGAGGGAGAGAGAAAGAGGGGAAAGAAAGAACAGAGAGAGAAAGAAAGAGGGGATAGAAAGAACAGAGAGAGAAAAAAAGGGGAAAGAAAGAACAGAGAGCGAGAGAGAAAGAAAGAGGGGAAAGAAAGGACAGAGAGCGAAAGAAAAAGAAAGAACAGAGAAAGAAAGAAAGAGGGGAAAGAAAGAAAAGAGAGGAAGAAATAAAGATTCTATAAAGATACTATAGCAGCCCAGCTCCCATTGTAATGCCCACCTGAGCCTCCTGGTGCAGGACATATCATGATCCACTCACATGGCCGACATCCCCGAGTCCAACGCGATCCCGCTGTCCGCGCTGTTGGAGGACATGGTGATGGATCTGAAGCATTCCCTGAAGTGCCTCCATGGTTCCGTCACAATCTCCTCCTGAAATTACCTAATTTCCGGTCAGCTTCCAGCACGTCACTTCCGATGGAATGTCACGTGCGATTTTTCAAGTGCTCCTCGGAGCTCCGCCGTGTACTCCTGTGTCCGCGGGAAAAGTATGCTCCCGGTCGGCGCAGTGGGGCCGGCTCTCAAAATCTGGGACGGTTGGGAGGTATGAATGCTCCCCATCATACACTTTGTAACCGCATGGCTCCGCACACCTCATACACACACGGTTCCGCTTTGTATGCCTCGTACACACACTGCTCCGCTCCGTACACCTCGCGCCCACAAGGCTCCACTCAGTACACACGGCTCCACTCCTTAAACCTTGTACACATGTGGCTCTGCCCGTACACCTTGTACACACGCGGCCACGCTCTGTACACCTTGTACACACATGGCTCCGCTCCGTAAACCTTGAACACATGCGGCTTTGCGCCATACACCTCATACACACGCGACTCCGCTCCGTAAACACACGGCTCAGCTCCGTACACTTCGTACACACGAGGCTCCGCTCCGTAGACCTCGTACACACACGGCTCTGCTCCACACACGTCGCACACGCGCGGCTCCGCTCACCTCGTACACATGCGGCTCCGCTCCACACACCTCGTACATACTCACCTCATACACACGCGGCTCCGCACACCTCGCACACGCTCCGCACACATCGTACACGTTCCGCTCTGCACAACTTGCGCACGCGCGGCTCTGCTCCATACACCTCACGCACGCTCCGCTCCGTACACCTCGTGCACGCTCCGCTCCGTACACCTCGCGCACACTCCGCTCCGTACACCTCGCGCACGCTCCGCTCCGTACACCTCGCGTACACACGCGGCTCGAGTCCTGCATACAATACTCGAAGGCTGTGCACACAGGACCTGTGATGAGGTCACAGGAGGGGAGGAGTCAGGGGTCACATGATCTGGGAACTCAGACTGAAGCCTCTGATCATGTGACCCCTGACTCCTCCCCTCCTGTGACCTCATCACAGGTCCTGTGCTCACAGAGCGGGGATTTATGAGTGAGGGGCAGCGGCTGCAGTGGCGCCGGTGGGCTTGTCTGGGAGGGCGAGGATGGCGTCGGTACATGGGTGGCCGTGGCGCTATGGTGGCGGATTATAATGGGGCAATTTTCCCTGGGCTGGTGGGCCCCCCCACACCAGTGGGCCCTGGGCTACCGTACAGATTGACCTCATTATAATCCGCCACTGCACGCTAATGAGTTCATCTCCAGTCAGGCTGGGAGGCTGCACTGGAAGCTTTTCCTTCATTCCTCTGTGGTTTACAGCCAGGCCGGTCACATTAGCACCGCTCTCGGTTGTAATCTATTTAACCCCTTCAGATGGATTGCAGCGTGGGACTTGACTGTACGGCGGACAGGTATGGGATATTGCTGCTTTTTTATTTTGGATTTTTTACAGGAGAACAATGGCTTCGAATGGATTGGGAGTGTAATAAAGATGGAAAAAATGTGTGTTTATTTATTTAAAAATCTTTAGTCTTAATGTCTGTGTGGTTTTTTTAACCCTTTCAGACTCGTGGATTAATAATGGATAGGTGTCTTATTGACACCTCTCCATTATTATCCAGGCTTAATGTTACCTTACAATAGCATGGTGACATTAACCCCTTATTACCCCATATGCCACACGCTACAGGGCAATGAGAAGAGAGAGGGTAAGAGCCAGAATTGGCACATCTTACAGATGCGCCTTTTCTGGGGTGGCTGGGGGCAGATTTTTTTTATCCAGGGGGGCAAAAACAATGGTCCCTCTCTAGGCTATTAATTTCTGCCCTCAGTCACTGGCTTGCCGTCTCTGGCGGAGAAAATTACGCGGGAGCCCATGCAAGTGTTTTCTGTGAATTAATCCTTTAGTTTAACACCTACAGTTCCAAAATTTTACACACACACTACTAACATTATTAGTGAGGGACATATAAAAATCTAACGGATATGCAATAGTTTGCTGTATGTAAACCATGTTTCATATCCCGTCGGGTTCTGTAATGATTTTACAGAAGCTGACAATTGAATTATCGGCTATTCTGATATCTAGCACTGTATGAAATAAAAAAAAAAAAATATATATATATATATATATTGTGGGAATAGATAGCTCAGCTGGGATCTTTGCTTTGGCACAAGCGTGTGGCTATGGAGTCACTACAGCAGACTAGCAAGTTCCACATGGATATGGACACGGCATATTTATTGTGCACACTTGTTATTCAATGTTACACATGCCAAACATGAAATAAAACATCTAAGCCCGTCTGGCCACTAGCTAACAATAGCAGGCTAACTACAAAATAAACCTATATAACAGCAAAGAAGTCCATGTAATCTTACTGTGTCAGCTCCCAGCTCAGCAGATGAGATAGACTGAGAGATCCCAGCTCATCCTGATTATATCAGCTGGACCAGTCAGGAAACCAAAACCTGGATTGAATTAGTGGAGGGGGAACTACCAGTCCTTTCCATGCTGATCACTAAGGAAACCAGGACTGGTTTACAGTGAAATAAACTGGCTTCATCATCAGTACAGGGAGACATATGAAATGAAACGGGGAGAAATATACCTGTTTTCTAGTACCTCTCCCCTTGGCACCTCAGAATATATGTACACACACACCTCATATATACAGTGGGGCAAAAAAGTATTTAGTCAGTCAGCAATAGTGCAAGTTCCACCACTTAAAAAGATGAGAGGCGTCTGTAATTTACATCATAGGTAGACCTCAACTATGGGAGACAAACTGAGAAAAAAAAATCCAGAAAATCACATTGTCTGTTTTTTTTTTCATTTTATTTGCATATTATGGTGGAAAATAAGTATTTGGTCAGAAACAAGCAATCAAGATTTCTGGCTCTCACAGACCTGTAACTTCTTTTTTAAGAGTCTCCTCTTTCCTCCACTCATTACCTGTAGTAATGGAACCTGTTTAAACTTGTTATCAGTATAAAAAGACACCTGTGCACACCCTCAAACAGTCTGACTCCAAACTCCACTATGGTGAAGACCAAAGAGCTGTCAAAGGACACCAGAAACAAAATTGTAGCCCTGCACCAGGCTGGGAAGACTGAATCTGCAATAGCCAACCAGCTTGGAGTGAAGAAATCAACTGTGGGAGCAATAATTAGAAAATGGAAGACATACAAGACCACTGATAATCTCCCTCGATCTGGTGCTCCACGCAAAATCCCACCCCGTGGGGTCAGAATGATCACAAGAACGGTGAGCAAAAATCCCAGAACCACGCGGGGGGACCTAGTGAATGAACTGCAGAGAGCTGGGACCAATGTAACAAGGCCTACCATAAGTAACACACTACGCCACCATGGACTCAGATCCTGCAGTGCCAGACGTGTCCCACTGCTTAAGCCTGTACATGTCCGGGCCCGTCTGAAGTTTGCTAGAGAGCATTTGGATGATCCAGAGGAGTTTTGGGAGAATGTCCTATGGTCTGATGAAACCAAACTGGAACTGTTTGGTAGAAACACAACTTGTCGTGTTTGGAGGAAAAAGAATACTGAGTTGTATCCATCAAACACCATACCTACTGTAAAGCATGGTGGTGGAAACATCATGCTTTGGGGCTGTTTCTCTGCAAAGGGGCCAGGACGACTGATCCGGGTACATGAAAGAATGAATGGGGCCATGTATCGTGAGATTTTGAGTGCAAACCTCCTTCCATCAGCAAGGGCATTGAAGATGAAACGTGGCTGGGTCTTTCAACATGACAATGATCCAAAGCACACCGCCAGGGCAACGAAGGAGTGGCTTCGTAAGAAGCATTTCAAGGTCCTGGAGTGGCCTAGCCAGTCTCCAGATCTCAACCCTATAGAAAACCTTTGGAGGGAGTTGAAAGTCCGTGTTGCCTAGCGAAAAGCCAAAAACATCACTGCTCTAGAGGAGATCTGCATGGAGGAATGGGCCAACATACCAACAACAGTGTGTGGCAACCTTGTGAAGACTTACAGAAAACGTTTGACCTCTGTCATTGCCAACAAAGGATATATCACAAAGTATTGAGATTAAATTTTGTTTCTGACCAAATACTTATTTTCCACCATAATATGCAAATAAAATGAAAAAAAAACAGACAATGTGATTTTCTGGATTTTTTTTCTCAGTTTGTCTCCCATAGTTGAGGTCTACCTATGATGTAAATTACAGACGCCTCTCATCTTTTTAAGTGGTGGAACTTGCACTATTGCTGACTGACTAAATACTTTTTTGCCCCACTGTATATATTATGTGTGTGTGTCAATGATATATATATATATATATATATATATATACACACACACATCTATTCTACTCGCTATTCTACTCACTCGCATGACACTCGCATAGCACTTGTCCGTTTTTTCGGTCCGGAAATCGGACCGTTTTTTTCTCGCAAATGGGTATGTGCCCTAAGAATGACATCATTATTCCTCACGTGGCACTAAGATTACTATGATGAAGTAAATATAAGCTGCAGAGAATATGCGGAGCGTCATGTGGCCTACCATGATTACATATGGATCTTGTGGTTGCAGTTTGTCATTTTCTCCATTTGCTGTCGGTATTGTAAATGTTACTCAAAACTGTGGCAAGTACCATGTACTGTTTTGTTGCACTTTTCTCAGGAGTTTAACATGACCTGGAACCTGAGCCATAAGACTGGAGTCACACTTGGCATTCATCTGATATTTTTTGTTTTGTTTTCGTTTTATGTTTAACTGCGTATTTTAATTATATTTTTAAGCTAGGTTTTACTTGAAATATTAAACACTTTACATAACATACAATGCAGCTCGATTTGTGGTGTTTTGGGGTTCAGTGGCATTTTTTTTTTAACGTAGCATGCTTTGGGTTTGGATTTTTTTTTTGTCTTTTTCCCCAATAGTTTAGAGAAGAAAACATAATGTAACATATTTATAAGTAGAACAGGGGTGGACAGAAATAGGTAAGGGGGCTCACTTTCATATCCAAAAAAGCAAACCGCTTCTATCACAGAGTAAACTATTATGAATTGGAGACCCTTCTCTCTGCTAACTCAGATTCATTAAAGGGTTATTCTCATATTGTTCAATTGGTGTGGTATGTTAGACAGCACTAAAATAAGCAAACTTTAAACTGACTTGCTTTTACTGTCTGCTGTCGTTCTCCTGCTAAGGGAACTTTTATCTTTCATTGTTTATTGCTCGTTAACAAGGGGATGACCACTAGAACCTGGCGAATATGTGACATTCTTTCCCGACCATTCATTTCTAAGCAGTTTTACACTGCTGCTCACTTCACCCTCCCTCTCTGCTCCTGACCCACAGCTATTATCAGCCCTGCAAAATCACAAGCTCCCAGCCTCCACCCGTCTATTGTTTAGAATGATCCATTCTGTCATCACTGCTCACTTTCCCTATGAGCCGCTGAGCAGTGCAAAGGCACTGTTATCTCTATATCTAAATGTAGAGATAACAGTGCAGACTTGCCAGTATCTTTTCAGTAGTGATTGCAATAAACAGTTTAGCTCTACCTTGGCTCAAGAGACCTCCTAATATTTAATGCTGTATACCAATATAGGCAAAGGACTCAGGAAAAGTTGGAAGAAAAAGTCTCACTGCTGAAGAAAGACCTGGTTACTGTCAGAGAGAGCTTAAGTCAGACGGTACTTGAAAGAGACGTTCTGCAAGGCGAGAAAGATGCTGTATCCAGTGCTCTCAGAAAGGTACTTGTGGATAGAAAAAGGACATGTTTTTAAAGTTATCTGTCATGCACTGTCACTTATACTATCTAGGCAAATATTATTTTTTGTAACTGTGTGCAGAAAAAAGTCAACAGGGACATAAACATGGTGTGTAACACTAGATGGTGTTGAGAATACAGTCATACCTAAGCTGGTTTTTGATGGCACTCCAATGGTTCCTCTGCCACATATGAGGACAGCTGCTTTATAAATGATGTTTGGTGCCCTGATACAGAAGCGTCAGGACAGAACAGAGTGCAATAAATTATTATATATGTAACATCTTGTGAATTTTGGCATTTTTGCGTCAGCTTCAGACAGCTGCAACAAAATGGGCACAGCTGGGGAAGAGTCATGGTGGACTGGGGCATGGTAACGCCCACCCAACAAATTAATTAAAAGTGATGGCGTTCCCTGATTAGAGTAACATTCCTGGGGACATGCTTGCTACTTAAAGGGGGTTGTCTACTACTAGGACAACCCATTCTCATTCCCCATGTTTAGCCCCTTAAAAATAAAAACATCTACACTCACCTCTGATGCCCGCGCTGTTCCAGCAGTGGCGGTACTTGCGTTCCCGGGGCTCTCGTGCTGTTGTTATGAGATATGTGAGCCTGGCGCCCAATCAGCTTTGGCCTCGCTGGCCCCACCTTCAGACAAATCGAATATCAAGAGGAAGTCACTCTCTCTCTTCCTCTTGATGTTCTAAGGTGGAGACAGTAACGTCCGCTCTGATTGGGCGCGGGGCTCTCGTGCAGTTGTCAATTGCAAGTACCGACACCGCTGGAACGGTGTCGATACCTGAGGGGAGTATAAGGTTTTTTGTTATGAATGAGTCACCGTAGGAGGCAAAAACAGAAATACTAGCTAAGTCCAGAAAACCAGAGAAGTTGGCAGCTATCGGATTGCAGACCCCTGAACCTATCAACAACAACTAGCAGTAGCCGTGGGGGGTTCCTACGGTGCCCTAGCTGTCAGTACTTTGATGGATAGCTTGGCCATCCAATCTGGTACAGAGGCTTGCTGAGCTGTCGGTGTTATGATGAGTCACCAAAGGAGGAAAAAACAAAATACCAGCTAAGTCCAGAAAAACCAGAGAGGTTGGCAGCTATCGGACTGCAGACCCCTGGACCTATCCACAACAACTAGCAGTAGCCGTGGGGGGTTCCTACGGTGCCCTAGACCCCTCGATCACAGCCGGAAAACTACATAGCCTAAAGACAGAAAGGGAAATCTAAACTGCCCCAGAGCAGACCCCAAAGCAATAGGCAGCCCCCAACATATAATGACGGTGAAGCAAGATGAAAAAACACTCACACAGATAGAAAGATAGGCTGAGCAAATGATGGGGCCCAAGCTAACTACATAGGACAGGAAAGAAAAGCTGCTGTCTGCAATCCGCCAAAAACCCTATCAAAACAAGGGCCAACAGGCTGATAGGGAAAAAGGCCCTGAAGACGCTAGGCTTCAAAAAGACTATATCAGCACTCAGGTATTTTCTGAAGACAGAGCAAAAAGGAATTCAACTCACCCCAGCAGGGAATGGCAGAAATTCAAAAAAACAAGGCAAAGCAAAACACAAATACAAAAAGCAGTGCAGAAAACTTAGCTTTTGAGGAGCAGGAATCAGACTGGTCTCCTAGAATCCCTCAGAGAGATCACCAGCAAGGCAGAAGGGCGTCGGCTGCCTTATATCCAGTCAGCAATTCCCGTCACCCAGTCATCATCATCATACCCAGGTGCTTGGTAATCAGCCTCACTACCTTCCTTCACCAGAAGAGGGAGTTCATCAGACCTCTATGGTGAAGGGGAAAATGAACTCACAACAGTTTTTTATTTTATTGACCCCAAACATTTAGATCAAGGAGAGGTTGTCCTAGTAGTGGACAACCCCTTTAAAACAAAACAGCAGTCTTAATGAATCGGAACCATAGTGTTCCCATTAAAGTATCCCTAATTAATAGAACAATGTGAATAAAAAAGGCTTGGTATTAGTGCTAGCGAATCTGTTATTAAGTGTTAATCCAAGAAGAGTTTTCACCAGGCCATCCCACATAGACTATCATTCTTGGTCCAAGAACTCTGCATGAGTTGCAAAATATTGATCTAAGCACAGTACACAGTGTATCTGGTGTTAATTGTGTGTTTTTTAACATGGATTTCCATGCCAGGCTGAGTCTAGCAGAGCAGAACTAGAGCTGGCAATGAACCAGATGCGCAGTGAACGGGCGGCTCTAAACGACTCGTTGGCCAAAATGGGTGCATTGAACGAAGGTTTAGCACAAGACAAAGTGGCCCTGAATCGGCTGATTTTACAGGTATTTCTTGCTCTTAAATAGTTTGCTTTAAACTTACATTCACTATGTTGCTTCTATAATATTTTATGCGATTGTATTGATTTATCATCCACATGTTTATACACTGAGTATAGAAAAGTCTACACACCCCCCTGTTAAAATGACAAATTTTCGTCATGTAAAAATCATATGAAGAAGAATCATTTCAGAACTTTTCCATCTTTAATGTAACCCATAATGTGTACGAATCCATTGAGAAACAAGCTGAAATCATTTTGAGGTGGAAAATAAAAATAACAAAACTAATTTAATGTTGTTAGTTATATGTGAGCACCCTCTTAAAAGCGGGGATGTGGTTGTGCTCAGAATCAACCGATCACATTTAGGGCTTGTGCACACAGCAGTTTTAATTGGATGAGTGCTATCTGTCGTTTTGACTGATAACACTCATACCCATGTTATTCTATGGGGCTGTGGATATGACTGAGTGGTCCGAGGAAAAAAATCACAGAATGGACGATTTGCCTCCAAGAATCCGATGTCAGTCGCCCATTCATGTCTATGGGTCACTGAGCAAAATCAGACCGCACTCAGATGACAAACTTTTTTTCTTCTCTCCACCTCGAAGAAAATTGGATCCCACTCTGATCACACTCTGATAACAGATATCGAAGTCTGATCAGAGTGTGAGTAGCACAGTTTGACCGATTTTCTCTGTTGGAGAGAAAATGTCCTTGTGACCCCAGCCTTAAACTCATGCTAAAGCGATCCACTCATATGTACCTATCATGCAATCATGGGATCTTGTGTTCAAGTCTTCTTGGGAGACTAATAAGTATTGTAAAAATAAAAAGGTTTTTAAGTGTTAAAAAGAAAGAAATTACCACCCCCCAAAATCCCAGTTTTCCCAGTAAAAAATTATTTAATCTGAAAAAAACAATCATCCCTAAACAAGACACATATTTGGTATCATTGGGTCCATAATCACCCACTCTATAAAACAATGTCATTATTTATCTCTCATGGCGAAAACCGTAAGTAAATCCGAGAAACAATACCAGATTTGCTGGCCGAAAAACTTCCTCTTGATTACTTATACATCCTAAGGTGGGGACGCCAGCGCTGATTGAGCTCAGGGCTCACTTGTCATAACAACCTCATGTAAACGCGAGCGCTGTCACCGCTGGAAAGTGTCAGGGTCCTGTCAGCACCAGCGTGCAGCCACCGCTGAGCAGGGACTCACCCGCACTGTAGGGGGGCCCAGGGTCAGGTACGGCCGGAAAGTACAAACAGGACCTGGGGACGCTGAAGTTTAGCAAGCAGTGAAGGACCTACGGTCATGTGACTGCAAGGGGCGGGGCTTAGCATCCTGCTCCCAGAGATGGCAGGACACTAAACAGAAATACTCAGAGTCAGGCAAAACGGTGGTCATACACAGAGATAGCAGTAAAGTACCAGGGATGAGACAGAACGGATAGTCGGGGTCAAAACCAAACAGACATAGAAGGTACCAACCAGAATCCAACAAGCAATGTCCAGAGAACAGACCGAGTCGTACACAGAGTATCAAGCAACCAGAACACAGCACCAACACACTCAGGGGTCACCACACTATGACAAGTGCGAAAGTATAACTGCCTAGGCATTGCTCCTGCTAGCCAGTTTCCTACTCCACACTGATGAGGGGAAATACCCCGAAACAGCGGTCTGTGGATGGATACCATGTTTTGGCATAGGTGGTTTCCTTCATTGGAGACTGCCCTTCCCGTGGTTGTTCCTTCCCGGGGAAAGACCTGGCTAGCCATTGCTTGCGTTGAGAAACATGTGATGGTGTCTCCGCGGCTTGTGTTTTGCATGTTTTTGCATATTTCCCATAAGGGATGGGAGCATTACTCTAGAATCACTGCGTTGAGAAACATGTGATGGTGTCTCCGCAGTGTTGGATGTTGATCTCCATGAGTTCATTCATCCTCATTTTACTCCTTGGTTTAATTGACATCCTCTCTCTTTCCATGTTATCTGTTTGTTGCAGGAAATCTCTTACATGTGAAACTAATAATTCCTGTCTGGGCAAATGCTCTGAATCCAGGTGTACTCTTCCTGGCTCCTGTGTTGCACTGTGCATGCCCAGGAGGAGTAGTGAGCATGATTCTGGATGTCAGTCATGCCCAGGAGGGCCTAGTGAGCCTGATTCTGGATGTCAGTCATGCCAAGAAGGGCCTAGTGAGCCTGATTCTGGATGTCACTCATGCCAAGAAGGGCCTAGTGAGCCTTATTCTGGATGTCAGTCATGCCCAGGAGGACCTAGTGAGCCTGATTCTGGATGGCAGTCATGCCAAGAAGGCCCTAGTGAGCCTTATTCTGGATGTCAGTCATGCCCAGGAGGGCCTAGTGAGCTTGATTCTGGATGTTAGTCATGCCAAGAAGGGCCTAGTGAGCCTGATTCTGGATGTCAGTCATCGTGTTTTTTTTTTTTGTCTGAAAGACAAGGTTAGTTGAAATCTTCCTCATTGAATATAACCATCGTTATCTGAAGCTATAAAATATTAGATTTAGACAATGAAATAGTCAGTGTAGGTATCTACTACTAGCACCCATTCCTATAAGGCTTATGAACAATCATCTTTTTCTTCTGAATTTTTATATACGCTTTTTACATAACTATGGCCATCTGTATATCAGCTAATCTAAAATTTGCAAGACCAAATACAGTTTTCTATGTAAAGAATTGTAAGGTATCCATAAAAATCAAATGCCATTTGGATGGATCCATATGGAATCCATTTTTTTTTTTGCACATCCATGCATTTGAATAGATGAGTGTCATCCGAAATATGGAAGAAAAATGTACATGCTGCAAATGGTCATCTGAATAGCTAAATAGAAGAGCTTAAGGCCAAATACTGTCCGTGTGACGTCAGTTTTCACGATGGTCAGCACTCGGACCGTAAATACAGTTTTGTGAAACAGTCCTAAAAGATTGAAGTAGCGCACACATAATTCTCAGCAAACCTTTCCAAAAGACTCTTCTTTGACAAGACCACCCCCTTATCTTATTTCACTTCCCTCTTACTTTAAGCATACTGGTTATTTTCATTGAGAAGACCATTCCATAGAAGACCACTTCCCAATACAATGTTCGGTGGTCATTGCACTGTATCATGTCAGAATGTTGGAAATATGTGGAACAAGAAGGATTTATTGTGCTCCCTTTATACCTCCTGATACAGCTGGAGGCTGAGCGCAGCTCGCTGCAGGAGGACAGGCGGGTGAACGAGGCTAGCTGCGCGGCATTGAGGGAGCAGCGGGAAGCACTGGAACTCGAGGTATCTCAGCTCCAGACAGAAAGAGCCGGACTGGAGCGGAGGTGCCGGGAAACGGATGAGAAGCAGCAAAGGATTGAGGAGCAGCTGCTCATTGTGCACAGGGAAAGAGCTAAACTGAAAGAGCAGCTCGCACAGGTAAAGGTGGACTTATTGCTACTGGAGCATAGCCATTGCAAATTAACTTTTGTCGTTTCTCTAGTTACAACATGTTGCTATATTATGACTAGTGCTTCAATCCGCAGTGTCAACCAATAAATCAATCTGAAAATTCAAAGGCTATACCTCAAAAACTTTAATAGTGGTAAATAGCGGGAATGCATAATAAACTCATTGCAAACATTGTTTTGGAGTTTGATATATACAGTACGTAGAACCTGGCACACAAAGCCCTTCCGCATTTGATTCTCCATACACTTTAATCTCTACACTCCCTGATTGTGAACCATCAAACCAGCCTCCCCCAGATTTGTAACATAATGGGAGGATGCTTTGGGCATCACTATTCCCATAGAACAGAGGGATAAGGTGCTTCTCCTAACAGTAGATATGGGGCCTTCTATAAAACTTGGTTCTATTGGATGGAGTTCCAGCACTCTCTGAATAAGGAAGTCTCTCTGACTCTCAGACATGATTGCCCTTGGGGTCTTGATAGCCTCATAGTTGTATTCTCATCACGAAGAGAAAACTGTAATTTGTTCACTCAGCTTTATGTCTGTATTCCTATTTTCTTTTTGCTCTGTCCTTCCGCGATCCATAAGGCCAATACAGTCATGCAGACACTTCAGGATCAATTGCAAGAAAATCGAAGGGAGTTGGACGTACAGGCTTCAGCCTTGCAGCACGCGGGGAAGCACATTGAGGAGCTGACCAATCAAAATGCAGAGTTTGGCGTTCAGGTAGCCGCCCTGGTGGCTGAAAGACAGGAACAAGAAGATGAAGTTGCTGAGTTGCGGTAAGACTATTTTTGCTGTTGGTCATTACGTCTTTCTACTTTTTCTCTGTTCTTTATATTTTCTTCTCCTGGTTGCTTAGGGGACAAAAGGAATCTCTAGAGAGCAGCTTGTACGATACACAGCGGAGAGCGGCACAACTGGAAGATCGCAGAGAACAACTGGAAGGAGAGATGCACACGCTAATGCTTGCTAAACAAAACCTTCAAGGTATAAATCACCGCCTGACCTGTCTGGATACCCCAGTAATGACTGTTATATGGGCACAACTACGGCTTGGACTGGATTCTTATTTTCATATAGTTTGCAGAGTAACCAAACTTTTTGCATGATTTTCATATTGTTGCATTTTAATTGCTTGCAGATCGGTGGCGGTCCAGTACCCTGAGACCCCCCACGATCGCTCAATAGACCACCGAGAAGTGCACGGTTCAGGAGACAGGAGAGCGCAGCTTGCACACAGAGCGGGGTATGGATTATGTAGAAGTATAGATTACAAAACCTATACTTTCTACTTAATCCATACTCCACTCTGTGTACAAGCTGCGCTCTCCTGTCTCCTGAACCGTGCACTTCTCGGTGGTCTATTGAGCGTTCAGTGGGGGTCTCACAACCCAGGACCTCCACTGACCTGCAGGCAGTTGAAGTACCTGATATACACTCACTGGCCACTTTATTAGGTACACCTGTCCAACTGTGTGTTAAGACTTAATTTCTAATCAGCCAATCACATGGCGGCAACTCAGTGCATTTAGGCATGTAGACATGGTCAAGACAATCTCCTGCAGTTCAAACCGAGCATCAGTATGGGGAAGAAAGGTGATTTGAGTGCCTTTGAACGTGGCATGATTGTTGGTGCCAGAAGGGCTGGTCTGAGAATTTCAGAAACTGCTGATCTACTGGGATTTTCACGCACAACCATCTCTAGGGTTTACAGAGAATGGTCCGAAAAAGAAAAAAAATCCAGTGAGCGGCAGTTCTGTGGCCGGAAATGCCATGTTGATGCCAGAGGTCAGAGGAGAATGGGCAGACTGGTTCGAGCTGATAGAAAGGCAACAGTGACTCAAATTGCCACCCGTTACAACCAAGGTAGGCAGAAGAGCATCTCTGAACGCACAGTGCGTCGAACTTTGAGGCAGATGGGCTACAGCAGCAGAAGACCACACTGGGTACCACTCCTCTCAGCTAAGAACAGGAAACTGAGGCTACAATTTGCACAAGCTCATCGAAATTGGACAGTAGAAGATTGGAAAAACGTTGCCTGGTCTGATGAGTCTCGATTTCTGCTGCGACATTCGGATGGTAGGGTCAGAATTTGGCGTAAACAACATGAAAGCATGGATCCATCCTGCCTTGTATCAACGGTTCAGGCTGGTGGTGGTGGTGTCATGGTGTGGGGAATTTTTTCTGGGCACTCTTTGGGCCCCTTGGTACAAATTGAGCATCGTTGCAACGCCACAGCCTACCTGAGTATTGTTGCTGACCATGTCCATCCCTTTATGACCACAATGTACCCAACATCTGATGGCTACTTTCAGCAGGATAATGCGCCATGTCATAAAGCTCGAATCATCTCAGATTGGTTTCTTGAACATGACAATGAGTTTACTGTACTCAAATGGCCTCCTCAGTCACCAGATCTCAATCCAATAGAGCATCTTTGGGATGTGGTGGAACGGGAGATTCGCATCAGGGATGTGCAGCCGACAAATCTGCGCCAACTGTGTGATGCCATCATGTCAATATGGTCCAAAATCTCTGAGGAATGCTTCCAGCACCTTGTTGAATCTCTGCCACGAAGAATTGAGGCAGTTCTGAAGGCAAAAGGGGGTCCAACCCATTACTAGCATGGTGTACCTAATAAAGTGGCCAGTGAGTGTAGATGAAAAAACATTCAAAAAGTTTAGTTTCCTTTTAAAGAATAACTATCATTTTTATTTATTTTTTCTTTCATTAATGAATAGTACACATGAAAATAAGAAACTTTGTAACATATCTTATCAGATAAATCCGCTTCTTTATCTTCTTCTTAAACTGATATTTAATTCTCAAATTTCTCAATTCATGGGTGAAAGCTGCATTAATTGAATACAGACTTTCCCGTTACTGAGATGTCAGTTGGAGCTCATAAAGTTCTATGGAGAACGGTAACTGTCAACTATTGTTTAATGACAACTTGTGTTGTGTCTGTCTGTAGCTCCTCCTTCCTTCATAGAATGTTATGAGCACCAACAGTCATCTCACTAATGGGTACATCTTTCTTCAATGAATATGGATTTTACCCATGATTTGAAAATGAAAGATTAATCCAGGAGGGGATAGAAGCAGATTTTTATGATAAGTTGCTTATTTTCATAGGTACTATTGATTTTTTTTTAAATAAAAATGACAAGGACGGTTATTCTTTAAATATATGTACCTCTGGTTTATAAAATCACTAAGGATGATTCCCATATTAGCGACTTACAGGAGCCACAGTGTGTACATATATTTATGGGAAAGGCTTTTAACAGGCCGGGCTCACCTATTGTCTGGCGGACAAACACAGCTATACACGCAAGTCTTTATAAATGCAGAATGGTCTCCAGGAAGGGTCATGTCGGGTGGACAGCCTGGCACAATTTTACTACATATTCTTGAGGATCCATTTACAGTGTTAAGCATAAGAGGTCATAAATTCTACAATAGATTCTCATAAAATCAGCCAGCAAAATATTACTGCATGCAAAATAAAAGGTTTTATATTCTAGACACAACATTAATATGAACTACAGTATGCTGTAAGACAGATAATCCGCTGAGTAGTTGGTGTAACACGATGACATGGTGCTGATAAGTCTGACATAAGCACAAATATACTCTAGCGTATCTGTCTGTATGGGCTGACATAGGCTTAGGAGTTTTTGGACAGTTATTTTAATGGATCATTTATGAGCTGCATAAAAGTTGCTGATAAGAGCTACCAAAGAATTGTCTAGATGAAGCCGCGCTAGCATTTTCTCTTAAAGTGTTTTTAAGCCCAATTTACTTTTTAATAGGTGTGGTTTTTGGTGTAGTTATTCTTGTAAAATTGTGAATGTCTCTAAGGAAGAGACGCATAAAGCCGGGTTCACACTTGAGTTTGAATGACATTTATTCTTTCCTTCTTAACATCAGAGAAAAAAGAATGTCAGTTTTATATTAAATGTCATTAAAGGAGGTATGATCACTTCTAGCCATGTACATCCCCTGCAGCATTAGATAGTAGCATTATATTGCCTTGAAAAAGTATTCATACCCCGTGAACTTTTCCACATTTTTTCACATTACACCCAAAAAACTGAAATGTATTTTGTTGGGATTTTATGTGCTATACCAACACTAAGTAGCAAGTATTTGTGAAGTGTAAAGGAAATGAGATATGTTTTTTTAAAATTATTTAAAAAATCTAAATCTGAAAATTGCGACGTACATTTGTATTCAGCCCCTTGAGTAAATACTTTGTAGGACCACCTCTCACTGCAAGAACTCAAGCAAGTCTTTTGGGGTATGTCTCTACCAGATTTGCACATCTAGAGGCTGGAGTTTTTGCCCTTTCTTCTTTGCAAACTAATAGCTCAATAAGACTGGATGGAGACGTCTGCAAACAGCAATTTTCACGTCTTGCCACAGATTCTCAATGGGATTTAGGTCTGGTCTGTGACGGGGCCATTCACCCACATAGATATGCTTTAGTCTAAACTGAATGGGTTAAATGTATTTTTTTTCATGTAGGCTATGGTTTTTCAGTCTATATTGAAAGTAAAAGTTACAAATCTTACAATTTTCTCAGAGGCCACTGGGGCTTTTTAAGACGCTAACTTCCTGTTGTTTCAGGAAATCCACATGTACATGAGCAGCAATGAATGACCCTATCTTTTGTACTGAATCATTTAAAGAGAATCTGTCATTAGGATCAACCCTCCTAAGCTGTCTATATGGGCATACAAGCCCTAGGAAATTGAATAAAATGATACTTTGATATCTGCGATCTGATGTCTTATTCCAGAGAAATCCTTGTTTTTTTCTTAATATGTAAATTAGCTGTTACGATCTATCATAGAGACATAGATCTCCCTGAGCATCTGCCTCCAGAGCTTATTTTAAATGAATGTGTTGTTACCAGTGAGAGACATGAAATGACTGACAGTCTGCTGTAATGATCTACATGTCTCACACTGGATTAAAAACACATGTGACATGCACACATATGAACAAGTCGGTAGGACACTGTTCATACCACCCACTGACTCAAACACAAACAGAGAGCACAGAATGACATTTGTGCAGAAATATCCTGCAATAAAACATATAACAGTAGTCAGCAAGTGCTGATGTAAAGATGATAACAAATACAGGGTATTTAGTCGATACGTTTTTTTGCAAAAAAAGTATACCAAGCTGCTTCACCGCGTCAAGGTAACCCTATCGAAGCAGTCCCTATCTAATGTATTTAAAACCTGAACATGTGAACAGTGTTTAAATGAACAGGATGAAGATAGGCCGCTTCCTAGTATGGGCACGTGGTGTAAGCCAGCTCCTTATGTGCATGTCACACAAGAGAGGGGTGGGGTTTCTCAAATCATGCATAGGCACAGAAAAACTGGATTAAAAACACATGTGACATGCACACATATGAACAAGTCGGTAGGACACTGTTCATACCACCCACTGACTCAAACACAAACAGAGAGCACAGAATGACAATTGTGCAGAAATATCCTGCAGTAAAACATATAACAGTAGTCAGCAAGACAGTGTTTAGACACTGTTCACATGTTCAGGTTTTAAATACATTAGATAGGGACTGCTTCAATAGGGTTACCTTGACGCGGTGAAGCAGCTTGGTATACATTTTTTTGCAAAAAAAGTATCGACTAAATACCCTGTATTTGTTATCATCTTTTCATCAGCACTTGCTGACTACTGTTACATGGTCCGTCCAGGCATCTCGGCGGACGCCAAAAAATTGACGGATCCGCAAAAAAACGGATCCAACGGATGGCCATCCGTCAAGATCCGCCAGTAATGCAAGTCAATGGGGAAAAAAATGGATCCGCCAAAAAAATGGCGGATCCGTTTTTTTGCAAAAACGGCGGATTTTGACTGATGGTGAAACAGGCCTAAGCTGGCTGGATCACTGGATCTGGCCAGTGTCAGTGACCCTGCACTCCTCTGATGCTACAGAGGCGGAGCTGCATTTATTTGAAGAGTGCACATTTCACTCGCACAACGCTCCCCTACCAGCAGAAAGCCAAGAGGCAGGGGAGTAGTGCACTCCTCAAACTAAATTGTGAGACAACCCATATAAATGTCACGTCACAGCTGTTGGGTGACCCAGGACCAGGGGCTCCTTCCCTGTCCCTAACACTAGGGGGAACTGTTATGATGAGTCACCGAAGGAGCAAAAAAACAAAATACTAGCTAAGTCCAGAAAAACCAGAGAGGTTGGCAGCTATCGGATTGCAGACCCCTGAACCTATCCACAACAACTAGCAGTAGCCGTAGGGGGTTCCTACGGTGCCCTAGACCCCTCGATCACAGCCGGAGAACTATATAGCCTAAAGACAGAAAGGGGAAAAACTAAACTGCCCCAGAGCAGACCCCAAAGCAATAGGCAGCCCCCAACATATAATGACGATGAAGCAAGATGAAAACACTAACACAGATAGAAAGATAGGTTGAGCAAATGATGGAGCCCAAGCTAACTACATAGGACAGGATAGGAAAGCTGCTGTCTGCCATCCGCAAAAACCCTATCAAAATGAGCCAACCGACTGATAGGAAAAACAGGCCCTGAAGTCGCTAGGCTTCAAAAGACTATATCAGCACTCAGGTATATCCTGAAGACAGAGCAAAATATCAACAGATCAGAGACAAAATTGGAGTTCAGCTCACCCCCGGCCGGAGATATCAGAACTCCCAAAAAACAAGGCAAAACAAAAACAAAACTGAAGAGTACAAAGAAGAGCAGAAAAACTTAGCTTTCAGATGCAGGAATCAGACTGGTCTCCAAGAATCCAGCAGGAAAATCACCAGCCAGGAAGAAGGGAAAAATGAACTCACAACAGTACCTCCCCCTTGAGGAGGGGTCTCCGAACCCTCATCCATGCCACCAGGGCGATCCGGGTGAGCCCGATGAAAGGCACGCACCAATCTTTCGGCATGAATATCAGAGGCAGAGACCCAGGAATTATCCTCCTGACCATAACCCTTCCACTTAACCAAATACTGGAGTCTCCGTCTAGCCAGACGGAAATCCAGTATCTTCTCTACCTCATATTCCATGTTACCTTCAACCAATATAGGGTCAGGAGGTGCCACCACAGGAACTACTGGTTCAACAAACCTCTTCAACAAGGACTTATGAAACACATTATGAATTTTAAATGTGACAGGAAGAGCCAACCGAAAAGAGACCGGATTAATAATCTCCAAAATCTTGTAAGGTCCAATAAATCTATGCTTAAACTTAGGAGAAGCCACCTTCATAGCGATATTTTTTGATGACAACCAAACCATATCACCCACCTTAAACTGGGGACCAACGGTCCTACGCCGGTTGGAAAACCGCTGGGCCTTTTCCTGGGAGAGAAACAACTTATCCACAACTTGGTCCCAGATCTGGTGCATTCTCTCCACCACAGTGTCAACACCTGGGCAGGCAGAAGGCTCCACCTGCCCTGAAGAAAATCGAGGGTGAAAACCAAAGTTACAAAAAAAAGGTGACATCAAAGTGGCAGAACTAGCTCTATTATTTAAAGCAAATTCGGCCAAGGGCAAAAATGAAACCCAATCATCCTGATCGGCAGAAATAAAACATCTCAAATACGACTCCAAAGTCTGGTTTGTTCTCTCCGTCTGCCCATTGGTCTGAGGGTGAAACGCAGAGGAGAAGGACAACTGAATTCCCAGCTTGGAACAGAAAGTCCTCCAAAATCTAGACACAAACTGAACTCCTCTGTCAGATACAATGTTCTCAGGAATCCCGTGCAAGCGAACCACCTGTTGCAAAAACAAGGGCACCAACTCAGAGGAAGATGGCAACTTAGGGAGTGGTACAAGATGGACCATCTTAGAGAATCTATCACAAATCACCCAAATAACAGTCATTCTCTGAGAGACAGGCATATCAGAGATAAAATCCATTGAAATATGGGTCCATGGCCTCCTGGGCACCAACAAGCCACTAGAGCGAGAACAAGGTTTAGACCGGGAGCAAGTCCCACAGGACTGCACAAAATTCCTGACATCATGAGACAAGGCGGGCCACCAAAAAGACCGACTCACCAGATCTCTAGTACCAAAAATACCTGGATGACCAGCCAATGCAGAGCAATGAACTTCAGACATCACTCTCTTCCTCCACTGGTCAGGAACATACAACTTTCCACTGGGACAACGCTCAGGTTTGTCCTCCTGAAACTCTTCCAGAGCACGTCTCAAATCGGGCCAGATGGCAGAAAGAACTACCCCCTCGCATAAGATGGTAGCAGGCTTAGTCACAACAGGAGAATCAGCAAGGAAACTCCTAGAGAGGGCATCTGCCTTGACATTCTTAGTGCCCGGAAGAAAAGAGACCACAAAATCTCGGAATATATCGTTCATGAAGCACTGGAAGACAGAAGGGGCATTAGTGAGCCCAAAAGGCATCACCAGGTACTCAAAATGTCCCCCCGGAGTATTAAACGCCATCTTCCATTCATCCCCATGCTTAATGCGAATAAGATTATACGCCCCCCTGAGGTCAAGCTTGGTAAACCAGCAAGCACCTTTAACTCTGGAGAATAGATCAGAAATCAGGGGTAACGGATACTGATATTTAACAGTAATTTTGTTGAGGGCGCGATAGTCAATACAAGGCCTTAATGAACCATCCTTTTTAGCCACGAAAAAAAAAAAAACAGCACCTAAGGGTGAAGAGGATGGTCTAATATGACCCTTCTCCAATGCCTCCTTAATATAGGATCGCATAGCCTCATGCTCGGGTACAGATAAATTGAAAAGCCGACCCTTGGGGAATTTACACCCCGGGTTCAGCTCAATTGCACAGTCATAACTCCAATGAGGAGGCAAAGACGCAGACTCATTCTCACTAAATACATCATAAAAGTCAGCCAAATAGTCAGGAACATCATGCGACTGGGGAGAGGTGGAGAAAAACAGGAGCATCACTAAGGGCACACCGACAACCCCAACTCACCACAGACAAAGATTTCCAATCCAGAACTGGATTATGGATTGCAACCAGGGAAACCCCAGAACAATGGTATCATGCAAATTATGCAACACCAAAAATCTGCAATTTTCTTGATGGTCTGGGGCGACCCGCATTACCACCTGGGTCCAAAACTGAGGTTTATTCTTCGCCAAAGGAGTAGCATCAATACCCCTCAAAGGGATAGGCGTCCGCAGAGGTGTCATAGGAAATCCACAACGTTTAGCAAAATCCAAGTCCATCAGGTTCAGAGCTGCTCCTGAATCCACAAAAGCCTTGGCGGAAAATGTGGACAGGGAGCAGATCAGAGTAATTGCCAGAAGAAACTTAGGTTGAACACCACCCACAGAAAACGTGTGTGCACAACGTTTCTCTCGTTTAGGGCAGACAGAAATAATATGCGAGGCATCTCCACAAAAGAAACACAGCTTATTACGCCTTCTGAACTCCTGACGTTGTGCCCTAGACAAAACTCTATCACATTGCATAGGTTCAGACATTTGTTCAACAGGTGGCAACATCTCTCGTGTAGTTTTGCGTTCACGTAAACGCCGATCCACCTGAATGGCTAATCACATAGAATCGTCAAGACCAGAGGGAACAGGAAATCCCACCATAGTATCTTTTACAGTTTCTGACAAACCCTTCCGAAAGAGTGCTGCCAAGGCACCATCATTCCAGGTAGTAAGGACCGCCCACTTTCGGAATTTTTGACAGTACAACTCTGCCGAATCCCGACCCTGGCTTAATGCCAACAGGGTCTTTTCAGCCTGATCAATAGCATTAGGTTCATCATACAACAACCCCAAGGCTTGAAAAAATGCGTTCACATTATTCAGAATAGGATCATCAGGTTTCAAAGAAAACGCCCAATCCTGGGGATCGCCGCGCAGGAAAGATGACAATTTTAACCTGCTGCGCGGAGTTTCCGACGAGTTAGGCTTCAAGGCAAAAAATAATTTACAATTATTCTTGAAATTCAAGAATTTAGACCGATCCCCCAAAAATACATCAGGAGTAGGAATCTTTGGTTCAGCAGCATGTGAATGAGCAAGATAGACGGAAATTCCCCGCACTTCAGCAGCGAGCTGCTCCACATGATCAGATAATTGCTTCATCTCCATTGAGAGAAAAATTCCCCCTACGGCCTCAGAGATATAGAGGAAAAAAATATGCACACAAAAAAAAAATAAAAAAAAATTCTGACACTTTTTTTTTTTTTTTCTTTTTAACAATTCTCTCCTGCTATTGAGTACCCTAGGATCTGCGGTATGGCTGGTGATTCTGTTATGATGAGTCACCGAAGGAGGAAAAAACAAAATACCAGCTAAGTCCAGAAAAAACAGAGAGGTTGGCAGCTATCGGATTGCAGACCCCTGAACCTATCCACAACAACTAGCAGTAGCCGTGGGGGGTTCCTACGGTGCCCTAGACCCCTCGATCACAGCCGGAGAACTATATAGCCTAAAGACAGAAAGGGGAAAAACTAAACTGCCCCAGAGCAGACCCCAAAGCAATAGGCAGCCCCCAACATATAATGACAGTGAAGCAAGATGAAAACACACAGATAGAAAGATAGGTTGAGCAAATGATGGGGCCCAAGCTAACTACATAGGACAGGATAAGAAAGCTGCTGTCTGCCATCCGCAAAAACCCTATCAAAATGAACCAAATGACTGATAGGAAAAACAGGCCCTGAAGTCGCTAGTCTTCAAAAGACTATATCAGCACTCAGGTATATTCTGAAGACAGAGCAAAATATCAACAGGTCAGAGACAAAAATGGAGTTCAGCTCACCCCCGGCCGGGGATGGCAGAACTCCCAAAAAACAAGGCAAAGCAAAAACAAAACTGAAGAGTACAAAGAAGAGCAGAAAAACTTAGCTTTGAGATGCAGGAATCAGACTGGTCTCCAAGAATCCAGCTGGAAAATCACCAGCCAGGAAGAAGGGAAAAATGAACTCACAACAGGGAACCCTATCTTGCCCTACTCCCCGGGATACGTCTCAAGGTGAAGATGCCAGGGTCTCCATCCTTGCCTTATCTCCTGAGTTCGCCCTCCATCTGTTCTCTTCCCCTACCCAGGGAAGAGGGTCGCTACTGTGCACTGTAGTACGCCAACCGAACAAACAAGGCAACACAAACAAGGGTTAACAGAAAACGCCAGGCATACAAAATATTCACTCACATATAACAGATTAATGCACCAGGGAGAGGAGGTAGGGGAATAAACCAAAATAGAGAAAGCTAGGGAAATGCCACACATGCAAACCAAACAACAGTCACAGATAACTCCTCCAACTCTCCTTCTCATATGAATTCCTCTCCCTCCATTAGCCATGAAGCAAATGCTATCTCTGACAAGGAATTGCATTAGAGCCCAGCTTATAAAGGGGAAAGGAGTGGCTGACCGAGCTCAGTGTCTAACCGAGCACAGGGATTTCCAACATGGCCGATTAACCCCTGTTCTGCCAGAAGAAATAAGCACATTTAAAATGAAGGAGAAGTGCTTATTAGCTCCGGAGTAGGAGCAATCAAACACTGCAGTCTTCAGGCTCTACTATCGCGGTAACCCTGTGACAAAAAGACTATGTTCGCATTGCGTTTTTTGTTGTTTTTTTTCTAGTGGTCACTATGCATAATCTGAAAAAGATTAACTATGGCTCCTCCTCTGCAGTATACGCCCCTGGACGGCGTCAGCCTTCTCCAGTTTTTGCTTACAGTAGTGTCGCAAGGAGGCACACCTAAAGAATTTTTCTTTTTTCCGTTTTTTTCTTCCTGATGACAGATGAAGAAAAGTGGGTCTCCTAAGTGAGACTCCCGGCATGGCTCCTTCCTCAGCCCCCTATTATGAGGTGCCCAGTTGAAGTTGAGATGGCGGTTCCCCATGTCGCTTCTTCCCCAGGCCTGCGGGTGCTGGTTCGAAATTGAGACCCCCTTCCTTCCCCAATTCCTTTTGGTCTTGGGTTGAGGTCGAGGCGAGGAAGAAGCCCCCTGACGGTGACAGCAGCACCCTCCCTAATCCCCCTCTGGGGGTATTAGGTTGAGACGCCTCAGGTAGGATCTGTTCCATGGCAACCTGCACAGTATCCAGGGACCCCAGCCAGCTGCGGGCTCCTGTCGGGGCCGGGGGGAGTGCGGCCAGGCATAGCACATGCAGACACAGGGCTCCCTGCGCCCCTGTCGCTGCGGCAGCATCAGTCTATAGCGCCTCAGGGGGACCCATCACAGGGCCCCGCTTCAGATTGTGGCCCCACTGGTAGCCTGCCTTTCAATCCGGGGGGTCCGGTTAAAATACGACCCCCTCCCGGGCTACCGCGCCGGCCTGGAGCCCTTTCTGGGCATAGATATCTAATTTAGGTCGAGGTCGCCGCCTCCTCTCCACCCCCCGGCCTACCCCCCGGATGACAAATATGACACTCCACAGTGTCATAGAAGGGGCGGATCGAGGCAGAAAGGGCGCGTTTTTACATAGCCTTGTGCGCTCTTTTCAGCTCTCCGCCCCCTTCCTCCTCGTCTTCTCGGCGGCCATCTTCGCTGCAGCAGACGCCGTCTGGTACATCAGCAGCAATGCCAGCAGTCTCCGGGGGCACAGGACTGTGAATTGGCGGCGCTGGACCTAGGGGCACACTGGTGGGGTAAGATCACAGCCGGGTTCTCTTTACTCGGCTGTGAATCCATATTACCTAGAAGGCGGTCCTCCGCTAGCCACCCTCTGTGCACTATGCCGGGCTCAAGGAAGAGAACCAGGCAGGACTGCTTTTATGCTTTCTGCACAGCCTGCAAAACCACTCTCCCCAGTGGCAGCACGTACCAGCACTGCAGGGATTGTATCCAAGATACTGGGTCAGAGCCCCAGGAAGCCCCTACCATTGCTTCAGCGGCCGCTACCACGCCGGAATGGGCTACCCAGATGTCGCAGTCTATGACACAGTCCATAGATAACCTAACCTCCACATTACTCCAGGCTCTGCAGGGTCATGTCTCAGCTATGAGCGTTACCCAGCAAAGGGACAGCTCCACTCAGGGACAGGCCATTTCTGGCTCTCCCAGACGTAAGCGGACCCACACGTCGCGTTCCTCTGCGTCATCCCATAGAACACGGTTATCCCCTTCCAGGGAGAGACACCGTAGTTCCAGGTCGCCTAGACCGTCCCCTACCAGAGACAGACAATGCAAATCTCCGCAAGAAGACCTCCGCCCCAGCTCACCCACCAGGAAACGCCTGAGCGATACGCAGGATTCAGAAGGCATCTGTGACTCCGACTCAGACAATGAGACGGAGAGGTCTCTGGTCTCTTATCCCCCTAGCAATACAGCGCTAGTTGAGGACATAATCTCTTCCATCCAACGGGTGCTGGACATTTCCGATCCAACCCCGGAAGTCCCAGAACACAAGATTTGCTTTGAAGGTGTTCTGAAACCACCTAAAGTTTTCACTAACCACCCGGAATTTCAGACGATCCTTACTGAGCAGTTTTCGCAGCCTGAGAAGAAATTCACCAATCGCAAATATTTGGAGGCTAGGTACCCCTTCCCACAAAAGGACACCAAGCAGTGGAGAGATCCACCCGAAGTGGACCCCCCAGTCTCTCGACTAGCAGCACAGACCCTCCTCTCACTGCCAGATAGCTCAACCCTCAGGGACAGCAGACCGGCAGGTAGAACGCATGGCTCGTTCAGTTTTCGAAGAGGCAGGGGCCTCCCTGGCCCCCGCGGTCGCTTCAGTTTGGGCGGCCAAGGCCATTCTGGCTTGGGCCAAAACATTGCAAAATGGTCTCCACACTTCAAATCCTGAGCTGTCGGACCAAGCGGTTCAAATAGCAGTAGTAGCAGATTACATGCTTCATGCAGCCCTTGACTCCGCAAGAGGTGTAGCGGGGATAGCAGCAAATGCCATCACAATTCGGCGTATCCTCTGGCTGCGGGAATGGAAAGCGGATGCGGCCTCAAAGAAGCCCCTCACGCATCTCCCGTACCTCAGTGGACGGCTTTTCAGTGAAAAGTTGGACACAATGATATCCAACGCCACTGGGGGTAAGAGTACCTCTCTCCCTCATCTAAAACCTAAACGCACGTTTAAACAGCGTAACCAAACACGATTCCGATCCTTTTGGAATTCTTCGGGATGGTCAGTCTCACGCCCAGCACAAAATCGTAACCGCTCTCCACGCAGTGACAACCCACGGTCGGCGCAGAGGCCGGACAGGACCTGGCAGTTGAAAGCAGGCCAGGCGAAGCCCAAAGGAGAAAAACCTCAGAATTTCACCTCATCATGACTCCGGACGAACTCCGGAAGACACCCCACCAGTAGGCGGACAACTTCTACTCTTTCAGCAAGTCTGGCTGCCTATTACAGAAGACAGGTGGGTCAGGGAAATAGTGTCTTCCGGATACAAGATAGAGTTCACTTCCAGTCCACCGAACCGATTCTACCTCTCTGTTCCACCGAAACCGCCAGACAAGGCTCGTGCCTTCCACCAAGCGGTCTCCTCTCTCCTTCAAGCAGGATTCATAGTACCGGTTCCCGCGGCCGAACGCTTCAGAGGGTTCTACTCCAATCTATTCGCAGTCCCCAAGAAAGGAGGCAGCGTCCGGCCCATATTAGACCTAAAACAGCTCAACAAATATGTACGGGTTCGTCATTTTCGCATGGAGTCCCTTCGGTTCATCATTGCGTCCATGGAGCAGGGAGAATATCTCGCCTCCATAGACATACAAGACGCATACCTGCATATACCAATTGCTCCCGCCCATCAAAGATTTCTCAGGTTCGCGATCAACCAGGACCACTACCAGTTCGTGGCTCTCCCTTTCGGACTCGCGACGGATCCCAGAGCGTTTACCAAGATCATGGCAGCCACCATGGACGTTCTACATTCCAGAGGCATTGTAGTCGTTCCATACCTGGACGACCTTCTCATCAAGGCTTCCACCTTCATGGACTGCGAGGTCAGCGTCTCAATAACAATCGACACTCTGAGTTGCTTGGGCTGGTTAGTCAACTTACAAAAGTCATCGACTACCCCAAGTCAGTCCCTGACCTTCCTGGGGATGCTATTCGACACCTCCAGGGGTCTGGTGCTCCTTCCCAGGGACAAGGCACTGGCTCTCCGTCTGGGAGTTCGCATACCCCTCTGCAATCCTCCACGATCTCTCCGGTTTCCATGAGAGTACTCGGCAGGATGGCACCAGCAATAGAGGTGGTACCATTTGCCCAGTTTCACCTCAGGCCTCTTCAACTAGCCATCCTCAAGTCATGAGACAGGAATCCTTTCTCCCTCGACAGGGAGTTCTGGCTCACAGAGGGAACCAGGAGGTCCCTACTCTGGTGGCTCAAGCCAACCTCACTTGCAGCGGGAAAATCCTTTCTCCCTGGTCAATGGAAGGTCCTGACCACCGACGCGAGCCTAACAGGTTGGGGTGCGGTGCACCTACATCACAAAGCACAGGGCAAGTGGTCACCAGTGGAAGCGAACATGCCCATCAACATCCTGGAAATTCAGGCCATCTTCCTGGCATTGAGACCTTTTCGTCAATTACTGGCAGCCTTTCATATCAGAGTACAGTCGGACAATGCCACGGCGGTGGCATATGTGAATCACCAAGGCGGGACCCGCAGTACCCAGGCGATGAGAGAACTGGCGCATATCCTCCAATGGGCGGAAGACACGAGGTCGTTACTCTCTGCGGTCCACATCCCGGGTGTGGACAACTGGGAAGCCGACTTCCTCAGCAGGCAAGGAATGGACTCGGGGGAGTGGTCTCTCCACCCCGAAATTTTTCGCCAGATCTGCCATCGCTGGGGGACCCCGGACATGGACCTAATGGCATCCCATCTCAATGCAAAGGTCCCCAATTTCATGGCCAGGACACACGATACGGTCGCTCGGAGCAGATGCCCTAGTTCAGGACAGCTTCTGTACATTTTTCCACCTCTTCCCCTGATATTCAGAGTCGTGAGGAATTTCAAACAAGAGGGAGTTCCAACTATCCTGATCGTACCAGACTGGTCCAGATGTACATGGTACGCCGACGTCGTACAACTTGCAGCAGACGCCCCCTGGCATCTCCCCGATCGTCACGACCTTCTGTCACAAGGTCCATTCTACCATCAGAACTCAGGGGCTCTCAATTTGACGGCGTGGCCCTTGAAACCTGGGTTCTAACCCAGGCAGGGCTCTCACAGGATTTCATTATGACCATGATCAGGGCAAGGAAGCCAGCCTACGCCAAGATTTATTACCGTACCTGGAGAGCTTTCTTTACCTGGTGCGAATCTCGCGAACAGGTCCCACTCCCGTATTCCCTCCCGAAGGTACTCGGTTTTCTTCAATCGGGCCTGGACGCCAGGCTATCACTAGGCTCGCTTAAAAGCCAGGTGTCAGTGCTTTCAGTGCTTTTCCAAAGGCGTATTGCTAACAAGCCGCAAGTAAGGACTTTTTTCCAGGGAGTTTCCCGATTAGTTCCCCCCTACAGACGTCCACTGGAAACGTGGGACCTCAACCTGGTCCTGACAGCATTGCAGGCACCACCTTTCGAGCCCCTTAAGGAAGTCCCACTCCGCATTCTGTCGCAGAAGGTGGTTTTTCTGGTGGCAATCACCTCGCTGCGCATCGTGTCTGAATTGTCAGCACTCTCCTGCAGACGGCCTTTCCTAGCCTTCCACCAGGACAAGGTGGTTCTCCGTACAGTACCATCTTTCCTTCCGAAGGTTGTGTCCAACTTCCACCTCAATGAGGACATTTCTCTGCCATCCCTTTGCCCGGTTCCTGTTCATAGAGTGGAGAAGGCTCTGCATACGCTTGACCTCGTCAGGGCATTGCGTATATACGTGTCTAGGACTGCACCCTTCCGGAAGTCCGATTCCCTTTTCCTTCTTCCGGAGGGCGTTCGCAAAGGTCTGCCGGCTTCCAAAGCTACCCTTGCCAGGTGGATCAAGTCCACCATACAAGAGGCTTACCGACTTAACAATTCTCCTCTTCCAGCCGGTATCACGGCACACTACACAGGCAGTAGGGGCCTCCTGGGCCATTCGGCACAACAAGTGTGTAAGGCGGCCACTTTGACTAGCCTACACACGTTTACGAAACACTACAGTGTTCATACCCAGTCCTCAGCGGATGCGAGCCTGGGTAGACGGGTTCTGTAGGCGGCAGTGCCCCAAGTTTAGGGACCAGCTAGCACAATATTCATCCATTGCTCCCACCCAGGGACTGCTTTGGGATGACCCATGGTTCTGTGTCCCCCAATAAGGCGACAGAGTAAAGGAGATTTTTGTGTACTCACCGTAAAATCTCTTTCTCTTAGCCTCTAATTTGGGGACATAGCTCCCACCCTGTTGCCCTTACGGGCCGTTGTTACGGTTGAGTTCTCATATTGTTCTTTGAGCTCGTACATGTAGCCTTCTTACAGGCAGGGTTATGTTGTTTCTGTTACGTTCCTACTAATGCTTTTGCACAAAACTGGAGAAGGCTGATGCCGTCCAGGGATGTATACTGCAGAGAAGGAGCCATAGTTTAATCTTTTTCAGATTATGCATAGTGTCGCCTCCTAGTGGACAGCAGCATAACACCCATGGTTCTGTGTCCCCCAATTAGAGGCTAAGAGAAAGAGATTTTACGGTGAGTACACAAAAATCTCCTTTTTCTTCTGGAGTTCTATAATCCTGAAGTGTCTTTTCCTAGCATTTTTTTTTGGCGTCTCATGAGTGCTTTTTCAACATTTTTTTTTTCAGCTGTTTTGTGAGCATTGTTTCGGCATCTTCTTAGTGGAGTTTTGAAATCCATAAAGCAATGACAAAAGCGCTTGCAGTTTTTGCAGTAATAACTCAGACAAAACCCAGGCATTTTGCATTGTTTGCTTTCCTAGCAGAAAACAGCTGGAAAATGTGCGTAACTTCTTGCAGTTGCTTGGCATCTTTAAAAGTCTCAAATGTTTAAAATGTTCAAAAGCCTGCACGTATGACCAAGAAGTCTTTTTCCCATACAAATTAATAGGATCATTTTATTAGCATTTTTTTCTGAGTGAGACCATTTAAAAAGAAAAAGATGCATTGTGTGAAGAGTGAGATCACATGGTGGAGCCGGCTGTAACTCTGCAAACGACAGTCACAAAATCGTTCATTCATTGGTCACCAGGGGGAGTTTTGGTTGCATGGTCAGCAACACCGTGTGATCTCATCCTTAGGACCTGGATGTCAATTTTTCTAAATTGACCTTATTACCCATCCGTCCCAAACCTCCTGAATTGAAATATCACTAGCCATGGAGTAATGTGTTCCACCTGCTGCCATATAGCTACAGTATTGCTATAGGGTCTAGAACCCATCACCCAAATACCGACCCCACTGTTGTGATTTCTGTTACTTTTTATGTACCATTCTAATGAATTGCTGAGATCATTTGATCTTCTATGATAGCTGAGGCTCAACACCAAGCCCTGGATGCTGAAGAAGCCATGGCTGAGCTGCGGCAGCAAAAGGTCAAGGTGGAGCTGCAACTAGCAAAAACGGAGCAAACAGCACAGATTTCCCTCAATAACCAGACCCAGCAGCACCAAGATACTTTAGAGCGGCTCAAGAGGGAGAAGGTGGGTGCAGACATTAGCTGCTGATCACTTTGGTGAAGTTAGTTCCCATATAGATTGTCCTGAGCATTCCTCTGAACACTCTACTACATGGTCTATTACTTCTCCTGCCATGTTTAACTTTTTAGGAGGCCCTGCTGCTGGCCTTGATGGAGGAGAAGCAGGAGGCAGTCCAACGTATGGAGAAGGAGAAAGAGGAGCTTTTGTCCGAGTGTGAGAACATCAAGCAGAAGCTGAGTATGGAGATTGTTCGCTTGCAGGAAGAGAGGGAAGAAAGTTTGCTACGAGTGGAAAATGAGAAACAAAAGGCAAGAAGATAAAGCCATACCAATTTTAATGTTGCCTCATGCTGTTGGGTCCGGGGTTGCTTATTGTATTGTAACAGCGCTATAAACCTCTTAATGACCAGTCAAGTTTTAAGAGCCATACCTTTTTGTTATTTTTCCATCCATATAGCCGTATGAGGGTACGTTTATTACGGAATAACTTGTAGTTTTTGAATGATACCAATCATTTAACCATGTAATCAACTTAAAAAATGGGGGGAAAAATACCAAGTGAGATGTAACGAGGAAAAGAAAATGTGCAAATTGTTTTTGGGTTTGGTTCTTACGGCGTTCATTGTGCAATTTGATTTTCTAGGTCAGTACAATTACAGTAATAGCAAACTTGTATAGTTTTTATATATTATACAGTTGTGGCCAAAAGTATTGACACCCCTGCTATTCTGTCAGATAATACTCAGTTTCTTCCTGAAAATGATTGCAAACACAAATTCTTTGGTATTATTATCTTCATTTAATTTGTCTTAAATGAAAAAAACACAAAAGAGAATGAAGCAAAAAGCAAAACATTGATCATTTCACACAAAACTCCAAAAATGGGCCAGACAAAAGTATTGGCACCCTCGGCCTAATACTTGGTTGCACAACCTTTAGCCAAAATAACTGCGACCAACCGCTTCCGGTAACCATCAATGAGTTTCTTACAATGCTCTGCTGGAATTTTAGACCATTCTTCTTTGGCAAACTGCTCCAGGTCCCTGATATTTGAAGGGTGCCTTCTCCAAACTGCCATTTTTAGATCTCTCCACAGGTGTTCTATGGGATTCAGGTCTGGGCTTATTGCTGGCCACCTTAGAAGTCTCCAGTGCTTTCTCTCAAACCATTTTCTAGTGCTTTTTGAAGTGTGTTTTGGGTCATTGTCCTGCTGGAAGACCCATGACCTCTGAGAGAGACCCAGCTTTCTCACACTGGGCCCTACATTATGCTGCAAAATTTGTTGATAGTCTTCAGACTTCATTACGCCATGCACACGGTCAAGCAGTCCAGTGCCAGAGGCAGCAAAGCAACCCCAAAACATCAGGGAACCTCCGCCATGTTTGACTGTAGGGACCGTGTTCTTTTCTTTGAATGCCTCTTTTTTTCTCCTGTAAACTCTATGTTGATGCCTTTGCCCAAAAAGCTCTACTTTTGTCTCATCTGACCAGAGAACATTCTTCCAAAACGTTTTAGGCTTTTTCAGGTAAGTTTTGGCAAACTGCAGCCTGGCTTTTTTATGTCTCGGGGTAAGAAGTGGGGTCTTCCTGGGTCTCCGACCATACAGTCCCTTTTCATTCAGACGCCGACGGATAGTACGGGTTGACACTGTTGTACCCTCGGACTGCAGGGCAGCTTGAACTTGTTTGGATGTTAGTCGAGGTTCTTTATCCAACATCCGCACAATCTTGCGTTGAAATCTCTTGTCAATTTTTCTTTTCCGTCCACATCTAGGGAGGTTAGCCACAGTTCCATGGGCTTTAAACTTCTTGATGACACTGCGCACGGTAGACACAGGAACATTCTGGTCTTTGGAGATGGACTTGTAGCCTTGAGATTGCTCATGCTTCCTCACAATTTGGTTTCTCATGTCCTCAGACAGTTCTTTGGTCTTCTTTCTTTTCTCCATGGTCAATGTGGTACACACAAGGACACAGGACAGAGGTTGAGTCAACTTTAATCCATGTCAACTGGCTGCAAGTGTGATTTAGTTATTGCCAACACCTGTTAGGTGCCACAGGTAAGTTACAGGTGCTGTTAATTACACAAATTAGAGAAGCATCACATGATTTTTCGAACAGTGCCAATACTTTTGTCCACACTCTTTTTTATGTTTGGTGTGGAATTATATCCAATTTGGCTTTAGGACAATTCTTTTTGTGTTTTTTCATTAAGACAAATTAAATGAAGATAATAATACCAAAGAATTTGTGTTTGCAATCATTTTCAGGAAGAAACTGAGTATTATCTGACAGAATTGAAGGGGGTGTCAATACTTTTGGCCACAACTGTACCATATATAACCACCCTCTGCTTTCTATCACTAAGCCAGTTACTTACCCACTTACACACATTTTCCCCCAGACCCAGCATTCTCATTTTGTGTACCAACCTCTTGTGTGGCACAGTATCAAACGCTTTGGAAAAATCAAGATATACCACATCCAATGACTCACCTTGGTCCAGTCTATAGCTTACCTCTTCATAAAAGCTGATTAGATTGGTTTTACAGAGGCGATTCTTCATAAACCCATGCTGATAAGGAGTTAAACAGTTATTCTCATTGAGATAATCCAGAATAACATCCCTCTGGAACCCTTCAAATATTTTACCAACATTAGAGGTTAGACTTACTGGCCTATAATTTCCAGGTTCACTTTTAGAGCCCTTTTTGAATATTGGTACCACATTTGCTTTGCGCCAGTCCTGTGGACCAGACCCTGTCGCTATAGAGTCCCTAAATATAAGAAATAATGGTTTGTCTATTACATTACTTTGTTCTCTTCGTACTCGTGGGTGTATGCCATCCGGACCCGGAGATTTATCTATTTTAATCTTATTTAGCCGGTTTCGCACCTCTTCTTGGTTTAGATTGGTGACCCTTAATATAAGGTTTTCTTTGTTCTCGGCATTTCATCTAGCATTTCATTTTCCACCGTGAATACCGTGTGGAAGAAGGTGTTTAATATATTAGCTTTTTACTCGTCATCTACAACCATTCTTTCCTCACAATTTTTTAAGGGGCCTACACTTTCACTTCTGATTCTTTTACTACAGTATTGATATAGTTGAAAAACAGTTTGGGATTAGTTTTACTCTCCTTAGCAATGTGCTTCTCTGTTTCCTTTTTGGCAGCTTTAGTTTTTTAGATAAAGTATTTTTCTCCCAATAGTTTTTTAGACCTTCAGCAGTGCCATCCTGCTTTAGTAGTTTAAATGCTTTCTTTTTACTGTTAATTTCCCCTCTTACTTCTTTGTTTAGCCACATTGGGTTTTTCCTATTTCTTGTCCTTTTATTCCCACAAGGTATAAACCGCTTACAGTGCCTATTTAGGATGTTCTTAAACATTTCCCATTTATTACCTGTATTCTTATTTCTGAGGACATAGTCCCAGTCAACCAGATTAAGGGCATCTCTAAGCTGGTCAAACTTCCACAAAATTCAGTGTTTTTGTGACTCCCTGACAAGTCCCCCTTGTGAAAGACAGTGAAACTGTACAATATTGTGGTCGCTATTTCCTAGATGCCCAACAACCTTCAGATTTGTTATTCTGTCAGGTCTATTACATATTAGGTCTAAAAGGGCTGTTCCTCTGGTTGGATTCTGCACCAATTGTGAAAGATAATTTTTCTTGGCTATTAGCAGAAACCTGTTGCCTTTATGGGTTTCGCAGGTCTCTGTTTCCCAGTTACTATCCGGGTAGTTAAAGTCCCCTATAACAAGGACCCCATAGATGAAGCTGCAACTCATTATCTGCCTTAGTAGTAAACTTTCCATGATTTCTGTTATATTTGGGGGTTTGTAACACACCCCAATAAGAATTTTGTTACTATTTTTCGCTCCATGTATTTCGACCCATATGGACTCAACATCCTCATTCCCTTAGCTAATATCCAACCTTAAAGTGGACTTTAGACAAGACTTTACATAAAGACAAACCCCTCCTCCTCTCCGATTTTTACGATCCTTTCTAAACAGACTGTAACCCTGTAATTTAACTGCCCAGTCATAGCTTTCATCTAACCATGTCTCGGTTATTCCCACTATGTCATAGTTACCTGTAGATATTTCTGCTTCTAGTTCTTCCATCTTGTTTGTCAGGCTTCTGGCGTTTGCGAGCATGCAGTTTAGAGGATTTTGTTTTGTTCCAATCTCCTCCATGTGGATTTTTTTAGGAATTTTACCTCCCTTCGGAGTACCGGTCTTGGGTCTTTTTTGCCGCACCTCATATCCTTCATCAGTATATTTTCTGGCTTCATGTTAGTGTCTAACATTTTTCTTCCCGTCCCCTCTTCTTCTAGTTTAACGCCCTCCTGATGAGTGAGAGACCAGGATGGGGACATTACTATAAGATGGGACCAGGATGGGAACATTACTTTAAGATGGGACCAGGTTGTGGACATTACTACAGGACAGAGGAAAATATTATTGGCTTAGGGATATTATTTCAGGACAGGTAGACTATTACAGGTTTGGGGACATTATTACAGGCTGAGGGACATTATTACAGCACAGGGGATATTATTACAGGATTGGGGACATCATTACAGAATGGAGTCCAGAATCACTATATGGGTCTAATTGTAAAACTAAATTACGTTATTGGGCCATTTTTGGGTCATAAAGAAGGAAAACATAAAAAAATAAATGTAAAATAAGAAAGAAAAAATTATGGAATAATATTTGGCCACTAAAAATGCTTTATGTTAAAACTGAAGTAAAAGCGAAGACCTGTACAATAATCTATATGATAAACACTGGAGTTGAGCAAGTCAATGGGAAATAAAAGTCGGCATTGAGTGGATGACATTCATCCACTCAATGCCGACTTTTATTCCCCATTGACTTGCATTGGGGTCGGGTTTCGGACGAAACTCCAAATTTTTTTTGCCCTAGTCGGACCAGTTTCATCTAAAACAAATTTTGTTTCATGAAACCCGATCTGACCAAAGTCGCTCAACTCTAAAAAACACCATTAACAAGAATAAAAACACACCCCAAAATAAGATGATGATCAAAAAGGCTTATGGACCACTTTGATTATAATGGGGTCCCTTGGGTATCCATCACAGTGGACAAAACTGAAGCAGAGGTTTCCTTCACCTGAACGGTATCATTCTGTCTAAATGCCTTGGACCCGAGAGAGGGTTGTAAGTGCCATCTCCCTGAAAGCCAGCAAATGCCTAGTTTTGCCCCTGTGGTGCGCTGTCAATTTAACTGGTATAATACTATGCTAATTTGTTCACCATTTTGGTGGAGTTTGTGAAAGAGGCTGCATACTGAATCTTGAAGAACATCTACCCATTTTTTGCCTCCGAGCCCCCGACACATAGCTATTAGTGACGAGTGAGTATACTCGTGCTCGGGTTTTCCCCGAGCATGCCCGGGTGTCCTCCAAGTATTTTGGCGTGCTCAGAGATTTAGTTTGTGTTGCCGTAGCTGCATGATTTGCGGCTGCTAGAAAGCCTGAATACATGTGTGGAATGCCTGTTTGTTAGGGAATCCCCACATGTATTCAGGCTGTCTAGCAGCCGCAAATCATTCAGCTGCGTCGACAAAAACTAAATCTCCGAACACGCCAAAATACTCAGATCACCCGAGCAACGAGTATACTCGCTCATCACTACTAGCTATAAAAGTGTAATTTTACCGCACTCATGATAAATAAGTAAATGTGGTGCATTTGCATGCTTGTGTCTATTTTTGAGAATTGAACTCTCTTGGTAATGACTCATCTTTATTTTTTTTTGTTCAGGCTCTCCTCCAAAAGGAAACCGAGAAGAATACTGTGAGTGAGCGGCTGATGCAGACCCAGAGGGAGCTTTCTGACACCAAGCTGGAGGCTGAGAGGTTTAGACGGGAAGCTCAGATCAGGACAGACCAGGACAAGGTCCATATTTGTAGCGCACACAGTACACAATTACTAATTGTATTCCAAAAAGATTATGAGCGCTCATATAATGGATGTGATGTATAGATGATTACAGCATAGTCGTGTGATATTATTTTTTTTTTGATACATTATACACTGGAAATATATTGCAGCAGTCTTGGCACATGTTACTGGGCATATTATAGTACGGGGTGAATAATAGGATAATGCTTCAAAACTGAATCCGTGTCTTTGTAAATCGAGCAGGCAATGGTGGACGGGGTCTCCTCGGAGCTGAAAGCTTTGCAGGCTGAGTTTGAAGATGCTGTGTCAGCTCACGCTAAAGAGAACAAGGCTCTATGTGAGCGTGTCAAACAATTGAGTCAAGACAGGGAAAACTTGACCAAAGAGGTAAGCTAGAGTCTTTGCACTTAATGAATCAGGTATTTATTTCCATTACCGCTGTGCAAAATGATATCAACTGTAGTCATTGGATTTAATCGCCATTACCTCATCTATTAATGATGTGAGGGACAAAAACAACTAAAGACATTTTGGACTTATTCTAAGGTTGGTTTCACATGTCTGGACATTACAGTCCAGTTACAGACCGCAATGTTTGAACCCGCCATAGATCTCCTGACCTGAACCTAAAAGACTCATATATGCTTATTCGGGCAGGGGCAGAAGAACGTATTTCCAGCCCGAATGTGATCTGACAAAACATCGGATTATTCTCAAACCAATGTTAGTCTATGGGGCCATGAACATGTCCGATTTTTATCCTTAGACAGGGACAGTCTAGGAAGAAATTGCTGAACACCTGAGTTTGATCCAATATTCAGATCACTCTTGACCATGCAAGTCAATGGCTGTGTGGGTAACATCGCACAGTAGCGTAATTGATCTGATTTTCTTAGATTACAAAAAATATGTTCATCTGCACCAACCCTTAGGTTGTTGAGTTTGGGTCAGGACTCAGAGGAGACCCGCTGCCAGTTCAAAGCATGCACTGTGAATGTCAGATGTCGGCCTTCCTCCTTTTTCTTTATATAGAACGTTAGACAAGACCTATAAGAACACAGAAACACAAAGCTAATGAGTTGGATGCTTAGGCACCTAGGTATCGATACATTTAAACTAGGCTATTCAGAAGCACATCAAAAATATTAATGTGCAATAAATAATTCTAGAGCAGTCACATATAAAGGGATACATGGCATCCAGCCAAACAGTGGTGGACAGCATCAAGGTTTAGCATCAGTGAAGGTCACTTTCTGCATAGGGCAGCAACATGTGAAAGTTGCAGGATTATAGTTTCTGCACCAAAATTGTGTTACCTATATAATGTTGTAGCCTGGACTCAGCAACCCCACAATATTACATGTGTGACAAGCAGGAGCTTTGGCTATTACAGACTACAGATTTTGTTCCTATTCTTTTACTCCTTCTCCGTTGAGTATTCTTTTTCTTGTCTGTTTGTTTGTTTTTTACCCATCTTATGGTTTTAGTTTTTATTTTGTGCACCCAAGCTAACTTTTATGGTCTCTACCAATGGGACGTTAATCACTGGATTCTCTGGGGACGTGTCTTTCGGTTGCTCCGCATTATTACCCTGTGAACAACACCCCCTTAAAAACCAGAAAAAAATTGTGTAGTAATATAAAAAGACCCATATCTCTAAATCTGTATGGCGGGTTTCAAAAAATAAACAGAAGCAAATAATTAAAAAAATATTCAGGGGAGAACGGGAATAAAATAAGAGCAAATATTAGAAGATATTCTGTAAGCCAACTATATGAGACCCGTGTGTTGCAGCCACGCTACTCATCTTTCACACTTGGTGTTACATTTGTGGTGTGTAATTATTCAACCCCACACATTAAAGATGTTCAGTTCTCCAAGTACTGAATCACCTTTCCAGGGTGGGATGATATGTGCAGGGTCAGTAGGGTATTTGCCAGCATGTGGACTGGAGTAAGTGATCCCTGTTACCTGCTGCCCAGAATCTGCTCGATCGCCTTACCTGGTGCCCAACCATTTTGTTGCTAATGTTCCAGACTCATATCTGCCCATGTTTTCACCTCTAATCATTGGTAATTATACACATTTTGGGACCTTGAGCAGCATTTCCGGTTGCTTGCTAATTATTAATGATAACAAAGAGAAACCAATTTTTGATAAATAGTTTTTCGCCATGCAGGTGGAAGAACTGAGAACGCAGCTGCGGTTGGCAGAGGACGCCAGAGATGGGTTGCGAAGGGATATCATTGAAGTTCAGCGCCTGCTGCGGGAGACAGAGGAGACATGTGAATTGCAGAGGAAGGAAGCTTTAGAGTTGCGGCGAGATCTTGGCGATCTGACACGTGAGAGAGAAACTCTGCAGCGATCGAACACTGAACTGAGAGCATCATTCAAGAAAACAGAGACAGACAGGAGCAGGTGGGTTTCCAACAGTGCAGTAGATTGCTGTTGTCCACCATCAAACGCTAATTTGTTTTCTTACGTTAAGTAAATCAAAAATTCTGTGCTGTTTAACTTCCTAATATACTGTATCTTTGTATACAGATTTTATTATATAAGAGCTTGTCCTGCATGCACAAAAATGACAAAATTCTTGTTGCCATCAGCCACTATTAGGACTTATTCGCACGCTGCGTTTTTGCCTTGTTTTTTTCTGAGCGATTTTCAAGAGTAAAAACACTGCAAAGTACCAATAAAGTGGATGAAATTTCCGAACTCTCATGCACATGCAGCTTATTTTTTCTTGCAGATTTGAACCATCAAAGCATTTTTTTTATTCAAATCTGCAGCACATTGATGGTTTCAGTGTTTTTGCAGCGTTTTCTTCTATTCAAATGAATAGAAAAAAAAAACGCGTAAAAAATGCACACAAACAAAACATATCTAACATGATATATTTCCTGCCTCGATTTTTCTGCAAGCACTGTTTTTTTTAATGCAGATAGATCTGTTGCAAATACTGAACGTGTGCAGATACCTTTAAGATATTTTTAGGAGCTTACTGTATACTGCTTATACTGGCGGTCCGCTTGGAAAAAAAAACATGTTTAGTTGTTTTTGAAATATAAATATCTAGAAATTACTAACTGTACATGTAATAACGACGGTGCCCCAGTCTTCAGATGTCAGCGTTGGTCACAGGAGAGGGCTTCATGTGTCAATCCATCTATGATGTGTGTGAAGGGGGCTGGCTGACTCGCTAATTTAAATAAATAAGACACACTGTCATCTCTCCAAACTTTCCTTTTATTTTAATTTTGCCTCTCTGTTGCAGAGATAATATATGTATTTGGCACCTAGCCAGTAATTTTTTTTTAAGTCCTATTAGGCATTACCAGAGCAATTTCACTGGGGGCGTGTAATTCTTCCTATTTCTAATGCTGACCAGTCATAAGCAGGCAGCAAAACTCTTGGGAAAGAAGTACATGCCCCCATAATAGCCCTACTAAATAGTCTCTAATTACATGTGCTGGAGCACAGCAGATCTGAGTATGATTAACTAACATCTCTCAGCTCCCATCTCTAGCAGTCAGTGTTTAGGGGCAGTGTGCAGCAGTTGAGTCTCATTACAAACACTTATAGTAGAATTCCTCTAAAACTCAAATAAGGTTTATTATCAGGACGAAACAGAGATCAGCATTGTCAAAGCAAGTGTAGTGCTGCCGTCTCTGCTGCACTGCACCTCCCCCCATACTGACTGTTCAAGATGAAAGATGTTAGCCACAATCATGTCTGCTGTTCTGCAGCACATGTCAACTCTCTGCAGTGAAGAGAGCGAACTTTGTCAGTAACTCTCACACAGAGCCAGGGTCTTCTGGTTCTTCTTGAAGGTTTCCGTTTTTGGTGAGAGTCTGATGTGTTGCGGCAGAGAGTTCCAGAGTATGGGGGAAGCACGGGAGAAGTCTTGTATGCGGTTGTGGGAAGAAGAGATAAGGGGGAGTAGAGAAGGAGATCTTGAGAGGATCGAAGGTTGCGTGTGGGTAAGTACCAGGAGACCATGTCACAGATGTATGGAGGAGACAGGTTGTAGATGGCTTTGTATGTCATGGTTAGGGTTTTGAACTGGAGCCTCTGGGCAATAGGAAGCCAGTGAAGGGCCTGGCATAGGGGGAGGTTGGGGAATAGCAGGGAGACAGATGGATTAGTCTGGCAGCAGAGTGTAGGATGGACTGGAGCGGTGCCAGTGTGTTAGAGGAAAGGCCAGAAAGTAGGAGGTTGCAGTAGTCGAGGCGGGAGATGATAAGGGCGTGCACTAGTATTTTTGTGGTTTCATGGTTGAGGAATGCGTGGATCCTGGAAATATTTTTGAGTTTGAGGCGGCAGGAGGCAAGGGCTTGGATATGTGGTTTGAAAGAGAGGGCAGAATCGAGTATCACCCCAAGACACCGAGCGTGCGGGATTGGGGAACGCGAGCAGCCATTGACATTGATGGATAGGTCTGGTGGAGGGGTAGAGTGACATGGGGGAAAGATGATGAATTCTGTTTTCTCCATGTTCAGTTTGAGAAAGCGAGTAGAAAAGAAGGATGAGATAGTAGACAAACATTGTGGGATTTTGGTCAGTAAGGAGGTGAGGTCAGGTCCAGATAGTTAGTTAGATCTGCGTGTCATCAGCGTAGAGGTGATACTGCAAACTCTGGGATTCTATGAGCTGTCCCAGGCCGAAAACACGTTACATGCACAAAAGTGAACAGGTTGGTTGGACAGTGTTCACACCACCCAAAGACTGAAACACAAAGAAAAAACACAGTATAACAAAACTGCAAAAATACTCTGCTATAAAAAAATATAAAAGCAGACAGCAAGTGCTAGTAAAAAATTGATAACAAAAACAGGGAATTTAGTTGATACGTTTTTTGCAAAAAATGTATACTAAGCCACTTCCACCAATGTCATGGTATACCCAACTCGGAGCAGTCCTATCTAATGTATTTAAAACCTGATCATGTGAACAGTACCTATATGAGCAGGATTCAGAAAGGCGCTTCTTGATGTGGGCACACTGCGCAAGACTGCTTTTTATGCATGTCACACAAGAGAGGGGCGGGAATCTCCCAAACCTTGCTGAGCAAGAAACTAATAGATTAAAAACACATGTGACATGCACAAAAGTGAACCGGTCGGTTAGACAGTGTTCACACCACCCAAAGACTGAAACACAAAGAAAAAACACAGTATAACAAACGTACAAAAATACTCTGCGATAAAAAATATAACAGTAGACAGCAAGTGCTAGTAAAAAAAACCGACCTGTTCACTTTTGTGCATGTCACATGTGTTTTTAATCTATTAATTTCTTGCCCCTCTCTTGTGTGATATGCATAAAAAGCTGTCTTGCGCAATGTGTCCACATCAAGAAGCGCCTTTCTGAATCCTGCTCATATAGGTATTGTTCACATGATCTGGTTTTAAATACATAAGATAGGACTGCTCCGAGATGGGTATAGCAGGACGTTGGTGGAGAGGCTTAGTATACATTTTTTACAAAAAATGTATCAACTAAATACCCTGTTTTTGTTATCTTTTTTTTCTTACTAGCACTGGCTGTCTACTGTTATATTTTTTATAGCAGAGTATTTTTGCACGTTTGTTATACTGTGTTTTTTCTTTGTGTCCCAGGCCGAAGGTGTAGATTGAGAAGAATAGGGGTCCTAGGACTGAGCCTTGAGGAACACCGACAGACAGGGGACGAGGTGAGGAGGTGGTGTGTGAGAGGGAGACACTAAATGTTCAGTCTGTTAGGTATGATGAGATCCAGGATAGGGCCAAGTATGTGATGCCAAGAGATGAGAGAATCTGTAGCAAGAGGGAATGGTCCATGGTGTCGAAGGCAGAAGAGAGGTCCAGCAGAAGGAGGACAGAGTAGTGTCGCTTGCTCTTGGCGGTTAGTAGGTCGTTAGTGACTTTAGTTAGGGCAGGTTCAGTTGAGTGATGTGGTCGGAATCCAGACTGTAACTGGTCAAAGAGGGAACAGGAGGAGAGGTGGGAGGACAGTTCAAGATATACATGCTGTTCCAGTCGTTTTGAGGCATAAGGGAGAAGAGACATTGGGCGATAGTTAGACACAGAGGATGGGTCGAGGGAGGGCTTTTTGAGGATGGGTGTGATTGAGGCATGTTTGAAGGATGAGCGAAAAACACCATTTGTAAGTGAAAGGTTGAAGAGGTGTGTAAGAGTTGGGTTGAAGACTATGGCAAAGTTAGGGATGAGGTGAGACGGGAGTGGATCGAGGGCACAAGTGGTGAGGTGTGATCTTGACAGAAGGGTGGAGAGCTGATGTTCTGTCATGGTGGAGAAGCTGGTTTTGGAAGAACAGGGCTGAGCGGCTAAGAGGGGCATTGGGGGCTGCGAGCCGAAGCTTTCTCTGATCGTATTGATCTTCTGCTTAAAGAAGGAGGCAAAGTATTCAGCAGAAATGAGCGGAGAGGGAGGAGGTGCTGTGGGACGGAGTAGAGAATTGAAAGTGTTGAAGAGCTGTTTAGGGTTGTGAGACAGGGAGGATATGAGAGATGAGAAGTAGGTTTGTTTTGCGGCAGAGAGCGTGGACTTGAAGCTGGCAAGGGACTGCTTGTATGCATTGAAATGCTCTGTAGAATGAGTTCTCTTTCATCTCTGTTCAGCAGCCCTGGAAGCCCATCTTAGTTCTTTGGTTAGACTGGTCAGCCAGGGCTGCCTGTTGATTGTACGAGTTTTGCTCTGTGTGAGGGGGGTGGCCGAATCAAGTGTTGCTGTTATTGTGGTGTTATAAAAAGTAGCAGCAGCATCTGTGTCATGAAAGGAAGCTATGTCTGTAAGGGGGAGAAGGGACTCAGAGAGTGATTGTAAATTGAAGTGTTTGAGATTTCTGCGAGGGTGAGCGAGTTTGTGGAGTGGGGATTGCAAAGTAGGAGAGGAGAGGGAAGAGAATGTCAGTAGGTTGTGGTCAGACAGGGGGAGGGGTGAGCTAGTGAGATCAGTGAGGGAACAGAGACGGGTGAAGATAAGGTCCAGCATGTGACCATCTTTGTGAGTGGCCGCAGAGGACCATTGAGTGACGCCAAGGGAAGCCGTGAGCGATAGAAGTTTAGAGGCAGCCGGGGTGGAGGCATCAATGGGGATGTTGAAGTCACCCATGATGATAGAGGGGATGTCAGCAGAGAGGAAATGGAGTAGCCAGGTGGTGAAGTGGTCGAGAAAGATGGAGATGGCTAGTTCTCGGGGGCGGTAGATGACAGCCAGTTGGAGGTTGGAGGGGGAGTAGATGCGAACGGAGTGCACCTCGAATGAAGGAAGAGTAGCGGAGGGTGGGAGTGGAATAGGGGTAAAGGAGCTGGTATCAGACAGGAGCAAGCCAACTCCTCCACCACATTTGTTGCTGGGGCGAGGGGTGTGAGAGAGATGGAATCCGCCATAGGAAAGCGCAGCTGGAGAGGCTGCGTCAGAGGGAGTGAGTCAGGTTTCAGTGATGGCAAGGAAGGAGTTTGTTGGTGATAATTTTATTTATTATTTTTTTATAAAGAGGTCATGGATAAGCGACAGCTTGTTGCAGACAGAGCGTGGTGTGTTCCATAGTGCTCCAGGTAAGGGGACCAGAGGAGTGGGGGCTGGATGAATAGGTATGAGGTTGTTATGGTTGCAAAAACGCATAGAGGATCGTGGCAGGATGTTAGAAATGAGTGTGAGGATGTGTTGCGGAAGGCCAGGATTTGGGGAGACGTCGCCAGCAATGAGGAGTAGCAGACAGAGCTTTAGAAGGTGGGAGCAGGATAGGACATGATGTGGCCGTGTGTGTCTGGAGAGAAAGGATTTTATGTGGAGGAACAGTTCTGAGGATGAAGTGAGATGGCTGGGGAGGATGGAGGGGGAAATGACTAGTGCCTTACTAGGTGAAGGGATGGCCGGAGTTTCGGAAAAATATAGTATGGGGGTGATAGTGAAAAGAAGCTGAAACATTGTGGTGGTGTTATAGTCTGTTACCTTGCAGTCAAATTCCAATCCAATTCTAGTCTAATTCACAGTAGTGTAATTATAAATTTTAGTCTAACTCACAGTAGTGTAGTGTAATTAGAAATTCTAGTCTAATTCACAGTAGTGTAATTAGAAATTCTAGTCTAATTCACAGTAGTGTAATTAGAAATCTGTAATTTGAAATATGGATTTTGAAATAGATGGAGCAGACTTCGTCTAGGGCAAACCCATGGAAATGAATATATGTGCAACTAAGGACAATCAGGTGTGAATGAAAAGTGGGGTGTGACTGCCCAGGCCAGATGTACCGAATTAAGCTAAGGTCATTAAAGGGGGAAGGGTTACACAGACCACTCAGATGTGTGGTACAGTTAACAAGAATGGAGTACAATTATGGGTGCAAGAAGGTGGGTACTGCAGTGCATACCAGAAGACAATGCAATTCATATGGTGCATTCTGGAGCATGGGAAAGCAGTGGAAAGACAGCAGTGCATACCAGAAGACAATGCAATTCACATGGGGCATTAAGGAGCATGGGAAAGCAGTGGAAAGACAGCAGTGCATACCAGAAGACAATGCAATTCGCTTGGGGCATTCAGGAGCATGGGAAAGCAGTGGAAAAACAGCAGTGCATACCGGCCTGCGCGTACAGCGCTCCTCTTCCACACTGCCATAAACTGGCGACCACACTCATGCTGCAAAGCCTTCCAAAATGCTCCATAATTGTTTTTCACGAGAAATACAAATATTGTACTTACTAAATCAGTAATGTGAGGTGAATGGACAGGTCTACATGTCATTGCTGCATGCTTGTTATGGCACCTCCTGCTTTAATTTCTTAGGGCTTATACTCACTTGGGAGCTGGTATCAGACAGGAGCAAGCCAACTCCTCCACCACATTTGTTGCTGGGGCGAGGGGTGTGAGAGAGATGGAATCCGCCATAGGAAAGCGCAGCTGGAGAGGCTGCGTCAGAGGGGGTGAGTCAGGTTTCAGTGATGGCAAGGAAGGAGTTTGTTGGTGATAATTTTATTTATTATTTTTTTATAAAGAGGTCATGGATAAGCGACAGCTTGTTGCAGACAGAGCGTGGTGTGTTCCATAGTGCTCCAGGTAAGGGGACCAGAGGAGTGGGGGCTGGATGAATAGGTATGAGGTTGTTATGGTTGCAAAAACGCATAGAGGATCGTGGCAGGATGTTAGAAATGAGTGTGAGGATGTGTTGCGGAAGGCCAGGATTTGGGGAGACGTCGCCAGCAATGAGGAGTAGCAGACAGAGCTTTAGAAGGTGGGAGCAGGATAGGACATGATGTGGCCGTGTGTGTCTGGAGAGAAAGGATTTTATGTGGAGGAACAGTTCTGAGGATGAAGTGAGATGGCTGGGGAGGATGGAGGGGGAAATGACTAGTGCCTTACTAGGTGAAGGGATGGCCGGAGTTTCGGAAAAATATAGTATGGGGGTGATAGTGAAAAGAAGCTGAAACATTGTGGTGGTGTTATAGTCTGTTACCTTGCAGTCAAATTCCAATCCAATTCTAGTCTAATTCACAGTAGTGTAATTATAAATTTTAGTCTAACTCACAGTAGTGTAGTGTAATTAGAAATTCTAGTCTAATTCACAGTAGTGTAATTAGAAATTCTAGTCTAATTCACAGTAGTGTAATTAGAAATCTGTAATTTGAAATATGGATTTTGAAATAGATGGAGCAGACTTCGTCTAGGGCAAACCCATGGAAATGAATATATGTGCAACTAAGGACAATCAGGTGTGAATGAAAAGTGGGGTGTGACTGCCCAGGCCAGATGTACCGAATTAAGCTAAGGTCATTAAAGGGGGAAGGGTTACACAGACCACTCAGATGTGTGGTACAGTTAACAAGAATGGAGTACAATTATGGGTGCAAGAAGGTGGGTACTGCAGTGCATACCAGAAGACAATGCAATTCATATGGTGCATTCTGGAGCATGGGAAAGCAGTGGAAAGACAGCAGTGCATACCAGAAGACAATGCAATTCACATGGGGCATTAAGGAGCATGGGAAAGCAGTGGAAAGACAGCAGTGCATACCAGAAGACAATGCAATTCGCTTGGGGCATTCAGGAGCATGGGAAAGCAGTGGAAAAACAGCAGTGCATACCGGCCTGCGCGTACAGCGCTCCTCTTCCACACTGCCATAAACTGGCGACCACACTCATGCTGCAAAGCCTTCCAAAATGCTCCATAATTGTTTTTCACGAGAAATACAAATATTGTACTTACTAAATCAGTAATGTGAGGTGAATGGACAGGTCTACATGTCATTGCTGCATGCTTGTTATGGCACCTCCTGCTTTAATTTCTTAGGGCTTATACTCACTTGGGAGAGACTCGCCCGATTCTCGGGCGAGTCTCTCGCATGAAAACCTGGCACTGCCACCAGCACTCGGAGCGGAGTGTGCGGCTGCATAGAAATACATGTAACCGCACGCTCCTGTCCGAGTGCCGGCGGCAGTGCCAGGTTTTCATGCGAGAGACTCGCCCGAGAATCGGGCGAGTCTCTCCCAAGTGAGTATGAGCCCTTAAGAGGATGTTCAGCTAACGTCTCCAGAGCAGAAGAAGCGCCATTTAATGTGCTGGTGATAATGGCTGGCCTACACAATCGTAGAAATCACACACCACCCGTGTACACAAGGACCTTGGTGCTTGGATGGACCTATTGTACATGTGCTGCCACTATTACTGGACACATTGGGTGGATGTTCTAAAAGTGTGTAAAAGCAATATCTAGGCTCAAGAACATTTTTTTTAACAATGACAGATACATTTTGCATGATTTGAAAGATTAATTTAATGGTGAACTAAAAATTGTATTTTTTATAATTTTGCCCAGCATAAAAAGTGGTGAAACTTTGCAATAACTTTGTTAAGACATTTGTCTTCATTTCAGTAAAAAGACTACACTTAAGTGACTTCCACAACCCCACTTTTCCTAGTCAATTTGCCTGTCTTAGCTGCATTGAATGAAAACATCACAGTGTACTCAATTGAAGTACAGATGATGGCAGTGATGGGTTAGCACCTACCTCCTCCTCCCTCAGCACCTGCCTCCTCCTCTGATTGTTGTTTATCAGAACAATCTCCTGCCACAGCTTATCCCCAGAGATGGTCAGCAGCTGTGTCTCACTATCACTGCTGTGTTCTGTACTCCATGATTTGTACATCTATTATATAAAGCTCAATGTGTGTATGTATGTATGTGTGTATATCCGGGATTGGCTTCTGCACTGTCGCAGCTGCAGCCACAAAATTTTAGTAGAACAAAGCAGCAGAGGATTATATATAAAAATGGAAAATTATATATACATATAAAAAATTCAAATGAGATTGATATTCCTTTAAATAAAATATTCTTCTGCTACAATAATTGAATGGCAAACCATTCGGTAATCATATATAAAAAAGAGCTAAATCCATAGGGGTGAAGGTTTAAAAAATGGGACGTGAATCATAATATTGATAAAAGGCCTTTATTAGTAAATGGTTAAATAACACTGTATCCACAAAACGACACCAAAGTATAAAACGGATATAGAATAAATAAAGATTCATTGGACCCACTATAATAATAAATATTTCTCCTGTTAAGTTCCTATTCACTGTATAACGCACAAGCATGACATATGAAAAAAATAAATAAAAATGAAAAAATCAGCAGAAAGCAAAAAAAAAAATTAAATTTAAAAAAATTCAAAAATATATATGTCAATAATGTACAAGTATAAAGTGCTAAGTGCTAATTTATACCAAGTGAATACATGCCAAAAAATAATAAAAAATTCATCAAATATAAATGACCGATCAGAAAACAGTAATCAAGGTGCAAAACATATAAAGTGCAACGTGAAAAAAGCTGCTCCCAGCTGACATAAATAAAGAATCACTCCAAATGGGAGAAAAATAAATATACAATATATAATATACTCCCAGCTGGAAAAAAGAAAAAATCACTCCAAATATGTATTATTTAAAGTGCTATTGTGCAATGTACTTGCCAACACAGGCATTAGGGGCGCATACGGCACCATTATCATCTGTGACCCACTATCCAGGTACTATTGTGGACTAAATTTAATTATTTTTTATTTTTTTTGCTTTCTGCTGATTTTTTCATTTTTATTTATTTTTTTCAATTTTTTTCATATGTCATGCTTGTGCGTTATACAGTGAATAGGAACTTAACAGGATAAATATTTATTATTATAGTGGGTCCAATAACTTTATTTATTCTCTGTCCGTTTTTATACTTTGGTGTCGTTTTGTGGATACAGTGTTATTTAACCATTTACTAATAAAGGTCTTTTATCAATATTATGATTCACGTCCCATTTTTTAAACCTTCACCCCTATGGATTTAGCTCTTTTTTATAGCCACAACATTTTGGACAGTCACACATCTGGACCCCGAGAGCGTCATAGGCTATGTTGTGAGGTGAAATTTTAACCTCGCGCATTCCAATTCACCAAACAATTTTGCCTATTATTCTTATCATTTCTATGGTGTTATCGTCCTTCTGTAAAGCTGGAAATAACACAATTTATTACCGTGCCAACACAGACCACCCTCTTACACAGACTGCAGCCTAGTATCACACAGGATAGGATTAGATACACGGCTCAGCAGTCAGTATCACACAGGATAGGATTAGATACACAGCTCAGCAGTCAGTATCACACAGGAGTGGATTAGATACACGGCTCAGCAGTCAGTATCCCACAGGATAGGATTAGATACACGGCTCAGCAGTCAGTATCACACAGGAGAGGATTAGATGCACAGCTCAACAGTCTGTATCATACAGGATAGGATTAGATACACAGCTCAGCAGTCAGTATCACACAGGATAGGATTAGATACACAGCTCAGCATACAGTATCACACAGAATAGTATTAGATACATGGCTCAGCAGACAGTATCACACAGAATAGAATTAGATACACGGCTCAGCAGTCAGTATCACACAGGATAGGATTAGATACACAGCTCAGCAGTCAGTATCACACAGGAGAGGATTAGGTACACAGCTCAGGAGACATTATCACACAGGATGGGGTTAGATACACAGATACACATGTTGTTTATCAAAAGGCTTTTGAATGAGTTGAAAATAAAATACTACCAATACTTGGGTAATCATTTACGGTAGTTAATGTGTGTTACAAATCTGTAGTGTTAAATATATGATGTGAAATGTTTTTATGTGCAATATAATCATTATAATTTGTTATAACTAACCACAATTGGTTACTATGCCCGGGCAACGCCGGGCTCTTCAGCTAGTTCTGATATAAATGCAGCTGAAGACAGGTAACTAGAGGGGAGAAAAGCAGGGGTGTGGAAGACATGTGTATGCAATAAAGTGATTTGGAAAGTTTCTCAACTTTCAATGCTGGACAAAATTATTAAAAAGAAAGTAGTTACTCTTTAAAGGGGTTATCTCTGGTGCCGGCGCCAGGAGCAGCAGGCACGTGGCTTCAAGTATGTGATCTGCATACATGCAATCATGTGCCGACTAGATGGGTGCGGCCATCACAACTCCGCCATACTGTGTAGCGGCCGCTGTTGGTTACTGCAGATCAGCTCCTATTCAAACAATGACAGAAATCAAGGACTGAATTTTTTTTTTTTTAATTCGTTTATTAAACTTCAAACAAGAAAAGGATGTAATGTACAACATACTGTACATATTTGCTTGTGGTTGTGAACATTGTACAGAGCATACACATTACCATCTTTTTATTAAATACTAAACAAAGATAAAACACTCTTATTAATATACGAGTAATCTATGCATAATTCCACAATCATATACAATGAACAGTAGGCTATACATTATGAGCATGTGCATCAATCATATCTCACAGGCCTTTATTATATTGTTCATATAACGTAGATTGATTAATTATGAGTTTCTAAACTAAACTACAACTACGTCAACTATCTACTAATTCGCAGCCTACTACCTTGCACTATATAGTCTCATATGCAATGTCTCCATTCTACAAAGTGAGATGAGAAGAATTCCACTTCTCCCAGATTTTTTCAAATTTACCCGGGCATCCCCTGTTCTGATATAATGTGCGCTCGTATGGGACAATCGTGTTTACCAAATCAATCCAAGTTCTAAGAGAAGGACGTGAATTCCCCATCCACCGTAATGCCAATACTTTCCGTGCCATAAACAGTGTCTCACGTAGAAAGATCCCAACGTGGTGACCCCATATCTCCTCCTCCCATACCCCAAACAAGCAGACCAATGGTTCAAGAGGGACAGGAGCTTGCACCAGTGATGACAAGAATAGCGTCACCTCTTTACAGTACTGTAGGATAGTGGGACACTGCCATATCATGTGGATAAAGTCTGCATCTGGTGAATGATATCGCAAGCATTCCGACGACTGGAATCGACCCATCCTAAAAAGTCGTATCGGAGTCAAATATGATTGGTTTATTATATACAACTGTATCATTCTATTATTAATAGATGGTGATACTCCGATCGGAGACTCCAGGATCTCTTCCCACTCCTCTCCCTGCATATTAGGGATGAGTCGTTCCCACTTCCTTTTAACAGAACTTATGGCAGATTCCTCTCCCACCGACAGCATGTACGTATATAAAGAGGAAATGAGGGCTTGGGGACCCTGTGAGTTAAGGACGAAATGTCATGACCCCCACCTGTACTCCTTATGTGTGACTGAAGAGCAGATCTTAGTTGCAAATAGCGGAAAAATTGAGATCTCGGGACATTATGTCTAGCCTGTATCTGCTCAAAAGACATTAAAGTCCCATGATCATACAAGTCTCCTATCAAGGAGACATTATGTTGAGTCCAAAATTCAGTGGACGGGTGACTTAGTAATACCGAAAAATATACATTTTTCCATAGGGGCATTTCAGCTATAATGTCCCTATATCCAATCACTTTCTTAATTTGCCTCCATACTAATCGTGCCAGACGGTACAGTAGTTCAGTGCAGAATGTGCTGAATATTTTTTCATAGGAATTTGGGAAAGTTATGAAATGTCCTATAAATGGCTGTTCTATTCCTGATCTAAGGCTACATTCACACACAGCGTTTTTCCTGCGTTTTTTGAAGATACGTTTTTCAGTTGCAAAAGCAGATCAGCTTTTTAAAAAACCGCATCACCTGAAAGGTTTTTGAGCTCATAGGTAATGTTTTCAATAGCAAAAGCAGATTAGAAATCTGCTCTATCTATCCATTTATCCATATCTGTCTATCCATATCATATCTGTACCAAAAAGAATGAAAGCCGGATAGCATACAGACTAACACTCCTTTTTTTAGCACCAGTCAGGTACACCTCATAGCTGCCCAAAAGGATGCCCAGGACAGGCATTGCTCGTCTTCAGTAACATCAATATCAGCTGATAGTTGGAATAAATAGACTGCATTCATCACCACATCTTCTTAAGGTGCAGGCCTTATTTTCAAGTGTAGGGGTGTGAAGTATAAGGTTCTGCAGCAGCTGAGGTGTGCAGTATGAAATTCTGCCGAACAGTACGAGATTCTGCCCCCCCCAGGTTTGATCCTGGCCACGCCCATAGTGTGAATGTAGCCTGAGGATCTAGGCTTTATGTTAGCCGAGATAAGTCATAGTGTGTGTGTATGTGTATATATTATATATATATATAATATATATATACACACAGTACAGACCAAAAGTTTGGACACACCTCAATCAAAGCGTTTTCTTTATTTTCATGACTATGAAAATTGTAGATTCACTCTGAAGTCATCAAAACTATGAATTAACACGTGGAATTATATAATTAACAAAAAAGTGTGAAACAACTGGAAATATTGTATGTCTTATATTCTAGGTTCTTTAAAGTAGCCACCTTTTGCTTCGATTTCTGCTTTGCACACTCTTGGCATTCTCTTGATGAGCTTCAAGAGGTAGTCACCGGAAATGGTTTTCACTTCACAGGTGTGCCCTGTCAGGTTTAATAAATGGGATTTCTTGCCTTATAAATGAGGTTGGGACAATCAGTTGTGTTGTGCAGAAGTCTGGTGGATACACAGGTGAGAGTCCTACTGAATAGACTGTTAGAATTTGTATTATGGCAAGAAAAAAGCAGCTGAGTAAAGAAAAACGAGTGGCCATCATTACTTTAAGAAATGAAGGTCAGTCAGTCTGAAAAATTGGGAAAACTTTGAAAGTGTCCCCAAGTGCATTGGCAAAAACCATCAAGCGCTACAAAGAAACTGGCTCACATGAGGACCGCCCCAGGAAAGGAAGACCAAGAGTCACCTCTGCTGCGGAGGATAAGTTCATCCTAGTCACCAGCCTCAGATATCGCAGGTTAACAGCAGCTCAGAATAGAGACCAGGTCAATGCCACACAGAGTTCTAGCAGCAGACACATCTCTACAACAACTGTTAAGAGGAGACTTTGTGCAGCAGGCCTTCATGGTAAAATAGCTGCTAGGAAACCACTGCTAAGGACCGGCAACAAGCAGAAGAGACTTGTTTGGGCTAGAGAACACAAGGAATGGACATTAGACCAGTGGAAATCTGTGCTTTGGTCTGATGAGTCCAAATTTGAGATCTTTGGTTCCAACCACGATGTCTTTGTGCGACACAGAAAAGGTGAACGGATGGACTCTACATGCCTGGTTCCCACCGTGAAGCATGGAGGAGGTGTGATGGTGTGGGGGTGCTTTGCTGGTGACACTGTTGGGGATTTATTCAAAATTGAAGGCATACTGAACCAGCATGGCTACCACAGCATCTTGCAGCGGCATGCTATTCCATCCGGTTTGTGTTTAGTTGGACCATCATTTATTTTTCAACAGGACAATGGCCTCAAACACACCTCCAGGCTGTGTAAGGGCTATTTGACCAAGAAGGAGAGTGATGGGGTGCTACGCCAGATGACCTGGCCTCCACAGTCACCAGACCTGAACCCAATCGAGATGGTTTGGGGTGAGCTGGACCGCAGAGTGAAGGCAAAAGGGCCAACAAGTGCTAAGCATCTCTGGGAACTCCTTCAAGACTGTTGGAAGACCATTTCTGGTGACTACCACTTGAAGCTCATCAAGAGAATGCCAAGAGTGTGCAAAGCAGTAATCAAAGCAAAAGGTCGCTACTTTGAAGAATCTAGAATATAAGACATATTTTCAGTTGTTTCAAACTTTAATTATAAATTCCTCATGTGTTAATTCATTGTTTTGATGCCTTCAGAATGAATCTACAATTTTCATAGTCATGAAAATAAAGAAAACTCTTTGAATGAGGTGTGTCCAAACTTTGGTCTGTACCGTATACATGTACATGTATACAGTGTATTACATATTTACAATTTATTAGTTTTTTGTGTTCTAAAGTTGTATTCTAATAAATAGATATTATGTTCTATCTAAATATCTTGATTATTGGATCATAGAAATGATTAAATGTCTGATGTTCACATTGTACTACAATACATTTTTCACTTAAATATAAGCAATATATGTCGGAGTCATGGAGTCGGAGTCGGTGTAAGGGAAATTGAGGAGTCGGAGTCGCAGGTTTGGCTTAAAGATTCCACAGCCCTGCATATAACGACTTATAATAATCATAGAAGCAGCCAAGAATCTCCTCAGTTGAAGACACCAACGAATCATCCGACTTACGGATCTGTAATATAGTATTAGAAGTATTATGTTGGCGCACCAGATAGGCCAATAGCTTACTTGCTTGGTTTCCCAGTTCAAAATAAGACTGGCGAGCAAAGAATAATTTGCGCTTAGACTTAGTGTCTATGTGCTGGGTGTATAATCGTTGGGCAGCCAACCACTCAATTCTATTGCCATTGGTTTGGTTAGATATGTACGCAGCCTCTGAATCCTTCAATTGCCGTTCCATCACATCATCCTCTCTTGAGGTTACCCGTTTAATATAAGAAATTGTGGAGGACAAGCAGCCCCTCAGATATGCCTTAAGGGCATCACAAAATAAAATAATATCTTGAGGTTCCTGATGGGACAAAATGAAACAACGCAATTGATCGATTGTTCTATCGGGGGTCACTATTAGTTTTAGCCAGAAAGGGTTCAACTTCCAAACTATCCTATTATTTAATTGCCCGAACTTAAGTTTGAGGATGACCGGGCTATGGTCTGAGATCCCTCTATTGCCATGCTCTACACTATCCACCCACATTGCCAGACCACTGGTTCCGAATATGTAATCTATCCGCGACAGGGAGCGCCTAGTGGACGAGTGGCAGGTATACTCTCTCAACTCAGGGTGACGTACTCTGCACAAATCTAGCCACCCACTACCCCCCATAAATAGCGACAGTTGGGTTGCCGTCGGCGAAGGAACCCCCCAGCCACTCCATCATCCAGTCTCAATTTATCAAGATGATTGTTCATGACCATATTGAAGTCCCCCATACAGATAACATCCGCATCCAGATAATTTAGAGCGAAACTCAACGCCTTCTGGAGAATGGACATATTAGCCAGAGGTGGATTATAGACACATAAAATCACATATTTCCTGGCATTTATTAATGCATAGACAAAGACAAAACGACCCTCAGGATCCCTCCGGGTCTCCCTGGCTTCCCATCTGACATCTCTATGCACCAACAGTGAGACCCCCCTCGAGTAACTACAGTAGTATGGAATGCGTGAACAGACCATTGTACCCAAGGCTTCTGCACGCACCGAGCTGTATCCCTGGTCAGGTGCGTCTCCACCAGGGCCACAATGTGAGGGCGGTAATGTCTAATCTGCGAGAAAACTTTGATCTTTTTCCGGGGGGTTTTTATATCTCTCACATTCCATGTCATACATGTCATCTCAGACCCAATATTTATTCCGCTGGATATGGCCTACATCAGTATCCGGGGAAAATTTAGAGACACCACACGTAAACCGAAATTGCTGTTGGCTGCGAATTATACCTAAAAAAAAATAAAACCAAAACCACTATAAAAAAACATCAAAGTGGAGAAACAAACAATACGGGAGCAAAGACCTGCTCTCCCATCATGGAATAAACACAGGGATACCATCACTGAGCTCAGTGTCCGGTATTGTTGGTAATCCAGGCGTCCGTGGAAATGGCTCCAATCAAACCATCAATGGAAAAAAAAAAATTCTGATTAATAGTAGAAACATTAGGATTCCTTCTCAGCAGACCCTTTGCCGGACCGCAGCCACTCAGCCGCCTCCGCCGGATCCGTAAAAAATATGGAAGAACCCCCGTGGACCACCTGGAGTCGGGCCGGATAGATCATTGAGTACACGATATTCCTCTCCCGGAACCGCTTCTTGACCTCCATGAATTGTGCTCGTTGTTTCTCAAGTTCCATGGAAAAGTCTGGAAAAATTGAGATCGTGGCATTGTTGAACTTAATGGGACTCTTATGTCGAGCTAGACGTAGAATCCTATCCCTGTCCCTGCAGTTGAGGAGACGCGCCAAAAAAGGTCTGGGTGGGGCTCCAGGAGGAAGAGGTCTTGTAGGGACCCTATGGGCCCTTTCCACAGCAAATGTTGGGGAAAATTCGTCTCCCAGAGAGGTTTTGAGCCAATCTTCTAGAAACTGTTCCGGATGTTGACCTTCTGAGCATTCCGGCAGACCAATAACACGGACGTTATTCCGACGCATTCTATTCTCCAGGTCATCTGCTTTTTGCCTCCATGTGTTTACCGAGCCCGCCGCTCTCGTAAGCTTGGCTTCCATGGGTGCGATGGTATCCTCCACCTTGGAGACCCTTGTCTCCACCTCCGTAATGCGCCCTCTCATGGCCTGCATATCTTGTCGAAGACGCCCCACCTCAGTATACACGTCCTCTATTTTCCCCGTCAGTGATGTTCTGGTTAAAGAGATGGCCTGCATCAGTTGTTCATATGCTTGCTTGAGGGTTAATTCCTCCTGCTCACTCTCCTCTCCACCCTCAGAAGGGCGGTTTTTACGCTGAACCTGTGAGGGGTTATTCCTGAGGGACCGTGCGGTGTGAGAATTGTCAGGTCTAGCATACTCTTTCAATTTTTCGGCCGCTCCTGCCCCCTTGGAGCGATTCATTTTTAATAGCAATATGGCACAGCTGGGCAACTGAAGTAATATATCCAGGAGTTTCCCAGGTCCAAAATATAAGCGCAGCAGCGCTATAATATGAAGTTGACAAGTGTCCCAGGGGCAACACAGAGCAGAAGGGTCACCCGGGAGGACAAGATTCGGCTCTGTATAATAACCGAGAGGACCACAGAGACAGCAGCCTTATAATAGCACTGACCAGCTGGGTGACTTAACAGAGGGGATTGCGGGGCCCAATTTTCCAGAGCACTCACCGTTTCTCCCTGCCAGATCCACAGAATAGGTGATCACTGTCCTGTCAGCGCTGTGAGGAGAGGACGAGCCCCGCGTCTCTCACAGCCAGAGCGCGCGCTTGTGAAAATGGCTGCCGCCCCCTGTAGGCCCCGCCAGCCGCCGCAGCCTGTACCGCTGTCTGTACGCCAAGATTCGGCCTCCCACGGGGTTCCAGAGGTGCTCCACGGTCCAGGGGGTCCAGTACCGCCAGGTATGTCACGGCACCACGGGCCCACTGACAGGATTGATGTCAGGATGCGAGGAGCTCTCCCTAAAGGCGTCCTCTCACCGCCGCTACATAGCCACGCCCCCAAGGACTGAATTTTTAGTTTGTTTTTTTCTATTTTTTTTCTAATGAGTATATTTCATCACACCGGAATTAATATATAATATAATCATTTCATAACCATTACTCCTCCAGCCTCCAGGTGGCAATAGAGGAGAAACAGCAGCGCTTAGCCGTGCTACTGGAGGCCAAATCATGCGCTGAGCGGGAAGCAGCACAACTGAGAAGCAGTCTGCGTGAGGTGGAGCGTTCACACATTGAGGCTCGTAGGCAACTGCAAGAGCTGCGCAGACAGGTACACGTCATCTGGCCCAGTTTCTACATTTTACTAATTCTATCAGATATTGTGCACGTTTAACGGTGAAGTCGGTAAGTCTACAATAACTAAACAGTGTAAGCATAAAAAATACCGTATAATAATGTGTTCTCTGCCAGTAACTCATTCTCCCTTCACATGTACACAGGTAAAAACACTCGGAGGAGAAAGCAGTCAGAAGGAACAAGAAGTGGCGGAGCTTCAAGCTCGGATACAACAGGAGGAGCAGAGGGAGCAGCAGAGTCGCAGGGAGTCGCTAGAACTGAGACAGCGCATAACAGAGAGTGAGGCTGAGCGAGAGGCCGCCCGCCGAGAGGTGTGTATCACCAATGAGATCACGGGGTGAGATTGTTCAACACCAGTGGAAAGGAAAAGTGGCAGCAAAAGTGCATCTTGTGAGCTGGAGTCAAATTGCTTGTCAAGGGAATTTCTTGCTCGAAATCTCTCCTATGCTAGGGCTACGTTGGGATTTTGGTGGCGAAACAGTCAAACAGTGCTGTATACCAATGCTGCATCGCAACTTAAAGGGGTTCTCGGGGAAAAAAATAGTTATCACCTATCCACATGATCGTTGACGGAGGGAAGACTGCTGGGAACCAATCGGCAGAGCAGGACACTTTTATCCCTATTAAAATGGAGCGGCAGTGCACATTTACAATCACTGCTCCTTTCATTCCCCATGTGGATGCTGAGTGCTATGCTAGACTTTTTCCGACAGCCTCATAGAGAATCAATGGAGTGGTGTTCGGGCGTCCAACCTGCTCCTCCATTTTGTAAAGGGGATAAAAATGCCCTAACCAGGATAAAAATTCTCAAGTCTGCTGATCGGTGCAGGTCCCAGTGCTCAAACCCGCAAAATTCAGCAAGTTTTCACCTATCTGGCAGATGGCTGATAACTTGATTTTACTGGACAACCCCTTTGAAGGGGTTGTCTGGGACTTTAACTTTGATGGTGTATCCTTAGGAAAGGTCATCAGTGTCTGAACGGCACCCCCGCCCGTCGATAAGCTGTTCCCGGTATTGGCAGTGGCCAGAACTGCTCAGTTATTGAACTTTACGCACACCTCCGTCAACTGTATAGTGGTCACAGCCAGGTACTGCAAATGCTTCCCCTATTCCGTCAGTAGTGGGCAGATGTGCAGAACCTGGACATGGCCGCTATTCCATTGACAGAGCTGTGTAACTGAGGAATTCCACCTGCCACCAACACAGAGAACAGCTGATCAGCAGGGGGGCCTATTTTCGTAGGATACTTTAATCAAAAGTGGTTTGTCCATCGTGGACGTCCCCTGTTCCTGTCATCTGAGCTGTCACGATGCCCGATGGTAACAGGAAACCAGCAGAATGCTGAATGCAGCTGTGGATGTGAATAGAGCAGGTAATCAAAGGACAGTTACTCAACAGTGCAAACAATAGATTACATGTCAGTACTATCTCCATAGTACATAATAAAAATGATAATTTCTTGTATTCCCCCCCATGACATGGTCCTTCAGTGGTAGGTTCTTTCATCTTTTATACAAAATAAATGCATATATTTAGGGCTTCTTTCCATATGTTGCAGGTAGCCCTTTCCAACAAATAGTTTATATATGATTCATGAATAGTCTGTGTCCTTTAAAGAAGCACTCCTACTCCGGTCAAAGTTTTGATCCTCGTATATTGTAATCATCATATTATATAGCACTGTGTAGTTACAATTGCTAATTTTGCCTTTCTACCCAGATTATCCTTATCTTTTCTTGGCTGTATATAGAATCAGGAAATCTCTTTTCTCTGCATGAGTCATTCCCCTCTTCAACTCCTGACTCCGCTGCTCTGCCCTTCCACCCTGCCAGGGACTTTTGCAGTGACTGATGGCTCATGCATGGAAAATATACCTCCTATTTCTACATAGAGCTTAGAAGGATTCAGCTATAGTCAGTTTTTAATCACATTATGTCATAGACCTAATGGAAAAGAGAAGAATTAACTGGGTATGGTGCTGTATAGTATGATAACTGAAATTTATTAAGAGGATAAAAAAATTTAATGGGATGAGGAGGAGGGCTTCTTTAAATTCAGTTTACTCCAGTGGACACCATTGGTGTTACATAGTCATTTGGGAAGTTAGTAAGAAGGAGTAGCCCCAACTACTAAACTATACAAAGCAGTAAAATCCACACTGTGCTTCAAATGTCAACCAATAGCAATGGCAGATTTCTATAAACTGAGGGAATACGCCTAAAGCACGTCCACTTTTCTCAGATTGTGTCTCTGCAGCAGCGTCTTTCAGCTTTAGAGTCATCATTTCGCCAGCGTGAGAGAGAGTTTGAGCAGAGGCTAAGTGAGAGCCGAGCAGGAGAGCAACGGCTGCAGGAAGGATGCAAGACACTTCAGGAGCAACTGCAGCGGGGAATCACGGAGGCGGCTGATCTTAAACTTCAACTGGGAGCTTGTGAAACTCGGGTGCGAGCGCTAGAAACTGAACTGAATCGGATCCAGGCAGCACGTAGGGAGGCGGAAACCCAGCTAAATAGCCTGCACTCCGCTTTAAGGCGAACTTTAGGGATCAGAGGCCGCAGCCCCTCACCTCTCAGAGGCAGGTCTCCCAGTAAAGGTGAGAAAGTAACCCTCAGCATTTACACTTCATATTAACAATTTAGCTGTAAAAATAAATACGAATATTTTACATTCAGTTCTATTCTCATATGACATTACTGGGTTTGGATTTCTGCAGCATTGAATCTTAATGATGTTTATTTTAGGTATTATTGAGTGGAGTCTGTAAGCCTACAGCTTGGTAAATGTGTAGAGAGTGTCTGTGGTTTTAATTTTTATTTGGTAAATCAATAGTACACACAGTAAGAAACATTATAATATATATGAGAAATCTGCTTCTTTCCCCTCCTGTCTTCAGTGAATACAGATTCTCCCAATTCTGAGAGAGAAGATTGCAATTGGTGCTTATGAAATTCTATGGAGATGGGAAGGGGAGGAGCTAGAGGCAGACACAGACATTCTGCTGCAAGTTCTCCTAAAACTTCAGTTACAGTTCACCAGAACTTTATGAGCACCAACTGTTATCTGTCTCAGTAATGGGAATATCTGTACTCAACTAAAGACAGATTTTACCTATGAATTGAGAATGACAGATCAGTCCAAGAGGAGAAAGAAGCAGATTTATCTAATACTGTATATTACACAGTACCTTATTTTCAACTATCAGACAAAATTATGATGCCCCTCTGAGTTCAACGATATCTGGGCTCCTTCATGCATAGGGAGAAATCGGACAATCAGTGTTTTGGGGACGTCGAATATTATGAATAGTATTGAACTTCTTGCTGCAACGCAGCCTGTGCATTAGGCCGGGGTCACTTTTGTGAGAATCTCGCACAAGTCTCGCACTTCAATACCCGGCACTGCCGCCGGCACTAGGGACCGGAGTGTGCGGCTGCATGTATTTCTATGTAGCTGAGCGCTCTGGCCCCGAGTGCCGGCGGCAGTGCCGGGTATTGAAGTGCGAGACTCGTGCGAGTTTCTCGCAAGTGTGACCCCGGCCTTACACTGTTTTACATGCAAGTTCTCAAAAATGACCTCACATTGACTCCTAAGTGACAGACACCTTTATCTTTAATATGGTCATAATGTTTTCATGTGTATATATATATATATATATATATATATATATAACTGAGTCATTTCTAAAGCAACACACATTGTCATGTACAGTAGGTTTGGACGGCTCCATAAGTGCCTTACTAGATGGAAGAAGGACACCATGTTCGCGAGGAGGGTCTCCTGATCGCGGTCGTTCCCCATACCCAGAAATCGAACCTGAAGGAGTGGCTGTAGCTCTTAAAGATTTTCTGAAGGAACTAAGAGAAACTCAGAGGGAGAGGGTGAGGATCTAAGGGCATCGTCTCTGCTACAGTCTGTATCCGTTTTCCTATCATGTCATAAAGGTGGAACTCTCAAGAAATTAACTTGCGGAATATGTTTTGCAAGATTACTGGGAATTTTTATTGTTCAGTAGAGCACAAAGAAAGTGTACTTAAATAAATTGCAGTTGAGCGATAAACACTTTCTATAAGGTTAATAAATAATAATTCTCCCTAATATTTCCTGTAAGGAGTAAAAAATTAGATTTAACATGCTGGTATACAGCTATTTATTACTAAGTAGTTTATTTAAATGGCTATTCCTTAAATAGTAAGGGATGACCCTGGAATAGGGGATCTGCAGCAATACTGAGAGCAGGGCTCTGTGACCCGGTCTTGAATAGAGGGAAGTGCGCATTCTCCACCTCTGCTCCATTATTGTCCATGGCACTGCTGAAGATAATATATACAGTAAATGTGCATGCCCGACCTCTGCTCCATTATTGTCCATGGGACTGCTGAAGATAATATATACAGTAAATGTGCATGCCCGACCTCTGCTCCATTATTGTTCATGGAACTTCTGAAGATAATATATAAATGTGCCTGCTCTACCTCTGCTCCATTATTGTCCATGGGACTGCTGAAGATAATATATAGATACGCGTGGTCCACCTCTGCTTCATTCATTTTCCATGGAACTGCTGAAGACAAATGGGCAAGCTCAACCTCTGGTCCATTATTGTCCATGGGACTGCTGAAGATAATATATAAATGTGCCTGCTCTACCTCTGCTCCATTATTGTCCATGGGACTGCTGAAGATCTCTATACAGTTGTGGCCAAAAGTATTGACACCCCTGCAATTTTGTCAGATAATACTCAGTTTCTTCCTGAAAATGATTGCAACTTCACAAATTCTTTGGTATTATTATCTTCATTTAATTTGTCTTAAATGAAAAAACACAAAAGAGAATGAAGAAAAAGCAAAACATTGATCATTTCACACAAAACTCCAAAAATGGGCCAGACAAAAGTATTGGCACCCTCAGCCTAATACTTGGTTGCACAACCTTTAGCCAAAATAACTGCGACCAACCGCTTCCGGTAACCATCAATGAGTTTCTTACAATGCTCTGCTGGAATTTTAGACCATTCTTCTTTGGCAAACTGCTCCAGGTCCCTGATATTTGAAGGGTGCCTTCTTCAAACTGCCATTTTTAGATCTCTCCATAGGTGTTCTATGGGATTCAGGTCTGGACTCATTGCTGGCCACCTTAGAAGTCTCCAGTGCTTTCTCTCAAACCATTTTCTAGTGCTTTTTGAAGTGTGTTTTGGGTCATTGTCCTGCTGGAAGACCCATGACCTCTGAGGGAGACCCAGCTTTCTCACACTGGGCCCTACATTATGCTGCAAAATTTGTTGGTAGTCTTCTGACTTCATAATGCCATGTACACGGTCAAGCAGTCCAGTGCCAGAGGCAGCAAAGCAACCCCAAAACATCAGGGAACCTCCGCCATGTTTGACTGTAGGGACCGAGTTTTTTTCTTTGAATGCCTCTTTTTTTCTCCTGAAAACTCTATGTTGATGCCTTTGCCCAAAAAGCTCTACTTTTGTCTCATCTGACCAGAGAACATTCTTCTAAAACATTTTAGGCTTTTTCAGGTAAGTTTTGGCAAACTCCAGCCTGGCTTTTTTATGTCTCGGGTAAGAAGTGGGGTCTTCCTGGGTCTCCTACCATACAGTCCCTTTTCATTCAGACGCCGACGGATAGTACGGGTTGACACTGTTGTACCCTCGGACTGCAGGGCAGCTTGAACTTGTTTGGATGTTAGTCGAGGTTCTTTATCCAACATCCGCACAATCTTGCGTTGAAATCTCTTGTCAATTTTTCTTTTCCGTCCACATCTAGGGAGGTTAGCCACAGTGCCATGTGCTTTAAACTTCTTGATGACACTGCGCACGGTAGACACAGGAACATTCAGGTCTTTGGAGATGGACTTGTAGCCTTGAGATTGCTCATTCTTCCTCACAATTTGGTTTCTCAAGTCCTCAGACAGTTCTTTGGTCTTCTTTCTTTTCTCCGTGCTCAATGTGGTACACACAAGGACACAGGACAGAGGTTGAGTCAACTTTAATCCATGTCAACTGGCTGCAAGTGTGATTTAGTTATTGCCAACACCTGTTAGGTGCCACAGGTAAGTTGCAGGTGCTGTTAATTACACAAATTAGAGAAGCATCACATGATTTTTCGAACAATGCCAATACTTTTGTCCACCCTCTTTTATATGTTTGGTGTGGAATTATATCCAATTTGGCTTTAGGACAATTCTTTTTGTGTTTTTTTCATTTAAGGCAAATTAAATGAAGATAATAATAACAAAGAATTTGTGTTTGCAATAATTTTCAGGAAGAAACTGAGTATTATTGGACAAAATCGCAGGGGTGTCAATACTTTTGGCCACAACTGTATATAAAAATGTGTGTGTGTGTATCACCAACCAATCATGAAGCATCTTTCATTTCACCAGAGCTGTTTAAAGAAGCTGAGCTGTGGTTGGTTGCTATGAACAACAGTTTTCCCACTCTAGAAAACACCTCAGCAGACACTGACATGGTGAGAGAAAGCTAGCATCCCTGGGAACATAAGCTCCCAGCCATTGTCTGCCCCCAGAAAGGAGCAGAGAGCACGACAGAAATGAATCCCCCCCTCCCGTACCCATATACACATCACACATCCTCCATCCAATAAGCCCATCTTCCCTCTTAAAGGGATCATTGATATTCGAAGTCAGTGCAAATCCATCCAGCGCTTTGGTTCTAACCCCAGGTCTCTCTTAAAGGTATGGAAGTTAGGGCAGTTCCACTCAGCGTTCTGGTTCTGACACCAGGCTCTCTTAAAGGGATCCCCGGTATGGAAGTCAGGGCAATTGCCTTCAAATGCTCTGGTACTGACCCCAGGTTCTCTTAAAGGGATCTCCTGTATGGAAGTTAGGGAAAATCCCTCAGCGCTCTGAATCTGACTCCAGGATTCTATTAAAAGGATCATTGGTATGGAAGTCAGGGCAAATCCACTCAGCGCTCTGGTTCTGATCCCAGGCTCTCTTAAATGGATCCCCGGTATGGAAGTGAGGGCAAATCCACTCTGTGCTTTGTACAGACCCCAGGCCTCTCTTAAAGGGATCGCCAGTATGGAAGTTAGGGTAAATCCCTCAGCCCTCTGATTCTCACCCCAGGCTTCTATTAAAGGGATCCCTGGTATGGAAGTTAGGGCCATTCCTCTCAGCACTCTGGTTCTGACTCCAGGCTGATGGGATGATGTGGAATATTAGGGGCAGTAGTCCGGTGGCTCTGGCTGATATTAGGGGTAGTAGTCCGGCGGCTGTGACGGGATGATGTGGGATATTAGGGGTAGTTGTCCAATGGCTATGGCTGACGGGATGATGTGGGATATTAGCAGTCCGGTGGCTCTGGCTGACGGGACGATGTGGGTTATAAGGGGTAGTAGTCCGGCGGCTGTGACGGGATGATGTGGGATATTAGGGGTAGTAGTCCGGTGGCTCTGGCTGACGGGATGATGTGGGATATTAGGGGTAGTAGTCCGGTGGCTCTGGCTTATGGGATGATGTGGGATATTAGGGGTAGTAGTCCGGTGGCTCTGGCTGACAGGATGATGTGGGATATTAGGGGTAGTAGTCCGGTGGCTCTGGCTGACGGGATGATGTGGGATATTAGGGGTAGTAGTCCGGTGGCTCTGGCTGACGGGATGATGTGGGATATTAGGGGTAGTAGTCCGGTGGCTCTGACTGACAGGATGATGTTGGATATTAGGGGTAGTAGTCCGGTGGCTCTGGCTGACGGGATGATGTGGAATATTAGGGGTAGTAGTCCAGCGGCTGTGAAGGGATAATGTGGGATATTAGGGGTAGTAGTCCGGTGGCTCTGGCTGACGGGATGATATGGGATATTAGGGGTAGTAGTCCAGTAGCTCTGATGTGGGATATTATAATGAATGTGGCTATGCGGAGTGGGCGGGGCTATACACTCAGCTTTATATATATAGATATAGTCATTATAATTTGTTATAACTAACCATAGTTAGTTACTATGCCCGGGCAGCGCCGGGCTCTTCAGCTAGTAATATATAAATGTGCATGCTCGACCTCTGCTTCATTAATTTTCCATAGAACGCTGAAGACAAAATTCATAGATAACATCTTCAGCAAGTCAGGACAATGAATCAATGAATGAGGTTGAGCATGCACGCTTCCTTCTATTCAAATTAGAGATAGATAGTACATATTAACATTTTAATTTCTCTCTGCCATGTCAATGAGGCTTTAAGGCCCCATCTCACATAGCGAGATCGCTAGCGAGATCGCTGATGCGTCACCGATTTTGTGACGCAACAGCGATCTCGTCAGTCATCTCGCTACGTGTGACACGCCGCAGCGACCACCCCCCCAATCCCCCCCCCCCCCCCGCTGGATATCGCTGATCGTGCTCGAATGTCCTGGGCCATTTTTTCATCGTCGGCGTCCCGCTGGCCAGCATGCATCGCTGTGTTTGACAACGATGAGCGACCACGTTGGCGATGCAGAACTCAGGGACGCAGGCGTGAGTCGTCAGAATAGCTGCTGTGTGACAACGCACCAGCGATCCTTACCAGGTCGTATATCGCTGTCGGGATCGCTGGTGCGTCGCTATGTGAACCGGGACCCTTACAGGGAATATGTCAGCATGATCAACCCTCCTAAGCCATCTATATGGGCATGTAGGTCATAGAAACCTGAATAAAAGGATACCTTGATATCTGTGATCTGATGTCTTATAAGAAAAATGTAGATTTCTCTGGAATATGTAAATGAGCTGTTAAGGAATATGTAAATGAGCTGTTAAGATCAATGGGCTGGTCATAGATCTCCCTGAGAATCTGCCTCTAGAGCTTATTGGAAATATAAATGGGGCATTACCAGTGTGAGACATGGAATGACTGACAGTCTGCTCTCCTGAGCTGCATGTCTCCCTCTGGTAATGCCCATTCCATTTAACATGGTTGCCCGATACTTTTAAATTGATGGCCAATCCTTAAGATAGGTGATCAATATCTGATCGATGAGGGTGCAACCAGCACCTCCGCCAATCAGCAGTTCCTGGTACCGGCTGGATGTGCTGAGTTGCAGAGCTGCACAGCTTCATCATCTGCATAGCAGCCATGGACAGTTACTACACATCGCTCCCTATTGATTCAAATAAGAAGTGGATCTGCAGTAGCGGGCCGCTGCCACTACTGCGTTGACAGAGCTGTGCTGTGCAGTTCCGCAACTCGGCACATCCGGCCGACATTGGGAACAACTGATCGGCATGGATATCTCTGGAAAAAGACATCGCCTTGCAGATATCATTTTATTCTACTTCCTATGACCTACTGTACATGCTCATATAGACGGCTTCGGAGGGGTGATCCTACTGACAGATACCCTTTAAGGTAAATGTTCCTAATATAGAAGTTACTTTATCACTTTAATCTTCATTATCTATGTTGCAGAAATGAAAACAAGTTTAATACAGATAATTTCATATAATGGCTAAGTAATGCCAAAGATTTAGTAACCTTTGAAGACACAAATGCCCCTTGTTCTGTCAGCGATCTACACGTCATCTTACTATTTCCTCCTGCGTATTTTTACCAAGCACTAACATTTTTTTTTTCCATTTTCAGGATGAAGCTGGCATACAAATTGTGTCTCTACGCAGACAACTAGATGACAGCTCTAACCATACTGAGAGATTGCAGAACCAGCTGCAGAAGCTGCAGAGACAGCTGACCGAGCTCCAGGAAGGTATCGCTGTTGTCCAAACCTAACATTACAACACGGGATTGGCTGCCGGTCATGAATGAAACTGCTGCTTTCATACAAGACTAAGTGATTGTACAGAAGAGCAGTAAATAGTCTGCAGCCGCAGCATGGCCGCTATGTGTGACCGCAGCCTTAGGCTTGGGTCACACCAACGTATTTTTTCTCAGCCAAGAGAATTGGGGTGATTATGCTAATCACACTTTGAGTTTGATCAGAATGTGATCTGATTTTCTCGAATGTGGTGAAGGTGTGTGAACATCTGTCCAATTTGTTGGACAGACCCATTGACTTGCATGGCCTAGTGCCAGGTATGGGCTGGGCATTTGAAATCACACAGGACCATGTTGTCCCTGTCCCCAAGTACCAGATGGGATGTATTACTAATATTACCCTGGATGGAGGAAAGCAGGATTTATTACAAGACCAATATTGCTAATGATTCCTGTGGCCTGCTGGGATAAGTGAGGGATTTGGCGACTTTGTGCTCCGTCACAGCTCTTGACAGTATGGCTGTCTTGAGAACACCAATTCTGTTAACAACATAGCAGACAAAGCAGCCCATGACTAGACAGGCACTTCTGGCATTTGCCAGAATTGCCAGTCAGGCCCTGCCTAGTGCGATCCGATTTATGGATGCAAATCATGCATACTGCGATTCATTACTCGGATAGACAAGGTCCAATGAAAAATTGGACATGTGCACGGCCCATAGAAAAACATTGTTCCAAGTGCGATCCGATGCTGTGTCGGATCACACTTTGACCGAAAATATGGTCATTTGTCCAAGCCCTTAATTTTAGTAATATTTGCCCAGAAAATAATTTACACAATATGGGTTAAAGAGAATTAAAGTGTAAAAAAAAAATAATTTCTATGTCGTTTTACATGAGCAGTAGAAAAGTAAATGCAGGTCATACATAGAAAGAGGAACCAAAAGTAAAACACAAACACTTAAAGGGAATCTGTCACCAGGTTTTTGCTCCCTCATCTGAGCAGTATAATGTAGGTAAAGAAACCCTTATTCCAGTGATGTATCACTGGGTTTACTGGGTGAAAAGGTTGTGGCACAATCAAAGTTCTCAGATGAAGCATGTAGCGGAGCTGAGACAGCTAACACCACCCACACCACAGCTTTCTCTGTACATTGTCTATTTACAGTGAGCTGCTTATCAGAGGAGGGGGTGGAGTCGAGCAATTTGTTAGTTTGGTCAGGATAATCTCCTAGTGATGAAACCTTCATTGTATGTAAACAGGTCACAACCTAATAAATGACACATTACTGAAATCTGTGTTTCAGCCTTTACACTGTGCTGTTCACAGATTGCATAGCAAAAACCTGCTGACAGATTTCCTTTAATTTAATATAAAGCTATGAAGACCTCCTCCACATGTAATATCTTGAAAAGAAATCTGACATGAGAAAATACAGCCAAATTTCATAATTGTTTATGGACAGATTTTGGAGAAAAGAAGGATTAGCTATGTTGCATTTAAGCATACCTAAGGCTATGTGCACACGCTGCGGTTTCACCTGCGGGTTTTTTCCCGCGGAACCGCAGGTAAAGTGACCTGCGGTTTTCCTGCGGTTTGGTCTGCGGTTTTGCCATGCGGTTTCACACCTCTACTATGTTAAAGGTGTGAAACTGTAGCGGAATCCACAGAAACAATTGACATGCTGCGGGAAAAAAAACGCAGCAAAACCGTGCGGAAAAAACCGCAGCGTGAGCACTGCGGTTTTGAAAACCCATAGGGTTACATGGTACTGTACCATGTCTGCGGAACTGCTGCGGTTCTGCAGGGCCGGAACCGCAGCAAAAAACGCAGCGTGTGCACATAGCCTAATTTGTTGCCATCTCAGGTACAATGGGAAGGGAATCTGTCCCCCTGCCTCGGGAGGTTGGAGCTAAGTCTCGTCTTTCATTCTCTGTGTCTGTCTTGTCTTCTGCTGTGTAGACTTCACTGCATGTGTTACTGAGTCCATTGCTTAATAGTTCCTCTCTCTGTGCTGTTCATACATTCATTTAATTTACTCATTCTTCTCTTGAAGTGTGTTCTTATTTCTTTTCTTTTTTTTTACTTGCTTATATAGCACCATTAATAACACAGTGCTTTACACACGTCATCTTTACGGTCCCCACTGGGGCTCATAATCTAAATTTCCTATAGTAGAAACAACCAAGGCACTCAAATATAGCAAAGTCCGTAAAGGTGCTCAAGTACGGTCTCCAGCCCGTATTACAAATGAGAAGAAACTTGGCACTCAAAATTTGTGAAAAAGATGATTCTGTGTTTATTTGGCATCCAGATGGATCCAACATTGGATCTTCATCAGAGAATCTCTAAAAGTTTGCTGAAAGAACATGTATAAAGAGAACAATAATTAATCTCAATATTGTAAGAATTACAATCACAGAGAATTCAATATCACATGATGTATGAAGAAAATAACAGCGCATAATTGAAATGAACATGGTCCGTCGATTCAGTGTGTTATTAGCCGGAATTCTAGAGATTGATCCATAAGTGCACGTGATCTGGGAGGAAATATTTCAAACGTATATGGATAAATCAGTGTCAAGGAACAATAACCTGTGGTTAATCTTTAGTGATGAACTGAGGAAAAAGAAGATCTCCATGAAATAAAGGATACTAATGCTCCCAACCATTAGGTGTAGATAGTGCCTGGAAGATATATAGTGTGCTTATAATATATGTAGTTCTTATACGTAGTTTGAGTACGTTGGTCCTCCTAGGAGGAAACAAAGAGAGGGTAGCATGAGATTACATATAACATTGCTGTATATCTAGTGATTCCATGTGTGAAGTTGATGCCCAGAAGAAAGAAAATGAGAGGTTGGTGAGAGTTTCAGAACGGGTCCTCATTTCCTATCAGTATATCTTTGGAGGGTGGGAAGAAACACATACAATGGGGAGAACATACAAACTCCTTGCAGATATTGTCTTTGCTGAGATTTGATCCCAGGTCCCCAGCGCTGCAAAGCTGCAGTGCTAATGCTAACTATCATTCTTCTCTGGATTATGAACACCCAACATTTCGCATTTGAGGCAGCAGCAATTGGTATGAACCACAGGTTGCACTGCATACTTCATATGGGAGAATTTTATGTAACTGAATGTATACTGGTAAATAGAGCTAAATCTCTATATACGTGTGCATTTCTATATACCTGTATTCTAGGGGTAAAATAAATGTCAGATTTTTTTCTTCCTATATAAAGTTACTAAAAAATATGAAGAACAAATACAATAATACAATTTTTAATACACTTATAGAAAAAGCACAAATTGTTAAAAATAACATAGATATATTATGTATCCCTTTATTCACAACAAGCCTTATGCTATGTGCCCATGTTGCAGAAATGCTGCGGAAATGTCCACAACATTTCCGCAACTCCCTGCCGCGGGTAAAACGCATGCGGAATTCACATGTGTTTTCCCGCAAAACACAAGCGTTTTGCAAGTGTTTTTAGCTTGCAGAATTCTTGCGCTTTTGTCACACTTCTCAAGCATAGCGCTTGACAAGTGTGACCAACTTTTTACTAATGATGCCACCTATGCAGCATCAACAGTAAAAGATAGAATGTTAAAAATAAGAAGAAAAAAAAATAGAGATATACTTAACCTCCGTCGACCCCCGCACTCGTCTCTCCCCTCATCGGCGCTGCCGTCAACTTCTGTTCCCTGGGATTTCTTGCGACAATGACCTCTGATGACGTAGCCTCATGCGGGACTGCTTTGTCATCAGAGGTCATTCACGCAATGCATCCCTGGGAACGGAAGATGCTGGCAACGTGGCTGAGAGGCGGGAGAACTCCGGGGGCCATCAGAAGGTGAGTATATCCCTACTTTATATTTTAATTCTATTTTTTACAGGATTATGGTACCCAGGGCATGGAGGAGAGTCTCCTCTCCTCCAGACCCTGGGTACCATCCGCACATGAAGCGCTCACTTTACGCATGGTGGGCATAGCCATATGTGTAAAGTGAGCATTTCAATGCAATCCTATGGCGCCGCGATTCCGCAGAAATAATGGACATGCTGCGGATTTTACCACTATGCGATTCCACAGCGATAAAATCCGCAGCATGGGCACAGCAACTGCGGAATCCCATAGCATTGCATGGGGGTGCGTTTTATTAGCGTTTTGTAAGCGTTTCCGCTGCGGCAAAAAACGCATAAAAACACAATGTGGGCACACAGCCTAAATATACGATGAACTGAGTATGGTGATCCGTAAAAAAATGGCGTAATTGATTTTTACATCTGCACTCCATGTCTTCTGCAGGTATCCGCACCACACTACGTAATAACAATCGTCATCATTAATGTGTTTTTGGTACAGATTTGATGCAGCGTTTTTAATAGTACACTATAACTTTGATTCTGCACTTGTAGAAAAAAAAAAAAAACAGTTGTGTTTGTGTTTTTTTTTTATTTTTTATTTTTTTCATTTCAACCGCATGAATTCCCACACAGCATGAACTCCGTGAGGTTTTTTTTCGCTTTTTTTGTGCAGAAAATCTACTTCATGTACGGCCTCTTTCACAAATCAGTATTTTTGATCAGTATTTCATCAGTATTTGTATGCCAAAACCAAGAATGTCTCCAAAATAAGGAACAGGAGTCAGTCTTTCAATTATATTTTTTTCTCGGTAAGTTCTATTCCTGGCTTTGGCATACAAACACTGATGCAAAATACTGACCAAATACTGACGTGTGAATGAGCCTTAGGCCGGGGTCACACTAACCAACGCAAAATACGGTCAGTATTTTACATGCGTAATACGGATCAATTGCCCCTAAACAGTGCTCCCTATGTCATCCGTAATCAAGGTGTGGTCGCGTATTTTGCGCATGTAAGCATCCATATGTAATCCGTATGGCATCCGTATGGCGAGATTTTCTCGCAGGTTTGCAAAATGGACATATAATGGAGCCCTATGACAGGTTTTATAACACAAACCAAAGAATAGATATATACTCATAGAATGCATATATATATATATATATATATATATGTATTATATGTGTATATATCTATTCTTTCATTTCTTTATTAAACCTGTCAGTGTGAGTTTACTGTATCGCACACTGAATTGCCGGCTTTGCTAAAAGACACCTGGTGCGTATTTCTCGCAAGTCACATGTGTGGTCCGTGTGTAATCCGTATTTTTTGCGCACCCATAGACTTGCATTGGCGTATTACGGCCGTAGTACGCTGACAATCGCAGCATGCTGCGAGTGGCACGGAGCGTAGGATACTGAGGAGAAATATACGGCTGGTGCGAGGGACCCCATAGAGAATCATTGGTCCGTGTCTAATGCGTGCTTTTAGCGCCTCTCACTCGGCCGTATTCCTCGCCAGTGTGACCCCGGCCTTACCTGTGCAAGCAAAGTGGATGGGATTTCATGAAAACTCCTGTCAACTGTGCATCTAAAGACTTTGTGGAACTGTGTAGTTTTGTTGTTTTTTTTATTCCTTTTTAGGTTACTATGGGAGCCTGAAAAAATGCATATTAATAAAAAACAGTTGTTTTTTTAAGTGCAGAAAAAAAAATTCTGTACCATGAAAACCACATTAAAAACGCCACTCCAATTCAGCAATCATCAAATAAGGGGAAAAACAATGAAAAATGCAGTAACTAGAAATGATTGTTAGTGTAGTTTAATGTGGACACCTGTAGAAAACATGCAGATATAACGCACGGCCTTACAGATTTAATTAGCAAAATAGCGCTATGTGCACATTAAGGGCGTATTTTTCGTCCGAGAATCGCATCGTAAAACTCGCACTGGCTGTCGGCTCTCCTGACCTGAGCTTGACAGCTGCATAGTAATCCATCATGCTGTCATGCTCAGGTCAGGAGAGGTGCCGGCCAGTCCGTTCAGTGCTATGCGAGATTATCGCATGAGAGTGTGACTCCAGCCTAAGGCTGCTACAAATATGAATGAATGAACAAAAAATAAATCAATAGGTCCAAACTGTCCCAGACACAGCTGGACAGTCCTGGATTTGGGTCTATGCCCTGCTGTTTCGGGCAGTCTGCTGAATGTCCCTTACTGCCTTCATGCCCCTTTGCTAGTATTGCTTCCTGCCTGAGTAGATTGGAATGGTAAATGAGTGTAGCTAGGTGTGGTTAGAGGCTAAAATTTGCTGCTGTGCATTACGCACTCCAAATATACTATCCCTCTTTCTGTTCTATAAAAATTGGGAGGTATGTGTAAGCTATTGTAAAAGATGTATTGAAACAGTTTTTTTTCTCCTGTCACTATTAAAAAAAAGGAACAAACAGGCAACGCCTAATCAGCTATTTAAAGGGTATCTGTCACCAGGTTTTTGCTATCCTGAGGTTTTTGTTACCTAATATGTGAACAGGTTAATGGGGGCACAATTATAATATAGCTCTTAAATATGGATTACTAGTCCTTTAGTGATAATCTAACGCTGACAAACAGTGATTTTATCAAAACTATAGCAAGCAGCCTAGTAACTGATACATCGCTGGAATCAGGGTCTCTGTCTCTATATTATACTGCTTTCAGATTAGGTGACAAAAATTTGGTGACAGATTCCCTTTAAGGCTTAAAGTGAACTTGTCAGCAGGATTTTGCTCAGGAAACTACAGATACTGTCAAGTTGGCACCGTTATACTATTTAAAATGATACCTTGGTTGATGAAATCCGTCTTGTGGTTGTTGTTTAATCTTTGTAGTTTTCAGTTAATGATATGGTCGTGCTCCGCGGCTGCCTGTGTGGGGGTCTTCAAGTGGTGCTCTGCTTACACATATTGATCTTTATGGCTTATGATAGGTCACTGATCCCTCAGTAACCTGCCCCAAATATTACATAATACATATACTATGGTGTTGTAAAAAAAAAAAAAATAACATTGATCAAAATGGCGCATGCGCTGTAGCATGATGCAATGGCTAATATGCATATATGCATTTATGATTTAGCCATATAGTGTAGGGGGGAATGATCTTCATACTGTAGGTCATACACATGAATACCTTATCAGAGCACCACATGAAGACCCCCACAGGCCGCCCCAGAGCACGAGCATATCATTAACTGAAAATAAAGATTAAACAACAACCAAAAGACGGATTTCACCAACCAAGGTATCATTTTAATCAGTAAATCACTGTCTGTAGTTTACTGAGCAAAATCCTGCTGACAGGTTCCATTTAATGCCACCTTTAGTCACAGAGAAACCTTTTGTACATTGTACTCTGCCAGATGTAAGCTTTTGATATATTTTAAAGGAAACTGTTACAGCCGATGCCTCCCAGTCTCAGATTGGATAGTCGACCTGTCAATCAACACACTGACAGCTCAGCACGCCCCTCTACCAGATTTGATGGATAGTGACAGCTTCAGCACCCCCCTGTACTGGAATGGATGGCCGAGCTGTCAGTAACTGTATTTCAGACACACTGAGGGGTGGAACCGTGCCAGTACCCCCACTTCTAGGGGGGGCCACCCGACCCCCAACAAATTTTAGATTGAAGGCCCTGACTAACCGATTGGCCTTCACATCTTGAGAAGGGACCCAGGATCTCTCCTCTGGTCTGTATCCCTTCCAGTGGATAAGGTATTGGAGGGAATTATGGACCCTCCAAAAATCCACAACCCTCTGAACCTCATACTCCAGGCCACCACCTACTGAAAGCGGAGGAGGCGGGGATGAGGGAGACAACGCAGAAGGGACATACTCCTTTAATAGGGATTTATGGAATACATTAGGGATGGAGGAAGCTTTAATCTAAATGCCACAGGATTGAGCACTTCTAGGATCTCATATGGACCAATAAACTTTGGATCCAACTTCGCCGACGGCACTTTAAGTTTAATGTATCTCCAACAAAGTTTTAATCCGCACAGCCGGGAAGCTCATTCATTGCACAAATAGCTGCGTAAGCTGGTACTGCAAATATGCGTACTATGGGAAGTGCTCCATAAACCGGGGTGCCACTCCAAAGCAATTAGTCACAGCGGCTACACCAAAAAAGAAAACGGATGGCACTCACCGGTTAAAATCTTCCTTATTCCAATGCTTTAAAACATCGGCATAGGGAGGATGGCAGCGGGAGTGGAAATGACGACAGCAGTTTCGCGCTGTAGTAGCGCTTCTACTGGTCTCACTAAACCTTATCACTAATCTTAAAAATAGGACCCACTGAACGTCTTCTATCGGCCTTTTGTTTTTTGCGAATTTACGCAGTCCCAATATTCTTTTGAACCTCCCTCCAGACATCCCCAAGTCTCTGCACGGCGACCTCCACCCCAGGGCATTCAGAACTAATTCTAGAAAATTCACCAAAAAACCATAATTACAGAAGAACGTTGAGGTTCTGGTAGATTTACTCTACTGTTAAAAGCAAATTCAGCGAGAGGTAAAAACGAAGTCCAATACTCCTGTCGTGCTGCCACAAAGCACCTTAAAATTTATTCCAAAGATTGATTTGTCCTCTCAGTCTGACCATTGGTTTCAGGGTTATAAGCAGATGAAAATGACAAGTCAATCCTTAGTTTATTGCAAAAAGCTCTCCAAAATTTAGAGACAAATTGTACTCCCATATCAGACACAATGTTAAGAGGGATCCCATGTAACTTTATAATATGAGAAATAAACAATTTGGAGAGTGTTTCTGCATTAGGTAATCCTGACAAAGGAGCAAAACGAGCTTGTTTGCTGAATCGATCAACTACCACCCAGATAGCTGTCTTCCCATCAGACAGAAGCAAATCTGTAATGAAATCCATGGACAAATGAGTCCATGGTCTTTCTGGAATTGGCAATGGAGCCAATTCTTCAGCCGGCCGGCTATGACTGACTTTGGTGCATGTGCAGACTTCACAAGCAAATACAGAATCTTTAATATCTTCACTATCATTATGAATGGATGACCACCAAAAAAAGTGTTGCAATGGCATTTCTTGTGGCAGTAACCCCAGGATGGCCACTTAAAATGGAATTATAAAATTCCTGTAACACTCTCAGTCTTGGGTACACAGGCACAAATAATTTGAACCCTGGGAAAGCGGAAGGAGCCAACGACTCGACTTTACGAATCTCCTCTTCCAATTCCAAGGTTACCATAGACCCCACAATACCCCGAGGAATAATGGAGAATGAATGTTCTGGAGGAGAAATGGAATCTAGACTACGACATAAAGCATCAGCTTTCACATTCTTAGAACCTGGTGTGAATGTAATAGAAAAATTAAACCGAGAGAAAAACAAGGACCATGTGGCCTGTCTAGGAGTTAACCTTTTAGCCGATTCAATGTAAGCTAAATTCTTGTGATCCGTGATCACCGTAAACTGGATGAACCGCTCCGCTCCCTCCCAAAAATGCCTCCATTCCTCAAAGAAAAATCCAGCAGCTATAGGGGAGGAGGAAGGACGGATATGACCCTTCTGTAAACTTTCGTTAACATATTCTTTCATGGTGGTCCATTCAGACCCCGACAAATTGTAATGGCAAGCTTTTGGAAACTTGGCGATAGGAATAAGATCAATAGCACAATCATAGGGACAATTGGGGCTCCATTTCACAATCTTCTTATACCAATCAATAACTGGATTGTGAATCTGCAGCCATGGAAAGCCCAGTATCAATCCAGCAGCTAAATTATCCAACACAAAACAGGAGATGGATTCAGAGTGCTCCCACTTGGAGAGTGAAATCCATTGTTGCTCTCTTGTGAGCTAACGTTGTCTTGTCAAGGGCGATGACTTGAATGGGTCTTCCTTAACTAACTGTCCCTATCCCTAACTTCAGAACCAGTCCCAAATCAATAAAGTTATCAACAGACCCACAGTCAATGAATGCCAATGTTGATCACCTGGTTCTTGAAAGAAATCATCGTATTAATCAGTACTTTATCAGAGGAAGAAAAAGGTACCTGGAAGTCTGGGTGACCTCCTCGGCCGTCACCTAGACTCAGACATTCTCCTGATGGTTTGATAACTTAAGGACGAGGTGGGCAATTCTTAAAAAATCTACAGAGAGACCACAATATAGACAGAATTCGAGATCTTATCTCCGTCTTCTCTCCGCAACAAGAAGACTGGCAACTCTAACCTCGGGTAAATGGACCTGCTCTGGGCAAGTATAACATGTGGCCTGCTGTTCACCATGCCTGTCAAGAATTCTGCGGTCCATTCGTATGGCCTGAGTCATGGTCTCCATCAGAGAGCAAGGAGCGTCATGGAGTACCAGAGCATCAATGAATGTCTTGGAAAGGTCTCTTTGGAACTGGCACCTGAGAGCAGCATCGTTTCATAGAACTTCGGTGGACCACTGCCAGAACTCAGTACAGTAGTCCTTAGCTGTTTGACCCTTCACCCCCCCCCCCCCCGTGCCAGGTTCATGATCTTAACCCTCAGTGACCTGAATACTGTTGGGTTTGTCGTATATCAGACCTAAACTGTTAAAAAAGGCATCAACAGAAAACCGTCCTGGGGCTTGTGTGGACAAAGAAAATGCCCAGGTCTGAGGATCCCCTCGCAGTAGGGACATGATTATTCCCACCTGTTGAAACTCCTCCCTGACAACCGCGATTGCAGGGTAAAAAATAACTTACATCTCCCCCTAAATACTCTAAACTGGTCTTTATCTGCAGAAAATTTTTCAAGGAGGGATATCACAGGTTCCGGAGAGACCAACTGTACATCATAGGGTACTGACGTTACCGCCACTGCCGGCAGTGGGGGGGCTATGGGGGGGTGTTCATCAAGTTATTTATCTGACCTTGCAACTGATATTGTGATGAGTCCAGACTCTGGCAATCCTTCAAGAGTGGTCGTAAGAGTAAGAGTGGTCGTAAATGGCTGCACATCCAGTTGGAAGAATGTCTCAAGTGGGGTAACACAGGGCTCTGTCCTGGGTCCTGTATTGTTCAACATCTTTATCAACGATTTAGATGAAGGAATTGAGGGTAAACTGATTAAATTTGCAGATGACACAAAGCTAGGAGGGATAGCTAATAAAAGAGAAGAGAGAGAGAGGATTCAAAAAGATATAAATAAACTGGAGAAGTGGGCAGCAACTAACAGAATGGTTTTTAACAGGGAGAAATGCAAAGTACTACATCTGGGCAATAAAAATGAAAAAAGCATATACAGAATGGGAGGAATAGGGCTAAGTGACAGCACATGTGAAAAAGACTTGGGTATACTAATAGATCACAGACTGAATATGAGTCAACAGTGTGATGCAGCAGCAAAAAAGGCAAATGCAATTCTAGGATGCATTAACAGAAACATACAGTCTAGATCACGTGAAGTCATTATTTCCCTCTACTCCTCTTTGGTCAGGCCTCATCTGGAATATTGTGTCCAGTTTTGGGCACCACATTTTAAAAAAGACATCAACAAACTGGAGCAAGTTCAGAAAAGAGTGACCAGAATGGTGACCGGTCTGCAAACCCTGTCTTATGAGGAAAGGTTGCAGGATTTGGGAATGTTTAGTTTGCAAAAGAGAAGACTGAGAGGAGACTTAATAGCTGTCTACAAATATCTAAAGGGCTGTCACATTGTAGAAGGATCATCTTTATTCTCATTTGCACAAGGAAAGACTAGAAGCAATGGGATGAAACTGAATGGGAGGAGACACAGATTAGATATTAGAAAAACTTTTTGACAGTTAGAGTGATCAATGAGTGGAACAGGCTGCCACAAGAAGTGGTGAGTTCTCCTTCAATGGAAGTCTTCAAACAGAGGCTGGACTGACATCTGACTGGGATGATTTAACAAATCCTGCTTTGAGCAGGGGGTTGGACCAGATGGCCCAGGAGGTCCCTTCCAACTCTACGATTCTATGATTCTATGATTCACCAGATCCTGAGTCATCTAAGTCAAATACGCCACCTGGTCACAAAGCGTGTGAACAGGATCCATTCTGACGAAAAAGAAAAATGTATCGGCCAAACGTAATGTGACGCTAGTCACTTCTTACGGCCAAGTTGTGAGTCAGAGTGATCAAGGAGTCCAAGGTCAGAAGCCAGGAGGGTACATCATAAACAGAAGGAAGAGACAAAATCGTAGTCAGGTAACCTTCCGAGGTCAACGTACCGAGAGGATAACGGATCAGAGCTGAATGAGTTAAACAGGGGGATGGTCAGAACAAAGTCCAAGGTCAGGCAACAGATCAAGCATATAGAATTCAAGGCACAGGAGAGCAAACCTCACAGGCTGAGTGTACGTCTTTCAGAGTTCTGAGAGACACAGCTCAGTTAAGAAGTATGGCAATTACCTGGAATAATGAACACTTGGAGACAGCCGATGTCTTCCAGTCTCAATCAATCAACACACTGACAGCTCAGCAAGCCTCTGTACCAGATTGAATGGCCAAGCTATCCATCAAAGTAACTGTATTCCAGACACACTGAGGGGTGGAACCTATCTTGTTGAGCATGTATTCAGGTCTGCCAGCAGAATGTGATAGAATAGGATACAGTGAGAAGGTTGATATATAGTTTTGTGGGAATTATTTATAAATGGTTAATTATCCAGGTTTTGGCTTTAGGAGTCCAGTGGGTGGTCTTATTTGATGACATCAACCCAGGGGACACTGTTGTAAGTAAAGATCCCTGCTAAGTTTCCACAAACAGCTTGCCCTTACACAGTCATTGAGTGGGACTGCTAACTGGCCACCACGAAGGGATTTAAATCAATAAATGTAATTTTATATGGAAGTTTTCACAAAGCTATTACTATTCCTAACTCCTCCTGCTCTGTGCCATATAAATGGCAGGTTGAATTATATGTTCATTGTGACAGGTTGTCTTTAAAGGGAACCTGACAGCTGATACAGGCTTCCCGATCCACCGGCAGCATGTATAAGACAGTAGCTGCACAATTCCAGCCATACATGTTTGCCTCTGAAGCTGTGCAGAGTTTCAAAGAAAAATATAGTTTATTAGTTGCTGGGGACCGAGCCGTGCTAGAGACTAGTAGGACAGCATAGTCTCTGGTGGCTTCCACCGTCCGCTGCCCTGGATTGACAGGTCTTTGCCTATATGCGCACATAGTCAGACATTTGTCAGTCCAGGGCACTGGGCAAGAAGAAGCCGGGAACTCGCCTGTACAACTAGTCTTTAGCGGTCCCAAAGTATGTTTTTCTATGAAACGCTGCAGCGTTTGAGTCAAACATATACTGTATGTCTAAGATAATACAGCCAGGGTCTGATACAAGTCCACTAATTGGGCAGCAATTATCACCTATCAGGTTTACTTTAAGGCCGGGATCACACTTGCGAGAAACTCTCACGAGTCTCATGTCTCAATTCCCGGCACTGCCGCCGGCACTCGGACCAGAGCGCTCAGCTGCATAGAAATACATACAGCCGCACACTCTGGTCCCGAGTGTCGGCGGCAGTGCCAGGTATTGTGATGAGAGACTCGCGCGAGTTTCTCCCAAGTGTGACCCAGGCCTAATATGATAAATGGCAAATGAGACAAATAACAGGAAAAAGGGGAAAAGGAAAAGGTCAGCTCACCAGTCTTCAGTATATATCCATACCTTCCAAAGCGCTCAGAGTCACCTGAATCACGGCGTTGTAAAAGCAAAGGTATGAGGAAAAGTTCATGAATAAGACCTGGTGAGGTCAAAACGCGTTGGCTATATCACCTGTGATACCACTTGCTATTATGTCCATTTATTTTTCAAATATGTGTTTTTTAGTACATTTTGTAGTTTTTATGAAAAAACTTTTTTCAATAAAAGTTTGTATTTTAACATTCATCCAGCACTGGAGATCCTTTTCCTCAAATGGCAAATGAGGGAACTTCTTACGCTACACTGATAAAGCAATGTGTGAAAAGTCTTCTAGATTTAGAAATCATTTCATGTCACCTCTTCTGTGCTCTCGTTTGTGAAGTGTTCACAGCCTGGAGCTATGTTTTAGAAGGGTGTGACCCTACAGCCATAACAAGGAGTTAGGAAGGGAGGGAACTTTATCCTATTTTCTGTGCGAGAAGCTTCACAAGCTGTAACATAATGGCCCGGATTATCACATAAATGGGGAACATCACTTTTTGTTCTTTAAAATCCATCTTCACTAATGAACTGTGTGAAATAAAAGACGCGATGACAGCTTTTTACATTTCATGCTCACACAAGGATGACAATTCATTTAGGTCAGCAAGCAACACCCGGCCTCTGGGAAAACTCATGCCGAGTCACACAAGGTGATTTTTTGGGGGGCACAATTCTTGGTGTTCTTAGTTTAGCAAAGGATACAAGGAGACGTATGTCTCTCAAACATAAAGTATATTAGCATGTTTGTAAATAATGTCATGTTTCAGTGTGTAGAGTAATGGTCCATTTACTCTGCATGATTATCCTGATCGCGCGTTCCTAGGAATGCTTGTTTTCCCGATATGTGTAGTCTAAACGGGCTGTCAGTCACCCGACAAACAATCAAAACGACATGTGAAATGATCATAATTCTCGGCAGCATGTCCTATAAACAGGACTTGCGCTGCCTATATTAAGGCCAACCTTTGCGTTCTGATCAGTGTATTACAGATCATTGAGTGTGCATCTGAAGAATGGTGGGCCCGTGTACACAGGCTGTTGCTGGTCTCCAGTCATTTAGCACTGCGTATTGCACGTTATACAGTATTCACTGCCTTCAAATCTGTACGGTGTAGGGTTTCAGTTCTCTGGTAGCCACTTGGATATGCACATGCACAGGGGGGTTTATATCAAAACAGCATAAGGTTTATTGTCTATCATAAACTTTTTAGCTCCAAAACGAAAACAGCCTTCCTTCAGTACAAATGCATTACATAATTAGTCCTTTCTTCAGGTACAATGAACAAAGTAAATGTAGCAACCTCACTAATCTTGGTTTTCCAGGCAGAATTAGCCCAAGTAGTATTAAACGCGGTCACCAAATACCTCTTTTCAGCTCCAGCACAAACTCCACTCTGATGAGCTAACCCAGCTGCTGTTATTAGGCCTGTAAACCCTGGGCTGGATTTTGGGAACCAGCCTCTTTTCATTGCTCCTAAATCGCGGGTCCCAATATCCAGTCAAATTAACCCTCTCAGAAACTTGTGTCTGCTACAGATTGTTACATTACCGAGGTCAACCACCTCTGTAACACATACTGCCATTCAGGACATTACCTCCTGCTTTCTTAAAGGGGATAGTTAAATCATGGCAGAAAGTATGTGCATCTTTCTGGTCATATGGGTGTTATATTGCACTTTCATTATATATACTGTATATAAAACATATACAACAAGAACTACATCTGAAAAATACCAGTATTATACCAAGAATTTAAGCATTTAAGCATTTGAACTTGCTCTCGGTGACATATCAATCTGAGCAGACCCTCTGGGAACTTTGATTCTGTTCTGGAGCCATTGGAGGTATACAAAGGAACAATATTGGCCCATATAATATTATGTGCTGCTTATCAAGGATGGCTACATGGATACCTTAGACTGTCCATACCTTATAAAACTTAACTCTCTCTTTTTCCCCGGCGCAACAAAAACACTGTCAAACACAATTCAAAAGTAAACAATTTTATTGGAGAATAACCAGTTACAAACAACTCTCATCTTTTTTTTTATAACACCCATTGTTGGAGGGGTAAGGTCGCAGCTCTCATATTAACCATCGGAAGATTATGGGGATATGCCACCGGACTCCCGGCACATGTTACCCAGCCTTGCTCTTCCGCCACGGAGTAGCGACGACTTCAAGGAGCTGCAACGACTTCAAGAAGCTACGACCCCCCACCCAAAGAAAAAATTACCTCCTCAATACCATCCTGCAATAATGACAGGAAAATATCCAACCCAACATCCGTTGGATGCACCCCATCCGGACGTAAGAGCCTGGCATTATTATCCTCTAACTGCTTGTGCCTCACAACAATACCACCCTTAAAGTGCACAAAATGAGATAATCGTTGATTTACGGCTCTACATGCCCTTTCAATCCCAGCCCAATCCCTCGCCCCACACCACACCAATTTGAAAATTATTTCAGACCAAACCATAGCCATGCGAGATAAAAGACCAGAAAACTTATCCATATCTGCCCGCATTAACGGTAGGAAAAAATTAACTAATTCATGGAAATTTGAAAAAAACTGTGTGTACAGACAAATCCCCTTAAAATATGCAATTTATTACAATAGTCATTAAAAACACCTTCCCAGTGAAAAAATGACAAATGTCAAAAATAGAAAAAGACCTAGTCTAAAGTGCTGCACAGCCCTGTACTAAGGCCTAGCTGATACCTTCCTGACCGTGGAGGTTGGCACCCTAATAGTACGATATTGGCGCCCCCACTCAACGAGGACTATCCCTCGCTTCCCTAATGATCCCTATTATCACAGAGGGGAAAACAATTTTCAAATAGTACAGAGATTAAAAAATCAGAATGCCCTAGGACTCGTGCAGAGCAGACAAAAAAATCAAAAAATACAACGATAAAAAATGCATTTCAACCATATCATGATATCATGTGACCTATATGATATATTAACCTCAAAAAGGCAGGATCAGCAGCTATTCTCACTTACAGAGATAAACACAGTCATATACAATTATCAGATAATGAGTGGTCACTTAAGATAAGATAATCCTTTAATCGTCCCACCATGGGGAAATTCATGTCTATGGGGAACCCTCAACGCGTTTCCCCGCCGTGGCGGTTCATCAGGAGGTATAACCGATGCTTTCAAAGATGTTGTTGCTGCTTCATGCCTGATACCACAATGATGATGGATTAACGTTAGCAGTTCTGTTAGTTGTGGTGACCCCAAATCATTTCCCCCCGCATGTCCTACTAAGATGATGGGCAAAGCCACTACTCTTGATAGTTGAACCACTTCAAGAAGCACCTGCGACCACATCAATCCCCGAATACCTCTCCAATTTACTTCCACATTGTAAAAACCCAAAGACCTCCCGCCTGGGCGCAACTCAGCTCTCTGCTGAGCCCAAAAGACGTATGAATGTCCCAGGATCCAAACACTTGGTCTGGAGTGACCTAAAACGAAAAGAGAGTTAGAATTACATAACACTTAACTTGCTATACAGTTAACAATTCAGGCCTAATATACCGGAAAAAACACGCAGAACGCCACCTGCCTATCCTCATTATTTCCTCGTCTCTAAGGCCCGTGCAAGCTGATTCTGTCGCTGCGCCAATTCTGAATGAATGCGTGCCGAAGTCCCCCGGAGGGAGACCCGAAAAGAATAGAATACGACGCAGCAATGCCGAGAACTGAAATCTAGTTAACGGGGACCCGTCAGCATGCGCAAAAAACAAGGGACTATTTGGCCTTACTTCCAAGTACCGCGATACCAGAGCAATGGGGCATACAGGGCCAGGAATAGAAAACAGTGGAAACCATAACCCCGCTACTCATAGGATCAGTTTTTGACCACCGAATACGAACTCCCCCATTGCACAAGGTTACATCATTGTGTTGCAGACCACCAGGTACCCGGGACGACGGGGTCACCAGCTCACTGACGTGCAAAGCCCCAAAAAAGGCCACACCAAACGCCGCTGAAAGCAGTGTTGATTCAAAAGAAGAGCAACAGACTCCATTTGTGCCGTCAATATTTCTGGCCAATAGGGAAAAAGAAATAGGCCGCTTTGCTTGATTCGGTATACACAATTTTTTCCAACCTTTTAAGGCTTTTGGCAAAATAAAACATTTTGTAACATCCTCCCAACCCCGGAGATTAAAATGAAAAGCCAAACCTGATAACCTTTTTCTTGAGAGCGTTGCAGACGAACCATTGGCATGCAAATGTTGAATGTAAGCCAAAGTCACCTTCAACCTTGACTCGGTAGAAGAACCCACTGAAAGATTTCCCACCAATCGTGCCATGCCTTACCAAATTCGCCCGTACTAATGGCATTAGGAGGTTTCAGTTATTTTCCAAAGGTATCCTGGGCACCGCGTTCCTATCTGATTGACGGCTGGAGCGAGCTCCCGAAACTTCTGAAATTCAAAACGTGACAATGCATCAGCCATAGCGTTTTCAATACCTGGCACGTGCCGAGAGCGGAACCAAATATTCCAATGCTGACATTTTAATACAAGGAACCGAATCGGCTTTCTAACCGGAATGGAAGATGACGACAAGTGATTAAGCGCGTGAACCACACTTTCATTGTCGGTCCAAAAGCAGATGTGAGAGTTCCGCAACTGTTCCCCCCATATACCCACAGCCACAACCAATGGAAAAAGCTCCAGCAGAGTAAGATTTTTTGTCCACTCATTTTTCACCCATTTCCTTGGCCATCTTTCAGCGCACCACTGGCTACGAAATATGACCCCAAAACCTGTAGAACCAGCCGCATCAGCAAACAATGATATGTCTTGACATGACTTCTCTTCATCTTGAAAACAGGTGCAACCATTATATTTGAACAAGAAGCTCCTCCAGACCCGTAAATCTTCCAACAAGGGAAGGCCCAAACGAACCCTGTGGTGAGGAAGCTTGACACCCCGCGTAGCCATTGCCAAACGCCGAGAAAAAATTCTGTCCATCGGCATTACCCTACTTGCAAAAGCCAACAAACCCAGAAGAGATTGCATCTGAACCAACGTCACATTTTTCTGTGATAGAAAACCATCAATCAAATCCAATAATTTTGAAATTTTTTCCATAGGTAATCGAAAAGCCATCTCAACCATGTCAATCTCTATGCCTAGAAAAGAGAGGCAGGTAACCAGACCGACCGGTTTCTCTTCACTTAGCGGAACTCCAAAAATGCTCATGAGCTCCCGAAACTTAGCCAGAACTTTGCCGGAGTCATCCGACTCGGCTGGACCTACAAACAAAAAAATCATCCAAATAATGCGTAATCCACTGCGACTCAGCTTCCACCTTCGTAACCCATTCCAAAAAGCTGCTGAATAGCTCAAAATACCTGCATGAAATGGCACAACCCATGGGAAGACAAGTATCATAATAATAAGCACCATCCACAAAACAACCCAATAAATGGTGGCAGTCAGGGTGAACAGGTAAAAGACGAAAAGCAGACGCAATGTCCGACTTGGCCAATAAAGCCCCACGCCCTGCCTGGCGTACCAACACTACCGCCTGATCAAAAGACGCATATAACACTGAAGACTTCAGCACTAATTCCGTCATTTACTGACGAACCTTTGGGGTGCAATAGGTGATGGATCAGCCTGAATTCTCTGGGCTCTTTTTTGGGGACAATTCCTAAGGTGGAGACCCTGAAATTTGAAAAGGGGGGCAAAACAAACGGCCCCCTCATTCGGCCTAGTGACACTTCCTTCTCTATTTTTTTTTTGCCAAAACCAGCGGAAGCTCCCTGGCCGATTTCAAATTTGACGAAAACGATGAGAGTTTGGAAAACTTGACTGGTATGAAAAACCCATACTTGAAACCCACTCTTAACTGTGCCGCAGACACCTCATTGGGGTTCCTGCTAAACCATGGCTCCATCGCTGTGATTTTCACCGGAGTCTGTTATGATTGGGTCACCGAGGAGGAAAGCAAGACCAAGCTAAGCCACAGAAAACCAGAGAGGTTGGTAACTAAGCAGATTGCAGACCCCTGATCCTATCCACACAACTAGCAGTAGCCGTGGAGCGTACCTACAATGATCCTAGACACAGCCGGAGAACAAATAAGCCTAAAGCAAGAAAGGGGAAATCTAAACTGCCCCAGAGCAGACCCCAAAGGAATAGATAGCCCCCAAACATATATTGTCGGTGAGACAAGATGAAAACACAAACGCAGGTAGGAAAATAGACTGAGCAAACGATGGAGCCCACACTAACTAGACAGGACAGGAAAGGAAAGACTTTGTCTGCAATCACGCAAAAAAACCCTGCAAAAAATGCCCAACACGTCTGATAGAAAAATACTGAAGTCACTAGACTTCGCCCACTATATCAGCACTCTGGTATTCTGAAAGAGCAAAAAGAGGCCAATCTAATAAGGGACAAAAACAAACTGGCACAAGCAGTAACATAAGGATCGAAATTCAGCACAGCCCCAGCCGGAGCTGGCTGAACACACAAAACTGAAATAGACAAAACCAGATCAAATGTGAACAATAGCAAAAGAACACTTAGCTGAGCATGCAGGGACTGAGCTGGAAACTAAGACCTCAGGAGGCAGGAAAAAATCACCAGCAGGGATAGAGGGAGTCGGCTGTCTTAAATCCAGATCTCCAGTCTTCCTCATTATCAGGTGGCAGGCCTCTGTTAATTAGATCAGCTCCATTACCTCCAGTAATCACCAGAGGGAGCCCAGAAAGAGAACTCGCAACCCCTCTGTCAATATAACCAGCTCCACTACCTTCACTCCACATTGCCTTTAACCAATACAGGGTCAGGAGGCGCCACCATAGAAACTACTGGCTCCACAAACCTCTTCAACAGAGATTTATGAAACACGTTATGGATCTTAAACGTAACTGGAGGAGCCAATCGAAAAGAAACAGGATTAAGAATCTCCAAAATCTTATAAGGTCCAATGAATCTTGGCTTGAACTTTGGAGACGCAACCTTCATAGGAATATTCTTTGACGACAACCAAACCATATCATCCACTTTAAACCGGGGACCAATGGTCCTATGCCGGTTGGAAAACCGTTGGGCCTTTTCCTGAGAGAGGGACAACTTTAATGGCTAACGACATAGAATCATCAAGACCAGAGGGAGGCCAGAAAGCGAATTCACAACAGGAGTCTTTGCTATCTTGTTGTGTTCTTGTCCTGGCAAATGCACCTTTTGTGTTAATACGTGGGCATTTTGTGGCTGCATGCGACCCACCGCATGATGAGCACTTGTGCTTATACTTGCATAACCCATAAAGCCTGCAGTGACCGTCGTTGAACAACCAACACGTTCCCGGTCTACGTATGACGACTGGCCCCTGACCAAGCTGCTGGCTAGGGGCCCCGGAATGAAAGGACTTACTGCTCTTCTGAGACAACATGAGCCTCAACCAAGAATCCGTAGCTTTTACCCCCCAACCCAACTGCGGGTTGATGGCTAAACGCCGTCGAAAATCCTCGTCATATCTCCACCACGCAGCCCCACCATGCGTCTTATATGAGTTATAAATAGTATCCATGTAGAGAAACAACTCCGAGCAACGCTCAGGATGCTTCTTACCCATAACACAACCTAATACGAAAAAGGCTTGAAGCCAATTATTAATCGTTTTCACAACTTTCGGTCTCCGCTCATACGGCCTGTCGGTCTGCCGCCGCTCACGATCAACTGTGCTTTGTTCCATAGCCAAAAGTGACCAAATATCTACGTAATCATTTGCCCAAATTTTTTCTATAGTCTCCTGTTCTAAATGGGAACCTAACGGAGCTACACCGCAATAAAACACATCCCTATGAATATCTGATCTCAGAGATGGAGAAGGATGCTTGGGCATCTCGGCTTCGGTTCACAATTTTGGGTTCAGTACCAATTTTTTTCCTTCCAAAATACTCCTCAAATTATCCATGGTCACAAATCTTTCCCCTGAGCCCCCCCAGGCTCCCGCATAAGTAAATTCAACACTCGTTACCTCAGGAACGGGAATCGTCGATTGACCTGTAGCCTCTTCTGCATCGTGGACCCTCTGCTGCTCCTGCCGGATACGATCTGACTGACGAGTCGATGCCCAACTCCGGCCTCGAGACCCCGATGAAGATGACGAATGATGACGTGAGGATCTTGACCTGCGACTGCACCTGGACCCAGATCTCCTCCTCCTACGATGGCTGTGGTGACTATGACATCTAGGCGACCCTTTCCATGAGTCAGATGAAGAGGACGAAGACCTTCTACATCTCCTTCTTACCCCACCCCTTCGGCTCAGTGGTTCAACAGAAATTTCCCTAGTAGCAACACCTGCAGGAACTAAACCCACTGAGGGGGCAGCCAGCACACCCTGCTGTTGTGGGAGACCCCATGCTCCCAAATTACTAACAAAAGCTGAATTGACTGCTATATCCGCTACCGATAAGCCCAATTGTGACTGATTTTGCGCCGGGGACAACACCACCCCAGCTGCTTGTGAGGTAATGCCGGAACCCGCCGCAATTGAAGGTGCCACCATTGTTGGCGGGAGGGTGGCGGCCCGTGAGGTAATGGACATAGGGGGCAATGTCTGCGGTTGTACATTTAGCAGCATTTGTGATTGAGCAGGCTGCACAGTTACTGTGTCCAGCAAGGGAGGCCTAAGAACCATTTGCTGATTATTTATTACTTGGTTCTTTTTATTAGATGTATCTTCTGTGAATTGTTCTCCCCTTTGCTGCTGCGCAGCACTATATTGTCCCTCATCCGCCCTATTGTGCCTCACCTCATCACTAGCAGAGGAATTAGCACTTTGATTATCCCCCATTTCCGCGGCTATTATAGTCCCACCGGGTATTGTGGTGTGAGCTGACAATAACCCCGCTCCCTCACTATGCATAGTAACAACTGGTGGCTGCTGTGTGGTCAGGCAGCCCTTCAGCACCGAGCGGCGAGACGTAGGGCGGCCGCGCTTTGATATTTTCCCGCCCCTTTTCTTTCTCACTCATGGGGGGCGGGACCGCAGGCAACCCTCCCGTCTCCTCAGTAATTGCCTGCTTTGTTCCAACAGACGCGGCTGTGCCGAGCGCGCGACCAGGCTGAGCAGACACCTGGCTCCACCGCTCCAGGGGGCGGGGCCTGCGCACCGACCGCCGGCAGCTGCATTTTGCAGCGGTGAAACTGCCGCTGGCTCCTGCATCATCGCCGCTATCCACCCAAAACCCTCCCTACCTATTCTCTCCCGAATCTCGGCCTCCCATGCCGCCATCCCTGCACACACCTCACAGTGGCACCTTCCACTCTCGATCCAGGGGGGTCAAAGAGGCTGAGAGACCTCCAGCCCCGCAATTTATACCCCTGATAGGAGAACACCTGGAACCGGAAGGGACCTATCAACCAATGAAAAAACTTCCCCTGAATGTAAGGGAACCAGCTATTAACCCTTCTGTAGCTCCCCAAGGAAAAAGAGAAGGCAATCTGCCACCACCTTCACAATAGCTGGCCAGTCAGTGTCCCCCCGCAGATAAAGCCGGGTTCCCTCATATGCATATACCCTGGCACTGATAATAGTTCTGGAGCTTCCTCTGGTACATACAGTACATGAAATGTTATTTACTACCTTTGATCAATACACAAGAAAAAAAAGTCAAATGCAGGCAGTACTAAAGGAAATTATATAACTGTGGATCATGCCATAAACTTATCTTTATAGAGAGCTACAATATCAGGCCTCATTCACTCGTACATGTTTAACCACGTACGTGAAAAAATGGTATAATCAGTAACGGTAATGATGTAATGTGTTCTGGATTAGTGTGTCATCAGTGTTTCGTCCCTGAGACCATTTTTACCATCAGTGTGGGTCATCAGTGTTTTTCACAGAAGGATAAATAAATTGCTAAGCTATTTTTGTGCTGTCCATACTTTGCAATGTTAAATATGTCAACACACGGATGCCATCCATGTGCTGTATGTGATTTTCACAGACCCATAGACTTTGTGAGGCAACGGAAACACCGTACGCAGTGAAGAGGCAGTGACCCAGAAAATTCAAATGCAAAAAAGTCTTTTTAATGTGTTGTCTTCACACGTAAAAGTCCAAGTACGCACAATTGCATCTAACTTCAGTGCATATAACTTCAGTGCATATTATCAGTGTTCAGTTCATAGCACTTCATAGTACACAGCATCCTTTATATTGCAGACACTACACATGCTAGTCCTCCTCTGACTAGTTCCTGTGGGTGTCCTGCACCGCTTGTATCACAGTCTCTACTCACAGCTGTACACAGTCCAGGATATCCTCCGGATCGCAGCTGGGCACCATATCCACCTGTTTTGCAATCGTTACAGAGTAGTTTTCTTTCAGACTCAGGACATCCACCTCCGGGCACAGGACTGTCCACATCCGAGACCAGTTACCGTGGATGACTTGCATCCCTGTGTACGCTGTCAGTTCCAGACATATTGGCTCCTCTCTGTCCTGCACACCAACTGCTCTGCACAGCAAAAAACACCAACTCACTCTGGCCCTGACACACCTGAGACTCACTCAGAACTCCTCAGATCTCTCTAACCCTTTCCTACAGGGCTTTCATCACAAAAACCTCTGGCTTTCAGCCACATGGAAAACCTGGGTCCAGAATGGAACAGACCGCACAAACTACTTTCCTGCAGTCTGCTTAAAACACAACATCCAGAGCAGGTTTTCCCTACCTCTGTCTTGGATACTAAAATGTCCAAGACAAACACTTTTATTATCAGTTTGCATTGCAGTCACAGCTACGCCCGTGACTGCCATGCACACCTATGGCCTTCATACGCCTCCGTGCATATCCTGGGGAGACAACGCTGCGACCTCTACCTGTGACATCGGTCACTGCTTCACCATTGCAATCCCAGCTACGCCTGTGACCTGTCATGATACCAGTGCTGGGTGACCGGCACTTCTGGGGTTAATGTTCTGATCTCAGTGCAGACTCTCACCTGCACACCTGGGACCTATTATGGTGGCCTCTCATTGGTTCTGGGGACGCTTCTTATAGCCTCAGGAAGCTCCCATCCCCCATCAGTTATACTTTCGCCCTTGGCATTGTGTGGTGACCCCTGAGTGTGTTAGTGCTGTGTTCTGGTTGCATGATTCTCTGTGTATGACTCGGTCTGTTCTCTGGATATTGCTTTGGATTCTGCTTGGTATCTTCTACGTCTGTTTGGTTTTGATCTCTACTTGGCCCTGACTATCCGTTCTGTCTCATCCCTGGTACTTTATTGATATCTTGTGTATGACCTTTGGCTTTGTCTGACCTCCCGTCTGTTTATCCCTCATGTACCTCGCTTGCCTGTATTGTGCATGACCTCCGCTTTGCCCGACTCTGAGTTTTCTACCTTTTCTGAAAGCAGGACGCTAAGCCCCGCCCCCTTGCAGTCACATGACCGTAGGTCCTGTGCCGGCTTGCTAAACTTCTACATTCAGGTCCTGTGCATCTTTATTTTCCGGCTGTTCTTGTCCCCAGGGGTCCCTACAGTGCGGGTGAGTCCCTGCTTAGCGGAGGCTGTACGCCGGCGCTGTCAGGACCCTGACATGACCGCAATGCATTCCCATAGCCTCCATACTTCTCCGTGCTTATTCTGGAGAGAACATACAGCGCCCTCTAGCTGCAACAGGGGTCACTGCCTCACAACTTGTATTGACCCTTTTAATCTGCGAAACCTTAATGAAAACAAACAGGTCTCCATTAGTTCTGCATGGACACGTGGTCCATGATTAAACACAGACAAGTGAATATCACCAAAGAATACAATGGGTACATGTTGCATCCGTGAAAAAAAAAACAAATGGAACATGAAACAAAGACATCTAAATGAGGTCTAAAATGTATAGCCACAATTCATTATGGCTGTGTAACGCTGGGTGATGGATAGGTAAGTGCACAACAATGAGAAAAGGAAAGGGGGAGCCCAAACACTAGGGAAGAGGGGTGTGGAGACCCCTAGGCAGATCTGAAATCACCCTGTCTGCCATAAAGGTCCCTATATAGGTTCTGCACCTGTCGCCGAGCAGGAACCTAATCCCTGCCTGACCCTAGCGATATGCCATACATAGATAGGGGATGGGGTAGGCACTAGTCAGTCCCCACTAAAACTAAAAAAACAGAGGTTAGACGGATGGGGGGGGACACTTATCTTGAGAAGACAACCTAGATGTCACACCAGCAATCCTCCAAGGGTCCTCAGGGAAGACACTAACTGACTGTTGGAACTTACAACAAGACTGAGGCATATATGAGCTACCACCTGCACCATGCTGCAGCAATTGAATGTATTTAAACCTTCAATAATAATAATAATCTTTATAATAATCTTTATTTTTATATAGCGCTAACATATTCCGCAGCGCTTTACAGTTTTGCACACATTATCATCACTGTCCCCAATGGGCTCACAATCTAAATTCCCTATCAGTATGTCTTTAGCACAGGTGTGCAATTAGTAGCAGAAGGTTAAGGTAACTATTGGGTCCTAGAGGGAGAAGGATATTGTTCCATAACAGAGATGCAAAAATCAAGAAGGTGCTTGAGCTAATCACAAAGATCTTCTAGAACCGGATCCAGGATGACTGTCTGTCACACCTGACTCACCCTTGACAAGCTGGCGATGAAAATGCCATCCTTAAAAACTGGGTAATGACAGAGTAAGAGGATCTGATTCATTAATAGGTGCACACCATTTATTGAATCAGGCTATCTTATAAGTGGTGTGCTCTGCTCCTCCATGCGTCTTCTGGTGTAAGATACTCCACAAATTGATTTATCCATGTGAATTATTATCCACTATACTATATTAGTTGGATTGCCATTATTGATGACCGAGTGTGCTCGTTACTCTAGTTTTCCGAGCATGCTCAGGTGTTCTCAGAGTATTTTGGACATGCTCGTAAATTATGTCTGAATCCTCGCAGCTGCATGATTTGCGGCTGCTACACAGCCTGAATACATGCAGGGATTGCCTGTTTGTTAGGCAATCCCTGCATGTATTCAGGCTGTCTAGCAGCTGCAAATTATGCAGCTGCGGGGACTCGGACATAATTTACAAGCACGACCAAAATACTCGGAGAACACCCGAGCATGCTCGGAAAACTCGAGTAACGAGCACACTCGGTCATCACTAATTTCCATGCATCCTGCCCCAGCTTCACCTATTTTGATGGAGTTGAATGGAACACATGTGAAAACGCCCTAAGTCACAATATGTTTGTGCAAATTTATGTAGCACAAAAATGTTGCAACTTTTCAGTGTTTTACTCCAGAAAACTAGCGTAAACACTTTAATGAATCAGGGCCTGTAATTCTAGTTTTTTGAACATGACTCATGAAGACAGCTGCTGTCCATAAGCCCTATTAGAGCGTGCAGTTATTATGGAGGCAGCTATCTGTTCATTGAGCTAGAACAGGGAGCCACTGTATGAGAGCAGCTCTCGTTCTGACGGACTTGATCCATCCTTGTATTACATTGACAGACATTCATCTAAACAACATCCAAGTAATATTACACTTTCTTTACTCTGCAATCTTTGAAGAATTAACTGTTATTCAGCAGTGTCGCATATGCTAGTGAGGCAGGACTAGTCCAGAGGGATGTCTCTTCTCCCAGACTAGTAGGGCCCTTCTAATCAGGCTCCTTGGGGTGATTAATGTCACTTTATGGTAACCAAACAAGTGAAAATGAAATCTGGTACCACACAATGGTATATAGTTAATAAAACCACATCTTTATTGCCATAAAACACACAAGTACAAAAAAAGTACAAAAAGAAAGGTGTCAAACAATAGGTAAGGGACTAAAAAAGTCCATGGGAAATCCCACCACAGCAACTTGTCAGCGACATTTTAGCACACCCCTATAATATGCCAAAAGTATAATAATGAAAAAGAGGGACTGGAAACATAACCAATTATGAAATATAATAAATATAATTGTCTGTGACGCCTCCGGAAGAAAGTGCAAAACGCGCATCAGGGCAGAAGGAACATCCAGGGATCCTCACTAGCTGATACTCAGGTATTTTACCATTTACCGCTCACCCTTCTTGCGGTTAGCGCCATTTTGGAGAAATAATATAAGAGGGGATTGTTACATTTGGTCAATTGATCTATATATGTCTGTCATGGACAATTATATTTATTATATTTCATTATTGGTTATGTTTCCAGTCCCTCTTTTTCATTATTATACTTTTGGCATATTATAGGGGTGTGCTAAAATGTCGCTGACAAGTTGCTGTGGTGGGATTTCCCATGGACTTTTTTAGTCCTTTACCTATTGTCTGACACCTTTCTTTTTGTACTTTTTTGTATTTGTGTGTTTTATGTCAATAAAGATGTGGTTTTATTAACTATATACCATTGTGTGGTACCAGATTTCATTTTCACTTCTTTGGTTACCATAAAGTGACATTGATTATTGGTGGTATATTACCCTTAATTGGGATTTTGTGATTATTGGGCAATTTTTGTGATTACTTCCTTGGAGTGATTGACAGACTGCATACAATACTGCATTATGGTAGGACCATTATGCAGGCTGCCAGTTATGCCCATGGAAGTGTAATGAGACGAACCGGGACAGGACTAGTCAGGCGGAAAAGGCACTAGGGAATAATAATCCATTCAACAAAGATTACAACATTACTAACACACATCACACATGTTATCACAATAAATAAATCTGCATGCATACCTCTACACTAGCAGTTGAGGACAGTCATGTGACATTACTGGTTCCCTTTAGGCTAGTTTCACATTTGCGGTTGAGTCCGCAGCATATCGTCCAGTTGCGTTCGATAGGACAATGCTTTTTCCACTGGAATATCCCGGACACAAGCCATGCTCAATGGGCGTGTCTTTTGTAAATTCTGGCGTACACTTGCGTACGCAAATCGTACGCATGTCGTTGCGTACCCTTGCGTTCTCGTAGACAGTAATGTGGTTTTTTTCGCTCTTCATCCTCAGTTATCTGCATGCGGATGACAGCGGATATTTGATGCCGAAAAAATGCAACCTGATGCGTTTGCCGCACCCTGCCGCACACCACGAAACGACGCACCCATACACAAACGCAGACGAACGCATGCAAACACATGTCCCTGCTTACACCGTGTTAAAGATAGGTACGCGTGACGCATGTGGATGTATGCGGATGGAACACTGCGGACACAACCGCAGATGTGAAACCGGCCTTAGTTTAACCTTGAACCTGATCCTTTTAAACCATTACAATATTTTTGTTCAATTAAAGGGCAACAAAAATCAGAGGAGCGTCTGGGCACCGCTCATACAGAAATGCGTCTGCTGCAGGACAACTTGCGTCAAGTGGAGATAGAACGACAAGCCGCAGGAGAGCGTGCCATAAAACTGGAGCACAGTTTACGTGTCAGTGAAGATGAGAAGAGGGACATCCAGGTATGCAGTAGGGAATAGAGCCCTAATAATATGCCTAGTAAAGCAAAGGTTGGGCAGGCTCCCAAGCAACGTGTTATACCTAGTGTATCTCATTCCAATTCTAATGCTGTAACCTTAAGCTGGTTGTATGCTCACACCTACGGTTTTATGTTACCTGTACTGGGTTTGTCCGTAAACAGGAATGTCTACTCCACCCATTGGTTGGATGTGTTCTCCTACAGTAGAAGTTTGTTGGGATAGCCCCCTCAGGATCCCCGTGTGACCTTTTCTTCTGCTGTTCCCCACAGTACCTACAGTTTAGTCGGGAAGGTATACTTAAAAATATTAAAAATCTGGAAACGCTACAAATATTCTGATAAGGCATCCAAGGTCTTACAGAAGTTTAAAAATATATGTCCACTTTTGCAAAAGGTTGTGTGAATTGGTTCTGTAATACAAGTCATAACCTATAGATAAGAGTGGAATTTAACCTCTATATCACAGTTTTATTAAAGGACCATTGTATCTGAAATCAAACTACTTTTCTGCCGAGTCCAAAATTTATGCTAACACTTAAAGAAATTTGTTCTTTTAGTCATACCGCAGTTGTTCTTACGGGTGATTGCTCATTGATTCTTTCAGGAGCGACTGTGCCGGTCTCGTAATGATGAAGGAAGACATGAGCTTGAGAGCAAGAGCCTAAGAGAAGTGCTTGAAGCCTCTGAGAACCGTGGCACGGATCTGGAGCTAAGACGCCGCTCTTTGGAGGGGGAACTGGAAAGGACACGTCTTTGTCTTGCAGAGAGAGAAGCAGAAGTGCAGTCATTGCAGGACAGAGCTCATTCCTTGCAGGACCACCTGAAGGAGAGCGAGGAAAGGGAGGCCACCCTGCAGCGGGAGGTTCAGCGGTTAAGCCTTGCCTTGTCCAGGGCACAGGATGGTGAGAGGCAGCTGCAAGAGAAGTCACAGGGGCTGGCACAAGCACTTGGAGAAGCAGCAGCTGGTAGAGGGAACTTGCAAGATGATGTGACCAGACTACAAGGAGCATTGACAGCTGCTGAGCAAGACAGACGAGTGTTACAGGTAACAGGCACACTAAGGAATATCAGTTCAGTAAAATGAATCATGTGAACAGATGCATACCTGGACGTCTTCCCAGGTGTCATGGGACAGGACTGGGTGTGCAGTAATTTGTTTAATTTGGAATGCTGGCAAGTGTCCTAATGGTTTTCTTTTCATTTGTTCACAACATGTTATTTATGTCTTCTCCAGGAGCGGCTGGACTCAGTGCGGCAGGCATTGAGTGACAGCAAGAGACAGAATCTGCGTCTTTCACAGACAGTACAGGAACACCAACAGCAGCTGGGAGAACTGCAGCTAGCCTGCAGGGAATACCAGGCACGGTCAGAGGAGCTTCAGCAGGTGAGATGTTGTGCACGTCAAAAACACTGAGAGCTAGAATACAAAAATAGCCATTTTACAAACCTAGTTATAATTCCCTTTAAAAGTGGAAGTGTGTAGTTAATAAAGCAGGGAATCTGCTGTCAGCCACAGTCATCTGCTGATAGATTGACAGGGTACCTGCGAATGCCACCATCGAAAAGAAGATAATAAAACCATATTAGAAAATGGTTGATATAAATCTATGCTTCAAAGAAAACCGCCATCTAGATATGATGAAGTCCTACCTCTTCAGGTCCGTATTACTGACCTTACATGACTACTTTATAATGAACAGATAGGGTTGGAGTTTACAAGGCCAGCAGTCTATTGAACGGCAAGTACATACATAACAAAATTTATTTTGCCTAAATTAGAAGTTTTTGATAAAGGCAGAGTTTCTCTATGCTTTCTGTTTGGTTGAATCTCTTTTTATTCCTTCAGGCTCTTCTCAAACACCAGCACAGGGAGAAGGAACAGGGTGTTGTACTTGTTGACCTGCAAGAAAGAGTAAAGGCGCTTCATGGGGACAAGACACAGGTTGAGATTGATAAACAGGACATTCAGCATTCCGCCACCCTTCTAGAGAAGGGGAACAACACATTGAGAGCTGCTCTGGAAAAGGTAATGCCATTCTACAGTCATGAACACACCTAAAGCTTTATTCAGGTGTCCGTGAAAGACAGTCCTTGCATACTGGCCGCAGGTCTCCCGATCCCAACTCAACATCCTTGGATATACCTATGAGGATGTCAGTTTTGGGTTAGTAGACCTGTGGCCAGTCCGTACATCACAATCCATACATGGACAATGTTTCACAGACTCCTGAATGAGGTTTTAAAGGTGTTGTCCGGCCTTAGGCCTCAAGTCTACAGTCATATAGAGTGACTGCAAATTTGCAGACTAAGGCTGGACAATCTCTTTAAAGAAACAATGCTTAGTGCAACATATAGAGACTATGAGCATCAAATCCAGTTGTTTACATTTAATTGTTCTGAAATTCTGGAATCTAGAGATTATAGGTTTGTGAGAGTCCTGATGTTTTTCACATTGCTCCCTTATAGATGAAGCGTGAACAGCTGCGTTTGGAAAATGAAACACAACGGCTCAACATAGAGAAGGAGCAACTAAACCAATTGGTGATATCCTTGAAAAAAGATCTGACTGAGGCACAGAGAAACAATCAATATTCGGAGGTAGGTTTTAACTATTTGCCACTATTGAATCTAATTAGAGGGCTGTGTTGATATGCTCTAGTATTAATCTACAAAATACTCGGGCTTTAACAGGCTGTAAGTTCAATCATCTCCTGTGTATACCGAGAAGAGGCTAAAGCCATTGTTAAGGATGATACCGGAAAGATCACGCAGATCCCACCGCTGCCACCAATTGTCAAAGATCACAGCCAGGGGAGTCACGCTGAACCATCCCGCTGTTACCTTTTTTTTCAGAAACAGCCCTCTGCTGCCCCCACCATCAGGACAATTGCACAATTGGCTGTCGATTAATTGATGAGGCTGTGGCTGTTACAACTAATAGGCCAATTATTGGAGAACAAACAATGAGGGCATGGTATATACACCTCCGATTCCAACGCATGGAATATACATGTATATGTATGTACAGTTGTGGCCAAAAGTATTGACGCCCCTGCAATTCTGTCAGATAATACTCAGTTTCTTCCTGAAAATGATTGCAAACACAAATTCTTTGGTATTATTATCTTCATTTAATTTGTCTTAAATGAAAAAACACAAAAAGTATTGTCCTAAAGCCACATTGGATATAATTCCACACCAAACATAAAAAAGAGGGTGGACAAAAGTATTGGCACTGTTCGAAAAATCATGTGATGCTTTTTATTATTATTATTATTATTATTATTTATTTATATAGCACCATTGATTCCATGGTGCTGTACATGAGAAGGGGTTACAGATATCACTTACAGTAAACAAACTAACAATGACAGACTGATACAGAGTGGAGAGAGGACCCTGCCCTTTCGGGCTTACATGCTACAGGATGGTGGGGAAGGAGACAGTAGGTTGGTAGGTTGCAGCAGTTCCGGTGTTGGTTGAGGTGATATCACCGGTAGTGGTGAGAGAGAAGGAGGTAGTGGGGTCATTGCAGGCTGTAGGCTTTCTTGAAGAGGTGGGTTTTCAGGTTCCGTCTGAAGGATCCAAATGTGGTTGATAGTCGGACTTGTTGTGGCAAAGAATTCCAGAGAATAGGGGCTATTCGGGAGAAGTCTTGGAGGCGGTTGGGTGAGGAGCGAATAAGTGTGGAAGAGAGAAGGAGGTCTTGGGAGGACCGGAGATTACGTGAGGGAAGGTATCGGGAGATTAGTTCAGAGACATATGGGGGAGACAGGTTATAGATGGCCTTGTAGGTCAGAATTAGTAATTTGAACTGGATACGCTGAGGGAATGGGAGCCAGTGAAGAGATTTGCAGAGGGGAGAAGCGGAGGAGTAGCGAGGAGAGAGATGAATTAGTCGGGCAGCAGAGTTAAGGATGGACTGGAGAGGTGCGAGGGTGTTAGCAGGGAGACCACAGAAAGAAGGATGTTGCAGTAGTCGAGGCGGGAGATGGTGAGGGCATGCACAAGCATTTTAGTAGATTGAGGGTTGAGGAAAGGACGGATTCTGGAAATATTTTTGAGCTGGAGGCGACAGGAGGTAGAAAGAGCTTGGATGTGCGGTTTGAAGGACAGGGCAGAGTCAAAGGTTACTCCGAGGCAGCGGACTTCTGGTACTGGGGAAAGTGTAATGTCATTAATTGTTATAGCTAGGTCGGGTAAAGATCTGTGAGATGGAGGAAAGATGATGAGTTCAGATTTGTCTATATTGAGTTTGAGGAAGTGAGAGGAGAAGAAGGAGGATATGGCTGATAGACACTCTGGGATTCTGGACAGCAGAGAGGTGACGTCTGGGCCAGAGAGGTGGATCTGAGTGTCATCAGCATAAAGGTGGTAGTGGAATCCGTGGGACTTTATGAGTTGCCCCAGACCAAGTGTATAGATTGAGAAGAGTAGGGGTCCTAAAACAGAGCCTTGGGTGACTCCAACAGAGAGAGGGTGGGATGAGGAGGTGGTGTGGGAGTGGGAGACGCTGAATGTGCGGTTGGAAAGGTATGAGGAGATCCAGGATAGGGCAAGGCCTTTGATGCCGAAGGAGGAGAGGATCTGTAGTAGGAGGCAGTGGTCAACTGTGTCAAATGCAGCGGACAGGTCTAGAAGCAGGAGTATAGAGTATTGTCCATTTGATTTGGCTGTAAGTAGGTCATTAGCAATTTTGGTCAGGGCTGTCTCAGTGGAGTGATGGGGGCGGAAACCAGATTGTAGATTGTCAAAGAGCGAGTTAGATGATAGGTGGGAGGAAAGTTCAGCGTGGACATGATGTTCCAGGAGTTTGAAAGCGAATGGGAGCAACGATATTGGGCGATAGCTGGACACAGCGGTTGGGTCGAGGGTTGGCTTTTTAAGGATAGGCATGATTGTGGCATGCTTGAAAGCAGAAGGGAAGGTACCGGATGTTAGTGATAGGTTGAAGAGGTGGGTTAGGGATGGGATAAGTGTGGTGGTGAGGTTGGGGAGGAGGTGGGATGGGATGGGGTCAAGTGCACAGGTTGTGAAGTGCGATTTGGAGAAGAGGCGATTAAGTTTCCCTTCAGTGATGTTGGAGAGTGAGGTTATGGGGTTTGGGCATTGGTCTGGCATACAAAGGGGTTGTGGTGGTTGAGTGATGAAGACTTGCCTTGTTTGGTCATTCTTGTTTTTGAAGTGTGTGGCAAAGTCCTCGTCAGAGATGAGGGAGGTTGGAGGAGGCAGTGGTGGGCAGAGGAGGGAGTTAAAAGTTTCTAATAACTGTTTTGGGTTGTAAGATAGGGAAGATACAAGGGTTGTGAAGTAGGCCTGTTTAGCAGAGGTGAGGGCAGGTTTGAAATCGAGTGTTGCCTGTTTGAATGTGGTGAAGTCATCTTGCAAATTTGTTTTCTTCCAGCGCCGTTCTGTAATCCTTGACACTTGCCGGAGCTTTTTAGTGGAGTAATTGTGCCAGGGTTGTAGCAAGAAATGCAGCTCACCAAATGGCTCCTGGCCTCTTCCATCTTGAGATTTCTTAAAAATGATGAAAGATGATGAAAGATGAGCCAAAATTCGCGCGCCGATCGGCGCGCGGTTTTTCCGATTTCCTCTTTTCAGCTGCAACGGCCAAAACCCAGTGATCGTTGAGCTCGTGGAGACTCTTCACTTATCCCAGAAGGCACTGGGAATATGCAAATGATCTCCTCAAGACTCCTCAAGACTCTTCCCCTTTGTCTGTTGATACGTCGCATTCTGCCATGAACGAGAGGGGCAACCGTGTCAATAGCTGAGTGGCATTGTAGAAACCAGTGGCACTGTCTGTGTCATGGAGTGAGGATATGGATGCCAGTGGTAGAATAGAGTCAGAGAGCGCGTGGGTGTCTAGGTGTGCAAGGTTTCTGCAGGGGTGTGCATGTTGCTGGACATGGATGCCAGGTGAGGAGGACAGGGATGAGAAAGTGAGTAGATGATGATCAGACAGAGGGAGAGGGGAGTTGGTGAAGTTAGAAAGAGAGCAGAGACGGGTGAAGACCAGGTCTAATGTGTGTCCATCTGTGTGGGTGGCTGAGGAGGACCACTGAGTAAGTCCAAAGGATGAAGTAAGGGACAGGAGTTTGGAGGCTGCTGACTGAAGGGTATCAGTGGGGATGTTGAAGTCACCCATGATGATAGTGGGGGTGTCAGTTAAAAGAAAATGAAGAAGCCAGGTAGAGAATTGGTCAATGAAGGCAGTGGTCAGGCCTGGAGGTCGGTATATGACGGCCACTTGGAGGTTGGAGGGAGAGTAGATGCGGACAGAGTGGACTTCAAAAGAGGGGAGGATTAGGGAGGGAAGAGGTGGGATTGGGTTGAAGGTGCAGTTGGAAGAAAGGAGAAGACCCACTCCTCCACCGTGTCTGTTGCCAGGGCGAGGAGTGTGGGTAAAGTGGAGGCCGCCGTAACACAGCGCAGCAGGGGAGGCGGTGTCAGAGGGTGTCAGCCATGTTTCTGTGAGGCCGAGGAAGGCAAGATTGTGAGAGAGAAAGAGGTCATGAATCACATGGAGCTTATTGCATATGGAGCGGGCATTCCAAAGTGCTCCCAAGAGAGGGAGCAGGGGATTGGGTGTCAATGGCACAGGTTTTAAGTTGGAAAGGTTGTGGTAGTTCTTATTAAAAAGGGAGCGGTAGGAAGGGGAAGTAGTGGGGGGTGAGAGCTGTGGGGGTCCAGGATTGGGAGTTATGTCGCCAGCAGTGGGGAGAAGCAGAGAAAAGGAGAGCAGATGGGAGAAGGAGAGTGGGCAGCTTGTTTTATGTTTCATTTGGACAGATTTGAGGTTGAGGAGCAGTTCAGCAGAGGAGGTCAGGTGGGGAGGAAAGAGGGAAGGGGAGATGATTATTTGGTTAGAGGGTGCTGGGGTTTGGGAATAGCGAAGGAGAGTGAGTACTAAAGGAGCAAACACTGTGAGGGCATATGTAAACATGGTGAAGAAATAAGATAGGTTGAGAGAAGCTAGGTCCAAGTAATAAGAAGGGCTTACTCAGCAGACATACCCAAAAGAGACAGGTAGATAGTGTGGGGTCCTGACTCCTGCCGAGACTAACTGCCGTAGTAATAACTGCATTTTCGAGATACTTTTGCTGCCGTGATACTTATGCTGCAGGGAGACACACGTGCCCCCTAGAAGGCATCTGAATATATAAGACTGCGTAGAGGATCAGGTGAGAGGGATTGTGGGAACTGATTTGGGATAAATTACCAATTGCCTAGCACACCAGGGGATGTTAGACAATCAAAGGCACAGGGCCTGGCTACATCCATATACTAGTAACACCTTACACCTGATAACATCTCTACTGGCCCCTCTGCTTCTCTAATTTGTGTAATTAACAGCACCTGTAACTTACCTGCGGCACCTAACAGGTGTTGGCAAAAACTAAATCACACTTGCAGCCAGTTGACATGGATTAAAGTTGACTCAACCTCTGTCCTGTGTCCTTGTGTGTACCACATTGAGCATGGAGAAAAGAAAGAAGACCAAAGAACTGTCTGAGGACTTGAGAAACCAAATTGTGAGGAAGCATGAGCAATCTCAAGGCTACAAGTCCATCTCCAAAGACCTGAATGTTCCTGTGTCTACCGTGCGCAGTGTCATCAAGAAGTTTAAAGCCCATGGCACTGTGGCTAACCTCCCTAGATGTGGACGGAAAAGAAAAATTGACAAGAGATTTCAATGCAAGATTGTGCGTATGTTGGATAAAGAACCTCGACTAACATCCAAACAAGTTCAAGCTGCCCTGCAGTCCGAGGGTACGACAGTATCAACCCGTACTATCCGTCGGCGTCTGAATGAAAAGAGACTGTATGGTAGGAGACCCAGGAAGACCCCACTTCTTACCCCGAGACATAAAAAAGCCAGGCTGGAGTTTGCTAAAACTTACCTGAAAAAGCCTAAAAGGTTTTGGAAGAATGTTCTCTGGTCAGATGAGACAAAAGTAGAGCTTTTCGGGCAAAGGCATCAACATAGAGTTTACAGGAGAAAAAAAGAGGCATTCAAAGAAAAGAACACGGTCCCTACAGTCAAACATGGCGGAGGTTCCCTGATGTTTTGGGGTTGCTTTGCTGCCTCTAGCACTGGACTGTTTGACCGTGTGCATGGCTATATGAAGTCAGAGGACTACCACCAAATTTTGCAGCATAATGTAGGGCCCAGTGTGAGAAAGCTGGGTCTCCCTCAGAGGTCATGGGTCTTCCAGCAGGACAATGATCCAAAACACACTTCAAAAAGCACTAGAAAATGGTTTGAGAGAAAGCACTGGAGACTTCTAAGGGTGGTTTCACATTAGCGCTTTTTAAGCGCACGCACGGCCGGGGGTAGCTCCGCCCCCGAGCCGGCTCTCTGCCCGGCGTGCCCGCCCCTTGCTTGCGCGCCAAAATCAAACTTTTCGGATTTTGGCGCGCACGGCGCACCGTCGAAAGTGCGCAGCGCAGGTCAAAGCGCAACTAGCGCACGGCCTGCGCACGATCTGCGCACCCTATGCTAAAGATAGGGTGCGCCGATCGCAGGCGCCGCTGTGCGCTAGGAGGCGGCGCTACAAGCAAGGGGCGGGCACGCCGGGCGGAGAGCCGGCTCGGGGGCGGAGCTACCCCCGGCCGTGCGTGCGCTTAAAAAGCGCTAATGTGAAACCACCCTTAGGTGGTCAGCAATGAGTCCAAACCTGAATCCCATAGAACACCTGTGGAGAGATCTAAAAATGGCAGTTTGGAGAAGGCACCCTTCAAATATCAGGGACCTGGAGCAGTTTGCCAGAGAAGAATGGTCTAAAATTCCAGCAGAGCATTGTAAGAAACTCCATTGATGGTTACCGGAAGTGGTTGGTCGCAGTTATTTTGGCTAAAGGTTGTGCAACCAAGTATTAGGCTGAGGGTGCCAATACTTTTGTCTGGCCCATTTTTGGAGTTTTGTGTGAAATGATCAATGTTTCGCTTTTTGCTTCATTCTCTTTTGTGTTTTTTCATTTAAGACAAATTAAATGAAGATAATACCAAAGAACTTGTGTTTGCAATCATTTTCAGGAAGAAACTGAGTATTATCTGTCAGAATTGCAGGGGCGTCAATACTTTTGGCCACAACGGTGTATATATATATATATATATATATATATATATATATATATATATGAGAACAAAAAGGAAATCCAGCAAGAACTCAGCAAACCAGGATTGGAGTAAAGTGATGCTATTCTTTATTTCTTCAATAAGGTTAAAAAGACGACCCACAAGGATCAGGAACCAGAGTGCATGGCAGAAATAAACGCAAATGGGATATATATACCCCAGTACGGTCATTGCTAATCCCACACCACCAGTCGTTTATACAGGCCAACTGGATGCCTGATTTCTGGTAGCTAATGGCTTTCATGAGCGTGGTTTACAGAACAAAAGGAACAGACCGCTTAAATTTTATATTTAATCCAGTATAATAGGTAGTGTTTATAAAAAACACACAAAATATATTACAAAGGGGACAAAACAATACAGCATACACAGTTACATAAAGCAAAAAGGTTTACCCGTCCAGGCCTCCAGACAAATACACTATCAGAATGCAGTGGACCCATATAATTAAGATGGCAACACAGGTGCAAGAATACCGATGAAACAACCGCTCACAACCTACCAATACATGGAGGGGGCGGTTGCCTAGTATGTTAATGCACAATAAAAATCTTGTATGCGGCGCTGTTCACACTATAGCCATGCACAGCATCCAGGCCAGCCTAGTAGTGACACCCTTCTATTAGCTCAGGCGGGCTGCCCAGCGCTATCAAAATGCATGCCATGTGAACAAACACCGCAGTTTACAAGACCAAATGGGCCCAACTGCACCCTGAATAAAAAGTGCAAAAAACACATTAAAAAATGTGGAGTATTAGTTGATATTTTGGCCAAAATACGTCAGCCCGTAACCTGCGCCAAAGGTCTCCACGTTTACAGGTACCTAACACTAAATCCTAACATCCTAATGATAGTGCATTTGTCTGGAAGCCTGGACGGGTAAACCTTTTTGCTCTTTTGCTGTTTTCTAAGATTGGAGGATTTTTAAGTATTCTTTCTGTGCTATTTCAGTGTTAACGTGGATCAAACCCTACAATGAGGTGTATCTTTCTTATCATTGAACAAAGATCATAATTTGCCTTGTCCTTTCATCAGCACCTAAGTTGCACCCACACACCTCCCCTTGATAACTCACAAGGCTGGTTATGGCATGTGGCTTCAGTCTCTGATCATTTATATTTCTAACATTCACAATATCTTTACTCCTAACAAACACAGACATTCGATATCGATGTCAAATTTTTTATCGTGATTTTACCTTTTCATAGATAGCTGACGGCAGCCATGCCATGTTTTCTATCTGGCCACTGTTAATTTGGAGCTTATAGGAAGGTGTCAGTTATGAAAAAATTGCATATTCTTCCCCGATTAGTCCTGAAATTGAAGATGTGTGTTCCATCAATATCGGATCTATACAAACCCCAATATTCATAACTGTCCACTGCTGCCTAAATATCAAGTTATAGATGTAAAGGTTCCTTTAACGGTGTTAAATTTCCTGCTCCAATCTTCAAATCTCAGTCTTCCTAACGGTAGACATCCTGCTGGGCACTGCAGAGAGCCTCTGCTTCAAAGGGAATATTTATTGGTTTTGTCGTTTCTCAGCTATATGTATTTTCCTCACTTCCCTATGTTATACATTTGATTCTACTACCAGGAGACTTCTAGATTGTAAGTTCTTTCTATTAGGGTACGTGCACACGCTGCGGATTCTGCTGCGGATTGATCCGCGCGGATTTAGCAAGATCCGCAGGTCAAAAGACCTGCGGTTTACATCTGCGGATTAGCCTGCGGTTCTGCCCTGCGGTTTATAACCTCTACAATGGAGGAGATGGTAAACCGCAGCGGAATCCGCAGAAAAGAATTGACATGTCAATTCTTTCTGCGGATTAGAAACCGCAGCAAATCCGCACGGAAAAATCCGCACCGTCTGCGCTGCGGTTTCCATTTCCCATAGGATATTATGGTACTGTACACCGCAGCAAAAACTGCTGCGGAGCCACAGGACCAAAACCGCTTGGGATCCGCAGCAGAATCCGCAGCGTGTGCACACACCCTTACTGCAATTCTGGAGAGTGCTGAAAGCCTCCTCACTCGAGTGTGTTATGGATTTTAATGTTTTCCATGACAGCCACGTTCAGTATTTGGTGAATTTTTTACGTCAGTATTTATAAGCCAAAACCAAGAGGAGAACAATCAGAGGAAAAGTATAATAGAAACACGTCACCACTTCAGCATTTTTCACTCATTCCTGATTTTTGCTTGCAAATATTGATGTAAATTACTGACTAAATACTAAACAAGTGAATGTGGCCTAAGAAGGTAAAGGTAATCCATCCACTCATCCCACACACATTACTGTTCAAACCCCACATTGCATTCACTACTTGTATATGACCCATATTTCCATGTTTTGGAGGATCACTATCACTTGTAAAAAGGTTAGGCAGCCACTTTTTACCCTGGAACAGAACACAATAGAGCTTTCTGTTTGTCTGATCTACCACATGAGCTGCATGGATTGATCCGTTTATCTTGTAGGTGTCATAGTTTCATAAATACCTCTAGGCTGGGACTACACGGCGACTTTGTCCGCCATACAGATCACTTCCAGATTGCTGCATGCTGTTGTTTTATTGCATCATAGTTCAGGTGAATGGGTTTTTTTTTGTGACCCACAAAGTACTACAGCAAGCAAGTCGAAATAAATCTAACTGGCTACTACTTTTTACTATTTGTTTATCGCGGTCACAGTAACTTGCGGGTCAAGGACCCCCCAATCACTTGCATTATGCGGCGATGTAGCAGTGGCATACTGGGATCTTTGGTCGGCGTGTAGCCTAGCCCTATAGTTAGCGTATGTAGCCAAATCTTGTATAATGTCTTATTTTATTTAAATAGACACAGATGACGGAGCTGGAACGTGCTCATTCTCAGCGACTTATGGAACTCAGCATGAGACATCGTCAGGAGCTGGACACAGAGAGTGAAAGACTGCGGATTGCTCAGCAGCAGGCGGAAAGTACCCTGGAGTCTAGAGAAAGGGCTCATAGACAGAGGGTCAGGGGGCTGGAGGAGCAGGTAAATACTTCTCGGTATGAAATAACTTTGTTGCAATGGTGGGTACTGTGTAAATGCCATAAACTTAACATGCCATTCCTATTGTCACACCATTGCTGAAGGGTATGCGAAGATTTGGCATATATTTGGCAGTATACAAAATCAACCCAATTATTACATCTCCTGACATTTAATTTTCCAATGCTTTTCAGAAAATGTTGTCCATTTAAATTTATGCAGTTTTTGTTCCCTTTTATATTTTTTATTTTATATTCTTTTTATATTTTTTTTATATTCTTTATTTTTTTAACATTCAGATATCACTTACAAAACTGAAGTATTAAAAGGGCTAAAAACTGTTGTCAATTTAATACTAGAGAATTTTATTAATAGGAGCCCCCCAAATCTAAAGCCTCATAAAATAGCAAAAGCAGAAAACGAGTCCAAAGAGATTCTCTCACTGATTATGGAAAGCCTATTGATTTTATTGGAATCAGATTGCTGCTCAAGGCTGACAGCCAGACCTCGTTACCAGCTTATTCTAAGAGAACCTTTTTAACCCCTTCCTGTCATGGCTATTTTCCGTTTTTGTGTTTTCTTTTTTTTTCATTTTTCTTCCAAAAGCCATAGCGTTTGAGAGCTCTTTTTTGCAGGACAATTTGTACTAAACAATAACACCATTCATTTTATCATATGATGTACTGGAAAGAGGGGAAAAAATTCCAAGTGTGGGAAAATTTCAAAAAATAATGCATTGGGGTTTTTTTAATTTAAGTAATAAAAATAAATTCAAAAATTTGTGGAAAAAAATTTGCTTGTGTTGCCATTTTCCAAAACCCATAACATTTTACATTTTTGGTCGATGGAGCTATGTGATGGCTTGTTTTTTTGCCCCCTGAGCTACATTTTTACTGATACCATTGTGGAATAGATACGATGTTTTGATCTCCTCATATTGCATGTCTTTGCAGTGTTGTGGCTGCCCAAAAAAAACTAATTCTGGCATTTAGATTTTTTTTCTGATTATGCCATTTACTGATAAGGTTAATTAATATATTTAGTTAAATCAGATTCTTATTAATGTAACAATACCAAATATGTTTATTTTTTATTTCTATATTTTTAATGGGTAAAATTTTGGGAAAACTGAACTCTCATATATTTTTAAAAACCTTTTTTATGTTCAATTTATTTGTTTATCCCCTTAAGGCATCCCATGCATTCCTATGGCATTCCGCGCATGCTGTGCTAATACTGCGTATTTTTCCGAGGCGGAATTGCATCGCGGAAAAATTTGCAGCATGTTCATTCTTTGTGCGGAATCGTGGAAAAATCCGCACACATAGGAATGCATTGTTCTGCTTACTTTCCGCATGTGGCTGTGCCCACCATGCGAAAAGTAAGCAGAACATTTGCGGATGGTACCCACGGGCTGGAGGAGAGGAGACTGTCCTCCGGGCTCTGGGTACCATATCCCTGTAAAAAATAGAATTAAAATAAAAAAATCGTCATATTCTCACCTTCCAACGTCCCTCGCAGCGTCCCCAGGCCGCAGTGATGCTCCCGGCACGTCCTGTTCCCAGTGATGCCTTGCGACAATGACCTTTGATGACGTCGCGGTCTCGCGAGACAGCGACGTCATCAAAGGTCATTGTCGCAAGGCATCGCTGGGAACGGGACCTGCCGGGAGCATCGCGATGATCGGGAACGCTGCGTGGGATGCCGGAAGGTGAGAAAAACACCATACTTTTTTTATTATTTTTAACATTATATCTTTTTACTACTGATGCTGCATAGGCAGCATCAATAGTAAAAAGTTTGTCACACTTGTTGACGAGTGTGACCAACCTGTCAATCAGTTTTCCAAGCGATGCTACAGATCACTTGGAAAACGCTAGCATTCTGCAAGCTAATTACGATTGCAAATCGCTAGTTTTTCCCGTGGGAAATAGGCGTGAATTTAAAATGCGGTTTTCCCGCATATTTCCTGCGGAATGGAATTTCTGAATTCCCGCGGAAATTTCTGCAGCAATTCTGCAAAGTGTGCACATAGCCTTAAGGATTTAAACCTGCAATCATCCGATCATTTGTGCTCTGTAGCAATACCACAGTACCACTACATGTAGGAAAATTCAAGGTCTCCTATAAACACCAGCCAGAAGCTAGTGTTCAAAGGAGAACCCTCATGACAGGCACAGCTATCATGGCAACTCAGGGGCGCATAACATTTCATTCGCCCATAGGCACCCCTGTGACATGATTGTGGGGTGTAGATGAGGGCATGGAATGATGCGTGCCCCACCGGTGCATTATAAATGCCGCTGTCAGACATTAACAGCAGCACTTAATAAGTTATCAGCTGGGGGAGGAGCTCCTGTCCATGTGCGGCTGTTAGAGCCATCATCTTCCGGTAAACATGCGGGCACAGTTCCTGAGCCTGCATCAAAGTCAAGAAGCTGGCATATGATGTAACTGTACATCATTAGTCAGTAAGAGCTTAATAAAAGGGGACTGTATAAAGTGAAGAGCAGCTTTAAAGAATATTTGTCACCAGATTTCACAATTATTTGGGGGTACGAGCTTGTAAGTTCTCTCTGCCGGGCTGAGTAGGCTGAAATATAGATGGGGCACAGCATTTGGTTTTATAAATATGTTTTATATATAATATTTATCTCATCTTCTAGCGAAAGAAAACCATTCTATATAATGTATAAATAAATATATATAAAAATATATTTTTGTCCTCACAGGTAACCACACTACAAGAGCAGCTCGTTCTGGAGGGGAAACGTAGGCAACAGACGTTGCGTTCTGCTCATTAACCTCTTCATGAATTAAGCAAGGAAGGATGGTTAAAATTGTTAAGAACATTATAGTCTGTGAAAAAAAAGTCTATAGAGAGCAAAAGGTAGACTACCTTTTTTGAGAAACAGTTGGCTCCCCTTTTACAATTGGAATAAATATTTTTCAGAAAATACATTTATGGAAAATTATTTTTTTTTCTCTTTGGGTGGGTGGTGAAGGGTTGGGAGAAGTACGGTAATACATTTATGTTTTTGTATGTTTTTATTTATATTTTTTGTATGGATATATCTTGAAATAAAAGGATAAAAAGAGAACTTTTTACGGCTACAGAGAAAAAAAGGACGTGCTGGAACTACTGTACTTGTGGCTGGGATAGTCATCACTCTTCTATCATACACATAGTAAAGTCACTTCAAGACTGGTCATGGCAGCTCCAAAGCATTGTCAGCTACACAGATAAATGCGCATTTAGTTTTTGATCTGTTGTCATAAAACATATTTATGTGCACTACGGCCATAAATTTATTACAGGAGGATGTTTTCTTATGGGACAGATTAATCATTACATGAAAGCATTTTTATTCCCAGCTATAAAATTCTATCTTGTTTGATTGATGTACTTCTTTGATTCAACCCATGAAATATTACTGCAAATAACATTTTTAATACAAATTACACTTTGCTGGTAGGCAAACCCACAGTACTCGGCCTACAACCACAAGAGATATTTCTATAGGGGGAACAGAACAAACCACACCTTATGGGAAGAGTCAGATGGCCGTATAACTCGGATGGGGATCACAGTGCAATGCTCGAACTGGCCTCTTCCCTAAATAAAGACCATTACTATTAGAACTCCTCAGGGAATGTAGTGAATTGGATAGGAACTGATCTGCAGAAACCAGGAGCAGCCACTAAACAGCATGACGGAGTGGCGATATTGCACTATTTACCCCCGGCCACTGCTGGCGCTGGGATCAGCTGCCTAGGGAGGGTATCAGATGGTGGACCCCACCGATCAGATATTGATGACGTTTCCTACGGATAGCTCATCAATATAATTGTATTGGAAAACCACTGTAGTCATGTTAGAAACATTATTATTTCATTGTAACAGAATAGTTCAAGGAAAAAAACAGATTCTGGCTTTCAATTGCAGATAGAATTGTGATTTTATTGTTAATCCATTAAATAGATAGACACATTGCAAACATAAAATTAATAACCAGGGAGACCTCCGTGAAAACCTACGCATTTCAAACGCAAACGTTCTTCATCCTGGATTAAGAATGTTTAGCTTTTTAGTTTCCGCTTTATTTTTGCAATGTGTATATCTTTTTAATGGATTTGCAATAAAACCACAATTTTATCTGCAATTGGATCTGAAAGCTGCAGCCCTTTTATTCTCTGAGTGTGCAACTACAGACGCTGAGCAGTGGCGTGGCCTCATGCTTACTCATTATTCGGAACAGTTAGGGTGAGCTGGTGTTTTTTCTTTATATTTTGAACTGCAGTGATAATCTCCTGCTGATAAAAAAAAAAAAACACATTGATTGTCAGCAAAACCCAGCCCAGTAAATGTCACATCACTGAAATCTGGGTCTCTGCTCCTACATTATGGTGCTCTCAGATTACATAGCAAAAAATGATAACAGAATCCGTTGAATAATTGGTTGCTACTGGGAAAACAACTGTTTCTATTTGCACTATTTTTTTAAATGTTTATTTTGTTTTAAACCAAAGCTACTGTATAGGCACTAAGCTGGCTAATATGACCTAAACATACTGTATGCTGATTGCCTGAGCCTCTGGAAAGACAACTATAGATCATCAATTTCTGAATTTTTAGATACCACATGAATACTTTTGAATTTCTACAATATAGTTTGTTTTTGAACAATTTTAAAAACAATGCCGAATATCCACTACAGGACAACTTGCCTCTTATAGTCCATCCACTCCCCCAACACTGATTAGCAGCTGACTGTCACTATACATTGTACACAGAAAGCTGTGGTGTGGATGCAGTTATACACAGCTCAACAACTGACACATCGCCAGAATCAGGGTCTCTGTCCCTACCTCACACTGCTGTCAAATCACATAGCAGTCTCTTTAAGGTTCTTACCTTTCTACTGTAGATTACACCAACCCTGGATGCTACCTGATTGGTTGCTATGGTATCATTTATTCCTTGTATCAGTTTTATTGTGCTATCATTTGCAAGTATACTACCTTTATTACATGTGTTCAAGAATCAATGAACGTTTATGATAAGGTAACAAGATCTGAAATATATATGAATATTTTAGGAGAGATACTAGATTATATATTTTCTTATATATTTTCATATAACTTTTTTACCAGAATAAATGAAAGTTTTTTCATATGCAAAAAGTGTTCTGTTATTTTTTATCTGCAACCACTTAGAAAACCCATTTTCAAATACCCTGTTGAGGAATTCTGAGTTTGTTGTCCGAACTTGGTCTGCAAGTCTGCAGTGACTGTGTGACAGCAGATTTCTGAATCCTCACAGCGTGAGCACTATTAGGATTGTGTGGTTGTGATTGTGGGGATTTTCATACATGCAGTCATGTGCCGAATAGACGTGGTGTGGCCTCGCTCAATGCAAGTGTACGGAGCGAGGCCGGATATGAGGCCGGAAGTATGCAGATCGCACATGATCGTCCGGCACCAGAGAATCCTCACAGGGCACATGGAGAGACTGCAGACTTGTATCCGGGTAACCCCTTTAATAGAGGGGGTTTATGGGTCGCCCTCACACCCAGGGCTGTGGGGTACTCGGTGCCGGGCCGGTGTCAGGAGGATGTGTCACAGCAGCGGTGACCGGGTCCATGGCCCTGGGCGCCCAATATCGATGGCGGTGATGTTAATAGTGTAGTTTATATGGATAGTTCATGACGCCACCCGTGGTGTTTGGCAAGTAAGATGTTGAGCCAACGCTGCATGCAGATCCACTGAGACTGATGGTGTGGTGCAGCAAAGATGGTGTAGCTCCCCACAGGTGGAGCTGTAGTCCCAGGGCAGTGTAGGTGCAATGAATGAGGAGAGGCGCAGAATGGTATAGATGCGGTTACCCAGATGTAGCGGTGCTGAAGGTGTTAGCGGCGAATGAATGGAGGACACCAGGGCTTGCAGTTTCAAAGCTTTACTCACAGTTTGTGGTACCAACTGGTGCCTGCCTCCGTGCCGTGTCCTCCAGGGTAGAGACTCAATCAACCTCCCGGGCAAGACAGGGTTCGCCTCTCCAACACTCCGCCAACATGTGCCTTTCCTGAACGACTCCTCTATTGCGCCTTTTAGTGTGAAGAACTCCAGTATCGTGGTTACTCTGAAGTTCCTCCTGTCAGATGTTCCTAGAACCTTACTTGCATCACAGACAGCTGTAGCCCGATAAGGGACCTCCTGGATCCCGGCTCTCTATCCGTGTTGCTGTTGTGTCCCAAGTTTTAGATGGGAGTAGTGCATTTACAGCCAATTACTCCACCGGTGTCTGCTGCAAAACCATAAGTGTCCATACAACCTCGGGGACCGGGCCCCGGCCTTGCGCTGAGAACCTATAGGCAGGGTTCCTCTTCCAACCCACAACTCCTCTCTGTTCTCCTACTCCTTTGTTCCGCGCTGTTCCTTCTCTCTCTTATGGAAGCTTAGGTTGCGGTTCTACGTCTTTCTCCTTCTCTTCTCTTTCCCGTGCCAGCTGGCTCAGATCACTGAGGCAGCTGCAGCACTCTTTCTAAACTGAACTCAAACTGAACTCAAAACTAACTTCAGAACTGAACTCCTCTTGCCTGACCTCCTGTCAGACTGACCTTCTGTCAGCCTGCTCTCCTTCTCTGGGACTCAACCCAGACTGACCTGCAATTCTAAACCTTCCCACTCTTTTTTATGGATCTCCACTCCACCCACCTCCCAGCACATCTCGTGTTACGAAGCAAGGAATCACCAGAGGTGCTCTGCTACCTTCTAAGCATGAGCCACAGTGTGATCAGTGGTGAACTATCCTGTGTGTGGGATGCAGGTGTTGGAGTGTGGAAAGGAGCTCCCAACTTACCTAGTTGGTGGGGCACTACACCTTAGGAGAAGGTGCGGTACCTCTGTGGCGACTGAGCCTCAGGGGCGCCACATACGCCCCCGTTAAACACAGCACGTCCGCGGGCTGCAAGATAACAAAGTAGACAGCAAAGAAACATACAAAAATTTTGAAATGCATGACAAACTTTTCTTATACTAATTTTCCTAGCATAGGAGGTACTCATCTTGAACGTTACAAGCAATTCTATCTAAATTTTTAATTCTAAGTACAATTCCCAATTCAAAGTGCTATTCTCTGTAACACATTTTCTCTCATTTTCCTGCTCTAGTACACATTTATTTCTCTACTTTCACTGTCTCTTCTAGACGCAAGACGCTGACCGCAAGTACCTGGTCCGTCACCTGTCTACTTTCAATTCTTTATTCACATCACTCATCTCTAGATCAGACATTCCTAATTCTTCTATAAAAGCCATTTCTCAGTTACTAATACTCATAAAACACATTACACAGGTCAACGAAAAAAAATTTTTTTTCTGGTGTCCAAAATATTTTAATGAATTTGGGGTATTTTTGGGGTGCTGATTCTGAATATGTCATCAGTTTTGCCAGATTGGCTCAAGTTTTTGAGATTTTTGGTATCTTATTTATAGCACTTGTTGGTAAATGCGACGCATCATCTCATTAATTTCTTTGGATTAGTACTTGAACTGAGCAGTTCTCAATATAGTTTTGTGTTAATTAGTGTTCTAAAAGTTTGTTCATAGCTTGATTTTTGCACTAACTTTATGTTGTTGTCTGTTTTCCAGTGAAAAGCATGAACTCATCATGAAGAAGTTGTCTTAACGATCCAGACTCATTCTGTTACATTTGTGGTGAATATACACTGCCAAAACATAGAAGAAACATAACAGACTTCGTAAAAAAAGTGTATTTTGCCTATTTTGGGGTTATGCTTGGGGACCAAGACAAGTTTTGGGCACCACACATAGTGTGCAAAGCATGTATCGAATTATTACGAAAATGGAGCAAAGGACAAAGAAAAAGCTTCAAATTTGGTGTTCCAATGGTGTGGAGAGAGCCAAAAAATCATCATGATGACTGTTATTTCTGTGCAGTGCAAGTGCAAGGATTCAATAAGCATAAGAAACGAAAATGGGAGTAACATGGAATCTGCAAGAAGGCCTGTCCCTCATTGTGAAGATGTGCCTGTACCTGTGTTTACCATAAATAACAGTCATCATGATGATTTTTTGGCTCTCTCCACACCATTGGAACACCAAATTTGAAGCTTTTTCTTTGTCCTTTGCTCCATTTTCGTAATAATTCGATACATGCTTTGCACACTATGTGTGGTGCCCAAAACTTGTCTTGGTCCCCAAGCATAACCCCAAAATAGGCAAAATACACTTTTTTTACGAAGTCTGTTATGTTTCTTCTATGTTTTGGCAGTGTATATTCACCACAAATGTAACAGAATGAGTCTGGATCGTTAAGACAACTTCTTCATGATGAGTTCATGCTTTTCACTGGAAAACAGACAACAACATAAAGTTAGTGCAAAAATCAAGCTATGAACAAACTTTTAGAACACTAATTAACACAAAACTATATTGAGAACTGCTCAGTTCAAGTACTAATCCAAAGAAATTAATGAGATGATGCGTCGCATTTACCAACAAGTGCTATAAATAAGATACCAAAAATCTCAAAAACTTGAGCCAATCTGGCAAAACTGATGACATATTCAGAATCAGCACCCCAAAAATACCCTAAATTCGATGAAATATCTTTGGCACCAAAAATGCTGTTGACCAGTGTTATCAAATACTTCACAGTAAAACATTCAACAGTTAGTCTTGTAAGGTGCTGGACACCGCTCCCAGCCGGGATCCCTTGCAGTGTCCTTTGAGGTAGACATCATCTTCAAAAAGCGTCCATGCAAAAACATTATCTTCGCAAAGTGTCTCTATATGTAAAACCAAGAAAGGGCACCTAAAGAGGCGCAACTATTTACAATAAAATTTTTTGGATCACTCCAAGTTCATGATCGCTAGTTCAAGTGGTGAAAACGCTGCCAATCAAACAGGGCAACAAAGTGCTACCAGAAAAACAAAAACATGATAGCAAAAAGGCACAACTGGTGCAAACAAACCCTCCTGGGTAACGAGATTTGGAAAAGTATTTCTTAATGGCTACCAGATTCAAAGTAGTCATTGGCAATCCGTAAGTACTCCTCTTCTCACGGTGTCAAGCCAGGGATCTTTGGTTTAAGTTGCCGGGCTGGAGCTGATGCAAGAGCAGCCTGGTTCCTAGGATCGGGTACCTGAGCAGTCTGAGTGGCAACGGTAGTTGGAGGGGCAGCAATAGGTCTCTTTGGCTTGTACCTTTCAAGAAACTCAGGAATACAGCGGATATTCAGGGCGTACCACCCCTGGAGTCCCTCATGCCGGGTGAAGGTCACATACTCCCCAGGCTGCAGGTCTCTATCAGGATGCCCCCTCCTCAGATGGGGCTCCACGTCCCGCCGGTTAAAGAACAGGTTGCTGATTCTTTTGGGTCCGCAATAAATCCGAACCCCTTCTCTCGGTTTACATTCGGCACCTGCCCCCATCCAGCTGCATCCCGGGGACCATGATGCCCAGCACGGGCCCTCTCCTTCCGGGCCAGATCCGGGCCCAGCACAGCCTTCTTTCTCTGCTCCCGATATTCCGCTGCCAGCTGTCGAATGGTGTCCCGACGTCCTGCCCAATTCTCTTCTTCCTCCCGCTCTTCCCGGGACCTGCTCTCACTCACGGCACTAGCATCCCGGTCCCAGACCAGTTCCAGGACGACCTGGCCAGTCGCTGCAACTGCGGTACACCCCAGGGCCTTCCCAGGTGGAGGAACATCCGACATACCTGGGGCCTCCTGGCGGCGCGACCTCTGCTCCGGTGCAGGTGGTGATGGAGCAGATGGTGGCTCCGGATCCGCAGGGGTCTCTGCGGGGACCTGTGCAGCCTCGTCAGGTCCGGGCAAGAGCTCCGCTTCCACTCCCGGGTCCTCCGGTAACTCCTTCAGGCAGGCGGCACCTAGCCGTACAGTCAGGGTAGAAGTATAGATCAGCGCTGCCCGGGGACAGTCCGGTGTGGTAGCGGCAGGTACCGATGGAGAGGGTACCGCTGGTGTAGGCCCCACCGGGGAGCGCTGCCGTATCAGCTTCTCTAAGGCTTCCTTTCTCAGCTGCAGACTGGCTGTCAATTCAGCTATTTCAGCTTCTAATTGCTGACGGTTCATTCCGGAGTTTGGGTTGGCGCCGTCAGCCATGGCGCCAGGGAGATCCATTTCCCCGCGCTCTGCAGGCCTCCTTACCTCACTCTCCAAAATGGCGTTTTGGCGTTCTTCCTGCCTCGGCCCCTTTCCCACCACTGGCTTCTTCTGCCCCTCCTTTCGGGGGGCGGCGTCTTCTTCCAGCGCCTCCATACCAAGCCAGTATACGAACCCCTTGGGGGGTGGGCCATGTCGCTGTCACATAGTAATTCAGGCAGGGAAGGCCCAATAGTCTTTGCGGTCTTTTCTTAGTACCTCCCAGCTCTACACGCCCTTCTTCTCCGCGCCAGCGGCCATTTCTAATGTCCATTTTACAGTCTATTAAATCAGGTCTTCTGCACATTTTCAAAAGTTCAAAGTCTCACAAATTTCAGGCGCACAGAACCCGATGGCATCGGGTCTCGTCATCCTGTTCGTGACGCCAAAATTGGGTCACCCTCACACCCAGGGCTGTGGGGTACTCGGTACCGCGCCGGTGTCAGGGGGAGGTGTCACAGCAGCGGTGACCCGGTCCGTGGCCCTGGGCGCCCAGTATCGATGGCGGTGATGTTAATAGTGTAGTTTATATGGATAGTTCGTGACGCCACCTGTGGTGTTTGGCAAGTAAGATGTTGAGCCAACGCTGCATGCAGATCCACTGAGACTGATGGTGTAGTGCAGCAAAGATGGTGTAGCTCCCCACAGGTGGAGCTGTAGTCCCAGGGCAGTGTAGGTGCAATGGATGAGGAGAGGCGCAGAATGGTATAGATGCGGTTACCCAGATGTAGCGGTGCTGAAGGTGTTAGCGGCAAATGTATGGAGGACACCAGGGCTTGCAGTTTCAAAGCTTTACTCACAGTTCGTGGTACCAACTGGTGCCTGCCTCCGTGCCGTGTCCTCCGGTGTAGAGACTCAATCAACCTCCCGGGCAAGTCAGGGTTCTCCTCTCCAACACTTCGCCAACATGTGCCTTTCCTGAACGACTCCTCTATTGCGCCTTTTAGTGTGAAGAACTCCAGTGCCGTGGTTACTCTGAAGTTCCTCCTGTCAGATGTTCCTAGAACCTTACTTGTATTACAGACAGCTGTAGCCCGATCAGGGACCTCCTGGATTCCGGCTCTCTATCCGTGTTGCTGTTGTGTCCCAAGTCTTAGATGGGAGTAGTGCATTTACAGCCAACTACTCCACCGGTGTCTGCTGCAGAACCATAAGTGTCCATACAACCTCAGGGACCGGGCCCCGGCCTTGCGCTGAGAACCTATAGGCAGGGTTCCTCTTCCAACCCACAACTTCTCTCTGTTCTCTTACTCCTTCGTTCCGCGCTGTTCCTTCTCTCTCTTATGGAAGCTTATGTTGGAGTTCTACGTCTTTCTCCTTTTCTTCTCTTCTTCTCTTTCCTGTGCCAGCTGGCTCAGATTACTGAGGCAGCTGCAGCACTTTCTAAACTGAACTCAAACTGAACAAAAAACTAACTTCAGAACTGAACTCCTCTTGCCTGACCTCCTGTCAGACTGACCTTCTGTCAGCCTGCTCTCCTTCTCTGGGACTCACCCCAGACTGACCTGTAATTCTAAACCTTCCCACTCTTTTATATGGATCTCCACTCCACCCACCTCCCAGCACATCTCGTGTTACGAAGCAAGGAATCACCAGAGGTGCTCTGCTACTCTCTAAGCATGAGCCACAATGTGATCAGTGCTGAACTATCCTGTGTGTGGGATGCAGGTGTTGGAGTGTGGAAAGGAGCTCCCAACTTACCTAGTTGGTGGGGCACTACACCTTAGAAGGTGCAGTACCTCTGTGGCGACTGAGCCTCAGGGGCGCCACATTTACCCAGCCTTGTTTTTTAGCCAGCTTAAACAGCATCAATAAAGATAATTTCTCACTCTAGTTTCTGTGCAAAATACACCAGCTGTATAGACAAATCATACATTTTACAGTAGTGCGCTTACAAATCAAAATGTTCCATCTGGAATGGATTATATTTATTGCATCAATCATGTGAATCATATTAAATATTGCACATATTTCAGGATAATACTTGATAAACAAAACGCTGTCCACTGCTCCCCTGGTCTTTGTTCACATGGCTGCAACAATGATGACATATCTCCAGTAAGCGACCGCTGCAGCCAATCATGGACTGCCCACTATATGTGTTGATGAGAATGTGTGATGCTGACATTGTTTTTCTCCTGTATCGACGGTTGGTGAATGTGTTCATCTGTACAGTGTGTGCATTACATGAACACCACATTAACACCATATCTGCAAGTTTAAAGCGTTTTTTCACATGACAGGTCCCCTTTTTATTTCCATTCTCTTTTGTTATAAGAACAGAAAAACAAAAATGTGGCCCAGTGATAATAATATCGTCAATTGGGTTTCTGTCATACTGGGCACAATTTTATGTTAAAAAAAATACATGCTGCTCTATTTGTTCTATGTTTTTGATGTAATCTGTTCTTGAGGCTCCGATGTAGATGTGAACAAAAGCCTAAGGCCTCATACTCACTGGCGATTAAAAAAACGGTCAGATTTCTGGACTTTAAAAAAGGGTGCAGTGTTATGCGAGTGTCATGCGATTTCTAATCTTTCCATCCGTTTTCTATCCGTTATCCTTCCGTTTTACCTCCGTTTTCCATCCATTTTTTTTCCCAGCAACTATTTTTCTACAGTCATTTACACAACCATTTATAGTGTTCTATACCACAGAATGGTGATGTATCCGTTTAAAACGGATGGTCCATTTTTGGTCCTTTTTTTAATCGCACCCGTTGACTTGTATTGGCGCAAATCGCAGCATGCTGCGATTTTTTTTCTCAGACCGATTTTGGATGAGAAAAAAATCGCAAGTGAGATGTCACCCATTCACTAACAGTGGTCACAGTGCAATCCAATTTAAAATCGGATTGCAATTGTCTGATTTTATCGCCAGTGAGTATGAGGCCTAAGGCCGGGATCACACATGCGGGAAACTTGGATGAGTCTCGGATGTTAATACCCGGCACTGCCGTCGACACTCGGGAGCGGAGTGCGCGGCTCCATGTATTGCTATGCAGCCGCACGCTCTGATCCGAGTGCCGGCGGCAGTGCCAGGTATTAGCATGCAAGACTCAGACAAGTTTCTCGCATGTGTGATCCCGGCCTTACACTGAATATTTTACTATCAGCTGAAATAATTCCCTTATATCTGACCGGTGTCTATGCAAATATTATTTACAGGATGTAATTATGGGAAACAATGCTAAAAGTTTCTGCACATAACAAGTTTTAGAGCCAAGATGATAGCAGCAATAAACCTTGACCGGAAATACTCTGATGGTTTATGTGTCATTGGTCCCTCTCTTCCAGGCTATCAGTAAGCAGGAAACTCAAGCCCTTAAATATGTTTGACATGTTTACAACATGCAACAAAAACCCAAATCCACTGTTAAATAGTCAGAAATCCCTCTTGTTGCAGTGAATGGCTGTGGTATGTGAAGATGATTTAAGGAATAGCACTGCTGTGCAAACATTGACCTCGGTGCTTTACACAGTTCACACATACACAGCACTACAAAGTTGATGAGAGCTGTCAGAGACACCTTGAATAAGTCACTCTACTCACCTTCCAAAATAACACACTGCTCTATTCTATTCAGCCAAAGTTCACAGCAAGGTACACTTCACATCCCATCATTTACCCTCAATGGATTTTATAGTGAATGTTGAAAAATATTTTTTCCTTATGCCATTGTGGCATAAAGTGCCTAAACACGATATCAGTAAATTATTACCAGTTTTATATTTATATAATAGTGTGAGTGATTTACACTTCAGGATAACAAGTACTACATAAAGAGCTCCTTCAGCCATGTACGGTAGTTACGGTATTTTTATATATAGACATAGTTCGTTCATGTCATGTACAGTATATACACTGCTGAGAACATTGTACTTGAATGGTGGGGATTCAACAGGACCAACGCAAAACAACTCTGCTACATTCAGGCTTTGGGATTGAAGGGAATCTGTCACCACTCATCAGATTTCTGCTATGCCATAAGAAAGCAGCTTGATGTAGGGGCAAACATCCTGATTCCAGCAATTTGCGCTGAACTTCTTGCTGCAGTTTTGATAAAATCACTGTTTTATCTGCTGCAGATATACCAGTTCTCTGAATGCTGAGCTTTGTATAACCCATCCACACCACTGATTGGCAGCTTTTTGCCTATGAAAGGGGTACATAGACAAAGTTGCCAATAAGTGGAGGGGTCTGGGTTATACAGAGCTTATGAATATGGAGGACTACATAGCAGAAGATTTACTAGTCCTCTAGTAGTGATAATCTGCTGATAAAATAGTGATTTTATCGAAACTACAGCAAGCAACCCAATAAGTGAAACATCATTGGAATCGAGTCTCTGTGTCACAACCCTGTAGTCAAATTCCCAGGGCCAGGGGCTCCTTCACTATCTATAATGTGCCCTAGCTATCCCTGCTCCCTGGATTACTTCTGATGGTGAAGACACCGGTGCCACCTTGCTGAACTTCTGAATCATCCCTATATCTGTCCCCCTACCCCACCCAGGGAAGTGGGGAGTAATAGTGTACAGTTGTGTGAAAAAGAGTTTGCCCAATTCCTGATTTCCTATTCTTTTGCATGTTTGTCACACTTACATTTTTTCAGATCAACAAACAAATTTAAATGTTAGACAAAGATAATACAAGAAAACACAAACTGCAGTTTTTAAATGATGGTCTTTATTAAGGGAAAAAGAAATCCAAACCGACAGAGCCCGATGTGAAAAAGATATGCCCCACTTAAAACATAAATTAACTGTGGTTTATCAAAATTTTGGAAAGCTAAGTTCAAATTCCCTAGCCACACCCAGGCCTGATTACTGCCACACCTGTTCTCAATCAAGAAATCACTTAAATAAGACCAGTGGGACAAAAGTGAAGTAGACCAAAAGCTAGACATCATGGTGCGATCCTAAAAAAATTCTGAAACAAATGAGAAACAAAGTATTCGAGATGTATCACTCTGGAAAATATTATAAAGCTATTTCTAAATCTTTGGGACTCCAGCGAACCACAGTGAGAGCTATTATCCACAAATGGTGCAAACATGAAACAGTGGTGAACCTTCCCAGGAGTGGCTGGCCGACCAAAATTACCCTAAGATCGCAGCGACGACTCATCCAAGAGGTCACAAAAGACCCCACAACAACATCCAAAGCACTGCAGGCTTCACTTGCCTCCGATAAGGTCAGTGTTCATGACTCCATCATAAGAAAGAGACTGGGCACAAATGGCCTTCATGGCAGAGTAACAAGATGAAATCCTCTGCTGAGCAATAAAACATAAATGCTCCTCTCAGGTTTGCCAGAAAACATCTTGGCGATCCCCAAGACTTTTGGGAAAATACTATATGGACTGATGGGACAAAAGTTAAACTTTTTGGAAGGTGATGTTCAGCATTTCAGAAAAGGAACGTCATATGAACAGTAAAATATGGTGGTAGTGTGATGGTTTGGTGCTGTTTTGCTTCTTTTGGGACCTGCAAGACTTGCTGTGGTAAATGGAACCTTGAATTCTGCTGTCTACTAGTGATGGGTGAGTAGCATTGTTGTTTGTGTTTCCCTGAGCAGGCTCGGGTGTCATCCGAGTATTTTGTCGTGCTCGGAGATTTAGTTTTCGTCATCTCAGCTGCATGATTTGCGACTTGTAGACAGGTTGAATACATGTGGGAATTCCCTAAAAAACAGGCATTTCACACATGTATTCAAGCTGTCTAACAGTCGCAAATCATGCAGCTGAGGCGACGAAAACTAAGGCTGTGTGCACACGCTGCGGATTAGGTGCAGATTCATCCGCGCGGATTTCGTAAAATCAGCAGGTGAAACCGTAGGTCAAAATACCTGCGGATTGCTCTGCGGTTTTGCCCTGCGGTTTTTCATCTCCTCAATGGAGGAGATGGCAAACCGCAGCAGAATCCGCAGAAAGAATTGACATGTCAATTCTTTCTGCGGATTGAAAACCGCAGATAATCCGCGCGGAAAATTCCGCACTGTCTGCATTGCGGTTTTTGATTCCCATAGGGAATCATGGTTCTGTACACCTCAGCAAAAACTGCTGCGGGTCCGCAGCGGCCAAAACCGCTGCGGAACCGCAGCAAAATCCGCAGCGTGTGCACACAGCCTTAATCTCCGAGCATGCGAGTATACTCGCTCATCACTACTGTCTACTGAAAAATCCTGAAGGAGAATGTCCAGCCATCTGTTCGTGACCTCAAGCTGAAAAACACTTGATTTATGCAGCAGGACAATGATCTAAACCACACCATCAAATCCACTGCTGAATTAATTAATAAAAACAAAATTAAGACATTGGAGTGGCATAGTCAAAGTCCTCACCTTAATCTGATTGAGATGCTGACCTTAAACCCTCCACTGTGGCTGAATTACAACAGTTCTGCAAAGATGAGTGGGTCAGAATTCCTCCAGAGCACTGTAAAAGACTCATTGCCAGTTATCGCAAACGCTTGATAGCAGTTGTTGCGGCTCAGGGTGGCCCATCCAGTTAATAGGTTCAGGGGGCAATTACTTTTTCACACAAGGTCCTGGAGCTTTGGATTTTTTTTCTTAATTATAAAGACTTTCATCTAAAAACTGCATTTTATATTTGCTTGTGTTAACTTTGTGTAATATTTAAATTTGTTTGTTGATCTGAAACATTTAAATGTGACAAACATGCAAAAGAATAGGAAATCAATGAAGAGGGCAAACACTTTCACACATCTTTATTATATACACAAACAAGACAAACAATGGAGGACATACAGGGATAAATGAAAATACCAAAGATACGAATATGCACTCACAGGCAACAGAGAGGAACACCTGGGAGAAAGGTAAACCAAATAGGAGAGGATGAGGATTTGTACAAGACAAAACACCAAGCAACAATAACAGAACAATACTCCAAAAGACTCTACCAACAACCGACACCTCCACTCCACACCAAGCAGTACAAGACTAACACTGGCAATCCAGATTGCCAAAGGCGAGTATACATAGCAGAAGGGAGTGGCCAATACTGCAGTGAGAGATCATCCAAGCAGGGAGGCTTCAGAGACTCTAGCTGACCAGTCAATGCAACATTTCCTATGAAGAAGTACTTCTAATCAGTGCAGGAGTGCAGGAAATCAGACGCTACGATCTTTTGGCCCCACTCTAAACCCATAATACTCGGTCATTATGCTGCTCTTAGATTAGGTGGTCAAAAACCTAGTTGCAGATTCCATTTAAACTATCCAATACCTGTACATATGCCATATTTCTATTGTGCTGCAGTTACCTTGATGGTTAAGATCAAGTCAAGGGTGAACTGATTAAGCACCAAGGAACTGTCCAGTGGCTCACACCATAAGGAAGCTAACTACAGCACATACAGTTAGGGCCATATATATTTGGACAGAGACAACATTTTTCCAATTTTGGTTCTAGACATTACCACAATGAATTTTAAACAAAACAATTCAGATGCAGTTGAAGTTCAGACTTTCAGCTTTCATTTGAGGGTATCCACATTAAAATTGTTTCAGCTCCTTAACATGTGCCACCCTGTTTTTAAAGGGACCAAAAGTAATTGGACAATTGACTCCAAGGCTATTTCATGGACAGGTGTGGGCAATCCCTTCGTTATGTCATTCTCAATTATGTAAATGTGTTAGGTTCATGGTCATGTGTCCTTCACTATGTTAGTTATTATTATTTTTATGGAAATAAATATATGTTTATAGAGGAATTTTTTGAAAAATATTTTTATAATTTTTTATTGATAATAATTAATAAAAATAATATTTTATATGGGTATCTGAACTCCTTTTTCTTCTGGTTGCATATGGTAGTTGGAGTATACCTTTTATTGGTGAGTTTTATTGGTGTAACCCCTTCTTTTCTGGATTTTTATTCATATATGGATAGTATATGGCATAATTCATTTGATTAAGTTCGTACAGAAAAAAACAGCATCTCATCATTTATTAATCAAACTACCTAGCTTATTATTTAGAGATATAGGTACATTTGTGAATGAGGGGAGTGTAATATTTGTATGCAGGTGAAAAGTGGGCCCCTCAAAGTCAATGTTACTGGTGGGCCCTTGGCACCCCAGTCCGACACTGGGTGTATGGATCTGAGCCACGTGTGTGCGAAGTGTGCAAAGCGGAGCCACACGTGTACGAGCTGTGCGGAGCTGAGCTGCGCATCTACGAGGTATACAGAGCGGAGCAGCGCGTGTGCGAGGTGTACGGAGCTGATCCAGCCGCGCGTGTACGAGGTGTGCGTAGCTGAGCCGCGCATGTACGAGGTGTGCGGAGCGGAGCCGCACGTCTACAAGGTATACGGAGCGGAGCCATGTGTGTACGAGGTGTGTGGCGCAGAGCCGCACATCTACAAGGTGTACGAAGCGGAGCCGCGCGTGTACAAGGTGTACGGAGCGGAGCCGCGCGTCTACGAGGTGTACGGAGCGGATCCACACATGTACGACGTGTACGGAACGGAGCCCTGTGTATGCACAGTGTACGGCGATGAGCCGTGTGTACGGCGATTAGCTGTGTGTATGGAGCGGAGCCGCACGTGTGCGAGGTGTACAAAGTGGTGCTGAGCCGTGTGTTTACAGAGCGGAGCCACGTGTGTACGAGGTGTATGGAGCTAAGCCGCATGTGTACAAGGTTTACAGAGCGGAGCCATGTGTGTATGGAGCGTGGCCGCGTGTGTACAAGGTGTACGGAGCAGAGCCGCATGTGTACGAGGTTTACAGAGTGGAGCCATGTGTGTACTGAGTGGAGCCGTGTGTGTGCGAGGTGTACGGAGTGGAGCCGTGTGTGTGTAAGAGGCATGCAAAGCGGAACCGTGTGTGTATGAGGTGTGCGGAGCTATGTGTGTACAAGATGTATGATGGGGAACACAGGGGTACATGGCGGAGCCCCGAGGAGCACTTGAAAACTCCATCGGAAGTGACGTGCTGGAAGCTGACAGGAAATTAGGTAATTTCGGGAGGAGATTGTGACGGAACCATGGAGGCATTTCAGGGAATGCTTCAGATCATCACCATGTCCTCCTCCGACAGCGGGATCGCCTTGGACTCTGGGATGCCGGCCATGTGAGTGGATCATGATATGTCCTGCACCACGAGGCTCAGTTGGGCAATACAATGTGAGCCGGACTGGTATAGTATCTTTATAGAATCTTTCTCTCTCTCTCTGTTTCTTTCTCTCTCTCTGTTCTTTCTTTCTCTCTATGTTCATTCTTTCCCCTCTTTCTTTCTCTCTCCCTCTCTGTTCTTTCTTTCTCTTTTTTTCTGTCTCTGTTCTTTCTTTCCCCTCTTTCTCTTTTTCTCTCTCTCTGTTCTTTTTTCTGTCCCCTCTTTCTCTCTGTTCTTTCTCTCTCTGTTTCTCTTTCTTTCTTCTTTCTTTCTCTGTTTTTTTTTCTCTCTCCTTTCTTTCTCTCTCTGTTTCTCTTTCTTCCTTCCTTTCTCTCTGTTTTTTTCTCTCTCCTTTCTTTCTCTTCTTTCTTTCTCTCTCTGTTTTCTTTTTTCTCTCTCTGATCTTTCTTTCTTTTCCTCAGTACCAGCCACTGTGCCCACAGTACCAGCCACTGTGCCCACAATGCCAGCCACTGTGCCCATAATGCCAGCCACTGTGCCCTCAGTACCAGTCAGTGTGATCAGCAGTGATAAATGGGTGTGGTTGGGGTGTGGACATGGGTGTGACTAGTTGTGAAATGGGTGTGGTCGGGCGGCCGGCAACCAATCATCATAGTGGAAGTCATCTGTTTCCATCAACTTTGTTATATGTGGGCAGTGGGCACCTCTAGTAAAGTGGGCACGAGATTGCGGGTCTTGTCACCTCTGCCTCACACACAAGTTACTATGAGGTGTACTTTATTCCTGCCACATTTTTCTTGGCCTACTGGGAGAAATGTTTTGACCAGTTGAAAGTTATACAACTATATAACCTGAGGATTGTGCATGTGTGCGCTGCCCGCATGTGTGTGTATATATATGTGTATATGTGTGTGTATATATATATATATATTTACTTACTCTGACCCCTATATAAACCCTGCCCCTCCGACCGCTGTCTACTTTCCCATGCTCCTGTTCCAATCCTGGGGTCTCTTTTGGTCCCCCCTTGGTCCTCCACATGCTGAACATCTAGGATATGACTAACATTGCGCAATGTGCGCTTGTTCGTCGCCAGATGCAGCATCCTGTCCAGTGTGTGAGGAGACGGTGATTTGTCTCTGGCGTTAACCCCTCTGCTGCCATGTTGGGCACAGCCTGTGACGAGGAGCATCTCTTCCTGTGTATCTGGCCACAGGCTGCACACCGAAGGCTGCTTCTTCTATCTGGGGAAGTTCATGAAGCAGAAGCCTCTGTGTGACTCATGTGAAGTAACTTGTCTGACAGGTCATTGGTCCAGGTCAGCAGGTGATTGCAGACTATTAGCTGGTTTCGATGTTAGGTACAGGTGAGTCAGGACTAGATGTTGGGTGGAAGCCTTCCAGTATTTTTAAGGCCTCGTGCACAAGCTGGGTATTTTGTGAGTTTTTACCTCAGTATTTATAAAGCCTCGTGCACACGCTGAGTATTTGGTGAGTTTTTACCTCAATATAAGGCCTCGTGCACACGCTGAGTATTTGGTGAGTTTTTACCTCAGTATAAGGCCTCGTGCACATGCTTATTTGGTCAGTTTTTCACTCAGTATTTGTAAGGCCTCATGGATATGCTGAGTATTTGGTGTTTTTTACCTCAGTATTTGTGAGGCCTAGTGCACACGTTGTGTATTTGCTGAGTTTTTTACCTCAGTATTTAAGTATTTTAGTGACTTCCCGACCCTGTCACATGACCGGGGGGCCCACAGAGTCTGAACAGCCCAGGAACCTGGCTACCCTTAATCCACCCCTGGTTATAGGTTTATAAAACTAATCCGAAACACTATGGACCGTAAAGGCCCCTTTACATTTAGTGATGCACCAGTGATCCCGACCACTATACGACCCGGTCAGCATCGCTGGTGCATCGCTAAATGGTCGCTAGTGAGCTGCCAAACAGGCAGATCTCACAGCGACGTAGCGATGCAGCAGCGGTCGTTACTTACCTTTCAGACGCGGCGATCCTGACGTCCTCCCGCACGCGACCACGCGTCGCTCGTCGGCGCCAGCAGGAAGCGCATGACGAGAAATGGAGCTGCACGATCTCGCGCGATCAGCGACAGACAGCGGGGGAGCCGGTCGGAGGTAAGTATCACACATAGCGATATCGCTAGCAATATCGCTGCTGCGTCACAAAATCGGTGATGCTTTAGCGATATTGCTAGCTATATCGCTATGTGTAAAGCCCCCTTAATTGAAAGTGCATCATGGAAGAGGTAATACTTTTCAATAATAATAATAAAAAACAAAACAAAAAAAACTTTTGTATTATTTTGGGGTTTTATTTGTTTTTTTTGGGTGGAGAGCAATACCTACATGTATGTCATTCACATTCCATGCATGATCAATCAATTAGAGCTCATTAACCCCTTCACGACCTTAGGTTTTTCCGTTTTTTTGCTCCCCTTCTTCCCAGAGCCATAACTTTTTTATTTTTCTTTCAATATGGGGGCATAAGGACTTGTTTTTTGTGGGACGAGTTGTACTTTTGAACACCATCATTAATTATATCATATCATATACTGGTAAACAGGAACAACATTTATTGATTATACCATATCGTGTACTGGAAAAAGAGGTTCTTTTTTATTTAAGTGGTGAAAAAAATCCACACTTTGTAAAAAAAAAAATTAATTAAAAGAGCACCATTTTCAGAGCCCTCCATTTTTCGGGATCTGGGACTGGGTGAGGGCTTATTTTCTGTGTGCCGAGCTTCCATTTTTATTGATACCATTTTGGAGTAGATGCGATCTTTTGATCGCTTGTTATTGCATTTTATTCCCATGTTGCAGAGACCAAAATACTGTAATTCTGGCAAATTGATTTTTTTATTGTTACGCCGTTTACTGATCTGATGAATTTAGTTGATATTTTAATAGATCAGGTGTTTCCGAAGGCAGCAATACCCAACATGTATATTTTTTTTATTTATTTTTTATTGATTTATTTTGAATGGGGCAAAAGGGGCTTAATTTGAACTTTTATTTTTTTTCTAAAGTTTTAATACCTTTTAAAACATTTTTTTTCTACTTTTTACTTCCTTCAATAGTCCCCTGAGGAGATTTGAAGCTGTGGTCATCTATGAACGCCAGCCACGGGCCACGATCCACGATCATAGGAGATCTGCAATGACAAGCAAAGAGGTTCTTCTGATACCCTCGGGCTGTCATGATAACCCATAAGTGCCACGCAATCATGTGACACGGGCACCAATGGGTGGAGTTTGTGACATGCTTCTGGCGCAACCGTGTTAAATGCTGCTGCAAGAGATTGATAGCGGCATTTAACCTCTTAACAGCCGCAGATGGATCGCGATCAAATCAGCTGTTTTGTGCCAGAAAAGATGCGGGCACAGTGCCGGAGCCAGCATCAAATGCCGGGACACGACCTATGACGCATCTACACTCACTGGCCACTTTATTAGGTACACCATGCTAGTAACGGGTTGGACCCCCTTTTGCCTTCAGAACTGCCTCAATTCTTCGTGGCAGAGATTCAACAAGGTGCTGGAAGCATTCCTCAGAGATTTTGGACCATATTGACATGATGGCATCACACAGTTGGCGCAGATTTGTCGGCTGCACATCCCTGATGCGAATCTCCCGTTCCACCACATCCCAAAGATGCTCTATTGGATTGAGATCTGGTGACTGAGGAGGCCATTTGAGTACAGTGAACTCATTGTCATGTTCAAGAAACCAATCTGAGATGATTCGAGCTTTATGACATGGCGCATTATCCTGCTGAAAGTAGCCATCAGATGCCTGTTCTTAGCTGAGAGGAGTGGTACCCAGTGTGGTCTTCTGCTGCTGTAGCCCATCTGCCTCAAAGTTCGACGCACTGTGCGTTCAGAGATGCTCTTCTGCCTACCTTGGTTGTAACGGGTGGCAATTTGAGTCACTGTTGCCTTTCTATCAGCTCGAACCAGTATGCCCATTCTCCTCTGACCTCTGGCATCAACAAGGCATTTCCGGCCACAGAACTGCCGCTCACTGGATTTTTTTTCTTTTTCGGACCATTCTCTGTAAACCCTAGAGATGGTTGTGCGTGAAAATCCCAGTAGATCAGCAGTTTCTGAAATACTCAGACCAGCCCTTCTGGCACCAACAATCATGCCACGTTCAAAGGCACTCAAATCACCTTTCTTTCCCATACTGATGCTCGGTTTGAACTGCAGGAGATTGTCTTGACCATGTCTACATGCCTAAATGCACTGAGTTGCCGCCATGTGATTGGCTGATTAGAAATTAAGTCTTAACACACAGTTGGACAGGTGTACCTAATAAAGTGGCCAGTGAGTGTATATGTCATGGGTCGTGAAGGAGTTAAAACTGGAATCGATCCCAAGACAAGATCCCACTTTTTATTTGGGAATCTCTTTATCCCAGTGGTGTTCTGCTCCCAGGATGTTTTAAAACCCTAGCAATGACCCATAGAAAATTTTTCCCGTGATTGAAAATATGATTTTCTGTAGTCAAAAGCATAAAGAAAATTATTAGTTCACTTGTGGGATTGGGTGGGGAATTCTTATGGCCAGCTCCAGTCTTTATGCATTTATATGTATTTGTACAGAAAAAAAAAACTATAGGAAATATTCAGGGTGATGAATCCCACACTCAGTTGGCATGAGAGATTGTAAAGTGTTTTACAAGTGTATGCAGAGCACATGTTTTCTACTTTGCAAATAACTATAGTGCTTTTCTGACTTTCTCCTTTGCCTTCAGCTTTTCAGTTTGAAAGAAGACAATTTTGAAACGAGAGTTTGATTTTAATTCCCGATAATTTTCTGAAATTCATGTCCTTTCTTTGCATGGCTTTATCTTAGCTTGGTCACTTTTACAGGTTTCCTGTGCTTACCATTTTTATGCAACAATCTGTTTTTCTATAGTGTTCATTACTAACCTAATAGATTAAGCAGTATTATACATTGTAATTTCCATGTTCTACCTTTGTATTTATCTTTTAGTTACCGGTATCCTATCAGCAGATCCTGCCCTACAGTATTTTGGCCACGTATCTGAGCAGTAGTATATCTACCTAGATGGAATGGCTCTGTGAGGTAGCGCTGTCATTTACTTAGGGGATTCAAACGTGCAGCGAACAAAAACCAGTTCCGGCACGGATTTTCCATCAAATCATACAGTCCTTGCGGTTTCTTCACGCCTCATAAACCACAGCAGCAACAGAAAGTTCACTTAATAGCATTACCAGCATAGCGTCCATTATAATTCTTCACTCTTATTATCAATGTCCAGTACGCAGGCTCACTTAGCCTCACAATGATCTCACCCACGTCAGGGTTCCTCATGCGGCTGCAGCATTCAGCACACGTTTGTTCCGTCCAGGGAACTCTCAGGCACCCATCGCCATTGCTCCCAGCCACTTCACACGTACTGTCTGGGAGGAAGCTTCATCTCTGCAGGACCTTCCACACTGGACCAACCAGTTCCCAGCATTCACTACTTGTGACTCACCCTGGCCACATTATTTCGTTCATAGCCACGCCCCCTGGGTCACATGACTGACCTCATCACATGTCCTTCAGGCATTCACATAGCCTTTTACAACAGGCGTTTTCAGACACACCCCTGGGTGGGTTTGTAGGTAACTGGCCCGCCCAACTCCCAAGTTACCTAGAGACTTCTCCCTTATACCTTGAAATAACACCTCAGCAATACCATAGCTGATCAATACGCATAACTAAGTCTCCATCTCAAAGCCACCCCCTTTGAGATACACAACCATCCTTCAGGATTCTGCCACTCATCCTCTCCCTTGGAACCTCCACACAGCGCCCCCTAGCGGACATAGTGGTTGCTACACCACATACCTCGCCCCTCTGTTCAAACTTGTGGGGTTGAACACACAACATTACATCAGGCTCTCGAGACCGGGCACTCATCACACCTTGCCCTACAGGTCAAGAGAACCTTTTCCACCTGTCATACGGCCTCCTCTCTACGTTAGGCCTCCCCCGCCCCCAACGGTCAGAATATCGGTCCTGCTCTTTGACCCTCCAGTTACAGTGCATCATCAGACACGGTCCAGTCACCATCTTCATCTCTCTGTTTGTTCCCTTCCCCGACCAGCTCCCCCGGTTGGTACGGTCATCAGTCCTAATCAGGCCTACTGTCTGGCATGAGTCTGATTCATTCAGGGTCTCACAGGAACTACGGTCTCTCAACGTCATCCTGCCAGTCGAGCTACCACTTGCTGACACTCTTCGGCCCTCTGCCCTGTCACTTCTTGGCGGAACTCTTCGGGTCCTTACACCTTGTTGGGTTGCAGGTGGCCGCCACCTGGTATTCCGTACTTCTTTATTAATTCGCCGGCGGTCCTGCCTCAACTGCTCAATCTCTTGCAGGTACCTCACTCGATACTCCAAGAGCAACCGAAAGTCTCTCAGGCTCTCCCCGGAGCCAATCACCAGGATGGGAATCCTACCCATTTCACTAGATACTTGATCTTCTTCATCAGGAGGGATCCTCACTCTCACCACACCAGAGATATTTACAAGGTCTTGCATTACCTTCCCGGATCTTCCAATAATTCTCCCAACCAGAGCTTTGGGTACCGGCACCACATCTTTCCGCAAACCCAGCTGATCCATAGCCTCCCTTGCTAACTCTAGGCGTCGAGCAGCCTTCACATTACTTTGCCTGACCTGCTGTTTTGTGTAGAGACATTGTAGATGCATCTCTTTTAGGACCGCTACTCGGGTAAATGTATCTTCTCTGTCCGATACTATCACCAACTGCCGAGTCTCAGGTGCCCAGTGCACCTTACACGCTTTGACCGCCTCTTTGAAAGCCTCATGCACACCTTCCTCCGCACAGGCCTCTTGCATGTCCTCTGGTACATCAATCACAAACTGGAAGGTTGTGGTCTTGCTCTCTTCCTGGACCGAAGGCTCTAGCTTTACCACGGACACTTCCCTCACTACAGCTGACCCGCCCGGGTGACCGTCTTCTTCCGTTCTTAACTCATCAACTTCACATGACTTGGTCCCTTCATGACCCTTTGCCCCGAGGGCTACTGGCCGTTCTGTCCTGTTATCACTTGCGCTCACCCACGGTAAGTGTTCATCCAACTTCTCCTGCAGAAGACTTTTAACTACTCCTCTGAGTTCTTCCATTTCTTCTGTAAGGGTCTTGTTCACATTTTGCCACGTTGACAGGTGACTTCTGAGCTTCAAGACTTCTTTCTCGAGCTCCTTCACTCTGTGCTCGGCCGTTTGTCTCATCACACTTTCACGTTCGAGATGATCCCTTACTGTCTCTTTTATTGACTGTATCTTCTGCTCTAGTTCTCTTTTGGCCAGTATGTGTTGCACTACTACTTCTTTAATCATATCGTCAAAAGGTACCCCTGGGTTAGTCCCGTCAGTCGAGTGAACCTCCCAGTTACCCTCTGACTGTGTCTCTACTCCCGTTATCTTCTCGACCAGGTTACCATCAGTCCTGTCACAAGTTTCAGTCAGCACAGCACTAGATTCTGTCCTAGGGGTGGCTACTGGCAATGACATGTCACACCACACCGTACGGTAAACCCCCAAGACACTCTCTATCCGTGTGTCAGCTCCGCTCTTTTTGTTTACCACACCCTTCTCATTCACACTGATGTACTCTTCAGGTGACGTCAGGTCAGTAAATTTGTCCGACGCCATTCTTTCTCCGGTCGCCCCTACGTCTGGTCTGTCCATGTTGGGAGGCGTCAGCGTCTCAGTGTCTGCTAGCCCTACAGTAGAAACGTCTCTGTTCTCCTCCCCTACATCATCAAATATGACAAAGTCTCGGCACTTCTCAAAGGTATGTACTAAGTTTGGTGGCATCCTACCGCCTTGGCACTCCCCCTTTTTCATCTCAATCAGGACTCTGTCCACCTTATAGTTAACAATGCCCCCGTGGACGCAGCGAACTCTGACGTTTTTCTCGGTCAGAGACAAAACGAGCGGAGTTCCTGTCAGAGTCACCTGACTCTTGGAGTCCAGCCTACCAGAGACTCCTTCCTGGTACAGCATCACGGTACACACCTGCGGCCCATCGTTACTATCCAGAAAGGATAGCCCACATTCCTCCCAAGACATATACATACACTGCGGTACTCCAGACATACCCACTGAGTCAACCAGTGCTGCCACTTCCTGAACCACCCCAATTTGGGTTACCGCCCCCTCCCGGGACTCCACCCCTTTTTGGGTTACCACCCCGATTTTGGCCACCGCCCCCTTTCGGGATTTCCCAATGTCCGTTTTACCGGTCTTTTCAGACCACAGTTCACACAACACAGTTTATGTCTTAACAATACCACACAAGTCCTTGTTGGCACCACCACAGCTCCTGCTGTCACCGATCACCGACACCACCGGCTGCTGTACACACAGCGACTGGAGTCACTGCAGCTCCTGCTGCGCCGTCTTCGTGGACCCGCCGATCCACCGGAAGCCGCTTGTCACCTTCGTAACCCTGCCGAGTTACCGGAAGCCGCTTGTCACCTTCGTGACCCCACTGAGCCACATCAAGCCGCTTGTCACCTTCTTGACTCCCACTGAGCCACCGCAGGCTGAGTTGAGAAAAGAAAAACACCACACAAAAAAACTCATGTGTCCTTTCTGTGTGCTATTCAGGATGTACCGTCTCCGCCTGAGACCTTCCAACACACAGGGCGCACCGGGTGCTATTCAGGGAGCCGACCCTCTTTCCAGGGTTTCCCAACACACCGGCCTCACCAGGTCCAGGGGCTTAGCGGGTGCTATTCAGGACATCCGTCTCGGCTTGAGACTGCCCAACACTTACGCCTCACCAGGTCCAAGGTCATACCACGTGCTCCAGGGCTCTTCCCAACACTGACCCTCCAGGACCTTGCTCACTGAACCCTCCAGGAACACAGTCTTTACCACTGACCCAGGTCAGTACACCATGAACACCAGTCTGTTACCTGTGTCGGCCACACAGGTAGTCGGATACCTCTTCTCCTCAGAGGCACCCTATAGCAATCACCAGTCTCTTGCTCACTGAGCCCGGTCAGTAAAACACTTTTTTTTTTTTTTCTCTTTCACGACCGTCACCTGCTGGCCGCGCAGGTTCTCGGACCCCTCTACCGCAGAGGTGCCCTATCAGTCTCTTTCTCCTGGGGAAATGGCCGCACTGGGCTCACCGATCCGGACAGTGTCTTACTCACTAGGCCGCCCCACGGTTCCAGAACCATAGCCGGGCAGTGGCTTCCCCAACCGTCAGCCTTCCTGGCTCAGTGTTGCCAGCACTGCAACATGCACTTTTTGGAAACCGTTGCCCTTAGCAACCGACTTTGCAGTCCTCTTCCGTTGCTCCCAGCAACAAGGCTACAACATTGCCCATAGCTTTCTCCACCAAATATGAGGTAGCGCTGTCATTTACTTAGGGGATTCTCGCTTGCAGCGAATAAAAACCAGTTCCGGCACGGATTTTCCATCAAATCATACAGTCCTTGCGGGTTTATTCATGCCTCATAAACCACAGCAGCAACAGAAAGTTCACTTAATAGCATTACCAGCATAGCGTCCATTATAATGCTTCACTCGGGTTATCAATGTCCAGTACGCAGGCTCACTTAGCCTCACAATTATCTCACCCACGTCAGGGTTCCTCATGCGGCTGCAGCATTCCGCACACGTTCGTTCCCTCCAGGGAACTCTCAGGCACACATCACCATTGCTCCCAGCCACTTCACACGTACTGTCTGGGAGGAAGCTCCATCTCTGCAGGACCTTCCACACTGGACCAATCAGGTCCCAGCATTCCTCACATGTGACCTACCCTGGCCACATTATAAGGTATATAGCCACGCCCACCGAGTCACGTGACTATGACCTCATCACAGGTCCTTCACACACTCACATAGCTTTTTTAATACAGGCGTTTTCAGACACACCCCTGGGTGGGTTTGTAGGTAACTGGCCCGCCCAACTCCCAAGTTACCTAGAGACTTCTCCCTTATACCTTGAAATAACACCTCAGCAATACCATAGCTGATCAATACGCATAACTAAGTCTCCATCTCAAAGCCACCCCCTTTGAGATACACAACCATCCTTCAGGATTCTGCCACTCATCCTCTCCCTTGGAACCTCCACACAGCACCCCCTAGCGGACATAGTGGTTACTACACCACAGCTCCTAAACTCTTCTAGTGCAATTTAGCATTTGGTAGCCTAAAGGGGCATTTACATTGCAAGATAATTGTGAATGAATGTTGTCTAAAATGTTTGGGTTTTTTTAACATTATCTTGCTGTGTAAAGAGGCTGCCGATCATGTCGATGCATTTTGCTCGTTCATTGGATAAAAAGATCTTTTATGCAGCGTAAAAAAAAACATTGTTCTTTGCAGTGCATTGTTCTGTCTAATCAAAACTTAGGCAGCCGAGAACCATTGCAGTGCAGACAGGCATTCAAATGATCACTGGTTGGTAAAAGCTAACTAATCGGCAGTCATAGTGGGCCACCGGTGGGTCCGTATAAACAGACTCTTGGCTATGTGTCCACGATCAGGATACACAGCAGCGCTTTGGATGCAGTGTATTTCGCAGCATCGGAAAAGCTGCGTTCTAATCACGCAAGTAAATCCGCATGTGTTCAATGAACCATGCAGACTTAGGGTGTTGTGAGTTCATTCTCTGGTTCACCAGTTGTGAGTTCCCCATCTGGACTCCCTCTGATGGTGACGGGAGGTGGTGCGGCTGGTTTGATCGGTGGAGCTCTGCCACCTGAGAATGAGGATGACGATTGGATCTCAGGATTCTCAGATTGGATTTAACACAGCTGACGCCCTATTCAGTTGCTGGTGATTCCTTCTGGCTTGTCAGCTCTTGGTTTTCAGCTCTGCTCCAGTCATCCAAAGCTAAGTTTTTCTGCTAATGTTCACACTTGATTTTGTTGGTCTATTCAGTTTTTTGTGTGCCCCAGGCTGGGGCTTCGGGATTCTAAAGAAAAAAAAAAAGATATTGCAAAAAATCTGACTGTAAAGACACCAGAAAACATGCTTCAGAAAAACGTTTTCCTGAAGTCTGCTGGCATCTTACATACGTTGTGTGCACATACCCAAATGTATTTGCTTCAGAATCCAGGACAAATATCCACGGTAGACCGTCAGGTTTCTAAAATAGATTTGCATGTCACTTTAAACAAGGTGTGTGTGTTTTGAAAACCACAAAATAAAAAAATTAACATATCACTATTAGTTTCATCCATCACCAGTGTAATTTTCTGTTTGAACTCTCATTGTCACAGTGTTGCTTTTTGTGTAATCACATACTGTACATGCTAGCCAATTAAAGGGAATCTGTCACCCCTTTTTTCGAATATGAGCTCTACATCTTAATATAAATAAAACTTTTTTTTCATAAACTAGTTTATTTATTAATTGAGAACAGCATAATATCGTTACAACATTTCTAAATACAACCAAATAGGTAGTTTTCATTATAGTGGTACAGACCATAATGATACTGTCAAAAGTTTTCAAAAATATCAAGATAATATGTAAACGTCAAATCACATATCAGAATAAACCTTTTTTTTTAAAGAAAAGTATGACATATTAACAAATTGTTCACTAACTTCTTGCAATCAAGTTGGGCTTTGTCAAGCCTGACAAAGGAAAGAAAAGAACTTTTAGTAAAAAATTATCACAAAATAGAAAAGTCAAGAAGAGATCCAAAGGGGAGAGGAAGAAATGAGCAAGGTTTATGAATACACCCAGATTCAGGTATGTACAAGTACAATATATGATGTCTTCATCACGACAGAAGTATTGAAGAGTACTCCAGGGAATCTGAATAAAATCCATCCTTGCCAAGTACGGAAAAAGTTATCTGAGCTATTTTTATTATGAGCAGAGAGTCTTTCCATTCTACACAAAAAATCCATTTCAAGAGATCATTCTTGGATAGATGGAGTGATTCTAGAACGACAGTGTATGGGAATGACTGTTCTAGTGGTTAATATACAGTGTCTCAGCAATCCTCTTTTGATTGATTTAAAAGACCCTGGTATCATAGAAAGAAGTCCGATCTGGAGAGTTCTAGATGATGATTCAACTGTAATGTCTTTGTGAACATCAAAGACTTTGCTTCAGAGGCCACTTATTTGAGTGCATTCCCACCAGATGTGAAGCATAGTGACTTCAGCATTTTCACATCTCCAGCATTTATTGGAGACAGAGGGAAATATCTTATGAAGATCTGCTGGGCAACGGCACCATCTAGTTATGATTTTGTAATTTTTTTCTTGAGCTTTTCAAGCCAATGGAAGACTGTGTGTGCAAAAGAAAGTTTTGTTCGATTGGTCCTTCCGAGAAGGTCATCCCAATCTCTCCCACTCTTTGTTGAACCATAGAAGCGCTGAATTATTCTGAGACAACAAAATATAATATATTTGGGAGATTGTACAGTTGTGGCCAAACGTATTGACACCCCTGCAGTTTTGTCAGATAATACTCAGTTTCTTCCTGAAAATGATTGCAAACACAAATTCTTTGGTATTATTATCTTCATTTAATTTGTCTTAAATGAAAAAACACAAAAGAGAATGAAGCAAAAAGCAAAACATTGATCATTTCACACAAAACTCCACAAATGGGCCAGACAAAAGTATTGGCACCCTCAGCCTAATACTTGGTTGCACAACCTTTAGTCAAAATAACTGCGACCAACCGCTTCCGGTAACCATCAATGAGTTTCTTACAATGCTCTGCTGGAATTTTAGACCATTCTTCTTTGGCAAACTGCTCCAGGTCCCTGATATTTGAAGGGTGCCTTCTCCAAACTGCCATTTTTAGATCTCTCCACAGGTGTTCTATGGGATTCAGGTCTGGACTCATTACTGGCTACCTTAGAAGTCTCCAGTGCTTTCTCTCAAATCATTTTCTAGTGCTTTTTGAAGTGTGTTTTGGGTCATTGTCCTGCTGGAAGACCCATGACCTCTGAGGGAGACCCAGCTTTCTCACACTGGGCCCTACATTATGCTGCAAAATTTGTTGGTAGTCTTCTGACTTTATAATGCCATGCACACGGTCAAGCAGTCCAGTGCCAGAGGCAGCAAAGCAACCCCAAAACATCAGGGAACCTCCGTAATGTTTGACTGTAGGGACCGTGTTCTTTTCTTGAATGCCTCTTTTTTTCTCCTGTAAACTGTATGTTGATGCCTTTGCCCAAAAAGCTCTACTTTTGTCTCATCTGACCAGAGAACATTCTTCCAAAACGTTTTAGGCTTTTTCAGGTAAGTTTTGGCAAACTCCAGCCTGGCTTTTTTATATCTTGGGGTAAGAAGTGGGGTCTTCCTGGGTCTCCTACCATACAGTCCCTTTTCATTCAGACGCCGACGGATAGTACGGGTTGACACTGTTGTACTCTCGGACTGCAGGGCAGCTTGAACTTGTTTGGATGTTAGTCGAGGTTCTTTATCCAACATCCGCACAATCTTGCGTTGAAATCTCTTGTCAATTTTTCTTTTCCGTCCACATCTAGGGAGGTTAGCCACAGTGCCATGTGCTTTAAGCTTCTTGATGACCCTGCGCACGGTAGACACAGGAAGATTGCTCATGCTTCCTCACAATTTGGTTTCTCAAGTTCTCAGACAGTTCTTTGGTCTTCTTTCTTTTCTCCATGCTCAATGTGGTACACACGAGGACACAGGACAGAGGTTGAGTCAACTTTAATCCATGTCAACTGGCTGCAAGTGTGATTTAGTTATTGCCAACGCCTGTTAGGTGCCACAGGTAAGTTACAGGTGCCGTTAATTACACAAATTAGAGAAGCATCACATGATTTTTCGAACAGTGCCAATACTTTTGTCCACCCTCTTTTTTATGTTTGGTGTGGAATTATATCCAATTTGGCTTTAGGACGATTGTTTTTTCATTTAACACAAATTAAATGAAGATAATAATACCAAAGAATTTGTGTTTGCAATCATTTTCAGGAAGAAACTGAGTATTATCTGACAAAATTGCAGGGGTGTTAATACTTTTGCCCACAACTGTATGCTTGGGTGTAACTTCTCCGATCAGCAACAAATCAAACTAAGAAGAGTCAGACTTGAGTACCAAGAACGGCTGAAGGGAATCAATGAATGATCGGAACTGGAGGTATGAAAACCAAGATATGGTTTGATCGGGGTAGAGAGCTTTAAGCTAGTTTAGCAATGGTATATTTCTGAAATTTGCAAGGACCTGATGGAGTCTAGTTTTATAGTTGAAGACCAGGAATTTATTCACTCCAACTCCAGGGGAGAATTCTGGATTGTCAATGATCGGTGCCATAGGTCCTGGCATCTTAGAAACCTTAACATCAGATGGATTAAATTGGTATGAATGCAATCCAATTTTTAATCAGAATGCATTAGTCCAATTTAATCACAAGTGGGAGCGAGCCCATATGAGGACAATCACAGAATGCTGCGATTTTTTTCTCACCCCAATCTGAGCTAAGAAAAAAATTGCAGATGAGCAGAAACTCATAAATTAAGATTGGTAATTTTTTTTATCAGGTGGCATTCGTTCATTTTTCTCACAAATGAGAATGAGCTCTTACATACAGTATATTTAGTCGTACCTAAAGATTGGCATTTATCAGTCACGGGTGGGGCTTCTTCATTTTGGAGAGGGTTTGTATTTGACCATTTTATATAAGCGAGTTTTTTTGTGTGGCATGCTGCATTATTTTTGTTACCCTTGAGTAAAAGGGCACAGTCTTGGGCTTTCCAAAAATTTGTGAATTTTTTTCCAGAATGTTTCGATGCTGTGCTAAAGCTCCAGTAGTATTTCTCTATTCCTTATTGCTGTGCATGTTTTTCTTTCATTGACTTTCCTTTCATCTCTTAGAATTTCCCAGTGCAGCCTTACTACTGTCTTGGCTATGCAAATTAGGTATCCTCCAAGAAGAATAAAATTGACTCTAGAGTGCCATCTGTTTATGGTCGCTACCCCATGACAGTGTCTGATTTATCACGTCTTGTAACATGAATTATGATTAGTGTTGAGCGATACCTTCCGATATCGGGAAATATCGGATCGGACAGATACCCAAAAAGTATCGGATATCGCCGATTCCGATACCGGAAATCAATGCATGTCAATGGGACAGAAATATCGGAATTAAAATAAACCCTTTCTTTCCTTGTAGGTTAATTCTACATGAAGGAGAACAACTAATAATAATGTAGAATGTATTGGGGGAGGTGGAGGAGACATTAAAGGCATAGAGGTTTAGCCCAATTAAATGGAATAGCAGGAATTAATTATTTTTTAAAGACGTTCGGACTTACAAAGATATTGACTATGTTAAAGGGGTTGTGTAGCAATAGAGGGAGACGTTCAGAAAAGGCACATGTTGGCGGAGTGTTGGAACGGAGTGCTTCATCTAGCTTGGAGGTTGACTGAGCCCCTGACCCAGAGGATGCGGCACGGATGCGGGCACCTGTATGCACAACAGACTGTGAGTAAAGCTTTGGAACTACATGCCCTGGTGTCCTCCAGTTATTCCTGCGCCAACACACTCTGCACTGCTACATCTCTGTGCCTGGCACTGCACCATCTACGTCTCTTCACTACCTCTCCATCTACACTGCCCTGGGACTACAGCCCTACCTGTGGAGGGCCACAACATCATTGCTGCACCACACCATCTGTCCCAGAGGATCTGTCTGCAGCGTCGGCTTAACATTTTCATTGCCGAACGCCACAGGTGGCGTCACGAATCATTCACTCATAAACTTTAATCATCATCCACACGTTCAACGTTTCCCTTTTACAATGGACGCCCAGGGCCACGGACTGGGTCACAGCTACCGTGACATCTCCCATTGAAACCAACGGGCCTGGTACCGAGTACCCCACGAGCCCTGGCGGGCGATCCAACTTGGCGGAAATACATTACAGAACAGGTTGTCCGGGCTTTTCACATAATCTCAGTGCATATCTAGGCTGCAGAATGCTGACAATAAGTAATTTACCTTCTGTGGCTAGTCTGCACGGTTTCTAAGATATCATCTCTTGCTTCTAAGATAAACGTCCGGGGGGGGTGTTCTGGCATTGAAATGAGAACTTGTCGTTTCCTCCTCCCTCACTAGTTTCACATTCCATAGATCACTGTTCAGCGTGTGTCTGGGGGAGGAGCAGCTGGGTGGTCTGCTCACAGCCAATCACAGCCATGCCATTAGTTAACATGCCTACATGCCTAACAGGATGTGCCCACACTTCTTAGGATTCCTCATTGGCTGAATCAAATCAAACTGGCTCATAGCATTATGGGAACTTCCGATTCCGGTATTCGATATGCAAAAAGTATCAGAACTCAGTATCGGAATTCCGATACCGCGAATATCGGCCGATACCCGATATTTGCAGTATCGGAATCCTCAACACTAATTATGATATATAACCAAACCAGGGATTTCTTTGAAAGGTATTTACCACCTGTAGAATGCTGTTTCAGTGCCAAGTAACTGCTAGTCTAGGGGGTGCTGCCTCTCCTTATGGATGATATAGGGTATCAAGGACGTGGTTTGTGGAACCACTGTGCCACGGACCGCGGAGAGCCTGATGGGGTGTGACTAAGCGAGCACCGGACTCTGTTTAATAGAGCCTCTGATGGTGAGGGTAGACTTGGCTCCCAATGAGCACCAGGTGCCATTCCAGGACAGACAAACAGACGCGCAGAAGCTGGACCCAGTAGGACAGGTTGGATGGTGCAGTAGACAGAGTTCGTATCAGAGTGCAGCAGGCAGAGTTTGTATCAGAGTACAGCAGGCAGAGTTCGTATCAGAGTGCAGCAGACAGGATCTGCCCCAGAGTGCAGCAAGCAGGATCTGCACCAGAGTGCAGAAGGGACTGGTATGCAACTAGACTGCAGAACAGAAAGGTTGCTCAGACACCTCCCCAGTGAGGAGGAAGCAATATATACATAATGTCCCACAGCCTTTGGTTGTGGAGGAAATAGCAAGTGCACGCACTGGCCCTTTAAGAGGGCGGGAGCGTGCTAGCACTCTAAGGACATGGCTGGAGGCCCGGCTGGAAGCTCTGCTGGAAGAATGCAGAGCATGAGGAAGGGAAGAACCAACTGCAGCGTGGCTGAGTGGAGTGACACACCGGAGACCCTCCCTATCAGAGCAGGTATCGGGCGTGGTGCTATCAGTACCCCCTCCTTTACGCACCTTCCTCTTCAGACCATCAAGGAAGTTCTGGAGGTGAATCGAAGCGTGAATGTTCTCCTTAGGCTCCCAGGATCTCTCTTTAGGACCAAATCCCTTCCAGTCGACAAGGAAGAAAGTCTTGCCTCTTACCTTCTTCATGGCCAAGATGTTCTCCACCTAAAACACATCATCCGAGGCAGTTGGCATGGGCGTGGTACTGGGATCCTTGAAGAAGGGGCTCAGGATGACCGGCTTCAGCAGAGACACATGGAAAGAATTCGGAATCCGTAATGAAGAAGGCAACTTCAGTTTATAGGAGACCTCGTTGATCCGCATCAGCGCTTCGAAAGGCCCGATAAAACGAGGACTCAACTTGTAAGAGGGAACCTTCAGCCGGATGTACCTGGACGAGAGCCATACCTTGTCACCGGGGTGGAAGTACGAAGGATCCAGATGCCTTCTGTCTGCACGTCTTTTCATACGGGCAGAGGATGCTTCTAAAGTGGCTTTGGTGTCCTCCCACAACTTTACGAAATCCTTGGAGAGGACATCTGCCGCAGGAACATCAGAAGAAACTGTCACCGGGAGGGGAACCTCGGGTTGCCGACCGAACACAATGTAGAAATGAGACCCTCCCAAGGCTTCACCAATGTGATTTTTGTACGAGAACTTAGCCCAGGGCATTTCACCCAATCATTGTGGTGGACATTGACAAAGTGTCGCAGGTAGTTGCCCAGTACCTGGTTGACACGCTCCACTAATACCCTATATCTTTTTATCTTTTTGCACTTTTTATTATTTTTGCAGGATGCAGATAGACCTCTTCATGTTGGCTTGTTTTTTTTCTGTGTGATGCATATATACAGTGCTGAGCAGCCCGCCTGCTGATGCTATGGGCGTCATTAATAGGCTGTTCAGACACTTTGCACCACACTTATCTGTGTAACTGATGTCCTATGCAAGCCCTATTTGTGTGCATTTTTTTTTTACCACTAGGCAGCCAAACCATATTGGGTTACTGGCTGTTCTCATCAGTGGTTTGCACCTGTGCTGCCCCAGCCTTTATCAATGGAGGTCTGCTGCATCCTGCTAGTGCATTAGTCAGGGTTTTGGTGAGTTAACCTTTCAAATGTGTTTTTTTTTACACGCTCCACTTGCCCATTGGACTGAGGGTGATAGGCCGAGGAGAAATCCAAGACTATATCCAGATGTTTACAAAGAGTTCGCCAGAATCTGGAAGTGAACTACGAACCTCGATCGGACACAATATGACGAGGAAATCCGTGCAGGCGGAAAATATGTTTGATGAAGCTGTCAGTCAGTTCAGGAGCGGACGGAAGAGCAGACAATGGGGCAAAACGCGCCATTTTGGAGAAGTGATCCACGACTACCTAGATGACGGTGCAACCCTCGAATATTGGCAAAACTGTAATGAAGTCCATTGCTATGTGCTGCCATGGACCAGATGGCACGGGTAACGGCAGTAGAGAACCAGTAGGAAATCGTCTAGGGACTTTACTGCGGTCACAAATCGGACAGGCAGCCACGTAAGCATACAGTCATATGTAAAAGTTTGGGCACCCCTATTAATGTTAACCTTTTTTCTTTATAACAATTTTGGTTTTTGCAACAGGTATTTCAGTTTCATATATCTAATAACTGATGAACTCAGTTATATTTCTGGATTCAAATGAGGTTTATTGTACTAACAGAAAATGTGCAATCTGCATTTAAACAAAATTTGACCGGTGCAAAAGTATGGGCACCCTTATCATTTTCTTGATTTGAACACTCCTAACTACTTTTTACTGACTTCCTGAAGCACTAAATTGGTTTTGTAACCTCATTGAGCTTTGAACTACATAGCCAGGTGTATCAAATCATGAGAAAAGGTATTGTGGGGATGTGACTCACTAAGGTGCAGCGGGAGACAATCAGGAGACCGGTTCTTCCACAGTTCATGAGGTTTATTTCGGTCATAAACCATAAAACAGCGTATCACCAAAAATAGCCTCTAGCTTAGGCAAACAAAACATAAACCTTCGTGGTTGCAGACTCAGACCGCGAGTCTCAGCACATGCTGGGAGGTGTAGTCCTCCTCACATACAGCTCTCTGGTTCAGGAGCAGGTCACATTATAAGGCTGTAGCCACACCCACGTTCCCAGCAGCTGACTGGTCACATGACTGTGACCTCACCACAGGTCCTTCAAACAAAAACAATAACAATATCTGGTATGCTTTACTTCTGCCTTACATTATGGAGATAAGCCATTTATGAGACACATATCTCCCATCAATTACACGACCCTTAGCCCTGCCACATACCTCCCCCCTCTGCCTAAAGCCGTGGGGCTTGGCACTTTCACCTACCAGGCAAGGGATTCTGGAGAGGGCATCGGCATTCCCATGTAGCTTCCCGGCCCTATGCTCTACATGGAAGCTGAAGTCTTGTAGGGCTAAGAACCAGCGGGTGACCCTAGCATTCTTGCCCTTGGTTTCCCTCATCCACCTGAGTGGGGCATGGTCGGATATTAACCTAAACTTCCGTCCCACCAGGTAGTACCGTAATGTGTCCACTGCCCATTTTATGGCCAAACACTCCTTCTCTACAACTGAGTAATTTCTCTCACAAGAAGTCAACTTCCTACTCAAGTAGAGAACAGGATGCTCCTCCCCACGTATCTCTTGGGAAAGGACAGCTCCTACCCCGACATCTGAGGCATCTGTCTGGAGGACAAATTCACGTTTAAAGTCTGGGGCCACCAAAATGGGCTGCTTACAAAGAGCTCCCTTCATTTCTTGGAAGGCTGACTCTGCTTCTTCGGACCAGCTGACCATCACTGACTTTGTCCCTTTAAGCAGATCAGTTAGAGGTGCAGCCATTGTGGCGAAGTTTGGGATAAACCTCCTGTAATATCCCACAATCCCCAGGAAGGCTTTAACTTGCTTCTTTGACAGAAGTTTCGGCCATGTTTGAATTGCCTCCACTTTATTGATTTGGGGTTTGATCTCGCCACGCCCCACTACATATCCGAGGTACTTGGCTTCTTCTCTCCCCAAGGCACACTTCTTCTGTAAACCCCGCCTCTCTTAGAGCGTCAAACACTGCTTGGACCTTTTCCAGGTGAGTCTCCCAGTCCGGGGTAAAGATGACGATATCATCCAGGTATGCGGCAGCGTATAGCTTATGAGGTGCAAGGATTCTATCCATCGCCCTCTGGAAGGTTGCTGGAGCTCCCTGTAGGCCAAACGGCATCCGGACATACTGGAAGCACCCGTCTGGTGTGGAGAATGCCATCTTCTCCTTGGCTTCTTGTGCCATGGGGATCTGCCAATATCCCTTGGTCAGATCCAAAGTGGTTATGTACCTGGCAGGTCCAAGTCTCTCGATGAGCTCATCAACGCGTGGCATGGGATAAGCGTCGAACTTGGAGACCTCATTCAGCTTCCGGTAATCGTTGCAGAACCTCCATTCACCATCAGGTTTTGGGACCAGGACAATCGGGCTCGACCAGCCGCTCTTGGATTCCTCAATGACCCCGAGCTTCAACATACGCTGCACCTCCTTGGAGATTACCTCTCGCCGGGCCTCAGGAATACGATATGGTTTCACGTTCACCCGCACATGTGGCTCGGTCAGAATTTCGTGCTCCACCACCTTCGTGCACCCCGGCAACTCTGAGAACAGGTCGCGGTTTTTCTGGAGTAACTCCCGGCACTGCTGCTTCTGGGCCTTCGATAGTCTCCGCTATGGTAACGGCTCCAACCTCCCCTTCTAGGTTGCCCAGCAAGCACGGAGTTACCGCTGGCTCTCTATCTTGCCACGGCTTGATAAGGTTAACATGGTAAACCTGGTATGGCTTCCGTCTTCCGGGTTGGTGGATCTTGTAGTTTACGTCTCCCAGTTTCTCCACCACCTCATATGGCCCTTGCCACTTGGCCAAGAACTTACTTTCCACCGTCGGGATTAGCACGAGAACTCGGTCTCCCGGATTGAACTGCCTCACTCTGGCTGACCGGTTGTAGACCCTGGCCTGAGCCTCTTGTGCCTGGCGGAGATGTTCTTTAACAATGGGCATCACATTCGCAACCCTCTGCTGCATCAGTGCCACATGCTCAATGACACTTCTGTGGGGCGTGACTTCGGCTTCCCAGGTTTCCTTGGCTATATCTAGGAGACCTCGCGGATGCCGGCCGTACAGAAGCTCGAAGGGGGAGAACCCCCGTGGAGGCCTGGGGAACTTCACGGATAGAAAACAGTAAATACGGTAAGAGACAATCCCAGTCTCTACCATCTTCCTCTATGACTTTTCTCAGCATGCTCTTCAGGGTCTTGTTAAACCTCTCAACAAGGCCATCTGACTGCGGATGGTACACTGAAGTCCTCAGCTGGGAAATTTGCAAGACTCTGCACAATTCTCTCATCACCTTGCTCATAAAAGGTGTCCCCTGGTCGGTCAGGATCTCCTTCGGCAAACCCGTCCGGGAAAACACATGGACCAGCTCACGGGCTATACTCTTCGCAGAGGAGTTTCTCAGGGGAATGGCCTCAGGATAGCGTGTGGCATAGTCCAGGATGACTAATATATACTGATGGCCCCGAGCTGATTTAACTAAGGGACCGACCAAGTCCATGGCAATTCTCTCAAATGGCACCTCAACAATGGGCAGTGGCACAAGAGGGTTCCGAAAATGAGATGTGGGGGCAGTTAACTGACATGTCGGGCAGGACCTGCAATAGTTTGCTATTTCCCGGTGACACCCAGGCCAATAAAACCTCTGTACAATCCGTTCCTGGGTTTTTTCCACCCCCAGGTGTCCCCCCAAGATGTGTGAATGGGCCATGTCCAACACTTTTCGTCTATAGGGGCCTGGTACTATTAACTGCTCTGCCACCTCCTCCCTTATTTTCGTGACCCGGTACAACAATTCCCCACTCAACATAAAATGGGGAAACCTTGTGTCTGCTCCCGGCTCTTGTGCAACCCCATTAATGACGGTCACATTGTTAAAGGCTTCCCTTAGTGTGGGGTCCCTATGTTGGGCCGTCCCAAAATTCTCCCCGGCCACCCCTAACTCCGGGATGTCAGGTACAGGGGACCCTTCCTCTTCATCCCCAACAAGGACACATAAAGGAAACTCGTCTGCCTCTGGTGGTGGCGATACCTCAGTGGGGTGGATTGGTTCCCTGCTCTTGCTAGCACACTCAGAACCCATCCCCCACAGATCCCAAAACAGACAGAAATCCCGGCCAATAATTATGGGATGCAACAAGTCTCGAACAACGCCAACTTCATGCGACTCGGTGCCATGCGCCGTTTCAATCTTCACCCTAGCCATAGGGTAGTCCTTTGCATCGCCATGTATGCACCGAACACCAATCTTTTTACCCGGGAGTATGTTTAGAGGAAAACTGGCCCTCACAAGGGTCACCAAGCTCCCGGAGTCCAGAAGCGCCATTACTGCTCGACCGTTCACCTTCACGGGACACGCTTGTGGCCCCTTGTTAGGTAGCGAGTTCACACTGCAAGCTGGATATGCGTAGTATGAACTACGGCGTCTGGTGGTCTGGGGACAACGGGCCGCTATATGTCCTGGCCCATGACACTTCCAGCAAATAACACCCGAGGGGACCTTGGGCACCGCCTCCCCCGCCCCTTTTGACCTTGGACGCACCACCCCTTTTTGGACTCCGCCCCCTGCTGGGACCCCCAATATGGAATGGGCTGCTTCCCCAAGGAACCTTCCATTCCCTGGTATCTCTCGACCAGCCCAACCAGTTCATCAGCATTTTGGGGATCACCCTGGGCAACCCAAGTCTGTAGAGGTCTCGGCAGAGAATGCACAAACCGATCCATCACAACTCGCTCTACCATCTGTGCAGGGGAAGCCGACTCTGGCTGCAGCCATTTCTGGACCAGGTGCAACAGGTCAAACATTTGGGAGCGCGGGGGTTTGTCCCGGTGATAGGCCCAGCGATGAACTCGCTGTGCCCTGGTAGTCATTGTTACCCCCAAGCGTGCGAGAATTTCCGCTTTTAATTTGGGATACTCTCTGGCATCTTGTACCGTCAGGTCAAAGTACGCCTTCTGGGGCTCCCCCGTTAGGTAAGGGGCCAGTACCTCCACCCACCGCTCTGGCGGAAGTTTTTCCCTCTCAGCCACCCTCTCAAACACCGTCAGGAAGGCCTCCACATCATCCTCATGGGTCATTTTTTGTAATGCGCGTCTTACCGCCTTCTCGACGTCGGTGGCATCAGCCCGACCTGTGGTTGGGGCGCTCGTCCTGCCCTCCTGGATGGCGGTTGCCAGAAGCTGCATCTGCTGCCGTTGTTCCTGCTGGCTCTGCTGGAACTGCTGCCGCTGCTCCTGCTGGCTTTGCTGGATCTGCTGTAACAACAGCTTGTTGGTTTCCTGCTGCAGTGCCTGGGACTGGACCAGGTGTTTCATGAGGTCCTCCATTATTCCAGGCAATGCTTGTTGCCCCGCTGCAAACATCACCCAGGACATGCAGCAACTGTCTCAAGTCTCTGCTGGGACTGCTGCCCGCACGTGTACCACCAATTGTGGGGATGTGACTCACTAAGGTGCAGCGGGAGACAATCAGGAGACCGGTTCTTCCACAGTTCATGAGGTTTATTTCGGTCATAAACCATAAAACAGCGTATCACCAAAAATAGCCTCTAGCTTAGGCAAACAAAACATAAACCTTTGTGGTTGCAGACTCAGACCGCGAGTCTCAGCACATGCTGGGAGGTATAGTCCTCCTCACATACAGCTCTCTGGTTCAGGAGCAGGTCACATTATAAGGCTGTAGCCACACCCACGTTCCCAGCAGCTGACTGGTCACATGACTGTGACCTCACCACAGGTCCTTCAAACAAAAACAATAACAATATCTGGTATGCTTTACTTCTGCCTTACATTATGGAGATAAGCCATTTATGAGACACATATCTCCCATCAATTACACGACCCTTAGCCACAGTATTTAAAGTGGCCACTTGCAAGTAGTTCTCCTATTTGATTCTCCTATGAAGAGTGGCATCATGGGATCCTCAAAACAACTCTCAAATGATCTGAAAACAAAGATTATTCAACATAGCTTTTCAGGGGAAGGATAAAAAAAGTTGTCTCAGAGATTTAACCAGTCAGTTTCCACTGTGAGGAACATAGTAAGGAAATGGAAGAACACAGGTACAATTCTTGTTAAGCCCAGAAGTGGCAGGCCAAGAAAAATATCAGAAAGGCAGAGAAGAAGAATGGTGAGAACAGTCAAGGACAATCCACAGACCACCTCCAAAGACCTGCAGCATCATCTTGCTGCAGATGGTGTCACTGTGCATCGGTCAACAATACAGCGCACTTTGCACAAGGAGAAGCTGTATGGGAGAGTGATGCGAAAGAAGCCGTTTCTGCAAGCACGCCACAAACAGAGTCGCCTGAGGTATGCAAAAGCACATTTGGACAAGCCAGTTACATTTTGGAAGAAGGTCCTGTGAACTGATGAAACAAAGATTGAGTTGTTTGGTCATACAAAAAGGCGTTATGCATGCGCTGTATTGTTGACCGATGCACAGTGACACCATCTGCAGCAAGATGATGCTGCAGGTCTTTGGAGGTGGTCTGTGGATTGTCCTTGACTGTTCTCACCATTCTTCTTCTCTGCCTTTCTGATATTTTTCTTGGCCTGCCACTTCTGGGCTTAACAAGAACTGTACCTGTGTTCTTCCATTTCCTTACTATGTTCCTCACAGTGGAAACTGACTGGTTAAATCTCTGAGACAACTTTTTGTATCCTTCCCCTGAAAAGCTATGTTGAATAATCTTTGTTTTCAGATCATTTGAGAGTTGTTTTGAGGAGCCCATGATGCCACTCTTCATAGGAGAATCAAATAGGAGAACTACTTGCAAGTGGCCACTTTAAATACCTTTTCTCATGATTTGATACACCTGGCTATGAAGTTCAAAGCTCAATGAGGTTACAAAACCAATTTAGTGCTTCAGGAAGTCAGTAAAAAGTAGTTAGGAGTGTTCAAATCAAGAAAATGATAAGGGTGCCCATACTTTTGCACCGGTCAAATTTTGTTTAAATGCAAATTGCACATTTTCTGTTAGTACAATAAACCTCATTTGAATCCAGAAATATAACTGAGTCCATCAGTTATTAGATATATGAAACTGAAATACCTGTTGCAAAAACCAAAATTGTTATAAAGAAAAAAGGTTAACATTAATAGGGGTGCCCAAACTTTTACATATGACTGTAAATCTCCCTCCTCATGGATGGCCACCAGTAGTGGCGAGAAATCAATTGTAGTGTCTTCCTTTGTCACTCGTGACCAGCCACCTTGGACGAGTGGCTCAAATGACAAAACTCGCTCCTTCAAGGATTCAGCCACAAGGGTTTTTCCTGGGGGAATTTCTGACAGACTGACTGGAGCGACAGTAACTATCTTGGACGGTGCAATGATAAATTGAGGATACGCCTCTTGGTTCCCAGACAGAAATGAGCGAGAGAGGGCATCAGCTCTGACATTCTTGTGATCGGCCCTGAAAAGTAATAAAAAGTTAAAGTGGGCAAAAACAAAGACCACCTGGCATGGCGTGGATTAAGTCTCTGAGGAGGTATGCCAAGTTCTTATATTCTGTGTAGATGACCAAGGATAGACTATGCCCTCCAGCAGGTATCGCCACTCCTCCAAAGCCATCTTTATGATGAGTAACTCCCGGTTACCAATGAAGTAGTTACGCTCTGGAGCGAAGAAGGCCTTAGAGAAGAAACCGCAGGACACGTGGCAACTCGAGGAAGATTTCTGAGTGAGCACAGCTCCAGCCCCTAACGAGGATGCGTCCACCTCTAGGAATAACTGTTTGCTCAAATTCGGACAATGCAGAACGGGAGCGGTGAAGAAGGACTGTTTAAGAGAGAGGAAGGCTTCCTCAGCCTTGGAGGACCAGATCTTTGCATCGGCTCCTTTTCGGGTCATAGCAGAGATGAGAGCAGTCAGAGTTGAGAAATGAGGAATGAATTTTCGATAATAGTTATCAAAGCCAAGGAATTTCTGTATTGCTTTGACTCCAATGGGCAGCAGCCATTTAAGAATCTAAGAGACTTTCTCAGGATCCATCCTGAGTCCGAAATATGAGATAATGTAACCCAAGAAGGGAAGGGCGGATGGTTCAAAACCACAATTCTCATACTTGTGGTAGAGTCGATTCTCCCTAAAACGCTGAAGAACTTACCAAACTGCTTGTCTGTGGGAGGCCAGATCTGGGAAAAATATCGTCCAGATACTCAACAATGCAGGAATAAAGCAGGTCCCGGAAGATATCATTGATGAGCTCTTGAAAAACTGCCGGTGCATTACTGAGAACAAAAGGGCATCACTCGGTATTCATAATGTCCGTCCCTTGTATTGAAGCCATTTTCCATTCATCTCCCCGGCGAATGCAGATTAGATTGTAGGCGCCTCTTAAATATAATTTGGTGAAGATCCTGGCACCTCTTAATCGGTCACACAGCTCAGGGATCAGTGGGATAGGGTATTTATTTTTCAACGTCATCTTGTTGAGACCCAGATAGTCTATACAAGGTCGAAGTGATCAATCTTTCTTTTTAACAAAGAAAAACTCGGCCCCAGCAGGAGAGGAGGACTTCTGAATGAACCTTCTGGCCAAATTCTCCTGAATGTAGTTCGACATAGCTTGAGTCTCAGCTGGGGACAGAGGATAAATTCGGCCTCTAGGGGGTGTAGATCCGGGAATCAATTCGATAGGGCAGTCATACAGAGTGTGGGGCGGCAAAGTTTCTTCTTCTTTTTTGACAAATACATTGGAAAAGGACCAATAGGCAGACAGCATACTGGGCAGCAATGCTGGAGAAGACGGGGCCTTAGCCCGATGTACGGGAGACAGACACTTCTCATGACAGGAACGTCCCCAGCGGAGCACCTCTCCAGTTCTCCAGTCCAACACAGGTTCGTGCTGTCGTAGCCATGGTAGGCCTAAGAGAAAGGCGTGAGAAATGTGGGAAAGAACATAGAAGACTATCTTCTCAGTATGAAGCATCCCAATATGGACCTCAAGCCGCTCAGTAGCCAGAAGAACCGTCTCCCGAAGAGTTTTCCCATCAACAGATGTTATTGCCAGAAGGTTTTGGAGTGAATGAACTGGGATTTGGAACCGATCCACTACAGCCTAGAGGATAAAATTTCCAGCTGCCCCGGAATCCAAATACACTGACGCAATAAACTGGGATTCACCGGTTGTCACGGCCACAGTAAGGGTCGGGGTAGAGAGATTTATTTTCCGTCTAGGGAGGCCTCTCCTACCGACCCTAGATGCTGGAGTTTCTCCGGCTTCACCGGACATGCTCGAATGGAGTGACCCATGTCTCCACAATACAGGCACTGGCCTTTAGCGCGGCGATCCCTCTGTCATTGACTGGCAAGGGTAAAGCGGTCAACCTGTATGGATTCAGGTGAGACCTCGACAAAGGAGGGTGAAGGAACAAGCGGCCTTTGAAAAGACGGAGCCAGGCGCTGCAGTCCTCTTTCATGTGCCACCTCACAGACATGCTCTTGGAAATGAGATATGGATGGCGAGGGAGAACAGGTCGTCGAAGGTAGATGGTAGGTCTCGACCGGTGAGCTCATCCTTAATGTCTCCGGAAACCCCTCCCAGAAATTCGCTACCAAAGCTTTGTTATTCCATCCAAGTTCGGATGCCAGAGTGCAGAAGCGTAAGGCATATTGTCCCACAGATTAATTGGACTGACGTAAATGGAGAAGAGCGGAAGCTGGAGAGGTGGTTCACAGGGGTTCATCGAATGCTTTGCGAAAAGCCTCCAAGAATGCAGGCAAATTGGAGATGATTGGGCCCTCTTTCTCCCATAATGGGTTCAACCACGCCAGGGCCTCGCCTCCAAGGTGCGACATAAGGAATGCCTCCTTTACTCGGTCCAACGGGAAATGGTAAGGAAGAAGTTCAAAATGTAGCCAGCACTGATTGATGAATCCGCGGCAGAGCTTCAGATTGCTGTCAAAACGTGGTGAAGCTGCGAGTCAGGGACCTGGACCTCGAACTAAACAAACAGTCTGAAAGGTTTCCGGAGAAGACATGGCTGCTTCAACATGCGGGAACTCTGGAGAGATGTTTAAGGCCTCCAACTTGGTAGTCATGGACTGCAACTGCACGGACAGCTCCTCCTGCTAGTCTTTCTGTCGGCAGAGCTCCTTGTACGTGGTCCGAACCGGCAAAGTCCGGGGTCCAGCATGGTCCATAGCCTGAGCAAACTGTCAAGGACGTGGTTTGTGGAACCACTGTGTCAGAGACTGTGGAGAGCCTGGAGGGGCGTGACTAAGCGAGCACAGGACTGTTCACTAGAGGATCTGATGGTGAGGTTAGACTTGGCTCCCGATGAACACCAGGTGCCACTCCAGGACAGACCAAGGCTGACACAAATTAATTTTAAGGTCTGCATATGGACTACAATGCCCGGTCTGGAAGCAGGTTTCCCAACCTAAACTTACAGCTTTGTGTGCGTCTATGAGGCTGTAAATTCAGGTTAGGAGACCTACGGTCAGTCTGGGTATTGCGGTCTGTATACAGACATACACTTATGTGAACCAGGTTTTATAAGTTATAAGCTATGCAGTGTTACCAGGGAAAGGATTATACATATTAGCACTTTTGCAAGGGTATGCTCGCATCTGCGTATAAAAAATAGCTGAAATTCTCAGCCAGAAAAGTTGAAGGGTGTCATGCAAGTGTCACACGTTTCTTTCTCACCTAGTCACACCTAGCATCAGTATGCCTTGCGAGTGCTATGTGTGTTTTTGTTCACTCACCATACGATTTTAACATCAGCTTTTACATACAATAATTCTGTCATTTAAAGCTAGTTAATTATCTAATAAAACAATCTGATATACAGATATAGATAGATGTAATTGAGTAGCTTATGCTTGTGTAGCTTACTGTACAGGTATTTAGCTAATAATTAAATAAATAAAATTAAAAATTCCAACTGCTCAGCAAAGCATTCAGTTGTAGATGAGTTGGGCTCATCGTAGGACAAATGGATTATCGGTGGACAGGTGAGGATTTCTTTGTTTAATTTTTCTTTGGATATTAATAAATGGGTAAAAGAAGGTCAGGAAGTTTTTATTTCAAATAAATGACTTTGTGTGCTTATTTAAATTAACCCCTTAATGTCCAATAGTCCATCATTGGACGCCTCCCCCCGTGTTTGGTTCAGGTTCCGGCAACGAGCCCGCACCTTTTCCGGGACGTGATAGCTGATCTGATCAGTTGACATGTGCCCGGAACAGCCACGGGTGAAATTGTGATTCAACCGCGGCTGTTAACATGTTAAATAACGATGTCAAACTCTGACAGCGGCATTTAACAAGCACGTGCAAGAAGCGCGTCGTTACCTCCTCCCATCTGCGCCCGTGTCACATGACCGCTGGTCGCTGACAGGTTGGCATGACAACCCAGGTTCAGGAGAAGACCCCTGTGGTTGTTATTGGTGGATCGCTACGAGCGCCGCCTGTAGCCCTGCCGTATGTAGCAGAGGCGATTCGACAACTTCAGCTTAAAGTCTCCCATGGCGATTATTGAAGCAAGTAAAAAGTAAAAGAAAAAGTTTTTAAAATATTAAAAAAATAAAAAATATATAAAAGTTGAAATCACCCCCCTTTGGCCCCCTTCAAAATAAAACAATAAAAAATCAAATATACACATATTTGGCATCGCTGCATTCATAATCGCCCGATCTATCAATATATAAAAATAATTAATCCAATTCGAAAACGGTGTAGTGAGAAAAAAAATCAAAACGCCAGAATTACGTTTTTTTGGTTGCTGCAACAATGCAATAAAATGCAATAACGGGCGATTAAAGAAACGTATCTGCACCAAAATGGTATCAATAAAAACGTCAGATTGGCACGCAAAAAATAAGCCCTCACCCAGCCCCAGATCCCAAAAAACTGAGATGCTATGGGTCTCGGAAAATAAAATGGCAACTTTTTTTTTTTTTTTCTTTTTTACAGACTTTGGAATTTTTTTTCACCATGTTTGCTGTCTATGAACTCATAATTACCTGGAAAATCATAATGTCAGGTCAATTTTAGCATTTAGTTAACCTAGTAAAAAAGCCAAACAAAAAACAAGTGTAAGATTGCACTTTTTTTGCAATTTCACCACACTTGGAATTTTTTTTCCTGTTTTCTGTTACATGACATGGTAAAACCAATGGTGGCGCTCAAAAGCACACCTTATCCCGCAAAAAAACAAGCCCTCACATGGCCATTTTGACCAAAAAAACAAAAAAGTTATTGCTCTGGGAAGAAGGGGCTCAAGAAATAAAAATGAAAAACCAAAAATACCCCTGGTTGTTAAGGGGTTAAAGGACTTTACTCTGTCTATGTCTTTATTACATTTTATTATGGGGTTAGTAAAAGGAGTGTATTATAGATGCCTCTCCATTACTAACCCCTAACTTGATGTCAGCTGACATTATAAAGCTGACAACAACCCCAAAAATAAAACCCCACTTGCCATCGCACAAGGGTGGAGTCTAATGGATGCGCCAATTCTAGGGTGACTGAGGGCTGATGTTCTTAGTCTGGGAGGGGGACAATATCCATGGCCCCTTATTTGGCTGTTAATATCAGCCCGCAGTTGTCTTCCTAGTCTTTGCTGGTTATCAATAATAGGGGGTGACCCCACATCATATTTTTTCCCTTGTTAGGGTGGTTTCACATTAGCGTTTCAGGGCGCAGCGACGGCCTGCGCACGGCCGTCGCTAAGCCCCACCCCTGCCGCGCCTCCTCCGGTAGCTCCGCCTACGGGCACATGACGCTGCATGCGTCCTGCGTCCTCTATCTTTATCACTGGGGATGCAAGCCGTGCGCAGTATGCGGTGCATGCGTCCTTTTGGTCCTTTTGACGGTGCGCCGACCAGCGCCAAACGCAACCTGTTGCAATTTGGTTGCGCTCGGCGCACCATCAAAAGGACGCATGCGCCGCCAAACGCATACTGCGCACGGCCTGCGTCCCCAGTGATAAAGATAGGGGATGCAGGACGCAAGCAGCGTCATGCACCCGTAGGCGGAGCTACCGGAGGAGGCGCGGCAGGGGGCGGGGCTTAGTGGCGGCCATGCGCAGGCCGTCGCTGCGCCCTGAAACGCTAATGTGAAACCACCCTTAATAACCAGTAAAGGCTATGCAGACAGGTCTAAGTTGATATTAATAGCCTGGGAAGCTCCATGGTTATTACCCCCTCCCCAGACTATAAACATCAGACCCCAGCTGTTGACTTTCCCTCAGCTGGTTAGGAATAATCTGAGGGACTTTATGCCATTTTTTTTCTTTTATTCTATCTATATTTCTCATCTATTGTATTCTAACGGTTCACGCTGTCAATTTTCTGCACTTGACTGTTGAAATGTCTGGTTTTCTATGAGTTGGTTGCGTAAAAATCACACGGAACACGCACAGGATTTTAGTTTTGCACCCATTGACTTTCATTGGCGAGTCTCAGCTGTTTCATGCGGCCATACGCAGCATGCTGCCAATTTTTCCTCACCCCAATTCCAGGTGAGGAAAAACTTGCAGATGAGAGCTGCCTCATTGGCTAACATTGTAGTGAGTGCAATGAGAGGTTTTCTCACATTGAACTCGCTGGAGTTTAAACACTGATGTTAGTGAACCCTAAGGACGGGGTCACACTTGCGAGAAACTCGCACGAGTCTTGCGTGACGTCTCAATACCCGGCACTGCCGCCGGCACTCGGACCGGCGCTCAGCTGCATAGAAATACTTTGAGCCGCACACTCCAGTCCCGAGTGCCGGCGGCAATGCCTGGTATTGAGACGCGAGACTCGTGCGAGTTTCTTGCCAGTGTGACCCCGGCCTAATAGTAAGACACTGGCTGCCATATAAGCCTTGCATTGTGACTAGACCCTATAAAGCCTTTAGTTATAATAAATAATAAAAATTGGTTGTGGGTTTTCAAACTTTCTGTACTACAGCCTAAAAAAAACCTTTTAATTGTATTTGTGGACTTATGTATATTCCCGTCATGTTATTCTTCATTTTTATTGTTTAGCTGGTTTTTAAAAAATGCATGCACATACTGTATATTCACATAGACTGAGCCTTTTGTGGCACAATTGCTGTCCTGCTACTCTTACATAGGATAGCGTTCATTTTTTGTGAAGACCAATTGTACAGCTTCTACAAACAGGTGTAACTATGTAATCTAAATTTAGTCCCTTTGTGTTGTGCCTGTTGGTTTGTTATCCTAGATTTGGCCTCAGCACATTCATTACTACATTCTCTTGAAAGTTTGCAACAGATTTCCACAATTCATGAAATCTGCTGGTAAGTGCATTGGAGGTTGGAAAAATAACAAATTAATTTCTAGAATAACAAGATAACATGGAGCAACATAAGGCATTCTCACCTTTAACAAAAGAGAACACCTAAGGAACAGGAGGAAAGTCTTTAAACAAACATGAACTGTTGTCCAAGCTAACAATATCAGAACATGAAATAGTTCACAGATTATTTCAGATCGTATGGAAGTAAAATATAATTGTATTATCCCTTAGGCACAGCTGACCTCTCAGAGGCCTTGTGTCTGGATTAGAAGGGTCCTAACAGGTCACCTGCCTATGGTGGATAATAACATTTTATGTTGTTTCCAGTGTAGAAGAAGAGCTCCGTAAAATAAGTTACTGACATGATGCATGAAAACCGGGCCTGGGGAATACCAGCAGAAGAACTCAAAAGATGAATTGAAAACAGATGAACTGACTGGACACTGCAGGAAGAAGGACTTGTGCTCACAGCAGATCCCATACAAAGTCTGTATGGTTAAGTTCAAACAGAACATTTTTAGGTGGAAAAATATGCCGTGGTTTAAAAAAAAAACCAAAAAACAAACAACAACCTAATTTTTTAACAAGGTTTACAGTCCTGACATGGATTTTGAAACATTTTTCTCCCTGCAGTTTTTATAGATTTTTACTCCAATGATAAATATGGTGTGGATTCCAAGAGGAAACCACATCAAGGAAGAGACATGACACTACTTTTTTCTGCTGCACTTTCAACACCTCAGGGGTAAATAAAACTTGCTATATTAGACCAGTTTCACACTTCCGTTTTTTGGCGTCATTCAAAATCCGCCATTTGGGGAAAAAAACAGATCTGACGGATTTGCCTGGCGGATCCGTCTTTTTCCCAAAAACTTGTATTGGCGGCGGATTGTGACGGATGGCCTTCCGTTGGGTCTGTTGTGCGTCGGATCCGTCATAAAATTGGCGTCCGTCAGCCAGAAAAAACGTCCCTAGGAACATTTTTTGTCTGCATTGAAAAGACGGCTGGTGACGGATCCTTCGCCGTCTGTTGTCCGTTATAATGGACGCCTATGGGCGGCGGACCCGTCACAGGACAGAATTCGTTGACGGATTCCGTTTTTCCATACTGAGCATGCCCGGAAGAATTTCCCTTCCATAACTTTAACCCCAAAATCTCACAGAAAAGTCTCTCTCTCTCTCTTTATTCAAAGAGTATTTGAAGCGGTTTTTTTTATGTGGATTTTGGGGAGGATATACTGTTCATGTTGTATACATCTTTTTCATGGCTACAGCATGCACCCGTAATAATCTATGGTGCTCTTCACATGTCTATGTTTTTCACATCTGTATGCCATCCATGTGGTGTCTGTGTTTCAGGCTATGTGCACACAGTGCGGATCCTCCCCGGATTTTACTAAATCCGCAGGTCAAATGACCTGCATTTTTCCTGCGGATTTCTTCCTTTTTTTGCGGTTTTACTGCGGTTTTTGTGCGGTTTTCCACCTGCGGATTTGTAGAATGGAGCTGGTGGAAAACTGCAGCAAAACCGCACAAAAGAAGTGACATGCATTTCTTTCAAATCCGCAGCAATTCCGCACTGATTTTTCTGCACCATCTGCACAGCTTTTTTTTTTTGCCATTGATTTACATTGTACTGTAAATCACAGTGCGGATCTGCAGTGTTTCTGCGCGGAAAAATCCGCTGCGGATCCGCAGCAAATCTGCATCGTGTGCACATAGCCTAACATTGCAAAATACACTACTTGAACAACTTCTTGTCATACTCCTCACTTGGCCAGCACAAAATAATGAAGCCTATACTCACCTGACGTGCCCGCGCTGTTCCCGCGGTGTCGGTACTCGCTCTACCTGGGGCTGTGATGTGGTGTTGTGACACATGATGCTGGTGCCCAATCAGCGTTCGCATTAATGTTCCCACCTTCGTACAAATTGAACATGAAGAGGAAGTCCGGCATCAGCTGTAGCCCAGACTTCCTCTTCATGCTCAGTTTGTCAAAAGGCGAGGACAGTGATGCCAGCGCTGACTGGGCTTCAGGGTCACATGTCACAACACAACACGAGAGCCCCAGGACCAGGAGTGCCGACACAGCTGGGATAGCACCGGCACGGGAGGTTAGTATAGGTTTTATTATTTTATCGTGGCCAAATTATTTTGATCAAGAAGGGGTTGTCCTAGTAGTGGACAACCCTTTTCATTTATTTATTTCTTTGCAAAAAGTACTGATTACCACACTGATGGTAAAAAGGGAAACACAAATGCAAAACACCAATGACACCTGTAACATTTTTTTACAGAGGTGTGAATGAGCTCTTAGCTAGCAGTCGTCCAGCAGCTAATGTCTAGTTGCTCCAAATCGTTCCATGTCTTTTCAAATGAGAGCGCAGAATAAACCGATGTCAGATGACACCTTCCATTGGCTTATCTTCTACAGGAGAAAGAAATAAAGCACTAAAGGACACTCGTACAACCTCTTCTCAATTAATATGCTTCTCCAAAGCAAAATAATAACAGCTATATAATCACCTCCGGTGTTGGAGTCATGCCAGCGATGTCGGCATTGGCTCTCCCAGGGCTTCCGTGACATAATGTTCAATCAGCGACTGCTTCATTGTCCCCTCCTTCGGACGTAACTGATATCCAGAGGAGGTGAGCCTGCAGCCGCCGGCTCTTACTTCCTCCAGATGTCTGATTTGTCCAAAGAAGGGGACAGTGAAGCGGCAGCTGATTGGATGCAGGGATCATGTAACATAACAATGTGATGCAAGCCCTGGGAGAGCCAGTGCGAACACCGTTGGAACCGCTCTGGCACGAGAGGTGAATATACCTAATATTATTTTACTTGGAGTGACCATAGTGATTTAAAAGGGGTTATCTGGGTAGTGGACAACCCAAGGGAGACTAGGAAGAATCACATTAGATGATCAGCCAGTCCCAATGAATTAGGTTACATCCAGTTGCGGTGGGAGCTGCAAACAGGTGGGGTGCTTGGTGTCTGACCCAAACTGATCTGATATTCATAATCTATCCTATATATAGGTTATTAATATATAAGTCCTATTCAAAAAAAATTCTGAAATACATTGCTCTTAAATGTACGTATTTTCAAATAAGGTTTGGAATAAATTCACAATTTTGACTCCATACAGTTTATTTTTCTGTATACCCTCTTATAGATATTCTTAGGGTTTAAGGCCCTTAGGGGCTTATCTCTCCACTATATACAGTAATTACCTACTATCAGCTGCATTTTTTTTCTTCTCCAATGCCAGTAGAAACCAAATGGAAACTTTTATCACAGTCAGAGAAAGATTGGCCAAAAGTCACAATGTCCTGCCTGCAATAAATAGTAACTTGATTAAACTACGTATATATATTATATAAAAAACATATTTCATGTCTAAATTTACAAATGTAGAATGCCTTCTACAGAGTGTCATCACTGTCCCACCCCAGATGATCAATCTTAACATTTAATTTGGCATAAACTAACATCTTCTTTTTGGAATTAAGTATTTACATTAATATCCTCTTTAAATTGCTTTTTCTTTTCATCAGTGGCGTCATGTTAAGAGTGCTGCTGCCAATCACTGGGCTGAAGGTGTGTTCTGTATTCATTCTGAGGAGTTAAATTTCGTAGGTAAGGCAAAGCATAAGTAGGACAAATCTACACATGCCACTCTTGATCCAAACTGTTATTTACTTCCAATCCAGCACCTGTGCAACTGTGTGTTTGTCAAGTGATGTGTCACCTGACACGTGACCTTCTGTAACCGGTGACCCGTCACATGACACATGAGGAATGGATTTTGGTTGTCAGTTGTGGCTTGGATGGATGGTGCTCAGTGGTAGGACATCAATCCATGAAGTAACTACTAGGAAACCACGGTACTTAGGTTGCAGATAACGTGGACACTCAGGTGGGAGATAAGTATATATCAATTGTCCAGAATGGTTATAACAGCCATTTTGGTCCTTCCCAGAAGTTTCTCATGGCCTGTCTCAAGACTGAATTATACATATCTACAAAGGACATTACATAACAATGGAACATGCTGTATATAATAAAGAAGGGCACTATGTAATAAGGGAAAGTGCTGCACGTAATAAGAGACTACACTGTGTAATAATGGTATGGTTATATATAATAGGAGAGGACACTAATATCAACAGGAGAAAGCAGGAATCCAAAGAAGCTAAATAAAAACATTTTGTATTTGAATAAATTAAAAAAGAGTATTAAAAAAAAAATATGAGTGTTTCAGAGGTTGATCACTGGTGAATTAGTGGTGTGAAAGCTCTCCACCGACAAATCTCCTTATTAGGTCAGGACATATACTGTAAATACATATGTCTAAACCATATATATCCAATTACAGAATCTGATGTGTATATTGTCATACCAACAGTATGTCATACATGATTTTAATTGTAATGCAGGAGGAACAGAGATAACGACGTATTACAGTCAAAGATGTTTAGTAACAATATGTGTAAACTGTTCCTTACGAAATAAAAGAAATAAGCAAGAGCTATATCATAAATATATATGTACAACATTAGAAAAGGAAGGGATTACACGTCCAATACTATAAAAATGCAATTTTATTTACCATATACTTGGTATAAAATAGTACTGACATAACGATACATATATATTAACAAGAAGGATCAGGTAATTTAAGCTGCTATTGTCCTGAACAAACAACATACAAAGTGCTAAGTGCTTTTTATAATGATGGGCCACAAGTAAGGGACTCCATAATAGGAGGGGGTCATAAACAGGTGCGCATCCTGAAAGAAAATTTCATTACCTGACGCAATAGTGCTTACCCATCAACATTCAATCGGGACAAATGCAGCGCCGCCACCGACGGTCCCTTACTTGTGGCCCATCATTATAAAAAGCACTTAGCACTTTGTATGTTGTTTGTTCAGGACAATAGCAGCTTAAATTACCTGATCTTTCTTGTTTATATATATGTATCGTTATGTCAGTACTATTTTATACCAAGTATATGGAAAATAAATTGCATTTTTATAGTATTGGACGTGTACTCCCTTCCTTTTCTGATGTTGTACATGCTGTACAGGAGTGTCCTTTCAAGATCCCCGTGGGGTCGGAACTACATAGTGCTTGACTCACTTGTGGTTTATACGTTTTTGTTCTATATGGTCTTGTTTTATATCATAAATATATATACAGTATACAGGTATTACTTTGTTAAATACCATTTATCAAAAGATATAATGTATGAAATGGTCCAAAAGGCTATCAGTCTATAAGTGCCCAAAATGAATAGTAATATACCATATGCCAACATTTTTGTGGGAAAAATATTTCTTTTTAATTTGCACAGATCAACGTTGTAAAATTCTGTGAAGCACTTGTGTTTTCAAGGTGCTCACCACACATCTAGATAAACTACTTGAGAGGTCTAGTTTCCAAAATGGGGTCACTTGTGGGGGTTTTCCACTGTATAGGTACATCAGGGGCTCTCCAAACGCGACATGACACCCGCAGACCATTCCATCAAAGTCTGTGTTTCAAAATGTCATTCCTTCTTTCCTGACCCTGTTGTACGCCTAAACAGTAGTTTATCATGACATGTGGGGTATCTGCATACTCAGGAGAAATTGTGCAACAAATTTTGGGTTCCATTTTATCCTGTTATCCTTGTAAAAATAAAAAACCTTGAAGCTAAAAGAATATTTTTGTGGGAAAATTTGATTTTTTTTTTAATTTTACATTCCTACATTCCAATTAGTTTCCAAAATGGGGTCACTTGTGGGGAGTTTCTACTGTTTAGGCACATAAGGGGCTCTCCAAACGCGACATGGCGGCTGCTAATTATTCCAGTAAATTTTGCATAGAAAAGTCAAATGGTGCTCCTTCCCTTTCAAGACCTGCTGTGCGCCCAAACAGTAGTTTTACACCACCTATTGAAAATTGGCATGCTCAGGAGACATTGCATAACAAATTGTACGGTGTGATTTCTCCTGCTAACCTTATGAAAATGCAAAATTTGGGGCTAAAAAACATTTTTTGTGGGAAAATGTAATTTTTTTTATTGTAATGGCTAAATGTTATAAACTTCTGTGAAGCAAATGGGGGTTCAAGGTGCTCACAATACATCTAGATAAGTTCCCTGAGGGGTTTAATTTCCAAAATGGTGTAACTTGTGAGCGGTTTCCACTGTTTAGGCACATCAGGGGCTCGCCAAACATGACACGGCGTCTGCTAATTATTCCAGCAAATTTTGCATTCAAAAAGTCAAATGGCGATCTTTCCATTCCAAGCCCTGCTGTGCAGCCAAACAGTAGTTTTCCACCACACATTGGCTATTGGCATACTCAGGAAAAATTGCACAACAAATAGTATGAAGCAATTTCTCCTGTTACCCTTGTGAAAATGCAAAATTTTGGGCTAAAAAACATTTTTGTGGGAAAAATGTTATTTTTTTTTTATTTTCACAGCTCAATGTTATAAACTTCTGTGTAGCATCTGGGGATTCAAGGGGCACACCACACATCTAGATAAGTTCCTTGAGTGGTCTAGATTCCAAAATGGTGTCACTTGTGGGCGGTTTCCATTGTTTGGGCACATCTGGTGCTCTCTAAACGCGATTTTTTTCTTGTTACTCTTGTGAAAATGAAAAAAAAAATTGTCTAAAGTAAAATTTTTGTGAAAAAAGTTCAATGTTCATTTTTTTCCTTCCACATTCCATTAATTCTTGTGAAGCACCTGAATGGTTAATAAACTTCTTGAATGTGGTTTTGCGCACCATGAGGGGTGCAGTTTTTAGAATGGTGTCACTTTTGGGTATTTTTTGTTATATAGGCCCCTCAAAATCACTTCAAATGTGATGTGGTGCCTAAAAAAAAATGGTTTTGTAAATTTTGTTGAAAAAATGAGAAATCAACTTTTAACTATTATAACTTCCTAACAAAAACAAATTATGTTTCAAAAATTGTGCTGATGTAAAGTAGACATGTGGGAAATGTTATTTATTAACTATTTTGTGTGACCTAACTCTCTAATGTAAGGGCATAAGAATTCAGAGTTTGAAAATTTGCCATTCGTCATATCGCACAAATTTCACCGCTATCAGCAATTTTGCAGCGTTGTCTTCACCAATTGAAAGCAATGGGTAGTGCAAAAACTCTGCAAAAATGCAGGTATCAGGCTTTGGTGCCAAAACCTAATGAAGTTGAATGAGAATTTTTTTAAAAAAGCAGTAAACTTTATCAGTATGCACACCACACAAATGTACCCTGACAAAAACGCACCGAAAACCTAAGCAAAAAGCTCATCAAAAACTAAGCAAAACCTGCTTTTCGTAAGCAGCTTAAAAAAATGCAGCAAAAACGCAGCGTGTGAACATAGCCTAAGGGTCTTTGCACACAATGGGCCCGATGCATCAAGGCTTTTACATCAGAAGCCTGGCATAAAAGCTGGAAAATATAGGTGCATTTCGGAGCTGTGATTTCTGACATCTTCACGCCAGATTCTCCCAACTCCATCAAATTGGGTTCTGTAGGGGCGTGACAACCGCCGGTAGACAAATTCATAACAAGCGGCGGCATTCATCACGCCACAAACCCTGCTCCTAGGGGGCTGGACTAGGATTTGTGGTGAGGCGCACACCGCTCGCCCGACGCTCCCGAGTCGTACGCCTCTTCATGAATCAGGAACCAAAGAGGTTTTTCACCGCAGCCCAATGTCATTTTTACTGGGCATAATCTGCCTGAAAAAGTCACACGAAACCGCCCCATAAAACGACCGTGCCCCCTCTTATGTCACTTCACAGGTTAGACCAGGTGACGTGCTCATTCCTCGAGCGACCTCTGCTCGGACGCCGCCTGCGCTCTTTAGGCCTGTCTCACTCATCAGTTTTTTTGGTCAGTCAAAATCCGCTAAAATGGCGGATAACGGATCCGTTCCTGTACTGACCACAACGTTTGGCACCGGACCGTTATTTTAACGGATTCGTCAAAGGAAGAATTTTAAAGGAACCGCTGCCTGGGGAAGGGAGGGAGAATTTTTCAGCCGCCAGAACAGAATTTAGGGTTAAATTTGCGGGCATGCGCAATGAGAAATGCGGATCCGGCCGCCCGAAAAAACGTTGCACGGTCCGTTCGGGTATGTCAGCGGACGTCAAAATTTTGGCGGATCCGCCGGTAATGCAACTCAATAGAAAAAAAACGGATCCGCCAAGAAAAATGGCGTTTGTTTTTTTTTAGCAAAACGGCGGATTTTGACTGATGGACACAAACGGATGTGTGAAACAGGCCTTACCTCAGAGTAATAAGAAACGCTGGCGAAGAACCACTTCAGGAATAAGATGCGCTGTGCACTTGCCTTAGTGATTTCTGCTGGAAAAACCTTTTTATTTCCCCGGTATGTTAAAAACCTCAGTGTGCACACAGCCTTATAGTTTACACAGGGGATGCCAACCAGCATAGTGGTGCTGAGTGCTCAATGGCAGGTGTGCCCAGGTACCCAGAGCAGCCATAGCCCCCACGTTCTGAGCTGAGGCGCCGGCTGCGCACTGCTCAGCGCTTCACAACCTCTGTAGCTGCAGGGCATGCTGGGACCTGCAGTCCCTCACTGCTGGAGACACAGCTGCTGATACGTCCTTAGCTACGGTGACCACCATTGTCGTGCACGGATGTTAGAACACAGCCCCGGACTACGAGTCCCAGGTTGCTTTGCGGAAGGACCGACACATTCCAGAACTCCAGTCCAAAAACTTCTGCCTTTACTTCCCGGGCTCTTTAAGAGACGGCGTCATGACGAGCGGGGTGCCTCCTGATTGGTAGGGGCCCCCACCTCTCATTCCGGGGGGGTGGGGGTTAGATATTGGGGGAGGGGACGACAGACCCCCCCGAGTCACAGTTGTGAACAGAGGGAGAATTCAGTGTCAGTGAGCTGCAGCCTGCACGGGAGACGCTCAGAGACCGGGAGCCCCAGTGCAGGGGCTGCAGCATGGGCATCTCAGGAGTAGGGGGGTGGTAGAGTGGGGGCATGCTGGCATACAGGGGCACTGCTGGCAGAGGAGACGTGTAGTGACTGACTGCTGCAGAGCAGCGATGGAGGGCACCTCTGCATAGTGCAGACGCCACCCTCACATCCATTCTGCCCTGAGAGCAGGGAGCTGGCACTGACCTGCAGAGGACTGGCACAGGCAGAGGACTGGCACAGGCAGTGGGATGAGGGGCTTGCACTCGTAAGACCTCCAGGGTCCCTGCTGGTGGGCATCAGGCGCGCTGTGACTAACCCCAGGACACCCTTAGTCTTCAGGGTGCTGTATAGTGCCACCCTGGGCAGTGCCAGATTCGCCACATTTGGGGATGGGGTCATTGCTCCAGTTTTGGTTCCTGTGGCATGTGTTTTCTGGTGCCCGTGGTTTGGTACCTTTGTCAGATTTTTACCCATTTGGTCCACAACAAGGAGACGCTGTGACCCGCAGGCAGGACGACGGTGGATCTGGACTACTACCCATCTCCAGAGCCTTCACCTTCTTTGGAGACAAGCACAGCGGGCTTTATGTGAGTATAGCATGGCTTTTAGGCGGATCTGTCTCCAGATTTAACGATACAAACTGCGTACACTGTAAAATAGATCTGTTGGACCTAAAGAGGATGGTGTACTTACTTTGAAAATCTGAGTAACAATGAACAATGGCTGTATAATCCTTTGTGAAAGTTTCTTCTTTATTAAACTAGGCATCTCGTAAAATAGTCATTTTCATTTGGGGAATATACAGCCAGGGATTTTCAGTGTAAGTACACCAGTCTCACCAGGTGTAAGAGCTAATTAAAAATGTATTTGGTTTGTATTGTGAAATTTGGCGTAGGATCATTAATGTAATTGTCAAAATCAAAGTCAGTGATCTGCAACTGGCGGCAATCCAGCTTTTCTGAGACTACAACTCTCAGCTGCAGACTGGAAGCATTCTGGAGGTTGTAGTTTCCCAACAGCTGGAGAGCGGAGAGCCATCAGTCATTGCTGACATGTATAAAAATCTGTAATCAACAATAGTGATCTGTTATTTGTGTTCTTCTATACTCCAATCTGTATTTACATGACGTAGGTCAGATCTCTAGAAGTTTTTCTAATTGAAATGTGTGAACAGGAACCAAACAATTGGCTAAAAACAAACCTGATGTCACGACACGCTGAATTGAATGGTGCAAATGAATATACACTGCTCAAAAAAATAAAGGGAACCCTTAAACAACAGAATATAACTCCAAGTAAATCAAACTGTCCACTTAGGAAGCAACACTGACAATCAATTTCACATGCTGTTGTGCGAATGGAATAGACAACAGATGGAAATTATTGGCAATTATCTAGACACCCTCAATAAAGGAGTGGTTCTGCAGGTGGGGACCACAGACCACCTCTCAGTACCAATGCTTTCTGGCTGATGTTTTGGTCACTTTTGAATGTTGGTTGTGCTTTCACACTCGTGGTAGCATGAGACGGACTCGACAATCCACACAAGTGGCTCAGGTAGTGCAGCTCATCCAGGATGGCACATCAATGCGAGCTGTGGCAAGCTGCTTTCATCTGTGAAGAGCACAGGGCGCCAGTGGCGAACTTGCCAGTCCTGGTGTTCTGTGGCTCTGGCAGTGTTCCTCCTTGCACAAAGGCTGAGGTAGCGGTTCTGCTGCTGGGTTGTTGCCCTCCTACAGCCCCCTCCACATCTCCTGGTAGCGCCTCCAGCCTCTGGACACTACGCTGCAGGAGGGCAACAACCCAGCAGCAGAACCGCTACCTCAGCCTTTGTGCAAGGGGGAACAGGAGGAACACTGCCAGAGCCCTGCAAAATGACCTCCAGCAGGCCACAAATGTGCATGTGTCTGCACAAACGGTTAGAAACCAACTTCATGAGGATGGTCTGAGTGCCCAACGTCCACAGATGAGGGATGTGCTCACATCCCAACACCGTGCAAGACGCTTGGCATTTGCCACAGAACACCAGGATTGGCAAATTTGCCACTGGCGCCCTGTGCTCTTCACAGATGAAAGCAGCTTGCCACAGCTCGCATTGATGTGCCATGCTGGATGAGCTGCACTACCTGAGCCACTTGTGTGGGTTGTAGAGTCCGTCTCATGCTACCACTAGTGTGAAAGCACAACCAACATTCAAAAGTGACCAAAACATCAGCCAGAAAGCATTGGTCCTGAGATGTGGTCTGTGGTCCCCATCTGCAGAACCACTCCTTTACTGAGGGTGTCTTGATAATTGCCAATAATTTCCATCTGCTGTCTATTCCATTTGCAGAACAGCATGTGAAATTGATTGTCAATCAGTGTCGCTTCCTAAGTGGACAGTTTGATTTCACAGAAGTTTGATTTACTTGGAACTATATGCTGTTGTTTAAGTGTTCCCGTTATTTTTTTGAGCAGTGTATATGTAGCCAACAGTCTCTGTCTCAGGATTTGCCAAAATGTCTTGAAATGAGCAGTAAGATAATAAGGAGTTCTCTGGGAATTAAGATCACTCGAATCAGAAATCAGTTAAACGTGCTCCAGTGGTTTTAAAATTTGCATGTTTTGTAAAATGGCAGATTTTTCCTAAAGTTTTTCTCATGTTTTTTATTTTTTTGCAAAACTTTGGCCAACTGTTAGTGGAAATATTAAACATGCTACAAATAGTGCTTTTTTGTTTGTACTATTTGTCTTCACCTTTGGAGCTACCACCTATACGACTTGTAAAAGGAACAGAAAACACCCTCGACTTTAAAATTGCCACCCCAAAAAAACTTTTGTAAAAAAAATGCAAAAAAACATTCAATATTAATTTTGTTTAAAGGAACCTTAGTACAAACATTGTCTTCTTCCTTCCCTCTGACAAACGTGGCCACTGTTTCTGTACCATTTTTTACCAGAGACCCCTATAAGCTAGCAGCTGCTTATAAGTATTCACAGAGACATTACAACCTTTTAAGAGGAAGATCAATATTTTCTTCATCCTCTATAAACACATACGCTGCGTGATTGAATGGAAAGGAAGAAAAATGATTTTACAGCATGACCTTGAGATTTTGGCTAAACACTGTTAAGATGAGATAACCCTGACAGTGATGGAGTCAGTTTTGAAATCAGCACTTCTGCCAACATAAAGGTAATACGGTAGTTTACTTAGTGAGGGATTTCTACTTTTATTCATATGTCATCCTACATGTAATATACTTATTTCTCACAAATCACAGAGAATATTCTGGCATTGAGTTTTTGTCTAACTTGAAAAAGACTCTACAGTAGACGTACAGCGGGAAAAAAGTATTTAGTCAGCCACCAATTGTGCAAGTTCTCCCACTCAAAAATATGAGAGGCCTGTAATTGACATCATAGGTAGACCACAACTATGAGAGTCAAAATGAGAAAACAAATCCAGAAAATCACCTTGTCTGATTTGGCAAGATTTATTTTTCAAATTATGGAGGAAAATAAGTATTTGGTCATTAACAAAAGTTCATCTCAATATTTTGTTATATATCCTTTGTTGGCATTGACGGAGGTCAAATGATTTCTGTAAGTCTTCACAAGGTTGGCACACACTGTTGGTGGTATGTTGGCACATTCCTCAATGCAGATCTCCTCTAGAGCAGTGATGTTTTGGGCCTGTCGCTGGGCAAAACTGATTTTCAAATCCCTCCAAAGGTTTTCTATGGGGTTGAGATCTGGAGACTGGCTAGGCCTCTCCAGGACCTTCATATGCTTCTTATGAAGCCACTCCTTTGTTGCCCTGGCGGTGTGCTTGGGATCATTATCATACTGAAAGACCCATCCACATTTCATCTTCAATGCCCTTGCTGATGGAAGGAGGTCTGCACTCAAAATCTGACGATACATGGCCCCATTCATTCTTTCATGTACACAGATCAGTCATCCTGTTCCCTTTACAGAGAAACAGCCCCAAAGCATGATGTTGCCACCCCCATGCTTCACAGTAGGTATGGTGTTTTTTTGGATGCAACTCAGCATTCTGTCTCTGCCAAACATGACGAGTTTTGTTTCTACCAAACAGTTCTCCTTTGGTTTCATAAGACCATATGACATTCTCCCAATACTCTTCTGGATAATCCAAATGCTGTCTAGCAAACTTCAGACGGGCCCGGACATGTGCCGGCTTAAGCAGGCGGAAACGTCTGGCACTGCAGGAACTGAGTCCCTGGTGGCGTAATGTGTTACTGATGGTAGCCTTTATTACGGTGGCCTCAGCTCTCTGCAGGTCATTCACTAGGTCCTTCCGTGTGGTTCTGGGATTTTTGCTCACCGTTCTTGTGATCATTTTGACCTCACGGGGTGAGATCTTGCATGGAGCCCCAGATCGAGGGAGATTATCAGTGGTCTTGTATGTCTTCCATTTTCTTATTATTGCTCCCACAGTTGAATTCATCACACCAAGCTGCTTGTCTATTGCAGATTCAGTCTTCCCAGCCTGGTGCAGGGTTATAATTTTGTTTCTGGTGTCCTTCAACAGCTCTTTGGTCTTCACCATTGTGGAGTTTGGAGTGTGACTGTTAGAGGTTGTGGACAGGTGTCTTTTATGCTGATAACAAGTTCAAACAGGTGCCATTACTACAGGTAAGGAAAGAGGAGCCTCTTAAAGAGGAAGTTACAGGTCTGTGAGAGCCAGAAATCTTGAATATTTTTAGGTGACCAAATACTTATTTTCCACCATAATTTGTAAAATAAATCTTGCCAAATCAGAAAAGGTGAGTTTCTGGATTTGTTTTCTCATTTTGACTCTCATAGTTGTGATCTACCCATGATGTCAATTACAGGCCTCTCATCTTTTTAAGTGGGAGAACTTGCACAATTCGTGGCTGACTAAATACTTTTTTCCCCACTGTAAGAGCAAGATCAAGAATATCGACTCTGTGATGGAATGGTGCCCTCTAAGTTTACTTTTTTTTGGGGTTGCTGAGTGAGGACCAATCTTGTTTTATGGGGTTTGCAAAATTCATGGTGATATTAGTTCAATGTTTTGTTGCCATTCCAATTGTATGTTTGTGCTGTTAGCTGGGTTCTCACTTTGCACCTACAAATAGATAACTCAACCTAAAGATATGAAGATGAATTAGTTAAGAAAGATCCTTAAGACCCTTGCCTTTGGTGTTCTTTACAAATTTCTATAACTGAATTGCAGACTGACATCTTCTTTAGAAGTATAGTGTCTGGAAGAAACGCTGTCAGAAGTACCGATCTGCTGTAAACTTTTATTATGAAACACTTTAGTCCCATTGCTAATTGGTGGTCATACCTCATGGACCTCCACTATATCTTCTGAAATATCTCGGTCATATGGCACCTAAAAGTGATATCCTTTGTGAAACATGTTACATAAAAAATGTAAGCTGTCAAATATGTTCTTTAGAACCCCTGCCTACAAAATTCACATCCATAAGTGATACTATTTATTTTGAATCCATGAATTCATGAAGCATTGTTCAAACGTTTTATTTAAGTGTCTGAAACTCTACAAGATACTGGAAGTAATATGAATCAATGCAAAAACAAAATGGGTTGTCTCATTATATATCTTCAGGAGCACCCTGCTCCCCAGCTTTCCAGCTTCCTACTGGCTGGGAGCCGTTTGCTTGATTTAAAGCTGCACCACTGGCCAAAACTGAGTGCTGTCCAATGCTGCAAGCAGAAGCAGCTTTGCCTCTGCCACATTGGAGTATGCAGGGAGACTGAAGCTGGACAGATCTGGCCAGCTTCATAGCGATGGTTGGCAAGATTTTGTAATCATTGCAGTTCTTACTTAGGAGACCGGCCACTGGATATTTTGCTGGCCAATGTTGTATCAGAAAACATCTGCCCTTTCTGATAATGATTGTTTCGGAATGAAAAGGGCGCATAGCTGACTGCTGAGCGCTAAGTCGGTTTATGACTGCAAGCTGGACATACAACCAAATGATGACTGTACTTATAGACAACTTTCTCTCATTTGAGAATGTGATAAATCGTCAAATCACTTTATTCAGTAATTGTACACTCCCTGACAGAAGTTATGTCGCTTATCCATGTTATGTAAATAAAAGCTTATAACCTGATGTTAAATTCATCCATTGGTTGTATAAATTATTCTTTTGAAAGCTGAAACCCTCCGAAATATGTTTTCAGTTAAGAAAATAAATTGGCATCAATGCAGAAATATTGATCATTTAATGGACACAGAATGGTCAGATTTTGGCAAGACAAAAGTTTTGTCGCCTGGTCATATAATGCACCCAATCCTAGTTTACATCCTCACCTGTGCTCAGTAAATGATCGTTTAATGAGTGGGTGTGTATAAAAAGAAACCCAGCACTCCAGACCTTCACTTGAGCTGCAACTTGAGCTCTGACAACATGCCAAAAATCCACCCTGCGACCAAAGCCTGGATTATCAAGAGGCTGAAGACCAGATCCACTGCAGAGGTGGCTGGCACTTTTAATGTGTCTCAGCGTCAAGTACAAAGAATTAAAAAAAAAAAAGATCGAAGAAACTGGAGATGTGTTTGATAAGCCCAGGTCCGGCAGACCCCACAAGACAACTGCCCAGGAGGAACGTTTGTTGGTTAGAAAATCCAAAGCAAGCCCCTCTTCCACTGCAGCAGAGCTCCAACAGGCCTGGTCACCTCAAGTCCCTGTGTCAACTAGAACAGTTTGTAGGATTCTGTCTCGAAATGGCCTCCATGGGCGAATCAGTGCCCAGAAGCCAGCACTAAACAAAAGGCAAATAAAAAAAGTGTGGCATTTGCAAAGTCCCACAGGCTGCTAAACAGATGGACGCTGGAAACGTGGCAGAAGGTGGATTTCTCTGATGAATCTTCAGTAGAATTACAGCACAGCTGCCACAAATACTGCAGGAGACCTACTGTGGCCCATATGGATCCAAAATATACCCAGGAAACAGTTAAATTTGGTGGTGGAAAGATCATGGTCTGTGGTTACATTCAGTATGGGGGTGTGCGAAACATTTGCAAGGTGGAAAGCAATATCAATAGCCTAAAATATCAAGAAGTATTAGCTACCTCTTATTTTCCAAATCATAACAGGGGTCAAATTCTGCAGCAGGATAGTGCTCCATCTCATCCATCCATCTCTACAACAGAGTTCCTCCAGGCAAAAAAGATCAAGGTGCTCAAGGACTGGCCAGCCCAGTCACCAGACATGAACATCATTGAGCATGTTTGGGGTGGGATGAAAGAGGAAGCTTGGAAGACAAAACCAAAGAATCTAGATGAACTCTGGGAGGCATGTAAGACTGCATTCTTTGCCATTCCTGATGACTTCATTAATAAGTTGTATGAATCATTGTTGAACCGCATGGATGCAGTCCTTCAAGCTCATGGAAGTCCCACAAAATATTAAATATGACTCTAATAGCACCACAACTTCATTCACCAATGTTATGCAACATATATTTGTATTTTAAGTTAATTATTTATTTGAATATCACATTACTTTCTGTGGGCGACAACAATTTTGTCTTGCCAAAATCTGACCATTCTATGTCCATTAAATGATCAATATTTCTGCATTGATGCCAATTTATTTTCTTAACCTAAACCACATTTCGGAGGGTTTCAGCTTTCAAAAAAAATAATTTATACAACCAATGGATGAATTTAACGTCAGGTTATAAGCTTTTATTTCCATAACATGGATAAGGGATATAACTTCTGTCAGGGAGTGTATTGTCATATGATGGAAAAATCACCACAAAGTTCAAGCCATTATATGTTTTCACTGTATGTCACATGCTGTTCACTGTTGTCAAGTGTAATCCATCGTTATCAGCAGAGAAGACGAGACAGATTACAGGAAGTAAGAACATGACTGACTCTCTGCTCTTGCTCTCCTATCTGTCAAAGTGCATACTCTTGAGAGGTGGGTGTTGGGTTCATGGCAGGCAAGTCAATGAATAATGGAAATGGCAGGTGCAATGCTTTCTGAAAAGTAAGGAAAAGAAGGTTCCTTTATGGTGGAGAATTGCTGATGAACGGAAACCACCTCCTGAAAAAAGTGAGTGTGCAGTTGCGTATGAGAATAGGTATAGTTCGTGGATATAATAGACTGGTGTGTGTGCCACAAACTGTTTGAACCTCTTGGCAGTATTACCATGCTTTTCAACAGTATTTGGGGGAAAAACATGCACACTGTAGATTAAGAATTGGTCTCAGTGTGGCCAAACAAATGTACATTGTACATCCTATCGACGATCCACCATCAGCTTGCCAGAATGAACTAATAGATCAGGTAGATGAACTAAAAGTTTAAAACGGCAGAATGCCCTTCTGCAAAGTGAGGACTCAATAGCCATATTTGGCTGATTGTGCGATAAACAACTGTCTTCAGCCATAGAAGGCCGAAAGATTTGTGTCGCATCACTTTTTGATAGTCTATTCTAGGCAATTGTGAACGTTGTATCATTTATTTTTAATGTAAGCAAGTTTTGTTTGAGACCATAGAACAATCTACATAGTATCCGGCAGTATATGTATAGAAGAACAGACATAATGTAACAATGTAGAAGATTGATGGCATGAACTGATAGAGAACGATTCTTTCCCAGATGCCGTGGGCCAATAGTCTGTATCGTGCCTTCTGAATAGCGAAGAGAAACTTGTTTTAGTACGCTTGTCTTTTCAGTCTTCCTTATCTATTGTGGTCATATTTTTGGATATTTTTTAATGCAATGGTCATAGACTCTCATCTTATTTGTTTGGAAAGGTTGATCCAGCTTCTCAATGATGAAACTAGAAAGCTATCGATTCCTGTTAAATTGTGTTTAAAAGGAATGTTTCATCAGGAAATGATCTATTTTTTTAAATAAAGTTTTTGTGTTAAATGTATTTTTCCAGGACGTCCACCTGACAGCACCATGGAGGACGTCCTCCTCCTCCTTACAGGGACAGGAAAGCACACGAGAGGTTAAAAGGCCCCATCCCACCCCTTTGCCTCAGTGTCTTTCCTCTCCCTGCACGGAGGGACATACGAGAGGAGCAGGAAGCTTGCCGGAGGGCGCAGGGGGATTGGGCGGCCGGTCCAATCCTTCCCCCTCTCAGGATGCCCAGGGCCGACACTTCCCGGTGGGGAGTCCCTCTGCCCCAAAGCCAGGAGCAGGACGTCGCTCCTGGAGGGAGCCGCTCCTCCCGGTGGGAGGCTCTTGGCTCCAGGCCGCGCGGCAGTCAGAAGCCGGGTCCCCGCAGGCAGCGAGCGATGCCGGCGCGATAATTTACAGACCGCGCGGCAGTTGCGGCTGGAAGCCGGGCCCCGCACGCAGCGGGCGGTGTGGGCGCCGGCGATAGAGATCCCGGGGCAACTAGAAGCCGGGTCCCCGCAGAAAGCCGGATGGGCTCCGCCATTGCAGGACGCTCGGTGGGAAGAGGTGGTCCTCTCCATAACGGCAATCCACCTAGAGGGTTCTCAGAACGTAGTAGCGGACTATCTAAGCAGACAGAGGGTGTTACATCACCCGCTGCCACGCTCCTCGCTGCTCCCGCTGTGCCGCTCATGGCCGTGTCCTCTGCCCCGCCTCCCGAGCGCCGGCTCGCTCGCCTCTCCCGGCGCGCTCCCGGAGGGCGCACGCATCGTCCTGCGTCCTCTCCTCCACCGCCGCTGCCGGCCTTCCGTGCCCGTCGGGTGCGCCTGCGCACTGCGCGCTAGTATTCTGTTTCCACTGCTCCACCTCCTGGCCCCTCCTGACCCGGAAGCGCTGCCTGCAGCCCTATATCTGGCAGTCTCGCCTCCTGCCCGGTGCCTGACTATCCATTGTGCCTAGCTCTGCTTATTCAGGTACACTCTGCTCTGCACTTCTCCAGCCTAGCGCCCTGTCCTGCTTTCCCTGGGTCCCAGTGTCCTCTTGTGATTGCTCCCTCTGTTTTTTCCCTAGTGTCTGCTTTGCCTCCGGTCTCCAGCCTGCCGCCGCAGGGCCTACCTCTGTCTACCTGGATCCGTACCTGCCTAGCGTAACCCTTGTGGCTATCCCTGGTCTCTCCCTACTGTGTCCCCGGGTATCAGCCTCCGCGGCGATAGTCTCTCTGAGGCTTGCCCCAGACACTCCCTGTATAGGGGGTGGTCCACTTGGCCAGCTCGCCTCAAGGAGGTTCGTCGTCGCGGTCCTGCGGGTTCACTTCCGGTTCCCCTCAGTCCTACAGCATAACATAGGGTCAGCCCGACAGAGTGGGAACTAAACGAAGAAATCTTCCATCAGCTTTGTCAGCGTTGGGGGACCCCCAGTATAGACCTGTTTGCAAACCGGAAGAACTCAAAGGTCGCCAGATTCTACTCCTTGAACCCAGCAGGCCACGCAGCATCTTCGCCCCACAATTAGGCAGCTCACCCCGCCCTGGGACCTCGGCCTGGTACTCAGATCTTTATGTAGGGACCCCTACATGCCTAGTGATAGAATGACCATTTCGACTCTCTCTCGGAAGACGGCTTTCCTGGTAGCCATTACCACGGCCAAAAGAATAGGGGAGATCCAGGCCCTGTCCACCAAGGATCCATATCTCCAGATCAGAGACGATCATATAACCTTAAGATTAGATCCGGCTTTTATCCCCAAGGTAGCCTCTTACCAAAATATAAATCAGGAGATAGTGCTACCATCCTTCTGCAGCAATCCCCGCAATGAGAAAGAACAGCATCTCCACTCCCTAGACGTAAGATGGGCAGTTATAAGCTATCTAGAGGCCACCAATGACTGGCGTATTGACTCAAACCTGTTCATCCTCTTCGGGGGTAAAAATAGGGGGAGAAAAGCCTCTAAGGCGTCCATCGCAAGATGGATCACGTCAGTAATTTCAGACGCCTACCAGTCGGAAGGCGCCAACCCACCAGATACCTTAAGGGCCCACTCTACTAGGGCAGTTTCAGCCTCCTGGGCCGAGCGCGCAGGCGCCTCAGTCGAGCAGATTTGTAGAGCGGCAACTTGGGCCAGCCTGAATACATTTTGCAAGCACTACAAACTTGATGTGCTATCAGGCCAACATACCGCATTTGGGAGAAAAGTTCTCCAGGCGGTGATCCCACCCTGAGGAGGTGCTTTGGTACTCTCCATGGTGCTGTCAGGTGGACGTCCTGGAAAATAGGTATTAGACCTACCGGTAATGATGTTTCCAGGAGTCCATCCTGACAGCACGGGTAGTTCCCTCCCTGATAGGTTATGCTATGTTAAGTTATGTCATATGATGTAATATGATGATACCATTAAAAGAGTTATAGCATTATCCACGCTGTGGTACTTGTTAAGTCACTGAGGGAAAGGGGTGGGACGGGGCCTTTTAACCTCTCGTGTACTTTCCTGTCCCTGTAAGGAGGAGGAGGACGTCATCCATGGTGCTGTCAGGATGGACTCCTGGAAACATCATTACCGGTAGGTCTAATACCTATTTTTGGCAATATTTTTTGTTTTCATTCACAATCTTTATTAAACATAAAAGTTCTAAATCTTAAAATTTTCACTATTGTCACAGGTGCTTTTTTTAGACTTTTACTTTCTTGTTGCTTCAGGAATTAACACATGAACTTAGCCACAATGGTCAGGCCTAGATACTCTGTCTTTTGGATGTTGTGAAGGGAGGGGTTGCAGTGTCAGGTGTGACATCTCCTATTGGATTGGTGGATCCTGTGTTATCAGCTGTATATAGAGGTGTTACCTGTCATTGTTATCCTGCCTCTACTGATAAGTAGTCTGCTGAAAACTACCCTATTCCTGAAAGGACAGGAAGGATGAGTTTAAAAAAGTTCTAGTGGCCAGTGTGAAAATTGCAAGATTTCTTCTGTATATTTTTGTATAAATCAAGGTTATTAAATTGAATATACAATATAGAAGTACAATCATTTATAATACACAAGAGTATAATCACACATTTGTGATCAAGTTAATGACATATCATTTTCAGTAAGTTTGTTTAGTGTCAAAGGTTACCACAGCTTCCACTCATTATTGATTTTATTGATATTAGCAATCAACATTAAAGAGATTTATGTGATGACAACAATAGCTATGCTGCACATAATTATGCATAAAGAATCATAAAAAGTAGAGTTCTAGATAGGAAAGAGAAGGTGAATAGGAAAAAGAGTAAGAAAGAAGGGGGGATGAGGACAGAGTAGGGGAGAAGGTTGCGTGGGAAAGGGAACAAGGATTTCAAATCTCTCCATCGAGCAGGCCCATGCCTTCCAACCTGCAGGAGGAGGGGGTGAGGATCTAATTTATTGGCTCTAAGTTCTAGGTAGACAGGACAAGCCACATGTATATTGTCAATGTTGTAAAGACTTCTAATTTAATCGTAAGTGTGGCTTAAGATCCAGATAACCAGAAGTCTAAGGGCCCCGTCACACATATCGACTCACCAGCGATCCCGACAACGATGTGAAATTGTCAGGATCGCTGGTGTGTCGCTACATGATCACTGGTGAGCTGCCAAACAGGCAGCTTCACCAGCGATCAGGACAGCGGCACGCGGGTAACAAGCGACGCACGTCGCTTAGTTACCCACTGTGTACCTTAGTTACCAGCGTGCTGGTGCAGGGAGCTGGTAACCAAGGTACACATTGGGTTTCTAAGCGCCGCGCCAGCTTGAAAAATGATTTTAAAATCCAAAATGTTGGCCTACTGAAATGTATGTTCAATAAATGCATTCAATACTTGGTCGAGGCTCCTTTTGCATCAATTACTGCATCAATGCGGCGTGGCATGGAGGCGATCAGCCTGTAGCACTGCTGAGGTGCAGATGTATTGAGGCCTGTTTATACAGGTAAGAATCTTTGCCTGTTTTGGGGATTTTCCTGAATATTGGAGGATTTTTTCCTCTTTCTGTGGTTTTCATGTTAGAGTAGGACTGGCAAGTGTAAGGAACCTTGGCACGGTTTGCCAGCTTACGTATTATGGCCAGAATATCAACCAATACCTTACATATATTTATACAGTTAGGTCCATATATATTTGGACAGAGACAACATTTTTCTAATTTTGGTTCTAGACATTACCATAATGAATTTTAAACCAAACAATTCAGATGCAGTTGAAGTTCAGACTTTCAGCTTTCATTTGACGGTATCCACATTAAAATTGGATGAAGGGTTTAGGAGTTTCAGCTCCTTAACATGTGCCACCCTGTTTTTAAAGGGACCAAAAGTAATTGGACAATTGACTCCAAGGCTATTTCATGGACAGGTGTGGGCAATCCCTTCGTTATGTCATTCTCAATTAAGCAGATAAAAGGCCTGGAGTTGATTTGAGATGTGGTGCTTGCACTTGGAAGGTTTTGCTGTGAAGGAAACAAGCGGTCAAAGGAGCTCTCCATGCAGGTGAAACAAGCCATCCTTAAGCTGCAAAAACAGAAAAAACCCATCCGAGAAATTGCTACAATGTTAGGAGTGGCAAAATATACAGTTTGGTACATCCTGAGAAAGAAAGAAAACACTGGTGAACTCATCAATGCAAAAAGACCTGGGTGCCTACGGAAGACAACAGTGGTGGATGATCGCAGAATAATCTCCATGGTGAAGAGAAACCCCTTCACAACAGCCAACCAAGTGACCAACACTCTCCAGGAGGTAGGCGTATCAATATCCAAATCTACCATAAAGAGAAGACTGCATGAAAATAAATACAGAGGGTTCACTGCATGGTGCAAGCCACTCATAAGCATCAAGAATCAAAAGGCTAGACTGGACTTTGCCAAAAAACATCTAAAAAAGCCAGCACAGTTCTGGAAGAACATTCTGTGGACAGATGAAACCAAGATCAACCTCTACCAGAATGATGGAAAGAGAAAAGTATGGCGAAGGTGTGGTACAGCTCATGATCCAGAGCTTACCACATCATCTGTAAAACACGGCAGAGGCAGTGTGATGGCTTGGGCATGCATGGCTGCCAGTGGCACTGGGTCACTAGTGTTTATTGATGATGTGACACAGGACAGAAGCAGCCGAATGAATTCTGAGGTATTCAGAGCCATACTGTGTGCTCAGATGCAGCCAAACTGATTGGTCGTCGTTTCATACTACAGATGGACAATGACCCAAAACATAAAGCCAAAGCAACCCAGGAGTTTATTAAAACAAAGAAGTGGAATATTCTTGAATGGCCAAGTCAGTCACCTGATCTCAACCCAATTGAGCATGCATTTCACTTGTTAAAGACTAAACTTCAGACAGAAAGGCCCACAAACAAACAGCAACTGAAAACCACCGCAGTGAAGGCCTGGCAGAGCATCAAAAAGGAGGAAACACAGCGTCTGGTGATGTCCATGAGTTCAAGACTTCATGCAGTCATTGCCAACAAAGGGTTTTCAACCAAGTACTAGAAATGAACATTTTATTTACAATTATTTAATCTGTCCAATTACTTTTGGTCTCTTTAAAAACAGGGTGTCACATGTTAAGGAGCTGAAACTCCTAAATCCTTCATCCAATTTTAATGTGGATACCCTCAAATGAAAGCTGAAAGTCTGAACTTCAACTTCATCTGAATTGTTTTGTTTAAAATTCATTGTGGTAATGTCTAGAACAAAAATTAGAAAAATGTTGTCTCTGTCCAAATATATATGGACCTAACTGTATGTTTTTATGCACTTTATATCTTTTTCAGGGTGCAGTTGGACCCAAATGGTTCTGTAAACTGTGGCCTCTGTTCACACGTGATGCATTATAGTTAGCACTGGGCAGCCCCCCTATATGGTGTTACTGAGAGGCTGTGAACCTGATGCTCTGCATTCCCTGTGTGAACACTGTCACACACAGATTATTTTTTTGCACTGGTGTGCCACACGGCCAATCCTTGATTGTAGGCTGGCTGTCTCATTTGGTATATTGCACCTGTGCAGTTGCCATTTTACTTGGGTCCGCTGCACCCTGTTTAGTGCAGATGTATTGAACATCTATGCCTGTTTTTGGTGTTTTCCTGGATATTGGAGGATTTTTTTCCTCTTTCTGTGGTTTTCGTGTTATGGAAGCCCAGGTTGCTTTGATAGCAGCCTTCAGCTCGTCTTCATTGTTGGGTCTGGTGTCTCTCATCTTCCTCTTGACAATACCCCATAGATTCTCTATGGAGTTAAGGTCGGGCCAGTTTGCTGGCCAATCAAGCACGGTGATACTGTTGTTTTTAAACCAGGTATTGGTACTTTTGGCAGTGTGGACAGGTGCCAAGTCCTGCTGGAGAATGAAATTTCCATCTCCAAAAGCTTGTCGGTAGAGGGAATCATGAAGTGCTCTAAAATTTCCTGGTAGATGGCTACGCTGACTTTGGTCTTGATACAACACAGTGGACCTACACCAGCAGATGACATGGCTCCCCAAACCATCACTGATTGCGGAAACTTCACACTAGACCTCAAGCAACTTGGATTGTGGACTCTCCACTCTTCCTCCAGACTCTGGGACCTTGATTTCCAAATGAAATGCGAAACTTACTTTCATCTGAAAACAACACCTTGGGCCACTGAGCAACAGTCCAGTTCTTTTTCTCCTTGGCCCAGGTAAGACGCTTCTGGCGTTGTCTATTGGTCATGAGTGGCTTGACACAAGGAATGTGACACTTGTAGCCCATGTCCTGGATACCTCTGTGTGTGATGGGCCTTGAAGCAATGACTCCAGCAGCAGTCCACTCCTTGTGAATCTCCCCCAAATTTTTGAATGGCCTTTTCTTAACAATCCTTTCAAGGCTGCTGTTATGCCGGTTGCCTTTTTCTACCACACTCTTTCGTTTCACTAAACGTTCCATTAGTATGCTTGGATACAGCACTCCGTGAACAGCTAGCTTCTTTAGCAATGACCTTTTGTGGCTTACGCTCCTTGTGGAGTGTGTCAGTGACTGCCTTCTGGACATCTGTCAAGTCTGCAGTCTTCCCCATGATTGTGGAGCCTACTGAAACAGACTAAGGGACCTTTTTAAACACTTAGGCAGCCTTTGCAGGTGTTTTTTTGTTAATTATTCTAATTTACTGAGATAATGCCTTTTGGGTTTTCATTGGCTGTAAGCCATAATCATCAACATTAACAGAAATAAACACATGAAATACATCACTCTGTTTGTAATGACTCTCTATAATATGAAATTCACTTTTGGTATTGAAGAACTGAAATAAATTTAACTTTTTTGGATGATATTCTAATTTAGTGAGAAGCACTACATATACAGCTGGTGAAATAAGTATTGAACATGTCTCCAGTTTTCTAAGTAAATACATTTTAAAGTTGCTATTGACATGAAATGTTACCCCTTAGAACCTAATCAGAGGCCTCTCATACAGGCAAATCAGATCTTGTGCTTTGTACTAAGGAGGAGTCTGAAATACATGTTTGCAAATTGAAAATAGGGTAAAAGTCAAAGTAAGGTAGAAAGGCTCGTTAAAGAGTCGATATTGACTTTTAGGATTGCTACATCCAATAGGTGGCTCTAGAGTTCAAGTCCTCATCCTCTCTGAAAAGACATGTGCACTGAATTTATTGTAACAGCAAAACACAGCCTAGTAAGTAACACATCACTGTAAGCATGATCTTTGTCCCTACATTATGCTCCTCTCAGATTACATAGCAAAAACCTGCTGACAGGTTTCCTTTAGAGGACAAAATACCATATATATATATATATATATATATATATAGAGTGTTTTGGGGTTGCTACACTAATGATAACTCCAACTTTGGTGAGTTATATTGTTAATTTTGTCCTTTCTTTAGACCTCCTGTGAAATAAAGGTAATTTGATCATTAATGAATGAATAAAGATGCTGATGAAGTGCCCCACTCTATTCTTATAGAGTATGACTTATGTGCAGTCCTCTCCCGGGCTGTACTCCAGGGACTCTAGACAGAAGTGGTGTCACAATGTACAAGATGTGATTTGGAGGTATGGTAACATTCAGGGAATCTTGGACAATATACTTGTACAGCAGCTGCTGAGCTAAACATTGAGGATTAGCGGTGTGGAGTGACTTGTAAATTTTCAACAAATCCCAAATCAAAGAGTTTATAGTTTGTTGCAACATCCTGACATGCAGTAATTTTTTTTATTATTACTTTATTTCTTCTGTTATGTTCAAGTCGTGACTCAAACAATCATGTTCAATTTGTGCACAATGGAGTAGTACGCTGGGGAGCTGATGGGTTAAAGCTTCTGTGCCAGAAAAGAGAGGGAGATGGAGGATAGTGGGTGGAGGGGAGCAGGGTCTTCTCCATGCGACCTTGCTGTAAAACAATTTATAAGCTTATGCAACAATGTATAAAACAAACTGGTCTACTGAAAACAATTTGTACTGATTATGCAACTCAAGTCCCTACAGTTTTTCCTTTACTGCTTTTTTTTTTTAATTTATTTTATTTATTTTTTTTTTTACAAATTGACTAATTCCTTGGAGTGGTAGAACTCAATCCAGATGTAAATGACTGGATATTGAGGATCTTCTTACCAATTCATAGATTAGAAACACATATACATTTTAATCTTCAAAGCCAAGATTTTCTCTAGCTGTACACACAGAGAACGTTATGTATACAGAAGCGTTTATATACATCCCAGAGACTAGGGTTAAATGAACTGTTAGTCTACATTTCTCTACCAATTGTGTATGCAGGATTTATGGAATGTTTCTGCAAAAGCAATGTTGAAACATGAATTTATCTGTGGAAATAATTTTTTGCATATATCTCATACACTGTAGAAGACATGACACACAACAGTCTTGATGTAGTCATACACATTATACTGACAGCCACACACACTAATTTTGGCCAAACTGGCAGACCATTTCATATGTATGGGGTGTCCTGATTTCCTGATTGATGTTAGATTCTGTGAACCACAACGATCAGGTATGGTGGATGTCAACCTACACCCTACATGTGTGATAGAAACTCATATCTTTCTCTGCCAATTTATGACCAGATGAAAGTTCAGCTGAACTTTGAGTTCAGAAGAAAAAAAAATCGCCAACACCTTAAGTTTTATTTTTCTAGGCAAGAGTGAAGGTTTTAGAACTTTGTCAAGACTTTATTCTGTTTGGCTGTGATTCCGTGATTGGTTATACTCTTCCAGTTAGTAAACATTCACCCTTGAATTCCATTTTTATTTAAAACTTATAGCTCCAATATTTTGCACTGATCAAATGCTTAGTAAATTTTAGTATTTTTTTTTTCCAAAGCTTTAAATTCTTTGCATAGACATAGATTTATATAGTTTTCAAGTTCTTTTGAATTGGTGCGTTCTTTAACATAAGCCGTCAATATTAGATTGGCGGTGGTAGGAAGGGTTTTCCAATTCTTTACAATGAATGCCTATCCGGGAACCTGTCAGGCTATTCATTCTTCCCAAACCTCAGGCGGCATGAATCACGCCATGACTGCAAAATTGCATCCAGCTATATTATGCTCTAAAACTTTGGAGATCTGGCCAGGGACTATAGCTGGAAAACTAGACTAGTCTAGCACCACCCTCGCCCAGCTCTTCTCGGTTCCGCTGTAGGTGATTGACAAGTCTCTTCTTCATGTGTACATGTCATGGAAGGAAGGAACGCAGCTTAGCTTACTAGCTTACACTCTCTCGCAGCCAGGCCACAACGACGTTGGGCGTGCGTCCCAGGTGGTAATGGAATGTGGACCCACTGGACCACAGAGGGGGACTCAGGCCTACTCGGACTAGGGAAGGGCATCGACCAGGGTCTGTGGCAGCTGAGCATGTGGGCAAAGTGGTGACACGCAGGACTAATGACACCGCACAACTTCAGGTATGAAGAAACATAGAGTTTACTTAGACAAAGTCATCATACAGATCACAAGACATAATGTAGGCTCCCGATTCCGCACATCACGGGTCAGCAGACGTCAGACGATGGCAAGAGGTCATCACGGGTTGATACAGTCCAAGGTCATCTGGCACGGGCATATCAGGAGAACCTCTCTCTCAGGCACAGCAGGAGAACATCAGACACCGACCTCGGAGAGACATCATCACAGGAAGGACCCCAGGTTAGAGGCAGGACATCGGGACACAGGCAAAACATGGACAGAACGGATCCAGGAATACAGACATGGAAGCTCAAGATATCGGCTGGTCAGATCAAAGACACACAGGCAGAGCCGTCACCGAGAAACTAGCGGTATGGCGCAAGCACCGCAGGATCAGGCCTGGACGGAGCTAGCACCGCATAATAAGCTGAGCACAGCGTAGTTTACGCTCAGCAGGAACACTGGACTCCATCTTCAGAAGACGAACACAGGTTAATCTTCAAGACACAGGTCTCTAGTAACTCAGTCACTGGGTACAGAGGCGTATCTAGGCTTTCTGGCACCCGGGGCAAGAATTTGGTTCGGTGCCCCCCCCCCCCAAGTACATATGCGACTTGCACACTTAGCCATGTAGCCACGTGCCGCTCTCCCTAATGCTCTCAATGTTCAGTAAAAAGCTGAAAGCAGGATGAGAAGCTCGTCACAAGACCATAACTATGAAAATCGCATATGAGTGAAGTGTCCATGTGATGACTACTGGAACCTGCAGAGCTGAATCCTGACATTGCAGCTTCTGAATTCTCACAATGAATGCACCTGCACACTTGGGATTCTCCTTTGCCGATATACAGTCATGTCAGCACAAGCATGTGATTTATATAATTCTGGCCACATTCCGACTAGACATGCCCGGCCTCTTTCAGTTCATTTTCATTGAGTGAGGCCACACATGTCTAGTCAGCATGTGACCACATGTATGTAAATTACCGGCACGACAGAATCCTGACAGCGTTCAGTGTGCACTGTGAGAATTCAGAAGTCTGCAGTCACATAGAATGACTGCAGACTCAGCACAAACCTGGACAACCCCTTTAATGTTCCTAACAAATAAAAACATGAGAATTAGACAGTATCACAAATAATATTTACATCCAGGTACCTTATAGATGACGTCGTCTCTGGAGTCGGTCTCCTTTTCTTCTTCTTGTCCAGACCCCATGATGAGTTTTCTCATCCACAGCCGTCTCTGCAGACTTCCATCTTCTCCGGTCTTCTGCAGCAAATCTCCACACGATGCCCTTAAAGATAGAAGTGTCATTATAATGCTCCTAAATAAAAATATCTGCAATATACTGTCACCTCACACTATTCCCCTCCCTCCTCATACTGTCTCCACTAACATCTCTCTGTTCACCTCATATATTTACCCCCTCACTCTCTATACTGTCTTCTCACACATACCCCCGACTCCCCATACTGTGTCTGCACACATGCCATCACCCTCACTCACCATACTGTGTCCACATAAATTCACCCGTTCGCACCCCTTACTGTCTGCACCCATCCCCCATACTGTTTCCTCATACATGCCCTCATACATACATACTCTTCATTTTGTGTCCTCAAATCTCCCCACACACATTAAATACCATCCCCACTCCAAATCCCCCCATCCCCAATCCCCCACACACATTAAGTACCCCCCATCCCCACTCCAAATCCCCCCACACATTAAGTATCCCCCATCCCCACTCAATAACCCCTCGTCCCTACTCCCAAATCCCCACACACATTATGTACCCCCACTCCAAATCCCCCCAAACATTAACCCCTCCACTCATTAACCCCCATCTCCACTCATTAACCCCCATTCCCACTCATTAACCCCCCCACACATAAACCCCCATCCCCACTCATTAACCCCCTTCTCCACTCATTAACCCCCACACATTAACCCCCATCCCCACTAATTAACCACATCTTCACTCATTAACCCCATCTCCACTCATTAACCCCCTACACATTAACCCCCATCTCCACTCATTAACCCCCCACACTCATTAACCCCCATCTCTACTCATTAACACCCCACTTATTAACCCCCATCCCCACACATTAACACCCACACATTAACCCCCATCTCCACTCATTAACCCCCACACTCATTAACCCCCATCTCCACTCATTAACACCCATCCCCACATTAAACCCCATCTCCACTCATTAACCCCCCAGTCATTAACACCCCCCCATCTCCCATCTTCGGTGGTTCTTCAGCTCCACAGAGGAGCACACTTACCACCAGCGTTTGCTCTGGGCGCTGGGGAGTGACGTCAGCAGCGTGATCACATGACCTGATCACGCTGCTGACGTCGCTCTGACCCGGCGGTCAGAGCTTCAATTGTACTTGGCGTCTGTATAGACGCCAAGTACAATTGCCTGGGAGCCAGCGCGGCCTCCTCTGCGCCGTCTGTCAGCTTGACAGCCGTCACAGAGAACAGCCGACACACAGGGGAGCGGCAGAACGCAGCCGCCGGGGGAGACACTGCGGACTGCTGCATTAGGCGGCCCGACTGCGTCCCCCTGCTGGCTGCGCCCAGGGCAACTGCCCCCCCCCGGATACGCCTCTGACTGGGTACATGGTACAAGACACAGAAGGACTTCAAGAATATCAAACAGCAGGAATCCATATTCAAGGGCAAGGACTTTGGTACCAACACAGAGAGGACGGTTCCAGGGACAAGCACATCAGCTTTCCTAGAACTGATAGCAGGCAGAACAGGAGTTGAAGACCAGGCAGCCCAAGAGCAACATGGCGGACCAAGCACACAAGGCTAGGGTCAGAAATCTAATGAGAAGTTCTGGCCATGCCCAACAGGAAAGATGAACTTTAAATAGGAGCTGCCCCTCAGCAATAGGCTGGGGACAGCAATTCAAGCACACACACTGACCTTAATAAAAGCAAGGAAGGTGTAGCCACGCACACCCTAAGCACAGACAGAAACCAGTACAGCATAGCCAGCACAGGAACTGAGGCATAAGGCACGTGGCAGCGGCTGCAAGCCTGGACACATGTGGAAAGTCATGCACCAGCTGCAAAGGACCTCGCAACCTGCGGATAGCTCCTGCAGCGGCTGCCGGGGACCGCATACGCGAATGGTTGTGCAGCGGAGCAAAGACATTACAACACATGTACGGCTACGCAGCAGAGCAGGGAACTGAGCAGCATCCAAACAGATAACAGACAACAGTATCCCAGCTGATTGGGGGAAAGGAACAAAGGGTAAGAGCACAGACATGCAGAGTAACGATGGGGAAACAAAGCACAAACACACCGGCGTTACAGTGCATAGTAATAATATACTAATACAGTAATATAGCTGCCTGCAATTGTACAGCTGGGCTGCGATTCATGCTGCCTACGGTTTGGGCAGCATGAACCACATGAGAGGTTCCCTTTAATACAGGCCTTCAGAATTCGATTGGCATTTCTTCTAGGCAGCTCCATCAATCAGATGCTTGATGTTATGAATGAGTCACTGGAGGAGGAAAAAACAAAAAAACAAGCTAAGTCCAGAAAACCGGAGAGGTTGGTAGCTAGCGGATTGCAGACCCCTGATCCTATTCACAACAACTAACAGTAGCCGTGGGGTGTTCCTACGGTGGTCCTAGACACCTCGTTCACAGCCGGAGAACTAAATAAACCTAAAGAAAGAAAGGGGAAATCTAAACTGCCCCAGAGCAGACCCCAAAGCAATAGACAGCCCCCAACATGTATTGACGGTGAAAACAGATGAAAACACAAGCACAGACAGAAAGACAGGCTGAGCAAACGATGGGGCCCTCACTAACTAGATAGCACAGCACAGGAAAGAAAAGCAACTGTCTGCAATCACGCAAAAACCCTGCCAAAAATAATATCCAACACGTCTGATAGAAAAGGCCCTGAAGTCACTAGACTTCAAAATCACTATATCAGCACTCAGGTATATTCTGAAAACAGAGCAAGGAGATCAACTAATCAGAGACAAAAATGGAGTTCAGCCAGTCCCAACCAGGGCTGGCTGAACACAAACACTAAGTAAACCAGACAAAATCTCATGGAACAAAAGCAGAGCAAAAACTTAGCTTTAGTAGACAGGACTAAACTGGAGGCCAGAGCTCAGAGCAGAGAGGATCACCAGCAACCCAGCAGGGCGTCGGCGGCCTTATTTCCACTCAGAGATTCCGGATGTCCAATCACACTCCACCTGTTCAGATGACAGGTTTTTCCCATCCAAATCAATTTCACTACCTCCTTTCACCAGCAGAGGGAGTTAATCGGACATCAAAGGTGAAGGAGAAAATGAGCTCATAACACTTGAATGGACTGGTCCTTCATGAAGTTTTAGTAGCAAATTGCTTGGCATTGTAATCACTAGAACATAAGCAGCTGTAATGCCAGGCACAACCGCCACAGAATGGCATCATGCTTGATAAATTCGACCCTTTTAAACAGCTGTACATTGGGGTGTGCTGAGAATCGGACCCTTGCCAATCTAAAATTGATGGTCTATCATTATGTTTAAAAGGAAGGAGCTTTAGTCTATGTGCACACGTATGCATAAAAACCGGACTCCTTCCCAGAAAAAGTGCTTTTTTGCCGTGATTTTTTCCGCGCGTCCCCAGACACATAGAAAATAGCTAGAAATGCGGAATTTTCAGCGAAATTAATGAGCATGCTGCGTTTTTTACCGCAAGGCGGTTTTTCCGTGGAAAAAAATGCATCAATATGCACAAAAAGTGCAAAATGTATTAAAATGAATGGGAAGCTTTTAAGCGGATTTTTTGGTAAATCCACGGGAAAAACGCGAAAAAAACGCTGTGTGTGAATACAGCCTTAGAGTCACACAAAAAATTACGTTGCTGGCTCATAAAAGACAAGTTCAATGCTGAATCAATGTAATGTATTTTTATCTGCTTAGCATTGGTTCCCTATACTCATTGACATCTCTTCTAATTAGTCTTGTCTATTCTCCGCTGTCACATATTAAAAAACACAGCTAAGCTATTTGATCATAGCTCCAACCAGAGCTAAAAACCAACTAACATACTACGGACAAGTGCTGTATGTAATAAACGTATTGCAGTGGTCCCCCAGACTTTTATAATCCGTTTGGCTGAGTTTAGTACTTTGTATTACATGTTGATTTGTTAAAGTTATACAAGCAAACTCATCAAACAGTTTTCACCAGAATTCTGCCAGAAAACTGTTTGCAATGTTGCAAAATTTTTGTGCAACTCATCATTGCGCAAAAATGTTGTGACTTTTAATGTTTTTAGTCCATTCCTGGCCAGCTCCGCCAACGTTTTAAAAAGTGAGTGTAGTTTCACCATGGAGGCATGGCCAAGCACTGCCGACAAATTCATCGTAACTTATCCCACGAAGGTGCCGTTAATTAGGACAAACGTACGCCAATCACTGACTTGTGTATTGCTCTTGTGGTTGCACACAACAGCTGACTTATGCCAAAAATTAATTAAAATGTGCACAGAATTTGTCACCTCTTATCTCAAAATGCCAGTTTTTATTAATTGTGGGTCAAAGTTTTACTAGTGAATTGGTACACTATGTCCCGAACAGCACAATTCTTAGTGGTTGTGACTCGTAATGCTACTGGCCAGTGTTCCTACGTGTCCCCTCTTCTTCCTCCTGTCAGGGACGCTGACATACCGCCCTGGGTGCGTGGCGGTGTCTCCGCTCCCTGCTGTGCTTCCTGCAGCCATGGTTTCCCCTGGGCCTGGGTACACCGTGCAGATGTCCCAGCTCGCTCCCCAGTTCTTAATGGGGCAGCGCATGCACTTTGGGAATGCCCCCAGCCAATAGCTGGGAGGCATCAAGTATACCCAGTAGGGAGGTGTCTGAGTAACCCGTGCAGTTCCCCTACTGTGTGTGTGCAACTAGTATGTTGCTAGGTCGCTGTTGTTGAGTCAGTTGGTGTTTGATCCTGTACCTGTTTCTAGAGACCCGTGTTATACCTGAAAGTGAAACCTCATCGGAGGCCCCTGTAATTGAAGGCACATCGGCGGTCCCTGAATCTGAAGCCGCATCAGCGGTCCCTGAACCTGAAGCCGCATCAGCGGTCCCTGAACCTGAAGCTGTATCGGCGGTCGTTGAACCTTAAACAGCATCGGCAGTCACTGAACCGGAAGCTGAAACTGCACCTGAAATTGCACCTGTGGTAGATGAACACTGACAACGCTCCTGCGGTACCTGATCGTGAAGCCGAACCAGTGGTACCTGAACCATGAAGCTGCACCGGCAGTAAATGAACCCTGAAACCGTTCTGGCAGTACTTGATTCAGGACCAGTGTCTGTCCTGGTTAGCTTTCCAGAGCCTGTGACTGTGAGTCAATGTCCAGTCTGTCCCGTAACCCAGAACCCATGTTGTCTGAACAGTGTCTGAATCCTGTTATGCCAGTGACTCAGAGCCTGTGTACGTGTCTGCGACCCTAACCCCTGGGGTCAGCAGCTGCAGTACCGGGGACTACCTAGGAGTGGTACCTGGCTCTTACCTGCTACTCAAGTCTGACTCCACCATCAGAGGTGGAAAACCACTCTAATAAAAACCAGGTGATCTAGGTAATTGCGGCACAGTGGGTCCAAGATCCACATGTGTGACAGTGATCTTTTGTGCAATCGATGGGAGTATCAAGGCCAATCCCTCCTCCAAGGTATGCAGACAATAAAGTGCCTGAAAATGTAAAAAAAAAACATTAGTTATCTGCAGTCTAAGAGCACATTAACACAACAGTACATGGATCGCAAACTATTCATGCAACCTTATTTTTTAACAGATTCTTGTATCAAATAAAAGTCTGTTAAAACTGAATCACACACGGAAACCATCCATTTTTAGGATATCTTTTTTTCATGGACGCAAAAAATAATAGTCATGTGAATGTCCTGAAAAGAATAGCTCTGAATTTACAGCTGTGTCACATGCGTATAAATAGACAAACTTGTTAAAAGTTTTGTTGTCTCATGTTCCTAACTTTAGGCCACTTACACATTTTCAGTATGTGGTCAGTATTTTACCTCAGTAAAGCCAAAATCAGGAGTGGGTGTTTCTATTATACTTTTCCTCTGATGGTTCCACTCCTGGTTTTTTCTTATAAATGAGGCAAAATACTGAATGTGGGAATGTGGTCTAAGAGTATATTCACGTGTGTTTTACAGCTCTAGCAATGTGAAAGTAATTTAAAAAATCTCACTACATGCATGTTTTTTTTTCTTTTGTTGCGGTTTTTAAAATTTGCAGTATGTGGGGGGTTTTTTTCAGCGTATTTGCTGCATTTTTCAGCCTCTCTAAGGTCCCCTTCACATGTCCTAATATTTCCAGTACAGGAAAAAAACAGTATCATTGCCATCCTTGTCTGTGTGTACAATCCATATGGCATTCATGTACACCATCTGTGTGAAACCCGCTGGAATAGAATGCAGAATAGAAATGACAGATGTTTAGGTGCCAGATGTGCAAAGATCTCTATCTAGATAGCTAGAGATGTAGATAGGGGAAGATAGATAGCAAGATAATTATTTGTGAGATACATAATTAGTGCTGTCCATGTGTATTTTTCTGTCCTTGTATTATGCTAATAAACAAATATTTGAAAAAAAGCTATGTGGGGTCCCCACTAGTTTTGATAACCAGCACAGGTAAAGCAGACAGCTGAGGTCTGATATTCAAAGTTCCATGGTTATTGGGCCCTTCCCAGACTAAAAATACAAGCTAGCAGCTGCCCCAGAATTGGCGTATCCCATCAGATGCCCCATTGCACCACACATATAACACACACTGATGTGTTAATTGTGCCTAATGAATAAGAAAAAAATGCAAATGAAAAAGCACCAAAGAGGCGATTATTTTACACAGCATTTTTTTACTACCAGCAAAAGAAAACATTCTGCAAAGACACTGCAGGTGAATGTATCATTACAGACTTAAATGGAAATTTCTGTGAATTTGGGGTTTTCTTCTCACATTTTTCCTTTTTTTTTTTTTTTTTTTTTGCGTATAATTTTAATTTTTACTCATTTAATTTGTGGGAAATGAGAGTATTTATAAATGTGTTCTGTGTCAAGGATGGATGTACATGTCTTTACCGTTTTGTGCAAGTTTAGTTGAAATAACTTTCTTAAAGTTTTTTTTAAACTTTTTAAAAGTCTTTCTCTTTCAGCAGAAATATGTTCCTCACATAAGTCAGTGTTTTATTATGTAAATGTATGAGGGCTCTGTTATTTAGCATCATTGCTATTTTTGTATACTGATGCCCCTGTACACAACCTATAAGTCAAACTCTATGATTTTGTTTACATGCAAATTCTTTCCAGGCTAGAATACGCTTTTTTTTTCACATACTTTAACATAAACATGTTTACTTAAAGGTGGTCTACCGAAAATCATAATTACGCCTTTCATGTTTAAGATATGGCGAGATACTGAACACATTCCTTGTTATAAAGTGTTTTCTGTTCATTATTTATATATGAAATAGATTGCCAACACTGCAGAACATTTCATCTGCACGTAATGAATGAGGTTTTAAAAGCTGTGTAAAATGACCCAACATGAAAAAGAACTCAGTGGATGTACACTTTTGCTGTAGAAGAAATATATTCTAAGATATGTCTCGGAGAACTAGGGGACGTTGAAGTTGCGCTAATTTGTTTCATGATTTCTGTATCCCTTTACAACAGGGCAACTGGTACCACCCACCTTTCGTGTCTACCTCTTTCCTCATAGACTGTAAGCTTGCGAGCAGGGCCCTCATTCCTCTTGGTATTTGTTATAATCTACTGTATGTGATTATTGTTATGCTGTAATGTCTATTGTCTGTACAAATCCCCTCTGAAATGTAAAGTGCTGCGGAATATGTCGGCGCTATAAAAATAAAATTTATTATTATTCTCTGACAAACCTGCTTGTGAAGCTGCAAGTTTAGAGCTCAGTGGGTGTTCTCTCTCACTTTCTTCAGTGCTATAGTCTAGTGGTGGACAACAACGCACATTACCATGAAGAAGTGGTCACATATGGTCACTCTATAATCTAGGGAAGATGGGTAAGGCCGAAGTCACACTGGCGACAAAAACGGACGATTGCAATGCGATAAAAAATTGCATTGCAATCTTTCCAATGTTATTATGGGGCAGCTCCCATCATTCGATTTTTCCTTGGCCGTTTTCCTCGGGCCGAGACAATCGCAGCATGCTGCGATTGTCACCGATTGCAAGTCTATGGGTGCAAGAAAAAATAGGATTACAAACGGACCACAAGTGTGACTTGCGATAAAATCTCACCCGGTGTCCTTTAACAAAAGCCGGTAAAAACACACTGACAAGGAATCTCCATGCAGCCTCAGTGACGTCACTGGCTGACCTGAGGTGAACTGATGAGCGTGGGAAAAAGTTCAGAAACTTTCCCACGCTCATTAGTTCATCTCCGGTCAGCCACGGAGGCTGCACAGAGATTAACTAATTCATTCTGGCAGTGGCTTAAAGCGGGATGGTCGCATTAGCACCGGTCCCATTCTAAACCTCTTAACTCCTTCTGATGGATTGCAGCAGGGTCCCTGATTGAGCAGCGGATAGGTAAGGATATTGTTGTTTTTTTGTTTTACTTTTGTTACAAGTCGATGGTTTATTTTTGGATTAGCAGAGGAATAAATCTTGTCAAAAACTTGGTGTCTTTATTTCATTAAAAGTATTTTTAATTAATATCTGTGTGTGTTTTTTAACCCTTTAATATTCTAGGGTTAATAATGGATTGGTGTCTTATTGACACCTCTCCGTTATTAATCGGCTTAATGTCACCTTCCAATAGCAAGGTGACATTAACCCATTAGCCACCACTACAGGGCAATGGGAATAGAGAGGCTAAGTGCCAGAAAAGGCGCATCTTATAGATGCACCTTTTCTGGGGTGTCTGGGGGGAGATTTTTGTAGCCGGGGTGGCCAAAACAATGGTCCCTCTCATGGCTATTAAAATATGCCTTCACTCACTGGCTTTCCCTCTCTGGTTGCGCATTTACCGCGGGAGCCAACACAATTTTTTTTCAACAAAACCCCTTCATTTAACACCTAGATCTCCCAAATTTGGCACACAAACCCTAATCTAATTATTAGTCAGGGACATATAAAAAAAATACATCTCATGTCGGGTTTTAGAATGATTTTACAAAAGCCGGCAATTGTATTAGCGCCTATTCTGCTATGTAGAACTCTATGAAATATATACAGTACAGACGAAAAGTTTGGACACACCTTATTCAAAGATTTTTCTTTATTTTCATGACTATGAAAATTGTACATTCGCTCCGAAGGCATCAAAACTATGAGTTTACACATGTGGAATTATATAATTAACAAAAAAGTGTGAGACAACTGAAAATACTGTTTGTCTTATATTCTAGGTTCTTCAAAGTAGCCACCTTTTGCTTTGCACACTCTTGGCATTCTCTTGATGAGCTTCAAGAGGTAGTCACCGGAAATGGTTTTCGCTTCACAGGTGTGCCCTGTCAGGTTTAATAAGTGGCATTTCTTTCCTTTTTAAATGGGGTTGGGACCATCAGTTGTGTTGTGCAGAAGACTGGTAGATACACAGCTGATAGTCCTACTGAATAGACTGTTAGCTGCTTTTTTCTTGCCATAATACAAATTCTAAGTAAAGAAAAACGAGTGTCCATCATTACTTTAAGAAATGAAGGTCAGTCAGTCCGAAAAATTGGGAAAATTTTGAAAGTGTCCCCAAGTGCAGTGGCAAAAACCATCAAGCGCTACAAAGAAACTGGCTCACATGAGGACCGCCCCAGGAAAGGAAGACCATGAGTCACCTCTGCTGCGGAGGATAAGTTCATCCGAGTCACCAGCCTCAGAAATCGCAGGTTAACAGCAGCTCAGATTAGAGACCAGGTCCATGCCACACAGAGTTCTAGCAGCAGACACATCTCTACAACAACTGTTAAGAGGAGACTTTGTGCAGCAGGCCTTCATGGTAAAATAGCTGCTAGGAAACCACTGCTAAAGACAGGCAACAAGCAGAAGAGACTTGTTTGGGCTAAAGAACACAAGGAATGGACATTAGACCAGTGGAAATCTGTGCTTTGGTCTGATGAGTCCAAATTTGAGATCTTTGGTTCCAACCACCGTGTCTTTGTGCGACCCAGAAAAGGTGAACGGATGGACTCTACATGCCTGGTTCCCACCGTGAAACATGGAGGAGGAGGTGTGATGGTGTGTGGGTGCTTTGCTGGTGACACTGTTGGGGATTTATTCAAAATTGAAGGCATACAGAACCAGCATGGCTACCACAGCATCTTGCAGCGGCATGCTATTCCATCCGGTTTGCGTTTAGTTGGACCATCATTTATTTTTCAACAGGACAGTGACCCCAAACACACCTCCCGGCTGTGTAAGGGCTATTTGACCAAGAAGGAGAGTGATGGGGTGCTACGCCAGATGTTATGATTGAGTCACCGTAGGAGGCAAAAACAGAAATGCTAGCTAAGTCCTGAAAACCAGAGAAGTTGGCAACTATCAGATTGCAGACCCCTGAACCTATCAACACAACTAGCAGTAGCCGTGGGGGGTTCCTACGATGACCTAGACCCCTCGATCACAGCCGGAGAGATACATAGGCCTAAAGAAGGAAAGGGGAAATCTAACTGCCCCAGAGCAGACCCCAAAGCAATAGGCAGCCCCCCACATATAATGACGGTGAAGCAAGATGAAAACACTTACACAGACAGAAAGACAGGCTGAGCAAAGACGGGGCCCAAAAACTACCTAGATAGGAACGGATAGGAAGGCTGCTGTCTGCAATCTGCCAAAACCCTATCAGAGACAAAAGCCAACAAGCTGATATAAAAATGGCCCTGAAGCAACTAAGCTTCAAAAACTAAATCAGCACTCAGGTACTTTCAGAAGACAGAGCTCAAGGAACACTGCACACTCCAGCAGGGAGTGGCAGAATCCAAAAAGCAAGAAAAACAAAAACAAATCTTAGGTGCAAAAAAGGCAAAACAGAAAACTTAGCTTTAGGAGAGCAGGAATCAGACTGGTGTCCAAGAGTCCACAGAGAAATCACCCGCAGGGCAGAAAGGGCGTAGGCTGCCTTAAATCCAGTCAGTGACTCCACTCAGCCAATCGTCTTCATTAGTCCCAGGTGCCTGATAATCAGGCTCACTACCTTCCTTCACTAGAATAGGGAGTTCACCAGGCCTCAGTGACGGAGGGGAAAATGAACTCACAATAGCCAGATGACCTGGCCTCCACAGTCACCAGACCTGAACCCAGACCTGAACCCAATCGAGATGGTTTGGGGTGAGCTAGACCGCAGAGTGAAGGCAAAAGGGCCAACAAGTGCGAAGCATCTCTGGGAACTCCTTCAAGACTGTTGGAAGACCATTTCCGGTGACTACCTCTTGAAGCTCATCAAGAGAATGCCAAGAGTGTGCAAAGCAGTAATCAAAGCAACAGGTGGCTACTTTGAAGAACCTAGAATATAAGACACATTTTCAGTTGTTTCACACTTTTTTGTTAATTATATAATTCCACATGTGCTAATTCATAGTTTTTATGCCTTCAGAGTGAATCTACAATTTTCATAGACGTGAAAATAAAGAAAACTCTTTGAATGAGAAGGTGTGTCCAAACTTTTGGTCTGTACTCTATGTATATTATATATATATATACAGTCATATGTAAAAGTTTGGGCACCCCTATTAATGTTAACCTTTTTTCTTTATAACAATTTTGGTTTTTGCAACAGGTATTTCAGTTTCATATATCTAATAACTGATGGACTCAGTTATATTTCTGGATTCAAATGAGGTTTATTGTACTAACAGAAAATGTGCAATCTGCATTTAAACAAAATTTGACCGGTGCAAAAGTATGGGCACCCTTATCATTTTCTTGATTTCAACACTCCTAACTACTTTTTACTGACTTCCTGAAGCACTAAATTGGTTTTGTAACCTCATTGAGCTTTGAACTTCATAGCCAGGTGTATCAAATCATGAGAAAAGGTATTTAAAGTGGCCACTTGCAAGTAGTTCTCCTATTTGATTCTCCTATGAAGAGTGGCATCATGGGCTCCTCAAAACAACTCTCAAATGATCTGAAAACAAAGATTATTCAACATAGCTTTTCAGGGGAAGGATACAAAAAGTTGTCTCAGAGATTTAACCTGTCAGTTTCCACTGTGAGGAACATAGTAAGGAAATGGAAGAACACAGGTACAGTTCTTGTTAAGCCCAGAAGTGGCAGGCCAAGAAAAATATCAGAAAGGCAGAGAAGAAGAATGGTGAGAACAGTCAAGGACAATCCACAGACCACCTCCAAAGACCGGCAGCATCATCTTGCTGCAGATCGTGTCACTGTGCATCGGTCAACAATACAGCGCACTTTGCACAAGGAGAAGCTGTATGGGAGAGTGATGCGAAAGAAGCCGTTTCTGCAAGCACGCCACAAAGAGAGTCGCCTGAGGTATGCAAAAGTACATTTGGACAAGCCAGTTACATTTTGGAAGAAGGTCCTGTGGACTGATGAAACAAAGATTGAGTTGTTTGGTCATACAAAAAGGCGTTATGCATGCGCTGTATTGTTGACCGATGCACAGTGACACCATCTGCAGCAAGATGATGCTGCAGGTCTTTGGAGGTGGTCTGTGGATTGTCCTTGACTGTTCTCACCATTCTTCTTCTCTGCCTTTCTGATATTTTTCTTGGCCTGCCACTTCTGGGCTTAACAAGAACTGTACCTGTGTTCTTCCATTTCCTTACTATGTTCCTCACAGTGGAAACTGACAGGATAAATCTCTGAGACAACTTTTTGTATCCTTCCCCTGAAAAGCTATGTTGAATAATCTTTGTTTTCAGATCATTTGAGAGTTGTTTTGAGGAGCCCATGATGCCACTCTTCATAGGAGAATCAAATAGGAGAACTACTTGCAAGTGGCCACCTTAAATACCTTTTCTCATGATTTGATACACCTGGCTATGAAGTTCAAAGCTCAATGAGGTTACAAAACCAATTTAGTGCTTCAGGAAGTCTGTAAAAAGTAGTTAGGAGTGTTCAAATCAAGAAAACGATAAGGGTGCCCATACTTTTGCACCGGTCAAATTTTGTTTAAATGCAGATTGCACATTTTCTGTTAGTACAATAAACCTCATTTGAATCCAGAAATATAACTGAGTCCATCAGTTATTAGATATATGAAACTGAAATAGCTGTTGCAAAAAACAAAATTGTTATAAAGAAAAAAGGTTAACATTAATAGGGGTGCCCAAACTTTTACATATGACTGTATAATGTGTGTATTCTATGTGGATATATCTATTCTTTCTTTTCTATTTTAACCTGTCATTGGGATCCATTATATGTCCATTTTGCAAGCCACCGACAAAATCTCGCCAGACGGATGTCAGACGGATGCTTAGATGTGACAAAATCGCATCCTCGCACGAAAATCGGATGTCAGACGGATCACTGTTCATGAAACATTTGTGCGATTGTGGTCTGTCAAAATTGGACTGATTTTTTGGAGGTTGTGTGTGACTCCAGCCTAAGTTGCATAGTCAGCTCTCTCAGCTACTCCCGTATCTCCTGTTCACTATACGGGGGAGGCTGATCATCTGCAGCTAGTTCTCTCCTGCATGTCCAAATACAGAGAAAATGCTTGAAATCTGGAATCCTACAAAGAAATTGGAACATGTACATAATTGCTGAGATGAGAAACACTGTGCAGCTCTGGCAAAAAAGTAAGAGACCACTTTAAATGTTCAGTTTTTGTCTGATTTTTCTCATCATAGGTATATTTTTTAGTAAATTGTTCTTTTAGTCTATAAACTTCTGACAACGTCTCTGAATTTCCAAGCAATAAATTTTGTATTTTTTTTCTGACAAAGATAAATGGTCAAAATTACCCCCCCCCCAGTGCTTTTAGACCTAAAATAATGCAAAGAAAACAAGTTAATAATAATTTAGAAACAACAATACTAATGTTTTATCTCAGGAAGAGTTCAGAAATCAATATTTTGTGGAATAACCATGATTTTTAAAAACAGCTTTCATGCGTCTTGGCATGCTTGCCACCAGTCTTTCACACTGCTCCTGGTGAAAAAATTTAAGCAGTTCTTTGTTTGACGGCTTGTGAATATCGATCATCCTCCTAATTACGTTCCATAGGTTTTCAATGGGGTTCAGGTCTGGAGAATGGGCTGCCCATGACAGGGTTTTGATCTGGTGGTCTCTTAATTTTTACCAGAGCTGTATGTGTTTATCAGTATTCAAAAGTTTATTAAGTTCTCATTCATATACAGTGCCTTGCGAAAGTATTCGGCCCCCTGCAACTTTTCAACCTATTCCCACATATCATGCTTCAAACATAAAGTTACCAAATGTAAATTTTTGGTGAAGAATCAACAACAAGTGGAACACAATTGTGAAGTTGAACGAAATTTATTCAAAAACTGAAAATTGGGGCGTGCAATATTATTCGGTCCCTTTAACTTAATACTTTGTTGTGCCACCTTTTGCTGCGATTACAGCTGCAAGTCGCTTGGGGTGTGTCTCTATCAGTTTTGTACATCGAGAGACTGAAATTCTTGCCCATTCTTCCTTGGCAAACAGATCGAGCTCAGTGAGGTTTGATGGAGATCATTTGTGAACAGCAGTTTTCAGCTCTTTCCACAGATTCTCGATTGGATTCAGGTCTGGACTTTGACTTGGCCATTCTAACACCTGGATATGTTTATTTATGAACCATTCCATTGTAGATTTTGCTCTGTGTTTGGGTTCATTGTCTTGTTGGAAGACAAATCTCCGTCCCAGTCTCAGGTCTTTTGCAGACTCCCAACAGGTTTTCTTCAAGAATGGTCCTGTATTTGGCTCCATCCATCTTCCCATCAATTTTAACCATCTTCCCTGTCCCTGCTGAAGAAAAGCAGGCTTAAACCATGATGCTGCCACCACCATGTTTGTCAGTGGGGATGGTGTGTTCAGGGTGATGAGCTGTGTTGCCTTTACGCTAAACATATCGTTTGGCATTGTTGCCAAAAAGGTCGATTTTGGTTTCATCTGACCAGAGCACCTTCTTCCACATGTTTGGTGTGTCTCCCAGGTGGCTTGTTGCAAACTTTAAATGACACTTTTTATGGATATCTTTGAGAAATGGCTTTCTTCATGCCACTCTTCCATAAAGGCCAGATTTGTGCAGTGTACGACTGATTGTTGTCCTATGGACAGATTGTCCCACCTCAGCTGTAGATCTCTGCAGTTCACAGTGATCATGGGCCTCTTGGCTGCATCTCTGATCAGTCTTCTTGTTTGAGATGAAAGTATAGAGGGACGGCTGGGTCTTGGTAGATTTGCAGTGGTATAATACTCCTTTCATTTCAATATGATCGCTTGAACAGTTCTCCTTGGGATGTTTAAAGTTTTGGAAGTCATTTTGTATCCAAATCTGGCTTTAAACTTCTCCACAACAGTGTCACGGACCTGCCTGTTGTGTTCCTTGGTCTTCATGATGCTCTCTGTGCATCAAACAGAACCCTGAGACTATCACAGAGCAGGTGCATTTATACAGAGACTTGATTACACACAGGTGGATTATATTTATCATCATTAGTCATTTAGGACAACATTGGATCATTCAGAGATCCACAATGAACTTCTGGAGTGAGTTTGCTGCACTCGAAGTAAAGGGGCCGAATAATATTGCCCGCCCCACTTTTCAGTTTTTGAATTTCCAAAAAAATTTAAAATAACCAATAAATTTCGATCAACTTCACATCTGTGTCCCACTTATTGTTGATTCTTCACCAAAAATTTACATTTGGTATCTTTATGTTTGAACCATGTGATATGTGCAAAAAGGTTGAAAAGTACCAGGGAGCCGAATACTTTCGCAAGGCTCTGTAGCAAAAATAAGTACATGTAATAAAAAGATGGGTTGACATGGTGAAGACAAGGTAAGCAAACACTACATCATAGATAGCAAATATAAAAAATTAGACCTTGTCAAGATTATGAGGAAAATGTAAATGATATATCAGTATGTCATGGTATGATGTCTCCCTACAGAGTGTAGGGGAAAAGTCCAGCAGACTATAGCCCTCATACTAATGTTATGCCCGGGTAGCAGACCAGGACTGTTGCTATACATAAAGTGCCATAGATAGTGCTACCATAAAATGTTTACCCATGTGGGATGACGAGCATTTGTTGCCGTGGCCCCGATCCGCGTTTTCCGTGGGCGGCTTCCTCGAGGAACTGTGTGGACTGCTCAATAAGCTATTGTCTTATATGGCACCCCCCAGGTGTGTTATATGAATGCTGCAATCAGGTGGGAGCATGAGAAGAGGCTGCTGACACGTCGCTTCCGGTGATCCAAAATGCTTGAAATATGTATGGTTGGGGAACATTTTTAGCATTAATAATGCACATGTAATAATTTCAGTGTAGAAAACTATAAGAACAATGACTTACACATTTTATCTGCACTTTGTTTCACAATGTTTCCGGTCTCTGTCCTTACACTTGTACAAAGATGGCAGCGATAGGGTACTACACCAAGACCCCAGGTGCCATAGCAACCCATCGGCAATCCACCACTCATGTGGGGGAAACGGTTGATGAGTGCATGAGCTGTGGACTATTCCCTGGAATCATGCTCTTTGAATTCATCGCCTGTTTCAGACATAATTTTTTTTTGTCAGTCAAAATCCGCTAAAATGGCGGATAGCGGATCCGTTCCTGTAATGACCACAATGTTTGTCACTGGACCGTTCCGTCAAAGGAAGAATTTTAAGGGAACCGCTGCCTGGGGAAAGAGAGAGAGAGAGAGAATAGTGCTTGACAAGTGTGACCAACTTTTTACTATTGATGCTGCCTATGCACCATCAATAGTAAAAGAATGTTAAAATTAATTAAAAAAATATAGAGATATACTTACCCTCCGTTGGCCCCTGGAGACGACCCGCCCCTCATTGGAGCTGCCGGCAGCTTCCGTTCCCAGGGATGCCTTGCGACAATGACCTCTGATGACGTGGCATCACGCGAGACCTCTATGTCATCAGAGGTCATTCGCGCAATGCATCCCTGGGAACAAAAGATGCTGGCAGCGTGGCTGAGAGGCGGGAAGGACTCCGGGGGGGCGACAGAAGGTAAGTATATCCCAATTTTTTATTTTAATACTTTTATTTTACATGGTGGGCATAGCCACATGTGTAAAGTGAGCTTTTCAATGCAATCCTATAGCGCCGGAATCGCGGCGGTTCAGCAGAAATAATGAACATGCTGCGGATTTTACCGCTATGCGATTCCGCAGCCGTAAAATCCGCAGCATGGGCACAGCAACTGCGGAATCCCATAGGATTGCGTTTTATTAGCGTTTTTTAATCGTTTCCTCTGCGGCAAAAACGCGATGGAAACGCATAGAAAACACAACGTGGGCACATAACCTTAAAGCAGAGCATTATATCAAGCAAAATAGTTAAGCAAAATAGTTAATAAATAACATTTCCCACATGTCAACTTTAGAAGAACACAATTTTGGAAACATTATTTTTTATGTTGGGAAGTTATTTCTCATTTTTCAAACAAAATTTACAAAAACATTTTTTTAGGGACCACGTCACATTTGAAGTTACTTTGAAGAGTTTACATGACAGAAAATATGTTGTTCAAAACAGCATTAAAGAAGGGTATTAACCCTTCAGGTGCTTCACAGGAACTAATGGTATGTGGAAGGAAAAAATAAACATTTAACTTTTTTTCACAAAAAATTTACTTTAGAACCAAACTTTTTTATTTTCACAAGGGAAACCGGAGAAATTGCACAACAAATTTTGTGGTCCATTTTCTCTTGAGTACGTCGATACCCCATTTGTGGGGTTATTCTACTGTTTTGGGTGCATGGCAGGGCTTGGAAGGGAAGGAGCACCGTTTGACTTTTTGAACGCTAAATTGGCTGGAATCGAGAGCCAAAATTTTGGAAACCACACCCCTCAAGGATTTCATCCAGGGGTATAGTGAGCATTTTGAACCGACAGGTGCCATACAGAATTTGATAACATTTGATTGTCATATTGAAGATGTTGTCATTAGTGCTGAGTGCAAGTGCTCGCTATTACAGTTTGCATCGGGTGCTCGGGTGTGCACCGAATATTGTGGGTGCTCGAATCCCTGCCCTGGATATTTTACGACTGTTAGACACCCAAAAGAACATTCTGGGATCTGCAATACTCCGTGCATACCAAAGCACTCGATGCAAGCTACAGTAGCGAATACTTGCGCTCAGCTCTAGCTGTCACATTGGTTTTTTTTTCTTACTTTTGAAACCCCCCCCCCCAATTCCAACCCTAACCCCAACACAAACACAACCCTAACCCTAAGGCTGGGGTCACACTGTGTTAAGGCAGTCCGTTTAATGGATTGCGTTACACAGCGGCATAACGTGGTGTAACACAATCCGTTAACACTGCCATTAACCCCCATTATCGAGAGCATCGCCAACGTATGTCATAATCGGCATGCACTAGCAATATGCCATAATTCTGTGATGGAGCCTCGGACGCGGGCTGCAGCGTCCGAGGGTCCGTCACCGCTAGCGCAGATGAAGCATCTGCGCTAGCGGTATAGCAGAACGCGATCGCGTTATGCTACAGCATTAACGCATCCCGTCAATGCTATGCATTGAATGGGCTGCCTTAACGCAGTATGAACCTGGCCTAACACAACCCTAACAGCAGACAATGGTAAAATATATATATATTAGAATTTTTATGTAACTAAAGGGGTGACCCCATTTCTCTCTTTGATATGTTAGACCATATCAGAGGAAAGATAAATTAATTTTAATTCAGACTTTTTTTGTGTGATCACTGTTTTTCGCTGAATAACAGCGATCATATGACAGGGGACCGTAAAAAACGGCTCTGATCATGTTCTCCAGGGTCTCAGCTAACCCCGGTAGCTGAGAGCCTTGGGATTTTCTGACGCTAAGGGCGCTATACCCTTACTTCTCAGTTAAAAAGCGGCGCTGAGGAATAGGTACCCTTAACTGCCCCTAGTGTGTTGATAGTGATGCAATGTGCACCACTGAAATTGTTTTCTCAAAGAAAGTAGATTGCATCATATACGTTTAGATTCAGTCATATGGGTCATGCTTTTTACTGGTTCAGCCACGGTCAGTCATGATCCTTTTCAAAATTATTCACACTCTCATGTGATTCATTGTCATGATTGGCCTGACGTCACGTTATGAATGCCTGCCCTTGCGCACTGCCCATTGGCTCCCTGGACATGCGCACTGAATCATGGTGTACGTCCCCAGCATCTTTTCATATGTGCACATGCTCCGCGTAGGCGAGCAGGAAGGCAGTGGCGCCAATACGCTCACAAACTATGTGGCCCCTGACTCACAGCAGCTGCGGTGCATGTGCACATGTGAAAAGAAGCTGGAGACGGACATCCAGATTCAGTGCACATGCCCCGGGAGCTGGTGGGCAGTGCGCAAATACGGTATTTCAGAGGGCATTGCCATGACGTCAGGCCAGACAAGACAATCACAACGTGGTGGGTGTGAATAATTTTGAACAGGACCGTGACTGAACCAGTAAAAAGCACCTCCACGATGACTGAAACGTAAGGTATGTGATGTAATCTACTAACAATAAAAAATGATTTTACACATATAAACTGGGAGCTTTTCTTTGAGAAAACAATGCTAGTGATGCACATTGTATCACTAACAACACCGTAGAAGCAGTTTAAAACACAAAAAGGACATGACCGGTTCCCTTTAAATAACTTTCCAAATAGTCTTCATTATCAGTGTTATACGTTTTTTGCTATAGAGGAGGTTACATAAGTCAAAGCTTTATCTATATGCCACTCTTTGCAAAAATGTTACCAATCTGTCAGAGCACCTGCTTCTATTCTAATGGCTCTTTCTGCTCAACTTCCCTTCTCTCAGTGTTAGGGTTAGCAGACAGGGGAAAGAAGGGATTGTGCACAGATCTGTAGAACCGAAAGGATAAGGTACCGTAAGTTAGGGAGGACAGATGCGACCGATAAAGAGGAAAGTACATGGAGAAAAACTTTCAAAGAGGAAAGTACATGGAGAGAAACTTTCAATATCAGAGCTGTGCCAATACGTGAAAGCATGTGATCACAGCAGACTCTGGATACACATTGAACTCACATACAGCATGTATTACAGGGAGAGACACTCCCACAAGAGAAAAATATGAAATTTGGATTAGGCAGCAAAATGCATATCAGAGGTCTGAATAAATGAAGATGCAAATATTGTAAACTAGGTGAATTTTTTTTAGCTAAAGCTGACTAGCATGCCATTTTTGCATTTCAAAGGTGTCCATAGCCTTTAATAATAATAATAATAATAATAATCTTTATTTATATAGCGCCAACATATTCCGCAGCGCTTTACAGTTGAACAGTTTCAAACACAACAGTCATAAGTAACAACGTTAACAATACAATAATTAAAGCGAAATAAGACAACCCTGCTCGTGGGAGCTTACAATCTACAATGAGGTGGGGGAGATACATAGCACAGGTTTGTATTTACAATGATGTATTTACAATGATGGTCCAGCCATCTTCAGGGGGTGGGGGTTAGATGGAGATAGTGAATGGGCTACACACACACACACAAACATAACATGACTTTGATTACTGAATGTGATAGGCCGCTCTGAACAAATGTGTTTTGAGCGAGCGCCTAAAACTATGCAAATTGTGGATGGTCCTAATATCTTGGGGTAGAGCATTCCAGAGAATTGGCGCAGCACGGGAGAAGTCTTGGAGTCGGGAGTGGGAGGTGCGGATTAGGGCAGAGGTTAGTCGAAAGTCATTTGCAGAGCGCAGCGGTCGGTTAGGCCTATAGACAGAAATGAGGGAGGAGATGTAAGGGGGTGCCGCACTGTGGAGAGCTTTGTGGGTGAGAACAAGTACTTTGAATTGTACCCTGTAATGAATTGGCAGCCAGTGTAACGACTGGCGAAGAGCGGACGCGTCTGAGTAACGATTAGCCAGATGGACAACCCTGGCTGCTGCATTAAGGATAGACTGGAGAGGGGAGAGTCGAGTGAGAGGGAGGCCAATTAATAGAGCATTACAGTAGTCCAGGCGGGAGTGGATCAGGGCGACAGTGAGAGTTTTTGTTGTTTCCATGGTGAGAAAAGGGCGGATTCTAGAGATGTTCTTTAGGTGTAAGCGGCACGAGCGGGCAAGAGATTGTATATGGGAGGTGAAGGAGAGATCGGAGTCAAACATAACACCCAGACAGCGCGCCTGCTGTCGGGGTGTTATTATGGTGCCACCCACAGAGAGGGAAATGTCAGATTTAGGGAGGTTGGTAGATGGTGGGAGCAGAAGAAGTTCAGTTTTGGAGAGGTTGAGTTTCAGATAGAGAGCAGACATGATGTTGGAGACTGCAGACAGACAGTCAGTGGCGTTCTGTAGTACAGCGGAGGTAAGGTCAGGGGATGATGTGTACAGTTGTGTGTCATCAGCATAAAGATGGTACTGAAAGCCAAATCTGCTGATGGTCTGTCCAATTGGGGCCGTGTAGAGAGAGAAGAGAAGGGGCCAAGGACTGAGCCCTGAGGTACCCCAACAGCGAGAGGAAGAGGAGATGAAGTGGAGCCAGAAAACAGAACACTGAAGGAGCGGTCGGAAAGATAGGAGGAGAACCAGGAAAGAGCAGTGTCCTTAATGCCTAGTGACTGGAGCCTAGAGAGTAGGAGAGGATGGTCAACAGTGTCGAAAGCTGCAGAAAGGTCGAGAAGAATGAGCAGAGAGTGGTCACCATTACGTTTTGCTGTCAGAAGGTCATTGGTCACTTTGATGAGTGCAGTTTCTGTCGAATGTAGGGGGCGGAAACCGGACTGTGAAGGGTCTAGGAGGGAGTGAGTGGAGAGGTAACGGGTAAGGCAGGAGTATATCAGGCGCTCCAAGAGTTTAGAGATGAAGGGGAGATTGGAGACTGGTCTGTAGTTGTTTGTGCAGGATGGGTCGAGGGTGGGTTTCTTTAGTAATGGAGTAATGATAGTGTTTGAAGGAGGAGGGGAAGATGCCAGAGGAGAGGGAGAGATTAAAGATTGTAGTTAGGTGAGTTGTGACGACTGGAGAGAGAGACTGGAGGAGATGTGAGGGAATGGGGTCGGTTGTGCATGTAGTCGGACGAGAAGAGGAGAGGAGCCTGGAGACTACTTCTTCTGTGATGGGATCGAATGTGGAGAGTGAGCCAGGGGAAATGCAGGGAGGGATGGGAGTCACTGAATTTGGTGATTGGGAGCTGATTTCCTGACGGATATTGTCTATTTTCTCTATAAAGTGGGAGGCAAGGTCATCAGCGCAAATGTCTGTGATAGGGGCTTGTGCTTTTGGCCTGAGGAGGGAGTGAAAGGTGTCAAAGAGTTTCTTGGGGTTGTTGGATAGTGAGGAGATCAGGGTGGTGAAGTAGGTCTGTTTGGCGAGGTGAAGGGCAGAGTTATATGTCCTTAACATAAATTTGAAGTGTATGAAGTCTTCTGGTGTGCGTGTTTTCCTCCATAAGAGTTCAGCACACCTAGAGCATCGCTGGAGAAATCGGGTTTGCGATGTGAGCCAGGGCTGTTTCACTCTGTGTTTGGAGGTTCTGAGGGTGAGGGGAGCTACTTGGTCAAGGGTGCTTCTAAGAGTGTCATTGAAGTGATGTACAGCCAGATCAGGACAGGACAAAGAAGAGATTGGGGACAATGATGAGTGTAGGGAGTCTGAAAGTGTATGAGGGTTAATGGCTTGTAGATTTCTGACTGAATGGTAGGTAGGAGGGTGCTGGGGTGAGCGAGGATTTGTGAGTGTAAAGGAGAGAATGTTGTGGTCAGAGAGGGGAAGCGGTGAGTTATCTAGGTAGGAGATTGAGCAGAGCCGGGCGAAAACCAGGTCCAGGGTGTTACCGTCTTTGTGTGTTTCAGAGGTTGAGAGCTGAGAGAGGCCTAGAGAAGTGGTTAGTGATAGAAGCTGGGATGCAGATGTGGAAGTGGGGCTGTTAATGGGGATATTGAAGTCTCCCAGGATAAGGGTTGGTAGTTCTGAGGACATGAAGTGCGGCAGCCAGGCAGAGAAATGGTCCAGGAAGTGGGTGGGTGAGCCTGGGGGCCGGTATATGACCGCTACTCTGAGGGAGAGGGGACGAAAGAGCCTGATGGTGTGGACTTCAAAAGAAGGGAATGAGAGTGATGGAACTGGGGGGATGACCTGGAAAGTGCATTGTGGGGACAGGAGTATGCCGACTCCACCACCAGGTCTGTTTGTCGGTCTCGGGGAATGGGAGAATTGTAAGCCACCATGGGAAATGGCAGCAGGAGAGACAGTGTCAGAATCCTGAATCCAGGTTTCCGTGAGGGCCAACAGATTCAGAGAGTTTTTCAGAAAGTAATTGTGTAGGAAAGGAAGCTTGTTGCATACATACCGTGGATTCCAAAGGACACAATTGAAAGAAGGAGATGAAGGAGTGCAAATAATATTAGTAAGATTATTAAGGTTTCGATGTGAGGTAGGGTAGGGGTTGAGGTTAGGGGAGATGTCCCCTGAAATCAGTAGGAGCAGGAAGATAAAGCAAGTATTTTTTGGAATTGTATGAAGATTTATTGTGCAGTGTGTTTGGGCAAGATGGGCTGAGGTTTTTTAAGAAGGTGAGAAGTGCATGGGAGCTGTACATGGGAGAAGGAAAGAGAGAGGAGCTGATGTATATGAGTTGTGATGGAGGGGGGATTGGTCGGTGAAAGTGGATTGCAATAGAACATAGGAGGATAGTAATAAAGCACATTGATAAAAGGGACAGCAGAGTGTGGGTTACCTGACTCCTGCCCTGACTAACTGCCATGTAATAACTGCTGTATCCCGACGCTTATCTTCGTGACGCTTTGCTTCTGTGATGCGTGCACCCCTATGGATGGTTCTAAATTTATAGTCCAGACTGCAGGGTCAGAAGAGATGGATTGTGGGAACTGGTTGAGGATAATTTGGCAGCTGGGGTCAGCACACCAGGGTTTTTTTTTTTTTTTTTTGGATGATCAAAGACATTCAGCCTTTAGACCATGTATAGGCATATCAGCCTATGAAGTCACAAAATAGAAGTGAGTATGTGGTACTTTCAGCCAACACCAACTAGACTACAGTTTGCCAATGTGGCCATATGAAAAAATGGCCATTGCCTGAAAGGAGCTCAAACAGAATCCAAAGTCTCATATTTTGGATGTAATTTTTGCCATTGCAGTCAATAGCTCTATCGATGACACTTCTAAATCTCGTTTTTTGGTGATTTAGAAAGAAGCCAACAACAAAGTCATGGAGAGGTAGTATAACGCTATGTGGACCCAAACAGGCAACACCTGCCCTCCAAGAAAACTACAACTGCAGCATGTTCCCTCTCTGTGCTGGCTTGGAGAGCTCCCAGCCTGTCATCCTGTCTCGTATAACTGAGACTGAGCTATTTCCCAAAACAGTAACCCACCTGGGAAACGTGTGCTGGAAAGATCCAGGTGACAGCTGTCAGCTTGGCAAACCAACAAAACAAACCATGAATAATATCTAGGAACCCAAAATTTTGAAAATATATGAATGTGGGATTTGCAATTATTCTCTTACAGAATCATGGTAAACTATTTTTTTTCACTTAGATACACCAGAATCTGATCATTGCAACAGATATTTGAAACTACAAGAAAAAACTGTTTTGGGTTGCTTTAAGAAAGCAAAATCATTGTTTTGAAAGGTCACTGTTCGATTTACACTACTGATTTTTTTTCCTGCAAAATGTGACAAGGATTGCATGAAAATGTATTTTCTTAGACAGCAGTTTTCTTTTCCATTTGCAATTATTAGGTGGAAAATCCCCTGCATTTTAGCTGCTGAGAGCATACCCTAATGATAAGTTCCCACGATAAGTTTTTGGTGAGTTTTTGTCGCTGTGTACTTTTGCTGTGCCAAAAATGTAGCGTCTTAGGGAGTGTGCACACGTTGCAGATTCTCCTGCGGATCCACAGAGGATTTGGCCCTGCGTATCCGCAACAGATTCTCCTGCGGTGTACAGTACCATTCTAATCTATGTAAAACCAAAAACACAGTGTACATGCTGCGGATTTTCTGGGGATTTGAATCCGCAGCATGTCAATTCTTTGTGCAGGAGCCGAAGCGTTTTTACACCTGCTCCATTATAGAAATCCGCAGGTGTAAAAACGCAGGGGAAATCCGCACAAAATCTGCAGAAAATCCACAGGAAATCTGCACTCAATTCGCAGGTAAAACGCAGGTAATTTTACCTGCGGATTTAGCAAAATCCGCGCTGAAAAATCCGCAGCAGAATCCGCAACGTGTGTACACACCCTAACAATTCCAGCAAAGCGGATTTAACCCCTTAGCGACAGAGCCAGTTTGCAGCTTAATGACCAGGCCAATTTTTACAATTCTGACCACTGTCCCTTTATGAAGTTATAACTCTGGAAAGCTTTAATGGATCCCGCTGATTCTGAGATTGTTTTTTCGTGACATATTGTACTTCATGTTAGTGGTAAAATTTCTTCAATAAGTCTTGTGTTTATTTATGAAAAATACGGAAATATGGCGAAAATTTTGCAATTTTAAAACTTTTAATTTTTATGCCCTTAAATCAGAGAGATGTGTCACACAAATTTCCCACATGTCTACTTTACATCAGCACAATTTTGGAAGCAAAATTTTTTTTTTTGTTAGGAAGTTATAAGGGTTAAAAGTTGACCAGCGATTTCTCATTTTTACAACAAAATTTACAAAACCATTTTTTTTAGAGACCACATCATATTTAGTCATTTTGAGGGGTGTACATGACAGAAAATACCCAAAAGTGGCACCATTCTAAAAACTAGACCCCTCAAGGTACTCAAAACCACATTCAAGAAGTTTATTAACACTTTAAGTGCTTCACAGGAACTAAAGCAATGTGGAAGGAAAAAATTAACATTTAACTTTTTTTTGCAAAAAAATTTAATTCAGAACCAATTTTTTTTATTTTCACAAGTGTTAAAAGAGAAAATCAACCACAAAATGTGTTGTACAATTTCTCCTGAATACACCGATACCCCATATGTGGGGGTAAACCACTTTTTCAGCACACGACAGAGCTCGCAAGGGATGGAGCGCCGTTTGACTTTTTCAACTCAGAATTGGCCGGAATTGAGATCGGATGCCATGTTGCGTTCGGAGAGCCCTTAATGTGCCTAAACAGTGGAAAACTCCAACAAGTGACCCCATTTTGTAAACTAGACCCATTAAGGAACTTATCTAGATGTGTGGTGAGCACTTTGAACCTTCAAGTGCTTCACAGAAGTTTATAACGTAGAGCTGTGAAAATCCATTTTTTTTCCACAAAAATGATCTTTTCGCCCCCAAATTTTTATTTTTACAAGGGTAACAGGAGAAATCATACCCCCACAGTTGTTGTGCGATTTGTCCTGAGTACGCCGATACCCTATATGTGGGAGGGAACCACTTTTTGGGCGCATGGGAGAGCTTGGAAGGGAAGGAGTGCCATTTTGGAATGCAGACTTTGATGGAATGGTCTGCGGGCATCATGGTGCATTTGCAGAGCCCCTGATGGGCCTAAACAGTGGAAACCTCCAACAAGTGACCCCATTTTGGAAACTAGACTCATTAAGGAACTTATCTAGATGTGTGGTGAGCACTTTGAACCTTCAAGTGCTTCACAGAAGTTTATAACGTAGAGCCGTGAAAATAAAGTCTTTTTTATTTCCACAAAAGTGATTTTTTTAGACCCCCAAAGTTGGTAAATAGTGGAAACCCCTCAATTCTTGCCCCAACCCGAACCCCAACACACCCCTAACCCTAATCTCAATCCTAATTCTAACCCTAGTTCGCCCTAACCCTAATTCTAACCCGAGCCCTAACCCTAGCCCAACCCTAACCCTAGCCCAACCCTAGCCCTAACCCTAATGGAAAGCTGCCTATATAAGGGGGTGATAAACGGGGGGGGGGGGTTATGTACTATTTTTTTTTTATTTTGATCACTATGATCGTTTATCATAGTAATCAAAATAATGAATGGAATCTGCCAGCCGGAGCTGGCAGATTCCTGGCGGGCGCACTCCGCATGCGCCCGCCATTTTCAAGATGGCGGCGCCCATCGGAGGACGCCGGCGGGACGTGGGACCACCGGGAGGGGACGGAGGACCACGGAGAGGTACCAGGGGGGATCGGGGACCCTATTTCTCTCTACTCTGATGTGTGATCACATCAGAGGAAAGAGAAATTTAATGCATAATCGCGGCTTTTTTTTTTTTTGCGGTCACCGTTATAGGGTTAATAACGGCGATCGCAAAAGCGGGGTCAATAAAAACCGAACAATTCATGTTCTCTGGGGTCTCGGCTACCCCTGACAGCCGAGACCCCGGAGAAAATCCGACACGGGGGGGCGCTATGTACTTTCTCCACTTCGCCGTGAATTAACGGCGCTGTGGTTTTAGTACCCTTAACTACCGCCGGTAAGAGGCGTATCGGCGGTCGTTAAGGGGTTAAAGAAATCGCATGCCTACTTGTGCCTTTGTAAAATGACTTGCAGTGCATTTTTTAAATCTGTAGCATGTCAATTTATTTTGTGGGTGCTTCGTAGAATTGCATTAGATGCATAAAATCCATGAGTAAAACAAAACCTTTTTGTTGCCTTTCCGCTACGGAAGCACATTTGCATCCACACATGATTGTATCAATAAAGCCAAATATCAGTAAGTATTAAAAATTAAGAAGCTTTATTTAAAACATGACATATAAAGAAAAAACACATAAACCTCAGCGTCAAAAACACATGTAAAAAAATGCACTCAAAAACACAATAAAAAACAACCTAATTTAGCGCAATGCATCCCTGGGACCGGAAGATGCTGGCAGCGTGGCTGAGAGGCAGGAGAACTCCGGAGGCCATCATGAGGTGAGTATATCACTATTTTTTTATTTTAATTCTATTTTTTACAGGAATATGGTACCCAGGGCATGGAGGAGAGTCTCCTCTCCTCCAGACCCTGGGTACCATCCGCACATGAAGCGCTCACTTTACGCATGGTGGGCTTAGCCATATGCGTAAAGTGAGCATTTCAATGCAATCCTATGACTGCGGAATCGTCGGGATTCCGCAAAATTAATGGACAGGCTGCGGATTTTACCGCTATGCGATTCCGCAGCGGTAAAATCCTCAGCATGGGCACAGCAACTGCGGAATCCCATAGGATTGCATGGGATGCGTTTTGTTAGCGTCTTTTAAGCGTTTCCGCTGCAGAAAATAAGTGGCAAAAACTCTTAAAAAATGCAACGTGGGCACACAGCCTTTTAGTGGTGAACTAGTTGGGATAATGTCTGCTTTCTACCTTCTTAACTATGGAGATAGGCTTTCTACTGTTGTAAATCATACTTGTTTTTCCATGTGTGAGTGGGCACTGTGGTTTGCATACAAAGAATTCAGAATGCAGAATTTAAAAGCCTTTGTTCTACATGTAACTTTTTATGTGGGCTGCTAATAAAATTTCATTATCCCACAAAGAATTTAGCATCCCCAGGGGTTTATAATACTTCCATGGTACCAGCTGTTCACAGAGATATAGAAGTTAGAAAACAAAACACTATTCTGCTGTTACTCAACAAAGCAATTGTTTTTTATTAGTATGCATATTTAGTGTGGATTTCACACCAGGAGTACTATAGTAAAAGGAACAAGACTTTTAAACTCCATTCACGTACTGAAGATTTTTGTGCAGGAATTACCGTAGATCGTACCGTGTCCGATGTTTTGTGGATTTCTACTGGAAACTCATCTGATTTCATCGCACAGTTCAACTGGGGAAGTACACGGACTACAAAACATAAGTACCGTAAATTTAGAATTTTGCAGGGATTCTCTGCATTCTGCATAGTTTTCACTTACAGCACATACTGTACTTAAGTTTACGTTCCTGACCCACACATTGGTAAAATGATAATTCCCTGTCTATATTATATATTTTTTGCTCTTCCTAGATATCTCTTAGCATGCATGGGGTTGATATTGGGACTTGGGAACTGGAACAAGGTGGAGCAATTACATTGATAACACTGTAAGGAATACCTACCGTGGACGCAATCGTCCTGCTCAGGTTTCCAGACTGCTCCACCGGTGTCTCTGCACTGGAGCAAAGCTATTGTGCACTTGGGTGGTGCGACTACACACGGTGATGCTTCGTGTCTGGAAGTGGTAAGCGATGTGGGAACACGAGATGACTCTCTTCCCACTTGTTTTGCTGCATGGAGACATGGGTCGCTGTGTCTTCCGGTTGCCAGGCAACGCAGGACACTACCTTGCCTGGTGTTAGCTGGTGTTTATGTGTGCACCTTGCTGTGTACGTGAGCAGAGAGTGGCTCCCTGGACATGACTGGGAGGAATGCATCACCTGATTCTTATCTTTAGATTTGGGCTGGCTATTTAAGGCCCACTACTAATCCAGACCAGTGCTGTTTATTCAGTTCCCTTGCATAGTCATATGCTGAGTGCTTCGTGGATGGGTTCTGGTTGATTTTCAGCAGTCGCTAATGGTCTTTACTGGTTCTTCTTCATTAGCTATTGTCCCGGTGTTTACCTTTGGTTTTCATTTTAATTTTTTTGCTGCTATCTTTGGATTCACTCTTAGGGTTGGGATTAGGGTTAGGGATTAGGTTTGGGATTAGGGTTAGGGGTGTGTTGGGGTTAGGTTTGTGGTTAGGGTTGTGGTTAGAGTTGGGATTAAGGTTAGGGTTGGGATTAGGTTAGGGGTGTGTTAGGGTTGGAGTTAGAAACGGGGGGTTTCCACTATTTAGGCACATCAGGGGGTCTTCAAACGTGACATGTTGCCATCATTGATTCCAGCCAATTTTGCATTCCCAAAAAAGTCAAACGGTGCTCCCTCCCTTCCGAGCCCCGATGTGTGCCCAAACAGTGGTTTACCCCAACATATGGGGCATCAGCGTACTCAGGACAAATTGCACAACAACTTTTGTGGTCCAATTTTTCCTTTTACCCTTGTAAAAATAAAAATATCGGGCTAAAAAATCATTTTTTAGGAAAAAAAAATGATTTTTTATTTTCACGGCTCTGCGTTATAAACTTCTGTGAAGCACTTGGGGGGTTCAAAGTGCTCACCACACATCTAGATAAGCTCCTTGGGGGGTCTAGTCTCCAAAATGGGGTCATTTGTGGGGGGTTTCTAATGTTTAGGCACATCAGGGGCTCTGTAAACGCAGCATGATGCCCGCAGAACATTCCATCAAAGTCTGCATTCCAAAACGGTGCTCCTTCCCTTCCGAGCTCTGCCATGCACTCAAACATTGGTTCCTCCCCACTTATGAGGTATCAGCATACTCAGAACAAATTGCAAAACAACTTTTATGGTCCAATTTCTCCTGTTAACCTTGTAAAAATAAAAAATAGCGCACTAAAAAATCCTTTTTGAGGAAAAAAAAGATTTTTTTCTCATCACGGCTCTGGGGGTTCAACGTGCTCACCACACATCTAGAGAAGTTCCTTAAGGGGTCTAGTTTCCAAAATGGTGTCACTTGGGGGTTTCCACTGTTTAAGCACATCAGTGGCTCTCCAAACGCGAAGTGGCATCCGATCTCAATTCCATCCAATTCTGCATTGAAAAAGTCAAACGGCACTCCTTCCCTTCTGAGCTTTGCTGTGCGCCCAAACAGTGTTTTTTTCCCCACATAAGGGTATCGGCATATTCAGAACCAATTGCACAATTTTGGGGTCTAATTTCTCCTGTTACCCTTGTGAAAATAAAAATTTGGGGGCGAAAAGATCATTTTTTTGTGGAAAAAATGATTTTTTATTTTCTTGGCTCTACGTTATAAACTTCTGTGAAGCACTTGGAGGTTCAAAGTGCTCACCACACATCTAGATAAGCTCTTTGGGGGGGTCTGGTTTCCAAAATGGTGTCACTTGTGGGGTGTTTCCACTGTTTAGGCACATCAGGGGCTCTCCAAACGTGACATGGCATCCGATCTCAACAAATTTTGTGGTTCATTTTCTCTCTTTACAATTGTGAAAATTAAATAAAAAAAAATTGGTTCTGAAGTAAATTGTTTGTAAAAAAAAAAAAAAAAAAGTTAAATGTTAATTTTTTCCTTCCACATTGCTTCAATTCCTGTGAAGCACGTAAATTGTTAATAAACTTCTTGAATGTGGTTTTGAGCACTTTGAGGTGTGCAGTTTTTAGAATGGTGTCAGTTTTGGGTATTTTCAGCCATATAGACCCCTCAAAGTGACTTCAAATGTGATGTGGTCCCCCCAAAAAATGGTTTTGTAAATTTTGTTGTAAAAATGAGAAATCACTGGTCTACTTTTAACCCTTATAATGTCCTAACAAAAAAAAATAGTTTCCAAAATTGTGCTGATTTAAAGTAGACGTGTGAAATGTTATTTTTTAAGTATTTTGTGTGACATATCTCTCTGATTTAAGGGCATACAAATTAAAAGTTTGAAAATTGCAAAATTTTAAAAATTTTCACCATATTTCAATTTTTTTCAGAAATAATCGCAAGTCTTATTAAAGAAAATTTACCACTAACATGGAGTAAAATATGTCACGAAAAAACATTCTCAGAATCAGCGAGATTGGTTAAATCGTACCAGTTATAACCTCGTAAAGTGACAGTGGTCAGAATTGTAAAAATTGGCCTGGTCATTAAGCTGCAAATTGGCTCCACTAAGGGGTTAAGGAATTTTCTTAATGCATATGCTTGGATGTACAGGTTAAGTGGATGCTTCAGACACTCAGCAGCATCTTGTCACCATAAGAGTTAATTGTAAAAAGATAGAAGGTTAAAAAGAATATGTTTAAAGCACCACTCCAGCTGTTTTTTTATTGTGATGCTGTAAGGCTATGTGCACACGTGTGGAATTGCCGCGGAAATTTCCGCGGCAATTCCGCAACTCCCTGCCGTTGGAAATTCGCATGCGGAAGCTCGACGTCATCAGAGGTCGTTCGCACAAAGCATTACTGGGACCGGAAGATGCCGGGAGCATGGTAAGAGGCGGGAAGGACTCCGGTGGCCGTCAGAAGGTGAGAATAACAATATTTTTTATTTTTATTCTATTTTTTACAGGATTTTGGTACCCAGGGCCTGGAGGAGAGTCTCCCCTCCTCCAGACCCTGGGTACCATCCGCACATGAAGCCGCTCTCTTCATGCATGGTGGGCATATCCACATGCGTAAAGTGAGCGTTTCAATGCAATGCAATCCTATGGGTGCGGAATCACCGCGATTCTGCAAAAAGAATGAGCATGCTGCGTATTTTTCCGCTATGCAATTCTGCAGCGGAAAAATCCGCAGCATTAGCACAGCATTGCGGAATCCCATAGGATTGCATGTGATGCGTTTTTTTGCATTGTCGCGGCAGTTCCGCACGTAAAAAAAGCCGCGAAAACGCCAAAAAAAAGCAACGTGTGCACACAGCCTAATAGTGCTACTAATCTAAGTTCCCTGTCCCTAGTCGTTTACTTACCAGCCGCCATCTTTGTCTGTTCCCGACGCCGCTGCAGACAGTCTTCTTCAGTTTGTGACCTTCTAGATTGCTGTAGTGTTTCTGGGGCGATCCGGAAGCCATAACTCTTTGAGATCCAGAATGAGGCACCATAGACTTACATTGAGAGCTTGCGACAGTTACCTCTGACTTCCGGTCAGTCAGAAGTTGCGGTCACAAGATGGTGACGTGAAACCAGATCAGCACTGGGGAGAACTGAAGAATGCGACTAGTGAGTATAATTCTAGGGTCAGGGAACTTAGATTTTTAGCACCACTCCTGCGCTGAAATTAAAAAAAACCCTGGAGTGGTGCTTTAAGTAGTTTAAGAGTTGTTCTTACTGGGTGCTGTTCTTTGGAATAGCGTTGTTGACTGCATTTTTCTCAACAATAATATCTGATAAAAAGAGTATTCAATAAATTTGTGGGTTTTTTAGCACAGGATTCCTATATCAAAACATGCATTTCACATTTATATCAAGCAAAAAAAAAAGATGTGTACATAGCGTTAGATTACAGAGGGATGGGATAAATCTACCATAAAACATAAAACTATTAGTAGGGTTCTATAATCTTCTAAATTTGACCCAAAATGCAAGTATTTAGTAAAATATCCATGTCAGGATTGCTGATGGGTCCCCTTTGTTAATCTTCCATTTTAACGGGAATATGTCCCAGTAAAAATGTTATCTGATCTGCAGGCAGGATGCTATAGAGCAGGAGGATCTGATCAGGTTGATAGATATTTTTGTAGGAAAGTTTCAGTAAAACTTGCATTTTATTTTCTATCCCTGCAATTTCCATGATTATGGTCGAGTGGGCAGTCCCACTCAGTGACTGACAGTCTTCCCTGTATGATGTGCGTGATAACTGTCAATCACTGAGCAGAACCGCCCACTGGGCTCGTGTGTGTGTATGTATGTGTATATATATATATATATATAACACCAGGGATTTCAATGTAAAATATCACATATACTTAATCTTTTTCAGTAAACCTGTATATCTTTCTGCTGAACTTCTCCTTCTCTATACCATGCTGTCCACAGATCAAACTGCATGTACAGCATGACAGGTTCCCTTTAAGGTGAGTTTCAGAACTTCGTGTTTGGAAGGCCGGTGTCATTCCAGATATTGTCCACTGTTGAGTAAACACAGCAATGACCGGGAAGATATCTAATCCAGCAAATGTTTTTTATGGGTCAATCTTCCTTATTATTTGAGATAATACCAGGATGTCCAATTTATTGGACTCTTACCTATTAGCTAAAGCCATTCTACAAATCATTTCATTAAATCAAACGATACTGTGATTCCATTTATTTTAATGGTTGTTTTGTAATGTTTAAGTGCCATACAAGCTCTTCAAGTAGGAGAGCCCTCCACAAAGCATTTTAGCAGTTTTGAGCTGCAAGACCACCAGCAAATACGGTAGTTTGTGTTTGGAGGGCAGCCCCTTCAAATAAAATGTTCATGAAGCATCCTTTGTTCAGACTTAAGAGTTTGGGTAAGGTTTCCTAAAAGGACTATTTTATGTGAATCAATGAGTCACTAGTAATTGAAATAAGCTTTAATAGAGGTGATATATATATATATATATATATATATATATATATATATATATATATAGATAGATAGATAAATTGTTATGATTTCTATTCCAATTTTCATTTTGCAATAGGACACATTAAAAATATTAAAAAGAAGTGCAAACAGTGTCCCTTTCCACATTCACTTACTCTTTAACCCATGTTTAGCCCACATCTTGGAAGCTTTAATAATGAGCCATGTATCCCTGATTTTTATAAAATATGGGCCTAGGATAATCCATCATCCTGTAAAATAATAAGACTTCCATACTAAGTTACTTCCATATGGACATAGTGTGAAGGGCTACTCCTCTCAGCAAGAGAAACATGCCCTTGACATAACTCACGAGAATCCTTTGATGTTTACTAAGAACTGTACTATAGTAGGATGACACCCACAGAGAGTAGTTCTTGGAAAACTGTACAGCTACAGGACATACTGTGTTACATAAATGACCATTACATTTAAAGTACAATATCTACTAGCTAGCTATACTCGTGTGTAAAAGAGACTTGGTAGAGACCAATGTGCCTTATATTTAGTTAGGTTACCCATCTCGGTAACAGTACCATCTACTACGTGCCTACCGTAAACTAAAGAAACATAAAATGAAACGCCACATACTCCATTTAGATAAAAACAAAATTAAATCCCGTGAAAGGTCTTTAAATGGTAAAATACCTTTCATCCTGCAGCAACCACTAGATCCATTCTATTTATACATTGATCTGAGTGTCCATCTAGTAATAGTCAAACTCTGTAATAGATTCTCCCTGTTGAGTTGCATGCAGCTTAGTTCACTCCACATGTCACTTACTTAAAATGAGAAAGGCTTGCCACAAAATGTATGCTTGTTGCCCCAGCTTTAAGCTGGAGTCATACTCAACATATAAAAAATCGGTCTGATTTTGTCGGCCGAGAATCACACAATGTTCTCCATACGGTTGTAGGGAAGGTGACCTGACAGACGGACTTGTCTGTTGAGAGAAGGGATGGTTTGTGCACTGTAGACGGATGGTTGTAATGACAGAAGGGAAACAGCTGGGGAAAATGGAATAGGAGTGCAGTACCTAAGTTTGACCACAAGATGACAGGGGGAGCGTGAGTACAGGACTTGACAGCAGCTTATGGCTTTAGAAACCGCTTAGTCATGGGGGGCGGGGAGACAGGAACCCAGGAGGGGATTTCCCGAGGAGGGAGATAAATAGGACAGGAGAGGGTTACAGTCCTGGGAGGATCTCAGGAGGAGAAGAGATAGTGAAGGAGAACAAACAGCAGTGGGGAGCTCGACCAGGGGACTGAGGAGAAAAGAAGTCAGGGGGGTGGCCCCGACACGAAGAACCGCAGAACAGACGAGGCCCCGGGAGTACCAAATTGACGACGACCTCGGACTGGTGAAGCGCTGGCGATAGATAGGCCTAGGGCAGCCCCAGTGCAAGAGCCGCGAGGAACGTCACTACGACAGAAGGAAGGTGCAAATACCCGGGCCTGAATACGGAGAGCTGTAAAAGTGCTGCGGTGTATGGCTATGGTCGTCAGGACGTCGGCCAATAAACTCGGACCTGTTGTACCCGAAAATCTGCCTCCGTCTCGTCTCTGTGTCGTCTGTGCACGGTAAGCAGTGGACCACCCACCAATCCGGGCCATTACTACACGGTGATCCGTGTGTAATCCGTTTGCAATGCGAGGATGCGATTTCCTCGCATCTAAGTATCTGTGTGACATCTGTATGGCATCCATATGTAATGCCTATGCCATGATGTTATTGCAGACTTGCAAAATGGACATATAACGGATCCATGGCCTGAAAATGATTTAAATCCTAATTAGCAACCCTATTTATTTGATCTACAACAGGTTTCACCCTCCAATCTTTGCATTACAGTCCGGGCTTTTGTTGTGATAATTTCCACTGGGTTTTGTCCTGACGTTTTGGGGAGCCTTACCCAGTGATTGTGGATCCAAGGAGGCGTAGACGAATGTGGGTACATCCGCTTTTGAGGCGACGGGTGACTAAAGGCCATTTCCACCATCTGTATGCTTCTGTACGCAGCCATCCTGACAAGATCTACAATATTGTCAGATGAGCCTGTCCACATTTGACATTCTGCTTGAGACTGTGCGCCCTGGCCCTTCAAGGACACCAAGATGCGCAAGTGTATTTCCGCAGAGGAGTGCCTTTTACTTACTTTACGGTATGTATTCCTCCTCTATGTTTATGATGTTTTTACTTGGGTTTGAAAGGAAATACACTCAGCCATTCCTTTTGTAGTAGTGGTTTGTTTCAATTTTGTTTCCTCAATTTTTGTATCACAATTTGCCTTTGACATTATATGCTGTTTGTAATAGGACCTAAAGTCATGGTTTATTTTCAAATGCCCATAACTTTTATGGAGTCCTAAAATGTTTATTTGAGCCATGTATATATAAATTTACACTTTTTTTTTCTCTTCATTTATAGATTCTTATCCATTGGGCTCTCCTATGCGGCTCTTCATCTTGAATTTTTAATTGGTAAATCCACCATCTCTGGCATTGTTCATTCTACGTGTTCTGAAATATAGTCCCGCCTACATCAATCGGTAATGCCTGAGCCCAAAAAACAAGACTGGCTGCGGATAGCCCGTGGCTTTGAGGAAACGTGCCAGTTTCTAAATTGCATTGGATCCCTGGATATGAAGCACATCCGTGTGCGTAAGCCTCCAAACTCAGGGTCCCAATATGATAATTATAAGCAGTTTTTTTTCTGTAGTGCTGTTTGGTCCTGGTCGACAGTGACTACAGGTTTATAATTTTAGATATTGGGGCCTATGGAAGAACCGGAGACTCCAGTGTCTTCAATTCTTCCCTAATGGGTCAGCAGCTGTGCAATAATGAGTTAGATGTCCAACCCCCACTTTAGATACCAGGGTCTACTATGGAAGCGGTGCCTTATGTGATGGTTGCTGATGAGGCCTTTCAATTAACACACTATGTCATGAGGCCCTTTTCATGTAGAGGCCTGGACCACCGGCGCAGAATCTTTAATTTCCGCCTATCCTGCGCACGACGACTGGTGGAGTGTGCCTTTGGCATTTTCTGTGCCAAATGGCGGGTCCTACATTCAGTCATTCATCTTAGTGAAGGAAATGTGAATGAGGTTATTAAAGTCTGAGTGATACTTCACAACTTCACCAGAATCCATGATTGTACATCAAATGATGGTGATGAAGTGGCAGATGGAAATAATGGCTTGGCTGCTACACATGTTCTTCATCCACATCGTCAGCCCTCTGGACTTAAAGTGCGGGCTGTGTTTGCTAATTATTTTGTTTCACCAGAGGGATATACTCCATGGCAAGACAATGCAGTCTCTATGTTGTGATTTTTTTTTGGTGAACAAAAATAAAGTAATGTTAATGTTTGAAGTGTATGTTGTGTTGGCCTAATAATCTTTACAATATGTAAATCAACTCATCATCTATCTCGTCATAACATCACAAAACACTCATTTTGATTAAGCTTGGTTTAATCGAAACATTTTTTTATCATAGCCAAAAAAACCTATTTGTAACATATGGCATATTTGGCCAATAACACTGGGCCTTTATAAAAATTATAAAATTAGCAACATACAGTATATGTGACATTTACACTTTAGCTTACAAGTTATGGTAGCTTGGGGGTGGTGATGACGGGAGGCCAGCATGTGAGGTTTGACTATTTTGGGGCCCAACCTGACTTTCACCCTGTGGAATGGCTGATGCTGACCCAGGATTATGGACCTAGGTAGGATCCTGTTGGTGAGCATAGTAGTGGGAAGTATGGTATTGATGTTGGTACTCATGGGTATTGGTGTGTCCCATTTCTTCATACTCCCCAGTATGCCCATGTCGAGCATACCCATGTTGGGACCAGCCTCCAACAGTGAGTCTGCTCAAGTGGCCATATTGGGCAGGTGCAGCAGTATCATAAAATGGTACCTGTGTTGGCCGATGTTGGGTTGGGGGGTGCTGTGGCTGAGGTGTAGACATACGTGGGAGAAGTGGCTCAGCAACTGATCGATTCTGCTCTTCTTGTATTCCTGGCATTTGCAGTTGGTTACTGTTTGACAATTGCCACCTTTCTAGAAAAGCAAATACCGGGTTGGGATTGTTTGGGGGTGTGCAAGCATCTATTGAGATTTGAATTGCCCCTCTGGCCCGCAGCCTGACCTCACGGGAAATTGGACGCAGGTAGCGTGCCAGACTGCGTGCATAAGCTTCCTCCCCATCGTCATTGACAGTCCGTGCCAAATAGTCCAACAGCCCAATGTCCACTTGCCTCCTGTTGCCTGTGGTGGAAAGCTTCCTCCTGCGCCGGCTACGGTGTGGGATGGTGGCAGCTGGGGATGAGGTATCCAGTGGCAGGGTTGGGCTGCTACTGTGGCCCCGGTCCTCATCCTCTGAATTGGCCTGTGGGGCAGAAGGCACTGCTGGTGGTGGTGGTTGGGTGCTGCATGATGGTGCCGAAGATGGGCCAGCCACTTCTTCACCTCCCCAACTAGATCAATGTATACCTCTGAGTCGGAAGCAATTTCCCTCTCGGAAAGGTTAGAGTTAGTTCTGTATTTACGCACAAAGTAGAAAAAAAATAATTGAGATTTGCCCATAAGAGCATGTGCAAAATGTGGTGTCATGCATGCAGTTATGGTCCGAGATCCATAAGGGGAGCCAGAAAATTCAGTCTATCATAATAGATATATTTTCTTTTTTTGGATGCTGCATCACCACTCCTGCCCCGCTTCTGTCGCTCCCACTGGTACTGGCCTCGGCAGCTGAGCCACCATCTTGTGACATCATTGACTGCAAAGTAACACAAAAAATGTTTTAACTTTCAACCACAGTGTTTGGCTTGCAAAATGTAGGTTTCACTGTAATGTGGCCTGCTACTTGGCAAGTGCAAAGTCTGAAATAGGCCACAGATTACAAACAACATCACATATGATGATGTTATGTTCATTTTTTTATTCATGTGGAACTTTTAATATTAGTTTTTTATGATTGTACTTACTGTACTAATTTCTTACTGGACCTCACGAGGTCTTTCCTCAAAATCTGGGAAGATTTGGGTGCAGATTCGCCTCCATGCTGCATCCTTACGTATGCGGTACGAATAATGTGCGTCACGTTGGTCCCACAGTTCTGTCCTCTCCTGAACCAGAACTATTAGCATCTCCACATTGATGTGTCTAGTCATGCTGCTGGACTCCGCGGAGGTGTGTTCGGAGGTTGCCAGGGAAATTAGCATGCCAAAGCTTCCTGATAATGAGGCAATTTCCTGTCATCTGGAAAATGCTTGCGTATTTCTCGCAAGTCACACGGATGGTCCGTGTGGTGTCTGTTTTTTTCTCGCACCCATAGACTTGCATTGACCGATATACGCTGCGTGCTGCGATTTCACTCGCACGTATAATACGGCTGAGAAAAAAAAACAGTGATGGGAGCTGGCCCATAGATTAACAGCGGTCTGAGTGCTATGCAATGTTTTATCCCTTAGCACTCGTCCGTAAGCCTCTCTAGTGTGACTCCGGCCTTAGGGTGAGATTAGATAGTATGGCTGAATACATGCTACCCATCCTCGGTAGCTTGTAGGCACACTATTTTGGCAGCAAATCATATGGCCACTGGCCACAATGGGTAGGCGTCATTTAGCAGCACACGTTCAGGCACACAATCTGATTTTATCCCAGTGGTGTTTTCTCATTTAGATAGCCCCTTTTTCAACTAAACCTCCATAATCCGCTTCAGAAGGCCATGCATTCCTCCTACTTGTGGCCAACGAAGGAGAAATGAAGCGCTACACTGGTGAGTAAATCGCTGACCAGTATAATACATGGATGTAATGGTTTGTTAAAGATTTATCATGATTTGATGGTAGATGGTGATAAATCATAGGAAGTGCTCTTATGTCAAGGACGTAACATTGACCGGTTCCACTACAAGAACATGGGAGACTTGCATTGATGGTCTGACATTTTATGCACATATAGACTTGCACTTTTCTATTTCTCTGTTTGCCCTTGGATAGAAAGTGCTTGCATTGCATTTAATTTTAGGTTTTACGTTGAGAAAATTGACTCTGCAGTTTTAATGGTGAGATTGCTCTCCAGTATGTCACTGATAATGTCCCAAAACGCTGACTTTTATTACTGTCAGATGAAAGATTCAGATCTCTCCTAAATACATGCAGCTGCATGGGGGAAGGGGAGCTAAAGGTACTTTTCAACATAAACATGAGCAAATCATCTTGCTGAGTCTGTACCTTTAAAGACAGCTTTCCCACCAATCTGAGTGTGAATAACCAGACCATGCCTAAGGGAAGCACAATGAGTGTACTGGGGCATCATGTAAATATTAATGTTAGCTGTCTGAGGCCGACCTCACGTAACCCCATGGTGTCAGAGCCATGGAAATCTGGGAATGGTTAATCAAGGTCAGAAGGAATGAGTAAAGATTAAATTGTTTACATGATAGAGACGGCATGGTATATAATATTTGTTTATTCAAATAAAAGGAGGGGGATCCCGCTGAGTATACAGATCTCTGTGACTTATTAGGCTCTTCCTCCCGTTACAGAAAAATCTCTGGTCATAAAATTTTTGCAAACAGCGATTGTGATGTGCAAACGAGCATCAAAGTAATGTGTGGTTCGTTATGTTCTAGGGGTTCTGTACTCAGGGTAAGTTCTTGGGCTGCCCTGTTTTATAAAGAAGCGTTCCCATGAGTCTAAAGTATGGCTGGATTACATTATCCACGCAGAACTCTCCCAAGAAGGACAAGATGTAACCTCGCTTAACTGAATACAGAAAGCAAGAATCTTTTCTATTTTTAATGATTATATGTTTCTAATGATTGGGTTATGCTGTGCTCATCCCCCACAACAAGCTAAACCTGCTTCTACTACACAGAGTGACTGCAGTTTTGTAGTTTTGGACCAGTACTTCCACCACAAAGACTTAAATCAAATGGCTGGGTGCATGTGTTAACTGCTGTACCATTCTACTACTCCTGGCCATGGTCTTGTGACCAGGAGAATGAGCCAGGAACAGAAGTACCCTGTTTTACTAATTTGGGGTTTTTCAGTGGGCCCACACCAATCTAAGGGTAGAGTCACACAACTGTTTTCTACATATCCAAGAAAAATGGTCCAATTATTCTGATCAGACTTGGATCAAAGTTTGATCAGAGTGGCATCAGGTTTTTCTCGAACGTGGAGAGGAAAAAAAAAAGTTTCTACACCTTCTCCATTCTGTGAGTCCGTGAAAATCTCGGATATCATCTCGGATCAAAATTGAACATGTCACAATTTGGTCTATGGAAAGAAATTGAACTTGTACGCAGCCCCATCAAGCAACTTGGATTGTGTATCTCTCCACTCTTCCTCCAGATTCTGGGACCTTGATTTCAAAATGAAATACAAAATTTACTTTGATCTGAAAACAACACCTTAGAGTTCTTTTTCTCCTTGGCCCATCTGTCAAGTGAGCAGTCTTCCCCATGATTGTGGAGCCTACTGAAACAGACTAAGGGACTTTTTTAAATGCTTAGGAAGCCTTTGCAGGTGTTTTTTGTTAATTATTCTAATTTACTGAATTAATGACTTTTGGCTTTTCATTGGTTGTAAGCCATAATCATCAACATTAACAGAAATAAACACTTGAAATAGATCACTCTGTAATGACTCTTTATATGTGTTTCACGTTTTGTACTGAAGAACTGAAATACATTAACTTTTTGATGATATTCTAATTTTGTGAGAAGCACCTGTATATCCATAGCAGAATCTGTTTAATTACATGATGTATCCAAGAAAAGTCTCTCTAGCATCATACTTTAGTTGATGTAGCGGCCATTTCATTGGGTGGGAGAGATGGAGCGTATAGTTTCTCAGTCGCTTCATTGGTGGACACAGGAGACCATGGGTGAACGCTGCTGCCGCCAGAAGGCTGACATTAAGAATTACAACTAATAAAAAAGTTGGCTACTCCCCAGCAGGCTACACCCTCCTACTGTCAACCAAGCTATTCAGTTTACCTTAGTGCCCCTAGGAGGCAGACATGGGTCTAGAGCTCCAGACCAATTTCCTCCAAAAGTTGAATTTATGCTGAGGTCAGATGTACCTTTGTATAAAGTGAATGTTTTTAACTGTAACCTTTAATGTGTGTGTTTTTTTTTTTTGTTTTTTTTTTTTAGGTAAATAATAATGGGGTTGTGTCTTTCCTTCGTGAGGTGTCACAGTTTACTCCTGTGGCATTTCCTATTTCTGGTGACCGCAGAGTTGTGGCAGCGTTTTGGGCTGATGTCGATAACCGTAGAGGTGGAGATGTATTCTATCAGGAGACTGAGGAACCGAGTGTCTTGAGACGTGCCAACCATGATGTACATACTTACTTTCCTGAATTATCTGATTTCAATGCCACCTGGGTCTTCATTGCAACTTGGTACCGAGTCACTTTTTATGGTGGAGATTCCAGTTCACCAGTGAGTTCATTATGTTAATAAATATTTACGGTACTTGTTATGTCTCTCTGAAGAATGGTGCTGAGGGAGGGTGCTTCTGAAATTTTTAGCAATTTATAATATTTCAACATTTTAATACCTCTGAGTCTTCAATCTCATTTAAATCCATGGACCATTTGTTCAGCCAGAATGCTACCTGATTGTCCATATTCTAGAATTTGCCATATTTGCCATGTCAATGAGGTTTATTGCATTTATTTTTTTGCTTTGCAGTTAGAGCCTCAGGTAAGTTATGCGCCTAAACAATGGTATTCTGATTTTACAGGTCAACAGCTTCCAGATTGTCTTGATTACAGATGGACTTCGAGCCTTCACTATTTTCAACTATGAGACAATACAATGGACCACAGGTCGACATGCAAGCAGTGGAGGGGACAGTTTGGGTCGAGGTGGCATTGCTGCCCAGGTACGGTACTTTATCAGCATACCCCCTGCATACATTCAAGGGGAATTTTATCAATGGGTTGGCTATCCTTTTCTGCCATCCAAAATGCCATTTTGGCGTAAATCATATTTTCACTAAAATTTATGAAAAACTTCTTACTCCTTTGACCACTTTTGAAAAGTTGGAGGTTTTAAAATGGAGCAGGTGGAACCACCATTGGTCCAATATCTTTAAACGTTCCAGAAACTGGAGCAAATTGTAGCTGACAGAGCAGGTCTAGATTTTCTTGCTCAAAACTTGCCGCTCATATAGGTGTTTCCATGAACTCTCTTCCAAGGATCTTCAAACCTGTGTAGGACATTATCAGTGTCGACTTTTCTGGATGTGGACACCAGTGTTTCTATCTACTGACATCAAGAAGAGAGTTGAATGGTTACAAAATATATTGCAAATCTGTTTACAGTTTCCTATTTTGTTGGCTTTTCGAAAACCAGAAAATACTTGAGTCTTTTATCAGTGATATACTGTACATTGGGAAGGTTTTTCAATATATATGTCTATACGCCTATTGTCATACATTGGAATACCTTTTCCGTAGGATCCCATTGCAAAAGAACATTGGGTGAATGGAGCCCTATGTATACATTGGACATATACAGTACAGACCAAAAGTTTGGACACACCTTCTCATTCAAAGAGTTTTCTTTATTTTCATGACTATGAAAATTGTAGATTCACTCTGAAGGCATCAAAACTCTGAATTGACACATGTGGAATTATATAATTAACAAGAAAGTGTGAAACAACTCAAAATATGTCTTATATTCTAGGTTCTTCAAAGTAGCCACCTTTTGCTTAGATTACTGCTTTGCACACTCTTGCCATTCTCTTGATGAGCTTCAAGAGGTAGTCACCGGAAATGGTTTTCACAGGTGTGCCCTGTCAGGTTTAATAAGTGGGATTTCTTGCCTTATAAATGGGGTTTGGACCATCAGTTGTGTTGTGCAGAAGTCTGGTGGATACACAGCTGATAGTCCTACTGAATAGACTGTTAGAATTTGTATTATGGCAAGAGAAAAGCAGCTAAGTAAAGAAAAACGAGTGGCCATCATTACTTTAAGAAATGAAGGTCAGTCAGTCCGAAAAATTGGGAAAACTTTGAAAGTGTTCCCAAGTGCAGTGGCAAAAACCATCAAGCGCTACAAGAAACTAGCTCACATGATGACCGCCCCAGGAAAGGAAGACCAAGAGTCACCTCTGCTGCGGAGGATAAGTTCATCCGAGTCACTAGCCTCAGAAATCGCAGGTTAACAGCAGCTCAGATTAGAGACCAGGTCCATGCCACACAGAGTTCTAGTAGCAGACACATCTCTACAACAACTGTTGAGGAGACTTTATGCAGCAGGCCTTCATGGTAAAATAGCTGCTAGGAAACCACTGCTAAGGACAGGCAACAAGCAGAAGAGACTTGTTTGGGCTAAAGAACACAAGGAATGGACATTAGACCAGTGGAAATCTGTGTTTTGGTCTGATGAGCCCAAATTTGAGATCTTTAGTTCCAACCACCGTGTCTTTGTGCGACGCAGAAAAGGTGAACGGATGGACTCTACATGCCTGGTTCCCACCGTGAAGCATGGAGGAGGAGGTGTGATGGTGTGGGGGGTGCTTTGCTGGTGACACTGTTGGGGATTTATTCAAAATTGAAGGCATACTGAACCAGCATGGCTACCACAGCATCTTGCAGCTGCATGCTATTTCATCCGGTTTGTATTTAGTTGGACCATCATTTATTTTTCAACAGGACAATGACCCCAAACACACCTCCAGGTTGTGTAAGGGCTATTTGACCAAGAAGGAGAGTGATGGGGTGCTATGCCAGATGACCTGGCCTCCACAGTCACCCGACCTGAACCCAATCGAGATGGTTTGCGGTGAGCTGGACCCCAGAGTGAAGGCAAAAGGGCCAACAAGTGCTACGCATCTCTGGGAACTCCTTCAAGACTGTTGGAAGACCATTTCCAGTGACTACCTCTTGAAGCTCATCAAGAGAATTCCAAAAGTGTGCAAAGCAGTATTCAAAGCAAAAGGTGGCTACTTTGAAGAATCTAGAATATAAGACATATTTTCAGTTGTTTCACACTTTTTTGTTAATTATATAATTCCACGTGTTAATTCATTGTTTTGATGCCTTCAGAGTGAGTCTACAATTTTCATAGTCATGAAAATAAAGAAAACTCTTTGAATGAGAAGGTGTGTCCAAACTTTTGGTCTGTACTGTACATTGGAAACTTTTTCTGGAATAACCATATAGGCTTAAGGGGGTTTTACACATAGCGATATCGCTAGCGATATCGTTATAACGTCACTGATTTTGTGACGTGCTAGCGATATCGCTATGTGTGATACTTACCTCCGACCGGCTCCCCCGCTGTCCATCGCTGATCGCACGAGATTGGGTGGCTCCATTTCTCGTCGTCAGCTTCCTGCTGGGCTTCCTGCTGTGTGAGACGAGCGACGCGTGGAGGCGGGTGGGAGGACGTCAGGATCGCTGTGTGTGAAAGGTAAGTATCGTGCGCTGCGTCGCTGCTGCATCGCTGTGAGATCTTTCTGTATGAAAGCTCACTAGCGATCATTTAGCGATGCACCAGCGATCCTGACCGGGTCGGATCGCTCGTCGGATCGCTGGTGCATCGCTAAATGTAAAAGGGCCTTTAGAGGCAGTGTGCACTGACCTGATGGGCTATAAGAAGAAGGACCACATGGAGGTTTCACAGTGGGAAAATTCTTGATGTAGTAGTCAGTAATTTTTTCAGAGTATTGTACTTTTCTTCATTCTGCGGGCAGCAGACTGGGATAGAAAAGTGTTTTATGATTTGAGTTTTTGAGAGAGGATGCGGTCCTACGTGATAGGTAAATAAAACTTGGGGATATGAAATATAGAGAATGTAATGCAACCACTCTAGAAATTTAGTGCAGGAAAGACCAGACAGGCAGTCATACCACCAAGAGGCCAATATTTAAAGCTTAGTATAGCTAATATAATTGATTGATAGAAACCATAAATAATCTTGTATTGGGAGAAGGCTTTAATGTGGTGGATTTCCAAGCTGAGATCCCGCTTATTTTTCCCTGATTTCTTTATTGTATCTCTTATTTGACACGTCTTTGTCTCCTAGGCAGGCTTCAATGCAGGAGATGGCTGGAGGTACTTTAATATTCCAGGCTCTCGCACAGATGACATTGCAGGGATTGCGAACACCACTAATGTAGGAATTCCTGGACGATGGGTTTTTCGCATCGACAACAACCACGTGCAGGTTGGGGGATGCAGTAATGCAAGTACGTGGCACCAGAACTGAGGCTTTTAGTCATGCCTCAGCCTTCTCCGTAAAACTATTTTGTAATAGTATTGCAAATCAGCAGATATTTGTGCTGGTTTGCTTTTTGTCTGCTTCTGTTACCTAGTGACGAGAACAATTGTAATACATTACATTCAAGCTCTTTTTGTAATCCTTTAATATTTATTCTGTGATTCTACTCGATCATTGCATCTTGGGGAAAAAAAGGGCGTGATTCGCCAAGATTGGTGTTTTTACAAAAGTTGCAAAGTTTTTGAGTACCTAAGCATTGCACCAAATTTTTCAACTTTTACATGCCAGTTTTCTGACGTAAAATTTTGATGAAACACTCCTTAAGTCATTAAGTTTTCTTTCTTCTTCTTTTTTATGACTTTTCAGTTTTGATTCTTAGAGAGCTAGTTGATTACCATTATGAAATTGCATCCTTAATACATTTTCCTTAAATCACCACTGCAACCTTTTTTTATCCCATTGTTAGGTATCAGGTATATAAGTGTAATGCATGTAGTTAAATAGTCACCGATTGGCACCTACATCTGTTTTTAGCCCCACTCTGCTTACTTCGGCACCACATAGTGGCTTTTGTAAGCTACCGGATCACTGTGTTCCGGAAGTCACTTTTTTCGATACAATTCTATGGGACTCAGAACGAGACTTTTTGATACGGTGCCACACAAAAGGTTGATACATAAAATGAGAACAATGGGGATAGGGGAAAATATGTGTAGGTGGGTTAAGAGCTGGCTCAGGGATAGGAAACAAAGGGTGGTTATTAATGGAGCACACTCGGACTGGGTCACGGTTAGCAGTGGGGTACCATAGGGGTCAGTTTTGGGCCCGCTTCTTTTTAACATATTTATTAATGACCTTGTAGGGGGCATAGAGAGTAGAATTTCAATATTTGCAGATGACACTAAACTCTGCAGGATAATTAATACAGAGGAGGACAATTTTATATTACAGGAGGATTTATGTAAACTAGAAGCTTGGGCTGATAAATGGCAAATGAGCTTTAATGGGGATAAATGTAAGGTCATGCACTTGGGTAGAACGAACAAGTTGTATAATTATGTGCTTAATTGTAAAACACTGGGCAAAACAGTCTCTGAAAAAGACCTGGGTGTATGGGTGGACGACAAACTCACATTTAGTGGCCAGAGTCAAGCAGCTGCTGCAAAGGCAAATAAAATAATGGGATGCATTAAAAGAGGCATAGATGCTCATGAGGAGAACATAATTTTACCTCTATATAAGTCACTAGTGCGACCACACTTAGAATACTGTGTACAGTTCTGGTCTCCGGTGTATAAGAAAGACATAGCTGAACTGGAGCGGGTGCAGAGAAGAGCGACCAAGGTTATTAGGGAACTAGGGGGTCTGCAATACCAAGACAGGTTATTACACTTGGGGTTATTTAGTTTGGAGAATCGAAGGCTTAGGGGTGATCTTATTACAATGTATAAATATATGTGGGGACAATACAAAGACCTTTCTAATGTTCTTTTTACTCTTAGACCTGTGACGGGGACAAGGGGGCATCCTCTACGTCTGGAGGAAAGAAGGTTTAAGCATACTCACAGACGCGGATTCTGTACTGTAAGAGCAGTGAGACTATGGAACTCTCTGCCATATGATGTTGTAATGAGTGATTCACTACTAAAATTTAAGAAGGGACTGGATGCCTTTCTTAAAAAGTATAATATTACAGGGTATATACACTAGTCTCCTTAATATTGCGTTGATCCAGGGAGCTAGTCTGATTGCCGTATGTGGAGTCAGGAAGGAATTTTTTTCCCCAATGTGAAGCTTACTGTTGCCACATGGGTTTTTTTTGCCTTCCTCTGGATCAACATATTAGGGCAAGTTAGGATAGGATATGGGTTGAACTAGATGGACTTAAAGTCTCCCTTCAACCTTAATAACTATGTTACTATGTTACTATGTTACTATGGAGCTTTTTTCTGACTTGCCATTGGAAGATGTTAAAAAGTGTCCTCCGCTTCATGCAGCAAGCATTGCGTGATATAGTAGGTCAAAACTCACGTGGTATCTGAGTGGAGCTGAAAGTGGGTAAAGACGGCTACTGGTGAATATGAGGCTATATAAGTAATCACTAACGGTAATTTAAAGAAAATGCTGGGGTGGTGCTTTAAAGCAAACCTGTCGGCAGGATTTTGCTAGGTAAACTACGGGCATTGTCATGTTTCCGCTATTACACTGATTAAAATGATACCTGGGGTGAATAAATCTGTGTTATAGTTCTTATGTAATCAGTGTTAGAAGTTTGCAGTTAATGATATGCCCATGCTTCGGGGCAGGACTGTAGGCAGTGTCATATCTTCCTGCTCTAAAGCCAGAAAACCCAAGGAAAGACCTACCCACAGGTCACCCTGAAGCACAAACATGTTCCTTATCATAGAGACAGACTGTTTGTGCTTCGGGGCGGCCTGTGGGCAGGTCTTTCCTTGGTTTCTCTGGCTTAGAGCAGGCAGATAAGACTCTAGCTACAATCTTGCACCAGAGTATGGACATGTCATTAGCTGAAAACTTCTAAGGGTATGTTCCCACATTCAGTATTAGGCAGCGCTTTGGATGCAGCACATGTCAGCTCTGTCCAAAGCTCTGCCGGCTTTTGAACGCAGGTGATTCCGCATGTATTCATTGAACCATGCGGAATCACCGCGTCCCATTACATTGTACGGGTGACTTTATTACAGAGACTGAGTGTCTCCGCAAGATAAATGGACATGTTTGGTCGGTAAAAATGCGCCACATGTGCGTCAACGCAGGGAAGCCGGAGGCGTCTCATTACAGCAAGGTGGTTGGGATTTCATAACATCCCATCTCCACTATGCGTCCTATCTGGCCGCTGCGGGTTGGACGCTGCGGATGTACGCAACGTCCAACCTGCATAGTTTACTGACCGTGGGAACATACCCTTACATTAATTACACAAGAACTACAAGATGGATTTTTTCACCCCAGGTATAATTTTAAGCAGTTTAACACTGCCAACCTGACTTTGTCTATAGTTTACTTAGCAAAATCCTGCTCACAGATTCACTTAATGGTGTGGGCATGGTAAAGAATGTAGAGATCTAGGGATGATGTGTAAGTGGAAGAGTTGCTCTTTAGTAGTCTGGACATTGCTGAGACACAATTCCTGGTGGACTTTTAAAGGGCTTTTCCTGTATTAAAATGTAATGGCATATTGCTAGTATATGCCATGCCTTTATGATTGGTGGGAGTCTGACATCTGAGCCCACCACGATCCTGACTGAAAAGGGGACACAGATCTGGATTAGCATTGCATCCTCTTCTACTGTATATTTTCCTAGTACAACACAGCGTTGAATCAACTTAATTCTGAGGATCAGAGTGTGTCCTAGAGGAAAGACTCCCATTGATCATGCTAGCGATATGCCGTCACTTTACAAGATGGGAAAAACATAAATTGAGTTGGATATCACTCAACTTTCCCATGCACAGGAAGAACTAAATACCCCTTTTAACAATATGAGAGGAAAGAAGAACTATAGTTACTGTTGATTTATTTAATTTGGAAGGGAAATTGTGAGGTTGATTTGAGTTAATAAATAAATGAGGATTGCCTGCACTCTCCTGGAAGAAATTCTATAATATGTTAAGCTTTGCTTTATTTCATTTTGACATTTATATTTTAAAAACAACATTTATAATGTGGGTCAGTGTAAATGATATTCTCCCACATTAAATAAACCCTTCAGGAAGTGCAACTTCTAGGCAGATTAAAATGGTTGACACTGAACTGAGCTACATTCAAACAATTTATTAGCTGCAAAGTAGAATAGAGGAAGCCTTATACAGCCCCAGAACAGCAGTCTGACATGCCAGGTTAAAAACTTGCTAATCCTTTAAATGCCAACACATCTGGGCAACACATTTCTGCCCATTGAAATGGAGTGTTGTGTTCCATTGTTGGGAGAACTGGAACCCACCAATGGGCAAATATTGACTCCCACCCATGCCAAGGAACCGGCTTCTGTATGAAAATATTTGACTTTGAATTCAAGGAAAAACAAATATATGTACAAGAATCAAAGCGCCCTTTCTCTGCTGGCATTGTATAACCCAGAATTAGAAGAATCAGATTTTATAATGATGTATGAATTCTCAATTTTCAGCTGTTTTCAACCGAAGGTTATATCTAACTTGTGTATTGAATTGTTCCTGTGAGTAAACATAGCAGATATGGAAGGGACAACTGGCACTGCAGTGTGGGATTTAAAAGACAGTAAAAATGGATAAATAGAAACTTAAGTGGTTCAGATCACACTGAAATCATCAAATTTTGGCCAATGTGAAAGGCCACTAATATATGTGACTAGCTGAAGAGCCCGGTGTTGCCAGGGCATAGTAACTAACTGTGGTTAGTTATAACAAATTATAATGATTATCCTCCATCCCATAGTCCAGTGCATAAATACCCACCCATCACACATCCTCCATCCCATAGTCCAATGCCCATAAACCCATCATACATATCCTCCATCCCATAGTCCAGTGCCCATATACCCATCACACATCCTGCATCCCATAGTCCAGTGCCCATGTACCTGTCATACACATCCTGTATCCCATAGTCCCGTGCCCATATACCCATCATATATATCCTCCATCCCATAGTCCCATGCCCATATACCCATCATACATATTCTCCATCCCATAGTCACGTGCCCATATACCCATCATACATATCCTGCATCCCATAGTCCCATGCCCACATTCCCATCACACATGCTCCATCCCATAGTCTCATGCCAATATACCCATCACACATCCTCCATTTCATAGTCCCATACCCATATACCCATCATACATATGCTCCATCCCATAGTCCCGTGCCCATATACCCATCACACATCCTCCATCCCATAGTCCCATGCCCATATACCTATCATACATATCCTCCGTCCAATGCCCATATACCCATCACGCATCCTCTATCCCATAGTCCCGTGCCGAGATACCTGGAGCGCCCCGCAGGGCCTTAGGGTACTCGGTACCGGGCCGTTAACTTCAGTGGGGGATGTCACGGTGGCAGTGACCCGGTCTATGGCCCTTGGCGTCCAGTAATAAAATTGAGGAAAGTTGTGTGATGTTGAAGTGTGATGCCACCCGTGGTGTTCGGCAATGAGTGGCCGACGCTGTGGTTTTGGTTTTTGGTTTGCTGAAGACTCGTTCAAATTCTCGAGCCACCCGGTAAGCCCCATGTTTTTGGTGCAAATGGGTGGAGTCAGTGCCTACGTGTAGCTGCTGACACCAATCCTCCTGCTGCCCTTCAGAGCCATTCTCTTCCACCTTGTCAGACAGAAGCAAGGGTTCTAGTGCCTCTATTGCATTGATACTGACAGTGAACAGCTTAGCAAGGGTGGTATACCGGGGTAACTGAACCTCTCTCTCCCCACAATTTAAGATGCGTATTGGTACTCTCCCAAGTATCCCTCTGGCTGTCAGGATAGTGGGCCTACTATCAGAGTACATGGGTTCTACCAGGGCTTGGTAATCTTGACCCCTGAGGCCTATTGCTGCCCAACACCAAATTAACATTTCACTTCTGGGAGGTACTGCAATGGGGAAAGGATCACTTACTCTGATACTGCCGACTTCTCCACCAGACAGCTTTACCTGTTATCTCTGCATCAGGGCTCTGATCTCCTTTTGCAGGACCGCTGCTGACTGGAGCTGGCGGTCTCGGCTACCTGTTGTAACAAAACATTTTCTCCAAGACAATTTTCAATTACATTAGTGCCTAAAGTGATCATAGGATGGCATTCTCGTTTGTCAATATCAACTATAATCAAACCTTGCGATTGCAATTCTACTCGGCCAATCTTGATGGTCACCTCTTTGTATCCCATCTGAGGCAAGGGCTGACCATTGCTGGCAAGGATGGCAAGGTTTTTATCTGGACTGTGAGTAATGTCTGAATCAGCCCAGTACTGCTTAAAGAGAGCATATGGCATCATTGTCACCTGGGAGCCGGTGTCCAGTAAAGCGTTCATCGGAAAGCCGTCAATCACGACGGGCATGACCGGCCGTCCTCCTACGTACTTATCTCGCCAATTTGGTGGGCCTGGTCGTCTTACTCCTGAGGGTTGGCCCTTTGCCCCAGGGGTTGCTTGTTTAAATGACAGAATCTTGCTAGGTGACCCGCCTTGTTGCAGCGGCGACAGATGAGCCCGGCTGTCCATCCTCGTCGTAACAATCGCTATCTCTCCCTCTGGTCGGTGAGATCCTCCTCTTTTGTCGCCATGGGACGTCAACTGGACTGGAGGCAAGCTGGATCTTTTTCTTTGGAGCCACTTGTAGGGACTGCACAGTTTTTGTGAGTGCAGCCACACTTTTAGTTAGTTCCTTGACTTGGAGACGTAAGTCTGCAGCAGAGTCATCATCTTGGGACGGCGTGTCAGTCTCAATAGGGGTCTTTGGAAAGGATGCTGCCTCCTGCTGGTATGTAATTGCAGGATGCTTAGAGGGCTCTGTGCTGCTAGGATTTGGTTCACGCAGTACCCGGAAGGCTCTATCCTTAAAGTGTGCAAAGTCCAATTCAGGATTTTGTAGGGCCATTATGCGCAGCTGTGTCCTTTGATTGTTAGACTGGAGTCCCTCTATAAACTGCTCCGTTAGTCATCTATCTGCATCTTGCACGCTCTCTGGGTCAACCTGCTTTACAGCCCGTAGCGCCTCCTGGAGGTTAAGAGCATAGTCCCATATACTGTCCTGCACCCTCTGTTTGGACCCAAAGTATCTCATTTTTATCTCTGTTGCAGTGCGGGTATCAAAAGTGTTCTTCAGTCTGGCCAAGATTTGTTTGACAGTTCTTTATCAGTGTCCGGCCAGGACTTTACTTCCCTCTGGGCCGCACCAGTTAACTGGCCAATGAGGATACTGACTGACTGACTCTCAGACAGGGGGTACACTTTGAACAAACTACATAGTCTTTCCTTAAAATCGCTCAGGGTGTGCGACTCTCCTGAGTACAGTGGTAACCAGGCCGCTCCTGGTATATGTGGCATTGATAGCAGCATTATGGAGGCTGCGTCTGCGACCGCCGCTGAATCTTCACCCGAGTTGGCATTTTCTTCCTGCTTTTCACTTGCTCACAATAGAGCGCAGCTCCAGCTTCACTTTGCCCACTAACGTCAGAGTGCGGGCAGGGCTTCGCGTCGTACTTTATTTCTGGCTCCGCCCACAATGGCATGCACCTCTCTGCTCGCACGCACTGTGTGACAAAGTTATGGCTGTTATTTGAAAGCTCATTAAAGTCTCTAGCACTCAATTTAATAAAGTCTTTGGCACACAGTACCCAGCTTTGCCAGGCTCCTTGTACCCAGCTTTGCTAGGCTCGATAAATCCTGTTCGTGACGCCAGTTGGAGTACCCCTCAGGTTAACTTCAGTGGGGGATGTCGCGGTGGCAGTGACCCGGTTCGTGGCCCTGGGCGTCCAGTAATAAAATTGAGGAAAGTTGTGTGATGTTGAAGTGTGACACCACCCGTGGTGTTCGGCAATGAGCGGCTGACGCTGCGGTTTTGGTCCTCTGGGGCTGATGGTGATGAAGCAAGGAATGGTTCAGCTCCCCACGGGTAGAGCGGGGGCCCCAGGGCAAATATATTTGATTAATTGTTCAGATGGCAGTGAACGTTGGGGTGCAGAGAAATAAGAGGACACAGAAAGGTGCAGGTTTCTTTACCTTTTACTTGCAAGTGGTTGCAATCCGGGGTACCACATACAGGTGATGGATTTAGTCGGCTTGCCTGGAGGCATTCAGGGGATCCACCCTGCCAGGTGGGGTTTGGGACCTTCCTTCTGTGCTTTGTTTTCAGGTCCCTGCTGTTTGTATCTAAGCTGCGACCCTCTCTTGCGTGATGGTTTCTAACCTGTATGCAGGGCCGGTTTTAGGGAAAGTGGGGCTCTAGGCAAAGTTTAAAATGGGGCCCCAAATGCTAACATACTGCACATCACACAGAAGCATTTCGATTGTATTTACATGCGCTGAGTTCAGGCCGCTAAATGATAGACAAAATTGAAGATGTCGTTCAATACTTGTTTCCCGGCCTCTTTCCACCGTCTGAGAAAGCATGATGGGGACAGAGCGATCACTAATGGATCACTAAGGGTGTGTGCACACGTTGCAGTTTTTGCTGCGGATCCGTAGCGGATTTGGTCCTGCGGATCCGCAGCAGTTTCCATGCGGTTTACAGTACCATGTAAACCTATGGAAAACCAAATCCGCCATGCACATGCTGCGGAAAATTCCGCGCAGATTTGCTGCGGTTTATTTTCCGCAGCATGTTACTTCTTTTTTGCGGAACCGCAGCTGCAGTGTACGTTCTGGGACATACAAATCAATCAATCTCTCTCTCATCCACACTGCCAAACCGCACTAGAACCTGCATCAAATCCGCTGTACACATGCTAGGAATCCGCAGTAAAAATGCATGTGTTTTACCCTGCGGTTTCTGCCAAGAGATATGGATTCTCTGCAGAAAAAGCTGCAGACTAAACCGCAACGTGTGCACACACCCTAACAGATCACCATACAGTATCATGTTATCAGCAGCACATCTACATTTTACACCCCATAGTCGTCCATATAATATAATCTGCCCCATAGTCCTCCATATAGTATAATACACTCCTCAGTCCTCCTTATAGTATAATACACTCCTTATAGCCCTCCATATATTCAAATACACTGCTCAGTCCTCCATATAGTATAATACACTCCCCATAGTCCTCCATATAGTATAATACACTCCTCAGTCCTCCATATAGTATAATACACTCCTCATAGCCCTCTATATATTAAAATACACTTCTCAGTCCTCCATATAGTATAATACACTCTTCATAGTTCTCCATATAGTATAATGCACCGCCATAGTCACCCATGTAGTACAATTCACTTCCCATAGCATAATGCACCCTATAGTTCTTCATATAATATATTCCCCATAGTCCTCGATACAGTATAATGTAGCCCACATATAGTATAATGCAGCCACCCAATAAAGCATAATGCAGCCACCCCACAGAGTATAATGCAGCCCCGCCATACAATATAATGTAACCCCGATAGAATATAATGCAGACCCCCTCTTATAATATAATGCAGCCACCCCTTAAAGAATAATGCAGCTACCCCAGAGTATAATGCAGCCACTCCACAGAATATAATGTAACCCCCCATAGAATATAATGCAGCCCCACCCGCCATATAGTATAATGCAGCCCCTCCATAGAATATATGGCAATCCCCTCATAGGATATAATGCAGCCCCTTATATAGTGTAATGTAGCCCCTCCATAGAATACAATGTAGCCCTCCTCATATAGTATAATGCAGCCCCCATCGAATATAATATAATACAGCCCCCCCATAGAATATAATGTAGCCCCAAATAGAATATAATACAGCCCACCTCCCCATAGTATATAATGTAGCCCCCCATATTATATAACACAGCCTCCCCCTATAGAATATAATGTAAAATGTACCCCCCATGGCATATAACACAGCCGCATAGTATATAGCCCAGCACCACATGGTATACAGCCCAGCCCACCATGGTATACAGCCCAGCATGGTATAATACAGCCCACCATGGTATACAGGCTGTATACCATACTGGGCTGTATACCATGGTGGACTGTATAATACAGCCCACCATGTTATAATACAGCCCAGCATGGTATATAGCCCCCCAGAATGGTATAATACAGCCCAGCATTGTCTAATACAGCAAAGCATGGTATAATACAGCCCAGCATGGTATATAGCACCCCAGAATGGAATAATACAGCCCAGCATGGTATAATACAGCCCAGCATGGTATATAGCCCCCCAGAATGGTATAATACAGCCCAGCATGGTATATAGCCCCCCCCAGAATGGTATAATACAGCCCAGCATGGTATATAGCCCCCCCCAGCGTGGTATAATACAGCCCAGCATGGTATATAGCACCCCAGAATGGAATAATACAGCCCAGTATGGTATAATACAGATCAGCATGGTATATAGCCCCCCCAGCATGGTATAATACATCCCAGCATGGTATATAGCACAACCCCAGAATGGTGTAATACAGGCCAGCATGGTATAATACAGCCCAGCATGGTATATAGCCCCCCAGAATGGTATAATACAGCCCAGCATGGTATATAGCCCCCCCAAGATGGTATATTACAGCCCAGCATGGTATATTTCAGCCCAGCATGGTATATAGCCCCCCCAGAATAGTATAATACAGCCCAGCACGGTATAATACAGCCCAGCATGGTATATAGCCCCCCCAGAATGGTATAATACAGCCCAGCATGGTATATAGCCCCCCAGCATGGTATAATACAGCCCAGCATGGTATATAGCCCCCCAGCATGGTATAATACAGCCCAGCATGGTATATAGCCCCCCCAGCATGGTATAATACAGCCCAGTATGGTATATAGCCCCCCTAGCATGGTATGATACAGCCCAGCATGGTATATAGCCCCCGCAGAATGGTATGATACAGCCCAGCATGGTATATAGCCCCCCAGAATGGTGTAATACAGCCCAGCATGGTATATAGCCCCCCAGCATGGTATGAAACAGCCAAGCATGGTGTATAGCCCCCCCAGAATGGTGCAATACAGGCCAGCATGGTATAATACAGCCCAGTATGGTATATAGCCCCCCAGGATGGTATATTACAGCCCAGCATGGTATAATACAGCCCAGAATGGTATATAGCCCCCCCCAGAATGGTATAATACAGCCCAGCATGGTATATAGCCCCCCCATGAATGTTGTAATACAGCCCAGCATGGTATAATACAGCCCAGCATGGTATATAGCCCCCCCCAGCATGGTATAGTACAGCCCAGCATGGTATATAGCCCCCCCCAGCATGGTATAATACAGCCCAGCATGGTATAATACAGCCCGGCATGGTATATAGCCCCCCCAGCATGGTATGATGCAGCCCAGCATGGTATATAGCCCCCCCAGAATGGTGTAATACAGCCAAGCATGGTATATAGCCCCCCCAGCATGGTATGATGCAGCCCAGCATGGTATATAGTCCCCCCCAGAGTGGCTCCACAGTCCAGTACTCACACTGATTTAAAAAAAAAAAAAAAAACTCTCCTCACCTTCTCCTCGTGCCTGTGCTGCTGGCTGCTCCTGTCTCCTCCTCCTCTGTCTGGCACACAGTGAGAGCGCGATGAGGTCATCGCGCTCCTGCTGTGTCAGAGGCAGAGCAGGGAATGATGGGAGAGGGAGCGTCAGCTGACGCTCTCTCCTCCGTCACTGCCTCCTTCAGTTCGGCGGCGGCGGGAGTCGGCGCTGGGGGCAGGCGGGCCCCCCTGCCTTACAGGGGCCCCATAGCAGCTGTGTGATGTGCCGCTGGCTGGGGGCCCCTGGAGGAGAGGGGGCCCTAGGCAGCTGCCTGGTCTGTCTGCCCATAACGCCGGCCCTGCCTGCATGGCTGACAGCGTGAGCCTATATCACAGGTACTGTCCTTTTCACCGTCAGACTCGGGCTCTTGATCTACTGCCGTGCCTTCAGGTGTTCAATGTCGCCCAGGAACTTGCAGTCCCCTGTACTTCCAGATTCGGTAGTCAGGGCATACAGCTCTTGTTCAGCCTATGACTCTGGCGTCCTCTTTCTATATCAGCGCTTCGCTCTGGGGTCAGCTATACACAATTTTAGCTTCCCCAGAGCCTCTTGTCTCAGCTCCTATCCTTTCCCTCTTCACAGATCAGCTCCCCGTCTCCAACTGACTGGATCTTCCAGAAAGATCCTTTACCTCAGGCTTAACTGTCTTGTCACGAGCTCAGGCTGCTCTCGTTTCCATGACAACTCCCTTGTTCACTCTCAGCTGACTCCTTGCTGACTCACTAACCCCATCTGCTGGCCAGAATTTATAAGGCAGCTCCACTTTCTGACCTGCAGCAGGAATTGTCATGTAATCTATGTTACCTGGCATGGGGGCCCCCCTCCTGCCTCCAGGCATGACCTTACCCCTTAGAGGGAGGCAATGTCACTGTGACAACCGGACTCTGGGGTGTCACATACCCACCACGCATTCTCCATCCCATAGTCCCGAGCTGGGTGGAGCTGAGCAGGAAGTTCTTGGAGATGTGCTGTTATGTAACCTGGCAGTGTGGCTCTGTGTGCGGCCGCTGATGTGATTTTCTACGCCGGTAACAATAGAACGTGGCAGTAATAGAGGAGGGGGGATTTATTTCTATCATGTGCGCTCTGCTCCTTTCTAGGGGCAGACAGTGGCTGAGAGCTTATGTTCCAGGATATGCTAGATTTCTCCCACCCGGTCAGTGTCTGCTGAGGAGTTGTGGAGTGGGAAAACTGTTGCTCATAGCAACCAATCACAGCTCAGCTTTCATCTTTTAAACATCTCGTGTGAAACAAAAGTTGCTTAGTTAATGGTTACTATGGGCAACACAGGCAAGTGCAACCCGTTGTGGTCAAGAAGATGTGCCTATAAAATATATACATTAGATATTTATTATATATATGTTAGATATTATACGGGGTTTTGCGTGTGGAGTGGGTGGGGCTATGTGGAGTGGACGTGGCCTGATAAACACATATACATACATACATACATACATACATACACTCATTTTTATATACATAGATTAATAACTAAAGGCATGTTCAAATAGGTTTTTTTTTTTTTACTTTTTTTAACATTCATTGTTTGTAAAAAGTTTACAGCGTGTTTTGTGATTTTTTTTTTCTCTATATTCTCTTTACAATACAGTTGTAGTCAAAAAACTTTACATACTCCAGCAGAATTTTTGCTTTCTTCGCCTTTTTTCAGAGAATATGAATCAGAACTTTTTCTCCACTCATGGTTAGTGGTTGGGTAAAGCTATTTATTGTCAAATTACTGTGTTTTCTCGTTTTAAATCATAACAACCCAAACATCCAAATGACCCTGATCAAAAGTTCACATACCCTAGTGATTTTGGCCTGCTAATATATACAGAAGTTGACACAAATGGGTTTGAATGGCTACTAAAGGTAACATCCTCACCTCTGACCTGTTTGCTTGTAATCAGTGTGTGTACATAAAAGCTGAGTGAGTTTCTGGGATCCAAACAGACTCTTGCATCTTTCATCCAGCCACTAACATTTATGGATTGTGAGTCATGGGGAAAGCAAAAGCATTGTCAACTGATCTATGGGAAAAGGTAGTTGAACTGTATAAAGCAGGAAATGGATATAAAAAGATATCCAATGAATTGATAGTTCCAGTCAGCAGCGTTCAAACTGTGATTAACAAATAGAAAATCGGGCTCTGTAAAAACAAAACCACGGTCAGGTAGACAAACAAAAATTTGCCAACTGCCAGGAAAATTGTTCAGGATGCAAAGAAAAACCCACAAATAACATCAGCTGAAATACAGGACTCTCTGAAAACTAGCAATGTGGCTGTTTCAAGATGCACAATAAGGAGGCACTTGAAGAAAAATGGGCTCAATGGTCGAGTCGCCAGAAGAAAGCCATTATTGCACGAATGTCACAAAGTATCTCGCCTACAATATGCAAAATAGCACAGAGACAAGCCTCAAATCTTCTGGAACAAGGTAATTTGGAGTGATGAGACCAAAATTGAACTTTTTGGCCACAACCATAAACGTTGTATTTGGTGAGAGGTCTACAAGGCCTATGATGGAAGGAACACCATTCCTACTGTAAAGCAAGGAGGTGGATCACTGATGTTTTGAGGATGTGTGAGCTACAAAGGCACAGGAAACTTGTTACAAGTTGAAGGAAAGATGAATGCAGCACGTTATCAGCAAATACTGGAGCCAAATTTGTAATCATCAGCCTGGAAGCTGCGCATGGGACGTACTTGGACGTTCCAACATGACAACGATCCAAAAAACAAGACCAAGTCGACTTGTCATTGGCTACAGCAGAACAAAGTGAAGGTTCTGGAGTGACCATCTCAGTCTCCTGACCTAAATATCATTGAGCCACTCTGGGGAGATCTCAAGCACGCAGTTCATGCTAGACAGCCCAGGAATTTACAGGAACTGGAGACTTTTTGCCAAGAATAGTGGGCAGCTTTACCATCTGAGAAAATAAAGAACCTCATCCGTAATTACCATAAAAGACTTCAAGCTGTCATTGATGTTAGAGGGGGCAATACACTGTATTAAGAAATGGGGTATATGAACTTTTGATCAGGGTCATTTGGATGTTTTGAGTTGTCATTATGATTTAAAAAGAGAGAACACAGTAGTTTCACAATAAATGGCTTCACCCAACCACTAATCATGACTGGAGAAAAATGTTGGCGTTATCATTAATATTCTATGAGAAAAAGCCAAGAAAGCAAACATTTTGCCGAGGTATGTAAACTTTGAGCAGAACTATATATTGTCCTTTGGTAGAAAAAGGGCAGGGATGCAACTTTAGTGGTTGCAAGGTTTGCAGTCACACTTGTTGCCTATATGAACTCAAATTCCCTTTAGTGCACATGAGAAGACCAATATTATTTCAGACTTGTGTTAGTTGGGGGCCCTCTCAGAGATTTGTTATTAGGGCCCAAGGTTTAAGCTACTCCACAGTAAGTATGCTTCCGTATTTAAAAAGTAGTTAATAAGCATTCTAAACAGTATTCATAAATCACAATATATTTTGTCTGGTTGAGAACATGTCCCGAGAAGTATAGGAAGTTCTCTCTATTATTAATTCTAACAAATAAGGATGGTGGAGTAGCCATAAACCACCAAAAAGATAAAAATGAGGATGCAACTTTATTAGAAAGGAAATTTATAATAAAACGAATATACGACATGTAAAACTATCAAGGTTTATATATAAAGAGAAGGCATGGAAAAACATGCAAAGAGAGGTTCAGTCAAATGATGAGTGTGGGAACAGCACTCAGACTACAGAGGAAGGAGTGTCAGCCATTATATGGAATACATCCCCAGCAAAGGTCATGCTATCAGAAACAGCCTTCAAGCCATAGCCAGATATATGAATCAATACAAATGCTCAATATAAATTAAAGTTGCTTACCCAAAGTATGCCAGGACCGCAAACAATTCTCTCCTTGCAGCCCCTGACGCGCGTTTCGCGTAGCTGCTTTCTCAACCCTAGACCTCTTCTTGCCCTTTTTTTTTCCATGTCTCCTCTTTATATATAAACCTTGATAGTTTTACATGTCGTATATATGTTTTATTATACATTTCTTTGCTAATAAAGTTACATTATCGTTTTATCTTTTTGGTTGTTTATGGCTACTCTAATTGTCAGTGCAGTTTGTTCCTTTCTTTTCTAATAAAGTTGCATATACCACATTGTATGTTGTTGTTTTTCAAAGGAAATCTATGGGCAACTTTTTCCCCTGTGTTCCTATACAGAGGGATATTTTTAAGCCTTCAATTGGAGATTCTTACCTAACTGTATCTATGATAGAAGACCTTGTGTCCACAGCTTATCTCTAGACCAATTTCTCTTTATGGTAACAGAATGTGGTCAGTTGCTATAATGTGCATTGCTTCCTGCTAAATGTATGGAATTAAAGTATACACTGTTTGCTTTATATTGAGAAACATATTGGTCTGCACAGGCGCTGTAGACACAAAACTATAGGATCCTTTAAGTTATGACTCTACTAATTTTTTTTTATTTTTGATGCATTTGAGCAATGCAAATTGACTTTGATGGGTTTTCTTTCAGCCTCTGTTTGCTGGACTTTACGCCCCTGTCGCAATGGGGGCAGATGTATTGATGACTGTGTCACAGGGAACCCTTCATACACATGTTCCTGTCTAAGCGGCTTCACCGGAAAACACTGCCAGATCGGTAACAGATGTCACTGTCTACATTCTTGATAATATTTTGTCATTTATGATCCTCACTAGAGGATGAAACATAACTATATACTGTAATAAATGTACAAAAAAGACTGTACATATCTTCCACGTTCTTATCGGTGTGTCCAATCTGTCTTGCAGATATGGGAAGGTGCTTCTCCCAGCCATGTCAGAATGGTGGCACCTGTGTGGAGAAACCCAGATCCTTCTCTTGTATATGTTCAACAGATTTTACTGGACCATTGTGCGAGACCGGTAATTCAGAACTGGTTCTTTAGTTAAAGGCATGTTCCACACTGTATCTTAGAGCTGTTACCTTTTTAGATATTCTATGTTTTGCCGTTTGTAGTAGTGCTTTCCGTGTACTGACATTAAAGGGATTTATGGCAGTTTAGTTCCTGCCTGTTGTTTTTATCCTAGAGGTATCGCCCTGCACTGGCAAAGAATGCTGGAATGGAGGAGTCTGCCATGTTTACAATAGGATTGCAGTGTGTCAGTGTCACCCAAGATATACAGGCGAGCAGTGTGAGACAGGTAAGCAAAGTGAAGCTGTCAATGAGCAGTGCTATATTAATGTTGCCGTAAAACATGATGGACAACGACTTGGGGGAAATCCATGTTGGGTTAACTGCTTGGTGCATAATGGTTTACGCTATTCTGATATTTAACCATACTAGTTTTATTTTGCTCCCCTCTCCCTTTTAAAACACCTGCACACTCAGGCCATGTTCAATAGCAAGACATGGCTTTACACCCAGGAGGATGCCTGAATGTAGGTGAAACATGTCTAGGATTGATTGTCATTTACCTATGCAAACCATATGAGACTTAACCAGTTTGGTATTAATCACTGAATGAATTATTGGTCCATATATGCATATAAAAATTTATTTCATCCATTGTGAAAATTTCATGGGTAGCGGGAAGAATAGATTCAATGAATTGTCAACAAATTCTTGATGGAAACATATCACTACTTAAAGACTCTTGGCTCGCTAGAAAAACCATTTACAAGCGACGATACTTTCAAAAGGGGGTGTTACTAGGTACTAACCAAACTTTTGCATCATTCCATTTTCCTTTTTGTAATTCTTAAAATGTAAAAGATGACAATTATATATATAGATAGATATTACAAAGGAAATGTGTCATCTTTAACTTTAGGCCTTTTAGAGATCATTTAATCTTCAACTTGCTTAACTGTTCGCAATAACAGTAATTTTTAAATGCGACTGTGTTTAAAAAAATGCATGCATTTAGATCACAACTACAATGCCTATGTGAATGCCACCTAATTCTTCTCTATATATATATCGTATGGATTCACTCTCTTTGGTAGGCATTATGCTTTGGATGGCATTCACATAGACATTTTTTTATTGTTTTCCACAGGTTAAACTGCACCAAAATAAACTTATAAATCCTTAGCCTAGTCCAGGCACTAACTAAACAAAACAGACCCTGGCTACTTGTCCATGGCTGAGGTAGCCCAGACTTGGTCAAACAAAACAGCAGTTGTCCATAGCAATCACTGATATTTGCGGTTCTTTGCACATGGTCTGTGCAGACTCTTCTTAAAAAGAGGTATTCTGGCCTGTGTCTCTATACGGCTCCAAGGCACATCCAGTCTGGTCAGCTTCCCTGATTTGACTGACTAATGAGAACAGCTCGCCAGATTATATGCAGGGCCAGCCAGGTGATCTAATCAGAACCTGTAGGCTAGGCATGTACAGAGAGAAAGCAAAAACTCCTCAGCATCACCCCAGGGATGGAGAGATTCTTTGTAACCTAAAGAATGATAGATTTTTCTAAAAAAGCTGTGCTAATACATTAGAGCTAGTCAACACAGCAGTATGCTCGACACACAGATCTCACATCTAAGGCTGGTGTCAGACTTGCGTGTGCAATGCGAGAAACTCGCATCAATACCACTCGGGACCGGATTGTGCGGCTGCATGTATTTCTATGCAGCTGAACGCTCCGGTCCCAAGTGCCGGCGGCAGTGCCAGGTATTGATGCGAGAGGCTCGTGCGAGGGACAAACTCAGAGAAGTCTGAAACTAGGGCAAGCTTCATTTAAGGAGGTCTGAAACGTAGTAATAAATTAAGCTTTCAGCCTGAAATGATGTGATTTTTTTCTCATGGTGAAGCTATTTTATTCTGTATTATGTAGTTAACCTTTAAGAGAGGGTCTAGCATTTTAAAATCTTAAAGACTAAATTCGCACAATGAGTGTTTGGTAAATTTCTCTAACGTATTTTTACTTCTCAAAAAACACCCCGTATTACATTTCTGCAACGTGAATGAGATTTACTAGAACTCTTTTGCCCACTAGGTTTTTTTTTCATGCTGTGGAAACTGATCTGTGGAGTAAGTTTGTAATCTGCAAAATGTCAAAATATGTGTTTTATATTCAGATTTCCCTCATAGACTTGAATGAGATGAAGAAAATCCAAAAGAACAAAATGCACATGAATTTTTATTCCATATCCGCAGAGTAAAAGCATTAAAAACATGACTATCAATAATGTTTTTACAAAGCTAAGTAATAGGAAGTATCCAAAAAAAGCAGATTTATTTTTCATATGACATAGCAAAAAAAAGACAAATACTGTGGCTGAAAAAAAAAAATGCAATAATTACTCAATGAAAAAAACACAAGGAACCTAATTTAGCTAACTGGTGTAAATATGCTGCAGAAAATCTGCAACATCAAGCATGGAGTTTTGGAGCGGAAACTGGCAATGTGCACACAGCATTTTTTGTAGGCGAATTACTTCCGGAATCCACCTTAAAACCGTTGCAACACCGCCGCAAAAAATGTACAAATGTACACATGTTCAGTACTTTGCTACTTTTAACCGATGCAAGGTTTAGAAACCCTGGACATGTTTAAAGGAGCAACATGTTCATTCTTTGCGCATCTACTGCTTGGAAGCCGCCTCCTCTCTTAAGGAAGATTTAGGCCGGCATCACACTAGAGAGAAATACGGACGAGTGAGAGGCGTTAAAACCAGGCATTGCACACGGACCAATGATTCTCTATGGGGCAGCTCCCATCAGCCGTATGTTTCTTGCGTATATTTTACGGGCCATGCCAATTGCAGCATGCTGGATTGTCAGCGTATTCCGGACGAAATACGCCAATGCAAGTCTATGGGTGCGCAAAAACAGCGCATTACACACGGACCAGATGTGTGACTTGCGAGAAATACGCACCCGGTGTCCTTTAGAAAAGCCGTGGGAAAGTTTCTGCATTTTTTCCCATGCTCATTAGTTCACCTCAGGTCAGCCAGGGGACTCCGCGCAGCCTCAGTGACGTCAGCGGGAGTCCACGGCTGACCTGAGGTGAACTGATGAGCATGGGAAAAAAGTCAGAAACTTTCCCACGCTAATTAGTTCATCTCCAGGCAGCCAGTGAGGCTGCGCAGAGCTGAATTAATTCATTCTGAAGTAGTTTACAGTGGGGCTGGTCGCATTAGCACCGGTCCTCATTGTAAACTATTTAACCCCTTGTGAATGATTACAGCGTGGGACATGACTGAACGGTGTAGAGGTAAGGATATTGTTGCTTTTTTATGTTTTTTTTTTGTTTTTTTTTGCAGGTCATGATTTTATTTTGGAATATCAGAGTAATAAAAATTTGTCAAAAACTTGGTGTCTTTCATTAAAAGACTTTTTAATTAATGTCTGTGTGGTTTTTTTAACCCTTTCATAGTCTAGGGTTAATAATGGATCGGTGTCTTATTGACACCTCTCCATTATTAATCGGCTTAATGTCACCTTCCAATCGAATGGTGACATTAACCCTTTGTTATTAACCCATTAGCCACCGCTACAGGGCAATGGGAATAGAGAGGATAAGTGCCAGAAAAGGTGCATCTTATAAATGCGCCTTTTCTGGGGTGTCTGGGGGCATATTTTTGTAGCCAAGGGGGGGCCAAAAACAATGGTCTCTCTCAAGGCTATTAAAATCTGCCCTGACTCACCTGCTTTACCTCTCTGGTTGTGATTTTGCCACGGGAGCCCACGCATTTTATTCCAAATAATTAACCCCTTAATTTAACACCTAGACGTCCCAAATTTTACACACGAACCCTAATTTAATTATTAGTCAGGGACATATAAAAAAATACATGACGTGAAATGGTTTACTGTATGTAAACTATGTGTGATTTCATGTCGGGTTGGGGAATGATTTTACAGGAGCCGGCAATTGATTTTGCGGCTATTCTGCTATGTAGAACTGTATGAAATATATAATCTCAATGACGTGTGTTATGAATGAGTCACCGGAGGAGGAAAAAACAAAAATGCAAGCTAAGTCCAGAAAACCGGAGAGGTTGGTAGCTAGCGGATTGCAGACCCCTGATCCTATTCACAACAACTAACAGTAGCCGTGGAGCGTTCCTACGGTGGTCCTAGACGCCTCTTCACAGCCGGAGAACTAAATAAGCCTAAAGAAAGAGAGGGGAAATCTAAACTGCCCCAGAGCAGACCCCAAAGCAAAAGACAGCCCCCAACATGTATTGCCGGTGAAAACAGATGAAAACACAGACAGAAAGACAGGCAGAGCAAGCGATGGGGCCCGGCTAACTAGATAGGAAAGGACAGAAAAGATGCTGGCTGCAATCCGTAAAAACTCTACCAAAAAATGTCCCAACACGTCTGATAGGAAAAGCGGCCCTGAAGTCACTAGACTTCAAAATCCCTATATCAGCACTCCGATATATTCTGAAGACAGAGCAAAAGAGATTTAACCGATCAGGGACAAAAACTGGAAATTCAGCAGAGCCCCAGCCGGGGCTGGCAGAATACAAAACTAAGCAAATCAGACAAAATCTCATGGAACAATAGCAGAGCAAAACTGAGCTTTAGAAGACAGGAACTGAACTGGAGGCCAGAGCTCAAAGCAGAGAAATCACCAGCAACCCTACAGGGTGTCGGCTGCCTTATATCCATTCTGGATGTCCAATCTCAATCCACCTGTTCAGGTGACAGGTTTCTTCCATCCAAATCAGTTTCACCACCTCCTTTCACCAGCAGAGGGAGTTCATCGGACATCAAAGGTGAACGATAAAATGAGCTCGCAACAGATGTGTGTGTGTGTGTATGTATGTATATATATATATATATATTGTAAGGTAGCGCTGTCATTCAGATAGGGGACACTCGCTTGGCAGCCAAATAATCAGATCGGCACAGGTTTTCTATAAAACAATCTCAGTCCATGCATTTTATTCATGCATCATAAACCATCAACACAATAGAAAACAGCATAGCGCCCATGACAGAGCTTCACTGTGTCCAGCCTGTGGTCACACAGGTTATGCAATGTTCCATACACAGGCTCTTCAGCTTCACAGTTATCTCACCCATCAGGGTTCCCTCATGGCTGCTTCAGCTCACTGCAGACATCCATTCCTTCCAGGGAACTATCAGGCACGTGCAGCCATTAAACACAGCATTCACTTGCTGTCAGGAAGACAGCCCCATCTCTCTCAGACGGGACCTTCCAAAACAGACCAACCAGGTCCTAGCATTCACCTCATGTGACCTACCCTGGCCACCTTATATGGTCCGTAGCCACGCCCAACGGGTCACATGGCTATGACATCATCACAGGTCCTTCAACCACTCATACACATTTTACAATAGCGTTCTTAACCACACCACTGGGTGGATTTGTAGGTAACTAGTTCCGCCCGTCTCACCAGCTACCTAGAGACTTCACAAACACATTGAAACAGCACCTCAGCAGTATCACTGCTGATCAACATACACACAAGTCTCCATCCCAAGGCCACCCACCTTGAGGTACATAACGGTCATTCAGTATTCTGCCACTCATCCTCTCTCATGGAACATCCACACAGCGCCCCCTAGCGGACACAGTGGTCACTACACCACATAATAAATATACGGTATGTATATATATATATATATGTATATATACTATATGTATATAGCTATTCTTTTGTTTCTTTATTAAACCTGTCAGTGTGATTTTACTGTATCGCGCACTGAATTGTCGGCTTTTCTAATCCATACGGATTACATACAGATGCTTACATGGGAAAAATATGCGGCCACACCCTGACAACGGATGACATGCGGATCACTATTTAGGGACCATTTCTGCGTATTACGGCCGTAAAATACGGACCGTATTTTTATACATTGTGTGTGACTCCAGCCATAGGAAAAAGATGCAGTGGAGGAGCTATCGCGAAAATGACGGCAAAACTGCTGATGGAGCGGCATCAGGAAAAAAATGTTGGCTTTTTCCTGAAGTAGCTTCACCTGGGGAAACAAGCAGGGCTGTGGAGTCGGAGTTGGTGCTCATTTTGGTGGAGTCGGAATTGGAGTCGGCATAAAATGGACCGACTCCGACTCCTAAAATATATAATAAATTGGGTACAGTAGTTCAATGCAGAATGTGCTGAATATTTTTTCATAGGAATTTGGGAAAGTTATGAAATGTCCTATAAATGACTGTTCTATTCCTGATCTAAGGCTACATTCACGTTTTTTGAGGATACGTTTTTCAGTTGCAAAAGCAGATCAGCTAAAAAACTGCATCACCTGAAAGGTTTTTGAGCTCATAGATGGTTTCAATAGCAAATCTTCTCTATCCATTTATCCATATCCGTCTATCCATATCATATCTGTACCAAAAAGAATGAAAGCCGGATATCACACAGACTAACACTCCTTTTTTTTTTTAGCTCCAGTCAGGTACACCTCACAGCTGCCCAAAAGGACGCCCAGGACAGGCATTGCTCGTCTTCAGTAACACATCAACATCAATTGATAGTTGGAATAAATAGACTGCATTCATCACCACATCTTCTTAAGGTGCAGGCTTTATTTTCAAGTGTAGGGGTGTGCAGAATGAGGTTCTGCAGCAGCTGAGGTGTGCAGTATGAAATTCTGCGGAACAGTATGAGGTTCTGCCCCCCCTCCTCTAGGTCTGATCCTGGCTACTCCCATAGTGTGAATGTAGCCTGAGGATCTAGGCTTTATCTTAGCCGAGATAAGCCATAGTGTGTGTGTATGTATGTATGTATGTATGTATGTATGTGTGTGTGTATATATATATATATATATATATATATATATATATATATATATATATATATATATATATATATATATATATATATACACACACATATACACAGTACAGACCAAAAGTTTGGACACACCTCATTCAAAGCGTTTTCATTGTTTTCTTGACTATGAAAATTGTAGATTCACTCTGAAGTCATCGAAACTATGAATTAACACATGTGGAATTTTATAATTAACAAAAAAGTGTGAAACAACTGAAAATACTGTATGTCTTATATTTTAGGTTCTTCAAAGTAGCCACCTTTTGCTTTGATTTCTGCTTTGCACACTCTTGGCATTCTCTTGATGGGCTTCAAGAGGTAGTCACCAGAAATGGTTTTCACTTCACAGATGTGCCCTGTCAGGTTTAATAAGTGGGATTTCTTGCCTTATAAATGGGGTTGGGACCATCAGTTGTGTTCTGCAGAAGTCTGGTGAATACACAGCTGATACTCCTACTGATAGTCCTACTGAATAGACTGTTAGAATTTGTATTATGGCAAGAAAAAAGCAGCTGAATAAAGAAAACGAGTGGCCATCATTACTTTAAGAAATGAAGGTCAGTCAGTCCGAAAAATTGGGAAAACTTTGAAAGTGTCCCCAAGTGCATTGGCAAAAACCATCAAGCGCTACAAAGAAACTGGCTCACATGAGGACCGCCCCAGGAAAGGAAGACCAAGAGTCACCTCTGCTGCGGAGGATAAGTTCATCCTAGTCACCAGCCTCAGAAATCGCAGGTTAACAGCAGCTCAGATTAGAGACCAGGTCAATGCCACACAGAGTTCTAGCAGCAGACACATCTCTACAACAACTGTTAAGAGGAGACTTTATGCAGCAGGCCTTCATGGTAAAATAGCTGCTAGGAAACCACTGCTAAGGGCAGGCAACAAGCAGAAGAGACTTGTTTGGGCTAAAGAACACAAGGAATGGACATTAGACCAGTGGAAATCTGTGCTTTGGTCTGATGAGTCCAGATTTGAGATCTTTGGTTCCAACCACCATGTCTTTGTGTGACGCAGAAAAGGTGAACGGATGGACTCTACATGCCTGGTTCCCACCGTGAAGCATGGAGGAGGTGTGATGGTGTGGGGGGTGCTTTGCTGGTGACACTGTTGGGGATTTATTCAAAATTGAAGGCATACTGAACCAGCATGGCTACCACAGCATCTTGCAGCGGCATGCTATTCCATTCGGTTTGTGTTTAGTTGGACCATCATTTATTTTTTAACAGGATAATGACCTCAAACACACCTCCAGGCTGTGTAAGGGCTATTTGACCAAGAAGGAGAGTGATGGGGTGCTACGCCAGATGACCTGGCCTCCACAGTCACCAGACCTGAACCCAATTGAGATGGTTTGGGGTGAGCTGGACCGCAGAGTGAAGGCAAAAGGGCCAACAAGTGCTAAGCATCTCTGGGAACGCCTTCAAGACTTTTGGAAGACCATTTCCAGTGACTATCTCTTGAAGCTCATCAAGAGAATGCCAAGAGTGTGCAAAGCAGTAATCAAAGCAAAAGGTGGCTACTTTGAAGAACCTAGAATATAAGACATATTTTCAGTTGTTTCACACATTTTTGTTAATTATATAATTCCACATGTGTTAATTCATTGTTTTGATGCCTTCAGAGTGAATCTACAATTTTCATAGTCATGAAAATAAAGAAAACTCTTTGAATGAGAAGGGGTGTCCAAACTTTGGTCTGTACCGTATGTATGTAATCGATATTATACAGTGTATTACATATTTACAATTTATTACAGTTTTTTTGTGTTCTAAACTTGTATTCCAATAAATAGATATTATGTTCTATCTAAATATCTTGATTATTGGATCATAGAAATGATTAAATGTCTGATATTCACATTGTACTACAATAAATTTTTCACTTAAATATAAGCAATATATGTGGGAGTCTGAGTCGGAGTCGTGGAGTCGGAGTTGGAGTCTGAGTTGGTGTAAGGGAAATTGAGGAGTCGGAGTCGCAGGTTTGGCTTACCGACTCCACAGCCCTGGAAACAAGGCATCTGTGCCGGCGTCTAAAATACAACGTGTGCATATTCCACTGAGTGGAAACTTCAGGTTTTTGAGGAAATTTTGAGTTTTTAGGGAGGATTTAAAGAGTTTCTGCTCCATAGTATAATTGAATTGCATATACTGTATGACTTGAATATTTCATATTTAAAAGGAAGACAGTCAGTACTCATTCAGACGTTAATGGTTTCTCTTGCACACAAAAAAGGACCGATTTCCATCAGTGTTTTGAATCAAATTTTCACTAGAATTTGGTCAGTGTTAATTTTTACCATCATTGTTTCGTAAGTTTTTTTGTGTACTAAAAGTTTTTTCAATCTTCTATCGAATATGAAACTCTGATTTTTTTTCTAGCACCTATAGGCTTGCATTGGCGAGTTTATTTCATGACTCGGATCAAAAGGACATGTCTCCGTGCTTTATTGCAGACCACTCAATCCACAAAAAAACACGGATATGAGAACTGACTTATAAACTAGAGTATAATGGGTAGGCGTTCTAGCGTTGAAAAACAGAGGTAGAACTGGTATGTGAAATACTGACATCTGAACGAGCCTTAAGCGGATGTGCACCTGCAAAACCAACGCAAAAAATGAACATAATATACAAAAAGGTAAAATGTCTTTTGTTACTACTTTTAACTGTTTCAGGGATCAGAAAATGTGCATCGGTTAAAAGAAGTAGCTTGTGCAATGTCCACGTGGCTTCCGCTAGAAAGCTCCTCACTAGTTGTAGTTCAAATTATAGAAAAAAGATGCCGCAAAAACATCCAGCAGACTGTCAGTGAGGACATCTTTATCTAGAAAATCTCAGCGGGTCACAAGTGGAAATAAGGATGCTGTGTGCATATACCCTAATATTCTGACTAGTGTATAAATGTCTAATTCTGTCAGAACAAAATAGACAAATGCCAATATTTCTGAAAGATCAAATCTCCTTTATCATAAACGACTTTTCTAATGATGTTTTCAGAGATAAGACCCTGCTCTTCTTCTCCTTGTGTAAATGGAGGAATTTGTGAAGATTTTGGGACAACATACCGCTGTCGATGCAGTGTGGGATTCACAGGGGCAAATTGTGAAAGCGGTAAGCCTGCAGTACTTGGCGTACACGTGCAAGTATTATAATTGAACTGTCAGGTTAGGAGGATATGTACTAAAGTACCAAAGTAAAATAAAATTAAATATTGCAAGCAGATCTGAAGATGTATCAATGAGGAGACCCGATTCAATCTGTGAGTGTAATACCTCTGTGTTAGAAGACGTCCTCGGAATAGACGTCGGTGAATAGCCATGGATTTCTCCGCACCAGGCTGTAATTAGATCTGAAGGTGCACGTCCAAAGAGTCCCGTACCAAACTGTTAGCGTAATGACTCTGTGATTGGAGACGTCCTTGAAATAAATGTCAATACATGACTTGAATATGTCACATTTAAAAAGAAGACCCATCAGTGCTCATTCATAGGCAGTTCGTGCTGTTGGTATATTCTGCTTTCGTTTATCGAATATTCACATATTGATAGTGGGAGCGCTGGTATACACCCATTCAAGTATTATAATTGGCTATGGAAAATTCAGCAAGTATTTACCAGAGGATCTGCAACAGAAATTTGATGGTTTATACATGGATTTCTGGTGTCGATGTGCATTGACTGAGACATATAGATCTACACAAGGATTATTTGCATTCGGTGAGGCTATTGTGCGGATTTTTCTTGTGCGTAATTTCAGCCTATGCATGTAAATGGATAATAATTTAAAAAAAAAAAAAAACTGAAATGTAACCCCTTAGGTTTCACTTCTGATAGAGGCTGTGGCATCTAAGTTCTTAGAGAAAAGGAAGGTTGACTTTTTGTCATTCATTTAGTTTCCCTGCCATGCGTTTGCAGTTATTATGATAATCTGTGGGCCTTATTAGTGCTCTTTGGTCTGACATCTTTGTGCTCCTATTATGCCCTTCCATAGGATAATGCTAAGGCCGGCGTCACACTAGAGAGAAATACGGACGAGTGAGAGACGCTAAAACCACGCATTGCACACGGACCCATGATTCTCTGTGGGGCAGCTCCCATCAGCCGTATATTTTTCGGCCATATTTTACGGGCCGAGACAATCGCAGCATGCTGCGATTGTCAGCGTATTCCGGCCGAAATACGCCAATGCAAATCTATGGGGGCGCAAAAAATACGGATTACACACGGACCAGATGTGTGACTTGCAAGAAATACGCACCCGATGTCCTTTAACAAAAGCCGGCAATTCATCTTGCAAGATCGTAAAATCACACTGACATGTTTAATAAAGAAACAAAAGAATAGATATATACACATAGAATACAAAAGATATATACATACACAAACATGTCATTGAGACACATATACCGTATATACTCGTGTATAAGCCGACCCCCCCCCGCCACAAAAAACTGGGAAAACTTATTGACTCGCGTATAAGCCTAGGGTTAAATGGTAGTCCGAGAAGATGCTCCATAGATAAACCCCCCCATACGCTGCTACACAAGGGTTAGTGCTGGCCCAAGAAGATGCTCCATAAATACCCTCCATATGCTGATGCACAAGGCTTAATTCTGCCCCATAAATACCCCCCCATATGCTGCTCCACAAGGGTTAATGCTGGCCCAAGAAGATGCTCTATAAATACCCCCCATATTCTGCTGCACAAGGGTTAATGCTGCCCCATAAATACCCCCCATATGCTGCTCCACAAGGGTTAATGCTGCCCCATAAATACCCCCCATATGCTGCTCCACAAGGGTTAATGCTGCCCCATAAATATCCCCATATGCTGCTCCACAAGGGTTAATGCTGCCCCATAAATACCCCCCATATGCTGCTCCACAAGGGTTAATGCTGCCCCATAAGATGCTCCATATATACCCCTTATTTGCTGCTGCAATACAAAAAATGACATACTCACCTCTCCGTCCCTGGGGGCCAGGTGCCGGTGTCCTGAGCCCCTGGCAGTGGCGATATTCACCTATCCCCGTTCCAAGCCGTGCACCGCTGTCTCCCGGATCTCTGCATTGACAGCAGAGGGCGCGTACTGACTACGTCATCGCGTCCTCTGCCATCACAGCAGGTGGACCCGGAGACACAGCGGTGCACGGCTTGGATTGGGGACAGGTTAATATCACTCTGCCCCTGTCATACTCAACCCTCCTAGTGAAAGGTCTTCTCTGCAGCGGCAGCCCCTGCTTCTCCCTCTGCCGTCTGCTTCCTGCCTTCAGCTGGTCACGTGGTACCGCTCATTAAATATGCACATATTCATGAGTTTAATGAGCGGTACCATGTGACCGCTGAATGCAGGAAGCAGGCGGCAGAGGGAGACGCAGAGGTTGCAGAGATGTGCCAGGAGAGGTGAGTATGAGCTCTGACAACCCCGCACCCCCCGATATATGACTCGCGTATAAGCCGAGGGGGACTTTCAGCCCAAAAAAATGGGCTGAAAATCTCGGCTTATTCACGAGTATATACGGTATATACTGTATATATGTTTACATTTCATAGAGTTCTACATAGCAGAATAGCCGCTAAATCAATTGCCAGCTTCTGTAAAATCAATGCAAAACCCGACATGAAATGACACATGGTTTACATACAGTAAACCATTTCATTACATGTATTTTTTTATGTGTCCCTGACTAATAATTAAATTAGAGTTTGTGTGTAAAATTTGGGACATCTAGGTGTTAAATTAAGGGGTTAATTCGTTGTAAAAAAAAAATGTGTGGGCTCCCACGGGAAAATCGCAATTAGAGAGGTAAAGCAGGTGAGTGAGAGCAGATTTGAATAACCTTGAGAGGGACCATTGTTTTTGCCCCCCCCCCCCCACCCCGGTTACAAAAATCTGCCCCCAGACTCCCCAGAAAAGGCGCATCTATGAGATGCGCCTTTTCTGGCACTTATCCTCTCTATTCCCATTGCCCTGTGGTGGTGGCTAATGGGTTAATATTAATGGGTCACCTTGCTATTGGAAGTTGACATTAAGCCGATTAATAATGGAGAGGTGTCAATAAGACGCCGATTCATTATTAACCGTAGACTATTAAACGGTTAAAAAACACACAGACATTAATGAAAAATTATTTTAATGAAATAGACACCTAGTTTTTGAACAGATTTATTCCGCTGCTAATCCAAAAATAAACCATTGACCTGTAACAAAAATAAAACAAAAAAACAACAATATCCTTACCTCTCTGCTGGTCAGTCAGGTCCCTCTCTGCAATCCATCAGAAGGGGTTAAGTGCTTTGGAACGGGATCGGTGCTAATGTGACCAGCCCACTCTAAACCACTGCCAGAATGAATTAGTTAATCTCTGTGCAGCCTCTCTGGCTGCCCGGAGATGAACTAATGAGCGTGGGAATGTTTCTGCATTTTTTCCCACGCTTATCAGTTCACCTCAGGTCAGCCAGGGACATCAGTGAGGCTGCGCGGAGTCCCCTGGCTGACCTGAGGTGAACTGATGATATTCTGCTATGTAGAACTCTATGAAATATATATATATATATATATATATATATATATATGAAAAAAAATAGGCAGCACTCAAATTAAATGTGAAAAAAGTGGATACTTTACTGATTTTCAGGTGGCAACGTTTCAACGGTGACCCGTCTTTGTTTGGCTTGCCTATTTTTTTTCCTTTTGTCATTTTGACTGTTTGGACACTGCTGAATAGGTTTTTCACCTGCTGTATTATTTTGGTAGTGCTGCCCTTTTTCTTGATATAGATAGATATATATATATTAGTACAGACCAAGAGTTTGGACACACCTCAAATTGTAGATTCACTCTGAAGGCATCAAAACTATGAATTTACACATGTGGGATTATATAATTAACAAAAAAGTGTGAAACTGAAAATACTGTCTGTCTTATATTCTAGGTTCTTCAAAGTAGCCACCTTTTCCTTTTATTACTGCCTTGCACACTCTTGGCATTCTCTTGATGAGCTTCAAGAGCTAGTCACCGGAAATGGTTTTCACTTCACAGGTGTGCCCTGTCAGGTTTAATAAGTGCGATTTCTTGCCTTCTAAATGGGGTTGGGACCATCAGTTGTGTTGTGCAGAAGTCTGGTGATAACTGCTTCACCTGAGCCAAAAAAAGGAAATCTTTAAAACATGATCTGTTGGTGGGCCTTGAGGACTGGAGTTGGGGAACCCGGCTCGATTCAGTCTGTGTAATATTGGAAGACTGAAGAGACTGTGGTGAAAATACAAGTCATATAGATTTGTTTTTTTGACACCACATATCTCCAAGACTGACACAAGAAACATGTCTCGGTAATGGAGATATCTGGTGTCAATAACACTAATCTATATGACTTGTATTTTCCAAACCAGTCTCTATATTCTTCTAATATTGCACAGACTGAATCGAGCAGGGTTCCCCAACTCCAGTCCTCAAGGCCCACCAACAGATCATGTTTTAAGGAATTCCATTGCTCCGGTTATAACTGCTTCACCTGACCCAAAAAAAAGGAGATCCTTAAAACATGATCTGTTGTTGGGCCTTGAGGACTAGAGTTTGGGAACCCTGGAATAGAGGATGGTGTTGAGTGCAAGGCATATCTATTGTTACCTTGCCTATTTTTTTTTTTTTTTATTACCATCATCATTTAACTATTTTTTAGACAAGGCAAGGGGATTGTAGATATACCTTGTAATTAACCACATACTCTATTAAGTGTGTTTTGAATAAACTGATGACATGATGGTGAAAATAAATGTTATATTTACTTCACCAATACCCTGGCCTTGTACCATAAATATCACACATGGGCAGGTGAATACACATGAGTTTTAACCTGCAGCATTGCTTCAGTCTCCATATATTTGAAGCAGACTGTAGCGATGCTGCAGTTTAAGTCATATGTGTATTCTCCTGCCCATGTGTGACAACTTTGTGAAGTATGCGTTAGTTTGTGCATCCTCACTTCAGCATGACACCAGGCCTGGGTATTGTAGAAGTTGTATAAAATTTATTATGTCTCCAGTGTGCGTTCAAACTCAAGCCACAGTGCTGATCCTACAAATAATATTTATAGTCACATGTTTAGGGGTCATAAAAAGTGAAGGATGCCAGTGCGTCCCCAACTCACTATTTGTAAAATCGGCCCATGTGACACAAATATTATTTGTATTATCTCCACCGTCACTGCTAATTGAACACACACTGTAGAGATGATAAAGGTCATACAACTTGTGTGTGTATGTATAGTCTCCTGGTCAGGAGTACTAGTAAATTCATGATGCACAAAACACAGCATCATAAATTCACTGGTACACCTGGCCAGTTGATAATAGTATTGGGAGTGTAAAAAGACATAATGCACTCAGTACTGCTATCAAAACAGTTTTTTTATTAACCTACCAACAAGATAAATTTTTTACACCATTTGCTCTTGCCATTCCACCCGTCCTACATCTGAGTTGAAGTAGGCCGCAATTGGTCCCTCATTTGGCCAACTTCAACCGATGACCTGAGAGGGTGCTGAGTAAATTCAGGCAGTGGGTTAGGAGCAACATCATCAAGATCTAAGTTCGGGTGCTCTCTAGCCATAACAAAATTATGTAATACCACACAGGCCTTCACCACCTCATCCACTGTTTCCAGTTTCAGATTAATGACTGTGCCGAGAATGCGCCATCTGGATACAAGTATACCAAATGCACACTCAACAGTTCTTCTGGCCCTGGTCAGCCTGTAATTAAAAATTCTTTTGGTGTGGTCCAAGTCCCGGCTGCAGTAGGGCTTGAGCAGGTTTTGGCACATCTGGAATGCCTCATCCCCAACCATTACAAAGGGCTGTGGGGGACCGTCAGTGTTGAGAAGAGGCCGTGGTATGGGGAAATTTAACTGGTTGCCATACAATCTCCGGCCCATGTTCATGTTCTTAAAGGCCTGGGAGTCATTCTCACGGCCAAATGCACCAATGTCCACTGTAATAAACAGTCTGCATCCGCAATGGCCATGAATACAGTAGAAAAGTACTTTTTATAGTTGTAGTACTCAGATTCAGTTCTTTTTGGCTTGATAATCCGGATGTGTTTCCCATCAACTGCTCCCAAACAGTTGGGGAAATTGCAGACTGTCCAGAATCTTTTGGCGATTTCCAACCACTTTTCTGCGGTGGGCAGGGGCATGAATTCTGGACAGAGAACATTCCATAAAGCCCGGCAGGTGTCCGCTACAATTCCAGACAACGTAGATATTCCAATACGGTACTGGAAGTGGAGTGAAGAGAGGGTCTCTCCAAAAGCCAGGAATCTGGGAAACCAAGAAAAAACAAAAATTATTATCTATGTATATGGATTTTTAAAACACCAAAAATTAAAATAAAAAAAATTCATAAAAATACATCTGCAACCTTTTGTTCACTACATGCCATAAAAAAAATATCGCAGCCTTTTGTTAACTACATGGCAGAACTATAATTCTGCCAGATTTGGAAGAGTACATGTCACAACAAAGAGAAAATTCTGCAGGCATTGGTTTTGCAATACTACGTACCGTAATGTAACCAGGAGCCGTTCCTCAGGAGGAATCGCACGACGGAGCTGCGTGTCCTGTCTCCGGATGGCTTCTTGTACACGACCAAGCAAATTGTTAAAGGTTTGTTGGGACATCCGGGTATAATCCGGAAATTTCTCCGGGTTTGCCTGTAGCTCACTGTAGTGGGTGTGGGACGCTCCACGGCTCTCCCGGAGTTCAATAATGGGATGTATCCACAAACGCTGCCGTCTTCGCTGCCTCTCTCTCTCCCTTTGTTGATGGCAAGCAACTGCATAAGCCTGAGCCATCCTCATGTCCAGATCCAAGTCAAAGTAAAAACTCTTCCAGCGCAGATCCATCTTTCACAAAGGAAGATGCAAGCAAATGTGAAGAATTCAGCTGTAAACAGGGTTAATATAAAGAATTCTCATAACACACGCCCACTGATGTCTCATTGGTGGAGTCTGTTGCAAGAATTTTTCAAGGATTTTCCTCCTGTGAAGTGACACCATTGCGCATAAAAAGCGCAAACGCATGTAAAAACGCTTACAAACGCATAAAAACGCTGCGATTTTTTTTGTCGCAATGCGCACAATAATGCTACAAAAAAATGCAGCGTTTACAAGCGTTTGCATGCGTTTTTGACATGCATTTCATGTGTGCTCGATACGCTGCGCAAAAAGGCGCAAGTGTGAAACTAGCCTTACATGCGCAAAATACGCGGCCACACCTTGACAATGGATGACATACGGATCACTGTTCAGGGAACATTTCTGCATATTACGACCGTACAATACGGTCCGTATTTTTATACGTTAAGTGTGACTCCAGCCTAACTGGAGAATACACTGCAATTCATAAGTATTGTGCCATGTATTGTACAAGCGTTCCATTGATCATTGTTCGAGTTTTTCTAGAGGGAGTAAACAAAGTAAAAAAAAAAAAATTAAAAAAATCCCCAAAATATCCAAAACATTGAAAAATGCAAAGAATGTTGTTGTTTTTTTTACAATTTCTTACCTAAAAGTATAGGTAGTAAAATATTCGGTAAATATAATTGATATTGCCATGGGTGTAACAATCTAAACTAAAATATCACGTCATGTATCCAAAGTGCTGAATTCATAAATCAAATATAAATTATTTTGTAAAACAAAGAAACAAAAACTATATAAATTTTATATTGCTGTATAAAAAGTTAACATGTCATTTTTTCCACTCAGTAAATGAAATAAAAATAAAATGCCCCAAGTTGCAGTATTTTTTTCCACTCCACCTTCAAAGTATTTGGAAGATTTTCAATACATTATATGGTATATTAATGGTGTCAAATGATCGGAAATATCAAGCCCTCTTACAGCTACATCAATGAAAACAAATATGTGGCACTTCAAAAAGCAAGGAAAAAAGTTAAAATAATAAAATATCTGTTCGACAACAAGTTCTTTAGGAGTATGTTTATACATAGTGGGGTTTTTTTTGCATGAAAAATGCAGACTATTGATGGAAAAACCGTAGTGAACAACCTGTGAATTTTTATGTATTTTTCATGCATTTTTCTCAAAGGGTGAAAAACACATCAAAAACACAGGAATTGGCATGCTGCAGTTTAAAAAAAAAAAAATACACATCACAGCTCAAAAGATGCTGGGGGAAGAAAAGGCATCAAAACCGCTAGATGGGATCAAGCTCTAAACCAGTATTGTAGCACAAAACATTTGTAGAAAGCGGAGTAAGGGCTCATACTCACTTGCAAGAGACTCGCACGATTCCCGTGCGAGTCTCTCACATGAAAGCCTGGCACTGCAGCCGGCACTCGTACCGGAGCGTGCGGCTGCACAGAAATACATGTAGCCGCAAGCTCCGGTCCGAGTGCCGGCGGCATTGCCAGGTTTTAATGCGAGAGAATCGTGCGAGTCTCTTGCAAGTGAGTATGAGCCCTAAGGCTCCCTTCACAGGTCCGCATAATACTGGTATTGGAAAAATTGGTTCTCTGTCATCAGTGTTTTGGATCAGTGTGCCATCTATTTTTTTTCTGGTATGGCTTAAGAAAAATACATTCTACAGCTTCTCCTATACTTGGCATTGTTAAACATGTACAATACACAGATGACCCGTCGATGCCATCTGTGTGCTGTACGTGTTTTTCACGGACCATAGATTTGTATTGGCCTTTGTCATCTATGCTCCCAGAAAAAAATGGACATGTCTCCGTGTGCTTTATACGGACACTCGGTCCATGCAAACACACGATCATGTGCATAGCTCCTTAGGATATAATGGGTACATGTGGTATCCGTGAAAAAAACAGATGCCACGCATACCTGAAACACAGACTAAGGCCTCATTCACACATCAGTATTTTTGATCAGTATTTGTATTCCAAAAACAAACTCTGTGGCATACAAACGCTTTTGCAAAAATACTGACATGTGAATGAGGCCTTACCATTCATGCCACACTTGACCCTTTAGATGTGGTTAAGAAGAGTCTTGAGTTTTTGACAAGTATATTATTGCCTCATCAAGGTATCCATTGTTCTTGTATGAATGCTGTCCATGTTTTTCACAGATAGCACTCATGCCTCTCAAAGTCCATGGGGCTGTTCACATGTTCATGATTTTTTACTGACCGAGTGGTCCATGCAAAATTGAAGAGACATGCACGATATTGATCTGTCGGATCAAAATCTGCAATGTAAGTCTTTGGGTCTGAGAGAAAATTAGAAAACACTCAGATGCCAATCAAGTGTTGTCAGTTTTCACAGACTGATAGAAGTAGCTGGGAAACCTTATTTTCTTATCCGAGAAAAACTAATGAAACTTGGATCAGACTCTGACATGCTTCTGAAACTCGTATGAAACTCGGATCGAAAATACTGATGAAACTCGGTCCGTTTTTCTTCTTTGGAAAAAAAAATGGACGTCTGAATGAGGCCTAGGAGTTTCCGTAGGTAAGAGAAAGCTTCTAGCACAATGCGCCAAATTAGTGAATATCTATGTGATATATCTGTCACATCTTCAGACTGCTTGTACGATGTTTACATGGTTTAACTATTAGGCAGCATTAGTATATGTGGTAGCCGGATAACGGTACAATGACCAATGTTATGGCCCCCAGATTGTTAGGGTACCGTTACACTTAGCGATGCATCAGCGATCCCGACAACGATATGGATCGCTGGTGCATCGCTAAGTGGTCGCTAGTGAGCTGCCACACAGGCAGATCTCACCAGCGACATCGCAGGGGTCGGGGGTCGCTACTTACCTGTCAGACGAGGCGATCCTGACGTCCTCCCGCCCGCATCCACGCGTCGCTCGTCGGCGCCACAGGAAGTCCAGCAGGAAGCGACCGACGAGAAATGATCCAGGACGTTCTCGGGGGAGCGGTCAGAGGTAAGTATCAGACATAGCGATATTGCTAGCGATATCGCTATGTGTAAAACCCCCTTTACTCTGTTTTCCTGCACTCATAGATGACAGTCCAGATGAGTTATCAGCAGTAAGTCTCCTGCCTCCATATTGCTGCATAAGTAGACACATTTGCTGTTTAAGTTGGCTGATACCACTATAAGCTTTGCATATGTGATTCTTTTATTTTTCCCCTCCCAGAAATCAGACCTTGCTCCTCTGGACCCTGTTTGAATGGAGGGAGCTGTGTAGAGTTGGGCTTGAGTTACACCTGTTTTTGCTCGTCATGGTTTAATGGAAAATTCTGTGAGAATGGTTCGTATCTATGATTTAACAGTATGTTTGCATTATAGTACAAAAAAGTATTTCTACCCAACTAACAATATTATCAATGCCTCTGTTTCCAGAGATCCGACCGTGCTCTTCAGCTCCATGTGTGAATGGGGCAACCTGTGAAGATCTAGGGAATACCTACTCTTGCCTCTGTGCAACTGGATTTACTGGTCTGAACTGCGAGACAGGTGAGTGTCGGGAGAATATAGTGGTGGTATGAGATGATGATGATTCAATGGTCCTGATCTGCCTTGAATCTTTTGTTCATCTTGTAGTAAAGTGTAATCTAAAATAGTATAGACGCTACCAGTTAGTAAATGATAGCATCTCTAGTAAGGGCCAGTAAGTTCTTTTTCATGTATGAGAAAAAGCAAGACCAAGTTTCATCAGTGATTTTCATCAAATTGTTATCACTGATTTTCATCAGAGTTTCATTAGTTGGTTTGATTTTTATCAGTTTCTCACAAATGTGAAAAAAAAGTTTCTCCACTTTCTCCTGCTAAACATTGCATTGAAATCGGACCACACTCAGATGGTATCTGAGTTCTGTCCAATTTTTTTTCACAGACCCAAAGACTTGCCAATTTTGATCTGACACTCGGATCAAGATCAGACATGTCTTTTCGATTTTGCGTGGAACGAAAAATGACCCCATTCACTATTATAAATAGGAATACTGTCAATGAAAATCATGGATAGACCTCATACAAGAAAAGTAGATGTGTGAATTGGGGCGAACGCTGCTTCTATATACACATGACTGTATATACATTTTTTTTATATACCCCTTGAATGCATTATCTTTGAATCGGACGTTTTAATTGCGACTACTTATTTAAATTTATATTACTCAGCACTTTGGATAATTTTGCATTTTTTACACCATTGTTTAGCTGTTTCTTTTTTCCTACCAGAGTTAAAACCCTGCTCTTCCTCTCCGTGTTTTAATGGTGGCCTGTGTGAAAATGTAGGCTCTAGTTACAGCTGCTTGTGTCTGCAGAGATTCACTGGAAGAAGATGTGAGACAGGTGATGCTTGCACTCTTTTCCTGTCACTTTCAATTAGGCCTAAGGTGTGACCACACAGTATGATGGGGCAATGGCTAGACTATTTTATTTTATAATTGTTTGGCCATTGTCTGCCATGGTCGTGTGGAGTTTCAGCTCCTGGCGAGCTATGGCCTCATTCAGACATTCATGTGTTTTTGGGTTTTTTTGTGTATGAGATAAAACAAGATGATTTTCATCAGTGTGCTGGATACAATTTTTTTCACTTTGGGTTTCTGTGTCCATTTCTACCTTCAGTGTGGCATCCTTATTTTCTCATATGCAGAAAAAAATATATCTTTTTCTTAATTTTTCCTATCTATTAAACAGTAAAAAACTGACAGCATTTGGATGAAACATTTCAGATGGCATCCTAGTATTATCCGTTTTTCTTCTTGAACACATTCACTTGAGTGGGAGAATTTGATCTGCAAAATTAATCAAAAATGTACTTGTCTCCATTTTTTTTGTGGACAATCAAGTGAACATGTCCGTAGACTTTACTGTAATTAATCAGATTAAATGATTAAATGCATGTGTGAAACACTGATGTCTGAACGAGACCTAAGTGTTTCTTATACAATATACTTCATTACTTTAATACCCCATTACATTGTCTGCTTACCGACTTTCTTTGAAGCCCAGCCATAGGTATGGACACTGGCATCTAAGTGGTTAAACAGCTTGTGATCACAGCTACAAATGCTTCTCACTAAATTAGAATATCATCAAAAAGTTAATTTCTCTGTCGCTTCATTGTTGGACACAGGAACCATGGGTGTATGCTGCTGCCACTAGGAGGCTGACACTATGCGCTTAAAAAGTTAGCTCCTCCTCTGCAGTATACACCCCACCGACTGACACCAAGATAATCAGTTTTAGCCTAGTGTCAGTTATTGTCAGTAGGAGGTGGACACGGGTCTTTCTTAGACCCTTTTCTACCTCAATGTGCGTCGTTCCTTTTCAGGTACCCGGAGGAATACAGTGTGAAAAGTCACTACTGTAATCCCACGTAGAGACTATGAGTATGGAGTGTACTGCCACCCCGTATTCTCATAGGTCTAGTCGGCAGGACCCATATCCCTAGCACAGAAGCGTGCTTAGGTGATCCGGATCCGGTCCTAGCCCATCGTCTCCCACCCACTCGCCCACCAGAGCCTGTTGGCTGGAGGAGACGCGGACGTCCTTCAGCAAGCTTCCGGACGTCCCTAGGATGGAGAGGTACTCTTCCCTCTTTTCCCTAGGTTTTCTTCAGGGCAAGCTACATAAGGAAGAGGACAGAGGGAGAAGATGAGGTTTTTTATTGGGGTCCTCTTCAAGTTAGGATAACCTTTCCCCTTACCTTTTATAGTACGGAGCATCAGGCTATGTGAGCGCCTTTCACTGTCTCTGATTTAATCCGGGCTCCGGCTTACTGTGGGGGCCTAGTTCCTACTCAACTTCCGGCACCGTGTTACCTCCTTTCATGAATACGGCGGATAGCTCTGCGGTTTTCAAGACCTCCACGCCCCCTCTGTCGGCGGTCACCGATTTTTAATTTAGGCCCTGGCTTCTACTACGACCTAGTCCTACTTAGCTTCGCCCACCGTCGTTTCAGTTTTCGGGCAGGCTTTTCTCCCGCTTGTGTCTCCTCACTTCCGCTTCCTGCATCCGGCGCAAGCTCCGCCCACTCCACCCAGCCTCACAAGCGGCCCATGGAAAGTAGCGATCGCCACCATCTTTCTGCCCCCAGAGCTGGTGGTAGCTCCGCCCACTTTCCGGATGTACAGACGGGCTTTTTCACAGTATGCCCACTCTTCTGCATTGCAAAAATTCTTACATGGACCTCGGCATCCTCCCTGCGTTCGCCATCTTCCAGCGCGTGGACCCTGATGGTGCCTTCTCCCGGCAGGACCAGCTCTTCTCTGCCTGTTTTCGCTCAGCAGCCGCTACAGCCTGGAAGCAGACTACAGGACAGGATACTGTGAATAGCTCTGCTCTGCAGACTGACACTCTCCTCTACATCTTTTCTGTCCCCTAATCTTCTGGCATCAGTTAATAGGTCTGCTCATCATGCCTAAGCACAAAGGAGAGCCTTCTCACCCTACGGCTTCTTCTTCCTCTTCTTCCTTTACTCTGGTCACACACTTTTGTGTGCTCTTCTTGCCAAAGCAGACTCCCTTCAGGTCAGTCCTCTCCCCTCTGTCAGGGATGCAGCAACACTACAGTATCCACTGCCCAGGAGTCCCTTCCCACCCCAGGTGAGAACGAGACCCCTATCCCAGGGTGGGCTTCCTCTCTGTCGCAGTCTGTGGTGGACCTCACCAGGGTGTCACAGACCCTGGTGTCCGTGCTTGACAGATTGCCCTTTCCGCCACCCGCAGTCACTAGCGGGTCAAAGGATTCTCCGTCTGGTCCTTCCAACACAGGCCGTAAGAGACCCAGACAGGAGCACTGTTCTAGGTCATCTTCCTGCTCCAGCTCACCATCCGGTCCTTCACAGCAAGAGCCATCTTCCGGATCCTCCTCTCCTGAGACAGGCGAGGTGTCCTTGGACGCGCTTTCAGAAGATGAGTCGGACCTAGATTCAGAACAGGCCTCCAACATGAGAGATATGGTGCAGAGCCTGATTGTCGCGGCCAACCAGACATTAGGCATCAAGGATACCTCTGCGGAACCCGCAGATGATGCGGTTTCGTTTAGACCAGGGTTCCCCAACTCCAGTCCTCAAGGCCCAACAACAGGTCTTGTTTTCAGGATTTCCTTTGTATTGCACAGGTGATGGAATTATCACCTGGGCAATACTAAGGAAATACTAAAGAAATCCTGAAAACATGACCTGTTGGTGGGCCTTGAGGACTGGAGTTGGGGAACCCTGGTTTAGACGGTCAAAACCACCTGCCAAGGTATTTGCCCCACACAGTGAATTTGTGGAGGTACTTAGAAGGGAACTGGAGAATCCAACCAGACGCTTTCAAAGAGGGAAGCGCCTCGGCATCCTATATCCCTTCTCCCCGGAGCTCACCGCTAACTGGATGACTTCCCCTGCTGTAGACCCGCCAGTCTCTAGACTGTCCACCAACATGGTCCCTCCCGCTGGCTAACGCAGCATCCCTCACAGACTACAACGATAGGATTATAGAATCGTTGGCAAAGTCAAGTTTTGAAGTGGCCACTTCTACATTATGCCCAGCCTTCGCCTCTACCTGGGTCTCAAAGGCCATAGCCAGATGGGCCAAAAAACTTCGTAAAGGCATCCTTGCGGGAGCTCTTCTGAAGGAGCTAGCCGACCTTGCAGACCAAATTTCCTATGCAGGGAAATACTTGGTATCTGTCATGATCCAGTGTTGGATCTGGCGGTATTAAATTGCACTGGGTGAACTTTTTTTACTTTGGAAAGTTCCAAGGTGTCTTGACTGTCCCCGGTGGTGGTTAGCAGTATTGCACTTTAGGTTTTTGTGCACTTAATTAGGGATCAGGTGTTACACCCTATAAAGGTGTGCTAGAGGTGTGCAATCACTGCCTGTGATATTGTGAGTTTGTGTTCACTCTGTTTTTGGAGAGCCTGGAGGAAGGATGGAGCTGGTGAGGAGTCCTGCGCAGCTTAGCCAGGGGGGTGTGTGTCAGCTATGGTGTCTGGACGAAGGGCTGGCATGGCGTGGTGGAGTCGCAGTGATGGTGTCAGCGGGAAGTGTCTGCATGGTCTGGTGGAGTGGCTACTATGGAGAGTGGCACTCACCATGTGGGACTTGGCCGCTGAGCTGGACTCAAGCATGCTTGACTTCGTGGCAGAAACTGAACACTTCCTTGGGACTCTGGTGCTGAGCAGCTGCAACTGGTGTTGGACTCTGCTCCAGGGTTGCACTAGGGTGAGGGATCCTGTTATGGTGATGGATCCGGGTGGAGGAGAAGATGCACTCAGGTAGAGGGCTCTGTTGCTAGGAGCGCACGCAACAGAGCAAAGCTAAGTGGTGTTTCCCCTGTATTGTCTCTTTCCTCATGTGTGTTATTAGTGCAGTGGTGGGATTAGTTTCCGCACCGACCTATTCCCTAGTGAGGGTTTAGGGTCAGGGCGAGCTAGGGCGTTGAGGTACGCGTGCGGCGCCCGGTGCGAAACCGGCATAGGGAACGTTAGGAGTGCAGGGACACTGGCTCAGGGGAGCTCAGGAGGTCTCCAATTCCCTTTTCCCTATTGCAGGGCCCACCATTGTTAAAGTTACCCAGGTTCCCCCCTTTATTATTTAAATGCGCCTTACTGGAGGCGGTGTTTCCAGATATTGTATGTATAACGTGTAATACCTAAATTCGCCAGGTGGAGGCGGCGTATCCACCTGCACGTTTTTATTATTTAAATGCGCCCCACTGGAGGCGGTGTATCCAGGGTCACGTGTGTTATGGGTTCGCCTTGCGGCATCATCTGCGTCCTGACACACGTGACCATGACAGAATCTGCCTCCCTGGATGCCGCTTCCTGCGCTGCTCAGGCGTCCAGCAATATGGTAGCCATCCGGAGGAACATTTGGCTCAAAGCATGGCAGGCGGATCTATCGTCAAAGAAATAGCTTACCAGCCTCCCTTTTCAGGGGGACCACCTGTTTGACTCCATGTTGGACCAGATTATTAAAGAGGCCACAGGAAGCACGAGGTTCTCTCCTTCCCTAGTCCAGGCCTCGCTGGCCTTCCTGGAAGCGGCAATTCTGCTCCTTTCAGCCCTTTTGCCTTTTCTCGGCGACAGAGGATTCTTCTGGCCAACGCAGGCCGCAGTCCCACCAGGTCAGGAAAAAAGCTTCCTTCAAGCCCACTCCTTCCTGGCATCCTCAAAGCTCCCACATTAGATCCACCACGTCCAGGTCTGACAGATCTTCCTCGGCATGACTTGTGTCCAGATCCCAGCATATCTCCCAGGCTAGGAGGTTGTCTCCTGTTTTTCAGGGATGTTTGGCTAGCATCGGTGGAGGACACATGGGTCAGGGAGATAGTATCCTCAGGATACAAAATAGAATTCGCTTTGCATACCCGAGATCGATTCTTCGAATCCCGTCCTCCAAAAGATCCTGCTCTGGTTCCGGGTTTCTTTGCTTCCATCGCCTCACTTCTCAGTTCGGGAGTTATCGTCCCAGACCAAGACCGCTTCACAGGTTTCTATTCAAACCTGTTTGTAGTGCCCAAGAAGGGCGGTGCAGTTCGGCCCATTCTGGATCTGAAGTTACTGAACAGAAGAATCCGCCTGCGCTATTTCAGGATGGAGTCCCTCCGCTCAGTAATTGCTTAAATGGAGGTGCAGGAATTCCAGTGCTCCATAGACATCTTAGACACCTACCTCCACATTCCGATTATTCCAGCTCATCAGAGGTTCCTGCGTTTCACGGTGAGGCGGAATCATTTCCTGTTTGTCGCACTTCTGTTCGGTCTCGCGACCACCCCCTGGGTCTTCACAAAGATCATGGCATTGATGGCCATTTTGAGGATCAGGGGCCTAGTGCTTATCCCGTACCTCGACAACATCCTCATCAAGGCGCCGTCTCTCTCTCAGGCCCAGGAAAGTCTGCCAATCGTCCTCGTTTCCCTAGCCCGGTTCGGGTGGCTAGTCAACAGGAAAATGTCCTGCCTTGTTCCCACTCAGTGCCTTGTCTTCCTAGGGATGCTGTTCAAAAGGCGAGGGTTTTTCTCCCCGAAGAGAAGAGAGCAATTCTCCAGCAAGTAGTTCGCTCTCTGCAAAGCTTTCGGCTTCCTTCCTCACGTACAGCAATGAAGGTCCTGGGCAGAATGGTGGCAGCCTCGGAAGCAATCCCCTTTGTGCAATTTCCATCGAGACCCCTTCAGCGGGCCATCCTTTCGCCCTGGCACAGGTCTGTCCTGTCGCTGGATCGTCCGCTTCGTCTCTCTTCCCGAGTCAAGCGATCTCTCGACTGGTGGTTGTCATCCCCTCTCATCCTGCAGGGCTGGTCCTTTCTTCCCGTCTATTGGCAGGTGGTGACGACGGACGCCAGCCTTCTCAGCTGGGGAGCGGTTTTTCACCATCTTGATGGTTCAGGGGCGTTGGTCGGCGCAGGAATCCTCTCTACCATTCTTCTGGCCCTCCGTCACTGGGAAAGACTTCTCAAGGTTCTGCCAATCAGAATTCAGACGGGCAATGCCTCAGCAGTGGCATACGTCAATCACCAGGGAGGGACCGAGGTATCCAGGATCTTCCTCTGGGCGGAGACAACGGTCCCGGCAATATCTGCAGTGCATATTCCTAGCGTGGACAACTGGGCCGCCGATTTTCTCAGCCGCATTAGGAGGTCTTCCATCAGATTTGCCTTCGATGGGGAACTCCAGATGTGGACCTCATGGCGTCCCTGCTGAACAGGAAGGTTCCACGGTTTGTCTTCAGGTCTTGCGACCCTCTCACGGTGGGCACCGATGCTCTGGCCATTCCCTGGTCGCAATTCGCGCTTCCCTACCTGTCTCCTCCTCTTCTTCCCAGGCTGTTGAAGAAGATCAAAGCGGAAGGGAATACCTGTCATTCTGATTGAACCAGATTGGCCCAGAAGGTATTGGTTCGCAGAGATCGTCAATCTTCTGGCGGAGCCCCTTGGAGGCTCCCAGACAGGCCAGATCTTTGGTCACAAGGACCAATCTGCCACCAGAGTTCTCGGTCGCTCAATTTGACAGTGTGGTTGTTAAAACTGCGGTTCTGAGAGAGTCCGGTTTCTCCGATCGGGTGATATGCACCATGATCCAGGCTAGGAAGCAGTCGTCTTCCAGGGTCTATTATTGGACCTGGAAAGCCAATTTCCGCTGGTGTGAGACCAATGACATTCCGCCGATGACTTTGTTGCTTCCTTCGATTTTGGCTTTTCTCCAAACGGGACTTGATGCTGGTCTTGCCCTTAGTTCTTTAAAGGGTCAGGTATCAGCCCTCTCCATCCTCTTTCAGTAGTCCTTACCCTCCCACTCTCAGGTCAAAACTTTCCTTCAAGGAGTGACGCATGCAGCTCCCCCGTACTGGAATCCTGTGGACCCCTGGGACCTCATTCTTGTTCTGGAGGTCATGAGAGGTTCTCCCTTCGAACCTCTCAGAGAGGTCTCCCTGTCCGTTCTGTCCTGGAAGGTGGCGTTTCTTGTGGCTATCACCTCCATTAGACATGTCTCAGAGTTGGTGGCTCTTTCCTGTCACCCCCTCTTCTTAGTTCTTCACCAGGATAAGGTGGTGTTGCGGCCTCCGCCTTCTTTCCGTCCCAAGGTGGTATCCACTTTTCTCTTGAATGAGGATATTGTCCTCCCTTCCTTCTGTCCTGCCCTGACTCATTCTCTGGAGCGTTCATTGGACAGGCTAGACCTGGTCAGGGCGGTAAGGAACTATCTGGCTAGGACCACTTCCTTTAGGAAAATGGATCTCCTATTCGTCATTCCAGATGGTGCGCAAAAAGACCTGCCGGCCTCCAAGGCTACGATTGCTCGCTGGATCAGAACTGCAATTTTGGAGGCTTACCGGGTTAAGAACAGACTGCTTTCTCCGGGATTAAGACTCACTCTGCCCGGGCAGTGGGCGCCTCCTGGGCGGTACGCCATGGGGCATCTGCCCTACAACTTGGCAAAGCGGCAACCTGGTCTTCCATCCACACGTTTGCCAAATTTTACAAGGTCCATACCTACGCTTCGGCGGACGCCAGACTAGGCAGAAGGATCTTGCAGGCGGCAGTCGTGAGTTCTCCCACCTGAATGGAGTTTTCTGCTGTTTCCCTCCCCAGGGACTGCTTTGGGACGTCCCATGGTTCCTGTGTTCCCCAATGAAGCAATAGAGAAAGCGTTGCTCTCCGTAAAATCTGTTTCCCGGATCCTACATTGGGGGACATAGCACCCTCCCATGTCTTACAACTCCTGTTCTTTCTTCTGTGTGCTATTGTTACAGTTGAGTTGTCTGTTCTTTCTATTTTGTTATTTCTCCTACTGCTTTCTCACTAACTGATTAACTTAGTGCCAGTCGGTGGGGTGTATAGTATACTGCAGAGGAGTATGTGCATAGTCGCAGCCTCCTGGTGGCAGCAGCATACACCCATGGTTCCGGTGTCCCCCAATGAAGGCTCAGAGAAACAGATTTTACAGTAAGCAACCAAAATCCTGTTTCAGTTCTTTAATACAAAAAGTGAAACTCATATATTATATAGAGTCATTACAAACAGAGTGATCTATTTCAAGTGTTTATTTCTGTTACTATTGATGATTATGGCTTACAGCCAATGAAAACCCAAAAGTCATTGTCTCAGTAAATTAGAATAATTAAGAAAAAACACCTGCAAAGGCTTCCCAAGCTTTTAAAGGGAATCTGTCACCCCATTTTTCGAGTATCAGCTGCCAGCACTGCCATCAGGGGCTTATCTGCAGCATTCTGTAATGCTGTAGATAAGCCCCCAATGTAACCTGAAAGATGATAAAAACGAGTTATATTATACTCACCCGGGGGTGGTCCGGTCTTGGTCTGATGGGTGTTGCGGTCCGGCGCCTCCCATCTTCTAATGGTGACGTCCTCTTCTTTGCTGCCTGTCGTGGTTCCTGTGCAGCCGTACTGCTCTGCCCTGTTGAGCTGTTTTGCACTATAGGAACGGACAAAAGCGCAAATAGGGTCTTATCCAATAATCCACTCCTAAGGGTCCTCGGGTTCCTAAGGCAGGAGCCACGTTCAGTTTGAATTGCTCTATTTATAGCGATCTTATTGTGTGATAGGAGGCATGTCATATGTGGTTTTATTTCAGTGGTTTTTGTGAGAGGGGATAGATCTGTATTTTATCTTATGGCAAGATTAAGTCCAGTTTACTCATTTAAATTCTGTCTTTTTTTCGTGAAAAGATATTTTCATGGGAGTTAGTGAGATTTTGGTTAATCAGGCAATATACAGTCTCTCAGAATAATATATACGGTACATTTTATTAAGATGCATTTTTAACAAGATAGATTATATATATATACACACATTTTTTACAAATATTTAGTTTGGGATAAATATATATATTTTTTATTATATATAATTTGCTTCCTTTGGGGCAGTGAGGATTTCTTTGGGGATCTGTTCAGCTGTTTGCGATCTGGTCCGATGGTTAGAGTGTCCTGTTGGTTCTCCTTTTTTGAGCTTTTCCGACTGGTTCGTGATTTTTTTCTTATGATTTTTTTTTTTCTTCTTTTTTTTTACATATTTTATCTGTGAATTAAATAAAGAAATATTGTTGTTTTATACAGAAATCAATGATCGATTTTAATCATGTGATAAATTCATACGTCACAGTGTGAACTTTGACTTTCTTTCAAAAAACGTGACTATTGGCGCCAGTTTTTTTCAAATGTGAAGTGTATTTAATTTGGAAGCAATGCTGCTTTTTCATTTATGTCATCCCCTGAGGAAGAAGTAGTTTATACTTCGAAACGCATTGGGAAAAATACTAAAATATCGATCCTTTAATGCACTAGTATTTGTGTATTATGTCAAGCAGCGCACGAAATCCAAAAAAAGTTCCATTAAAGTTGATGATCTGCCCTGTTGAGAGTAGAGAATAATACTGCAATGCGCAGGCGCCGAACCTCTCCCGGCGCTTGCGCACTGCAGGACTCTGCTCTGCCCTCAACAGGGCAGAGCAGTGCTCCTGCGCAGAAGCCACGACAGGCAGCAAAGAATAGGACGTCACCGTTAGAAGATGGGAGGTGCCCGATCAGACCGCAACACCCATCGGACCAAAACCGGACCCGGACCACCTCTGGGTGAGTATAATCTAACTCACTTTTCTTATCTTTCAGGTTACATTGGGGGCTTATTACAGAATGCTGTAGATAAGCCCCTGATGGCGGTGCCGGCAGCTGATACTCGAAGAATGGGGTGACAGATTCCCTTTAAAAAGGTCCCTTAGTCTATTTCAGTAGGCTCCACAGTCATGGGGAAGACTGCTGACTTGACAGATGTCCAGTAGGCAGTCAATGACATACTCTACAAGGAGGGTAAGCCACAAAACGTCATTGCTAAAGAAGCTGGCTGTTCACAGAATGCTGTATCCAAGAATATTAATGGAAAGTTGAGTGGAAGGAAAATGTGTGGTAGAAAAAGGTGCACAAGCAACCTGGATAACCGCTAGGATTGTAAAGAAAAGACCATACATTTGGGGGAGATTCATAAGAAGTGGATTTCTGCTGCAGTCATTGCGTCAAGAGCCATCACACACAGACGTATCCAGGACATGGGCTACAAGTGTTGCATTTCCTTGTGTCAAGCCACTCATGAGTCATGACCAATAGACAACGCCAGAAGCGTCTTAGCTGGGCCAAGGAGAAAATGAACTGGACTGTGGCTCTGTGGTCCAAGGTGTTGTTTTCAGATGAAAGTAAATTTTGCATTTCTTTTGGAAATCATGGTCCCAGAGTCTGGAGGAAGAGTGGAGAGGCCACAATCCAAGCTGCTTGAGGTCTAGTGTGAAGTTTCCACAATCAGTGATGGTTTGGGGAGCCATGTCATCTGCTGGTGTAGGTCCACTGTGTTTTAACAAGACCAAAGTCAGCGCAGCCGTCTACCCGGAAATTTTAGAGCACTTCATGCTTCCCTCGGCCGACAAGCTTTTTGGAGATGGAAATTTCCTTCTCCAGCAGGACTTGGCACACTGCCAAAAGTACCAATACCTGTTTTACAAACCACAGTATCATTGTGCTTGATTGGCCAGCAAACTCTCCTTACCTTAACCCCCACAGAGAATCTATGGGGTATTGTCAAGCGGAAGATGAGAGACACCAGACCCCACAATGCAGAGTAGCTGAAGGCTGCTATGAAAGCATCCTGGGCTTCCTTAACACCTCAGCAGTGGCACAGGCTGATCGCCTCCATGCCACGCCTCATTGATGCAGTAATTGATGCAAAAGGAGCCCCGACCAAGTATTGCGTGCATTTCAGTAGGCCAACAGGCCAACATTTCAGATCTTAAAATAATTTTTCAAGCTGGTGTTCTAAATTATTCTAATTTACTGAGATAAGGACTTTTGGGTTTTCATTCATACATTTCATTCATCATCATTAACAGAAATAAACACTTGAAATAGATCACTCTGATTGTAATGACTCTATATAATATGAGTTTCACTTTTTGTATTGAAGAACTGAAATAAATTAACTTTTTGTTTGTATTCTAATTTTGTGAGAAGCACCTGTATATGTCTTTTTTAAATTGAAATAATAAATGCATGTAAAAGCTAAGATATCTTTAATTGGAATAATCTGTGCCATTTTCTTGATCTTTTTATATAATTAGTTTTAGTTTAGGCTTAAATATTATGCATAAAATGTGCCCAATTGTGTCTTTTATATGTGTTATTTTTACAAATGGCTAGCAGTTTACTGAACATTTTTCCTGATGCATAGAGTCAGGAACAGCTAAGATTATTTTCTTTTGGTTGCTATCAGCCTCTATAATGTTGTCTTTTTACTCTTCGCCCAGAGATCAGGCCATGCTTCTCTGATCCGTGTCTCAATGGTGGTACATGTGAAGAGGATGGAAATCACTACATCTGTTTGTGCAGGCAGGGCTTCATAGGGAAACACTGTGAGACAGGTAATATTCACATTTACTGTGTCTGTATTGCATACGCTTATCTTATGAGCATAGTTCACATAATTTTTTTTTATTCACATCACCATTTGCCTTACTTGAAACTCAGGGTTGAAGACAGAGAACCTGTTATACTATGTCATAAATTTATAGTGTGGTGTGTGGGCGACATGTTTTAGCGAAAGAAGGACAGAACAGATTGATATATGGGTTTGTGAAAAAAATTCAGCAATTTTGTACTCCCCTTAGGGTATATGTGCACGCCGTGTGATTCCGCTACAAAATCCACCTGAAAAAAACGCTAACTAAACTCCCAAAGGAATCAAAATAAATTTCTTTGTAAAAACGACTTGCCGTTCATACGTTCAGTATTTTGAGCGTCCTTTAACCTCTAAGTTTCCGCTCTGAAGTTTCTCTAAGGCTGGTTTCACATTAGCGTTTTTGTGCGCAGCGCATCCATGCGCATGTGTCATGTGTACCTGTTTTTAACATGGCGTATGCATGGTGTTGTGTTTTGCATGCGTTCGTCTGCGTTTTCGTGCACATGCGTTTTTTTCCAGGTGTCCGTCTAGATGTGCCGGACACAACATGTTGCATTTTTGGGTCCGTCCAAAGTCGGCAAAAAAACGCATGCATACGCTTGCGCACGGATTGCGTTAAAACAACGCATTACAGTCTATGGGAACGCAGGCGTGCGCATGGACATGCGTACGCCTGTGTTTTAAGAGTAAACATGTTTAGACACAGTCCGTCATCAGACATTTCCCCTGCTATGATGACGGCTCCGGCGCTGAGCCTGCATCAAAGCCGGGACATGTCAGCTGTTATGAACAGCTGACATGTGCCCGCAATAGGCGCGAGCGGAATCGCCGTCCGCCCGCGCCTATTAACTAGTTAAATGCCGCTGTCAAAGCTGACAGCGGGCATTTAAATAGAATTTCCGGCCGCCGGGCCGGAAATGACGTCATCGCCGACCCCCGTCACGTGATCGGGGGTCGGCGTCACGTTGCCTGGACAACCAGAGGTCTCTGAGACCTCTATGGTTGTTCCAGGCATAAGGCTTTCAGCGCCACCCGGTGGTCGGCGCTGAAAGCACAGCAGTAAATCTGCTACATATGGGCGATCTGCTCATCGCCCATATGTAGCAGAGCCAATCGGGTTGCGCATGCTTCTAGCCCCCTATGGAGGCTATTGAAGCATGCCAAAAGTAAAAAAAAAAAAATGTTTAAAAATAAAAAAAAATTAAAAAAACCTAAAAGTTCAAATCACCCCCCTTTCGCCCCAATCAAAATAAAACAGTAAAAAAAAATCCCACATACACATATTAGGTATCGCCGCATTCAGAATCGCCCGATCTATCAATAAAAAAAAAAAGCATTAACCCGATCGCTAAACGGCGTAGCGAGAAAAAAATTCAAAACGCCAGAATTACGTTTTTTTGGTCACCAAGACATTGCAATAAATGCAATAACGGGCGATCAAAAGAACGTATCTGCACAAAAGTGGTGTCATTAAAAACGTCAGTCCGGCACGGAAAAAATAAGCCCTCACCCGACCCCAGATCATGAAAAATGGAGACGCTACGGGTCTCGGAAAATTGCGCACATTTTTTTTTTTTTTTTTAGCAAACTTTGGAATTTTTTTTCACCACTTAGATAAAAGAGGACATAGACATGTTTGGTGTCTATGAACTCGTAATGACCTGGAGAATCATAATGGTAGGTCAGATTTAGCATCTAGTGAACCTAACAAAAAAGCCAAGCAAAAAACAAGTGTGGGATTGCCCTTTTTTGCAATTTCACCGCACTTGGAATTTTTTTCCCGTTTTCGAGTACACGATATGGTAAAACCAATGATGTCATTTAAAAGTACAACTCGTCCCGCAAAAAATAAGCCCTCACATGGCCATATAAACGGAAAATTAAAAAAGTTATGGCTCTGGAAAGAAGGGGAGGGAAAAATGAAAATGTAAAACCAAAAATACCCCTGGTCGTTAAGGGGTTAAACCACCCCCTTCGCATGACATATGCCCACTGGTGTCCCATTGGTGGAGTCTGTTTCAAGGATTTTCCTCCTGTGAAATGTGACTCCTAGAGAACGCATGCGCATAAAAAACGCAAACGCATGCAAAAACCGCATGCACGTTTTTGCATGCGTTTCTACTTGCGCACAATGCTGCGCACAAAGACGCAAATGTGAAACTAGCCTTACATAGAAGTCAATGGGAAGGCTCAAAAGCTGCCCAGGTATGTCTTTTGCATTTTGCCAGCATATTGGCTTGAAAACAGTTTCTTAATTCTTCACTCAATAGTTAAAAAAAAAAAAGTGATCAAAAAGCACCAATAAAGAAGATGCTTTCATTATGCTCAAAAATGCTTAAAAAAAAAACAAACAAAAAACATTTGCGGGCAAACCCGTTGAAATCGTGCCCAGGAAACAACAAACAAAAGTGAAAAAACTCTGGAGTTTCTTAGAGTGGCTTTCTCTTCAAAAATTCTGTAGGGACGTCCGTCTGAAAATCACGTCATGTGCACATACCCTTAGGTTAATACTTGTGGAGCATCTTTTCCCTTAGTTCTCTGATGTACCACTACTGTTATTCCTCCTGGAAACTTATCAATAAATTGATAACTTTGTGTTCCCATCCCCTTGGTCAATGGTACGAGTCCCTATACACTCTGTCAGTGCATTTAGTGATGCCACGCTTTCTCCCAAGTGAAAGTGTCTGGCATTTTGTTTCAACTGGCTATTATATGCATGTATTGTGGGCTTAACATTTTTTTACAATTAAGTTTTATTATAAATGTTGTACCATTTGGCTTCTAGAGCCTCTGAGTCACACTATGTATTGCTGGCTGCAGAATGAGTCACCTGAGAAACCATCATTGAGCGTTTTCTGATGGGAGATGTTCTTTTATCTTCCTAACTCAGCTGAGTTATGACCACTGACCACGTCAAAGTTGAGCTGAACTTTGTGGTCATGAATCAGCTTAGAGGAGCTTAGAAAAACGCAGAACAAAAGAATTGCAAACAAACTGTCAGAAGAGCTCACTGAGAAATTCTCAGTCAGCTCATTCAGCAGCCAGCAATGTGCCGAGAAACAAAATTCCTGTAAAAGACAAATTGTGCAAAACTTTTAGCGGAACCCAAATGCAAAATTTATTTTTGCCCAAATACACGTATTGAAGTAAAAAAAAATGTTCCCACTGCTGTCCTCATCTTTTTAGTATAAGAATTTAAACTTTTCTCATTCTGTACTTATGGACTAGTTCCATGCTTGTTTTTTTTTTTTCAGAGATTAGACCTTGCTACTCAACGCCTTGCTTGAATGGTGGGACCTGTACAGACCTAGCAGCTGGTTACAAATGTCTGTGTAGTCAGAGCTTTACAGGCAGAAACTGCGAGACAGGTGCGTATTTAAATTATTTTTAAACATTGGGGAGAATTACTAAGAAAGTCTCACGTAATTTTGCACCAAAACAAAGATGGCATACATGTCACGTGCTCTGCTACTTCTTAAATCTTTCTTTTTAGATCACATTGTTAGAAATGGCCATGTTTTAAATGGTTTAATGCGTAAATAGACTTCATAGTGCCCAAGGGTGCCCAGTTTACAGAGAGTAAGCGTATGTTCACACACTGCATTTCTTTGCAGCATTTTTCTCAACATGGAAAGCGCAGTGTGCTGGCAGGTAATATGCTGCATATGTGTCACACGTTTTCAGCTCAGGTTTTCTTATGCGTTTTCTATGCATTCAAGCTAATGTATTAAAAAATACTGCAAAAGTGCTGCAAGAACTCTCAAAAATACACTGTAGCTCAAAAAAATGCAAGAAAAAAAAAAAGCATTGTGTGACTGAGATTTTAGAAATCTTATTTATTGTGCTGCTGCTATAAAATGCTGTGTGCTTTCTACATGGAAAACCCATGGCAAAAACCACTATGTGAACAAGCAGTACTACACTTACATTTCTCGCATGACTTTTTGACTGTTTGTTAGTGTTTTTTTGGCAGGCTTGCATAGACAAATATACGTCAATGACGTCTTTCTGATTGTATTACCAGTTTGATTATATCAGATAAATTAGGGCTCGTATGGCTCCTATACAGACTATGGTAATGATGCCTATTTGCAGAGTCCTGTTAAGGTACTGTCACACTTAGCGATGCACCAGCGATCCCGAACAGCGATATGAAGCGGTCAGGATCGCCGGTGCATCGCTAGTGAGCTGCCACACAGGCAGATCTCCCCAGCGACAGCAGGGGTCGGGGGTCGCTACTTACCTGTCAGACGAGGCGATCCTGACGTCCTTCCGCCCGCGTCCACACGTCGCTCGTCGGTGCCACAGGAAACCCAGCAGGAAGCTGACGACGAGAAACGGCCCAGGACGTTCTCGCACGATCAGCGATAACCAGCGGGGGAGCCGGTCGGAGGTAAGTATCACACATAGCGATATCGCTAGCAATATCGCTATAACGTCACAAAACCAGTGAAGTAATAGCGATATTGCTAGCGATATCGCTTAGTGTGACAGGCCCTTTAGGTCATTATAGAACAAGCATCTTGACAGTGCTTTAGAAAGATTGGACCAGAATGTGACAGAAGACATTTAAAGTAGTGCTGGGCAGCCACCGATCCATCATCAGGATATAAGGAATAGAAATAGTCCTATCCTATACCATTTTGCTCTGACATCAGGGATAGATTTGCAAACCCAGGGATATAAATATCTTAAAAAGAAAACTCTACTTAAGATGGAAAAATCGGTCTTATATGGTCAGATTGTTTAGTAATTTGACAGAGGAGAACAAAACATTGAAACTCATTAAATGGTGGTCTTTTTTTTTTTTTAGTCAAAATGCATGTTAAAGTTAACTTATGAGAAAACCCACTAGAAAAGCAACTTTGTGTAATTTAACTCATGTAATATATATACACACAAAGAAATGGTTAAATAAATAACCATGGAGTATATAAAGTTAAGTTATTAGCATATTTGTGTTATTTAACCTGAGAGCATAATAGAGGGCAATCGAGCCTGATTTCATGGGCTGTGTGTTGTAGTTTCCATAAAATCAGTATTTTATCAGGAGGAGATAATCACCGCCTGACTAGGTCTAACATGCACAGCAATCCAGCTAATCTGAGTAACTCCGCCCCACCACTGATTGGCAGCTTGCTGACACTGTGTGCATGGTGTTGTGGGTGGAGTTATACACAGTTCAGCCTTCTAAGCACTGCTACATTTGCTACAGAGAAAACAGGGATCCTATCAAAACTGCACCAAGCAGCCCAGTAAGTGACACATTGCTGGAATCAGGCTATTTGCCTCTACATCATGCTGTTCTCAGATTACATAGTAAAAATTTTCTGACATGGTCCCTTTAAAAATATTTTTACTTTTTTCTAGAGGTCCGACCCTGTTGGTCAACTCCTTGTCTTAATGGGGCAAAGTGCAAAGACCTGGTTGATGGGTATAGCTGTATTTGTACGAGGGGGTTCACTGGTGACCAATGTGAAATAGGTGAGATGATGTTTGCTAAATTACAGACAGATATTGTTATTCAGTGTATGTCTACAAACCAGCAGTAAATGACAATACTTCCAAAGTGTTATCATCTATTTCCTTTCATTTATTTTCTGCCTTATGCTTTTAGAGATCCGGCCATGTTCTTCTTCTCCTTGCCAGAATGGTGGATTATGTAAGGACCTCGGCGCTGAATATAGTTGTTTGTGTCCAAGAGGATTCACTGGAGAACATTGTGAAACAGGTGACAGGATTAAAGCTTGCCGGTATTGATGGACTAGTAATGGGGTGGGAGTTGTTGGAGGTGTGTTGGGAAAATATATGTACTGTAATCATCAGTTACATAAAATGACAATCTTATTAACGTTCTGCTGGTTGTGCTGGCACTGACTGAGCACACTGCTGTATCTGCAGAAATGTTGAACAGCTTGTCTGTCTTGTATAAAGATTTATCATAATCCAATTCATATTCCTCTTGGCCGCATACAACATAGACATTTCTCCGCTGTTTTTCCAATGAGTGGTAGAATTAAAAAGTGGATGAGATGCCTGTACAAGCAAAATGGCGATTCTGGTAAAATGTCGAAAATTAAAAAAGGAGAATCATTTTTGGAATGGTCTGTTCTTTCTATACTATAAAGGATAGATCCAGATTCCTTATTTCCTTCCTTGAACAGAGATTCATAAGGCCTGTTTCACACTTCAGTTTTTTGTGTCAGTTAAAATCTGCCAAAAAGGCGGAAAAGCGGATCCGTTCGTAACTGATGTGAACGGATGCCAGCGGATCCATGAAGAATTTTAAAGGAACCGCTGCGAGAGAGAGAGAGAATTTTTTACATGGTCCGTCCAGGCATCTCGGCGGACGCAAAAAAAATTGACGGATCCGCAAAAAAACGGATCCAACGGATGGCCATCCGTCAAGATCCGCCAGTAGTGCAAGTCAATGGGGAAAAAAACGGATCCGCCAAAAAAAAAAGGCGGATCCGTTTTTTTGCAAAAAACGGCGGATTTTGACTGATGCTCAAAAACGGAAGTGTGAAACAGGCCTAAGGGGGCTGGTGACTACTGATATTGAGCCATTGAATTGGTCATCATTATATCAAGTCCAACACCTGGCACCCCCATCGATCCACTGTTACGATGTCCGATTTGGAGTTTTTTGGAGCAGAACCCCAATAATCCTTACAATTTGTGCTGGCTGCTTCCAGATACTGCACATTCATAGGAGCCGATTGTCAGTATCCGGCAGCAGCCAGCATGACCTTCTAATCTGAAAATATGGCTGCGACAAGAATTGGTAAGTGGACTTGCATGTTGGTCCATTAACGATTTAGATATCAAGACAACGGGAACAGAAATGTCTCTAATAGTTTCTTTAAAAAACAGCCTACACTCAACCAGAAAGACCCTAAATCTTTTTATTTCCTGCTCCTAGAAATAAGACCCTGCTCATCCTTTCCATGTCTGAATGGAGGCATCTGTGAGGATACAGCCGAAGGATACATCTGTGTGTGTAAACAGGGATTCACTGGGAACCACTGCCAGACAGGTAAGTCCATATCACACTCATCCAGGTAACTTCCAACTAGGTCAGAGCTTTATTACAGAAGCTTTACAACAAATATTGGGTACCGTATATACTCAAGTATAAGCCGACTCGAGTATAAGCTGAGGCACCTAATTTTGACATGAAAAACTGGGTAAGCTTATTGACTCGAGTATAAGCCGGGTATGTATTGTACCCTCATCCCTATCCTGGTATGCGTGGCTCCCCCGTCCCTATCCTGGTATGCGTGGCTCCCCGTCCCTATCCTGATATGCATGGCATACCCTTCCCTGTCCTGGTATGCATGGCTCCCCCGTCCCTGTCCTGGTGTGCATGGCTCCCCCGTCCCTGTCCTGGTATGCATGGCTCCTCCGTCCCTGTCCTGATATGCATGGCTTCCTCGTCCCTATCCTGATATGCATGGCTTACCCTTCCCTGTCCTGGTGTGCATGGCTCCCCCGTCCCTGTCCTGGTATGCATGACTCCCTCGTCCCTATCCTGATGTGCATGGCTTACCCTTCCCTGTCCTGGTGTGCATGGCTCCCCCATCCCTGTCCTGGTATGCATGGCTCCCCCGTCCCTGTCCTGGTATGCATGGCTCCTTATCCCCTATCCTTGTATGTATGGTTCCTATTAAAAAAAAGAAAATGACATCACATCTTATTTTCCTGCCTGCGCGCCCTGGCCGGTACTGCATCTAGTTCTGGTGCCAGCATCTCTTCTGGCGAGCGATCACATGGCCCTGCTCATTAAGGTAATGAATATGCACTCCATGCCTATGGGAGTGGAGACGCGTGCATATTCATTACCTTAATGAGAAGGGCCACGTGATTCCTTGGTCGGAAGAGCTGCCAGCGCCGGAACCTACCAGATGCAATGCCAGCGAGGGCGCGTAGGTAGATGAATAGGATGTGTGCTGGAAGCCGGCGGCTGGCACTGTGTGCTATTACAGCAGAGGCTCCTGCCTCTGTGACCTGCTGCTCCACCGCTCCCCCTCCCCCGCTGGCTTCCTGGGACCGTGACTCGTGTATAAGCAGAGGGTGGCGTTTTCAGCACAAAAAAATGTGCTGAAAAACTCAGCATATACACGAGAATATACGGTAATTGTATAATAGCTGTGATATAACCACACAGTGATTGTATAGATTATACAGCCGGTAACATTTTCACACTTTACAAAAGTATTATTCATTTAGCAGAAATGTTATCCCATTATACCAAACGGTTCCGGAATTTTTCCATTACTAAATGTGTTATAAATTGAAAGATATAAGTCTAATCTGTAATAATCTAATAAACTGAATATTTAATCTTGGTAATAATTGTTCACAATGGCGCACATGTTCGTCTCTCTCACTGTTCAGATGGGGGACTTCAGCAGCCTAATGTGTCAATTGGTGGGGGCAGTCACAGTCGGACCCCGAGTAATCCTTAACTTATCACATATCCAGTAGATAGGTACTAAATAGTCATGGTGGACTATCTCTGGTGGTCTTCTAGAGAATGATTGGAGCAATGGCGTGCTTGCTCAACCTCACTTTGCAAAGCCTATTTTTGGAACTGATGGGGTCCCAGCAATTGAACCCTAAGTAATTAGCAAGGTGTCTTCAATCCTTGGCAAAACTTGGCACAAAATCTTTAAGTTTTACTCACTCTTTATGCACTTTTTACACTTTGGGAGGAATTTCCTGACACATTGGCCAAACAGTCTTCTGTTTCTCAAAGGTAGCCTTGGAAAATAGACAACTGTTCTTCTGACATATGCTTTGCCAGTATATTTTGATATACCTTGTATTTTAATGCTATTGAACAGAATATTGAAATAAACAGTCTAATCCAACTGGGATCCACATACCTGTATGTTTTATTTATTTATTTTTTTTTACCATTGGAGTCAATGGCGAATGTCTGTAAATTTAATAACGAATAGTTTGTGTCCTCCGAGCATATTGCAAGGAACAAATTATTCCATATGTATATGTAATTAAAACCTCCCACCTTTCTCTCTAATAGGTGTGATCTGACTATGTCTAATAGTTATTATTTATGTATTTCTTTATTTTTGTTTATTAATTTACATAAGAAACAACCAATACCTGAGGCACTGAGTGTGCCACATTCGTAGAGGACTGTAGTAACTTAGTACAATGTCCAAATAGGTGATCGTAAGAAATATAACATAACATCTTGACATTGAGGTCATTAGTCATACTAAATTCTTAATAACAGTTACACAATAAAATAACCTAATAACAAGTTTATAACATCCACTAAATATAATATGTAAGTCAAGAGAAAAGCAGATAAAAGGAGAGAAAATAAGAAAGCAGAGAGGAAGAAAGACAGGGAAGGAGGCGGATTGTTATTCAGTCTAAGGGTCCTGTGTTCGGTGATTCTCGCTGTATGGCTGGGGTCACACATGCGAGTGCAATGTGAGAAACTTGCGCGAGTCTCTCTCTTCAATACTCAGCATTGTCGCTGGCACTCGGGACCGGAGTGTGCGGCTGCATGTATTTCTGTGCAGCTGAACGTTCCGGTCCCGAGTGCCAGCGACAGTGCCGGGTATTGAAGAGAGAGACTTGCTCGAGTTTCTGACATTGCACTCGCATGTGTGACCCGGCCTATGCCCGATACTTGGCAGAAAATCTATACTCGAACCAATAAAATCAAGTTTTATAAAAATGGTTGTAGGAGTTGTTGGCTGTAGCAGTCAATTCTTCCATCAACATCACATCATTAATTTTAGAAAACCAAATAGCGATTGTCGGAGTGGTATCTTTATTCCAGAGTAGGGGGATGCACGCCCAAGCCGTCACAATTAGATGCCTCACTATAGAATGCCTTTATGTTTTTAGCAGGATGTTGCAGTGATGGAGAAGGACCAGAGCAGGAGTCAAGTAAGTCACAAGGTCAGTGAGCCTTCGTATCACTGATTGGGCTTTGTGATTAGCTTGCATGACCCAAAAATGTGTAGGAGATCCACTTCCTCACTGCCACATCTCCAAAACATGGGACTCATCTCAGGGAAAATGAAATGTAGGTGAGACGGGACGCTATACCATCAAAATAGCAACTTATAACTGGCTTCATGGACACGAGAACAAAACAACATTTTCTGCGTTAAAATAAAAATTTGCCTTCCTTGGTCTTTTGAAAGAGAGAAGCCTAAATTTCCTTCCTAACTGTGTCTGAAACCTGGCAAGCGGGTGGTCCGGAGGGTTAATCAGTAGAGAGTATGAAAATAATAAGGTGTGAATTAGAGGTCCTGTACTTGAGCAAACTGTCTTGAAAGTCATTTTCTCACTATTAACGATGGCTCTAGGAGGGAGCGACTGAAAAAAAATTCAACAGTTTGCCTATTCTCCAAGCATCTAGGGTGGATGGTCAATAAATATCAAGGAGATAATCTTTTAAAGGCTAAAGGTGTTCTGCTCCAAGTGACAAACTCTGAAATGGCGGGGGCGTGGCTATGCCGTGAACGGGAGAGGACGCTGGCAAGGAGAGCTCCTCATCATGCTGCTGGATCCTGGGCCCTGGACCCCTTCCTGGTGGCTTACCTAACGCTGGCTGGATCCCCTTAGACGTCGGGACCCCCTGGGTACCCCGCGGCAGGTCGGGAGGCAACTTCTGAGAGCGGGCGGCGCGGGCGGCTGGCTCCCCACGAGGCGGCGGCCATCTTGGGCGCGCAGTTCAGTTACTGAGAGCTGCAGCGCCGGCTTACATTGCTGCACCACTGCCGGGCAGGGAAGAAACCGGCTGACAATCTGAGGGAGCGCGTGGTGAGTGCCCTGAAAAAGTGGGCCCTGCGTTGTATCCCTCTTCTATTATCTGCTCACTGCGCCGGCTGGCGCCATTACTAAGGGACGCTCTGTACACCCTCCCCCATTGCAGCTATCTCTGTGGGGCCCCCTCTCCCTCCCCGGCCATAAGGAACTGTACTGAACGAGGCTGGTTGCCTTCCTCATAATCCCTGAGGTATCCCTCTGTAGCCTGATCTACAATTAACTGTTACCAGCCCTGCTGTAACCTTCATCTGTGGTGGGCGATACCTGGGCCACACGTTTTCAGCTGTTTTATTAGACCGCACTGCAGATAACCATGAGCCGACTTAAAGGGACAGGAGCGGCTGAAAAATTGAAGGAGTTTGTCAGACCTGACCCCGCTGAAAGTGCACGACATAATAGGAGCACTTCCTCTCAAGTTCATCACAAAAATCGCCCTTCTGGGGGTGAAGAGGAGATGGAGCAGGAGGAATTGACCCTTAGGCTGAGTTCACACGTGGCGTTTTTTTCGCGTTTCCGCGGCGGTTTTAACCTCGCGATTTTGCCGCGAAAACGCGAAAAATAAGCATCCCATGCATTCCTATGGGATTCCGCAATGCTGTGCTAATGCTGCGGTTTTTACCGCGGCGGAATCGCTTTGCGGTAAAAAACGCAGCATGCTCATTAATTTGCGGAATCGCGGCGATCCCGCACCCATAGGAATGCATTGTTCCGCTTACTTTCCGCATGTGGCTGTGCACACCATGCGGAAAGTAAGCAGAACATTTGCGGATAGTACCCACGGTCCGGAGGAGAGGAGACTGTCCTCCGGGCTTTGGGTACCATATCCCTGTAAAAAATAGAATTTTAAAATAAAAAATATTGATATTCTTACCTTCCGGCGTCCCGCGCAGCATTCCCGCCTCTTTCCACGCTCCTGTTCCCAGTAATCCTTTGCGAAAATGCCCGCGATGGCGTCCGTTCTCGCGGGATCGCGAAGTCTCGCGGTCATTCGCACGACGTCATCGCGAATTACCGCGAGACATCGCGATCCCGCGAGAACGGACGTCATCGCGGGCATTTTCGCAAAGGATTACTGGGAACGCCGCCTGCGAGGGACGTCGGAAGGCAAGAATAACACCATTTTTTATTTTTTTTTACATTCTATCTTTTACTACTGATGCCGCATAGGCGGCTTCAGTAGTAAAAAGTTGGTCACACTCGTCAAACACTATGTTTGATGAGTGTGACCAACCTGTCAATCAGTTCTCCAAGCGATGCTACAGATCGCTTGGAAAACGCTAGCATTCTGCAAGCTAATTACGCTTGCAAAATGCTAGTTTTTCCGAGGGAAAATCGCAGGAATTTAAAATGCGATTTTCCCGCGGAATGGAATTCCGGAACTCTAGCGGGAATTTCCGCGAGAGATCCGGTACGTGTGCACTTAGCCTTAAACAGGCATCTGAGCAATTGATACAGGCTATCTCTTTGACCAGGACATCCCTGACGGAGAAAATTGAGGATGTTTACACGGAGGTGGGGAGGCTTCGTCAAGATATGCAGGCCATGAAGGGACACATTACGGAGGTGGAGACGAGGGTGTCCAAGGTGGAGGATACCATTACACCTATGGAGGCTAAATTAACGAAGGTGGCGGGCTCCATGAATGCTCGGAAGCAGAAGGCGGATGATTTAGAAAACAATGCGCCAGAATAATATCCGTATCGTTGGTCTGCCTGAACGATCGGAAGGTCAACATCCGGAGTAGTTTTTGGAGGATTGGCTTAAGACCTCCCTGGGAGATGAATTCTCCTCAATGTTCGCTGTTGAAAGAGCTCACAGAGTCCCTACAAGACCCTTACCTCCGGGGGCCCCACCTCGACGTTTCCTGGCACGCTTGCTCAATTGTAAGGACAGAGATACCATTCTGCGTCTTGCACAACTGAAAAGTCCTATTAAGTTCAGCAATGCTGTCGTTTCAATCTTTCCGGATTTTTCCATGGAACAGCAGAAGCAGCGAGCACAATTCATCGAGGTCAATGAGGGACAGAAACATTGTATACTCTGATATATCCGGCCCGACGTCAGGTTGTTCATGAAGGTTCCTCCTTATTTTTCACGGATCCGGCGGAGGCGACTGAGTGGCTGCGGATCCATGGGGGATCCCCTGCGAAGGAATCCTAATATGGCGGCTGTTATTTCGGATCCTTTCAATCAAAGGTCTAATTGGAGCTTTCGGCGAATTCCCAAATATCAACAATACCGGACGCTGTGCTCAGTGCTGGTATCCCCTTGTTTATTTTTTGATGGGGGCGTGAGACTGTGCTCCTATGTTACTAGGTTCCTGTTTTGTTTTTTCTTTTTCAAACGTTTTAGTTTTTATAGTTGTTTAGGTAAATGCCGCAGCCGACGCCAATTTTGCTATCTGGGTGGGATCTCTGCACTTGGTTCGGGCACCATTATGCATCATATTCAGATGGACGGGAATGGGTTCTGAGGTGATTTGTATGACTTGGAACGTAAGAGGCATAAAAATCCCTCGAAAGAAAATTAAGGTATTCTCACAAATTAGACATTACAGTCCTCACATTGTGGCTCTGGTGGAGACGCACCTGACCAGGGGTACGGTTCGGTGGGTACAGAAACTGTGGGTGCAATGGTTTATACATGCTTTTCACACCAGCTATTCAAGGGGAGTTTCACTGTTAATTCATAAAGATGTTCGGTGGGAGGCCAGGGAGGCCCGGAAAGACCCTGAGGGACGATTTGTGTTTGTACATGCGCTGATTAACTCTCAGAAATATGTTATTCTTTGTATTTATAATCCCCCTCCGGCCAGTATGTCAATTATTCAGAAGGCATTGAGCTTCGCTTTGAATTACCCAGATGCACATGTCATTTGTATGGGAGATTTTAATTTGGTCATGAACGGCCATCTTGATAAATTGAGATTAGATGATGGAGTACAGGGTGGGGTTCCCCCCCCCCCGGGCACATCCCAACTGTCACAATTCATGGCGGGTAGTGGGTGGCTGGATCTTTGGAGAGTGCGCCATCCAGAGACAAGGGAATATACTTGCCATTCCTCCACTAAACGCTCTGTCTCGCATAGACTACATTTTTGGATCGCGCAGTCTGGCGACGTGGGTAGATGATATTAAACATGGAGGTAGGGGGATTTTGGATCATAGCCCAGTTATTCTTAAGCTTAAATACGGGCCATCGACTAATAGGATAACATGGAAATTGAACCCTTTTTGGCTGAAGTTGATAACATTCCCTGATAGAACGATAGATCAGTTGCCTTGCTTCGTCTCGTCCCACCCTGAAACCCGAAATATTAATGTATTTTGGGATGCTCTTAAAGCTTATTTACGGGGTTGTTTATCCTCTACGATCTCTTACATTAAATGGGTGACATCGGAGGAGGATTGCGAGATGGAGCGACGTCTGAAAGATTCGGAGGCAGCTTATGTATCTGATCAAACTAACAGTAATAGGGTAGAGTGGCTGACTGCTCAGAGGTTATATGCTCAGTACACTGACACCAAGACGAAACGTTAATTATTTTTTGCCCGGCAGTCTTATTTTGAGATGGGGAATCAGGCAAGCAAATTTTTGGCTTACTTAGTACGACAGCATAATGCGACTAACACAATTCTACAGATTCGTGATTCGGGTGGTACTTTGGTTTCCTCAACTGAGGAGATACTGAAATGCTTTTCTGACTATTATGGTTCACTATACAATTCTAAGACTGATGTGGATGGCCCGGAGTGTCTAAATTATTTGTCAGACATAGAGTTTCCTATGCTAAGTCCTTCCCAGCAGGCCTTTATGGATGCTGAGTTTACTCTGGAGGAAGTAGAGGATGCCATAAAAGACATGGCTTCCGGGAAGGCCCCTGGGCCGGATGGATTTCCTGTGGAATTATATAGGAAATACCAGGATATACTGGCGCCCCTTTTGTTGACAGTGTTTCGTGGGATTTGGGAGGGGGGATGCATGCCGGAGTCCTTTTATGAGGCCAATATAATAGTTCTTAAAAAGGAGGGGAAGGACCCTTTAGATTGTGGATCTTATAGGCCCATATCGCTAGTAAATGTGGATTATAAAATTTTTACGAAAATTTTGGCCAAAAGAGTGAATTCAGTCATATTAGATCTTGTACACTCTGACCAAACTGGTTTTATGCCTGGTAATATCCAGCCTCCATTAATATCAGACGAATCCAGTCAGTGGTCCAATATAGCTCTCTGGTACCAGATAATGAATGGGCATTGGCATCGCTGGATGCGGCCAAGGCCTTTGACTCTCTTGAATGGCCTTTTCTCCGTGCATGTTTGCAGAGGTATGGATTTGGTGATAGATTCCAAAAATGGGTCAGTGTTTTATACATGAAGCCTAAGGCCCGGGTCATCGTAAATAACTCCATATCTGAACCATTTTCACTGCATAGGGGAACTCGTCAGGGCTGTCCCCTTTCCCCGGCCCTTTTTGCTCTTGCTATTGAGGCATTGGCAATTCGTATAAGATCTTCCCCTAATGTTGCTGATATAGAAATAGCAGGTTGGACGGACACCATAGGCCTATATGCTGACGATATGGTGATATTTATGGACAAAGCGGAGGAGACTCTGACAGGAGTTATCACTACTATAAATAAATTCAGTAAATATTCTGGCCTATATATAAATTGAGAGAAATCTGCTTTGATGCCTCTTTCCCACACTCCAATGCCACGACTTGAGACTCTCTCCTTACTGCCCATTGTATCCAGTTTTAAATATCTGGGTATTCATATTTCTCAGAGTAGTAAGTTTGATCTACAACTCAATATACAACCATTGCTGGAGATGGTCAAAGGTAAATTTGCAATCTGGGGTAAACTTCCACTGTCTGTAGCCGGACTTATTAATTTAATTAAAATGATATTACTCCCCAAGCTTAACTACTTTCTTCAACATAGTGCGGTAGTGGTGCCCAAATCCTTTTTTGCTAATCTGAATTCCCAAACCACATCCTTTATTTGGGGGAAAGCCATGCCTAAACTTAAGCTAACCACTTTACAGAGGCCCAAGAGGGGAGGGGGGGCAGCGTTACCCGATTTCTTCTTATATTATTTGGCTGGACAGGCCAAGGCCATAAGTACATGGATGCCTGGAGGTCATCTTCCAAATTCTGAGAGTCATCTACTTCATGCTGCACGGATTAGTTGCCCACTGGGTTTTTTAGAAATGAGGAAAATAAATGTCTCGAGACTGTTACCTCTGCTTCGTCTGGCACGATCGATATGGAGACAGATTAATGGGGTGGTTGGATTTGGGGATATTATTGCTGAAATGCCCCTATGGAATAATGACTACCTCCCGATGCTACTTGAACATCCATCCGCCGAGTTTTGGGCTCAGTATAGTATCTCTACGATAGGTGATCTGTATGATCATGGAACTTTGGTGTCCTTTGAGCAATTACAAGTTAATCGCAGTGTCCCGAGATCCCAATTTTTCCGTTATTTACAACTAAGATCAGCTTTTCAATCACACATGAGATGTATAGGTATAGATAATGCCATTTCGTCTCTACCCTTGATAGGGATCCTCAAATCACAGGGCCTTCAAGGTCTCAGCTCCTCTCTATATACATATATGTTGTCAGTGGGGACAGAATGTGCCTTAGATTCCGTTAAGAAGAAATGGGGGGGGATCATCCCGGATACACAGAGTGAGGAATGGGAAGAAATCCTGGAGTCGCCAATCTGGGTGTCTCCGTCTGCCAACAACAGGATGATACAATTGTATATTATTAATCAATCATATTTATCTCCGATTCGACTCTTTAAGATGGGCCGATACCCATCATCGGAATGTTTGAGATGTCACTCAATAGATGCAGACTTTATCCATATGATCTGGTGCTGTCCTGTTGTTGCGCAATACTGGAGGGAGGTGACATCATTATTGACATCTTTGGTACACACCCCTGTTCCCCTTGAGCCACTGATCTGTCTATTTGGAGTGTGGGATGAGGAGGCATGGCGTCATTATGTTGGGATTTTTTAACATCATATACTAAATGTGTGTATTGTATAACTGCTTATGGTTTAATAAACAAATTTAAAAAAAACAACTCTGAAATGGCCCCTATTTACTGTATACAAACTCGGAAAACACTATCATCGAGACCCGGGAAAAAAAGTGGATTGCCCAAAATCGGAAGCATGTAAGAGTATTGTGGTATGATATGGACACGCACTACAGGAAGGGAACAGCAATCCAGAGTAGCCCCAATTGTGTCCAACCAGGGGGCTGATATGAGAGGGACATTTGTAAAACCTTGTTCAATCCCAACCCATGCTTTTCCCGGGCCATTTCTACACCAATCCAGTATCCTAGACAGGTGGGAAGCAATATAGTAGGATCTGAAGTCGGGAAGCGCTATACCCCATGAAGATTTGGAACAATATGATATAGTTCTTCTAATATGAGGAAGTTTGCCGGCCCAAATAAACTTGGTTTATACTGATGCTAAACATCTGAAGAAGGACAAGGAAATTCTAATAGGGAGAGCTTGTATGACATATAAAATTCAGGGTCAAATGTTCATTTTGAAAATTGCACTTCTTCCGAACCCTGTAAAGGCTCTTCTCATCCATCTTGAGCAGTTATCTCTCACCTAATAGTTATTATTGATCAATGACCAGCATTGATCTGTTGTGCTATTCGTACAGTAAAAGTGTTATGCCAGTAAGAATGTTATTTTGTTTATCATTTATCTTTCTAGAAATCAGACCTTGTTCTTCATCTCCTTGTCTTAACGGGGGTGTGTGCAGAGACGTGGGGACCACTTATACATGTGTTTGTACTCAAGGCTTCACTGGAACCAACTGTGAAAGAGGTAAAGTCCAATATAACTATAATTTTGGATGTCATCTATATCCCAAAAACTCAATTTAAACTATTAAAATAGTCATGTTGAGGAATTAGCCTGTATAAAAAATCGTCCCCTTGTTATAATTGTTACCTCCTTAGTTTTTCAGAAAAAGCGTTTTGTTACATATGCAAATGATGAAGTTCCGGTGCACCACTCTGTCTCATCAATCACCATGCCACGCACCTCGCCTTATAATGACTGGTAGCACTTGCTTGCTCAAAGTGATTGTTGCCTGAACTTAATACTCCGTTCTGTAGTCGAGAACACACAGTGTCAGGCCTCATTCAGACATGGGTCTTTTTTCTCATACGCAAAAATGGTCTGAGTTTCATCAGTGTTTTTTGAACATTGAAAAACTTTAGAAATTCAGTTTGATCTGTAACTGTGGTACATATCTACACTAGAATGTTTACCCTTTAGAATTACCTATGTCCCTTTATGAGTCCCTTTTATGTCTCAATAGCCTGCTCCGCTGTACAAAGTCTGCTCCTCTCTATGCTTATTCTAAACCCAATTAGATTAACCCCTAGAAGATAGTTGCCTGTTGACTCAATGTATGGAGAGTTATATCCTTGCTAAGGCTTTGTTCACACTTCTTTCTGTTTGTCTGTTTCGTTTTGTAGAACAAACAAATTTAATATATGTCTAAAATAGATTCTTTGCAAAATTGATGCAAATGGAAGCAGAGGGCCCTATTGATTATCATGCGGTGTGTCTGGTTTCCATTATGTGTTCATTTTTAGAATAGAAGAATAAGCGCATCATGCAGAATTTTGTCTTCCATTTTAAAAACAGATACGTAGCAGAAACCAGATGAACCTCCCGATAATCAACAGTGCCCTCTGATTCCATTTGCAGCAGTTATGTAACAGATTCATTTTGGATATGGATTGTTTGTCTGGTCCTCAAAACAAATAAGAAAAATGGAAAGGGCAAACCGATATTTCAACAGCCGTACCCCAATAAGTAATGAATCCTGTGCATTCAGTATTTTCCTGTTACTGTATTTGCCCTTTTCACAATACAGTCAAGTGAGACCACATATTCATTGCCAACCAAACCTGGTGCCAGTGTTCAACTCATAAACTGGTTTAAAGTGGGTAATCCCAGGTCAAGCATTCTTTGAATAATGCTAGAATATGCCATTAATGCCTGATTTACAAACAAAAGAATACAGCAGCCTCTGCAAGCGCGAATAAGTATGCAAACATTCAATATATGGAATTTGAACTGTTTTATAGAATATGTTTATAAAATGAAGGTACTTAGAGCATAAATTGGCGAATTCATGAGAGCCCACCAGCCAGGACAAGGCATAGCTTTCTTTGATGGTACCCTAATTTCTCCTTTGCCTCAATGGGGGGACACAGGACCATGGGTGTATGCTGTTGCCACTAGGAGGCTGACACTAAGTGAATACAAAAAAAGTTATCTCCTCCTCTGCAGTATACACCTACCAATGGCTTCAGCCTGAACCAGTTCATGCTTAGTGTCCGTAGGAGGCACATGGGTCTGACCATAATTTTTTATTTTATTTTTTACTTTTTACCTTTTACATACACTATCGTTCAAAACTTTGGGGTCACCCAGACAATTTTGTGTTTTCCATGAAAACTCATACTTTTATTAATCAAATGAGTTGCCAAATGAATTTAAAATCTAGCACAGACATTGACAAGGTTCCAAAAAAAGATTTTTATTTGAAATAATAATTTTCTCCTTCAAACTTTGGTTTCGTCAAAGAATGCTCCATTTGCAGCAAATACAGCATTGCAGACCTTTGGCATTCTAGCAGTTAATTTGCTGAGGTAATCTGGAGAAATTTCACCCCATGCTTCCAGAAGCTCCTCCTACAATTTTGTTTGGCTTGATGGGCACTTTCTGTGTACCATACGGTCAAGCTGCTCCCACAACAGCTCAATGGGGTTGAGATCTGGTGACTACGCTGGTCACTCCATTACAGATAGAATATCAGCTACCTGCTTCTTCCCTTAATAGTTCTTGCATAATTTGGAGGTGTGCTTTGGGTCATTGTCCTGTTGTAGGATGAAAGTGGCTCCAATGAAGCGCAGTACACAGGGTATGGCATGACGTTGCAAAATGGAGTGATAGCTTTCCTAAATCCCTTTTACCTTGTACAAATCTCCCACTTTACCAGGACCAAAGCAACCCCAGACCACATTACCCCCACCTTGCTTGACAGATGGCGTCAGGCACTCTTCCAGCATCTTTTCTGTTGTTCTGCGTCTCACAAATGTTCTTCTGTGTGATCCAAACACCTCAAACTTGGATTTGTCTGTCCAGAACACTTTTTTCCAATCTTCTTCTGTCCAATGTCTGTGTTCTTTTGCCCATATTAATCTCTTCCTTTTATTAGCTAGTCTCAGATATGGCTTTTTCTTGGCCTCTCTGCCGTGAAGGCCAGCATCCTGGAGTCGCCTCTTCACTGTAGACGTAGACACTGGCGTTTTGCGTGTACTATTTAATGAAACTGGCAGTTGAGGACCTGTGAGGGGTCGATTTCTCAAACTACAGACTCTAATGTACTTGTCTTGTTGCTCAGTTGTGCAGCGGGGCCTCCCACTTCTCTTTCTACTCTGGTTAGAGCCTGTTTGTGCTATCCTCTGAAGGGAGTAGTAAACACCGTTGTAGGAAATCTTCAGTTTCTTGGCAATTTCTCGCATGGAATAGCCTTCTTTTCTAAGAACAAGAATAGACTGTCGAGTTTCACATGAAAGTTCTTTTTTTCTGGCCATTTTGAGAGTTTAATGGAACCAATAAATGTAATGCTCCAGATTCTCAACTAGCTCAAAGGAAGATCAAGTTTATAGCTTCTCTAATCAGCCAAACTGTTTGCAGCTGTGCGAACATACTTGCACAAGGGTTTTCAAGGGTATTCTAACCATCCATTAGCCTTCTTACACAGTTGGCAAACACAAAGTACCATAAGAACACTGAAGTGATGGTTGTTGGAAATGGGCCTCTATACACCTATGAAGACATTGCATTACAAACCAGACTTTTGCAGCTAGAATAGTCATTTACCACATTAGCAATGTATAGAGTGTATTTTTGAATCCTTTAATGTTAGATTCATTGGAGAAAACGGTGCTTTTCTTTAAAAAATAAGTACATTTCTTAATTACCCTAAACTTTTGAACGGTAGTGTATTTTCTACAAAGAATATAGGGCCGATGGATCCTTTCAAGGGTCCAATCTCCCCAAATCAACAACAGACGGGAACGTCGAGTGTCGCCTCCACATGCCCCCTCCTGCACCGTTGAAAGCCATGCCTGAGCTGATTATAGGGGCGACAGGTCCCTTCAAGGCACCGATCTCCCTGCACCAACAACAGACGGGAACATGGAGTGTCGCCTCCATGGTACCCCCTTCTGCAGCCAGGCTTACAGCCGGACAATAGCCCTGTCCCATCCTCAGGGAATGAACCTCTAGGATGTACAGAAGCGTCAATGGCATCCGTGTGACCCCCACTGCATCACCACTGATAGAACAGCGGTGATAGGAGGCGAACGGTCCTTCTTCACCTCCCTAACAAAGGGATGGTGGATGGAGGGTTGCTGCCCCATCCACGCTGCAGCACCTGACCTGCAAGCAGAACAATCGAGCTCTGCACTTTTTTCAATGGGCCTCCGGATCCTGCGAGTAGGTGCCCAGATCAGGCTTGACGTGCGCGCCCTCTCTGTCGTTTACGACAAATGGGTCTGAGACCTGGTGTCTTCTGGATATAAAATCCTTCCCTTCTCGTTCCAGAAAACAAAAAGTTCCAGGGGTGATACTCGAACCTGTCCGTGCTCCCAAGAAAGGGACGGGTCAGTGCGGCCCATCCTGGACCTCAAACTTCTAAGCAAGTTTTGGCCAGGTTCAGCTCTTCAGGACGGAGTCCTTCCATACCGTCATAACCCCTATGGAGACGGGGGAGTTGCTAGCATCCATCGACATCCGGGATGCTTGTCTTCATTTCCCCATCTTTACCCCTCACCTGACGTTTCTGTGCTTTGCTGTTCTCGAGGAACACTTCCAGTTCACAGCATGGCCCTTCAGTCTCTCCACCGCTCCCAGAGTGCTCACGAAGGTCATGGTGGCTGTCATGTCCATTCTCCACTCTCGTGACATGGTCATGTTGCCATACTTATGCAACTTTCTAATAAAGGGACCATCCTTCCAAAACTGCACGGAGCGCATGTGTATTCCTTTGGATACTCTTTGACGGCAGAGTTGGTTGATGATGAAAAAAAAAAAGCCTTCCCTAGATCCAGCTCAGCGGATATTTTTTATTTTTTTTTTAACAGATGATCCTGGACACCTCCCAAGGGTCAGTGTTTCTCCCTCGAGACACGGACTCTTTATTGTCCATCCCCTCATTCCATCTGTTTCTTCATGGAGGCACTGGAGAAAATGGTGGCAGCAATGGAAGCTGTTCCCTTCACCCAGCTACACCTCAGTCCTCTGCAGCATGCGCTTCAAGCAGCCTCAGACAGGAGTCCATTCCCTCTCGACCGGCTGTGCCTCTTGCCCCTGCGGGTCAAGCAGGCGCTCAGGTGGTGGACGTTGCAGTCTTCCCTCATCCAGGAGAGAGATCTTTTCTCCCGGTCCATTGGCTAATGGTCACTCCGATGCCAGCCTTTTAGGTTGGGAGCTATCTTCCGTCATCACACTGTCCAGGGGCGTTGGTTGGCTCAGGAGTCTCGCCTTCTGATCAACGTCCTGGAGATCGGGTGTTTGGGTTATCCCATACATCAATCATCAAGGAGGTACTCCCAGCAGTGCAGCAATGCATGAGGTGGTTCATATCCTCCACTGGTGGAACCACTCAGTCATTTTAGCAAATCACATTCCGGACATGGAAAACTGGGCGGTAGTCTCCCTCAGCCACCAGGGTCTCACCTTGGGAGAGTGTGCTCTTAACCCGGAGGTCTTCCAGCAGATCTATTATCGCTGGGGGATCCCGGCTGTGGATCTGATGACTTCAAGATTAAACGCCAAAGCTCCCGAGTACATTGCTCGGTCTCGGGATCCAGAAGTTTTTGGAGCGGATGCACTGGGTTTCGTCTTCCGTACGTGTTATCCTCTGCTTCCGTTACTTCCGAGGGTCGTCAGGAAGATCACAGCAGAAGGAGTGCCAGTGATCCTAGTCGCTCCAGATTGTCCACAGCTTTTCGCCGACGTCCCTTGGCGACTACTGGATCGACCAGATCTGCTCTCTCAGATTCCGATTTGCCACCAGAATGCAGGGGTCCTGTGTTTAACGGTTTGGCCTTTGAATCCTGGCTCCTAACATCACGTGGTTTCGACCATGATGAGCATCTATTACCACACCTGGAAAAGCTTTTTCACAGGGTGCAGAAACCAGATGTCCTTCCCTCATCTTCTTCATTCTTACCACTTCAGAGTTCTTCCAAGCTGGCCTGGAGTCAGGCCTGGCGCTTAGGTCCCTCGATGGTCAGCTCTCGGCTTTATGGATTTTATTCAAGCGCAGGATTGCTTCCAATCTGCCAGTGACTACTTTCATTCAGGGGGTCTATCATGTGATCCCCCCCATAGGATGCCGTTAGATGCGCGAGACCTTAACCTGGTCCTGGGTGTTCTTCAGGAGACACCTATTCCAATCTTCCACCAGGACAATGTGGTTTTCAGGCCGTCCCCGGCTTTCTGGACGATGGTGGTATCTTCTTTCCACCTCAACAAGGATATTGTTCTGCACTTGTGTTGTCCGGCACAGGTACATTGTATTGAGAGTGCTATTCAAGCTCCACATAGTGAGGGCTCTCAGAAGGTATGTCTTGTGGACGGCGTCCTTCCATAAGATGGACGCCTTGTTTGTGTTTCCTGAGGGTCACAGGTAGTGCTTAGCCACTTCAAAGTCCATTATAGCCAGGTGGATTCCCTCAGCTATTCATGAATCCTACTGTGTTGGAGGCAAGCCTATCCCAGAGGGGATTAGGGCACACTCCACTCGGTTGGTGGACGTTGCTTGGGCCATTCGGGACCAGGCGTCAGCAGAACAGGTCTGCAGGGCTGCAACTCGGTCCAGTCTGCACATATTCTCGAAGCACTACCATATCCACACTCTGGTTTCCACGGATGCAGGTCTGGGCAGACGGTGTCTGCAACCGGCAGTTGCGCCCCTTTGGTCAGTTGATTATGAGGCTTGATCTGTCATATTGTTCCCCAACCAGGACTGCTTTAGGATGTCCCATGGTCCTGTGTCCCCCAATGAGGCGAAGGAGAAACAGGGATTTTTGTGTACTCGCTGTAAAATCCTTTTCTTCGAGCCATTCATTGGGGGACACAGCACCCACCCTGTTGACCTGATGGCTATGTTTGTTCTTTTGTTTCACATGTTGTTCCTCTATTTGATGGTTATGTTTTCCTACTGCTTTGTCACTGAACTGGTTCGGGCTGGAGCCAGTGGTAGGAGCTAACTTTTTTTTGTTTTCACTTAGTCTCAAGCCTCCTAGTGGCAGCAGCATACACCTATGGTTCTGTGTCCCCCAATGAGTGGCTCAGAGAAAAGGATTTTACGTTGAGTGCACAAAAATCCCTATATTTATCAAATGTGCCTCTCCAGGGCTAAAACCTCACAAATTTGGTCTACATTTCCACGATGAGCTTTTGGTGAGTCTTTGATGCTCATTGCAGTTTTTTACATGCATTTTTATTGCATTTTAGACACTGCATTTTGTCTCTTCTTGGTGTGTCATGTTTCAAAGCTGCTGTGTTTTGATACTTCCTGGTATGTGACTCTGACAAAACTTTATTGATATGGTCATATGCAGATTGCATGCGTTTTTTTAATGCATTTTCGCCAAGGAAATGCTCTAAAAACACATGTGCGTTTTGAACTTGCGGATTTCCAACATCTAAAGCAAGTTTATGGGGAAAATTTGCACATAAAACTCTGTAAGAGAAATTGATATGCTGTGGATGTGAAACGCTCACTGCAGGTCAGTTTATGCTGCAAATAAAAAGCACATCGGCTATGAGATGTCTATAAAGCCCATTCAATTTGCTGGAACTGTAAGACGCTGCATTTTCGATGCAGTGAAAATATGGATCATCGAAAACTCACCAAAATCTCATGGTGGGTATGTAGGATCCAGCACTAGTTAAAACCGCTTCAGGTTTCTTAACGTCTGTGTTTCCTTTTTTCACGCATACGACATGTACCCATTATAACCTATGGTGTTATGCACATGTCTGTGTTTTAACATGGCCTGTGTGCCCGTGCAAAAGACGGAGACGTCCGTTTTTTCCGACAACACGGATGACAAGGGCCAATATAAGTCTATCGGTCCGTGAAAAACACGTACAACACACCGATGGCATCCATGAATCATCCATGTGCCATCCGTGTTTGACATTTCAGAATATAGAAGGTTTGAACTTTTCTTTATCAATACCAGCAAAACACTGATGACCACAGTGATGTTAAGGACAGACACACGGATAGCCATAGTCCGTGGCAGGCCATGTGGTTTTCAGATCAAGCTTTATTGGTACAGTAAAATATGCAGAAGCATCCCATTTTTTAGCCTAGTGATTTGCCATCAATGCGCATTCAGAGACAACCCTTTCAAATCTCATCACTATTTTTTTATCTTTTTCACCTTTTTTCCCATAAATTGTGTATCTTGTATAATATTTCTACAATAGGAAACATATTTTAGAGTTTTTAAACATTCCTCGTTAACCTTTTCCTCCATGTATTTCTAGAAGTCAGACCGTGCTCCTCATCTCCATGTCTGAATGGAGGATTGTGCAAGGATAGAGATGACAGTTACAGTTGTCTGTGTACATGGGGATTCACCGGGAAAAACTGCGAGACCGGTGAGTGAAAGCCATTTTATTTTTTCCTTTTACTTACTTTGCAGCAAAACATTAATAGTGGCAGGTGATTAGTTTACAGCAATTAGATTTGAAAAAAAAAATCAGTTATTTTTTAAGTTTTTATTTTTATTAGTTACTAGCTGAAGAGCCTGGCATTGCCTGGGCATAGTAACTAACTGTGGTTAGTTAAAACAAATTATACTGATTATCCTCCATCCAATAGTCCCGTGCCCATATAGCCATCATACATATCCTCCATCCCATAGTCCAGATCTTACTGACCCCCCCGGCGCGGTCTCTGCAGTCCCCCCTGCTTGTCCCACGGTCTCAGGCACCCTCCTTCAGCGGTCCCGGGGTACCACTCATATTCATGTCTTTAATGAGCGGTACCACGTGACCGCTGAAGGAAGGAGCCTGAGATCGCGCCAGGAGGGGGTAAGTATATGCGATATTCACCTGTCCCCGTTCCTCCGCTGCGGCCGCTCTGTCCTCCGCGTCCTCTGGCTGTGATGTTCAGGTCAGAGGGCGTGATGACGTAGTCGGTGCGCGCCGTGCCCTCTGCCTGAACGTCACTGACAGAGGGACCCGGAAGACAGAGCGGGTGCAGCGATGGACCGGGGTCAGGTAAATATCGCCAGTTCGGGGGTCCTGAGCCAGCGGTGACACCGGCACCTGGCCCCCATAGCGTACCGGTGTCTCCGCCTGCTCAGGACACTGGGCCAGGTGAGTGTCATTTTTTTTTTCTATTTGCAGCAGCAGCATATGGGGCCTATTCTATGGAGCATCTTATGGGCCAGCATATGGGGGCATAATGTATGGAGCCTCTTATGGGGGCATAATGTATGGAGCATCTTATGGGGGCATAATCTATGGAGCATCTTATGCGGACATAATCTATGGACCATCTTATGGGGGCAAAATCTATGGAGCATTTTATGGGGGCAGCATATGGGGCATATTATTCTATGGAGCAGCATATGGTGCATAATCTATGGAACATGTTATGGGGCCATAACCTTTATGGTGCAGCATATTATTCTATGGAGCATCTTATGGGGCCATTATTAACCTTTGTGCAGCATTATATGGGGTGTATTTTGTATGGAGCATCTTATGGGGCTCATCATGAACTGTATGGAGCATTATATGGGGCTCCTGATTCAAGATGGATATTCAAAACATTTAACCTACTGATGTCTCAATTCATTTTACTTTTATTGGTATCTATTTTTATTTTTGAAATTTACCAGTAGCTTCTGCATTTTCCACCCTAGGCTTATACACGAGTCAATAAGTTTTTCCCATTTTTTGTGGCAAAATTAGGGGGGTCGGCTTATACACGGGTCGGGTTATACACAAGTATATACGGTAATACAAAAAATGTTATTATGATTTCAGAATTGTTTCAACTGTCTGTAGAGAGAAATTAAAAATATGTTTGATGGATGTATCCTGTGTTGGATGTGGCTGTATTTCAATCACCCCTTTTTCCACAAAATAAAAAATAAAGAAGGTTGCCTTTCTACTCAGATAATTCTTCTCTTTTCCATTCACTTTGATTCGTGATTAAAAACTGACTAGTTGAATCCTTCTAAGCTCTATGTAGAAACAGGAGTTCAGTTTTCCTTGTACGAGTCATGAGTTGCTGCAAAATACCCTGGCAGGGGAGAGAAGGGAGAAGCTGGGTCAGAAGGTGAAGAGAGCAATGATTTTTGCAGAGAAAAGAGAATTAGCTCAGTAGAAAGGAAAAATGAGCAGTTTTAAGTACACAGTGCTATATAATATGATTACTGCAATATATTAAGAGGATAAAAACTTTGAGATGAGGAGGAATGCTCCTTTAATACCAATCCTAAAAAAAACAATGGTGGATTTGCATTTTTATTCTACCATAACCACACCACTTGAAACTTTTTTTCCATTTTTACTACATTTTATGATAACATGGATTGAAAACATGTTATCATTCAAAATTACAACACGTCAAGCAAAAATACACATACAGATTTGTCTCTTACAAGAAGGGGAGGAAAAAAACAGTACAGCAAAAAAAAAATTCAGCCGAAAAGGAAGGAGTTAACTACATATGTAGCAATAAGTTTTTCACTAGTTGCTGTTAAGTAAGTAATAATCTCATGATTTTACCCACCAGACTTCTGTTGTAATGAGCTGTTTTGTGTTGTTTTCCCTCTAAACCCAGAGTTCAGGCCATGCTTATCATCACCTTGTGTCAATGGCGGTACCTGCGAGGATATGGGAGATGGTTATATCTGTGTGTGCACCCCTGAATTCAATGGCGTGCATTGTGAGACAGGTGAGAATCTACTAGTTCTGTATATCATTGCCTTTGTACCTTTTTTTTTGTCTAGTTAGGGTTAGGGTTCCATTTGCGCATATGAGCAGGATTTAGTAATTCTAGATTTCAGCTGATTCATCAATTGCAACATCTTAACCTCTTCACACCGTGGCCAATTTCCGTTTTTGATTTTCGTTTTCTCATCCCCTCCTTCCAAGAGTGATAACTTTTTTATTTTTCCGTACATGTAGCCATATTAAAGCTTGTTTTTTTGCTGGACAGTCTAGGGTGACCGGATCTCATATGGGGGGGGAAAAATGTCAGAATCTTGTTCGTCTGGACCCCACAAAACGATTCCCCTTTCCAGATATTGAGATAGCCAAAATTTGAGCTCGATCAAACGACGTTAACCCGTGCCGCTCGTCGCTCAAAGTTTGAAAAAATCCAAATTGAGGTATTTTAAGATTTAGGTATTTTGCATAGTCTGTTAGACTATAAAGAATGTGACAACAACATTCGAGGAAATAGCCCTGACCAAATTTTCGAACCATTTGTGGTATTTAAATGCAGAGTTGGTGGGATTATCGTTTTTTGATCCCACCATTACAGACAATGAAAAGTTGTTAATGGCTAATAAATTGCTCAGTAGCACAGATGAACCATCAGAGCACGCTAACCTACATGAGTTGATAATTTTACATAGTTATCTAATCTATTCTAGAGCTTTTGTTAAAGTAGTTTTTGAAACGTCAGAATATAATGCTCAGCATTTGCTTACAACTTGCAGGACATATTGCTTTTGTTCTTCATCTTTTGTCAGAAGGTCGTTAAAGTCGGTCACTTCCTACCTCTTTTAATTTTTCTTTCCTAACTTTTGGATTTACAACCCTAGCGTGCTCTGATGGTTCATCTGTGCTACTGAGCAATTTATTAGCCATTAATAACTTTTCATTGTCTGTAATGGTGGGATCAAAAAACGATAATCCCACCAACTCTGCATTCAAATACCACAAATGGTTCGAAAATTTGGTCAGGGCTATTTCTGCAATGTTGTTGTCACATTCTTTATAGTCTAACAGACTATGCAAAATACCTAAATCTTAAAATACCTCAATTTGGATTTTTTCAAACTTTGAGCGACGAGCGGCACGGGTTAACGTCGTTTGATCGAGCTCAAATTTTGGTTATCTCAATATCTGGAAAGGGGAATCGTTTTGTGGGGTCCAGACGGACAAAATTTCGACATCGATTTTTTGCGGTCACCCTACTGGACACATTGTACTTTTGAATGACACCATTAATCTTATCTTAAGCGTGGAAAAAATTCCAAGTGCATCAAAATTGTAAAAAAAAAAAGTGCAATTCCACAATTGGTTTTTGGATTTTTTAGTTACCAGATTCACTGAAATTAAAAACTGATCTGACAATATGATGCTAATAATAATAATAATAATAATGTGAAAAAAAAATATAAAATTCTTATAAAAAAATATACTTCAATTGCCATATTCCGAGTACCGTAACGTTTTTCATTTTTGGGATTTGGAGCTTGATCCACCCTGAGCTGATGTTTTTACTGATACAATTTTGGAGTAGATATAATGTTTTGATAGCCTTTTATTTTATTTTATTTTTATTGCAATGTTGCTACAGCCAGAAGAACGTAATTCTTCCATTTCAATTTTTTTTCTCGTTACGCCATTTACCGATCAGATTAATTTATTTTATATTTTCATAGGTCGGAATTTTACGAACGCAGCAATACCAGATAGTGTATGTGTATTTTTAGTTTCAATAAGTTTTATTTGAAACATCATATGAAACCACAAAAAACAATAACCAATCTCCCATGCAAGGCAGCATATATTATTATATTTATAATAACAAATTAGACATACAAGAAAGAAGACAAGACAGGTAGGGGAAGGATAGATAGCAGGAGTTCAGCCATACAGTGCTTAATATTAATATGAAGAACCAATTTGAAACGTTCTTCTCAAGTAAATACCCAGTGTTTGATATTAGTTCTGGTAAGGCCTTTTCTATAAGTCTTAAACGGTTAAGGGGAAAGCCGCAAAGCCAAATCTAGTTGTGTATTTGGATGTAATTCTATCCAAGAATTCCAGACCTTGAGAAATAGGTTCCACGTATCAGATCTAGTAGATTCTATCCGCTCATATAACATGATGGTATTCATTCTTTCTTTTACCAATTATATCGACAGTGAAGGGGTTTTCCATCTTGCTGCTATGTGAATCTTTGTTGCCATACACAAGTAATTCACCAATTTATGAAAACTTTTAGAGAACCTCGGCGGCTTAGTACCCAATAAAAAGACAGAGGGTTCTAAATCGATTTGTTCTACCAGACGATTCACTTTCTTCCAGAGCTCCGAGACCACTGTACAAGACCACCAAATGTGTTTCATATCCCCTGATACCCCACAACCCCTGAAACAATCACCCGAGACACTAGGGAACATAATATGAATTCTTTCTGGTACATAGTAGGATCTATGTGGAACCTTCAAAGAAGTCTCTACCAATGAAGTTTGATAACTACCTTTAGATAATGTCTCACTACTACGGTACCAGTCATCAATCGACATGACGAATCCTAAATCTTCCTCCTATTGTAACATATAATCTAATTTTCTTTCATCATGAGGTGGACTAATAGTAGAGTAAATCAAAGAAATCATTCCTTTCCCCAATGGCTCTTGTAAGCATTTGTTCTCAAAACTCGTTATCCAGAGAGGAGTTTTTCCTGGGAGAATTTGCTTAGCAAAGTGAAATACCTGGTTTATACGCATTATTTCCCTTGCAGGAGGTGTGAATTTTTGAATAAATTCTTGTCTGTTCCACATTACATTAAATGGAGAGCAGAGGTGCTTGAGTAAGTAGATCCCCTTAGTGAACCACCACGAAAAAAGGTGTGGTTCCAGCCCTTGTTGGAACATAGGGTTATGAAAAATATTGATCAGTGGTGAAGGGTTGGATTGCATCTCATATTTAAACCTATCTTTCCTCCAGAGCGTTAGTGAATGGACCATGTAAGGGGCCATATTTATCAAATTCTGTGGCAAATGTTTTGTGGACCACATTAAGCCTGAAAATGAGTACGGTCTGGATAGAATGGATTCCAGGAGAACCCATCTAGGTGTATTCCCGTGTGGACAGGTGTTGACTAATTGGGCAATCTGGGCTGATTTGTAGTAAAGTGCGAAATTAGGTAAGGACAAACCTCCCAATTTCCTATGGAGGAACATGGTCTTCTGCGCAATTCTAGGCCTTTTCCCCAACCAAAGAAATTTAGATATCATAGAATGTAAATGGGTGAATGTTCTGGTTGGTACCAATAATGGGAGGGATCTGAAAAGATATAAGAAACGAGGAAGGGGGACCATCTTTATTGTGTGTATCCTACCCAGTCAAGATAAATTTGCCGAAGGCCATCTATTTAAGTCTGCTTGGAAATTCTGGATTAATGGGGCATAATTCCATTTAAATAGTGTTGTCCTATCGGAAATGTTCATTACATATAAATCCAAATTGAGATGTTATATTGTTTTGCTCCACTTTTGGTAAGTTGACAAATAACGCTTCGGACTTTTCTACATTTATTTTGCGTCCACAAATTTTTTCAAGTTCGTGCAGAAGTGGAAATAGATGGGGGAGTGAGGTATGAGGGCTATTTAATGTTAGAAGAAGGTCGTCTGCATATAGACTGACCTTATTATATTGCTCTCCCAAATCCTCAGGGCCCAGTATGTTTTGGTTTTTCCTTATAGCCTCTGCTATAGGTTCCATTGTGAGGGTAAAGAGGGCAGGAGACAACGGGCAGCCTTGCCTGGTACCTCTTTTAATGCTTATTGGGGAAGGATGCATCGCAGGAAGCTTTAAAAAGGCTATAAGTTTATCATATAATAACTTGAGGCACCTGATTAATTTAGAGGAAAACCCAAATTTAGATAATACCTTAAAAAGGTATGTCCACAAGACCGTGTCAAAGGCTTTTGCAATATCGAGGGCAAGCAGTAGAAGTCGCTTTCGGCAGATATTTGTTGTGTGAATGATATTTAACGCCCTCCTTATGTTATCTGGTGCCTGTCTCGTAGGTATAAAACCTACCTGGTCTCGATGGATAAGTTGGGGAAGAATACTATTAATCCTTTCAGTTACAATAGATGTGAAAATTTTTAAATCTATATTTAAAAGTGATATGGGTCGATAGTTTTTAGTTAGAAGGTGATCTCTTTTGCGTTTCAGGATTAGTTACATGTGCTATATAAAACTCTGGGGGCATTTGTACACCGTGTAAAAGTGAATTACAGAAACCTTTTATAAAGGGTGTAAGCGTCTCACTAAATTTTTTATAATAAATTGCTGAAAGGCCATCCGGTCCGGGTGCTTTACCTTTTTTTTTAATTTTTTAATTACTGCGGCAATTTCTTCCTCTGAGATATCACAATGAAGATGTTGATCTGTAGAGTTGGGTTCTTTTAGGGAGGTTGAGGTTATTGAGGAAGGACTCTAGTAGCAACGGAGGGGGAGGTTGTGGGGCAGAATACAGGCTTTGGTAATAGGCATGAAAGGTATCATAAATTGTATCAGGGTGGGCCGGAATTTGTCCATTAGGTTTTTTATAGCCGAGATGATATTGAGTGACTCTCTTGCCCTAAGCTTCCGAGCTAACATTCTATTAGGTTTGTTAGCATATTTGTAGAATTTAGCCTTAGTCCAGATCAGGGCCCTCTCCGTTTTAGTGGTGAGGATAGCGTCTAGCTGTAATTTAGTATCATACATTTGTTTAGTTAAATATATATCTGGAGAAAGCTGGTTAGCCATTTCTAATTTAAACAACTTATTTTTAAATCTAGTCTGGCGTTCCGACCTTTCCTTTTTTTCACTAGTTGCAAGCTTAATTAAGGAACCAGTGATATATTTTTTATGTGTTAGCCATAATATTCCAGGGAAGGGGTCTCCTGTTTTATTAGTTTCAAAAAAATTTGCTAGATCCTCCTTAATTAATGTAATGTTAACCGGGTCTACCAAAAGAGATTCGCTCAATCGCCATCTATATAACCTGGACATGGTGATATTAAATTTGAAAACAGAAAGGACCGCATCATGGTCTGACCATGAGGACGGGATATGACGTGTGTTATCAGATGCATATCAATCCTAGAGTGCGTTTTGTGTGCTGGAGAAAAATACGTAAAACTTTTCAACAATACTCTTTCATAAGACTAAGAATTCTTTTCCTCTCCACCTTTGAGACATCAGATCGCCTCGCCGCACTACTATCCAAAGAAAGGTTGATAGTAAAATTGAAATCTCCACACCAAATCAGGTGATGGTATGAGAGCGCGGTGAGCCTTGACAGAATCAGCTTAAAGACTGAGAATTGAGCAGAGGCAGGGAGGTAACTGTTAACAATGCAAATATTTTGTCCTTGTAGTGTTCCTTGTAGGATAAAGAATCTACCCTCATTATCTGCATATGATTGGACGGGTTGTAATGGGAAACTGTTTTTGACAAAAATGGCCACACCTCTCGTCTTATGCTCCCAGGTGGACAGGAAAAAATGTGAATAAGCAGAGTCAAAATACCTCGGGTGGGATGAATCAGAAAAATGGGTCTCCTGGAGACAAATAACGGGCAGGGCTATTTTTCCGGTAGTCTAAAAAGACCTTTTTTTGTTTTAAAGGGGAGTTAAAACCCCTTACATTATGTGACAAAATCTTACACATAGTAAATTAACTTTTTAATGCTAGATAATAACTCACCCCAAACCTTCCCACCACAAGGGTGGAAATGTAGACCGAAATCAGTGTGTGTAGAAGGCCTTTAGAGCAATCAAGATGAAAAGTATAGCTACTCCTGTGGGGGGACAAATAGGAAAAACAAGAGGGAGGGTAGACGAGGACACATAACAAATAATAAACAATTAACCTTAAATGGACTATCAGTCCAGTTTGCATAGTGATCTGGAGCTCCGCAATAGTTGGAGCAAACTAACAATCACTAAAAATAGGCAACATGAATCATTCCTGCAGGCAACGCTCCTGCTTATATTAAATTTCCATGTCAATTTAATCTAACCCAAATGGACTTCGCAAACTCCTAGCCAGCCTGGAAGGTAAAGCTGTCTTCAAAATGGAACAGCAAAAGCTAACGGATGTGAAAGGTCAACCGGGTACAGTCTCTGATCAAAAGTCTTCCTCAGACCTCCACATTTGCTGTAACCCAAGTAGGGTCCTATAAAGGACTCTCAGGCACACAAGGGAGGGGGGAAATCAAAAATTACACTTCAATGTAAAGCCAATATCAAATGTCACAATTCAGGTAACTTTTCGTTGTTGTCGGCTCAATGTTCGGACTTCTGTCCATTCTCTCGTGGGTCTCGATTTTCGAGGTGGTAATGGCTGAGGGATTTCTAGCTCTGGTATGCCAGCTTGGTTTAAGGCTAACTGGCCTTCTTCTAAAGTCTTGCACATATAGGATTTGATGTTTGTTGAAAAAAGTACAACAAAGGGGAAACCCCATCTATATTTGATTTGTGCAGCTTGTAGTGCGGTAGTCACTGGTCTCAAGTTTCTCCTTCGTATGAGGGTGGCTGGGGCTATATCTGCAAAAATATGGACTGTATCTGGGAGGCCAGGCAGCGTAGACAGTCCTCTCGTCGCCGAGAGTATTAGGTCCCGGGTCTCCTCATGTAATAGTTTAAGAATACCGTCTCTAGGGTTCTTATCTGAGCGGGGCTTTCCCAGGGCTCTGTGTATTCTAGTAATATGAAGCAGAGCCGGGTCTGTTTGTGGGAGTAATGCAGCAAAAAGTGTAGCTGCCGTGTCTTTGAGTGCTGAAATCTCCTCAGGTAGTCCCCTGATACATAAATTGCCCCTGCGGGATCTGTTTTCCATGTCCTCACACTTTAATTCAAGGTCAGTTATACGGTCCATATGCTGCCTAAGCTCTCCCTGGTCCTCTTCTAATGAATCACACAACATCCATTTTTTCTTCTAGTGCTGATGTTCTTTGTGCAATGTCCTGTAATTGTGCAGAGACCTTCTGCATAGCTGAGGTGAGCTCTGCCTTAGAAGTGTCTTGCAGAGCCTTTATCAGCTCTGCTGTGTGGATTGTAGGGTCCCCCTGGGGGGAGAGAGCACCTGGGCTAACTGTATTGTTTACTGACATGGGGGCAGCAGACAGGGCAGGAGACGCTACAGCAGTAACGGCGGCCATCTTGGGAATGCTGCTTCCAGCAAAAAGGTCAGTGATTGATCTATTCACCTTCTGTGCAGGGCCACCCTTCTTTCGCATCACGCTCCGGTGATCTCTGGTATGTGTCTCCTGTGCCAATGTCCCATCCATAGGGTCCCTGGTGCTGAGAGGAGCTAAAAATAGCCTGCAGGAGAGTGGATCTCAGAGGCCCACGTCTGTCCTCATCAAGTACCACGCAAGCGCCCGTATGTGTATTTTTTTATTTATTTTCATTGCTTTCATTTTAGTTGGGCAAAAGGTGGATGATTTTTACTTTTCTATATTTTTTTTTATTATTATTTTCAAAAACTTTTTTTTTCACTTTCTACTGTATTTTTTTCTTTAGTCCCCTTTGGGGACTTGACAGACTCCTATGAATGCCAGACTGGCTTTCACAGGAATACCATAATGACAGGCACAGAAGTCTTCAGTAGACCCCCAGCTTTCATGGCAACCCAACGGCAACTTGCGATCACGTCAAAGGGCGTGTCAATGGGTGCATAAAATGACGTGCCACCTTGCGGGAGCGCGTTACATGTCGCTGTCAGTGATTTAAAGCGGTGTTTAATAGGTTAACAGCCCCGGGCATAGCTCCGCCTGCAGCTATCAGAGGCAGATGATGGTTGAATAATTTAGTCATCATCTACAGGGAAAAATGCGGACTTGGCTTGCAAGCCTTCATCAATTCATGGACCAGTCATACGACTCAATTGTATGTCATATGTTGGGAAGGAGTTAAAAAGTAGCATATTTTGGCACAGCTCCACACCAGTCCTCATCCCTCCCATGTGTTCTTGAGTATGCTAGCATTTTTGTGACATTTGCAAAAGATGTGACTTTTTTTGCAAATATAACAGAAAAGAAAAAAACACATTTTTTTGCTTTCTACTGAATTAATTGCTGGCGCCATTTTGAAGAATGTTGTGCTAAAAAGGTAACTAATTCCAGAAAACAATAAAGGAAAGTGACTTAACAGACCCCACGAATGATGAGTTGGGGCTGGAGTGTCTGATGTAATGGGATAAGGTGCTGTTGTGGATGCCATTGTGCCGGTTGTACTGTGCAGTCTATGCCGGGGTGTAGCCTCATATCATAAACTAAACTCCATCTATTGAAACATATAAATGCAACTAACTGATTATAAATTGTGACAGGTAAATGAATGCTTATGTTGTCACTTTAGGACAAACACAGTCTCATTTGTATTAATAGAGCAATCATAGCGAAATAGCAAAACACTCAAGTGAAAAAACAAAGTTCAATTGCTAAACTTTGGCTGTTACTGTACCTTCTGATTTATGGCATATGCTCCTTTCTCGTTTGTGTGGAAATACTCTTTAATGAGTTACGGTTTAATGAGTGACTAATGACACATTGGCAAAATGTAAAAAGTTACTTCAATGCACAGTAATTTATAATATACTTATTTTTTTGTAGTTTTGAAATGCATTGGAAGTTATTTATTCTTGGCTGGGAATTTAGTTTGTTACAACATGCTGGTATTGTCACTTCACACTATATAAATGCCAGCGTATTAAATAGATGTTGTCATCATTTTGCACTTTTAACTTTTTTTTTTTTATTTCGTAGCTTTAATGTAAGTGGAAAAAAAAATCAGAATGGAAATATATATTGTTCAAAATATTTGTCTTTTTATTCGTTAGATTGTTATATATTAAACTAGATGGTGGCCTGATTCTATCGCATCAGGTATTCTAGAGTCTCTATTAACCCCTTCACGACCCATGACGCCTACGTAGGCGTCATGAAAAGTCGTGCCCAAACGACCTATGATGCCTACGTAGGCGTCATGCTATAAATAGCCCCCCTGCGGGTCGGGTGACCGGGGTCACTGAAAGGTCACCCGACCCGCACACAGAGGACACTCTACAGTTAATCCCTGGGGGCGTGGATTAGCCCCCACGTGCCTACGATCGCTCTGATTGGCTGTTAAAAGTGAAACAGCCAATCAGCGATTTGTAATATTTCACCAATGAAATTTGGTGAAATATTACAATCCAGCCATGGCCGATGCTGCAATAGCATCGGACGTGGCTGGACACCGACACCCGACCCCCCCCACACACCGACTGGCGGGGCCGATCAGCCCCTGCCACCGATGGACAGCTGCGATCGGTCGCCGCCGTCATCATCTGCTCCCCCTCCCCTTCCTATCGCTCCCTCCCACCTTCCGATCCCACCGGGACCTCCGATCGTGCTCCCGGTGTCCCGTGGCTCCCGGCGTCCGGATCATGGGCGCCGCCATCTTGCAAAATGGCGGGCGCATGCGCAGTGCGCCTGCCATTGTCCAAGATGGCGGCGCCCATGAATTTGCCGGTTGCCCGTTCATTTTTCATTTTGATCACTGTGATACACTCTTACAGTGATCAAAATGAAAAAAAAGTAAATACACCCCCCTTTTATCACCCCGATAGCCAGGCGCAAATAATAAAATAAAAAAAATATTTCTTTTTTCCATTTAGGGCTCGAACTAGGGTTAGGGTTGGAATTAGGGTTAGGGTTGGAATTAGGGTTACAGATAGGGTTAGGGTTAGAAATAGGGTTAGGGCTAGAATTAGGGTTAGGGTTGGAATTAGGGTTAGGGTTAAAATTAGGGTTAAAATTAGGGTTAGGGTTGGAATTAGGGTTAGGGCTAGAATTAGGGTTAGGGTTGGAATTAGGGTTAGGGCTGGAATTAGGGTTAGGGTTGGAATTAGGGTTAGGGCTGGAATTAGGGTTAGGGCTGGAATTAGGGTTAGGGGTGGGTTGGGATTAGGGTTAGGCTTGTAGTTAGGGTTAGAGTTGGGATTAGGGTTAGGGGTGTGTTGGCGTTAGGGTTGTGGTTAGGGTTATTATTAGGGTTGGGTTAGGGTTAGGGGTGTGTTGGGGTTAGAGTTGGAGTTAGAACTGAGGGGTTTCCACTGTTTACATCACGGGGTCTCCGAACGCGACATGGCGCCACGATTTATTCCAGCCAATTTTGCGTTCAAAATGTCAAACAGCACTCTCTGCATTCCGAGCCCCTATGTGTGCCCAAACAGTGGTTTACCCCCACATATGGGGTATGAGCGTACTCAGGAAAAATTGCACAACAACTTTGGGAGTCTAATTTCTCCTGTTACCCTTGGGAAAATAAAAAATTGGGGGCTAAAAAAATTATTTTTGTGAAAAAAAATTATTTTTTTTGTTTTCACGGCTCTGAGTTATAAACTTCGGTGAAGCACTTGGGGGTTCAAAGTGCTCATCAAACATCTAGATAAGTTCCTTGGGGGGTCTAGTTTCCAAAATGGGGTCACTTGTGGGGGGTTTCCACTGTTTAGGCACATCAGAGGCTCTGCAAACGTAACATGACGCCCGCAGACCATTCCATCAAGTTGGTATTTCAAAACGTCACTACTTCCCTTCTGAGCCCCGATGTGTTCCCAAACAGTGGTCCCCCCCACATATGGGGTACCAGCGTACTCAAGACAAACTGGACAACAACTTTTGGGGTCGAATTTATCCTGTTAACCTTGTGAAAATAAAAAATTGCAGGCTAAAAAATCATTTTTTGAGGAAAAAAATTGATTTCTTATTTTCACGGTTCTGCGTTATAAACTTCTGTGAAGCACTTGGGGGTTCAAAGTGCTCACCACACATCTAGATAAGTTCCTTGGGTGGTCTAGTTTCCAAACTGGGATCACTTGTGGGGGGTTTCCACTGTTTAGCCACATCAGGGGCTCTGCAAACGTAACATGAAGGCCGCAGACCATTCCATCAAGTCGGTATTACAAAACATCACTACTTCCCTTCCGAGCCCCGACGTGTGCCCAAACAGTGGTCCCTCCCCACATATTGTGTACCAGCGTACTCAGGCCAAACTGGACAACAACTTTTGGGGTCAAATTTCTCCTGTTACTATTGTGAAAATAAAAAATAGCAGGCTAAAAAAATAATTTTTTAAGGAAAAAAAAATATTTTTATTTTCACAGCTCTGCGTTATACACTTCTGTAAAGCACCTGGGGGTTCAAAGTGCTCACTATGCATCTAGATAACTTCCTTAGGGGGTCTAGTTTCCAAAATGGGGTGATATGTGGGGGAGCTGTGTAGGCAGACAGGGCCTCTCCAAACACGACATGGTGTCCGCTAACGATTGGAGCTAATTTTCCATTCAAAAAGTCAAATGGCGCTCCTTCCCTTCTGAGCCCTGCCGTGCGCCCAAACAGTGGTTCCCCCCCACATATGGGGTGCCAGCGTACTCAGGACAAACTGAACAGCAACTTTAGGGGTCCAATTTATCCTGTTACCCTTGTGAAAATAAAAAATAGCGGGCTAAAAAATCATTTTTGAGGAAAAGAAATGATTTTTTATTTTCATGGCTCTGGGTTTATAAACTTCTGTGAAGCACTTGGGGGTTCAAAGTGCTCACTACACATCTAGATAAGCTCCTTGGGGGGTCTAGTTTCCAAAATGGGGTCACTTGTGGGGGTTTTCTACTGTTTAGGCACATCAGGGGCTCTGCAAACGCAACATGATGCCCGCAGAACATCACATCAGTCTGCATTCCAAAATCGCGCTCCTTCCCTTCTGAGCTCTCCCATGCGCCCAAACAGTGCTTTCCCCTGACATATGGGGTATCGGTGTACTCAGGACAAATTACACAACAACTTTTGTGGTCCAATTTCTCCTGTTAGCCTTGTGAAAATAAAAAACAGCGGGCTAAAAAATCATTTTTGCGGAAAAAAAATTATTTTTTTATTTTCACTGCTCTGCGTCATAAACTTCTGTGAAGCACTTGGGGGTTCAAAGTCCTCACCACACATCTAGATAAGTTCCTTGGGTGGTGTAGTTTCCAAAATGGGGTCACTTGTGGGGGAGCTCCAATGTTTAGGCACACAGGGGCTCTCCAAACACGACATGGTGTCCGCTAACGATTGGAGCTAATTTTCCATTCAAAAAGTCAAATGGTGCTCCTTCCCTTCGGGACCCTGCCGTGTGCCCAAACAGTGGTTTATGACCACATATGAGGTATCTGTGCACTCAGGAGAAATTGCCCAACAAATTTTAGGATCCATTTTATCCCATTGCCCATGTGAAAATGAAAAAACTGAGGCTAAAAGAAAATTTTTGTGAAAAAAAAGTCCTTTTTTTTTTACGGATCAATTTGTGAAGCACCTGGCGGTTCAAAGTGCTCACTATGCATCTAAATAAGTTCCTTGGAGGGTCTAGTTTCCAAAATGGGGTCACTTGTGGGGGAGCTCCAATGTTTAGGCGCACAGGGACTCTCCAAACGCGACATGGCAACCGTTAAATATTCCAGCATATTTTCCATTCAAAAAGTCAAATGGCGCTCCTTCCCTTCTGAGCCCTGCCGTGCGCCCAAACAGTGGTTTATGACCACATATGAGGTATCGGTGTACTCAGGAGAAATTGCCCAACAAATTTTAGGATCCATTTTATCCTGTTGCCCATGTGAAAATGAAAAAATTGATGCCAAAAGAAAATTTTTATTGGAAAAATTAAAATGTTCATTTTTTCCTTCCACATTGCTTTAGTTGCTGTGAAGCACCTGAAGGGTTAATAATCTTCTTGAATGTAGTTTTGAGTAGCTAGAGGGGTGCAATTTTTAGAATGGTGTCACTTTTGGGTATTTTCTGCCGTATAGACCCCTCAAAGTGACTTCAAATGTGAGGTGGTCCCTAAAAAAATGGTTTTGTAAATTTTGTTGTAAAAATGAGAAATCGCTGGTCAACTTTTAACCCTTATAACTTCCCAACAAAAAAAAAATTTTGTTTCTAAAATTGTGCTGATGTAAAGTAGACTTGTGGGAAATGTTATTTATTAATTATTTTGTGTCACATAACTCTCTGGTTTAACGGAATAAAAATTCAAAATGTGAAAATTGCGAAACTTTCAAAATTTTCGCCAAATTTCCGTTTTTTTCACAAATAAATGGAAACATTATTGACCTAAGTTTACCACTAACATGAAGCCAAATATGTCACGAAAAGACAGTCTCAGAATCGCTAGGATCCGTTGAAGCGTTCCTGAGTTATTACCTCATAAAGGGACACTGGTCAATATTGCCAAAAATGGCCAGGTCATTAAGGTCAAAATAGGCTGGGTCATGAAGGGGTTAAAATAAAAAATAGTGATATACTCACCTCCCGACGGCCCCCGGACTCTGTCCCTCCTCTCACCACGCTCCTGGCATCTTCTGATCCCAGTAATGGTTAGCGCGAAACACAGCTGATGACGCTAAGCATTAGATGCCGGGAGCGTGGTGAGAGGCGGGACAGAGTTCGGGTGCCGTCAGAAGGTGAGTATATAACTATTTTTATTTTAACAGAGACTCTAGAATACCCGATGCGATAGAATCGTGCCACCATCTAGTCTATTATACTCCTGTTACACCCGGAGCTGCTGTCACTGTTCTGCTGTTGCCTAATGCATTGTACTCCAGTTACACCCAGAGCTGCATTCACTTTTCTGCTGTCACCTAATGTATTGTACTCCAGTTACACCCAGAGCTGCAGTCACTGTTCTGCTGTTACCTAATGTATTGTACTCCAGAATATGTACATGACTGTGCCTGTGTAATGAGCGACGCAGCAGTGATGCCTTTAACGGCTGTAATGTGCCTGTACAATAAGCAATGCAGCCGTGTTGCCACGACGACTAAGCAACTGTCGCTGATTCGGCCGCGACCAATCAGCGAGGTGGGATTTCCATTACAGACAGACAGACAGAATTAGACAATTATATAGTAGATGTTTCTTATTTTTATGTGATCCTGGAAAAAAGTGATATCACAATTACAGTACATACAGTCATGTCCAAAAGTATTGACACCCCTGCAATTCTGTCAGATAATATTCAGTTTCTTCCTGAAAATGATTGTAAACACAAATTCTTTGGTATTATTATCTTCATTTAATTTGTCTTAAATGAAAAAACACAAAAGAGAATGAAGCAAAAAGCAAAACATTGATCATTTCACACAAAACTCCAAAAATGGGCCGGACAAAAGTATTGGCACCATCAGCCTAATACTTGATTGCACAACCTTTATCCAAAATAACTGCGACCAACCGCTTCCGGTAACCATCAATGAGTTTCTTACAATGCTCTGCTGGAATTTTAGACCATTCTTCTTTGGCAAACTACTCCAGGTCCCTGATATTTGAAGGGTGCCTTCTCCAAACTGCCATTTTTAGATCTCTCCACAGGTGTTCTATGGGATTCAGGTCTGGACTCATTGCTGGCCACCTTAGAAGTATCCAGTGCTTTCTCTCAAACCATTTTCTAGTGCTTTTTGAAGTGTGTTTTGGGTTATTGTCCTGCTGGAAGACCAATGACCTCTGAGGTAGACCCAGCTTTCTCACACTGGGCTCTAAATTATGCTGCAAAATTTGTTGGTAGTCTTCTGACTTCATAATGCCATTCACACGGTCAAGCAGTCCAGTGCCAGAGGCAGCAAAGCAACCCCAAAACATCAGGGAACCTCCGCCATGTTTGACTGTAGGGACCGTGTTCTTTTCTTTGAATGCCTCTTTTTTCTCCTGTAAACTCTATGTTGATGCTTTTGCCCTAAAAGCTCTACTTTTGTCTCATCTGACCAGAGAACATTCTTCCAAAATGTTTTAGGCTTTTTCAGGTAAGTTTTGGCAAACTCCAGCCTGGCTTTTTTATGTCTCGGGGTAAGAAGTGGAGTCTTCCTGGGTCTCCTACCATACAGTCCCTTTTCATTCAGATGCCGACGGATAGTACGGGTTGACACCGTTGTACCCTCGGACTGCAGGGCAGCTTGGACTTGTTTGGATGTTAGTGGAGGTTCTTTATCCAACATCCGCACAATCTTGCGTTGAAATCTCTTGTCAGTTTTTCTTTTCCGGCCACATCTAGGGAGGTTAGCCTCAGTGCCATGGGCTTTAAACTTCTTGATGACACTGCGCACGGTAGACACAGGAACATTCAGGTCTTTGGAGATGGACTTGTAGCCTTGAGATTGCTCATGCTTCCTCACAATTTGGTTTCTCAAGTCCTCAGACAGTTCTTTGGTCTTCTTTCTTTTCTCCATGCTCAATGTGGTACACACAAGGACACAGGACAGAGGTTGAGTCAACTTTAATCCATGTCAACTGGCTGCAAGTGTGATTTAGTTATTGCCAACACCTGTTAGGTGCCACAGGTAAGTTATAGGTGCTGTTAATTACACAAATTAGAGAAGCATCACATGATTTTTCGAACAGTGCCAATACTTTTGTCCACCCTCTTTGTTATGTTTGGTGTGGAATTATATCCAATTTGGCTTTAGGACAATTCTTTTTGTGTTTTTTCATTTAAGACAAATTAAATGAAGATAATAATACCAAAGAATTTGTGTTTGCAATCATTTTCAGGAAGAAACTGACTATTATCTGACAGAATTGCAGGGGTGTCAATACTTTTGGCCATGACTGTAAGGGCGAAGTCAAACGTACATAGAACATGGATAAGGATCGCAACGCAGTACTCGGACTGGCTGGCAGCTCTGCTGACCCAAACATGACAGCTGCATAGAAATACATGCTGCCACGCTTGGGTCAGAAGAGCCACCAGCCAGTCCGAGCATTGCGACTTAATCGTCATCTGTGTGATACAATCATCTGACTGTGCCCTCAGGAGGTTATCCATCTTTGGGGATAATTTTCTTTTCTTACATAAGACTGCAAAATGAATTAGGGCCCCGTCACACATAGCGATCTCGCTAGCGAGATTGCTGCTGAGTCACAATTTTTGTGACGCAACAGCGATCTCATCAGCGAGATCGCTGTGTGTGACAGCGATCAGCGACCGGCCCCCCTGCCGGGATCGCTGTAGGAAAGCCCTGGACATTTTTTTGGGTCGCTGGTCTCCCGCTGGCCAGCACGCATCGCTGCGTGTGACAGGCGGGAGACCAGCGATCAGCTGGTAACTAAGGTAAACGCAGGGTTTCTAAGCACGTCCCTTAGAAACCCGATGTGTACCTTAGTTACCAGCTCCCTGCATCAGCTCGCTGGTAACTAAGTACACAGCGACGCCCAGCGTCGCTGTCCTGATCGCTGGTGAAGCTATCTGTCTGACAGCTCACCAGCGATCATGTAGCGACTCACCAGCGATCCTGACACGTTGATATCATTGTCGGGATCGCTCGTGAGTCGCTGTGTGTGACGGGGCCCTAAACTGATGGTCAGACAGGAGAGTTTGTAACTTTATCTTTTTTTCTGAGCTCCTCGCAGTTGATTTATGACCATAGATTACATCAAAGATGGGCATGCCAAGAAACAAAGAGCCTATAAAAGCCAAAGAATGCAAAATTTTGAATGTTGCAAGAGGAGAGTATATGTTTTCTTTATTTTACATGGGTGTCTATAGCATTTAAGAATGAATTGTCAAATTAGTGGAGGACCCTCTTTTTATTACAGATATTTTTTTTTTTATTTTCACATTTTAGGAGCCCTAACTTATTTCTATTTTTCAGCGACACAGTCGTATTAGGGCTTGTTTTTTTCCGGGGTTGGATGTACCGTATCTGTCAGTGGGATCCTTGTGGTGTACATATAACTTATTCTCTTTATGTGAAGGAATATAAACAAAACATCAATTCTACCACTGTTATTTAACATTTTAAAATTGTGGTGCAGTAAAGAAGTGGTAACTTTTCTTTGTAGGTCAGTATTAATGGGGCAATACTAAACTGGAACAAAAAGACATGTATGCCCCTGCAAAATATAAAATGTGCAAGGTGCCAGGCAGTACCATAAAATTTATCAGTCCGTAATGAAACCCATAATATACTGACACACAAAAGTAAAACTGCAAAATGTCATTGTAAATAATGATCCCTGGTGGCAGTCGTGATGATGAAAGATGCATTAAGTGAAACATATGCACATGCAATAGATAATCAATACCATAATACCAACAAAAAAAATTGCCCAGCCAACCTCATGTGCGTTTCGCACAATGTGCTTCATCAGCGAAATGCTGCCACTTAGTGAAAAATAATATCAGCTGGATCAACTTATGACCTATAAAAGTGTCTCACTACTAAGAAGAAACATCTCATTATGGGTAAAATCAGTGAGCTGTCACAAGACCTTTGTAACCTTATTGTTGCAAAACATACTGATGGCATCGGTTGCAGAATAACTTCTAAATTACTGAATGTTCGTGTGAGCACTGTTGGGGTCATAATCCAGAATGGAAAGAACACATTTTCATCATAAACCGGCCACGACCAGGTGCTTCCTGCATGATTTCAGACAGAGGAGTAGAGCTACAGCAAATCCTGGAATCAGCATGTACAATTGTTTCACAGAAAGTGATAAGTAAAAATGCCATTGCAAGCATGCCCAAGTACATTTAAAGCTTACTGAATAACATTTAGACAAGCCTGTAAAATACAGGGAGAATATAGTTTTGTCAGATTAGAACAAAATTGAACTCTTTGGATGCCATACTACACACCATGTTTGGAGGCCAAAAGGCACTGCATATCACCCCCAAAACATCATACCAACAGTGAAGATTGGAGGTGGGAACATCATGATGTACGGTGTTTTTCAAAATACAGCACTGGACTACTTAATATAATTGAAGAAAGGATGAATGGACAAATGTACTGAGACATTCTTCATAAAAATCTGGTGTCATCTATCAGGATGAAAAAGATGGAATGAGGGTGGACATTTCAGTAAGACAATCCTCTCAAACACGCAGCCAAGGAAACTCTCATTTGTTATCAGAGAAAGAAAATAAAGCTGCTAGATTTGACCAGCCAATCACCTGACCTGAGTCCAGTAGAAACTGTCATGATCCAGCATGGATCTGACAGATTAAATGGATAAGTGAACTTTTTTTCCTTTGGCTAGGTGCCAAAGTGATGTGATTGCCCCTGGTGGCCATTAGAATTATTACATGTGGTGTCGTTCATGCTAAGTTGCCCCGGTGGTGGTGAGTGGTATCGCACTTTAGTTCTTTGGTTAAGTGCACGTGATTAGGTAACAGGTGTGTTCAATCACGGTTGGTGATATTGTGTGTGAGTCATTCACAAGGAAGCCTGGGTGAAAGAAGGAGCTGAACATGAGTCCTGTGCAGCCCAGCCAGAGGGGACGAGTGGCAGCTATGTGGTCTGCAAGAAGGGCTGGCATGGCTGGCATGGCGTGGTGGAGTCACAGTTAATGGTGTTGGCAGGAAGTGCTTGCATGGCTTGGTGGAGTGACGACTATGGAGAGAGTTGCACTCAGCATGCGGGACTTGGTTGCTGAGAGCTGGACTCAAGCATGCTTGACTTTTTGGGCAGGAGCTGAACTCATCTTTGGGACTCTGTTACTGGACTTCTGCAATTGGTGGTGGACTCTGCTCCAAGGCTGCACTATGGTGAAGTTATGGTGATGGATCCGGATGGAGGAGAAGATGCACACAGGTGGTGGGCTCTGTTGCTAGGAGCGTACGCAACAAGCAAAGCTAAGTGGTGTTTCCCCTGTTTTGTCATCTTTCCTCATGTGTGTTTTAGTGCAGTAGTGGGATTAGTTTCCGCACTGACCAATTCCCTAGTGAGGGTTTAGGTCAGGACGAGCTAGGGTTTTTAGGTTCCTGTTGCGCGCCCGGTGCGGAACCGGTATAGGGAACGTTAGGAGTGCAGGGACACTGGCTCAGGGGAGCTCAGGAGGTCTCCACTTCCCTATTCCCTATCGCAGGGCCCACCATTGTTAATGTTTCCCAGGTTTCCCTTATTGTTTAAGGTCGCCTTACTGGAGGTGGGGTTTCCAGACTTGTGTATACGTGTAATGTCTAAATTCGCCAGTTGGAGGTGGTGTATCCAGCTGCACGTGTTTATTATTTAAATTCGCTCCACTGGAGGCGGTGTATCCAGGGTCACGTGCGTCACATGGGTTCGCCTTGCGGTAGTCGCTGCGTCCAGACACATGTGACCGTGACAGAAACTTTATGGAAGAATCTAAAGCTCAGAGTTCAAATCCTGAAGGTTCCATGGGCTTCTTCCATGAAGAGTGTTTGTGTGCAAAAATGGACCAAAATCACACCTAGGCAATGCATGGGACTAGTTTCTGCATACAGGAGGTGACTTGATGCTGCCATTATCAACAGTGTGCAATCTGACATACAGCTTAAACCTTCTTTGTGCTCCAAAATAAGCATACCGTTCTCTGTAGTCTAACTTATTTATTTGTATTGGTACAGGTTGATGTACAGTACAGACCAAACGTTTGGACACACCTTCTCATTCAAAGAGTTTTCTTTATTTTCATGACTATGAAAATTGTAGATTCACTCTGAAGGCATCAAAACTATGAATTAACACATGTGGAATTATATAATTAACAAAAAAGTGTGAAACAACTGAAAGTATGTCTTATGTTCAAGGTTCTTCAAAGTAGCCACCTTTTGCTTTGATTACTGCTTTGCACACTCTTGGCATTCTTTTGATGAGCTTCAAGAGGTAGTCACTGGAAATGGTCTTCCAACAGTCTTGAAGGAGTTCCCAGAGATGCTTAGCACTTGTTGGCCCTTTTGCCTTCACTCTGCAGTCCAGCTCACCCCAAACCATCTCGATTGGGTTCAGGTCTGGTTACTGTGGAGGCCAGGTCATCTGGCGTAGCACCCCATCACTCTCCTTCTTGGCCAAATAGCCCTTACACAGCCTGGAGGTGTGTTTGGGGTCATTGTCCTGTTGAAAAATAAATGATGGTCCAACTAAACGCAAACCGGGTGGAATAGCATGCCGCTGCAAGATGCTGTGGTAGCCAAGCTGGTTCAGTATGCCTTCAATTTTGAATAAATCCCCAACAGTGTCACCAGCAAAGCACCCCCCACACCATCACACCTCCTCCTCCATGTTTCACGGTGGGAACCAGGCATGTAGAGTCCATCCGTTCACCTTTTCTGCGTCGCACAAGGACACGGTGGTTGGAACCAAAGATCTCAAATTTGGAGTCATCAGACCAAAGCACAGATTTCCACTGGTCTAATGTCCATTCCTTGTGTTCTTTAGCCCAAACAAGTCTCTTCTGCTTGTTGCCTGTCCTTAGCAATGGTTTCCTAGCAGCTATTTTACCATGAAGGCCTGCTGCACAAAGTCTCCTCTTAACAGTTGTTGTAGAGATGTGTCTGCTGCTAGAACTCTGTGTGGCATTGACCTGGTCTCTAATCTGAGCTGCTGTTAATCTGCGATTTTTGAGGCTGGTGACTCGGATGAACTTATCCTCCGCAGCAGAGGTGACTCTTGGTCTTGCTTTCCTGGGGCGGTCCTCATGTGAGCCAGTTTCTTTGTAGCGCTTGATGGTTTTTTCCACTGCACTTGGGGACACTTTCAAAGTTTTCCCAATTTTTCGGTCTGAATGACCTTCATTTCTTAAAGTAAATGATGGCCACTTGTTTTTCCTTATTTAGCTGCTTTTCTCTTGCCATAATACAAATTCTAACAGTCTATTCAGTAGGACTATCAGCTGTGTATCCACCAGACTTCTGCACAACACAACTGATGGTCCCAACCCCATTTATAAGGCAAGAAATCCCACTTATTAAACCTGACAGGGCACACTTGTGAAGTGAAAACCATTGCCGGTGACTACCTCTTGAAGCTCATCAAGAGAATGCCAAGAGTGTGCAAAGCAGTAATCAAAGCAAAAGGTGGCTACTTTGAAGAACCTAGAATATAAGACATATTTTCAGTTGTTTCGCACTTTTTTTGTTAATTACATAATTCCACATGTGCTAATTCATAGTGTTGATGCCTTCAGAGTGAATCTACAATTTACATAGTCATGAAAATAAAGAAAACTCTTTGAATGAGAAGGTGTGTCCAAACTTTTGGTCTGTACTGTATATGAATCGAAATGTATATGGTAAAACTACAAAAGTACAAATAACAGGTATAAGTATTGAGCTTAGACTATCACATAGCTATGACCTTTACGATTAACAGTGAAAGCACACAGCAAGATGGAGCTTGTACATGTGAACACATGACCTAGTAACAATCACCGTCTGATTTAACAACAGTTCTGAATGCACATTACCACAGAATATAGATAGTTCCTTTGCCAGATATACTTTATCCAGGATAATGGAGTTTTAGTAACATAATGCAGGAGAAAGTTTTACACAACTATTCTGCTGGACTGCTTTTCATAAACTGACTGCTTCACCAGGACCTTCTTACCCAAAATGCATTGGTTTCTCCTACAATGCAATTGACAGGTCTCAATGAAGAGATATCCAGCTCATCGTTGAGCTGGATATCTCTTCATTGGAATTCTACACGCCAAGACACGGCGGTTCCGTGCTCCGAGCTGTATGATGTCTTGATCGGTGAGCTGGATTGTTTTATATTAATTGACAGGTCTACAGAAAAAAAACGTGCAATACAATTGAATTTCACCAGATAGTGCTATTACCACATTAGACATCACTAACAGAGTATTACAGTTTATTAAAGTGACAACATTAATTTTCACCTCGTCTTTTACACTGGAAAGAACATGAAGTGTTAAATAAATTTCAGTTTGCTTGTTCAATACTTTTTCCCTGTGTCATTTCTCATTATTACACATAACTTAATTTATGGACAGCTATGGTTTCATTTCTTTGCCTTGCGTTGTTACCAACATCTGGTGAGAATTTCATGTCAATAAAACCTTTACAAATATATTTACTTAGAAAATTTGTGACTTGTTCAATACTTATTTCACCCGCTAAATATATGCATGAGTCCCATACTAAGATTTTTTGTGGGGGACTTTATTGTTATTACTAGTTAGGTATGTATAATTGTCATGTTATATTTATTGTACAGGTCGATAAGATAACAGCAATTCCAAATGTATATAGGTTTTTTATGCTTTGCTAGTTTTAAAAACAACAAAGACAACAGCAGTCACTAAAGGCCCTTTTACATTTAGCGATGCACCAGCAATCCGACCAGCGATCCGACCCGGTCAGGATCGCTGGTGCATCGCTAAATGATCGCTAGTGAGCTTTCATACAGAAAGACCTCACAGCGATGCAGCAGCGACGCAGCGCACGATACTTACCATTCACACACAGCGATCCTGCGTCCTTCCGCCCGCCTCCACGCGTCGCTCGTCGTCACAGCAGGAAGTCTCAGCAGGAAGCGCCCGACGAGAAATGGAGCCGGACATTCTCGCGCGATCAGCGATGGACAGCGGGGGAGCCGGTCGCTGGTAAGTATCACACATAGCGATATCGCTAGCAATATCGCTATAACGTCACAAAACCAGTGACGTTTTAGCGATATTGCTAGCGATATCGCTTAGTGTAAAACCCCCTTTAGTCCAAAAAAGAGGTTAGAAAATATCTTTTATTAAACAAATATACATAAAAGACAGACTAACTGCACAGATGAGGCTAAAGATGGAATAAGCTGCACTCCAGTATAAAATTGCCCAAGGAGGGCTAAACCCTAGTGCAAGAAGACACTCATAGAACATGTGTCAAAGTGTTGCTAATTGTAACAAACATTAAATGCTTATGGGTGGAAAATATATTGCATTTTAAGGCTACAATGGCCATCCCTCTAACAGTGTTAAATTAATTCAACACGGCTAGGGCAAAAAACAAAACAAAAATGGTATCCCCATAATGCATGGTAAGAAGGAAACACCCACATGAAAAAGCAGAGTCATAGAAAACACTTCAAAACATACCCTCAGCAGAGTGAGATGTTGCACAGGATCAGCCCGCCTACCCCGACGCGCGTTTCGGCCAGTAACGCCTTCCTCAAGGGGCATACAGCTAGGGCAAAATACGTGGCTTTAAATAATCAGTCACCCGGAAACATAATGCGATGACGTCAACCCGGTATCCGCCGCGTCACACCGCCCACGCTCCAGCAAGCCGCCGGGAGCCGGAAACACGGGCCCCACGTGATCCGGAGGCCGGCGCACAGCTGAGACACAAGGTAGCAGACACAGCGACCCCAGAGCGCATGCACCCTCTGCAAAGAATCTAAAGCGGCCATTACAATTACTGGCACATACTTATGTATAACAATGTGGACACAGGGCGCATGTATATATCACAGGAAGTCAAGAAGGACACTCAAAATGCTGGCACATATAAATTATACTGTTTCGGATCATCACATTATGCCAACAGTGGCACTAAAAACGCATCAATATACAGAAGGGTGCATAAGTATATGGACATAGGAACAAATACGGACTCTAATAAGACACATATATAATCTTATATGTATACATATACGTAATACATATTGGTAGATCTAGGGATGGAAGTAAAGTGTGTAACAACAATACAAAACACACACCACCCCCAGATGAAAACAATCTAAATGGTTTGTAGACTCATGTAATAGCGGTGCCTATGGAAGCAAATAATATATAGGTCATACAGTATAGTACAAAAATTCCTAATGTATACCAATAAAAAAGTATATATCGCAGCACATATAAAGGCACACTATCCTAAACCAAATGTTCATATTGTAGAAATCCATATATACATCAACCTAAATAGTACAAAGACCAACATATAATAAAGAGATTAAACCCACATGAAGGGTCAAAAAATGACATTATAATCCCTAAACTAATGCGCATAACCAGCATGCATAAAAATGCGTACAAAAAACACATAAAGAAAAAATGTATAATGTCCATTATGTCGCTGGTGGTCATGGTCCTCCGTCGATCCAGAACAAGAAGACAGGACGGTACACGAAAAACACTAATAGTCTCGAACATCCATAGATCCGGGACAGAAAACGATGAGTGTAACAGCACGCGTAACTAAATAGCAAGAAGAAAAAACAATTAAAATCAAATAAAAGCAAAAGATGCGGGATAGCATCAAAACACAATGCACAGGTGACTATAGGAATGGCGCAAAACTTCTATTTTCATTGAGTCCCAAAGGTTGGGTGGTCTCCAAGGTCCAGATCCACCGAGATTCCAACTGCCCAAGGCATTTAGAGAGATTACCACCCCTAATGTTAATATTCAGGGCATCGATCCCCCTAAGAAGGGTGCTATCACAACAGTGGAAAGCTTTAAAATGTCTAGGGATTGTTTTGAGGGTGGCCTCATCCGTGTGGCTCGCAGCGGCTTGAATACCCAAGACATGTTCACGATTGCGAATCTTAGACTGTCTCGCGTCATCCCAACGTAGATCAGCCCACAGGGGCAAGTTGCATAGTATATTACATAACGAGTGGTACACGTAATCAGCTTTTTAATTTTGAATTTTCTTGTGTCACTCGAATTATGAAAGTCACTGCATCTATCTACGTTGGGACACGCAACGTAGCGACCACACGGAGTGCAACCACCCTCAACAGGGATATTATCCAAAAATGTCCTAGATTGCTGTCCCACATAATGGCTTTTAGATAGAAAATCCCGTAAATTCCTGGCACGTCTAAACGTGATCAGGGGACGTTTGGGGAGAAATTTCCCAACAACCGGATCCACCTGCAGGATGGGCCAGGCCTTAGTCAGTGCAGATCGCACCCTATCAGCATACGGATGAAAAGTAGTGATAAATGTACACTGATTCCCACCCCCCGGTTTATCATGATGTTGGTTATATAGCAAACGATTTTGTATAGAGTATTTTGCTCTATGATAAGCCTTTTTCACGACTCGTCTGCTATAACCACGTTCATAAAACTGCATTCTCAGTTCCTCCGCCGGCCTCTCAAAATGAATACCATTGGAACATATTCTGCGGAGATGGAGAAACTGTCCCACTGGTATTGAAGACACCATATGGCGGGGATGACAGGAGGAAGCATGTAGCAGTGTATTTGTGGAGGTGGGCTTACGGAAAATAACCGTATATACATTCCCACTGCCATCCTTACAGATGGTAACATCCAAGAAATTAATCTTGGTCGTATTACATTCAAATGTGAGTGTAATGTTTAAATCACTACTGTTGAGGCAACCAATAAATTGCGCAAGGTCGACAGCCGTGCCTTGCCAGACAAACAGGATGTCATCGATATCCAAAAGGGACGCGGTCTATCGACAACAGCCGGCCTGACAGAAAGAGGTCCCTCTCCCACAGCCCCAGGAACAGATTAGCATAGGCCGGCGCAAAGGCCGCCCCCATGGCTGTTCCCTGGAGCTGCAGGAAGAAGGACCCCTTAAACACAAAAAAATTGTGTGTGAGGGTGAATTTAAAATAGCTCCAGCAGGAGTCCCCTCAGGCCAGCGATAAATTAGATGTCTGAAGAAAGAATTGGACCACAGCAATGCCATCTTTATGTTTGATATTTGTATATAGGGACTCCACATCTGCTGAAACTAAAAGGGATTCACCCTCAAGGCATAGGCCGTCGACCTTGCGCAATAGATTCCCCATATCCTTCAGTTTGCTAGTTTTAAGCAAAAAAAATTCTCTTTTTAAAATCGATTTTATGATGCACATAACCATTTTATTTTTCTGTAGCCAAAGTTCTTTAAGGGGTTGTTTTCTTGCAGGACAAGCTGTAGTTTTCACTGATTATATTTCTAGGTATATTTGGCTTTTTGAACACCTTTTAATTCATTGTTTTTTCCTAAGAGACATGAAAAAAAAGTGAAATAGTTTTTACTTGTGGATTTCACCGCGCCATATATAATTGACATGTACTATCTACAGTATATCTCATTTGGTGCGTATCAGCTGCCACTGTTTACACAGGATGATGCGCTGCCAAGAACGCTGTCTTTTGTACTACACAAAGTCGTCTATTTGAGACAAAAATTGGTTAGGTCCTTAAGGGGTTAAACTTTTCCACAGACCAGATACTACAGACATGAAATAGCCTTTAATCTTAGTGTCATGGATCTCAATCAAAAGATTTCCTGAAATAACATCTAATAAACTGCCTGGAGCTGTGGCCCATGAATTGCGACTGGAGTTGACCTTTACAGTTTTGGTTGTTCTATGACTCACCAAATCAAGAACTATTTTCTCATCTTGAACTTCCAGTAAATATTAAGATTTCGGGTTTTTATTCCAATATATTTCACTGTTGTAATATGATAGATGTGTTTATTGGATTGTTACATTCTTCCTAATAACTCTATAAGATTGTGGGGTATAGAAATACTTATTCTCCATTCCTTCTCTTGTCTTTCCCTTTGATTTTTTTAAAGAGTAACAAAACTTCTACTGATTTTATATAATTGTGTCCAGCATGGAAAATGTTGCAAATCACTTTATTAGGGAATTTGTCTCCATTACTGTTAAAAATGGCATGTAAATGGGCTCTAAAACCCTGCTGTTCCCCGGTCTATTTGACTGCCTCTAATAACTGATGGACTCAGTTATATTTCTGGATTACAAAACCAATTTAGTGCTTCAGGAAGTCAGTAAAAAGTAGTTAGGAGTGTTCAAATCAAGAAAATGATAAGGGTGCCTATACTTTTGCACCGGTCAAATTTTGTTTAAATGCAGATTGCACATTTTCTGTTAGTACAATAAACCTCATTTGAATCCAGAAATATAACTGAGTCCATCAATTATAAGATATATGAAACTGAAATAGCTGTTGCAAAAACCAAAATTGTTATAAAGAAAAAAGGTTAACATTAATAGGGGTGCCCAAACTTTAACATATGACTGTACATTTGACCATATAACATTAACCAAAATATAGAAAAGGAGGCTACAGTGTTACGCCAGTAGCATCTGGCTTCTTCAGGAGTGATATTTATAATGTACTCATTTGGAGGACAGATGATGGTAGTGAAAGGTTCAGCTCAGCATCTGTGTCTCTCACAAACTCTGCGGGTCACACAAGCGTATATTCTCTCATGCAAGAGAGTTTGAGCCAAGTGTGTCCCAGTTCTCTCTCGTGAGAGGATCGTATCACCGTTGTGGAAAAGAAGGAGAACTTAATTTCTCCATGTTCATTGTCTGAGTCCGGGGATGTTGGACATCCGAGTGCAGTCCAATATTTCACACGCTCCTATAGATATGTATCCGAATTCAGGAGCCTCTCTCGGCACGCTGCAATTATTATTTACTATTATAGCGCCATTTATTCCATGGCGCTTTACATGTGAGGAGGGGTATACATAATAAATACAAATACAGTAATCTTAAACAATACAAGTCATAACTGGCACAGGATGAGCGAGGACCCTGCCCGCGAGGGCTCACAATCTATAAGGGATGGGTGAAGATACAGTAGGCGAGAGTAGAGCTGGTCGTGCAGCGGTTTGGTGGATCGGTGGTTACTGCAGGTTATAGGCTTGTCGGAAGAGGTAGGTCTTCAGGTTCTTTTTGAAGGTTTCCATGGTAGGCGAGATTCTGATATGTTGTGGTAAAGAGTTCCAGAGTAAGGGGGATGCATGGGAGAAGTCTTGTATGCGATTGTGGGAAGAGGAGATAAGAGGGGAGTAGAGAAGCAGATCTTGTGAGGATCGGAGGTTTCGTGCAGGTAAGTACCGGGAGACGAGGTCACAGACGTATGGAGGACTCAGGTTGTGGATGGCTTTGTATGTCATGGTTAGGGTTTTGAACTGGAGTCTTTGGGTAATGGGGAGCCAATGCAGGGATTGACAGAGGGGAGAGGCCGGGATATAGCCCGGGGGACAGGTGGATTAGTCGGGCAGCAGAGTTTAGAATAGATTGGAGGGGTGCAAGAGTGTTAGAGGGGAGACCACAGAGCAGGAGGTTGCAGTAGTCAAGGCGGGAGATGATGAGGGCATGGACTAGGGTTTTTGCAGATTCTTGGTTCTGCGATTGTTTTCTTGTGTCGAATTGATATAAAAAAAAAATTGCATATCTGCACTGCCCCATAGTATAATAATAGGCCAAGTGCTATCCGTTAAAAGATCAGATAGCAATCGGCCGTGTTATATGCCAGTGTGAGCGAGCCCTTAAGGTCTGTGTACATGGACACAGTATTTATTTATACAGTTATTTACTAGCCCTTGTATTCAGGCAGACCGCGGCAAACATTGCGCACTGTACAGTCTATAATAGATCGCTTGGTGCATATCTGCTGCCATTGATAATAGAGGATGATGCGCTGCCAATAACGATTATCTTATGTACTACACAAAATATTAATTCACTAGAAGAACAAGCTTTATGCGATAATTCACGATAACTATGGTGACAGTTCTGCTGCAGGAGGTCTGATGAGCACAACACTGATTTTGAGTACTGCCAGCATCAGTACTCCAATTGAGTATATTTTGGTATCAATTCATGTGATCCAGGCAAATAGTCTTGAGAAAAACAGGGGTGTGGATGCTACTTGCATAAAAAAAATTTAACTTGAAGACAAATCCCCTAATAAAGTGATTTGCAAAGTTTCCACGCTGGACTAAATGATTGAATAAAAAAGAACATTGCTCTTTAAAGAGAAACTGTAAGGCTCGCACAGTCCCCAAAACTGCCACCATTTTGTTATATAGCCCTATTCCTGATTTTGAGTAAAGTCCTTTTATGTCCCAAACAGATCTTCACTTCTGCAATAAAACAACTTTTAGGGTTCTCTCCCACTGGCGTGTAACCAGCATATAACTCGGACGAGTGCTCTCCAATGTTTCATTGGATAGCACTCGTTCCAATGTTACAGTATCGAGCAGTGCCGACTAGCGTTTATTTTATCCTGACAAATCGGCTTGAGAAAAAAATTGCTACATACTGCGATTGGCAGCGTATAGAATCATAGAATCATAGAATCGTAGAGTTGGAAGGGACCTCCTGGGCCATCTGGTCCAACCCCCTGCTCAAAGCAGGATTCGCTAAATCATCCCAGTCAGATGTCTGTCCAGCCTCTGTTTGAAGACTTCCATTGAAGGAGAACTCACCACTTCTCGTGGCAGCCTGTTCCACTCATTGATCACTCTAACTGTCAAAAAGTTTTTTCTAATATCTAATCTGTGTCTCCTCCCATTCAGTTTCATCCCATTGCTTCTAGTCTTTCCTTGTGCAAATGAGAATAAAGTTGATCCTTCTACAATGTGACAGCCCTTTAGATATTTGTAGACAGCTATTAAGTCTCCTCTCAGTCTTCTCTTTTGCAAACTAAACATTCCCAAATCCTGCAACCTTTCCTCATAAGACAGGGTTTGCAGACCGGTCACCATTCTGGTCGCTCTTTTCTGAACTTGCTCCAGTTTGTTGATGTCTTTTTTAAAATGTGGTGCCCAAAACTGGACACAATATTCCAGATGAGGTCTGACCAAAGAGGAGTAGAGGGAAATAATGACTTCACGTGATCTAGACTGTATGCTTCTGTTAATACATCCTAGAATTGCATTTGCCTTTTTTGCTGCTGCATCACACTGTTGACTCATATTCAGTCTGTGATCTATTAGTATACCCAAGTCTTTTTCACATGTGCTGTCACTTAGCCCTATTCCTCCCATTCTATATATGCTTTTTTCATTTTTATTGCCCAGATGTAGTACTTTGCATTTCTCCCTGTTAAAAACCATTCTGTTAGTTGCTGCCCACTTCTCCAGTTTATTTAAATCTTTTTGAATCCTCTCTCTCTCTTCTCTAGTATTAGCTATCCCTCCTAGCTTTGTGTCATCAGCAAATTTAATCAGTTTACCCTCAATTCCTTCATCTAAATCGTTGATAAAGATGTTGAACAATACAGGGCCCAGGACAGAGCCCTGTGGTACCCCACTTGAGACATTCTTCCAACTGGATGTGCAGCCATTTACGACCACTCTTTGGGTCCGATCACTAAGCCAGTTATGAATCCACCTAACAGTTGCCTTGTCCATTCCATACTTAATCATTTTTTCAATAAGGATTGTATGAGAGACTTTGTCAAATGCTTTGCTGAAGTCAAGATATACTATATCTACAGCATTTCCTTGATCCACCCAATCAGTGATACCGTCATAGAAGGAAATTAAGTTAGTCTGACATGACTTATTAGTTACAAACCCATGCTGACTCTGTTTAATCACTTCATTCTTATCCAGGTATTGACATACATGTTGTTTAATAATTTGTTCAAAGATCTTTCCTGGTATAGAAGTCAGACTCACCGGCCTATAGTTACCTGGGTCCACCTTCTTCCCCTTTTTGAAGATAGGAACAACATTTGCTCTTCTCCAGTCTTCTGGCACTTCTCCTGTTCTCCAAGAATTTTCAAAGATTATAGAGAGGGGTTCAAAAATTTCTTCTGCTATCTCCTTCAGTACTCTGGGGTGTAATTCATCTGGACCTGGAGACTTGAATTCATTTAGGCTAGCTAAGTGTTTCCTCACTATCTTTCTGTTTATAGATATCCTGGATTCTTCTATTCCCTTAATAGGACAGTGAATAACAGTTGATGTTACATTTCCTTTCTGAGAGAAAACAGATGCAAAATAGGAATTTAAAAGTTCAGCCTTCTCAACATCCTGTCTTACCATTTCATCATTTTCATCCTGTAAAAATCCTATAGCATCTTTGACTTTTCTTTTACTTTTGACATATCCCCAAAATCCTTTATTATTGCTTTTGACATCTCTTGCAAGCCTCAATTCATTTTCAGCTTTAGCTAATCTGATTTGTGCCCTGCAGGTTCTGCAGACAGCATTATATTCTTCTTTAGATATGCCTCCCTCTTTCCATTTTATAAACATTTTTTTCTTCCTTTTTAGCATGTGCTTAAGTTCTGTGTTCATCCATCCTGGTTTCCTTAACTGCTTCCTATTCTTCCCTCTTTTCGGAATTGTTAACAACTGTGCTTTGAGAATTTCATTTTTCAAGATTTCCCATCCTTCCTGGACATTTTTGTCTTTAAGGATATCCAGCCATTGGATCCCTCCAATTCTCTTTCTGAATCCCTTAAAATCTGCCTTTCTGAAATCTAACCTTGACGTCTGAGTCTTCACAGGTCTTCCGCCTCTAGTTATCCAAAATTCTAAAATAGCATGGTCGCTACCTCCTAGGGTCCCAGCCACTTTTACCTCCTCAACCATTTCCTCCCTGTTTATAAGGATTAGATCCAAGGTAGCAGTTCCCCTTGTTTTCTCCCTTACCTTTTGGAAGATAAAGTTGTCAGCAAGAGAGGATAAGAATTTCCTTGACCTGTTAGTTTTGCCTGAGAGAGATTCCCAACAAATGTCTGGATAGTTGAAATCTCCCATGACAACTATGTCATATTTTTTGGAGAACTTGGCCATTTGATGCATAAAGAGTTCATCCATAGCTTCAGCTTGCACAGGCGGCCTGTAGTAAATGCCTACAATGGTGTCCTTTCCATTGTTCTGTCCTTGTATTCTTACCCAAACAGTTTCCACAGAACTCCCAGTCTCTGAAGCTTCAATCTCTGTGCAGATATACGCGTTTCTAACATACAATGCGACACCCCCTCCTCGTTTATCAAGTCTGTTTCTTGCAAATAAGTTGTATCCTTCTAGTCTTGTATTCCAATCATGTGTATTGTCCCACCAAGTTTCAGTGATTCCAATGACATCATATTTCTTTTCCTGTGTTAGTAGTTCCAATTCTCCTTGTTTGTTGCCCATGCTTTGTGCATTAGTATAGAAACATTTTAGTTTGTGATTGGTTTCTCTTTCTCCAATATTTTTATTAATTAGATTCTTTCGTCTTTGTTCTTCCTTTCCACTTCTAATAGCAGAGTTCTCAATAGCATTTGTCAGGTGTATGGCTTTTTCTGGTCTTTTGCTTCCCTTCCCATGTTGTTCTAGTTTAAAGCTCTCCTTACAAGTGTAGCAAGGCGACTTCCAAATACATGCTTACCAGTCTTCGTAAGGTGCACCCCATCTCTAGCAAGTAGTCCATCGTATAAGTAGTTCACTCCGTGATCCAGAAATCCAAATCGTTGCTGACGGCACCATCGACGTAGCCAGTTGTTCACCTGCAGAATCTTATTCCACCTCCTTGTTCCATGGCCATCCACTGGGAGGATGGAAGAAAAGACCACCTGCGCTCCCAGTTCTTTCACTTTCTTGCCTAAGTCTTCAAAGTCTCTGCAGATGGTTTCCAGGTCGTTTCTTGCAGTGTCATTTGTCCCCACATGTAGTAGCAGGAATGGGTAGTCATCTGTAGGTCTGAAGAGTTCTGATATCCTGTCAGACACATCTTTAATTTTTGCACCTGGAAGACAACACATTTCTCTTGAAGTTATATCCGGTCTGCAGATAGCGGCCTCAGTTCCTCTCAACAGGGAATCCCCCATGACCACCACTCTCCGTTTCTTCTTCACAACATTTTTCTTTCTCCATCCAGGAGGACTCTGAAGGCGTACAAGGTTGCTGCTTGTTGGCAAAGTCTTATCCTGATGTATTTCTTCATTGTTTTCCTGCGTGAGAGCCTGGTACTGGTTTCTGAGCCGTATGGGTGCTGACTGCCTTCTGATCCTCCTGCTTCTCTGGGTCACATGTCTCCATTCCTCTGTTTCTTCAGGTGCACTTCGAATTTCTTCTCTTTCTGTAACATGAAGAGATAATTCTGCTGTGTCCAAGAACTCTTCACCTTCCTTAATGATCTTCAACATAGCTAACCTCTCTTCGAGATTTTGCAACTTTTCCTCCAACAGGGACACAAGCTTGCATTTGTGGCATATGAAGTTTGGCTTTTCCACTGGTAAGTCTGTGAACATGTAGCAAGAAATGCAGCTCACCAAATGGCTCCTGGCCTCTTCCATCTTGAGATTTCTTAAAAACGATGAAAGATGAGCCCAAATTCTCGCGCCGATAGGCGCGCGGTTTTTCCGATTTCCTCTTTTCAGCTGCAACGGCCAAAACCCAGTGATCGTTGAGCTCGCGGAGACTCTTCACTTATCCCAGAAGGCACTGGGAATATGCAAATGATCTCCTCAAGACTCTTCCCCTGGTTTTCCGATTTCCTCTTTTCAGCTGCAACGGCCAAAACCCAGTGATCGTTGAGCTCGCGGAGACTCTTCACTTATCCCAGAAGGCACTGGGAATATGCAAACGATCTCCTCAAGACTCTTCCCCTGGTTTTCCGATTTCCTCTTTTCAGCTGCAACGGCCAAAACCCAGTGATCGTTGAGCTCGCGGAGACTCTTCACTTATCCCAGAAGGCACTGGGAATATGCAATATGTATATCGGATGGCGTGCAGCCATACGAATCTGTGGGTCCGTTCACAACGTTGGACTGCACTTGGATGTCACCCGAGTGCAGTATGAACTATACCTCGACTCGCACAATGCAGAAATTAAGTTCTTCATCTTCTCCGCACCTGTGATCTGATTCTCGCATGCGAGCGAACCGGATCACAGTAAAATGACACTCGGCTCACGCTCGCAGCAGAGTTTGCGCCGTGGGTAAATTGCATATGGCATCCGATTCCCTCCTATGAATCATCGGATGCTACTCGCCAGTTTGAGCGAGCCCTTAATATACCACTCGAAATATGCTAACTAGGTAAGACTAATCCAGGTGGGCTTCACTTCACGCATTCTAATCCAATTCTGATGCAGTAATTACGTCTCTCTGAGTGTGATTTCCTTCCCATCTTAGGAATGGTATCGCTATGTCTTACTGAGCGCAGTTACTATCCCCGCCTCCTCAGCGCACTGCATGTTAAAGGATATGATTAGTTGTTTTTATCCATTTTATATTCGTGTTATTATAGTATCAGGTTGATCGTGTTGATTCTATACATTATCTTCTGTCCTTTCTGTTCTAGAGATCTTGGGACCGTGCTCTTCTTCTCCCTGTCAGAACAATGGAGTATGCCGAGAATCAGACAATACATATATATGTGACTGTCCGGCTGCATACACTGGGATCCTTTGTGAGAACCGTGAGTATCCTCTAGGTTTTTATACAGCTAGTCATAGACTGGACTCTCGATTCCAATTAAAACTTTGAGGGTAAGTTTCTCTAAGCTGCCAATCTAATTCCTATTGAATCTGAATACATTCCAGCTATTCTACGGAAGCAGAGTTTCTATTTTCTTTGCTTTGTTCATAGCCCTTACAGTGACCGGATATTTTGGACACAGTTTTTTCTTTTTTAAGTCAAAGTTTTACTTTAGAAACATGAATACCATGAAGGTAAAAAAGAAATAAGCAATGAAAAGAGCGCGTGGAAAAAAAAATTACAAAAGCGAGATCAAAACTTGTCAGTCAGTAATACTACTCCCCCAGCTGATGGCACTTCTCGAATCATCTTGTCTGTTTTGGCTGCGTTCACATGATGAGTATTTGATGTTGCACATTTTCTGCAGCATTTCTGCATCTATTGGGGGTGCATTAAATTACTTTTTACACCTGTTTTCAGCATGATTTTGACCCTGCGTTTTTTTTTCTCTTTTTCGTGTGTCATGTTTTAAGTAAAGCTGCTTTGTTTTGGACACTTCTTGGTATTTTTTCCCTGCAGATTTTCCGCATCTAATGCAAGCCTATGGGAAAAATCTGCACATAAAACTCAGCATGCCCGCAAGGGAGATTGACATATTGGGGATTTCAAACACGCACCGCAGTTAGTCTACACTGTGGTAAAAAAAAAAAAAGCCCAGGGGCTTGACATTTCTATGAATCCCATCCACTTTGTTGAAAGTGTAAGATGCTGCGTTTTTGTGCAGTGAAAATACTCAATGTCAAAAACTCATCTTGGGAACTTAACCTTAAGGGAAGATGTTAAAAACATGAGTATCAAGATTCCTATACATTTTTTGCTCGACTAGGAATTTTGGGTAAAGGAAGAAACGTGGTTCCCGTTCCTAGCTGTCGTAAATCTTCTGTGCAAACTTGGGTATGTTTACCATACTTTGAGTTTTATGTTGGGTGGAGCATTACCTTAAATTGGTTGTCCACTACTAGAACAACCCTTTCTCATTTCCCATGTTTGGCCCTGTTAAGACAAAAACAAGTATACTCACCTCCGGTGCCGGTGCCTTTCCAGCGGCGCTGTTCCAGCGGTGTCAGCACTTACGTTTCCAGGGCTCACATTTGTTTGTTGTGACATGTGCACCCTGCATCACTGTTCCCATCTTCAGACAAATTGAACACGGAGAGGAAATCAGAGAGCAGCCGTAGCCCTGGCTTCCTGTTGATATTCAATACGTCCGAAGGAGGAGACAGTGACGCCAGCGCTGATTGACGCAGGGCTCATGTGATGTAACAGCCTCACGAAAGCCCTGCCAACGGTATTGCCGACACCGCTGGAATGGCACTGACATCGGAGGTGAGTATAGGCTTTTTTATTTTAACGGGGTCAAACATGGGTAATGAGAGGGGGTTGTCCTAGTAGTGGACAACCCCTTTAAAGATATTTTAAAACACCAGATTTCCAGTAAGGTTTGACTTTGCCATAAAATTGCTCAGGTTTGAGCAATGAGCGTTGACCATAGTCTGACCGTCTGTATGGCATTAAATATCAGTGCGGACTGAGCCTAAGTGCAGTATAATGTTAATGTGATTGTGGTACCAATGAAGGAGAATGATAACGAGGTTTTCTCAGAAAGACAATCCTTCTTTAATATGAGCGGCTGATTGTCAGGGTCCAGATTCTCTTGCTCTTAGCGATTAGCTGTTATTGCTGATGCAACAAGGTTTGACATATTTAGCAGTACCTGCTTCCCTACAGCAGGGTTCCCCAACTCCAGTCCTCAAGGCCCACCAACAGGTCATGTTGTCAGGATTTCATTAGTATTGCCCAGGTGATAATTGCTTCACCTGTGCAATACAAAGGAAATCCTGATCTGTTGGTGGGCCTTGAGGACTGGAGTTGGGGAACCCTGCCCTGCAGTACACTATACAGCAGGTCTTGTGTGCACAAAGCACAGAAATAAACCAATACAAATATAGACCGGGTGTACATCAGACTTAATAGAGAAGCATTCATAAAGCCAATGAGTGTTGTCTGGAGACTTAGGTTTTGGGTTCAATTTGGAAACTCCCCTAGTGGTAGCCCAAGTGCATATTTAATAGCGGTTATTTTTTATCTGTCCCTGTAGTCCTGCAGATGTTCGCCTGAAAACTACCACCCTAGGAAATGTAGATTAGGCATATTTTGCACTTTCTGTCTTAATTTTTGTTTCCCCAGTAGGTCAGCAGGTAGAGGTGCCCTGATGTTAAAAAAAAAAAAAAAAAAGTCAGCCTGTTACATGAGACAAATGACCATGTACACAAAGGAGAAATAATGTGTGTATGGACTATAATAACCCTGCTTAGACCAAGACTGATGTGCCCAGAGTCTGCTATAACGCCTCTGACGCCCCTCCGGCATAGATTTCCTGGGACTGTAAGGCCTCATTCAGATGTCCATGTTGTACGTACGTGCTCTGTGTTTTTCAAAGATACAGTATGTACCCATTATAATCCATGGTGCTACTCACATGTCTGTTTTTTCATGTTCATGAAAACATGTCCGCTTTTTTTTCCAGTATCACTGATAAAAAGGGCCAATATATGTCAATGGGCCCATGAAAAACTTGTACCGCTTAAAGATGTCCTCCGTGTGTTGCCCGTATTTAACATCCCAAAGATTAGGAGACGTTTTGCAATATATTTATTTATCTATCCATCCATTAAAATACTGATGAAACACTGACACCAGTACCATTTTTTTTAAAAAATACTGACGTCTGAATGAGGCCTAAAGCAAAGTACTTTCCTGTCTCTGAGCCTCCTGAGCCCTCTAAGTGATACAAATGGCTGAACATTGCGAGTGTACCAGTAATTAATGCCCAGATATTGAAACAATCCAATGTGCAGATTGATCAATAGGGGACATTGCCCTGATGTCATACCGATGTCTGGTCTGTAGTAGACCCATTGTAAAACACTGTAAGAGGGCACATAGAGGACACAGGAGAGACCCACGATCAGCTCTGCTACTAAACTGGTAGCCATTAAAGTCAATGGATGCCTGCTGATTTAGTTGAGTGTCATGTAATATTTTATTTTTCATGTTGCAATTTTCATGTCAATAATCACCGATCACTTGGGTCTCACTGGATAATGTCCAGCTTTTATGCATATCTGTAATGCTAGGTTCACATTTCAGTAGTGCTGTCCACTGAGCACTACATCAGGGTCTCTATCGGAATCCCCGAAAATCCATATTCCAATTGGAATTCCATAGGAGCCATTGAATTGAATGAAGCTGATGGAGTTACTGTGGAGACTGACCGCCGTCCTAGCAGTAATTGTCTTTTTCCTACATGCACAGAATCGTTGTTTGTTGTGTTTTTGTGCATTTGTGAAAAAGATGAATACTGCCAGGACGGCTTGATTCAAGTGAATGGCCCCGTTGGGGTTCCCGACAAAACACAGTTGTTCAGGAGCCACCGTATAAATGTGAACCTAGCCTTAACATACTGTTCGTTTCAAAGTGAAGCAAATGTGAAATCTTGCAATTTTGTAATATATCCTTAGTATCTTTTTTTTTCTGTTTTCTTTTAATTTGATTGCTGATAAATCTGTTTTTCCTTTTACATGTTTAGGCTTGATGATGTTTGGTATTTATTGATTGTGCATCTTATTGGCAGTGCTGGGACTAAATCACAAACCTGTGTGCCAAATTTGCAGCACAGTCTGGCAGAACCTAGTTGACCAAAGTAAACCAACTAATAGATGGTGTAAATTAGTGCTTAGGTACATTTTTTTTGTTTTTTTGTAAAGTCCCAGATACCCCCTTTAAGAGAGAAATTCCTCCATTTTTGGCAGTTAGATTAGTCCATGGATCAATATCACATCACGGAATCTAGTATCCATAACTAGCATTATTAGATTTTTCAAGAAAGGCATCCTGGCCCTCCTTGCACTTTTTAGTGACTCAATCATTACGACATCATGCGTCAGAGAGCTCCATAGTCTCACTGCTCTTGCAATCAAGAATCTCCATCTGTGGTTATCATTGAACCTTCTTTCCTCTAGACAATCTGGATGCCCCCTTGTCCCTGTCGTAGTCCTGTGTGTAAAAAGATCATTAGAAGGATCTCTGTATTGTCCTTTCATATATTTGTACATAATAACAAGATCACCCCTAGACCTTTCATTTTTTCAAACTGTGATAGGCTAGTTTCACACTAGCGTTCTTGGGCGCAGTGCAGGGCCGCCACTAAGCCGCGCCCCCTCCGGTCATTTTCTCCTCTGATCGCATGAGGTTGCATGCGATCAGCGTATCCTATATTTAGCGTTGGATATGCTGATCGTGCGCTGACTGTGCGCTGGTCTGATTTTGCTGGCGCTGCGCCCAGTGCACAAAAACACGCTGTGTTGCATTTTTGTGCTCTGGGCGCAGCTCCAGCAAAATCAGACCAGCGCACGATCAGCGTATCCAACGCTAAATATAGGATACGCTGATCGCATGCAGCCTCATGCGATCAGAGGAGGATCTGACCGGAGGGGGCGCAACCGGGGGCTGGGCTTAGCGGCGGCCCTGTGCTGCGCCCAAGAACGCTAGTGTGAAACTAGCCTGACATCAAGTGTTATAACCTGTCTGGGTATTGCAGTTCACTCTTTCCCTTACTAATAATAATCTTTATTTATATAGCGCCAACATATTCCGCAGCGCTTTACAGTTTAACAGTTTCAGAACACAAGTCATAAGACTAACCTTGATCACTCTTCTCTCCACCCCCTGAAATTCACCTATGTTCTCCTTATACACCAGAGACCAAAATTGTGCACAGTATTCTAAGTGTGGCCACACTAGCGACTTGTACAGAGGCAAAACTATATTCTTGCCATAATCATCTACGCCTCTTTTAATGCATCCCATTATTTTATTAGCTTTGGCGGCAGCTGCTAAGTATAATAATAAATAATTAGCTGTCTGGCACTGGTCACTAAAATTGAACTTGCCATCCACCCATGCAACCTAGTTTTTTTTTTTAGTAACAGTTTTACCCAGTGTTTTACCATTTAGTACATAAACTAATTTTGCAGAGCTGTTAACCAGCAAGGCGTTAAGGCATTGACATATATATGGAACAGAAAAATATGCCAGACAGAGAACGTAAAAACAATTACGGTAATCTTTATTGTGATTATGTATTACCTGTATAATGTATTAAATATATAAATATCAGCTAAAAAGAAGATCCAAACAGACATGGTGGGATGACATACAGAAAAGGTGGGTAAGGATGCAAGTAGTGGCTACATTACAATAACCTACTCAAGAAATGAATACACCAAACGGAGTCCAAAATATTAAGACTCAAATAAATGTATTACATAATTACAGATGAGTATACAGAACAAGACATAGTAAAATACCATAATATATAATTACAGCAAAATACATATAAAAAAGACATAGTGACCACTATAAATAGATAATCATACAAAAAATGATAAGGATAATAATACTAATAAAGTGCATAATATATATGGGCTGAAAAATCAGCTATTCATAAAGTGCATAGAAAATATATAGTATATAAATCCAAATCATATATACCCGTAATGTGTGGCTCAATGTGTCCAGGCTCCCTCCAACGTACGTTTCGCCCACCGTGGCTTTTTCAAGGAGTGTCTACATTAGTTAAAATGTATGTAACAATACAATATGTCACCCTGGATGAAATTCTGGCGAAACGTGCGTCAGCTGTGCTGCTGTTGGTGGATATGTGCTTTTTATGCAATATGGCTATTTGTTCATAGGTATTTGCTCTATTTCTGGCTGCTAGGATGTCCATGGCTTAAACTAACCTTCTAATTATACCTCCTATGTTTTCTCAAAGTGAAATATTATACTTGGCAAAATATCCCATAATTTTGATTTAAAAAAGGCTGCCATGAGAGGTGGTGAGTTCTCCTCTAATGGAAGTCTTCAAACAGAGGCTGGACAGACATCTGTCTGAGATGGTTTAGTGAATCGTGCATTGAGCAGGGGGTTGGACACTATTATCCTGGAGGTCCCTTCCAACTCTAACATTCTATGATTCTATGATATGTCCCTGAATCTTGATGCATTTTGAGTGTTATCTATGTCTCTTTATCCCTAGGAAGTTGAGTGTTACAATCTGTAAATGTTTTTTAACATCAGGGTCTGATTTAATTTGATGTTGCATCCGCTTATTATGTAACATATATTTAGTTATGCCTACTTACGGTTGGTTATTCCTACATACAGTAGTGTGAAAAACGGTTTGCCGCCTTCCTGATTTCCTATTCTTTTTCATGTTTGTCAAACTTAAATATTTTCTGATCACCAAACAAGTTTAAATGTTAGGCAAAGAAAATACAAGTAATCACAATATGCAATTTTTAAATGAAGGTCTTTATTATTAAGGGAAAAAGAAATCCAAACCTACAGGGCCCTGAAAAAATTAAATTGATGTGGATTATCACATCTATAGTATCACAATATTTAAATTTGTTTTGTGGTCTGAAACATTTAAGCATGACAAACAAGCAAATAATAGGATATCAGGAAGGGGGCAAACACTTTTTCACACAACTATACACTTTAACTATTGTAGCCACTACTTACGCCCTTATTTTCTTTTTTTATGTCATCACATGGCTGTTTGGATCTCTTTTTTATCTGATACTTTTTCTATATTTAATAAATTTTCACAATAAAGATTGTTTTTATATTCACTGTATGTCATTTTTCTTTTTGTGTTCATTTAGTACATAAATATACATTTAATTTTCTCTGCCCAATTGTCATTTATCAGTCCAAATGCCTATTCAATATTAATTTATCCTCCTCTGTATTGATTACCTTTGAAGAGTTTAGCATCCACTGCAAATATTGATATTTTACTTTGAATAAGTAAGGAAATCTTACTTTGCTGAGGTCATTTTGGGACAAATTGTGAGGGAGAATTCACTTTGGTGGTATCATATTGTATAGGGGGGATTATGGGGAGCATCATACGCTATGAGAGGCATGATGAAAGTGGTATTGTAGTATGTGAAAATCTTAAGGAACATGAATAGTGGCACAATTACGTGTATATGCTGCATCACATGTCCCTCTCCCTGTCTATAAAAGGTGGGAGGTATGCCTTAAAGGGAATCTGTCGCCCCTTTTTCGAATATAAACTGCGGCCACCGCCATCAGGGGCTTATCTACAGCATTCTGTAATGCTGTAGATAAGCCCCCGATGTAACCAGAAATAAGAAAAACACGTTAGATTATACTCACCCAGGGGAGGTCGCGATCCGGTCCGGCGCCTCCCATCTTCTAACGGTGACGTTCTCTTCTTTCCTTCCTGTTGTGGCTCCTGCGCAGGCTCACTGCTCTGCCCTTTTGAGGGCAGAGCAGAGTCCAGCAGTGCGCAGGCTCCGGGAAAGGTCAGAGAGGTCCGGGCAGCAAAGAAGAAGACGACACTGTATGAAGATGGGTGGCGTCAGACTGGACCGCGACACCCATCGGACCAGACCGACCCCCCAGGTGAGTATAATCTAACTCTTTTTTTCATATCTTTCAGGTTACATCGGGGGCTTATCTACAGCATTATAGAATGTTGTAGATAAGCCCCTGATGGCGGTGCTGGCAGCTCATATTCGAAAAAAAGGGTGACAGATTCCCTTTAAGGCATACCTCCCACCTTTTATAGACAGGGAGAGGGACATGTGATGCAGCATATACATGTAATTGTGCCACTATTCATGTTCCTTAGCATTTTCACCTACTACAATACCACTTGCCTCTCATAGCGTATGATGCTCCCCATAATCCTCCCCTATACAATATGATACCACCAAAGTGAATTCTCCCTCACAATTTGTCCCAAAATGACCTCCGCAAAGTATGATGCCCAAACACATTATGATGTCTTTACAGTTCCCCACACAGTATAATGTCCCCACAGGGAGTATCCATAGAATGATGTTGTCACTTCCCCCCCCCCTAGGATGATGCCACCACTGGACCACCCACACAATATGATGCCCCCAAAACTCCATACACACAGTATAATGACCACACAGCCCCCAAATACAGTATGATGCCTACATGATCAATGGTCCACTTTATGACGTGATTGCGTCATAGCCCCCGCACATTATGATGGCCCTGCAGCCCTTCTATGTACAGAATGAAGGCCCCACAACCTTCCTATACAATGTATGATGGCCCAACGACCCCTTTTATACATGTGATGTCCCTACAGCCCCCAAAGTATAATGGCCTCATTGTCCCCCTATACAGAGCATGATGGTCCCACAGCCCCCTTATACACAGTATGATGGACCACACAGCTCTACTACACACAATATGATGGCCCTGTAGCCCCACATACACATGAGGCCCCCACAGCCTCCACAAGTATTGACTGACAAAATAATAATTAAAACAAACAATAAAACTACTCATCTATTTGCATTCACTTGATTTACTGTTCCACTTTGTGCGGCGTGCAGTCGTAGGCTCCATGCAGCAGGCTCAATTTATTGACGTCGTGTCTGATGTGCTGAGCTTCAGACACACAGGATGACCGGTGAAAGAGAAAGCCATCAGCTCTCTTCTCCACCATTATTTTAAAGGGAAGATACAGATACTGTAGAAATTCAGATCCAAGGCTTCATGTGGTATGTCTCTATGGATGGTTTACAACTGCTCATGAGCAGATGTATACTCCTAGTCATAAGTTTGTGTATTCAAACTCATAAGCACATGTATACCTGTACTTATTATCACATGTATACTTGTATCTTTACTCATGAGCACATTTATACCTCTTGTCATAAGTTTACATATACCACTACTCATAAGAACATGTATATCCCTACTCATAAGTTCACGTATACTCGTGCTCATAAGCACATATATACCCCTACCCATAAACCTATATATGTAAGCCCTTAATTATGAGAACTGTTGCAAAGCCAGGTAGGATAGGCTTAAATCCTAGCTCTACGGGCTCTGATTATATGCACCAGGCTAGCTCTGCATATATCCAGGCTAAGTAGGCTAAGCTTAAATCCTAGCTCTACAAGCTCTGATTATTTGCACCTGGCTAGCTCTGCATATACCCAGGCTACGTAGGCTAGGTTTAAATCCTAGCTCTACAGGCTCTGATTATTTGCACCTGGCTATCTCTGCATATACCCAGACTAGGTAGGCTAGGCTTAAACCTAGCTCTTCCGGCTCTGATTATTTGCCCCTGGCTAGCTCTGTATATACCCAGGCTATGTAAGCTAGGCTTAAATCCTAGCTCTACAGGCTCTGATTACTTGCACCTGGCTAGCTCTGCATATACCCAGGCTAAGTAGGCTAGGCAAAAATCGTAGCTCTATAGGCTTTGATTATTTGCCCCTGGCTAGCTCTGCATACATCCAGGCTAGGTGTTGACTTCAGTCTGCTGCAGGAAACTGACCAGACAGAATTGGATTCAAGATGGAAAGAGACAAGCCAGAATCTCTCTGAGAAGAGACTGCACAGTCTGCGTGCACCAATCTGCCAGTATCACTGGTTGCTGGTGACAATAGCTGTTGTGTTTGACCAGACTGGGACTAGCTCAGCGGTGTGTGAGTAGCCAGGGTCTGTTCTGTTTAGTTGGCGCCTGGAATAGGCTTGTGATTTTGTGTTGATGGTCTTCTTTTGGTAATGTCCAACCAGGCTAGCTCTGCATATATCCAGGCTAAGTAGGCTAAGCTTAAATCCTAGCTCTACAAACTCTGATTATTTGCACCTGGCTAGCTCTGCATATACCCAGGCTACGTAGGCTAGGTTTAAATCCTAGCTCTACAGGCTCTGATTATTTGCACCTGGCTTTCTCTGCATATACCCAGACTAGGTAGGCTAGGCTTAAACCTAGCTCTACCGGCTCTGATTATTTGCCCCTGGCTAGCTCTGTATATACCCAGGCTATGTAAGCTAGGCTTAAATCCTAGCTCTACAGGCTCTGATTACTTGCACCTGGCTAGCTCTGCATATACCCAGGCTAAGTAGGCTAGGCAAAAATCGTATCTCTATAGGCTTTGATTATTTGCCCCTGGCTAGCTCTGCATACATCCAGGCTAGGTATTGACTTCAGTCTGCTGCAGGAAACTGACCAGACAGAATTGGATTCAAGATGGAAAGAGACAAGCCAGAATCTCTCTGAGAAGAGACTGCACAGTCTGCGTGCACCACTCTGCCAGTATCACTGGTTGCTGGTGACAATAGCTGTTGTGTTTGACCAGACTGGGACTAGCTCAGCGGTGTGTGAGTAGCCAGGGTCTGTTCTGTTTAGTTGGCGCCTGGAATAGGCTTGTGATTTTGTGTTGATGGTCTTCTTTTGGTAATGTCCAACCAGTGGAAATAAACATCACATTGTTTGACCCAAGAATCCAGCGCCTGTGTGAACGCTCCCTACTGCCTACCTGAGAGCGTGAATCCCTACAGCACACATAAGCCCCTAGTCATGAGCCCACGTATACCCCTTCTCATAAGCTCCCATATACCAGTCCTGTAAAAAAGCAATTCAAAAAGCTATATGATTCATGAATTCCAGCCAGCTTACTTGTTGATGGTCTCCTTAGAGTAACACATTTTTTTCTTTACAGCACAATGGAAAAATGAACAAGAAAATTAATGAAAACAGAAAAAATAGTAATAAAGTTATATTACAACTATATTAGATTTTACATGTGCTCTTTGTTATAGCCACTGTTAATGAAAAGTGACGCTTCACTTTGTCTGTGATGACACTCTAGTGATCTGCCCTCTCTCATGAGTTTGCCCCAGATTTGTCCGATGGCTGTGCCTGTAGGAATGGGGGGCGCTGTGCTGATGGAAACAACACCTGCCATTGCCTGCCGGGGTTCTTCGGTCTTCATTGTGAATACGGTAAAATTGAAGTGCATGTTGAACTTACTTTGATATTATTTTTGTTTTTAGTATGAAACAACTTGTTTTATTGCTTGTGGTGATCTGTTTATATTGCTCTCATTTGATTGGTTTATTGCAAACAGCTGAAAGTTTGTAAATTTTGCTAATAAACCAAATTTGCAATGGAGAACCATTATTAGGCTACTTTTAGATTTGCGTTTGGAGGCGATCAGCGTACCCTATAGTTAGCGTTGGGTAAGCTGGCCGTGCGCTGGGCTGATTTTGCCGGCTCCATACTTCAACTTTATTTCTGGACCTAATTACTAATGGACTCAGGTGTAGAGGGATATAATCTTTTGTCTCTCTTGTAATATATATGCCGAGATATTTAAATTTTGAGACTATTGGGACCATGAAAGAACTATTTAGTCCTGAGATATCTTTGTCCTCCAGCGCAGACTTTGACCAATTAATGGTCAATCCCGAGAAGGCCCCAAATCTCTTTAGATACCATTGTAATTGGAAGTAAAATGTTTATATTTTTGACAAATAATAAGAGATCATCTGCATATGGAGCAATCTTTTCTACCTGATTCGATTATTTAAAACCCTCCATTCCATTTTGTTGTCTAATAATATAATGGCTCAATTGCTATAGCAAAAAGTAAGGGTGACATTGGACCGCCCTATCTTGTTCCCCTGTGAAGCTCAAGGTTTTCAGAAACATATCCATTTGTCCTTATTTTATTTTATTTCACTATTGAATGCTTTGGTGGCATCCAAAGATAAGACACCATTCCGACTAGCATCTACCTGTGCCGCTTGCAAATTCAAAAAAAGCATATTTAGGTATATGGCAGTTGACTTAAAGGACATAAAGCCAGCCTGGTGTGGATGAATTACTGATTCAATAACTGTACTCAGTCAGGAGGCCAGAATTTTAGCCAATATCTTAACATCTGTTGTCAGCAATGAGATTGGCCTGTAAGAATCAGGTAGTTCGCTATCTTTTCCTTCCTTAGGCAAAACAACTATTTCTACCTTATATAATGAATTTGCTAACTCCCCTGATAAAAATGCATTATTAATCATTTCTAGGTAGTTCGGTAATATTTCTTCCTCAAATAGTTTATAGATTTCTATCGGAAACCCATCTGATCTGAGGTCCTTATCATTAGTCGTTTTCCCAACAGCCTGGCTAACTTGTTCCAAGGGAATTGGCTAATCTAAAAAGCCTCTATCTTTATTTTCCAGACAAGGGAGAATTATTTCCGAGAGGCAATCCGACAAATATCTTTCGAGTAATTGACCTTAGACAAATATAGATTGGAATAGAAGCTATATAAGATCTTTAGTATATCCGGGATCCTAACGGCAATATTGTCCTCTACATAGCGTCCCCCATACATAAAAACATTTTTTGGGCCTTGGCCATCTTTGTAAATAACCGACCCGCAGTCTCATAGAATTACTGTTTTAATAACATATACGTTTGTTATCGGCCTGTTCTAGTCAATTCCTTCCACTCTGATGGATTTTTAGGGCTATTGTTTTGAATAAACAGCAATTCAGTATCCCGAACTCTGTTTTCCAGGTTTACCCCCCTCCTTTGTGAGTTATCCTTAGCAGACTTTATTTCTTTTATTAACACGCCCCTTAAGAAGGCCTTTATTGCATCCCATACCACGCTTACAGTATGTATGCTGATCCCAAATTAGTGGAAAAAAATGCCGATAGTTTCCCCTGAAATTGTTACAGTCAATAATTTTAAGCCAAAGTAAGCCTCCACCTTTGAGAGAACCTAGACCTCATCAGATTCAACTGTTGCTTAAACCATAGGGGAGAGTGATCTGATGACGACCAAGGAGAATATTCTATATTAATAAGCCCTGGGATCATAGAAGGATTACATAGTACCAAATCAATTCTTGAGAGGGACTGAAAAATATTCAGGATTGAGAGTCCTCAGTAGTTGATACCTTTTAATGGCTAACTGAAAAGATGGTAATACATTGCAAGCTTTCGAGACTACTCAGGTCTCTTCATCAGGCTAGACTAATACAAAATCTGAAGTCACATATTTATGCACAATACAGCCTAGAAAAAATGCAATAGATAAGACAAGTGACGTGAAGCAGAACTATCAATATGGGAGAGGGAGAAACGTCACTTGTCTTATCTATTGCATTTTTTCTAGGCTGTATTGTGCATAAATATGTGACTTCAGATTTTGTATTAGTCTAGCCTGATGAAGAGACCTGAGTAGTCTCGAAAGCTTGCAATGTATTACCATCTTTTCAGTTAGCCATTAAAAGGTATCAACTACTGAGGACTCTCAATCCTGAATATTTTTCTATCTACTGGCTAACACGGTACAAAGATATACATCTTTCCTGTATCAAAATGAGAGGGACTGATATTTTGATGAAGCACAGGAGTAGACCTTTGAGTTGGGAAGCCTCTCCAGATAACAACCAGGCCCACCTCTTTAATAAGGGGCTAAAGGGGTACCGAGAATTCTCTCTGAACTCTCTTGTGCAGGAAATTTGTCTCAAAATGGTTTACATATATTGTAAAGTCTCCCATAATTATTAAATGGATATCTACCCAGTCTGCTAGCTTCATCAGGATTTTGTTTAGTGGAATGTTAGAGTAAGTAGGGGTAACATATACTACAACAATGGCACATTCAAAATGAGAAATTAAGCAACAGACACTTACAAACCCCCCTTCATGATCTTTGAAGGTGCTTATGCATTTAAAGGGAATACTTTTACACATGTGGTCAAAATTGTTGGTTCCCCTCGTTTAATGACAGAAAAACCCACAATGCTCACAGAAATAACTTGAATCTGACAAAAGTTATAATAAATCAAAAATCTATGAAAATAAACAAATTAAAGTCAGACATTGCTTTTCAACCATGCTTCCACAGAATTTTTAAAAAAAATAAAACTCCTAAAATAGGCCTGGACAGAAATGATGGTACCCCTGAAAATGTGACAAAAGGGACATTTTAAATCAAGGTGTGTCCACTAATTAGCATCACAGGTGTCTACAAACTTGGAATCAGTGAGTGGACTGTATAGAGGCCTACAGATACTCACTGTGCTGTTTGGAGACATGGTGTGTATCACACTCAGCATGGACCAGAGGAAGCGAAGGAAAGAGATGTCTCAGGAGATTAGAAAGAAAATTATAGACAGACATGGTAAATGTAAAAGTTATAAGACCCTCTCCAAGCAGCTTGATGTTCCTGTGACTACAGTTGTACATATTATTCAGAAATTTAAGCTCCATGGGTCTGTAGCCAACCTCCCTGGACGTGGCTGCAGGAGGAAAATTGATGACAAATCAATGAGACGGATAATTCGAATGGTAACAAAAGAGCACTGAAAACCTAAACAGATTAAACGTGAACTTCACGCTCAAGGAGCATTAGTGTCAGATCGCACCATCCGTTGTTGTATGAGCCAAAGTAGACTTCTTGGGAGATGACCAAGGAGGACACCATTGTTGAAATAAATCATTAAAAGCCAGACTGGAATTTGCCAAACTACATGTTGACAAGCCACAAAGCTTCTGGGAGAATGACCTATGGACAAATGAGACAAAATGGAACTTTTTAGCAAGGCACATCAGCTCTATGTTCACAGACAGAAAAATGAAGCATATCAAGAAAAGGACACTGTCCCTACTGTGAAACATGGAGGAGGCTCTGTTATGTTCTGGGGCTGCGTTGCTGCATCAGGCACAGGGTGTCTAGAATCTGTGCAGGGTACAATGAAATCTCAAGACTATCAAGGGATTCTAGAGAGAAATGTGCTGCCTAGTGTCAGAAAGCTTAAGGCCCTTTTACATTTAGCGATGCATCAGCAATCCGACGAGCGATCCGACCCGGTCAGGATCGCTGGTGCATCGCTAAATGATCGCTACTGAGCTTTCATACAGAAAGATCTCACAGTGATGCAGCAGCGACGCAGCGCACGATACTCACCTTTCACACACAGCGATCCTGACGTCCTCCCGCCCGCGTCCAGCGTCGCTCGTCGTCACAGCAGGAAGTCTCAGCAGGAAGCAGACGACGAGAAATGGAGCCGGACATTCTCGCGCGATCAGCGATGGACAGCGGGGGAGCCGGTCGTTGGTAAGTATCACACATAGCGATATCGCTAGCAATATCGCTATAGCGTCACAAAACCGGTGACGTTTTAGCGATATTGCTAGCGATATCGCTTAGTGTAAAACCCCCTTTAGTCTCAGTCGTGGCTTGGTCATGGGTCTTATAACAGGATAATGACCAAAAAAACACATAACTAAAAACACCCAAGAATTGGTAAGAGGAAAACATTGGACTATTCTGAAGTGGCCTTCTGTGAGCCCTGACCTAAATCCTATTGAGCATCTTTGGAAAGAGCTGAAACATGCTGTTTGGAAAAGGAAACCTTCAAACACGAGACACCTGGAGCAGTTTGCTCTTGAGTAGTGGGCCAAAATACCTGTCGAGAGGAACAGAAGTCTCATTGACAGTTACAGGAATGGTTTGATTGCAGTGATTGCCTCAAAAGGTTGTGCAACAAAATATTACGTTAAGGCTACCATCATTTCTGTCCAGGCGTATTTCATGAGTTTTATTTATAAAAAAAAAAATCTGTGGAAGCATGGTTGAAAAGCAATGCCTGACTTTCATTTGTTCATTTTCATAGATTTTTTATTTATTATTAATTTTGTCAGATTTCAAGTTATTTCTGTCACCATTGTGGGTTTTTCTGTCATTTAACGAGGGGTACCAACAATTTTGACCGTGTGTATGCTCTATAAAACTAACTCCCCTAGATTAGTTAGAATAGAAAGAGCTGAGGTCACACCGCATCCAAGACCTGTGCATTAAATTAATAAGATCCTTTGTCATGTACATCTCCCATAGCCCTGTTATTGTCAGGTTGATCTTTTTGACATATTCAAATATTGCATGTCTTTTGGAATTGACCCTGAAAAATCTTATATTCCAAGATATAAGATTACCTGTTACCCATTTACTAAAGTAGTGAATAAATACAACTATCCTTGTCAATGTTACCCATTTCAGATATTTTACCATAGAATCCAGACTTCAGCAGGTTTGCCCAGCAGATAGGCTCCCCCTTCACCCCCAACCCAACTAACATACACCCTCCTACCCTCCCTCAAACAGTATGAACTTACCCTTACCAGTAAGGGATGGAGCGAAAAGCCGCTCACAACCAATTAGCGGATGCTTCACAATAAAAAAATACAGAAATAAAATATACTTTCAGTTGTCTCCTACATAGAGCCCTCCGCACAAAAGATAAACCACATAACTTGCATATATGCATTATTAACCATAACACACTATTACTCACAACTTCCACATTGAACCTGTCAGGGAGCGAGCATATGTGACATAGACTTCAATCACCCCACATTTTAGTCTCCAAACCACTAGTGCTCTTAAGAATTTGAAAAATTTGCGGAGCCTCCTGTTGGATCTGTGGTTCATGAGCCCAACCGTCTCCGAGCGTATTTAGGGGATTGAAAGAAAAAGGTGGAACCCAGAGCAATCACTCTCAGGTTCGCTGGGTAAATCTTGTAATATTGCAGCCCAAGTGACCCAATTCTTCATTTAATGTCTCTGTATATGGCTCTTTTACGCTGGACTTCCACAAAGAAGTCTGAAAAAAAGCATGCTCTCTGCCCTCCCAATGATATGTCCTGTTTCTCCCATGCCTTCCTCAGTATTATATCCCGGTCTCTAGAATGTAAGATTTTAATCAGGAAAGGCCTAGGAGGTCTGCCCACTGGGCCGAGTCTCTTGGAGCCTTGTGGATCCTTTCCACTGCAATCAGAGGAGAGAGGACTTCTTTGCTGAAGGTATCTTCCAGCCACTTTTCAAAAATGCCCTCCAGGTCTCTCCCTTCCACCTTTTCAGGGACACCCACGTGCCTGATATTACGCCACAGGCAGTTTTCCAGATCATCAGTCATGGCCATTAAAGCAGCAACTGCTTGCTTGTGACTCTGAATGTCTCTGTGGACAGGGAGCTGGGCATCCTCCATCCAGTTCACTGACTCGCCCTTCACAGCAGTTGTGCGCTTTGCCGTTTTTTGCGCATCGTGCTGGATTTTCAGAATGTTCTCCTGTATATAACCTACCTGGTATGTTAGTGTGAAATTACATATGTTAGCAGCGTTCAAAACATCCATTAAAGGTTGGGGTTTCCCTAAGGATTTTACACCAGGGGTGCTCTCTGTGTGCTTGGAAATCAGTTATTCATCATTGTGCACCAGGGAGTTTGATGCTGTGTCATGGGGACATCCTCCCCTTCCTCATCATGAACTAATAGAGCAAATCTTGATTCTCCTAGGGACATTATGTTTTTCCCCTGTGTTGCAATCACTGAGCTCCATTTCTGTGGGCTGTGGGTGAATGCTCTATGAGCATATTGCTCCAGTCTGGCCTCTACCTCTCCTCCTATATATCTTCTGCCTCTGGCCACAGGACGCTTGGGCACCATCTTGGATGTCTAATGGCGCCGCTCCATCCTTCCTGCTGATCTTTCTTCTTTGGGTCCTCTTCACCACCACATACTGGAAAAAGCACCTCCAGCTTCCAGGAACTGCCAGCCACCGGGTAGGAGTCATTACTCTCCGAAATTGCTCCTCAGGATGTGCCTTACAGGATGAGTGCAGTGGGAGCTCTCCGGTGACGCATCCTAACCCCAATCACACTAGGCCACAACCCTAGGTGGTTTTAGAGACCCAGCCAATGCTAAAAGGCCCATATTTAACATGAATATCCTGAAACCCCATACAAAATCTATATCATTGTGGTCACAGATAACAACTATGGAAATAGAAACATAAATTATCTATATGTCTGACATTTACAGCAACTTAAAAGGTTTTACTGAAATTTTTATTTTTTACTTGTTTGTTTACTTGTATATTTGCTTTTCTACTGCAAGTTTTTATCACTTGCCTTTATTTCTGTCACCAAATTAAACATTGCTATTCAAATGAGGAAAAGTCCTGTTACATCCTGTAATAATTTATTGTATTTTTTAATACTCTTTTTCTTCTTTTCAGAGGTCACCTCGCTGCCCTGCAGTATGGGCTCTAAGTGCCCAGATGGAGGCTCCTGCATGGAATATGGGGGCAGCTACCGGTGTGTGTGTCACACAGATTATATCATCAGCAACCACTGTAAGCGATTCTGCATATATATTATTTCAGTGAATATAATTAGAGACCAGCGGATTGACTTGCGGGACTCCGATCCATTGGCCAGGTTAGTTGTCTCTGGCCATGGAGTCCTGCGAATCTATCCACCCATCTCTAATGATAATACTTTTTGCTCCAAAAAAGCAGAGATGCTCTTATCCATATGTGTGTGTCTTCTATTGCTACCAGAATATTCCCATATGACCACATACATCACTGATACACCAAGTGCCTCTTGCTGTGATACAAGAGTCATAAATATGAAGAGTCGCTAAGCGGGCTCCTCAAATATCGCCTGTTCAAGCCTGATTTTAGCCTGCAAAAACATTCTTGTGGCACGTTCAAAAGAGAATTGCCTAAGCAACTTTATAGATAAAAGATTTTACCTATCTCAGATTTCTGTACAATTTTGAGCTTGACAAAGTAAAGCTGGCTATTGACATTAGATAGCTGTGACCTGAATGATTATTGCTCCGACAGTTACAAGTTCTGCCCCCAATACATGTAACACATTAATGTGGTCTCAGTTGGAAGAGGGAAGTAAGGTTTCCAAATAACTCTGGTTGTGACCTGTGTCCGCAATGAGTAAAAAGATTGGGTTGTTTAATTTCAACATTCCGTTTTTCGCCATCTGCTGATGGAACACATTTACACTCATTAGATAGTCCGATGGCCCTGCTGATATTGTCAGATTTGCAACTACTGCAGAAGTCGATACTTGAATTTACTGCAGTCACCACAGTGCTGTCAGGTTTAGATAAGCTTTTTTCTACATTACTATACAAATATATGCGTCAGAGTGGTATAAAAAGTCCCGCTATTGGACTATGGATCAGTGGAAACTTGTCATGTGGAGAGATCAATCACGCTTCTCTCTGGCAGTTTAAAGCTCGACTCCAGCATTTTTTTATTGCAGCGCTGGTGTGGACTAACTAATCAAAGTTCCCTGCCCCTAGTATTATACTCACCAGCCCCTATCTTCATATTTTATTGTCACCGCTCTGGACGGTCTTCTGGAGCTTGTGACCATTACCTCCGAATTCTGGTGAGTCAGAAGTTGTGGTCACAAGATGGTGGTATGGGAAAAGAATGGCCCCAAGAACAGCTAAAGGCCGGTGTCCCACTTGCAACTGCAATTTGAAAAACTTGCACTAGTCTCTTGCCGGCACTCGGGAGCGGAGTGTGCGGCTGCATGTATTTCTATGCAGCTGAACACTCCGGTCCGAACTGCCGGCGACAGTGCCGGGTATTGAGGCAAGAGACTCACGCTGCATTTGCAAGTGGGACAGCGGCCAAACATGGCGGCTGGTGAGTATAATGCTACATTCAGGGAACTTAGATTAGTTGCAACACTCCAGAGCTGAAATAAAAAAACACGCTGAAGTGATGCTCTAATGGACATGTTTCGGTGTGGCTAATGCTGGCATTGTGCCAGCTATAAAGTTGAATATGATGAGAATGTAAAGTGTTAAAGTCATACCTGGTGAGGATAAGAGGCAACCCGCCTCTTTCTCAAGGCATTTCACGCCGAAACGCGCGTCGGGGGGGGACACACACCAGGCGGGTTGCCTCTTATCCTTACCAGGTATGACTTTAACACTTTACATTCTCATCATATTTTGCTACTTATTATGGATATATGTCTGGTGATGTGGACTCTATGAGGCCTATTGGGGGATGTGCAATTTTGCTACGAGCAAGTATAATTATATTTATCTTTGCTGACAGGCACTACATATGTGCTTTACACTCTTTTTTCCCCCTCCCGCTGTATGTGTGTCCTTTGGTGTTTTCTGCATGCACAAGCAGACTTGGATTTCCCATGTCACTGTGTTTTTCACATGCTCTGGTCTTATTGATTGTTCAATAAATTATATTTTGTATTATCATATATTCTTTTGTGAGATTTTTTTGTCGTTTGTTTTCTCTCTATATTCAGTTTCTAGTGCGACTTTCTCAACATTGTCCTATTCCACATATATCTCTTTGCTCCAGCCTTACAATGCTATTAAGTGATTGTATTTTGATTCTAGCTGTATATATTTGAGCAAGTGATTTTATCCATGAAGTGTACATGCCAGCTATAAAGTTGTGGAATAACGCTATGGGGTTGTTTTTCTGGTCTTGAGATGAGTGTAGGTTGTTGTGAACCCAGGGAAATATTCAGTTTAGCGATTTTGTTTTTTTTATTATTATTATTTTTTGCCTGGATAAAACCTTTATTATTTTTCCACATTTTAAAAAAATAATTAAAAATGTCAAAATGGTACTGACAATACCACCTATGCTCACCATACAGGCACTAACCAGCAAAATCAACTATACTAAGGGTATCTGCACACAGCGTGCCAACTGACTGTTTCTGTTTAATAAACCTTTCATGAAAAAGCTGAAAGTTTTTATCTTTTTTTCTAATGTCGCCAGCATTTTTCTTTTGAAATTGTTGTAAGCTGCAATAGAAATGTTGAGGTCACATCTTTTAAAAGCTTTGCAGCTTTGGAAACCTGAAGAAGTTAAAGACATTCAAAAGACTGAACATGTGAACAGCAAGTTGTTTTTACATTGCTATGCATATGTGCATTCTGTTTTACTTTTTTTTAGTGCTTTTTCAAGTGGGTTACAGGTGGAATCCACCTGAAAAGGGCAGATGATGCACGTACCCTAACAATATAAAAAAAAAAGCAACTTTACAGTAGGTAACAACAGTACCAACAATACAGGCAATGTTCTCAGAGCTGCCTGATTTTTTATTTTTTTGCAGGAGAGAAGAATGCCAGCAACATTAATGGACCTCCTTATTAGGGTATCCTGGAAGTTATAGAAATTGGCATAACGGGATGTGAATATAAAATTGACCATTACTCACCTGTTAAATCCACCGCCACTTCAGCATTGATACTCTAATGATCTCTTAGGTCTTTATGTGACACAAAACAGTTGAGGCTAGTGATTGTCAGCAGCGGTCACGATGGAAGTACACAGAAACAAAGATTGTTGAGGACTACTGGAGCATCAGTGCTGGAAGTGGAGTCTGACAGGAGGGTAATGGTAATTTTCTTCAATTATCACATTTTCTATTGTTATCCTAGCCTGAAAAATCACTGGAAAGAGTGGTTTAAAAAAAGTCTGCTTGCAGGCTCGATTACTTATAAAAAACAAACTAAGCTTTACTCAACAGTTCTACAGCCAATCACTGCGCTCAGTAGCTCTTTCCATGTAAAGCTACATGAGCCACTCATACCCACTGAGCTCAGTGATTGTCTACAGCACTGTCGACTTGACATCACCACTGCAGCCCCCCCAACAAAATAATTAGGGTTGCAGCATAGACACATCACTTGACCAATGACATATAAGTAAAGCTCAGTTTATTTTTTGACACCTATCTGGGCCTGGAGATAGAATGTTTTTTTTAAAGTGCTCAACGTATTTAAACGTAACCAAGGGCTCCGTGCAGCCTACAGCCCCCTTAGTTCCCCTTAGCTTGATAGCCAGAGCTTGCTGCGCCCAAGATGGCACAGTAGTCGGCGGCACCTTAGTTCCAGCAAAAATAAATGTTAATACTTCTGCATAACAAGACAATTGTGGCCTCCAATTTTGTTGGAAAAGTTTGTATAAGGCACTTTTTTCTTTCAGCATGACTGTGCATTAGTGCACAAAGCATGGTCCATAGAACTAGACTGACCACACAGAGCCCTGACCACAACACCATTGAATACCTTTGGCTTGAACTTGAATAGAGATTGCGATCCAGACCCTCTCATCCAATATCAGTGTCTGACCTTATAAATGCTCTTCTGGATGAATGGGCACACGTTCCCACAGGCACTCCAAAATTGCAGAGAAAGCCTACCAACAGGGAGTGTAAGGCTATGTTCGCACGTCCAGTAGTCATCTGATAGCACGGATCCAGCAGCAATATGTTGGCAAAAAATTTTGAAACGAATCCTTCTCAAATTAAGGAAAAACGGATAGACTTCAATGTTGAAAAAAAAAAAACAGATTCAGCTGAAATCATTTTTTTTTTTTAAACAGACAAAAAAGTTGTGTCTGCACAATTTTTTTGGTCAAAGAAATTCTACTGGATCCATTCTAATGGATCATTACTGTAAATGTGAACATAGCCTAAGTTGTTGTAGCTACAAAGAGGAACCAACTTCATGTTGATGTCTATTGTCTATGTATTTAGAATGGGAGTTCATAACCCCTGTACTTTTTAATGCGGAAGTTTCCAATGCTTTTGTTCATATAGTGTGTACTTATACAGCTCTGGAAAAAATTAAGAGACCACCACATCAAAACCCTGCCATTGGCAGCCCATTCTCCAGACCTGAGCCCCATTGAAAACCTCTGGAATGTAATCAAGAGGATGGTGGATAGTCACAAGCCATCAAACAAAGAAGAACTGATTACATTTTTGCACCAGAAGCTGTGTGAAAGGCTGGTGGAAAGCATGCCAAGCCGCATGAAAGCTGTGATTAAAAATCATGGTTATTCCACAAAATATTGATTTCTGAACTCTTCCTGAGTTAAAACATTAGTATTGTTTCTAAATGATTATGAACTTGTTTTCTTTGCATTATTTTAAGTCTGAAAGTACTGTTTTGTTTTGTTTTTTTCATTTTGACCATTTTTCTTTGTCAGAAATAAAAAAGACAAAATGTATTGCTTGGAAATTCGGAGACATGTTGTCAGAAGTTTATAGACTAAAACAACAATTTGCATTTTGCTCAAACATATTCCTATAAAGAGAAAAATCAGACAAACTAAACATTTGAAAGTGGTCTCTTAGTTTTTGCCAGAGCTGTATATACACTGTGTGCAGAATTATTAGGCAAGTTGTATTTGAGAGGATTCTTTTTATTACTGAATAACAACTATGTTCTCAATCTACCCAAAAGACTCATAAATATCAAAGCTTAATATTTTTGGAAGTTGGAGTGGGTTTCCTTTTTAGATTTGGCTATCTTAGGAGGATATCTGTTTGTGCAGGTCACTATTACTGTGGAGAAATATTAGGCAACTTCATAAAAACCAAATATATATCCATCTCACTTGTTTATTTCCACCAGGTAAACCAATATAGCAACAAAAAATGTAGAAATAAACATTTCTGACATTCAAAAAGAAAACAAAAACAATCAGTGACCAATATAGCCACCTTTCTTTACAATGACACTCAAAAGCCTTCCATCCATAGATTCTGTCAGTTGCTTGATCTGTTTACAATCAACATTGCGTGCCGCAGCCACCACAGCCTCCCAGACACTGTTCCGAGAGGTGTACTGTTTTCCCTCCCTGTGGATCTCACATTTTATGAGGGACCACAGGTTCTCTATGGGGTTCAGATCAGGGGAACAAGGGGGCCATGTCATTATTTTTTCTTCTTTTAGACCTTTACTGGCCAGCCACGCTGTGGAGTAGTTGGATGCATGCGATGGAGCATTGTCCTGCATGAAAATCATGTTTATCTTGGACGATACCGACTTCGTCCTGTACCACTGCTTGAAGAAGGTGTCTTCCAGAAACTGGTAGTAGGTCTGGGAGTTGAGCTTCACTCCATCCTCAACCCAAAAAGGTCCCACAAGTTCATCTTTGATGATACCAGCCCATACCAGTACCCCACCTCCACCTTGCTGGCGTCTGAGTCGGAGTGGAGCTCTCTGCCCTTTACTGATCCAGCCTCGGGCCCATCCATCTGGCCCATCAAAAGTCACTCTCATTTCATCAGTCCATAAAACCTTAGAAAAATCAGTCTTAAGATATTTCTTGACCCAGGCTTGACGTTTTATCTTATGTTTCTTCTTCAAAGGTGATCATTTTCCAGCCTTCCTTACCTTGGCCATGTCCCTGAATATGGCACACCTTGTGCTTTTTGATACTCCAGTAACATTGCAGCTCTGAAATATGGCAAAACTGGTGGCAAATGGCATCTTGGCAGCTTCACGCTTGATTTTCCTCAATTCATGGGCAGTTATTTTGCGCCTTTTTTATCAACACGCTTCTTGTGACCCTGTTGGGTATTTGCCATGAAACGCTTGATTGTTCGGTGATCACGCTTCAAAAGTTTGGCAGTTTCAAGACTGCTGCATCCCTCTGCAAGACATCTCACAATTTTTTACTTTTCAGAGTCTGTCAAATCTTTCTTCTGACCCATTTTGCCAAAGGAAAGGAAGTTGCCTAATAATTAAGCACACCTTATATAGGGTGTTGATGTCATTAGACCACACCCCTCCTCATTACAGAGATGCAAATCACCTGATTTACTTAATTGGCAGTTGGCTTTCAAGCCTATACAGCTTGGCGTAGGACAACATGTATAAAATGGATGATGTGATCAAAATACTCATTTGCCTAATAATTCTGCACACAGCGTAGAGTCCTGACTGCACTCTCTTGGATATTTTCCCTTTTCTACTGCTTTTTCTTAAATTTATTGGCCTATAAATTGTATTACTTGAAATCGGACAATGCTCCATTCTGGTGGGTCGTTTCATAGCCGTGTACTCAGTATTGATGGGTGGTCCCTGTGGATAGGTGACATCTTTTAAAGTCGGGAATAAACCTTAATCACCCATTCTGCTGTGTTTTACTAGCACTGCCGTCTCCTTGTGACTCTGACCCCTGCTTGAATGGAGGAAGATGTGAATCTCAGGATGATAACTATTCCTGTGTGTGTCCCCGTGGATTCATTGGAAAAATGTGTGAGAGGGGTAAGAGAACTTTAGTAATGTTTGTTTTCATGTAGAAAAAAAAATGAAGAACAAAATATAATTTCTCTTTTTGTAAATTTAGACTTTTAACGAGTGTTGAAGATCAAGTCAGCAATCATTTTTCGTAATTATTGCGCTTTTCACTCAATCTTAAGGAAAAAATGCATGTGTATGTATATATTGTCTATTGAGAATACTGAAAACCAGTAATAACGCTTTGACTTTATACTGCTATTTCCACAGTGCTCTACATATGAAAAAGGTGCAAACAGTAATCCAGTACATACAGTTGCAGTCATCAGTCGAAATTATTCAACCCCCTTTGCAAAATAGCTTTACTAGCAAAATTTGCACACTTACTGCTGTTTACAGTAAAACATGTGGTTTCTCCAAATTCAACACAAATTTCCTGATTCATCAAAATGTTTTGGCCTGAAATTTGATAAGTCACAAAATTTTTTGTGCAGCTCGAGGTTGAGCGAAAATATTATGACTTGTGATGTTTTGATGCCAGTTTTGTCCAGCTGCGGAAAAATGCATCTAGCTGGGGTGTAACGGTGGCGTGATGCGACAGCTAGTCTGATTCATGATAAACTGTGGTATGCTTTACACCAAAAGTCCTACTCCAGTCACTCCAGTCCCTGATTGGAGTAAGATTTGTAGCTCGGGGCACAGCACTTCTCAGACCCACCAGATCCATTACGAATCAGACATGCCATTCCCATTTAAAGGCATGCACCTCTTAATGTACCAGGCACGTCTGAGCTTTCTCCTGATCCAGTCCCGGCCTCCTCCTCCCCCTCCCTAGCAACAGGGTCACCTGGCTCCCCGCAAAGAGAAAGGGGATGTGACCACACTACCACCAGAAGTGTCACGGAGCATCTCCTCATCATTGAAGCATTCAGCTGTACATACCCCAAACATTGGACCCGTATTCTACATGTGGCCTCACAAGTGATTTCTAAAGGGCTAACAATATGTTGGGATCATGGGAACCACACTACGTGTTTTCCAGCCGCCACTACTTTTCCAGATGGGCCATCGCTGCCCTATACAAACATCTTGTGGACAAAATCAGTTGTGCATTGCATAACGCCATCAGTGTAAAGGTCCACATAAAGACCGATACATGGACCAGCAAGCACTGGCAGGGACTTTACAGTTGTGTGAAAAAGTGTTTGCCTCCTTTGTGATTTCCCATTCTTTTGCAGGTTTGTCACACTTAAATGTTTGAGATTACCAAACAAATGTAAAATTAGACAAAGATAACACAAGCAAACATAAAATGCAGTTTTTCGATGAAAGTCTTTAATATTAAAGGAAAAAGAAATCAAACCTAAAGAGCTCTTTGTGAAAAAGTGAACCTAATTGGGGAAATTAGCGGCAACAATTGCAATCAAGCGTTTGCGATAACTGGCAATGAGACTTTTACAATTCTCTGGAGGAATTTTGGCACACACTTCTTTGCAGAATTGTTATAATGCAGCCACATTTGAGGTTTTTCAAGTATGAACCGCCTTTTTAAGGTCATGCCACAGCATCTCAGTCGGATTAAGATCAGGACTTTGACTAGGCCACTCCAAAGTCTTAATTTTGTTTTTCTTAAGCCATTCAGAGGTGGAATTGCTGATGTGTTTTGGATCATTGTCCTGCAGCATATCCCACACAACTCGCAGGAGCTGTGGATGGGGATCAAAGAACAGACAGATATGTGGTTGGTGCCCTTAAGCCTCAAGCCTGGCCTGGTGATGTGCGATAACGGGTCAAATCTCATAGCAGCTCTGGCCTAGCCAGTTTGACGCACATCCCTTGCCTGGTGCATGTGCTGAATTTGGTGGTGCAGAGTTTCCTTAGTTACACAGAAATGTAAGTCTTGATGATGCCATCATCAACGTTACTAGCCAGAGACTTTTTGGCACAGTACTCCCATAGGCTTTTTGGCACAGTACACCCAGAGGCTATGCAGCACAGTACTCCCACAGGCTTTTTTTAATCAATAAACTTTTATTGAAAACCAAATAACATAGTTATTATAGCAGAATAATTATTATACATGTCGTCATACAGTACATGTACAGGAATAGAACTAACATCCATTCTGACCGCCCTCTCCCACAGTGTGAATTACAATTGAACCATACTCATACTCAAATATCTGTTACTCTTAGGCCTCTTTCATACTTCAGTTGTTTGACGTCAGTCAAAATCCGCCGTTTTTAGAAAAAAACGGATCCGCCATTTTTTTGGCGGATCCGTTTTTCCCATAGACTTGCATTAGCGGCGGATTATGACTGATGGTCGTCCATTGCATCTGTTATTTGACGGATCCATTTGAATTTGAGCATCCGCCGTCTGGAGTAGATGGAGAAAGGAGCGTTTTTTTCAGCGGCAGAACCGTTATTTTAAACTGTGCATGCCTAGAAGATCTTTCCTTTAATGCATTTTAATTTTAACCCTGAATGTCGGACTGGCAGCGGCAAAAAAAATCTCTATCTCTCTCTTTTTCTCTCTCTTTTTCTCTCTCTTTCTCTCTCTTTCTCTCTCTTTCTGTCTCTCTGTTTCTCTGTCTCTCTCTCTTTCTCTCTCTCGCATTCTCTCTCTTTCCAGAATTTCATGCACTTAGCGGCTGCAGCCTCTCTCCTTTTCGAGACCTCTGTTCCTTTCAATTTCATGCACTTAGCGGCTGCAGCGGATCCATCCAAAAAACGGATCCGGTGCATCTGTTTTTGGCAAAATGGATCCATTTTTTCACACTTTGACGGTTTGCGACTTACGGCAAACAACTGAAGTGTGAAACAGGCCTTAGACAATTAGTCAAGTACATCATCAAACTATCCAGACAGGTGATAATAATTTACAGGATCAGTAAATTAAATAAGACATCTCTAGCCAGCTCCTCCGAAACCAGGGCTTTGCACCTAATCTAGTCTACCTATGCTTTATCAAATTTACTAACCGCCACCCTCTTGACATAAACCTTTTTTTCCCATTAAGATAGTAGAGTTGGGAGCTTGGACCAATTATTCTACATAGGGAGGTCTGGTTGTCAGCCATTGTGTGGCTATACATTTTCTTGTATGGTAGAGTATCTTAGCCAACCCCCCAAAGCCTCACCAGTCTTGGGTATGACCAAATTGTGCATAATGTCCGCATTTTCTTCCTATCACGGCATTTTCTTCCCAACAGGAACAATAGTCTCTGTCTTTAGACACATTCTATACAATACCTTGGGGGTCCTATAAACTCAATGAACTAGAAACAGTTGGAAAAATATTCAGAATTGAGAGTCCTCAGTGGTTGATACCTTTTTTCTATCTACTGGCTTACACGGTACAAAGATATACATCTTTCCTGTGTAGAAACAGTTGAGAATTTATTTGCGTCATGTTGCGTCATTGAAAGCAACCCTAGAGATTCCAGCTCCTCTTCCCATTCCTCTGACGAAATAGTACCCTCATCCTCCTCCCACTTACTCTGCACCTGGGCCACTGGGTCACCTAAATCCCTCTGGTATTACAATAATTCCAGAGAGATGATTCCCTAGTTGATTTTTCCCTGTACTACGAAGTTTAACAGCCCATTAGAGGATATAGTAAGATCAGAGATGACTTCCTGAGCCTGTATTGCGTGTTTTAGTTGCCAGTATTTAAGGAATTCAGATTTACGCCAATTAAACTCTTGTTTCAGCTGTTTGAATGACTTAAGATTTGTTATACGAGTATAGCTGATGCACGTACCTTGAGCAGTCTGTTATCCCAAACAGTCTTTTACATGTCCACCAAATTTTATGGAACTGTGAGGTGTATATGCTTGGGCTACTTACAAATTTTTATGATTCCAGTATCTCCATTAAATTCTCCCTCCCTTCTAAGTATTTTAGTACTATCGATCCTACTTCCTGGGCCTACTCCAGTGCTCAGCCTCAGAAGTGCTGAAATTGGGGAGCTAAGTAGCAACCTCATACAGTTGTGGCCAAAAGTATTGACACCCCTGCAATTCTGTCAGATAATACTCAGTTTCTTCCTAAAAATGATTGCAAACACAAATTCTTTGGTATTATTATCTTCATTTAATTTGTCTTAAATGAAAAAACACAAAAGAGAATGAAGCCAAAATCAAAACATTGATCATTTCACACAAAACTCCAAAAATGGGCCAGACAAAAGTATTGGCACCCTCAGCCTAATACTTGGTTGCACAACCTTTAGCCAAAATAACTGCGACCAACCGCTTCCGGTAACCATCAATGAGTTTCTTACAATGCTCTGCTGGAATTTTAGACCATTCTTCTTTGGCAAACTGCTCCAGGTCCCTGATATTTGAAGGGTGCCTTCTCCAAACTGCCATTTTTAGATCTCTCCACAGGTGTTCTATGGGATTCAGGTCTGGACTCATTGCAGGCCACCTTAGAAGTCTCCAGTGCTTTCTCTCAAACCATTTTCTAGTGCTTTTTGAAGTGTGTTTTGGGTCATTGTCCTGCTGGAAGACCCATGACCTCTGAGGGAGACCCAGCTTTCTTACACTGGGCCCTACATTATGCTGCAAAATTTGTTGGTAGTCTTCAGACTTCATAATGCCATGCACACGGTCAAGCAGTCCAGTGCCAGAGGCAGCAAAGCAACCCCAAAACATCAGGGAACCTCCGCCATGTTTGACTGTAGGGACCGTGTTTTTTTCTTTGAATGCCTCTTCTTTTCTCCTGTAAACTCTATGTTGATGCCTTTGCCCAAAAAGCTCTACTTTTGTCTCATCTGACCAGAGAACATTCTTCCTAAACGTTTTAGGCTTTTTCAGGTAAGTTTTGGAAAACTCCAGCCTGGCTTTTTTATGTTTCGGGGTAAGAAATGGGGTCTTCCTGGGTCTCCTACCATACAGTCCCTTTTCATTCAGACGCTGACGGATAGTACGGGTTGACACTGTTGTACCCTTGGACTGTAGGGCAGCTTGAACTTGTTTGGATGTTAGTCGAGGTTCTTTATCCAACATCCGCACAATCTTGCGTTGAAATCTCTTGTCAATTTTTCTTTTCCGTCCACATCTAGGGAGGTTTGCTACAGTGCCATGGGCTTTAAACTTCTTGATGACACTGCGCACGGTAGACACAGGAACATTCAGGTCTTTGGAGATGGACTTGTAGCCTTGAGATTGCTCATGCTTCCTCACAATTTGGTTTCTCAAGTCCTCAGACAGTTCTTTGGTCTTCTTTCTTTTCTCCATGCTCAATGTGGTACACACAAGGACACAGGAGAGAGGTTGAGTCAACTTTAATCCATGTCAACTGGCTGCAAGTGTGATTTAGTTATTGCCAACACCTGTTAGGTGCCACTGGTAAGTTACAGGTGCTGTTAATTACACAAATTAGAGAAGCATCACATGATTTTTTGAACAGTGCCAATACTTTTGTCCACCCTCTTTTTTATGTTTGGTGTGGAATTATATCCAATTTGGCTTTAGGACAATTCTTTTTGTGTTTTTTCATTTAAGACAAACTAAATGAAGATAATAATACCAAAGAATTTGTGTTTGCAATCATTTTCAGGAAGAAACTGAGTATTATCTGACAGAATTGCAGGGGTGTCAATACTTTTGGCCACAACTGTATATGAGGCAAAGCTAATCCCCCCCCTTGATTTTTTTTTTTATTTCCAGTTTTATTCTGGGGTTCCCTCTTTTCCACACCAAATCTCTAAATATGTTGTGCATTTTCCTAAACCAGTATTTAGGAATCCAGGAAGGTGAGTTATGTACAATGTACAGAATGCATGGCACTAAGCAGATCTTAATGAAGTATACTTTACCCAAGGCTGACAGAGAGAGTTTTTTTTTCCCATGTACACACTATGTTCCTCATTTTACTAACCAGTGGATTTAGATTTAAAGGGAATCTGTCACCCTTTTTTTTTTGACTATCAGCTGCCGGCATTGACATCAGAGGCTTATCTACAGCATTCTGTAAAGCTGTAGATAAGCCCTCGACAGAGGCGTATCTGGGCTTTCTGGCACCCGGGGCAAGAATTTGGTTCGCCCCCCCCCCCCACCACCTCCAAGTACATATGCGACTTGCACAGTTAGTCATGTACCTACGAGCTGCTCTCCCTAATCCTCTCAATGTTCAGTAAAAAACTGAAATCAGGAAGAGAAGCTCGTTGTCACAAAACCATAACTATGAAAATCGCATATGTGTGAAGTGTCCATGTGATGACTACTGGAACCTGCAGAGCTGAATCCTGACATTGCAGCTTCTGAATTCTCATAACGAATGCACTGCACACTTTTAGGATTCTCCCTTGTCGATATACAGTCATGTCAGCACAAGTATGTGATTTGTATACTTCTGGCCATATTCCAACTAGACGTGCCCGGCCTCGCTCCGTTCATTATCATTGAGTGAGGCCACACATGTCTAGTCAGCATGTGACCGCATGTATGTAAATTACCGGCATGAGAGAATCCTGACAGCGATCAGTGAGCACTGTGAGAATTCAGAAGTCTACAGTCACCTAGAATGACTGCAGACTCAGCACAAACCTGGAGAACCCCTTTAATGTTCCTAACATAAATAAAAACAAGAGAATTAGTCAGTATCACAAATAACATTTACATCTAGGTACCTTATAGATGACGTCGTCTCTGGAGTCGTTCTCCTTTTCTTCTTCTTGTCCAGACCCCATGATGAGTTTTCTCATCCACATCTCGTCTCTACAGACTTCCATCTTCTCCGGTCTTCTGCAGCAAATCTCCACACGATGCCCTTAAAGATAGAAGTGTCATTATAATGCCCCTGAATAAAAATATCTGCAGTACACTGTCGCCTCACACTATTCCCCTCCCTCCTCATACTGTCTCCTCTAACATCCCTCTGTTCACCATACTGTCTCCTCATATATTTACCCCCTCACTCTCTATACTGTCTGCTCACACGTACCTCTGACTCCCCATAATGTGTCTGCACACATCCCATCACGCTCATTCCCCATATTGTGTCCACATACATTTACCCGTTCGCTCCCCATACTGTCTACACCCATCTCCCATACTGTTTCCTCATACATACTCTTCATTTTGTGTCCTCAAATCTCCCCACACACATTAAATCCCCCATCCCCACTCAAAATCCCTCACACACATTAAATAACCCCCCATCCCCACTCCAAATCCCCCCACACATTAAATATCCCCCCATCCCCACTCCAAATCCCCCCCACACATTAAATAACCCCCCATCCCCACTCCAAATCCCCCCACACATTAAATAACCCCCCATCCCCACTCCAAATCCCCCCCCACATTAAATAATCCCCCTTCCCCACTCCAAATCCCTCACACACATTAAATAACCCCCCCGTCCCCACTCTAAATCCCTCACACACATTAAATAACCCCCATCCCCACTCCAAATCCCTCACACACATTAAATAACGCCCCATCCCCACTCCCAAATCCCCCACACATTATTTACCCCCCACTCCAAATCCCTCCACATATTAAATAACCCCCCATCCCCACTCCAAATCCCCCCACACAGTAACCACCCATCCCCACTCCCAAATCCACCCACACATTATGTACCCCCCACTCCAAATCCCCACACACATTAACCCCATCCCCACTCCAAATCCCCCCACACATTAAGTATCCCCCATTCCCACTCATTAACCCCCCCACACAATAACCCCCATCTGCAGTCATTAACCCCCCCACACATTATCCCCTATCCCCACTCATTAACCCCCCACACACAATAACCCCCATCCCCACTCATTAACCCCCCATCCCCACATTAACACCCCCCATCTTCGGTGTCTTCAGCTCCACAGTGGAGCACTTACCACCAGCCTTCGCTCTGGGCGCCGGGGAGTGACGTCAGCAGCGTGATCACATGACATGTCACGCTGCTGACGTCGCTCTGGCCCGGCGGTCAGAGGTTCAATTGTACTGGCGTCTGTATAGTCGCCAGTACAATTGTTACCTGGGAGCCGGCACGCGCACCTTCTCTGCGCCAGCTGTCAGCTTGACAGCTGACACAGAGAACCGCCGACACTAAGGCCGGGGGGGCAGCAGAACGCAGCCGCCAGGGAGGACACTGCGGACCGCTGCATTAGGCGGCCCGACTGCGCCCCCTGCCGGCTGCCCCCGGGGCAACTGCCCTGGTTGCCCCCCCAGATACGCCCCTGGCCCCCGATGTAACCTGAAAGATAAGAAAAACACGTTGGATTATACTCACCGGAGGGGGCGGTCCTGTCCAATTGGTGTCGCAGTCCAGTCCGACGCCTCCCATCTTCATACGATGCCGTCCTCTTCCCTTCCTTGTAGTGGATCCGGCGCAGTTGCACTGCTCTGCACAGTTGAGGGCAGAGCAGAATACTGCAGTGCGCAGGCGCCAGACCTCTCCCGACGCCTGCGCACTGCAGGACTCTCCTCTGCCCTCAACAAGGCAGAGCAGTGCGCCTGCGCCGGAGCCACTACAGGAAGGGAAGAAGAGGACGGCATCGTATGAAGATGGGAGGCGTCAGACTGGACCGCGACACCCATCGGACCGGACCGCCCCCTCTGGTGAGTATAATAGAACTCTTATTTCTTATCTTTCAATTGTGTCCATTATGTTTGGAATAGTTATCCGAGTTATTAATGAATTAAATAATCGTTTCTTTTGTTCCCATACTTAAAATCCTCTATCCCCGGGTGTCTTCTAATAATACAAGCTAAAGGTTCTACTGCAATGGTTAAGAGAAGGGCTATAGCTGGCAGCCTTGTCTAGTTGCCCTGAAAAGTCCCAGAGGCTTTTTGGCACAGTGCTCCCAGAGGCTTTTATGGCACAGTACTCCCAAATGGTTTTTGGCGCAGCACTCAAAAGAGGCTTTTTGGCACAGCACTCCCAGAAGCTTTTTGGCACAATACTCCCATAGGCAGGGTTGCACAGTACACACCGATGCTTTTTTGCACAGTACAAACAGAGGCTTTTTGGCACTGTACAAACAGAGGCTTTGGAAGTCGCATGGCTGTAATGGCTCTGGAACATCCTAAAAGTTTGTTGATATGCTGCAGTGCAGCCAATCAACAAATTTTATTAGGCATCTGAACCCGAACAGAAAAACTGACATCCTGTTAAAAGTCTGTGTTCGGAATCCGGTATTGGACACTTACAGTTTACTTTACAGTTTTGGTTCGCTCATCCCTAATCAGGGTCAAAATGCCATGTTTAATGACTACTGCAGTCTCAGAATTATTCAACCCTCTGGATCAGCTTTGTCTCAAAACCACCTGATGCAACTAATTAAGGGCTTATATTCAAATAAAGCAATGCCTAGTGGCAACTTCCAAATACAATTACAAACCAAAAAAGAGAGAGAAAGGGAAGCTATATGCCATAAAATCACAAGATTTTTATTGAGACATTTAAAAAAAACAATTAAAAAAGTAGCATAGAGTAGGGACAAAATATGCAAAATAAGCCACTCATTAATGGTAATGTTCTCTTAATAGCAGAAATAGAAATTCCCAATTCTATACAATAATTAGGCCTGAATAAGAACAATAAATATATAGGAGTTAAAAAAAACTTCCTTAAATATAATCAGCCAAATAGAATTTATTGGACGATTCAAAAAGAGTTAAAGAAAAAATAATAGCATAAAGCTTCCTACCTAAAAAATATGTATGGTATAAATGACCCTATATTTGTCCTTATGTTCAAACAAATATAAAACTCAAATCAGCAAAAACATGTGAACAGGCTAATGATTACAATGCACAAAATATAAGCAGTAAGTAAGGAAGTTTTTTAACTGTACTTTTAACTCTATGCTACTTTTCTAATAGGTTTTTTTAAATGTCTTTAATAAAAATCTTGTGATTTTATGGAATTTAGCTTCCCTTTCTCTTTTTTTAGTTTGCAATCAAGGGCTTAATTGATTGTATCAGGTGTACTTGTGATAAAACACATCAGATACCTGGGCTGACAAGGAGTTTGTTGACTGTGAATTTTGATTGCGTGTTAGTTGTCTCTTCTTAGAGGAAGAGGACTAGAACTTTAGAGCCAACCACTGATGAGTTCTATTCCTCTTCCTCTCTGAAGAGACAATTTGCATATTTCCCAGAGAAGCATTGCAGCTTAAAAGTCTCTATTTCTCCTTGCTTAACATATCACTCTCCACAAGGAGAAATGTTACCTCTTGGATTGCATGTTAGAGAAGTGAAGAAAGTAGACAAAAAAGTTAAGAGAAATGATCATCGACTTGTGCAAACAAGGAAAAGAGTGCAAAATAAAAGCAAACGCATTGAATGTTTCTGAAGACATAGCTGAAAGCAGAGTTCAAAAGTTTGAAAAAGTACACCTCCAAAAGCACAAGAAAAGTTGGCTCAAATATCTTCAAAATCATATAAATAAGCCACAGATGTTTGGGGATTATGTTTTGTGGAGTGATGAAATAAAACTGGAACTTTTCAGGCCTGTGTCTGTAGAAGGAAAAATGAAACATACACTGAAAAGTATACCCAGCCTATACTGTAGCATGGCGGTGGCGTGGTAATGCTCTGGGGCTGCTTTTCTGGAGTCAGCACTGGAAAGTTGCAGTGTATGGAGATCAAGATGGATTGAACCAGGTATCTGGAAATCTTAGTAGAAAACATCATGCCTTCTGTAAGGAAAATAAATCTTAGGCATCATTATACCTCCAATATGGCAATGATCCAAAGCTTTCCTCAAAGTTCAAGGATTTGTTTTGGAAGACGTCCTGGCAGATTCTGGAGTGGTCATCAGTCACCTGACTTGAACCCCATAGAAAATCTTTGGTTGGCTTTGAAGAAAGCATTAGTAACTTGCAAACCCAAGAATATTAGTGAAGTAGAGGACATTACCACTGAGAAATTGGCTAAGATTCCTCAGGATCGCTGCCAGAAGCTGGTGTCTAGTTATGCATCACCTTTGTAGCAGGTCAGAACAGCCAAAATGCTCTATTAATTACAAAGGATGCCTTTCATGAAGCACTTAATTAATTCTGAGATTGCAGTGGTCATTGAAAGAGCCATTTTAAAATTAAACAATAACAATACGACCACTGGCCTCAAGCGATGGATGATGGACAGACATTATACTATCCATAGACATGCCACTACGTTAACCTCACTGGAATATGCACACAAAACTCTCCTCCACTCACAGAACAGAGATGACCCTCTGGGTCCTGCATAGGTCATACATTTCCTCGAATAGTGTTTTTGATGGGAATATATGCCAAGGACCAATACCCAAAAACTGGATTGCAAAAATCTCTGCTTGTGGGGATGTCTTCAGATTTAAGCTTTTTCTTAAGCTAGTACATGTTTTTACCATATCTCATTTGGGAATTTTTTTACGATTTGAACCCTCCTGTGCGATTTTTGAAAGGATATACTGGAACTAAATGTCTTAGAGTTAGTAGAAACATACTCCATTGTTTAGTAGCCACAGCAAAAAAAAAAGCTGTATTGTATTTCTGGATTTCTCCTCATCCACGTTCCCAAAAACTTATTTTTTAGGGAAAATGGTTCATCTACAGTATTTCATATTTTTTTCTGTAAAGAGAAAAAGTCAGAAACTTTATACTTCTTAGGGTTGTCATGATCTCAGTGCGGGTTTGACTCGCACACGTGGGGTTAATGTTTGGAACCAGTGCTCATGACTGGCATTTCTGGGGTTAAAGGTTGTGATCCCGGTGCAGGCTTACCTGCACACCTGGGGCTATGATTGTGGCCTCTCCCTGGTTCTGGGGGAGGCTTCTTATAGCCTCAGGACGCTCCCATCCCTGTCAGTTATACTCTTGCCCTTGGCATTGTGTGGTGACCCCTGAGTGTGTCTGTGCTGTGTTCTGGTTACTTGATTCTCTGTGTATGACTCGGTCTGTTCCCTGGATATCGCTTTGGATTCTGCCTGGTACCTTATATGTCTGTTTGGTTTTGATCTCTGCTTGGCCCTGATTATCCGCTCTGTCTCCTCCCTGGTACTGTACTGTGATCCTGTGTATGACCTTTGGCTTTGTCTGACCTCCCATCTGTTTATCTCTCCTGTACCTCGCTTGTCTGTACTGTGCATAACCTCTGCTTTGCTTGGACTCTGAGTTCTCTTCCTTCTCTGTGTGCAGGATGCTAAGCCCCGCCCCCTTGCAGTCACATGACCATTCACATGACCATAGGTCCTATGCTGGCTTCCTAAACTTCAGCATCCACAGGTCCTGTGCATCGGTACTTTCTGGCTGTACCTGACCCCGGTACCCCTACATTGCGGGTGAGTCACTGCTCAGCGGAGGCTGCACACCGGCGCTGACACTCAGGACACGCGCACTGGCTCAGTGAGCAAGTACAGTGCGGTGTTCCTGACATTATAACTGACCATTTTAGTTTTTTTTTTTTCTTCAGAAAAAAAAAAAAGGTGTGTGTTATCCTCATGGATCCCATACAAGCCTTGTCTGATCAGGTCAAGCACCTGACCCAAATGTTCCATAAGCTCAATGTGGAACAACGCAGGATGGCCCAGACCCAGCAACAGTTGGTTACTGTGCAGGGGGCTGTCGATGCAGGGGCTTCTAGTTCTGGGGGTAGGGATGTGTCATTAGCGTCCCCCGAATCTCCGGTCAAATTGACAGACTTTTTCTCAGGGGACAAAAAGGAGTTCAGGTCTTTCAGAGAAGGATGCAAGCTTTTTTTTTTCTCTAAGGCCCCGCTCCTCCGGGGATGAGTTCCAGAGGGTGGGGGTCATTATTTCCCTACTTCGGGGGGCTCCGCAAGCATGGGCTTTCTCTCTGTCTTCCTCTGCTCCTGAACGTATGTCAGTGAACGCATTCTTTGAGGCCCTCGGGCACATTTATGATGAACCTGACCGAGTGCGATTGGCAGAGGACATGGTGATGAGTGTCTGTCAGGGGAAACATTCAGCTGAGTGGTTTTGTTCTGAGTTCCGCCTCTGGGCGGCAGAGGTCTCTTGGAGCGACGCCGCACTCCGAGGACTCTTTCGCAGAGGCTTGTCCGAGCGGCTGCAGGATGCCTTGGCGTTACATCCCCCACCTAACTCTCGAGGACGCCATGACCCAGGCCGTCCGGATGGACCGCAGGCTGCGGGCCAGAGGGGTGATGCAGGTGGATACTCCATTATTCCCCAGTGGAAAAGAGACTGCCCCTGAGCCCATGGATGTAGGCGTCCTCTCCCTGAAGGATACGGAGAGGAAACGCCGGAAGGACAAGCAGTTATGCTTTTACTGCGGTAAAACGGGACATTGGAAAAGGGAGTGCCCGAATTGCCCGTCTTCAAACCCGGTCGGCGGGAAACGACTAGGTCTGGGTAGTCAACGGGGAGGCTGCTCAGACCCTCAGGTACCATTTTCCTCGTTTTCTAAAGTATTACTGCCTGTGGAACTATTTGTGGACGGTAGTTCTTTTTCCTCTACAGCCTTCGTCGACTGCGGATCATCTATTAACCTAATTGACTCCCAATTGGTCACACACTGCAAGATAGGGACAGTTAGGCTCAAGGTTCCGATCAAGGTGATGGCCATTGACTTCATCTCCCCTCACTAAGGAGGGAATTCGCTTTATGTCTGATGTGTTTTCGCTCAGAGTGGGCGCTATTCATGTGGAAAACATAAGTTGTTTTGTGCTGGACAATCTACCTGCAGGGTTGGTGTTGGGCATGCCCTGGTTACAACGCCATAACCCAGTTATTAACTGGAAAACAGGGGAGATTGTTCAATGGGGGTTTAATGATTTTGAGTTATGTGATAAATCCGCACTGCTGGTTGAACCAGTTAAATCTGTGTCTGTATCATCTGTCGAGCTGGAAGGTATTCTGGAATGCCTGAAGGACTTCGAAGATGTATTCTCCGAAAGCGAGGCCGAGACGTTACCGCCACATAGACCCTTTGACTGCGCTATTGAGCTGGTCCCGGGGGCTAAATTACCCAAAGCCCGTCTGTTTAATTTGTCTGGTCCTGAGCGCTTGGCAATGAAGGAGTACATTACTGAAAGTCTGCGCAAAGGACACATACGTCCTTCAGTCTCACCTGTAGCGGCAGGTTTCTTTTTTGTAAAGAAAAAAGATGGCGGGTTACGTCCCTGTCTCGACTTCCAGGAGCTTAATCAAATTACTGTACGGAATACGTACCCCCTTCCGTTGATTCCCGATTTATGTAACTAGCTATCAGGGGCAAAGTGGTTTTCTAAACTTGACCTTCGGGGGGCATATAATTTGATAAGGGTCCGGGAGGGGGATGAATGGAAAACCGTGTTCCTCACGACCGAGGGACTATTTGAAAATTTAGTCATGCCGTTTGGTCTTACCAACGCCCCTGCCATATTTCAGAATTTCATCAACGTGGTATTCTCGGATCTCATTGGTCGTTTTGTCGTTATCTACTTAGATGATATTTTGATATATTCCCCCGACAAGTATTCTCATTTGGAACATGTACGAACTGTGCTCCAAAGGCTTAGAGAAAATCATTTGTATGCCAAATTGGAGAAATGTGTATTCTGTGTACAAGAGTTGTCCTTTTTGGGGTTAATTGTATCCGGTGAGGGTTTTCGCATGGACCCCAAGAAGGTGCAGGCCATTGCGGATTGGGTGCAACCCCGAGATCTTAAGGGTCTTCAGCGCTTCTTGGGGTTCGCCAATTATTACCGCAAATTTATCCGGGGGTTTTCGCAAGTGGTCAAACCTCTCACGGATCTAACATGCAAAGGTGCGGATGTGAGAAATTGGTCCTCGCTCGCAAAAGAGGCCTTTGCAACGCTGAAAAAATGTTTTATGTCTGCTCCTGTGTTAGTGCAGCCAGATCCGTCCAAACCATTCGTCGTGGAAGTGGACGCCTCTGAGGTGGGGGTGGGGGCGGTGTTGTCCCAAGGGCCTGCCACTCTAACCAACCTCAGGCCATGTGCTTTCTTTTCCAAGAAGTTCTCTGCTGCGGAAAGAAATTACGACGTAGGCAATAGAGAGCTTCTTGCGGTCAAATTAGCGTTTGAAGAATGGAGGCACTTTTTGGAGGGGGCCAGTCACCCGGTTACGGTGATCACGGATCACAAAAATCTGTCGTACATTGAGTCTGCTAAAAGACTAACGCCCAGACAGGCCCGTTGGTCACTTTTTTTTTCCCGTTTTCAGTTTACGATTACATTTCGTCCAGGGTCTAAGAATGTCAAGGCTGACGCCTTATCACGCAGTTTTCAGCCGGTGTCGCCCCCTGAGCCACCGTCCTCCATTCTTCACCCTGGGGTTGTGATAGCAGAGGTCTCATCTGAATTGGAACGGGAGATTCTGGGAGCCCAGTCGCAGGCCTCGGCGGCCAAGCCGGAGGGGAAGTTGTTTGTCCCAGAGCGACTTCGCCTGAAACTCTTGCAGGAGTTCCATGAATCCAAGCTGAGTGCTCACCCTGGTATTTCAGCCACACGTCTGGCGGTGGCTAGGATCTTTTGGTGGCCTACCCTTGGTTCGGACATAAAAAAATTCATTGCTGGTTGTGGGGTCTGCGCTCGTTCTAAAAGCTCTCATAGCCGGCCGGCAGGGGAGCTGATACCCTTGGCAGTGCCCGAAAGGCCATGGACTCATTTATCCATGGATTTTGTTACCAATCTCCCTCCATCTAAGGGTAATACAGTGGTATGGGTAGTGGTGGACAGGTTTTCTAAGCAGGCTCATTTCGTACCCCTGTCCGCACTACCGTCAGCTGAGACGTTGTCCAGGTTGTTTGTGCAGCATGTGATCCGGTTGCATGGGGTACCCCTGAATGTGGTGTCTGATCGTGGTGTGCAGTTTGTGGCTAAGTTTTGGCGTGCTTTCTGCAAAAAATTAGGTATGTCTCTGTCCTTTTCGTCTGCATACCATCCTGAGAGCAATGGGCAGACGGAGCGCACTAACCAGTCCCTGGAACAGATCCTCAGGTGTCTAACCTCTGCTAGACAGAATGACTGGTGCGATGCACTGCCGTTGGCTGAATTTGCCTTCAATAGTCGGGTGAGTCAATCCACTGGTAGGTCCCCTTTCTTGATTAACTATGGGTTCAGTCCTCATTTTGGTGAGTTTTCTCGTCTGGATTCGGGGTGTCCCGGGGCTGAGGATTCTGTTCAGCGGTTAAAAGATACATGGGCAGAAGTCCAGCGGCGTATATCTAGGTCTCAAGGCAGGTATAAGTTTTTCGCGGACAGGAAACGAACACCTGGTCCCATGTTTCGGGTGGGAGAGAGAGTTTGGCTCTCCACGCGAAACATTAAGTTAAAGATTCCGTCAGCCAAGTTGGGACCCAAATTCATTGGCCCGTACAAGATTGTGGAAAAAATCAATCCAGTGGCGTATAGGCTGTGCCTTCCACCCTCTTTCAAGATCCCTAACGTCTTCCACAAATCTCTACTGAAACCTTTTGAAGCAGTACGGGGAGACTCCGAGTCTGCTGCTCCTCCGGTTTTGGTCGAGGGGCAGGTGGAGTACGAGGTTGGTCATATCGTAGATTCCAGGTTGGTACGGCGGTCGGTACAGTACCTGGTTCATTGGAAGGGGTATGTACCGGAGGACAGGTCCTGGGTACCAGCCCGGTTGATGCATGCTGATCGCCTGGTGCGGGCTTTCCATGCTAAGTACCCGGGCAAGCCTGGGGGTCCAGAGGCCCCCCGTTGAGAGGGGGGTACTGTCATGATCTCAGTGCGGGTTTGACTCGCACACGTGGGGTTAATGTTTGGAACCAGTGCTGATGACTGGCATTTCTGGGGTTAAAGGTTGTGATCCCGGTGCAGGCTTACCTGCACACCTGGGGCTATGATTGTGGCCTCTCCCTGGTTCTGGGGGAGGCTTCTTATAGCCTCAGGACGCTCCCATCCCTGTCAGTTATACTCTTGCCCTTGGCATTGTGTGGTGACCCCTGAGTGTGTCTGTGCTGTGTTCTGGTTACTTGATTCTCTGTGTATGACTCGGTCTGTTCCCTGGATATCGCTTTGGATTCTGCCTGGTACCTTATATGTCTGTTTGGTTTTGATCTCTGCTTGGCCCTGATTATCCGCTCTGTCTCCTCCCTGGTACTGTACTGTGATCCTGTGTATGACCTTTGGCTTTGTCTGACCTCCCATCTGTTTATCTCTCCTGTACCTCGCTGGTCTGTACTGTGCATAACCTCTGCTTTGCTTGGACTCTGAGTTCTCTTCCTTCTCTGTGTGCAGGACGCTAAGCCCCGCCCCCTTGCAGTCACATGACCATTCACATGACCATAGGTCCTATGCTGGCTTCCTAAACTTCAGCATCCACAGGTCCTGTGCATCGGTACTTTCTGGCTGTACCTGACCTCGGTACCCCTACATTGCGGGTGAGTCACTGCTCAGTGGAGGCTGCACGCCGGCGCTGACACTCAGGACACGCGCACTGGCTCAGTGAGCAAGTACAGTGCGGTGTTCCTGACAGGGTGTTTTCACATTTTGTTCTTGTTTCACATTCGTTGGTCCTGTTGGGGCTTACGACCGAACCCTCCCCCCCTTCATAAAACTGGATTCGGGTGTATGTGCCGACGAGGCCATAGACTATAATGGTGCAGACAGAGTGAACGTGCGCTCTGATGTGCATCATTTTCAGGCGTAAATGCCTCACGGAGGCAGGCACTCAGAAGTAGTCGACTGCATATGAGTGTCTCCAGTAGGCCTATATGCCCGAAAATAAGGCACATCAAAACACACAGGCACATCAAAACACACGTTCAAGCTGTCTGCACCATTATAGTCTATGGCCTTGTTGGCACATATGCAAGAATCCAGTTTTGCGAGGGGGGGGGGGTTGGTATGTAAGCCTCAACGGAATCAAAGAACAAAACGCAACCCTTATTCTTCCAAGATGAATACAACTGAAAAGAAAAGCCATTGTTTTCACATAGTACTCGTGGGCCCACCTATGTCTTTATCTGATCCTATGGCTGCACAAATCCATCTGGCAACTAAGGCTGCATTCACAGATCCACGATACACGTACGAGTCCTGTTTGTTATTTCTCAGATAGCACATGGACCCATAGAGTTTCATCGGTCTAAACACACATTCATGTTTTAAAAATGAGTCCATGTCTCTGGACTATGAGACTCAAAACACGTTATAGTCTCATCCGTTTTGAGAATGAGACTCTGGATTTTAAGTTTTTTGGGGATCCATATAAGATGGATGAAACACAGAAGACAGACTTTGTACTTCATAGATCCATTTTAGTTTGATCCATTTTTAACTGATCATTTTCAAGAATCCGCAAAAAAAAAGAATTCAGATTTCCTACTGTAGTGCGGCGGTAACACCGTATGCAGTGATGAGGCAGTGACCCCACAAAGTTCAAAGCAAAATTCTCTTTAATGTTTAACTCACAAATAATGCACAGCACACGATGTCCTTCAGATCGCAGAGGGGAACCATATCCTATGGATTACAGCCAATAAACCTGCCAGGCCGCCTCCTGAGACTTGTTGCTGTGGGCGACTGTACCGCTTTGTATGCTGTGGGTGCCAGGCTTTCCAGCTGCCTTGTCTGTTTGTCTCCGCTTGCATGTGTTGCCTCACAGGTGAAGCTATGCAGAGCTAACTGCTCTGCACTTTCGCAAACACCAGACTGAAATTGACCCTGAACCTGACACACCCAAACCCTATACTGCAGGGCTTTTAACTAGCAACCTGTGGCCTTCAGCCACATGGTCAACCCGGCCAGGAATGAAGCAAACTGCACCACTACCATCTGTAGTCTGTTTCAAACACAAAAGCCCAGAGCAGGTTCCCCTAAATCTGCCTTGGACAACCAGCATGTCCAAGACCTATACTCACTTTAGTCTGCATTGCAACCACAGCTACGCCTGTGACTGCAATGCCCTCTCATGGCCTCAGTATGCCTCCGTGCGCATCCTGGGGGGAACATACAGTGACCCTCACATGTTACACCAGTCACTGCCTCACACTACTTTGGCTTCAGTGAGAAAAAAAAAGCGGATGAGAAAAAAACTGATTCAGCTAGGATAACCCTTGAGAAAAAAAAATGTTCTATTGGATGGTAACACACGGGAGTGTGAATGCAGCCTAATACCTGTACAATCAATAATGAGCTGCTGGCTACCCACCCCCCACCTTCCTCATTTTCATATTTTTTTTCTAAGCTTTTATTTGTGATTTCTTTTATATAGATTATTTGTCTTTTTACATATAGAATTATGTCTCATATTACTGTAATGTAAAATGTACATATTAATATTATGTGTTGAGAACCCACATGAAGGAGATGAGGTATTGTAAGTCTTGAAATTATGAAATATAGGATTAATATATTGCATTCAAAATGAATCCAGTACAGATGCATTAGTACATTATCTCTTCTCAATGAATGTAGAACATTGCCAAGTCATCACAATACAATATTAGTATTGCGATCCATCTCATGGTAAAAATATGTTGGTTTTATGAAACAAAATTGTTTTATTTTGCCTACTCCTACTCATGGTAATGAGATGTACTATAAAGTTTGTTACTTTTCTTGTTTGTTTATATTTTTATGGTAAATCTCAATAAATAAATAAATATATATATATATATATATATATATATATATATATATATATATATATATATATATATAAATAATCAACTTGCCCCAAATTTGAAGAAACCACTTTTTATATTAGTTGTTAAGCTATATATTTTTTTTGGTCCTGTTTCATTGGTGTATTGCAAATAGAAGAATGTTTGTACATTTTTCTAGTAAAACTAATTTGCAGTTTGAGTTGAATAAGTTAGATTGCAATTGGAACATAAGTGATATTACATAATAATACATTGCATAGGTACATAGCGTAAGCCCAAATATCCAGTACAAGAAGTAAGTGAGTGACTTGTACAGAGGAAGTTACGGCCGCAATGGTTTACAATTTAGAAGATCCACTAGTGACTATAATATTCAGTGACAACACATGTGTATAAGGAAGTTTGCTCACTGGTTATTTAATATTTTCTTCCCTCTCTACCTACTTCTGTCTCTCTCAGTAAAGCCGGCTCTGTGCAGTTTACTACCTTGTCGAAATGGAGGAACATGTAAGGAGTCGCATGATGATTATTACTGCCTGTGCCCATATCCTTTCACTGGAAAACACTGTGAGACAGGTGAGATTATATTTTTTATTTTTAATGGGTTGATGTTTTTTCTTGTTTGTCAGGTTCGATAATGCTATTAACCTGCAGATACTGTATAAGGTTAATCTGCAGATTAATAGCGTTGTGAAGGTGTCTGGCCACACTACTAGTGCAGCATCCAGGAGAAAATTAATTTTATTTCTCCCAGGAGTCGCCGGCTTTTAGTTATGTAGGTGTGCCCCGAGCAATTATGGGGTGATGCTTCCTAAATATAAGCCAACTAAATCAAATTAGAGTTTTTGAAATGGAGAGGCGGTGGGAATGTTCCCTTCGTTAACTGGAGGCCGGCTGGTGGAGGTGTAAATTGTGTCCATGTAGTGTGAGTCATAAATCCAGGTGTTAAATTGAATCCTATTGTCAAAGAATTGAACATCCTAATCAGCTTGAATTCTCAAGTTCTTCTGTTTTTGTCATCCTTAAAATGACCTTTTGGTAAATACAGTTGTGGCCAAAAGTATTGACACCCCTGCAATTCTGTCAGATAAGGGCCCCGTCACACATAGCAATCTCGCTTGCGAGATTGCTGCTGAGTCACAACTTTTGACCGCGAGACTTCGCGATCCCGCGAGAACAGACGTCATCGCGGTAATTCTCGCAAAGGATTACTGGGACCAGACCGTGGAGAGAGGCGGGAATGCTGCGCAGGACGTCGGAAGGTGAGAATAACTATATTTTTTATTTTAATTCTATTTTTGACATGAATATGGCATCAGTGCTAACGAACACAGCGATGCCGCGCGCGGCGTCGCTGTGCTAATCGCTGGTGAAACTGTCTGTTTGACAGCTCACCAGCGATCACATAGCGACTTACCAGCGATCCTGACACGTTGATATCATTGTCGGGATCGCTGGTAAGTCGCTATGTGTGACTCCAGCTTAATACTCAGTTTCTTCCTGAAAATGATTGCAAACACAAATTCTTTGGTATTATTTTCTTCATTTAATTTGTCTTAAATGAAAAAAACACAAAAGAGAATGAAGCAAAAAGCAAAACATTGATCATTTCACACAAAACTCCAAAAATGGGCCAGACAAAAGTATTGGCACCCTCAGGCTAATACTTGGTTGCACAACCTTTAGCCAAAATAACTGCGACCAACCGCTTCCGGTAATCATCAATGAGTTTCTTACAATGCTCTGCTGGAATTTTAGACCATTCTTCTTTGGCAAACTGCTCCAAGTCCCTGATATTTGAAGGGTGCCTTCTCCAAACTGCCATTTTTAGATCTCTCCACAGGTGTTCTATGGGATTCAGGTCTGGACTCAGTGCTGGCCACCTTAGAAGTCTCCAGTGCTTTCTCTCAAACCATTTTCTAGTGCTTTTTGACGTGTGTTTTGGGTCATTGTCCTGCTGGAAGACCCATGACCTCTGAGGGAGTCCCAGCTTTCTCACACTGGGCCCTACATTATGCTGCAAAATTTGTTGGTAGTCTTCAGACTTCATAATGCCATGCACACGGTCAAGCAGTCCAGTGCCAGAGGCAGCAAAGCAACACCAAAACATCAGGGAACCTCCGCCATGTTTGACTGTAGGGACCGTGTTTTTTTTCTTTGAATGCCTCTGTTTTTCTCCTGTAAACTCTATGTTGATGCCTTTGCCCAAATAGCTCTACTTTTGTCTCATCTGACCAGAGAACATTCTTCCAAAACATTTTAGGCTTTTTCAGGTAAGTTTTGGCAAACTCCAGCCTGGCTTTTTTATGTCTCGGGGTAAGAAGTGGGGTCTTCCTGGGTCTCCTACCATACAGTCCCTTTTCATTTAGACGCTGACTGATAGTACGGGTTGACACTGTTGTACCCTCGGACTGCAGGGCAGCTTGAACTTGTTTGGATGTTAGTCGAGGTTCTTTATCCAACATCCGCACAATCTTGCGTTGAAATCGCTTGTCAATTTTTCTTTTCCGTCCACATCTAGGGAGGTTAGCCACAGTGCCATGGGCTTTAAACTTCTTGATGACACTGCGCACGGTAGACACAGGAACATTCAGGTCTTTGGAGATGGACTTGTAGCCTTGAGATTGCTCATGCTTCCTCACAATTTGGTTTCTCAAGTCCTCAGACAGTTCTTTGGTCTTCTTTCTTTTCTCCATGCTCAATGTGGTACACACAAGGACACAGGATAGAGGTTGAGTCAACTTTAATCCATGTCAACTGGCTGCAAGTGTGATTTAGTTATTGCCAACACCTGTTAGGTGCCACAGGTAAGTTACAGGTGCTGTTAATTACACAAATTAGAGAAGCATCACATGATTTTTCGAACAGTGCCAATACTTTTGTCCACCCTCTTTTTTATGTTTGGTGTGGAATTATATCCAATTTGGCTTTACGACAATTCTTTTTGTGTTTTTTCATTTAAGACAAATTAAATGAAGATAATAATACCAAAGAATTTGTGTTTGCAATCATTTTCAGGAAGAAACTGAGTATTATCTGACAGAATTGCAGGGGTGTCAATACTTTTGGCCACAACTGTATTAAGACTTTTATATCTGTCATACAGTGTCCAGGTCCAGAGAAATGTTTTCCCACAGGTGTGTCCAGTTCATTCCTGATTGTGTGTCTGTGTAGATTCAACCTTGTTTGTAGTTTTTGCATGGATTCCCCAATATAGATACTTCCAGGGCACCTTGTACATTGTATCATGTACTCCACATTGGTTTATGTACATGATAAAGCAATTTGGGTCCAATTTATACCAACAGAGTATGGGCAGCGCCATGTGAAGCAGTCAGACACACAATCCGGAACGAATGGGACACACCTGTGAGAAAACATTTCTCTGGACCTGGCCTGGAAAAAATGTATCATGGATTTAAAAGTCTTAATACTAAAAGGTCATTTTAAGGATGACCTAGAGAGAAGAATTTGGGAATTCAAGCTGATTAGGATGTTTAATTCTTTGACAGTGGGACTCAATCTAACACCTGGATTTATGACTCACTACATGGACACAACTCACTTTTCCACAAGATGGCCTCCAGATAACTAAGGGAAAATCCCACCGCATCTATATTTCAAAAACCCTAATTTTATTTCCTTGGGTTATCATCTTTAGGAAGCATCACCCTTACACCTTATGATCAAATGTCCTGTTGTAATATCTCTTTAATGTTGTGCTCTTGTCTTATTAATTCATTTGTAAACTTGCCTGAAGAAGGAACCTCTGTACTCTAAAAGCTTGCAAATATATTTTTTCTGGTTGGTCAGTATAGGTATCACTCCCAGAATACTTTTGTCATCTTTGGGCATAAAAGTATTTATATTGACTTTCCTGGCTAACATGGTACCACAATATAATTTTTAAATGTATATCATGGTAAATACAGGTAATTACTAAAATAGACCCGGAGAGGGGTCAGATCTTCTGGAGGTGTCTGTAGAGGCTCCAGTGGATTCTATGCCTCATCGTACTTTGCTATCTTTTATTTGGATAGACAAATGAGAGAGATATAACTAACAGAGATCTATGTCTTTCAACCCAGGAATGAGAGGCCCTTGCTCCTCTGGTCCATGTCACAACGGAGGCACATGTTTTCACTATCTCGGGAAATACAAATGTGATTGTCTACCGCACTTCTCTGGACGACACTGTGAGAAAGGTAAGTGACAGCTATGATCATTTTGTTTCTCTTTATTTGTTCACATTTTTAGTTTAGGTCATCACAAACCGAGTATAAAATATTTTATCTCTAAAATCGTAGCTCATACAGGGTGTCTTTGCCAGTTCGCCCAGTGTATGCTTCTCTTGAATTTCTTAAAGGGAATCTGTCACCTCATTTTGGTGGGCTATGTAAATGCCTTGTGTCCGGTCCGATGGGCAGTGTTTCGTCTCCTTTCCTCAACCCCTCCTTGGCCGCTGTCCGCAATAATTCCGGGAATTTCAGTAGTTGTCCTCCATAATACGCGCATGTGCAATGCAATCTTGACTCGTGCACGCGCAGTATGCTTTGCCCAACTGCGGGTAAAGCCAAAAAGCATTAGTTTGCTTGCGCCGGTGAACTATGTCCCGGAATTATTTTGCTGTGTTCCGGCACATAGTTCACCGGTGCATGCGCACTAATGCTTTTCGGCTTTGCCCGTAGTTGGGCAAAGCATACTGCACGTGCGCGAATCATGATTGCATTGCGCACACGCATACTATGGAGGACAACTACTGAAATTCCCGGAATTATTGCGGACAGCGGCCAAGGAAGGGTGGAGGAAAGGAGACGAAACACCGCCCATCTGACAGGACAGAAGGCATTTACATAGTCCGCCAAAATGAGGTGACAGATTTCCTTTAAGAGGCCATGTAGATGGCCGACTGGACAGATACTTGATGATTGGACATTGATGGCATAGCCTAGCAATATGGCACCATTACCGTCTTGAAATAACCCATTTGATACTCAGAGAACTTTAACGAAGATCATCAGATTCCTGCTGGATAAAAGAAAAGAATTGACCATGTACCACTACAAGAAAATCCATGATGGAAGTGCTTACACACAGTGGTGTAAGCACAAAAATAGGGCATTGACAGAAAGCCTGAGGCTGCCAGGAAGATTAAAGTTCAATTCCTCCTGGAAGCAAGGCTTTCAAAGAGTCTTCCACACAGCTTCAGAATTCTATTAACCTGCAGATTAATCTCATACATGCAAGTTGATAGCGTTTTTTCACATGACAGGTTCCTTTTAAAGTTATGGCCATTAGGTATTTTACTTCTGAGCAACTTGCTGTTCACTGCTTGTTGTCAAGACTGATCTGTCTATAGCTACAAACAAGCCTAATGTGGCAGGTTTTTTGCAGCAGTGTATCAGTGCAATTCTAACCTCATCTATATTCCCAGGCTTGTTTACGATGTATTCTGATTGCTTTTTCACATTTGTTAAACTTGCTTCCTTGTATTCTCTTATCTTTTGTGTTTTGTGCAGTTAGAAAGTTGAGGTACAGCTGTACGCACTCTGAAACAAACACTGTGAAGCAGCTTTCCCACTGATTTCTATACTAGTTGTCATGTCTGCTATGTACAGTCATGGTCGAAAGAGTTGGCACCATTTGAATTTGTTCCAAAAAATTTAGTATTTCTCCCAGAAAATTATTGCAATTCCACATGTTCTGCTATACACTTGTTTATTTCCTTTGTATATATTGGAACAATATAAAAAAAACTGAGAAAAACGGCAAATTGGACATAATTTCACACAAAACCTCAAAAATGGGCCAAACAAAATTGTTGGCACCCACATCTTAATATTTGGTTGCACACCCTTTGGAATAAATGACTGCAATCAACCACTTCCTATAACCATCAACAAGCTTCTTACACCTCTCAACTGGAGTTTTGGACCATTCTTCTTTTGCAAACTGCTCCAGGTCTCTCATATTTGAAGGGTACCTTCTCTCAACAGCAATTTTATGATCTCTCCACAGGTGTTCAATGGGATTTAGATCCAGATTCATTGCTGCTACTTCTGAACTCTCCAGCATGTTGTTTACATCCATTTCTGGGTGATTCTTGAAGTATGTTTGGGGTCATTGTCCTGCTGGAGGATCCATGACCTCAGATGCAAATCCAGCTTTCTGACACTGGGCACTACATTGCAACCAAAATCCTTTGGTAATCTTCTGATTTATGATGCCTTGCACACAGTCAAGGCACCCAGTGCCAGAGGCAGCAAAACAACCCCAAAACATCTTTGGACCTCCACCATATATGACTGTATGTGATGTGTTCTTTTCTTTGTAGGCCTCATTCCATTTTCTGTAAACAGTAGAATGATGTGCTTTACCACTAAGCTCTCTTGGCTTTGTCTCATCTGCCCTCAAGACGCTTTCACAGAAGGATTTTGGCTTTCTCACGTACATTTTGGCAAGATGCAGTCTAGTTTTTTATGTCTGTGTGTCAACAGTGGGGTCCACCTGGATCTCCTGGCATAGCATTTCATTTCATTCAAATGTCGATGGATAGCTGACACTAATGCAATCTGAGCCTGCAAGACAGCTTGAATGTCTTTGGAACTTGATTGGGGCAGCTTACCACCATCCCAACTATCCTGTGTTGCAGTCTTTCATCAATTTTTCTCTGCCATCCACATCCAGGAAGAATAGCTACAGTGCCATGGGTTGTAAATTTCTTGATTATATTGCGCACCGTGGACAAAGGAACATCAAGATCTCTGGAGATGGACTTGTAACCTTGAGATTGTTGATATTTTTAAACAGTGGTTCTCAAGTCCTCAGACAGTTCCATTCTCCTCTTTCTGTTCTGCATGCTTAGTGTGGAACACACAGACACGCAATGCAAAGATTGAGTCAACTTCTCTCCTCTTTATCTGGTATCATATTGGTATTTCATATTGCCAACACCTGTTACTTGCCACAGGTGAGTTTGAATGAGCATCATATGCTTGAAACAAAGTTGTTTACCCACAATTTTGGAAAGGTGCCAACAATTTTGTCCTGCCCATTTTTGTGATTTTGTGTGAAATGATGTCCAATTTGCCTTTTTTTTCTCATTTTTTATGTGTTTTTCCAATACACACAAAAGAAATAAACGTATGTAAACGTATGTAAAACAAAATGTGCAATTGCAATAATTTTCTGGGAGAAACACTTCATTTTTTTGAACAATATTAAGTGTGCCAACACTTTCGGCCATGATTATATATGCAATAGATAGATACTTCTCCAAAATCGGCAGCAGTCTAAATCCAAAAATCAAGTGTATTGAACCTTATACAGTCAATATAGAGATGTTTTGAGTCAATATATCAGATTGTTTCTCCAGGAATCAGAAATCAAGTGTCATAGACTTTATTCAGCTCTCATATCAACATTTTGGCTGTAGTCTTGAGAAAGGCTTTGATGTATTGTACCGATACGTCGCCATGTAGGAAGATTAGTCTGTTACAATTGATTTTAGGTTGTTGGTGGAATCTTGTAAGGCTTTCATGGCACTGACAGTAATTCTTCTTCATTGTTTTTGTAAAAAGAGAGAGAGATTTAGAGTACTGTGCAAAAGTTTTAGGCAGGTGTAGGAATAAGGAAGCAAAGTATTAATACTTTAAAAAATGCAAGTGTTAATATTTTAAAATGCTAAGTGATTGAACAAAAGAGAAATGTGACCGCCCTTTGCCTTCGAAAGAGCATCAATTCCTGTAGGTACACTTTTCACTTGCACACAGTTTTTGAAAGAACTCAGCAGGGATTTTGTTCCAGACATCTTGGAGAATTAACCTCAGATCTTTTGTCGATGTCGGCTTGTGCAATTTCTTCTCTCGCTTTATGTAATCCCAGATGGACTGATGATGTTGAAATCAGGGCTCTGAGAGCACTTATCACTTCCAGGACTCTTTGTTATGCTAGAGATAGTTTTTATTAACATTAAGTGTTTGTTTATGGTCATTGTCCCACTGCAGAATTAGTTAAGTCGCTTTGCCTTGTTTAAATGTAAAAGGTATGGCTTTTTGGCTGCAATTCTTAAATTAAATCTGTCAGTACCATGAATCCACCTATGCCATCTATATGGGCATGTAGGTCATAGGAAGCTGAATAAAGGCCCCTTTACATTTAGCGATGCACCAGCGATCCCGACCACGATATGACCCGGTCAGGATCGCTGGTGCATCGCTAAATGGTCGCTAGTGAGCTGCCAAACAGGCAGATCTCACCAGTGATGTAGCGATGCTTGGCGGTCGTACTTACCTTTCTGACGAAGCGATGACCGCCGTCTTCCGCCCGCGTCCATAGGTCGCTTGTCGGCGCCAGCAGGAAGCCGACGACGAGAAATGGACGTGGACGATCTCGCGCGATCAGCGATAACCAGCGGGGGAGCCGGTCGGAGGTGAGTGTCACATGTAGCGATATCGCTGCTGCGTCACAAAATCGGTGACGCTTTAACGATATCGCTATGTGTAAAGCCCCCTTAAGATGATAGTTTGATATTTGCGATCCAATGTCTTATTCCAGAGAAATCCACATTCTTCTTATGATGCAAATGAGCTGGTAAGATCTATGGGCCAGACATAGCACTTCCTGAGAATCTGCCTCCAGGGATTACTGAAAAAGAAAGGGGGCCATTACTAGTGTGAGACATGTAGATCAGGAGAGCAGACTGTCAGTCAATACATAATTACCAACAAATAATTGGTGCCCTGAATTCTCGTAAAAGATAGCTCTTATTGAAATGATGAATTTAAAAATACTAAAGGTAAAAAGCAGAGTATCACAATGGAGGACCACATGTGTAGACGTACGCTAAAGAATATACAGTATATATTGCTTGGTAGCAGAATATGCTTTCCGGTGCCTATACAATTGTATATGGAATACAAAACTAATGACTTTGTGCATACCCTAGTGAGGAGATAAGAATAAACAACAATAGTGAAGTACTTACATGTTATAGTAGGAAAGACTCTAGTGACATGTGGTCTTGGCGCCACAACGCGCGTTTCACCCTAGCTTCGTCATGGGGCGCAATGTGTCACACTGGTTGCTTCCAGTTCTGAGCTTGTAGCACTGCTGGACGCCTTCCCTTTTTTAAGGGAAGTAATCAATAATGTGTCTTTTATCTGCTGGTCCTCATTGTTGCCTATTTCTTTGTTTCCTCAATGCTGGGAAATAGAGATAACCTTACCTATCAATGCAATACCATCAGGAAGGCATCCGATTAGCTACAAATTTATTCTGCAGCAGGACAATGATCCCAAACATACAGTCTATACTATTAAGATCTATCTTCAGCGTAAAGCAGTCCTAAAAGCTTTGTGATTGGCACTTCGGCAAGTCTGTCTGAAATAATATGAAGAAACAGGTTTTCGCAAGCCTACATTCACAGAACATCTGTCGTTAGTTCTCCAAGATGTTTGGAACAACCTCCTTGCCGAGTTCCATCAAAAACTGTGTGTAATTAATTGTAACTAGAAAAATTGATTTGGTTTTGAAGGGAAAGGGTGGTCACACCAAATTGATTTAGATTTCTATTTAGTTCATTCACTTTGCTGGTTGATAAAAATAAACTATTCGCACTTCTAGTTTTGAAAACATTCATTATTAACAGCATTTTTTTCCACACCTGCCTAAAACTTTTGCACAGTACTGCATATTACATTGTAATATCATTGAAAGGCACACTTAGTTTGTTTTAGTAGTGTTGTGTGGATTTTAAGAAGAATAATATTTTTTTGCGGAGCTGACCCTCTTCCATTGCATTAACCATTTTATAGCTGAATTGGACTGTGGACCTCCAGAACATGTAAAATATGCAAAAGTAATTGTAACCTCTACGTGGCCTGGTGGGAAAGCAGAATACCATTGTAACGAGGGGTACGTAATGAGTAGCCCGAACAGTACCCGCTTATGCAACGAGGAGGGCATGTGGACAGAAGCACCACAGTGCGAGGGTACGTGTTTTCCTCTATTGCCATTGGATGGAGACTGAAGAGTCTGATAACGTAAAGATTTGTTCATGTAAAGACTTTCTCTTCTGACTGTAGAAATCGATGAGTGTCAGTCACAGCCATGCCAAAATGGTGCAGTGTGCAAGGATCGAGTATCCCACTTTCTATGTGATTGTCAAGAAGGATACAGTGGAAAACATTGTGAATTGGGTAAGACCACTTTTATGAGATATGCATGTTGCGTGGTGTATGGTGTCAAATAATTTGATGAATGGATTAACGGGTATAATTGTGCATCAGAACTATGACATGCTTCTTATTTTTGTACTATTGGGTCGGTTGCACGAGGCTATTACACTGTTCTATATAACCTCCATGTAAAATCATATAATTCTGCACATGTCCATCAAATAAAAACATGTGTCCCAATTCTATGTGCTAGAAGTATTGTGTCTATAGAATACCACTGTATTAGTGATGAGCAAACGAGCTCTGATAAGGTGTTATCCAAGCATGCTCATGTGTTAACCGAGTGCCTTCGTCATGCTCAAAAAATATGTTCGAGTCCACGTGGTTGCATGTCTCGCAGCTATTAGACAGCTGCAACACATGCAGGGATTACCTGTTTGTTAGGCAATTTGTGAATGTGTTGTGGCTGTCTAACAGCTGTGAGCCATGCAGGCGCAGGGACTCGAACATATTTTTCGAGCACGCCGAAGTCACTCGGTTAGCACACTAGCACTCTCACTCATCACTGTGCTGTTTGTATACTCTACAGACTCGGTTTGCTTTGCGCAGTGTATATAAAAGCGTGAAATTGGGGATGCTCACTTATTCTTAGTGGAGTGTAGGATTACAGAGGCAGATCCTGGGGGCCTATACTTTCCAAAAAAATGTGCCGGGTCATGTTTATGCACTTTGATTAACTGCTGTTTTATTGTTAAATTTCAGACGTGAATGAATGCTCCTCGGATCCATGTAAAAATGGAGGAACTTGCCAGAATGTACATGGCGCCTACCTTTGTACCTGTCCTGAGGGCTTTGTTGGTACCCACTGTGAGACTGGTAAAAAAAAAATGCAATATGTTATTACTTACTTGCTTGAGATTAGAAAAAGATGTAACTGAGCAGATGTTAGAAATTATAGTGATGTACTGAACCCTGCATGATCATCAAAGAAGTGGACCACATAGAAAAGTAACAGAAGTGTGTTTTTTTTATTATTTCCTGTAGTCTTACAATTCCAAGGAACAGGAGAATCTTTTGTTTTCTAGATAAAATTGTTTGTGAATATGATTGGAAACTTGGTTGACTTTGTCTGACAACTAGAACTACTACATGGTAGATATCCAAAGTTTAATAATTAGTAGATTTATATTAGAGAATAAGCCTATATAGTCATTTTAGTTGCACGGCCATCTTCCCCAGGAATGTGCCAATACTGGCAGCTCTTGAAGCAGCTCTAGAATGGTACTGACATTTGGAAACCTATTGCACAGAAGTATGTCCTGATTAAATATCCCATAAAAATGTTGGACCTCTCTAGTATTCACCGAAAGACTCATGTCTTCTACCAACATAAATGTAATAATGACGTTTGTGAATGGAAATCATAGAATCATAGAATCGTAGAGTTGGAAGGGACCTCCTGGGTCATCTGGTCCAACCCCCTGCTCAAAGCAGGATTCACTAAATCATCCCAGTCATATGTCTGTCCAGCCTCTGTTTGAAGACTTCCATTGAAGGAGAACTCACCACTTCTCGTGGCAGCGTGTTCCACCCATTGATCACTCTAACTGTCAAAAAGTTTTTTCTAATATCTAATCTGTGTCTCCTCCCATTCAGTTTCATCCCATTGCTTCTAGTCTTTCCTTGTGCAAATGAGAATAAAGTTGATCCTTCTACAATGTGACAGCCCTTTAGATATTTGTAGACCGCTATTAAGTCTCCTCTCAGTCTTCTCTTTTGCAAACTAAACATTCCCAAATCCTGCAACCTTTCCTCATAAGACAGGGTTTGCAGACCGGTCACCATTCTGGTCGCTCTTTTCTGAATTTGCTCCAGTTTGTTGATGTCTTTTTTAAAATGTGGTGCCCAAAACTGGACACAATATTCCAGATGAGGTCTGACCAAAGAGGAGTAGAGGGAAATAATGACTTCACGTGATCTAGACTGTATGCTTCTGTTAATACATCCTAGAATAGCATTTGCCTTTTTTGCTGCTGCATCACACTGTTGACTCATATTCAGTCTGTGATCTATTAGTATACCCAAGTCTTTTTCACATGCGCTGTCACTTAGCCCTATTCCTCCCATTCTGTATATGCTTTTTTCATTTTTATTGCCCAGATGTAGTACTTTGCATTTCTCCCTGTTAAAAACCATTCTGTTAGTTGCTGCCCACTTCTCCAGTTTATTTATATCTTTTTGAATCCTCTCTCTCTCTTCTCTAGTATTAGCTATCCCTCCTAGCTTTGTGTCATCAGCAAATTTAATCAGTTTACCCTCAATTCCTTCATCTAAATCGTTGATAAAGATGTTGAACAATACAGGGCCCAGGACAGAGCCCTGTGGTACCCCACTTGAGACATTCTTCCAACTGGATGTGCAGCCATTTACGACCACTCTTTGGGTCCGATCACTAAGCCAGTTATGAATCCACCTAACAGTTGCCTTGTCCATTCCATACTTAGTCATTTTTTCAATAAGGATTGTATGAGATACTTTGTCAAATTCTTTGCTGAAGTCAAGATATACTATATCTACAGCATTTCCTTGATCCACCCAATCAGTGATTCCGTCATAGAAGGACATTAAGTTAGTCTGACATGACTTATTAGTTACAAACCCATGCTGACTCTGTTTAATCACTTCATTCTTATCCAGGTACTGACATACATGTTGTTTAATAATTTGTTCAAAGATCTTTCCTGGTATAGAAGTCAGACTCACCGGCCTATAGTTGCCTGGGTCCACCTTCTTCCCCTTTTTGAAGATAGGAACAACATTTGCTCTTCTCCAGTCTTCTGGCACTTCTCCTGTTCTCCAACAATTTTCAAAGATTATGGAGAGGGGTTCAAAAATTTCTTCTGCTATCTCCTTCAGTACTCTGAGGTGTAATTCATCTGGACCTGGAGACTTGAATTCATTTAGGTTAGCTAAGTGTTTCCTCACTGTCTTTCTGTTAATAGATATCCTGGATTCTTCTATTCCCTTAATAGGACAGTGAAGAACAGTTGATGTTACATTTCCTTTCTGAGAGAAAACAGATGCAAAATAGGAATTTAAAAGTTCAACATCATGTCTTACCATTTCATTATTTTCATCCTGTAAAAATCCTATAGCATCTTTGACTTTTCTTTTACTTTTGACATATCCCCAAAATCCTTTATTATTGCTTTTGACATCTCTTGCAAGCCTCAATTCATTGTCAGCTTTAGATAATCTGATTTGTGCCCTGCAGGTTCTGCAGACAGCATTATATTCTTCTTTTAGATATGCCTCCCTCTTTCCATTTTATAAACATTTTTTTCTTCCTTTTTAGCATGTGCTTAAGTTCTGTGTTCATCCATCCTGGCTTCCTTAAATGCTTCCTATTCTTCCCTCTTTTCGGAATTGTTAACAATTGTGCTTTGAGAATTTCATTTTTCAAGATTTCCCATCCTTCCTGGACATTTTTGTCTTTAAGGATATCCAGCCATTGGATCCCTCCAATTCTCTTTCTGAATCCCTTAAAATCTGCCTTTCTGAAATCTAACCTTGACGTCTGAGTCTTCACAGGTCTTCCTCCTCTAGTTATCCAAAATTCTAAAATAGCATGGTCTGTTGTGAGTTCATTTTTCCCTTCACCGTTGAGGTCTGATGAACTCCCTCCTCTGGTGAAGGAAGGTAGTGAGGCTGATTACCAAACACCTGGGCAGCTTGATGATGACTGGGTGGCTGGAATTGAGGACTGGATATAAGGCAGTCGACGCCCTTCTGCCTTGCTGGTGATCCTGCTGGATTCTTGGAGACCAGTCTGATTCCTGCGTCTCAAAGCTACGTTTTTCTGCTCTGCTTTGTACACTTCAGTTTTGTTTTTGTTTTGCCTTGTTTTTTTGGGAGTTCTGCCATCCCCGGCCGGGGGTGAGCTGAATTCCAGTTTTGTCTCTGATCTGTTGATCTTTTGCTCTGTCTTCAGAATATACCTGAGTGCTGATTTAGTCTTTTGAAGCCTAGCGACTTCAGGGCCTGTTTTTCCTATCAGTCGGTTGGCACATTTTGGATAGGGTTTTTGCGAATGGCAGACAGCAGCTTTCCTATCCTGTCCTATTTTAGTTAGCTTGGGCCCCATCATTTGCTCAACCTATCTTTCTATCTGTGTTAGTGTTTTCATCTTGCTTCACCGTCATTATATGTTGGGGGCTGCCTATTGCTTTGGGGTCTGCTCTGGGGCAGTTTAGTTTTTCCCCTCTCTGTCTTTAGGCTATGTAGTTCTCTGGCTGTGATTGAGGGGTCTAGGGCACCGTAGGAACCCCCCACAGCTACTGCTAGTTGTTGTGGATAGGTTCAGGGGTCTGCAATCCGATAGCTGCCAACCTCTCTGGTTTTTCTGGACTTAGCTAGTATTTTTTTTTTTCCTCCTTCGGTGACTCATCATAACAATGGTCGCTAGCTCCTAGGGTCCCAGCCACTTTTACCTCCTCAGCCATTTCCTCCCTGTTTATAAGGATTAGATCCAAGGTAGCAGTTCCCCTTGTTTTCTCCCCTACCTTTTGGAAGATAAAGTTGTCAGCAAGAGAGGATAAGAATTTCCTTGACCTGTTAGTTTTGCCTGAGAGAGATTCCCAACAAATGTCTGGATAGTTGAAATCTCCCATGACAACTATGTCATATTTTTTGGAGAACTTGGCCATTTGATGAATAAAGAGTTCATCCATATCTTCAGCTTGCACAGGCGGCCTGTAGTAAATGCCTACAATGGTGTCCTTTCCATTGTTCTGTCCTTGTTTTCTTACCCAAACAGTTTCCACAGAACTCCCAGTCTCTGAAGTTTCGATCTCTGTGCAGATATACGCGTTTCTAACATACAATGCAACACCTCCTCCTCGTTTATCAAGTCTGTTTCTTGCAAATAAGTTGTATCCTTCTAGTCTTGTATTCCAATCATGTGTATTGTCCCACCAAGTTTCAGTGATTCCAATGACATCATATTTCTTTTCCTGTGTTAGTAGTTCCAATTCTCCTTGTTTGTTGCCCATGCTTTGTGCATTAGTATAGAAACATTTTAGTTTGTGATAGGTTTCTCTTTCTCCAATATTTTTATTAATTAGATTCTTTTGTCTTTGTTCTTCCTTTCCACTTCTAATAGCAGAGTTCTCAATAGCATTTGTCAGGTGTATGGCTTTTTCTGGCGTTTTGCTTCCCTTCCCATGCTGTTCTAGTTTAAAGCTCTCCTTAAAAGCGTTGCAAGGCGACTTCCAAATACATGTTTTCCAGTCTTAGTAAGGTGCACCCCATCTCTAGCAAGTAGTCCATCGTATAAGTAATTCACTCCGTGATCCATAAATCCAAATCGTTGCTGACGGCACCATCGACTTAGCCAGTTGTTCACCTGCAGAATCTTATTCCACCTCCTTGTTCCATGGCCATCCACTGGGAGGATGGAAGAGAAGACCACCTGCGCTTCCAGTTCTTTCACTTTCTTGCCTAAGTCTTCAAAGTCTCTGCAGATGGTTTCCAGGTCGTTTCTTGCGGTGTCATTTGTCCCCACATGTAGTAGCAGGAATGGGTAGTCATCTGTAGGTCTGAAGAGTCCTGATATCCTGTCAGACACATCTTTAATTTTTGCACCTGGAAGACAGCACATTTCTATTGAGAAAGTGATAATCAATAATTTCCACAATATTCCAAATCCCTTTACATGCAGGACCTGAACATTTTTAACTTAGTAATTTGGATTTGGGTTAAATTAATGACATACGCCAAAAACACTTAATGCACAAGACCTGTACCACTATTGTGGGTCCTGCACCTGAGGGGCTTCTTAAGTAGCACTCCAATTATTTTTTTCATTCTTTAAACCTGTGTAAATGTTACAAAACCTACAAAAAACAAAATGAAAAAAACCCTGCTGTAATTAAATAAGTAAAAAGCAAAAGTGCATTTAAATCATACAGAGTTCTTAGTATTAATATTAGACAGTGTAGGACCGCCCCGACCACAGAGTCACCTTGTCGATGGTGGGACGGCTTTTATGCTATATTTGATCAAATACAGTATTACTAAGAACTCTGTATGATTTAAATGCACTTTTGCTTTTTACTTATTTAATTACAGCAGGGTTTTTTTCATTTTGTCTTTTGTAGGTTTTGTATGCTTTTTGGCCATGTGAACATGCATTTATATGCTGCATGTGTACCAACTCAAACCAAGCTCAATTTCTGTGTAAATGTTAGTGTAGTGTAAGTGTGAAAATATAGTCACTGATTGCCAACGTCCCTGATTTCCCAGCTCCCATCATTTTTTGAGTCAAGTGAAAGGTATTCTGACACTCCGAGTCACGCTGGTTCTATGTGTGAGCCAGAAGTCTCTTTTACAATGTAAGTCTATGAAGCATCAGAATAAGGCTTCTTGGACTTACATTGTGCTACCCCTGATCTAGCAATTGTTATAACTTGTATCCGCTTATTTCCTTCTTCCACATTTTACTCAAGTTACTTAATGCTTACCAATAATTACAACCCCTTTATATATGCCCAATAAGGCCTCCTTCACATCCTGGTGATTCCTGTACAGGAAAAACCAGTACTGGTGAGATCCTGTGGTCGGTGTGTCATCCGCATGTACGTATGTGACATCTGTGTGTCTGTTTGCTGTTCGTGTCCTTGTTTCACATTCGCTTGACAAGTACTGGTGTCTGGTAAAAGCAGTGCAGTTTGCGTTGATCCCAGGCGCCAGCTGTTGAAGTCAGCTCTCATCATTGCCTCTTGGTCTCCCTGAGATCAGCGTGACCAGGACACAATGATGGGAGTTGTATTCAGCAGCAGGTGTGTCCCTCCTGTGTAAAATAAAGAATTAAATAACAAAATGGTGTGGGCTCCCGCGTTAATTTCATAACCAGCAGAGGGAAAGCCCAAGGCTGGGTGCTGATGTTAATAATCTGGGAAAAGGGATAAGATCCCAAAAGGTTCCCAGGCTATTAATTACAGCTCACAGCTGTTTGCTTAGCCTTTCTTGGTGAATTTATGGTATACCCCAGAAAAAAATGACGTAGGGTCCCCCTATAAATTCAATCCAGCAAAAGCTAAACAAACAACTGTAGATTGATATTAATAGACTGGGCAGAGGTGCGAGATATTGCCCCCCTTTTCAAGCTGCCAACATCAGCCCTCAGCCACCTCAGAAATGGTGCAACCATATGGTGCGTTAAATCTGTCACTTAGCCTTGCACTTCCCACTTGCTCTGTGGTGGTGGCAAGTGGGGTAATAGGGTTCGGATTGATGTCATCATTGCATTGTCTGGTGGCATCAAACCCAGGGGTTAGTAATTGAGATGCCATGGCTCAGGACGAGGTTTCCTTCTCTGCCCTGGGTTTGTTGAGGCTAACTCTGCATTGCCTCCCTTTAGTTTGGGGAGGACTATTTGTACTCGCTCTGGTGCTGGGCTCTTTGTCAGTGATGCTTCCGTTCTAGGCTGAGTAGCTGATCTAGTGACTCTGGTGTATACTGTTTGTTCCTCTGTGTGCTTGTTCTGTGTATGATTTGGCTTGTCCCATGTTCTGTGTCGCTTGGTGATTCTGTACTGCTGTTATATCTCCGGTTCTGACCCTTGGCTAAGTTCTTTGTCTTCCCTCCTGTCTATGCCCCTGGTTACCACGTTCCTGTCTGGTTTCTGACTTCGTCTTGTACTGCACCATCCTTCTGTCTCATCCCTTGGCACCTGCGTTCCCCTCCGGTTACTGATCTCGGCTTGTCTGACCTTGCTCCTGACTCCGCCGGCTTCCGCTTTTATTCTCTCTCCCGTACGGGAGCTAGCTCCACCTCCGGCCACTTCCCCGGTGGTCACATGTCTCAGGTCCTGCTGTCGTGCGGCTCGCACTTAGCTGCAGTGGCACGCTCTGACTCTACACTACTGCTCCCTCCCTGCTCGCCCTGGTGTTCGTCACAGGAGATGCGTCTATAAGACGCTCCCAAAACTAATTCCATAGTAAGTATTGAAATTAACACACAGTGTTTTACACAATTTATTTAAAAATAAAAAAAATGCCCCTCTAAAAAGCCAACGCGAAACAGGTGTCGGGGTTCTCCTTCCTGCACCACTGAGGTAATATGCATTCATTACACTGTTTACTTATGGCACTTTAGCCTCTTACCTTCTTTGTCTACTCTGATGTCTCAGCATGCATCCCGTGGGTAATTAACCCTATACACTGCACTAGCAAGCATTATTGACTTTATTTACTTACTGTTTACATATCCTTGCACTCTGCACATTTTTTACACCTTCATATTTTAAAGCTCACACAATGAATACTGTTGAATGCTGTCATGGTATCTTTATTTAAATCACAGGATTTTTTGATATACATGTGGAAATAAACCTCTGCTTTTTTCACAGTATTTTTGGGGCATATTTTATGTATATGTAAATATCAATTCATATCAATTGGGATGTTTATTTTCTTCAGTCATTTATGCTATTTACCGTCATGGTGCAGTGGTACTTTTTCTTGTTGCAGTGTCCTCATGTTTTATGTACTAATTGATTTTCATATTTAATGAAAAAAATTTTTAAATGATACCATAATAAAAATTTGAGATTTTTTAAGACTTGGCTTCCATTTGCCCTTTTTTGGATGGTTTACAAACTAGATGGTGCCTTGATGCGACCGCCCAGGTTTAAAACCAAGAGACAGTGATGTGCTGCGAGCACAGCTTCAGTGACATCATAGAGTTTACCACCGGTCACTGAAGGTGCATTCCCATTGACAGATAACTGTGAGCCAGGACGATGAACTGTGGTGACCTCAATGAGATCACCACAAGCACCTTGAGAATTTTCTAAAGCTGGGCCCTGTGTGGGCTAAAAATAAACACCTATGTCCATGTAATGTGCCCCAGCAGTTTTCCATGGTGATGCCCGGGATTAGCTGTCTCTTTTTCTTCCTCTTCCACCAAGGGGATGGGCATATGACTGTTAAAAACCAGTTAATGGCTGTAGTGTTAACCAACGTGTCACATGTCTTTATAACTAGAAGAGAACGTACAGACACCAGTTCTAAAATTCCCCCCAAATTACAGTGCCTTGCGAAAGTATTCGGCCCCATGGAATTTTCAACCTTTTCCCACATATCATGCTTCAAACATAAAAATACCAAATATAAGAATCAACAACAAGTGGGATACATTTGTGAAGTTGAACAAAATTCATTGGTTATTTTAAATTTTTGTGGAAATTCAAAAACTGAAAAGTGGGGTGTGCAATATTATTCGGCCCCTTTACCTTAATACTTTGCTGCGCCACCTTTTGCTGCGATTACAGCTGCAAGTCGCTTGGGGTATGTCTCTATCAGTTTTGTACATCGAGAGACTGAAATTCTTGCCCACTCTTCCTTGGCAAACAGCTCGAGCTCAGTGAGGTTTGATGGAGATCGTTTGTGAACAGCAGTTTTCAGCTCTATCCACAAATTCTCGATTGGATTCAGGTCTGGACATTGACTTGGCCATTCTAACACCTGGATACGTTTATTTGTGAACCATTCCATTGTAGATTTTGCTTTATGTTTGTGATAATTGTCTTGTTGGAAGACAAATCTCCGTCCCAGTCTCAGGTCTTTTGCAGACTCCAACAGGTTTTCTTCAAGAATGGTCCTGTATTTGGCTCCATCCATCTTCCCATCAATTTTAACGATCTTCCCTGTGCCTGCTGAAGAAAAGCAGGCCCAAACCATGATACTGCCACCACCATGGTTGACAGTGGGGATGGTGTGTTCAGGGTGATGAGCTGTGTTGCCTGTACGCCAAACATATCGTTTGGCATTGTTGCTAAAAAGTTTGATTTTGGTTTCATCTGACCAGAGCACCTTCTTCCACATGTTTGGTGTGTCTCCCAGGTGGCTTGTTGCAAACTTTAAACAACACTTTTTATGGATATCTTTGAGAAATGGTTTTCTTCTTGCCACTCTTCCATAAAGGCCAGATTTGTGCAGTGTACGACTGATTGTTGTCCTATGGACAGACTGTCCTACCTCAGCTGTAGATCTCTGCATTTCATCCAGAGTGATCATGGGCCTCTCGTCTGCATCTCTGATCAGTCTTCTCCTTGTTTGAGATAAAGTTTAGGGGGATGGCGGGGTCTTGGTAGATTTGAAGTGGTATGATACTCCTTCCATTTCAATATGATCGCTTGCACAGTGCTCCTTGGGATGTTTAACGTTTTGGAAATCATTTTGTATCCAAATCCGGCTTTAAACTTCTCCACAACAGTATCATGGACCTGCCTGTTGTGTTCCTTGATCTTCATGATGCTCTCTGTGCTTCAAACAGAACCCTGAGACTATCACAGAGCAGGTGCATTTATACTGAGACTTGATTACCCACAGGTGGATTATATTTATCATCATTAGTCATTTAGGACAACGTTGGATCATTCAGAGATCCACAATGAACTTCTGGAGTGAGTTTACTGCACTGAAAGTAAAGGGGCCGAATAATATTGCACTCCCCACTATTCAGTTTTTGACTTTTCACAAAAATGTAAAATAACAAATAAATTTTGTTCAACTTCACAATTGTGTCCCACTTGTTGATTCTTCACCAAAAATTTACATTTGGTATCTTTATGTTTGAAGCATGATATGTGCGAAAAGGTTGAAAAGTTCCAGGGGGCTGAATAATTTCGCAAAGCATTGTAATTTGTAGGTTTATGTTTTTACTTTGCTAATAGTTTATAAAGGGAATCTGTCAGCATTTTTTGCTATGTAATCTGACAGTAGCATGATAAAGGGATAGACTCTGATTCCTGCAATGTATCACTTAGTTTACTGAGTGCAGCAGTTGTAATAGAAAGTTTTCTCTGCTGCAGATCTAGCAGAGCTGGGAAATGCTGAGCTGTGTATAACCCTGCCCACACCACTGATTGGCAGCTTTCTGTCAATATGAAATGCACACAGAAAGCTGCCAATGAGTGCTGGGGGGGGGTTGAACCAGGAGGCACGAGACACCTAGTCCTGTAGTGATAATCTCATGGTGATAAAACAGTGTTTTAGCACCACATCGGATCCCTGCTGTGACAGGCATGGTTTCCGGTGTGTCACTTCACTCACCCGTGCTGCGGACAGTTCTTCCCTTCCCCATGCTCTGCATGCTTCTAGCCAGTCCTCTAGTCATGTCCTTAGGGCATGCGTGCGTGCACTCCCGCCCTCTTAAAGGGTCAGCGCGTGCACTTGCTATTTCCTGCCCAGCCAATGGCTGTGGGACATTCTGTATATATTGCTTCCTCCCCACTGGGGAGGTGCCTGAGCAACCTTCCTGTTTTGCAGTCTGTGTTGTGTAAGGTTGCATACCAGTTCCTGCTGCACTCAGGTGCAAATCCTGCCTGCTGTATTCTGATGCACATCCTGTCTGCTGCACTCTGGTGCAAATCCTGCCTGCTGCACTTTGATACAAACTCTGTCTGCTGCACTCTGGTGCTAACTCTGTCTGCTGCACTCTGATTCACACTGCATGCTTCTCCATCCAGTCTGTCCTATGGGTCCAGCTCCTGCACGTCCATTGGCCTGTCCTGGAGTGCCTCCTGGCATTCGAGTGCCACCTGGCGTTCATCGGGAGCCAGGTCTAACCTCACAGTCAGAGGCTCTAGTGAATAGTCAGGTGATCGCTTAGTCACACCCCTCCAGGCTCCCCGCGGTCCGTGGCACAGTGGTTACGCAAACCACGTCCGTGACAGTGATTTTATTAAAACAGCGAAACACAGTCTAGTAAAGAGACACATCTTAGCGCCTTTTAGAGCCCACTCTAAATTAGAATAATATGAATTAAATATAAATTGCAATCCAACCCCTCCCTGCTGATTTCCATATTACATAAGCCAATGTTTTTACCTGGCCTTGAGCTCCACCTCTTCTCATGGTGGAAGCTAAAGGGGATTTCTATATTAAAACACCTCTGTTCCCCATTCAACACATTACTCGACAGGCAAGAGTTTATTCAGAAATATGAACCCCCAGCCAGGGAAGCCATGCGCATTAACCAGATTCTTCATTTTGCCAACAAATTTTCCCAAATAAAACCCCTCTCCATACTTCAAGCTTTGAACAAAAATGTCTAAATGACCCAATGGGAAGTGGAACAATATCCTTGTTCTATTCAACCATCAATCCCCCACATGATGAGAAAAAACTAAAATACATGGTACAATGGGAGGAAGATTTGGGATTTGCTATGTCGGTGGAAGATTGGCAGCATTGCTGTGATACACTGTCAAGAGGCAGCCACTAAACATCCCTTGTGGAGACTTCTCTGAAAGTTCTTCACAGAACATATCATGTCCCGGCTAAACGCCATAGCATTTACCCAAATGTTTCTGATGAATGTTTTAGAGGATGCAATTTGCCGGGAGACATGAAACACATTTGGTGGACTTGTCCAGCAGTATCAGATCCGTGGCAAAGGGTGAAACTTCTAGTGGAACAAATGTATGGTGGGACAATTCATTTTGAACCCTCTATCTTTTTACCAGGACCAAAACATCCGAGATTCTCTAATAATTTTCACAGATTGGTAAATTTTCTATTTATGGCCGCCGAGATCCACATAGCGGCAAAGTGGAAGTCCCCTTCACTTTCTGTATCTCTAGTAAGAGAGAGGATGAATGCTATTATGCTATATGAATGTATCGAAGCTACCAGAGCTGACATGTGGGACTCCTTCTTTAAGATATGTAATCTGTGGATAGAATTAAATCCGAACGCGCAACTAAATCAGGCCCTACGTTTGTCTCCTTGATGGGGAAGGGCCTAAAGATCTATGGAGGGAAGACCAGTGCACAATATTGGGGATATAAACACGTTTCTGAAAGAGTAGACTTGATATTAAAGTGTACTCTCCCTCTGCTTATTTTAACTTTGCATCTCATGTATGACCTGACCCGAATATATTATGTTATGTTTTTGACATTGCGGGCAATTGTCAATTGTAGATATTTATACTGATATAAAACACACTGTGAATTACCTGTTTGTTTCCCTTTCGTACTATCCTACCTTCACCTCTGTCCTGTCTCCCCGTATGTAAGATTTATATTTGTTCATTGTTATGGAAATTCGCATCTCCCCTGCGCGGGAGAATATTTTCAAGTAGTTGTGTATTCTCAATATCACATCTATTTATATAATTGCCTTGTAATGTTTTCATTTCCTGTTCTGTCCCGATGTCACCGTATCTCAGAATTCCAAGCAGAGGAAGTTCACTGACCCCCATATTGGGACACCCAAGTGATGGGTGTCTCAATATGGAAACTGCTGCTGGTACCAACCTATTGCACGGTACCACCAGCGGATCACCGTCGCACCACACACACCCGCACTCAGACTCTCGCACTCTCACACACACACACACTCACTCTCACACTCACGCAGCCTCTTGCGTGGTACCACCACGGAATTCGCACAGGCGCAGTGAATTCGTCTGATCCCGGCGGCAGATGCGCAACATGTCTACAGGTCACATTTTCCCACGAGCGAAAGCTCATTTTAAAAATTGTCTGTGTCTGACCGTGTACGGAGCATACCACATCTCCTGGGCAGGGGAGAAAGCAAAATACAATACTGACATTTCAGCAGGGTATCACAGAGGATTCATTTTGTGAGGTAAAATATTTCACTGACTCTATTTAAACAATATTTTACCTCACAAAATGTATCCTCTGCAATTTCCTGCTGTAATGTCAGTATTGTCTTTTGCTTCCTCCCCTGCCCAGGAGCTGTGGTATGGTCTGTACATGGTCATACACAGGGGTGAGAGAGACAGAGCACAGGGGGAGACAGCTCAAACGGGACAACACATGAGGGGAGAACACAGCACAGGAAGGAAAGAGATAGCAGACAAGGGGGATAGCACATGGGGTAGACAGGTCAAATAAGATAGCACAGAGAGGAGAAGTCAGCACATGGGGAAATAGAGAGTGGATAGGTGGGTAAGCACATGGGGGGGGATTCTTAACGCCGCAAAGCCTGCCCCCATCGTGACGTTACCGCCCTCCCGCCTCCCGATGCGATAGCTTTAGGCCTCCATCTAGTTTCTAAATAAAAATCTATTGAAACTAGTAAAGTGACACATCACTGAAATTAGGATCTCTGCCCCTACACTATGCAACTCTCAGATGACACAGCAAAACCTTCTGACAGATTCCCTTTAAAAGCTCAAATTGGACTTGGTGTCCGTGCCTGACTGCCTTGGATGTAATTTGAATTTTGAAAAAGAGAGCCTTTAAATAGTGTTTATATTGAACCTTTCTCTCTTGCACCACTCCAGTCTGTCCTCAATTCTGCTGCCCGACTAATCCACCTCTCTCCTCGCTACTCCCCTGTCTCCCCCCTCTGCAAATCCCTCCATTGGCTCCCAACGAATCCAATTGAAACTACTTACACTGACCTACAAAGCCATCCACATCCTTTCCCCTCCCTATATCTCTGAACTAATCTCCCAATATCTTCCCTCACGTAATCTTCGATCCTCCCAAAACCTCCTACTCTCCTCCACACTTATTCGTTCCTCACACAACCGCCTCCAAGATTTCTCCCGAATATCCCCTATCCTCTGAAATGCCATGCCTCAACATGTCCGATTATCCACCACCCTCGGATCCTTCAAACGGAACCTGAAAACCCATCTCTTCAGGAAAGCTTACAGACTGCAATAACCATTCTGCCGCCTCACCACCGCCTGAGCTGCCGCCTCACCACCGCCTGAGCTGCTGCACCCCCGACCTTCTGTCTCTTCCCCACTATCCCGTAGAATGTAAGTCCGCAAGGACAGGGTCCTCTCCCCTCTGTACCAGTCTGTCATTGTAAATTTGTTTACTGTTAACGATATCTATAACTTTGTATGTAACGATATCTATAACTTTGTATGTAACCCCCCTTCCCATGTACAGCACCATGGAATTAATGGCGCTATATAAATAAATAATAATAATAACCTTTCTACGTTTTAATTCACTTTTCTTTCGTTTTCAGAGCTGGATGGTTGTCAGTCTTCTCCGTGTCAGAATGGGGGCAAGTGTGAAAATCTTGCAGGTTCTTATCTGTGTGTGTGTCCTAGAGGTTTCTATGGCTATCATTGTCAGACAGGTGAGTGTTGATAATGTGGCTAAAATAAGGGTACAGTGGGGTACCAACATTGTCTAGTTGTCTAGGATTAGTAAAATTGTAAATGCAGATCCGCTCTTGTCTATGGGACATGTCTGGTATTGCAGGCTGCAGCTCATACCCATTACAGCTGTTTGTGAATTAACAAAATAGATGAAGATGTACGGGCCGATTCATTATAACTGGCGTTGTACACACTAGTCTTAATGAAGGTGTGTAGTGTATTAAGCCACGAATTGATTAAGAGGCCAATGCTACTTATGATTAATGATGAGCGAGCATTCTCGTTGCTCGGGTTTTCCCTGGCATGCTCGGGTGTCCTCCGAGTATTTGGGCATGCTCGGAGATTTAGTTTGTGTCGCCGTAGCTGCATGATTTGTGGCTGCTAGACAGCCTGAATACATGTGGTGATTGCCTGTTTGTTTGGAAATCCCCACATGTATTCAGCCTTTCAAGTAGCCGCAAATCATGCAGCTACGGCGACACAAACTAAATCTCCGAGCATGCCCAAATACTCGGAGTACACCCGAGCATGCCAGGGAAAACCTGAGCAACGAGTATACTCGCTCATCACTACTTATGATGAATTTGGTGGGCTGGTCTTGTCACACCACGTCTCGCCCATGCTCCACCAACTTTGGCAGATCTGGCTAAGACTGGCGTAAAAAAACAGCCAAATTTTTGTGCAGCTTCACGTTGCGTAAAGATTTTTGCGACTACTCAAAGTGGAGTAAACAGTTTGATGAATTGGCGAACTGGCCCCTTAGTTTTAACATTTTAAATAGATAATTATCAATTTAGTTGTGAAATATTAAAATTGCTGATAGGCTTCATTCACATGCATCAGTCACGCTGCAGCTTTTAACCCCAGCAGCCCTTTTACACTGCAGTTGTTTGTCTGCACATTCACTTACGGTAATCTTGCGGAAAAACAGCAGTGTCACCAGCAAAGCCACCATTATGTTCAACTGTGTCGTCTTGCGAGTGATAGTGCAGGGAAACAATAAAAAGATCACAGAGGCATAGGGCTGTTGTAATTAACCCCTTCGCGCCGGAGACCATTTTTGTTTTTGCGTTTGTTTTTCACTCCCCTTCTCCCCAAAGCCATAACTTTTTTATTTTCCGTCAATATGGCCATGTTGTTTTTTGCATTACAAGTTTTAGTTTTGAATGACACCATTGGTTTAACCATATCATGTACTCAAAAATGATATGGAAAAAATCCAAGTGCAGTGAAATTGCAAAAAAAAAGTACAATTCCACAAAGTTTTTTTGGATTTTTTTTACCATGTTCACCAAATGCCAAAACTGACCTGCCATTATGGTTCTCCAGGTCATTACGAGTTCATAGAGACCAAACATGTCTAGGTTCTTTTTTATTTAACCCCTTCCTTATCGATGACAGAATAGTACATCATCGGTAAGGATCCACTGCTTTGAGTTGGGCTCCGGCGGTGAGCCCACCTCAAAGCCGCGACATGTCAGCTGTTATGAACAGCTGACATGTGCTCGCAATAGGCGCGAGCGGAATCACCATCCGCCCGCGCCTATTAACTAGTTAAATCCCACTGTCAAAGCTGACAGCGGGCATTTAAATAGCACTTCCGGCTGCCGGGCCGAAAGTGAGCTCATCGCCGACCCCCGTCACGTGATCGGGGGTCAGCGATGCATTGCCCTGACAACCAGAGGTCTCTTAGTGAACTCTATGGTTGTTGCAGGCAGATCGCTTTGAGTGCCGCCCCGTGGCCGGCGCTCAAAGCACAGCAGTAAATCTGCTACATGTGGGTGATCTGCTCATCACCCGTATGTAGCACAGAGCCGATCGAGAAAAAAATGTTTAAAAATAAAAAACCCTAAAAGTTCAAATCACACCCCTTTCACCCCAATCAAAATAAAACAATAAAAAAATTAACAAAAAACACACACATATTATCGCCGCATTCAGAATCGCCTAATCTATCAATAAAAAAAAGCATTAACCCGATCGCTAAAACGGCGTAGCAAGAAAAAAATTAAAACCGTCAGAATTACGTTTTTTTAGTCGCCGCGACATTGCATTAAAATGCAATAACGGGCAATCAAAAGAACGTATTTGCACAAAAGTGGTATAATTAAAAATGTCACCTCGGCCCGCAAAAAATAAGCCCTCACCTGACCCCAGATCACAAAAAATAGTGACGCTACGGGTCTCAGAAAATTGCGCAATTTTTTTTTTTTTTTTTCAGACTTTGGAATTTTTTTCACCACTTAGATAAAAGAGAACATAGACATGTTTGGTGTCTATGAACTCGTAATGACCTGGAGAATCATAATGGCAGGTTAGATTTAGCAATTAGTCAACCTATCAAAAAAGCCAAGCAAGAAACAAATGTGGAATTGCACTTTTTTTTTTGCAATTTCACCGCACTTGGAATTTTTTTCCCGTTATCGAGTACACGACATTGTAAAACCAATGGTGCCGTTTAAAAGTGCAACTCGTCCCGCAAAAAATAAGCCCTCACATGGCCATATTTACGGAAAAACAAAAAGTTATGGCTCTGGAAAGAAGGGGAGCGAAAATCGAAAAAAGCTCCGGGAGTTAAGTGGTGAAAAAAAAATCCAAAGTTTGTTTAAAAAAAAAAAATGGCGCCATTTTCCTATACCTGTAACGTTTCTATTTTTCGTGATCGCAGATTGGGTGAGGGCTTATTTTTTGCGTGCTGGGCTGGCGTTTTTATTGATAACATTTTGGTGCGGATACGATCTTTTGATCGCCCGTTATAGCCTTTTAATGTAATGTCACTGCGACCAAAAAAAAGTAATTCTTTTTTTCTCGCTACGCTGTTTAACGATCAGGTTAATCCTTTTTTTTATTGATAGATCAGGCAATTCTGAATGCGCGATACCAAATATGTGAATGTTTGATTTTTTTTTTTGTTTTATTTTGAATGGGGCAAAGGGGGGTGATTTAAACTTTTATATTTTTTTTAATTCTTTAAATATTTTTAAAAACTTTTTTTTTACTTTTGGCATGCTTCAATAGTCTCCATGGGAGGCTAAAAGCTGCCATAACCTGATCGGCTCTGCTACATACAGGCGATAATCAGATCACCTGTATATAGCAGAATACTTCAATTGCTATGAGTGCCGACCACCGGTTGGCACTCACAACAAGCCGGCAGTGACAACCATAAAGGTCTCCAGGAGACCTCTGGTTGTCATGCCAACCCATCGGTGACCCGCGATCACGTGACGGGGGGTCACCGATGGGCAGATTTCCAGCCCGATGGCCGGAAGCGCACATTAAATGCTGCTGTCAGAGTTTGACAGCAGCATTTAGCAGGTTAATAGCTGTGGGTGGATCGCGATTCCACCTGTAGTTGTGTCGGGCACATGTCAGCTGTTCAAAACAGCTGACATGTACTGGGAAAGATGTGGGCTCACCGCCGAAGCCCACAACAAAAGAGAGAGAAGCGACATGCTCTGTGCTAGTACGATGCATGTCGCAAAGTGGTTAAAATCCGCATCATGACCAATGCGTGTGAACACAGACTTAAAATTATTTGTAGCGAACCTAAATGGTGACGTCTATAAACAGTCCTGTTGTGTGTTGTTATCCTAAGGTATTATCTGATGCTTTGCATTAATTGTGTTTTGTAGTAAGTGACTTATGCCTGCTTAATCCATGTGGCAGCCGTGGTGTCTGTGTGTCCAGTGCAGAGGGTGCAGTTAGCTGTAATTGCCGAACTGGCTATACCGGCATCACGTGTGAAAGAGGTAACATTAGGTTATAAAGCGTGTTCAGTGTGTCCTGTTACGCAGAACATCATGCCACATCTTAGGCAAGTCTAAAGGCCTCCATATCTACGAGACTACACATACTAAATTATGAGTCAGTATAATGTTCAAATCAATAACCGTTAGAGTATAAATCAAATTTTATTTGACAAACTTCCCAATCATAACGGTATTTTTTAACTAAAAAAGTCAAAATGCACTGTTCCAAATTATTATGATCAACAGAGTTTTCAAATATTTTATAGGCCGCAAAGAACTGAAAATGGTTATTTGTTCAATTTGCAGCATTACGAGGTCACATTTACTGAAATAAAAAGCTTTTTAATTGAAAAACATCTTAACAGGCCAAGGTACATGTAACATAGGACCCTTCTTTGATGTCACCTTCACAATTCTTGCATCCATTGATCTTGTGAGTTTTGAATATTTTCTGCTTGCATTTCTTTGCAGGATGTCAGAATAGCCTCCAGGAGCTGCTGTTCTGATATGAACTGTCTCATAGATATTATGTTTGAGGATACTCCAAAGGTTTTCAATAGGGTTGAGATCAGGGGAGTATGCTTCTTTTATGCCCTAGAAGCCAATGACTCAGATGTATTCTCTGCAGTATGAGTTGGTGCATTGTATGCATGAAGATGATTTTGCTATGGATGGCACAAGTCTTCTTTTTGTACCATGTAAGAAAGTGGTCAGTCAGAAGCTCTATATACTTTGCTGAGTTCATTTTGACATAGTCAGACACTCTAAAGGGGTCTACCAGCTCTATTCCCATGATTTCGATCCAAAACATGACTCCGCCATGACATCACAGTCTTGTTGGGTCATGGTGGCCATCCTCCAGTCATCCACTTCTCCATCCATCTGGATCAGCCAGGGTTGCACATCACTCATAAGTAAACAAGACTGTTTTAAAATTAGCATTCATGGACGTCTGGGCTGACTGCAACAATTTCTGCTTGTGAGCACTGTTTAGGGGTGCCTGAATAGCAGGCTTATGCACAACTGCAGCCTCTGGAGGATCCTACACCTTGAGGTTCACAGGATTCCAGAGGCACCAGAAGCTTCAATTACCTGTTTGCTGCTTTGTAGTGGTAGCTTAGCAGTTGCTCTATTCATCCGATGAATTTGTCTGGCAGAAGCCTGCTTTATAATGCCTTTATCTAAACAAACCCGTATGTGCTCTGTATAAGCCACACATCTCTTCACAATACGATGATCACGTTTAAAAGAGTTGTCCGGTCTAAATCGATAAGTCGTCAATCTGTGTGACTGCAGACTTATGAAATCCCCCAGTGCACGCACTGTGCGCTGCAGGGATTTCACAGTTTCTGAACCGGGACGTGAGGCTATGTCCTTATGCTTCCGGCCAGTGGGCATGATGTGGTCAACTAGAGGGTGCGACCTCACTCCCGCACCCTCTGGCTGGGAGTAAGCATAACTTATACAGTGGGGAAAAAAAGTATTTCCTCAGCCACCAATTGTGCAAGTTCTCACACTTAAAAAGATGAGAGAGGCCTGTAATTCACATCATAGGCATTGATGATGAAACGTGGATGGGTCTTTCAGAATGATAATGATCCCAAGCACACGACCAGGGCAACGAAGGAGTGGCTTCGCAAGAAGCATATGAAGGTCCTGGAGTTGCCTAACCAGTCTCCAGATCTCAACCCCATAGAAAACCTTTGGAGGGATTTTAAAGTCCGTGTTGCCCAGCGACAGGCCGAAAACATCACTGCCCTAGAGGAGATCTGCATGGAGGAATGGGCCATCATACCACCAACAATGGGTGCCAACCTTGTGAAGACTTACAGAAAACGTTTGACCTCTGTCATTGCCAACAAAGGATATATAACAAAATATTGAGATGAACTTTTGTTAATGACCAAATATTTATTTTTCCACCATAATTTGCAAAATAAATCTTGCCAAATCAGACAAGGTGATTTTCTGGATTTGTTTTCTCATTTTGACTCTCATAGTTGTGGTCTACCTATGATGTCAATTACAGGCCTCTCATCTTTTTAAATGTGAGAACTTGCATATTTGGTGGCTGACTAAATACTTTTTTTCCCCCACTGTACATATCCTCCGGTCTAGGGTCAAAAAACGGTTTATCCCCACAGCGCACAGTGTGTGCATTGGGGGCATTCATAAGGATGCAGTCACACAGAGTGACTGCAGACTTAAAGAGGTTGTCCAGTCCAAATCATTACGTTTCCATGAAATATCTAATGTTTTTATACCTTGTACAAGGCATTGCACTATTTGTCGCTTTTTGGTAGCAGAGAGATCCTTTTTCTTTCCCATATTGCTGGATGCCTGTGGCCTGCTTAATAACGTAGAACATCCATCTCAAGTAGTTTTCTTTTAATTGGTCTCACCTGGCAAACTATTTATCACAGGTGTTTGATATTGATTTCAGTGATCCAAAGAACCCTGAGACACAACACCATCCATGAGTTGATTTTCAAAACAAAAAATTGCATCTTTATGACACTTAAATTCAATTTTTATAACAATTTGCAACGCGTTGTAAAGTTGGAGAAACCCACCAATATTGGCACGATTGGCCGTCAAGCTAATGTTTATGGTGCCTTCCAATGGTCACCCGACATCATCTGGCCAGGCAGTTTAAATTTTAACACCTGACCCTTTTGTTATTTAGAAGATAAGCCGCTGTCAGAGCTGTCTGGCAGTGTCTTTCTCCACTCTCCTGGTAAAGAATACATAAACTGAGCCGAATGCTCTGGTTTATAGGGGATTCTCCCCATTGCAGAGGTGAACACTCCTGTGTATGAGGGAACCGAGTGCACATTCTGCTGTCAGCTATCCAATGTATATGAGCGCCTTAGGCTATGTGCACATGTATGCAGAAATTTCCTGAGAAAAAAACGAACTCCTTCCCAGGAAATCCGCAATTTTTGTTTCTCCCTTTTAGCGCATTTTTTGTGCACTTTTTTTGCGGATTTTTCGCGTTTTTTTCCGGAGCATCCTAATACAATGAAATCCGCAGATTTTCTGCAAAATTAATGAATTTTTCTGTGGAAAAAACGCATCATGGGCAGAAAAATTGCGGATTTCATTCTAATAATAGGATGCTTAATGTATGTGTTTTTTAAGCGTTTTTGCAGGGGAAAAACGCTAACAAAAACGTGAAAAAAACGTGAAAAATCCTGAACATGTGAACATAACCTTAAAAGTAAGCTCCAAAACTAAGAGACAACAGCTCCCTTAGTAGACCACTCTCCAACATACCCAGTGGTCACAGCGAGCACCATTCCACCTTCCTTAGGCTAGTTTCACACTAGCGTTCTTGGGCGCACGGCCGCCGCTAAGCCCCGCCCTCGGTCGCCTCTCCTCCGGTCAGTTCCTCCTCTGATCGCATGAGGCTGCATGCGATCAACGTATCCTATATTTAGCGTTGGATACGCTGATCGTGCGCTGGTCTGATTTTGCTGGTGCTGCGCCCTTTTGGCGCTGCGCCAAGCGCACAAAAACGCACGTCTGATTTCTTTCAGAAACAGCGCCACACTTCTCCATTGATTGCACTGTGTATTTCAGCTCTATTACAGTGAAGAGGAAACTCTCCAATATCACACACAGACTATGGACAGGTGTGGGGCACTGATTTTGGAACATAGTTAAGACCTATTTCTTTCTCCTTCATTGTACAGATCTGCTGCCTCCTCTGTCTTTGTCACTGGGTGCCATGGGAGAGAACAGTGTGTGGATCTTCTGGACACCACCTGAGGAAGGGGCTGGACACTCATCAGATGGTTTTGCTGTGAGCTACACGGCCCCAGATGGCTCCTCAAGGACAGACTTCGTGGAGAGAGGTCAAACTGAGCATGAGTTACGAGGCCTCAGCCCAGGACGCTCTTATAACGTCACTATTGTCACTGTGAAACGCAACCTACGCCACAATGATATCAGCCGCCCACTGACGCTCTCTGCCCGCACAAGTGAGAGATCGTCAATTCATGTGCATGCCTCTATAACCCCCAAATTCATTATGTCTGTGTATCTGAGACTCTTACATACATGCTAAAGTAAAAAATGTATGTTGCAGGACCACCTACAGTGGACAGACCGCGGGTCAGTTCAGTGACAGAAACTTCTCTTACTGTTTCTTGGTCACTCAGCCCGCACAGACACTTTCCAGTGGCGCATGTTAGACTGTCCTTGCTGCACCCAAATGAGAGGATACAGCAGGCAGAGCAGGAGCCTTCAGCAGGAGAATATACTTTCAGGTGAGTATAAGGAGTACATAATAGATTACACCTGGTTTAAGAGGTGTGTCGAATTGAGAAAAATATATTAATCTTTAATTATATAGCGCCATCATATACTACATCACTTAGGTTATGTGCCCACCATCAGTAATTGCTGCGGGTTTGACGGCTGGCCAGCTAGAAATCCCATGTTCACTATTTGTGCACATATGCCTGCGGATCACCCGTGGAGACTGACGTGTGGCGCGTCTCTCCAGACCGCAGCATGTCAATCTCTCTTGTGGAGACGCTAGTCTCCGCTAGAGAAATTGCATCAATAGAAATGTAATGGACGCGGTGAATCCGCACGGTTCAGGGAACACATGTGGATTTACCTGCGTTCAATAGAAGCAAGCGCTTTAGATATGGCGATCATACGCTGCATCCATAGTGCTGCTAGTTCCAGATCGTGGCCACCCGGCCTTAGAAAAGTGTCACACATATTATGTATGCGGTGCAGATTTTCTGCAAGGGTATGCATCCGCAGAATCTACAGCGTAATACTGTACTAGCAAAATAAATGAGATTTCAACAAATCTCATGTCCACATTGATGAAAATTCATGCAGAAATTCTTCCTGCAGAGCCAGGGCGGATTTAACCCTTTACAAAGGATATTTAAATATCAAATCCTATGAATAAATTCTGTGGTTACATAGAGACTACAGCCAAATAGAATACCATAAAAAACCATGTTAGCAACATGTTACCAATAAACCAGATTCAAAAAGTATGAACCACAAGACCCCTTTCCTGGTATGATATCACCTGGTTTCTGAGGACAAGCAGGCCAATGGCTAACTTACATGGGACCCCCAAACCCACGCGTATCGACACAGTAATGTGTCTTTCTCAAGGTCAGTGTTATGCTCTGTTGCGGTCCTTAATATATACACATAAAGCTAATGATAACTCTTACCAGCTGAGCTTTTTTTTGTGTAGAGAGGAAAATCAATCCTGGACTTAATGAGTCGGCGTCCTATCACTGCCAATGCGCAGGCGCCTGGGTGTACCGGCGGAAGTTGCATGAATATGCCCTCACTAGGCCTCAATTCCCAATGCGCAAGCGCCTGAATGTGTTGCCAGTTCAATTCTTACTCCATCAGAAGGCGCCAGACAGGTGTAAATGCGCAAGCGCAATGATCTCCAATGCGCGGGCGCCAAGATGTAACTACAAATGTCATCAGACATCAATACCAGGAAAGGGGTCTTGTGGTTCATACTTTTTGAATCTGGTTTATTGGTAACATGTTGCTCACATGGTTTTTATGGCATTCTATTTGGCTGTATTCTCTATGTAACCACAGAATTTATTCATAGGATTTGATATTTAAATATCCTGGTATAGTTGCAAACAGCACTATGATATTATGATTATAATTATGAATGCAATTGTTGACCCTAGACTATGAAATCAGCAGGTATTTGTTATTTGATTGAACGGTTAAAGTATTTAGCTATTCATTAATATGACCCATTGTCTTTGTTTTGCCATGTGTGTCTGTTTGTTCAGACTTTTTTAATTGTTTTTAAACACAGTGTTTGCTTGTTGTGTTACTACAATAAAACTGATATTTTTTTATCACATTATTGTGTGGTGATCCCTATTTGTGTGCATATACTTTTTTTCTCTATGTGCTTCTATATAAGTCTGAATAAAATGTAGCAGATATGCTGTGGAAAACTCTGCAACATGTGCACAGACTTAACTTCTATCTAAAAGAGGATCAACCATCAAAACCTATGATTAGCAGCGTTATGATGATCTTACAGGGTGTCATGTCTCAGGATGCGAGGGGATGTGTAGTCACGTTTTGAAAATAATGATGCTTGCTCATTTCTACAACTCATCTATGGCAATGTGTAACACTTAGTGAAGCAAGATTCTTTTTTTTTTTTTTACGTTAACTTCTTGATCAGTATAGTGAGTTTATTATGGTGATCAGTCAAAGGTTATACCCACTGGTGACTGGTGGTGCCACTTTGACCTACGCCACTCGCCTAAAACCTTTTACAACGTCTTTTGCCGTTTCATATGGTCTAATTTCTAACCTTATTTCAGCCCTCTCCAATAGCACATCCCAGCCATATGTATTTCTTTCTGCCCACGTGATCTACATGCTGGTCACATATTCTATGATAATTGCAGTAGTGTAACAACGTCGGCCCACAGCCCCAATATGATCTCCACTTTTGGACCAATCTGTCCATAGACCAGGGTGACATTAGCTAGGTGTTGGACCAAGCCCAATATGACAACTTTACATTATATATGCATTATGCACGTTATTTATTGTTGGCTTTAGAACAAGAATTTGTAACAGAATAAAATGTATAACTTAATCTTCTCTCCACAGAGATTTACTGCCTGGCGAAAAATATTCCATTCAAATCAGTACTTTAAGCACTTCTGACCCTGGCAACCCATCTTCAGAAAGCCTGCCCAGTGTACCCCTGACAGCCTGGACACGTAAGACAATAAAAGCATTTACTAATGTTCGAATAATATGGAATGTTGGGAATGTTTATGTACAGTATATATTATTAGTAAAGTGAACATGTAAATTATTATACTTTCCAAACATCAGCCATGTCAGTAACAGTGTCCGCCTCCTGCTCACCAGGACCACTTCCTCCCAGTAACTTCTCGGCTGTTCTGGTCACTACAAGCACTGTGCACTTAAACTGGGATTCACCCCCTGACGGCTCTGTTGATGGATACATATTCAATGTAACACAAAATCACAGCACCAAGAGTCGATATATGCCTAACGGAAAGCTGACATCATATACTGTACGAGACCTACAGCCCGGCCAGAGATACCGTATTACTGCGACTACTCTGCGTAATACTCCACAAGGCCCTGTGAATAGTGAGCCAAAGACTCTACGGATACAGACATGTAAGGATGAAACTATGGGAGGAGACAATAATGATCTGCTAATATGGAGCTCTGGCACATATTATTTACTCTATTTTCTGCAGTGCAGAGGGAGGGACCTCAGGAGCCCAGGTGGACACCTCCTAGGATTTTACGGAACAGACCTCCACCACAGACTCCTCCAGAAATACGCATGCTAACAGAAAGGGGTCCTCCTCCAGTCGAGACTCCACAAGCCCACAGGTAAACATGAGAGTGAGTTGAGGTCCACCAATATGGAAAGTACGGCTGACAAGATGTGAGTTATTGTGTTTCTTATTATTGTGGTTTGTCCTGAGGAAGAAGTAAATGTGGTTTGAAACGCGTTGATTAATAAAAACTGCATTTACATCTCTACGGTCTCCTACTGCATCTTATACCTTTGGCAGCTTTGATTTACCTCCACCTTTGTCCAGTTTCCATATGGTATACCATTTGTGGATAAGCAACAGCCAAGTTTTTCAAGCTAACACAGGAGTTCCACAACCTTATCAGTTGAACATTTTTCTCTGCCTCTGTTCCTCATTTTAACCTAGAGAAGACCCTATTGCACTCATTATGTTTGCAATTTTTATTACAATCGTAATGGTCCACCTGCACATTTTCCAAGAGCACTCCGTCGGGATCAGAAAAATCTGACTTCTCCCCCGACAGATGGTGTGATTTCAAACAACCATCTTGTTTTCCCTAGAAGTGAGGTGTCTCTCAGTATCTTAATGTCAGCCAAAGCCATAAATATCGTTGGGTTGAGCCAACTGTCTAATGTGTGTGGGGTCACCGGAGATGTGATCATCGGGGGAGTCAGTGATCCAGCATGTCCGATGTTGGACTACCGATTCTTTTGTTCTCCTTGAGATAAGCCATTACCAGAGATGTCTGGCAGAGGCTCTCTCATAGTGAATACATTAGCGCCTGGCTGAACAAGCGTTTCTGTGTATGGGAGAGATTGCCCAGATCATATGACCGACACCTGTGTATGGTGGGTTTTACGCTCCTGTCCCCAAAAAAACACACGTGCACGCTGTGCCAGGCTGAGCTTTCATGTGTATTAGGGGTTCAGGAAAGAGCTGTTCATCTGATATTTGATGTGAATGGTCACCTTTAAAGTCTATGACATATTCCTCTGTTCTTCTCATTATAGGTTCACGGAACTGACAGATGGCCGAAAACGTATCACTGCCAAATTTAGTCATCAAGGCAATAGGTCCATCAATATCACTAAAGGTGATAAGAATTTTACACAGAACCAGTCACATATGCAAAAGAACATATGAGAAAACCCTTTTTTATTGTTTTAATGATTTTTTTCTTTAAGAACCTGAAGCTCCTATCAGAGTAGAAAATTCTGATGAATCCCCCATCCCCGTTAGACAAGCACTTCAACTGCAAGACGCTGAGCAAAGCAGTAGAGATGGTATGTAACAGGCAGCTCGAGCCCAGGTGACTAGTAAAAATACTTAAGAAACAAAAAAAAAAAAATTTAAAAGCCCAAAATAGATGAAAAAATTACAACTTTATTCCTATTACAAGAAACATTAAAATGAGGTAGAGGTGGGAAAGAATGACCAGTGAAAAAGCAGACGCAGCACACAAGGGACAAGGCAAATATTAATATGTATAAATAATAGCAGCAGAGTTAATGGACACATCATAAATTGTAAATGCAAATTTAGAAAGTGCATATGTCACAATCCATTTTTGGATCTGTGACAGATTTGGCGTTTCATATTAAAACTTTTTCCTTTCAGGCCATTGGGGGTTAATGTCAAAAAGGATAATTATTGTGTAGGTAACCTGCTGCTGTATGAAGTGCTGATGTAAATATTACCTGATACAAGTGAGGACCGTCCCTTGGATACATCCACCCTGACGTGCGTTTCAGTGTCTGCCTTCATCAGGCTATACACTGCTTCACCCATTATCAGAACATAGAGCAGCTCCTCAATTGAGCAGTGGCTGTTGCAGCCACTGGCTCCAAAATCAGCTGGTCAGCATTGGTAGTGGGTGTCGGACCATGACCTAAGGATAGGTCATCTAATATATAAAGCTCAAGTGTGTGTATGTATATAGAGTATGTATGTATGTGTGTGTGTATGTCCGGGATTGGCATCTGCACCGTCGCAGCTACAGCCACAAAATTTGGCACAGTCACACTTCTGGACCCCGAGAGTGTCCTAGGCTATGTTGTGAGGCGAAATTTTAACTCCGCGCGTTCCAATTCACCAAACAATTTTGCCCCTATCTACATAATGGGGAAAAAGTGTGTGTGTATCAAGCCCTGCCCCTCATTATGATGTCATAATGGTTGCCATGGCGATGCTGATGTCATAGGTTGCAAGCCCCACCGCTGATTATGATGTCATAATGGTTGACTATGGGATGGAGGATGTGTGATGGGTATAGGGGCACTGGACTATGGGATGGAGGATATGTATGACGGGTATATGAGCACGGGACTATGGGATGGAGGATGTGTGATGGGTATATGGGCACTGGACTGTGGGATGGAGGATATGTATGACGGGTATATGGGCACCGGACTATGGGATGGCGGATATGTATGATGGGTATATGGGCACGGGACTACGGGATGGAGGATATGTATGACGGGTATATGGGCATGGGACGGAGGATATGTATGATGGGTATATGGGCACGGGCCTATGGGATCGTGGATATGTATGATGGGTACATGGGCACGGGCCTATGGGATCGTGGATATGTATGATGGGTATATGGGCACAGGACTATGGGATGGAGGATAATTATAATTTGCTATAACTAACCACAGTTAGTTACTATGCCCGGGCAGCGGCGGGCTCTTCAGCTAGTTTCTGATAAAGTGGTGGACAATCTCTTTATAGGAAACGCTTTTTCCCAGCAGAAATGTATTTTTAAATAATAAACTGGGCTTTACGCACCTTCCTTGTGTCCAGCGCTGAGTTTCCACCGCTGCCCCTGGTGTCTGTTATTTTCTGGAGCGCTGACATCACAGTAGCCAATAACTGAGCTCAGTGGGTAACAGAGGAGGAAAGCTGCAGTCGGGAGATAGGGGTTTCCTAAAACTGGAAAGCCCCTTTAAATCAATAGTCAGTGTAATGCAGCGATAGACACACTTTGTAGCCCAGAGTTACGGTACATATTCTTAAAACAAGACCCCCTCTATTAACTCTGAATTCCTGATCGGGTGTATAAAAATAGGTTTTCTACACTGGAGAACCCCTTTAATGTTTGGGTTAATGGAACAGATGTGTTATGTTATGGCCACATGATAAACTAAAACTGATGAACGAAAAGGAAGCCAGCTCACCAGTAAGCAGACGCAGTAACATGGAGCTCCGTACAGACCAACGTCGACAATTAGGAAAAGAGAAAGTTCAGCTCCAGCTGCTTAAAATTCTTCTTTATTGAATCGGTTTAAAATGGACACATCATGAATCTCTCCATATTACCAAACCAGGTTAGAACGAGATGAGGCTACGCGTTTCGACCTACATGGTCTTTGTCACATGGCTGTGACAAAGACCATGTAGGTCGAAACGCGTAGCCTCATCTCGTTCTAACCTGGTTTGGTAATATGGAGAGATTCATGATGTGTCCATTTTAAACCAATTCAATAAAGAAGAATTTTAAGCAGCTGGAGATAAAATAAAACCCTTGCAAACACTTACACATAGCATATGTGATTCTTGTCTCACAGGTACCCGGAGAGGCTGCTTGGAAACTCCGTGTAGTAATGGAGGAACCTGTGTGAATGGAGAAATCTGTGACTGCCCACCTGGATATAAAGGGCAGCAATGTCAGCTAGGTATGTACTTTATGTATGTACAGAAACAGACATGACTGAAGCTCGTCATCTCATTTCAGTAAGTCGGGCAGATGCTACTTCTATATGGTTTAATAACCTACTTATGCTTTGTGATTCTGGTACACAACCCAATATCATTATAGATGTATTAGTGGCAATCACAGGAACCAGTATCAACAGTGTTAAAGGGTTATTCTTATCCCCTATTCATATGATTGTCTATGGGACTGCTCTTAATAGTGGCGCATTGTGCTTGGCTTTCTCCAGTGGTACCATAAACAATGAATGGAGCAGAGGTCCAGCATGTGCGTCAACACACTCCCTTTAAAGGCACTCTGTCAGCATTTTTTTTATATTTAATCTGAGAGCAGCATCATGTGGGGTGTCACTCGCTCATCAGTTTCTATGCAGTTTCCATCCAATCAGTATTTTATCATCAGGACTAGGTGTCGCATGCTAGGAAGTCCAGATAATCTGTGCAACCCTGTCCTCACCACTGATTGGCAGCTTTCTGCCTATGTAAACAGGAATGTCAATCAGAGGTGTGGGCGGGGTTATACAGAGCTCATCTTTCATAGCACTGCTACATCTACAGCAGAGAAAACAGGGATTCTATCAAAACTGTTACAAGCAGACCAATAAGTGATACATCACTGGAATCAGGCTCAATGCCCCTACATCATGCTGCTCTCAGACTCCATTGCAACAATAAACTCACAGAAATATGGGGAGAACATACAAACTTCTGGCAGATGTTGCCCAGTGCTAATCACTGAGCCACCATGCTACCCTATCCACTGTATATGTGCCCTGTGTGCATGTACTATAAAAAAAAAAAAAGCTTTACAACTTTATAAAGCACAATAAGGGACAGCGCAGATAAACTGCAAGCGACAGCGAGTATACAGGTTGTTTCACACCTGTTGTAGACGTGACATGAATCCCTAACCTCTCCCGCTGAGTCTCCCTGTATCTGGAGTGGCTCACAGCACTGTCGATATATTGCGTGACTGTGTATCGCATCTGCAGCTGCAGGAATAAAAGACCTCAAACGATTTTTATTGAGAATATTCCGATGATTGACTTCAATTCTCCAGTATAAGTCTCCGGGCTGCTCCCCGCTGGTGAGGTCCAGCCGCGAGGGCAGTGATGTTACACAGTGTGGATATGGATGGGTCACTGGAGACGTTGTGAGTCATTTGGCTGCCAGGGCCGTAATGCGATTGTGTGGGCCGCAGCTTTGTGTGTTGGAACATGTAAGTGTGCGAGCGGTTACAGGGGCTGACATCTTTGTTCTCCAGCCTGCAGGAAAGAATCGTTTGCCTGCACAAGACTCTACTCGGAAACGCTGTCACATCCGGTGTGGGAGGGAGGCGTGTGCCACCACCTGTAAGTAATTAACCCCCCACTACATCATTGCACCCTCCTGTCATCACATGTAAGGTGTGGAACGGACTGTTCCATTAAAAGCACAGCGCGGGGAGTGTGGATTCTCTCCAGGGCCTTTGTCTAAGTTGGCCGGAGACGTTGCACACTACACAAATGGCTAACAAATATGAATGTTTCTGGGATCAAAGAGATTTATCATGCCAATATTTACTCGCCTCGTGCTCTTCAAACTAAGAACCTAAATTTACTGCTTTGTTTAGTATCAAACAGATTTTATTTGCAGGCATGAGAAACTATGACAACAGTATAAAGTGACGTGGTCCATAGAGACGGGGGGCTACAGAAAGTACAGAAATCTGTGAGCAATGACTAGAGCTTATATTATCAAACAGACATAAAGAGGATGGGCAGAAAGACTGCCCACATACCCGACAGATAGCAAAGCCCCCACACCCGACAGATAGCAAAGCCCCCACACCCGACAGATAGCTGTCAGAGGAACCATTGCTCGGCCGGAAGCCATGGTGATTGCCTCTGCCGTACACAGGAGCGCATGTGTTCTGTATGAGACACGCTGACAGACATCTCTGATGGCGGCCTATCTCCTAGAGAACAAGGGGATCAGCAGTCTGAAATGGGACATGCCTGGTCCTTGGGAGCTCTTCCGACGTCATCTGTCATAGACCCCATACACATTAGCCTGAACCCCTCGTCATCGGTGGGTTTGGCTGACGTTAGTCTAATATGTATGGGGGACCTTTACGTTAATATGCCAATAAGATTGTTGTGCCCCATATTTAGTGCTCGTTATTGGCAGAACGTCACCTCCTTACAGGCGGACATGTGCTGACGATGATGACTTGATTTAAAGCCGCATAAAATCATTGTTATCTGATGAACGAGCGTTTTGGTAATTCCTTGGGTGATTGTCCAAATGTTTACACAGGGAAACAATCAGGAACAAGCGTGCCAGAAAATGAGATGGAAAAGGCGCTCTGAAGTGCATTATCTGACATAGTTTTCCAAAGTTGCCAAACAGTAAAATTTTCTAGAATGGCTTCCAGATTTTTCAGAAATTATTACATTCACAGCTTTAAATAGTTCTGAATTCTGACGGGGCAGGCTGGAGTCAGACGCTCCTGATTCATGGAGATATGTCTGGGGCGCCTGACGAGTGGTCTGTCTCCGTGAGATCTCTTGCTTACTGAACGCCACAGCTTGTCAGGAATTAGGCTGTTCTGCCCCCTTCGCACCTTAGCATGACCCATTTTAGCAGAGCTGGGAGAAACTGATGTTAAGGCGCCAAAAGTCACAAAATCTAGGCCCAACTTCACCTTTTCAAAGCTTTTATACCAGAATTCTGGGGTGAAAGCTTTGATGAATCGGGCCCACAGTCAATTTGCGTAGTAATGTGGATCTCGGTTGCCATGCCAATATGTTGGACCTGTTTTTGCATTGTGAAATCACCCAATGATATGGCCGTGGGGGATGAAGGCTTGTGAGCTATGATGGTGACTTGACTTGTTTCCATAGTGCAGTCACCACTGTCCATGCCATCAGATGTGGAGGTGATACCCCGTATTAGGACATCCCCTCAATTAGGAAGTAGAAGTAGTGGATTAAAAGGTGTATGGCATTATGCGCGAACAGATTTCTTTCCAAAATCGGAAATCAGCCCTACTATTTCCCTGTTTATAGTCTTATATGGATTGAAGATATGTTTTTACTTTCTTTTGCAGGTACAGGCGGGTGTATAAGGTTCAACATGATGTATGTTCCAGAGAGATCTGCGAAGGCACCGTCAGAGGCCGACCAAGTGGGTAAAATGTAAACTACACTCACTGGCCACTTTATTAGGTACACCATGCTAGTAAGGGGTTGGACCCCCTTTTGCCTTCAGAACTGCCTCAATTCTTCGTGGCAGAGATTCAACAAGGTGCTGGAAGCATTCCTCAGAGATTTTGGACCATATTGACATGATGGCATCACACAGTTGGCGCAGATTTGTCGGCTGCACATCCCTGATGCGAATCTCCCGTTCCACCACATCCCAAAGATGCTCTATTGGATTGAGATCTGGTGACTGAGGAGGCCATTTGAGTACAGTAAACTCATTGTCATGTTCAAGAAACCAATCTGAGATGATTCGAGCTTTATGACATGGCGCATTATCCTGCTGAAAGTAGCCATCAGATGTTGGGTACATTGTGGTCATAAAGGGATGGACATGGTCAGCAACAATACTCAGGTAGGCTGTGGCGTTGCAACGATGCTCAATTGGTACCAAGGGGCCCAAAGAGTGCCCAGAAAAAATTCCCCACACCATGACACCACCACCACCAGCCTGAACCGTTGATACAAGGCAGGATGGATCCATGCTTTCATGTTGTTTACGCCAAATTCTGACCCTACCATCCGAATGTCGCAGCAGAAATCGAGACTCATCAGACCAGGCAACGTTTTTCCAATCTTCTACTGTCCAATTTCGATGAGCTTGTGCAAATTGTAGCCTCAGTTTCCTGTTCTTAGCTGAGAGGAGTGGTACCCAGTGTGGTCTTCTGCTGCTGTAGCCCATCTGCCTCAAAGTTCGACGCACTGTGCGTTCAGAGATGCTCTTCTGCCTACCTTGGTTGTAACGGGTGGCAATTTGAGTCACTGTTGCCTTTCTATCAGCTCGAACCAGTCTGCCCATTCTCCTCTGACCTCTGGCATCAACATGGCATTTCTGGCCACAGAACTGCCGCTCACTGGATTTTTTTTCTTTTTCGGACCATTCTCTGTAAACCCTAGAGATGGTTGTGCGTGAAAATCCCAGTAGATCAGCAGTTTCTGAAATTCTCAGACCAGCCCTTCTGGCACCAACAATCATGCCACGTTCAAAGGCACTCAAATCACCTTTCTTCCCCTTACTGATGCTCGGTTTGAACTGCAGGAGATTGTCTTGACCATGTCTACATGCCTAAATGCACTGAGTTGCCGCCATGTGATTGGCTGATTAGAAATTAAGTCTTAACACACAGTTGGACAGGTGTACCTAATAAAGTGGCCAGTGAGTGTATAGTTGCTGCTAAATGCTCATCCTGGTTATTATTATTATTATTATGCATTTATACAGCGCCATTTATTCCATGGCGCTTTACATGTCAAAAGGGGAATTATAGACAAGTGTAATATATACAAGAATAATAAACAAGTGTAAGACAAGGGACGCACAAGTACATAAGGAGAGGGGACACTGCCCGCAAGTGCTCACAGTCTACAGGGATGGGTGAGGATACAGTAGGAGGGGGTAGAGCAGGTCGTGCGGTGGTAGACCGAGGATAATTGCAGGCTGTAGGCTTGCCGGAACAGGTGGGTCTTCAGGTTCTTCTTGAAGGTTTCCGTTGATGGTGAGAGTCTGATGTGTTGCGGCAGGGAGTTCCAGAGTATGGGGGAAGCACGGGAGAAGTCTTGTATGCGGTTGTGGGAAGAGGAGATAAGGGGGGAGTAGAGAAGGAGATCTTGAGATGATCGAAGGTTGCGTGCGGGTAGGTACCTAGAGACCATGTCACAGATGTATGGAGGAGACAGGTTGTGGATGGCTTTGTATGTCATGGTTAGTGTTTTGAATTGGATCCTCTGGGCGATAGGAAGCCAGTGAAGGGCCTGGCATAGGGGGGGAGGCTGGGGAGTAGCGGGGAGACAGGTGGATTAGTCGGGCAGCAGAGTGTAGGATGGACTGGAGTGGTGCCACAGTGCTAGAGGGGAGGCCAGAGAGTAGGAGGTTGCAGTAGTCGAGGCGGGAGATAAGAGCGTGCACTAGTGTTTTTGTCGTTTCGTGTTTGAGGAATGAGCGGATCCGGGAAATATTTTTGAGTTTGAGGCGGCAGGAGGAGACGAGGGCTTGGATATGTGGTTTGAAAGAGAGCGCAGAGTCGAGGATCACCCCAAGGCACCGAGCGTGCGGGACTGGGGAAAGAGAACAGCCGTTGACATTGATGGATAGGTCTGGTGGAGGGGTAGAGTGAGATGGGGGAAAGATGATGAATTCTGTTTTGTCCATGTTCAGTTTGAGAAAGCGAGCAGAGAAGAAGGCTGAGATAGCAGACAGACATTGTGGGATTTCAGTCAGTAAGGAGGCGAGGTCGGGTCCAGATAGGTAGATCTGCGTGTCATCGGCGTAGAGGTGATACTGCAAACCGTGGGATTCTATGAGCTGTCCCAAGCCGAAGGTATAGATGGAGAATAGTAGGGGTCCTAGGACGGAGCCTTGGGGAACACCGACAGACAGGGTGCGAGGTGAGGAGGTGTGTGAGAGGGAGACAGTGAATGTTCTGTCCGTTAGGTATGATGAGATCCAGGATAGGGCCAGGTCTGTGATGCCAAGAGATGAGAGAATCTGTAGCAGGAAGGAATAGTCTACGGTGTCGAAGGCAGAGGACAGGTCCAGGAGGAGGACAGAGTAGTGTCGCTTGCTCTTGGCGGTTGGTAAGTCGTTAGTGACTTTAGTTAGGGCAGTTTCAGTTGAGTGATGCGGTCGGAAGCCAGATTGTAACCGGTCAAAGAGGGAACAGGAGGAGAGGTGGGAGGACAGTTCAAGATATACATGCTGTTCCAGTAGTTTTGAGGCATAAGGGAGAAGAGATATTAGGCGATAGTTAGACACAGAGGATGGGTCAAGGGAGGGCTTTTTGAGGATGGGTGTGATTGAGGCATGTTTGAAGGATGAGGGAAAGACACCATTTGTAAATGAAAGGTTGAAAAGGTGTGTTAGAGATGGGATGAGGACTGTGGCCAAGTTAGGGATGAGGTGAGACGGGAGTGGGTCGAGAGCACAAGTGGTGAGGTGTGATTTTGACAGAAGGGTGGAGCGCTGATCTTCTGTCATGGTGGAGAAGCTGGCTTTTGCAGAACAGGGCTGAGAGGGGCATTGGGGGGTGCGGGCCAAAGTTTTGTCTGATTGTATCGATCTTCTTCTTAAAGAAGGAGGCAAAGTCTTCAGCAGAGATGAGAGGAAGGGGAGGACGTGCTGTGGGACGGAGTAGAGAATTGAAAGTGTTGAAGACCTGTTTAGGGTTATGAGACAGGGAGGATATGAGAGATGTGAAGTAAGTTTGTTTTGCGGCAGAGAGCGTGGACTTAAAGCTGGCAAGGGACTGCTTGTATGCATTGAAGTGCTCAGTAGAATGGGTTCTCTTCCATCTCCGCTCAGCGGCCCTAGAAACCCGTCGCAGTTCTTTGGTCAGGCTGGTCAGCCAGGGCTGCCTGTTGATTGTTCAAGTTTTGCTCTGCATGAGGGGGGCGGCCGAATCAAGTGTTGCTGTTATTGTGGTGTTATAAAAAGTGGCAGCAGCACCTGTGTCATGAAGGAAAGCTATGTCTGTAAGAGGGAGAAGGGATTCAGAGAGTGATTGTAAATTGAGGTGTTTGAGATTCCTGCGAGGGTGAGCGATATTATGGAGCGGGGGTTGCGCAGCAGGAGAGGAGAGGGAAGAGAATGTCAGTAGGTTGTGGTCAGACAGGGGGAGGGGTGAGTTATTGAGATTAGTGAGGGAACAGAGACGGGTGAAGATAAGGTCCAGCGTGTGACCATCTTTGTGAGTGGCCGCAGAGGACCATTGAGTGAGGCCAAGGGAAGCCGTGAGTGATAGGAGTTTAGAGGCAGTCGGGGTGGAAGTGTCAATAGGGATGTTGAAGTCGCCCATGATGATGGTGGGGATGTCAGCAGAAAGGAAATGGAGTAGCCAGGTGTTGAAGTGGTCGAGATAGGTGGAGATGGCTAGTTTTGGGGGGCGGTAGATGACAGCCAGTTGGAGGGGGAATGGATGCGGACGGAGTGCACCTCGAACGAGGGAAGAGTAGCGGAGGGTGGCAGAGGAATTGGGGTAAAAGAGCAAGTATCAGACAGGAGCAAGCCAACTCCTCCACCACGTTTATTGCTGGGGCGAGGGGTGTGAGAGAGATGGAGTCCGCCATAGGAGAGCGCAGCTGGTGAGGCTGTGTCAGAGGGAGTGAGCCAGGTTTCAGTGATGGCGAGGAAGGAGAGTTTGTTGGTGATAAAGAGGTCATGGATAAATGATAGCTTGTTGCAGAAAGAGCGTGCGTTCCATTGGGCTCCAGGTAAGGGGGTTGGGGGAGTGGGGGCTGGATGAATAGGTATGAGGTTGTCATGGTTGCGAAGACGTGTAGAGGATCGTGGCAGGGTGGTAGAAGTGAGTGTAGGGATGTGTTGAGGGGGGCCAGGATTTGGGGATATGTCGCCAGCAATGAGGAGTAGTAAACGGAGCATTAGAAGGTGGGAGGATAGGACATGATGTGGCCGTGCATGTCTGGAGAAAAAGGATTGTATGGGGAGGAACAGTTGTGAGGAGAAGGTTAGGTGGCTGGGGAGAATGGAGGGGGAGATGAATAGTTCCTTACTAGAAGGGGGGATTGCAGGAGTTAGGGAGAAATAGAGTAGTATGGGGGTGATAGTAAAAAGAGGGCGAAACATTGTTGTGGTGTTATAGTCCGTTACCTTCCAGTCAATTCCTGTCCAATTCTAGTCTAATTCAACAGTACTTAGAAATAGTACTTTGAAATAGGATTTTGAATTGGATGGAGCCGACTACGTCTGGAGCAGACCCATGGTGCTGAATATATATGCAGCTAAACACAATCAGGTGTGAGTGAAAGTGGGGTGTGACTGCCAGGCCAAATGCACAGAGTTAAGCAGAGGTCATAAAAGGGGGAAGGGGTTATACAGACCACTTAGATGTGTGGTAAAGATAACAAGATGGAGTACAATTATGGATACTAGAAGATGGGTAAGCTATGCATACCATGTAAAATACAATGCAGTTCACATGGGGCATGGTTATTTGTCATTTATACAATAAATAATAATAATTGAAACAACAACAGGAAAAGAAAGAAAACAAAGAATTTAACATCTTTTAACATGTAATTTTTTGATTCAAGATTCTGGCCTCGATTCATCAAATCTTTTACACGTAAAAAAAGTGATGTAAAAGCTTTGATGTCATAGCTCAGAGTTGCACCAAAATTTTTTCAATTTTTTTCTGCGTTTTCACGTCAAAATTGGTATAGCTGGGGCGTGACACCACAGCTCGTGTAATTCATGAGAGCTGTAGCATTTCATACGCCAAATAACTCACTGGAGTAAGATGTGTGGTGTGGTGCACACCGCTCATCAGACACTCTAGATTCATGAAGAAGCACTTCTTCATGAATCAGGAACGTCTGTCTCTACTACGCCCCCACATTTGTCACGATTCATTTTTGGATCTGTGGCAGATCTGGATTCTCGCATATAAACTTTTTCTTTCAGGCCATTGGGGGTTAATGCAGGTTTTCCCCCGCTGGTCTGCTGGTGTAACTACATTTCTGCTGGGTTAGCTGATGTGGGTGGTGATCACTCCCACCATCCTTCAAGAGGTCACCTGATGCAGCTTACCGTCGTGTTAGAGTTCATGCTACAGCGACCTAGCTGCAGGAAGGAGTAGTGGTTCCTCAGCTGTTTATGGTTTATCTGGTATCGTGATCCTGCTGTGTGGTGCTTTACAGCAGAAAACTAAGTGTTGTATTTTTGTTACCGTTTCTTTTGCTGTCTGTCTATCCTTACCTTATGTTGTATTAGTGCAGCGGTGGTACCAGTGTCCTCACTTGCCAATTCCCTACTTAGGGATAGGTGCAGGGCAAGCGAGGGCTAAGCTATCCTGTTCGGCAACAGTTTGAAAAAACCTGTATAGGGAGATCAGGGCACATCCTTAGGAGATTGCAGGAGTTGTCCGTTTCCCCGTTCTCTGTCGCAGGGCCCACCGTTGCAATTGTGTCCACAGTGTTCCCTTGTATGTTTTGCGGTTTCGTGACCGACCAATTGTTTGGTCGTGTCGCACTGGTCAGTCACTCTGTGACATTATCATAATCAGCGAGTAAATCCCCAATCTTGAAGAATCGGCACTCATGTATTGATTACATTTTCATATATCTTTGGTAAAGTGCTTAGAGATGCATTTACCTATTAAAAAAAAAAAGGGGCGGCACGGTGGCTCAGTGGTTAGTGCTGCAGCCTTGCAGCCTCTACTGCATAGAGTAAAATGATAAACACTTTCCGGCAGCCTCCAGTAGAGCTGGTTAGGTACACATGTAAAAACCAGTGTTTTATGACATGGCTGCTTGGTAGCCAGGATTTCTTCACTGCGTCTGTGCAGAAGATATGGAACTCTAGTCGTATTGAATTGGACCCCAGTTATGTAAGCCAGTTTCAATGAAGGGGGATTTTAGAGTAGGATGTATGTTTTCTCAGTGGCCTTAGCCTCCTTGCTAGAAAAGCTACTCCAGTAAAGTATTGGAGTAACATTTTTACTATGGATGAACTTCCCACGTTGCGCAAAAAAATTGTGACTTTTCAAAGTGTTTTACGGACATTTTCTTGCTTAGAGTACAGGAGACCAACTAAAATTCAATCTTTATTTCTTTGTAGAAAAGAGAGTCCCAAGTAAACCTTGAAGAGCAGATTTGGTAAGTTTTTGAGATCTACAGCCATGACTTATCTTTTTAACGACCGCTGATTCGCTCTTAACGGCAGCAGTTAAAGGTACTTAAAAAACAGTGCCATTAATTACTTAATTAATGGCGCTGAGGAATAAGGGTATAGCACCCCCCAGAGTTGGAATTTCTCCAGGGTCTTGGCTGCTGGGGGTAGCTGAGACCCCAGAGAACATGATTCACAGAGATAAAGCGGAAAAACTGACCCGGTGTTGCGATCGCTGTTAACGGTATAACCGCGAACGCAAAAGAAAAGTCTGATTTCCCATTTAATTTCTATCTCCTCTGATGTGATTTCACATCAGAGGAGATAGAAATAGGGTCCAACGATCACCCTGCATGCCCCCGTGAAGTCCCCCAAGCCGCCTGCGTCTTTTTCCAGGAGAAAACGGCAGGCACATGCGCCCGCAGAGATCTGTCGGCCGGAACCCAGCAACAATAGGAAATTTTGCTGGTTCATTTTGATCACTGTAATAGCCCCTATCATAGTGATCAAAATAAAAAAAAAAATAGTAAATCAAATCCCCCTTAGTTAGGTAAAAATAATAAAAAATGTATGTAGTTACATTTTCCCATTAAGGTTAGCGTTGCGGCTGAAGTTAGGATTTAGGGTTGGAGTTATAATTGCAGGGTTTCCACTGTTAGGTACATCAGAGGATCTCCAAACGTGACATGGCGCCACCATTGATTCCAGCCAATTTTGTGTTCAAAAAGTCTAAAGGTGCCCCCTCCCTTCTGAGCCCTACTATGCATCCAAACAGTGGCTTTCCCCGACATACGGGGTATCGGCGTACTCAGGAGAAATTGCACAACAAATTTTGTGGTCCATTTTCTCATTCTCTTGTGAAAATAAAATAATGGTTCCAAAGTAATTTTTTCATGAAAAAAAGTAAAATGTTCATTCTTTCCTTCCACATTGCTTTAGTTCTCGTGAATCACCTGAAGGGTTAATAAACTTCTTGAATGTGGTTTTGTGGCACTTTGAGGGGTGCAGTTTTTAGAAAGGTGCCACTTTTGAGTATTTTCTGTTATATTGGCCCCCAAACTCACTTCAAATGTGAGGTGGTCTCTAAAAAAAAAAAAAAATGGTTTTGGAAATTGTTGGAAAAATAAGAAATCGCTGGTCAACTTTTAACCCTTGTAATGTCCTAACAAAAAAAATTGTTTCCAAAATTGTGGTTATGTAAAGCAGACATGTGGGAAGTGTTATTTAATAACTATTTTGAGCGACAGCACTATCTGATTTTTAAGTGTACAAAAATTAAGTTTGAAAATTGCAAAATTTTCTACATTTTTGCCAAATTTCCGTTTTTTTTTTAATCTTATGCCCAACTTGCCCAAATAACACATAGCAATTGAGAATTTGTAATGAAAATGCAATTAAGAGAAAGACATAAAAGCTATGTGTGATAAAATCCCTTTCTGACCGTTCTTCATCCTTTCACAGACACAGAAGCACTAGCCACTGCTGGGGATGGATTCATAAATCACATGGCCCCATGTGAGGCACTGAGCTTGTCTGCCCCTCTCTCAAACTTCATGGGACCCTACAACTTCTGTCCACGTGCAACGGCAAAGCTGGCATCGGCCATGTAATTCCATCACCAAGTGACCAAAGGAGAAACTCTTCCCCCTGGCCTCCTCTACGGAGGTCCATTGGGGTGGCATTCCGCTTTCTCTTAAGCCAAAGATCTGCAAGACCATTATTCCCTCTGCCTACATTTCTGGTGACACTTGGACTATCTAATACGAGAGTCAGGCAGATCACCAAATTGCCACCTCTGTTACCAAACTCCACGAAATTACTCAGATCATCTCGTCACACCTCATGACCCAAACTGGCCCAGTGCTGGCCCCAATATTGGAAATGTAGCACCAGCTGCCTTCTGTCCATGTCCGTTTTATTAGCTCCAATGCTGGAATGATCTGCAGATTTCTACGCTGTCATGCTCCTATGAACTGGCACAGGTAAACCGGATTAGTACGTGGGAGATAGAAACCTCTCTACTCTGATGACCACAGATACGTCTCTGCTGCTGTTTCGTCACTGCATTTGCAAGAACAGTTTGAAATGGTAAAACTTTATCAATTATTCTGTAGCTTAGTGATTGATAGCGCCAGACAAATCAAGACGCTCTTAAGCAATTTCTCAGTCGTTTTTATTGTTTTTTGAGACTCTAAAGCATTTTGTGTATGTGGGATGTACCATCAGTCTGTGTCACAAGAAGATGTGTGCAGGATTGTTTCTTTCGAGATTCTAAAGCCTTATCTGGAAATCCCTGCGTCCCACATATGCCGTAGCAGCAGCAGCAATAGAGCGTCGTATACAGGACATTTTACCAGCTCAGGTGGCGGCAGTCAGGCTGGACCTCCAGGTGAGGGATCGACAGCTCTCAGCGCTGCACCTAAGAAGATTGGGCTCTAACAGTGTGTGTTACGTTTTGCCGTCAGACCTGGCGCTTCGTGTTTTTATTTTGTTTTTATAATAAAACATTTTACAAAAGAAGTGCATGCGTTCTCTTATTAATCCAGCGAGTGTATTCACCTGGTAGATTACATATATGCAATTGCTGGCTAGCGCAAAGGTCTGTTTCACACCACATTTTTGTGGTTTATTTGATAAATCAGCTTATACTGAAAAAAAAAACAAAAACATTTAAACGTATACGTCTGCATTTACATAAAATACAATAGGAAAACAGATCAAGATGGATATTCGCACAAACACACGTAAAACTTCATACCCATTTGTGGACATATCCGTTTTGTGTTTTTTCATCCTTTGAAAAAACGAATCTGTTATTATAAAATTACAGTCTGTGGAAGATATTGTCATACATGTTCACCCATATTTAAAACCATTTGTTTCATGTTTCCCCCCCCTTATTCCTTACTTCGAAACGCGTTGGGAATAAATGATTAATCTTTCACCGTAAGTGGGATTCTGTATTTTGCCAAGCAGCGCATGGAAGTCCATAAATTATTTCCATAAGAATTGATGTATCAGCGGTCACTCGGTTTGACCTTTGGATGTGCAGCAGCTGACCACGAATCCTATGTGCTTGATCTCTCCTACAAATAGGTGAGTGAATTTCTTTTAATATTAACTCGGATAAGACCCTATTGCGCTTTTCTGTTCCTTTAGTATATTGCATATCTGGTCAATTGACACTCCAGATCTCTCCGCCCAAGATGACGCCATGGCACGAGTAGAATGCGCCCTCAGATTCTGTGGAGCCGGACCGCCCCCTGTTGTGTAAGCAAGAGAGAGAGCCTCTCTAATCCACTTTGCCAACGTGCGTTTTGATACCCTAAACCCTTTCTTAGGACCTTAGAAGGATAAAAATAATGCGTTCTCTTTCCTCCAAGGATCAGTAGCCGATATATATTTTAGTAGGCATCTTTTAACATCTAACGCATGAAGCTTCTGCTCTTTAGGGTTGGTAGGATTAGGGAGGAAGGAAGGAAGCACTATCTTGTGTCCTGTGAAAGTGTGACGCTACCTTGGGCAAGTATGCTGGGTCTGGTTTTAGGATTACTCAATCATGTAAAAACTCTGTATAAGGGGGCAACCTAGAAAGAGCCTGTATATCACTTATCCTACGTGCAGATGTTATTGCTACCAAAAAAGCTGTCTTAGGCCTCTTTCACACATCAGGTTTTCGCCGTCAGGCGCGATCCGGCGCTTTTGACAGAAACCGGATCTGGCGAAATGCAATGCCGGATCCGGTTTCCCCCCCCATTGACTTGCATTTGCGCCAGATGGCCATGCGTTTCATCCGGTTATCGCCGGATCCGGCAATGTGTCGCAATCCGGTGTCTGGAAAAAACGTCTACTGTAGCGTTTTTTGTCTCCGGCGAAAAAGCCGGACACGCCGGATCCGGCGCGTCCGGCTTTTTCACACAATGAAAGCCTATGAGCGCTGCAATGCGCCGGATCCAGCGAAAGCCGGATCCGGTGGCCGGATCCGTTTTTTTTGGTCTGAGCATGCTCAGTAGCTCTGCCCACAGGAGATATATAAAAGCAAGACAATGGGACCCTCAGCCACACCCAACATGCCACCCAAGACAGCAACCAGGCGCAGGAGAAGGCAGCAGACATCTGCAGCAGCAGCACCATCAGCAACACCCCAAATGGAGCAGCATGCTGAACGGGAGGGGAGTCCAGAAGCAGATGAGAGACGGTAATTATCAAATCCCCCATTCCTCCAAACTAGGGCCATGGAATATCAAGATATTCATTGGCCCTTTGTTTCTCTTTATTCAACAGCCGCCAAAGAGATGCAGCAGCAGCACCATCAGCAACACCCCAAATGGAGCAGCATGATGAACGGGAGGGGAGTCCAGAAGCAGATGAGAGACGGTAATTATCAAATCCCCCATTCCTCCAAACTAGGGCCATGGAATATCAAGATATTCATTGGCCCTTTGTTTCTCTTTATTCAACAGCCGCCAAAGAGATGCAGCAGCAGCAGCAGCAGAAATGGCATCACTGGCAGCAGCAATACCCACAGCCATGGAGTCTGGCCATCAACAGGACAGCACATCTTCTTCTGGGAGCCCTCCCTCGCATCGTCAGCGTTTGACGGTAAGTTTTTATTTCCAAAATCCATCATCTCTGTAATATATGTCTATTCATTGCCTTTTATTTCAAAACAGGAATCACAAGATGAAGAGGAGCTCCCAGAAGAAGGAAGGGGTGGACAGACGCTTGGAGTGGGCTCACAATTCGTAAGTTTTTTGCATCAAACGCAGAAACACAACATCACACTACACACAACACATAGAAAACAATGTTCTGCAGACCACACACAGCAAACAAATGCCTACATCCAAACTCATAACATTTTTTGTTTTCTTCTCTAGTCTTCCCAATCTGGTGCTCGGCCAAGAGGTCCTCGCAGTGCCTCCCAGGGTCGTCGGCGACAGCAACGCGGCGGTCACCAGCGTGTAAGTATAAATATTTTTGCTTTGTTTTTTGGCACTTTTTATTTCATTTCTTTTGTGGAGGCTAATTATGTTATTTTTGTCTTTTTCTTTAACAGCCTTCACAGCGTGCTCCCGACTCTGACGGTGAGGATGGAGGGATTGATGTGGACCGCCTCATCGATCTCGTCAGAGAAAGGGAGCCGCTCTGGAATATGGCTGACCGCCGCCACGCTGACCTGATCATTACCCGACGACTCTGGGAGGAAATCTGTTCTCTCCTTGTGGGCCGCTGGGAGGACCTCGAAGCTCGGGACCAGATTAAAGAGCGTAAGTATATACAGTAACGGTTGCTTGATGTAAACCAGTGTTTCCCGAACTCCAGTCCTCGTGGTCCCCACGGATCATGTGTTCAGGATTTCTATTTACTATTGAAATCCTGAAAACATGACCCCTGGGGACCATGAGGACTGGAGTTTGTGAAACACTGATGTTGTATACTAACCACTCCTTTCTCGTTTCAGGGAACAGAATTGTGAATCGGTGGCGGTCTGTGAGGGATCGTTTCAAGAAGGAGTTCAATAAAGAGATGCGGGCCCCGAGTGGATCTGGAGGACGCAGGAGCAAGTACAAGTACGCACAAGCCCTGTCGTTCCTCCGGGAAACAATGCTCACCAGAAGGTAAATATTACACACCACATGTGAAAAAGATGTAACTTTTTTTTTTCAGCCAGGGCCATACCATGTCAGTATTTTAATTGTTTTTTTTTCTCTTTATTCCACAGCACGGTGAGCAGCACTCGGGAGCCGGCACGATTGGACCCTTCTGAGGCGATCCCTGAGGAGACCGGCACCGAGGGACACTTCGACCGCCCCGGTACATCTGCACCTTCCCTGCCTTCCCACACATTCGACCCATCTGTCCCATCCACCAGCACAGGAGCATCGTGGCCGCCTACATTACATGAAGCTGCTGGTGAGGAGATCGCTTTCCCTTTACCCCACCCTTCTGCCCCTGCCGCCTCTAGTACACCTGCGGGTACTGGGCGGCAGCGGCAGAGGGGTCAGGAAAAGAGTTATGCGCAAGAGTTATTGCATCTGAATGCATCTTTCCAGAACTGTCTCAAAGTCTTGTCAGAGCAAATCTCCGCAGGCTTTCTGCAGATCAACTCCAGCATTCTGGAGGTGAAGACACTTCTGCAAACCATGCATTCAGAAGCAAGATCTTCGCCAAACCACACCTTTTTCAGGTCTGTTGTGGAGCGCATGGAAACGCTCTCTCCTGTCCAGCAGATGCATGTAATGCATTCGTGCCACGGTGCTCTACAGCAGGTTACCTCCCAACCTCCACCTCCCACCACTGTAGTTCCTCCACCTGCACCCCCTCCAGCCACTTTCCATCCTCCCCCTCCTACTACATACCAGCAACCTGCCCAGTACCAGCAACCTCCCCAGTACCAGCAACCTCCCCAGTACCAGTCATCTCCCCAGTACCAGTCATCTCCCCACTTCCAGCAACCTGCCCCGTACCAAACTCCTGCCCCGTACCAAACTCCTTCCCCATACAACTTTCCATCAACATCATCTGCTCCTACAGTCCCTGCCCAACCCTCCACTCCACCACCCACCACCTCTTCTGCTTCCCACATGTCCACCCATTCTGTAGTTTTTTCCACACCTTCACCTCTAACTGTTCCTTCCCCACCACGATCCCAGTCCTCTCTCCACACACCCAGTGTCGAAGTGTCCCGCAGCCCCTCCAGCAGTATTTCCACCCCACAATACACAGATTTGTAATGTGTGTTTTTTAATAAAAATGCCCATTGGGTTTAAAACCTTTATTAAAAAAGTTTTTTGCACTTTAAAAACATTTTACAAAAAAAAAAAATTTTTAAATAAAAGTTAAATTATCGTTTCACAATGGTTGTCTGTCTTTTCTTTCTGCGGCGAACTATGTTTAAAAAAAAGGTTAAATACAGGGTATTTCAAAGGTAAAAAGGTATTCAAAACCAGGTATAACTGTGGGTAAATTTTAGCTTTTTGCCACAGTTGTGTTCCTGGTTGTGTTTGAAGCAAAGTATTTCACCTAAAAAGTTGTGTTTATTGTTGGTGATTTCCTAACAATGTACACAACTTTTGTTAAAAGGTGAAATACTTTGCATAAAACACAACCAGGTACACACCTGTGGCCTAAAGCTAAAAATAGTAAGACCATGACAAGATAGCCAACTTTGGTTGGCAAAGGTATATACTGTTGGTCCAGAAGGTACACAAGTTTGGTTAGGGCACAAATCTTTCACACTCTGTCATCCTGCCAGTGTACTCTGCCTTGAGGGGCCACAAGGGTCAATTTTAAAAACCGGATCCGGCGTAATCCGTCGAAAAAACGGATAGAAAAACGGATGAACCGGATGAGACGGATCCGGTTTTGTCTGTCAAGAACAAGACGGATCCGGCAGAAAACCGGATCCGGCACATCAGGTTTTACAAAACATTTGCCGGATCCGGCATTCCGGCACGACGCCGGATCGCGCCTGACGCCGAAAACCTGATGTGTGAAAGTAGCCTTAAGGGATATAGTCTTTAACGAGGCTGAATTCAGAGATTCGAATGGCTTCCCTGTCATAGCTGTAAGGACTAAATTCAAGTCCCATGGTATACCTTTATCCCTGTGTATGGGTCTAGATCTACTAGCAGCTTTGATGAATCTAGTCACCCAATAGTTGCTGGCAATATCACAGGTAAATAGGGCCCCCAAGGCTGAAACCTGCACTTTTTAAGGTACTTGTGGAAAGACCCAACTCGAGACCTCTGTGAAGGAATTCTAGAATCTGTTTTGTGGGTATTCCATCCCTGAGATTAAACTCACAGGTAGACAGGAATCGCCTCCAGGTTCTAGCATATATATTTGTAGTAATCTGCTTCCTGCTCTTCAGGAGGGTATTAATTAAATTTTGGGAGAAATCTCTATTCTTCAACAGTGCCCTCTCAAACTCCATGCCGTCAAATGGAGTCCTGCTACTTGTGGATGGTTGACTGGCCCCTGGTAGAGAAGATTCGGAAGGTTCGGCAGTACCCAGGGATCGCATACTGACATGGTCCTCAACCATGCAAACCAGGTCCTCCTGGGCCAGAATGGGGCAATTAATATGACCCTTGCTCAATCTTCCCTGATCTTTCTCACCACCAGAGGTAAGAGGGCTAACGGTGGAAAGGCATATGCCAGAGAGAAGTCCCATTTTATCAGGAAGGCATCCACTGCCAGTGGATTTTCACTGGGGTTCAGAGGGCAGAACTTTTTTACTTTTCTGTTTTCTTTGCTGGCAAAGAGATCTACCTCCGGCTGACCCAGTGTTTAAAGTCCATTCTCCTTGCCTTAAGACCCTGTGGCTTAGAAAGTCTGCCTTCATTTTGTCTTTCCCTCTCATATGGAGCGCAGTTAAAGATTGAAAATTTCTCTCGGCTATTTGAAATAGATGTTCTGTTATCCGCATCAGGGCCTCAGAGCGTGTTCCACCTTGGTGGTTGATATAGGCTACTGCTACCTGGTTGTCCGAGAGGATCCTCACATGATGACCCTGTAGGTAGTTTTTTAACTGCCAACTCAATCGCCAATAGCTCCCTCTGGTTCGATGAGGTCTCAGCTTTGGAGTTCCAATGTCCCTGGACCACTATGTCCCCCATATGGGCCCCCCAACCTGATGGGCTAGCATCTGTGGTTATTATGCGGGTTATCTGCGTCACCCAGGGCACCCCTGAGGATAAGTTGTTCTTATCAAGCCACCATCTGAGATGTAAGAGTCAAGGGGCTCAAAGATATCTGACTTTGTAGAGACCCCTCTAAGGCCCTGTCGCTAACTAGGACGTCCCTCCGAAGGGATCTAGTGTGAAACTGTGCCCACCTGACTGCTGGCATACATGAGGTCTGAGAGACTAACAAAGACATGGCTTGCCTGAGGGTCATGGAAGGTTTATCAATTGCCCAAAGTACCTGCTGTTGTATATATATTCTAACTTATCTGATGGCAGAAGACACTGCTGGGTTTCTGAATTTAACAGTAAGCCTAGGAACTTTTGGACTCATAGGGGCTGAAATCGGAATTTCTCGTAATTTATTATCCATCTGAGGTGCTCTAGTCTGGACTTAACCCTTTCTATCTGGGATAGACAATGGTCCACCGAATTCCCTACAATCAAAAAATCGTCTAGGTACGGGACAATCAGGATATCAGCCTCCCGTAGATGAGCCATGACTTCAGCCACTATCTTCGTAAATACCCGGGGCGCTGCTGAGAGACCAAAAGGGAGAGCCCTAAACTGAAAATGATGGATTAGACCGTCCATTGAAACCGCCACTCTCAGAAACTGCTGGAAGTCTGCGTGGATAGGCACATGATAGTACACGTCTTTCAAATCCACGACTGCCATAAAACACCCTTTAAACAACATCTTTATTGCTGAACTTATGGACTCCATCTTAAAGGTTCGGTTAACCAAGAATTCATTAAGGGAACGTAAATTAATAATGATCCTAAATGATTTATCTGGCTTTTGGATCAGGAACAGGGGAGAGTAGAAGCCTCTACCTCTCTGATTCTGGAACCTCCACCAGGACCTTCTTTAAGCATAGGACTCAAGACTTCTGCTTCTAAAGCAGTTTGTTCAAGTGGCGAAGATCGTAAGGGAGTTAGTTTAAAGGTATCCCGAGGAACATAACTAAACTCCAGCTTGAGTCTGGTGGATATTACGTTCCGCACCCAGTCACTATTGGTGATCTGCAGCCATGCTGGGAGGAAGGCTGACAGTCTACCCTCCACAGGAAACGCTAGTCATTGGCCAGGTTTCTTTTGCTCTCTTGAAGAACGCCTGAACATAAAGCCTGTACCTCTCCTCCTTCTATCCTCCCATCTGGGACGGTCTCTATTAGGTGATGGGTTGCGCCTTCTTCCCTGACCGAATTTCCTTCTATTGAACGAACATCGGTAGGATGCGGACCACAGATTAGGGAACTTCTTGTCATCCCCGGCTTTCTCAAGCAACTCATCCAGGACTGTTCCGAACAAATATTCCTCTTCACACGGAATAGTGCAGAGTTTCCACCTGGATTGAATGTCTCCCGGCCAGCACTTTAGCCACAGGGCTCTACGAGCCTCATTGGAAAGTCCTGCTGCCCTAGCAGCCACTCTAACTGCATTAGCTGAGGCGTCCACTAGGAAGTCTGCGGCCCCCTGGATTACTGGTAGGGCCCCTAAAATTGTCTGTCTAGGTGTCCCTTGTTTTAATTGAGACTCCAGTTGGTCTAACTAGATCATCATGGACCTGGCCGTACATGTTGAGGCTACTGCTGGTCTTAAGGAACCGGCTGCCATCTCCCAAGTTCCTTTAAGGAAGGTATCTGCCTTCCTGTCTAGGGGGTCTTTAAGGGTCCCCATGTCCTCGAAGGCTAGTGAGGATCTTTTTGATGCCTTGGCGATTGCCGCATCTAATTTAGGGGCTTTGGCCCAAGTGTTGACCGCAGGATCATCAAAGGGGTATCTACGTTTGAGGGCTGGTGGTAGCGAACCCCTCTTATATTTTTTTCCATTCTCTACGAATTAGATCCTGAATCTTTTCGTTCAAAAGGAAGACCCTTCGCTTTTTCTGATCCAGCCCCCTGAACATGACATCCTGCATGGACAATTGTGGTTTAGGCTCCTCCACTTCCATTTTCCCTCTCACCGCCTTTACCAATTTATCCACCCGGTCTAGCGGCAGACAAAACCATCCGGAATCCTCTTCCTCCTCCGAGGAGGGGGGTGAACAAGGGGAGTCCTTACTTCTCCATTCCATCGAGGAATCTGACTCCAAAGGGTCCCTAACCCTCGAGCCCCCCCCCGGTTGGGACAGGGATTTCAGGGTTTCTCTCATCCCTGCCCTATGTCTTTTAGGTTTGCAGCTGTTTTAGGCGATTCTTCCGCCACCGTCTGCTGGATACAGTGGGGACACAACTTTTTTGGGCATGAGTCCGGTAATGGGCATGCACAGAGAGCACATTCCCTGTGTTTTGTCTTACTCATGGACTTCTTCCCCTGAGAATAAAAACATAGACGGAGGCCCCGTCACTGAGTGAACATTCACATAGATCACTTACCAGTGCAGCAATTAAGTACCGGAGAATGAGGGGGATCTTTTTCAGTCTGTCTGGAGCTTTCATGACTGGATAAGTCACTCCGTTTGGCACGCTCCTTACTGTCCCGGGATTCTTTCTTCTTTTGCTTGACCTGCCGAAGGTCGTCTAGGGGCGGCAGTGATGATTGTCGCTGCTGCTCTTGTTCGCTCTCCATCATTGCATGCAATAATGTGGCCAGAAGCATGGAACCCCCCTTGGGCCCTGCTTAAATACCCCTCCTCCGGTCAGCAGACATGCCGCGACCCCCCCCCGATTGGTCTCCCCTTCCCAGCTGGCGCCGCTATCCGCCGGTAGGCCAGCGCTTCCCGGGCGCCTGTTCCGATGGGCGCCACCATCTTGGAATCTTCGTGCCTGCACAGTGTCCCCGCTGACCTGGAAGCACCCCGAGGCTCCGCCCCCGACATCACCATGGCCCCGCACACGCTTCCTGTGTAACCGGAAGTCACGCGGGACGCCCGGGCGTCCTCCTACAGCGCTTCCCGGTCCCGGACACCATGCAGCTGCACCGGCCACACCAACCCCAGCCACCGCTCCGCCGGAGCATGGAGACCCCCGGGGACATACTCACCGGCGGCGTCTTTTTCCCACGGAGGCGGATATCCTCCGGACACCGCTCCCTGCTGTAAACGCCACTGCCATGCAGCCCAGCTAGGACCACCGTGGTGTCTCCAGGAGCTCCGCACCTCGCCGAGGTAGGAGACCCCCCCGCTACATGTACCGGCCGGTCGGCCTGGGATCCATCCGGATTCCATTTGTAGGATCCCATCTGTAGGATCCCGTCCTCTCTGGAACAGGAAACTAACTGATGCGTGGGAGAGGTGCTGCCCTTTTGTACTGTAGGTTTCCTGTTCCTGAAGGGCGGATCCCCTCTCTTGTGGTGCTGTCATGGGAGTCCGAATAAAAACCTTTTTAAATGACACGTTCAAGTATAGCTAATCTGTTTTAACATTTTTGTTAAAGGAGTTTTCGGCAAACTTGTCCCCAGGTGCAGTTCAATGTAAATAAACAAAGTTTTACTTACACTCCTCAGGTCCAGTGCTCTGTCTCATTTGTCTGCAGTGCTGACACCATGTTGACAGCACTGCAGCCAATCACTGAACTCAGCGGCTTGCGTAATCTATATCAGCAGAGCCACTGATTGTATGCAGTGACATCAACACTGTAGACAAACTACTGAGACCAGGAGAGTGGCAGAAACATAGCGCTACAAACAGGACAGGTAAGTAACGCTCCGATTGTATGTTTTACACTAAACTGTGTTGGGGATGCTTGTCTTTATGAAGAGTGTGCTGGAGGAAGATGCGCCAAATTCATAAGGAGGCATGCACCTGTTAATGAATTTGGCACATTTTTCAGCTGCCACGCAACACAGCAAGAAGCGTATGCCAGTCAGTACATTTCTGACATAATTTAGGGTATGTGCACACACTGCAGATTCACCTGCGGGTTTTTTCCTGCGGAACCACAGGTAAAACCGCAGGTAAAGTGACCTGCGGTTTTGCTGCGGTTTCACACCTCTACTATGTTAAAGGTGTGAAACCGCAGCAGAATCCGCAGAAACAATTGTCATGCTGCGGAAAAAAACCGCAGCGTGAGCACTGCGGTTTTTAAAACCCATAGGCTAACATGGTAAAGTACCATGTCTGCGGAAATGCTGCAGTTCTGCAGGGCCAAAACCGCAGCGTGTGCACATGGCCTTACACTTTTTCATGTTAATGATGATTTGTCGGCTTAGTCCCTTTCCGGTCTGACACCTCTCTCTCTGTTCAATAAGTAGATGGAGTTGACCGGGACTTTCATAAAAATGACAAAGGTCGTAAAATGTTTGTGCAGCCACAAAACGAACAAAAATGAATGAATGAGGACAGAGAAATCATTATTTTAGTGTCAAAGACCCAACTAGTGGTTTAGTAGTGCATGTTTTATCATTATGCCCCTGCTGTAATAGAAAAAAAATCAGCTCTCTAGAATCAACACAGCATCTAACTAGCCAGAGTTACAGGTAAATGGAGAGAGAAGCCGTCTGAACCAATAATAAGACAGGAGGCACGTCTCAGACTACGGCCGGGATCACACATGCGAGAAACACGGCCAAGTCTCGCATGTTAATACCCGGCACTCAGGAGCGGAGCGTGCGGCTCCATGTATTGTTATGCGGCTGCACGCTCCTGTCCGAGTGCCGGCGGCAGTGCCAGGTATTAACATGCGAGACTCGGCCGTGTTTCTCGCATGTGTGACCCCGGCCTACCACAGACTCCCTGTAGACACTGTAGATAAGCTGTAGTCACAGATCACAGCATTGCCACAATAAAGCAGAATCACTGCAGAAATGTGAGACGAAAAGCCTGATTGTGGTTGTTTCTGCAGCATGTTCTTGGATTTCTACAGGCCGCGTTCTGAAGCAGAAATTATTATTGTAAAAAATATGTATATTTCAGAATATATGATGGGTCATTTGCTTCAAAATTAAATTGATACAACAGTATATGCATTGGTCAATTTCAAAGTATAACCTCACCACCCTATGGCCACAACCACATACCAAATCTTCCTTCTGAGCAGGATTGTGTGAGACGACACGCAATCATCTAGTAGCAGAAATTTATGGAATTTATTTAAAAAACCACAATGCTTTCTTTAAAGTTCTGTAAGGAACAGCATTTAAATATTTAGCATGATGAAAACACATCATAGCAACAATAGCTATTATTTTATTTTTTTCTTATGGTGGTACTTTGGTTTTTCATCAAGAACATTCTCCTTGTAGTCTTCGCCCTCGGAGTCATCGTCACTATCAGAATTGGTCTCATCATCGTCCTCATCATTACTCAGCTCATCGTCAGTATCCTCTTTGTCCTGTTCACCTTCCTGCTCTTCTCGTTCCAGAATCTTACGGAAAGTGTTGAATTCTTCAACTGAGGAACGTGCTGTTTTGGATAGGAAGTCCTCCTCTGAGAGCTGGATGACTTCCTTCAGCTTAGGGTTGGAAGGAGGACACTCTCTCTTCTTGTTAGGGGGCTGGAATCTACCGAGACGTTCTAAGAACTGGTGACGAACTCTGATCTCATCGAATGATGTTTGGAAAACTTGAGAAGAAACTATCTCTCTGTGGCTTCCACCCATTCGAAAATATACGTACTATAGGTGTAAAAAAAAATATATATAAATATAAGCTAAGAGCGAGCAATATATTATTATTTTGCCTTACATTTTTTGCATCATCGTCTCAAATCCATTGTAGTTCTGATAAATATTGCACAGGCAGCAGGATTTCATGTGGAAAAATATCAGCAGTTCCGAACAGCAGAATTAAATTTCCACTCAAAGACCCTTTTAACCCCTTCCTATACAGAGATCATCCATGGCGAGTGGCGGCTGTGTGGCCTCTAACCTCAGCTATACGTGCCATCTCCTGATCGCTGTGATTTACTCACTGTAAATGCCGCTCTCAATTTGTTACAGAGGCATTTAAGTGGAACAATCGTGTCATGTGACTGTTCCTGCTCAAAAATGCAAAGCACGAAAGAAAAAAAATGTCAGGATGGCGATAAGTAAGCAGGTACTATTGCACTCATATATTAAATCCCTAAAACGATACTTTATTGTTTAAAAACCACAAATGTGGTACACACCAGAAAAAATGTGACAGAAGTTGAAAATTAGTGTTCAAACATAGCCCACACTCAGGTAACCCCTACGAGTCCCTAATTCGTTACTAAGCTGTACCCTGCCTGGCTGCGGAGGTTGGCACCCTAAGGGGGGAACGTTGTGGCGCCCCCGCTCACGATGGCTATCCCTGGGGGCCCTAACAAACCCTACAGCCACTAGTGGTCCCTTCTACCAAGGGAACCCCTAATTCTAAACAGAGATCAAACCTACTCTATAGAGGACCCTGTGTCCCAAGAAAAGAGGTTAAAATAAATTTAGAACACACATGGCATTAGGTGGTCATATTGAAGTCCCACAAAAAAGCAGACAGCCATAAGGCAACCCAGTGGGATAACTCAGTTCAGATAATGCCTAAATCTTGTACAAAAGATTCATAACCAAGAGAGGCATCTTTTACATTGACTCAATAATAAGCCATAGCCCAAAAAGATGATTGAAAAATGACTATAAAGGCCATCAACAGTCTCCCACTGTTAGAAATATATAGGGAACGCAGAGCTGCAACAGCGGTACTTATCTGCGTTTGTCGCCACCTGCCATCAAATAGTTAATGCCTCAACGCGTTTCGCCTTCCAGGGCTCATCAGGAGGCCTGATGCTGCGATAATTCGTGTCCCATAAAGGTGCAAATAGCTTACCGATGTTCCATACTGCTCCACTCTTTAAGCCTGCCGCGCAGAGCCTAAGCTCCGCCCACTCCAATCCCATTGCATCTCTGAGCACCACCCATTTACTGCTGCCCCAATCGGCTAACGGATCTCTAATGCACCGTCATGATGACCAATCACGTGTCCTCACACACAGGGTTCCCCAGAGCTCTCCAGTCATCCTGGCTTAGATTGGTTACTGCACCTGGCGTGCATACAGCGTCACTGCTGACCCACCAGTCACATGTCCTTAGACAGAGAGTCTCACGGCAATCACCAATCACTGCACCCCAGACATATTGTCATCTCTGAGGTTTAACCCCATACACACAGTAAACGCTCCACTGACCAGGCATATATAACCACATCGCTATATTTGACCTAAAGAGCTCATGCCTGACGATCTCATTTAATATGTTACCTACATTACATTGATAGTTAGCGTTTTGCTCGGTATATAAAACCGCATCATAACCTTCAGCAATGTGAGCAGGCGTCTATAAATAGCTACCTCGATATATGTAATCAACATATGACATATAATCCCATGTTAGACAGTCTGCTTATGATATGGTAACTGTATTAAACTCATACTTCGCACAGAGCTAGATATAAATCGCGTCATAACCTTTAATAATGTGAACAGGCGTCGATATGCAACTACCACATCAAATTCAAGGTATCCGCTCTCCCAGAATAGTCACTGTGAGAAATATGTGTATAAATATCTTACTTCTTACTATCTTCAGACAGTATACGCATTCTAAAGATGATCCAAACCATAGATCACTTAAATATTATAAATATGCGACTGCCCCATCAGAGTAATGTAGTGAGGACCTCATTAATAGGCAACAGGGGTTCAAATTAAAAAAGCTCATAAATCCTATAGGGATATATATCTACGGCAGTAAAGAGGGACTTTCTATATATTCAATATTCCACGACAATACATAGAGATTCCACTATAGCAGGGAACCAACAGAACAAAACCCAGGAGGCTGGTATCCTCCAGAAAAGGAGCATATAATTCAACTGTGGCTCATAAGAAACAGGCATATGACAGTTGCTCATTCAGCCCTCTCGGTTCGAGTGACTCCATCCTGAATATCCATTCACACTCTCTCCTAAGAATCACTTTATCCACATTCCCTCCTCTTGGGTTCACATGGACAACCTCTACAACACAGAATTTTATGTCACCGGGGTCACCTTTATGACACATCCACATGTGCTTAGCAAGCGGGGTTTCTCTTTTGTGTCTGATGTCTCCAAGATGTTCTCCCACTCTTCTTCTGAATTCTCTCCTGGTCTTACCTATATAATTTTTTGGGCATGAACATGTAGCCATATAGATGACCCCTGCAGTTTTGCAATTTGAGAAGTCACGTTGAAAAAACACCCTACCAGTGCTCGCACTGCAGAAAGACTTCCCCGGTCTCATATATTTGCAAAAACTACAGTCCCCGCATTTAAAGAAACCACATGGTCTCCTGTCTAGCCAGGTACCACCAACCAATGGTCTCCTATATTGGCTGTGGACCAACATGTCCCTAATTGATTTACCCTTTCTGAAGGTAATATTGGGACGCTCGCCAATTATATTTTTCAAATCTGGATCCAACCTGAGAACATCCCAATGCTTAGATAGGACCTTTCTGACCTCCTGATGGTTAACATCAAATGTCCCAATCACTCTTATTAATTCTGTCGAGTCTTCAGTCTCACGTTTCTGCAGCAATTTAGCCCTGTCTGCTTTTCTTGCAAAGTCATACGCAGTGTCTAGAACATGTTGCGGATACCCCTTGTTCTTAAACCGACAAAACATATCCCCAGCCTGTTTTTGGAACAGGTCATTCCTGGAACAATTCCTCCTCAACCGTAGGAACTGTCCCTTCGGAATGCCTCTCTTAAGGGGGACTGGATGGTGGCTCTGCCAATGTAGCAGACTATTTGTACTCGTAGGTTTCCGAAATATACTTGTAGAGATGCCTCCCATCCGATCTTTTTGGATTTTAATGTCCAGGAATGGTATTTCCGTTTTCTGAATTTCTGAGGTAAATCTCAAGTTAACACTATTTTGATTCAACTCTCTCACAAATTCTTCAAATTGATCTTTATCCCCTGTCCATACCATAAAGACATCATCTATGAACCTGTACCACATAGAGATCAAGCAGTGCCACCACTTCTCCTCTCCTCCAAAAACAATGGTCTCCTCCCACCAGCCCAGGAACAAATTTGCATACGAAGGGGCACAGGGGCACCCCATCGCGGTGCCCCTGAGCTGGTGGTAGAATTTGCCATCAAAACAGAATGCATTGTGGGTCAATATATACTGCAAAAGAGAGGACAAAAAATTATTGTGCCCTCTACAGGCTATTGACCTCTGACTAAGAAAGTGTCCCACACCTTTAATGCCTACATCATGTGGTATATTACTGTAAAGTGCTTCTATGTCAATGGAAGCCAACCAAGCATTCCCTTCCAGATGCACGCCCTCCAATTTTAGCAGTAGATCTGAAGTATCCCTCAAGTATGACGGCATACAAACCACAAAGGGGCGTAGTATCTGGTCAATGTACAGGCCACTATTTTGTGTCAACGAATCCACTCCTGATACAATCGGCCTCCCCTTCAAGGGATTCAGGCCCTTATGTATCTTTGGTAATGCATAAAACGTGGCCACCAATGGGAACTTAGGAAGAATAAAATCAAATTCTGTCTTTGAGACCACACCCTCTGCTAAGGCCCCATTGAGGATCAACTGCAGTTCCTCTTTATAAGAGGCCATAGGGTTCTCTTTTAACACCTCATATGTTGAATTGTCCTGCAAAATAGCATAACACATTTCACGATATTCAATGTGGTTCAAAATTACCATATTACCCCCTTTGTCGGAGGGTTTTACCACTATTTGATCATTTTTCTTTAAGTCCTCAAGTGCTGATCTCTCACTGGCCAACAGATTATCATTATTTTCCCACTCTGGTCCTGTTAATTTCTTAAGGTCCCTCTCCACCAAGCTGGCAAAAATATCGATATTTCCCATATCACCTAAAGGCGGCATCTTTTCACTTTTATTTCTTAAAGTAGTGAAGGGGCCCTTCCCAGCAGTGGGAACTCTATCATTTTCATTCAAAAGTCCAATGAGCGCCTCATATCCTTCAATATCTTCCTCATTGAGGCCCTGTTGTCTACAAGCCTCACGGCTATTGTGTCTAAAAAACTTTTTCCACTTGAGTTTTCTGCAAAACAGATTCAAATCTTTGACCCATTCAAAACAGTTGAACCTGTTCACTGGCACGAAGTTTAGGCCTCTAGAGAGGACACTCAGCTCATTCCTAGTGAGGACGTGCGAGGACAGGTTCAAAATCTGACCTTTTATTGGTTGAACCGAGTTCTTAATTGGTAACCTGTTCTCGCACCTTGTTCCAAAAAAGAGGTAGAGGAGACAGTTGGAGTATAAGGCTGAGCAGAACCAGAACCAGATATCGAATTGGGGCCTAAAAAGGGAGTTGACACTCGTGTACCTCCCCTGTGCGGCCCTCTTCCCTTTCTCATGGATCTGCCTCTCCCACCTTGCCATCTCTGTTTCGACAGCGTATCTCTATACTGATGTATACCCCCTGGTGCCCTCTCCGTCCTTTCTGTGTCGGAGGTATCAATATCAGATGACGAAGCCTCAGACTGTCTTTCTTTCTGGTAATTGAACACCTGATTATCACTAAAGTCCCTCAAATCTCTATGGAACTGGAGGTGCTTTCGCTCTTTTAATAATTTTTTGGAACAAGGTGCGAGAACGGGTTACCAATTAAGAACTCGGTTCAACCAATAAAAGGTCAGATTTTGAACCTGTCCTCGCACGTCCTCACTAGGGATGAGCTGAGTGTCCTCTCTAGAGGCCTAAACTTCGTGCCAGTGAACAGGTTCAACTGTTTTGAATGGGTCAAAGATTTGAATCTGTTTTGCAGAAAACTCAAGTGGAAAAAGTTTTTTAGACACAATAGCCGTGAGGCTTGTAGACAACAGGGCCTCAATGAGGAAGATATTGAAGGATATGAGGCGCTCATTGGACTTTTGAATGAAAATGATAGAGTTCCCACTGCTGGGAAGAGCCCCTTCACTACTTTAAGAAATAAAAGTGAAAAGATGCCGCCTTTAGGTGATATGGGAAATATCGATATTTTTGCCAGCTTGGTGGAGAGGGACCTTAAGAAATTAACAGGACCAGAGTGGGAAAATAATGATAATCTGTTGGCCAGTGAGAGATCAGCACTTGAGGCCTTAAAGAAAAATGATCAAATAGTGGTAAAACCCTCCGACAAAGGGGGTAATATGGTAATTTTGAACCACATTGAATATCGTGAAATGTGTTATGCTATTTTGCAGGACAATTCAACATATGAGGTGTTAAAAGAGAACCCTATGGCCTCTTATAAAGAGGAACTGCAGTTGATCCTCAATGGGGCCTTAGCAGAGGGTGTGGTCTCAAAGACAGAATTTGATTTTATTCTTCCTAAGTTCCCATTGGTGGCCACGTTTTATGCATTACCAAAGATACATAAGGGCCTGAATCCCTTGAAGGGGAGGCCGATTGTATCAGGAGTGGATTCGTTGACACAAAATAGTGGCCTGTACATTGACCAGATACTACGCCCCTTTGTGGTTTGTATGCCGTCATACTTGAGGGATACTTCAGATCTACTGCTAAAATTGGAGGGCGTGCATCTGGAAGGGAATGCTTGGTTGGCTTCCATTGACATAGAAGCACTTTACAGTAATATACCACATGATGTAGGCATTAAAGGTGTGGGACACTTTCTTAGTCAGAGGTCAATAGCCTGTAGAGGGCACAATAATTTTTTGTCCTCTCTTTTGCAGTATATATTGACCCACAATGCATTCTGTTTTGATGGCAAATTCTACCACCAGCTCAGGGGCACCGCGATGGGGTGCCCCTGTGCCCCTTCGTATGCAAATTTGTTCCTGGGCTGGTGGGAGGAGACCATTGTTTTTGGAGGAGAGGAGAAGTGGTGGCACTGCTTGATCTCTATGTGGTACAGGTTCATAGATGATGTCTTTATGGTATGGACAGGGGATAAAGATCAATTTGAAGAATTTGTGAGAGAGTTGAATCAAAATAGTGTTAACTTGAGATTTACCTCAGAAATTCAGAAAACGGAAATACCATTCCTGGACATTAAAATCCAAAAAGATCGGATGGGAGGCATCTCTACAAGTATATTTCGGAAACCTACGAGTACAAATAGTCTGCTACATTGGCAGAGCCACCATCCAGTCCCCCTTAAGAGAGGCATTCCGAAGGGACAGTTCCTACGGTTGAGGAGGAATTGTTCCAGGAATGACCTGTTCCAAAAACAGGCTGGGGATATGTTTTGTCGGTTTAAGAACAAGGGGTATCCGCAACATGTTCTAGACACTGCGTATGACTTTGCAAGAAAAGCAGACAGGGCTAAATTGCTGCAGAAACGTGAGACTGAAGACTCGACAGAATTAATAAGAGTGATTGGGACATTTGATGTTAACCATCAGGAGGTCAGAAAGGTCCTATCTAAGCATTGGGATGTTCTCAGGTTGGATCCAGATTTGAAAAATATAATTGGCGAGCGTCCCAATATTACCTTCAGAAAGGGTAAATCAATTAGGGACATGTTGGTCCACAGCCAATATAGGAGACCATTGGTTGGTGGTACCTGGCTAGACAGGAGACCATGTGGTTTCTTTAAATGCGGGGACTGTAGTTTTTGCAAATATATGAGACCGGGGAAGTCTTTCTGCAGTGCGAGCACTGGTAGGGTGTTTTTTCAACGTGACTTCTCAAATTGCAAAACTGCAGGGGTCATCTATATGGCTACATGTTCATGCCCAAAAAATTATATAGGTAAGACCAGGAGAGAATTCAGAAGTAGAGTGGGAGAACATCTTGGAGACATCAGACACAAAAGAGAAACCCCGCTTGCTAAGCACATGTGGATGTGTCATAAAGGTGACCCCGGTGACATAAAATTCTGTGTTGTAGAGGTTGTCCATGTGAACCCAAGAGGAGGGAATGTGGATAAAGTGATTCTTAGGAGAGAGTGTGAATGGATATTCAGGATGGAGTCACTCGAACCGAGAGGGCTGAATGAGCAACTGTCATATGCCTGTTTCTTATGAGCCACAGTTGAATTATATGCTCCTTTTCTGGAGGATACCAGCCTCCTGGGTTTTGTTCTGTTGGTTCCCTGCTATAGTGGAATCTCTATGTATTGTCGTGGAATATTGAATATATAGAAAGTCCCTCTTTACTGCCGTAGATATATATCCCTATAGGATTTATGAGCTTTTTTAATTTGAACCCCTGTTGCCTATTAATAAGGTCCTCACTACATTACTCTGATGGGGCAGTCGCATATTTATAATATTTAAGTGATCTATGGTTTGGATCATCTTTAGAATGCGTATACTGTCTGAAGATAGTAAGAAGTAAGATATTTATACACATATTTCTCACAGTGACTATTCTGGGAGAGCGGATACCTTGAATTTGATGTGGTAGTTGCATATCGACGCCTGTTCACATTATTAAAGGTTATGACGCGATTTATATCTAGCTCTGTGCGAAGTATGAGTTTAATACAGTTACCATATCATAAGCAGACTGTCTAACATGGGATTATATGTCATATGTTGATTACATATATCGAGGTAGCTATTTATAGACGCCTGCTCACATTGCTGAAGGTTATGATGCGGTTTTATATACCGAGCAAAACGCTAACTATCAATGTAATGTAGGTAACATATTAAATGAGATCGTCAGGCATGAGCTCTTTAGGTCAAATATAGCGATGTGGTTATATATGCCTGGTCAGTGGAGCGTTTACTGTGTGTATGGGGTTAAACCTCAGAGATGACAATATGTCTGGGGTGCAGTGATTGGTGATTGCCGTGAGACTCTCTGTCTAAGGACATGTGACTGGTGGGTCAGCAGTGACGCTGTATGCACGCCAGGTGCAGTAACCAATCTAAGCCAGGATGACTGGAGAGCTCTGGGGAACCCTGTGTGTGAGGACACGTGATTGGTCATCATGACGGTGTATTAGAGATCCGTTAGCCGATTGGGGCAGCAGTAAATGGGTGGTGCTCAGAGATGCAATGGGATTGGAGTGGGCGGAGCTTAGGCTCTGCGCGGCAGGCTTAAAGAGTGGAGCAGTATGGAACATCGGTAAGCTATTTGCACCTTTATGGGACACGAATTATCGCAGCATCAGGCCTCCTGATGAGCCCTGGAAGGCGAAACGCGTTGAGGCATTAACTATTTGATGGCAGGTGGCGACAAACGCAGATAAGTACCGCTGTTGCAGCTCTGCGTTCCCTATATATTTCTAACAGTGGGAGACTGTTGATGGCCTTTATAGTCATTTTTCAATCATCTTTTTGGGCTATGGCTTATTATTGAGTCAATGTAAAAGATGCCTCTCTTGGTTATGAATCTTTTGTACAAGATTTAGGCATTATCTGAACTGAGTTATCCCACTGGGTTGCCTTATGGCTGTCTGCTTTTTTGTGGGACTTCAATATGACCACCTAATGCCATGTGTGTTCTAAATTTATTTTAACCTCTTTTCTTGGGACACAGGGTCCTCTATAGAGTAGGTTTGATCTCTGTTTAGAATTAGGGGTTCCCTTGTATCGGGTAGAAGGGACCACTAGTGGCTGTAGGGTTTGTTAGGGCCCCCAGGGATAGCCATCGTGAGCGGGGGCGCCACAACGTTCCCCCCTTAGGGTGCCAACCTCCGCAGCCAGGCAGGGTACAGCTTAGTAACGAATTAGGGACTCGTAGGGGTTACCTGAGTGTGGGCTATGTTTGAACACTAATTTTCAACTTCTGTCACATTTTTTCTGGTGTGTACCACATTTGTGGTTTTTAAACAATAAAGTATCGTTTTAGGGATTTAATATATGAGTTTATTTGAGAACCCTTGAAGGATTATATTTCAGATTGCAGGTACTATTGCACCCACCAATCTGTGTCACCAAGTCAGGCCAAAAGTGAATAAAATGTAGTCTCTCTTATCCTCTTGCCACTGGCTGAAAACAGAACATATGGCAACAAAAAGGCTGTGTGCACACGCTGCGGATTCTGCTGCGGTTCCGCAGTGGATTTGGCCTCTGCGGGTCCGCATCAGTTTTTGCTGCGGTGTACAGTACCATTATTCCCTATGGGAATAAAAAACCTCAGTGCAGACTTTTCCGCGCGGTTTTGAAACCGCAGAAAGAATTGACATGTCAATTCTTTCTGCGGATTCCTATCTCCACCATTGTGGAGATGGTGAAACCGCAGGATAATCCGCAGATAAACCGCAGGTCTTTTGATCTGCGGATTTACCTGCAGATTTTACAAAATCCGCGCAGCCAAATCCGCACCCCAATCCGCAGCGTGTGCACGTACCCTAAAGGTATAGTTGCGGAGGGAAATCCATCATGGGGACAGATGTTCTGCTCACAGGGTAAAATATTTGCACCAAAAAGAGACACTGATCAGTGATTTCACTTGTATCCACTTCCACGTTTCTCTCGAGTATTTTTTTAATGGATGCTCTTAGTTCATCTTCAGCCATCAACAGAACATTGCCCTTTAACCCCTTCACCCCGTGCCATTTTTGGCTTTTTGCTCCCCTTCTTCCCAGAGCCATAACTGTTTGGTTTTTCAATCAATATGGCCGTATGAAGGCTTGTTTTTTTGTGGGACTTGTTGCACTTTTGAACACCACCATTGATTTTACCATATAATGTACTGGGAAACGGGAAACACATTTAAATTGCAGTGAAATTGCAAAAGAAAGTGCAATTCCACAGTTTATTTGTTTAACATGATCACTAAATGCTAAAACTGATCTGGCAATATTATTTTCCAAGTCATTATGAGTTTGCAGATACCAAACATGTATAAGTTGTTCCTCTCATAGCAAATCAGCAATGACAACCACGAGGGTCTCCTGCAAACCCCAGGTTATCATTCCAACCCATTGGCGCCCACTGATCAAGTGACAGGGCGTCGATGGGAGGTGCTAGTGACGCGCTTCTGGAGCGATCATGTTAAGTGCCACTGTCAGAGATTGACAGCTGCGGGAGGATCGCGATCAACTCAGCTGATGTGCCGGAAAAGATGCTGACTCAGCTCTGGAGCCCACATCAGAGGGGGAGACACGACATATGACGTATTTAATACCATACTGCCATGCTAACAAGTAGTGCACTACAGAGGGTTTGTTAGCAATGAGACTATAAAAATAATGTTTGCAAATATAAATATAATCTTAAAAAGACTTTTAGACTAATAATACTTCATCAGATCTGTTCACTCACCTGAAACACATCTTCCACATGACTGGGATCTTGGGTCAGGATTTCAGGAGTAGAGTTTAAGATTTTCAGTACCTGCTCTGATGTAAAATGACACCGGCTCTTGAGACACTGTATTGCAGCTGTTACACGGGAGCGGGACAGAGACAAAAGAGCCGGGCATCTCGACAGAATGTTTTGCATAGAACCTGTATGGAAATGCATCATAAAACAGAAGAAAACTATTAGTTTAAAAAATACCATTCAGATTCAGAATTTTATAGAGCACTATGTGGGGGCCATCATACTGTATGGAGCACTATGTGGGGCCATCATACTGTATGGATGGACTATGATGGGCCCACTATACTGTATGCAGCACTTTTTGTGACCATTATACTATACGGAGGACGGTGTGGAGAGTGTCTACGCTTTTAATTTTGACCCTGTGTGTACTTGATTTTGACATCCATGGTCTAAGGTCAAATACTTGCAAGATGATTCGTCAGATTACCTCTCAAGAATACCTCTCCCTTGTCTGGGGAATAAAGATAAAGGTCTTTTAGATTAGCCAATTTCCTTGAAAGAAGTTATTCAGGCTGTTGGAAAAATGGCTAATGATTAGAGTTGAGCGAATTTATTATGGTTTCCTCTTATTAGGCAAGCAATAGCGCTTACCGAATAAGCTGCAGAGGGATCGCGCCGGCTGACCGGCGCCGTAGCTGCATGTATCACGATCGAGTCACAGCACATGCACGGAGAGCCCAACACACAGGCTCTCCATGCATGTGCTGTGACACAGCCACGACACATGCAGCTGCGGCGCCGATCAGCCGGTGAGATCCCGCTGCAGCTTATTCGGTAAGCGCTATAGCTTGCCGAATAAGAGGAAACCAGAATAAATTCGCTCAACTCTACTAATCATAAGGACCCCGGATCAGATGGGTTTCCGATAGAAATCTATAAACATTTTGAGGAATAAATATTACCAAACTACCTGGAAATGATTAATAATGTATTTTTATCAGGGGAGTTTATCAAAGTATACCATTATATGAGGTGGTAATAGTTATTCTGCCTTAGGAAGGAAAAGAGAGAACTACCTTATTCTTACAGGCCTCTCTCATTGCTGACAACAGATGTTAAGATATTGGCTAAAATTCTGGCCTCCTGACTGAGTACAGTTATTGAATCAGTAATTCATCCACACCAGGCTGCCTTTATGTTCTTTAAGTCAACTGTTATAAAGTCACCTAGACTTTTTTTTTTTTTTTTAATTTGCAAGCAGCACAGGAGGATCCTAGTCGGAAGGGCGTCTTGTCGTTGGATGCCACCAAAGCATTCGATAGTGTCCAATGGGGTTATATTTGGGAAGTGCTAAAAAGAAAACGAGTTATGCTGATGTATAAGCACCAACTGCTAAAATAAGAGTAAGTCGAGAGGTTTCTGGAGTTTCACAGAGGAACAAGACAGAGCTGCCCACTGTCACCCAGCAATTGAACTGCTAGCTTGCATTACTAAAAATAAATGACCATATATATATATATATAATTGATAAGATTATCATAATTTTCCAGATCATTTGTGGAAAAAAAAAAATCCAGCAGATTTGGGTACAGGGAGTCTAATAATTCAGCATACATTTCTCCAACTAAAACCATTGTGTCATGCACATCTCCTAGATTTCCCTCACATTCCCTATGATCCACAGAAAAGGAAAGAAAACAGATTCAACATAAAAACAAACAACCATGAAGTGTATGAGAAAAATGGAAAAAATAAATAAAAATGCTACTAGGGCCAGAACAGAGTTTAGAAATAGGTTGGAAAATTAAGGGAATAGTACATTACATTCCTACTGGACTGGCTGATTGAAGCTACTTTCGTAGTACCCCCATCCATGAGCATCATCAGTTTACGAGGAACAATGGTCAAGCACACACACTATATTTAAAATCCCTGGCACTAACCATAAATGATTATGGGGGGGGTCTCAGTGGTCAGACCCCACGATATAGCATGTGTTGCCTGTCTCCATCAGGCTTTGCTATATCTCTATGCAATTAAGTTGGCGGAAGTTTTTGGCTGCACAAACCACAAAAAAAAAAATCACAACCTGTATCATTTATTTAAGGGGTTGTCCACGACTAGGACAACCACTTCTCAATCTGAATGTTTGCCCTTGTTAAAATAAAAATACTCACGTCCAGTGCCTGCGTTGTTTCAGTGGTGTCAGCAGTCGCGTTCCCGGCGCTCACATGAGGCCGTTACGTCACCGATGTATCGGTGCCGTTCTAGGAGGTGAGAATAAGTTTTTATTTTAACGGGGAAAACCGTTTGTATTGAGCTGTCCTAGTAGAGGACAACCCCTTTAAGATTTATCTTACCTTCTCCCAGGCCAAGGGCCCTCAGTGCGTCTACCCTGTCTCTCACAGCCTTGTCTGTAGTCTTTAGAAGCTCTGGAGTTTCTTCGAGCATTCTCAGTACAGTCTTGTTACTCAGTCCAATGAGACATAGCTCCTTGATGTTGGCTGTCTTGTGTGGAGGGCATCTCATACTCTGGATCTTTTCACTTTGCTCCTCAGAGAAACCAAGTTCGAGAAGTGCCCGTCTAGTATCAGGATTACTGGACACACTCCTCAAAAACAGACGGGTCCGACTGAAAGCAAAAATGTGTCTGAGACGCAGGGACACCTGTGAAGGTCATAAGACAATAGTCAGATCATGTATGAAACATTTTAAATCCTGCAAAAAGGTACAAAACTAGGAAACTTAGCAAAGCTACTCTAGGTAATTTATCTGCCCAGTGAAAGTCATAGAGGAAATGTTGATAATTAAGGTTGACCTTTCTGATGCCAGCTAAGAAAGGAGACATTGGTTTGTGCCAATGTTTTTCAAAAGGCACACGCCTCTTAAAGTTTATTGCATTTGGGATTATCTCCAAATAAGAAAATGAAATCTGTGCCTGCTAGAACTGGGCAAGGGAACTAGGCTTTATTCAGGCCTGAAACCTAATTTGTATTAAAATTCAGAGACCACACCACTTTTTATATAATGTGCTAATTTTGGCAGGTACAATATAAAAGCTTAAACCTTGATTTGTGATAACGTTTGACTCAGTTTACACACAAAGCTGAAACAAACCTTTGATTAAATGTGAGTTCATATAACACATAGTGGAGCCAAGCCTGCCAGAGGAAGAGCCACCCTAACAAATCCGCTCTAAACCAGGGTGCACAACATGATCCCCCGGCATCTCGGACTCCTCTGTTCAGTCAATCCCAAACTATAGGGATAGCTGTGCTCATATTATGGTCACCTTGACTTTTTTCTGGACTGCTAAATAGGGAAGCAGGGGACCCTCTGTTTAGAATTGAGAACGTTCCTGATATAGAACCCCAATTTTAGATTATGGCATATACTGTATACTACTGTGGATATATACCTAGGATCAGAACACGTCTCCAAATTTTCAGCGGCCCTTGGGTGATGTACGATCACAAAATTTGATGACCGCCTCTTTGATATATAGGGTCATCCCGGGCATATGAGCAGACTATAATGGTGCAGAGGGAGTCACCCTGAGCTGTCGAGCATCATTTTCGGATGTATACACCTATTGTAGGTGGGGAGCAAGACACAGACTACTTATGGCCCACTCGATGTATATGACCGAATCCCGTTTTGTGGGGGTTTCAAATGTAAGCCCCAATGGGGCCACTGAACGCAGGAGAAAGCACAGTGTGAAAGGTGTATACCATAGTACACGTCTCTGCCATGTCATCACAAATACTAAAGGGAACACACAAGGGTCCAAATATTAGTACCCTAGTAGTGTCCAGTATAGACTAGTTATAGAGGGTTGACTTTGTAAACTCACTTCCTTTATGGTTTCTCAAAAGCTGGCAAAGTAAAAAGAGGTGAAAAAAAAAAAAAAGGTTTCTGCTCCATCAGTCTGCAATGTGCGAATCAGACGACTGCAGACTATTATGGCGCCTTATAAGTGTGGCCACTTCTGGGAATCCAGATTTTAATAAAGTATGTGTGTCAAGTGCACGTTATTATGGATCATTAGAGGAACTGACACCAGATCCAATCCTATTATTTCTAATGTGTGTATGCTATACAGAGCAAGAACCACCGGTACAATGACTGCATGACAACGGTTCACCAGCCGGGACGGTGTCCATATACCCATATGGTTGGCATATTCCGATTAATTATCAGCATTTGCGTTTGGAGGCTTGCCCAGAAATAAACAATTTTGTTAAAATTTACGTTTGTTTGTTGTTGTTTTTTTTGCTACAAACAATAATGGTCGCTTGGACTCAGCCAAAAAACAGAGACTGGCGACAGCAATGCAAACAGAGGGCGAGCTTATAACTGCGACTCACAGTCGGCTGATAACCGGCTTCAGAATATTGGCATTAGGGCAGCTCACAAAAATGATAGCTGCAACGGTGAACATAAAGGGTCCACTTAAAGGGGCATAGTCTACATTTGGTGCTCCATAAAGCGATTCAGAAAAGTTGTACAAAATTCTGTTCATAAGCATTTATTCACTTTAAAATGCCATTTTCGCTCCCATGTGGCAGCTATGAGAACGTGGCCTTACACAGGGTTTCTCATTTCTGGCTTACAGAAAGCAGTCTGAGCAGAGAACTCCCTTCACGACGTCCATAAGCCTTAGACTACCTTCACACATCCGTTCCCTTTTTTTTTTTTTTTTAACATCTACACTGTTTTCTCTCGTGCGTCATTCCTATTGCCTCCATTTGCTTCTCCTCTGTTTTTAAATTTGAAGATAGAAGTTTAGTCTATTTATCCAATGACTTTTAACAATGAATCCTGTGTAAGTGATCCCCATATACGGTAAATAGCGTTTGCTCCACGAAGCTGATGAGAACAGGACGCGCTCCGATTCTCACACATTGGACTCACGGATTCAATTCTTTTAAAATGAACGTATGTATAGATCCATGAGAGGGAGTCCGTGTGCTGTCCAAGAAAAGAAACGGACATCACATAGACGTGTACAAGGAATAACACTTTGTAATACGGCACAAATATTCAGGTTCTAGAAAAACAAATTTTATTTACACCAATAAAACAATAGTAGCAGATAAATGCAAAGTGTGACAACTGCTTCAATAATACAAAAGAAAGGACAAGTTACAGGTGGAGAGCGTGCATGTATATAGGTGATGATTTGGAGATGTGTGCGGCGTTCTTATCAGTTCAACCTGGAACATAAAAAGAAAAAAAAAAAAAAAAACAGTTACACAAAGTACAAGTCACTCCACATCTAGAACATGTGCAATTTCCTTTTGTTCCAAAAGCACCGTGTTCACACTGCAGGCACAGTGCGGCTACAGGAAGCTTTATAGGATGGATGCAATCACGGCAATTTGCTAAATTTTCATTGCCCTTTACTCACTTTTTTCAGGACAAATCTCATGTGACTAGATGTTAATCTACAATATACTGAACAAAAGCCAACAAACACAAAGCTATTACATTTTGTGCGTCATTTTAGTGGTTTTATTTCATTTTTTCGGGTATATTCTATTTCCTAGGGAAATACATTTCTCAATAATACAATACCAATCAATAGCCATGACAGGTGCAAGTCTGCCAAAGCGGCCTGGGAAGGTGATCATGTGAAAACCCCCTTCAAAAGTGACAATCGGGCACAACAGCATTTATATATTGCCTTGTGTTGTATACCGCAGGTACCAATGCTATAATGCCGCTATTCAGAGGAGGCGGCCAGGTCTTGATTTTTAGCTCCAAATCCACAGTTTAACGTGGGTTTTGCTGGAGATTCATTCTGGGTTTTCCTCCCTTTGCTACAATGAAAGGAATTAAATCTGCAACAAAATATAATGTGCTACAAATTTTAAAAGCTGCACCCCATGTTATCTTTTCATATAGCATGAGTATGGAATTTGTTAAAATGGCAACCACTTGCCTGCTACTGTATTTTACCTATAAGTAAAATCCGCAGCTTACTTGTTCCATGCAGACATATGTTAAGGCTGTTTTTTTATGTTGCATGTGGACTCACCAATAAAATTTCACATCAACTATGAATCTCAAAAAAAATATTTGCAATTTACATGTTAAAAAAAAAACGAGGACCCAATGAAGAGTTGTGACATTTTCTTACATAAACTGGCGCCATCTGGTGTTCATTGTGTAGATCACTGTACATGTCTAATGAGCTGAGTGCTGGGGGACACACATGCTCAGTCACTCTCTGCATAGGAATCCTCTGTTCACTATTTCTATTGGGTGTTCAGCAGTGAACAGAGGATCACTATTCGGAGAGTGACTGGGCATGTGTGTCCCTGGCATTAAAGGGAATCTGTCACACCTTTTGTGAGATATCATATAATGATATCATTCAATTGTGTGTCACATAAGGATTCTCTTAGTACTTCTGCTTCCCCCTGCCCCCCTCACCTATCATGCATAAATACCTTTTTTATATCGGTTCAGATGTATGTAAACTGCCACGGTCCGGTCCGCTGGGCGGGGCTTATTCACCTGCTCCCCCCTCCCTGTCTTGCTCTACACAAGAAGAAATGCTTAGAGCAAGACAGTGGGGGGGGAGCAGGTAAATAAGCCCCGCCCAGCGGACCGGACAGTGGCAGTTTACATACATCTGAACAGATATAAAAAAGGTATTTATGCATGAAAGGTGCGGGGTCAGGGGGAAGCAAAAGTACTAAGAGAATCCTTATGTGACACACAATTGAATGATATTATAGGATATCTCAAAAAAGGGGTGACAGATTCCCTTTAATTAATTCGCGTTACATATTGACACCGCTGATAACCCACACTAAAGGCTTCAGTGGAGGTAATACAGCCCACTGTAGGCTACTGCCGTTGTATCCTTACCTGAGAAGCATTCTGCCACCACTGCATCCCTCTGCGCCGTGCCCTCCATTGTGTCATCCTCCGCTGACTCATCTTTGATTGGAGGTCTGAGATCCAGTGCAAGGTCAGCATCAATATTTTTTAGCACTGCAATATTGTGTATTATACAGCACACAAGAATAATTTTACTGACTTTCTCGGGGTTATAGAGGAGAACCCCATTGGGATTGTCCAAACAGCGGAAGCGGCTTTTCAGCACATCAATAGTTCGCTCCACTACAGAATACGTTGCGTTGTGTGATAAGTTGTATCGCACTTCAGATGCCGTAGCCGGGTTCTCGAAAGGGGTGAGAAGCCACGGTTTAACACCATATCCTGCATCTCCTAAAAGACAGGCGAGATCATGTAATCATTCCAAACTCTTGTCCACAGCACTCAAACTATTTGTTTATATACGCAGGATGGAACTAACGAGTGTGCACGCAGCATTGAAGGGTTTGTGTAGTACAATTAAAAGGGGTTGTCCACTATTGAATAACCCCTGCTTAATTACTTCAGAGCCCCAAAGAAAATGAAAACAATTTATCCCTACGTCCTGCAGCAGCAATGTCGGTGCTGCTATTTCAGGAGGGTGACATATGACAGCTGCACCTTGCTCATTCGCTGCCGTGGTCAAGTGACTCAATAATGCCGCGTCACCCCCAGAATCGCAGGGCCAACATTAGTGGAGCAACCCTACAGCAGGAGGCAGGTGTATCCGAAAAAAAGCACATAGGAACCCAATTAAGCAAAATAGAAATTCTTTATTGGTAAAAGATACACACATCACATACAATTAAAAGGTGGGAAACCCAAGTAAAGATACCACCCCCCACATACAAGCTACTGAGAGGTTGCACATATCAAAAACACCCCACTAGTCGCTTTTCAATAGCAAATGGTAGAGAGTGACAAGCATTAACTACAAAACAGAAAAATGCTACTACAAACGCTAGTCACATGAACATTATCTAAGTGCAAGACAAACTTTTACCTCCTGTGGATGGTGATATTTACCCCTACGCACGTTTCGGCAATCAGCCTTCTTCCGGGGGTTAACATCACACCAGCAGGAGCATATCTTATATAAGAATTCATCTAATCAGAGATCCCCTAACAAATCATCGTTCACTATGTTGTAATCCCATAGGTCACCCAGTTCTGTGTGGACAAATACGTAGCCTATCATAGTTCATAGGTCAACTAGAGGGACGTGTTAAAGCAAAAGAGGCGGCATAAATTATTAATCCGACCAATCAAGAAAGGAGACCTCCCACCATAAGCCGTCCCACCGTGCTTCTACCGCTGTCCATACACTAAATATATCTACAAATCTCTATTATAAGAGTATTCGGCTGCCCGGGATGCACACTGTGCACATGCGCCCGCCGGGCGGTCTGGGGGCATCACCTGACACGGCGTTTGACTCCGTGTCCTGGTCACGTGAGCCGTCCCGCCTACGTCAGACATGGGCGGGACTTTGGCCCGGGGCTCGGCGTTTTGCCGCATCGCGCGGATCTCCGGGTCCGTCTGTCGGTGTGACATGCACCGTTATAGTGGGGCACCCTAGGGCACCTGTTATATTAGAGATATGTAGATATATTTAGTGTATGGACAGCGGTAGCACGGTGGGACGGCTTATGGTGGGAGGTCTCCTTTCTTGATTGGTCGGATTAATAATTTATGCCGCCTCTTTTGCTTTAACACGTCCCTCTAGTGGACCTATGAACTATGATAGGCTACGTATTTGTCCACACAGAACTGGGTGACCTATGGGATTACAACATAGTAAACAATGATTTGTTAGGGGATCTCTGATTGGATGAATTCTTATATAAAGATATGCTCCTGCTGGTGTGATGTTAACCCCCGGAAGAAGGCTGATTGCTGAAACGTGCGTAGGGGTGGATATCACCATCCACAGGAGGTAAGTTTGTCTTGCACTTCATGTGACTAGCGTTTGTAGTAGCATTACTCTGTTTTGTAGTTAATGCTTGTCACTCTCTACCATTTGCTATTGAAAAGCGACTAGTGGGGTGTTTTTGATATGTGCAACCTCTCAGTAGCTTGTATGTGGGGGGTGGTATCTTTACTTGGGTTTCCCACCTTTTAATTTTATGTGATGTGTGTATCTTTTACCAATAAAGATTTTCTACTTTGCTTAACTGGGTTCCTATGTGCTTTTTTTCGGATATATTTAACTTTTGTGAACCCAGTAATGGGTCCTTTCTCTAGTAAGGAGCTAATTAATTGGATTTGATATAGGAGGTGTTTTAAAATGCTCCGTTGTTGGACTTCAACACTTTTGTTAAGCAGGAGCTAGGTATAAACTTTTTTTTTTTTTTATACGAGGCCTTGAAGTGATTAAGCAGGGGTTGTCCAGTATGGAGAACCCCATTGAACATTTTAAAAATAGGCCCATGGTGGTGCTAAAATGAAGGAAAAAAAAAACAAAACAAAACATATTAAAGCATATTCACTCCTCAATAGTGCTATTAGAACAATGTGGACTGCACACCCTAGCCCAAATAAATAAAAAATATTCAGAAGGATCCTCATTCCTCAGAAGCAAACCATATGCCATTTAATTCATGTACTATCCTCAATATTGCTGTCAGTGTCCCCTGCCGGTCTCTTGGCTTCACCTTGTGTCGAGGGAATCAGGAGACCGGTGTAGTGGTTACGTTGTGTCTGAACCAGATGAAAGTCTCAGGGCGGGTGCTGATCGGCTGCAGCAGTCTTCTGACTGACACAGAATGTGACTGTTTCAGCCAATCAATGGCTGCTGAATGGCAAAAGCTGTCACCCAATATTCCCCACAGCAAAGGGAAACTGAGGTCAGAGGACAGGCAGGGAACACTTGCAGTAGTACAGCGTAGTGGTGGGGCTCCAGAAGGCGCAGATTTTAATAGTAGTGGACAAAAAAAAAAAAAAATGTTCTACCTGATTTAAAGATGGGATTAGTAATATCAAATATCTACAAAGAGCTGAAGCAGATTTTAATCATTGTCAAACATGATGGTGCTGAGCCCATCCAATCTGTATTAGCTACAGAACTTCTCTTACAGGGGTGATTACTACTGGAGCTCCATAATACTCACCTAACAACCACCCACTAAATTCTCCTTTGTCAAATCTTTCCTGAATCTCAGATTGTTTCAGGACAGACGAGTCATCTGTTGACCCAGGACACTGTGAAACTACATCCAAGATCCTCATGTCGGAGTCACAGATGACCTGCACATTGATGGAGTGATAGTGCTTCTGGTTCCGATACATCTGCTCCATCTCGGAGGGGGGAGAGATGGCTATATGTGTGCATCCCACGGCACCCAAGACATCTGGGAATCCGTCGATGCTCTGGAAGCCTTGCTTTATGAGATGTAAGCCAGCAGGGTCGCTGGGGAACTTTATGAATTGGTCGGCGAGTTTTAGAATAGCAGATATGACCTCCGACAGGGCACGGCTGAAGGTGCTCTGGGTTATGCCGCCAGCTTCAGCCACAGTGCTCTGTAACGACCCACTGGTGAAATAATGAAGGGCACAGAGTAACTTTACAATCCCAGGAACGGCATTACTTCTCTTTGTAGTGGAGATTAAGTCTTTCTTAATGAGTTCATACAGAGACATTATAGCATCTGAATTAAGGCGGTAACGTTCTTTAATGTCCTGCTCATCGATCTCAGATAGATCAATTCTCGCAGGGAATATTCTCCTCCGTCGTCGCCGTCTTAAGAACTGTCTTCTGTTAATATTGCTTGCTCTGTACTGCCGTGGCGGGGGCTCGTAGCGAACTTCTTCATCTAATTCATGCCTGGCTCTCAATCTTCTCAGGATCAGATATGGCACCGTCAGGAACATGATGAACCAAGAAGTGGATACTGCAGAGCTGGGGATGACAAATACAATATAATGAACCCAAGCAAAAATACAACAAAAGGTTATAGTGCACGAGATCCCCAGTATTCAGCTTAGGGATACACAAGATGCATGGACCTTCCTGGCAATAAAGAGGAGACACATTGGTCCAGGACTGCAGAGAACATATCCACCATGTAAGGCTGCAGCACCGGACAAGTCTCCATGATATCACTGTACTGTGATACATGCCCCATTTAATAGAAGTGTAAAATTACTTACTATTTATAGAAGTGATGAGATCCTTAATGGTGGCAAAGAGCGAGCATCCAAGTAGAGTGTCTGGACTGAAGACAGTGGATCCAGGCGGAGTCCTTCATCCACAAGTGTCGCCGTTCTAAGGAAAGAGAGACACTTCCGGGAGTAACACCCTGGTGTGCATCCATATGGAATAAGGACGCAATGACACAATTGCAATTCTTTTATTTTCTTACTAATGTAATATGGTCAAAATGAGTATTGAAAGTGTGTACACCCATAAAGGTAAAAAATATTCTAATTCTGTAGGTTATACAGGGAAAGGCGTCCAAGGTGGGACATAAATACATACCCGGATTTTATCAGATATACAGGAGCCTGTGTATAAAACACACATGACTTCTGATACACCAAACTAATCACAATGTGCCTTGGTTTGCATCATCTCCTACCCCCGATAATGTATCACCTTGTCCATTTAAAGCCACACACAATGGGGACAAGAGATGTGAGACCTACCTATACTCCCGTATAAGCCGAGATTTTTTTCAGCCCATTTTTGGGGGCTGAAAGTGCCCCTCTCGGCTTATACGCGAGTCATATACGTCAGGGGGTTGGCGGGGGAGGGGAGCGGGGGTGTCAGATCATACTGACCCCCCTTGGCGCATCTTTGCAGCCCCCCTGCTTGTCCCACGGTCTCCGGCAGCTTCCGTCAGCAGTCACGAGGTACCGCTCAATAAAGACATGAATATGCGTATATTCATGTCTTTAATGAGCGGTATCACGTGACCGCTGAAGGCAGGCGCCGGAGACCGTGGGAGAACGGTGCTGCAGAGACGCACCGAGGGGGGGGGGGGGGGGGGGCGAGTATATACTATATTCACCTGTCGCCGTTTCCACGCTGCCTGCCGCATCCTCTGTCAGTGATGTTCAGGTCAGAGGGCGCGGCGATGTAGTTAGAGCGCGCCGCACTCTCTGCTGCTTGAACGTCACTGACAGACGATGTGGCAGACAGCAGCGTGGGAACGGTGATGGTGAATATCTCAGGTGCCGGGTCCTGAGCCAGCAGCGACACCGGCACCTGACCCCCAGCGACGGAGAGGTGAGTATGTAATCTTTTTTTATTTGCAGCATCAGCGGCATATGGGGCCTATTCCATGGAGCATCTTATGGGAGGGGGGGGCCTATTCCATGGAGCATCTTATGGGAGGGGGGGGCCTATTCCATGGAGCATCTTATGGGAGGGGGGGGCCTATTCCATGGAGCATCTTATGGGAGGGGGGGGCCTATTCCATGGAGCATCTTATGGGAGGGGGGGGCCTATTCCATGGAGCATCTTATGGGAGGGGGGGGCCTATTCCATGGAGCATCTTATGGGAGGGGGGGGCCTATTCCATGGAGCATCTTATGGGAGGGGGGGGCCTATTCCATGGAGCATCTTATGGGAGGGGGGGGCCTATTCCATGGAGCATCTTATGGGAGGGGGGGGCCTATTCCATGGAGCATCTTATGGGAGGGGGGGGCCTATTCCATGAAGCATCTTATGGGAGGGGGGGGCCTATTCCATGGAGCATCTTATGGGAGGGGGGGGCCTATTCCATGGAGCATCTTATGGGAGGGGGGGGCCTATTCCATGGAGCATCTTATGGGAGGGGGGGGCCTATTCCATGGAGCATCTTATGGGAGGGGGGGGTCTATTCCATGGAGCATCTTATGGGAGGGGGGGGCCTATTCCATGGAGCATCTTATGGGAGGGGGGGGCCTATTCCATGGAGCATCTTATGGGAGGGGGGGCCTATTCCATGGAGCATCTTATGGGAGGGGGGGCCTATTCCATGGAGCATCTTATGGGAGGGGGGGCCTATTCCATGGAGCATCTTATGGGAGGGGGGGCCTATTCCATGGAGCATCTTATGGGAGGGGGGGCCTATTCCATGGAGCATCTTATGGGAGGGGGGGCCTATTCCATGGAGCATCTTATGGGAGGGGGGGCCTATTCCATGGAGCATCTTATGGGAGGGGGGGCCTATTCCATGGAGCATCTTATGGGGGGGGCCTATTCCAGGGAGCATCTTATGAGGGGGGCCTATTCCAGGGAGCATCTTATGGGGGGGGCCTATTCCATGGAGCATCTTATGGGGGGGGGCCTATTCCATGGAGCATCTTATGGGGGGGGCCTATTCCATGGAGCATCTTATGGGGGGGGGGCCTATTCCATGGAGCATCTTATGGGGGGAGCCTATTCCATGGAGCATCTTATGGGGGGAGCCTATTCCATGGAGCATCTTATGGGGGGAGCCTATTCCATGGAGCATCTTATGGGGGGAGCCTATTCCATGGTGCATCTTAGGGGGGGGAGCCTATTCCATGGTGCATCTTAGGGGGGGGAGCCTATTCCATGGTGCATCTTAGGGGGGGGGAGCCTATTCCATGGTGCATCTTAGGGGGGGGGAGCCTATTCCATGGTGCATCTTAGGGGGGGAGCCTACTCCATGGTGCATCTTAGGGGGGGAGCCTACTCCATGGTGCATCTCATGGGGGCATATTCTATGGAGCATCTTATTGGGCCATAACCTTTATGGAGCATTATATGGGGTGTATTTTGTATGGAGCATCTTATAGGGCCACCATTATCCTATGTGCAGCATTATATGGGGTGTATTTTGTATGGAGCATATTATGGGGCCATTATGAACTGTATGGAGCATTATATGGGGCTCCTGATTCAATATGGATATTCAAAAACATTTAACCTATTGATGTCTCAATTCATTTTACTTTTATTGGTATCAATTTTTATTTTTGAAATTTACCAGTAGCTGCTGCATTTTCCACCCTAGGCTTATACTCGAGTCAATACGTTTTCCCAGTTTTTTGTGGCAAAATTAGGGGGGGGGTCGGCTTATACACAAGTATATACGGTACTATGCACACATGAGATCCACGAGTTCAGGACTGACACATATTTAGAAACAGTATGCCTTAGTATGGGGCTATAAGACGACATCTGTTGCCAACAGCAAGTCTCAAACAAGTCATGAGGACCAAAAACATCTGAGCAACTTATCTGCAACTTGCTGTCGCAAGAAAAATTTAGAACTGAGATTTTGAATTAGAAAGAAAAAAAAAAAAGAGTGGCCAAGTCACAAATAAGTCGCAGTCATCTGCCTTGTAGTCTATGTGAAGCGAGTCGCGTGCGAAACCACTAGCAGAAAATCCAACACATTTGGAAACAACTGAACCTTTGTCTTCCAGCTACAACCAGACTGTCTTACAGCTGTAGGAAGTCGCAGGATCTGACTTGTACGTGACGCATGTCAGCAGAAAGGTGATATGGGCATCAATGCCAGCTGCTATCACAGCAGAACTTTTACAATTGTCTAAACAGTCTTTGAAGCGCCAATTTCTACCAGAAGAACCCAGCCTTTAACTTGCTAACAAGGCTGTGTTCACACTTGGCTTTTTTGTAGCACTTTTTTTTTTTTTTAAATCTGCAGCATATCAATTCCTTCAGTGTTTTCGCAGCATAGTTTACACATTGAAATAAAAGTGTGCCAAAGACGTGCATACTTTACACTGCATTCTTCTTGCCAGCGCTCTGGAATTTGGTGCAATTAACAATGGGATGAGATGGGCACGTCCAGTACAGCGCTGCCTAGGGTAACACACCCCTGTGCACTGACCCCATCTTTGGTCCTAAAACCAAGGGCAGCAATTTATTCTGCTCTTTCTGTTTTTTTTTTGAAAACTGGAATTGATTCCATACAAATTATTGCAGAGGTTTTCCTTCACCAGGACAAAGAGCTAATTTATCATCATACCCTATAATCTATGGGTTCAGTCACCCAGGTTTTTTATGTGCTAATACTTTTCCGCTAGAAATTATTATTTTTTTAATTCGACATATCTTGAGACCTATAACTTTTCCATTTTCTCCTTTACAGAGCTCCACAATAGATTATTTTTTTCTGGAACGTCCTGTAGTTCTTACTGTTACCACTTTGGGGTACAGGCAACTTTTGATTTCATTTTATGTAAGGAAAGATGAACAAAAAAGATATCCTAAAAGATTCTTTATTTATGACATTCCTCTTGCAAAATAGATAAATAATTTTATACTATGTGTCGTTATGGAAACCGCAATACAAAATAAGGTGTTTTTTATTTTAGGTTACTTTTTCTCACGATGTTTATTTGTCATGCAATCCTTAGATAATGCACTGCACTACTAATGTAAAAAAAAAAAGAAACCCCAGAATGTCAGTGTTAGGGCTCATGCCGATGTCCATGGACCTCAGGTCGATCAAGGACCACCTGTGGCTCTCCCGACAGGAGCGTGACAGTTTCATATATTTCTAAGAGGCTGTCACACTCAGGTCAGGAGACCCATGGCCAGTCCGTGATCTGACCCAAATCTACAAATGTCGCCATTAGCGCTTATACTAACAGGACTACTAGATCTTACTTCTGGCATGATCTAATAGGCTTCCACACTTAGTAACTGGAACGTCTTTGTTACCATGGCAGCCCACTGACACGCTGCAGGGGGCCGACCGGGTGACAGAGGGAACATCCTCCCAAAGTCAGACTCCCTACTGGCATCTAAGGAAACAGCTGGCTCCCACTGTGTACGGCCGTGCACCATGGTGCGGTAACAAACGCAACACACAGATTTAGTGTGGTGATAGAAAAGTTTACATTTTTCCATTCCGTACGCAATAAAGACACGGCAAGTGACACAGCAATGGCAGCATAAGATCGAGGGGAAGGCTAAAGGGAGCGGACCTCATTTTGCATGAGAGCAGAACCACGTGGCTGACTAATGGTCCCGCAGTTTTGATGGGGTGAAACATCTGTTCCCCTGAAAAGTGAAGTCAATGATTAATGATCATTTTGAAAACCATAGCAGATGTTGGCGGCTTAGTATTTGGGACGTGACACGCCGCCCTACATCTCTAGTTACACATCAGTAGTTGTCGGAACTGTGCTGACATTATGGTCTGCAGAAAACAGCGGCTGTTCCTCTGATCTGTTCATGCGACCTCGCCGTGTGAGTGTATGATCAGTACAAAAGAAACGAGCAGCACAGACGAGCGGATAACAAAAAACAGATCCAAACAGTCTGATTTTTTGCTGACCTGAAAAAAGTCACTGGGGTGTTACATAAATTACACATTGGCTGAGTAAGGTATGTCCAAGGGGTAGAGTGACATGTCAAGCCTGATATGCCGTGGTGAGGAGACTTTTAAGCTGCAATGCTCCTCTGGGAAATATGCAGATTGTCTCTTCAGAGAGGAAGAGGACTAGAATTCTAGCGCCACCTACTGGAAGTAGCAAATGTCAACCCTCTAATGAGCCTTGTCACATAACTTAGAATAAAAGCCGAACTCTCAATTTGACTTTTTGGATCGCTACTTCCAATAGGTGGCGCTAGAGTTCCAGTCCTCTTCCTCTCTGAAGAAACAATTTGCATTTATGCAGGTATGTTACTGCTTCATATATAAGGGGCATTAACCCGAGACCTTCTTGTCTGAGTGTATATCTGTGGTCATGTGCGGTTTTGTTGTGGAGCTAACTACGGTACGTGTGCACGGCATAAGGCTCCAGTTATATCTGAACGTCTCACTATACAGGATATGAAAACATATGTAACGGTGCACTGACAACACTGTGATCACCGCGCTGATGGAAACATTGGAGACACAGGTATTAATGAAAGCGTTTTCACCTCCAGCCATTTCCATCACTGAGAACGTCAGAGCGGTTTTCGGTCACTGCATGAACTATGTATAAGAGCACACAGGGTTACAGGGAACGGCCTGATCACAGGACCCCCAGGACTTCCCCATCACACAGGTGAGCACCGTCATGTCTACTGCTAGGATGGGAGCACTGGGGTAATGTCTGATGGTATTGTGTGCGCGCACAGAACGGGGCAGAGACTGGGAATGGGCTACAGTTATTGCAGGCGTTATGGTACTGGAAAGCACCGATACTGGGGGACGGCGTACAGTGACTGCTAAGATTATGGTAATAGGGAGTCCTAGTATGGGGGTACAGTGGTTGCTGGTGTTAGGCCTCCAGAATGGGGGGGCTGCGCCTGCTGTACTATAGTATTGGTAACACTGATATGGGGAATGCTATGTTGGCGAGACTGTAGCTGATGCATTATGGTACTGAGGCACTAGTATCGGGGTTCTCATGCTGCTGGTATTGGGGGACAGTGTACTGGGGGTGCTATGACTGCTATATTAGGGTATTGGGTCACTGTTCAGGGGGTGCTGACTGTTGTATTAAGGGCACTGCTCGGGGGGCGCTCTGACTGACGGTGTTCGGTAGCGGGGGGCGCTCTGACTGACGGTGTTCGGTAGCGGGGGGCGCGCTGACTGACGGTGTTCGGTAGCGGGGGGCGCGCTGACTGACGGTGTTCGGTAGCGGGGGGCGCGCTGACTGACGGTGTTCGGTAGCGGGGGGCGCGCTGACTGACGGTGTTCGGTAGCGGGGGGCGCGCTGACTGACGGTGTTCGGTAGCGGGGGGCGCGCTGACTGACGGTGTTCGGTAGCGGGGGGCGCGCTGACTGACGGTGTTCGGTAGCGGGGGGCGCGCTGACTGACGGTGTTCGGTAGCGGGGGGCGCTCTGACTGACGGTGTTCGGTAGCGGGGGGCGCTCTGACTGACGGTGTTCGGTAGCGGGGGGCGCTCTGACTGACGGTGTTCGGTAGCGGGGGGCGCTCTGACTGACGGTGTTCGGTAGCGGGGGGCGCTCTGACTGACGGTGTTCGGTAGCGGGGGGCGCTCTGACTGACGGTGTTCGGTAGCGGGGGGCGCTCTGACTGACGGTGTTCGGTAGCGGGGGGCGCTCTGACTGACGGTGTTCGGTAGCGGGGGGCGCTCTGACTGACGGTGTTCGGTAGCGGGGGGCGCTCTGACTGACGGTGTTCGGTAGCGGGGGGCGCTCTGACTGACGGTGTTCGGTAGCGGGGGGGGGGCGCTCTGACTGACGGTGTTCGGTAGCGGGGGGGGGGCGCTCTGACTGACGGTGTTCGGTAGCGGGGGGGGGGCGCTCTGACTGACGGTGTTCGGTAGCGGGGGGGGGGCGCTCTGACTGACGGTGTTCGGTAGCGGGGGGGGGGCGCTCTGACTGACGGTCTCGGTAGCGGGGGGGGGGCGCTCTGACTGCCGGTCTCGGTAGCGGGGGGGGGGGCGCTCTGACTGCCGGTCTCGGTAGCGGGGGGGGGGGGCGCTCTGACTGCCGGTCTCGGTAGCGGGGGGGGGGGCGCTCTGACTGCCGGTCTCGGTAGCGGGGGGGGGGCGCTCTGACTGCCGGTCTCGGTAGCGGGGGGGGGGCGCTCTGACTGCCGGTCTCGGTAGCGGGGGGGGGGCGCTCTGACTGCCGGTCTCGGTAGCGGGGGGGGGGCGCTCTGACTGCCGGTCTCGGCAGCGGGGGGGGGGGCGCTCTGACTGCCGGTCTCGGTAGCGGGGGGGGGCGCTCTGACTGCCGGTCTCGGTAGCGGGGGGGGGGGGCGCTCTGACTGCCGGTCTCGGTAGCGGGGGGGGGGGGCGCTCTGACTGCCGGTCTCGGCAGCGGGGGGGGGGGGCGCTCTGACTGCCGGTCTCGGTAGCGGGGGGGGGCGCTCTGACTGCCGGTCTCGGTAGCGGGGGGGGGGCGCTCTGACTGCCGGTCTCGGTAGCGGGGGGGGGGCGCTCTGACTGCCGGTCTCGGTAGCGGGGGGGGGGGCGCTCTGACTGCCGGTCTCGGTAGCGGGGGGGGGGCGCTCTGACTGCCGGTCTCGGTAGCGGGGGGGGGGCGCTCTGACTGCCGGTCTCGGTAGCGGGGGGGGGCGCTCTGACTGCCGGTCTCGGTAGCGGGGGGGGGCGCTCTGACTGCCGGTCTCGGTAGCGGGGGCGCTGTGACTGCCGGTCTCGGTAGTGGTGGCAGTAGTATAAGGGCACTATGTCTGCTGTTAGGTATTGGGCACTGATATGGCGGTACAGTGGCTGCTGGTGTTATGGCACTGGGGGACACTGTAGTAGCTGAACACTTTCCCCTTTATAGAGCTGGAGGTGAGGCTCCATATAACCAGCAGAAAGTACATCACTAATGACACAAACACGTGACCTCCACACGGGAGAGGGCCATGTAATTTTTCCCCTATACACAAGGAAGAGATTAGTCAACCCGGTGAGGAACTACAAGTCCCAGCACCTGCCTACTACTCACCATTGTCACAGTGCTGCTGCTGCCGTCCTGCGCGTCTTTATCCACACTGTGATCATAGAAAACAAAATAGGAGCTTTGATGACGTCACGCCATGTAATCAATCACGTGTCTGGGAGGAGCCAGTGTTCGGGCTGTGCCGTATAGCGTGTAGGGGGCGGTGTAGGCCGGTTACACGACTATAGTAAGTCAGGGCAACCATCATGGCATTACAGCCCTTACTGGCGTATGGCGCCCCTCACTTCTGCTCACCTGGTACTAAGCCGTGCAGAGAGTTCCCGCCGGCTGCAGTGTGAGACGAGTGTAGCAGGGACGCGCAGTGACACACGCTGGGACACTCCTCACCCCGCCCACCGGCAGTCAGCAGCAGCGCCAGGAGCAGAGCATCCGGATCCCTCCCCTCCAGTAGCGTCACAGACTGTGGAGAAACATGGGGGCGGGGCTGAATGTAGGGGGTGGAGCCACAGACAACCAGGGAGAAGGAGGCAGAGGGAACTCAGGGAAATAACAGCAGGAGAGAAAAAAAAGGAGAGGACAGAAAACACAAGAGAGAGGTGAGAAGATTATATATATAGCAACACAACCAGAAACAGGAATAACTCGCATATAAACATAAGCACCAGAGAGCAAACACAGTCTAGTTCCAAAGAAAACCAACACGTTATTCAAAAAGTATTTTTTTAATCAATATCAATACAGAGGCCACAAAGCACACCAAGTGGAGCCCACTATTACCAATACATGGCAGACCAGATAAAATGTCAAATTCCCCAAAATCTACGGGTCACCGTGAGTCATTAATGTAGCCTAACTTCCATCATCTGGAAATCCAGTGTAGATAATGGCCAGTCACACAGCGACTAATATATGAATTGCTACAAGAACGGAATTATACTGGTCCAAAGCCCATAAGTGCCCATTAGCAATAGCAAAAATGGCATTAGAATAAAGCGCATGATACTGACAAAGTTATAAAGAGCATTAGCGTGCTCCACCTCACCCCAACGCGCGTTTCGTTTAGTACTTCATCAGGAGACGCTGCTCTATGCTCTTTATTCTAATGCCATTTCTGCTATTGCAGTTTTCAACTAAATGTCCATCTGAGGAGGCACGTTCAGTTGCAATATATTGCGGTATAGAAAGCCACCAGCTTTCTGCACAGCAATAGTTAATAGCTGCCAGCCAATCACAGGCCAGCAACTGATATCAGCGCGCACGTCGCCGGTGTATGACTTCACTGGCATGTGTTGGGGCGTCTGCGCCTCAAATAAATGAGGGAGAGGACACTGGGCCGTGGCCAGGTAAGGAGAATTTTTTTTTATTATCTCATATGGGGACAGGATGGGAGGTCATATGGGGGCAGGATGGCAGCTCATATGGGGGCAGGATGGATAGGAGCTCATATGGGGGCAGGATGGATGGGAGCTCACATGGCGGCAGGATGGATGGGAGCTCATATGGGGGCAGGATGGGAGCTCGTATGGGGGCAGGATGGGAGCTCATATGGGGGAAGGATGGGAGCTCATATGGGGGCAGGATGGATGGGAGCTCATATGGGGGCAGGATGGATGGGAGCTCATATGGGGGCAGGATGGGAGCTCATATGGGAGAAGGATGGGAGCTCATATGGGGGCAGGATGGGAGTTCATATGGGGGAAAGATGGGAGCTTACATGGGAGAAGGATGGGAGCTCATAAGAGAGAAGGATGGGAACTCATAAGGGAGAAGGCTGGGAGATCATATGGGAGCAGAATGGGCGCTCATGGGGGCAAGATGGGCGCTCATGGGGGCAGGATGGGAGCTCATATGCAGCAGATGGGAGCTTGTTATGAATGAGTCACCGTAGGAGGCAAAAGCAGAAATACAAGCTAAGTCCAGAAAACTAGAGAAGTTGGCAACTATCAGATTGCAGACCCCTGAACCTATCAACACAACTAGCAGTAGCCGTGGGGGGTTCCTACGATGCCCTAGACCCCTCGATCACAGCCGGAGAATTACATAGGCCGAAAGAAAGGGGAAATCTAAACTGCCCCAGAGCAGACCCCAAAGCAATAGGCATCCCCCAACATATAATGACGGTGAAGCAAGATGAAAATACTAACACAGACAGAAAGATAGACTGAGCAAAGACGGGGCCCAAAACTACCTAGATAGGAAAGGACAGGAAGGCTGCTGTCTGCAATCTGCCAAAACCCTATCAAAGACATAAGCCAACAAGCTGACATGAAAAAGGCCCTGAAGCAGCTAGGCTTCAAAAACTAAATCAGCACTCAGGTATTTTCAGAAGACAGAGCTAAATGAATTCAGCACACCCCAGCAGGGAATGGCAGAAATCCAGGAAAACAAAGTCAAAGCATAAAAGCAAAAGGCCGAGCAGCAAACTTAGCTTTAGAGGAGCAGGAATTCAGACTGGTCTCCAAGGATCCCACAGAGAAATCACCCGCAGGGCAGAAGGGTGTCGGTAGCCTTATATCCAGTCAGTAACTCCACTCAGCCAGTCATCATCATCAGCCTCAGGTGTTTGATAATCAGGCTTACTACCTTTCTTTACCAGAAGAGGGAGTTCCTCGGGCCTCAGTAATGAAGGGGAAAATGAACTCACAACAGTACCTCCCCCTTGAGGAGTGGTCACCGAACCCTCAACTACGCCATCAGGGTGAGCCCGATGAAAGGCACGCACCAATCTTTTGGCATGAATATCAGAGGCAGAGACCCAGGAATTATCCTCCTGACCATAACCCTTCCACTTAACCAAATACTGGAGTCTCCGTCTAGCCAGACGGGAATCCAGTACTTTCTCTACCTCATATTCCATGTTACCTTCAACCAATACAGGGTCTGGAGGTGCCACTCCCGGAACAACAGGTTCCACAAACCTCTTCAACAAAGATTTATGGAACACATTATGGATTTTAAATGTGACAGGAAGAGCCAAACGAAAAGAGACCGGATTAATGATCTCCACAATCTTGTAAGGTCCAATAAATCTAGGCTTAAACTTAGGAGAAGCCACCTTCATAGCAATATTTTTTGATGACAACCACACCATATCACCAACCTTAAACTGGGGACCAATGGTCCTATGTCGGTTGGAAAACCGCTGGGCTTTTTCCTGGGAGAGAGATAACTTATCCACCACTTGGTCCCAGATCTGGTGCATTCTCTCCACCACAGTGTCAACACCTGGGCAGGCAGAGGGCTCCACCTGCCCTGAAGAAAATCGAGGATGAAACCCAAAGTTACAAAAAAAGGTGACATCAAAGTGGCAGAACTAGCTCTATTATTTAAAGCAAATTCGGCCAAGGGCAAAAATGAAACCCAATCATCCTGATCAGCAGAAATAAAACATCTCAAATATGACTCCAAGGTCTGGTTTGTTCTCTCTGTCTGCCCATTGGTCTGAGGGTGAAAAGCAGAGGAGAAGGACAACTGAATTCCCAGCCTGGAACAGAAAGTTCTCCAAAATCTAGACACAAACTGGACTCCTCTTGTCAGTTACAATGTTCTCAGGAATCCCGTGCAAACGAACCACCTGTTGTAAAAACAGGGGCACCAACTCAGAGGAAGACGGCAACTTAGGGAGTGGTACAAGATGAACCATCTTAGAGAACCTATCACAAATCACCCAAATAACAGTCATCCTCTGAGAGACAGGCATATCAGAGATGAAATCCATTGAAATATGGGTCCATGGCCTCTTGGGGACAGGCAAAGGCATCAACAACCCACTAGAGCAAGAACACGATTTAGACCGGGAGCACGTCCCACAGGACTGCACAAAATTCCTGACATCACGAGACAAGGAGGGCCACCAAAAAAAACGACTCACCAGATCTCTAGTACCAAAAATACCTGGATGACCAGCCAAAGCAGAGCAATGAACTTCAGACATCACTCTCTTCTTCCACTGGTCAGGAACATACAACTTTCCACTGGGACAACGCTCAGGTTTGTCCTCCTGGAACTCTTCCAGAGCACGTCTCAAATCGGGCGAGATGACAGAAAGAACTACCCCTTCGCCTAAGATGGTATCAGGCTTGGTCACCACAGGAGAATCAGCAAAGAAGCTCCTAGAGAGGGCGTCTGCCTTGACATTCTTTGTTCCAGGAAGAAAAGAAACCACAAAATCAAAACATGTAAAAAACAAGGCCCACCTAGCCTGTCTAGGGTTCAAGCGCTTAGCCGACTCTAGGTAAATCAAATTCTTGTGGTCAGTGAGGACCACGACTTGATGCTTAGCTCCCTCCAACCAATGTCTCCACTCCTCAAATGCCCATTTCATGGCCAACAGTTCCCTATTCCCCACATCATAGTTACGTTCAGATGGAAAGAACTTTCGGGAAAAGAAAGCACAGGGATTCATTTTAGATGTTACAGGATCCTTTTGGGACAAAACAGCTCCTGCACCAATCTCAGAAGCATCCACCTCTACCTGGAATGGAAGTGAGACATCAGGTTGCCGCAAAACCGGGGCGGAGGTGAATCTTCGCTTCAGCTCCTGAAAGGAAGAAACAGCCTCCGGAGACCAATTTAACACATCAGCACCCTTTTTAGTCAAATCAGTCAATGGCTTGGCAATACTAGAAAATTTTGCTATAAATTTCCGATAAAAATTAGCAAAACCCCAAAACTACTGGAGGGCCTTCAAAGAAGTGGGCTGAACCCAATCGTGAATGGCCTGTACCTTGGCCGGGTCCATTTCAATAGTTGACGGGGACAAAATAAATCCCAAAAAAGAAATCCTCTGTACTCCAAAAAGGCATTTAGATCCTTTGACATACAGGGAATTCTCCCTCAAGATCCGGAACACAGTCCGAATATGTTCCACATGAAAATCCCAATCCTTGGAGAAGATCAAAATATCATCCAGATAGATAATCAAAAATTTATCGACAAAATCTCGGAAAATATCGTTCATGAAGCACTGGAAGACAGAAGGGGCATTAGTGAGCCCAAAAGGCATCACCAGGTACTCAAAATGTCCCTCCGGAGTATTAAACGCCGTCTTCCATTCATCCCCATGCTTAATGCGAATAAGATTATACGCCCCCCTGAGGTCAAGCTTGGTAAACCAGCAAGCACCTTTAACTCTGGAGAATAGATCAGAAATCAGGGGTAACGGATACTGATATTTAACAGTAATTTTGTTGAGGGCACGATAGTCAATACAAGGCCTTAATGAACCATCCTTTTTAGCCACGAAAAAAAACCCAGCACCTAAGGGTGAAGAGGATGGTCTAATATGACCCTTCTCCAATGCCTCCTTAATATAGGATCGCATAGCCTCGTGCTCGGGTACAGATAAATTGAAAATCCGACCCTTGGGGAATTTACACCCCGGGTTCAGCTCAATTGCACAGTCATAACTCCTATGAGGAGGCAAAGACGCAGACTCATTCTCACTAAATACATCATAAAAGTCAGCCAAATAGTCAGGAACATCATGCGACTGGGGAGAGGTGGAGAAAACAGGAGCATCACTAAGGGCACACCGACAACCCCAACTCACCACAGACAAAGATTTCCAATCCAGAACTGGATTATGGATTTGCAACCAGGGGAACCCTAGAACAATGGTATCATGCAAACTATGCAACACCAAAAATCTGCAATTTTCTTGAAGTTCTGGGGCGACCCGCATTACCACCTGGGTCCAAAACTGAGGTTTATTCTTCGCCAAAGGAGTAGCATCAATACCCCTCAAAGGGATAGGCGTCCGCAGAGGTGTCATAGGAAATCCACAACGTTTAGCAAAATCCAAGTCCATCAGGTTAAGAGCTGCTCCTGAATCCACAAAAGCCTTGGCGGAAAATGTGGACAGGGAGCAGATCAGAGTAATTGCCAGAAGAAACTTAGGTTGAACACCACCCACAGAAAATGTGTGTGCAAAACGTTTCTCTCGTTTAGGGCAGACAGAAATAATATGCGAGACATCTCCACAAAAAAAACACAGCTTATTACGCCTTCTGAACTCCTCATGTTTCGCCCTAGACAAAACTCTATCACATTGCATAGGTTCAGCCATTTGTTCAACAGGTGGCAACATCTCTCGTGTAGTTTTGCGTTCACGTAAACGCCGATCCACCTGAATGGCTAATGACATAGAATCGTCAAGACCAGAGGGAACAGGAAATCCCACCATAGTATCTTTTACAGTTTCTGACAAACCCTTCCGAAAGAGGGCTGCCAAGGCACCATCATTCCAGGTAGTAAGGACCGCCCACTTTCAGAATTTTTGACAGTACAACTCTGCCGAATCCCGACCCTGGCTTAATGCCAACAGGGTCTTTTCAGCCTGATCAATAGCATTAGGTTCATCATACAACAACCCCAAGGCTTGAAAAAATGCGTTCACATTATTCAGAATAGGATCATCAGGTTTCAAAGAAAATGCCCATTCCTGGGGATCGCCGCGCAGCAAAGAGATGACAATTTTAACCTGCTGCGCGGAGTTCCTCGACAAGTTAGGCTTCAAGGCAAAAAATAATTTACAATTATTCTTGAAATTCAAGAATTTAGACCGATCCCCAAAAAACACATCAGGAGTGGGAATCTTTGGTTCAGCAGCATGTGAATGAGCAAGATAGGCGGAAATTCCCCGCACTTCAGCAGCGAGCTGCTCCACACGATCAGACAATTGCTTCATCTCCATTGAGAGAAAAATTCCCCCTACGGCCTCAGAGATATAGAGGAAAAAATATGCACACAAAAAAAAAAAAAATTCTGACACTTTTTTTTTTTCTTTTTACAATTCTCTCCTGCTATTGAGTACCCTAGGATCTGCGGTATGGCTGGTGATTCTGTTGTGATGAGTTACCGAAGGAGGAAAAAACAAAATACCAGCTAAGTCCAGAAAAAACAGAGAGGTTGGCAGCTATCGGATTTCAGACCCCTGGACCTATCCACAACAACTAGCAGTAGCCGTGGGGGGTTCCTACGGTGCCCTAGACCCCTCGATCACAGCTGGAGAACTAAATAGCCTAAAGACAGAAAGGGGAAAAAACTAAACTGCCCCAGAGCAGACCCCAAAGCAATAGGCAGCCCCCAACATATAATGACGGTGAAGCAAGATGAAAACACTAACACAGATAGAAAGATAGGTTGAGCAAATGATGGGGCCCAAGCTAACTACATAGGACAGGATAGGAAAGCTGCTGTCTGCCATCCGCAAAAACCCTATCAAAATGAGCCAACCGACTGATAGGAAAAACAAGCCCTGAAGTCGCTAGGCTTCAAAAGACTATATCAGCACTCAGGTATATTCTGAAGACAGAGCAAAAGTTCAACAGATCAGAGACAAAAATGGAATTCAGCTCACCCCCGGCGGGGATGGCAGAACTCCCAAAAAACAAGGCAAAACAAAACAAAACTGAAGAGTACAAAGCAGAGCCGAAAAACTTAGCTTTGAGATGCAGGAATCAGACTGGTCTCCAAGAATCCAGCAGGAAAATCACCAGCCAGGAAGAAGGGCGTCGGCAGCCTTATATCCAGTCCTCAATTCCAGCCACCCAGTCATCATCTAGCTTCCCAGGTGTTTGATAATCAGCCTCACTACCTTCCTTCACAAGAGGAGGGAGTTCATCAGACCTCAATGGTGAAGGGAAAAATGAACTCACAACAGTCAACTTTCTTTCATGGAATGTTCGCAGTCTGGGGGATGCTACTAAAAGGGTGGCAGTTATGGATTATATTAGACCCCATTTTCCTGCAATAGTGTGCCTAAAGGAAACTCATCTGGAACAAGATAAAATATCATTCTTGACTCGTGCATGCATGAGCTGTGGATATCACTCAACATGTTTGGGTTATTCTAGAGGAGTCAGTATTTTGGTCCATAGGTCTATCCCTTTTATATTGATTGCATCTACAATAGATCAAAACGGTAGATATGTAAGTATTCACTGTAAAGTTTTTAAAACGAAATTGTTATTGATAATAGTATATATTCCTCCCCCTTTCAATAATACTGTCATAAATATTATAGCTGGTATTATTGGAAGGACCCCTGGGGTTCCGGTGATGTGCATGGGGGATTTTAATAATATCATTCACCCATATCTGGATAAGCACAATGCGGATGCAAGCCTACAACATCACCCTATTTCTAGATTTGGGGAGATGGTGGCGGAGCTCTCATTGTTGTATCTGTGGAGAATTAAATATCCTAAGTCTAAGCAGTTCTCGTGCTATTCTAAAACGCATAATACTCTATCTAGAATAGACTTGGTCCTGGGTTCGGAAGAAATATTGCACGATGGACAAAATTGCATACTTACCCAGAGTACAATCTGATCACTCTCCCATACTAACTAGTCTTAACCTCCTACCGGGTTTGAGTCTTTCTTGTAATTTGTGGTCATTCAACCCTTTTTGGTTACAGATTGTAGACATAGAGCCGATCTCGCTTGCCCTCAAACATTATTTTCGTGAACTGGTGAGGTATCGCTTAATATGATATGGGATGCTATGAAAGCCTGTTTGAAGGGGACTTTAATTCAGGGGGTCAGCAGGTCCAAGACTAAATCTAACCAGTTTGAAGTATTTCTTAGGGAAGGTGTCCAGGCGACAGAGCATAAATTCATATCTACAGGGGAATCACGAGATTTGTTGGAGTGGAAGGAGACACCAAAGGCGTATGACTCTCACATTAAAGAAAGAGCTAATACCAAAAGATTATTTTCACAGCACAGATTTTTTGAAGAAGGGGAGAAGGCAGGCCACCTCTTAGCAGTAATTTCTAGGGCACAGAGAGGGAATTCATTTATTGGAGCACTCAGGGAACAAAATGGAGTATTGGTTAATTGTCCTGACAAAATTTTAACAATTTTTTCTGAATTTTATAAAGAGCTTTACAGCTCTAAGTTACAATATAACAAAGAACAAATAATGTCTTACATGGATGGTATTTCATTGCCCACACTTTCAGACACGGACAGGATTTATTTAAATAGTCCAATAGTATTACAGTTGGAAAAATTACAAGATGTGGTTGCATCTATGCCCAATAATAAATCACCGGGTTCAGATGGCATACCTGCGGAAATTTATAAACAGTTTGGAGATGTTTTACTTCCCCAGCTCCTTAAGACCTTTCAGGGGGCGACTGGGACTGGCTCTCTACCCCCATCAATGCAGGAGGCTCTAGTTGTAGTTATCCTTAAACCAGACAAAGATCCTTTATTGCCTGATTCTTACAGACCTACGTATCTCTCTGTTGCCTACAGATGTTAAAATTATTGCCAAAGTATTAGCCACCAGACTGAACAACGTGATATCTTCCCTAATCCATACAGATCAATCTGGATTCTTGCCCTCCAGATCAACAGCGGTAAATATTCGACAGTTATATCTTAATTTACAATTACCGGCCGGCAACTCGGGAGACAGGGTGTTCTGCTCTCTTTATGCAGCCAAGACCTTTGATTCTGTTGAGTGGGAATTTCTCTGGGCTGCACTAGATAAATTTGGGCTGGGGGATTCATTTATCTCTTGGGTAAAGCTCCTATATTACTCTCCTAAAGCAAGAATTAAGGTTAATGGCCGTCTCACTACTCCATTTCACATGGGCAGGGGTACGCGACAGGGATGTCCCTTGTCTCCATTGTTATTCACTATGACCATTGAACCCATGGCAGCAATGATTAGATCTAATCCAAAAATAACGGGGTTTCAACGAGGAGGACTAGAGGAAAAGGTTGCCTTATATGCCGATGACACATTGCTTTTTCTGGCTAATGCATCTCATGTGCTGCCAGAGGCCATGAGGGTGATTCAGGAATTTGGGCAATATTCTGGGTTGAGGATCAACTGGGGCAAATCAGCACTTCTACCAGTGGATAATACGGCTAATACATCCAATTATAATTTTTCAGACCTACGGGTGGTCTCACAATTTAAATATTTGGGGGTACAAATTACACCGCTGGTCAGTGATTATGAGAGCCTTAATCTCCTTCCCATTCTTTTTAAGCTTAAGAAAGATATCTGGCTACGTTTGCCTTTATCGGTGGTGGGACGAACTAACCTAATCAAAATGATCTGGATACCTCAATTACTATACATGCTACACAATTCACCACAATGGATCCCGCAGAGATTTTTCCATAAGATAAATTCACTATTTAGAGAGCTAATATTGGGTAAAGGACCTCCACGGATCAGATTGGAACTTTTGCAAAGAGAAAAAAGCAATGGGGGTTTGGCTGTCCCTAACCCATGGGTTTACTACATGGCAGCACAGTTACAACACATATGCGGTTGGGATGATACTGGGGGAGGAGGAGCTCAGCGTCAACTTTTGCAACAATTGTTATGACTCGGATAGTCTCTATGAGGTATTGGAAACGGGGGGGATTTGGTACAAAAACACATGAATTCCCTACTCCGCTGTTAATACACAAGCTATGGGAAAGAGTTAAAAAAAATGCAGGATATCCATGGGGTGTCTCAGTATACTTCTATATGGAATACCCCTTCCCTTTCTAATTTCAGTCACTTGGAGGGTTTTGAGAGCTGGGCCCGAAGAGGGATGCGTAGATTTGAACATATATTGGAGGGAGATAGAATTAGAGATTTTACTTATTTGCGTATGGAATTTGGGATCCAGAATTCAGAATTTTACAAGTATTTACAACTTAGACACGCGTACCAAGCAGAAAGCCTCATTGTAGGAAAACCCATGCAACAGAATAAGATTATAAGAGCGTATTGAAAAATCCACAGGAACAGCTGGGATGATTTCTCAGTTATATTGGGATATACTGCATTTGGTGCTTATGAATCATCCTGTACGTGCGAAGGAGAGGTGGGAGCGAGATATTGGTCCTATTGAGGACAATTTATGGTCAGAAATATTAGAAAGAGTTCCTGGATTCTCGCTGGGAGAAACCCATCATTTGTCACATTTATACGTAATTCATCAAGTTTATCGCACTCCCAAGTTTTTGTTCGGTATTGGAGTTAGGCCCAATCCTCTTTGTCAGGGGTGAACCTAGCCTCTCTGCTGCCTGAGGCGAACAGCAAAATGACGCCCCCCCCCACACAAAGTAAATTTTCATATCTATCCTGGAAAACTGAGTACAATAGTGGACATTTTGATTTAGATAAATAAAAAAAAAAGGTGTCCAAACACAAGGATGTCAGTGCCATCACACGCACATACAAGAACAACACAGAAGTATCCAGAACAAGGGCCATTAATGGCAATGGTAGGCCTGGCACTGGGCCGGACTGGAACAAAAATGCAGCCCTGCCACACAAATCCCACCAGCCCACAAACTATAGCACTCCTCACCCCGATCAGTGAATTTTTGCTATACTTTGTCATCCCCATATCACTCTCTTTAAGGAGTTATTTGAAGAGCCACATGTGAATGGCACCACAGTGCGTATGATTGACCACAGCTCCATTTACATGGTGCTCTTCAAAGCTACGTTTCCTAGGATCATGGGTGTCCCAGCGGTCAGATCCACAACAAACAGAAAGTCATCCCTTATCCCCACATAATGCTCCATACAGTATTATGGGCCCCATATATTACTGCATACAGTATAATGGGCACCATATACTACTTCATACAGCATAATGGGCACGATATATTACTTCATACAGTGTAATGGGCCCCATATAATGCTCCAGACAGTATAATGGGCCCCATATAATTCTTCTATTCTCCCCAAACCCCACTGCTCTGGTCTCCTCAGTGTATTCTGATCCTCCTCACTGCTTGGCACAGGGACATCATTACCTTTACGTATATAATTGTCCACTTGGACTGATAGTAATAGTGATTTGTTTGTACCCTGTTGTCTGGGGCTGGCCCTCTTTAAGGCTGAGTGCACACGTACTTTTTTACCCTGCGGATTTTTCCACGCAGAATTGAAGAAATCCGCAGGTCAAATGACCTGCATTTTTCCTGCGTATTTCTTCCATTTTAATGCGGTTTTCTTGCGGTTTTTGTGCGGTTTTCCACTGCGATTTGGTGACTGGGGAGGTGGAAAACCACACAAAAGAGGTGACATGCTGCGGATTTTGAACTGCAGGAAAACCGCGCGGAAAAATCCGCAGCATCTGCACAGCGTTTTTTTTTTAACATTGATTTACGTTATACTGTAAATCACACTGCGGATCCACAGCATTTCTGCGCGGTAAAATCCGCTGCGGACCCGCAGGAATTCTGCATCGTGTGCACACAGCCTAAGGGGTGCTCAGGGCATATGATTATACACCAATAAAAAGTATGAGAGGCTCAAAGTGACCAGTGCCACCTAGTTTCCTACCCCCCTTATTCTACTGGTACTGTGGGCACGCTGACTGGTACTGAGGAAAAGAAACAAAGAACAGAGAGAAAAAAGAAAACAGAGAAAGAAAGAACAGAGAGAGAGAAAGAAAGAACAGAGAAAGAAAGAAGAAAGAAAGAATAGAGAAAGAAAGAAAAAGAAAAAATATAACAGAGAGAGAAAGAAAAAAAGAAAGATTAGAGAGATAAAGAAACAGAGAGAAAGAAAGATTCTATAAAGATACTATAGCAGCCCGGTTCCCACTGTAGTGCCCACCTGAGCCTCCCGATACAGGACATATCATGATCCACTCACATGGCCGGCATCCCCGAGTTCAAGGCGATCCTGCTGTCCGCGCTGTTGGAGGAGGACACGGTGATGGACCTGAAGCATTCCTTGAAGTGCCTCCATGGTTCCGTCACAATCTCCTCCCGAAATTACCTCATTTCCAGTCAGCTTCTAGCACATCACTTCCGGTGGAACGTCACTTGCAAATTTTAAATTGCTCCTCGGGGCTCCGTCGTGTACTCCTGTGTCCGCTGGAAAAGTAAGCTCCCAGCCGGGGCAGTATCTCTCTCAAAATCGGGACTGTCCCGCTGGGAGGTAGGAATGCTCCCCACCATACACCTTGTACACGTATTTCTCCGTATACATCATACACACACGGTTCTGCTTTTTATGCCTCGTACACACGGCTCCGTTCTGTACACCTTGCACACACACGGCTACACTCAGTACACACATGGCTCCACTCCATATACCTCATACACATGCGACTCTGCTCCGTATACCTTATAGGCACGTGGCCACGCTCTGTAAACCTTGTACACAAATGGCTCCACTCCGTAAACCTTGTACACATGCGGTTCTGCTCCATACACCTCACACACACACACGGCGCTGCTCCATACACCTCACACACACGCGGCGCCGCTCCATACACACACGTGCGACTGCTCTGTACAATTCACACACTCGCGGCTCTGCTCCGTACACCTCGTACACACACAGCTCTTCTCCGTACACCTCGCACACACGGCTCTGCTACATCCACACTAAACCCTCCCTGACCCCACACATAAACTTCACCTCATCCAGGACGATGAGAACCAGCACAGACAGCAGAGTCCTGCATAAACCAAGGGCTGATACTGGGTACTGGGGGAACATTATACTGTGTATGGGGGGGTGGCGGTACTGGGGGAACATTATACTGTGTGGGGGGGTGACGGTAGTGGGGAACATTATACTGCCTGTGGGGGATGGCGGTACTGGGGGAACATTATACTGTGTGGGGGATGGCAGTACTATGGGAATATTATACTGTGTGGGGGCGTGTCGGCAGTGGGGAACATTATACTGCGTGTGGGGGATGGCGGTACTGGGGGGACATTATACTGCATGTGGAGGATGGCAGTACTGGGGGAACATTATACTGTATGTGGGGGGATGGTGATACTGTGGGAACATTATACTGTGTGTGGGGACAGGAAAGGGACATTGTAATATGTGTTTTGTTACTTCCTGTCTTCCATACTTGGGTCATATGCATCTATCAGAGGAAAAGGAACAAAATGCTATGATTCTTAGAAAGTGACAACAAAAAAGCACCAAGATAGTCTCAGCTCTGAAAAGGTTACTGCCCCCTGTGCCCAGTAATGGGGAATCTCCAGCACCTACCTCCACCCGCAGAGCCACACTCCACATGGAGGCCCCATTATTCTCTATGTGGATTGTGGCTCTGCGGGTGGAGGATGGCCAGTACAATTGAAGCTCTGACCGCCGGGTCAGAACGACGTCAGCAGCGTGATGATGTCATGTGATCACGCTGCTGACGTCACTCCCCGGCGCCCAGAGCAAACGCTGGTGGTAAGTGTGCTCCTCTGTGGAGCTGAAGAACCACCGAAGATGGGAGATGGGGGGGTGTTAATGAGTGGCGATGGTGGTTAATGAGTGGAGATGGGGGTTAATGAGTGGAGATGGGGGTTATTGTGGGGATGGGGTTAATGTGTGGGGGTTAATGTGTGGGGGTTAATGTGGGGATGGGGGTTTATGAGTAGAGATGGGGTTAATGAGTGGAGATGGGGGTTAATGTGTGGGGGTTAATGAGTGGAGACGGGGTTAATGTGGGGATGGGGGTTAATGTGTGGGGATGGGGGTTAACGAGTGGGGGGTTAATGAGTGGGGATGGAGGTTAATGTATGGGGGTTAATGAGTGGAGATGGGGTTAATGTGGGGATGGGGTTAATGTGTGGGGATGGGGGTTAATGAGTGGGGATGGGGTTAATGTGTGGGGGTTAATGAGTGGAGATGGGGTTAATGTGGGGATGGGGGTTAATGAGTGGAGATGGGGTTAATGAGTGTGGGGGTTAATGAGTGGAGATGGGGGGTTAATGTGTGGGGGTTAATGAGTGGAGATGGGGGTTAATGTGTGGGGGTTAATGAGTGGAGATGGGGGTTAATGTGGGGATGGGGGTTAATGAGTGGAGATGGGGTTAATGAGTGTGGGGGTTAATGAGTGGAGATGGGGGTTAATGTGTGGGGGTTAATGAGTGGAGATGGGGGTTGTGTGGAGCTTAATGAGTGGAGATGGGGGTTAATGTGTGGGGGTTAATGAGTGGGGGTTAATGAGTGGGGGGGTTACTGAGTGGAGATGAGGTTAATGTGGGGAAGGGGGTTAATGTGTGGGGATGGGGGTTAATGAGTGGGGGGTTAATGAGTGGGGATGGAGGTTAATGAGTGGAGATGGGGGTTAATGAGTGGAGATGGGGGTTAATGAGTGGAGATGGGGTTAATGAGTGGAGATGGGGGTTAATGTGTGGGGGTTAATGAGTGGAGATGGGGTTAATGTGGAGATGGGGATGTGTGGGGGTTAATGTGGGGATGGGGTTAATGAGTGGAGATGGGGTTAATGAGTGGGGATGGGGGTTAATGTGAGGGGGTTAAGGAGTGGAGATGGGGTTAATGTGGGGATGGGGGTTAATGAGTGGGGATGGGGGTTAATGTGTGGGGGTTAATGAGTGGAGATGGGGGTTAATGAGTGGGGGGGTTAATGAGTGGGGGGGTTAATGAGTGGAGATGGGGTTAATGAGTGTGGGGGTTAATGAGTGGGGGGTTAAAGAGTGGGGGGTTAATGAGTGTGGGGGTTAATGAGTGGAGATGGGGGTTAATGAGTGTGGGGGGTTAATGAGTGGAGATGGGGGTTAATGTGTGGAGGGGTTAATGAGTGGGGATGGGGGTTAATGTATGGGGGGATTTGGAGTGGGGGTACATAATGTGTGGGGAGATTTGGAGTGGGGGTACATAATGTGTGGGGGGATTTGGGAGTAGGGACGAGGGGTTATTGAGTGGGGATGGGGGATACTTAATGTGTGGGGGGATTTGGAGTGGGGATGGGGGTACTTAATGTGTGTGGGAGATTGGGGATGGGGGGATTTGGAGTAGGGATGGTATTTAATGTGTGTGGGGAAATTTGAGGACACAAAATGAAGAGTATGTATGTATGAGGGCATGTATGAGGAAATAGTATGGGTGATGGGTGCAGACAGTAAGGGGTGCGAACAGGTGAATGTATGTGGACACAGTATGGGGAGTCGGGGGTATGTGTGAGCAGACAGTATAGAGAGTGAGGGGGTAAATATATGAGGAGACAGTATGGTGAACAGAGGGGATGTTAGAGGAGACAGTATGAGGAGGGAGGGGAATAGTGTGAGGCGACAGTATATTGCAGATATTTTTATTTAAGAGCATTATAATGACACTTCTATCTTTAAGGGGATCGTGTGGAGATTTGCTGCAGAAGACCGGAGAAGATGGAAGTCTGCAGAGACGAGATGTGGATGAGAAAACTCATCATGGGGTCTGGACAAGAATAAGAAAAGGAGAACGACTTCAGAGACGACGTCATCTATAAGGTACCTGGATGTAAATGTTATTTGTGATACTGACTAATTCTCATGTTTTTATTTGTTAGGAACATTAAAGGGGTTGTCCAGGTTTGTACGGAGTCTGCAGTCATTCTATGTGACTGCAGACTTCTGAATTCTCACAGTGCTTACTGAACGTTGTCAGGATTCTCTCGTGCCGGTAATTTACATACATACGGTCACATGCTGACTAGACATGTGTGGTCTCACTCAATGATAATGTACTGAGTGAGGCCGGGCACGTCTAGTTGGAATGTGGCCAGAAGTATATAAATCACATACTTGTGCTGACATGACTGTACATCGCCAAGGGAGAATCCTAAAAGTGTGCAGGTGCATTCATTGTGAGAATTCAGAAGCCTGCAATGTCAGGATTCAGCTCTGCAGGTTCCAGCAGTCATCACATGGACACTTCACTCACTATGCGATTGTCATACTTATGGTCCTGTGACAACGAGCTTCTCATCCTGCTTTCAGTTTTTTACTGAACATGGAGAGCAGCTCGCAGGTACATGGCGAAGGCCGGTTTCACATTCGCGCTTTTGAGCGCAGCGACGGCCTGCGCACGGCCGCCGCTAAGCCCCGCCCCCTGCCCCGCCTCCACCAGTATCTCCGCCTCCGGGCGCATGACGTTGCATGCGTCATGCGTCCCCTATCTTCATCACAGAGGGCGCAAGCCGTGCGCAGTCTGCGCACAGTCTGCGTTTGGCGGCGCATGCGTCCTTTTGACGGTGCGCCGAGGACAACCAAAATGCAACCGGTTGCGTTTGACGCTGCTCGGCGCACCGTCAAAAGGACGCATGCGCCGCCAAACGCAGACTTTGCGCAGACTGCGCACGGCCTGCGCCCTCTGTGATGAAGATAGGGGACGCATGACGCATGCAACGTCATGCGCCCGGAGGCGGAGATACCGGTGGAGGCGGGGCAGGGGGCGGGGCTTAGCGCGCCGTCCGCGCGTCGTTTAAACGCTAGTGTGAAACTAGCCTAAGTGTGCAAGTCGCATATGTACTTGGGGGGGGGCGCCGAACCAAATTCTTGCCCTGGGTGCCAGAAAGCCTAGATGCAACTCTGTCACACAGTCACACAAACACAAGTGACTCACCTATCACCTCAAACAGCATTGCAGCCAGGAGCACGGCGTCAGCTTATCTGATTGCAGGGGACAAAGCTGCTCTGCCACCCCCTCTCTTCAGAGACTCTGTGCCGCCTGAGCTGACTTCTCACCTTGGCTCATGGATGATGCGGCCCTGTGCATATGTGTTGAGGCAAATGTGCATGTACATGTTATGGTGTATGTGTGCTGAGGAGAGTTTGTGTGCTGAGGAGAGTATGTGTTGAGGTGTGTTTACGTGTTGTGGTGTAGTTACCACTATGTCAGCTAGGGGGCGCTGTGTGGGTGTCCCAGGACGGGTGTACAGGCACATTCAGTGTGGTAACAGGAGCAGGGTCCTAAATGACCATTATGGGTCTCAAGGTGGGTGGCCTTGGGATGCAGGCTCCAGGGTGTATTGATCAGCAGAGGTACTGCTGATCTTTCTGTTACACTGTGTCAGGGAAACCTGTGTGTGTCTGTTCAACCTTTAGTGATGTCATAGCCATGTGATCACCTGTGGGTGTGGTTACAGGGCTATGTAATTGAGGTGTTTGGCACATGTGAGAGAGAGTGGAGGGAGTCTGTGAGAGTGTGGACAGACTTCCCTGTGTCCAGGGGGGACACTACAGAGAGGGGCCTGTGTGCTAAGGAAGGAGAAGCCTTCCTGGGTCTGCGGCTGCAGATAGAGCGCTGCTCTGGACATTGCCCTGAGCTGGGTATATTAGTGTATATGGGGAGGACTACACCTCCCAGCATGTGCTGAGACTCTCGGTCCGAGTCTGAAGCCACGGACGTTTATGTTCTTTTGTGCCAAAGCTAGAGGCTATTTTGGTGATATGCTGATTTATGGTTTATGGAGCAAATAAACCTCATGAACTTTGGGAAGAACCTGCCTCATGATTGTCTCCCGCTGCACCTGAGCGAGTCACATCCCTACAATTGGTGACAGACTGCGGGCAGCCATTCCCAGAAGCACGTGTGGCAGTGCTGGCGATTCTGAGCCAGGAGAGCAGACGGTCTGACAACCGTGAGTAATACTGACCGAGGTCAGAGAAAGTGACTATTAATATTTGTGGGATACCTCTGAGGAGAAGAGGCGTCCAGGAACCTGTGGGGCCGACACAGGTAACAGACAGGAGTCTGTGTTGCACTGACCAGGGTCAATTAGAGACTGTGTACCTGGAGGGTCAGTGTTGGGAGGTTCTGGGAGAGGAATCGGATCCCTGGAACACGTGAGATGACCTTGGACCTGGTGAGGCCGGTGTGTTGGGAGACCCTGGGAGGAGGGTCGGCTCCCTGAATAGCACCCGATGTGCCCTGTGTGTTGGACGGTCTCAGGCGGAGACGGTACGTCCTGAGTGGCACACGAACAGGACACGTGAGAGACTGTGCATGTGGTTTTTTTTTTTTTCCTTTTCCTTGTTTTCTCTGCAAAAACTTGAAAGTGTTTGCTGTGGCTCAGTGGGGTCACGAAGGTCTCGCAGCACAGGGCCCTGGTGTTTTTCCTGGGAGCATTGGTAGCAGACGCTGTCTGTCTACACCATCCTGCTGCAGCTTTATTGCATGTGACTAAGGCTGGTTTCACATTTGCGTTTTTTTTCGCGCTAATTTAGCGCTAAATAGCGCATGCGGTTTTTTTTTCCTATACTTTGCATGGGATGCGCTTATGTGCGCATACACATGCGTTTGTACGCGTTTTACCGCGCATGCGTTTTTTTGCGGTATGCGCTCGGGCGCACAAAATGCAACTTGTTGCATTTTTTATGCGTCCGATTTGCCTCAAAAAAACGCATGCGCGCGCAATGCGTTTTTTTACAGCAAGACACCCATTATAAGTCTATGGTGAGCATATGTGCGCATTGGCATGCTTATGTATGCGTTTTTTTGCACATGCGTTTTTTTTTTTACCATTAGTTTAGGCAATGGAATTTAGGGGTTTGGGTAAAGTTAGGGTTAGTTAAGGGGGTTTAGGGTTAGGGTTAGGGTCAGGGTTAGGGTTAGGGTCAGGGTTAGGGTTAAGTATGGTTTGGGTTAGGGTCAGGGTTAGGGTTAGGGTCAGGGTTAGGGTTAAGGTTAAGTATGGTTTGGTTCAGGGTTAGGGTTAAGGTTAAGTATGGTTTGGTTAGGGTCAGGGTTAGGGTTAGGGTTAGGGTTAAGGTTAAGTATGGTTTGGTTAAGGGTTAGGGTCAGGATTAAGTATGGTTTGGTTAAGGGTTAGGGTCAGGGTTAGGGTCAGGGTTAGGGTTAAGTATGGTTTGGTTAAGGGTTAGGGTCAGGGTTAGGGTTAAGTATGGTTTGGTTAAGGGTCAGGGTTAGGGTCAGGGTTAAGGTTAGTTAGGGTTTGGGTTAGGGTTAAGTATGGTTTGGTTAAGGGTCAGGGTTAGTAAAGTCATGGTTTGGGTTAGTGTGAGGGGCCACCTAATGTTGGAAAAAAACGCAAACGCGGTAAAAACGCACTAAAAACGCATACAAACGCATAAAAACGCTGCGTTTTTTTTCATGCATGCTCATAAAAATGCTTGAAAAAAACGCAGCAGTTGTATGCTTTTGTATGCGTTTTTCAATGCGTTTTTTTGCGGGAAAAACGCGCTGCAAAAAAAAGCAAGTGTGAAACAGGCCTAAGCGGATACAGTAGTTGTGGCTTTACACAACTATTAAGGGTGAGTACCCTGTATTATTGCTGCATAACCCATTATACCTGCACTGGTAAGGCCCTATGGGCGCACTTTTGTGGCTTTTTTATCTTTGAGGGTGACAAGCGGCTTCCAGTAACCCGGCAGGGTTATGAAGGTGACAAGCGGCTTCCGGTGGATTGGCGGGTCCACGAAGATGGCGCAGCAGGAGCTGCAGTGACACCAGCCGCTGTGTGTGTGTGAACAGCAGCCGGAGGTGCCGGTGATCAGTGACAGCAGGAGCTGTGGTGGTGCCAGCAAAGACTTGTGTGGTATCGTTAAAAGACGAACTGTACTGTGTGAACTGTGGCCTAAGAGGTTCTGCAGGACGGACATGGGGAAATCCCAAAAGGGGGCGGTGACCAAAATTGGGGTGGCAACCCAAAGCGGGGTGGTGGTCCAGAAAGGGGCCAAGTGTGAAGTGACAGCACTGGGTGACTCAGTAGGTATGTCTGGAGTACCGCAGTGTATGTGCAGGTCTTTTTCAGAATGTGGAATATCCTTTCCGGGTAGTAATGACGGGCCACAGATGTGTACAGTGATGCTGCACCGGGAAGGAGCCTTTGGTCGGCTGGACTCAGAGAGTCAGGTGACTCTGACAGGAACGCCTCTCGTTTTCTCTCTGACCGAGAAAAACGTCAGGGTTCGCTGTAAACACGGGGTCACGGTGAACTACGCAGTAGACACAGTAGTGTTTGAGGGGACCAAAGGTGGTGAGTGCCAAGGTAGAGGGATACCACGGGACTTAGTCTATGCCTGGGAGAGGGGCCGGGACTTTCTTTTGTTTGATGACGTTTGGTCGGACGGTGGAGATGCTTCGACTGTGGGGCAAGCAGACACTGAGACAGTGACGGCTCCTGACATGGACAGGTCAGAGGTAGAACTGACCAGAGGAAGAAGTACATCTGCCCAACTGACGGACCTGACGTCTCGTGATAAGACAGATGGTGGGCTGGGAGATGAGACTACTGGACTAGACACATTGGTGCTGGACGGTAACTGGAGGGTTCACTCGACTGGTGTGACTGACCCAGTGGTACCCTTTGATGATATAATTAAAGAGGTAGTGGTGAGACACGTGCTGGCCAAAAGAGAACAAGATCATGAGATACAGCTGATAAAGGAGACTGTAACAGAACATGTCGAACGGGAAAGAGTCCTAAGGCAAGCAGCTGAGCACAGAGTGGATGAGCTGGAGAAGGAAGTCTCTGAGCTCAGAGGTCACCTGTCAGCATGTAAAACCATGAACAAGACCCTGTTGGAAGATATGGAGGTGCTCAGAGAGGCCCAAGAGAAGCATCAACAGGAGATTCTCAGGAGAGAGGATCAGCATCGCTACCTGGCAGAGGAGCGAGATAAAGTTCTGCAAGAACTCAGTGGAGTAGTAAAAGGTCTTCTGCAGAAGAAGTGGATGGGCGAAGACGTACAGCGGCCGTGCCCGACTGATAGCAAGGCAGAACTGCCAAAGCCCATCTTGGAAAAGGGTCCTGAAGACTGTAAATCGCAGGAAGATGGTGAGCCAAGAGCTGCACAAGACAGTCACCCGGTCTTGGCAGATACCTTGAGGGAAGTGTCCGTGGGGAACCCAGAGCCATCTGTCCAGGATGAGAGCAAGTCCATGACCTTCAAGTGCGTGATGGAGGTACCCGAAGACGTGCAAGAAGCGTGTGCCAGCGAAGGTGTGCATGAGACCTTTAAAAAGGCAGTAAAGGCCTATAGTGTGAGCTGGGCACCAGAAACAGACCAGTTGGTGATACTGGCAGAAACGGAAGACACAGAGAGAAGGGTGGCTATCCTGAAGGAGATGCACCTACAATGTCTCCGCACGAAACAGATGCTCGTGGAGCGTAATAGGAAAGCCGCTCGACGTCTGGAGCTTGCAAGGGAAGCACAAAGTCGGCTGGGCTTTGTGGAAGACATAATTCCGGTACCCAGAAATCTGGTGGGGAAAGTCGTTGGCAGACTTGGAAAGGTGATGCAGGAGATGGTGAATCGATCCTGTGTGAAGAGAGTGAGGATCCCACCTGCTGGTGAAATCCAAGTCGTTATTGAAGATGACATGGTTCCTGTCATTGTGGTTGGTTCGGTGGAAAGCATTGGGAAGCTTCGCTTGCTCCTGGAATATCGGGTAGCGTACCTGAAGGAGATTGAGCAGCTAAGACAGGATCGGCTGCAGATGAATAAGCAGATACAGAACGTCAGGTGGCGTCCACCTCCAACCCAAGTTGTAAAGACCCGAAGGGATCCTCCAAAGAATGAAAGGACAGGTAGTCGAAGACAAGAACGTCGAGAGTCCGCAAGTGGCAGTTCTAATCTTAGTAGCATAGGCACGAGACCCGGTGGTGGACGTAGCGACAGAGGGTCAGACTCATACCAGCCAGTTAGCTCAACTGGACGTGGGACTCATGACCGTATGAACCGGGAGAGTCAGCTAGTGAGAGAAAGGTCGGGTGATGGAGCGCACTGCAGACAGATGGAGACTAAAGAGTGCCTGGTCACCCTGACGGACTTTGACGGGAAGGCCAAAGCCCAAGGCCGAGATACTGACCGCTGGGGGCGGGGGAGGCCTAACGTAAATATGATGCAGTATGACTGCCAAAACAGATGGAGACGGTCCTCTCGATTGGTAGGGCAAGGTGACATGAGTGCCCGGTCTCAAGATCCCTGGGTGATGTCATGTGTTCAACCCCACAAGTTTGAACAGAGGGGGGAGGTATGTGGTGTAGTTACCACTGTCAGCTAGGGGGCGCTGTGTGGGTGTCCCAGGACGGGTGTACAGGCACATTCAGTGTGGTAACAGGAGCAGGGTCCTAAATGACCATTATGGGTCTCAAGGTGGGTGGCCTTGGGATGCAGGCTCCAGGGTGTATTGATCAGCAGAGGTACTGCTGATCTTTCTGTTACACTGTGTCAGGGAAACCTGTGTGTGTCTATACAACCTTTAGTGATGTCATAGCCATGTGATCACCTGTGGGTGTGGTTACAGGGCTATGTAATTGAGGTGTTTGGCACATGTGAGAGAGAGTGGAGGGAGTCTGTGAGAGTGTGGACAGACTTCCCTGTGTCCAGGTGGGACACTACAGAGAGGGGCCTGTGTGCTAAGGAAGGAGAAGCCTTCCTGGGTCTGTGGCTGCAGATAGAGCGCTGCTCTGGACATTGCCGAGCTGGGTATATTAGTGTATATGGGGAGGACTACACCTCCCAGCATGTGCTGAGACTCTCGGTCCGAGTCTGAAGCCACGGACGTTTATGTTCTTTTGTGCCTAAGCTAGAGGCTATTTTGGTGATATGCTGATTTATGGTTTATGGAGCAAATAAACCTCATGAACTTTGGGAAGAACCTGCCTCATGATTGTCTCCCGCTGCACCTGAGCGAGTCACATCCCTACAGTGTGTGTGTGTTGAGGTTTGTGTGTGTGTTGATGTGAGCGTGTGCGTTGAGATGTGTGTGTCGGTTGAGGTCTGTGTGTATTGAGTGTTTGTTGAGGTGATTGTGAACTGTGTCCTCATCATGCCCATGATTTGTGCAGATGATTTTTAACTACATTGTTTTCCTCTTTACTGACCCTTCTCCAATGCTTTACTGAGAATTGTGGCGTGAGTATCATAAGACCTGCATTTATTATGGGAGAAAACGTTTCAAGATCCAGCACAGAAGGTGCGTGTGAGTGCATGTGCCTGTGTATGTATGTTTGTGTGTGTGTGGGTGTGTCTAGAACTGCAGTATTTTAGCGGTTTGTGTGATGACCCTGCAATAAAAGAATGTGTGTGTGTGATGGTTTGTTTATCCCAGCGCTAAAGGAGAGTGTGTTTGTGTTCCCAGCACTGCAGCACTGAAAGGGTGATGGAAAGTATACGTGTTTGTGTTGAGTGAGCATGCTTGTGTTTAAATTAATGCGCATTTGTGTGTGGTTGATGTGACTATGCATGGGTTTGTATTATGTGTATGTGTCTTGAGGTGAGTATGCCTATGTGTGTGTTGAGGTAAATGTGCATGTGTGTGCATGTGTTATGGTGTATGTGGGTTGAGGTGAATGCCTGTGTGTTGAAGTTAGTGTGTGACTTTGTTGTGAGTGTCTGTGTGTAGGTGAGTTTGTGTTGAGAATTTGTGTGTTAAAGTGAGTTTGTGTGTGTTGAGGTTTGTATACGTACGTGTATGTATGGGTGTGTGTGAGCCGAGTTTCGCAGCCACTCGCAGCGTGCTGTGACCGAATCGGCATGAGAAAGTAATGGCCGATCTGAGCTGCCCCATAATACAACACTGTGCCGAGTGCTGTGCGATACAACATCAGATAGCAGTCAGCCATGTTATACGTGTGAGTATAACACACACAGTATGTGTCAGTGTGGGATTTGATAGTGTGGCAGTCAAAACCCCGAGCAGTTTTTGCTGGAGAAAGTAGCGACCTCTAAAGGACACTTGCGGTATTACATGTTGTTCTATCAAAAGAATGGCGGGGCTCCATTGGGGCATTTAGACTAGAGTTGATCAAATTTTTTAAAATTCGGTTCTGATTTCGATCACCGGCGAATATTGTTTTTGCATTATTCACCGAACACAGCTGAACGTCATTGGAGTCAATGGGAGTAGAACATAAATTCGGCACAAATAGAGTACAAACATGTCAAATTCAGATTTGTCGACATATTCGCTCAACTCTAGTTTAGACCTAGGGGGCACATGGTATCACAGCCCCATTAGGCCTGTGTTTTATTGGCCATCTCACTTACTACATTTACAGTGTCTTTATTCATATTATTCTCTTTTCTTCCATTATTTCTGATATCTACACAATGGCTACGGGTTTCATTTTAATATGAGGTGTTTTTCGTTACGTGGTTGTGCTGGTAACTAGGTAAGATTTCGGAACCCGATTTTATTGGTGGCTCAGATGGGTTAGCGGTGCATAAGCTCGAGCATGTACTAATTTTAGCTATTGGTAGCAGGGCGGATGTTTTTTCTTACAGATATTTCTGATTGGACAATGAAAATTGGCGGGAAGGAGTGTTCCTGATAAATACCTGGTGCTGAATGTCTTTCTTGTCACTTTGAAGAAAGAAGAGGAAGATCAGCGCCCGCCTTCCCTTTCCCTAATCTGTTATTTTTCTGTCGCAATGTTGGCAGATGGGGGGGGTTATGTCTCCCAACTGTGCCAGCTGCACTTGGTGATTGGTTCATAGTTAGGTTATTTTAACTATTGATTAAAGTTTGATATTTATTCATGTCAGTTATTCATTGGGTAACTTCATCAATAAACTTTGTGGCTTATTGAATCCAAAATCCCAGTGTCTGTCATCTTATGTTGAAAGGTGCTATGGGTATTTGGGATTACGGCTTGTGATACCAAGAGTCTCTATGTAATACATGATATCTCGGAGTCTTGCAGAACAAAATATTGGAAGACAGGTTATGATTTATTACCTATCAGTCATTTTCTCCTTTACCATTGACTAGTCCTTATACACATTTGGCTGGTTTCATTCTAGAGATTTGATAGAAAAATAATAACACGACCTGTAACGCTATTTTTTCTGTCAAAACAATGGAAATTGTGGCCGAACTTCCAACCGAGTGTGCATGGGTACGTGAGTGTCAGGAGGAACGCCTGTCGGCCTAATGATTGTTCAGCCAACAGCTCCAGATTCAGACGTCTCATGGAAGATTGCAATATTTCCCACTGTGTGATACAGAGGGTTATGCTGCTGATAGTCTTCCTTGTGAAAAAAACAAATATTCTGAACACCTTTATATGGAATAGTGTAGATGACTGCCCTGTGTCTTACTTAAGAGCTCGCTCACTTGAGTGTATAACATGGCCGAGATGTTTTATCAGACGGCACTCGGCCCAGTTTTATTCTAGTGTAGGAGAGAGAGCCCCCGCTGTGTAACCGGGCCGGAACCAAGGGGGCTGTCAACAAGGTTCCTAGGGGGTTTCTTTCCAGGGGACGTGATTAGAGGACGGACCAGAAACTCTTCTAGAAAGCGTGGGGGCGGAGCGGTTATAAAAGGAGCACAGGGAACCAGCAGGGGGCACTCGACGGAGAGAGGAGCAGTAAGCAGGAACCTAGGTGGCGCTGGAGGAAGTCAGCGTCTTCTAGGGAGACAGGACGGAGGCTCACCTGACCCAAGGGGAGGACGGCACCGAGCAGCGCGAGGGAGTGACACAGACCTGACACCCGCGGCTGCGCCCCAGAGAGACCTGCAACCGCCATAGCCTTGCTCCAGCTTGTGGCTGCCACCCGCGGCCATCACTGCCCCTCTCCAGGCTGCGGCCTGCCCGCTGCCACCCGTGGCTGCCCCCATACCACGGCTGGGGCCTGCTCACTGCCAACCGCGGCTGAGGCCTGTACGCTGCCAGCCGCGGCCACCACTGTCCCGATCCACACCGCGGCTGCGGCCTGTACGCTGCACTCCACGGCAGCCACTGCCCCGTTCCAGACCATGGCTGTGGCCTATACGTTCAGGCCTGCGGCTGCCACCACCTCGCCTCCGAAAGGGGGCTCCACGCTGAGGAACTCTCCTGGGGCCTGTTGTGACCCCTCTACATCCGGGCGTAGGAACGCCAGAAGCCTGCGACAGCTTATAGTTGGCTGGGCCCAGTGGCTGAGATGCCGAACGGACACCGCCCGGACAACAACTCTGCAGAACGTCAGAGAAGGATAAGTGACATTCTGTTGTTAGCCAGTTATAATTCAGGACTCGTAGTTGGCCATACCGCAGCCATCCAGTTACCGGCACTGGATGGGTAGTTGATATCGTGTTGCTTGTGTGTATTATTGTCCAAATCCCTGCAGGGATATACATATAACCCCTATATAAAGGTTAAATTTAAGCTTGCTCCATCTCCGTCTCGTCACTGCATCCTGCGTACCTGCGAGTACCACATTATGAGGCAGTGCAGAACTGGGGTTTTTTTCATGCTGATGCGGCATGAGAAGAAAATAGCAGCATGCTGCAAGTGGCTTCGTAAATCAGACCTCATGCACCCAGTCTGTCTATGGATGCGTGTGAAATATCAGACTGCACTAGGATGCCATTCGAGTACAATTTCACAGACTAATCCAATTGAAGTAAACAATTACATTTAAACCTTTATTTATATATTAGCCACAAAATATCCTTTCAAGTGATAATGGCACTCCAAAAAGATATGTAAAACAAAATATAAACTGCATAGGAATCCAGCAAAAAAGGAAAAAAACGCGGCACTCACCAGATTGCAGCGTAACCTGAGTCCTTTATTTTACCATATTCGGCATTTACAGCGGTTTATAGGGCAGGTGAAGAGAGGCATGCGGGGAACAAAGACGGACGACAGCCGTTTCGAGTCAGAGACTCTTCCATGGGTCCAGTAGACTAGACTAGTTTGACTAGTGGACCCGTGGAAGAGTCTCTGACTCAAAATGGCCTTCATTCGTCTTTGTTCCCCGCATGCCTCTGTTCACCTGCCCTAAAAACCGCTGTCCATACCGAATATGGTAAAATAAAGGACTCTGGTTACACTGCAATCTGGTGAGTGCCGCATTTTTTCCTTTTTTTGCTGGATTCCCATGTTTATTTCATTCTGAGCACCAACTTTTGATTGCGAATTTTTACCGCCACTTGGTCTGTTAAGGGGTCAGTTTTGGGCCCGCTTCTTTTTAACATATTTATTAATGACCTTGTAGGGGGCATAGAGAGTAGAATTTCAATATTTGCAGATGACACTAAACTCTGCAGGGTAATCAATACAGAGGAGGACAATTTTATATTACAGGAGGATTTATGTAAACTAGAAGCTTGGGCTGATAAATGGCAAATGAGCTTTAATGGGGATAAATGTAAGGTCATGCACTTGGGTAGAAGAAACAAGATGTATAATTATGTGCTTAATTGTAAAACACTGGGCAAAACAGTCACTGAAAAAGACCTGGGTGTATGGGTGGACGACAAACTCACATTTAGCGGCCAGTGTCAGGCAGCTGCTGCAAAGGCAAATAAAATAATGGGATGCATTAAAAGAGGCATAGATGCTCATGAGGAGAACATAATTTTACCTCTATATAAGTCACTAGTGCGACCACACTTAGAATACTGTGTACAGTTCTGGTCTCCGGTGTATAAGAAAGACATAGCTGACCTGGAGCGGGTGCAGAGAAGAGCGACCAAGGTTATTAGGGAACTAGGGGGTCTGCAATACCAAGATAGGTTATTACACTTGGGGTTATTTTGTTTGGAGAATCGAAGGCTTAGGGGTGATCTTATTACAATGTATAAATATATGCGGGGACAATACCAAGACCTTTCTAATGATCTTTTTACTCTTAGACCTGTGACGGGGACAAGGGGGCATCCTCTACGTCTGGAGGAAAGAAGGTTTAAGCATACTCACAGACGCGGATTCTTTACTGTAAGAGCAGTGAGACTATGGAACTCTCTGCCATATGATGTTGTAATGAGTGATTCCCTACTAAAATTTAAGAAGGGACCTGGATGCCTTTCTAGAAAAGTATAATATTACAGGGTATATACACTAGTTTCCTTAATATTGCGTTGATCCAGGGAGCTAGTCTGATTGCCGTATGTGGAGTCGGGAAGGAATTTTTTTCCCCAATGTGAAGCTTACTGTTTGCCACATGGGTTTTTTTTGCCTTCCTCTGGATCAACATGTTAGGGCAAATTAGGATAGGATATGGGTTGAACGAGATGGACTTAAAGTCTCCCTTCAACCTTAATAACTATGTAACTATGTAAGAATGGACGTGATCAGGACACAGCCAGACGAGAAGTACCCGAGTGCCTTTCTTTGTTATCCTACATTTGCAGACAAAATATAAACTGCAACGACAAATTCAAAATAAAGGGTCCAGTGTTGAGAAGAGATCCTTGTTAAAATTCCATTTTATTGATACAGAAATGTAAAAACATAATTGTAAGCAGAAAATATCATGTAGGGGACGCTGTATTGGCGAACAAAGTGGATAGGGAGGCGGAGAAATCAATAAACCTTTTTCAGTAATATTATACTGTTTTATATATGGATCTCTTCTCAAAACTGGACCCTTTTGTTTTGAATTGGTGGTTGCAGTTTATATTGTGTTTTACTTTATTTATATATGATTAAAACATCAAAGTTTTTTTTTAATTGTTCACTAATTAGCTCCGTGTCTTGGGAACCACAATGTAGCTAGTAGCATCAGAGAGTATAGACTCTCCAAACTTTTAATTTTCCAATGATTCTTGAATCAATGTGTAGAATTTATCACCGTGTCAAATATCAGCACGTTAGGTCAAACAAACTATTTAGTAATTTTGGAAAGGTGCGCTTCTAGAATCAGAATACCTACACCTGGCTATTTCAGCTACAGTTGTTGTATCAATATAAATGATTACTGATCTCTTTACAGAGACTAACACACCATTAATGTTAGTCTCCGCCCATTACGTTTATTACCCTGTGCTTATATACTCAATTCACCCATTGGCACAGTGATTGTTTAGTTCCTTATGGAGAATTTTTATAACTCTATAATTGAGATCACATTATCTAAGAGCCAGTAGGTCCTCAGTACTAGTATGTGTCCACTGTGCTGATAGATTAGATCAATGATGTAGTGACACAATGGCTATTTGATTCTGTTAGATTACTTGTGTAATGGCACAGTGACTATTTGATTCCTTTGTAGTATTATATTTGATTTCCTTGATTGGTATTATATCCTAATATAGCCCTGTTGGACTCGGTTCGCACAACAGCTCAGTGGCTGCCTGATTCCCACAGAGTATGATATCTCTCTTCCTAATAGTATTTTCCTTAAGGTACTGTCACACTTAGCGATATCGCTAGCAATATCGCTATAACTTGTGACGTTATAGCGATATTGCTAGCGATATCGCTGTGTCTGATACTTATCTACGACCGGCTCCCCCGCTGGTTATCACTGATCGCGCGAGAACGTCCTGGACCGTTTCTCGTCGTCAGCTTCCTGTGGAGAGACGAGCGACGAGCCGGGCGGGAGGACGCAGGATCGCCTAGTGTGACAGGTAAGCAGCGACCCCCGACCGCTGCTATGTCGCTGGTGAGATCTGCCTGTGTGGCAGCTCACTAGCGACCACTTAGCGATGTACCAGCGATCCTGACCGCGTCATATCTCTGGTCGGGATCGCTGGTACATTGCTAAGTGTGACAGCACCTTTAGGCCATTTCATCATACATCCCTACACGTTTCATCATTCTCTATATGATTGCCATGATCATCAGGGGCTAGCAGTCTTTATAGGGGCATGCATGTCTTTGAGTAACCGCAAACCGCCGCTTTCCTCCCCATTCATTTGTTGACCAATCACAGATCTGTAAGATGCATGTATGTATACGCCCCTCACCAATCATCAAGCCCGGCAACACAAGTAAGTAGCTGCCCTAACCAATTACTGTACCCGACTCATACGCATGCTCATTTGTCTCATCCAATCAACGTTTCTTGGAGACGACATGATGTAATCTTATTGCTTGATGTCCGTGCTTGTCTACTACATACCCATCACTAATCTCCATACACTAATCAGGTTAAAGCACTTGCGGATCTTTCAGTTACCTGTCCTTGGAATCAAGGTGTTGTAATTTATTCCCAGAGTATCCTCCCCTTAATTAGTTTTATGCTGTTGGAATATGTTTGGTGCAACAACTCCATTCCTGTCTGAGTGTTTACATGTAGTTGCTAGAGTTGTATACTGTTTATAAAGTAAAAAAAAAAAAAACCCTCACACAGGGAGAGCTTGTGACTGTATTTCCTGTGTCTGTGTATGAGCGAAGCAGCCTGCTGTGCTGCAGAAATAAAGAAAATATTTTTATTTTCATTTTTCCATTAGGGATAGATATAGGCTAAAGTTAGGGGTGTGTTGGGGTTAGGTTTGTGGATAGGGTTATGGTTAGGGTTAGGCTAGGTTCATACTGCATTAGGGCAGTCCATTCAACGCATGCGTTAAACGGACTGCGCTAACGCTACTTATTTTTGATCATGTTATGCGATTGCGCTAGCGCAGATGCTCCATCTGTGCTAGCAGTGACACTCTCGAACACTGCAGACTGCGTCCGAGGGTCCGTAAAAGAATGACGGTACATCGCTAACGCATGCCGATTATGACATGCATTAGCGATGCGCTACGTTATGGCAGTCAATGGGTGCGTTAACGCATCCGTTACGTAGCAGCATTAACGCTATGTAACGGAAGCGTTAAAAGCAGAGCCATAACGCAGTATGAAATCAGCCTTAGGGTTGAGATTAGGGTTAGGGTTGTGGTTAGGATTAGGGGTGTGTTGGGGTTAGGTTTGTGTTTAGTTATGTTTATGGGTGTGTTGGGGTTATATGTGATGATTCCTGCAGTGAACCCTCTGGGTCGTAGCACCAACCCTCCCAGGGCGAGCTGACTTAGTGAGGACCACCCCCTATACAGGGAGTGTCAGGGGCAAGCCCAAGGGGGTAAGGTACCACGACTGCTGGCACCAGGTCGCTGGCTCACAGGAGACACGAGTGAGTGAGTCTGCAGGAATGTGCAAAGCGTGGACACAGGGACATGCAGGGTACAGGGCGAGTGTACGGAGGCACAGAGAGTACAGGACAATACAAGGCATGTACACGGGGGTGCGCTAGATACAGGATAGTGCAAGACGGGTACACAAGAGCACGTATGGAGTGCACCGACTAGCACGCCCGGGTGCGAGCAAAGCAGGACGCGTGCAAAGGAGCACGTCAGAGGACAGAATTAGGCAGCAGGTGTGCCGGGAGGCGTAACAGAGTACAGGATCGGAGTGTGTGCCAGGAGGCACAACTGAGCACAAGGCAGAGGACAGGATCAGAGCGTGTGCCAGGAGGCACAACTGACCACAAGGCAGAGGACCCGAATACAGTGCACAGCCAGCAAGGACAAGCAGACCAAGCCAGGAAGCACAACAATAATCAGGCACCTCCCATAGGAAGAGGTAGCCTGATATAGCACATGATCACTAGGACTTCCGGGTCAAGTCCTCCAATACCATAGAGAGGACAGGCCTGGAGACAGAGCAGAGAAGAGCGCATGTGCGCACAAAAAACATGGTGCAAACATGAACCTAAGTATGAGAGGTGCGTGTGCGCACCCGACGGGACCCCCGGAGCGTCCGCGGTTCCGGAAGAGGTGACGTCGGGCCCCCAGGTGAGAGTGACGTGACAGGCGGCGTGACATTAGGGATGAGTTAGAATTGAGGGGTTTCCACTATTTAGACACATCAGGGAGTCTCCAAATGCGACATGACGCCACCATTGATTCCAGCCAATTTTGCATTCAAAAAGTCAAACGGTGCTCCCTCCCTTCCGAGCCCCAACGTGTGCCCAAACAGTGGTTTACCCCCACATGAGGTATCGGCGTACTCAAGACAAATTGCACAACAACTTTCGGGGCCTAATTTCTCCTGTTACCTTTGGGAAAATAAAAAATTTGGGGCTAAATCTTTTTTTTGTGGAAAAAAATATTTTTTATTTTCATGGCTCTGTGTTATAAACTTCTGTGAAGCACCTAGGGGTTCAAAGTGCTCACCACACATCTAAATAAGCTCCTTGGGGGGTCTAGTTTCCAAAATGGGGTCATTTGGGGATTTCTACTGTTTAGGCACATCAGAGGCTCTGCAAACGCAACATGACCCTCGCAGACCATTCCATCAAAGTCTGCATTCCAAAACGGCACTCCTTCCCTTTCAAGCTCTGCCATGCGCCCAGTGGTTTACCCCAACATATGGGGCATCAGCGTACTCAGGACAAATTGCACAACAAATTTTGTGGTTCCTTTTTGTCTTTTTACACTTGTGAAAATAAAAACAAAATTGGTTCTGAAGTAAAATGTTTGTAAAAAAAAAAGTTAAATGTACGGTAATTTTTTTCCTTCCACATTGCTTCAGTTCCTGTGAAGCACGTAAAGGGTTAATACTCATTGAATGTGGTTTTGAGCACCTTGAGGGGTGCAGTTTTTAGAATGGTGTCACTTTTGGGTATTTTCTGTCATATTGACCCCTCAAAGTGACTTCAAATGTGATGTGGTCCCTAAAAAAAAAATGGTTTTGTAAATTTTGTTGCAAAAATTATTAATCGCTGGTCAACTCTTAACCCTTATAACTTCCTAACAAAAAAAAATTGTTTCCAAAATTGTGCTGATGTAAAGTAGACATGTGGGAAATGTTATTTATTAAGTATTTTGTGTGACATATCTCTCTGATTTAAGGGCATAAAAATTAAGTTTGAAAATTGCAAAATTTTTGCCATATTTGCATTTTTTTCATAAATAAACGCAAGTCATATCAAACAAGTTTTACGACTAACATGAAGTAAAATATGTCACTAAAAAACTTTCTCTGAATCAGCGGAATCCGTCAAAGCGTTCCAGAGTTATAACCTCATAAAGTGACAGTGGTCAGAATTGTAAAAATTGGCCTGGTCATTAAGCTGCAAATTGGCTCCGTCACTAAGGGGTTATATGTTCATTTATTATACCATCCTGTCTTTTTTTGTTGTTGTTTGTGTATACATTTGTGTTTCTTCAGAAACTTTGTTATACCATGCCTGAGCAAGGGACCTAAGAAGTTCCAAAAGCTTGCTTTGTATCATCATTTATTTTATTTTTGTTAGCCATTAAAATGTATCATAACTACAAGATTATCTTGTTTTCACACTGAGAGCATTATTTTTTCAACTGGCTAATAGGGGATCAAACCCCTTTTTTTCTTTTAGTTCCAACAGCACTTTTTTTCTTAGTGTATTTCTTAGTATCAGCCTCCTGGTGGCAGCAGCATACACTCATGATTTTCGTCTCCCAAAGAAGGCTATCTTTTCTCTTCCTAAAATAAGAAAATAAATATGGAATGACTGAATGGAAATGTGACGCAGCCTAATGACATATCATACACGGCAATTTCTGGCCCGCAGACCATATTTGGCCCGTAATGCCAGCATTGGTACCCTTCCCCCTGGCATCATACTCAGTTGTATGGCCATCCTGGATGCCCATACAGTTGAACGCAATGATGGGAAGAAGGAAGCCTTCCGCTCCCTCCCCCATTATTCTCCCTCTACATCTGACGTTTCAGCGCAGCGGACATGATGACGTTACTGTTTAGCACCCACTGTCCCGAGCAGTGGAGAGGATCAGAGTGCTTGCTGACAAGACCAAAGCAGCGACTTAAAGATTTTTTAATGTGGGTCCCTTTATTCTGTATGGAGGCCTATGTGGGGTCATTATTCTGTACGAAGGACTATGTGGGTCCCATTATTCTGTACGAAGGACTATGTTAGGCTGGAGTCTCACTAACCTGTGCAAAATACGGTATTTTACATGCGTAATACGGATCAATGACCACTAAATAGTGGTCCGTAGGTAATCCGTAAGCAAGGTGAGGTCGCGTATTTTGCGCATGTGTGTCTCCGTATGCAATCCGTATGGCGAGATTTTCTCGCAGCCTTGCAAAATGGACATTTAACGGTTTTGAGGCCTGCAAACAATTTAAATCATTAGCCTGCACCCTATTTAGACACTCAGAAACAGGTGGCTGCCTACATTCTGTACATTTCTCACCTTGCTTTCACGAGGTGTGTTGGTGTTCTTTGTGCAGCATGGCAGAGGGTCTGACATTCAATACAACCGAGCAGGTTCTCTTTACCTGGCTTTTGTCACGGCGCTTTGGCCAACCATATCCTGTGATAGTGGATCCGCGGAGGAGGAGACGCATGTGGGTACATCCACTTTTGAGGCAACGACTCACAAGAGGGCATTTTCACCGCCTCTATTCGTCTCTGCGGGAGCATCCGGACAAATTTTACCAGTACTGTCGAATGAGCATTTCCACATTTGATCGCCTCTTGGAGACAGTGCGCCCTGGGATCACCTTTCAGGACACTAGGATGCGCAAAGCCATATCTGCAGAGGAGCGACTTCTACTCACAATACGGTATGTACTCCACAACCACATTCTCTATGTTCATAATGTGTGTTAATTTATGTTTTTTGGCCTTCTTGGACAATGTTTAATACCCTCATCTTACTCAAAATATGTTTCACCTGACACACCAGAATGTTACATCTAAAATGTCCTGCATATCACTTAGTCATTGTGCCACCACATATGTGTGTGTTGTTCTCTCTCATTTCCTACCAAGTTTGGTCGGCTTGTAACTGATTTTTTTTTACTTTAGCCATTCTAACCTGTACTATTTCTGTTGTTCTACAGCTTCCTGTCCACTGGCCTGTCTTATGCCGCCCTCCACCATGAGTTTCTCATTGGAAAGTCCACCATTTCAGGCATAGTGAGGTCTACATGTGCAGAAATCTGGACAAGACTCCATCAGGTGGTCCTACCCGAGCCCAGGATGGAAGACTGGTTAAGGATTTCAAGGGACTTTGAGGAGGACTGCCAGTTTCCAAATTGTATTGGGGCCCTGGATGGCAAACATATCAGGGTGCGTAAGCCGCCGAACTCAGGGTCCCAATTCTTCAATTATAAGCAATACTTTTCTGTTGTATTGTTGGCTCTGGTAGACCCTCAATACAAGTTTATAATTGTTGACATTGGGGCCTATGGAAGGACGGGAGACTCTAGAGTCTTCAATACTTCCATAATGGGTCGGCGGCTACGCACCAACCAGTTGGATCTCCCACCACCACGCCAGCTACCAGGCTCCCCCGAACAATCAGTCCCTTATGTCCTTGTGGCAGATGAGGCCTTTCAGTTATCACGTAATGTCATGAGGCCATATCCCCGGCGCAACCTTGACCACAGGCGCAGAATTTTTAACTTGCGCCTATCACGTGCTAGGCGACTGGTGGAGTGTTCCTTTGGGATTCTTTGTGCCAAATGGCGGGTACTCCAGTCTGCCATTCAGTTGAGTGAGCAAAATGTGAATGAAGTTGTCAAAGCCTGTGTTGTTCTGCATAACTTCACCAGGATACATGATTGTTCCTCCTCTGATGGTGTTGTGCGTAGGCCGGACAATGTGCGCAGGGTGAGACCACCTATCATCCCTCAACGTAGACCGCTCTCTGGCCTCAAAGTGCGTGATATATTCACGAATTACTTTATCTCACCTGAGGGGGCAACGTCTTGGCAAGAGAATGCTGTGTCTATGTTATAATTTCTTTTTTTCAAAGTGTGTCTAAATATATATTACTCAAGCCTTTTTATGATTCTATGAGTGTTTCTTTGCATTGGTTGGTGTCTGTAAGTATGTTGTGATGGATTGTGAGAAATCACACAGAGACGTTAAGTAGAGTAGACAAATTTTTAGTTTTGCCTTTTTTTTGTTTGTTTTGCTTAAAGGCAAACATAATTTTGCCAGAACACAAATTTGGCAATGGCCAAAAAGACCTTTTGGGCCTTCTTTAACTTGGTGTAACATTAACATTACGGAAAAAAAATGCACCAAACATTATGCAATTACAACATTGCTGCATGCCTACATTAACCTTGATTAGGCAACAAAGGGTGAGCTCCATCACCAAAATAAAGTGAATAAGATAACACTCACATTTCCTCATAATGTTTTCCAATCATAGAAAGATTCCACCATGACAGGCAAGGCTACCTCACATCTTTCACACAGATATTACCTGTCTGTAGAACAGACAATATTTAAGCATGCTATACTGGAAAGGATGAAAATACAAAAATCACTTGTTAAGACATTGAGAGCGTGATATTGGGAATGCTGGTCGCCTCAAATTGGTTTACTAGAGAATGCTAATAACAAAGTTGACTACTTAACTAAAGGCAAGCACACCTTTCCTATGCATTAGCAAGTGATTAGTGTATTTTCATCTTTTCAGGTAAAACAGCATAGCGCATTTAAATATTCTTTTTTATACACACATGTAATATCTGTGTGAAAGGCGTGAGGTAGCGTTGCCTGTTATGATGGATTGTTTCATATGTTTGGAAAACATTGTTTAAAAATGTGAGTGTTAAATTATGTTCTAAATGTTGGTGAAGGAGAACACCTGTTTTTTTGTATAGATTAGAAGCACCAGTTACATGTCACTGGACATCTCCAAATTTTTGATTCATAAATCCTCATATGTAGGGGAAGGGGAACGTGGAGGAACAGCCTGTGGGTGCTGCTGGACATTGTGGCCAACATCGCCCTGTGTGGGGCCATACTGTTGCCCATGATGCTGTTGTTGTCCAGCCTCCTGGGCCTGTTGGTGATACTGCCCAGAGTAATAATGATGATGGTGAGGGGCTTCTTGTTGACTCTGGTAGGCCCGTGGCTCATACCCACCAAGATAGCCAGATCGTCCCCAACCAGGTTGGGACCAGCCTCCAACACTGGGTGGGTACAAGTGGCCATATTGGTGGGGTTGGCTTGATGAAGACATTTGGGGCTGCGGAATAGAAGGATGGGTAGGGGGAGGAAGGGGTTGAGGTGTTGGCCCACGTATTAGCGGCTGTTCAGACCCTGCTTGAGCAAGCATCTGTGTGGATGGTCTCATGCGCATTAAATTTCTTGGTGAGAGCTGCCACCTCTCCAGAAATTCAAACACCTCATATGGGGTATTGGGGGGGGTGCTTGCATCAAGCAGGATCTGAATACACCCCCTAATACGGAGCCTGACCTCACGGGTAAGGGCACGGAGATAAAGGGTGAGGCTACGTGCATAGGCCTCCTCACCATCATCTGTAGTGACTCTGGACAAGTAATTCAGCACCCCAGTGTCCACATGGGTCCGGCTCTCTTGAATGGCGACCTGGCGCCGCCTTCTTATTCGCCGTGATGCAAGAGCAGCCTGTGGGGAGGGCCTGATCTGGGCAGTTGGGCTGCTGCTCAAGTTGCCCATCTCTTCCAGGATGGGTGAGGTTGCAGCTGCAGACCGTCCTGGTGGTGTGTTGTGTCGGGCACCCATTGGGTGGTCTTGTGATGCCTCCTCTTCAGACATCCTTCTTGTAGGGGGAGAAGATGGGCCAGCCACCTCATCCCCTACAGGATCAATAATGGGCTCTGCCTCTGAGGCCGTTCCTCGATCCATAAGGTTGGATTGAGTTCTGTTATGAAATAGAACAGAGGCAAAAATACATCAATATTTTTGTCCCGGTAAAGTATTTGTGTAATGTTTTTGTGTCATGTGGTGTGAGGTATGTACTTACGGTCTCAGAGCCAGAATTGGGGCTAGGAAGTTCAGCCGGTCATAATATATATATTTCCGCTTGACATGGCCAGCATCCCCACTCCTGGACCGCTGCTGGCGTTCCCGGCGGTACTGGTCCCGGATGCTTCTCCACCGTTTCATCACATCTTCCACTGCAATGTGACAGGAAAGATTGTCAAAATCACATATTTGAGAGGTCACATTTTCAAACAGTAGTCTAGGCATGGGGCCTTCTGGGGTGTGCGTTCTACCCATGGTGGCATATGTATTTGGGCCGATACCCAGGGTCTCATTAGCTCCCCTGAAACTAATTTTAGTGGCTAGGAGGATGAGGAGCTTGTGGCCTAACCCCTAATTATGGCTGTGTGAAGCCACGTGTCACATCCTAATGTAACGGCCTCATGAGGCTAAAATTACATGCCCAGGAAGGGGGGGGGGGGCTGATTGCAGAGTCATTTTATAGCGCGCGCTAAGGTTGATGTTTTTATGGTTGCACTTACGAATTTTCTGCTGCTCATCACGTGGTCTGTCACCGAAGTCATGGTACATCTGGCGACAGATGCGCCTCCATGACGCCTCCTTTCTTGTGCGGTTCGCATAGTTTGCGTCGCGTGGGTCCCATATTTCTGGACGCTCCTGCACCAGCACAATGAGCATCTCCACATTTATGTAAGTGGACGCCATGCTGCTGCTGTACTCCGTGGAGGCTGACTTCCTGGATGTCTGGAGCGCTTTTTGAGCTCATTTGCATGTCTACGCTTCCTGATGATGGATTGGCCCATTTCCTGTTCACCAGCCAAAAGACCTGCGTATTGCTCGCAGGTCACACGCACCCATAGACTTGCATTGGCGTACTACGGGCGTAGTACGCTGACAATCGCAGCATGCTGCGAGTGGCACGGAGCGGAGGATACGGAGAAATATACGCCTGGTGCGAGTGACCCCATAGAGAATCATTGGTCCGTGTCTAATGCGTGCTTTTTGCGCCTCTCACGCACCCGTATTCCTCGCCAGTGTGACTCCGGCCTAAGGGCCATTATTTTGTACGGAAGACTATGTGCTGGCCATTATTCTGTATGGTGGACTATGTGGGGCCCATTATTCTGTATGGTGAACTATGTGTGGCTTATTATACTGTATAGAAGACTATGTGGGGCCCATTATATTATATGGATGACTATGTGGGGCCCATTATACTGTGGAGGGCTGTATGTGGGGATTACAGTTGGGGAATCACACTGTGTTGGAGTCACACTACCTTGCTGGGTGCATTGGGGAACAGTAGGGTCAGCATATTGTACGTTTGGAGGAATTCACTGTGGGGATATCATACCTTGTTTGGGGAGTCACTTTTATTGGCATCATGACTTACGGGGGCAACAAAAGGGCAATCTAGGTCTTTCAATAGGAGGAAAAATACTTTGTAAGGGCCAAAAAATTGTGAGAATATTTTGTGGGGTCACAGGTTTTTTTTTGTTTTTTTTTGGGGGGGAGGGGGGGGGGCAATTGGAACATCTACTATGGGGCCCCATAATTTATTGCTTCATATGTACACCCCTGCCTGTCAGGAAATACCCAATGCTCCAGTCCTGTGATCTCACTCTTAAAGTACATTTTAATTCTATAGATCTTGTTTGTGGAACAACCCCTTTTAAGTTTGTTTTCATATGAAATGCCTCATCGTTACATTTGATGATAAATATAAACTTCCTCAATTGTAGACATTTTTTAAATAAATATTAAGGTTGGCCTGTGACTTTGGCCAAGTTGTTAATTTTGGCCTCTGCGTATTTGAGTTTGACATCTCTGATTAGGTGGATACACGCCCGGATTCCATGCTCGTTGCAAAGTCATGTACAGTGGTGGCCAAACGTTTTGAGTCCGATACAAATTTTAGTTATCACTACGTTTGTAGATTGAGTGTATTTAGATCTTTTAGTCAGATGTTTCTAGGGTTTACTTAAGTACACATATAAGCTTATTTCACAAGACTGTCCAAAACAGTCTGAAGGAGGCTTCATCAAATAAAATAACTTTACTCAAGTCCTCTGCAGGCCAATCCCTGTACAGGGGTACTGCTATTTTCTCTGATGAAGCCCCCTTTTTACTGTTTAGAACATCAGGAATAATGATTGTCAAGAGAAGGAAAAGTGAGAGCTACCAGTAGTCCTGTGTCATACCAACAATAAAACATCCTGAGTCCATTTATGTGTGGGAGATTTTCACCCGAGGGAGTGCGCTCTTTCACTATTTTGTCATAGAACACTGCCATGAATAAAGAGTGGGATCTAAATATCCTCCAAGAGCAACTTCGGCCAACAACCCAGGAGTAATTTGGTGATGAACTATGCTTTTCCCAGCACGATGGAGACCATGTCACAAGGCAAAAGTGATAACCAAGTCGCCCAGTGAGAAAACATGGAAATTTTGGGTCCATGGCAATGTTATAAAAAATCTAAAAACACTGAAGAAGCAGACTTTGTAAAAATCAAAATTTGTCTCAGTCTCAAAACTTTTACCCGCGACTGTACAAATCCCTGAACAACAGCCGACGCTGCAGCTCTCTGGCTGAAAGAAACGTCCCACCAGCGGATACGGACCCATTCAGACCATTTTATTATTTACATACCTGATAAGGCAATCAAATTTCACAATTTTATTGTAAGAAAATAAAACAAAGTGTGTGAGTATAACAGGTTCCTGTCACAAGAGATATCCATTGCCACATTACCTACAGGAAGGGAATAGTGAGTTGCGCAAGATTGTATTTCATAAATGCCTCTTAGGGCAATAGAGAAACACTGGTGGTCCTACACGGAGATTGTGGTGTTGCATTGTGACATCCTAACCAATAGTTGTTAAAGGAGTCAAATTGTTGCCTGCGACACATCCATGACAAAAATCAACTTTGTTGGCTGTTTGGACAATCGACAATGCCCCAACAATTTTGATGTAAGTCATAGACAGGTTGCACATACGTTTCTGGTCACGAAACAAGTTGTAACCATAACCTAAAGGGAGTACCGAAAACATCATAAATGTGGCATATGCTGCAGTTGTATCAGAAATGTTTTACATTTTGCGCCAGATTGGCCGTGGATTTAAAATCCATACTGCAGGTCAAGCTACGCACAGACATCTGAGGATGAGGTCTTGGTATTTTAATACACTGCAGATTTACAACTTGAAAAATCTGCATCATATCTGTAACATGTGAACATATCCTTAGGATGCACAATGTGAGCTTAGACTTTCTTGGGTAACTGTCTTTTAAAAATAGGTATAAATCGTCATTCAGATGTCCATCCAATATTTTCGATGTACGGACTGCCGGCAGCAGGTCTCAAGACCTGGATTTAACAGCCTCAAACATTCCTACGAGTTCGGAACAGGAGACCCATTCTTAGTCCGTGCATCACGGTCCATGTTATACGGAGGCCTGAATGAAGCTTTAGCTGGATACATCATCAACCATATGCAGCAAGTAGACAATTTGGGCCCCTTCACATAGCTCTACACTGCAACCAGAGATTCACACATGATGGATCTGAGTCATCAAAGCTCGAAAGCTTCAAAAAGTCACAAAGATTTTGCGACTTTTGTCATTTTCTCACCAATTTGAATCAGCTTTGCGATTTGATATATTTGGAGCAGTAAGTTTACACCAACTATTACTTGGCTTACTTTGATGCACCAAGTTCCGGTGAATTATGGCACACTTTTTATGTCACACCCTTTCGTGCCCACTTTCCTTTAGGCAGCACCACCTTGTTAAGTATTTCAAAAAAACATTTCTTAAACATATAATAATTGTGGTGCAAAGAAAGAAACAGTTTTATTTTTTTTTGGAGGGGACAAATTAAGAGAGGTGTTCATAAGGAATAAACCTTTTTTTAAAGGCTGCAGCCAATCATAAGCCGCCGAACGGCTGCAGGAGTCACGTGACATAACAATCCTATGTGATTGCAGTGAGTGTCACCAATCCGGAAGGCAAATATACAATATTTTTTGTATTTTCTGCAACAGACTGCAGCGATTAAGAAATGGTTGTACATTAGTGCACAAAAACCTTAAGCCAGAATTCTGGAGCATGGAACATAGTCATTAATTTGTGTGAACTTTTCCCACATTTACGCTGATTGACTAACAACCAAGCTCAAGAAACCTGTTTTACAGCTAATACACATGGGTCATACAATGGCACCGATTAGCCATATGCATACTGCCAAGCACAATCCTGTTCAGATCTCCATTATCTGTGATATGCCATGTTTGCAAGCCAATAAATGGAATCTGACAGCAGCATGATGTACGGAAAGAGACCCTGATTCCAGCGATATGTCACTTAGCTTACTGATTGCAGCAGTTGGTATAGAATCTGTTTTTTTCTCCGCTGCAGATCTGGAATGCTGAGCCCTGAATAACCACGCCCACACCACTGATTGGAGGCAATCTGTGGTGGGGGCAGGGTTACACAGCAGTTGATTAGGAGGCATGAGACAGCTAGTCCTGTAGTAATAATCTCCTGCTAATAAAACACTGATTTTATGTACACAGCCTAATAAGTGACGTATCACTGGAATCAAGGTCTCCTTCGCTACATCATGCTGCTCTCAGATAACTTAGCAAAAACCTGCTGACAGATTCCCTTGAAGATTACAAATGGAGTCCACACTTTGTTGCATTAATGCTTCACAGCCGCTTGAGATGCAAGTGTGCCAGAATTAGGATCACATCTAAATCAGGGTAGCAGGATCTCCCCCAATATGCCTGGACCTGTACTGTAATGGCGCTCTTTATTGCTGTATGAGTGCACTTCCATTTCACTTTGTGACTGCAACACAGAATAAATAGAAACAAACACTTCTTTTACACACAAGTCAATGCTGGAGCCATGGTCAGTCGAAGGTGGCTGTCTCGCAGTCTAGAGTGATGAAAGCCACCCTTTATGAACTGGATAACCTGGATAAATAATGTAAAATGTGTGGGAATAAGCTGTTGCGAGTGATAAAATATAAAAACAGAGTTCAACTGGTTAACAACCAACGCTTACCAGGCCTAAAAATATAAAACGCCTAAAAATATAGATAGCTTTCCATATGGAAATTAAAAAAAACATACATGAAATAAGTCAATAAATGATGAATCTAATGTCCGGTATACAAAATTTGGCACCAACGTTTCGCATTGTCACCTGCAAAGTCTTAGCACCCACTTTGTGCGCAAGGAGTGAAGATTAGAACCTTGTAAGGGCCGAAGCCACTTATTCTGCAAATGTCTAGCAATCTTCTCCAGGTCGGCATTCATCCAGAGTTTAGTAATACTATGGACAATACATGATGGCATTCGGACATTAGAACTAACGGTAGAGTAATGGCTTGGCACCAACACCGAGAAGGTGGCTTATTCAGATGTTATCGTATATCTAGAAGAGGAGAAAGTGCTCATAAGTGTGAGATTTCTCCAGCAACCTATAGAAAGGAACACGTGAAAAAAGTGCGGAAAAACGCTTCATATTTCCTGTCCCCCAAAACGAGAAAACAATGGGGTCCGATGTAAGGTTCAAAAGCTAAGTGATTGCAGCCAATTCATTCCTACTTGGAAAGCCATGAGAAATGCTGCAGCGGGCTCTCAACTACTGGAGACCCTCTTTTTTATTCACTTTTCCGAATTAAAAAAAAAAGTAATCTTTTATTTGGAGCAATTTTACTCCATTAACTGCTCATTGCTATCATGAAGGTATTATAAAGCACAAATGGCTGGAGGCCACGGGACTGCCGTGAGTGATCGCTCGGATTGCTGGAGCAGTGCACAATCTCTAACACTGGTGGGAAATAACACACGCAGGCGTGGAGCTGTGGATCCAACGGCTGATTGCTTCAGATTTCCTTGTGCGATCACAGCCGCAGACAATCTGGGTAAAGTCAAACTTTTTTTTTTTTTTTTTTTGTGTCAATGAGACAGGAGCGAGCAGTATTTCTTCTTATACGTCCACTGGAGACGTAATCACTCTGCTTCCTTTACAACTTCCCCGCTACAATCAGAGCTATGGCTGCTGGGGATCGGCTTCAATCCTTCATCTGTACACATAAATGCAAAAAAAAAGAAAGAAGTTTTTATTAAGATTGTCTGAAGATTAAAATATGGAGATTGTAGGATCTTGGGGGATTTTTTCCCTACATGTATTTAGAATATATCCGGGATCAATTAAATGAAATGCACCCGTCCTAAAGGTATGGCAGATCACTAGGGGCGGCTGTGTAGGTGGTGAACGGTAAAGAGGACACTACACCATGCCCTTTATTCTCAGAAATGGCAGCACTTCACTATATGCCAGCACATTAGGAGATTGGAAAGCCCCTTTTAAAGGAATCTGTCTGCAGTTTTTTTTTAATGAAATCTGATAGCAGCACAATGTAGGGGCAGAGACTCTTATTCCAGCGATGTGTCACTTCTTGTTTTGAATGCTGTCATTTTGATACAATCACAGTTCAATTAGCAGAGCTCAGAATGCTGAGCTGCGTATAACCCTGCCCACACCACTGATTAGCACCTTGCTGTGTACACTGTGCATAGCCAGAAAGCTGCTAATCAGTGGTGGGGTTACACAGAGCAGTTGACTATGAGGCAGGAGACAACTAGTCCTGTAGCGATAATCTCCTGCTGATAAAATACTGATATTATTGAAAAAGCAACACATAGCCCAGTAAGTGACACATCACAGGAATCAGGGCCTCAGGCCCTACATCACGCTGCTCTCAGATTACTTAGTAAAAACACTGCAAATTTCCTTTAAATATCATGTTTCTCTATCCACTGTGGCAGCACTGGGGTTTATATGGGAGAGACAGACTTCCATGTTGGTGAAATTTCCAAAACTTTATTTAAAGCAGCTATCTTGGGTATTCTAGACTGCCCAGTCATCAGATGGTGGTCGGGGTGCTGACCAAAAGAATTTTCAGAATCCTATTTAGGACTCCCAGGCTTTTTATGTGTATAGACAACTTGTAAATAGCTCTTGGTATGGCGTTTAATATCAGAAGAGGATGGCTGCTCCACGGTGACTACAGTGGTAGGGAGATGTAGTCACTTCAGTTGGTGCAAATAGATTTACCAGACCCTGTCTACCGGCCACGTCAGTAATCTGTAACCTCTGAATGAGTGCCTTAAAGGGGTTTTCCCAAGAACAAGGCATTTTTTAATTAATAAATCTTGGAATAATAATCATTTCCACACTTGGATGTGATGAAAACAGGATTTTTGGGTTCGTACCGTAAAATCTGTTTCTCGGAGCCTTCATTGGGGGACACAGAAACCATGGGTGTATGCTGCTGCCACTAGGAGGCTGACACTATGTACGGAAAAAGGTTAGCTCCTCCTCCACAGTATACACCCCACCGACCGGCACTAATTTCGTCAGTTAGTGAGAAAGCAGTAGAGAAGTAACAAAACAGAGTGAAACAGGGGCATCACTATGTAGCGAGCAGGAGAAGACGCTGCTGGGAGAGATCCTCAGAATCCTGAGAAAACCTGGTATCTGGACCCTTTTTTGTGCGACTTACCTGTGGCCATTTGGACCTCCTGGACGTTGGGACCCCCCCTGGTGCCCCGCAGAGGATGTGAGGTGATTTCTGTAGACGGGCGGCTGGAGAGATTGGAGCGGGCGGCTGATCCTGCTCCTCCACGAGGCGGCGGCCATCTTGGGCACGCAGCTCTGCTGCTGAGAGCTGCAGCGCCGGTCCACACAGCTGCACCGCGGGCAGTGAAGATATCGGCAGACAGAGGGGACACGCGGTGAGTGCCCTGAAAAATTGGGCCCTGCGTGTCATTCCCCCTCCATTAACTCCTCACTGCGCCGGCTGGCGCCATTACTGAGGGAGGCTCTGAGCACCCTCCCCCACTGCTGCTGTCTCTGTGGGGCTCCCTCTCCCTCCCCTGGCCGCAAGGAACTCTCCTGGAATAGTGCTCACAATTGTATGCGGCCTCCCATCTGCAGCCTGAACTAGAATTATAACTATTAATAACCCTGCTGTGATTGTCCTCTGTGGTGGGAAGTGTCCGGGGCACACATTTCTGTCTGTCTCACTTGATCATATTGCAATCAGTCATGAGTCGATTTAAGGGGCCAGGAGCGGAAGAAAAACTAAAAGAGTTTGTAAGACCTGATCCCTCCGAAAGTGCACAACCCCATAGAAATACCTCCTCTCAAGTTCAACGCAAAAATCACCCTTCCGGGGGTGAGGAGGAGACGGAGCAGAAGTTGACCCTTAAACAGGCGTCTGAGCAATTGATGCAGGCTCTCTCTCTGACCAGGACATCCCTGACGGAGAAAATTGAGGATGTGTACACGGAGGTGGGGAGATTTCGTCAGGATATGCAAGTCATGAAGGGACGTATAACGGAGGTGGAGACGAGGGTGTCCAGGGTGGAGGATACCTTTACACCTATGGAGGCCAAGTTAACGAAGGTGGCGGGCTCCATGAATGCTTGGAAGCAAAAGGCGGATGACTTGGAAAATAGAAAGCGTAGGAATAATATCCGCATTATTGGTCTGCCTGAACGCTCGGAAGGTCAGCATCCTGAGCAGTTTCTGGAGGGCTGGCTTAAGACCTCCCTGAGAGATGAATTCTCTTCAGTGTTCGCTATTGAAAGAGCTCATAGGGTCCCTACAAAACCCCTGCCTCCGGGGGCTCCGCCTCGGCCTTTCCTGGCACGCCTGCTTAATTGTAAAGACAGAGACACCATTCTGCGTCTTGCGCGACTAAAAAGTCCCATCACGTTCAATAATGCTGTAATCTCAATCTTCCCGGACTTTTCCATGGGACTGCAGAAGCAGCGGGCACAATTCATCGAGGTCAAGAAACGGCTCAGGGACAGAAACATTGTGTACTCGATGATACCCCCGGCCTGGCTCCGGGTTGTTCACGGAGGTACCTCCGTGTTTTTCACGGATCCAGCAGAGGCGGCTGAGTGGCTGTGGTCCCATGGGGGGTCCCCTGCGAAGGAATCCTAATGTGAAGGCTGTTAATTTGGATCCTTTCAGTTACAGGTCTAATTGAAGCTCTTTCGGCGAGTATCCAGTTACCAACAATATCGGACGCTGTGTTCAGTGATGGTATCCCCTTATTTTTTGATGGGGGCGTGAGACTGTGCTCCTATATCACTAAGTTCTTGTTCTATTTTTTCTTTTTCCAAGGTTTTAGTTTTTATAGTTATTTAGGTAAATGCTGCAGCCGATGCCAACTTTGTTCTCTAGGTGATATCTCTGCATTCTGTTCGGGTACCACAGTGCAATATATCCAGATGGGCGGGAATGGGTTCTGAATTGATCTGTATGACCTGGAATGCAAGAGGCATAAACCCCCCCCCCCCCCCGAAAGAAAATTAAGGTGTTCTCACAAATTAGACAATATCGCCCTCATATTGTGGCTTTGGTTGAGACGCACCTGACCAGGGATACGGTTCGGTGGGTGCAAAAACCATGGGTACAGTGGTTTATACATGCTTTTCACACCAGCTATTCGAGGGGAGTCTCGCTGTTGATACATAGGGATGTTCGGTGGGAGACCAGGGAGGCCCGGAAAGATCCTGAAGGACGGTTTGAGTTTGTACATGCGCTAATTAACTCTCAGAAATATATTATTCTGTGTATCTACAACAGGGGCGTATCCAGGGGGGGGCAGCCGGGGCAGTTGCCCTGGGCGCAGCCAGCAGGGGGGCGCAGTCGGGCCGCCTAATGCAGCGGTCTGCAGTGTCTCCCCCTGGCGGCTGCGTTCTGCCGCCCCCCGTCCTGTGTGTCGGCTGTTCTCTGTGTCGGCTGTCAAGCTGACAGCCGACGCAGAGAAGGAGGCCGCGCCGGCTCCCAGGCAGCAATTGTACTGGCGTCTACATCGACGCCAGTACAATTGAAGCTCTGACCAGAGCGCCGGGTCAGAGCGACGTCAGCAGCGTGATCAGGTCATGTGATCACGCTGCTGACGTCACTCCCCGGCGCAAAGCGAACGCTGGTGCTAAGTATGCTCCTCTGTGGAGCTGAAGAACCACCAAAGATGGGGGGTGTTCATGAGTGGAGATGGGGGCTTAATGTGGGGATGGAGGTTAATGTGTGGGGATGGGGGTTAATGTGGGGATGGGGTAAATGAGTTGGGGGGTTAATGAGTGGGGATGGGGGTTAATGAGTGGAGGGGTTAATGAGTGGAGATGGGGGTTAATATGTGGGGGTTAATGAGTGGAGATGGGGGTTAATGTGGGGATGGGGGTTAATGAGTGGATGGGGGTTAATGAGTGGAGATGGAGTTAATGTGTGGGGGGTTAATGAGTGGAGATTGGGGTTAATGTGTGGGGGGTACATAATGTGTGGGGGGATTTGGGAGTAGGGACGGGGGTTATTGAGTGGGGATGGGGGATACTTAATGTGTGGGGGGATTTGGAGTGGGGATGGGGGGTTATTTATTGTGTGTGAGGGATTTGGAGTGGGGATGAGGGATTTAATGTGTGGGGGGATTTGGAGTGGGGATGGGGGTACTTAATGTGTGTGGCGGATTGGGGATGGGGGATTTGGAGTGGGGGGATTTAATGTGTGGGGAGATTTGAGGACACAATGAAGAATATGTATGTTTGAGGGCATGTATGAGGAAACAGTATTGGGGATGGGTACAGACAGGAAGGGGTGTGAATGGGTAAATGTATGTGGACACAGTATGAGTAGCGATGGGAAAATTGTATGTGGACACAGTATGGGGAGTGAGGGTGATGGGATGTGTGCAGACACAGTATGGGGAGTCAGGGGAATGTGTGAGCCGACAGTATAGAGAGTGTGGGGGTAAATATATGAGGAGACAGTATGGTGAACAGGTGGGATGTTAGAGGAGAAAGTATGAGGAGGGAGGGGAACAGTGTGAGGAGACAGTATATTGCAGATATTTTTATTTAGGAGCATTATAATGACACTTCTATCTTTAAGGGCATCGTGTGGAGATTTGCTGCAGAAGACCGGAGAAGATGGAAGTCTGCAGAGACGAGATGTGGATGAGAAAACGCATCATGGGGTCTGGACATAAAGAAGGAGGACGACTCCAGAGACGACGTCATCTATAAGGTACCTGGATGTAAATAATATTTGTGACACTGACTTATTCTCTTAATTTTTATTTATGTTAGGAACATTAAAGGGGTTGTCCAGGTCGGTGATGAGTCTGCAGTCATTCTATGTGACTGCAGACTTCTGAATACTCACAGTGCTCACTGAACGCTGTTAGGATTCTCTTGTGCTGGTAATATACATACATACGGTCACATGCTGACTAGACATGGCCTCACTCAATGAAAATGAACGGAGCGAGGCCGGACACGTCTAGTCAGAATGTGGCCAGAAGTATATAAATCACATACTTGTGCTGTGCTGACTGTACATCGGCAAAGGAGAATCCTAAAAGTGTGCAGTGCATTCGTTGTGAGAATTCAGAAGCCTGCAATGTCAGGATTCAGCTCTGCAGGTTCCAGTGTCATCACATGGACACTTCACTCATATGCGATTTTCATAGTTATGGTCTTGCGACAACGAGCTTCTCATCCTGCTTTCAGTTTTTTACTGAACATTGAGAGCATTAGGGAGAGCAGCTCGTGGGTACATGGCTAAGTGTGCAAGTCGCCGAAACAAATTCTTGCCCCGTGTGCCAAAAAGCCTAGATACGCCTCTGATCTACAACCCCCCTGGCTAATATGTCAATTATCCAGAAGGCATTGAGTTTTGCCCTGAATTACCCAGATGCTCACGTCATTTGTATGGGAGATTTTAATTTGGTAATGAATAATCATCTGGATAAGTTGAGACTAGGCGATGGAGTACAGAGTGGGACACCCCCTCGGTTGCATCCCAGCTGTCACAATTTATGGCGGGAAGCGGGTGGCTGGATCTATGGAGAATACGCCATCCTGAGACGAGGGAGTATACATGCCATTCCTCCACTAAACGCTCTCTGTCTCGCATAGACTACATTTTTGATCCAGCAGCCTGGCGACATGGATATATGTTACTGAACATGGCAGTAGGGGGATTTCAGACCATAGTCCGGTCGTTCTTAAACTTAAATACGGCCCATCGACCAATAGGATAACATGGAAATTGAACCCTTTTTGGCTGAAGTTGATAAAATCGCCTGATAGAACGATAGATCAGTTACGTTGCTTCATCTCGTCCCACCCTGACCCCGAAGTGTTAATTTATTTTGGGACGCTCTTAAAGCCTATCTGAGGGGTTGTTTGTCCTCTACGATCTCTTATATGAAACGGGTGACATAGGAGGAGGATGGCGAGATGGAGCGATCCTGAAAGATTCGGAGGCAGCCTATATATGTGACCAAACTAACAGTAATAGGGTGGAGTGGTTGACTGCTCAAAGTTACATACTCAATATATTGACACTAAAACTAAACGTAAACTATTTTTTACCAGACAATCTTATTTTGAGATGGGGAATCAGGCTAGTAAATTTTTGGCTTATTTGGTGCGACAGCATAATACAACTAACACAATTCTACAGGTTCGCAACTCGGATGATACTCTGGTTTCTTCAACTGAGGAAATACTGAAATGTTTTTCTGATTATTATAGTTCATTGTATAACTCTAAGACTGATGTAGATGGCTCGGGGTGTCTAAATTACCTGTTAGACAGAGCTTCCCACGCTGAGTCCTTCCCAGCAGGTCTTCATGGATGCTGAATTTACCCTGGAAGAGGTGGAGGATGCCATAAGGGAAATGGCCTCTGGGAAGGCCCCCGGGCCGGATGGATTCCCTGTCGAACTGTATAGGAAATACCAGGAGATACTGGCGCCTCTTTTGTTGACGGTGTTTCGTGGGATTTGGGAGGGGGGATGCATGCCGGAATCCTTCTATGAGGCTAATATAATAGTTCTTAAAAAGGAGGGGAAGGACCCTTTAGATTGTGGATCTTATCGGCCAATATCATTGGTAAATGTGGATTATAAGATTTTTACAAAAATCTTGGCCAAAAGGTTGAATTCAGGCATATTAGATCTCTCACACTCTGACCAAACCGGCTTTGTGCCTGGTAAGAGCACCTCCATCAATATTAGACGAGTCCAGTCAGTGGTCCAATATAGCTCTCTGGTGCCGGATAATGAATGGGCATTGGCATCGCTGGATGCGGCCAAGGCCTTTGACTCTCTTGAGTGGCCTTTTCTCCGTGCATGTTTGCAGAGGTATGGATTCGGTGATAGATTCCAAAAATGGGTCAGTATTTTATACATGAAGTCTAAGGCCCAGGTCATCGTAAATAATTCTATATCTGAGCCTTTTTCAGTACATAGGGGAACTTGTCAGGGGTGTCCCCTTTCCCCGGCCCTTTTTGCTCTTGCTATTGAGGCACTGGCTGTTTGTATAAGATCTTTCCCTAATATTGCTGGTATAGAGAAAGCGGGTCGGACAGACACCTTAGGCCTATATGCTGACGATATGGTGATATTTATGGACAAAGCAGGGGAAACCCTAACAAGAGTAATCACTATTATAAATAAATTCGGTAAATATTCTGGCCTATATATAAATTGCTTTCATGCCTCTTTCCCATGCTCCAATGCCACGGCTTGAGACTCTCTCCCTGCTACCCATTGTAACCAGTTTTAAGTACCTGGGTGTCCATATTTCTCAAGACAGTAAGTTTGATTTGAAACTTAATATATATCTGCTGCAGGAGATAGTTAAAGTCAAATTTGCAGTCTGGGGTAAACTTCCACTGTCTGTGGCCGGACGTATTAATTTAATTAAAATGGTATTACTCCCCAAGCTTAGCTACTTTCTCCAACATAGTGCTGTAGTGGTGCTCAGATCCTTTTTCGCTAATTTGAATTCCCAGATCACATCTTTTATATGCGGGAAAACTAGGCCCAAACTTAAACTAACCACTTTGCAGAGACCCAAAGGGGGAGGGGGGGGGCGGCGTTGCCCGATTTCTTTCTGTATTATTTGTCTGGGCAGGCCAAAGCCATAAGCACATAGATGTCCGGCGGTCACCTCCCTAATTCTGAAAACCATCTACTTCATGCCGCACAAACTAGTTGCCCGTTGGGATTTTTGGAAATGAGGAAAACAAATGTCTCGCGACTGTTGCTCCTGCTTTGTCTGGCACGATCAATATGGAAACAGATTAAAAGGGTGGTTGGATTTGAGGATATTGTAGCTGAAATGCCCCTATGGAATAATGGTTACCTTCCGGCGTTACTTTAACATCCATGTGCCGAGTTTTCGACTCAGTATAGTATTTCTACGATAGGTGATCTATATGATTATGGAACTTTGATCTCTCTGAACAATTACAAGTTAATCGCAGGGTCCCAAGGTCTCAGTTCTTTCGTTATTTACAGCTAAGGTCAGCGTTTCAATCACACATGAGAAGTATAGGTATAGATAACGCTATTTCATCTCTACCCTTGATAGGGATCCTTAAATCACAGGGCCCCCAGGGTCTCATCTCTTCTCTATATACATATATGTTGTCAGTAGGGACAGAGTCTACCATGAACTCCGTTAGGAGGAAGTGGGAGAGGCTCATCCCAGATACACGAGGAGAGGAATGGGAAGAAATTCTGGAGTCATTCTGGGGGCGACACGAAAGGGCCGCCAATTCCGACACGCGCCGGATGGAGGTGATGGCCACTAGAAAGGCTACTTTCCAGGAGAGAAGGGATAGGGAAAGTTCTCTGAGAGGTTCAAATGGTGAACCTTGTAGAGCGTCCAGGTCCAGATTGACATCCCATGGATCCACGGGAGCGCGGTACGGAGGAGCCGCATGAGCCACTCCCTGAAGAAAAGTCTTGACCTGCGGTCGGGAGGACGTCTTCTGGAAAAGAATGGAAAGCGCCGAGACTTGACCCTTTAAAGAGCTGAGGGCAAGGCCCGCATCTAGGCCTGCCTGGAGGAACGCCAGGATAGAAGGGAGAGAAAAGGACATGGGCGGAATGTCATTGGCCTCGCACCAAGTGAAAAAGGCCTTCCATGTACGATAATAAATTCTGGAAGACGATGGCTTTGGGGAGAAAGACCCTCGATCGACGGGTGTCGAACAACAAGCCTAGAAACACAAGACGTTGAGTCGGAACAAGGCAGGACTTCCTTTTGTTGACGAGCCACCCGAATCTGGACAGGGTGTCGAGAACGATGGTAAGACTTTGGAGAGCCTGGGGAAAAGACGGAGCTTTGATTAGAATGTCATCGAGGTACAGAAAGAGGACGAGACCTCTGATCCTCAACAGGGCCATCAACGCCGCCATGATTTTTGTAAACACTCTGGGCGCGGTGGCGAGACTGAACGGCAGGGTGACAAACTGGTAGTGGTCCTGATGAATAGCGAAGGAATTTCTGATGCCCGGGAAAGATGGGGACATGCAAATAGGCATCTTGAATGTCTATTGAGCACATGAATTCCCGCGCCTCCATGGAAGCGATTACTGAAAGGAGGGACTCCATCCTGAAATGTCGCAGGCGGACCCTTTTGTTCAGTAATTTGAGATCCAGAATGGGCCGGACCGCGCCGCCTTTTTTCAGCACTACAAACAGGTTTAAGTAAAACCCTGTGAATCGTTCTGTTTCGGGAACTGGCACAATCACCCCGGAACAGAGAAGAGAAACGATGGATGAAAAAAAAAACCCGGAACTAAGTCGGGGTCTTTTGGAGGTTGGGACTCGAAGAATCGATACCGGGGCCGAGAAACGAACTCTATCTTGTATCCTGAGGATACATCTTCCCTGATCCAAGCGTCTTCCACCGAGGCAAGCCAGATGTCTCTGAAGAAGAGGAGTCGGCCGCCCAGTTGGGACTGGGAACTTTGTTGATAGTCATGCCGATGTAGACCGTCCAGTTCTGGACCTGGAGGATCTGCCCTGGGAGGAGTGAGATCTCCAGGAGGGAGTGGGCCTAAAGGAGACCTTCTTCCTATCCTGGCGGGCTTGCGGCCTTTGTTGGTTGGAAAAAGGTTCTGTCGTTGCGATGCTGCGGAAAGACTGAAAGGGACGAAACCGACGCCTTGGAGGGGGTCTACGAGGCTTGGACTGGGGGAGAAGAGAGCTTGTGCCCCCAGTGGCGTCTTTAATGATCTGGTCCAGCTGGGATCCGAAGAGACGCGCTCCCTGAAAAGGCAGAATGGTAAGGGACTTTTTTGATGAGAAATCCGCCTGCCAAGCCTTAAGCCAAATTGTACGCCGGATTGCAACTACGTTGCTGGACGCTTGAGCTGCGCAAGACGTGGCATCTAACGAGACAGAGACCAAATATTCCCCTGCATGGGAGATCTGGTTGGCTAGCTCGGCCAGTCGCTCCGGTTGGGCTCCATCAAGAATGCCTTGGCGGAGTTCCTCCGCCCAAGTAGCTATGGCCTTTGCTACCCAAGTGGAAGCAAAAACCGGGCTTAGCAGCGTCGCAGCTACTTCGAATGCTGACTTTGCTAAGGATTCGATGATCCTGTCACTAGAATCCTTCAGAGATGCCACACCTGAGATCGGAAGGACCGTGTTGTTAGATAGTCTGGACACAGGAGCGTCTACAGAGGGGGAAGCCGATCAGTTGTCGGTGAGCTCTTGAGAAAATGGATACAGCACGCCGGACGTTTCCCTCTTTGAAAGCTCCTGGTAGGATTTTCTCTTTCCCTGGTAAGTAGCTTGTCAAACTCAGAGTGAGAAGCGAAGACTCTGGAAGGTGCTTCTGCCCGTCTGAACGAAACCTCCTGATCTGAGGGTTTCGCAGTGGAGTCTGTGATCTCGAAAGTGTGGTTGATCGCTGCAATGAGGTTCTGTACCGTAACCTTCATGTCCGCAACATGGTCCGAATCCAGCTCTAAAATCCCTTCGGATGGCGCATCCGAGAATGCTTCACCTGACTCGGGGGAGGAGGCACGGGAAGGAGACTGCTGGGAAGGATTATGTGGTGAGATGGGGCGAGGGGAGGATTCCGGCCAGAGATCCTGCCTGGGCCTTTTGCGGCTCACGCTGGATGGTTCAGATGGAGTCTCTTGTGACCTGCTGGATCCTGCAGAAGTGTCCAGGGGCAACTTATCAAGAACGGCCACTAGGGACTGAGACACCCTGATGAGATCCGCCACTGATTGTGATAAAGAAGAAGCCCACCCAGGAATGGGGGATTCACTCTCACGTGGAGCAATAGGGGGCTCCTGGGCGGCGGGCTCAATGGGATTGCTGCAGTCGAGGCAGAGGGGAGTGGACCGACCTGGGGGAAGTTTGCGTTTGCAAGAAGAACATGCAAAGTACTTGACTAAAGTGCAAGTGGAGGAAGCAGGAGGATGAGCACGATCAGGCTTAGAGTAAAGGGCATGTCACACTAAGCGATATCGCTAGCAATATCGCTATAACTTGTGACGTTATAGCGATATTGCTAGCGATATCGCTGTGTGTGATACTTACCTACAACCCGCTACCCCGCTGGTTATCGCTGATCGCGCGAGAACGTTCAGGACCGCTTCTCATCGTCAGCTTCCTGCTGTGACGACGAGCGACGCGTGGAGCCGGGCGGGAGGACGCAGGATCGCCTGGTGTGACAGGTAAGTAGCGACCCCCGTCCCCAGCGATGTCGCTGGTGAGATCTGCCTGTGTGGCAGCTCACTAGCGACCACTTAGCGATGTACCAGCGATCCTGACCGCGTCATATCACTGGTCGGGATCGCTGGTACATCGCTAAGTGTGACAGTACCTTTAGACATAATGAAGGAAAGTCACTGAAGCAGTGCTGGAAGGTTGGGGTCAGGAGGCAGAGGAGGGTGTCAGTCTGCAGTGCAGAGCTACTCACGGTCCGGTGTCCTGTAGATACTTCCAGCAAGCGATGCTGCACAGCTCGTCTGGACCTGCAGGGCCACAGATAGAGGAGACTGAGTCCGGCTGACAGGCTGAGAAAATGGAGGCAGCCTGAGAAGAGCAGGGTAGAAAAGCGCGCGCTTCCCTGCTGAGACCGAGGAAGAGGAAGGGCGGAGCTAACCGCAGTTAGGAGGCTGAAGATGGCGCTGCCCGCTGACAATAGGCAGGCTAGGAGTGGGTGGGCCGAGCGCCGCCTCAGGAGCGCAAGACACCAAGGGAGAGAGCGGTGGGTGGGCCTAAAACGGGCGGGAGAGAAGCCCGCCTAAGGAAGAAGGCGGGGGGCATGGCAGCGACACAGAGCAAGGCCCAAATTGAAGCCGGGGCCTGGAGTAAATGCAGCAAGCACGGGACGGCGCAGAGAGATATCGCTGCACTGCCGCGGCGACCGCTCCCGAATGGATCCCTGCCTGAAGCCCGGCTCCAGAGATGAAATAAGATAAGTGCAGCCCGGGGGGGTACAGAGAGGAAAGAGACTGTCACGGGGTGCTGAGAGGAGCCGTGATTCCTTGTGATATGCGACTCAGGGGCCCCATACTTACCCTCTACCTGTTCCTGTCTTCTGAGGAGCAAAAACCTGGGGGAGGAAGATGGTACCTTCATCATCCCGTGGCGTTCATGAATCCTGTAGAAGAATGTCCGCGTCTCTTCTAAACCGACAGGCTCTGATGGGCGGGTGGGTGGGAGACGGGGGACGAGGACCAGTCTGGATCGCCTGACACACATCCGTGTTAGGGGCTCTTGGTCCTGCTGTGGAGAGCTATGAGGATACTGGGTGGCAGTACACGCCATACTCATGGTCTCTTTGTGGGACTACATATGTGACCATTCACTCTGTATCCCTCCGGAAACCTGAAAAGAAACGACGCACACTGAGGTAGATATGGGTCTAATGAAAGACCCGTGTCCACCTCCTACTGACACTAAGCTAAACTGACGAAATTAGTGCCGGTCGGTGTGGTGTATACTGCGGAGGAGGAGCTAACCTTTTTCCATACATAGCGTCAGCCTCCTAGTGGCAGCAGCACACACCCATGGTTTCTGTGTACCCCAATGAAGCGATAGAGAAATAAAATGTTCCTGTGCTGAGATAATCTTATAACTGTGCCCCTGCTGTGTACTGTGTATAATCGCTTTAATCAACCAATACATAGTACCCGGCAGGGGAACATTTATAAGATTATCTCAGCACAGGAACATTTTATTTCATCACATCCAAGTGTGGAAATGATTATTATTCCAAGATCTACTGATTAAAATTAACTTTGTTCGTGGGAAAACCCATTTAAGAATCGCCTTTCTTACCAAATGGCAACCACAGCGTCCTGTGATCAGCCAGCCTCAGGCAATAGCAAATGTGCATCGTGCTACAACAATAACGTCACGCTAGGACGGCTAATCAAAGGAAGAGCCGCGGATGCCGTCAAGAGGCTGATCTCAGCGCTCCCGTCCTGCAGTCACAAATCACTGAAGAAGAAAACACCGTGTGCACTACTGTAGTGGTGCCAAGTTAGGTTCCCAAACCATATATGATAAAATGAAAACCTGGCACTCAACTTAATGCTTGGTGAGGCAGTTTATTGTAGTACCAGAAAACGTTTCGGTCAATATAGACCTTCATCCGTTACTACACTGTGAAAAAAATAAATAAACAAAAATAAATAAAGTATGTACAAAAATCTCATAGAATGCAATTCGGTCGTATACAATATTATACAAGAAATACTACAACAGAGACCAAAAAATATATCTTGGGTGCTCAGATTGAAGGAGAAAAGGATAAGACATACCGTGCTAGTATGTTTGAAAGTAGCTTGAAGGAGGGCGCTTTTTATGTTATGTTGACTTATTCAAATCCAACGCTCTTCTGTGGAAACGCTATATCGATGATGTCTTTTGCATATGGGGGGGCACGTTGGAGTCCCTTCTCTCCTTCTTTGATATACTCAATTCCTCCTGGCCAGGTATTTCTTTTACAATTAGTCACGATTCACACAAGATGAATTTTCTGGACACCATGATCATCAAGGATCCTAACGGCATACTGACCTATATACTAAGTCTACAGACCGTAACAGTTTGTTACATTATCAGAGTCTACACCCTTCATCCACAAAGAATGCGATTCCAAGATCACAATTTCATAGGGTGTCCAGGATTGTCTCTGATAATACTATCTGTTCAGTACGGCTTAATGAGATGTCTGCACGATTTTCAGAAAGGGGTTATCCCCCTTCAGTACTAGATGAAGCAAGGTCTGAAAGAACCTCCTCCCAAAATAGACCCACCAACCGGATCCCGTTTGTCCATTCCTTTCATCCTTTCTCCTTTATCATCCACAAGTCTATCAGGAAAAATTGGCATCTTCTCTCTACCGCCCACTCTGACATACCAGAATTCCAGCATCCTTTTCTACCCTGTTTTCGGAGAGCACCAAACATCAGAGACAGCCTAGTCAAAGCTGACATAAGCACTACCATTCACAAAACACAACGTTTTCTACAGAGACCAAAGACAGGTACTTTCCCCTGTCTGCATTGTATGCAGTGCAGCAACGTACTTAAAGGCAATAAATTCCATCATCCCCTTACAGGAAAAAGCTTCCCTATAAATGGATTTTTCACATGCGACACTTCATTTGTCGTGTACCTTATAAAGTGTCCGTGTGGACGACTATATGATGGCGAGACTACCCAGGCCATTCGGGATAGGATCTCAAAACATAAATCCACCATTCGTGCAAGAACCTTCTGCTTCCCATTCCTTCTCATTTCATCACCTTTGGCCATAATATCTCCCAGTTACAGTTCCACGTCATTGAACACGTCCCTTAACCCAGATGAGGTGGCAACAGGATCACCACTCTAAAACGCCATGAGGCCTTTTGGATACACACCCTTGAGACACTTGAACCTAAAGGTTTAAACCGAGATTATGATTTATTATCTTTTGTATAATAATTTTGTACCATTGTCTCATAAGAATGTTGACTATGATTACGTTTCAAACATGACTAACTTTTATCTCTTTTATAGAGTCACTTATATTGATGTGATCTGCACCTTGGCTCTGTTGTACTGCACCGATCTTATACTATATGCTTTCCATGGAAAATTCCATCTCTATTCTTGGATCCATCCTCAGTATCTTTGTTTGGTGTATTTATTTATTCATCCTCTTTCCCACTTGTTTCCATATGTAATAATGTCTCATGTATTCATGTACATATATTTTCTTCCCCCACATAGTGATACACAATCACCCATCATATGGATAAAAACAGTGTCACATAATTAATACATTCTGATGTATACACATTCCTCATAGTCTCCCCCCTATACCGCTATGAATTTCACACAGAAAAAAAGTGCATCCTGACTCTATAACCCTTTATTACATTACAATGCATCCTATTTTGCTTCTGTGCGCGCAGCCATCTTAGTTCAGCTGACGTCACCACCCAGCTCTCTCCCATTGGCCCTACCCTCCTGTCCGTCAAGGCCATAGACCCGCCCTTCCTCCTCTTAAGCTCAGCTCGCCTCTGTCTCTACTGACAAGTGGTGTTTACCCACGTCCAGGAGGAGCAGGCTGCGCTGATATTTTCAACTATTAAGGTAACTACCTCACCATTTATAGCGACACTCACAACTTTGAACTACAGCATACCTTACCGCTGTCTTATGTCATCCTACATGACGTTTACCTTACAGATTATCCTGCGTTACAGCAGCATTCTGACTATTTGATTACTGGTATGTACCATTCTGTAACACCACCTAATTGACCTTATGTATACACTTTAACAGCGCCAATCACTTCTTTTTAGGCGTTATCAGTGAATAACATAAAAAGCGCCCTCCTTCAAGCTACTTTCAAACATACTAGCACGGTATGTCTTATCCTTTTCTCCTTCAATCTGAGCACCCAAGATATATTTTTTGGTCTCTGTTGTAGTATTTCTTGTATAATATTGTATATATCCACGACCAAATTGCATTCTATGTGATTTTTGTACATAATTTATTTTTATTTTTGTTTATTTTTTTCTCACTGATGAAGGTCTATATTGACCGAAACGTTTTCTGGTACTACAATAAACTGCCTCACCAAGCATTAAGTTGAGTGCCAGGTTTTCATTTTAACAAATCACTGAAGTGGCTGATGTCCAGAGTCCTGCGAATCAATTAGTACCCACTCTAATAATCACATGTTCTAAACTTAATAAGCAATGGACAGCAAATCTCCAACATACGCAAACAGAAATACAAACAGAATCAATAGAGTTTCTTATAGAGGTATCTGTATCGTATACATCTAATATACAAATGATTTTTTATGAGATCCCGTGCATTGTGTATGTGAATATACTGCCGTACAAAAGATAGACATCTTCAGATAAAAGAAAAACAGGGATTTTTGTGAGTACTCACCGTAAAATCCTTTTCTCCGAGACGCTCATTGGGGGACACAGAGACTGTGGGTGTATGCTACTGCCGTCTGGAGTCCGACACTAAGTATACAAAAAAACAAGTTAGCTCCTCCTCCGCCGCATACACCCTCGCCCCGATAGCGGGCGGAAACCAGTTTAGTGCCAAAGCCGTCGGAAAAGCTGACAGCAATTTAGCTCTACCGCAGAAAATTATATGTCTGAAAAAAAAAGGACCAACCTACAAAATAAGGGTTTATACCCATCAAAAATAAACAAAAGCCAACTGGCTATCAGGGTGGGTGCTGTGTCCCCCAATGAGCTTCTCGGAGAAAAGGATTTTACGTTGAATACTCACAAAAATCCCTGTTTCTCCTTCGTCTCATTGGGGGACGCAGAGACTGTGGGACGTCCCAAAGCAGTCTCTGGGTGGGAGCAACTCATCAATCTACACCGCATGCCTACCTGTTCAAAGGTGTGCCACTGCTGCCTGGAGAATCTTTCTACCCAGGCTCGCATCCGACGAAGCCTGCGTATGTACGTTGTAATGTTTAGAGAACGTGTGCAGGCTTGACCACGTTGCCGCCTTGCATACCTGCTCTGCCGAAGCCTGATGCCGAAGCGCCCAAGAGGCGCCCACTGCCCGAGTCGAGTGCGCCCTTATTCCAGGTGGAACCGTCGTGCCTCTAATACGGTAAGCCTCTTGAATAGTAAGGCGAAGCCATCTCGCTATGGTCGACCGTGAGGCTGCGAGCCCCTTCCTGCGCCCTTCAGGGATCACAAACAACGAATCTGTCTGGCAAAAAGGCGCTGTCCTCGACACATACCTCCTGAGGGCCCTCACCAGGTCCAGCATGTGGAGCGCCTTCTCAACTCTGTGTACTGGAGCTGGACAAAATGAAGGCAAAACGATGTCCTCATTAATATGGAACGAGGACACCACCTTCGGCAGGAACGGCGGAGGTGGTCTCAAGACTACCTTATCCTTAAAAAAGGTCAGAAACGGTGCTCTACAGGATAGGGCTGCCAGCTCCGAGACCCGCCTAATAGAGGTTATCGCTACCAAAAACACGACCTTCCTGGTAAGGTATGGCAATCTGACCTCCTGCAATGGCTCAAAAGGAGCTTCCTGCAGGGCCCCCAGCACCAGATTAAAGTCCCAGGCGTCTAAGGGAGCTCTAAAGGGGGGCACTAGATGCGAGACTCCCTGAATGAAAGTTTTGACCTGCATAATGCTAGCGATCTTTCGCTGGAACAGAACAGACAAAGCCGAGATCTGTCTCCTCAGGGAACTCTGAGCCAACCCTGCGTCCAGGCCTGACTGCAGAAAGGCCAGAATGTTGGGAACCGAGAAGGACAAGGGCGCAACCCCGTGCTCTCGACACCAGAGAAAGAAAACCTTCCAAGTACCATGATAGATCCTCACCGAGGCCGGCTTCCTGGCGTTAATCATCATGGCTACCACCTCACGCCCAAACCCCGCCTGGGTCAGGACCCAGGACTCAACGGCCATGCCGTCAAACACAGGGCCCCTAAGTTCGGGTGGTAGATCGGCCCTTGGGACAGTAAGTCTGGCCGTTCCGGTAGACGCCATGGCACGTCTGCGAGGAGCTGTACCAGATCCGCGTACCAGGCTCGACGGGGCCAGTCTGGGGCCAGCAGAATTGCCGGAACCCTCTCCCTCTTGATCTTCCTGATTAGCCTCGGGAGAAGAGGCAGAGGGGGAAACAGGTACGGGAGCCGAAACTGGCTCCATGGAAGAACCAACGCATCCGCTGCAATCGCTCGCGGGTCCTGAGACCGGGCAACAAACCTGTCTACCTTGGCGTTCTCTCTGGAAGCCATCAGATCCACGTCCGGAGTTCCCCACCGTTGGCAAATCTGCTGGAAAACCTCGGGGTGTAGGGACCATTCTCCGGCCACGACCCCCTGCCGACTCAGGAAATCTGCTGCCCAATTTTCCATGCCTGGTATATGGACCGCTGAAATTACTGAGTGGTGCCTCTCGGCCCAACGGAGTACGTGTTCTATCTCGCGCATGGCTGCCCTGCTGCGCGTGCCTCCCTGGTGATTCACATACGCCACTGCCGTGGCGTTGTCTGACTGGACCCGGACTGGGCGACCCACTAGCCAGTGCTTAAAATGCTGCAACGCCAACCGCACTGCTCGAATCTCCAACAAGTTGATCGGCAGAAGGGCCTCCTGGGGAGACCACTGCCCCTGTGCTGTGTGATGACGAAACACTGCTCCCCATCCGATAAGACTCGCGTCGGTTGTAACCACCAGCCATTGATCTGGAGGAAAGGGTTTCCCCTGAAGGAGAGAGGAGTCGCGCGTCCACCATTGCAGTGCCCGCCGGACCTGAAGGGACAAACTGCACTGATGATCCAGGGAGAAAGGACTCCTGTCCCATGCTGCTAAAAGAGCATGCTGCAGGGGGCGAAGATGAAACTGCGCAAACGGGATTGCTTCTATTGCTGCTACCATCCTCCCTAGCACCCTCATCCCAAATCGAATCGTGTGAGGGCCTGGCCGCTGAAGACTCCGAACCCCCCGCCGGAGCGCCTGGGCCTTGTTTTGAGGGAGAATTACCAACCCTTGGGAAGTGTCGAAGATCATCCCTAGGAATGGAATCCTCTGAGCCGGGGTAAGACATGACTTCTTCCCATTGACTAACCATCCCAGGCGGGATAGGGTATCCAGCGTGATGCCGACATTCTCCTCGCATGCCTGAAAAGACGGTCCTTTCACTAACAGGTCGTCCAAGTATGGCAGCACTACTATGCCCCGAGAATGAAGAATGGCCATAACGACCGCCATCACCTTCGTGAAAACCCTGGGTGCCGTGGCCAACCCAAACGGCAGAGCCACAAACTGGAAATGCCGGCCATTTATCGCAAAACGAAGGAACTTCTGATGCGGAGGAAAAATAGGGATGTGCAGGTAGGCATCCTGAACATCGATTGAGGCCAAATACTCTCCCGGCTCCATGGCCGATATCACTGACCGGAGGGATTCCATCCGAAAGTGCCTGACCTTGATGAACCTGTTTAGGAGCTTTAGGTCCAAAACCGGTCTTACTGTTCCGTCCTTCTTGGGGACTGCGAACAGGTTGGAATAAAATCCCTGGGCCTCTTCGCCCTCTGGTACCGGGATAATGACCCTGTTGTACCGAAGAATCCTGATGGCCCCTAGCAATGCCTCTGCCCGGGATTGCAATTTGGGAAGACGGGATTGAAAAAAATCTCCTTGGAGGGTGTCCGATAAACTCTATTTTGTACCCGAATGACACCAATTCCGCCACCCATGCGTCGTGTGCCACCTTGACCCAGACGTGGCGGAACCTGACCAGCCGACCGCCTACTCTGCTGTCCTCGGGTACCTGATGCCTCAAGTCATTTTGTAGAGGGCCTTTGGGACCTAGCTCCCCTTGACCTGGGTGGACGGCCCCGCATCCTCCCCAGCGGGTTGGCTCTATACGTGACCTGGCGCTCTCTGTCTTGGTTGTGACGAGCCGGGGCAGTAGAACCGGCCGCTGACGCCCATCCTGGGGCGCGAAATGCTCGAAAGCGCGCCTGTGACTGACGAAAGGGCGGTCTGCTCTTCTGCTGTGGGAGAAAGCTACTCTTTCCCCCTGTGGCATCTGAAATAAGCTTGTCTAGCTTCTCTCCAAAAAGCCGATTACCCTGATAAGGCAGAGATGTTAACGACTTTTTAGAAATCGAATCGGCCCGCCATAGCCTTAGCCACAAGGCTCTCCTAATGGCGATAGCGTTTGCTGCGGCTAGCGCCGCGCAATTAGCCGCATCCAAGGATGCATTAATTAGATAGTCTCCTGCCATCGAGATCTGATTTGCTATCTCAGACACCTCTACCGGCAAGTCTCTGTCCTGCAGGACTTTGTTCAAAGACTCCTTCCACGACATCATGGCCTTGGCCACCCATGTTGCTGCGAACGAAGGCAAAAGCGCTGACCCCGATGCCTCATACACCGAGCGGGCTAGACCCTCTATGAGCAGATCCGTGGGGTCCTTAATGGAAGAACCACTAGGCACCGACAACAACGATCTTGAAGCCAGGCGTGACACTGGGGGATCCACAATCAGAGATTCTGCCCACTCTTTACAGAACTCTGGTGCAAACGGGTACCTTGTCTCTAGCGTTTTCTGTCCTGAAAAACGCTTGTCTGGGCGTTCCCTGTGCCGCTGCACCGTGTCCTCGAATTCTGGATGAGTGCTAAACACCCTATGAGGGCGCCTGGCCTTTTTAAAAGATATTTTATGCCCTGCGGTCAGGGAGACGTCCTCCTCAATACCAAGAGTCTGATTGACGGCCTCAATGAGACTGTCTACTGTCTCCCGACACCCGGGAATATCCAGATCGAAGGCTTCCTGCCTGTCCTCATCCGAACTCTGCTCGCTCTCAGACAATGGTGATGGAGGGCGAGACGCCGCACTCACAGATGCCGAAGCACCGGAGGGGCCCGGAGAGTCGGAGACGCCATATGGGTTCTTTCCCTGTACGTCTCCTTAGAGAGGGTACGGCCCCTGCAGGCCGGCGGCTCATGTGAGGTGGATGAACCTTCCCAAACTGGAGAGCCGTTGTCTCTACCCCTATCCGGGGCCTGAAGGGTCTCGATCGCCTTCGTAAGTGAAGCCATAGACCGAGACAGTCATAACGCCCATTCCAAGGGGGGCTCCGACCCCCTTGGCTCCGTTGGCGGGGAGGGCTCCTGGGCGCGTTCGGAACTACAGGCCTCACATATCTTAATAGTCTGCGCTCGCGTGAACACAGCCCCACAGGAAACGCATGCGGTATAAAGGAAGGTGTGTTTCTTCCCTTTTCCAGACATACTGCGGAACAAACGGCCATAAAAAAACCTTTTTCTATTTTTTTTTTTTTTTTTTTTTATGGCATCCAGGGGTATGAGGAGGAGGACAACCTGCCCTAGTGTGGCCAAGACAGGGTCGCACTTACCCAAGCTCCTGCTGTCTCCCCGTGCTCCTGTGCTGCTGCTCGCTCCCAGCTACTGGTCTCCCTGGGTAGGCTGCGATGCTTCCTGACCGCGGCCTACCCCATTCTGACGCCGGGGCCTCCATTTTATCCAGCACCCGCCCAGTATCCGGGGGCGGCGCTGGATCTGACGTCACGCTGGGGGGCGGGCCTTCCCCCTGCGTCCTAGGTCAAAGCTGCGGGCTAAATTTCGGACCTGCCCGCCGCACCAGGGGGCGGGCCTTCCCCACAGCCTAGGCCGAAGCCGCGGGCTAAATTTGAGCCCTCTTCCCCGCGGCCTACCTCGCCCCGGAACTGGCGCTCTAAACGGCACCTACTCAGCCACGCGCGCTCCTTCCCCAGCCCGGCCACTGCAGAGGGCCATGGCAAGGGAGAAGGGGAACACGCCGCTGCCCCTGCCGCGCCGAGGAAGTCCTCCTGCTCTGCCTGCAGGCAGGTTAGGGGAGCCGCTCCAGCCCCTGGAGAGTACGCCGCAGCCCTGGCCTGGAAACCTCCCGCTGCCCAGGAGCCCTGCTTACCCTGAGGTAACCCATATCTTCAGACGGTGCAGGCACCCTAGCTCCGTCCGCCTTGGCTGGGCGAGGAGAGGGACCGTCCGCCACCACGCAGTACCGCCACCTGGCGTTGATGTAGCCGTGGGGCCGCACAGACTAGTCTTGTGCCTCTGTGCAAGCCCATGGTTTCGCTACCTAGGGGTGGAGAGGGCTAAGTGTGGCCTATTGTCCCACGTCGCGGGAGAGAGAACGTGGAGGGACACTCGCACGTGGTCGCCCGTTGATGGTTTGGGGAAATCGCATCCTTTCAATAGGATGCGTTGCCCCTGTCATATCTTTTTTAAAAGAAAAAAGAAAAAATAGATGTCTGGGGAAAAGTCCCAGAGATGTCCCTCGGTGCGGGAAAGAATACGCGGAGGGATACTCGCGCGTGCTCGCCCGTTGATGTTTGGGGGAGATCGGACCCTTTCAATAGGGTCCGTCGCCCCTGTCTCCTCTTCATAGTAAGAAAATGTTAAAAAAAAAAAAAAGAAAAAAAAAAAAAAAAGAGTCTGGAGAGATCCAGACTGCGTGTGCCTCCATCAGACACTAAGCAAAAACTGGTTTCCGCCCGCTATCGGGGCGAGGGTGTATGCGGCGGAGGAGGAGCTAACTTGTTTTTTTTGTATACTTAGTGTCGGCCTCCAGACGGCAGTAGCACACACCCACAGTCTCTGTGTCCCCCAATGAGACGAAGGAGAAAAAATATATATTTACTCACCAATTTGAGTGCAGGTGGGTGGATACACCTCCTCCCACGTATATTCTGCAAGGTTGACAGGCTGCGTCACCCAAAGGTCCCTGAGGAGCTCATCCAGAGTCATACGCATCTCTGGATCACGGTGGAGAAGGCCAGAAATAAGATCATGTAATTCTGAAAGGCGAAATAATTACATATTAAAATATTTCTCTAGACAGCCACATTTCCAGTAGATTATATAGGACTCGGTCAATGTGATAAGACACTGGAATGGATTTACTACTAATATGATATTAATCAAAATAGAAAAAAAAAACTTAATAACAGTTTTGATAAATTCTGGAAAATCAGTCTGGAATGACCTGTAGACTGTGAGCCCTCGCGGGTAGGGTCCCCTCTCCTTATGTACTTGTGTGTCCCTTGTCTTACACATGTTTATTATACTTGTCTATATTTCCCCTTTTCACATGTAAAGCGCCATGGAATAAATGGCGCTATATAAATGAATAATAATAATAATAATAATAATAATAATAATAATAATGATGAGAAAAAAATGAATGCTATAAAAGTAGGGGTGTCTGCTGTGGGTACAGTTCTTTTCAGGCACTCCTGTCCTCAAGTTCGTATATTGCTTTAATTAGCATGAAAATAAGCAAGTTTGCAATTGACTTGCTTTTTCTAATCTGCTGTTATTCTCCTGCAATGAGAACCTTTATCTTTCATAGTGTATAGCTGGTTTCCATGGCGCTTGGCCACCAGAGCTTGTCCAGACCCTGGCTGAGAATGCACAGTAGTAACAATCCAGGAGATGTGTTAACTCTAAACATCCCAGTCAGCTCTCTTCAGTCTATGGATGTTTAGTTACATGCTTACCTCCCTCTCTCCTTCTGAAAAGATGCAGTTATAAATCACTAACCTGCAGATTTCACAGCAGGTCTCCTAATGTTCTCAATGTCTGGAGTGGTTTTCTCATACAAACGCCCTGTTATCTCTATGGGTAAATACAGTGATAGCTGTGTAGACTCAGAACAAACCATTGATAGCTGAATATGTTACATCAGAACTGTCACTGAAGGAGGAGAGCCCGGCCTGCTAGAAACCAGAAAGTGAAGAGACTGTGAGGAGACTGCATAGCGGGCAGCACGGTAGCTCAGTGGTTGGCACTGCAGCCTTGTAGTGCTGGGGTCCTGGGTTCAATTCCCACCAAGGACAACATCTGCAAGGAGTTTGTATGTTCTCCCCATGTTTGCGTGGGTTTCCTCCCAGATTCCAAAGACATACTGATAGGGAATTTAGATTGTGAGCCCCATCGGGCACAATGATGATAATGTGTGCAAACTGTAAAGTGCTGCGGAGTATGTTAGCGCTATATAAAAAAAAATAAAGATTATTATAGCTCTGAGCTGCTCAAGGCACAACTTCTGAATAACCATTTAAAAGTAGCAAACACATCTACAATACAGAATGAATAGTAATGGCTTCAAACCTTGCGAAACGGAGAATGGAGGATTCAGCTCTGCGTCCAGTATCTCTTCCACCTCACAAAAAGGATTCTCTCCAAATATCAATGTGTACAGAGTCACCCCAAGAGACCACATTTCCAGCTCTGGGCCTGGATACCTGAATGAATGTTCAGATTTGTACAGTAAATGTTAATAATAATAAAGAATAAAAGAAGATACAATAAACATACAGAAATTAGAAATGGCACATAGCAATAACAACATTTAGCCGTTACAATTGTATTAGATTCCACCACAACATTTTATTGGGTCCTGGTGTCTCAATTTAGTGTGATTGATTAATGAGCAGAGAGAGCCACAAAAAAAAACAAAAAAAAACAAAAACTTAGCCTTAACCTCCTATATATTCTGACCTAGCTAGGGGGAGCATTTATGCAGGGGTGGCATTTATGCACATGTAATCTAAGTACATGTATCAAAGTACTTCTGGCAGTTATAACATGGCAGTTAGACAGGGCAGGAGACAGGTAAGACATTTATATACATCTACTCTCTGTACATTTGGAGTACAACAAATATATACCATATGCATTTGTGTAATTTTTATCCTGGCCGCTGCATTCACACACATCCACCGCCCTGGCATTAACTCTCCACACTCCATCCATATTGGCCCCTCGCTTCTTTCCTCTCCTATGTATAGCACTCATGCTCTTTTCACATTGTTAAATTGCACAGATCCAGCCAGTCCCACCATTCAACACCAGAGACGCTCTCACAAATCACTATCTGCTCACTCTTTCTATCCTCCTTCTCCTAGTTGCAGGAGACATTGCTCCCAACCCTGGTCCCCCATGTTATAGAAAGTCAAACCCCCCACTGCTACACTCAGAAACCCCTCTAATCTTATTAATATTCCCTGCATGCCATCTGTCTCTCTTAATTGTGCACTTTGGAATTCTCGCTCAGTGTGTAACAAACTCTCCTTCATTCATGACTTCTTCCTTTCTAATTCTCTTAACCTTCTGGCTCTTACTGAAACCTGGATCCAGCAGTCAGATACTACCGCTGCTGCTGCTCTTTCATACGGGGGGCTACACTTCTCTCATACCCCAAGATCAGACAATAGAGCTGGTGGAGGCGTTGGTCTGCTCCTATCACCAAAATGTACCTTTCAGGTTATCCCTCAAGTACCCTCACTTGTCTTCCCTTCTTTTGAGGTCCATGCCGTCAGACTCTACACCCCCTTCTCCATGCGAGTGGCGGTGGTGTATCGTCCTCCCGGCCCCTCCCATCAGTTCCTGGATCATTTTGCCACTTGGCTTCCACATTTTCTCTCCTGTGACATCCCTACCCTCATCATGGGAGATTTCAACATCCCCATTGCGCTTCCCCTCTCCCCATCTGCTACTCACCTTTTATCTCTAACCTCCTCATTTGGCCTTTCGCAGCTTACTAATTCTCCAACGCATGAAGACGGAAACTCCCTCGACTTGGTCTTCTCTCGGCTTTGTGCAGTGGATGATTTTGCAAACTCCCCTCTCCCGCTCTCTGACCACAATCTTCTTTCATTCTCTATAAAGAACTGCCAGGCTGCTCAGGTCACCCCCACTGTCCAGACTTATAGAAACATACAGGCCATTAACACCCAGAAACTTCTGAAGAACTTGCAGTCTTCATTGGCCCCTATCTCCTCCCTCTCATGTCCTGATTCTGCATTGAAGCATTACAATGAAACACTTCAAACTGCCCTGGATGAATTTGCACCCCCTATAAATAGAACACCACAACGCAGACGGCGACAACCCTGGCACACAGTGCAAACACGTTTCCTGCAGCGGTGCTCCAGGTGCGCCGAACGTCTGTGGAGAAAATCCAATCTACACGAAGATTTCATCCATTTTAAGTTTATGCTTAGAACATACAACACTGCCCTTCACCTCTCCAAACAAACCTATTTCAACACCCTCATCATCTCACTGTCCAATAACCCGAAACGTCTCTGACACTTTTCATTCTCTACTCAATCCAAGAGTACAGGCCCCAACCACGGAGCTCCGAGCTGACGATCTGGCCAATTACTTCAAAGAAAAAATTGACCAGATCCGACAGGAAATTATCTCCAAATCCCCTCATACCATGCACTGTCCTCCCTCCCCCACTGCATCTAACTCACTCTCTGATTTTGAACCAGTCACAGAAGAAGTAAGCAGGCTCCTTGCATCTTCTCGTCCAACTACTTGCACCAGTGACCCATTTCCGTCACATCTCCTCCAGTCCCTTTCCCCTGCTGTCACCCCTCACCTAACTAAAATATTTAACCTCTCTCTCTCTTCTGGTATTTTTCCCTCCTCATTTAAGCATGCCATCATACATCCACTACTTAAAAAACCATCCCTCGACCAAAACTGTGCCGCTAACTATAGACCTGTCTCTAATCTTCCCTTCATCTCTAAACTCCTGGAACGCCTGGTCCACTCCCGTCTTATCCGCTATCTCTCAGAAAACTCTGTTCTCGACCCTCTCCAATCCGGTTTCCGCTCTTTACACTCCACTGAAACTGCCCTCACTAAAGTCTCTAATGATCTGCTAACAGCTAAATCAAATGGTCATTACTCCATGCTAATTCTCTTGGATCTCTCTGCAGCATTCGACACTGTGGATCATCAGCTCCTCCTCACTATGCTCCATTCCATTGGCCTCAAGGACACCGTTCTCTTCTGGTTCTCCTCCTATCTCTCCGACCGCTCCTTTACTGTTTCTTTTGCCGGTTCCTCCTCCTCTCACCTTCCCCTTACTGTTGGGGTTCCTCAAGGATCGGTTCTAGGCCCCCTCCTCTTCTCCTTGTACACTGCCCCTATTGGTCAAACAATCAGTAGATTTGGTTTCCAGTACCATCTCTATGCTGATGACACCCAATTATACGCTTCTTCTCCTGACATCACGCCAGCCTTTCTAGAAAACACTGGCGATTGTCTAAACGCTGTGTCTAATATCATGTCCTCACTATATCTGAAACTGAACCTGTCAAAGACTGAACTCCTTGTGTTTCCTCCCGCTACTAATGTACCTACACCCGACATTGCCATTTCCGTCTGTGGTTCCACTATTACTCCCCAGCAACATGCCCGCTGTCTTGGGGTCATACTTGATTCCGAGCTTTCCTTTGCCCCCCACATTCGATCACTGGCTCGCTCTTGTCATCTGCACCTCAAAAACATTTCTAGAATTCGACCTTTTCTTACTTTTGACTCTGCAAAAACTCTTACTGTTTCTCTTATTCATTCTCGTCTCGACTATTGTAACTCTCTTCTAATCGGTCTCCCTCTTACAAAACTCTCCCCTCTCCAATCTGTCTTGAATGCTGCAGCCAGGATCATATTCCTCACCAATCGTTACACCGATGCCTCTACCTTGTGCCAGTCATTACACTGGCTACCCATCCACTCCAGAATTCAGTATAAACTTATTACCCTCACCCACAAAGCCCTCCATGGCTCAGCACCACCCTACATCTCCTCCCTTGTTTCAGTATACCACCCTACCCGCGCCCTCCGTTCTGCTGATGACCTGAGGTTAGTATCCTCAATAGTCAGAACCTCCCACTCCCGTCTCCAAGACTTTACACGTGCCGCACCAATTCTTTGGAATGCACTTCCCAGGTCAATACGATTAGTCCCCAATCCCCACAATTTTAAGCGTGTCCTGAAAACGCATTTATTCAGACTGGCCTATCGCCTCAACACATTAACCTAACCTATCCCTGTGTGGCAGAGCCAAAAGTTTTACCATAACCAGGTTCCCAGCATCATGTTCCCACATGCTTTATGCATCCATTAGCCCTCTGTGTCTGTACTGTTACACACTTAACATTATGGCTGGTCCATACAATCAGGGCAACTGTTACCACCCAACTTTCGTGTCTACCTCTTTCCTCATAGACTGTAAGCTTGCGAGCAGGGCCCTCACTCCTCTTGGTATTTGTTATAATCTACTGTATGTGATTATTGTTATGCTGTAATGTCTATTGTCTGTACAAATCCCCTCTGAAATGTAAAGTGCTGCGGAATATGTCGGCGCTATAAAAATAAAATTTATTATTATTATTATTACTTACAATTGTAGAGTGACAATAACTACAGAGACAATATTAAGGGTAAGGCTAAAATCAGACATCTGTGAAACACGGTCCATGTGCAGATCGTGATTTATGGACCGGCTGCGGAATAATTGCTATATTCCTGCCTGATATTATACCAGATTATGCGAGTTTCTGCATAGAATATTAGTAAAAAATTAATTTGAGCAAAATGACAATAGAGGCCAATAAAATCTTATGCAAATGTAATTAAATTACACATAAAACAAAGGATTAGCCCTTGTTCAAAGTCAATATGTGTCCAAATGTACCATGGTTGGTGATGGCTATTCTGAGGACTATAAAAATATATGAATTTTCAATCACATTTTATTATAACACTTACATTGGATTTGTTAATGAGGAAAAAGCCAGAAAAGAATCTCGGCCTAAAGATATCATGAGATCATGGATTTCACTGGACTTTCCTTTTAACCAATAGTTACCCTTTTTACGGGTTTGCACCTTCAAGTTGCAGGTCCTCTAATAGATAACTGACAAGCGATGTTTGGTACATTATGTGACTTCACTTTATGCGAGGATTTAGAAATCATTTGGTTTTATGCACAAGAATCGTTTGTTCCGGCTCATTATTCTACTATGGGCAAACTTTTATGAAACGCTACAACAGGTAGGTGGGGTCCGCAACAATAGCAAGTGAATTACAGAAGCCAAACAGACGTACGGATTGCCGAGCAGCACTTCTGGAGCACAGTATTCAGTGGTGCCACAAAACGTGGAGAACAGCTTCCCTGGTTGCAAACGAGTTGCAGATCCAAAGTCCACCAGCTTTATTGTGAAGTCAGGAGCGATGATAATGTTTTCATCCTTAATGTCACGGTGCAAAATAGAGTGACTATGTAGGTAACCCACTGCCGACACCAGCTGCAAGCAAAACAAAAAATACAAGTTAGCACTTCAACTAAAAACAAAATAGACAACTTTTCACTGGGAGACACAGGAAATCACAGAAGGGCAGTGGACTTGTTTTTTTGAGCCAAGTCTTCGCTTCCACTTGGGCTGCCAATACTGTTACTAGCAGTACACAAGTGCCAAGGCATCCTATATCGGGCTCCTACAACGCGAGAAAAGAGACTTTACAGTAACAAAAGAGGGATTTTTGGTACTCACCGTAAAATCTCTTTCTTGGAGCCTTCATTGGGGGACACGGGTAACCATGGGTATATACAGCTGTCGCTAGGAGGCTGACACTATGCAAAAAAAGGAAAATAGCTCATCCTCAGCAGTATACACCCACCGACGGGCACCAAGTACCTCAGTTAGTGTAAAAGAAATAGGAGAAGCAACTAAAAAACATATGTACCAACCCAATAACAAAAGGCCGTAGACCCAAACGCGGGACAACCAGTTAGGGAGGGTGATGTGTCCCCCAATGAAGGCTCCAAGAAAGAGATTTTACGATGAGTACCAAAACTCCCTTTTTCTTTATCTCTTCATTGGGGACACAAGTAACCATGGGACGTCCTAAAGCAGTACCCCAACGGTGAGAAACAAAGAAAACACCTACAGCACCTTCCCTCCCAGACCTGCATCAGACTAGGCATGGATATGAACCCCATAAAACCTAACAACGGTATGCAAAGACGAACGGGTTGCGACCTTACAAATCTGCAAGGCTGAAGCCTGGTGACGAACCGCTCAGGAGGCTCCCACCTACTGGGTTGAGTGAGTCTTTACCCCCGGAGGAGGATGTTTGTCCTGAACGCGGTATGCCTCCAAAATTGCCGAATGAATCCAACGGGCAATGGTGGACTTAGAAGCTGGGAGCCCCTTACGACAACCTTAAGATGACAAAAAGGGAATCGGAATGGCGAAAGGAAGCAGTCCTTGAAAGGTAGACTCGAATAGCTCTGACCAAATCCAGTTTGTGGAGGGACTTCTCCAGGAGATGGACTGGAGAGGGACATAGAGAAGGAAGAACAATGTCTTCATTGATGTGAAATGAGGAAACCACCTTTGGGAGGAAGGAAGGAATGGGCCTGAGAACCACCTTGTCCTAATGTAGAATCAGGAACGGAGAACGGCAGGATAATGCCGCTAACTCAGAAACTCTCCTGATGGATGTAATTGCAACTAAGAAGGCCACTTTCCATGACAGGAGAGAAAAATAAATGTCTTGGATGGGCTCAAAAGGAGCGCGCTGAAGTGTTTCAAGGTAAAGATTAAGATCCTATGGGCCTATCGGACGACGATAAGGGGGTGCCAGGTGAAGAAAGGTCTTTACCTGAAACGGGAAGAAAGATCTCCCTGGAAAAGAATTGACAGAACGGAAACCTGACCTTTAAAAGTACTGAGAAATAGACCCGAGTCAAGACCCGCTTGAAGAAAACCAAGGATGGAAGGAAGGGAAAAGGACATCGGAAACAAATTGTTCTCCTCACACCACCAGAAGAAGACCTTCCAATATCTGTGGTAGATGCGTGAGGATGCTGGTTTTCTTGCCTAATCATGGTCTGAATGACCTGGTGAGAAAACCAGCCTCCCTCAGAACTGCGGCCTCAACGGCTATGCCGTTAAAATCAGAGACTGAGAATTCTGGTGGAAGAGGGGGCCTTATAAGAAAAGATCTGGACTGTCTGGAAGCCTCCAGGGATCATTCATTAGCATGTTCACCACCTCCGCGTACCAGGCCCGTCTTGGCCAATCCGTAGCTATTGGGACTACGGGAATTCCTTCTGCCTTTATCTTTTTCACGACCCTTGGAATCAAGGGGAGAGGCGGAAAAAGATAAGGCAGTTGGAATTAAGACCATGGAATTACTAGAGCATCGCAACCAATGGCCAGAGGGTCCTGAGACCTGGCTACGAACTGAGGGACCTTGTGGTTCATGCAAGACGCCATCAGATCGACGTACGGGGTGCCCCATCACTGCAAATCTGGTTGAAAATGGCAGGATTGAGAGACCACTCGCCTGATGCGAGACCCTGACAGCTCAGAAAAATCGGCAGCCCAATTTTCCACCCCCGGAATGTGAACGGCTGATATGGCAGGGACGTGACGCTGTGCCCATCGCAGGATCCTTGTCATCTCTGTTATAAACTGCTTGCTGTGAATCCCATCTTGGTGACTTATGTAAGCCACGGCCGTGGCCTTGTCCGATTGAATGCGGACCGGTTTGCCTGCAAGGAGGGACTGACAGTGGAGAAGGGCGAGAAAGATCGCCCTGCTCTCTAGAAGACTGAGGTGGAGATCGGCTTCCTGAGCGCTCCAGCGACCCTGCGCTGTGTGATGAAGGAAGACCGCTCTCCAACTGAGGAGACTGGTGTCGGTGGTGATGACCTGGGAAGGAAGGATCTCCCGCGCAGGACTTGGACAGATAGCGTCCACCAGGTCAGGGATTGCCTCACCTTGAGAGGCAGAAGGATGGCTCGGTCCAGGGAAACAGTTCTCTTGTCCCAAGCAGACAAGAGGGCCAGCTGAAGGGGATGGGTGTGGAACTTGGCAAAAGGCGCGGCTTCCATGGAGGCAACCATCTTTCCCAGAAGTCTCATGCAAGACCGCAAGGGGAGAGGAGCTGGTTGCTTTAGAGAGCGGATTCCCTGGTAGAGAGATGAAAACTTCTCCTTGGGAAGGAAGACACGGGCTTGGGCCATGTCGAACCTCATACCCAAAAACACCAGGTGCTGAGCTGGGGGTCAGGGAGGAATGCTCTCTGTTGATTATCCAACCGAGATGGACCAGCGTGATCTCAAGACTCTGGACGCAGTCTCGGTGGGACGGTTCCTTGATCGTCCAGGTAAGGGATTATGAGAATCCCCTTGGAGCGAAGAATGGCAATGACCACTGCCATGACCTTCATGAAAACTCTGGGGGCAGAGGTGAAGCCGAAGGTAAGAGCCGTAAACTGATAATGATCCTCCTGGATCGCAAACTGAAGGAATCTCTGATGCTGAACACAAACAGGAACGTGAAGATAAGCATCCTGAATGTCTACGGAACAAAGAAACTCTCCCGGTTCTATGGTGGTGATCACGGAGAATAAGAACTCCATCCTGAAGTGGCGGATCCTAATGTGGTGGTTCATCTGTTTGAGGTCCAGGATCTTTCTTTGGGACTACGAAAAGAATGGAGTAGAACCCTGAAAACCATTCGTTCCAGGGAATGGGTATGATTACTCCTGAGCGTAGAAGGGAGGAGAAGGCCTGAAGAACCCCTGGTTCCTGAGACGGGAGTCTTTGCGGGTGAGACAGAAAGAAACGTCTTCCTGAGAGGGAAGAAAAGTCGATTATGTAACTATCTCTCTGACCCAGGTGTCGTCGACCACCGACAACCTTGCGTCCTTGAAGAGAAGAAGCCGGCCTCCCACCCTGGAGAGATTCCCAGGTGGGGGTGACCTGTCACTTAGAAGAGAACCTGTGAGAGCGGTACCCAGAGAGCTTGGAGGAACGACCCTTTGGCCAAGAGTGAGGTGCAGGTTTGAAGGATGGTTTCTTCCTTTCCCCCAGGGCGGAAGAGTGGTCCTGCTGGGAGGAAGTACCTGAAGAAGAGAAGGGTTGAAAGGAATGAAAAGGCAGAGGCCTTTTCCTATTGAAAGTACGTTTAGGCCTGGACTGAGGAAGAGAAGTACCGTATATACTCGCGTATAAGCTGAGATTTTCAGTCCATTTTTGTGGGATGATAGTCTCTCTCTCTCTCTCTCCCCCCCCCCCCCCTCTCTCGGCTTATACGCGAGTCATATACGCCAGGGAGTCGGAGGGGGAGCGGGGGTGTCAGGTCATACTTAGCCCCCCTGATGTGGTCTCTGCAGCCCCCTGCTTCTCCCGGTCTCAGGCTCCTTCCTACAGCGGTCACGTGGTACCGCTCATTAAAGTCATGAATATGCGCACATTTATGACTTTAATGAGCGGTACCACGTGACCGCTGAAGGAAGGAGCCTGAGACCGGGAGAAGCAGGGGGCTGCAGGGACCGCGCCAGGAGGGGGTAAGTATAAGCTATATTCACCTGTTCCCGGTCCATCGCTGCACGCTGCTCTGTCCTCTCCGCCGCGTCCTCTGTCTATGATGCTCAGGTCAGAGGGCGCAGTGACGTAGTTAGTGCGTGCCGCGCCCTCTGCCTGAATGTCACTGACAGAGGGACCCAGCAGACAGATCGACGTGTAGCCATGGAGCGGGGATCGGTAAATATCGCCAGTGCCGGGGTCCTGAGCCAGCGGTGACACCGGCACCTGTCCCCGCCTGCTCAGGACACCGGCACCGGGCCCCCAGCAACAAGAGGTGAGTATGTCAATTTCTTTTTTTGCAGCGGCAGCAGCAGCATATGAGGGCCTAATCTATGGAGAAGCATATGGGGGCCTAATCTATGGAGAAGCATATGGGGGCATAAACTGTGAAGCATTTTATGGGGCAGCATATGGAAGCATAATCTATGGCGCAGCATATGGGCGCATAATCTATGAAGCATCTTAAGGGGGCATAATCTATGGGGCATAATCTATGGAGCATTTTATGGGTACAGCATATGGGGGCATAATCTATGGAGCATCTTATGAGGCAGCATCTATGGAATATCTTATGGGGCCATAACCATTATGGTGCAGCATATGGGGAATATTATTCTATGGAGCATCTTATGGGGGCATTATTAACCTTTGTGCAACATTATATGGGGTGTATTTTGTATGGAGCATCTTATGGGGCCATCAAGAACTGTATGGAGCATTATATGGGGCTACTGATTCAATATGGATATTCAAAAACATTTAACCTACTGATGTCTCAATTCATTTTACTTTTATTGATATCTATTTTTATTTTTGAAATTTACCAGTAGCTGCTGCATTTTCCACCCTAGACTTATACGCGATTCAATAAGTTTTCCCAGTTTTTTATGGCAAATTTACACGGGTCAGCTTATACACGAGTATATACGGTTCTTTTCTGCCCTCTAGCCTCCGAAATGATCTGATCCAGTTTGGACCAGAAAAGCCTAGAACCCTGAAAGGCCAGGTTAGTGACTTTTTTGAGGATGGATCTGCATTCCACGCCTTCAAATAGAGGATGCGGCGTATTGCAATGATGTTGCTGTTAGCCCTGGCGGAACAACCAACCGCATCCAAAGAGGCAGCCAGAAGATATTTGCCGGCATGGGCAATCTGGTCTGCCAAATCTGCCATCTCATCAGGAGGAGCTGCCGCCAGGATGCCCTGGCAGAGCATTTTGGCCCAGGCAGAGATGGACTTTGCCACCCAGGTGGAAGCGAAGCTGGAGCAGAGGGAGGCACCAGCCGCTTTAGCCAAAGACTCCATCTGCCTGTTCATAGCGTCCTTAAGAGACACACCATCCGGTAGAGACAGAACTGTCTTGGAAGACAGGCGAGAAACTGGCGGTTCCAGCTTAGGGGACTCTGCCCATTTACCGACAATGTCTGGGCTAAAGGGGTAAAGGATGTCTAGCTGCTTCCTTCCAAGGAAGCACATTTCAGGATTTCCCCAATGTTTAGCCATAGTCGCTTCAAACTCTCTGCGATTGGTAAAGGTCCTGGGAAGGACGTGTTACCCGTTTGAAGGAAATGGAGTGCTCCTGAGCGGGAACCTTGTCCTCTTAGTTTAAGAGTTTAGGTAATAGCCAAAATAAGGCTATCTATCATGTCCTGCATTTTTGAGGTCTGGTCTGAATCAGACTGGGAATCCACATCCGACCCAAAAGTCGCCTCCAAGGAGCCGGCATGGGGAGATGAAGGCATCCTGGATGATGCAGAAAGACCCAGGGAACTGGATGATGAGCTAGAGAGAGCCCGCTTCCTAGGCTCTGTACCCAATCTGCCCTTGCAAAGGTCGTGGTCAGGTGTCTGCGAATCACCGTGAGAGGCGTTCGGAGCACTGGTGGCAGCAGATAGATGTGGAAGATGCTCCAGAACCTGTTTCAGGGACTGTGATACTTTAGTCAGGTCAGAGAACGACTGTGACATAACAACAGCCAACTCCGGAGGGACGGGTGTGCTCTCATCCGGGGCGTTAGAGTGCTCCTGTGGGGCAGACATGGTGGAAGGGCTGCAGGATGGGCAGAAAGACCTGAAGACCACTTTCTTTAACAAAGAGTACAGGCGTAATGAACGGCTTAGAGGGACAACGAGAAGCCTCTGCAAGGTTGGGCATAAGTCGAGCCTTGGAAATACTGCTGAGGATGGCTATATAGGAAACGGAGATACAGGAGAGGGAAAAGGTAGAGCCTACCCGACGCCCGTGAAGGTAGCAGATGACTGCGAGGTTAGCTGTGTCCCCCTGACGCGGATGTTCTCAGGATGAATGCAGGACCGACGCTAAGAGAGGAAAAGACATTCTGGAGAAAGCAGTGTCTCAGATAGAATATCTGCTGAGGCACCAGAGACGATGAAGCATCGGCTACAGCCAGCACGATATAGAGTGGAGGGCGTGAAAAGGAAAGTAGGAATCTGATTGGCTGGCGCGCCAGGAGGCGTGACCAGCCAGGAGGATAAGCCGTCCGGCATGAAAAAGAAGGTGCCTCTCCGATTGGAGAATTGTGGGCGTGTCCCAGCAGAGACAGGGAGCTCCATGATAGGAGCAAAACCGTGCGGGGAAGATGAGCGCTGTGGATGGGGGGAGGGGGTCGTGACAGACTGCAGCCCGTCAAGCCTTACCATTGGCTGAAAAGGGCGTGCAGTTCAAAAACACCCTAGTGAGTGGCCGGAGGGGGTGTTGTGAAAGGGAGAGCGGCAAAAGGAAATGGCCGCCGCTATACAGGCATAAGATTAATAAAAGACCTGCCCCCTAACAGAGAAGTCATGGCCATCGCTATGCAGGGCGTTCAGAACTACAACAGCCCTGCTACCCGGGCCTAACGTGCTACGGGGAATGGGGTGGGGGATTCATACATATCCACGGGGCACTCTCCTGAACACAGACCACATCAAAATTGAATGTGCGAAGAAACAAAGACTATGAAAGGAAGAGGTGCAACATTTTGATGACAGCATTGAAAAAAGGAGATTTTTGTGTACTCACCGTAAAATCTCTCTCTTAGCCTCTAATTGGGGGACACAGAACCATGGGTGCTATGCTGCTGTCCACTAGGAGGCGACTATGCATAATCTGAAAAAGATTAACTTTGGCTCCTCCTCTGCAGTATACACCCTTAGACGGCGTCAGCCTTCTCTGGTTTTGTGCAAAAGCATTAGGAGGAACATAACAGAAAAAAACAACATAACCATGCCTGTAAGAAGGCTACTATGTACGAGCTCAAAGAACAATATGAGAACTCAACCATAACAACGGCCCGTAAGGGCAACAGGGTGGGAGCTGTGTCCCCCAATTAGAGGCTAAGAGAAAGAGATTTTATGGTGAGTACACAAAAATCTCCTTTACTCTGTCGCCTCATTGGGGGACACAGAACCATGGGACGTCCCAAAGCAGTCCCTGGGTGGGAAGCAATGGACGAATATTGTGCTAGCAGGACCCTAAACTTGGGGCACTGCCGCCTGCAGAACCCGTCTACCCAGGCTCGCGTCCGCTGAGGACTGGGTATGAACACTGTAGTGTTTCGTAAACGTGTGTAGGCTAGTCCAAGTAGCCGCTTTGCACACTTGTTGTGCCGAAGCCTGGTGCCGAATCGCCCAGGAGGCCCCTACTGCCCGTGTAGAGTGTGCCGTGATACAGGCCGGAAGAGGGGAACTGTTTAGTCGGTAGGCCTCGTGTATGGTGGACTTGATCCACCTGGCAAGGGTAGCCTTGGAAGCTGTCAGGCCCTTGCGACCGCCTTCTGGAAGAATGAAGAGGGAATCAGACTTCTGGAAGGGTGCAGTCCTGGACACGTAAATCCGCAATGCTCTGACGAGGTCAAACGTATGCAGAGCCTTCTCCACTCTATGAACCGGAACCGGACAAAGGGATGGCAGTGAGATTTCCTCATTCAGGTGGAAGGTGGACACAACCATCGGAAGGAAGGATGATACAGTACGGAGAACCACCTTGTCCTGGTGAAAAGCTAGGAAAGGCCGTCTGCAGGAAAGTGTTGATAATTCAGACACTCTGCGTAGAGAGGTGATTGCCACTAGAAAAAACACTTTCTGTGACAAAAAGCAGAATGGAACTTCTTTAAGGGGTTCGAAGGGTGGTGCCTGCAATGCTGTCAGGACCAGGTTGAGGTCCCACGTTTCCAGTGGACGTCTGTAGAGGGGAACCAATCGCGAAACTCCCTGGAGAAAAGTCCTTACTTGCGGTTTGGTAGCAATGCGCCTTTGAAAAAGGACTGAAAGCAGTGACACCCGACTCTTGAGCGAGCCTAGGGATAGCGTGGCGTCTAGGCCCGATTGAAGGAAACCTAGTAACTTCGGGAGGGAATAAGGGAGTGGGACTTGTCCATGAGAGTCGCACCAGGAAAAGAAAGCTCTCCAGGTACGATAGTAAACCTTGGCGGAGGCTGGTTTCCTTGCCATGATGATGGTCGCAATGACATCCGGAGAGAACCCTGCCTGGGTTAGAATCCAGGTTTCAAGGGCCATGCCGTCAAATTGAGAGCCCCTGAATTCTGATGGTAGAACGGACCTTGTGACAGAAGGTCGTGACGGTCGGGGAGACGCCAGGGGGCGTCTGCTGTAAGTTGTACGATGTCGGCGTACCATGTACGTCTGGGCCAGTCCGGCGTGATCAGGATGGTTGGAACTCTCTCTTGTTTGATCTTCCTCACGACCCTGGAGATCAGGGGGAGGGGTGGAAAAATGCACAGGAGCTGGAACTGGGTCCAGTCCTGGACCAGGGCATCCGCTCCGAGCGACCGCGGGTCGTGTGTCCTGGCCATGAATTTGGAGACCTTGGCATTGAGATGGGATGCCATTTGGTCCACATCCGCGGTTCCCCAGCGTTGACAGATCTGGTAAAAAATTTCGGGGAGGAGAGGATTTCCAGGATATTGATGGGCAAGGTCACTTCCATTGGTGACCACTTGCCTTGTGCCCTGTGATGGAGGTGCACCGCACCCCAACCTGTTAGGCTTGCATCGGTGGTCAGGACCTTCCATTGACCTGAGAGAAAGGGTTTTCCTCTTGCAAGCGAAGTTGGCTTGAGCCACCAATGTAGGGACCTCCTGGTTGACGATGTCAACTGGAACTCCCTGTCGAGGGAGAAGGGGTTCCTGTCCCAAGATCTGAGGATGGCTAGTTGAAGAGGCCTGAGGTGAAACTGGGCAAATGGCACTGCCTCTATTGCTGCTGCCATCCTGCCGAGGACTCTCATGGCAAACCGGAGAGATCATGGAGGATTGCGGAGGAGTGTGCAAACTCCCAGACGGAGGGCCAGTGTCTTGTCCTTGGGAAGGAGCACCAGACCCCTGGAGGTGTCGAATAACATCTCCAGGAAGGTTAGAGTCTGACTCGAGGTAGTCGATGACTTTTGTAGGTTGACTAACCATCCCAGACGACTCAGTGTGTCTATTGTGATTGAGCCACTGACCTCGCAGTCCTTGAAGGTGGAAGACTTGATGAGAAGGTCGTCCAGGTACGGAACGACTAGAATGCCTCTGGAGTGTAGAACTTCCATGGTGGCTGCCATGACCTTGGTAAATGTTCTTGGAGCCGTGGCGAGTCCGAACGGGAGAGCGACAAACTGGTAGTGGTTTTGGTTGATCGCGAACCTGAGAAACCTTTGATGGGCGGGAGCAATTGGTATGTGCAGATATGCGTCTTGTATGTCTATGGAGGCAAGGTATTCTCCCTGCTCCATGGATGTTATGATGGACCGGAGGGACTCCATGCGGAAATGACGGACCCGTACAAATTTGTTGAGCTGTTTTAGGTCTAGTAAGGGCCGGACGTTGCCTCATTTCTTGGGCACTACAAATAGATTGGAGTAGAACCCTCGGAATCTTTTGTTCGCGGGAATCAGCACTACGACTCCTGCTTGAAGGAGAGAGGAGACCGCTTGGTGGAAGGCACGAGCCTTGTCTGGTAGTGTTGGTGGAACAGAGAGGAAGAACCGGTTCGGTGGAGTGGAAGTGAACTCTATCTTGTATCCGGAAGAGACTATTTCCCTAACCCACCTGTCTTCTGTAATAGGCAGCCAGACTTGCAGAAAGAAGTCGCCCGCCTACTGGTGGGATGTCTTCCGGAGTTCGTGAGTCATGATGAAGCGAAGTTCTGAGGTTTTCCTCCCTTGGGTTTCGCTTGGCCTGCTTTCGACTGCCAAGTCCTGTCCGGTCTCTGCGCCGTCCGTGGGTTGTCCCTGCGTGGAGAGCGGTTACGATTTTGCGCTGGGCGCGAGACGGACCAGCCCGAAGAGTTCCGACAGGATCGGAATCGTGTTTGGTTTTTCCGTTTAAACGTGCGTTTAGGTTTCAGTTGAGGGAGAGAGGTACTCTTACCCCCAGTGGCATTGGATATCATTGTGTCCAACTTTTCGCCGAAAAGCATTCCACTAAGGTACGGAAGATGCGTGAGGGACTTCTTTGAAGCTGCATCCGCTTTCCATTCCCGCAGCCAGAGGATACGCCGAATCGTAATGGCGTTTGGTCCGAGAGCCCGGTATTTGAAGCTTGAAGACCCTCCTGCAGTTGTTTGGCCCAAGCCAGGATGGCCTTGGCCGCCCAAATGGAAGCGAACGCAGGGGCCAGGGAGGCCCCTGCCGCTTCGAAAATGGAACGAGCCATGCGTTCTACTTGTCGGTCTGCTGCGTCCCTGAGGGTTGAGCTATGTGGCAGTGAGAGTAGGGTCTGTGCTGGTAGTCTAGATACCGGGGGGGTCCACTTCGGGTGGATCTGTCCACTGCTTGGTGTCCTTCTGTGAGAAGGGGTACTTCGCTTCCAAATATTTGCGATTGGCAATTTTTTTCTCAGGTTGTGAAAACTGCTTAGTAAGTATAGTTTGAAACTCATGGTGATTAAGGAAGACCTTAGGTGGTTTCAGAACACTTTCGAAGCAAATCTTATGTTCTGGGGCTGGCTCTGAAATTTCCAGCACCCGATGGATGGCAGAGATTATGTCCTCAATTAGCGCTGTATTGCTAGGGGGACAAGGTACCACAGACCTCTCCGTTTCGTTGTCTGAGTCACAGATGCCTTCCGAATCCTGCGTATCGCTAAGGCGTTTCCTGGTGGGCGACCTGGGGCGGGGGTCTTCTGTGGTCAGGGATCGCTGTGGTGAACTGCATTGTCTGTCTCTGATAGGGGACTGTCTAGGTGACCTGGAATGACGGTGTCTCTCCCTGGAAGGGGATGACCGTGTGCTATAGGATGACACAGTTGACCGCGACCTGTGGGTCCGCTTACGTCGGTGAGTGTCGGAAACAGCATGTTCCTGAGACAAGCTGTCCTTTTGCTGGGTAACGTTCATAGCCGAGACATGACCCTGCAGAGCATGCAGCAATGTAGCAGTTAGGCTATCTATGGACTGTGTCATAGACTACGACATCTGAGTAGCCCATTCCGGCGTGGTATCTGACACTGAAGCATTGGTAGGGACTCCCTGGGGTTCTGACCCAGAGTTCTGGATGCAATCCCGACAGTGCGGATACGTGCTGCCACTGGGGAGAGTGGTTTTGCAGGCTGTGCAGAATGCATAAAAACACTCGTGCCTGGTTCTCTTTCTTGAGCCCGGCATAGTGGCTACACCGAGGAAACCCACAGAGAGCCTTATAGATAATATAGATTCACAGCTTGAGTAAAGAGGACCCAGCTGTGATCTTACCCCACCAGTGTGCCCCTAGGTCCAGCGCCGACAAATCACAGTTCTGTCCCCCCGGAGACTGCTGTGGCTCTCTTCCCTGCTGAAGGCGTCCATTGTCAGGTATGGCCTGCAGCCAGAAAAATGGCCACTGGGACGCTGAGGAGAAGAAGGAGGCGGAGAGCTGTAAAGGGCACGCAGGGCTATGTAAAAAACGCGCCTTGTCTCGATCCGCCCCTTCTATGACACTATAGAGTGTCATATTAATCATCTGAGGGGCGGGCCGGGGGGCAGGGAAAAAGGCGGCGGCTTCAGCTAGGCCGATGCCGCGGTCTCAATTAGAGACCTGATGCCCAGGAGGGCTCCAGGGCGGCGCGGTAGTTCGGGAGGGGGTCGGATCTGCACCAGACCCCCCGGAATGGGCGACTGGCTAGCGGTGGGGTCAGCAGGGGTAGCGGTGCCTGTATGGGGGGGTCCCCCTGAAGCGCTATGGAGCCGCTGCTGCTGCAGAGACAGGGGCGCAGAGAGCCCTGTCTCTGATGTGCCATGTCTGCCTGCACCTTCCCCCGGCCCCAGCGGGATTCCACAACTGGTCTGGGGTCCCTGTATGCTGCAGAATGCTGCCTGTTCTCCGACCCCACCTGAGGCGTCTCAACCTAATGCCCCCTGAGGGGGATTAGGGAGGGTGCATCTGTCACCGTCAGGGGTCTTCATCCTCGCTTCGACCTCAACCCAGACCCCAAAGGGGTTGGGGAAGGAGGGGGGTCTCAACTTCGGACCAGTACCCGAGGGACTGGGGAAGGAGCGTCATGGGGAACCGCCATCTCAACTTCAACTGGGCACCCCTAAAAAAGGGGGCCCAAGGAAGGAGCCATGCCGGGAGTCTCGCTGGAGACCCACTTTTCTTCATCTGTATTCCGGAAGAAAAAACGGAAAAAAATCCTTAGCTGTGCCTCCTTGCGACACTAAGCAAAAACTGAAGGCTGACGCCGTCCAAGGGTGTATACTGCAGAGGAGTAGCCAAAGTTAATCTTTTTCAGATTATGCATAGTGTCGCCTCCTAGTGGACAGCAGCATAACACCCATGGTTCTGTGTCCCCCAATGAGGCGACAGAGTAAAAATATATTATTTTTGGCACCAAATATGTGTATCTAAGTATGAATTCCATAATTATATGGGTTGTCCACCACTTTTTTTTTTTTTTTACAGTTATCTCCACTCAGTCTTCGGCTTTCCATGAAATCTTACACTATATTGCAATACTGCATTATAGGTAGGGATAAACTTTTTAAAAAGTGTAAGAAATCTGAGCGAGAACCCACAAATCCACCCTGACTAATGTCTTCTTCTACATCTTACCATAAATGAAGTCGCCTTAAAGGGGTTGTCCGGGCTTTTCACATAATCTCAGTGCATATCTGGGCTGCAGAATGGTGACAATAAGAAATTTACCTTCTGTCACCAGTTTGCAGGGTTTTCTAGATATCACTCTCTTGCTTCTGATCAGAACGTCCAAGGGGGGGGTGTGTTCTGGCATTGAAATGAGAACTGGTCGCTTACTCCTACTCTACTAAAAACCTACCCTCTATAGCAACAACCCCACCTGTTGTGAATTCATTTTCTGGTCTACCAGTTGTGAGTTCTCCTTCCGGGCTCCCTCTGGTGGTAACAGGAGGTAGTGAGGTTGATTTAATTAGTAGAGATCTGCCACCTGATGATGAGGCTAACGATTGGATCTCTGGAATCTCAAACTGGATTTAAGACAGCCGATGCCCTATTCTGGTGCTGGTGATTCCTTCTGGCTTTTCAGGTCTTGGTTTTCAGCTCTGTTCCAGTCATCTCAAGCTAAGTGTTTCTGCTAATGTTCACCCTTGATTTTGTTGGCTTATTCAGTTTTTTGTGTGGTCAGCCAGCCCCGGCTGGGGCTGTGCTGAATTTCCACTCTTATTTATCTGTATTTGCCAATTTGCTTTTTGTCCCTTATTAGATTGGCCTCTTTTTTGCTCTGTCTCAGAATATTTCAGAGTGCTGATATAGTGGGAGAAGTTTAGTGACTTCAGGGTTAATTTTGTTATCAGAAGTGTTGGACATTATTTTTGTAGGGTTTTTTGGGCAGATTGCAGACAGTGTCTTTCCTTTTCTATCCTTTCTAGTTAGTTTGGGCCCCATTGTTTGCTCAGCCTATTTTCCTGCCTGTGTTTGTGTTTTCATCTTGTTTCACCATCAATACATGTGTGGGGCCTGTCTATTCCTTTGGGGTCTGCTCTGGGGCAGTTAGTTTTCCCCTTTTCTTGCTTTAGGCTTATTTAGTCCTCCGGCTGTGACGAGGCATCTAGATTCATCGTAGGAACGCTCCATGGCTGCTGCTAGCTGTGTGGTTAGGATCAGGGGTCTGTAATCTGCATAGTTACCAACCTCTCTGGTTTTCTGTGACTTAGCTTGTTTAGTTTTCCTCCTCGGTGACCCATTCATAATAACCACCCTCAATAGCAACAGGCCCTCCCCGTCTTCATGAACAAGCCCTCCTCGCAGAGGAGCTTGGTGGAGCTTCACACATACACTGCACCAAATCTGCTGCTGTGTGAAGACATCAGTGACACAGAGCTGTCTCATTCACACAGCAGAGGCTTTGTCACAGAACAGATTACATCAGTGACTGCCATCCCCTGTGCAGATTAGAAGCTGCAGACCCCCATCACTGGCCATCACCCAGTCTGTTCTCACTGCTGCCAGCAGCCGAGCCCCATCATTACCAGCCCAAGCCCCATCACTGCCAGCAGCCTGGGACACTGAGGGAAGGAATCACTGATAATGAGTGAGTTATGTATTGTAATCACGGAGTGGCCCAGAATACAGGACGATTTTCCCTCCTCACTAGAGTTTCACTTTCCATAGATCACTGTTCAGTGTGTGTCTGGGGGAGGAGCAGCAGGGTGGTTCTGCTCTCTGCACTGAGGCTGCTAGAGGGGGAGGATTTGTTACTGTGTGAGGAGGGCTTGTTCATGTGGACAGGGAGGGTCTGTTGCTATGGAGGGTGGGGTTGTTGCTATAGAGGGCAGGTTTTTAGTAGAGTAGGAGGAAACGACCAGTTCTTATTTCAATGCCAGAACACCCCCCCCTGGATGTTCTGCACAGAAGCAAGAGAGTGATATCTAGAAAACCCTGCAAACTGGTGACAGAAGGTAAATTACTTATTGTCACCATTCTGCAGCCCAGATATGTACTGAGATTAAGTGAAAAGCCCGGACAACCCCTTTAATCATTTAGAACAGACTCTACAGAGGACCTCACCTGTCGAAAGATGTAACTGGCCAGAGGTTCATCCAAATTCGGCTGATTGTCAATGAAGTCAAAGAGGTCAAGTGCATCACCGTGGAGCTCCATCACAAGCTGAAAGAACTTGTCATTCTCAAACACGCCAAGGACCTGGGATGTAGTAATTATAGTGAAGAATTACTTACACTACACCGGAGGTGTTCTCAATGTATTGTGTCTGCACTAAACTGTTCTTTCTTTCCATCAAACAAGGATAGAAGAAACATTACATTGTGGCACAAGTTTTTTGACCTGAGGAAGGTCACATTACAGGTTGGACTTCCTCTGTCCAATGTTTTGCCAAGACCTCCCTGACAGGCGGCGGAAACCGCGTCACAGGACACTGAGCAGCGCTGCTGCCTTGTACGGCCATAAATGCGGTCACTGACCACCTATGCCTATCAGCATTAATAATAAGATTAACCTACTTGCAAATACCTTGTGAGATTTTCACATGTTCTCATATACTTAACCTAGTACACTGACGAAGGTCTACATTGACCGAAACGTTTGTATCTAGTGGCTACTGTATGTATTAAATTATTTTCACACACCTGCAATTCACGAGTGTGCCCAGTATTTGTTACAATGCTCCATAACTGACCGGTCATAAGAAGAGTCCTAATCCCAAAATGCCTTATTGGATCCTTATAACAAGCAAACATTAAAGGGATATTCTCATCTACAATATCCTAGTCCAATATGTAGTAGGTGTAATAATGATAATATTAGCAAATAACCCCAATTAGAAATGTAGAATAGTTCTTCTGATTCACTTTGTCACTCATCCCATGTGCAGGGCATTGCAGTAGCTTAGATATCCATGGTTAGGACCACTAACAAATCACTTTATGAGTGGTCATAACCATGGATATCTAAGGCTAATTTCACACTAGCGTTTTTTTTGCACTGCACTGCGTGCACAGTCCAAACGCATACAAAAAACGCATCAAACGTTTTGCATGCGTTTGCTTATTTTATGCGCATGCATTTTAACCAGTTTGTAGCCATACTGACTCCTAAAAACGCATGCGATTTTAAACGCTGACGTTCCCATAGACTGCAATGTGATTTTTTTGCCGTATTCCGTGCGCACGCGTTTTTTTGAGACAGGTCGGACGGACCAAAAATGCAACAGGTTGCGTCCGGCGCGCCTGGGCGCACACCACAAAAAACGCATGCGCACGAAAACGCATACGAACGCGTGCAAATGCTAGACCATGCGCCCCCATGTTAAAGATAGGGGATCAGGACACATGCACATGTACGCGCACGATGCGCTGCGCTAAAAAACGCTAGTGTGAGACCAGCCTAAGCTACTATTAATATTATATCTACTACATATTGGGATAGGATCTTGGAGACTGGACTACTCTTCTAATACTCACCATGATGATATTGGGGTGTTGTAATCTGGATAAAATAGCAATTTCTTGTGTAACTCTCCCAAGCTCAGGATCCTGAACCCAGCAATCATCCAGCACACGATCCTTACGGATAAACTTCACTACAACCTGTTGTAACAGAAAGACACTTTTGTAATTATATTATATAAGCTCAGCAGACAGGACGGGGTTCTGGGATCCCTAATTCAAGCAATGCCGTCCGCACACAAACCAGTCAATGCCTGCAACGCTGTCCAATAACTCCTTGAAATGTCACGCAATGTTCTCAGTGGAATACATACATAATGGATTTTAGAAGTCTACAGTTGTGGAGCGCACACTGTCTCTTCCTGGAATCCCGGCTACGTGCAGCGCACCATTTTCACTGTGTGTGTGTGTGTGTGTGTGTGTGTGGGGGGGGGGGGGGGGTCTCAACACGTTCTTCATCCATGTTCCAGAATGACAATGTCATGTCTGACCGATTCTTAGACTGTTTGCGATTTTTCTCTTACAACATAATGAAAGGTTACATGTTTCCTTAACCGCTTAAAGGGGTTGTTCGGCCATGGGCTACAAGTCTGTAGTTACTCTGTGTAACTGCAGACTTGTGAATCCTCACATAGTCCTGCGAGGATGCTCCAATGCCGCCACCAGAAATAAGGGGGATGTGTGACCGAAAGTATACGATTTGCATACATGTGGTGGCATGCGGACTAGACGTGAACAATTTCACTCAAAGCAAATGTATTGAGCGAGGCCAGGCAGGTCTAGTCGGAATGTGGCCGATATTATGCAAATCGCTTACTTGTGGTCACATGACCAACTGCTCCCAGCGCTGGCACCGTAGAATCATCACAGCACGTAGAGCATGCAATGTGAGGATTCACAAGTCTGCAGTCACATAGAGTGACTGCAGAGTTGTAGCCTGAGGCCGGACAACCCGTTCAACGATCCATGACAGATATATAAAACATGGAGTGTGTCAGGTTGTTGGGAGAAAGAGAAAAGAAAGCACTACCATAACATGCACACTACACCAATTTGTTTATTAATTGCTGTAGTGTGCATGTTATGGTAGTGCTTTCTTTTCTCTTTCTAGCATATATTTTTACTACCAATTTGCACCTCCCTCCATTTGCTACATCAATAGTGCGCCCTTCTTCTTATATATACACAGGTTGTTGGGAGAAGGCACAAGAGCTGAGCTCGTCCCACATAGGGCACATGCAGGAACCTGCCTTTAATCAGAACTATTGCTGATATTAACATCTTAAGTGCCACTGTTAATCACCAAAAAAACTGCGATACGGCCCTGGTGTTCGTCCGTTTGCCCAATGGCCATAACAGCTGGGTACCGGCTGAAGACTCCTGTTCCTGTCATGTTAATTCTCCTGTGATGTCCTTCAACAGGGGGAGCATCACAAGGGACTGTGATTTCTACTATATACAGCAATACAGGGCTATGGCTGTCTATAGTACAAGCCTTATGTATTGTGGGTTCAAGTCCCCTAAGGGAACTAAGTATTAAAGTAAAATATAAACTTTTAAAAATATTTAAAAACGGCATAAAAATGTAACTAAAGGTTGTAATGTTGCTTGCAAACAAAGAAATGTAACAAATAGAAAAACAAATATTTGATATCAGAATGTCCGTAAAAGTCTGATCTATCAAAATATAAAATTAATGAACCCAATCGGTAAACGCTGTAAAAAGGAAAAAGTATCAAAAACAACAAAGTTGCAATAAGAAGAGACCTAAATAGTATCAATAAAAACACCAGCTCGCCACACAAAGAACACAGGTTTTCACACTGGTCCATTGACATAAAAATAAAAAAGGCATGGGTTTTGAAAAATGGCGAGACAAACCAATTGTTTTTTTTTACAATGCTCAAAACTACAACCTGTACCGCAAAAAAGCAAGATCTTATATGTTGTTGGAAGAATAAAAAAGCAATTGTTATTTGAAAAAGGGAGGAAAAATTAGACCCACAAAAGCAAAAATTGGCAGCATTACTAGGGGTTAAAGATATTAATCATAAAATAGGGATTTTTGTGTACTCACCGTAAAATCCTTTTCTCCAAACCAATCATTGGGGGACACAGAGACAGTGGGTGTTATGCTGCTGGCCACCAGGAGGACACTAAGTAAACCAGAAAAAAAAGTTAGCTCCTCCCCTGCAGTATACATCCTCTCGCTGGCTGAGATTTCTCCAGTTCGGTGAAAAAAGCAGTAGGAGCATAAACAGTCAATAATAACCATAACTAAGTCAAAGCCTAAGAATGCTACAGTGAGCCAATAGGCTAAACAGGGTGGGTGCTGTGTCCCCCAATGATTGGCTCGGAGAAAAGGATTTTACGGTGAGTACACAAAAATCCCTAGTTCTCCTACGCCTTATTGGGGGACACAGACAGAGGGAAGTCCTAAAGCAGTCCCTGGGTGGGGAGCATACATCTGCTAATACCCCATGTACCACTGAGTCAACAGTGAAGTACTGCCGATTGCAGGCTGCATCCGCAGAGGCCTGAGAATTAATTAGGCAATGTTTGTAAAGGTATGCAGGCTGGATCAAGTCGCAGCCTTGTGGACAGGCCTGAGAATGAAATTGGCAATATTTTGTAAAAAGTATGCAGACTGGACAAAGTCGGAGCCTTGCAGACCTGCTCTGCCGAGGCCTGGTGCCGAATGGCCCAAGAGGCGTCCACTGACCAGGTAGAGTGCGCCTTAATCCCCAGTGGGACAGGTGCGTTCCTGATACAGTAGAACTACTGAATCGCCATGGGAATCCACCTGGCTAACGTTGCTTTGACACGGCTAGACCCTTCCTATGCCCCACTGGAAGCATGAACAGGGCATCTGACTTGTGGAAGGGAGCCGTCCGCGAGATGTACTGTCTCAGCGCCCTAACCACATCCAGGGTGTTGAGGGCCTTCTCAATGCGATGGACTGGCGCCGGACAAAAGGAAAGGCAAAACAATTTCCTCGTTGAGATGGAAAGAGGAGACGAAATTGGGCAGGAAGGATGGGGACGTCCTGAGAACTACTTTTTCCTGATGAAAAATTCAGGAACAGAGAACGGCAGGACAGAGCTGCCAATTCAAAAACTCGTCTGATTGACGTAATTGCCACTAGAAAAACCACCTTCCAAGAGAGGACGGACAGCGACACGTCCTGTGGCGGTTTGAAAGGAGCCTCCTGTAAGGCCCCCGAGAACTATGTTAAGGTCCCATGATTCTAATGGCCTTCTATAAGGAGGCGTCACATGGGAAATTCTCTGAATGAACGTCTTGACCTAAAGTTTGGTGGCAATTTTGTGTCGGAAAAGCACTGACAAGGGCAAAATTTGGCCCTTGAGCGAGCTAAGCAGGAGGCCTGATTTTAAACCAGATTGAAGGAATTCCAATATGGCCAGAATGGAAAAAACACCAGAGGTGATCGACCATGATCCTTGCACCACGAAAAGAAGGTTGTCCAGGTGCGGTGAAAGATACACATGGACACAGGCCTCCTAGCACTAATCATGGTGGAAATCATGTCGTGAGAGAACCCAGCCTGTGCTAAAATCCAGGATTCAACGGCCACGCCGTCAAAGACAGGGCCCCAGAGTTCTGGTGGTAAATCGGGCCCTGCGAGTGTAGATCCATGCAATCTGGAAGTCGCCAGGGGACGTCGGCAACTAGTTGTATTAGTTATGCATACCATGCTCGGCGTGGCCAATCAGGCGCGACAAGGATCACTGGTACCCCCTCCGCTCTGATCTTCTTAAAGACCCTCGGAAGCAAGGGAAGAGGAGGAAAGATTACGGGAGCCGGAACCGGTGCCATGGCAGAACTAGGGCGTCCACTCCGCACGGATAACGCGATCGGGAAATGAACCGAAGAACCTTGTTGTTTAGTCTTGAGGCCATGAGATCCACATCCGGAGTCCCCCAACGATGACAAATCTGTTGAAAGACTTCCGGATGAAGAGACCACTTCCCCGAGGCAATACCTTGGCGACTGAGAAAAAAACTGCCGGCCAATTTTCTACGCTCGGCCCAATGGAGGATTTGACTCGCTTTGTGCATGGCCATCCTGCTCCGGGTACCTCCCTGGCAGTTGATATACGCTACAGCCGTGGCGTTGTCGGATTGGATCCTGATGAGACCTGCGAGGAGGCAGTGGAAACTCCGTAGAGCTAATCTGATAGCTTGCATCTCCAAAATGTTGATGGGGAGGCTGACTCTCGGTTTGACAAATGACCCTGTGCCCTGTGGCGACGAAAGACCGCTCCACAGCCGAGGAGACTTCCGTCGGTGGTTACTACCAACCATCTTACTGGGAGAAAAGACATCCCTTGATTCAGGAAGGACCTCAGTGTCCACCACCTGAGGGATTGCCTGACCCGCAGGGACAGAGGGATCCAACGGTATAGGGAGAACGGGTACTTGTCCTAAGCTAACAGCAACGCGTGTTGTAAGGGACAGAGGTAGAACTGTGCAAATGGAACTGCTTCCATTGCTGACACCAACTTTCCTAGAACTCTCATGCCGAAACGAATGGAGTGAGAAAACAGTCGCGCTGCCTGTTGTAAGGCTTGGGTCTCTCCTGGAGGGAGAATGACCAACCCGCGGGAAGTGTCCAAGATCATCCCTAAAAGGGAAATCTGCTGAGCCGGTTTTGGGAAAGACTTTTCAAAGTTTATCTTCCACCCCAGGCGAGAAAGTGTATTTATTGTTATCCATGGATTCCTCGCAGGCTGGAAGGGATGGACCCTTGATGAGAAGGTCGTCCGGATACGGTAACACCACCACTCCTCGAGAGTGGAGAATGACCATGACAGCCGCCATGACCTTGGTAAAGACCCTGGGGGCGGTGGTGAGTCCGAAGGGCAAGACAACGAACTGACAGTGTGCCTTGTGAATTGCAAAACGCAGGAACTGCTGGAGGAACGGGCAGATCGGAATGTGAAGGTAAGCGTCCTTGATGTCGATGGATGCTAGGAACTCTCCTTTTTCCATGGAAGCGACAACTGATCGGAGAAATTCCATTCGGAATCGCCGTACCCTGACAAACTGATTTAACAGTTAGAGATCCAGAATGGGTCACATCATCCCGTCCTTTTTTGGAAACACAAAAAGGTTTGAATATAATCCTCTGAACCTTTCATGATGAGGGACCGGAATGATGACTCCGACCCTTAACAGAGCCTGAACAGACCGAAGGAAGGCTCGTCTTTCTCTTCGGGGGGGTTGGAAAAACCGAGTTGGAGAGGGAGAAGAAAATTCTAACTTGTATCCAGAGGACACCAGCTCCCTGACCCACTTGTCGTCATTGGGTAGATCTATGAGATCTGGTTCCCCTAGATCCAGAAGCCCTAGGCCTGGGTTTCCAAGAGCGGTTAGGTCTGTATGAGACCTGGGAGCCTGTGTCTCCACGCGGGGACCGACCTGATCTGGAAGAGAAGGTAGAAGAGGACCAACCGGAATTGTTGCGAGAAGATCGAAAACTCGTCGGCTGTTGATTGCGAAACGGCCGAACAGCCCCTATTGTTGAGGAAGGAATTTAGTTTTTCCCCCGGTAGTATCAGAAATGAGTTGGTCCAGTTTCTCTCCAAAACAATGACCCGTTTGAAAGGGGAGAGAAGACAACGATCTTTTAGGTGTGGCATCCGCCCGCCAGCCACGGAGCCATAGGGCTTTTCTAATGGAGATCACATTAGGGGCAGTTTGAGCCGCGCAATTGGCGGCATCAAAAGAAGCATCTACTACAAAGTCAGCTGTGTGAACTATCTGCCTGGCGACAGTGGTTGCCTCCGGAGGAAGATTGGTGCCTTGGAAGAAAGTGATCAGAACTTCTGCCCAAACATCCATTGCCTTAGTGACCCAAAATGCAGCGAAAGATGGAAAAAACTCTGCTCCTGAAGCTTCAAAAAACTGAACGGGCAAGGTAGACAATTAGACAATCGGAGGGGTTTCTGACTGAGGAACCCTCAGAAACAGATAGGAGCGTTTTAGAAGCAAGACGCGATACAGGAGGGTCCACCGGAGGGGACTGTAACCGATCGTACACTAGGTCTGGATGAAAAGGGTATTTAGCCCGAGTAGACTTTTGCCCTATGAACCGCTCATGTGGCCGATCCCTATGTTTCAGGACGGCTGGTAAATAACGTGCGCATCCACTAGGTTTTCTTAAATGAACTAGGGTGTGCTGGAGCGGGAATATATTCCTCATTCAACCTCAGAATCCTGTTGACTGATTCTATAAAAGAATCAAGCGACTCTTGATCAGTTGGGGGATTCTGAGCGGCTGATGTGTCAGATTCGAATTCAGAGCCGTGCTCGCTGTGAACCTCAGGAGAGGGCGAGCGAGAGACAGGGGTCGCCGATGCTGAGGCGCTGACTGTCCCTTGGACGAGTATGGCCCCTGCTGGGGGATGGTTCCTGGCCGACGCCAGAGACCTCCTCGGGAGGTAAGGACGCTGTCTGCCTGGATCAGAGACTCCACCGACCGTGACAGGGATGCAGCCCACTCAGGGTTATTAAACGCAGGAGGCCCGTCAGCAGCGGTGGCGAGGGACATTGGAGCGCAGGTCAGGGCGCAGTGCAGGTCGCAGTCCGAGCATAACGGATTAATCTGTGCACTGGGTAAGGCAGACTTGCAGGTGGTACACACGGTAAAAAACGCAGTGTGCTTTTTAACAGCCCGTTTAGCCTCCTTAGATTGATGCATAGCGCTCCTGAAAGGGTTAACGGCAGAGTCTGTCTGCAACTGCAGGGAATGTGCCGTGAAGGGGTTAAGCTTTAATCTGAGGGCAGATGCAGCTTACCTGGTCCTGTGCTGGGTCCCCCCGGGAGGAAAAAAAAAGGTGGCCTTGTGGTGTCACCCGGTATCCGGCTGTCCAGAGCAGGCATAGCGCTCATGAAAGGGTTTCCGGCCCAGTAGGCCGGAAACTAAATTTTTGGCCTACCCGCGGTAGGCGCTGGGGGCGGAGAGGGCCGTGCTAATGGGCGGCGCCATTCAAATTGCGGCCTAGCAGGCCGGAAAAGCCGGGGACTAAATTTTTGGCCTTCCCGAGCGCAGAGCGGGGTGGGGGGGGAAGCCGCGATGGAGCGCCGGTGCACTGCCGCTGACATTAGGTCAGCGTTGCTCCCGGGGGGGCAGGACCCGACCCCATACCTCCACTCCTGTGCTCAGGCAGGCCGTCACTGTCCGGGGTCTTCTTGTCTCATCCTCCGGGCGATATAGCAGAGCTGGAAGAGGTCTTAAAGGGGTATGCTCAATCGATCCACCCTGTGGTAGGGGGATGGAGAGCTCTGGGGCTGATTTAGGGCATCCGAAAAAGCGCTGCTCAAGTCCTTCTCCATGCACTCCGATGCTATGTCCTGTTGCGCTTTCCCTCGTATCCGTGGAGTACCGACCATAAGGGAACCATCGTCAGAGGAATCAGCCCCATTCGTCGCAGGAAAGTGTACGGGGAGGTATACTCCGCGTGCTTGCATGTTGTTGGTTCGGGGGAGAGCGGGCCGTAGAAAGGAACCGTCGCCCCCTTCAATCCATTAATTAAAAAATAAAAATTTACAGAAAATTCAAAAATGAAATAAAAACGATGGGGTCTGAAACAAGACCCATGTGACTCCTACAGACACTAAGCAAAGAACTGGAGAAATCTCAGCCAGCGAGAGGGTGTATACTGCAGGGGAGGAGACAACTTTTTTCTGGTTTACTTAGTGTCCTCCTAGTGGCCAGCAGCATAACACCCACTGCCTCCGTGTACCCCAATGATGCGTAGGAGAAATCGCATCAACATGAAGGAAAGCAAGGATTAATGGGTAATGGAAACGGTGGACCAAGTCACAAATCAAAATGGTTCATAAAGCTCTAAAATGAAAATAACAGTGAGTTTACACTAGGGAGAACGACTGCATGGAGACAATCACCTCCTTTGCGTCTTTCTGGTGTTTTGCAGACCAAACAAAGCCGAAGGCTCCTTTACCGAGAGGGAACAGTGTCTCATATTGCTCCTCGTACTGACCGTCACAGGCACCGAGCGTCTGGAGATCTTGGATTTCTGTGCAGTGTCCGGCTTCAGCATTGCTGCGGATCAGCTGCAATGAGAAACAGTAAAATGTTCTGACTATACAAGCAAAAGAGAACCTGTCTTCATCTAAAGGATAAACATCCACTGACTGATATTTAGATATATGGTGGCATGTAAACGTTTGGGCACCCCTGGTCAAAATTACTGTTATTGTGACCAGTTAAGAAAGTTAAAGGTGAAATGATCTCTTAAAATGGCTAAAGGTAAAGATGACACATATATATAGTCAAATTTTTACATTTTAAAAATGTACAAAAAGGAAAATAGGCTGATGCAAAAGTTTGGGCACCCTTGGAGATTTGTGTGCTCAGATAACTTTGACCAAGGTTTCAGACCTTAATTAGCCTTGGGTTATGGCTTGTTCAGTAATCATTGTTAGGAACGGCTAGGTGATGCAAGTTTCCCAGCTTTATAAAAACCCAGCCTCCTCTAACCTAAACAGCAGCCAAAAGACCTTCAGAAAGATTTTGCAGACTCTGGAATTGTTGTACATTGTTCTAGTGTTCAGAGAAACAGAAATATGGCCTTCATGGAAGAGTCATCAGAAGAAAAACTCTCCTGCATTCTTACCATAAAATACAGAGTCAAGATTATGCAAAAGTACATCAAAACAAGCCTGATACATTTTGGAAATGAGTCCTGTGAACCGATGGGGTTAAAACAGAACTCTTTGGTCACAATGATCAGAGGTATGTGTGGAGAAAAAAGGACACAGAATTTCAGGAAAAGAACATCTCGCCGACCATTAAGCATGGGGGTGGATGAATCAAGCTTTGGGGTTGTGTTGCAGCCAATGGCACGTGGAACATTTCAAGGGTAGAGGGAAGAATGGATTCAGTGAAATTTCAACAAGTTCTTGATGCAAACATAACACATCTGTAAAAATCTGAAGTTGAAAACAGGATAGCTTCTACAAATTAGTAATGTTCCTAAAAACAAGTCAAAATCCAGAATAGACTACCTCAAAAGAACCAAGCTGAAGGTTTTACAATGGCCCTCACAGTCCCCTGATCTGATCATCATTGAAAATCTGTGGCTAGACCTCACAACAGCAGTGCATGCAAGACGACCAAGGAATCTCACAGAACTGGAAGAATTTTCCAAGGAAGAATGGATGAAAATCACTCAAACAAGAATTAAAAGACTTTTGGCTGGCTACAAAAAACGTTTACAAGTTGTGATACTTGCAAAATGGAGTGCGACTAGGTACTATCTCAAACTTTTGCATTTGCCCAGTTTCCTTTTTGTAATTTTTAAAATGTAAAAGATGAAAATACTTTTATATTTTTGGCCTAAAATACAAAGGAAATGTGTCATCTTTAGCTTTAGGCCTTTCAGAGATCATTTCATCTTCAACTTGCTTAACTGGTCACAAAAACAGTAATCTTGACCAGGGGTGCCCAAACTTTTCCATGCCACTGTATATGTATATGGAGTGAGCTGCCTTATACAGGACTGCAGCAGTATATTATAATGGCCATATGTCATTGCACCCCTTCCCATCCAATGAGGACATGACTCTGCTGAACCGGTCGACGCAACAGCAAAGCTTAAAGCTATGAAAATTAGTAAATGTCAGCCTACTGTGTGCTCTCTAGGTCATCAGTAAGTTAGTTCAGAACGACGCCTTTAAGTTACCGTATTCCATAATTTAAAAAAAAAAAAAAGCATTAACATAGATAAATATCTGTACCTGCTGTGTATATTTTTATGAAGATACAGTGTCACCAAAAAAAAAAATATTTCCATGTAAAATCTGCGTCATGATTTCACTTCTTAAAATGTGACACAATGGGAGAGGTAATGAAAAACTGTCTAAGAGCAAAACTGACCTAAGTAAAATAAAAAACTAATTAATACAAATTAATGACTAAATAAGAATTGCAATGAAATACCCACAATAAAATCCTTGAATGTTAAGATTTTGTTGCTTCATTGATCTTAGAAAGATTTTTTTTTTGTCGGCACTGTATACACTTACAAAATGTTTTGCAACCAAATATGCACAAGAAGGAACCACATGTGAACAGTTGTCATAAACTACATAAACGGCAATAGTATATACTGTAGTGGTGACATGAAGATGTTGTCTCACCACTCGCTGTCACAGCCAAAGCATTACCCCAGTCACCAAACATGTGCAGGATAGTAGTGATGAGTGAGTATACTCGTTGCTCAGGTTTTCCTGAGCATGCTCGGGTGTTCTCCGAGTATTTTGGCGTGCTCGGAGATTTAGTTTTCGTCGTCTCAGCTGCATGATTTGTGACAGCTAGACAGCCTGAGTACATGTGAGGATTGCCTGTTCGGGAATCATGCAGCTACTTTTTGACAAAAACAATCTCCGAGCACGCCAAAATAATCGGAGAACACCCGAGCATGCTCAGGAAAACCCGAGCAACGAGTATACTCATTCATCACTACTGCAGGATGCTCGGCTGTGGTGGTAACGCTGCACAGGATTACTACTACACTAGTCACTTGGTTGGCATAGATGCGTGAATCATTGCAGACCTTGTCTTAGTCTGTAGATGGTTTCCTAAGTGTTGGCACCCACCTCTCCAAGACTGCGCTCAGATTGCTCCAGAAGGGACTGCGATGAACTAGCCAAACTGGAAAGCAGAAGCCGAGTTCTGGCAATGGCTTCTCTCTGTCCCTGCATCATATCTTTACAAACCCAAACATTGAATAATGGAAAGCCAGAGCAGCACGCAGCATGCACATCCAACTGAATATCTGCAGGTCACCAAAAAAAGAAAAGAAATTAAATAGGCATCATGTCTATTTTTTTTTTTCCATTTGACTTTTTAAAAATAATGCTGGAAAGTGAACCCTGGCCGGTTTCACATTAGCGCTTTTTAAGCGCACACACGGCCGGGGGTAGCTCCGCCCCCGAGCCGGCTCTCTGCCCGGCGTGCCCGCCCCTTGCTTGTAGCGCCGCCTCCTAGCGCACAGCGGCGCCTGCGATCGGCGCACCCTATCTTTAGCATAGGGTGCGCAGATCGTGCGCAGGCCGTGCGCTAGTTGCGCTTTGACCTCCGCTGCGCACTTTTGACGGTGCGCCATGCGCGCCAAAATCCGAAAAGTTTGATTTTGGCGCGCATGGCGCACCGTCAAAAGTGCGCAGCGCAGGTCAAAGCGCAACTAGCGCACGGCCTGCGCACGATCTGCGCACCCTATGCTAAAGATAGGGTGCGCCGATCGCAGGCGCCGCTGTGCGCTAGGAGGCGGCGCTACAAGCAAGGGGCGGGCACGCCGGGCAGAGAGCCGGCTCGGGGGCGGAGCTACCCCCGGCCGTGCGTGCGCTTAAAAAGCGCTAATGTGAAACCGGCCTAAGGCTGCGAACATCAGTAGAACATCTGTTCTCCAGCGATGGCTGATCAGTCGTACGTCGGATCCCACTGACTTACAACTGGGTCAATCAGGACTCTAGCATGTCTACGCCGAAGAACAGAGCTGGAGGCTTTTCTATTATTGCTGTTGTAAACTCAGACATCCCGACAAAAAGAACAAAAGCTGAACAGGGATTTTGATTTTTAAAGGGAATCTTTCATCACTGCAGCTTTTGTTGTGTAATCTGAGAGCAGCATGATGTAGGGGCAGAGAGCCTGACTCCAGCTATGTGTTACTTACTAGGCTAGGTGTTGCTCTTTCGATACAATATTACAGTACAATACAGTATTTTATCAGCAGGAGAGGATCACTACAAGACTAGGTGTCTCCTGCCTCCTCCCACCACTGATTAGCAGATTTCTGTCAATATACAGTATACACAGAAAGCTGACAGTAGTGTGGGCGGGGTTATACAGGGCTCAGCATTCCGAGCACTGCTAGATCTGCAGCACAGAAACTGTGATTGTATCAAAGTGACAGCATGCAGACCAGCAAGTGACACATTGAAATCAGCCTTTCTGCCCTTACATAATGGTGCTCTCAGATTAAAAAGAATCAGGTTTTGCTGTGTAAGGTGGAAGCCATAAAGCAACTTTACATTATAGGACGGCTCTGAATAATCAAAGCTTTTATTCAAAATTTCTGGCATAAAGAGTTGCAATATTTTTGTGCTATGCAAGGCTGAGCAAAAAAATATCAAGACCCTGGTGAAAGATTTGTGGCGAGCTGGATGCCACTTCACGCCTAACCTAATTCAGAGGCGCGAGTTTCTTAATCAGGCGCCTTGCACTCAACCCCAATCACCTCCTCAAGATCAGCGTGGAAAAAATATTTATTGTATTTACTATGAAATCCCTGTTTTGTAGCTTTCATTGGTGGACACAGGAAACCATGGCGTATGCTGCTGCCACCAAGAGGCTGGCACTAAGTATTACAACACAAAGAAAAACAAATGTTGGCTCCTCCTCAGCAGGTTACACCCGCCTACTGGCAACCAAGCTACTCAGAAAAAGAAAGAGGGATGTATACGGCACATTGACCAGTAGCTTAAAATCAAAAAAACTTTATTGAAGTGTCAAGCCATATTAAAAATTTGTTAAAAAAAAAAAAAAACACCTGACGCTTTTCAGGCGCAATAGTAGCGCCATTAGTCATGGGTTATAGAGAGAAGGCAAGGTATACACTTATATACACAAGAAAAAAAAGGAGATTTTTGTGCACTCACCGTAAAATCTCTTTCTCTTAGCCTCTAATTGGGGGACACAGAACCATGGGTGTTATGCTGCTGTCCACTAGGAGGCGACACTATGCATAATCTGAAAAAGAATAACTTTGGCTCCTCCTCTGCAGTATACACCCCTGGACGGCGTCAGCCTTCTCCAGTTTTGTGCAAAAGCATTAGGAGGAACATAACAGAAATAACATAACCATGCCTGTAAGAAGGCTACTATGTACGAGCTCAAAGAACAATATGAGAACTCAACCGTAACAATGGCCCGTAGGGGCAACAGGGTGGGCGCTGTGTCCCCCAATTAGAGGCTAAGAGATTTAACGGTGAGCACATAAAAATCTCCTTTACTCTGTCGCCTCATTGGGGGACACAGAACCATGGGACGTCCCAAAGCAGTCCCTGGGTGGGAAGCAATGGACGAATATTGTGCTAGCAGGCCCCTAAACCTGGGGCACTGCCGCCTGCAGAACCAGTCTACCCAGGCTCGCATCCGCTGAGGACTGGGTATGAACACTGTTTCGTAAACATGTGCAGGCTAGTCCAAGTGGCCGCTTTACACACTTGTGCCAAAGCCTGGTGCCGAACGGCCCAGGAGGCCCCTACTGCCCGTGTAGAGTGAGCCGTGATACCGGCCGGAAGAGGCGAATTGTTAAGTCGGTAAGCCTCTTGTATGGTGGACTTGATCCACCTGGCAAGGGTAGCTTTGGAAGTCGGCAGACCTTTGCGAACGTCTTCCGGAAGAAGGAAAAGGGAATCAGACTTCCGGAAGGGTGCAGTCCTAGACACGTATATACGCAATGCCCTGACGAGGTCAAGCGTATGCAGAGCCTTCTCCACTCTATGAACCGGAACCAGGCAAAGGGATGGCAGTGAAATTTCTTCATTGAGGTGGAAGGTGGACACAACCTTCGGAACGAAGGATGGTACTGTACGGAGAACCACCTTGTCCTGGTGAAAAGCTAGGAAAGGCCGTCTGCAGGAGAGTGCAGACAATTCAAACACACTGCGCAGTGAGGTGGTTGCCACCAGAAAAACCACTTTCTGTGACAGAATGCGGAGTGGGACTTCTTTAAGGGGTTCGAAAGGTGGTGCCTGCAACGCTGTCAGGACCAGGTTGAGGTCCCACGTTTCCAGTGGGCGTCTGTAGGGGGGAATCAATCGGGAAACTCCCTGGAGAAAAGTCCTTACTTGCGGCTTGTTAGCAATACGCCTTTGGAAAAGCACTGAAAGCGCTGACACCTGGCTCTTAAGCGAGCATAGGGATAGCCTGGCGTCCAGGCCCGATTGAAGAAAACCAAGTACCTTCGGGAGGGAATAAGGGAGTGGGACATGTCCACGAGATTCGCACCAGGTAAAGAAAGCTCTCCAGGTACGATAATAAATCTTGGCAGAGGCTGGCTTTCTTGCCCTGATCATGGTTGTAATGACGTCTGGTGAGAGCCCTGCTTGGGTTAGAACCCAGGTTTTAAGGGCCACGCCGTCAAATTGAGAGCCCCTGAGTTCTGATGGTAGAACGGACCTTGTGACAGAAGGTCGTGATGGTTGGGGAGACGCCAAGGAGCGTCTGCTGTAAGTTGCACGACGTCGGCGTACCATGTACGTCTGGGCCAGTCCGGCACGATCAGGATGGTTGGAACTCCCTCTTGTTTGATCTTCCTCACGACTTGGGAGATCAGGGGGAGGGGTGGAAGAATGTACAGAAGCTGGAAGTGGGTCCAGTCCTGCACTAGGGCATCCGCTCCGAGCGACCGCGGGTCGCGTGTCCTGGCCATTGAAATGGGATGCCATTAGGTTCATGTCCGGGGTCCCCCAGCGATGGCAGATCTGGTGAAAAATTTCGGGATGAAGAGACCACTCCCCCGCATCCATTCCTTGTCTGCTGAGGAAGTCGGCTTCCCAGCTGTCGACCCCGGAATGTGGACCGCTGAGAGTACCGACCTCGTCTCTTCCGCCCAGTGGAGGATATGTGCCACTTCTCTCATCGCCTGGGCACTGCGGGTCCCGCCTTGGTGATTCACATATGCCACCGCCGTGGCATTGTCCGACTGTATCCTTATGTGAGGCTGCCAGCAAGCTATGAAAGGCTCTCAGTGCCAGGAAGATGGCCCGAATTTCTAGAATATTGATGGGCAAGGTCGCTTCCGCTGGTGACCACTTGCCTTATGCCCTGTGATGTAGATGCACCGCACCCCAACCTGTCAGGCTTGCATAGGTGGTTAGGACCTTCCAGTGACCTGAGAGAAAGGATTTTCCCCTTGCAAGCGAAGTTGGCTTGAGCCACCAGTGTAGGGACCTCCTGGTTGATGATGTCAACCGGAATTCTCTGTCGAGGGAGAAGGGATTCCTGTCCCAAGACTTGAGGATGGCAAGTTGAAGAGGCCTGAGGAGAAACTGGGCAAATGGTACCGCCTCCATTGCTGCTGCCATCCTGCCGTGGACACTCATGGCAAACCAAAGGGATCGGGGAGGATTGCGGAGGAGTATGCGAACTCCCAGATGGAGAGCCAGTGTCTTGTCCATGGGGAGGAGCACCAGACCCCTGGAAGTGTTGAATAGCATCCCCAGGAAGGTCAGGGCCTGACTCGGGGTAGTCGATGACTTTTGTAGGTTGACTAACCAGCCCAGGCAACTCAGTGTCGATTGTAATTGAGACACTGTCCTCGCAGTCCTTGAAGGTGGAAGCCTTGATGAGAAGGTCGTCCAGGTATGGAACGACTACAATGCCTCTGGAGTGTAGAACGTCCATGGTAGCTGCCATGACCTTGGTAAACGTTCTTGGAGCCATGGCAAGTCCGATCGGGAGAGTCACGAACTGGTAGTGGTCCTGGTTGATCACGAACCTGAGAAACCGTTGATGGTCGAAAGCAATTGGTATGTGCAGGTATGCGTCTTGTATATCTATGGAGGCGAGATATTCTCCCTGCTCCATGGACGCAATGATGGACCGAAGGGACTCTATGCGAAAATGACGGACCCGTACATATTTGTTGAGCTGTTTCAGGTCTAGTATGGGCCGGACGCTGTCTCCTTTCTTGGGGACTACGAATAGATTGGAGTAGAACCCTCGGAAGCGTTCGATCACGGGAACCGTTACTACGACTCCTGCTTGAAGGAGAGAGGAGACCGCTTGGTGGAAGGTACGAGCCTTGTCTGGTGGTTTTGGTGGAACAGAGGGGAAGAACCGGTTCGGTGGACTGGAAGTGAACTCTATCTTGTATCTGGAAGACACTATTTCCCTGACCCACCTGTCTTCTGTAATAGGCAGCCAGACTTGCTGAAAGAGTAGAAGTCACCCGCCTACTGGTGGGGTGTCTTCCGGAGTTCGTGAGTCATGATGAAGAGAAGTTCTGAGGTTTTCCTCCCTTGGGTTTCGCTTGGCCTGCTTTCGACTGTCAGGTCCTGTCCGGCCTCTGTGCCGCCCGTGGGTTGTCCCTGCGTGGAGAGCGGTTATGATTTTGTGCTGGGCGCGAGACAGACCAGCCCGATGAATTCCGAAAGGATCGGAATCGTGTTTGGTTACGCCGTTTAAACGTGCGTTTAGGTTTCAGCTGAGGGAGAGAGGTACTCTTGCCCCCAGTGGCGTCGGATATCATTGTGTCCCACTTTTCACCAAAAAGCCGTCCATTAAGGTACGGGAGATGCGTGAGGGACTTCTTTGAGGCCGCATCCGCTTTCCATTCCCGCAGCCAGAGGATACGCCGGATCGTGATGGCGTTTGCTGCTATCCCCGCTACACCGCATGTAATCTGCTACCACTGCTATTTGAACCGCTTGGTCCAAAAGCCCGGGATTTGAAGCTTGAAGACCATCTTGCAATGCTTTGGCCCAAGCCAGAAAGGCCTTGGCCGCCCAAACTGAAGCGAACGCGGGGGCGAGGGAGGCCCCTGCCGCTTCGAAAACTGAACGAGCCATGAGTTCTACCTGCCGGTCTGCTGTGTCCCTGAGGGTTGAGCTATCTGGCAGTGAGAGTAGGGTCTGCGCTGATGGCCTAGAGACTGGGGGGTACACTTCGGGTGGGTCTGTCCACCCCTTGGTGTCCTTCTGTGGGAAGGGGTACCTTGCTTCCAAATATTTGCGATTGGCAAATTTCTTCTCAGGCTGCGAGAACTGCTTAGTAAGTATCGTCTGAAACTTCGGGTGATTAGGGAAGACCTTAGGTGGTTTCAGGACACTTTCAAAGCAAATTTTGTGTTCTGGGGCTTCCGGGGTTGGATCAAAAATTTCCAGCACCCGATGGATGGGATGGAAGAGACTATGTCCTCAACTAGCACTGTAGTGCTAAGGGGACAAGGTACCGCAGACCTCTCCGTTTTCTTGTCTGAGTTGGAGTCACAGATGCCTTCCGAATCCTGCGTGTCACTAAGGCGATCCCTGATGGGCGAACTGGGGTGGAGGTCTGCTGTGGTCGGAGATCGCTGTGGGGGATCTGCGTTGTCTGTCTCTGGTAGGGGACGGTCTAGGTGACCTGGAATCACGGTGTCTCTCCCTGGAGGGGGATGACCGTGTGCTATGGGATGACGCAGATGACCGCAACCTGTGGGTTCGCTTACGTCTGTGAGTGTGGGAAACGACATGTTCCCGAGACAAGCTATCCTTTTGCTGGGTAACGTTCATAGCAGAGACATGACCCTGCAGAACCTGCGGCAGCATGGAGGTTAGATTATCTATGGACTGTGTCATAGACTGCGACATCTGAGTAGCCCATTCCGGCGTGGTAGCCGACGCTGAAGCATTAGTAGGGGCTTCCTGGGGTTCTGACCCAGTGTTTTGGATGCAATCCCGGCAATGCGGGTACGTGCTACCACTGGGGAGAGTGGTTTTGCAGGCTGTGCAGAATGCATAAAAACAGTCCTGCCTGGTTCTCTTTCTTGAGCCTGGCATAGTGCACAGAGGCTGGCTATCAGGGACCCTACAGGGGTGGCTATGCAGAGGAAACCCACAGAGCCTTATAGATAATATAGATTCACAGCTTGAGTAAATAGAACCCAGCTGTGATCTTACCCCACCAGTTTGCCCCTAGGTCCAGCGTCGACAAATCACAGTCCTGTGCCCCCCAGAGACTGCTGATGTTGCTGTGGGCGTCCTATCAGAGATGGCTTGCGGCAAAGATGGCTACCGGGACGCTGAGGAGGAGAAGGGGGCGGAGAGCTGAAAAGGGTGCGCAGGGCTATGTTAAAACACGCCCTTTCTGCCTCGATCCGCCCCTTCTATGACACTAGAGAGTGTCATATTCGTCATCCAGGGGGCGGGCCGAAGCCGCGGTCTAGATTAGAGGCCTGATGCCCAGGAGGGCTCCAGTGCAGCGTGGATGTCCGGGAGGGGGTCAGATCTGAACCAGACCCCCCCCGGATTGAGAGACAGTAGCGGTGGGGCCAGCAGCGATAGCGGTGTCCGTATGGGGTCCCCCTGAGGCGCTATGGAGCCGGTGCTGCCGCAGAGACGTGGCGCAGGCAGCCCTGTCTCTGTATGTGCCATGTCTGCCTGCACTCTCCCCCGGCCCCAACAGGAGCCCGCAGCGGGGTTGGGGTCCCCGGCTGTTTAAGCTGCAGAATCCTGCCTTATATAGACCCTACCTGAGGCGTCTCAACTTAACGCCCCCAGAGGGGGATTAAGGAGGGTGTGTCTGTCACCATCAGGGGTCTTCATCCTCGCCTCGACCTCAACCCAGACTCCAAAGGGGTTGGGGAAGGAGGGGGGTCTCGACTTCGAACCAGTACCCGAGGGACTGGGGAAGGAGCGACATGGGGAATAACCATCTCCACTTCAACTGGGCATCCCATAATAGGGGGCCAAGGAGGGAGCCATGCCGGAAGTCTCGCTGGAGACCCACTTTTCTTCATCTGTGATCCGTCGAGAGAAAAAAAAAAAAACGGAGTAAAGAATAAAAAATCTTCAGGTGTGCCTCCTTGCGACACTAAGCAAAAACTGGAGAAGGCTGACGCCGTCCAGGGGTGTATACTGCAGAGGAGGAGCCAAAGTTAATCTTTTTCAGATTAAGCATAGTGTCGCCTCCTAGTGGACAGCAGCATAACACCCATGGTTCTGTGTCCCCCAATGAGGCGACAGAGTAAACAATAGGAAACCAGCAAGGTAAGAAAAGAAAATAATTCTTCCATGGTGGGAAGAATTATTTATTTTTACCAATTGCAATCCTTTCTATGATTCTATTTCTCTGAAAAAATAGACATGGCTGAGATCTGGCCTTTGAGGGACCAGAGGGTTAAACCAAACTGAAGATTCAACTGCAGGAAGGTGAGGAGAAACAGGACAGAAAAAGCCAAAAGGGGTGATCTCAAAAGATTTGCATCAGCAGAAGAAGGCTTTAAAAAAAAAAAGGACATGGGAAGAACCCAAGAGGGACTATGTCGGGCTAGCGAGGAGTGACTGCAGCAGAGGATGTGGGCCAGGAGTTAGCACTACACAGTGGGATATTGGATTAAGATCTACTCTTCTGCTGTCCTTTAGAGACTTGATCCAGTAGTCCAGGTCTTGACCTTGGTCTTCACACCATGCAACGCACCAGGCTGGGGGGGGCAGGCAGGAGACCAAGTGCAAGGACCGTTCGCAAAAGTATTTGAATGCCAACAGCGTTAGGAGAAGACAAGGTCCTGCCATTCAGATGTGAGAGTATACCGCATGACCCCTGGAAAACTGCACGCTCCATCTTTTTGGTCAAGACCACACACAGGTCATTCCCCTATATTTAAATATCTAAAGGAAAAAACAGGAACAAAATAGTAAACTACACTATTGGCAGAAACTGGTCTTGAGACTTCGGACCCATGTGTGCCTCCATCGTGACACTTAAGCTAATCAAAATAGCTTAATGCCAGTAGGCGAGTGCAGCCAGCTGAGGTGGAGCCAACATTTTTCTTTAGGTTGTAATTCTTAAGGCCCCTTTACATTTAGCGATGCACCAGCGATCCCGACCATGATACGACCCGGTCAGGATCACTGGTGCATCGCTAAATGGTCGCTAGTGAGCTGCCACACAGGCAGATCTCACCAGCGATGTAGCGATGCTCGGCGGTCGTACTTACCTTTCAGACAAAGCGATGACCGCAGTCTTCCGCCCGCGTCCATAGCTCGTTCGTCGGCGCCAGCAGGAAGCCGACGACGAGAAATGTACGTGGACGATCTCGCGCAATCAGCGATAGCCAGTCGGAGGTAAGTATCACACGTAGCGATATCGCTGCTGCATCACAAAATCGGTGACGCTTTAGTGATATCACTATGTGTAAAGCCCCCTTTAGTGTCAGCCTTTTGGTGTAGCGTACATCCGTGGTTCCCTATGTCCACAAATGTAGCGTCTGAGAAATACAGCTTTGCATGGCGACTATTCAAATAACCGGCCAACCATGCAATTCCTAACAGAATCTGGTCTGTAATATCAAGTTTAGCTCTTACATAGCAACTGTAATTTTTTTAGGGTAGTTTTGAAAAAGACAGCAGAACTCTAATTTACATCTACAGACAACAACACTATTCTTCCTCTCAAACAGTCTTGATACAAGAGGTCAAATACACCAACAATAGCTATGCACTCTAATAAGGGTGCACTTAGGCTGTGTGCCCACGTTGCATTTTTTAAGTGTTTCCGCAGCGGTTTGGCCGCTGTAGAAACGTTTAAAAAATGCTAACAAAACGCATCACATTGATTTTCAGTGCAATCCACAAATGCTGTGCCCATGCTGCAGATTTTTCTGCTGCGGAATCGCATTGCGGAAGAATCTGCAGCATGTCCATTAATTCTGCGGAATCGCGGTGATTCCGCCGCCGTAGGATTGCATTGAGACGCTCGCTTTACGCATGTGGCTATGCCCACCATGCGAAAAGTGAGCGTATCATGTGTGGAAGGTACCCAGGGTCTGGAGGAGAGGAGACTCCTCCATGCCCTGGGTACCATATTCCTGTAAAAAATAGAATTAAAATAAAAACATGGATTTTTGTGAGTACTCACCGTAAATTCCTTTTCTCCGAGACGCTCATTGGGGGACACAGATACTGTGGGTGTATGCTTCTGCCGCTAGGAGGCTGACACTAAGTGAAAAAAAGAGGTTAGCTCCTCCTCCGCAGTATACACCCTCGCCCCTATTGCGGGCGGAAATCAGTTTGGTGCCAAAGCAGTAGGAGGACAAAAAATCAGCCTTAATACAGGTACAACATGTCCAAAGGAAAACACCACCCTTATATCAAATAAGTAAACACATTCATTTAAACAAGAGCCAACTGGCTAATAGGGTGGGTGCTGTGTCCCCCAATGAGCGTCTCGGAGAAAAGGATTTTACGGTGAGTACTCACAAAAATGCATATTTCTCCTTCGTCTCATTGGGGGACACAGATACTGTGGGACGTCCTAAAGCAGTCCCTGGGTGGGAGATTGACTCACCGATCCAAGCTACATGCACCTCCTGTTTAAAGGTGCGCCACCGTTGCTTGGAGACTCCTTCTACCCAGGCTTGCATCCGCCGAGGCCCGAGTATGGATATTATGTTTGGCAAAGGTGTGCAGGCTGGACCAGGTTGCTGCCTGGCAAACCTGTTCTGTCGAAGCCTGGTGCCGAAGCGCCGACCGACCGGGTAGAGTGCGCTCTGATCCCTGCCGGAATCGGCGTGCCTCTAATGCAGTAGGACTCCTGAATAGTCCAACGAATCCATCTGGCTATGGTCGACTTTGCGGCACCGAGTCCCTTCCTGCGTTCTTCAGTGAGCACGAACAGCGTGCCCATCTGAGGAAAGGGTGCCATCCGTGACACGTACCTCCGGAGGGCTCTTACCAGGTCTAACGTGTGAAGAGCCTTCTTCCACACTGTGCACTGGAACTGGACAAAATGAAGGCAAAGCAACATCCTCATTGATGTGACAAAGAGGACACGACCTTCGGCAGAAAAAGAGGGGCTGGTCTGAGGACCACCTTATACCTATGGAAAGTGAGGAACGGAGCTCGGCAGGATAGAGCCGCCAGCTCTGAAACCCGCCTGATGGAAGTGATGGCCACTAGGGGAACAACTTTCCAGGAAAGGTACCTCAAAGAGATATCCTGAAGCGGTTCCAATGGAGCTTCCTGCAGAACACTTAGGACCATGTTAGGAACTCAGGCGTCCATCGGCGCCACATAGGGAGGTATCAAGTGGGACACTCCCCGGATGAAAAGTTTTTACCTGCAAATTGGTAGCAACCCTGCACTGGAACAGGACGGATAAGGCCGACATTTGCCTCCTGCGGAAACCTGGGGCAAAGCCCGAGTCTAATGCTCTACCGACTGAGCTATCCGGGCTCTCTGAGCCCGACTGGAGAAAAACCAAGATGTTGGAGATCGAGAATCTTAGCGGAGAAACACCGCGGCCTCGACATCAAGCAAAGAACATCTTCCAGGTGTGGTCGTAAATTCATGCTGAAGCAGGCCTCCGGGCGCTAATCGTTGTAGCGACCACCTTGCTCCCGAACCCTGCCTGGGTTAGAATCCAAGATTCAACGGCCCTGCTGTCAAACACAGGGTCCCTGAGTTCGGGTGGCAAATTAGCCCTTGAGACGGTAGATCTGGGCGCTCTAGCAGGCGCACAGGAACATCGGCGAGCAGCTGCCTTAGATCTGCGTACCACGCTCGACGGGGCCAGTCTGGGGAAAGTAGAATCGCCGGCCCCCCTTCCGTCTTGATCCCTTTGCTGACTCTCGAGAGTAGTGGCAGTGGGGAAAATAGATATGGGAGGCGATACTGGTTCCATGGTAGAACCAACGCGTCCACCGCGAATGCCTGCGGGTCCCTGGCCCGAGCGACATATGTGGGCACCTTGGCATTCACTCTGGAAACCATTAGGTCCACATCCGGAGCTCCCCACAGTTGACAAATCTGTTGAAGAACTTTGGGATGTAGAGACCACTCTCCGGATGCAAGACCCTGCCGGCTGAGGAAGTCTGCCGCCCAATTTTCCACGCCCCGGGATGAGGACAGCCGAAATCACCGAGTGGTTTGCTTCGGCCCACTGAAGACTGTGCTCCACCTCGCGCATGTTTGTTCTGCTACAGGTGCCCCCCTGACAAATTATGTAAACCACCGCCGTGGCGATGTCCGATGGAATCCGGACGGGGAGGCCTGCTAGAAAGTGATGAAACTTCAGCAGAGCCAGCCGAATTGCTCGTATCCCCAATAAGTTGATCGGGAGGCGTGCCTCCTGTGGCGACCACCGTTTCTGGGTTGTGTGGTGGCAAAACACCGCTCCCCAACCGAGGAGACTGACGTTGATTGTCATTATCAGCCCATGACATGGGGGGAAAGGTTTCCCCTAGGCAAGAGAAGAACTGGTTATCCACCATCCGAACGACTGCCTGACTTGAGAGAACAGTTTGCACCGCCGATCGAGCGTGAAAGGATTCTTGTCCCAGGCTGACAAGGCGTGCTGCAGGGGGTGAAGGATGGAACTGGACGAAAGTTATCGCTTCGATTGCTGCCACCATTTTCCCTAGGATCCATATCGCGGATCGGATGGTATGAGGGATTGGTTGGCGTAGTGTCCGGACTCCCTGCCGGAGACTAGCGCCCTTTCCTGAGGGAGAATTATCAACCTTCAGCAAGAGTCGAAGATCATTCCTAGGAAGGAGATCCTCTGAGCTGGCACAAGGGATGATTTCTTTGCATTGACCAACCATCTAAGCGGCAAGAATATCTAGCGTGATGTTGACACCTTCCTCACATGCCCGTATTGCCGGGCCCTTGACCAAGAGGTCGTCCAGATAAGGCAAGATGACTATGCCTCGAGAATGTAGTGTGGCCCTGACAATTGCCATAACCTTTGTGAACACTCTGGGAGCCGTGGCTAGCCCGAAGGGTAGCGCTACGAACTGCAAATGCTGAACGCTGATGGCGAAGCGTAGCCGCCTCTGATGAGGAGGAAAAAATGGGAATATGCAGAAATGCGTCCTGGCTGTCAATTGAGGCCAAGTATTCTCACTGCTCCATGACCGCTATGACTGAACGGAGACTCCATCCGGAAATGTCTGATCCTGATGAATTTGTTCAGAAGCTTCAGGTCCAAAAAACAGGCCTGACAGACCCGTCCTTTTTGGGAACCGCAAAAAGGTTGGAATGAAACCCCTGAGCTCTTCTGTGTTCCGGCACTGGAACAATGACTCCGTTGTGCAGGAGCGACTTGATGGCTCCCAATAGAGCCCTTACCTGGGTATCCACCCTGGGAAGCCGGGAAAGAAAAACCATCTTGGAGGGTATCTGACAAATTCTATTTTGTAACCGGAGGACACCAATTCTTTTACCCATGCGTCGTGAGCGATGTTGGCCCAGACGTGGTGAAAACAGAGTAGGCGGCCGCCCACTTTGCTGGTGTCATCTGGTAAAGACCTCGAGTCATTTGGCTGATGATCCTTAGGATCTGGGTCCCCTCGATCTGGCCTGTTGAGCACGCATTCTCCCCAATGGGTTGGCTCTATATGACCTGCCGCTCCCTATCCTGATTGGGGCAGCCTGAGGTGGCGGAATTGGGCCCCGTAGTCCCCCCGGAGTCCTTTAACGCATGACCCCGGACCGGTCTCCTATTCGGGTCCCGGACCAGGCTCAGGCTGCTTAGCGCCCACCACCTGACCAATGCCGTCACGCCCGGCCTAGAATGGCCAGTGGCACTGTGAAAGGCCCGAAAACGTGCCTGAACCGGGTGACGAAAAAACGATTTAACCTTCTGTTGAGGGAGAAACCCGCTCTTTCCTCCTGTGGAGTCGGAGATAAATTGATACAAAAATTGGCGGCCGCACTGATAAGGCAGGGAAGTCAAGGACTTCTTGGAAGTAGAATCGGCCCGCCATGTCCTCAACCACAGGGCTCTTCAGATAGAGATTGCATTAGCGGCAGCAAGTGCTGAGCAATTGGCCGCATCCAAAGACGCATTCAATACATAATCTCCGGCTATCGTCATCTGACATGTGACCTCCGAGATCTCTGCAGGTAGATCCTGCTCCTGCGCGACCTTGTTTAATGTTTCTGACTATGATATCATAGCCTTGGCTACCCAAGTTGCTGCGAACGAGGGAGCGAGTGCAGACCCTGACGCCTCATATACTGAACGACCTAGGCTCTCAATAAGGCAGTCCATGGGATCTTTAATCGAAGAAACCCTAGGGACAGATAACAGGGTCTTAGTGGCCAGGCGTGAAACCGGAGGATCCACTGTCGGGGATTCCATCCATTGTTTACGGAGGTCCGGAGCAAACGGATAACGTTTCGAGTGCCCTTTAACCCGAGAAAAAAGCAATTTTGGACGTTCTCAAAGTCAGGGTGAGAGGAAAAAATTCTGTGCTTCACCCGTTTACATGCCACTTTATGCCCCGTAGCCGCTGCAGTATCATCCTCAATCCCCAGGGACTGATTGATGGCTTCTATGAGGCTGTCCACTGCTTCACGTGACCCTGGAGTGTCCAGGTCCATGGGCTCGTCTGAGTCGCAATCTGAGGTCTGCTCGCTATCAACCACTGGTGACGGGGAGCGAGAAGCAGACCTTACGGATGCCGAAACACCGGATGAACTGGGCGACACCGTGTGGATTCGTTTCCCCCGGGTCTGCCTGGAGTGAGGGTGGCCCCTGCAGGCCGGAGGCTCCTGTGAAGTGCAGGTTCCTTCTAAAGGCGGCGAGACCCTGTCCCTGCCCCTATCTGGGGCTTGAAGGGATTCTATTGCTCTCGTAAGCGACGCCATGTACTGTGACAGTGATCGGGCCCACTCCGGGGCATTTGACACATTGGTCGCGGTCGCAGGGGAGGGCTCCTGGGCGCATTTGGATTCGCAGGCTTCGCATAAATGCTGCTCTGCACCCGCGGAAACGCAGCCCGACAAGAGATGCATGCCGCGTAAAAGAACGTGTGCGTCTTTGCTTTTGTTCGGACATGCTGTATTTGTCCGCTGCTGGGGATATGGGGAGGAGGTAGCCTCTCGGGCAGCACTTACCCCAGTCCTGCGCCCCCCGACCTGGATGCTACCTTTAAATCGCGCGCCGACATCTGTGGCGCGCACCAGCCTGGAAAAATCGCTCTAGGGGCTGTACTCCCACTTTGCGGCCTAGCCCGTGCTCCGAAGCCGGGGCCTCGATTTTTACCGCTGTCGAGTGCGGGGTGGGCTGCCGGAAGTGACACGCGGCCCCGAGGGCGGAACTTCCGGCCGCAGCCTAGCTCCGGCCGAAGCCTCAATTTTTCCCCTACCCGACGGGGGGGGGGCGCGGTACCAAAAGTGGCGCTACTGACCGGCGCAGTGTTCCTGTCCTGACGGATCCAGCCCTTCTCTTGCATGGCTAGTGGTCACCGCGAGGCGTGCTGCGGGCTCCAGCCACTAAATCTTCGCAGGAGCCCTCCCCGACCCTCTCCTCTACAATGGTCTTCTTCAGCCTGAGCGCAGGTATGTGAGGGGGTCTTTGATAAAAAATAGGACGGTGCAGGCACCCTAGCTCCATCTAACCCCTTCAGGGGGTGAGGAGAGGGACCGTCCGCCACCTTGCAGCACCGCCGTCTAGCGTTGGTGGAGCAGTGGGGGCCGCACAGACTAGTCTTGTGCATCTGTGCAAGCCCATGGTTTCAATACCTAGGGGTGGACAGGGCTAAGTCTGGCATAATGTCCCACGTCGCGGGAGAGGATACGTGGAGGGATACTCGCACGTGGTCGCCCGTTGATGGTTTGGGGAAATCGGATCCTTTCAATAGGATGCGTTGCCCCTGTCTTATCTTCATAAAATAAAAAAATAGATGTCTGGGGAAAAGTCCCAGAGATGTCCCTCGGTGCGGGAAAGGATACGCGGAGACGATACTCAACGCGTGCTCGCCCGTTGATGGTTTGGGGAGATCGGACCCTTTCAATAGGATCCGTCGCCCCTGTCTCATCTTCATAGTAAACTAGAAAAAAATAGTCTGGAGAGATCCAGACTGTGTGTGCCTCCATAGGACACAGTAAAAACTGATTGCCGCCCGCAATAGGGGCGAGGGTGTATACTGCGGAGGAGGAGCTAACCTCTTTTTTTCACTCAGTGTCAGCCTCCTAGCGGCAGAAGCATACACCCACAGTATCTGTGTCCCCCCATGAGACGAAGGAGAAAATAGGGATATACTTACCCTCTGTCGGCCCCCGGAGTCCTCAGGGGCGCTGCCAGCAAGTTCAGTTCACAGGGATGCATTGCGCGAATGACCTCTGCTGACGTCGCGCTTGCATGACCACTACGTCATAAGAGGTCATTCGCGCAATGCATCCCTGGGAACGGAACTTGCCAGCAACGATGCTGAGGGCTGGGAGGACTACGGGGGTCGACAGAGGGTAAGTATATCTCTATTTTTTTTTTTTTAATTATTTTATACATTCTATCTTTTGCTACTGATGCTGCATAGGCAGCATCAATAGTAAAAAGTTGGTCACACTTGACAAGCACTATGCTTGACAAGTGTGACCAACCTGTCAATCACTATTCCAAGCGATGCTTCAAATCTCTTGGAAAGCGCTAGCATTCTGCAAGCTAAAAACGCTTGTGTTTTGCGGGAAAACGCATGCGAATTCTGGATGTGTTTTACCAGAGGCGGGGAGTTGCGGAAATGCTGCGGACAATTCCACAGCATTTCTGCAACGTGAGCACATAGCCTTACACTGCATAACCATAGGGAACGAGCATTCGTTTCTCAATAATCAGGCAGTATAAACAGGCTGCCAATTTTCTGACTAATGAGCAAAACTTTTGTTTGTCGGTTGAAACGATCTATTGCCCGGCTTGTTCTCGACAGCACATTGTCCAATGTAAACATAACCTCTGTGCTGTCGAGAATAATAACAGCCTATACGACCCAGTGATCTATTACAGATTGTTGTGTGTGCAGGAGAGATCCGGTCTTCCTGCCATAATAGCCTATTTATATGATTGCTGGTTGCTTAATTGGCTGATCGTTTAACGTCACAGATCATGTGATCTAAACGAGCCCTAATTCTTAATTAAAGGCAGATTATGACATACCAGATAAATAACAATGCTTCTTACAAAGTCTGGAGCCGTCCCGGTGATAGCAGCTTCCAGTGAAAATTCCTTCCCTAATTTCCGAGTTTATGTATTGAGTTGAAAGCTCCTGAGCGTGGGTCTTATTGGCACATGGCGTCATCAGTGATTGGGTACTGCCATCTTTAACAGGTGTAGAGGTTGCATGGGAAAACTCCTTCCTTGGAGCCTGCACTTCTTCATCGTGGCCAGAAGCTTGTCCTGGACATATATTGGGCGAGTCATAAGGCTCTTGCTCTGAGTAAGAGTTCCCAGAAAGACACGGTCTCAAGACTGAGGAGTTGTCGGGCTCAGGCTCCATAGTATTGGATGGGACTTCATTACCAGCACATTCTTCATTATGGTCTGGATACACTACACTGACTAATGGGGATGGATTATGCCTTGGGGATGTATTTTGTGAAGAAGGTTGTGATTTCTCAGTGACTGGCCTGCTGTGACACAATGGAGGAGGACTTGAGATTACAAGTGACCTATCAAGCCTGGGTGCACAAGGTTCTGTGATGGCACAATTACAAGGTAGAGTGCTGCTTGTGCCATCTTCGTGGTTTTGGGCATTAATGGTGGGATCAGAGCATTTAGGAAGAGCAACAGCTGGGAATACTGGAGATGCAGGTGATGGAGCGACCTGTACTGTAACAGGTGAGGCATTGTCCACAGGAGGAGGCTGTGTTTTCTTCACGGTGGAGGCACAAGTAGAAGATAAAGTGGAGTTATTTGCACTAGCTGTTGCCTGCTCACTCCGGCTGCCTGTTAAGTTCATACTTTGCAGGCAGTGGGTAAGAGGTGCCAAGTCCAGCTCCATTCCCAATGTTGGAAGGAGGTCATGTAAGTTGCACTTTTCGGTCTCCTGACCTCGCTCCCACAGCTCATCTTGTCTAGGTGTCCCAGGTGAGAAGCAACATGTAGGCAAATTCATGGTACAAGGGTCTCCATAGCCAGATTTATGGTGGCCAGTAATTGTCCTAAGCAGGCAAAGGAGAAGGAGTCACAATGATGTCCATCACCACCATCTCACTCATCGTACACGACTTTCCCCCATACACTCTTATTTACATGCACAGAAAGAAAACTGCATGACAATAAACTAGATTCATTTTAAATGGAGAAGGATACACACTTGTAATTTTGCATAAGAGAGAGATGGTCAAATAGAAGAGACCTCAGGCTTTTGCCATCTTACCCTACTTACATAACTTCATCCTGGCCCTAACATGCACATTCGGTCGAGCTGAGCGTGCATGTGTGTGTTCAGTGGGGAGTAAGCCGCTGCCAGGCTCATCTGACTCGTCTCCAGGGAGAATGAAAAATAAAAAAAATAGTGTGTGGAATGTCATCATGCCAGATCCTCCTGAAGTCAGAAGGTGAGAATCTGACCTAGGAGATCACCATCGATACTGAAAAAAAAGGATGCTTGGTCCCCATTCCTAGCTCATAAGTGTTATTCTCTGTAAATCTAAACACCACCTATTAGTAACTGTGTAATTACAATAATTTCTGCGCTCCCTAGCTACAATTTTAAATTACCACGGTACACCCCCCCCCCACAAGAAAGATCGACTGGAAGATCATAAAAAAAGATTTAATAAAAGCCTGCGGTAATATTAGGAGAATATCCCAAGTGCAATAGTGGCTTGTAAATCACTGCTAAGACTGGCAGGCTTTTATTTATTCCTCCAGCTTTTATGACCTTACAGCCATCCAGCCATATATATTCTGATAAACTTCCATTATTTATTTGATTTTTGTTCCAATTTATTGGCACTTTATTACAGACAATGAATTATATATGTTATCAACTGCGTGTTCTCAAGCCCGATCATGTTCTTTGATCTTGTCGTTATTTCTACATGTTGGTATCTTCCTGCCTAATTTTTCATCAAGTTTTTTTTTCATATTAGTATTTATTTTATATACAGTAAGTATTTTTTTCATACTAATAAAATGATGGATAATATATGTATTTAGATTGTTTCCATAGTTTTTTTTTGGATACCAGGGTCATTAGTGGATTTGTTTTCATTCTGTATATCTAGGCATATTTTTGGGAATATTTTTTAATTCTCTGATATTAAGATAGGTAGGGGCAGGTTAAGTAGATGGCTGGAGAGACATCATTGGACTTGTCCGATGCTGGACTAGTCATGTTTCTCCTTATGGTCTGCAGCCGAATCTTCAAATTATGTATTCTTTGAAAATCTGGAGTGTTTCAGCGTTAGACATACTTGGCTGCCATAGAGCAACCAGGCTCTGATTTATGCAACCCTTGGATCGGGAAGCATGAAAGATTCCGTTTGAAATTAAATATGTGAGTAAGTTTTTTTGGCTACGTGATCTGAGAACAGAATGATGTAGATGAGACCCTGAATCCAGTGATGTGGCACTTACTAGGCTGTTTCAGTAAAATCAGTGTTTTATCAGCAGTAGATTATCACTATCTGACTAGCAGGCTTGTGCTTCCTAGTCCAGCCTCGCCCCCAGCACTCATTAGCAGCTTTTTGTCAATATATCCAAGTACAGAGAAAGCCAACACTCGGTGGCTCAGTATTTCAAGCTGTCCTAGATCAGCAACAGAGAAAACTGATTCTATCACTACTGCTGCTCCCAGTAAACTGATACATTGCTGGAATCAGGATCTCAGCTCCTACACTATGCTGCTGTCAGATTACATAGTAAAAATCTACTGACATATTCCCTTTAAAGAAGTCATAAGCTAACTAGTGTCAAACTGTCTAAAAACATTAGAATATTACAACACAAGACAAATGTAATCTGTAGTACCCAATTTCTCTGTTCTATATAAAAATATTACTAAAAGAGAAAAGGATACCTCGCAGATAAGGGAGAGGACGGGCTCAGTACTATAGAGCAAGCAGGGTGCTGGTATACCTCCCCAGTCGTCAGCAGATCCTCAGACTTGCATTTCTGGACAGATTTCTCTACAAGTCAGAGCACAAAAAAAAAAAAAAAAAAATGTAATATCATGGCAAGGAGCAGGCATCTGCTATTTAAGGGGTTGCCCTCTACTAGGACGACCCCTTCTCATTCCTCACGTTTGGTCTCGTTAAAATAAAAATACCTATACTCACCTCCCATGTCGTTCCAGCGGTGCCGGCACTCGCGTTATCGGGGCTCACGATAGGTTGTTACATCACATGAGCCCTGCAGCCAATCAGAGCTGGCGTCACTGTCCCTGCATCCGGACAAATTGAACATCAACAGGAAGCCATGGCTGCGGCTGCTCTCCGACTTCCTCTTGATGTCTGATTTGTCCGAAGGCGGAGACAGTGCCACCAGATCTTATTGGGCTCAGGAATCACGTGACATGTCGTCACATGAGCACCGGGAGAGCGAGTGCCGACACCGCTAAAACGGCGCTGATACCGGAGGCGAGTATAGGTGCTTTTACTTTAACGGAGCCAAACATGAGGAATGAGAAGGAGTTGTCCTAGTAGTGGGCAACCCCTTTAATTCTAGAAAAAAATTAGAAGTAGTACCTAACATTAATAATAAGTAGTAAAAAAAAAAAAAAGTAAATGTCCTTATTTTAAGACATCATTCTTACCGACAGCACCATTGCAAATAATATCACAAGATTTGCTTCTAACTTGTGCCTCTTCTGGTGGGGACAGAAAAGAAGCCTCGTCCTCAGCACTCCGCATATAATGGTAAAATCCAGGAATTAGAAAGGAAATGTTCTGTGAAAAAAGAGAGAGATTCTAAAGACAAATAGGACAAAACTTCCTTGCAGCTGATCACATGCAGTTCACTCAGGTGACCACTGCAGCCAATCACTGGTCTCAGCCGTGAGGGTCTCTGTAGGGCATCAGGATGCTAAAACTAGTGATTGGCTGCAGTGATGACATAAGCAGACGCTACACCTTTCCCGCAGATTCTCTAACACTAAACCTTTCAGAGCGTTTTTATATTTGGGGTCTTTGTGTGCAGCGTCCCCCAGAAAATCTACAACAGCTCTATAATGTAAACCACTAGAGAAATAAGGTATAAAGGCTCCAGTACAAGCAGCATTCTTACCTTTCCCAAAAGCTGCGTCCTGTCATATCCAAAGAGGGAACGTGAAAACGTTCCATTAATTCCCTGGATGATTCCATCCGGAGAAAGAGTGATCAGCCCGCTGATAGAGGACAGGACACTGAGGCTGGCGTAGTACTCGTCCACTGGCGTCACCTCATCAGGAAAGTCCTTTATTAGGGTCACACTCAGAGGGAACGTAGCTCCGTTACGGGTCACGCCAACCACTCGCTGCTGCTGAATGCTCTGGAAGAAAACAATCCACCGCTTCATGCATCACATTACTGCATCGTCTCCGCCAACGTTACAGAACCATTAGTGCAGCCGGAGGGGTGAGCCATCTGCGGCATTGGCAGGGCAGGAGAGGTGAGAACTTGCTGATCGGAGTGGCTCCGACCACTGGGACTCAAACTGATTGGCAGAAATGATATCCCCAGAGCGGCAGTAACATGTCCGACTGCTCTCCATTCATTCTCTATGGGGCTGCAGAGAATGTGTCGCCATTATGTGGTCATAGACTGAAACTCGTAGGAGCCATAGAGCAGGATGATCGAATGGCTTTTGTCCGGAAAAACTGAAGCCAGGCTCACTGTAAAGGAAAGCTGTGAAGATGATTTAACTACTAAAACTATTAGTATGGCTGTGTGGGTCTTAGAACAAGAAATAAAAATAACACCCGCTTTGTAGAGATCCGATGTGCCAGCGCTGAGAAATCAAGGTTTAAAGTCATATGCAAATGAGCCATAAAGTGCATTGGGGGCGTGTCACGACGCATACAAAGAAAAACAAGACAACCCCCAAGACATGACACATCCGTGGTGAAGCAAACAAAGTGTGGAGATGCAGTCAAGTGAACAGGGAGCCCTGGCCTGGCGGTGGCTTCCATGAAAGCAAAAGCAAGGCAAGGTCTTGGGGGTCGTCCATTTTTTTCTATGCAAACATTGTATCAAGCATGTGTCGCTTTTGCTTCATTGTAAGGGTGGGCTGGGTCAGCAGAATGGGGCACTTGTATAATGGAGCGGCAGTGAGCATGCTGACCCTCTGCTCCATTCATTCCATATGAGGCTTTCCAGGCAGCCCCATAGAGAATGAATGGAGCCGATTTCAGGGATCCAACCTGCTGCGTCATTTTGCAACTGGAAAAAAAATTCTCCATTCTGTTGACTGGTGCAAGTCCCCGCAGTCGGACCCCACAAAACAGAAAGCTATCACCTATCCACTGGATAGGTAAGAACTTATTTTAAGCAGACAACCCTTTTAACACCATTTTATGCTGTGATTCTAAACACACCGTAAGAGGCTTTCAGCACTAATAGTATTAACGCAATGACTGGAGCAGATTACACCTGCCATTTTCAAGGCGTGACTTTACATGAAAGCAGCGATCTGATAATTCCTCCCTCCTCACAAGCAAATTGACTCTTCAGAGAGGAAGAGCACTCGTACTCAATAGCGCCACCTGTTGGAAACAGCATCCTGACACATCAGAATCGACCCTTTAACTAGCCTTGCTAATATCACTTAGGGTAAAAACCAAATCAGAAACTCAATTTGCAGACACGGTGTTTCGGGGTACTGGCCCTTTTCAGTGCAAAGTATGAGAACCGACTTGGCTAGGTGAAAATCTTTGGACTGAGGACTAAGGGGTAACATTTCTCCTTGTGGGGAGTGACATACCGGCTCTGGCATGCCAATGTAAGGAGGCTTATTCACTCTGCAATGCTACTTTGTGAAATTTAATATGCAAATTGCCCCTTCAGAGAGGAAGAGGACTTGAACTCTAACGCCATCTATAGGAAGCAGCGATCCTACAAGTCACTATCGATCCTTTAATAAGTCTTGCAATATGACTTAGGAGAAAAGCCAAATCAGAATCTCCATTTGCAGAAACGGTGTTTTGGGGTATTGCCTGGAGAATAAGCCTCCTTACACTGGTATGCCAGAGCTGGTATGTCACTCTCCACAAGGAGAAACCTTACCCCTTAGAACTCAGTCCAGAGTCTCTCACCTAGCCAAATCAGATCTCATACTTTACACTGACGAGGGGCAATACCCCGAAACACCGTGTCTGCAAATCGAGATTCTGATTTGGATTTTCTCCTAAGTCATATTGCAAAACTCGTTAAATGGTCGACAATAACTTGTGGGATTGAGGTTAAGACAGGTGGCGCTACCGACATCAACTCCTCTTCCTCTCTAAATAGGCAATTTGCATATTAAATTTCACAGAGGAGCACTGCACGGTGAATAAGCCTCCTTACCTTGGTATGCCAGAGCAAGTATGTCACTCACCACAAGGAGAAATGTTACCCCTTATACCTCCCTCTCCACAGCAACTCATGTCGTGTATATATCTCAACTGATTATAGCAAAAATACTTGTGATGAAACCCAACAAGTTTGGCTTTGTGGACTTTGTAGTGTTGCGGTTGCAATGCGACCACATTGACTATTCTTGAGATTCTTGTCTTCTGATGGCACAGCCAGTCACTGTGTAGCCCTAACCTTACAGAGGGATCGTTGCAAGTACTTCAAGAGGGCACGACTCCCATATAACTGCACCAGAAAGAAACGAGGTGACGATCATACAAGCAGTTGGTGTGAATGCCTACTCAATGTAAACTAGCCAATATGCTACAACCTTGGTAAGAACAATCACAACTGCCCCCATGACTGCATTTAGCATCTAGCCTAGGGAAAGGTTTTTGACTAAAGGACCTCAATATATAAATCCTCTTTATCCTCTGGCTATTATGCATCTTTAAAAGCTGTTATCTATGAAGTAGGGTTCTTCTCATCTTCAAGTAATGGATATCATTGGATAGTGCATGTAAATACAAGTAATTTTGAAATTAACTGCTTGTGAAAATTTTCAACCGTTCTCCAGATATTAACACGTTTCTGTTTTTTCCCAGCTAGTTGTCTTGACAACCAACCACCTCTGCTACACAGCAGAATCTGCACAGCGCTCACAAATATGTTTCTATAGAGCTTGTAAGCACTACTTTGAAGCTGGTGGGATCACTGGGGGGTCACTATTACCTCCTAATCCCAGACAGTTTTAGTGAAGTGCTTACAAGCTAGACAACAGTGGTAGTCGGTCTCCTAGGCAACAAGTGGAAACCAAAAGATAAGTGTTAATATCACAAGAAAATCTACAAATCTTAATGAGCAGTAATCTACAAACACTATCCAACAATATCCATCTATGAAGATGGGGATAACCTTTTAACAGAACTAGCACCCCTCACCTTCAGGTGCCGCACTTATTTCCTACCAATAGGTTAAAATCTCAATGATACTTTAGCAGAAAAGGGATTATCACACAGGATTAAGAGAAAATCTGGGGGAAAAGATAATCGGATCAAGCGGCAGCCAAACATTACCTATCTTTACATGTCACATGCAAACATTCGGCTCTGTTATACAGGGTGTTCTGCACGAATGGGTCACAACGTCAGAATGTGCGAGAACTTGTACTGCTTTCTTTTATACTTATTACAACTTCCTAAAAAATGTTTGTGGAGAATACAGTATCTAGTTTTAATTAGCAAAAAATATATATATATGCAATACATTGCCTTTATGTGTCAGATTTAGCGTTTGTAGCTGCCTTCACGACCGTGGCACTAATGCTGAGGCTGCTTTCGTTAATTTATGTAGGTATATATGAGCACAATAAATTGTAATTGTTCACACAGACGCTTAAAGGGAAACTGTCATGTAAAACAACGTTATTAACCTGCAGATATGGGGTGAATATGTAGGTTAACGGCGTTCTGACAACATGTGGCACTGAGAGACCCGCTGCCAGGAGGAAATTAACTTTATTCATCCCGTCTTGCTCTTTCAGTCACCGCTCAATGCCTAGACAGCGACGGCTGTAAGTGCACCCCTGCAGTGTCCGACAGCCGGCCCTAATGCTGAACTGCTGTCAGTCACTGCTGAGGGTGTGGTTATAGCCGCCGCTCTGTATACACCAAGTGGTGACTGAAACCATGAAGGCGCCACCCCTGTGACTGAGAGCGAGCCTGCTCGGAGGAATCACTATATGTCATGTTATGTATATTGTTGGCTGGCTGGGGATACTCCTTACAGTACCTGTGACATCTCCTTTCTATGACGGGGGATATGAATCGTTGGCATTAAGTCTGTAATATGCTGACCCAAAAGCTCCTCTGGATCCATATAGCCATATAATTGTGCACAAGATGGATCACAAGACACAATCCTACCCTAGAAGACACAGAAAGGGTACATTATTAATAAAACTCTTGCGATGAGATAACAGAATATCTAAATCCTTATTTACACAGCATTATAGATCATGCAAAGATTATTTCTATTCTCATGATACATTTTTATTTGTTGCAAAGTATCTTTGTGTCACTCTGGATAAAAGAGATTCACTAAGCTTTACTCTAATGTAATAAAATACCATTAATCCCTGGGCCATTTCCACACTCCATCTTCCCAGAGCCATATTTTATTCTCTATCGCTTCATTGGGGGACACAGGACGCCATGGGTGTATGCTGCTGCCACAAGGAGGCTGACACAATGCACAAAAAAATTAGCATCTCCTCAGCAGTATACACCCCACCGACTGGCACTAAGTTAATCAGTTTAGCTTAATGTAGTGTCAGTAGGAGGTGGACACCGGTCTTTTACTAGACCCATATCTACCTCAGGTTTTGCCGTTTTTCAGTAACTTTTTCCCCTTTTCTTTTTCAGAAGGTTCTTCTCTTCTACCTCTGGAGGGATATAGTGTGAACAGTATCACTCACTAGTTTAGGCCTCGGCTTCGCTGTGGCCTAGCCGCGGCACTCTTAAAGGGAATCTGTCACCCCTTTTTTCAAATATGAGCTGCAGATACCGACATAAGGGGCTTCTGTAATGCTGTAGATAAGCCCCAGATGTAACCTGAAAGATAAGAAAAAAAGTTAGATTATACTCACCCCGGCGCTCATTTCGGTCCGATGGGTGTCGCGGTCCGGTCCAGGTCCTCCCATCTTCTAGCAATGACGTCCTCTTCTTTCCTTCCTGTCGTGGCTCCTTCGCAGGTGCACTGCTCTACCGTGTTGATGGCAGAGCAGAATACTGCAGTGCGCAGGTGCCGGGAAAGGGCAGAGCAGTGCACCTGCGAAGGAGCCACGACAGGAAGGAAAGAGGACGTCGTCATATGAAGATGGGAGGCACTGGACCGCGACACCGATTGGACCGAAACGGACGCCGGAGTGAGTATAATCTTTTTATATCAGGTAATTTTTTATTAAACATTTTCAAAAACTGAAAAACCAGGTAATTACATACAGGATAGTTCCCAAATAGTGTATTGCATAAACACAATAGAACCCCACAAAAATCCCTCCCATCTTACCCCCAGCCCTCACCCGACAAAAAAAAAACCTCTCTTCTCTCTCGATCCATTTGGTCTCTCACAGCCAGAGTTTTCCAGTTATATCCTCCTCAACGCTCTCATCCACGTTAATCTAGAAGGAGCCAACCCGGGTGTGTCTAACCAAGGCGCCCATATATCCTCTCATTTCTTAATTGTTCGTCTCTTTTGGTACACATATTTCTCCATATCTATATTATTATTAACTGCATCAGTAACTTCCGTGATTGTGGGTACACAAGATCCCTTCCAGTGAGCCGCCACTCTCTTACGAGCCTGATGTAATATTTGTGAGACTGACAGCTGATGTCCCTCCGAGAGCGGCAAATTCTCCACCCGACCCAGGAGAGTCATTTTGGAGTCTAGTACTAACAGGTCAAGGAAATTCTTATCCTCTCTTGCTGACAACTTTATCTTCCAAAAGGTAGGGGAGAAAACAAGGGGAACTGCTACCTTGGATCTAATCCTTATAAACAGGCAGGAAATGGTTGAGGAGGTAAAAGTGGCTGGGACCCTAGGAGGTAGCGACCATGCTATTTTAGAATTTTGGATAACTAGAGGAGGAAGACCTGTGAAGACTCCGACGTCAAGGTTAGATTTCAGAAAGGCAGATTTTAAGGGATTCAGAAAGAGAATTGGAGGGATCCAATGGCTGGATATCCTTAAAGACAAAAATGTCCAGGAAGGATGGGAAATCTTGAAAAATGAAGTTCTCAAAGCATAATTGTTAACAATTCCGAAAAGAGGGTAGAATAGGAAGCAATTAAGGAAACCAGGATGGATGAACACAGAACTTAAGCACATGCTAAAAAGGAAGAAATAAATGTTTATAAAATGGAAAGAGGGAGGCATATCTAAGGAAGAATATAATGCTGTCTGCAGAACCTGCAAGGCACAAATCAGATTATCTAAAGCTGAGAATGAATTGAGGCTTGCAAAAGATGTCAAAAGCAATAATAAAGGATTTTGGGGATATGTCAAAAGTAAAAGAAAAGTCAAAGATGCTATAGGATTTTTACAGGATGAAAATGATGAAATGGCAAGACAGGATGTTGAGAAGGCCGAACTTTTAAATTCCTATTTTGCATCTGTTTTCTCTCAGAAAGGAAATGTAACATCAACTGTTCTTCACTGTCCTATTAACGGAATAGAAGAATCCAGGATATCTATAAACAGAAAGATAGTGAGGAAACACTTAGCTAACCTAAATGAATTCAAGTCTCCAGGTCCAGATGAATTACACCCCAGAGTACTAAAGGAGAGAGCAGAAGAAATTTTTGAACCCCTCTCCATAATCTTTGAAAATTCTTGGAGAACAGGAGAAGTCCCAGAAGACTGGAGAAGAGCAAATGTTCCTATCTTCAAAAAGGGGAAGAAGGTGGACCCAGGCAACTATAGGCTGGTAAGTCTGACTTCTATACCAAGAAAGATCTTTGAACAAATTATTAAACAACATGTATGTAAGTACCTGGATAAGAATGAAGTGATTAAACAGTCAGCATGGGTTTGTAACTAACAAGTCATGTCAGACTAACTTAAATTCCTTCTATGACGGAATCACTGATTGGGTGGATCAAGGAAATGCTGTAGATATAGCATATCTTGACTTCAGCAAAGCATTTGACAAAGTATCTCATACAATCCTTATTGAAAAAATGACTAAGTATTGAATGGACAAGGCAACTGTTAGGTGGATTCATAACTGGCTTAGTGATCGGACCCAAAGAGTGGTCGTAAATGGCTGCACATCCAGTTGGAAGAATGTCTCAAGTGGGGTACCACAGGGCTCTGTCCTGGGCCCTGTATTGTTCAACATCTTTATCAACGATTTAGATGCAGGAATTGAGGGTAAACTGATTAAATTTGCTGATGACACAAAGCTAGGAGGGATAGCTAATACTAGAGAAGAGAGAGGATTCAAAAAGATATAAATAAACTGGAGCAGTGGGCAGCAACTAACAGAATGGTTTTTAACAGGGAAAAATGCAAAGTACTACATCTGGGCAATAAAAATGAAAAAAGTATATACAGAATGGGAGGAATAGGGCTAAGCAACAGCACATGTGAAAAAGACTTGAGTATACTAATAGATCACAGACGGAATATGAGTCAACAGTGTGATGCAGCAGCAAAAAAGGCAAATGCAATTCTAGGATGTATTAACAGAAGCATACAGTCTAGATCACGTGAAGTCATTATTGCCCTCTACTCCTCTTTGGTCAGACCTCATCTGGAATATCGTGTCCAGTTTTGGGCACCACATTTTAAAAAAGACATCAACAAACTGGAGCAAGTTCAGAAAAGAGCGACCAGAATGGTGACCGGTCTGCAAACCCTGTCTTATGAGGAAAGGTTGCAGGATTTGGGAATGTTTAGCTTGCAGAAGAGAAGACAGAGGCGACTTAATAGCTGTCTACAAATATCTAAAGGGCTGTCACATTGTAGAAGGATCATCTTTATTCTCATTTGCACAAGGAAAGCCTAGAAGCAATGGGATGAAACTGAATGGGAGGAGACACAGATTAGATATTAGAAAAAACTTTTGACAGAGTGATCAATGAGTGGAACAGGCTGCCACGAGAAGTGGCGAGTTCTGCTTCAATGGAAGTCTTCAAACAGAGGCTGGACAGACATCTGACTGGGATGATTTAGCGAATCCTGCTTTGAGCAGGGGGTTGGACCAGATGGCCCAGGAGGTCCCTTCCAACTCTACGATTCTATGACACTGATAGACAGTATTAAGTAAATCAGTCACATCCCCCCCCCCAAAACCTACGTAGTCGGGGACAGTTCCAGGTCATGTGTATCAGATCCGCATTGGGCGTTCCACATTTCCAACAATCTGCCTCTCTAGCCCATTTTCAACAGCCGTACAGGAGTTCGATAACCTCGATGAAGCAAATAAAGATGTGACACTCTCTGCACCTCGCTGAGACTTTTGTGACTTCATGCAATGCATCTTCCCATTCATCAGCTGTTACATCACCTACATCAACTTGCCACTTATTCTTCAGTGTCTCCAAGCTTGCCACTCTCTTTTCCAACATTGTTGCATATATCATATATATAATACCTCTTGATCCTCCTCCCATCACTACTCTATCCAACAGCGGAGTTTTAGCTGGGTTACCTAGTGGAATGAGTCGCCGTGGTGTTTCACAAGCATGTCTCAGCTGGAGATATTGAAAAAATCTTACATTAGGAATGGAAAACGTCTGTTTAAGATCCTCAAAAGATCGAAACTCCCCTTCCGAATAAAGCTGTGATATTAGTTTAAGCCCTTTCCTCTCCCATAGCTCAAAACCCTCCAAATTATTTAGCTCTGGAGATGTCAAGTTTCTCCAGATCAGGGCATGACCCATGACTCCCTGTATACCCAATATTTCTTTGGCCATGTTCCATACCTTGTCCATGCACTTCATTGTCGGACTATTGATAGCTCGACCCTGACGGAACCGCCCCGAGTACAGGGCCTCCACCAGTAAGTCCTTTCCCACTACACATGTAAGCATACACCCCGAGGAACTTCGCATGATGGAATCCTCCTTCCCCCATCCTCTAAAATGCTGCAACTGCGCTGCAAGATAATACAGATACGGGTGGGGTGAGTATAATCTAACTTTTTTCTTATCTTTCAGGTTACATCAGGGGCTTATCTAGAGCATTACAGAATGCTGTAGATAAGCCCCTGATGTCGCTACTGGCAGCTCATATTCGAAAAAAGGGGTGACAGATTCCCTTTAACAACGCCCCTTCCTCCTTGTCGCACAGGCTGCTACTGCCTTTTTTTTTTTTTTCGCACCCAGTGCAGAGACACCCCCTTTCCTCCCTTAGTGTTGCCGGGACACCAAGCCTTCATCCTTCACATGAGGCCCGCATCTTAACCCTGCTGCACCATTTTCCAGCATCCGGACTAGGACAGATTGTGCACTACTTCAGAAGCCTCTCCAAGATGGCCTTTCCAAGCCCTCAGCACCGCAGAACCCTGGTCAGCTTGCTGTTCCTCAGCTGTCCTGTGGGTAATAATCTTTATTTTTTTAATAATAACCTTTATTTTTATATAGCGCTAACATATTCCACAGCACTTTACAGTTTGCACACATTATCATCACTGTCCCAATGGGGCTCACAATCTAATTTCCCTATCAGTATGTCTTTTGGAGTGTGGGAGGAAACCGGAGAAAACACAGGGAGAACATACAAATTCCTTGTACATGTTGTCCTTGGACTCCAGCACTGCAAGGCTGCATTGCTAACCACTGAGGGTAAGCTCTTCTCTGCAGACTGACACTCTTCTCAGCAATTCTTCATTTATGTCCCCTAACCTCTGGAATTAGTTAGCGATTCTGCCTTTGTCTGTCATGTCTAATTCTAAATGACAGCGCTCTTGTCCTCCTGTCCCTACTATCCTAGTAAAGCACTTTGTCTGTTCTTCCTATAAGTGAAGACTACCCTCAGGTAAGTCCTCTTCCCTCTGTCAGGATTGTAGCAATGCCTCTGTCCTTACCACCTAGGAGTCCGTCACCGCTTCTGGAGACAGTGGCCCCCTTATCCCAGCGTGAGCAAACTCTCTGTCTCAATCCGTTGCGGAGCTTACCAAGGTGTCTCAGACATTGGTGTCTGTGCTGTACAAATTGCCTATCCCATTCCCTACATGCTGCTTCTTCTCAGTCGTCATCCTCAGATTCGCTGGGGGAACTGGACTCGGACAGGAGTTCTGAAGCTGATTCGGACCTGTACCCTGACTAGGCCTCTAATATGAGAGACATGGTTGAGAGTCTCATTGTGGCGGTCAACCAGACCTTTAATATCAAGGATGCTCCTATGGAGCCCTCGATGCAGGCAGAGTACTTCAGGCAGACAAGACAAACTCCTAGAGTTTTTACCGCTATATGGAATTTGAGGGGGTACTCTCCAGAGAGCGGGAAAACCCGATTAGACGCTTCCAAAGAGGAAAGCTGCTTGGTATCCTGTACCCTTTCACTTCAGATCTCACATAAATTTGGACTGTTTCTCTGACTGTGGACTCCCCGGTCTCAAGACTAGCAACAAATGGGGTCCTCCCCTTACAAACGGGGCATCACTCAAGGGCCCCAATGACAGACTCATGGAGTCCTTTGCGATGTCAGCCTTTGAAGCGGCAGGTTTCACTATATGCCTTGCCTTTGCCACCACATGGGTGTAAAAGTCTATATCTGCATGGGCTAATCAACTCCATTAGGGCACCCTTTTGGGAGCCACGTCTGATGAATTAGCTGACTTAGCGGACCAGATCTCACAAGCGGGAAAATACTTAGTGGCCACCTCCTTGGACACCACCTCCTGTTCAACGCAAGCATCCAATAATATAGTAGCCATCCACAGGACCATCTAGTTAAAGGTGTGGCAAGCGGACTTGTCTTCCAAGAAGTCTCTGACTAGTCTTCCCTTCCAGGCATCACGACTGTTTGGAAGCAGGCTGGACCAGATTATAATGATGGCCACTGGTGGGAAAAGCCCTCTTCTTCCTCAGGATAAACCTTGGCATCCCCCCTCCCTCACCCCAAGCGAAAACTTCGGACCTTTTTGCTCTTCTCTTAGACCTAGTAGTTTCTCCTACGCATGGCTCTACACCGTCTCCCTAGGAGTTTCCCAGGGCGGGCGCCCGTCTCCTATTCCTCAGGGACTCTTGGCTCGCCTCTGTCGAGGTTGCCAGGGTCAGAGAGGTGGTATCTTCAGGATACAAAATAGAATTTATTTTGCGACCACAAGATCGTTTTTTTTCCACATCTCGCCCACCAAGGGACCCCTCCCTGGCCCCGTTTTTTTTTTCCAGTTATAGCCTCTCTCCTCCGAACAGGCGTCATCGTTCCCATCCCACCTCAGGAACATTTTTCAGGTTCCTATTCAAACCTCTGTGGTTCCAAAGAAGGACAGGTCTGTTCAACCTATCCAGGATCAGATCTCAAGTTTCTGAACAGGAGATTCCGCCTACGTCATTTCAGGATGGAATCCCTTCGTTCAGTAATAGCTTCCCTGGAATCACAGAAGTTCCTGTGTTAGGTGGATATCCAAGAGGCCTATCTCCATGTCCCGATTTTTCCGGGTCATCAGAGATTCCTTCGGTTTGTGGTACAGCAAGACCACTTTCAACTAGCTGCTCTCGCTTTCGAGATGGTAACAGCACCCAGAGTCTTTACAAAGATAATGGCAATGAGAGCGGTGATTGCCATCTTATGGACCTGTTATGCGAGGCTTAGGTCGAAGGAGGCTGACAAAACCCGGGCCCCTGCGGAGTCCCTCAAACTAGGGAAAACCCTGTCTGACCCTCAACCCAGGGTTTTTGCTAAAGGTGCAAATGCCTGAGCCTCCAGCCTCTCCTTATCTCCTGCTCAGCCCTAAGCTGAACCCTCCACCCTCCACCCAGTGAGTTGTCAAACCACCAAAACCCACACAGTAATGACAGACAGGGAGAACTCAAACCACACCGCAACCACACAGGACAATACTATAATGTGAACAGGGCAAAACAAAGCACAAATATAGGAAGACGAAAAGGTAACAACGGATCATACGACACCAGCTATGAATTTCTCTCTCCAACACCTCCACTCCAGACAGGAACCACTTGGCACAAAACACAAGCTATAATCGTCGACGCCCACAGGCCAGCACGACTATTTAAAGACCGTGGGCGTGACCAAACATCCCACCTGATTTCCAGCTAGATTAACCCCAGATAACCTGAGTAAAATCAAGCCGGCGCCACTGAGGCTATAGTGGACGGAGATGGAACTACCGCTGCCTGCCGGACGCTGTGGTGTGAACAGCGTCCGACATGACAGGACCATGGGTCTGGTGGTCATACTCTAACTCAATAACATCTTTGTAAAAGCTCCGTCCTTCTCCCTAGCCCAGTAAAGCCTGTCCATCATTCTCGACACCCTGTCTTAGCTAGGTTGGATTGTCAACACGTCAAAGTCTTGTCAAGTTCCAACCCAGTGTTCATTTTCCTGAGAATGATTTTCAGCACCCTCCAGGCAAGGGTCTTTCTCCTCAAAAAAAGAGAATAGCTCTCCATCGGGGGTTCGCTCTCTTCATGCCCCGCAATCTCCATTCTTCTGCTTGGCCATAGCGGTTCTGGGCAGGATGGCAATACCCTTCGCCGTTTCGCACCAGGTCGCTTAAGCAGACAATCCTGTCCCAATGGAACCAGTCCATTCTTTCCCTGGATTGTCCTGTCCGGATGTCGTCTTGAGTCAGGGTGTCCCTAACTTGGTGGCTGCCCTCCCCCCTCATTCAGCAGGGTCGATCCTTCCTTCCTATTCACTGGCAAGTGGTTACAATGGATGCCAGTCTCCACGGCTGGAGAGATGTCTTCCGCAACCTCAAAGTCCAGGGCTACTGGTCGCCGTCATAGACCTTACTGCCAATCAACGCTCTCAAGATCAGAGCCATTCTTCTGTCCCTTCTCCACTGGCAGGACATTCTCAGGGCCTACCAGTGTGAGTCCAGAAGGACAATGCCACGGCGGTGTCATATGTCAACCACTAGGGAGGAACTCGGAGTCCTTTTAGCCATGAATGAAGTCTCCTAGAAAACATAGTTCCGGCATTTTCAGCAGTGCACACTCCCGGCGTAGACAATTGGGCTGCCGACTTTCTCAGTCGCGAGGGTCGCATGGCGGGAGAATGGTCTGCATCAGTATGCCTTCCATCAGATTTGTCTACAATGGGGATGAACAGAAAGTTCCCACAATTCATCTCCAGGTCCCGCAATCCCATTGCCGCGGGCATCGACGCATTGGCAATACCCTGATCACAGTTTGCTTTTCTCTCTTTGCCTCTTCTCTGTTGGAAGGTGTTTTTTCTTGTGGCCATCACTTCCATTAGGCGGGTTTCGGAGCGGTCAGCTCTTTCATGTCGCTGAACCTTCCTTATTCTGCACCAGGATAAGGTGGTTTTGCAGCCTGTTCCTTTCTTTCTTGCCAAGGTAGTCTCTGCTTTTCACAATAATGATGAAACCATCCTCCCCTCTTTCTGTCCATCTCCGGTACACCCTTTAGAGCAATCTTTGAACAGGTTGGACCTTTCTAGGACCGCCCTCTTCCGGAGGGCAGATTCTCTCTTTATGATCCCTGATGGCCCTCGAAGATGCCTTCTGGCGTCCAAGACTACAATGAAATCAGCTGTCATGTGCCAGAAAAGATGCGTGCTCAGTGTCAGAGCCCGCATCAAGGGGAGAGACAAGACACACACATACATAATACACATACATATATATATATATATATATATATATATATATATATATATATATATATATATATATACACACATACATATATATATATATATATATATACACACACGCACACACATACACACGTCGTGAAGGGGTTAAAGAGTTTGTGCAAAACTCAATAACCAAATTGCCCCAAGTAAAATAAAAACAGCCTGTACTCTCCTCCAGTACTGCTCTAGTGAAGTCAGCACTGAGGCTTCGGTGATGGTATTCTGTCACGGCCGCCCTGCAGAAAATCAGTGCTCGCTAATGGTTCACTTTATAATCCCTTCCTTCAGACAAAACTTACATGTGGAGAAAGCGAGAACTACTGTTGCTGTTGTACATCCTCTGGATGAAGTTTCGTCTGACAGAAGGGAGTGTGAAGCTGCCCATTAGTGATCACCGATTAGCTGCAGGGCTCACATGACATAAGATGGTCAGGCAAGCACTAGGAGACCTGGTTCAGGCATCACTGGAGAGGTCCAGCACTAGAGGGGAGTACAGGCTTTTTTATTTCCAGAGTGAAATACAGTAATTGAATAAGAGGGTGTCCAAGTAGCAGACAACCCCTTCAAAGGTGGTTTTCCAGTGAAGATAAGTGATCAACTGTCCATAAAATAGGCGATAACACATTGATCGGTGGGGATCTAACAATGGGTTTGGCAGAACGGGGAACTCTTATCCCCGATAGAATGGAGCAAAAGTGCACGTTCAACCAACCACATCTCCATTCATTCCCTTTGGGTCTCAGCTTTCTACGGCAACCCCATAGAGAATAAATGGAGAGGTGGTCAAGAGTCTGACCTGACGCTCCATTTTGTAACGGAGATAAAAGCATTCATTGGGGACAAAAATTCACTTTTCTGACAATCAGTGAGGGTCCCAGCGGTAGGACCTCCCCCACACTGATCAGTCAGTTTGTTTTCACTTGGCAATGCCTTTAAATAATAAAGTATCTGTCTTCGGCAATATTCACCACATTTCTAATAGGCTATGCCAGAAGTGCACCAGTCTTAATGTGGCGGCATGTTCCTACGCACCATTATTCTTGTCAAAGTACCGAATACAACAGATAGACAATGTTCCAACCTAGACCGTCTTAGCAAAGACCACATCCACTAAACTATTTCATTCCCAATTTGTTTCATATGTGGTGACCACTTTGCACATCTGCTCACCCAAGATAAAAGGAGTAATAAACTTTTTTTTTTTTTTTTAATCATTAGCACAGACTAGTTTATATTGAAATGTGACAATTTAGGGGACTGTGGTTGTTTACACACCTAATAAAAAAAAATTAGGAGATATACAAAATCTGGCAAAATGTGAGGCATTTTCCATCTAGAGAGGGATATGTCCCACATACGTCTCAAGAACGGAGGAGCTATGATAATAGTGCACCGTAGTGGTCCAAAAAAAAGCTAGAGAGACTCACATCCTGCTGAAAAGATAGAACTGTGCTGATGATCTGTACTGTATCCAAAAACAGCAGGCATTGGCTTTTTACTTTTCGTATCCAGAGACATAACACTATCACCTCTCCGTCATGTCGCACTGCTTCAACCTGTGCAGAGGAAGGAAAAAAATATGTTGGGATCAAAAGCACATTTTCTCAAAACAAAGCAAAGGTAAAAGTGTATGCTTTGAACGCCTAAACTGATAACAAACCAATTTGTTGCTAGGATCTTCAACATGCAGCTCTTAATTGTGCACCAAGTGTGCAATTCTAATAGAATACCACTGCAATGAAAATAAAGGGGTTGTCCCGGCTTGGGGCTTAAGTCATTTTATGTGACCGTAGACTTGTGAATCCTCACAATGTCAGGATTCTCCAGGTGCTGGGAGCAGACGGTATGCCATTTGCATACTTAATTAACGACCACACTCACTTCACTTGTATTGAGCGAGCCGGCACACGTCTAGTCCGCATGTATGCATATCGCACCTCTCCCTGCGCCAGAGAATCCGGACAGCGCACAGTGTGAGGATTCACGAGCCTGCAGTTACACAGAGTGACTGCTGACCTGAGCCCCAAGCCTGGACAACCCCTTTAATCATTAAAAAAATGGTCATGAAATAAGACGCACTTTTTTCCCAAAAAATTTTTGGGGAAAATGAGAGTGTGTCTTATAGTCGCAATATACTTACAAATCCTGTTGCAGCGGTCCCGTGGCGGCGGTCCCAATGCAGCCTCCCTGTGCTCTGTGGTGCGGTGGTGTCGGCGCTCTGTAGTGTGGCTGCAGCGGGGCTCTGCCGGCATTTCGTTAAAGCCTGAAAGCCCCCCGCAGCGAAGTTGCTGCAACACGGTGGTCTTCAGAAAGATGGTCGCCGGGAGCGGCGCATACTCAAATTCAAATCTCGGCAATGAGATCTCGCGACAAGATCTCGTTGCGGAGATCTGAAACTGAGCAGCGGCCATCTTTCCGGAGGCCCCTGGCGGCCATCTGTCCGGAGGCCTCCGCGTCGCAGCAGCAGAGCTGCGGGGGGCTTTCAGGCTTTAACGAACTGCAGAGCCCCAACACCACCGCACCACAGAGCAAAGGGAGGCTGCATTGGGACCACCACCACGGGACCGCCGCAACAAGATTTGTAAGTATATTGTGACCAGAGCACAGCCACCCCACAGAGCACAGCCACCCCACAGAGCACCCCTGCAACACAGAGCACCACCACCGCACCAGCATGGACCACCGAACGACCCCTGTGACCACTCCTCTACCTGTGCTGATCCCTTCGCTGATAAGCTGAATTCAGACTGTAAGACAGACCCCCATTTGACACATTTTTTTCCCCCCCAAAATTTGGGGTGCGTCTTATGGTCCAGTGCGTCTTATAGTCCGAAAAATATGGTACTCTTTTTTTCTGAAATTGGCAACTATTTAAATATCACTTACCACTTCTCCAGGTACTCGGGAAATCCCATCCGCCTCAATCAGCTCTTCTTCCAGAGTCTCAGAAATTCTGTGGCTGGAAGCAGGGATCAACATGGGCAGGCTCATGCCAATTAACTCAAGACTACTGTACCCAAACATTCTGCAGGCTTTATCATTTGCCATTAAAACCTTAAATAAACAAAAAAAAAAAAAAACACAAAAAACATCCTAAAATGCATAAAGAAACTATGTATCGTGCTAATAAAAGAAACACAAATATACCAATTTATGAATAAATGCTGGAACAAATAAACATATGGATGAATAAGAGAAGTCTTATGAAAACTACAAAACAAGGGAAACGGATGAAGGAACACTTGAAAATGAAAACAATCCCTAATCATTCATTTTTTTTATGAAGAACAGACACAGATGAGAAAGTAATTAATGTGGTTCACCTGTGGATTTTAGTGGGTTATTCAACTGAAAATCCAAAACTAAAAAACATTAAAAATATGGGGTTTAACAAAACTCTATGACCCTTTGATGATATTGGTGCCCCTGCATCAGTTTTCACGTGCACTGCTTAGTTTTGTTATCAGTGTAGCCTTTAAAAAAAATCATAGGGATACAACAGTTTCCACCTGAATTTTCTTAAGTGCTACGTTGCTACAAATCGCGGAATTTAGTCATTAAGCTGATTTCCACTTGTTTGCATTTAATATTTAAGCTGGTAAAAGGTGTTTTACCGATAAATTAACTTATCAATAATCTATGACACAAACAGCAGAACATTTAGCTACATGAAGGAGTGGCACAGACTCTACAACCGCAAAAAGGAAACTTGTTTAATACTGCAATTAAAAAGCTAATTTTAAACAAATCTGTGCAAAAGTGTTATTAGTAGAGTCCTAGGAAATAAGCCTGTTTTATACTCATTTTGGATTCCCACACTGACATACGTAATCCACATCAAAAGTCTTTAATAATCCTTGCTTAATCAGTGTGCTCTGCTTCATCAGTTGATGCGGTGCTAACAAGTGAACTCAACTGGGAATCAAATTTTCTACTGGACTGCAAAGAAAATGAGCTGCCTGGAGTGTTGTGTGCATATTCAGATAACAAGTACCGCCAGTCCCATGTTAGGGTACCGTTACACATAGCGATGCACCAGCGATCCCGACAACGATATGGATCGCTGGTGCATCGCTAAGTGGTCGCTAGTGAGCTGCCACACAGGCAGATCTCACCAGCGACATCGCTGGGGTCGGGGGTCGCTACCTACCTGTCAGACGCGGCGATCCTGACGTCCTCCTGCCCGCATCCACGCGTCGCTCGTCGGCGCCATAGAAAGTCCAGCAGGAAGCGCCCGACGAGAAATGGTCCAGGAGCTTCTCGCGCGACCAACGATGAGCAGCGGGGGAGCCGGTCAGAGGTAAGTATCACATGCAGCAATATCGCTGCAACGTCACAAAATCGGTGACTTTACAGCAATATTGCTAGCGATATCGCAGTGTGTAACGGGGGCTTAACACCATCAGGAGACATACCAAGATATGTGTTAATTGTCTCTCCAAAAAGGAAAAGGACTAAAACCCTAGCACCACCTATTGGAAGCAGCAATCCTAAAAGTCAATATCGACGCTCTAACAAGCCTTGCCACATGACTCAGGATAAAAGCCAAATCTCAGTTTGCAGACACTGTGTTTCAGGGTACTGTAACTCATCAGTGCGAAGTGTGAGATCTGGTTTGGTTATGTGATAGGCGTCTGATTGGGATCCAAAGGTTAATGTTTCTCCTTGCTGAAATTGACATGTCAAGCCTGACATGCCAAGGTCAATATTGACTTTTAGGATTGCTACTTCCAATAGGTGGCACTAGAGCTCTACTCCTCTTCCTCTCTGGAGAGACAATTTGTTATTTCCCAGAGAATTGCAAGGCTTAAAAGTCATGTCAGGCTTGACATGCCAGTCTCCGCAAGGAGAAACATTACCCCTTGGATCCTAGATATGTGCTGTAATACCTGTGTGGTCTTGGTGTTCACAGTCAGTACAGCTCTGCTTGAGCTGCGTACACATGATGGTAGAGAGTGGATGGTGTCGTCTGGGGTAGGTAGACCGCTGGGTGAGCGCAAAAGATTGTTGCTAGTAGTTGAAGAGAGACTGTAAGAGCTCCAGTCTTCCCCTGTGAACATAATATATAACATAATGAGATTCCACAAGCAGAAACTTGCTAGGATGGCAATGTAAATGGTATCTGCTGACTAGAAATTCAGTTTAGACCTTGTTTGCAGTCACAATTCAATGTAAGGCTGGAGTCACACATAGCGACTCACCAGCGATCCTGACAACGATATCAATGTGTCAGGATCGCTGGTGAATCGCTATGTGATCGCTGGTGAGCTGTCAGACAGACAACTTCCCCAGCAATCAGTACAGCGACGCCCAGCGTCGCTGTGTTCGTTAGCAACCAGCGCGCTGATGCAGGAAGCTGGTAACTAACGTACACATCGGGTATCCAAGGGAAGTGCGTCCCTAGATACCCGATGTGTACATTAGTTACCAGCAGATCGCTGGTCTCCCGCCTGTCACACGCAGCGATGCGTGGTGGCCAGCGGGAGACCAGTGACCAAAAAAAAGTCCTAGCCTTTCCTGCAGCAATCAGCGATACCGGCAGGGGGGCTGGTCGGTGATCGCTTTCACACACAGCGATCTCCCTGGTGAGATCGCTGTTGTGTCACAAAAATTGTGACTCAGCAGCGATCTCGCTGGCGAGATCGCTATGTGTGACGGGGCCTTAAGTGTCACTTGGTCTGTAAGTATACACACCTTATCTGAATGGCCACAGAGGCTGCCACACCATTAAGCAAGAGGCACCACTAACCAAACACCATCATGAAGACCAAAGAGATCTCCAAACACGTCAGGGACAAAGCTGTTGAGAAGCACAAGTCAGGGATGGGTTATAAATGAATATCCCAATCTGTGATGATCCCCCGGAGCACCATCAAACGTAATATCAAATGTAAAGAACATGGTGCATAACAAACCTGCCAAGAGAGGGCCACCCACCAAAACTCTCAGCCCAAGCAAAGGAGGACATTAATCAGAGAGGCAGTACAGAGACCAAAGATAACCCTGAAGGAGCTGCAGAGTTCCCAAGCAGAGACTGGAGTATATGTCCATACGACCAAAATAAGCCATACACACCATAACGGTGACCTTTATGGAAGAGTGGGCAGAATCAAAACTTACTTACCCGCAAAAATTCTAAGGTTCATTTTGCGTTTGCCAAAAGACATATGGGAGACTGCCCAAATGTATGGAGGAAGGTGTTGTGGCCAGATGAGACCAAAATGTAACTATTTGTCCGCCAAGGTAAACGCTGCGTCTGATGCCAAACCAACACAGTTCATCACCCCAAGAACATCATCCCCACAGTGAAACATGGTGGTGGCAGCATTATACTGTGAGGATGTTTTTCGCCAGCCGGAACAGGGAAAATGGTGAGAAGAAGGATGGTGCAAAATACAGGGATAATCTTGAGCAAAACCTGCTCCAGTCTGTAAATGGTTTTTGAGACTGGGACGGAGGTTCACTTTCCAACAAAACAATGACCATGCGCTTAGTTACCCGCTGTTTACCTTGGATACCAGCTCCCAGCGCGAGCACGCTGGTATCCAAGGTACACAGTGGGTAACTAAGGGACATGCGCACTTAGTTACCCGCTATTTACCCTGGTTACAAGCATCCTCGCTGGTCCAGATCGCTGGTGAAGCTGCCTGTTGGAGAGCTCACCAGCGATCATGTAGCGACGCACCAGCGATCCTGACCAGGTCGTATCGTTGTCGGGATCGCTGGTGCGTCGTTTAGTGTCCAAAGTGACTTGCGGCTGTAATTGCCACAAATGATGAATACTTTATAAAAGCCGCTGTAGTTGATAAGAGCCACTGCATGAGAACATACAGGCTCCGAATCATCAAGCAGTTTTCACCATTTTATTGGCATCAAGCCGAATAAAATGTTGCAAAATGCCAGTCATAATGAATCGGTCCCATAGTACCTAAACTTTACCTGTGGGTGACATAAGGCCCAGACACCCATCAGGAAAAGTAAGAAAAAGACAAACTGATAGGGAATTTACATTGTGAGCTCCAATGGGGACAGTGATGACAATATCTGTAAAGCGCTTTGGTATTAGTGGCACTATATAAGTGAGAAAAATAAATCAAATCAAGTAAGATAAGAGAGGGAAATCTGAATCGTTTGCAACAGTTTCTCTTCACGCTTCAAACAGGAAAAAGGGATATTGATATTATGTGGTAGATCTAGGAGTTTTCTAGCATTATGTATGGTCGTGTTGACCTGCTCAGAGAAACCATGTGCTCTCCATACGAAGAGAGAAGAATTTCCCAGAGGGGAAGATGCCGAGAGTGCTGACCAGTGATGAAAACCAGTTGCACATACTAGGCATTCTGGAGTACTGAAAATCACTCCTGCCTGCATCTTCTTGAGAACCCAGGGCAGGAGCAGAAGAGGTGACTAGAACAGAAGAATGGTTCCAAGGGAAGACCGGATCATCTACTGACAATGCTAGGGGAGCAGCCGACGTGGGGAGCAGCTGATCGGCGGGATTGTCAAGAATTACATTCTCGCCCATTAGATATTGTTGATCTATATGTGACCCATCCTAAGGATAGGTCATCAATATAAAATTTCTAGAAAACCCTTTAACTATTCCTATATTGTATGCATTAGTATTAAAGAGGTTGTCCGATGCAGATCAGTAATTCTACAGTCACTCTCTGTGACTGCAGACTTAGGAATCCCCCCAGCGCATGCACTGTGCGCTGCGGGGATTTGCCAGATTCTGACCTGGGAATGGAGGGTATAAGTTATACATACCCCTGGCCAGTGGGCGCAGCTTTGCTTGCACACAGTTGTATGGCGCGACACCACACCCACTAGATGGGCCCTGGCCGGGAGCATGTATAACTCATACACACTCTCTGGTCCTGGGTCATTAACCTTCAAATCCTCGGAGCACACAGTGAATGCGCTGGGGGAATTCATAAGTCTGCAGTCACATAGTAACTGCAGACTGATCGATTTGTGTCGGACAACCCCTTTAAGACCAGTGGTGAGCGTTACCTGTCAGGCTGGCTGTATTCCAGTGGCTTCTTGCTCGCCCACCATGTCTTCTTCTTCTTGGGCTGGGGAGCTGGGGAAAGGACTTGCTCAGCAGTGCAACACTATGCAGTGGAGAATTGGGGGATTGTGGTACCACTGAAGCTGCCATCTTTAAAAATAATGCGGTCCCTAGACAGAAAAATAACATTATAGGTGAAAATAATCAATAAATAACCAAAATAATCTGAGACAGAATAAAGAAAACAAAATGTTCCCATAACAGATGAGCACAGTACCAAGTCATGGAATATTTGTCGCACGTATCACAGCTCCTGATAAAATTACTTTATCACGCTATTCACAGAATTGCTGAGATGCTTTTAAAGCAGATCTGTCACCAGAGTTCACAATTCAATCTGCAGACATTATTAACTAGCTCTTGTAAACCTGATGAGGCTAATGTACTTACTGTGAAAATCCATATCAGCATGGCTGTATAATTCTATATAGGTCCAGTGAGCAAAACCAGGCTTGTCAGACACCTTGTCACATATCAGTGATTCACCTTCTTAAGTATTTGTTAAGTTGTGAGGACTAACCTCCAGGACACGTCACCCTTAGGTATCCTGATGCTCCAAATCCAAACTGCTCAAGACTGATTTTCTTGAGGCGTCTGAGCTTTCCTGCACTGATCTACATAATTAATAGAAGAAAGGGACCAGTCCAAACTGAGAAATGATCTGCGCCTGATGACAGAAGGTGAAGAATTAGTATCCTGGCGTGTGTCTTCCCACACAGCCAAAGTGAGAAGCCAAGCGTGATGCAGGCTAGAAGAAAGCAGCGCCGTCACGTGCGCGCACAGCTGTCACCGCGCGATGTGTCAGCCGGGTGTCGACAGATCTTACTAGTATGTAAGAACGCACTGACAATACGGAGTGGAGGGCAATACGCTCTATGTGAATATCAAGAAACACAGGGTTTACATGTCGTTATGTCATAGAATGACCACAACAACCAGACGTCTGGAATAAGCCGCTCACAATCTAATATATGGCGGGGACTGCGCAAATACTATTTTTCATTACATAAAAATGTCTATGCTGCGTGTTTAGAGAATTGCACCCCACGACTGTAAGAAAAGTAGAGCTCAGGTTGGTCCATGTCGGAGTGACACTGGTTTCTGTTCCACTACCGCATGATGCTACATTCTTATTATGGAGGTTGTGCCTTACAGTACAAGTCTGCGGTTACAGTAGTAGAGGCGGGAGATGATGAGGGCATTCACTAACATTTTAGTAGATTTGGAGGTTGAGAAAAGGATGAATTCTGGAAATATTTTTGGAGCTGGAGGCAGAAGGTTACGGTAAGAGCTTGGATGTAGGGTTTGAAGGACAGGGTAGAGTTGAGGGTTACTCTGAGGCAGCGAACTTCCTGTACAGGGGATAGAATTGTGTCATTTATATTGGTAGATAGGTCTGGTAGGGGGCCTGATTGTGATGGAGGAAAGATGATGAGTTCAGTTTTTGTCCACATTGAGATTTAGGAACCATGATGAGAAGAAAGATGAGGCTGAAAGACACTATGGGATTCTGGAGGGTAGAGAGGTGACGTCTGGGCCAGAGTGGTAGATCTGAGTGTCACTAGAGTATAGGTGGTACTGGAAGTCATGGGACTTTATAAGATGTCCCAGGCTAAAGGTACAGTGGGTACGGAAAGAATTCAGACCCCTTTCAATTTTTCACTATTTCATTGCAGCCATTTGGTAAACTCAAAAAAGTTCATTTTTCGCATTAATGTACACTCTGCACCCCATCTTGACTGAAAAAATAGAAATGTAGATATTTTTGCAAATTAAAAAAGAAAAACTGAAATATCACATGGTCATAAGTATTCAGACCCTTTGCTCAGACACCCATATTTAAGTCACATGCTGTCCATTTCCTTGTGATCCTCCTTGAGATGGTTCTACTCCTTCATTGGAGCCCAGCTGTGTTTAACCCCTTAGCGACAGAGCCAGTTTGCAGCTTAATGACCAGGCCAATTTTTACAATTCTGACCACTGTCCCTTTATGAGGTTATAACTCTGGAACGCTTTAATGGATCCTGCTGATTCTAAGACTGTTTTTTCGTAACATATTGTACTTCATATTAGTGGTAAAATTTCTTCGATAAGTCTTGTGTTTATTTATGAAAAATATGGAAATATGGCGAAAATTTTGAAAATTTTGCAATTTTAAAACTTTAAATTTTTATGCCCTCAAATCAGAGAGATGTGTCACACAAATTTCTTAATAAATAACATTTCCCACATGTCTACTTTACATCAGCACAATTTTGGAAGCAAAATTTTTTTTTGTTAGGAAGTTATAAGGGTTAAAAGTTGACCAGCGATTTCTCATTTTTACAACAAAATTTACAAAACCATTTTTTTTTAGGGACCACATCATATTTAAAGTCATTTTGAGGGGTGTACATGACAGAAAATACCCAAAAGTGGCACCATTCTAAACACTAGACCCCTCAAGGTGCTCAAAACCACATTCAAGAAGTTTATTAACCCTTTAAGTGCTTCACAGGAACTAAAGCAATGTGGAAGGAAAAAATTAATATTTAACTTTTTTTTGCAAAAAATTTACTTCAGAACCAATTTTTTTTATTTTCACAAGTGTTAAAAGAGAAAATCAACCACAAAATTTGTTGTACAATTTCTCCTGAATACGCCGATACCCTATATGTGGGGGTAAACCACTATTTCAGCACACGGCAGAGCTCGCAAGGAATGGAGCGCCTTTGACTTTTTCAACGCAGAATTGGCTGGAATTGAGATCGGATGCCATGTTGCGTTCGGAGAGCCCTTAATGTGCCTAAACAGTGGAAACCTCCAACAAGTGACCCCATTTTGGAAACTAGACCCATTAAGGAACTTATCTAGATGTGTGGTGAGCACTTTGAACCCCCAAGGGCTTCACAGAAGTTTATAACGTAGAGCCGTGAAAATAAGAAATCTATTTTTTTCCACAAAGATGATCTTTTCGCCCCCAAATTTTTATTTTTTACAAGGGTAACAGGAGAAATCATACCCGCACAGTTATTAGGCGATTTGTCCTGAGTACGCCGATACCCCATATGTGGGGGGGAACCACTGTTTGGGCGCATGGGAGAGCTCGGAAGGGAAGGAGTGCCATTTTGGAATGCAGACTTTGATGGAATGGTCTGCGGACATCATGTTGCGCTTGCAGAGCCCCTGATGGGCCTAAACAGTGGAAACCCCCCACAAGTGACCCCATTTTGGAAACTAGACCCATTAAGGAACTTATCTAGATGTGTGGTGAGCACTTTGAACCTTCAAGTGCTTCACAGAAGTTTATAACGTAGAGCCGTGAAAATAAAAAATCCATTTTTTTTCCACAAAAATGATCTTTTCGCCCCCAAATTTTTATTTTTACAAGGGTAACAGGAGAAATCATACCCGCACAGTTGTTATGCGATTTGTCCTGAGTACGCCGATACCCCATATGTGGGGGGGAACCACTGTTTGGGCGCATGGGAGAGCTCGGAAGGGAAGGAGTGCCATTTTGGAATGCAGACTTTGATGGAATGGTCTGCGGGCATCATGTTGCGCTTGCAGAGCCCCTGAAGGGCCTAAACAGTGGAAACCCCCCACAAGTGACCCCATTTTGGAAACTAGACCCATTAAGGAACTTATCTAGATGTGTGGTGAGCACTTTGAACCCCCAAGCGCTTCACAAAAGTTTATAAACGCAGAGCCGTGAAAATAAAGTCTTTTTTTATTTCCACAAGTGATTTTTTAGACCCCAATTTTTAGACCCCCAAAGTTGGCAAATAGTGGAAACCCCTCAATTCTTGCTCCAACCCTAACCCCAACACACCCCTAACCCTAATCCCAACCCTAACCCTAATCCTAGTTCGCCCTAACCCTAATTCTAACCCTAGTCGTGACCCGAGCCCTAACCCTAACCCTAGCCCAACCCTAACCCTACCCCTACCTTAACCCTAACCCTACCCTAACACTGAAAAAAAAATTATTTTCTTTATTTCATTATATTGGCCTATATAAGGGAGTGATAAACGGGGGGGTTATGTACTATTTTTTTATTTTGATCACTATGATCGTTTATCATAGTGATCAAAATAATGAATGGAATCTGCCAGCTGGAGCTGGCAGATTCCCGGCGGGCGCACTGCGCATGCGCCCGCCATTTTCAAGATGGCGGCGCCCATCGGAGGATGCCGGCGGGACGTGGGACCACCGGGAGGGGACGGAGGGCCACGGAGAGGTACCAGGGGGGGGATAGGGGACCCTATTTCTCTCTCCTCTCATGTGCGATCACATCAGAGGAGAGAGAAATTAAATGTAAAATCGCGGCTTTTTTTTTTGCGGTCGCCGTTATAGGGTTAATAACGTCGATCGCAAAAGCGGGGGTCGGTAAAAACTGACCGATTCATGTTCTCTGGGGTCTCGGCTACCCCTGGCAGCCGAGACCTCGGAGAAAATCCAACACTGGGGGGCGCTATTCACTTAAATCACAGCGCCGTGAATTAACAGCGCTGTGGTTTTAGTACCCTTAATTACCGCCGTTAAAAGGCGTATCGGCGGTCGTTAAGGGGTTAATTAAACTGATAGGACTTGATTTGTAAAGACACACACATGTCTATATAAGACCTCACAGCTCACAGTGTATGCCAGATCAAATGAGAATCATGAGGTCAAAGAATCTGGCCAAGGAGCTCACAGACAGAATTGTGGCAAGGCACAGATGTGGCCAAGGTTACAAAAGAATTTCTTCAGTACTCAAGGTTCCTAAGAGCACAGTGGCCTCCATAATCCTTAAATGGAAGAAGTTTGAGACCACCAGAAGTCTTCCTAGACCTGGCCTTCCAGCCAATTTGAGCAATCGTGGGAGAAGAGCCTTGGTGACAGAGGTAAAGAAGAACCCCAAGATCTCCTGAGAACTTGGTGCCGAGATTTCCACCTGCACATGCGCCGCCTCCCAGCGGCCATTTTCCTGGAGTCCACCGCACAGGAAAGCATGGACGAACTGCTGGGGCTCTGGCCTTTCACAAAATGTCAGCAGAGCCCCCCCCGCAGCACCGGACAGAGCGCGGCGGCAGCACCAGACATATGCACCCCTATTTTCCTCCCCAAATTTTGGGGGATAAAAGTGCGTCTTATAATCCTAAAAATACGGTAAAAGCTGTGGGTAAGGCAAAATTTGGGAGACAGAGTATCGCCTGGTATGGGGGCAGTGGAACTACCGGCCCCGGGTTGGGATCTTGTGGACTGGGGGGCACTGCATTGTGGCCATCTCCCCAAATTGTTGTAAGTTCATAGATGTAAGTAATAAAAATAGCCGAATGGTTATTACAACCCAAAACCTCAGATCTTCACACCCTCGCTATACTGCTTGAGGGAGGGTGGGTTACCATAATAATAGCTCATAACAAAGTGAAGGAAAGGTGGTAGAACACATAATTCAATGAAGTATCAAAATGGATGGAAACTGCAGCAGAAGTGACGAAAATGATGCCAAATCCAGAACTTGTCTCATCTTACTAAACTCGAGTGCCTTTTCTCTGCATTTGGCCCTTACATAGTTGGTGTCAAGTAAAAATGACTTGTCACCAGGTCATAAGTGTCCAGTTCTTGCTCTTATTTTATTCCCGCTGTTCCCTGGAGTATTCTGGCTTTAAATCCACCATACAGTCCCAGATACATGGGGAATCGTTATTTAGGGCCAGTTTTCATGGTCTTTATAAAGGAGCGTGGCTGAGATTAATTATGCAAAGCAATACAAACCACACGCCCCCAGAGAATCTTGTGAGCCACATCCCCTTAGAAAAGAAGGTAATATTTTGTCATCCCGATTTGGTAAGAGAAACAATTGCAGCGTGATACGAGTGCATCCGAGAATTGGACCATGCACCCATACAAGTCTATGAAAGCGTGTGAAACATTGGACTGCACTCAGAGGTCATCAGAGTGCAATCCGACATCTGCGGACTCAGTCAATGGAGAAATTAAGTTCTCTGTCTTCTCCTCACCTGTACTACAATTCTTGCTTGCAAGGGAATCGGATCAGACTCAGATATAACACTCGGATCAGACTCTGACAGAGTTTGAGAAAAGTGTCATCAGCATAAATGGTCCGATTCTCTCGCATGAGAAAATCTACGCCAGTGTGAGCGAGACCTAAGAACCAGCACTAAATGAAAAGTACCATATCTCTGAAACCATATGACGGATTTAAAAAAAAAAAAAACATACAAAAACAATACACAGAGAGCAGTAGGAATAAAATAAGAGCAGACATGTCCTCTTCTAACCTGGTGCCAGGTCCTCTTTACAGGCGTCATCTCAGGTCTGCATCAGGGAAAGGCAGTGGCGATGTGCATGGTCGGCAGATATGTGGGGTTGTAACATCAGCACCGCTCACCTCCAATGCACATGTGCCAAATAAGCCTTTTAAGTTTTATCATTTAAATTATATTGCGGTAATTTTGCAAATACTCTTCCCTTTAAATCTGTCAGCAGGTTTTTGTTATATAATCTGAAGACACCAGGAGATAGGGGCTTAAAAACAGAATTCAGGGATGTGTCACTTAGCAAACTCTGTTCTATAGATAACTGTGAAGGATTTATCACTAAGAGATTAACATTGCTGACTACACTAGTCCGGCAACACCCCCTCCTGTGATAAGCAGCTCACTGTCTATGAACTTTGTACATACAGATCCTGGTGTGGGCGGGGCAGCTTTCTCAGCTCTGCTTCATGTTAAATTTAAAAGCTCTGTGTAAGAACGGCTGCACCCAGTAATCTAAGTCATACATCCTTGGATTCAGCTTCACTTTGCCTACATCATGCTGTTCTCAGTTGGGGTATCAAAAACCTTCTGACAGATTCCCTTTAAAGCACCACTCCAGTGTTTTTCTTTAGTGCACCGCTGGAGTGGTGCTTGAAATGTAATTCCCCAGCCCCCTGTCTGATACTCAACTGCCGCCTTGGATTTCCAGAGTTGCTCCCCGGTGAAGTGACCTGCCGGCAGCTCCAGTGCTTCATGGAGCGGCGCAGGTCACTTTTCAATGCAAGTCTATGAGAGCCTTGCTCTGACTCTCATAGCCTTGCATTGAGAACTTGTGTCGTTGCTTCTGACTTCCGGACAGTCAGAAGCTGTGCTCACAAAATGGTGCCACAGGATCGGAGCAGTTTTGAAAGCTTGTGAAGAAGCCGGAGGGTGAGTATACGGCTGGGGGAAGCGGGCTTACATTTGAAGCTTCACTCCAGCAAAAATAAACATTGGAGTGGTGCTTTAAGGCCATGTCCCCACAATGAGCTTTTGGTGCGCTGTATGTGACTCTGCACGCTTTTGCTGTGTCTTACAGTTCCAGCAAATGGATGGGATTTAGAGAGATCTCCTGGCTCCTGTGCTTCTTTCTACTCTGCAGAAACTGACCTGCGGTGCGAGTCTCATATTACAAGGGAATATAAAACATAACGTTTAATGAAAATAGTTTAAAAGGGACTAACAACGAGCAGACACCACACTTAAAAGTGCAATCTGAGTTCACCCTGTGAGAAGCGCCCTAAACTCAACACCTGCCTACCAGTAGAGGTTGGCACCCCAAGTGATACTGCCCACAATAGGCACCCCTGTTCCCAGGCGGCTATCCCTCTCTGCCTGGCACACCCTATAAATAAGTGATGGCAAGCGTACACTTCACCTTCCAACAAGACAATGACCCCAAGCACACAGCTAAAGTAACAGAGGAGTGGCTTCAGAACAACTCTGTGACCATTCTAGACTGGCCCAGCCAGAGCCCTGACCTAAACCCAATTGAGCATCTCTGGAGAGACCTGAAAATGGCTGTCCACCAACATTCACCATACAACCTGATGGAAGTAGAGAGGATCCGCAAGAAAGAATGGCAGAGGATCCCCAAATCCAGGTGTGGAAACACTTGTTGCATCGTTCCCGACGTCTGACCCTGGGAGTCCCTGATGTTGATATCTTGTCCCAGGGGCAAAGAGCCGCTGAGTAAAGGCAACAACATATAGCCTCACTTAAAATCAGCAGGTGGATCCCCCAATGATCTAGTGTAGATCCGTCCCCCGTCTATGAAAAGATGGGTACAAGTGATCAAGCGATAATTAGGAAACAGACAAAAACCTTCGCATGTTATCCGGTATCATTTAGGTGCCAATCTCCACTGGTAGGCAGGTGTGGGGGGCGATTATCACCAGATGAACTCAGACTGCACTTTTCATTGTGGGGTCTATGTTCATTGGTCATTGTTTGTCCCTTTTAATGTATTTTCATTAAAAGATATCTTATATTTCCTTGAGGTTCCTTCAAGTTAACTGTTCTTTAATTGAACCTCCTTAATACAGCATTTCATTTGCGAGTTTCATATCCGCAGCATATCACTCTCTCCTGCAGTTACGCTGATTTTTCGGTGCGGGAACACAGCCAAAGGCATTTCCCATAATATAAAAAAGTCGAGCTCAGCGGCCCATAGAGAATGAATAGCGCGGTGGTCGGGCATGTGCTCTACCGCTCCAGTCTACCGATTGGGGTCTGAGCCAGGGACCCTGCACAATCAGCGGTCTGACTTTGCACAATGATCAGCGGCCCCTTATACCAATCATGCAGGGTCCCAGGGTCAGACCCCAATGATCAGCAGCCCCTTTTACTGATTGGGGTCTGACCCCGGGACCCTGCACAACGACCAGCGGCCCCTTCATCGGCCCCTTCTACTGATTGCGGTCTGACCCCGGGACCCTGCACAATGAGCAGCGGCCCCTTTTACTGATTGCGGTCTGACCCCGGGACCCTGCACAATGAGCAGCAGCCCCTTTTACTGATTGCGGTCTGCCCCCGGGACCCTGCACAATGAGCAGCGGCCCCTTCTACTGATTGCGGTCTGACCCCGGGACCCTGCACAATGAGGCTGTGTGCACACACTGCGGATTTTGCTGCGGTTCCGCAGCGGTTTCGGCCGCTGCGAACCCGCAGCAGTTTCTACTGCGGTGTACAGTACCATGATTCCCTATGGGAATCAAAAACCGCAATGCAGACGGTGCGGAATTTTCCGCGCGGATTATCTGCGGTTTTCAATCCGCAGAAAGAATTGACATGTCAATTCTTTCTGCGGATTCTCCTGCGGTTTGCCATCTCCTCTATTGAGGAGATGAAAACCCGCAGGGCAAAACCGCAGAGCAATCCGCAGGTAAAACCGCAGGTCTTTTGACCTGCGGTTTCACCTGTGGAATTTACAAAATCCGCGCGGATGAATCCGCACCACAATCCACAGCGTGTGCACACAGCCTGAGCAGCGGCCCCTTCTACTGATTGGGGTCTGACCCCGGGACCCTGCACAATGACCAGCGGCCCCTTCTACTGATTGGGGTCTGAGCCAGGGACAGACCCCAATGATCAGCGGCCCCCTCTACCCACTGTGCAGGGTCCCGGGGTCAGACCCCAATGATCAGCAAGTTGTTATCCTGAGGTCACATGACAACTGTACTGATGGGGACATGATGTGACCACATAAAAAGATGTTGGCACAGAGACTACTACTCTTAGCATGCCCTCACAGCTGTATGCTGGGGGTTGTAGTCCCCATACAATGGACTCGCCGTCTGCTGTCAGCTCCGACCCTGCACCACTCACAAAGAGCCAGGCGGCAGCGGAGCAGTGTGACGGGCACAGCCGTGTGTGCTGCGAGGGTCAGTGCCCAGCCCGGGGGGAGCTCGCCCGGATGGCCGCGCCACTGATGATGCAGCACATAGGTGTCCCCTGGCCCCTCCGCGCGGCGCACTACTCACACGATCACACCTCTTATGTCATCCTTCCCAGGGATAGCGTTCAGTTCAGTGATGTGTCGTTCGTGAACGATCCGATACAAAGAGCCGACTCCCTGCTGTGAACGAAATGAGCCGGCTCTGCAGGGTGAAGAAGCCGTTTGTTTTTTTCTGGCGCCTGGAAGTAGTGAATCCTGACTGTGACTCATCTGGGGGGAGGAGGAGATGTGAATAAATGCACGAGAGTTAACCCTTCAGTCCCAAATATATCCTGCCAGTTCCTCCATGGCATATATAGTGTGTGACTGTGTGTAAGAGGGGGGACGCAGCACATTGTCATCATCATCATCTGCAATGGCCTGTGCATTACCTTTGGCTGTGTGCACACACTGCGGACCTGCAGCAGTTTTTGCTGCGGTGTACAGTACCATGATTCCCTATGGGAATCAAAAACCGCAGTGCAGACGGTGCAGAATTTTCCGTGCGGATTATCTGCGGTTTTCAATCCGCAGAAAGAATTGACATGTCAATTCTTTCTGCGGATTCTGCTGCGGTTTGCCATCTCCTCCATTGAGGAGATTAAAAACCGCAGAGCAATCCGCAGGTAAAACCGCAGGTATTTTGACCTGCAGATTTTACAAAATCCGCACCTAATCCGCAGCGTGTGCACACAGCCTTAGTCCCAAATAAAGCTCCACTTTCCTGGCCCCTCCTCCCTGGCGCATACATACAGTATATGGTGTGTAGGAGGAGAGGCTCCGCACATTGTTAGGTATATCATCATCTCAGTGTTAGGCCGGGTTCACATTGCGTTTCTGGCCCTGCGTTCTACCGGATCGTTACATAGCGGCACTAACGCTGTAACGGATGAGGTAACGCCCCCATTGGCCGCAATACTACTAACGCATCCACAATCGGCCTGATGCGTTACTTCATCACGCCCCTGGAACGCGGTCTGCAGCATTTGTGGGTGCGTCATGAAGTAACGCATCAGGCCGATTTTGGATGCGTTAGTAGCATTGCGGCCAATGGGGGCGTTACCTCATCCGTTACAGCGTTAGTGCCGCTATGTAACGATCCCGCTGATCGCAGGGCCAGGAGGATTCAGGACACTACAGGGAGGAGGACAGATGGCGGCAGGTGTTGCTGCTAACGGCTTACACTCACTTGTGAGAGACGCACGTGATTCTCGTGCAAGTCTCATGCATGAAAACCCGGCACTGCCACCAGCACTCGGACCGGAGCGTGTGGTTACATGTACTTCTATGCAGCCGCACGCTCCAGTCCCAGCGCCAGGTTTTCATGCGTGAGACTCGCACAAGAATCGTCCGAGTCTCTCGCTAGTGAGTATGAGCCCTAAGGGGAGGGGAAGATAAAGTGATTTTAGGTAAAACCTGTGGAGAGATCTTGGGCCAGCCCCAATCATTATATAGGGTTAAGCTGGTGTCACACTCGCATATTTTGGCTGCACACAGATTCGTTTTCGTCTCCATTGACTTTCAGTGGTGACAGATGGGACTTGCGTGTGCATCCAGTTATCTCCGTTTTCCCACAGATCCGCATGTCTGCATATTTTATCAGATGCACAAAAACACAACTTGTTGCAGTTTTGTGTCATCTGAAAAACACGCAGGCACAGGGAGACGCACGGATCCGCAGCTACACGTCTGGAATTAAAATGGAGTTCTATGGAGCACGGATCCAGGACAACATGGATCTATGTGCTTCCGTGTGCAGGGATCTGTTTTGCGGCACTGAGCGTGCTCGGAAGCGAGGGATGTGCTGTATGGGACCAGTCTGCAGACATAATATAGACTATGCCCGCATGCTGCTCTGTCATACAGTGATCTTTCCTGCCTCACTAAAAGGGCTTGTGCACTGTGCTATAGTGTGGTAATGATAATAAAATGTATTGGGAGCATGTATGGGGGCTCCTGGTTAGGGGCTGCATGAGTGGGGCTGCGTTCACACTAGTGCAGGGGACGACATAGACTGTAGTGGGCCCCTGTGCAAGAAATTTTTGCCCCCCCCCCCTTCATAGGGCAACAAAGTTATTTGTTATCTAATATTGAGTCTATGCAGGGCTGGATATAATATCTGTATAGAATATAATGTAACCCCCCATAGAATATAATGCAGTCCCGCCCATATAGTATAATGCAGCCCCTCCATAGAATATATGGCAACCCCCTCATAGGATATAATGCAGCCCCTTATATAGTATAATGTAGCCCCTCCATAGAATATAATGCAGCCCCCATAGAAAATAATAAATATAATACAGCCCCCCTATAGAATATAATGTAGCCCCAAATAGAATATAATACAGCCCACCTCCCCATAGAATATAATGTAGCCCCTCCATATTATATAACACAGCCTCCCCTTATAGAATATAATGTAAAATGTACCCCCATGGTATATAACACAGCCGCATAGTGTATAGCCCAGCAACACATGGTATACAACCCACCATGGTATATTGCCCCCCCCAGAATGGTATAATACAACCCAGCATGGTATAATACAGCCCAGCATGCTATATAGTCCCCCCGAGCATGGTATAATACAGCCCAGCATAGTATATAGCCCCCCCAGAATGGTACAATACAGCCCAGCATGGTATATAGCCCCTCCAGCATGGTATAATACAGCCCAGCATGGTATATAGCCCTCCAGCATGTTTATACTAGTATTGTCCAGACAAAATGTTATTCTAGCACTTCAAAGACATATGAAATCAACAAAAAACCTACCGGACTAGCATAATACCAATTGCCGGAATAATGAAGAGATCCAGAAAAAATGAATAAAAATAATCATTTATTAATAATACACAAAAACATAAAAAACATGAAAAAAATGAAAAAATGCCCAAAAGAAGGCGCAACTAGCCCTATATCAATCAGATGTGAACAGGCATAATAATGAGGCACAGAAAATCACATATAAAGGTAGAGAATGAGCACTCAAGAGGTAAAAAGTGCAAAAAAGCCTTCAAAATACACTGCTGTATATAAATAGTTAAATATCTAAATGTATCAAAAATATCCTGGACAGCATAATATATATGAAGGATAAATGTACCGGCAACATGACATAATTGTCTAAGTCCACAAATAAATCAGCCTAGGATAAACCGCTAAAAACTAGACCCAAAATGATCTACTATAGGTGTCTTATTATATAACCTTAAATGGCATAATACATGTAGCAGTTAAATATGGAAACAGCATGACGCTAACGTCTAAGTCCTCATGCAGATCTATCTAAGCTGACCACTATAAAGTATGTAATAAGGCCAGAAAAATATACTATAAAAATACCTGATCACAGTGGACTCAATAAAACATGGGCACCGCAGCCTCCTCCACCCCAACGCGCGTTTCACAGCAAGCTTCTTCCGGGGGCGTGTTCAGGTAACGGGCGGGCTGTGTTAAATAGCACCAAGAACCAATCACCAAGCGCCGAGTGAATGTGAAGTGACTGACGTATCATCTCTCTCTGATATTGGCGGCGCATGCGTGGTCAGACACCTCCGTATGAAACTCACTTCCAGGGACGCGCTCATCAGACCGCCGGCTGAGTTAGCCCGTGGTCCAAGTACCAGAGCACTCTCGGAACTGAACGGCAGTTAACAGATCTCGCAGGCGCACAATCAGAAGAGAGATCAAATACAATAATAAACAAAAATAAATGTTAGTGAATAACATATATAAATATATTTATATAAGTGAATAATTAATTATCCAATAATCCACATATATATACAATACAAAAAAGTGAATAGATTATATATAAAATTATATTTAAACAAAGTGAAAAAATCCCAATTATCCACTAATGAATAAAATGTGAAAAAGTGAATAATGTTATAATATATCTAAAAAAGATAATAAGTTTATCTTAGAAATATGAAAAATTCCAAGGACTAACAAGTTGAAGTGCAAAAGTGCATTAGTGCAAATATACGTCAAATACAAAGAGGCGCTAATTTTATCGCAGAGATCCATTCCATCATACCCAAAATTCTAATTGGAACCTCCAGTCTCATATATATAGTCACAAAAATACATAAACTAATACCAGAAAAAACTCTCTATAAAAAATAATATAAAGAAAAAACAGAAAAGCACAAAAAGTAGAGAGGTATCCTGAGGGAAACAAATGAACATATCCATGCATTTTTATCTATCGAAGACAAAAGTCCATCAATTCAAGAAATATCTTGCACGAATTTCGGAAAGATGGTCCACACAGGTGCAGAATGGATCCCGCGATTAGAAAGCCATACATCACCAAACGGCACAATCTAAAGAAATTACAAAAAAAGAACAAATAAGTAAAAATTAAAAACACCAACCCACCCCTAAAAAGGCCACAGAATAGACCAAATAAATGACCAACCAATAATTATAAAAAAGAAACAAACCCAAAACTCTCATTGAGACCTAAATCGCTTTTAATCAAATTAAGACAACCTTTGCACATGCCGCATGGAAAAAAACCCAGTTTACCTGAATTTTTGATCATTTTCCTCTTATTGTCACTAGATACATAGTGACTATGCACCAAGATGTCCTTCAAATTTTAAGATCGTTTAGCCACAAATGTGGGGACAGCTGGAAGTATCTTCTTCAAAGTTGATTCCACTGATTTTGATACTGATAAGATCTATAAATGGCAATTTAAAAAACGTCTACCACAGACACATAGAACTAGGGAATTCTCTGAGACATCTGCTTCAGGTGCGGAGAGTAATACCTCATTCAGTGATGGTGAACATAGAAGAGATTTTTCATTAAGAAGTACTAATCAGAGGAAGAAGTTCCCGAATATGTTCAATAAACCCCAACGTGGACATAGAGGAAAGGATCACTTTAAGGTAGTTAATCTATCTCAACATATTTTGTCTCCAATTCAATTGAATGTTTTAGAAAAAGGTTTAACCTTCTCACCCTCTTCAAATGTTGATTCATTTACAGCGGTAAAAGATACACACTTATTCTCCAGAAAATTGATATTGAAAAAACTTCATTTTAATAATCAAAATTGTGATACTTTGACCACTAAAGAGGAAATTGAGGCCTTGGAGATTCTTGAATCTCTGGAAGGAGAAAATTCTACTAAACGTGTAAGTATGATTCCCAGCCATTTATTTGACAAATCTAAAAAATTTCCAGCGTTAGGGATTTGTCCTACTATTGATATATTTACACAATTAGTAACTAGTGATATTGAGGCATTGTGTAAATCTAAACACAACGAATCAAACCTGACCTTGAAAGAAAAAATGGCTATAGAGGACTTTAACCCCTTCCTGACATGAGACGTACTATCCCGTCCACGGTACCCGGGCCCGTATGACCGGGGACGGGATAGTACGTCTACCGCGATCAGCGGCGCCCACGTGGTGAGCGCCGCTGATCGCGGCCGGGTGTCAGCTGATTATCACAGCTGACACCCGGCACAATGTGTCAGGGGCGGTCACGGACCGCCCCCGACACATTAACCCCTTGCACACCGCGATCAAACGCGATCGCGGTGTACCGGGAGTTAAAGGGAAGCATCGGCAGGGAGGGGGCTCCCTCCGTGCTTCCCTGAGCCCCCCACGGCAGCGCAATGTGCAGCGCTGCTGCGGGGGACTCCTATCCTCCAGGCCCCCGAATCCAAGATGGCGACGGGGGCCTTCGGGGGCCTGGGGAAGCTGGCTTCCTCAGTGCCTGCAAAGCGCAGGCATGAGGAAGCCTTGTGCACTGCCTGTGACAGATTGCTGATCTGTCACAGTGATCTGTGATGTGACAGATCAGCGATCTGTCACAGGACAGTGATGTCCCACCTGGGACTATGTAATAAAGTAAAAAAAAATTTAAAAAAAAGTGTAAAAATAAATTAAAAAAAATCGCCAAATAAATTAGTAAAAAAAAAAAAAAATATTCCCCAATAAATTCATTTTTTTAAAATAATAAAAAAAAAAAACAATAAATGTACACATATTAGGTATCGCCGCGTCCGTAACGACCTGCCCTATAAAACTGTCCCATTAGTTAACCCCTTTAGCGAACCCCTTAAAAAATAAAAATAAAAAACGAAGCAAAAAATAATGATTTATTATCATACCGCCAAACAAAAAGTGCAATAACGCGAGATCAAAAAGACGCATATAAATATCCATGGTACCGCTGAAAACGTCATCTTGTCCCGCAAAAAACAAGCCGCCACACAGCATCATCAGCAAAAAAATAAAAAAGTTATAACTCGCAGAATAAAGCGATGCAAAAATAATTATTTTTTATATAAAATAGTTTTCATTGCATAAAACCGACAAAAACATAAAAAAACGACCTAAATGAGGTATCGCTGTAACCGTACTGACCCGAAGAATAAAAGCGCTTTATCAATTTTACCGCACGCGGAACGGTGTAAACGCACCCCCCCCAAAAGAAATTCATGAAACGCTGGTTTTTGTTCATTCTGCGTCCCAAAAATCGGAATAAAAAGCGATCAAAAAATTTCACGTGCCCGAAAATGGTACCAATAAAAACGTCAACTCGTCCCGCAAAAAATAAGACCTCACATGACTCGGTGGGTCAAAATACGGAAAAATTATAGCTCTCAATATGTGGTGATGCAAAAACTATTTTTACAATAAAAAGCGTCTTTTAGCGTGCGACAGCCGCCAAACATAAAAACCGCCATAAATAGTAAATCAAACCCCCCGTTATCACCCCTTTAGTTAGGGAAAAATAATAAAATAAAAAAAATGTATTTATTTCCATTTTTCCATTAGGGTTAGGGCTAGGGTTAGGGCTAGGGGTGTGTTGGGGTAGGGTTAGGTTAGGGTTAGGGCTAGGGTTAGGGTTAGGGCTAGGGTTAGGGTTAGGGCTAGGGCTAGGGCTAGGGTTAGGGCTAGGGTTAGGGCTAGGGTTAGGGCTAGGGTTAGGGCTAGGGTTAGGGGCGTGTTGGGGTTCGGGTTGGAGTTAGAATTGGGGGTTTCCACTGTTTGGGCACATCAGGGGCTCTCCAAATGCAACATGGCGTCTGATCTCAATTCCAGCCAATTCTGAGTTGAAAAAGTCAAATGGTGCTCCTTCCCTTCCAAGCTCTGCTATGCGCCCAAACAGTGTTTTACCCCCTCATGTAGGGTATCAGCCTACTCAGGACAAATTGCAAAACAATTTTTGGGGTCCAATTTCTCCTGTTACCCTTAGGAAAATAAAAAATTGGGGGCAAAAATATCATTTTTGTGGAAAAAAAATGATTTTTTTATTTTCACGTCCGAGTGTTATAAACTTCTGTGAAGCACTTGGGGGTTCAAAGTGCTCACCACACATCTAGATAAGTTCCGTGGGGGGTCTAGTGTCCAAAATGGGGTCACTTGTGGGGAGTTTCAATAGTTTAGGTACATCAGGGGCTCTCCAAACGCACATGACAACCGCAGACCATTCCATCAAAGTCTGCGTTCCAAAACGTCACTGCTTCCCTTCCGAGCCCCGACGTGTGTCCATACAGTAGTTTTCTCCCACATATGGGGTGTCAGCGTACTCAGGACAAATTGGACAACAACTTTTGGGGTCCAATTTCTCCTGGTACCCTTGGGAAAATAAAAAAAATGGTGACTAAAAGATCATGTTTGTGGAAAAAATACGAATTTTTTATTTTCACGCCCGGGCGTTGTAAACTTCTGTGAAGCACTGGGGGGGTCAAAGTGCTCACCACACATCTAGATAAGTTCCTTGGGGGGTCTAGTTTACAAAATGGTGTCATTTGTGGGGGGTTTCCACTGTTTAGGTACATTAGGGGCTCTCCAAAGGCAACATGACACCCGCAGACCATTCCATCAAAGTCTGCATTCCAAAACGTCACTACTTCCCTTCCGAGCCCTGACGTGTGCCCATACAGTAGTTTTCTCCCACATATGGGGTAGCAGCGTACTCAGGACAAATTGGAAAACAACTTTTGGGGTCCAATTTCTCCTGGTACCCTTGGGAAAATAAAAAAAATGGTGACTAAAAGATCATGTTTGTGGAAAAAATACGAATTTTTTATTTTCACGCCCGGGCGTTGTAAACTTCTGTGAAGCACTGGGGGGGTCAAAGTGCTCACCACACATCTAGATAAGTTCCTTGGGGGGTCTAGTTTACAAAATGGTGTCATTTGTGGGGGGTTTCCACTGTTTAGGTACATTAGGGGCTCTCCAAAGGCAACATGACACCCGCAGACCATTCCATCAAAGTCTGCATTCCAAAACGTCACTACTTCCCTTCCGAGCCCTGACGTGTGCCCATACAGTAGTTTTCTCCCACATATGGGGTAGCAGCGTACTCAGGACAAATTGGAAAACAACTTTTGGGGTCCAATTTCTCCTGGTACCCTTGGGAAAATAAAAAAATGGTGACTAAAAGATCATGTTTGTGGAAAAAATACGAATTTTTTATTTTCACGCCCGGGCGTTGTAAACTTCTGTGAAGCACTGGGGGGGTCAAAGTGCTCACCACACATCTAGATAAGTTCCTTGGGGGGTCTAGTTTACAAAATGGTGTCATTTGTGGGGGGTTTCCACTGTTTAGGTACATTAGGGGCTCTCCAAAGGCAATATCACACCCGCAGACCATTCCATCAAAGTCTGCATTCCAAAACGTCACTACTTCCCTTCCGAGCCCCGACGTGTGCCCATACAGTAGTTTTCTCCCACATATGGGGTATCAGCATACTCAGGACAAATTGGACAACAACTTTTGGGGTCCAATTTCTCCTGGTACCCTTGGGAAAATAAAAAAAATGGTGACTAAAAGATCATGTTTGTGGAAAAAATACGAATTTTTTATTTTCACGCCCGGGCGTTGTAAACTTCTGTGAAGCACTGGGGGGGTCAAAGTGCTCACCACACATCTAGATAAGTTCCTTGGGGGGTCTAGTTTACAAAATGGTGTCATTTGTGGGGGGTTTCCACTGTTTAGGTACATTAGGGGCTCTCCAAAGGCAATATCACACCCGCAGACCATTCCATCAAAGTCTGCATTCCAAAACGTCACTACTTCCCTTCCGAGCCCCGACGTGTGCCCATACAGTAGTTTTCTCCCACATATGGGGTATCAGCATACTCAGGACAAATTGGACAACAACTTTTGGGGTCCAATTTCTCCTGGTACCCTTGGGAAAATAAAAAAATGGTGACTAAAAGATCATGTTTGTGGAAAGAATACGAATTTTTTATTTTCACGCCCGGGCGTTGTAAACTTCTGTGAAGCACTGGGGGGGTCAAAGTGCTCACCACACATCTAGATAAGTTCCTTAGGGGGTCTAGTTTCCAAAATGGTGTCATTTGTGGGGGGTTCCACTGTTTTGGTACATCAGGAGTTTTCCAAACGCGACATGGTGTCCGATCTCAATTCCAGCCAAAAACGTCAAATGGCGCTGCTTCCCTTCCGAGCTCTGCCATGCCCCCAAATAGTGGTTTACCCCCACATGTGGGGTATCAGCGTACTCAGGACAAATTGCACAATAACTTTTAGGGTCCTGTTACCCTTGGAAAAATAAGAATTGAGGGTGAAAAGATCATTTTTGTGGAAAAAATATGATTTTTTAATTGTATGGCTTTATGTTATAAACTTCTGTGAAGCCCATGGGGGTTCAAAGTTCTCACCACACATCTAGATAAGTTCCTTAGGGTGTCTAGTTTCCTAAATGGTGTCATTTGTGGGGGGTTTCCACTGTTTTGGTACATCAGGGGTTTTCCAAACGCGACATGGTGTCCGATCTCAATTCCAGCCAAAAACGTCAAATGGCGCTGCTTCCCTTCCGAGCTCTGCCATGCGCCCAAATAGTGGTTTACCCCCACATGTGGGGTATCAGCGTACTCAGGACAAATTGCACAATAACTTTTAGGGTCCTGTTACCCTTGGGAAAATAAAAATTGGGGTGAAAAGATCATTTTTGTGGAAAAAATATGATTTTTTAATTGTACCGCTGTACGTTATAAACTTCTGTAAAGCCCTTGTGGGTTCAAAGTTCTCACCACATATCTAGATAAGTTCCTTGGGGGGTCTAGTTTCCAAAATGGGGTCACTTGTAGGGGGTTTCCACTGTTTAGGTACATCAGGGACTCTCCAAACGTGACATGGCGTCCAATCTGAATTCCAGCCAATTTTGCATTGAAAAAGTCAAACGGCGCTCCTTCCATTCTGAGCTCTGCAATGCGCCGAAACAGTCGTTCCCCCCCACATATCAGGTATCTGCGTACTCAGGACAAATTGCACAATAACTTTTGCAGTTCAATTTCTCCTGTTACCCTTGGTAAAATAAAAAAAATTGAACCTGAAGTATTTTTTTTATGAAAAAAAGTTAATGTTCATTTTTTTTTAAATATTCAAAAAAATTCCTGTGACGCACCTAAAGGGTTAATAAACTTCTTGAATGTGGTTTTGAGCACCTTAAGGGGTGCAGTTTTTAGAATGGTGTCACTTTTGTGTATTTTCTATCATATAGACCCCTCAAAGTGGCTTCAAATGTGATGTGGTCCTAAAAATAAAATGGTGTTGTAAAAATGAGAAATCGCTGGTCAACTTTTAACCCTTATAACTTCCTAACAAAAAAAAATTTTGGTTCCAAAATTGTGCTGATGTAAAGTAAACATGTGGGAAATGTTAGTTATCAAGTTTTTTGTGTGCCTTATCTCTGTGATTTAAGGGCATAAAAATTCAAAGTTGGAAAATTGCGAAATTTTCAAAATTTTCGCCAAATTTCCGTTTTTCTCACAAATAAACGCAAGTTATTTGAATGAAATTTTACCACTAACATGAAGTACAATATGTCACGAGAAAACAATGTCAGAATCACCGGGATCCATGGAAGCGTTCGAGAGTTATGACCTCATAAAGGTACAGTGGTCAGAATTGTAAAAATTGGCCCGGTCATGAACGTGCAAACCACCCTTGGGGGTGAAGGGGTTAAAACATGGGATGATGTCGTTTTTAAAGCGGCTAATAAAGGAGGTAATTTAGTTATCTGGCCAGTCGAATTATATGAAAAACAGGCCAATTCAACTCCTTAACGATAAAAGATGTTATCGGAAACTAACCCATAATCCAATATCCTCTTTTCAGGCTAAATTAGTTGATATTCTTGAAGATGCATTTTCTCAGGGAATTATTTCAAAGAAACTACTGGACAATGTACGGAGTTTTCACCCGAGATTGGCTACTTTTTATTTGATCCCTAAATTGCACAAAGATCCTCTGGACCCTCCTGGGCGCCCCATTGTGGCAGGTAACTCCAGTCTATGTGAAATTATTTCTGGTATCGTTGATTTTTTTCCTTAAACCATTGGCCGCAGAACTACCATCATTCGTGAGAGACACCACATCTGCATTACAGAGAATTGATCAGATTCAGTTAGACCGTGACATGGTCCTAGTGACTGCAGATGTGGAGTCTCTATACACGTCTATTAGACATCAAGATGGATTGGCTGCGGTCAAACTTTTTTTGAGCTCCAGTAATATTGATCACTCCATTGCTGATTTAATCCTGGTGTTTTTGGAATTCCTCCTTTATCATAATGTTTTTACATTTAATGGAGGTATTTTTTTACAGTTACAGGGTACAGCAATGGGGGCTTCCTGCGCCCCGGCTTAAGCTAATTTGTTTCTAGGTGCATGGGAACGGAGCATTTTTCAGGGTGATCTCATTCCAGGTATGGACAATGTCCATAACTGGATGAGATATATTGACGATATCCTATTCATATGGGACGGATCCAGTGATGATCTATGTGCTCTCATTGACAGGCTCAATCAAAATGACATCAATGTGAAACTCACCTTCAAATATGGACGTAGTTTGGAATTCTTGGATATTTTCATATCTGCTTCTCCGGATGGTCATCTATCTACAGATGTATTCCGCAAGCCCACGGCTACTAATGCCTTTCTGTTGGCGCAGTCATCACATCCAAGATCTATGATCAATGGAATACCTATTGGTCAGTTTCTTCGTATTAAAAGAATCTGTTCTGATACTCAGACTTTTGAGAAACAAGCAGTGGACCTTTCCAGGAGATTTATTGAGAGAGGTTATAGTAAAAAATCCATCAGACGTGGATATTTGAGAGCTTCCAAGTCTAATAGAAACCAATTACTCTATGGCTCTTTGAAGAAACAGGAGGAATCCACCAATTCTAATACCGTATGATTTATATCTACGTTTAATAATCAATGGCAAAATCTTACTGATATTGTACGGAAACATTGGAATGTACTTTTGGTTGATCCAACTTTGAAGAAGATACTTCCAGCTGTCCCCACATTTGTGACTAAACGATCTAAAAATTTGAAGGACATCTTGGTGCATAGTCACTATGTATCTAGTGACAATAAGAGGAAAATGATCAAAAATTCAGGTAAACCGGGTTTTTTTCCATGCGGCATGTGCAAAGGTTGTCTTAATTTGATTAAAAGCGATTCGTTCTCTAGTCAGGATGGGACTAGGATTTTTGAAATTAGGAAACATATCAGTTGTTCGTCACATGGTGTAATTTATTATGCCCAATGTCCGTGTGATAAGATATACATTGGTCTTACCACGCGTGAACTTAAAATCAGAGTTCGTGAACATGTGAGGGACATTGAGAAAGCCATCTATGTAGAGGATGATTCCAGTCTTAAAACTTTACCTAGACACTTCAAACGTTATCATCAGTGTAATGCTAGGGGACTAGCCATTAGGGGGATAGATTTGGTTTCTCTTGATATCAGGGGTGGGGATTTGAGCAGGATTCTTGCTCAAAAGGAAAGTCAATGGATTTACCGCTTGGGCACTAAGAGCCCTTTAGGTCTCAATGAGAGTTTTGGGTTTGTTTCTTTTTTATAATTATTGGTTGGTCATTTATGTGGTCTATTCTGTGGCCTTTTTAGGGGTGGGTTGGTGTTTTTAATTTTTACTTATTTGTTCTTTTTTTGTAATTTCTTTAGATTGTGCCGTTTGGTGATGTATGGCTTTCTAATCGCGGGATCCATTCTGCACCTGTGTGGACCATCTTTCCGAAATTCGTGCAAGATATTTCTTGAATTGATGGTCTTTTGTCTTCGATAGATAAAAATGCATGGATATGTTCATTTGTTTCCCTCAGGATACCTCTCTACTTTTTGTGCTTTTCTGTTTTTTCTTTATATTATTTTTTATAGAGAGTTTTTTCTGGTATTAGTTTATGTATTTTTGTGACTATATGTATGAGACTGGAGGTTCCAATTAGAATTTTGGGTATGATGGAATGGATCTCTGCGATAAAATTAGCGCCTCTTTGTATTTGACGTATATTTGCACTAATGCACTTTTGCACTTCAACTTGTTAGTCCTTGGAATTTTTCATATTTCTAAGATAAACTTATTATCTTTTTTAGATATATTATAACATTATTCACTTTTTCACATTTTATTCATTAGTGGATAATTGGGATTTTTTCACTTTGTTTAAATATAATTTTATATATAATCTATTCACTTTTTTGTATTGTATATATATGTGGATTATTGGATAATTAATTATTCACTTATATAAATATATTTATATATGTTATTCACTAACATTTATTTTTGTTTATTATTGTATTTGATCTCTCTTCTGATTGTGCGCCTGCGAGATCTGTTAACTGCCGTTCAGTTCCGAGAGTGCTCTGGTACTTGGACCACGGGCTAACTCAGCCGGCGGTCTGATGGGCGCGTCCCTGGAAGTGAGTTTCATACGGCGGTGTCTGACCACGCATGCGCCGCCAATATCAGAGAGAGATGATACGTCAGTCACTTCATATTCACTTGGCGCTTGGTGATTGGTTCTTGGTGCTATTTAACACAGCCCGCCCGTTACCTGAACACGCCCCCGGAAGAAGCTTGCTGTGAAACGCGCGTTGGGGTGGAGGAGGCTGCGGTGCCCATGTTTTATTGAGTCCACTGTGATCAGGTATTTTTATAGTATATTTTTCTGGCCTTATTACATACTTTATAGTGGTCAGCTTAGATAGATCTGCATGAGGACTTAGATGTTAGCGTCATGCTGTTTCCATATTTAACTGCTACATGTATTATGCCATTTAAGGTTATATAATAAGACACCTATAGTAGATCATTTTGGGTCTAGTTTTTAGCGGTTTATCCTAGGCTGATTTATTTGTGGACTTAGACAATTATGTCATGTTGCCGGTACATTTATCCTTCATATATATTATGCTGTCCAGGATATTTTTGATACATTTAGATATTTAACTATTTATATACAGCAGTGTATTTTGAAGGCTTTTTTGCACTTTTTGCCTCTTGAGTGCTCATTCTCTACCTTTATATGTGATTTTCTGTGCCTCATTATTATGCCTGTTCACATCTGATTGATATAGGGCTAGTTGCGCATTCTTTTGGGCATTTTTTCATATTTTTCATGTTTTTTGTAAATGATTATTTTTATACATTTTTTCTGGATCTCTTCATTATTCCGGCAATTGGTATTATGCTAGTATGGTATGTTTTTTGTTGATTTCAGCCCTCCAGCATGGTATAATACAGCCCAGCATGGTATATAGCCCCCCAGCATGGTATAATACAGCCCAGCATGGTATATAGCCCCCCAGCATGGTATAATTCAGCCCAGCATGGTATGATACAGCCCAGCATGGTATATAGCCCCCCCCAGCATGGTATGATACAGCCCAGCATGGTATATAGCCCCCCCGCAGCATGGTATAATACAGCCCAGCATGGTATATAGCCCCCCAGCATGGTATAATACAGCCCAGCATGGTATGTAGCCCCCCCAGCATGGTATAATACAGCCCAGCATGGTATATAGCCCCCCAGTATGGTATAATACAGCCCAGCATGGTATATAGCCCCCCAGCATGGTATAATACAGCCCAGCATGGTATATAGCCCCCCCAGCATGGTATAATACAGCCCAGCATGGTATATAGCCCCCCCAGCATGGTATAATACAGCCCAGCATGGTATATAGCCCCCCAGCATGGTATGATACAGCCCAACATGGTATATAGCCCCCCCAGCATGGTATAATACAGCCCAGCATGGTATATAGCTCCCCAGCATGGTATAATACAGCCCAGCATGGTATATAGCTCCCCAGCATGGTATATAGCCTCCCAGCATGGTATAATACAGCCCAGCATGGTATATAGCCCCACAGCATGGTATAACACAGCCCAGCATGGCATATAGCCCCCCAGCATGGTATAATACAGCCCAGCATGGTATATAGCTCTCCAGCTTGGTATTTAGCCCTCATCATTGTATATAGCCCCCCCAGCATGATATATAGCCCCCCCAGCATGGTATACTACAGCACAGTTTGGTATATAGCTCCCCAGCTTGGTATATAGCCCCCCAGCTTGGTATATAGCCCCCCAGCATGGTATGATACAGCACAGCTTGGTATATAGCCCCCCAGCATGGTATATAGCCCCCCCAGCATGGTATAATACAGCACAGCTTGGTATATAGCTGTGCAGCTTGGTATATAGCCCCCATCATTGTATATAGCCCCCCAGCTTGGTATATAGCCCCCCAGCATGGTATGATACAGCACAGCTTGGTATATAACCCCCCAGCATGGTATAATACAGCACAGCTTGGTATATAGCTCTCCAGCTTGGTATATAGCCCCCATCATTGTATATAGCCCCCCCCAGCATGATATATAGCCCCCCCAGCATGGTATACTACAGCACAGTTTGGTATATAGCTCACCAGCTTGGTATATAGCCCTCCATCATTGTATATAGCCCTCCATCATTGTATATAGCCCCCCAGCTTGGTATATAGCCCCCCAGCATGGTATGATACAGCACAGCTTGGTATATAACCCCCCAGCATGGTATATAGCCCCCCAGCATGGTATAATACAGCCCAGCATGGTATATAGCCCCACAGCATGGTATAATACAGCCCAGCATGGTATATAGTCCCCCAGCATGGTATAATACAGCCCAGCATGGTATATAGCCCCCCCAGCATGGTATAATACAGCACAGCTTGGTATATAGCCCCCATCATTGTATATAGCCCCCCCCCCAGCATGATATATAGCCCCCCCAGCATGGTATACTACAGCACAGTTTGGTATATAGCTCACCAGCTTGGTATATAGCCCTCCATCATTGTATATAGCCCTCCATCATTGTATATAGCCCCCCAGCTTGGTATATAGCCCCCCAGCATGGTATGATACAGCACAGCTTGGTATATAACCCCCCAGCATAGTATATAGCCCCCCAGCATGGTATAATACAGCCCAGCATGGTATATAGCCCCACAGCATGGTATAATACAGCCCAGCATGGTATATAGCCCCCCAGCATGGTATAATACAGCCCAGCATGGTATATAGCCCCCCCAGCATGGTATAATACAGCACAGCTTGGTATATAGCCCCCATCATTGTATATAGCCCCCCCCCAGCATGATATATAGCCCCCCCAGCATGGTATACTACAGCACAGTTTGGTATATAGCTCCCCAGCTTGGTATATAGCCCCCCATCATTGTATATAGCCCCCCAGCATGGTGTAATACAGCCCAGCATGGTATATAGCCCCCCCAGCATGGTATGATACAGCACAGCTTGGTATATAGCCCCCCTATCATTGTATATAGCCCCCCCAGCATGGTATAATACAGCCCAGCATGGTATATAGCCCCCCCAGCATGGTATGATACAGCACAGCTTGGTATATAACCCCCCAGCATGGTATATAGCCCCCCCAGCATGGTATAATACAGCCCAGCATGGTAGGATACAGCCCACTAGTGTTGTGGTACGGTGCGTTGTGATGTGTAGCAATCCTGATGCATCCTGATCCAGATTAGATCCCTATACTTAACATAGGGATGCAGGGACCTGCGTTTGCATCAGGATCAGGAGGCATCAGGTGCACCAACACATATCACAGCACTTACTAATTCTCAGAGGACATTAACAAAAAATGCCACAATACATGGTAAGACTACAACCGAGGAGGAGCCGGGGCCTGATCACAAGAGCTGACAATCTGAGGAAGCAGCAATGCTGAATAACAGTCTACACTGCGTCATACGGGGAGAATGAGGCCCTCACTTCACAGGCAAAGACCTAGAACGAGCACTGTGGAAAACGGATTTCTGTTTAAAAAAAGAGCCGTTTAAAGAGCCAAAAGAGCCGGCTCTTTATGGTGAGCGGAGCCGAATGAGCCGGATCACCAAAAAGAGCCGAACTTCCCATCACTAGTTCAGTTCAGCGGAAAAGGCGGGACTAACAGGTTTGAACGCGTCATCCAATCAAAACGCGTTGTCATATGATCGCCAGATGTACTGACCAATCGGCGTGCAGAAAATGTTGCCAGGCGGCGGGGCTATGCCTTCAGCCTTCCAGAAAAGAGCGGGCGAGCGGTTGCTAGGGACGCGCTCTGTAGATTAGTTTACAGGGACGGTTCCTATCTGCTAAAGTGTGGGCGGGATCTGAGGACCGAAGTCCCTCCCCCAGACGGATTACAGTAACATCGGCCGACCCCGCCTGTTGATCTGAAGAGTCTCCACTGCGGCGGGGCTTACCCTGCTTCATGGGTGGGAGAGCTGAGGCCTGGGCAGCTGTGTGAATGGCGCTGTCACTGAGAGTCTCCAGGAAACTGGCGACCATCGCTGAGATCAGATCGGAGGCGATCACAGGAGCTGCTCCCAGTAACTCCGGGCTGCAGTCTCCTCACTGCCAATCACAGTCACGACTGACAGTAATGCTGGAACACGTGACAGTTAATAAAAACTATATATACAGATTTGTTAACTTAATTATTTTTATGGAGCTGCAACTTTTCTGCATTTTTCAATCACTTTTGTAACATAAAAATTACACAAAACTCATTGAAGTCCGTCTGTCACCGTGACACTGGGCTCTGCGGCCAGGCTGCGGCACAGCGGGAGGGATGAGCAGATTCCTGGACACTTGTGGGGAAAGATTCACTAAAACTATGAGTCACTATGAGTCCAGTGGGCGGTCCTACTAATGAGTGACAGTCTTCCCTGTGTGACTGCATGGAGATGTAAATCACTGGTAGGACCACCCTCTGGCTGTAATGATCCCAGAGGGGGCAACTGGACCAGTGCTGGACGCCCCCCGCCGTCACCATCGCTTATTTCAGCTGGATGTGCGTCTGAGGATGCACAGTCAGGTGAAACGCATTGCGGCGCAGAAACCCGCCGACTCCCTGCATCTCAAATATCATATACAGTTGTGGCCAAAAGTATTGACACCCCTGCAATTCTGTCAGATAATACTCAGTTTCTTCCTGAAAATGATTGCAAACACAAATTCTTTGCTATTATTATCTTCATTTAATGTTTTAACCCCTTAGTGACAGAGCCAGTTTGCAGCTTAATGACCGGGCCAATTTTTACAATTCTGACCACTGTCCCTTTATGAGGTTATAACTCTGGGACGCTTTAATGGATCCCGCTGATTCTGAGACTGTTTTTTCGTGACATATTGTACTTCATGTTAGTGGTAACATTTCTTCGATAAGTCTTGTGTTTATTTATGAAAAAAATGGAAATCTGGTGAAAATTTAGAAAATGTTGCAATTTTAAAACTTTAAATTTTTATGCCCTTAAATCAGAGAGATGTGTCACACAAATTTCTTAATAAATAACATTTCCCACATGTGTACTTTACATCAGCACAATTTTGGAACCAACATTTTTTTTGTTAGGAAGTTATATGGGTTAAAAGTTGACCAGCGATTTCTCATTTTTACAACAAAATTTACAAAACCATTTTTTTAGGGACCACATCATAAAGTCATTTTGAGGGGTGTACATGACAGAAAATACCCAAAAGTGGCACCATTCTAAAAACTAGACCCCTCAAGGTGCTCAAAACCACATTCAAGAAGTTTATTAACCCTTTAAGTGCTTCACAGAAACTAAAGCAATGTGGAAGGAAAAAATTAACATTTAACTTAACAGTTAACTTTTTTTTGCAAAAAAATTACTTTAGAACCAATTTTTTTTATTTTCACAAGTGTTAAAAGAGAAAATCAACCACAAAATTTGTTGTACAATTTCTCCTGAATACGCCGATACCCCATATGTGGGGGTAAACCTTTTTCAGCACACGGCAGAGCTCGCAAGGGATGGAGCGCCGTTTGACTTTTTCACTTTTTGGCTGGATTGGAATCGGATGCCATGTTGCGTTCGGAGAGCCCTTAATGTGCCTAAACAGTGGCAAACTCCAACAAGTGACCCCATTTTGGAAACTAGACCCATTAACCCCTTCACCCCCAAGGGTGGTTTGCACGTTCATGACCGGGCCAATTTTTACAATTCTGACCACTGTACCTTTATGAGGTCATAACTCTGGAACGCTTCCATGGATCCCGGTGATTCTGACATTGTTTTCTCGTGACATATTGTACTTCATGTTAGTGGTAAAATTTCATTCAAATAACTTGCGTTTATTTGTGAGAAAAACGGAAATTTGGCGAAAATTTTGAAAATTTCGCAATTTTCCAACTTTGATTTTTTTTGCCCTTAAATCACAGAGATACGGCACACAAAAAACTTGTTAACTAACATTTCCCACATGTTTACTTTACATCAGCACAATTTTGGAACCAACATTTTTTTTCGTTAGGAAGTTATAAGGGTTAAAAGTTGACCAGCGATTTCTCATTTTTACAACACCATTTTATTTTTAGGACCACATCACATTTGAAGCCACTTTGAGGGGTCTATATGATAGAAAATACCCAAGAGTGACACCATTCTAAAAACTGCACCCCTTAAGGTGCTCAAAACCACTTTCAAGAAGTTTATTAACCCTTTAGGTGCGTCACAGGAATTTTTTTGAATATTTAAAAAAAAATGAACATTAACTTTTTTTCATAAAAAAAATACTTCAGGTTCAATTTTTTTTATTTTACCAAGGGTAACAGGAGAAATTGAACTGCAAAAGTTATTGTGCAATTTGTTCTGAGTACGCAGATACCTGATATGTGGGGGGGAACGACTGTTTCGGCGCATGGCAGAGCTCAGAATGGAAGGAGCGCCGTTTGACTTTTTCAATGCAAAATTGTCTGGAATTCAGATTGGACGCCATGTCACGTTTGGAGAGTCCCTGATGTACCTAAACAGTGGAAACCCCCTACAAGTGACCCCATTTTGGAAACTAGACCCCCCAAGGAACTTATCTAGATATGTGGTGAGAACTTTGAACCCACAAGGGCTTTACAGAAGTTTATAACGTACAGCGGTACAATTAAAAAATCATATTTTTTCCACAAAAATGATCTTTTCACCCCAATTTTTATTTTCCCAAGGGTAACAGGACCCTAAAAGTTATTGTGCAATTTGTCCTGAGTACGCTGATACCCCACATGTGGGGGTAAACCACTATTTGGGCGCATGGCAGAGCTCGGAAGGGAAGCAGCGCCATTTGACGTTTTTGGCTGGAATTGAGATCGCGTTTGGAAAACTCCTGATGCACCAAAACAGTGGAAACCCCCCACAAATGACACCATTTTGGAAACTAGACCCCCTAAGGAACTTATCTAGATGTGTGGTGAGAACTTTGAACCCCCATGGGCTTCACAGAAGTTTACAACGCCCGGGCGTGAAAATAAAAAATTCGTATTTTTTCCACAAACATGATCTTTTAGTCACCATTTTTTTATTTTCCCAAGGGTACCAGGAGAAATTGGACACCAAAAGTTGTTGTCCAATTTGTCCTGAGTATGCTGACACCCCATATGTGGGAGAAAACTACTGTATGGACACACGTCGGGGCTCGGAAGGGAAGTAGTGACGTTTTGGAATGCAGACTTTGATGGAATGGTCTGCGGGTGTCATGTTGCCTTTGGAGAGCCCCTAATGTACCTAAACAGTGGAAACCCCCCACAAATGACACCATTTTGTAAACTAGACCCCCCAAGGAACTTATCTAGATGTGTGGTGAGCACTTTGAACCCCCCAGTGCTTCACAGAAGTTTACAACGCCCGGGCGTGAAAATAAAAAATTCGTATTTTTTCCACAAACATGATCTTTTAGTCACCATTTTTTTATTTTCCCAAGGGTACCAGGAGAAATTGGACCCCAAAAGTTGTTGTCCAATTTGTCCTGAGTACGCTGACACCCCATATGTGGGAGAAAACTACTGTATGGACACACGTCGGGGCTCGGAAGGGAAGCAGTGACGTTTTGGAATGCAGACTTTGATGGAATGGTCTGCGGGTGTCATGTGCGTTTGGAGAGCCCCTGATGTACCTAAACTATTGAAACTCCCCACAAGTGACCCCATTTTGGACACTAGACCCCCCACGGAACTTATCTAGATGTGTGGTGAGCACTTTGAACCCCCAAGTGCTTCACAGAAGTTTATAACACTCGGACGTGAAAATAAAAAAATCATTTTTTTCCACAAAAATGATATTTTTGCCCCCAATTTTTTATTTTCCTAAGGGTAACAGGAGAAATTGGACCCCAAAAATTGTTTTGCAATTTGTCCTGAGTAGGCTGATACCCTACATGTGGGGGTAAAACACTGTTTGGGCGCATAGCAGAGCTTGGAAGGGAAGGAGCACCATTTGACTTTTTCAACTCAGAATTGGCTGGAATTGAGATCAGACGCCATGTTGCATTTGGAGAGCCCCTGATGTGCCCAAACAGTGGAAACCCCCAATTCTAACTCGAACCCGAACCCCAACCCGCCCCTAACCCTAGCCCTAACCCTACCCCAACACACCCCTAGCCCTAACCCTAACCCTAATGGAAATAAATACATTTTTTTTATTTTATTATTTTTCCCTAACTAAGGGGGTGATAACGGGGGGTTTGATTTACTATTTATGGCGGTTTTTATGTTTGGCAGCTGTCGCACGCTAAAAGACGCTTTTTATTGTAAAAATAGTTTTTGCATCACCACATATTGAGAGCTATAATTTTTCCGTATTTTGACCCACCGAGTCATGTGAGGTCTTATTTTTTGCGGGACGAGTTGACGTTTTTATTGGTACCATTTTCGGGCACGTGGAATTTTTTGATCGCTTTTTATTCCGATTTTTGGGACGCAGAATGCACAAAAACCAGCGTTTCATGAATTTCTTTTGGGGGGGGGTGCGTTTACACCGTTCCGCGTGCGGTAAAATTGATAAAGAGGTTTTATTCTTCACGTCAGTACGGTTACAGCGATACCTCATTTAGGTCTTTTTTTATGTTTTTGTCGGTTTTATGCAATGAAAACTATTTTATGTAAAAAATAATTATTTTTGCATTGCTTTATTCAGCGAGCTATAACTTTTTTATTTTTTCGCTGATGATGCTGTGTGGCAGCTCGTTTTTTGCGGGACAAGATGACGTTTTCAGCGGTACCATGGATATTTATATGCGTCTTTTTGATCGCGCGTTATTACACTTTTTGTTTGGCGGTATGATAATAAATCATTATTTTTTGCTTCGTTTTTTATTTTTATTTTTTAAGGGGTTCGCTAAAGGGGTTAACTAATGGGACAGTTTTATAGGGCGGGTCGTTACGGACGCGGCGATACCTAATATGTGTACTTTTATTGTTTTTTTTTTATTATTTCCAAAAAATGGATTTATTTTGGGAATTTTTTTTTTTTTTTCCAATATATTTGGCGATTTTTTTTAAATTATTTTGACACTTTTTTTATTTATTTTTTTACTTTATTAAATAGTCCCAGGTGGGACATCACTGTCCTGTGACAGATCGCTGATCTGTCACATCACAGATCACTGTGACAGATCAGCGATCTGACACAGGCACTGCAGAAGGCTTCCTCATGCCTGCGCTTTGCAGGCACTGAGGAAGCCAGCTTCCTCAGGCCCCCGAAGCCATCTTGGATTCGGGGGCCTGGAGGAAAGGAGCCACCCGCAGCAGCGCTGCACATTGCGCTGCCGTGGGGGGCTCAGGGAAGCACGGAGGGAGCCCCCTCCCTGCCGATGCTTCCCTTTAACCCCCGATACACCGCGATCGTGTTTGATCGCGGTGTGCAAGGGGTTAACGTGTCGGGGGCGGTCCGTGACCGCCCCTGACACATTGTGCCGGGTGTCAGCAGTGATAATCAGCTGACACCCGGCCGCGATCAGCGGCGCTCACCACGTGGGCGCCGCTGATCGCGGTAGACGTACTATCCCGTCCACGGTCATACGGGCCCGGGTACCGTGGACGGGATAGTACGTCGGATGTCAGGAAGGGGTTAAGGAACTTATCTAGATGTGTGGTGAGCACTTTGAACCTTCAAGTGCTTCACAGAAGTTTATAACGTAGAGCCGTGAAAATAAGAAATCTATTTTTTTTCCACAAAAATGATCTTTTCGCCCCCAAATTTTTATTTTTACAACGGTAACAGGAGAAATCATACCCCCAGAGTTATTGTGCAATTTGTCCTGAGTACGCTGATACCCCTTATGTGGGGGGGGAACCACTGTTTGGGCGCATGGGAGAGTTTGGAAGGGAAGGAGTGACATTTTGGAATGCAGACTTTTATGGAATGGTCTGCGGGCATCATGTTGCGTTTTGCAGAGCCCCTGATGGGCCTAAACAGTGGAAACCCCCCACAAGTGACCCCATTTTGGAAATTAGACCCTCTAAGGAACTTATCTAGATGTGTGGTGAGCACTTTGAACCCCCAAGCGCTTCACAAAAGTTTATAAACGCAGAGCCGTGAAAATAAAAAGTCTTTTTTATTTCCACAAAAGTGATTTTTTAGACCCCCAAAGTTGGTAAATAGTGGAAACCCCTCAATTCTTGCTCCAACCCTAACCCCAACACACCCCTAACCCTAATCCCAACCCTAATCCCAACCCTAATCCCTAATCCTAATTCTAACCCTAATCCTAGTTCGCCCTAACCCTAATTCTAACCCTAGCCGTGACCCGAGCCCTAACCCTAGCCCTAACCCTAGCCTAACCCTAGCCCAACCCTAACCCTAGCCCAACCCTAACCCTAGCCCAACCCTAACCCTAGCCCAACCCTAGCCCTAACCCTACCCCAACCCTAACCCTAGCCCTAGCCCTAACCCAACCCTAACCCTAATGGAAAACTGAAAAAAAAAATATTTTCTTTATTTCATTATATTTGCCTATATAAGGGGGTGATAAACGGGGGGGTTATGTACTATTTTTTCATTTTGATCACTATGATCGTTTATCATAGTGATCAAAATAATGAATGGAATCTGCCAGCCGGAGCCGGCAGATTCCCGGCGGGAGCACTGCGCATGCGCCCTCCATTTTCAAGATGGCGGCGCCCATCGGAGGACGCCGGCGGGACGTGGGACCACCGAGAGGGGACGGAGGGCCACGGAGAGGTACCGGGGGGGATCGGGGACCCTATTTCTCTCTCCTCTGATGTGCGGTCACATCAGAGGAGAGAGAAATTAAATGTAAAATCGCTTTTTTTTTTTTGCGGTCGCCGTTATAGGGTTAATAACGGCGATCGCAAAAGCGGGGTCGGTAAAAACCGACAGATTCAAGTTCTCTGGGGTCTCGGCTACCCCTGGCAGCCGAGACCCCGGAGAAAATCCGACACTGGGGGCGCTATTCACTTAAATCACAGCGCCGTGAATTAACGGCGCTGTGGTTTTAGTACCCTTAACTACAGCCGTTAAAAGGCGTATCGGCGGTCGTTAACCCCTTCACCCCCAAGGGTGGTTTGCACGTTCATGACCGAGCCAATTTTTACAATTCTGACCACTGTCCCTTTATGAGGTTATAACTCTGGAACGCTTCAACGGATCTAGGCGATTCTGAGATTGTTTTCTCGTGACATATTGTACTTCACTTTAGTGGTTAAAATTTTTCGCTATAACTTGCGTTTATTTATGAAAAAAACAGAAATATGGCAAAAATTTTGAAAATTTTGCAATTTTCAAACTTTGAATTTGTATGCCCTTAAAACAGAGAAATATGTGACACAAAATAGTTACTAAATAACATTTCCCACATGTCTACTTTACATCAGCACAATTTGGGAAACATTTTTTTGTTAGGAAGTTATAAGGGTTAAAATTTGACCAGCGATTTCTAATTTTTAAAACAAAACTTACAAAACCATTTTTTTTAGGGACCACCTCACATTTGAAGTCACTTTGAGGGGTCTATATGTCAGAAAATACCCAAAATTGACACCATTCTAAAAAGTGCACCCCTGAAGCTACTCAAAATGACATTCAAGAAGATTAATAACCCTTCAGGTGCTTCACAGGAGCAGAAGCAACGTGGAAGGAAAAAATGAACATTTAACTTTTTAGTCACAAAAATAATATTTTAGCAACAATTTTTTTATTTTCCCAAGGGTAACAGGAGAAATTGGACCCCAAAGGTTGTTGTCAAATTTGCCCTGAGTACGCTGATACCCAATATGTGGGGGGGACCACTGATTGGGCACAAGGCAGGGCTCAGAAGGGAAGGAGCCCCGTTTGACTTTTTCAACCTAAAATTGGCTGGAATTGAGATCGGATGCCATGTCGCGTTTGACGAGCGTCTGATGTGCCTAAACATTGGAAACCCCCCACAAGTGACCCCATTTTGGAAACTAGACCCCCTAAGGAACTTATCTAGATGTGTGGTGACCACTTTGAAGCCCCAAGGGCTTCACAGAAGTTTATAACACCCGGGCGTGAAAATAAAAAATCATATTTTTTCCACAAACATGATAATTTAGTCCCCAATATTTTGTTTTCCCAAGGGTAACAGGAGAAATTGGACTCCAAATGTTGTTGTCAAATTTGTCCTGAGTACGCTGATACCCAATATGTGGGGGGAACCACTGTTTGAGCACATGGCAGGGCTCAGAAGGGAAGGAGCCCCGTTTGACTTTTTCAACCTAAAATTGGCTGGAATTGAGATCGGACGCCATGTCGCGTTTGGCGAGCGTCTGATGTGCCTAAACAGTGGAAACCCCCCACAAGTGACACCATTTTGGAAACTAGACCCCCTAAGGAACTTATCTAGATGTGTGGTGACCACTTTGAACCCCCAAGGGCTTCACAGAAGTTTATAACGCCTGGGCGTGAAAATAAAAAATCATATTTTTTCCACAAACATGATCATTTAGTCCCCAATATTTTGTTTTCCCAAGGGTAACACGAGAAATTGGACCCCAAAGGTTGTTGTCAAATTTGTCCTGAGTACGCTGATACCCAATATGTGGGGGGGAACCACTGTTTGGGCACATGGCAGGGCTCAGAAGAGAAGGAGCCCCGTTTGACTTTTTCAACCTAAAATTGGCTGGAATTGAGATCGGACGCCATGTCGCGTTTGACGAGCGTCTGATGTGCCTAAACAGTGGAAACCCCCCTCAAGTGACCCCATTTTGGAAACTAGACCCCCTAAGGAACTTATCTAGATGTGTGGTGACCACTTTGAACCCCCAAGGGCTTCACAGAAGTTTATAACGCCTGGGCGTGAAAATAAAAAATCATATTTTTTCCACAAACATGATCATTTAGTCCCCAATATTTTGTTTTCCCAAGGGTAACAAGAGAAGTTGGACCCCAAAGGTTGTTGTCAAATTTGTCCTGAGTACGCTGATACCCAATAGGTGGGGGGGAACCACTGTTTGGGCACATGGCAGGGCTCAGAAGGGAAGGAGCCCCGTTTGACTTTTTCAACCTAAAATTGGCTGGAATTGAGATTGGACGCCATGTCGCGTTTGGCGAGCGTCTGATGTGCCTAAACAGTGGAAACCCCCCACAAGTGACCCCATTTTGGAAACTAGACCCCCTAAGGAACTTATTTAGATGTGTGGTGACCACTTTGAACCCCCAAGGGCTTCACAGAAGTTTATAACGCCTGGGCGTGAAAATAAAAAATCATATTTTTTCCACAAACATGATCATTTAGTCCCCAATATTTTGTTTTCCCAAGGGTAACAGGAGAAATTGGACCCCAAAGGTTGTTGTCAAATTTGTCCTGAGTACGCTGATACCCAATATGTGGGGGGGAACCACTGTTTGGGCACATGGCAGGGCTCAGAAGGGAAGGAGCCCCGTTTGACTTTTTCAACCTAAAATTGGCTGGAATTGAGATCGGACGCCATGTCGCGTTTGACGAGCGTCTGATGTGCCTAAACAGTGGAAACCCCCCTCAAGTGACCCCATTTTGGAAACTAGACCCCCTAAGGAACTTATCTAGATGTGTGGTGACCACTTTGAACCCCCAAGGGCTTCACAGAAGTTTATAACGCCTGGGCGTGAAAATAAAAAATCATATTTTTTCCACAAACATGATCATTTAGTCCCCAATATTTTGTTTTCCCAAGGGTAACAAGAGAAGTTGGACCCCAAAGGTTGTTGTCAAATTTGTCCTGAGTACGCTGATACCCAATATGTGGGGGGAACCACTGTTTGGGTACATGGCAGGGCTCAGAAGGGAAGGAGCCCTGTTTGACTTTTTCAACCTAAAATTGGCTGGAATTGAGATCGGACGCCATGTCACGTTTGACGAGCGTCTGATGTGCCTAAACAGTGGAAACCCCCCCTCAAGTGACCCCATTTTGGAAACTAGACCCCCTAAGGAACTTATCTAGATGTGTGGTGACCACTTTGAACCCCCAAGGGCTTCACAGAAGTTTATAACGCCTGGGCGTGAAAATAAAAAATCATATTTTTTCCACAAACATGATCATTTAGTCCCCAATATTTTGTTTTCCCAAGGGTAACAGGAGAAATTGGACCCCAAAGGTTGTTGTCAAATTTGTCCGGAGTACGCTGATACCCAATATGTGGGGGGGAACCACTGTTTGGGCACATGGCAGGGCTCAGAAGGGAAGGAGCCCCGTTTGACTTTTTCAACCTAAAATTGGCTGGAATTGAGATCGGACGCCATGTCGCGTTTGACGAGCGTCTGATGTGCCTAAACAGTGGAAACCCCCCACAAGTGACCCCATTTTGGAAACTAGACCCCCTAATGAACTTATCTCGATGTGTGGTGACCACTTTGAACCCCCAACGGCTTCACAGAAGTTTATAACACCCGGGCGTGAAAATAAAAAATCATATTTTTTCCACAAACATGATCATTTAGTCCCCAATATTTTGCTTTCCCAAGGGTAACAGGAGAAATTGGACCCCAAAGGTTGTTGTCAAATTTGTCCTGAGTACGCTGATACCCAATATGTGGGGGGGAACCACTGTTTGGGCACATGGCAGGGCTCAGAAGGGAAGGAGCCCCGTTTGACTTTTTCAACCTAAAATTGGCTGGAATTGAGATCGGACGCCATGTCGCGTTTGACGAGCGTCTGATGTGCCTATACAGTGGAAACCCCCCACAAGTGACCCCATTTTGGAAACTAGACCCCCTAAGGAACTTATCTAGATGTGTGGTGACCACTTTGACCCCCAAGGGCTTCACAGAAGTTTATAACGCCTGGGCGTGAAAATAAAAAATCATATTTTTTCCACAAACATGATCATTTAGTCCCCAATATTTTGTTTTCCCAAGGGTAACAGGAGAAGTTGGACCCCAAAGGTTGTTGTCAAATTTGTCCTTAGTACGCTGATACCCAATATGTGGGGGGGAACCACTGTTTGGGCACATGGCAGGGCTCAGAAGGGAAGGAGCCCGGTTTGACTTTTTCAACCTAAAATTGGCTGGAATTGAGATCGGACGCCATGTCACGTTTGACGAGAGTCTGATGTGCCTAAACAGTGGAAACCCCCCACAAGTGACCCCATTATGCAAACTAGACCCCCTAAGGAACTTATCTAGATGTGTGGTGAGCACTTTGAACCCCCAAGTGTTTCACTAAAGATTATAATGCCCAGGCGTGAAAATATAAAATCCTGTTTTGTTCCCACATAAATTATCATTTAGTCCCCAATTTTTAATTTTCCCAAGAGTAACAGGAGAAATTGGACCCCAAAAGTTGCTGTCCAATTTGTCCTGAGTACCCTGATACCCCACATGTGGGAGAAAACTACTGTTTGGGCACACGTCAGGGCTCGAAAGGGAAGTAATGACGTTTTGGAAAGCAGACTTTGATGGAATGGTCTGCGGGCGTCATGTTCCATTTGCAGAGCCCTTGATGTTCCTAAACAGTAGAAACCCCCCATAAGTGACCCCATTTTGGAAAATAGACCCCCTAAGGAACTTATCTAGATGTGTGATGAGCACTTTGAACCCCCAAGTGTTTCACTAAAGATTATAATGCCCTGGCGTGAAAATATAAAATCCTGTTTTGTTTCCACATAAATGATCATTTAGTCCCCAATTTTTAATTTTCCCAAGAGTAACAGGAGAAATTGGACGCCAAAAGTTGTTGTCCAATTTGTCCTGAGTACCCTGATACCCCACATGTGGGAGAAAGCTACTGTTTGGGCACACGTCAGGGCTCGAAAGGGAAGTAATGACGTTTTGGAAAGCAGACTTTGATGGAATGGTCTGCGGGCGTCATGTTCCATTTGCAGAGCCCTTGATGTTCCTAAACAGTAGAAACCCCCCATAAGTGACCCCATTTTGGAACCTAGACCCCCTAAGGAACTTATCTAGATGTGTGGTGAGCACTTTGAACCCCCAAGTGTTTCACTAAAGATTATAATGCCCAGGCGTGAAAATATAAAATCCTGTTTTGTTCCCACATAAATGATCATTTAGTCCCTAATTTTTAATTTTCCCAAGAGTAACAGGAGAAATTGGACCCCAAAAGTCGTTGTCCAATTTGTCCTGGGTACTCTGGTACCCCACATGTGGGAAAAAACTGTTTAGGCACACGTCGGGGCTCGAAAGGGAAGTAGTGTTGTTTTGGAATGCAGACTTTGATGGTCTGCTGGCGTCATGTTCCATTTGCAGAGTCCCTGATGTCCCTAAACTGGAAAAAAATCCACATATGACATCATTTTGGATACTAGACCCCCAAAGAACAAATCTAGATGTGCCCCCAACTAATCTAATGTAAATTAGTAGTGCATGGAGGTGTGGTACAATTTGAAGCAATCCTTCATGCACAGGCCAGGTTTTTCGGGGCAGGTGTCGCATTGATAAGTGGTGTCCCTGCGTATTCCTTTTTTGTAACACACTCGACACCTTTTTTGCGGCTTACCTTTTCTTGGGGTTGGCGGGACCACCCCCGGAAAATGCTGACCTGGGACTATACGAGCATCTTCAGTTCCTGAAGTACTGGGGCCCGCTCCTTCCTGAGCGCCAAACATCAGGGCCTTAACCACTACCTCCTGGAACTGAAGTTACGACGTATCGCTGGGGCATGCACATTGTGACAGCAGGAATGCGTTGAGCATTGCCATTTGGACGATGTGCACGGCCAGCTTTTTGTACCACGCCTTGGCCTTCCTCAATGCATTGTACGGTTGGAGGAGTTGATCGGAGAGATCAACTCGCCCCATGTTTTTGTTGTACCCCACTACACATGTCGGTTTGAAGACCTGTGTAGAGGTACCCCGTACAGTGCAGAGGGTACTGCCATCACCGTGTATGGTGGTCAAGAGATGGACATCTCTCTTGTCCTTGTACTTGACCACCAGCAGGTGGTCGCTACATTGGGCTCTGCTCTCACCTTTTCGGAGCATCTGCCCAAGTAGCGTCTTCGGGAGGCCTCTCTGATTTTTGAGGACGGTACCGCAGGCTGCGGTACGTCGCTCAGAGAGGGATTTGTAGAGTGGGATGCTGGTATAAAAGTTATCAGTGTAGAGGTGATAGCCTTTATCCAGCAGTGGGTGCACCAAATCCCACACAATTTTCCCACTCACTCCCAGGAAAGGAGGACACTCAGGGGGTTCAATCCGGGTGTCCTTCCCTTCGTAAACTCTAAACTTGTGGGTGTACCCTGAGGTACTCTCGCACAACTTATAGAGTTTGATTCCGTACCTGGCCCTCTTACTGGGCAGGTATTGACGGAATCGCAGCCTTCCCTTGTAGTGAACCAAGGACTCATCCACGCAGATGTCCCTTTGGGGCACGTACGCTTCAGCAAACTTTTTGTTGAAGTGTTCGATGACCGGCCGAACTTTGAACAGACGGTCAAAGTTGGCGTCATCTCGTGCGGGACACTCTGCATCATCAGTATAATGTAGAAACTTGTAGATGGCCTCAAAACGCGTCCGGGCCATGACCATTCGGAACACTGGAGTGTTGTATAAAATATCAACACGCCAATATTGCCGAATTTCCAGCTTCTTCAGTATCCCCATATGGAGGACCAGGCCCCAAAACTGCGTCATTTCAACTGCGTCTACAGGAGACCAGTTTGAAAATGTTGAACGCGGGTTTTGCTCCAAAAATTGACGAGCGTACAAATTAGATTGCTCCACCATGAGGTTAACAAAATCCTCAGAGAAAAAGACTTTGAAAAAGTCAATTTCTGTGAGGCCGGTGGTGTCAAACTTGATTCCTGATTCTGCCACAAAATCAGGAATCAGTGGCTCGTAATTTTCGGGGGCGAGGTCCATACGGGGAGCACTAGGTCAGCTGCGGGCATGGTGGGCGCTGCCTCATCTTCTGTCCTGGAGCATCTGCGTGGCGGTTCCGCAGGACCCGAGGAGGAAGATGAGAAGGGGGAAGAGGAAGAAGAAGAGGATGAAGAATCCGAAAAATAAAGAAAAGTCGGATCGTCATCCAAATCGCTATCAGTGTCGGAGGCAAGTATAGCATATGCCTCCTCCACTGAATAGCACTGTTGGGATGAATTTGATGACATTTTTGTGTAAATATGGTGCTTGGGTGTACACTTTATTGAAAACTGTATGTGTACGTGAGGGGGGGGGGAGTGATTGGTCTAAACTTTCTGTAAAGAAAATGCTGTGGAAAAAAGTCTAAAACAGCAGGCCCTAGCTGATAAGTGTCACTTATCAAAACTAGGCTGCTGGATGTGCGCACGGGGTGGCGCAAGGGGGGGGTGGAAAAAAAAAAAGGAAAACGGCAGGCACAAACTCTGATAAGTGAACTGTGTCACTTATCCAAGTTTCGCAGCTGCGGGATGTGTGTACGGAGGGGCTAAGGAAAAAAAAGCGAGCTCGAGTGTTGATCGGTGAACTGCGTCACAAATCAACGCTCGGCGGCTGCGCACGGAGGTGGCGCAAAAGTGGGGTGGAGGGGGTAAAAATAGGGAGAAGGGGGATGGGGGGATTGGGGTGGATGAAGAGAGATTGGGCAGGGATCAACAGTTAGGGTTGTAGTTAGGTGGCACAAAGGGGGGTGAAAAAAATGAAAAACGGCAGGCACAAGCTTGGATAAGTGACGTGTGTCACTTATCCAACTTTTGCGGCTGCGGGATGTGTGTACGGAAGTGGCGCAAAGGGGGATAAGGAAAAAAAAGCGAGCTCGAGTGTTGATCGGTGAACTGCGTCACCAATCAACGCTCGGCGGCTGCGCACGGAGGTGGCGCAAAAGTGGGGTGGAGGGGGTAAAAGGGGGGTGAAGGGGGGTAAGAGGGGGAGATGAAGATAGATTAGGGGGGTGAAGATAGATTGGGCAGGGGATCAGGGATCAATTAACACTTACTGTTGTAGTTTTCTTTCTTCTTTCTTCTGCAGGGATTGTGATGTTACAAGCTGTGGCACCACAATACCCAGCACAGGAGCTCTTGCTGCGTCCGACCTCTCTGCAGGAATCCTCAGCTAGAGTGAGGACCCCTGCAGACAGGTCAGAGGCAGGTCAGGGGGCAGGTCACAGAGCGGTCACATCGCTGCTGTGACCTGTCATTGGTGAGATCGAATGATTAAATCGATCGCACCAATCCCTGATCTGCCTGGTGACCATGGCAACTGCCTAGAATCGGAGCTCACAGCTCCGATTACTAGGCAGGTCATGCCCAGGTCACCAGCAGGGCACAGAGCGGTCACATGGTGACCGCAGCTGTGCCCTGTGGTTAGCGCGATCGCCGATCTAATCGATCGCGCCAGCCAACTCCTGCAGGCCCTGCTGGGCCTGCATCAGGCTCCAGCCTAGAATCGGTGCTAATATAGCACCGATCCTGGCCGGTACTGGCAGGGCAGAGCGGCGATATAGCGCCGCTGTGCACTGCGATTGGCGCGATCGATCACATCGGCGATCGCACCAATCCGGGTGCGCTTTGCCAGGCACCGGCTCTAGGATCAAGTACATCAGTACTCGATCCCAGCCTAGGACATCATTGTTTCAGCCAAGCTGATTGGCTGAAACAATGAGAAACGCTGCGATTGGCTGTTCAGAATTGAACAGCCAATCACAGCGCTCTGGATGCCGGGGGGGCGGGATCGCAGCCCGGGATGCCGACGCCATCTTTTGTAAGGTGAGATGGCGTCGGAATTTTAATGCGATCACCGCGACTTTAGTCGCGGTATCGCATTAAAGGGCCCGACGTACTATCCCGTCCACGGTCATATGGGCCCGGGTACCGTGGACAGGATAGTACGTCGGATGTCAGGAACGGGTTAAGGGGTTAAATGAAAAAACACAAAAAGAATTGTCCTAAAGCCAAATTGGATATAATTCCACACCAAACATAAAAAAGAGGGTGGACAAAAGTATTGGCACTGTTCGAAAAATCATGTGATGCTTCCCTAATTTGTGTAATTAACAGCACCTGTAACTTACCTGTGGAACCTAACAGGTGTTGGCAATAACTAAATCACACTTGCAGCCAGTTGACATGGATTAAAGTTGACTCAACCTCTGTCCTGTGTCCTTCTGTGTACCACATTGAGCATGGAGAAAAGAAAGAAGACCAAAGAACTGTCTGAGGACTTGAGAAACCAAATTGTGAGGAAGCATGAGCAATCTCAAGGCTACAAGTATATCTCCAAAGACCTGAATGTTCCTGTGTCTACCGTGCGCAGTGTCATCAAGAAGTTTAAAGCCCATGGCACTGTGACTAACCTCCCTAGATGTGGACGGAAAAGAAAAATTGACAAGAGATTTCAACGCAAGATTGTGCGGATGTTGGATAAAGAACCTCGACTAACATCCAAACAAGTTCAAGCTGCCCTGCAGTCCGAGGGTACATCAGTGTCAACCCGTACTATCCGTCGGCGTCTGAATGAAAAGGGACTGTATGGTAGGAGACCCAGGAAGTCCCCACTTCTTACCCCGAGACATAAAAAAGCCAGGCTGGAGTTTGCCAAAACTTACCTGAAAAAGCCTAAAACGTTTTGGAAGAATGTTCTCTGGTCAGATGAGACAAAAGTAGAGCTTTTTGGGCAAAGGCATGAACATAGAGTTTACAGGAGAAAAAAAGAGGCATTCAAAGAAAAGAACACGGTCCCTACAGTCAAACATGGCGGAGGTTCCCTGATGTTTTGGGGTTGCTTTGCTGCCTCTGGCACTGGACTGCTTGACCGTGTGCATGGCTTTATGAAGTCTGAAGACTACCAACAAATTTTGCAGCATAATGTAGGGCCCAGTGTGAGAAAGCTGGGTCTCCCTCAGAGGTCATGGGTCTTCCAGCAGGACAATGACCCAAAACACACTTCAAAAAGCACTAGAAAATGGTTTGATAGAAAGCACTGGAGACTTCTAAGGTGGCCAGCAATGAGTCCAGACCTGAATCCCATAGAACACCTGTGGAGAGATCTAAAAATGGCAGTTTGGAGAAGGCACCCTTCAAATATCAGGGACCTGGAGCAGTTTGCCAAAGAAGAATTATCTAAAATTCCAGCAGAGCATTGTAAGAAACTCATTGATGGTTACTGGAAGCGGTTGGTCGCAGTTATTTTGGCTAAAGGTTGTGCAACCAAGTATTAGGCTGAGGGTGCCAATACTTTTGTCTGGCCCATTTTTGGAGTTTTGTGTGATATGATCAATGTTTTGCCTTTTGCTTCATTCTCTTTTGTGTTTTTTCATTTAAGACAAATTAAATGAAGATAATAATACCAAAGAATTTGTGCTTGCAATCATTTTCAGGAAGAAACTGAGTATTAGCTGACAGAATTGCAGGGGTGTCAATACTTTTGGCCACAATTGCATACTGCCAGCCAATCAGAGGCCAGCAGCAGATGGTGCCTCCTGTGGTAAGCAAAACAAAATCTGCTGACGGCCTCTACTGCCGCTATGGAAGAGGATGCCGCTTGTCATGGGAGTGGTACAAGGTAAGAAGATTTTTTTTAAATGTGTTGGACAGGACCAGCCAAACTGGGGACATTATCACTGGAAGGGGCCCAGGATGGAGAACATTATACCAGGACGAGGGACAGTATTACTGGAAGGGGCCCAGGATTGGGAACATTATACCAGGACGAGGGACAGTATTACTGGAAGGGGCCCAGGATTGGGAACATTATACCAGGAAGGGGGACAGTATTACTGGAAGGGGCCCAGGATGGAGAACATTATACCAGGACGAGGGACAGTATTACTGGAAGGGGCCCAGGATTGGGGACATTATACCAGGACGAGGGACAGTATTACTGGAAGGGGCCCAGGATTGGGAACATTATACCAGGACGAGGGACAGTATTACTGGAAGGGGCCCAGGATTGGGAACATTATACCAGGAAGGGGGACAGTATTACTGGAAGGGGCCCAGGATGGAGAACATTATACCAGGACGAGGGACAGTATTACTGGAAGGGGCCCAGGATTGGGAACATTATACCAGGAAGGGGGGCAGTATTACTGGAAGGGGCCCAGGATTGGGAACATTATACCAGGAAGGGGGACAGTATTACTGGAAGGGGCCCAGGATTTGGGACATTATACCAGGATGGGGGACAGTATTACTGGAAGGGGCCCAGGATTTGGGACATTATACCAGGAAGGGGGACAGTATTACTGGAAGGGGCCCAGGATTGGGAACATTATACCAGGAAGGGGGACAGTATTACTGGAAGGGGCCCAGGATGGAGAACATTATACCAGGATGGGGGACAGTATTACTGGAAAGGGCCCAGGATTGGGGACATTATACCAGGAAGGAGGACAGTATTACTTTGTATTAGTATTGTATTTGTATTTGTAGTATTGTATTAGTATTTGTATTTGTATTAATACTTTGTATTAGTTTGTAACTAATAAGTCATGTCAGACTAACTTAATTTCCTTCTATGACGGTATCACTGATTGGGTGGATCAAGGAAATGCTGTAGATATAGTATATCTTGACTTCAGCAAAGCATTTGACAAAGTCTCTCATACAATCCTTATTGAAAAAATGACTAAGTATGGAATGGACAAGGCAACTGTTAGGTGGATTCATAACTGGCTTAGTGATCGGACCCAAAGAGTGGTCGTAAATGGCTGCACATCCAGTTGGAAGAATGTCTCAAGTGGGGTACCACAGGGCTCTGTCCTGGGCCCTGTATTGTTCAACATCTTTATCAATGATTTAGATGAAGGAATTGAGGGTAAACTGATTAAATTTGCTGATGACACAAAGCTAGGAGGGATAGCTAATACTAGAGAAGAGAGAGAGAGGATTCAAAAAGATTTAAATAAACTGGAGAAGTGGGCAGCAACTAACAGAATGGTTTTTAACAGGGAGAAATGCAAAGTACTACATCTGGGCAATAAAAATGAAAAAAGCATATATAGAATGGGAGGAATAGGGCTAAGTGACAGCACATGTGAAAAAGACTTGGGTATACTAATAGATCACAGACTGAATATGAGTCAACAGTGTGATGCAGCAGCAAAAAAGGCAAATGCAATTCTAGGATGTATTAACAGAAGCATACAGTCTAGATCACGTGAAGTCATTATTTCCCTCTACTCCTCTTTGGTCAGACCTCATCTGGAATATTGTGTCCAGTTTTGGGCACCACATTTTAAAAAAGACATCAACAAACTGGAGCAAGTTCAGAAAAGAGCGACCAGAATGGTGACCGGTCTGCAAACCCTGTCTTATGAGGAAAGGTTGCAGGATTTGGGAATGTTTAGTTTGCAAAAGAGAAGACTGAGAGGAGACTTAATAGCTGTCTACAAATATCTAAAGGGCTGTCACATTGTAGAAGGATCAACTTTATTCTCATTTGCACAAGGAAAGACTAGAAGCAATGGGATGAAACTGAATGGGAAGAGACACAGATTAGATATTAGAAAAAACTTTTTGACAGTTAGAGTGATCAATGAGTGGAACAGGCTGCCACGAGAAGTGGTGAGTTCTCCTTCAATGGAAGTCTTCAAACAGAGGCTGGACAGACATCTGACTGGGATGATTTAGCGAATCCTGCTTTGAGCAGGGGGTTGGACCAGATGGCCCAGGAGGTCCCTTCCAACTCTACGATTCTATGATTCTATGATTCTACTGGAAGGGGCCCACGATTGACGATATTATACCAGGAAGGGGAACAGTATTACTGGAAGGGGCCTAGGATTTTGAATATTATTAATGGAAAGGGCCAAGAGCGAGCTACATTATTATATTAAGAGATCCAGGATGGGGGACATCGTACCAGGATGGCGGACATTATTACTGTTAGGGGCCCAGGGTGGGCTAACATTATTACAGGAAGGGGGCAGGATGGAGGACAATATACCGTGAAAGGGGCCAGGATGGGCACGTTATTAAAGGAAGGAGCCAAGGATAGGTGACATTATTTCTGGATAGGGCCAAAGATGGGTGACATTATTACATTAAAAGGTCCAGCACAGGGCACGTTATAGCAGGAAAGGGCCCAGGACAGGGGACATTATTACAGGAAGGGGCCCAGGACCAAGGATGTGGGACATTATTATAGAATTGGGGACATTATTAATGTACATAGGGAGTGAATATGTTTTTCTTGATAGGATCTAGACTGCTACAAGAGCCCATACATCTGACTAACATGCAGGTGCAGCCCAGGTCCAAATTTTACATCAGGGCCCATTGGACTTTATTGACACCACAGGTTATACTGCCTCTTTTACAACAAACCTATACATCAATGTGCTCAGCTTGTCCATACCATGGCGTCCACAGATCTTGATGTACAACATCACAGATTCCCTTTTAAACAGATTTGCTAGAATTCGACTTTAGGAATTTTTATGCCAGTCACAGCCAGCTCTGCCAACATTTTGAAAAGGGACATTTTTGGAGTTTCACAGGAAAGGGCATGGCCGAGCGCAGATAGCAAAGTCCTTGTAATTTAAATGAATAATTTGCCGTTCATGACAAATGGCATGACGCATGTTCCTTCTGCCTCCTCTACCATGTTACATGAAAAAGCACGCCCCTCAGTTTACAGCTGCCTCCTCAATATATCACTCCTCTCACCTCCTTTATAAACAGCCCATCCTGCATTGCATCACTCCTTTCTTCCCCTCTATATACAGCCCATCCTGCAGTACAATACACCTCTTTGCCCCTCTATAATACAGCCCCATCCTGTAGGACATCACTCTGCTCCTTTATATTTGAATACCCTATTATATTGATAACTGGACCTTACAATACAAGCACTTTTTACCATCCACCTTTGTGCCTCCTCTATTTCCTCATAGATTATATGCTTGTAAGCAGGACCCTCAGTCCTCTTGGTATTTTTTGGATTATGCGTACTGTGTAATGTCTTTTTTGTCTGTACAGATCCTCTCTGAATTGTAAAGAACAGCGGAATATGTTGGAGCCATACTGCAGCATATCACTCTTCTCTTCTTTACATCTCTATGTAAAATGTGCAGTACATCGCTCCTCTTAACCCCTTTATATACAGTCCCCTCTCGTATTACATTAGTTCTCTCAGCCACCTATATATATAACCCCACTGTGCAGTACATGAGTCCTCAGCCCCCTATATATACAACCCCACTGTGCAGTACACGAGTTCTCAGCCCCCTATATATACAACCCCACTGTGCAGTACACGAGTTCTCAGCCCCCTATATATACAACCCCACTGTGCAGTACACAAGTTCTCAGCCCCCTATATATACAACCCCACTGTGCAGTACACGAGTTCTCAGCCCCCTATATATACAACCCCACTGTGCAGTACGAGTTCTCAGCCCCCTATATATACAACCCCACTGTGCAGTACACGAGTTCTCAGCCCCCTATATATACAACCCCACTGTGCCGTACATGAGTTCTCAGTACCCTATATATACAACCCCACTGTGCAGTACACGAGTTCTCAGCCCTCTATATACAACCCCACTGTGCAGTACACGAGTTAGCAGCCCCCTATATATATAACCCCACTGTGCAGTACATGAGTTCTCAGCCCCCTATATATACAACCCCACTGTGCAGTACACGAGTTAGCAGCCCCCTATATATACAACCCCACTGTGCAGTACATGAGTTCTCAGCCCCCTATATATACAACCCCACTGTGCAGTACATGAGTTCTCAGCCCCCTATATATACAACCCCACTGTGCAGTACGAGTTCTCAGCCCCCTATATATACAACCCCACTGTGCAGTACACGAGTTCTCAGCCCCCTATATATACAACCCCACTGTGCAGTACGAGTTCTCAGCCCCCTATATATACAACCCCACTGTGCAGTACACGAGTTCTCAGCCCCCTATATATACAACCCCACTGTGCAGTACATGAGTTCTCAGCCCCCTATATATACAACCCCACTGTGCAGTACGAGTTCTCAGCCCCCTATATATACAACCCCACTGTGCAGTACACGAGTTCTCAGCCCCCTATATATACAACCCCACTGTGCAGTACGAGTTCTCAGCCCCCTATATATACAACCCCACTGTGCAGTACACGAGTTCTCAGCCCCCTATATATACAACCCCACTGTGCAGTACATGAGTTCTCAGCCCCCTATATATACAACCCCACTGTGCCGTACATGAGTTCTCAGTACCCTATATATACAACCCCACTGTGCAGTAAACGAGTTCTCAGCCCTCCATATATACAACCCCACTGTGCAGTACACGAGTTCTCAGCCCTCTATATACAACCCCACTGTGCAGTACACGAGTAGGCAGCCCCCTATATATATAACCCCACTGTGCAGTACATGAGTTCTCAGCCCCCTATATATACAACCCCACTGTGCAGTACACGAGTTAGCAGCCCCCTATATATACAACCCCACTGTGCAGTACATGAGTTCTCAGCCCCCTATATATACAACCCCACTGTGCAGTACATGAGTTCTCAGCCCCCTATATATACAACCCCACTGTGCAGTACACGAGTTCTCAGCCCTCTATATATATACAACCCCACTGTGTAGTACACAAGTTCTCAGCCCCCTATATATACAACCCCACTGTGCAGTACGAGTTCTCAGCCCTCTATATATATACAACCCCACTGTGCAGTACGAGTTCTCAGCCCCCTATATATACAACCCCACTGTGCAGTACGAGTTCTCAGCCCCCTATATATACAACCCCACTGTGCAGTACACGAGTTCACAGCCCCTATATATACAACCCCACTGTGCAGTACATGAGTTCTCAGCCCCCTATATATACAACCCCACTGTGCAGTACACGAGTTCTCAGCCCCTATATATACAACCCCATTGTGCAGTACACGAGTTCTCAGCCACCTATATATATACAACCCCATTGTGCAGTACACGAGTTCTCAGCCCCTATATATACAACCACACTGTGCAGTACACGAGTTCTCAGCCCCATATATACAACGCCCTTGTGCAGTACGAGTTCTCAGCCCCCTATATATACAACCCCACTGTGCAGTACACAAGTTCTCAGCCCCTATATATACAACCCCACTGTGCAGTACACAAGTTCTCAGCCCCTATATATACAACCCCACTGTGCAGTACACGAGTTCTCAGCCCCCTATATATACAACCCCACTGTGCAGTACACGAGTTCTCAGCCCCCTATATATACAACCCCACTGTGCAGTACATGAGTTCTCAGCCCCCTATATATACAACCCCACTGTGCAGTACGAGTTCTCAGCCCCCTATATATACAACCCCACTGTGCAGTACATGAGTTCTCAGCCCCCTATATATACAACCCCACTGTGCAGTACGAGTTCTCAGCCCCCTATATATACAACCCCACTGTGCAGTACATGAGTTCTCAGCCCCCTATATATACAACCCCACTGTGCAGTACACAAGTTCTCAGCCCCCTATATATACAACCCCACTGAGCAGTACACAAGTTCTCAGCCCCCTATATATACAACCCCACTGTGCAGTACACGAGTTCTCAGCCCCCTATATATGCAACCCCACTGTGCAGTACACGAGTTCTCAGCCTCCTACATATACAACCCCACTGTGCAGTACATGAGTTCTCAGCCCCCTATATATACAACCCCACTGTGCAGTACGAGTTCTCAGCCCCCTATATATACAACCCCACTGTGCAGTACACAAGTTCTCAGCCCCCTATATATACAACCCCACTGAGCAGTACACAAGTTCTCAGTACCCTATATATACAACCCCACTGTGCAGTACATGAGTTCTCAGCCCCCTATATATACAACCCCACTGTGCAGTACGAGTTCTCAGCCCCCTATATATACAACCCCACTGTGCAGTACATGAGTTCTCAGCCCCCTATATATACAACCCCACTGTGCAGTACATGAGTTCTCAGCCCCCTATATATACAACCCCACTGTGCAGTACATGAGTTCTCAGCCCCCTATATATACAACCCCACTGTGCACTACAGAAGTTCTCAGCCCCCTATATATACAACCCCACTGAGCAGTACACGAGTTCTCAGCCCCCTATATATACAACCCCACTGTGAAGTACATGAGTTCTCAGCTCCCTATATATACAACCCCACTGTGCAGTACACGAGTTCTCAGCCCCCTATATATACAACCCCACTGTGCAGTACACGAGTTCTCAGCCCCCTATATATACAACCCCACTGTGCAGTACGAGTTCTCAGCCCCCTATATATACAACCCCACTGTGCAGTACATGAGTTCTCAGTCCCCTATATATACAACCCCACTGTGCAGTACACGAGTTCTCAGCCCCCTATATATACAACCCCACTGTGCAGTACATGAGTTCTCAGCCCTCTATATATACAACCCCACTGTGCAGTACACGAGTTCTCAGCCCCCTATATATACAACCCCACTGTGCAGTACATGAGTTCTCAGCCCTCTATATATACAACCCCACTGTGCAGTACACGAGTTCTCAGCCCCCTATATATACAACCCCACTGTGCAGTACATGAGTTCTCAGCCCCCTATATATACAACCCCACTGTGCAGTACACGAGTTCTCAGCCCCCTATATATACAACCCCACTGTGCAGTACACGAGTTCTCAGCCTCCTACATATACAACCCCACTGTGCAGTACATGAGTTCTCAGCCCCCTATATATACAACCCCACTGTGCAGTACACGAGTTCTCAGCCCCCTATATATACAACCCCACTGTGCAGTACACGAGTTCTCAGCCTCCTACATATACAACCCCACTGTGCAGTACACGAGTTCTCAGCCCCCTATATATACAACCCCACTGTGCAGTACACGAGTTCTCAGCCCCCTATATATACAACCCCACTGTGCAGTACATGAGTTCTCAGCCTCCTACATATACAACCCCACTGTGCAGTACATGAGTTCTCAGTACCCTATATATACAACCCCACTGTGCAGTACATGAGTTCTCAGCCCCCTATATATACAACCCCACTGTGCAGTACGAGTTCTCAGCCCCCTATATATACAACCCCACTGTGCAGTACATGAGTTCTCAGCCCCCTATACAGTATATACAACCCCACTGTGCAGTACACGAGTTCTCAGCCCCCTATATATACAACCCCACTGTGCAGTACATGAGTTCTCAGCCTCCTATATATACAACCCCACTGTGCAGTACGAGTTCTCAGCCCCCTATATATACAACCCCACTGTGCAGTACGAGTTCTCAGCCCCCTATATATACAACCCCACTGTGCAGTACATGAGTTCTCAGCCCCCTATATATACAACCCCACTGTGCAGTACGAGTTCTCAGCCCCCTATATATACAACCCCACTGTGCAGTACATGAGTTCTCAGCCCCCTATATATACAACCCCACTGTGCAGTACACAAGTTCTCAGCCCCCTATATATACAACCCCACTGAGCAGTACACAAGTTCTCAGCCCCCTATATATACAACCCCACTGTGCAGTACACGAGTTCTCAGCCCCCTATATATACAACCCCACTGTGCAGTACACGAGTTCTCAGCCTCCTACATATACAACCCCACTGTGCAGTACATGAGTTCTCAGTACCCTATATATACAACCCCACTGTGCAGTACATGAGTTCTCAGCCCCCTATATATACAACCCCACTGTGCAGTACGAGTTCTCAGCCCCCTATATATACAACCCCACTGTGCAGTACATGAGTTCTCAGCCCCCTATATATACAACCCCACTGTGCAGTACGAGTTCTCAGCCCCCTATATATACAACCCCACTGTGCAGTACACGAGTTCTCAGCCCCCTATATATACAACCCCGCTGTGCAGTACACGAGTTCTCAGCCCCCTATATATACAACCCCACTGTGCAGTACATGAGTTCTCAGCCCTCTATATATACAACCCCACTGTGCAGTACACGAGTTCTCAGCCCCCTATATATACAACCCCACTGTGCAGTACACGAGTTCTCAGCCTCCTACATATACAACCCCACTGTGCAGTACATGAGTTCTCAGCCCCCTATATATAGAACCCCACTGTGCAGTACACGAGTTCTCAGCCCCCTATATATACAACCCCACTGTGCAGTACACGAGTTCTCAGCCCCCTATATATACAACCCCACTGTGCAGTACACGAGTTCTCAGCCCCCTATATATATACAACCCCACTGTGCAGTACATGAGTTCTCAGCCCCTATATATACAACCCCACTGTGCAGTACACAAGTTCTCAGCCCCTATATATACAACCCCACTGTGCAGTACACGAGTTCTCAGCCCCCTATATATACAACCCCACTGTGCAGTACACGAGTTCTCAGCCCCCTATATATACAACCCCACTGTGCAGTACATGAGTTCTCAGCCCCCTATATATACAACCCCACTGTGCAGTACGAGTTCTCAGCCCCCTATATATACAACCCCACTGTGCAGTACATGAGTTCTCAGCCCCCTATATATACAACCCCACTGTGCAGTACGAGTTCTCAGCCCCCTATATATACAACCCCACTGTGCAGTACATGAGTTCTCAGCCCCCTATATATACAACCCCACTGTGCAGTACACAAGTTCTCAGCCCCCTATATATACAACCCCACTGAGCAGTACACAAGTTCTCAGCCCCCTATATATACAACCCCACTGTGCAGTACACGAGTTCTCAGCCCCCTATATATGCAACCCCACTGTGCAGTACACGAGTTCTCAGCCTCCTACATATACAACCCCACTGTGCAGTACATGAGTTCTCAGCCCCCTATATATACAACCCCACTGTGCAGTACGAGTTCTCAGCCCCCTATATATACAACCCCACTGTGCAGTACACAAGTTCTCAGCCCCCTATATATACAACCCCACTGAGCAGTACACAAGTTCTCAGTACCCTATATATACAACCCCACTGTGCAGTACATGAGTTCTCAGCCCCCTATATATACAACCCCACTGTGCAGTACGAGTTCTCAGCCCCCTATATATACAACCCCACTGTGCAGTACATGAGTTCTCAGCCCCCTATATATACAACCCCACTGTGCAGTACGAGTTCTCAGCCCCCTATATATACAACCCCACTGTGCAGTACATGAGTTCTCAGCCCCCTATATATACAACCCCACTGTGCACTACAGAAGTTCTCAGCCCCCTATATATACAACCCCACTGAGCAGTACACGAGTTCTCAGCCCCCTATATATACAACCCCACTGTGAAGTACATGAGTTCTCAGCTCCCTATATATACAACCCCACTGTGCAGTACACGAGTTCTCAGCCCCCTATATATACAACCCCACTGTGCAGTACACGAGTTCTCAGCCCCCTATATATACAACCCCACTGTGCAGTACGAGTTCTCAGCCCCCTATATATACAACCCCACTGTGCAGTACATGAGTTCTCAGTCCCCTATATATACAACCCCACTGTGCAGTACACGAGTTCTCAGCCCCCTATATATACAACCCCACTGTGCAGTACATGAGTTCTCAGCCCTCTATATATACAACCCCACTGTGCAGTACACGAGTTCTCAGCCCCCTATATATACAACCCCACTGTGCAGTACATGAGTTCTCAGCCCTCTATATATACAACCCCACTGTGCAGTACACGAGTTCTCAGCCCCCTATATATACAACCCCACTGTGCAGTACATGAGTTCTCAGCCCCCTATATATACAACCCCACTGTGCAGTACACGAGTTCTCAGCCCCCTATATATACAACCCCACTGTGCAGTACACGAGTTCTCAGCCTCCTACATATACAACCCCACTGTGCAGTACATGAGTTCTCAGCCCCCTATATATACAACCCCACTGTGCAGTACACGAGTTCTCAGCCCCCTATATATACAACCCCACTGTGCAGTACACGAGTTCTCAGCCTCCTACATATACAACCCCACTGTGCAGTACACGAGTTCTCAGCCCCCTATATATACAACCCCACTGTGCAGTACACGAGTTCTCAGCCCCCTATATATACAACCCCACTGTGCAGTACATGAGTTCTCAGCCTCCTACATATACAACCCCACTGTGCAGTACATGAGTTCTCAGTACCCTATATATACAACCCCACTGTGCAGTACATGAGTTCTCAGCCCCCTATATATACAACCCCACTGTGCAGTACGAGTTCTCAGCCCCCTATATATACAACCCCACTGTGCAGTACATGAGTTCTCAGCCCCCTATACAGTATATACAACCCCACTGTGCAGTACACGAGTTCTCAGCCCCCTATATATACAACCCCACTGTGCAGTACATGAGTTCTCAGCCTCCTATATATACAACCCCACTGTGCAGTACGAGTTCTCAGCCCCCTATATATACAACCCCACTGTGCAGTACGAGTTCTCAGCCCCCTATATATACAACCCCACTGTGCAGTACATGAGTTCTCAGCCCCCTATATATACAACCCCACTGTGCAGTACGAGTTCTCAGCCCCCTATATATACAACCCCACTGTGCAGTACATGAGTTCTCAGCCCCCTATATATACAACCCCACTGTGCAGTACACAAGTTCTCAGCCCCCTATATATACAACCCCACTGAGCAGTACACAAGTTCTCAGCCCCCTATATATACAACCCCACTGTGCAGTACACGAGTTCTCAGCCCCCTATATATACAACCCCACTGTGCAGTACACGAGTTCTCAGCCTCCTACATATACAACCCCACTGTGCAGTACATGAGTTCTCAGTACCCTATATATACAACCCCACTGTGCAGTACATGAGTTCTCAGCCCCCTATATATACAACCCCACTGTGCAGTACGAGTTCTCAGCCCCCTATATATACAACCCCACTGTGCAGTACATGAGTTCTCAGCCCCCTATATATACAACCCCACTGTGCAGTACGAGTTCTCAGCCCCCTATATATACAACCCCACTGTGCAGTACACGAGTTCTCAGCCCCCTATATATACAACCCCGCTGTGCAGTACACGAGTTCTCAGCCCCCTATATATACAACCCCACTGTGCAGTACATGAGTTCTCAGCCCTCTATATATACAACCCCACTGTGCAGTACACGAGTTCTCAGCCCCCTATATATACAACCCCACTGTGCAGTACACGAGTTCTCAGCCTCCTACATATACAACCCCACTGTGCAGTACATGAGTTCTCAGCCCCCTATATATAGAACCCCACTGTGCAGTACACGAGTTCTCAGCCCCCTATATATACAACCCCACTGTGCAGTACACGAGTTCTCAGCCCCCTATATATACAACCCCACTGTGCAGTACACGAGTTCTCAGCCCCCTATATATATACAACCCCACTGTGCAGTACATGAGTTCTCAGCCCCCTATATATACAACCCCACTGTGCAGTACACGAGTTCTCAGCCCCCTATATATACAACCCCGCTGTGCAGTACACGAGTTCTCAGCCCCCTATATATACAACCCCACTGTGCAGTACACGAGTTCTCAGCCCCCTATATATACAACCCCACTGTGCAGTACATGAGTTCTCAGCCCTCTATATATACAACCCCACTGTGCAGTACACGAGTTCTCAGCCCCCTATATATACAACCCCACTGTGCAGTACACGAGTTCTCAGCCCTCTATATATACAACTCCACTGTGCAGTACAAAAGTTCTCAGCCCCCTATATATATACAACCCCACTGTGCAGTACACGAGTTCTCAGCCCCCTATATATACAACCCCGCTGTGCAGTACACGAGTTCTCAGCCCCCTATATATACAACCCCACTGTGCAGTACATGAGTTCTCAGCCCCCTATATATACAACCCCACTGTGCAGTACATGAGTTCTCAGCCCTCTATATATACAACCCCACTGTGCAGTACACGAGTTCTCAGCCCCCTATATATACAACCCCACTGTGCAGTACACGAGTTCTCAGCCCCCTATATATACAACTCCACTGTGCAGTACAAAAGTTCTCAGCCCCCTATATATATACAACCCCACTGTGCAGTACAAGAGTTCTCAGCCCCCTCTATATACAACCCCACTGTGCAGTACACGAGTTCTCAGCCCCCTATATATACAACCCCACTGTGCAGTACACGAGTTCTCAGCCCCCTATATATACAACCCCACTGTGCAGTAGAAGTTCTCAGCCCTCTATATACAACCCCACTGTGCATTACACGAGTTCTCAGCCCCCTATATATACAACCCCACTGTGCAGTACAAGAGTTCTCAGCCCCCTCTATATACAACCCCACTGTGCAGTACACGAGTTATCAGCCCCCTCTATATACAACCCCACTGTGCAGTACACGAGTTCTCAGCCCCCTATATATACAACCCCACTGTGCAGTACACAAGTTCTCAGCCCCCTACATATACAACCCCACTGTGCAGTACACGAGTTCTCAGCCCTCTATATATATACAACCCCACTGTGCAGTACACGAGTTCTCAGCCCTCTATATATATACAACCCCACTGTGCAGTACACGAGTTCTCAGCCCCCTATATATACAACCCCACTGTGCAGTACATGAGTTCTCAGCCTCCTACATACAGCCCCATCTGACATCACATCACTTATCTCTGCATTCTCCACCTGCACACAGTGCATCACTTCTCTTAGCTTTTCTTTATGCAGCCCCATCCTTCAGTACATCACACCGTCGGCTGACTCTATATCTGGGGTGCACAACCTTTCTTAGTCTAGGGGCCGCATTGTCATCTTTTTCTACTTTAAAGGGCCACAGTATAATTGAAGCTGCTTTGCGTCGTACTAAGGTGGCACAACCTACCAGTTCAAGATGGGGTGATTGCTTAGTATTAAAAGAGCACACGAAAAAGGCTTGTATAGGGCGCTAGTCACACACAGGTGGTGCACAGTGTCTGGCTTACATCCTACTAGTGACTCCCATACTGGTAGATTTGGTGGGCAGAACACCACTATCTAAGTGAGCCGCATAAGGACAGAAAACCTAGTTTCTAACTATTTCCTAAATGTTGATCCTTCGGCTCAAGAAGGCTTCTTTGGACAGACTTGGAACAAAACATTTGATATCATCTGATTCCAAAGGAACCCTGTCCTACACCCTTGAACTGCAATACGGGGATAGTTTCATAGTTTTAAGGTTGAAAGACACAAGTCCATCAAGTTCAACCTAAAAGCTAATGTGTTGATCCTGAAGAAGGCAAAAACCCCATGAGGCAGATACTAATTGCCCCCATTATTAAGGAAAAAATGCCTCCGTGACTGCACATATGGCAATCTGACTAGTTCCCTATATCAACGTCCCATAGCAAAATCTAGTACCAATAATCTGCAATACTATATTATTCAAGAAAGGCACACCGAACATTTTTTTTTTAAAGAATTAAGGATTACAAGATTATGTGGCAGAGAGTTCCATAACCTCATTGCTCACACAAAAAAAATTATGAGTTTGATGCTAGAGTGGTTGAATTAACTGAATAAACCCAAACTGAAATAACCTAACTAAATCTTTTTTTTCTGAAAGGTTAGGAACTGTCAAAACCCATCAGCTTAAAAAGGCTTCCTCGGACAGACTGGGCGCAAACTACTCCATTCTGCAGGTCCCAAAGGAACCCTGGCCTTTACCATTACCACCCTGTACAGGGATAGTCTTACCTCAGGCCCAGCGTCGCATCTACAGTGTAGCTGCTGGCCGGAGGAGCGAGCTTGAGGCTATAATGATAGATTCAACTCTAACTAAAGCTTTTTTTTCTAAATGTTAGGATCTGCCTAAGGGGCCTGTCACACTAAGCGATATCGCTAGCAATATCGCTATAACTTGTGACGTTATAGCGATATTGCTAGCGATATCGCTGTGTCTGATACTTACCTCCGACCGGCTCCCCCGCTGGTTATCGCTGATCCCGCGAGAACGTCCTGGACCGTTTCTCGTCGTCAGCTTCCTGCTGGGCTTCCTGTGGCGCCGACGAGCGACGTGTGGACGCGGGCGGGAGGACGTCAGGATCGCCTCGTCTGACAGGTAAGTAACGACCCCCGACCCCTGCGATGTCGCTGGTGAGATCTGCCTGTGTGGCAGCTCACTAGCGACCACTTAGCGATGTACCAGCGATCCTGACCGCGTCATATCGCTGGTCGGGATCGCTGGTGCATCGCTAAGTGTGACAGTACCTTTAAGCCATCAGCTCAAAAAGACTTCCTCGGACAGACTTGGTGCAAGCTACTCCATTATGCAAGTCCCAAAGGAACTCTGGCTTTTACTATTACACCCCTGTACAGACTTACCTCAGGCTCAGGGTTGTAGAGGCTCAGCAAGATGGCGCCGCCTGCGCAGTAGCAGCTATCGGCGATCCAATAGCAGCTACTGGTGCGGCCGGCGCCATTATCAGACTGATTTTTTTTAAATAGGGGGTAGCTCACCAAGGGATCAGTGACCTGTTAGAAGCCATAAGTATGAATACCTAATCAGAGCACCACATGAAGACTCCCACAGGCCGTCCCAGAACACGAGCATATCATTATCTCAAAACTGAAAATATTAAACATCAACCACAAGACGGATTTCACCAACCAAGGTATCATTGTAATCAGTATAACGGCGCCGACCTGACACTGTCTGTAGGTTACTGTGCACAATCCTGCTGACAGGTTCCCTTTAAGGTTGACAGACACAAGTCCATCAAGTTCATCCTAAGGCTATGTGCACAGGCTGCGGATTGGTCTGCGGATTTGTATCTGCGGAACCGCAGGTAAAATGACCTGTGGTTTTACCTGCGGATTGGCCAGCGGTTTTCCCCTGCGGTTTGACACCTGGACAATGGAATAGGTGGCAAACCGCAGCGGAATCCGCAGAAAGAATTGACATGTCAATTCTTTCTGCGGGTTCCAAACCTCAGCTTTTCCGCAGTTAAAAATCCGCAGCATGTGCACTGCGGATTGTAAGTCACATAGACTTACATGGTACTGTACACTGTCTGCAGATCTGCAGCAAAAACTGCAGCGTGTGCACATAGCCTAAAAGTTGATTCCCACAACCCATTTGGGCCAGGCTGGAGTGACCTGAATTTGATGCGGGCATCACTATGCATGTAATGGTGGTGTGAAATCAGTGGCCCAAAGTATTTTAACCCTTTCCATAGCGCCTTTCAGTGCCCACTTTGATGTCAGTTTTATAACTTTTGTAGCTGCTTTTAAGCGTATTCACATCAGGGCACTTTGCTGCATTGTACGCTATTATTCTAAAAAACAGAAAAAGGAAATTGCCGAATAAGGCTACGTGCCCACAATCAGGAATAGTAGTGTTTGCGCTGCATCCAAACGCCACAGTCTACATTACAAGCACAGCGGATGGGATTTATAGAAATCCCATGCCCACTGTGCTTCTATTTAAAGCTGCGTAAACTCATCCGCAGTGCAGGTTTACAAGCCTCAGGATGTCAGTTTCTGTAGTGGAGACGCTAGTATCCGCTGCACATTTTGACCAGTTGAATGTCATTACATGCGGTGAATCCACATGTACTGACAAACAAATGTGGTAATAGAACCCAGCATTTTGGAGGTAGCGAAAATATGGTATGTCCAAAACGCTACTATTCCTGATCGTGTGCACGCAGCCTTAGAAACCAACTTCAGCATAGTTCTACTGCAGTACATCTCTCCTCTCAGCACTACCTGCAGTACATCTCTCCTCTCACACTACCTGCAGTACATCTCTCCTCTCACACTACCTGCAGTACATCTCTCCTCTCAGCACTACCTGCAGTACATCTCTCCTCTCAGCACTACCTGCAGTACATCTCTCCTCTCACACTACCTGCAGTACATCTCTCCTCTCACACTACCTGCAGTACATCTCTCCTCTCAGCACTACCTGCAGTACATCTCTCCTCTCAGCACTACCTGCAGTACATCTCTCCTCTCAGCACTGCCTGCAGTACATCTCTCCTCTCAGCACTGCCTGCAGTACATCTCTCCTCTCAGCACTGCCTGCAGTACATCTCTCCTCTCAGCACTGCCTAAAGTACATCTCCCCTCTCAGCACTACATCTCACTGCCTAATCCTCCCCTCCTGCAGTACATCGCACTCCTACCTACACCTTCACCTCCTGCAGCACATCTCTCCCTTGCCTAATCCCCATTTACATTACATAGCACCAAGCCTATCCTCCTCCTACAGCACATCGCTCCCCTGCCTATCCTCCGCCTCCTCTACAGCACATCCCTCTCCTGCTGCACATCGCTCCCCTGATTTCCTCCTGCAGGACATCTCTCCTATCAGTGAGAAGTACCCGTTGTCTCCTATGAGCAGAGCAGACCAAAGCAACACATCAAACACTGTAGTTCTAGGAGACATACTGACACGGCGCCTGCGCGGTGGATTTCAGCTGTCACTAGTCACGAGGTTGAGCAACTGTCGCTGATTGGTGGAGACGAGCACTTCCGGGAGCGAGAGGAACAGACGCACAATGTAGTGATGGGAAGTTCGGCTCTTTTTGGTGATCCGGCTCATTCGGCTCCGCTCACCATAAAGAGCCGGCTCTTTTGGCTCTTTAAACGGCTCTTTTTTTAAACAGAAATCCGTTTTCCACAGTGCTCGTTCTAGGTCTTTGCCTGTGAAGTGAGGGCCTCATTCTCCCCGTATGACGCAGTGTAGACTGTTATTCAGCATTGCTGCTTCCTCAGATTGTCAGCTCTTGTGATCAGGCCCCGACTCCTCCTCGGTTGTAGTCTTACCATGTATTGTGGCATTTTTTGTTAATGTCCTTTGAGAATTAGTAAGTGCTGTGATATGTGTTGGTGCACCTGATGCCTCCTGATCCTGATGCAAGCGCAGGTCCCTGCGTCCCTATGTTAAGTATAGGGATCTAATCTGGATCAGGATGCATCAGGATTGCTACACATCACAACGCACCGTACCACAACACTAGTGGGCTGTATCCTACCATGCTGGGGGGCTATATACAATGATGGGGGGGCTATATACCATGCTGGGCTGTATTATACCATGCTGGGGGGCTATATACAATGATGGGGGGCTATATACCAAGCTGGGCTGTATCATACCATGCTGGGGGGGCTATATACCATGCTGGGCTGTATTATACCATTCTGGGGGGGCTATATACAATGATGGGGGGCTATATACCAAGCTGTGCTGTATCATACCAAGCTGGGGGGCTATATACCATGCTGGGCTGTATCATACCATGCTGGGGGGCTATATACCATGCTGGGGGGCTATATACAATGATGGGGGGCTATATACCAAGCTGGGCTGTATCATACCATGCTGGGGGGGCTATATACCATGCTGGGCTGTATTATACCATGCTGGGGGGGCTATATACAATGATGGGGGGCTATATACCAAGCTGGGCTGTATCATACCATGCTGGGGGGGCTATATACCAAGCTGGGCTGTATCATACCATGCTGGGGGGGCTATATACCATGCTGGGGGGCTATATACAATGATGGGGGGCTATATACCAAGCTGGGCTGTATCATACCATGCTGGGGGGGCTATATACCATGCTGGGCTGTATTATACCATGCTGGGGGGGCTATATACAATGATGGGGGGCTATATACCAAGCTGGGCTGTATCATACCAAGCTGGGGGGCTATATACCATGCTGGGCTGTATCATACCATGCTGGGGGGCTATATACCATGCTGGGGGGCTATATACAATGATGGGGGGCTATATACCAAGCTGGGCTGTATCATACCATGCTGGGGGGGCTATATACCATGCTGGGCTGTATTATACCATGCTGGGGGGGCTATATACAATGATGGGGGGCTATATACCAAGCTGGGCTGTATCATACCATGCTGGGGGGGCTATATACCATGCTGGGCTGTATTATACCATGCTGGGGGGGCTATATACAATGATGGGGGGCTATATACCAAGCTGGGCTGTATCATACCATGCTGGGGGGGCTATATACCATGCTGGGCTGTATTATACCATGCTGGGGGGGCTATATACAATGATGGGGGGCTATATACCAAGCTGGGCTGTATCATACCAAGCTGGGGGGCTATATACCATGCTGGGCTGTATCATACCATGCTGGGGGGCTATATACCATGCTGGGGGGCTATATACAATGATGGGGGGCTATATACCAAGCTGGGCTGTATCATACCATGCTGGGGGGGCTATATACCATGCTGGGCTGTATTATACCATGCTGGGGGGGCTATATACAATGATGGGGGGCTATATACCAAGCTGGGCTGTATCATACCATGCTGGGGGGGCTATATACCATGCTGGGCTGTATTATACCATGCTGGGGGGCTATATACAATGATGGGGGGCTATATACCAAGCTGGGCTGTATCATACCATGCTGGGGGGGCTATATACCAAGCTGGGCTGTATCATACCATGCTGGGGGGGCTATATACCATGCTGGGGGGCTATATACCATGCTGGGCTGTATCATACCATGCTGGGGGGGGCTATATACCAAGCTGGGCTGTATCATACCATGCTGGGGGGGCTATATACCATGCTGGGGGGCTATATACCAAGCTGGGCTGTATCATACCATGCTGGGGGGCTATATACCATGCTGGGGGCTATATACCATGCTGGGCTGTATTATACCATGCTGGGGGGCTATATACCATGCTGGGGGGCTATATACCATGCTGGGGGGGCTATATACAATGATGGGGGGGCTATATACCATGCTGGGGGGGCTATATACCATGCTGGGGGGGCTATGTACAATGATGGGGGGGCTAAGCTGGGCTGTATCATACCATGCTGGGGAGCTATATACCAAGCTGGGCTGTATCATACCATGCTGGGGGGGCTATATACCAAGCTGGGCTGTATCATACCATGCTGGGTGGCTATATACCATGCTGGGGGGGCTATATACAATGATGGGGGGCTATATACCATGCTGGGGGGGCTATATACAATGATGGGGGCTATATACCATGCTGGGGGCTATATACCATACTGGGGGGGCTATATACCATGATGGGGGGGCTATATACAATGATGGGGGGCTATATACCAAGCTGGGCTGTATCATACCATGCTGGGGGGCTATATACCAAGCTGGGCTGTATCATACCATGCTGGGGGGGCTATATACCAAGCTGGGCTGTATCATACCATGCTGGGGGGGGCTATATACCAAGCTGGGCTGTATCATACCATGCTGGGGGGGGCTATATACCATGCTGGGGGGGCTATATACCATGCTGGGCTGTATTATACCATGCTGGGGGGGCTATATACCATGCTGGGCTGTATTATGCCATGCTGGGTTGTATTATACCATTCTGGGGGGCCATATACCATGCTGGGCTGTATTATACCATGGTGGGCTATATACCATGGTGGGCTATATACCGTGCTGGGCTGTATTATACCATTCTGGGGGGCTATATACCATGCTGGGCTGTATTATACCATTCTGGGGGGGCTATATACCATGCTGGGCTGTATTATACCATGCTGGGGGGCTATATACCATGCTGGGCTGTATTATACCATGCTGGGGGGCTATATACCATACTGAACTGTATTGTACCATGCTGGGGGGGTTATATACCATGCTGGGCTGTATTATACCATGCTGGGGGGGGCTATATACCATGCTGGGCTGTATTATGCCATGCTGGGTTGTATTATACCATTCTGGGGGGCCATATACCATGCAGGGCTGTATTATACCATTCTGGGGGGGCTATATACCATGCTGGGCTGTATTATACCATGCTGGGGGGCTATATACCATGCTGGGCTGTATTATACCATGCTGGGGGGCTATATACCATACTGAACTGTATTGTACCATGCTGGGGGGGTTATATACCATGCTGGGCTGTATTATACCATGCTGGGGGGGCTATATACCATGCTGGGCTGTATTATGCCATGCTGGGTTGTATTATACCATTCTGGGGGGCCATATACCATGCTGGGCTGTATTATACCATGGTGGGCTATATACCATGGTGGGTTGTGTACCATGTGTTGCTGGGCTATACACTATGTGGATGTGTTATATACCATGGGGGGTACATTTTACATTATATTCTATAAGCGGAGGCTGTGTTATATAATATGGGGGGCTACATTATATTCTATGGGGAGGTGGGCTGTATTATATTCTATTTGGGGCTACATTATATTCTATAGGGGGGCTGCATTATAGTCTATGGAGGGGCTACATTATATCCTATGAGGGGGTTGCCATATATTCTATGGAGGGGCTGCATTATACTATATGGGGGGGACTGCATTATATTCTATGGGGGGTTACATTATATTCTATACAGATATTATATCCAGCCCTGCATAGACTCAATATTAGATAACAAATAACTTTGTTGCCCTATGAAGGGGGGGGGGGGGGGGGGCGAAAAATTTCTTGCACAGGGGCCCACTACAGTCTATGTCCGCCCCAGCATTAGTGTGAACGCAGCCCCACTCATGCAGCCCCTAACCAGGAGCCCCCATACATGCTCCCAATACATTGTATTATCATTAACACAGCACAGGGCACAAGCCCTTCTAGTGAGGCAGGAAAGATCACTGTATGACAGAGCAGCATGCGGGCATAGTCTATATTATGTCTGCAGTCTGGTCCCGTACAGCACATCCGTGTGCAGCCAAAATATGCAAGTGTGAGACCAGCTTAACCCTATATAATGATTGGGGCTGGCCCGAGATCTCGCCACAGGTTTGACCTAAAATCACTTTATCTTCCCCTCCCCTTAGGGCTCATACTCACTAGCGAGAGACTCGGAAGATTCTTGTGCGAGTCTCTTGCATGGAAACCTGGTGCTGCCGCCGGCACTCGGACTGGAGCGTGCGGCTGCATAGAAGTACATGTAACCACACGCTCCGGTCCGAGTGCTGGTGGCAGTGCCGGGTTTTCATGCGTGAGACTTGCACGAGAATCACGTGCGTCTCTCACAAGTGTAACCGTTAGCAGCAACACCTGCCGCCGTCTCTCCTCCTCCCTGTAGTGTTGTCCTGAATCCTCCTGGCCCTGCGTTCAACGGGATCGTTACATAGCGGCACTAACGCTGTAACGGATGAGGTAACGCCCCCATTGGCCGCAATGCTACTAACGCATCCACAATCGGCCTGATGCGTTACTTCATGACGCCCCCACAAATGCTGCAGACCGCGTTCCAGGGGCGTGATGAAGTAACGCATCAGGCCGATTGTGGATGCGTTAGTAGTATTGCGGCCAATGGGGGCGTTACCTCATCCGTTACAGCGTTAGTGCCGCTATGTAACGATCCGGTAGAACGCAGGGCCAGAAACGCAATGTGAACCCGGCCTAACACTGAGATGATGATATACCTAACAATGTGCGGAGCCTCTCCTCCTACACACCATATACTGTATGTATGCGCCAGGGAGGAGGGGCCAGGAAAGTGGAGCTTTATTTGGGACTAAGGCTGTGTGCACACGCTGCGGATTCTGCTGCGGTGTACAGTACCATTATTCCCTATGGAAATACAAAACCGTAGTGCAGACGGTGCGGATTTTTCCGTGCGGTTTTGAAATCGCAGAAAGAATTGACATGTCATTTCTTTCTGCGGATTCCGCTGCGGTTTGCCATCTCCTTCATTCTGGAGATGAAAAACCGCAGAGCAATCCGCAGATAATACCGCAGGTTTTTTGACCTGCAGATTTACCTGTGGTTTTTACAAAATCCGTGCGGATGAATCCGCACCCCAATCCGCAGCGTGTGCACGGAGCCTAAAGGTAACGCACAGGCCATTGCAGATGATGATGATGACAATGTGCTGCGTCTCTCCTCTTACACATAGTCACACCCTATATATGCCATGGAGGAACCGGCAGGATAGATTTGGTACTGAAGGGTTAACTCTCGTGCATTTATCCACATCTCCTCCTCTCCTGACCGCTCCTCCCCCCAGAAGAGTCACAGTCAGGATTCACTACTTCCAGGCGCCAGAAAAAGAAAAAAACGGCTTGTTCACCCTGCAGAGCCGGCTCATTTCGTTCACAGCAGGGAGCCGGCTCTTTGTATCGGATCGTTCACGAACGACACATCACTAGCACAATGGCGACGGCGAGTGGCGGGGGTGAAGTGCAGGACATGGAAGGTAGGGATGGCGGGCAGCTCGGGGCGGCCGTGGCGCGGACCTGTGTGGGAATTATAGGACTTGTATTTATGGTCGGTTTAGTGTTTAAATGTGGAACTCCAAGTTCCAGTGTGAGCTGTCAGTGATGGAGGAGCAGGTGAGACGTGGAAGATGTGCTGTGCAGGTGAATGGTGGCTATTATTCTCTGGTATCATCAGGATCACTGTAGAAGGATTTGTGACCGGTCCCTGCCCCCAGTATCTCTGACAGCCCCCAGACACACATGCAGACTGCTGGCTGTGGTTGTCAGGGGCACTGCCTCCCTCAGGTGACAGAGAGGTCACTGGGGCAACTGCCTGACACCCACAGGTGCAAGCGGAGCCCAGTCCTCATTTGGTGTCAGCTGGTTGCCTTGGCAACTGTACCATCTAGCCGAAGAGGAGCCTCTCCCCATCTGATGTCAGATACCTGGACATCCCCTTTACTTGAGCGTGCATGGTTATGGTGCAGTATGAAGCAGCCATTGGCCAAACAATTATTACTGGTGTTGGCTCTGATATTTGTGTCACAGGGTGGATGTCATCCTGCGTGCGGAGTGCCAGCTCCTGACAGGTCTGCTGTTATCAGTCAGGATCCAATCATTGTAGAAACCTTGGTAATTGGCTATTGATTCCTGTGATGCTGATTTCTAACCCATTAGTATCAGTAAGGAATCTCAACTCTTCCCATGTGGTGTTATTTGGTGTGATCCTAATGCGCCCCCCCCTGCTGTATTAGGGAAATGTAACCGCTAATAGTGAGAGGGTAACGCTCCCCACCCATTATTGGTGGGGACATGGCTGGTTCTGTTGTAACTTTTAATGACACCTTACTTTTTACCATGCGATGTACTGGAAAACTGGGCAAAAATTACAAGTGCAGGAAACGTAGTAATAAACACCCCAGTAAGTGTTTTTCATGTTTTTGGTGGTGGTTTTTAACACAAAATGAACGTGATAATCTGATTCTCCAGCTCAGTACATTTACGATGATACCAACCTTGGTTACATAGGTTGAAAAAAGACTGCGGTCCATCAAGCTCAGCCTTTTTCCACCAATTATAAATTTTGTCACTAAATTAGCTATAACCCATTTCCTATTTAGCGGCCAGAATCGCCATTCTTCCACCCATAATGCATGCCCCTTAGTATGATCTTAGGAAGGAATAAGTCATCTGTCAGTGTTTTGTACTGGCCACACATATATTTATACATGTAAGGCTAGTTTCACACTAGCGTTTATTCCCTGCAGCGCACGGCGCCGCTAAGCCCCGCCCCATCCGGTCATCGCCGCCTACTATCGCACACGGCTGCATGCGATCTGTGCACCCTATCTTTAGCAGAGGGTGCGCAGATCGTGCGCTGCGCACTTTTGAAGGTGCGCCGGTGTGCGCCAAAAGCAGCATGTTGCATTTTAGCGCGCACGGCGCACCTTCAAAGGTGCGCAGCGCATGCTAAAATCCTACTAGCGCACGACCAGCGCACGATCTGCGCACCCTATGCTAAAGATAGGGTGCGCAGATCACATGCAGCCGTGTGCGATAGTAGGCGGCAGGGGGCGGGGCTTAGCGGCGCCGTGCACTACAGGGAATAAACGCTAGTGTGAAACTAGCCTAAATGAGATCTCCTCTGAGGCGTTTTTTTTTTTTTTTTTTTTTTCTTAGCTAAACAAGCCCAACTTTCCAACCTTTCATCATATGAGAGGTCTTCCATCCCTTGTAATAATCTAGTTGCCGCCTTTGACTTTAATTTCTGAATGTTCTTTTTTAAATGTGGAGCCCAAAACTGGATCCTATATTCTAGATGTGGCTTCACCAGTGATCTATAAAGGGGTAACATTACGTTGGATTTTATCTCTTTTTTTTTTTATACATCCTAAAATCCTGTTTGCTTTTCCAGCAGTAGTATTACTCTACATTCAGCCTCATTTGCCTAGTGTTTGCCCATTCAGTTATCTTATCCTGATCATTTTGCCATACTGTAATGTCGAGGTCTGATTTTAGTATCCTGCATAGTTTGGTGTTGTCAGCAAAGACTGACACTTTACTCTCAATCCCATCCAACAGGTCATTAATAAAGAGCTTAAAAAGTATCGGTCCTAGCACAGATCCCTGCCACACCCCACTGCTGACTATATCCCAACTAGAGAACATACCATTTATGACGACTCTTTGTTTCCTCTCCTTTAGCCAGTTCCTTACCCATCTGCATATAGTTTCCCCCAGGCCTCTGTAGCTTCAGTATAAGGCTTACATGGTACAGTATCAAATCACATCAGCTTTCATACCAACATCCAGATTTGCACTTGCCTCCTCACAGAAACCCAACATTCCAAGACATGGAAGTTATTTTTTATATTTTCTGGTCCGTGGAGCTGTGTGACGGCTTGTGGCCTTATTTGTGAGACGAGCTCATGTTTATAATAGCAATTTGGGGTAGATACAAAATTGCGGGGTTTTTTTTTGCTTTACAACAGTGGGAAAAAATGATTTAAATATATATATAAAATTGTCATCCCCTCCCCCCTCTTTCCTACATATAAAAATGCACTAACAGTAAACATGTAGTATTGCTGCATCTATAAAGTCTGATCAGTCAAAACCACAAAAAGGAAAAAAATAGACATGGCAGAATTGCGGGGGTTTTTTTTCAGTCCCCTCCCTTAGTGAACTCAAACCTATATATTGTAATGCACGGTCTCCGATGTACGCCAGCCATTGGAGCACCGTCATGACATGCACAGGGGTCTTCAGGCGACCCCCAGCTGTCATTGCAATCTATGCTTGTCGTCAAAAGCACCGCTCAGTTAGAAAGGCAGCAGCGCTGGGCAACCCCTTTAAATATAAAATTGCTCTTAAAGATGTCCTTATACTTTAAAGGGAAGCAGTCGGCAAAAAAACACCTGTATTCCTCTGTTAGTAAATGCCGTTCTAAACATATGCAGGTGTCTAATGGGAGGAGTGGCTAAAGGGAGAAAATGAGGTTCTATTCTCCCTGCCAGTCATCGGGGGCTGTGGACAGTTTGTCATCTCTCTACACTGAGCACAATGTAATCACGTCCACCGTTCCTTGACATCTGCCGTGTGTGTGTGCAGTGTGACTGTGAAGTGTGTGCGCCCAGTGCGGAGCAGTGTGAAGTGTGTGTGCGCCCAGTGCGGAGCAGTGTGAAGTGTGTGTGCGCCCAGTGCGGAGCAGTGTGAAGTGTGTGTGCGCGCCCCCAGTGCGGAGCAGTGTGAAGTGTGTGTGCGCGCGCCCAGTGCGGAGCAGTGTGAAGTGTGTGTGCGCGCGCCCAGTGCGGAGCAGTGTGAAGTGTGTGTGCGCGCGCCCAGTGCGGAGCAGTGTGAAGTGTGTGTGCGCGCGCCCAGTGCGGAGCAGTGTGAAGTGTGTGTGCGCGCGCCCAGTGCGGAGCAGTGTGAAGTGTGTGTGCGCGCGCCCAGTGCGGAGCAGTGTGAAGTGTGTGTGCGCGCGCCCAGTGCGGAGCAGTGTGAAGTGTGTGTGCGCGCGCCCAGTGCGGAGCAGTGTGAAGTGTGTGTGCGCGCGCCCAGTGCGGAGCAGTGTGAAGTGTGTGTGCGCGCGCCCAGTGCGGAGCAGTGTGAAGTGTGTGTGCGCGCGCCCAGTGCGGAGCAGTGTGAAGTGTGTGTGCGCGCGCCCAGTGCGGAGCAGTGTGAAGTGTGTGTGCGCGCGCCCAGTGCGGAGCAGTGTGAAGTGTGTGTGCGCGCGCCCAGTGCGGAGCAGTGTGAAGTGTGTGTGCGCGCGCCCAGTGCGGAGCAGTGTGAAGTGTGTGTGCGCGCGCCCAGTGCGGAGCAGTGTGAAGTGTGTGTGCGCGCGCCCAGTGCGGAGCAGTGTGAAGTGTGTGTGCGCGCGCCCAGTGCGGAGCAGTGTGAAGTGTGTGTGCGCGCGCCCAGTGCGGAGCAGTGTGAAGTGTGTGTGCGCGCGCCCAGTGCGGAGCAGTGTGAAGTGTGTGTGCGCGCGCCCAGTGCGGAGCAGTGTGAAGTGTGTGTGCGCGCGCCCAGTGCGGAGCAGTGTGAAGTGTGTGTGCGCGCGCCCAGTGCGGAGCAGTGTGAAGTGTGTGTGCGCGCGCCCAGTGCGGAGCAGTGTGAAGTGTGTGTGTGCGCGCGCCCAGTGCGGAGCAGTGTGAAGTGTGTGTGTGCGCGCGCCCAGTGCGGAGCAGTGTGAAGTGTGTGTGTGCGCGCGCCCAGTGCGGAGCAGTGTGAAGTGTGTGTGTGCGCGCGCCCAGTGCGGAGCAGTGTGAAGTGTGTGTGTGCGCGCGCCCAGTGCGGAGCAGTGTGAAGTGTGAGTGTGCGCGCGCCCAGTGCGGAGCAGTGTGAAGTGTGTGTGTGCGCGCGCCCAGTGCGGAGCAGTGTGAAGTGTGTGTGTGCGCGCGCCCAGTGCGGAGCAGTGTGAAGTGTGTGTGTGCGCGCGCCCAGTGCGGAGCAGTGTGAAGTGTGTGTGTGCGCGCGCCCAGTGCGGAGCAGTGTGAAGTGTGTGTGTGCGCGCGCCCAGTGCGGAGCAGTGTGAAGTGTGTGTGTGCGCGCGCCCAGTGCGGAGCAGTGTGAAGTGTGTGTGTGCGCGCGCCCAGTGCGGAGCAGTGTGAAGTGTGTGTGTGCGCGCGCCCAGTGCGGAGCAGTGTGAAGTGTGTGTGTGTGCGCGCGCCCAGTGCGGAGCAGTGTGAAGTGTGTGTGTGTGCGCGCGCCCAGTGCGGAGCAGTGTGAAGTGTGTGTGTGTGCGCGCGCCCAGTGCGGAGCAGTGTGAAGTGTGTGTGTGCGCGCGCCCAGTGCGGAGCAGTGTGAAGTGTGTGTGTGCGCGCGCCCAGTGCGGAGCAGTGTGAAGTGTGTGTGTGCGCGCGCCCAGTGCGGAGCAGTGTGAAGTGTGTGCGCTGCTGTGAGATACACATGTACTAATTGTATATTTAGGTAATTGATGCCCAGAAGGGAGCAGGGGTAAGGGGGTGGACAATATTGGTTCATTTGTATCTGTTAAAATGTTTTTTTTAATTTTTTTTTTTTTAATCTGATTTAAAAATAAAAAGTGAATGGGGTCACATTGTGACAACTACACGACCACTTCATGCATAGAGTTTTATTTATTTTTTACAATTTGCTTCTACATAATACTAACTTTTGCTTCTCAGTTGATAAACGGGCAGAGTCTGAGGAGTCTACAGATGATGACATTAAGGAGAAGCGGGCGCCCCCAGATGGCGACGTGCAGAATGGTGACCAGCCTGCAGGTACCAGCCTTATTCACTCCAGAGTCTTTGCCTTTTATACAAGATGTCATGTTTGTCAGATTATGGTAAAATAAACCCGACGGCAGACTCGTGCTGCGCTGACTGCCGGTCACTGCGCTGTTGACGCCATGTATGTTTTACTATGAAACAGATGAGTGGTCCGAGGCAAGCGGCTTCTCCCCACGCGGTACTCCTGGACTGACAAGTGTTGTCCTATGTATGTGTATAAGAAGAGACCTGTCAGATAAGGGCAACAGGGATAAGTGAAGGTTTGGCCAACAACTGTCTCGTGTATGGCCATCTTAAAGAAGCGCTTCCATTAAAATTGTGATAATGTACATGTAGTGTAATTGTTCTAATGTTCTCACCGATCGTCGTCTTCTCCAGTTTTCAACCCTGTTCCAGTCCTTTTTCTGAACCACGTGACTATTCCAACTTGCCGGCTTGCTCTGCGCCATGTGTGAGATCTGGAAGTCTTGCATCGTAACACTCGGCACTGCCGCCGGCACTCGGAGCGGAGCGTTCAGCGGCATAGAAATACACGCAGCCACACACGCCGGTCCCTAGTGTCTGTGACAATGCCGGGTGTTGAGGTGCGAGACTCCTGCAAGTTTCTCACCAGTCTGACCCCGGCCTCGCATTGTAAGACTATTCAGCCTCGCTCTGATGTTGTAAAGGCGACTTCCATCCCGCACACAAAGCGCAGAGTGATCAGAGTCTGAACTTTAGTAATGTGACGTAGAAGAGGAGCGGAGCAGTGCTAGAAACTGGAGAAGATGGCGATCGGTGAGAATATCATGCACTACACAACATGTGCATTGACACAGGTCTGGCCCTAATGGCGGTGCTCTAAGATGCAGCTGTCACCATGGAGTGAAATGCTGCCTATGTATTTTAAAGGAACAGTGTGGAGAACTGGATGTGCAATGGTTAAAGGGGCTTCATGATTAGAGATGAGCGAATTTGTTCTGGTTCCCGGCTGATCGGCACCACAGCTGCGTGTGTGTTAGGCTCTCCATGCATGTGCTGTGACAGTGACACAGCCGCGACGTATGCAGCTGCGGCGCCGACCAGCTATCCTGCCGGTGCGATCCAGGAAGCCAGGTTCCCTCTGCAGCATAAGAGGGGAACCCAAACATATTCGCTCATCTCTACTCATGATTTCTTCAGGTCAGATTCACACATCCATGTTTCATGGTTAGCGTATGGACCACGACATGCGGATCATCCGCCAGAGACACATCTGTTATCAGTCCCCATGTCCTGGACCTCTGCTTTAACGCCCATCGTGGCTGTACTCGAGTGGATATTCGGGGTCTTGGCTTTTCTTGTACCATTCCACATCCTGGTACTTTATAGTGCTCCATTTGGTGACCGCTTCCAATACACCCAATTAGGGCTTTGTGAGTGAAACTAGGGCCTCCGCTATGAGCCGTTACTTCTCTGAAGGGATGCCAAAAATTGATAGAAATCCGCATAAGCCCACTGTGATCTATTAGCCGCATGGAGAGTGAGGACTTGTATGAGTGCGGCTCCCGGACCAGTGTGATCAGCTTCTCTCTGGGGAATCTGCCATCCAAACATTGGAAAGCATTATCCCATTCTGCAGTAATGAGTTGTAAATGTGTGTAATAAAGCCTCATTATTGTAGCTTTGCCAGCGGGTGACGTCAGCAGGGTCTCTAGATTGGCTGTAACATATCACATTAGTTGGCAGGAACCAGATGGAAGTAAATAGAGAAGTATTGTGCACATTAGCTCCACGGATTCACTACCAGCAGATACATGGGGCCTTTTCATAAAAACAGGTAGAAAAGTAAAATTGTAGGCTTCCCCGTGGCAATCAATCACATTCGATCCGTCAGTGCAAGCCAGAAATTGCATGGCAAGTCTGACATCATTATATTTTCAAAAAGATTTAAATAAACTGGAGAAGTGGGCAGCAACTAACAGAATGGTTTTTAACAGGGAGAAATGCAAAGTACTACATCTGGGCAATAAAAATGAAAAAAGCATATATAGAATGGGAGGAATAGGGCTAAGTGACAGCACATGTGAAAAAGACTTGGGTATACTAATAGATCACAGACTGAATATGAGTCAACAGTGTGATGCAGCAGCAAAAAAGGCAAATGCTATTCTAGGATGTATTAACAGAAGCATACAGTCTAGATCACGTGAAGTCATTATTTCCCTCTACTCCTCTTTGGTCAGACCTCATCTGGAATATTGTGTCCAGTTTTGGGCACCACATTTTAAAAAAGACATCAACAAACTGGAGCAAGTTCAGAAAAGAGCGACCAGAATGGTGACCGGTCTGCAAACCCTGTCTTATGAGGAAAGGTTGCAGGATTTGGGAATGTTTAGTTTGCAAAAGAGAAGACTGAGAGGAGACTTAATAGCTGTCTACAAATATCTAAAGGGCTGTCACATTGTAGAAGGATCAACTTTATTCTCATTTGCACAAGGAAAGACTAGAAGCAATGGGATGAAACTGAATGGGAAGAGACACAGATTAGATATTAGAAAAAACTTTTTGACAGTTAGAGTGATCAATGAGTGGAACAGGCTGCCACGAGAAGTGGTGAGTTCTCCTTCAATGGAAGTCTTCAAACAGAGGCTGGACAGACATCTGACTGGGATGATTTAGCGAATCCTGCTTTGAGCAGGGGGTTGGACCAGATGGCCCAGGAGGTCCCTTCCAACTCTACGATTCTATGATTCTATGATATTTCTGTGAATGTCCACCAGTGTTTCAGCAGTAATGGTCATTCTGTTCAGCCGTCAGTCTTTTCCCTAGATACCTGTGCTGGAGCCAAGTACTATGCATTACTTAGTGGAAGTGCGGTCAGCGCTCAGATCAGTCACTGCGAGAGTTAGGGTACCGTTACACATAGCGATTCACCAGCGATCCCGACAATGATATGGATCACTGGTACATCGCTAAGTGGCCACTAGTGAGCTGCCACATAGGCAGATCTCACCAGCGACATAGCAGCAGTCGGCGGTTGCAACTTACCTGTCAGATGCGGCGATCCTGACGTCCTCCCGCCCGCGTCCACGCGTTGCTCGTCGGCGCCACAGGAGGCCCAGCAGGAAGCTGACGACGAGAAACAGTCCAGGACGTGCTTGCGCGACCAGCGATGAACAGCGGGGGAGCCGGTCGGAGGTAAGTATCAGACATAGCGATATCGCTAGCAATATCGCTGCTGCGTCACAAAATCAGTGACGTTACAACGATATTGCTAGTGATATCGCTATGTGTAACGGGCCCCTAAGTAACTAATCATTAGCGTATGCGCACAAGACTGATGCCATTTCTGAAGCTGACCCTCAGATCGGGGGTTTGCACTGCCGTGGATCCATACATGGATCAACTCCATTCAGTGGGATTAATCTTTTATGCTCCTGTTTGAAATCTGTAGAAAATTTCCACTAATATCATGGGTGATTTTTTTTTTTTTTTTTTTTTTTCTATTGTGATACCAAAATTTTCCATCAAGATACTAGGGGTGCAGATGAGGAGTTAAATTCAATGTGTTATTAGAAAATTAGCTCTTGGTTAAATTAAAGGTTAATGTTTTAATTTCCTGTATTATCTATATTAAAGGGAATTTGTCACAATTTTTTTTTTTTTTTTTTTTACCACGTAATCTGAGAAGAACATAATTTAGGAGCAGAGACCCTGATTCCAGCAATGTGGTCACTTGCTAGGCTGTTTTGCTGTTTCAGTACAACTAGCTTGACCTGTGCGAAATTTTCGCACGTTGGTCGTCGGGGGCGCAGGCAATTTCAGAAAAAGCAAGCTGGTCAAATGTAAATGTATTTCATGAGCTGATGAACACAGACAGGTATTTATATATGTAGATTGGTAATACAATAAATTGGTTTGATGAGTAGAGGCCAAAAAATGTCTTCCGGTGGAGGTGCCAACCTGCAGGTCATTTGTTTCTTTCTGCAGGTTTATGAAAATTAATGTTTAAACTGTATTTAGTGATAAAATCGTGGATGTGTGGTTTGTTTGGTGATTTTCTCGCTGAAGGGGGCAAGTTTACCTTTCAAATGGTGTATCATTTGTGTGTGTGGGTGCAGTATGAACGGAGATACAAAGTAATCACCAAAAAACAGTGTTTAGAAATAATAGAATAGATTTAGGATTTATCAGCAGCAGATTATTACTGCAGGACAACCTGCCTCCTAGTCCAACCACACCTTTAGCACTGATTGGCAACTTCTCAAGCACACTGTATGGTGACAAAGCTGCCAGTCGGTGGGGTTAAGGCCCCGTCACACATAGCGATCTCGCTAGCGAGATCGCTGCTGAGTCACAAGTTTTGTGACACAACAGCGATCTCACCAGCGAGATCGCTGTGTGTGACAGCGATCAGCGACCGGCCCCCCTGCCGGTATCGCTGATCGCTCTGGGAAATCTCTGGACATTTCTCTCGTCGCTGATCTTCCGCTGGCCAGCACGCATCACTGTGTGTGACAGGCGGGAGACCAGCGATCAGCGATAAAATAATTAAAAAAAAAAAAAATATTGTTGTTCTCACCTTCCTACGTCCCGCGCAGCATTCCCGCCTCTCTCCACGCTCCGGTCCCAGTAATCCTTTGCAAGAATGACCGCGAGAATGGACGTCATCGCGGTAATTCTTGCAGAGGATTACTGGGACCGGAGCGTGGAGAGAGGCGGGAATACTGTGCGGGATGTTGGAAGGTGAGAATAACTATTTTTTATTTTAATTCTATTTTTGACATGAATCAGCGCTGAACACAGTGATGCCGCATGCGCTTCGTCGCTGTGCTAATCGCTGGTGAAGCTGTCTGTTTGACAGCTCACCAGCGATCACATAGCGATTCACCAGCGATCCTGACCTGTTGCTATCATTGTCGGGATCGCTGGTAAGTCGCTATGTGTGACGGGGCCTTTATACAGGGCTCAGCATTCCCGAGCTCTGCTAGATCTGCAGCAGATTCAGTCACAACTGCTGCACCCAGTACACTAAGTCATACATAGCTGAAATCAAGGTCTCTGCCCCTACATCATGCTGCTGTTGGATTGCATAATAAAACCTGCTGATGTATTTCATTTAAAGGGAATCTGTCACATCATTAGTCGATACTAAACTGCCCCCAGTGTCTTAGTAGTGATGCAATGTGCATCACTAACACTATTCTCAAGCAAAACTTCTCAGTATTTATGTAAAAAAACACTTTTTATCATTAGGCAACAGCATAGCAGACCTTGTCTTTCAGTCATATTGGTGTCGCTTTTGATCGTTCCGCTCACGGTCCTCATAATCGCGCCAAAGCCCAACGCAGTCTGATTGGCTGGTCTGCCCTGACATCATGACAATCGCCAACTAAATCCCACCCTTGTGCACTGGCAATCATTCTTCAGAGTCACTGAGCCAGTGGCTATGGCTACGTGACGTGTATATTGTGAGCGCGCCATTCGCATCAGGAATAGAGTGGAGCAAATGGTGACAGGACTCACACTTCCGTGTTCTATACAAATTACTTTTCAGAAGTTTTATGATCACAGACAGGAATACATTGACAGATAACACAGGATCCACCATTCACAATAGGTGATGTCACAGCTCACTTCCTCCTCCTCTCTTCACAGTTGCCTTTCCCTAGATTAGAGCATGCTCAATACATGTTTCAGTACAGTTAAATAAGGTACGAATTGATCTATTGCATCCAAAAACCATGTACAGGACAAGAATTAGGAGTCTAATATTGCAACTAGTATACAGTGGGAGAATGTGCATGTATGTAATATATATAAAATATATTATACCGTATTTTTCTGACTATAAGACGCATCGGACCATAAGACACACCCCAAATTTTCAGAAGGAAAATAGGGTAAAAAATGTGTCAAATGGGGGTCTGTCAATGTCATACAGTCCGTATTCAGCTTACCAGGAGGGGGATTGGCACAGGTGGAGGTGTTTTCACAGGGATTGTTCGGTGTTCCAGGCTGGTGTGGAGGCCTCCGGGAAATCCCATCCCAGGCTGGTGCGGCGGTGGTCTCCGCTGGCATTTTGCGACAGGTTTGGCGGTGGTGGTGCTCTGTGGTGTGGCAGGGCTCTGCCGGCATTTTGCGACAGGTGGGGTGGTGGTGGTGCTCCTTGGTGCTCCTCTGTGGGGCGGTGGTGGTGCCTCTGTGGGACTGCGGGGGTCTGCCGGCATTTTGTGAAATCCCGGAAGCCCCCACAGATCCAGTGCTGCGATGCGGTGGCCTCCGGGATAATGGGCGACCCATGCTCAGATTCAGTTCTCGTCAACGAGATCTTGTTGCTGAGATCTGAATCTGAGCATGCGGTGGCCTCTGAGAAAATGGCTGCCGGGGGCGGCGCATGCTCAGAATCGGATCTCGTCCCGAGATCTCGTCGCCAAGATCTGAATCTGAGCATGTGCCGCCCCTGGCAGCCATTTTCCTAGAGGCCACCGCATCGCAGCACTGGATCTGCGGGGGTCTCCGGCATTTCACGAAATGCCGGCAGAGCCCCGCCGCCCCACAGAGGAGGAGCACCACCGCCATTTTCCCTCAATTTTGGGGGGGGGGGGGGAAAGTGAATCTTATGGTCTGAAAAATATGGTTTATATATAATATAGTATTTAGGCAATGACAAAAAAAAAGTTTAATATAAAAATCTGATTTAAACAAAAATGTTCTTTTAAGCATTGCATCTACACCTAAATCGCCATCCATAATGTGAACATGTCCTGTCAGAACCTCTTGGCTTAAAGGGAATCTGTAAGCAGGTTTTTGCGCCCTCATCTGAGAGCAGCATAATGTTCAAAGAGACCCTGATCGCAGCGACTTAGATTACTTGGTGTAGCCGTTCTGACCCAGAGTTGAGATTTAGAAATGCAGCAGAGCTGGGAAAGCTGCCCCTGCCCACACCAGGCTCTGTGTGTACATTGTCTATAGACGGTGAACTGCTTATCACAGGAGGGGCGGAGTCAGACCAGGGCACAGGCTCCTATCGTTCAAGCAATGATAAGCCTGGACTGGTGCTCAATCGTTGCAAGCAATGTGCTTGATAAGAGAGGTATCCCTGAAATCTGTGTATTAATCCCTACAGCATGCTGTCTTCATATTACATAGGAAAAACCTGCTAAAAGATTCGCTTTTAAGATATAGTCTGAAACGACTATCTTGTTCTCACCCTGCTTCATCATCATTAGTATTACAAGAGTTTACAATAAGGGGTTGCAGATAAAGTGCTCCCACTCAAAAAGGAGAAAACAATTCTTACATACAGTATATTCCTTTTGCAAACCATGATGTCTGAATCCAATGCCTTCTAGATAATGACATATTTGCCTGTACATATCTGAACTGCTCCTTAGCGCCCCTCTATGCATGCCTGGGGCGATGACAGCTGATCCCACCAGAGTCTGTTTCTCAGCATAGGACATCAGTTGAGCAGCCAGGACTTGGATAACAGAGTTAGGCCACGGTCAGCATTTGGTCAGTATTTTCCCTCAGTATTTGTAAGCCAAAACCAGGAGTGGAACAATCAGAGGAAAAGTAGAAAGCAGTCACCACTTCTGTATTTATCCCCCACTCCTGGTTTGGCTTACACATACTGAGGTAAAATACTGACCGTGTGCCTGCAGCATTAAAGTCTGATATATTTTCAGAATACAAATAGCATACATTACTAAATAAAATTAAAATGAACTTTTACCCTGTAGCCAAACTATTAAAATGTTGGTATTAATATCAGGATGAAGGTGCGCGCACACAGCGTCACATACAGGCAGATTCTGCGTGACATCCACCTGAAAAGTAGTTTTTAAACCGCATCTGTCTTTGACAGTTGTGAAGCAGCAAAAGGAAGTGACCTGACCATTCTTTGAATAAAAAAAAAAAAGCCACAGTCTGCAAGAATGCTGCAAAAAATGATCACAGAAAAGAGTTACCAACACCCAGTCATATTAGCGGCATGCAGACCCTCATGATACGGGTGTGCACACGTTGCGGATTTTTCTGCAACGTGTGCACATAAAACAACCAGATTTTGTGCGTCTTTACATCTGCGGATTCCTATAATGGAATAGGTGTAAAAATGCTGCAGATTCCGCACAAACAACTGACATGCTGAAGAAAATAAACCGCTGCGTTTCTGCGCAGAATTTTCCACAGCATGTGCACAGCTGTTTTTGTTTTCCATAGGTTTACATGGTACTGTACACCGCATGGAAAACTGCTGCGGATTCGCAGGGCCAAATCTGCAACATGTGCACATACCCAAAGGGTGAGGGCAACACTAGACCCAAAAAACAACCCAAAAGACAATTCGGGGGAAAAAACCATTGACATCAACTTAAGGGTTACGTGCACACGCTGCGGATTGATCTGCGTGGATTTTTCAAAATCCGCAGGTCAAAAGACCTGCGGATTGCTAACGGTTTTGCCCTGCGGTTTTTCATCTCCACAATGGAGGAGATGGCAAACCGCAGCGGAATCCGCAGAATTGACATGTCAATTCTTTCTGCGGTTTTGAAACCACAGCAAATCCGCATGGAAAATTCCGCAGCGTTTGCACAGCGTTTTTTTTTTCCCATAGGTTGTAAAGGTACTGTACAATGCAGCAGAAACTGCTGTGGACTCGCAGGGCCAAATCCGCAGCAGAATCCACAGCGTGTGCACACACCCTAAGTGTTTTCTGCTTCAAAAACGGCTTTGTTGGTGTCCAAAAGATGTGTGCACCATACACGTATTGTATCATTCTGACATAGTCATGGCCAAAAGTTTAGAGAATGACACAAATATTATATTTTCACATGATCTGCTGCCCTCTGGTTTTTATGTGTGTTTGTCAGATGTTTTTATCACATACAGAAATATAATTGCAATCATATTATGAGTAACAAAAGGTTATATTGACAGTTAGAATGAGTTAATGCAGCAAGTCAATATTTGCATTGTTGACCCTTCTTCTTCAGGACCTCAGCAATTCTCCCTGGCATGCTCTCAATCAACTTCTGGATCAAATCCTGACTGATCGCAGTCCATTCTTGCAAAATCAATGCTTTTATTTTGTCTGAATTTGAAGGTTTTTGTTTGTCCACCCGTTTCTTGATGATTGACCACAAGTTCTCAATGGGATTAAGATCTGGGGAGTTTCCAGGCCATGGTCCCAAAATCTCTGTTTTGTTCCCTGAGCCATTTAGTTATCACCTTTGCTTTATGGCGAGGTGCTCCATCATGTTGAAAAAGGCATTGTTGATCGCCAAACTGCTCTTGGACGGTTGGGAGAAGTTGCTCTAGGAGGACATTCTGGTACCATTCTTTATTCATGGCTGTGTTTTTAGGCAAGACTGAGAGAGAGCCCATTCCATTGGCTGAGAAGCAACCCCACACATGAATGGTTTCAGGATGCTTGACAGTTGGCATGAGACAAGACTGGTGGTAGCGCTCACCTGGTCTTCTCCGAATAAGCCGTTTTCCAGATGTCCCAAACAATCGAAAAGGGGATTCATCAGAGAAAATGACTTTACCCCAGTCCTCAGCAGTCCACTCCCTGTACCTCTTGCAGAATATCAGTCTGTCCATGATGTTTTTTCTGGAGAGAAGTGGCTTCTTTGCTGCCCTCCTTGAGACCAGGCCTTGCTCCAAGAGTCTCCGCCTCACAGTGCGTGCAGATGCACTCACACCTGCCTGCTGCCATTCCTGAGCAAGCTCTGCACTGCTGGTAGCCCGATCCCGCAGCTGAAACACTTTTAAGAGACGGTCCTGGAGCTTGCTGGTCTTTCTTGGGCGCCCTGGAGCCTTTTTGGCAACAAGGGAACCTCTCTCCTTGAAGTTCTTGATGATGCGATAGATTGTTGACTGAGGTGCAATCTTTCTAGCTGCGATACGCTTCCCTGTTAGGCCATTTTTGTGCAGTGCAATGATGACTGCACGTGTTTCTTTAGAGATAACCATGGTTAACAGAAGAGAAACAATGATGCCAAGCACCAGCCTCCTTTTAAAGTGTCCAGTGGTGTCATTCTTATTTAATCATGACAGATTGATCTCCAGCCCTGTCTTCATCAACACCCACACCTGTGTTAATGGAGCAATCACTGAAACGATGTTAGCTGGTCCTTTTAAGGCAGGGCTGCAATGATGTTGAAAATGTGTTTTGGGGGATAAAGTTAATTTTCTAGGCAAATATTGACTTTGCAAGTAATTGCTGTTAAGCTGATCACTCTTTATAACATTCTGGAGTATATGCAAATTGCCATTAGAAAAAATGAAGCAGTAGACTTTGTAAAAATTAATATTTGTGTCATTCTCTAAACTTTTGGCCATGACTGTAGATAATCAAAGTAAGCACACCAGCTACACCGTGTCTAAGAGATCTTTTTAATGGCTGCAGTTTGTATTGAGATCCACTTTAAATATTATAAGATCATTCTGCAAATTCTTATTTATTTATTTTTTCCCCAAAAGACTCGGAAACGCCAGTGAGCTTGGAAACGATTATCCTGGATCCTGAAGCTGAGGTAATGAAAAATTTGCTTTATTATTCAGTGGAAGTTCATTAAAGGGAACTTGTCACCATGATTTATCACTATGAAGTAAAGGTATAGCCAAAATAGTGCTATTACACTGCTTACATTGATACTATTGTTGAAGGAATCCGATCAGTGGTCCTTTTTTAATCAGGGTTTTACGTTCTCTTCTGACGTCTTCTGCTTAGCCTGCCACACCTGCCTCATGTGTTTCTACAGATCACTGACTATTCAGTGATGGCCGCCATCGTTGGCATGGGCGCCATGTGCGCAGTGTGAGATTCCGCCACTGGTTTTAAACAAAATGGCGCCGAAGTCGGCACATGCTTATATCTGAGCAGAGTTGCCACAATTGAAAAATGGGATATGGGTGGGTAGCACTGCCAAATGTCAGTGACGTTGTGGATGGTTTTTACAGTGTTATGAGAAAATGCCATTGTTTAGTCTGAAAACCAAGTGTACCGCCCAAATCGTGGACATGTGGACTTCATAAAGGGCGCCGTAGTAGAATACTAAAAAGGTCAAAGACTCGCTAGTTTCTGAATATCAAATCAAGCAAAATGAGGTGCAGGTAGAAGTGGGTCTCTGGTTCCCCTTTTTTCCCGGAGAAAAAGTTAAAGCACCACTACAGCGTTAGATAGATATATATATATATATATATATATATCTATCTATCTATATCTCTCTATATCTATATATCTATATCTCTCTCAACGCTGGTGTAATGCCACTAAGGCTAGTTTCACATTTGCGGACTTCCTCCATGAAGCCCCGCCGCACCATTTCCGGTTAGCTCCGCCTATTTCTGCATGCGGCCTGCGTACCCAGTGTTAAAGATGGGTACGTGCCGCAGTATGTGCATGCCGCCACATGCGTCGTTTTGACGGTGTGGTAACCCACGTGGAACGCATCCTGTTGGAATTTTATGCGAGCGCCGCATTGTCAAAATGACACATGCGGCAGCATCCGCATACCGCGGCACGGCCTGCATACCAAATGTTAAAGAGAGGCCGCATGCAGAAATAGATGGAGTTAACTGGAGGAGACGGGGCTTCATGGAGGAAGTCCGCAGCCCTCCATCCGCAAATGTGAAACTAGCCTTACATATGTTCACTGCCCCTAGTCTTGTACTTACAAGCCGCCGTCCTCGGCAGTTCTCAGCACCTTGTCGACGGTGGGACGGCTTTTGTTCTATATTTGATCGGATACAGTATTACTGAGAACTCTGAATTGCTTAAATGCACTTTTGTTTTTTTGGTTACAGCAGGGTTTTTCTCATTTTGTCTTTTGTAGGTTTTGTAGCCGCCATCCTCTGCAGTTCTCAGCGCCGCTTCAGTCCCGCGTCACCATCTTGTGACCAGAAGTAACGGTCACAAGCTCTCGGTGTAAGTCTATAAGACCTTGTTCCAGTCTCGTTGTGGTTCTCGTAGACTTGCATTAAGAAGCGAGTTCCAGTCCACCCAGCAAACAATGGAGTGATCCTCAGGTCACAACCAACAGAACAGGACCGGAGTGGCGCCGAGAACAGAAGATGGCGGCTGGTGAGTATAATATTATGTGCAGAGAACATACATTAGCGGCACCACTCCGGTGGTGAAATAATAAAATGGCTGTGGTGGTGCTTTACGTCTATTGGTATTTCTTGCTGTATGAAGAGTGACAGGTTCCATATACTACTTATTTGAATGCGTCCCAGAGCAATAGGGGACCGGCATAAGACACTAGTAGTTTGGCAGTGTACTGCACAGGTGATTATTTTATGGTGGTCACTCAGTATTGTCAATGCTGAGCTTATGGAGATGATTATTGCTCCAGTTCTGATCTTCATTGTAATGTGCGGGAATAGTGGTTTCTAGAATACACGGCTTAACGCCTGCATGTGTCTCGCTCTTCCTTCTATGCCTGTTTCCTTATCCATCCACAATGCGAGGCTCGTCTCGGTTCTAATTCACTTTATACCATAAATTTACCACAGGAAGTGGACTTGAACCACATGCGAATAGGAGCCATTCAGGGATTTGAGGTGCTCAAGAAAGTTCAGGTAGGTAAATGTTGTGCTTCCAGCCTTGTGCATGCTGGAGATTGTCTTCTGTCAGTTGCCTGGCGTCACTTTTCTTGCAGTATGAAACCTATCTTGTATTATCATGTAATTTATATTGGATACTTCTGTTCATTGCCTCGTTACCTGTCTTTGCCCCCTGTACTGACCCCTTACCTGCCTGTCCCTTATGTCATCACTATTTCTCCTCTAACCTACCCTCTCTCATTGAATCTGCCCCTGTAGACCCTGTGCCTGCGTCAAAATCTCATAAAGGTGATTGAGAACTTGGAGCAGTTGGTGACATTGAATGAATTGGACCTGTATGACAATCAGATTCGTGTTATCCAGAACCTGGAGAACCTGAGTCAACTCCAGTGAGTGTCTTCAGACAGGGTGGCTCCTCTTCTTGTCATGTATTCATTTACAGCCGATCCTCCTCCACTAGGAATATATATATGCACATACTATGGCGTGATGGCATGTGTTCAGGCACCTGAAAAAGACAGATTATTTTAAGGTTCACTGCACCATCTACAGTTGCAATCAAAATTTCTTAGAGAAAAATAGACTTGTCTGCTGTTTGCAATAAACCTATGAAACATGCAATTTATATAGCCGAACTACTACTATATCAAGTGGCTTATCCATATTCAACACAAAATGCCACTTTACAGTCTTGGAATTAATCATCCCCTTCTTGACAAGCATCTTTGGTACTTATAGAGCTCCTTTTGGCTGTTATCACCTGCAGAAAGCATGAGACTTTTTTTTTTTTCTAACCCCGATATCAACAACTCTCAAGCTTATGTATGATGCTGATGGATGGGTCAAAGAATATCCAATCTCGTTAAAGGACAGCATATCCCTTAAATATGCCATCACTTAAAGGGAACAAAAATCGAAAGAGATGATCAGGAATATAAGCTGGTATGCATGCACCGTGTAGGCACATGTTCACATTGACCACTAAACAGACAAAACCTAAGATGGAAACATCATGAGCAAATAGCAATAGTGTTTGAAAATAACACAGGTACTTGGTTAGCATAATTTTGATCAAAAAGCATAAAAGCTATCCCAACGTGTCAAGGTGTCCCTATTTGGGTCGGTCCTAACCTTTAGTATTAAAACCTTACCACATGTTGAATGATGTGAATAAGGGCCGAGCAGGACGGTGACCCCAACTAATGGACACCCAGCCATGGGAAGCTATATTATTATTTATTTTATTTTTTTTTTTAAATCAGATACATTTTTATTTAACCAAATTCAGGTACAAAACAATAGAACAAAAATCACAATGAAAACATTAACAATGGTCATTAGCTTCAGAAATTCCCTTCCCCTCTCCCCATTACATACAAGAGCAGCAAATAATGCATGGTGTAACCTAAGTTCAGGGTCATCTTCTCTCCACCCAAGGTGTCCAGTGTCTCTAAATATCTTTTTCCATATTCCCAATATAGTCAGACTGTCTGAAAAATTCGCTCAGTGTCGGCGGATCTTCATTTATCCAGTATCTGGCGATCAGTTTTCATGCAATATATAATAATCCAGCTATAGCCACGTTATATTTATGTACCTGGACCTCCTCCACATATCCCAGTATACACACCACAGGATCCCTCTCAATCCTACAACCATACGCACCTCCTATGGCATTAAGCACCGCCGTCCAATATGGACACTGCCATAACATATGGAGAATTCCAGCCCCCTCCGTTCGGCACCGAGGTCACTCAGAAGTCTGTCTCAGACCTGCTCTATACAGCCGTTCAGGAGTCCTATATACTCTATGGAGTACATATATCTGCGAGAGTCTGCCTGGTTCACTCAGCGATAATTGGGGTATATATTCCATAATCACTTCCCATTTATTATTATTATTATTATTATTATTTATTGTTATAGCGCCATTTATTCCATGGCGCTTTAAATGTAGGGAGGGGTATACATAAAAACAAGTACAATAATGTTAAACAATACAAGTCATAACTGGTACAGGAGGAGAGAGGACCCTGCCTGCGAAGGCTCACAATCTACAAGTTTATCTTCCTCTATCCTACCCAACTCCTCCCATTTCCCCTGTGCTCTAATAGGGTAATTATTTAAAAAAGTATGGATTAGATCCTTATAAATGCCCGACACTACCCCTTTTGTTCCCCCCTCGGCACAGACATAATCAGTATATCCTTGTGAATCTCCATATTCATTGTCCTACTCTGCGTAACATAAGCATGCCTAAACTGCCCATACTGAAATCTGCAGACCTCCGGTAGCCCATAATCTTCCTGCAACTTTCCAAAGGGCACCAGTCCCTGCGCGTCCCGTACCTGAACCATGTACTGTATTCCCAGTCTCATCCAATTTTTAAATTCTCCCATTTTAACAAATTCCGGTAGTCTCGTTTTGCCATATCGGGGAAAAATTTGTCAAGTGTTCCAAATCCCTAATCTTTTTAATTGCCTCCCAGACTTTATGTATCAGCGCTAAAGTAGGATACATCAAACCTAACTTCATAAAACTACCTGCCTCCAACCCCTGAACCAAGACCCTTTGTGTTGATCCAGCCCCAGACACATCCCTCCACCCCCTCATCTGTTGGCCCTGAGCAGCTAAGTAGTAAATCCAAGGGTTCGGAAGCGCCAGTCCCCCTCCATCCTTGGGCCTCTGCAATATCTCAAGTCTGATCCTTGGCTGCTTTTTTTCCCCCACACAAGATCCCTAAATATAGAGTCAATAGTACGAAACCACCGCCTAGGGAACCAGACAGGGGCATTGTGCAAGACGTATAGCAGTTGGGGCATCAAAATCATCTTAATCAGATTCATTCTTCCCACTACTGAAAGATACAGTTTACACCACGCCCCTACTTTACTCCTAAACTTACTCAGCCGTGGAATCAGATTCAAATCTGCATAGCTCGAAATCGGAAGTGCCACCTGATTGCCCAGGTATTTAAACTGTCGTACCACTGCCAACCTACTACCCTCCCCCGACACTGGCAAATCAACACAATCATCTACAGCCATGACAGTGGATTTTTCCCAGTTAATTTATAATCCCGATATAGACCCAGATGTTTTAATTTCCATTGCTCTCAACAGCGACTCTCCGGAGTCCTCCAAATAAAGCAACACATCATCTGCATACAGTGATACTTTTTCTTGTACCAAGCCATATCTGAACCCTTTAACCGAAGCCGTCCTCCTAATTGTCTGCGCCAGGGGCTCCACTGCCAAAGCAAAAAGTAGCGGGGACAGCGGACACCCCTGCCTAGTCCAAACCCCCCCCCCCCCCCTATGAAGCGCAAAACTCCCAGACATTTGCCGGTTAACTCTGACCCTAGCGGTTGGGAAAGTTTTATAGCAACCGTATCCATGAAATAAAGGTCGGCCCAAAACCAAAGCGTTCCAATACCCTCCATAGATACTGCCACTCAACACTATCAAACGCTTTACGCGCATCCAATGAAACCACAACCCTACTGCCCCTATTGTCCGACGGCAGCTGCAAATTCAGAAAAAGTCTACGCAAATTAATCGTCGTAGACTTATTTGGCATAAATCCGGATTGGTCCGTATGGACAAGATCCTGAACCACACCCGCCAAATCGTTAGCCAAAATCTTTACAACCACCGTCAGCAACAAGATGGACCTATAAGATTCTGCCAACCCCGGATTTCTTCCCGCTTTCGGAATGACCACCGCCTCCCTCATGGACGCCGGTAATTCACCCGGAGAGCCTCTTCAAAAACCTTTTGAAGTCTGGGTGTTACCATCTCAAATAATTGTTTGTAAATTTCTCTCGGGATACCTTCTGCCCCCGGGGCCCTATTATTAGCCATAGATGTAATAGCCATTTCAATCTCTTCTTTTGTTATGGGCACCTCCAGTCTCCCCCTATCACTGTCTTTAATCCTCGGGAGCCCTGCTTCCTGAAGAAAACCCTCTATGTCCCCTAATGAATTCCCCGATCCTGAAGAATATATCTGATCGTCTAAATTCCTCCAAAATACACTGTCCCCCCACCTCCCTTCCCTCATCAGTCTTCAATTTATATACATAAGACGATTCCCTCTACGCCGCTACCACCACTGACAACTAGAGTTGAGCGACTTTTGGTTTTTTAGGGTCGCGTTTCGTTTCGTGAAACCCGACTTTTCCAAAAGTCGGGTCGAGCAAGATCGTCCGATTATAGGGAAAAGTCGGGGTCGTCACGAAACCCAATGTAAGTCAATGGGGAATAAAAGTCGGCAATGAGAGGAGGACAGGAAACACACCTACAGTGCCCATTTGAATGCCAAAAGCATCAATTCTTCTTACTTAAGCTTGTCAACCTTAATTAACTTCATAATACAAGTTACGCACTGAAAAATGGGGGATATTTGGCTAAAGTTGTGGGGGGGGGGAGGGCTGGCTGCAGGTTTTCATGTGCCCTGGGCGAAAGAGCGCCCCTTTAACACATGCCACAACTCATCATGCTCCGATACGGCAGATAAATAGCGGTATAGTACAATGAAAAATACCTCACTTTTTACATCTCATGACGAGGCCCATCTATTTCTCCATACAGAATCATTGGTCCCATATAATGTTTGAAACAGTATATGATGAGCTCCACATAATGCTACAGTATATGTTGGTCCCCATGGATGAAGCTCCACTGTCTTATGGGCCCAAATAATGCTCCAAACATAATGGGCCCCATTTCTAATGCTCTAGTGTATAATGGGCCCTGTAAATGCTGCTCCAGTGTCTGATGTCCACCTTTGGAATGTTCCAGTGTATGGTGGGCCCCATCTATCATTCTCCAGAGTATAGTGCTCCCCAAAAATTGCTGTCCCAACATTGAAAGCAATCAAATAAGTCTCCTCGCTAGGGAATCCCTGTACTTGTCTGGACAGGTGCTGTAGCTTGCTTAACAGCTCGCCAGCCGTTCTCACGCCCAGTATGGATTGCACGTGATTGCACAAAGGTTAGAAAGGGTACCGTATCCCTGGATAACATGTATGGATAGCGTACACATTCAAAATATATGTCTCAGGAGGCAGGCTCAGACGGTGTCAGGCCCAGTATGGATTGCACGTGATTGCACAAAGGTTAGAAAGGGTACCGTATCCCTGGATAACATGTATGGATAGCGTACACATTCAAAATATGTCTCAGGAGGCAGGCTCAGACGGTGTCAGGCACAGTATGGATTGCACGTGATTGCACAAAGGTTAGAAAGGGTACCGTATCCCTGGATAACATGTATGGATAGCGTACACATTCAAAATATGTCTCAGGAGGCAGGCTCAGACGGTGTTAGGCCCAGTATGGATTGCACGTGATTGCACAAAGGTTAGAAAGGGTACCGTATCCCCGGATAACATGTATGGATAGCGTACACATTCAAAATATATGTCTCAGGAGGCAGGCTCAGACGGTGTTAGGCCCAGTATGGATTGCACGTGATTGCACAAAGGTTAGAAAGGGTACCGTATCCCTGGATAACATGTATGGATAGCGTACACATTCAAAATATATGTCTCAGGAGGCTGGCTCAGACGGTGTTAGGCCCAGTATGGATTGCACGTGATTGCACAAAGGTTAGAAAGGGTACCGTATCCCCGGATAACATGTATGGATAGCGTACACATTCAAAATATATGTCTCAGGAGGCAGGCTCAGACGGTGTTAGGCCCAGTATGGATTGCACGTGATTGCACAAAGGTTAGAAAGGGTACCGTATCCCCGGATAACATGTATGGATAGCGTACACATTCAAAATATATGTCTCAGGAGGCAGGCTCAGACGGTGTTAGGCCCAGTATGGATTGCACGTGATTGCACAAAGGTTAGAAAGGGTACCGTATCCCCGGATAACATGTATGGATAGCGTACACATTCAAAATATATGTCTCAGGAGGCAGGCTCAGACGGTGTTAGGCCCAGTATGGATTGCACGTGATTGCACAAAGGTTAGAAAGGGTACCGTATCCCCGGATAACATGTATGGATAGCGTACACATTCAAAATATATGTCTCAGGAGGCAGGCTCAGACAGTGTTAGGCCCAGTATGGATTGCACGTGATTGCACAAAGGTTAGAAAGGGTACCGTATCCCCGGATAACATGTATGGATAGCGTACACATTCAAAATATATGTCTCAGGAGGCAGGCTCAGACGGTGTCAGGCACAGTATGGATTTGACGGCCCAGATTACACAGCGGAGGAGCAGGGAGAGGTAAAGATTGCAAATGCTGGGGCCCTGCCCAAGCAAGGGGGGCCCACTCGTGGGCGTCGGTACTGGCACTGGGCTCCTCATAGTACAGCGGTGTGTCTGACGGCGGGTGTGCACCACCGCCGTCAGAGACACTTGATTGCACTATGAGGGACCCTGTGCCAGTGCCCGCGCCCAAGAGTCGGCCTACCCACCTGTCCAGGGCAACGGCACTCGCACGGTGTCGTGCGGTAGGTGGTGACCCCGGCCATGGGGGGGGAGGCAGCACAGTTAGGGAGTTTTAGAAAGTGGCATATGTTGATGTTGGACATTCAGCTGATGCAAAAGGCGAAATAGGTGAAGTACCAGGAAGAGGTGGACCAAAGCAAGCCATTTTTCTGTCACCCTATGTGTCATCAGGGGAAGGTGGGACAAAATCCTTGGAAACCCATGCGTGGTTCATTTTAATGAAGGTTAGATCATCCACATTTGGGGTTGACAGACGGGTCCTTTTTTCTGTCAGGATTGATCCAGCTGCACTGAAGACTCTTTCCGATAACACACTTGCAGCTGGGCAAGCGAGCTCCTGTAAGGCATATTGGGCCAATTCAGGCCAGGTGTCCATTTTAGCGGCCCAATAGTCAAAGGGGAATGACCTGTGTGGGAGAACATCGATATGGGAGGAAAAGTAGTTTGTAACCATAGTTGACAACTGCTGTCTCCTGTCACTTTCCATCGATGCAGTATTACCAGTTGTGTGAGCGGTATTTGAAAAATCAGTCCACAACATTGTCATGAAACCCCTGTCTCCAACGCCACTTCTGCTGTGTGCACCACGAACACCTCTGCCAATCTGCCCCCGGCCCGTACGGCTCGTGTGAGAACCATCACCGCTGCTGTGTGCTGGGAATGCCTCAAGCAACCGATTTACCAGAGTTGCTTGTTTATTAGCCAATATTAGGTCAAGGTTCTCCTGTGGCATGATGTTTTGTAATTTGCCTTTATAGCGTGGATCCAGGATGCTGGCCAACCAGTAGTCGTCATCGTTCATCATTTTGGCAATGCGGGGGTCCCTTTTTAGGATCCGCAAGGCATAATCTGACATGTGGGCCAATGTTCCCGGTGTCAATGATGCACTGCGAGTGCTGGGTGGAGGAGCACTTTCTGGCAAATCCACATCCCTCCAGTCACGCACAAACCCTGTACCAGACCTTGCCACGCCAACATTTTCACTTGCCCCACGAGATGCATCCTCCTCCCCTAAGTAATCATCCCCATCATCCTCCTCCTCCTCCTCTTCTTCCTCCACCTCGTCCAGGAGAGGTCCCTGAGCAGACAATGGCTGAATGTCATCAAGGATTCCCTCCTCCTCTTCCTCCTCATCAACATTGGCTGCAGACGCCTGCTCCTTAAGGTGCGTCAAAGTTTGCATGAGCAGACGCATAAGTGGGATGCTCATGCTTAGGATGGCGTCGTCTGCGCTTACCAGCCGTGTGCATTCCTCAAAACACTGAAGGACTTTACAAAGGTCTTTCAGCTTCGACCACTGCACGCCTGTCAACTTCATGTTTGCTCTCAAAGTGCCTGGCCGTGTATCCTCCCACAAATGCATTATGGCCTGCCTCTGCTCGCACAGCCGCTCCACCATGTGCAGGGTGGAGTTCCACCTTGTTGCAATGTCGATAATGAGACGGTGGTTGGGAAGGTGGAGCAATCGCTGCAGCTTCTGCATACAAACGGAGTGTACAGGCGACCGGCGGATGTGCGCGCACAGTCTTCGCACCTTCTGGAGCAGGGCTGTTAACTCCGGATAATTTTTGAGGAAGCACTGCACCACCAGGTTCAAGGTGTGAGCCAAGCAAGGTATGTGGCTGAGTTTTGAAAGGGCTATGGCTGCCACAAAATTACGCCCGTTATCACTAACTACCTTGCCTGCCTCAAGATGTACACTGCCCAGCCATGACTCAGTTTGTCGCTTCAAGTACTCGGCCAGCACCTCGGCGGTGTGTCTGTCGCCCAAACACATCATCTGCAACACAGCCTGCTGACGCTTTCCACTAGCTGCTCGATAGGGGGACACATCGTGTGCAACAGTGGCAGCTGCAGATGGAGTGCTCGTACGACTGCGCTCTGGACGAGCTTTCTCTTCTGGAGGAGGAGGAGGGTCGAACGCCTACAGCCAACTGTTTCCTATACCGTGGGCTAGGCAGCACTGTCCCACCACCGCTGTCCCCTGTGGACCCTGCATCCACCACATTAACCCAATGCGCAGTGATGGACACGTAACGGCCCTGGCCATGCCATGCATCAGTTGTGAGGTGCACCTTTCCGCTCACTGACTGCTTGAGTGCATGGACAATGCGGTCTTTCACATGATGGTGGAGGGCTGGGATGGCTTTGCGAGAGAAGAAGTGGCGACTGGGTAGGTCATAGCGTGGTACTGCATAGGCCATGAGTTCGCGGAAAGCTGTGCTTTCCACCAACCGAAAGGGCATCATCTCAAACGAGATTAGTTTGGCAATGTGGGCGTTCAAACCCAGTGTACGCGGATGAGAGACTGAGTACTTTCTTGACCTACTCATAGTGTCTGGGAGGGTGAGCTGGACTTGAGAGCTGCATATGGTGGAAGTAGCGGTGGACAGGGCGGACTGAGAGAGGGTTGATGATGGTGATGGAGTTGGTGTTCTTTCTGATGGCCTAGAATCAGTCTTTCGTTGATATAACAGTGGGATTCCCTGACTGCTGTGGTCTTGCAACGACACCTCAACATTTGCTGCTGTGCTAACCGGTGGGCTTACAGTGGGGGAAACAATGTAGCGTTGCTGACTACCTTCGTTGTGATCAGTTGCACATGTGGCACTTGAGGTTTGGTGTTGTGTCCACGCTTGCAAGTGCATGCTGGTTAAATGTCTAAGCATGCAACTGGTATTCAAATTTTTCAGATTTTTCCCTCGGCTAAAGGTCTTTGCGCACTTCTTACAGATAACCTTGGCCTGATCATGAGGATTTTGTTCAAAAAAGTGCCACACTGCACTCTTCCTACTTTGGCAGACATTTTGCGGCCTAGCACGCTGTGATCTTTTGACCCTCTGGACAAGCTGTCCAGCAACTCTTTTGATGTTTGGAACCTGTCTTTGGAGTGCCCCGGGCCTGCCAGATAACAGCTGTTGCGATGTCGATGTCTGCTGTGGATGCTCCTCATCTGAGCTATTGGAAGCAGCACCCTCTTCCCCCAATGGATGCCAATCTGGGTCAACAACTGGGTCATCCATCACCTCCTCTTCTATGTCATGTGCACCTTTCTCTGTGTCACCGTGTATGGTGGTATAGTGTGCGGGAAGGGGCACCGGAGTCTCATCAGGGTCAAAATCTGGCTCTGTACACTGCGAGGACAATGTAGTGCTCTGAGTGAATGTACCAGCAGAATCATCCATCAGCGGCTGTGCATCAGTGCACTCCATGTCAGATTCATCTTGGCCTGGGTAATTAACCATTTCACTTGATAATCCAGGCATGGTATGTGAAAACAGCTCCATGGAGTAATCAGTAGTATGGCCTGCGTCATCCTTCAATCTTGGTTGGGGTGAAGGACACAAGGAAAGGTGTGGTTCCTGAACATGAGCCTCCAATGACAACTCAGTGCTTTTACTTTTTACAACTGAAGAAGAGGAGGTGATAGAGCTGGAGGCTGAGTCAGCAATGTAAGACAAAACTTTTTCCTGATGCTCTGCCTTTAAAAGCGGTTTGCCAACTCCTAGAAAACTAAGCGTTCGAGGCCTTATGTAGCCAGACGATGACGCAGGGTCAGCACCTCCTGCATTCGGTCCTATTTTGCTCTTGCCACTACCATCAGATCCACCACCAACACCATCATTACCAGCTGCCAACCCCCGCCCAATTCCACGGCCTCTTCCACCAGCCTTCCTCATTTTTGGTAGAAATGTAGACAAAATCCAACAAACTATATAGTAATGTAAATCAAGGTACAAGGTGTCTATAGGACAGGGGAGATTTAGAATTTCTGCACACACTTGTGGACAGTGGACACTTGTGGATTGTGTGAGGCCCACTGATATCTGAGCGCTATGTGACAGGCTCGATGGCACAGCTGCCTGTGACCAAAGTGACGAGAGGATAATGGAGATTTTGAATCTCTGCGCACACTTTTGGACACTGGACACTTGTGGATTGTGTGAGGCCCACTGATATCTGAGCGCTATGTGACACGCTCGATGGCACAGCTGCCTGTGACCAAAGTGACGAGAGGATAATGGAGATTTTGAATCTCTGCGCACACTTTTGGACACTGGACACTAGTGGATTGTGTGAGGCCCACTGATATCTGAGCGCTATGTGACACGATCGATGGCACAGCTGCATGTGACCAAAGTGACGAGAGGATAATGGAGATTTTGAATCTCTGCGCACACTTTTGGACACTGGACACTTGTGGATTGTGTGAGGCCCACTGATATCTGAGCGCTATGTAACAGGCTCGATGGCACAGCTGTGACAAAAGTGACTAGAGGATAAGGGAGATTGGATTGCTTTTTAAAAAGCAGTTTGCGGAGCAGTGGGTAAACAGCAATGCCAGCGTGTCAGGAAGCCTTAAAAGGCAGCCCAACAACCAACACCACTGATACACCACAATATAGCCTCCCCTTGCACTGCACACACAGTGACTTGTGTGTTGTGCAGGCCAAATCGCTAGCAGCAGAAGCAGTTTTTTTGTCTTCTTCCCTGCCTAACGCTCTCCCTACAGAATCAGCAGCAACCTCTCCCTATACTAAGATCGGCAGAAGTAAGATGGCGGTCGGCGTGCACGCCCTTTTATACCCCCTGTGACGCCCACCAAAGCAAGCCAATCACTTGCATGCCCTTCTGAAAGATGGTGGTGACCCGTGCCTAGGTCATCACGTTGCCCACAGTGTCCGTGGATCCTGATTGGCTGAAAAAGCGCAAAACAAACTTTTGAAACGCGACTTTGGCGCGTAAGTCGCTGACCTCGTGGCCGACCTCATCCTAGGGTCGGGTTTCGTTTCATGAAACCCGACTTTGCCAAAAGTCGGCGACTTTTGAATTTTTTTCGACCCGTTTAGCTCAACTCTACTGACAACAGATGTCCCACTTTTTCACCTTCATCATAAAATTTCGCTTTCTGGAAGGCCCTCCTCCTCTCTGCTTTCCTCAAATACACCTTATTAACCTCTTCCTGTGCACCCCTTAGCCTACTCTGATTTTCTGCTGACGGGTCCAGTACCATATCCCTCTCTACCCTCTCTAAGGCTTCTATTTTCCTGTCTTCTAGCTGAGATTTCGACCTACACCTGGAAATCTCTCGAAACAAAAGACCCCTTAGGACCGTTTTCATAGCGTCCCACACCACCTGACTATCAGCACTCCCTTCATTAATCCGCCAATACTCCTCCAATTCTTCCTTGATAATATTCACATCAATATATTCCAGCCACACTGGGTTCAACTTCCCCCCCCCCCCCAATCCGTCTAATGGACAATTCTATATGCTTATGGTCCGAAATCACCCTTCGGAGGTATTCCACTCCACAGACCAGTTAGTTCATTCCCCAGTGCCATATCTATTCGTGAGAGAGACCCAAGCGTCGCAAAATAGCAAGAGTAGCACACCACGTTCTCATTTTTCACCCTCCACAGGTCCATCATTCCAATCTCTTTAATATAATTCCCAAATGCCGTCAATTTCCTAATGCTTTTACCTGCACTCTGTTTATGTCTATCCCACCCCTCATCTATAACATTATTGAAATCACCAATGATAAGTAATGGTAGTCCTGTACCCCACTTAAATCCATAACCTCACATAACTTTTTCCCGCTGTATGGCGGTGGTATGTACATAGCTACTATACATAGTGATTGCCCATAGATTTTACAAACAACAAAAATATACTGTCCTTCACTATCAACATGACTTTCAATTTCTTCAAATGGCGTAGACGCTCCTATTAATAAAGAGTCCCTCTAGCATATGAAGAATATGTGGAATGATATGCTCTTCCAATCCACCTCCTCTTCAACACCTCCACCTTTTCCCGTAGTAAATGAGTCTCCTGGAGGCATAGAATGTCCGGCCTCCTCTTCCTAGCATATTCCATGATCACCGTTCTTCGTGTTCCCTCTTAAAGTCCTCTTACATTCCAACTAAGGATTTTAAGTCTATCACCCATCATACAATTCTATACATACAAGTTCCCAACCCTTGAAAATATCTTGCAGCTCTCTGTATGCAATAAAACTCTTCCCTAAACAATTAACCCCTCTCCTCCCCCCCCCCATATACAGTAACCCAGCAAACCATGACAGTTCTCCCGTTGTATTTTTCCCTCTCTTACCAGAGAGTGGCTACTCAAACATCTAGCTCCCCTATAAACGTTACCTCTGAACCACGATCTACCTAAAACTCTCCCACACCTCCTCCGCATATGCATATTATAGACATTATTATTACAATCAGTCCCTCCATAGTTCAAATCAGTTAATATGCAGGAACCAGAAACCTCCATATAACAGCACCGTCTTTTAGTTTCTTCTTGTCAAAAAACGACATGACACAGCGCGGCATTTCACTCCACTCACATCCCTCCGTCCTTATCCGCCTGGAGCCGCTTGTTTGTCAAGCCATTTCACAGCGTCCTCCGGTGTTTGGAAAAAATGCACTGTCCCCAGGGCCACAACCCTGAGCTTTGCGGATATAAGGTCGAGTAAGCAAAGTCTCCGTCTTTTCTTCACTGCACCATATTGCATCCTCTGCTTTTGCACCTCGGCTGAGTAATCAGGATAAATGGAAATCTTTTGGCCATTAAAGCACAGATCTTTGGCCGTTCTTGCTTTCCTTAGTATAATATCTCTGTCTCTATAATTAAGGATCCTAGTAAGGATAGTACGGGGGGGATCCCGGCGGGAGGGGTCTCATGGGAACGCAGTGCGCTCTCCACCGCATTAAGTCTTGTCAAGTTACCGGCGCCAATTTTAGTGCGGAGCCAGTCCTCAATAAATGCTGTAGGATCAGTTTCTTCTGCCTTCTCGGTGATGCCCACTAATCTCACATTATTCCGCCTTGAGCGGTTTTCTAAAGCCCCCGTTACACACTGCAATATCGCTAGCAATATCGCTGTAAAGTCACCGATTTTGTGACGTTACAGCGATATTACTAGCGATATCGCTGCATGTGATACTTACCTCCGACCGGCTCCCCCGCTGGTTATCGCTGATCGCGCGAGAAGCTGCTGGATCATTTCTCGTCGTCCACTTCCTGCGGCGCTTCCTGCTGTGACGACGAGCGACGCGTGGAGCCGGGCGGGAGGACGCAGGATCGCCGTGTCTGACAGGTAAGTAGCGATCCCCGTCCCCTGCGATGTCGCTGGTGAGATCTGCCTGAGTGGCAGCTCACTAGCGACCACCCAGCGATTCACCAGCGATCCTGACCGCGTCATATCGCTGGTCGGGATCGCTGGTGAGTCGCTAGGTGTAACGGTACCCTTAGCCATCATTTTTATCAGCCAAGGCAGCACATCTCTGCAAACATTGAATTTGAGACTTCTGCATTTTAGCCAGTTGATCTGCCCCCACCCTGGCATCAGCTTTATTTATGGCTGTCTTCATGCTGGACATTTAACCCCATCAACTCTCTGTGTAAGGGTTGTTGGTGCAGCATTACAGAATCTACCCAAGTCATATACATCCTTCAATGTGGGTTCCCCTATGACAGGCTCCACAATGTCTTCCTGCTCCACACTCTCCTTTTCCTTCTGTTCATCCTCACCCATTAACCCCTCCTGTACCGAATCAGCGTCTGAATGTTCCTTCTCTTTCTCCTCGGTCTCCCCTTCTCCCCCTTCAAACATCACCTTTGCTGTTCCTTCCAACCTTGCAAACTTCTCCAATTTAGCTGCTATCTCGAGTCTCCGTGCATAGGAGGCATTTGCTTCATTTGCCCTTCCAGCAGCCTCCAGGCTGTCGGCCGCAGCCTCAGCCCTGCTCCCAGCTCCTGTCCTTGCATCTTGCGCTGCAGTCTTTTTTCCCATGGCCTCGGGTCACCACGACACAGCCTGTGTCAGGATCTGCCTTCACTCTCCTCCACCAGCTGGGATCCTTATCAGCACTCCAGTGAGACTTTGAACAGGATAAATGAAGATCTACAGCAGAGAGGTCACAGGAGCCGTCTGCTCACATCGAGTGCTAGGCCACGCGCCCCACATTTGGATATGGGGCGCTATATTTACTTACTGTCCAGCTCAAAGAAAAGGGAGGCCACACTCTTATTTTCACAGAGTGCGAAAACTTACAGAGCTGAACACGACTATAAGTTGGTATGCATGCAACCTGTAGGAGCGGATTCACACCAGCCACTAAACAGACAAGTCCTAAGATAAAATCAAATTGAGCAAATAAATTGCACCTTGATGTGATGGGATTTGTTTTACTTAATTTTGATTTAAAAAAAAAAAAAAAAAAGTACACTGTTAGTTTCATGCACTATTGCAATTTATTTTAATATGGAAATGAGCTGTTAAGATCTATGAGCTGGACATAGATCTCACTGAGACTCTGCCTCCAGAGCTTATTTTAAGTTAAAGGCGACATTACCAGTGTGAGACATGTAATGACTGACTGTCTGCTCTCCTGATCTACACGTCTCACACTGGTAACACCACTTTAATTTACAATATACCCTGGAAGCAGATTCTCAGGGAGAAATATGTCCGGTCCATAGCGCTTAACAGCTCATTTCCATATTAAAAAAAAAAAAAAAAAAGGATTTCTCTGGAATAAGACATCGGATCACTGATGGCATGGTAGCCTTTTATTCAGCTTCCTATGACCTTCATGCCCATATAGATGGCCAGGAGGGTTGTTCCTACTGACAGATTCCTTTTATTTGTGCTCTGTTTTATTGTGAAACCTTTAGACAGATGAGCTTTAACAATAAAAAGACTGAAAATGTAGTTTGCATGACACTTTAATATAAAAATAAACAGATGAAGTGCGTTCTTACAAGAAAAAGAGAACTCTGTAAAGAGACACTGGAAGTGTCTGATAAATCCAAGGCTCTCGGGGAGACCAAATTGCCTAATGGAGTCGGAGTGATCCCTGGAGTTTTGGCTGGTGGTTTTTAATACATTCCTCTATCATAAGGTTAATTCTTGCTCAAACCGCCAGAAGATTAAACTTGGCTGCCCCGATGCAGTAACACATCAATCTATGTGACGTATTATTAGTACTTGGAAGTTTAATCACCAGGGTTTCTTTCTGTTGGATGTTCTGCCTTGTGGTGCTCCTAGCTATCTGGGCATTGGACCGGACTGAGTCTGTAGATAAGCCCTGATAGGCAGTGGCCGCATCTTATAGCGGCCAAAAGAGGGACAGGTTCCCTTTAAGAGACAAAAAAAATCAATTCAGTTTTTGTTGTAATGAGTGAATAAAGGTTATATCTTTACAATTGTGGATATATTTTTCCACTGGAAAGTAAAATAAATCTCTCAGCAGATCCCCCCAGCCCATTGTTTTTGCGGCATGTTTTACACCTTTATAATTACTTTATAGTCCCAATCTGGTAAAAATCCTGTGTTTTCAGAATCCTTGATCTGTCTTTCAACCTTCTGAAGCGCATTGAGGGCTTGGACTCCTTGTCGCAGCTGAAGCGTCTGTACCTGGTGAACAACAAGATCAGCCGCATTGAGAGCCTCGGCTCTATGACGCAGCTCCGTCTGCTGGAACTAGGCTCAAATCGTATACGGGTAAGAACATGGAGTGCGAATAGTATGACATTACACTAGGTGTTCTGAATAATGTGCTGCAGACATTTCGGGAAACCAAATCTATATATTTTATTGTGACCTTTTGTGTTTATTGCTATTCTTCCTTCTAGTTCTGTTGGTATCTACGTTCCAGGCCATTATTCTCTACCGTCAGTAAACCCTGCAACATGCAATAGTCGTGTATGTGCTTGTGTTTTTTTTTTTTTCAGTGGACTGAGATCGGACAACCATATAAAGGATAGGTGTCTGTCTGACATACATGGGGGAAGAGGGATGTTTTTTGTCTATTTAAATGTACACCTCAAACTGCATTAAATACGGGGTACAAGTGACCTTTATGGTACAGCTCCGAGTATTATCTTATCCCCCCCTCCCCGTTAAACTACTGTATAAGCCACTATGAATTGTTACACTAAGTGGGCAAAAGTATTGGGATCCCTACACATTACGCTGCAGCATCTATTATGATCTCCCATTGTACATACATAGATTTTAATATGAAGTTGTGCCCCCTTTTTGCAGCTGTAACAACTTGCACTCTTATGGGAAGGCCTTCTACAAGATTTTGGAGGTGTCTGTGGGAATTTTTGCCCATTCATCCAGAGGTACATTTGTAGGGTCAGACGCTGATGTTGGAAGAGGAGTCCTGGCTTTACTGTCTGTTCTAGTCATCCCAAAGGCTTACGATGGAGTTTGGTCGCACAGAACCAGGATCTAATCAAGTTCTTCCATCCGTGCCTTTATATGGACCTCGCTTTGTGCACTGGGGCACAATCATGGGGGACAGAAAAGGGCCTTGCCCTAACTTTTTACGCAAAGTTGGAAGCTACAGTTGTCCAAAATGTCATGTGCTGAAATATTAAGATTTTCATTCACTTGAACTAAGGAACTTAGGCCGACACATGAGAAGCGACCTGATGTCTGTAACTGCAGAGTCCATATATGCTAGTATTGAGTCAGAAGAGGATTGGCGACTTTTTATGTACAACATGAAGAATTTAGTTGCTGCGGTTCCTTCTGCTTTTCTATGGTGCCACTCATAGTTGATAGTGGAATATTTTGGAGGGAAGACATTTCACGAGCTGACTTGGTACATCGGTGGCATCCTGTAGTTTGTGTTTTCATGGTTGTAGTCATTAGGTGCCAGTCCTCTGGTTCATCGAATATGAATGAGCATTAGACGTAGATATGATATACACAAAGGAAATTAATATGGTTTCTCATTTAAATGCATTGATTAAAATTGCTGTACACAAGCGTGATCAAAATTGTTCGTTGCAGGAGATAGAAAATCTGGATATGTTAAGAGACTTGGACAGTTTGTTTCTTGGGAAGAACAAGATCACCAAGCTGCAGAACATGGAGACGCTGAGTAATCTGACAGTGCTGAGCGTGCAGGTAACCTGTGCCGTGGTTACAGGAGTTGGGAGATGGACATTGATGTCCGATTCTTGGGATTTCACTGTACAATTACAATAGTGCAATCTTTTACTTTGCTATTGTCTAGTAATGCCAAGACATTTTAGGTGAATTCTTCAGGGCCAAGTTAATTTACTCTTTAAATCTTGTGTATTTAGTAAATGCACTAATTCTGTGAACCCTCCTCTCCAGAGTAATCGCCTCCTGAAAATTGAAGGTCTCCAAAGTCTGGTGAACCTGCGTGAGCTGTACCTGAGCGACAATGGCATCCAAGTCTTGGAGGGTCTGGAGAACAATGTAAGCTTCGCAAAGGAGGTGGTTTTTAAGGAATCCTAAATAACGTCAGATTATGGAGCTATTTTCTTGACTTTAAACACTTTGAATCATTTTCCTGCTGATGTAAATGGCGGCTCATGTTCAGAAATGGGTTTTCCACTGCCCAGGAAGTCTGGAGAAGACTTTAACCAGGGTTACTTTCCTGTAAAGTCTGTCACCATGCCAAGCCCTTCCTTGCTCCTATCAGTTTTGGATCAAGTAGATTAAGCGGGCAGTTGAAGCATTTCTCATGTTGTAGGTCTTGAGCCTGCTGAGAGTTGTTGTGTTTCTTCATACTGATCCTATTTGATCTAAAACAGCACGGAATGGGAAGTACACATTGTGGTGATGGCAGATCCTAAAGTGTCCTCTGCTTATCCCATCAGTCAACTGTTATATTTGGGGTGATGGCTGACAATAAGGATTTTATTTTATTGTGGCACCACTGCTGGGCAAATGTAAAGAGCCTGTCACCAGGTTTTTCCTACAAAAGCTGCGGTCACCACGTTCTCCAGCCTCCTATTACATTCCCCCAGGCAGTGCTATAGACGTTATAAGAAGTTTTGACGTTGTCCAGCACTCCATTCTAATGCATCAGGCGGTCTGATGGACATCTCTGGACTGTGTCCAGCGCCCATCCTCTGTTTTGTAATGCTGCCCCTCCACCTATCATTGATATACACAACATGCCCTGACTGAGTCCATGCTGGTGTTGTAGATGCAGTAGAAGACATCAGACATGTCATTTTATGGTATATGGCACTGCTTGAGAGATCCAGTGAGTGCGCTTACAGGAAAATGGATCGAAAAGCCAGATAACATGTGGACGTCCTCCAACACAAGAGCTGGTATTGGTAACCACTGTCCACTTTGGCCAAGAGATGAGGGTCTAATGCAAAGCAGCTGAAGTAACTCAGAACTAATGGGGCATATAACTATAAAACATGTTTTCTAAACGTGACAATCCCTTTACGTTGAATACATATTTGCTTTTGTTTATCCTGAAATTCTGTCGCATCTTGATGATGCACATTTCTGAATATCCCCTGACAAATTTGTCATTTTAGACACACATTTTTACGTTTGAATTTTTCTTTGAAATTCTGTCAACCAGATCCAGGAATCTCTTCTGCTGTGGAGTAATGATGTGGATTACCCATCACAAAGTTTTTAAGTCTGACCTTCTATGATGAACCATTAACTATAGTATATGTAGGCTCTCTCCACATTACATTTAATCTAGATGTCAAAGTTTTAATACAGCCAAACGTGTGTAAAAATAAATAAAATACAAATAAAATACAAAATAACTTTTGGTTACTTTTATATTTATTTTTTTCAAGTGAACGCAATTGAAAGTGTGAAGTATACCGATGCGTTTTTCTGTGTCTTTCAGACAAAACTCACAACGTTGGATGTTGCTTCTAATAGAATAAAGAAAATTCAGAATATTCGACATCTAACAGAACTTCAGGAATTTTGGGTAAAGTCATTATTTATTCACTCCCTATCTGATTCACCTCTACTTTATGCTCATGCTTAATCTTTACAGAGATTTGACCAAATTACCCCTGTCATGACCAGGCCCTTTTTTTCTTTTTCTTTTTTTTTTTTTAATCTTTAACTGCTCCAAAGGTTTATTTCTCCTACGCCTCATTGGGGCACACACAGACTGTGGGTGTTATGCTGCTGGCTGCTAGGAGGACACTAAGTAAACCAGAAAAAAAAGTTAACTCCTCCCCTGCAGTATACACCCTCTCGCTGGATGAGATTTCTCCAGTTCTTAGTTAGTGTCTATAGGAGGCACTTGGGTTTGGTTTCCGACCCCATCGTTTTTATTTGATTTTTGATTTTTCTGTTAACTTTTATTTTTTAATTAACGGAGTACGGAGTGAAGGGGGCGACGGTTCCTTTCTACTGCCCGCTCTCCCTCGAACCAACAACAGGCAAGCACGCAGAGTATACCTCCCCCCCCCCCCGTACACTTTCCTGTGACGATTGGGGCTGATTCCTCTGGCGATGATCTTTACGGTCCGGTAATCCACGGATGCGAGGGCTAGCGCATGGAGGGAGAAGACTGGAACAGCGCTTCCGAATGCCCTGAATCAGCACCATAGCTCTCCATCCACCCTGCCATAGGGAGGATCGATTGAGCATTCCCCTTTAAGAACTCCTCCAGCTCTGCTTCATCAGTCAGGAGGATGAGAAGACCTGCATGAATGGCCCTGGACAGCACGGCCTGCCGAGCACTGGAGTTGAGGTATGGGGTCGGGTCCTGGCCCCCGGGAGAAGCGCTGACTTGGCATCTGCGGCGGTGCACCGGTGCCCCATCGCGCTCTCGGCGCTCGGGTAGGACAAAAATTTAGTCCCCGGCTTTTCTGGCCTATTAGGCTGCAATTTGAATGGCGCCTACCGCGGGTAGACCAAAAATTTAGTCCCCAGCTTTTCCGGCCTACTAGGCCGCAATTTAAATAGCGCCGCCCGCGCTAACGTAGCCGCCCCCTCTTCTTGGCGCCTCTCATTACTTGCGAGACGCGCAATCCTAATCTCGGGGGCCATGTCTTTTACCTCAGCCTGCTCTGGACACGAGCTGTGAGGCATGCAGGATACCGGGTGACACCACAGGGCCACTGCTTTCCTCCCAGGGAACACAGCACAGGACCGTGGGTAAGCTGCATCTGCCCTCAGATTAAAGCTTTACCCCTTCCCGGCACATTCCCTGCAGCTGCAGACAGACTCTGCCGTTAACCCTTTCAGGAGCACTATGTCTCAATCTAAGGAGGCTAAACGGGCTGCCAAGAAGCACACTGCGTTTTTTACCGTGTGTACCACTTGCAAGTCTGCCTTACCCAGTGCACAAACTAATCCGTTATGCACGGACTGAGCCCCTGCCTGCGCCCCGACCTGTGCTCAAAGCCCCTCGCCGCTGCTGCTGACGGGCCTCCTGCGTTTAGTACCCCTGAGTGGGCTGCGTCCCTGTCGCGGTCGGTGGAGTCTCTGACCCAGTCTATATTCTCCCTCCGGGAGGACTCTTTAAGTCAGAAAGCGTCCTTACCTCCCGAGGAGGGCTCTAGCGTCGGCCGAGAACCGTCCACCAGCAGGGGCCGTACTCGTTCAAGGGATGGTCAGGTCGCTAGAAAGCGGACCCATGACACGTCACCTAGTCACGGTCTCACCTCAGCATCTGCGTCTCCTGTCTCTCGCTCTCCCTCTCCTGAGGTTCACAGCGAGCACAACTCTGAATTCGAATCTGACACGTCAGCCCCTCAGAATCCCCCAACTGACCAAGAGTCGCTTGATTCTCTTATAGAATCAGTCAACAGGATTCTGAAGTTGGATGAGGAAAATATTCCCGCTCCAGCACATCCTGTCTCACTTAAGAAAACCAAGCGTGTGCGCAGGTTATTTACCAACCTTCTGTACTTTAAGGAAATTGTCCAGAAACATAGGGATCGTCCACATAAGCGGTTCACAGGGCAAAAGTCTACTCAGGATAAATACCCTTTTGATCCAGACCTAATGAAGGATTGGTTACAGTCCCCTCCGATGGACCCTCCTGTATCGCGTCTTGCTTCTAAAACGCTCCTATCCGTTTCTGAGGGCTCCTCAATCAGAAACGCCTCCGATCGTCAAATTGACTACCTTGCCCGTTCAGTTTCTGAAGCTTCAGGAGCAGCGCTTTTTCCATCTTTTGCGGCAATTTGGGTCACTAAGGCAATGGCCGCTTGGGCAGAAGTCTTGAATACTTCCTTCCAGGGCACCGATCTTCCTCTGGAGGCAACCACTGTCACCAGGCAGATAATTCACGCAGCGGACTTTGTAGTGGACGCCTCTTTTGATGCCGCCAATTACGCTGCTCAAACTGCCGCTAATGCGATCTCCATTAAAAGAGCCCTATGGCTCCGCGACTAACGGGCGGCTGCCACACCTAAAAGATCGTTGACTTCTCTCCCCTTTCAAACGGGTCGTCTTTTTGGAGAGAAACTGGACCAGCTCATTTCTGATGCTACCGGGGGAAAAGGTAAATTCCTTCCTCAACAAAAGGCTGTTCGGCCGTTTCGCAACCAACAGCCGACGCGTTTTCGATCTCTTCGCAACAATTCCGGTTGGTCCTTCTCTTCCGGATCAGGTCGGTCCCTGCGCGGAGACAGAGGCTCCCAGGTCTCATACAGACCTAACCGCTCTTGGAAACCCAGGCCTAGGGCTTCTGGATCTAGGGGAGCCAGATCTCATAGATCTACCCAATGACATGTTGCGGTATCTGGCGGACACTGACAAAGTAGGCGGTCGCCTACTTTCCTTCAGCCACACTTGGCTCGCGGTCGTCCACGACAAGTGGGTCAGGGAGCTGGTGTCCTCCGGATACAAGATAGAATTTTCTTCTTCCCCTCCAACTCGCTTTTTCCTTTCCTCTCCGCCCAAGGGAAAGACAAGAGCCTTCCTTCGGGCTGTTCAGGCTCTGCTAAGGGACGGAGTCATCATTCCGGTCCCTCTTCACGAGAGGTTCAGAGGATTTTATTCAAACCTTTTTGTAGTTCCAAAGAAGAACGAGACGATGCGACCCATTCTGGATCTCCAACTGTTTAAATCAGTTTGTCAGGGTACGGCGATTCTGAATGGAATCTCTCCGATCAGTTGTCACTTCCATGGAAAAAGGAGAGTTCCTAACGTCCATCGACATCAAGGACGCTTACCTTCACATTCTTATCTTTCCGTCCCACCAGCAGTTCCTGCGTTTTGCAGTTCACGAGGAACACTTCCAGTTCGTTGCCTTGCCCTTCAGACTCGCCACCGCCTCCAGGGTCTTTACCCAGGTCATGGTGGCTGTCATGGCCATTCTCCACTCTTTGGGAGTAGTGGTGTTACCGTATCTGGACGACCTCCTCATCAAGCGTCCGTCCCTTCCAGCCTGCGAGGAATCCATGGATATAACAGTAAATACACTTTCGCGCCTGGGGTGGAAGATAAACTTCGAAAAGTCTTTCCCGAAACCGGCTCAGCAGATTTCCTTTTTAGGAATGATCTTGGACACTTCCCGCGGGTTGGTCATTCTCCCTCCAGAAAAGACCCAAGCCTTACAGGCAGCGCGGACTCTTTCCCGACCAGCTTCTCACTCCATTCGTTTCGGCATGAGAGTTCTCGGAAAGATGGTGGCTGCGATGGAAGCGGTTCCATTTGCACAGTTCCATCTCCGTCCCTTACAGCATGCGTTGCTGTTAGCTTGGGACAAGAACCCGTTCTCCCTGGACCGTCGGATCCTTCTGTCCCTGCGGGTCAGGCAAGCCTTCAGGTGGTGGACACTGAAGTCCTCCCTGAATCAAGGGAGGTCTTTTCTCCCAGTAAGATGGTTGGTAGTAACCACCGATGCAAGTCTTCTCGGCTGGGGTGCGGTCTTTAATCACCACACAGCACAGGGTCGTTGGTCAACCCGAGAGTCACGTCTCCCCATCAACATTTTGGAGATACGAGCGATCAGATTAGCTCTATGGAGTTTCCACCATCTCCTTGCAGGTCACCCCATCAGGATCCAATCCGACAACGCCACGGCTGTAGCGTATATCAACTGCCAGGGAGGTACCCGGAGCAGGATGGCCATGCAGAAAGTGAGTCACATCGTCCATTGGGCCAAGACCAACCATTTGCCCATCTCAGCAATCCACATCCCGGGCGTAGAAAATTGGGCGGTAGATCTTCTCCGTCACCAAGGCATTGCCTTGGGAGAGTGGTCTCTTCATCCGGAAATCTTTCAACAGATTTGTCATCGTTGGGGGACTCCAGATGTGGATCTCATGGCCTCAAGACTAAACAACAAGGTGTCTCGGTTCATTGCCCGATCGCGTGATCCATGAGCCATCTGAGCGAACGCCCTAGTTCTGCCATAGCTCCGGCTCCCGTACATCTTTCCCCCTCTTCCCTTGCTTCCGAGGGTCATATCAAGAAGATCAGAGCGGAGGGAGTACCAGTGATCCTAGTCGCGCCAGATTGGCCACGCCGAGCATGGTATGCAGAACTAATACAACTAGTCGCCGACGTCCCCTGGCGACTTATAGATCGCATGGATCTGCTCTCACAGGGCCCGATTTACCACCAGAACTCCAGGGCCCTGTCTTTGACAGCTTGGCCGTTGAATCCTGGTTTTTAGCACAGGCTGGGTTCTCACAACGTGATTTCCACCATGATTAGTGCCAGGAAGCGTGTGTCCAGGCGCATCCTATCTCTGCCCCTGGAAAACCTTCTTTTCGTGGTGCAAGGATCATGGTCGATCACCTCTGGTGTCTTCCATTCCGGCCATATTGGAATTCCTTCAATCCAGATTAAAATCAGGCCTCGCGCTTGGCTCGCTCATGGGCCAAATTTCGGTCTTGTCAGTGCTTTTCCAACGCAAAATTGCCACCAAACTTCAGGTCAAGACGTTCATTCAGGGAGTTTTCCATGTGGCGCCTCCTTATAGAAGGCCATTGGAATCATGGGACCTTAACCTGGTTCTCTGGGCCTTACAGGAAGCTCCTTTCGAACCGCTGCAGGACGTGTCACTGACCGTCCTCTTGGAAAGTGGTCTTTCTTGTGGCAATTACGTCAATCAGACGCGTTTTGGAATTGGCAGCCCTGTCCTGCCGTTCTCAGTTACTGAATTTTCATCAGGACAAGGTAGTTCTCAGGACGTCCCTGTCCTTCCTGCCCAAGGTTGTCTCCTCTTTCCATCTCAATGAGGAAATTGTTTTGCCTTCCTTTTGTCCAGCGCCAGTCCATCGCATTGAGAAGGCCCTCCACACCCTGGATGCGGTTAGGGCGCTGAGACGGTACATCTCGCGGACGGCTCCCTTCTGCAAGTCAGATGCCCTGTTCATACTTCCAGAGGGGCATAGGAAGGGTCTAGCCGCTTCAAAAGCAACCCTAGCCAGGTGGATTCGCTTAGCGATTCAGGAATCCTACCGTGTCAGGAACACGCCAGTCCCAGTGGGGATTAAGGCGCACTCTACCCGGTCAGTGGGCGCCTCTTGGGCCATTTGGCACCAGGCCTCGGCAGAACAGGTCTGCAAGGCTGCGACTTGGTCCAGTCTGCATACTTTTACAAAACATTACCAAATTCATTCTCAGGCCTCTGCGGATGCAGCTCTCGGCAGACGCATCCTGCAAGCGGCAGTACCTTAGTGTTGACTCAGTGGTACATGTGGAATTAGCAGATGTATGCTCCCCACCCAGGGACTGCTTTAAGACGTCCCATTGTCTGTGTCCCCCAATGAGGCGAAGGAGAAATAGGGATTTTTGTGTACTCACCGTAAAATCCTTTTCTCCGAGCCATTCATTGGGGGACACAGCACCCACCCTGTTTAGCCTACTGGCTCATTGTAGCATTCTTAGGTTTTGACATAGTTATGGTTATTATTGACTGTTTAAGCTCCTACTGCTTTTTTCACCGAACTGGAGAAATCTCATCCAGCGAGAGGGTGTATACTGCAGGGGAGGAGCTAACTTTTTTTCTGGTTTACTTAGTGTCCTCCTAGTGGCAAGCAGCATAACACCAACTGCCTGTGTGTCCCCCAAAGAATGGCTCGGAGAAAAGGATTTTAGGGTGAGTACACAAAAATCCCTTTTTTTTTTTTCTTCAAATATTTACACAATGTTTGTGATAATTCCTAATTTTGATATTCAGATTTATTTTTCTTTGTTCACCTGATATCATGTCAAGGTGGTGAGAAAATAAGAAAAATTCTTCATTTTTTTTTTTATCTCAAAAATATATACAGTTGTGGCCAAAAGTATTGACACCCCTGCAATTCTGTCAGATAATACTCAGTTTCTTCCTCAAAATGATTGCAAACACAAATTCTTTGGTATTATTATCTTCATTTAATTTGTCTTAAATGAAAAAACACAAAGAATTGTCCTAAAGCCAAATTGGATATAATTCCACACCAAACATAAGAGGGTGGACAAAAGTATTGGCACTGTTCGAAAAATCATGTGATGCTTCTCTAATTTGTGTAATTAACAGCACCTGTAACTTACCTGTGGCACCTAACGGGTGTTGGCAATAACTAAATCACACTTGCAGCCAGTTGACATGGATTAAAGTTGACTCAACCTCTGTCCTGTGTCCTTGTGTGTACCACATTGAGCATGGAGAAAAGAAAGAAGACCAAAGAACTGTCTGAGGACTTGAGGAAGCATGAGCAATCTCAAGGCTACAAGTCCATCTCCAAAGACCTGAATGTTCCTGTGTCTACCGTGCGCAGTGTCATCAAGAAGTTTAAAGCCCATGGCACTGTGGCTAACCTCCCTAGATGTGGACGGAAAAGAAAAATTGACAAGAGATTTCAACGCAAGATTGTGTGGATGTTGGATAAAGAACCTCGACTAACATCCAAACAAGTTCAAGCTGCCCTGCAGTCCGAGGGTACAACAGTGTCAACCCGTACTATCCGTCGGCGTCTGAATGAAAAGGGACTGTATGGTAGGAGACCCAGGACGACCCCACTTCTTACCCCGAGACATAAAAAAGCCAGGCTGGAGTTTGCCAAAACTTACCTGAAAAAGCCTAAAACGTTTTGGAAGAATATTCTCTGGTCAGATGAGACAAAAGTAGAGCTTTTTGGGCAAAGGCATCAACATAGAGTTTACAGGAGGAAAAAAAGAGGCATTCAAAGAAAAGAACACGGTCCCTACAGTCAAACATGGCGGAGGTTCCCTGATGTTTTGGGGTTGCTTTGCTGCCTCTGGCACTGGACTGCTTGACCGTGTGCATGGCATTATGAAGTCTGAAGACTACCAACAAATTTTGCAGCATAATGTGTGAAATGATCAATGTTTTGCTTTTTGCTTCATTCTCTTTTGTGTTTTTTCATTTAAGACAAATTAAATGAAGATAATAATACCAAAGAATTTGTGTTTGCAATCATTTTCAGGAAGAAACTGAGTATTATCTGACAGAATTGCAGGGGTGTCAATACTTTTGGCCACAAATGTATTTTACTTACACACATTTGAGAATCTCTCTGCCCATGCGCTCACCCACCTATCTACTCTCTCTACCCCATGTGCTATCCCCCTTGTCTGCTGTCTCTCTCCTTCCTGTGCTGTCCTGTTTGAGCTGTCTCCCCCCTGTGTCTGACCGTGTACAGAACATACCACAGCTCCTGGGCAGGGGAGGAAGCAAAACACAATACTGACATTACAGCAGGGGATCACAGAGGATACATTTTGTGAGGTAAAGTATTGTTTAAAAACAGTCAGTGAAATATTTTACTTGAACCAACTACACTTGCTCCACATCGACAACATGAGTTAGAAGTACCTGGGAACAATTTGTGCAAAACCGAAGGAACCTGATAACACCTAGAAATGTTTTATTTGTCTCTTAGAAATCTCTCAATATCCCCTCAGAGAGCTGCTGTGCAGGATGATGAGCATTATTTGCCTTTTTTTCCCCATTATGAAGAGCAGATTGTTGGGTTTTTATGTGATATATATACACTTGCTTCAGTAGTCTCTGTAGGAGACTTGAAGTTGCAATTATCCAATCAGTGTAGCAGAAATCATTTCCTATGAATGCTGGTTAGGGGCTGGCGTTCAAAGGAAATCTGCAATAACCAGCATGGGGTTCATCTACAGTCCCCTGCTGTCATGGCATCCCATCAGCACAGTTTGACAGCGGCATTTAATATGTTAATAGCCACGGGTGAATCGCAATTTCACCTATGACTGTTAGGGGCACGTTTCCATGTGTCAGGAAAGGTGCAGGTTCAGCGCTGGAGCCTGCATCAAAGAGCGGGGGCATGACCTATGACATACCTATAGGTCTTGAAGGGTTTAAACCAAATAGTGATATCACACAAAATGGTTAATAAATGACAATTACCACAGGTCCAAAAATATGCTTATGTAAATTAAACTTTTTGTTTGTTAGAACATTAAAAGTTGATCATCAATTTCTCAAACTTCCAACAAAATTTGCAAAACCAATTATCGAAGGGACTACAAGAAATTTGAAGTGACTTTGAGAGGCCTATATGACAGAAAATACCCAAAAGTGACACCATTTTAAAAACTGCACCCTTCAAAGTGCTGAAAACCACGTTCAAGAAGTTTATTAACCCTTCAGCTTCACAGCAAATAAAGCAATGTGGAAGGAAAAAAAAATGAAAATTTTACTTTTTCCCCTCAAATGTTGATTTGGCCCCAGATTTTGCAGTTTCTCAAGTGCAACAGGAGAAAATGGACCATACAGTTTGGTATGCCATGTCTCCCGAGTACGCTGATATCATTATGTGGTGGAACACTACTGTTTGGGGATACAACAGGGCTTGGAAAGGAAGGAGCACCACTGACTTTTCTTTATCGCCTTATTGGGGGACACAGATTACCATGGGTGTATGCTGCTGCTGCTAGGAGGCTGACACTATGCAAAACAATAAAAATTAGCTCCTCCCCGGCAGTATACACCCACCGACAGGCACCAAGCACCTCAGTTTGTGCTTAGTGTCTGTAGGAGGCGGACCGGGATCTCCCCAGATCCGCAGTTAATAATCCATTTTTTTCTTTTAGGGTTTAGTTCGAACTTTTTAATCCTTTCTCTTTTATTTTTCAGGTTTTTCCGTCGGGAAACAGGGTATAGTTATCACCCTGATTTCCTATATCATGCGGCTGAGCGAGCAGTGTGGTGTCACCCACATCGCAACTCTCAGTACCGCAGGCAGGACTTTTTCCCTATCACCTTCCGGTGATAAGGGTTGTGGACAGGTGGCTGGTCCTTGCCGAATCCCCCTCCTCACCCCTTTCTCGGGACAGGGCTGAGAGGAAGACGGCGATCGCAAGAGGTTCAAGCCGTCTTCTGCAGGATGCGGGTACAGAGGACCCCCCCCCCAGCGGCCTGCCTGTTCTCCGTGGGCCCCTGTGGTCATCCTCTTCAGGTACGTCAGGTAAGTGCCTGTACGTTCCCTCCGGCCCTGCATAAGCCTCCGTGAATGGGAGAAGTTGGACCTTGGTGATTACAGGTCCTCAGTTATTTGAATCTCACAGCCACTTGCGTCTCGCCCTCCTCCACTAGTCAGGGAGACACTGGGGATCCCCCCCTCCACTCACCACAGCAGCGTCACAAGCAGCAGGGCCACTGTCAGTTCGGCACCGTTATGTCGGCGTTTCCTTCACAATTACTAGGCATGGGGCTGCGGCGTCTTACTTTCACTTTCCCTCAGCGTGCTCCCTCCTCCCTTCCTGAGCGCGCTCTTTTCAGCGCGCCTTTTCTAGCCCATCACAGGGCTCCTTTTCTTTTGATATGCCAGCCTCCCCCTTCGGCCATGCCCTCTCCGTCGCTGTTAGCCAGTCACGGCGCAGCCGCTAAGCTCCGCCCCCAGCCTCCAGCACAAGGATTTCCTGGATTTTCACTCCTCCTGCGCTGCTTGGGGGACACTTCGGCGTTTTCTGCTGCTTGCCAGAATCTCGGTAGGCTCTGCTCTGAGGCAAAGATTAGCTCTCCTCGGCAGTTCTTCCCTAATTCCTGTGGCCATTCAGTGCAGTTTACCTATGCCCAACCCTTCAGGGGATCTCTGCTTCAGGCCCACCGTTACCTATTATGCCTGTGCGCGCTGTAAAAAGTGGGCATCGGGTCGGTTGTCCCCATTCTGCCCCCCCCCTGCAGTCCTTCAAATATGTCAGCATCTCAGGAGCGCACAGAGTCCCGGGCTGAGAACACTCTCCCTTCCCCCCTCCCCCCGGAGTGGGCCGTTGTAATGTCTCAGTCAGTATCTGACTTGACAAAAGTATCACGGTCGCTGGTCCAGGTCTTAGAACGATTACCTCAGCTATCTACAGCCACCTGTGCCCCGACTGCCTCTCAGGGTGAGTCGTCCGCACCTGACCGCGACCTTCAGAGAGACAGACAGGGCAGGAGTTCTAGGAAGCGGGCTCTGTCTACTTCGTCCTCTAGCTCGCAGGGCCCTTCTGCTTCTCCCAGGTTTCCTTCTCCTTCCTCGGATGACAACCTTCAGTCAGGCGATGACTCTCAATCGGAAGCTAGTTCAGAAGGGAACAGCGTGTCTAAAACACGGGACATGGTCGATAGTCTTATTTCAGCTATCTTCCAAACACTTAAATTTAAGCAGGATAAGACTCCCCCTCAGGAATGCTCTGTTCTCCTTAAACGAGCAAGACCTCCATCTCGAACCTTTCCCAATCACAAAGATTTCGATACTACCTTATCCAAACACTGGGAGCGCCCAGAGCAACGTTTCTCAGGCCGCAAGTACTTAGACGTACTGTACCCCTTTGATGCAGACCTGCTCACAAAGTGGTCCAAGGCTCCCGAGGTGGATCCTCCAGTTTCCCGGATAGCCTCAAAAACGGTGCTTTCTCTGCCAGATGGGGCATCGCTTAAAGATCCTACTGACAGGCAGATTGAATCTCTGGCTAAGTCTATCTTTGAGGCATCCGGTGCCTCTCTCGGCCCTATTTTCGCATCCGCCTGGGTGGCGAAAGTCATTTCCGCTTGGGCAAAAATTCTTCACAGGGGCATCTTAGCGTCAGCTCCTCAAGACGAGTTGGCGGATCTTGCAGATCAGGTTAACCATGCGGGAAAATACCTTTTGGCCGCCTCCTTGGACGCGGCCGGCTGTGTAGCAAGGGCTAACAGCAACATAGTAGCTGTACGCCGAGTCCTCTGGCTAAAGTCATGGAACGCGGACACTACTTCAAAAAAGTCGCTTACCAATCTGCCATTCCATGGCTCTAGATTCTTTGGAGCCAAGCTGGATCAGATAATTTCCGATGCCACTGGTGGTAAAAGCACTTCGCTTCCCCAGTCTCGACCGAAACGTTTTTTCAACAGAAAGGGTTTTCGACCATTCAGGCCCTTTCGTCCCTTCTCTGCCACGAAGAGATCTGCTCAACAAGATCGGCCGCCCTCCACCAGGGAGCGGGATCAGAGGAAACCTTCCTACAAACCCGCTCTTCGCTGGAGATCTAGAGGACAATACTCCAGATCTTCAGGCGCCAATTCAGGCAGATTTTCTTCTAAGTGACGGGTCACCCCCACCTGGAATTTCTTCCAGGGTGGGAGGCAGACTTTCCTTTTTCGTGGATGCTTGGCTGTCTGTTGTCGACGACGCTTGGGTCAGAGAAATCGTCGCATCCGGATACAAGAACGAATTTGCTTCCCCCCCCCCCGAACAGACGTTTTTTCCGGTCTCGGCCTCCGCGACAGCGGTCCCAGACTCCGGGTTTTCTGCAGGCCATTTCCTCCCTTCTTTCCGCCGGAGTCATTGTTCCCGTTCCCTCAAACGAACGGTTTTCCGGGTTCTACTCCAATCTCTTTGTAGTCCCGAAGAAAGACGGCTCCCTTCGTCCAATTCTGGACCTCAAATTGCTCAATCGCCACGTGAAGATTCTTCATTTCAAAATGGAGTCTCTTCGGTCGGTGATTGCTTCCATGGAACCCGGGGAATTTCTCTGCTCGGTGGACATTCAGGATGCCTATCTGCACATTCCGGTTTGTGTGCAACATCAGAAGTATCTTCGATTTGCGATTCAGGGAGACCACTTTCAGTTCACGGCTCTTCCTTTCGGCCTAGCTTCAGCGCCCCGTGTCTTCACGAAGGTGATGTCGACCGTCATGGCCATCCTTCGCTCCAGAGGGATCCTCATCATCCCTTATCTGGACGATCTTTTGATCAAGGGATCGTCTCGCCAGGACTGTCTTCAGATAACCCTGGACACTCTCGGCCGCCTCGGTTGGCTAGTCAACAAAGAGAAGTCCATTCTGACCCCCACCCAGCGTCTGACCTTTCTGGGCATGGAATTCGACACGAATCTAGCCCGTGTTCTACTCCCATTCCCATTCGGTCCTGCATGAAGGTCCTGGGGAAGATGGTGGCTTCCATGGAAGCAGTACCCTTTGCGCAGTTTCATCTTCGCCCCCTCCAGCTGTCTCTGCTTTCAGCCTGGGACAAGACCACGATGTCCTTGGACCGTCCTATTCTGTTCCCTCTCAGAGTGAGGCAATCTCTCACTTGGTGGCTACGGCCGGCGTCAGTTCTCCAAGGGAGGTCCTTCCTTCCGCCTCAGTGGCAAGTCATCACCACCGATGCGAGCCTTCTAGGATGGGGAGCCGTGTTCCATCAGAAAGCGGCCCAAGGATGCTGGAATCCACAGGAGTCTCTCCTCCCAATCAATCTTCTGGAGATCAGAGCAATCTTCCTGGCCCTTCACTGGCAGCCTCTCCTCTCCGGCAAGCTGGTCCGTATTCAGTCGGACAACGCCACGGCCGTGGCGTACATAAACCATCGGGGGCACGCGCAGCAAGCAAGTAATGTCAGAAGTGGCCAAGATATTCCGCTGGGCAGAACGTTACGTTCCGGCAATCTCCGCCGTTCATATTCCAGGGGTGGAAAATTTGGCAGCCGACTTTGAGTCGCCAGGGCCTAGCGTCCGGCGAATGGTCCCTGCACCCCAGTCTTCAATCAGATATGCCACCGTTGGGGCACCCCGGATGTCGACCTCATGGCATCTCGGATGAACCACAAGGTGCCACAGTTTGTAGCCAGGTCCAGGGACCCTCTAGCCGTCGCATGCGACGCGCTGGTGACTCCGTGGTCCCAGTTTCAACTTCCTTATCTGTTCCCGCCTCTGGCCTTGATCCCACGAGTGGTCAAAAAGATAAAATCGGAAGGCGTACCAGTGACTCTAGTCGCTCCAGATTGGCCAAGACGGCCTTGGTACGCGGAACTGGTCAACATGCTCGCGGACGTCCCCTGGAGGCTTCCAGACCGTCCAGACCTTCTGTCGCAAGGCCCCCTTTACCACGAGAATTCTCAGTCTCTGAGTTTGACGGCATGGCCGTTGAGACCGCAATCCTGAAGGAATTAGGTCTGTCCAGTCAGGTTGTTCAAACTGTGATCAGAGCCAGGAAACCAGCCTCTTCCCGCATTTACCATAGGTACTGGAAGGCTTTTTTCCGTTGCGATGATAAAAAAGTCTTCCCAATGTGCCTTTCTATCCCATCTATCCTTGGGTTTCTTCAGTCTGGTTTAGAAGCGGGTCTGTCCCTCAGTACGCTCAAGGGACAAGTTTCCGCTCTCTCTATCCTCTTCCAAAGAGATCTAGCTTCTCTACCACAGGTCAAAACCTTTCTCCAAGGGGTCTCCCATGTGGCTCCTCCTCATCATTCGCCAATAGACCCGTGGGATCTCAACCTCGTTCTTAGCGCTCTCCAGAAGGCGCCGTTCGAGCCTCTCCAGGACATTCCTTTGTCCCTTCTCTCGTGGAAGGTCACATTTCTGATCGCCATTACATCCATCAGAAGAGTTTCTGAATTGGCGGCCTTGTCATGTCGTTCCCCTTACCTGATTTTTCATCAGGACAAAGCCGTCCTCAGGCCTGTTCCTTCTTTTCTTCCAAAGGTGGTTTCCTCTTTCCATATCAATGAGGATATCGTTCTTCCTTCTTTTTGTCCGGCTCCCTCTCATCCACTTGAGAAGTCTCTCCACAAACTGGACGTAGTTAGAGCCCTGCGTTTCTATCTCGCCAGGACATCTTCCTTTCGTCTGTCCGATTCCTTGCTGGTCATCTCTGAAGGTCGCCAGAAGGGCCTTCCGGCTTCCAAATCCACGATCGCTCGCTGGATTCGTTCTACCATTCTGGAAGCGTATCGTCTTCAGGAAAAACGACCCCCTCCGGGAGTAAGAGCTCATTCCACCCGGGCTGTGGCGGCTTCGTGGGCTGTTCGTCACCAGGCTTCGGCCATGCAAATTTGCAAGGCCGCAACCTGGTCGTCTTTGCACACCTTTACAAGGTTCTACAGGGTTCATACCCAGGCCTCGTCTGATGCTGTTGGGAGGAAGGTTCTGCAGGCGGCGGTGGCTCACCGGCCGACCTAAGCCTTTCCGTTACTTTCGTTCCTTATTGCTGTTCCCACCCTTAGGACTGCTTTGGAACGTCCCATGGTAATCTGTGTCCCCCAATAAGGCGATAAAGAAAGATGGATTTTTGGTTCTTACCGTAAAATCTTTCTTGGAGCCTTCATTGGGGGACACAGCACCCTCCCTGTTTAAGTTGTACCGTGTTGGGTCTTAGAGTCCCTTGTTGGGTTGGTACATATGTTTAGAGTTTTCTCTCTTGCTTCTCCTACTGCTTTTTCACCAACTGAGGTGCTTGGTGCCTGTCGGTGGGTTTATACTGCCGGGGAGGAGCTAATTTTTATTGTTTTGCATAGTGTCAGCCTCCTAGCAGCAGCAGCATACACCCATGGTAATCTGTGTCCCCCAATGAAGGCTCCAAGAAAGAGATTTTACGGTAAGAACCAAAAATCCATCTTTTGAATTAAAATTGTCTGGAATTGATAGCTGATATCCTACTGTCTTTGCAGAACCCCTGATGTGTCTGAACAGTGGGGCCCCACCCCCTCCCCCCTTCCCACAAAAGTGGCCTTATTTTGAAAAATGCACCCCTCAAAGAACTTATCTAGATCCCTGCAAGTTTTGCTGCTGGCGAACAGCTGTGACACATGTGGGTGCAGGGCTTCGAACATTATTCGAAAACGCTGAAGTCACTCAGCACACGAGCATGCTTGGAGAACACATTATCTGAGCACGTTTGCTCATCACGAATTACCATAAATTTTACATTTTCACAAGGGGAAATGGTAAAAATGGCACCAAAATTTGTCACACAATTTCTGCTGAACGTGGCAATACTCAATTTCTCCTACGCCTCATTGGGGGACACAGACAGTGGGAGTTATGCTGCTTGCCACTAGGAGGACACTAAGTAAACACAGAAAAAAGTTATCTCCTCCCCTGCAGTATACACCCTCTCGCTGGCTGGGAATTCTCCAGTTCTTGCTTAGTGTCTGTAGGAGGCACTTGGGTCTGGCTTCAGACACCACCGTTTTTATTTTATTTTTGAATTTTCTGTAAATTTTTATTTTTTAATTAACGGAGTGAAGGGGGCGACTGTTCCTTTCTACGGCCCGTTCTCCCCCGAACCAACAACAGGCAAGCACGCGGAGTATGCCTCCCCGTACACTTTCCTGCGACGAATGGGGATAATTCCTCTGGCGATGGATCCTTTACGGTCTCGGTACCCCACACGGATACAAGGGCGAACGCACGGAGAAGACTTGACCAACTCTTTCGGATGCCCTGAATCAGCCCCATAGCTCTCCGTCCCCCTGCCCATAGGGTGGACCAATTGAGCAATACCCTTGTAACAACCTCTCTGGCTCTGCTACATCGCCCGGGAGCTTTTTTACCTCGGAATCTGAGATGGGATGAAACACACTGCAGGCTCCTGGACAGCGCAGATGACGCGAGCACCGGATTGGAGGTATGGGGTCGGGTCCTGGTCCCTGGGAGAAGCGCTGACCGAGTCTCAACGGCGGCATACCGGTGCACCGTACCAGCCCCCCCTTCACACGGCGATCGCCGCGGTCAGGCCCAAAAATTTAGTCCCCGGCTTTTCGGCCTACTAGGCCACAGTTTACATAGCGCCTACCACCCGACGCTCGCCGCCGGGCAGGCCCAAAAATTGAGTCCCCGGCTTTTCGGCCTACTAGGCCGCAATTTACATAGCTGCCGCCCACGTCTTTGGCGCCTCTCCCTCTGTAGGAGACGCGCCCTGCTAGTCCCGTGGGCCATATCCTTAACCCCTTCTCTGCCCCTCGGGCTCTGGGACGGCTGCAGGGGGTGCACGTATGGATGGCAACACCTAGTGACGCTACAGGGCCACTGATATTCATCCCAGGGACACTGCGTCAGGACCACAGATAAGCTGCATCTACTTCAGAGCAAAGCTTAACCCTTCGCTCTAGATTCTCTGCAGCTGCAGCCCAGGCTCTGCTTGTAACCCTTTCACTGGCACTGTCTCAGTCTAAGGAGGAAAAAAGGGGGCTAATGAGAAGCGCACTGCGTTCTTTGTCGCTGGTACCTCTTGCAAGACTACCTTGCCTAGTACCCAGACTAATCCGCTATGCACGGATTGCGACCCGGCTTGTGCTAAAATGCCATCCGCCGTCGCTGCAAGCTACTCCCTGCGTTTAGTCCCTCTGTGTGGGCCGCGTCCTTGTCACTGTCTGTGGAGTCACTGACCAAGGCTATAGACTCCTCCGGGAATCCTCTTTTTAAGTCAGAACACGTCTTTACCACCCGAGGAGGGCTTTGGCGACGGCGGGGAACTGTCCGCCTGCAGGGACCGTGCTCGTTCAAGGGATCCTCAGGTCTCTAAAAAGCGGACCCATGACGCGTCCCCTAGTCACGCTCGCGATTCAGCATCTGCGAGTTCTGTCTCGCTCTCCCTCTCTAATGTTCGCAGAGAACATGTCTCTGAATTTGAGTCTGACACGTCAGTCCCTCAGAATTCCCCAAAATGTCCATGAATCACTTGATTCTCTGACAGTCAGTCAACAAGTTTCTGACGTTGGACAAGGAGAATATTCCTGCTCCGGAACACGTTATCTCCTTTAAGAGGACTAAACGTGAACGCAGGGTATTTGCCAGCTGTCCGGAGTTGATGGACATTGTCTAGAAATGTAGGAACCAACCACATAAGCGGTTCACAGGGCACAAGCCTATCGAGGCTGAATACCTCCTTTACTCCATATCTGCTGAAGAATTGGTTACAGTACCCCTCGGTGGATTCTCCTGTATTGTGCCTTGCTCCTAAAATGCTTCGATCTGTTTCTGAGGGCTCTTCAGTCAGAAACCCATCCGATCGTCAAATTGGCTACCTCACCAGTTCCATTTTTTTTTTTTTTGGAGCATCAGGAGCGGCTTTTTTCCCATCTTTCGCGGCGACTTGAGTGGCTAAGGCATGGCCACTTGGGCATAAGTCTTAATTACTGCCTTCCAAGCAGATAATTCACGCAGGGGATTTTGCAGTAGACGTCTCTTTAGATGCCGTTAATTGCGCTGCTAGGGCAACCTCTAATGCAGTCTTCATCAGAGAGCCCTATGGCTACGTGACTGGCGGGCAGATTCCACCTCCAAGAGATTAAAGACTTCTCTGCCGTATCAAACTGGTCACCTGTTTAGTCAAGAAACTTGACCAGCTCTTTTCTGACACTTCCGGGAGGTAAGAGTAGGTTTCTTCCCCAACAAGGGGCTGCCCGGCGGTTTTCGGAATCAACAGACTAGTTTTTCAATCTTTTTTCGCAACAGCTCCAGCTGGTCCTCCACAACCTTATCTTCCGGATCAGTGGAGGTTCCCAGGTCTCTCACAAAACCTAACCGCTGTTGGAAACCCAGGCCGACAGCATGTGGATCTAAAGAAGCAGATCTCATAGATCCTCTACTCAATGACTTGTTGTGGTATCCGGCCGACACCGACAAAGTAGGCGTCTGTCTGCTGTCATTCAGAATAGTTCAGCGTTTTTTTATTAAAAACCTTTCTTTGTGGTTCCAAAGAAAGAAGGAACAATGTGGTCCATACTGGACCTCACGCTGTTAAATCAGTTTGTCAAAGTACGGCGATTCCGAATGGAATTCCTCCGGTCGGTGTCGCTTCCATGCAAAAGGGGAGAGCCCCTATCATCCAGCAGTTCCTGCATTTTGCAATTCGAGAAGAACACTTCTAGTTCTTTGTCTTGCCCTTCGGTCACGCCACCGCCCCCAGGGCCTATACCAAGGACATGGCGGATGTCATGGCCATTCTTAACGCTCGGGGAGTGGTGGTACTGCCGTATCTGGACGACTTGTTAATCAAGGGTCCATCTCTTCCAGCCTGCGAGAAATCCATGGATATCACAGTAAATACACTTTCTTGCCTGGGTCTGAAGATAAACTTCGAAAAGTCTTCCCCAACACCGGTCCAGCAGATTTCCCTTTTGGGAATGGTCTTGGACACCCCGCGGGTTGGTCATTCTCCCTCCAGAGAAGGCCCGAGCTTTGCAACAGGCAGCGCGGACCGAGCTTTGCAACAGGCAGCGCGGACTCTTTCCCGTCCGGTCTCTCATTCTATTCGTTTCAGCATGAGAGTTCTCGGAAAGGTGGTGGCAGCAATGAAAGCGGTGCCATTCGCACAATTCCATCTGTCTTTTGCAACAAGCCTTGCTGTTCACTTGGGACAAGAACCCGTCTTCCCTGGACTGTCGGTGCCTTCTGTCCCCGCGGATCAGACAAGCCCTCAAGTGGTGGACATTGAAATCCTCCGTGAGTCAAGGGAGGTCTTTTCTCCAAGTACGATGGTTGGTGGTGACCACCGACGCAAGTCTTCTGTGGTGCGGTGTTTTGTCACCACACGGCACAGGGTCGTTGGTCAATTCGGGAGTCACGTCTCCCCATCAACGTCTTGGAGATACGAGTGATCAAATTAGCCCTATTGAGTTTCCACTTTCTCCTCGCATGTCTCCCCATCAGGATCCAATCCGACAGCGCCACAGCTGTAGCGTATATCAACCATCAAGGGGGTATTCGGAGCAGGATGGCCATGCACGAAGTGAGTCACATCCTCCATTGGGCCGAGACCAACCATTCGCCCATCTCAGCGATCCACATCCCGGGCGTAGAGAATTGGGCGGCAGACTTTCTCAGTCGCCAAGCCCTTGCCTCGGGAGAGTGGTCTCTTCATCCAGAAGGTTTTCAGCAGATTTGCCGTTGTTGGGGCACTCCGGATGTGGATCTCATGGCTTCAAGCCTAAACAACAAGATTCTTAGATTCGTTGCCCGATCGCCATCGGAGCGGACGCCCTAGTTCTGCCGTGGCACCAGTTCTGGTTCCCGTACATCTTTCCCCCTCGCCCTTTGCTCCCGAGGGTCATCAAGAAGATCAGAGCAGAGAACGTATCAGTGATCCTAGTCGCGCCAGATTGGCCGGGCATGGTACGCAGAACTAGTACAACTAGTCGCCGACGTCCCTTGGCGACTTCCAGATCGCATGGATCTACTCTATCAGGGTCTGATTTACCACCGGAACTCCGGGGCCCTGTCTTTGACGGCATGGCCGTTGAATCCTGGATTTTAGCACAGGCTGGATTTTCTCATGACGTGATTTCCACCATGATTAGTGCTAGGAAGTTCGTGTCCATGCGCATTTATCAGCGCACCTGGAAAACCTTCTTTTCGTGGTGCAAGGATCATGGTCGATCCCCTCTAATGGTTTCCATTCCTGCCATATTGGAATTCCTTCAGTCAGCTTAGCTCGCTCAAGGGCCAAATTTCAGTCTTGTCAGTGCTATTCCAATGCAAAATTGCCACAAAACTTCAGGTCAAGACGTTCATTCAGGGAGTTTCTCATGTAGCACCTCCCTATAAAGGGCCATTTGAATCATGGGGCCTTAACTTGGTTCTCGGGACCTACAGGAGGCTCCTTTCGAACCGTTGCAGGACGTACCACTACCTAGTCTCTCTTGGAAAGTGGTCTTTCTAGTGGCAAGTATGTCAATCAGACGAGTTTCGGAAATGGCGGCCCTGTCCTGCCGTCATCCGTTCCTGAATTTTCATCAGCACAAGGCAGTTCTCAGGACATCCCCGTCCGTCCTGCCCAAAGTCGTATCCTCTTTCCATCTCTATCTGGAAATTGTTTTGCCCTCCATTTGTCTGGCACCGGTCCATCGCATTGAGAAGGCCCTCCACACCCTTGATGTGGTTAGGGCTCTGAGACGGTACATCTCGCGGACGGCTCCCTTCCGCAAGTCAGTTGCCCTGTTCATACTTCCAGAGGGGCTTAGGAAAGGTCTAGCCACTTCAAAACCACGCTAGCCAGGTGGATTTGCTTGGCTATTCAGGAATCCTACCGTGTCCAGGACACACCTGTCCCAGCAAGGACTAAGGCGCATTCTATCCACTCAGTGGGCGCCTCTTAGGCCATTCGGCTCCACGCGTCGGCAGAACAGGTCTTAGTCCAGCCTACATACCTTTACAAAACATTTTCAAATTCATTCTCAGGCCTGTCCGCAAGGCTGCGATTTGGTCCAGCCTGCATATCTTTACAAACATTGACTAATTTCATTCTCAGGCCTCTGCGGATGCAGCTCTTGGCAGACGCATCCTGCAATCGGTAGTACCACAGTGTTGACTCAGTGGTACATGGGGTATTAGCAGATGTATGCTTCCCACCCTGGGACTGCTTTAGGATGTCCCATTGTCTGTGTCCCCCAATGAGGCGTAGGAGAAATAGGGATTTTTGTGTACTCACCGTAAAGTTGTTTTCTCCGAGCTAATCATTTGGGGGACACAGCACCAACCCTGTTTGGCCTATTGGCTCACTGTAGCATCATTGGGTTTTGACAGAGTTATGATTGTCATTCGTTTAATGCTCCTACTGCGTTTTTCACCGAACTGGGGAATTCCCAGCCAGCGAGAGGGTGTATACTGCAGGGGAGGAGTTAACTTTTTTCTGAGTTTACTTAGTGTCGTCCTAGTGGCAAGCAGCATAACACCCACTGTCTCTGTGTCCCCAATGATTGGCTCGGAGAAAAGGATTTTACGGTGAGTACACAAAAATCCCTATTTCTGGCCATACAGTACTGCTAGCCACACAATGCCAATCTGGTGCTAAGGGGCACTATTTGTGACTCTTGGAGAACTAATTTTTGTGAACTAGTTTGCAGACTCCATATACAGAGCCCTTGAGTGCCAGAAGAGCAGAATCTCCTCTCTAGTGACCACATTTTGGAGATTACACTCCTCTAGCAATTTATCTACCAGTGTAGTGGTGATTGCCAATCTGCCATTGTAGTGCCCAGTACATTATGCCCAGCTCATGCTTCTGGGGGGGGGGGGGGGGGGGGGGGTTGCACAGCGTTTGATTTTACTTTAAATATTTTTACACTTCCAGACTTCAGACAGTCATTGCCTACAAAGGATTCTCTACAAAGTATCATAAGTCCTTTGCACAGTTCTGACATGTTTCACTTCGGGTGAGAAGTTAATGACTGCCACAATAAACACTATGATGACATGTTTGCAAATGTTTTGTGAAGCCCCCATCATTAATGGGGGGAAAATGGTGTAGTTGTCCTGGAGGTCATAACTTTTATATGTTTGTCAAGCCGAACCTGTGCAAACGTTTCAAATTTTGCAAATATTTATTGTAATATTTAGTGAGGATTTTAACTGGCCCTCCTTGGAGATCTTCATATATATATATATATATATATTTTGTTTATCACAGATGAATGACAACTTGGTGGAGAACTGGGCTGACTTGGAAGAGCTGAGTGGGGCCAAAAGTTTGCAGACAGTATATCTGGAAAGGAATCCTTTACAGAAAGATAACCAATACAGGCGCAAGATCATGCTGGCTCTGCCGTCGGTCCGTCAGATTGATGCAACGTTTGTCAGATTCTGATCCATGGCATTATGCCTTTCTCCCTTCTACTGTAGCAGCACAGTACAACGCCAACCTCTTAACATAGAAATAGTTTGTGTTATCCCATCACATTTCTTCCCCACACTGCATGATATTCTCATATCACACTGATTAACTGCTCATTCCATAGACTCTTCTGCTTGTCACAGGACCGTCTTTCCTAGACTCTGCTCTAGAGAATGAATTGAAATAACTCCACTTGCTGGTGGTGTCCAATACAGTGTTTTATTTCTGGACAATAGTCCTCTAGTTAATAAAGATTTTTGTTTTGTTTTTTTTTTAACCTTAGCCAATGGCCATTACATGTAATTTCGTGTGACTTCTGGCCGAGTTGTCATTCCATCACCTTACATGTCACAGCACCAATGGATCCGGTAATAATCCTCTTAGTTGCATTATTTTGGATTGTTTTTGTTTATAGTTTTTGTTTACAAGAGTTGATTTTCCAACTGCAACTTTGGACACTTTTTGTTTGTTTTCAGAGTGCACCCTTGTAAGCTTGTACCTCCAAAAAAAAAAACCACAACACCCTAAAAGGTTTACAATTAAACTGTCAGGTTTTTACTTTGTAATCTGAAAGCAGCATAAGGTAGAGGCTGAGAGCCTGATTCTAATAATGTATCACTATGCTATGTGTTACTGTTTCAATAAAATCAGTGTTTTTATCTGCAGGAGATTACTACATGGCAAGGTGATCTGGTGCCTACTAATCAACTGCTCTGTGTAACCCATGCCCATCCACTGATTGGCAGCGTTCTGTGTACATTGTGCATAGGCAGAAAGCTGCTAATCAGTGGTGTGGGTGGAGTTACACAGAGCTCAGCATTCTGAGCACTGCTAGATTAGCAGCAGAGAAAACAGTGATATGAAAAAAACAGCAAGCCGACCAGCAAGTGACACATTGCTGGAATCAGTGTCTCAGCCTCTATCTCATGCTGCTGTCAAATTACAATGCACAAATTTGCTGCCTTTAAGAGCTTTCAGAGGGATGCATCAGACATCTTTGCCTTGTGCTTGCCTGTGTCAAAAAAATAGCAGTGGTTCTAAGTCCCCTTTATCTTAATTTTTATTAAAGGAATGTTACAAAGTTACTAACTACATAGAATAAATTAAAGGAGCATTCCAATAAAGAATATTTATTGTATAAGCAAAGGTTATATGACTTCCAATCTGTAAAATAACTAGGGAAGGTTCTGCAAGCACAATTTTATATTCTTGGTCTGAATAATTGTTTCTTTTTTGAACATACTTGCCTGGCAGTGCAAGGATCAATGTGATACATTATGACCTTGAAAGGATATGATAACTAGTTTAACACAGTAACATACTTAGCAAGGCTGAAAAAAAAGCCTATATTCTGCCAGAATAAATCCCCAGATCTACGTCCTTCTAAAGAACCTAATCTTTGTAAGATACAATATTGTTACGCTCCAGGAAGACATCCAGGCCTCTCTTAAACCCCTCGCCTGAGTTCGCCATCACCACCTCCTCAGGCAGGGAATTCCAGATTCTCACTGTCCTAACAGTAAAAAATCCTTTTCTATGTTGGTGGAAAAACCTTATCTCCTCCAGATGCAGAGAATGCCCCCTTGTGACCGTCGCCTTCCTTGGTATAAACAGATCCTCAGAGATATTTGTATTGTCCCCTTATATACTTAGACATGGTTATTAGATTGCCCCTCCGTTGTTTGTTTGTTTTTGTTCTAGACTAAAGGTATTGTAGTTCTCCCATCCCCTTTTATTAATTTTGTTGCCCTCCTTTGTACTCGCTCTTGTTCCATTGTATCCTTCCTGAGCATCGGTGCCCAAATCTGTACACAGTACTCTATGTGCAGTCTAACCAGGGATTTGTACAGAGGCAGTATAATGCTCTCATCATGTGTATCCAGACCTCTTTTAATGCACCCCATGATCCTGTTTGCCTTGGCAGCCGCTGCCTGGCACTGGCTGCTCCAGGTAAGTTTATCATTAACTAGGATCCCCAAGTCCTTCTCCATGTCAGATTTCCCCAGTGGTTCCCCGTTCAGTGTGTAATGGTGATATTGATTCCGTCTTCCCACGTGTATAACCTTACATTTATCATTGTTAAACCGCATCTGCCACCTTTCAGCCCAAGTTTCCAACTTATCCAGATCCATCTGTAGCAGAATACGATCTTCTCTTGTATTGACTGCTTTACATAGTTTTGTATGATCTGCAAATGTCAATTTTACTGTGTAAGGCTAGTTTCACACTAGCGTTTATTCCACGCAGCGCACGGCGCCGCTAAGCCCCGCCCCATCCATTGATCGCCGCCTACTATTGCACATGGACGCTTGCGATCTGCGCACCCTATCTTTAGCATAGGGTGCGCAGATTTTTGAAGGTGCGCCGAAATGCAACATGCTGCGTTCGGCGCACACGGGCGCACTTTCAAAAGTGCGCAGCGCATGCCAAAATCCTACTAGCGCACCATCTGCGCACCTTATGCTAAAGATAGGGTGCGCAGATCGCAAACGTCCATGTGCGATAGTAGGCGGCGATGAACGGATGGGGCGGGCAGGGAGCGGGGCTTAGCGGCACCGTGCGCTGCGTGGAATAAACGCTAGTGTGAAACTAGCCTAAACCTTCTACCAGATCGTTAATAAATATGTTGAAGATAATAGGTCCCAACACCGACCCAGTTAGAGAATATACCATTTATAACCTCTGCTTTCTATCACTAAGCCAGTTACTTACCCATTTACACACATTTTCCCCCAGACCCAGCATTCTCATTTTGTGTACCATCCTCTTGTGTGGCACAGTATCAAACGCTTTGGAAAAATCAAGATATACCACGTCCAATGACTCACCTTGGTCCAGTCTATAGCTTACCTATTCATAAAAGCTGATTAGATTGGTTTGACAGGAGCGATTCCTCATAAACCAATGCTGATATGGAGTTACACAGTTATTCTCATTGAGATAATCCAGAATAACATCCCTCAGAAACCCTTCAAGTATTTTACCAACAATAGAGGTTACACTTACTGGCCTATAATTTCCAGGTTCACTTTTAGAGCCCTTTTTGAAGATTGGTACCACATTTGCTATGCGCCAGTCCTGTGGAACAGACCCAGTCGCTATACAGTCCCTAAATATAAAAAAAATAAAGGCTTGACTATTACATTACTCTTTAGTACTCGTGGGTGTATGCCATCCGGACACGGAGATTTATCTATTAAAGTCTTATTCAGCCGGTTTCTCACTTCTTCTTGGGGTTAGATTGGTGACCCTTAGGGTTTTCTTTGTCTCTCGGCATTTCACCTAGCATTTCAATTTCCAATGTGAATACCGTAGAGAAGAAGGTGTTTAATATATTAGCTTATAAGGGCTAGAATTTAAAGGGAACCCATCATGTCCGTTGTAGCATATAATGTTTCCCCGCTGCATTGTTAGTGATGCAATGTGCATCACTAAAACACTTTTTCCATTAAAATTGCTGCTGTAATCCTTCTTAAAAAAATACTTTTATATAGTTATATCTTACCTGTGTTGAGGTAGGGCTAAATTAACCCTTCACGGTTGAGCCAGTGATTTCCAAATTAGTTCACAGGACATTGCTAGCAACTCAAATGACCACACGGAGACTGGGGTCTCTGTACGGGAGGATCGAGGCAGATCACTAAGCCCCTTTATTTTAGTCACATCTTTTATAATCTTTTGCTTAATTATGCAAGGTTCTCAAGTACCAATAGCATCATTTCACTTTATAAGCCAATAATATTGCAAGAAAACCGGAAACTACATATATGTCCGTACCTAAACAGCGTAGAAAGTAGTATAATGGCATATTCTTCAGAGTTTTACACCCCCGCCTCCCTTATCTTATACAGATGGGAACAGTCTGGTTTCATGACAGCCCATGCTAATTACAAAAAATTATCTTACAACAACAAAAATTAAGAAACGAAACCTTCAGAGAATGGATAAAACGAAACTTCAATTCTGATTTTAGTATTAACCCTTCACACCTGCTCGTTTAGTCATAGGGATGTTCTCCATCATGTTGAGTCCGTGTGCGTGCACACTGAAGCTGGTTTTAATTCACAACTTCACTGATTTGAGTGCGCACATCGCCGATGGACAATGTGCAAGCGCAGTGCCAGCATACACACTACGCAAATGCGAGATATAGTGACGTCAGAGCAACCCCATGCACAATTCAAATTGTGTCAGCGGAGACAACTGAAAAGAGAATTTTTGGATTTAACGTAAAAATCTGTTTCTTATAGCCTTCATTGGGGGGGCATAGGAAACCATGGGTGTATGCTAAGAATTACAACCTTGAGAGTTTGCTCCTACCAGCAATTAAGCTATTCACTTAGAGGGAGGAAGCTGCAGAAGCGCAAAATAAAGTGTGATCGTGTCCCACTACTTAAAGCAATGATAAAAGGATTTTACAGTAAGTACAAAAATCCTCTTTTCTCAGTCACTTAAGGTAATTGATGGTCACAGGAAACCATAGAATGTCTAAAGCAGTTCCTAGGGCAGTCAAAATCTAAGAATGAGTAAGATAAATCCCTCAGGTAGTAACGCAAGCGATGTCCGCTTGCAGCAGCATTCTGCCTCAGGTCACATCTGCCAAAAGTGTGAGCCTTGTAGAATCTTGAGAGAGGTCCCACTAGCAGACTTACAAACCTGCAAGGTCGAGGCCTGATGGAAGATGAGCAGTAAAGGCTTCCTGGGCTGTGGCATGAGCCTTGGTCCTCCCCGTTGGCGCATTTTGTTCTTGGCTCAATAAGCTTCCAGAATGGCAGACCGAATTCAGCGGGCAATGTTTACCTTGGTGCAGAGACCACAACTAGGTCCTTCTAGAATAACTAATTAGAAGCTGTCGCCTTCAGGTAGTGACTAGGAAGCCGAACAAATTCCCTCATCGCTCCTTATTCAAATAAGCTGCAGAGGGAACCCGGATACATGGAGCGCTCCCGATAACCAGCTGTGGTGCCAGACAGCTGCATTTGTTGCAACACATGCAGGGAGAACTTGTTTGTTGGGCTCTCCATGCATGTGTTGTGACAGTGACTCAGCCGCGCAACATGCAGCTGCGGTGCCGGACAGCTGATCAGCAGGCATGATCCAGTCAGCCAGGTTCCCTCTGCAGCTTATTTGGTAAGCGCTAGAGCTAGCCTAATTAGGAGGAAGCCAAACAAATTCACTCATCTCTACTAGTGACGCACAGCTCTGACCAAACTCCCAACAGTGCAACGATTTCAGTGCTGGATTAGAAACAATAAGGAAGAATGATCTTTTCGTTAATGTGGAAGGAGCAAAGGTACAGGATGCAAAACCAACTTGTCCAGGTGAAGGACAAGAAAAGGAGAGCAGTAGAACAGAGGCATGAGTTCAGATACTCACCTTATGAAAGTTATTGTAATCAGGAACACTAGATTCCAGGAAAGTCAGAGTTAGGAAATTTCTGTTGATTAGTTCAAAGTGAGGACTTTAAGCTCCCAGGAATCCAAGACAAGACCCAACTGCAGGAATGAGAAGAGAGATGGTAGTGGAAAAATAAACATGGGAGGTAAACTTGTGAGAGTCGCACCAGTAGCAGAAGGCTTTCTAGGTACAATAGTAGATGCGAGAGGTAGATGTCTTTCTTGACCTGGATAATGGTATACACAACCTGATCAGAAAATCATGAGGATTCTAGAACTGTTGCTTCACTAACCATGCCACTAAATTAAAAAACTGAGAATTTGGGTGGAAGAGAGTACTTTGGGCAATAGGTCTATTTGAACCAGAAGTCTTCAAGGATCAGCTGTGAGGAAGTTGACCACTTGCACGCACCATGATCTTCTGGGCCAGTCTAGGGCTACGAGGATGTCTGGGAATTAGTCTGACTTTATTTTCTTGAGCAACTTGGGTAGCAGTGGTCTCAAATTTTCGTTCCTGTATCTGTTCCCAAGGAATCAGTAGTGTCGGATGCAATTGCTAGGGAGTTATAGCTGGTCCTCCTATAGCCTGCATGAAACAACAATTGTTCCGAGTTCTAGGACATTGATGGGAAAGAGGTCTTCATGACTCATCAAATCTGTACCATAAAATTCTGGAAGAATGCGGTCCTTAATCACAATCTGCCAATGAACTGGAAGTAAGAAACAAACAACAAAAATGAACTGAGAGTCCCACCAGGAAATCAGACTATCTTACTTCAGTGTGGGGGAGGAGGATAGGTTTAGCTAAGGAAAGTAGAGACTTGTCCTAATGGTAGCACAGGGCTATCTGTAGAGGCATTATGTAGCCGAGTACATTGGCTAACTGGAGAACCACAACTCGCAGCCCTGCTGGACTTCATTAATACAGAGGGTCACGTGATACAGTCTCCTCATTCACCAACGTAGCATTGCACACCCCCTAGGGATACATAATGCCAGCTTGGCAGTTTGACAGTCACCCCCTGTCCACACAGTCACGGAAAGAGGGTGGCCCACACAAATGTTGGTGTGGTACAATCCTGACAGGCTGGGAAACCCCTTTCACTAGCACCAGTGAAACAGAGCCTTGCCAGCCCAGTAGACCAGCCACCAGTTCCTCTTTAGATATAAGCCCAATCTATTAATGGGATTATATCAGGCCAGAAACCAGCCCCAGTAGCATGGAACGTAAACAGAGCACTCTGACATGTGGATTGAGATAAGTGTAGCCCGAGGTTAAATTATATATTTTACCCTTCGCCACGACAGCACCCACTGGAGGTATCAGATCCTACCCACTTGGAACAGGAAACCCTACAGGAAGATAAAAAGAGGCGGTCCGCCTTTCCTCCTCAGTTTTGGTTTCCTGTTCCCAGGGAACCTGGGGATTGATCCTTCAGGAAGACGTACCTGGGCCATATGCAGGCCGCCTGCGCGGTGTCCATGAGAACGGCAGGGGCTGCGGTCTGGACGCAGCGTCGGGGGAGACTCAGTTGGACGGCTCCCCCCTCGTCTGATGGCTAAAAGGTGATGACCGGGTCCGGGAAGGGCCACCCGGTCTCACCTAGGGGCACGCCAGGCGGTACCAAGCATGCAGGAGCCACCGCTGCGGTAAGTGCGCCAGTGGCGCGAAGAGAAAAAAAGGCAGCGGTGGCGGCAGCGTCGGGAGAAGCGCAGGCCGCATGCAAAAGCGGCGGCACGGTAGTCTGCAGATGCTCCTAGGCCCCGGAAGTAATGAGTGAACTTCCGGGGCATGATGGCTGAGGAGCGCAACGGCGCATGCGCGGTGAACCCGGGGAGGAGGAGCGACTTCCGGGAGAAGAAGAAAAAAAATCTATTTAAACCAGCGTCGCAGCTTAGCGGCAGGAAGCCATGTCATCCCCAGCAGAGGTACACGCTCCAGCAGGAGACTGCGGGGGGCAACTCTTCCAGGGACCGCGCTACCAGGATAGACACCACCCACAGGAGCGAGGCGGGAGAGTCAAGACCTAGGACACGATCTCAGCCATCTAATCCGGTAATAAAAAGCTTCACTGGGTGAGTGTGCAATATATATACTCTGCCTATTAAGTTGACCTCTCCTCCCCCTCCCTCCTTTCGCCATGTCTCCCCTCTTCCAGGCGAAGAAAAAAGAGAAATCCAAACATAAAGAATGCACTTTATGCGCTGAGCCTCTCCCTGACTCCTACCCCAAAAAGCTCTGTAAGCATTGCACCAGAGATACTAGACAAGTGTCGGCGGTGTCTTCAAAGGACATTCGTGCCATAATTAGGGAGGAAATACATGCTATCACCCGTGCCAGTACTCCCTCAGAAGCTAGGAGCAAAAACCAGGTGACCCTCGGCTCAGAGTCAGAGGAAGAAAAGGGGTTAATCTCTGATTCTTCACTCGCATCATCATCAGACATTGAGGGACGATCTTGTTTTCCCCTGGATAGTGTGGATAACCTAGTCAAATCCGTGAGGAACACTATGGGGTCTGAGGAGACAAGGGGTGCCCAAACCGCACAAGAAATAATGTTTGCGGGGTTGGCGGAAAAGAAAAGGAGAGCATTTCCAGTAATACCGGCAGTTAAGGCCCTAATAAAGAGAATGGGAAAAACACGATCAAAGAAGTTTTCTCCCATCGGCCTCAAAGAGGTAGTATCTATTTATCGATGACGAGCTATTAAAATGGACCAAAGGTTGATGCCGTTGTAGCCTCTACCTCGAAGCAGTCCACTATTCCGGTAGAGGACGCAGGCTTATTGGCGGACCTGCTAGACCGTAAAGCGGAGTCATCATTAAAAAGGTCTTGGGAGTCTACCACAGGCATTTTTAAGCCAGCAGTAGCCAGCACATGAACCGCCAGGTCTATGCTCATGTGGTTGGACCAACTGGATCAACAAATCGAGCAGAAGGTGTCTAGGGAAAAACTACGGGCTGCTATTCCATTAATTAGAGGGGCGTCAGCCTTCATGGCCGATGCATCAGCAGACACTCTGGGCTGGCAGCGAGATCAGCTGGTCTTGTAAACAACGCCAGGAGGGCACTATGGATTGAAGAGCTGGAAGGGGGACGCGCAATCAAAATCTAAGATTTGCGCAACCCCGTGCGAGGGAGAACCTTTACAAGCCGACCGTTTGGAAGGAGACAAGCGGATAGATCAAATAGCTGGCCCACATAGGAAGAAAAGCAGAAGGGTAGCATGTTTAGAGGTTCAACATTCAGAAAGGAAAATAAATACTAAAAAATCAGTCCTCCCGGTAGGGGGTAGATTAAAATTTTTGTCTTCAAAATGGGAACAAATAACTTTGAGTCCATGGATCCTAAGTTTAATCAAAGAGGGAATGAAAATAGAATTCCTTCAAATCCCTAATAATTTCTTTATCATAACCCGCCTTAACTCTGTAGTACAACAAAAGGCCCTCGAAGTAGAAATTCAGAGCCTACTATCCAAGGGGATTTTAGCAGAAGTCCCAGAGGGACAACAGGGTAGAGGGTTCTACTCTCCTTTATTTTTAATTTCCAAACCAGATGGTACGTTTAGGACAATTATAAATTTAAGGAAGCTTAATATGTTTATAAAAAATTATAAGTTTAAAATGGAATCAATCAGATCCACCATAAAACTTCTCTTTCCAAACTGTGTAATGGCAGGGATTGACTTGAAGGATGCTTACTATCATCTTCCTATTCATAATAGATACCAAAGGTACCTAAGGGTCGCGGTGGTATTCAAAGGCAAGATCCGTCATTTTCAGTATACGGCCATGCCTTTCGGCCTCTCTACGGCGCCAAGAATCTTCACCAAAGTGATGGCAGAGGTGATGGCCTATCTTCATCAGAAAGACACTCTAATCATGTCTTATCTGGATGACTTCTTAATTATCGGGAACTCGGTCACCCAGTGTGGCTGATGCGATCTCATCTTTGCAGGATCTAGGCTGGATCATCAACTTCCAGAAGTCCAGACTCGTTCCGCATTCCCTTCAGATGCTCTTAGGGTTCCAGTTAGACTCCACAACCCAGAGATGTCTACTCCCTCAGGTAAAAATTACATTCACAAAAGCGAAGGTGGAGGCAGCCATAAGTAGACCACGTATGTCACTCATTTCCTGTGTCCCGGTGGGCCCATTATCGTGTCCGCACACTGCAGCATCAGATCCTCCAAGAGGACAGGCGACATAGGGGTAAACCTCGAGAGCAGAATAACCCTGTCACAGGAGGTCTTGGCTTCTCTAGAATGATGGCTAGATGATAACCATCTGTCCACAGGAGTCCCATGGGTCATAGTACCATCTTGTATCCTAACCACCGATGCTAGCCCCCACGGCTGGGGAGCCCATATGGGGACTAGCTTTTGTCAAGGAAGGTGGAATGGAGATGAACTAGGCTACTTGTCTAAAAGAACTGATGGCGGTATATTATGCTCTACACCATTTTCTTTCACAGCTCCAATGGAAACATGTCCGGATCTTATCGGACAACACCACTACAGTAGCCTACATAAACAGACAGGGAGGTACTCGATCAGAGACTCTGATGTCTTCTGCGGCAAGAATCTTAAACTTAGCCAAAAGTTATTTGTTGTCCCACTCGGCCCTCCATCTCAGGGGAGAGAACAACCAGGGGGCAGACTTCTTAAGCCGACACACACTTCGGCAAGGGGAGTGGTGCCTCAATCGCCGAATCTTCAAGGACATAGTAGCTCTATGGGGGCAATCTCAGGTGGATCTCTTTGCCACAAAAAAGGACAGATAAAAGCGTTTGCCTCCCTTTTCCCGTCAGATCAGACATACTGGACACCCTCCAGGCCTCTCCCAAGGCCCTTTTTTCCCACCCCCAAGTGGACAACTTACACTTGACGGCGTGGAATTTGAAAGGCAGCTACTAAGATCGAGGGGGTTTTCTGAAACATTAATTGCTACGCTCCTACAGAGCAGGAAGCAGTCCACTACCCAAATGTTTACAAGGATATGGAAAAAATTCCTGCAGTTTCATACAGTGCCTCATACAACAGAAGTTCCGATAGTTCCCATCTTGGAATTTCTACAGAAAGGGAAGGACTTGGGCCTGGCAGTAAACATGCTGAAAGTCCAAGTGTCCGCATTTGGCGCACTGTACGGCCATAATATAGCAGGAAATAAGTGGATATCACAATTCATTACAGCTTGCGAACAGATAACTCCGGTTCACATACCTGCAATCCCTGCATGGGACTTAAATCTGGTCTTAGACGCTCTTATGGAAGAACCCTTCGAGCCGATATACACGATATCCCTGAAATGCTTGTCACTCAAAACGGCCCTCTTAGTGGCACTGACATCGGCTAGGAGAGTGAGTGACATCCAAGCTCTATCCATTAAAACCAGAATTGAACCAGAAGGGAACTGAAGGTAACTGGACACAGTCACTGTAAACAATGTTTCTGTTTGTTTTCACTTTCACCCCAATAATCCTTCACTTTCTGCTAATTCCCCTAATCCCTACTCCTAGTAAGGAACTGTTCATCTCTTCTTCAATCCTCCCCATCCACCTCACCTCCGCCTCAAAACTGTTCCTTAACATACAATCCTCTGTCTCCAAACACAGACAGCCCCCTCATGCCCTCTCCTGCTCCCACCTGCTAACACTTTCTCTGCTCCTTCTCACTGCTGGTGATATCTCTCCAAATCCTGGTCCTCCTCACCACATTCCCACAGTCATTTCTACCTCCCATCCACGCTCTATCACAACCTTCCGTAACCTCTCCAACCTTATACCCATTCACCCAGCCCCCGCTTCCCCGTCCCACTAACAGGAGCTCTGTGGAACGCTCGCTCTGTCTGCAACAAGCTTTCCTACATCCATGATCTTTTTGTTACTACCAAACTTTCCTTCCTCGCCATCACCGAAACCTGGCTCACCCCTTCTGACACAGCCTCTCCTGCTGCACTTTCGTATGGCGGCTTCCACCTTTCTCACACCCCCCGCCCCAGCAGCAAACATGGCGGAGGAGTTGGTTTTCTCCTGTCAGATACCTGCTCCTTCACCCCAATCCCACTGCCACCCTCTGTTACTCTCCCTTCCTTTGAGGTGCACTCTGTGCGCATCTACTCCCCCTCCAACTGGCTGTCATCTACCGCCCCCCAGGGCCAGCCACCACCTTCTTTGACCACTTCACCACCTGGTTACTTCATTTCCTTTCCGCGGACATCCCTACTATCATCATGGTCGACTTCAACATCCCCATTGACACTTCCCTCTCAGCTGCCACTAAACTTCTATCTCTCACTTCCTCCTTCGGCCTCACTCAATGGTCTTCTACAGCCACCCACAAAGATGGCCACACACTGGACCTCATCTTCACCCGCCTCTGCTCCCTATCTAACCTCTCTAACTCACCTCTTCCTCTCTCTGACCACAACCTGCTCACATTCTCTTCCCTCTTCACTCCATGTCTACAATCCCCACCCCACAAACTTTCACACCCTCGCAGGAATCTTAAACACCTTGACCTACACTCATTCTCTGAATCCCTCCTCCCTCTTACAGATATAAGTTCCTTACACAATGCGGATGACGCTGCCGCTCTATATAACACCACAATAGCTGTAGCTTTGGAATCCGCTGCCCCACTTACACATACCAAAACTCGCAAAATCAACAGACAGCCCTGGCACACCAGCCTGACCAAAGACCTGAGGCGAGCTTCCAGGGCTGCTGAGCGCAGATGGAAAAGATCGCACTCCAACGAGCACTTCATCGCATTCAAACAGTCCCTCACTACTTTCAAGACCACACTCGCCACAGCTAAACAAACCTACTTCTCATCTCTCATATCCTCCCTGTCTCACAACCCTAAACAGTTATTCAACACCTTCAATTCTCTCCTCCGCCCCCCAGCACCTCCTCCCTCCCCACTCATCTCAGCTGAAGACTTTGCCTCATTTTTCAAGCAGAAAATTGATAACATCAGGGACAGTTTTGGTCTACAACCCCCAGTGCCCTTCCTCCCGACTTCCCAGCCCTCCACCTTCAAAACCAACTTCTCCACCATTACAGAAGATCGACTCTCCACTCTACTCTCAAGATCACATCTCACCACCTGTGCACTCAACCCGATCCCATCCCACTTCATCCCAAACCTCACCACAGTCTTCATCCCAACCCTAACCCATCTCTTCAACCTATCACTAACAACTGGTGTTTTCCCCTCAAGCTTTAAACATGCCTCCATCACACCTATCCTCAAAAAGCCCTCTCTTGACCCATCCTCTGTATCTAGCTATCGCCCTATATCACTTCTCCCATACGCCTCCAAGCTACTGGAACAACACGTCTACCTTGAACTGTCCTCCCATCTCTCTTCTTGCTCCCTCTTCGACCGCTTAAAATCTGGCTTCCGGTCACACCACTCCACTGAAACTGCCCTTACTAAGGTCACCAATGACCTCTTAACTGCCAAGAGCAAGCGACACTACTCTGTCCTCCTCCTCCTGGACCTGTCGGCTGCCTTTGACACAGTGGACCATTCCCTATTATTACAGACCCTCTCATCCCTCGGCATCACAGACTTGGCCCTCTCCTGGATCTCATCATACCTAACAGACCGGACATTCAGCGTCTCCCACTCACACACCACCTCCTCACCTCGCCCCCTATCTGTCGGAGTCCCACAAGGTTCAGTCCTTGGGCCCCTGCTGTTCTCTATTTACACCTTTGGCCTGGGACAGCTCATAGAATCTCATGGCTTTCAGTATCATCTTTATGCTGATGACACACAGATCTACATCTCTGGACCAGATATCACCTCCCTACTAACCAGAATCCCTCAATGTCTGTCCACTATTTCATCCTTCTTCTCCGCTAGATTTCTGAAACTCAACATGGACAAAACAGAATTCATCATCTTTCCCCCATCTCACGTGACCCCCCCCATGAACCTATCAATTACAGTAAACGACTGCCCACTCTCCTCAGTCCCACAAGCTCGCTGCCTCGGAGTAATCCTTGACGCTGATCTCTCCTTCAAACCACATATCCAAACCCTTTCCACTTCCTGCCGACTTCAACTCAAAAATATTTCACGAATCCGTTCATTCCTCACCCAAGAATCTGCAAAAACCCTAGTCCATGCCCTCATCATCTCTCGCCTTGACTACTGCAACCTCATGCTCTGTGGCCTCCCCTCAAACACTCTCGCACCCCTCCAATCTATTCTAAACTCTGCTGCCCGACTAATCCACCTGTCCCCCCGCTATTCCCCAGCTTCTCCCCTCTGTCAATCCCTTCACTGGCTCCCAATTGCCCAGAGACTCCATTACAAAACCCTAACCATGACATACAAAGCCATCCAAAACTTGTCTCCTCCATACATCTGTGACCTCGTCTCCCGGTACTTTCCCGCACGCAACCTCCGATCCTCACAAGATCTCCTTCTCTACTCCTGTCTTATCTCCTCTTCCCACAATCGCATACAAGATTTCTCTCGCGCATCACCCCTACTCTGGAACTCTCTACCACAACATAGACTCTCACCTACCATCGAAACCTTCAAAAAGAGCCTGAAGACCCACCTCTTCCGACAAGCCTATAACCTGCAGTAACCACCGATCGACCAAACCGCTGCATGACCAGCTCTACCCTCGCCTACTGTATTATCACCCATCCCTTGAAGATTGTGAGCCCTCGCGGGCAGGGTCCTCTCTCCTCCTGTACCAGTTATGACTTGTATTGTTTAAGATTATTGTACTTGTTTTTATGTATACTGCCCCTCACATGTAAAGCGCCATGGAATAAATGGCGCTATAACAATAAATAATAATAATAATAATCCATAGACCCACCCTTTTTTCAGATATACCAGGATAGGTTAATATTAAAACCAGACCCCTCATACCTGCCTAAGGTATCAACAAGGTTCCATAGATCTCAAGAGATACTTCTCCCGACCTTCTTTGGAGACCCCTCCACTCCGGAGGAGCGGAAATTCCACACCTTTGACATTAGAAGAACTGTCCTAAAATATATTGAGAGGTCCAGGAGCTGGAGGCAGTGTAGGGCTCTGTTCATATCTTTTCGGGGCTGTAAAAAAAGGGTACGGAGTCACGAAGAGCACCATTTCCCGATGGATCAGGGATGCCATTCGCTTAGCCTACTCCGTGAAAAATGAAGAGCCTCCGGAGAACATCAGACCACATTCCACCAGAGCAGTGACAATCTCCTAGGCAGAGAGGGGAGACGTTCCGATTGAAGCCATATGTAAGGCGGCAATTTGGTCAACCCCTTCTACCTTCTATAATCACTATAGACTTAACCTTTCATCAACTTCTGACCTAAGCTTTGGCAGGACTGTCCTTAGCACGGTGGTACCACCCAGGTGATGGTCGCTGGAATCTCTCCAGTGGGTGCTGTCGTGGCGAAAGGTAAAAAGCCGGATTACTTACCGGTAATGCCCTTTTAATGAGTCCACGACAGCACTCGCTCACTACCCTCCCTGCTAAGATATCAATAATAAAGTGTATCTGCTAAGGATGAATAAGTAAAATTAGGAAAAGACATTGCCTAACCTTTGGCGGTCCTCCTGGTTCTCTGAAATACAAAACTGAGGAGGAAAGGCGGACTGCCCCTTTGTATCCTCCTGTAGGGTTTCCTGTTCCAAGTGGGACGGATCCGATACCTCCAGTGGGTGATGTCGTGGACTCATTAAAAGGGCATTACCGGTAAGTAATCCGGCTTTTGTCTTATTGGCACATTAGACAAAACACTATATATACAATGGATATACATATACGATTGTCAGATATGCAATGACAGGTGGTAGTACAATAAGTATAAGGAGATGATACAAAATTAGTTACCACTTGGATATTGTAGCTAAGCACCAAGGCCTCTAAGAGGTGTGGGGCACCAGCGGTTTCTTCCAACACCATATGGTCTCCCTTAGAAGAGAAGGGAACTCTGAGCCACAGCCTTGTACGAGCAATTAACCCCCTTCATCGGTCACTCTTTCCTACCCTCGTTATGGTCCTAGTTTCCCTCCCTTTGGGTCTGGTAGCTGAAACTTCAAAACTTATGATGACTAGCGATGAGCGAAGTTACTCAAGGTTGTACATACCCGAGCACCCGAAGCACAGTATCGCAGGTGTCAGTCACCACGCCCCCATGTTTCATGGCTGATGGGCACAAAACATGCAGGGATTGCCAGTGTTAGGCAATCCAATGCATGTTTTGTGGTTAACAGCCCCGAAGCATGCAGCTGCAGGGACTCAAACATGTCACTCAAGCACCCTTGATACTCTGTGCATACCCAAGCACCCTAGGCAAACTAATAATGAGCCCATGCACTCATTACTAATCTTAACTTCTCCACGGAAGGTCATAGAGAGGCGGTTTTCGCACCACCGGACCCGGCCAGGCTCCCATATACCCCATGAAGACCAAACATGGCTTAGCTATCTTGCTTCTAAATATCTGCCCATCCCAGGGTAGTAGAACAGGTTGAGATCCTGGTGGGCAATCATTTTTCCCAGATCTCAAAATTTTAACTGGCATCCAGCTAGGACGTACAATAACTCGACAACTGGGGGGGAAGTTTGGGGTGAGGGGTTAATTGAAGCAGTTAAGGCCCCCTCACACATAGCGACTCACCAGCGATCCCAACAACGATATCAACGTGTCAGGATGGCTGGTGAGTCGCTACATGATCGCTGGTGAGCTGTCAGACAGCTTCACCAGCGACGCTGAGCGCGCTGCGTCGCTGTGTACTTTAGTTACCTGCCCGCTGATGCAGGGAGCTGGTAACTAAGGTACACATCGGGTTTCTAAGGAACATGCGTCACTTAGAAACCCGATGTGTACCTTAGTTACCAGCTCCCTGCCTCAGCACGCTGGCAACTAAGGTACACATTGGGTTTCTAAGCACCGCTCGGTGCTTAGAAACACTGCGTTTACCTTAGTTACCAGCTGATCGCTGGTCTCCCGCCTGTCACACGCAGCGATGCGTGCTGGCCAGCGGGAGACCAGCAATCAAAGAAATGTCCAGGGCTTTCCAACAGCGATCAGCGATACCGGCAGGGGGGCCGGTCACTCATAGGTGTCACACACAGCGATCTCGCTGGTGAGATCGCTATTGCGTCACAAAACTTGTGACTCAGCGATCTCGCTAGCGAGATCGCTATGTGTGACGGGGCCTTTAAGCAGCTTGGGCTCCCAGCAGGGGTTCAGCCTGCCAGAAAGGCCTTGGTCCCAGCTAGGCTGCTAGGGGTGTGAATTTTTCCACTTGGATCTTTTGAAGCTGTACCACCTGCTGAGCCAGGTTACGGTCTCTGCTTCACATTTTGAAGGTCTATAATCTTGGACCGGATATAATAGTCGATTGGCATGAAATTATATTCCCCCACATTCTTCACACAAACCAGCTTTCGTAGAATTCTCATGCAGAGAGAAGATGAATGGCATAGAGATTGGATGCCGGTTCATAAAGCCAACATTTTGTCTTTTGAAAGGAGAACTTTCACTTAAACAGTGTTGAAAATAATTACCAGCAAAATTATGTGCTGAGCCAGGATCCGAGACAACTTTGAATGTAATATCCATTGGCAGCGATATGTCGTGTCTCGCGTGATGTGCAGACGCTAGGTTCTTTGAGTAAGAAGGAGCCTTTACAAGGATGTTGTCCAAAGTAGGGAATGACCACTTAAAGGCAGAAAAGCCATAATGGCAGCCATGGCCTTTAGGAAAACCCTGGAAGCTGTGCGCAGCCAGAAGTGGAGTGCCACAAACTGAAAATGGGACAGATTGACAGCAAAGTGGACCAACGTCTTATACAATGCAGAAATGGGGATGTGAAGATATGCATTCTGAATGCCCATTGAGGAAAGAAATTATCTTGGTTCATTGAAGGCAACAGGGGGGTTTCCATTGCTTTTGCAATAATTTTAGGTTCAAAATGGGAACTGAGCAGTCCTCCTTGAGGGCACAAAAAGTTTGAATAAAAAACTTTGACCTGTTCCTGAAAAGGAGCTGGAACAATACCTGACTGTAGAAAATAGGGATTTTTGTGGGTACTCACCGTAAAAATCCTTTTCTCCGAGCCAATCATTTTGGGACACAGACCGTGGGTGTTATGCTGCTTGCCACTAGGAGGACACTAAGTAAACTCAGAAAAATTAACTCCTCCCCTGCAGTATACACCCTCTCGCTGGCTGGGAATTCCCCAGTTCAGTGAAAAAGCAGTAGGAGCATTAAACAAGTAACAATAACCATGTCAAAACCCAAGAATGCTACAGTAAGCCAATAGGCTAAACAGGGTGGGTGCTGTGTCCCCCGATGATTGGCTTAGAGAAAAGGATTTTACGGTGAGCACCCACAAAAATCCCTATTTCTCCTGCACCTCATTGGAGGATACAGACCGTGGGACGTCCTAAAGCAGTCCCTGGGTGGGGAGCATACAACTGCTAATACCCCATGTACCACTGACTTAACACTGTGGTACTGCCGATTGCAGGATGCATCTGCCAAGAGCTGCATCCGCAGAGGCTTGAGAATGAATTTGGTAATGTTTTATAAAGGTATGCAGACTGGACCAAGTCGCAGCCTTGCAGACCTGTTGGTGCCGAATGGCCCAAGAGGTGCCCACTGATCGGGTAGAGTCCGCCTTAATCCCTGCTGGGACCGGTGTGTTCCTGACACTGTAGGATTCCTGAATCGCCAAACGAATCCACCTGGCTAGCGTGGCTTTTGAAGCGGCTAGAGCCTTCCTATGTCCCTCTGGAAGTACGAACAGGGCATCTGACTTGCGGAAGGGAGCCGTCCGTGAGATGTACCGTCTCAGAGCCCTAACCACATCCAGTGTGTGGAGGGCCTTCTCAATGCGATGGACTGGTGCCGGACAGAAGGAAGGCAAAACAATTTCGTCATTGAGATGGAAGGAAGACGTGGATGTCCTGAGAACTGCTTGTCCTGATAAATTCAGGAACGGAGGACGGCAGGACAGGGCCGCCAATTCCGAAACACATCTGATTGACGCAATTGCCACTAGAAAGACCACCTTCCAAGAGAGAACAGTTAGTGGTACGTCTTGCAGTGGTTCAAAAGGAGCCTCCTGTAAGGCTCCGAGAACCAAGTTAAGGTCCCCTGATTCCAATGGCCTTTTATAGGGAGGCACCACATGGGAAACTCCCTGAATGAAGGTCTTCACCTGTAATTTTGTGGCAATTTTGCTTTGAAATAGAACTGACAAGGCTGAAAATTTGGCCCTTGAGCGAGCTAAGCACGAGGTCTGACTAATCCAGATTGCAGTAATTCCAATATGGAAGGAATGGAAACCGCCAGAGGGGATCGATCATGGTCCTTGCATCACGAGAAGGTGGTTTTCCAGGTGCGGTGATAAATGCGCATGGACACGGGCTTCCTAGCACTAATCATGGTGGAGATCACATCGTGAGAAAAGCCAGCCTGTGCTAAAATCCAGGATTCAATGGCCACGCTGTCAAAGACAGGGCCTCGGAGTTCTGGTGGTAATTTGGGCCCTGTGAGAGTAGATCCATGCGATCTGGAAGTCGCCAGGGAACGTCGGCAACCAGTTGTACTAGTTCTGTGTACCATGCCCGGCACGGCCAATCTGGCTTGACTAGGATCACTGGTACTCCCTCTGCTCTGATTTTCTTGACCCTCGGGAGCAAGGGAAGAGGGGAAAAAATGTACAGGAGCTGGAACTGGTGCCACGGCAGAACTAGGGCGTCCGCTCCGATGGCGCATGGATCACACGATTGGGCAATGAATTGAGGAACTTTGTTTAGTCTTGAGGCCATGAGATCCGCATCCGGAGTCCCCCAACGATGGCAAATCTGCTGAAAGACTTCTGGATGAAGGGACCACTCTCCTGAGGCAATGCCTTGGCGCCTGAGAAAATCTGCCGCCCAATTCTCTACGCCCGGGATGTGGATCGCTGAGATGGGCGAATGGTTGATCTCGGCCCAATGGAGGATGTGACTCACTGCGTGCATGGCCATCCTGCTCCAAGTACCCCCCTGACGGTTGATATACGCCACAGCCATGGCGTTATCGGATTGGATCCGACTTCCCTTGACTCAGGGAGGATTTTAGTGTCCACCACTTGAGGGCTTGTCTGACCCGCAGGGACAAAGGGTTCTTGTCCCAAGTCAACAGCAACGCATGTTGCGAAGGGGACCGCTTCCATCGTTGCCACCATATTTCCGAGAACTCTCATGCTGAAATGTATGGAGTGAGAAACCGGCCAGGAAAGAGTCCGCGCTCCCTGTTATAAGGCTCGGGCCTTTTTTGGAGTGAGAATGACCAACCCGCGGGAAGTGTCCAAGATCATTCCCAAAAAGGAAATCTGCTTGGCCGGTGTTGGGGGAAGACTTTACGAAGTTTATCTTCCAACCCAGGCAAGAAAGTGTATTTACTGTGATATCCATGGATTTCTCGCAAGCTGGAAGGGACGGACCCTTGATCAGCAGGTCGTCCAGATACGGCAGTACCACCACTCCCCGAGCGTGAAGAATGGCCATGACAGCCACCATGACCTTGATAAAGACCCTGGGGGCGGTGGCAAGCCCGAAGGGCAAGGCAACAAACTGGAAGTGTTCCTCTTGAATTGCAAAATGCAGGAACTGCTGGTGGGACGAGCAAATCGGGATGTGAAGGTAAGCATCTTTGATATCGATGGATACTAGGAACTCATTTTTCCATGGAGGCGACAACTGATTGGAGAGATTCCATCCGGAATCGCCGTACTTTGACAAACCGATTTAACAGTTTGAGGTCCAGTATGAGCTGCATCGTTCCGGCCTTCTTTGGAACCACAAAAAGGTTTGAATAAAAACCCCTGAACCTTTCGTCTTGAGGGACCGGTATGATTACTCCGTCCCATTGCAGGGCATGAACGGCCCGAAGGAAGACTGTAGTCTTTGTCTTGGGAGGGGAGGACTGGAAAAAACGTGTCGGGGGGGGGGGGGGGGGAGAGAAAATTATATTTTGTATCCGGAGGACACCAGTTCCCTGACCCACTCGTCGTGGACAACCACGAGCCAGATGTGGCTGAATGAATGTAGATGACCGCCTACTTTGTCGGTGTCTGCCGTATACCGCAACAAGTCATTGTGTAGAGGATCTATGGGATCAGGCTCCCCTAGATCCAGATGCCCTTGGTCTGGGCTTCCAAGAGCAGTTAGGTCTGTATGAGACCAGGGAACCTCTGTCTCCACGTGGGGATCGACCTGATCCGGAACAGAAGGTTGTGGAGGACCAATTGGAATTGTTGCGAAAAGGTCGAAAGAGTCGGCTGTTGATTCCGAAACGGTCGGACAGCCCTTTGTTGGGGAAGGAATTTACTTTTCCCCCCGGTAGAGTCAGAAATGAGCTGGTCCAGTTTTTCTCCAAATAGTCAACCAGCTTAATAGGGCAGAGAAGTCAACGATCTTTTGGAGGTGGAATCCGTCCGCCAGTCGTGGAGCCATAGGGCTCTTTTAATGGAGACTGCATTAGCGGCAGCCTGAGCAGCGCAATTGGCGGCATCTAAAGAAGCGTCCACTACAAAGTCCCCTGCGTGAATTATCTGCCTGGCAACACAGGTTGCGGTCGGAGGAATATTGCTACCTTGGAAGGTAGTATTTAAGACTTTTCCCGAAGCGGCCATTGCCTTAGCCACCCAAGTCGCCGCGAAAGATGGAAAAAGTGCCGCTCCTGAAGCGATGTAGTCAATTTGACGATCGGAGGGGTTTCTGACTGAAGAGCCCTCAGAAACAGATAGAAGCGTCTTAGAAGCAAGGCACGGTACAGGAGGGTCCACCGAAGGGGACTGTAACCAATCTTTCATTAGATCTGGAGCAAAGGGGTATTTGAACTGTTTATGTGGCCGGTCCCTATGTTTCTGGACAATGTCCTTAAACTCCAGATGGCTGGCAAATACCCTGCGTACACGTTTAGTCTTCTTAAAGGAGATAACCTGTTCCGGAACGGGAATATTTTCCTCCTCCAACGTCAGAATCTTGTTGACTGATTCTATAAGAGAATCTAGCGACTCTTGGTCATTTGGGGGATTCTGAGGGACTGATGTGTCAGACTCAAATTCAGAGTCATGTTCGCTGCGAACATTAGGAGAGGGAGAGACAGAACTCGCCGATGCTGAAGCGCGAGCGTGACTAAGAGACGCGTCATGGGTCCGCTTTCTAGAGACCCGAGGATCCCTTGAACGAGTTTGGCCCCTGCTGCTGGACGGTTCCTGGCCGTCGCCAGAGCCCTCCTTGGGCGGTATATACGCATTCTGACTTAAAGAGGATTCCCGGAGGGAGTCTATAGCCTTGGTCAGTGATTCCACAGACCGTGACAGGGACGCAGCCCACTCAGGGGGACTAAACTCAGGGAGCACCGTAGCAGCGGCGGATGGCGTTTGAGCACAAGCCGGGTCGCAATCCGTGCATAACGGATTAGTTTGGGCACTAGGCAAGGCCGTCTTGCAAGAGGTACAAGCGGTAAAGAACGCAGTGTGCTTCTTAGTAGCCCTTCTGGCTTCCTTAGGTTGAGACATAGTGCCCCTGAAAGGGTTACAGGCAAAGCCTGAGCTGCAGGGAGTATGCAGAGAAGGGGTTAAGCTTTGCTCTGAGGGCAGATGCAGCTTACCCAGTCCTTATGCTGTGTCCCCGGGAGGAACAGCGGTGGCCCTGTAGCATCACCAGGTGCTGTCAGTCAGTGCACACGCCCCCCGCAGTCATCACAGAGCCTGAGGTGAAAAAGGACATGGCCCCCAAGACTAGCAGGGAGCTTCTCGTACAGAGCGAGAAGTGCCAAAGACGTGGGCGGCGCAATGTAAATTGCGGCCTAGTAGGACAAAAAGCCGGGGACTAAATTTCTGGGCCTACCCGTGGTGAGCTCTAGGAGCGGGGGGGGGTGTGTGCGCGACGGGGCGCCGGTGTACCGCCGCTGACACTAAGTCAGAGCTTCTCCCAGGAACCAGGACCCGACCTAATACCTTCAATCCGGTGCTGATGCAGGCTGCGCTGTCCAGGAACCAGCCTGCAGAACTCTTCCTCCCTGGCGACGTAGCAGAGCCAGAGCAGTTATTAAAGGGGTATTTCTCAATCGATCCTCCCTATGGGCAGGGGGATGGAGAGGCCATGGGGCTGATCCAGGGCATCCAAAGCGCTCCTCAAGTCTACTCCGTGTGCTTGTCCTCGTATCCGTGTGGGGAGACAATGACCGTAAAGGAACCATCGCCCAGAAGAATCAGGTATGCCCCAGTCATCGCTGGAGAGGGTACGGGGAGGTATACTCCACGTTCTCACCTGTTGGTTCGGGGGAGAGCGGGCCGTTGAAAGGAACAGTCGCCCCCTTCACTCCGTTAATTAAAAATTTACAGAAACCAGACCCAAGTGCCTCATACAGACACTAAGCAAGAACTGGGGAATTCCCAGCCAGCGTGAGGGTGTATACTGCAGGGGAGGAGTTAACTATTTCTGTGTTTACTTAGTGTCCACCTAGTGGCCAGCAGCATAACACTTCCCATGGTCTGTATCCCCCAATGAGGCGTAGGAGAAATAGCAAATTTCTTGGAGAAAAATAAATAAAAAACCTAAACATGCCCTTGACTAGGGCGAAAGAAAAATAAACGTTAAAGCTTCTGGAAGATGGGGGAGGAAAAACAGGATTTTTGGGTTGCTTACCGTAAAATCTGTTTCTCGGAGCCTTCATTGGGGGACACAGAGACCATGGGTGTATGTTGCTGCCACTAGGAGGCTGACACTATGCACAAAAAAAGGTTAGCTCCTCCTCCGCAGTGTACACCCCACCGACCGGCAGGAAATTCCTCAGTTAGTGAGAAAGCAGTAGGAGAAGTAACAGAATAGATTGAAAACAGAACAAACAACTCAACTGTAACCAATCAACCAAAGTAAGAACAGGAGTTGTAGAACATGGGAGGGTGCTGTGTCCCCCAATGAAGGCTCCGAGAAACAGATTTTATGGTAAGCAACCCAAAAATCCTGTTTTCTCGTTCACCTTATTGGGGGACACAGACCATGGGACGTCCCAAAGCAGTCCCTGGGGTGGAAAACAAACTTCCATCAGGCCAGTGGACTCACCACCGCTACCTGCAGGATCCTTCTACCTAGGCTGGCGTCTGCCGAAGCGTAGTTGTGGACATTGTAGAAATTCACAAACGTGTGAACCGAAGACCAGGTTGCAGCTTTGCAAAGCTGCAGCGCAGAGGCTCTGTGGCGCACCGCCCAGGAGGCACCCACTGCCCGGGTAGAGTGCACTCTGATCCCCGGAGGGGCCAACTCAATGCTTAACCCGGTAGGCCTCCAAAATTGCCGATCTGATCCAGCGAGCAATAGTAGCTTTGGAAGCCGGGTGACCTTTCCGCGCCCCATCTGGAATGACGAAAAGAGAGTCTGTCTTTCGCAAGGAAGTCGTCCTAGACAGACTCTCATCGCCCTGACCAGATCCAGCTTGTTCAGGGACCGCTCCCGAGGGTGAGTTGGACTCGGACAGAAGGACGGCAGAACAATATCCTCATTGAGGTGAAAGGAGGACACCACCTTCAGAAGAAAAGAGGGCAGAGGCCGCAGAACTACCTTGTCCTGGTGAAGTACCAAGAAAGGAGAGCGGCAAGAAAGAGCCGCCAATTCTGACACGCGCTGGATGGAAGTGATGGCCACCAGAAAAGCTACCTTCCAAGAAAGGAGAGAAAGGGAAACATCCCTGAGAGGTTCAAAAGGAGAACCTTGCAGAACCTCAAGAACCAGATTAAGATCCCATGTATCCACGGGCGCTCGATACGGAGGAGCCGTGTGAGCCACGCCCTGAAGAAAGGTTTTGACCTGAGGGCGGGAGGCCAATGTCTTCTGAAACAAAATGGACAGCGCCGAAACTTGACGCTTCAAGGAACTGAGAGCAAGCCCCGCATCCAGCCCTGCCTAAAGAAATGCCAGAACGGAAGGGAGCGAAAAGCACATGGGCGCGATGTTATTGGCCTCACACCAAGTGAAATAGGCCTTCCAAGTACGGTAGTAAATTTTGGAAGATGATGGCTTCCTGGCTCGGATCATGGTATGAATTACTCGACCGGAGAATCCTGCTCGTTTCAAAACCTCGGTCTCAACAGCCACACCGTTAAATTGAGCGGCCGAGAATTGGGGTGGCAAATCGGGCCTTGAGACAGCAGATCTGCCCTGTCTGGAAGCTTCCAGGGGGCATCCGCGAGAAGGTTGACAATGTCCGCGAACCAAGACCTTCTGGGCCAATTCGGGGCGATGAGAATGACTGGAATTCCTTCTGCTTTGATCTTCAACAGCTTGGGAAGAAGAGGCAGGGGAGGAAACAGGTAGGGGAGCTTGAACTGCGACCAATGAATGGCCAGAGCGTCGGCGCCCACTGCGAGAGGATCTCGAGCCCTGGATACAAACTGTGGGACTTTCCTGTTGAGGCGAGAAGCTAGCAGATCTACGTCAGGGGTTCCCCAACGACGGCAGAGCTGAAGAAATACCTCCGGGTGTAGGGACCACTCTCCTGCCACGAGACCCACGCGGCTGAGAAAATCGGCGGCCCAGTTGTCTACGCCGGGAGTGTGTACCGCGGAGATTGTCGGTACCGAAATCTCTGCCCACTGAAGGATCTTGGACACTTCTGCCAGGGCTGAGACACTGTGTCCCTCCTTGGCGGTTGACATATGCCACCGCTGTGACATTGATTGTCTGAATCCGGACAGGCAGACCCCTGAGGAGCCTCTCCCAGTGGACGAGAGCCAGATGGATCGCTCGTATCTATAGGACGTTGATCGGCAGAGCAGATTCCTGAGTCGACCAACGACCCTGAACAGTGTGATGGCAGAACACTGCACCCCAGCCGAGGAGGCTGGCATCCGTTGTTACAATCTGCCAGTGAACAGGAAGAAAAGACCGCCCCAAGAGGATGAGAGGTGACGTCAACCACCAGTTGAGTGACCGCTTGATCCGGCATGAAAGACGAACAAGGGCGATCCAGGGACAGAGCCGACCTGTTCCACCTCGACAAAATGGCGTGTTGGAGAGGTCTGGCATGAAATTGGGCAAAGGGAACTGCCTCTATCGCCGCCACCATCTTTCCCAGGACCCTCATGGTTGTTCAGAGGGACGGAAATAGTGTGGTCTGCAGCGATTGTACATCCTGCCGCAGGGAGAGAATCTTCTCTTGTGGGAGAAAGACCCTTGACCGACGAGTGTCGAACAGGAGGCCCAGAAACACAAGACGTTGAGTAGGAACCAGACAGGACTTTTTCCTGTTGACGATCCACCCGAAATTGAAAAGTGTCTAGGACGATCGTCAAACTTAGGCGTGCCTGTTGGAAAGAGGGAGCTTTGATCAGAATATCGTCGAGGTACGGAAAAAGAACGAGACCTCTGATCCTCAACAAGGCCATCAACGAAGCCATGATCTTCGTGAAGACGCTGGGAGCGGTGGCGAGACCGAAGGGCAGCGCGACGAACTGGTAATGTTCCTGACGAACCGCAAAACGCAGGAACTTCTGATGTCCGTAGAATATGGGAACATGTAGATAGGCATCTTGGATGTCTATTGAACACATGAATTCCTGCTCCTCCATGGAAGCGATTACCAAATGAACCGACTCCATCCGGAAGTGGCAAAGACGGACTCTTGTTGAGCAGCTTGAGATCCAAGATGGGTCGGACCGCCCCGTCTTTTTTCGGCACGACAAATAGGTTTGAATAAAACCCTGTAAACCGCTCCGATTCGGGAACGGGCACAATCACCCCGGAACTGAGGAGAGAGTCGATGGCCGTAAGGAACCCCGGGATCAAAGCTGGATCTTTTGGAGGACGGGATTCGAAGAAACGATCCCGTGGAAGAGAGACAAACTCTATCTTGTATCCTGACGATACAACCTCTCGGATCCAAGTGTCCTCTACTGAGGCCAGCCAGACGTCCTTGAAGAACAGGAGTCGACCTCCCAATTGGAAGGGACCCTCGGGAGTCCGAGGATAGTCATGCTGATGTGGACCGTCCAGATCTGGATCTGGATGGCCTGCCCTGCGAAGAGTGGGAACGCCAGGAGGGAGTGGGTCTGAAGGAAACTTTCTTCCTATCTTGGCGTGCCTGCGGTTTTTGTTGGTTGGAGGAGGTCTCCACCGTATTGAAACGGCGGTAAGCCCGAAAGGGTCGAAACTGACGCCTTAGTGGAGGTCTGCGAGGCTTGGACTGAGGCAGGAGAGAACTCGTGCCTCCGGTGGCGTCCTTAATAATCTGGTCCAACTGGGATCCAAAGAGGCGCCCTCCCTGAAAAGGCAGATTAGTAAGAGACTTTTTAGAAGATGGGTCCGCCTGCCAGGCCTTGAGCCAAATTGTACGTCGGATTGCCACAACGTTACTGGACGCCTGAACTGCGCAGGATGCGGCATCCAAAGAAGCAGAAAGCAGATAATCCCCCACATGGGAAATCTGATTGGCGAGATAGGCCAATCGATCTGGTTGTGCTTTCTCTAGGATGCCCTGATGAAGATCCACTGCCCAAGTAGCTATGGCCTTTGCTGCCAAAGATGAAGCAAAAATTGGACATACCGCCGTCGAAGCCACTTCGAAGGCAGACTTCGCTAGGGATTCTATAATCCTATCATTAGAATCCTTTAGAGACCCCACGACTGAAAGCGGGAGAACCGTGTTCGTAGAAAGCCTGGACACGGGCGGGTCGACCGAGGGGGAGGCAGACCAGTTGTCCGTGAGCTCTTTAGCAAACGGGTACAGAACGCCAAGACGCTTTCCTCTTTGAAAGCGTCTGGTCGGATCTCCTCTTTCCCTGGTAAAAATCTTTCCAAACTCGGAATGTAAAGGGAATACCCTGGAGGGTGTTTCCTCCCGTCTGAACGAAACCTCCAGATCTGAGGATTTCGCAGGGGGGTCAGCAATGTCGAAGGTCTGATGGATCGCTGCAATGAGGTTCTGTACAGTAACCCTCATGTTCGCATCCTGGTTCGAATCCAGCTCTAAGATCCCCTCAGGTGACCTGTCCGAGAGCGCTTCACCTGACTCGGGAGAGGAGGCCCGGGAGGGAGGCTGCCGAGAAGGACTATGTGGTGACATGGGGCGAGGAGAGTATTCCAGCTGGTGTCCTGCCTGGGTCTTTTGCGACTAACACTGGCCGACTCAGATGTAACCTCTTGAGACCTGCTGGACCCTGTAGAGGTGTCGTCCAGGGGTAACTTATCCAGAACGGCTACTAGGGACTGAGACACCCTGGTGAGGTCTGCCACTGACTGTGATAGAGACGAGGCCCAGCCGGGCATGGGGGGGGGGGGGGTTCACTCTCGCCTGGGGCCCTAGATGGATCCTGGGCGGCGTCAGGTTGAATAGGATTGCTACAGTCCAGGCAGAGGGAAGTGGACTGACCTGAGGGAAGTTTGCGATTGCAAGAAGAGCATGCAAAGAACTTGACTAGAGTGCAGGGGGGAGCCGCAGGGCGGTTACGGTCAGATTTGGAGTTAGACATAGTGAAACCTGAGGTAGTGCCGGAAGGTTGGGGGACAGGGTGCAGAGAAGGGTGTCAACCTGCAGATGCAGAGCTACTCACGGTCCGGTGACCCCAGAGACGAAGGTATCCACCTCTCTGCAGATGCAGGACAACGCGATATCCGGCTGACAGGGGCGTCCGGCTGTGCGGCTGCAAAGATGGCGACCGCCTGAGAGGAAACAGGGAAAAAACGCGCTCCCAGGGGAACAAGGAGGGCGGAGCTAACCGCCCTGAATCCGGCACCGCTCCTGGCCAGGAACAGGCTGAGAAGGGCGGTGGGAGGGCCTGGAACGGGCGGGAGAAGCCCGCTTAGAAGGGGCGGGGGGCGTGGCCGCGACGCTAAGGTAGGCCCGACAGAAGCCGGGGCCTAAATTACTAGCGGCGGCCGCCTGTCAGCACGGGGTCGGCGCGGAGGTGCCGCAATGTGAGCGCTGCCGCGAGAGGACCCTGGAATACCCGATCGGAGTGTCGGGGAGAAGAGGACAGTGAAGGGACTGGCTGTAGGAGCAGGATGGGCGCAGTAGTTCGCAGCGCCACCGCATCCCTGCTCCAGGGAAGACGCTGCAAACGTGCCCTCGGGGAGGAATGCTGCAGCCAAAGGGTCCCAATACTTACCCGTCCCGGGCCCGAATCCTCGAAGAAAGTACCTGTACATGAAGAGTCTGCGTCTCATCCAACCGACAGGCTCTGGTAGGCGAGTGGGTGGAAGACTGGCGACGAGGACCCTCTGGATCGCTGACACATCATCGTGTTGGCGTGCGCCTGGAAGGCTGGTGGTCCTGCTACGGGGAACTGTGAGGATACGGGGTGGCAGTACACGCCGTACTCACAGACTCCTTGTGGGAGTACAGATGTGACCATTCACACTGTATCCCTCCGGGAAAACCTGAAAAGGAACGACGCACATCAAGGTAGATATGGGTCTAATTAAAGACCCGTGTCCACCTCCTACTGACACTAAGCTAAAACTGAGGAATTTCCTGCCGGTCGGTGGGGTGTACACTGCGGAGGAGGAGCTAACCTTTTTTGTGCATAGTGTCAGCCTCCTAGTGGCAGCAGCATACACCCATGGTCTCAGTGTCCCCCAAGAAGGCGAACGAGAAGTAAAGTACTAAAATGGATCTCCTGATCATGAAGGGATTAACCCCTTCATGACCCAGCCTATTTTGACCTTAATGACCTGGCCATTTTTTGCAATTCTGACCAGTGTCCCTTTATGAGGTAATAACTCAGGAACGCTTCAAGACATCCTAGCGATTCTGAGATTGTTTTTTCGTGACATATTGCGATTCATGATAGTGGTAAATTTAGGTCGATAATTTTTGCATTTGTGAAAAAAAAAATAAAATGGAAATTTGGCGAAAATTTTGAAAATTTCACAATTTTCAAAATCTGAATTTTTATTTTGTTAAACCAGAGAGTTATGTGACACAAAATAGTTAGTAAATAACATTTCCCACTTGTCTACTTTACATCAGCACAATTTTGGAAACAAAATTTTTTTGTTAGGAGGAAGTTAAGGGTTAAAAGTTGACCAGCGATTTCTCATTTTTACAACAAAATTTACAAAACTTTTTTTTTTTAGGGACCGCCTCACATTTGAAGTCACTTTGAGGGGTCTATATGGCAGAAAATACCCAAAAATGACACCATTCTAAAAACTGCACCCCTCATGCTACTCAAAACTACATTCAAGAAGATTATTAACCCTTCAGGTGCTTCACAGGAATTAAAGCAACGTGGAAGGAAAAAGTGGACATTTTAATTTTTCCAACAAAATTTTTTTTTTTTTTAGCATCAATTTTTTCATTTTCACATGGGCAACAGGATATGTGGTTATAAACCACTGTTTGGGTGCACGGCAGGGCTCAGAAGGGAAGGAGCGCCATTTGACATTTTGAATGGAAAATTAGCTCCAATTGTTAGCGGACACCATGTCGTGTTTGGAGAGTCCCTGTGTGCCTAAACATTGGAGTACCCCCACAAGTGACCCCATTTTGGAAAATAGATACCCCAAGGAACTTAGCAAGTGTTGGTGTGTGGTGTAGTGTACGCCAGGTTGGTGTGTGTGGTGTAGTACACACACACCAACCTAACGTACACTACGCCACACACACACCAACCTGACAACTACGTCAGGTTGGGGTGTATGTGGTGTAGTATATGTCAGGTTGGTGTGTGTGGTGTAGTGTACGTTAGGTTGGTGTGTGTGTACTACACCACACACACCAACCTGACGTACACTGCGCCACACATACCAACCTGACACTACATCAGGTTGGTGTGTGGTATAGTGTTGGGCTGGGATGAGCAGGACATTGTGCGTGTGGTGTGTGTAAAAAACAAAAAAAAAAAACAGTGTACATGTGCATGTGTGTGAGCGTTTGGTGAAACTTTTTACTGCAGGAAGGGGCTGTCAGGAGGGGGACTGTCAGGCGCGTGGGGGGGGGGGCAGGAGGGGGCTGAGGAGATGGAACCAGCGGGGGGGGGCTGGGGTGATCAGCTGTGCTGGGGGATGATCACCAGGGGCAGAAGGGAGCTGTCAGGCACGGGGGGGGGGGGGCAGCTGAGGAGCCGGCAGCAACAGGGGGATGATCAGGGGTGCTGGGGGGTGATCACCAGGGGCAGAAGGGGGCTGTCAGGCACGGGGGGGGGGGGGAGGGGGCACGAGATGGCTCATGAGATGAAGATCCAAATAAAAACCTGCAGCAGGGGTTAATCAGGGGGGCAGGGGTTGATGGGGGTGATCACTGGGGCTGAGCTGTGACCACGGGGGCACAGGAGGGGGCTCTGAGGCACAGAAGGCAGGAGGGGGCTGAGGAGCTGGCAGCAGCAGGGGGATAAAGGGTGCTGGGTGAGGATCAGGGGTGCAAGGGAGAGTGAGCAGAGGTGGGGGGGCAGGAATTAGGCAGCGGGGGAGAAGACGGGATTACCAGATGGTGGCAGCGGCGAACGCAGGTCAGGGCGACAGTCAAGCACCTCGCTCCTCAGCTTCCACAGACGGGATGAAGCTGAGAAAGGAGGCAGCCATCATTTTATCATTTTACTCCGTGCCCTCCACATCTGATTGGAGGGCTAGCTTCACATGGACGCTAGCTCCAATCAGATCAGAGGGGGGGTGACAAAAAGTTCACCAGGCGTGATCGTAGACCCGGGGGGGGGGGGGTCAAAGCCCCCCCCCCCCCCGGGTCAAGTCTAGGTCCCCTGTAACGGCGGGTCGGGTGAACTTTCATTGAACCCGCTCACCCGACCCACAGGAGGGAGATCTTTTCATGACGCCACATAGGCATCATGGGTCGTATTGGCACGACTTTTCATGACGTCTATGTGGCGTCAAAGGTCGGGAAGGGGTACAGCAGTGGGCAACTGCAGGATTTTATAAATAACAAAAACTGTCTAAAGCACCCAGCCTTGCGAGCAATATTCAGGTCCTTACATCTGGAGTGTGGTATACTGGCAAGCAGAGGATCCCACAACCTTCCACAGCCCCGCTCTCTGGCAACGATCTAAACCAGCCCTGTTTTTTTTTTTTTTTTTTTTTTTTTTAAAGCCTAAGACATAGCCTTAATTTTTCTACCAAATTGTCACTAAAGCTCAGCTCCTGGTAACCACGTTGACTTGGCACAGTGTAGCGGTCTGTACATATTTTGGGTGCTGCTTCTTGTACACTGTGGTCTTTATAGAACAGTAGTAGCCAGTGTAGATGCGGTGTAATAAATCGCAATCATCTATTTAGTGCAGATCCCCATCACTTCTACTGGACGTTACATTTGTCACCCAGTCTGCATTATACTTTGACATGTTCTTCTCCAGACCTCTTGAATTCTATGCTGTATCCTTAAAACGTCACAAAGAACGGACTACTTACTCAGTTTTTTTGGCAAATTTACCTTTTTACTGCAATGAAGAACTCATCCCCACCCACCAAATTGTCAATATTAAGACAGGGACACAGAAGAGGCTGGCTTTTAAAGGATGTTTATTTCCTGACCTTTGTGTACAGGAAGTTGATACTGAGGCACAGTAAGTAGAAATGTCCAAGGAGTAAGGGGGCTGAGGAGAGGTCTGGAAAAAACCTGAAACTAAATGTTACCCCCCCACCCAAACTGGACAAGAACATCGGATCCCTTTCCCCCGGCATCAGAGGTAAGGGGACAAGAGAAAGGGCTGTGACAGGACTATCGAGATGTGGTGGACTTTTTTTTTACCCATTTCATTACTCAGCTCATGGCAAGGTTGTTCTTTAGCAGCAGAGGGTACAATTCCATCCTGATGCCACCGGTTTGTAAATCTAGGCTTCTCCACAGCCTGGAACAGCATTAGCCTTAATGTCATAAAACCAGATGAGAGGATGGGGAGGGGGAAGTCAATACGCCTTCAACACTTCCCCCTTTGTGCATATCCTTCCCTCTTATATGGCTCTGGCAGTGAAAGGTTTACAGGGCACTTCGTAATACATTCTGCTCTGTGGCAGGAAAGGATGCCAATTACAACCATGGCATTTTAGACATTAGACTGACAAATAATAGCCTCTCTGCCGTCTCAAGAATCCAAAGCTGTCTAAAAACAGCATTTCGCGTTACATTTTATGATATTACCAAGTACAGCTGCACACCTAACAGTTTGGTCAGAAGAACTAGAAAGACAAATGGTTTATACATTTCCAAATGGATACAAGCATACTACCATAACAGAGTGGTCGCTCCGACCATCAGCAGACCCTACGATCACTCCAGATATCTAGCGACTAACGAAAGGCTGTAGTGGCAGTATGTACAAATCATTTTACTATAGCTCATGGTGTGTAGAAACACATAGCATTACTATGGCAGACAGGTGCAGTTATAGGCTCTTTCTATACGATCGCTGAAATACCAATGTTTATCTTCCCGTGAGGAACCAGAAGTGCCAGGTAAACCCCTGCAGCAGTGACTGGTATATGGGATCCTGGAAGGCAGAGGAAAAGGGTGGAGAGGGAGATAAGGAGATGACAGGTCAAGTGATTCAGACACAGCAACAGGAGAGTTAACAGGAAGCAGACATGTCAGCAGGCATCAAGCCTTTTCCACCACCGTGTCTTTTTGGGCCCCATGGAGAAGTCTTGTGGGCCACTGGAGCCCCAAAGTGGGGGAAATCCTCAGGACTGGTCATGTCAGGAGCCTAAAAGAAAGGAAAAAAATGTATCAGTCGCAATGGTTTTCCCTTTGTTCTTGCATATTCCCGGGTTGATGCTGTATGGAAGTTTATTAATAACGGGACACCTATTAGTGTATAAGACGCGCACCTTGTCGCTGCCTCCTGCTGCCCATGGAGCATCACGTACAACAAAGCCCTTGGATGGCTGGGGCTTGTTCTCTTCCTGAGAGGGGGGCTTCATATACGATTGCATCGCTTCATTCTCTACCACATCAGACATCTGAGAAATAAAATAAAGAATTACTACAACTAATGAAATAGCAAAATGTTGTCAACTCAAATAGACATTTTTTGTTCAGAGATACAAAGCAAAGAATAAATGAACGTACATATTCCTCCTCCAGGTTCAGCAGATGATCAATGGCTTCATCTACATCCTCTGGCTTGCCCATCACAGTCACAAGGTTTGGATCAGGGGCTCCACTCTGAGGAAAGCGAATATCCACCTAGAGAAAGACAAAATGTTCATTTATTCAAATGTACTTCTGGCGAATTAGCGACCAACACCATTTCTCATCACAGACCAGACTACTGTACTTGAGAACTAAAATCCACAAGGAACAAGCCTCATACAATCCGTACACAGGATGATCAGACCGGCAAGGTATCTACGGCTAATATTACACATCAGAAAGTAACATTCTCTGGACAGAGCAGGACGCCTATCAGTTTTATATTCTCTTGGGAACTCAAATTACTGTACTTTTATGGTCTTTTATTGGATAGGTCGCCTGATAATCCACAGAAACTGGAGACCTCCTTCACTCTCATTAATAGAGGCAGGATCCCACTGAGGAATTCCCTTTAAATACCACCATATAACCCAACAGGGAATATGAGAGCAGATATTGAATAATATGAAAATGTAAGATCTGCTCTCAACCTTAAATTCATCCATGATCCTGCGTATGGCTTTGCCTTTTCCGCCAATAATCCTAGCGTGGACACGGTGATCCAAGGTAAGGTCTTCAGACACCATCTGCTCCAGGTCCCCAACAATTTGCATGATTGCCTCTTTAGCAGCCTCTGTATTCTTCTCATAACCAGTGATGGTGATCTGATCCTAAAGAGATTGAAAATGACAAGGTGACTAAAGGAGTAGAAAAATCCATCCGGTGAAGTGAAAGTTAAGAAAATAAGTATAGCTATATGCCAGGATTTGTAGTAATACAGGATGTCCGTTTCCTCTAGCTGGACAACTTATATGTTGCCTGTTGCACGCATTAGGTCTTCATTACCATGTGTATATCTCATCTGGTCATCCATATATTGTTAGGCCTGTTCTGACAAAGGTAACAATTCATAACATCCATCTGCATATAAACTATTAGGTCATTCTGCGTTAATAGAGGGGGATCTCCATTCAGGATCTTCATCTCATGGCCAAACAGAAGAGACCGCAAAGATCACTCCTGTACTGTATCACACAGACAACACTTTGGTTTAGATGTCCACTTGTATAATACCATATTTCGCTTGTGGCACCCCAACAAATTAATTTCTGGGAATGTAATGATGGTTTTACACAAGATATTTTTTTTTAACATGTCTACTGTTACTTTTGCAGATAGACCACAGACCCATTACAATGAATGTGCCTTTCCATATGTGCTTTCATTCAGATATATGCCTACTTTGATCAGCGTTTGCAGATCAAACTCACCAAGACAAATCAATGGTTCCGTGGAAGAAAGAAGAAGGTGGGTAGCACACAGATGTCAGCCATGTGTTTTATGCATTTTACGGTATACTGGGTAGGAAAAGCTAAGAATTTTGTTCCCCATATATGAAATAAATATTTAGAAGGCTTTTTCAAACTGAAACATGGAGCAAAAATGAAAAAAATCCTAACATTTTTATATTTCAGTAGCAAAGAATAAAACAAGTTTAGCAGAATTTACCTGGTTTTCATCATTCTTATCAGGAAACTGGATGTTGACATCGTGCTCAATGCGAATCTGACTAATGACTGCACCTTTGCGGCCAATAATTTTAGGGTGATACTTGGGATCTACAGAGATGACCAACTTAAAGCTTCTCAATGCCTAGAAAGACACAAGGGCCCATGTTAGACAAAACCTCAAAATCCACTTACCACCCTTAATGGACAGATTTCTTTCACATTGTATAGATCTATTAGAAAGGACAATGGGCCCCTTCAAAATCAATCACTGTAAACTTCACTCACCCTGTCCTCCTGCTCAGCCTGCAGCTCCTTCACTCTATCAAGAAGACCACCTTTGGCGCGATCCAAATAAGTAGAAAGGCCGGTGATGGTTATTATATCACACTGCAGCTCGGGGGCTGGCACTTGGATATTGACCTAATGTACATAATACAAATACATGAAATAATTTGATCTGTAATCAGATTAATGATCTGCTCAAAACAGGTTTTTTGAAGTCTGAAGAAACCTACCTCAAACTCATCCATCATCTTGCGGATGCCTGTACCTTTCTGCCCAATGATGTAACGATGGAGATCATATGGGACCTCCACCTCAATGCTGACTGGAACAAGAGCCTAACGAAATAGAGGAAGCTGCATTATTTATCCAAAAGCTAGGAATTTCATCATTTTTCAATGAGAGTGGCCAACATGTTAATGATTCCAATATATTCTACGCACTTATCAAGTCGATCATTACAAACCTTTAGGGCTTCACAAGCTGAATCACAGCGCTCCTTGCGTCCAGAGATCAGAATTATGTCACATTTCTTAGGAGAGCCTGGGTCTGCAGCAACTTTATTTTCAGTCCCTTCTTCTCCATTCTCCTGGGCTGGTGACTCAGCATTTTGGGCTGATGGAAAAGAATAGTTGATCATACATGTATGGTTTCTTTACCCAACCACCAAGGATACCTGAACCAAGAGGTTCCCTTACCTGCCTGAGGGTTCTCTTCACGGTCAGGGAACTTAATCTGTACACCATGTTCTCTTGTTATCTGCTGGATACGAGAACCTTTAGGACCCATAATGGATCGATGGAATCGTTGAGGAATCATGCACTCAATGGTGACCTGAGCCTCCTAAAGTACAAAAGTGAGAAATGTCAGACCCTCCAATGATGGTACCACACTTTATGAAAGAAAAATATGGAAGCCATGATGCATCCTTCCTCACCAAATCTTCAATGATGTCCAAGATCCGTTTTTTGGCAGCCTCTACACACTCCTTTGCACCCTTCAAAGTAACACGATCACTCTGAACACCAGAACGCGGGAAGCTAACCGTTACACCGCCATATTCTTCTGCAATGTCCCGTAGCACTTGTCCTCGTCGGATTACAAAGTGACGGTGGTGCTTAGGGTCCACAGACATTGTGTCCTCAACTATGTTATCCTAACAAAAAAAAAACAAAACAAATGAATAACATAGCTGGTAGTTTAGGAAAACCATATTATGCAGGTCAGCCATTTGAGGTGCAGAATGTTGCAGTCAATTAGTACTACAGATCGCCTACTTTTATATCATTATTACAGCTTAAAAAGTCTCTCTGGTTAGAATCAATAAATTAAAAGGAAATGTCATCATGTATTCCCAAATACCTTTAATTAACAAATCATACTTTACCGACCAGTGCAGTCTATCAGCAGTAACCAGACAGATGCAGAGTTTACAAGCTGTTTCCAATAGAGTTTGTAAGCACTGAGGCTGGTTGGATCTCTGGAGAGCACTGTTCGCTCAGACTAGCGGCATTGTTTTGCTGCTTAGACTGTTGATCAATAGTACTGTCCCAGAATTCCAAGAGGATGGGTAGCCAAAGAGGAGACAACCACTTTAATAGAACAGGTGCCTGAGAAGTGTGAGCTCACTGCCCTTTCCTGCACTTGTCTTCTTCCTTGTTCACCAACAGGACAAGGTTGTCCTCCATTCCATGCCATTCTTTCTTCCTATGGCAGCATCAGATTTTCACATCAATGAAGACATTGTCCTCTAATCCTTTGGCCTAACTTCAGTACATCCCCAGGAGAATGATGGAGGGGACAACAGGGTGATTCAAAACATTTAGGAAGCTCTTTATGATGAAATTTAGTTTAGGAGTTTATATTTTATTTCTACTTCCAGAGAACCTTTTTAAAAAAGGGGCTCCACATAATTCTCTGTAAAGATGTGGCCAAAAACTTTGAGGCCGACAAATTTTGGTTCTCTGAAAGTTTGATGCTTCAGTTTTTATAGTCCCTTTAGTCTGATGGTTAACGAAGTACAATTAAAAGGAAGGTCATCTGATTTTAGGCTACATTCAGCATTTTTGTTGAGTTTTTTTTCTGCAGCCAAAACCTGCTGTTTTGGCAGTAAAAACGATGCAATCAAAATTCCAGTTTTTCGTCGTTTTCACAGCGCTGAAATTATTGGAAATTGCTTTTTTGTGCTTAAATTAATTTTCATGGCAGGAAATCACTTCGGAAAAGTAAAATCAGATGAATTGCAATCATGAGTTCATGCAAATCGCTGCTATAAAAACTGAAGCAGCAAACTTTGTGAAAAGCAAAATGTGTGTTGGCCTCATAACTTTTGGCCGCGACTGTTAAATTCCAGCCGAACAGGCCCTAATTAAACCAAGCAGCATTAAAAAAAAAATAAATAAAGAAACACAAGACCTGTCATCAACATCAGGTCCAGTCTCTTTACCCAATGCTACATTTGTGAATGCGGTAGGGGTCTTTGAAACACGCACCCACAAGATCACTAAAGGTGTATATACCACATTTCCAAAACTAGGATGAAGCAAAGTAGACATTTCCACAGCTCATGATGGGCAATGAACATGGTGTTTCGCCTCTTCATTTGACTTAAAATTCTTGGTAATTCTGGATATAAAGGGGAAGAGCAAAAATAAAAAATAAAAAAAAGGCAATCTGTTCTCACCAAACTCTTGATTAGTATTTCCAGTTCCTTCTGTGCATCTTTCACAGACTCCTCTGTGCCCACAATGGTGATGAGCTGCTGGTCTTGATCTTCAGCTGTGGGGAAGATTATTCGGGCTCCAGTTTGGTCACGCACCTTGCGGATGTTTCCTCCTCCTTTACCAATTAAGAACTTGTGATATTCGGGTTTAGCGCGTAACTCGGCAGTAAAACTCTTTGTTTGCTGGAAAACAACATTAAAACTATTACAACCTATAAAATATTTTCTGGAAAAAAAAAAAGTGACCGATGTAAGAAGTTTCTAAGCAGCGGATAAATAAATGTCAAAACGTGAGATAAGCTGCAGTGTAAAGAACAATCACTGTTTTCAGCCTCCTGAGACAGTAAGGTCTACAAATTAAATTAATATCAATCTGCTTGGGGGCTTGTACTAATACACACGTATGTTATTACGAAGTGTCGGTGAATATTCCCCAACTGATATTGAATGGTGCCGGTACATAAGTCTACGCTCATCCAATGGCCATTTTTTATTCAACAGTTGACCTTACACAGCAAATAAATGAAAAATATAAAGCAATGAACTTTCCCAGTATCCCCCTTTTTTGGGGGGGTGCACTGGATGGGTAAAAGAGTGGGCAGAGGATATTTTTTGACATTTTTCTCCTAATCGTTCTTACATAAATCCGTTACCTTTTCTTCTGCCAGTTGAAGCAGCTGTTTTTTGGCCCGTTCAACATCCTGAGCTGGTCCTCGAATAGTAACTGTGTCGCTTCCAGAGCCCTCACTTGGGAAGTGGATGTGCACGCCTCCGCACTCCTCCATAATTGATCGGATGAAGCGCCCCTTAGCGCCAATAAGCGAGTTGTGCAGTTTAGATGGAATGCTGACCTCCAGTTCAGTTATGTTAGCCTGTAACCACATGGACAAAGAATGGGAGTCAAACAGCAGTGCGTCTAATTCTAATAAAATTACCAAAAGTGTTTTTTAAAAAATATTAAAATTTACAAGTGTAATGCATTGCGAACAACGCTTACCAGTTCTTTTTGAATAGCTAGAATTCTATCCCGTGCAGCCTCACAGTTGGGTTTCTTCCCAGTAATGATAATCATTTCGGAGTTACTGTTCTCAGCTGGGAGGTCAATTTTAGTGTTACATTCTTCACGGATCTAAAAAGGGAAACCAACATTCAGTATAACACAAAGGAGAAAAAAAAAAGGATACAAATGGAAGTCACAACTTACCTTTTTGATATTAGCACCTCCCTTTCCGATGATGTTTTTGTGAAACTGCTTAAAGATTGGTACAGAAATGGAATAACTGTTCTCCACCTGAAAAGTAAATTAATCATTAAAAACAAGTAAGGGGGAAAAAAACAAAAAGGACAAAAAACTAAATCCGACAGAGTTCAGAAAAAAAAAATTCACTACGTACACAGGACCAATCAAACTGGCTGACTGCAGAGAGTACGGCATTCACTAGTCACACATCATGGTTTAATGGCCATATCAATTACTTGGTTTTACTGCATACTTTCTAATATTTTTAAAAAGCTTGTCTATGACTTGCTGACTTTTTTTTGAAATATTGCTGCTAAAAATAAATGATGGACACTAATAAAGTGAAAACCGACAATTACAAAGGAGTGTAAGCCTGTGCGTACCATCTCTGTCACCATCTTATGCAGATACTTGGTGCACTTCTCCACCTCATTCTTGGGGCCACGCAACTGCACAATATCACTCTTTGTAGTTGGATCTGGGAAATTAATGATTACCTAAAAAGGGTGGAGAGATTAAATGAGATTGCTAGAAAACAGTCGAATGTGCGAAGATGACATTGAGGTCTTAAAGCGCCTTACATCCGGGAACTTTTCACGAATCTCCCGGATTCTTTCACCTTTTTGTCCAATAATTGTACGATGGAATTTCTGGTCAATGATCAAGTCTTTTGTGCGCTCATTTTCCTAAATAAGGAGAAGTATATTATAAAAATAAGTTACAAGATGAGACCTCTTCCTAAAATATGAAAGCGAGTCCTGCTGGACTCACCATCCGTGAAGCCAGCTCGAGCAGCTCCTTCTTTGCTTGCTGCACACCTTGGGGATCACCTTCAATTCGGATCTGACTGCTCTTCTCACTGTCCTGGGGAATGCGTACAGACACTTTGTACTGCTCCTTTATCCTATTAACTGAACAGGTTCACATTGTAAGTGCAAGCTTGTAAATCATTCTATACAATTTGCAAAACCATACAAAAAAAATTAAGAAACCACTGCAAAATTTTCAGTTTGTCTGATTTTTCTCTTTATAGGTATATTTTTGAGTAAAATGTAAATTGCTCTCTTATTATTTAAACTATTCTATAAACTACTGACAACATGTCTTTGAATTTCCAAGCACTAAATGTTGCATTTATTTTCAGAAAATGAGAAATGGTCAAAATAATAAAATAATGCAGTGCTTGCAGACCTCAAATAATACTAAGAAAACAAGTTCATAATCATTTAGAAACAACAATACTAATGTTTTAACTCAGGAAGAGTTCAGAAATCAATATTTTGTGGAATATCCATGATTTTTAATCACAGCTTTCATGCATCTTGGCATGCTTTCCACCAGTCTTTCACACTGCTTCTGGGTGACCTTATGCCACTCCTGGTACAAAAACTTAAGCAGTTCTTTGTATGATGTCTTGTGACTATCCATCTTTCTCTTGATTACATTCCAGAGGTTTTCAATGGGGTTCAGGTGTGGAGATTGGGCTGGCCATGACAGGGATTTGATGTGGTGGTCCTTCATCCACACAATGATTGACCTAGCTGTGTGGCATGGCGCATTATCCTGCTGGAAAAAGGAGATTTTTGTGTACTCACCGTAAAATCTCTTTTTCTTAGCCTCTAATTGGGGGACACAGAACCTTGGGTGTTATGCTGCTGTCCACTAGGAGGCGACACTATGCATAATCTGAAAAAGATTAACTTTGGCTCCTCCTCTGCAGTATACACCCCTGGACGGCATCAGCCTTCTCCAGTTTTGTGCAAAAGCATTAGGAGGAACATAACCAAATAACATAACCATGCCTGTAAGAAGGCTACTATGTACGAGCTCAAAGAACAATATGAGAACTCAACCGTAAACAACGGCCCATAAGGGCAACAGGGTGGGAGCTGTGTCCCCCAATTAGAGGCTAAGAGAAAGATTTTACGGTGAGTACACAAAAATATCCTTTACTCTGTCGCCTCATTGGGGGACACAGAACCATGGGACGTCCCAAAGCAGTCCCTGGGTAGGAAGCAATGGACGAATATTGTGCTAGCAGGTCCCTAAATTTGGGGCACTGCCGCCTGCAGAACCAGTCTACCCAGGCTCGCATCCGCTGAGGACTGGGTATGAACACTGTAGTGTTTCGTAAACGTGTGTAGGCTAGTCCAAGTGGCCGCCTTACACACTTGTTGTGCCGAAGCCTGCTGCCGAATGGCCCAGGAGGCCCCTACTGCCCGTGTAGAGTGTGCCGTGATACCGGCCGGAAGAGGGGAACTGTTAAGTCGGTAGGCCTCATGTATGGTGGACTTGATCCATCTGGCAAGGGTAGCCTTGGAAGCCGGCAGTCCCTTGCGACTACCTTCTGGAAGAATGAAGAGGGAATCAGACTTCCGGAAAGGTGCAGTCCTGGACACGTAAATCCGCAATGCTCTGACGAGGTCAAGCGTATGCAGAGCCTTCTCCACTCTATGAACCGGAACCGGGCAAAGGGATGGCAGTGAAATCTCCTCATTGAGGTGAAAGTTGGACACAACCTTCGGAAGGAAGGATGGTACCGTGCGGAGAACCACCTTGTCCTGGTGAAAGGCTAGGAAAGGCCGTCTGCAGGAAAGTGCTGACAATTCCGACACTCTGCGTAACGAGGTGATCGCCACTAGAAAAAAACACTTTCTGAGACAGAATGGAGAGTGGAACTCCTCTAAGAGGTTCGAAGGGTGGAGCTTGCAATGCTGTCAGGACCAGATTGAGGTCCCATGTATGCAGCGGACGTTTGTAGGGAGGAACCAATCGGGAAACTCCCTGGATGAAAGTCCTTACTTGTGGTTTAGTAGCAATGCGCTTTTGAAAAAGGACTGAAAGCGCAGACACCTGACTCTTAAGCGAGCCTAAGGATAGCTTGGCGTCTAGACCCGATTGAAGAAAACCTAGTACCTTCGGGAGGGAATAAGGGAGTGGGACTTGTCCATGAGATTCGCACCAAGAAAAGAAAGCTCTCCAGGTACGATAATAGATCTTGGCGGAGGCAGGCTGCCTTGCCCTGATCATAGTCGCAATGACAGCCGGTGAAAAACCTGCCTGGGTTAGAATCCAGGTTTCAAGGGCCATGTCGTCAAATTGAGAGCCCCTGAATTCTGATGGAAGAACGGACATTGAGACAGAAGGTCGCGACGGTCGGGTAGATGCCAGGTGACGTCTGCTGTAAGTTGAACGATGTCGGCGTACCATGTACGTCTGGGCCAGTCTGGAGCGATGAGGATGGTTGGAACTCCCTCTTGCTTGATCTTCCTCACGACCCTGGAGATTAGGGGGAGGGGTGGAAAAATGTACAGGAGTCGGAACTGGGACCAGTCCTGGACCAGGGCATCCGCTCCGAGCGACCGCGGGTCGTGTGTCCTGGCCATGAAATTGGGGACCTTGGTATTGAGATGGGATGCCATTAGGTCCACCTCCGGGGTTCCCCAGCGTTGACAGATCTGGTAAAAAATCTCAGGATGGAGAGACCAATCCCCCGAGTCCATTCCTTGCCTGCTAAGGAAGTCGGCTTCCCAGTTTTCTACCGGAATGTGTACCGCAGAAAGTACCGACCTCGTGTCTTCCGCCCAGCGGAGGATATGCGCCACTTCTCTCATCGCCTGGGCGCTGCGGGTCCCGCCTTGGTGGTTCACGTATGCCACAGCCTTGGCCGCCCAAACTGAAGCAAACGCAGGGCCCAGAGAGGCGCCTGCCGCTTCGAAAATAGAACGAGCCATGCGTTCTACTTGCCAGTCTGCTGCGTCCCTGAGGGTTGAGCTATCTGGCAGAGAGAGTAAGGTCTGCGCTGCTAGCCTAGAAACCGGGGGCGGTCCACTTCAGGTGGATCTGTCTATTGTTTGGTGTCTGTCTGTGGGAAGGGGTACTTCGCTTCCAAATATTTGCGATTAGCAAATTTTTTCTCAGGCTGCGCAAACTGTTTGGTAAGTATTTCCTCAAACTCATGGTGATTAGGGAAGACCTTAGGTGGTTTCTGAACACTTTCGGAGCAAATCCTATGTTCTGGGACTTCCGGGGCCGACTCTGGAATTTTTAGCACCCGATGAATTGCAGAGATTATGTTCTCAACTAGCGCTGTATTGCTAGGGGGAGAAGGTACCACGGACCTCTCCGTTTCGTTATCTGAGTCGGAGTCACAGATGCCCTCCGAATCCTGTGCCTCACTAAGGTGATCCCTGGAGGGCGACCTGGGGCAGGGGTCTTCTGTGGTGGGGATCTCTGTGGTAAATTGCACTGTCTGACAGGGGACTGCCTAGGAGACCTGGAATGACGCTGTCTCTCCCTGGGGGCCTTGTGCTATAGGCCGACTCAGGTGATCGAGACCTGTGGGTCCGCTTACGTCTGAGTCAGAAGCAGCATGTTCCTGAGACAAGCTGTCCGTTTGCTGTGTAACGTCCATAGCCGGGGCCCGACTCTGCAGAGCTTGCAGCAATGCGGTAGTTAGGTTGTCTATGGACTGTGTCATAGACTGTGACATCTGAGTTGCCCATTCCGGCGTGGCCTGTGACACTGAAGCGTCAGTAGGGACTCCCTGGGGGTCTGACCCAGAGTTCTGGATGCAGTCCCGGCAGTGCGGATACGTGCTACCACTAGGGAGCGTGGCTTTGCAGGCTGTGCAGAATGCATAGAAACATTCCTGCCTGGTTCTCTTCCTTGAGCCCGACATAGTGCACAGAGGCTGGCTATCAGGGATCGTACAGGGGTGGCTACGCAGAGGGAACCCACAGAGAGCCTTCTAGGAAGTATGGATTCACAGCTGAGTAATGAAAAACCCAGTTGTGAGCTTACCCCACCGGTGTGCCCCTAGGTCCAGCGCCAACAGATCCTAGTTCTGTGCCCCCCCGGAGACCGCTGTGATGCTCCTCTCCTGGATCTCATCCAAAAAAAAAAAAAATGGCCACCGGGACTCTGAGGAGAGGGAGGAGGGGGCGGAGAGCTGAAAAGGGCGCGCTGGGCTTGTAAAAACGCACCCTTTCTGCCTCAATCCGCCCCTTCTATGACACTCCAGCGTGTCGTTTTAGTCATCCGGGGGGCGGGGAAAAGGCAGCGGCTTCGGCTAGGCCGAAGCCGCGGTCTAGATTAGAGGCCTGATGCCCAGGAGGGCTCCAGAGCGGCGCGGTAGTCCGGGAGGGGGTCGGATTTGCACCGGACCCCCCCGGAATGGGCGACTGGCTAGCGATGGGGGCAGCAGGGCTAGCGGTACCTGTGTGTGGGGTCCCTGGAGCACCATGGAGCCACTGCTACTGCAGAGGCAGGGGAGCAGAAAGCCCTGTCTCTGCTGTGCCACGTCTGCCTGCACCCTCCCCCGGCCCCAGCAGGATCCCACAGCTGGGCTGGGGTCCCTGGTGCAGAATGCTGTCTGTACTCCGACCCTACCTGCGGCGTCTCAACCTAATGCCCCCTGCGGGGGATTAGGGAGGGTTCGTCTGTCACCGTCAGGGGGTCTTCATCCTTGCCTCAACCTCAACCCAGACCCTGAAGGGGGTAGGGGAAGGAGGGGGGGGTCTCAACTTCGGACCAGTACCCGAGGGTCTGGGGAAGGAGCGACATGGGGAACCTCCATCTCCACTTCAACTGGGCACCCCTAAAAAGGGGGCCAAGGAAGGAGCCATGCCGGGAGTCTCGCTGGAGACCCACTTTTCTTCATCTGTTCCGACGAAAGGAAAAAAAGAAAAAAGGTGTGCCTCCTTGCGACACTAAGCAAAAACTGGAGAAGGCTGACGCCGTCCAGGGGTGTATACTGCAGAGGAGGAGCCAAAGTTAATCTTTTTCAGATTATGCATAGTGTCGCCTCCTAGTGGACAGCAGCATAACACCCATGGTTCTGTGTCCCTCAATGAGGCGACAGAGTAAACCAGTCCTCAGAGATGGGGAACACTGCCTGAGCAGAAGGAATCAACTTTTTCCAGGATAACCTTGTATACGGCTTGATCCATATGTCCTTCACAAAGATTAACCTGCCCAATTCCAGCCTTGCTGAAGCTTCCCCAGATCATCACCGATCCTCCACCAAATTTCACAGTGGGTTCAAGACACTGTGGTACGCCTCTCCAGGTGTCCATCTAACCATTAGACGACCAGGTGTTGGGCAAAGCTGAAAATTAGACTCATCAGAGAAGATTACCTTACTCCAGTCCTCTATGGTCCAATCCTTATGGTCTTTGGCAAACTTCAGCCTGGCCCTCCTTTGCTTCTCATTGATGAAAGGCTTTTTCTAGCTTTTCCTGACTTGAGCCCTGCCTATAGGAGCCTGTTACAAACTGTTCTTGCCGTGCACTTCACCCCAGCTGCCATTTGCCATTCCTTTTGTAGGTCACATGATGTCATCCTGCAGTTGCTGAATGACATTCGAATAAGATGACGGTCATCCCGGTCAGAGGAGAGCAGTTTTCGCCCTTTGCCGATCTGTAGCTTTGTTGTCCCCAATGTCTGCTTCTTGACCTTGTTGTAATGGATTGCAGTCTTAGAAATTGTAAAGATGGAGGCAACAAGACGCTCACTGTATCCCTTTGCAAGTAAAGCCAGAATTGAGCCCTTCTTTTCCTCACTCAAGACTTTTCTTTTCAATTTCTTTGGCAAGGTTAAAAGTTATTTTTACTAGCACTTGTTTTGCCATCCAGCTTGTCCTATTGCAAGAGGATTGTGAACACTACAGCAGGATTTTTCTTCATACTTTCCTTCGTTAAATAAGATTTGGTTCAGGTGATCACCTAATCAGAAGCACATTAAGTAGAATGATGTGCACTCTGGTTGGAATTCAAGTGACACTGGAATGGAATAGCTGTCAGACATGGAGAGAAGCTGATTTTTATAGAACTGTGCAGTGGTCTCTTAATTTTTGCCAGAGCTGTATAAGGCATTGTTATAACATCAAAATATACTAATATAAGACCGCATTTCTATTTTTGAATCATTTAGACTTATCAATATTAAAATAAATAAAAGTAACGTTTTAACCACAATCCCAAGATAGCATTTATTTACCCATTTGAGTAATTTGTTAGTAAGAATTTATAGTTTCTTAGGCTTAATGCATTATGACCAGCAATTTTATTGCCAGTCTTGATTAGTGGGCATGATTGAGTCAGACGTTCCCCTATACATTAAGAATTCTGGCACAACTGTTTTGATGAATCAGGTCCTTGGTGCCTAAACAGACAGCATCAGTGGCAATCATGTTGATTATTCATGCAATTAAAGCATGATCATGACTAGCACTGCTAATTCTATCTTAACTCAAAATCAATTGTTCGCTAACTTACTGTTTGTTCCACTTTTTCCAATGAGGTGCCTATGGAATCGGTGGTCAATATTAATTTCTGCAAAATCCATTCTGGAGATCTAAAAAGAGTGGAAACATTGTAAGATCTGAATAGTTCATGTCAATAGGTATTCAGAGGTACTCATGCTTAACGCATAAAGGACTGGCAGAATGATAACCTAAGCAAGCAGATACATTTTTATTTTCAATTACCTGATTGGCAATTATTTTTCTGTGTAGTAATGGTGGCACCAATTATAACGTGCAGCCTCACAATGCATTCTCCAGGCCATGAGTCCAGCAAGGTCAGAGTATATTATGCACTCTACACCACATTCATTGAAACTGCCATTGGCAACATCAAAAGTGTAAAAACTAAAGACATTAACTTCATGACCAAAGGTATCTTCATTTTTTGCTCCCCTTCTTCCCAGAGCCATAACTTTTTATTTTTCTGTCAATATGGCCTTGTGAGGGCCTGTTTTTGCGGGATGAGTTGTACTTTTGAACAACATCATTGGTTTTAGCATGTCGTGAACCGGAAAACGGGAAAAAAAAAAAAAAAATTCCACCTGCGGTGAAATTGGAAAAAAAAAAGTGTGCAATCTCACTTGTTTTTTGTTTTGATTTTTTACTAGGTTCACTAAATGCTAAAACTGACCTGCCATTATGATTCTCCTGGTCATTACGAGTTTATAGACACCAAACTTGTCTAGGTTCTTTTTTTATCTACCGTATTTTTCGGACTATAAGACACACCGGACCATAAGACGCACCCCAATTTTCAGAAGGAAAATAGGGAAAAAAATAATAATGTGTCAAATGGGGATCTGTCTTACAGTCTGAATTCAGCTGACCTGGGAAGGGATCCGGCACAGGTGGAGGAGTGGTCACAGGGGTCATTCAGTGGTCCAGGCTTGTGCCTTGGCGGCTCTGTGCTGGGGCAGGCTGGTTGTGCTGGAGCAGCTGGGCTGTACTGGGGCAGCTGGGCTCTGTGGGGTGAGGGTGGCGGCTCCGCCGGCATTTCCTCCAAGCCCGGAGGCCCCCGCCATGTTGCGGTGGCCTCCGGGAACAAGGACGCCGGGAAGATGGCCGCCGGTCCGGGGATGGCGCATGCGCAGGTTCAGATCTCGTCCCGAGATCTCGGGGGACGCTGGGTGCGGGCTTATTTTTTGTGCGCCGTGCTGACTTTTTTAATCATACCATTTTGGTGCAGATACGATCTTTTGATCGCCCGTTATTGCATTTTAATGCATTGTCGTGGTGACAAAAAAATAATAATAATAAAAAAAAAAAGCGTAATTCTGGCGTTTAGCGATCAGGTTAATCTTTTTTTCTTATTGATGGATCGAGTGAATCTGAACATGGCGATACCAAATATGTGTATGTTTGATTTTATTTTCATTGTTTTATTTTGAATGGGGGTGACTTGAATTTTTATATATTTTTTTTTTTCTTTTACACTTTTGGCATGCTTCAATAGTCTCCATGAGAGACTAGAAGCCACCATAACCGGATCAGTTCTGCTACATAGAGGCGATGGTCAGATCGCCTGTATGTAGCTGAATTACTCATTTGCTATGAGCGTCGACCACTGGGCGGCGCTCACAGCAAGCCGGCAGCGACGACCATAGACGAGACCTCTGGTTGTCATGCCAACCCATCCGGTGACCCGCAATCACGTGACGGGGTCACTGGTGGGCGAATTTCCGGCACAATTGCTGGAAGCGCATGCGTTTGACAGCGGCATTTAACGGGTTAATAGCCGCAGGTGGATCGCAATTTTACCCGTGGCTATTCTCAGACTGGAATAAGATTTCTGGCATGGCGTACGGAGGAGCACACCACACATTAGAAACTCTAGATTCATGACGAGACGCTCATGTACAGCACCATAGAACCAATGGTGCTTTATAGATAATAATAATAAGAAGAAGAATAATAAAAATAATAATGAATCAGGAGCGTCTTATGTCACCATATCCGATCAACAAGACCGGAGACAAAAAAAAAATCTTAATGGATTTGGCGCATCTTAAACTACTACCAGAGTAAAGAAAAAACTGAAGTCAATTTTTGACAGAAATCTTATGCACTGCTTAAGTTGTCTTGCAACTTCTTCAATTCAGAGCTACCTAATGGGCATTATGAGTCACATTACAACTGTAGACTATAGCCTCAGTTTAAAGAACAGTTTGGATGTGTCCAGTCAGCGGGGTTCATGTGCTGCGCCTCCCACCAATCAGTAGAACTAAGGGGCTGTGGCGCTCTGCAGGAAAGTTATGGGCTCACTGGTAATTTTTGGGATTTCTTTTAATATTATCACTAGTCTGGAAGATGATCAGCACATACCTAACAGATTATACGAGCACTAAACCTCCATGTAATGAATGAATGCTATAAAAGCCATAGAACAAGAGCTCTTGTTGAGACAAGCCCATTTCAGTTTCAAACAAGCATTTTAATAGTGGATTTAAAGTAATCCTGTAAATGGCATCACAAACAGAGTCGGCAGCACACAAACTAATAAAACTACCTACCAGATCACTGACAAGCACTTCCATCTGCTGCTGGGCAACAGTAACATCTTCTGTAGGGCCTTCCAGAGAAATCTTGTCCTCCCCTTCTGTAAACTCGATGTGCACCTGTAAGGAGACCCTCGGCATGATCATCTCATCAATCAAACATTTGCACGAGTTTAGGATGTCAGGGAGTATCAGAAGAGATGCCAGTTACTAACCTTTGGTATCTGCTGTGTGATCTTTGCCAAATTTTGTCCTTTTTTGCCAATTATGAATCTATGCAGCCAAGATGGAGCAGACACGGTGGCCACGGTGAAGCTGTTTGCCTGAGGAATCAGAAAGATCAAGTCATGTCTTGGTTTTGCTTCTATTAACGTTGACACATCCGCGCAGAGATCTTAGTTTACCTTCGCATACACTTCAGTCAGTGCCTGTCCCAGTTTCTCGGGCTCACCCCGCAGGATCACCGTCTCTGAGCTGCTATCGCTGGGTGGTATCTCCACGGACACGCCTGTGCGCTCCAGGATCTCCTGGAGGCTGTTGCCTTTAGGGCCAATAACGTACTTGTGTTGAGATTTTCTCACTTCTACTGCAATATTGGTGGTTTTCTTTTTCTGCAAAAGTAGAAAACAAAAGTTACACTAAGAACATTAAAAAAGGGACTTCTACCTTTAGAAAACTGGTCCCCAAACAATCTGATATTAGTTTCAAATATATATTAAACAGATAGTCACCCTCCTGGGTTCACAGCTGGCATACTATCATTTTTGGCTTCAGCAATGACTTCACATATCATCGTGGCAGCTAATCACTGAGGACATTGGTTCTCGAGCCACTGAGCTCAGCGATTAGCTGCAGCGGTGATGTGTGCTGTCACTACTGCAGGCAAAACAGAAAAGAGCATCAGCTCTGAACTCAAGGAATGCGAGTACTATTCTTTTTTTTTTTTTTTTTCCCCTAGTATTTAATGGTTTGGGGAAAACTTTTCCAAAAGCTGAAAACCCTTTTAAAACACTGATCGGTTACTAGCCCAATGGGCCCATCTAACATGCACACAGTGGAACAGACCAACAATTATGGTACCAGTTCAGTGCGTTCAGGCTAATACTATAGCTAAGGCATGATAATAGTCACAAGTACATTAGGAAAACAAACTTTGGGAAGAATGACTAGCTATACTGAGTAGACAGCAGGAGGAAGCACCTTTATTCAGGAAGAAATGTGAAATCCCACGAGAAACTCATTGGTAAAAGCCATGAAGTCAGGTTCAGCCTCACCTTTTCTTCATAAATTTGCCGGATTCTGGCCACTGCCTGCGCCAGCTGATCTTTTTCGCCCATGCAAACAATTTCAGTTTTGTTGACGCTCGGAGGAGGGATGTTTATTCTCGTTCCGGTTTCGTGCATGATGTCATTTACAGTTTTGTTGTAAGGTCCAGCAATGAAAGGGTGGTAGGCCTTGTCAACTTCCAAACGTTCCACTGCTCGCTTATCCTTAAATACAAGACATACAAGTGGGTTAAAGAAAAGAGAACCCAAAACCAACCAAAAGAACATCATCTATGTATCACCGATAGCTGTCCCTTACCTGCTCGGCCGAGATGAGCAGAATCTCATGCCGTGCTTTTTCAATGCCCTCTTTGGTGCCAGTGATCTTAATCTGGTTACTGGCATCATCGGGCCGGGGGACTTGAATCTTGGTAGCGGTTTTCAATTCCAAGTCCTGCAGCTTGTCTCCACTTTTACCAATCACGAAACGGTGGTGTTCCTTGGGGATAGCAATGGAAGCAGATGCCTAAAGGGGAAAAAAAGCATAAGGATGATCAAGACTTGACTATGTTTGTTTTTAAACTTGTGTAACTGAAGAATCTGCACTGAAATTCATTAAAAACAGTTTAAAGTACCCCTTGAATAAAGCTTCCTGTTCATATCAAAAGGAAAATGTGCAAATTGTGCACATACTGCAGTTTTTCTCCACTTAGAAAAAAGAGCAATGGGTCGTGTGAAATTTTGAGAGCTTTTCATTGAAAAAAGTGCTGCAAATTTAACTTCTACATCTAATAAAGCAGAAAAAAAAAACATGCCACACACAGGACAAAAAAAAAAAAAAAAAAAAGGCTAAAGCGTGTTTTTTTTTTTTTTTGTTTTTTTTTTTACAATAGGTGAATACCCTTACAGAGTTTTTAGTCTTCCAGGGACTTTTTGAAAACAGGTACCTACTAAAATAATTTGGTACCTGCCATAATTAGCAACCCGGCAACTTGCAGTTACCACCCATGGGTTTTTGCCAGTCCGAAAAATCCACAATGAGATTATTATTGTTGTATCTACTAAGCAAAAAGTATCAGATTTATTTATTAAAAATGTAGTGGGCACTACCTGTATATAACGGAGTGCTAACCAGAATACATCTAGGACAAATGCAATTTTAAAAAAAGGAGGACCGTCACATACAAAAGATCAGTTGCACATACTAAATTTAAACATTGTAAATTTATATTAAATAAAACCCAAAAACCAAGACACAAACATTTTCAAATGCATAAATTGAGCCAGAACCTGAGTCCTAGGCCAAAAATTAGCACTAGGACACAACTCATATGACCGGCATGAAATTCAATAGTCATGTAAATGTGTTGGATATCCATGATAAGTATGGATAGACATTACCTCTAAAGTTATGTCAAGTGGTATTTTGTAAAGGTGTAATGCACATCAAAAAGTTATTAAAGAAACTATAAGCAATAACTATGCGCAATAAAGTGCCATGTGCACAGTCACCCATATAAATTGGCTCATAAGGAAACTATGATATGTAAAAGAGGACCCATGCGTATCACCAAAGAAAGTGGCTTCCTCAGGGGAGCTTTACTTTCACACTTTTCTAGCAGCCTTTTTAACTTTGATGAAGATTCCTTCCACGTTAGATTTCTTACAAAGTACAGACGTCATTTTTTTTCTTTTCTATGAACAACAATGAAGATTTCACATTGAAAGTGATGGGAGGCGAATTCAAAGAGCATTGCAAATACATTAAGGGGCGATCTATTTCAAAACCCACGTAAGAAAAAGGAAATCTCTGAACCAAAGCTCTTTGCCAACACTCTAACCCTCTGAGTACATTGACAGTCACTCATGTGCAGACAAGAAGGTGCCACCTGAATGGATTCTTCTACCAGGCCTACATTTTATCTAGATTTTTCTAAGTTCATATATGCGCTTGAAGAGTAACAGTCATTTTAATTTTTAGTCCATACAGTAATACAAAATAACAAACTTTGTAATGTATGCTACTTGAAGTAATCGGCTTCTTTCTCCTCCTGGACAGATCATTAATTCTCAAAATTCTGAACTCAAGGGTAAAATGTGGCCTCAGTGAATACAGATTTTCCCATTACGGAGATGGTCGACAGTGGGTGCTAATGAAAAACTACCGAGAACTGTAACTTGAGTTTCAGAACCTGCAGCAAAAAGGAGATTTTTGTGTACTCACCGTAAAATCTCTTTCTCTTAGCTTTTAATTGGGGGACACAGAACCTTGGGTGTTATGCTGCTGTCCACTAGGAGGCGACACTATGCATAATCTGAAAAAGATTAACTTTGGCTCCTCCTCTGCAGTATACACCCCTGGACGGCGTCAGCCTTCTCCAGTTTTGTGCCAAAGCATAAGGAGGAACGTAACCAAATAACATAACCATGCCTGTAAGAAGGCTACTATGTACGAGCTCAAAGAACAATATGAGAACTCAACAGGAAACAACGGCCCATAAGGGCAACAGGGTGGGAGCTGTGTCCCCCAATTAAAGGCTAAGAGAAAGAGATTTTACGGTGAGTACACAAAAATCTCCTTTACTCTGTCGCCTAATTGGGGGACACAGAACTTTGGGACGTCCCAAAGCAGTCCCTGGGTGGGAAGCAGTGGACGAATATTGTGCTGACAGTCCCCTAGACTTGGGGTACTGCCGCCTGCAGAACCAGTCTACCCAGGCTCTCATCCGCTGAGGACTGGGTATGAACACTGTAGTGTTTCGTAAACGTGTGTAGGCTAGTCCAAGTGGCCGCCTTGCACACTTGTTGTGCCGAAGCCTGATGCCGAATGGCCCAGGAGGCCCCTACTGCCCGTGTAGAGTGTGCCGTGATACCGGCCGGAAGAGGGGAACTGTTAAGTCGGTAGGCCTCATGTATGGTGGACTTGATCCACCTGGCAAGGGTAGCCTTGGAAGCCGGCAACCCCTTGTGACTACCTTCCGGAAGAATGAAGAGGGAATCAGATTTCCGGAAAGGTGCAGTCCTGGACACGTAAATCCGCAATGCTCTGACGAGGTCAAGCGTATGCAGAGCCTTCTCCACTCTATGAACCGGAACCGGGCAAAGGGAAGTCAGTGAAATCTCTTCATTAAGGTGAAAGTTGGACACAACCTTCGGAAGGAAGGATGGTACCGTGCGGAGAACCACCTTGTCCTGGTGAAAGGCTAGGAAAGGCCGTCTGCAGGAAAGTGCTGACAATTCCGACACTCTGCGTAACGAGGTGATCGCCACTAGAAAAACCACTTTCTGAGACAGAATGGAGAGTGGAACTCCTCTAAGAGGTTCGAAGGGTGGAGCTTGCAATGCTGTCAGGACCAGATTGAGGTCCCACGTATCCAGCGGACGTTTGTAGGGAGGAACCAATCGGGGAAACTCCCTGGATGAAAGTCCTTACTTGCGGTTTAATAGCAATGCGCTTTTGAAAAAGGACTGAAAGCGCCGACACCTGACTCTTAAGCGAACTTAAGGATAGCTTGGCATCTAGGCCCGATTGAAGAAAACCTAGTACCTTCGGGAGGGAATAAGGGAGTGGGACTTGTCCATGAGATTCGCACCAAGAAAAGAAAGCTCTCCAGGTACGATAATAGAGCTTGGCGGAGGCCGGCTTCCTTGCCCTGATCATAGTTGCAACGACTGCCTGTGAAAAACCTGCCTGGGTTAGAATCCAGGTTTCAAGGGCCATGCCGTCAAATTGAGAGCCCCTGAATTCTGGTGGAAGAACGGACCTTGAGACAGAAGGTCGTGACGGTCGGGTAGACGCCAGGGGGTGTCTGCCGTAAGTTGGACGATGTCGGCGTACCAAGTACGTCTGGGCCAGTCTGGCGCGATGAGGATGGTCGGAACTCCCTCTTGCTTGATCTTCCTCATGACCCTGGCGATTAGGGGGAGGGGTGGAAAAATGTACAGGAGTCGGAACTGGGACCAGTCCTGGACCAGGGCAAGCGGGTCGTGTGTCCTGGCCATGAAATTGGGAACCTTGGTATTGAGATGGGATGCCATTAGGTCCACATCCGGGGTTCCCCAGCGTTGACAGATCTGGTAAAGAAATCTCGGGATGGAGAGACCACTCCCCCGAGTCCATTCCTTGCCTGCTGAGGAAGTCGGCTTCCCAGTTTTCTACACCCGGAATGTGTACCGCAGAAAGTACAGACCTTGTGTCTTCCGCCCAGCGGAGGATATGAGCCACTTCTCTCATCGCCTGGGCGCTGCGGGTCCCGCCTTGGTGGTTCACGTATGCCACAGCCGTGGCATTGTCCGACTGTATCCGTATGTGCGAGGCTGCAAGCAAGTGATGAAATGCTCTCAGTGCCAAGAGAATGGCCCTGATTTCCAGAACATTGATGGGCAATGTCACTTCCCTCGGTGACCACTTGCCCTGTGCCCTGTGATGTAGGTGCACCGCCCCCCAGCCTGTCAGGCTTGCATCGGTAGTCAGGATCTTCCATTGTCCTGAGAGGAATGGCTTCCCTCGTGTAAGCGAGTTTGGTTTGAGCCACCAATGCAGGGACCTACTGGTTGATGACGTCAACCTGAACTCCCTGTCGAGGGAGAGAGGGTTCCTGTCCCAAGATCTGAGTATGGCTAGTTGAAGGACCCTGAGGTGAAACTGGGCAAATGGTACTGCCTCTATTGCTGCTGCCATCCTGCCGAGGATTCTCATGGCAAACCGGAGAGATCGAGGAGGACTGCGAAGGAGTGTGCGAACTCCCAGACGGATGGCCAGTGTCTTGTCCTTGGGAAGGAGCACCAGGCCCCTGGCGGTGTCGAATACCATTCCCAGGAATGTTAGAGTCCGAGTTGGGATGGTCGACGATTTCTGTAGGTTGACTAGCCATCCCAGGCGACTCAGTGTGTCTATTGTGATTGAGACACTGACCTCGCAGTCTTTGAAAGTGGGAGACTTGACGAGGAGGTCGTCCAGGTACGGGACGACTAGGATGCCTCTTGAGTGCAGGACGTCCATGGTGGCCGCCATGACTTTGGTGAACGTTCTTGGAGCCGTGGCGAGTCCGAACGGAAGGGCGACAAACTGGTAGTGGTTTTGGTTGACCGCGAACCTGAGAAACCTTTGGTGGGCGGGAGCAATTGGTATGTGGAGATACGCATCCTGTATGTCTATGGAGGCGAGGTATTCTCCCTGCTCCATGGATGCAATGATGGACCGGAGGGACTCCATGCGGAAATGACGGACCCGTACGTAATTGTTGAGCTGTTTTAGGTCCAGTATAGGTCGGACGCCACCTCCTTTCTTGGGGACTACGAACAAATTTGAGTAGAATCCTCGGAATCTCTCGTTCGCGGGAACCGGCACCACAACTCCTGATTGAAGGAGAGAGGAAACCGCTTGGTGGAAAACACGAGCCTTTTCTGGTGGTGTTGGAGGAACAGAAAGGAAGAACCGGTTCGGTGGAACGGAAGTGAACTCTATCTTGTATCCGGAAGACACTATTTCCCTGACCCACCTGTCTTCTGTAATAGGCAGCCAGACTTGCTGAAAGAGTAAAAGTCGGCGGCCTACTGGTGGGGTGTCTTCCGGAGGTCTCGAGTCATGATGAAGTGAAGTTCTGAGGTTTTCCTCCCTTGGGTATCGCTTGGCCTGCCTTCAACTGCCAAGCCCTGTCCGGTCGCTGCTGCGTCCGTGGGTTGTCTATGCGTGGAGAACGGTTGCGGTTTTGCACTGGGCGCGAAACGGACCAGCCCGAGGAATTCCGAAAGGATCGGAATCGCGTCTGGTTTCTTCGTTTAAACGTGCGTTTCGGTTTTAGTTGAGGGAGAGAGGTACTCTTACCCCCAGTGGCATTGGCTATCATGGTGTCCAACTTTTCGCCGAAAAGTCTTCCAGAAAAATACGGAAGTCGCGTGAGGGACTTCTTTGAGGCCGCATCAGCTTTCCATTCTCGCAGCCAGAGGATGCGTCGGATTGTGATGGCGTTTGATGCTATTCCCGCTACACCTCTGGCGGAATCCAGGGCTGCATGAATCATGTAGTCTGCTACCACTGCCATCTGGACCGCTTGGTCCGAGAGTTCAGGATTTGAAGCCTGAAGACCCTCCTGTAGTTTTTTGGCCCAAGCCAGGATGGCCTTGGCTGCCCAAACTGAAGCAAACGCAGGGCCCAGAGAGGCGCCTGCCGCTTCGAAAATAGAACGAGCCATGCATTCTACTTGCCGGTCTGCTGCGTCCCTGAGGGTTGAGCTATCCGGCAGAGAGAGTAAAGTCTGCGCTGCTAGCCTAGAAACCGGAGGGTCCACTTCAGGTGGATCTGTCCATTGTTTGGTGTCTTTCTGTGAGAAGGGGTACTTCGCTTCCTAATATTTGCGATTAGCGAATTTTTTATCAGGCTGCGCAAACTGTTTGGTAAGTATTTTCTCAAACTCATCGTGATTAGGGAAGACCTTAGGTGGTTTTTGAACACTTTCGAAGCAAATCCTATGTTCTGGGACTTCCGGGGGCGACTCTGGAATTTTTAGCACCCGATGAATGGCAGAAATTATGACCTCAACTAGCGCTGTATTGCTAGGGGGAGAAGGTACCACGGACCTGACCGTTTCATTATCTGAGTCGGAGTCACAGATGCCCTCCGAATCCTGTGCCTCGCTAAGGTGATCCCTGGAGGGCGACCTGGAGCGGGGGTCTTCTGTGGTGGGGGATCCCTGTGGTAAATTGCACTGTCTGTGGCAGGGGACTGCCCAGGAGACCTGGAATGACGCTGTCTCTCCCTAGAGGGGGACGACCTTGTGCGATAGTGCGACTCAGGTGATCGAGACCTGTGGGTCCGCTTACGTCTGTGAGAGACGGAAGCAGCATGTTCCTGAGACAAGCTGTCCGTTTGCTGTGTACCGTCCATAGTCGGGGCCCGACTCTGCAGAGCTTGCAGCAATGTGGCAGTTAGGTTGTCTATGGACTGTGACATAGACTGAGACATCTGAGTTGCCCATTCCGGCGTGGCCTGTGACACTGAAGCGTCAGTAGGGACTCCCTGGGGTTCTGACCCAGAGTTCTGGATGCAGTCCCGGCAGTGCGGATACGTGCTGCCACTAGGGAGCGTGGCTTTGCAGGCTGTACAGAATGCATAGAAACATTCCTGCCTGGTTCTCTTCCTTGAGCCCGGCATAGTGCACAGAGGCTGGCTATAAGGGATCGTACAGGGGTGGCTACGCAGAGGGAACCCACAGAAAACCTTATAGGAAGTATAGATTCACAGCTGAGTAATGAGAACCCAGCTGTGAGCTTACCCCACCGGTGTGCCCCTAGGTCCAGCGCCGACAGATCCCAGTTCTGTGCCCCCCGGAGACCGCTGTGATGCTCCTGTCCTGGATCTCATCCAGAAAAAATGGCCACCGGGGCTCTGAGGAGAGGGAGGAGGGGGCGGAGAGCTGAAAAGGGCGCGCTGGGCTGTGTAAAAACGCGCCCTTTCCGCCTCGATCCGCCCCTTCTATGACACTCCAGCGTGTCATTTTGGTCATCCGGGGGGCGGGCCGGGAGGCGGGGAAAAAGCGGTGGCTTCAGCTAGGCCGAAGCCGCGGCCTAAATTAGAAGTCTGATGCCCAGGAGGGCTCCAGAGTGGCGCGGTAGTCCGGGGGGGGGGGGGGGCGGATTTGCACCAGACCCCCCTAAAATGGTCGACTGGATAGCGGTGGGGGTAGCAGGGGTAGCGGTTTTTGTATGGGGGGCCCCTGAAGCGCTATGGAGCTGCCGCTGTTGCAGAGACAGGGACGCAGAAAAACCCTGTCTCTGCTGTGCCATCCAGTCCGCACCCTCCCCCGGCCCCAACAGGATCCCTCAGCCAGCCTGGGGTCCCTGGAAGCTGCGAAATGCTGCCTGATCTCCGACCCTACCTGAGGCGTCTCAACCTAATACCCCCTGCGGGGGATTAGGGAGGGTGCGTCTGTCACCGTCAGGGGGTCTTCATCCTCGCCTCAACCAAGACCCCTTAAAGGGGTTGGGGAAGGAGGGGGGTCTCGACCTCGAACCAGGACCCGAGGGACTGGGGAGGGAGCGACATGGGGAAAAACCACCTCGACCTCAACCGGGTACCCCTAATAGGGGACCGAGGAGGGAGCCATGCCGGGAGTCTCGCTGGAGACCCACTTTTCTTCATCTGTATTTCCGTGAAAAAAAGGAAAAAAACGGAAGAAAAAAGGTATGCCTCCTTGCGACACTAAGCAAAAACTGGAGAAGGCTGATGCCGTCCAGGGGTGTATACTGCAGAGGAGGAGCCAAAGTTAATCTTTTTCAGATTATGCATAGTGTCGCCTCCTAGTGGACAGCAGCATAACACCCAAGGTTCTGTGTCCCCCAATTAGGCGACAGAGTAATGTCTGTCTGCCTCCGGCCCCTCTCCATAGAATTTCAAAAGCAGCAACTGCAATTTTCTTCTCTTAGTATTTGGAAAATCTGTATTCATGGAAGGCAGGTTTTACCCATAAATTGAGAAAGATCAGTCCAGGAAGAAAAAGAAGCAGATTTCTTTGCCAAGATACATTACAAAAGTTGCTCATTTTCATGTGTACAACTGATTTATGAATTAAGAAATAAAACAACAGCTGCTCTTTAAGTGTCCATAGGACGCTTCATTGCAAGATCTGTCATTTTTAACCAGATTTTAAAACAAAAGAGCGGCATTCACCACTACTTTTCTGTTAAAACAACCACAAACCCCGAATTTACTCCACATAATGGGAATTCAGTCCAATTCTCTGTGTCCTAGGTGTGGTAAGGATGATGCCCATTTAATGCATTGGCTACAGGAATGCACAAGAATTGGAGTATTTTGGAAAGAGGCGATATATCCGATAGAACGGGCCTACCATATAAGACTTTGGTTAGTTCCAAGAGCCCCTATTTTGGGTATGCTAGAACAAAAACGGACCCAAAGTCATAGGTATGCTTTGTATTTTACTTCAAGCTTGCAAATTTCTTGCCCTACACTGGGTAGATTCCAGACCCCATTCTACTAGAGAATATATAAAATAAATAATATAATAAGGACTTGAAAAAGCATGTATATATATAAAAAAAAAAAAAAAAAAAATACACTATACGAATTCAAAAATTTTGGAGAAAAATGGTTGGATATTCTGGGGTTGCCCTCTAATATTTCATAAGAGAGTGGATGATGCATATGTTTTCTGCACTTTGTTGATTACCGTATATACTCGTGTATAAGCCGACCTGTGTATAAGAAGACCCTCCTAATTTTGCCACAAAAAAACTGGGAAAACTTATTGACTCGTGTATAAGCAGAGGGTGGAATCCATAGACTATGCCCCCATAGAATATGCCCCCATATGCTGCCCCATAGAATATGCCCCCATATGCTGCCCCATAGAATATGCCCCCATATGCTGCCCCATAGAATATGCCCCCATATGCTGCCCCATAGAATATGCCCCCATATGCTGCCCCATAGAATATGCCCCCATATGCTGCCCCATAGAATATGCTCCATATGCTGCTAAAAAAAAAAAAAAAAAAGCCATACCCACCTCCCCTGGGTCCATCGCCACTGTCTTCCGTTTCTTGTGTCAGTGACTGTTCAGCCAGCAGAGGGGTGGCACGCACTAACCACGTCACCGTGCCCCCTGCTGCCTAAACGTCACTGACACAGGATGCAGCAGAGACAGCGGTGAGCAGCGATGGACCGGGGGACGCGAGTATCGCTATACTCACCCATCCTGCCGCGGTCTCTGCAGCCTCGCTTCTCCACGGTCTCCCTTCCTGTCTTCAGCGGTCACGTGGTACCGCTCATTACACTCATGAATATGCGCATATTCATGAGTGTAATGAGCGGTACCACGTGACCGCTGAAGGCAGGAAGGGAGACCGTGGAGAAGCGAGCGAGGCTGCAGAGACCACGGCAGGACAGTTAAGTATGATCTCTGACACCCCCGCTCCCCCTCCGACCCCCAAGTATATGCCGAGAGGGGGACTTTCAGCCCAAAAAAATGGGCTGAAAATCTCAGCTTATACACGAGTATATACGGTAATTTAAATGAATCCAGATGCTTGCATTTGGCTTTTGAATACACACATTATAATGGAGGGGGGAATTGACAATTTTGCTTTGCATAAAAATAGAAAAATTATTAGGTGTCTAGTTTGATTATCGGATTGACTCACGATGACCACATTAATAAGCAAATTTCAATTTGTGCAGTATGGATAGTACAGTATGTATTACTTTATTTCTTTTTAGTGCTTGTGTTTTGCTAGATTTTGGAAAATGGAAAAAAGTAATGAAGTGGGTTTTTCAATAAAAAAATTATCAGAATTCAACAAAAAAAATGGTGGATCACATTAAAAGACAATGTGGCGCTGTTTGAGTCCCTCATGGGATAGATCAGTTTCTTCCATTCATTGATTCCTATAACAAAAAAATAAATAAATCTGCAAATGAGAACTATTATAAAGCCAGTCTATGGAGGCCAGACAGTGTTAAGAAGTGTCTTCTCTTGTATGTACATAGCAAGGCTGGGTCTTTTGCATTGTGAAACAAATAGATGACATATTATTATACAGTGTGAAAGAATACATGGCGATCTGCTCGGTTTTACAATGCTATTATATGTAGTCAAACCTATTCCAGAATTATGGCATTATATATTGCAATTAAAGATGTAAAAGGGTTTATCTTAGGTCTCATTTAAATCTAAAATAATCTACGAAATTGACCAATATTCCCTTAAATCACACCTGATGACCCCCCCAACAGTGCATAGGTGTGCACAAATAAGAACCTAGCTGTAAAGAGTCTGCATTGATTATACAGAATGTGAGCTCGGTTATTGGGATTTCCAACAACAAGTACAGGAGACGAACAATTCAGATAGGCGCTGTGTGTGATGTGCGGGAATAGAATCTTCATAACAAGAGCTCCCGTCCCTCACTACACAACACGTGGGAATCAGCTCGCTTGACATTAGCCACTGGCAGTAGAATCTGTTGATATACACAACATTAGTGTGTCCCAGAAGGTCTGGCAAATTAATCTTTAGAGGGCTCCAATTGCATCAGGTTCAGAAATACTTCTTACTCCCAACGACCGTTTTCCCTTAGAGGCTGCACATCCCCTCCCCTCGGAGGGCTACAAATAAACCCATACCGCATGAGATTCACCTTACCTGGGTCTGCAGTCGTGTCACTATCTCTTTTCTCGCTTTCATTACAGAATCGAGCTTTCCTGAAACCATGATAGACAAGCCTTGATCTTTGGCCAGGGAAAGTTCCAGTTGAGCCCCAGTCTTTTGCATGATGTCCAAGCAAATCTTGGCCTGCTCACCCTCCCCAAACTGAGCCATGTCCTTGTATCTACGCTCTTCCAGAGGGACATGGAACACCTAGATGAAAACACATCAGTTACTGGAGCACAAGAAAGCTCTTAGAATATATCAGCAGGTTTTTGCTATGCAATCTGAAGACAGCATAATGTAGCAGCGGAGACACAGATTTTAGTGATGTGTCACTTATTAGGTTCCGTAGTTCCATACAACACAGGTTTTATCACCAGGATATTACCACAATGAAAGCAAGCCTTGATCCAGCCATGTCCCCATCTCTGAAAACTCAATGTCAATAGACAATGTACACAACAGAGCCTGGTGTGAGCAGAATTAGCTTTCAGAGCTCTGCAACATCTAAAGACAGTGTCACAACTGCTGCACAGTAAACTAAAAAGATACATTGCCGGAATCCGGGTCTCTTTTCCAACATTATGCTTTTCTCAGAGGAGTTAGCAAAAACCCTACTGACCGACTCCCCTTAAGTCCTCTAGGTGTGCTTAAATACAAGATTAACAGATCTAAAAAGTTCAGACCACAACATTCCAATAATCTACAGAAGTAATCAACCAACCTGAGTGATAACGGAAGACTTGATAGGCCGAATTTTGCTCCATGCACCTGCAGGCTCAGAAGGGGTTTCACCGCCAACAGCCTTTTCGGGGAGGGGTGGGAATGCATCCTTGTAAGTGGGGGGATCATTTTCCTCTTCAGATCCAATGGCTGCCACTGTATGGAAAGTCACAAATAGTTAAGGGGCAACTAAACCTTTATTTTCATTTAATGATCAACCTTTGAAAAATTATTAATCTTTGTAATATACTTCATTAGCTAATTTTTTTAGCTAATAATAATTTTTCCTTTTTTCGTAAACCCTGTGCTGAAATTGCAGTTTTAGGCCTGTCACACTTCCGTTTGTTTCCATCAGTCAAAATCCGCCGTTTAGCAAAAAAAAAAAAAAACAAAAAAAAAGATCCGCCATTTATTTTTAGTTTTTTTGGCGGATCCATTTTTTTTTTTCCCATTGACTTGCATTAGCGGCGGATTTTGACGGATGGTCATCCGTTGGATCCGTTTTTTGACGGATCCGCCAAAATTTTGGCGTCCGCTTACTTGAGTGGACGGACAATGTACCTTTTTTTTCCCATTCTACATGACGGCACCACGAGAGAGGGGATCCGCCTAGCGAGGACAGCAAACCTTCAAGATAAAAGGGGCGGCTCCTCTCTCCGCATCTGTTGGTTTCCTGTCCTCAATGGGGAACTCTCAAGATGAAGACCTCTTGAAGATTCTAGAAGAAAGAAGAAAAGAAGAGGATGCCTGGGCCTGGGTCGGGTGGTTGCTGGCAGGCACTGGTCTGCCACACCCGTCACCAGGTACCGGTAGTCGCCTCGGGGGCCATATATTCCTATGACCCCCTGAGCGAGTGCATGGCCACAGCCCGTGAGGCAAAAGCCCGGGTGAAGTTGGAAGCCTCGGAGGCCACTTTGGGTGTTCCACTTTGGGTGTTCCCTCCCTGATGCCAAGCATAGCCCATATAAGTCCACGGAGGCCACTTTCCGTGCTCCCTCCCTGTCGACATAAGGTGGCCATGCAGCCCGTGTGGCACATCGGTGCCCGAGCAGAGATTAAAGTTCCTTGGAGACCACATATGTGTACCCTCCCTGTTGAGCACGTAAGAGCCAGAAGAGCTGACCAAGGGGAGAAAATACCTGTAGTAAGTGGCGGTGCTGTTACTTCCTCCGGTCCAGACGAGGTAGGACACAGCGTGGGTGGCTCTCCGATCTGAAGGCCATGGCAGAGCAGCGCGGTGGAAAAGGGGTATGGCAGGAGAATGCCAGGTGTATGGCGCAGGTACACACCGGGCCGGGCGCGTACCGGAAATGGCCCAGGCGTGCACCGAAAGTGAAGCTGGGCTTCAGCACAGGGGCCAGCACTAAGGGTGAAGCACACACCGCAGTGTGGGCGACTCTTTGAACGCCAAGGAGACCGGCGTCTAGGCGGTCCATGCTTACAAGGAGGGCGCGCTCCGATTATCAGCTCCGCACCGGATGTAGCGGCCGGGTGCGCGCGTTACTGCCTCAGCCAGGGGTGCACAAGCGCAGACAGAGTAGGCTCTAAAGGAGCGCGCACTGGATATGATGGCTGGGTGTGCATGCGCACACACACACACACACAATTCAGGAGGCGGGGGCACAGGTGCACAACCAGGTGTTTAAAAAAAAAAAGGGAATGCTGTTATTTAAACACAGCGGAACTGCTAGTAAGTATCACCAAGCCTTTTACAGGTCAAGTGTGACTACTCTCACCAAGAGGCAGCAAAGCAGTTGGTTAGATGGAGAGCCCTTCACCAGAGCACCTGCAACCATGCAACCACACCAGGAGGCGAAGGAGAGGCGGTCGCGCTCAGAGGAGGAGAGCCAGACACGCCGCGGCAGCAGTGGGAGCCGCTCAGGGCGGATCGTCACCGCAAAAAGGAGGGGTCCCTAGTCTCTTTGGGAGACAGTGAGAAGACCAGCCAGCCTCCAGATCCAGTACCCGTTCTGTGAAGCGTCCGAGTCGTGAGTGAGCTTCGAGAAAGTCCAGCACTCTAATGTCTGTTCTCTTTCTCTCTCTCTTGTCTCCTCTCTCCCCTCTTTTACATACATTGGCGAGGTGGAGTATAGGAGGTCCCTAAGAAGAGTAGGGAAAAAACTAAAAATAAATAATGTCCTTTATGCAATAGTCCCTTAGGAGCATCCTGGAATAAAAGTTTGTGCCAGGATTGTATTAACAAGACAGTAGCGGAAGAGACACCCTCATTCTCTGACAGTCTGAGAACCTTAATTCAAACAGAGGTTTGCAGATCAGTAAGGGCATTACAGTCAGCGGATACGGATAGCAAAACCAGAGATAGATCCAGCCCCTCAGTGGTCTCTCAGGAGGACTCCACAGGGTCAGAGGAGGACTCAGATAAAACCCGCTATTCAGATAGTAGTTCTGATGAGGAAGACGCATTCCCAGTAGAAGCTACAGATAAGCTTATAAAAGCAATCCGGTCTACCATGGGGCTGGTAGATGAGCGAGCAAAAAAGACAGCTCAGGAACTCATGTTTAGTCGACTACAAAATAAAAAATGTAGAGCCTTCCCCATTAATGGAACTGGAAGGACTCATAAAACGGGAATGGGAAAAACCAGAGAAGAAGTCCCAGATAATCAATTCCCTAAAAAGGAGGTACCCCTTTGAGAAAGAGGCATCCTCGTCCTGGGATAGAGCTCCAAAAATTGATGTAGCGATATCAAAAGTCGCCAGGAAATCCTCCCTACCCTTTGAGGATTTAGGTTCTCTAAAAGAACCTCTGGACCGAAAAACAATTGTCTTAAAATGGCCTGGGAGGCCTCGGCTGGGGCCCTAAGGCCCGCCATCGCGGCCACTTGTGTGGCTAGGTCCCTGAAAATATGGGTGGACAACCTGGAAGACCAGCTAGAGCAAGGAGTCCCCAGGGAAGCTATTCTGGAAGCATTGCCGGCCATCAGAGCAGCGCCATCTTTCTCGCGGAGGCTTCAGCAGATTCAGCAAGGCTAGCAGCAAAGTCAGCGGCCTTAACCAATGTAGGACGCCGGGCAGTATGGCTCAAGTGCTGGCCAGGGGACACTCAGGCAAAGATGAAACTCTGCTCTCTGCCATGTGAGGGAAATTTCCTGTTTGGACCGGCATTGGATGAAGTGTTGGAGAAAGCCGGCGACAAAAAGAATTTCCCAAAACAGCCATTTCAGGCCTTTCGGCGCTCCTTTCAGAAGGGCCGAAAATTCAGAAGACAGCAGTACAGGGATCGAGACAGAAACAATTCTGACAAGCGAGCCAGAGGTGGGAGAGGCTTCTATTTCGGCAAGCCCTCCAAAGACACCAAAAACCCCTCCCAGTGACGGTCCTTCTCAGGTGGGAGGAAGGCTCTCTTAATTCCTCCCAGCCTGGGAGAGGATCTCATCCAGTACCTGGATCCGACAAATAGTAGGGTCGGGTCTGGAATTAAGATTCCACCACTGGCCGCCACAAAGATACATACAGACTCCAGTACAGTCATCTCAAGAAAAAACAAGAAAGTTTGGAAGGAGAAAGTATTATCACTCCTAGAAAAACATGTCCTGGAAGAAATTCCGGAAAAAGAAGGAAGGGTTTTACTCCCCCCTATTTCTTATAAAAAAGCCAGACAATTCCTGGAGGACGATCATAAATTTGAAAGGCCTCAACAAATATCTGATAGTTCCATCATTCAAGATGGAAACGATAAGGTCAGCGGTGAAGCTCCTCTATCCTCAGTGCTACATGGCAGTCCTGGATCTCAAGGATGCTTACTATCATGTCCCGATCCGGCAACAAGACCGCAAATATCTCAGAGTGGCGGTCCAGAGAAGGTCTCAATAGCGTCACTTTCAATACAGGGCTCTGCCCTTTGGTGTAGCGATAGCCCCCCCGAGTCTTCACAAAATTAATTGCAGAGGTCACAGCGCATCTCAGGGAAAAAGACACTCTGGTGATACCATATCTGGATGACTTCTTGTTGGTGGGAAGAAATTTCTCTCACTGTCAAGAACAAGTCAGAATAGTGATGGAGACACTACAGACCCTGGGTTGGCAACTGAACCTCAAAAAAATCCAAACTGGTACCAGCAATGATCCAGAATTTTTTTGGCTTTACAATTGACTTGGTGGTACAGGAGTGTCGCCTTCCAGAGGAGAAAGAGGAGAAGATCAAAAATCTAATCATGGCAGCATTAAAAAAAACAACAGAAATGACTGAGAAGGACCATGTCAGTGTTGGGGTCCCTAAGTTCCTGCATACCAGCAGTAAAATGGGCCCAGTTTCACACAAGAGAACTTCAGTGGGGTGTTCTACAAAGCAACCTGAGGCTTCAGGGGCAGTTAGTGCAGAAGCTCACCCTCCCGGACCCTGTACTCCAGTCACTCAAGTGGTGGTTACAGATAGTGTCCTCTCCAAGAGGAGTGCCCTGGACATACACAGCCTCCAGAGTAGTCACAACGGAAGCCAGTCCTTGGGGCTGGGGAGCCCATCTAGACACACTATGGCTCCAGGATCCCTGGGTCCAGGAGGAAAGAAATCTATCCTCAAACGAGTGGGAGCTACTAGCCATCGAACGGGCGCTGGAAGGATTGTTGACACACCTAAGAGGACATCATGTGAGAGTCCTATCAGACAACCATACAGCAGTCGCATATGTGAACCACCAGGGGGGCACCCGTTCTCGGTCCCTGATGCGAATAGCAGGAAGAATCATGGCTCTAGCAGAACACCAGTTCCTTTCATTATCGGCCCTGAATATTCGAGGCGTAGACAACCTGAAGGCAGACTTTCTTAGCAGGAACCACCTGAGGCAAGGAGAATGGTACCTAACAGAGTCCATTTTTCAACGGATTGTGCATATGTGGGGGAAACCCATCATAGAGCTCTTCGCCTGAAAAACCAACAAGAAGGTTAAAAGATTCTGCTCCAGCAGACAGGCCGTTGGCAGTAGACGCCTTCAGGATAAAGTGGACACCAGGTCTCATGTACACCTTCCCTCCAATATGCCTCATTCCAGCAGTCCTGAGGAAGATCAGGGAGGACCAAGCCAGAGTAATTATGATAGCTCCTTTTTGGCCGAAAAGACCGTGGTTCTACTGGCTGAGAGTGATGTCAGTGACAGACCCATGGGTGCTCCCAGAGGATCACGACCTGCTAACACAGAGTCCTTTCAATCACCCTCCGAAGGCTGCATTTGACAGCCTGGAATTTGAAAGGTCACTGTTAGAGAAAAAAGGTTTCTCAGCGGGGTTAGTATCCACCTTACTCAATAGCAGAAAACCAGTGACTACGAAAATTTATGGAAGGATATGGAGGAAATTTTTATCTACCTCAGGCCCGATACGGGAGGGAGAAGTACCGGTAGGAGCAGTACTGGAGTTTCTGCAGAAGGGTTTAGAGTTGGGGTTAGCTGTCAGCATCCTCAAAGTTCAAGTTTCAGCCCTGGCATCCTTATTCAACTATGACCTTGCAAACAATAGATGGGTGTCCAGGTTTATCCGTGCCTGTACTAGAGCTGACTCTGTCCTGTCTCCTAGGCCTCCTCCCTGGGATCTAAATTTAGTCCTATCATCTCTGACAGAAAGTCCATTTGAACCGCTAGACGCAGCATCAGATAAAGTGTTAACTTTAAAGACAGCCTTATTAGTGGCACTCACATCGGCCCGTAGGGAAGATCAAAAATCTACTTACACGCACTATCAGCAGACCCGCCATACACTCAAGTCATGGACGATAGGGTTGTGTTAAAATTAGACCCAGCATACCTCCCTAAGGTAGTGTCGAAATTCCACAGGGCTCAGGAGATAGTCTTACCATCCTTTTGTCCTAACCCCGGTAACCAGAAGGAGGAGAGACTTCATTGCTTAGACGTTAGGAGATGTATCCTACGGTATTTAGAGATGACAAAACCTTGGAGAAAACAGAGGGCCTTATTCGTCTCATACCAGGGGGCAAGAAAAGGCCTTAAAGCCTCTAAGCAGACTATAGCTAGATGGGTGAGAGAGGCCATCATGCTAGCGTATAGTAGTGCAGGCAGGGCGGTTCCAGAAGGCCTAAAAGCCCACTCCACGATGGCCATGGCGACGTCCTGGGCGGAGAAAGCTGACGCCTCCATCGACCAAATCAGTAAGGCGGCCACTTGGTCCTCTCCGTCTACCTTTTTCAAACATTACAGATTAGATCTTTCTGCTACCTCTGATCTCACATTCGGGAGAAGAGTGTTACAAGCAGTGATCCCTCCCTAAAGAGAATACAAATCTCTAACTCTCCCGTGGTGCAGTCATGTAGAATGGAAAAACACGGGTATTACATACCCGGTAATGTGTTTTTTCATGAGACATGACGGCACCCTTATATTCCCTCCCTACTGATCACGTCATTAGTTGGGTGCATTATTAGCATTATACACTCCCTTGGGTGTTGGAAAATTTAGTAGTGTAAAGGATGTATTATTTATGTGTACACTAACCTGCAGAGTTCCTCTCGTGCTCTGTAAAACAACTGATGCGGAGAGAGGAGCCGCCCCTTTTATCTTGAAGGTTTCCTGTCCTCGCTGGGCAGATCCCCTCTCTCGTGGTGCCGTCATGTCTCATGAAAAAACACATTACCAGGTATGTAATATCCGTGTTTCTCTGCACGGATCCGCTTTTTTACACTGAGCATGCCCCTGGGGCAGTTCTTCTGGCTCTTACGTGCTCAACAGGGAGGGTTTACATATGTGGTCTCCAAGAAGCTTTAATCTCTGCCCGGGCACCGATGTGCCACACGGGCTGCATGGCCACCTTATGTCGACAGGGAGGGAGCACGGAAAGTGGCCTCCGTGGACTTCTATGGGGTATGCTTGGCATCAGGGAGGGAACACCCAAAGTGGCCTCCGAGGCTTCCAACTTCACCCGGGCTTTTGCCATGCACTCGCTCAGGGGGGGACATGGGAATATATGGCCCCCGAGGCGACTACCAGTACCTGGTGACGGGTGTAGCAGACCAGTGCCCGCCAGAAACCACCCGACCCAGGCATCCTCTTCTTTTCTTCTTTCTTCTAGAATCTTCAAGAGGTCTTCATCTTGAGGGTTCCACATCGAGGACAGGAAACCAACTGATGCGGAGAGAGGAGCCGCCCCTTTTATCTTGAAGGTTTCCTGTCCTCGCTGGGTGGATCCCCTCTCTCGTGGTGCCGTCATGTCTCATGAAAAAACACATTACCAGGTATGTAATACCAGTGTTTCTCTGCACGGATCCGCTTTTTTACACTGAGCATGCCCAGAAGAATTTCCTGTCCAGAAATGTAACCCCATATCCCGTTCTGGCAGCAGGAAAAATTCTCTCTCTCGTTCCTTTAAATTTCCGACTTCAGGGGATCCGTCAAAACAACGGTCCGGTGGCATACGTTGTGTCACAACGGAAACGGATCCGTGTTTTCCATTTTTTCACAGATTGCAACTGCCCAAAAAGCGGAAGTGTGAAAGAGGCCTTAGCTGCTAGATCATGGTCTTTTAGAAACTCAGTATTCTCACTTAATCAGCAGTTCAAAGCAGAGCATATTTACTAACATGCTCACTGATCATGGGGGAGGGAAGTAGAGAAGATGACAAAGCGAGAGTCTTGTAAATATGGTTGGAGTACGGATCCTTGCTGGAGCGGCAGATCAAAGAATATTCTAAAGGAGCATGAACTGGGCAGTTAAAACAGAACTATGAGCATGGTGATAGAGAGAAGGAAGCAAAATAAGGTAATGGAGTATATTACAAAGATTCAGAACTTTGCAATGGTTGATCAATAATTAAACGTTTAATTACACTTCAAGGTAGACAGATCCCACAATACAAACTGAAAGTCCAAATTTCTGTATAATACTCAAAAATATTATGGAGGCTACAGAGAGCTGGACTTAAAATGCTCATTTTAATAGTAGGTCGGGAAACTTTCAAAAATCAGCATAAATTCGTACATGGGTTTTCACAGTAAGTGCACCTGCCTCATAGGGTCTAAGATCTGTATTGTGAAATTTTGTCCCACAGCTGCTTTACATATTGAAACTCTTAAAAGAGGAAAGAAAAACACAAGACAGACTTCACTAACCTCTGACCGTTGGTTGGGTCAGCCCACTACGATGTTCATCAAAGCTTTCCTGGGTAAGAACCGCCACCGAGCTCATTGTCCCACGCAAATCCGTGTAACCACTGCAACAATAAAGTCATTTCTTAACTTTTGAAGTTACTTCAGCAATAGATTCTATTGTACCAGTAGGTTTTCTGGTGAGAGTGTTTCCAATGCACATGGCCAGTATTTTAAATTCAAAGACGGGTTTTGGGAGACATGGCTTCCCTGAAACTAGAGCGGCAAGGCCTAATGAACACAAGATCTATCCTAAACATCAGGAATCCGTGTCTGAAGGGAGAACCCCACTATCAATTATATACCACGAGGCTGGAATTCAATTAATCTGTATAGTAGAGAACAAGCAGTAACATTCATGACCACAAGACAATGATCGAAGCTTCGGCCTCCATCACGTGATTGGAGGGTGTGTCGAGACAGACAGGATAGGTCATCAGTATGTAAGCCGTCAAACGCTTTTAAGGCCAAGTTCCCACGTATGAGTTTTTGAGGTTGTCAGATTTCAAAATAAAGCAGATTTATTTTTTAGATTTCGTGGTATTTGGTTTTGGAAAAATTTATTGGATTACACGTGCTTTGAGTGCGTTTCTGCAGCAGAAAAAACTAAACTGGATTTTTCCCCGCAAATTTTCCACATTTGATGCAAGTCTCCGGGGAATATTGTCACATAAAACTCTGCGTACCCGCAACCATAATTGCCATGTTGTGGATTTCAAAAAAGCAGCGCAGGTCATGAAAAAAAACAAACAAACAAAAAAAAGCACAGTGGGCATTAGATTGCTATAAATCCCTTTCACTTTTCTGAAACGCGAAGACTTTGCATTTTTTTGGGGCGGCAAAAATATGCAGCATCAAATACTCACCAAATAAAGTCTCCATGGGAGCAGAACATTTCACATTGCAATGCATATACTCATTTAAAATTTATGGAGAGCTTCTTCCAGGCAAATTTCAGACAATTTGTCGAAAAAAATTAATTCATTAACCGCTGTGAGCAATTACCCCAATAGTGAGCTTTTAAACACAAAGCTACTAGTAAACCTACTGAAACGGCCATGTGATGGGAATGCTGACCCCGCGAGGAGTTCGGGACACAGAGGCCCAATGTAAAAGTCACGATAATAAATAAGCCTGATATTGGACGTCTTCATTTTATGTGGCAACTACAGATACATCCAAACCCTCGTCCTTCCTGAATAGGTGATAGACAAGTTAGCACCTAATTTGCATGAACATCGGAGCATAAAAGGAAGGGGCAGAAAAGGAAAAGAAGATGTAATTATTTCAACAAAGTCATGTCCCCAAACCCTTTAAGGCGGCTATCACCAGGTTTTTGTCAATTAATCTGAAAGCAGCATAATGTAGGGCCTGAGATTCTGATTCCAGCAATGTGTCACTTACTAGGCTGCCTGATAAAGTAGCGATTTTCTTAAAACTATGTATCAGTAGGAGATTCTCACTAAAAATTATTAACCCTGCTGCCATGCAGTCCTCCATATTCATGAGCTCTGTATAACCCCACCACCACCAATTGGCAGATTTCTGTGCGCGCTGTGCATAGGCACAAAGCTGCCAATTAGTGGTGTGGGCGGGGTTATACAGAGCTCAGCTTTCAGAGAATTGCAGCAAATAAAACAGTGATTTTATCAAAATTGTAGCAAGCAGCCAAGTGACACATCACTGGAATCAGGGTCTCTGCCCCTACATCATGCTGCTCGCAGATCGGGTAGTTAAAGGTTGCCTTTAAATAAAATAGGTCCAGTTCTGGCAAAACTTCCCGACTACAGTGTTTTTGCCAGCAGGCAACCAAGTCAAAGAGAAGTCCTGTTTCATCCGTCACTTGCAGTTTTTAAAGCCTAATGAGGGTATATTAACATCAAAAGGGGAACTATGCTTAGGGTAGCCCCAAGGACCAGAGGCCTCTGCTCCTACAATGTCATGTATGGCCACCCATGTAATATACATTTCCCAGCATCTCCAAGGAAACATATGACAGTGTAAGCATTGGAGCGCCAAGAGAGTCACAAGTGCCACCCGCCCAGATATCACAAAGGGTTTGCTACCAACAAAGAATATTATATATAATACTGTGGTGTAGTGACCACTGTGTCTGCTAGGGGGCGCTGTGTGGATGTCCGAGGAGAGAGGATGAATGGCAGAGTCATGAATGACCATTATATATCTCAAATTGGGTGGCCTTGAGATGGAGACTGATGTGTGTATTGATCAGCAGTGATATTGCTGAGGTGTTGTTTCAATGTGCCAGGGAGAAGTCTCCAGGTAACTGGGGAGACGGGTGGACCCAGTTACCTACAAACCCACTCAAGGGGTGTGTTTAAGGACGCTATTGCTAAGAGTGTGTGAATGGATCAAGGACCTGTGATGAGGTCATAGCCATGTGACCCGGTGGGCATGGCTACGGACCATATATGGTTGCCAGGGTAGGTCACATGTGGTGAATGCCGAGACCCGGTTGGTCCAGTGTGGAAGGTCCCGCTGAGATGGGGCTTCCTGGCTAACAGCTTGTGAAGTGGCTGTGAGTAATGGCGACGTGTGACTGTTAGTTCCCTGGAGGGAATGAACGTGTGCAGCATGGTGAAGAAACATGAGGAAACCCTGACAGGGTGAGATAACTTGGGGCTAGGAAGCCTGCGCATTGAACAGTGCATAACTTATATGACTACATGATAACAGAGGGAAACTCTGCAATGGACGCTATGCTGATTATATGCTGTTTTCTGTTGCTGTGATGTTTTATGATGCTGAATAAACCGAAGGGACTATGATTGTTTTGTGGAAAACCTGTGCTGGATCTGATTTTGTGGCTGCTGAGCGAGTATCCCCTACTTTAATGACAGTGCTACCTCACAATACCCAAACATACATATATGTAATATATACCATACATACACACACTATAGTGTATGTGTTATATAGTACACTCACACACTATATATTGTTTGTGTGGGTGCACATATACACCCAATATATTGTTTGTGTGGGTGTATATACACAATATATTGTTTGTGTAGGTGTATATGCACAATATATAGTTAGTGTGGGTGCACATATACACTATATATTGTTTGTGTGGGTGTATATAGACAATATATTGTTTGTGTAGGTGTATATGCACAATATATAGTGTGGGTGTATATACACAATATATAGTTAGTGTGGGTGTATATACACAATATATTGTTAGCGTGGGTGTATATACACAATATATTGTTAGTGTGGGTGTATATACACAATATATTGTTAGTGTGGGTGTATATACACAATATATTGTTAGTGTGGGTGTATATACACAATATATTGTTAGTGTGGGTGTATATACACAATATATTGTTAGTGTGGGTGTATATACACAATATATTGTTAGTGTGGGTGTATATACACAATATATTGTTAGTGTGGGTGTATATACACAATATATTGTTAGTGTGGGTGTATATACACACAATATATTGTTAGTGTGGGTGTATATACACACAATAAATTGTTAGTGTGGGTGTATATACACAATATATTGTTAGTGTGGGTGTATATACACAATATATTGTTAGTGTGGGTGTATATACACAATATATTGTTAGTGTGGGTGTATATACACAATATATAGTTAATGTGGGTGTATATACACACAATATATTGTTAGTGTGGGTGTATATACACACAATAAATTGTTAGTGTGGGTGTATATACACAATATATTGTTAGTGTGGGTGTATATACACAATATATAACTATATAAATTACAGACACACTTGCAGAGAAAGAAGCCGATGTTGCAATAAAATGGGGCAGATAGAAGATAGAATAACATTACAGAGAGTTAGATGATTAGTGTAAAAAGTAACTCACCAGCTAAAGGGTCAAAAGCCAGAAAGTCCGTCCGGTGAGCTGAACGCTTCTATCAGCCTGCCAGCTTCTATGGAAGAAAAAAAAAAAATGGGGTGAGCACGGGTACAGAGCAGCGCTGCGAATATTAGCGGGCTGTCATAGACAATACATAGAAACTAAAGACAGTTCACTTTATTTAAATGCACTATTTAATAAACAGATCAAAAAGACAAAACTAGCCCAAAAAACAAACACAAAGCACCAAGATGCGAGATTTCTACACCAGTGTGTGAAACGGGACCAAGTCACCAAAATGGTGCGGGGTCACACCTAAAGCGTCAGATGCAAATCGTGACCTAAATAGCGCAAATACCCGGAGATCTTCATGTCACTGCTCCGAGAACATTGCACAAGACAAAAGTGATTAACATTCAGCAATGAACAAAAAAGACAGGTCCAACAACTAGGAGGATCATACACCAGACAGGACGGTAATCACATGCACTCATGGGAACATTACTGCTATGGCAATCCGCATGATCCGAGGGAGCAAACAGTCACAGAATTTCCTGAAGCAACCGTTTCCTGGTCTAAGGCAGGAAAACACGACAAGGACTTCAATGTAAAGGAGCCATGAGTGCAAGATTTCCTGCATCAGCCAGCAGCTACCTTGTATCACTCCTAGGACCACGCCATCGATTGAAGAACTAGTGCAAGATCAAAAACCATCAACATGGTGCCTGAGGACCGTTCTAGGCCAACCGATGGGCTACATGAGGTGCACCGCAAGGGGCTATTCCTCACTCATACATAGTGATGACACTTATCACTGTGTAGAACTACCACTGGGACCACCACCAAACAAGAGGCTGGCAATTGTGTCCCCCCATCTGAATGGAGCAGCAGTGTCAGTGGGAGCAATGGTCACACGAGCACTACCATTATCAGAGATCTATATTACTGCAGGAACAGATTTTTACTTGAAGAAATTTCTATACCAAATCTGACGTTTATGTCTTGCTCCAGCAACTATTGTGCCTGTAATAGGCCAATCCAAGGAAAAACGGATGGCACTTACCGGTAAAATCAAATTCTTTATTTCAAATGATAAAACATTATTGTTGGAGAATGGGAGCGGGAATGCAGGAGATGATGGCCGTTTCGCGCTGAGATTGCACTTCTACGGGTCACCGGGAGACCCGTAGAAGCGCAACCCCGACGCGAAACAGCCATCATCTCCTGCACTCCTGCCAATTATGTTTTATCGTTGAAATAAAGAATTGGATTTTACCGGTAAGTGCCATCCGTTTTTTCCTTGGATTGGACTGTTATTATCTGTATTTTCTGGATGGGCACCCGGTTGCTTTTACAGGTTAGCAGCTTGTAAAGTGTAAGCGATTGTCACACTGCATACACTAGCATAGAGGGTCAGGCTTTGTATGGTGCGGCTTGCATTTTTTCTTTTAAGTGGACCTGTAATACGATATCCTGCAATGACTTTATCCCAATACTAGAAATAAAACCCAACTAACGCACCACCAGGTGCACGGATCATGCGGTCTGTGCTCAACAAATAAAGAAAGAATTACAGCTCACACGTTTCAATGCAGCTAAAATTGGCTTTTATTATAGCACTCCAGTGTTTTGTTTTTTTTTTGGGGGGGGGGGGGGGGGGGGATTTTTCACCACTGGAATGGTGCTTCAAACGCAAGTCCTCTGCCTCTGGTCATATACTCCCCCTCCGGCATCCACCGTTTTTCGGTGCTGCTCCGGTCCCCCGGCACCATCTCGTGAGAGCAGCATTTGACTGGTCGGAAGTCAGAAGCCACATCACAAGTTCTCAGTGCGAGTCTACGAGAGCCAGGACGAGGCCTGAACAAGGCTCTCGGACTTGCATTGATTAGTGACCTCCGGCTCTCTCCAGCCAACAATGGAGCAGTTGGCAGGTCACAAAACGGAGCGGCGGTAAAAAAAAGATGGAAACGCCGAAGGCGAGTATCAGGGGGCTGGTGATTTGGATTTTAAGCACCAGCTCAGCAGGGGAGAAAATAAAAACTGCTGGAGTGGCGCTTTAAATAATCCACAGGAAACCGGCAAGGAAAAATGCAAAACACGAAACGCATTTCAGATCACTTATGATCCTTTATAGCCTAAAATCTAATCAGTTGTCATTTACTCGCCTGTTTCGAGGGGCAGATGAATGTGCAAGGGTTTTGGGCTTCATCTTTTCCACTTATCATTGCAACTGATTAGTGAGCTTTTTTATTTAGAGATCATTGAGTGACTGCGATCCTGTTCGGCTACGTTCACACGTCCCATAATCCTCTATTAGAACGGATCCAGCAGCAACAAACTGACAAAAAAACTTTGTCAAAACGAATCTAGTTGAAATCAGTTTTTTTGTAGCCTGACAAAGAAGCTGTGTCTGCAAAACGCAGTCGACGGATCGCTCTAATGGATGATTACTGGACATGGGAATATAACCTTAGGCCTCCATTACACATCCGCATAAAACCGGTAATCGTGTCAGCATTCCGGATAAAGCAAACTAAATTGTAAAGCTTCTCCTATACTTCGCAATGTGACGCCCAGTCTCATGGATTCATGTGCTGTACGTGTTTTTCCGGACCCATAGGTTTGTATTGGCCCTTCCCATCCATGCGGCCGGAAAGAAAAAAATTCATGTATATAGCACCATAGGTTATAATGGGTACGTGTACCATCAGTGTAACAAATATACCAAGCATACTGGAAACATGGATGTGTGACGAAAGGAATGACGTTCCCATTAACACTCGTCTAAATGGGCCAAAGAGGTCTGCAGCAGCCGAGACATCATGACTGTCCACAACACGGCTTGTACCCGGTCGTGGACTGGAGACTGCCTTACCCTACATGTTGTATAGGTTATAGAGTGATTGGGTTGTGCACAGAACTTTCTGCATAGCTGATGTGTGTCATGTCTGCTCTCTAGTCATCCGTTGCTAGTTTTCACATCCTCTTATTTCTGTTGAATGTTCACTCCGCCATTTCTGAAAGCAGCAGGAGTTTCCGTGAGTTGTAACAGATGTGGACGGCCAGCTGGAGTCTGCAGTCATTCTCTCCACGCCCTTACACTGCCAGCAGTGACTGCAGAATACAAAAATGGTGAAACTTCACAGGACTTCATTTATCCACAATATGAACGGAGGTCTCTTAAATGTTTCTACCAAACAAGCATGGCATCTCCCACCGGGTGCTGCGACACCATGACCGCCCACCGGGTGCTGTGACACCATGACCGCCCACCGGGTGCTGCGACACCATGACCGCCCACCGGGTGCTGCGACACCATGACCGCCCACCGGGTGCTGCGACACCATGACCGCCCACCGGGTGCTGCGACACCCTGGTGGGGCCGGTACAGATGTGACTTCGTTCTCATGTGGCTGACCTATGGGAAAAATCAGAAGGTTCTGCACGCACAACTCCCTCATGTCACAGACAACTCGTTCTACTCCAGCATCAATGGCAACCAAGGGAACGTTCTGCTCCAAGAGCTGCAGACGACGAGAGACAGATCCTTGCAGCATGACTGCAGCCCTTCTCCTGGACTACACAGAGAGCGCAGCAATCCTCCATCTCACGGGAAACACAGAGTGATAACTGGCACTGGATTTACTGCAATCATTGGAGGGATACAGGAGAGTCCTTGAGTTGTTCTTCTTCCCGATGTGACTTCAGGTGAAGCCATCAGACGTGACCGTACTGTATGTGTTTCATCACTGGCAGCCATTCAGCTTTCTAGAAGCTTTGAACAGCAAATCTGCTTTCTGAAAGAAGGGGGTCTCTAGAATTACAGACATCTTCTATGCTTAAATCCAATAGCCCCCCACCCCCATCAGGAAAAAAAAATAAAGTCACTAACCCAATGTCACCAAATACTAAAGGCCTGATTACACCAGTAAGGCACCTTGAAATGCAGCAAGAAACATTATTGCATAATACAAGGCTGTGTAAAAATTTTGCAGCTTTTGGCCGTTTTCCATCATCACTGAATCTGTCAAAAAGATTTGCTACCCATCGGAGAGTAGCATATTGTAGGGGCAGAGACCCTGATTCCAATAATGTACCACTTACTGGGCTGCTAAGTGTAGTTCTTATAAAAATCGCCATTTTAATCAGCAGATTATCAATAGAGGACTAGTAAACTTGCTGCCATGTAGTCCTCCATATTCAGGGGGTCAGTATAAACTTGCCCCCACCACGGATTGGCAGCTTTCTGTATACACTGCATAGGCAGAAAGCTGCCAATCAGTGGTGGAGGAAGGTTACACAGAGTTCAACATTAAGAAAACTGGTAGATGCGCAGAAGATAAAATAGATTTTATCAAAACTGCAGCAAGTAGCCAAAAAAAAGTGATTGATCACTGGAATCAGGGTCTATGCCCCTACATCATGCTGCTCTCAAATGGGATAGCAAAAACCTTATGAGATTCTTTTTAATGGATTCAATACATCTTGACGAACAAGACTGGCATTCGGTAATTTAACAGAAGATCGCTATTTAACTGGCAAGCTCAAGATTCAGCAACTACATGATCTATAATGTAGTCTTAATCCGGCAAAGTCCGTGTAAAGTTTCAGCCACTCTGTGCAGCTTGCGGTGTTCACTGCCTGTTGTCAAGTGTAATCTGTTTCTATAAGCAGAGATGCTAAGGCAGATTACAAAAAGTGCTCCTGTTTTTCTGCGTGACCAGTTGTGCTCACTGCTCAGGCATAACAAAGAGGAGAGTTCGGTTCAAAACAGGCAAGTCAACGGCAGGCGTGGTCCACCGATAAAGCTAGCAGACTGCCTACGAAGAGAGTATGAGTCAGGATTGTTCCTGGACATATTATATTGGTATCGGCATCAAATCATTTTTAACTTGAGTACAGGATGATGGATACAAGTCATGTAATTTTATTCGGAGAAGCATAGAGTCTAGATCATGAGAGGTAATTATCCCCCTCTACTCCTGCTTGGTCAGGCCTCATCTGGAACACTGTGCCCAAGTTCACATTTTTTTGTGAATGGCAAACTATGTAATTGGAGGAAAGATGTATGGACAAATGTACAGAGATATTCTTGGAAAAAAAACTGCTGCCATCTACCAGGATGATGAAGAGGAAATGAGGGTGGACATTTCATCAAGACAATGATCCCAAACACACCGCCAAGGAAACTCTCAATAGGTTTCAGATAGACTAAATCTGCTAGAATGACCCAGGCAATCACCTGACCTGAAACCAATAGGACATTTGTGGAAGGAAATAAAGCGGAGAGTTCATAGAAGAAGCCCAGAGGAAATTCAGGAACTGAAGAGTGTGTGAAAGAATGAGCCATAATCCCACCTGAGCAATGCATGCAACTAGTTTCTCCATACAGGAGGCATCTAGAAGCTGTCATCACCAACAAAGGGACTTGTATGAAGTATTACATTTCAGTAAGCGTGTTCGATACTTATTTCACCCGCTGTATGCAAAACAGTTGGGAAAGGGTTAACAAAAGGCTGGAAAGGCAAGTGATACCGTACTAATGAAAAATAGCTGGAGGGTGAATTTCAACTAAGTCACTTGACTGTGTATAATGAGTGTGTTAGAGAGGTAGAGTCTCTAAGAAGCAAGGACGGTCAGAGGTTTATAAAATATGGCTGTAAGACATTTCCTAATCATCGCATTCTTGGTTTCTTTACATTTTACACAGAATCACAATAGTGTTCCCTATATAAAAAAAAAAAAAAAAAATCTTCAGGCCTAATTCAGACATTTTTCTCATGCATAAACACACTGACCATTACTAATCAATGTTTTTCACCCACATTTCATCAGTGTTTGGTCCAGTTCTGCAGAGGCAGAGTCCATATTGGCAGCGTTGATATCAAATGGACCGACTCCTAAAATATATAATTAATTGGGTAGCTCAATGCAGTATGCGCTGAATTTTCTTTTATATGAATTTGGGAAAGCTATGAAATGTCATAAATGTCTGTCCTGTTCGTGATCTTAGGATCTCGGCTTTTAGCCGAGATGAATCTGTGCTGCACTTTATGTACATGCTCAGTAGTGACCAGTCCTGTGGAGTCATAGATGAGATGAATCTGTGCTGCACTTTATGCACATGCTCAGTAGTGACCAGTGCTGTGGAGTCATAGATGAGATGAATCTGTGCTGCACTTTATGTACATGCTCAGTAGTGACCAGTGCTGTGGACTCATAGATGAGATGAATCTGTGCTGCACTTTATGTACATGCTCAGTAGTGACCAGTGCTGTGGAGTCATAGATGAGATGAATCTGTGCTGCACTTTATGTACATGCTCAGTAGTGACCAGTGCTGTGGAGTCATAGATGAGATGACTCTGTGCTGCACTTTATGTACATGCTCAGTAGTGACCAGTGCTGTGGAGTCATAGATGAGATGACTCTGTGCTGCACTTTATGTACATGCTCAGTAGTGACCAGTGCTGTGGAGTCATAGATGAGATGAATCTGTGCTGCACTTTATGTACATGTTCAGTAGTGACCAGTGCTGTGGGGTCATAGATGAGATGAATCTGTGCTGCACTTTATGTACATGCTCAGTAGTGACCAGTGCTGTGGAGTCATAGATGAGATGAATCTGTGCTGCACTTTATGTACATGTTCAGTAGTGACCAGTGCTGTGGGGTCATAGATGAGATGAATCTGTGTTGCACTTTATGTACATGCTCAGTAGTGACCAGTGCTGTGGGGTCATAGATGAGATGAATCTGTGTTGCACTTTATGTACATGCTCAGTAGTGACCAGGGCTGTGGATTCATAGATGAGATGAATCTGTGCTACACTTTATGTACATGCTCAGTAGTGACCAGTGCTGTGGGGTCATAGATGAGATGAATCTGTGCTGCACTTTATGTACATGCTCAGTAGTGACCAGTGCTGTGGGGTCATAGATGAGATGAATCTGTGCTACACTTTATGTACATGCTCAGTAGTGACCATTGCACACCTATGTCACTATGTCATCCCTGTGCTGTCTTTTATGGGCAATTTTGATCCATTATGTAGATCAAAACAGGCATGTCTCCGTGATTGTCTTACAGACACAAGGTCCACAGATATGTGAACGAGCCGCATAGATTTTAACAGATGTTTTTCACGAGAAAACCACGAAAGGGAGAATGGACTTCTGAATGAGCCCTAAAACGTAGCTACGATTTTACTCCCGAATAGCCTGTGGCTCCAGTGGTTGCGCTACAGGACTCCAGCAATAGTGTGGTGTGTCGGCGTCTGACACTTTCTGGCTGTAGTGGAGACGTGTCCCTACTATAGCCGGGAATTGGGTACAGTGGTCAGATGATGACGACACCACAGCATTGCTGACATCTGACAGTCGGAGACACGTCTGAGGGAAGTGGCAAGGATTAGTGAGGTATTACGCCTGTTAAAATTTTATACCATCGTCAGCAATTTGTAGAAGATTTTATAGGCCTGGAAAGTCCCTTTAAGTCTTCTAGTGATTTTAAAGCAAGAAAAGCACCTCAACTCCACAGTCCTGTTTACACACGAATGACGCAGCAAAGGGGAAAATTCCAAGACACTTGATACCAGGATAGCTGTTCAATCTAAGACTGTATTTTTAAGCCACATACCCCAAACTCAAATTTCTATCAAAGTATCCCAAATACCAATATATAAATTCATTTTCACCAGTTTTCTGGCATAAGATTAAAACCTATGGCATTTGGGTTACAAGTTATACTGATTAAATTTGGGCACGACTTTTATCCCCCCAAAAAATGTAACCATCAGACAAAATGGACAGGGTACAAAGTCACATCGAGTTCAACACTTTTACGTTACTAGAACGCGTCAAAACAAGAGGTCCGGCTCAATGAGACAAGCGACATGAGGATGGATTTATCGAATGCTGACACAGGCGCATTGTCATAGTCCTCCTAAGATATACTGATGGGGGAGTTAGGTTGTGAGCCCCACTGGAGACGGTGATGAGGTCTGTGAAGTGCTGTGGAATATAATGGCGCTATATCAGCAAAGCATAAGAGGATGACAAATGCTTCTGAATCTGCTTATGGCCTTTTTAGTCTAAAAAACAAAATAACATCACTGCAGGAAGAAAAGCTGTTGGCTGAAAGGTGTCCGGTGAATAACCCAAACACAGCCACACACTGTGATCCTCTGACAGGCCAGGCCAAAAGGTTTTTTTTTGGTTGTCCCACCCCCCATGCGGCATATCTATACAATATGTTCTGGATTCCTTAGTTAGACGTCTACGTTGAGATGTCCAAAAATATACAACCAGAGTAAGGAGAGAAAAAAAAATCTGGAACAGAAACTAAATATGTAAGGCATCAGAAGTCCTGGTTGTACCATGGTCACAAAACCGTATCATAAAAGCAGCAGTCATAAGTTGCTGTCCAATCCACAGGCAGCAAGAATCCGGTACTGGCTGTATGATCTCAAACAGTCACCGGGAGACTAGTCGGACAGGCGGGTCATCGGCGGCTTTACCCCACCAACTGATCAGACTGACAGGTCACCTCCTCTATGTGCACGTATAGGGAGAGAGCTGTAACTCAAGGGCAGTGAGAAGCAACCGCAGATCCACCTGACTTGTCTCCAGTGCGGCTTGGTCCCAGGCATCTTTCAAAGTAGGTTTTTCTCTGAAACGCTACTGAGCTCATACAGCCAGTGCCTGACGCATGCTATCCATGGCTCAGGCAGCATGTATCAGCCATCAAGATTCACTTTAAACCACCACTGATTGGTGGCCTTTTAATAGCCTTTTCTAGACAGGAAAAACACTCTTCCATTGCACACGAAAGATCAGTAATAGTTCTGGTTGCATAGCCTGCCATCGCTCTTAGTAGTACATCACAATGTGCTACAAAGAATGGTTTTTAAGAAAATCAAAAGATCATTTCACCTGATAAATTAGCATTTTGCTTGTTAAGTGATTGGCGGCCTGTTTACACTGGACTGTTATTTGGAAACAAGCGTGTTCCCGGGATTGTTCGTTCATGGTAACCGTTCAGCCTAAATGAACCCTTAGAAACCTAGCTGAAGCACATACACTGCTCAAAAAATGAAAGGGAACACAAATACCACATCCTAGATATCTCTGAATGAAATATTCCAGTTGTAAATTTTTATTCATTGCATAGTGGAATGGGTTCAGGAAAATAAACATAATTATCAATGTAAATCAAAATGAATATCCCATGGAGGTCTGGATTTGGAATGATACTCAAAATAAAAGTGGAAAATCAAATTATAGGCTGATCCAACTTCAGTGGAAATGCCTCATGACAAGGAAAAGATGGCTCAGTATTGTGTGTGGCCTCCACGTGCCTGTATGACCTCCCTACTGTACAACGCCTGGGCATGCTCCTGATGAGGTGGTGGATGGTCTCCTGAGGGATCTCCTCCCAGACCTGGACCAAACCATCCACCAACTCCTAGACAGTCTGTGATGCAGCGAGACATGATGTTCCAGATGTGCTCAATCGGATTCAGGTCTGGGGAACAGGCGGGCCAGTCCATAGCTTCAATGCCTTCATCTTGCAGGAACTGCTGACACACTCCAGACACATGAGGTCTGGCATTGTCCTGCATTAGGAGGAACCCAGGGCCAACCGCAGCATATGGTCTCACAAGTGGTCTGAAGATCTCATCTTGGTACCTAATGGCAGTCAGGCTACCTCTGGCAAGCACATGGAAGGCTGCGCCACCCCACACCATTACTGACCCACTGCCAAACCGGTCATGCTGAAGGATGTTGCAGGCAGCAGATCGCTCTCCATGGCGTCTCCAGACTCTGTCACATGTGCTCAGTGTGAACCTGCTTTCATCTGTGAAGAGCACAGGGCGCCAGTGGCGAATTTGCCAATCCTGGTGATCTGTGGCAAATGCCAACCATCCTGCACGGTGTTGGGATGTGAACACAACCCCCGTCTGTGGACGTCAGGCCCTCAGACCAGCCTCATGGAGTCGGTTTCTAACAGTTTGTGCAGACACATGCACATTTGTGGCCTGCTGGAGGTCATTTTGCAGGGCTCTGGCAGTGCTCCTCCTGTTTCTCCTTGCACAAAGGCAGAGGTAGCGGTCCTGCTGCTGGGTTGTTGCCCTCCTACAGCCCCCTCCACATCTCCTGGTAGCGCCCCCAGCCTCTGGACACTACATTTGACAGACACAGCAAACCTTCTTGCCACAGCTCGCATTGATGTGCCATCCTGGATGAGCTGCACTACCTGTGCCACTTGTGTGGGTTGTAGAGTCCGTCTCATGCTACCACGAGTGTGAAAGCACAACCAACATTCAAAAGTGACCAAAACATCAGCCAGAAAGCATTGGTACTGAGATGTGGTCTGTGGTCCCCATCTGCAGAACCACTCCTTTATTGAGGGTGTCTTGATTATTGCCACAGGAAAGATGTATATCTTTGTACCGTGTTAGCCAGTAGATAGAAAAATATTCAGGATTGAGAGTCCTCAGTAGTTGATACCTTTTAATGGCTAACTGAAAAGATGGTAACACATTGCAAGCTTTCGAGACTACTCAGGTCTCTTCATCAGGCTAAACTAATACTAAATCTGAAGTCACATATTTTTGCACAATACAGCCTAGAAAAAATGCAACAGATAAGACAAGTGACGTGAAGCAGAACTATCAATATGGGAGAGGGAGAAACATAAATATAAACATTGGACCAGTTCATAGATAAGGAGTCCGGATGTTTTATGGTCCTCTGATTGGGGTCTAGTTCTGTGTTGTGATGCCCCCACAAGGTTTTAAAAGGAAATTCCTTAATTGATGTAAAAAGACAAATCCATGCGACACATTCATTCCAGCACTGAGAGTGTTAAAGGTCGTCATAAATTTGTACTCCCATATTGATAGTTCTGCTTCACGTCACTTGTCTTATCTATTGCATTTTTTCTAGGCTGTATTGTGCATAAATATGTGACTTCAGATTTTGTATTAGTCTAGCCTGATGAAGAGACCTGAGTAGTCTCGAAAGCTTGCAATGTGTTTCAGTTAGCCATTAAAAGGTATCAACCACTGAGGACTCTCAATCCTGAATATTTGATTATTGCCAATAATTTCCATCTGTTGTCTATTCCATTTGCACAACAGCATGTGAAATTGATTGTCAATCAGTGTTGCTTCCTAAGTGGACAGTTTGATTTCACAGAAGTTTGATTTACTTGGAGTTATATTCTGTTTAAGTGTTCCCTTTATTTTTTTTTTTTGAACAGTGTGTGTATAATATATATATATATAGATAGAAGTGCACCCCTACCTTTGTTCTATAGAGCAACTCTGCATAACCCTCACTGACCCAGAGTCTACAAAGCTCAGAAAAGCCAATCACGGTTCAAAGGTTAGGACAACAGTTCATTGTAAGCTGAAAAAAGAATTCCTTTGCTATGTAAGCCTATATCTTGCTCCTTATGCGATTGATAGAGTCTTCACCAGCAGATGTTCCATAATTACTTTGCAAATAAAGATTAGAATTAAGAACAATTTAGCGCCAGCCTTCAGGAAGAGCTGCAATGATACACGACATAAAGGGCTCTTAACAACACATTTATTTAAATCACGTAAAAAAAAGCATGGAGGCGGATAGATAGAAGCCTGTCCTGAGGTCAGAAGGCACACGGCAGAACACCTATTCAGTTTAATGGTAGAAAACATGCTGCAAAGTACACGGCTTCAAACATACAGCAAGGGAAAAAAAGAAAAGTTTAATTTGCCTTGTTCCAAGCCCCCCCCCCCAATAATAAGTCAGCAGTAAAAGGGACACTGATTTGTTGGGTGGATTTGTGTCATACATGTGGAGGAAGTGTTAACATGACGGACTGCGGTATTAGTGCACACAAGGGATCAGCGGGGATCACAGTCACTGTGCACGGAGGTGGCAGGTGTGTATGTGCTCAGAAGGAGGCACACAGCCTCCAGCATGGAGCGGGGCTGGAGGGACAGGCCCCTCTGTACTGCCACCTCAGCACAGCCTGTATTACCGGTATGGGGGAGGGGACATCTTAAAGGGCCAGATCTCCCTGCCAGCTCAGCATACAGCACAGTCTATTCTCTGGATCAGTTTTCAGTTTAAACGAGTCATGGCCAAATATTTGCACTCTTCATTAAAACATGTTTCTAAAAAAATATATGCAAACCGAAGATTATTAAAGTAATGACAAGCCCTGTTGTATCATGACCACATATATGACATTATGGTAGATAAAGATTCTTTATCACCGATGTAGCAAAAACCACAAACGATACAAGTAGAGGAGGGGGCACTTCTGTTAATCCATGATAAATTTTTAGATTTTTTTTATTACTTAAAGTGAAAATTTACGAAGCAAAGCAAGTAACCTCCACGCTTAATCACAATCAGCCCCTCGTTCAGATTCCTTCAGAACACAGAATGTCTGGAATTAAGGAATGTGGCTGCACAGAGGAAAGTGTGTTCAAGGAGTCTGAAAAATAAGAAAAAGAGAACAAAACCTACAAAATGATCATCAGACAGACAGCCGCAAGGACAGATTGGTAAATATCCCTGTAATAAAGTCACCTCCTATTCTAGATCTGTAACAAGTAGTGTGGAGAAGGCTCAGAGATCCAGCGTGTGACCATATGGTGCAATACTATGCACAGGACTAAGCTAAGGCTGGGATCCAACAACTACTACACACTGCACCCAAAAAAGGTGGTTTGCAGATGTGCCTCACATGGATACAGTCAGATCAAATAGTCAAACAGTCTAAAAACATGACGGTTGACGTCTGTCTTCTATGGAAGACAAACACCAATGGAAAGGGTCAAATCAAGGCAAAATGTCCATATTTTTATACCATTTGCCTCATTGAACTGAATGAATAAGTCAAGGGCACATCTTAAATGAAAAAAAAACAATATGGGCTATCTAAACAGAAGTCCCACATTGCGGGCCGATCAGGAATGACCAAGACTTTTCTGGATTTGTATTTTAAAAAGGAAATGTCTGCCTTGTACTGAGGGGCTAGTGACAAGCATATGACATCTGTACTGCACTAATGCAGCCTTGTCTCTGTAACCCAAACTGGGGTAGAATAACTTTTAACCAGCGACTTCATGTGGGCAAAACTCACACAAGCGGTTTAATCCAGGAACACCTAACAAATAAGAATATGTGATCATATTTTGTGTGCGAGCAAACGGAAAGAAGGCCCTTTACATGGGACATGAAAATTTGCAGTGTCAGCGATTACTCAGTGAAAACTAACATTTGTTGGTAATGGGATATTTTATGATAACCTAAAAAGTTAGCAAAGTTTCTCCCTATCACCAACAGGAAAAAACAAGCAAAGTTACACAAACATACGATTATTGTAACACAAACGCATGTTACATGAATGACTCGCTTTATCTTATTCTGTAAAAGAAACCTAAGGGATTGTGCACGGCCATAAGAACAGGTTACAAGAAAACTAAAAGCTACAATCTCTAAAGCCAACCATGCTCTACAGCTAGGGCCAAATGAAAACAGACCAGAGAGACAATTTAGTTTAGTTCTAACTCTAGAAATAATCAACTTGATCAATTTTTCTCAGTCTAAAGCTTTGTACGCATTATTGTAGGTGACAGGCTAAGAGAACGTTTTACCTACAAATTAATCCTCCACATAAACGTTTAGAGACCCGACAAGGCGGAGATCAGATTAAAAGGAATCTTTAGACTGTTGGCGTCAGAAGAGACACCGATGAAAACAAACCTAAACTTTCTAAAAAAGCATTAAACTGATAAAGGGTTCATATTGCTTGTTCTTCTAAGGAGAGCTGGAAATATCAGGTCTGCGTTTCATTAGCAATATGGCCAGCATAAGCAGCGAAGGACTAAGGGGGATGTGAACCTGCTCCTAACTTATTAGGACACGTGTAGCTTATACGAGAGGAGTCCAGATGTTACAGCGGGCTGCGTTCTTCCGGCTACGCTACATGCTTGAGAACTCAGGATAAAGGGCCACAGAAAGACTTATTGTTGATGACCAGAAAACTAGAGACTCTACAACAGGCAAGTTGCAGGTCGGCCATTTTTCCTTCCATCAGATACCAGTTCAATCACCCAGAATAAGAACACTTCATATACTGCTCAGAAATAATCTGGCCAATTATTTATACTTATGGGGTAGATCTTTCTTCTCTGGGAAAAGTGTGCGTCAGCAAGTAAAGTTGCTTGTGAACTGACTGAGCCCACTCAGATTTTCACTAGCAGAGATTGCAACAGAGACTGCTGACTGGGAGCTGGATTAGGAGGATTTCACCTCCCCCCTAGCCTAACTCTGCATAGCCCTCCCACCCCAGGCCTCATTCTATGCCAACGTCACCACTTCAGGCCCAGGTTAAACCTCTACTACTTACTAGATGCAGGATTTAACCCTCCCCTCCCTGGACGACTGACAGGACGCCCGACAATCCACACGTTATATGGAAGGGCCAGCGTTCTAGAAAACACCAGCTTCCCCGTGCACTGTCCTATGTGATAGTGATGGTAACAGGTAGACAACGTTAGGAGACACTGTCACTAAAGATACAACACCAGAATTCGCACTGCAGAAAGGAACATTACAATCTGATACTTTTTACACAAACTTCATAGGAAGACAAACAGAACTCCGCAGAGGCATGATCCCCCCAGAATTATACACGTCACCGCCGCGAGGTGCCAATCACCAGGTACAGCCCTCCAGTACTCACAGCCAATAGTGGGCACAGCACAGGGGAAAGTTGTCAGACACGTTCAGTAATGATCGACGGTAACGATTGTCGTGACCCAACTATCTGATGAGTCACAGTTTACCGCACAGGACGCTTACCGCACATGTCGCGGCCTTTCGGCAGATTAATGACAGACTGGGGATATCAGCGATTCATTCGTGGGAACTTTGTGTTTTTTCGTTCTACTTATTGACAGGGGTAGAGGAGTTGTAATAAGATTTTGGTTCTAGGTGCAGAGGACAGGAATGATGGGGGCAGTGGAGTCCGATCACTGCTTATGGGAAGATGCAGGAAGAAGGGGTCCAGCTGGCAGCAGGGGAAGGGGTGATCCTGCACTGCAGGTGGATCCAGAGAGGAGGCAGAGGATCCAGCAGAGCTGACAGCCAGGAGCCATCGATCCGCTCCAGCAGAGGACACATATGATGCAGGCACGTAGCAGTCAATGACAAGTGCTGCCCCACTGCCTCAGTCTGCACTCTCCACGTAGGCGCAGCCGCCTTCCCCCCCCCAGTGCCGCGCTGGCACATCCCCCTCACTACACCGGAGCAGCCCCGAGCCCTCCCCAGCCGCCGCCGCCGCCCTCACACTCACTCCGTGTCCCGATCCGCTGACTGCCGGGGAAAGCGTCGGCCGCTTCGTCCAGCGCTTATATAGAATGGCCCCTAGCCTATCAATAGGGGGAACGTCATCTGCCGCGACACGTCAGCCAGAGGATGGGACTGGAGAAAGCGCGAGGACCGGAAGCGGAAATGCGTCACCAGGAGACCGGAACAAACTTTTTTTTTTAAATTTTTAAACAAACTTTATTGCATCATTTATTGTTGACAGCTGGTTGTGGGGCGGGGAGCGCTGTGTAAGGGCTGTGTGCGCACTGCAGGGGGCCGGGGCTACTAGCAGCAATGACCCTCGGCCCAGCGCCCGCTGCTGGGAGGGACTGGCATCTACACTGGTGTTTGCATTTTACTACCAAACATACATTCTGCAGTGTAATATTCACAGAAATGTGAAAATATTAAAGAAGCTGTCCCTGCATGACATTGATCCTCATAATATAGTGCATCATATTATATAGCGCTGTGCACTTACAATTGCTCATTTTGCCTTTCTACCCAGATAATTCTCTTTTCCATTAGGTCTGTGACATCACGGTATTAAACTGACTAGCTGAATCCTTCTAAGCTCTATGTAGAAACGAGGTCCATTTTCCCTGTATGAGCCATGAGTCACTGCAAAATTCCCTGGCAGTGGGGAGGATGCAGCAGCTGGGTCAGGAGTTGAAGAGGGGAATGATACAAGCAGGGACAAGAGACTTCCCGTTTCTACGTAGAGCAGAGAAAAGAGAATTAGCTAGGTAGAAGGGAAAAATGAGCAATTGTTACTACACAGTGTGAATAATTTGATGATTGCAATAAAATAAGCTGATAAAAACTTGGCTGGGAGGAGGAGGGCTTCTTAATTCCTTCCCAACATGCTCAACAAGAGCTGCATTCCAGCAGCAACGTCCACAATCCGTGCTAGCACGGATTGCGTGCGTTTAACCCTTCTGATGTCGCTGTCAATAGTGACAGAGTCGAGCTAATTTTTCAAAATTCGGTTCAGATTACGATCGGCGGCGAATATTGTTTTTTCAATATTTGACGAACATAGCTGAGCGTAATTGGAGTCAATGGGAGTAGAAATTACCGACTATGTTCGGAATCAATCCTCAAACATAAATTCGGCACAAATAGATTATATGGCATAAATATGGAAAATTCAGATTCGACGACCGATTGCGAGCATATTTGCTCAACGCTATTGACAACGATATCGCAGCGGGAGGGAGCCCCCTCTGTGCTCCCATCGGTACAACGCGATGCAATCGCATTATGACAATGGTCTGCATTATCACCCCAGGCCGTAAGATAGCTGCGGGGTCCCCCAGGGACTGTAGCCTATTAGCTCATGCTCCGAGCACGAGCTGACATGCCTCTTCAGTGCATGTCAGACGCGCTGCTCTAATGCATTGCAGAATATTACATTAGCGATCTGTGAACTGTAAAGTGTTAGGAGTCAGATTTCTACATCTCCTAGGTTGAAATCTAGACCCTTACATTCTGCAGTCTCCTGCGCTTCATCTGCTGCAGAGGAGATTGCAGAGGAGAGTGCCTTGCAGCAACTCTTTCCAGAGGCTAAGTCCTTTGTTCCCTTAACTGAGCATGCTCATGGGACGAGCTCCCATTGGAGTTCGGGAGTCAGGTGCTCAGGTCCTGTGTCTAATCCTATTGGCTCCTCTTGGAGCCTTGGAGATTTCCGGAAGGTCCCATTTGGTCTAAAAAGCGCACATGGCTGTTCCGCCATGCGCTAGTATTTTTCATACTTACTGCTGTATGTTTGCTGATGGATGCTTGGACTGGTGAATTACTTATTAAGAAACCCCTTCCCTCTGATAATACGATTTTGTGAGTGTTTGGGTTCAGCCAGTAGCAGCGCTAGCGCCAGCGCGCCTATGCTGCATCTACCTCAGCAGCTAGCGTCCTGCATCGCGCTTGTGATATAGCGGTGCCATCTCTGCGGCACAGTTTATGCCGCGCTGCGCTTGCAGTCTTGCCCGGCGTTCGCAGTTGCGATGCCACGCACACGTCCAGTTACGGTAGGTCCTTTCGGATGTAGTGACGTTATTTTTATAAATACTCCGGTGACCGGTTACCGCATGTGTGCTGCTGAGTACCTGTGCTGTCAACAGGCTCAGCGTTTTCAGTTCCATTGTCTGCCATTGTAGCTCTGTGTCCATAACAGAGACTGCTAATTTGCTTTGGGTGCACTTAAACCCTGTGCACATTACCGCCATAGTGCTCTGCATCTACTAGCTGCGTTTTTTCCATCCTCCGCACGGTGGACCCCGAGCGGCGAAGGCACTTTATATTTTTTATTTAGTGCCTTCCGCCACTCCTAACATGAAGTTGATGTCCTATCCTGACACAATGTAAAAAAGTTAATAAAAATTGTAAAATTATATATATATATATATTTATACACACACACACACACACACACACACATAAAGTACAGACCAAAAGTTTGGACACACCTTCTCATTCAAAGAGTTTTCTTTATTTTCATGACTATGAAAATTGTAGATTCACTCTGAAGGCATCAAAACTATGAATTAACACATGTGGAATTATATAATTAGCAACAAAGTGTGAAACAACTGAAAATATGTCTAGATGTGGTAAAGCGGACCCAAGACAGGGTACTCAGAAGGAAGCTAAGAAAAAGGAAGCAAAACTTCTTTCCTGCATGCTGACCAACGCAAGAAGCCTGACCAATAAGATTGAAGATCTGGAGTTGGTAATGTATGAGGAAAAATACGACATAGTAGGAATAACTGAGACATGGTTAGACGACAGCTATGACTGGGCGGCTAACTTGCAAGGATATGATTTGTTTAGGAGGGATCGTAAAAAAAGGAAAGGGGGTGGAGTCTGTCTATATATAAAGTCCACTTTAAAACCCACACTAAGAGAAGATATACAAGAGGGAAGCGAAGAGGTGGAGTCTCTATGGGTGGAGATACAAGGAGAGAAAAGTAATAAAATCCTCATAGGGGTTTGTTATAAGCCACCAAATATACCAGAAACCACTGAAAATCTATTATTGAAACAAATAGACAATGCAGCAAATCACAACGAGGTGATTATTATGGGGGACTTCAACTACCCCAACATAGACTGGGAAACTGAAACCTGCGTATCTCAGAAAGGAAGCCAATTTCTGTCAGTGACCAAGGATAATTATCTGTCACAACTTGTGCAGGGCCCAACTAGAGGGACAGCCCTTCTGGACTTAATGTTAAGCAACAGGCCAGATAGAATAACAGAAGTACGAGTCGATGGGCCCCTAGGGAACAGTGACTACAATATAATACAATTCCACTTGTCCTTCAGTAAGGTGCCCTGGAAGGGGGTTACAAAAACGCTGAATTTCAGGAAGCAAAGTTTAATCAGCTTAGTTTGGACCTTCGCCGAATTGATTGGGACAATGTCCTCAAAAATAGGAGCACAGAAAATAAATGGGAAATATTTAAATCAGTTTTACACACCAACTGCGAGCTAGCCATACCGTACAGAAATAAAAGGGCTAGGAACAGGAGAACACCAATGTGGCTAAATAAGGATGTAAAAAGGGCAATAAATAACAAGAACAAGGCATTTAAGAAGCTAAAACAAGAAGGCAATGAAGAAGCATTAAAAAGTTATAGAGAAAAAAATAAAATGTGTAAAAAACAAATACATTTAGCAAAAGTGGAAACTGAGAGACTCATTACTAAGGAAAGTAAAACAAACCCCAAACTATTCTTTAATTATATAAACAGTAAAATTATTAAAATTGATGGTGTCAGCCCTTTAAAGAACAATGAGGGTGAAATCATAGAGAGCGATGTGGGAAAAGCAAATGTTTTAAATACTTTTTTCTCAACGGTGCTCACACAGGAAAAAGATTTGCCAGGGGAAATGCAGAGTGATAATGTAAACTCCCCATTAAGTATTACCTGTCTAACCTAGGAAGAAGTGCAGAACCGCCTTAGTAAGATTAAAATTGACAAATGACCAGGCCCTGATGGCATTCACCCTCAGGTATTAAGGGAGTTAAGTAATGTGATAGACAGGCCTCTATTCCTTATATTTAAAGACTCTATAGAAACAGGGTCTGTTCCTTTTGATTGGCGGCAAGCAACTGTGGTACCAATATAAAGGGGTGTAAAAGGGAACCTGGAAACTATAGGCCGGTAAGCTTAACATCTGTTGTGGGTAAAATTTTTGAAGGGTTTCTAAGGGATACCATTATGGAATATCTCAATGTTAATAAATGTTTAACTCCATATCAACATGGATTTATGAAGGATCGCTCCTGTCAAACTAACCTGATCAGCTTCTATGGGGATGTAAGCTCTCAAATGGACCAAGGAGAATCATTGGATGTCATTTATCTCAACTTCTCTAAAGCATTTGACACTGTCCCACATAAAAGATTGGTAAGTAAGATGAGAAAGCTTGGGCTAGGGGAAAATGTGTGTAGATGGGTAGATAGCTGGCTTAGTGATAGAATACAAAGAGTGGTTATTAATGGTGCATACTCAGATTAGGCCAGGGTTACTAGTGGGGTACCACAGGCAGTGGCGGATTATAATGAGGTCAATTTGGGCAGTTGCCCCGGGCCCAGTGGGGTTAAGGGGCCCACAGCCCAGGCCAGTAAATTGCCCCATTATAATCCGCCACCGCGCAGGGCCGGATTATAGGCAGGGCAGGCGGGGCTTCAGCCCCGGGGCCCCCACCACAAGAGCTTCTAAGGGGGCCCCCACCACATTCCTGCTGGCTGCTGCAATGGCACTCCATCTTCTCCCCACCTAAAAGTGAGTGACCGTGGGGGCGGCATTATGTGCTCTGCTACCAGCAGCATCTACAAGTAGCGTGAACGCTGATGCTGCTGGTAGCGTGCAAAGGCTTGTGATGAGATCACAGGAGGTAAGGTGTCAGGGCCTGCGATCATGTGACCCCTGTCTCCTCCCCTCCTGTGACCTCATCACAGGTCCTGTGCGCACAGCACAGAGCACTGAGAGCAGCCATGTATGTGGAGTGCGGCTCTGCGGGTGGAGGTAGGTGCTGGAGGCTCCATTATTCTCTATGTGGAGTGCGGGTGGAGGTCGGTGCTGGAGGCCCCATTATTCTCTATGTGGAGTGCGGCTCTGCGGGTGGAGGTCGGTGCTGGAGGCCCCATTATTCTCTATGTGGAGTGTGGGTGGAGGTCGGTGCTGGAGGCCCCATTATTCTCTATGTGGAGTGCGGCTCTGCGGGTGGAGGTCGGTGCTGGAGGCCCCATTATTCTCTATGTGGAGTGCGGATCTGCGGGTGGAGGTCGGTGCTGGAGGCCCCATTATTCTCTATGTGGAGTGCGGCTCTGCGGGTGGAGGTCGGTGCTGGAGGCCCCATTATTCTCTATGTGGAGTGCGGGTGGAGGTCGGTGCTGGAGGCTCCATTATTCTCTATGTGGAGTGGGGCTCTGCAGGTGGAGGTCGGTGCTGGAGGCTCCATTATTCTCTATGTGGAGTGCGGCTCTGCGGGTGGAGGTCGGTGCTGGAGGCCCCATTATTCTCTATGTAGAGTGTGGCTCTGCGGGTGGAGGTCGGTGCTGGAGGCCCCATTATTCTCTATGTAGAGTGTGGCTCTACGATTCGTGACCCCCGTCACGTGACGAGGGGGGCCCACAGAGTCTGAACTGCCCCGGGCCCTGGCTACCCTTAATCCACCCCTGACCACAGGGTTCTGTATTGGGCCCCCTACTATTTAATATATTTATTAATGATCTAGTGGATAGCTTACACAGTAAAATATCAGTATTTGCAGATGATACAAAACTATGTAAGGTAGTTAACACAAAGGAGGACAGTTTGCAACTACAGACAGATTTGAGTAAATTGGAGAATTGGGCTGAAAAATGGCAAATGAGGTTTAACACAGATAAGTGTAAGGTTATGCACATGGGAAGGAGAAACAGATGCTATAATTACTTACTAAATGGGAAACTGCTGGGGAAATCAGACATGGAAAAAGACTTAGGCATCTTAGTCAATAAGAAGCTAAATTGGAGTGCCCAGTGCCAGGCAGCTGTCACCAAAGCAAATAGGGTCATGGGATGCATTAGAAGAGGTCTGGGAACACGAGATGAAAACATAATTCTCCCTCTGTACAAATCACTCGTCAGACCACACTTGGAGTATTGTGTGCAATTTTGGACGCCGGTGCTCCATAAAGACATTACTTTACTTGAAAGAGTTCAAAGGTGGGCTACTAAAATGATAAATGGAGTTAGTTCACTACAATACCCAGAAAGGTTATCAAAATTAGGTCTATTTACTCTAGAAAAGAGAAGACTTAGGGGAGACCTAATATATATGTACAAGTATATCAGAGGGCAATACAGAGATCTCTCCAATGAACTGTTTGTACCAAGGACTGTGACAAGAACAAGGGGGCATTCTCTTCGCTTGGAGGAAAGACAATTTCTGCACCAGCATAGAAGAGGGTTCTTCACGGTAAGAGCAGTGAGGCTCTGGAATTCTCTTCCTGAGGAAGTGGTGATGGCCAACTCACTGAATGAATTTAAGAAAGGAATGGATGCTTTTCTTGTGAGTAACAGTATAGAAGGTTACGAATAACAGAATATTATAGGTAGATGGCTGACCCAGCTTAGGGGAAGGAATTTTTTTTCCCTATGGAGAAAATTGGCTTATACTATGTGGGTTTTTTGCCTTCCCCAGGATCAACAATGCAGAACAGCTGCACTAAAAATAGGCTGAACTAGATGGACACAGCGTCGGACTGGCCCACCGGAGAACCGGAGGATTCTCCGGTGGGCCCTGGCATCTGGTGGGCCCTGGCACCTGCTGGCATACAGGGCCAGCAGTTGCCTAGGGCCCCCGCTGCTCCAGGGGCCCCCAGCCAGTGGTGTGTCGCACACCATGCAGCTGCTATGGGGGCCCCTGCCAGCGGAGTAGCAGCGGGTGTCAGGAGGCAGGAGCCCCTGTCCCCGCTGCTAAAGAGAAATGAATATTCACTGCGAAGCAGTGAATATCATTTCAGGTCTCCACACCCCCAGAGGCCCCGCCCCCAGCCCAGTAAGCCGCTCTGCATCAGGGCCGGCGCCGCCCTCAGTTCCCTCTGCTCCTGACTCACAGCCAGTGGGCGATGACGTCACTACATCGCGCACCCGCTGTGTGTCTGGCAGAGGGGGCAGCTCCTGACACTGAAGCCGGGATCAGCGTGGGAGCAAGGAGGAGAGGTGAGTATTGTGTTTTTTTGTTTTTTTTTATATCTCTCTCACTCTCTCTATCTGTCTCTATCTATCTATCTATCTATCTATCTCTCTCTCTATATATCTCTCTCTCTCTCTCTCTATCTCTCTTATATCTATCTATCTTTCTATCTCTATCTATTATCTATATCAATCTATCTCTATATCTATCTCTATCTAATATCTATATCTATCTATTTCTATCTCTATCTATCTATCGCTCTATCTTTATATCTATCTTTCTATCTCTATATCTATCTCTATATCTATCTATCTATCTATCTATCTCTATATCTATCTTACTCTATCTATCTCTATATCTATTATCTCTATATTTATTATCTATCTAGCTACCATCTATATCTATCTATCTTTATCTATATATATCTCTATCTAATATCTATATCTATCTATCTCTATACCTATCTATCTATTTATCTATCCGTTATCTATCTCTATATCTTTTCTCTGTATCTATCTATATCTATATCTCTCGCTATCTATCGCTCTATCTCTATATCTCTCTATAGCTATCTATATATCTATCTATCTCTATATCTATCTCTCTGTATATCTATCTATCGCTCTATCTCTATATCTTTCTATCTCTATATCTATATATCTATCTATCTTTCTCTATCTACTTATCTCTATATCTTTTCTCTGTATCTATCTCTCTCTATATCTATATCTATCTATATATATATCTATTATCTCTATATCTATATCTATTTCTCTCTATATCTCTCTCTATATCTATCTATCTATTTATCTCTATCTCTATATCTATCTCTCTGTATATCTATCTATCTTTCTATCTCTATATCTATCTCTATATCTATCTATCTTTCTCTATCTATCTATCTATTTATCTCTATCTATTATCTATATCTATCTCTATCTATCTATCGCTCTATCTCTATATCTATCTTTCTATCTCTACATCTATCTCTATATCTATCTTGCTATCTATCTCTATATCTATCTATATCTATATCTATCTATTATGTCTATCTATCTAGCTATCTCTATTATCTATATCTACCTATCTCTATATCTTTCTATCTTACTCTATCTCTATATCTATCTGTTATCTCTATATTTATTATCTATCTTTATCTATCTCTATCTATTATCTATATCTATCTCTCTATCTATTTATCGATCTCTGTATCTATCTCTCTCTATATCTATCTCTCTCTCTATCTACCGCTCTCTCTATCTCTATCTATCTTTATATCTATATCTATCTATCTCTATATCTATCTATTATCTCTATATCTATCTACCTATCTATCTCTATATCTATCTCTATATCTATCTCTATATCTCTTTCTCTATAGCTATCTATATATTATCTCTATATCTATCTATCTATATATTATCTCTATATCTATCTATCTATCTCTATATCTATCTCTATATCTGTCTATCTATCTCTATATCCATATCTATCTCTATATCTATCTATCTCTATATCTATCTAACACTATATCTCTGTATCTATCTCTATATCTCATTATCTATCTATCTCTATCTCTCTCTTTATCTATCTATCCATCTATCTCTATATCTATCTCTATATCTATCTATTATCTCTATTATCTATATCTATCTATCCATCTATCTATCTCTATATCTATTATCTCTATATCTATCTATCTCTATATATATATCTCTATATCTATTTTTATTTATAGCCATCTATCTATATATATTTATCTCTATATCTATCTATATATGTCTATATTATTATTATTATTATTATTATATCTGTATATCTCTATCTATTATCTATCTCTATCTATTATGTATCTCTATCTATATATCTATCTCTATATCTTTCTATCTATAGCTATCTATCTCTATATCTATCTATCTATCCATTATCTATTTTCTATCTATCTCTATATCTATCTACCTATCGATCTATCTATCTATATTTCTTTCTATATCTATCTTTATATCTATCTCTATCTATCTCTATCTATCTCTATCTATCTCTATCTATCTCTATGAATCTTTCTATCTACATCTATCCATTATCTACTTTCTATCCATTATCTACTATCTATCTCTATATCTATCTATTTCTACATCTATCTTTCTATCTATATCTAACTCTATATCTATATAGCATTATACCCTATGAGGGGGTGCATTATTCCCTATGAGGGGGGCAGTATTATACCCTATGAGGGGGCAGCATTATACCCTATGAGGAGGCAGCATTATACCCTATGAGGAGGGCAGCATTATTCCCTATGAGGGGGGCAGTATTATACCCTATGAGGGGGGCAGTATTATACCCTATGAGGGGGGCAGTATTATACCCTATGAGGGGGCAGCATTATACCCTATGAGGAGGCAGCATTATACCCTATGAGGAGGGCAGCATTATTCCCTATGAGGGGGGCAGTATTATACCCTATGAGGGGGGCAGTATTATACCCTATGAGGGGGGCAGTATTATACCCTATGAGGGGGGCAGTATTATACCCTATGAGGGGGTGCATTATTCTCTATGAGGGAGGCAGTATTATACCCTATGAGGGGGGCAGTATTATACCCTATGAGGGGGTGCATTATACCCTATGAGGGGGTGCATTATACCCTATGAGGGGGTGCATTATTCCCTATGAGGGGGGCAGTATTATACCCTATGAGGGGGGCAGTATTATATTCTATGAGATGGCTGCATTATATTCTATGAGATGGCTGCATTATACTATGTGAGGGGGCTGCTTTATATTCTATGAGGGGGCTACCCCAACTCCTGCTACATAAATAAGACATGTACAACCTTATATTATACCCGGATATTAGCGTGTTTTACCGCATAATTGGTGGTCTGGTATTTAACTCTATGCAGCTACATAGTGGGCCCCAAGAATGATTTTCTCTGGTGGGCCCAAGGTGTTCCAGTCCGACGCTGGATGGACATAAGGTCTTCCTTCAGCCTTCAAAACTATGTTACTATGTCTTATATTCTAGGTTCTTCAAAGTAGCTACCTTTTGCTTTGATTACTGCTTTGCATACTCTTGGCATTCTGTTGATGAGCTTCAAGAGGTAGTCACCGGAAATGGTCTTCCAACAGTCTTGAAGGAGTTCCCAGAGATGCTTAGCACTTGTTGGCCCTTTTGTCTTCACTCTGGGGTCCAGCCCACCCCAAACCATCCTCGATTGGATTCAGGTCTGGTGACTGTGGAGGCCAGGTCATCTGGCGTAGCACCCCATCACTCTCTTTCTTGGTCAAATAGCCCTTACACAGCCTGGAGGTGTGTTTGGGGTCATTGTCCTGTTGAAAAATAAATGATGGTCCAACTAAACGCAAACCGGATGGAGTAGCAAGCCACTGCAAGATGCTGTGGTAGGCATGCTGGTTCAGTATGCCTTCGATTTTGAATAAATCCCCAACAGTGTCACCAGCAAAGAACCCCCACACCAACACACCTCCTCCTCCATGCTTCACGGTGGGAACCAGGCATGTAGAGTCCATCCGTTCACCTTTTCTGCGTCACACAAAGACACGGTTGTTGGAACCAAAGATCTCAAACTCATCAGACCAAAGCACAGATTTCCACTGGTCTAATGTCCATTCCTTGTGTTCTTTAGCCCAAACAAGTCTCTTCTGCTTGTTGCCTGTCCTTAGCAGTGGTTTCCTAGCAGCTATTTTACCATGAAGGTCTGCTGCACAAAGTCTCCTCTTAACAGTTGTTGTAGAGATGTGTCTGTTGCTAGAACTCTGTGTGGCATTGACCTGGTCTCTTATCTGAGCTGCTGTTAACCTGCGATTTCTGAGGCTGGTGACTCGGATGAACTTATCCTCCGCAGCAGAGGTGACTCTTGGTCTTCCTTTCCTGGGGCGGTCCTCATGTGAGCCAGTTTCTTTGTAGCGCTTGATGGTTTTTGTCACTGCACTTGGGGACACTTTCAAAGTTTTCCCAATTTTTCAGACTGACTGACCTTCATTTCTTAAAGTAATGATGGCCACTCGTTTTTCTTTACTTAGAATTTGTATTATGGCAAGAAAAAAGCAGCTAACAGTCTATTCAGTAGGACTATCAGCTGTGTATCCACCAGACTTCTGAACAACACAACTGATGGTCCTAACCCCATTTATAAGGCAAGAAATCCCACTTATTAAACCTGACAGGGCACACCTGTGAAGTGAAAACCATTTTCGGTGGCTACCTCTTGAAGCTCATCAAGAGAATACCAAGAGTGTGCAAAGCAGAAATCAAAGCAAAAGGTGGCTACTTTGAAGAACCTAGAATATAAGTCATACAGTATTTTCAGTTGTTTCACAGTTTTTTGGTAATTATATAATCCCACATGTGTTAATTCATAGTTTTGATGCCTTCAGAGGGAATCTACAATTTTCATAGTCATGAAAATAAAGAAAACTCTTTGAATGAGAAGGTGTGTCCAAACTTTTGGTCTGTACTGTATGTAGGAATAAAAAATATGAATCTAATAAACATTAAACAAAATAAATAGTACATACTGTATATTTGGCATCGCCAAGTCCGAACCAATCATACATATAAAATTGTCTCACTAGTTAACCCCTTCAGTAAATATCATTTAAAAAAAAAAAGATGCTTTATCATAATACAGCCAAACTGAAAGTGGAATAAAACGCGATAAAAAGATCAATCTAAATAAAAATGGTATCTCCGGTCCCTCAAAAAACAAGCTGCCATAAAGCTCCATCAGCTGAAAAATAAAAAAAAGTTATAGCTCTCAGAATAAAGCGATAAAAAAATAATAAAAACTATTTTAGAAAAAAAAGAATTATGTAAAAGGGCCACAACATTAAAAAAAAACAAAAAAAAACGATAGGTATTGCTGTAATCGTACTGACCCAAAGAATAATCAATTCTACCACATGCAGAATGGCATTAAAAAATCCCCAAAAAATTATTCCTGAATTGCTGGCTTTTGTTCATTCTGCCTCCTAAAAATTGAAATAGAAAGCAATTACAAAATGTCATGTGCCCAAAAACACTACCAATAAAAACGTCACTTCGTACTGCAAAAAACAAGCCTTCACATGACTCTGTGGTCCAAAATATGGAAAAATTATCAAAATATGGTGATGCAGTTTTTACAATAAAAAGCATCTTTTAGTGTGTGACAGCAGCCAAACATAAAAACAACATAAATCTGGTATCACTGTAATTGCGCCGACCCAAAGAATAAAGTCGCCTAATCACTTATACTACCTGAGAAACGGTGTAAAAAAAAAATAATACCAATTCTCCACCTGCTGTTGATTTTTTCATTCTGCCTCCCAATGGTCACAGTAAGGCTCGGCTCACATTTATCCTGCGCTCTACAATGAGCGCTTACACTCGGGTTTCCATGTAAATCTCTGAAAAACGTAATTCAGACAGAAACCCTGACTGAAGATTCCCTATACTAAGTTAGCTGGAGGCAGTGTGGACACTGTCGGGCCACCTATGATCCGGCGGTGTCTGTCTTTTTAGGCATGCACAAAAGATCGACCAACCACAGTTTTGTGCACCTCTGAAAAGAAGGCCATATCTGAACAGACGCTAGATGGAGTTCAGAATAACACTGCTGCCTCATTTATAGTGATTGGATCCCTTGGAGGCTTCATCTGAATCACGTTACTCAGAGATTTAGGATGGAAACCCTGATGTAAGTGCTCAGCATAGAGCGTCAGATAAATGTAATCCCAAATGTTATGTAAAATGTTCCCTACTAAAGCTTCAAATCAAACCACAAAAAAAAAAACACGTCCCCACTCAGGTCTGTCATCTGTTAACGGAAATATAGGGCGCTTTCATGTTACTAGTAGCACACAGGCTCTGGAAAAGCGAAATGGCTCCTCGCCTGCCAGAAGAAATTCAGTGCTCCCAAACCAAATTCAAATGCCCCCTCCCTTCTGAGCCCCAGTGTACCCAAAGCATATTTAGCATCGAAATGTTTGGCATTTCTGTAGCGATGATAGCCCACCTAATTTACAGGTGCATGTCTCCAGAAGCATGAGCTGTGCACTACAACATACGGGCACCACAATGGCAGTTTGCAATTTTAACTCTGTTACATCCACTGCTCCTTGTTCCTGAAAAACACCCATGGAATCAAAATCGTCATTACACCTGTGGATAAATTCCCAAAGGGGTATAATTTTCAGAATGGAGTCACTTGAAGGAGGATTCTAGCACTTAAGAGCTCTGTATATGAAGTCTGCAAACTATTCGAGCAAAATTTGTGCTTCAGGAAGAAAATAGCGCTCTGCCCCTCCTTAGTCTCGCCGTATGACTAAGCAGCATTGTACAGCGACATATGGAGTTTTTCTATATTCAGCAGAAATTGTGGGACACATTTTGGTATGATTTTTATCCATTTCACAGTGTCAAAATGTAAAATCTGGGGCAAAAACACAATTTTGGTGGTAAAAATATCATTATTTGTTCTTCACTGCTCAATGGTATAAAATTCTGTAACACACCTGTGGTGTCAATATGATCACTGCACCCATAAATTAATTCAATGAGGGGTGTAGTTTGTAAAATGGGGTCACTTAAGGGGGGTTCTGCTATTATGGCACCTCAGAGGCTCTGCCAATATGAAATGACACCCTCAAACCAGTCCAGTAAAATCTGAACACCAATATGGCACCCTCTTCCCTTCTGAGCTTTGCACTGTGCCTCAGGAGAAATTACACAACAAGTTGCATGGTGCAGTTTCTCCTGTAATCCTTATAGAAATGCAAAATGTCTAGATTCTAAAATGGGTTCACTTATGGGGGTTTCCACTCTTTAGGCACATCAGGGGCTCTCCAAACAAAACATGGCGTCCCCTAACTATTCCAGCAAATTTTACATTCAAAATGTCAAATGGCGCTCCTTCACTTCCAAGCTCTGCCGTGAGCCCAAACAGTGGTTTTTGCACACATATGGAGTATCGGCATACTCCGGACACATTGTACAAAAAAATTTGGGGTCCAGTTTTTCCTATTACCCCTACGAAGATAAACAGATTTGGGTCTAAAGGAAAATTATTTGTTAAAAAGTTAAATGTTCATTTATTCCCTTTCACATTCCATTAATTCCTGTGATGCACCTGAAGGGTTAATAAACTTCTTGAATGTGGTTTTGCTTATCTTGAGTGGTACAGTTTTTAGAATGGTGTAATTGTGGGTGTTTTCTTTCATAATGACCCATCAAAGTAACTTCAGATGTGAGGTGCTCCCTAAAAAATGGTCTTGTAAATTATGTAGGAAATATGTGAAATCGCTGGTCAACTATTAACCCTTATACCTTAACAAAAAGAATTATGTTTCAAAAATTGTGCTAATATAAAGTAGACATGTGGGAAATGTTATTTGTTAACTATTTTGTGTGGCATAGCACTCTGAATTAAGGGCATACAAATTAAAAGTTTAAATATTGCTACATTTTCCAAATTTTTGCCAAATTTCTGATATTTTCATGAATAAACACAAGTCATAGCAAACAAATTGTACCACTATCATGAAGTACAATATGTCAAGAGAAAACAGTTTCAGAATCAGCGGGATCCGTTAAAGGGTTCCTGAGTTATTACCTCATAAATTCACAGTGGTCAGAATTGTAAAATTTGGCCTGGTCAAGAAGGTGAAAACAGGCTTTGGGGTGAAAGAGTTAACCATCAACCCTAATAAACACAAGCTAGTCCAGTGACACAAAATTTAAATCTTGAGGTGTAACTATATTCACAAGGGGTTAATTAAGGGTGGGAGTTCATAATTAAGGGTTTATAAGGGGCAGCTGGTTGGGGCTCAACTCCTTTTGTAAGTGCATTGAGCAGCAAGGTGGTGTGCTGGTAAAAGGGAAAAAAAAATCTTTTAAATCTTCTGCCTGAGCGAGTGTGAATGAGCTGAGTGTGACCTGAGCGTAAGTGCGAACTGTGGTAAGTGTGTGACTTGAGATTCAGTGACTTTGGATTCACGGGGTTTCCAAGGGAGGAATTACTGAATTGCAGTTATATTTTATTAATACTTTTTATTTATTTTTGCTTATCGTATTGTCTGGTGCAATCCCCCTTAGGATGTGCTCCACTATTGCCAATGCCATTCAGTGCATGTCTTGCCGCATGTATGAAATCCTTGAACAGCCGGTCGAGGGTGCATACTGCTGTGTGAGATGTGAGCACATTGTGCATTTGAAGGCCCAGATACTGGATCTAAATGTGCAGCTGGCAACACTGAGATCCATAGACAATATGGAAAGGAGTCTTCTGCTCACCGAGCAGACACTCAGTGAGATAGATGAGGGGGGGATGCTAGGTTAGAGCTGCAGGACAATGAAGCAGCTAGCTGGGCGACAGTTAGAAGGCGGGGTAGAGGGAAGAGCACCAGGGAGGCTAGTCCTGATCTGGCACACCCCAATAAGTTTGCTAAGTTGGCAGATGAGGGGAGTGTTAGTGCAGGAGTAGCACCGCTGCAGCAAGGCATGTCCTCTGAAAGCCGGAGGAGTGCCTGCTCCAGTAAGGGGGGTAATAGGAGAGCAGGGCAGGCCAGACAGGTTCTGGTAGTGGGGGACTCTATTAGGGGAACAGATAGGGCAATCTGTCACAAAGACAGGGATCGAACGGTGTGCTGCCTACCTGGCGCTCGAGTCCGACACATCGCTGATTGGGTTGACAGATTACTGGGAGGGGCAGGTGAGGATCCAGCGGTCATGGTGCACATTGGCACAAATGACAAAGTTAGAGGTAGGTGGAAGGTCCTTAAAGATGATTTCAGGGAATTATGCTTTAAGCTTAAAGCAAGGACCTCCAAGGTGGTATTTTCGGAAATACTTCCTGTACCACGTGCCACGCCAGAGAGGCAACGGGAGATTAGGGAGGTTAATAAGTGGCTCAGGAATTGGTGTAGGAAGGAGGGGTTTGGGTTCCTGCAGAACTGGGCCGACTTCTCAGTTGGCTACAGGTTCTATGCTAGGGACGGGCTGCACCTCAATGGGGAGGGTGCAGCTGTGCTGGGGGAGAAAATGGCTAAAGGGTTGGAAGAGTATTTAAACTAGGGACGGGGGGGTATTCCTTTTATAGGAGGAGAAGACAGTGCAGATAGAGACCTGGGCACAAATAATGACGGTGGGGGTGGCATGGGGGGTGGGGTTAGAACAGTTAATAATTTAAGAAAGAATAGAGGTACAGAGAGATACATAAAGTGCATGTATACTAATGCCAGAAGCCTCGCCAACAAAATGGAGGAATTGGAGTTAATGTTGTTGGAACATAATTATGACATGGTTGGGATATCGGAGACATGGCTGGACGAGAGCCATGACTGGGCCGTTAATTTACAGGGCTATATACTGTTCAGAAATGACCGTACAAATAGGCGAGGGGGAGGCGTGTGTTTATATGTAAAATCATCCTTAAAACCCATCCTTCGTGATAATATATATGAATCTAATGAAAATGTAGAGTCCTTGTGGGTACAGATAAGGGGAGGGGGAAAAAAATAAATTACTGATGGGGTTTGTTATAAGTCTCCAAAAATAATGGAAGCAACAGAGAATATCCTCATAAAGCAAATAGATGAAGCAGCGACTCAAGGAGAAGTCATTTTATGGGGAACTTCAACTACCCTGAAATACATTGGGGAACCGAAACCTGCAGTTCCAGCAAAGGTAAGGCCTCTTTCACACATCAGTTTTTTGTGTCAGTTAAAATCCGCCAAAAAGGCGGACAAGCGGATCCGTTCCTAACTGATGTGAACGGATGCCACAGGATCCGTTTTTTGACGGATCCGCAGAATGAGGAAATATAAAGGAACCGCTGGCCGGGAAGGAGAGGGAGAGGGAGAGAGAGAGAGAATTTTTTTTTTTTTTGTCCGGCACCCAGACAGAATTTCGGGTTAAATCTGTGTCTGGAGGATCCGCCGCCCAAAAAAACGTTGCAAGCTCCGTTTGGAAATCTTTGAGGATGTTGACGGACACCAACATTTTGGCGGATCCTCACAAAAACGGATGCAACGGACGGCAATCCGTCAAGATCCGCCAATAATGAAAGTCAATGGGGAAAAAAACGGATCCGCAAAGAAAAACGGCGGATCCGTTTTTTTTACAAATCGGCAGATCTTGACTAATTGTCAAAAACGGAAGTGTGATAGAGGCCTAATAGGTTTTTGACAACTATGAGAGACATTTACCTTTCACAACTGGTTCAGGACCCAACAAGAGGGGGGGCACTGCAAGACCTAATATTATCCAACAGGCCAGACTGCATATCAAATGTAAGGGTTGGGGGTCACTTGGGTAATAGTGATCACAAAATAATACGTTTTCATATATCCTTTAATAAGATGTGTAGTAGAGGGGTTACAAGGACACTAAACTTCAGGAAAGCAAATTTCCAACGGATAAGAGATGATCTTGGTGCAATTAAAGGAAAGGTGCCACAATTTTATTTAATTTGCAAAAAAAGAGTAAGTAACAAAACATGCTGTTAAAGCAAATGTTGTACTAACTAGGATTTATGGTTTGTTTGTAATAATGTTTTAATGTAGCCACTGGGCGCTGCCATCTTGATTTGCAGATCTGTGGAGGACTCATACAATCTGCAAATATGGCCGTCCCTGGACATAGGAGACTGCGGTCGGCTCCCGACCCCACATTGCAGCCTCATTAGCAGTGAACCGGGCACGCCCCTGTGGGCTGCACCATTCACTGCTGTAGGTGTGGCTGGGCACCATTTTACTGTAGCCCAGTGCTATCTGCTGAGCTCCACTTTCTGCACCGTGCTTCCTGCTCCACTGTCCTCCTGCTCTGTCTCTGCCTCCTCACTCACAGCCCCAGTGATCTCCGGTAATCTGACACCTTTGCTTTTATGAGAGCTTTCATGGCTGTCTGAGGAGGACAGTGACATATACAGCCCATAGTCTAGTGTATAATTGGGGGGGGGGCTGGAAGTTTCACCAGTGTGGGCATATCTGTAATACTGTCTCCTGTGATACTGCCTGCTGAGCCATGTATCTAATCCTCTCCTGTGTGATACTGACTGCTGAACCGTGTATCTAATCCTCTCCTGTGTGATACTGTCTGCTGAGCCGTGTATCTAATCCTCTCCTGTGTGATACTGTCTGCTGAGCTGTGTATCTAATCCTCTCCTGTGTGATACTGACTGCTGAACCGTGTATCTAATCCTCTCTTGTGTGATACTGACTGCTGAACCGTGTATCTAATCCTCTCCTGTGTGATACTGACTGCTGAGCCGTGTATCTAATCCTCTCCTGTGTGATACTGTCTGCTGAACCGTGTATCTAATCCTCTCCTGTGTGATACTGTCTGCTGAGCCGTGTATCTAATCCTCTCCTGTGTGATACTGTCTGCTGAGCTGTGTATCTAATCCTCTCCTGTGTGATACTGTCTGCTTAGCCGTGTATCTAATCCTCTCCTGTGTGATACTGACTGCTGAGCCGTGTATCTAATCCTCTCCTGTGTGATACGGTCTGCTGAGCCGTGTATCTAATCCTCTTGTGTGATACTGACTGCTGAACCATGTATCTAATCCTATTCTGTGTGACACTGACTGCTGAGACGTGTATCTAATCCTTTCCTGTGTGATACTGACTGCTGAGCCGTGTATCTAATCCTCTCCTGTGTGATACTGTCTGCTGAGCCGTGTATCTATTCCTATCCTGTGTGATACTGTCTGCTGAGCCGTGTATCTAATTCTCTGCCGTGTGATACTGCTCTCCTGAAATACTCTGTGCTGCTGTCACCCTGCTGGTTTTATGTGTGATTTACATGGTGGTATTGTGTATGATCTATATGGTGGCATTGTGTGTGAAGTATATGGCGGTATTATTTGTGATCTGCTAAAAGGGGACCCATTCTAGGGTGGTTCTGGCTGAGCACCTGCACACGGGCCAGGGGTAATAGGTGCAGTCAGGGGAGGGCTGGTGAAGCAGCTGAAGAGAGGGGTCTCATTTTTATCGTTACTGTATGGCTCCATTCCCCCCCAGCCTGCTTCCCAGCGTCACCCCAGACTGCGCCTGTCGCCTCGCTTTCACACATCACCAGGACAGAGTCTGAGGAGGGGAATGGGGTCTTTGCATGCAAAGTCTGGATCAGAACAGGCCATCAATCAGCAGAAATGTTTCCTGGATTTCTGTGCTGCTGTCTCCCTGCTCCTCCCCCATATATCTCCCTCTGTGCCCCCCATAGACCAGCGCACTGCTCTCCTGAAATACTCTGTGCTGCTGTCACCCTGCTCCTCCCCCATATATCTCCCTCTGTGACCCCCATAGACCCGCACACTGCTCTCCTGAAATATTGTGTGCTGCTGTCACCCTGCTCCCTCCACCATATATCTCCCTCTGTGCCCCCCATAGACCAGCGCACTGCTCTCCTGAAATACTCTGTGCTGCTGTCACCCTGCTCCTCCCCCATATATCTCCCTCTGTGACCCCCATAGACCCGCACACTGCTCTCCTGAAATATTGTGTGCTGCTGTCACCCTGCTCCCTCCACCATATATCTCCCTCTGTGCCCCCATAGACCAGCACACTGCTCTCCTGAAATACTCTGTGCTGCTGTCACCCTGCTCCTCCCCCATATATCTCCCTCTGTGACCCCCATAGACCCGCACACTGCTCTCCTGAAATACTGTGTGCTGCTGTCACCCTGCTCCCTCCACCATATATCTCCCTCTGTGCCCCCATAGACCAGCACACTGCTCTCCTGAAATACTGTGTGCTGCTGTCACCCTGCTCCCTCTACCATATATCTCTCTCTGTGCCCCCCATAGACCAGCACACTGCTCTCCTGAAGTACTCTGTGCTGCTGTCACCCTGCTCCCAGAATCCTTGCTGCCTGCCATCCTCGGTGACCGAAGACCTCATTCCTCTCCTCAGATCCTGTCCTGGCGATGTGTGAAAGCGAGGCGACAGGGGCCTGATATATGGAGGAAGGAGCAGGGTGACAGCAGCACAGAGTATTTCAGGAGAGCAGTGTGCTGGTCTGTGGGGGGCACCCTGTTCGGTGCCAGGGATTGTACATAGAGCGCTGTGTTTTATACACATGGATGGACCGTCTGCTTGTCTGCTCCACAGAAATCCAGGAAACATTTCTGCTGATTGGTGACCTATTCTGATCCAGACTTTACATGAAAAGACAGTCAGTATAACTTTGCAGGCCCCATCAAAATGGCTGCTCACTGTGTTCCTAGATGTCATCCTCTCTTTTCCCTTAGCAAGCACCCAGTAGGGGAGGAGAGGAGTGACACCACACCCATGTCAGCAGATTCCGCCCATACATTGTCCATTTTAGGGCATGATCATATATCAAAATCAAACATCATGGACTCTGTACGCCCATAATTACTGCAGGACAGTAATGTGAGCTAGTTGTACACTAGGTTTTTGTGCCAAATTTCAGTATCTGCTCCCCCTAGTGTTAACAAGTGGAAATGCCAAACTTTTTAAAATTATTTTTCATATTTTACAAAATTAAAAACAAATGATAATATTTTTTAAGAAAATGTAAACATTAATTCTTTACATTTTTTCAATTGCTGAAAACATTTTTTTGGGATGGCACCTTCCCTTTAACTGGGACAATATCCTGAGACATAAAAATACACAAAGAAAATGGGAGACGTTTGTTAGCATCCTGAATAGGACCTGTGCACAATATACCATATGGGAATAAACATGCTAGAAATAGGAGGAAACCACTCTAAATAGAGCTGTAAGGGGTGCAATAAGAGATAAAAATAAAGCATTTAGAGAATTAAAGCAAGTAGGTAGTGATGAGGCATTAACTAAATACAGAAGATTAAATAAATTCTGTAAAAAGCAAATCAAGACAGCAAAGATTGAGACAGAGAGACTCATTGCCAGAGAAAGTAAAAATAATTCCAAAATATTCTTTAACTACATAAATAGTAAGAAACTAAGAAATGATAGTGTTGGCCTCTTAAAATTAGTCTGGGTGAAATGGTGGATGAGGATGAGGAAAAAGCCAATATGCTAAATGACTTTTTTTCAGCAGTATTTACACAAGAAAATCCCATGACGGATAACATGATCAGGGATAAAAATTCTCCATTAAATGTCACCTGCTTAACCCAGCAGGAAGTACAGCGGTGTCTAAAAATCACTAAAATTGACAAATCCCCGGGCCCAGATGGGATACACCCCCGAGTACTGCAGGAAATAAGCACAGTCATAGATAGACCATTATTTTTAATCTTTAAGGATTCCATAATAACAGGGTCTGTACCACAGGACTGGCGTATAGCAAATGTGGTGCCAATATCCAAAAAGGGGACAAAAACTGAACTTGGAAATTATAGGCCAGTAAGTTTAACCTCAACTGTGGGTAAAATCCTGGAGGGTTTTCTAAGAGATACTATACTGGAGTATCTGGAGAAGAATAACCTCATGACCCAATATTAACATGGGTTTATAAGGGTCCGTTCCTGTCAGACTAATCTGATAAGCTTTTATGAAGAGGGTAAGTTCCGGACTGGACCAAGGGAATGCAGTGGACGTGGTGTACATGGACTTTTCAAAAGCTTTTGATACGGTGCCACACAAATGGTTGATGCATAAAATGAGAACAATGGGGATAGGGGAAAATATGTATAGGTGGGTTAAGAGCTGGCTCAGGGATAGGAAACAAAGGGTGGTTATTAATGGAGCACACTCGGACTGGGTCACGGTTAGCAGTGGGGTACCACAGGGGCCAGTTTTGGGCCCGCTTCTTTTTAACATATTTATTAATGACCTTGTAGGGGGCATAGAGAGTAGAATTTCAATATTTGCAGATGACACTAAACTCTGCAGGGTAATCAATACAGAGGAGGACAATTTTATATTACAGGAGGATTTATGTAAACTAGAAGCTTGGGCTGATAAATGGCAAATGAGCTTTAATGGGGATAACTGTAAGGTCATGCACTTGGGTAGAACGAACAAGATGTATAATTATGTGCTTAATTGTAAAACACTGAGCAAAACTGTCACTGAAAAAGACCTGGGTGTATGGGTGGACGACAAACTCACATTTAGTGGCCAGTGTCAGGCAGCTGCTGCAAAGGCAAACAAAATAATGAGATGCATTAAAAGAGGCATAGATGCTCATGAGGAGAACATAATTTTACCTCTATATAAGTCACTAGTGCGACCACACTTAGAATACTGTGTACAGTTCTGGTCTCCGGTGTATAAGAAAGACATAGCTGACCTGGAGCGGGTGCAGAGAAGAGCGACCAAGGTTATTAGGGAACTGGGGGGTCTGCAATACCAAGACAGGTTATTACACTTGGGGTTATTTAGTTTGGAGAATCGAAGGCTAAGGGGTGATCTTATTACAATGTATAAATATATATCCTCTACGTCTGGAGGAAAGAAGATTTAAGCATACTCACAGGCGCGGATTCTTTACTGTAAGAGCAGTGAGACTAAGGAACTCTCTGCCATATGAGGTTGTAATGAGTGATTGCCTACTAAAATTTAAGAAGGGACTGGATGCCTTTCTTGAAAAGTATAATATTACAGGGTATATACAGTCATGGCCAAAAGTTTTGAGAATGACACAAATATTATATTTTCACATGATCTGCTGCCCTCTGGTTTTTATGTGTGTTTGTCAGATGTTTTTATCACATACAGAAATATAATTGCAATCATATTATGAGTAACAAAAGGTTATATTGACAGTTAGAATGAGTTAATGCAGCAAGTCAATATTTGCAGTGTTGACCCTTCTTCTTCAGGACCTCAGCAATTCTCCCTGGCATGCTCTCAATCAACTTCTGGATGAAATCCTGACTGATAGCAGTCCATTCTTGCAAAATCAATGCTTTAATTTTGTCTGAATTTGAAGGTTTTTGTTTGTCCACCCGTCTCTTGATGATTAACCACAAGTTCTCAATGGGATTAAGATCTGGGGAGTTTCCAGGCCATGGTCCCAAAATGTCTATGTTTTGTTCCCTGAGCCATTTAGTTATCACCTTTGCTTTATGGCAAGGTGCTCCATCACGTTGAAAAAGGCATTGTTGATCGCCAAACTGCTCTTGGACGGTTGGGAGAAGTTGCTCTTGGAGGACATTCTGGTACCATTCTTTATTCATGGCTGTGTTTTTAGGCAAGACTGAGAGAGAGCCCATTCCCTTGGCTGAGAAGCAACCCCACACATGAATGGTTTCAGGATGCTTGACAGTTAGCATGAGACAAGACTGGTGGTAGCGCTCACCTGGTCTTCTCCGAATAAGCCGTTTTCCAGATGTCCAAAACAATCGAAAAGGGGATTCATCAGAGAAAATGACTTTACCCCAGTCCTCAGCAGTCCACTCCCTGTACCTCTTGCAGAATATCAGTCTGTCCATGATGTTTTTTCTGGAGAGAAGTGGCTTCTTTGCTGCCCTCCTTGAGACCAGGCCTTGCTCCAAGAGTCTCCACCTCACAGTGCGTGCAGATGCACTCACACCTGCCTGCTGCCATTCCTGAGCAAGCTCTGCACTGCTGGTAGCCCGATCCGCAGCTGAAACACTTTTAAGAGACGGTCCTGGCGCTTGCTGGTCTTTCTTGGGCGCCCTGGAGCCTTTTTGGCAACAAGGGAACCTCTCTCCTTGAAGTTCTTGATGATGCGATGGATTGTTGACTGAGGTGCAATCTTTCTAGCTGCGATACTCTTCCCTGTTAGGCCATTTTTGTGCAGTGCAATGATGACTGCACGTGTTTCTTTAGAGATAACCATGGTTAACAGAAGAGAAACAATGATGCCAAGCACCAGCCTCCTTTTAAAGTGTCCAGTGGTGTCATTCTTACTTAATCATGACAGATTGATCTCCAGCCCTGTCCTCATCAACACCCACACCTGTGTCAATGGAGCGATCACTGAAACGATGTTAGCTGGTCCTTTTAAGGCAGGGCTGCAATGATGTGGAAATGTGTTTTGGGGATAAAGTTAATTTTCTAGGCAAATATTGACTTTGCAAGTAATTGCTGTTAAGCTGATCACTCTTTATAACATTCTGGAGTATATGCAAATTGCCATTAGGAAAAATGAAGCAGTAGACTTTGTAAAAATTAATATTTGTGTCATTCTCAAAACTTTTGGCCATGACTGTACACTAGTTTCCTTAATATTGCGTTGATCCAGGGAGCTAGTCTGATTGCCGTATGTGGAGTCGGGAAGGAATTTTTTTCCCCAATATGAAGCTTACTGTTTGCCACATGGGTTTTTTTTCCCTTCCTCTGGATCAACATGTTAGGGCAGGTTAGGATAGGATATGGGTTGAACTAGAAGGACTTAAATTCTTCCTTCAACCTTAATAACTATGTTACTATGTTACAAAATCAGAACATTTAGCTCTGTCCTCCAGGATGCAAAGTAAACACCCTACAAAAGGACCCTGAACTATATTTAACTCTTACCCAACTTAATTTTTTAACGCCTTCATTTTTTTTCCCCTTCTTACAAGATTAAGAACTTTCAATCAACATAACCATATGAAGATTTGTTTTTGTTTTTTTTTTTTCTAGCTTTTCATCACACTAGAGATGAGCGTATCAATTCGCAGGACTCCTGTTCAGCCTCCATATTAGTGGTACCTGGCGATTAGACAGGAGTATCGCAAATATCTTACCTTCCGGTGTCACCGGCACAACATTCGAGTGGTCAGGTACCACTTACTTGGATGCCCGACCAGAATCCCGCAAATTGATGCACTCATTTCTACATGACACCGATCATTTTACCATACAACGTACTGGAAGCTCTGTCAGAACAGAATGACTGTTCATACCAAGTACAGGCGTTCGGTGTATCATGGTGGTGCCAATCATTTAACTATACCTTCCCACCTGCTTGTTTTCCATCTATCTGTGCCTCTATAGATGAAATATCTGTCAATCCAAGAAAAGGAGGGAGGATGGATATAGAGGGGAAATGAGAAGGTGTAGTTAAATGTTTGGCTGTATCATGAAGCACCGAGAGCTTGTATTTGGTTTGCACAGTCATTCTGTGAAAGATACAGGCTATGTGCACACGTTGCGGAATTGCCACGGAAATTTCTGTGGGAATTCCGCAACTCCCTGCCGCGGAAAATATGCTAGAATTCCGCATGCGAAATTCCTGCATTTTTCCCGCGTTTTAACTAGCATTTTACAAGCGTAATTAGCTTGCAGAATGCTAATGTTTTCCAAGCAATCTGTAGCATTGCTTGGAAAACTGATTGACAGGTTGGTCACACTCGTCAAACATAGTGTTTGACGAGTGTGACCAACTTTTTACTATTGAGGCCGCCTATGTGGCATCAGTAGTAATAAGATATAATGTTAAAAATAAAAAAAAATAAAAAATAGTGTTATTCTCACCTTCCGGCGTCCCACGCAGCGTCCCCGATCCTCGTGATGCTCCCGGCAAGTCCCGTTCCCAGCGATGCCTTGCGACAATGAGCTTTGATGACTTGGCATCACAGGTCATAATCGCAAGGCATCACTGGGAACGGGACTTGCCAGGAGCATCGCTGAGGCCTGGGGACGCTGCGTGGGTCGCCGGAAGGTGACAATAACACGATTTTTTAATTTTAATTCTATTTTTTACAGGGATATGGTACCCAGGGCCTTGAGGAGATTCTCCTCTCCTCCACCCCCTGGGTAACCATCCGCACATTTTCTGCTTACTTTGGCATGGTGGGCATTGCCACAAGCGAAAAGTAAGCGGAACAATGCATTCCTATGTGTGTAGAATTCCCGTGATTTTGCACAAAGAATGAGCATGCTGCGTATTTTTCAGCGATGCGATTTTGCTGCGGAAAAATACACAGCATGTGCGGAATGTCATTGAATACAATGGGTTGCTTATTTTATGATATATGATCCGCGGGAATTCCGGACGCGTGCACACAGCCATAAAGTGGCATTCAGATAAGCAGCAATGATAGTAGCTCGCTCCTGCCATTACAGGAAGATGTCAGCTGTATAAAACAGACAACATCTCCCTAGAATGATGTGGAGTCACGGTCTTTATTAAAAAAAATAATAATCCTACCTTTTTCGCACTGGCTATTGGGGCTTTATTGAGAATCATACATTCTGTCCTTTCAGAAAAAGTTTACAGCTGTTTCCTAATCATCAGAGGCAAGATTACAATGACAGGCAACACCTCTATACACAGCTGATGACACAGGATCCACCATTCACAATATGAGATGTCTCAGCTGACTTTGTTCCCCTCCCAACCCCTTTTTCAATGACCTTTGCACACGCAGATTAGATGCTTCAATACAAAAATAGGGTCATAGTCACTAAGCCACGTTCAGTATTTTACCTCAGTGTGTGTAAGCCAGAAGTGGGTGATAAATACAGAAGTGGTGACGTGTTTCTATTATACTTTTCCTCTGATTGTTCCACTCCTGGTTTTGGCTTACACATACCGATGTAAAATACTGACCAAATACTGAATGCATAAACGTTGCCTCATGCTTCTAATGCTCCTGTGCATTTCATAACATAGTTTAAGAAAGTCCCAGTCACCAGCTGAAAATTTGCAGTTTTTCTCAGTTTTATTTTTAATTTTTTTTTAATAAAGATTGCAAAATGGAAAAAAACATTGCTAATTAAAAATAACAAGAAAAGACGACATTTAAACAAAACATCTTATTTAAACAATTGGTAGTTTTTTATGTTATTCCCGAAAGCAATAGTTGGCTATGCATTTTGCTTTAGGAGTTTTCACATCAGTTTTGGGCAGCTCCATCAAACAGGGCGGTACTGGGAGGAGGCTGGACGAGGCGCAACTATACCCGATTATCAGAGTCTTCAAAACTGGCAACATTCCTTACCCCAGAAATATTACTCTAGTCTCTGACAGGAGTAGCAATTCTGGGGAGGTGCACGTCAGTGGCAATAAGGACTGAATTTGTAAAAGAGCACGTGCCTGCTATTCAGCACATCTTATTCCTGCTGGCCTCTGGTATACAAATTTTCAGTCTTAATGAATTGGGGCCGGTACATCTTTTACAAATTGCTATTTTGGAGTAAATTTAAGCTGTAAATATCAGGAGTTTCAGGGTAGACGCACACCTTTAATGCTTGGGCATCAAAACCAGGTAGTCCAAGTAGTCTATTGCTGACATACACAGTACTAATCAACATTAGAGGACACAGCGTGCAGGCGCACCTGAATCACTTGTGCAGTAACAATACAGGTGACGTAGACAGAGTTTCACTCTTCATGGTGGTCACATGAGAGATGCTACGTGCACAAAGGACTGGAAGTGCACAGATTTACTTTTCTGATCTTCTGGAAGATATGTGCATATATTTTTTTGTTATGACACTGAGACTTGTGCTAGTTCCCAGCTCTTACCCATTTCACAAGTCTGATTTTCCCACAAACAAGAAAAATAAACCAATTATTCTGAGTGTGATCAGTGTGTCCACTTTATCCATTGTGACAGAATCATAGAATCATAGAATCATAGAATCGTAGAGTTGGAAGGGACCTCCTGGGCCATCTGGTCCAACCCCCTGCTCAAAGCAGGATTCGCTAAATCATCCCAGTCAGATGTCTGTCCAGCCTCTGTTTGAAGACTTCCATTGAAGGAGAACTCACCACTTCTCGTGGCAGCCTGTTCCACTCATTGATCACTCTAACTGTCAAAAAGTTTTTTCTAATATCTAATCTGTGTCTCTTCCCATTCAGTTTCATCCCATTGCTTCTAGTCTTTCCTTGTGCAAATGAGAATAAAGTTGATCCTTCTACAATGTGACAGCCCTTTAGATATTTGTAGACAGCTATTAAGTCTCCTCTCAGTCTTCTCTTTTGCAAACTAAACATTCCCAAATCCTGCAACCTTTCCTCATAAGACAGGGTTTGCAGACCGGTCACCATTCTGGTCGCTCTTTTCTGAACTTGCTCCAGTTTGTTGATGTCTTTTTTAAAATGTGGTGCCCAAAACTGGACACAATATTCCAGATGAGGTCTGACCAAAGAGGAGTAGAGGGAAATAATGACTTCACGTGATCTAGACTGTATGCTTCTGTTAATACATCCTAGAATTGCATTTGCCTTTTTTGCTGCTGCATCACACTGTTGACTCATATTCAGTCTGTGATCTATTAGTATACCCAAGTCTTTTTCACATGTGCTGTCACTTAGCCCTATTCCTCCCATTCTATATATGCTTTTTTCATTTTTATTGCCCAGATGTAGTACTTTGCATTTCTCCCTGTTAAAAACCATTCTGTTAGTTGCTGCCCACTTCTCCAGTTTATTTAAATCTTTTTGAATCCTCTCTCTCTCTTCTCTAGTATTAGCTATCCCTCCTAGCTTTGTGTCATCAGCAAATTTAATCAGTTTACCCTCAATTCCTTCATCTAAATCGTTGATAAAGATGTTGAACAATACAGGGCCCAGGACAGAGCCCTGTGGTACCCCACTTGAGACATTCTTCCAACTGGATGTACAGCCATTTACGACCACTCTTTGGGTCCGATCACTAAGCCAGTTATGAATCCACCTAACAGTTGCCTTGTCCATTCCATACTTAGTCATTTTTTCAATAAGGATTGTATGAGAGACTTTGTCAAATGCTTTGCTGAAGTCAAGATATACTATATCTACAGCATTTCCTTGATCCACCCAATCAGTGATACCGTCATAGAAGGAAATTAAGTTAGTCTGACATGACTTATTAGTTAGAAACCCATGCTGACTCTGTTTAATCACTTCATTCTTATCCAGGTATTGACATACATGTTGTTTAATAATTTGTTCAAAGATCTTTCCTGGTATAGAAGTCAGACTCACCGGCCTATAGTTGCCTGGGTCCACCTTCTTCCCCTTTTTGAAGATAGGAACAACATTTGCTCTTCTCCAGTCTTCTGGCACTTCTCCTGTTCTCCAAGAATTTTCAAAGATTATGGAGAGGGGTTCAAAAATTTCTTCTGCTATCTCCTTCAGTACTCTGGGGTGTAATTCATCTGGACCTGGAGACTTGAATTCATTTAGGTTAGCTAAGTGTTTCCTCACTATCTTTCTGTTTATAGATATCCTGGATTCTTCTATTCCCTTAATAGGACAGTGAATAACAGTTGATGTTGCATTTCCTTTCTGAGAGAAAACAGATGCAAAATAGGAATTTAAAAGTTCAGCCTTCTCAACATCCTGTCTTACCATTTCATCATTTTCATCCTGTAAAAATCCTATAGCATCTTTGACTTTTCTTTTACTTTTGACATATCCCCAAAATCCTTTATTATTGCTTTTGACATCTCTTGCAAGCCTCAGTTCATTTTCAGCTTTAGCTAATCTGATTTGTGCCCTGCAGGTTCTGCAGACAGCATTATATTCTTCTTTAGATATGCCTCCCTCTTTCCATTTTATAAACATTTTTTTCTTCCTTTTTAGCATGTGCTTAAGTTCTGTGTTCATCCATCCTGGTTTCCTTAAATGCTTCCTATTCCCTCTTTTCGGAATTGTTAACAACTGTGCTTTGAGAATTTCATTTTTCAAGATTTCCCATCCTTCCTGGACATTTTTGTCTTTAAGGATATCCAGCCATTGGATCCCTCCAATTCTCTTTCTGAATCCCTTAAAATCTGCCTTTCTGAAATCTAACCTTGACGTCTGAGTCTTCACAGGTCTTCCACCTCTAGTAATCCAAAATTCTAAAATAGCATGGTCGCTACCTCCTAGGGTCCCAGCCACTTTTACCTCCTCAACCATTTCCTCCCTGTTTATAAGGATTAGATCCAAGGTAGCAGTTCCCCTTGTTTTCTCCCTTACCTTTTGGAAGATAAAGTTGTCAGCAAGAGAGGATAAGAATTTCCTTGACCTGTTAGTTTTGCCTGGGAGAGATTCCCAACAAATGTCTGGATAGTTGAAATCTCCCATGACAACTATGTCATATTTTTTGGAGAACTTGGCCATCTGATGCATAAAGAGTTCATCTATATATTCGGCTTGCACAGGCGGCCTGTAGTAAATGCCTACAATGGTGTCCTTTCCATTGTTCTGTCCTTGTATTCTTACCCAAACAGTTTCCACAGAACTCCCAGTCTCTGAAGCTTCAATCTCTGTGCAGATATACGCATTTCGAACATACAATGCGACACCCCCTCCTCGTTTATCAAGTCTGTTTCTTGCAAATAAGTTGTATCCTTCTAGTCTTGTATTCCAATCATGTGTATTGTCCCACCAAGTTTCAGTGATTCCAATTACATCATATTTCTGTTCCTGTGTTAGTAGTTCCAATTCTCCTTGTTTGTTGCCCATGCTTTGTGCATTAGTATAGAAACATTTTAGTTTGTGATTGGTTTCTCTTTCTCCAATATTTTTATTAATTAGATTCCTTCGTCTTTGTTCTTCCTTTCCACTTCTAATAGCAGAGTTCTCAATAGCATTTGTCAGGTGTATGGCTTTTTCTGGTCTTTTGCTTCCCTTCCCATGTTGTTCTTGTTTAAAGCTCTCCTTACAAGTGTAGCAAGGTGACTTCCAAATACATGCTTTCCAGTCTTCGTAAGGTGCACCCCATCTCTAGCAAGTAGTCCATCGTATAAGTAGTTCACTCCGTGATCCAGAAATCCAAATCCTTGCTGACGGCACCATCGACGTAGCCAGTTGTTCACCTGCAGAATCTTATTCCACCTCCTTGTTCCATGGCCATCCACTGGGAGGATGGAAGAGAAGACCACCTGCGCTCCCAGTTCTTTCACTTTCTTGCCTAAGTCTTCAAAGTCTCTGCAGATGATTTCCAGGTCGTTTCTTGCGGTGTCATTTGTCCCCACATGTAGTAGCAGGAATGGGTAGTCATCTGTAGGTCTGAAGAGTCCTGATATCCTGTCAGACACATCTTTAATTTTTGCACCTGGAAGACAGCACATTTCTCTTGTAGTTATATCCGGTCTGCAGATAGCGGCCTCTGTTCCTCTCAGCAGGGAATCCCCCATGACCACCACTCTCCGTTTCTTCTTCACAACATTTTTCTTTCTCCATCCAGGAGGACTCTGAAGGCGTACAAGGTTGCTGTTTGTTGGCAAAGTCTTATCCTGATGTATTTCTTCATCGTTTTCCTGCGTGAGAGCCTGGTACTGGTTCCTGAGCAGTATGGGTGCTGACTGCCTCCTGATCCTCCTGCTTCTCTGGGTCACATGTCTCCATTCCTCTGTTTCTTCAGGTGTACTTCGAATTTCTTCTCTTTCTGTAACATGAAGAGATAATTCTGCTCTGTCCAAGAACTCTTCACCTTCCTTAATGATCTTCAACGTAGCTAACCTCTCTTCGAGATTTTGCAACTTTTCCTCCAACAGGGACACAAGCTTGCATTTGTGGCATGTGAAGTTTGGCTTTTCCACTGGTAAATCTGTGAACATGTAGCAAGAAATGCAGCTCACCAAATGGCTCCTGGCCTCTTCCATCTTGAGATTTCTTAAAAACGATGAAAGATCAAACCCCACTATAATGTCATCACATTGCTGTCCAAATTTGTCATGGACCCATAGACTTGCAATCCCGAATTCGATCCAACTCTCAGGTCAAAATCAGAATTGTCTCCGTAATTTTCCAAGGACCATTCGGTTCACGAAAAAAAAAAAATCAGACATCCGAATGGGCCCTTAGGCTATCAAAGGTACGAGTGCCATCTGTGAAAATCACGGATAGCACTTGTTATTCGAAAAATGAGACATGTGACTGAGCCACAACCACATAATGTGGACATCCTCCTTCCCCTTTTGGTTGGCGACACATGTTAATATAATACAGGGTGAGACAGGCTTTTGCCCAGAACCTCCTCAATCTAAAAAAAAAATAAAAAAATAACCTGACCACAGCGCTCCATTTAGTAAAGAAGCAAGATCTTGCGTTATTCCAACACATGCAATGTTTCAGATTAACATACAGTCTGCGTTGGCAGACCAATTGAGTCTATTGATTGGCTTCAGGGGTCAGGTGTTCTTCCGTCACCACTGAACCTGCCATCCAATACTGGAGTATCAGCGGAGAAGCAGCAGGACCTGAAGAAAGTAACAGCTTAATATGTTACTTTAACATTGCAAAAGTGATTGGGGTTGACAAACGTACACCCAGAAAACCCATTTAAAGGAACTCTGTCAGCAGAGATTGACTGCAAACAGAAAAGACTGACTGACACATCCAAACTAGTGTGTACAGGTGCAGGGCCGGTTTTAGGCAAAGTGGGGCCCTAGGCAAAGTTTAAAATGGGGCCCCAAATGCTAACATATTGCACATCACACAGAAGCATTTCGGTTGTAGTTACATGCGTTGAGTTCAGGATGCTAAATGAGTGTGATCGACAATATTGAAGTCGTTCAACACTTGTTTCCCGGCCTCTTTCCACCATCTGAGAAAGAATGATGGGGACAGAACAATCACAATAGATCAATCTGTCCCCATACAGTATCATGTTATCAGCAGCACATCTATAGTTTACACTGGTGATGTGCTGCTGAGAACAATGATTTTGTTCTGGCATAAACAATCCAATCACTCGATGAATAGGCAGCATTTTGCTTGTTTAGTATAATTCACCCCACAGTCCTCCATATATTATAATGTGCACCACAGTCCTCCATATTTTAAAATGCACACCCCATAGTCCTCCATATAATATAATATGCCCCATAGTCCTCCATATAGTATAATACACTACTCATTCCTCCATATAATATAATACACTCCCCATAGTCCTCCATATAGTATAATACACTCCTCATAGTCCTCCATATATTACAATACACATCCCATAGTATTATGCAGGCAATAGTTCTTCATATAATATAATATATTCCCCATAGTCCTCGATACAGTATAATGCAGCCCACATATAGTATAATGCAGCCACCCCACAGAGTGTAATGCATCCTCCCTACAGAGTATAATGTAACCCCCCCATAGAATATAATGCAGCCCCCTCATAGAGTATGATGCAATCACCCCTCATAGAATATAATAAATATAATACAGCCCCCCATAGGATATAATGTAGCCCCATCAAAGAGTATGATGCAATCCTTCCTCATAAAATCAGTCCTCCACATGGTATAATACACTCCGCATAGTGCTCCATATAGTATAATGCACCGCCATAGTCATCCATGTAGTACAATTCACTTCCCATAGTATAATGCACGCAATAGTTCTTCATATAATATAATGTATTTCCCATAGTCCTCAATACAGTATAATACAGCCCCCCATAGAATATAGCCCACATAGTATATAGCACAGCCCACATAGTATATAACACAGCCCAAATAGTATATAGCACAGCGCTCATAGTATTTAACACAGTCACATAGTATATAACACAGCCCACATCATATATAGCCCAGCCCGCATAGTATATAACACAGCCCGCATAGTATATAGCACAACCCGCATAGTGCATAGCACAGCCCACATAGTATATAGCACAGCCCACATAGTATATAGCACAGCCCGCATAGTATATAGCACAGCCCTCATAGTATTTAACACAGTCACCTAGTATATAGCACAGCCCGCATAGTACATAGCACAGCCCACATAGTATATAGCACATGCCTCATAGTATTTAACACAGTCACATAGTATATAGCACAGCCTGCATAGTATATAGCACAGCCCACATCTTCCCCGCCGAGAATGGCCCCACAGTCCAGTACTCACTGTTATGGTAAAAAAACACAATCCTCCCCTCCCCTCATAGTATTTAACACAGTCACATAGTATATAACACAACCCGCATAGTATATAGCACAGCCCACATAGTATATAACACAGATAACACAGCCCACATAGTATATAGCACAGCCCGCATAGTATTTAACACAGTCACATAGTATATAACACAACCCATATAGTATATAGCACAGCCCACATAGTATATAACACAGCCCACATAGTATATAGCACAGCCCACATAGTATTTAACACGGTCACATAGTATATAACACAACCCATATAGTATATAGCACAGCCCACATAGTATATAACACAGCCCACATAGTATATAACACAGCCCACATAGTATATAGCACAGCCCGCATAGTATATAGCACAGCCCTCATAGCATTTAACAGTCACATAGTATATAGCACAGCCCACGTAGTATATAGCACAGTTCGCGTAGTATATAGCACAGCCCGCATAGTACATAGCACAACCCACATCTCCCCCCCCGAGAAAGGCCCCACAGTCCAGTACTCACTGTTATAGTAAAAAAACACAATCCTCCCCTCCCCTCATAGTATTTAACACAGTCACATAGTATATAACACAGCCCACATAGTATATAACACAGATAACACAGCCCACATAGTATATAGCACAGCCCGCATAGTATTTAACACAGTCACATAGTATATAACACAACCCATATAGTATATAGCACAGCCCACATACAGTAGTATATAACAGCCCGCATAGTATATAGCACAGCCCGCATAGTATATAGCACAGCCCTCATAGTATTTAACAGTCACATAGTATATAGCACAGCCCATGTAGTATATAGCACAGTTCGCGTAGTATATAGCACAGCCCGCATAGTACATAGCACAACCCACATCTCCCCCCCCCCCCCGAGAAAGGCCCCACAGTCCAGTACTCACTGTTATAGTAAAAAAAGACCCACAATCCTCACCTCTCGTGCTCCCGCTGCTCCCGGCTCCTGTCATCTTTCCCTGCTGTGTGTCAGAGGCAGAGCGGGGAATGACGGGAGAGGGAGCGTCAGCTGACGTTCTCTCCACCCACCATCATTGCTTTGAACTGTACCGGTATAGTTCAATGCGGCGGCGGGGGGAGTCCCCCTGCCTCACGGGCCCCATAGCGGCTGCGTGACGTGTCACTAGCTGGGGGCCCCTGGAGAAGTGGGGGCACTACGCAGCTGCCTGATCTGCCTGCCCTGTACAGGTGCAAGCTAGTTTTATTGACATAGTTGTACTAAGAAAAAAAAGGCTTCACTCTGAAATGCAAAACATTGAATCTAGAAAACAGGAACTGCATTACTGCCATAGAAAATAGATGAACGTTATAATATGTACAGTGGGGAAAATAAGTATTTGTTATATTGTTGATTTTGCACTTTTTCTCACCTACAAAAAAATGAGGTCTGTAATTTTTATTGTAGGTACACTTCATAGTCATCCATGTAGTACAATTCACTTCCCATAGTATAATGCACGCAATAGTTCTTCATATAATATAATGTATTCCCCATAGTCCTCAATACAGTATAATACAGCCCCCCATAGAATATAGCCCACATAGTATATAGCACAGCCCACATAGTATATAACACAGCCCAAATAGTATATAGCACAGCGCTCATAGTATTTAACACAGTCACATAGTATATAACACAGCCCACATCGTATATAGCCCAGCCCGCATAGTATATAACACAGCCCGCATAGTATATAGCACAGCCCACATAGTATATAGCACAGCCCACATAGTATTTAACAGTTACATAGTATATAACACAACCCGCATAGTGCATAGCACAGCCCACATAGTATATAGCACAGCCCGCATAGTATATAGCACAGCCCTCATAGTATTTAACACAGTCACCTAGTATATAGCACAGCCCGCATAGTACATAGCACAGCCCACATAGTATATAGCACAGGCCTCATAGTATTTAACACAGTCACATAGTATATAGCACAGCCTGCATAGTATATAGCACAGCCCACATCTTCCCCGCCGAGAATGTCCCCACAGTCCAGTACTCACTGTTATGGTAAAAAAACACAATCCTCCCCTCCCCTCATAGTATTTAACACAGTCACATAGTATATAACACAACCCGCATAGTATATAGCACAGCCCACATAGTATATAACACAGATAACACAGCCCACATAGTATATAGCACAGCCCGCATAGTATTTAACACAGTCACATAGTATATAACACAACCCATATAGTATATAGCACAGCCCACATAGTATATAACACAGCCCACATAGTATATAGCACAGCCCACATAGTATTTAACACAGTCACATAGTATATAACACAACCCATATAGTATATAGCACAGCCCACATAGTATATAACACAGCCCACATAGTATATAACACAACCCACATAGTATATAGCACAGCCCGCTTAGTATATAGCACAGCCCTCATAGCATTTAACAGTCACATAGTATATAGCACAGCCCACGTAGTATATAGCACAGTTCACGTAGTATATAGCACAGCCCGCATAGTACATAGCACAACCCACATCTCCCCCCCCTGAGAAAGGCCCCACAGTCCAGTACTCACTGTTATAGTAAAAAAAACACAATCCTCCCCTCCCCTCATAGTATTTAACACAGTCACATAGTATATAACACAGCCCACATAGTATATAACACAGATAACACAGCCCACATAGTATATAGCACAGCCCGCATAGTATTTAACACAGTCACATAGTATATAACACAACCCATATAGTATATAGCACAGCCCACATACAGTAGTATATAACAGCCCGCATAGTATATAGCACAGCCCGCATAGTATATAGCACAGCCCTCATAGTATTTAACAGTCACATAGTATATAGCACAGCCCACGTAGTATATAGCACAGTTCGCGTAGTATATAGCACAGCCCGCATAGTACATAGCACAACCCACATCTCCCCCCCCCCGAGAAAGGCCCCACAGTCCAGTACTCACTGTTATAGTAAAAAAAGACCCACAATCCTCACCTCTCGTGCTCCCACTGCTCCCAGCTCCTGTCATCTTTCCCTGCTGTGTGTCAGAGGCAGAGCGGGGAATGACGGGAGAGGGAGCGTCAGCTGACGTTCTCTCCACCCACCATCATTGCTTTGAACTGTACCGGCAGACGCCGGTATAGTTCAATGCGGCGGCGGGGGGAGTCCCCCTGCCTCACGGGCCCCATAGCGGCTGCGTGATGTGTCACTAGCTGGGGGCCCCTGGAGAAGTGGGGGCACTACGCAGCTGCCTGATCTGCCTGCCCTGTACAGGTGCAAGCTAGTTTTATTGACATAGTTGTACTAAGAAAAAAAAGGCTTCACTCTGAAATGCAAAACATTGAATCTAGAAAACAGGAACTGCATTACTGCCATAGAAAATAGATGAACGTTATAATATGTACAGTGGGGAAAATAAGTATTTGTTATATTGTTGATTTTGCACTTTTTCTCACCTACAAAAAAATGAGGTCTGTAATTTTTATTGTAGGTACACTTCAACTGTGAGAGACAGAATCTAAAAATAAAAAATACAGAAAATCAAATTCTATGATTTTTACATTATTAGAATTGAATTTTATTGCATGAAATAAGTATTTGATCATCTACCAACCAGCAAGAATTCTGGCTCTCACAAATCTGTTAGTTTTTCTTTAGAAGTCCTCCTACTCTTCACTCATTACCTGTATTAATTGCACCTGTTTGAACGCGTTACCTGTATAAAAGACACCTGTCCACACACTCAATCACACTCCAACCTCTCCACCAAGACCAAAGAGCAGTCTAAGGCTGGTTTCACACTTGCGTTGGGCAGAGCTGCGGAGGGCACCTCTTCCATTCAGCTCCACGTCTTCATGCGTCATGCGTACCTATCTTTAACATTGGGTACACAGGCCATGCGGATGTATGTAGATGTGTACGCGTCGTTTTGACGCTGCGCCGAACGCAACATGCATTTTGTTGCGGTCGGTGGGCGTGTCAAAACAACGCCTGCAGATGCATACATCTGCATGGCCTGCGTACGCAATGTTAAAGATAGGTACGCATGATGCATGCAGACGTAGGCGGAGCTGAATGGAAGAGGTTCATCAGTGGGTGGGGCTTAACAGAGCCCTCCGCAGCTCTGCCCAATGCAAATGTGAAACCAGCTGAAGGACACCAGGGACAAAATTGTAGACCTGCCCAAGACTGGAATGGGCTGCAGCACAATAAGCAAGCAGCTTGGTGAGAAAGCATCAACAGTTGGCACAATTATTAGAAAATGGAAGAAACACAAGATGACTGACAATCTTCCTCGCTCTGGGGCTCCATGCAAAATCTCACCTTTAGGGGTAGTGATTCGGACAAAGGTCAGCAATCAGCCCAGAACTAAACGAGACGATCTGGTCAATGACCTGAAGAGAACTGGGACTACAGTCTCAAACATTACCGTTAACAACACACTACACCGCCATGGATTAAAATCTTGCAGGGCACACAAGGTCCCCCTGCTCATGCCAGCACATGTCCAGGCCCATTTGAAGTTTGACAATGACCAGCTGGATGATCCAGAGGAGACATGGGAGAAGGTAATGTGGTCAGATGAGAGCAAAATGGAATTTTTTTATATCAACACCACTAACCATAATTGGAGGAAGAATGATGAGTACAACCTCAAAAACAGTCCCAACCGTCAAGCATGGTGGAGGACACATCATAATTTGGGGGTGCTCTTCTGCAAATGGGACACGACGACTGCACTGTATTGGAGGGATGATGGATGGGGTCATTGTTTGTGAGATTTTGGCCAACAACCTCCTTCCCCCAGTAAAAGCATTGAAGATGAGATTTGATTGGGTCTTCCAGCATGACAATGACTCAAAATACAGCCAGGACAACAAAGGAGTGGCTCAGTTGGCTCAGTAAGAAACATTTCAAGGTCCTGGAGTGGCCTAGCCAGTATCCAGACCTGAACCCAATAGAAAATCTTTGGAGGGAGCAAGATCTGTATCTAAAATCATACAATGTGATTTTCTGAATTTTTTTTTTTATAGATTCTGTCTCTCACAGTTGAAGTGTACCTACAATAAAAATTACAGACCTCTCCATTCTTTGTAGGAGGGAAAACTTGCAAATAGCTTAGTTACTCACCTATAATGGTGTTTCTCGGAACCCATGACAGCACCACGGAGAGAGGGGGTCCGCCCATCAAGGACAGGAACCTACAGACAAAAGAGCGGCACCTCTCCTCCGCCCCCAGTTGGTTACAGAGCATCAGAGGGTCTCCCGGTTAATTAACAACAAAAGTATATACATAACATTATAATTTGTATACTTATAGAGAAGCCTCGTGTCTAAGAACACACTCTACACACATTAAATCGTGCTCACCGCACACGTGAAAAAAGGGGGGGAATTAAGCGGGTGCTGTCATGGGTTCCGAGAAACACCGTTATCGGTGAGTAACTAAGCTATTCTCCCTCACCCATGACAGCACCACGGAGAGAATTTCAGAGATTGGTAGCTTAGGGAGGGACCACCGCCTGAAGGACCCTTCTCCCGAAGGTCAGGTCAGACGCAGAGGCTAGATCTAGGCGATAGTGTTTGAGAAAGGTAGAAGGTGTTGACCAGGTGGCCGCCTTACAGATCTGCTCTATTGATACCTCTGATCTTTCTGCCCATGAGGTCGCCATTGCTCTCGTAGAGTGGGCTTTTAGACCCTCCGGGATGGTATTCCCGCTGCATGAGTATGCCAGGGCAATCGCATCCCTTATCCATCTTGCCAGGGTACTTTTGGACGCCCCGAGCCCCTTTCGAGGTCCCTGGAAACACACAAAGAGAGATCCTTCCTTCCTACATCCCTTGGTGGCCTCTAGGTAGTGCACTAAGCACCTCTTCACATCTAATGTGTGAAATTTCTCCTCTCCTCTATTCGTAGGGTTTGGGCAGAAGGAAGGAAGGACTACCTCCTGTGATCTATGGAAGTGTGTTGCTACCTTGGGCAAATATGCAGGGTCAGGTTTCAATATAATTCTATCCTCCATAATTTTAATGAATTGGGGTATTGCCGATAAGGCTTGAATGTCACTCACTCTGCGAGCAGATGTTAGGGCCACTAGCAGTATCGTTTTTAATGATAGGGTCTTTAGTGGAGCTGACTGGATAGGCTCGAATGGGGGTCCTGTTAGGGCTGACAACACTAAGTTCAGATCCCATGATGGTACTTTCTGGGTAGCTATTGGTCTAGACCTGGCTGCGGCCCTCATAAACCGTGATACCCAAGGGTCGCTCGCCACCTCCTGATTATAGAGGGCGCCTAGGGCCGCTACCTGTACCCTCAGTGTGTTAGTCGCTAGTCCCTGTTCTAACCCCCTTTGGAGGAATTCCAGGATTTTATCCATTTGTATTCCATCCTGAACCTTTGGTTGTAATTGGTTTTCTACTTTTTTGCAACGTGGAAATTAGATTTTCTGAAAATCCTTTCCCCCTCAGCAGTGACCTTTCAAATTCCATGCTGTTAAATGGAGGTTCACTGCTTGGGGGTGTAGCACAGGACCCTGCGATAGGAGGTCGGGGAGATCTGGTAGAACCCAGGGGTCGGTTACTGACATTATTCTGAGCCATGAAAACCATGTTCTTTTTGGCCAGAAAGTGGCTATAAGTATTACCCGAGCCCCCTCTTCCCTGACTTTCCTTATCACCGCCGGGAGGAGAATGGTCGGTGGGAAGGCATACAGTAGTCCTCGTGTCCATGGGAGCATAAATGCGTCCAGGGTCCGAGGATTCCCTTTGGGATTTAGAGAACAGAATGCTTCCACTTTTTTGTTTTTGTGGTCTGCAAATAAGTCTATGTCTGGGGTTCCCCACATTTCCACAATCTTCTGAAAAACGGACTAATTTAGAGCCCACTCCCCTTGATGTAGTTGGGTACGGCTCAGAAAGTCTGCTGTCTCGTTCTCTACTCCCCGTATGTGTAGTGCCGATAGGGACAGTAAGTTTTCCTCGGCTAACCTGAATATCTCGGAGGATGCCTCCATTAGCGTTCTGGACCTGGTTCCCCCCTGGTGGTTTATATAGGCCACTGTTACTCGGTTGTCCGAGAATATCCGGACATGATGGCTCTTTAATGCTGGCAAAAAGTGACTCAAGGCATAATTTACTGCTAGTAGTTCTTTTTGATTCGAGGAGGCTTTTAGTTCTTGACCTCTCCATCCCCCTTGAGCCACACTGATGCCCATGTGTGCTCCCCATCCCACCGGACTGGCGTCGGTGGTAATTACATGTGTGATCTTGGCCTCCCAGGGAATCCATTTGGACAAGTTGTTTTTGTCCTCCCACCAGGCTAGGGAATGAATAGTTTTTGAATCTAGCGTAATATGATGTTCCAAGTGGTCTCCTAAAGCCCGCTGGTTGGTCAGGACATCCCACTGCAGATCCCTCATGTGTATTTGTGCCCACTGGACCGCCGGCAAGCATGCAGAGAGGGACCCTATCAGGGACATTGCTCGTCTTAGTGTCATAGAAGGGTTTTGCCTCGCTTTTTGTACCATATGAATGATTCTGTCCCTTTTGTGATCTGGCAAGTAACACACTTGGATGTTTGAATCCAGTGTCAGGCCTAGGAACTCCTGGACTCTCCTTGGTTCCAGCCTTGACTTTTTCAGGTTCAGAAGCCACCCGAGGTTTTTTAGAGTGCTCATCACTCTGTCCCTCTGTTCTGTGCATTTCTGGCCTGAGTTGCTCGCTATCAAAAAGTCGTCCAAATATGGCACTATCAGAACATCCTGTTCTCTTATGTGAGCCATCATCTCTGCCACCAATTTCGTAAAGACCCGTGGAGCCACTGTGATCCCAAATGGCAGGGCTCTGTATTGGAATTCTCTTATTTCTCCTGCTATTGAGACTGCTAGCCTGAGGTATTGCCTGGATTCTTTGTGAATGGGGACATGGTAGTAGGCATCGCTGAGGTCTAAGACCACCATAAAGCATTGCAGAAAGAGAATTTTGATGGTCGATTTGATCGATTCCATCTTGAATTTTTCGTTCTTGACATAGCAATTCAGTCTTTTTAAATTTATGATGGTGCCGAAGGTGCCGTCTGGTTTGGTTACTAGGAAGAGAGGCGAGTAGAACCCCCTGCCTCTCTCCTGTGGGGGAACCTCCTGTAGGACTTTTTTGTCCAACATACTCAGGACCTCCTTTTCGAGGGCGTCTTGTTCGTTTTTTGACGACCTTATCGGGGTAATATATTTTTGCGGCGGGAGAGAATAAAAGCTTATCCTTAATCCTGATCTTATAAGATTTATCAGCCAGGGATTGTTGGATATTTTCTCCCAGGCTGGGAGGAAAAAACTTAGTCTCCCTCCCACCCTGGGCCCACAGTCACTTGGCGGGTTTTTTATCCCGGGACGAGTTACCGAAGATGAACCCCCTGTCCCTTCTTCTGTCTTCCCATTTTTGGTCTCTCGGGGGTCTCCTCTGAAAGAACTTTTTGTTCCGAAAGGACCGTTTAAAGCACGTGGCGCTCACTGGTCCTAGGTTTGGGAAGCCTTTCTTTTTGTCGGCTGCCTTTTCGAGGATGTCATCCAAAGTTTCCCCGAAGAGGAATTTCCCTTCACAGGGAATGGCGCATAACTTCATTTTTGTCTGGAGATCCCCAGGCCAACATTTTAACCATAAAGCTCTTCTAGCTGCATTCGACAAGGCTGCCGTTTTGGATGACAATCTTATCGAATCAGCCGAAGAGTCGGCCAGGAAGGCTGCCGCCCCTCTTATCATTGGCAGGGATTCCAGGATTTTATCTCTGGGAACCCCTTCCCTTATCTGTCTCTCCAATTGGTCTATCCATACCATAAGAGCTCTGGAGGTACAGGTTGCCGCTACCGCCGGCCTGATATTTCCCCCTGCTGATTCCCAGGTGCCCTTAAGTAGGGTATCCGCTTTTTTATCTAACGGATCTTTCAGGGTACCCATATCTTCAAAGGGGAGTGCAAACCTTCTTGAAGCTTTGGCAACCGCCATGTCTAGTTTGGGGGCCTTATCCCACGATGTGGATGCCTCCTCATCAAATGGGTACTTTCTTTTGATGGAAGGAACCGTAGAGTTTTTCCTATCCGGTTTTTCCCATTCTTTATCTATGAGGCCTTGGACGTTCTTATTTAACGGAAATACCCTCCGTTTCTTTTGACCCAGTCCTCCGAACATAATGTCCTGGACTGATCTATCAGTCCGGGGGTCCTCCACCCCCATAGTGGATCTTACCGCTTTTACTAAAGCATCCACTTCGTCCAGGGGGAAACAATGACGACCTTCCGTCTCCTCTTCGGAGGATGACGAGTCGGTATTTACAGTATGGGAGGTGACTTCCCCTGACGATAAGCTCTCTGATTGGGACTCTATTACCACGTCCCCCTTCCTTCCTTTCCTTTCCCGTTTCTTGGATGAAAGGGCACTCTGAATTTCTGCGCGGATTACCGCCCTTAGGTCTGCGGCATGATCCGGGGTTTCACCGCCGAGGACCTCCTGTATACAGGAGTCACACAATTTTTTCTCCCAGGGCGTTGGTAATGGTTTCCTACAGGTGGGGCATTCCCTGTTCTTGGTTTTTTCTCTCTTCTTTCCCTGATAAGGGAAAGAAGTCTATTACAATGGGGAACATTCACGAAGATCCACTTACCCCCCATGCGCGGTTGCAGGTACCGGTTCTGGAAGTGGATCCAAATCCCTCACTGGGCGATCCACGGCAGGTGACTTGCTCCTTGCAGTTGAATGCTGCGTGGAGTGACTACTGGACGGGCTCCCCCGTCCGTCTTTATCCTTTTGGCGGTGCTGGTGATGCTGCCTATGTTGCTGCTGCTGCTTAGGCTGCTGTAGCTCCTCATGCTGGTCGCTATCCATCACGCCTGAACGCTTCCAGCCCTGAGGCTGCTTCAGCGTTCCAAATTTGAATAAGCCGCCCTGGCGTCACCTGATTTCACGGCCTGCACCGCTGCCTCCCCCGGGGAGTGCGCACTGCGCATGTGCCGACCGCGGGGACCTGGAAGTTCCTCCTTCTACTTCCGGGGCAGCGCCATCTTGGTACACCTCTGTACCCGGCGCTGCCCCTATACCGGCGTCCCCCGACCCCTACTCCTCCCGGAGCGGCGGCCCGGTCCTCCCCGCCCGCTCACCCTGGACAGCCCCTCAGCTGCAGCGGTGGCGGCTTCGGCAACCGACCCCGCCGCGACAGGGGCCTCCCCGCTGTCTGACCGCGGACGGGACGGTCCCGGATCTTCACCCTGGTAAGTGCTGCGCTCCTGCTGCCGTGGTTCACCCGTCAAGGACAGGAACCCAACTGGGGGCGGAGGAGAGGTGCCGCTCTTTTGTCTGTAGGTTCCTGTCCTTGATGGGCGGACCCCCTCTCCGTGGTGCTGTCATGGGTGAGGGAGAAATTGACAGTGTATCAAATACTTATTTTCCGCACTGTACATATGAAATATAGAAAAATGGAACTGCAACATGGATACAGAAAAAATTGCTACACAAAAAAATGAAGGTACTTAGCGCATAAGTTGGCTAGATGAGTGCCCAATGGCCAACAACAAAGCATACCTTATTGTTGGGGACCTAACCTGATTATGATGTAACATCCCTGCAGGTTTAACTGCATGGCTTTCCATCCCCCACCAGGCAGATACACGACTTACTCACCACTCCTGGCCATGCAGTGAGTTCTGTCCTCTGCTTGCTGTATGCTGTAAACCACGTATGCTGTTATAATCCTCTGCTTGCTGTGTACATACTTTCTGGTTGTATGTTTAGGGCGGCCATGCCTGCCCTTCCTGATTTTTAAAGAGACCGTGTGCGCATTCCTAATGTGTCCCCAGCTTATTGCTAAGAGGCACCTGGTATTTAAAGTCTCTCCACCAATGGGAAGATGCCTGAGCAACATTCTCTTTCAGTCTGTCTGCAACTACTGAGTTGCCAGGTCCTGTCTCTAATCTTGCCTGTTTCCATTCCACCCTGAGGGCTGTATACCCCACGCCTGTCCCCAGATTCTGTCCTTGTCTTTATTAGTACCTTTCTATGTACCTGTTTGTATCCAAGTCTAGATCATTCCCTACCTTGCTGCGTCTGTTCCTTCTCCTTTAACTTGCAGTATCTGAACCAGCACCTCTCTCTATTCTGTTGTCTCTGTACAAAAATAGTGATCTTTGTGTACTATGAGGTTTTACTCACTCGGCTGTGGGTTTAGGTAAGCATAGGAAGCGATTTTCATGTCCATCCGGTTTATATGCTCCATAAATCTGCTTAAGTTTAAGCAAAGAAAAGATGGCCTTCTGTGGCACAAAATGGAAACAAACAGACAAAGCAAACAGTTCATATAGCACAGCAGGTCCGCCAGGTCAGGTCAATGTCTTAGTACACACGCAATGGAGGCCTCCATGCCTCCAGTCACAGACCATGTGCCAAAAAACAGCCTCCATTATATAGACTGTAACCACATCCAGATATGAGGTATGCGGGTAGCCAGACCCGCCCATCTCATAGCTACCCGGACACAGGTGCACCAAACGCCTTTTTAGTGCTTATGTGCACTAAAGAAATACTCATGATTACATCACAGAGAGCAGCCATCTCTGTGACACATACCTCCCATCGACTACGCGGCCATAAGCCTCCTTACAGTACATTGCTACTTCATTGCAACCACCTTATGTGAATCTGGTCCTGTCTGTCCAGTGTGTACTTGTCCTATGCCTGACCATGTCTGCGGCTTCCTACGCCTGACCGCACTTGCGGCTCTGCACTCGTGATGCACCTGCGGCTCTGCACTTGTGACGCACCTGTGACTCTGCACCCGTGACGCACCTGCGGCTCTGCACCTTTGAAGCACCTGCGGCTCCTTGTCTGTCCAGTCTGAGAGCAACACCAAACTATGTAGGATATTAAAATCTGACCTTGACATTACAATATTTGCAAAACGATCTGAATAAGATGTCTGAATGGGCAAACACTTGTAAAATGAGATTTAATGTAGATAAATGTAAAGTAATGCACCTGGGACAGGGCAATCCTATTGCTGCATATACATACAATGGGAACATACTTGGAACTGTAGAACAGGAGAAGGACTTGGGTATTCTGGTTACAAGTAAGCTGAGCAGCAGTACTCAGCATCGAGCAGCAGCTGCAAAAGCAAACAAGATCTTAGGATGTATAAAAAGACAGATAAAATCCCAAGATCCCAACGTATTATTACACCTTTATAAATCAATGGTGAGGCCACATCTAGAATATGGCATCCAGTTTTGGGCTCCACATTTTAAAAAGGATATGCAGAAGATAGAATCAGTTCAAAGACGGGCAACTAGATTACTGCAATGGATGGAAAGCCTCTCATATGATGAAAGGTTGGAAAAGTTGGGCTTGTTTAGCTAAGAAAAAAGACACCTCAGAAGAGATCTCATTTACATGTATATATATGTGTGGCCAGTATAAAGGACTGGAACATAACTTATTCTTTCCAAAAACCATACTAAGGACCAGAGGGCACTCATTACAGGTGGAAGAAAGGCGATTCCGACAGCTGAATAGGAAAGTGTTCTTTACAGTTAGAGCAGTCACACTGTGGAATACCCGACCACAAGCGGTAGTAACGGCAGACACTATAACACCTTTTAAAAAAGAGCTAGATGATTTTCTTGATAAACATAATACTGTGGGTTATAGTTGAAATGTACAATTGGTGGAGAAAGGTTGAGCTTGATGGACCTAGGTCTTTTTTCAACCTATGTACCGTATATACTCGCGTGTAAGCCGAGATTTGATAGCCCATTTTTTGGGGCTGAAAGTCCCCCTCTCAGCTTATGTTGAATCTGTTTTATTGAAAACAATTAGACATAATAACATACAAGACAACAAACATTGTACACCAAGCCGTGTTAGGTTACAATATAGTCAGTCTCTTGTAAAGACGAGATATCTTCCGGCTCTAGGGCTCATATCGCCTCAGTTGGATGAAGATTGGTGCATATTCATCAATACTACCGTGTACCAGAGAACAAACATGTATTTGTCACTATGGATTGATAGACTCAGCTGTATGAACATTCTGTTACGCCCCCGGGCTTCACTTACCCGGCGGCGCGCACTTCCCTGCACGTTCTTGCTCTCCGGCGCGTCCCCGCGCCCGGCCTCCGGCTCCCCCGGAGGCAGGAGTCTGCGCACTGCCTCCCTCCAGGCGTGCAGCCCCCTGGGTAACATGACGCGCTGGCGCCGCCTCCAACATGGCGGCGCCTAGCGCTACTTATGGCCGGCGTCTGGACAGGTAAGACGCCTGTTCTTCTAACACGGTTTCACTGTTTTTGCAGCTCCCTCCGTGTTCCAGGCCCTATTAACCTGCCTCTGTTTGCGCTGTGCTCCTGCTCCTCGCACCCTTACTCTTGCCTCTACCTTCTCTGCCTCCATCAGTCCTTCATCTACTCTCCTGCTGTACTGTGTTCCTCAGTTGCTCCTACTCGGCCCTGCTCCTCTCATCCTTCCGCTTTTTGTGTCTTCTTTTGCAGCCTCCAGCCACCCGCACCCGCTACGCTCCGGTCCTGCGCTCTGCCTGATCCCTACGCTCTCTGTGCTCTCCTGTGCTCTCTGTACGGATACGCCTGTGCCTCCACTCCTGCCTAGCCCTAGTCGCCCCTTTGGTTCCGGCTGTCGCGGTTCCATCCCCTGGGGGTCTGTCCCTAACACTCCCTGTATAGGGGGTGGTCCTCACCTGGGCGCTCGACCTCGGGGGCTCTGGAGCCGTGACCCAGAGGGTCCACTTCCGGGTTGCATCTCCGTACCTTCCCGCTACAGCAACCGTAACAGTAAGAACAGGCCATGGACCCCGCTGGAGCCACAGGTGCCCAAAAGGAGTTGATTTTCCTTCGGGAGAACCAGACGCGCATGATGTCCTTTATGAAAACTATGGACTCGCGTCTTTCCGCTCTCCAATTCTCTGACCCTGGTAACGCCGCTCAGTTGGCTGGCTTACAACAAGAATTGGCACAGCAGCGTGATACCCAGTCCCATATCCTCACCTATATGGTTTCGGTGGACGGTCGGTTGCTCGCTTTGCACTCGGCCGCCTCTGCCTCTCCTGCTGTGGGTTCCCATCCTCCTCCACGGCTGGCCAAACCACCCCGGTATAGCGGTGACGCCAAATTGTGTCGGGGTTTTTTAAATCAGTGCCGCCTCCATTTTGAATTAATGCCACAGCAGTACCCCACTGACCGAGCCAAAGTGGCCTTCATCATCTCGTACCTTGAGGGAGGTGCTCTGGCTTGGGTCAATCCCCTCTGGGAGCGTGATGACCCGGTGGTTACCCAGTTATCCGTTTTTATGGACACTTTTCGTCGGGTTTTTGACGAACCAGGTCGGTTAGCTTCCACCACCGAGGCTCTATTTAGCCTCTGCCAAGGTTCATTAACCGTGGGCCAGTACGCCATACAGTTCAGGACCCTGTCCGCTGACTTAGGTTGGAATAACGAGGCGTTGGTGGGCGCCTTCTGGCGAGGTCTCTCGAGTCGTATTAAAGATGAGCTCGCTGGTCGGGATACCCCTACAGCCCTGGAGGACTTGATTTCCCTGGCCAGACGGATAGATCTCCGGTTTCAGGAACGGGCCAAGGAGAGGAGGGCCTCTCGCCCTTTATCTTCTCTTCGCAGACCACCGAGTCCCCGACCCAGGATTCTCTCCTTAGCCTCCGCCTCTGAACCTATGCAGGTGGACCGCCTGAAGCTCTCTGACCAGCGTCGCAGGGAGAGAACCCTGCAAGGCCTTTGTTTCTACTGCGGCAGCAGCTCCCATTTGCTCCGAACCTGTCCTGACGTCCGGAAAACTTCTCCGCCTAGGCCAGGTAAGAGAGGCCTTCCTGGGCGTTTTTGATACCTCTCAACCCCTCACTTTGTCTGTCCTTTTGCATGTTGAAGGGAAGCGGGCTTCTCTGGTGGCCTATGTGGACTCGGGTGCCGCCGGAAATTTTATTAGACTTGAGGAGGTCAACAAATTTTCGGTTCCAGTGAAACCCTTAGTGAACCCCCTAAGCCTAGCTTCTGTAGATGGTTGACCCCTGCTAGAGACAGTTACTCATGTCACTCATGAGATAGAGTTGCAGGTAGGAGCCCTACACAGGGAGAAAATTAAGTTTTTTGTCTTGGCAGGTATCTCCCATCCTATCCTACTCGGTCTTCCTTGGTTACGACTCCACGAGCCTACTTTAGACTGGCATAGCGGCAACGTTTTGCGCTGGGGGGGGGGAGTCTTGTCGGGCTCGGTGTCTGCTGCCGGTGCATCCTGTGGGTACCCCTCTTCCCTCTCCTGTTCTATCCGGATTGCCGTCTGCCTACAGTGCCTTTGTGGATGTTTTCGATAAGAAAGAGGTCGAAACTCTACCGCTGCACCGACCCTACGACTGCCCCATTGAGCTCGCTCCCGGCACCACTCCGCCTCGGGGTAGGATTTATCCTCTCTCCTCGGTGGAGACCCAAGCCATATCTGAATACATCCAAGACAACCTGGCCAGGGGCTTCATTCGCAAGTCATCATCCCCTGCAGGAGCGGGCTTCTTTTTTGTAAAGAAGAAGGGAAGGATGGGTCGTTGCGTCCCTGCATCGATTACCGTGGCCTGAATCGCATCACCGTGAAGAAGAAATATCCACTGCCACTCATCTCTGAGCTCTTTGATCGGCTGAAAGGAGCACGTGTGTTTACAAAGCTTGACCTACGAGGGGCCTATAATCTGGTTCGCATACGTCCTGGAGATGAGTGGAAGACGACGTTCAACACACGAGACGGGCACTACGAGTATTTGGTTATGCCCTTTGGGCTCTGCAACGCACCTGCAGTATTCCAGGAACTTGTTAATGATGTCGATCTCCTCTACTCCTGTGTCGTAGTCTACCTTGACGACATCTTAGTCTTCTCTCCGGATCTGGCCACACATCGCCGAGACGTTCGCCAAGTCCTCCAACGTCTTAGGGAGAACCATCTTTTTGCCAAGTTGGAGAAGTGCCTCTTTGAGCAGACTTCGTTGCCGTTCCTTGGTTACATCGTCTCGAACTCAGGGTTAGAGATGGACCCTGAGAAAGTCTCGGCAGTTCTCAAGTGGCCCGTCCCCTCGGACTAAAGGCTATCCAGCGGTTTTTGGGGTTTGCCAATTATTACCGGCAATTTATCCCCCACTTTTCTTCGTTGACTAAACTCATCTCGGCTCTTGTTCGCAAAGGGGCTGATCCCAATCATTGGCCCTTGAAGCAGGAGTTTGCGAAGACTCCGGTACTTCATCTTCCAGATACCAGCCGACCATTCATTTTAGAGGTTGACGCCTCCTCGGTGGGAGCAGGAGCAGTCCTTCTGCAGAAGACCTCCTCCGGGGCGTACTCTCACCTGCGGATTCTTTTCAAAGGCTTTCTCCACTCCCGAACGTAACTATGCCGTTGGAGACAGAGAACTTTTGGCCATAAAGATGGCTCTTGAAGAATGGCGCCATCTTCTCAAGGGTGCTCTCCATCCGTTCATCATTTTTACGGATCACAAAAATTTGGCCTATCTTCAGTCCGCCCAAAGGCTCAATCCATGGCAGGCCAGATGGTCCTTGTTCTTCGAACGCTTTGACTTCGAACTCCACTTCCGACCAGGGGATAAGAATGCTAAGGCAGATGCCCTGTCACGGTCATTCCAGCCAGTGGATAAGGAGGAGGGTCCAGCAGATCTCATCGACCCCGCCAGGATCCTTACCGTGGCCCCTCTAAGCCTAGTCTCCCCACCATCTGGTAAAACTTTTGTTCGGAGTGGAGATAGACTCATGGTTCTTCGCTGGAGCCACTCGTCAAAATTTTCTGGGCATTCTGGAGTTAAGAAGACTCTTTCGCTTGCCTCCCACCATTATTGGTGGCCTTCACTTCGCAGGGACGTCCAGGATTTCATCGCCTCCTGTCCTTCGTGTGCCCGGAACAAGGTACCACGACATCGTCCTTCGGGACTCCTACATCCGTTACCTGTACCTACCAATCCATGGACTCATATTGCGATGGATTTCATCACCGATTTGCCCTCCTCTTCCAAATGTACGGTTATTTTGGTAGTCGTGGACCGATTTTCCAAAATGGCTCACTTTATCGCTCTACCTGGTCCTCCTACCGCTTCTGACTTGGCAAGGATCTTCCTGCTCCATGTCATTCGCCTCCATGGTTTCCCACAGCATATTGTCTCGGATCGAGGAGTCCAGTTTACCTCCCGTTTTTGGCGAGCCCTCTGCGGGTTGCTGAAGATCACTTTGGACTTTTCCTCTGCCTACCACCCCTCAGTCTAATAGTCAAGTCGAGCGAGTCAACCAGGCTCTAACATCCTATCTTTGGCATTTTTCCAATGTGCACCAAGATGATTGGGTTTCTCTTCTTCCTTGGGCTGAGTTTGCATATAATAACCACCCAAGTGAAGCCTCCTCCAAATCTCCCTTTTTTGTGGTTTTTGGTCAGCACCCCGGCATTCCCCTTCCTGTTTCCCCTACCTCGGGTGTCCCGGCAGCGGACTCTTTGTCTACGGACTTCTCTCAGATTTGGAGGGAGACCAAAGTAGCCCTCGAGGGTGCCAGCCTCAGGATGAAGAGGTATGCTGACAAGGGTCTGCTAGACGCACCTCTGTATCGCCCAGGGGATAGAGTTTGGTTGTCTTCTCGGCATGTCAGGTTGAAGATTCCCTCCTATAAATTAGGTCCTCGTTACATTGGCCCCTTTGAGATCTTAAGTCGCATCAACGACGTGGCCTACAAATTGAAATTGCCCGCTTCACTAAGGATTCCCAATACCTTTCATGCATCTCTCCTCAAACCTGCAGTGTTTAACCAATACCACTCCGCGCCTTCCCAAAATTCCCAACCCTGTAGCTCGGATAATACCTTTGAGGTTCTGGATATATTGGCTATGAAGACAGTTAAGGGAAAGACCCTGTTTTTGGTGGATTGGAGGGGTTTTGGTCCTGAGGAGAGATCATGGGAAGCCCAGGAGAATATTGATGCTCCTCGCATTATGAGACGATTTCTCTCCAGCGTGTGGAGAGGGGGACGTAAAGGGGGGGTACTGTTACGCCCCGGGGCTTCACTTACCCGGCGACGCGCACTTCCCTGCGTGCTCCTGCTCTCCAGCGTGTCCCCGCGCCCGGCCTCCGGCTCCCCCGGAGGCAGGAGTCTGCGCACTGCCTCCCTCCAGGCGTGCAGCCCCCTGGGTAACATGACACGCTGGCCCCGCCTCCAACATGGCGGCGCCCAGCGCTACTTATGGCCGGCGTCTGGACAGGTAAGACGCCTGTTCTTCTAACACGGTTTCACTGTCTTTGCAGCTCCCTCCGTGTTCCAGGCCCTATTAACCTGCCTCTGTTTGCGCTGTGCTCCTGCTCCTCGCACCCTTACTCTTGCCTCTACCTTCTCTGCCTCCGTCAGTCCTTCCTCTGCTCTCCTGCTGTACTGTGTTCCTCAGTTGCTCCTACTCGGCCCTGCTCCTCTCATCCTTCCGCTTTTTGTGTCTTCTTTTGCAGCCTCCAGCCACCCGCACCCGCTACGCTCCGGTCCTGCGCTCTGCCTGATCCCTACGCTCTCTGTGCTCTCCTGTGCTCTCTGTATGGATACGCCTGTGCCTCCACTCCTGCCTAGCCATAGTCGCCCCTTTGGTTCCGGCTGTCGCGGTTCCATCCCCTGGGGGTCTGCCCCTAACACTCCCTGTATAGGGGGTGGTCCTCACCTGGGCACTCGCCCTTGGGGGCTCTGGAGCCGTAACCCAGAGGGTCCACTTCCGGGTTGCATCTCCATACCTTCCCTCTACAGCAACCGTAACACATTCTTTATACAATGTTTACTCGTGTACATTATAACAGCCTGGAGAGATGTCATGCCACCCCGTGTGTCTTCTGGCACGTCAGCATCATCTGTAAACGAATATAAGAAAATAATAATTGCAGGCATGTTTAACCATATCTTACATGTAACCAGCGGAGGTGTACTTCAATGAACAGTGAAGAAAAGAAGTTAGAAAGGGGACGAAGAGACTCACAGGGAGTATGGAGGGAGAAGGAAAAGAAAGAGGGTGGGGGGGAAGCAGGTCTCGGACCTCCGAGCCGACCTCTAAGGAGCTCCCTCGACCAATCGAGGTAGTCCGCGAGTTTCTTTGAATAATACCCAAGGCTGCCACACTCGGACCAAACGAGTGTTATCTCCCTCCATTTCGGCCAACAGTTCCTCCATACGGAAGATATCTGCAAATTCTGACACCCATTCTGCCATAGTCGGTGGTGTCGTCGTGCGCCAGTGGCGTGGGATTACCATGCGCGCCGCGGTAATGCAAAACCGGAGAAGGCTTCTTTTCTTAGTGGATATGGGACCTGGAAGGATTGATAGGATGGCAATTTGCGGGGAGGGGGGGGTGAATGTATTTTCCAGAAATTTTTTGATAAGCCCCAAACACCTTTTCCCAGAAGGGTCGTATAGCAGGGCACTGCCACCAAATATGGAATAGTGTGCCTCTTTCGGCTTCACATCACCAGCAGGTATGGTCTACCGACGGGAAAATAGACTTTAGTCTGACGGGGGACAGGTACCACCTGGTCAGTATCTTAACATTTTTCTTCTGTGCGCCCCCAGCCGGAGACATTTTATGCGTAAAGAGATAAGCTTTGTCAAGGTCTTCAGCTGAAAATGTATATCCCATCTCCTCTTCCCATGCTCGGATGTAGCTCGGGGCCCCGTCCGAGTCTCCTGTATGGAATTCCTTGTATAAGACCGAAATCAGATGAGAGGGAGGGTCCTGTTGTTGTAGTAAATTTTCCAACCGTGTCATGGGGGGGGGAGAAGTACGGTCGACCAAATGTCCCCGGATAAACGATCTCAGCTGATTGTATTCCATACAGGAGAGCGCCCTAGTGGGGAACTTTTCCTGTAAGGTTTCCCAAGACGGAACATTCCCTTCCACCAACACTTGTCCCAGACGTAAGTCAGTACTTCTATGCCAACCCAGAAATTGGTTTCTGTGACACCCTGGAGGAAAATCCGGGTTACCAAATATTGGTGTCAACGGATTCAGAGTGCTGGTCAATTTCTTTTTAGTTTTAAAATCGTTCCATATCTGTAAAACTTCTCGAGTCAAGAAACCAGTAGGTCCCTCAGAGTCATTTGCAACCAAGTCATAGCGTCGGATCCCCCTCTCGGCTTATACGCGAGTCATATACGCCAGAGGGGCGGCGGGGGTGGGGGAGTGGGGGTGTCAGATCATACTTACCCGGCGGGGTGTCTCTGCAGCCCCCCTACTTCTCCCACGCCTTCCTTCAGCAGTCACATGGTACCGCTCATTAAAGTCAAGAATATGCGAATATTCATAACTTTAATTAGCGGTACCACGTGACTGCTGAAGGAAGAGCTGCCGGAGACCCAGGGGCTGGGTAAGTATATGCGATATTCATCTGTCCCCGGTCCATCGCTGCACCCGCTCTGTCTTCAGAGTCCTCTGTCAGTGACTTTCATGCAGCAGAGGGCTCAATGACGTAGTTTGTTCGCGCCACGCCCTCTGCTGCCTCAATGTCACTAACAGAGGACCCGGAAGACAGAGCAGCGTGCAGCGATGGACCGGGGACAGGTGAATATCTCAGGTGCAAGGTCCTGAGCCAGCGGTGACACCGGCACCTAACCCCCAGCGACGAGAGGTGAGTATGTCATTTTTTTTTTATTTGCAGCAGCGGCATATGGGGCATAATCTATGGAGCATTTTATGGGGGCATAATCTATGGAGCATCTTATAGGGGCATAATGTATGGAGCATCTTATGGGGCATAATCTATGGAGCATCTTATGGGGCATAATGTATGGAGCATCTTATGGGGCATAATCTATGAAGAATCTTATGGGGGTATAATCTATGGAGCATCTAATGGGGCATAATCTATGAAGCATCTTATGGGGGCATAATCTATGGAGCATTTTATGGGGGCAAAATCTATGGAGCATCTTATGGGGGGCATATTCTATGAAGCATCTTATGGGGCAGCCTATGGGGCCTATTCTTTGGAGCATCTTATGGGGAATATTCTATGGATCATCTTATGGAGCCATAACCTTTATGGAGCAGCATATGAGGCATATTATTCTATGGAGCATCTAATGGGGCCATCATGAACTGTATGGAGCATTATATGGGTCTCCTGATTCAATATGGATATTCAAAAACATTTAACCTACTGATGTCTCGAATAATTTTACTTTTATTGGTATCTTTTTATTTTTGAAATTTACCAGTAGCTGCTACATTTTCCACCCTAGGCTTATACGCGAGTCAATACGTTTTCCCAGTTTTCTGTGGCAAAATTAGGGGGTCGGCTTATAAACAAGTATATACGGTAAATATGTAAATAGGTTCTATCTGTTTCCATATTCAAGTCGTAATTGTCTGTGTCCCAGTCCTTCCTGAAAATGCTCCTAGACTGAACTCAGTTTAATTAAACACAGCTGGACTCCAATGAAAGAGTAGAACTATCTCAAGGAGGATCACAAGGAAATGGACAGCATGTGACACTTAGATGAGTGTCTGAGCAAAGGGTCTGACCATGTGATATTTCAGTTTTTATTTTTTAATACATTTGCAAAAATTTCTACATTTCTGTTTTTTTCATTCAAGATGGGGTGCAGAGTGTACAGTAATGAGAAAAAAAATGAACTTTTTTGAATTTACCAAATGGCTGCAATGAAACAAAGAGTGAAAAATTTAAAGGGGTAGTCTGAATACTTTCCGTATCCACTGTATGTTCTCTATTGGTGCAAATTATTGATAGATTTGTCCATGACGACACAATTGACAATTTGAATTCTGGCACAACAATAGAAAATCTGTCCTATTGTTTATCCACTATGTTCTTCTAATATATAATATTACCTTCCTTACATAATACTATACTTTATATCTGTACTTGATTGACCCTGGCAACCCATCATAACTTTGCTAATTGTAGAATTAATCTATTTTATAAAAAACAAAAAAAAACAGAAAAGTAGAATTAAAAAAATAAATGCACACATATGCTCAGTTTCTATACAAGAATATCGATATCATATATGCAAACCTATCTTTATTTCTGTAGAAACTCATAGGTGTAAGCATATCTGGGCAGGCAAGCATATTAGCAGCTCACATATTTATGAGGGGGAGGGGAAAAGAAAGTGCTCAAGGTGATTACTGTAATTTGCGGAGCTAATATTAAAGACAAAAAGCAAGTTATGGCAGCTGAAGGTATGAAATGAGAAGAAAGCAGAGAAACAGGAGGAGAAACCAGAAAAACCTGAAATGTCAGGGCTACTATATACTTTTAAAATGTGAATTTTTGGGTCAGTTTTGTGGAGATTTTTCTTCAAAAGGTCATCACCACATAAGCAAGTGAGAAGGAAAAACTGCATTAAATAAGTACCGTAAATAAAAGTAACTAAAATATGATAGTAACATAGTAACATAGTTTAGAAGGCTGAAGGAAGACCTTATGTCCATCTAGTTCAGCCTATTTTTAGTGCAGCTGCATTGTTGATCCTGGGGAAGGCAAAAAACCCACAGAGTAGAAGCCAATTTTCTCCACAGGGAAAAAATTTCCTTCCCCTAAGCTGGGTCAACCATCTACCTATAATATTCTGTTAATCGTAACCTTCTATACTGTTACTTACAAGAAACGCATCCATTCCTTTCTTAAATTCATTCAGTGAGTTGGCCATCACCACTTCCTCAGAAAGAGAATTCCAGAGCCTCACTGCTATTACCGTGAAGAACCCTCTTCTATGCTGGTGCAGAAATTGTCTTTCCTCCAAACGAAGAGAATGCCCCCTTGTTCTTGTCACAGTCCTTGGTACAAACAGTTCATTGGAGAGATCTCTGTATTGCCCTCTGATATACTTGTACATAGATATTAAGTCTCCCTTAAGTCTTCTCTTTTCTAGAGTAAATAGACCTAATTTTGATAACCTTTCTGGGTATTGTAGTGAACCAACTCCATTTATCATTTTAGTAGCCCGCCTTTGAACTCTTTCAAGTTCAGTAATGTCTTTCTTGAGCACTGGCGTCCAAAATTGCACACAATACTCCAAGTGTGGTCTGACGAGTGATTTGTACAGAGGGAGAATTATGTTTTCATCTCGTGTCCCCAGACCTCTTCTAATGCATCCCATGACCCTATTTGCTTTGGTGGCAGCTGCCTGACACTGGGCACTCCAATTTAGCTTCTTATTGACTAAGATGCCTAAGTCTTTTTCCATGTCTGATTTCCCCAGCAGTTTCCCATTTAGTAAGTAATTGTAGCATCTGTTTCTCCTTCCCATGTGCATAACCTTACACTTATCTGTGTTAAACCTCATTTGCCATTTTTCAGCCCAATTCTCCAATTTACTCAAATCTGTCTGTAGTTGTAAACTGTCCTCCTTTGTGTTAACTACCTTACATAGTTTTGTATCATCTGCAAATACTGATATTTTACTGTGTAAGCCATCCACTAGATCATTAATAAATATATTAAATAGTAGGGGGACCAATTGGCAAAATAGAATTATTTTTTACATTACAAACCAAACTCAACCCATCAAATAATAGTAATAACTACTCACACAGTTAAGATGTTGACTGCATGGCAAGAAAAGGACCAGCAGAAATTTTAATACCGTACGTTAAGGGATACAGACACCTTCGGAGATTATTTGTATTGCTATATTCAATTCAGCTTATTGTTTTCCATAAAAATTATTAGTGAGCAATAGCATCAAAGAGATGCCGAAAAATACATATAGAAAGGGGAAGGTGGAGTAGACAAATGTTGTTCAATGGGCGGGACTGATGCACGATTTGTTTCACTGACAAAATCTGTCATCAGTTTGAAATCTGATGCCACTTGCCCATTCAGGTCAAAGAGTGCGTGGAAATCATCGGACTGTACTTAGATGTTCACGGACTCACAGAATGGAGAAGATGGAGACATTTTGTTCTCCATCTTCTCCTCAGTTTGCACCGATTCTCTCATCCGAGAGAATCAGATCTGTTGTGAGTTCATTTTCCCCTTCACTACTCTTCCTCTTCAATTTATCTGTACCCGAGAACGAGGCTATGCGATCCTATATTAAGGAGGCGTTGGAGAAGGGTCATATTAGACCATCCTCGTCACCCTTAGGTGCCGTTTTTTTTTTTGTAGCCAAAAAGGATGGATCATTAAGACCTTGTATTGATTATCGTGCTCTCAACAAAATTACTGTTAAATATCAGTATCCGTTACCCCTGATTTCTGATCTATTCTCCAGAGTTAATGGTGCTTGCTGGTTTACCAAGCTTGACCTCAGGGGGGCGTATAATCTTATTCGCATTAAGCATGGGGATGAATGGAAGATGGCGTTTAATACTCCGGAGGGACATTTTGAGTACCTGGTGATGCCTTTTGGGCTCACTAATGCCCCTTCTGTCTTCCAGTGCTTCATGAACGATATTTTCCGAGATTTTGTCGATAAATTTTTGATTATCTATGTGGATGATATTTTGATCTTCTCCAAGGATTGGGATTCTCATGTGGAACATGTTCGGACTGTGTTCCGGATCTTGAGGGAGAATTCCCTGTATGTCAAAGGATCTAAATGCCTTTTTGGAGTACAGAGGATTTCTTTTTTGGGATTTATTTTGTCTCCGTCAACTATTGAAATGGACCCGGCCAAGGTACAGGCCATTTACGATTGGGTTCAGCCCACTTCTTTGAAGGCCCTCCAGAAGTTTTTGGGTTTTGCTAATTTTTATCGGAAATTTATAGCAAAATTTTCTAGTATTGCCAAGCCATTGACTGATTTGACTAAGAAGGGTGCTGATGTGTTAAATTGGTCTCCAGAGGCTGTTTCTTCCTTTCAGGAGCTGAAGCGAAGATTCACCTCCGCCCCGGTTTTGCGGCAACCTGATGTCTCACTTCCGTTCCAGGTAGAAGTGGATGCTTCTGAGATTGGTGCAGGAGCTGTTTTGTCCCAAAAGGATCCTGTAACATCTAAAATGAATCCCTGTGCTTTCTTTTCCCGAAAGTTCTCTCCATCTGAACGTAACTATGATGTGGGCAATCGGGAACTGTTAGCCATGAAATGGGCATTTGAGGAGTGGAGACATTGGTTGGAGGGAGCTAAGCATCAAGTCGTGGTCCTCACTGACCACAAGAATTTGATTTACCTAGAGTCGGCTAAGCGCTTGAACCCTAGACAGGCTAGGTGGGCCTTGCTTTTTACACGTTTTGATTTTGTGGTTTCGTTTCTTCCTGGAACTAAGAATGTCAAGGCTGACGCCCTCTCTAGGAGCTTCTTTGCTGATTCTCCTGTGGTGACCAAGCCTGCTACCTTCTTAGGTGAAGGGGTAGTTCTTTCTGCCATTTCGACCGATTTGAGACGTGCTCTGGAAGAGTTTCAGGAGGACAAACCTGAGCATTGTCCCAGTGGAAAGTTGTATGTTCCTGACCAGTGGAAGAAGAGAGTGATGTCTGAAGTTCACTGCTCTGCTTTGGCTGGTCATCCAGGTATTTTTGGTACTAGAGATCTGGTGAGTCGGTCTTTTTGGTGGCCCTCCTTGTCTCATGATGTCAGGAATTTTGTGCAGTCCTGTGGGACGTGCTCCCGGTCTAAATCGTGTTCTCGCTCTAGTGGGTTGTTGATGCCTTTGCCTGTCCCCAAGAGGCCATGGACCCATATTTCAATGGATTTCATCTCTGATATGCCTGTCTCTCAAAGGATGACTGTTATTTGGGTGATTTGTGATAGGTTCTCTAAGATGGTTCATCTTGTACCACTCCCTAAGTTGCCTTCTTCCTCTGAATTGGTGCCCCTGTTTTTACAACAGGTGGTTCGCTTGCACGGGATTCCTGAGAACATTGTATCTGACAGAGGAGTCCAGTTTGTGTCTAGATTTTGGAGAACTTTCTGTTCCAAGCTGGGAATTCAGTTGTCCTTCTCCTCTGCTTTTCACCCTCAGACCAATGGGCAGACAGAGAGAACAAACCAGACCTTGGAGTCATATTTGAGATGTTTTATTTCTGCTGATCAGGATGATTGGGTTTCATTTTTGCCCTTGGCCGAATTTGCTTTAAATAATAGACCTAGTTCTGCCACTTTGATGTCTCCTTTTTTTTGTAACTTTGGGTTTCATCCTCGATTTTCTTCAGGGCAGGTGGAGCCCTCCGCCTGCCCAGGGGTTGACACTGTGGTGGAGAGAATGCACCAGATCTGGGACCAAGTGGTGGATAAGTTATCTCTCTCCCAGGAAAAGGCCCAGCGGTTTTCCAACCGACATAGGACCATTGGTCCCCAATTTAAGGTTGGTGATATGGTGTGGTTATCATCAAAAAATATTGCTATGAAGGTGGCTTCTCCTAAGTTTAAGCCTAGATTTATTGGACCTTACAAGATTTTGGAGATTATTAATCCGGTCTCTTTTCGTTTGGCTCTTCCTGTCACATTTAAAATCCATAATGTGTTCCATAAATCTTTGTTGAAGAGGTTTGTTGAACCTGTTGTTCCGGGGGTTGCACCTCCAGACCCTGTATTGGTTGAAGGTAACATGGAATATGAGGTAGAGAAAGTACTGGATTCCCGTCTGGCTAGACGGAGACTCCAGTATTTGGTTAAGTGGAAGGGTTATGGTCAGGAGGATAGTTCCTGGGTCTCTGCCTCTGATATTCATGCCAAAAGATTGGTGCGTGCCTTTCATCGGGCTCACCCTGATCGCCCTGGTGGCGTGGTTGAGGGTTCGGTGACCCCTCCTCAAGGGGGAGGTACTGTTGTGAGTTCATTTTCCCCTTCACTACTGAGGCCCGAGGAACTCCCTCTTCTGGTGAAGAAAGGTAGTGAGCCTGATCAGCGTCGGAGTGGCCCACCGGAGAACCGGAGGATTCTCCGGTGGGCCCTGGCATCTGGTGGGCCCTGGCACCTGCTGGCATACAGGGCCAGCAGTTGCCTAGGGCCCCCGCTGCTCCAGGGGCCCCCAGCCAGTGGTGTGTCGCACACTATGCAGCTGCTATAGGGGCCCCTGCCAGCGGAGCAGCAGCGGGTGTCAGGAGGCAGGAGCCCCTGTCCCCGCTGCTAAAGAGAAATGAATATTCACTGAGAAGCAGTGAATATCATTTCACAGTCTCCACCCCCAGAGGCCCCGCCCCCAGCCCAGTAAGCTGCTCTGCAGACTACAGCTGTAAATCAGGGCCGGCGCCGCCCTCAGTCCTCTCTGCTCCTGGCTCACAGCCAGTGCGCGATGACGTCACTACATCGCGCACCCGCTGTGTGTCTGGCAGAGGGGGCAGCTCCTGACACTGAAGCCGGCTGCCGGAATCAGCGTGGGAGCGAGGAGGAGAGGTGAGTATTGTGTTTTGTTTTTTATATCTCTCTCGCTCTTTCTATCTGTCTCGCTCTCTCTATCTATCTCTATATCTATATATCTCTCTCTATCTCTCTTATATCTATCTATCTTTCTATCTCTATCTATTATCTATATCTATCTATCTCTATATCTATCTCTATCTATCGCTCTATCTTTATATCTATCTTTCTATCTCTACATCTATCTCTCTATCTATCTCTCTATCCATCTATCTCTATATCTATCTATCTTACTCTATCTATCTCTATATCTATTATCTCTATATTTATTATCTATCTAGCTACCATCTATATCTATCTATCTTTATCTATATATATCTCTATCTAATATCTATATCTATCTATCTCTATACCTATCTATTTATCTATCCGTTATCTATCTCTATATCTTTTCTCTGTATCTATCTATCTCTATATCTATATCTCTCGCTATCTATCGCTCTATCTCTATATCTATATCTATCTCTATATCTATCTTTATATCTATATCTATATATCTATCTCTATCTCTATATCTATATCTATTTCTCTCTATATCTATCTCTATCTCTCTCTATAGCTATCTATCTATATATCTCTATCTCTATATCTATCGCTCTGTATATCTATCTATCGCTCTATCTCTATATCTATCTTTCTATCTATATATCTATCTACAGTCATGGCCAAAAGTATTGACACCCCTGCAATTCTGTCAGATAATACTCAGTTTCTTCCTGAAAATGATTGCAAACACAAATTCTTTGGTATTATTATCTTCATTTAATTTGTCTTAAATGAAAAAACACAAAAAGAATTGTCCTAAAGCCAAATTGGATATAATTCCACACCAAACATAACAAAGAGGGTGGACAAAAGTATTGGCACTGTTTGAAAAATCATGTGATGCTTCTCTAATTTATGTAATTAACAGCACCTGTAACTTACCTGTGGCACCTAACAGGTGTTGGCAATAACTAAATCACACTTGCAGCCAGTTGACATGGATTAAAGTTGACTCAACCTCTGTCCTGTGTCCTTGTGTATACCACATTGAGCATGGAGAAAAGAAAGAAGACCAAAGAACTGTCTGAGGACTTGAGAAACCAAATTGTGAGGAAGCATGAGCAATTTCAAGGCTACAAGTCCATCTCCAAAGACCTGAATGTTCCTGTGTCTACCGTGCACAGTGTCATCAAGAAGTTTAAAGCCCATGGCACTGTGGATAACCTCCCTAGATGTGGCCGGAAAATAAAAATTGACAAGAGATTTCAACGCAAGATTGTGCGGATGTTGGATAAAGAACCTCCACTAACATCCAAACAAGTTCAAGCTGCCCTGCAGTCCGAGGGTACAACGGTGTCAACCCGTACAATCCGTCGGAGTCTGAATGAAAAGGGACTGTATGGTAGGAGACCCAGGAAGACTCCACTTCTTACCCCGAGACATAAAAAAGCCAGGCTGGAGTTTGCCAAAACTTACCTGAAAAAGCCTAAAACATTTTGGAAGAATGTTCTCTGGTCAGATGAGACAAAAGTAGAGCTTTTAGGGCAAAAGCATCAACATAGAGTTTACAGGAGAAAAAAAAGGCATTCAAAGAAAAGTACACGGTCCCTACAGTCAAACATGGCGGAGGTTCCCTGATGTTTTGGGGTTGCTTTGCTGCCTCTGGCACTGGACTGCTTGACCATGTGCATGGCGTTATGAAGTCTGAAGACTACCAACAAATTTTGCAGCATAATGTAGGGCCCAGTGTGAGAAAGCTGGGTCTCCCTCAGAGGTCATGGGTCTTCCAGCAGGACAATGACCCAAAACACACTTCAAAAAGCACTAGAAAATGGTTTGAGAGAAAGCACTGGAGACATCTAAGGTGGCCAGCAATGAGTCCAGACCTGAATTACATAGAACACCTGTGGAGAGATCTAAAAATGGCAGTTTGGAGAAGGCACCCTTCAAATATCAGGGACCTGGAGTAGTTTGCCAAAGAAGAATGGTCTAAAATTCCAGCAGAGCATTGTAAGAAACTCATTGATGGTTACCGGAAGCGGTTGGTCGCAGTTATTTTGGCTAAAGGTTGTGCAACCAAGTATTAGGCTGAGGGTGCCAATACTTTTGTCCGGCCCATTTTTGGAGTTTTGTGTGAAATGATCAATGTTTTGCTTTTTGCTTCATTCTCTTTTGTGTTTTTTCATTTAAGACAAATTAAATGAAGATAATAATACCAAAGAATTTGTGTTTGTAATCATTTTCAGGAAGAAACTGAATATTATCTGACAGAATTGCAGGGGTGTCAATACTTTTGGCCATGACTGTATCTATCTATCTTTCTCTATGTATTTATCTCTATATCTTTTCTCTGTATCTATCTCTCTCTATATCTATATCTATCTATCTCTATATAGATCTATTATCTCTATATCTATATCTATTTCTCTCTATATCTCTCTCTATATCTATCTATCTATCTATTTATCTCTATCTCTATATCTATCTCTCTGTATATCTATCTATCTATCTTTCTATCTCTATATCTATCTCTATATCTATCTATCTATCTATCTATTTATCTCTATCTATTATCTCTATCTATCGCTCTCTATCTATCGCTCTATCTCTATATCTATCTTTCTATCTCTACATCTATCTCTATATCTATCTTTCTATCTATCTATTATGTCTATCTATCTAGCTATCTCTATTATTTATATCTACCTATCTCTATATCTTTCTATCTTACTCTATCTCTATATCTATCTGTTATCTCTATATTTATCTATCTTTATCTATCTATCTCTATCTATTATCTATATCTATATCTATCTCTCTATCTATTTATCGATCTCTGTATCTATCTCTCTCTCTATCTATCTCTCTCTCTATCTATCTACCGCTCTATCTCTATCTATCTTTATATCTATATCTATCTATCTCTATATCTATCTATTATCTCTATATCTATCTACCTATCTATCTCTATATCTATATCTGTTTCTCTCTATATCTATCTCTATATCTCTCTCTCTATAGCTATCTCTATATCTATCTATCTATCTATATATTATCTCTATATCTATCTATCTCTATATCTATCTGTTATATCTATATCCATATCTATCTCTATATCTATCTATCTCTATATCTATCTATCTCTATATCTATCTTTCTATCTAACACTATATCTCTATATCTATCTCTATATCTCATTATCTATCTATCTCTATCTCTATCTCTCTTTATCTATCTATTGATCTATCCATCTATCTCTATATCTATCTATTATATCTATCTATTATATCTATCTATTATCTCTATCTAGCTAGCTATCTCTATCTATCTCTATCTCTCTCTATATCTATCTATCTTTCTAACTCTATATCTATCTATCTCTATACATATCTCTATATCTAGATATTATCTCTATATCTATCTCTATATCTATCTTTCTATAGCTATCTGTCTCTATATCTATCTATCTATCTATCTATCTCTATATCTATTATCTCTATATCTATTATCTCTATATATATCTCTATATCTATTTTTATTTATAGCCATCTATCTATATATATTTATCTATATCTATCTATATATGTCTATATTATTATTATTATTATTATTATTATTATTATATCTGTATATCTCTATCTATTATCTATCTCTATCTATATATCTATCTATCTCTATATCTTTCTATCTATAGCTATCTATCTCTATATCTATCTATCTATCCATTATCTATTTTCTATCTATCTCTATATCTATCTACCTATCGATCTATCTATCTATCTATCTATATTTCTTTCTATATCTATCTTTATATCTATCTCTATCTATCTCTATCTCTATGAATCTTTCTATCTATATCTATCCATTATCTACTTTCTATCCATTATCTACTATCTATCTCTATATCTATCTATTTCTACATCTATCTTTCTATCTATATCTATCTAACTCTATATCTATATATCTATATAGCATTATACCCTATGAGGGGGGCAGTATTATACCCTATGAGGGGGCAGCATTATACCCTATGAGGGGGCAGCATTATACCCTATGAGGGGGCAGCATTATACCCTATGAGGGGGGCAGTATTATACCCTATGAGGGGGGCAGTATTATACCCTATGAGGGGGGCAGTGTTATACCCTATGAGGGGGTGCATTATTCCCTATGAGGAGGCAGCATTATACCCTATGAGGAGGGCAGCATTATTCCCTATGAGGAGGCAGCATTATACCCTATGGGGAGGGCAGTATTATACCCTATGAGGAGGGCAGCATTATTCCCTATGAGGGGGCAGCATTGTTCCCTATAAGGGGGGCAGCATTATACCCTATGAGGGGGGCAGTATTATACCCTATGAGGAGGCAGCATTATACCCTATGAGGAGGGCAGCATTATACCCTATGAGGAGGGCAGCATTATACCCTATGAGGAGGCAGCATTATACCCTATGAGGAGGCAGCATTATACCCTATGAGGGGGGCAGTATTATACCCTATGAGGGGGCAGCATTATTCCGTATGAGGAGGCAGCATTATACCCTATGAGGGGGCAGCATTATACCCTATGAGGAGGCAGCATTATACCCTATGAGGGGGCAGCATTATTCCCAATGAGGAGGCAGCATTATACCCTATGAGGAGGCAGCATTATACCCTATGAGGGGGCAGCATTATTCCCTATGAGGAGGCAGCATTATACCCTATGAGGAGGCAGCATTATACCCTATGAGGAGGCAGCATTATACCCTATGAGGGGGGCAGCATTATACCCTATGAGGGGGCAGCATTATACCCTATGAGGGGGCAGCATTATACCCTATGAGGGGGCAGCATTATACCCTATGAGGAGGCAGCATTATACCCTATGAGGGGGCAGTATTATACCCTATGAGGAGGCAGCATTATACCCTATGAGGAGGCAGCATTATACCCTATGAGGAGGGCAGCATTATACCCTATGAGGAGGGCAGCATTATACCCTATGAGGGGGCAGCATTATACCCTATGAGGAGGGCAGCATTATACCCTATGAGGGGGCAGCATTATACCCTATGAGGAGGCAGCATTATACCCTATGAGGGGGCAGCATTATACCCTATGAGGAGGCAGCATTATACCCTATGAGGGGGCAGCATTATACCCTATGAGGAGGCAGCATTATACCCTATGAGGAGGCACATTATACCCTATGAGGAGGCAGCATTATACCCTATGAGGAGGCAGCATTATACCCTATGAGGGGGCAGCATTATTCCCTATGAGGAGGCAGCATTATACCCTATGAGGAGGCAGCATTATACCCTATGAGGAGGGCAGCATTATACCCTATGAGGAGGCAGCATTATACCCTATGAGGAGGGCAGCATTATTCCCTATGAGGGGGTGCATTATTCCTTATGAGGGGGGCAGTATTATACCCTATGAGGGGGGCAGTATTATACCCTATGAGGGGGCTGCATTATTCCCTATGAGGGGGTGCATTATACCCTATGAGGGGGTGCATTATACCCTATGAGGGGGGCAGTATTATACCCTATGAGGGGGGCAGTATTATACCCTATGAGGGGGGCAGTATTATACCCTATGAGGGGGTGCATTATACCCTATGAGGGGGGCAGTATTATACCCTATGAGGGGGGCAGTATTATACCCTATGAGGGGGGCAGTATTATACCCTATGAGGGGGTGCATTATACCCTATGAGGGGGGCAGTATTATACCCTATGAGGGGGGCAGTATTATATTCTATGAGATGGCTGCATTATATTCTATTAGATGGCTTCATTATACTATATGAGGGCGCTGCTTTATATTATATGAGGGGGCTACCCCAACTCCTGCTACATAATTAAGACATTTACAACCTTATATTATACCCGGATATTAGCGTGTTTTACCGCATAATTGGTGGTCTGGTATTTAACTCTATGCAGCTACGTAGTGGGCCCCAAGAATGATTTTCTCTGGTGGGCCCAAGGTGTTCCAGTCCGACGCTGAGCCTGATTGTCAAACACCTGGGGCTGATGATGATGACTGGCTGAGTGGAGTTAATGACTGAATATAAGGCTGCCGACGCCCTTCTGGCCTGCGGGTGATTTCTCTGTGGACTTCTAGGAAACCAGTCTGATTCCTGCTCATCTAAAGCTAAGATTTCTGCTTTGCCTTTTTGCATTAGTGTTTTGTTTTCCTTGCTTTTCTGGATTCTGCTATTCCCTGCTGGGGTGAGCTGAATCTCCTTTTGCCTGTTGCTCTTTCTTCAGAATATTCCTGAGTACTGACATAGCTTTTTTGAAGCCTAGCGTCTTCAGGGCCTTTTTTACTGTCAGTTTGTTGGCTCTTATTTTCATAGGGGTTTTCACGGATTGCAGACAGCAGCCTTCCTGTCCTTTCCTATCTAAGCTAGCGTGGGCCCCATCTTTGCTCAGTCTATCTTTCTGTCTATGTTTTGTTCTTTCTTCTTGCTTCACCGTCATTATATGTGGGGGGCTGCCTTTTACTTTGGGGTCTGCTCTGGGGCAGTTTAGATTTCCCTTTCTGTCTTTAGGCTATGTAGTCCTCCGGCTGTGATCGAGGGGCCTAGGGCATCGTAGGAGCCCCCCACGGCTACTGCTAGTTGTGTTGATAGGTTCAGGGGTCTGCAATCCGATAACTGCCAACTTCTCTGGTTTTCTGGACTTAGCTAGCATTTCTATTTTTGCCTCCTACGGTGACTCAATCATAACACAGATCACACTATGCTGACACTTTGATCAAACTCTGATTAGAGTTTGATCAGTGTGTTATTTGCATAATATGCCCAATTATACTGGATGAGAGAATCTACAGTCATCTGACCTTAGCCTAAAAGAGGTAGTCTTAAGTTTTGAAAAAGTGCCAATGTGCAGCTTCAAAAGGTAGGTAGTAGTGATGAGCGAACGTGCCCGTATTACGTCTTATACGAGCATACTCAGGTGTTATCAGAGTATCTGGGAGTGCTCGTATATTATGATAGAGTCCCCGTGGCTGCATGATTTGTGGCTGTTTAGACAGTCTGAACACATGCAACAAACAGGCAATCTCTGCATGTGTTTAAGCTGTCTAACAGCCACAAATCATGCGGCCACAGAGACTCTAACATAATATTCAAGCACTCCCAGATACTTGCTCATCCCTAGTAGCTAGGTTCTCGCCTATCAAAATTCTAAGAACAAAAATAGAACATTGCACAGTTACCGTATGTCCACATAAGAAAAGGGAGATGAAAACTAGAAGAAAAGAGGGCGGTGGATATGGGATGGTGAGAAGGAGCATACTGTGGCGGAATATGTCTTATTCATTGTAGGAGAGAAGTATTGTCAACAAGATGACAATTTAAGCAAGAAAGATGGTAAATTGTATAAAAATCGAATTACACTTACCGGTAATTTGATTTCTAAGACCCTCCAATACAACACACAGGAGGTTGCCTACCCATCCTAATTAGGGACAGGAAACAAGAGGTTTAAATAGCCCACCATTTCCCTCAATCCCCAGTGTTTTCCAAGGACCACACAGAATGAATACTTGAGTTTTTTTACAGTAAGGTATCAAATGAACATAACTTTATTAGAGGGGGGAATTACCCATGCTGTCGTGGAGGATCTTAGAAACCAAATTACCGGTAAGTGTAATTCTATTTTCTCTAATCCCCTCCACGACAGCACACAGGAGAAATTCCAAAGAATAATGGTTAGGGAGGGACAACAGCCTGTAGGACTTTCCTGCCAAAGGCTAGATCTCTTATAGACATTAGATCTAATCTATAGTGTTTAGTGAAGGTATGGAATGAGGACCAGGTAGCAGCTTTCAGGCCAGGAGACGGAGATGGCTCTAGTGGAATGGGCCTTTAGCGATTCTGGTGGAGATAGGTCCTGATTTCTATACGTGTCTGTGATTGCTTGTTTTGATCCAATTCGACAGAGAGCTCTTGGAGGCTTTCCTTCCTTTGTTTGGTCCACCGTACTTTGTTTCTGATCCTTCCTCCAAGGTTTTGTTTCAAGTAAAAGAATAGTCAGGAAATGTAATCCTACTACTCTCTTGTCCATTGGGTTGTCAGAGAAGGAGGGTAGAATTATTTCTTGGGACCTGTGGATGTCAGATGATACTTTTGGTAAAAATGATGGTTCTAGGAGGAATATTAATTTGTCGTCCAGAATTCTTAAATAAGGTTCCCTAAAGATAAGGCCTGAATCTCGCCCACCATTCTTGCTGTTGTAATGGCTACAAGTACTGCTGCTTTCCAGGATAGTTTGTCTATCTGGATCTGATCCATAGGCTCAAATAGTGGAATAGTTAGACCTTTCAGCGCTATATTCAATTCCCAAGTTGGAATTACATTGGATGGATTTTGGAGGCAGCAAAAAGAAGATGTAGCGGGCACCACATAAGTATAAGAGTCAGGGATCAACCATATGAATATAAAGGGTACAAAAGAAAAAGAAAGAAAAAAGTACCGTATGCATAACAAAGGGATCAACCTTGACCAATATTCTTTATTGAATGCATGAATACAAAAAAGGCATCAGAGATACCACAATTAAAATAATTTAAAAGCCAACATGGCAGGAAAGAACAGACCAAACATGGTCCTCCCCAGGTAATAAGTTGGTCAAAAAATATATCCAACACTTTAAAGTGCACACATGACCTAAATAGATTGCTTTTTTGATCCAATTCGACAGAGCTCTTGGAGGCTTTCTTTCCTTTCTTTGGTCCATCGTACTTTGTTTCTGATCCTTTCTCCAAGATTTTGTTTACCTCAAGTAAAAGAGAATAGTCCGTTGAACATCCAGAAAATGGAATCCTGCTTCTATCTCGTCCTTTGGGTTGTCACAGAAGGAGGGTAGAATTATTTCTTGGGACCTGTGGAAGTCAGATGATTCTTTTGGCAAAAATGATGGTTCTAGGCGGAATATTAATCTGTCGTCCAGAATTCTTAAATAAGGTTCCCTAATAGATAAGGCCTGAATCTCGCCCACCCTTCTTGCTGTTGTAATGGCTACAAGTACTGCCGCTTTCAAGGATAGTTTGTCTATCTGGGTCTGATCCATAGGCTCAAATAATGGAATAGTTAGACCTTTCAGCACTACATTCAAATCCCAACTTGGAATTAGATTGGTCGGATTTTGAGGCAACTGACATGAACCTCCTTATCCACCGGTGGTATGCCAGGTTCTGATCAAAGGAGCTCAGAGCCGACACCTGGACTTTCAAGATACTAGGTTTTAGTCCTTTTAATAAGCTGTCCTGTAGTATTTTAGCCATGTCAGGGTGGAAAGGATCGATGGTAGTGGATCCATAAAATACAGAGGTCTTCCATATTTTGGAGTAGATGGCATTTGTGACCTGTTTCCTACTTTTTTGCAAAGTGGATATGATGGCATCTGAGAGGCCTCTGGTATTTAGGATTGTGTCTTCAGAAGCCAGGCTGCCAAGTGTAGGCTATGGGGAGCCGGGTGAAAAATGGGACCTTGATTTAGAAGATTGTGGTTTAGCGACAGGGTCAGAGGTTCTTCTGAGCTCAGGAGTTTCAGAGCCCCGAACCAGCTCCTCTTTGGCCAGAGAAGGGCGATCAGGATGGTTTTGACCCTGTCCATTCTGACCTTTTGCAGCGTCCTTGGCAACAGCGGAATTGGAGGGAACACGTAGGCCAACCTGAAACTCCATTGGTGAGCGAAGGGATTCACCTTTGATTGGGTTTCAATTGACCTATGAAGAAATAGTGCTCTACTTTTTCGTTTTCCCGATTCGCAAATAGGTCCGCCTCCGAGAGACCCCATTTTTTGTTATTAATTGGATTACTCTTGTTCTGAGGCTCCATTGCCCTGGGCGTAAATGTGACCTGCTCAGAAAGTCTGCTTAGTTGTTGTCGTATCCTTTTAGGTGAAGAGCCCATAAAGACAGGCTGTGATGTTCTGTCCAAATGAAAATTCTTGCTGAGACCTGCTGCAGACTTTCGAATTTTGTGCTGCCCTGATGACATAGATGGGCCACAGTGGTCATGTTGTCGGAGTACACACGGACATGGGTTCCCTGGAGTATTGGTTTTGCTGCTCTCAGGGCCTTCTCTACCGTTCTCAATTCTCTGAAATTGGAGGATCGGTTGTCTATCTTTTGGGGCCAGATTCCCTGAAAGACTTCTCGACTTCACTGCTCTCCAACTGCATTTGCTAGCATCTGTTACTGAAGGCACTGGATATTGGATCCAAGGTATCCCTTTGCCAGATTTTCTCAGCTGAGCCACCAGTTGAGGGATAGTTTTACGTGGTGAGGATTAGATATTCTCGTACCGAGTGCTTCCGGAGTTTTGTCCCAGTGAGAGAAGATAAATTTTTGGATACTGAAATAAGCCTAGGCCCAGGGAACTGCCTGAACACATGCTGTCATTGATCCCAGGACTGACATGTCAAATCTTAAGGTCACCCTCTTCTGGGTTTTTAGGGTCTGAACCCTTGATCTTATGTTTAATTGTTTGGTGACCGGAAGAAAGGATCTTTGGTTTTGGGAGTCTAAGAGGAGTCTTAAGATCTTCTCGCTTGATGGGTTAAGGTCTGATTTTCCCCGATTTATGATCCGGCCTAGAGATGTTAGGGTATTTAGAACTGAATGATGATGTGTTCTTAAAGTTACACTGGAAGGAGCCATGATGAGAAAGTCGTCCAGGTAGGGAAAGATGCAGATGTCTTGCTTTCTGAAAAAGGCTACTACCTCCTCCATGATCTTTGTGAATGTTCAAGGGGCAGAAGATATGCCGAAGGGAAGGACTTTGAACTGGAAGTGACACACCTCTTGGCCTAGAGTGACCCCAAACCTCAGATACCGATGGTAGCTTGGACGAATGGGTGTATGTGGGTCGCCCTCCCAGAGCTGTGGGGTACTCTGAGCCGGGCCCGTTGGGTTCAATGGGAGTTGTCACAGTGGCAGTGACCCGGTCCGTGGCCCTGGGCGTCCATTGTAAAAGGGGAATGTTGAGCGTGTGGATGATTAAAGTTTATAAGTGAATGATTCGTGACGCCACCTGTGGTGTTCGGCAATGAAGATGTTAAGCAGACGCTGCAGACAGATCCTCTGGGACAGATGGTGTGGTGCAGCAATGATGCTGTGGCCCTCCACAGGTAGGGCTGTAGTCCCAGGGCAGTGTAGATGGAGAGGTAGTGAGCAGAGGAGAACAGTGTAGTGTTCAGCACAGAGATGTAGCAGTGCTGAGTGGGTTGGCGCAGGAATAAGCGGAGGACACCAGGGCATGTAGTTCCAAAGCTTTACTCACAGTCTGTTGCGTGTACAGGTGCCTGCATCCGTGCAGTGTCCTCCGTGTCAGGAGCTCAGCCAACTTCCAGGCAAGATGAAGTACTCCTTTCCAACGCTCCGCCAACATATGTGCCTTTTCTGAAAGTCTCCCTTTTGCGCCTATAGTGAAGTACTCACAGTACTGAGTTACACTGGAGTTCCTCCTGTCAGATGTTCCTATGAACTCTACTTGTACGCAGACAGCTGTAGCCTGCTTCGGGGACTCCTCGTTACTAAGTCCCGACTCACTCACGTTGCTGTTGTGCCTCCAAGTCTTGTGTGGGAATAAAGTGGTGACAACTTCTATTCCTCCGGTGTCTGCTGCAGGACCATTAGTATCCATACAACCTCGGGGACCGGACACCGGCCTTGCGCTGTGAACTTGGGAAGGGTTCTGCTCTATCCCTAATCCTTAGTCCTCCTCTCCTTACGTTCCGTACTAATCCTTCTTTCTTATGGAGAGAGTCAGGCTTTCCATCAATGTTCCTTTCCTGTGCCAGCGGACCCAGGTCACTGAGGTCGGCTGCAGCACTTCCTTCATCCATCCCACTCAGGGGATCTTCACTCTTCCACTAACTCTGTTAGACTGACCAAATCCTAAACTCTTCCCGCTCTTTTGATGTCAACTAAACTCCACCCACCTCCCAGCACGCTTCGTGTTCCAAGCAGGGAGCCACCAAAGGGTGCTTTGCTACACTACTGCGTTGTGTGGGATGCAGGTGTTGGAGCGTGGTCAGGTGTCTCCACCTTACCTGGATGGTGGGGCACCACACCTCAGGAGGAGGTGCAGTACCTCTGTGGAGACTGAACCCTCAGGGGCGCCACATATGTCTTGAATCATCGATACACGATGTACTCATTCAGTCATTTCAGGGTGATGATAACCCGATAATGTCCACTCGGATTCTTTTTAAGGAACACCCAGGAATAATTGTTAGGAACGGCGGAACGCACTAAATAAATAAATAATAAAGTGCGCTCGCCACTCGTGGTCCACCGTGCAGAAGGTGTTAACACCGCTGCTACACAATGGCGGACGTACAATATGGCGGTATGACGCACGTGGGTTAAATGTCACCCAGGTGCGCTGAGCGATCTCTGTTTATTCACAGAGTCGCCTTGGTGTAATAAAGACAAAAGGCTGAGCCTGTTAGCGTCACAGGACTCAGATAAGTGCACGCACGGTATACAGTCACAGAGACTGGACCCAAGGCAGAGGGTCAGCGTCCGTCTAGACCTACCGTGTGTGTGGCGTCGCTACTGCGGATGCCGAGCAGAGCTGCAAGCTGCAGCGAGGCGACAGATACTGCCGCTGATCGACAGTGCCCGGTAGCAGGCGCACTGTCGGACGCTAGCACTGTGGAGGATGCTATAGTGGCTAAAGACTTGCCACAGACTGGCGCAGACTCTAAAGCTAAGTCCCTATACACACTCGTAATATCAGAGGAAGGGGATCTTAATTAGTCATTCGCAGGTTCATGCATCCATCATCATTCACGCAGTAGCAACTAGAGTCTATACTAACGCATGGCCGAGCGGCCATGCGGACCTTTTATAGCTGTGTGCTTCCGGGACCTTCCAGATCTCTGAGATGGACGAATGAGATCAGGAGAAGGACCTGAGCATGTGACTCCCGATCTCCAATGGGAGATCGTCTCGTGAGCATGCTCAGTAGCGCGACAAGAGGACTTAGCCTCTGGAGTGTTTTGCTGCAAAGCAGCCTGCATTGCTATTGCTGACCCAAAGGTGGCAGCAACAGCCAGACCCACAGAGCTTGTCTGGACAGAGCATCTGAGACACCGAGACTGCTGAGCAATCTCCCCTGCGGTCGATAGACAATGAGAGACCGCAGAACGTGAGGCTCTGGATACCTGCTGAGCCGCTGCAGGAACCTGACGCCTAACAGTAATGGCCTTGGCCTTGCTTTGCTTCTGGAACCGGCGACATTACCACAGAGGATAGCATTTGCTGGAGTTCTGTGTACAGAATATGCTGTAGCCTTGATGACTTCTAGTCTTTGTGGGGAAAAGGAGGAAAATTCTATTTTTACTCCTCTTCTGACAGGATTTTGTGGTCTGATGTTACTTCCCAACATTTTGAGAAGTAGTTTGAAATCCTGCCCCCTAGTCGCTTGGCATAATTTCCTATCTGAACGTGGGTTTTGAAAAATATTTCTTCCTTTACCTCCTTTTGGGTAACTCCACCACCGTGTTTTACCTTTCCCTCTGCATTGAGGGGTTTGCGTCTGAGGTGGACGAAATGGCCTCTTTTTGAGGATTTTTGGCTCTGGAAGATTTTTTTTTTTGTCGTTCACCTTCTACAATAATTTGTCCGGCGCAGGACCAAACATGTATTCTCCTTTGACGGGAATAGAGCATAATTTAGACTTGGATAGGATGTATCTGGTCCACATCTTTAACCATAGTGCCCTTCGGGTGGCGTTGGAGAGTAACGATGTCATCGCAGCAATGCGAACTGACTCAGTTGATGCATCTGCAAAGAATCCAACAGCTTTCTGTAGGAGAGGTAATGAGGCCAGAAGGTCTTCTCTGGGGGTACCGCTCCTAATATGGTCTTCCAATTGTTGCAACCAGAGAAATAGGGTTCTCGTGACACAGGCGGATGCGACATTTGTCTTCAAGGAGGCTGCCGATGTTTCCCAAGACTTCCTCAATAAGCTGTCCATCTTGCGGTCAAGTGGATCTTTAAATTGAGAGGAGTCCTCAAATGGTAACGTAGTCTTCTTGACTACCCATGTCACCTGGATATCCACTTTGGGGATTTCAGTCCGGCACTTAGAGACGTCTTCATCTAGAGGGAAGTGATCCATCATATCTCTTGGGACGTTTAGTTTCCTTTCTGGGAATTCCCATTCATCCAGGGTTAAATTTTGAACGTTGTCATGGATGGGAAAAACCATCTTCCTTCTTCATTTCAGACCACCGAACATCTCATTCTGGACTGTGGATATCGGAAAAAAATATAAAAGGGGAGACAAGGGGCACATAGTCTAAGTGTAGGTGTATATTCACTGCAAGAAGATATATATTGTTGCACTCGCCCTTTGGATGTCTTGTATGTATGTAAGGGAGACGACCGGAATGCAGTTACCTGCCTGCTGGGTTCGGAACTGTAGAGGCTGCATCCCTTGTTCCCGGGGGGGGAAGCCTGAGAGAGCTAGACCTTCCTCTATTGCCTGGGGGAAGCGCTAGCGAGTCGGACCTTCCTGCTGTCCCAGGAGGGCGGGGAGTGAGAGGAGAAAAGTGCACGCAGCAGAGGGGGCATAAAAAGAAAAAGCGCGCAAAGCAGAACAGTTTGGCGCAAACTAAGGGCAGAGCACAGACAGGCGAGCGGTGCACTCCGCTTCCCCCCCTCACTACAGAGCACCGGAGCTGCGGCAGGGCCCCTACCATCTGAAGAGGGCTGTCGCGCTGAGGGGAGCAGTGTGCCCAGCAGCAATCCGGAGACAGGGACCGCTGCAGAGAGTGCAGAGCCAGGTGTGCCCAGCAGCCAAGGAGAGAAGTGCTCCGTCCTGTGAGCACCAGCATCGTGCAGGCCAGCGTCCACCATCGCCAGCGTCCAACATCACCCGCTGCCAGCAGCGGGGACCATAAAGGGAGAGGAAGGGCAGTGTGTGCCCGATGACTACAGAGAGAAAGTGCAGGGTGCTGGTGACCAACAGAGTGAAGCTGCGCGCCAGTGGTTGTCAGTGCTTGAGTCTTAGCACGAACAGGCAGCGCGCAGCTTAAAGAGGAAAGTGCCGCACGCCCAGTAGCGACCAGAGAACAAGGTGCTGTATGCTTCATGTCCATGAGTACAGTACACGTGCCACATAAGAGTGACCACATACGGGACTGACACTTGCGCCCTGACGTTGCCAGCGACTATTTGCCCAGACACTTGCACCCTTACTTCGCCAGTGTGTATTTGCAGAGCCACGTTGGACTTATACAGGACTGTGGCCCGTACCCTTTGGAGCTACTGTAGTATATGGACTAGGCCCAGCGGAAGGTACCGGAGACTGACCACTGCCGCCAGACGACTAGACATTGTTGTCCACAGTACATTTCTGGAAAAAACACCGTTGCCGGTGCTATTGAGTTCCCAGAAGGACTTACAGTTTGGGGAACTTCTGACACCAGTGCTACACAAGAACTTCCTTTATCCTTCAACTTACAATATCCTTTGCCATTTATACTGTTTTATCCACTGTTTAACCCTTCACCTCCCTGCGTGGAGTATTCCCCTGTTAAATAAAACCGTTAACTCTTGCTCTGCCTCCTGTCCGGCACTGTATCCCGCTACCTGCTTACATGTACACTCAAATGATCCGTGTGATGGATCCGCTCATTGTAATCTTCTGGTCGCCAAGAATGGAAAATTTGTTATTTACCATCTTGGACTGTGCGGGATGGTTTATCCTCTTCAACTACCATCGTATTCCTAACTGCCAGAGTAGTTCCTCCATATCCTCAGAGAAAAAGAATAATTTTTTTTATTATCCTCCGTGTGATTCGGAGTAAGCTTACCTTCCTCCAACCATTCTTTAGGTCGTGATATTTCAGCTTCTGTGTCAGAGCTATCCTCAAGAGTGTATTTCCTCTTTTTGGATACAGAGGGGCCCCCTGAAAAAGGACTGGGAGAAGGCAGCTAGGGACGACTGGATCTCCTGTCGCACCATCCCTCTCACTTCATCTATCAGGGATGGCTGTCCTTCCAGGACAATTTTCTCCGTACATAGCTGACAAAGCTTTTTTTATGGCCGGATGGAAGATTTTTTTACTGGAGATGGTGCATTTGTGATTTGCAGTTTTTTCCCTTGATTTTGGTGCAGTATCCTTATCTCCCTAGAAGAGAGGAGAAGGGAAATTTCCATAAGGATGGATCCTGTACCAAGGTATACTCACTGGGCCAGGGTTAGCACTGGGCTCTGCAGACACAGATCTAAGAGAAGGAACATCCATCATTAGAACCTCTGTCCTACCTTATGGAGTCTTCAGTCAGGGTCCTTTATACAGGAACTGAGACTCAGCGCTTCATCTCCTCAAAATAAGATGAGATCTCTCCACCTCTGTGATAGGTCCTGTCTTCTGGTGCCTTTTCCCAGTTTGAAATTCAAATTTCCCACCAAAATGGCGGTGCGTTCCACAGTGGAACGCATGCCGGAAGTGACGACGCGCCTTCTATATCAGCAGTGTACTTCACTTCCTATGCATGCCCAGGACTGCCAGAGAACCTGGAAGCCACCACTGGCATGCAGGCGTGAGGGGGAGAACGACTACGAGGCTGGGGGGCTACGGGAGGCCCCCAGCCAGTCCTCATCATCCAGCATTGCCAGCAGGCGCCGCTGGATGGTGCGGTGCCGCCCGGGGCAGGAGCAGCTGCAGGAGGAAGGTCCAGGACGATCGACCCATGCTGACCGGCTTAAAGGTACTACAAGAGAGTGTCGCTGGCCCAGCTCTCAGAAACGCACAAAAAAAACCTCTTCATCCCTTAGGGACAGGAAAACACTGGTAATAAAGGAAAGAATAGGGGTATTTAAACCTCGTTTACTGTCCCTAATTAAGATGGGGAGGCAACTTCCTGTGTGCTGTCGTGGAGGGGATTAGAGAAAATAAAGATATGTAACCCAGGAAGAACAATTAATTTATTTCTGGTTTATAAGGTATGGCATTTAGAAGTTGTGTGGAAAAGTAACCAACAGAACCTGGTATATGTGTAACAGCCTCCTGTTTGCAGGTGCTAGACTCACCTGGTGAGGTGAATTCAGGAAGCTGCAGGTCAAGGTGGACACATGGACCCAAGGCATTGGCTCAGCAGTCTGAAAGGCATGTAAAGACGTGGCAATAGGTCATGCTGGATGGCAGACATACACATGTAGATAGCAGAATTCATAGCAAATAGCTTATTGTGAATAGTCTCTAATAACATTTTCTAATGCTTATGTGGTGCTCTTGAGGCTTTAGTCGCCACAGAGGTACTGCACCTCAGCCAGAGGTGTGGTACTCCGCTATCCGGTAAGGAGTGGGCACTACCCAGAACCCAGACTCTTGCATCCAACACTATACCTCTCAGGCGCAGGAAGGGACTGGGTAGAGGGTGTGGATGGAGAAAGCAGCAGGGGGAGAGCTGGATGAATTGACAGTGAGGAGAGCGAGACAGTTAGTGTTGGAGACTGGAGCAGTGAGGAGCTCGTCCCTAGACTGGACTAGAGAAGAAAAAGAAGTGAACAGAAGGGGTCCTAGGGGCACGGGAAGTGAGGAATCCACCCATGGTGCCCGAATCCACTCTGACTTTAGTCAGGCGGAGGGACCAGGTCGCAGTAGGGGACCAGCCCCAGACTAGTGAGAAACTAAGGACTCAGCTAGCAAACTTGAGGTTGCAGTATCTGCATGTGCTGCAGCCTCATCCATACACATTTGCTGAAAAGGCAGCCAGAAAGGATCAAGGGGACTAAGAGAACGTCACCTGACAGGATCTGAGGCTGCTGGCTTGGGACACTGTGTGTGAAGGCGCAGGGCAGGAGAGTTGTGAGCCAGTGCAGTGAGACGGCCAGGGAAGGAACATCTGAAGAGGGTTCTGACATGGTGTACCTCAAATTACCTGAGAACTGGCTGGACCACCGACCCGGAGGACAGCACCCCAGCTGGGGATTGTAACTGGAAGAACTCTGAGTAAAAGTGTGAAGACTGCACTCCACTACGTCCTCTGACTTATTTACAGTATTTACAGCATCACCTGCCTTGCACCACGACTACAACCACCATCATCATTTCTAACACCTATAACTGCCCTGGGGCTTAGTTCTACCCGTGGAGAGCTCTAACAACTCTGCTGCATCATCAACAGCCCCAGTGGTCTCTTCTGCAGCATCGGCTATCACCTTCATTGCCGAACACCACGGGTGGCGTCACGAATATATTTCCCCATAAACGGCTATTCCCATCTTTATTCCCTAAAACCATCATCTTTGTTTTCATTGCACGCCCAGGGCTACGGACTGGGTCACTGCTGCCGTGACATCCCCTTTAAGAACTGACCGGCCCGGTATCGAGTAACCTCGGCCCTAGGGGGCACTGCGCTTACAGCAAACAATGGGTTAACTAGCAGGTGATGTGTTAACCAGCAGATCTGAGAATTTGTAGAAATTACAGCAGTTTGTAGAGATGAGAGCATAGCCTGTAAAGATCAGCTCTTAATGCTTTCTACTAACGATGCGTTAATCAACAGGTCTTGAAGAGCAGTGGAGGCGAATTGTAGAAATCACAGGAGTCTGAGGAGATCATAGCAACAGAGTATCCAAACAGGAAATTAACACATTACAGTATCTCAGTAGTAACATGGTGTTGTATCCAAGTGGACCTTTAAATTATTTTGGAGATTATGTAACTGATGCATGCCAATCCACTTAGGGGCATAGGGGAAGGGAGCAGAGCACCCTATATGAACCACTGTTTGGGCGCACGACAGGGCTTCACTGGGAAGGAACTCAATTTCATTCATGGAGTGCAAATTTGACTACTCAATAATAAAAAATTATGTGAAGCACTAGTGAGTTTGAGAAGCTCATCCCACCTTTACATAAATTACTAGAGAGGTGCAATTTCCTACATGGCAGCTTTTATGGGGGGGTTTCTGCTGTTTTGACACCTCCGAGGGTCTACAAGTGCAACATGGCGCCTTCAATCTTACACAATAGGGTCACATTGACTCTATATATTATTTTCATTTTTCCTCTGGTGGCACTGCGAGACACTGCTAGATTTTCTGAAAAAAATACAACTAATCACAGGGGGTTTCGGCTGGGAGACATTTTATGGTCAGTTTACTATCAGCTAAAGTAGACATTATTTAATTCAGAGAACCCTTTTATCACATGAACAAAATGTAGCAATCACACAATAAATGTATAGATATAAAGTTGAGTGTATGTATGTATGTGTGTGTATGTATCAAGCCACGCCCACTCTACATAGCCACACTCACTCCACACGTAAATCCCCGTCCACACGGCCCATGTTGTTAGCGCACATGGGTGGAGACACATTCACCTCCAAGGCCACTCTGCAAAACTCACCGGCTGCGACGTCCCAGCCGCTGCAAGCTACAATGAGGGCCACCGCCTCCAGAGTATCAGTGCGCGGCAAGCAGAGGCCAAATCTAGCTCCGTCGTGTCTAGAATGGAGTTACTCCTGTGAGGCATGACATCAAGGGAAAGGGAGGAGCCTCATGGATTACACAGCTGTGCTCATAACAGGAAGCTGCTGTGCACGTGTGAGGGGAAAATGAGAGGAGTGAGGGGAAAATAGTGGAGTGATCAGAAAATGACAAATGTGAGGTCAAAATGACAGGTGTGAGGGGAAAATGAGAGAAGTGAGGTGCGGCTGCAGTATGAAGCTGTGTATAGAGAAGAGTGAGGCGCTGCAGTTGGAGGCTGTGTATAAGGCCATATTCACACATTCAGTATTTGGTCAGTATTTTACCTCAGTATTTATAAACCAAAACCAGGAGTGGGTGAAAAATACAGAAGTGGTGACGTATTTCTAATATACGTTTCCTCTGATTGTTTTACTCCAAGTTTTAGCTTACAAATACTGAGGTAAAAATACTGACCAAATAATGTGTGACCGAAGTCTCAAGGAGAAAAGTGTGGCGCTGCAGAAGAAGTAGGTTGTGTATACGATATGCTTTATTGCAATTAGTGCAATTTTTCTCTGGATCAAGTGTTTCCACTTGGTAATGGAAGAGGAGTGTGAGGTACAATCTCCATGCTTTTCTCATGGTCAACTTTACATGGTCTGTTCAAGAGTTGGAACTGCCAAAAATCTGTTCATCTTTGCACCGAAAGGAAAAACCAAAAATGTTGTTTATCAAAAGGCTTTTGAATGAGTTGAAAATAAAATACTACCAATACTTAGGTAATCGTTTAGTTAATTTGTGTTGCTAATCTGTAGTGTTGAATATATGATGTGAAATGTTTTTATGTGCAATATAATCATTATAATTTGTTATAACTAACCACAGTGAGTTACTATGCCTGGCATCGCCGGGCTCTTCAGCTAGTGTGACATAATAATGAATCCTTAAGTTTCCTTTCACATGGCAGATAAAAAGATAAATGTTGGCCACTGAGTTTATTTTTTGCTGCACAACATTTTTTGACCATAGGTGGCACAGTTACAGATCCATTTTAGCCTTTGGGGGCTTTTTACACCTGAGCTAGTTTTAGGGTACAATACTACAATGCCAAGGTACTGCAGTACCAGAATGTTAACATTCAGGCAGTATAATACCCCAAATAGGTGTTTAAATTGTGCCCTAATCTTCCAAAAATGTACTGAACCAGCCCCCCAAAAATGCATTTTATTTACAAAGATTTAACTTTTCTCAAGGCATTGTGAAATATCCTAAGACAAACCGGTACATTTGGCAACGTTTCACATTCTGCTACTTCTATTGTGCACAGAGATACCAAATATGTGTGTTATCTACTGCACGTGCCCACAGGGCAGACATAGGAGTTCTTTGTGGCTTTTCATAGCAAAGCTAATTTTAGGGAACCAAGCTACTTTTGCAGTGCTACAATGTATCTGTTGTTATTTATTTATGTATTTTGCTCTGTAGCTTTGAAATATTTTTCTGTTTTTTTTTTTTTGTTTAAATGTTTTTGTTTTTTAAGTGCGATTAGGAGTTTAGTCCAGAGTTTTGCATGGAGCTGTTCTGGGAAGTGGCTGCTTCTCTGTTGTATTTTTGCAATATTTGAAGAGGTCTTTGTATTTTTCTTGTGACAGACGGTATTCTAACATTGTTGGGGAGTAAATAATAAAATTGAGGGGTTTTACATAAATAAGAAAAAAAAAACCGTTAAGGAAGAAAGGAAAAGAGGGAAAGGATAAAACAAAAGGAAAGGAGGGAGAATATATTCCCGATGCCAATGCCCCAAGAGGAATGCTGGAGACCACTGATATAGACACAGTACAGAGGAGTTGTTGAAGACCAGTAAGCGAGTGATTTTTCTTCTTTTTTTTGCGCTCCCTTGAGCTTGTGATTGTGAACCATCTATTATAAAGTAGTTGGCAACCTCTTTAATGCCTCTCTCACCCCGGGCGTTCCCCCTCTCACCATTTCCCTTCTGGGAAGTGGTTATAGCTCCTTTTCCTGCTGTAGTGCGATTCTGCCTTCTACAGCACCACAGCTTCATCTAGTGGACATTTCGCATCATTACTGAAGTAAAGTCGATGGGGTTTTATTACTTTACACTATTTTCAGGGTTTTTGCCAATTTCAGATGTCTCATTCAGAATTTGACCCTATGAACGCCTTTTGTAAAAGACATAATTTTATCTGCAGAGAATACAAGATTCCCATACCCGATAATAATGTGACTGCACTCCTGAAGCCCCCTCCGCCAGCCCCAGTCCTACCAGAGATGATGTTATTTGGGTCAAAGATGCTGTACATTCTTCCCTTAAAGGGAATCTGTCAGCAGGTTTTGTTATTTAATCTGACAGCAGCATGATGTAGAGACAGAGACCTTGATTCCAGTGATGTAAGGGTACCGTTACACCTAGCGATGCACCAGCGATCCCCACTAGCGATATGACGCGGTCAGGATCGCTGGTGCATCGCTAGGTGGTCGCTAGTGAGCTGCCACACAGGCAGATCTCACCAGCGACATCGCCGGGGACAGGGATCGCTACTTACCTGTCAGACGCGGCAATCCTGCATCCTCACGCCCGGCTCCACGAGTCGCTCGTCGGCGCCACAGGAAGCGCCGCAGGAAGTGACCGACGAGGAATGGTCCAGGAGCTTCTCGCGCGATCAGCGATAACCAGCGGGGGAGCCGGTCGGAGGTAAGTATCACATGTAGCGATATCGCTAGCAATATCGCTGCAACGTCACAAAATCTGTGACTTTACAGCGATATTGCTAGCAATATCGCAGTGTGTAATGGGGGCTTAAGGCAGCAGGTCGGCTCAGTGGTTAGCACTGCAGCCTTGCAGTGCTGTAGTCCTGGGTTCAAATCCCACCAAGGACAAAATCTGCAAGGAGTTTGTATGTTCTCTCCGTGTTTGCGTGGGTTTTATCCTGGTGATGACAGCGATACATCATTTATATAATTTTTTTTATGTTTTGGCGCTTTTATACAATAAAAACTATTTTAAATAAAAATAATTATTTTTGCATCGCTTTATTCTGAGAGCTATAACTTTTTTATTTTTTTTGCTGATAGAGCTGTATGGCAGCTTGTATTTTGCGGGACAAGATGATGTTTTCAGCAGTACCATGTTTATTTATATCCGTCTTTGTGATCACGTGTTATTCCACTTTTTGTTCGGCGGTATGATGATAAAGCATTGGTTTTTTTGCCTTTTTTTAATGGTGTTCACTAAAGGGGTTAACTAGTGGGACAGTTTTATAGGTCGGGTCATTACGGACGCGGCGATACTAAATATGTGTGCTTTTATTGTTTAGATTTTTTTTATTCAAACATTGATTTAATGATGGAATAAATATTGATTTTTTTTTTATTAATTTTTATTTAAATATTTTTACAATTTTTTTTTTTTATTTCATTCTTACTTTTACACTGTGTCCCACTATGGGACGCTCATTTTGTGCAGGCTGATCGCTTATATGGCATGCAGATCTGCATGCCATATAAGCTGTCAGCGCTGCCCTCTGTACACACTGACCTCAGAGACTTCCTGGCATGCACTGCGCATGACAGGAAGTCTCTCAGCTGTGGTAACCTGGATGTCATCATGACGACATCTGGTTACCATGGGAGCGATAGGGACCCCGTGTCATGCCGCAGGGTCTCCGCTCCAAAGACAGAGGGGCTGTCAGCCCCTCTGCAGGCTCCGGAACGCTGTGATCATGTTTGATCGCAGTGTTCCAGGGGATAAAGTGCTGGGAGCGGTCCATGACCGCTCCTGGCACTCAGTGCCGGGTATCAGCTGTCAGAATCAGTTGACACCCGGCCACGATCAGTCACGCTCCCCCTGTGAGCGCGGCTGATCACGGATGACGTACTATTCCGTCCATGGGCATTAAGTCCCAGGGCACATGGACGGAATAGTACGTCCAATGACACAAAGGGGTTAACAAAAAGTTAATCTCAATATTTTGTTATATATCCTTTGTTGGCAATGACAGACGTCAAACGTTTTCCGTAAGTCTTCACAAGATTGGCACACACTGTTGATGTTAGTTTGACCCATTCCTCCATGCAGATCTCCTCTAGAGTAGAGATGTTTTGGGCCTGTCACTGGGCAACACGGACTTTCAAATCCCTCCAAAGGTTTTCTATGGGGTTGAGATCTGGAGACAGGCTAGGCCACTCCAGGAACTTCATATGCTTCTTACGAAGCCACTCCTTCGCTGTCCTAGTGGTGTCCTTGGGATCATTATCATGCTGAAAGATCCATCCATGTTTCATCTTCAATGCCCTTGGTGATGGAAGGAGGTTTGCACTCAAAATCTCACGATAAATGGCCCCATTCATTCTTTCATGTACTCGGATCAGTCGTCATGGTCCCTTTGCAAAGAAACAGCCCCAAAGCATGATGTTACCACTCCCATGCTTCACAGTAGGTATGATGTTCTTCTGATGCAACTCAGCATTCTGTCTCCTCCAAACAAGACGAGTCTTGTTTCTACCAAACAGTTCTACTTTGGTTTCATCAAACCATATGACATTCTCCCAATACTCTTGTGGATAATCCAAATGCTCTCTAGCAAACTTCAGACGGGCCCGGACATGTACTGGCTTAAACAGGGGGACACATCTGGCATTGCACGATGAGTCCCTGGCGGCGTAGTGTTACTGTTGGTAGCCTTTGTTATGGTGGTCCCAGCTCTATGCAGGTCATTCACTAGGTCCCCCCGTGTGGTTCTGGGATTTTTGCTCACCGTTCTTGTGGTCATTTTGACCCCATGGGGTGAGATCTTCTGTGGAGTCCCAGATTGAGGGAGATTATCAGTGGTCTTGTATGTCTTCCATTTTTTTATTATTGCTCCGACAGTTGATTTCATCACACCAAGCTGCTTGCCTATTGCAGATTTAGTCTTCCCAGACTGGTGCAGGGCTACAATTTAGTTTCTGGTGTCCTTTGACAGCACTTTGGTCTTCACCAGAGTGAAGTTTGGAGTGTGACTGTTTGAGGTTGTGGACAGGTGTCTTTTATACTGATACCAAGTTCAAACAGGTGCCATTACTATAGGTAATGCGTGGAGGACAGAGGAGCCTCTTAAAGAAGTTACAGGTCTGTGAGAGCTTGAAATCTTGCAAGTTTTTAGGTGACCAAATACTTATTTTACACCATAATTTACAAAATACAGTACATAAAGTGCAGCACTGGTCAGTACTGAGCATGTACATAAAATGCAGAACAGATTCATCTCAACTAACAGCCGAGATCCTTAAATCAGGAACAGAACAGACATTTATAGGACATTTCATAACTTTACTAAATTGTGATGAAAACATTGTGGAGAAACAAGATTATATCTTAATTACCCAGATGACTTGGCTTAGCAAACTAATAAGAATTGACTTTTTATCTGTATGTTGGCTTTTGGATTTAAGTGCTGCTTCCTGGTTGGTCAAGAAAACAGACTTTTGTTTGTGTAAGCCTGGAATATTGACTTGTTAGCTGATATTTGATATAACATAGTGTACTCTTATCCTTGCTGAATAGTGAGGTCTACTGATATGCTTAATTATACATTGTCTAGCCCAGATCGTTTGTTAATTTTTAAAACAGAGTAGGAAAATCTATGCAAATTGATTACATAATCAAACAAGGCAACTTGGTAATCACCATTTTTCTCCTTATCTGTGAGGGAAGACTGGAGGATACTGGGTAAATCGAAAAATAGGTTACATGCCACGGTATAAAGAGACTCAGAAACAGAGAGACAGAGAGCGACACAGCCGGACATTCTGTAAAACCCCCAACAGACGAGAGACGGGACTTTCAGCCACTTCATCATGGGACCATCACGAGGGACACAGATTTATGATTCTATGGGAAACAACCTACAGGTTTTTGGCTCTGGCTGGAAGAATACAGATCTGCTCCTTTGACCATGACTGAATCATTTGGAGAAAGCCAGGATTGGGACCCAATGGTCGCCTGGCTCCATGGAGATGTTCGGAAAAGTCAGGTGATGACTCATGTCAACTGGCTTTGGACCTTGTATGGACTCAAAGGACAGTCATCTTCCTATGCTTGTCGTTACCTCCTCTCTGTGTGTGTACCACAGGTGCGGTAGCCGACCCTGGGAGCTCTGACGTAACATCTGCCATTACCCTGACGAGTCAGTGGAAGGGTGAGACACTGTAATGTGCACGATGCATCATCTTGGGGAATTTTGCTGGGACTGTTCTATGTGTTATCTGCCTGTTTTGTGGTTCAATAAAGCATTGCCACACAGTTTTACACCCTCAGCCTATGTTGTCTGAGTAGCGCTATGCCAATGTTAACGGGAGAGCGGGCATTAGGCGGGATGATGACTGGTCCATGCGATTCCGGCTAGCGGGCCGGGGCGCCTGCAGACCCCCGCGTCTCCACAAACATATTTACATCCTGCATTGTACTACTGAACCCAATTTATTACATATTAGCTACACACTGCTAGTATTCAGCAATTTGCACTGCTCAACGAAAGTTTGCTTTGGGATGGAAAACCCCTTTAACCCCTTAACGTTCAATGACGGATATATCTGACATTGGATGCTTCCCCGTTTAGAACAGGCTCCAGGCTCATCGCCGGAGCCTGCACCTTTTCCGGCCCATGACAGCTGATCTAATCAGCTGTCATATGCCCTTAACAGTCATGGGTGGAATCGCGATCCACCCACGGCTGTTAACATGTTAAATGCTGCTGTCAAACTGACAGCGGCATTTAACATGCCCACGCATGAAGCGTCATATCTCTGCGGGTCACCGATGGGCTGGCATGGCAACCCGGGGTCTGCAGGAGACCCCTCTGGCTGCCATTGCTGAATTGCCATGAGTGCAGCCCAGCGGTCGGTGCTAATAGCAAGTGAGCACTTCTGCTACATAGAGTAGGTCTGCAGCCCTGCTATGTGTAGCACAAACGATCTGATGACTGCAGATTCTAGTCTCCCATGGAGACTATTGACGCAGGTAAAAAATTAAAAAAAATGTTTTTAAAAATATAAAAGCTCAAATCACCCCTCATTTGCTCCATTCAAAGTAGAACAAATAATTTAAAAAAATCAAAAAACACACATTTGGCATCACCACATTCAAAATCGCCCTATCAATTTAGATAGCAAGGCCAGTGTACTGTAAGCCAAGGTCCACATCCAGGATAACACATAGCAGGTTTACTGTCTGCTAGGTAGATGCCTCTCTCTTTAGGCTGTGAATGACAGACCTGACAGATTTGTAGCTAGGCAGCGCCTCACAACATGTGTTTAGCAGAAGAGATCAGAATCCAAAGAATTAACTATTGCTTTACTGCAGCAATGTGTGGAAAACAAGAGGAGAACCATACATGTGATTGGTAACATACAAGACAATAGGCAGTCAGTTAATCGCTTTTATTAGACATGCTGACCACACTTTTATGGGAACAGAACCATCAGTAACATGACTGTTCTGTGCACGTAGAATAGAATTGTTCCCAGCAGCACACGTCCTGTTTACACACGTGCTGCAGAGATATTGCATGCTTTTTTCTTTTCTGTACAACTATTTTGAAAACATTTCAATAAAATGTCAGTTATAAAAAAAAACCCTAGCTCAAAAATAATTTCATTTAATGAAGGAGCATTTTGTCCTTAAGTGATTGGCATCCGGTTTAGACAACAACGCTCATTCCGGTGTAAATGCACCTACAGTAACTTGTCACCAGGTTTTCCCAATATAAAGAACAGCCACCACCGTTAAGGTCGCTTTTACTGTATTCTAGTATGCTGTATGTGGGTCGCCCTCCCAGGGCTGTGGGGTACTCGGTACCGGGCCGGTGTCAGGGGATGTGTCACAGCAGCGGTGACCCGGTCCGTGGCCCTGGGCGCCCAAGCAATGGGGAGATGTAGTTAATGGTAGGATAGTTCGTGACGCCACATGTGGTGTTTGGCAAATATGGTGTTAAGCCAACGCTGCATACAGATCCGCTGGGACTGATGGTATGTGCAGCTTAGATGGTAAAGCTCCCCACAGGTGGAGCTGTAGTCCCAGGGCAGTGTAGATGTAGCTGGCACGGGGATGTAGCAATGCTGAAAGCGTAGGGAACATACAAGACACTGCGGTTGTAGTTTCTGTACCTTTACTGAGTATATGCAGTCCAGAGTCCTGATTACAGATGTTATTGGAGCAGGTTAGCCTGGAAGCAGATCAGGATTCTCTCTCAGCAGAAGAGCTATGCAGTCTCCTTCCTAGCGCTTTGTTGTGTGAAACACTCCAGTACTTAGTTACTCTGAAATGCCTCTCTTCAGATGTTCCTAGAACTATACTTGTATGACAGACAGCTGTAGCCTCTCTCGGGGACTCCTCTCTTCAGTCCTGGCTCTCTATTCAATTGCTGTTGTGTCCCAAGTCTTTGCTGGGAGCAGGGCATTTACAGCCTCCTACTCCTCTGGTATCTGTGGTAGGACCGTCAGTATCCGTACCACCGTGGAGACCAGGCTCCAGTTCTGTGTGCTCTCAGGCTGAGGGAGCTCGCCTTCTGCAGCTCAACCTCTCAGCTTCGCACCTCCCGTCTGCACACTTCACCCTCCGCAGACTATCTGATCCTTCTTCCTCCTGGCCCTCAGAGGACACTCCTCTCCTGAATCCTGGTTCAGAGTTCCCCCTGCTGGCCCAGAATCGAACTGTGTTGCATGCATTAGGTTAACTGCTGGAGAGACCATCACTGCTTCCAAGCCTGGCATTACCCTCCCCTGAAGGAAGGCAAAGCCAGTGTGGCGACCATACCCCTGGGGGCGCCACATTCCCCCTAGTGAAAGTCAGCACTCCTGGGCTGAACAAAAACATGAAAAACAACATATAAACATTTAAACAGCAATAATTGTACAAGATTTGAAAAAGAGAAAAATGTACAAAAACCAAGAGCTCAAAAATGGTCCTATAATGATAAGTCCAGCATCAATGTCCATGGTCCATCCCTGGGCAAATGGTAAAAGTTTTTGACCACACACAAGTCCTGTGGTTCAGTGTCCATAAAACAAACCAAAGAGAACTCTTACAGGTCACCTGTAGGTACAAAACTTGGAAAACAGTTACATATTTACATAATTTCAACATTTACATCTATTTTGCTATATGCGATATCTAACTGGTAGTATGCCTTGTGTGGTGCAGGTAGATCTGCGTAAGACTGGTTCAGTGGGTACTGTACTGGATACACTACTGGGTGTTCCACATGGCACAGGAATTCTAGATTGTCTAGTAACTCTTGGACTCACCATGGGCATTACAGGTTCACCACTGGCAGGGCGAGGGTTCTCTAGCTCCACTGCTGGTGTGGCCTCTGTTGCCTGATTTTCTTGATCTTCAAGGTCTTCTTGAGTCCTATTCTCCTGTGCTTCTACTTGGGGAAATAACAACACCGGCACCACGATTGCATCATTAACTCTAGTCCAATTCGCAGGGAACTCTCCCAGCACGGTACTGACTGTCTTTTCTTCCTCTATAGGTGGGATGTTATCCGATCCTCCCTCTTTTTCTTTCAACTGGTCAGGGCATAACTTCAAGTGATCCCTGGATACCGCTGCAGAGGTCTCTCCTCCATCTTTGCTAACAAGGCATACTTTGGCATTATCAAAGTTCGAGGGCAGAATTGTATAGGGCTCCTCTTCCCATTGATCATCCAGCTTATGCAGTATTCTTTTTCTCTTGAGAACTTGTTCTTCCGGCAAAAAAGGAACAGCAGGTGCATTTTGGTTATAAAGTCTCTCCTGCTTCTGCCTTGCCTGAGCCAGACTCTTCTCCACACACTCCTGTACCCTTCTGTACTGCTGCTGCCTCTCCTTGTCCCAGTCAGCATCTGGTGACGTTACTTCAGGCATCAGGACTCCCATGTCCAAGTCAATAGGCAGCTTACCAGGCCTTGCTCTCATCAGGCACGCTGGAGTACAGTTGGTAGAGTTCACTGGGATATGGTTGTAGAGATCTACCAGATCGGGTAACTTTTCTGGCCACAGATTTCTCTCCTCCAAGGGCAATGTCTTCAGTAAATCAATCACTACCTGGTTCATCTTCTCGCACATGCTGTTGGTCTGTGGGTGATAAGGTGTTGTCTGGATCTTCTTACAACCATACAAGTTGCAGAACTCATGGAACACTTCTGCCTCGAAAGCTGGACCTTGATCTGTGAGTACTCTTTCAGGATACCCATGTGGTCTACAGAAGTGCTGTTGGAAGGCTCTGGCCGCTGTCCTGGCCATTAGATCTTTGACGGGCACAACCACCAAGAATCTTGAATAGTGGTCCACAATGGTAAGGGCATAGAGGTAGCCTGACCGGCTTGGAACCAGCTTCACATGGTCCAGGGCTACCAACTCCAGGGGCTGTTTGGTGATGATTGGCTGTAAGGGAGCTCTCTGGCTGTCTCAATCCTTTCTGCGCAGGTTACACTGTCCACACTCTCAGCACCACCTCTCAATGACCTTCCGCATGCCAGTCCAGTAGAACCTCTCTCGGAGCAGTGTTTCCAACTTCTTCCAACCAAAGTGTCCAGCTCCATTGTGGTATGCTCCTAGGACCATTGATGCATCTGTCTTTGGGACCACCACCTGCCAGACCAGCTCATGTGTGCGGGCATTGATACTCCTCCGACACAGCTTCCCTTCATAAATGAACAGCCGACCTCTTTCCTTCCACAACTGATGAGTTTCTTCAGGAGCATTCAACTCTGGGCGTGAGTCACCTTGTGTCAGCAGCTCTTTCACCAGGCGGACTGCAGGGTCATTATCTTGCGCTTCTGCCCAATCATGATGGGGCAACAGATTCAGAGTGACTTCCTTCAAGCCAGGCTGCCTGTTTCTCACTCCTTGAGCACGTTGGGCCGCCAGTGGCCGGTGGAAGGGAGGCAATTCTACCTCTTCCAGAGCCTCAGGGTCTTCTCCTGCATCTGGCAGATTAGGCATCCTGGATAGCGCATCAGGATTGGCATTCTTGTGCCCTGCCCGGTACTTGATGGTAAACTCATAATTGGATAACCGAGCCATCCATCGCTGCTCTAGTGCTCCTAGCTTGGCAGTGTCCAAGTGGGTCAACGGGTTGTTGTCCGTGAAGATTGTAAATTTGGCCGAAGCTAGGCAATGCTTGAACCTTTCGGTGACAGCCCAGACTATGGCAAAGAACTCCAGCTTGAAACAACTGTAATTATCAGGGTTCCTCTCAGTGGGACGCAGCTTCCTGCAGGCGTAGGAGATCACTCTCTCTTTTCCATTCTGTACCTGCGACAATACTGCTCCTAAGCCCACGTTGCTGGCATCCGTGTATAGCACAAAGGGTTTGTCATAATCTGGGTAGGCCAGAACTTCGTCACCTGTGAGAGCCATCTTCAATCTGGTGAAAGACCTCTCCAACTCTTCAGTCCATTCAAATGTGGAATTCTTCTGCTTGCCTTTCTTGGACTGCCCCACCAGAAGGTTTTGCATCGGTTTTGCATTCAGTAAAGCCTTTGATGAATCTCTGGTAGTAGCCTACCAGTCCAAGGAATTGGCGTACCTCATGGAGGTTGCTGGGCTTCGTCCAGTCCCGGATTACCGTGACCTTGTCAAGATCTGGTGCCACACCTTCTGCACTGACCACATGACCGAGGTACTGTACCTTAGGCTTCAGGAGGTGGCATTTTAAAGGCTTCACTTTCAGGCCAAAATTGGACAAAGCTTCAAACACTTTGGCCAGGTGTTCCAGATGCTCTTCATAGGTCTTGGAGAAAACAATGACATCATCCAGGTACAACAGGACTGTTTCAAAGTTCATGTGTCCCAGGCAACACTCCATCAGCCGTCGAAAGGTTCCTGGAGCAGTTCAGAGCCCAAATGGCATATAATTGAACTCACAGAGACCCATTGGAGTGGTAAATGCGGTTTTCTCCTTGTCTGCCTCTGCCACGGGAACCTGCCAATACCCACTAGTGAGATCCAAGGTGGAAAAGTAGTTAGCAGTTTTAAGTGCAGCTAATGACTCTTCAATTCTAGGCAATGGGTAGGCATCTTTATGTGTGATACTGTTAATTTTCCTGTAATCAACACACATTCTCATAGTACCATCCTTTTTCTTTACAAACACTATTGGAGCTGCCCATGGGCTACAACTGTCCCTAATGACCCCAGCTTCCTTCATCTCTTTCAACACACTCTTAGCACATTGGTACTGTGTTGGGGTATAGATCTGTACCTCTCCTCTATGGGTGGATGGTCTCCAGTGGGGATATGATGTTGCACCCCTTTTGCCTGCCCAAAATCTAGTGGGTGTTTGCTGAATACCTGCTCATACTCTTGTGTCACTCTGTAAACCCCATTTCTCTGGTATGAAGGTGTAGGGTCAGTTCCCACTTGCAGTTGCTGGCACCACTCTTCTAGCTGCTCCACAGGGCCATTGTCCTCCACCGGATCGGATGAGACCAAAGGCTCTGCTGCCTGCAATGAGTTGTTATTAACAGTGAGCAGTTTAGCAACTGTGGCGTACCGAGGTATTGTGGCTTCCTCCTCCCCACAGTTCATCAGATGGGCCACGGGTGAGTTCAGAATCAGCCCAGTACCTCTTGTACAAAATATACGGCATAGTGGTCACCTGGGAGCCAGTGTCCAGCAAAGCGTTCATGGGGATGCCGTCAATCACCACAGGAAGGATTGGTCTCCCTCCCACATACTTGGCTCTCCAGTTCTTTTGGCCTGCTGAACCTACCTCTTGGGGGCGGCACTTTGCCCCGTGGTTGCTCGTTTAAAGGACAGTACTTGGCCAGATGACCGGCCTTGTAGCAGCGCCGACAGATGGGATGTCCGTCCTGGTCATAGCAATCGTTGTTCCTTCCTCAAAGTGGCGGGGTTCTCCTCCTCCGGAGCCACGGGACGTCCTCTGGACTGGAAGCAAGCTGGACCTTTTCTTTGGAGGAATCCTGCAGGGACTGCACGTTTCTGGTGAGTGCAGCCATCCCTTTGGTCAGCTCCTGGACTTGAAGATGCAGCTCCTCAGTTGGATCTTTATCCAGGGTCTGGGCATCAGCCTCCACAGGGATGGAAGGAAAGGATGTAGCTTCCTGATGGTAGGTGATCGCTGGGCGCCTAGGGGGTGCTGGATGGCTGTCAGCAGATTCCTGTAGTACCCGGATAGCCCTGTCCTTGAAATTAGCAAAGTCCAGATCAGGGTCTTGCAGGGTTAAAATACGTAACTGCCCTCTGTGAGTACTGGACAGGAGCCCTTCAATGAACTGCTCCTTTAACAGTTGATCTTCTTCCTTTACACTGTCAGGGTCAACTTGTTTAACTGCTCGCAGCGCCTCCTGCAGGTTGAGAGCATAGTCTCTGATACTGTCCTGTGCCCTCTGTTTACAGCCAAAGAACCTCATCTTGGTTTCAGCTGCAGTGCGGGTGTCAAAAGTGCTCTTCAGCTTGGCCAGGACCTTTGCAACAGTCTCTTTATCAGTGTCCTGCCAGGCTTTCACCTCCCTCAGTGCTGCACCCGTTAGCTGTCCAATCAGGATATTCATTTTCTGGCTCACAGACAGGGGGTAAACTTTAAACAAGCTGCACAGTCTCTCTTTAATTTCACTCAGGGTATGTGATTCACCCGAGTACTGCGGTAGCCAGGCTGCTCCCGGTATGTAGGGATTGGATATCGGCACTATGGGGACCGCTGCGGCGGGTGCTCCTCCTGGCGGTGCCGCGGGGTTGGCAGCGGCGTCCGCCACTGCATTGGCTTGTGGCGCAGACATTCTCTCCCCCCCCTAGTTAACGTTAGCCAGGGCCGGGGGTTGCGGGAGCTCACCGGCGGCCGCTTCGCAGGCCCGACTCTCCGGGCTGTAGGCCTCAGCTCCTCCTCCTCTCGCACGCTGTCCTCTCTTCCCACGCGGCACTTCTCTTCTTCGCGCTCTGCGGCAGGCTCCGCCCACGAAGGCCTCCCCTCTTTCTTCCCGCGCGCGCCAAGCAGTGCGGCAATGGCGGCAAATGGCGCCAAATTCACACAGTTCACAAACACATGGCACACAGGACCCGGGGATACCGGGCTCCGTAATCCTGTTCGTGACGCCAAATTGGGTCGCCCTCCCAGGGCTGTGGGGTACTCGGTACCGGGCCGGTGTCAGGGGATGTGTCACAGCAGCGGTGACCCGGTCATTGGCCCTGGGCGCCCAAGCAATGGGTAGATGTAGTTAGTGGTAGGATAGTTCGTGACGCCACCCGTGGTGTTTGGCAAATATGGTGTTAAGCCAACGCTGCATACAGATCCGCTGGGACTGATGGTATGTGCAGCTTAGACGGTAAAGCTCCCCACAGGTGGAGCTGTAGTCCCAGGGCAGTGTAGATGTAGCTGGCACGGGGATGTAGCAGTGCCGAAAGCGTAGGGAACAGACAAGACACAGCGGTTGTAGTTTCTGTACCTTTACTGAGTATATGCAGTCCAGAGTCCTGATTACAGATGTTATTGGAGCAGGTTAGCCTGGAAGCAGATCAGGATTCTCTCTCAGCAGAAGAGCTATGCAGTCTCCTTCCTAGCGCTTTGTTGTGTGAAACACTCCAGTACTTAGTTACTCTGAAATGCCTCTCTTCAGATGTTCCTAGAACTATACTTGTATGACAGACAGCTGTAGCCTCTCTCGGGGACTCCTCTCTTCAGTCCTGGCTCTCTATTCAATTGCTGTTGTGTCCCAAGTCTTTGCTGGGAGCAGGGCATTTACAGCCTCCTACTCCTCTGGTATCTGTGGTAGGACCGTCAGTATCCGTACCACCGTGGAGACCAGGCTCCAGTTCTGTGCACTCTCAAGCTGAGGGAGCTCGCCTTCTGCAGCTCAACCTCTCAGCTTCGCACCTCCCGTCTGCACACTTCACCCTCCGCAGACTATCTGATCCTTCTTCCTCCTGGCCCTCAGAGGACACTCCTCTCCAGAATCCTGGTTCAGAGTTCCCCCTGCTGGCCCGGAGTGGAACTGTGTTGCATGCATTAGGTTAACTGCTGGAGAGACCCATCACTGCTTCCAAGCCTGGCATTACCCTCCCCTGGAGGAAGGCAAAGCCAGTGTAGCGACCATACCCCTGGGGGTGCCACATTTGTATGTTTATATTATATCCACAGACAGCGCAGTCTGGTCACACTAATATGAGCCAAGGGATTTCTCACCCAACGCTTCCTCAGGAAGGGAACCACCAAGCCTCTCTAGACCTAGTTGGTGCCTTCCCTTTCTGGGTCAAGAAGTCAATTTCTTCTGTCCACTCCGGAGGTAGATCTTTCATCTTTCTTTATGTTCCAATTCACTAGGTCCCCGTCTACCTCAGTAGCTTTCCTTGCTTTCTATGGAACAGATTTTTAGTGCAGTTTTGTGGTTTACTCCCAACACTTCTTTATAGGCTCAAAGATCTTCGGAAGAGACTGTAGGAACTTGCTATTACCTTGAGAAGTCTATTTGCTACACATGAATGTGCTGCCGGAAGAGAAAGTAAAGGCAGCACTGCTATTCCCTGTAGCTTGATGTTACATTGCATTGTTGTGTAATGACCACTGCAGCCAATCAGCAGCATCATACTCATCAATATACCATCACACTGGATGTCTCATCTGACAAAGTAGTAAAGGCTGTGGCCGATCAGATTACACTGAGTGTTACAGTTAGGTCCATATATATTTGGACAGAGACATTTTTCTAATTTTGGTTCTAGACATTACCACAATGAATTTTAAACAAAACAATTCAGATGCAGTTGAAGTTCAGACTTTCAGCTTTCATGTGAGGGTATCCACATTAAAATTGGATGAAAGGTTTAGGAGTTTCAGCTCCTTAACATGTGCCACCCTGTTTTAAAGGGACCAAAAGTAATTGGACAGATTAAATAATTGTAAATAAAATGTTCATTTTTAGTACTTGGTTTTAAACCCTTTGTTGGCAATGACTGCCTGAAGTCTTGAACTCATGGACATCACCAGACGCTGTGTTTCCTCCTTTTTGATGCTCTGCCAGACCTTCACTGCGGTGGTTTTCAGTTGCTGTTTGTTTGTGGGTCTGAAGTTTAGTCTTTAACAAGTGAAATGCATGCTCAATTGGGTTGAGATCAGAATGACTGACTTGGCCATTCAAGAATATTCCACTTCTTTGCTTTAATAAACTCCTGGGTTGCTTTGGCTTTATGTTTTGGGTCATTGTCCATCTGTAGTATGAAACGACGACCAATCAGTTTGGCTGCATTTGGCTGGATCTGAGCACACAGTATGGCTCTGAATACCTCAGAATTCATTCGGCTGTCGGGTACACGGTACCGGGCCGGTGTCAGGGGAAGGTGTCACAGCAGCTGTGACCCGGTCCGTGGCCCTGGACGCCCAATATCAATGGTGGTTTGTAGTTAATGGAATTGAATAGTTCGTGACGCCACCTGCGGTGTTAGGCGAGATGTTAAGCCAACTCTGCAGACAGATCCTCTGGGACAGATGGTGTGATGCAGCAGTGATGGTATAGCCCTCCACAGGCAGGGCTGTTGTCCCAGGGCAGTGTAGATGTGGGGACACTTTGGTGGTGTAGTGTCCGGCGCAGGGGATGTAGCAGTGCTGGCGGACGCAAGAAGGAATGGAGGACACCAGGGCTTGCAGTTTCAACGCTTTACTCACAGTTCTCGGTAACCACTGGTGCCCGCTTCCATGCCGTGTCCTCCAGGGCAGAGACTCAATCAACCTCCCAGGCAAGTCAGGCTTCTCCTCTCCAACACTCCGCCAACATGTACCTTTCCTGAACGACTCCTCTATTGCGCCTTTAGTGTGAAGATCTCCAGTACCGTGGTACTCTGAAGTTCCTCCTGTCAGATGTTCCTAACAACTCTACTTGTTATGACAGACAGCTGTAGGCTGATCAGGGACCTCCTGGATCCCGGCTCTCTATCCGTGTTGCTGTTGTGTCCCAAGTCTTGGATGGGAGTAGTGCATTTACAGCCTCCTACTCCACCGGTGTCTGCTGCAGAACCATAAGTGTCCATACAACCTCGGGGACCGGGCCCCGGCCTTGCGCTGAGAACCTATAGGCAGGGTTCCTCTTCCAACCCACAACTCCTCTCTGTTCTCCTACTCCTTCGTTCCACGCTGTTCCTTCTCTCTCTTATGGAAGCTTAGGTTGCAGTTCTACGTCTTTCTCCTTCTGTTTCTTTCCTAGGGAGCTCATTCCACTAAGACCAGTCCTCAGCCTCGCCTGACTGACTATCTTCCTCCACCTTGAGCTCCCCTCAGGCTGACCTGCTGTCAGCCTGCTCTCTCACTCCAAACTGAACTGAACTCCAATTCTAAACCTTCCCACTCTTTTATATCTAACTCCACCCACCTCCCAGCACATCTCGTGTTACGAAGCAAGGACCCACGAAAGGTGCTCTGCTATCCTCTAAGCATGGAGCCGCAATCTGGTCCATTGCTGAACTATCCTGTGTGTGGGTGCAGGTGTTGGAGTGTGGAAAGGAGTTCCCAACCTACCTAGTTGGTGGGGCACCACACCTTAGGAGAAGGTGCAGTACCTCTGTGGCGACTGAGCCTCAGGGGCGCCACAGCTGCTTCTGTCCTGTGTCACATCATCAATAAACACTAGTGACCCAATGCCACTGGCAGCCATGCATGCCCAAGCCATCACACTGACTCCACCGTGTTTTACAGATGAAATGGTATGCTTTGGATCATGGCAACAAGAAGAGCTCACCCAGACGTGAAGGGAGGGAATATAATGGGGCTGTCATGGACGCCAAAAAACACTGTTACCGGTAAGTAACTAAGCATTTATTCAGTCTCCCATGACAGCACCACGAGAGAACTACAGAGAGGTAAGGAAATTAGGGAGAGACCACAGCCTGAAGCACCTAGTGAGATCGCTGTGTGTGATGGGGGCTTTAGAGGATACTTTCGGTAGATAAGAGGGATCTGGCTTCAAAATGACCCTATCCTCCCAAAACTGGGTATATCGTGGAATTTTGGACAGGACCTGAATGTCACTAACCCTACGGGCTGATGTTAATGCGACGAGAAGGGCCGTTTTAAGAGAAATAAGTTTTATTGGGGCTACCTAGATGGGCTCAAAGGGAGATTCCATCATCACTGTTAGAACTAAGCTCAAATCCCAAGGCATTAACCTGTCTAAAGATGGGCCTAGACCTAGCCAATGCCCTAATAAACCTAGCCACCCAATAATTGCCTGCCAGATCACAATTATATAGGGCCCAAAGGGTCAATAACTGGACTTTGAGGGCATTTGTGGATAGACCTATCTCTAGGCCCTCTAGGAACTCTAACACCTGTCCTATATGAACCTTTTCTTCAACCTTTGCGACTGAGGCCGATAGAAACTTGTTCCAGGTTCTGGTGTATATTTTGTTGTGGATGCTTTCCTACTCTTATGTAAAGTGTTCACAAGGTTATGAGAAAACCATCTCCCTCTTAACAGCGCCCTCTCAAATTCCACGCTGTCAGATGCAAGTTGGAAACTCGTAGATGGAAGATTGGTCCCTGGGAGAGGCGGTCTGAAAGTTCTGGAAAAACCCATGTGTTGGTGATGGACATCCTCTTCAGCCAGGAAAACCACGACCTCTTGGGACAAAAGGGGGAGATTAGAATAACACGTGCCCTGTCCTCCTATATCTTCCTCAACACAAAAGGAATTGGGGCTATCAGAGGAAAGGCATATCAACAGAGCATCTATCGCTTGCGGACCTTCTCTGCGGTTTAGAAAACAGAGCCAATGCACCTTCCTGTTCTCTCTCTTGGCAAAGAGACCTATGTCCGGACATTTCCACACCTGCACAATTTGGTTGAAAAGACAGTTTGGTTTAACATCCATTCTCCCCTGCCTGAGGTGGATTTGGCTTAGGAAGTCGGCATTGATATTCTCCTTTCCTCTTATGTGCAGGGATGTTAACGACAACAGATGAGTTTCGACCATCTGAAATATACGATCCGCCACTTCCATCAAAGACTTGGACCCCGAGTCCCCCCCCGGTGGTTGATGTAGGCTACAGTTACCTGATTGTCAAAAAGCACTCTGACATGTTGACCCTGCAAGGACATAAGGAGACGTCTTATTGCCAGCTCCACTGCCAACAACTCTTTCAGGTTAGATGAACCCGCCTGCTCACTGCTTGTCCACCTCCCTTGGACCCACACCTCCCCCAAATGAGCCCCCCAACCCATGGGGCTGTCATTTGTAGTGATAATCCAGGAGATTTGGTTTACCCAGGGAACCCCTCTGGACAAGTTAGATAAATCTAACTACCAAAGAAGCGACTGTATCGTAGAGGGTGACAGAGAAATTTTCTTTTCTAGACACCCTCTTAGCTGGCGGTCGTTATGTAATACATCCCACTGCAAGGTCCTAGTATGAAATTGGGCCCAGCGAACAGCCGGGATACAGGAAGTGAGTGAGTCTAAATGGGACATTGCCCTCCTAATGGATATAGATTGATTGTTCACCGCCTTCAGAACTTGATGCCGAATACTATCTAATTTGGACCCCGGTAACCGACGCTCCTGGTTCTCAGCGTCCAGTACTAAACCCGGGAATTCTTGCACCTTCAGGGGCTGTAATCATGACATTTTGATATTCACAAGCCACCCCAACCCTTCTAGTGTGGATATTACCCCTTCCAAATTAGTAGTGCAGTGCAGGACCGAACTGCCTACAATTAAAAATTCATCCAGATAGGGAACCATCACGACATCCTGTTCATGGAGATGTGCCATGACCTCTGCAATCACCTTGGCGAAGATCCATGGAGCAATGATGAGACCAATCAGAAGGGCTCTAAACTGGAAATGTTTTACCATACCACCCAGTGATACCGCCACCATAAGGAACAGCTGGTGATCTGCATGTATACGTATGTGGTAGTATGCGTCATTAAAATCAAATACTACCATAAAGCAATCTTTGAAGAGCAATTTTATTTCAGACCTAACAGACTCCATCTTAAAGGGACGTACCACTGGGAATTTGTTCAGACCCTTTAAATTAATAATGGTCTGAAAGGAACGGTCCGTTTTTTTAGTCAGGAAGAGAGGGGAGTAAAACCCCTACCTCTTTCTGACACAGGAACCTCTACCAAGAGGTGCCAAAGTTCCAGGACCTCTGACTCAACAGCCTGCTGTTCCATTGCTGAGGAACAATTAGGAGTTATCATGAATCTGTCCTGAGGTATTACACGGACCTTTAATTTTTGTCCTGAACTGATAAGATTATGAATCCATATACTATTGGAAATTTTTGACCACGCCAGGTAGAAGGCCGGAAGCCTTCCCTCTACCTGGACCAGCAGTCATTGGGGTGCTTTCCTGTGATCCTGGGAGCAACCAAACATGCTCCCCTTCACAAGGGATGCTGCATAGCTTTGACCTGGCCTGGATTTCTCTCGGTCAATGCTTAAGCCACAAAGCCTGTCGCGCTGCATTAGAAAGGGCCGCTGCCCTTTAGGCTAACCTGACTGAGTCCGCTGAAGCGTCAGATAAAAAAGCTGCAGCTCCCTGGATTATGGGAAGAGAAGTCAGGCTACCTTTTCTGGATGCTTTGTCCTTCAATTGTGATTCTAACTGGTCCAACCAGAAGATCAATGACCTGGCTGTACAGGTGGCTGCCAACGCCGGCCTAAGGGACCCCACTGCCATCTCCCAGTCGCCTTTCAGAATGGTATCTGCTTTCTTATCCAGTGGGTCCTTTAGATTTCTTATGTCGTCAAAGGGCAGGGAGGCTTTCCTAGATGCTTTAGTGACCACCCCATCCAGCTTCGGGGCTTTATCCCATGAGGACGACTCCTTTGAAGGCTGGCGGTAGGGAGCCCTTCCTCTCTGGTCTCTCCCATTCCCATAAAATAAGAGAACGGATGTTATTGTTCAGCGGAAAGGTTCTGCAAGCCTCTGATCCAAACCCCTGAACATCACATCCTGCATGGATTTCTCAGGCTGGGGCTTCACAATCCCCATGGTATTATTAACTGCCTATACTAGCTGTGAGACATGGCCATGAATGGCCGTTATGTGTCGCAGAGGAGGAGGTCCTCTGCACTGTGAGTCTGGAATGTTTCTCTGGCACTTGTAGTTCCACGAACCTTGCTTAGTCGGTTAGTGAGAGAGCTGGGCGGGTCTGGCTAACCACACACCTCCCATCAATGGATGTGTCTCATATGATATAATGAGACTGATTTGGTCACATGGCCTTTGTGTTGGAAGGTCCTGCAAGAGCACAGGCTTTCCTGAATAGCACTTGCGAGGCCATGTGTTAGGAATGGCGGAACGCACTAAATAAAAATAATAATAAAGTGCGTTCGCCGCTCGGGGTCCACCGTGCAGTAGGTGGTATAACCGCTGCTAAGTGGTGGTAGAAGCAATATGGCGGTAAACTGTCACCCAAGTGCACAGAGCAATCTCTGTTAAATCACAGAGATGCCTGTGAACATAAACAAAAGAGCTGAGCCTGTCAAGGTCACAAGTACTCAGAGAAGTTACACACACGGTATAAGGTCACAGGAATAGCCAAAGATGGCGGTATTAAGTCCTTCTAGACCTACCGTGTGTGTAGCGTCACAGCCGCGAACGCTTAAGTGAGCTGCTACTGCAGCGCGGCGTAGGACACTGCCGCTATACGACAATGCTAGACGCAAGCGCAATGTCGGACGCTAGCAGCTGTGGACAATGAAGCAGAGGTGCGCTGGCGCTGGTATTGAACACAATCCCTCACACAAGCGTAATATCAAAGGGTAGGGGTTTCCAATGAGTCATTCTCCAGAATCATGCATCCATCCTCATTCACACAGCAGCAAGTATGACTTTACTAGCGCATGGCGGAACAGCCATGCACGCCTTTTATAGCAGCCGGGACCTTCCGGAAGCTTCCAGATCTCCGAGATGGGCCAATGAGATCTGGAGCGGGACCTGAGCACATGACTCCTGATCTCCAATGGGAGATCGTCTCATGAGCATGCTCAGAAGGTGGATGGAAGAACTTAGCCTCAGGAGAGATTAGCTGCAAGGCAATCTCCTCTGCAACCTCTTCTGCAGTGGATAAAGAGCAGGAGACTGCAGAATGAGAGGGTCTGGATTCCTGCATAGCGACCGCAGAAACCTGACTACTAACACCAGGTACCTGCAGAGTCTGTGACGGCTAATTGCATTGGGGGAAGCTACCGACCTTCTGAGGGTCTGGAACTGATGGGTTTGACCTGTTGAGCAAGTCATCATCCGGGACAGTGATCCCAGTAAGGCAGCTTCCCTGGATACCAGGACTGACAAGGTACACATAAATTGGCCATTTTATGTGCTATGCTTTCTCAATTTTTCATATTTCTAATGCAGTAATGCAATTAATTTTTAATATTTGCATGTTATGGCGCTACAGTGTGCTTCCTATTTTGTTTGAGTGTATATGAGTTGGTGACTCTAGGTTAAGCACCTATTCACATTTAGTTTATGCTTGGATGCGACGGTCAGATTTTTGAAATTGGTATTCATTAACCTTCTGACTGAGCACTCCACCTCTTAGCTGCAGGCGTTTTTAATCACAGCAGGGCCACCACTCCTCCACAGAGATATGGACTTCAGTCTAAGGAGAGGATTTACATAGGTTTCCATACAGATGAAGACTTTAGTCTAAGTGAGGATTGGCATTAGGTTAGGGTCCTGGAAAATGAGAAACGCCTTAACGTGGCTCCCAGGTACATATAAATAAGCCATTTTATGAGATAAGCTCTCAATTTTTGATATTTCTAATGCAGTAATGCAATTTATTTTTACATATTTCATGTTTGCATGCTATGGCGCTACAGTGTGCTTCCTATTTTGTTTGAGTGTATATGAGTTGGTTACTCTAGGTTAACATCTGTTCACATTTTGTTGATGCTTGGATGTGACGGTCAGTTTTTTGAAATTTATATTCATAAACCTTCTGACTGAGCACTCCACCTCTTAGCCGCAGGCGGTTTAAATCACAGCAGGGCCACCACCCCTCCCAGTAAGGCAGCTTCCCTGGATACCAGGACTGACAAGGTACACATAAATTGGCCATTTTATGTACTATGCTTTCTCAATTTTTCATATTTCTAATGCATAAACTAAACCAAAAAAAAGGTGAACACAAGGCCAAGATAACATATAAAAAATACAATTTTATTAAAGCATCTAATAAAATCCAATCGACAGGTATATATGGGAACGATGTAGAAAAACGCACACATAATGGTGGTACATAAGCACATGCAAAGGGACGTACACATCCAGATTGATATATATTAGCAATAAATATAATAATCACACAATTGTGATTTAACCCACATGGGGAAAAAAATCGCTATAATACATAATATCAAAGGGAAAATGATGGACATACAAGTGCACAGCTGGGATATATACCACAATCATTTCCCTTAGCCATATCCATAAAAATCCCATCCTGCTAACAGCAAGTGACCTCCATATATTAATCACTACCCCAGAGTTACCATTCAAATGAGGGGTTAAATTACCAGCAGGTCACGGCAGCAGCAGGGACTGTGATGTATCCCGGATGAGCACGTCAGCCCAGACGCGCGTTTCGATCCTCCTTCATCAGGGGGCATAACTACATTGATGGCTGCCTGTCTTTTTATACCGCCTGGTCAAAGCGAGTTTAACCGCGCGACCGGAAGTAGCGGTCCCAGACCGGAAGTGACGCGCTCCGTTGTCAAGACACCAACGACGCCAGCCAGCGTCGGCGTCATGCTGGAGGAGGAGCCGCAAGGAACCACCAACGCATAGAGACGCCGAGAGCAGGCGGGCGCAGGAGGGTGATGACGAACAGGCGCGTGCAGGTCGGGAGAGCTAGTCACACAGAAATAAACCAATGCAATTAAAAAATACATCAAGGTGACTAAAGTGTGAAACTGGAAGTATCATAAATAGAGGCTTATGCAGAAAATATACAAAAAAATATAGATACCACATATATACAGGAAAAAGAGGAGGGATTAAAAAAATCCTAGTATTTAATAACAAGGTAGACATATATATGGATATCGATCACTTCTTCATCAGCGCTTCCAACACTGATCATAGGACGCAGTTCCTCATACGTTGTCAGAAAAGCCGCTACTCCGATACACATCCAGCACACATGGGCCATCATCATGATGATAATTTTACTAAAACATAAAATCAAAAGTTAAAATATGGACCACACAAAACCTGAGCGTTCTCCCTAAATCAGAACAGTGTGATCAAAGGAATGGGGCAAAACTAATATGTTCATTTAATCCAGATGGATGGACAGTGCCCAATGTCCAAATCCACCTGGATTCTAACTGGGCCAACCTTTTAGACGTGTCTCCACCACGGATACCAACATTCAACATGTCAATACCTCTAACCCTGAGAAGACTACCATTGCAGCTATGGAACCTCCTGAAATGACGGGGGGATGGTTTTTAGCGATGCGGGGTCCTCAGTGGACACCGCTGCCTCGATCCCCAATACGTGCTCGCGTATACGTTTTTTTTGCTGTCTAGTGGTCATGCCCACATATATCAAATTATATAGGCAGACCGCATAGTAAATCACATTTCGACTCTCACATGTGATATACTGTACTTTTTAATTTTATATTCACGTACACCATCCTGGCTCATAAATACCTCAGTGCGGTCCATATTGGGGCAGGCCACGCAATGTCCACACGAGGAACTCCCACATCGCCTGGCCATCCGATCCAAAAACGTATCCGGTATCACACTCGTGTAGTGACTACTGACTAATGTATCACGTAGGTTCCTAGATCTCCTAGCCGCAATGGTAGCCCTCTCAGGGAGGAACCCAGATAGTACCGGGTCAGCCTTCAAGATATGCCAGGATTTATCCAATATTCGCCTCATACGAGAGAAGTGTGAGTGAAAATTGGTAACAAATCTAACTTTATTTGTCTCATCCCTAGACTTCTGCCCGTATAAGAGCACATCTCTCGATGAGTGTCTAGCCCTGTTGAATGCTCGCTTAATCCTTCTATTACTATACCCACGTTCAGACAGTCTTACTTTTAGGTCATCACTCTGTCTAAAAAAATCCTCGTCGGTGGAACATAATCTACGTAATCTCAAAAATTGACCTGTTGGAACAGATTGAATCATGTGGCCAGGATGGGAAGAGGTCGCATGCAATAACATATTCGTGGAAGTTGGCTTCCTAAATATGTTGGTCTGTATTTCCCCTCTAGTGTCTTTTTTCAAGGTGACGTCCAAAAATTCAATCGTCACAGGATCAAATTTATACGTAATGAAAATATTCATTCCATTAATGTTAAGTGACCTCATGAAAGAATGGAGATCATCACCTGAACCCTGCCAGATTATTAAAATGTCGTCGATGTACCGCGTCCAAGAGAGGACGCGGCACATTGGTGACGATCCATCTGGCAGGGAGAGGTCCCTCTCCCACAGCCCCAGGAACAGGTTAGCATACGCAGGGGCGAAAGACGCCCCCATAGCTGTCCCCTGGAGCTGTAGGAAGAAGGACCCCTTAAAAATGAAGAAATTATGAGTTAACGTAAAAGTTAATAACTCCAAAATCAATTCTCTGATGTCACCCGGAAGATTTGACATATTAAGGAAAAATGATGTGGCACGAATGCCATCTTCATGCTTAATACTGGTGTAAAGAGACTCAACGTCTCCAGTCACCATTAACATATCATCCTCCAATTGGAGTCCATCCACCCGCCTAAGTAATTCACCTGTATCTTTCAGAAATGATGGCAACCCCTCCACAAGCGGCTGTAGTTTGGAGTCTATCCACCGATTGACGTGTTCTAAATAGTTACCTCTCCCTGAGATAATTGGGCGACCCGGGGGCGTCTGTGCGTCCTTATGGATCTTGGGTAATAAATAAAACATATAAATAGTTGGTTCAGATACAGTTAAAGCACTAGCCAACTCCTTAGATATTACACCAGCCTCCTTAGCTCTATTAATAATCTTAGAGAGCTGTGTGGAGTAGGCGGACAAGGGGTTAAACGTTAATTTCTTATAACATATTTTATTATCAAATTGTCGAAAGGCTTCCTGCTCATAAAGCACCTTTGGCCAGACGACCACGTTACCCCCCTTGTCCGCCGGCTTGAATACAACATCATCAAGATCCTGTAGGGCGCGCAGACGTCCCCGCTCCTCTCTGGTCAAATTGTCGCCATGGATATATCGTGGAATCTCAAGAAACTCCCTACTCACAATTTGTACGAAAAGGTCCACATTCGGACATGAAGATAGAGGAGGGAATTTCCTAGACCTGGGGCGTATCGATGGTGGTACCTTACCTCCTTCAGGGGTGTCATGTTCGGCGGATAGTTCCTCCAAAGTCTGCAGCGCTATTTGCTCTTCTTCTGTGGGAAATAATTTGGAGAGGTTGCCATCAAAGAAGTGTTTCTTGAAGATAAGGGAGCGGGCAAAAAGATGTAAATCTTTCACTGCCAAAAATGCGTCAAAAGGCGCGGCGGGTGAAAACGAAAGCCCCTTTTCCAAAACAGCCAAATCTACATCGGTAAAAATATGTGAACTCAAATTGATTACCTTATTATTATATTTGGTGACATCAGGAGAACGATGTTGCCGTCTATACGGATGAAAGCCACGTCCGTGTTGATTACGTCTCACCATCCCTGACCTAGTGGCCATAGAAGATCCAGAAATATCTGATACATCACTCATAGAGGACATGGATGTTTGGGACGAACCACGTCCCATTCGATTTCCCTGCGGACTCGGCTTTCTCCATAAATAGACAGAGTTATTCTCATAATCTCGTCGGTCACGATTAATTTTGTTCAATTGGGTGGTCTGTATCCGTTTGACCACTGATTCCAAGATTTTGTTAGTCTCATCCTGAAAACTAGTCCATTTTTCAGCAGTACCAGAGGACTTAAGATCTTCCTCAAAAGTTTTAATAGATCCATCCAATTGTGAAATCAGACCACTATTATGCCTACTAAGGAGTTGCATTAAGGTCTTAGAACACTCATTGCAGGCCTCTTCCCACCTGGCCACAAACTCATCATCCTCCACTGGAAACGTGGGTATAACACGAACCCTTAACCCTCGTGGTATAATCTTCTTAGCCAAATACCTATCCAGGAAGGTTCGGTTCCACCACAGTTTAGTTCTCTTAATTACTAATTTCTGTAATACTGTTCCCTGATCATCCCATTTCACATCACCGCTCTGTTGGATGTTGATTCCATCACCCCCAAAAAACCTGATCGATCTGGGATAGCCAGGATTTCTCCGTAGCTTGAAAATCCATGTTGGACCAAATGCCTGTGCAAAACACAGCAAGAATTAAATTACACCAGCAGGTCCATCCCTGCCAGATGGATCGTCGCCGATGTGCCGCGTCCTCTCTTGGACGCGGTACATCGACGACATTTTAATAATCTGGCAGGGTTCAGGTGATGATCTCCATTCTTTCATGAGGTCACTTAACATTAATGGAATGAATATTTTCATTATGTATAAATTTGATCCTGTGACGATTGAATTTTTGGACGTCACCTTGAAAAAAGACACTAGAGGGGAAATACAGACCAACATATTTAGGAAGCCAACTTCCACAAATATGTTATTGCATGCGACCTCTTCCCATCCTGGCCACATGATTCAATCTGTTCCAACAGGTCAATTTTTGAGATTACGTAGATTATGTTCCACCGACGAGGATTTTTTTAGACAGAGTGATGACCTAAAAGTAAGACTGTCTGAACGTGGGTATAGTAATAGAAGGATTAAGCGAGCATTCAACAGGGCTAGACACTCATCGAGAGATGTGCTCTTATACGGGCAGAAGTCTAGGGATGAGACAAATAAAGTTAGATTTGTTACCAATTTTCACTCACACTTCTCTCGTATGAGGCGAATATTGGATAAATCCTGGCATATCTTGAAGGCTGACCCGGTACTATCTGGGTTCCTCCCTGAGAGGGCTACCATTGCGGCTAGGAGATCTAGGAACCTACGTGATACATTAGTCAGTAGTCACTACACGAGTGTGATACCGGATACGTTTTTGGATCGGATGGCCAGGCAATGTGGGAGTTCCTCGTGTGGACATTGCGTGGCCTGCCCCAATATGGACCGCACTGAGGTATTTACGAGCCAGGATGGTGTACGTGAATATAAAATTAAAAAGTATATCACATGTGAGAGTCGAAATGTGATTTACTATGCGGTCTGCCCATGTAATTTGATATATGTGGGCATGACCACTAGACAGCTTAAAAAACGTATACGCGAGCACGTATTGGGGATCGAGGCAGCGGTGTCCACTGAGGACCCCGCATCGCTAAAAACCATCCCCCATCATTTCAGGAGGTTCCATAGCTGCAATGGTAGTCTTCTCAGGGTTAGAGGTATTGACATGTTGAATGTTGGTATTCATGGTGGAGACACGTCTAAAAGGTTGGCCCAGTTAGAATCCAGGTGGATTTGGACATTGGGCACTGTCCATCCATCTGGATTAAATGAACATATTAGTTTTGCCCCATTCCTTTGATCACACTGTTCTGATTTAGGGAGAACGCTCAGGTTTTGTGTGGTCCATATTTTAACTTTTGATTTTATGTTTTAGTAAAATTATCATCATGATGATGGCCCATGTGTGCTGGATGTGTATCGGAGTAGCGGCTTTTCTGACAACGTATGAGGAACTACGTCCTATGATCAGTGTTGGAAGCGCTGATGAAGAAGTGATCGATATCCATATATATGTCTACCTTGTTATTAAATACTAGGATTTTTTTAATCCCTCCTCTTTTTCCTGTATATATGTGGTATCTATATTTTTTTGTATATTTTCTGCATAAGCCTCTATTTATGATACTTCCAGTTTCACACTTTAGTCACCTTGATGTATTTTTTAATTGCATTGGTTTATTTCTGTGTGACTAGCTCTCCCGACCTGCACGCACCTGTTCGTCATCACCCTCCTGCTCCCGCCTGCTCTCGGCGTCTCTATGCGTTGGTGGTTCCTTGCGGCTCCTCCTCCAGCATGACGCCGACGCTGGCTGGCGTCGTTGGTGTCTTGACAACGGAGTGCGTCACTTCCGGTCCGGGACAGCTACTTCCGGTCGCGCGGTTAAACGCGCTTTGACCAGGCGGTATAAAAAGACAGGCAGCCATCAATGTAGTTATGCCCCCTGATGGAGGATCGAAACGCGCGTCTGGGCTGACGTGCTCATCCGGGATACATCACAGTCCCTGCTGCTGCCGTGACCTGCTGGTAATTTAACCCCTCATTTGAATGGTAACTCTGGGGTAGTGATTAATATATGGAGGTCACTTGCTGTTAGCAGGGTGGGATTTTTATAGATATGGCTAAGGGAAATGATTGTGGTATATATCCCAGCTGTGCACTTGTATGTCCATCATTTTCCCTTTGATATTATGTATTATAGCGATTTTTTTCCCCATGTGGGTTAAATCACAATTGTGTGATTATTATATTTATTGCTAATATATATCAATCTGGATGTGTACGTCCCTTTGCATGTGCTTATGTACCACCATTATGTGTGCGTTTTTCTACATCGTTCCCATATATACCTGTCGATTGGATTTTATTAGATGCTTTAATAAAATTGTATTTTTTATATGTTATCTTGGCCTTGTGTTCACCTTTTTTTTGGTTTAGTTTATGTGTTTTTGGTGATAGGTAGTTAAATCCGCAATAAATCTGTGGTAGATGTACAAGCAAAATACCATGTATATGTGTTTGACCTGCTGGTGTCATATTTCTAATTCAGTAATGCAATTAATTTTTAATATTTCATGTTTGCATGTTATGGCGCTACAGTGTGCTTCCTATTTTGTTTGAGTGTATATGAGTTGGTGACTCTAGGTTAAGCACCTGTTCACAATTAGTTTATGCTTGGATGTGACGGTCAGATTTTTGAAATTTTTGAAAAATGAGAAACGCCTTACCGTGGCTTCCAGGTACGCATAAATTGGCCATTTTTGTTGTGAACACTTTTGACCTGGCTTCTGAGTTTGGGCTCCCTCTGGTGGTTGCTGCTGGTAATGGAGCTGGTCTGGCTGACAGAAGTCTATCACCTGAGGAGGATGATTGGAGGTCAGGTGTTACAGACTGGAGAGATTTAAGTGAGCAACCTTCCCTCAGTTGTTGCCGGTGATTTGGTTTTCTTCCTGAGCATTTTGGAAGTCTGCTTGCCTCCTGCTTTGTCCTGCATCTTTCAGATAAGTTATTTGTCTGCTTGAATCTTTTTGCATTTGATCCATTTTTTGCTTTTCTCGGATTTCTGCTTTGCTGGTGTGAGTCAAGCCTTGTTCCCTGCTGGGACCTGTGCTGTACTCTGTTCCATATGCCACAGTTCATGTTAGTCTTTTCAGTATTTCTAATCCCGTGTTATATCAGTATCTTTTGTTTTCCGTCCAGTACACACCAGAGTTCTGATTTAGTGGGGGAGAGGTCGTGTGGCCTCAGTATTTTTGCATATCAGACGTGTTGGATTTTTTCTTAGGGTTTTTGCGTGATTGCAGACAGTATCCTTTCCTGTTCTGTTCTACCTAGACAGTGTAGGCCCCATCATTTGCTTACTCTATTTTCTACCTGTGTTTTGTGCCTCATCTTGTCTCACCGGCAATATATGTTTGGGGGCTATCTATTCCTTTGGGGTTCTACTCCGGGGCAGTTTAGCTTTCCCATTTCTCTCTTTAGGCTGTTAATTCTTTGGCTGTGCCGAGGCGTCTAGGGCATCGTAGGTACGTCCCACGGCTAATTCTAGTTGTGTTGTCGGTTTAGGGGTCTGCAATCCGCTAAGTTACCAACCTCTCTGGTTATCTGGTTGCCTAGCCTATTCCCCTGCTATCCTCCTCGGTTACCTAATCATAACAGCTAAGCTTTCTGAATTTTTCATATTTCTAATGCAGTAATGCAATTCATTTTTCATATTTCATGTATGCATGCTATGGCGCTACAGTGTGCTTCCTATTTTGTGTGAGGACTGACAAGGAGTCAGCGTGTGGAGTGGAGCTCCTGGAAGGTAACCTCAGACAAGGGGGTTGTAAGAAAGGTGTATCTGCTAAATGAACAAACTGGTGCCTATGTTTCGTGGATGTAACGAAATGGACTGTACTCTGTCCGGTTTATGCTGTGTTTAAATAAACCGGATGGTCTAAGTGAGAAACCGTTCCTGTGTGCCATAATCTCATTGCCATGCGAGTGTCGCCCAACACATACAGTGAGGGCTATCTTACATAGCTTATTCACTTGGTCGACCGGAAGCAGGAATGGCTTGACTGGGCATCCGACGATGAGGAAGTTGAAACAGATGAGGCCGAGACAATCTCCCCTCAGTCACTATCACTGTCCGACACCGGGAGCCTGGGCTTCCTTATGGACACCTTCTTGGGAAAGGGATCTCACTGATTCCCTAACGATCTCCCTCAGGTTGGACGCAAAGTCTGGTGTCTCTTCCTCTATTGTCTGTTGGATTCACGGCTGGCAGTTTCTTTCCATAGGAATCTTGTAGCAAGGTCCTGCAAATTGCGCACTCTCTATGCATGGCCTTAGAGGTACATTTCTTCCCCTAGCAGAAATTTGGGAGAGACAAGGAGAAGACAACATAACCAAGCGAACTTTCACTAAGATCACTTACCAGTGAAGCGTAACTGAATGGTACCGGAATGCATGGGGGACATTTCTCAGTCAAAGGATCCTACTTAGGGGCTGGAGACTCATCCAGTCTGCTGGAACTCCTCTGACTGGACTTCCTTTCACCCATACAACCACCTCCTGCGCTGCTACGCGGTCGTCGCTGGGTCACTTTCAGTGAGCTGCTGTCGTACAGGTGAATGCTGGACCTGTTCCTGCTGCTCTGGTGACTCCATAATTCCGAGCTGAATTATGGGTCTGGCAGCACAAGATTGCATCCTGGCCTGTCTTAATTATCCTAGGCCACTCCCACAATCTGGTAACCCCCGGACTACCGGGTCAGCAGGTCATCCATGTGGCCTGTCAGGTGCTTCTTTTTCCGGACTGCTGGCCATGCCCCCCCGACACTTCCCCGTCCAGCGACACCCCCCACCAGCTGTTGTCACTGACCCTGATGACCCCGACTGGTGCTGCCCGCTACCTCAGATGTGCCCGCCCACAGCAACAGGAACCGCGCCACCCCCCGGCTGCGTCAAAGGGGGCACGTTCCAGCCACGTTACAAGGCGTGCCCCGGACGCATCACCAGGCCACATGCCAGGAACGCGGCATCAGAGCATACACACAGCCGTCATCCCACCATACTTACCTGCACCTTGAGCATCGGACCACGACCAAGCCAGCCATCCTAACTGGACACTGCTTGCCTGCTGCCGAACACTATCGTGCAGTCCCCTTGGACCTACTGTGGCGCTTCCAGCGCACCAGACCGGCTGTTAAATATACATATTCTTGGACTTGTTACCAGATGTGATACTCTAAAATATGACAATGTTCTTATAAAAAAAATGTAGTGGTTTATTTGGATTCTTCCATCAAAGAAAAGATTATTACAGAAAAACATAAAAATAGGTTAAATGATTATAAAGAGATTGTCCATTTGTTCATAGCTAAGATTATATCCTTCTTTTCCTGGAACTCTGAATGGTAAATGGCATCTGTCTCTGTTAAGAGCTTCTCTTGAAATCACACATGGTGATTAAGTTACATACCAGCTGTCCATTCAGTGTAGTGGCCCAGCACAGATGACTCCTCAAGTGTGTATCTCATGGTGGCAGGTAAGGAGAGAGCGACCCCTAGAATAAGCCATGAATTATATACGTCTCTCCAGAGCACGTGGTCTCTATATATATATATGGAATTGACATTTACTATGAGCTAAACTTACAAAAATAACATATATAGTGTCAGCAGAAGGCAATGTGTTCAGTACAGAACTGAGTGTAATAAGAAATATAAAACAACTGATTAATATTTAACAACGGCTGAGGCAGGGGACCCCTGCTGCCTGAGCCGACCGGCCAGGTCTGGGAATACCTTCTATCTTTTACCTTCTTCCAGGTATGTCTGAAAAGGTTCACCTGTCAGGAACAGGAAATCAACTGAAGAGGAGAGGTGCCGCCCTTTTATGTCTGTAGGTTTCCTGTCCCTGAAGGGTGGATCCTCTCTCTCGTGGTGCTGTCATGGGAGACCGAACAAAAATAATTATATAAACGTGGTATTGCTGTATTCGTCCTGACCCGAAGAATAAAGCTGCCTTACTAATTTTACCACACGCAAGATGGCATTAAAAAAAAAAAAAATCCTGAATTGCTGTTTTTTGTTCATTCTGTCTCCCAAAAATTGGAATAGAAAGAGATAATAAAAAAGTCACGTGACCGAAAACGATACCAATAAAAACATCAACTCGTCCAGCCAAAAAGAAACCATCACATGACTCTGTTGGGAGAAATATGGAAGAATTATAGCTATCAAAATATGGGAATGGAAAAACTTGTTTTTTACAATAATTAGTATCTTTTAGTGTGCAACAGTAGCCAAACAGAAAAAATAAATATAAATCTGGTATCGCTATACTCGCACCATCCAGAAGAATAAAGTTGTATAATCACTTCTATCATAGTAGAAGGTGTCCCGATTCTAATGCATCGGGTATTCTTGAATCTCTCTCTCCGCGCCGCAGATCTCCCGACGGAGGCGTGTGTCATTCGAATGCGCTGATTGGTCGCGGCCGGGATTTCCGTTACAGACAGACAGACAGAATAAGACGATTATATAGTAGACGAGAAATGGCGTAAAAAATAAAACGAATTATTCACCTACTATTGATTTATTCATTCTTCTCCCAAAGATCGCAGTAAGGTTCAGCTCATATTTATCTTGCGCTCGGCGTTGAGCGCTTGCACTGGGGTTTCTAAATAAATCTCTGAAATACATGATTCAGACAGAAACCCCTGAAAGAAGATTCCCTATAAGGCAAATGGAGACACTGTGCACGCCTTCTGACCTGTGATCTGGCGGTGTCTGACTTTTTAGGTGTGCACAGTTTTGGGCACTTCTGAAACGAAGGACAATGCTGAATAGAAGTCAGATGGAGTCCAGAATAACTCTGCTGGCTCATTATAGTGAATGTATATGCAGAGAGGGAATGGGAAAGGAGCGTCAGCTCATTAAATTCAGATGCACCTTGTTCAGATGAGAATCACTGCACAGAGCCGCCCTAGTCCAAGACACGTCGACAATTCAGAGAGGAAAGAAGAATTCCCAAGCGATGACAGGCGAGTTTTTAAATAAAACTTCACATTTATTTAGTCCATCATTAAAAAGAGCATATTGGCAAATCACAGAACATCCATAAGCAAACCAAGACGGTTCAGTTAAGAAAATTTACTCATAGACCATTATTAAAGGGAACCTGTCACCAGGTTTCGCCGACATAAGATGCGGCCACTAGCTTTCAGGGCTTATTTACATCATTCTATAATGCTGTAGATAAACCCCCGATCCGACCTGCAAGAGAAGAAAAAAAAACTTATTATACTCACCAGGGGGGTGGTCCAATGGGTGTCGCACATCCAGGTCCGGCGCCTCCCATCTTCTTGCGATGCCTCCCTGCTGCTTGCTTCACAGGCTCACCAGCATCGCGCATCTGCGCATGCGTACCTATCTGCCCTGTTGAGGACAAAGCAAATTCCTGTAGTGAGCAGGCGCTGGGCCTCTCTGACCTTTTCCAGCACCTGCGCATTGCAGTACTTTACTCTGCCCTTGACAGTGCAGAGAAATACACCTGCACAGAAGAGCGATGACGAGAAGCCATGAAGCAAGCAGGAGGGTGGCATCGCAAGAAGATGGGAGGCACCGGAAAAGGACCTTCGACACCGCTCGGACTGGACCGCACTACGGGAGAGTATAATAAAACTTGTTTATTATCTTTCAGGTCGGATCGGAGGCTTATCTACAGCATAATAGAATACTGTAGATAAGCCCTGAAAGGCGGTGGCCGCATCTTATTTTGGCCAAAACTGCTGACAGCTTCGCTTTAAGGCTTCTTAGCTGAAAAGCACTGGTGTGCTTATGGATGTTCTTTGGTTTGCCAGGAAGCCATTTTTAAATGATGGCCTAAATAAATGTGAAGTTTTATTTAACAACTTACCTGTCATCCCTGTAGAAATTCTTCTTTCCTCTCTTAATAGTGAATGGATCCCTTGGGAGTTTCATCTGAATCATGTCACTCAGAGATTTAGATGGACACCCCGATATGAGTGCTCAGCATAGAGCGCAGGATAAATATGAACCCAAACGTTATGTAAAATGTTCCCAATGAAAGCTTCAACTTAATCCACAAAGAAAAATAAATTCCCCACTCAGGTCCATCATTTGATAACAGAAATATACTTGGCTTCTACATTACTGGTAGTACAAAGTCTCTGGAGAAGCAAAATGGCTCCTCGCTTGCCCCTGAAAATTCAGCAATTTCTGCTCTCCCAACTCCAAATGCCTCCCTCCCTTCTGAGCCCCCCGTGTGACTAATCCGCATTTAGCGTCCACATATTTGGCATTTCTGTAGCGATGAGAGCCCGCCTAATTTACAGATGCTCCAAGAGGCAAATATCACTCCATCCCTCCCAAGACTCGCCATGTGGCTAAGCAATACTGTCCAGCTCAACGACAAAGTGAGATAAAATTCTTTATTCACTCAGATTCCAATAGAGGATAAAATATCAGCAAGTATGAAGCAGAGGGTTGCGTTATCTATGCGTTTCGGGTGATGCAGCACCCTTAGTCATGAGCTGGACTATCTACTGGAATTTTCACGCCAAGACATGGCGGTTCCGTGCTCCGACTCCTGGGATGTCTTTAAGCGGGAGCTGGATTGTTTTTTTCATCTAAGCAGTACTGTACAGCCACATATGGGATATTTCTAAATTCAGCAGAAACTGTGGTACAAATTTTGGTGCCATTTTTACAAATTTTCTCAGTGTGAAAATATTAAGTCTAGGGCTAAAAAAATTTTTTAGTGATAAAAATGTATTTAATTTTTCTTCACTGTGGCAGAAACTCTGTGACACACCTGTGGTGCCAATATGATCACTGCGCCCCTAGATGATTTCATTGAAAAGTGTAGTTTGTAAAATTAGGTCACTTATGGGGAGGGGGGGTTTGTTGTTCTGACACCTCAGGGGCTCCTGCCAAAGGGTCATGGCATTCTCAAACCAGCCCAGCAAAATCTGAACTCCAATATGGTGCTCCTTCCCTTCTAAGCTTTGCACTGTGCTTCAAAAATAGTTTTCGACCACAAACGGAGTATCAGTGTAATCAGGTGCAACAAATGTTGGGGTCCATTTTCTTGTGCTATCCTTGTGAAAATTAAAAATTTTAGGGGGTAAAAACATTTTTGTGGGAAAAAATATTTTTTTCTCATTTTCATAGATCAACGTTGTAAAATTATGTGAAGCATCTGGGGGTTCAAGGTGCTCACCACACATCTAGATAAATTCCTTAAGGGGACTAGTTTCCAAAATGGGGTCACTTGTGGGGAGTTTCCACTCTTTAGACACATCAGGGGCCAGGGCCGGACTGGCCATCTGGCAATTCTGGCAAATGCCAGAAGGGCGTGTCTGCTCATGGGCCGCCTTGTCTGCTACATTGTTAGCAGAATCTGTGTTCTCAAGACATCCATAATGTTAAGAGTTGTGATGGAGCACAAAGTTGCTGACTTACCCCAGCAGGCCACGGGTATCATTAGAAATATTGGTCATGTAGTAAATCTTCCTTTCCTCCATCCAGGGTAACATTAGTAATATATATCCAATCTGGTGCTCGGAGACGGGGACAGCAAGGGCCTGTGTGATTTCAAATGCCAGGGCTGAGTTTTAGCCCGAGTCCATACCTGTCAGGGGCTCTCCAAATGCAACATGACACCCGCAGACCAATCCATCAAAGGCTGAGTTCCAAAATGTCACTCCTTCCTTTCTGAGCCCTGCCGCGGGCCCGCCCAAACAGTACTTTTCCCCCACATAGGAGGTACTGGTGTACACAGGAGAAATTGCACAACAAATAGCATGGTCCATTTTCTTGCTACCCTTGTGAAAATAAAAAAAATTGGGGCTAAAAGAACATTTTTTGGGGAAAAATTTGATTTTTTTTATTTTTACTGCTAAATGTTATAAATTTCTGTGAAGCACCTGGGAGTTCAAGGTGCTCATCACACATCTAGATAAGTTCCTTAAGGGGTCTAGTTTCCAAAATGGGGTCACTTGTGGGGAGTTTCCACTCTTTAGGCACATTAGGGGCTTTCCAAACGCGACATGGCATATGCTATTTAGCAAATTTTGCATTCAAAAAGTCAAATGGTGCTTCTTCCCTTCCCAGCACTGCCGTGCGCCCAAACAGTAGTTCTCCCCCAAGTATGAGGTATCGGCATGCTCAGGAGAAATTGCACAACAAATTTTGAGATTAATTTTCCCCTGTTATCCTTGCAAAAAAAAAAAAAGGGTCTAAAGTAAAAATTTTGTGAAAAAAAGTTAAATGTTCATTTTTCTGAAGGATTAACAAACTTCTTGAATGTGGTTTTCACATCAACTGTAAAGTGGTCCCTAACAAAATGGTTTTGTAAAATTTGTTGTAAAAATGAAAAATCGCTGGTCAACTTTTAACCCTTCCAATAACTACTTTGTGTGACATAACTCTCTGATTTAAGGGAATGAAAATCTAAATTTTCAACATTTTCTCCAAATTTTACAAACAAACACAAGTAATATCGAACATATAATAAACTCAATTAACCATACATCTGAGAGCTGTATATTGGACCACAGTGTGTGATTTATCATGCTATAAGCTCCACTGTGATCCACTAGGTCCTGAGTGATTGTTGAGCTCAGAGTTATATTAGGTTTAGGGGAAATGGAGTCCCAACCACTGTCCCTAAAATTAAAGGCTGGATTCTAATTTCATTGCAAGGCACTGTTGAATCATTATAAATGAATAGGTGTTTTCCACACCATTAGAGTACCATCACACCATAATGTGTCTAGATCCCTATGAGATATTATAGGATCAAGGCTTGTGTTTAAAGGGAATCTGTCACCCCACTTTAGCTCTACCAGCTGCCGGCACCGCCATCAGGGGCTTATCTACCTGAAAGAGAAGATAAAAAGAGTTAGATTATACTCACCCCGTCCGTTTGGTCCGGTCCGATGGGTGTCGCCATCCCATCCGGCGCCTCCCATCTTCATACGATGACGTCCTCCTCCTCGCTTCTCCCTCGGCTCCTGCGCATGCATACTTTATCTGCCCTGTTGAGGGCAGAGCAGAGTACTGCAGTGCGCAGGCACCGGACCTCTCTGACTTTTCCTAGCGCCTGCGCAATGCTGTACTTTACTCTGCCCTCAATAGGGCAGAGAAAGTATGCCTGCGCAGGAGCCAAGGGAGAAACAAGGAGGAGGATATCATTGTATGACGATGAGAGGCGCCGGACCGGACTGCAACACCCACCGCACCCAACCCCGCCACCCGGTGAGAATAATCTAACGTGCTTTTCTTACTTTCAGGTTTCATCGGGGGCTTATCTACAGCATTACAAAATGCTGTAGATAAGCCCCTGATGGCGGTGGCTGCAGCTTATATACGAAAAATGGGGTGACAGATTCCCTTTAAGTATAAACAAATGGCTTGTGAAGTAAGATACCCATATGGTGTATTACAAACCTGCAGAATTGTCCATTGTACCCTATAAGGTAAGAGATGTGTTGAACACCCTGATGGTATATAATAATTACTTGGACTTAACATTGTGGGGACACCCTAATAGCATATTAGATTTCATATTCCTACGTAATGTGCCGTGGCTGCTTATGGCGGCGCTGGTGATAGTGCTGTGAGCTGTTGGGGTACAATCTCTGCTACTGCTACAATCCCTGCTTGCTGTCATCTAGTGCAATATTTCATTTAATGGTATATAACACTGCCTACTGAATGTTTTCTAAATTCATTTGTTGCATTGAACACAATACTGCTGTATTGCCATGTTTGGGCCAGTAGAGATGTTATCAGGTGTAAGGTGTTAAGGGCCTGTCACACTAAGCGATATCGCTAGCAATATCACCATAACGTCACTGGTTTTTGTGACATTATAGCGCTATTGGTAGCGATATCGCTATGTGTGATACTTACCTCGGACCGCTCCCCCGCTGGTTATCGCTGATCGTGCGAGAACGTCCTGGACCGTTTCTCGTCGTCAGCTTCCTGTTAGCCCTGTGGAGACGAGCGACGCGTGGACGCGGGCGGGAGGACGTCAGGATCGCCTCATCTGACAGGTAAGTAGCGACTCCCGACCCCTGCGATGTCGCTGGTGAGATCTGCCTGTGTGGCAGCTCACTAGCGACCACTTAGCGATGCACCAGCGATCCTGACCGCGTCATATCGCTGGTCGGGATCACTGGTGCATCGCTAAGTGTGACAGTACCTTTACTAGCATATGGATGTAGCCGGGCCCTGTGACTTTGATTGTCTAACATCCCCTGGTGTGCTAGGCAATTGGTAATTTATTCCAAATCAGTTCCCACAATCCCTCTCACCTGATCCCCTACTCAGTCCTATATATTCAGATGCCGCCTAGGGGGGCACGTGTGCGGGTCAGGCACGTGTCTCCCTGCAGCATAAGTATCACTGCAGAAAAAGTATCGTGAAGATGCAGTTATTACTATGGCAGTTAGTCTCGGCAGGAGTCAGGAACCCACACTATGTACCTGTCTCTTTTGGGTATGTCTGCTGAGTAAGGCTGGTTTCACATTAGCGCATTTTCAGCGCGCGCACGGCCGGGGGTAGCTCCGCCCCCCGAGCCGGCTCTCTGCCCGGCGTGCCCGCCCCTTCCTTGTAGCGCCGCCTCCTAGTGGACAGCGGCGCCTGCGATCGGCGCACCCTATCTTTAGCATAGGGTGCGCCGATCGTGCGCAGGCCGTGCGCTAGTTGCGCTTTGACCTGCGCTGCGCACTTTTGACGGTGCGCCGTGCGCGCCAAAATCCGAAAAGTTTGATTTTGGCGCGCACGGCGCACCGTCAAAAGTGCGCAGCGCAGGTCAAAGCGCAACTAGCGCACGGCCTGCGCACGATCGGCGCACCCTATGCTAAAGATAGGGTGCGCCGATCGCAGGCGCCGCTGTCCGCTAGGAGGCGGCGCTACAAGGAAGGGGCGGGCACGCCGGGCAGAGAGCCGGCTCGGGGGCGGAGCTACCCCCGGCCGTGCGCGCCCTGAAAATGCGCTAATGTGAAACCAGCCTAAGCCCTTCTTATTACTTGGACTTAGCTTTTCTTATAACCTATCTTATTTCTTCACCATGTTTACATATGCCCTCACAGTGTTTGCTCCTTTAATTGTCACTCTCCTTCGCTATCCCCAAACCCCAGCACCCTCCAGCCAAATAATCATCTCCCCTTCCCTCTTTCCTCCCCACCTGACCGCCTCTGCTGAACTGCTCCTCAACCTCAAATCTGTCCGAATGAAACATAAAACAAGCTGCACACTCTCCTTCTCCCTTCTGCTCTCCCTTTCTCTGCTTCTCCTCACTGCTGGCGACATGTCTCCAAATCCTGGACTCCCACAGCTCATACCCCCCCATTAACTACCCCTTCCTACCGCTCCCTATCTAATAAGAACTACCGCAATCTTTCCAACTTAAAACCTGTGCCATTGACACCCAACCCCCTGCTCCCTCTCGGGAGCACTTTGGAATGCCCACTCCATCTGCAATAAGCTCCATGTGATTCATGACCTCTTTCTCTCTCGCAATCTTGCCTTCCTCGGCCTCACAGAAACATGGCTGACACCCTCTGACACCGCCTCCCCTGCTGTGCTGTGTTACGGCGGCCTACACTTCACCCACACTCCTCTCCCTGGCAATAGACATGGTGGAGGAGTGGGTCTTCTCCTTTCTTCCAACTGCACCTTCAACCCAATCCCACCTCTTCCCTCCCTAATCCTCCCCTCTTTTGAAGTCCACTCTGTCCGCATTTACTTTCCCTCCAACCTCCAAGTGGCCGTCATATACCGACCTCCAGGCCCGACCACTGCCTTCATTGACCAATTCTCTACCTGGCTTCTTCATTTTCTTTCAACTGACACCCCCACTATCATCATGGGTGACTTCAACATCCCCACTGATACCCTTCAGTCAGTAGCCTCCAAACTCCTGTCCCTTACTTCATCCTTTGGACTTACTCAGTGGTCCTCCTCAGCCACCCACACAGACGGACACACATTAGACCTGGTCTTCACCCGTCTCTGCTCTCTTTCTAACTTCACCACCTCCCCTCTCCCTCTATCTGACCACCATCTACTCACTTTCTCATCCCTGTCCTCTTCACCTGGCACCCATGTCCAGCAACACACGCACCCCTGCAGAAAGCTTGCACACCTAGACACCCACGCGCTCTCTGACTATTCTACCACTGGCATCCATATCCTCACTCCATGACACAGACGGTGCCACTGCTTTCTACAATGCCTCTCTCGCATCAGCTATTGACGCGGTTGCCCCTCTCGTTCATGGCAGAATGCGACGTATCAACAGACAACCCTGGCACAATAACACCACTAAAAAGCTCCGGCAAATGTCCAGGACTGCAGAGCGGCGTTGCAAGAAAACAAATTTGCAAGATGACTTCACCACATTCATACAGGCAACACTCAATTTCAAATCTGCCCTCACCTCTGCTAAACAGGCCAACTTCACAACCCTCATATCTTCCCTATCTTACAACCCCAAACAGTTATTCAAAACTTTTAACTCCCTCCTCCGCCCACCACTGCCTCCTTCATCCTCCCTCATCTCTGCCGAGGACTTTGCCACACACTTCAAAAATAAGATTGATCAAACAAGACAAGTCTTCATCGTTCAACCACCACAACCCCTCCCTCTCCAACATCACTGAAGGGGAGCTTAATCGTCTCTTCTCCAAATCGCACCTCACAACCTGTGCACTCGACCCCATCCCACCTCCTCTCCAACCTCACCACCACACTTATCCCATCCCTAACCCACCTCTTTAACCAATCACTAACGTCCGGTACCTTCCCTTCTGCTTTCAAACATGCCACAATCACGCCTGTTATGATTGAGTCACCGTAGGAGGCAGACACAAAAATAGAAGCTACGTCCAGAAAACCAGAGAAGTTGGCAACTATCAGATTGCAGACCCCTAAACCTATCAACACAGCTAGCAGTAGCCGTGGGGGGTTCCTACGATGCCCTAGACCCCTCGATCACAGCCGGAGAGCTAAATAGCCTAAAGACAGAAAAGGAAATCTAAACTGCCCCAGAGCAGACCCCAAAGTAAAAGGCAGCCCCCAACATATAATGACGGTGAAGCAAGATGAAAAAACACACAGATAGAAAGATAGGCTGAGCAAACGATGGGGCCCAAGCTAACTAAACAGAAAAGGAAAGGAAGGTTGCTGTCTGCAATCTGCCAAAACCCTATCAAAGACATAAGCCAACAAGCTGATATGAAAAAGACCCTGAAGCAGCTAGGCTTCAAAAACTAAATCAGCACTCAGGTATTTTCAGAAGACAGAGCAAAAGGAATTCAGCACACCCCAGCAGGGAATGGCAGAAATCCAGAAAAACAAAGCAAAACAAAGTCAAAGCACCAATGCAAAAAGCTGAGCAGAAAACTTAGCTTTAGAGGAGCAGGAATTCAGACTGGTCTCCAAGGATCCCACAGAGAAATCACCCGCAGGGCAGAAGGGCGTCGGCAGCCTTATATCCAGTCAGTAACTCCACCCAGCCAGTCATCATCATCAGACTCAGGTGTTTGATAATCAGGCTCACTACCTTTCTTTACCAGAAGAGGGAGTTCCTCGGGCCTCAGTAGTGAAGGGGAAAATGAACTCACAACACACGCCTATCCTTAAAAAGCCAACCCTCGACCCAAACGCTATATCTAGCTATCGCCCAATATCGTTGCTCCCATTCGCTTCCAAACTCCTGGAACAGCACGTCCACACTGAACTTTCCTCCCACCTATCATCTAAATTGCTCTTTGACAATCTACAATCTGGTTTCTGCCCCCAATCACTCCACTGAGACAGCCCTGACCAAAATTACTAACGACCTACTTACAGCCAAATCAAATGGACAATACTCTATATTCCTGATTCTAGACCTGTCCTCTGCATTCGACACAGTTGACCACTGCCTCCTACTACAGATCCTCTCCTCCTTCGGCATCAAAGACCTCGCCATATCCTGGATCTCCTCATACCTTTCCAACCGCACATTCAGCGTCTCCCACTCCCACACCACCTCCTCATCCCACTCTCTCTCTGTTGGTGTCCCCCAAGGCTCTGTTTTAGGACCCCTACTCTTCTCAATCTATACACTTGGTCGGGGGCAACTCAAAGTCCCACGGATTCCAGTACCACCTTTATGCTGATGACACTCAGATTTACCTCTCTGGCCCAGACGTCACCTCTCTGCTGTCCAGAATCCCAGAGTGTCTATCAGCCATATCCTCCTTCTTCTCCCCTCGTTTCCTCAAGCTCAAAGTGGACAAATCTGAACTCATCATCTTTCCTCCATCTCACAGATCTTCCTTACCCGACCTAGCTATAACAATTAATGACATCACACTTTCCCCAGTACTGGAAGTCCGCTGCCTCGGAGTAACCTTTGACTCTGCCCTGTCCTTCAAACCGCACATCCAAGCTCTTTCTACCTCCTGTCGCCTCCAGCTCAAAAATATTTCCAGAATCCGTCCTTTCCTCTACCCTCAATCTACTAAAATGCTTGTGCATGCCCTCATCATCTTCCGCCTCGACTACTGCAACATCCTTTTTGTGGTCTCCCTGCTAACACCCTCGCACTTCTACAGTCCATCCTTAACTCTGCTGCCCGACTAATTCATCTCTCTCCTCGCTACTCCTCTGCTTCTCCCCTCTGCAAATCTCTTCACTGGCTCCCATTCCCTCAGCGTATCCAGTTCAAATTACTAATACTGACCTACAAGGCCATCTATAACCTGTCTCCTCCATATATCTCTGAACTGATCTTCCGATACCTTCCCTCACGTAATCTCCAGTCCTCCCAAGACCTCCTTCTGTCCTCCACACTTATTCGCTCCTCATCCAACCGCTTCCAAGACTTCTCCCGAACTGCCCCTATTCTCTGGAATTCTTTGCCCCAACAAGTCCGACTATCAACCACATTTGGATCCTTCCGACGGAACCTGAAAACCCACCTCTTCAAGAAAGCCTACAGCCTGCAATCACCCCGCTACCTCCTTCTCTCTGAACCACTACTGGTGAGATCACCTCAACCAACACCGGAACTGCTGCAACCCACCAACCTACTGTGTCCTTCCCTACCATCCTGTAGCGTGTAAGCCCGATACAGAGGGGAGAGGACCCTGCCCTATTAGTCTGTCATTGTTAGTTTGTTTACTGTAAGTGATATCTGTAATTTGTATGTAACCCCTTCTCATGTACAGCACCATGGAATCAATTGTGCTATATAAATAAATAATAATAATATTCCACACTATAGATACATAAATTGGACAACGAAGCTGAAGTTGGTCTCTTATTCGGCAATTTTTTCTAGGTTTAACAACAAAAAAATAAGCATCACAATAATAACATATAATGCAGCGAGGTGCCCAGATGTGAATACACTTAAAAACAGCTACAAAAATTATAAAACTGGCACAAAAATGGGCATCAAAGTGGGCACCAAAGGGCTTTAATGAAAGGGTTAAATGACTTTAGGCCACTGATATCACACTGCAGATGTATAGAACAAGGAGCCCCACATCAAAACAGGTCTCTCCAGCCTGTCTCAAATGGGTTCTGGGCATCAGAACTGGCATTAAAGTGGGCAGTCGATTTTGGCTATTTGAATAAGTAACTGGTGTTTTTAAGGCCTGTTTCACACGTCCGTTTTTCAGATCAGTTGTAATCCGCAAAAATGGCGGAAAACGGAACCATTGGCGGATTGACAGCAACGTGTGGCCGATTGTTTTGACGGATCCAGCGAAGGTTTAATTATAAAGGAACCCGTGCCGAGAGAGAGAGAATATTTTACGATCCCTGAACGGCACTACAGGGGTAAAAATGATCCCGGAGGAAAGCGTCCGGGCATGCGCACATGAAAATAGTGGACCGTCAAGAAGAAAAAACGTTGCAGTGTCCGTCTCATCTGCCCAGGAGCCAGAAAAATTTTGGCGGATGCGTCAAAAAACGGGGGTGACGGACGACCGTCAGTCAAGATCCGCAAATAATGTAAGTCTATGGGGGAAAAAAACGGATCCGCCCATTTTTTGGCGGATCCGTTTTTTTCAAAAATTGGCGGATTATGACTGACGGGAAAAAACTGAAGTGTGAAAGAGGCCTAATGGGTTAAATTACTTTATGTTACACTGTTTTTACACTAAGATACACAGATGGTGATGCCGCACATCAAACCCAGGTCTCTCCAGTCTGGCCCAAACGGGTTCTAGGCAACAGAATTGGCATTAAAATGGGCAAACAACCAATTTTCACAGATTTGAATAATGTGTTGCGGAGTCCCCAGATCCCGCCCCGCAGTGTGTTATGATGTATTCACATTGTGAGGCTGGGGCCTCAGCAACACACAGGCGCAATAGCCTGATGTCGGTTCTCGGGCAGCGCACACTGCGCATGCTCGAGAACTCTTGTCACAGCGCAGGCGCCGGCATTCAAAACAGGAGGAGGCGGAGGTGCACACTGGCATCATGATGGACAGATGGTGGGCGCCGCCGAGACACCGGACAGGCATGATGGACGGATGGTAGGCGGCTGATACAGGGGGACACACCATACCTATGGGACACATTACAGGTATGAGGAGCTATTTATAAAAGTCGATATTTCAGCGTTACTGGGGGTCAGAAAAAGAAGAGCCACCCTCACAGAATGCAGCCTAAGTGCTGCTGAAGGTGGCTCTTTAACTGAAAAACACCCTGGGGGGAGACAGGTTCCCTTTAATGCTCTTTGGTGCCCACTTTGATGACAATTTTTGGGCCAGTTTTATAGCTTTTGTAGCTGTTTTTTGTGTATCCACATCTGGGCACCTCGCTGCATTATACGTTATTATTGTGATGCTTATATTTTGTTGTTAAACCTGTAAAAAAACAGAAAAGAAAAAAAGGCTGAATTAGAAACCAACTTCAGCCTCGTAATTGGACACCTTATGGTGCATTAGAGTAATTATCCACTCTATATGTGGAATTGATTGAGGTGTGAGCATAAACACCACAATGTTGTGTTAGATAATATTCTCACCTTTGCATGAGTGCAGGGCCGGCGTTAGGGGCAGGCAGACCAGGCAGCTGCCTAGGGCCCCCACTCCTCCAGGGGCTCCCAGCCAGCGGCACATCACACAGCCGTTAGGGGGCCCCTGTGAGGCAGGGGGGCCCGCCTGCCCCCATCGCCGACTCCCGCCACCGCCGCATTGAAGGAGGCAGTGATGGAGGAGAGAGTGTCAGCTAATGGGTCGCCCTCCCAGGGCTGGCGGGGTACTCGGTACCGGGCCCGATGAGCTTCAATGGGAGATGTCACGGTAGCTGGGACCCAGCCCGTGGCCCTGGGCGCCCATTGTAAAAAGAGGGATGAGTTCAGTGTGATTAAAGTTTATGAATGATTGTTTCGTGACGCCACCTGTGGTATTCGGCAATGAAGATGTTAAGCCGACGCTGCAGACAGATCCTCTGGGACAGATGTTGTGGTGCAGCAATGATGGTGTAGCCCTCCACAGGCAGGGCTGTAGTCCCAGGGCAGTGTAGATGAAGAGATGGGGAGAGACGTGGATGGTGCAGGGCTAGGCACAAGGATGCAGCAGTGCTGGGTGTGTTGACGCAGGAATAAGTGGAGGACACCAGGGCATGTAGTTCCAAAGCTTTACTCACAGTCTGTTGCAGGTACAGGTGCCCGCCTCGGTGCCATGTCCTCCGAGTCAGGGGCCCAGCCAACCTCCAGGCAAGATGAAGCACTCCTTTCCAACACTCCACCAACATATGTGCCTTTTCTGAATGTCTCCCTTTTGCGCCTATGGTGAAGTACTCACAGTACTGAGTTACACTGGAGTTCCTCCTGTCAGATGTTCCTATGAACTCTACTTGTACGGCAGACAGCTGTAGCCTGCTTCGTGGACTCCTTGTTACTAAGTCCCGGCTCACTCACGTTGCTGTTGTGCCCCCAAGTCTTGTGTGGGAATAAAGTGGTGACAACTTCTATTCCTCCGGTGTCTGCTGCAGTACCATTAGTATCCATACAACCTTGGGGACCGGACCCCGGCCTTGCGCTGTGAACTTGGGAAGGGTTCTGCTCTAACCCTAATCCTTAGTCCTCCTCTCCTCACGTTCCGTACTAATCCTTCTTTCTTATGGAGTCAGGCTTTCTATCAATGTTCCTTTCCTGTGCCAGCGGACCCAGGTCACTGAGGTTGGCTGCAACACTTCCTTCATCCATACCACTCAGGGGATCTTCACTCTTCCTCTGACTCTGTCAGACTGCCTAAATCCTAAACTCTTCCCGCTCTTTTGATGCAAGCTAAACTCCACCCGCCTCTCAGCATGCTTCGTGTTCCAAGCAGGAAGCCACCAAAGGGTGCTTTGCTACACTACTATGTTGTGTGGGATGCAGGTGTTGGAGTGTGGTCAGGTGTCTCCACCTTACCTGAATGGTGGGGTACCACACCTCAGGAGGAGGTGCAGTACCTCTGTGGCGACTGAACCCTCAGGGGCGCCACATACCCCCGTTAAACACAGCATGTCTGCGGGCTGCAAAAGAAACAAAGATGGAAAAAAATACAGGAGCATACAAAAATTTTTGTAATGCTTAATAAACAATTCTTATCTAAACTTCCCAATGTGGGAGGCACTGACTCTTGAACGTTGCCAACAATTTTAACTATGTCTTAATACAGTACCTAATTCAAAGTGCTATTAGCAGTAAACTCACTACCAATTCAAGTATTATCATTAACACATTTCTTCATCACTTCTTCTTTTCCTTCACATTACTATTACTTTTGAACCTTAAGTGACAACCGCTGATGCCTGGTTCGTCACCTGCAAATTTTAAATCTTTATTCACATATTAGCATGAGTAAAACATTCACTATTAATCAGATTTCTAAATCTCACTACTAACTATAAAATCTGTTCTATCAAAAATACTAAACGTTATTATTAAGTGCAATTAAGTAAGTTAGACAATGGTCCAGCCAAGTTGCCTTGAAATGTCCTTATTCTAAGAGCAAAAACACCATTTCTTGAGGTAGTCCTTATTCCAAAAAGGCCTATGTAAAACCAAGAAAGGGCACCTAAAGAGGTGCAACTATATACATTACAGTTCTGGATCATTCAGTGTCCATGATCTCTACAGTTCTATGAAAATGTTGCCAATAAAACTGGGCAAACTGGAAAAACATGATGTACAACAAAAAAAAAACAAAAATAACTTTGAGGCACAACGGTGCAAATACCCTCCTGGGTAACAGAGTTAGTTATTAAGCATTGTTAGTGTTGGTGGTCCCCTCCTGGGGTGCTGGAAGCTGATGACTTGGGTTGCTTCCAGGGAAGAACTTGTGGACATCCTCTTCCTGCTTACTGGGCACAAACTGCAGGTATTCCTTTTCTCCAGGAGTGAGGTTGGCATCTACCTGTATAGGTAGCACATCAACTGCTGCTGGTGATATCTCTGCTGCCTGTGATTCTGCAGAAGTCGCAGCTGGTACCAAGGGATGTTGTTCCCCTATTTCAGGTGGTACCTGTCATGATCCCAGTGCAGGTTTTGACCTGCACGTCAGGGGTTAATTATTGTGGCCTCTCTTTGGTTCAGGCAGAGCTTTTTATTGCCCTGAGATACTCCAATCCCTGTCAGTTATACTTTTGCCTTTGGTCAAGTGTTGTGACCCCTGTGTGCCTGTTCGTTGTCTTATAGCTTGCTTATATGGTTCTGATCCGGTTCTGTCCCCCGTTGTGAGTTTGCCTGTTGATTCTGTACTGTATATCTACTTCTCTGGTTTCTGACTTGGCTACGTCTTGACTATCTGTTCTGTCTTGCCCTTTGGTAATTGTCGTGCTATATCGTGCTTTGACCCCATCCTGATCTGGTTTATTTCCCTGTCTATGCCAATTATTAACTTTGTTCCGTAGTTACCATTCTAGGAGTTTTCCTGCAGCGCCTAGCTCTTGGGAGTTTAGGCCACGCCCCCAGCAGTCACATACTTCAGGTCCTGTGGGTCTGAAGCACGCATCTTCTCTGCTGCTGCCCGCTCCACAGGTATCTCTGAGCACAGGTTGTCTTACTCAGGACACGCACACTGGCTCAGTGAGCAAGTGCAGTGCGGTGTTCCTGACTGTACCACAGTTAACGGCACTGCCACTTGTTGCTGCCGGTATAGCGCCATTTGGGTGCTGTCACTTGATGCCTGAGCAATCACTGGACCATTTCTGTCCACGGGCGCCGTCCCTAGCACCAGGATCATGGTCGGGGCAGTGACCGTACCTGGTGCTTCTCGATGAGGCTCCGGTTCTGGCACGGGTACAGGGTGGCGAACAATGGCAGCCATAACCCCCGAGGCTGCCTGGTAGACGGACGGCAGCTGGGTCTGTACTGGTGCAGGGTTGGCACCTGCCAAGGCCTCCGGGATGGCCCTGCGCGGCCGCGCCAAGTCTGGGTAGGGCCTCAGCCCCTGCTCCCGCACCTGCTCCGGGACTCTCATGTACCTCCTCTGGGCAGGCCGCATCCAGTGGCAGCAGTGGTTTGGAGGTGGAGGTGGGCGCTGTAGGTGGTATCGCAGCGGTCGTATGCCCCGCAGGGGCTGCCTGGGAGCAAGTGGTTTTTCTCCATCGCGTTCTCCTGGCCTCCGCCCGTCCTCCATTATGGCGTTCTCTCCTTCCTGTCTCGACTATTTTCCCGCCACCGGCTCTCGCTCCTCCTTCTGAGGGCGGCGTCTTCTTCCTACTCCTCCATACCAAGCCAGTATACGAACCCCTCGGGGCGTGGGCAATGTTGCAATTGCATAGAAGTTCAGGCAGGGGAGGCCCAGGACAGTTCGCGGTCTTTTCTTAGGACCACCCATATTGTCACGCCCTTCTTCACCTTGCCGGCGGCCAGTTTTAGAGTCCATTTTACAGTCTATCAATTTGTTTATTCTGCACATTCTCAGCAATGTTTAAGTCCAATAAATTCCGGCACACAGAACCCTGTGGCACCGGGCTTCGGCATCCTGTTCGTGACGCCAAGATTTGGGTCGCCCTCCCAGGGCTGGCGGGGTACTCGGTACCGGTCCCGATGAGCTTCAGTGGGAGATGTCACGGTAGTTGGGACCCGGCCCGTGGCCCTGGGCGCCCATTGTAAAAAGGGGGATGAGTTCAGTGTGATTAAAGTTTATGAATGATTGTTTCGTGACGCCACCTGTGGTATTCGGCAATGAAGATGTTAAGCCGACGCTGCAGACAGATCCTCTGGGACAGATGTTGTGGTGCAGCAATGATGGTGTAGCCCTCCACAGGCAGGACTGTAGTCCCAGGGCAGTGTAGATGAAGAGATAGAGGAGAGACGTGGATGGTGCAGGGCTAGGCAAAAGGATGCAGCAGTGCTGGGTGTGTTGACGCAGGAATAAGTGGAGGACACCAGGGCATGTAGTTCCAAATCTTTACTCACAGTCTGTTGCAGGTACAGGGGCCCAGCCAACCTCCAGGCAAGATGAAGCACTCCTTTCCAACACTACGCCAACATATGTGCCTTTTCTGAATGTCTCCCTTTTGCGCCTATGGTGAAGTACTCACAGTACTGAGTTACACTGGAGTTCATCCTGTCAGATGTTCCTATGAACTCTACTTGTACGGCAGACAGCTGTAGCCTGCTTCGGGGACTCCTCGTTACTAAGTCCCGGCTCACTCACGTTGCTGTTGTGCCCTCAAGTCTTGTGTGGGAATAAAGTGGTGACAACTTCTATTCCTCCGGTGTCTGCTGCAGGACAATTAGTATCCATACAACCTCGGGGACTGGAACCCAGCCTTGCGCTGTGAACTTGGGAAGGGTTCTGCTCTAACCCTAATCCTTAGTCCTCCTCTCCTCACGTTCCGTACTAATCCTTCTTTCTTATGGAGAGAGTTAGGCTTTCTATCAATGTTCCTTTCCTGTGCCAGCGGACCCAGGTCACTGAGGTCGGCTGCAGCACTTCCTTCATCCATCCCACTCAGGGGATCGTCACTCTTCCTCTGACTCTGTCAGACTGCCTAAACTCTTCCCGCTCTTTTGATGCAAACTAAACTTCACCCGCCTCCCAGCATGCTTCGTGTTCCAAGCAGGGAGCCACCAAAGGGTGCTGTGCTACACTAGTATGTTGTGTGGGATGCAGGTGTTGGAGTGTGGTCAGGTGTCTCCACCTTACCTGAATGGTGGGGTACCACACCTCAGGAGGAGGTGCAGTACCTCTGTGGCGACTGAACCCTCAGGGGCGCCACACTAACGCTCCCTCTCCCATCATTCCCCGCTCTGCCTCTGACACAGCGGGGGCGCGATGACGTCATCGCGCTCTCACTGTGTGCCAGACAGAGCAGGAGAAGACAGGAGCAGCCAGCAGCATGGGCACGAGGAAAAGGTGAGGAGTGTTTTTTTTTTTTTTTTTAAATCAGTGTGAGTACTGGACTGGGGGGCCACTCGGGGGGGACTATATACCATGCTCAGCTGTATCATACCATGCTGGGGGGGCTATATTCCATGCTGGGCTGTATTACACCATTCTGGGGGGGCTATATACCATGCTGGGCTGTATTATACCATGCTGTGCTGTTTTACACCATTCTGGGGGGGCTACATACCATGCTGGGCCATATTATACCATGCTGGACTGTATTACACCATTCTGGGGGGGCTATATACCATGCTGGGCCCAGGTCTGCCACTGTTACACCTGGCCCCGTCCTGGCGCTGCGTCCAGGCCTGCCGCTTCTCTCTGTTCTGGGCACTCACCTCGAGCCTCACACGCTGCCATTAGGCAGCAGCCGGTCTCTGGATCTCATGCTGCTGCTCAGCGTTCTGGTCTCCCTCCTGCCTCCTCCTCCTGGCGTCCTGTGAGGAGATCTGTAGCTAAGGCTATTAGGGCACACACGCCCGCTCTCTTGCCTTCGTAAAGGGGCAGCGTGCATTATTCAAAAAATGCAATTAACCTATGGCAGTGCACTGGCTGCTATTTCTGGCCTCTCCTCCATAGGGAGAGCGCCGGAGCAACGAGTATCTATCATTGCTACATCCGGTTCTCATACTAACCTGTCTGCGCTGCGTCTGCAGTCTCTGTGCATTGTCTAATGCTCTCTGTCTCACAGCATATCAGTATCCTGTGTTACCTAGTTATATCTGCAACCATCTGGGCCTAAACCATCCCATTCCGCCTACAGCCATCCGAGTCCATGGACTGTGTGAAGGTTACTGGAACCGACTCCTTACCAACTACCCGGATCCAGCACCCAGCTCATTACGGACTCTGCTGTAACTATTGTTATCTCTTTTGGTCCAGCTGGGACAGCTGCCACATGTTCGGGGTCGAACTGGAGGTAGCACCTGTGTCCTCCGTGTATTCCATTCTGGCCCTGCCTGAGGGGCTTTACTACGGGTACTCGGGGCTCACTAGTCACGCCTCCTTCGGAGCCCCCCGTATCGTGGTCCCGAGGTTCCACTTAAAAAATAAAAGCGAATGTGAACTTCACCATCTCTGCCTCCGCTTCCATTCGTTACAATTATACCATGCTGGGCTGTATTACACCATTCTGGGGGGGCTATATACCATGCTGGGCTGTATCATACCGTGCTGGGGGGGCTATATACCATGCTGGGCCATATTATACCATGCTAGGCTGTATTACACCATTCTGGCGGGGCTGTTATGAATGAGTCACCGTAGGAGGCAAAAACAGAAATACTAGCTAAGTCCAGAAAACCAGAGAAGTTGGCAGCTATCGGATTGCAGACCCCTGAACCTAACAACAACAACTAGCAGTAGCCGTGGGGGGTTCCTACGGTGCCCTAGACCCCGCGATCACAGCCGGAGAACTACATAGCCTAAAGACAGAAAGGGAAATCTAAACTGCCCCAGAGCAGACCCCAAAGCAATAGGCAGCCCCCAACATATAATGACGGTGAAGCAAGATGAAAAAACACTCACACAGATAGAAAGATAGGCTGAGCAAATGATGGGGCCCAAGCTAACTAAATAGGACAGAAAAGAAAAGCTGCTGTCTGCAATCCGCCAAAACCCTCTCAAAAACAAGAACCAACAGACTGATAGGGAAAAAAGCCCTGAAGACGCTAGGCTTCAAAAAGACTATATCAGTACTCAGGTATTTTCTGAAGACAGAGCAAAAAGGAATTCAGCTCACCCAGCAGGGAAAGGCAGAAATCCAGAAAAACAAGGCAAAACAAAACCAAAACACAAATGCAAAAAGTAGAGCAGAAAACTTAGCTTTTGAGAAGCAGGAATCAGACTGGTCTCCAAGAATCCCTCAGAGTCATCACCCGCAAGACAGAAGGGCGTCAGCTGCCTTATATCCAGTCAGCAATCCCAGTCATCATCATTCTGCTCAGGTGCTTTGTAATCAACCTCACTACCTTCCTTCACCAGAAGAGGGAGTTCATCAGACCTCAATGGTGAAGGGGAAAATGAACTCACAACAGTACCTCTCCCTTGAGGAGGGGTCACCGAACCCTCATCCATGCCACCAGGGCGATCAGGGTGAGCCCGATGAAAGGCACGCAACAACCTTTTGGCATGAATATCAGAGGCAGAGACCCAGGAATTATCCTCCTGACCATAACCCTTCCACTTAACCAAATACTGGAGTCTCCGTCTAGCCAGACGGGAATCCAGTATCTTCTCTACCTCATATTCCATGTTACCTTCAACTAATACAGGGTCCGGAGGTGCCACCCCAGGAACAACTGATTCAACAAACCTCTTCAACAAGTACTTATGAAACACATTATGAATTTTAAATGTGACAGGAAGAGCCAAACGAAAAGGGCCCGGATTAATAATCTCCAAAATCTTGTAAGGTCCAATAAATCTAGGCTTAAACTTAGGAGAAGCCACCTTCATAGCGATATTTTTTGATGATAACCAAACCATATCACCAACATTAAACTGGGGACCAATGGTCCTATGTCGGTTGGAAAACCGCTGGGCCTTTTCCTGGGAGAGAGATAACTTATCCACCACTTGGTCCCAGATCTGGTGCATTCTCTCCACCACAGTGTCAACACCTGGGCAGGCAGAAGGCTCCACCTGCCCTGAAGAAAATCGAGGATGAAACCCAAAGTTACAAAAAAAAGGTGACATCAAAGTGGCAGAACTAGCTCTATTATTTAAAGCAAATTCGGCCAAGGGCAAAAATGAAACCCAATCATCCTGATCAGCGGAAATAAAACATCTCAAATACGACTCCAAGGTCTGGTTTGTTCTCTTCGTCTGCCCATTGGTCTGAGGGTGAAAAGCAGAGGAGAAGGACAACTGAATTCCCAGCTTGGAACAGAAAGTCCTCCAAAATCTAGACACAAATTGAACTCCTCTGTCAGATACAATGTTCTCAGGAATCCCGTGCAAGCGAACCACCTGTTGCAAAAACAGGGGCACCAACTCAGAGGAAGATGGCAACTTAGGGAGTGGTACAAGATGAACCATCTTAGAGAATCTATCACAAATCACCCAAATAACAGGCATTCTCTGAGAGACAGGCATATCAGAGATGAAATCCATTGAAATATGGGTCCATGGCCTCCTGGGGACCGGCAAAGGCATCAACAACCCACTAGAGCGAGAACAAGGTTTAGACCGGGAGCAAGTCCCACAGGACTGCACAAAATTCCTAACATCACGAGACAAGGCGGGCCACTAAAAAGACCGACTCACCAGATCTCTAGTACCAAAAATACCTGGATGACCAGCCAATGTAGAGCAATGAACTTCAGACATCACTCTCTTCTTCCACTGGTCAGGAACATACTACTTTCCACTGGGACAACGCTCAGGTTTGTCCTCCTGGAACTCTTCCAGAGCACGTCTCAAATCGGGCAAGATGGCAGAAAGAACTACCCCTTCGCCTAAGATGGTAGCAGGCTTGGTCACCACAGGAGAATCAGCAAAGAAGCTCCTAGAGAGGGCGTCTGCCTTGACATTCTTAGTGCCTGGAAGAAAAGAGACCATAAAATCAAAACATGTAAAAAACAAGGCCCACCTAGCCTGTCTAGGGTTCAATCGTTTGGCCGACTCCAGGTAAATCAAATTCTTGTGGTCAGTGAGGACCACGACTTGGTGTTTAGCTCCCTCCAACCAATGTCTCCACTCCTCAAATGCCCATTTCATGGCTAACAGTTCCCGATTCCCCACATCATAGTTACGTTCAGATGGAGAAAACTTTCGGGAAAAGAAAGCACGGGGAATCATTTTAGATGTTACAGGATCCTTTTGGGACAAAACAGCTCCTGCACCAATCTCAGAAGCGTCCACCTCTACCTGGAACGGGAGTGAGACATCAGGTTGCCGCAAAACCGGGGCAGAAGTGAATCTTCGCTTCAGCTCCTGAAAGGAAGAAACAGCCTCCGGAGACCAATTCAACACATCAGCACCCTTTTTAGTCAGATCAGTCAATGGCTTGGCAATACTAGAAAATTTTGCTATAAATTTCCGATAAAAATTAGCAAAACCCAAAAACTTCTGGAGGGCCTTCAAAGAAGTTGGCTGAACCCAATCACAAATGGCCTGTACCTTGGCCGGGTCCATTTCAATAGTTGACGGAGTCAAAATAAATCCCAAAAATGAAATCCTCTGTACCCCAAAAAGGCATTTCGATCCTTTGACATACAGGGAATTCTCCCTCAAGATCCGGAACACAGTCCGAACATGTTCCACATGAGAATCCCAATCCTTGGAGAAGATCAAAATATCATCCAGATAGATGATCAAAAATTTATCCACAAAGTCTCGGAAAATGTCGTTCATGAAGCACTGGAAGACAGAAGTCCGCCAAATAGTCAGGAACATCAAGCGACTGAGGAGAGGTGGAAAAAACCGGAGCCTCACTAACGGCACACCGACAACCCCAACTCACCACAGACACAGATTTCCAATCCAAAACTGGATTATGAATTTGCAACCAGGGAAACCCCAGAACAATGGTATCATGCAAATTATGCAACACCAAAAATCTGCAATTTTCTTGATGGTCTGGGGCGACCCGCATTACCACCTGGGTCCAAAACTGAGGTTTATTCTTCGCCAAAGGAATAGCATCAATCCCCCTCAAAGGGATAGGTGTCCGCAGAGGTGTCATCGCAAATCCACAACGTTTTGCAAAATCCAAGTCCATTAGATTCAGGGCTGCTCCCGAATCCACAAAAGCCTTGGCGGAAAATGTGGACAGGGAGCAGATCAGAGTAATTGCCAGAAGAAACTTAGGTTGAACACCACACACAGAAAACGTGTGTGCAAAACATTTCTCTCGTTTAGGACAGACAGAAATAATATGTGAGGCATCTCCACAAAAAAAACACAGCTTATTACGCCTTCTGAACTCCTGACGTTGCTCCCTGGACAAAACTCTATCACATTGCATAGGTTCAGACACTTGTTCAACAGGTTGCCACACCTTTCGTGCAGTCCTGCGTTCACGTAAACGCCGATCAACCTGAATGGCTAATGACATAGAATCGTCAAGACCAGAGGGAACAGGAAATCCCACCATAGTATCTTTTACGGCTTCTGACAAACCCTTCCGAAAGAGCGCTGCCAAGGCATTATCATTCCAGGTAGTAAGGACCGCCCACTTTCGGAATTTTTGACAGTACAATTCTGCAGAATCTCGACCCTGGCTCAATGCCAACAGAGTCTTTTCAGCCTGATCAATAGCATTAGGTTCGCCATACAACAGCCCCAAGGCTTGAAAAAATGCGTTCACATTAGTTAGAATAGGATCATCTGGTTTCAAAGAAAACGCCCAATCCTGGGGATCGCCACGCAGCAAAGAGATGACAATTTTAACCTGCTGCACGGAGCTCCCTGACGAGTTAGGCTTCAAGGCAAAAAATAATTTACAATTATTTTTGAAATTCAAAAATTTAGACCGATCCCCAAAAAACACATCAGGAGTAGGGATCTTTGGTTCAGCAGCATGTCAATGAGCAAGGTAGGCGGAAATTCCCCGCACTTCCGCAGCGAGCTGCTCCACACGATCAGACAATTGCTTTATCTGAATTGAGAGAAAAAAAAAATTCCCCCTACGGCCTCAGAGATATAGAGGAAAAAATATACACACTTTTTTTTTTTTTTACAATTCTTTCCTGCTATTGAGTACCCTAGGATCTGCGGTATAGCGGGTGATTCTGTTATGAATGAGTCACCGTAGGAGGCAAAAACAGAAATACTAGCTAAGTCCAGAAAACCAGAGAAGTTGACAGCTATCGGATTGCAGACCCCTGAACCTAACAACAACAACTAGCAGTAGCCGTGGGGGGTTCCTACGGTGCCCTAGACCCCTCGATCACAGCCGGAGAACTACATAGCCTAAAGACAGAAAGGGAAATCTAAACTGCCCCAGAGCAGACCCCAAAGCAATAGGCAGCCCCCAACATATAATGACGGTGAAGCAAGATGAAAAAACACTCACACAGATAGAAAGATAGGCTGAGCAAATGATGGGGCCCAAGCTAACTAAATAGGATAGAAAAGAAAAGCTGCTGTCTGCAATCCGCCAAAACCCTCTCAAAAACAAGAGCCAACAGACTGATAGGGAAAAAAGCCCTGAAGACGCTAGGCTTCAAAAAGACTATATCAGTACTCAGGTATTATCTGAAGACAGAGCAAAAAGGAATTCAGCTCACCCAGCAGGGAAAGGCAGAAATCCAGAAAAACAAGGCAAAACCAAAACACAAATGCAAAAAGTAGAGCAGAAAACTTAGCTTTTGAGGAGCAGGAATCAGACTGGTCTCCAAGAATCCCTCAGAGTAATCACCCGCAAGGCAGAAGGGCATCGGCTGCCTTATATCCAGTCAGCAATCCCAGTCATCATCATTCTGCTCAGGTGCTTTGTAATCAACCTCACTACCTTCCTTCACCAGAAGAGGGAGTTCATCAGACCTCAATGGTGAAGGGGAAAATTAACTCACAACAGGGGGCTATATACCATGCTGGGCAATATCATACCAAGCTGGGCTGTATGGCAGTATCATACCATGCTGGGGGGGGCTATATACCATGCTGGGCTGTATTACACCATTCTGGGGGGACTATATACCATGCTCAGCTGTATCATACCATGCTGGGGGGGATATATACCATGCTGGACTGTATTACATCATTCTGAGGGGTGCTATATACCATGCCGGGTTGTATCATACCATGCTGGGGGGACTATATACCATGCTGGGCTGTATTACACCTGTCATGATCCATGCTGGATCGTGACAGATAAAATGCACTAACATTTTTTTTTCCTTAAGCTGTGGTGCTTAAAGATAGTTTTGCCCCCCCGGTGGCCATTAGGGTCATTGCACTGTGGTGGTTTCAGTTCTAGTTTTGCCCCTGGTGGCCGTTAGTATCATTGCACTCTGGTTTCTTTAGTTTAGTGCATGTGATTATAAAGCAGGTGTGATTGCTCTGGCTCTGCTATAATAGAGTGTCAGGTGTTGCAATCACTGTTGGTGATATTGCTCATTTCCAACCAAGACTGGGGAAGGAAGGAGAGAGAGAATTCCCGGCAGCTCAGTCAGAGTCCTGGTGTGGAAGGAGTCAGAGAGGGTTTCCTTGCAGCTCTGACAGAGCTTGGTGGCAGCTATTCAGGAGGAAAGCTGCATTCTGGTGGGGACTCTGTTGCTGGGAGCAAGAGCAACAGAGCAAAGCTAAGTGGTGTTTCCGTTTGTATTTTTCCTTGGTGTGTATTAGTACAGCGGTGGGGCCAGTGCCTGCACCACCCAGCTCCCTAGCATGGGATAGGTGTAGGGTGTGCTAGGGTGTCAGGTTCTGGCTCGGAGCCTGTATAGGGAACGTTAGGAGTGTGAGGGACACTGACTCAGGGGAGTGCAGGAGGTCTCCACGTCCCCGTCCTGTTGTGAGTTCATTTTCCCCTTCACCATTGATGTCTGATGAACTCCCTCTGCTGGTGAAGAGAGGTAGTGAAATTGATTGCGTTGAGAAGAACCTGTCATCTGAACAGGTGGAGCCTGATTGGACACCCGGAATCACTGAGTGGATATAAGGCAGCCGACGCCCTACTGGGGTGCTGGTGATCCTTTCTGCGCTGAGCTCTTGCAACCAGTTAGTCCTGTCTACTGAAAGCTAAGTTTTTGCTCTCTTATTTTTCCATGAGATTTTGTCTGTTTGCTTCGTGTTTTGTGTTCAGCCTGCCTTTGCTGGGATGGGCTGAGCTCCATTTTTGTCTGTGATCAGTTCATCACTTTGCTCTGTTTTCAGAATATACCTGAGTGCTGATATAGTGATTTTGAAGTCTAGCGACTTCAGGGTCTTTTTCCCTATCAGACGGTTGGGACATTTTTGGTAGGGTTTTTTGCGGATTGCAGCCAGCATCTTTTCTGTCCTTTCCTATTTAGTTAGTTGGGCCCCATCGTTTGCGCAACCTGTCTTTCTGTCTGTGTTTGTGTTTTCATCTGCTTTTCACCGACAATACATGTTGGGGGCTGTCTATTGCTTTGGGGTCTGCTCTGGGGCAGTTTAGATTTCCCCTTTCTTTCTTTAGGCTTATTTAGTTCTCCGGCTGTGAACGAGGGGTCTAGGACACCGTAGGAACCCCCCACGGCTACTGTTAGTTGTGGTGAATAGGATCAGGGGTCTGCAATCCGATAGCTACCAACCTCTCCGGTTTTCTGAACTTAGCTTGTATTTTTGTTTTTCCCTCCTTCGGTGACTCATTCATAACAGAATCACCAGCCATACCGCAGATTCTAGGGTACTCAATAGCAGGAAAGAATTGTAAAAAAAAAAAAAAAAAAGGGAAAGGGAAAAAAAAGTGTCAGAATTTTTTTTTTTGTGTATATTTTTTCCTCTATGTCTTTGAGGCCGTAGGGGGAATTTTTTCTTCTCAATGGAGATGAAGCAATTGTCTGATCGTGTGGAGCAGCTCACTGCTGAAGTGCGGGGAATTTCCGCCTATCTTGCTCATTCACATGTTGCTGAGCCAAAGATCTCTACTCCTGATGTGTTTTTTGGGGATCGGTCTAAATTTTTGAACTTTAAGAATAATTGTAAATTATTTTTTGCCTTGAAGCCTAACTCATCAGGGAGCTCCGCACAGCAGGTTAAAATTGTCATCTCCTTGCTACGCGGCGATCCTCAGGATTGGGCGTTTTCCTTGAAACCTGATGATCCTATTCTAACTAATGTGAACGCATTTTTTCAAGCCTTGGGGCTGTTGTACGATGAACCTAATGCTATTGATCAGGCTGAAAAGGCCCTGTTGGCATTGAGCCAGGGTCAGGATTCTGCAGAATTGTACTGCCAAAAATTCTGAAAGTGGGCGGTCCTTACTACCTGGAATGATGGTGCCTTGGCAGCTCTCTTTCGGAAGGGTTTGTCAGAAACCGTAAAAGATACTATGGTGGGATTTCCTGTTCCCTCTGGTCTTGACGATTCTATGTCATTAGCCATTCAGGTTGATCGGCGTTTGCGTGAACGCAAAACTGCACGAGAGGTGTTGCCACCTATTGAACAAATGTCTGAACCTATGCAATGTGATAGAGTTTTGTCTAGGGCGCAACGTCAGGAGTTCAGAAGGCGTAATAAGCTGTGTTTTTTCTGTGGAGATGCCTCGCATATGATTTCTGTCTGCCCTAAACGAGAGAAACTTTTTGCACACACATTTGCTGTGGGTGGTGTTCAACCTAAGTTTCTTCTGGCAATTACTCTGATCTGCTCCCTGTCCACATTTTCCGCTAAGGCTTTTGTGGATTCCGGAGCAGCTCTGAACCTGATGGACTTGGATTTTGCTAAACGTTGTGGATTTCCTATGACACCTCTGCGGACGCCTATCCCTTTGAGGGGTATTGATGCTACTCCTTTGGCGAAGAATAAACCTCAGTTTTGGACCCAGGTGGTAATGCGGGTCGCCCCAGACCATCAAGATAATTGCAGATTTTTGGTGTTGCATAATCTGCATGATACCATTGTTCTGGGGATTCCCTGGTTGCAAATCCATAATCCAGTTTTGGATTGGAAATCTGTGTCTGTGGTGAGTTGGGGTTGTCGGTGTGCCCTTAGTGACGCTCCTGTTTTCTCCACCTCTCCCCAGTCGCATTTTTATGATGTATTTAGTGAGAATGAGTCTGCGTCTTTGCCTCCTCATTGGAGTTATGACTGTGCAATTGAGCTGAGCCCTGGGTGTAAATTTCCCAAGGGTCGACTTTTCAATTTATCTGCACCTGAGCACGAGGCTATGCGATCCTATATTAAGGAGTTGTTGGAGAAGGGTCATATTAGACCATCCTCTTCACCCTTAGGTGCTGGGTTTTTTTTTGTGGCCAAGAAGGATGGTTCATTAAGGCCTTGTATTGACTATCGTTCCCTCAACAAAATTACTGTTAAATATCAGTATCCGTTACCCCTGATTTCTGATCTATTCTCTAGAGTTAAAGGTGCTTGCTGGTTTACCAAGCTTGACCTCAGGGGGCGTATAATCTTATTCGCATTAAGCATGGGGATGAATGGAAGATGGCGTTTAATACTCCAGAGGGACATTTTGAGTACCTGGTGATGCCTTTTGGGCTCACTAATGCCCCTTCTGTCTTCCAGTGCTTCATGAATGATATTTTCCGAGACTTTGTGGATACATTTTTGATCATCTATCTGGATGATATTTTGATCTTTTCCAAGGATTGGGACTCTCATGTGGAACATGTTTAGACTGTGTTCCGGATTTTGAGGGAGAATTCCCTGTATGTCAAGGGATCGAAATGCCTTTTTGGGGTACAGAGGATTTCATTTTTGGGATTTATTTTGTCTCCATCAGCTATTGAAATGGACCCAGCCAAGGTACAGGCCATTTATGATTGGGTTCAGCCCACTTCTTTGAAGGCCCTCCAGAAGTTTTTGGGTTTTGCTAATTTTTATCGTAAATTTATAGCTAATTTTTCTGGTATTGCCAAACCATTGACTGACTTGACTAAGAAAGGTGCTGATGTGCTGAATTGGTCTCCGGAGGCTGTTTCTTCCTTTCAGGAGCTGAAGTGAAGGTTCACTTCTGCTCCGGTTTTGCGGCAACCTGATGTCTCACTCCCGTTTCAGGTAGAGGTGGACGCTTCTGAGATTGGTGCAGGAGCTGTGTTGTCCCAAAAAGATCCGGTAACATCTAAAATGAATCCCTGTGCTTTCTTTTCCCGAAAGTTCTCCCCATCTGAACGTAACTATGATGTGGGGAATCGGGAACTGTTAGCCATGAAATGGGCATTTGAGGAGTGGAGACATTGGTTGGAGGGAGCTAGACATCAAGTCGTGGTCCTTACTGACCACAAGAATTTGATTTACCTGGAGTCGGCCAAACGCTTGAATCCTAGACAGGCTAGGTGGGCCTTGTTTTTCACACGTTTTGATTTTGTGGTCTCTTTTCTTTCAGGCACTAAGAATGTCAAGGTAGACGCCCTCTCTAGGAGTTTCTTTGCTGACTCTCCTGTTGTGACCAAGCCTGCTACCATCTTAGGTGAGGGGGTAGTTCTTTCTGCCATCTCGCCTGATTTGAGACATGCTCTGGAAGAGTTTCAGGAGCACAAACCTGAGCGTTGTCCCATTGGAAAATTGTATGTTCCTGACCAGTGGAGGAAGAGAGTGATGTCTGAAGTTCATTGCTCTGCATTGGCTGGTCATCCAGGTATTTTTGGTACTAGAGATTTGGTGAGTCGGTCTTTTTGGTGGCCCGCCTTGTCTCGTGATGTCAGGAGTTTTGTGCAGTCCTGTGGGACTTGCTCCCGGTCTAAACCTTGTTCTCGCTCTAGTGGGCTGCTGATGCCTTTGCCGGTGCCCAGGAGGCCATGGACCCATATTTCAATGGATTTTATCTCTGATATGCCTGTCTCTCAGAGAATGACTGTTATTTGGGTGATTTGTGATAGATTCTCTAAGATGGTCCATCTTGTACCACTCCCTAAGTTGCCATCTTCCTCAGAGTTGGTGCCCTTGTTTTTGCAACAGGTGGTTCGCTTGCACGGGATTCCTGAGAACATTGTATCTGACAGAGGAGTTCAGTTTATTTCTAGATTTTGGAGGACTTTCTGTTCCAAGCTGGGAATTCAGTTGTCCTTCTCCTCTGCTTTTCACCCTCAGACCAATGGGCAGACGGAGAGAACAAACCAAACTTTGGAATCGTATTTGAGATGTTTTATTTCTGCTGATCAGGATGATTGGGTTTCATTTTTGCCCTTGGCCGAATTTGCTTTAAATAATAGAGCTAGTTCTGCCACTTTGATGTCACCTTTTTTTTTGTAACTTTGGGTTTCATCCTCGATTCTCTTCAGGGCAGGTGGAGTCTTCTGCCTGCCCAGGTGTTGACACTGTGGTGGAGAGAATGCACCAGATCTGGGACCAAGTGGTGGATAGGTTGTCTCTCTCCCAGGAAAAGGCCCAGCGGTTTTCCAACCGTCATAGGACCATTGGTCCCCAGTTTAAGGTGGGTGATATGGTTTGGTTGTCATCAAAAAATGTCTCTATGAAGGTGGCTTCTCCAAAGTTTAAACCTAGATTTATTGGACCATACAAGATTTTGGAGATTCTTAATCCTGTCTCTTTTCGATTGGCTCTTCCTGTTACATTTAAGATCCATAACGTGTTTCATAAGTCTCTGTTAAAGAGGTTTGTTGAGCCAGTAGTTCCTGTGGTGGCACCTCCTGGCCCTGTATTGGTGGAAGGTAATGTGGAATATGAGGTTGAGAAGATACTGGATTCTCGCCTGGCTAGATAGAGACTCCAGTATTTGGTTAAATAGAAGGGTTATGGCCAGGAGGATAATTCTTGGGTCCCTGCATCCGATTGGTTCGTGCTTTTCATCGGGCCCATCCTGATCGTCCTGGTGGCGTGGATGAGGAGGTTACCCCTCCTCAAGGGGGAGGTACTGTTGTGAGTTCATTTTCCCCTTCACCGTTGATGTCTGATGAACTCCCTCTGCTGGTGAAGAGAGGTAGTGAAATTGATTGGGTTGAGAAGAACCTGTCATCTGAACAGGTGGAGCCTGATTGGACACCCGGAATCACTGAGTGGATATAAGGCAGCCGACGCCCTACTGGGGGTGCTGGTGATCCTTTCTGCGCTGAGCTCTTGCAACCAGTTAGTCCTGTCTACTGAAAGCTAAGTTTTTGCTCTCTTATTTTTCCATGAGATTTTGTCTGTTTGCTTCGTGTTTTGTGTTCAGCCTGCCTTTGTTGGGACGGGCTGAGCTCCATTTTTGTCTCTGATCAGTTTATCTCTTTGCTCTGTTTTCAGAATATACCTGAGTGCTGATATAGTGATTTTGAAGTCTGGTGACTTCAGGGCCTTTTTCCCTATCAGACAGTTGGGACATTTTTGGTAGGGTTTTTTGCGGATTGCAGCCAGCATCTTTTCTGTCCTTTCCTATTTAGTTAGTTGGGCCCCATCGTTTGCGCAACCTGTCTTTCTGTCTGTGTTTGTGTTTTCATCTGCTTTTCACCGATAATACATGTTGGGGGCTGTCTATTGCTTTGCGGTCTGCTCTGGGGCAGTTTAGATTTCCCCTTTCTTTCTTTAGGCTTATTTAGTTCTCCGGCTGTGAACGAGGGGTCTAGGGCACCGTAGGAACCCCCCACGGCTACTGTTAGTTGTGGTGAATAGGATCAGGGGTCTGCAATCCGATAGCTACCAACCTCTCCGGTTTTCTGGACTTAGCTTGTATTTTTGTTTTTTCCTCCTTCGGTGACTCATTCATAACACCGTCCCCTCTCGCAGGGCCCACCATTGTAACTGGTTTCCCTTCCCCCGTGTCTTGTCGTTTTAGTTACCGGCCTGCTGGTCACATCACACAGGACAGTTACATGTGCCGTGTCTTGTTGTCTTAGTTACCGGCCTGCAGGTCGTGTCACACAGGACGGGTCCACATGACAGCACCATTCTGGGGGGACTTTATACCATGCTCGGCTGTATCATACCATTCTGAGGGGGCTATATACCATGCTGGGCTGTATCATATCATGCTGGGGGGGCTATATACTATGCTGGGCCGTATTATATCATGCTGGGCTGTATTACACCATTCTGGGGGGGCAATATAGCACGCTGGGCTGTATTACACCATTCGGGGGGGGCAATATACCATGCAGGGCTGTATTATTCCATTCTGGGGGATATATACCATTCTGGGCTGTATTATACCATGGTGGGCTGTGTACCATGCTGGGCTGTATTACACCATGCTGGGCTGTATTATACAGCCCACCATGGTATACAGCCCAGCATGGTATACAGCCTGTATACCATGGTGGGCTGTATTATACCATGCTGTGCTGTATACCATAGTGGGCTGGACTGTATACTGGGTCGCCCTCCCAGGGCCGTGGGGTACTCTGTACCGGGCCGGTATCAGCGGGATGTGTCACAGCAGCGGTGACCCGGACCGTGGCCCTGGACGCCCAAGTAATGGGGGAATTGAAATGGTGGTGGAATGTAGTTAAATGAATAGCTCGTGACGCCACCTGTGGTGTTCGGCAAGTGAGGTGTTAGGCCGACGCTGCATGCAGATCCTCTGGGACTGATGGTGTGTTGCAGCCAAGATGGTGAAGCTCCCCACAAGTAGAGCTGTAGTCCCAGGGCAGTGTAGATGTGGAATTGGAGGAGAGGCACAAGCGGTGTAGAAGCTGGTACCCAGATGTAGCGGTGCTGGGTGCATTGGCACGAGAATGAATGGAGGACACCAGGGCTTGTAGTTCCAAAGCTTTACTCACAGTCTGTAGTACACACAGGTGCCTGCCTCCGTGCCGTGTCCTCCGGGTCAGGGACTCAGTCAACCTCCAGGCAAGATGGAATGCTCCCTTCCAACACTCCGACAACATGTGCCTTTCTGAACGTCTCCTCTATAGCGCCTTTAAGTGTGAAGTACTCCCAGTACTGAGTTACACTGGAGTGCCTCCTAACAGATGTTCCCAAGAACTCTACTTGTACGGCAGTCAGCTGTAGCCTGCTTCGGGGACTCCTTACTCCTGAGTCCCGGCTCACTATCCATGTTGCTGTTGTGCCCCCAAGTCTTAGATGGGAGTAGTGCATTTACAGCCCACTACTCCACCGGTGTCTGCTGCAGAACCATTAGTGTCCATACAACCTCAGGGACCGGGCCCCGGCCTTGCGCTTAGAACTTCTAGGCAGGGTTCTTCCTCTAACCCACGTCCTCTCTGTTCCCTTTACTCCTTCGTCCCGCTCTAATCTCTCTCCCTTATGGAAGATCAGGTTTCAGTTCAATGTCTTTCTCCTTCTTTCCTTTCCCGTGCCAGCAGACCCAGGTCTCTTAGGTCTGCTGCAACACCTCCTTCCTCCATCCCTCTTCCAGGGATCTCCTTTCCTCACTCCTCTCTGAGTGGCCTCCTCTCTCATACTGACCCCGTAATTCTAAACCTTCCCACTCTTTTATGTATTCTCAACTCCACCCGCCTCCCAGCACGTTTCGTGTTCCAAGCAGGGAGTCACCAAAGGTGCTCTGCTACTCTCTAAGCAAGGAGCCGCAATGTGGCTTGCTGAACTACTCTGTTGTGTGGGATGCGAGTGTTGGAGCATGGTCAGGAGCCTCCAACTTACCTGGATGGTGGGGTACCACACCTCAGGAGGAGGTGCAGTACCTCTGTGGCGACTGAGCCTCAGGAGCGCCACATATACCATGATGGGCTGGGCTGTATACCATGTGGTGCTGGGCAATATACTATGCGGCTGTGTTTTCTTTACCATGGGGGGGTACATTTTACATTATATTCTATAGGGGGAGGCTGTGTTATATAATATGGGGGGGCTACATTATATTCTATGGGGAGGTGGGCTGTATTATATTCTATTTGGGGCTACATTATATTCTGTGGGGTGCTGTATTATATTATATTCGATGGGGGCTGCATTATACTATATAAGGAGGGCTACATTGTATTCTATGGAGGGGCTACATTATACTATATAAGGGGCTGCATTATATCCTATGAGGGGGTTGCCATATATTCTATGGAGGGTGTGACGACTCCTGGAGTGGACCCTCTGGGTCGTGACACCAACCCTCCCAGGGCGAGCTGACCTAGTGAAGACCACCCCCTATACAGGGAGTGTCAGGGGCAAGCCCCAGGGGGTGAGGCACCACGACTGCTGGCACCAGGCGGCCGGCTCACAGGAGACACGAGTGGGTGAATGTGTCTGCAGGAACGTGTAAAGCGTGGACACGGGAACACGTGGTATACAGAGACTTTGTTCGTCCGGGTGTGAGTGAAGCAGGATGCGTGCAAGGAGCACGTCAGAGCACTGAGTCAGGCAGCAGGTGTGCCAGGAGGTGTAACAGAGTACAGGGTCAGAGCATGTGCCAGGAGGCACAACCAAGTACAAAGCAGAGTGCAGATTCAGAGCGTGTGCCAAGAGGCACAACAGAGTGCAAGGCAGGGGACCTGAATACAGCGCATAGCCAGGCAGGGACACGGCAGACCAAGCCAGGAAGCACAACAATAATCAGGCACCTCCCCTAGGGGGAGGTCGTCTGATATAGCACATGACTACTACTGGTTCCGGGTCAGGACCTAGCCAGAAAGCACATGACCACTACAGGTTCCGGGTCAGGTCCTCCATTACCATAGAGAGGACGGAGCCCTATACAGCACTGACAGAAGCGCGCAAGCGTGACATGTAGGAGGAGACCCGGGGACGAGAGCTGCGCGTGCGCACACGACGGGACCCCCGGAGTGACCGCGGCTCCGGAAGAGATGACGTCGGGACCGAGGTCCCGCCCCCAGGTGAGCACGGCGTGACAGTACCCCCCCCCTTTACGCCCCCTCTTTCTAAAACTGGAGAGGAACTTAGACAAAATCTGGGGTGCGTGGATATTCTCCCTGGGTTCCCATGACCTCTCCTCGGGGCCAAAACCCTTCCAATCGACCAAGAACATGGTTCTCCCTCTTACCTTCTTCATGGCCAAAATGTCATTCACCTCAAACTCATCCCCCAAGCCAACAGGCTGGGGTGTGTGGCCTGGAGAAGGATGAAATCGGTTAAGAACCACAGGTTTTAGGAGAGACACATGGAAGGAATTGGGAATACGGAGTGAAGGAGGCAGCTTCAATTTGTAAGCAACATCATTAATCCGCCTGAGGACCTCAAAAGGACCAATGTAACGGGGACCCAGTTTGTAAGATGGTACCTTAAGGCGGACGTATTTGGTGGAGAGCCACACCTTGTCATCAGGAAGAAATGGAGGAACGTCCAGGCGCCTCTTGTCAGCGTGTAATTTCATTCTGTCCCGTGCTTTCTCGAGAGCGGTTTTGGTCTCCTGCCATACCCTGGAGAACTCCACAGACAGAGAATCGGCAGCACGTACCCCCCGAGACAGGAAGTACCGGTAGAGGCACATGGGGATGCTGTCCAAAGACGATGAAGAAAGGAGACTTGGTAGACGATTCACTGGAGTGATTATTGTAGGCGAACTCAGCCCAAGGAAGTAGACCGACCCAGTCATTCTGATGAGCATTAGAAAAATGCCGGAGGTAGGATGTAAGGATCTGGTTGGTACGTTCCACCTGCCCATTGGTTTGGGGGTGATAGGCGGAAGAGAAATCCATTGACACTTTCATGAGTCCGCATAGAGCTCTCCAGAATCGGGAGGTTAATTGGACCCCTCTGTCTGACACGATGTGCTGGGGGAAGCCGTGAATCCTGAAGATATGGGAAATGAAGATCTTCGCCAAGTCAGGAGCAGAGGGTAGTCCGGGAAGAGGAATGAAGTGGGCCATCTTTGAAAATCGGTCTACAACCACCAAGACCACAGTACAGCCGGAAGAACAAGGCAGATCTGTAGTGAAATCCATGGCTATGTGCTGCCATGGAGCCGACGGAATGGGAAGCGGGAACAGAAGACCGGAGGGTGGTTGTCTGGGTATCTTGTTCTGGGCACAGGACGGGCAAGATGCTACGAAGTCTTTAACATCCTGGGAGAGTGAAGGCCACCAATAATGGCAAGAGATTAAGTCCAAAGTCTTTTTGACACCAACGTGGCTGGCAATCTTGGACGAATGTCCCCAATTTAGCACTCGTTTTCGGTTATTCTCAGCCACAAAGGTTCTTCCCGGAGGTAACGTGGTTAACTTGACAGGAGCCACAGTAATTACTTTGGATATATCAATGATATGAGAGGGTTCTTCCTCTGCATCAGACGACAGGAATGATCTTGACAACGCATCCGCTCTAACGTTCTTATCGCCGGGCCGAAAATGTAGCTCAAAGTCAAAGCGGGCGAAGAATAGGGACCACCTGGCTTGCCGAGGATTGAGCCTCTGTGCGGACTGGATGTACGCCAGGTTCTTATGGTCCGGGAAGATCTTGAATGGATGTATGGCACCTTCCAGTAAGTACCTCCACTCCTCCAAGGCCAACTTAATGGCCAATAGCTCTTTGTCGCCAATGGAGTAGTTCTGCTCAGTGGAGGAAAATACTTTAGAAAAGAAGCCACAGGTGACAAAACGTCCAGAAGAGGATTTCTGCAGAAGGACTGCGCCAGCCCCAGTAGAGGATGCGTCCACCTCGAGAGTGAAAGGTCTACTAACCTCAGGTCGGTGAAGCGCCGGAGCAGCGGCGAAGGCTTGTTTCAACGACTGGAAGGCCTCTTCAGCCTCAGAGGGCCAAGCCTTTGGGTTAGCTCCCTTGCAGATAAGGGACGAGATGGGGCGAACCAATGAGGAGAAATGAGGAACTGTCGGTAGTAGTTCGCAAAACCAAGGAAGCATGGAATTGCCTTCACCCCATGGGGCTGTGGCCAATCGAGGACGGCGGACACCTTTGCCGGATCCATGCATAGACCTGATTCTGAGATAATATACCCCAAGAATGGCAGGGACGTTTGCTCGAAGGCACATTTCTCGAGCTTGGCATAAAGGCGGTTCTCCCTCAGGCGCTGGAGGACTTGACGCACGTTCTTTCTGTGGGCGGAGAGGTCTGGAGAAAAAACGAGGATGTCATCCAGATAGACTACCACGCAGGAGTACAGCATATCCCGGAAGACGTCATTTACGAACTCCTGGAACACCGCTGGGGCATTGCAGAGGCCGAAGGGCATGACCAAGTACTCGTAGTGACCGTCTCTGGTGTTAAAGGCGGTCTTCCACTCATCCCCGGAACGAATGCGGATCAAGTTGTAGGCCCCACGAAGATCCAGTTTGGTGAAAATTCGAGCTCCTCTAAGTCGGTCAAAGAGCTCCGGGATCAATGGCAATGGGTAATTGTTCTTGACCGTGATATCGTTCAGGCCTCGGTAGTCTATGCAAGGACGGAGGGAGCCGTCCTTCTTTTTTACAAAGAAAAATCCCGCTCCCTCGGGCGAGGAGGACTTACGGATAAAACCTCTCGCAAGGTTCTCCTGGATATAGTCAGACATAGCTTGGGTCTCAGCAGGGGATAGTGGGTATATCCTACCCCTGGGTGGCATAGAACCAGAAATGAGGTCAATTGGACAGTCATATGGCCGATGGAGGGGCAGAGTCTCGGCCTCCTTCTTTTCGAAGACATCTGCAAAGGACCAGTAAGCCGACGGCAGACCTGTAGGTGCCGGGGATGGACCGGCAAAGTTCATCGGACGGACAGGCACTTCTCCTGACAGAACGGTCCCCATCAGAGCATCTCGCCCGACCGCCAGTCCAGGGTTGGCTCATGAGTCCGTAGCCAAGGGAGGCCTAGAAGAAGCGTGTGAGACATGGTAGACAAGACGAGGAAGGAGATCTTTTCCAGGTGCAGGGCTCCGATCTGCAGCTCGATCTCTTCGGTGGCCTGGGTAACGGTCTCCTGCACGGACGTACCATTGACCGAAACAATCGAACGAGGAGTCTCCAGGGATCTGACAGGAATCCGGTATTTTTTAACCGCCTCGAGTGTGACAAAATTCCCCTCCGCGCCAGAATCCAGAAAAGCCTCCTCAGAATAACGCTTGGCACCAAGATTCAATAATACGGACACGAGCAGGGGAGGAGAGGAATCACGTACACCTAGGGAGGCCTCTCCTATCAACCCTAGGCGGAGAAGTTTCTCGGCTTCTTGGAGCAGGAACGGAGGAGGTGAGAGGAGCTCCTCTCTCTGGCTAATTCACGGGCACGTTCCTGAAACCGCAGGTCAATGCGTGTCGCCAGAGAGATCAGATCCTCTAAAGAGGTGGGAGTATCCCGACCTGCCAGTACGTCTTTGATCCGACCGGACAGGCCACGCCAAAAGATCCCTACGAGAGCCTCGTTGTTCCGAGTTCGGAGGCCAAGGTACGAAAACGGATGGCATACTGTCCCACCGGTAGCGTACCCTGATGGAGGTTAAAGAGGGACTCGGTGATAGAGGCCAGCCGACCCAGCTCGTCGAACACCTTGCGGAAGGTGTCCAAAAAGGTGGAAAGCTGAGAGACGAGTGGGTCATTGCGCTCCCAGAGGGGGTTCACCCATGCTAACGCCTCCCTAATAAAGGCAATTTGGGCGTGCTCAGTAGGATAGTGCTGCGGCAAAAGCTCAAAATTTAACTGGCATTGGTTCAGAAATCATCGACAAAACTTAGGGTCCCCGCTATATCGGGGTGGCTTGCCGAGGCGCGGCATCGGGTACGGGCCAGAGGACTGGGCAGAAACGGATTGTATGGCCGACAAACGGGACTCCATGGATTTCAAAAAGGCCATAATCGTGGTCTGACTCTCCCGTAGGAGCACCAGTTCCTTTTGGATGGAGGTGGTGGTACTAGCGGGGTCCATGGCCTGATTATACTGTGACGACTCCTGGAGTGAACTCTCTGGGTCGTGACACCAACCCTCCCAGGGCGAGCTGACCTAGTGAAGACCACCCCCCTATACAGGGAGTGTCAGGGGCAAGCCCCAGGGGGTGAGGCACCACGACTGCTGGCACCAGGCGGCCAGCTCACAGGAGACACGAGTGGGTGAATGTGTCTGCAGGAACGTGTAAAGCGTGGACACGGGAACACGTGGTATACAGAGACTTTGTTCGTCCAGGTGTGAGTGAAGCAGGATGCGTGCAAGGAGCACGTCAGAGCACTGAGTCAGGCAGCAGGTGTGCCAGGAGGTGTAACAGAGTACAGGGTCAGAGCATGTGCCAGGAGGCACAACCGAGTACGAGACAGCACAGGGTCAGAGCATGTGCCAGGAGGCACAACCAAGTACAAAGCAGAGTGCAGATTCAGAGCGTGTGCCAAGAGGCACAACAGAGTGCAAGGCAGGGGACCTGAATACAGCGCACAGCCAGGCAGGCATTATATTTTATGGGGGTTACATTATATTGTATGGCGGGGCTGCATTATACTCTGTGGGGTGGCTGCATTATGCTCTATGGGGTGGTTGCATTATACTATATGTAGACTGCGTTATACTGTATAGAGGACTATGGGGAATACATTATATGAAGAACTATGGGGTGCATTATGCTATGGGAAGTGAATTGTACTACATGGGTGACTATGACGGTGCATTATGCTATATGGAGTGTATTATACTATATGCAGGACTATGGGGCACATTATATAATATGCAGGACCATGGGGTGTAAACTGTAGATGTGCTGCTGATAACATGATACTGTATGGAGACCTGTTAGGGTGTGTGCACAAGTTGCGGATTTTTCTGCAGAGAATCCATATCTCTTGGCAGAAACCACAGGGTAAAACACATGCATTTTTCCTGCGGATTCCTAGCATGTGTACAGCGGATTTGATGCAGGTTCTAGTGCGGTTTGGCAGTGTGGATGAGAGAGAGATTGATTTGTATGTCCCGGAGCGTACACTGCAGCTGCGGTTCCGCAAAAAAGAAGTAACATGCTGCGGAAAATAAACCGCAGCAAATCTGCGCGGAATTTTCCGCAGCATGTGCACAGCGGATTTGGTTTTCCATAGGTTTACATGGTACTGTAAACCGCATAGAAACTGCTGCGGATCCGCAGGACCGGATCCGCAGCAAAAACCGCAACGTGTGCACACACCCTTAGTGATCCATTAGTGATTGTTCTGTCTCCATCATTATTTCTCAGATGGTGGAAAGAGGCTGGGAAACAAGTGTTGAACGACTTCAATACTGTCGATCACACTCATTTAGCGGCCTAAACTCAGCGCATGTAACTACAATCGAAATGCTTCTGTGTGATGTGCAGTATGTTAGCATTTGGGGCCCCACTTTGCCTATAACCGGCCCTGCATGAGTGAGATAAACACATTCGGTTCGGAGTCCGTACTTCTTATTGCAACATGTCACAAGAAAACCAGCTCAGAATGAGTGGGATCCAGTGAAGAGTTCCAGTGGTCAGAACGGAAAAAATTGGCCTGGTCAGATAGGTGAAAACAGGCTCAGGGGTTAAGAAAAGGACTTTAAAGGTTCACAGTGACAAGCACCAGCAAAGAACTGTAATTACAGACTGCAGAGAGGAAGCCCCCAGAACCCCACCGACCGCACACTCAGCAGCTCACACGGCTCCACTTGTAGGCAGCTGCAGCCATTCCGACCGGCTCACACGACTGACAACAGCTGCTCTGCGCTCCGCTCTCTCCAGGTTGGCGGCGGACTCAAATCAATTGTTTGTTATGGAAGGAGGATCAGCGCCCGCCCACAGTCCTGCGCGCAAGGGGCACCGGCTACTCTACGCCACGCCCACATAGGGAAGGGTGTATGGTCATTTTCTCCGTTAGAAACTTGCTGATTGGCTGTAATCAGGTGTCAGTCAGACTCCCGGCAGTGTTCAAGGATGTTCCATTGGTTGTTTGAAGTTTCGCTGGCTGCTCGGAGATCGCTGATTGGCTGTTGGAAGCAGTGGGCGTTCTGAGGCGGGTCTGACGGAGTTTTCCTCAGTTTGCAACTTTATCTCGGGTTGTTCGGCACCGGAAACCGAGAGGTAATAATAGGAGCGGGCGGAGACTACCGGCGGGTTCCGTATTGTCTGCTGTCGTCCTGTCCTTGGGCAGTGTGTGTTAGTGTGCATGGCTGCTAATTGTACTCCGGTCCGCTAACGTGACCTGAAGCGGGTTCTGCTGTTGCGGTGAATTTACAATCTTCAGATCGGTATGCTGGAACTTCTGGTGGTTTTGGCATACATTGATGTGTGGTCTCCGTGCAGTCTCCACTGGGCTGAAGACGGATAGTGGACCAGCGGCTGACATCAGGGTGTGTCAGGATCCTCCCAGACAGCAGAGGATGCAGGATCACAGCCGGGATGGCAGAGATCTGGCGGACCGTGGTGCGTAGGGCGAGATCTGGCGGACCGTGGTGCGTAGGGCGAGATCTGGCGGACAGTGGGGCGTAGGGCGAGATCTGGCGGCCCGTGGGGCGTAGGGCGAGATCTGGTGGGGCGTAGGGCGAGATCTGGTGGACCGTGGGGCGTAGGGCGAGATCTGACGGACTGTGGGGCGTAGGGTGAGATCTGGCGGACCGCAGACCGTGGGGCGTAGGGGCGAGATCTGGCGGACCGTGAGGGGTAGGGGCGAGATCTGGCGGACCGTGGGGGGTAGGGGCGAGATGTGGCGGGGCGTAGGGGCGAGATCTGGCGGACTGTGGGGCGTAGGGAGAGATCTGCATCTGCCGGGGCGTGGGGTGAGATCTGCCAGACTGTGGGGCGTGGGGTGAGATCTGCCAGACTGTGGGGTGTACGGGGAGAGATCTGGTGGACCGCGGGATGTGTATGCTGAGAGATCTGGTGGACCGCTGGGTGATTTTCATAAAATCCCGCCCATTGCGATCCAAGCTCGGAACGATGATCTCGGACGTCTGAAAGAGCCCTAATGGCGACACAAGTAATGGGTAATAACTTTTTCTGAAAAAAAATAATTTTTTTGTAGACCTTGATTTCCTGAAATCCATAATCCAGTCTGTGCCCTAAATGTACGTGCTGCGCTGTAATTGTTTGCAGTGAGTGATTTGCTGAAACCTCCTCTGCTGTTCCTGTATGCCATCTCAGAGTTACCATATACACAGCAGTTCCAGGTCGTGAGGGCCAAGCCTTACAATGCGGCCACAGGCGGTGCTGTGTTGTGCAGTAGGCAGGATCTCTGTTTTATGTGATTGACTTCATACTATGTGATAAAATGATGTTGTTCCTTTTATTCTTCAATATCTGAGCCAAACCTGCATGTGAGTCCAGCTGTGGCCTAGACCAGAGCTCCTTGTAATAATACCAGCACCATGACTGGCATCCAGTGTTATGTGACCCATGTGAAGCATGGAGGGAGGGGATGCCGTTCTGGGTGGTGTCCCCCTCGCGATGCACATACCAGATGTCTCCTATAGCAGTCTGCGTTATGGCATCCGGCACTTGGATACTAAGAATCCTTTACGCTGATCATCTGTAGTAATATGGGAACATTTGTATTACAGCTTTACATATCTGTAAATGGGATGACTATATTGCCTTCTCGGCAAAGATTAAAGGGGTTTTCAGTTGATTTTCAAAAATGGTTACAGGAAAGAAATCAAGGCAACATAAACAAAAAAGTGTTACTAGTGATGAGCGAAACTCCCACCTCTCCAGGACTTTTGCCCATTGGTGTCAGTTGGGACCGGAAGTGATGACATCCTGACCACTGATTAGCTGCAGGGTTAACCGGTAGAACAGACGCTACTGACTGAGCAGGGCATCATGACTTCCATTGCTGGTGTGGGCACTGGAGTTGTGCAGTTATCGGAGCTCTGTACTCTGCTTTCTCTGGCGGTCCCACTGACTACTAATGACCCCCAACCCCGTCAGACTGAACGCTGCATTCTCAGGATCATGGCTGTAGGGCTCACAGCGATCAGCAAGCTATCACTTATTGAGGAAGCGCTAACTTGGTCCAGCTGCTGGATATTTGGAATTTCTGCTCTAAAACCTGCAGGGATAAGATACAAGTATTACGTTAACATCCAAAGTTATGTCAATTTTTACTGGTTATTACAATATTTATATTCTCAGCCGTAATGTTTAGAGGAAACAATGCTGATTGTGTTTATACTTTTCTTATAAATATAGATTTTTTTTTTTTTTTTCTTTTTTTCGGTTCACAGTTGCTTTAGTTGAAGTCATTCAGGTCAAATGACAAATTAGGTCAACAATCATAGCAAATATCCATTGTTTAGTTGCTTTGTCTAAATTGTCATTATCACCTGATGTTATTGTCTGACAACCTTGACAGTTCAACAATGTATGAAAAGTCGTTCTATATATGTCTGTACCAGCTGCTGTTGGAGAAAGGTCACAGCCTGCAGCCGGTTATTACAGTATCTGAGCGGTCACTTCCTACAGTTAGGTCCATATATATTTGGACAGAGACAACATTTTTTTTTCTAATATTGGTTCTAGACATTACCACAATGAATTTTAAACAAAACAATTCAGATGCAGTTGAAGTTCAGACTTTCAGCTTTCATTTGAGAGTATCCACATCAAAATTGGATGAAGGGTTTAGGAGTATCAGCTCCTTAACATGTGCCACCCTGTTTTTAAAGGGATCAAAAGTAGTTGGACAATTGACTCCAAAGCTATTTCATGGACAGGTGTGGGCAATCCCTTCGTTATGTCATTCTCAATTAAGCAGATAAAAGGCCTGGAGTTGATTTGAGGTGTGGTGCTTGCATTTGGAAGGTTTTGCTGTGAAGGAAACAAGCGGTCAAAGGAGCTCTCCATGCAGGTGAAACAAGCCATCCTTAAGCTGCAAAAAAACAGAAAAAACCCATCTGAGAAATTGCTACAACATTAGGAGTGGCAAAATATACAGTTTGGTACATCCTGAGAAAGAAAGAAAACACTAGTGAACTCATCAATGCAAAAAGACCTGGGCGCCCACGGAAGACAACAGTGGTGGATGATCGCAGAATAGTCTCCATGGTGAAGAGAAACCCCTTCACAGCAGCCAACCAAGTGAATAACACTCTCCAGGAGGTAGGCGTATCAATATCCAAATCTACCATAAAGAGAAGACTGCATGAAAGTAAATACAGAGGGTTCACTGCACGGTGCAAGCCACTCATAAGCATCAAGAATAAAAAGGCTAGACTGGACTTTGCTAAAAAAATCTAAAAAAGCCAGCACAGTTGTGGAAGAACATTCTTTGGACAGATGAAACGAAGAACAACCTCTACCAGAATGATGGAAAAAGAATAGTATGACGAAGGCGTGGTACAGCTCATGATCCAAAGCATACCACATCATCTGTAAAACACGGCGGAGGCAGTGTGATGGCTTGGGCATGCATGGCTGCCAGTGGCACTGGGTCACTAGTGTTTATTGATGATGTGACACAGGACAGAAGCAGCCGAATGAATTCTGAGGTATTCAGAGCCATACTGTGTGCTCAGATCCAGCCAAATGCAGCCAAACTGATTGGTCGTCGTTTCATACTACAGATGGACAATGACCCAAAACATAAAGCAAAAGCAACCCAGGAGTTTTTTAAAGCAAAGAAGTGGAATATTCTTGAATGGCCAAGTCAGTCACCTGATCTCAACCCAATTGAGCATGCATTTCACTTGTTAAAGACTAAACTTCAGACAGAAAGGCCCACAAACAAACAGCAACTGAAAACCACCGCAGTGAAGGCCTGGCAGAGCATCAAAAAGGAGGAAACACAGCGTCTGGTGATGTCCATGAGTTCAAGACTTCAGGCAGTCATTGCCAACAAAGGGTTTTCAACCAAGTACTAGAAATGAACATATTATTTAATCTGTCCAATTACTTTTGGTCCCTTTAAAAACGGTGGCCCATGTTAAGGAGCTGAAACTCCTAAACCCTTCATCCAATTTTAATGTGGATACCTTCCAATGAAAGCTGAAAATCTGAACTTCAACTGCATCTGAATTGTTTTGTTTAAAATTCATTGTGGAAATGTCTAGAACCAAAATTAGAAAAATGTTGTCTCTGTCCAAATATATATGGACCTAACTGTATGTGCCTAGATGGAATAAGAGGTAGGCACTGAAGCTTTTCAAGGGATCAGCGTCACTTCAGTCTATTTTGACCTTTTTATGATTTATTTGGACGTAGACAACCCCTTTTAATATAGAGCTCATGCACAAAACAAACAAACCCAAAGCTGTTAGCCTAAGTGTACTCATGTACACAATAATCAATGTGCACACTCTGCGGATTTGTATCTGCGGAACCGCAGGTAAAACCGGAGGTAAAATGACCTGCGGATTGGCCTGCGGTTTATCACCTCCACAATGGAGGAGATGGTAAACCGCAGCGGAATCCGCAGAAAGAATTGACATGTCATTTCTTTCTGTGGATTCAAAACCGCAGCTTTTCCGCAGTTAAAAATCCGCAGCATGTGCACAACAGATTGTAAATCACATAGATTTACATGCTACTGTACACTGTTTGCAGAACTGCTGCAGATCCGCAGCCAAAACCGCAGCGGATCCATAGCAAAAACCGCAGCATGTGCACATAGCCTTTTATTCTCCTGTCTCTTACACTAATTTTGGACCAAAGGCAGCCTGTCATTCAGTTTATGCTTCTCAAGCCCTGAGCAGAATGAATTGCCCCCTGGCTGCATGATGAATCATGGATCAATCCGGTATTTCAGAGAAAATGCACTTTTCCGGTCCAGAGACAGGACTAGTCCAGCGCTGCACCCAGCCGGCTCTTCCCAGCGCTGCGAGAAGTAAGTGACAGATTTCTTCATGAGCGTCCTGTCGTTTCCATCTAGCAGCGCTGGGAAGGGGCAGACGGGGGAAGCGCCAGCTAATCTGGTGTCCAGTCATAGTCCCCTGCCAACGCGTTTCAGAGGGTAGTATAGCTGCAGTCAGGCTGTGATTTATGCTGCCAGTATGAATCATCTGACAGGTTCCCTTTATCGAGCCCTTGTAAGCTTGGTCTCAGAACGATTGCTAATACTGTAGCTGTCCCCATATTCGGTGCATTGTAGGCAGCACATAAGCGAACCAATCGCCCAACAAATGAGCGGTTTATATGTTCATTGGGTGATAGCGAACATGGTAATGCCGATGATTATCGTCACGTTTGATGCACAAATAAGCCTCTCTGTTCCGGATTGCTGTTTTTCTGCATTATTCCTGCAGTGCTGATGCAGTGCCAGCTGCAGTGTTTGGTCTGTGCAGCGTGTGACACACAGGAAGCCGCTCTGGGGTCTGAAGGATCCCACACTCCCAGCTCCGCTTCCTTCCTGTGCAGCTTTATATAAACTGACATTTCAGGGGCCCCTGACACCTCAATCCGTTGCACAGCTCAGTCCTCTGTAGTGTATTTACTGTAAGGTTTGGTTTACAACTTTTTCCATTTTTTTATTCTTGCAAACTCCTCTTTATTTGCATGGGATTAGTCACCTTTCTGGTTATTGTTTTGTGCGCATTCTTAAAATTCTGTATGAAAATATCTGCTGCATTTTTGTGTAAGGGTACGTGAACACAATGTCTTTTTCTGGTAGATTTTGCTTGGAACCCATCTGAACAAGCGCTCAATAAAATTTTTTTTTTTTTTAACCGCTTCAGGCTCTGAAAGCTGTAAAGAACTGATCTTTATATGTATCCTATGACTAAAGACAGTCAATGCGCCTGAAACGCGTCAGTGTTTGTTCAGTTTTTAACCATGGCTAGCATGCCTTAAATAAAGTTTTTTGATATTTTAACTGGGCTGGAGTGCCTTCTTCAATCCCTTTTTTTCCTTTGTTGCTGTGCTCTCCAGCGGGATTGGCTCCAACCTGTGTACTCTGGATTGGACTCCACCTCATTTGGCTGGATCTTTTTGTCACGTTTGCAGCTCCCACGCCCCTCCCCTGAACCCCATTGATATTATTGTAACGATTTAATAGATCAGGTCGTTCCGGATGTAGTGATAACAAATGTGTATTTTTGTTTTTACACAAATGTACATATTTATTGGTGTAATAGCTTTTCGTATTCACTTATTTATTTTTAAATAGCTGTAATAATAATTTTACCTTTTTTTTTTCTTAGCCATTGTATGGGACTTCAACTTTTGTGTCTGATTACTGGTCTCATGCATTGCCAATACATGAGAACTGTCAGTTTAACTGGCAGATCGCCTTTTAGACTCAGCTGCTAACAGGTCACTGTACCTGGCAGAACAGGAGTTCATCATTTGACTTCTGGCTGCCATGACAACAGTCAGCTACCTGAGGCCACCGGAGAGGTAAAAGACGGCGCACTCTCGCCATCTTCTAAATGCCGTGACATCTAGAAGATGGCAAAAAGGTAACATCCGGAGGTCCTGATCCAATCAGGTCCTTGTGCTATCACCTGTCAGAGTTATTTCTCCACATTCCAATAGTAGCGCTTCCAGGAACCCAGGGGTCTTGAACGCTGCGAGATTGCCAACCGTTTATCTACTGTACAGTGGGCTGTCAAGTAGCGGGTGAAAACACAAGCGCTCTCCACATACCATGAGATCACCATAATAAAACATTTTCAAAATGGATTGTCAAAAGGGAATCTGTCAGCAGGTTTTTGCTACCTCATCTGAGAGTAGCCTGATGTAGGCACAGAGAACCTGAATCCAAGGATGTATCACTTAGATTATTGGGTGCAGCCATTCTCACACAATCAGAGCTTTTAGATTTAGCAGGAAGCAGAGCTGAGGAAGCTAACCCTGCCCACACCAGGCTCTCCATATACAATGTCCATAGTCATTAGGGTGCCTAGCACAGAAGGGGGCATTGATGGACTAGTGTAGTCAGAAATATTAAACTTAGTGGTAAATCCTTCACAGTTATTAAACAACCTTGACAAGTGACACCTCCCTGAATTCTGTGTCTCAGCCTCTGTCTCCTGCTGTCTTAATATTAATACATATTCCGCAGCACTTTACATTTCAGAGGGGACTTGTACAGACAATAGACATTACAGCATAACAATAATCACATAGATTATAACAAATACCAAGAGGAATGAAGGCCCTGCTCGCAAGCTTACAGTCTGAGGAAAAAGGTAGACACGAAAGTGGGTAGTAACCATTGCCCTGATTGTTTGGACCAGCCATAATGTTAAGTGTGTAACAGTACAGACACAGAGGGCTAATGGATGCATAAAGCATGTGGGAACATGATGCGGGGAACCTGGTTATGGTAAAACTTTTGGCTGTGCCACACAGGGATAGATTAGGTTAATGTGTTGAGGCGATAGGCCAGTTTGAATAAATGCGTTTTCAGGGCGTTTTTCATGACTAATCGTACTGACCTGGGAAGTGCATTCCAAAGAATTGGCGCAGCACGTGTAAAGTCTTGGAGACGGGAGTGGGAGGTTCTGATTGAGGATGCTAACTTCAGGTCATCAGCAGAAAGGAGGGCGCGGGTAGGGTGGTATACTGAAACAAGGGAGGAGATGTAGGGTGGTGCTGAGCCATGGAGGGCTTTGTGGGTGAGGGTAATAAGTTTGTACTGGATTCTGGAGTGGATGGGTAGCCAGTGTAATGACTGGCACAAGGTAGAGGCATTGGTGTAACGATTGGTGAGGAATATGATCCTGGCTGCAGCATTCAAGACAGTTTGTGGAGGGGAGAGTTTGGTAAGAGGGAGACCGATTAGAAGAGAGTTACAATAGTCGAGACGAGAATGAATAAGAGAAACAGTAAGAGTTTTTGCAGAGTCAAAAGTAAGAAAAGGTCGAATTCTAGAAATGTTTTTGAGGTGCAGATGACAAGAGCGAGCCAGTGATCGAATGTGGGGGGCAAAGGAAAGCTCGGAGTCAAGTATGACCCCAAGACAGCGGGCATGTTGCTGGGGAGTAATAGTGGAACCACACACAGAAATGGCAATGTCGGGCATAGGTACATTAGTAGAGGGAGGAAATACAAGGAGTTCAGTCTTTGACAGGTTCAGTTTCAGATATAGTGAGGACATGTTAGACACAGCATTTAGACAATCGCCGGTGTTTTCTAGAAAGTCTGGCGTGATGTCCGGAGAAGCAGATTACATGGCAAAAACCTGCTGACAGATTGCCTTTAAGAGGTTTGAATGATGATGAGCTGTACTACTGGACATGGTCACATATACTGACAAATGGACAACATTTACCTTATGCTTATTGGTATCTTATTCGATAACATCTTTGACCACCTGATATCTAATGGGCATAGCAAACGCTAATATAATGTCCCTTTTCTTAATTCATTGTAACTTCTATTTCTGTTTGTTTTGCAGTTTTCTTATCAGTCACAAGATGTCAAAGGTAATAATAAAAAAAAAAAGTGTGATGGGAATTTTTGTGTTTAATGTTGTAATAAAATGGGGAACACTTTGAGACCTGGATTTGGGAATAAAAAGTATAATGGAGACATTTATGCCTGGATTTAGAAATCAAACAGAAATTTTTATTTACAAATTAAATTTCTGATATTGCTGCATTAAAGGGGTTCTCGGAGTAAACATACGTAATAAAAATATATAGTACATTTCACGCCTATTAGAGCTTCCTAAAGGTTTGTGGATGCAACTGATTTTTTTCTCATACGAGTGCTATCTGTGGTTCTCAGGGATTGCACTCGTACCTATGATAATCTATGGAGCCATTCACATGTCCGATGTTATATTTGGACAGAGCGGTCTGCGGAAACATTTGGAAACCTCCCCAACTTAGATTGAAGGGGTCTCATCAAAGTTGGCAAAGCAAGTCTATGCGTCCATGGAAATAATCGGTCCGCACTATTGAAGTGTGGTCTGATTTTCATGGACTGACAGAAGAATGTAGAGAAGCTTTCCCTGTCCAGTGATGCCACTCTGATCAAACTCTGATCAGAACATTTGGTCCCTATTTCACGTATGTGGAGAAATCGTTTCTGTGAACCTACCCAAAGTGAGTTTTTGAAGCAGAAAGCAAACTGTCCAATTAAAACTCACGGTTTTCTCCTACGCCTCATTGAGGGACACAGAGATCGTGGGTGTTATGCTGCTGGCCACTAGGAGGACACTAAGGCCTGTTTCATACTTACGTTGTTCCCATCAGTTGGCGTCTGCCAAAAAGGCGGATAACGGATCTGTGTGCGTCGAGACACCAACGGGTGCCACCGGACCGTTGCTTTGACGGGGTCCGCTGATGTAGTAATGTTAAAGGAACCGCAACCAAAAAGTACCGCCGTGGGCCGTGGGATTGGGAAGAGACCGGGGTCGGGACGAGATCGCGAGAAGAGACCGGGGCGAGATCGCGGGATGAACAGTGAGAAGAGATCGGGGTCGGGACGAGATCGCGGGACGAGCCGCGAGAAGAGATCGGGGTCAGACCAGATCGCATTGTGGGGTGTGGAGAGAGAGAATACTTTTTCACCCGATTGGCATTTAGGGTTAACTTTCCGGCAAAGCCAATTCCGGGCATGCGCACTGTAGAAATACGGATCCGGCAACGAAGAAAACGTTGCACTGTCCGTCCTGCCATGTCAGCGGATGCTAAAATTTTGGCGGATCTGTACAAAAACGGATCCAACGGAGGACCATCCGTCAAGATCCACCGTTAATGCAAGTCAATGGGGAAAAAAACGAATCCGCCAACAAAAATGGCGGATCCGTGTTTTTTTTGCAAAACGGCGGATTTTGACTGATGGTGAAAGATGGATATGCGAAAGAGGCCTAAGTAAACCAGAAAAAAAGTTAACTCCTCCCCTGCAGTATACACCCTCTCGCTGGATGAGATATCTCCAGTTCTTACTTAGGCTGTGTGCACACGCTGCGGATTTTGCTGCGGTTCCGCAGCGGTTTTGGCCGCTGCGGACCCGCAGCAGTTTTTGCTGCGGTGTACAGTACAATGATTCCCTATGGGAATCAAAAACCGCAGTGCAGACGGTGCGGAATTTTCCACGCGGATTATCTGCGGTTTTCAATCCGCAGAAAGAATTGACATGTCAATTCTTTCTGCGGATTCCCCTGCGGTTTGCCATCTCCTCCATTGAGGAGATGAAAAACCGCAGGGCAAAACCGCAGAGCAATCCGCAGGTAAAACCGCAGGTATTTTGACCTGCGGTTTCACCTGCGGATTTTACAAAATCTGCGCGGATGAATCCGCACCTAATCCGCAGCGTGTGCACACAGCCTTAAGGCCCTGTCTCACTAAGCAATCTCGGTAGCGAGATCGCTGCTGAGTCACAACTTTTGTGACATAACAGCGATCTCACCAGCGAGATCGCTGTGTGTGACAGCGATCAGCGAGCGGCCCCCCCTGCCGGTATCGCTGATTGCTGCAAGAAATCTCTGGACATTTCTTTTGTCGCTGGTCTCCCGCTGGCCAGCACGCATCGCTGTGTGTGACAGCGGGAGACCAGCGATCAGGTGTAAAAAAATAATAAAGAAAAATAAAAAATATAGTTATTCTCACCTTCCGATGTCCCGCGCAGTCTTCCGGCCTCTCTCCACGCTCCGGTCCCAGTGATCCTTTGCACGAATGACCGCGAGACTTTGTTATCCCGCGAGACCGTGACATCTCGCGGTCATTCATGCAAAGGATCACTGGGACCGGAGCGTGGAGAGAGGCCGGAAGACTGCGCGGGACATCGGATGGTGAGAATAACTATATTTTTTATTTTGATTCTATTTTTTTACAGGATTGCCAGCGATGCCGGGCGCTCGTCATCGCTGTGCTGATCGCTGGTGAAGCTGTCTGTGTGACAGCTCACCAGCGATCACATAGCGACTTACTAGCGATCCTGACACCTTGATATCGGTGTCGGGATCGCTGGTAAGTCGCTTAGTGAGACGGGGCCTTTAGTGTCTTTAGGAGGCACTTGGATCTGGTTTCAGACCCCACCGTTTTTATTTTATTTTTGAATTTTTCTGTAAAATTTTTATTTAACGGAGTGAAGGGGGCGACTGTTCCTTTCTACGGCCTGCTCTCCCCCGAACTAACAGGCAAGCACGTGGAGTAACCCTTCACGTACACTTTCCTGCGACATTTGGGTCTGATTCCTCTAGCAATGGCGATGATCCTTACGACCGGAGTCCGGTAATCCACGGATATGAGGGCAGGCACACATAATGGAGAAGACTGGATAGCGCTTTCGTAGGCCCTGAATCAGCCCCATAGCTCTCCTTCCCCCTATCATTGGGAGGAACTATTGAGCATGGCCCCTGTAAGAACTCCTCCAGCTCTGCTACATCAGCCCAGGAGGATGAGAGCCTGCATGGATGGCCAGACAGCGCTGAGCACTGGAGTGGAGGTATGGGGTCAGGTCCTGGCCCCCGGGAGAAGTGCTGATGTAACGTCAGCGGCAGTGCACCGACCCCCCACGGCGCTACCAAAAATTCAGCCTCCGGCTTTTCCGGCCTACTCAGCCGCAATTTGAATAGCGCCGCCTGTGCTATTATCGCCGCCCCCTCGCTTTGGCGCCTCTAATCCCTGACGAGACGCGCAATCCTAGTCTTGGGGGCCATATCCTATTACCTCAGCCTGCTCTGGACATGAGCTGTGAGGCGAGCATTCTGCCGGATATCGGGTGACACCGCAGGGCCACCGCTATTTCTCCTGGGGGACACAGCATAGGACCGGGTAAGCTGCATTTGCCCTCAGATTAAAGCTTAACCCCTTCCCGGCACGTTCCCAGCAGCAGACTCTGCCGTTAACCCTTTCAGGAGCTCTATGTCTCAATCTAAGGAAGCTGAAAAGGCTGCTAAAAAGCACAATGCGTTTTTTACCGTGTGTACCACTTGCAAGTCTGCCTTACCTAGTGCACAGACTAATCCGTTATGCACTGACTGCGACCCGACCTGCGCTCAATCGCCCCTCACCGCCGTTGCTGATGGGCCTCCTGCGTTTAGCACCCCTGAGTGGGCTGCGTCACTGTCACGGTCGGTGGAGTCTCTGACCCAGGCTAAGGACTCTTTAAGCCAGAAGGCGTCCTTACCCCCCCCCCCCCGAGGAAGGCTCTGGCGTCGGGTGGGAACCGTTCACCAGCAGGGGCCGTACTCGCTCAAGGGATGGTCAGGGCTCTAGAAAGTGGACCCATGACGCTTCCCCTAGTCCCGTTCGCGCCTCTGCATCTGCGAATCTTGTCTCTCGCTCTCCCTCTCCTGGAGTTCTCAGCGAGCACGACTCTGAATTCGAATCTGACACGTCAGCCCCTCAGAATCTCCCAACTGACCAAGAGTCGCTTGATTCTCTTATATAATCAGTCAACAGGATTCTGAAGTTGGATGAGGATAATGTTCCTGCTCCCGAACATCCTATTTCACTTAAGAAAACCAAGCGTGTGCGCAGGTTATTTACCAGCCATCCGGACTTTAAGGAAGTTGTCCAGAAACATAGGGATCGTCTGCATAAGCGGTTCACGGGGCAAAAGTCTACTCAGGCTAAATACCCTTTTGATCCAGACCTAATGAAGGATTGGTTACAGTCCCCTCCAGTGGACCCGCCTGTATCGCGTCTTGACTCAAAAATGCTTCTATCCGTTTCTGAGGGTTCCTCAATCAGAAACCCCTCCGATCGTCAGATTGATTACCTGGCCCGTTCAGTTTTTGAAACTTCAGGAGCAGCGCTTTTTCCATCTTTCGCGGCAATTTGGGTCACTAAAGCAATGGCCGCTTGGCCAGAGGTCTTGATCACTTCCTTCCAGAGCACCAATCTTCCTCCGGAGGCAACCACGGTTGCCGGGCAAATAATTCACGCAGCAGACTTTGTAGTGGACGCCTCTTTTGATGCCACCAATTGCGCTGCTCAAATTGCCGCTAATGCGATCTCCATTAGAAGAGCCCTATGGCTCCGTGACTGGCGGGCAGATGCCACCTCTAAAAGATCGTTGACTTCTCTCCCCTTTCAAATGGGTTGTCTTTTTGGAGAGAAACTAGATCAGCTCATTTCTGATGCTACCGGGGGTAAAAGTAAATTCCTCCCTCAACAAAAGGCTGCTCGGCCGTTTCGCAACCAACAGCCGACGCACTTTCGATCCTTTCGCAACAACTCCGGTTGGTCATCCTCTACCTACTCTTCCGGATCATGTCTGCCTCCACGCGGAAACAGAGGCTCCCAGGCCTCGTACAGACCTAACCGCTATTGGAAACCCAGACCTAGGACTTCTGGATCCAAGGGAGCCAGATCTCTTAGATCTACCCAATGACTTGTTGCTGTATCAGGCGGACGCCGACAAAGTAGGCGGTCGCCTACTTTCCTTCAACCACACCTGGCTCGCGGTCGTCCACGACAAGTGGGTCAGGGAGCTGGTGTCCTCCGGATACAAGATAAAATTTTCTTCTTCCCCCTCCAACTCGCTTTTCCCTTTCCTCTCCGCCCAAGGGAAAGACAAGAGCCTTCCTTCGGGCTGTTCAGGCTCTCAAGAGACAGAGTCATCATTCCGGTCCCTCATCACAAGAGGTTCAGAGTATTTTATTCAAACCTTTTTGTGGTTCCAAAGAAAGACGGCACGATGCGACCCATTCTGGATCTCAAACTGTTAAATCAGTTTGTCACGGTTCGGCGATTCTGAATGGAATCTCTCCGGTCAGTGGTTGCTTCCATGGAAAAAGGAGAATTCCTAGCATCCATCGACATTGAGGACGCTTACCTTCACATTCCGTTCTGCCAGTCTCACCAGCAGTTCCTGCGTTTTGCAATTCACGAGGAACACTTCCAGTTTGTTGCCTTGCCCTTTGGACTCGCCACTGCCCCCAGGGTCTTTACCAAGGTCATGGCGGCTGTCATGGCCATTCTCCACTCTCGGGGAGTAATAGTGTTACCGTTTCTGGACGACCTGCTCATCAAGGGTCCGTCCCTTTCAGCCTGCGAAGAATCTGTGGAGATAACAGTAGTAAATACACTTACACGCCTGGGGTGGAAGATAAACTTTGCAAAGTCTTCCCTGAAACCGGCTCAGCAGACTTCCTTTTTAGGAATGATCTTGGACACTTCCCGCAGGTTGGTCATTCTCCCTCCGGAAAAGACTCAAGCCTTACAACAGGCAGTGCGGACTCTTTCCCCTCCAGCTTCTCACTCCATTCGTTTCAGCATGAGAGTTCTCGGAAAAATGGTGGCTGTCATGGAAGCAGTGCTATTTACACAGTTCCATCTCCGTCCCTTACAACACGCGTTGCTGTTAGCTTGGGACAAGAACCCGTTCTCCCTGGACCGTCGGATCCTTCTGTCCCTGCGGGTCAGGCAAGCCCTCAGGTGGTGGACACTGAGGTCCTCACTGATTTAAGGGAGGTCTTTTCTCCCAGTAAGATGGTTGGTAATAACCACCGATGCAAGTCTTCTCGGCTGGGGTGCGGTCTTTCGTCACCACACGGCACAGGGTCGTTGGTCGACCCGAGAATCACTTCTCCCAATCAACATTTTGGAGATACGAGCGATCAGATTTGCTCTACGGAGTTTCCACCATCTCCTCGCAGGTCACCCCATCAGGATCCAATCGGACAACGCCACGGCTGTAACGTATATCAACCGCCAGGGAGGTACCCGGAGCAGGATGTCCGTGCACGAAGTGAGTCACATCCTCCATTGGGCCGAGACCAACCATTCACCTATCTCAGCAATTCACATCCCCGGCGTAGAAAATTGGGCGGCAGATTTTCTCAGTCGCCAAGGCATTGCCTCGGGAGAGTGGTCTCTTCATCCGGAAGTCTTTCACCAGATTTGTCTTCGTTGGGGGACTCCGGATGTGGACCTCATGGCCTCCAGACTAAACAACAAGGTGTCTCGGTTCATTGCCCGATCCATGCGCCATCGGAGCGGACGCCCAATTCTGCCATGGCCTTCCATGGCACCGATTCAGTCTCCCTTACATCTTTCCCCCTCTTCCCTTGCTTCCAAGGGTCATCAAGAAAATCAGAGCAGAGGGGTTACCAGTGATCCTAGTCACGCCAGATTGGCCGCACCGAGCATGGTATGCAGAACTAATACAGCTAGTCGCCGACGTCCCCTGGCGACTTCCAGAACGCACGGATCTGCTTTCTCAGGGCCCGATTTACCACCAGAACTCCGGGGCCCTGTCTTTGACGGCATAGCCGTTAAATCTTGGATTTTAGCACAGGCTGAATTCTCTCTCGACGTGATTTCCACCATGATTAGTGCTAGGAAGCCTGTATCCAGGCGTATCTATCACCGCACCTGGAAAATCTTTTCATGGTGCAAGGATCATGGTCGTTCCCCTCTGGTGTTCTCCATCCCGGGCATATTGGAGTTCCTTCAATCCGGATTAAAATCAGGTCTCGCTCTTAGCTTGCTCAAGAGCCAAATTTCGGCCTTGTCAGTGCTTTTCCAACGGAAAATTGCCACCAAACCTCAGGTCAAGATGTTTATTCATGGAGTTTCCCATGTGACGCCTTCTTATAGAAGGCCATTGGAATCATGGGACCTTAATCTGGTTCTCGGGGCCTTACAGGAGGATCCTTTTGAACCGCTGCAGGACGTGTCCTTGACCATCCTCTCTTGGAAAGTGGTCTTTCTAGTGGCAATTATGTCAATCAGACGTGTTTCGGAGTTGGCAGCTCTGTCCTGCCGTTCTCCGTTCCTGAATTTTCATCAGGACAAGGTAGTTCTCAGTACGCCCCCGTCCTTCCTGCCCAAGGTAGTTTCCTTTTTCCATCTCAACGAGGAAATTGTTTTGCCTTCCTTTTGTCCGGCGCCAGTCCATCGCATTGAGAAGGCCCTCCACACTCTGGATGTGGTTAGGGCGCTGAGACGGTACATCTCGCGGACGGCTTCCTTCCGCAAGTCAGATGCCCTGTTCATACTTCCTGAGGGGCATAGGAAGGGCCTAGCTGTTTCAAAAGCAACGCTAGCCAGGTGGAGTCGCTCAGCGATTCAGGTATCCTACCGTGTCAGGAATGCGCCTGTCCCAGCGGGGATTAAGGCGCACTCTACCCGGTCAGTGGGCGCCTCTTGGGCCATTAGGCACCAGACCTCGGCAGAACAGGTCTGCAAGGCTGCTTCTGGGTCCAATCTGCATACTTTTACAAAACATTAGCAAATTCATTCTCAGGCCTCTGCGGATGCAGCTCTCGGCAGACGCATCCTGCAATCGGCAGTACCTCAGCGTTGACAAAGTGGCACATGGGGTATTAGCAGATGTATGCTCCCCACCCAGGGACTGCTTTAGGACATCCCACTGTCTGTGTCCCCCAATGAGGCGTAGGAGAAATAGGGATTTTTGTGTACTCTCCGTAAAATCCTTTTCTCCGAGCCATTCATTGGGGGACACAGCACCCGCCCTGTTTAGCCTACTGGCTCATTTGTAGCATTCTTAGGCTTTGACATAGCTCATACTGCTTTTTCAATGAACTGGAGATATCTCATCCAGTGAGAGGGTGTATACTGCAGGGGAGGAGCTAACTTTTTTTCTGGTTTACTTAGTGTCGTCCTAGTGGCAAGCAGCATAACACCCACTGTCTGTGTCCCCCAATGAATGGCTCTGAGAAAAGGATTTTACGGTGAGTACACAAAAATCCCTATTTTGGCCTGAGTTTCTGACCAAAATTCTGCAAAAAAGCAATTCTTCTTTGCATGCGAACAACAATGTGAAAATCCAAGTCTAAATAATTAGTACTTTGCAGATTTTTTTTCTTTGGTTCATGAGTTCAAAGGAAAAAAAAAATGTTTTCAGCCAGGTTCAGCAGACAGCCACTTCTTCAGTCTGAGCACGAGCCTCCTGACTTGCCACCTGCTATGTGTATATTGGGTTGTGAGTTCCGATCAAGAGACTTGCACCCAATTTGGGTATTGCAGTCTGTATCCTGATTGAAATTCAGCCAGCTCAGAGGCTTGTGTTAACACATTGCAAACTGAGGCCCCTCTTTTGCTCCGATATTTCATAATGAACGCAAAACTGCTGCTCCACCGATCCGGAAAGTCGCTGAATAATGCTCTGGGTTTGCTGCAATTTTGAAAAATAGTCAAAAACGTCCTGAAGTTTGCAACATTTTCCAGCTTTAGAAAGATGGCTGACTTGTTTCACAAAGATCTGTGGCTGAAAATCATGTGAACATAGGCTATCTTATTTCCGGAAATGAACCCGATGACTTTACAGGGGTTGTGGTCCATGTTTCAGGGTATGAGCCAGAGTGTAGAGTTTTATGTTTGCATGGATGAATTTGAGATATTTATTGCATTCCAGTGGGAACAGGGTCTCCAGGCCCCTAATCTGATGGAGCTGAATAGTGGTAACACTGTATATATTGTCTAGACTGAATGGAGCAGGCTCTGGTTACATAGTGCACCATCAGGCTGGTCTTCTATTCTCCATTCTGTCTCTTGTACACTGATGTGATTGTTCTCTGCACCTGTGATTTTCTCGAATTTTTTTTTTTTTTCCCCTCTACACGGGACAGTGTGTAATATATTTGTCTTGTCCTTACAGCCTCAGTTCACTAATCCAGAAACCCCTGGATATGTTGGATTTGCAAATCTCCCAAATCAGGTTCACAGAAAATCTGTGCGAAAAGGATTTGAGTTTACCTTGATGGTTGTAGGTAAGAAATAAAAAAACAAACAATTTAACTTAATGATTTATAAAAAAAAAAAACAGAACAAGTAAAAAAAACAAAAAACAAAACCTGCAGTCTTGCTTGCTCCTGTGTGATATTTCCTATATTTACTCAATGCTTAGTCTTTTATGTTGTAACGTACAGGTGATTTAGTCCTTTTGCTTCTAGGGGATTTAAGACCAACCCTACTATACTCACCAAGGGATCAAACTAAAGCTGCGAGGGAACGCACTGTCACTATGAATTGAAAGTTTTATTATACCGTGACAAGGGAACTTGTACAGAGCATACGTTGGAAATGACAACAGACGCAGGCTCAGTACAGCAGTGACTAGTCCTGTCCCTGAAATGGATGTCAATGACTCTTCTTTTCAGGGTGGTGACAGAGACTGTGACAGTGACCTCTGCCACCTGATGACATCTTAAGTATCCCATCATGCATTGGGGATTCTCAAATGAAGTAGGTAAAAAAAAGCAGTTGGAGAGTGGAATGGGACTTTATAACGAAATATTAAAAAAAAAAACTTATTACTTTACGTTTTTTAATTAAACTAATTAAATTAAAGACATTTATGATTAAAATTAACTTTAGACCACCCCTTTAATCGTCAGCTTTTTGCACTTTGGTATCATAGCATAATATTGTGAAGAGAAAAAAAAAATGTGGAAAAATTCAAGTTTTTGGTTAATGTCTGATGAATCTGCAATCTAGAAAGAAAAAAAAAAAACCTGAAGAGACCTAAAAATTCTCTGCAATCTGGACATCTGTGAGCTTTTTGGAGAAACTGCTTGATCATTCTTAGAGGGTGATTCGTTGTGCTACTGCTCATCTTACCCCATCTTTATGTAGAAAAGTCGAGACCCCCCTCAGGGGTTACAGGAGGGGCGTTTAGGGGTACAGATGATTGCTTGTCACTGACGCTGTTCTCAGTTTATTGCCAGTTATGGTATAACATGTACCATACCTGTAGCTTGGAGACCTGCGCAGGTTAGTACTGACTGGTGATGGAGGCTGGCTGTGGGGTCCACCTGCCACCAGGCACGAATGCCGCCAAATGAGCTGCAGCATGGCAGTGCTATCAGAAGTACAGACTTTTTGAACACTATAAAATTTAAAGTTTAAAAATTGCGACATTTTTGCCAAATTTCCGTTTGTTTTTCATAAATAAGTACAACTCGTATCGCAGAAATGTTACCGCTGTCATAAAGTACAATATGTCACGAGAAAACATTCTCGGAATCAGTGGGATCCGGTGAAATGTTCCAGAGTTATTGTCACAGAAAGTGACAGTGGTCAGAATTGTATAATTTGGCCTGGCCGGGAAGGTGAAAACCGGCTCAAGGGTGAAAGGGTTAAAGAACAATAGCTATTTGGCCAACATGTTCTTAAATTATTCATTCTAAATTGTTTTCTGTATTAAAACAAAAAATCCTCTGAAGTAGGTTAGAAAATACGCTCTGTCCTATGTTACAGAATTGCAATGTATATGAAAAGAACGAGTGCTATACTGAGCCTCCGTAGAGAATCGGATTTTTTTTTCTTTTTTTCCCTCCATTCACCCATAGACTTGAATGGGTGAGTCTAATCTGATTTACAGAAGTTTTGCTTTCACATGCAACAATTGCTCATCTGCACGTCCCGATTGAATAGCATTGGTCAGCGTGGTGTCTGTTTTTTACACAGGCAGCACTTGGACCGAAAATACGGTTTTGTGAAGGAGCCCTGTGAGGCACAGGTTTCACACTGGGGGGCATACAGGAAAAGTTAATGACATGTTCCATTGTATTGTGCACTAAAAGTTTTTGCTTTTAGGGTGGAAGATGTCTGTATATACTGAGTGTTAGCCATCAGAGCCAGTGCAGTAGCGCAGTCTTGCAAATACTTCCGTCTGCAAAATATAAAGGGAACTTGCATTTCCTTCCTCCTCTCTAAATCGATTACATTGGGAATATAATTTAATCCTGAATACTGATCGTACATTCCAATGCACAATACTGCTTCAATTGAATTACACAGTTCTCCTGCAATATATGGACATGACCTGAGAACCTGAGATATGTCTGCGAGGAAGAAGTCTGACTTATTCTTGAGCTTTTCTTGCAACCCCAGAACCACGCACGGCGATCGATGGGCTGAGCAGGGTTCCTTGTGGATCTTTTGTTCCAGGTTGTTCATGGTCTCTAAGATCATTTGCTAAAAAGTAAAACTGAAAACTTTTAGAATGTACTGGCAAAGATGCTGTGCCACGATATATGGCATTGACTTGTTTTCTCAGTTTTACTTGGCAGTATAGGAGTGATGGATGTCACGAGTCACCTCTAGGACGGCATGAAGTGTTTGTGCCTTTAAGTCTGATGAAATCTAAGAAATACGTTTGCTCCATCTCTAAAATGTTTTTGATATCAGTGTAATGGATCTTTTGATTGTTTGCCATAAAATGCAGTTTGTTACATTCTTCAACGCCTGAGAAAAAACACAGATCGTCATCACTGTGCGGCACATAGAAAACTGTTGGCTGCATTTCATGTTTTATGCAAAAGATAACTTGTTAAGAAGGATAATATATTAAATCATTATTAATATAGATTTATTTTTTATGTATTAAGGTGAATCTGGATTGGGCAAGTCTACCTTGATTAACAGTCTTTTCTTGACGGATTTGTATCCTGAACGCATCGTCCCTGGTGCAGCTGGTGAGAAACTACACTGTCTGCTGTATGCCCAATATCACAATGCACAGTCTTTAAAGCATATTATTGCTTATAAATGAAAAATATATACTGCTGTAATCTGCAAGTTACAATAGCAAGATGCAGAATGCTGTTCAGTACCATGTTCATGACAAAACTCATGTAACATCAAGGGCGGACCTACCGCCCGTGCAGCCCGTTCATTGAACGGGGGCCCCGGGGGAGAAGGGGCCCCTCCAGCACCGCATGGCTAATTCATGGCTCCCAAGTTCCAACCGTCCCGATTACCGCGGGACAGTCCCGTTTTTGACACCCCCTCCCGCGTCCCGCACGGGACGCTGTTTTTCCCGCATTGCACAGAGCCGCCACGCCTCCCCTCCCCTCCCCATCCACCGACACAATGCTTGCCGTCCCAGATAGCGGCACTGCAGCCTGCAATGATGTGGCTGGGCTGTGTGTGTTCTGTGCGCAGAGGACCTGTGAGAGGGGAGGAGTCAGGGGTCATATGATCAGGAGCCGTGTCTGCCTGCACTCTGCAGGACCCTGCTGTGCTGGTTGTCATGGCGCTGGCTGGATGAGGTAAAGTTTCTGTGTAGGGTCAGTAGGGTTTTCAGTGTGAATGTAGCAGAGCCGCGCGTGTACGAGGCGTACGAAGCGGAGCCGCGTGTGTACGAGGCGTACAAAGTTGGCTTTTCCCACGGACACAGGAGTACATGGCAGAGCCCCGAGGAGCACTTTAAAACTCGCACATGACGTTCCACCGGAAGTGATGTGCTGGAAGCTGACCGGAAATGAGGTAATTTCATGAGGAGATTGTGATGGAACCAGGAATGCTTCAGATCCATCACCATGTCCTCCTCCGACAGCGCAGACAGCAGGATCGCCTTGGAATCAGGGATGCCGGCCATGTGAGCGGATCATGATATGTCCTGCAGCGGGAGGCTCAGGTGGGCATTACAATGGGAGCTGGGCCACTATAGAATCTTTCTCTGTTCTTTCTTTCTCATTCTCTGTTCTGTCTTTCTTTCTCTTTCTTTTTCTCTCTGTTCTTTCTTTCCCCTCTTTTTCTTTCTTTACTTCTTTCTTTCTCTCTCTGTTCTTTCTTCCCCTCTTTCTTTCTCTCTATCGCTCTGTTCTTTCTTTCCCCTCTTTCTTTTTCTCTCTGTTCTTTCTTTTTTTCTTTTTCTTTCTCTTTATTCTTTCTTTCAACCTCTTTCTTTCGCTCTCCCTCTGTTCTTTTTTCTGTCCCCACTTTCTTTCTATGTTCTTTCTTTCTTTTTCTCTGTTCTTTCCTTATTTCCCCTCTTTATTTTTCTCTGTTCTTTCACCTCTTTCTTTCGCTCTGTTCTTTCACCTCTTTCTTTCTCTCTCTCTTCTTTCTTTCTCTCTCGCTCGCCTTTCTTTCTTTCTTTCTTTCTTTCTTTCTTTCTTTCTCTGTTTTCTTTTTCTTTCTTTTACTTAGTACCAGTCAATATGCCCACAGTACCAGCCACTGCGCCCATAATGCCAACCAGAATGCCCCTAATAGCAATCGGTGTGATCAGCAGTGCTAAATGGGTGCGGTCGCGGCGTGGCCTAAAACTTGCGCCACAGCCTTTGTCCCTCTTTCCCTTCTTCAAAAGTTGGGAGGTATGCTAATTATTTACCTATTCAAATTTACCATTTGGAGCGCCATGGAGCCAGCCGAGGTGCAAGGAGGAGAGCAGCGCTGCGGGAGCGGGTCCTGAGAGTGCGAGAGCCGGTGCAGAGGAGCCAGCGCTGAGGTGAGATCAGTGCTGTGCTGCGCTGCCACTGTGGGGGAGGAGACAGACTGACTGTCACTCACTGTGCGTGTGGCGCTGGCCGGCCGTTGACTGCAGCAGCAGCACCAGCGTCAGTGTGTGTCTGTGAAGTCACTGTGTGCCATGCCCCATAACTAAATGCTGCAGCTCAGGAATGTGCGGACAGTGGATGGATCCTCTTGGTCTGGCCTGCCCTGCCTGCTCCAGGTAAGAGTACCAGAGCTGAGCAGGACTGAGGGACTGGGACCGAGGCAGGCATGATTTTGGAGGGCTCCTGGGGGAGAACTGAAGCATGGCAGGCATGATTTTTGGGGGGCTCTGTCTTGGGGGGGGGGGGGAACTGAAGCATGGCCTGGCTGCTCATGAATGTGGGGGCCCCTGGCCTGGGGAGAACTTGGAGCATGGCCTAGCTGCTCATGAATGGGGGGGGGGGGGCTGGCCTGTGGAGAAGCATGGCCTAACTGCTCATGAATGGGGGGGCTGGCCTGTGGAGAAGCATGGCCAGGCTGCTCATGAATTGGAGGGCCCCTGGCCTGGGGAGAAGCATGGCTTGGCTGCTCATGAATGGGGGGGGGCTGGCCTGGGGAGAACTTGTAGCATGGCCTGGCTGCTCATGAATGGGGGGCCCATGGCCTGGCTGCTCATGAATGGGGGGGGCTCTGGCCTGGGGAGAACTTGGAGCATGGCCTGGCTGCTCATGAATGGGGGGGCCTGGCCTGGGGAGACACATGGCCTGGCTGCTCATGAATTGGAGGGCCCCTGGCCTGGGGAGAAGCATGGCCTTGGCTGCTCATGAATGGGGGGGCCCCCTGGGGAGAAGCATGGCTGCTCATGAATGGGGGGGGCCCTGGGGGAGATGCTTGGCTGCTCATGGGGGGAGAAGAAACATGAATCGGGCGGCCCACATAGGGGGAGAAGCAGCATAAACTGGGGGGGCACATGGGGAGAAGCAGCATAAACTGGGGGGGCCACATAGGGCGAGAAGCACTATGTTAAAAGTAGACCGCATATGGGGGAGAGCATTATGAAACGAAGGGAAATGGGGGGTGCCTATATATATTACCTCGAGGCTGTCTTGGGCTATACACTGTGTGCAGAATTATTAGGCAAATGAGTACTTTGATCACATCATCCTTTTTATACATGTTGTCCTACTCCAAGCTGTATAGGCTTGAAAGCCAACTGCCAGTTATGTAAATCAGGTGATTTGCATCTCTGTAATGAGGGGTGTGGTCTAATGATATCAACACCCTATATAAGGTGTGCTTACGGTAATTATTAGGCAACTAGGCAGATGGATTTGAAGGACTCTGAAAAGTCAAAAATTGTGAGATGCCTTGCAGAGGGATGCAGCAGTCTTGAAATTGCCAAACTTTTGAAGTGTGATCACCGAACAATAAAGCGTTTCATGGCAAATATCCAACAGGGTCGCAAGAAGCGTGTTGATAAAAAAAGGCGCAAAATGCCCATGAATTGAGTAAAATCAAGCGTGAAGCTGCCAAGATGCCATTTGCCACTAGTTTTGCCATATTTCAGAGCTGCAACGTTACTGGAGTATCAAAAAGCACAAGGTGTGCCATTCTCGGGGACATGGCCAAGGTAAGGAAGGCTGAAAAACGACCACCTTTGAACAAGAAACATAAGATAAAACGTCAAGACTGGGCCAAGAAGTATCTTAAGACTGATTTTTCTAAGGTTTTATGGACTGATGAAATGAGAGTGACTCTTGATGGGCCAGATGGATGGGCCCGAGGCTGGATCAGTAAAGGGCAGAGAGCTCCACTCTGACTCAGACGCCAGCAAGGTGGAGGTGGGGTACTGGTATGGGCTGGTATCATCAAAGATGAACTTGTGGGACCTTTTCGGGTTGAGGATGGAGTGAAGCTCAACTCCCAGACCTACTGGCAGTTTCTGGAAGACACCTTCTTCAAGCAGTGGTACAGGAAGAAGTCGGTATCGTTCAAGAAAAACATGATTTTCATGCCGGACAATGCTCTATCGCATGCATCCAAATACTCCACAGCGTGGCTGGCCAGTAAAGGTCTAAAAGAAGAAAAAATAATGACATGGCCCCCCTGTTCACCTGATCTGAACCCCATAGAGAACCTGTGGTCCCTCATAAAACGTGAGATCTACAAGGAGGGAAAACGGTACACCTCTCGGAACAGTGTCTGGGAGGCTGTGGTGGCTGCTGCATGCAATGCAGTGTTGATCGTAAACGGATCAAGCAACTGACAGAATCGATGGATGGAAGGCTTGTGAGTGTTATCATAAAGAAAGGTGGCTGTATTGATCACTGTTTTTTTTTTTTGTTTTTTTTAAGTTTTTGATTCAGAAATGTTTATTTCTAAATTTTGTGTTATATTGGTTTACCTGGTGAAAATAAACAAGTGAGATGGGTATATATTTGTTTTTTATGAAGTTGCCTAATAAATCTGCACAGTAATAGTTACCTGCACAAACATATATCCTCCTAAGATAGCCAAATCTAAAAAAAAAGCCCACTCCAACTTCCAAAAATATTAAGCTTTGATATTTGAGTCTTTTGGGTTGATTGAGAACATATTTGTTGTTCAATAATAAAAAGAATCCTCTCAAATACAACTTGCCTAATAATTCTGGACACAGTGTATATGTTATTTAGAGGCTATACTGGGCTGTATATATTACCTGGAGGCTGTGCTGAGCTGTATATATTACCTGGAGGCTATGCTGAGCTGTATATATTACCTGGAGTGGAGGCTATGCTGGGCTGTATATATCACCTGGAGGCTGTGGTGGGCTGTATATATTACCTGAAGGCTATGCTGGGCTGTATAGATTAACTGGGGACTGTGCTGGGCTGTATAAATTAACTGGAAGCTGTGCTGGGCTGTATATATTACCTGGAGTCTGTGCTGGGCACTGTGTATATTACCTGAAGGCTGTTGCTGGACTGTATATATTAACTTGAGGCTATGCTGGGCTGTATGTTATTTGAATGCTGTGCTGGGCTGTATATATTAACTAAAGGCTATGCTGGGCTGTATACCATATTTTATTTGGAGGCTGTGCTGGGCTGTATATATAAACAACTAGAGGCAATGCCTCGAAAAATTTCTTGCACAGGGGCCCACTACAGTCTGTCTGCCTCTGCCATATTGGTCATTTTTGACATATTGGTTAATTTTGATCAGGATTCAATATAAATGACCCCCCAGGAGATGCTGGAATTTATCTAACTAATATAGCTGAAAAAAAGCATTCTGTAGCTTGCTATGTACTGCGATATATAGAGGTAGCAGAGACTAAACAGGCTGTCGTTTAGAGTGGTGGTGTTTGAGACGGAAGCAGAACTTCATAAGAAAAAAATCTATAAAAAATATGCACAGATTTTAGTTGAGTATTTTGGTTTGCTATGTCAACACTTTTGTAACTATTTTTGATTTTTAACCCCTTCCTGACATCAGACGTACTATCCCGTCCATAGGAACCGGGCCCCTATGCCCATGGACGGGATAGTACGTTTAGCGCGATCAGCGGCGCCCACGTGGTGAGCGCCGCTGATCGCGGCCGGGTGTCAGCTGATTATCACAGCTGACACCCGGCTTTATGTGTCAGGGGCGGTCACGGACCGCCCCCGACACGTTAACTCCTTGCACACCGCGATCACCGTGTACCGGGAGTTAAAGGGAAGCATCGGCAGGGAGGGGGCTCCCTCCATGCTTCCCTGAGCCCCCCACGGCAGCGCAATGTGCAGTGCTGCTGCGGGGGACTCCTTTCCTCCAGGCCCCCGGATCCAAGATGGCGACGGGGGCCTTCGGGGGCCTGGAGGAAGCTGGCTTCCTCAGTGCCTGCAAAGCGCAGGAATGAGGAAGCCTTGTGCACTGCCTGTGACAGATTGCTGATCTGTCAGAGTGATCTGTGATGTGACAGATCAGCGATCTGTCACAGGACAGTGATGTCCCACCTGGGACTATGTAATAAAGTAAAAAAAAAAATTAAAGTGTAAAAATAATTTAAAAAAAATTGCCAAATAAATTAGTAAAAAAAAATAAAAAAATATTCCCCAATAAATTCATTTTTTGAAAATAAAAAAACCCCAAAACAATAAAAGTACACATATTAGGTATTGCCGCGTCCGTAACGACCCGCCCTATAAAACTGTCCCATTAGTTAACCCCTTTAGCGAACCCCTTAAAAAATAAAAAACGAAGCAAAAAATAATGATTTATCATACCGCCAAACAAAAAGTGTAATAACGCGCGATCAAAAAAGACGCATATAAATATCCATGGTACCGCTGAAAACGTCATCTTGTTCCGCAAAAAAACGAGCCACCACACAGCATCATCAGCGAAAAAATAAAAAAGTTATAGCTCGCAGAATAAAGCGATGCAAAAATAATTATTTTTTATATAAAATAGTTTTCATTGCATAAAACCGACAAAACATAAAAAAACGACCTAAATGAGGTATCGATGTAACCGTACTGACCCGAAGAATAAAACCGCTTTAACAATTTTACTGCACGCGGAACGGTGTAAACGCACTCCCCCAAAAGAAATTCATGAAACGCTGGCTTTTGTTCATTCTGCGTCCCAAAAATCGGAATAAAAAGCGATCAAAAAATGTCACATGCCCGAAAATGGTACCAATAAAAACGTCAACTCGTCCCGCAAAAAATAAGACCTCACATGACTCGGTGGGTCAAAATGCGGAAAAATTATAGCTCTCAATATGTGGTGATGCAAAAACTATTTTTACAATAAAAAGCGTCTTTTAGCGTGCGACAGCTGCCAAAAATAAAAACCGCCATAAATAGTAAATCAAACCCCCCATTATCACCCCCTTAGTTAGGGAAAAATAATAAAATTAAAAAAATGTATTTATTTCCATTTTTCCGCTAGGGTTAGGGTTAGGGCTTGGGTTAGGGCTGAGATTAGGGTTAGGGATGTGTTGGGGTTCGGTTGGAGTTAGAATTGGGGGTTTCCACTGTTTGGGAACATCAGGGGCTCTCCAAATGCAACATTGCGTCTGATCTCAATTCCAGAAAATTCTGAGTTGAAAAAGTCATATGGTGCTCCTTCACTTCCAAGCTCTGCCATGCGCCCAAACAGTGTTTTACCCCCACATGTAGGGTATCAGCCTACTCAGGACAAATTGCAAAACAGTTTTTGGGGTCCAATTTCTCCTGTTACCCTTAGGAAAATAAAAAATTGGGGGCAAAAATATCATTTTTGTGGAAAAAAATGATTTTTTAATTTTCACGTCCGAGCGTTATAAACTTCTGTGAAGCCCTTGGAGGTTCAAAGTGCTCACCTCACATCTAGATAAGTTCCGTGGGGGGGTCTAGTGTCCAAAATGGGGTCCCTTGTTGGGAGTTTCAATAGTTTAGGTACATCAGGGGCTCTCCAAACGCACATGACACCCGCAGACCATTCCATCAAAGTCTGCATTCCAAAATGGCACTGCTTCCCTTCCGAGCCCCGACGTGTGTCCATACAGTAGTTTTCTCCCACATATGGGGTGTCAGCGTACTCAGGACAAATTGGACAACAACTTTTGCGGTCCAATTTCTCCTGTTACTCTTGGGAAAATGAAAAAATTGGGGACTAATTGATCATGTTTGTGGAAAAAATACGATTTTTTTATTTTCATGCCCGGGCATTATAAACTTCTGTGAAGCCCTTGGAGGTTCAAAGTGCTCACCTCACATCTAGATAAGTTCCGTGGGGGGGTCTAGTGTCCAAAATGGGGTCCCTTGTTGGGAGTTTCAATAGTTTAGGTACATCAGGGGCTCTCCAAACGCACATGACACCCGCAGACCATTCCATCAAAGTCTGCATTCCAAAATGGCACTGCTTCCCTTCCGAGCCCCGACGTGTGTCCATACAGTAGTTTTCTCCCACATATGGGGTGTCAGCGTACTCAGGACAAATTGGACAACAACTTTTGCGGTCCAATTTCTCCTGTTACTCTTGGGAAAATGAAAAAATTGGGGACTAATTGATCATGTTTGTGGAAAAAATACGATTTTTTTATTTTCATATTTTATTTTTAGTTCCTTAGGGGGTCTAGTTTTCAAAATGGGGTCATTTGTGGGGGGTTTCCACTGTTTAGGTACATTAGGGGCTCTCCAAAGGCAACATGACACCCGCAGACCATTCCATCAATGTCTGCATTCCAAAACGTCACTACTTCCCTTCCGAGCCCTGACGTGTGTCCATACAGTAGTTTTCTCCCACATATGGGGTGTCAGCGTACTCAGGACAAATTGGACAACAACTTTTGGGGTTCAATTTCTCCTGTTACCCTTGGGAAAATAAAAAAAATGGTGACTAAAAGATCATGTTTGTGGAAAAAATACAAATTTTTTATTTTCACGCCCGGGCGTTATAAACTTCTGTGAAGCACTGGGGGGTTCAAAGTGCTCACCACACATCTAGATAAGTTCCTTGGGGGGTCTAGTTTCCAAAATGGTGTCATTTGTGGGGGGTTTCCACTGTTTAGGTACATCAGGGGTTTTCCAATTGCGACATGGTGTCCGATCTCAATTCCAGCCAAAAACGTCAAATGGCGCTGCTTCCCTTCCGAGCTCTGCCATGCGCCCAAATAGTGGTTTACCCCCACATGTGGGGTATCAGCGTACTCAGGACAAATTGCACAATAACTTTTAGGGTCCTGTTACCCTTGGGAAAATAAAAATTGGGGTGAAAAGATCATTTTTGTGGAAAAAATATGATTTTTTTTAATTGTACCGCTGTACGTTATAAACTTCTGTAAAGCCCTTGTGGGTTCAAAGTTCTCACCACATATCTAGATAAGTTCCTTGGGGGGTCTAGTTTCCAAAATGGGGTCACTTGTAGGGGGTTTCCACTGTTTAGGTACATCAGGGACTCTCCAAACGTGACATGGCGTCCGATCTGAATTCCAGCCAATTTTGAATTGAAAAAGTCAAACTGCGCTCCTTCCATTCTGAGCTCTGCCATGCGCCGAAACAGTCGTTCCCCCCCCCCCCACAAATCAAGTATCAGCGTACTCAGGACAAATTGCACAATAACTTTTGCAGTCCAATTTCTCCTGTTACCCTTGGTAAAATAAAAAAAATTGAACCTGAAGTATTTTTTTTGTGAAAAAAAGTTAGATGTTCATTTTTTTTTAAATATTCAAAAAAATTCCTGTGACGCACCTAAAGGGTTAATAAACTTCTTGAATGTGGTTTTGAGCACGTTAAGGGGTGCAGTTTTTAGAATGGTGTCACTTTTGGGTATTTTCTATCATATAGACCCCTCAAAGTGGCTTCAAATGTGATGTGGTCCTAAAAATAAAATGGTGTTGTAAAAATGAGAAATCGCTGGTCAACTTTTAACCCTTTTATAACTTCCTAACAAAAAAAAATTTTGGTTCCTAAATTGTGCTGATGTAAAGTAAACATGTGGAAAATGTTAGTTATGAAGTTTTTTGTGCACTGTATCTCTGTGATTTAAGGGCATAAAAATTCAAAGTTGGAAAATTGCCAAATTTCCGTTTTTTTCACAAATAAACGCAAGTTATTTGAATGAAATTTTACCACTAACATGAAGTACAATATGTCACGAGAAAACAACGTCAGAATCACCGGGATCCATGGAAGCGTTCCAGAGTTATGACCTCATAAAGGTACAGTGGTCAGAATTGTAAAAATTGGCCCGGTCATGAACGTGCAAACCACCCTTGGGGGTGAAGGGGTTAGTGTGTCATTGGAAAGAGAAGAGAACAGGGAATCTGATGTTTGGCTGTGATTCCGGTGCTTCACTTTATATCGTACATCCAGAACAATATGGTCTTGAATTCTTGACGTTTGTACTTGTCATCTCATTTGTTTTTTTTTACCCTATTAGATAAAATTGAGCGCACAGTAGAGATTGAAGCATCTACAGTGGAGATTGAGGAAAGAGGTGTAAAGTTGCGTCTTACAGTTGTCGACACCCCAGGCTATGGCGATGCAATGAACTGTGAAGACTGGTCAGTAAATATTACACTGGTTAACTTTTTTAAATTATTCAATGTATTATTAGACGCTTCAGTCTTGTTCACACTGCATTTATATAATGCTTTTAGGGAGGATCATCTGGATTTTTAATAGGAATTCAGACTGGACCTTCTACTGAGACTTTAAGTGGAATGACACAAACTAAGTTAAAAAATTGGAAAAAGTTCTTAATACGCTTGCTAAATTCAGTGGGTGGTACAAAAAAACTAAATTTTCATCTAAATACTGTGGGGATACTTGCACTTTGATAACTGCTGGGGATCCATGCAGTCATGAGTTTTTATCTGTCAAATAGGCAAAGTTTATTGGACTTTGTCTTTAAATTAAACAACCTTTCTCTGGCCTAAATGAAAACAGAAGAAACACAGTGCTTTTCCACACTGAAAGCAAAAAAAAAATCCCAGAGTCTCCACCAGACAGCAGTGCAGGTCCTGCTTCAAGCTTGGTCAGCTCTGCTCACATTTGCTGGTTCCTCACCAGCCCCAATTCTACACACCACTCTGAGGCATCACAAACTGCCTTGAAATAGGTCCTTCAATCCATGGAGTGAAGATATGGGAGCGGCCAGTCTCACCCAGATCTTGAGGCCACTCCTAAATCCTGAACCCAAAAATCCGGTCCCTTTAAAAGCATATTCACAGCCACGTATTGATGCTGGAGCCTTCTCTCCAGGATTTGCATCACTGAGGCTAACCGTCTTGGTGACACATACTCCTATCCAGGAGTTGTCCAGCTTTTGTCTTACAATTCCTATTCCTATTTAATGCCATAATCTAATTTATTTTCTAATATACTTTAATTTAAAAGTCCCTAACTACACAGTCTAATTGTTTTATTTTACTACTTCCTTTTTGATGATGCTTTGTTTTGAGAATCCGAGTGCAAGTTAGGACACTCAAAAGAAGTGTCATCAGGGAGCAGAGGCTGCGGTCTCTGCCCCTGCTCCATCCCTGAAACTAAATGTCATCAGTGACCTTACGGAGACTAGCATCGACCAAGCAAGTGAGATCACTTACGGTGACGTCTCTGTACGCCGGGTAATCCTCTTGTGCTGCACACTTACAGTACGTTCTGTTGCCATCTCGTTCTGATGAGAGCCGGTGAGAGAATGCACGTTCATTGTGCCCATCACACAGTGACACAGAATCTACTGCGCATCTGTCGGAATTTACAACCGAAATGCTTGGTAGCACAAGGACTAGCCCAGCTCTTGAAACAAAGGTCACTGATGATTCATTTCAGGGAGGGGGCAGGGGTTGTTTCAATGAGGGCAGCCTCAGCTCTCTGAAGGTGCTTCGTATGATTATCCAAGCATGCTCTTGGATTCTCCTCATCAAAAAGGAAGTTGTAAAAAAAATATATAACGCAGTTAGTCTAGTGAGGGCATGATGGGAACTTTTTAATGTATGTTAAAAATTAGTTTAAATTATTCCAGTAAATAGATGGGCATTTAGGACCAGCCCTATAAATTCCATATACCTTTTCTGTTGTGCTGCAAAACCTGCAAAAAGCTATTGTTTGGCCCCTTTTTTAACAAAATTGTAAATGAGAGAACTTAAAAGCTGATTATTCATTTCTGGGGGGGAGCCCTTTTGCCTTGTACATGGCAGGAGATTTGGAGGAATGCAGCTAAGACCTCCATGTGCTTCGCTTTTATGGGAAATCAATTTAAGATACTTATGTTTTAGTACCACATGCCTTCACTATTATAGAAACTTGACCCTAGCATTCCTAATTGTGGTTGGAGGTGTGGTAATACTGAAGGTGACTTACCCCACTTGTTCTGGGCATGTGCAACTTTTAATAATTTTTGGTAAGTTAAGACTCATACTCAAGGTCTCTGGCCTTCAGATACCCATAGATCACAAATGTTATCTGCTGAATATCCCACCACATCAGATTAGTCTTAAATCATGGCAGCATTTACTACACATGACCAGTGCGGCGAGATGTCTGAAAGCACGTGAATGAGGTTGGTTCAACCCCCATCAAATAATGAGCTACACGTGCACATACAAGATATACGGAGCATGGAATACCTTACAGCCCTTAACCTCTTCCCGACCGCCGACAGTAGATAAACGTTGGCGCTTGCTGGGCTTTGTGCATCGCCAACGTTTATCTACTTTCGGCGGTTTTGTGCCCCCCGGGACCCCCACATACCTTACAACGCGGGGATCCCGGTGCACAATGCATGCTGGGACCCCCGACGTCATCGAGACCTGATTGGTTCAGGTCCCGATGACGTCAGCGTCACAGCAGCCAATGGGAGCGATCGCTGGGAAAGCTGCTTGTTTCCCGGCGATCTCGCTCATTGTAACGTGGCTTCTCCTCTGATCTAACACTGACAGATGAATAGAGGTGAAGCAGCGTTACTGTGTGACTAGATCGCTGCCTGGCACAGCTGATCGCTGCCTGGCACAGCTGTGCCAGGCAGCGATCTTGTCACACAGTAACGCTGCTTCACCTCTGATCATCTGTCATTGTGAGATCAGAGGAGAAGTCGCGTTATTATGTGCCAGGCAGCGATCTTGTCACATAGTAACGCTGCTTCACCCCTGATCATCTGTCAGTGTGAGATCAGAGGAGAAGTGGCGTTACTATGAGTCAGATCGCAGGGCAGCGATCTTGTCACAAAAATAAAAATAAAGAAAAAAAAAAGCAGGTACACAGGTTAGGGTTAGGGCTAGGGCTGGGATTAAGGTTATGGGTGTGTTGGTGTTAGGTTTGTGGTTAGGGTTATGGTTAGGGCTGAGATTAGGGTTAGGGGTGTGTTGGCGTTAGGGTTGGAATTAGAATTGGGGGTTTCCACTGTTTAGGTACATCAGGGGCTCTGTAAATGCAATATGACGCCCGCAGACCATTCCATCAAAGTCTGCATTTCAGAACGTCACTACTTCCCTTCCGAGCCCCACCTTGTGCCCAAACAGTAGTTTTCTCCCACATATGGGGTACCAGCGTACTCAGGACTCAGGACAAATTGGACAACAACTCTTAGGGTCCAATTTCTCCTGTTACCCTTGTGAAAATAAAAATTGGGGGCTAAAAGATCATTTTTGTGGAAAAAAAAAATGATTTTTTTTATTTTCACGCCTCTACATTATAAACTTTACTGAAACACTTGGGGGTTCAAAGTGCTCACCACACATCTAGATAAGTTCCTTGGGGGGTCTAGTTTCCAAAATGGGGTCACTTGTGGGGGGTTTCCACTGTTTAGGTACATCAGGGGCTCTGCAAACGCGACATGACACCCGCAGACCATTCCATCAAAGTCTGCATTTCAGAACGTCACTACTTCCCTTCCGAGCCCCACCGTGTGCCCAAACAGTAGTTTTCTCCCACATATAGGGTACCAACGTACTCAGGACAAATTGAATCAGATCTTTTTTTATTAAACATTCAGGAATCAATACAGAAAGAATATGACATCTTATATAGCTAGTAAAAATTACATTGAGAGCAGATATTATTTAAAGGGTAAAACTCTTCCTGTGTAAGAATAAATAAAAAGAAGAAATCTCAAAACACAGATATTTGCATAAAATTGAGCCTATAAACAACATGGCTCCACAAATAAACAAAAATCAAAATTATGCATCAGTGCCTCATTTCAGCGGGAAAACCATCCCCGCCAGCCGCGCTACTCCGCATCATATTTCGCCCCGCCCCCCACGGATATCAGGTCCAATCCACCCCAGCCCCCTCCCACCACTCAGGACAAATTGGACAACAACTTTTGGGTCCAATTTCTCCTGTTACCCTTAGGAAAATAAAAATTGGAGGCTAAAAGATCTTTTTTGTGGAAAAAAAATGATTTTTTTTTATTTTCACGGCTCTACATTATAAACTTTAGTGAAACACTTGGGGGTTCAAAGTGCTCACTAGACATCTAGATAAGTCCCTTGGGGGGTCTAATTTCCAAAATGGGGTCACTTGTGGGGGGTTTCCACTGTTTAGGTACATCAGGGGCTCTCCAAATGCGACATGGCATCCGATCTCAATTCCAGCCAATTCTGCATTGAAAAAGTCAAACGGCACTCCTTCCGTTCTGAGCTCTGCCGTGTGCTCAAACAGTGGTTTAGCCCCACATACGGGGTATTGGCGTATTCGGGAGAAATTGCACAAAAAATTTTGTGGTTCATTTTTTCTTTTTACACTTGTGAAAATAAAAAAAAATGGTTTTGAAGTAAAATGTTTGTGAAAAAAAGTTAAATGTTTATTTTTTCCTTCCATATTCCATTCATTCATGTGAAGCACCTGAAGGGTTAATAAACTTCTTGAATGTGGTTTTGAGTACATTGAGAGGTGCAGTTTTTAGAATGGTGTCAATTTTGGGTATTTTCTGTCATATTGACCCCCCCCAAACTCACTTCAAATGTGAGGTGGTCCCTAAAAAAAATGGTGTTGCAAATTTTGTTGTAAAAATGAGAAATCGCTGGTCAACTTTTAACCCTTATAACTTCCTAAAAAAAAAAAAAAATTATGTTTCCAAAATTGTGCAGATGTAAAGTAGACATGTGGGAAATGTTATTTATTAACTATTTTGTGTGATATCACTCTCTGATTTAAGGGCATAAAAATTAAAAGTTTGAAAATTGCAAAATTTTCTAATTTTTCGCCAAATTTTGATTTTTTTAACAAATAAGTGCAGATCATATCTAAAAATTTTTACCACCATCATGAAGTACAATATGTCATGAGAAAACAATGTCAGAATCAGTAGGATCCATTGAAGCGTTCTAGAGTTATGACCTCATAAAGTGACACTGGTCAGAATTGGAAAAATTGGCCCGGTCATGAAGGCAAAAACAGGCTCGGGTGCGAAGGGGTTAAAATAATACAGTAGAGCGTTTTGGAGGAGTTTAGTCTCTTTGAGAAACATATTGTGTACACAGGGACTGTTAAAGGGAATCTGTCACCCCATTTTTGGCCTATAAGATGCGGCCACAGCCGTCAGGGGCTTATCTACAGCATTCTGTAATGCTGTAGATAAGCCACTGATGTAACCTGAAAGAGAAGAAAAACAAGTTAGATTATAATCACCGGGAGGAGTGGTCCGGCGCCTCCCGTCTTCTAATGATGACGTCCTCCTTCTTACTTCTGCCGCGGCTCCTGCACAGGCGTTTTTACTCTGCCGGTGGCCGCAGCTTATAGGCCGAAAATGGGGTGACAGATTCCCTTTAAGATACCCAGTTATGAAGAGTACTGCAGGAATTATCTGAGATAGAATTGCTCCTTAATTGCTCTCTTCCCTTTTTTTTCTGTGTAGTCATTGTCTATATTCAATTCTAAGAATAAGACTGCATAGTGTTGCGTCCACATATTGTCTTTTGAAGATGGCAGTTTTTCATGTTACATTAAGTATCGAATGCTACTACTCGGAGTTCTTTGTCTTTTCTATTCTGTAACCTATGAAATTTCAATAAAAATTAGTTATATTAAAGCAAATTGAGTTTCAGTCCACGGGCTTCATAAATCAGAAACGGTCTCCATTTTAGCTCCTGGTTCCTGCGTAGTTTTGGAGAAAACATACTTTAAAAAGGCAGCTTGGGGACCTTATGACTATAATAAGTTGGAGATGAAGGTCCCCACCAGCTACTTAACATCAGTCCCCTAGATTGAAAGTTTTTTCCGATGTGCATGTATAGTCAGAGACTTGTTAGTGAAGGGGAGTAGCATGGGGAGAACCTGCTGATGACCAGCCTCTTGCCGTAGTCATCACCAACCATCTTAGTACAGTATGTTTTCTGTGAAATGCCCACAGAGTTTGAGTGAAATATCTGCAGACATATTTTTCAAAGGTTTTATAGATCACAGACTGAATATGAGTCAACAGTGTGATGCAGCAGCAAAAAAGGCAAATGCAATTCTAGGATGTATTAACAGAAGCATACAGTCTAGATCACGTGAAGTCATTATTTCCCTCTACTCCTCTTTGGTCAGACCTCATCTGGAATATTGTGTCCAGTTTTGGGCACCACATTTTAAAAAAGACATCAACAAACTGGAGCAAGTTCAGAAAAGAGCAAACAGAATGGTGACTGGTCTGCAAACCCTGTCTTATGAGGAAAGGTTGCAGGATTTGGGATTGTTTAGTTTGCAAAAGAGAAGACTGAGAGGAGACTTAATAGCTGTCTACAAATATCTAAAGGGCTGTCACATTGTAGAAGGATCAACTTTATTCTCATTTGCACAAGGAAAGACTAGAAGCAATGGGATGAAACTGAATGGGAGGAGACACAGATTAGATATTAGAAAAAACTTTTTGACAGAGTGATCAATGAGTGGAACAGGCTGCCACGAGAAGTGGTGAGTTCTCCTTCAATGGAAGTCTTCAAACAGAGGCTGGACAGACATCTGACTGGGATGATTTAGTGAATCCTGCTTTGAGCAGGGGTTGGACCAGATGGCCCAGGAGGTCCCTTCCGATTCTACGATTCTATGATTCTATGACTTATGTTATGAAATGAGTGACTCTTGACTGACCAGATGGATGGGCCGTGGCTGATCAGTAATGGACACAGATCTCCACTTCGGTCTTGTAATGTGATGGGCTGGTGGTATTAAAGATGAGCTAGTTGGACCTTTTCAGGATAAAGATGAACTCAACATCAATTCCCAAACCTAATGCCAGTTTCTAGCAGACTTTTTCTAACAAGCAGTGGTAGAGGAAAAAGTCTGCATCTTTCTAGAAAACCCTGATTTTTATGCAGGGCAATGCTCCATCGCAGCATCAAAACCTTACTGCTTGGCTAGCCATTTCTTGGCCCAGTCTTGACGTTTCTCCTTCGGTGTCTTGTTCAGTGATAGTCGGGCTCAGCCTCCTCACCTCGGCCATGTCTCTGAGCACCGTGTACTTCTGGGCCTCCGGGAAGGCTGCGGGTCTGGAATATGACAGCACTGAAGAATAATGGCTTCCTGGTCGCTTCACGTTTCTTCTCAAGTCTTTGGCAGTTAATGCATCTTTTTTGAGAGTGTTTTGACTATTTGCTACAAATTTGGATGGTTCTGTGATCATGCCCGAAAATATCTTAGCAATTTGCAGATTGCTGCATCCATAAATAAGACTTGTGACAATTTTTAATTTTCAGAGTTCGATACGTTTGTTAACCATTTTGTCTGAGGATAAAAAGCAGCCTAATTATTTTGCACACCTTGAAGATTATTGTATCCGTAGGCCTCATCCACGTCTTTACACACATACACCTCACCTGATCTGCTTTATCCAAGAAGCATTCAGGTTTAAAAGTAATCAATTGCCTAATAATTCTGCCCACAGTGCAAAGCAAATCAACTAAATAGTGAGAGTTTTTTAAGGGTCAATGATCTTTATTTACTAGTGAAAAATAGCAAGGTCACTGATAATTTACACTGAGCATCAGATTTCTTATCCAGAAAATGTTCCTCTTGTGAGCACCCTGACTAAGATCATCGCTCACATCTGCGTCCAGCTGTTCTCCATTGCCCACATCCACTAGTAATGTTACACTAAAGCCCCCGTCATACACCGCGATCTCGCTAGCGAGATCGCTGTGTGTGACACTTACCAGCGACCGCTCCCCCCTCTCTGGGTTTCGCTGATCGTCCTGGAATGGCCAGGACATTTTTTTGATCGCTGGTCTCCCACTGGCCAGCACTCATCGCTGCGTGTGGCAGGCGGGAGACCAGCGATCAGCGAGCTGGTGCTGGTAACTAAGGCACACATCAGGATTCTAAGCGGTGCGCAGCGCTTAGAAACCCGATGTGTACCTTGGTTACTAGCTCCCTGCACCAGCGCGCTGGTAACTAAGGTACACAGTGGGTAACTAAGCGACGTGCGTCGCTTGTTACCCGCGTGCCACTGGTCCTGATCGTTAGTGAAGCTGCCTGTTTGACAGCTCACCAGCGATCATGTAGCGACACACCAGCGATCCTGACAAGGTCATATCGTTGTCGGGATCGCTGGTGAGTCGCTATGTGTGACGGGGCCCTAACTCCGCAGTAATCTGTAGTATACGGCTGCGGGAATGTGCAATAATCATTTTTGTAGAAATTGTCAAGAAACCTATCCATAGTGGAATGTGTACTGCAGCCTTTGGTAGACGGACCAACGTTTTATTCTGTTTGGCTGCACTTTTAGAAGTTCCCTATGCTATAAAAGAAAAATTAGGTGTAGACACACATATGATTGGGAACTAGCTGTAAAATCTCAGACTTTTGAAGTGTAATTACCTACACAGAAGGTATCATTATGGCAAATAACACCTCAGTATATCTCCTCTCACTGCTGCAGACATCCTATCACAGTCAAAGTACAAAAACTTCTAATAAAAGCCATTGGTGGTCTTAGCCTGCAGTCAATGGGCTACGACTGCGTAGAAACCAACAGTGGCAAATATTATATATGACTTAGAGTTATCATGTTTTTTAATGGGTAAAGTTGCAAAGTAAGTTCTATGTAGAACAAATAACTTTGCAATTTACCACTTACTAAAAATACTCTTTGTTCTGAAGAACGGGTAGAGCAGAGGTCCCCAACCTTTCAGACTATGAAAGACCATTCATCTATGAAAGAGGGTTGTGAGCCACATCCTGCTTCTGCCCCACTCACGGTAGTGACAACCAGAGCCCCCATTACTGGTATAATTACAGTCAAAGCTTTTCCACTGAAATCACACCAAGGCAGTAAGCCAAGCTTCAGGGCTTCCTATCTTACCCCCAATTCAGATCTGTTCTCCTGTGCAGGGCTACACACAAGTCACCATCTGGAGATCTGCTCTTAAAGGGAATCTGTCACCCCTTTTTTGAGATATCATATAATGATATCATTCAATTGTGTGTCACATAAGGATTCTCTTAGTACTTTTGCTTCCCCCTGAACCCGCACCTATCATGCATAAATACCTTTCTTTATCGCCTTATTGGGGGACACAGAATACCATGGGTGTATGCTGCTGCTGCTAGGAGGCTGACACTATGCAAAACAAGAAAATTAGCTCCTCCCCGGCAGTATACACGCACCGACAGGCACTAGGCACCTCAGTTTGTGCTTAGTGTCTGTAGGAGGCGGACCGGGATCTTCCCAGATCCGCAATTAACCTTTCTTTCCTTTAGGTGTTCTAGTGGAACTTTTTTAATTTTTTTTTTTTTTTTTTTTTGTCTTTTGTTTTGCAGATTCATGTCGGGAAACAGGGTGGAAGTTCACCCTGCTTTCCCATATCAGGCGGCTGAGCGAGCAGTGTGGCTGATCCTACATCGCAACTCTCAGTACGCTGGCAGGACTGTTTCCCATATCACCTCCTGGTGCTACGGGATGTGGACAGGTGGCTGGTCCTTGCCAAAATCCCCCTCCTCACCCCTCTCTCGGGACAGGGCTGAGAGGAAGACGGCGATCGCAGGATTCCCCTCGTCATCAAGAGGTTCATGCAGTCTTCTGCAGGATGCGGGTACAGAGGACAGCGGCTTGCCACTACCCTTGTGGGGCCCCTGTGATCACCCTCTTCAGGGACAGCAGGTAAGTGCCTGTATGACCCCTTCAGCCTGCAGCATCTACTGAGGCACATCGATGGAGGAACAGCAGATCTCATTTTTAAATCTCCCGCCCTCCCCCCCTGCCTGACGGGCGCCGCTCTCATCAGCCGCGGCTCTCCATAGATACTCACGTGCTTAGGACAGGGTTTTCTATCCCTGTCCTCACAGCTGGGCAGGTTTTTTTCCACAGCGTCTACGCACAGTACCTCCATTCAGGTTTTTCTCTTCATTTCCGGGACTATTCATCACGGGGCTGCAGTGCCGTTTTTTTTGTACTTTCGCTTTCGGCCCCGCTTTCAGAGCGCCTCCTCTCTCTCTGAGCGCGCTGTTCTCGCGCCTTTTTTAGCCCATAACAGGGCTCCTCTTCCCTGCTGCTGGGGTCAGATCCAATTGCGGCTCAGCCGCTAAGCTCCGCCCTCCGCCCACCTCATCGGACATTTCCTGGTTGTTCGGTCCTGGCTTTCTGCGCTGCTTGGGGGACACTTCAGCATTTCTGCTACTCGCCGGAACTAGGTAGGCTCTGCTCTGTGCAAAAATATTAGCCCTCCTCCGCAGTTATTCCCCAATTTTCGCAGGCCATTCAGCGCAGTCTTTTCCTTATGCCCAACCCTGCAGGGGTACTCTTTTTCCGGCCCACCGCTATTCATTACGCCTGTGCGCGCTGTAAAAAGAAGTGGGCTTCGGGTCAGCCATCTCCTTTCTGCCCGTCCTGCAGTCCTTCGGCTATGTCGGCCTCTCAGGAGCACACAGATTCCCGTGATGAGGGTACGTCCTCTCTCCCAGACTGGGCCGTGGCTATGTCCCAGTCGGTTTACGATCTGACCAAAGTCTCTCAGTCCCTGGTCCAGGTCCTAGAACGTTTGCCTCAGCTTTCTACAGCCACCGCTGCGCCGACCACCACTCAAGGTGAGTCGTCCGCTCCTGACCACGACCTTCACAGGGGCAGGCCAAGTAGGATTTCTAGGAAGCGTCTCCTATCGGGCTTGTCCTCCAGTTCGTTAGGCCCATCTGCTTCACACAGGTGTCCTTCTCTTTCTGAGGATGACCTTAGGTCAGACGACGATCGACAATCGGGGTCTAGCTCAGAAGCAGACGACATGTCTAAGACTCGAAATATGGTCGATAGTCTTCTTTCAGCTATCTTCCAAACCCTGGAGATTAAGCAGGACAGGCCCATTACTCAGGAATGTTCTATACCATTTAAACGATCTAGGCCGCCACCCAAGACTTTCCCAAACCACCAAGAGTTTGATACGACTCTAGCCAAACATTGGGAGCACCCCGAGCAACGCTTTTCGGGCCGCAGGTATTTGGATGTCCTGTACCCATTTGAGGCTGATTTGCTTTCAAAATGGACCAAAGCCCCTGAGGTGGACCCTCCCGTTTCTCGCATAGCCTCTAAGACGGTTCTGTCCCTTCCAGACGGGGCATCGCTTAAGGACCCAACAGACAGGCAGCTAGAATCTTTGGCGAAGTCTATTTTTGAGGCCTCCGGCGCTTCCCTCTGCCCTATTTACGCCTCCTCCTGGGTGGCTACAGTCATTTCGGCTTGGGCAAAAATTCTTCGCAGGGGCATCTTAGCAGCAGCTCCCAAGGATGAGCTGGCAGACCTAGCAGATCAGATTAATCATGCAGGTAAATACCTCTTAGCCGCCTCCTTAGATGCGGCCGGTTGCGTAGCAAGGGCTAACAGCAATATAGTGGCTGTACGCCGAGTTCTTTGGTTAAAATCTTGGAATGCGGATACCACCTCTAAGAAGTCGCTCACCAATCTGCCCTTCCATGGTTCTCGGCTCTTTGGGGCCAAGCTGGATCAAATAATTTCGGATGCCACGTGGGGGAAAAAGTACTTCACTCCCCCAGTCTCGACCACAACGTTTTTTTAATAGAAAGGGTTTTCAGGGCTTTAGGCCCTTTCGTCCGTTCTCGTCCACAGAGAGATCGGCCCAGCAAGAGCGTGCGTCCGCTTCCAGGGAGCGTGAGCAGAAGAAACCTTCTTACAAGCCCGCTCCCCGATGGAGATCTAGAGGACAATACTCCAGGTCATCAGGTGCCCGTTCCGGTAGGTTTGCTTCCAAGTGACGGGGCACCCCCACCTGGAAGTGTTTCCAGGGTGGGAGGCAGACTTTCCTTTTTCGTGGACGCTTGGCTGTCGGTTGTCGACAACGCTTGGGTCAGGGAAATCATCGCATCCGGTTACAAGATCGAATTTTCTTCCCCGCCAGACAGGCGTTTTTTCCTGTCGCGACCTCCAAAACAACGGTCCCACATTCCAGGATTCTTTCAGGCCATCTCCTCCCTTCTTTCCGCCGGAGTGATTGTTCCCGCTCCCTCAGACGAACGGTTTTCAGGGTTCTACTCAAATCTCTTCGTAGTCCCGAAGAAAGACGGCTCCCTGCAGCCAATCCTGGACCTCAAATTGCTCAATCGCCACGTGAAGATTCTTCACTTCGAAATGGAGTCTCTTCGATCGGTGATAGCCTCAATGGAGCCCGGAGAATTTCTCTGTTCTGTGGACATACGGGATGCCTATCTTCACATCCCTGTTTGCTTGCAGCATCAGAAATATCTCAGGTTTGCGATTCAGGAAAATCATTACCAGTTCACGGCTCTTCCCTTCGGCCTAGCCTCTGCCCCCCGTGTTTTCACGAAAGTGATGGCGACGGTCATGGCCATACTTCGATCCAGAGGGATTCTCATCATTCCTTATCTGGACGATCTCTTAATCAAGGGCTCGTCCCGTCAAGACTGTCTCCTAAGTCTTCAGATAACCCTGGATACTCTCGTCCGTCTCGGATGGTTAGTCAACTAAGAAAAGTCCGTTCTCAGCCCCATTCAGCGTCTGACCTTTTTAGGCATGGAGTTCGACACGAACCTGGCCCGGGTGTTTCTTCCGAGGGAAAAATTTGCGGCTCTGTTCAAAGGGATTCGAGCCCTCAAACGGCCTACGCCCATTCCCCTTCGATTCTGCATGAAAGTTCTGGGGAAGATGGTAGCTTCCTTGGAAGCAGTGCCCTTTGCACAGTTTCACCTTCGTCCTCTTCAGCTGTCCCTCCTATCAGTCTGGGACAAGACGACGAGGTCCTTAGACCGGCCCATTCTCCTCCCTCTCAAAGTGAGGCAATCCCTCAATTGGTGGACGATGTCTACATCACTCCTCCAAGGGAGGTCCTTCCTCCCGCTTCGGTGGCAAGTCATCACCACCGATGCCAGCCTCCTGGGTTGGGGAGCGGTTTTTCATCAGAGGACGGCTCAAGGACACTGGAACCCACAGGAAGCTCTTCTTCCTATCAATCTGCTCGAGATCAGAGCGATCTTTCTGGCCCTTCTTCGCTGGCAATCCCTTCTCGTCGGCAAGCCGATCCGCATTCAGTCGGACAACGCCACGGCAGTGGCGTACATAAACCATCAGGGCGGCACGCGCAGCCACCAAGTCATGTCAGAAGTGGCCAGGATTCTGCGCTGGGCGGAACGTTACCTCCCAGCAATCTCCGCCGTTCACATTCCAGGGGTGGAAAACTGGGCAGCCGACTTTCTGAGTCGTCAAGGCCTAGCGTCAGGCGAATGGTCTCTCCATCCCTCAGTCTTCGATCAGATATGCAAGCGCTGGGGTTCTCCGGACGTCGACCTCATGGCATCTCGGATGAACCACAAAGTTCCGCGCTTCGTAGCCAGGTCCAGGGATCCTCTAGCCGTCGCTTGCGACGCCCTAGTAATCCCGTGGTCCCAGTTCCAACTCCCTTATCTTTTTCCACCTCTTGCCTTGATCCCAAGAGTGGTCAAGAAGATAAAATCTGAAGGCGTTCCGGTAATTCTTGTGGCTCCAGACTGGCCGAGACGGCCTTGGTATGCAGAACTGGTGAACATGCTCGCGGACGTTCCCTGGAGACTTCCAGACCGTCCGGATCTTCTCTCGCAAGGCCCCCTTTACCACGAGAATTCTCGGTCTCTGAATTTAACGGCATGGCCGTTGAGGCCGCAATCCTAAGAGAATCAGGTTTGTCCAGCCAAGTGATTCAGACGATCAAAGCCAGGAAGCCAGCCTCTTCCCGCATTTACCACAGGTGTTGGAAGGCTTTTTTCCGTTGGTGTGACGATAAAAAAGTTTTTCCAATGGCCTTTTCCGTTCCGTCCATACTGGGTTTTCTCCAGTCTGGCTTAGATTCGGGTCTGTCTCTCAGTACCCTGAAGGGCCAGGTTTCTGCCTTGTCTATCCTCTTTCAAAGAGAGCTCGCTTCCTTACCGCAGGTTAAGACGTTCCTCCAAGGAGTCGCTCATGTGGCTCCTCCTCATCATTCACCAATAGAACCGTGGGATCTCAATCTCGTTCTTGGCGCTCTCCAAAAGGCGCCGTTTGAGCCCATCCAGGACATTCCTTTGTCACTTCTGTCATGGAAGGTAACCTTTTTCATCGCCATTACATCCATCAGAAGAGTTTCTGAGTTAGCGGCCTTGTCATGCCGTTCTCCGTATCTGGTGCTCCATCAGGATAAAGTCGTCCCAGGCCCGTTCCTTCCTTCCTGCCAAAGGTGGTTTCCTCCTTTCACATCAACGAGGATATCGTTCTTCCATCGTTTTGTCCGGCTCCTTCTCACCCTCTTGAGAAGTCACTCCACAAGCTGGATGTTGTTAGAGCCTTGCGTGTCTACCTCGCTAGGACCGCTTCACTTCGTCAATCCGATTCATTGCTGGTCATTTCTGAAGGTCGGAGGAAAGGGCTTCCGGCATCCAAATCCACGATCGCTCGCTGGATTCGTTCTACCATTCAGGAAGCATACCGACTTCAGGACAAACGGCCCCCTCCGGGAGTAAGAGCTCACTCCACCCGGGCTGTGGCAGCTTCGTGGGCCGTTCGACACCAGGCTTCGGCTCTGCAACTTTGCAGGGCCGCGACCTGGTCGTCTTTGCACACTTTTGCGAGGTTCTACAGGGTTCATACCCAGGCCTCGTCTGATGCAGTTGTTGGTAGGAAGGTTCTGCAGGCGGCGGTGGTGCATCGGCCGACCTAAGCCCTTCCTGTTCTTTCGTTCCTTATTGCTGTTCCCACCCTCGGGACTGCTTTGGAACGTCCCATGGTATTCTGTGTCCCCCAATAAGGCGATAAAGAAAGATGGATTTTTGGTTCTTACCGTAAAATCTCTTTCTTGGAGCCTTCATTGAGGGACACAGCACCCTCCCTGTTTAAAATTGTAACGTGTTGGGTCTTTGAGTCCCCTGTTGGGTTGGTACATATGTTTAGAGTGTTACGTTGCTTCTCCTCCTGCTTTTTCACCAACTGAGGTGCCTAGTGCCTGTCGGTGGGTGTATACTGCTGGGGAGGAGCTAATTTTCTTGTTTTGCTTAGTGTCAGCCTCCTAGCAGCAGCAGCAGCATACACCCATGGTATTCTGTGTCCCCCAATGAAGGCTCCAAGAAAGAGATTTTACGGTAAGAACCAAAAATCCATCTTTTTTATATCAGTTCAGTTGTATGTAAACTGCCGCTGTCCGGTCCGCTGGGCGGGGCTTATTGACCTCCCCCCCCTCCCTCCCTGTCTTGCTCTACACAAGAAGAAATGCGTAGAGCAAGACAGGGAGGGGGGGAGCAGGTGAATAAGCCCCGTCCATTGGACCGGACCGTGGCAGTTTACATACATCTGAACCGATATAAAAAAGGTATTTATGCATGAAAGGTGCGGGGTCGGGGGGAAGCAAAAGTACTAAGAGAATCCTTATGTGACACACTATTGAATAATATCATTATATGATATCTCAAAAAAGGGGTGACAGATTCCCTTTAACAGCTGTTTGCCAGTTTGGTGCACCATCACCAGGTGTAGCAGTCGCGAGCCACACATCACGAACCTCCGAGCCACATGTGGCTCCTGAGCTACAGATTGGGGACCCCTGGGGTAGAGCATTAATTCACTTTAAATTTAATGTGTATAAAACTTCACTGAGGATACTAACCACTCGTTTCAATACAGCATGTAAGTGCTACAATGAAGGTGGCCAGATCTCTGGATTTTGCCAGCTTTAGTGACTCTCCATTGTTGCAGAGGCAAATCTGCTTATTCTTGCTGCATTCTAGATTGCACCTGTAATCATGCTGCTGGTCCGAACTGTCAATCATTCAGGGGCGCACCTCTCCCCAGCTTACTGCTGGTTTATATACAATTTCTTCTGGTGTGTAATACAAATGTAGAAAACTGTTTAGTTTTCCTGATTGTGAACGGTGCTTGCATGGTTCTGATCCTGCAAAATTAATAGGTTTGATTGCCCTTGACAGTTTCCTGTCCAGTAAGGGTTGCCCCGATCTGTATGGGTAAGCGCAACTGTGTATATCTTTCAATCATCGTATCGTATCTTCCCCCTCAAGTTTCTCTTTTATCAGTGGTCATTAAGAGATGATGATCTAGTCATCATGTGGCAGTGAAATGACAGCGGCTGGATTTAGCAACTGAGGGGCATCCTGACCGTAAACATGATGCATCGCATAATTTAACTCAAACCTAGAAAGCTCCTTTTAAAGGGAATTTGTCACCAAGTTTTTACTCTGTAATCTGAGAGCAGCATGATGTTGTGGCAAAAACCATGATTCCAGCAATATCTCACTTACTGGGCTGTTAGTATTGAAACAATCAATATTTTATCAACAGGAGATTATCACTGCTGAACAATTGGCCTCATGTCTCCTGGTTCATCCACGCCCCCAACACTTATTAGCAGCTATACTATACATTGTACACAGAAAGTTGTGGTTTGGACCGGTTATATACAGCTCAACACCTGAGCTCTGCTAGATGTGTAGCAGAGAAAACAGTGATTCTATCAACAATGCCGCACCCAATAAACTAATCTGTCACTGGAATCTGGGTCTCTGTCCCAACATCATGCTGCTGTCAGATTTCTTACCAAAAAAACTGCCTAAAGATTCCCTTTAAAGACGTTGTCTGGCACCTTTAATTTCTGCTTCGGAGATCAGCGGTGTTAATGACGTTATGACCCTGCAAACCTACTGAGATGCGTGCACGATCAAAGGCTATTATGCACAAGTCTTTTTTGCTAGATAAGTATGTGTAAAATAATTGCTGATCGTGCACTCCTCTTGACAGGTGTGCAGGGTTGTGACACTCGTTCATGGTAATCGGACACTGTAAATACTCAAAGTTTTAAAATTAAAACTTACGTTATGTTTAGATACTCTTTTCAGGGATTAGCAGAACTAATCGTATCTACAGTGGTGTGAAAAAGTGTTTGAAAGAGAAAGTCGGGCGATCTGTTCGTGACCTCAAACTGTAGCACACTTGTGTTATGCAGTGGACAATGATCCAAAACACACACCAGTAAGTCCACCTCTGAATAGCTTAAGAAAAACAAAATTAAGACTTTGGAGTGACCTAGTTAAGGTCCTGACCTTTAATCACATTGAGATGCTGTGGCAGGACCTTAAAAAGGTGGTTCATTACAACAATTCTGCAAAGATGAGTGGGCTAAAATTCCTCCAGTGTTGTAAAAGACTCCATTACCAGTTATCGCAAAAATGCTTGATTGCAGTTGTTGCTTCTAAGGATGGCCCAACCAGTTATTACATTTAAGGGCAATCACTTTTTCACACAGGGCTCTGTGAGTTTGGATTTCTTTTTCCCTTTAATAAAAGCCTTCATTTCAAAACTGCATTTTGTGATTACTTGTGGTATCTTTGTCTAATATTTACATTTGTTTAAATATCTGAAACATTTAAGTGTGACAAACATGCAAAAGAATAGGAAATCAGAAAAGGGGCAAGCACTTTCACACCACTGTATCTTGTCAATAAGGATATCCCTGTTGGATGGGTTGGTCTCGCACATGTGTGCATATTTGTTCATTTTTTTCAGGACCCAAACTCTCTGGGCCAAAGTCATGCTGGTATATTATATAAAATATCACGACCCTTGCATATGTTGATCAATATAAAACTTTTTTCCATTTTCTATTAATTGCAGTTTTAAGCCCATAATTCGCTATGTGGATGATCAATTTGAGCGCTACCTTCATGATGAGAGCGGGTTGAACCGGAGGCACATCATAGATAATCGTGTCCACTGCTGCTTTTACTTCATCTCTCCTTTTGGTCACGGGTATGTGATGGAATTTTTCATTCTGATTTAGTTTATTTTTTTGAGAGTGTTATGTCACTGCTACGTTGATGACCATTCAATCACGACATAATGTATTCAGCAGTTCTTCTTAGCACAGATAAATATTTCTATCACTGTATACTGTAGCAGGCATTTATATGGGGTGTGTACTGATGATTGGTTGTGTGTTACAGCTTAAAGCCCCTCGATGTGGAGTTCATGAAGGCGTTACACAATCGGGTGAATATTGTCCCAGTGATTGCCAAAGCTGACACTTTGACTTTAAAGGAACGTGAAAGACTCAAGAGAAGAGTAAGGATTGTTTTATAGAAGTCTGGTTTTGATAATCCCACAGTTCGTTTCGTCATTGAATATGCACAATTACAACTCGTTTTTGATGATAAAAAAAAAAAAAAAGCAGACTTTTACATCTTACAAAATGGTTGATAAAAATAATCATATTACACAATCCCAAGAAATATACAGTTTTGTATCAATTATTGTTTGACAAGAATGCAATGCCCACCCCACCACCCGATCTCTCCTCCCTCCCAACTTTCCCTCTTACCGATCTGAACTCTCATTTTAATATTATACCGGCTACAATATCTAGACAACAATTTAAACATGAGAATCATACACTAAGGTTTTTTTTCTGAAATATTTGGTCGCTTTTAAAGGAGAATTAAGTTAAATGTGACATCTCTTGCCAGTACTTCAGTCTCCACCCCTGGACATTTAATCCATGACCCTTTTGAAGTGTATTTTTTTTAATCGGATTGGTGGTATTTAAACAGATCACAACCTCTTCCGCTGACGGACATTCATCAACCCAATGCCGACTTTTATTCCCCATTGACTTGCATTGGGGTCGGGTTTCAGACGAAACTCTGACTTTTTTTGCCCTAGTCGGACCAGTTTCATCTGAAACAAATTTTGTTTCATGAAACCCGATCCGACTAAAGTCATTCAACTCTAGTGGGGATGAATTCTCAATATATCCTACATAGCCCAACACACATTTTAGGGCTAAGAGATATTTAAATTTTAAAGACCTCGAGAATCAATCTACCCACCTTTTCCCACAGCCCAACCAGGTGAGCGCATGACCAGAACTTATGGACCAAGTCTGCTCCATCTTCCCTACAACGTGGGCAACAATCATCTGTCCTGAGGCCCATCCTGTATAGCACTTTAGGAATTCTACATACTCTTTATAGGAAACATTTGGGATCTTCTTTGGGCTGTATTTAGCTATACTTTCCCTGGGGACTGAAATATCATCCCACTCCTCTGAACTAATTTGTCCCATATCTCTCTCCCACCTGGATTTAACTACAGCCATAGTGTTTCCCAGGTTTTTTAGTTATAAGGAATTATACATGAAGGATAAAAGGCCTTTAGTTTTGCATTTACCACAGTGTCCCCATTCAAGAAGACGTAAAAAAAGGGGGAGACAGAAGCGCACAATAGGGTCTTATCCAATGATGTAAACGTTTATGGAATAAAAAGAAAGTTATAATCACTGCTTGGTCCTTGGATTAACTCCTTGTGAACTTTGGACTGGAACAGCGCGATCCTGAAAGCCGGACTTCTCTCCTTCCTATGCATTCAAGAAGACGAACAGATTGGGGATAGACTCCTGAGCTCTATTTGCGTGCTGTAATTGTAGATACTTGAAAAAGTCAGTTACACAAATTAGAGGTTTGATACTACTTTTTGATTGACCTGTCCTTAGAATAGGAGCCGATTGTGCCCTAAATAGTAACACGGAGCACCGTGAAAGACTTCAGGTTTTTTCGCGGCGGATTTTACTGCGTGATTTTGCTGCGAAAAAGCAGCATCCCATGCAATCCTATGGGATTCCACAATGCTGTGCTAATGATGCGGATTTTCCCGCGGCAGAATCGCATTGTGGAAAAATCCGCAGCATGTTCTTTAATTTGCGGAATTGCGGCGATTCCGCCCACATAGGAATGCATTGTTCTGCTTACTTTCCGCATGTGGCTGTGCCCACCATGCAAGAAGTAAGCAGAACATTTGCGGATGGTACCCACAGTCCGGAGGAGAGGAGACTGTCATCCGGGCTCTAGGTACCATATCCCTGTAAAAAACAGAATTAAAATAAAAAAATCGGGTTATATTCACCTTCCGACGTCCCGCGCAGCATCCCCAGGCTTCAGCGATACACGCGGCAGGTCCCATTCCCAGTGATGCATTGCGTTGACCTTTGCTGACCTTGCGTCTCGCGATGCTGTAGCGGTTTCGCGAGACCGCGACTTCATCAAAGGTCATTGCCGCAATGCATCACTGGGAACGGGACCTGTTGGAGCATCGCGGAGGCCTGGGGACGCTGCACGGGACGTCGGAAGGTGAGAATCTGACGATTTTTTATTATTTTTAACATTAGATCTTTTTACTACTGATGCTGCATAGGTGGCCTCAATAATAAAAACTTGGTCACACTTGTCAAACACTATGTTTGACGAGTGTTACCGATCTGTCAATCAGTTCTCCAAGCGATGCTCCAGATCGCTTGGAAAACGCTAGCATTCTGCAAGCTAATTACGCTTGCAAATCACTAGTTTTTCCGCTGGAAAATCGCAGGTATTTAAAATGCGATTTTCCCGCGAAATGGAATCCCGGAAATTTCGCGGTAACTTCCGCGGGAGTTCCGCAACGTGTGAACTTAGCCTAAGAACCGACAAGGAAATAAAAGAATCCTGCAGGTTCCTTGTCCCAGGTGTGTGTTGCAGTAACCTAGGAAAAATCTCCAGCATCTCCCAGCATCATATATAAGTATTAAGCACAAGTATTTATTGCATATTAACCCGTACTGTCTTGGATGTTCATTATGATGTATCTTGCATTGCTAGTGTGATTAGGACTGCAGCATACTGTAGATTTCCATCATCCAATATTAGGTAATTACTAGTTTACAGGCTCTATATGTATAAACCCCTATAAATGGAGTGATTCTTAACATAACTTCTGCATAGTGTATTTTTCGTTTTCTGTTTGTATGTGTTGACGTCTCCTTTTTTAATTATGTCCTTATTTAAAATGTTAAATAAAAAATCAATACGGTACTTTTTAGTCACTATTTTGCGTTTTGGAGGATCCTTTTTTTTCCTTATCGGTTCCTATTGTTAGAAATAGAATAGATCATCAATGTCTAATAGGCCTGGATTCGACTCCCAGCACCCCGCCAATTAGCTGTTGTTCGCAGCGGTCGCCGGCTGGAAGCATTCATTCGCGGAGCTGGCCTTCTTCTGGTAGTGGCCAAGGCGCCTGGTGCTACACATCCGCCTCTTATTCATATCAGTAGGAGGCAGATGTATGGTACCCTGCTGCGCCCACTATCACAAGAAGGCCAAAGGACAGGTTGTCAATCCAAAAGTAGTGGACAACCTCTTTTAAGTCTATTTTTAAATGCTTTAGTGAGCAAAAATAACCTTCCTTCTATAACTGATGATTGAAATACTTACATCTTCAATTACAACTTTAAAAAGGATCTGTCCTCATATTTGTCAAAATAGGCTGCTTTCAATAATATATAGATCTTAGACCTGATGGGGTGGGTTTACATATGATGAAAATACATGCAAGAATAGCTCTATAATCTTTTTTTTTTTTTTTCTGAAAGTTTTCCCACCTAGTATCAGTCTGGTAAGAGTTCACACGTTTGGTGTATTCATAAGCTAAACCAAATAACATTGTGGTGATAGGTCCCCATTTGGCCCAACTTTACTTGAAAACTGACAAATCGCCGGAGGCTGTCCTGTGAAGCAATGTGAACAGTAATCAGCAGGGCTGTGAAGCTGGAGATAGTTTGGAGTTGATTTGATATAAAATAAATTAATATATAATCTGACCTGTGCCTCCTTTGCAGACAGTATGGGTGAGACCTCTGCTTTGTATGCCATCTTAAGCTGTATGCATACAGGTACCTCATAGCCTCATTGTATGCCAGTCCATGTAGAGGCATACATAATGTTTTCTTGCTCCATTAAAGGGAAATGTCCTATTATGTAAGATAAGCTCCATTGTAAGCTTTGAATAGTCCTTACTTTAGGGTTTAGAGAGCTATGGTATGAGGTTTTCTTTGGCCAGATTCTGATGCGGGAGGTCTGTTTGCTGTTACCGGAAGTATCTGTACATTCCTGGAAATATAAGAAGTCTGAATGAATATTGTTTTTTTCAGGAATTATTGGCGCATCTCAACCACAAAATTATATTCTTAATCCCGGCCATTCCAAAGATCTATGTGTGGTCTTGACGTGTGCGGTCCCTTCTTTCCCAATGGGAACCTGTCATGAGCGCGTCAGGATCCTGTGATAGAAATAACTTTCTACATGTGTGTGCACAGATTGGTAATGTTTGGTGTGTAGACCAGGAAAGGCAGGCCCTTTCTACATTCTTGAATTTAGGTTGACCATACAAACACATACTGTAAATTAGAGGGGTTGTCTGTTACTGAGCCACCTCCTGGACCAGTGCCCTTTTCAGCATTGTCAGTGCCGTGTCTACTGGCAGTCACTTGACGTTATGTCTCAGGAGTGCTGCAGCTTTCACACTTCTATCTGATATGAGTGCTTGAAGGCTGCAGCCCATCAGCGGCTGCAGCCCATCAGCGACTGCAGGTTAGGCCTGTTTCACACATACGTTTTTGATGTCAGTTGCAATCCGCGAAAATGGCGTAAAACTGATCTGTCACCGTTCTCACATCGTTTGCCACCGGACCGTTGTTTTGTCGGATCCGGCGAAGAATGAAATATAAAGCAACCGCTGCCTGAGAGAGAGAGAGAGATCCCGGTATCACTGATTGGGTGGATCAAGGAAATGCTGTAGATATAGTATATCTTGACTTCAGCAAAGCATTTGACAAAGTCTCTCATACAATCCTTATTGAAAAAATGATTAAGTATGGAATGGACAAGGCAACTGTTAGGTGGATTCATAACTGGCTTAGTGATCGGACCCAAAGAGTGGTCGTAAATGGCTGCACATCCAGTTGGAAGAATGTCTCAAGTGGGGTACCACAGGGCTCTGTCCTGGGCCCTGTATTGTTCAACATCTTTATCAACGATTTAGATGAAGGAATTGAGGGTAAACTGATTAAATTTGCTGATGACACAAAGCTAGGAGGGATAGCTAATACTAGAGAAGAGAGAGAGAGGATTCAAAAAGATTTAAATAAACTGGAGAAGTGGGCAGCAACTAACAGAATGGTTTTTAACAGGGAGAAATGCAAAGTACTACATCTGGGCAATAAAAATGGAAAAAGCATATATAGAATGGGAGGAATAGGGCTAAGTGACAGCACATGTGAAAAAGACTTGGGTATACTAATAGATCACAGACTGAATATGAGTCAACAGTGTGATGCAGCAGCAAAAAAGGCAAATGCAATTCTAGGATGTATTAACAGAAGCATACAGTCTAGATCACGTGAAGTCATTATTTCCCTCTACTCCTCTTTGGTCAGACCTCATCTGGAATATTGTGTCCAGTTTTGGGCACCACATTTTAAAAAAGACATCAACAAACTGGAGCAAGTTCAGAAAAGAGCGACCAGAATGGTGACCGGTCTGCAAACCCTGTCTTATGAGGAAAGGTTGCAGGATTTGGGAATGTTTAGTTTGCAAAAGAGAAGACTGAGAGGAGACTTAATAGCTGTCTACAAATATCTAAAGGGCTGTCACATTGTAGAAGGATCAACTTTATTCTCATTTGCACAAGGAAAGACTAGAAGCAATGGGATGAAACTGAATGGGAGGAGACACAGATTAGATATTAGAAAAAACTTTTTGACAGTTAGAGTGATCAATGAGTGGAACAGGCTGCCACGAGAAGTGGTGAGTTCTCCTTCAATGGAAGTATTCAAACAGAGGATGGACAGACATCTGACTGGGATGATTTAGCGAATCCTGCTTTGAGCAGGGGGTTGGACCAGATGGCCCAGGAGGTCCCTTCCAACTCTACGATTCTATGATTCTATGAACGGCATTCAGGGTTAAAAATGTTGAGAAAAGCTGCCGGGCCTGCCGGTGCCGTGACTACTGGCAGTCACTTGACGTTATGTCTCAGGAGTGCTGCAGCTTTCACACTTCTATCTGATATGAGTGCATGAAGGCTGCAGCCCATCAGCGACTGCAGGTTAGGCCTGTTTCACACATACGTTTTTGTTGTCATTTGCAATCCGCGAAAATGGCGGAAAACTGATCTGTCACCGTTCTCACATCGTTTGCCACCGGACCGTTGTTTTGTCGGATCGGCGAAGGATGAAATATAAAGCAACCGCTGCCTGAGAGAGAGATCCCGGAACGGCATTCAGGGTTAAAAATGTTGAGAAAAGCTGCCGGGCCTGCACAGTTGAAAATAGCGGACCGTCAACAAAAAAAATTTGCAGAGTCCGTCTCATCCGCCCAGGAGACACTAAAATATTGGCGGATGCGTCAAAAAATGGGTGTGACGGACGGCCGTCAGTCAAGATCCGCCACTAATGTAAGTCTATGGGGGAAAAAACGGATCCGCCCCTTTTTTGGCGGATCCGTGTTTTTTTGTTTTTTTTTCAGAAATTGGCGGATTTTGACTGTCGCTAAAAAACTGATGTGTGAAACAGGCCTTAGCTACAGTGCTCTCATGGCATAACTGTCACATCAGGTTACTTGCGGGAGACACAGCGCCAACATTGCTGCAACATTGTCAGTTCGGGAGGTGAGCACGTGCCTTTTTTTCTATTTTTTTTTTTTAGGGCCTCGAACATTTTAAGAATGGGTTGCCACTTAGTGGATAACCCATTTAAATGAAATACTAACTAGTAAATGTTATGGCCTATCTAACTTGCCAAAGCTTAGCTGACGTTCGCTGCGCTTATCAGCAAGGACAGCAATGAGAAAGCATCTCCTAGACACCTCCCAGTAAGATGCTGATCTGTAAGCCTGCCATTATGAGGTTGGTGCTGAGCGCCCCTCTGCTTGGCTAGTGATTGACTTGTGTTTTGTATGTTCACAATAAGAATACATTTCTCTTCTTACAGATTTTGGATGAGATTGAAGAGCGTGGAATAAAAATTTATCAGCTTCCAGATGCAGAATCGGATGAAGATGAAGATTTCAAGGAGCAGACAAGACTTTTGAAGGTAACTGCGTATATTTCTTATTTTGCTTTAGTCTTCTGAACTTAATGACACTTCCTTAGCATCCAACAGAAATGTAGCCATTATTGCAGAGCATGGATATTTATCACCTTTCAGTTGAGCTCCCCATGCACATTTGAAGAACGTTACAGAAAAAGCAGACCAGCTCCAGGTCACATTACTAATCCCCTACTGGATGCAGCAGCCCCCATGATAAAGACGGAGGCAGTGCAAGTGCAAACTACTGGTGAACGACTTCTCACACCTACCATCCTTGGTGGGAGGGAGGCTCTTGCTTAGTATTAAAATACACTTGGGTAAAACTGAGTATTTTGCACCTTTTCTGTTGTCGCCTTTTCTCATGGGGGCCTGCTGCATCCTGCATTGCATTAGTAAGATGACCAGGCATTTGTAAATATGGCTGTTTTTTTTCTGTGATGTTTTTTAGTTTGTGATGGTGCTGGTATTTGTTTTACCTATCTACATTAGTGTAACACTTGCTGAACCCAATAAAAACAGCAGGTTTGGCCAACAGGTTAATTTATATGGAGGCCTGCCAGCAATCCTATGACAGATGATGTCAGGGGATATAAGGATCCGGCATGTTTGCTTTCAGACTACACATCCTATTGATGGCAGCGACATGAGCCCCTGTCAACTACGTCCTAATATTGTAAAGAATAATGTAAAGAACTGGTGTATAACTAGAGCAGAATACAAATAATTGGGAGCGGGGGAGCGCATTTCACAGAACTTTGGCAACACTTTTCTTCCTTTCTGTAAAAAAATGGTCAGGCTCCTGGCCCAGAAAAAGGGAACCTGTCGCCTCGTTTTTAGCTTTTCAACTGACCCTAGTGTGTTTTTAGTGTTGCAACGTACATCACTAATGTGGTTTTCTCAAAGAAAAGCTCAAAGTATTATATTTAAAAAAAGAAAAACACACTCATATTATACCTTTTTTCTTTCAGTCACAGGGGTGGCACATTCATCATTTCAGTCGCAGCTCAGTCAGTGTCTTGTACAAGTTAAGCACACGCATAGCGTTTTGATTGCCATGAGTTGCCCAATGTCGCGGCATCCACCTAGCAAATCCTGCTTGTGTGCACTGCCCATCCGTTCCCCGGCATGCACACTGACTCTGGATGTACATCCCCAGCGTCTCACCTTGTGCGCATGCGTCGTAGCCGCTGTGAGGCAGTGGCTATATGACGTGTGAGTGTACACGCTATGCGCACACCACTGTGTCCCCTCTACTCTGTGCTCTGGAGCATGCGTTTTGTTTCAGTTCAAAACAAGTTCATATGATCTGGTAAACCACCTGCTATCAGAAGAACCGTATTATGTCGTCCTAAGCCCCCAGGGGGTATAGCTTTGCCCAATTTCAGATCCTACTATATAGCCTCTCACCTGTCTAGAATGCTGGACTGGTGCGGGAATGGGGCTTCGAATGCTTAGGTCTCCATTGAGCAAAGCTTTACTAATATCCCTCTTATTGCTACTTTTTGGTTGAACTTGCCTTTGGCTAAATCACTTAAAGCACGTCCCACGATTGGGGCTACCCTTGCCTGTTGTACTTTTCCCGCAGTCCTTCTTGCATCACACCGCAATCCTCCTGTATGTATCCCATTTTGGGTAATCCACTTTTCCCCTTTGAGTTGGAGGATGCTGTTTTTCATACCTGGCTAAATAGTGGTTGTTTTAGAGTGTCTCTTTTTGGAGTTGGACATATTTGGCCTTCAAATGATCTCCTCCTTGGCCTCTCTACTCCATCTTCCCTGGGAATCTGGAGAGTCTGTCGCTTTATTCATTCGCTCCCTTTCAGACCTCTTTTTATAATAATGACAAGCCAACTTTCAAAGTTGCATATTTAGGCAAGGGAACTCTGACACATTTTATCTTTCTCAGATGATCTGTTACAGTAAGTATTTCATGGTCCTGCAGGCTTCTCTCTGCTTTTTGCTAAAAAGTGCAGCTAGTGATATGCAAGATCCCAGATCTCACATCTAACCTAAACCCAGCTCTTTCCATCACTGCGACATGCCCCTAAAAATATACAGGCATGCTATATTAAGACATTTAATCGCGACTTCAAAAGTGTGCATCCCTCTTTTTACAAAAGACACCACTCCGACAATCTCCCTCTGGTTTTCTAAAATGAATGAGGTGATGTTAATGGAGCCAGGAGCGGAGTCCATTAATTTCCTGGCGATGGGCTTCAGGAAAATATCCACTGGAGGTGGTGCATGCAGAGATTGAGATCTCGGCTCAATGATAAGCTGAGATCTCAATCTGCACAGAGGCTCGCAACATCGCTCAGTTCCTGCCGCTGCTGCCTGCTTAATGCAGCAGTGACCCTGCCTCATGTGATGGTGACCCTGCCTCATTTCCCCCCTCACCCCATTTACCTACCTAAAGTCGGACTATAAGATGGAGCCCCCCCATTTTATTAAAAACTTTTTTTTATTTACACACCCAAAATTTGGGGTGCATCTTTTATAGTCCTCAAAATATGGTATGTCCACATCCATTTTCACAGGAAAAATCCCATAGGGTTATGCATTGTTTAATATTGAATTGGATTTCTCACAAATACAGCACAGTTGTAGTATCTGTTTTAAAGCGAACCTGACAGCTGGTACTTGCTGCCCTATACACAGGCAGCATGGATCTGGCACTGGCTGTATGATCTCAGCCCAGTATATAACATCATTTAAAAGCCGCCGGGAACTGAGCTGCAGTGGAGACTATTGGGACAGGTGGGACCCCAGCTACGACTCCCCGCCCGGATTCACCGCTGTCTCCTGTGAGCTTGTAAAATGAAACCTATCATTCCAGGGTAGCGGGCAGGGAGACGCTGGCGGGGATCATCTTTACAGACTAGTCTCCATTGCAGCTCAGTTCCTGGCGGCTTTTAAAATGTGTTTTTCTCTGAAACGCTGCAACATTTTAAAGTCAAACATGTATGGCTGAAATCAAGCAGACTGTGGACCGGGCAGCATGCTTCAGCTGTCAGCTTCCTTTTAAGAGAAAAAAAAAAATGCAACGTGTGCTGAAAGCTACTACAGATCCACACTACTAGATAGTAAACCTTGTGATTAGGAAGGTGTGCATTCCCATTTACTACATCTTTATAACTAGTGTCTGCAATTGGTGTCCCATTCACATTGCAGAATCTAAAAATGTATTAAGAGGGGGAAAAAAACCCTTAAATAAAACTTCAACTTGAATGACCAAAATTAAAACCAACCATGCATAATGGGAAACTTGATACACCAATATGCTTTTTAGTATGAAGATACTGTAGGGACTCAACTCGCTTAGGTGCGACGGGAGACAATCAGGAGGCACGTTCCTTTAAAAGTTCATAGGGTTTATTGCTCCATAACCCATAAACCAGCACATAACCTAATGAATAGCCTTTAGCTCAGGCAAAAGTATGTGTCCATGATTTCAGGCTCAGTCCTGGAGCCTCAGCAAACACAGGGCTTATCCTTCCTCACATACAGCCAATATACATAGGCCTCACCGGGTCAGCGGCCTCAGCATGTGGTCTTCAGGAAGGTAGCCCACCTTCCTCCACATAGGCCTGCCGGGACCTTCCACATGGCCCAATCAGATCCATCCGCTCTCTCTCATGTGACCAGACCTCAGGTACCTTATATGGTCCATAACCACACCCACAGGTGATCACATGGCTATGACCTCACTAAAGGTCCTATGCCACACATATACTTTATTATGACACTCTTAAACACACCCCTGGGTGGGTTTGTAGATAGCTCTCGCTGACGCAGTGTAACAACAGCTCAGCAGTGCCTCTGCTGATCGGCACATAAGCAAGCCTTCATCTCAAGGCCACCTACCTTGAGATACATAACGATCCTTCAGCACCCTGTACCCATTACCACAATGGATATGACTGTAGGCCCGTCCTGGAACACCCACACAGCGCCCCCTAGCGGACATAGTGGTCACTGCACCACAATACGTATAAATGTAGTCAATAAATTATCGTATTTGTGAGGTTACAAGGGAATCTACCTAATTCGGGTTGAACCGCACGTTTATCAGGAATGTTGACGGTGAGCAGCATGTCCCATGTGTCCTGATCCTAATTAGACATTACACCTACTTATTCCAGCCAGATCAGATTTTTTTTGCTGTCTAGATGGGCACCACCACTCAGCTCAGTGATTGTCTGCAGCTCTGTTGACATGACATAGATGCTGCAGACAGATGGAATTTTTTTTTTTTATCTTTGTCACTCATGCTGGAAAAGTTTAAGGAAGAGGGAACCTTCCCTCCACCCCCCCCCCCCCAAAAAAAAAAAAAAAAAAAAATACACAGGTGTTTAGACACTATCTCATTCCACCTTGCAGCATCTCGGCATAAAGTGATGGAGCCAGACCACATACTGCTGGAATATCCGCTCCCCAAACACCATTGGTGAATATGGTGCAGGTCACCGCCTAGATTTATATAGAATAACAATATTTGCATTGAAGCCTTGTATGCCATGTGGTGTTTGACTACATTTTTTGGAGGGTGTCCCTCAAGGTCCTCTGCTGATTGACGTGTTTTCGGTCAATTCCCTATTTATCTGACACATGCAGCACTTTATTCTTCTACATTTAATATTCATGTATTTATCATCATACAAATAAAGCACGTTGTTGTCCTGCTTACTACATTGTACCATTGGTATTTAATTTTTCTTTAATCAAAAATAAACATTTATTGTGAAGTTAATTTTTTTTTTTTCTTCTGTTGAATTATTGGTAAGACTATTATGCAGTGTGAGCAGGGATTATATTGGTAAATCATAGCGCCTTAGCGTTTATCAGAGCCATAGTTTTGGTGTCTCGGTGATTCTAGTATCTGCATTAATGTAACACCATTTGTGTTTTAGGGGATGTGAGATTGTGCGAGGTTTGTCATGAAATGAACCTTAAAGTTTATTTTCTGTTCCTTTAAAATTCCTGGAATGCTTTATATAATAGACGTCCACACACAGAACGCTTGGAGAGAACAAGGTTTCATGTTTCTTATGTTGGCCAAAGACATGAAATAACTGCTGACCTAAATGCCTGAATTATTGCAAATCACCATAATCCACAGAGAAGCTGTCCTGTAGGATGTGTCTTCAGTGGCACTCTGCAATAACCTGACATTTATGGGACAACTGTGATCAGTCGTTTAATATAAAAGGCTTGTTTATGTACTTTTCTTCATCAAAAGGAATCTGTCCCCAGTTTTTTTGCCACCTAATCTGAGTCACGTACTGGACTGCTTGCTGCAGTTTTGATAAAATCAGGGTTTTATCAGCAGGAGATCATCAATGGAGAGCTAGTAAACCTGCTGCCATGTAGTTATTTGTTTTTATGAGCGCCAACACCATTCCTACCACTGATTGGCAGATTGCACAGTATACACAAAAAAAGCAGCCAATCCAGTGGTGTGGGCGAGGTTTTACAGAGCTCAGTATTATCAGCAGAGAGAACTGTGATTTTAGCAAAACTGCAAGAAGCGGCACAGTAAGTGATTACATCTCTGAAATCAGGGTAACAAAACTACATCATGATGCTGTCAGGGTTTTAGATACATATACTTCTATTAACCAAAGGTACACAGAGATCTGTCATTCATATCTGACAGCCTGTTTTCTTAATTTATGGACTTCTTTAGAATTTTTTTCATATTTAGCCGACTTGCATACTTGTCTGTAATAATGGCTAACTGTGCTGTGAAAGTATTTTGTCATTTTTTTTTTTCCTCTCATATCAAAATCTATATTAAAAATAAAAATGAGACTTTTCAATTTTCACACTGACTACTTAGGGCTGTTTTAGACTCATACTCCTTCCAGAAATTTTACATGTATGTAGATTAGTAGCAATAGACTGACCCAGAATGCTATCTTTTGTATTGAAGCACCTAATGAGTGTGTGCAAAAGTTATTGTAAACCACAGGGATGTGAAATGACCTATTGTGAATGCTTCCGCTTGTATTATCATCTGTATGTAAGGCTGTGATGATAATGGGACTGCTGAAAAGTATTCTCTAAAGGATAAGAAGTTAGAATCCAAAAAGGCCCCAGTGTTCAGTATGAAAGCTGAGATTTCTATATTTTTTTCTTTTTAATACCCATGTTGATATACAACAAAATTATATATTTAATAAAAAAAAAAAACCAAACACTGATTTTAAAGTAGGCCGTTTTATGATGATTCATTCCCTTTTTACCGTAGATATATTCGGTCTGCTATTTTTTTACTTTTCTGATTGTAGGCCAGTATCCCCTTCTCTGTTGTTGGTTCCAATCAGCTCATTGAGGCCAAAGGTAAAAAGGTTAGAGGTCGGCTTTATCCATGGGGAGTGGTCGAAGTGGAAAACCCAGAACATAATGACTTCCTGAAATTAAGGACAATGCTAATGTAAGTTTTGGGAAGATTTTTCACCATTTGTGGTCAATTTTTACATCCGTTTTTTTGGCAGGCTACAAGCGCAGATTTGTGATATTATTGTGAGTGGTGATGTCTGCACAGGATGGCCCCGATAACAAGCATAAATAACTACATTCTTGATGACGGTCCGTGTTGGAGTAAGACTACTAACTTAATAATGGTCTTCCGTGTCTCGTCTCGCCTCGCCACAAATCGTACTCCAGGCAGACTGGAGTAAGAATTCTTCTATTGGGTATGCTGCAGCTCATCATGACTTAAACGTGCTGTAGCTTTAGACCCTGATCCCGATTCAGTCCTGTCCATTTTGTTGGAGCTGAACAAATCTAGCGTAAAAACTGCAACATTTTTGCAAAACTCAACTTTTTTTTTCAAGGCGCTCTATATGAGACTTATGGTGTAATCGCTTAAATGAATCGGGCCCATGTATCCACAGTTTCTTTCACACAGCAATATTTTGGTCCGCATTTTGCATCAGTTTTTTTTTTTTTTTAAACCTAAGGGTGAGTGCAAAAGTTGAAAAAGGTGCAAATCGTCTTTTTACCTGGTGCAACTCGATTAATCCAGTCGAGGACCTCTGCATCCTTCTACCAAACCAGAGACCATACACCTTCAATTCCCCTCCCCCGCCATACATATGATCACTCTGCAGGAACTCGAGTAGGTAGTTGCCAAACCACTCAAAAATTGCACATGTTGAAAGTCATTATCATTTATCATCTAATTCTCTGAAATCTGTGGAAGGAACATTGGCTAATCAGGTGATACATAGTAGACTGATCACCAGTCCTGCCAAGATCGGCGAGTTTTAGCTGTCCTAAGTGTAATGTGTAATGACGCCTAAGGAATGAATTAATGAATGGCAAATACAATTGCTCATTTTGCCTTTCTTCCCAGACGGTTCTTCTCTTCTCTCTGCTCTATGTAGAAATGGGAAGTCTCTTGTCCCTGCATTTATCATTGCCCTCTTCACCTCCTGACCCAGCTGCTCTATCCTCTCTGCTGCCAGGGACTTTTGCAGTGACTCATGGCTCATACAGGGAAAATTGACCTCCTATTTCTACATGGGGCTTAGGATTCACCTTGTCAGTTTTTAATCACGTGATGTTATAGACCTAATTGAAAGGTAAGAATTGGCTGAGTAGAAAGGCAAAATGAGCAATTGTAAGTACACTGTGCTATATACTATGATGATTAAGTGGACAAAAACTTTGATGGGAGGAGAAGTGTTTCTTTAAATAAAATATTGCCAAGGAAATACTGTCACTCTGTTTATTTTCCATTGACTTTGTCATTCTGATGTGTTGTCTTTCGCGTGCACAGCACCCACATGCAGGATCTGCAAGAGGTGACTCAGGATCTGCATTATGAGAACTTCCGCTCAGAGAGGCTGAAAAGAGGTGGTGCCAGGTACAATGATGGCATTGTCAGTGTGATGGGCATTGTCTAATCTGAAATGATAAATTAATTTTATTCTCTCACTTTTGGGTAAATGTTAACCAATATTAGTACTTGGGGGATCTTTGGCCATATCAAAATTGCCAGTGTACCCTTAATGTAGATAAAAATAAAAGATGTGCGGAAGCATCGTGTGACATGTGAGAGCGTGATGCTAGGATAGGTCATTAATATCAATCAGTGGTGTCAGATGCCAACACCCATACACATGAGCTCTTGCCATATCCATTAGCGCACAAAATATGGATCAGGAACACCTCAGCACCATACACTGTGTAGTGGTCATTCTCAGGAACTGCAGCTCTGCTCCTATTTAAGTAAATGAGAGGTGGGCTGCCGTATCCAGGAGTAGCCACCACACTATATGAGGCTGTGGTGTTCCTGACAACCCCATTTTAAAGTGTTTGTCCTACAATTATTGTTCAGGGGCATAATGCTCTCCTGCCTTCATATTTGCTGGGGTGGTATACTTATGAGGATAGAGAATTTGGACCAGCAGCATTGTTAAAGAAGTTGTCTACTACTTTGACAGCTTTTTGTCATACCCCTCACTTGGCCCCCATAAAATAATAAACCTTATACTCGCCTCCTGTGCCGACGCCGTTCCTGCAGTGTCGGCACTCAATCTCCCCGGGGCTCCCGTGCTGTGGTTGTGATATGTGATTGGGCACTGACCACCCCGACTCCTGAGGAAGTCAGAGATCGGCCGCAGCCCGGAGTTCCTATTCATGTTCTATTTGTCCGAAGGCGGAGACCGTGACGCCAGCGCTGATTGGGCGCCTGCATCATGTGTCACAACAATTGCAAGGGGGCTCCTCGGGGAGAGAGAGTGCCGCCACCATGGCGCTGGCACGGGAGGGGAGTATAAGCTATATTATTTTATGGGGACCAAACGTTTTGATCAAGAAGGGGGTTGTCCTAGTAGTGAACAAACCCTTTAACACCGCTGACCCAAACTCTGCACTCCTCCTTGCTGCAAGCTTAAACAGCTGTTCCTCTGCACCATTGGAGGAGCGAATAAGCGCTGTATCTGGCAGTGTCCAGTAATCCGGCCGGCTGCAATGCAGTGATTGTAGGAGCCTATAGCAAAGACTTGCAAGAGCTGCACCCCTTGCCTAGGAGACCCAGGCATCTCTGATAGTCTCCCAACAGTGGCCAGTAACCTAGGCAATGAGCTGTATACTATGAAACAATGATTCCCCCCTTTGATAACTTATGAGGATTTTTAATAGTGGTAAATTGCAAAGTTTGTGGTTTTACCCATTTTAGGAAGATGACACCACCCCTTTTAACTAGTGGAATTGGTTATTAGTTGGATTATTGATCTGTGTTACACATATGCAGACGATATTTACAGTTCTTGTTACTTAATTTCAGCAAAGTTGAGAATGTGGAAGCATCAAAGGACCAGATACTGCTGGAGAAGGAGGCTGAGGTGAGTGACGTACAGAGATGACTTTCTCCATGTCTGATACCGAGGCCGAATACATCAGATAGAACTTGGATGATTGCTGAACAAACGTTGAGCAAATTTGTCTCTAGAGGCCCCTTTACATTTAGCGATGCACCAGCGATCCCGACCACGATACGACCCGGTCAGGATCGCTGGTGCATCGCTAAGTGGTCGCTAGTGAGCTGCCAAACAGGCAGGTCTCACCAGCGATGTAGCGATGCTTGGCTGTCGTTACTTACCTTTCAGACGCGGCGATCCTGACGTCCTCCGCCTGCGTCCACACGTCGCTCGTCGGCGCCAGCAGGATGCGCCCGACGAGAAATGGAGCTGCACGATCTCGCGCGATCAGCGACAGACAGCGGGGGGAGCCGGTCGGAGGTAAGTATCACGCATAGCGATATCGCTAGCAATATCGCTGCTGCGTCACAAAATTGGTGACGCTTTAGCGATATTGCTGGCGATATCGCTATGTGTAAAGCCCCCTTAGGTCTCGGTCTGCTGATGCAACCATGTAAGAGTTACATAATAATTGTTGTTACTATTGTTAATGTGGCCATTTTTTGTGTAATTACACCAGTGCCCAATGACTGATCTAGTGAAGGATGTTAGACCAATGTTCATATGTGGGTGACCCATAGTTGGTAAGCCATTACTGATCATGGGGGGAAAAAAAAAAATAAAACCTGGTTGACCTGCTCTTATACCATGACGATCAGACTTTGGTCAGCAGAATTTGAAGTAAGGGTCATCAAGCTACGACTTGCCTACTATGGACTCGTCATGCGAAGAGAGGAATCACTGCAGAAGGACAACCTGGTCGTAAGAATAGTAGGAACAAGGCGAAGTGGAAGACCAGAAACCCGATGGCTTGATATTCTCAAGATAACGGTGGAGAAGACCTTGGTAGAGCTAGCTAGGCTTGCTCTGGATCGATCTTCCTACTGAGCGTTCATGCATCAAGTCTCCATAGCTCTTTTTTATTATTAATATTGTTGGTTTTTGTTGACATTGTTCATATTCATCACCTTTGGCCTATTGTTTATGCTTGTATCTCCACTGTAACTTGTGTGTCTTTGACCAAATCCATACAAAAGCAAGTGATGTTTTTTTTGGTAAAACCTGTATTTTTTTTCTTCCAGCTTCGACGCATGCAGGAGATGATTGCGAGAATGCAAGCTCAAATGCAGATTCAGAGGCAGGGAGGAGAAGAACATGTGTAGGGGTAAAGCGCCATCTCTCTAGGTTTTACAGCTGATTTCTATTCTCGTAATCAACTTGTGAAGTAATTATTTTTCTCTTTCCAGGTCTGCACTCGCCATACACAGCAAGAGCAGTGCCCTCTGTGGAGATTTACTCGTGCCTTTTGTATAGTACACTTTATTGCCATGTATTACACACACTTTTTTTTCATTATTTTTTATATTTTTTTTTAGGATTTTTGTGTCAAAATCTAATTTTGTGACCATATAATAGAAACAATTTATATTCTCTGAGTCTTGTTGAGTAAAAATATTAGGGAACTGTTACATTATATAAGTATTCACTGTTACATATAGTAGAAAACTGAATGGATCCTTCAGTGCATTGCATGGATATACATTGCTCACCTTACTTGCTCTTTCCTCTGTCACCTCCACTATTATCACTCATGGTAAGCCCCCTCATACTTTTGGGAACTTTATTTTAACATTTTAATTAAATTAATTGCTGCTCAGACAACTGGGTAATTATAGCTACAATCTAGTAGTACTTAAGATCTCACTTAAAGTAAAAAGGAAAATACCACTATAAATATCCTTTTATATGTATAACCCAGAAATGTGAACCATAGGGATACTACTGGTCTGAAACCTGTAACTTCCCAGTTGTTTAAAAAAAAAAAAGCAAAACTAGCACCCAGCACAATCAGAGCAGGCTTAGAGATTATATTTCTTGAGCACATGAGAGTTGGTAGCACCACTACCTCGTATCTTCAGGCCTCTAGACCTTGGACATATTTACCAAACCTGTGGGTTTTTAGACCGTATAAACTTGGAATAGGCAGTCCTCAAATCACCAAATCTAAATATAAAGTATGTAGAGGGCACCACACCAAAGGGATACGCAAGAAGTCTGTAAAACAGCAAACTGAGAAATATAGAGAGAAAAAGCTACAGACTATAGCCAGGATCACCAAAATACAAAAAATAATTTTATTGGATACAACAAGACATAATCGTTAAAAACATTTAAAAAGTCATACACATGACAATAATCAAACCCTGTAAGCCCATAATGGAGCTTCAGAAACTCCCCCATACAACAGCAAAATCACGGAGGCGGTACAAGTATAATTAGTATATCATAGCATAGTACAACCCACACAACAACAGATGTACGTGTCACAAAGGATAATACCAGAGAGATATGGGATGGATACAACCTAAATCAATAACATATAATAAGAAATAAATAAAGAGACACCCGAGAGTAGGATGCCTGCTAACAGATGTAATAAAAAAAACATGTACTGTACCCAGAATCACCTAGAGTGGAAACCTATGCAACCCACAAGGAGGGAAAGGAGCACTTCCAAACTAATGCCTCAAATAAGTTTCCTATAGATGTCACAAATAATACCAATACAAAGAACCACTCAAATACAACCAATACTTATCCCACCAAAAGGAAGCTAAATTATTGTCATGTGTATGACTTTTTAAATGTTTTTAACGATTATGTCTTCTTGTATCCAATAAAATTATTTTTTGTATTTTGGTGATCCTGGCTATAGTCTGTATATTTCTCAAATCACCAAATCTTTCACAGGGGATCATGCTTTTTGATTTGGTGCGTCTTTAGACGGTTAAGTTTGAGTTTCTACTATCTATGGTCCCAATTCATCATATAAATTTTTTTTTAATGTACCTTTTCTTTATTTTTGCCTTTAAGGTATTTGTTGCCATTTTTTGTGCCAATTTCTTAAAAATGGCGTATGCGGGTTATGAATTTGCTGCAAAGCCAAAACTGGTCTTTTTGTTCTGCCCTGGACTGCTTTTGCAACTTGTTAGAGCAAATATTTCTTCCAAATACTGGCACACTGAAAAATACATCGGCGGGGGCTGGAATGCAGTTGCCCCAAATTTTGCAAATGTCACAATTGACACATCAGGTGACAACATCTGGAATCGATAATTGGATAGAGAAGACATTGTCTATTTTTTTTTTTTTTCTGCAAGAATAAATCTAAACCTAAGAAACAAATGTAGGCTAGCTTTTAAGGTTTATGGAATCTGCAGGCAGATGATTGCTGCATGACATTTCTTGGGGGAAATTATTAACGTCAGATTGAAAAAATCCATCCTGTCCTGCTGAAGGGTGTCTGTTGATCCCTAGTTAGACATTATTCCTCGAGCACGTCCTGCTGAACATGGCACGACTGACCAGCATCAGTACACTGCCTATAGCCAAGGTGGCGCTACATTGTGAAGACTTAGGGCCCCGTCACACATAGCGATCTCGCTAGTGAGATCGCTGCCGAGTCACAAGTTTTGTGAGACAACAGTGATCTCACCAGCGAGATCGCTGTGTGTGACAGCGATCAGCGACCGGCCCCCCTGCCGGTATCGCTGATCGCTCTTGGAAAGCCCTGGACATTTCTTTGATCGCTGGTCTCCCGCTGGCAAGCACGCATCGCTGCGTGTGACAGGCGGGAGACCAGCGAACTGCTGGTAGCTAAGGTACACATCGGGTATCTAAGTGACGCACGTCCCTTAGAAACCCGATGTGTACCTTAGTTACCAGCTCCCTGCATCAGCGCGCTGGTAACTAACGTACACAGCGACGCCGCGCGCTCAGTGTCGCTGGTGCTGATCGCTGGTGAAGCGGTCTGTTTGACAGCTCACCAGCGATCCTGACACGTTGATATCATTGTCGGGATCGCTGGTGAGTCGCTATGTGTGACGGGGCCTTTACTCAATGTGAAAATCCTCAGCACTGACATTTCATAGACTATCTGTGTTGTGGTTGATTCAGGCATCAGCAGTAGTGTTTCCTAGGTATGTGCAGTGGTGGAAGAACTTAAGTGCACACACAGACTATGCAAGTTAAAATATCAGCTGGTAAACTTAAATGTTTTTGTTATGCTAAAGCTGAGCTTTCAAATCTTACAACTTCACGCAACCTCGCTCCAATTCCAGTGTTTGCTTACAGTTTGGCTCAGCCAGGTGTGCATGTTAACACCACATAGGGTAGTGCAATGGCACCAGAAGGCGCAAAAGACTCCATATATACATTACAATGTATATTACCTGCTTCAAGACTTTCCCTTGACATATATAAAACACTGCATATCGCAGTCATTTTTACGTGACTGCAGACCTGTGAATCCTCACGGCGAACACACTGCGCACTGTGAGGATTCTCTGGTGGCAGCACTGGGAGCAGACGGTCATGTGGCACCAAGTATGTGATTTGCATACATGCGGTCACATTCTGACTAGACGTGTCTAACCTCACTCAACACTTATATTAAGTTAGGCCGCACACATCTAGTCAGAATGTGGTCGCAAGTATGCAAATCACATACTTGCAGTCATGCTCCTAGCACCGCAGAATCCTCAGTGCGCAGTGATGTGATGCGAGGATTCACACATCTGCAGTCACAGTGTAACTGCAGACTTGTAGCCTAAGGCTGGTCAACCCCTTTAACTTTTACAATATGTGCCATATAATTCTGTAGTTTTGTATGCCCACATTAACCGTGGATGTCATAACAAGCCATGGTTATACAAAAAGAAGAAAAACCTAGCTTATTTTTCTTGTTGAGTGTGAACTGTGCAATTAGCATGTACATCAGGGCACATTTAGATATTTGTGTTTCGTGTCTGTGTTCTATCCGAGATTCACACATACCATTGTAGTCTATGTGGCGGTTCATATGGCAGAGTCTCCAGACTCCACTATAAGCATGCCAAGTATCCACGATTACTTCTATAGGCAGTGCCTTATCTCCCAGGAGAACAAAGAATTAAGCATGCTGGAAACCTACTTACCTGATCCTTGTATCGTCTGCAGTTGGGAGGCCTCCATAAAAGTAGGGCTGACCATGCATTGCTTGGCCCAAGCATTCATGTGTTTTCAATGGGAGAGGGGATTTGGGCATATCTCACTAAAGGAGAAAAAAGGATCAAGCATGTTGAAATCCAACTAATCGCCTTATGTGCAGAATCTGCTTCATTTTACAGGTTGCTAGTTTAGTTTTCTGCCACTGATCCAACGTTTCATAGGACTCGCCTTTATTGTTGAATGTTTTCTGTGCCTTAGGTCATTTTTGCAATGTTTTAGGTATTTACATTGTAAATGTTTTTTTTTTTTTTTGTTTTTTTATACTTTCATATACATTTCAACAAAATGTTTCACTTTTAATATTTGAAAATGTGAAATAAAACTCCTTTGAAGTTGTTTGCCATTTAGTCACTGCCTTGTTGTCCCACAACTGCTGGGTGTACAATGTTAAGGGCCAGTCACACTAAGAGATATCGCTAGCAATATCGCTATAACTAGTGACGTTATAGCGATATTGCTAGCGATATCTCTGTGTCTGATACTTACCTACGACCCGCTCCCCCGCTGGTTATCGCTGATCGCACGAGAACGTCCAGGACTGTTTCTCGTCGTCAGCTTCCTGCAGCGCTTCCTGCTGTGACGACGAGCGACGCGTGGACGCGGGCGGGAGGACGCAGGATCGCCTGGTGTGACAGGTAAGTAGCGACCCCCGTCCCCAGCGATGTCGCTAGTGAGATCTGCCTGTGTGGCAGCTCACTAGCGACCACCTAGCGATGTACCAGCGATCCTGACAGCGTCATATCGCTGGTCGGGATCGCTGGTACATCGCTAAGTGTGACAGTACATTAAACCTGTTAACACTGCTCTTAATTAAGGTCTCTAATTTGCATTTGAATAAGTTATTTTCTCAGTCACAGTACCAGTAACAGGTATAATGCTAGTATGGTTGGTATAGCCAATTTAAAATGGATTTTCATGGTGATGCACTCCCTTCAGGGCTGGACTGGGACAAAAAAGCAGCCCTGCCACACACAGCCCACCAGCCTACATAATATAACACTCCCCACTCTGATCAGTGAATTTTGCTATACTTTGTCGTGCCCCTCTACATGTCTCTCAACCCCCTAGCGACCGCCGATACGCCTTTTAACGGCGGTAATTAATGGTACTAAAGCCACAGCGCCGCTAATTCATGGCGTTGTGGAGAAAGTGAATAGCGCCCCCCAGTGTCGGATTTTCTCCGGGGTCTTGGCTGCCGGGGGTAGCCGAGACCCCAGAGAACATGAATCGGTCAGGTTTTTACCGACCCCGCTTTTGCGATCGCAGTTGTTAAAACTATAATGGCAACCGCAAAAAAAACCCCCACAATTTTACATTTAATTTATCTTTCCTCTGATGTGATCGCACATCAGAGGAGAAAGAAGGAGGGTTCCCGATTCCCCCCCTCCCCCCCCCGGTACCTCTCCGTGGTCCTCTGTCCCCTCCCGGTGGTCCTGCATCCCGCCGACGTCCTCCGGTGGGCGCCGCCATCTTTGATCCGGGGAAAATGGCAGGCGCATGCGCAGTGCGCCCGCCAGTAATCTGCCGGCTCCGGCTAGCAGATTCCATTCATTCATTTTGATCAGGATGATAAACTATCATCGTGATCAAAATGAACAAAATACTACATAATCCCCCCCATTTATCACCCCCTTAGTTAGGCCAACATAACGAAATAAAGAAAACTTTTTTTCAGTTTTCCATTAGGGTTAGGGCTAGGGTTAGAATTAGGCTGGAGTCACACTAACCTGCGTAAAATACGGTCAGTATTTTACATGCGTAATACGGATGACAGACCCCTAAACAGTGCTCCGTATGTCATCCGTAATCAAGGTGTGGTCGCGTATTTTGCGCATGTCAGCATCCGTATGTAATCCGTATGGCATCCGTATGGTGAGATTTTCTCGCAGGCTTGCAAAATGGACATATAATGGAGCCCTATGACAGTTTTAATAAAGAAAAGAAAGAATAGATATAGACATATATATATATATATATATATATATATATATATATATATATATATATATATAAAATATATGTATTCTATGTGTCTATATCTATTCTTTCGTTTCTTTATTAAACCTGTCAGTGTCAGTTTACTGTATAGGCACTAAATTGCCGTCTTTTCTAAAAGACACCTGGTGCGTATTTCTCGCAAGTCACGTGTGGTCCGTGTGTAATCCGTATTTTTTGCGCACCCATAGACTTGCATTGGCGTACTACGGGCGTAGTACGCTGACAATCGCAGCATGCTGCGAGTGGCACGGAGCGTAGGATACGGAGGAGAAATATACGCCTGGTGCGAGTGACCCCATAGAGAATCATTGGTCCGTGTCTAATGCGTGCTTTTTGCGCCTCTCACGCACCCGTATTCCTCGCCAGTGTGACTCCGGCCTTAGGGTTAGGGCGAACTAGGATTAGGGTTAGGATTAGGGATTAGGGTTGGGGTTAGGGGTGTGTTAGGGTTGGAGCAAGAATTGAGGGGTTTCCACTATTTACCAACTTTGGGGGTCTAAAAATTGGGTCTAAAAAATCACTTTTGTGGAAATAAAAAAGACTTTATTTTCACGGCTCTGCGTTTATAAACTTCTGTGAAGCACTTGGGGGTTCAAAGTGCTCACCACACATCTAGATAAGTTCCTTAGGGGGTCTAATTTCCAAAATGGGGTCACTTGTGGGGGGTTTCCACTGTTTAGGCCCATCAGGGGCTCTGCAAACGCAACATGACGCCCGCAGACCATTCCATCAAAGTCTGCATTCCAAAATGGCACTCCTTCCCTTCCAAGCTCTCCCATGCGCGCAAACAGTGGTTCCCCCCCACATAACGGGTATCGGCGTACTCAGGACAAATCGCACAATAACTGTGGGGGTATGATTTCTCCTGTTACCCTTGTAAAAATAAAAATTTGGGGGCGAAAAGATCATTTTTGTGGGGAAAAAAAATGGATTTCTTATTTTCACGGCTCTACGTTATAAACTTCTGTGAAGCACTTGAAGGTTCAAAGTGCTCACCACACATCTAGATAAGTTCCTCAATGGGTCTAGTTTGCAAAATGGGGTCACTTGTTGGAGTTTGCCACTGTTTAGGCACATTAAGGGCTCTCCGAACGCAACATGGCATCCGATCTCAATTCCAGCCAATTCTGCGTTGAAAAAGTCAAACGGTGCTCCATCCCTTGCGAGCTCTGCCGTGTGCTGAAAAAGTGGTTTACCCCCACATATGGGGTATCGGCGTATTCAGGAGAAATTGTACAACAAATTTTGTGGTTGATTTTCTCTTTTAACACTTGTGAAAATAAAAAAAATTGGTTCTGAAGTAAATTTTTTGCAAAAAAAAAGTTAAATGTTAATTTTTTCCTTCCACATTGCTTTAGTTCCTGTGAAACACTTAGAGGGTTAATAAACTTCTTGAATGTGGTTTTGAGCACCTTGAGGGGTCTAGTTTTTATAATGGTGCCACTTTTGGGTATTTTCTGTCATGTACAACCCTCAAAATGACTTTAAATATGATGTGGTCCCTAAAAAAATGGTTTTGTAAATTTTGTTGTAAAAATGAGAAATCGCTGGTCAACTTTTAACCCTTAACTTCCTAACAAAAAAAATTTTTGCTTCCAAAATTGTGGTGATGTAAAGTAGACATGTGGAAAATGTTATTTATTAAGAAATTTTTGTGACACCTCTCTAATTTAAGGGCATAAATATTTAAAGTTTTAAAATTGCAAAATTTTCAAAATTTTCGCCATATTTCCGTTTTTTTCATAAATAAATACAAGACTTATCGAAGAAATTTTACCACTAACATGAAGTACAATATGTCACGAAAAAACAGTCTCAGAATCAGCGGGATCCATTAAAGCGTTCCAGAGTTATAACCTCATAAAGGGACTGGTCAGAATTGTAAAAATTGGCCTGGTCATTAAACTGCAAACTGGCTCTGTCGCTAAGGGGTTAAAGGGAAGGTGCTATCAAAAAAAATATTTTTTTTCAGCAATTGAAAAAATGTAGTAAAGAATTAATGTTTACATTTTCTTTAAATCCAGAAAATCACATAGAATATCAAAAATAAAAAATATCTCAATGTTAAAATAAATCTACCCTTAAAATTATAGACTGTTCATGTCTTTGCAAGTGGGTAAACTTACAAAATCAGCAAGGGCTCAAATACTTATTTCCGTTACTGTATATTGCCTGTTTACACAGGCTGACCTTGCTTCAGATATGCACAGAACAATACTTTTTTTTTTTTTTATTATTTACAGAACATTTCATCCTACAAATGAACATTTTGCTTACTCGACAGGCGACGATCGGCAGCCTGTTTAGACTGAATGACTATTGAGAAAAGAGCCTTCTGCGTAGTCTTGACAGTGTAAATGCATCTCAAGTGATTGTGAGGAGCAATCGGGCAGTAGTTATCTACTTCAGGATTAGAGGAATAGCAGGAAACAGACATGCAACATTGTCAGTGTGCTCCCTAACAAATCTAAACTTAACACCCTAATAGCTACTAATGATAAGGAGAAAATAACTTCTACTTCTGCAGCTAAAATGACCTGTTTACACACCACAAAAGAAAAACCTTTTGTTAATAATTGGTGTTTGTGTGGATTCTGTCAAAAGACATGAAAAGATAATTGTCCCACACCCTCAGTTGTAATAGTAACTTATATAAATGATACAAGCAATGTACTCTATGCCATACACGGGCTGTGTGCAAACAATTGGCATTTTTCTCATAACCTGTGAACATGAAAGGGACAACATATGTGCCTTTCCCAGTGCGTGTGTGTAAGAACACTTCTAATATGGGGATCCCCAACCTGTAACTTGCAGGACAAACATTCTACTAAGACGCAGACATTCTGCTCCAAATCCTTTGAAACAACATTTACTCTTTACGTGGTTAGACAGCAGTGCTGACTGCTACCTCTGGTTGCTGCTGTTACAGGCAGATGCTGGCTGTGCTACACAGCTGGCTGCTGCTTATAAAGCAAACTCATTATTCTGCTCCATGAATCTGCAGCCTACGTGCGCTGTACATGGAAGATGGAGCCCAGCATGAGATTCAAAAAGAACTATTGCAACAGCGGCCATGGAGGTTGGTGGATCTCACTCTGCATACCCTTCTAAGTGCTTTTATTACATACTAGCTGAAGAGCTCGGCGCTGCCCGGGCATAGTAACTAACTGTGGTTATAGCAAATTATAATTATCCTCCATCCCATAGTTCTGTGCCTATATACCCATCATACATATCCACCATCCCATAGGCCCGTGCCCATATACCCATCATACATATCCTCCATCCCATAGTCCCATGCCCATCACACATCCTCCATCCCATAGTCCTGTTGAGGGAGCTATTTAGGGAGGGCTAAATTAACCCTTCACGGTTGAGGCAGTGATTTCCAAATTAGTTCATAGGGCGTTGCTAGCAACTGGGAATGACCACACGGAGACGAGGATCTCTGTACGGGAGGATCCAGGCAGATCACTGAGCCCCTTTATTTTAGTCACTTTTTATAGTATTTTGCTTAATTATGCAAAGTTCTCCACTACCAATAACTTCATTTCCCTTTGTAAGCCAATAATATTGCAAGAAAACCGGAATATGTCCCTAGTTACGTGACGTAGAGAATAGAACAATAGCACATTCTTTTAGGGTCTCATATCTCATATCTTGTACAAGCTAGAACAGTCTAGTTTCATAACAGCTGCGAACTTTCACCTAATTACAAAATTTATCTTGTAAACAACAAAATGGCGTCGCAAGCACAAAAATGGAGTCTGAAGAACAAGATATCCTGTACATCTGAATACTGTACTTCACAGTCCCATGCCCATCATACATATTCGCCATCCCATAGTCGAGTGCCCATATACCCATCACACATCCTTCATCTCATAGTCCCATGCCCATATACCCATCATACATATCCTCCATCCCATAGTCCCGTGCCCATATACCCATCACACATATCCGCCATCCCATAGTCCCGTGCCCATATACCCATCATACATATCCTCCATCCCATAGTCCCGTTCCCATATACCCATCATACATATCCTCCATCCCATAGTCCCGTGCCCATATACCCGTCATACATATCCTCCATCCCATAGTCCCATGCCCATATACCCATCATACATATCCTCCATCCCATAGTCCCATGCCCATATACCCATCACACATCCTCCATCCCATAGTTAACCATTATGACATAATGAGCGGCGGGGCTTGCAACCTATGATGACATCAGCGTCGCCATGGCAACCATTATGACATCATAATGAGGGGCGGGGCTTGATACACACACACTTTTTCCCCATTATGTAGATAGGGACAAAATTGTTTGGTGAATTGGAACACGTGGGGTTAAAATTTCGCCTCAAAAATTAGCCTAGGACACTCTCGTGGTCCAGACGTGTGACTGTGCCAAATTTTGTGGCTGTAGCTGCGACGGTGCGGATGCCAATCCCGGACACACACACACTTGAGCTTTATATATAGATTTAGAAAAATCACCAATTTGAGGTTCCCACTGTTTTATTAATGAAAAGGGCAACCCCAGATTGGTGATGGCTACAGAAGAGTGGAAGAAAACTATTCACACACAGGCCTGGAGTAAGATATCTGCCATAAGGTACAAATTCATGATCAGCTATGGAGCGCCGTCCCTGTCCTGCTCTCGGTTCCGTCCATTTTGTAATATGATCTTCAAAAAGCCGTCCACAGAGAAGGTTTGGAGTTCATGTTCCCTCAATACTAGATTTACCATACAGAGTGTACAAAGGAAGAGGAGCCATATTTAAGGAACAGAGAAGAAAGAGAACAAAATAAACCATAAAAGAAAAAAATGACAAATCCAGGCGAACAGCAGCATTTACAACAGGTAAAAATATCACATTTCTGGAGAGTGACACGTCCTCTTCAAAGGTGTCGTCCAATCGCGCCATATTAAAGTCCTATTCATAGGGTGTTTAGGGTATTGTCAATATGAGGTAGGTGGGGACCGCCACCAATCAGTAACAAGTAACAGGTCCGGGTATGGCTGCTGTACATTCAGTGACCACAAGAGCAAATCGTTCGGGGTGGGGGTCCTGGGCATTGGACGCCCACCAATCTGATACTGATGACTTGTCCTATGGATAAATCATCAGTATGGTGCAACCGGACAATCCCTTTAAGTAAATGATGTTTTATACTCTAGTTAAAGGGTTAATTAAAAAAAACAAACAAGTTATTCCTTTTCTGCAGGATAGGAAATGATAATAATAATCTTTATGTATATAGCGCCAACATATTCTGCAGCGCTTTACAATTCAACAGTTCATGTAATAATAATAATACATTTTATTTCTATAGCGCTGACATATTCCGCAGCACTTTACATTTCAGAGGGGACTTGTACAGACGATAGACATTACAGCATAACAATAATCACATAGATCATAACAGATACCAAGAGGAATGAAGGCCCTGCTCGCAAGCTTACAGTCTATGAGGAAAGAGGTAGACACGAAAGGTGGGTGGTAACAGTTGCTCTGATTGTATGGACCAGCCATAATGTTAAGTGTGTAACAGTACAGACACAGAGGGCTAATGGATGCATAAAGCATGTGGGAACATGATGCGGGGAACCTGGTTATGGTAAAACTTTTGACTGTGCCACCCAGGGATAGATTAGGTTAATGTGTTGAGGCGGTAGGCCAGTCTGAATAAATGCGTCTTCAGGGCACGCTTAAAATTGTAGGGATTGGGGACTAATCGTATTGACCTGGGAAGTGCATTCCAAAGAATTGGCGCAGCACGTGTATAGTCTTGGAGACGGGAGTGGGAGGTTCTGATTATTGAAGAAGCTAACCTCAGGTCATCAGCAGAACGGAGGGCGCGGGTAGGGTGGTATATAAACAAGGGAGGAGATATAGGGTGGTGGTGAGCCATGGAGGGCTTTGTGGGTGAGGGTAATAAGTTTGTACTGGATTCTGGAGTGGATGGGTAGCCAGTGTAATGACTGGCACAAGGTAGAGGCATCGGTGTAACGATTGGGGAGGAATATGATCCTGGCTGCAGCATTCAAAACAGATTGGAGAGGGGAGAGTTTAGCAAGAGGGAGACCGATTGGAAGAGAGTTACAATAGTCGAGACGAGAGTGAATAAGAGAAACTGTAAGAGTTTTTGCGGAGTCAAAAGTAAGAAAAGGTCGAATTCTAGAAATGTTTTTGAGGTGCAGATAACAAGAGCAAGCCAGTGATCGAATGTGGGGGGCAAAGGAAAGCTCGGAGTCAAGTATGACCCCAAGACAGCGGGCATGTTGCTGAGGAGTAATGGTGGAACCACACACGGAAATGGCAATGTCGGGTATAGGTACATTAGTAGAGGGAGGAAACACAAGGAGTTCAGTCTTTGACAGGTTCAGTTTCAGATATAGTGAGGACATGATGTTACAGCGTTTAGACAATCGCCGGTGTTTTCTAGAAAGGCGTGATGTCAGGAGAAGAAGCGTATAATTGGGTGTCATCAGCATAGAGATGGTACTGGAAACCAAATCTACTGATTGTTTGACCAATAGGGGCAGTGTACAAAGAGAAGAGGAGGGGGCCTAGGACTGATCCTTGAGGAACCCCAACAGTAAGGGAAAGGTGAGAGGAGGAGGAATCGGCAAAAGATACAGTAAAGGAGCGGTCAGAGAGATAGGAGGAGAACCAGAGGAGAGAACGGTGTCCTTCAGGCCAATGGAATGGAGCATAGTGAGGAGGAGCTGATGATCCACCGTGTCGAATGCTGCAGAGAGATCCAACAGCATTAGCATGGAGTAATGACCATTTGATTTAGCTGTTAGTAGATCATGTACAAGTCATAAGTTACAACGATAATACAATAATTAAAGCAAAGATAATGACGACCCTGCTCGTAAGAGCTGACAGTCTACAATGAGGTGGAGGGGGGAGGGAGACTCAAATATAGGGGATTATACAATGATGGTCCAGCCATATTGAGGGAATGGTGTAGATAAAGGCTGCATGAGCTGGTCGCCAGCCAGTATGTGTGGTGCTTTTGGATACGGTGGAGTTTGATGGAATGGGATAGGCCGCTCTACAAAGATGTGTTTTTAGGGAGTGCCTAAAACTGTGTGATTTGTGCTAGTCCTGATTTCTTGGGGTAGAGCATTCCAGAGGATTTGTGCAACTCGAGAGAAGTCGGGAGTGGGAGGTACAGGTGGGGGAGCACTCAATTTGGCTTCAAGCTCCGACTTACAAATCACATTAACTACCCCATTTCTGGGGGTCTTTGGCTGTGCTGGTTTCGTACTTTGCCCAAGTCTGCCATAGGCTGAATGTCATATAAGAGTGAAAAACATAGTAGCAGGAGTGTTGTTTTTTTGGTCAATTTGCCAAATAGAGAATAAAAAGAGAATAGAAAGCCTTCTGGATCCATAAAGTGACCCCAGCTCCTGGTGCAGAACACAAGCCCTGATACAACTCTAGTATCAACCGAACAGACCGGGTAGGAAGAAGCCAATACTTCGGTTTGCCTTTGCCCTCAACATATATGGCCTCCACTGCTCCCCTGCACTTTTCCGTCCTATCACTAGGCGAGCTACTCGCCTAACCAATCAGCACCCGGTGTGTCGTCACACCGCACAGTATTCCACCAATAAGAAAAGTTCGGAAAAGTTACAGCGCTGACGTCAAGAAGGCTTCTGGCTCCGCCTCTCCGATGATAATTAGGTTGTCACTCACGCTCTGTGACCCGCCTACTCTGATGCCCACTACGAAGCTGGGAGGTGAACACGAAGTAGCTCCGCCCACTTAAAGTAACACGACACGCCCATCTGCCGGGCCGCGCCTCTTTCTGGTGAAGCGGCCAATCCGGAATGTAGCCGTTAGTGTCGGTTGGAGTTTCGGTGTGAAGTGTGAGGAGCGGCGGCGGTCTCCGGGAGCCCGGGTAGGTGGGGCTTATGGGGACGTTGTTTTGGGGGAGTCCGGGGCTGTGCGTCCCCGACAATAAGTGTGACTGCGCCCAGTAATCCCAGTGCTGCGGCAAGACCTGCTGGGAGGACCGGAGCACCGGACCGCTGCCGGGGGGAGACGTGTGTGTAGTGTGCATCATATATGTGCCTGTCTATTACTACAGAATGTGTAGAGAATGTGTAATATATATATATATAGCCTTGTGTGTGGGACACTCACACCAATTCTCTTTTCCTGACATACCGCCAATGACTTCAGGGGGTAACTGGAGTAAACCTCTGCCAGCTTTGGCAGCCTTTATAGACAGTGTAAGAATCGGAGCCCTCAGGGTGCACACAGCCGCACTCACAACAACGGGCAGAAAGGCGCAAATTGTTTGATGAATTTGTCGCAAATCAGAAATTCACCAGTTCAGAGGGATTCAGTCCAATATCTGGCGGAAACGCGGTGCTGAATCCGCCCCTCAGTGGTCTCCGCTTCCCCCCACTCTCCGGAGGCCGACTGTTGGGGGGACTTAGTTTCCCGCCGGTCTCCGCTTCCTGCGACAGTCTCTGGCTATGTGTGGACGCCATGATACACGTTCTGACCGTTGTCAGCTCTGCAGACGAGCACCGTGGCCATATTGGTTATGTCAGACTCTCATCTACAGGGAATCGGGGGAATTTTGGCACAACTCCTGTGTCCGAACCTTCAGGTCTACCGAGTGACCCCCTTTCCCATGTGCGGGCGGTCATGCTTATGTTTGGGTGTGCTGACTTTTTTTTCCTCCGATCACAATGATTTCCCGTAGTAAATTGTTCCCATGTTTCCCAGTGAATGTTCCCCTCTGCTAGAAACCTATTGGAGCGCTGGCATCAGGGTAAACGACTGACTGTGGTTTGTTTTATATAAAAGGAGGTGTTGGCGCAGAATTTGCCTTTTAGTAGTTTCTTGTGGTCGTACATTTCAGGCAGTATTATGTTTTTTTTTTGCTCATCATCTTAGAAGAACGTAAGGACTTTTTTCTGTTTGCAAGAAGTGCTGCTGCTCCTGGTGTCATTTCCAGACTTGTAGCGTTTTTGGTAGCAAACTTATTAAATCCTGTCCCACACATTGTATCATTGATACGGCAGCGTCGCTTCTTGCTGCTGTGCACACGCCAGTCATCCATGATCTGGGGGATTGTGTCTTCCCTTAGTATCCTACTTTATTTACTCTGGAAACCGATCTGTACCTATTTATGCCGGGGGGGTATTTTGAGGCTTGGGTTGTATCCAGACAGACTGTAAATAGCACAGGTCATGCCAAATAGCTAGGAGGATTATCTGAGGATCTAGTAACGTCTGCTCTCACTGCAGCATCTTTGTGATTCCCTCTGGCACACTCGGGCTTGGGCACAGACCCGTCCTCCACACGTGAGTATGGCGGCACATGTTTACCTGTACTATAGGATCAGTGTTAGTCCTTATACAAGAGAACTTGTGACTTTTTACTCGAAAGTAAGGGTATGTCCAGACATCCAGGAACTGGCAGCGCTTTGGACGCAGGTGATTCCGCATGTGATCACTGAACCGTACGGCTTCACCGCATCCAATACATTGTACGGGTGAAATTGCTCCACAAGATAAATAGACGGGCTGCAGCCTGGAGAGACAAGCCTCATGTCCGTCTCCTCTGTTGAGCCGCAGGCGTCTCTGGACACATAGTGGGCATGGGGTTTCTTGAAATCCCATCCACTATGCTGTAACATCTGGACGCTGCACAAGAACGCAGCGTTTACTGATCATCTGCACATACCCTAATAGTATAAGAGTTAAATCAGCCGCACTCTCAGTCATTTTCAAAAATATTTAATTTATGTAAATTTTACACCACAATAAAGAAGCAAAAAAAAACAATACTTTGTGATTGGCAAAAAGATCAAGTGACGTTTCGACCCCTTCCGGGTCTTTTTCACACAACGCTAGATTTGACTTCTGCTGGCCATCTGATCAAAATTACACTGTTATACAGTTTAAGGTGCAGGGGTTTTCCTTAGAGGTATGGTGACCAGGGAGATCTATGTGGGTGTGCGCTAAAGCAGTGGTGGTGTCACATCTCACGGCAGCTTATCTCTCCTGGAAAATAATGACTTGGACATGCCAGTATCCAGCAAGCCTTATTCTTTCCCTTTCTCTATATAGGGTCATTCCATGGTAACTTACGTTACATTCGCAAGCCAAAAACTGAGTTAATAATGGCTACAGACTGTTCTTTGAAGGCAGGCACAAAAATGAGTGAATGTATATTGTACATTAAAATATTCTCAATAGATTTCAACACAGTTTGATTTTTCAAGAATACAAATTAAATGCAAAATACAGTTATTACTTGGTAACTTACGTTACAACACAATGTAGTAACTTACGTGACAAAGCTGATGGTAACTTATGTTACAATACCATTACTTCATATGAGAAGTAAACTTATTGTAACGTAAGTTACCATGGAATTGCCCTATATCAGACATCGGGGAAGAGGTCAGCCGTCGCCCTTACACATCAGATGGTCAGCCACCTCCGATGAAGTCATTTGATTTTACTGCCGTTTTCCAATTTGTATGGCCACCAAAAGTCTAAAGTCTTTCCCCCACATGTTGCGTATCTGAGGTAGATTTGTGTAATGTGGTATTCCTGAATTGGCAAGTTATCCCCTATATATAGCGTGGACTATTCTATGTATAGGGGATAACTTGCTAATTCAGGAATACTGCATTAAAGGGAACCTGTCGTCCCCCCCTGGCGTTTTTAAGTAAAAGAGCCACCTTGTGCAGCACTAATGCTGCATTCTGTCAAGGTGGCTCTTTTATTTAGGGTACCTTCCAATGCAGAAATAATCGTTTATAAAATTAATCAGACATACCTGATATTTGTCAGGGGCAGGTATTTCCCCATCTGCCAGAGACGCCTCACATCCGTCACTCATGTCTTCCTGCATTGTTTGCTCCGCCTCCACATCGCTATTTTCAAATTCTGGCGCCTGCGCTGTCCTATTTATTTTTGGGCATGCGCAGTTACCGCTGCCCGTCCTCATGACTTCCTGCCCTTCCTATCGCGCCTGCGTGGACGCGCGGCCAGAGATCCCACCCCGCAGTCACTTATGGTTTAGTCACACTGCGGGGCTGGGAATCTCGGGCATGCGCAGTAGTTCTTTGCTGCTCTCCGACTCCATGAAATCCCTCCGCCATTTTCCTACATTGCAGCGTCATCGGTGGGAGAAGCTGACGATTCCACCAATGACGCTGCAATGTATGAAAGAGGTGGAGGGATTTCATGGAGTCGGAGAGCCGCAGAGAACTACTGCGCATGCCCGAGATTCCCAGCCCCGCAGTGTGAATAAATCATAAGCGACTGCGGGACGGGATCTCTGGCCGCGCGTCCACGCAGGCGCGATAGGAAGGCCAGGAAGTCATGAGAGAGGACGGGCAGCGGTAACTGCGCATGCCCAAAAATAAATAGGACAGCGCAGGCGCCAGAACTTGAAAAGAGCGATGTGGAGGCGGAGCAAACAATGCAGGAAGACATGAGTGATGGATGTGAGGCGTCTCTGGCAGATGGGGAAAGCCCTGCCCCCCTGACAAATATCAGGTATGTCTGACCAATTTTATAAACGATTATTTCTGCGGTGGAACGTCCCCTAAATAAAAGAGCAAAAGAGCCACCTTGACAGAATGCAGCATTAGTGCTGCACAAGGTGGCTCTGGGAGGGGTGACAGGTTCCCTTTAAGCAGTTCTACCTCAGATAAGTAACTGCCCCTCACTATAGTATGCCCCCTTTCACAATCTGCCAATTGCCCCATAATGTCCTTCATTGCCTAATTGATGCACCCCATAATGTCCTCAATTGCCCCTTTATGTGCCATTGTAGTACTAGTAAACCCAACTCCCCCAGCCCCTTTATCTAAAATGAAAGCTCATTTCTTCAGCTCCTCCTTGAAGCGCTTACCTGTGCCTGACGTCTCCTCTCTGTGCAGCGCAGGCCGCAGCGTGCTGCACGTCAGGGTCGGGGACTGATGTGCGCTGCTCTGTCCCAGTGCCGCAGCGTTTCAACGTATTCTTGTTTAAAAGGCGCAAATAGGTTTGGATGCAGGGAAAAGGAGCTGTTGCATCCCAAACGGTGGCCTCACAACATCGCTTGGCGGCCCGTATGTTATGCAGGCCTGGAATAGAGGATAACTTTCTGATCACCGGAAGTCTGACTGCTGGGAACGCCCTTGATGTCAAGATAACGGCTCTGCAGACCCCATCTTGAATGGAGTTGAGGTGTCCGTGCTTTACATCCGGTCATCGTCTATGGCAGGGTTCCCCAACTCCAGTCCTCAAGGCCCACCAACAGATCATGTTTTCAGGATTTCCCTTGTATTGTACAGGTGAAGCAATTATCACCTGAGCAATACTAAGGAAATCCTGAAAACATGACCTGTTGGTGGGCCTTGAGGACTGGAGTTGGGGAAACCTGGTCTATGGGACCATTGGAACTAGCGGAGTGTTATACTCTGCTTTCTCTAGCAGTCCCACAGATGATGCATGGAGCGGAGGCCAAGCATCTGCACCTCTGTTATTTGCTTACTGGATTCGTCACAAATGAAAGAAAAGGATGGCTATTTAACGGATCCTGTTTCCATAGACTTCAATCTTAAAAAAACGCCTCCAGCTGAGATAATTTTTATTTATATAGCGCCAACATATTCCGCAGCACTTTACAATTAAGCAGGGACATGTACAGACAATAAATTCAATACAAGTTAAGACAATTTAAACAGTGACATTAGGAGTGAGGTCCCTGCTCGCAAGCTTACAATCTACAAGGAAATGGGGGGACACAGTAGGTGAAAAGTGCTTATTTCAGGTCTGGCAATTATAATAAATAGGGATTTTAATATAAAGCTGCATGATTCAGTCATCAGCCCGTGTGTGTATAAGTGCAATAGTCAAGTATCAAGTGCAGTTATTGTGTGCATGGAAGGTGTGGAGACAGATGAATAGTAGGGTGCAGATTCAGAATAATATTTGGAACGAGGGAACAGGGCAAAGTTAGTTTGCTGAGTAGTTGATGTGATAGGCTTGTTTGAAGAGATGGGTTTTCAAAGCGCGCTTGAATAGTTCGGGGCTAGGTATCAGTCTGATCGTCTGGGGAAGTGCATTCCAGAGAGCTCACGCAGCACGAGAGAAGTCTTGGAGACGGAGGTGCGAGGTTCGGATTACAGGGGATGTTAGTCTTAGGTCATTTGTAGAACGGAGGGCACGTGTACGGCAATAGACAGAAATGAGAGAGGAGATATAAGGCGGTGCAGAACTGTGGAAAGCTTTGTGGGTGAGAGAGATGAGTTTATACTGGACCCTGTAGCGAGTAGGTAGCCAGTGTAATGACTGGCACAAGATGGAGGCATCGGTGAAGCGGCTGGACAGAAATATGACCCTGGCTGCCGCATTCAAGATGGATTGGAGAGGAGAAAGTTTGGTAAGAGGGAGACCGATTAGAAGAGAGTTGCAGTAGTCCAGACGAGAATGAATAAGAGCAACAGTAAGAGTCTTAGCAGTTTCAAAGGTGAGAAATGGTCGGATTCTGGAGATGTTTTTAAGATGCAGGTGACAAGAGCGAGTGAGTGATCGGATATAGGGAGTAAAGGAAAGTTGGGTGTCGAATATGACCCCAAGACAGCGGGCATGCTGCTTGGGAGTTATGGTTGAACCCTCCAGGGTTATTTCGATGTTAGGTAGAGTGAGGTTAGTAGAGGGGAGAAACACAAGAAGTTCAGTTTTGAAGAGATTTAGTTTCAGATAGAGGAAGGACATGATGTTAGAGACAGCAGATAGACAATCCTTGGTATTTTGAATTAGGGTAGGGGTGATTATCAGGGGAAGAAGTGTATAATTGGGTGTCATCAGCATAGAGATGATACTGGAACCCAAATCTGCTGATTGTTTGTCCTATAGGGGCAGTGTATAGAAGGAAGAGGAGTCGGCAAAAGATACAGTGAAGGAGCGGTCAGAGAGGTAGGAGGAGAAACCAGGAGAGGGCTGTGTCCTTGAGGCCTATAGAACGGAGCATAGTGAGGAGGAGCTGGTGATCCACAGTGTCAAATGCGGTAGAGAGATCCAGGAGAATCAGCAGGGAGCAATGACCTTTCGATTTAGCTGTTATTAGGTCATTAGAGACTTTGGTGAGGGCGGATTCAGTGGAGTGTAAAGAGCGGAAACCAGATTGTAAGGGGTTGAGAAGAGTTATCCGAGAGATAGCGGATTAGACGGGAGTGGACCAAGCGTTCCAGGAGTTTAGAGATGAAGGAAAGGTTAGAGACAGGTCTGTAGTTAGCATTGCAGTTCTGGTCCAGGGATGGCTTTTTAAGTAAAGGGGTTATGATGACCTGTTTAAAAGAGGAGGGAAATATACCTGACGAAAGAGAGAGGTTAAATATTTTAGTCAGGTGAGTGGTGACCACTGGTGAGAGAGACTGTAGGAGATGTGAAGGAATGGGGGTCACTGTTGCAGATTGTAGGCCGAGCAGAAGCGAGGAGCTTGGAAACTTCTTCTGAAACAGGCTCAAAGATGTCTAGTGAGCTTGAGGTGCGGCAGGGAAGGGGATCCAGGCACTGAGGAGATTGGGCTGAGATATCCTGATGGATGTGGTTGATTTTTTTTCTAAGTGGCCAGATCCTCACTGCTGAGGTTGGTGATGGGGGCCTGTACTTTAGGTTTCAGAAGGGAGTTTAAGGTTTCAAAAAGTCATTTTGGGTTGTTGGATAGTGAGGTGATGAGGGTAGTGAAGTAAGATTGTTTGGCCAGATGAAGGGCGGAGTTATAGGTTTTGAGCATGAACTTATAGTGGATGTAGTCTTCTGCTAAGAGAGATTTTCTCCACTGCCGCTCTGCACACCTTGAGCAACGCTGAAGAAAGCGTGTATGCATTGTGTGCCCGGGCTGCCGTTGACTGTGTCGGGTCTTTCTGCGTGTAGAAGGTGCTGCTTCATCTAGGGCATTCTTCAGTGTATTATTGAAGTGTGACAATGCTAAGTCTGGACAGGAGAGGGAGGAGATGGGGGCTAAAGATGTGTAGAGATTGTCCTTAAGCTGCTGGGTATTAATGGTACGTGTATTCTCATAAGTGTGGTAAGTGAGGGTGTCCCGGGTGAGGAGAGTGGAGACAATTCTTCACAGAGAAGGAAAGAAGGTTGTGGCCCGAGAGCGGGAGAGGGGAGTTAGTAAAGTCGTGCAGCGAGCCGGGACGGGAGAAAACCAGGTCCAGAGTATTCCCGTCCTCATGTGTAGGAGAATTAGTAAACTGTGAGAGGCCGAATGAAGAAGTTAGAGAAAGAAGATGAGAGGCAGATTGGGAGAGGGGATCATTGATGGGGATGTTAAAGTCTCCCATGATGAGGGTGGGGATGTCACAGGATAGAAAGTGAGTAAGCCAGGTGGCGAAGTGGTCTAGAAACTTCGGGAGGAGCCTGGAGGGTGATAAACATCCGCCACTCGTAAGGAGAAGGGCTTAAAGAGTCTGACGGCGTGGACTTCAAAGGAAGGAAATGTAAGTGAGGGAACCGGGTGGATGACTGTTCTCAGGTCTGGCGGTATGTGATCAGTTCTTTAACAGCGGACTTAAGTTATGTCTGCACAACTTTTTTGCCCCAATGTATTGTTGCTGCATCCATTCGACCAGGCTGTGTTCACATGTGCAGTAATGATCTAACACTTATGTTGAGATGAAGCTACCCAGACTATCAGTTATTGTCTTGTGGGGAAATTCTGAGTGACTGCTGCAAACAAAATGTAGCATTACATGAGGTCCAATGAAACCTATGGGTGACTGTGTATTTCATGGGGGTGTTTTGCCTGTCCGGGTGAGGCTTTCCGCTTAGCCTCATAGTTAAAGGGTCACAATTAGGTCACAGCCCCCTTCTTTGGTGAGCAGGGACGTATAGGGTGTATGGGAATGTGTCGGTAAGGTAGGGCTTCCTTCGCTGTATTGACCTGTAGGGGATGCAGTTTTTATTGGTGTTTTTGTCTGGTTTTGAATGACCAAGCCATCAAAATAATAATACATTTTATTTCTATAGTGCTGACATATTCCGCAGCACTTTACATTATAGAGGGGACTTGTACAGACGATAGACATTACAGCATAACAATAATCACATAGATCATAACAGATACGAAGAGGAATGAGGGCCCTGCCCGCAAGCTTACAATCTATGGGGAAAAAGGGAGACAAGAAAGGTGGGTGGTAACAGTTGCCCTGATTGTATGGACCAGCCATAATGTTAAGTGTGTAACAGTACAGACACAGAGGGCTAATGGATGCATAAAGCATGTGGGAACATGATGCGGGGAACCTGGTTATGGTAAAACTTTTGACTGTGCCACACAGGGATAGATTAGGTTAATGTGTTGAGGCGGTAGGCCAGTCTGAATAAATGCGTCTTCAGGGCACGCTTAAAATTGTGGGGATTGGGGACTAATTGTATTGACCTGGGAAGTGCATTCCAAAGAATTGGCGCAGCACGTGTAAAGTCTTGGAGACGGGAGTGGGAGGTTCTGATTATTGAGGATGCTAACCTCAGGTCATCAGCATAGATTTCCTAGCAAAATAGATTTCCTTGTATGAAAACAAGTGAATGTAGTGTCTGTGTCCTTGGGTTAAATACATTAGTGTCCCATAGTTTGGAGGGTTGCCCTTTGGAAAGAAGTAGAAATAATTATATCGCAAAAGGAATGTCTAGAAGCGCTGCCATATGGTCTGAGGGCTAAAGTAAGTGGTCGGCCTTGGACTGCTGGGAAATGTAAACCTTTGTCCTTCCGTGAACTGAATTCCACATACCAGACTAGGAAGTTGTTTTTTTACCTTGCTCTATTGATGAGACGTTTGTTTGTCGCAGGGATTGGCTTCATTCAGATTTAGCATTTTCCTTCTGACTTACCTGGAAAACTGCAGTCACTGATTGTCAATAAGATTTGTAAGGTTTTGTGCTTTTTTTTTTTATTTTTTAAACTTGGGACATTGCTTGCACTATTGCCCCTGATCTATCAGTTGTGGGTATTTTTTTTAGTCATTTGTTTGCCCTCTTTTTCTGTCTTCACGAGTGGACTTTGCGCTAAAGTCATCAAATGATATCAGTGTTTGCTGAGTGTAGCACAAGTTAAATTTTTTTTTTTCTTTTTCTACTTTTTTTTTTTTTCCCTTTATTTGTACCTTTTTAGAGCAACATGTTGAATTTTAAATGGTTACAAATGATGAATTAGGCCACGGTCCCACGATCAATATTACTAACGTTCTACACGCAGCATATTTTCGCTACGTTCAATATTCTGCGTTGTACAGTGCATACGATTAAAAGAAATCTCATGCCCACTGTGCTTCTTTTTGACGCTGTGTAAACTCGCCTGCGGTGCATGTTTCCAAGCCGCAGCATCAGTCTCCTGTGCGGAAATTCCCCATAGACTTGCACTAGATGCGGAAAATCTGCAGATTAAAAAAAAAAGTAAATGCACCCAAAAAAGCATCTAAACAATCATGTAGGTGCAGGCAGCAGAGCAAACAGGACCCTGCTAGATATACTACACTTGCACCATGCAGTGCCTTTCTTGTGGCACTGAAGGATGTTTTTAGCCTTGTATAACCTAAAAAATAGAATTATCTGGGGGCCCCCCCTGTTTTTTTAATAACCAGCCAAGATAAAGCAGACACCTGTGGACTTATGTTATCAGACCCCAAGCCGTCAGAGCCTCTAAGCTTAGTTATTAGCTGTAGCGCTGTTGCCAATAACAGCCACCGGGATGAGCAGCGGAATCCTACTGCGGTCAGGGAACTGGAAATATCTCACATGAAGCTGGAAAAGCAGTTTAAGGCCGGGTGCCCACGATCCGGATCTGGCAGGGCTTTGGACACAGCGTCTGTTCGCTGCATCCACAGAGCTGTCGTCTGTTGAACGCAGGTAAATCCGCATGTCCGTCTCCGCGGCTAATCCGTGGGTGTCTGTGGACGGATAGTGGACATGAGATTTTTTGAAATCCCGTCCACTGTGCTGTCACATCTGGACCCTGCGGGTTTGACGCATAAGTACACATCGTCAAACCCGCAACAACTCCGGATCGCTGGCACGTACCCTGGCCGTTAAAATCTGTAATTTCTGAAAAAAGTGAAAATACACGGGCTAAGGTCTTTTCTCCTTTTGCCTGTGTATTTTCTTGTTACTCTTGAATTCCCACAGTAAGAGATAAGTCATTGTAGCCCTTGTATGATTTTACGTTACCATGTACCCGCAGCCTTTATGTTCCTATAAGTACAAGCTGGACCCCTCACTCATATGTACATATGTTCTGCGGCATGGGGCCTCTGCTGTACCTCCATATGTCTCTAGTTTCATGTGGGAGGTTACAGAGGTATTTTCTGTTCAGATTCCATATGAGCACAACACTACGCCCCATTACATGCCATATGTATGGTGCTTTTCTCCGCTTGAAGCAGCTCTGTACATATGGTACCGTAGCACACAGAGGCCATACAGCGTCACACTACAAAGCCTTTCTCCTAATCAGGCTCCATGTTTTCTTTTTTTTTTGTGGGGTGAGGCTCCTTTTTTGCGCTTCAATATGGCACAAATCACTATCTTACAGAGACACACATTATATGCATAGGATTCTTTGATAGCTTTTGAGAAGCATGAAATGTTGTAAACAATATTATTCTCCTTGTTAAAACCCCCACCATTCCCATGTGGTTGTATTGGGGTCCCCAGCAGTCATGCAGCAGTGACTTGCATCCATCGTTGACGTGACCGCTATAGTTAGTCACTCGCTTCGATGGTGATGCATGCATAAATGGTTCATGACCACAGAAGCCAGCGATTGGCTGCAGCGGTGGCATGATTGATGTATGGTACTTTCGGTGCTGGACCAGGGGAGGTCACTATTGATAATTGTTTGCAGTACGCCCCCTTTAACACTCTTGTTTTCTCATAATGTCATCGCTATTGTTTTTTCTCCCTAATACTTGTATTTATGGCATTAGACACCGAAATAAAAATAAAGACTATTTATTTGTAATCCCTCATCTACATCGGTGTAATCTGCTTGTACATTCTCCCCGGAGTGAACTATGGAATGAGTCACTGGGAAATGTGATCATTACCTTCAGTATGTGCTGCCCTTACATGTTCTTTTGGTGTGTTGGAAAAGGCATAACCCAACAGTATTGCCTGGAGACCGAGCACCACTTTCCTCCCGCTTATTCATGTCCTGGTTTGTTGGGTTCAGTCTTACATGAGTAATACTTTCTCGTGGGAAACAAACCTGACACCTCTTCATTTAGAACTTTTTGATTACGGCTATGGTTATACAAATTGCATGTACAGTACAGACCAAAAGTTTGGACACACCTTCTCATTCAAAGAGTTTTCTTTATTTTCATCACTATGAAAATTGGAGATTCACTCTGAAGGCATCAAAACTATGAATTAACACATGTGGAATTAATTAACAAAAAAGTGTGATGCACATGATGGATACATTGTGGGCCTCATGTGTTAGGACTATAGTGAATGCTGCCCATAGGCGGTCAGACACACAGTACCGCATCATTAATTGAAATGCCAACTTTGAAATCCTTCTCTACCCTGTTGGCAGAGAGTCGAGAGGCCGTCAGTCTGCTGGTCCAGCCAAAAATGGCGAGTTTGGCAGACTTTCATCTAATGAGTATGGGGGGGCTTTAGTTAATTAATCCACATATCTAATAATATTAACCATTGAAAGTAGTGCAGTTTCCTTGCTGGGTTCTGATCACACTCCTTTGGTGTTTGATGAAGTGTCTTTGGACTTATTATGTGGCAGATCACTAGTCATGTTTGTGGGATTGCCCGCTAATTAACCCTAATCACTACTGATGGTTAAGGAGCAGATAATCCATCGTCATTACCACAATTGCTGAGATTTCTAAATCCCCATTCTGGTGTAATAGGAAATGTAGCCATTGTGTTAGGATGAAGGTAGGGGCGTATTTACATGTCTATGACTTTTTACCCCCCCTCACATTGCTGAATCTTACTGCTGTGATGTGTAAGGGTGTGTGCACACATTGCGGATTCTGCTGCGGATCCTCAGTGGATTTGGTCTTGCGGATCCGCAGCGGTGTACAGTACCATTAAAAGCAATGGAAAATGAAAACCGCAGTGCACACGGTGCGGATTCTTCCGCGGTTTCAAAACCATAGCATGTCAATTCTTTGTGTGGATTCTGCAGCGGTTTAGCACCTGCTCCATGACAGGTGTCAAACCGCAGAGGAAAACCGCAGAAAATCTGCAGATAAACCGCAGGTCTTTTGACCTGCAGATTTAGACAAATCCGCGTGGAAAATTCCGCAGCAGAGTCCGCAATGTGTGCACGCACCCTTAGAGAAAATTCTAAGATACACCTCCGTTACTATATTTTTTTTTTTTTTTTTTCTTTGCATTTGTTTGTTGTTTTTTTTTTTTTATTTGATGTTGCGGATCTAACCTGCCCATTCTAGTGAATGGGTCTCTGAAAAAAAAAAAAACGGTGCTCTGATGTCACCCGTGAGTGCTGACTTTTTTTTCACTGAGTATTTGGTAAGAAAAGCTTTGAAAAATCTCTATCATTTTTCTTTTCCACAGGAGAAAAATTGATGATGTACACAGATTATAAAGAAATGACACATGAATCAAAAATAGGTCTACCACACTTTATTAAAGAAATATATAAGAAAAACCCAGGTTTTTACCATATGAGAAAAAAAGTGGATGCCTGACTGATGCCTGAATGAATGTTACCGATGCCCAGGATGAATGGTGTCAGTCTGGGGCCAAATTCACACGTCAAAGTTTCATGGTCCATCTCCAAGGCCATGATTTCCAGGCTAGCAGAGGGTCTCCCGACCTAAGATCAACAGGCAAATGAAAGGAAGTTAAGTTTCGGTCAGGAGATCATGGTCCGAACACAGATTGTGAAACTTGGACGTCTCCATCCATCATTTAGAGACCTAAAGATCCAGTGAGGTGTTATCGCCCATTGCAGAATTTAGTAAGTACAGTACTAGATGGAGGTGAATGGAATATGCTGTGCCGAGTAAGGGCTTATTCTCAAAACCAGGAGTGGAAGGTAAAAAAACTGTTATTGACACCTGTTCTGTGTTTTGGAGTCACTCCTGGTTTTGGCATACACTGCTGTGTGAATAAAGCTGGACGATAACATTTCAGTTCCTTTTCACTGTTTATTACATGACATGTGATAATCTTACTCAGTTTGCAATGTAAGGACATGTCTGAACATGGCTGACAGTGTTAGGGCACAACATGAGGACCTCACCCTGCAAAGCTGCATTTGCCAGTTTGTGTATATATAGCTGTGATCATCAGCCTCTTAGTGCAGACTGCTGTAGCCGGAGGTGTAATGATAGCGCTCCTGAAGGCCCAGTGCCTGTAACGGAAATATTCTATCATTCCTATAATCCTCATAAACTCCTGCGGTGACGTGTTTCTGAGGTATAAATGCCTAGACACAGTTTCTAGACAGAGCGATGACCTAAAAATGGCGCATCTGTTTGATACAGGTGGAACATGTTTTAGACGTGTTTTTTTTTTGTTTTGTATTTTTGTTAGTTGAACTTGTCATCTTGGAAATGCCATCCGCTCTGCGGGCACCATGTTGTAGAGCAGGGATGCTGAACGGATTGATATATAGTTTTGGGAGAAAAGATTCAGTAACTTGTGTTTTAATCAGTGAGGCCTCTTTCACACTTCAGTTGTTTGACGTCAATCAAAAGCCGCCATTTTTAGAAAAAAGCGGATTTTTTTTTTTTGCGGAATCCGTTTAGTTCTCATAGACTTGCATTAGCGGAGGATGGCTGTCCGTTGCATCCGTCATTTGACTGATCCGTCGGAATTTCAGCGTCCGTTGTCTTGGTACAACGGACATAGTAAAGTTTCTTTCTGCGTTGAAAAGGCGGATAGTGACGGATCCGTCGCCGTCCGTTGTCTGCTGTAATGGACGCCTATGGGCGGTGGATCCGTCGCCATCCGTCACATGACGGAATCCATTTTTTTAAACGGAGCATGCCTGGAAGAATTTCCATTCATTTCATTTAACCCCCAAAAGCCATTCTGGCACAGAAAAAAAAATATCTCTATCTCTCTTGTTCTGTTCCTTTAAATTTCATTAATTGACTGCTGCGACGGATCCGTCAAAAAAACGGATCCGGTGCATCAGTTTTTTGCAAATCTGCAACGGATTCGTTTTTTCACACTTTGGCGGATTGGAACTGACATCAAAAGACTGAAGTGTGAAAGAGGCCTTAGTTTATCCAAAAACTGGCTTAAACCTCTCTCCCAAAAAAAAAAAAAAATACACGGTCAGACACAGACAATTTTTAAAATGAACTTTCGTTCGTGGGAAAACCCCTTTAATGTGACCGGCATCCTCTGCCTGTAGACACGTCGTGTATCTGCTGCCGGGATCAGCCGAATGATTCAAAATGGTGCAATGGTGTTCCACTGGTGGTACCAAGCAAGAGGCTGCTTGAGTGTGGTGCGACAGTGTTCCGCTGATGGTACTGTGCAATAGGTTGGTACCAGCTGCAGTTTCCATATTGAGACACCCATCACTTGGGTGTCCCAATATGGCGGTTGGTGAACTTCCTCTGCTTGGAATTCTGGGATACGGTGAAATCTGGACAGGAGGCTGGCTTGTGTGCGAACTGTTAACCATTTACATGCCGGTGTCTGCAATCGGCGTCCCATTTTGTGGGGTACCCATGGGTTGCTATGGCAGGTGAAGACCTGCTAAAGGTCCCCATTACTGCCATCTTGGTCATCCTGAAGTTCAGCTGTAAGCTGAGCTTCAAAAGAGATAGATTTCTAGTCCTAAGGTGATTAAAATTTAAAGTAAAAATAAAAAAAATACAAAAATGTTTTAAATATGAAAAAAAAATTCAAGCTTTGAATCATCCCCTTATTGTCCCATTAAAAATAAGATAAAAATGGAAAAATAAACATTTGGTTATGTTATTTCTGTAAAAGTCCTGTGTAACCAAATATAAAATTAATGAACCCAATGAGTACACGCCACAATGAGAAAAAAAATCAAGACATCACAGTTATGGCATTTCAATAACCAAACCTCCCTAAAAAAAATGAAATTGTCTTCTGGACCTCAAGATTGCATGATTAAATACATCAGCTCGAAATGGAAAAAACAAGTCCTCCCACTGCTCTATTGATGGAAAAGTAAAAACCTTGCAAAATGGTAACAGTAACCATGTGTGTATATATATATATATACACACACACACACACACAAACTTTTTTTTAAAACCATTTACGATAAATAAAACGTACAATTTTGGCTTTGTTGTGCTCATCCTGACCTCGAGAATCTGTTTTTTGTCTTTTTTTTTTTTTTCTTTTTTTTTTCCATACAATGAACATTGTGAAAACAAAACCCAGTAAAAGTAATGGTAGAATTGCATAGTGTTCACCATTTCACCCCCACCAGTAATTTTTTTTTTCTCCCGTTTTTTAGTACATTATATGGTAAAATGAATAATGTCTTTCAAAACTACAACCAGCATAACAAAAAAAGTCCTTTATATGGCTATGTCTTAAAAAAAAAAAAAAAAAAAAAAAAAAAAAATGTTATGGCTTTTGGAAGAAGAGGAAGGAAAAACAAAAACACCCAAAAAAAAATTCCTGGTAGTGAAAAAGTTTTCATGAAGTTTTCTGGGGGTCAAACGTTGATGTTTCATCCTGTACTCAGGTTATCGCTGTTTTGACAGTAATAGTGTTGGGGCCTCAGGCCAGATTTGACGCCAACAATAAACATTATTGGGCTCCATCGTACAACGGATCGGACTCTGTTGTGAGCAGAGCTTTAGTGTAACATTATCCACAGGTTTCTCTCCTTTTTGTCTCCCTCTATTTTTCACTTGTCTTGTTTGGATAGTAACAGGTTGTCTTGGTTGAACTGGTTTTGCCACTTGTAAGACTGGAATTCTTGTTTCCAGACCATCAGTGTGTAAGTGATACAGTAAGTTTATTATGTTTGCATTGTATTCTTCATACATGGCAAACGGTTTCTTTTTCAGTATTTCTATCCAGGAATGTAACATAATGGTCTGCAAAAAAAATATTTTCCATTCATTTCTGTTAAAATGCTTGTCCACTACTCAACAACACCTTTTCAATGTCCCCAATGTGCAGCGTAAAGTTAGAAAAAAAATACTTCTCAGAATTGTGCTGCTCCTCTGCTCCAAGCGCTATGTTCCCCGGTGATCCTGTGACATTGGTTATGTCACACAAGCGCTGCAGCTCATCAGCGGCCTCCGAAGTCTTCATAAAGTCTGTTTCTTCACAAGCAGTGGAGTGGGGCACCTTGGAGTTCATCGGTATTCCCCACCTACGCTCCACTGATTGACACCTTTCTTCTTATGCTTTCATATGTCAATCAATCAATGACAGGGGCACTGCTTCTCCTGATGAAGAGCTCTCTATCACCACTCAATGCTGGAGTCAGGCAGTGTAGACCATAGACAGATTGTCTAGTGATGAATAGACCAATATCATAAAGGCTGGCAGATTGCAGAAAACTATTTATTTTCCTTAAATTGACCCGACACCTGATTGATGTTGCCCAAACCACGAGCAGCATGAATCAGAGCCCGGCTACTTGTCATCACCTCTAGCAGTGCTGGACGAAGTCCTCTGTGGCCAGTGCTGGACTAGTCTGGTCTCGGGGTCTAGAAGTAGTAAAGACCTTGGATCAATGCGTCCTGTTATTATTGTATTCGTGTCATTTGGTGACTGGATAAACAGGATAGCTGCCTGGACTGTGGGTAGTTTCCTGGCACTTTTTTGTCGTTTTTGACATGTAAGGTTTTGGGTTTTTTTAAGCGGTTTTTCATCGTTTTTGTACTGGGGCTTTCCGGTTAGTGGTTTTTGTTTTTTTTTTTTGTTTGTTTTATTGAACAAGGGAGAAACTGCTAGCTAGATTTCAATTCATCTTTTGGGAAAATGCACAAAAAGACGCTCAGGCATCGTCCAGTTGGCTTTTGAGAGTTACCATTGACTTCTGTTGAGCATCTTCAGAGCGGAAAATGTCTGATGAATGGTCAGCTCAATTATTTTACCCACTTGGCATCTTTTGAACCCTAAGGGTATGTGCACACGCTGCGGATTTGGCCCTGCGGGTCCGCAGCAGATTCTGCTGCGTTGTACAGTACCTTTATTTCCTATGGAAATAAAAAAACGCTGTGCATATGCTGCAGATTTTTCCGCGCGGATTTGCTGCAGGTTACAATCTGCAGCATGTCAATTCTTTGAGCGGATTCCGCTGCGGTTTCCTACCTTCACCATTGTGAGGTGAGAAACCGCAGTGCTAATCCGCAGGTAGGATTTACTTGCGGATTTTACAAAATTCGCAGGGAGAAATCCGCAGCACCTAAAAACTACGTGGGCACATAGCCTAAATCAGTTGAGACTCTCCAAAACTGCAACATATGCACTGCAAGTCATTTCTACATACCAGTGCTTATGTTCATCCGTTTCCGCATTATCTGAGTGCTTTTTCTGCTGGGTTTTGGCGTGCACCTACCTGAAAAAATGTTGTGTTCACATACCGTTAGTCCTTCAAAAAGACACTAATAGACTTTTATTGAGTTAATTTTAATGTGAATATTATTGTTTTTTTACTTGTTTCAGAAACGGACCACAATGGGAGAAATAGAAGGCACTTATCGTGTGCTGCAGACCCTAGGGGCCCGTCTAGGTACCCAAAGGACCACTGGAATAAGTACACTTGAGCCAGGACAGACCCTCAGCATGACCTTCTCTTCACCTGCCAAGGCCACAAATCAGGCTTCATGCTCCTCCATTTTACTTCTGGATGGCACTGTTCTCCCTGTCGAAGTAGGGGTACGTTTTCTACTCTAAAAATTTTGAGCCACGTGTCATGCTCTTCTTAATTTTTTCGTTCGCTAAAAGGTTAATTATACACTGTAGTATATTGCTGCTCCAAATGTCCTTTTGTGCTGAATTCCAGAGATTGGGACGGTTTTGTGACAGAGGCGCTAAGTCATTCGTTTTCAGACCTACCATTATGTTGCCTTCATTAGAAAACTATATTGATGAATTCCGCAAGCATGTAATGTAGATTTTCTAGCTTCACCTCATTCCCTCAGAGCAGACTGATAGTAAATGTTAATTTCATTGTTCGGCTGCCATGTGAACCTCAGGGGTTATATCTGTGCAGTGTGTGTGATGTTACCCATCTAAGCCGACTCTGCTCTTACTTGGCAGAAGAAAGGAAGGTTCTTCAGAGCCAAGGAGTCCGCACACGGGTGTGAGTATAGGCTGAGCAGTCTACAAGTAACGCCCTGCTGCCTGATATCTCTCGCCACACCCGTAGGAACCATTACGGTGGTTAAACAATATTATCTTGGTGGTTAAACGTTTAGGGTATTTGTGTACAGAGGTTTTTTTTTTATTTTTTGAGATGGTAAAAAAAAACTCAGCACATTTTCTAGTGTTTTCCATCAGGAAATGCTTCAAAGAAATGACATAGATTTTCTTTCCTCCCACCAAGTAGTTTTTCAAAACTTAAGCTGGGAAAAAAAACGCACAAAAAAACTAAACCTGAACAGCAAAGTAGTTTTACAAAAGAAATGAATAGGAAGAATCTTTCAAACGTTTTTTTGAGCAAGCGACCCATCAAAGCATTCCGTGTGCACATCCTTAGGGTATGTTCAGACATGGAGGAGTTTGTTCTATAAATCCCCAGTAAAGGTGCATTTCCATTCCTTAATTATCTAAATACACTCGTTTCACGATAATTATGCAGTTCAAATCGGCAGCCTATCACTCAACGAGCAAGGGAAGCCGCTCATTTGTAGGGCGAAATTATCATTTTGTTTACTCAAAAGATCCTCATTCTCAGCAGCGTATTATTCTGTGCTGCCGAGAACAAAGGCAGCCTACGTACTCTAAGGCTCTGTGCACACGTTAAGTTTTTGCCTCGTTTTTTGATGCGTTTTTTATTGCAGATTTGTCACAAAACCTGAAGGCGATTCTGATGCCATCAAAGTCAATGAGAATTTGCTGAAGTGTCACGCAAATGCTGCTTGTTTCTGATATGCGCACTGTAGCATGTCAATTCTTTCAGCCGTTTTCCAGCATTTTTTCCATCACAGAAAGCTAGAAAAATGTATGCAAAAACTCGTCCAAACCGTGTCTCTGCCACTATATTTTTTCCTGCCAAGAGATGCAGAAATTTCTACAGTCCAATACTGACCATGTGCACATAGAATTCACAATGTATTATACTCAGTGGCCAGTGATCTGGAGCGTGGCGGCCTGCGCATACTAGTGCTAAACATTCACTGATCTCTGGTAAGACTGCAATCTCCGCTATATATGATATATACATTTGCAGTACGTGTGGATGGGGTTTCCTTCAGGTGCTGTATAGAATCCACACCAAATTGTGCAGCCATGCCATGTGTGCTTTAATAGTCTCATAAAATGATTTTCTGTTTCCAGTACAGATATGAATGTATTTAGAAGGACTTTGTTTTTCATTGCTCTCATTTGGCGGTGTTCTCTCTCTGTAATTGTCTGCCATGTTAGTTGAATGGCAGTTGTTGGCACGTGTGGCTGTTAGGAAAGGCGCAGTCAGGACTTCCCACGTAATCCTGGGCTGGACGGCATGTAATGACGATGAGCATCTGGTATTCTCAGGCCAGCTTTGCATTCAATGGGAAGCAGATGGACTCGGGATAAGCTCTGCTAACAAGCTTTGCTCTTTTTACCTCTGTATGTGTACAAATCCCCCTTCAGTAGTCGTACGCGGACACAATTTTCCTTTTTTTTTTTTTTTTATATAGATATAGTAAAATGAAAGGTACTTTTATGTTCAGATAATCTTTGCTTGTTTATTACTGTATTTTCTTTTTCTATTTGTGTATGTGTGTGTGTGTGTGTATATGTATGTGTGTGTGTATATATATATATATATATATATATATATATATATATATATATATATATATATATAGTACAGACCAAAAGTTTGGACACACCTCATTCAAAGAGTTTTCTTTATTTTCATGACTATGAAAATTGTAGATTCACTCTGAAGGCATCAAAACTGAATTAACACATGTGGAATTATATAATTAACAAAAAAGTGTGAACCAACTAAAAATGTGTCTTATATTCTAGGTTCTTCAAAGTAACCACCTTTTGCTTTGATTACTGCTTTGCACACTCTTGGCATTCTCTTGATGGGCTTCAAGAGGTAGTCACCAGAAATGGTCTTCCAACTGTCTTGAAGGAGTTCCCAGAGATGCTTAGCACTTGTTGGCCCTTTTGCCTTCACTCTGTGGTCCAGCTCACCCCAAACCATCTCGATTGGGTTCAGGTCTGGTGACTTTGGAGGCCAGGTCATCTCGCGTAGCACCCCATGACTCTCGTTTTTGGACGAATAGCCCTTACACAGCCTGGAGGTGTGTTTGGGGTCATTGTCCTGTTGAAAAATAAATGATGGTCCAACTAAACGCAAACCGGATGGAATAGCATGCCGCTGCAAGATGCTGTGGTAGCCATGCTGGTTCAGTATGCCTTCAATTTTGAATAAATCCCCAACAGTGTCGCCAGCAAAGCACCCCCACACCATCACACCTCCTCCTCCATGCTTCACGGTGGGAACCAGGCATGTAGAGTCCATCCGTTCACCTTTTCTGCGTCGCACAAAGCAGGGCTGTGGAGTCGGAGTCGTGGAGTCGGTATAAAATGGACCGACTCCTAAAATATATAATAAATTGGGTACAGTAGTTCAATTGCAGAATGTGCTGAATATTTTTTCAGAGGAATTTGGGAAAGTTATGAAATCTCTATATATAAAACTGAATGTATGTACAGTATGTGTGTATCATCAACCAATCACGAAGCATCTTTCATTTCACCAGAGCTGTTGAAAAGAAGCTGAGCTGTGATTGGTTGCTATGAGCAACGGTTTTCCTTCCAACCAATCACTAAGCATCTCTCATTTCACCAGAGCTGGTTAAAAGAAGGTGAGCTGTGATTGGTCACTATGAGCAAGTTTTCCCACTTGGCAACACTTCAGCAAACACTGACATGGTGGGAGAAATCTAGCATCCCCGGGAACATAAGCTCAAGCCATTGTCTGCCCCCCTGAAAGGAGCAGTGAGCACATGTCAGAGATGAATCCTTCTCCCGTTCCCATATACCCATCACACATACTCCACCCCATAGGCACATCTTCCCGCTTAAAGGGATCATTGGTATGGAAGTCAGAGCAAATCCCTCAGCGCTCTGGTTCTGACCCCAGGCCTCTCTTAAAGGGATCATTGGTATGGAAGTTAGCGCAATTCCACTAAGCGCTCTGGTTCTGACCCCAGGCCTCTCTTAAAGGGATCCCCGTAATGGAAGTCAGGACCGTTCCACTCAGCTCTGTGGTTCTGATCCCAGGGTCTCTTAAAGGGATCATTGGTATGGAAGTTAGGGCAAATCCACACTGCGCTTTGGTACTGAACCCAGGCCCTTCTTAAAGGGATCTCCGGTATGGAAGTCAAGGCAATTGCCTTCAAATGCTCTGGTACTGACCCCAGGCTCTCTTAAAGGGATCTCCTGTATGGAAGTCATGGCAAATCCCTCAGCGCTCTGATTCTGACCCCAGGCCTCTTTTAAAGAGATCATTGGTATGCAAGTCAGGGCAAATCCACTCAGCGCTATGGTTCTGATCTCAGGCTCTCTTAAAGGGATCCCCAGTATGGAAGTTAGGACAAATCCAGTCAGAGCTCTGGTTCTGACCCAAGGCCTCTCTTAAAGGGATCTCCGGTATGGAAGTTAGGGTAAATCCCTCAGTGCTCTGATTCTCACCCCAGGCTTCTGTTAAAGGGATCATTGGTATGGAAGTCAGGGCAAATCCACTGAGCGCTCTGGTTCTGATGCCAGGCCTCTCTTAAAGGGATCCCCGGTATGGAAGTTATGACCGTTCCACTCAGCACTCTGGTTCTGACCCCAGGCTGACGGGATGATGTGGGATATTATGGGTAGTTGTCCGGTGGCTCTGGCTGACGGGATGATGTGGGATATTAGGGGTAGTAGTCCGGTGGCTCTGGCTGACTGGATGATGTGGGATATTGGGGGTAGTAGTCCAGTGGCTTTGACGGGATGATGTGGGATAACAGAGGTAGTAGTCCGGTGGCTCTGGCTGAAGGGATAATGTGGGTTATTATAGGGAATGTGGCTATGCGGAGTGGGCGGGGCTCTGCACATACATATATATATATATATATATATATATATATATTTTCATTCATTATAATTTGTTATAATTAACCGTAGTTAGTTACTATGCCTGGGCTGCGCCGGGCTCTTCAGCTACTGCTAGTGTCCTATAAATGGCTGTTCTATTCCTGATCTAAGGCTAACGTTTTTCAGCTGCAAAAGCAGATCAGCTTTTTAAAAAACCACATCACCGGAAAGATTTTTGAGCTCATAGATAATGTTTTCAATAGAGCAGATTTCTAATCTGCTTTTGCTATCTATCCATTTATCCATATTTGTCTATCCATGTCTTATCTGTGCCAAAAAGAATGAAAGCCGGGTAGCACACAGACTAACACTCCTCTTTTTTTTTTTTTTTTTTTTTTTTTTTTTTTTTTTTTTTATAGCACCAGTCAGGTACACCTCATAGCTGCCCAAAAGGACGCCCACGACTGGCATTGCTCTTCTTCAGTAACACATCAACATCAATTGATAGTTGGAATAAATAGACTGCATTCATCACATCTTCTTAAGGTGCAGGCTTTATTTTCAAGTGTAGGGTTGTGCAGTGTGAGGTTCTGCAGCAGCTGAGGTGGGCAGTATGCGGTTCTGCGGAACAGTATGAGGTTCTGCCCCCCCCCCCTGGTTTGATCCTGGCCACGCCCATGGTGTCAATGTAGCCTGAGGATCTAGGCTTTGTCTTAGCTGAGATAAGTCAGTGCTGCACTCCAGCACCAGTGAAGCTCCTCCTCTGCAGAAAAGGGTACAAATTAAATATGTTCTATCTAAATATCTTGATTATTGTATCATAAAAAAGTCTGATGTTCACATTGTACTACAATACATTTTTCACTTAAATATAAGCAATATATGTGGGAGTTGGAGTCTGTGTAAGGGAAATTGAGGAGTCGGAGTCGCAGGTTTGGCATACCGACTCCACATCCCTGGCCCAAAGACACGATGATTGGAACCAAAGATCTCAAATTTGGACTCATCAGACCAAAGCACAGATTTCCACTGGTCTAATTTCCAATCCTTGTGTTCTTTAGCCCAAACAAGTCTCTTCTGCTTGTTGCCTGTCCTTAGCCGTGGTTTCCTAGCAGCTATTTTACCATGAAAGCCTGCTGCACAAAGTCTCCTCTTAACAGTTGTTGTAGAGATGTGTCTGCTGCTAGAACTCTGTGTGGCATTGACCTGGTCTCTAATCTGAGCTGCTGTTAACCTGCGATTTCTGAGGCTGGTGACTCGTATGAACTTATCCTCTGCAGCAGAGGTGACTCTTAGTCTTCCTTTCCTGGGGTGGTCCTTATGTGAGCCAGTTTCTTTGTAGTGCTTGATGGTTTTTGCCACTGCACTTGGGGACACTTTCAAAGTTTTCCCAATTTTTCGGACTGACTGACCTTCATTTCTTAAAGTAATGATGGCCACTCGTTTTTCTTAGCTGCTTTTTCTCTAGTCACCTTCCACGACGGTATACGGAGGTTGCCTCTTTGCCCTGATGGGGGATAGGAAACACAGAGAGGTTAAAAGGCCCTCCCACCTGTCAGTGTCTTTCCTGTTCCCCATGGATATATACTGTGGTGGCCGGCAACTGCAGTAAAGGGGCAGGGTTACCTGAGTCAAGATGCCGGGCAGCTGGTGGTCGCGTCCCGCATCCTCCTCTTTGCTGCTCCCGTCGTTCCCTCGGGTGACGTCGGGACCTCTCGCTGGCCTTCTCGCGCCCCCGTGAGGGCAAAGCAGGCCAGGGATCCCTGACCGGGGGCCTCCCGCAGCTCCCCCGATCTATCCCCCTCCAGTGCGCGGCATCTGGGCATCCCGGAAGTGACGGCAGTGGATCTCACGCGTTACTTCCGGTATTGGCGCTCCTGGGAGGACGCTGACTTCCGGAATGGCGGCCCCCATGCGACGCGCGGTGCCCGCTTCTAAACGCCGGCACGTGGACCCAGGAGGGGGAAGGGGAAGCACTGATCGCTGTAGGGCAGGCGCTGGCTCTGAGGAGCATAAAAGCCCTGCTGAAGCCTGCATAGAGGTAAGACAAATGCCTCAACACGGATGGCTCTTCGTGCCCTGCGTCTGAAGAGCCCAGCGCTGCCCCTGCTACAGTGAGTGTTGCAGGGAAGGGGTCCGTGGGGTGGTGATCTCATTTTGGGGGCTCCCTTTTTTCTGACCGCCCTCTCGTTTTAGGGAGAAACGCCTACCCTCAAAGCCGCAACTAGGAAAAAGTGCCCAAATGCCCTTATTATGGGATAAAAATCTTTGCCGGTCCTGCACCGACAAATTAGAGCAGAGCAGCCGTCCCTCTTAGACGAGATTCGCTCCCTGTTCAAACAAGAGGTGCAGTCTTCCCTAGCGGCTTTTACACAGCCTCCACCACCACAATCCCGTTCTCCAGCAAAGAAAAGGAAAATACAAGTTGAAGACTCTGACTCTGAGTCCGACCTGTCTCATACATCGTCCTCTGGGAGATGGGAGGAACCAGTATCATCCAGGGCTGCCGAGATTAGAAAATACCTCTTCTCCCCTGACTATCTGGAGGAGCTGGTATCAGCAGTACGCATCACCACGGGGTTAGAAGAGGAGCCAGAACCGCAGTCCATTCAGGACCAAATGTTTGGTGGGCTTAAAACTGAAAAAACGCATAGGGTTTCCAGTACATGCCAACATATTGGACATGATTTCGCAGGAGTGGGAACTGCTGGAAAAACGCCTTAGCACTCCCTCAGAGATGAAACATAGATTTCCCCTGGAAGGCGTTTCTGCGGAATGGGACATCCCCAAAGTTGACGTTCAGGTGGCGAGAGTCGCAAAGAGAACTGCGCTCCCATTCGAGGATTCTTCTCAACTGAAGGACCCGATGGACAGAAAAATAGAAAATCTCCTAAAGAAATCTTGGGAGACATCTGCGTCAACGTTAAAGGCGAACATCGCCTCCACCTTCGTAGCTAGAGCTTTGTTTTGCTGGCTTGAGGAACTAGAATCCCACATATCACATGGTACCTCCAGGGGTGAGTTATTAGACTCCCTACCCATCCTGCATAAAGCTACAGTGTTTTTAGCGGACGCTTCTATGGAATCCGTTAGGGTAGACGCTAGGTCCCTGGTACAATCCAACGCAGCCAGGAGAGCTCTCTGGCTCAAGATGTGGAGCGGTGACATCACCTCCAAAGCTAAGTTGTGTGCCATACCCTTCAAAGGGGAATGTCTTCGGGCCTGCCCTAGACGAGATTCTGGAGAAAGCCACCGACAAAAAGAAAGCGCTTCCAGAACAAAAACCTTTCAAAAAGCGGCCCTTTCGTGCCCCTCAAGCGCAGACCTCCCAAGCAAGAGGCAAAGGCAAAACAGGGAGATGGAGCTACCCGAAGGGTAGGGGAAAAAATATTCTCATCCTACAGCAGCAGCAGGCCCAACCAGACAAGCAATGACTTTGACCCGGTGGGGGGGGGAGACTCTCAAAATACGTACGTCAGTGGGAAAACATCTCCAGTTCTCACTGGGTCCTCAACGTCATCAGGGAGGGCCTATTGATAGTTTATCTCCTCCCCTCCACAGGGTCTAAAAGTCACTTGCCTCCCGACCCCAAAAGACCAGACAACACTGCGGTTAGGTCTCAGAAGCCTCATGGGGTCAAACGCAATCTCCCCGGTCCCAGAATCAGAATGGGGTCAGGGCCATTACTCTCGGTTTTTTCTGGTAACCAAACCATCAGGCGAGGCCCGTATTATCTTAAATTTTAAAGGGACTGAACCGGCATGTAAAATACCGAAAGTTCAAGATGGAATCCGTAAGGTCAGACATCCCCCTAATCGGGCCACATTTCCTTATGTCAACCATAGACTTAAAGGACGCATATTTTCATATTCCAATCCACCCGAGACACAGGAAATATCTGAGGTTTGCGGTACAGGGGAGTCGTCAGGTGGAGCACTATCAGTTCAACGTCCTTCCATTTGGCATCTCCTCGGCGCCAAGAGTTTTCTTCAAGGTAATGGCAGAAGCAGTGTCATTCATCAGGAGCCAGGGCGTCTGTATAGTGCCTTACCTGGATGACCTGCTGATGGTAGCTTCCACCGAGGCAACCCTGGAAACTCAAGTGTCGAATCCCTTGATACGTTAAGGTCTCTGGAATGGATCCTGAATTTGAAAAAATCTCAGCTGCAGCCTTCCAAGACCAGGAAGTTTCTGGGGGTTCTTTTGGACTCCGCAAAACAAATGTCCTTCCTTCCGGACGACCACCGTCTAACCTTAATATCAAAATTCAAGAAATTCAGGGACATAAGGTCCCCTACACTCCGGGAAGGCATGTCGGTCTTAGGCTCTATGACAGTGTCTATACAGTCAGTAGCCTGGGCTCAAGCTCACTCCAAAACCCTCTAGACTCACATCTTGGAAAACTGGAACGGTCATCCTGGTACGCTGAACAAGAAAGTGCACACGCCGGGTCGAGTAAGAGCCTCCCTAGCATGGTGGATGAACACCAGAAACCTCCACAGAGGTGTGAGTTGGAACCAGATTCCGCTGACTACAGTCACGTCAGATGCCAGCAGAAGGGGCTGGGGGGCGATGGTAAATCACACTCCGTTTCAAGGACTCTGGGATCAGACCATGAGCGGGAAATCGTCCAATTTCAGGGAACTGAAAGCTCTGGAAGAAGCCCTCCTGGCGGCTGGTCATCAGATTTCGGGACATCACATCCGAATATATTCAGACAACATGACCGCAGTGGCTCACATCAAGCACCAGGGCAGTACAAAATTCGGCAACCTGAAAGGAATCTCCTCTCGAATATTCTGTTGGGCTGAAAAACACCTGTTGTCCCTGACAGCGGTTCATCTAAAGGGCACCTCCAACATACAAGCAGACTTCTTAAGTCGCCAGGACATCCATCCTGGAGAATGGAGCCTAAACAGCAGGAGCTTCAAATTGCTAGTAGACAGGTGGGGCCTACCGGAAATCTACCTCCTCTCACCAAAACGCACAGGTCGAAGCCTTTTTTTCCCTAAACCCCAGAGACAATTTCAGGGGAGTGGATGCCCTGGCCCAGGATTGGGACTTTCACCTGGCCTATGCCTTCCCACCAATACCAATCCTGGCGAAAGTCCGGAGAAAGGTACGAGAACACCGGACCCCGACTATTTTGGTAGCCCCGTTCTGGCCAAAGAGAAGCTGGTTCAACCTGATTACCGAGCTGCAGGTAGATGGACCGATTCTCTTGCCATTAGAAGACAATCTCCTCTCGCAGGGGCCAATTCGCCACGCAAACCCACAGAAGTGGAATCTTGCGGCAGGGTTACTGAGGCCCAGGTACTAAGATCCAAGGGGTTGTCAGATCCGGTAATCGCTACCCTACAGAAATCCAGAAAGCCGGTAACTAATGCTATCTACAACAAAATTTGGAAAAAGTTTTCATCTTTCTGTTTACCTAACTTACCAGATCCGCTCAGGCCAAACGTCAAAAATTTTGGATTTTTTGCAGAGGCGTTTAGAGATCGGCCTTAGACCTAGCACCTTGAAGGTCCAGGTCTCAGCTCCCAGCTCCGTTTTCGACCAAGATCTAGCAGGTCATCGTTGGATCAAAAGATTCATGACTTTGGCGATCAGAATGAATCCTAAAAAACAGACAATAGTCCCTCCATGGGATCTGAACTTGGTGCTTCAAGGGCTCGCAGGTCCACCCTTCGAACCTTTGTCTTCTTGCTCTCCTCAAAACATGGCATACAAAAGTTTTCTTAGTAGCCATAACCACAGCCAGTAGAGTAAGCGAATTACAAGCCCTATCGATAAGCGAGCCTTATTTGCTTGTTAGAGACGACTCAATAGTCCTTCGTCTCGACCCTTCCTTCTTTCCGAAGGTAGTCTCCAAGTTCCACCGATCCCAAGAAATTGTCCTACCATCATTTTGCCAAAACCCAGCAAATGTTAGAGGAAAAATTTCATACTCTGGACGTCCGATGCATTGTTCTACATTACTTGGACCAAACCCATCCTTTCAGAATCGACCAAAATCTGTTCGTCCACTCCTCAGGTCAAAACAAGGGGAAAAAGGTGGCAAAGAGCACTATAGCCAATTGGATAAAAAAAAGCTATAGTGGAAGCATATATCACTCAAAATATGCCTCCCCCAGTGGGGATCAAGGCCCATTCAACCAGATCCACTTCGGTCTCCTGGGCAGAAAAAGCAGGTGCATCTCCAGAGCAGATCCGCAGGGCAGCAACTCCATACTTTCTCAATGCATTATAGACTGGATGTAACATCTAGTAGGGATCTAGTCTTCGGACGAAAAGTTCTCCAGGCCGTTGTCCCTTCCTAGTGCCAAATTAGTTGGTATTCCTCCGACTACCGTCGTGGAAGAGAAAATAGAATTAGACTTACCAGTAATTCAGTTTCTAGGAACCTTCCACGACGGCACTAATTCCCACCCTATACTCCTGGATTAAGGATCTGGGAATTGGAAGGTAAACCAGGGCTACGGTCTCAGTTATAAGTCACTGACAGGTGGGAGGGCCTTTTAACCTCTCTGGGTTTCCTGTCCCCCATCAGGGCAAAGAGGCAGCCTCCGTATACCGTCATGGAAGGTTCCTAGAAACTGAATTACTGGTAAGTCTAATTCTATTTTTCTTGCCATAATACAAAGTCTAACAGTCTATTCAGTAGGACTATCCGCTGTGTATCCACCAGACTTCTGCGCAACACAACTGATGGTCCCAACCCCATTTAGAAGGCAAGAAATCCCACTTATTAAACCTGACAGGGGCACACCTGTGAAGTGAAAACCATTTCCGGTGACTACCTCTTGAAGCTCATCAAGAGAATGCCAAGAGTGTGCAAAGCAGTAATCAAAGCAAAAGGTGGTTACTTTGAAGAATCTAGGATATAAGACATATTTTCAGTTGTTTTAACACTTTTTTGTTAATTATATAATTCCACATGTGTTGGGCTAGTTTCATACTTGCGCCTTTTTGCGCAGCGTATCAAGCGCACACGAAACGCATGTCAAAAACGCTTGTAAACGCTGCGTTTTTTTTGTAGCATTATTGTGTGCATTACGACAAAAAATCGCAGGGTTTTTATGCGTTTGTAAGCGTTTTTCATGCGTTTGCATTTTTTATGCGCAATGGTGTCACTTCACAGGGGGAAAATCCTGGAAAAATTCTTGCAACACACTCCACCAATGGGACAGCAGTGGGCGTGTCTTATGGAAATTTTTATGCGCAATGGTGTCACTTCACAGGGGGAAAATCCTGGAAAAATTCTTGCAACACACTCCACCAATGGGACAGCAGTGGGCGTGTCTTATGGAAATTCTTTATATTAACCCTGTTTACAGCTGAATTCTTCACATTTGCTTGCATTTGCTTTGATAAACATGGATCTGCGCTGGAAGAGTTTTTACTTTGACTTGGATCTGGACATGAGGATGGCTCAGGCTTATGCAGTTGCTTTCCATGAACAGAGGGAGAGAGAGGCAGCGAAGACGGCAGCGGCGGCGTTTGTGGATACATCCCATTATTGAACTTCGGGAGAGCCGTGGAGCGTACCACACCCTCTACAGCGAGCTACAGGCAAACCCGGAGAAATTTACGGACTATACACGGATGTCCCAACAAACCTTTAACTATTTGCTTGGTTGGGTCCAAGAAGCCATCCGGAGACAGGACACGCAGCTTCGGCGTACGATTACTCCTGAGGAACGGCTCCTGGTCACATTACGGTATGTAGTTTTGCAAAACCAATGCCTGCCTAATTTTCTTTGTTGTGACTTGTACTCTTCCAAATCTGGCAGAATTATAGTTCTGCCATGTAGTTAACAAAAGGCTGCGGTATTTTTTTTTATGGCATGTATTGAACAAAAGGCTGTAGATATACATATTTTTTATTTTACTGAATTTTAGGTGTGTACAAAAATCCCTATACAGATATATTAATTTTGTTTTTTCTTTGTGTCACAGATTCCTGGCTACTGGAGAGACCCTTAGGGAAGGGAGCTCTGGAATGGGCATGGAGGCAGATTGGGACACATTAGGAGAAGAGGGAGGGTGGATGGACGAACAGTTTTTTTTTTTTTTTTTCCTTTGGTGCAGGAGTATCCTGCCTGGAACGACTTCCACCGTGTGACCGCCTTACTTTGCTCGACCGCTTGGAGATGGTGGACTGTGGCGTTGACCTGTAAAATATCGAATGCGGGTCTCCACTCTGCTGCTCTGTGGTGGCGGTGCTCCTAGAAGTGGCAGTGGCGGTGCTCCTAGAAGGGGACAAAGTTGTGTCGGTGCTCATAGAAGTTGCGGCGGTAGATGTCATACGAGACTAAATCGTGTCGGTGCTCAAAGAAGTGGCGGTGATCCTTGGAGATGAAGTCGTGTCGGTGGTCTGAGCAGAAGTTCTGGCGGGACTCCGAGGAGGAGAATTGATGGCGGTGCTCCTTTGATGAGGAGAATTGATGGCGGTGCTCCTTTGATGAGGAGAATTGATGGCGGTGCTCTTTGATGAGGAGAATTGATGGCGGTGCTCCTTTGATGAGGAGAATTGATGGCGGTGCTCCTTTGATGAGGAGAATTGATGGCGGTGTTCCTTTGATGTTGACTGGTGGTGTCGGTGGCCCAAGCAGGTTCTGTGGTGGTTTGGCTCCAAGCTGGTGGTGCTGTGGCAGTTGTGGTGCTCCATACAGGAGCAGCGCTTGCCATAGTGGTGGTGGCGGAGGAGTGTCCAGCAGCACTTAGACTTGGGGTGGTGTAGTGGTGTCCGGCTTCACTGGCAATGCAGGTGGCCGTGCAGTGGTATGCAGCAGAAGTCGGTAGGGAGGTGTAGTGAGTCAGCGGTGGCACTGTTGGGAATGACACCACTGACTGCTGCACATACCGATTCTGCTGCGTAGCCTGCAAATAAGCAGTGTTGCAGGCCTGTAACACACTCAGCTGTTGCTCAGGACTAAGGTGTTCCGCCATGCCCTGTTCCATTTTACTGAAAAAATGGTGTGCTGGTCTGTTGAGGCTGGCCTCCAGACGGTCAAGGCGCTGGTGGACAGAGTGGAAGCGGCGTTCCATGTGGTTAAAACCACGTTCTATCAGGGAAAAACCACTTTCCATTCTGGCGGACAGCGCCTTGAGGCTGGCCTGAAAGGCCTCGCTCAAGTACATGAACTCTGGCATGACAAGCCTGTCTGAGGCCCTCTGCCACTGGCGGGTAGTGCCCGCATAACCAGTGACAGAGACCTGGGACAGGGGAACACCTGATGGACCAGCTTCCTGGTCACCAGCTGTCTGTGTTGCTGACCTGCAAGATTCTTCCTGGCTGTCGGATGGCTGGGACGGGTCCGAGGTTGATCGATGAAGAACCGCTCCCGGGACAGGTTGCAGGGTGCTGCTCCAAGTGCTGTGGAAAGAAAAGGAAAACCTTAGTATCATGAATTAACAAGAAGCATCAGCTGTGGAAGAGAAAAGCACATAGTAATAACAAAAAAAAAAAAAAAATGCTGTGCTGGCAAGGACCGGTCTCAGGAAAGCCAACTTGCGATGATAGCGGTACTTTCTTCTGCGCCTTGCCGCTGAACCACTGCGAACCTGTCCCTCAGCACGAACATCAGTGTTGAAGCGGTCCTTCATCGAGCGCCAACGTGTGCGGATTTTGTTCACTGTTGGGGAAAAAAAAAGAAAAAACGTTAGACAATGCACTGAAGGCAACATAATTATCAGCACACACACCTGATAGAACTTTGCAAACAGTCAATGCTGCAGCACAAAAAAATTCTATACACAATGCAGTCACTGTTGATTCTGAGGACACTGTTATGTTTCCTGCTAGAATATATGTAGCAGCCAAAACAAGAGTATCATCAGGAGCAAGAGTGAAAACAGGATCAAGACAGCAGTTCAATACACAAAGCAATCACTGTTTTCCAGAAGGCATTGGTGTGTTTGATGCAAGAATATATCTTGCCACAAACACACCAGCACTATCAGGACCATAAATCATTGCAGCTTCAAGACAGCAGTTCAATACACAAAGCAATCACTGTTTTCCAGAAGGCATTGGTGTGTTTGATGTAAGAATATATCTTGCCACAAACACAGCAGCACCATCTGGACCAAAAATCAATGCAGTATCATAGAGTATCTTTATACTTACTGAACGCCCTTTTTGAAGTTGGAGAGGCGCTGTCCCAGTCATCCATCATCGCTGTGGCCACCTCATTCCAGAGCGGCCGGGCCACCACTGTGTCTTTGTACTGCTGGTCACGGCTGTCCCACAACGGGATACGCTCCCGTTGTGGAACCTAGGGGAAAAAAAAAAAATTAGAATCTTTGTAATTTTGGAGAATGAAAAAGATAGAAAAAGAAACAGAGAAGAAGCAAGATAAAAGATGAAAATAAAGATAGGAAAAAAAAAAAAGTAGAGATTATATACTAACATTGCGTCTCCTCACCACGACTTGGCTACGCTGCTACCGCTCAGACTGCTCCCGCTCAGACTGCTCTCGCACTTCACCTTCACTGCCCGTGTCCTATGTCTGTACAAGAGAAAAAAAAAATTACAACACATTTCTAGAGGCAGCTAAACTTACCCAAAGGCAGCAACATCCTCACCTCACGATCAGCTTGGGCCAGTTCTTGCCGAGATGGCGAATAGACCGATCCAGAAGAAGACATGCTGAAATTTAAACAAAAAATACATTAGTACATTATAAAATTGTACAGGACACACAGACATTATGTTGAAGAATACTCACATTTTGGCTTCTGAAGCTTGAATCCACAGTTGGAAGGTTGTCTTATCTCTTCAAGGCTGTCTGTAGAGTATTGGTCTGGCCCTGAAGACACCTTCTTTTATCTAGACTCCTCTCAAACAATGTTGCTTGTTTAGGGGGAGGTTTAGACAAGTGTCTAGACATTGTTTACTGAAATCGCGTGCGCGCACAAAGCGCTGATGTGCGCGCATCCAAGCGCACGTCAGCGTCCCCATAGGCTGTAATGCTATTTTTGGGCTCGCACACGTGCGCGCATGATTTTTTTTAACGATGTAGGTGGAACAAAGAATGCAACATGTAGCGTACGGCGCGTCTGGGCGCACACCTATAAAATGCGCAGCGCACACTAAACGCTGATGAGCACGTGCAATCGCAAGACCCTGCGACCACCATGTTAGAGATAGGGGAACATTGCGCGTGCGCCTGATAGCGCACGATGCGCTGCGTGATAAAACGCTAGTGTGAAACCAGCCTTAATTCATAGTTTTGATGCCTTCAGAGTGAATCTACAATTTTCATAGTCATGAAAATAAAGAAAACTCTTTGAATGAGAAGGCGTGTCCAAACTTTTGGTCTGTACTGTGTGTGTGTATGTATGTGTATGCGTGTGTGTGTATGTGTGTATATATATATATATATATATATATATATATATATATATATATATATATATAATGTGTGTGTATAGTGGCACAGTTTGCAAATAACTGCCATCATAATGGCAGCATAGTCATGCAGTGAAATGGTGTTCTACCTTGTGACCATTGGCAGTGAAAGCTTTTCACTGTCATTTGCAAATCTTGCTACACGTATTGATGGTGTAGTTTTTGGCCATGATATGTACCTTGCAGGTAGCCTGATAGTATAACAGACCCATGATGTTAGGCTATTACCTCCGTAGCATGGGTATCTGATGAAACAGCACATTGAAGTACAGTAAGGGCCCATTGATTTCTATGGCCATTGCATTAGGTAGTGTTTAGCAGATCTGCAACATGTTAGGCATTCCTTTAGATCTGCAGCACTGAAATCTTTCATGTGCTTGGACTTTTAAACCACTTGTTGACTTGTACTGTACTTTCTTATGGATTTTCGGTCCGCTGTCTGCATTGACAAAACTGCAGCAAACAGCTTGAAAGTTGTACATAGCTGTAATACAGTGGTGCGATTGGGCCCTCAAGGTTGTAATATCATTGCACCTGGTTGTGCGGGTGCCAGAAGCTCATTAGAGGAAAGCTTTTTCTAACTGACCCATCAAGAGGCTTATAATGTTTAATATGGTGGTGTTTGCTTGTGTTATTGCTATTTAGGCATAAAGTGTCAATTCCCTATATATATCGTATAGATCATGTTGCAATTGTGCAACATGTAGAGCAAGAGTGTCACATAACCATGATGTAAAATCCCAAATACCATACTTTTATTTCAAAAATATCAACTATGACAAACATAAAAAGGGTTGCCTTTAATGCACATATATTTGAATTGCACATATGCATTGATAATGAGGGTAATAATCCCACATTTGCACCAAGTCTGAGTAACAATAAACACACTGGTGAGGAGGGGAGAAAAACAATTCCCTGCTGCACAAAGGAAATCTATTTCTTAGGTCTTATGTGTCAGTGACCAAATTATCAGAAAATGTTAGTGTGTTGAAATGGACAGACTTCAACAAATAAATGCAAAAAAATGTTTAACGTGCAAGTGCAGAGGTATATTTTTTTGCTATAGTTAAATACCGCTGGTTATGTAGCCTTGTATACTAAAATCATATGCCAAATTACACCCAAATGTAGGAACCCATGAGATTACCCTGCCAATGCAGAGGTATATAAATTCCTATCGGAGACTATATCCTGTATATGGGTATGTTGTATCACGGCACGCTCAACTGCACATGCCCCCAGGAAGAAAAACGAGTGAAACGCGCGTCGGGGTAAGGGGAGACGGCGTGTCACTTGGCGTCCACATTTTCAACAGCACAGATTCAGGCAATGCATACCTTGCCTTTTTTGATCTGTTCATCTTGCACTGCCAGTAGAATACGCGTCTATTTAAGATACAATAATCAGAGAGCTGGATGCTATGGTTTCCATGGCAGCGGTCTTTATAGCAACAAATATACCTCTACACTGGCACTTTAAACATTTTTTGCAATTATTTGCTGAAGTCTGTCCATTTCAACACACTAACATTTTCTCATAATTTGGTCACTGACACAAAAGACCTAAGAAAAAGATTTCCTTTGTGCAGGCAGGGAATTGTTTTTCTCCCCTCCTCAGGCTTGGTGCAAATGTGGGATTATTATCGTCATCCTCATTATCAATGCGTATGTGCATGAAATACATTTTGAATTCTAAATATGGTTTAAATGTATGCACAATTATTGTCTCACTGCTGTAGCCGTTCTCCCGGTTTGTGTTTTATTTGGTTTGAGGCAACCCTTTTTATTTGTCGTGTTTGTCACATTTTATATTTTTTAAATAAGGTATTTTGGATTTTACATCATGTTTATGTGACACTCTTGATGTATATGTTGCACAATTGCGACATGATCTATATGATATATCACTGTATGGAGTGTTGCCCGCTCCTTGTATGAAGAAAATGGGCTTGGGTATTATGCTTACTAATTCTCTATATATGCAAATATCCTCTTCACAGCAGGGCTGTGAAGTCGGTAAGCCAAACCTCCGACTCCTTAATTTCTATGACTCCAACTCCACGACTCCGACTCCACAACCCTGCTTCACAGAGGAAAATCACTTGAACTGTAGCGCCACTTATTGGCTATAGCAATGCTAAAAGTCATTATCCACCCTATAACTAGCCTTACCACGTGACTTAGGATAAGAAGCCAAACCAGGAACTCCATTTGCAGTCCCATGTTTCAGGTTTTGCCCCTCCGTGCAAAGCAGGAACTCTGATTAGCTGTATGAGAGGCCTCTGACTCATGAACATATTTATTGACTGTACTTGATCATGACAGAAGCTCTATAAAACTGTATATGAAGTTACCCATCTGATAGGCGCCTGTGATTAATCATGAAACACTTCCACACTGACAGGACCGTAATTCTCAGAAGAGACATTCTGATTTCAGCATGCTGCCGAATGCTAGTAATAGAACTCTTTATTCTCGGAGAGACATGTCTGCTCCCATCTAAACCTATTGGCTAATGTGCATACAACGAAGAAGAGGTGTGATTCCCAAATCTGCTTTCTTACAAATAACCCGCATGTATTGCTACAGAGACTTTCTCTTTCCATTTTTGCTATGTCATCTGAGAACAGCATGATGCAAGGGAAGAGACTCTGATTCCAGTGATGTATCACTTGCTAGGCTGTTTGCTGAATTTTTGTAATAAAATCCCTGTTTCACCTTCGTCTCATTGGGGGACACAGGTACTGTGGGTGTATGCTACTGCCGCCAGGAGGCTGACACTAAGTGGATGAAAAAAGGTTAGCTCCTCCGCAGTGTACACCCTCGCCTTGATTGCAGGCGGAATCAGTTCTTGCTTAGTGTCCTAGGAGGCACACATGTCTGGTCTCTGGTCTTTTTTTCCAGACTTGTTTTTTTTTTTTTTCTTCCTTTTTACTTTCCATGAAGATGAGACAGGGGCAACGGACCCTGATTTCCCCAAACCAACAACGGGCGAGCACGTGCGAGTGTCACCTCCACGTATCCTCTCCCGCGACGTGGGACATGTCTGGTCTTTTTTTCCCAGACTTTTCTTGTCTTTTTACTTTCCATGAAGATGAGACAGGGGCAACGGACCCTATTGAAAGGGTCCGATTTCCCCAATCCAACAACGGGCGAGCACGTGCGAGTGTCGCCTCCACGTATCCTTTTCCGCGACGCGGGACATGATGCCGGACTCGCCCTGACCACCCTAAGGTATCGAAACCCTAGGCTGTACAGAGGCCTATGAATAGTCCGTGCGGCCCCCACTGCACCACCAAGGCTAGACTGCGGTGCTGCAAGGCGGCGGACGGTCGCTTTCCTCATCCCTTGGAGGGAAAGATGGAGCTAGGGTGCCTGCACCGTCCTTGATTTGGATGCAGCCCCCCATCCTCCCCCTAACCTGAGGATCGGCTGGAGCTCCAAGGGTGAGGCGCTGAAGGAGGTGGGCTGGGAGGGCTCCTGAAATTCCCAGGGTTGGCATTCCCCTGGGCGGCAGCAGCGGTCGGGCGCCAGCTTGCGCCCCCACAGCGGTAGCACTCGGCAGTGCATATCCTGACCAGGCCTCGGTTTCTTGGTGGTCCCATTCCCATGTCCAGGCGGGCGCCGTAAAATTTAGTCCCCGGCTTCTGCCGGTACTAGGCCGTGGGCGGAAGTCCCGCCCCCGTGATGCGCGTGCTTCCGGCGGACCCGCCCCCGGAGCCTCAGGCAGGTGCCGAAAAATTTAGTCCCCGGCTTCAGCCGGCGCTAGGCCTCGAGCAGAAGCTCGGCCCATAGGAAGTCACCGGCGGCGCCATCTCTCCATGCAGGGCCACCCACACGCCGAGGCGCACCTTTTGGAAAAGCATGCAGCGGTTCGGCAGGCTGGGTGCCTAAAGGAGATCCAGGACTGGGGTAAGTGCTACCCCTGAAGGAGAAAGCCACCCTCTGTTTTTTTTGCCAGAGGCTAAGCAGTGGAACCCTGCAGGCATATCACCTAGCAGGGTCACCATGCCCAGAGCAGCTAAGAAGTACAAGTTTTCTGTATGCTGCATGCATCTCCTGTCGGTCCGCCTTCCCACAGGAAAAATCTGTGAAATCTGCGAGTCCGAAGTGCCCAGAAGCCCTCCCCTGCGACCGCCCGGAATGGGCTCTGCCTCTGTCGCAGTCTACGGCATTGCGAGAGCAATCGAGTCCCTTCAAGCCCCAGGTAGGGGCAGGGGTAGTGGCACTCCTGTGTTAGAGGGGTCCTCCACCTCACAGGAGCCTCTGGCCTGCAGGGGCCGCACTCTCACTAGGCAGATGCGGGGGAATCGAACCCACACAGCGTCTCCCGGTCTGTCCGGTGCCTCGGCATCTGTGAGCTCTGCCTCTCGCTCGCCCTCGCCAGTAGTCGATAACGGGAATTTGGATTACGACTCGGACAAGCCCTTGACTTACTCTGAATTACCAGGAAACTGTGAACAGCCTTATCGAGGCTGTCAACCAGGCCCTGGAGTTTGACAAATAGATCCACCCTGGCCTCAGGGCACAGGGTGTCATTTAAGCGGGTCAAGCAGCCTCATAGAGTAATTGCCGCTCTCCCAGAGTGGACAAAATAGAGAAAACGTTTGAGGTGGGTGGAATCCCTGGCGGTAGATCCACCCGTGGAGCGCTTGGCCTCTAAAGCCCTGTTGTCCATACCTAACGGTTCCGCTATTAAAGATCTGGTAGAAGGTTTGCACAGTAAAATATCGATATTTGCAGATGATACAAAACTATGTAAAGCAGTCAATACAAGAGAAGATAGAATTCTGCTACAGATGGATCTGGATAAGTTGGATAACAATGATAAATGCAAGGTTATACACATGGTAAGAAGGAATCAATATCACCATTACACACTGAACGGTAAACCACTGGGTAAATCTGACATGGAGAAGGACTTGGGGATCCTAGTTAATGATAAACTTACCTGGAGCAGCCAGTGCCAGGCAGCGACTGCCAAGGCAAACAGGATCATGGGGTGCATTAAAAGAGGTCTGGATACACATGATGAGAGCATTATACTGCCTCTGTACAAATCTCTGGTTAGACCGCACATGGAGTACTGTGTACAGTTTTGGGCACCGGTGCTCAGGAAGGAGATAATGGAACTAGAGCGGGCACAAAGGAGGGCAACAAAATTAATAAAGGGGATGGGGGAACTACAATACCCAGAGAGATTAGCAAAATTAGGATTATTTAGTCTAGAAAAAAGATGACTGAGGGGCGATCTAATAACCATTTATAAGTAAAAAAGGGGACAATGCAAATATCTCTCTGAGGATCTGTTTATACCAAGGAAGGTGATGGTCACAAAGGGGGCATTCTCTGCGTCTGGAGGAGAAAAGGTTTTTCCACCGACATAGAAGAGGATTCTTTACAGTTAGGGCAGTGAGAATCTGGAATTCCCTGCCTGAGGAGGTGGTGATGGCGAACTCAGTCGAAGTCTTCAAGAGAGGCCTGGATGTCTTCCTGGAGCGTAATAATATTGTATCTTACAGTTATTGTTAGGTTCTTTAGAAGGACATAGATCTGGGGATTTATTCTGACAGAATTTTATAGGCTGAACTGGATGGACATGTCTTTTTTTGGCCTTACTAACTATGTTACTATGATCCCACCGACTGTCCCATGGTGGGCCTGGCTCGCTCATTATTTGAGGCGTCGGGTTCAACACTTTCTCCCTTGTTCGCTGCAACTTGGGTAGTTAAGGCCATGGGCTCTGGGTCTAAATCATTATACAGAGCCTTGCAGGGTATGGACCTACCTGCGGAGATAGCAGATATTGGTAGTCAGGAGGACTTGGTGTGCAGATTTAACCTCCAAGAAGTCCCTAACTTCTTTACCTTATCAGAGTGGTTCCCCTGGCCTTTCTAGGCTGAGTGTGGCTACATTCGCCTATTTGGTGAAAGGTTGGACCAGCTTATTTCTGACCCCACAGGGGGCAGAAGCAGTTTTCTCCCTCAATAAAGGGTTAAACAGCTTTTTATTCGGTCGTCCATGACAGCACCACCTGAGAGAGGGGATCCGCCCTTTAGGAACAGGAAACCTACAGATACAAAAAGGGTGGCACTTCTCCCACGCATCAGTTGGTTTCCTGTTCCTAACAAGGACAGAACTCCCTACAGATCGTCCGTCATGGATAACTGAAGACCCAGGCCAGCGGACCGGCTCAGGTAGCGGGGGGGTTCTCCTACATCGGTCTCGCTGGGAGCCCTGGATGCGCCACGGTGGGTCCGGGTAGGATTTCCACGGCAGTGGTAAGAGCAGGCGGAGACAGGGTCCGGCGGATGCCTTCTCCATGGGACCGGTGATAAGTGGGGTCCCCCTGTGTCTCCTTCCCCGGAGCGGTCCGTTCAGGCGGGCGCCGCCGGCGGTGTCCCACAAGGTACCGACTGTTCCGAGCCGGCGGCGCAGTGCTAGCCCCTTGCCGCGCGTCCCCGCGCGCGGCGGAAGTGACGCGGCGGAGGGGGTGGGGCCTAGCGCCGAAACCGGAAGTCGGATGCCGGTCGACTTCCGGTTGTTGAGGACACGCGCCGATGCGCGCCCGCCGCCTGGCGGGCCTGAAGGGGAGGGGGAGGATCGCAGAGCGGTCCAATGGGGGGCCCGAACATCGGACGCAGTGCCTGCTGATCCGGAGGGGAAGCCTTCTTAATGCAGAAGGCATTGCTGCTGAGGTGCTTCTGGAGGCCCAGCGATGGACACAACAGAAGCCCCCATGGACCCACAAGAGGTGCAGCCCGTGGCAAAGCACCCCAGTGACCAGCCTAAGAGGCGGAAGGACGCAGCTAAAGAGCTCCTTATGTATCTACAGGGCCATCACGTACGAGTTCTCTCGGACAATCGAGTGGCCGTGGCCTATATCAATCACCAAGGCGGAACTCGATCTAAAACTCTGATGAATGTGGCAGGACAGTTGTTCCAGCTAGCGGAGCGGCGTTTTTTATCTCTCACGGCTCTTCACATAAGAGGGAAAGAAAACGTCGCGGCAGATTTCCTAAGCCGCAATCTGTTAAAACAGGGAGAGTGGACCTTAAACACCTCCATTTTTGTTCAGATCGTACAGAGATGGGGTCAACCAGAGGTGGATCTATTCGCCACCAAAGAGAACTCAAAAACGAGACATTTTTGCTCCCTAAACCCCAGGGAGATTCCTCTGGCAGTAGATGCGCTACTGATAAAATGGGACTTCAGGCTAGCCTATGCCTTTCCTCCCCTATCTCTACTTCCTCTGGTGTTCAGGAAGGACAAGGCAAGAGTCATAGTCATTGCCCCGTTCTGGCCCAGGAGAGCATGGTTCTCGAACCTCAGGATCATGTCGATAGACGATCCTTGGGTTCTCCCGGACATCCCGGACCTTCTGTCCCAGGGCCCGGTCTTCCACCCTCAGGTGGCTGGCCTACATCTCACGGCGTGGAATTTGAGCGGTCACTCCTAAGGGGTAAAGGTTTCTCCCCAGACCTAATTGACACTCTACTAAAAAGTAGGAAAGTGGTGACAACTAAGATTTACGTCAGAATTTGGAAAAGATTCCTCCAAAGCTCAAATATAAATAATGACGATTCCGTCCCTATAGGCCAGATCTTGGAATTTTTACAAAAAGGGCTGGACCTGGGTCTCTCCACCAGTACCCTTAAAGTACAGGTATCTGCCTTAGGGGCCCTCTTTAGCTGCAACATCGCGGCTAATTACTGGGTCAATAGGTTTATCAAAGCAGCAAGTAGGTCCAGACCAATAGTAAAGAATAGACTCACGCCATGGGATTTGAAACTAGTCCTCACAGCTATGACAGAAGCGCCATTTGAGCCCATCTCGTCAGCCTCTATTAGGAGCCTGTCCCTCAAGATAGCTTTCCTGATAGCCATAACGTCAGCCCGTAGGGTAAGCGACATTCAGGCATTGTCTAGGCGCCCACCTTTTCTTCAGGTAAAAGAGGATAGGGTAATACTTAGACCTGACCCAGTGTATTTACCAAAAGTAGCCTCCGGCTTTCATAGGTCGCAGGAAATAGTCCTCCCATCCTTCCTCCCTAAGCCAACTAATGAGAAGGAGGAGAAGCTACACACTTTAGATGTTAGGAGATGCCTCTTAGAGTATCTAGCGGCTACCGATCCCTGGAAGAAGGACAATGCCCTCTTTGTCTCCTACCAAGGCCCTAGGAAAGGTCTTAGGGTGTCCAAAAGTACTCCAGCCAGATGGATTAGGGAAGCAATCTCGTTAGCTTATACCTCAAAAGGTAGAGTAGCTCCGGAGAAATTGAAGGCGCATTCCACCAGAGCCATGGCGACCTCGTGGGCCGAGAGATCGGAAGTCTCCATCGACCAGATTTGTAAGGCGGCCACTTGGTCCTCTCCGAGCACTTTTTATAGTCATTATAGGCTAGACTTGGGTGCTTCTGCAGACCTCTCCTTCGGTATCAGGGTTTTGCAGGCTGTAGTCCCCCCCTAAAGTAGTGATTACTCTCTGTAATTCTCTCAGGTGGTGCTGTCATGGACGACCGAATAAAGTCTGTTACTCACCGGTTAACGGTATTTTTCGGAGTACATGACAGCACCCGTATATTCCCTCCCTTAAATTTAATTGGGGTGTGCACGTCTATTTCTTGTATGCTCACTGGTGATAAAAGTTTATAATTGTAAAGAATACTGTACATAAATCATGCATTAACCTTGGAAGTCCTCTTGTGCTCTGTAATCCAACTGATGCGTGGGAGAGGTGCCACCCTTTTTGTATCTGTAGGTTTCCTGTTCCTAAAGGGCGGATCCCCTCTCTCAGGTGGTGCTGTCATGGACTCCGAAAAATACCGTTAACCGGTGAGTAACTAAGACTTTCGTCACCTGCTTCGGACACTGTTTCGGTCCTTTCACAACCCCAGGGGAGCTTCAGCAACCTACTCTGCCGTTGCAAGTTGCCCCAACCAGGACAGAGATCTTCACATCTCATATAGAGCCAACCTATTGGGGAGAATGCGATCCCAACAACCCCAGATCAAGGGGACCTAGATCCCAAGGATCTTCGGCCTATGGCGCGAGGCAAGTGCCGGGCAACCAGGGCTGTGGAGTCGGTAAGCCAAACCTGCGACTCCGACTCCTCAATTTCCCTTACACCGACTCCAACTCCGACTCCAACTCCGACTCCTCAATTTCCCTTACACCGACTCCACGACTCCGACTCCGACTCCCACACATATTGCTTATATTTAAGTGAAAAATTTATTGTAGTACAATGTGAACCTCAGACATTTAATCATTTTTATGATCCAATAATCAAGATATTTAGATAGAACAGAATATATATTGGTGTACTACCCGGTTTTCATTCTTTTTGGTACAGATACGATATGGATAGACAGATATGGATAAATGGATAGATAGAGCAGATTTCTAATCTGCTTTTGCTATTGAAAACATTATCTATGAGCGCAAAAACCTTTCAGGTGATGCAGTTTTTTAAAAAGATGATCAGCTTTTGCAGCTGAAAAACATATCCTCAAACACAGGAAAAACGCTGTGTGTGAATGTAGCCTTAGATCAGGAATAGAACAGCCATTTATAGGACATTTCATAACTTTCCCAAACTCCTATGAAAAAATATTCAGCACATCCTGCATTGAATTACTGTACCCAATTTATTATATATTTTAGGAGTCGGTCCATTTTATACCGACTCCAACTCCGACTACGACTCCACCAAAATGAGCACCGACTCCGACTCCGACACCACAGCCCTGCGGGCAACACCAGCAGGGTAGACGGTCGCCTACTCTGGCCTCGCCATGTCTAGCCCTCCGTCGTGCACGACACATGGGTAAGGGAGCTGGTATCCCCAGGGTACAAGTTAGACTTTGTCAAACAGCCCCCATCGATTTGCTCCGGAAACACGGCGTTGTCATCCCCGGACCAGAAAGCGAAAGAGGTCAGGGTTTCTATTTCGACCTGTTCACGGTCCCCAAAGGGACAGGACTGTCAGGCCCATTCTGGTTCTAAAATTTCGGAACAGATTTGACAGGATCAGACAGTCCCGGATGGAGTCTTTTCGCTCGGTCATAGCGGTCATAGAACAGGGGGAAGGTTTGGCTTCTAGCGACATCCAAGACATACATCCCCATTGTCTCTCCACATCAGAAAGTTCTACGCTTCGCTATTAGCGGCTTATACTTTCAGGTCGCAGCTCTCCCCTTCGGGCTAGCTACCGCCCCCGGAGTGTCCACAGGGCTCAGGCAGCCATCATGGCCATCCTGCACTCCTGGGGCATATTCGTCTTGCCTTGTTTAGACTACCTTTTGATTAAGGGCCCCTCATATCGAGCATGCGAGGAAAGCATCAACATTATGCTAGATTCTCTTGCCTGCTTAGCAGGGCTGTGGAGTCGGTAAGCCAAACCTGCGACTCCGACTCCTCAATTTCCCTTACACCGACTCCACGACTCCGACTCCCACACATATTGCTTATATTTAAGTGAAAAATTTATTGTAGTACAATGTGAACCTCAGACATTTAATCATTTTTATGATCCAATAATCAAGATATTTAGATAGAACAGAATATATATTGGTGTACTACCCGGTTTTCATTCTTTTTGGTACAGATATGGATAAATGGATAGAGCAGATTTCTAATCTGCTTTTGCTATTGAAAACATTATCTATGAGCTCAAAAACCTTTCAGGTGATGCAGTTTTTTAAAAAGATGATCAGCTTTTGCAGCTGAAAAACGTATCCTCAAAAAACACAGGAAAAACGCTGTGTGTGAATGTAGCCTTAGATCAGGAATAGAACAGCCATTTATAGGACATTTCATAACTTTCCCAAACTCCTATGAAAAAATATTCAGCACATCCTGCATTGAATTACTGTACCCAATTTATTATATATTTTAGGAGTCGGTCCATTTTATTCCGACTCCACCAAAATGAGCACCGACTCCGACTCCACGACTCCGACTCCACAGCCCTGCTGCTTAGGGTGGTTGGTCTGGTCAAACTGGAGAGATCATCCCCGGTCCCAGCTCAGAGGAGTTCCCTTTTAAGGATGATCTTCGGCACCTCCCAAGGGTTGGTGATCCTCCCTCAAGACGAGGCCCTAGCTCTTCGGCAAGGAGTCCAGATACTTCACCAGCCCGTCTTTGCATGAGGGTCGTAAAGTAGAGGGTGACAGCAATGGGAGCAGTCCCAGTTGCCCAACTCCATCCTCGCCCCCTGCAGCACGCCCTCTTGTCATTATGGGACAAGAACCCATTCTCACTCGACCACCAGTGCCGGTTGCCCAGGCAGGTCAGACAGGCACTTGGATGGAGGACAGTCAGTTCCTCCTGTCTTCAGGGGAAACCCTTTCCCGGACCATGGGTTGGTGGTCACAAACCGACGCCTATTTCCTCGGCTACGGAGCAGTCTTTTTCACCATCACGAGGGACAGTGGTCGCCGCAGGGGGGCACACATCCCAATCAGCTTGTTAGAAATTCAAGCAGCCCGGCTGGCTCCGCAACTTTTTCATCATCCTCTAGCAGGCCGCCCCGTCCGGTTTCGAGCGGACAATGCCACGGCTGTGGTTAACATAAATCACCAGGGAATCACCCGCAGCAGTGCAACCATGTACGAAGTGAGGCACATCCCTCACTGGGCCGAGAGGAATCACTCGGTGATCGGACGTCCACATTCGGGGCGTAGAGAGCTGGGCGGCAGGCTTCCTCAGCCGGCAGGGTCTTGTGTCCAAGGAATGGTCACTACACCCCGAAGTTTTTTTGCTGGCAAGTATGCCGATGTTGGGGAACGCCGGATGTGGAACGGATGGCTTCCGGGGTAGGCGCCTGGGTGGTCGTGTTGGGTCGCCTCGGTTCCGGGACCCGCGGGCAGGCACCGGGAATGCGTTGGTTTTGCCATGGAACCAGTATTCGCCTCCCACACCTATTTTCCCCGCTGCCTCTATTTCCAAGGATCATCAAGAGGATCAAGGCAGAAGGAGGAGGTTCCAGTGACGCTTCTGGCCCCAGATTGACCTTGGCGGGCGTAGTACGCTAACCTGGTGGAGCTACTCGCTGACATTCCCTGGCGACTGCCAGGGCGCCCAGACTTACCTTCTCAGGTCCCGAGCTACCACTCGAATCCTGGGGCCCTATGTTTGATGACTTAGCCGTTGAATCTTGGTTTCTGACCTAGGCTGGGTTTGGACGCAGTGTGGTTACTACAATGGTTAGTGCCCAGAAGCCCGCCTCAGTACATATTTTCCACCATGCCTGGAGGATTCTCTTTTTATGGTGTCAGAACCACGGTCGTTCTCCACTTCGATTCTCTATTCCCAACATTTTGGCGTTTTTTTTTTTCCCGGTCCGGCATGGACTCAGGGTTAGCTCCAAGTTCCCTTAGGAGACTAATATCTGCCTTATCCATCCTGTTCTAGCGCAGAATCGCGACCAATCTGCTGGTATGGACCTTCAGCCAGGGGGTCTCACACTTGGTGTCCCTCTATAGGACCCCTCGGGACAACTGAGACCTTAACCTGGTCCTAGGCGTTTTGCAGAAAGCTACATCCAAGCCACTACAATAGGTATCTTCGACATACCTCCCCTGGAAGATGGTGTTCCTAGTGGTGATAACATCAATTAGGCGAGTCCTGGAGCAGGCAGCTCTATCTTGCAGAGTTCCGTTCCTGATATCTCACAAGGAGAAGGTGGTTCTTAGGCCAGCTCCCCCTCTTTCTGCAGAAGGTTGTTTCCTCATTTCGTTTTAATGAGGATATTGCCTTGCCCTCTTTTTTTTTTTTTTTCCCGGTACCAGTACACTGGGTGGAAAAGGCTCTTCATACGTTAGACCTAGGGAGAGCTCCCAGGAGGTACGTGTCACGGACGGCATCCTTTCGTCAGACAGACACGCTGTTTGTGCTCCTTGAGGGTCGCAGGAAGGGACTTGCTCCCTTAAGAGTGACCATAACCAGGTGGATTCGGCTGATGATTCAGGAATCCTACCGCATCGGTGGCGCAGCTATGCCAGCAGAGATCAGAGTGCATTCAACTCGAGCAGTGGGCGCCTCGCGGGCTCTTCGGCACTAGGCATCAGCGGAGCAGGTATGCAAGGCGGCAGCCTGGTTCAGCCGGCACACATTCTCCAAACATTACAAATGTCCATATGCTGGCTTCAGCACATGCAGCCTGGGTAAAAGGATTCTCCAAGCAGTGGCGCACCCTTACACTGGAGGTGCGTGTAGCTTGGACCGGTGAGTCAACTCCCACCCAGGGACTGCTTTAGGACGTCCCACAGTACCTGTGTCCCCCAATGAGGCGAAGGAGAAACATGGATTTTTGTGATAAACACACCGTAAAATCCTTTTCTCCGAGACGCTCATTGGAGGACAAAGCACCCACCCTGTTAGCCAAATGGCTCCTTTTTGCTTATTATTAGGTATTTATAATACCAGGTGGTTTTTCTAGACATGTTACCTACATTGAGGCTGATTTTGTCTTGTAGATCTCCTACTGCTTTTGCACCGAACTGATTCCGCCTGCAATCGAGGCGAGGGTGTATACTGCGGAGGAGGAGCTAACTTTTTTTCATCCACTTAGTGTCATCCTCCTGGCGGCAGTAGCATACACCCACAGTACCTGTGTCCCCCAATGAGCGTCTCAGAGAAAAGGATTTCACGGTGAGTTTATCACCAAAATCCATGTTTTCTCTTCCTCACATCTCCCATTTGCTTAGCTGTGGATAACCCCCCACACACGACTGATCGGCTGCTTTTTGCCTATAAACAGCTGGCAATCAGTGGTGGGGCGAGATTATACAGAGCTCATGAATATGGAGGACTACCTGGCAGCAGGTTTACTAGTCCTTTTAGTGCTAATTTGCTGATAAAACAGATTTTTTCAAAACTACACTAAGTAGCCCAGTAAGTGATTCATCGCTGGAATCAAAGATCTGTGTTTTAACAATATGCTCCTCTCAAACTAGGTGTCAAAAGCTGGTGAAAGATTACCTTTTAATTGTAAACTCTTTTCTGTGGCCCACAACTGACCTATATACGCCAGTCTGTGCCTGCGTATCTCTGATATGACTGGACATTCGTGACACTGAGTTTCCCCAGATCTGTGTGAATTGGGCACATCACAGCCCCGTGTCCAAAATTCTAGCTTTGTGAGTGCTGCCTAATAGAAAGTGAATCCTAGCTTGAAAGAGCGGACGTTTCTGTAGGTGATCTGCTCTTTGCTGACTATGTGCACTCGCCATTTGTCATAGAATGACATAGCCTGTCGCTACCCTACAATCAGTACAGGGTCATGAGACGGACCCTCATCACTGCTTTCCGTGTTTCCCTGTGTGTGATTTTCTGAGGATTGGTATATGGCTCTGTTAGTGCAGCCGCCTGATGTGTCCCTGCCTGTTGTGTGAGTCAGAAGGGAGGCAGCACACACCCACATAAGGTTAGGACAGGACTTCAGGCGTAGTGTACTGATCAGACAGTTAGCAGCCTTGGATAGCTGCCCTGCCCACAATAAGCTTGTGGCAGCATGAGCGACGGTCTCCCGTAGTCAGGTTCACATCACATTTATGATGTGCGCTTAACATGTATGCCAGGAAAACCATTGGCGTCGCTCTTAGCATAAAAGAACCATGGAGCGCCAACAGCCAATGTCTGCCAAGATAATGTGGTTATGGCCTCCATTGGATAGGTGTGCTGCAAATAAAAGCGGTCTGGAACAATGTCATTGGCTGTGTGCTTCCATACAGTGGTGTACCATTAATAGAGCGTAGATCTCGTGGTAACAGGACACGGTGTGATGTATCCCACTAAACTCTGTTGCGTTGGGATATATCGCAGACCCTGTGTGTAAAACAGAAGATATTAGCGTGACCTGATGAGGCCTCATGGGGGATGTTATACAAGTACATATCAATATACATATACCTTTGTTTGGTTTATTGTGATTTCAGGTTGTAGAGAGCCATCAGTATTCAGCAATGGAATTGGTGATCAGAAAGCAGATATCTTCATGATGACTGCATCAAATATGAGTTGAGCAGAAGATTTGAGGCTTAGATTCCGGGTGATGAGTGACGTGTGTAGTTGGGTGTGCTTAGTGGTCATATGGACACCAATGAAATAATGGCTTCAGGAGGCTTCTGCTGGCTCGCCTGCTTTCCCCACATGGTAGATTGCTTGCTCCTAGGCTGCAGCAGGAAACAACTGTGATTTCAATAGCTGCTTGATTGCTTCCTGCAGATGCGGCCTCGGAGGGAGAGTGAGGAGGACACACCCAGATGGCAGAAGATGGATGGAATGTGATGAGTGTGCCGAGAGAACGGCCGGTGTTGAGGTTTTCTTTATATTTTTGTACTATAAATTGTATTAAAGTAATGCTCTCCCAGTTGCTGCTTTTTCGTTTCAGTAGAGTAATCTGCATGCAGGGAAGGGGGGTGCAGAAGGGTTGTTTTTTATTATTATAGGGGTTCTTCTATGAAAAAGAATAATGTATAAACTAACAGAACCTTTAAAAATAAGCAGTTTAGCAATGCATGAACAATTATTTTCTATGTCGGAATATCTTACCTTGTGTGTCCGTGATAGCAACTAAGTTTTTGCTTTCCCTGAAATATTGTTCCACTTTCTATAGCGGGCTGCTTGGCTGTTCTGCCCAATTCATCGATCTGTCAGTGATGTGGCTCATTCATTCTTCCTATTGTATTTCTCTACTTGTCAGATGTGATTTTGAGCATTCTCTTACAGTGACAAGATCACTATTAGGTGGATCACTGAGGGCCCTGAAATAATGTCAATATTCGAATTGGGGTTAGCTCTAGAAATAAGCGAACCTTTCAAGGTTCTCCTTCAGGGAGTCCAAAAAGCTGCCAAAACAGCTCAAATTGGGGGCAGACACTAGAAAAAGTGACATCAATTGACCCAGAGTACAAATAGTATAATTGTGCAGCTTTGTTACATGGGACGGGGCTTAGACCAGCATTTGTAGCTGAAACATTGATAAGGAACAGGTGGATGAGTGACAGGTGTAGGCCTGATGCTCGGTGAGCCCTGCTGAATTCAGGAAACACACGAAGTAGACCCAACTTTGAGTCAAAACAATTCCAAAAATTAGGGGCACACATCAGGAAAAGTGGCATCAATTGACCTGCAGTAGAAATTTGATAATGGCACAGCAGCATGGGCCATGCATGAGGGGTCCGTGTCTGGGCCAGAATTTACAGCTTTGAATTTAAGTTTAAATTAAGACTAGGTGGGTGATGTACCGGTGTAAGCTTGCTGTGCTGGGAGCCCTGATACCTCATGCAACAGCTCAAACTGCTTTTCTGCTCAGCCACACTCAAGTGGCACAAATGTCAGCTTCATAGACTACTATTGTTAGAAACATTTAAGGATAGTAACACAGGTAGTTGACTGAAAGTAAGTGCAGGCCTGCCAGTCTGGGAGCCCTTCTGCTACAGGCAACACATATGAAGGAGACCCAATTTGGAGTCCAAACATTTCAAAAACTTATTGCCACACACCACTAAAGCGGCATAAACCCCTTCCACTACAGGCATCCCACCAGATGGAGACCCCAACTTGGAGTCTCCAAATTTAAAAAATTGTAACAGCAGCAGTAGCAACAGCAGGCACAAAAGCCACGACAAAAGTGTCACAAATGCAATAACGAGAGATCAATGCAGCACACTAAAAACAGCGTCCTCTCCTAGTCTGCGACTGGGTTGCAGAAGTCATTGGAGATCCATGACTTGTTCATCTTGAAGACCGTTAGGGGGCCTACACTTTCAGGGTACAGCCGGATGTGTTTATCCGTCAGGACACCACCAGCAGCGTTGAAGACGTTCTGAAAGCGATGGCTGCTGGGCATGACAAAACCTCCAAGGCATGACAGGCAACCTCAGGCCACTCTTCCATTTTTGAAGGCCAAATTGACAAGGGATCCAACCCCCCCCCTCCCGATGGCATTGATATTGAACTCCAGATACTCCTACACCATCCTCTCCAGTCGTTCGCAATGTGTCAGATTTGTACTCTGTTCTGCTGGCGCACAAAATGTGTGAAACGACTCGCAGAATTTGCTTCTGCCATTTACACTGCTGTTGCTGCTAATGTCTTTGCGTTGACAGCTCAACATTCACGGGGTTCGTAGTTTCTAACTGTGATACACAGTTTGCCTCACTGCTGTCTTGGGGAAAACCACTCTTAAGATTGTCTTCAAGCGTATTTTGATACTCCAGCATGCAGTTTTTCCTTCCTGGGGGGTGGGGAGGGATGGAACCGTCTGGCAAAATTTACTCTTGTACCGTGGCTCTAACAGAGTGGCAACCCAGTAGTCAGCACTATTTCTAATCCTAAGAATACGGGCATCATGGTGCAGCTAGAAGGTGCTCATATGTCGAGCACTTCCATGAGGTCCAAGTTCATGATGTGTTGGTGGTGAGGTAACCCTCAAGCTTGCTTCCTTTGTCCCCTCCCGCCAACCAAGGACAACAGAGAGCAGATGATTATACTCCTCTCCTGACAATTGCTTGCCCATCACTTCTTCCTCCTCATCCTCCTCAATTTTTTTTCCTCGGCACCAACACCTTCACTTACCATGAGTCCCCCTCAATTGCTGTAATCGACCCTCCCTTGAGACCCACCTGTGCTGCGACAAACCGGAACTTCAAGATATTGTTATCCCTTCCGCAGACTCTTCTGCTTACACCTCTTCCTCTGGGACCACCACCTCCTCTCGCAGACTATTCAAATATGTTCCAGCATGTAGATGACCAGAATATTGATGCTGATGACTGCATAGTCAGCGCTAACCATCTTGGTAGCCATTTCGAAACTGAAGGGTGCAGAGGTCCTTCATATGTGCCCACTCCGCAATTGTGATTTGCACCACTTGCGTACTGCGTTTGTCCAGGCTATGCAAAAGGACATACTGCACCAAGGCTCATCGCTGCTGTCACAGTCGCTGCAAGTTGTGGAGAGTAGAATTCCACTGAGTTGGCACATCACGTATCAAGCGGTTAACTGGTAGACCCAAGACCTCTGTAGCGATGCGAGTTGATGACCTGCAGGGTGCGAACAACTGATGTGAGCTCAAAGCGGCCATGCTTTCTGTACCAGTGTATCCAGGCTGGTATAGTTGTGGAGAAATTTGCTGTACTTCCAGGTTGAGGGCATGAGCCATATGTTGGTGGCGAGGTAACCCTCAAGCTTGCTTTCTTTGTCTCCTCTCGCCAACCAGAGGGGGGATAATTATACTCTTCATCGCCTGACTGTTGCACACCCATCACCTCTTCATTCTCATCCTTCATTGGTTCCTCAGCTCCTGCACATTCACTAACAGTTTGTCTGGTATCATGAATTGCTGTAATCCACCCTCCCATGGCACTCGCCTCCTCTGCTGAGCTATTTAGCCGCGTGCCTCTGGGTTCACACTAAGTGGGATCTACAACCTCCTCGTCATCTTCTCTGTTCTCACGCTCCTCACCCTGATAGACATCCTCCTCTTCCTGTCCTGACAGCACAGTAAGTTCGCGTGCACCTCATCAGGATCAACTCCACCCCCGGGATTTCATGTCTGGTTGCGAGGCTTTAGATTCTGCTTGGACCCTACTTCGTCTGGCCAAGTGAAAAAAAAAAAAACTTGGCCATTGATGCAGATGCTTTCCTTATTTGATTCTGTGAATTTTTGGAGCAGACCTCTGATGTCCATGGAATAGAATGTGTGAACAGTTTTGCAGTCTATCTGTAGTTCACCACAGTCAGTTGGGCAGCTGTGATGTCGGGGGAAACAAGGGTAATTGGGGTGCCACCTCTGAGAACTGTATTGTGTGTGATGTTAAGGTGGACAAAGAGGAGAGGCCACTTGATGCAGCGCTTGCTATCCACTGGAGCACATGCTCTTTCTGGTTCTCATCTACAAGACATACCGCTGTGTGGCTGCCAAAGAAAGGGAGCCAAGTAGCCCATCCAGTAACATGTTGTCTTTGGATAGGACGAGATAGTGTTTGTTCAGTAGAGCTTTCAGTAACATTACCACCTAACCCACGTACACCTTGAACACCAAACCTATTCCCCCTTCCACAATGACCTTGCTTTTTCCCACTCATGTTTGATGTACCCTTCCCCTCTTTTAACCAGCTGTTTCACAACCTGTCAGTCACCTGTCACTAAATTACCAATCAGTATTTTTTACGCTGAGATAGTGTGTCTGGACCACACTTAGCAGAAGGGATTTAGATTCAGATTTGTGGACTCCTGCCTGCACCACACTATTGGCACAAATGATTTAGCTGCTAGAAGGTCGATTTGACACAGGATCCAACCTAGCTGAACTACCTGACAAAAAACCGCCTATCTGACTAACTTGCAGCAAGAGCTATTACACTGACAAAATGGCTCAAAAACAACATGTCCACTTTTTATATGGAGAGGGACATGTGACTTTGGCAGCCAATGACAGAAGACCTTGTGGATGTTTTTTGTACCCTGATTGGCTACCGCAATCTCCAAACATTAAGTTAATTTAAAAAACAGTCTGCCGCTACTCTGAAATCTCCACAACCCCCCTCATACTGCACCATTATCCTAGCCAAAGTCCTAACAAAAGCATTAGTGGAAACGTGATGAATTACTGAGCTTTGGCCGATTTTTAGGAAGAATGCTCAGGAATCCAAACACGAATCCGAATGTTCAACATTTTTACCGAATTTCAGATTGGTGAACGTTTTTCAAGCAAGTTCACTCCTCTCTAGTTAGCACACAGCCAAACCTGCTTTCTGGGAGCCGGCGTTTCAACGAGCTTTATCTGCAAAATGTTCCTCTGGCAGGTATCGGTTTTACGGTCTTGGGTGCACTGCTGCTGGTCGCCAACAGGACAGGAATGGAACGGAGAAGGACAGGAGAGAATTCTCTAAAATGGATGCAAGAATAGTTTTTGCACACCCAGACCCCCATAACCTTTGTTCTGTACTTAGACATTAGGCTGGTACTGTTGAGCATGGCACTTTTACAGAGTCCTTATTCTATGGGCAATGACTGGATGTATGCTTGAGTGCTGATATGCATACATCTGTGTTCATGCTATTGAAACTACATTTTGCCCCTCTTTCTGACCTAAGTATTGTTTTGTAGAAAATGTCATATAGAAGGGCTACGGGAGGGTAAAGTAGAAAAAAGCAGAGACTTCCGGATATGTGGCTTTGATAACTGAAGACTGCCTCTCTGGCGCCACCTATAGATACGTGCTATGTAAGACAATGTTGAACCCATTTAAGAGCCTTGAAACATATAAATAGGAATATCGGCCATTTCAGAAAGGTCCATATGTACACGCCCAAGGCTACTGATTTTTTTTTTTTGGTCATCAGTACTCAGAAAGGTACTGGTTGCCGGAGTATGATGCCTTTAATCCAATTTTTCTTTTTCATTCTAATGGAGAGCTAATTTGCATATTTTTCTAAAGGTGCATTGCCTCTTTCCCAAGTTGCATTGACTCAATAGGTCTCCACAAGGAAGACCCATACCTTCTAGAAGTTATAACTTATAACTCGGTCATACACATTAAATCAGGAGTGGGCTTACCATTGTTGAAACCTTTGCAGCCGCACAGGAGCTCAAAAGTTAAGGGGGCCCATTTTGACCTCCAAAACATTTGGAACTGTGCACTATGACGAGCTTTTGGACTGCAAAGGTCCCATTCATTGTTCTTGCACAGGAGCCCTCTTCTGCCTTTGTCCGCCAGTGCATTAGTTGGTTGGTCGAACAACTTTGGCTTATCATTCGGCAAGAGCTTTATTGGCTGGCTGATCCACACCCAGAAGTCAACACTTTTGTGTCCTCTATGAGAGCTCCATTTTCAGATATATTTGCTTATTTGCGGGAGAATAACGCAATCAGTCAAAATCACATTACTTGTCTAGGGCCAGGAAAGATTTATAACTTTGTACCGTGTTAGCCAGTAGATAGAAGAATATTTAGAATTGAGAGTCCTCAGTAGTTGATGCCTTTTAATGGCTAACTGAAAAGATGGTAACAAATTGCAAGCTTTCGAGACTACTCAGGTCTCTTCATCAGGCCAGACTAATACAACATTCAGATGTTGTATTAGTCAATGCCTGATGAAGAGACCTGATTAGTCTCGAAAGTTTGCAATTTTTTACCATCTTTTCAGTTCGCCATTAAAAGGTATCAATCACTGAGGACTCTCAATTCTAAATATTTGTCTAGGGCCTTCATACACAATAGACGGTTTGCCGATCCCATCAGTATCGGCGGGTTCAACCAGCATTAAATAAATGTGTTTAGAGGCCTTAGAGACCAAGTTATTGGTTATTCTTGTATGTAATGAGGATTTTCCAAATTGCACTCAGCTGGTGTCCGAGTTAAGCCTCCTTCACATGTCCCATGTCCACATTTCTGCAGATGGCACACTGATACGTCACATTCTGCATGGTGCTTTTTACATGACCAGTGATCCGTATATAAAAATACGCACTTAGGTCCATCCAGGTCACTGAGCATCTGATTAAAATGCAGGATGTATTAGTAGCTGTAAAGGGGTTAACACGGTGGAATTTCTCTGGCCTCATACAGGCAGATTCTGTTATTTCCATTTGTAGAAGAATTTTCTGAATTCCAGAGAGAATTGTGTCCAGATGCTAAGACCACGCCATCTCACAGTCCAAAGTGTAATCCTCCCTACTCGTCTTAGGTTCCTTTTGGCAACAGAAGGTCTAAACGAGCCAAAACTTTGTTTTGTGATTACCCTGTGAAGATTCATTCATATTTTTTCATTTTAGTGTGATCTATAAGTGAGTTGCGTCATTGTCTTTCATGTCATGCTTTTTTTTGTTTATATGTATGTGTGTATATATCTCTCCGATAAGATTTTACCAATATTTAAGGGAGCCTATCCCTTGTTTTGTCCCCCTAAACAAATCTCTCTCCTGTGTACATGTTGCTTATTCTACTCCTACAATACCATTGTTGCGCAAAAAAAGTAAGAGATTCCTGTGAAAGGAATGACCGAGCTAATTTTCACCTTAATGATCAAAATCAAATGATTGCTTTAATTATTGTATTGTTAACGTTGTAACTTATGACTTGTGTTTTGAAACTGTTAAACTGTAAAGCGCTGCGGAATATGGTGGCGCTATATAAATAAAGATTATTATTATCAAGCCAAATTTTACAATTCTGACCACTGTCACTTTGAGGTTATAACTCTGGAACTCTTCAGTGGATCCCACTGATTCTGAGAGAGTGTGTTTTTTTTTTTTTTGTGATATATTGTACTTCATGATCGTGACAAAATTTCTTAGCTATGACTTGAGTTTATTTGTGGAAAAATATGAAAATTTGGCGATTTTCAAACTTTTTAATTCATATGCCCTTAAACCAGAGAGTTATAGCTCACAAAATAGTTAATAAATAACATTTCCCACATGTCTAGTTTAAATCGGCACACATTTTGAAACAATTTTTTTTTTTTTTTTGTTAGGAAGTTAGAAGGGTTAAAATTTGACCAACAATTTCTAATTTTTCCAATAAAATTTACAAAACCATTTTTTTTTTTTCGGGACCACCTCACATTTGAAGTCCCTTTGAGGGGTGTACATGACAGAAAATACCCCAAAGTGACACCATTGTAAAATCTGTACCCCCTCTCAGTGTTCAAAACCACATTCAAGAAGTTTAGGAACTGAAGCAATGTGGAAGGAAAAAATAAACATTTAACTTTTCCCCAAAAATTTTAATTTAGGACCACATAATTGGACCACATAATTTGTTGTGCAATTTCTCCTAAGTTCGCCGATGCCCATATGTGGGGGAAATCCACTATTTGGGCATACGGCAGGGCTCAAAGGGAAAGAGCACAGTTTGAATTTTTTGAACGGAAAATTGGCTGGAATCCAGAGCGGACACCATGTTGGGTTTTGGAGAGCTACTGATGTACCTAAACATTGGAAACCCCCTACAAGTGACCCCATTTTGGAAACCACACCCCTCAAAGATTTTATCCAGGGGTATAGTGAGCATTTTTAGTCCACAGGTACGACACAGAGTTGGATAGCATTAGGTTGTCATATTGAATATGTCGTCATTAGTGGTGAGCGCAAGTGCTCGCTATTACAGTTTGCATCACGTGCTTGGATACACACCGAATATCGCAGGTGCTTGAGTGGCATGCTCGAGTCCCTGCCAGCATGTTTTTCAGCTGTTAGACACCCAAAAAAATCATGCGGGAATCTGCAATACTCCGTGCATACCTGAGCACCCGATGCAAACTCGAGTAGCGAACACTTGTTGTGCTCAACACTAGCTTGTCATATCGTCTTTTTTTTTTTTTAATTTTGAAAAAAAAGCAAAAAAAAATACTAACGCAACCATAACCCCAACTGCAAAGAATGTAAAATATTTTAGAATTTTAATCTAAGGGGGTGACAAAGGGGATTTTATTTTGCAATTTTTTTGCTTCTTTTGATCACTGTGATGTACCCAATCACAGTGATCAAAAGGAACCAATAGGAAGAATTTCCTATTGTTGCTGGGTACTGGCTGACAGATCTGGATGGGCTCTCTGCGCGTGCACCTGGCCTTTTTTTTTTTTTTTTTTTAGCCCCTTCCCGACCAGTGACACAGCGTATGCGTCATGAAAGTCGGTGCCGGTCTAGTTTCCAAAAGTCGGTGCGGGTCGGGTGACCGGGGTCAATGAAAGGTCACCCGACCCGGAGATACAGGGGGCTTTGTACTTCACCACGGGGGGGGATGCTTCGCCCCCACGTGGCTACGATCGCACTGATTTGGCTTTCACTATTAACAGTATTAACAGCCAATCAGAGCGATAGTAATTTTTCATCAATGAAATTTGATGAAATATTACAATCCAGCCATGGCCGAAGCTGCAGTAGCATCGGACATGGCTGGAGACACCGATCCGACCCCCCCCCACGGTTAACGGGGGCGATCTGGCCCCTGCCGCTGAATGATAGCGGCGATCTGCCGCCGCTGTCCTCATCTGCTCACCCCGCCTTCCCTCCGCTCCCCCTGCCTTCCGATCACCTCCCCTCCCACCCCCTGGTACCTTCCGAGTGCCGCTGTCACTCCTGGTGTCCCACGGTCCTGGATCATGGGCGCCGCCATCTTGGTAAATGGCGGGCGCATGCGCAGTGCGCCTGCCGGAATCTGCAGCTGCAGATTACATCCATTCATATTGATCACTGTGATAAACTTTCACAGTGATCAAAATAAAATAAAAAGTAAATAAACCCCCCGTTTATCACCCCCATAGGTAGGCACAAATAATAAAATAAAGAAAATATTTTTATTTGTCTTTTTCTTTAGGATTAGGGTTGAAATTAGGGTTAGGGTGGAATTAGGGTTGGAATTAGGGTTAAGATTAGGGTTAGGGGTGTGTTGGGGTTAGGGTTGGGATTAGGGTTAGGCTTGTCGTTAGGGTTGGGATTAGGGTTAGGGGTGTGTTGGGGTTAGGGTTATGGTTAGGGTTGGGATTAGGGTTAGGGATGTGTTGGGGTTAGGGTTGTGGTTAGGGGTGTATTGGGGTTAGGGTTGGAGTTAGAATTGAGGGGTTTCCACTGTTTAGGCACATCAGGGGGTCTCCAAACGCGACATGGTGCCACCATTGATTCCAGCCAATTTTGCGTTCAAGAAGTCAAACGGTGGTACCCCCACATATGGGGTATCGGCGTACTCGGGACAAACTGGACAACAACTTTTGGGGTCCAATTTATCCTGTTACCCTTGTGAAAAAAAAATTGCGGGCTAAAAATAATTTTTGTTGAGGAAAAAAAATGATTTTTTATTTTCACGGCTCTGTTATAAACTCCTGTGAAGCACATGGGGGTTCAAGGTGCTCACCACACATCTAGATAAGTTCCTTGGGGGGGTCTAGTTTCCAAAATAGGGGTCACTTGTGGGGGGTTTCCACAGTTTAGGTACATCAGGGGCTCTGCAATTGTAACATGACGCCCGCAGACCATTCCATCAAAGTCAGCATTTCAAAATGTCACTACTTCCCTTCCGAGCCCCGACGTGTGCCCAAACAGTGGTCCCCCCCTCCCCCCCACATATGGGGTACCAGCGTACTCAGGACAAACTGGACAACTTTTGGGGTCCAATTTCTCCTGTTACCCTTGTGAAAATAAAAAATTGCGGACTAAAAAATAATTTTTTGAGGAAAACAAAATATTTTTTATTTTCACGGCTGTGCGTTATAAACGTCTGTTTAGCACTTGGGGGTTTAAAGTGCTCACTATGCATCTAGATAAGTTCCTTAGAGGGTCTAGTTTCCAAAATGGGGTCATTTGTGGGGGAGCTCCAAAGTTTAGGCACACATGGGCTCTTGTTATGATTGAGTCACCGTTGGAGGCAAAAACAGAAATACAAGCTAAGTCCAGAGAAGTTGGCAACTATCAGATTGCTGACCCCTGAACCTATCAACACAACTAGCAGTAGCCGTGGGGGGTTCCTACGATGCCCTAGACCCCTCGATCACAGCCGGAGAATTAAATAGGCCTAAAGAAAGAAAGGGGAAATCTAAACTGCCCCAGAGCAGACCCCAAAGCAATAGGCAGCCCCTAACATATAATGACAGTGAAGCAAGATGAAAATACTAACACAGACAGAAAGATAGACTGAGCAAAGACGGGGCCCAAGCTAGCTGGATAGAAAAAGACAGGAAGGCTGCTGTCTGCAATCCATGAAAAACCCTATGAAAATAAGAGCCAACAGACTGACAGTGAAAAAGGCCCTGAAGACGCTAGGCTTCAAAAAAGCTAAGTCAGTACTCAGGAATATTCTGAAGACAGAGCTACAGGCAAAAGGAGATTCAGCTCACCCCAGCAGGGAATGGCAGAATACAGAAAAGCAAGGAAAACAAAAAACAAAACAAAAATGCTAACAGGCAAAGCAGAAAACTTAGCTTTAGAGGAGCAGGAATCAGACTGGTGTCCTAGAAGTCCACAGAGAAATCACCCGCAGGGCAGAAGGGCGTCGGCAGCCTTATATCCAGTCCGTGACTCCACTCAGCCAATCATCCTCATTAGGCTCAGGTGCCTGATAATCAGGCTCACTACCTTCCTTCACCAGAATAGGGAGTTCACCAGACCTCAGTGACGAAGGGGAAAATGAACTCACAACAGGCTCTCCAAACACGACATGGTGTCCGCTAACGATAGGTGCAGATTTTCATTTAAAAAGGCAAATGGCGCACCTTCCCTTCTGAGCCCTGCCGTGCGCCGAAACAGTGGTCACCCCCCCCACATATGGGGTGCCAGCGTACTCAGGACAAACTGGACAACAACTTTTGTGGTCCAATTTCTCCTGTTAGCCATGTGAAAATAAAAAATAGCGTGCTAAAAAAATCATTTTTGAGGGAAAAAAAAATGATTTTTTTATTTTCACTGCTCTGTTATAAACTCTTGTGAAGCACTTGGGGGTTCAAAGTGCTCACTAAACATCTAGATAAGTTCCTTAAGGGGTCTAGTTTCAAAAATGGTGTCACTTGTGGGGGGTTTTCACTGTTTAGGTACACAGGGGCTCTCCAAACGCGACATGGTGTCCGATAATGATTGGAGCTAATTTTCCATTCAAAAAGTCAAATGGCGCTCCTTCCCTTCCGGGCACTGCCATGCGCCGAAACAGTGGTTTATGACCACATATGAGGTATCAGTGTACTCAGGAGAAATTGCCCAACAAATCTTTGGATCCATTTTATCCTGTTGCCCATGTGAAAATGAAAAAACTGAGGCTAAAAGAAAAATTTTGTGAAACAAAAGTACTTTTTTTTACGGATCAATTTGTGAAGTACCTGGGGGTTCAAAGTGATCACTATGCATCTAGACAAGTTCCTTGAGGGGTCTAGTTCCCAAAATGGGGTCACTTATGGGGGAGCTCCAATGTTTAGGCGCACGAGGGCTCTCCAAACGCGACATGGCAACCGCTAAATATTCCAGCATATTTTCCATTCAAAAGTCAAATGGCGCTCCTTCCCTTCTGAGCCCTGCCGTGCACCCAAACCGTGGTTTATGACCACATATGAGGTATCCGTGTACTCGGGAGAAATTGCCCAACAAATTTTAGGATCCATTTTATCCTGTTGCCCATGTGAAAATGAAAAAATTGATGCTAAAAGAAAATTTTTGTTGGAAAAATTAAAATTGTTGGAAAAATTAAAATGTCCATTTTTTCCTTCCACGTTGCTTTAGTTCCTGTGAAGCACCTGAAGGGTTAATAATCTTCTTGAATGTAGTTTTGAGTAGCTTGAGGGGTGCAATTTTTAGAATGGTGTCACTTTTAGGGTATTTTCTGCCATATAGACCCCTCAAAGTGACTTCAAATGTGAGGTGGTCCCTAAAAAAAAAAAATGTTTTTTTAAATTTTCTTGTAAAAACGAGAAATCGCTGGTCAACTTTTAACCCTTATAACTTCCTAACAAAAAAAAAATGTTTCCAAAATTGTGCTGATGTAAAGTAGACATGTGGGAAATGTTATTTAGTAACTATTTTGTGTCAAATAACTCTATGGTTTAACAGAATAAAAATTCAAAATTTGAAAATTGCGAAATTTTCGCCAAATTTCTGATTTTTTCACAAACGCAAAAATTATCGACCAAATTTACCACTTACATGAAGCCCAATATGTCTCGAAAAAACAATTTCAGAATCGCTAGGATCCGTTGACGCGTTCCAGAGTTATTACCTCATAAAGGGACACTGGTCAGAATTGCAAAAAATTGCCTGGTCATTAAGGTCAAAATAGGCTGGGTCATGAAGGGGTTAATTTACCCAGGAAGATGTCGGCCGGGGGGATGGGGCGTCTCAGGGAGCATCATTTCTCACTTTACATGTATCTCATGTCAGGAGAGAGAGTAACAGTGATCACATGATCGGGGACTAGAAAATCCGGCCCTGATCATGTTCTCCAGTGTCTCTGCTACCGGTAGCAGAGATTCCTGAGATTTTCCAACTCTGGGGGACACTACAGCCTTATTCCCAATTGCCATTTTACACATTAAGATGGTGGACGCTAAGGTTAAAGGGCATTTCTCAGTTTGATAAAACCATACCAGCCCCCCAAACCACATATGTAGCATGCAGGTCTTTGAAATGTAAATCCATCTACATCTTTATATTTTCTATCTGTTCTGCATTCTGTGTGATTAGCATTTTAATTATTGCAAAATGAGACATTAGTGGTCTGGGCTTGTCCGAGCCCTTTAGGAGCCTCTGCTTCCTGAGGTTGTTTCTCCGCCCAGCATTGGCCTCTGCATCTTGATTCATAGCTCACCGCCTGATTTTCTTACATGGCACCTGGGGTCACAGAGACAATGCAATTATCAATCAAGCTAGAGAGACTGGTGCTGGGTGGGAAAACAGCAGGCAGTGGCTCCTTAAAGGGGTTGTCCGGTCTTGGGGTACAAGTCTACAGTGACTCTGTGAGTGCAGGTTTGTGAATCCTCACAGCGTGCATAGTGCGTGCAGAGAGGAGTCTCTAAGGCGGGGTCCGAGCAGTAGGACCCTCAAAAATCTGGACGCTATCGCCTATCCTGGAGATAACCGGAACACCTCCTTAAGTAAAATCCTAAAAATAAATCCTGACACTTTGTTTTTTTATCATTACTTTTATGTCGTGGAGTTCAGAGTCATTTGTGTCATCAGATAGATTTATAGCTAGCAATTATTGTGAGCTTCAAGTGACCAAATGTGCAGTTCAAAGGGTGAAATTCACATGTAACACACAGTCCATGGTCTGTAGAGAAAATGGTGTTCAGCATTTGAACTTTGCTCAGCCTTTTCTTAGTTATATCTGTTCTTACACTGCATCCAAAATCCATCAGCATTATTGACATCCGTGCCCACAGATTATATATATTTTTTCCTATCCCTTTGGTATTATTTTTTTTCATCTTTGTCCTTTTTACCATCTGTTGATCATCAGGGGTTTTGCTGATTTTTCAAAATTGGTGATTTGCCAAGCTTCTGCTAGATCTGTTAGTGAACCCTGACTTGAATGGATGAGTTCTGTCCCCAAAATAGGACCTGTAATCAGTCAAGAAAGAAAACTGTGACTAGTACTATAGAATATAAAAGCCCTGGTGTCGGAGTGAGGCCTGTGAACGCCTCCTGGTCTCATCTCATGACTTTTCTCCACATATGTTGAATTAGATTGTAATTAGTGAAGTGCGGTGAAAGCCCCCTAAGGCTGTGTGCACACGCTGCGGATTCTGCTGCGGTTCCGCAGCGGATTTGGCCGCTGCGGGTCCGCAGCAGTTTTTGCTGTGGTGTACAGTACCATTATTCCCTATAGGAATAAAAAACCGCAGTGCAGACGGTGCAGATTTTTCCACGCGGTTTTTCTGCGGTTTTGAAACCGCAGAAAGAATTGACATGTCAATTCTTTCTGCGGATTCCGCTGCGGTTTGCCATCTGCTCCATTGAGGAGATGAAAAACCGCTGGGCAAAACGGCAGAGCAATCCGCAGGTCTTTTGACCTGCAGATTTACCTGCGGATTTTACAAAATCCGTGTGGCCAAATCCACACTACAATCCGCAGCGTGTGCACATACCCTTAAGGTGCGACAATGATAACCATTTGCAGGGACATTTTCTTTTGAATGGGCAAGATATTAGGAAAAGAATCTGGTCTCTAATAAGGTCATGTAATGTTTCGGGACTCTGTTTCCTAATAAATCTTTTTGTATTTTTCAGCCAAAGACCACGGGGCAGACGCTACTGGCCCAAGTATTCACTCATCTGAATGTGGTGGAGACTGACTATTTTTGCATCGAGTTCCAGACGGCACAGTCTCAGTGGGTATGTGAGGTTTCTACGTGTCACTTGCATCTTCTGCTGCTTTCTTTGCAGAACTCAACTAATAAATGGATCTGTAACTGTTCTATAAACTACTACTTATGCGGCATCCATAACCCCGCTGCTGTGTACATATGTGAAATATTAAAAATGTTTCCTTTTTTTTTTTATTACGGCTGGTTAATGATGTAGGATATTTCATTCCTGAATCACAAAGTAAGCAAAATGTCTATAATTAAGTATCTCCGGAGCAGATCTGTATCCAGTCATATGGAAAGTCTTTTATGCTGTGCAGATATGGCTGTGATGCAGTTTTTATTTGTGGTTACATTTTACATGTTAAGAGATTAACCATTTGTTACCTAAGTTTTACTTTTAGTTTATGGGTATGCAAGCAAATGACACAATACATTATTATATTAGAATAATACGATTGCGTATTGATGACATATTGCTATGATATGTCTTCAGCTTCTCATTGCTGTTGGTCCTACTGCCGGGATCCAAACTTAGAGGAAAGTTCTGACATCCGCGCTCGGCAAGTACAATAAGGATCAAGTAGCTACAATGAATTGAGCTCTGTTCACACTTTTGGTTGGAGATTCTGCCATGGTTTCTATTACTCTTTTCAAATTTTTTTCTTCCAACACTAGAAACAGCACAGTCAGGATTGATAGACTTGTTGGGAAAAATGCTGAAAAGTTTGATGAGAAGCCTCAAAACACAACATTAAAGGGGTGGTCCGAAGTTCAAATTAATTTTCATTGGCATATTTTATATTGCTGCTTCCGTAACTACACATACCTTTTTCCAGTCTTTATAGTTGGGATTGGTGCTAGTACTGACTATGATCGCTTCGACAGGGTATTACCATATATACTCGTGTATAAGCCGACCCCCCTAATTTTGCCTCAAAAACTGGGAAAACTCATTGACTCGCGTATAAGCCTAGGGTGGTAAATGCAGCAGCTACTGGTAAATTTCAAAAATAAAAATAGATACTTTTATTGGTAACATTAATTGAGACATCAGTAGGTTAAATGTTTTTGAATAGCCATATTCAATCAGGAGCCTCATATAATGCTCCATACAGTTCATGATGGCCCCATAAGATGCTCCATACAAATACGCCACATATAATGCTGCACAAAGGTTAATAATTACCCCATAAGATGCTCCATAGAATAATAGGCCCAATATGCTGCTCTATAAAGGTTATGGCCCCATAAGATGTTCCATAGTTTATGCCCCATATGCTGCACCATAAGATGCTCCATAGAATAGGCCCCATAAGATGCTCCATAGATTATGCCCCATATGCTGCTCCATAGAATATCCCCCCATATGCTGCCCCCATAAGATGCTCCATTGAATATGCCTCCATATGCTGCCCCCATAAGATGCCCCCATATGCTACCTCCATAAGATGCCCCCATATGCTGCCTCCATAAGATGCTCCATTGAATATGCCCCCATAAGATGCCCCATAGATTATGCCCCCATATATTGCTGCTGCTACGGCAGGTATTTAAAAAAAAAAAAAAAAAAAGAAAGACATACTCACCTCTTGTCCCTGGGGGCCAGGTGCCAGTGTGCTGAGTAGGCGGAGACACCGGCGCTCTATGGGGGACAGGTGTCGCCGCTGGCTCAGGACAAAGCACCTGAGATACTCACCTGTCCCAGGCCAACGCTGCTCGCCGCTGTCAGTGACGTCAGGCAGCAGAAGGCGCGCACTGACTGTCATCGCGTCCTCTGCTGCCTGAACGTCACTGACAGAGGGACCCGGTGGGCAGACAGCGGCGAGCAGCGTTGGAACCGGGACAGGTGACTATAGCATATACTTACCTCCCCTGGCGCATCTCTGCAGCCCCGCTCTCCCACAGTCGCCTTTCCTTTCTTCAGCGGTCACATGGTACCGCTCATTAAAGTCATAAATATGCGCATATTCATGACTTTAATTAGCGGAACCAGGTGACCGCTGTAGGAAGGAATGGAAGACCGTGTGACAAGCAGGGGGCTGCAGAGATGCGCTGGGGGGGGTTAGTATGATCTGACACGCCCGCTCCCCCTCCCCCCACCTCCCCCTGGCTATATGACTTGCGTGTAAACCGAGAGGGGGACTTTCAGAACTAAAAAAGGGCTGAAAATCTTGGCTTATACGCGAGTATATACGATAGCTGTATCATGTAGCTGATACCCGCTCTCAATGGCTCACGTTCATCTCATGAAATCGTACCATGAACGTGTTTAGGCCCACGTAGTAGTAAGCCATGGAGCAAGTAGGGATTTTAGTTAATGGAATACACGTGCAGCCATCGGAAAATTAATCCATTAGCAAAAGATATGCCCTAGTTTTAAAAACTTAAAGCCGTCATTTGCTGTCTGCTCCACCCTCTGGATATCCCCGCAGATTGGTTGTCTTATTAAACCACTCAAAATAAAAACTACCAATTACAGAATACAGAATAGTAGCTAAAAGATCTGTAGAATTAGAGTAAACTGATTACAGCAGGCTAGTAATTATTTTTAGATTTGTGTTTGTAAAAATAGATATGTTCATAAAAAAACGTATGTACGCTGATCGTGTATAATATTAAAGGGGTTGTCTGTGTTCCCCGGTTTACTTCTGATGGTGAAGACGCCAGGGCCACGTACCTTGCCTTAACTCCTGAATCCGCCCTCAGTCTGTATACTTCCACCACCCAAGGAAGAGGCAAGTGGTAGTGTACCGTAATACACCAACCAGGCTAACAAGGTATTATGAACAGGGATAACGAAAAATACCAAACATACAAATATACTCACACAAACAACAGACGTAAACACTGGAGAGTGGAGGATGGGGTAAGACGAAAGTAGGAGAAGGAGGATAATTAGCACACACCCAAAACCTAGCGACAGTCTCACATAAATCCACCAAACGCCTTCTCAAACAAACCACCACCTACTAACCATGCAACATAAGCTATCATCTGACAATGAGTGCTAGCCAGGGCCCAGATTATATAGGAGATGGTAGTGGCTAACAGTGCACAGCTGAGAGCCTTTAATGCTGGAAAGCTTCCAGGTGCGCTCAACTGAGCAGATTAACCCCTGCACTGCTAAAAGAAACTTACACCATGTAATATGAAGGTAAGGTTCTTCTAAACAGTACAGGAGTAGGAGAAATGCTACTCTGAGGTCTTATGACTCCTCTCTGTCGTGGTAAGCCCGTGACAGGAAGCGGAAGCAATGACTTTGGTGACTGCTGAAGCTTGTGATTGGCTGCAGTGGTCATGTGACTGGAATGTTACGTCATCAGATGAGCCTTCAAGTATATCTTGTTCCAGTCACCTTACCAGGACTCATATTCTCCAATGGATAGTACGATGTACAATGTCAGTTATCTGATCAAGCGATGGTACAAGGATGTCAAGCTGACGGAGGCAGTGTGAAGCAGTGGACAATATTCTGCTGGAGATCATTGGACCTTGGCATTTATTTTAATGTTACTTTGACATTTACCACCTACCTAATCATTCTTGTAGACCAAAGTGCCCACTTGCGGCGGTGGTATTCCTCAATTAGAGTGCCTCTTTTGCCAGGATAATGACTGCCAAACTGCAAAAAATTTTCAGGAATGGATTTAGGAACATGGCAAAGAATTCAAGGTGTTTACTCGGCTTCCAAATTTCCCAGTTCTTAATATTATCGATCATCTGTGGATTGTGCTATAAAAACGTCAGTCATTATGATGCACAATTTAAGGGAGTTAAAGGTTCTGCTGACAGTGGTTGGAGCCAGGGGCCACATGACACTTTCTGTGGAACTTCTCTTGTAGATACATGGATGTTGAAGTCTAAGGAATCCCCTTTGTATTCACATCTGAAAGTGTGACTTAACATGTTCTCTTTATCCATAATGCTATCTGGTTCATTCTGCTCGAACAACAGGCATGAAGACTCAGACCATGGCTGCGTTATTCCTGCTGCATAGGTTTTACTTCTAAACACTGTGACATTTCAGGAAAAACATAATTTGAATCATCTTCTGGGAACTGCATCTTGCTTGTCTAGTGAGGGAAGGTCCCTGGCAGCTTGTCCCCACCCCGATCCCCTTAACTGATAGGTCTCTTCCTATGTACACACATAGGGATTAGTAATGAGCGAGCATGCACGGGTGCTAACAGACTGCCTTTGGCGTGCTCAAATATTATGTTCGCGTCCCCATTCCTGCATGTCTGGCACTTATTAGACAGCTGCAACACATGCAGGGATTGCTTGACACACAGGCAATCCTTGCATGCGTTGTGGCTGTTGAACAAACGCCAGACATGCTGCTGCAGGGTCTCAAACAAATTATTAGAGCATGACGAAGACACTCGGTTAGCACCTGAGCATACCACCTTATCCAAGCTCACTCGCTCATCACGAATAGGGATGGACTTGTTAGTTAAGGACATTAGACCAGGGAGAAGCCACTCGGGACTGACTATGGACTAGTCAGCTGAGACACATAGGGCCCAATTTTTCAAAGCTTTCACTTCAGAATTCTCTTCTAAAAGCTTTGAAAAGTCAGAAAATGTAGGCGCAAGTTGGAGATGTGCCCAAATGGATGGAACTGGGGCGAGACAGGACGCCAAAGCTCGTCTAATTCATGACTGACTTGGGCAGGACGGCAGAAATCTCCAGTACCTGACTGGAGTAAGATTTCTTGCATGGCGCATGCCACTTGTCAGACACTCCCGACTCATGAAGAGGGGTGCACCTTCATCAGGGGCTTCTGACTGTAGCATGCCCCCTCATCTAGACTGACATGAACTACGCCAGTCTAGATGACTCTGGCAAGCTTTTCAATGTATGATTTTGTTGTTATAACCAAGCCACTTTCTACTTTCTGATGCCTGTGGCTCGGGCATCATCAGTCAGACTCCAGGTTCCCTTTAATGCGGACGCTGTAAATATATTACTCCAGCTTTATTTATTTTGTTCCTTCCCTTCTCTCTAGACCTCCCAGAGGTTGTATTTCATTATGCTCTTATAAAAGTTGAATTGCCTTTCTCCAAAGGAGTATTTGGCAGAAAATTGTAGAATTGCGTCCAGCGGTTTTCTGTAACGAGTACACTTAATCATCCCATTCACTAAAGGTTTCCTAGTCCGGCAGCAGGTTGGCGTCCTCATTATTAATGGTCTTACAGATTGTTCATGCAGCCCTTGAAGCAAAGGGTTCTTTGATGATAACTGAGCCCTTCTTTTAGGGATTGTTCATGTTGGGGCACAGGGTTCTCATGGGATGTTTTACTACCAAACCGCAGAGCAATCATGTTATCCAGTTAGAGACTAGAACTCCGTTTTCTTTGCGCACATTTTAAGGGGAATCGGTCAGGAACCTCTACACCCACCAGACCATTTATATGTTTTTGAAGCCTTTTGAAAGATATGTCAGTCTATCCCTTTTAGAGCTCCAAGCACTGCTCTATCAGCGAGAAATCACATTTTGGAAGCGCACTGGGGCATGATGATGCACTTGTAGCTTCTCAGCCTCACATTGTATTTCCTACCTAGCAGCACCTTCCTCCTGCTTGACAAGAAGTTTACTCTGGTACACCGCCACTGATCTATTAATCAGAGGAGGGTGCTGCTCGGTAAGAAACACAATAATAACAACCTACACAATTTTCCACAAAATATAGCTTAGTCTCCCCTAGCAACATAAACTTATATAGTAAAAAAAAAAAACACCATAACTATTTCATTTAAAGTCATATATGGAGTGAATCTAAATAGAGAAAGACAAAAAAGGGAGGAAGTAAAATAATACATTTTTTTTTATTCAAATATCTAAACAGTACATGTATACATATTAAAGCTGGAGTCACACATAGCAATCTCGCTAGCGAGATCGCTGTGTGTGACAGCGATCAGTGACCGTCCCCCCTGCCGGTATCGCAGATCGCTGCAAGAAACCTCTGGACATATTTTTCGTCGCTGATCTCCCACCGGCCAGCACGCATCGCTGCGTGTGACAGGCGGGAGACCAGCAATCAGCTGTAAAATAATAAAAACAAAAAATATTGTTATTCTCACCTTCCAACGTCCCGCGCAGCCATCCCGCCTCTCTCCACGCTCCGGTCCCAGTAATCCTTTGCACGAGTGACTGCGAGACGTCGCGCTCCCGCGAGACCGTGACATTCTCGCGGTCATTCTCGCACAGGATCACTGGGACCGGAGCGTGGAGAGAGGCGGGAATGCTGTGTGGGACGTCGGAAGGTGAGAATAACAATATTTTTTATTTTAATTCTATTTTTGACATGTCTGTTTGACAGCTCACCAGCGATCACATAGCGACTTACCAGCGATCCTGACACGTTGATATCGTTGTCGGGATCGCTGGTAAGTCGCTATGTGTGACTCCAGCTTAAATATTAGGAATTCCAACTGGTAATTATTGGACCAAAAATAATCGGACGTAATAAGATAAGATTAAAGTCTATATACCAGTGAAGGCTTTTCTATGATACTCGACAACTCTTAACAAGAACTGTTTGTTGTTCATCTCTGAATTATTAAACTTCTTTATCAGAGCAATGCCCCTTTCTGCAGTGTCATTCATCACCTTAAGGGTATGTGCACACGTAAGCATTTTTTTAAGCGTTTTTACCGGCAAAAACGCTTTAAAACCGCTTAAAAGAAACATCCCATTCATTTTAATGAATTCTGCACTTTTTGTGCATATTGATGTGTTTTTTCCGCGAAAAAAAACGCATTGCGGTAAAAAATGCAGCATGCTCATTAATTTCGCAGAAAACTCCACATATCTAACTATTTTCTATGAGACTGGGGATGCTCTGGAAAAAACCGCATAAAAACAGTTTTTTTATGCAAAAATGCGCGTTTTCTGGGAAGGAGTCCGGTTTTCAGTCAGGAATTGTCTGCATATGTGTGCACATAGCATTGATGGAGCTTCTTCGTGTATCACTGCAATAGTCTTCTATGTTGTGGATCCCAAATAATTCAAAGAATTCTTTGTTTTACTTGTAACAAAATTGCTGAGGTCTTTTCCTTCAAAAACGAGGTTTTTACCTTCCAACCGTTTCAGTTCCTTTTTCTTTTCAGGTTTCATTCTTAAATTTTCAAACATCTTCTCCTTCTCAGCCTGACCGATACGCTCATCCAAAAATGCCAGTCGTCTGTTAGTTTCCGACAGATACCAGATGTGTCTCTTAGCCGCTGGGAGGGCACGCTCTCTGACATCTTTATCTGGATAATATTGCAAAAGCTGTAGCATCTCCAAATCATTCTTTGGAGCCCATCGTCTTACAACTGCCTCGTGCCAAAAGCGGACATATATCAGACAGACAAAACGTGCTGCTTTTCTTATTCCTTTCCATTCGGTATTAGACATATGCAATTGTGTAGTGACTAGCACAATTTTGAGTACATATATGGCCTTTGCCATCCACCTTGCTTCAGTCAGAGCCCCTGGAACCCGAAATTCAAAGTTGTTTTCATCCCAACCTCCAAGATATAGATGTGATAGTTGTAATAGCTGTTTGTAATCTTCTCTTGGATGACTGCCATCTTTCAAGACATTGTTGAGGTAGTCCACCATTTTCACACGTTCTTCATTTTCAATCGTAATTCTGCCGGAGACACACTGACTCTAATGCAATCCCCCTTTGCGTACTAGGACTTCTGTGTAACTTCTGCTTTTTATAGCACCTTTAAAAATCCAGTTTTTTTTTTTATTTCCTGCATCCTTGTTCAAAAAAAAAGAAAATTGAAAAGATATGGAGAGGATAATAAAAGCTGCTAAATGGGAACAAGAGTATGAATCTGTTTTAGGAACGAAAAGAAAGGGGAAATATTGATTATTCGACACCGAGGCCATGTTCAGATTGTCTGCTCTGCACTGAAGTCCCCCCAAGTACATCATAAGGCTAGTAACCCAGGTATTAGGAAACCCCTTTTTCTAGGTGGCAGGAGACATTTGTGCAGACTGTGGGGAAGGCTGTGGTTTTTCTATATGCAGTATGATCTTTGTTATGCTGAGTCGTTACAGAATTTTGTCTAAAAAGTCACATAAGAGGTAAAAACGTGCTGCCAAATCCACAGCAAAATTTGTGCCAAGTCCAAATGTGGCATAAAAAGTGCCAATAAGGGGATAGTGTGATATATTGTCATTTTTCTGGCCTATGTAAAGTTGCTATAGTTTAAGATTTGCATGAAAAAAAAATAACATACAGTGGCATGCAAAAGTTTGGGCACCCCTGGTCAAAGTTACTATTATTGTGAACAGTCAAGCAAGTTGAAGATGAAATTATCTCTAAAAGACCTAAAGTTAAAGATGACATATTTCCTTTGTATTTTAGTCCGGAAAAAAATATTGTCATTTTTTTTCTCTAATTTTAAATTGCAATGCAAAAGTTTGGGCACCCTTGGAGATTTGTGTGCTCAGAAAACTTTGGAGTTGTAGTACATTGTTCTGCTGTTCAGAGACACCTGCACAAATATGGCCTTCATGGAAGAATCATCACAAGAAAACCTTTCCTGCATCCTTGCCATAACAATCCTTGTGGATTTAGCAGCACACGAGAGGGTTTATCATTTCCTAGTGATGGTAAATAAAAACTAAAAGCACTTGTTCCTTGGAAGGGAGTCACGCTCCCAAAAGTTCACCACCAGGCATCTTTTCAAGTAACCAAATTCCGTTTCTAGTACTCATTTTCAGTTTAACTACCTGCAAAACAATAGAAACACAACATACACATTAGTGTGATGTCGATGATACATTTTCATGAATTTCAGTACTTTCAGATAAGTGATCAAAGTGTGCAACCCCTAAATATGAATCGATTTCGCTAAATTTTTTTACATGGATCTTTTAGATGACTTAGACCAAGGATTCAAGCAAAGTCATATGAAAAATGAAGCACCCTAACATAAATAAAAATATATATATATATATTTGTAATAAACTATGTAAGTGGCAAAAAATCGTTTTCAGCAAAAACATACTAAATAACATTTGTGCAGTCTATGAATTTAAATAGAAATTGGCTCCATCAGATCCCCCTTCATAGATGACCTCAAATCTGACCTAATAATTTTAAGGCTAGAGAACAACCTCTCTACACTAACTTGGGTTGGAGGCAAAGCCGTAACCACATGGGCAACATCTCTAACAATTTCCGGGTATAAAGGACTTGCCTCATGCACAGTCAGTTTTGATGAATGGTTGAATTTTTCTATTTCTTTGAGAGCAAGTGAAACATTTTGCTGAAATATGGTCAATCTGCTTGCCATAGGAGACGGAGTGAAATCCTTTTCCTTGCGGCAGCGCTTTGCCTGCTCCATGTCATCCAAATACTTGTCAAAGTCAAACTCCTCATCTGATGAGGATGAAGATATGGCAGCAGTAGCACTGTCAGGACCCAAGTCCTCTTGTGCCTGGCATTCTCCTGTAGGCCACTCATCCTTAAGGCCCCGTCACACATAGCGACTTACCAGCGATCCCGACAACGATATCAACGTGTCAGGATCGCTGGTGAATCGCTATGTGATCGCTGGTGAGCTGTCAAACAGACAGCTTCACCAACGATTAGCACAGCGACGCCGCGCGTGCGGCATCGCTTTGTTCAGCGCTGATTCATGTCAAAAATAGAATTAAAATAAAAAATATTGTTATTCTCACCTTCCGACGTCCCGCGCAGCATTCCCGCCTCTCTCCACGCTCCGGTCCCAGTAATCCTTTGCGAGAATTACCGCGATGACGTCCGTTCTCGCGGGATTGCGAAGTCTCGCGGTCATTCTTGCAAAGGATTACTGGGACCGGAGCGTGGAGAGAGGCGGGAATGCTGCGCGGGACGTCGGAAGGTGAGAATAGTAATATTTTAAATTTTTTTTTATTATTTTATCGCTGGTCTCCCGCCTGTCACACACAGCGATGTGTGCTGGCCAGTGGGAGATCAGCGACAAAAGAAATGTCAAGAGATTTCCCAGAGCGATCAGCGATACCGGCAGGGGGCCGGTCGCTGATCGCTGTCACACACAGCGATCTCGCTGGTGAGAAAAACTTGTGACTCAGCAGCGATCTCGCTAGCGAGATCGCTATGTGTGACGGGGCCTTAACTGCTACCTCAGACAGAGCTTCTTTTCCTTTAGTAAACTGTTGATCATCAAGCAGTATACGATGACTTGGGTCCACATAAACAGCTGCCAGAAAATTTTTATTTTCCAATAGCTGTGTCTCTCTCCGTTTCATTGAAGCAGAAATGCCATCTGGGATTAAACCTCCTCTTTGGGACAGGCAAAATAGCAAGTTCTTCCACTCCCTTATGAAAATGCCAGGAGTTAAATCCTCAGCTTGTAATTTTTTAGTCACAGTAAATGGGTGATTAAGCAATTCCTTCAATTCAGCCACCTGTGTCCATTGACCTTCATTTAGGGTTACCCGAGGGTTCGCCATATCTATAAGAAACGGTTTTAGTTCAAGCAATCACTGAATCATTAAATAAGTGCTGCCCCACCGAGTGGCTTGATCGACAATTGCCCCTTTCCCAGCACGTCTCTTCAAGATGGAATCAGTTTTAGCGGTTTTGGCGGCAATAACCAATTTCCTCACTTTTCAAATCAGATTTCCAGCATGTCCTTCTTGCAGACTATCTCATTGCCAGCTGCAGTGTGTGCACAACTTTCTCACTTTCTCCAGCTCGGTGCCCAGGAATCGGATCCTGTGCAAGGCAGGCACCCCCCTCCTCTCTCTGGTGAAGACAACAGGACAGAGGAGGGGATATTGCCCCCTGCAGTCTGGAGCAGCCAGTGCAGGACGGGAGCACTGCAGCATGCAAGTGAGTTTTGATAGGTGCTTGCCCCTGCTTCTAGGGGGGGCAGCTGCCCCTCGCTGGGTACGGCCATGATTCACATACAGCGTTTTTGCGGATCCGTTTTTTGCAGTAAAATGCAGTGACTCTGGGCATCCCAGCAAAGTCAATGGGTTTCAAGATATGACATTCAGACACATTGTTTTGTGAGGATCCGTTTTTAGGCTGAATGAGCATGTCAGTTTATGTGGCGTTTTTCTAATTTGCTTTTGCTATTAAAAACATTATCTATGAGCTCAAAAACCTTTCAGGTGATGCGGTTTTTTAAAAAGCTGATCTGCTTTTGCAGCTGAAAAACGTATCCTCAAAAAACGCTGTGTGTGAATACAGCCTTAGATCAGGAACAGAACAGCCATTTATAGGACATTTCATAACTTTCGCAAATTCCTATGAAAAAATATTCGGCACATTCTGCATTGAACTACTGTACCCAATTTATTATATATTTTAGCAGTCGGTCCATTTTATACCGACTCCACAGCCCTGGTTCCATAATGGTAACTGAAGAACATCCTAAGCATAAATATGCAATGGAACATAGCAGTGCTAACATGAGCATCCGGTGATCCCATGCAAGTGTCAGGGCCCATTGTGCCTGAGGTGCCACCATTTATATTCCATTGCTCAGTGCATGTGTGGAGCTGGCTCAGAAATTGATACCATTTAATACAGTGTGGGTGCCGACTGTGTTCTACACTCAGCACTCGAGTCTATCTGCTGACTGCAGTATTTTAAGTGTTGATGTGGCAAATTTATGAAAAATTCAAATATTTATCAATACTGTTTAATTTCTAAGACCATGCAAAACAGTCTTGGGGTATGTGCACACGCTGCGTGTTCTGCTGCGGATCCGCAGTGGATTTAGCCCTGTGAATCCGCAGCAGTTCCGCAGGCAATGTACAGTACAATGCAAAGGAATGGGATTTCAAAACCGCAGTGCAGATGCTGCGGATTTTTCAGCGGTTTTAAATCCGCAGCATGTCAATTCTTTCTGCGGATTCCGCTGCGGTTTGACACCTGTTCCATTGTCCAGGTGTCAATCCGCAGGGGAAAACCGCAGATAAACCGCAGGTCACTTTACCTGCGGTTTTACCTACAAATCCGCGCGGAAAAATCCGCAGCGTGTGCACTCACCCTTAAAATTTTTAGCAAAGTGGTTTATTGCTATTTCAGAAATCTGTCATGTTTTAAAACTGTCTAGTCTAAGTTTACAAAACCCATTTGTTGGCTTAGTTTGTGCTAGAAATGTTCGGCACAATGTAAGTAAATTGCACCAGAATTCAGGTAGATCTAAATATACCTCACTATACAGCACTTTGATAAATTTTGTGCTAATCGCATTGACCCAGCCACAAACAAAACTTAAAAGGGTTGTCTACTATTCGGACAACCCCTTCTCAATCCATATGTTTTCTCCAGAAGTGAGATGGCAGCAGCTCTCGCTTCCTCCGGATGTATGTGATTTGTCAGAAATCAGTGAGAGTGAAGCAGCCATTGAGTGGCTGCATGGAGCGTGTGGCGTGACAGTGTCACGCAATCCCTGGGAGACACCACTGGAATGGCGTTGGCACCAGAGGTGAGTCTAGATGGTTATTTTACTGGGGGAAAGCAGCATATGGATTGAGAAGGGGGATTATCAGAGTACTTGAAAAAACATTTTGATTAAAAATTTTCCGTCATGACAAATTTTCCCCAAAATGTCAGAAAGCTGTTTGGAGGAACTTGTTTTTTTTTTTTCCTGCATCTCTCTTATAAGAGAATTATTTGTGACTGTTGATGCTTAGAATGTGGTTAATATAATTAGTAGAATAATAGCAGTTAAACAAGAGACTGCATTCATGGATCCACCCATAACATTCTGTTTTTAATTATCCCAATATAACTTAGGAATGCCTATAAAAAGTCAACTCTTCAATATTTTTCTATTTTAGGTGTGGTTGGAGCCTCTGAAATTTGTGAACAAGCAGCTGCGCAGTAAGTTTTAGTTTTTTTTTTTTTGTTTTTTTTTAATAAGGGTAAAATAGATGAGCCTCATTTATCAAAACTGTCATATTAGGTTTTCTTAGCTTGGTAATGAAGAGTGTTATGGATGTATGAGTGATCGCGTTCTGTTCCGTAGCGCACCACTCCCCACCAGCTCACTTTCCTGCTTGGTGGGCTCGCGCTCCTCCCTGATTGGCAGTGTAAGCATGGTTGCGCCGCTGGTTTAAGTGTGCGCGGGCCCACAAGCTGTTCTATTGGGAGAATAGGGGAAGGACTTTGCAAATGACTTCCAGTTTAAAGTTGCTTGCTTTTTTTGCAAGGTCTACCTTTCCATACCCATTGAAGAAGATGGGAATAACCCTTTAAGAACACGTTATTTTTTTCTCTGTTTTTTGTTATCTGAGAAGCGGCCATGTTTCGGGGTTTTCCCTGCACAGCTCTGTCTTGAATTATTGTGGTGGTTGCAGCACGAAGGAAGTAAAAGTCCATCCAGAATATTTTCTGTTTTCAAACAATTGCTCTTTGATGACAGCAGACCAAGAAGACGGCAAATGTGCAACTGAAATGTCAGTCAACTCAAATGTCACTGCAGGCCAGTAATGGTGTGCAGGCAGGCCAGTTCATAGGGGCTGAATCCAAAGATTAGGACCTATCAAAGAGATTTGTGAGTTTTTAATATCTGGGGTCTTTGTGTTTACCATTGTCAAAAATCTCCCTTTGCTGTAAATATGATGTAAAAGTATCAGTCATTTTTAAGCAGTTTTCAGAAAACCTTTCCCACGATCATATTACCTGACATAATAGAGACCAGAATGTAGGGCTGCTTTGTAGGAGTCACTGTCCTATCGTTCTTCTTGGTGACTGATGCTGTCCATATCAATATCTGCTGTTTGTTGTTGATGTCAGGATATAGTACTCAGTGATCAGATGAAGGCCTGTTTGTGGCTAAAAGTCTGGAAACTGAGCTTCAGTACCTAAAAACAGCCCCTACACAGTGTACAGAGTTGTGGTGTCCGGCTCCACTCACTGTTTACTTCAAGAAGCCCTCCTCCTCCCATGAAAGCTTTTATCCTCTTAATATTTTGCAGTCATCACTGTGTACTTACAATTGCTCATTTTGCCTTTCTACCCAGCTAATTTTTCTCTTTTCTCTTTTCCTATGTATAAACAGGAAGTTTTGTGTCCCTGCATTTTATCATTCCCCTCTTCAATTCCTGACTCAGCTGCTCCCTCCTCCCCCTGCCAGGGCCATTTTCAGTAACTGATGACTTATACATGGAAAATTTATCTCCTGTTTCTACATTCAGCTAGTCATTTTTTTAATCACATTAGGTCATAGACCTAATGGAAAAGAGAAAAATAAACTGGGTAGAAAGGGAAAATGTGCAATTGTAAGTACACAGTGCCGTATAATATGATGACTGCAATATATTAAAAGGAATCTGTCACCCCATTTTTGACCTATAAGATGCGGCCACAGCCATCAGGGACTTATCTACAGCATTCTGTAATGCTGTAGATAAGCCCCCGATGTAACCTGAAAGATAAGAAAATGAGTTATATTATACTCACTCGAGTGTCTGGTCCAGTCCGATGGGTGTTGCAGTCCGGTCCGGCACCTCCCATCTTCTAGTGATGACGTCCTCCTTCTTACTTCTGCCGCGGCTCCTGCGCAGGCGTACTATATCTGACCTGTTGAGGGCAGAGCAAAGTACTGCAGTGCGCAGGCGCCGGACCTCTCTGACCTTTCCCGGCACCTGCGCACTGCAGTACTATACTCTGCCCTCAACAGGTCAGATATAGTACGCCTGCGCAGGAGCCGCGGCAGAAGTAAGAAGGAGGACGTCATCACTAGAAGATGGGAGGCACCGGACCGCGACAACCACCGCCCCCCGGTGAGTATAATCTCATTTGCTTTTCTTTCCGGTTACATCGGGGGCTTATCTACAGCATTACAGAATGCTGTAGATAAGCCCCTGATGTCCGTGGCCACAGCTCATAGAGCAAAAATGGGGTGACAGATTCCCTTTAAGAGGATTAACATTTTGATGGGAGAAGGGCTTCTTTCAAAATAAATCACAAATCTCTTTCTGAGAGGTAAAACATTTTCCTGTTTCAAAACTTGTTTTAACCTTAAAGAAAGAATCAGCTATGACCCCATGCTATCCTGCCTGTATGTTGTTTTCCTCCCCTCCCCAGGAGCTGTGGTATGATCAGACCATGTCCCTGCACGGTCAGACACAGCCATTACACAGTACACAGCAGGGGCACATTTATAGGATTATCTCACATTTTATGTAAACACATCCAATTGTGGAAATTATTTTTATTTCAAGATTTGTTGGCTAAAATGTACTTTGTTGGAAAACCTCTCTAATATCAGAAAAATAACATTATCCCTTGTAATCTCCATGTAGATCAGATAATTGGAGTGAATGTAACCATCTTTATATATGTATTTGCAGAACCAAAAAACGCCAAAATTCGCCTGGCTGTGAAGTTTTTCCCACCTGACCCAGGTCAGCTGCAAGAAGAATATACAAGGTCCGAGGCTGAAGCGTGTGTGCATTAGGGCCCAATATACACCATGCGATCTTTTACTGATCTCTGACCTCTTCTTTTAGGTACCTGTTCGCCATGCAGATTAAGAGAGACCTTGTAGAGGAGAGACTAGTGTGCAGTGATAATACCACCGCCCTTCTGGTCTCCCTGCTTTTGCAGTGTAAGTATCCCCATTACATTTCATGGTCACAGACTTGCAATCAATCTGCAATTTCTTTCCTAGAATGGTTCTTTTTATATGGTTACTGATTATTTTTGCATTGCCTTGTCAAGCTTGTCTGTGGCATTGTCCTATATTATATATATATATATATATATATATATATATATATATATATATATATATATATATATATATATATATATATATAATATAAGATTTGACTAAACCTGGCATAAAGGCTATATATATATATATATATATTACCTGGCATAAAGGCTATATATATATATATATATATATATATATATATATATATATATATATATATATATAGCCTTTATGCCAGGTAATCACCTTTTTGAGAGGAAAAGGGTGGGGGTGGGAGAGAATGGTGGGGGTGTAAAGATTGAGTATGGTCGGCTGTTATACTCTGGAGCTTCAATGGTCTCATTGGTTTCTGTGGGCAGTGCTCCAGAGTGTCTGCTTTCCAGAAGTAGGCCCTTTCTACTGTCATGTTGCCATTTATTGCTTGGGTCACACTTTCTGATTTTTTTTCCCACTTGAAAGTGAATGGTCTGTGAAAGGAGCCTCGCATTTTCCATTGAGTTCATCGTGCCAGTGCAGATTTGACTAAACAGCTTCAAAAATACATCTAGATATGTTATATTAAAGGGAATCTGTCACCAAGTTTTTGGTATGTATCGTAATCTGAGAGTAGCTTAATAAAGAGGCAGAGATTCTTGATTCCAGTTATGTGTCACCTTCTGGGCTGGGTTTTTCTGTTTCAGTACAGTCAGTGTTTTATCAGCAGACGATGATCCCTACAGGACAAACTCAACAACTGAGATCATCTATATCTGCTGCCGAGAAAACCGTGACTAAGAGAACACCCAGAAACCTAAGTGATACATCACAGTAATCAGAGTCTCTGTCCCTGCCTCGTGCTGCTCTCGGATTACCTAACAAAAAAATCTGCTGACCAATTTGCTTTAATACTTTTGAAATGAACAAAAAATTCTCTCCATGTCTTTCATAGCTGAAGTTGGGGACTATGACCCGAAGGTGGACCAGGAGCATCTGAGAAGCACACAATACTTGCAGCGTCAGTGTAGTCTTGAGCAGCGTATATTGGAGTGTCATCAGCAGCACATGTGAGTTACTAATGTAACAAATCCATATTAGTCTTTTTTTTCATTGTACCGCCCTTTTTTTTTCTTCCAGCTAGCGGCATTAACGTTTCTATATTTTATCATCCCTGCAGTGGTATGTCTCCTGCCGATGCAGATTTTCAGGTCCTTGAGATTTCCAGGCGACTTGAGTTGTATGGGACCCGTTTTCATCTTGCATCTGATCGTGAAGGTGCCAAAATTAATTTGTCAGTGTCGCACATGGGAGTGTTGGTTTTTCAGGTACAGGACATTCACTACCCAGCATAAACTACAGACGATTTTCTTTTATTTGGGAAGGACATTTCATTAGATTTTTTTTATTTTAAACAGATTCCCGCCTCCAGTTGTTGCTGCTTCTCTGATTCTAGAACAGGTTTTTCTTTTTTTTCCTGTGTCCTCCATTCCAAAGTTATATTTCCTGATAATAGTGCACATTTTCCCTTCAACCAACGGAGCGTATTCCACAAAGCCTCTTGGTGGTCTTTTGATTTTCCTCCTCTTTTGTTGGCCAATTTCTTTGGTATACGCCCACTTGGTTGAAGGGGAAAAAATATGCATCGGAATTCTTTAAGCAACACCCATTGAAGGGGGTACTCGGTTTAAAGTAAACCTAAAAATCCAGTGTAAGGTCGTCTTTATAGGTCTAATGTTTCCATTTATTCTTATCCAGGGGCACATATCCATATGATCAGTCGGCGTACTGGAAGCCATTTATCTCCCACATTACTCATGTGGTCTTCATCCTCTTATCACACAGGGTAACACAAAAATTAATACATTCAACTGGTCAAAGATCCGTAAGCTGAGCTTTAAGAGACGACGATTCCTTATAAAGTTGCATCCAGAAGTCCATGTAAGTATTTTAAGAATCTGGTTGTATTCCCAAAATGCTTTGTATGTTAGTACTAGTGATGAGCGAGCGTGCTTGGGTAAGGTGTCAAGCAAGCAGGCTCGTGTGCTCATAGGGTATTCTCGGCGAATTTTATGTTCGTGTTCAAGTCCCCGTGGCTGCATGTCTCACAGCCGTTCGATAGCCGCAATACATGCCTAACAAACAGGCAATCCCTGCATATGTTGTGACTGTTGAACAGTCGCGAGACATGCTGCCGCGGGGACCCGAACATAATATTCGAGCACGCCGATAATACCCTATTAGCACACGAGCGTGCTTAGATAACACCTTACCAAGCATGCACGCTCATCACTAGTTAGTACCAATCTTAGAGGAAAGAGACACATTCTACTTTTGTTGCTGCATTTTTTACTTGTTCGGTATTTTGTCTTTTATTGTCCCTTTTGTATAAATGGTAGTAATAATTACATATAAGTTACTTTTGTGGAAAAATTGTAGTCTTATGTTTTGCCACAAAACCATGCATCACTTCTTGACTAAATGATTTTTTTACGTTTTTGCAAGATTTATTATCTTGAAGTTGCACCAGAAGTAATGTATGCAAAGTTTGCCATTTAACCTATTTCTCCACCACATTTTTCCCTCTTCGGTAGGGCCCTTATCAGGATGCCCTTGAATTCCTCCTTCCCAGTCGGGATATGTGTAAAAGATTTTGGAAAATCTGTGTTGAGTATCACAGCTTCTTCCGTCTCCAGGATCAACCGAAACCCAAATCCAAGCCTGTTATTTTGAGCCGCGGCTCTTCTTTTCGTTACAGGTAAGCAGTGCTTCTGCATTCTTATGTGAAATATCTAGTTTTTTTCTGTGAATTAACCTAAAATAAGTTTCTGCTGTGGACTATCCTAACTTTCGATGAGGAACATCAGAAGTGATAGAAGTTGAAGATCCTTGGATAACATAGTGATGGTCTGCTGTATTGCCCTGGTTTACAGATGGCCATTTTAGTAGGCCAGAAAATGCTTGCGTATAAAGGTCCATACTAAAACTGCAACGTCCAGGTTCTCCATGGTTTTGCTAAACCGTATTTTGAATCTGTATATCAATCAGGTTCCGTATAGTAGAAAGCCTGGCTTGTTGCTTCGATGGACCTAATTTGCATCAGTGTTGTGCCTTCCATCACCTGTGGATGGCAACCATAACTATAGAAGATGCTAGCTACCCAATAAATCTGTTATTTTATACTCTATTTTATAATGTATTTATTTTTGTCTAGTGGCCGAACCCAGAAACAACTTATAGAGTATGTTCGGGATACAAGCATCAAGAGACCACCGTGTGAGAGGTGAGTGTCAACTTTTGCATAGATTGTAGGAAAAACGAATGCAAAATGAATGCAACATGTCGATTCTACCTGAGAATATTAAGGAGGAGACACGATGTCTTCACTGCGGGATGTTGCTGCTGATTAACAGAGCTGCAGCTGTGTCACTATGTTCACATTTTGTTTGGCATTCTAAATATTTCTTAACCCATTCTGATCAAGGGTGTCACAGCGATTAGATCCCCACCTATTTAGCATTCGTTACCCATCTGGTGGATCGCTTCTAAACGCTTCGGCCAAGTAATACCCCTTTAAAGCATACCATATGGTTCTACAATTTATCTAGTGGTGGTGGTTTGCAGCCAGAATTCTATCGTTTGCATCGTTTACATCTATAGCTATGCTGGAGGTTTCAAGCATCAGCGTCCAATCCAATAAAACTATATTAAGAAACGTAAGCTTAATCATTCTAAATGAATGGGCACAGAATTCTGAAACATTTAGGCTATGTTTACATGCAGAGTTATTGCTGCGTTTTTTTTATGCAAATTAAAAGCTGCTTTTTACAGTACTAACAAAAGCGATGAGATTTCAGAAATCTCTTGCACACACTTGTTTTTTTTTTTACCTAAATGAATTTGAGAACTGTAGCGTTGTTGAAATCTGCAGCATGTCCATTCTTTCAGCGATTTTTAACACACAGAAATCAATAAAAAAGTGTCAAAACGCTGCAAAAAAATGTTTGTTTTTTTTTCTTTTGGGTGGATAAAACAAACTATATTCAACCTGTACTATAGACAAAGCACTCATGTAATCCACACCCAAAAAATGTTGCAAAGAAGGAAAAAAGAGCAAGTTTTGGCTGCAGAAAAAATTCAGTATTTGAACATAGTCTTATACAAAGGAAGCAGATTTTTTTTTTTCCTCATGTAAAGAGGACATTTATTTATAGCAGAATTCTGATATATAAGATTTGTGAGATTTTCTATAATATGTTATAAATGAGAGTGGTGGTAAAATCTCGGGGACTCGCTTATGCGGAGGGGGATGCTGTTGTAGGATTAAAGTAGACTGGCCTTTCTACCGACGTGGTTAGTATTAGTACATTCTGCTACTGGTGAATATGACAAGCTCCTGAGCTGCTTGCTCACTAGTGAGTACTTTGACGCGTTACATATATATGGTGGCAAGCTGGCATTCATTGAATGGCCTGCCTGATTCTTTCTACTAATTACTGGCTAAAAAAAATACCTCCGCTGGTTTAATTTCTTATATTAGATTAGCCAATTTAGGTTTAGGTAAGATTTAGCTTTCTTTAGGGGAAAACAGCTCATATATAGGGTCTTATCCGATGGATATATATCAAGTATATTCAGATTATACTATCCTGATAAATCTTTTGATAAGACGTAGGAGATATCAGCTGCAGCAGATCCACGGGGCAACTAGTGACTATGATGGACTGTATGGGCAAAGACCCTCTGCTGCTTGTTATTCCTAGAGGAACCGGAAGACTTTTCCAAGATACTCCCGGTTAATAGGCAACGATAAATCTGTAGGGGATATCAGCACAAATTGGTTCTTATCTGGTGGATATTTCACACCATGTGGTGGCTCTTTGAACTCTGACACTGTTTGTCATGTGGTTCTATTGGCGACGATATTCAAAGGTTTGACCTGTTTAAACAGCATTTTTCCCTTGTTTCCTGATACATGTGGTAATTTCCTGATGAAGTAGTAATTTATACTTTGAAACGCGTAGAATAAACCACCATCTTTCATTCCATCACGTCTTTATTAATGCTTCTTTCAGCAGCGTGGATAATATCCACATTTCTCTTTTACTTTGTTTTTTATATTAGATCAGGTTTTTTTCTGATTTTGGAGGAGGAAAAGGGCACAATTATTCTTTGTAAGAACACAAGTATGCGCAGGAATGCTGTTTCCATATACAGAGACACCTCTTTTGTTTGATAGATATATATATATATATACTGTGTGTATATATATATATATATATATATATATATATATATATATATATATATATATATATATATAATCTCGGACCGTAATAATGCAGTATAAGACCAGAATATCTAAGCAGATGCAGGAGGACTGTGTGTGGTGTAACCCATACCTCTGAGGAGCTGGGATCTCTTTCACCATTGCTTGTATACGCAGTGCCTGCTTGTGTATTAACAATTGTGCTTTGGTGTCAGTGGGTTTCTCCTGACTGCGTTGCTCTCTGTCCTGCAGGAGACACAGCAAACCCAGAGTGTCCCCTTGCACTGTGGTCCCTGACTCTCCAAAGCAGGTGCGTGTAGATATACAGCACTGGGTGCCTCTTGCTTTGCTGTTCCTCTTGCTTGTGACTTTCCTATGTGCTGTTTCTGTGTTGTCTTAGACACCTTTAGTTTTTTTTTTTTCTTTAACATTCTTCTTATGAGTTTTAAATGTTGCACTGAACATTTTCCTATATCTTTATGCTTGCTTTGCTGCTTATTGTATGCTGTAACTCTGCTGTTTCATCCCCAGTGTATTTTCTTGCAAAACACTTTGAAATGTACTGCTTACTAGTAATGCCTTTTCTAAACTACACTATTACTGTTGAGTGCCGTGCCTTATCCAAACCCATATTGCTTAAAGAAGTTGTCCAGATTTGGGATGAAAGTCTGCAGTGACTCTTCGTGACTACAGACCTTTCAATATTAACAGCATTCGCACTGCACGCTGTCAGGATTCTCTAGAGCGGGTGGTCACTAGGCCCTAAGTATGCAATTTGCATACTTCCGGCCACATTCCAACTAGACGTGCACAGCTTCACTTAATGTAAGTGAATTGAGCGAAACCACACATGTCTAGTCGGCACATGAACGCATGTATGCAAATTGTAAACTTGCAGTAATGTGATATCCGTTTCTTGCCAATGGCACCAGAAAATCATAACTGCATTTGGTGCGCAAGTTGTGAGGATTCAGAAGCCTTTCATCATAAACCTGGACAACCCTTTTACAGTTTCTGACATTGCTTGCTAATCCACGACCAGTTTACAATTTTGATTTCTAACCCTATGGTCTCTGGGTGCTGAGCAGAAAGTATGCATGGTGGGGTTGAGCAGTAAATCACTTGACTTTTCTGTAGTTTTATGCCAACATTTCTACCTTTTTGTTTTCTTTCAGATCATCGCTTTCACTGAGAGTGTGAATACCCTTATTTCACCGTCCTCTCTAATCCTGTCCCCTAAGTCTTTGTTTAATCCTCCCCCCTCACCCCTGCAAAAAAACACAACCAGAAACGAGAACATATCCGCTTCTCCACGGAAGGAGGAACCTGGCAGAGGAGCTCCAGAGAATGCAGGATCTTCAGTTCAGTCAACATTACAAGGTCTATACCACAACCCCAACCCCTCCTTCCAGAAAGAACAGGACCAAGGAGAAATCCTGGGTACTGAAAATGTCCAACAGGGTGAGGATGTCAGGTTGTGGGTAACAGGGGTTTCTGATTCCCTTTTTTTGACTGAAGAATTTATAGATGATGATCCAGCAGACATCTCCTTTAGTGGAGGTGCAGCGCTGTATAGCTATGGTAGTAGGATAGATCCACCTGATCATGATGATCTCCCACCAGAAGAGTATTATCTAGATGATGTGGATGAGCGGGATTTTAATGGCAATACAAGGCCAACCGACGCTAGTGAGTTACTGGAAATGAAAGCTCAGGCAAGTTTCATGCAGAGTCTTCTGAGCCCATCAGAAAATGGATCCCTTCTCCATCATCATTCTGAAACCAGCTCCTTGGTTCACCATCGCTCTGAAAGCAGTTCCCTTACTAACCTAAATGGGATTCCTTCATTCTCTCGATCTGCTAACCACTCCACTGCCAGCTCTATGATAAATTTTCCAGCTTGCTCGGTGCGCTCAGAATCAAGTTCAGCTTTTCAGTTCGGAGATATACTGGATCAACTGGAACAGCTTAGCTATCCTCCGACAACCACCGAGGACTCCAGCAGCTCTGACGATGACTCTTGGAACTCTGAAGACGAGACTCCAATTGATATGAACTTATTCTTCAGCAATCCATTGACACTATATACCAATTTTAATAAACTTGGGTTGCAGGATAAGAAGGAAGTCCCTGATGTCTAATAATGAGTTTGACCATCTGACATCCAAAACGAGCACTTGCATGCAGAGGTTTAAGTCCTAGGGATACATACTCCATAGGTTTTGCTGGAGGATATTATCTTCAGCAACTTGTGGGATCGTGATTTCAGTCTTGCTAATTTCCAGGCAGTAATAGATGGACAGAGCTAGGATGGTTTCCATGGACTAGAACATCTGTCAGTATTGTCAATCTGGACATGTTTACCTCACAAATGATCACTATGGAAATTGATCAAATCCGATCTTAATTGGAAGTGAGCATAATGATTTTGGCTTCTGTAAAATGTACTAAAATGAAGAATGACCACGTTTTTCTCCTTGGTCATTCTGTACCACTAGTCACATCATGATTCACCAGAGCTTCTCTTTTTCCGAGACTTCTTTTAGGTTAGATTTTGTCAGCTTATCAAGTCGTTAACACATTGATGTATTACTTCACACATTATCTAAGGATTAGGAGACAAAGTGACAGCATGGCATTCTTCTCACAACCTCCTTGTAAATAACACTTCCCACCTGCATTAATTTGCTAACCAATACTACTTAAGAAGACGCCACTAACTGTTGCGTATATTCGGCATAATGGTCATTACTCTAACACTAGGCTTATCAGTGACATAGACTATGCACCAGCTCTTTAGAGTAAGGGCTTTTCATCTCTTAGTGCTGAGCTCTTTAATTTGGTGGGTTTTTAACTCTTGGTCTTGTAGAGCGTTTAATCCTAAGGGTACCGTTACACCTAGCGACTCACCAGCGATCCCGACCAGCAATATGACGCAGTCAGGATCGCTGGTGCATCGCTAGGTGGTCGCTAGTGAGCTGCCACACAGGCAGATCTCACTAGCGACATCGCTGGGGACGGGGATCGCTACTTACCTGTCAGACGCGGCGATCCTGCGTCCTCCCGCCCGGGTCCACGCGTCGCTCGTCGTCACAGCAGGAAGCGCTGCAGGAAGTGACCGACGAGAAGTGATCCAGCAGCTTCTCACGCGATCAGCGATAACCAGCGGGGGAGCCGGTCGGAGGTAAGTATCACATGCAGCGATATCGCTAGCAATATCGCTGTAATGTCACAAAATCGGTGACTTTACAGCGATATTGCTAGCGATATCGCAGTGTGTAACGGGGGCTTAAGGAACTAACGCTTCTTGCCTGCCAATATCTTCTTTGATGTCAATTTTCTTCCTGTTTGCCTTTCTTTTGCTTAAAATATTAACTTGAAGCTATTTTGAAGCATCAGCTACTTTTCCTGATTGCTAACCCAATTGGACTTTTTGTCAAACACCTACCTGTTGGTTGGTTTGTAGATGTTCCTTTTTCTTGGAGGTACAACATGGAGTGTGAAGGGGAAAAAAAAACGTAGGGTTTCTTGACCCTGAAGACAGTCGTGGGTTATTGATTGACCACTGAGGAAGTTTCTTCAAAGTGTTTCTCCAATGCAAAATCATAATATTTGGTATCCTATTCTTGCTCTAAGTAAAATTTTATGGACTCTTTTTAATTTTTATAATATATTGGTTCGATAACTTTTTTGAATATAACGGTTTGGACATTTTTTTTTTTTTTGGACTATAATGGTTTATGACACTAAAATCAACCAAGTGAAGAGTGCAGCCAATCCCAGAAACTCTTCAGTTTTAGGAAATTCTAATCATAAAGGAATAAAGTTCTTATTACAGCACTCACCAAATCTTACTTGGCCACGTTACGTGACCCTGGTGTGCGCTTTTTAAGGTTATGATAACACTAATGATGGTATTTAATAGTATCGTTGGAATCTGAATTTATATATGTTTTCATATGAGATATTATCTCGGCTCGGCTTATGATCATTCTGGTGCTCGTCTACACATTTATGTAACCAGTAGAGCCCTACCAAACAAATGGAGCTTATGTAGCGCAATCTCCGTATCATGGAAGTCATCTTCAGACTCCAGTCTTGTATAACCTTTCAATCGCCTGCTATTATGTAATTACAAAGACATTCAAAATCAGGTATGACGGTTGTGGGATTTATCCACCACCTGTAATTTTCCAATTGTGCCTTGGGAAATTAATGTTGTTTGCCTTTTTTTTTAAGTGTCTGTACATTCAGTGATAAATGGTGCCAATGTACCCGCAGGAAAGGGGTGATTTACATGTGCAACTATTCTGGTTTTTGATCTGATTTTGTTAACGTGTTTAATACCAATTGTTTCTGCAATAAAACAAGGAGTGCTGGAGCTCTCCGTTTTACACTTTCATGTGATTTGTAGCTGTGATATCATTATTTTTTATAACCTGTGCAGTTTAGAGGGAAACATCATTCAATAATCTATCTAAAATCCACAAGGGCACTGTCATATATTGCTGAAGTCTCGAAGGGTGAGTTTGCACGTGGCGGATTGCATCAGGATTAGCTGCGGATTGAACGCTGCGTCCTGCCGCAGCGTTTAATCCGCAGCGGCCAGACTTTCCTGCATAGTGGAGGGGATTTTATGAAATCCCGTCTCCACTATGCGTCCGATTACGCGGGTGACACACCCGCTAAACTGGACATGCGGCGCGTCTTTTTAGACTGCAGCATGTCGGTTTACCTTGCGGAGACGCTCAGTCTCCACAAGGTAAACTGCTTACTCTATGGGTACCTTGCGGTGATTCCGGATGTATTCACTGAGCACATCCGGAATCACCGCGCGGACAGAAGGGGGCAGGGCTTTGGGCGGAGCTGGCTTTTCGCTCCAGCCAAAGCGCAAGTAATATGATACGTGGAAACGTACTCTAATACAATTCATACCCAGTTTGGTTTCAGTGGAGACAATGTGATGCTTTCCAGTTAGAGCACTCCACCAATAATGAATGTGATAAAGAAACAAATAATTTAGTATGTTAATTACCCGTAAGTACCTGTGTGTTAATTGTCTTCGTATTAATGGTTTTAAGATTTAGTATAAAGTTAGTGGATTTTAAACTTTTTTAATAACTTTTATTACATTTTTCATGTTCATCAGTAGATCAGGTGCAGTGAATATTTCACAAAGTCAACTTTTTTGTACTTTATAAAGTCAGTATTTTAACCCAGATCTTTTAAGGGGTTGTCCACCACTATGACATCTCCTTCTCATACCCCAGGCTTGGCCCCAATAAAATAAAAAAGCTTATTCTAACCCCTCATGCCGGTGCCGTTCAAGCAAAGGCAGCACTCGCTCTCCCCGGGGCTCTCGTGTTGGGACATGTGACGCCGGCGCCCAATCAGCGGTGGCATCACTGTCTCCAACATTGTACGAATTTAACACGAAGAGGAAGTTCGGGCTGCAGCAGATCCTTGATTAACTGTCCATGTTCAATTCATACGAAGACGGAAATAGTGACGCCTGCGCTGATTGGGCGCCAGTATCAGAACAACCCCACAAGAGCGAGTGCTGACACTGCGGGAACAGGCCGGCGTGGGAAGTGATTATAAGCTTCATTAATTTATTGGGGCCAAGCGTGGGCTATGAGAAGGGGTTGTCCACGATGTGGACAACTTCTTTAAACTACCCTCCTACACCCATCATCCCCTGTGCACCGTCATTGCTGATGATAAAGAATTTAAACATGAAATGTCTCAGGAACATCTAAAACGATATTTGTATAGGTTCGTTAATATTTTTTTTTCTTTTCTTTTATATATTTTGACGTGTCCACTCCGTAAACTGTGTATACTTGGCTAAAAGTGATGGTGCATTCCTTTATATCATTTTTGTTTTTCTAATTAATCTATGGAACTCTGTTCTACTTCATCCCAAAGGTGTTGGATTTGTACTGGAGGTCTGGTCTCTCTGCAGTCCGTCCGTTCTTCCACAGCCAGCCATGCCTTTATAGACATTGTTTTGTGCATTGGGATAGTCATACTGGAACAGAAAAGGGCTTCCCCCAAACTGTTCCCACAAATTGTTGAAAACGTCTTAGTGTTCTGAAGGACTAAGATTTCTATGTACTGAGACTAAGGTGCCAGGGTGCACCACCCGGAAACAACCCCATAGCATTATCCTTCCTCCAGACTTGGCACAATGTTCTCCTGGCATTGGCCAATCCCAGACTTGTTCATCAGACGCCAGATAGAGAAGCATGGTCCATCACTACACAGAACCCGTTTCCACTATTTCATCCACTGGTTGACATTTAGCTTAGGGACGAAAGGTTTTCATGAAGCTGCTCAGCTAGGACAGCCCATATCATGATTCTCCTGGGGCACAGTTTTCGTGCTGGTATTAACTGCAGAAGAGAGTTGGAGCTCTGCAGTTATTGGGTCAGCAGAGCATTGGTGACTTTTAGACACCATGTGTCTCAGCCCTCCTGAACCTTGTTACTTGACATGGTCTCCACTTCATGGCTCAGTCGCAGCCGTTCCTAAACGTTTAAACTTTGCAGTAATACCACTTTGTTGATTCTGGAATATTTAGTAAGACATTTCTCATACTAATTTGTTGTAAACGTGGTGTCCTACACAGTGCCGCACTCAAATTTAGTGAGCTTTTTTTTTTTTTTTAGAATGAGTTATTGTTTCACAAATGTTGGTAAAGGCAGACTGCATGGAACGGAAATGGATGTTATATTCATATGGCAGAGGAGGGGAAGCTTCTTACTGACGAGGGCAATTTGCATATTTAAGCTATTCCTCGGGGGACGGTCAAATTGTGCACTAGCTCCGCCCACAGAGTGAGTTTTGACGCTGACACTGATGTTAAGACGTAATCTTTCACTGCATGCGCCTCTGCGTTCAGTAGTGAACGCTGCGTGCGTGTGCTTGAAGCGCAAGGAGAGATTAAAAGGTCGGTGTCCATCAAAACACAGCTTCCGGCCCAAGCACTGTGGTCACGAGGTATCTCAAGGGCTGGAGTAAAGGTCATCGTGGACCGTAAATGGCCCACAGGCCCGAGATGCCCCATCCCTGACTTAAACAAATGGGACTGAATTAAAAACCTGAATTTGATGATTAAAGAGACTCTGTCACCAGGTTTTTGACACCAAATCTGAGAGCAGCATAATGTAGAGTCAGAGATTTGTTACTCGGCTGCTTGACCAGAGACTAGTAAACTTGCTGCCATGTAGTCCTCCATATGCATGAGCTCTGTACAACTCTGCCACCACCACTGATTAGCAGATTTCTAAATACACTGTGCATAGGTAGAAAGCTGCTAATCAGTAGTGGTGGCGGGTTATACAGAGCTCAGCATTCAAAGAACTGATAGATCTGCAGCAGATACAGCTCTGATTTTTATCAAATCGACAGCAAGCAGCTCCGTTAGTGATACATCTCCAGAATCAGGGTCAATGCCCCTACATTATGTTGTTCTCAGAAGGGGAAGCATAATCTGGTGACAGATTCTCTTAAGGAGGTGTGTAACAATACTTTTCTTCATAATGTGTGTCGTCACACAGCGAATGAAACAAGTATGGACACGTCACCAATGTTCTAAGTATATATATATTTCTAAAGGTGCCATTAACATGAAATTCTCACCAGATGTCGGTAACAACCCATCCAATCCACACAGGCAAAGAAATCAACTCATAGATATCCGTAAATTAAGTAGTGTAATAATGAGAAATGGGCAATCTAGTTATTTAATCTCATATATTTAGTTTATGCTGATGTTTTTCTCACTTCACCAACTTAGACTAGATGCATCGGATTATAAAAATATTTATTAGGTAAAAAGCCAAGGGGGAGAATACTACCGCAAGCCACTGTATATTAAATTTGTAAATTAATGACGTATTCAATACATATTTCACCCACTGTATGTATATCTTTTCTGTTCGCACGTCACATTTTAAGAAATCCCAATAAAACACAGAAATATGCAAGGTGAGCCGTAATGTGTGAACTGTGCTTTGTAATGATCACTATGCAGCATGCTCCCTCTAGTGGAGGCTACAGGGAAGCCAGCTTGTTCTCTTTTTAACTTGTCTATGCAGGGAATTTAGGGGTTTGTGTCAAAATTGTGAACTGACCACTCGGGTTGAGTTTTAATGCCTGATCCCTTTTTGTTTTTTTTTTGCTGCCACAAGTGTCCAACACTGGCTTGTTCCACTCTGCTCATTGAAAACACAGACATGCTTGCCTAAATCTAGATATGCATGTGTATGGAGGAGGTATCGCTTTCTCCTCAATGAACAATCCACCAGCAACTATTATATGTGCATGGCTGGAAAAAGCGGTTGGCCACGTGTTTTTTTTTTTTTCTTGACACTCTGTCTATCAATCGGATTAATTTAGGTTTAATTAATTGTATAAATATTTTGTCACAAAACTCAAGATAAAAAGCGGACGGCACCGCTGTTACCGTGTGACTTCAAATGATGTGCGGCATACAGAAGCCCAGCAGCTGGGAATCTCGGGTGCCAGACCTGGAAACAGTCAATCCTGGGAATCCATGCAGAGAGAAGAGGTCGCACTCATCGAGATGGAAGTGTCACTGATTTATTGACATATCATGAACATGTCAAGTCGGGGGAGTGACATAAGGAGTGCAAGAAAGGCTGACAACGGCCGTTTCGCGCTGCTCGAGCGCTTCAACGGGTCCAAAATATAAATATTTTGATCTGGAGTTTCTGAAGCCAGCAATATCATATTGTATTGTTTTTTTGTTTTTTTTAATGTGGCAAAAAGGAGGGGGGGGGGGTGATTTGAACACTCATCTTTTAACCCCTTAACGACCAGAGGTATTTTTGGTTTTGCATTTTCATTTTTCGCTCCCTTTCATACCAGAGCCATGATTTTTTTTAATTTTTTGTTCAAAATGGCCATGTGAGCACTTGTTTTTTGCGGGACGAGTTGTACTTTTAAATTACTCCATTGGTTTTACCATGTTGTGTACTCAGGGGGAAAAAAATTCCAAGTGCAGTGAAATTACATTGCCATTATGATTCTCCAGGTCATTGCGAGTTCGCAGATACCAAACATGTCTAGGTTCTTTTTTATCTAAATGGTGAATAAAAATTCCAAAGTTCGTTAAAAAAAAAAAATTGCGCCATTTTCCGATACCTGTAGTGTCTCCATTTTTGTGACCTTGAGTTGGATGAGGGCTTATTTTTTCGCGTGCCAAGCTGACGTTTTTAGTGATACCATTTTGGTGCAGATATAATGTTTTGAACGCCCGTTACTGCATATAATGCAATGTTGTGGTGATAAAAAAAGACCAATAATTCTGGCGTTTTGACTTTTTGTCTCATTACGCAATTTAGCGATCCTGTTAATTTTTTTTTATATATTGATCGGGCGATTCTGAACTTGGCGATACCAAATGTGGGTATGTTTTGATTTTTTTATTATTATTGTTTAATTTTGAATGGGGTGAAAGGGGGCTGATTTGAACTTTTATATATATATATTTTTTTTTTTTTTTTTTTTTTTATACTTTTTTGCATGCTTCAATAGTCTCCATGGGAGACTAGAAGCTGCACTCGTCCAATCTGCTCTGCTACATACATGCGATGATCAGATTGCCTGTATGTAGCAGAAATGCTCACTTGCTATGAGCACCGACCACTAGGCTACAGACTGGCAGAGGGCAGAAACGACTCCACTGACCGGGGTGACCGTCATCTTATTCGAATGTCACTCAGCAACCGCAGGATGACATCAAGTGACATACAAAAGGAATGGCAGCTGTGGTGAAGTGCACGGCAAGAACAGTTCGTAACAGGCTCCTAGAGGCAGGGCTCAAGTCATGTAAAGGTGGAAAAAAGTCTTTCATCAATGAGAAGCAAAGGAGAGCCAGGTTGAAGATTGCCAAACATCATAAGGAATGGACCGTATAGGACTGGAATAAGGTAATCTTCTTTGAGGAGTCTAATTTTCAGCTTTGCCCAACACCTGGTCATCTAATGGTTAGATGGAGACCTGGAGAGGCGTACAAGGCACAGTGTCTTGCACCCACTATGAAATTTAGTGGAGGATCGGTGATCTGGCGATGCTTCAGCAAGGCTGGAATTGGGGAGGTTATTCTTTGCGAAGGACGTATGAATCAAGCCGCATACAAGGTTATCCTGGAAAAACAGTTGATTCCTTCTGCTCAGGCAATGTTCCCCAACTCTGAGGACTGGTTTTTCCAGCAGGACAATGCACCATGCCACACAGCTAGGTCAATCAATGTGTGGATGAAGGATCACCACATCAAATCCCTGTCATGGCCAGCCCAATCTCCAGACCTGAACCCCATTGAAAACCCCTGGAATGTAATCAAGAGGAAGATGGATAGTCACAAGCCATCAAGCAAAGAAGAACTGCTGAAATTTTTGTACCAGGAGTGGCATAAGGTCACCAAAAAGCAGCGTGAAAGACTGGTGGAAAGCATGCCAAGACGCATGGAAGCTGTGATTAAAAATCATGGTTATACCACAAAATATTGATTTCTGAACTCTTCCGGAGTTAAAACATTAGTATTGTTGTTTCTAAATGATTATGAACTTGTTTTCTTAGCATTATTTGAGGTCTGCAAACACGGCATCTTTTTTTATTATTTTGACTCATTTTCGGAAAATAAATACAAAATTTGGTGCTTGGAAATTCAGAAACATGTGAGTAGTTTATAGAATAAAAGAGCAATTTACTCAAAAATATACCTATAAAGAGAAAAATCAGACAAACTGAAAATTTTGCAGTTTACAGAAATACAAACAAATGTTCTAAAAAAAAAAAAAAAAAAAAAAAAGACAAAAACAGACATTAGTTTCAGTATACATTTCAGTTTCCTCAATGTACCACCAGCCATTTTTTTTTATTCCATGGAAATCCAGTAGAAATTAATATCTGTTACTGCAAACTTTTTTTTTTTTTGTCTTCTGTCGACTCAGAAGTAGGTGCAGGACACTGTGCATGATGAATTAGGATGTGTTCTGCAGAATGGTAAAAAGATATTTTTATAAGAACAATGTAAATTGTTAATTACTTAGAGGAACAATTGCTCCATAGTTTTCTTGTACCGAGACAAAGTCATAGAATCATATAAGAACATGAAGGTCTGCTTTTAACTAGACCATCATGTTCTTATATGCAGAGGAAAACAAAGCTTACTAAATCATATAAAACCGTTATGTAACATACCAAAAAAGGGGAAAATGGGAATCTCTGTGTGTCGGCCTAATCCTTATGGCTAAGTTTTGGTCCCATAGTGCAAGGAACTTGCCAGCCGGCCCGAGACTGGACATTCTCAAGTCCATAGTATAACGCCATCCAGCATTACTTAAAAAATATGTTGTCTTTACTTATGTCAGTAAAATGTAAGATCAGTTAAGTCTTTTATACCATGACTGAGAACATGTTTGTAACGCATAGGAATGGTCCACGCCACTTTGTTGCTGTCTTGTCTGGGATTCCTATCTTACTGATATTTAAATAAAATATATAATTTTATGTACTGCTGGATTGTGTGATCCTATGCATTTGAGAAGGTTATGTAATGTAATCCAATTATTGCTGAAACCAGCAAACACATAAAGTGCCTGATATCCTTTGTATTTCAAGTTATCACTTTTTAACCCCTTAGTGACGGAGCCAATTTGCAGCTTAATGACCGGGCCAATTTTTACAATTCTGACCACTGTCACTTTATGAGGTCATAACTCTGGAACGCTTTAACGGATCCCGCTGATTCTGAGATTGTTCGTGATATACGTAACGTACTTCATGTTAGTGGTAACATTTCTTCGATATGACTCAAGATGCTCAAAACCAAATTCAAGAAGTTTTATTAGCCCTTTACGTGCTTCACAGGAACTGAAGCAATGTGGAAGGAAAAAATTAACATTTAACCTTATTTTTACAAACATTTTACTTCAGAACCAATTTTTTTTTTTTTCACAATTGTAAAAAGAGAAAATGAACCACAAAATTTGTTGTGCTATTTCTCCTAAATACGCCGATTCCCCATATGTGGGGGTAAACCACTGTTTGGGCGCATGGCTTGGAACGGAAGAGCGCCTTTTGACTTTTTCAATGCAGAATTGGCTGGAATTGAGATGATGTGCCATGTCGTGTTTGGAGAGCCTCTGATGTGCCTAAACAGTGGAAACCCCCCAGAAGTGACAACATTTTGGAAACTAGACCCCTTAAGGAATTTATCTAGATGTGTGGTGAGCACTTTGAACCACTAAGTGCTTCACAGAAGTTTATATAATGCAGAGCCGTGAAAATAGAAAATTATTTTTTTCCTCAAAAATGATTTTTTAGCCCGCTATTTTTTATTTTCACAAGGGTAACAGGAGAAATTGGACCACAAAAGTTGTGCAATTTGTCCTGAGTACGCTGATACCCCATATGTGGGGGGAACCACTGTTTGGGCACATGGCAGAGCTCGGAAGGGAAGGAGCGCCGTTTTGGAATGCAGACTTTGATGGAATAGTCTGCGGGCATCATGTTGTGTTTGCAGAGCCCTTGATGTGCCTAAACAGTGGAAAACCCTCCACATGTGACCCCATTTTGGAAACTAGACCCGCCAAGGAGCTTATCTAGGTGTGTGGTGAGCTGTTGTGAATTCTCTTGCTCGGAGTTCTGAGCCGAAGCTCCCTCTTCTCCCTTTGGTGGTTACTGAGAGTAGTGGAGCTGGCCGGGTTGATGAAAGTTCCCCACCTGACAACGATAATTGGGAACCTGGTATTACTGGCTGGGAGCATATAATTGAGCTGGCTGCTCTTGGTGGTTGCTGTTGATTTCCTCCATGTGCATTTGGAGTTCTTTTGTCCCCTGCCTGATCTGCATGGTTCAGTTAAGTGATTCTTTTGCTAATCCTTTGCATCTAATCTGGTTGTGCCTTTTTTTTTTGCTTTCTGCTTTGTTGCTAGGGTTCAGCGTACTCCCTGCTGGGGGCAGCGCTGGGCCCGGCTCCATTTGTTACAGCTTGTGTCAGTTTGTTCAGTTCCCTGTCATGTTAGTATCTTTCGCTTTGCTTCCAGTTTATACCAGAGTGCTGAGCTAGCGGGGGTGAGGTCGTGTGATCTCAGGTTTTTTGTATATCAGAAGTTTTCGACTTTTTAGGGTTTTGTGCGTGATTGCAGACAGTATCTCTTCTGTCCTGTCTAGGCAGCTTGGGCCCCACCGTTTGCTCAGTCTGTTCTCTGCCTGTGTTTGTGTCTCATCTTGTCTCACCGACAATATATGTTTGGGGGCTGTCTATTCATTTGGGGATCTGCTCCGGGGCAGTTTAGATTTCACCTTTCTGTCTTTAGGCTTAGTTAGTTCTCCGGCTGTGACGAAGCGTCTAGGGCATCGTAGGAACGCTCCACGGCTACTGCTAGTTGTGTGGATAGGATCAGGGGTCTGCAATCCGCTTAGTTACCAACCTCTCTGGTCTTCTGGAGGCTTAGCCTGTTCCTGCCATCCTCCTCGGTGACCCATTCATAACAGTGAGCACTTTGAACCCCTTAGGCCTGTTTCACACATCAGTTTTTTTGGTCAGTCAAAATCCGCTAAAATGGCAGATAACGGATCAGTTCCTGTACTGACCACAACGTTTGGCACTGGACCATTATTTTAATGGATCCGTCAAAGGAAGAATTTTAAAGGAACCGCTGCCTGGGGGGGGGAGAGAGAGAATTTTTCAGCCGCCAGAACAGAGTTTAGGGTTAAATTTGCGGCTGAGTGAAGTCTTTTGGGCATGTGCAGTGAGAAATGCGGGTCCGGCCACCTGAAAAAACGTTGCATGGTCCGTTCGGGCATGTCGGCAGACGTCAAAATTTTGGCGAATCCGCAAAAAACGGATCCAACGGATAGCCATCCGTCAAGATCCGCCGGTAATGCAACTCAATGGGAAAAAAAACGGATCTGCCAAGAAAAATGGCGGATCCGTTTTTCTTGCAAAACAGCGGATTTTGACTGATGGACACAAACGGATGTGTGAAACAGGCCTAAGTGCTTCACAGAAGTTTATAACGCAGAGCAGTTAAAATAAAAACTTTTTTTTCCACAAAAATGATTTTTTTAGCCCCCAATTTTTTATTTTCCCAAGGGTAATAGGAGAAATTAGACCCCCAAAGTTGATGTGCAATTTGTCCTGAGTACGCTGATGCCCTATATGTTGGGGTAAACCACTTTTTGGGCGCGCTTCGAGGCTCGGAAGGGAGGGAGCACCATTTGACTTTTTGAAAGCAAAATTGATTGGAATCAATGGTGGCGCCATGTCACGTTTGGAGACCCCCTGATGTGCCTAAATAGTGGAAACCCCTCAACTCTAGCTCCAACCCTAACCCAAACACTAGCTAATCCTAATCCCAACTCTAACCATAACTCTAACCACAACCCTAACCCCAACACATTCCTAACCCTAATCCCAACCCTAACCCCAACCCTAATCCCAACCATAACCCTAACCACAACCCTAATCCCAACAATAACCCTAGCCACAAACCTAACCCCAACACACCCCTAATCCCTATTCCTAACTCTAATAATTCCAGCCCTAACCATAATTTCAACCCTAACTCACTTTAGCCTAACTCTAACCCTAATGGGAAAATGAATATAAATGTTTTCTTTATTTTATTATTTTTCCCCACCTATGGGGGTGATAAAGGGGGGTTTATTTACTATTTTTATCTTTTGATCACTGTGATAAGGTCTATCACAGTGACCAAAATGAACCAATAGGAAAAATCTTCCTACTGTTGGCGGGATGGCAGCACCCATGGGGGGAAGCACAAGGGCCGAGGAGCATCGGGGGGGATCGGGGACCCTATTTCTCCTCTGATGTGCGTTCACATCAGAGGAGAGAGAAATTAAATGGCTTATCAGCCTTTTTTTTTTGTCGTCGCCGGTATACAGTTAATAACGGCGATCGCAAAACCATGGTCGGTAAAAACAGACCTGAATCATATTCTCTGAGGTCTCGGCTACCCCCGGCAGCCGAGACCCCGAAGAAAATCCGACTCTGGGGGGCGCTATACACTTTTTCAACAGCGCCCTTAATTAACAGCGCTGTGGTTTAAGTACCCTTAACTACCGCCGTTAAATGGCGTATCGGCGGTCTTTAAGGGGCTAATAACATAACTTTGCCAGTGAATAGAAACAATTTTAATATCCAGAAGCTAGAATAAAACATCTACTATATATGATGTCCTACTTACGAGTTGTAATATATACAGTAAACCCTGCACATGTGTCAACTGAACATCATCGGGACAGATTTCACAGGATGTTAAAGAAGGATTCTGCTGACACATCTTTTAATACTTTTCAGGAAATCTTTTCTTAGGTCTCTACATTGTGTCATACCTCTGTTATTCCTCCTGGAAATGTACAAATAAATTGACAACTGGGTGTTACCACTATCTTTTGTCATTGGAGTATGTCTCTTTATAATCTGAAATCGGTCAAGCCAAAAACACATTCAAAAGGCACACAGTTAAAATAGTACTAAGTTACATGAATTATTAATACGCCGTGAATATGGTTCACTTCCAATTCCCTTTAGGAGTCTCAATATTTGATTCACAGCTAAAGATGGGCGTTTTTTTTACTTCTACGGTACCTTGCAGTGCCATCTAAATTGTCCTCGTACATAGAATGTTCACACAGTTGCCAATATTAATGAGACATGGAAGAACAATACTGCTTTCTCCGTGAGATGCCCAGGGTCAGATTTTGGGATCGCCTTTGAATATGGACGTGTTTTTGTTTTTCATGTTGTGTCCAGTAGTGAAGTGAAGAAGTGGAACTTGTGACCGGCCTTGTGAGCGCTGCTAGAGGCATATCTGAAGACGTGACTTGTTTTATGTCATTATCTCTCTGAATAGTTCTCATTTTGCTAACAAGACATTCAAATTATACAAAGGCGTCTTGCCCAGAAGCTGGAGGGCAAATTGGCAGCACGGGTTTCTTCATGTCACATGGCTGCAAATGTCAAGGACCAGTTAATTGATGGAAAATGCATATAGACTGCTTCGTCCAGAGATGGTCAGTCAAGTGGATGAGGAACCTCTACAGAAGGAGATGGCACGTTTCCGTTTCATAGAATGTCTTCTAGTCTTGACTGTCATCATTTTTCTCCGCATCTGTGTTTCTTTCTCACGTTGATTATATATGGATTCTTTCTGGCAATCTCTGCGCTATGGTTCTGAGGGTTTCCTTGGTCTACGTTTTACACTTCTTTTTTTCTGCATGATCTTTCCTGTCTTACCTCGTGTGTATGTATTTCATTTTGATTTCTTAATTTCTTGAAGCGTGGTTTTTTCTTTTCACTCATTTTTACTTTTGCTCCAAGATCTTTTCTGATTACCATTCCATTCATTTTTCTTAATGCATTTCCACATTATCAATAAACATGGTTCAAGGGAAGCATTACCTTTTTAAGTAATATTCATATGTGCTGATATTTACAGTGTGAAATTTAGCTGGACATCTAAGGCTGTGTGCACACGCTGCAGATTTTGCTGCGGTTCCGCAGCGGTTTTGGCCGGCTGCGGACCCGCAGCAGTTTCTGCTGCGGTGTACAGTACAATGATTCCCTATGGGAATCAAAAACCGCAGTGCAGATGGTGCGGAATTTTCCGCGCGGATTATCTGCGGTTTTCAATCCGCAGAAAGAACTGACATGTCAATTCTTTCTGCGGATTCTCCTGCGGTTTGCCATCTCCTCCATTGAGGAGATGAAAAACCGCAGGGCAAAACCGCAGAGCAATCCGCAGGTAAAACCGCAGGTATTTTGACCTGCGGTTTCACCTGCGGATTTTACAAAATCCGCGCGGATGAATCCGCACCTAATCCGCAGCGTGTGCACACAGCCTAACAGAATCAACCACTTTTTAAAAAGAGGTAGTTACCATTATCAAAAGATCATGGTAGGTCCATCTTCTGTAACCCAAATCCTTAGGCTGCTTGTAAGGACTCGTGTATGCGACAGATTTTCTCAGATGAGTACTAAAAATGGTTTTCACGGATATCACTCGTATCTATGATATTCTATAGGGTTGTGCACATTTCCAATTTTGAATAGTACCAGAACTGTACCTGAACTTGACCCCAAACTCCATAGAAATCAGTAGGGACCTTAACTTCTCTCTTCCTCTCCAGACTACCGGGAGAACGCTGTGTTCAGAGTTCAGCACCGCACACAAGGTGTTCTGGGTTTGTACCAAACTTTACAGTTTTGGTTCGCTCACCTCTAATCAGAACCTTTTAGTAGGGCAGTTTTGAAGTTGCATTTTTAGGCGACCGAATCGAACTTGTTAGGGTATTGAGAGTGGAAAATATTTTAATGATTTTTAGGTTCAATTCTTCTCTCCTCCTACACATTGGATGATTGGCCGAACCCAATTAAATCGGGATTCAAGCGAAATTATCCACCCCTTTTTATTACTTTCAAAACAGGACAAGTGTTCTCTAACAATGAAGGGATTGTCTACCTGCTTATCACTCCCCTGCTCCTCCTCCATACCACTTCGTGGGTTCTCAGGCAGCCTAATTGCATGACTGCTGCACTGATTTGACTGCTGTAGTCTTGCGCCAGCCCCATCGGAAAATGGAAAATCAGCCGATCCAGGTAGCAGTGAATGGAACTTCATTTATTCATTTGGACTACTGCTGTAAAATCAGTCGGTAGCATAAATCCGCTGTACCAGCAGAGATTAGAAAGTTTGCAGCATATCTCATTGGCGTGAAAGGTCTCTTCCCTCAATTTTCAGTTATCCTTTCCCTGAACGCTCAAAAACTGCTTAAATCTGTCTACAAACGTGTCTTCAGTGAGGGATCAAATTACACCTGCTACCAATTAAAGTTTATGAAGAGGGAAAGAGTTAAAGGCAGGGAATAAGAAAATAATCAAACCAGTTGTGTGGGCACAATTTCTTTTTCAAAGGCCGATTCCACCTGAAAAATTGCACAGCAACATCAAAACATGCCTAGCGTATGTTTTGGGGTTTTTTAGAATTTTTTTTTTTTTTTTTTTTTAAACTGTTAAGGCATGACCTTTTCCACACAGCTTCAGTTTAAAAGCCATTCCGTAGTTTATATACAGAATTTAAGTAAAAAGTTGCTGTGGGGGAAACAGCCAAAAAGATTCTTCAGGAAAACCACTGCCAGCATTTTCCCGAATGGCCTTCTTTCAAAAACTATGAAGGTACGCCGGCAACTCCTATTCCTTGTGTATACATATGACAGCTTTTTGTGAAAAGTCACCTGAAAGTGCAGTTTCCCTTTAGGCCCGTCTATTGCCTGGTAATTAATAACCCATTATTTGGGGTTTTGTAGGGCCATGGACATAACAACAGATTTAAAATTTGGTGTCCATAGCCTGCTGTGGGTCCATTCATTGTCTTTAGTTTTACGACAGACTCCACCTGCTGTGTTATAACAAGTTCTAAGAGATGGATTTAGATGAAAATATGGTGCCATATGGAGGCATGTGGCAAAAATCCCGCGAGATGGTATAATGGGTACTACAATTTAAGCTATAAATGGTTGTTTTACGGCGTTGTCCACTATAGACCATCTCACTTCCCTGGGCCCCACTTACCCACTCAAATATCACATACTTGTTCTATCCATTTAGGTATTGTGTGTGTGTGTGTGTGTGTGTGTGTGTGTAAAACGTACCCGTTTTAACCTATGGGTCATTTCACACATCAGTCTGTTTTTGTGGAACAATGGTTATGAAAAAGCAGATAAGGCATGTCTGAGTTTGGTCCGAATTGCAAAATAAACTTACCCATTCAAGTAAATGTGAATGCGGGAGTTACATTCACAAATGCTAGGAGCAGCTTGGGAAACCTCCGTCAGTTTTCTCTCATAAATAAACTGGTGACCTGGATGGTGGACAGACGAAGGTCGAAAAACAGATGAAAATTGTTTTGTTTTTCTGTGCAGGAGAAAAAAACCTGATTTTTGAATTTGACCTTAGAAAGACTCCATGATAAAAATCTCTAATTTGTGGCATAATCTAAAGTAGAAGAAATTGTCCAATTTTCTTTCAGTGCCGCTACAAGGAAAATGCATCATTGCACAGTGCCTATAGATAATAATACATAGACATGTAGGGTCATTGGAGGCAAGATGCACTGTTCAGATCTTTTCCACTAATAGGGTCCAAAATAGGGGTTTCGTCTTTATTAATTCAGAATTACCTACCGTAACTTAATTTTTAAAAATGGACTTTTTAGACCACATGATCCCTTAAACAAAAAGATGTAATACTTCCCTTTAACAAACTATGATCATATATTACCTGTACATCACATGGTATTTCTACTGGCGCAAACCAGGTCCTTTATAACATTTCATTTTATGTTTTTTGCTTTTTTTTTTTTAATTAAATCTACAGGTTGTCACCTGTCTCCAGTAATGCTCAGGCCGCCCTCCTCTTCCTCCCAGCCTGGTAGATCTCCACTGATGAGCCCAACGTTAAGTGATAGTGGTAGTGCCAGGGCTGATGATGTGGAAGACATTTCTGACAATAAGGTAAGTGAAACCAAAACTAATTCACCAACTGCCTGTTAAAGGGAACCTGTCTGCAGTGCACAGTAACCTACAGACAGTGTCAGGTCGGCGTCATTATACTGATTAATGATACCTTGGTTGATGAAATCCGTCTTGTGGTTGTTTAATCTTCTTTTTCAGTTTTGTGTTAATGATATGCTCGTGCCCTAAGGTGGGTCTGGGGTATGTGTGCTCTGATCAGGTATTCATAATGCAGAATGCTGACAGGTCACTGATCCCTCACCGACTGACTCACTGGTTTGCATAATGAATATCTGTATATACTTAAAAAAAAAAAACCGCTTCTGCAGGCTGGTGCCAATCGTGGCAGCTGCGCTGCAGCAAAATCGCATGTTTTGTGTGCCAATAGTACATTTTTTCCTATTCGCCACGACAGCACTCACTTAGAGAGGGGATCCGCCCCTAGGAACAGGAAACCTACAGAGAGATGAATAGGGCGGTCCCCCTCGCTCCCTCAGTTTTGGTTTCCTGTTCCTAGAGGGGAACCTGCAGAAGAGGATGCCTGGTCTGGTAGCCGCCCGCATGCATAATATGAGCAGCAGGGGCCCCAGGACTGGAAGCAGCGTCAGGCGGAGAGAAGGTTCCCCCCATGGCTGGTAATGCAGGTGAGGCCACGGTAAGGAGTGCCGAGGCTCACTGTTTTTATGGGGCAGCCCCCCCCTTGGAGCGGGACAGACACATAACGTGAGCGCGGCACCGGGGATGGTAGCCCCCGAGACAGCGAGGCCGGGGGGAAAGCAGGAGATCCTGAGCTCGCGGTGATGGTGCCAGCAGCGCTAAGGAGGCGACATACCTTGCGGCAGCTTGTGTCCTGGTGAGGAAGGGGTAGTGACGAGCAGAGCGGGCAGAGGCGACCTGGAGGTGGAGCAAGAGCTTCCGGGGTCAGATGAGGCAGGAAGGCAGCGGTATCGCGGGAGCAGGCGGCCGCGCATTCGCAGTGGAGGATAGGAGAAAAAAAGGAAAAAAAGAGAAGGTGAGGGGGCGGAACCAGGAAGCTGCATAAGAAGCGCCGGTAATGCTGCAGCGGTGCGCAGCCATGTCGTCCACAAACGACCCGGTTTCGCTCCCGTTAAGCCAGCTAGGGGAATCCCCACATGGCAGCAGAAAGAGCTTTACTGCGAGAAGGAGCAGCAGCACCAGAAGAAGTGGCAGCTCCAGAAGAGAGTCCAGCGGGCATTCTAGGCAGATTGAAGCCTTGGAGAAGAAGCGGAAAGGGAAAAATCCGTCCCACGCCTCGCCTCAGCCTGAGTCACGAACCCCGCAGCCGGTATTTTGCTGACGAGATTCACGTGTGAGTGTTTTTAGTCAGACTTACAGCTGATGGCTTTTTTTCTGGTCCATACCCTTTATGCCAAAAGAATGGAGAAGGCGAAAAATAGAGAGTGTGCCTTATGTTCTCAGCCCCTCCCAGACGGCCACCCCAAGAGATTGTGTCAGTCTTGTATTGAAAAGACCTTACAGGAAGAATCCTCAGGGGAAAAAGGAGGATATCCGGGCTATAATTAGAGAGGAGCTACGGGCCTTAGGCAGCTCCGGTAGACTGGGGGGACACTCCTCTGTCAGAGGAATAGCGTCACTGGCGTCTGGATCGCCGTCAGAGACTGGGGAGCTAGACTCGGATAGATCCCATTAATATTTGTCCTCAGAGGAGGAGGAACAAACTTGTTTCCCTACGGACAGTATTAATAACTTGAAGTCCTTCCGAAATACCATGGGGCTTCCTGAAACTAAGTACCCCAAAACTCCGCAAGAGATGATGTTCGCGGGCATTTCCTGGAAAAAGATCCGGGCCTTCCCAGTAGTTCCAGCTATAAAGGAGCTGGTGAGGAGGGAGTGGGAGAAGCGGGGTCAGAGAACCTTCCTCCCCTTAACGTCGAAACGTAAATATCCATTTGATGAGGAGTTGACGTCTTGGTCGAGAGCCCCCAAAGTAGACGCAGCAGTGGCCTCCACTTCTCGCAGATCTTCCCTGCCGGTGGTAGATTCAGGGACGCTAGCTGATTCATTGGATCGTAAGACAGATACCTTCCTTAAATGATCTTGGGAGGCGTGCATGGCAGCTTTTAAGCCAGCAATAGCAGCCACATGCACAGCAAGGTCGATGTTGATATGGTTGGATGACCTAGAAGGAAAGATTAAAAGCGGAGCATCTAGAGATAAGCTTCTTTCCTCTATTCCCCTGATTAAAGGGACAGCGGCCTTCCTGTCCGACTCCTCAGCTGAATCTCCGATTTATCTGCTAGAGCAGCAGGGCTAACCAGTTCAGGCCGACGGGCCTTATGGTTAAAAGGATGGAGAGGAGATACACCAACAAAGACTAAACTTTGCGCTATACCCTGCCAGGGTAAGTACCTATTTGGCACGGAGCTGGATGAGATCCTAACCAAGGAGGGTGAGAGGAAGAAAGGTTTCCCTAACCCGTATATTCCCTTCAACAGGAGAGCCTTCAGGAAACCTCCGTTTGGGGAAAAGAAGGATTTCAAACCTCAGGACCGCTGGGGCAGTAAGGACCCCAAACAGAGAGGCAACCTATTTGGGAAACGTCCCTTCAGACCAGGGGACAGGTTTCGATAGCACCAGTTCACCGGTAGGTGGCAGCTGCTGAAATTCAGCCGCCAATGGAAAAAAATTACATCCAACCCCTGGGTCATTAAGATCGTTTCATCAGACCTAGAACTAGAATTTGTTCGGCACCCACCGAACTCCTTCCTATTGACTTCTATGAAGTCCCAAACACAGCAGGAAGCATTGGAGATGGAGATTACAGCGCTGTTAACCAAGCGTGTTCTGATAGACGTCCCAGAGGACGAAAGAGGAATGGGCTTCTATTCTCCCCTGTTTTTAATCCCTAAGCCAGATGGTTCCTTTAGGACAATAATTAATTTGAAAAAGCTTAATACATTCTTGAGGCTGAGGCCGTTTAAAATGGAGTGAATACGTTCAGCAATAAAACTTTTGTTTCCCAGGTGCTATATGGCAGTCTTAGACCTAAAAGATGCCTATTACCATCTCCCCATACATCAAGGGCACCAGAAGTTCCTGCGAGTAGCAGTCGTGTTCAGAGGTCGAATTCAACATTTCCAATTTACGGCGATGCCGTTCCGACTATGGCTCCTCGAGTGTTTACCAAATTGATGTTGGAGGTGATGTCATATATGAGGCTGAATGACACCCTAGTGGTCCCTTATTTGGATGACCTGCTCATAGTAGGAAACTGTCTCCCAATGTGAAAAAAGAATATTGATATTGTCTCATCCCTACAGACACTAGGCTGGCTGATCAACTGGGAAAAGTCCAGGCTGCAACCGGTAACCTGTCAGACGTTCCTGGGCCTCCAAGTAGACTCCGTAAATCAGAAATGCTTTTTACCAGACACTAAGGCGCAGGCCATAGTTAGTAAGATACGGAGAATTACTGAAAAACCCATAATATCATTAAGACAGGGTATGTCGTTGTTAGGGTCCCTAATATCATGCATTCCGGCAGTGCAATGGGCCCAATTCCACTCCAGAAAATTGCAGTGGGCTATTTTGCAGGAGATAGACTGGGAGGACGGTTGGAAGGGAGAATGTCCCAATCGCCCGAAGTAATTAACTCTAGGTTGGTGGTTGGACCTTAGCAATTTATCAAAGGGAGTTCAGTGGTGGGTTACTCCCTCTAGGGTAGTTACCACGGACGCTAGCCCCTCAGGGTGGGGGGCCCATCTAGAGGAGATGGTGCAGGGCCAGTGGTTGGAGCATGAAGCAGAATGCTCCTCCAATATAAAGGAACTAACAGCATTTTATTACGCTATATCTGAATTTCTCCCGCAGCTAAGAGGAACCCATGTGAGGATCCAATCAGACAATGCCACCGCAGTGGCGTATATAAGCCGGCAAGGAGGCGCGCGATCAGGACCATTGATGTCTATCGCGGAAAAGATCTTAGAGATGGCCGAAGTGCATCTTCACTCCTTATCTGCACTCCACATGAGAGGAGTGGACAATTCTCGAGCAGACTACCTCAACCGCCAAACTTTATATCAGGGCGAGTGGGTCCTCAGCCGGCACATCTTCAAGAAGATAGCGGCGAAATGGGGCAGACCAGAAATAGACCTGTTCGCGACCAGAGCCAACAGGCATGTAAAAAAGTTTGCTTCTCTCTACAGAGCAGACAACCCAAACATACTAGATGCCCTCCAAGCATCCTGAACATTCCGGCAAGCCTATGCCTTCCCTTCAATGGTTCTGTTACCAACAGTGGTCAGGAAAATAAGACAGAAGGCGAGGGTCATCTTGATAGCCCTGTTTTGGCCCAAAGGCCGTGGTTCTCATGGCTGAGAGCCATGTCAATAACCGACCCATGGATTCTGCCGCTACACCAGGACCTTCTCTCGCAGGGACCCTTTTACCATCCACAGGTCAAAGCTCTGCGCCTAGCGGCTTGGAATTTGAAAGGGAACTATTGAAGCTGAGAGGCTTCTCAAAAAACCTGATTAATACCCTTCTACAAAGTAGGAAGGAATCCACAACAAGGATCTACGCTAAGGTGTGGAGGAAATTCCTGGCCTTTCACCCAGCAAGATTGTCCGGTGAAGTACCCATTACGGCCATTCTAGAATTCCTTCAGAAGGGCCGAGAATTGAGGCTCTCAGTAAATACTCTAAAGGTCCATGTGTCGGCCCTAGAAGCCTTGTTTAACTACAATGTGGCAAGTAATAAGTGGGTGACCCAGTTCATTTCAGCTTGTCAGCGGTCAAATCCTGTTCACATTCCTCAGTTACCAACATGGGACCTTAGCCTCGTCTTCGATGCCTTTACGCAAGCCCCGTTCGAGCCCATGAATTCGGCATCAATGAAATGCCTTTAATTAAAAACTGCTCTGTTAGTAGCCTTAGTATCGGCAAGAAGAGTAAGCGATCTCCACGCCCTATCGGTAGATCCCCCGTTCCTATCAGTAACCCAGGACAGACTAGTATTGAGAACGGACCCGTCTTATCTTCCCAAACGGGCTACTAATTTTCATAGGTCTAAAGAGATCTGCCTACCCTCCTTCTACGAGAACCCAACAACACAAGAGGAGGTTAAATATCACACCTTGGACGTAAGGAGAGCTGTGCTAGCCTACCTAGATAGGACCGGTCCCTGGAGGCAGAGTAGGTCTCTTTTTGTCTCCTTCCAGGGTAACAAAAAGGGGGCTAGAGTTACAAGAGACACGCTGTCCAGGTGGATCAGAGATGCGATCATGATGGCATATTCGGCAAAAGGAGAAGACCCTCCACAGGGTATTAAGGCACACTCTACCAGAGCCATATCATCCTCCTGGGCCGAGAGGGCGAACGTCCCAATTGAACAAATATGTAAGGCTGCAACCTGGTCGTCTCCTTCTACCTTCTATAGTCACTATAGACTAGATTTGTCCTCTACAGAGGATTTGACCTTTAGTAGATCTGTCCTTAACACGGAGTGCCCTCCCAGGTGATTATCTCTGAAAATCTCTGTGGGTGCTGTCGTGGCGAAGAGGAAAAAACGGATTACTTACCGGTAATACTCTTTTGTAGAGTCCACGACAGCACCCGCTCACTTCCCGCCCGTAAGATTTCACAAGTGGTTCTCCTTGGTGGTGGAAGTTAGAATTAGGAATTAATAACTAATAAATTGATAACTAAAGCAAGCATAGAAGTATATGTATGTGTGTGTATATATATATATATATATATATATATATATATATATATATATATATATATATATATATACATAAGGATGGATAAATTGTCTAAATAAGTGGACTAAAACATGTATGGCGGTTCCTCCGTTGTTCTCTGTAATCCAAACTGAGGGAGCGAGGGGGACCACCCTATTTATCTCTCTGTAGGTTTCCTGTTCCGAGGGGCGGATCCCCTCTCTCAGTGGGTGCTGTCGTGGACTCTACAAAAGAGTATTACCGGTAAGTAATCCGTTTTTTTTTTTTTCAGGTTATTCAGCTAAAGGGAAAAAAAAAACAATTTGAAAATGGCACCCGCCGCGCCTGCGCAGTTGTTGCTATCGGTGTCTGTTGTGGTTATGAAACACCGCGCCGCCGGGGGTAGTTTGTGGGGCCCTCCAGTACATACTCGGCTGGAAGGTGTTTCATCACCCATATGCTGTTCACTTTGGGGAACCAATTGACTGCAGACAGAGGCTGGAATCAACTTTAACAACTCGGCTTTATTCTCTTCAGGGCACAGCACGCCCTACACAGCAACAGGACTCCTTATTAGGTTTCAGTAATATATCTTCATCTACAGCAGTACGTCACTTCTTCCTTCACTTCACTCATATGCACCACACTGGCAAGCTGACACGTCACACGGAGCACGATGACCACGGAACACTTCCCTTCTTTCAGAGCCCGACTTTAGCCCACGAAGGTAACCCGACTTATCCGTTACAGCTCACCCCCTAAAGGCACTGTTGCTCCTGTTCGTATCCTAGTTTCACAGCTCACTGACTCCAGCTGCTACTGGGATCCTTCCAATGTAACTCCCTGGCTTGCAATTCTCCAGACACGGGCTGGAATCCATTAGACTGGCTTGGGTGTCACTTCAGCTTCTCCTTGCTAGCTGACTTGACCGACGAGTCTCCTTCTTCTGTCTCACTAGCCTAAAGGCCCTTTTACATTTAGCGATGCACCAGCGATCTGACCCGGTCAGGATCGCTGGTGCATCGCTAAATGATCGCTAGTGAGCTTCCACACAGGAAGATCTCACAGCGATGCAGCAGCGACGCAGCGGACAATACTTACCTTTCACACACAGCGATCCAGACGTCCGCCCGCCCGCGTCCAGCGTCGCTCGTCTCACACAGCAGGAAGCAGACAAGAAATGGAGCCGCCCGATCTCGCGCGATGAGCGACAGACAGCGGGGGAGCCGGTCGGAGGTAAGTATCACACATAGCGATATCGCTAGTAATATCGCTATAACGTCACAAAATCAGTGACGTTTTAGCGATATTGCTATGTGTAAAACCCCCTTTACAGTCCCCAGTCCCTGACTGCAAGGCCTCCAGCACCACAACGTGCTGTCTACTGCTGTAGGCACTCAGCTGCTGCTCTTCACTCCTGTCCTGTGCTGTGCTACCCCTGGCTAGACTGACTGGAGGGAAACTATCTTTCTTTTCTCCTGTCTAGCCACTCCTCTCAGTTAACCTCTCAGATGTCTTCTTACTAGTTGAGCTCAGTCCCCCCATCTAGTGGCCCTTTTCTAATACTACACCTAAATATCTTACTAATGTTGTGTGAACACAAACACACACACACACAACATGCATACAACACACAAGACATATATACTTTATACAGACATGTAAGGAACACAGTTAAGATGCAATAACAATATTTACAGGGCTATGCCCTCACCTCCTTACAGTGATCCGATAGCTGCTACTGCGCATGTGCTGGCAGCGCCATCTTACTGGAGAAGAAGAGAAAAATTTCCTCCTCCAAGATGGTGCCGCCAGAGCAGTAGCAGCTCTCGTCTCATTTTCAGGAATAGAAAAAAAGGTCTGCATCTCTCCCCCCCCCCCCCCCCCCTACAGTGCTTGTCTATAAGTGATGCAGTATTGTCTATAGGCGTTGCGGTAGCTCAACACTGTACACTTGAAAAGATATGAGCTGCAGTACCCGGCACAAAATCTGAAAAGTGGAATGTTTGGGAACAGAAAAAAAATTCAATTTGTGTTTGTTACCTCCTATAGTTTTATGCTGCTTCTTTAGCAAGGTGAAGGAAGAGTGTGGCAGGTCTACATGAAATACTATTTTCTGAGTATTGGCCATTGCAGGGATGCTCATCTAAAGAGATGGAGTTATTCAGGAAAATGAGTTAGCGGAGCTTATGCTCAGCCCACATTTGTCACTTAGGTCAATCTGGGGGGTCATTCAGTCATTTATCTGTCACCAATTCTGTTTTTTCTTGGACGATTGCTGCATTCAAGGTGGAATGTTTTGCTGCCTGCGTAGCAAGTGAAACACAAACGTAACTCACCTGTGTGCACCGTATATCAATGTTAGGGGCAGACAGCTGATATTTCCCTTGATACATGTATATTCATGGCATTAAAGATAGAAACCATAAATTATTGCTAGTGGCGTCTGAAGATCAAGCAACAAAACTATCTTTATTTCTCCGATCTGTAGATGGATGAAGCCTATTATATCACCAAGGAAATTCTCAGCACAGAGACGTCTCATTTCAAGGATATCGAGGTCATAACTGTGGTAAGCCTCAATGATTAGATAAAAATGCCTGTCCTATCCAGTCATTCGTCTTCTCCTTCTAAATTTGTATCCCATGTGCACAGTCCTTGGCTTTGGGGTAACCTCACATTCATTTTACAATACCTCATTTTACCTTGACTGGTGGTTACATATGAGAGCGGAATCTCTAAATCTCTAGTTTGTCAGGATCCATGTCTGACAAGGTGTAAGCACCAGAAAAAAAACAATATTACAAATAATTTTTGAATTCCCAAACTACACATGATAACCTAAGGAGAGACCGCCCCACCCAAAAGCAGCCCTAGGAGATAAGTAGTAGATTAGCGTAAGTTTCCAAAAATTTCTCCTTTGATATTTTATTCTACCACTATCAAATCCATTTTAATTTGAGTATTCTGAAAAGGAATCAGAACGATTCACGATATTTGATCATGTTGCTCTCTTAAAGATAATGTCATTCATACCTCTAATTATGCAATCTATTGCTACCTGACTAAATAAACCTAATTTTTACAAAACTTAAAACAGATTTTTAAGTGCTCTGAGCATGATCGGAGCACTTCCCAAGCCTCTGCCTTCCTGCTTTTATTCTCTACCGAGCCTTCATCTGTTTTACTGACAGCTGAAGCAGAGGAAGTTGAGGATGAGGCAAAGGCTTTCTAAGTGCTCTGATCATGTCCAGCGCACTTAGGCTTCTTTTGCACATAAATTAAAACTGTGGAGCAACAGATTGCATAGATAACGGTATGGATGACACTGCGTTTCAGAAAACAACTATATAAACAGTTTGGGAACGGATTGTTCTAACATTTCCTTTGAGCTATAATTCTCCCGTTATGGGTAAGATACCCTTGTCCCACAATTGATGTTGCCCAGTATTTGTAGGCTTATAGCGGTTTTTAACTTTTCATTTTATTTGGAATTTGCCCAGTAGATGCCCCTCACGCTTCTATTCTTCACGGCATGTTGTGCATTGGTTTTTAGTGGCTGGAGAAAGCGCTTGGTAAAGGTGGAGATCTCCAGGAAACACTAGAGCACCAGATGAAGCCTCTGTTTTCTTGCATGGAGCCCATACGGCTGTTTCACCAGGAATTTTTGCAGCAACTTGAGGACATCCTAAGCCTTTGGTAATGACATAACCATAGACTAAGGGCTTTCTTGCATATGATATGGGTATTTTGATCTATTGTGTGAAGAAAGTTACACTTTAGAAAATATACAGCTGAGCCAATGGGAAAATTAAAGAGATAATCACAAATTATGTGAAAAATGTCTGCATTATGTATGACAAAGAAGAAGTCCGTACATATCGCTAACAGGATGCATCTATGATCAGAATACAGATACATGCAGGTGATCGTACAAAACTTTTCTGCTGCCTCTCTCCCGCCACCAGGGCCAATGTAATCTCTCTCTTCACATTTTATACCAGAAGGATAATGTTCTGTTTCCTTCAAGTTTTATAATTTAATTCACAAGTACTTGATTTAAATTAGTTTTCAGATTTTTTTGAAATATTGTTTAAGGAGGGTTTTGTTTTTTTTTTACTTTCTTTTAAAAAACATCATAAATCATATCCAGATGTCCAGCCCTTTTAGTTATAGAAAGTTATTTTTAAAAACGTTTTTTTTTTCTCCAAATCCTCATTACTTAGTTATTTTATGGGCTGAAAACTGACCCAGTGCAGGAGAGCTTTGTGATGCCGTGCTTGGCTCACAAATTGTGTAGACTGAGGTTTTATAAGAAACTGCAGTTAAATTGTAGTAAGTTGATGGGGTGGTCTCTTAGGACAGATGGATATCATGGGGGGGTCTTCAGCTCAAAGTCTTTTCGGATGTGCTTGAGCTGTCTTTGTATTGCATGAACAACCATTTATCGGAATGGCCATCATGTGATACAACATTACCTCTGCCAGAGAAGAGCCTAGCTTGTTTCCTAACAATACACACCGATTGTTGGAAGTGGAATCTGGGGGATATTGGGATAACTCCTGTAACTTGTTATTTTTATTCGGGGTGTCCTCATGTTTTGAAAACTTGTAAAATGTGTATTTCCAGGGAAGGACGATTTGCACGTACAAAAGACATGCAAATTCTTGGCGACTTCATGCTTCGGAATATGACTGCCTTAAGGGTAAGACTATAGTAATTTCCCATACTGTGTGTCACAGTAATGCTGACATTGTTAGTGTTCTCATTTTACAAGCCAGATTGCTTGTACTTGTCCTGTGATTATATATTTAAACAAACACATAGGAAATTATAGGCTGTGTGTATACACACTCCTCAATATTGAAATTGCAAGGCCAAGAAGGAAAAGTTGTGGAAATATAGAAATCACACGATCGGTAGACATGTTACTGATAAGCAAAAGATGGAAACTAAATTTTCAAAACATCTTTATATATTCATAGCAGCTATCAATGAGGTTGTTAATGGTTGTTTGAGGAATGTTTTACCACACTCAATGCACTTGGGCGCATAATCAATATCCCCTGCTGGCAGCTCCTTGTGCAATTGATGACAAATTGCATTCCAGATGTGCTCGATGGGATACAAGTCTGGAGACACTGCAGGCCAAGGTAGTACATTTTGGCCAAAAGGCTGCTCACAGTAGCACGAGTAACATTTGGCCTGGCATTGACTTGTTGAAAATCAGGTTTTGGGACACTTTGGAGACATTACGGCATGAAAGCCTGTTCAAAGCGTTGTCTGTGTGGAGTACAGATGGTGACCAAAGGTTGAGATGGAAGAATGAAAGGTCTATTTTATTTAAAATTTCTGCAACGAGTCCCGCTTGTGTCTTGGGCACATTAGTAGCTGGAGATTGATGTGGAGATCATGCGGGCAACACCATGAAGAGGCCTTTACAAGGCAATGCCACACCAGTCTACTCCTGGGATTAGGCTGTTGGCTGGCCGCACCAGTCTAGTCTACATTTTAGGTACACTTAACAGCTCAGTGATACATTTATGGGTGGTAGAACCAGTTGGACAGCTACTGTGAGTAGATTGAAAGGCCTAAACATGCTACCATCGCCTATAGTATCTTTGGACTTTCGTGTGTATTTTTGCACATGGCGCTCATATTCATTACTGAATAAATCAAAAGATTTTAAAGATTTTATTTACATTGCATACTAACTTGTTCATCCATCGTGTGTGTGTGTTCTGCTGGAATATGTCTACTTCATTTGACATATTAGAAAAGAGGAGGAAAAAATTGGGTCTTTAGGTGCTTTAAAAATACAAAACATTTTATTATAGCACAAAATTGCAAATAGAAACATATAATAGAATAATATAAAATGACTACAGCAATAAAAAGAGACTGGCAAAGCATCTGGTGCCAAGATGTCAGGCAAAGGGTCTAGTAGTGACACAAACCCACATAGAACAAATGGTAATCATAGTTCTTAACACGAAATAAACAATTGTATATGAGTGGGTGTTACCCAGATCAAACACACCATAAAATAAATGACAGTCATTACTTCATAGTCCTTGCTGCAGAGTAAATAAAAATTTATAGGTAAGTATTTGCATATATGTATTGACCAGATGTAACATACCAATGTTAGGGCACAAGAGAGAAAGCCAGCAAGAACAGGAGCACCGAGTGTCCCCGACGCGCATTTTGCGCGTTCACATGTTACGCTTCATTGTGGGTGATTGTGTACACTTCCTTCAACAGGACCTTATATCGCCCAGGTAACCAGTCCCATGACCGGAATGATATGCAATGGAAATGACTGTAGCAGCGTATGCGCTTTCATCCATTCACATCACGGAGTCATCACTGCTGCCGTCCGGGATGAAACATGGGAGCATGGAGGCGTCACCATGGCTCCCGCACATGCACACCTGCCTCAGAGATGCTGCAGGATGAATGGGATGCAGGGCAGGGAGATGCATGTGCACATCATAACAAATCTGTAAGAATATAGAGTTAATAACCCCATAGTAGTGGGGATGAATGGGGAAATCGGAAATACAATATGAAATGTTAGTACATAGCAGCATTCATAGTATATAAACATTAATAGAAAGACATGATGATCGATGTTATTTTCACCGAATCCTCACGTTGTCTCCAACTTCTTTTAAATACATATTTCCAAATGGCAATAAATAGGGTAAATGTTGAAAAGAAAGACACCAATAAGAACTGTCCAAAATCGCTTAAACTCTTTACCCCCAAGTCTGTTTTCACCTTCCTAGCCAGGCCAAATTTTTCAATTCTGACCAGTGTCAATTTAGAAGGTAATAACTCTGAAACGCTTCAACAGATCCTACTGATTCTGAGAATGTTTTCTTGTGACATATTTTGATAAATTTTGCAATTATCAAACTTTTAATATTTATGCCCATAAACCAGAGAATTATGTCACACAAAATAGTTAATAAATAACATTTCCCACATGTCTACTTTACATCAGCACAATTTTTGAAATGTAATTTTTTTTGTTCTAAAGTTACGAGGGTTAAAATTTGACAAGCGATTTTTCATTTTTCCATACAAAATTTCCAAAACCATTTTTTAGGGACCATTTGAAGTGACTTTGAGGGACCTAGATGACAGAAAATACCACAAATTGACACCATTCTAAAACCTGCACCCCTCAAGTTGCTCAAAACTGCATTCAAGAAGTTTATTAACCCTTCAGGTGCTTCACAGTAACTGAAGCAATGTGGAAAGAAAAAATTAACATCTAACTTTTTTTTTTACAAAAATTTCACTTTAGACCCAATTTTTTTTATTTTTACCAGAGTAACAGGAGAAAATTGACCCAAAATTTGTTGTGCAATTTCTCCTGAGCTTGCCGATACCACATATGTGGGGAAAAAAGTACTGTTTGCACGCACGTCAGGGCTTGGAAGAAAAGGAGGACCGTTTGACTTTTTGAACGCAAAATTGGAAACTAGACCCCTCAAGGAAATTATCTAGATGTGTGGTGAGCACCTTGAACCCCCAGGTGATTCATGGAAATTTGTAACGTTGTTAAAATAAAAGAATCAAATTTAGCCCCAATATTTTATTTTCATAAAGGCAACAGGAGAATTTGCACCAAACAAATTATTGTGCAAAAGCTACTGTTTGGGTGCACGGCAGGGCTCTGTAGGAAAGGAGTGCCGTTTGACTTTTTGAAAGCAAAATTTGCTGGAATCCTCAGTGGACGCAATGTCTCGTTTGGAGAACCCCTGATGGGCCTAAATTGTGGATACCCTCCACAAGTGACCCAATTTTGGAAACTAGACCCCTCAAGGAATGTAAGCAAATGTGTAATGAGCACCTGGAACCCCCAGGTGCTTCACAGAAGTTTAAAACTTTGAGCTGTGAAAATTAAAAAAAATGCATTGTTCCCACAAAAAAGTTATTTTCGCCCCAATTTTTTATTCTGACAAGTAAAACAGGAGAAAATGGAACACAAAAATTGTTGTGCAATTTCTCCTGAGAATGCAGATAGCCTATATGTTGGGGAAAACTACAGTTTGGGCGCAAAGCTGGGCTCAGAAATGAGGAAATGACGTTTTGGAACTCAAACTTTGGAATGGTCTGTGGATGTCATGACACATTAGGAGAGCCCCTAATGTGCCTAAACAGTGGATCCACTACCCCCCCGACAACTGACCCCATTTTCAAAACTAGACCCCTCAAGGAATTTATTTAGACATGTGGTGAGCACCTTTAACCATCAGGTGCTTCACGGAATTTTACAACGTTGATCTGTGAAAATGAAAAAAAAAAAACCCACAAAAATATTGTTTTGGCTTCAAATTTTTTAATTTTCACAAGGTTAGCAGGAGAAAACGTATTCCAAGATTTGTTGTGCAATTTCTCCTGAGTATGTATATCCCATATGTGGTCAAAAACTACTTTTGAGACAGAGTGCAAAGCTCAGAAGGGAAGCGCCATATTGGAGTTTAGATTTTGCTGGAATGGTTTGAGGGGGCCTTGTCACATTGGCAGAGCCCCTGAGGTGCCAGAACAGCAGAAGCACCCCATATGTGTCCTCATTTTACAAACTACCACCCCCCCAATGAATTAATCTAGGGGTGCAGTGTGCATTTTGATACCACATGTGTCTCTCAAAATTGTATACCATTGGGCAGTAAAGAATTAATAATTACATTTTTACCATTAAAATGTTGTTTTAGCCTCAAGCTTTTCATTTTTCTAAGGGTTAAGAGGAAATAATGGACCTTGGTTTATTGTAAAAATTTCTCCTGGGTGCGCCAATACCCTACATGTAAGGCTGGGTTCACACGTAGCGGAACACATAGTGTTTGACGAGTGTGTCCAACTTTTTACTATTGAGGCTGCCTATGCGGCATCAATAGTAAAAGATAGAATGTAAATAATAAAAAAAAAATTGTTTACTCTGTCGCCTCATTGTTGGACACAGAACCATGGGTGTTATGCTGCTGTCCACTAGGAGGCGACACTATGCATAATCTGAAAAAGATTAACTTTGGCTCCTCCTCTGCAGTATACACCCCTGGACGGCGTCAGCCTTCTCCAGTTTTTGCTTAGTGTTGCAAAGAGGCACACCTTTTTTCTTTTTTTCGTCGGAACAGATGAAGAAAAGTGGGTCTCCAGCGAGACTCCCAGTGTGAAGGGTTAATACTAAAATCAGAGCTTAAGTTTCACTTCTCCATTTCTTTGTAAGGTTTCGTTTCTTAGTTTTCTTGTTGTAAGATAAATTTTTATAATTGGCATGGCCTGTCATGAAACCAGACTGTTTCCATCAGGTGCAAGATAAGGGGCTCGGGGGGGGGGGGGGGGTATTGCTCTGAATATGCCATTATACTACTTTCTATTTGGATACGGACATATATGTAGTTTCCGGTTTTCTTGCAATATTATTGGCTTATAAAGTGAAATGATGCTATTGGTACTTGAGAACCTTGCATAATTAAGCAAAAGATTATAAAAGATGTGACTAAAATAAAGGGGCTTAGTGATCTGCCTCGATCCTCCCGTACAGAGACCCCAGTCTCCGTGTGGTCATTTGAGTTGCTAGCAACACTGGAATAATTTGGAAATCACTGGATCAACCGTGAAGGGTTAATTTAGCCCTCCCAAAATAGCTACCTCGACAGTGGCGCCCAACGTGGGGCCCCCGGACAGGGACGCCTCTGCCCCCGGAGGACAACAAGACAAAGGACCCTCGGAGCGGACACAGGTGCTGGAAAATTGGGACTGATCACCCCCCACAACCACGGTAAGTTGGCAGTTATACTGTTCAGACTGACCGTTGGTGTGGTTTTCCTGTGCTTGTTGCTGCAAAGAGGATCTGAGGTTTGTCCCCTGGTGGGGTGATTCATGGGTGGAATCATATAGAGGTGTAGACCCGTTGGGGGCCCAGTGCTCGAACCGTACCTCATAAGGGACGGACACCCCGGATTGACCAGTGATTGTGACTCTCTTTATAGTCAAAATATTCTGAAATTCCCGATCATTATTAGTAATTGGGCGTGGTGAGTGATCGAAGACTGGGTAGGATACGTAACTCAGGTATATATAGATAGATATATATATAACCAGAGGTGTCCGGAGGGATAGTCTGAGACGCCCTCCTCCTTTCACTGAGTACCGCGAATTTTGGGCTTCCCAGAGGGGGTTGACCCTGTGGAACAAACGGAGATGGCTGCTCCAGTATTGTGCACAATTTGTCAGGGTATTTAGCTCTAAAGGAGAGAATTATGTTTCTGTGGAAGAAAAAGAAAAGTTTGGAATTGTGTGAAGGATCAGATACTGTTAGTCTTATGATTCAAAGACGAGGAAAGAAATCTGTCAGGAATGCAGGAAAAATATTTTCGATTCTGGGATTTCCTAAGGGCGGGAGGTTGCAGCCTACGCTATGGGATGAAGGAGTTAAAAGGTTGACTGATGATGGATTACTTGAAGGCGCTGAGGTATTCCGTGGCTTGGCACATGAATTGTATAATGAAGGTTATGTGGACATTGAACAGCAAGTGAATTCTGATTGTTTCTGTTACTGTTATGTTGAAGAAGGAAAAATTGTCTATTATGACAGGGACGGGATGATTTGTGGTTCAAGAAAGTGACTGTGGTATGAGAATGTGATTGATTAAAGAAGGAACTAAGATCCAGACAATGTGTCAGGCAGTCGGATAGTTAAAAGTGATGATTTGAAACAAGAAGTTTCCCTGCTAAATGATAAGGTCCCTCCCCAGGAAATCCCTTAACCCTAAGGCACCAATGTATTCTGGACTACCGAAACTCAGTATACCCCCACCCTATGATCCTGCCGGGTGGATCTGTGCTGTATGTGTAGTTACTAATCCTCAGTGGAGAGAGGTCTGTTATAATTGTGGCACAAGAAGACCGAGAGTTGCAGCCCCCACCTCTGCTAACGGCACCTATTATCATCCACCGCTAGCCTTAGTCCCCGTTATTGCTAGTGGTTATGAGTAGCCACCCCTTCCATTTACCAGCTCCAGAGGAAAAAAAAAAAAAAGTTTTCAGGAGACTTTAACCTGCTCTTTTCAGGAGAGAGAGAGAGAGAGAAAAAAAGCAAGCTAGCAGCTGCACTGCTTCAGTACCCCTCCCATCTTAGCCCACACCATATCCCCCTTCGACCCCACGGCAGCTGCGAGCACACAGCCAGTCTCTTATCCGTATCACTGGAGCACACAGCAAACTCTGCCCCCCTTCCTCAAACTTCAGCTAGTGGGAACCCTGCTCCTCAGCTCCTCCCTGCTAATTCTCGTTACTGCTCAGTTTGTAATCTCTCTCATATGTCCAGTAAATTTACTAGGGGTAGATTTATTATCACAGTTCTGCTCCAGAATACAATTCCAAGATGATGGTCAGATGTTTTTTTTTGTTATATAATCCCTATGTAGATGAAGACAGTGAGGAAATCTGTATTTTGCATGCCCTTCTTACAGTTATGATGGCCCTGATAGGCCCAGATCCACCCCCAATATTGCCTGAGGATCAGTGACTCACCCCATACCTCTCAGAGATACTATCTAAACTCTGGTCAAAAGGGTCAAATGATATAGGGAAAATGCCAGTAGAACCAGTAAGTGTTTCTCAAACCTGGTGCCTAAGCCACATACTTTTTTTGTCCCAAATACCCCAGGATGCTGCTTGGTTTACAGTTATTGATCTTTCCAATGCCTTCTTTGGCATTCCGTTACACTCAGACTGCCAGTTTCTATTTGCATTCACTTAGCAGGGACAACAGTTAATATGGACAGTTATGTCACAAGGGGCACAAAACAGTCCCAACCAGTTTGCAAAAAATATGAGCAGGTGTCTTTTGCCATTGCTGCCACTGTTAGCCTCCTTAAGTATCTGGCAGCACTGAACTGTCGGGTTTCGGCCTCGAGACTTCAGTTCTGCCTTGGTCAAGTGATATTCTTGGGTCACTGTCGCCTTCAGGGTGCCAGACACCTCGCAGAAGAAAGAAAAATAGCTGTCAGCTCCCTTCCTTTCCCAAAAGATGAAGCTGAACTCCAGCGTTTTCTTGGACTATGCACTTATTGTTGTCAGTGGATACCGGATGCATCCCGCATAATGCAACCCCTTTACAACGCCTTGAAAGACGGTATAATGAACTATAAGGAAAGATGGCAGTGATGAGGATTACCTCCAATATGATTGTTCCCAACTTTTGACTGAAGAAACAGCTACTCCACCAAATGTCAGTGAGAACCCACTCCCAAATCCTGATCTGGTGTTATACACGGACGGTTCAAGATATGCTGACGAGTTTGGTAGATTCCACACGGGATATGCTGTTACCACAGAGGACACTGTAGTGCACACAGCTGCGCTCCCGCCCTCACAGTCAGCACAAGAAGCAGAACTTCAGGCTCTGTCTAATGCATGTACTTTGGCCAAGAAAAGACGGGCTAATATATACACGGACTCACGGTATGCATTTGGTATTGCTCACGATTTTGGGGCTCTATGGGCCAATCGAGCATTTATTACTACTGCCGGAACCCCAGTGAAAAATGCTGAAGCTGTTAAAGCCCTCATGGACTCGATCAAATTACCTACTCAGGTGGCTATTATCAAAGTTAAGGCGCACGGTCCTAGGACCAGTCCACAGACTGTTGGCAACGCATTTGCAGATATGCAAGCAAAAGCCGCCGCTCTCTTATCCGTTGAACCAACCATACCAACTATGGTGACCACACGCTCTCAGCGTAAACAGTTACAAGAAGCATTGACCCTACAAGAACCTGATGATCTACAACAGACTGAAGTTTTCTGTCGGACCCCGCAAGACCGCTTAATGACGATGCAGAGAATGTCTCCAAAGCAAGAGGTGAAGCAATGGAAGACTGATGGGGCACGAATGGATAATGGTCTCTGGAAAAAGGAGCGACTTGTGTGTCTCCCTAAGCGGATGTACCCTGCTATTGCCACATGGGCCTACACATCGAGGAAAGAATCAGGCCCTCGCACTGGTGCAAAAATTCTACTGGGCCCCGGTTCTCCAGTTGGCCGGAAGCATTCCCTGTTACCAACATGACTGCAAAGACCACAGCGAAAAAACTGGTGATGGAAGTTATATGCAGATATGGGGTTCCAGAAGTTGTTGAAAGTGATCAAGGCCCGGCCTTTTCTTCTCATGTGTACCAAGAAGTTCTGACAATGCTTGGATCCACTGTAGCCCTCCATACTCCGTACCACCCACAATCCAGTGGGGAAGTTGAGAGGCTGAATGGCACACTGAGGGGACAATTGACCAAAATGATGCAGGAGACTACGGCTCCATGGCCAGAGCTCCTAACCATTGTGTTATACCACATTCGTACTACCCCTATTGCAAAACATGGCCTGTCCCCATATGAGATATTGTTTGGTGCTAGGCCCCAGTTGCAAATTTCCAGCCTCAGCAGTTATCAGAAGAGACTGTCCGTGTTGTTCAATATGTTATTCTGCTTAGTAAAAATCTTGCTAACACCTATGTTCTAGTTTCCTTTTCTTTTCCAGATTCAGCAGAAACCGGCACTTGTCATAACCTGAAGCCTGGTGATTTGGTAGTCGTGAAGAGGCATGTCAGGAAGCACGGACTAGAACCCTTGTATGACGGTCCCGATCAAGTCCTCCTCATCACCCAACAAGCCAATAGCAAATAAAGGGGCATAATGTTTTGGTTTTTCGCATTTTTCATACTATTATTATTGGTAGAAGTTAAAAGTTAAAGTTAGAAGATATTCAATGACTCAGATCAATACGATAAAGACAATGATCGTAATAAGGACAGTTGGTGGTCAGACACCTTCTCCTTTCTCAATCCAGCCAATTGATTTAAGGGAATTGGGGGCTGGATAGCTGGGATCTTACAAAGCTTGTTACACATTGCTGCCTGTATCCTTGTTGTATATGTGATACTAAAACTTGTTCTTTGGTGTATTCCTGCATGTATTAGGAAATTCTGCACTAAGACAGCTAATGATGATACCAAAGGTGTCGTTGCCCCTGCTCTTCTCTGCACCGATCTCAAAAGGCTACTTGATGAAGATGTTGAAGCCAAGCACATGCCTACCTACAAAAGATCCCCACCACCGTCATCAAAAACTGTTATTCGTGAACTGCAGTATACAGGGGGACGGGTGCGCCGCGACAGCCATGACTGGTAACACGGCATCAGTCATGTGAAGACCAGTACCCCTCAAGCTGTTAGCTTGGGATAGCACCTCTGATGCTGCATATGTGTTAAAAAAAATTTATCTAGGGGGGAATGTGAAGGGTTAATACTAAAATCAGAGCTTAAGTTTCACTTCTCCATTTCTTTGTAAGGTTTTGTTTCTTAGTTTTCTTGTTGTAAGATAAATTTTTATAATTGGCATGGCCTGTCATGAAACCAGACTGTTTCCATCAGGTGCAAGATAAGGGGCTCGGGGGGGGTGTATTGCTCTGAATATGCCATTATACTACTTTCTATTTGGATACGGACATATATGTAGTTTCCGGTTTTCTTGAAATATTATTGGCTTATAAAGTGAAATGATGCTATTGGTACTTGAGAACCTTGCATAATTAAGCAAAAGATTATAAAAGATGTGACTAAAATAAAGGGGCTTAGTGATCTGCCTCGATCCTCCCGTACAGAGACCCCAGTCTCCGTGTGGTCATTTGAGTTGCTAGCAACACTGGAATAATTTGGAAATCACTGGATCAACCGTGAAGGGTTAATTTAGCCCTCCCAAAATAGCTACCTCGACACCGGCATGGCTCCTTCCTTGGCCCCCTTTTTAGGGGTGCCCTGTTTAAGTGGAGATGGCGGTTCCCCATGTCGCTCCTTCCCCAGTCCCTCGGGTACTGGTCCGAAGTTGAGACCCCCCCTCCTTCCCCAACCCCCTTCAGGGTCTGGGTTGAGGTTGAGGCAAGGATGAAGACCCCCTGACGGTGACAGACGCACCCTCCCTAATCCCCCGCAGGGGGCATTAGGTTGAGACGCCGCAGGTAGGGTCGGAGTACAGACAGCATTCTGCACCAGGGACCCCAGCCCAGATGTGGGATCCTGCTGGGGCCGGGGGAGGGTGCAGGCAGACGTGGCACAGCAGAGACAGGGCTTTCTGCTCCCCTGCCTCTGCAGCAGCAGTGGCTCCATGGTGCTCCAGGGACCCCCCACACAGGTACCGCTAGCCTTGCTGCCCCCACCGCTAGCCAGTCGCCCATTCCGGGGGGGTCTGGTGCAAATCCGACCCCCTCCCGGACTACCGCGCCGCTCTGGAGCCCTCCTGGGCATCAGGCCTCTAATCTAGACCGCGGCTTCGGCCTAGCCGAAGCCGCCGCCTTTTCCTCGCCCCCCGGATGACTAAAATGACACGCTGGAGTGTCATAGAAGGGGCAAGATTGAGGCAGAAAGGGCGCGTTTTTACAAGCCCAGCACACCCTTTTCAGCTCTCCGCCCCCTCCTCCCTCTCCCCAGAGTCCCGGTGGCCATTTTTTTTTTTTTTGGATGAGATCCAGGAGAGGAGCATCACAGCGGTCTCCGGGGGGCACAGAACTAGGATCTGTCGGCGCTGGACCTAGGGGCACACCGGTGGGGTAAGCTCACAGCTGGGTTTTCATTACTCAGCTGTGAATCCATACTTCCTAGAAGGCTCTCTGTGGGTTCCCTCTGCGTAGCCACCCCTGTACGATCCCTGATAGCCAGCCTCTGTGCACTATGCCGGGCTCAAGGAAGAGAACCATGCAGGAATGTTTCTATGCATTCTGCACAGCCTGCAAAGCCACGTTCCCTAGTGGTAGCACGTATCCGCACTGCCGGGACTGCATTCAGAACTCTGGGTCAGAACCCCAGGGAGTCCCTACTGACGCTTCAGTGTCACAGGCCACGCCGGAATGGGCAACTCAGATGTCACAGTCTATGACACAGTCCATAGACAACCTAACTGCCGCATTGCTGCAAGCTCTGCAGAGTCGGGCCCCGGCTATGGACGTTACACAGCACATGGACAGCTTGTCTCAGGAACATGCTGCTTCCGACTCTCACAGACGTAAGCGGACCCACAGGTCTCGATCACCTGAGTCGGCCTATAGCACAAGGTCGTCCCCCCCAGGGAGAGACAGCGTCATTCCAGGTCTCCTAGGCAGTCCCCTGTCACAGAAAGGGCAATTTACCACAGAGATCCCCCACCAGAGAAGACCCCTGCCCCAGGTCGCCCTCCAGGGATCACCTTGGTGAGGCACAGGATTCGGAGGGCATCTGTGACTCCGACTCAGATAACGAAACGGAGAGGTCCGTGGTACCTTCTCCCCCTAGCAATACAGCGCTAGTTGAGGACATAATCTCTGCAATTCATCGGGTGCTAAAAATTCCAGAGTCGGCCCCGGAAGTCCCAGAACATAGGATTTGCTTCGAAAGTGTTCAGAAACCACCTAAGGTCTTCCCTAATCACCATGAGTTTGAGGAAATACTTACCAAACAGTTTGCGCAGCCTGAGAAAAAATTTGCTAATCGCAAATATTTGGAAGCGAAGTACCCCTTCCCACAGACAGACACCAAACAATGGACAGATCCACCTGAAGTGGACCCCCCGGTTTCTAGGCTAGCAGCGCAGACCTTACTCTCTCTGCCAGATAGCTCAACCCTCAGGGACGCAGCAGACCGGCAAGTAGAACGCATGGCTCGTTCTATTTTCGAAGCGGCAGGCGCCTCTCTGGGCCCTGCGTTTGCTTCAGTTTGGGCGGCCAAGGCCATCCTGGCTTGGGCCAAAAAACTACAGGAGGGTCTTCAAGCTTCAAATCCCGAGCTCTCGGACCAAGCGGTCCAGATAGCAGTGGTAGCAGACTACATGCTTAATGCAGCCCTGGATTCCGCAAGAGGTGTAGCGGGAATAGCATCAAACGCCATCACGATCCGACGCATCCTCTGGCTGCGAGAATGGAAAGCGGATGCGGCCTCAAAGAAGTCCCTCACGCGACTTCCGTATCTTACTGGAAGACTCTTCGGCGAAAAGCTGGACACAATGATAGCCAATGCCACTGGGGTTAAGAGTACCTCTCTCCCTCAACTAAAACCGAAACGCACGTTTAAACGAAGAAACCAGACGCGATTCCGATCCTTTCGGAATTCCTCGGGCTGGTCCGTCTCGCGCCCAGCGCAAAACCGTAACCGCTCTCCACGCAGGGACAACCCACGGACGCAGCAGCGACCGGACAGGTCTTGGCAGTCGAAAGCAGGCCAAGCGAAACCCAAGGGAGGAAAACCTCAGAACTTCGCTTCATCATGACTCACGAACTCCGGAAGACACCCCACCAGTACGCGGCCGACTTTTACTCTTCCAGCAAGTCTGGCTGCCTATTACAGAAGACAGGTGGGTCAGGGAAATAGTGTCTTCCGGATACAAGATAGAGTTCACTTCCGCTCCACCGAACCGGTTCTTCCTTTCTATTCCTCCAACACCACCAGACAAGGCTCGTGCTTTCCACCAAGCGGTCTCCTCTCTCCTTCAAGCAGGAGTTGTGGTGCTGGTTCCCGCGAACGAGAGATTCCGAGGGTTCTACTCAAATCTGTTCGTAGTCCCCAAGAAAGGAGGCAGCGTCCGACCCATACTGGACCTAAAACAGCTCAACAATTACGTACGGGTCCGTCACTTCCGCATGGAGTCCCTCCGGTCCATCATTGCATCCATGGAGCAGGGAGAATACCTTGCCTCCATAGACATACAGGATGCGTATCTGCACATACCAATTGCCCCCGCCCACCAAAGGTTTCTCAGGTTCGCGGTCAACCAAAACCACTACCAGTTTGTCGCCCTTCCGTTCGGACTCGCCACGGCTCCAAGAACGTTCACCAAAGTCATGGCGGCCACCATGGACGTTCTGCACGCAAGAGGCATTCTAGTCATCCCGTACCTGGACGACCTCCTCATCAAGTCTCCCACTTTCAAAGATTGCGAGGTCAGTGTCTCAATCACAATAGACACACTGAGTCGCCTTGGATGGATAGTCAACCTACAGAAATCGTCGACTATCCCAAGTCAGACTCTAACATTCCTGGGAATGTTATTCGACACCTCCAGGGGCCTGGTGCTCCTTCCCAAGGACAAGACACTGGCCATCCGTCTGGGAGTTCGTACACTCCTTCGCAGTCCTCCTCGATCTCTCCGGTTTGCCATGAGAGTCCTCGGCCGGATGGCAGCAGCAATAGAGGCAGTGCCATTTGCCCAGTTTCACCTCAGGGTCCTTCAACTAGCCATACTCAGCTCTTGGGACAGGAATCCCTTCTCCCTCGACAGGGAGTTCAGGTTGACGTCGTCAACCAGGAGGTCCCTGCGTTGGTGGCTCAAACCAACCTCGCTTACACGAGGGAAGCCCTTTCTCTCAGGACAATGGAAGATCCTGACTACCGATGCAAGCCTGACAGGCTGGGGGGCGGTGCACCTACATCACAGGGCACAAGGCAAGTGGTCACCGAGGGAAGTGACATTGCCCATCAATATTCTGGAAATCAGGGCCATCCTCTTGGCACTGAGAGCCTTTCATCACTTGCTTGTAGCCTCGCATATACGGATACAGTCGGACAATGCCATGGCTGTGGCATACGTGAACCACCAAAGCGGGACCCGCAGCGCCCAGGTGATGAGAGAAGTGGCGCATATCCTCCGCTGGGCGGAAGACACGAGGTCGGTACTTTCTGCGGTCCACATTCCGGGTGTAGAAAACTGGGAAGCCGACTTCCTCAGCAGGCAAGGAATGGACTCGGGGGAGTGGTCTCTCCATCCTGAGATTTTTTACCAGATCTGTCAACGCTGGGGAACCCCGGAGGTGGACCTAATGGCATCCCATCTCAATACCAAGGTCCCCAATTTCATGGCCAGGACACACGACCCGCGGTCGCCTGGAGCGGATGCCCTGGTCCAGGACTGGTCCCAGTTCCGACTCCTGTACATTTTTCCACCCCTCCCCCTAATCTCCAGGGTCGTGAGGAAGATCAAGCAAGAGGGAGTTCCAACCATCCTCATCGCTCCAGACTGGCCCAGACGTACATGGTACGCCGACATCGTTCAACTTACAGCCGACGTCCCCTGGCGTCTACCCGACCGTCACGACCTTCTGTCTCAAGGTCCGTTCTTCCATCAGAATTCAGGGGCTCTCAATTTGACGGCATGGCCCTTGAAACCTGGATTCTAACCCAGGCAGGTTTTTCACCGGCAGTCATTGCGACTATGATCAGGGCAAGGAAGCCTGCCTCCGCCAAGATCTATTATCATACCTGGAGAGCTTTCTTTTCTTGGTGCGAATCTCATGGACAAGTCCCACTTCCTTATTCCCTCCCGAAGGTACTAGGTTTTCTTCAATCGGGTCTAGACGCCAAGCTATCCTTAGGCTCGCTTAAGAGTCAGGTGTCGGCGCTTTCAGTCCTTTTTCAAAAGCACATTGCTACTAAACCGCAAGTAAGGACTTTCATCCAGGGAGTTTCCCGATTGGTTCCTCCCTACAAACGTCCGCTGGATACATGGGACCTCAATCTGGTCCTGACAGCATTGCAAGCTCCACCCTTCGAACCTCTTAGAGGAGTTCCACTCTCCATTCTGTCTCAGAAAGTGGTTTTTCTAGTGGCGATCACCTCGTTACGCAGAGTGTCAGAATTGTCAGCACTTTCCTGCAGACGGCCTTTCTTAGCCTTTCACCAGGACAAGGTGGTTCTCCGCATGGTACCATCCTTCCTTCCGAAGGTTGTGTCCAACTTTCACCTCAATGAGGAGATTTCACTGCCATCCCTTTGCCCGGTTCTGGTTCATAGAGTGGAGAAGGCTCTGCATAAGCTTGACCTCGTCAGAGCATTGCGGATTTACGTGTCCAGGACTGCACCTTTCCGGAAGTCTGATTCCCTCTTCATTCTTCCAGAAGGTAGTCGCAAGGGACCGCCGGCTTCCAAGACTACCCTTGCCAGGTGGATCAAGTCCTCCATACATGAGGCCTACCGACTTAACAGTTCCCCTCTTCCGGCCGGTATCACGGCACACTCTACACGGGCAGTAGGGGCCTCCTGGGCCATTCGGCACCAGGCTTCGGCACAACAAGTGTGTAAGGCGGCCACTTGGACTAGCCTACACACGTTTACGAAACACTACAGTGTTCATACCCAGTCCTCAGCGGATGCGAGCCTGGGTAGACTGGTTCTGCAGGCGGCAGTGCCCCAAATTTAGGGACCTGCTAGCACAATATTCGTCCATTGCTTCCCACCTAGGGACTGCTTTGGGACGTCCCATGGTTCTGTGTCCCCCAATGAGGCGACAGAGTAAAGGAGATTTTTGTGTACTCACCGTAAAATCTCTTTCTCTTAGCCTCTAATTGGGGGACACAGCTCCCACCCTGTTGCCCTTATGGGCCGTTGTTTACGGTTGAGTTCTCATATTGTTCTTTGAGCTCGTACATAGTAGCCTTCTTACAGGCATGGTTATGTTATTTGGTTTTGTTCCTCCTAATGCTTTTGCACAAAACTGGAGAAGGCTGATGCCGTCCAGGGGTGTATACTGCAGAGGAGGAGCCAAAGTTAATCTTTTTCAGATTATGCATAGTGTCGCCTCCTAGTGGACAGCAGCATAACACCCATGGTTCTGTGTCCCCCAATTAGAGGCTAAGAGAAAGAGATTTTACGGTGAGTACACAAAAATCTCCTTATTCTCAACTTCCGACGTCCCGTGCAGCGTTCTTGCGGGATCGCGACGTCTCGCGGTCATTCGCGATGACGTTCATAGAATCATAGAATCGTAGAGTTGGAAGGGACCTCCTGGGCCATCTGGTCCAACCCCCTGCTCAAAGCAGGATTCGCTAAATCATCCCAGTCAGATGTCTGTCCAGCCTCTGTTTGAAGACTTCCATTGAAGGAGAACTCACCACTTCTCGTGGCAGCTTGTTCCACTCATTGATCACTCTAACTGTCAAAAAGTTTTTTCTAATATCTAATCTGTGTCTCCTCCCATTCAGTTTCATCCCATTGCTTCTAGTCTTTCCTTGTGCAAATGAGAATAAAGTTGATCCTTCTACAATATGACAGCCCTTTAGATATTTGTAGACAGCTATTAATTCTCCTCTGTCTCCTCTCAGTCTTCTCTTTTGCAAACTAAACAATCCCAAATCCTGCAACCTTTCCTCATAAGACAGGGTTTGCAGACCGGTAACCATTCTGGTCGCTCTTTTCTGAACTTGCTCCAATTTGTTGATGTCTTTTTTAAAATGTGGTGCCCAAAACTGGACACAATATATTCCAGATGAGGTCTGACCAAAGAGGAGTAGAGGGAAATGACTTCACGTTATGTAGACTGTATGCTTCTGTTAATACATCCTAGAATTGCATTTGCCTTTTTTGCTGCTGCATCACACTGTTGACTCATATTCAGTCTGTGATCTATTAGTATACCCAAGTCTTTTTCACATGTGCTGTTGCTTAGGCCTATTCCTCCCATTCTGTATATGCTTTTTTCATTTTTATTGCCCAGATGTAGTACTTTGCATTTTTCCCTGTTAAAAAACCATTCTGTTAGTTGCTGCCCACTTCTCCAGTTTATTTATATCTTTTTGAATCCTCTCTCTTCTCTAGTATTAGCTATCCCTCCTAGCTTTGTGTCATCAGCAAATTTAATCAGTTTACCCTCAATTCCTTCATCTAAATCGTTGATAAAGATGTTGAACAATACAGGGCCCAGGACCGAGCCCTGTGGTACCCCACTTGAGACATTCTTCCAACTGGATGTGCAGCCATTTACGACCACTCTCTGGGTCCGATCACTAAGCCAGTTATGAATCCACCTAACCGTTGCCTTGTCCATTCCATACTTAGTCATTTTTTCAATAAGGATTGTATGAGATACTTTGTCAAATGCTTTGCTGAAGTCAAGATATACTATATCTACAGCATTTCCTTGATCTACCCAATCAGTGATTCCGTCATAGAAGGAAATTAAGTTAGTCTGACATGACTTATTAGTTACAAACCCATGCTGACTCTGTTTAATCACTTCATTCTTATCCAGGTACTGACATACATGTTGTTTAATAATTTGTTCAAAGATCTTTCCTGGCATAGAAGTCAGACTCACCGGCCTATAGTTTCCTGGGTCCACCTTCTTTCCCTTTTTGAAGATAGGGACAACATTTGCTCTTCTCCAGTCTTCTGGGACTTCTCCTGTTCTCCAAGAATTTTCAAAGATTATGGAGAGGGGTTCAAGAAGACTTCGCGATCCCGCGAGAACGGACGTCATCGCTCGCAAAGGCTTACTGGGACCGGGAGCGTGGAGAGAGGCGGGAAGGCTGCGCGGGATGTCGGAAGGTGAGAATAACAAATATTTTTTATTTTAAATTCTATTTTTTACAGGGATATGGTACCCAAAGCCCGGAGGACAGTCTCCTCTCCTCCGGACTGTGGGTACCATCCACAAATGTTCTGCTTACTTTTCGCATGGTGGGCACAGCCACATGCGGAAAGTAAGTAGAACAATGCATTCCTATGGGTGCGGGATCGCCGCGATTCCGCAAAATTGATGAGCATGCTGCGTTTTTTACCGCGAAGCAATTCCGCCGCGGTAAAAACCGCAGCATTAGCACAGTATTGCAGAATCCCATTGGAATGCATGGGATGCTTATTTTTCACGGCAAAATCACGCGGTTAAAACCGCCGCAGAAACGCGAAAAAAACGCCACTAATCGGAAAATACTTTTCAAGCACAGTGCAAAGCTCAGAAGGGAAAACTGTCATATTACAGTGGAGATTACTTTTATCGTTCACGAGTGTCATGATCCACTGGGAGAACCCTTGATGTGCCAGAACAGCAGAACCCCTCATAGGTGACCCCATTTTACAAAAAACACCTCTAGGTGTGCAGTGACCAAATTGAGATCACAGGTGTGTCACAGAATTATATACCATTGGGCAGTGAAGATAAAAACAATTACATTTTTACCACCAAAATTTTGTCTTAGACCCAGATTTTACATTTTCACATGGGAAAATGGTAAAAAAATGGCACCAAAATTTGTCCCACAACTTCTGCTGAACGTGGAAATACAGTGTATGTGGCTATGCTGAACGTGGAAATACTGTGTATGTCGCTATACAGTCTTCCTTAGCCATACAGCGAGACTTGGGAGGGATAGAGTGCTACAGTGTTGTGCAAATTAATTGGGACAAAGCATTTTTTTAAGTAAAATCGTAAGTTGGTTTCCAGTCAGTGATTCAAACCAGTTTTAACTGCTTTGAACAGGCACTCACACCTGTTCAAAGCAGTTAAAACTAGTTTGAATCACTGACTGGTAACCAACTTAGAATTTTACTTAAAAAAAAAAATCTTTGTCCCAATTAATTTGCACAGCACTGTATTTGTTTCCAGGAGCGCAGATTTTCCTAGAATAGTTTGCAGACTCCATATACAGAGCACCTAAGTGCTAGAAGAGCAGAATCCCCCCCTCAAGTGACCTCATTTTGGAAATTATACCCCTTTGGTAATTTATCTACAGGTGTAGTAACAATTTTGATTCCATGGGTGTTTTCCAGAAACAAGCAGCAGTCGATATTGCAGAGTGAAAATTCCAAAGTGCCATTGTAGTGATCAGTACGTTATAATGACCAGTATGTTGTTGTGCATAGCTCATGCATCTGTAGGCACAAACTTGTAAATTAGGCGGCTATTATAGCTACAGAATTGCCAAATATGTGGACATTAAATGTTTTTTAGGTACACTGTGGGCATTTGAATTTGGAAGCACAGAGTTTGCTAATTTTCTTTTGTGAGGCAAGAAGCCATTTTGCTTTTCTAGAGTTTTTGTGCTACCAGTAATATGGAAGCTCTCTATATTTCCATTACCAGATGATAGATCTGAGTGGGGTCTTAGTGGGAACATGTTGCATAACATTTGGGATCACATTTATCCTGTGCTCTATGCTGAGCACTCATATTCGAGGTGTCCATCTAAATCTCTGATTTACGTGATTCAGATGAAACCCCCAAAAGATCCATTTACTATAATGAGGAAGCAGAGTTATTCTGGACTCCTTCTGGCCCCCTGTTCAGTGTCCTTCTTTTCAGAGATGCACAAAACTGTGGCCAACGGCACTTTTATGCACGCGTAAAAAGATGGACACCACCGGATCATGGGTGTCCACAGTGCTTCCATCTGCCTCATTATAGGGAATCTTTTGGTGGAGATTCTTTCTGAATCGTGTTTTTTTTGGCTGTTCTCTCTCTCTCTCTCTCTCTCTCTCTCTCTCTATATATATATATATATATATATATATATATAATTTTTCCTAAAAAATATTTTTACAATTTATTTTTTATATATATATATATACACTTTTTTACTTAGTCCCACTATGGGACTTGACTCAGCCTGATACCAGTTATAAAGCATAGCACTATGCTTTGTAACTATCGATGCTGCACTGACACAACTTAGTTAGATCAAGCACTGCACACTACCTAACTAACGAGCCTGGTGACCAGGATGTCATCATAATGACATCGGATCACCAAGACAACCATCTGGCCCCCCATGATGATGTTGTGGGGGTGCCAATCGGAGGGCAGAGGGAGCTCCTGCCTGGCTTGTAATTACAACAATCGATATTAATTGCAGCATTTAGGGGCGTTAAACTGTCAGGAGCACAGCTCCTGGCAGTGAATGCCGGGTGTCAGCTTCTGTGCGCCAAAAATTGCCTCGATAAGTACTTACCAACTTGGACGTATGGATACGTCCAAGGTCGTGAAGGGGTTAAAAACAGTAATACCTTTAATGTATTAATTAAAGAAAAGAAATTATAGAAAAAGGGAGGGGGAATATAGAACTGGAATAGTGGATGTCTACAAGAAGGGTGCAAAACTAGGCATTTCGTTAAGTCCTTGAGAGACCATAGTCCCCAAAATAGTGATCCATCACGTTCCTCTTTGGGACTGCATTTTTTGAGGTGACCCCTTTTGATGCCTCCATGTACCATGTCAATGCCCCGTTCGGAATTTCACATTACAATCATGATGAGATCTGAAATGACATGGTAATCTTTTTAAGGTTGAAGTATCGACTACTATCCTGGCTGCTCCAATGTCCCACCTTTGCTCCCTGACTCTGACTCTTAGCTCTCTTGAGGTGAGGCAGATATCTACCTTGGGACAGCTGCACATAGTGTAGTATATCACATTTGTACTAAAACATGAGATATACTGGTGTATATTATATTGACGTTTTCTGGCAACTGACCCAAAATGTAGTACTGCGAGAGACATTGGCACAAACCAGACAGTGGCCTTATGGAAAACATCCATGTACTGTTCGTCGGGACCCAAATGGATTTGGTAAGCGTGGAGCATAATGACTGCGAACCAATAAATCTTTAAGGTTTTTCATTTGTCTTGATGTCATTAAGACATTGGCCCCTGCCCACTTATATATCAGTAGCTGAGGTTATTCTTTCAGCGCTGCCTACTGATATATACTTACCGTATAATTTTGATTCATTGGGGTATTATATGAACCATATTGGCGTCCTAGGGTCTATTCCCTTGGATTCTCAGTAATGTCTTCAGCAGGTAGTCTCTGATTGGGAGGCAATAATGACGTCAGGAGTCAATGTATTAACGGAGCATCAGATACGTATATTGCAATGCAAGGATCAGTCAATAAAATAGGCCAATGTTTCATGAGCATGGACCTCATTGTCGGCCACTCATGACTATGGGTAGAAATTGTCGGGGTAGCTATTTAGGGAAGGCTAAATTAACCCTTCACGGTTGATCCAGTGATTTCCAAATTAGTTCATAGGGCTTTTCTAGCAACTCAAATGACCACACGGAGACGGGGGTCTCTGTACGGGAGGATCGAGACAGATCACGAAGCCCCTTTACTTTAGTCACTTCTTTTATAACATTTTGCTTAATTATGCGAAGTTCTCAACTACCTATAGTATCATTTCCCTTTATAAGCCAATAATATTGCAAGAAAACCGGAAACTACATATATGTCCGTATCCAAATAGAAAGTAGTATAATAGCATATTCTTCAGAGTTTTACACCCCCCAGCCCCTTATCTTGCACCTGATGGGAACAGTCTGGTTTCATGACAGCCCATGCCAATTACAAAAATTTATCTTACAGCAACAAAAACGGAGAAACGAAACCCTCAGGAAATGGACAAAACGAAACTTCAGCTCTGATTTTAGTATTAACCCTTCACAAAACTATTGTAATCTTTTGGTCGCCACTATATCTTTTTTGTGTCATGTTGTAACAATTAACAGTGTGAGCTATTTTTTAGACCTATTAAACCCCTCCTTTATGCTCCAACCACTATAACCCCTCTGTAGAAATCTAGCTTTCAAGTCCTCAGCTTATTTTTCAAAAACAGACAGTAGAGCAGATCCTCTTCATCCTGAGGAACTGGCCAGCCTGGACGGCTGGTCATTGTTGCAGAATTGTGAGCTGATGATGCATGTAGTAGTGAGTGGAACGAGATAACTGTCCTGAAAACATCAGTGTGCAGGAAAGAGTTGGCATCAACCTCCAAGCTGATATCCAGGAAATCAATTTTTCTCAAATCGTACCTATAGGACAACTCAATGTTTAATCAATTCTCATTTAAAGAACTCAAACATCTTGAGCTCCTGTACCATGCCGTACCAAAAGATTAGAACATTATCCATGCATCTTCACCAGCACTGCACATGATCCACAGCCTGGTCAATACATATATGCAAATACTTACTTATAGATAATTATTTACTCTGCAGCAAGGACTCGACCCTTTACCTGACATATTGGCATCAGACACTTTGCCAGTCTCTTTTATTCCTGTAGTCATTTTATGCTATTCTAATGTATGTTTCTATTTGCAATTGTATGCATTAATATAATGTTTAGTATTTTTTTAAGTACCTAAAGACTCCATTATTTGCTCCTCTTTTCTAATATGTAGCAATATGGAGTTGCTTCTAGGGCCAGCTGGGGCAACTAAGGTGTTGCCACCACATGGCTGTAATTCTATCATGACTTTGTACCTAGTGGATTTTAGTTTATTCATTAGACAAATTGTTACTGAAATAAGCCGGACTAGTGTTTCTGTGCCTTTGGTCCTTGGTTTCTGCAGGCTCTCCTCCCGTCGCTGCATAAACTGGAGGAAGCCTTTTTGGAAATGCAGAGAAGATGTCCAGGGAAACAGGAGCTGGATACTTTACTGCAGGACTTTGAGCAGCAGCGAGTGTGTTATCTGCCTCTCAGCTGCCTTTTGCTGAAGCCTCTGCAGCGCCCCCTGCAGTATGAGAAGTTGTTGGAAAGATTATGCCGTCACTATCCGCCTTCACACCATGACTATAACAACTGCCAAAGTAAGGCCTCAATCTCCAACGTTTTCAAATGGCAATGACCTTATGAAGGAAAATGTGATATGTATGATCTTGCATGCTGCAGATACTGGGCCCAATTAATCAAAGCTTTTATTCCAGAATTATGGTGTAAAAAGCTTTGAAAAATTGCTACATTTTGGCACAATCTGAGCCTGCACTAAAATTCCGTGACTTTGGCATTCTCATGGCCTTTTCGCCCAGCACCAACCAAGTGCATGGAAATGCTGCAAGATGGGGGCTTAGCAACCACCACTTGTCAAATTCAAGATGAGCGGTGGCATTCCTTATACCACATATCTTACTACAGTCCCTGACTGGAGTAAGATTAGTAGCAAGGCATGCAATGATGAGAATGCTACTTTTCAGACAAGCTGGATTCAATAAGGGGCATGCGCCTCTTAATGAGTCACGAGCGTCCGACTCCAGCAAAAAAGTCTGTCTTGATGAATTGTGTAGGTGTACGATTGGATTGATACTCTTAACAGATTTTTTTCACACATACAGAAACAACAATACATACAGCTCTGGCATTAATTAAGAGACCACCACATCAAAACCCTGTCATGGCCAGCCCAATCTCCAGACCTGAACCCCATTGAAAACCTCTGGCATGTAATCATGAGGATGATGGATAGTCATAAGTCACCAAACAAAGAAGAACTGCTTTACTTTTTGCACCAGGAGCAGTGTGAATGATTGGTGGAAAGCATGTCAAGACGCATGAAAGCTGTTTTTAAAAATTCACGGTTATTCCACAAAATATTGATTTCTGAACTCTTCCTGAGTTAAAACATTAGTATTGTTGTTCCTAAATGATTATGAACTTGTTTTCTTTGCATTATTTGAAGTCTGAAAGCACTGTTTGTTTGTTTTTCAATTTTGACCATTTTTCCTTTTCAGGGAAAAAAAAAAAATTATTGCTTGGAAATTCGGAGACATGTTGTCAGAAGTTTGCAGACTAAAAGAACAATTTACATTTTACATACCTATAAAGAGAGAAATCAGAGAAACTGAACATTTGGAAGTGGTCTCTTAATTTTTCCCAGAGCTGTATTTGTTCCAAAATTGTCATCTTCTTTCAAGTACATCAATGTCTACTCTTGGATTTTCTAGTTGAATCTACAGTGCTTTGAAAAAGTGTTCATAACCTTTGAACTTTTCCACCTTTTTTCAGGTTACGCCAATAGGTTTAAAAGTATTTTATGTGATGTACTAACACAAATTAAGAAGTATTTGTGAAGTGTAAATGAAAGGTTTCTAATTATTTTAAAAATATAAATCTGAAAGTTGTGACATGCATTTTTACTAGCCTCCTGAGTTAAAACTTTGTAGGACCACTGTTCACTGCAATTAATGCTGCAAGTTTTAGGGTTTTGTCTCTACCAGATTTGGATATCTACAGGCTGAAATTTTTGCCCTTTCTTCTTTGCAAACTAGCTCTAGCTAAGTAAGATTGGATGGAGGTATCTGTGAACAACAATTTACACGTCTTGCCACAGATTCTCAATGGGCTTTAGGTCTGGACTTTGAGTGAGCCATTCACACACATGAACAGGCTTTGATCTAAACCATTCCATTGTAGATCTGGCAGTATGTTTTAGGGTCGTTGTACTGCTGGAAAATGACCCTATGCCCCAATCTCAAATCTTCTGCAGCCTCTAACAGGTTTTCCCCCAGTATTTCCCTGTATTTAGGTCCACTTCTCTTCCCATCAATTCTGAACAGATTGTCTGTCCCTGCTGAAGAAAAGCATCCCCACAGCATGATGCTGCATCCAGCATGTTTGACGGTGGGGATGGTGTTTTCAGGGTGATGTGCAGTATTTTTCTACTGCACATATTTTGATTTTAGCCCAAAAAGTTCTACTTTGTTCTCATTTGACCAGAGCACCTTCTTCCACATGCTGTGTCCCTTTTTTTCAAGATGCAGATGGGACTTCTTATGGCTTGCTTTCAAAAATAGCTTTCTTCTTGCCACTCTTCCACACAGGCAAGATTTGAGGAGTATACCACTAATAGTTGACCAGTAGACAAATTCTCCCATCTGAGCTTTGGATTTTTGCAGCTTCTCCAGAGTAACCATGGGCCTTTTGGCTGCTTCTCTGAGTGCTCTCCTTTATTAGGATGTCAGTTTAGGTGGACGGCCATGTCTTGGTAGTGTTGCAGTTGTGCCATACTCTTTCTATTTTTGGATGATGAATGAACAGTGCTTTGTGAGATGTTCAGAGCTTGGGCTATTTTTTTTATAGCCTAACCCAGCTTCACTCTTCTTCACAACTGTATCCTTGACCTGTCTGGTGTGTTCTTTGGTTTTCTTGATGTGGTTTGATCCCTAATGTTCTCAAACCCCTGAGGCCTTCACAGAACAGCTGTAGTCAAGCTGAGAATAAATTACATGCAGGTGGATTTAATTGACTAATTATATGACTTCTGGAGGAAATTGGTCACCCAGAATTTTATTAATTGTATTTAGGGATATCAGACTACAGTCGGGCTGAATACAAATGCACTTCACAATTTTCAGATTTATAATTTTTCAAATATTTACAAAACCATGTATCATTTCCTTTCAACTTCACAAATACTTGCTACTTTGTGATGGTAAATCCCAAAAAATCCCAAAACATACATTTAAATTTGTGGGGGTAACTTACAAAAATTTGGAGTAAACTGATGGCCCATTTATTCTGGCCAATTTCAGGCCAGTAAAGAGCCGCAATCCGCTACATTCAAATCTTTTGGCAGCCACCAAACAACGGCGGGGAGAGAACGATCGTTAAGATGTCCCCATACAGCAGGGGTGGGGAACCTTTTTTCTGCCAAGGGCCATTTGGATATTTATACCATCCTTCGGGGGCCGTAGAAACTCTGCCCACAAATTACATCCTGACTCTGGCACTGGTGTCATGACGTAATCTTTCATTGCATGCCCTTCAGTGTTCATTACTGAACACTGTGTGTGCTAACAGAGCAAGAAGAAATTAATGAGTTTGTGGCAATCAAAATACAGCTCCCTGCCCAAGAATGCAGTCCCTGAAAATCTGCCCGGGGGCCTGATAAAAGGTCATCGAGGGCCGTAAATGGCCCTGGGGCCTGAGGTTCCCCATCCCTGCCATACAGTATCATTTTATCAGCAGCACATCTCCTTCCTGCTTTGGGCGATGTGCTGCCAATAATGATGATTTTCATGCCTGCATAAGTGATCCAACTACCCCATAAAAGAGCATTGCGCTGGTTTTCAGATGATTGCCAATATGTTTGCACCGGTCAAATATCAGGAAGGAGCATTCTTCTGATCTGTAGTATGTTAAGCCTGTCAAGATGAAGTTTACACTGTCTGTAGATTAGACTGCTGTAATAGATCTGTCAGTTTCCTCTTTTAAGTTCATCTTTAACCCCTTCACCCCCAAGGGTGGTTTGCACGTTCATGACCGGGCCAATTTTTACAATTCTGACCACTGTACCTTTATGAGGTCATAACTCTGGAACGCTTCCATTGATCCCGGTGATTCTGACATTGTTTTCTCGTGACATATTGTACTTCATGTTAGTGGTAAAATTTCATTCAAATAACTTGCGTTTATTTGTGAAAACAATGGAAATTTGGCAAAAATTTTGAAAATTTTGCAATTTTCCAACTTTGAATTTTTATGCCCTTAAATCACAGAGATACGGCACACAAAAAACTTGATAAGTAACATTTCCCACATGTTTACTTTACATCAGCACAATTTTGGAACTAAAATTTTTTTTTGTTAGGAAGTTATAAGGGTTAAAAGTTGACCAGCGATTTCTCATTTTTACAACACCATTTTATTTTTAGGACCACATCACATTTGAAGCCACTTTAAGGGGTCTATATGATAGAAAATACCCAAAAGTGACACCATTCTAAAAACTGAACCCCTTAAGGTGCTCAAAACCACATTCAAGAAGTTTATTAACCCATTAGGTGCGTCACAGGAATTTTTTTGAATATTTAAAAAGAAATGAACATCTAACTTTTTTTCACAAAAAAAATACTTCAGGTTCAATTTTTTTTATTTTACCAAGGGTAACAGGAGAAATTGGACTGCAAAAGTTATTGTGCAATTTGTCCTGAGTACGCTGATACCTGATTTGTGGGGGGAACGACTGTTTCGGCGCATGGCAGAGCTCAGAATGGAAGGAGCGCCGTTTGACTTTTTCAATGCAAAATTGTCTGGAATTCAGATCGGACGCCATGTCACGTTTGGAGAGTCCCTGATGTACCTAAACAGTGGAAACCCCCTACAAGTGACCCCATTTTGGAAACTAGACCCCCCAAGGAACTTATCTAGATATGTGGTGAGAACTTTGAACCCACAAGGGCTTTACAGAAGTTTATAACGTACAGCGGTACAATTAAAAAATCATATTTTTTCCACAAAAATGATCTTTTCACCCCAATTTTTATTTTCCCAAGGGTAACAGGACCTTAAAAGTTATTGTGCAACTTGTCCTGAGTACGCTGATACCCCACATGTGGGGGTAAACCACTATTTGGGCGCATGGCAGAGCTCGGAAGGGAAGCAGTGCCATTTGACGTTTTTGGCTGGAATTGAGATCGGACACCATGTCGCGTTTGGAAAACCCCTGATGTACCAAAACAGTGGAAACCCCCCACAAATGACACCATTTTGGAAACTAGACCCCCTAAGGAACTTATCTAGATTTGTGGTGAGAACTTTGAACCCCCATGGGCTTCACAGAAGTTTATAACATAAAGCCATACAATTAAAAAATCATATTTTTTCCACAAAAATGATCTTTTCACCCTCAATTCTTATTTTTCCAAGGGTAACAGGACCCTAAAAGTTATTGTGCAATTTGTCCTGAGTACGCTGATACCCCACATGTGGGGGTAAACCACTATTTGGGTGCATGGCAGAGCTCGGAAGGGAAGCAGCGCCATTTGACGTTTTTGGCTGGAATTGAGATCGGACACCATGTCGCGTTTGGAAAACCCCTGATGTACCAAAACAGTGGAAATCCCCCACAAATGACAACATTTTGGAAACTAGACCCCCTAAGGAACTTATCTAGATGTGTGGTGAGAACTTTGAACCCCCATGGGCTTCACAGAAGTTTATAACGCCCGGGCGTGAAAATAAAAAATTCGTATTTTTTCCACAAACATGATCTTTTAGTCACCATTTTTTTATTTTCCCAAGGGTACCAGGAGAAATTGGACCCCAAAAGTTGTTGTCCAATTTGTCCTGAGTATGCTGATACCCCATATGTGGGTGAAAACTACTGTATGGGCACACGTCGGGGCTCGGAAGGGAAGTAGTGACGTTTTGGAATGCAGACTTTGATGGAATGGTCTGCGGGTGTCATGTTGCCTTTGGAGAGCCCCTAATGTACCTAAACAGTGGAAACCCCCCACAAATGACCCCATTTTGAAAACTAGACCCACTAAGGAACTTATCTAGATGTGAGGTGAGCACTTTGAACCCCCAAGGGCTTCACAGAAGTTTATAATGCCAGGGCATGAAAATAAAAAATTTGTATTTTTTCCACAAACATGATCTTTTAGTCCCCAATTTTTTTCATTTTCCCAAGGGTAACAGGAGAAATTGGACCCCAAAAGTTGTTGTCCAATTTGGCCTGAGTACGCTGACACCCCATATGTGGGAGAAAACTACTGTATGGACACACGTCGGGGCTCGGAAGGGAAGCAGTGACGTTTTGGAATGCAGACTTTGATGGAATGGTCTGCGGGTGTCATGTGCGTTTGGAGAGCCCCTGATGTACCTAAACTATTGAAACTCCCCACAAGTGACCCCATTTTGGACACTAGTCCCCCCACGGAACTTATCTAGATGTGTGGTGAGCACTTTGAACCCCCAAGTGCTTCACAGAAGTTTATAACACTCGGACGTGAAAATAAAAAAATCATTTTTTTCCACAAAAATGATATTTTTGCCCCCAATTTTTTATTTTCCTAAGGGTAACAGGAGAAATTGGACCCCAAAAATTGTTTTGCAATTTGTCCTGAGTAGGCTGATACCCTACATGTGGGGGTAAAACACTGTTTGGGCGCATGGCAGAGCTTGGAAGGGAAGGAGCACCATTTGACTTTTTCAACTCAGAATTGGCTGGAATTGAGATCAGACGCCATGTTGCATTTGGAGAGCCCCTGATGTGCCCAAACAGTGGAAACCCCCAATTATAACTCCAACCCTAACCCCAACACACCCCTAACCCTAATCTGAGCCCTAACCCTAACCCTAGCCCTAACCCTAAGGCTGTGTGCACACGCTGCGGATTTTGCTGCGGTTCCGCAGCGGTTTTGGCTGCTGCGGACCCCAGTACCATGATTCCCTATGGGAATCAAAAACCGCAGTGCAGACGGTGCGGAATTTTCCGCGCGGATTATCTGCGGTTTTCAATCCGCAGAAAGAATTGACATGTCAATTCTTTCTGCGGATTCTCCTGCGGTTTGCCATCTCCTCTATTGAGGAGATGAAAAACCGCAGGACAAAACCGCAGAGCAATCCGCAAGGAAAACCGCAGGTCTTTTGACCTGCGGTTTCACCTGCGGATTTTACAAAATCCGCGCGGATGAATCCGCACCTAATCCGCAGCGTGTGCACACAGCCTTACCCTAACGGGAAAATGGAGATAAATACTTTTTTTTTAGTTTTATTATTTTTCCCTAACTAAGGCTGGTTTCACATTTGCGTTTTTTTGCGCTGGAAAAAAACGCATACGTGCGCATGCGTTTTTTCCCCTATATTTAACATGGGTGCGCATACCTGCGCGCTGGTAAGCGCACGTATGCGATTTTCATGCGCTGCGTTTTTTTGGGGTGTGCGTTTGTATTTTCCAGACGCAGCATGTTGCATTTTTTGGCCCTGCAAAAAAGCGCATGCGCACGTATGCGCACGTTTTGCGCTAAAAATGGCCATTATAGCCTATGGATGCGCATACGTGCGCACTGGCATGCTCATGTATGCGTTTTTTTGCACATGCGGTTTTTTTTGTTAACCATGGAATTTAGGGGTTTGGGTTAGAGTTAGGGTTAGTTAAGGGGGTTTAGGGTTAGGGTCAGGGTTAGGGTTGGGGTTAGGGTCATGGTTAGGGTTAAGTATGGTTTGGTTAAGGGTTAGGGTCAGGGTTAGGGTTAAGTATGGTTTGGTTAGGGTTAGGGTTAAGTATGGTTTGGTTAAGGGTTAGGGTCAGGGTTAGGGTTAAGTATGGTTTGGTTAAGGGTCAGGGTTAGGGTTGGGGTTAGGGTTAGGGTTAAGTATGGTTTGGTTAAGGGTTAGGGTTAAGGTTACTTAGGGTTTGGGTTAGGGTTAAGTATGGTTTGGTTAAGGGTTAGGGTTAGGGTCAGGGTTAGGGTCAGGGTTAAGGTCAGGGTTAGGGTTAGTTAGGGTTTAGGGTTTGGGTTAGGGTTAAGTATGGTTTGGTTAAGGGTTAGGGTCAGGGTTAGGGTTAAGTAGGGTTAGGGTCAGGGTTAGGGTCAGGGTTAGGGTTAGTTGGGGTTTAGGGTTTGGGTTAGGGTTAAGTATGGTTTGGTTAAGGGTTAGGGTCAGGGTTAGGGTCAGGGTTAGGGTTAGTAAAGTCATGGTTTGTGTTAGTGTGAGGGGCCACCTAATGTTGGAAAAAAACGCAAACGCGGTAAAAACGCACTAAAAACGCATAAAAACGCTGCGTTTTTTTCATGCATGCTCATAAAAATGCTTGAAAAAAACGCAGCAGTTGTATGCTTTTGTATGCGTTTTTTCAATGCGTTTTTTTGCGGGAAAAACGCGCTGCAAAAAAAAGCAAGTGTGAAACTAGCCTTTGGGGGTGATAACGGGGGGTTTGACTTACTATTTATGGCGGTTTTTATGTTTGGCGGCTGTCACACGCTAAAAGACGCTTTTTATTGTAACTAGTTTTTGCATCACCTCATTTTGAGAGCTATAATTTTTCCGTATTTTGACCCACTGAGTCATGTGAGGTCTTATTTTTTGCGGGACGAGTTGACGTTTTTATTGGTACCATTTTCGGGCACGTGACATTTTTTGATCGCTTTTTATTCCTATTTTTGGGACGCAGAATGAACAAAAACCAGCGTTTCATGAATTTCTTTTGGGGGGGTGCGTTTACACCGTTCCGCGTGTGGTAAAATTGATAAAGCGGTTTTATTCTTCGGGTCAGTACGGTTACAGCGATACCTCATTTAGGTCATTTTTTTATGTTTTTGTCGGTTTTATGCAATGAAAACTATTTTATATAAAAAATAATTATTTTTGCATCGCTTTATTCTGTGAGCTATAACTTTTTTATTTTTTCGCTGATGATGCTGTGTGGCGGCTCGTTTTTTGCGGGACAAGATGACGTTTTCAGCGGTACCATGGATATTTATATGCGTCTTTTTGATCGCGCGTTATTACACTTTTTGTTTGGCGGTATGATAATCATTATTTTTTGCTTCGTTTTTTATTTTTTTAAGGGGTTCGCTAAAAGGGTTAACTAATGGGACAGTTTTATAGGGCGGGTCATTACGGACGCGGCGATACCTAATATGTGTACTTTTATTGTTTTTTTTTTTTTTTATTATTTCCAAAAAATGGATTTATTGAGGGAATATTTTTTTTTTTTTTTCTAATTTATTTGGCGATTTTTTTTAAATTTATTTTTACATTTTTTTTTAATTTTTTTTTTAACTTTATTACATAGTCCCAGGTGGGACATCACTGTCCTGTGACAGATCGCTGATCTGTCACATCACAGATCACTGTGACAGATCAGCAATCTGTCACAGGCATTGAAGCAGACTTCCTCTTGCCTGCGCTTTGCAAGGGGTTAACGTGTCGGGGGCGGTCCGTGACCGCCCCTGACACATAGTGCCGGGTGTCAGCTGTGATAATCAGCTGACACCCGGCCGCGATCAGCGGCGCTCACCACGTGGGCGCCGCTGATCGCGGTAGATGTACTATCCCGTCCACGGTCATACGGGCCCGGGTACCGTGGACGGGATAGTACGTCGGATGTCAGGAAGGGGTTAAAAGATCCTAAAATTTGATTAGGATTTTGGTTGTTAGTTTCAACGAATTAAGTGAATTGAACACTTAAATCTTTCCCCTTGGTTACAGCTAGAAGCATATTACTAGTCAGGAGATTCATGTTTGAAGGCATAAATATGTGGATTTAATTATTAATGGGGTTTTCATGGAATACACTTTATTGGTCCTCAACTGTCAAAAAAAAACTTAGTTGCTAAATGACATTCATCCAAACTCTTTTAGATCTGTCATTGAAGACATTTAATGATCTATCACTAGATTCCTAAAACAATGATTTAGTCATTTGCGCTATGAAGCATTAAAAAAAAAACATCTCCTCCCTATAAATGTTGTAGATTTACAAGTGAAAAAGATTACAAAATATTACTACCTACAAAGTTAAAGAACTATGGAAACCACACACTTAACGGGAACCTGCCACCATGAGCAATGCAGTCTAATCTGCCAGCATCATATTATAGCGCAGGGAGAGCTGAACAGATCGATCTATAGTTTTGTGAGAAAATATTCACTATAGCCTGTGTTTTCATCATTTAATCCTCTGCTCTTTCTGTCATTTTTTGTGCACTGGGCGGTCCGATCAGTGACTGACAGCTATCGGTACCCACACTTACACAAAGAAAGCTGTCACTCACTGATAGGACCACCCACTGTACCGAAAATCCCAGAAAGAGCAGAGGATTAAATAATTAATTAAAACAAATATTACACTGAATCTTTTCTCACAAAAGTACATATCAATCTACTCAACTTCTCCTGCTCTATAACATGATGCTTGCAGTCTGGACTACATTTTCATGGTGACAGGTTCCCTTTTAACTTAAAAAATATAGTTTTTTTTTTCTCCAGCACTCCTAATGAGAATGAAAAACATGCTCAACCTTCTCTGGATCTTAACTTTGACTGCTGTGATATCCATCGATCAGGAAATTATCCCTTATCCTACGAGTAGGGGATAACTTGTAATCTTGGTTCATGCCCTTTAGATTATTTTAATCTTATTCTTGGGAAACTAATGCAACCCAATTACTTTCTATTAGTCCAGTATGTTAAACTCCACATGTTCCCATAAGTCCTAGAGAACAACGTTATCCTATCCAGTCTTAATGAATGATGCATCTGGAGTAAGATGCGCCTAAGGCTCTTATCACCTTGTGTTTTTGCCCATGCTTGGAGGTCTCGTCAGGGCTTGCTTCTGAACCCCCTGCAAAACGGGATTGGGGCGTATGTGCTGACGGGACCATTGATTCTGTCCCAACCATTATAGTGAAAGCGTGCATCATTTTCCGGTGTATACGCCTACTGGAGACAGACACTCAGACGTAGTCTTCTACGTCTGAATGTCTGCCTCCTGTAGACGTACACGCCTGAAAATGATGCACACCAAAGCATACGTTCACTCTCTCTGCACCATTATAGTCAATGGCCCCGTCAGTTCATATGCCCAAATCTTGTTTTGCGGAGAGTTCAGATGGGACCACTGAGTATGGGAAAAAACGCAAAGGAACGTAACTCATTAAGTGCTGCATACGTCTCCAAGATATGTACTCCACAAGAATTACTGACAACATTTACGCCATTAAAGTGATGTAAATTTTGATGAAGTTGGTGGGCAGGTTTAGTCACGCTCCATCCCACCCATGGGCATGCCATTTTGGTGACGCTGGCCAGGGCTGCCATGAAAATGCCAAAAAATTGCAGAACTGGACAACTTCGAAGATGTTTTACGCCAGAGAACTGACGAAAACACCTTCATGAATTGGGGGCAATGTGTTATATGCTTTGTAGCATTTTTTTCCATGTGTAGATCTATCTAATTATATGTTGTGCTTTGTATTAGGAGCCTTAGGAGAAGCCAGTGCGGTGAGCTCTCGACTCCGGCACCGCCTGCTGCACCTCCAGAACTTACAGAGACTGGACCAGTTAGAGAGAGACTTGCTGGGAGGAGAACATCTTTCATCACCAGGGAGGGTAAAAAATCCAGATGTCAACATAGTAATATTTCCACCACAGAATACAGCAACATTTATCTAGTTATTACCTATATACGAAGAATACATGTTCGTAGTGTATCCCATAATATTGAGTTGTTTCTCTTCTACAGGAATTTATTCGAGAGGGATGTCTGTACAAGTTAACCAAGAGTGGTCTTCAGCAGCGCATGTTCTATCTGGTATGTCTGTCATGTTTAACGATTTCATCCTGATATCAACCTTTCATGGCTGAGATGGGAATAGCTCCATCCAGCTCCAAACACAAGTGGTGGAACTACGAGAGGAATGGGAGTTACAGAGTAGGTGTAGCTGAATTGGTCTCGGCTGATAATGTAGCTCCACATCCGGTGGTCAGGGCTGAATGGCATTATTCCCTTCTCAACCTCTTTCTGGTTACTGGAGTAGTTAAATGGCCCATATGTAAAATTACAGTAGAGTTGCCTCCAGTACATGCAGATTCTGAGTCTACGAGCTCCTATGAAGGTCATTTTCACAGCTTGACTAGCCAGTGGCACCATATTGTTTGAAAAGATACTTTATGTGCAGTGTTCTGTGTTCCGTTCATAAAACATGAAATCAAAAGCAGCAATGATTTGGCTGATCATTTGGCTGTCAGCTATTTCTCACGAATCCTCCAGAAAACAGGAGCACTTGCTCTGTCGAGCACTGAAAGAGCAGCTGCCAGAATCTTCTGCCAGCAGCTTATTTCACCAAGAACAAAAGGATCAGCAGTCTAAAATCAGATATGACGGATCATTATCTCCCCTTACATCATCTGTCAGTGGAGAGTCGAGAGGCACACATGCACATTATACAGTTGCCTAATCCTGCTCATGTCGGCTGACTTTATATAGTGTTTGGGGCCCTAAAGAGTAATAAGATAGATTGTAATCTATTTTATCAGAGGATCCACTTCTATTTCCTACTGGATGATCTCTCCGTTTCATAATTTTCAATTCATGGGTAAAACTGGGTTTCACTAATCTCCAACCTCAGTAATGAGATAGTCTGTACTCGCTGAGGACAGATTGTACCCATGAGACTGTACCCATGAATTGTGTGTGAAAGATTCGTTGAGGAGGTAAAAAAAAAAATTCTCTGAAATATATTTTCATGTATGCTATTGATTTATGAAATGAAAAGTAAAACGACGGCTACTCTTTGAGGGTTGTTGCATGTACTGTAGGTGCCTATGTGGGCGCATGTTAAGTAATCAATTTACACAAATTTCCCTATCTGACAGCTGCTGCGACTGGCAGGGTGTGGCTAAATTCCAGCTATGTGTTCCTACCCTAATAATCTGATGGCCAAGTAATGTTATTGTAGAACATTAATTATTCTCTAATAAATACTATTAAACACAGTTTCCCTGTTTCTCGTCAGTTCTCAGATATGCTGCTGTACACACGGAAGGGCCTGAGCTGCACCAACCAATTTCGGGTACATGGACGGCTCCCGCTACATGGTATGCTGGTGAGTAAAAATTCTCTTTTATTTTTTTTTATTTGACTTCTTACAAGGGCACTGTAAACCCCCAAAACAACGATCACACTTCAAATCATTGCCCGATCCCTGGTCTTCTCGAATGCGTCACTGTTACATTTTACTAACCCTCGATGTGATGTACTCCAGCCCTCAGCATGCGCTATCTGTCACATTTACGTTTTCCATGTATTAATGTTTCCCTTCTTCTCTATGCCTGTCACTAAAATTTCAGCTGATGATTCTGGATCCTCCGGTGAGTAATTGCCTTAACCGCGCTTTATGGCCTTGTGTTAGGTGACCCTCCATCTGACTGTAAAAGTGTCTTGCGCTTGTATTGCCATTTCGTCTGGTGATACCGGATGCCATATGCCGTGTATTTGTATTGTCAGCATGTCACCGTTCATCCTTCATCTCTATCTGTATGGTCACTGTCCACAGGCTGAGGACAGTCACAGCGCTGTCCCGCACTGCTTTACTATCTACTCCGCACAGACAACTATAGGAGTGGCTGCCAGGTGAGACTATAGGCATCTTTGAAACAAGGCTCATGTCCATTATCAGGAATATAGATTTTAGGAAGGTTGGTTATTTGGCTTGCTTAGATGAAACTTGAATGGAATCTGTCATATTGTACATGAAGTCAGATCTGTGGACAACGGGGTATGGAGAAGGAGAAGCTGAGCAGAATGATATTTAGGATTGCTGGAAAAGATTCAGTATAACTTGTATGTGATTATTGAAATCCTCGGTGTTTGGAAGTATGAGTCCAGGTGTGCTGTACTCAGTGACTGACTGATATCACCATACAGGGTAGTAGACTGTCAATCACTGAGTAGGACCACCCCCTGGACTCCTATGCAGATCTCATACCATTTTCCCCTTGATTTACAGTAAATGTACATAGTATATTGAATAACTCGGTGCGGCGCTGCATTCATTTGCATAACATGTCCTGTGTGTAACATGTACAGTGGGGAAAAAAGTATTTAGTTAGCCATCAATTGTGCAAGTTCTCCCACTTGAAAAGATGAGAGCGGCCTGTAACTGACGTCATAGGTAGATCACAACTATGAGAGTCAAAATGAGAAAACAAATCCAGAAACTCACCTTGTTTGATTTGCAAGATTTATTTTTCAAATTATGGTGGAAAATAAGTATTTGGTCACCTAAAAACATACAAGATTTCTGGCTCTCACAGACCTGTAACTTCTTCTTTAAGAGGCTCCTCTGTCCTCCACTCATTACCTGTAGTAATGGCACCTGTTTGAACTTGTTATTAGTATAAAAGACACCTGTTCACAACCTCAGTCACACTACAAACTCCACTATGGTGAATACCAAAGAGAAGGTTACCAGAAACAAAATTGTAGCCCTGCACCAGGCTGGGAAGACTGAATCTGCAGTAGGCAAGCAGCTTGGTACTGTGGGAGCAATAATAAGAAGATGAAAGACATACAAGACCACTGATTATCTACCTCGACCTGCGGCTCCACGCAAGATCTCACCCCATGGGATCAAAATGATCACAACAACAGTGAGCAAAAATCCCAGAACCACACGTGGGACCTAGTGATTGACCGGCATAGAGCTGGGACCACTGTAACAAAGGCTACCTTCAGTAACACACTATGCCGCCAGGGACTCACATCCTGCAGTGCCAGACGTGTCCCTTTGCTTAAGCCAGTACATGTCCGGGCCCGTCTGAAGTTTGCTAGTGAACATTTGGATTATCCAGAAGAGTATTGGGAGAATGTCATATGGTCTCATGAAACCAAAGTAGAACTGTTTTGTAGAAGCAAAACTTGTCGTGTTTGGAGAAGACAGAATGCTGAGTTGCATCCAAAGAACACCATACCTACTGTGAAGCATTGAGGTGGCAACATCATGCTTTTGGGCAATGGGACCAGGATGACTGATCCGTGTACATGAAAGAATGAATTGGGACCATGTATTGTGAGATTTTGAGTGCAAACCTCCTTCCATCAGCAAGGGCATTAAAGATGAAACGTGGATGGGTCTTTCAGCATGATAATGATCCCAAGCACACCGCCAGGGCAATATGAGAAGCATATAAAGGTCCTGGAGTGGCCTAGCCAGTCTCCAGATTTCAACCCCATAGAAAACCTTTGGAGGGAATTGATCGTCCATGTTGCCCAGTGACAGGCCCAAAACATCACTGCTCTAGAGGAGATCTGTATGGAGGAAAGGGCCAACATTTCACCAACAGTGTGTGCCAACCTTGTGAAGACTTACAGAAAACATTTGACCTCTGTCATTGCCAACAAAGGAGATATAACAAAATATTGAGATGAACTTTTGTTAATGTCCAAATATTTATTTTCCACCATAATTAGAAAAATAAATCTTGCCAAGTCAGACAAGATGACTTTCTGGATTTTTTTCTCATTTTGACTCTCATAGCTGTGATCTACCTATGATGTCAATTACAGGCCTCTCTCATCTTTTCAAGTGGGAGAACTTGCACAATTGGTGGCTGACTAAATATTTTTTTTGCCACTGTACCTGCCATCTTCTCCTCTATACTGATGATCTCTTTGTCCTTCTGAATGTCCCTTTCAGCACCCAGGTGGATATGAGGCGCTGGTTGGATGACCTGAATGCGGCCATCAGTCGGGCTCCAAGATACAGTGAACTTTCTGCCCTATCACTTCAGCGTGAGTCTTTAATAAATGACCTGTTCTCCTATAATATAACTCCATTATGAAGGTAATATACGGATTCTGGGGGCTGACTCACATTTATCTCTTTATCCAATGCTTTATTTGGTTGTGAAACGCGTCACAGATTTGTTGGTGTATTTTTTTAAATTGTCACAAAGCTGCAATAAAGACACTATAATGGGCTGTTCCTATCTATCTATTCACTCTTTTAATCATATTTGTCATCATTATTTTGAGATGAAACCGTTATTATTGCTTGCAGTCCTTGTAGAGTCACAGAGAACTGGATACTGCACTGCTCACTATGTCAGACTCTGCTTAGCTGCAGCCAGATGACAGCATATTATCTTTTTATACCAAATATCCACAGAATAGGTGATAACTTATTGATGGGTGGGAGTCTGACCGCTGGGACTTGCACCGGTTGTCAAAATGGGGGGCTATTATCCCCATTGCAATGGAACAGAAGTGCACATACTCAATCGCCACTCCATTAATTCTGCATAGGGCTTCCGGAAAAAGGCGAGCACAGCATTGACAGCCACATAGGGAATTAACTGAGCTGCTGTCTAGCATGCTCACTGTCTCTCTGTTGTAGACATGATAAAAGTGCCCCATTCTACCTATCTGCATGGGTCTCAGCAGTACGACCCTACTAATCAATGAGTTATCACCCATCCTGTGGATAGGCCGTAACTTGTTTTCATTAGAGACCCCCTTTAAGCTTATCCAGGGTTTTGTTTCATTCATGGTGTGTCCATCTCTCCCCAGAACCGGTTCTCCAAGTACCAGGACAGAACCATCATCCAAACACACTCAGCCATGTTTGCTGGTATCGAAACCAGAGTGTGTCGCTGACTGATCACATCACTATGATGGAGGTAACATACAGGGCTCGGTATAAGACCTTATTCACACGAGTATGTCCATTTAGGGTGGCCAAAGACATGGGATATGAGTTTTGCAGGGACCCGCTGTTAATCTACGGTAATTTATACAGGCCAGTGCTATGTCCAATCTTTACAGTTGACCGACCATTTTTCCGATACTGACTTATGTCAGGATTTGTAGCATGCATCTCCAGTACTGGTATTTCCCACTTGCCTGTCATTAATAATTAATGTGGTTCCTTCTGTCTAGAATCAGCTTTCTGGTTACTTGCTTCGTAAGTTTAAGAACAGCAATGGCTGGCAGCGGCTCTGGGTGATCTTCACCAATTTCTGCCTTTACTTTTATAAAACGCATCAGGTAAAGAAATAAGGTTACAGAGTAATTCTACATGCGAGAGTCATTATCACATTGTGTTCTTCATGAAGGTATTTGATTTTGAACACGGTCTATGGCTATAGACATTATGGATCATTAAAGGGAATTTGTCAGCAGGTTTTCTCAATCTAAACTACGGCCCCCGCTTTAATTCCTCTTTTACAGCGGTCTAGCAATCTGTATACAAGTCCCCAACCCCTCTGCAGATCCCAAAAAGTAACTTTTTATATCCCCCCCCCCCAATATGGCGCTAGCTGGTCTTGCTTCAGCGCCTCCTCTTTTCCTGCAGTCGCCGTTTTCTTGTCACGCTTCATGTGGATGACGTGTCCTGCGCCATGTACACAGTGTCCCTAATCTCGCTCCTGCACAATTGTACTTCACTCTGCCCACTGTAATGTGCATTTGCTGGAAAAGGCAAACAAGCCCTCTTGACCCAGAAGCTGGCAGATGCGCATTAACAGGACTTTGATCTGCCCTCAGCAGTGAGATTAGGGGCACTGTGTACATGGCGTAAGACACGTCATCCACACGAAGAGGGACAGGAAGACTGCGATTGCGGGGAAAGAGGAGCCGCCAAAGCGAAACCAGCAGCGCCCATCAGACTGCACCGCACCATATGGGGGGATTATGAAAGGTATTTTTTGGGGGATATGCAGCGGGGTGATGAAGATTTATGTACAAGTTGCTAGACAGATGTAAAAGAGACATTAAAGGGAATCTGTGACCCATATTTAGTGATATCATGTAAAGATATCACTAAAGTGTGTCCCATAAGGATTCTAGTAGGGCTTTTGACTCCAACACCCCCCGACCCCGCACCTTTCAGGCATAAATACCTTTTTAGCTTGTTGGGGATGCATGCAAATCGCCGCGGTCCGGTCCGATGGGTGTGGTTTAGTGGTCTTCTCCCCCCCACCTCGGCTTGTTTCACGTAATCTTCCTCTGTGAATACCACAGACACCGTTGGTTTCCGCGCTTGCGCAATGTGAAGGCCCCGGCGCCTGTGCAGTATGCTTTGCCAAACTGTGGGTGAAGCATAAAATCGCTACTGCGCAAGCGCCGGTATTTTCCAGCGCGGTCTATGCCCCGGAAGTCTTCACATGCAGGATACACTTCCGGGGCATAGACCGCGCTGGAAAATACCGGCGCTTGCGCAGTAGCGATTTTATGCTCCGCCACAGTTGGGCAAAGCATACTGCGCAGGCGCCGGGGGCCTTTACATTGCGCAAGCGCTGAAACCAACGGCGTCTGTGGTATTCACAGACAAAGATTACGTGAAGCAAGCCGAGGAGGTCGGGGGGGAGAAGACCACTAAGCCACGCCCATCGGACCGGACCGCGGCGATTTGCATGCATCCCCAACAAGCTAAAAAGGTATTTATGCCTCAAAGGTGCGGGGTCGGGGGAGTCAAAAGCCCTACTAGAATCCTTATGGGATGCACATTTTAGTGATATCTTTACATGATATCACTAAATATGGGTGACAGATTCCCTTTAAAGGCGATGGCCATACATACATACATACATAGGGAAAATCTGGTGACCGGCGCCATTTGTGTACATGACAGACCCTAGCTCAGGAATTCTGATCTTGGAATCAAAGAACAAGAAAAAGATCACGCCCATAATCAAGGAGCACCTCAAACATGTATAAAAAACATGACACTTTATTACACAGCTATAATACAACAGCCAAAAAAAAAAAACACATGATATTAAAAACATTTAAAAAAGAGAAATCCTGTTCAAAATCATGCCCTATAATAAAGGCAATGATAACCCCACACCTGAAAATCTCCCCTGAACATCACAAAAGATATATATAGGAACCGCTACAGGTGGTCCAACATTCACCACTGGGATACTAATTAGACAACTCTGGGAGAGATCAAAAAACAGCTGCTATGTCACATCAATGTTGCATGAATTTATAACTAATACAGTTACAAATAATTGCTGTCATTCAGACCCAGATATGAAAAGTAGATTAAATATATAAAAGTCCCAGCAAGGGACTAAGAATGGATACCAAAAAAATACCCCAGAAGAACTAGATAGTATACACAGTAATTTTAAAGTGCATGTAGCTGAAGCCTATAACTAGTGCCATATGGGTCCAATAAAGCAAGCATCCAAATATCAAGGAGAAAAGGGTATGCCAGAGAGAAGGCAATAATAGTCACACTCAATCCAGACTTTTTAAACAATCGCCAGGAAATAATAAGACTGGCAAACTGCAATACAAGAGATAGATAAACAAACCTATTCCCAAAGCAAAAAAAGTTCACACATCAGTTACATGTGGAGCCAAAGATGCGAGCCAGGGCCCTGGCAAGGGGGAGAGAGGGGGGGGATAAATTCCCACGCGTATCGCCACAGATTGTGGCTTCCTCAGGGAAGGAATTCTTTACATGCCCTTAGTGAGCCCTCCTGTCTTTTTGGAATATATTAAGTGGTGCCCTCCAGATGTATGCTGTTTTTACATGAACAATTTAATAAATGATAAAAGGCCAAATACAGTTATGTATGTTAATAAATGTAATGAATATCACAAATGACAAATGCATGACATACAGATGGTGGCGCCTATCTGAGGTATTTTTTGTGCACTTATTGACTTACAATCAGGAAGACTGATCTGAGAAGCTTATCGCGGTAGAGCATGCTGCACATTTTTTTATGCAATTGGTCCAAGTGTATAAACGTTAATGTGAACTACCACATTGACTCGCATTAGTCAGTATGCTATCTGGTTTGCAAACTGTTGGCCAACACATGGACTGATTTATTCGCTTGTCTAAACGAACCCTTATTGTGCTTCTATGGACAAGACATGCTGTAAGTAATGGATGATGTGTGTTCTCAGGAAGATGCTCCTCTCGCCTCATTGCCGCTGCTCGGATACACCGTAAGCATCCCATCCTTCTCTGATCCTGTCACCTGCCTTCACGTATTCAAACTGAATTTCAAATCCCATGTATACTTCTTCAGAGCGGACAGCGATTATACATGGAGGAGGTATGACTGTAATGCTGCTACTGTTTTTGCACTCTGTACAAACAGACATCCCTAATATTCTTATATTGGAACAGAAATGGGAAGCTGTCAGGTGATTGATGTTGCACAAACCACAAGCAGCATGAATCACAACCTGGCTACTAGTGACGGACGAGTGTGCTGGGATAAGGTGTTATCTGAGCACGCTTGTGTGCTCATCGAGTATCTTCAGAGGGCTCAAATAATATGTTTGAGTCCCCGCGGCTGCATGTCTCATGGCTGTTAGGCAATCCCTGCATGTGTGGCGGCTGCTGGGGAAGATTTAAACATATTTTTCGAGCACGCCGAAGACACCCTGTTAGCACACTAGCGTGCTCAGATAACACCTTATCTGAGCACGTTTCCTCATCACTACTGGTTAAACAATTGCAGTCAGTTACATTATTCTCTGAAACGCGGGTGTTTCACAGAAAAAATACTTTAAAGATCCGGCCAGAGCCAAGCCTAGTCCAGCTCTTCCCAGTGCTGCGGAAGGTGAATGAAACATCTCTCCCTATTTACACGAGAGGGCGAGACCTGTTAACAGCAGCGGTGCTGTGAAGAGACAGTCCGTAAAAAGCCTAGTCCAGCTCTTCCCAGTGCTGCGGGAGGTGAATGAAAGATCTCTCCCTATGTACACGAGAGGGTGAGACCTGTCAATCAACAGCAGCGGTGCTGTGAAGAGACGGCCTGGGATAGGACCAGACTAGTCTGGTCTCTGGCTATTGTCCCCGGCCACATCTTCAAAGTATATTTTCTCTGAAACACCGGAGCTGTACTGTGCTATAGTTGGCCGCAATCGTGCAGCCAGTCAGAGATTCATGCTGCCTGCAGTGTGTGATGCATGAATCACCCACAGTAAACTCCCAAGTCATTGGGTTTTACTAATAAATTATTAAACCTACTCTAGTTGTAGACTTCAGATTTCAGTCTTGCGCTCCTGTCCTGGTTGCAAACTATAAGAGGTAGAGACTTTTTCTTGCTAGTCAGAAAATATGATAATTGAAGTATGCACCTTTACACATTCTATGATCCCACCTGCCTTGGCTATCCCACATGCCTATGATCCAAAGTCCTTTGTATGTTAGTTTTACCCACTGTGTTAAGTGTTATTTTGTGACACCTGTTGGAATTCACAATTACCGTATATACTCTATAGTGACTGTTCAGGTAGAGGGCGCGCACTAAACACGTCATCGCGCCCTCTGACCTGAACGTCACAGCCAGAGGACGCAGAAGACAGAGCGGCGCGCGGTGGTGGAACGGGGACAGGTGAATATTGCATGGCTCCCCCTGTCCTACTTACCCCCTCCTGGTGCGGTCTCTGCACTTCCCTGCTTCTCCGATGGTCTCCGGCATCGGCAGCTTGTTCCTGTGTTCAGCGATCATGTGGTACTACTCATTAAAGTAATGAATATGCGCTCCCCATCTATGGGAGTGGAGTCCCGTGCATATTCATTACTTTAATGAGCGGTACCACGTGACCGCTGAACACAGGTAGAGCTGCTGGCGCCGGAGACCATCTGAGAAGCAGGAAAGTGCTGAGACCGCGCCAGGAGCGGGGGAGGGAGTATGATGTGACAGCCGCACTCCCCCGCCGACCCCCTGGGACAATGGCTCGAGTATAAGCCGGGAGGGGCACTTTCAACCTAAAAAAATGGGCTGAAAATCTCGGCTTATACTCGAGTATATACGGTAATTCTAATCTGATCTATCAGTGTGGCTTTAATCATAATTTTCTACTACAGATCTCTGGGGTTTCTACTCAGACTGTATTTGCACATAAGGAGTTTGGTGCATTCATTTTAATTTTTGGTTTTATAACTGAAAAATCCACAGTAGATCTGTCATTTGTGAGTATGTGAAAGCAGGATCACATCCTGGGGTCGCCCAGCATTCCCAGAAATATGCCATTACGAAACCGCTGTGCAGAATTTTTCAGCTACATTACAATTAAAGACACATATATATGTGTGTGTGTGTGTTTCAATGAAATATCAGAGCTTTGGAATGCATGGTTTGGGTGAGTTATGACAGTCAGTGAGGTTTCTACACTTGTCTTTTACATGCTTTGATCAGACTGTAAATTAGCTGATAATGTCCCTTGTCTTCTGTATCTCCAGGTGGATGGAAGTGATCAGGCGAGGAGTGAGCTCTCCAGGGAAGATCGGACACTTAACTGAGGATGGGATCATTGGTGATTTGACCCCTTGACAAACTAATTATAGCTTGAAATGAGGACATGTATATACATGAACAATAAACAGGCAATTTGCAAAGAATGGAATGTGCATGGGGTCAGAAATGGGGCCAATTAGAAGAACATCTTGTCAGGAATTACTAAGAGCAGAAAGATTACATATACCCACATGTTTTGAACTGTCTTTCCTAAATTCCTCTACAACAATGCAATCATATCGCAAATGATTCTTAATGAGAAAACAGCAGCAACCTGAAAATCCATAAAACAAAACCATTGCTTATTATTGTACAACTTTATAATCCAGTTTGTGAGCTGCAATAGTAAGCACGTATGGCTTACAAGTGGCTAGTAAAACTGGTTTCTACGAGAATAACAGGCTGCACTTATAGTATTGCTCACAACATATGCAAGTGAAACATCTATAGTAATGTATGTATTTAAAGGGAGTTTATCAGTCCAGGCTGACAGTACTAAGCACATATTCTCAAAGGGAATATGGCCCCTAAAAAAAAAAATAAATAAAATCACACCTTAAGGTCTCATTCGCAAGTCCATGTTTAAACACAGAGTTGTGTGAAAAAGTTTGTTCCCTTCTTGATTTCCTATTCTTTTGCATGTTCGTCACGCTTAAATGTTTCAGATCACCAAACAAATTTAAATATTAGACAAAGTTAACACAAGTAATCACAAAATACAATTTTTAAATGAAGATCTTTATTATTAAGAGAAAAAGAAATCCCAACCTACATGACCCTGTGTGAAAAAGTGATTGCCCCTAAACCTAATAACTGGTTGGGTCACCCTTAGCAGCAACAACTTCAATCAAGCATTTGCGATAACTGGCAATGAGTCTTTTACAACTTCCTGGAGGGATTTTGGCCCACTCAACTTTGCAGAATTGGTGTAATTCAGCCACATTGAAGGGTTTCCGAGCATGAACTGCCTTTTTAAGGTCATGCCACAGCATCTCAATCGGATTAAGGTTATGACTTTATCTAGGCCTCTCCAAAGTCTTAATTTTGCTTTTCTAAAGCCATTCAGAGGTGGACTTGCTGGTACGTTTTTGGATCATTGTACTGCTGCATAACCAAAATGTGTTTCAGCTTGAGGTCACGAACAGATGGCCAGACATTCTCCTTCATGATTTTTTGGTAGACAGCAGAATCTATGGTTCCATTTACCACAGCAAGTCTTCCAGGTCCTGAAACTGCAAAACAGCTCCCGACCATCACACTACCCACCACCATTTTTTACTTTTGGCATGATGTTCTTTTTCTGAAATGCTGTTACTTCTACAACAGATGTAATGGGACATAGACCTTCCAAAAATTCAACGTTTGTCTGTCACGATGTGACTTGGCCCTGTGTGACGCGTCCCGAAGATTGGTCGGTAACTAAAACAACCAAGACAGACAAGGGGACACAGTTACAACGGTGGGCCCTTCAATAGGGAATGGGGAAGAGGACACTTCCTGCCCTCCCCTAAGAAAGAAGCCTGAACTCTCCCCACCTTCCCTATACAGGTTCTTTCAACTGTCGCCGACCAGGATACCTCAGCCCTCACTCACCCTGCACCTATCCCTCAGTAGGGAATTGGTAAGTGCGGACACTGGTCCCACCCCTGCACTAATACAACACAAGGGAAAATAACGGACAGGGAAAAAGAAACTTAGCTTTCTGTGCTGCCAATGCTCCGAGGCAGCAGAGTCAGGCACCCGAACTCAGCTTTCAGCAGAAACACCACTGCTCCAGATAAGCTGCAAAAAGCACTGCTCCAGATAGCTCCTCTCTTCTCAAAGGTTGGTTTGCAAAGGACCTGCTATTACCAACAGTCAGCTGGTGTACCAGGTGACCTTGTATAGGAAGGCGGGAGTGGTCTTCACTAGCAGACTAAACACGTAGTAACACCAGCGGCCACCGGGGGCAAAAAACGATATTAACCCCCGATGGCCTGAAAGGAAAAAAGTTTATATCAGAGAATCCAGAATCTGACAGATCCAAAAATGGATCGTGACATTGTCTCATCAACAGAGTATTCTCCCAAAAGTCTTGAGGATCACCAAGATGTTTTCTGGCAAAACTGAGATGAGTCTTTATGTTCTTATTGTTGAGCAGTGGTTTTCATCTTGGAACTCTGCCATGCAGGCCATTTTTGCCCAGTCTCTTTGTTATGGTGGAGTCATGAAAAATGATCTTAACTGAGGCAAGTGAGTCCTGCAGTTCTTTGGATGTTGTTGTATGGTCTTTTGTGACCTCTTGGATAAGTTGTCACTGTGCTCTTAGGGTAATTTTGGTCTGCCGGCCACTCCTGGGAAGATTCACCACTGTTCCATATTTTCGCCATTTGTGAATAATGACTCTCACTGTGGTTCACGTTCGCTGCAGTACCAAAACTTGAGAAATTGCTTTATAACCTTTTTCAGACTGATAGATCACAATTACTTTGATTCTCATTTGTTCCAGAATTTGGATCGCAGCATGATGTCTAGCTTGTCAATTCTTTCAGCGGTTTTAGAGCACTTTTCACACATTAATATGGGTCTGACATCAGTGAGGTAACGGAGTTCATTGGCTATGAGCTCAGCTCAGCTTACTTTTCTCAAGACACAGCGAGGCACTGAGCTGTGCTAGCACATGCAGCTCACTGGCTCTGCTGCCTGGCATGCTGAACGCTCTTCATCATGCCATCATTCAGCGTGCCAAGTACATGTAGCAGAGCTACTCGTCATGGGACAAACGGGTTATTATCTTCTCCTCAGAGAGGTGAGGAATATGGTTGTTTATTTTTTTAAACCCTTTTACAGGGGACAGGGGCATCGGAGTTTTAACTTCAGCATCTGGGACAAGTGAGGGATATGGTTGTTTATTATTTTTAATTATTTAACAAGGAACATGGGCTTCAGTGGATTGGGCCTAAAGGTGAGTATAACTTTGTTTTATTTTTAAAGAAAAATAAATTGTCAGCGTCTTTATTTCAAATAAAGGACTTTATTCAGGGTGTATTTCATTTATAATATAACTATGAGGTTAGTAATGAGGGACTCTAGTAGACACCTCTCCATTACTAACCCCTGGGCTTGATGTCAGCTGCCCTTACAAAGGTGCCCCCAACCCTATTACCCCACTTGTCAACGCAACAGGGCAAATGGGAAGAGCTAGGCTAAGCGTCAGAATTGGCGCATCTTATGGATGCGCCTTTTCTGGGGCGGCTTAGAGTGGATGTTTTCAGTCTGGGATGGGGCCAATATCCATGGCCCCTTCCTAGGCTGTTAAGATCAGCCCTCATCTGTCTGCCTAGCCTTTGCTAGTTATTAATTATAGGGGATCCTATGTCTTTTTTTTTTTTTTTTTGTGTCCCTCATTGTAATAGCCAGTAGAGGCTAAGTATACAGCTGTGAGCTAATATTAATTGGGAAGTTCCATGGGTATTACCCCTTTGCCAGGCTATAAACATCAGCCCCCAGCTGTCCGCTTTCCCTCTGCTGGTTAATAAAATTTTGTGAAATCCAACGCCATTTTTTTCAGATCTTTATTCAGTTATTAAATACATGTACAGTAAGCTGCACACGCACTGCACTAATTATGTATGTCAGTGACATCTTTATATCTATTCTATATAATATATAGAATAGATAGATATAAAGATGTCAGTGACATATATAATACAAACAGATGTCAGTGACCTACATAATACACACATATAGATCTATACCAAATCCCGTCCGTCCCATAGGTAGTAAAAATTACCCCAAGACAGAAAAAGCACTATGCACAAACATAATAAAAACATGAATTTATTGAATAATATTAAAAAACAAACAAACATGGAAAACCTCTGTTACAAGACACATGCATAGCTATATAAATCCAAAAGATCGATAATATTGGACAATGGAGAGATCATCAATGCTAAACAATGGATGAAAATACTATGGAAAAAATATGATGGAAAAACTATATTACCATGAGGTAAGCCAAATAAATATAAACCTGTAGCTCAGATAGCAATCATGGTTATTACTAAATTAGAAAAGGCTCCTCATGGACACCATACCAAAAATAGCACAACTCACTCTCCCTTCAAATGTCCGATACCGCTAGGTAGCGATTCTTGCAACACAATTAATTATAAGTGCCCCAACCAAATTAATAGCACTACTATGTAAAAAATCTGTGTTTGCAGATAATGCTATACCCGCGATCAGCAACAATTAAAGCACAACTTGCTTACATGGATGTGAGTAGCAGCGTGTCCCACTCCCCGACACACGCCCCCTGAGGAAGAGGACTAAACGCGCGTCGGGGAGTGGGACACGCTGCTACTCACATCCATGTAAGCAAGTTGTGCTTTAATTGTTGCTGATCGCGGGTATAGCATTATCTGCAAACACCGATTTTTACATAGTAGTGCTATTAATTTGGTTGGGGCACTTATAATTAATTGTGTTGCAAGAATCGCTACCTAGCGGTATCGGACATTTGAAGGGAGAGTGAGTTGTGCTATTTTTGGTATGGTGTCCATCAGGAGCCTTTTCTAATTTAGTAATAACCATGATTGCTATCTGAGCTACAGGTTTATATTTATTTGGCTTACCTCATGGTAATATACACTCACTGGCCACTTTATTAGGTACACCATGCTAGTAACGGGTTGGACCCCCTTTTGCCTTCAGAACTGCCTCAATTCTTCGTGGCAGAGATTCAACAAGGTGCTGGAAGCATTCCTCAGAGATTTTGGACCATATTGACATGATGGCATCACACAGTTGGCGCAGATTTGTCGGCTGCACATCCCTGATGCGAATCTCCCGTTCCACCACATCCCAAAGATGCTCTATTGGATTGAGATCTGGTGACTGAGGAGGCCATTTGAGTACAGTGAACTCATTGTCATGTTCAAGAAACCAATCTGAGATGATTCGAGCTTTATGACATGGCGCATTATCCTGCTGAAAGTAGCCATCAGATGTTGGGTACATTGTGGTCATAAAGGGATGGACATGGTCAGCAACAATACTCAGGTAGGCTGTGGCGTTGCAACGATGCTCAATTGGTACCAAGGGGCCCAAAGAGTGCCAAGAAAAAATTCCCCACACCATGACACCACCACCACCAGCCTGAACCGTTGATACAAGGCAGGATGGATCCATGCTTTCATGTTGTTTACGCCAAATTCTGACCCTACCATCCGAATGTCGCAGCAGAAATCGAGACTCATCAGACCAGGCAACGTTTTTCCAATCTTCTACTGTCCAATTTCGATGAGCTTGTGCAAATTGTAGCCTCAGTTTCCTGTTCTTAGCTGAGAGGAGTGGTACCCGGTGTGGTCTTCTGCTGCTGTAGCCCATCTGCCTCAAAGTTCGACGCACTGTGCGTTCAGAGATGCTCTTCTGCCTACCTTGGTTGTAACGGGTGGCAATTTGAGTCACTGTTGCCTTTCTATCAGCTCGAACCAGTCTGCCCATTCTCCTCTGGCATCAACAAGGCATTTCCGGCCACAGAACTGCCGCTCACTGGATTTTTTTTCTTTTTCGGACCATTCTCTGTAAACCCTAGAGATGGTTGTGCGTGAAAATCCCAGTAGATCAGCAGTTTCTGAAATACTCAGACCAGCCCTTCTGGCACCAACAATCATGCCACGTTCAAAGGCACTCAAATCACCTTTCTTCCCCATACTGATGCTCGGTTTGAACTGCAGGAGATTGTCTTGACCATGTCTACATGCCTAAATGCACTGAGTTGCCGCCATGTGATTGGCTGATTAGAAATTAAGTCTTAACACACAGTTGGACAGGTGTACCTAATAAAGTGGCCAGTGAGTGTATTTTTTCCATAGTATTTTCATCCATTGTTTAGCATTGATGATCTCTCCATTGTCCAATATTATCGATCTTTTGGATTTATATAGCTATGCACGTGTCTTATAACAGAGGTTTTCCATGTTTGTTTGTTTTTTAATATTCAATAAATTCATGTTTTTATTATGTTTGTGCATAGTGCTTTTTCTGTCTTGGGGTAATTTTTACTACCTATGGGACGGACGGGATTTGGTATTGTTAAAAGGCACTTGATTATTATTGGTTGGATTTCATGTTGATCTAACATATAGATCTATGTATTGTATTTCATTGGGTCACGCTGTAATTTTACTGTACGCGGGTTTATCAGGTTTTTCAAGGAGATGGGCATGTAAAAATCTGACCGCACATGCATGGTCCCTGCGCTGAGTGATTTTTTTTATTTTTTTTCCTCCAGTCACCTTCCACTACAGCAGCATTGGAGGATGTCTCCCTGACCTAATGGGGCCCAGGAAATACAAAAGATGTTAAATACCCCTCCTCTTCCTACAACCTCCAGCCTCCAGTGTTTTTCTTGTCCCCTATGGGGCATGAAGAGATTCTAATGGTGTTGCCGTGGCCGGCGATCTGGAGCACCCTACGTCTCACCTATCATGCCCGGCAGACGAGGTCAGGCCTCTGCTTTCCTCCTCTATGGGCTGCTCCCATCTCCACGATCCGTGCAGCTCGGGACCTCTCCCGCCCCTCCTGCGCTCCCTCGGGGGGTAAAGCGGGGCAGTGATGTGCAGCCAGGGTCCTCCCATAGCTCCCCGGCATCTTCCTCCCTCTGTGCTGCGGAATCCGGAGTTCGCGCGCACCAGTAGTGGCGTCAGGCCGAACTTCCTGTCTACTTCCTGCACACTTGGGGCGCACCTTGGGGTCCCCCCCCCGTTGGACCTGGGGGGAGGAGCACAGAACCAGCTGGAGACCGCGGTTTATTTAAATCCTGGTTGAGGGAGCCACCAGGTAAGACGCATTGGTCAACAGCATTTTTGGTGCCAAAGATATTTCATCGAATTTAGGGTATTTTTGGGGTGCTGATTCTGAATATGTCATCAGTTTTGCCAGATTGGCTCAAGTTTTTGAGATTTTTGGTATCTTATTTATAGCACTTGTTGGTAAATGCGACGCATCATCTCATTAATTTCTTTGGATTAGTACTTGAACTGAGCAGTTCTCAATATAGTTTTGTGTTAATTAGTGTTCTAAAAGTTTGTTCATAGCTTGATTTTTGCACTAACTTTATGTTGTTGTCTGTTTTCCAGTGAAAAGCATGAACTCATCATGAAGAAGTTGTCTTAACGATCCAGACTCATTCTGTTACATTTGTGGTGAATATACACTGCCAAAACATAGAAGAAACATAACAGACTTCGTAAAAAAAGTGTATTTTGCCTATTTTGGGGTTATGCTTGGGGACCAAGACAAGTTTTGGGCACCACACATAGTGTGCAAAGCATGTATCGAATTATTACGAAAATGGAGCAAAGGACAAAGAAAAAGCTTCAAATTTGGTGTTCCAATGGTGTGGAGAGAGCCAAAAAATCATCATGATGACTGTTATTTATGGTAAACACAGGTACAGGCACATCTTCACAATGAGGGACAGGCCTTCTTGCAGATTCCATGTTACTCCCATTTTCGTTTCTTATGCTTATTGAATCCTTGCACTTGCACTGCACAGAAATAACAGTCATCATGATGATTTTTTGGCTCTCTCCACACCATTGGAACACCAAATTTGAAGCTTTTTCTTTGTCCTTTGCTCCATTTTCGTAATAATTCGATACATGCTTTGCAGACTATGTGTGGTGCCCAAAACTTGTCTTGGTCCCCAAGCATAACCCCAAAATAGGCAAAATACACTTTTTTTACGAAGTGTGTTATGTTTCTTCTATGTTTTGGCAGTGTATATTCACCACAAATGTAACAGAATGAGTCTGGATCGTTAAGACAACTTCTTCATGATGAGTTCATGCTTTTCACTGGAAAACAGACAACAACATAAAGTTAGTGCAAAAATCAAGCTATGAACAAACTTTTAGAACACTAATTAACACAAAACTATATTGAGAACTGCTCAGTTCAAGTACTAATCCAAAGAAATTAATGAGATGATGCGTCGCATTTACCAACAAGTGCTATAAATAAGATACCAAAAATCTCAAAAACTTGAGCCAATCTGGCAAAACTGATGACATATTCAGAATCAGCACCCCAAAAATACCCCAAATTCATTAAAATATTTTGGACACCAGAAAAAAAATTTTTTTTCGTTGACCTGTGTTATATATGTTCCCCTGTGACTGGACAGCGAGAAACCCTCCCTATCTGCATCTGCAGAGCCCAGCATTCACACTCCTGCCGTAAGTAGTGGGTGATGGTCCCTTGCTATCCAGACGTCATCACCTACAGGTTACTTTGTATGCCTTCTCTCTCTTTTGTTAGGGAGAAAAGGTCCCTATTTAATAACATAAATAACATTATTATATGTGGCGTTAATGTATATATAATAGTATGTTATTATGTTAGGAGCTACAGGTAGAAGATGGTGCTGTGGGACTAGTGTGTTGTCTGTAAAGTACTGTATGAAGACGCTGGAGGGTGAATATAAGAATGGGGGCACAGGGCTTATATATAAAGCACCACTCCAGCACTGAAAAATAACACTGGGGTGCTGCCTTAAGATCCCATGGGAGAACTATAACTCCCAGCATGTCCTACAGATCCTGTGGCATGCTGGGAGTTATAGTTCACCGCAGGATGTCAGTGATTTTTATGTGCTGCAATTACTAACCTTATAATTTATTCTTGTACAGGCTGCTGCTCACTGTGCTCAGTGCAGGTCCTGCAGTTAGGAAGCCACGCTGTGGTGAGGTAATGCAGCATCCCATGGCCGCACAGTGCCCTCTTATGTCATCACCACAGGTCATGCAAGAGGATGCTGCACTGTTTGTAGTGCGGTGTCTGCAGGACCTGTGATGACATCATGAAGAGGCAGGGCTTTGTGCGGTCATGTGCTGCTCCAGCCCGCCCTCTTCATGACCTCACCACAGGTCCTCCACAGGAGCATTCTGCATCCATCAGCACAGCCCTGGCTGTGCTGCCTGTAAGGTATGTGGCAATCCCTCCTGCTGCACTCTGCTCCTGCACCCTGCTCCTGCCCCCTCCACCACCGGACACAGATCTCCCCAGCTGCTGCAGGAATTGGTGCTGGGGAAACCATGTGGGTCTATCATTTGCTGCTCCCCACTCACTGCTCAGCTGACTGGGAAGCGGCTCATGAATATTCACTTCACTTTAAGCATCGGGACCAGCTGGATTCCTACAACAGGCAACATTTTTCTGCCTCCTGCGATCCCAGTGCGGTCTCACTCCACCGCTGCCCTCTCCCCACATGCTACATTCCGGTCATAAGACGCACCCACACTTTCCTCCCAAATTTGGAGGAAAAAAAGTGCGTCTTATGGTCAGAAAAATACGGTGGTACTTACCCAGGGATCGTCCGCTCGACCTCATCCAGAAGATCTCAAGGTTCAGAGACCGGAGGTCTCCATCCTTAAGGGATTCGATGTCCATCCTACGATCTCTTACTGTGTGCATCCAGACGGTCTCTTGGGCCCAAGCCCATACACATGTCCTACAATCCCATGTACATGGTATGCGAAAGTTCATCAGAATACACTGAACAAGAGAACTCCACTTCCCGGTCATGTGAAATCAGCTCTGTCATGGTGGCTAGACTATCGAAACCTCCAGAGGCGGATCAGCTTCCCCTGAGGACTCTCATTTCAGATGCCAGTCAAAGGGGCTGGGGTGCAGTTGTAGAAGGACCTTACTTCCAAGGGTTGTGGCCCCTAGACATCAGCTCAGCTCCTCGAATCTGAGAGCTGAAAGCAGTGGAGAAGGCATTAAAAGCTGCATCAGCTCTTATCCAGGATCACCATGTACGCGTCTATTCAGACAACATGACCACAGTGGCCTACCTCCGACATCAAGGAGGCACAAGATACGCCAGTCTAAAATTGATCGCGGCAAGGATTTTTTCCTGTGCAGAAAGACATCTGTTGTCCATATCAGCGATTCATCTGAAGGGAGCAGACAATACCCAAGCAAACTTCCTCAGCAGGAAAGACGTCCATCCGGAAGAATGGTGCCTGGATGAAGCGGTCTTCTTGTTTCTGACTTCGAGATGGGGGAGTCCAGATGTGGACCTGTTTGCAAATGGTCAAAACGCAAAGGTGGAAACATTCTTTCTCGTTCGCCTTATTGGGGGACACAGAGACCTTGGGTGTATGCTGCTGCCACTAGGAGGCTGACACTATGCACAAAAAAAGATAGCTCCTCCTCCGCAGTGTACACCCCACCGACCGGCAGAGAATTCCTCAGTTTAGCTTAGTGTCAGTAGGAGGTGGACACGGGTCTTTTATTAGACCCATATCTACCTCGTCGTGCGTCGTTCCTTTTCAGGTTCTACGGAGGGATACAGAGTGAAAAGTCACATCTGTACTCCCACATGGAGTCTGCAAGTACGGCGTGTACTGCCACCCCGTATCCTTGCAGTTCTCCGCGGCAGGACCAGCCAGACGGACACCGACACCAAGACGTGCCAGCGACTCCAGGGGTCCTTGTCGCCAGTCTCCCTCCCACTCGCCTACCAGAGCCTGTCGGTTGGATGAGACGCAAGACTTCTTCAGACAGGTAACGGATCGTGGATAGGTGAGTATTAGGCCCCGGCTTCATATTTATTTACCTGCTGCCCATTCCCGACGGTCACCTCTTCAATGGTCACAGGGGTAGGCGCTGCGGTCGCTCGCAGTCGCCACAAGGCTATAGGCAGCTCAATGTTGCTGGGCATCCCCCCCTTCCCTCCCCCCTTTCTGGGTACAGGGAGCACAGGGTTTTTTCCCATTGGGAGCGACTTGCGACTGCGGCGTCCCACTTTTTCGGACCTCCGCGCCGACCCCCTGCTGACAGGCGGCCGCCGCAACTAATTTAGGCCCCGGCTTCAGTTCGGGCCTACCGCTGCGTCGCGGCCACGCCCCCCGCCCCTTTCTTCTAAGCGGGCTTCTCTCCCGCTCTTCCCAGGCCCTCCCACCGCCTGTCCTTCACCTGCCCAGCCTGTTATTGGCTAGAGGGCGGTGAATCGTTAACCCTGCGTGGTGCTCCGCCCTCCCTCTCCTAAGGCGCACTTTTTCTCAGGACGGCGCCATTTTCCCAGCCTGTTAGCCGGGCACCAGCTCCTCACTGGACAGCATCTTCTCCAGCAGGTTTTTTCAGGAGGTCTGTCGGCCGGATTTCGCTCTGACCTGCATCCACTGACAGGTCGCAGAGCATCGCTTCTGGGGACACCGGACCGTGAGTAGCTCTGCACTGCAGACTGACCCTTCTCCGCCCTCTGTCCCCCAACCTTCCGGCATTACCTCAGCTTTTCACTATGTCTAAGTCTGATCGTACCCGCTCTACCGCCCCCCCCTGCACTTTAGTCAAGTACTTTGCATGTTCTTCGTGCAATCGCAAACTTCCCTCAGGCCAGTCCACTCCCCTCTGCCTGGATTGTAGCAATCCAATTCAGCCTGACGCCGTCCAGGAGCCATCTGCGGCCCCAGGTGAGAGTGAGCCCCCCATGCCTGGCTGGGCCTCCTCGCTATCTCAATCAGTGGCAGACCTCACCAGGGTGTCTCAGTCCCTGGTGGCCGTTCTTGATAAGTTGCCCCTGGACTCTTCAGCAGGGCCAAGCAGGTCCCAAATTGTTCCATCTGAATCAGCCAGCGGTAGTCGCAAAAGACCCAGGCAAGATTCCCAGCCGGAATCCTCTCCTAGTCCCATCTCACCGCATAGCCCTTCTCACCAGTCTCCCTCTCGGGCCTCCTCTCCCGAGTCAGGGGAAGCGCTTTCGGACAGGTCATCTGAGGGGATTTTAGAGCTGGATTCAGACCAGGATGCAAGCATGAAGGTCACAGTGCAGGACCTCATTGCTGCGATCCATCATACCTTCGATATTGCTGACTCCCCTGCGAAATCCTCAGATCAGGAGGTTTCGTTCAGACGGGCAGAAACTCCCTCCAGGGTTTTTCCTTTCCATTCCCAGTTTGGGAAAATTTTTACCAAGGAAAGAGAGGATCCGACCAGACGCTTTCAAAGAGGAAAACGTCTCGGCATACTCTACCCATTTGCTAAGGAGCTCACGGACAACTGGTCGGCCTCTCCCTCGGTCGATCCGCCCGTGTCCAGGCTATCCAATAACACGGTTCTCCCGCTTTCAGGCGTGGCGTCCCTAAAGGATTCTAATGACAGGATTATAGAATCCCTGGCGAAGTCTGCCTTTGAAGCGGCTTCAGCGGCGGTGTCCAATCTTTGCTTCATCCTGGACAGCAAAGACCATAGCCACGTGGGCAGACGACCTTCGGCAGGGCATCTTAGATAAGGCGCAACCGGAGCATTTGGCAAATCTCGCCAATCAGATCTCCCATGCTGGGGACTATCTTCTCTCCGCTTCCTTGGATGCTGCATCCTGTGCAGTTCAGGCGTCATGCAACGTTATTGCAATTCGACGTACACTTTGGCTAAAGGCATGGCAAGCGGACTTGTCTTCTAAAAAGTCCCTCACTAACCTGCCTTTTCAGGGGGTGCGCCTCTTTGGGTCCCAATTGGACCAGATTATTAAGGACGCCACCGGAGGCACGAGTTCACTCCTCCCTCAGTCCAAGCCTCGCAGACCCCCACTAAGGCGTCAGTTTCGACCCTTTCGGACTTTCCGCCGTTTCAATACGGCGGACAACTCCTCCAGCCAACAGAGACCGCAGGCTCGCCAGGAGAGAAGGAAAGTTTCCTTCAGACCCACTCCTTCCTGGCGACCCCACTCCTCCCAGGGCAGACCGACCAGATCTAGATCTGGACGGTCTACTTCAGCATGACTATCATCGGGCACGCGAAGGGCCTTTCCAATTGGGAGGTCGACTTCTTTCCTTCAGGGACGTTTGGCTGGCCGCCGTGGAGGACGCCTGGGTCAGGGAGGTCGTATCCTCAGGATACAAGATAGAGTTCGTCTCTCTCCCACGGGATCGTTTCTTCGAATCCCGGCCTCCAAAGGATCCAGCCTTGATCCCGGGGTTCTCTACAGCTATCGCCGCTCTCCTCAGTTCCGGGGTGATTGTGCCCGTTCCCGAATCGGAGCGCTTCACGGGGTTCTACTCGAACCTGTTTGTAGTGCCGAAAAAAGACGGCGCAGTTCGACCCATCTTGGATCTCAAGCTGCTCAACAAGAGGGTCCGCCTTCGCCACTTCCGCATGGAGTCGCTTCGCTCGGTCATCGCCTCCATGGAGGAGCAGGAATTCATGTGCTCAATAGACATCCAAGATGCCTATTTACATGTTCCAATTTTCTCCGGACATCAGAAGTTCCTGCGCTTTGCGATTCGACAGCACCACTACCAGTTTGTCGCACTGCCCTTCGGTCTTGCCACCGCTCCCAGAGTCTTCACGAAGATCATGGCTGCGTTGATGGCTTTGTTGAGAGTCAGAGGCCTCGTTCTTTTCCCGTACCTAGACGATATTCTGATCAAGGCTCCCTCATTCCAACAGGCTCACCAAAGTTTGTCAATCGTCCTGGACACTCTTTCCAATTTCGGGTGGATCGTCAACAGGAAAAAGTCCTGTCTGGTTCCTACCCAACGCCTGGTCTTTCTACGTCTTCTGTTCGACACTCGTCGGTCAAGGGTCTTTCTCCCACAAGAAAAGATTCTCTCTCTGCAGCAGGAAGTACGATCGCTGCAGACCTCGCGATTCCCATCCCTCCGTACAGCCATGAGGGTCCTGGGAAAGATGGTCGCGGCAATAGAGGCAGTTCCCTTTGCCCAATTTCACGCCAGGCCTCTCCAGCAGGCCATTCTGTCGAAATGGAACAGGTCGCCTCGGTCCCTGGATCGCCCTGTCCATCTTTCTTACCGGATCAAGCGGTCTCTCAACTGGTGGTTGTCGTCACCTCTCATTCTATCGGGTCGATCCTTCCTTCCCATTCACTGGCAGATAGTAACCACAGATGCCAGTCTCCTCGGTTGGGGTGCTGTGTTCCGCAACCACACTGTTCAGGGTCGATGGTCGGATCGGGAATCAGCGCTACCGATCAACATTCTGGAGATTCGAGCGATCCATCTTGCTCTGGTCCACTGGGAAAGGCTCCTCAAGGGACTGCCGGTACGGATTCAGACAGACAACGCCACAGCGGTGGCATATGTCAACCGCCAAGGGGGAACACGGAGTGTTTCAGCCCTGGCGGAGGTGTCCAAGATTCTTCGTTGGGCGGAGATTTCCGTCCCGACAATCTCCGCGGTTCACATTCCCGGCGTAGACAACTGGGCCGCCGATTTTCTCAGCCGCGAGGGTCTCGCGGCGGGAGAATGGTCCCTACATCCGGAAGTGTTTCATCTGCTCTGCCTTCGGTGGGGAACCCCGGATGTAGACCTCATGGCGTCTCGCCTCAACAGGAAAGTCCCACAATTCGTGTCCAGGTCTCGGGACCCTCTGGCAGTGGGCGCCGACGCCCTGGCCGTTCCTTGGTCCCAGTTCGAACTTCCCTACCTGTTCCCTCCTCTGCCTCTTCTTCCCAAGCTGTTGAAGAAGATCAAGGCAGAAGGACTTCCGGTCATTCTCATCGCCCCGAATTGGCCCAGAAGGTCTTGGTTCGCGGACATTGTCAACCTTCTCGCGGACGCCCCCTGGAAGCTTCCAGACAGAACAGATCTGCTGTCTCAGGGTCCGATTTGCCACCCCAATTCTCGGCCGCTCAATTTAACGGCGTGGCTGTTGAGACCGAGGTTCTGAAACGAGCAGGATTTTCCGACCACGTAATTCAGACCATGATCCGAGCCAGAAAGCCATCATCTTCCAAGATTTACTACCGTACTTGGAAGGCCTATTTCACTTGGTGTGAGACCAATGACGTCGCGCCCATGTCCTTTTCGCTCCCTTCAGTCCTAGCGTTTCTTCAGGCAGGATTGGATGCGGGGCTTGCCCTCAGTTCCCTGAAGGGTCAAGTTTCGGCGCTGTCCATTCTGTTTCAGAAAACGTTGGCTTCCCGTCCTCAGGTTAAGACCTTTCTTCAGGGCGTGGCTCACACGGTCCCGCCGTACCGGGCGCCCGTGGATCCATGGGATCTTAATCTGGTTCTTGAGGTTCTGCAAGGTCCGCCCTTTGAACCCCTCAGGGATATTTCCCTTTCTCTCCTTTCTTGGAAGGTAGCCTTTCTGGTGGCCATCACCTCCGTCCGGCGCGTGTCGGAATTGGCAGCTCTTTCGTGCCGCTCTCCCTTTCTGGTTCTCCACCAGGATAAGGTAGTTCTGCGGCCTCCGCCCTCGTTCCTTCCGAAGGTGGTGTCCTCGTTTCACCTCAACGAGGATATCGTGCTCCCGTCCTTTTGTCCGAATCCAACTCATCCCCGAGAGCGGTCCTTGAACAAGCTGGACCTGGTTAGGGCGGTAAGAGTCTATCTGTCTAGGACGACTTCCTTGCGAAAGACAGAGTCTCTTTTCATTATCCCTGATGGAGCGCGGAAAGGTCACCCGGCGTCAAAAGCCACCATTGCTCGCTGGATCAGATCGGCTATCCTGGAAGCCTACCGTGTTAAGCGTCGCGGAGCCCCTCCGGGTATCAGGGCCCACTCTACTCGAGCAGTGGGTGCCTCCTGGGCGGTGCGCCACAGAGCTTCCGCACTGCAGCTTTGCAAAGCTGCAACATGGTCATCGGTTCACACGTTTGTGAAATTCTACAGAGTCCACACCTACGCTTCGGCGGACGCCAGCCTAGGTAGACGGATTCTGCAGGCCGCGGTGGTGAGTCCGCTGGCCTGATGGAAGTTTGTTTCCCACCCCAGGGACTGCTTTGGGACGTCCCAAGGTCTCTGTGTCCCCCAATAAGGCGAACGAGAAAACAGGATTTTTGGGTTGCTTACCGTAAAATCTGTTTCTCGGAGCCTTCATTGGGGGACACAGCACCCTCCCATGTTTTACAGCTCCTGTTCTTACTTTGGTTGAATGGTTACAGTTGAGTTGTTTATGTTGTCAACCTATTCTGTTACTTCTACTGCTTTCTCACTAACTGAGGAATTCTCTGCCGGTCGGTGGGGTGTACACTGCGGAGGAGGAGCTATCTTTTTTTGTGCATAGTGTCAGCCTCCTAGTGGCAGCAGCATACACCCAAGGTCTCTGTGTCACCCAATGAAGGCTCCGAGAAAGATTTTACGGTAAGCAACCCAAAAATCCTGTTTTTCCCTCTGTCCTGCACGAGGAATAGATGCCTTCTCCCATCCATGAACCTTCAGCCTGGCATACGACTTCCCACTAATACCGATGCTGGCGAAAACACTGCAGAAGATTCGGATGGATCAAGTCACCACGATCCTAATTGCTCCCATGTGGCCAGGGAGAAGCTGGTACTGTGCATTGCTGGACATAGCTCAGGAAAGTCCTTTGCTTCTGCCCCAGAAGGTCGACCTGCTGCATCCGGACCTAAGCAAATTGAACCTTGCGGCCTGGCTACTGAAGCCAAAATCTTAAAGGCTAAAGGGCTCTCGGATGGAGTAATCCAAACCCTCCAGAAGATCAGAAAGCCAGTGACTAACGCCATCTATGGCAAAGTTTGAAAAAGGTTCTCATACCAAGTACTCCTGATCCCTTCCATCCCAATATCGCACAAATTCTGAATTTTCTCCAGAAGGGGTTGGAGCTAGGGCTTACACCCAGTACACTGAAGGTTCAGGTATCAGCTCTTAGCTCTTTCTTTGATCAAGACTTAACTGGTCACCATTGGATTAAATGCTTTATGACATCCGCAGCTAGAATTCCTAGGCTCCATAGTCAGGTTCCCACGTGGGATTTGAATCTAGTCCTTAACAGTTTAACCTGCGATCCATTCGAACCTCTACCATCCATAAGCTTAAAGAACCTGACCCTCAAAACCATCTTTTTAGTGGAGATTTCTACCGCTAGGCACATTGGAGAAATGCAAGCCCTGTCAGTACAGGAACCTTATCCATAATGTCACACAGCATTATCCTTCGGTTAGACCCCTCCTTTATGCCTAAGGTAGTCTTGAACTTTCACAGAGGTCAGGATATCGTCCTACCCTCATTATGCCCAAATCTTTTCAGCATGAAGGAAGAAACCTTTCACACAACTGACGTCCACAGGGTAGTTCTCCATTACCTCCGACAAACTGAAGAGTGGAGGATTGACCAAAACCTATTCATTCAGTTCGCGGGACAGAATAAAGGCAAAAAGGCGGCAAAAAACACAATTGCTAATTGGATCGAACAAGCTATCTGTCTGGCATATTCATAGCAGAATTTTCCTCCTACTTCGCTGAAGGGTTCATTCCACCTACGCAGTTTCAACATCATGGGCAGAAAGAGGGAACGCATCTTCTGAGCAGATATGCAGAGCCGCTACCTGGTCGTCTATCCACACGTTCACCAGACACTACAGACTAAATTTCAATAGGGATTTAACCTTTGGCAGACGAGTTCTGCAGGCTGTTGTCCCTCCCTAAAGAAATTAGTTGTTGGTATTACTCCGATGCTGCTGTCGTGGAAGGTGACTGGAGAAAATAGAATTAGTCTTACCAGTAATTCGGTTTCTAGGAACCTTCCACGACAGCACTAATTTCCCCCCCATCTGATGTTCTTATTGGATGATTCCTGCACTTTGGTGGTAACTATACATGCTAGTGTGTCCAGAAAAAACACTGGAGGTTGTAGGAAGGGGAGGGGTATTTAACCTCTTTTGTATTTCCTGTCCCCCATTAGGGCGGGGAGACATCCTCCAATGCTGCTGTCGTGGAAGGTTCCTAGAAATCGAGTTACCGGTAAGACTAATTCTATTTTTATCGCACCAGTTGGTGAGTCTTGACCAATATATGAGATGCATGCTGCAATTTTTTTCTCAATCCAATCTGAGCGTAGAAAAAAAAAAAAGGCAGATGAGCAGAGACTCAGATTGACATTAGTCAGAGTGCAATCTGATTTTTTTTTATCGGATTGCACTCATCTGTTTTTCTTTCGAGTATGAGCCTTATACTTTAGTTTTGCATAATAATGGAGGCAGCAATAAGAATATTGAGGACGTGATTAATCATTTGCATTTAATCTTGGTTCATATTTCTTTTTTGTGGTATTTGTTGCTATTTTTAACTCCAAATTTTCACAAACAGTGCATGTGGTTCATGAACGTTGTGCGAAATCAGGAAGTCTTTTTTTTTTTTTTTTTTTTTTTACACCTGTTTAATTCCTTCATGACCCTGCGATTTTCCATTTTTGCACTTTCATTTTTTCCTCTTCTTCTAAGAGCCATAACTTTTTTTGTCCCCATAGCTGCATAAAGGCTTGGTTTTTGCAGGGTGGTTGTACTTTTGAATGACCTCGTTCATTTTACCCTGTGATGCACTGGAGAAGGGAAAAAAAATTCCAAGTGCGTTGAAATTGCAAAAAACAAGTGCAATTCTACAATTGTTTTTCTTTTATTTACCATGTTTACTATATGGTAAAACTAACCTGCCATTATGATTCTCCTGCTCATTAGGTGTACACAGATACCAAACATTTATATATTTTTTTTTTTGGTGAAAAAAATTCCAAAATTTGTAAGGTAAAATAATTTTGCTTGTGTCACCATTTTCTGAGACCGCTTATTTTTTTGCTCCCTGAGCTGTCATTTTTATTGATATTATTTTGAGGTAGATAAGATGTTTTAATTGCCTCTTATTGCAATGTTGCGGCTGCCAAAAAAAAAAAAGTAATTCCAGCGTTTTTGATTTTTTTCTTCTCGTTATGCCGTCTACCAATTGGTTATTTTATCTTTTGATAGATCTGACTTTTTTTGGATGTATTGATACCAAATGTGTTATTTTTTTCCTTTTGTTTTATTTTTAAATGGGGGGCGATTTAAACGGGTTTTATTTTTTTCATATTTTTTTTTATTGTAACTTCTTACTGTATTTAACAGTCCCCTTAGACGACCGATTGCTTGTGCTGTACTCAGCAGTGCTTCAGTACTACTACTATGTATAGCAGAAATGACTATCTCCTATGAACGCCGGCCACGAGGAGGTTCACAATGGCACGCACGGGGGGGGGGGGGGGGGGGGGGGGCTGGCTTCTTCAGCAGACCCCTGGCTGTCATGGTAACCCATCGGCGCCCTACGATCACATGACAAGGGTGCTAATGGGGAGGATGAATAATGCGCTTCTGTCTGCCGCATGATAAATCCCGCTGTCAGTGATTGGCAGCGGGAATTAACTGGATAACAGCCAGGGATGGAGCTCCGCTCCACCTGCATCTGTTAAAGGCACATGGTGACTGATTAAATCAGTCACTATGTACAAGGAAAGATGTGGGCTTGGCCTGCGATCCCACATCAAAGGCAGGGACATGACCTTTGACGTAAATATACGCTAAATTTCGAGAAGGGGTTAAATCTTAAATTCACATGTTCTGATAAAGTGTTCAAAAAAAATTCAAGAATACATGGCGGGGAATGAAGCAGATTTGCACAAAATTTGGGCTCATTGACTTTAAGTAATGGTATTTTCAAAAGTGTGATTACTATGAAAGTAATTCGATGTACATGGCTGTATTATGAATATGTGGCTACTGATCCATATTGTGGGGCTTATAGCTCGCTATGACTTCATACGGTACCTCCAGTTTTACACACAGGTTGCTTATATGAAGTTTGTGAAAAAATGAAAAAAAAATCACAGACTGCAGCATTGCAAAATGTATTATGGAGGCATTCTCCCCAAGGAACATCTCTTTAGAAGACTGTGGCACCCGACAGTTTATGCATGGAGACATGCGGTCTATATCCTGTCCAACATGATTTAGCTGGGTAGATCAACATTGGAAAACCTTGTTTAAAGCCATGATCTTCCGTGCCTACAGGGGCTGACCAATCTACACTTGACTGGATGGTAAAGTGCTATTTCATTGCATACAGTGTTTTAAAGAAATCCAATAATACACTAAACCTGGACTGTCACAAACCTCTTACAATTGGTACTGTTTGCAGCACGAAAATTCAACTCCTTGCCTGCAGGTGGCGCTGTCACTACTTTGAGTTACACATTAAGAACCACCTAACTTCCATAGTTCTGCATTGTAAAGGAGGAGCCGAGACTCCCTAAAAACAAAAAAAGGTTAATTTTCACGTTGGCTACAACAAATCCAGGATTATGTATGAAATGTCAGTTTATTCTTTTTTACAGCAAGTGTTGATGAGAAACATTGGTAAACATTTTTGTATGTTACAATAAAATAAAGAATAATACAATTGAAGTAATGCCATGTTGGTCCTGTCAGTGTTCACAGTGTCGTCCTGGTCCAGGCTGAGACATGAGGAGGGAAAAAGTGTGGAGCACCAAGTAGTGGACTCATGATGCAGAGGAGAACCTAGAAAGAAAACGCCAAGTCATAAATAGCTAGGTGAGGGCAAAGTCAAATTTTACAACCATAAGAAAAAATTGACCCCTAAAAATTAAAAAGTGTATGTGTATCAAGGTCCCCAACTTATTCTATTGGGCATCCTTATGTAGACAGCCTGGTTCTTTTGGAATCTCCAACATGTAAACAAGTACCATATAGAGATGGAAATGACTGAGGCGCAGGGATCGCGTATTAGGTTATACCTGTTGGTAGTGAGAGAACTGAGCCCTCCTTTAAATAATGGAGTTCCAGAGGGGCATAGAGTTCCTATTAGGGATCATACACATGGAACACATAAATGTTTGTTCCCACATTAAACACCACCATTGGGGGGGGCATTATTCACACCCACATAATTAAAAAGGCATTCAGATGTAAGCATAATATCAGTATCCCCAATCAATGTAATAGCAACCATCAGTATGGTATCAGGGAAGTATACACATTAATCATTAAAGGTCCGTTGTTCAAAATCCCACCAGCCGATATGGTATCAGAACTTCCGGCCATCCGATATGGTATCGGACCTTCCCGCCGTCCAATCCCATAGGGACTATGAATAAGGGACTTTTAAATCATAAGTGACTTATTTTCTGATACCATATTTATAATGGGGATGTTTGATATCTAATGGTTGGAATTTCTGATACCACACTTTGGATTATGAACAGTGACCTTAAATGTTTTATTCTGGTACCATATACGATGGAGGAAGTATCTGGGAGACCTAGGGAGAACTTATATACACATTCACCTCCTGAGAAATAAGTTAGTTTTTAGGGATCATTTTTTTTCTTGTGTAAGTAAAAAAAAAAAAAAGACTAATAGGAAGGCTCATCCCACACTATGTGAACATGCCTTAAAGGGAACCTGGCAGCAGTGGCATGATGGCCAAAAAGGGAGAGACCTGTCAATCAAGTTGGACAGGGACTTTTCTCCCTCTGCTCAGTTCCATCAAAAACTATGATTTCTCTGCGATGCTGCAGCAAATTTCCAGCTGCCCATGGTTAAGGTAGCATGAGAGGGCTCATCGATTTCCATTATATCTCACTCACAATTCAGGGGTAATGTATGAATGACATAACGTCTCCTGATGCTGGGGGTTTTAGAAGCCTGACCTTCAGCGTTTAGCCAATAAATTTGCTGGCCTTACTTCATATGACTTTGAAACAAAGATTGTGCTGACATCACAACACTGGGCCTGAGCACCTCATATATGGTTATAAGGCTATTATCTCAGGTCTGGACACCCGGCAGTGCGATAGGGTATTCTGATGCAAGCAAAGTCTACATTTCATGGAAGTGTGAATCCGGCTTATGGAATTGTCTTCATAAGACAATCCCTTTACCCTGGGCTATTAAAGCTCTATACAACTTCAATCAACAGGTATTTGCAGAATCTAAACTCCTAAATGGAAAAATCATTTCTCATGACGGCAAAGTGTCAGAAGAATCACTTATGACTAACCAAATATTAGTACTGAATATTTCTCTAACACACCCCTCATAGTAATAACGCGAGATGTGAACATAATCCATGATAAAGGATATGCTATAGTCATAAATGGAGAGTGAATGATAGCCATTTCTATGGGCAGCACTGATCTGCGCTAGTGTCTGGGACCCAATATCTGATTTTATATATATCACTTTTTTACGTTACCTTTGCACACGCTTAACCAAGTGAGAAATGAGCTGGTCTGTGATTCCAGGACTGGACTCTTCCGCTAAGCTAAAAGCGTTCTCTAATTCCTGTACGGATCCAAATGCTCCAGCGCAGCGCTGTTCCCTCAGCTGTATGAGGACACAGGGAAAGAACATTAATGTATAATGAAGATGGAGCAACTGCTGCAAACCCTGAAAACTATACAGTGCGCCGTTCACCAAACAGCAATGAAGAATTGCTGATGTAAAGGGTACAGAGTGCGGCTGATGGCGGCAACTATTATGTCAAATACAGGGTGATTCACTCACTACTTTACCCGGAAAAATTGTTTTAACTTTTTAAAGAGACAATCTGTCGTACTGAAATTTGGACTATACATACCTAGGTTCATGAGAATGTTTTAAAGCAGGTGTTGAAAATGTCCACCGTTTGCATCCAAGCATGCCCGGACGCACCGTTCCATATTGTCAAATGTATTCTGCAGGATGTCTGGGGTCACAGCCTGAATCTATCTCTGTATGTTACAGCATTGATACTGTGCACTCGACCTTACAAATGGCTCCAGAGTTAAAAATCTGGCGATCTTGGTGGCCACATTCCCTTGGAGATTACTCTTTTCATCAAAGGTGGCTTCAATACATTGCTTGGACGGCAGATTTCCACCTCCAAGCTTCTTTAGAAGCTCACTTTGGCACCTCTTTAAGGACTCGTTCTCTCCAAACTGTATCTGGACATTGTTAACAAATGAAGGAATTCGGCAGGAGTGAAATGCAAGCAACGCACATAAACTACTGACACGCAGAAAGGCGTGAAGCAAGTTAATCTCAGAGTGGAGACAACCGGTAGGGTGATAAGTTGAAAAGACCACTCGGAGAGAGGATGTTTCTCCTCGCTGTTGCTGAAGTTCATTGCACTCACTTCTCATGAATCAAAGTACATACAGTCCAAATTTCAATATGGTTGACCATCTTTTAGAAGTTACAGCAATTTTTCCAGATAAAGTGAATCCCCCTGTACAGTTACTTTTCCATATATAGAGAACACTTGTCAAAACTGCAAAAAAGCATATGCAACCATGTGTCACTTAGTACAGTTAGGTCCATATATATTTGGACAGACAACATTTTTCTAATTTTGGTTCTAGACATTACCACAACGAATTTTAATCAAAACAATTCAGATGCAGTTGAAGTTCAGACTTTCAGCTTTCATTTGAGGGTATCCACATTAAAATTGGATGAAGGGTTTAGGAGTTTCAGCTCCTTAACATGTGCCACCCTGTTTTTAAAGGGACCAAAAGTAATTGGGCAGACTAAATAATTGTAAATAAAATGTTCATTTCTAGTACTTGGTTGAAAACCCTTTGTTGGCAATGATTGCCTGAAGTCTTGAACTCATGGACATCACCAGACGCTGTGTTTCCTCCTTTTTGATGCTCTGCCAGGCCTTCACTGCGGTGGTTTTCAGTTGCTGTTTTTTTGTGGGCCTGTCTGAAGTTTAGTCTTTAACAAGTGAAATGCATGCTCAATTGGGTTGAGATCAGGTGACTGACTTGGCCATTCAAGAATATTCCACTTCTTTGCTTTAATAAATTCCTGGGTTGCTTTGGCTTTATAATACACCAACAAAGCTAATCCTCTAAATCTGAAGCTATAGCTTCAAGGACATACAGGAGTGTTAATCAAGCAACCAAGATGTGAACACTTAATCTAAAGAGTAAATTAGCTACATAGAAATAAGGTCACCATAAAAGGATGTTAATCAATAGTACAAAATTTATTAGAAAAATACTTACAGTATATTTAATAATGGATTACAATAATTGTGAGGGCTGATAGATAATGAGACAACATAAACAACTGGGACTACAAAATAGGAGCATGAACCTACTGGGGTTCAACAGAAAGACAGTGCAATATGACTGGTTTGCTAATACACAATTCCATATAATAAAACAACCAGATCAAATCCCCCAGACACCAATGCTATCCCAAAAAATTTTTATGATGCCAGAAAAATACAGCATATCAGATGGATAGTCAGGTTAAATGGTAAGATGGTTACCACAAAAATTTTATGTGAAACAATTAGCCTGCTCTCATTTAATAAGTGGTAACCTATGCTATAATGCAAAAAAAACCTTTTAGAATAGGGGAAAAGGTATACCTGAAGTCATGGTGTTAGCAGGTGAAGGTAGGTGCCCCTACTGGAGTCCCACTCAGCAACCTCGACGTACGTTTCGCCAAAAGCAGCTTCGTCAGGAGGCGTGGCTTGATGATAACATGGGTGTCTTATACAGCAAATATGGATAGGACGTTATGGAACAACTGAGAAAAAGCGCAGCCGGTATGTGTTAGCCTTAGGGTGTCGTCCTAGGCTGCAATCAACATGCAGTCCTGTAGAGCTGCACAGATGTATAATTAATTACCTTAGATGAAAGGTGAAGGAGCTTGCTGTAGCATATGAACGCTGGGTACATCAGTCGGCGCGTGTAGCCATGATGCCAAGCCCCCGACGCTGACATAGGCAGTCGGCACTCCATATTGACATCATCCTCCGGGTCTCCGAGGTAACCAAGATGCCCAGCCCAGAAATCGGACCGCAGCAGCACAGATGATGTGGTATGCTTTGGATCATGAGCTTCGCCATACTTTTCTCTTTCCATCATTCTGGTAGAGGTTGATCTTGGTTTTATCTGTCCAAAGAATGTTCTTCCAGAACTGTGCTGGCTTTTTTTAGATGTTTTTTTTAGCAAAGTCCAGTCTAGCCTTTTTATTCTTGATGCTTATGAGTGGCTTGCACCGTGCAGTGAACCCTCTGTATTTTCATGCAGTCTTGTCTTTATGGTAGATTTGGATATTGATATGCCTACCTCCTGGAGAGTGTTGTTCACTTGGTTGGCTGTTGTGAAGGGGTTTCTCTTCACCATGGAGATTATTCTGCGATCATCCACCACTGTTGTCTTCTGTGGGCGCCCAGGTCTTTTTGCATTGATGAGTTCACCAGTGCTTTCTTTCTCAGGATGCACCAAACTGTAGATTTTGCCACTCCTAATGTTGTAGCAATTTCTCAGATGGGTTTTTTCTGTTTTTGCAGCTTAAGGATGGCTTGTTTCACCTGCATGGAGAGCTCCTTTGACCGCATGTTTCCTTCACAGCAAAACCTTTCAAATGCAAGCACCACACCTCAAATCAACTCCAGGCCTTTTATCTGCTTAATTGAGAATGACATAAAGGGATTGCCCACACCTGTCCATGAAATAGCCTTGGAGTCAATTGTCCAATTACTTTTGGTCGCTTTAAAAACAGGGTGGCACATGTTAAGGAGCTGAAACTCCTAAACCCTTCATCCAATTTTAATGTGGATACCCTCAAATGAAAGCTGAAAGTCTGAACTTCAACTGCATCTGAATTGTTTTGTTTAAAATTCATTGTGGTAATGTCTAGAACCAAAATTAGAAAAATGTTGTCTCTGTCCAAATATATATGGACCTAACTGTATCAGCCAGTAGCGCTACAAAAATTCTGTGTACCCATAGCCTGAATCTGCTTCAGGCCCCTTACACACGTCCGCCTAAAAAAACATACACGTGAGACAGTCAGTTTTTAGTATCCGTGTGGTTTTCTGTTGGCCGTCTGTGTGTACCATTGTGTGCCACGTACTGGAATAAAATGCAGAATACAAATGACAGATTTTTATGTGTTAAAAGATGCGCAAAGATAATAGATAACCGTCAAATATATAATTTGAGCCTTGCAAGTGTATCTTACCGTACATATATAAACCTAATTAATTAAAAAAAAGGATGTGCAGTCCTCCATTTTTGGTAACCAGCAAAGGAAAAGCAGACAACTGAGAGCAAATATCAGGCGGGGAAGGTCCATTGTTATTGGACTCTTCCCAGGCTAAAAATAATAGCCCACAGCTGCGCCAGAACTGGGGCATCACATGAAATACTCCAACTGTGAGACTTCACCTTGGCTCTCCCCGATGCCCTGCTGCATTGGTGGTCTGGGTAATTGTGCTTGGGGTTGATGTCAGTGGTAAATGGTCCAAAAACACAGCTGACATCAAGCCCTGGTGTTCGACACTTCTACATTACTATCGGACACCCCCACTACTAACCCAGTAATAAAAAGGAAACAAACAAAATGATTTATTTAAATAAACACTCCCCCACACTTTCAATTGTTTACCATATTATAAAAAAAAAAAAAAAAAAGAAAATCCCACGCAGGTCCGACGTAGTCCAGTGAATGGAAACCTGAAAAGAACACACAAAACAGAAAAAAAACAAGGATACTTTCCCTGGTTCACCACTTGATTAAAATAAAAAAAGTTCCCAAGCAGGTCCAACGTAGTCCCAAGAAAATTCAGCAAAGCCCATCGAATCCTTCGTAAAAAACTTCTGGATATTCGATCGAAGGCTCCATGGTCTTTGCAAACAGCCACTTCTGGGTCACGCTTTGCTGCGCAAGAATTGGCAACACTGAAAAGCGTTTGCATCAGTAAGGTTACTGCTCAACAGTCACCGGGTCACGCAGAGGGCAGCGCGACCAGACGACTCTGATGAGCCGTAAAGTTACAGATGTCACCGCTTTTCAGAGTCGCCGATTCTTGCGCAGCAAAGCGTGACCTAGAAGTGGAGCCTCAGAACGAATATCTAGAGGGTCTGTATAGACGAGTTGATGGATTCGCTTGCATTACATCGGACTGGCGTGGGAACTTTTTTTTTTTAAATTCTGCACGAGGGAATGTGTTTTATTTCTGTGTGGATTCTTTTCAGGTTTCCATTCACTGGACTATGTCGGAACTGCGTGGAATTTTTTTTTTTTTAATAAAGTGATGAACCAGAGAAAGTAGTGGGGAGTTTTTATTTAAATAAAGCATTTTTTTCTGTGCGTTTGCTTTTAATTACTGGGTTAGTAAAAGTGGTGTCTGATGGACACCTCTCCATTACTAATACCAGGGTTTGATGTCAACTATGGGTTTGGACAATTCACAGCTGACATCAATCCCAAGCACCAATACCCCTATTGCCAATGCACCAGGGCATTTGGAAGAGCAAAGACGATGCACCAGAATTGGAGCATCTCTTGGAGTGCTGCAGTTCTTAGGTGGCTTCGGTCTGGTATTTTTAGGCTAGGAACTTTCCTACTTGATAATATCAGCTGTCTGCTTTACTTTTGCTGGTTATCAAAAAATGGGAGACGTTTTTAACATTTATTTGGTTATACATGTACAGTAAGCCAGACACGCACGGCACTAATTATATATCTCACAGAAATCTATTTATATTTCTATTATCATTATCTTTGCATATCTTAAACACATAAAAATCTGTGATTTCTATTCTGTATTCAATTCCGGTACGTGTCACACGGATGCCACCCTTGTGCTATACGTGGTTACACGGACCCCTAGACTTTTATTGGCCCTTGTCATCCATGCTGCCGGGGGAAAAAAAAAGGGACATGTCTAAGTGTGGATCACACAGACACAAGGTGCGCAACCCCATAAGTAGTTTATGGGTAGATACGTGTTTCCGTACTTGTAAAAATGGATGCTACATGTACATGGGATGGGGGCCCTCAGTGATGGCAGAAAAAAAAACCAACCAAGAGTAAATTCAGTTTGATCTGATGCAGTTAATGGACCGGAGAAATTGAAAGGTATCCTAGCATGCTTTTGGCCAAATCAAATGCCTGTGACATGAATCTTGGCTTTTGCTATTTGAGTTTGGTATAATACGGACTGACTCCTTAAATATATAATAAATTGGGTACAGTAGTTCAGTGTAGGATGTGCTGTAAAAAAATGAATAAGAATTTGGGAAAGTTATAAAATATCCTATAAATGTCTGTGTCTGTTCTGTTCCTGATCTAAGGATCACGGCTTTTAGTTGAGATGAATCTGTGCTGCACTTTATGTACATGCTCAGTACTGACCAGTGCTGTGGGGCCGTAGTTGAGATGAATCTGTGTGGGCAGCACGGTGGCTCAGTGGTTAGCACTGCAGCCTTGCAGCGCTGGAGTCCTGGGTTCGAATCCCACCCAAGGACAACATCTGCAAGGAGTTTGTATGTTCTCCCCGTGTTTGCGTGGGTTTCCTCCGGGGACTCCGGTTTCCTCCCACATTCCAAAGACATACTGATAGGGAATATAGATTGTGAGCCCCATCGGGGACAGTGATGGGGCTACCTGTGTTTGCGTGTACATGCTCAGTAGTGACCAGTGCTGTGGAGTCATATAGGAGATGAATCGGTGCTGCACTTTATGTACACGCTCAGTAATGACCAGTGCTGTGGAGTCATAGATGAGAGTGCAGCACAGATTCATATGTACATGCTCAGTAGTGACCAGTGCTGTGGAGTCATATAGGAGATGAATCTGTGCTGCACTTTATGTACAAGCTCAGTAGTGACCAGTGCTGTGGGGTCATAGATGAGATGAATCTGTGCTGCACTTTATGTACATGCTCAGTAGTGACTAGTGCTGTGGAGTCATAGATGAGATGAATCTGTGCTGCACTTGATGTACATGCTCAGTAGTGACCAGGGCTGTGGAGTCATAGATGAGATGAATCTGTGCTGCACTTTATGTACATGGTCAGTGGTGACCAGTGCTGTGGAGTCATAGATGAGAGTGCAGCACAGATTCATATGTACATGCTCAGTAGTGACCAGTGCTGTGGAGTCATAGATGAGATGAATCTGTGCTGCACTTTATGTACATGCTCAGTAGTGACCAGTGCTGTGGAGTCGTAGATGAGATGAATCTGTGCTGCACTTTATGTACATGGTCAGTGGTTACCAGTGCTGTGGAGTCATAGATGAGAGTGCAGCACAGATTCATATGTACATGCTCAGTAGTGACCAGTAGAGTTGAGCGACTTTGAAATAAAAGTCATCATTCATTCACTCAAAGCCGACTTTTATTTCCCATTGACTTGCATTGGGGTCAGGTTTCGGACGAAACTCCAACTTTTTTTTTCCCTAGTCGGACCAGTTTCATCTGAAACAAATTTTGTTTCATGAAACCCGATCCGACCAAAGTCGCTCAACTCTAGTGACCAGTGCTGTGGGGTCAGAGGTTTGGCTTACCGACTCCACAACCCTGGCCCCCACGGGTAAAATAAAGCGATATACATGACTAATGAAAGCAATAGGTTGTACTTAGTGCAAATCAATTTGCAGCAATGCGTATGAATGAATGAAGAATCAAAGGTGCAGCATGCCACCTAGTTTTGCTTTAAAGCAATACTGAGTCACAAACAGTAGGGGACACCATTACTGGCTATGCCTTTGCACTTCAGTCCATAAAGTAAGAGTCTCACCTCCTGGAAAACTGGAGCAACAAGAGCTGATAAGCAGTGGGATCTTGGCAAGCGTTTTATCGCTTCTGCTGGCTGCAGATACAAGTACAATGTAAGTCTTTTCCTAAATTTATCACAAACATTTAAACAATTGTCAATACATAATCCAAATAGCAGTCTCCAAACTTGCTTTACAAGGAACACTATACAGATAGATTTACATGGGAAATTTTAGTGGTAATTTTTTTTTTTCCATAAAAGTATGTTCTTGAGTATAATGCCATGCCTATGGCTGATTCTTAAAGAATAAATAAAGGAATTCAGATTGGCTCACAGCTCTTCTATCATACTGACAGAAGGTAAATACATTGACAGACCATTAGCTGCCTACATCGTCATCTTTGCTGTAATGTTAGATATATATTTTGAGATATTTTTCTATATTCGGAGTGACAAGTTAGTAAACTCAAAGTAGATGAAAGCCATTCACCTGCTGGTATCCCCACTGTAGTCGGCTCATGGAGGAGGGGCGCATGGTTTCCGGAAATGACCAGTGTGGAGTCTGGGACTGACTTTTGTCATCTTCGTTGTCTCTGGGTATAAAGATAGAAGTGATCAGTACTGTACAACAAAGCTTTTATATAAGTATCATGCACAAACACTCCAGACTTTATTAATTGCACGCACAAATCAGAGTCGTCCGAGCTGGAGTCGTCGCGGTGGCCCTGAGATTTCCAGCGCCTGTAACGCTCCACGAGCTCCATCAGGAAGGAGGTTTTCTTAGTGTATCGTAAGATAAACCGGTGTTTCAGCAGTTCCCTTGCCGTAGGCCTCTACAACGTAGGACATAAATGAGACCGCAGAAGGGAATATGACAATTCAAAATACTCAATTTAAGTTGTTTTTTTTTAAAATATGGATTTACTATATATTATAGTGTTGGTTTTTCCAATGACCATTCAAATCTAAGCCTGTTAAAGAATGGGGTTATAGTGTAAAAATAGTCACCAATCTGGGGTCTTTGTTCAAGCAAGCATCTACAAATTCTTTGAACGGTTTGCTGTGCTGCCCTTGCAAAGCAGGAGGGTTATTCTTAGGAATTAAGAACAGGACTCTCATAGGATGGAGGTCAGAGTACGGAGGCTCCCCCTTGGCCAGCTCAATGGCTGTGATGCCCAAGGACCAGATATCAGCCTGGAATAAAAAAAAGAAATAAATTTAAAAAAGAAAAAAAAACACTTTAGGGAATAAGCACAGAAGCTGTAAGAGAATCCAACCTTGAAGTCATAGGCGGACTGCTTGATGACCTCAGGAGCCATCCAGAATGGTGTTCCCACAAAGGTGTTCCTCTTGATCTGAGTATCTGTCAGTTGACCGGCTACCCCAAAATCAGCCAGCTTCACATCCCCCTGCTCGGACAACAGCACATTAGCAGCTGAAAATACAAAGAAGACAACTATAAGAACCGACAACCCACTGGAAGTAAAACTTTTCCCCATGACAAAGCATTATATGAATTTTTCCATAAATGTTGCACCGGTGCTTCACCTTTAATGTCTCTGTGAATCTTCCTCTCAGAGTGTAAATAATCTAGGCCTTTCAGGATCTCCCGTAATATGGTGGCTATGTAGGACTCCTCCAGGGGGCCGGGCTTTAACTACAGCAATAGAGAGCAGAACAAAGATGAGGTAGCTGTAGCTGCAGTCTGCGGCACCGACAGACAGTTACTAGCAAAAAAAAAGAAAAAAAGAGTAGCGCAGTATTATTTGCTTCTACATTCATCCTTCTGTTGGAGGTATACAGCAGGAAATAGTCTGCTGTATAAACCCCCTCCAAAAAAAAAAAAACAACAATCCACGCGCTCTTACCAAATCTAGAGCAGATCCTCCACCCAAATACTCCATGATGATCCATAGCTTTGATCCCTGTAACAAAGACATTGTAATATGTTAATGTTGGTAATAAAAATATATGATTGAAAAAAATTTAAATATATAATAAAATATTCATATACACACACCCTCCTCCTTAACTACATGACTCCGTTTATTATCGAAGTGCGCATCTCTCTGTGTCATGGCTGACATACAGGGGCTTCTCACAAAATTAGAATCTCATCAAAGTTAATTTATTTCAGTTCTTCAATACAAAAAGTGAAACTCATAGTTATTACACACAGAGTGATCTATTTCAAGTGTTTATTTCTGTTGATGATTATGGCTTACAGCCAATGTAAACCCAAAAGTCATTATAATAATAATCTTTATTTTTATTTTTATATAGCGCTAACATATTCCGCAGCGCTTTACAATTTGCACATATTATCATCACTGTCCCCGATGGGGCTCACAATCTAAATTCCCTATCAGTATGTCTTTGGAATGTGGGAGGAAACCGGAGTACCCGGAGGAAACCCACGCAAACACGGGGAGAACATACAAACTCCTTGCAGATGTTGTCCTTGGTGGGACCACTGAGCCACCGTGCCGCCCGTGCTGCCCATTATCTCACTAAATTAGAATACTTTATAACACCAGCTTGAAAAAAAATATTTTAAAATCTGAAATGTTGGCCAACTGAAATGTATATTCAGTAAATGCACTCAATACTTGGTCGGGGCTCCTTTTGCATCAATTACTGCATCAATGAGGCGTGGCATGGAGGCGATCAGCCTGTGGCACTGCTGAGGTGTTATAGAAGCCCAGGTTGCTTTGATAGCAGCCTTCAGCTTGTCTTAAGAGATCTGGTTGCTCATAATATTAGCCAACGTGTTGCGCAGAGATAGGGAGTGCTCTACTGGTTCAAAATGGAAGTGAAGCTCCCTGAACTGACATAGAAATCAGGACACTTCAAGGATAAGAACGTTTAATTTCTTTGTGCTTTGCAACACTTTGGGCTGAACAATCCCTTTAAGGCTGGGGTCACACTAGTGTATGGCATCCGATGCGAGAGCTCTGCTGCGAGTGTGAGTCGAGTGTCCTGCTACTGCACTCCCATCCTCTCACACAGAGCTGATCAGAGCACAGCTGCGGAGGAGGCAGAGAAAGTAGTTTCTCCATCTCCTCCATTGCCGGCGTCACCGGATATCGCACCGCACTCAGATGATATCCGAGTGATGTGCGTTGTGTCACTCGCACCCACAGATGCAAGTGAGCTGAGACTCGGCCAAGTCTCATTGCCAATCGCAGCATGCTGCGACCGATTCGGCATGAGAAAATAATCGCAGATGTGATCTGCCCCAAAGAATAACACTGGAACGAGTGCTATGCAATGTTTTCTAGCATAGCACGTGTCCATATTCCACGGTAGTGGGACGCCGGCCTAAGTCTCCCATCGAGACTCGGTTTCCTAGTACAGAGCGCATTAATAAAGGTTTAGGACGTTACCTTCAGGTAGGAGCCATAATAGCGAGTGATATAAGGACTGTCACACTGGCTCAGAACAGTGATCTCTTGTTGAATGTCCTCAATCTCATCTTCTGCCTCTTCCAGGTCTATGATCTTGATGGCCACCACTTCTTTGCTGCGATTCTCTATACCTTTGTACACTTCTCCAAATGATCCCCTCCCAATGCGCTCCAGCTTGGTGAAGAGGCGTTCTGGGTCCATTCTCGATCCCTACAGAGGAAGAAATAATCAGAAAGCCACAATACCTAGTGCCTTTACCATTTACTTTCTAGATGAGCCGTCACATGACAGCAGCTGCTTCCCTCCCCCCTGTCCCATTTCCTTTACTGAATTCCGTATACAAAGCCCGGGGCGAGTGACGGCGAAATGCAGGCTGCACCGGGCAGTTATACCGGTCACAGTCCTCCTCGTGTAGCAATAACCAGTGGTGGATTCCGTGTACAGACAGCAGTCACCTTTGATATTAAATCACAATCAATTTTGTTTTTCTGAAATCAACCACAAACTGTCTTCACTTTCCAATCCGCATGGTAAAAATAACGACTGCCTGAAGGCGACATTCTTTCAGCTGATCCCTGAGGCTCATTCTGTACTGCAGTACGTGGATCAGTGCTGAGTGCGCAACTCTGGAGCTGGTTAGTGCAGGTGCAGCTCAGGAGAAGCGAGACGAGACCCTGACTAGTGCACAACAGACACGATGCAACGAAAACAGACCCGTGAAGAAGCCACGTTACCCATCAGACCTGGAGGCTGGCGGAGTTAGCGCGGCTTCTTGGTGGCGACCCAATAGCGGTGTACTGCAATAAGAGTGAGAATTACCTGTGATGGGAAGTCCCGCAGGTGCGCCATTCTGGAGCAATCTGATCCCGCTCAGCGACAGATCAGTGACCCGTAGACTGGGGATGGCGGCACAGCGCACACAACTTGCCCCACATCGCTCGCCCCCTCTATAATCTGCACAGCCCTGAATGCAACACACTGACACGAAGCAGCAGCTGTGAGACTGTTCTGCTACCAATATTCATAGGCAGTGGCTGCAATGTGCAGAGATAACATGTGTCCCTACTGCTGGGATGTATGGAGGGGGCGCTGAGCACAGCACACTACATCCGCAGCTCCCTCCTATACTAAGCTATGGCAACCCATAGCGCTGAGCCATAGCCACAGCACTGCAATCCACAGGGTCCTAACAGCTGGCCTGCTCTATACAGAGAACAGTCCTCCCTGATGCCACACACGTACTTACGTCATCCCCGCCCGGGATCCTGGGGCATGTAGTTATTTCGGAAGCCGGTGTCTATTGTCCTGACGGCACCCAGAACTACAAATCCCACAAGCTAATGGCGCGCGGTGTTCTGGGAGATGTAGTAGCTAGGCCTGAGCGTAAACAGTAGACATTTAAGTCATGTGACCGGAGTTAGGCGTTACGTCACGCCTATGGAGACCGCTCCGGGAAAGTGGGAGGGAATAAGGGGAACTGGTATCACGTGACCACAAGAAACCCATGCACTGCTGATTTAGGGTGGTTTCACATTTTAGTCTGTGTTCACACAAGGGTTTCTTTCAGGCATTTTTTGAGTGGCTCCGTTCCTGCAAACGTCTGAAAAATCGCTGACCAGACTATTTCTACTTAAGAATGAATTTGCTGTTATGTTAAAAGAAGAGATCAGATCATTCTTCAGGTTTTCTGCTAAAAAAAAAAAAAATGCCTACAAGTCAATGGGAAGGCTACCGAAACTCCGGAAGATGCCTGGGCATTTGTTGGAATCTATCTGAATGGCCTCTGATTGTATCTATAAGGGTATGTGCACACATACAGTCATATGTAAAAGTTTGGGCACCCCTATTAATGTTAACCTTTTTTCTTTATAACAATTTTGTTTTTTGCAACAGCTATTTCAGTTTCATATATCTAATAACTGATGGACTCAGTTATATTTCTGGATTCAAATGAGGTTTATTGTACTAACAGAAAATGTGCAGTCTGCATTTAAACAAAATTTGACCAGTGCAAAAGTATGGGCACCCTTATCATTTTCTTGATTTGAACACTCCTAACTACTTTTTACTGACTTCCTGAAGCACTAAATTGGTTTTGTAACCTCATTGAGCTTTGAACTTCATAGCCAGGTGTATCAAATCATGAGAAAAGGTATTTAGGCTGTGTGCACACGATGCGTTTTTTTAAGCGTTTCCGCAGCGTTTGAGCCGGCTCAGACGCTGCAGAAACGCTTAAAAGATGCATCAAATTAATTTGCATGCGTTTTTGGCTTTCTGTGCCAATGCATGCGTTTTTAACCGCTCAGGAATCGCTTAGCGGCTAAAAACGCAGCATGCTCATTAATTTCCGCATTGCTGAGCGTTTTTAGCCTTCCCCAATGATCCCAGAAAACGCGTGAAAAATCGCGCAAAAAACGCGCGGAAAAAGACGCGCGATTTCTGGGAAGGGGATCCTTTTCCTGAGCGTTTAAAAACGCTAGCGTGTGCACATAGCCTTAAAGTGGCCACTTGCAAGTAGTTCTATTTGATTCTCCTATGAAGAGTGGCATCATGGGCTCCTCAAAACAACTCTCAAATGATCTGAAAACAAAGATTACTCAACATAGCTTTTCAGGGGAAGGATACAAAAAGTTGTCTCAGAGATTTAACCAGTCAGTTTCCACTGTGAGGAACATAGTAAGGAAATGGAAGAACACAGGTACAGTTCTTCTTAAGCCCTGAAGTGGCAGGCCAAGAAAAATATCAGAAAGGCAGAGAAGAAGAATGGTGAGAACAGTCAAGGACAATCCACAGACCACCTCCAAAGACCTGCAGCATCATCTTGCTGCAGATGGTGTCACTGTGCATCGGTCAACAATACAGCGCACTTTGCACAAGGAGAAGCTGTATGGGAGAGTGATGCGAAAGAAGCCGTTTCTGCAAGCACGCCACAAACCGAGTCGCCTGAGGTATGCAAAAGCACATTTGGACAAGCCAGTTACATTTTGGAAGAAGGTCCTGTGGACTGATGAAACAAAGATTGAGTTGTTTGGTCATACAAAAAGGCGTTATGCATGGAGGCTAAAAAACACAGCATTCCAAGAAAAACACTTGCTACCCACAGTAAAATTTGGTGGAGGTTCCATCATGCTTTGGGCCTGTGTGGCCAATGCCGGCACCGGGAATCTTGTTAAAGTTGAGGGTCGCATGGATTCAACTCAGTATCAGCAGATTCTTGACAATAATGTGCAAGAATCAGTGACGAAGTTGAAGTTACGCAGGGGATGGATATTTCAGCAAGACAATGATCCAAGACACCGCTCCAAATCTACTCAGGCATTCATGCAGAGGAACAATTACAATGTTCTGGAATGGCCATCCCAGTCCCCAGACCTGAATATCATTGAACAACTGTGGGATGATTTGAAGCGGGCTGTCCATGCTCGGCGACCATCAAACTTAACTGAACTGGAATTGTTTTGTAAACAGGAATGGTCACAAATACCTTCATCCAGGATCCAGGAACTCATTAATAGCTGCAGGAAGCGACTAGAGGCTGTTATTTTTGCAAAAGGAGGATCTACGAAATATTAATGTCACTTTTATGTTGAGGCGCCCATACTTTTGCACCGGTCAAATTTTGTTAAAATGCAAATTGCACATTTTCTGTTAGTACAATAAACCTCATTTGAATCCAGAAATATAACTGAGTCCATCAGTTATTAGATATATGAAAATGAAATAGCTGTTGCAAAAACCAAAATTGTTATAAAGAAAAAAGGTTAACATTAATAGGGGTGCCCAAACTTTAACATATGACTGTAGTTTTTTTGTCTCTGCGGATTTTGTAGAGAGTTTTGCCTGTGGTTTAGCTCTGCGGTTTTACACCTCATAATGGATGAGGTGTAAAACTGCAGTGTTTCTGCACCAAACAATTGACATGCTGCGTTTTGAAAACCGCGCGGAAAAAAACGCAGCATGTCCACACCTTTTTTTTTATTTCCATAGGAAATAAAGGTACTGTACAACGCAGCAGAATCTGCTGCGTTTCTGCAGAGCCAAAACCGCTGCGGAAACGCAGCAGAAACCGCAAAGTGTGCACATACCCTAAGGTGTCGCCTTTGATGTGGTCACTTAATTTATAGTTACTGGTCTAGGCTGTTAACACGGAACTTTTATATAGCTCCGCAGCATATGTGGTCTTTTGGGTAACGTATCTCATGCTAGTAGCTTTAGGGCCTACTAGGGCTATAAGAGGGTCAGTCTTCATTGTGTGGGGGCACCATTTGCATTACAAGTGTGCCAACCTCCGTCGTCAGGCAGGGTGTCTCCTATGAGGGATTTATAGGGCAGTTCGGTGTGCGGTTACTAACAATTATTGGATACTTATTCTCTGTCCTCATAACACCCTTACTCACCCTCATAAAGAGACATTAGACAGACCTATACATTGTTTTTCCAGATTTTTTATATATTATTTTAGTTTTGTTATACAGACATTTTTATTGCATATCCAATAAAATTGTTAGGATCATGCTCACATGAGTAACAGAGGAGGGCAAGCACTACCAAGGAGAGAAGCCGCCCCTGTACCCAACGGGTTCCTGTATAGACTAGAAAAGAAACTAGCCGCACAACTTAATACACCTCCTCTGACCTGGCTACCCAAAAAGGCATTGAGGGCTTTCTCGTATCTCCTGGGTCCCCAAGTGTTGGCCACAACATGAATCCAACAAAGGTGGAGCAAAGCATGCAGGGAGACACAAAAACCCAGGGTGAGAAACTAAAGCACCTTCACAAAGGATAGACAGGGATAAATAAGGCAAACCAAAAATAAAACAAAATAAGTGAAACCTCCCAGAACCCCAAACGTGGAGAAGAAGGCAAAGTTGCTGGGGAGGAAAGCTCACATTACTGCAGCAGGAAAAACAAGTGGGGCTTACCGGACAAGGTAAACCACTAGCTGAGGAGCTGGAACTCCATACACTAATCTATATGGAACAATAGACAGCAAGTGATGTAAGTGAAACAATGGCGGATCTTAATAGGGGCGGATGGGGCGGTCGCCCCGGGCCCAAGGTTTTTTGGGGGCCCAGGGGCAGGGGCAGGGGTGGGCTGGGCCGGGTGGCAGAGAGGCAAATGCCCCCCGGACCGCTCCCCCAGCACCTGTACAGGGCCAGCCGTGCCCTGTGCTGTGACGCCGCCGGCAGCAGACAGCCGCCCGCGTCACATTCTATGAGGGGCCGGGAGCTGTGCACGGCCGTCACCTTGACGGCTGCTCAACTCCGGCTGTACTTCCGGGTCAGATGTCGGGCGTGCGCGATGACGTCATCGTGCACGCGCCGACATGTCCCGGAGGATGCTGAAAGCAGAGGCGCTGCTGGGGAGCGAGCCGGCTGTGAGGTAAGTATGGGGAACTTTTTTTATCTTTTTTTATTTATAAAATGAATTAAATGGGGGAGGGGGTGAGTGGGGGCTGTACACAATGAAGGGGGGGTGACTGGGGCCTGTATATGATGAAGGGGGGGTGACTGGGGGCTGTATATGATGAAGGGGGGGTGACTGGGGGCTGTATATGATGAAGGGGGGGTGACTGGGGGCTGTATATGATGAAGGGGGTGACTGGGGGCTGTATATGATGAAGGGGGGGTGACTGGAGGCTGTATATGATGAAGGGGGGTGACTGGGGGCTGTATATGATGAAGGGGGGGTGACTGGGGCCTGTATATGATGAAGGGGGGGTGACTGGGGGCTGTATATGATGAAGGGGGGTGACTGGGGGCTGTATATGATGAAGGGGGGGTGACTGGGGTTGTACAGGATGAAGGGGGTGAGTGGGGGCTTCACAGGATGAAGGGGGGATGAGTGGGGGCTTCACATGATGAAGGGGGGATGAGTGGGGGCTTCACATGATGAAGTGGGGTGAGTGGGGCTGCACATGATGAAGGGGGGGTAAGTGGGACTGCACATGATGAATTAAGGGGTAAGTGGGACTGCACATGATGAATTGGGGGTAAGTGGGACTGAACATGATGAATTGGGGGTAAGAGGGACTGCACATGATGAATTGGGGGTAAGGGGGACTGCACATGATGAATTGGGGGTAAGGGGGACTGCACATGATGAATTGGGGGTAAGGGGGACTGCACATGATGTGGGGGTAAAATTAACTGCACATGATGATGGGGGAGTGGGGCTGCACAAGAAGTTGGGGGGGAAGGGGACTGCACATGATAAAATGGAAGGGGGGATAAGGGGCTGCAAATGATGAAGCAGCACTGAAGATGAAGTGAGTGGGTGATAGGGGACTGCAATGGATGAAGTAAGGGGACTTCAAATTAAAGTGGGGACATTAAAGTGGATCCCCTATGGCCAGGATCACGTTGGGCGATTTTGTGCGTATTGGCCGTAGGCCTACAGCTTATGTGCAACGTCTTTTTAGGCCATGTCCACACGTGGTGGAATGGTGGCGGGTTTTCCGTATGGACCCGCAGCAAACCAAGTGCTGCGGTCCGTACGGCTGTCAATTCCCGCACGGGGACCGCAGCGCTTAGGTTGGAAGGTTGGTACAGGGGCCCAGGTTTTATGAACAGCCCCGGGCCCATAGTCCACTTAATCCGCCACTGAAGTGAAAGGTGAACATATAAAAGCCATCCCAAAATGTGGTAGGACAGAGCCAAAATGGAAAACATCTGGAGAGAAGCCAACCAAGAAATCTAAACCAAGACAAAAGAATTCATCTGCATTTGGACAAAGACAAACAAGACTGTAGCCCAGCAGAGTGGGAAACCAACCATGCAGCAGAAGGTTACCAGATGGAAACCGAGCCGTGACAAAAATTTAGCTTTTAATTGTAGTATTATTTCTATGAGCTTCTCTTCTGTACACTATATCTATATAATTTGGTAATACACATGGAAGCATCAAAAGCTGAGAAAGTTTAGCACAACTAACTCCGCATTACGCAGAAATTGTGCGACTTTTCAAAGCGACTTATGACAAAATACTGGCGTAATCACTTTGATCATTTGTCATCATGCTCATAGTAGTAGTTTTTGCAGAATTTCTACGATGTAAAGTAGCCCTTAGGCTAGGATAACACTGGTGTTTAAAGGGGTGTTCAACGTTTGAGAGCAACATAAGCAGTCTGTGTCAGTTTTAACTACAAAATTATGACAGCGCCCGGTGGGCATGCTGTCAAGATTCTGGTGAAATACCTGGTGACAGACACTGAACAGTGGAGACAGCAATTTCAGCCAACAGCACACAGAATGTTCACTAGGATGCACGTTCCAAGAGTCCCAGGATCCAATAGGGACCATAACTTACAGGAAAAATGAAAGCGGAACAGCATCCAATCCAGGTGAAGAAATAGTTTAATCAGCCATTAATACAACGTTTCGACCATATCGTGGTCTTTTTCAAGTACTGAACAGTGAACGGACAGGTGATGTATGGCAATCGTACTCTGTTTACAGTACCTCCATTCCCAGGAGACACTCGGTCTGCGCCAGACAGCAGTGAGTTTTCTTTAATCGATGAGCACAACACCGTACACCACACAGGAGAGAACGAACTAGCATCTGCCATCAGGGCGCTAGTTCAGCACTTGAATCGCCCAGGCAGGTCAGCCGACACCAGGACATTATCTCAATCAGCTAGCCTACATAAAGACGCGTTTTTCTGCGGAATTAGCCCATTGGAGGCACACATAGACCTAGAAACAAAACAAAAAATTTGGAATAATGACTACGTGGATATATGGTCGCTTCTATCAGCAGACCAACAGACCGTGGATAAGGAGAGGAGGACAGGCGAATGGTCATACGATAGAAATAGGGAAAAAATAGCCCATACAATGAACAACTAGCTACAGGCCTTCGCAGTCCTCAGCTGCATTATGGGTCAAAAACATCCAGAACGCTGCTCCGAGTTATTTATTTATCAGAATTTAATATACAACTCATACAAATCTCATGGCGGTTTCGCATGGAGGCGCTATGACGAGGAGTTCCGTAGGTGGCTAGCCCTGCAACCAGATTTAGGCTGGGGAGTAAAAGCAACATGTCTGGCTACGACTAATGCTTTCACAAAAACATCCCCCCCTTTTCATCAACGGCCACTAGTTTCTCAACAGCCACAGGCCAGAACTCAGTGATCGTACGGAGACCAGGGGCCTGCTTGTTATTTAATGAGGGAAATTGCCGCTTCCAGGCGTCATGTAGATATGAGGCACAACTGCTCAGCCTGCGGAGGGGGACACCCAAGTGCAAGGTGTACCCGCCAAGCAAACAAACCGCCTACAAGGCAGAACCCCGGTGAACGTAGCAACGATGGACCCATGGCTAAGTCTATACCCCAATAAAGAATCCACACAGCAGCTGTATTACAGCTTTAAATATGTTTTTTCATCCCCTATAAATCGAGTCAAACACCAACAATAGCCAATAATCTAAAGTCAGCATGTGAATTCCCCGAGATCTTAAAAGAAAAAATCTCAAAAGAGGTAGAGATGAGTAGAATAGCGGGCCCTTTTAAATTGCCGCCATTCAAAAACTTCAGAATCTCGCCGTCACCTCTCACACCGAAGAGGCGAGTCGGTCAACCATGCTATTCTTCCAGAGGAGGCATCTGTCACTTATGCTTCTTTTGACAAGGCGGTAGAACTCGTACGCACAGCCGGGCCCGGTGCCCTCCTAGCAAAATCAGATATTGAGTCTGAATTTGGCTTACTACCTGTTCATCCCGAATGCTTCCACTTGTTAGGTTGCAAGGTGGACCAGCTATTTTACTTTGACATGTGCTTACCGATGGGTTGCTCCATTTCGTGTCACTATTTCGAGCTTTTTAGCACATTCTTGGACTGGGTAGTCCGCTTCGAAACAGGCAGCGATTCAACAATTCACTACCTCGATGATTTTTTGTTTGTTGGTCCAAATTACACTAAACTCTGCACCTTCCTCCTGGAAAAATTTCAATTTATCTCTCAAAAATTCGGTGTTCCACTATCCCCCAAAAAATACAGTCATATGTTAAAGTTTGGGCACCCCTATTAATGTTAACCTTTTTTCTTTATAACAATTTTGGTTTTTGCAACAGCTATTTCAGTTTCATATATATATAATAACTGATGGACTCAGTTATATTTCTGGATTCAAATGCGGTTTATTGTACTAACAGAAAATGTGCAATCTGCATTTAAACAAAATTTGACTGGTGCAAAAGTATGGGCACCCTTATCCTTTTCTTGATTTGAATACTCCTAACTACTTTTTACTGACTTCCTGAAGCACTAAATTGGTTTTGTAACCTCATTGAGCTTTGAACTTCATAGCCAGGTGTATCAAATTATGAGAAAAGGTATTTAAGGTGGCCACTTGCAAGTAGTTCTCCTATTTGATTCTCCTATGAAGAGTGGCATCATGGGCTCCTCAAAACAACTCTCAAATGATCTGAAAACAAAGATTATTCAACATAGCTTTTCAGGGGAAGGATACAAAAAGTTGTCTCAGAGATTTAACCTGTCAGTTTCCACTGTGAGGAACATAGTAAGGAAATGGAAGAACACAGGTACAGTTCTTGTTAAGCCCAGAAATGGCAGGCCAAGAAAAATATCAGAAAGGCAGAGAAGAAGAATGGTGAGAACAGTCAAGGACAATCCACAGACCACCTCCAAAGACCTGCAGCATCATCTTGCTGCAGATGGTGTCACTGTGCATCGGTCAACAATGCAGCGCACTTTGCACAAGGAGACGCTGTATGGGAGAGTGATGCGAAAGAAGCCATTTCTGCAAGCACGCCACAAACAGAGTCGCCTGAGGTATGCAAAAGCACATTTTGACAAGCCAGTTACATTTTGGAAGAAGGTCCTGTGGACTGAATGAAACAAAGATTGAGTTGTTTGGTCATACAAAAAGGCGTTATGCATGGAGGCTAAAAAACACAGCATTCCAAGAAAAACACTTGCTACCCACAGTAAAATTTGGTGGAGGTTCCATCATGCTTTGGGCCTGTGTGGCCAATGCCGGCACCGGGAATCTTGTTAAAGTTGAGGGTCGCATGGATTCAACTCAGTATCAGCAGATTCTTGACAATAATGTGCAAGAATCAGTGACGAAGTTGAAGTTACGCAGGGGATGGATATTTCAGCAAGACAATGATCCAAGACACCGCTCCAAATCTACTCAGGCATTCATGCAGAGGAACAATTACAATGTTCTGGAATGGCCATCCCAGTCCCCAGACCTGAATATCATTGAACATCTGTGGGATGATTTGAAGCGGGCTGTCCATGCTCGGCGTCCATCAAACTTAACTGAACTGGAATTGTTTTGTAAACAGGAATGGTCACAAATACCTTCATCCAGGATCCAGGAACTCAATAATAGCTACAGGAAGTGACTAGAGGCTGTTATTTTTGCAAAAGGAGGATCTACGAAATATTAATGTCACTTTTATGTTGAGGTGCCCATACTTTTGCATCGGTCAAATTTTGTTTAAATGCAGATTGCACATTTTCTGTTAGTACAATAAACCTCATTTGAATCCAGAAATATAACTGAGTCCATCAGTTTTTAGATATATGAAACTGAAATAGCTGTTGCAAAAAACAAAATTATTATAAAGAAAAAAGGTTAACATTAATAGGGGTGCCCAAACTTTAACATATGACTGTACACTTGGTCCATGCAATGTGCTGCATTTTCTTGGCACTGAGATAGACACCAATGCAATGGTTTTTCGCCTGCCAGCCGATAAAATGCAAAAAACCCTGCACATGGTTGAAAGTTTCTGCGAAGTTAAAAAAGTCACTCTTCAACAGATGCAGTCTCTGCTCGGTTTACTCAATTTCGCTTGCAGTGTACTGCCGGCCGGCAGAGCCTTCACTTGCCGATTATCGCTAACAACAATGGGCATTATCAACCCTAGCCATAGAATTAGAGTCACCCATTCCTTGAAAGCAGACTTACCATTTTGGAGTACATTACTAAAATCCTACAATGGTCATACGTGCGTCATGGCACCAGAAATGCTGAGCAAGGATCTAGGGCTAGCAGTGGGGGGAAGCGTCAGTGTTGGTTTCGCAGCTATCTACAAAAACCAATGGCTACTTGGCAGGTTTATGGTAAAGCGTGGGAGGATTGGTGCTTGTTAATTCAGGGTAGGCCATTCGATAGATGGGATCGTGCGAGATGCGAGCTATTAGTAAAATTTTTAAACATGCTCAGGAAAAGAGGCGCCTCGGGTGCATCAGCGCAACACAGCTTATCGAGCATAGCCGTTTTCTTCCAGCTATTGGGATGGGCGGATGTAACTAAACACTTTCTCATCAAACAAGCCGTTAAAGGCTGGAAAAGACTTCAACCTAGTCAAGAATGTCATCGCCCTATTTTGTTGAGTCTATTGCAAAATATCATAGCAGTTTCTTCATCGGTGTGCAAGTCACAATTCGAAGCGGCACTGGTATCTACAGCTTTCACTACCGCCTTTTTCGAGGCACTTCGCATTAGCGAATTAGTGCCACGGCCAAAAAAATGCGTCGTAAGGCGGCTTAGTCAATGAAGATCTTGTCGTATGCAACACCCTGCGCATTCGCGTACAGAAATCCAAATGCGATCCCACCGTCAGGGGTAAGTGGGTCGTGGTAAACTCATCAGATGGCCCAGTATGCCCACTAAAACTAGTCACACGCTATGCGACTTTAAGACACGAAAGCAAATTCTTCCTCACACACGGACGGGTCCCCCCTTACCAAGTATCAGTTTCACGCAATTTTTAAACAGTGCCTTGAAAAAGTCAGCGTTAATCCAGCAGAATACGGGACGCATTCCTTTAGACTTGGGGCCGCCACCGAAGCAGCTAGAGCAGGAGTATCCGAGGCCGAAGTGCAGAGAATGGGTCGGTGGAAATCCTCATGCTTCGCTAGGTAACACCTGATTTGCTCAACTAACATCTTGCCTTTTGCAGGCGTCCGTATGCCCACAGTTTGGATAGTCATGAATACTACAATAGATAATTACTACTTGTTGGGTATATATGGACATTTTGTACCGTATATACTCGAGTATAAGTCGATCCGAGTATAAGTCGACCCCCCTAATTTTGCCACAAAAAACTGGGAGAACTTATTGACTCGAGTATAAGTCTAGGGTGGGAAATGCTCCATAGATTATTCCCCCATATGCTGCCCCCATAAGAAGCTCCTTAGATTATGCCCCCCATATGCTGCCCCCATAAGAAGCTCCTTAGATTATGCCCCCCATATGCTGCCCCCATAAGAAGCTCCTTAGATTATGCCCTCCATATGCTGCCCCCATAAGAAGCTCCTTAGATTATGCCCCCCATATGCTGCCCCCATATGCTGCCCCCATGCTGCTGCTGCATGTAAAAATAAAAAAATGATATACTCACCTCTCCGTCGCTGGGTGTCAGATTCTCACCTGTCCTGCGTCCATGGCTGCTCCCCGCTATCTGCAACGTCATCAGTCAGTGACGTTCAGACTGCAGGGGGCGCGGCGCGCACTAACCACGTCACCGCGCTCTCTGCTGTCTGAAGTCACTGACCGATGACAGACATCGACAGCAGCAAGCAGCCATGGACGCAGGACAGGTGAGTATCGCTATACTTACCCGTCCTGACGCTGTGTCTTGAGCCCCCAGCTTCTCCGCGCTCTCGCTTCCTGCCTTCAGCGGTCACGTGGTGCCGCTCATTAAAACTCATGAATATGCGCATATTCATGAGTTTTAATGAGCGGCACCACGTGACCGCTGAAGGCAGGAAGAGAGAGCACGGGGAGAAGCTGGGGGCTCAAGACACAGCGTCAGGACGGGTAAGTATGACCTGACACCCCCGCTCCCCCTCCTCCTCCGACCCCCCGGTGTATATGACTCGAATATAAGACGAGAGGGGGACTTTCAGCCCAATTATTTGGGCTGAAAATCTCGACTTATATTCGAGTATATACGGTAATTCTTAATGTACTTATGTGCAGTTTTGGCTACTTGGGCCCCTGTGTCCTTATTCATTGTTTTTATTATTTTTATGGCTCTTCATCACGTTGTATTTGTACCTTGCCTCACTATGTGAAATAAAGCAATTTTATTAGGACCATTAGTTGTTGTTTGGATTCGCCCTCCCCCCGTGTGCAAATGTGTAACAGCAAGATACGGCATCATGGTTTGCCACCACCAACTGGAAGGAGATAGCTCAGCACTTTTGAGGCCAGACGGAATTCACCTCACAGACATCGGGCTTGACATATTCATGTCCGGCTTGCAGGATGGAGTCGAACAGACCCTAATACTGATGGTTGGGGTGTGAGTCCTGTGTAGGTCATACACATGATCCTCCTTGGCGGTAATGCGGAGAGGGGCAAAGGTTCGTAACCCTCATTGGCCGGCTCGCATGTCTTTTGTAGACAGGGCCTTCGGCAATGAGCCCGTTATGAAATGTAATTGCCTTTCTCTGCGCATGTAATTTAATAAACTGTGACCGACCTGTTTCAACCCATCTAGGTCTCTCCGTGTCTCATTACGGGATTGGTGGGAGGGGGGGCACTGTTTACGACACACGGGTCTCCGTAGTCTGCTAGGCACGGCATTGCTTAAGGAGTGTGCCTCTGACTGTGGAGCCCCTATACTGAAAGCTGGAGGGATGCAATGTAGTGCCAATTCCCCCCTCCCTCTACTCCCCAGGTGATGCACAAGTGGGTCGGATGCCCCGACTGACCAATGGGCGCCATGGGGATGGGGCGCCCGCCACACCCATAAGGGTTAAATCCGGGTCAGTCCCTTCCTCTTTCTTCTCGGATGACCCCTGGAAGCGTGCCCTAAAAACGCATTTGTTCAGACTAGCCTATCGCCTCAACGCATTAACCTAAATATCCCTTTGTGGCTCATTCAAAATTTTTTTTACCATAATCAGGTTCCTCACATCATGTTCTCACATGCATTATGCATTTAATAGCCCTGTGTGTCTGTACTGTTACTTATTTAGACTGTTAACTGGTTCATGCAGCATCACAGGAACACCCGATTCTTACACTATGGCTGGTCCAAACAATAAAAGCAATTGTTACCATCCACCTTTCATGTCTCCCCTTTTTCCTTATAGATTGTAAGCTTTCGAGCAGGACCCTCATTTCTCTTGGTATCTGTTTTGATGTATGTGTTTATTGGTATGCTGTAATGTCTATTGTCTGTAGAAGTCCCCTCTATGATGTAAAGTGCTGCAGAATATGTTGGCACTATAGAAATAAAATTATTATTATCATTATTATTATCAACTATTATCCAACCTCTGCACCATCTTGGCAAACAGCAGATCTGAGGGAATGCTGGACCCCCACAAATCTGATATTAATGACCTAACAAAGGGATAGGTCATCAATATTTTCATCCTCGAAAACCTTTTTAAGCCCCACTTGCTCATACCATATATTAATATAATATACACTGCTCAAAAAAATAAAGGGAGCACTCAAATAACACATCCTAGATCTGAATGAATGAAATATTCTCATTGAGTACTTTGTTCTGTACAACGTTGAATGTGCTGACAACAAAATCACACAAAAATTATCATTGGAAATCAAATTTATTAACCAATGGAGGACTGGATTTGGAGTCACCCCCAAAATTTAAATGGAATGTAATGTCCTTAAAACAAGTCAAAATGAGGCTCAGTAGTGTGAGTGGCCTCCACGTGTTTGTATGACCTCCCTACGGTACAATGCCTGGGCATGCTCCTGATGAGGTTGTGGATGGTCTCCTGAGGGATCTCCTCCCAGATCTGGACTAAAGCATCCGCCAACTCCTGGACAGTCTGTGGTGTAATGTGACGTTGGTGGATGGAGCGAGACATGATGTCCCAGATGTGATCAATCGGATTCAGGTCTGGGGAACGGGCGGGCCAGTCCATAGCTTCAATGCCTTCATCTTGCAGGAACTGCTGACACACTCCAGCCACATGAGGTCTGGCATTGTCCTGCATTAGGAAGAACCCAGGGCCAACCGCACCAGCATATGGTCTCCCAAGGGGTCTGAGGCTCTCATCTCGGTACCTAATGGCAGTCAGGCTACCTCTGGCGAGCACATGGAGGGCAGTGCGGCCCTCCAAAGAAATGCCACCCCACACCACTACTGACCCACTGCCAAACCGGTCATGCTGAAGGATGTTGCAGGTAGCAGATCGCTCTCCACGGTGTCTCCAGACTCTGTCACGTCTGCAACATGTGCTCAATGTGACCCTGGATTCATCTGTGATGAGCACAGGGAGCCAGTGGCGAATTTGCCAATCCTGGTGTTCTGTGGCAAATGCCAAGCGTCCTGCACGGTGTTGGACTGTGAGCACAACCCTCATCAGTGGACATCGGGCCCTCATACTGTACCATCCTCATGGAGTCAGTTTCTACTGTAACCATTTGTGCAGACTCATGCACATTTGTGGCCTGCTGGAGGTCATTTTGCAGGGCTCTGGCAGTACTCCTCCTGTTCCACCTTGCACAAAGGCGGAGGTAGCGATCCTGCTGCTGGGTTGTTGCCCTCCTACGGCCCCCTCCACGTCTCCTGGAGTACTGGCCTGTCTCCTGGTAGTGCCTCCAGCCTCTGGACACTACACTGACAGACACAGCAAACCTTCTTGCCAAAGCTCGCATTGATGGGCCATCCTGGATGAGCTGCACTACTTGAGCCACTTGTGTGGGTTGTAGAGTCCTTCTCATGCTACCACGAGTGTGAAAGCACAACAAACATTTAAAAATAACCAAAACATCAGTCAGAAAGCATTGGTACTGAGAGGTGGTCTGTGGTCCCCACCTGCAGAACCACTCCTTTATTGAGTGTGTCTTGATAATTGCCAATAATTTCCATCTGTTGTCTATTCCATTTGCACAACAGCATGTGAAATTGATTGTCAATCAGTGTTGCTTCCTAAGTGGACAGTTTGATTTCACAGAAGTGTGATTGACTTGGAGTTACATTGTGTTGATTGGATTGCACTTACAGCCGTTGCTCACAGTATGGTGAGAACATCTAGAGAGAGACGTGAATAGAACGGATAAAAAACAAACAATAGTTTATTAGAGATTAAAAAAGCATACAATATACAAATTTGTAAGCCATTAGGATGCACAATGCTGAGACAAAAAGATTATTATATTGCACAGTTGTATCCTAAAAATGTACGTCCCCTGCACAAATGTACCTTCTTTCACCATTCACCATTGATACAGTGCCTTGCAAAAGTATTCGGCCCCCTGGAACTTTTCAAACTTTTCCCACATATCATGCTCCAAACATAAAGATACCAAATTTTTTGGTGAAGAATCAATAAAAAGTGGGACACAGTTGTGAAGTTGATCAAAATTTATTGGTTATTTTAAATTTTTTTGGAAATTCAAAAAATGAAAACTTGGGCGTGCAATATTATTCGGCCCCTTTACGGGTCCAAGACCCGTTGAAGCGCAGTTGGCGTGAAACGGCCATTGTCCACAGTTCACACATCTCTCCCGAGCCTATGCTTTTTATCTGAAAATAAATTCACTTCTTCAGAACGGTGAGTGCCATCCCTTTTTCATACAACGTGTCCTAAATGGCTAATGATAATAAATATAATCCACCTGTGTGTAATCAAGTCTCCGTATAAATGCACCTGCTCTATGATAGTCTCAGGGTTCTGTTTGAAGCACAGAGAGCATGATGAAGACCAAAGAACACAACAGGCAGGTCCGTGATACTGTTGTGGAGAAGTTTAATGCCAGATTTAGATGCAAAATGATTTCCAAAACTTTAAATATCCCAAGGAACACTGTACAAGCGATCATATTGAAATGGAAGGAGTATCATACCACTGCAAATCTACCAAAACCCGGCCATCCCTCTAAACTTTCATCTCAAACAAAGAGAAGACTGATCAGAGATGCAGCCAAGAGGCCCATGATCACTCTAGATGAACTGCAGAGATCTACAGCTGAAGTGGGACAGTCTGTCCATAGGACAACAATCAGTCGTACACTGCACAAATCTGGTCTTTATGGAAGAGTGGCAAAAAGAAAGCCATTTCTCAAAGATATCCATAAAAAGTGTAGTTTAAAGTTTGCAACAAGTCACCTGGGAGACACACCAAACATGTGGAAGAAGGTGCTCTGGTCAGATGAAACCAAAATCGAACTTTTTGGCAACAATGCCAAATGATATGTTTGGCGTAAAGGCAACACAGCTCATCACCCTGAACACACCATCCCCACTGTCAAGCATGGTGGTGGCAGTATCATGGTTTGGGCCTGCTTTTCTTCAGCAGGGACAGGGGAGATGGTTAAAATTGATGGGAAGATGGATGGAGCCAAATACAGGACCATTCTTGAAGAAAACCTGTTGGAGTCTGCAAAAGACCTGAGACTGGGACAGAGAGTTGTCTTCCAACAAAACAATGATCCCAAACATAAAGCTAAATCTACAATGGAATGGTTCACAAATAAACGTATCCAGGTGTTAGAGTGGCCAAGTCAAAGTTCAGACGTGAATCTAATCAAGAATCTGTGGAAAGAGCTGAAAACTGCTGTTCACAAACGATCTCCATCAAACCTCACTGAGCTCGAGCTGTTTGCCAAGGAAGAATGGGCAAGAATTTCAGTCTCTCGATGTACAAAACTGATAGAGACATACCCCAAGTGACTTGCAGCTGTAATCACAGAAAAAGGTGGCGCAACAAAGTATTCAGTTAAAGGGCCCGAATAATATTGCAAGCCCCACTTTTCATTTTTTGAATTTCCACAATAATTTAAAATAACCAATACATTTTGTTCAACTTCACAATTGTGTTCCACTTGTTGATGATTCTTCACCAAAAATTTACATTTTTATGTTTTTATCTTTATGTTTGAAGCATGATACGTGGGAAAAGGTTGAAAAATTCCAGGGGGCCGAATACTTTCGCAAAGCTCTGTATATGTATTCCAATTTTACACTTCTGCACTTTATTCCTGTTTTGGAACACACATATTTCATTTTAGAATGTTTTAACTTTCAAAATGAAGTACTTACCTCTTTTACACCTTTGTTGATGACTTCTCTTCCCATTGTCTGCATTGACCTAATAGATAATTATGTTGTCCTTACTAAGCAGTAGGCTTTTGGTCACATCACGATTCACTTATCTTCTGTGCATTAAATCACATTATTGGTAATTATATTTTATTGCACTTCATCATGTATATTTTCCTATTCAGGATACAAATCCAGCTCACCAGATACGGCATTCCAACATCGGAGCACGAGACCACTGTGTCAAAGCGCACAATCCAAGGCAAATGAGAAAAAACTTTATCCAGCTCCACGATGTAGTGAAAAATATTCTTTATTCACTCAATAGAAATGAGGTTTAAAAACCAGCATGAGTTACAAGGCATGCGATCGATCTACGCGTTTCGAGTGGCTAGGCACTCTTAATCATGATACGCAGCTTTGTCCATGGGTATTGCTTCAAGTGTCTCCGTGCACCCAGAGGCTTCCTTTCTCTATTTCACAAGAGGTTTTAAAGTAAGTGCTGGCATCATAAAAGACTTTCTTATTTGGCTATTTGACCATGGAAAATGAAGCTAGGCAGAATAAAGCTGCCAAACTGTTTGCTGGGTTTACCGCTGAATCTGCACATGTTTCAACAAGCTTGAATGTGGAGCTAGAGGATTTGTTAGCACTTATGCTAAAGGAAAATCGGATATGGTGGAATGTGAGTTCGTTAAGAAATTATAGAGATAAAAACATTATTCCAAGAGGACTTAGAGTTAAAAAAGTCCCTAGTACAGTGTACTCAGATGGGTTTGTACAGGAATGGAATAATATATTATCAGACTGCTCCTTGAAATCTCCCTAATCATAAGAAATGAAGAAATTCTCTTGCAAGATTTACAAAAACAAATTGATATCTTGAAATCAAATGTTCAAGATAAATTATCAAAAGAAGTTTATGAGGAATTTTTGCATAATACTACTATCAAGATTAATAAAACTGAGGAAAAGATTATGGATACTAAAAAACGAAAACTGGAGCGTGATTTATCTGATTATTCCAAAGAGCAGGTGTACGAATGGGGGAGATGGGAAAATGCTTATAAGTCTCCCAGGTCTATACTACGAAGACCTAAACGACACACCAGTGCTAATCAAACTCCCCGACAAGTGACTTTCAGTTCATCTGATGCTGAAACTTCGAATGGAGCTACATCAGACTCTGACATGGATGTGACGAGGCAGTCAAAAAACTCATATTACAAGAGAAACAGATCAAGAAAAAAAGAAGGAGAAAGGGAAGGAAGCATAGGAACATCAAGAATAACGCAAAGATATCATCTGAGGAATCCACGTTAGGTGACTTTGATGTTATTAATCTTTCATCATTGAGTCTAACTGCTGATCAACGTGAGTTACTTTCATTTGGACTTTCTTTTGTTCCTAGTTGTAATTTTAATCTTTTCTCCACAATATGTGATGTTAATAGATTTATTAGGAATATTACTTTGAAATTGCATTTTGAAGATAACCCTGATATTTTTGTGGAAAATTATGTGAATTTTGAAAATACTTATAGTAATTATTCCTTTCCAGAACAAATGTCTATTATCAATTTGCAGGCTTTACAAAATGAAAGCGTGCCAAATGTTGATATTGCTGCTTCTTTAGCAAAAGGCATGAGTATTCCTAATCCAAACTATTATCCGGTTAAAGCAAGGAGACCTGTGATGGATAGGTTTCAAAGTGCTGTTGAAAATTACCTAAGATTATTATCTGAAAAAACGCATGGTGTGAATTGTGCCTGCAGTAACTTGAGGCCATCCCTGAAAAAAGCATTGTTAGAACTGAAGGCAAATGAAAATATTATAATAAAGAATTCAGATAAGGGTGGATCGATTGTCCTTATGAATAGGGATGATTATGTGAACTGGGTTGAAAATATGCTTAATGACCCCATGATTTATAAACGTATTTTAGAGAATCCTTCTCATAATATCAAAGAGCGTATTTTTCAGATTATTAATGAAGGCTTTTGTATGGGTTTTATTACTATGAGAGAGAGGGATTATCTAAAGGTGTTAAATCCAGTTACACCAACGCTTTATGCGTTACCAGAAACCCATAAAAAAAGCTTTCCTCCACCCATGAGACCGATTTTATCAGGGATAGGATCTGTAAGTGAGAAACTAGGGGAATGGTTAGATCTGCTTGTACAACCCTTGGTTCAGAGGGTCCCTGGTTTTATTAGAGACAGTACAGAAGTATTAAATTCAATGGATGGTTTAATCTGGGACTCCAAATTCTCATGGATAACTACTGATGTTATTTCTCTTTACACATCGATTCCACACACAGTAGCAATTAGCGCATTAAAATTTCATCTACAAAAATATAGTAATTTCTCGTGTGACTTCCAGGATTTCATCTTGGATGTCACTTTTTTGTTGATTTCCAACAATTATTCTATATTCAATGAGAATTACTATACACAAGTAAATGGCGTATCCATGGGAGCTAAATATTCCCCTTCCCTAGCAAATCTCGTTATGAGTTGGTGGGAAGAAATGCATATCTACAATCTTGATAATCCTTACACTGATTGTATACAGTTTTACGGTAGATACATTGATGATATTGTCATCATTTGGAAATCAGATATAATAACAGTACAGAAGTTTGATGCGTATATCAATTGCAACTCTCTGAACCTAAAATTTCTAACACGACATGAAAAGACCACTACTGATTTTTTGGATTTAAATCTGACGGGCATACCTAACAAATCCGTTATTACTCGTACATATCGCAAGGAGACAGCTGGGAACACAATTCTCCATGCAAAAAGTCATCACCCCAGGCACACAATTAAGGGTATTCCTGTGGGTGAAATGACGCGTGCTAAGAGAAATTGTAGTTGTCCCTCTGATTATAAAAAATAAGTTTTTGACATTAGACAATGTTTGGGTAGGAGAGGTTATGATCGATGGAGTCTGGATAGGGCTGAAAAGATTGTTTCAAAAAAATCTCGTTTTAAAGACTCGCACAAACTGTACAAAAATTCTGCTAATCCTATAACAATGGTGTTACAATTTAGTAATCAGTTTTCCAATATTAAAAAAATAGTTGAGGATAACTTGGCAATTTTAAAAGAAGATCCAGATATTGAAAAAATAATAAAAAAAGGACTAAGGATAGTTTCCAGAAAAGCACCATCCACAAGTCCACAATCGGATTAGAGGTGGGGATTTAGAACCCGTGCTTAGGAATAGGGAGGCGTGGTGGATGTTCAAATTAAACACCAGTATGCCACGAGGCTTGAATAAAAGAAAAGATACCATGCTCTTTTATTAGACTAGCACTTATTAACCCTTTCCTCTTTGAAACATCTATCTTATCACATTTATAATGAATCTTCATGTTCTGATTAAACACATACTAAAATATGTGGAAATATGGCAGAGTTTTTTTGCTAGGTTTTTCATGGGGTATTTTTTGTGCACAGAACTGTATTTTCATGCCGTTTTTCGAATCTGCATGTTTAAAATACAAAAACCAAAATATTCGACATAGTTTTATGTTGTACAGTTACTTAAGAAATACTTCATTTATTTGGGAAAGTCTATGACAATAATCTTTCTATATATGCATTAGAACGGTTTTTTTCAGTGCATGAAGTTTTTTTTTTGTTTTTTTTTCAGATATAAACTAAAAATTAAATATAACAAAAAAAAAGTTTATGATAACGACTTTTCAATAAATGCATCAGAACGGATTTTTATGATTGGTGTATGATGGGGAATAAAAGAATTAAATGTTTTTTTGGCTGTGCATATAACGAAAAAAATCATATACACTGAAAAAAATTCTTTAGAACAGTGCAAATTGCTCTGTCCTGCACAGCCTGCATCCTAACCCTAGTTTTCCTCCTTCTCTTCCAGAGTCTGCTCCTGCCCTGTGTCCTCCTGGTGCCTGCCTTCCATCTCCCCTCCGCGCTCCTCAGTCCAGCTACCATCTCCACCTCCGCTCTCCTCAGCCCTGTAACCCCTTATCTGTTCCTTACCGCCTCCGTACCTCTCTTGCTCCTTTCCTGCTCTGTTCTTACCCGCTCCCTTCCACCCAGTCTCATCTCCGTTTTTTATGTTCTTTTTCCCTGAGATGACCCCTGGTCCTGGCATCCATGGTACTAGTGGTCCCTGAGCCTGCTCCCTAACGATCCCTGCAAAAGGGTTGGTCAAACCTGGTGCGCTTGCTCGGGGGAGTTTCGGTATCACGGGCCAGTGGGTCCACTCTTGGTACTCGCCGCCTCTGGCGTAAGCGTAATCAGGCCATGGACCCTGCCGGGGCCTCTGCCCAGAAGAAGCTGGTATTTTTGCGAGAGAACCAAACTCGCATCATGTCTTTCATGAAGACAATAGATTCCCGGTTGTCTGCCTTACAGGCCATGGATCCTGGGAATGCCTCCCAGTTAGCCAGCCTCCAGCAGGAGCTGATCCAGCAGCGCGATGCCCAGGCTCACATCCTGCCCTATATGGCCTCCGTGGATGACCGCCTGCTTTTCTTACAGTCGGCCTTCTCGCAGGTATCCTCCCGGGCCTCTGATTCTGCGTCTGCACCCTCTCCCCTTCTTGGTAAACCGCCTTGCTATGGCGGCGACCCCAAGCTGTGCTGGGGTTTTCTCAATCAGTGTCGCCTGCACTTTGAGTTGTTGCCCCAGCAGTACCCCACCGACCGGGCTAAGGTGGCATTTATAGTGTCCCATTTGGAAGGTGAGGCCCTTTCCTGGGTGAATCCTCTTTGAGAACGAGACGACCCCATTATGTCCAGTATTGTGACCTTTATGGACACCTTCCGGAGGGTCTTTGACGAGTCTGAGCGGCTCGCCTCCACCACGGAGTCCCTTTTTAACCTCCATCAGGGCACTCTCACGGTCGGACAATATGCCATATGCTTCCGCACCTTGTCCTCAGAGCTGGGGTGGAACAATGAGGCTTTGGTGGGGACCTTTTAGCGAGGACTGTCTGGCAAGATTAAAGACGAGCTCTCTGGACGGGATACTCCGGCCACCTTGGAGGACCTCATTTCACTTGCCACATGCATTTATTTGTGCTTTCAGGAACTCTCTCGAGAAGCTGCCAGGGAGAGGAGTCCTTTTAGGCCTCCTTCTTCAGGTCACAGACCACCCAGCCCTCGGCCTTCGGGCTTCTCCGGCAGTTCTGCACCGGAGCCTATGCAGGGAGACCGGGTTAAGACGGCGGAACAACGTCGGAGTGAGAGGTTAACACAGGGCCTGTGCTTATATTGCGGTGGTACATCTAATTTCCTGCGCTCATGTCCAGGGAGGCCGGGAAATGCCTCCACCTAGGTCAGGTAAGAGTGGACTCCCTAGGTGTGCCAGATTCCTCTCCTCCTCTTACTCTTTCTGCTCTGATTGTCCAGGGTCAGAGGTGTGGCTCTGAGGTGGCATATGTGGATTCGGGTGCGGCAGGCAACTTTATTAGGCTTAAGGAGGTGAAGAAATATCGGAGTCCCATGATCTCCTTAAAGTGCCCTGCATGATTGCCTCCGTGGATGGTAAACCCCTGCAAGAGTCCGTCTCTATGGTTACTGAGAAAGTGCTTCTGCAGATTGGGGCCCTGCATCGAAAGAAGATTGCCTTTTATGTTCTGCCCAACTTGTCGCATGTATTGCTTCTTGGCCTTCCTTGGCTTCGGACACACGAGCCCGTTTTGGATTGGCGTTCCGGTGAGATTCTCCGGTGGGGGCATCCGTGTCAAGAGAGATGCCTAGGGTCTGTCCGCCCGATCACCGCCTCTCAACCCTCTTCTGGTCCTGTGGGGTTGCCTCCCGCCTACTGGTCCTTTGCAGACATGTTTGATAAGAAGGAGGCTCAGACCCTTCCACCACATCAGCCCTATGACTGCCTAGTCGAACGACGGCCAGGAACCACCCCGCCTAGGGGCCCAATCTATCCACTCTCGCTGGCCGAGACATCTGCTATGTTTGAATACGTCCGAGAGAACCTTGCCAAGGGATTTATACGAAAATCCTCCTCGCCTGCCGGTGCCAGTTTTTTTTGTAAAAAAGAAGGATGGTTCTCTTCGGCCGTGCATCGATTACAGAGGCCTGAATGACAGTACGATAAAAAATAAGTATCCTCTGCCGCTAATCCCGGAGCTCTTCGATTGCCTGAGAGGGGCTTGGATCTTCTCTAAGTTGGATCTACGTGGAGCCTACAACCTCATTCATATCCACTCCGGAGACGAGTGGAAGACTGCTTTTAACACTCGGGATGGACACTATGAATATCTCGTCATGCCCTTTGGTCTGTGTAACGCTCCCGCAGTATTTCAAGAATTTGTCAACGACATATTCCGGGACTTGCTATACTCCTGCGTTGTGGCGTACCTAGATGACATCCTCGCCTTCTCTCTGGATTTGTCATCTCACAGGAGGAGCATATGCCTGGTCCTGCAGCACCTGCAGGAAAACCGACTTTATGCTAAGATGGAGAAATCCAACCTCCAAAGAACCAAAGGAGTTAAAAAAATGCCCAAAAGTCAGTAGTATGCTTTTATAAAATACAATGTTAAACACACAAAAGCATTTTTTGTGCAAAAAGTGTAAAGATTTTATTCATAAATACATTTCCATAAAATATCAGTAAATACAAAAAAATGAGTCATATATGGTGGAAGGCAACGCGGCCAGGCCGACCGACACAAATGGTAATCACAGCTACCGTATAGTAAAAAATCAGAGATATCGTTCAGAAAAGGGATAAGGGTTAAATAGGAATAATCCCTGCAACCTAATAAGGCACTATTTGGTAAAGTTCCCAGTCTCAACACATAATGTATAAGTGCCATGGAGTAGGGACAGATTCCTACAGAAGGCAAGTGCAAGGCTCAATAGCCAGCCACAAATCCCTGACACTAAACCCTATACCTAATCATTATACCATGGGGCAAAGGCTGGACCTCCCGACTCCCACTATGGGTAAGAAATTTTCCCCTTTTGCATTTATATCGGTGGTATAATGATTAGGTATAGGGTTTAGCGTCAGGGATTTGTGGCTGGCTATTGAGCCTTGCACTTGCCTTCTGTAGGAATCTGTCCCTACTCCATGGCACTTATACATTATGTGTTGAGACTGGGAACTTTACCCAAATAGTGCCTTATTACAGGGTTCCCCAGCTCCAGTCCTCAAGGCCCACCAACAGATCATGTTTTCAGGATTTCCTTAGTATTGCTCAGGTGATAATTGCTTCACCTGTGCAATACAAAAGAAATCCTGAAAACATGATCTGATGGTTGGCCTTGAGGACTGGAGTTGGGGAACCCTGCCTTATTAGGTTACAGGGATTATTCCTATTTAACCCTTATCCCTTTTCTGAACGATATCTCTGATTTTTTACCATACGGTAGCTGTGATTACCATTTGTGTTGGGCGGCCTGGCCGCGTTGTCTTCCACCATGTATGACTAATTTTTTTGTATTTACTGATATTTTATGGAAATGTATTTATGAATAAAATGTTTACACTTTTTGCATAAACAATGCTTTTGTGTGTTTAAGGCTGTGTGCACACGTAGCGATTTTTAAGCGTTTTTGCCGCGATTTTCGGCACGAAAACGCTGCGAAAACGCTTAAAAATCGTGTACAGAACGCCCCCCATGCATTCCTATGGCATTCCGCACATGCTGTGCTAATGCTGCGCTTTTTTCCACGGCGGAATCGCATCGCGGAAAAAATCGCAGCATGCTCATTCTTTGTGCGGAATCGCAAAGAATTGCCGCGATTCCGCACCCATAGGAATGCATGAGAACCGCTTACTTCCCGCATGTGGCTATGCCCACCATGCGGGAAGTTAAGCGTCTCATGTGCGGTTGGTACCCACGGTGTGGAGGAGAGGAGACTGTCCTCCAGGCCCTGGGTACCATCCCCCTGTAAAAAAAGAATAAAAAATAAAAAATCGGGGTATATTTACCTTCCGGCGTCCCGCGATGCATTCCCGGCCTAAGCGTTCCCAGTAATGCCTTGCGGCAAGGTCCTGTGATGACGTAGTCTCGCGTGACTCTAGCGGTCTCGCGAGATCGCTATAGCAACGCGAGACTACCTCATCACAGGTCTCGCAAGGCATTACTGGGAACGCTGAGGCCCGGGAATGCAGAGCGGGACGCCGGAAGGTAAATATACCCCAATTTTTTATTTTTTTTTTTAGCATGTTAACATCCTATCTTTTACTATTGATGCCGCATAGGCGGCCTCAATAGTAAAAACCTGGTCACACTTGTCAAACATATGTTTGACGAGTGTGACCAACCTGTCAATCACTTTCCAAGCGATGCTTCAAATCGCTTGGAAAGTGCTTGAATATCGCACGCGAATATCGCGGCAAAATCGCGATCATAATCGCGGTAAAATCGCGGTGAAAAAAACGCGCGATTTCTGGGAAGGAGTCCGGTTTTTAGTAAGCGTTTTAAAACGCTACGTGTGCACATAGCCTAACATTGTATTTTATAAAAACATACTACTGACTTTTGGGCATTTTTTTTAACTCATTTGGTTCTTTGGAGGTTGGATTTTATTATAGAGTTGCCCCCCCTTTAGATTGGTTTCCAATGTACTGATCAATTATAGGTATGATACGCTTTGTTAAATTGAAGATGGAGAAATGCCTCTTCGAGTAGCCTTCCTTACCCTTTTCAGGGTATATCGTCTCTGAGTCTGGACTGGAGATGAAAAATTGTCTACGATCCTCCTGTGGCCTCGTCCTGTAGGGGTAAAGGCTATCCAACGCTTCCTCGGATTTGCCAACTACTACCGACAGTTTATCCCGCATTTCTCGTCTGTGACCAAGCCAATCTCGTGCCTCACTCGGAAAGGAGTCAGCCCCGCAACCTGGTCTCCAGAGGCCGAAGAAGCCTTTCTAAGCCTAAAGCAAACTATTACAGCTGCGCCTGTGTTCCATTGGCCCGAGGCGAACAAACCGTTTGTCCTGAAAGTGGACGCATCTTCCACGGGGGCCGGCACAGTGCTGTCTCAGAGGTCTTCTTCTGGTCGGTTGGTGTCATGATCCAGGTTGGATATGACAGGTTTTGAATAAGTAACCTTTTTTTTCCTTTGAGCTGGTTGCTCAGGGTTGGTTTTGCCCCCAGTGGCTATTAGGGTTATTACACAGTGGTGTCTTTTGTTCTAGTTTGCCCCCGGTGGTTGCTAGCGTTATTACACGGGAATCACTAGCAGGTGTTATTGCTCTGGCTTTCCTATAAAGGAGTGTCAGGTGTGTTCACTCACTGTTGGTGATATTGGTCTTTTCCAACCATCCTTGGAGAAGGAAGGAACTTGAGAGAAGTCCTGGGCAGCTCAGTCAGAATCCTGGAGTGGCAGCTATGGTGTCAGCGAGGAGTTCTTGCAAAGCTTGGAGGAGTGGCAGCTATGGTGTCAGTGTGGAGTTCTTGCAAAGCTTGGTGGAGTGGCAGCTATGTTGTCAGCGAGGAGTTCTTGCAAAGCTTGGTGGAGTGGCAGCTATGGTGAAAGCTGCACTCAGATGCTGGACTCTGTTGCTGGAAGAGAGCTGCACTCAGATGCTGGACTCTGTTGCTGGAAAGCTGCACTCGGATGCTGGACTCTGTTGCTGGAAAGCTGCACTCACATTCGGGACTCTGTTGCTGGAAAGCTGCACTCAGGTGTTGGATCCGGTTGGAGGAAAAGATGCACTCAGGTGTCGGACTCTGTTGCTGGGAGCATTAGCAACAGAGCAAAGCTAAGTGGTGTTTCCCTGTTTGTCACTTTCCTCAATGTGTTTTTAGTGCAGTGGTGGGATTAGTTTCTGCACCATTCACTTCACTAGTAAGGGATTGGTTCAGGGCGAGCTAGGGATTTCAGGTATCCTGATCGGCGCCCGGTGCGGAACCGGCCTAGGGATCGTTAGGAGTGTAGAGACACTGACTCAGGGGAGTGCAGGATGTCTCCACGTCCCCGTTCCCTATCGCAGGGCCACCATTGTAATTGTTTTCCTGGTTTTCCCCTTTATTCTGAAATTCGCCCCGCTGGAGGCGGTGTATCCAGACATACGTGTACCACTGAAATTCGCCTGCTGGAGGCGGTGTATCCGGCTGCACGTTCTATTATTTAAATTCGCCCTGCTGGAGGCGGTGTATCCAGTGTCACACGTGTCATATAAATTCACCCTGCTGGAGGCGGTGTGTCCAGTCAAACGTGACCAAGACAGTTGGTCTCCTGCCGATTCTTTTCTTCTTTTCTAAGACCTTCTCTCCTGCGGAGTGCAACTATTCTACCGGGGATTGGGAACTGTTAGCCATCAAGATGGCCCTGGAGGAGTGGTGCTATCTGCTGGAGGGGGCCATCCATCCATTTGCCATCTTTACTGACCATAAGAACCTGGCATACATTCAGTCAGCCCAGAGGCTCAACCCCTGACAGGCCAGGTGGTCCCTGTTCTTTGCTCGCTTCAACTTTGTGTTAAATTTCCATCCTGGTCAGAAGAATGTCAAGGCAGATGCGTTATCATGGTTTCTGCAGCCTCCTGACTTGGAAGAGGAGCCCTCTCACATCATTGATCCAGTCAAAATCATCACGTTGGCTCCCGTGAGGTTAATTACTCCGCCACCAGGTAAAACTTTCGTTCCTGAGGCTGATAGGACAAAAGTGTTGTGTTGGGGACACTCCTCCAAGATCTCTGGTTATGTCGGGGTTAGAAAGACACTGGACCTCATCTCCCGGTTTTACTGGTGGCCCTCTCTCCGCCAAGAAGTGTGTCATGAACTCATTTTCTGCTCCACCAGTTGAGAGTTCCCCTTCCGTTCTCCCTCTGGTGGTGACAGGAGGTAGTGCGGTTGGTTTAAGTGGTAGTGATCTCACCTGATGAGGAAGATAACGATTGGATCTCTGGAGTATCAGACTGGATAAAAGACAGCCGACGCCCTATCCGGGTGCTGGTGATTCAGTCTGCTTCTCAGGTCCTGGACTTCAGCTCTCTTCCAGTCTTCTCAAGTTAAGTTTGTTTTTTGCTATTGTTCACACTTGCGCTTGTTGGTCAATTCAGTTTTTTGTGTAATCAGCCTGCCCCTGCTGGGGCTATGCTGAAATTCCACTCCTATTAATCAGTATTTGCCAATCTGCTTTTTGTCCCTTATTAGATTGGCCTCTTTTTTGCTCTGTCTCAGAATATTTCAGAGTGCTGATATAGGTTTAGAAGTCTAGTGACTTCAGGGTTAATTTTGCTATCAGAATGTTGGATAATATTTTTGTAGGTTTTTTTTGGAAGATTGCAGACAGTGTCTTTCCTTTTCTGTCCTTTTTAGTTAGCCAGGCCCCATCGTTTGCTCAGCCTTTTTTCCTGCCTTTGTTTGTATTTTCATCTTGTTTCACCGTCAATACATGTGGGGGGCTGTCTTTCCCTTGGGGTCTGCTCTGGGGCAGTTAGTTTTCCTCTTTTCCTGCTTTAGGCTTATGAAGTTATCTGGTTGAGACGAGGCGTCTAGGACCAACGTAGGAACGCTCCACGACTGCGGCTAGTTGTGCAGTTAAGATCAGGGATCTGCAATCTGCATAGTTACCAACTTCTCTGGTTTTCTGAGACTTAATACGCCTAAATGGTGCTCCGTATGTCTTCCGTTGTCAGGGTCTGGCCGCGTATTTTTCTCATGTAAGCATCCGTATGTAATCCGTATGGCATCCGTATACCGTTTTTTTCTCACAACCTTGCAAAATGGACATTTAACGGCTTTGAGGCCTGCACATAATTTAAATCATCAGCACCAACCCTATTTATTGCCTCAACATCAGGTGGCAGCCTCCAATCTGCCCATTTTGGTGCTCTGCTTGTGTGGGTGTCTTGCTGGTTGTTAGCAAACATGTCTGACACAATTCAGTTCACCCCAAGTGACCGTGTTCTCTTCAACTGAGTTTTGTCCAGGCGCTTTGGCCAGCCATACCCAGTGATTGTGGATCCGAGGAGGAGGAGATGCATGTGGGTCCATCCACTTTTGAGGCAATGACTCACAAGAGGTCATTTTCATCCCCTCTATTCTTCTCTGCGAGATCATCCGGAAAAATTTTACAAATACTGTCGCATGAGCCTTGCAACATTTGATCTACTCTTGGAGACAGTGTGCCCTGGGATCCTGTGATAACCTTTCAGGACACAAGGATGCGCAAAGCTATATCTGCAGAGGAGCAACTTCTACTCACATCACGGTATGTACTACACAACCAGATTCTCTATGTTCATGATGTGTTGCCCAAAGTATGTTTTTATTTTGTCCTAAGTTTAACGCCCTCATCTTATTCCAGATATATATATAAACTTACAGACCAGAATGTTATGTGTAATATGTACTGAATATCACGTAGTGATTGTGCGACAAAATATATGTGTGTTAGTAGATATGAATCACTAACAAGTTTGGTATGTATGTACCTGGTGTTTTGTTAATTTGTGCATTCTAAAATGTTCCATTTCTGTTGTTCTTCAGCTTCCTGTCCATTGGCCTGTCTTATGCCGCCCTCCACCATAAGTTTCTCATTGGAAGATCTATCATTTCTGGCATAGTCAGGTCGACTTGTAGTGAAATATGGTCAAGACTACATCAACTCGTCATGCCCCAGCCCAGGATGGAAGACTGGTTGAGGATATCAAGGGACTTTGAGGAGGCATGCCAGTTTCCTAATTGTATTGGGGTCCTTGATGGCAAACATATCCGGGTGCGTAAGCTGCCGAACTCTGGCTCACAATTCTTCAATTATAAACAATACTTTTCTGTTGTATTGATGGCTCTGGCTGACCCTCAATACAAGTTTATAATTGTTGACATTGGGGCCTATGGAAGGGCGGGAGACTCTAGAGTATTCAATACTTCCATTATGGGTTGGCGGCTAAGCACCAACCAGTTGGATCTACCACCACCACGCCAGCTACCAGGATCCACTCAAGAATCAGTCCCTTATGTCCTTGTGGCAGATGAGGCGTTTCAGTTAACGCTCAATGTCATGAGGCCATATCCCCGGCGCAACCTGGACCACCGGCGCTGAATTTGTAACTTGTGCCTATCTCGTGCTCGGCGACTGGTGGAGTGTTCCTTTGGCATTCATTGGGCCAAACGGTGGGTCCTCCAGTCTGCCATTCAGCTGAGTGAACAAAATGTAAATGAAGTAAATAAAGCATGTGGCGTTGGCCATAACTTCACCAGGATACATGATTGTTCCTCCTCTGCTGGTGTTGGGCGTGGGTCAGACAATGTACGTAGGGCGAGACCACCTATCAACCCTCAACGTAGACCACTCTCTGGGCTCAAAGTGCGTGATATTTTCACAAATTACTTTATGTCACCTGAGGGGGAAACTTCTTGGAAAGAGCATGCAGTGTCTATGTTGTAAATGTTTGTTTTTGGTCTTTGGGAAACTATATATATTACAACCCCGTATGTCTTTTCTCTGTTTATAAATCAATGTGTAAGCATATGGCAGCATGTCGTGATGTAAGTGCATCATTAATAAAGACAACAACAATTGAAAGTTAAAACTTTTTATGCATCCTTTTTTTAAAGGCCTTGTGAAGCCTTATGTTATCAAAATAGCCAGAATTGCCCTTAGAACACAAACAAATTTTTATAATGTTACAATACAGCATTTAACCACAAAAACACACACAAAGTTATAAATTGTAGTATGTAGGGGGGGAGAAGGCGGCAGCCCAGCCTGTGTTGCCTGATGGCTAGTGTGGCCACCTTGGCCCTCGGCCTGTGTGGGGGCATACTCTTGCCCATGATGGAGGTAGTGGGCCGGCTCATGGGCTTGAGGTGGATACTGGGCACTATATTGGAGACGACTCTCCTGTTGAGTCTGGTAGGGCCGTGAGTCTAAACCACCAAAATGGCCATGTCGTCCCCAACCAGATTGGGACCAGCCTCCAACATTGGCTGGGAACAAGTGGCCATATTGGTGTGCTGGGTTATACCCTGACATTTGGGAATGATGTTGCCAATGTTGGGTAGGGGGGGAAGGGTGTGGGGTGTAGGCCCACATGTAGGAGGATCCTCAGACCCTGATTGAGCAAGCACTTGGGGGTGTGGGTTAACACGCATGAGATTCCTGAGTGACAGCTGCCACCTCTCCAGAAACTCAAACAGCTCATAAGGGGTATTGGGGGGTGTGCTTGCGTCAATTAGGATCTGAATGGATCCTCGCACACGTAGCCGCACCTCACGGGGAAGGAGCTTGGGGACATGGTAGCATTCTCTCAGGGTCAAACAGTGGGTCCAAAAATAAGTTACAAGCCACAAGAGCCCAATATCAGAAGCACAGGATGTGGGGGGCCTACTTGTTAAATTTTTTTGGGATGGCAGGTAATTTGACATACATATTTTATGTGCACGTACTTATGTGCTGCTGCTCCTCACGTGGCCGATCACCAAAATCAGGGAACATTTTGCGACATATGTGCCTCCATGCAGCCTCCTTTTTTGCCCGGTCGGAATAATGTGCATCCAGTTGGTCCCATAATTCCGGGCGATCATGTACAAGAACAATTAGCAGCTCCACATTCAGATTCTGGTAGGGTGCAATGATGCTGTACTCCGTGGAGGCATACTTCCTGTATGTCTGGAGCGCTTTTTGAGCTAATTTGCATGTCTAAGCTTCCTGATGATGGATTGGCCCATTTCCTGTGACCAGGAAAAGTCTGGCGTATTTCTCGCAAGTCATACGGGTGGTCTTTGAGTAATGCGATTTTTTGCGCACCCATAGACTTGCATTGGCATACGACGGTCGTAATATGCTGACAATCGCAGCATGCTGCGATTGGCACGGACCATAGAAAATACGAGAGAAAAATACGGCTGATGGGAGCTACTACATAGAGAATCACTGATCCGTGTGCAATGCGTTGTTTTATTGCCTCTCACTCGTCCGTATTCCTCTCTAGTGTGACGCCGGCCTTAAACTGAGAAAAAGTTTTAGTAGCAGGCTCGGACTGGCCCACTGGGAAATCAGTGGATCCTCCGGTGGGCCCCTAACTCTGAAAGTCTCTTGACAACCTGTAGCACATACATTGCATGCCCGATTTAAGTATAACTTTCCCCGCCCATCAGAAGAGGGGAGAGAAGCTGAGCGTGGGATTGGAGCTGAAGCATTTGTTGCTGGTGCTCAGGCTGATGTTCTGCCATGAGGGTCGTGTAGGTGGCCTTGTCCCCACCCTGGAGAATAGCCAGGGCATCTTGCAGGAGAGCATTTGAGCATGCCTGGATGGGTGGACAAGCAGGTGGTGAGTGCCCACTGCTGGGCTGACTATCCGCTACTGGCTCCTTGGGGAGTCTTGGCTGACTTCCCCCTCGCTTGAGCGGCATCACCTTTCTCTGCTTGTAGCCTTGGCCATCTCCCTAGCACTGCCCCTGGTGACACTGGCCATCCTTGCAATCTTTGGTCACTGACACAGAGTTGCAACTTGATGTACTCACAAATATTACAGTATTTGCAATCTGACTGTCTATTGCTGAGCTGATCTTAAGACCCCAGCGGCAAAAAGCTACTGCTGGTAGTATTTAGTGTCTGGGTTGAGAATGGGTCCCACACACACACTATTATCTCGATCCCACCACGTTGCCACCACATGTGATGAATGGCAGCAGAGAGATCCCACAGATCCCACCGTTGCCCTCATATGTGACGAACGCGCAACTCGCCATCCCGCCTGAAGTCACTATTACATCGGAGAGATCACCTAGTGCGGTCTTCTCACTTGCACCAACGTGATGTTCTGCACCCCCTGGCAACACGTAAGGTCAGCTTGGAACAGTTTTACATAGACACCCCCTGTCCACTCAGGCCCAGGGAGGTATGGGGAGTGAGAGGATGTGAATACTTTTGCAACTCACAAATCTGTGATATTGGACCATATATGCAAAGCACATTTTACCTAGTTTAACCCCCTATTTCCTCAGATTGTAAGCTTGCGAGGGGGACACAGGGATGTAAATGTCCCTGCTTAGGCCTGTTTCACATTTCCGTCTTTCAAGGTCAGTCAAAATCTGCCAGGCGGTCAAAAAACGGATCCGTCACCGTCATGGGCCCAACAGATGCCTCTGGATTCGTTTTGTATACGGATCCGCTGCAGCCGGCAAGAGGGTGAAATTTAAAGCAACCGCGGCCTGGAAAAGGAGAGAGAGAGAGAGGGAGAGAGAGAGAGATTTTATTCCTTCTCCTTCTTTCACGGCCTTCCCGGACCGTCGCTCAGAAAAAATGTTTCAGAGTCCGTCTCCTCCGCCCGGGAACCGCTGGAATTCTGACGGATCTGTCAAAAAACGGATGAGACAGACGGTCGTCAGTCGAAATCCGCCGCTAATGTAAGTCTATGGGTGAAAAAAATGGATCCGCCAAAAAAGGGGCGGATCCGTTTTTTTCTAAAAGTGGCGGGTTTTGATTGACGTCAAAAAACGGAAATATGAAACAGGCCTTAATTGTAAAGTGCTGCGGAATATGTTGGCTGTATATAAATAAAAGAATTACTATTATTTTCCTCTCTAAACTATTTTAAAGTCTAATATTTTTACTCATTTGTTTTATTTTGTTCTACTTTTAGGACTTGTGCAGAAATCTGAAGTCTTTTTAGTCAAATTAATGCAGGAATATAAAGACTTCTGAAGGGTTCACAAACCGTCAAGCACCACTGTATGTGTTTACCCAAAATGAGAAAAGAGCTAATTCTGTTTGGTGAAAATATTTTGACAAAACGTAGATCACAAATACAGCTAGCTCAGCAGTGCAAGCACCACAAATAGTTTTTACAGTATTTCTGTAATTGTTGGTTATGACACTTATAGACTATATTTCGTGATGACATGCTGCCAGAACCGAAATATTGCAGGATAAGAAGGTATATCAATAATTATGTTATTCTGACACCTAGTGGCAAATATTAAAACTTTTGTCAAATCAAAAAGTCTCAATAACAAAGAAGAACATTGTAGAATTTTAAGATGTGTGTACAGCACTTTTTGGACATGTACCCGATCTACCCTGCTTGCCATTACCATTAAGGAACAATTTTCATACAGTAAATGTTAAAATATTATTATAGACCTCCTATGCTGGGTTTACACGTGTTGACTGCAACCCCACTGATCAGCTGTTGGCATCGCCATTGGTGGCCAGATGTAGACAGTGCACAGAGAAAATCCACACTTTGTAGTGGCTGCACTCTGGTACTATAGCTAATATTAATGTGAATTGGTGGTTTAGCCTAAGAAAATAAATGTAGCAAATATAACAAAGTATCAAAAGCACCAACTATTCTCAAAATGTAACAATACAACCAGAAGAGCGAATAAACTGAGATAATGGTCACCGGATACAATAAAATATTATTTTATTAGAAAGCAATATGATCTAGAGATGTATACATAGCAGAAAGAAAAATAGAAAATACAAGAAAGAGGCTGCTGTATAGAGGGCACATATACATATGCATAATTATTATCATATCTAATGGATGTCTATTATCTTATAGTTAATGTGTAATGCACAGTGATTGCTCTCAAAGTGATCAGGATCGTCGTGGGACTTTATGGATTATCTTCTCGGCAGATAAGTGAGGAATATTGTTGTTTATTATTTTAATTAATTTACAGGAGAATTTAGCTTTGGTGGATTAGGCATCTGGTGACTATGGTTTAATTTAGATTCAATAAAGGAGTCTGTGTCATTATTTCAAATACAGGACTTTATTCTGGGTGTGTGTGTTTTTTTTTACAATATCACTATGGAGTTAGCAATGGGGGCGTCTTATAGATGTCTCTCCATTACGAACCTTTGGGCTTGATATCACCTGACAATACAAAGTGACTTCAAGCCCCCCGAACTATCGCCCCACTTGCCACCACACCAGGGCAAATGGGAAGAGCAAGGCTAAGCACCAGATTTGGCACATCTTACTGTTGTGCCATTTCTTGTGTGGCTGAGAACTGATGTTTTTAGTCTGGGAGGGGGCCAATAACCATGGCCCTTTTCTAGGCTAGCCCACAGCTGTCTGCCTAGCCTTTGCTGCTTAGATTTTATAGGTGGCCCCTACATCAGTTTTTATGAGATCCCCCCAGCGTCGGACTGGCCCACCGGAGAACCGGAGGATTCTCCGGTGGGCCCTGGCACCTGCTGGCATACAGGGCCTGCAGTTGCCTAGGGCCCCCGCTGCTCCAGGGGCCCCCAGCCAGTGGTGTGTCGCTAATAGCGGCACACCACGCAGCTGCTAGGGGCCCTGTGCCAGCAGAGCAGCAGCCAGGAGCCCCTGTCCCCGCTGCTAAAGAGAAATGAATATTCACTGCTTCCCACGCCCACATGGGCGTGGAAAGCAGTGAATATCATTTCATCATCTCCACTCCCCCAGGGGCCCCGCCCCACAGCAAAGTAAGCCGCTATGCGACAGTGAGGGCCGGCACCACCCTCAATTGTAATGGGAGAGAGCGTCATCTGACGTTCTCTCTCCCATCAGTCCCCTCTGCTGACTCACAGCCGGTGCGCGATGACGTCACTACATCGCGCACCCGCTATGTGTCTGGCAGACGGGGCAGCTCCTGACACTGAAGCCGGGATCAGTGTGGGACCGAGGAGGAGAGGTGAGTATTATGTTTTGTTTTTTTATATATGTCTATATCTATCTATCTCTGTATCTATCAATCTCTATATCTATCTATCTGTCTCTCTATCTCTATATCTATCTGTCTGTCTCTTTATCTATCTATCTATCTCTCTATATCTATCTATCTATCTCTATATCTACTGTATCTATCTATCTATCTCTATATCTATCCCTCTATCTATCTCTCTATATATCTATCTATCTCTATATCTATCTCTATATCTATAATCTATCTATCTGCCTATCTCTATATCTATCTATCTATTCTATCTCTATATATCTATCTCTATATCTATATCTCTATCTATCTATCTATTTCTATATCTATCTCTCTATCTATCTATATTTCTTTCTATACCTATCTATCTCTATCTATGTATCTATGTATATATTTTTTGTAAAAATTAACAGTTGCTGTTTGGTTCCAGCCTATATATGTTCATTCTGTTAACAATCCTACATAGGCTCGTGACAGTGTGTGTGTGTCAACTACGTACTGGTTTAATAATGAGGCTGTCTGGCTGACATCTCTTCATTACTAAACCTAGGGCTTGGAGTCAGGGACAGCTGCTGACAAACCCTAATCCAATTACACTGATGCCACTGCATCAGAATGAAAAAGGTGTTGAACCAAGAAATTACATCACAAAATAAGTTTTTAAAATATCTTTATTTAGCTCAAATAAGCCTTCATTGCTGTACAAAACTGCACGCAAAAAATAATTTAAAACCACCGCAAAAAATGCAACAAAACGTGCGTTTTAGCTGCCAAGAGATTCAGAAACCTTGCAGAAATTTCTGCAAGCAAATATTCAACATGCACACATACCCATAATATCTACTGGATTACTACTACATATTCCTTCTGTGCAAAAACCGCCACAGCACCCGTCTGAAAACAGTTAGATTTTTCCTGGACCTTTCCCTTTTCTTGTAGTTCACAGTATTCTCTTATCTCTTTATTTTCTTTTTTAGAATATATAGGTTTTTAAATACTATGAAATTCTAGGTTTCAGTAGACATTGGCCTGGTGTCCCATATCCCAGGCAACTGTACAGTGGGTACGGAAAGTATTCGAGACCCCTTTAAATTTTTCACTCTTTTTTCATTGCAGCCATTTGGTAAATTCAAAAAAGTTAATTTCTGTCTCATTAATGTACACTCTGCACCCCATCTTGACTGAAAAAAAACAAAACAGAAATGTAGAAATTTTTGCAAATTTATTAAAAAAGAAAAACTGAAATATCACATGGTCATAAGTATTCAGACCCTTTGCTCAGTATGGAGTAGAAGCACCTTTTGAGCTTGTACAGCCAAGAATCTTCTTGGGAATGATGCAACAAGTTTTTCACACCTGGATCTGGGGATCCTCTGCCATTCTTCCTTGCAGATCCTCTCCAGTTAAGTCAGGATGGATGGTGAATGTTGGTGGACAGCAATTTTCAGGTCTCTCCAGAGATGCTCAATTGGGTTTAGGTCAGGGCTCTGACTGGGTCAGTCAAGAATGGTCACAGAGTTGACCACAGCCTTTGTTATTTTAGCTGTGTGCTTAGGGTCATTGTCTTGTTGGAAAAATGAACTTTTTTGAATTTACCAAATGGCTGAAATGAAACAAAGAGTGAAAAAAGGGTCTGAATACTGTCCGTACCCTCTGTATCTCCCTCCTTGGATGCTAATGCAGTTCAAGGCTACGGTGGAGCAGGATACATTCAGCTCTGTGCTCCACCCTTTTTTTTCTGTGGCTCTAGTCTATATGGTCCCTTCAATGGCTCTGCATGGTCGCATCATTACTGTGTTGGGTTTGCCACCAAGGAGACTTCATAAATGTTGGGGGGCACTAAGGAGGAATTAATACAATAAAGAGAGAGGGCACTAATGGGGAAAATTGATGTGTGATCGTAGTAAGGGGAAATCATTACTTCATTATTATGTGGGATCACTAAGGGGACGTAATTACTGTGAGCAGGCACTATTATTTTGTGGGGGGCACAAAGTAGGTTTTGTGCAGGACGAAGCGGGCACTATTAGTGCTTGGGGCTTCAAATAGGCAATGTTATTGTGTGATGTCCAAAAGGGGGTAACAGCATTGTGTGGGGACATGAGGGGCATTATTAGGGAAGTGCACTAAAAGGGCATAGTCAAAATGTTTTCTAAAGAGTAGACCATAATAGTAGATGTGATTGTGGCTGTGTTGTGTATAGGATTTATTTTGCTATTGTATCTCCAGGATTATGGAATACCATTAGGGTCATACTCTAAATACTCTCTTGACATCAGCTTAGCAGTGACGGCTTGTTATCTAAATATTTAACAGAACGTCTGCTGTGGCTATACTTCATCCTCATGGTCTCCAGTTTCTTCCACTAAAGTCTCCTGGCAGATTTTTTCCATTTAACACTTTATTGGCGTTTAATCCTCACTTGATATACTGGTGTTATATAAAAGTATGTTTCTAATTTAGGAAAGTTTATTTTAAAGTTCATACTTCAGCTTAAAAGAATGCAAACCTTTCCGTTACATGTGGCTCTGAATGTGATACTTAACAGAGAGAATAGATGAATGCGGATTACGTTTGATACAATGCTATTTAAGTTTACAAGCAAAACAAAATATTGATAGACTTATTTTAACCAAAATACTGCATTTCACCATTTTGCTAATTACTCATTATTATTATTTAAAGAGAATCTGTCAGCAGAATTTTATAGCCCAAACTATCGGCATGTATGTAAAGATTCTTTAATGCTGAGTAAATCCTTATCTTTCTGCACTTACAACTCATTGAGATACAATTTCAGCTATAGATTTCTCTGAAACAGCCCAACGGATTAGTAAAAGAAACATGAGGATTTACTCATCATTAAAGCAGCTTTGCATATATGCCATTTTAGGAAATAAAATCATCATGACAGGTTATTTTTAGGCCCAAACTGTATATAGAAGCCAATCCATATGTTATCTAACATGATGTAATTGTAAAGGATTTAGTTTGCTAGTCATAGTCCAGTGATGTCATCAATGTGGATGACACATTATTTTGCAGTGCAGAAGTATGTTTATGTATCTTTCTATGATATAGCTATTTAAAAAATATATATATGTGGCGCCCCTGAGGGTTCATTCGCCACAGAAGTACTGCACCTCCTCCTGAGGTGTGGTACCCCACCATTCAGGTAAGGTGGAGACTCCTGACCACACTCCAACACCTGCATCCCACACAACATAGTAGTGTAGCAAAGCACCCTTTGGTGGCTCCCTGCTTGGAACACGAAGCATGCTGGGAGGCGGGTGGAGTTAGTTGGCACCAAAAGAGCGGGCAGAGTTTAGGATTTAGTCAGTCAGCAGTCTGACAGAGGGAGAGGAAGAGTGAAGATCCCCTGAGTGGGATGGATGAAGGAGACGCTGCAGCCGACCTCAGTGACCTGGGTCCGCTGGCACAAGAAAGAGACATTGATGGAAAGCCTGACTCTCTCCATAAGAAGGAAGGATTAGTACGGAACATAAGGAGAAGAGGACTAAGGATTAGGGTTACAGCAGAACCCTTCGCAAGTTCACAGCGCAAGGCCGGGGTCCGGTCCCCGAGGTTGTATGGATACTAATGGTCTGCAGCAGACACCGGAGGAATAGAAGTTGTCACCACTTTATTCCCACACAAGACTTGGGGGCACAATAGCAACGAGAGCGAGCCGGGACTTAGTAGCAAGGAGTCCCCGAAGCAGGCTACAGCTGTCTGCAGTACAAGTAGAGTTCATAGGAACATCTGACAGGAGGAACTCCAGTCTGACTCAGTTCTGAGTACTTCACTATAGGCGCAAAAGGGAGACGTTCAGAAAAGGCACTTATGTTGGCGGAGTGTTGGAACGGAGTACTTCATCTTGCCTGGAGGTTGGCTGAGCCCCTGACCTGGAGGACACGGCACGGATGCGGGCACCTGTATGCACAACAGACTGTGAGTAAAGCTTTGGAACTACATGCCCTGGTGTCCTCCGCTTATTCTTGCACCAACCCACTCAGCACTGCTACATCTCTGTGCACTCAGCACTGCTACACCGCTCTCCTCTCCTGACAATCTCTCCATCTATACTGCCCTGGGACTACAGCCCTGCCTGTGGAGGGCTACACCATCATTGCTGCATCACACCATCTGTCCCAGAGGTTCTGTCTGCAGCGTCGGCTTAACATCTTCATTGCCGAACACCACAGGTGGCGTCACGAATCATTCACTAATAAACTTTAATCATCATCCGCACACTCAACATTTTCCCCCTTTTACAATGGACGCCCAGGGCAACGGACCGGATCACAGCTACTGTGACAACTCCCATTGAAATCCACCGGGACCGGCTCCGAGTACCCTGCCGACCTGACGAGACCCTTGGGGCGACCCATTTCTGGCGTCACGAACAGGATGACGAAGCCCGGTGCCACCGGGTTCTGTGTGCGGAAGATTTATTGGACTTAAACATTGCTGAGAATGTGCAGAATAACCAAATTAATAGACTGTAAAATGAATTCTCAAAATGGCTGCCGGCGCGGTGAAGAAGGGTGTGACAACATGGGTGGTCTTAAGAAAAGAGCGCGAACTGTCCTGGGCCTTCCCTGCCTAAACTTCTATGCAACAGCAACATGGCCCACCCCCAGAGGGGTTCGGATACTGGCCTGGTATGGAGGAGTAGGAAGAAGACGCCGCCCCAAGAAGGAGGAGCGAGAGCCGGTGGCGGTAAAAGAGCCCGGGAAGAAGGTGGAAGGAAGCCAGAATGCTATATTGGGAGAAGGAAGGAGGCCCGAAGAGCGCGAGGAGGTTGAGCTGAACTTCCCCGGCGCAATGGCTGAAGGCTCCGACCCTGCTTCCATGATGGACCGCCGGGAGCTGGAGGACGAGATTGCCAGGTGACACAATGCCTGTGGCTTAGACAGAAGGCTCTCTGGACTCTGAACTGGCAGCGCGAGGGCAGGAGGGGCCTAAACCGTCGGTACCTCCATCACCGGTACCCTCACCATCGGTACCCGCCGCCGCTGCTATATCACCGGTACCTACGCCCGCGGTACCTGCACCACCGGTACCCACTGAAGATGCCCTGGTCCTTTCTCCGGCAGCACCTGCGGAACCTGAGGCTGCTGCGATGTCATCGGCAGCGCCTGTCTCCATCTCCCTGCTGCAACCGCCACTGAGCGCCGCCTGCCTGGAGGAGTTACCGGAGGGCCCGGTAGCTGAGCAGGAGGAAGCTGGACTCTGGCCTGGACCAAGCGTGGCTGCGCAGGTCCCACTGGAGGCCCCTGCAGACCCGGAGCCGCCATCTGCCCCGCCATCGTCTCCGATCTTGGGACGGGCATCTCGGGTGAACATCGTGCATCGCCGGGAGGCTCCAGGTATGACCGCCACCCCTGCCAACGGGTTACCCCCTGAGTTTTCACGCACTGCGGCCGGCATGCTCGAACTCCGCATGGGACAGATGGAAGAGCTGTGTTCTCAATTCAAAAGCACTAAGCTGACTGCAATGGGGAAATGGAAGAAGTCCCTGCTGAAAAGAATAAGGCTGGAGCAAGCGCGCCCCATTCGACATCTTCTGATCTCAGCGGAGGAGTCTGAGCAGCTGATTGGTGTTACTATGCATCATGGGTTCCGCCTTCCAGAGATTCATGATTCCCGCATCTCACCCTACAAGCGGCCACAGGCAAAAATGGCACCAGCTGTCCGACCAAAAATCAAGGCAGCGGCAGTGCTAACTGTGGTACCACCTGAAACTGGGGAACAACATCTATTGGTACCTGTCACAACCCCTGAGGAATCATTGGCAGCAGAGCTACCACCAGCAGCAGCTGAAGTGCTACCCTCACAGACAACAGTTACTCCCGTTGCCATTCCATCTGCACCAGCAGCCACCAACTTAACGCCTTGGGAGCAGGAATACCTACAATTTGTGGACAATCAACAAGAAAAGGATGCCCTTCAGTTCTCCCCTGGAAGCAGCCAAAGAAGCCAGCTTCTACCACCCCAGGAGGGGACCCACAATAAAGAAACATTCCACTAACTAGTTGTTACTCAGGAGGGTATTTGCACCGTTGTGCCTTCTTTGTTATCATGCTTTCTTTGGTTTTACAAGTTTTTGCCTAGTTGCGTTGGCAGCATATTTTTACTGAACTGCAGAGATCATGGACAATGAATGATCCACAAACTGTGTTGTAAATAGTTGCACCTCTCAAGGTGCCCTCTCTTGGTTTTACATAGATCTTTTATGAATAAGAACTACCTCATCATGGAGCATAGCTCCAACCCAAGGACACTGCAAGAAATCCCGTCTGGGAGCGGTGTCCAGCACATGCAAGAATTATTGATGATAAAAATGTTGACAGATTTTATAGAAAGCTTCTGATAGTAGTATTTAGGTATTTGATTAGGAATGGATATTTTACAGAATTTGATAATGTTGAATAAAGATTTGAATGCAGGTGACGAACCAGGCATCAGCGGTTGTCACCCATGTCTAGCAGAGACAGTAAAAGAAAATGTGAAAGATAAAGAGAAGAAAAACGTGTTGATGATAGTACTTGAACTGGTAGTGAGTTTACTTCCATAGTACTTTAAAATTAGGTAATTATAGATAGTCTGTTAAGCTGTTTTGCAACGTTCAAGAGTGAGTGCCTCCCACATTGGGAAATTTAGATAAGAATTGTTTATCAGCATTCAAAAATTTTGTATGTTCCTTTATTTGTCTAACTTTGTTTCACTTGCAGCCCGCGGACGTGCTGTGTTTAACGGGGAGTATGTGGCGCTCCTGAGGGTTCAGTCGCCACAGAAGTACTGCACCTCCTCCTGAGGTGTGGTACCCCACCATTCAGGTAAGGTGGAGACTCCTGACCACACTCCAACACCTGCATCCCACACAACATAGTAGTGTAGCAAAGCACCCTTTGGTGGCTCCCTGCTTGGAACACTAAGGGTGCTGGAAGGCGGGTGGAGTTAGTTGGCACCAAAAGAGCGGGAAGAGTTTAGTATTTAGTCAGTCAGTCAGCAGTCTGACAGAGGGAGAGAAAGAGTGAAGACCCCCTGAGTGGGATGGATGAAGGAGGTGCTGGAGCGGACCTCAGTGACCTGGGTCCGCTGGCACAAGAAAGAGACATTAATGGAAAGCCTGACTCTCTCCATAAGAAGGAAGGATTAGTACGGAACGTAAGGAGAGGAGGACTAAGGATTAGGGTTAGAGCAGAACCCTTCCCAAGTTCACAGCGCATGGCCAGGGTCCGGTCCCCGAGGTTGCATGGATACTAATGGTCCTGCAGCAGACACCGGAGGAATAGAAGTTGTCGCCACTTTAGTCCCACACAAGACTTGGGGGCACAACAGCAACGAGAGTGAGCCGGGACTTAGTAGCAAGGAGTACTCGAAGCAGGCTACAGCTGTCTGCCGTACAAGTAGAGTTCATAGGAACATCTGACAGGAGGAACTCCAGTGTAACTCAGTACTGAGAGTACTTCACTATAGGCGCAAAAGGGAGACGTTCAGAAAAGGCACTTATGTTGGCGGAGTGTTGGAACGGAGTACTTCATCTTGCCTGGAGGTTGGCTGAGCCCCTGACCTGGAGGACACGGCACGGATGCGGGCACCTGTATGCACAACAGACTGTGAGTAAAACTTTGCAACTACATGCCCTGGTGTCCTCCGTTTATTCTTGCGCCAACCCTCTCAGCACTGCTACATCTCTATGCTTGACACCACACCGCTCTCTTCTCCTGACAGTCTCTCCATCTACACTGCACTGGGACTACAGCCCTGCCTGTGGAGGGCTACACCATCATTACTGCACCACACCACCTATCCCAGAGGATCTGTCTGCAGCGTCGGCTTAACATTTTCATTGCCGAACACCACAGGTGGCGTCACGAATCATTCACTAATAAACTTTAATCATCATCCGCACACTCAACATTTTCCCCCTTTTACAATGGACGTCCAGGGCCATGGACCTGGTCACAGCTACCATGACAACTCCTATTAAAATCCACCGGGCCCGGCTCCGAGTACCTCGCCGACCTGGCGAGACCCTGGGAGCAACCCATATACACATACAAACACATTTAAACTTATATGTTATAGGCCCAAAGCTTTTACAGAGGTTTCATTGCCCAAAATTATAAATAATAAGTCTAATTTTACATTGAAGTAAGTGAGAAACATTATCACTTTCTTGCATACCTTGTAATATCTGGAATGGAGTAGAGTCTTAATATTAATGCTTGGAGCTGGATGTAGTTCGCCAATGTCCTATGGCACTCACGACCAAATGTTGCCATCTGCTGAGCAAACCGAGTAGGCCAGAACTAAAAGAAGGAGGAAGCATTTCTGGAGGGAAAACCTTGAAAGGAATGCCAGATCAGGTGATAGTTGTGATGCAGTTATCAAATATAAGAAAATAGGGGGGGAAGCCAGCACTGCTTAAGGTTAGAACGCATAAATTGGAGTGCATATGCACATAATGTCTAGCTGTATTCAAAAATGAGATATTTAGCAAAAAAAATTGATCAATTCAATTGAGCCACCCCGCCGCGCCAAGGCAATCTCATATGGGGGGTCCTACTCTATATATTTTTAATAAATGCTGTGCCATTACGGCCTCCTAAATACATTTAGAGCATGACCACATCAAGTGCAATCTGTACCTGAACATTGCTGGATCGCTCCCATGAAGCCAGATGAAGCAAGTGCAGATGAAGACCAACCAGGTCTGAACACAGACATATCAGGAATGGCCTCCACACATTGCCTGACCAGCAAACATAGATGAAGGGCGATGTTGGTCCAGACACAGGTGCACAATTAAATAAAGCTTGGGGCAGGGTGGGGCTGCCGTGTGTGTGCACAGCAGCCTAATCCATCACAATGAACACAGAAAAATTATGGCGGACATAACCAAGCGTGCACGGCAACAGTGGTGGTGAGCCACAAACCAACAACAAGAAAATAGGGGGGGAAGCCAGCACTGCTTAAGGTTAGAACGCATAAATTGGAGTGCATATGCACATAATGTCTAGCTGTATTCAAAAATGAGATATTTAGCAAAAAAATTGATCAATTCAATTGAGCCACCCCGCCGCGCCAAGGCAATCTCATATGGGGGGTCCTACTCTATATATTTTTAATAAATGCTGTGCCATTACGGCCTCCTAAATACATTTAGAGCATGACCACATCAAGTGCAATCTGTACCTGAACATTGCTGGATCGCTCCCATGAAGCCAGATGAAGCAAGTGCAGATGAAGACCAACCAGGTCTGAACACAGACATATCAGGAATGGCCTCCACACATTGCCTGACCAGCAAACATAGATGAAGGGCGATGTTGGTCCAGACACAGGTGCACAATTAAATAAAGCTTGGGGCAGGGTGGGGCTGCCGTGTGTGTGCACAGCAGCCTAATCCATCACAATGAACACAGAAAAATTATGGCGGACATAACCAAGCGTGCACGGCAACAGTGGTGGTGAGCCACAAACCAACAACAAGATGCTGGCCTTCATCTGCACTTGCTTCATCTGGCTTCATGGGAGCGATCCAGTAATGTTCAGGTACAGATTGCACTTGATGTGGTCATGCTCTAAATGTATTTAGGAGGCCGTAATGGCACAGCATTTATTAAAAATATATAGAGTAGGACCCCCCATATGAGATTGCCTTGGCGCGGCGGGGTGGCTCAATTGAATTGATCAATTTTTTTGCTAAATATCTCATTTTTGAATACAGCTAGACATTATGTGCATATGCACTCCAATTTATGCGTCCTAACCTTAAGCAGTGCTGGCTTCCCCCCCTATTTTCTTGTTGTTGGTTTGTGGCTCACCACCACTGTTGCCGTGCACGCTTGGTTATGTCCGCCATAATTTTTCTGTGTTCATTGTGATGGATTAGGCTGCTGTGCACACACACGGCAGCCCCACCCTGCCCCAAGCTTTATTTAATTGTGCACCTGTGTCTGGACCAACATCGCCCTTCATCTATGTTTGCTGGTCAGGCAATGTGTGGAGGCCATTCCTGATATGTCTGTGTTCAGACCTGGCTGGCCTTCATCTGCACTTGCTTCATCTGGCTTCATGGGAGCGATCCAGTAATGTTCAGGTACAGATTGCACTTGATGTGGTCATGCTCTAAATGTATTTAGGAGGCCGTAATGGCACATCATTTATTAAAAATATATAGAGTAGGACCCCCCATATGAGATTGCCTTGGCGCGGCGGGGTGGCTCAATTGAATTGATCAATTTTTTTGCTAAATATCTCATTTTTGAATACAGCTAGACATTATGTGCATATGCACTCCAATTTATGCGTCCTAACCTTAAGCAGTGCTGGCTTCCCCCCCTATTTTCTTGTAGTTGGTTTGTGGCTCACCACCACTGTTGCCGTGCACGCTTGGTTATGTCCGCCATAATTTTTCTGTGTTCATTGTGATGGATTAGGCTGCTGTGCACACACACGGCAGCCCCACCCTGCCCCAAGCTTTATTTAATTGTGCACCTGTGTCTGGACCAACATCGCCCTTCATCTATGTTTGCTGGTCAGGCAATGTGTGGAGGCCATTCCTGATATGTCTGTGTTCAGACCTGGTTGGCCTTCATCTGCACTTGCTTCATGGGAGCGATCCAGTAATGTTCAGGTACAGATTGCACTTGATGTGGTCATGCTCTAAATGTATTTAGGAGGCCGTAATGGCACAGCATTTATTAAAAATATATAGAGTAGGACCCCCCATATGAGATTGCCTTGGCGCGGCGGGGTGGCTCAATTGAATTGATCAATTTTTTTGCTAAATATCTCATTTTTGAATACAGCTAGACATTATGTGCATATGCACTCCAATTTATGCGTCCTAACATTAAGCAGTGCTGGCTTCCCCCCCTATTTTCTTGTTGTTGGTTTGTGGCTCACCACCACTGTTGCCGTGCACGCTTGGTTATGTCCGCCATAATTTTTCTGTGTTCATTGTGATGGATTAGGCTGCTGTGCACACACACGGCAGCCCCACCCTGCCCAAGCTTTATTTAATTGTGCACCTGTGTCTGGACCAACATCGCCCTTCATCTATGTTTGCTGTTCAGGCAATGTGTGGAGGCCATTCCTGATATGTCTGTGTTCAGACCTGGTTGGCCTTCATCTGCACTTGCTTCATGGGAGCGATCCAGTAATGTTCAGGTACAGATTGCACTTGATGTGGTCATGCTCTAAATGTATTTAGGAGTCCGTAATGGCACAGCATTTATTAAAAATATATAGAGTAGGACCCCCCATATGAGATTGCCTTGGCGCGGCGGGGTGGCTCAATTGAATTTATCAATTTTTTTTGCTAAATATCTCATTTTTGAATACAGCTAGACATTATGTGCATATGCACTCCAATTTATGCGTCCTAACCTTAAGCAGTGCTGGCTTCCCCCCCTATTTTCTCATCAAATATAAGAGGCTGGAGTAGTAAGGCGGGAAATCAGTTAACGCCAGCAAACAAGACAGGGAGGACGTGCGAGTGGTAGAATGTAGAGGCAGAGCAATCGGAGAGTGGCTGGAGACCGTGACAGGCGAGACGTCGTTGGTCAAGTACCGAAGCTCATAATTTGACCGTCAAGACTCAAAGTCCAGACTCTGTTGGTCAAGACCTGAAGCCCAGTCCTCGCCAGTCAATATCCAACATCCAGATGCTGCAGGTCAAGCACCAAAGGTCGCAAGCTGAATGTAGAACGCAGCCGAACATCTGCCGTTGTGACAAGGAGACCTGAGTGAACTGGGTCGTTACCTCCAGCGTAGATGGAGCAAGGATTCTCAGAGTGATTGGGATCTTTGGAGTTTATTGGCCAGAGATCCAAAATTTCAATGTTTTGTTCACCGAGCCATGTTGGAAAAAGCATTGTTCTCTGCCAAATTGCTCCTGGGTGGTTTGGAGGATTTTTAGATAAAGTTCTTTATTCATGGCAGTGTTCTTAGACAAAATTGTGATTGATCCCACTCCCTTAAATAAAAAGCAACCCAACACATGAATGGTATCAGGATCCTTTAATGTGAGCATGACACAGGACTCATGGCAGCGCTCACTTTTTCTTTTCTGGACAATCATTTTTCAGAATATCCAAACAGTCTGCTGGGGTCTTCATCAGAGAAAATGCCAGCTCTTCAGGGACTTTTTAAAAGAAGTTGGTCCAAAGGCAGAGACAAGTGTCACAAATAAAGGCTCACAAGGTACGGTGGATCCTCTAAGCCCAAGGTCTGGGAGAGCACATGGGCGTTGGTGCAGCCGATGGGCAAGCCACACAGAACACAGACAGTTACCTGGGGGACTGGCAGCTGCAGGCAGCTAGGAGATGTCTTATACTGCAGACAAGTTGCAGAGTTACTGATGTCCACACGCAGATGAGACTGAAGGACTGGAAGTCATAAGCAGCCAGGAGATGTATTAGAAACTGCAGAGAGTTTGCAGAGTTACTGAAGTCTGCAAGCAGTCAGGAGATGTCTTAGAGACTGCAGCCAGGTTGCAGAGTTACTGAAGTACACATGGATCACCCACAGGGCTGTGGGATTACTTGATATCGGGCCGGTGATTAAAAGGGATGTGTCACGGTGGCAGTGACCCGGTCCGTGGCTCTGGGTGTCCATGTAAAATAGGTGGAATGAAGCTGAATAAAGTTTATAGGTAGATAGTTCGTGACGCTACCTGTGGTATCTGGTCAGAAGGGGGACCAGCGCTGCAGTGCAGATCCTCTGGGACAGATGGTATGAGGCAGCAGAGTTAGTAAAGCTCTCCACAGGCAGAGCTGTAGTCCCAGGGCAGTAGTAGTAGATGTTAAGGTAGATGATGTAGTGTTTAGACACAGAGATGTAGCAGTGCTGAAGGGGTTGCATGAAGGATTCAAAGAACACGACAGAGTGCAGTTTCTTTTCCCTTTTACTGTGCTTTGTAGGTACAGTCCAGGATTCAGATCACAGATGGTACAGGAGTTGGTCGGCCTGGAAGCAACTTAGGAATCTCTCTATGCAGATGGGTTGTGCAGTCTCCTTTCTAGCGCTAATCTGAAATACTTGTAGTTATGGATTACACTCAAGTTCCTCTTTCTTGCTCTCACTTAGAACTCCACTCGCATGGAGGCAGCTGTAGCCCTCTCTCTCTGGCTCACACACCTTGCTGCTGTGTCATCGAGTCTCAGTTGGGAACAGAGCATTTACAGCATCTTGTTCCTCTGGTTTCTGCTGTGGGACCTTTAGTATCCACACAGCCTCGGATGCCAGGGTCCGGTCAATGCGCTTCAGCTTAGGGGTGAGCTTGACTTCAGCTCAGTCCCCAGCTCGTCTCCACATGTCCACACTCTTCCCTCTCTCTGCACCAACTAACTAACTTCCTTCCTCCCGACAACAGAGAGTAGCTCCTCAGCAGTTAGGTTCAGAGCTCCTTCTGCTGGCCTGGAGTAGGAACTGTGCTGTGTGCTGGAATTACCTGATAGAGAGACCCTTTCATTGCCTCCAAGCATGACATCCCACTCCCTAGGAGAGAGGTAATGCCACTGTGGCGACCATACTCCTGGGGGTGCCACACACATGCAAACAGGAGACTGAAGGACTGAAATCCACAAACAGCCAGGAGATGCCTTAGAGGCTGCCAACAGGTTGCATAGTTACTGAAGGCCACAGGCAAGCAGGAGACTGAAGTGCTGGAAGCTGTGTAGGTAGGGTAACCGACAGGGGGGTGGTCCACTCCTTGCCGCAAACAGACTCGAGATGGAGACAGAATTGTGTCCAACAGGTCTTCTTTATTGGCCGTCGTCACGAAGACCACTTCAACACACGACAGCAATTTACACTCTCCGCACGCAGGTCCGAGTACCTTCGCCTCCTTCTTACTTTCATATGATGACCCTCGCAGCTCTTTCACTACAGCTGCCCTAGGCCTACCACTGTAGCGCTTTGCCTGCTCGAGTCCGTCCGTCTTATGGTACCCCAGGCTGTCTCCGTCTGCGGCTTCTCCTGTTGTCAGGGCCAACCCCCTTGACCGTCTCAGCTGCCAGTCCCCTCCAGAGATTCTTCTCTGTCCCTCCTCCGCAGCTCTTTGTGGCGCCCCTGAGGATTCAGTCGCCACAGAGGTACTGCACCCCCTCCTGAGGTGTGGTACCCCACCATCCAGGTGAGTTGGAGGCTCCTAACCACGCTCCAACACTCGCATCCCACACAACATGGTAGTTCAGCAAAGCCACATTGCGGCTCCCTGCTTGGAGTGTAGCAGAGCACCTTTGGTGGCTCCCTGCTTGGAACACGAAATGTGCTGGGAGGCGGGTGGAGTTTAGAATACATAAAGAGCGGGAAGGTTTAGGTAGTCAGTCAGTCAGCCAGAGGAGAGAGAGAGTCACTGAGAGAGGAGTGAGGATCCCTGGAAGAGGGATGGAGGAAGGAGTGCTGCAGCTACCTCAGTGATCTGAGCCAGCTGGCACAGTAAAGGAAAGAAGGATAAAGACATTGGACTGAAACCTGATCTTCTGTGAGAGAGAGGGATTAGTACGGAACGAAGGAGTAAAAGGGGAACAGAGAGGACGTGGGTTAGAGGAGAACCCTGCCTAGAAGTTTTAAGCGCAAGGCCGGGGCCCGATCCCCGAGGTTGTATGGATACTGAAGGTCCTGCAGCAGACACCGGTGGAGTAGTGGGCTGTAAATGCACTACTCCCATCTAGACTTGGGGGCACAACAGCAACGTGAATAGTGAGCCGGGACTCAGGAGAGAGAAGTCCCCGAAGCAGGCTACAGCTGTCTGCCGTGCAAGTAGAGTTCTTGGGCATGTCTGTCAGGAGACACTCCAGTGTAACTCAGTACTAGGAGTACTTCACACTTAAAGGCGCTATAAGAGGAGATGTTCAGAAAGGCACATGTTGGCGGAGTGTTGGAAGGGAGCATTCCATCTGATCTGGAGGTTGACTGAGTCCCTGACCCGGAGAACACAGCACGGAGGCAGGCACCTGTGTGTGCTACAGACTGTGAGTAAAGCTTTGGAACTGCATGCCCTGGTGTCCTCCAATTATTCCTGCGCCAACACACCCTGTACCACTACATCTGGGTATCAGCTTCTACACCGCCTGCCCCTCTCCTCTGCCCCTACATCTACACTGCCCTGGGGCTACAGCTCCACCTGTGGGGAGCTTCACCATCTTGGCTGCAACACACCACCAGCCCCAGAGGATCTGCATGCAGCGTCGGCCCAACATCCCATTTGCCGAACACCACAGGTGGCGTCACGAACTATTCCATTAACTACAACCACCATTCAATACCCCTGATTACTTGGGCGCCCATGGCCATGGACCGGGTCACTGCTGCTGTGACACATCACCCTGACACCGGCCTGGTACCGAGTACCCCACAGCCCTGGGAGGGCGACCCATCTTCCTGTCTCCTGCGTTTTTCCACTGGACTGACTGCTTCTAGAACTCTCGCTTTTTATCCCCTCTCTCTCTCTCTGGGAATTCCCCTCTAGAGTTCTGTTAACCCCGCCCCCCATGACTTTGCAGTTTCTTAGCGAATGGCTGGTGTTCAGTCCTTTTCTTATCGCTCTCCACTGCCCTCTTGTGGTCAAACTCCAATATTACACTCTTCGTCTCTATCTCCAGCTGTCTCCCATCTATCACTATAACAGTCTACCCAAACCATGCTACACCTTACCCTCTCTCCACAAACAGGTCCGTGTGTCAGCCCACTTCTCCTACAGCTGCAAGCAGCCCAGGGCGGCACGGTGGCTCAGTGGTTAGGGTTCTGGGTTCGAATCCCACCAAGGACAACATCTGCAAGGAGTTTGTATGTTCTCTCCGTGTTTGCGTGGGTTTCCTCCGGGCACTCCGGTTTCCTCCCACATTCTAAAGACATACTAATAGGGAATTTAGATTGTGAGCCCCATCGGGGACAGTGATGATGATGTGTGCAAACTGTAAAGCGCTGCGGAATATGTTAGTGCTATATAAAAAAAATAAAAAGAAAAAAGAAAAAGGAGATGTCCTGAACATTGTGGACAAGAACTGTGCACAGACTAGCTAAAAGTCTTACTAGAAAGTCTTAATGCTGAGACATAGGTGTGTGTCTTGGGAGACCTAGGAAGTTCTTAATAAGGCCATGGGAGGCCTTATATAGGCCTAGGAAGTTCATCACATGGGAGTACACCGGGCTACTTGCAAAGCCCACTGTGGAGCACAAGAAAGTTTACCGGACCAGGGTGTAGGGAGCAGAGTCCAGACCCGGGACAGGTGTGTAATAACAAGATTGACTGTGTGGAAGAGAGTAAAATGCAACTAAGAAAAGACCAGGCTGTAGTGGCTGTGGATATGTTGATAACGTAGGCGCAACAGTTGTAGAGCATTACCATGTGAATGCCCATAGGTCTAGAGCAGATAAGTAAACTCCCTGCTAGAGAAAAAACAGACAGAGGTACAGCAATCACTGCAGTGCCAAATTAACTGTGGCATTGTAGTTTTTACAGTTAGAAGACTGTGCCCAATTTGAGAATCACTAACCTCTGTTCCCACTATGGTTTATATGTAACTTACAAGATTGTAGGACATTTGCATTACTACTGTGATATTCCTATGGTGACAATACCACACGCCTGTTTTGTACCTCTTGCACATTTTACACCTGCAGTCCTACCTATGTTACAGGGCAGAAGGAACTGAGCAGATTGATATATATAGGGTTCTGGAAAGTTAATGCAGTGGTGGTGTAGTAGTTAGACAACATTGTATAATTGATTCTGAAAGAAACACGTCATTTTTATGTCAAGTACACACTGAGCCTCTGGGTATTAATGATTTTAGTTGAGACACAAGGGTGTGATACTGTTCCTGCAAGATTCCAGACTCATTTCACAGTCAAATTAATTTCTACAGGTAAGTTGTTTGACACCGTGAAATAAATCTGGGGTAATGATCATAAAGTCAATGATTTCTGCTCCCTTAGGGTCCTGAGGGGAAGGAGAGGCTCCTGGTGTGGCTGTAGATCGGAACAGAAAACAAATTAAATGCATATTGCATAATCATATCCTACTTATTCTCTAATGTAGAGGAACTTGTAAGAACAAGCTCTTCTATGGGTGAGTAAAGCAACTCTAAAGGGGGTTTTACACATAGCGATATCGCTAGCAATATCGCTAAAGCATCACCGATTTGGTGACGCAGCAGCGATATTGCTAGCGATATTGCTATGTGTGATACTTACCTCCGACCGGCTCCCCCCGCTGTCTGTCGCTGATCGCGCGAGATCGCACAGCTCCATTTCTCGTCGGGCGCTTCCTGCTGGGCTTCCTGCTGGCGCCGACGATCGACGCGTGGATGCGGACGGGAGGACGTCAGGATCGCCTCGTCTGAAAGGTAAGTAACGACCGCTGTATCGCTGCTGCATTGCTGTGAGATCTGCCTGTTTGGCAGCTCACTAGCGACCATTTAGCGATGCACCAGCGATCCTGACCGGGTTGTATCATGGTCGGGATCGCTGGTGCATCGCTAAATGTAAAGGGGCTTTAAGAGCAGAAGTAAATGAACCCGCTATTATTTTTGTGATGCAGCAGTAAATAAAAGTAGGCAATTGTTAGAAGATGGGAGTAATTTTCAACTTATTGATAAAATCACATGAAAAAACTGCATGACTGTAAGCATGAATTTATGAAAAGTCTCTATATACATTCCAAAAAAAGCTCAGTTTACTTGCCAATTAAATAAACAGTTTTTGTATTTCCCAATACTGAAAGCCATTACAGAGGAATGATATATATAGTGGCGCCTAAAAGTTGATGAACCCTTAAAGGCAATCTGTCACCCCATTTTAGCCTTATCAGCTGCCGGCACCGCCATCAGGGGCTTATCTACAGCATTCTGTAATGCTGCAGATAAGCCTCCCGATGTAACCTGAAATATAAGAAAAACAAGTTAGATTATACTCACAGGGGGGCGGGAGCGGGTGCGGTGGGTGTCGCGGTTCGGTCTGGCGCCTCCCATCTTCGTACGATGCTGTCCTCCTTCTTTCTTCTGTCTCGGCTCCGGCGCAGGCATACTTTATCTGACCTGTTGAGGGCAGAGTAAAGAACAGCAGTGCGCAGGCGCCGGGAATGGTCAGAGAGGTCTGACACTTGCGCACTGCAGTATTCTGCTCTGCCCTCAACAGGACAGATAAAGTAAGCCTGAACTGGAGCCGAGGCAGAAGAAAGAAGGAGGATGGCATTGTATGAAGATGGGAGGCACCGGACTGGACGGCGACACGCATCGGACCGGACACCGGGGTGAGTATAATCTAACTTGTTTTTCTTATATTTCAGGTTACATCAGGGGGCCTATCTACAGCATTACAGAATGCTGTAGATAAGCCCCTGATGGTGGTGCTGGGAGCTGATAGGGTTAAAATGGGGTGACAGATCCCCTTTAAGAATTTTTCCTATTTCTGCTTAAAGTTGACCTAAAACTACATTATCTACTTCTCAGACATGTGCAAATCTAAAGAGAACCAAATAAAAGAAATAAGTAAAAAGACTAGACTGTCATTTTTTTAAATAAAGAAATTTATTCAATAACAATTTAAACAAAATGATACTCGCACTATGAATCAATGGAGAATAAAAATATATATATAGTTACCTGTAGGATCAAGGCAATAAACTCATAAGCATTAGATGTTGAGTATCCTCTAACATCTAATGCTTATGAGTTTTTTGCCTAGATCCTACAGGTAACTATATATATATTTTTTTATTCTCCATTGATTCATAGCGCGAGTATCATTTTGTTTAAATTGTTTATTTTCACCCCTGTTGGTGTGGGGGTTCCTTACTCGCTGCTGAATCAACCCTGCACACTAGCGCCGTTGGTATATTGTATATATATTTTATTCAATAACAGTCTGTGAGTGGCAATAGTATGTGAAATTAAAGGGGGTTGACCCACAAAGTACATTTTAATCAACAGATCTTGGAATGATAATAAGTTCCACAATTGGATGTGTTAAAAAAAATGTTTCTGTGCTGAGATAATCTTATAAAATGTCCTCTGCTATGTACTGTGTAATGACTGTGTCTCACCGTGCATGGACATGGTCTGATCCATGGTCTGATCACACCACATCTCCTGGGCAGGAGAGGAAGCAAAAGAGTATGCAAACAGGACAGCATGGAATCACAAAAAATTATTTTTTTGAGGTAAAGCATTTTTTTAAAAACAGGCAGAGAAATGCTTTACCTCACAAAAAGAATCAGCTGTGATCCTGTGCTGCAATATCTGTATTCTCTCTTTTGCTTCCTTCCTGCCCAAGAGCTGTGATATTTCAGACCATGTTGCTGTATGGTCAGACACAGCCATTACACAGTACACAGCAGGGGCACATTTATAAGATTATCTCAGCACAGGAACATTTTATTTAAACACATCCAATTGTGGAAATTATTATTATTCCAAAATGTATTGATTAAAATCAACTTTAAAATTAACTTTGTTTGTGGGAATTAAAGGTTCCTTCACTTGGCTCCTTCACTTTCTCTCTACTGACGTTCCTACCATCATCATGGGTGACTTCAACATCCCCATTGACACCCACCAGTCGGCAGCCTCCAAACTCCTGTCCCTTACTTCATCCTTTGGACTTACTCAGTGGTCTTCCTCAGCCACCCACGCAGACGGACATACACTAGACCTGGTTTTCACCCGCCTCTGCTCCCTTTATAACTTCACCACCTCCCCTCTCCCTCTATCTGACCACCATCTACTCACTTTCTCATCCCTGTCCTCCTCTCCTGGCACTCATGTCCAGCAGCATGCGCACCCCCGCAGACACCTCGCACATCTAGACACTCGCACACTCTCTGACTCTATCCTACCACTGTCCTCTATATCCTCACTCAACGACACTGACACTGCCACTAGTTTCTACAATGCCACTCTTGCATCAGCCATCGACTTAGTTGCCCCTGTCATGCATAACAGAGTGCGATGAATCAATAGACAACCCTGGCACAATAACACCACTAAAAAGCTTCGACAAGCATCCAGATTTGCAGAATGGCGCTGGAAGAAAACGCTTTCGCAAGACGATTTCACTGCACTCAAACAAGCAACACTTGCATTCAAATCAACTCTCACCTCTGCTAAACAGGCCTTCTTTACATCCCTTGTATCTTCCTTATCCCACAACCCCAAACAGTTGTTCAATATTTTTAACTCCCTCCTCCGCCCACCACTGCCCCCTCCGACTTCCCTAATCTCTGCAGAGGACTTTGCGCACACTTAAAAAACAAGATAGACCAAACACGGCAAGTCTTTATTGTCCAACCACCACAACCCCTTTGAATACCAGACCAATGCCCAAACCTCATAACCTCCTTAACTAACATCACTGAAGGGGAGCTTGCTCATCTTCTCTCCAAATCACACCTCACCACTTGTGCACTTGACCCTATCCCATCCCACCTCCTCCCCAACATCACCACCACTCTTATCCCATCCCTAACCCACCTCTTCAACCTATCACTAACTTCTGGTACCTTTCCTTCTGCTTTCAAACATGCCACAATCACGCCTATCCTTAAAAAGCCAACCCTTGATCCAACAGCCACGTCCAGCTATCGCCCAATATCGCTGCTCCCATTCGCTTCTAAACTCCTGGAGCAGCATGTCCACACTGAACTTTCCTCCTACCTCTCATCTAACTTGCTCTTTGACAATCTACAATCTGGCTTCCGCCCCCATCATTCCACTGAGACATCCCTGACCAAAATTACCAACGACCTACATACAGCCAAAGCTAACGGACAATACTCTATACTCCTCCTTCTAGACCTGTCCTCTGCTTTTGACACAGTTGACGACTGCCTCCTACTACAGATCCTCTCCTCCTTTGGCATCAAAGACCTCGCCCTATCCTGGATCTCCTCATACCTTTCCATCCCCACATTCAGCGTCTCCCACTCCCACACTACCTCCTCATCCCACCCTCTCTCTGTTGGAGTCCCCCAAGGCTCTGTTCTAGGACCCCTACTCTTCTCAATCTACACACTTGGCCTGGGGCAACTCTTAAAGTCCCACGGATTCCAGTACCACCTTTATGCCGATGATACTCAGATCTACCTCTCTGGCCCAGACGTCACCTCTCTGCTGTCCATAATCCCAGAGTGTCTATCAGCCATATCCTCCTTCTTCTCCTCTCGCTTCCTCAAACTCAATGTGCACAAATCTGAACTGATCATCTTTCCCCCATCTCACAGATCTTCCTTACCCGACCTTTCTATAACAATTGACAACATCACGCTTTTCCCCATACCAGAGGTCCGCTGCCTCGGAGTAACCCTTGACTCTGCCCTGTCCTTCAAACCGCACATCCAAGCTCTCTCCACCTCCTGTCACCTCCAGCTCAAAAATATTTCCAGAATCCGTCCCTTCCTCACCCCTCAATCTACTAAAATGCTTGGGCATGCCCTCATCTCCCGCCTCATCTATTGCAACATCCTTTTCTGTGGCCTCCCTGCTAACACCCTTGCACCTCTCCAGTCCAGCCTCAACTCTGTCGCCCAACTAATTCATCTCTCTCCTCGCTACTCCTCCGCTTCTCCCCTCTGTAAATCTCTTCACTGGCTCCCACTCCCTCAGCGTATCCAATTCAAATTACTAATACTGACCTACATGGCCATCTACAACCTGTCTCCTCCATACATCTCTGAACTAATCTCCCGATACCTTCCCTCACGTAATCTCCGGTCCTCCCAAGACCTCCATCTCTCCTCCACACTTATTCGCTCCTCACCCAACCGCCTCCAAGACTTCTCCTGAATAGCCCCCATCCTATGGAATTCCCTGCCCCAACACGTCTGGCTATCAACCACACTCGGATCCTTCAGACAGAACCTGAAAACCCATCTCTTCAGGAAAGCCTACAGCCTGCAATGATCCCCGCTGCCTCCTCACCACTGCTGGAGCTACCGCCTCACCATCACTGGAGCTGCTGCAACCCCCCAACCTACTGTCTCCTTCCCCACCATGCTGTAGCATGTAAAGGGGGTTTTACACATAGCGATATCACTAGCAATATCGATAAAGCGTCACCGATTTTGTGAAGCAGCAGCGATATTGCTAGCGATATCGCTATGCGTGACACTTACCTCCGACTGGCTCCCCCGCTGTCTGTCACTGATTGTGCGAGATCGGCCGGGTCCATTTCTCGTCGGGCGCTTCCTGCTGGCGCCGACGAGTGTTGCATGGACGCGGGCAGGAGGACGTCAGCGTGTGAAAGGTAAGTAATGACCACTGCTGCGTCGCTACATCGCTAGTGAGATCTGCCTGTTTGGCGGCTCACTAGCGACCATTTAGCGATGCACCAGCGATCCTGACCAGGTCGTATTGTGGTCGGATCGCTGGTGCATCGCTAAATGTAAAGGGGCCTTAAGCCCGAAAGGGCAGGATCCTCTCCCCTCTAAATCAGTCTGTGATTGTTAGTTTGTTTACTGTAAATGATTTCTGTAATTTGTATGTAACCCCTTCTCATGTACAGCACCGTGGAACTAATGGTGCTTTATAAATAAATAATAATAATTATCAAATAATCTCAAGGTGAAATTTGTCTGTTTTCATTTAATAGGATAACAATCAGGCATGAGTGGGCAGCCTGTTTTATTTAAATATAAGACATCTATCAAAGTGTGATAGTCACAACACACATTTGTGGAAGTAAATCATTGAAGAATAATAATAATAATAATAATAATAAATGTTATTTCTATAGCGCCGACATATTCTGCAGCACTTTACATTTCAGAGGGGACTTGTATAGACAATATACATTACAGCATAACAATAATTACATAGATCATAACAGATACCAAGAGGAATGAGGGCCCTGCTCGCAAGCTTACAATCTATGAGGAAAAAAGGGAGACACGGAAGGTGGGTGGTAACAATTGCCCTGATTGTTTGGACCAGCCATAATGAATGAACAAAGGATATTTTTGAGGACCTCAGATGAAGAGGTGATGATGCTTACCAGGCTGGAAAAGGTAATAAAACCATCTCTAAAGATGTTTCAACACATAATGAACATAAAGCTTGGCTTTTCATGGTTATCAGTCCAGGTAAAGAAGCCTCCGATGTACAATGAAAACACAGGAAAATCATCATTTTTAGAAGTACAGCTCCCCATTTAAAAATAGCATGTGCTCCTGGCTGTATGGTCACTGAATCATTATATTAATGATTGCTTTGTCCCCTTACAGTTTGTTGTCCTCTGCGAATATACTGTATAGAGGATAGTATATAGTTGATGGGCGCCCATTTATGAGCAGAAATTGGCCTGTCCAAAAATGTCCTTAGATAATAGTGCCATACAATCAATGCATAGGCATTCAAGCACACCCAACTCCCTACACTATAGACCGACATAATAGCAGTGTAGGAAAATTGTGGTAGATAAGAACAAATTACATAGGTCAACAATTAGCAAAATAGTGTTCATAACAACATTTGTTCCCCATCATTGGCCAGTGTAAAAATGGTGATAAACGAACTAAACACTCAGATAATATATGCATAAATATCATCGACTTAGGCACCATGTTGCCCCGTGTAATAAGGGAATGTGCAGCCCACAATATGGACTCTGTAGTGAGACAGATTGTTTTAATGATTGTTCTCTCCTCATACATTGGCCCAAGTGAACAGGTCCATAAATGACACAGATTAACCTGCATATATAGTGAATTGGTGTTTGTTTATGGGTAGAAACAGACCTTTCCAAACTAGACTATAATGGAGATCCCTTCATGGAGAACACAAAAATAATTTGGTTAGATTGAGGTTAATCGACAGTATTTTCTAACCGATTGTCTATTTAGTCTCGATAATAGAGATGCACTATTTAGAATGTATTGAGAACACTGCCTGCATTCTAGCACAGGGGATTATTTACTTTAGTTAGTCTCTTTAGTTAGCATAGTTCCGTTCCTGGACAAATTGAAAGCTTTCCAGGTTTAGTAAAATATGGCTTCCTTCTGACAAAACAGTGTCACCCCTGTCTACAAATCTATTATATTGCAGCTCGGCTCCATTGAAGTAAATAAATCACATCCTCTGGCAATACCTCTGACTATATATAATCTTTATTTTTATATAGCGCTAACATATTCCGCAACGCTTTACAGTTTGCACACATTATCATCACTGTCCCCGATGGGGCTCACAATCTAGATTCCCTATCAGTATGTTTTTTGGAGTGTCGGAGGAAATCAGAGAGCCCGGAGGAAACCCACGCAAACACGGGGAGAACATACAAACTCCTTGCAGATCTTGTCCTTGGTAGGATTTGAACCCAGGACCCCAGCTCTGCAAGGCTGCAGTGCTATCCACTGCAGTGCTATTCATAATTATTTAGAAACAACAGTACTAATGTTTTAAGAGTTCAGAAATCAATATTTTGTGGAATAACCATGATTTTTAATCTCAGTTTTCATGCATCTTGGCATGCTTTCCACCAGTCTTTCACACTGCTTTTGGGTGACTTTATGCCACTTCTGGTACAAAAATTTAAGCAGTTCTTTGTTTGATGTCTTGTGACTATCCATCTTCCTCTTGATTACATTCCAGAGGTTTTCAATGGGGTTCAGGTCTGGAGATTGAGCTGGCCATGACAGGGATTTGATGTGGTGGTCCAGTCCTCAGAGTTGGGGAACATTGCCTGAGCAGAAGGAATCAACTGTTTTTCCAGGATAACCTTGTATGTGGCTTGATTCATACGTCCTTCGTCCTTCGCAAAGATTAACCTGTCCAATTCCAACCTTGCTGAAGCATCCCCAGATCATCACCGATCCTCCACCAAATTTTACAGTGGGTGCAAGATACTGTGGCTTGTACGCATCTACAGGTCTCCATCTAACCATTAGACGACCAAGTGTTGGGCAAAGCTGAAAATTAGACTAATCAAAGAAGATTACCTTACTCCAGTCCTCTATGGTCCAATCCTTATGGTCTTTGGCAAATTTCAACCTGGCTCTCTTTTGCTTCTCATTGATGAAAGGCTTTTTTCTAGCTTTACATAACTTGAGCCCTGCCTCTAAGAGCCTGTTACGAACTGTTCTTGTCATGCACTTCACCCCAGCTGCCATTTGCCATTCCTTTTGTAGGTCACTTGTTGTCATCCTGCAGTTGCTGAGTGACATTAGAATAAGATGACAATCATCCCGGTCAGTGGAGAGTGGATTTTGCCCTCTGCCGGTCTGTTGCTTTGTTGTCCCCAACTTCTGCTGCTTGACCTTGTTGTAATGGACTGCTGTCTTAGAAATTTTAAGGATGGATGCAACATGATGCTCACTGTATCCCTCTGCTAGTAAAGCCAAAATTGAGCCCTTCTTTTCCTCACTCAAGACTTTTCTTTTCAACTTCTTTGGCATTGTTAGAAGTCATTTTTTCATTCCTATTACTTTTGGAATATTACTAGCACTTGTTTTGCCATCTAGCTTGTCCTATTGCATGAGGATTGTGAACACCACAGCAAGGTTTCTTTATACTTTCCTTCATTAAATAAGATTTAGTTATTTGGTTCAGGTGATCACCTAATCAGAAGCACATTACGTAGAATGAGGTGCACTCTGGTTGGAATTCAACTGACACTGGAATAGAATGGCTGTCAGACAAGTAGAGAAGCTAACTTTTATAAAACTGTGCAGTGGTCTTTTAATATTTGCCAGAGCTGTGTGTATATAAAAATATATATATATATATATATATATATATATATATAATATACATACACACACGGTATATACGGCACATATATTGTAGGGATTCATGCTCCTCACCAGTAAGTAACACACACACAGGTTGTTATGAATGGGAAACCGAGGAGGAAAAACAAGACAACAAGCTAAGTCTCAGAAAACCAGAGAAGTTGGTAACTATACAGATTGCAGATCCCTGATCTTAACCGCACAACTAGAAGCAGTCGTGGAGCGTTCCTACGTTGGTCCTAGATGCCTCGTCTCAACCGGATAACTTCATAAGCCTAAAGCAGGAAAAGAGGAAAACTAACTGCCCCAGAGCAGACCCCAAAGGAAAGACAGGCCCCCACATGTATTGACGGTGAAACCAGATGAAAATACAGACAAAGGCAGGAAAATAGGCTGAGCAAACGATGGGGCCCGACTAACTAAAAAGGACACTTCTGATAGCAAAATTAACCCTGAAGTCACTAGACTTCAAAACTATATCAGCACTCTGAAATATTCTGAGACAGAGCAAAAAAGAAGCCAATCTAATAAGGAACAAAAAGCAGATTGGCAAATACTGATTAATAGGAGTGGAAATTCAGCATAGCCCCAGTAGGGGCAAGCTGATTACACAAAAAACTGAATTGACCAACAAGCGCAAGTGTGAACATTAGCAAAAAACAAACTTAACTTGAGAAGACTGGAAGAGAGCTGAAGTCCAGGACCTGAGAAGCAGACTGAATCACCAGCACCCGGATAGGGCGTCGGCTGTCTTATATCCAGTCTGATACTCCAGAGATCCAATCGTTATCTTCCTCATCAGGTGGCAGATCACTACCACTTAAACCAACAGCACTACCTCCTGTCACCACCAGAGGGAGAACGGAAGGGGAACTCTCAACTGGTGGAGCAGAAAATGAGTTCATGACAGTACCCCCCCTTGAGGAGGGGTCACCGAACCCTCATCCATGCCACCAGGCCGATCAGGATGGGCACGGTGAAAAGCACGAACCAATTTATTGGCATGAATATCAGAGGCAGAGACCCAAGAATTATCCTCCTGCCCATAACCCTTCCATTTGACCAAATACTGGAGTCTCTGTCTAACCAAACGAGAATCCAATATTTTCTCTACCTCATATTCCACATTGCCTTTAACCAATACAGGATCAGGAGGTGCCGCCACAGGAACTACTGGCTCAACAAACCTCTTCAACAGTGACTTGTGAAATACGTTATGGATTTTGAATGTAACTGGAAGAGCCAATCGAAAAGAAACAGGATTAAGAATCTCCAAAATCTTATAAGGTCCAATAAATCTTGGCTTAAATTTTGGAGATGCAACCTTCATAGGAATATTCTTAGATGACAACCAAACCATATCACCCACTTTAAACCGGGGACCAATGGTCCTACACCGGTTGGAGAAACGCTGGGCCTTTTCCTGAGAGAGTGACAACTTATCCACCACTTGGTCCCATATCTGCTGCATTCTCACAACCACAGTGTCCACACCTGGGCAGGACGAAGATTCCACTTGCCCTGAAGAGGATCGAGGATGAAACCCAAAATTACAGAAAAAGGGTGACATCAGAGTGACAGAACTAGCTCTATTGTTAAGCGCAAATTCGGCCAAGGGCAAAAATGACACCCAATTATCTTGATCAGCAGATATAAAACATCTTAAATAAGACTCCAGGGTCTGGTTTGTTCTCTCAGTCTGCCCATTGGTCTGGGGATGAAACGCGGAGGAGAAGGATAACTGAATTCCCAGATTGGAACAAAAGGCTTTCCAGAATCTGGAAACAAACTGGACCCCTCTATCGGACACAATGTTCTCAGGAATCCCGTGTAACCGAACCACCTGTTGTAAAAACAAGGGCACCAGCTCAGCGGAAAATGGCAACTTTGGGAGTGGTACAAGATGGACCATCTTCGAAAATCTATCACAAATCACCCAGATAACAGTCATTCTCTGAGAGACAGGAAGATCAGAAATAAAATCCAGTGAGATATGGGTCCATGGCCTCTTGGGCACCGGCAGGGGCATCAGCAACCCACTAGAACGAGAACAGGGTTTAGACCGAGAACAAGTCCCACAGGACTGTACAAAATTCCTGACATCACTTGATAAGGCAGGCCACCAAAACGACCGACTCACCAAATCTCTGGTACCAAAAATACCCGGATGACCAGCCAATGCGGAGCAATGGACTTCAGACATCACTCTCTTTCTCCACTGGTCAGGAGCATACAATCTTCCCATAGGGCAACGCTCAGGTTTATCCTCCTGAAATTCCTCCAGGGCGCGTCTCAAATGGGTGAAATGGCAGAAAGAACTACCCCCTCACCTAGGATAGTAGTAGGCTCGGTCACATTAAGAGAATCAGCAAAGAAACTCCTAGAAAGGGCGTCTGCCTTAACATTCTTAGTGCCCGGAAGAAAAGAGACCACAAAATTAAAATGCGTGAAAAACAAGGCCCACCTAGCCTGTCTAGGATTCAAGCGTTTGGCCGACTCCAGATAAATCAGATTCTTGTGATCGGTGAGGACCACAAATTGATGTCTAGCTCCCTCCAGCCAATGTCTCCACTCCTCAAATGCCCATTTCATGGCCAACAATTCCCGATTCCCCATGTCATAGTTGCGTTCATATGGGGAAAACTTTCGAGAAAAGAAGGCACAGGGATTCATCTTAGAAGTCACAGGGTCTTTTTTGGGACAACACAGCTCCTGCACCAATCTCAGAAGCGTCCACCTCCACTTGAAATGGAAGTGAGACATCAGGTTGCCGTAAAACTGGAACTGAAGTAAATCTCCGCTTAAGCTCCTGAAATGACAGCTTCTGGAGACCAATTCAGCACATCAGCTCCCTTCTTGGTCAGATCAGTCAGTGGTTTGACAATACTAGAAAAATTACTTATAAAATTATGATAGAAATTAGAAAAACCCAAAAACTTCTGGAGAGCCTTCAAAGAAGTAGGCTGAACCCAATCATAAATGGCCTGTACCATGGCCGGGTCCATTTCAATAGTCGATGGAGACAAGATAAATCTCAAAAATGAAATCCTCTGTACACCAAAGAGGCACTTCGATCCCTTAACAAACAGGGAATTCTCCCTCAAAATCCGGAACACAGTCCGGACATGTTCCACATGGGAATCCCAATTACTAGAAAAGACCAAAATATCATCCAGATAGATGATCAAAAACTTATCCACAAAGTCTCGGAAAATATCATTCAAAAAAGGATTGTAAGACAGAAGGGGCATTAGAGAGCCCAAAAGGCATCACCAGGTACTCAAAATGTCCCTCCGGAGTATTAAACGCTGTCTTCCATTCATCCCCGTGCTTGATGCGAATAAGATTATACGCCCCCCTGAGGTCAAGCTTAGTAAACCAGCAGGCACTCTTAACTCTGGAGAATAAATCAGACATCAGAGGTAACGGGTACTGATATTTAACCGTCATCTTGTTAAGGGAACGATAATCAATACACGGTCTTAATGAACCGTCTTTCTTGGCCACAAAAAAAAAAGCAGCGCCTAAAGGTGACGAGGATGGTCTAATATGACCCTTCTAAAACGACTCCTTAATATAGGATCGCATAGCATCATGTTCGGGTACAGATAAGTTGAAAAGCTGACCCTTGGGAAATTTACACCCAGGCATCAACTCAATTGCACAGTCATAACTCCTATGAGGAGGCAAAGTCGCAGACTTACTCTCACTAAAAACATCAGAGAAATCAGCCAGATAATCAGGAATATCATGAGACTGAGGAGAGGTGGAGAAAACAGGAGCGTCCCTGAGAACACACTGACAACCCCAACTCACCACAGACACAGATTTGCAATCCAAAACTGGGATATGAGTTTGCAACCAGGGGAACCCCAGAACAATAGTATCATGCAAATTATGCAGCACCAAAAATTTACAATTTTCTTGGTAGTCTGGGGCAACTCGCATTATCACCTGGGTCCAAAACTTGGGTTTATTCTCCGCCAAAGGAGTGGCATCAATACCCCTCAAAGGAATAGGCATCTGCAGAGGCGTCATGGACAGACAACACCGTTTAGCAAAATCCAAATCCATCAGATTCAGAGCTGCTCCTGAATCAATAAAAGCCTTAGTGGAAAATGTGGACAAGGAGCAGATCAGAGCAATTGCCAAAAGGAACTTAGGTTGTATACTGCCCACAGCAAATGTGTGTGCGAAACGTTTCTCTTGTTTAGGGCAGACAGAAATAGTATGAGAGGCGTCTCCACAGAAAAAACACAGCTTATTACGCCTTCTAAACTCCCGACGTTGCGCCCTAGACAAAACCCCATCACATTGCATAGGTTCAGACCTTTGTTCAAAAGGTGGAAGCGCCTCCCGTGTAGTTTTACGTTCATGCAAACGCTGATCAACTTTAATGGCTAATGACATAGAGCCATCCAGACCAGAGGGAACAGGAAATCCCACCATGACATCTTTTACGGTCTCTAACAAACCTTTCCGAAAGAGAGCTGTCAATGCACTATCATTCCATGTAGTAAGGACCGCCCACTTTCGGAATTTTTGACAGTACAACTCTGCAGGATCCTGACCCTTGTTTAATGCCAACAGGGTTCTCTCAGCTTGATCAACGGTATTAGGTTCATCATACAACAACCCCAAGGCCTGAAAAAATGCATCCTCATCAGTCAGAATAGGATTTTCAGGTGTCAGAGAAAAAGCCCAATCTTGGGGATCGCCGCGCAGCAAGGAGATGACAATTTTAACCTGCTGCACAGAGCTCCCCGATGAGTTAGGCTTCAAAGCAAGAAATAATATACAATTATTCTTAAAATTCAGAAATTTAGACCGATCCCCAGAAAACACATCAGGAGTAGGAATCTTGGGTTCAGCAGCATGTGACTGAATAAGGTAGGCGGAAATTCCCTGCACTTCAGCAGCAAGCTGCTCCACACGATCAGACAGTTGCTTAATCTCCATTAGGAAAAAAATCCCCCAGAGAAAAAGAGGAAAAAATGCACAATAATAAAAAAAAAAAATTCTGACACTTTTTTCTCTTTTTTTTTCTTTTTCTAACAATTCTTTCCTGCTTTTGAGTACCCTAGAATCTGCGGTATGGCTGGTGATTCTGTTTTGAATGGGAAACCGAGGAGGAAAAACAAGACAACAAGCTAAGTCTCAGAAAGCCAGAGAAGTTGGTAACTATGCAGATTGCAGATCCCTGATCTTAACCGCACAACTAGAAGCAGTCGTGGAGCGTTCCTACGTTGGTTCTAGACGCCTCGTCACAACAGGAGAACTACATAAGCCTAAAGCAGGAAAAGAGGAAAACTAACTGCCCCAGAGCAGACCCCAAAGGAAAGACAGCCCCCACGTGTATTGATGGTGAAGCAAGATGAAAATACAAACAAAGGCAGGAAAATAGGCTGAGCAAACGATGGGGCCCGGCTAACTAAAAAGGACAGAAAAGGAAAGACACTGTCTTCAATCTGCCAAAAACAACCTACAAAAATATTGTCCAACACTTCTGATAGCAAAATTAACCCTGAAGTCACTAGACTTCAAAACCTATATCAGCACTCTAAAATATTCTGAGACAGAGCAAAAAAGAAGCCAATCTAATAAGGAACAAAAAGCAGATTGGCAAATACTGATTAATAGGAGTGGAAATTCAGCATAGCCCCAGCAGGGGCAAGCTGATTACACAAAAAACTGAATTGACCAACAAGCGCAAGTGTGAACATTAGGAAAAAAACAAACTTAACTTGAGAAGACTGGAAGAGAGCTGAAGTCCAGGACCTGAGAAGCAGACTGAATCACCAGCACCCGGATAGGGCGTCGGCTGTCTTATATCCAGTCTGATACTCCAGAGATCCAATCGTTATCTTCCTCATCAGGTGGCAGATCACTACCACTTAAACCAACAGCACTACCTCCTGTCACCACCAGAGGGAGAACGGAAGGGGAACTCTCAACTAGTGGAGCAGAAAATGAGTTCATGACACAGGTAATGTGTACAGGTTACAGTCCCCTCTCAGTTTCTAGCTGAGCCTGCCAACATCAGAGGTCTTTTCTTTCTCCCAGATACAGCTCACATTTGCTGGTCACTCACTAGCTCCAACATACTCCAGTCTGCTCAGCAACCCCTAGCAGATTGACACAAAAATGAGCACAGGGCCTGGCGTTAGACATAGCAATGCAGGTGCCTCTAATCAAACCCTGGAGAGCTAGGATTTACAAGTGTCCTTTCTGGCTTTCCCAGTTGTACAAGTTTCAGGTAGATGTGGAAAAAATTCTGCAATGTAAAAATGCTGTTAAGACAAGTGTTAATAGTTTATTTTTATCAATTAACAAAATGCAAAGTGAATGAACAAAAAAAAATCTAAAATCAATAAGCCTTTGTCGTCAAAACAGCATCAATTCCGCTATGTACACTAGACACTGTACACAGTTTTCGCAGGAACTCGGCTGGGAGGTTATTCCAAACATCTTGGAGAACGTCTGTAGATGCCACTTGCGTAAATCCTTCCATCTCTTCATTTAATCCAAGACAGTCTAGATGATATTGAGATCTGGGCTCTGTGGGGCCATATAAACATTTCCATGTCTCCTTGTTCTTCTTTTTTTGACAATAGTTCCTAATGACATTGGCTGTTTTTTTGGGGTCATTGTCCTGCTGCAGAATAAATTGTCTAAAGTACATGAAAATAAAATGGATGTCTTAATGAGTAGATTTTTTTTTACACCTGCTAAATAGTACCCTAAATTTGTTCTATTTCACCCTTTTCAATTTCTGAATACATTCCCGACTATTGAACATCTGGAATTTCCATACAGATGAATTGTATCGGGGACAGAAGAAAAACAGGAATCATCTGGCAGTTATTTCCCTAGCATTCTAGAGTGGCCTTCAGCCTGGGTCTTACATGCAATCAAGTAATATCAGTAAGTGAAATACCGTAAATTTGTGAATTTTAAGTCCCGGCTGAACCATTCCTTCCTTTATTTAACAACCTAATGAGCTACATGACACATCATCCAGAGAACTCTGCCAATGTTCCTTGTGTTTGTTCTAACCACATATTACAATTACCTTCTTGAGAGTCAAAAGTCAGGAGACAATTTTTTCGGAAATCCTGTGTTAAGAAGTTAGTGATATTATTTCTCAAGTTACATGTTCTCTTTTTTGTATTCAATCTTTTTATTATTATTGTCATATTTCCTATTGTATTTACGGTATATTAGAAAATATCTAGAGATATTCCTCGAATTCATTGCTTTGACCACATTCAGTACAATATTAAGAAAGTCAGGTCAGGTTTATTTTGTATGAAGCCTTAGGTTTGTTATATTACAGTCTGGGATACTAAACTTAAAGAGGTTTTCGGAAAACTTGTTTGTCTCGCCAGGCGCAGTTTGATTTTAACAAACTTTTTTTATTCATGGACACCATCGTATGCATAGCGGTTCACATTGGCAGATAATAGTGGTCTTAACACTCAACTTTCCACAGCAATATTACCATGTCTTTTGACATAAAATGCACCTTATAGTTGTCATTATGTGTTAGCACAGATAGGACTTCAAACTGAAGCAAAGATTGTCCTATTGTTTTCCTCTTGCATTGTGGACTCTAAATGGCAGCTATAATGAATTGTTTATGGCTTACAGCCAATGGGTTCTCATTGGCTGTAAGCCATAATCATCAACATTAACAGAAATAAACACATGAAATAGATCACTTTTGCAATGACTCTATAGAATATATGAGTTTCACTTTTTTGTATTGAAGAACTGAAATAAATTAACTTTTTGATGATATTCTAATTTAGTGAGAAGCTCTTGTATCTGTATCTAATCAATATGGTAGGTTCTTAGCATTAGAGATATTTGTCACAGTGGTCATCACTTGGAGCAGACATTTGTCTAATCATCTTACTACTAATTCCACTAAGAATACTACGGACAGTCTTTAGCCAAATTGTATATGGGGTACAACAGATTGTATTCATCTAAGTAGCAAATATGGCTGGGGTAAACTTTCGTTTTAGTGTTCCTTTAAGAACAAAGCAATTCTCCAGCAAGGAAGGCAGACAAAATTACAGGAAATCCAAACTGTTTATGCAAGTTGTTATATGGCCAAGCTCATTATAACGTGTGAATCCACGTGATGCTCCTGGCAACCGCTCCTGCAAAATAGGATGTGTCTATATTGTTATATTTGCAGATCCTCATGATAGTATAAGTCATACAGGACGTGATGCACGATAGAAGTGCGTACTTGTTAATTTCATCTTTTGTATCAATATTGAAGGTGCCAACTCCACATTTTGTTTGGAAAGTGATGAAAGTTGGAACATACAATTTTTAGGAGTGCTTTTGATAACTGGATTAGCACATACTCAACAGAAAAAAAGATGTTTTGTTTTTATGCTAAAAACTATATCGAAGAAGTTACAAAATATTCCCTTTGTGCCAGAGGTATAGCTAGGGGTTCAGCTCTGAGTTTACCCTGGATACAACTACAATGGCACACCCTAATTGGATGTATGGGGCAACCTCTGCGGATGACACTGAAAATATATCTCTATACAAAGACCAGAACTGATATTACCTCTACATAGTGGTACATACCAGTCCTGCAGACCATACAGATGATTACAGTACAGTTACAGATAGTGACTTACAGCTGACATCCTTTCTGATGGAATCATTCACTTTTCCGTCTTTTCCAAATGGCCCAGACCGTCAGGACAACTTCTTTCAGTCAAGACTTGTCTGCAGAGATTACAACAAAGACTCATTTGACTTCTCACATTTCCAGCCCTGTCCCCATCTATTCCCAACCTGCACAAACTGTACAAACTCCTCATCCTGCCCATATGTCTCTCTATTACAGCACTTGCTGTGCGCTATAATAACATTGCTCCTCTTAATGTACCCCACTGTGCTCCATAAAAAGTAAAATGCCTCTTTTGTGCACTCTAGATGGTAAAATTGCCACCTAGAAAATATTAACACCCTGTGTAAGTGCCCTAGAAAATAGTGGCCACATTGTACCGCTAGAAATGAATAATGCCCCTTTGATACCCTGAATGCCCCTCAATCAATATGCTTTTTAAGTGCCCACTTAACATTTAATAATGTCCTTTGAGTTCCTTCATCTACAACAATAATGTCCTGTAATTAACCCCATGTACAGCTCCACTATACATAGTATAATGGGCTAACAGCTTCCCTATTCACATAATGCCCCTACAGCTCCCCTATACACATCATAATGGGCCCACAGCTCCTCTATACACAGTATAATGGGCCCACAGCTCCTCCATACACAGTATAATTGGTCCACAGCTCCTCTATACACAGTATAATGGGCCCACTGATCCCCTATACACAATATGATGGGCCCACTGATCCCCTATACACAATATCATGGGCCCACAGCTCCCTTATGAACAGTATGATGTGCTCACAGTTCCTCTATACACAGTATTATGCACCCACAGCTCCCTTATACACAGTATAATGCCTCCACAGCTCCCTTATACACACTATAATGGGCACACAGCTCCCTTATACTCAGTAAAATGCACCCATGGCTCCCATATACACAGTATTGTGGGGCACCAGCTTCCTTATACACAGTATAATGGGCACACAGCTCCCCTGTACACAGTATGGTGGACCCACAGCTCCTCTATACACAGTATGATGCACCCACAGCTCCCTTATACACAGTATAATGCCCCCACAGCTCCCCTCTACATAGTATGGTGGGCCCACAGCTCCCCTATGCACAGTATGGTGGGTCCAGAGCTCATCGATACACAATATGATGGGTCCACAGTAGTCCTCACACTGTAAAATGGGCTCACAGCTCCCCTATACACAGTTTCCTTATACACAGTATGATGTCCTCACTTCCCCATCAAAACACAGTATAATGACCTCTATAGTAGTATACTGTATAATGCCCCTCATATTAGCTGCAATGCTATATAATGATCTCCACATTAGCTGCCACACTATATAATGGTCCTTACATTAGGTGTCACACTATTTAATGGCCCCCACATTAGCTACAGCACTAGATAATGGCCACAACATTAGCTGCAGCATTATATAATTGTCCCCATAGTAGTACCTGAACAGTAAAATGGTACCCAAACTTTGAGGAACCCCTACAGTAGCCCCTAAAATGTGAGGTGCCCCCTACCCCATTGTATGATGCCCAGTCACATCACAAGTTTTAGTTATAAAAAACCCAAAACATCATATACTCTAATAATCCAATATCCTGCCGATTCCGCATGCAAAACGCAAGTGCATGCACAGTATGTCAGGGGCCCAGGGCAGTGCTGCGCAAGCGCCGTCGCTTCAGGTATTGCATTCTGTAGGCTGCAGACTTAAAGCAACTGGCAGTCTTCAGAAGGGAGAGCAGTAGTGCAAGGAGACCATGTTTTCCTAATCTACTGCAGGTCTCAACTATATTGGTGTGCTGCACACGGCAATATGGAAGGGTAGCGTAGCTCCATGTGGGCCCCTCCAAACAGGGGCTGGGGTAACCGCACCCTCTGTCCCCACCTCCTGTAGCTACGCTACTGCTCTGCACCAAACCACATCTGCGCTCTCTCTAAGGCCTCTTTCACACATCAGTTTTTAACAATCAGTCGCAATCCGTCTAAGTGTGAAAAAACGGATCCTGCGCAGATGGTGAAAAACTGATGCGGCGGATCAGTTTTTTTGACGGATCCATTGCAGCAGCTATATCTTGTGGTAAACTTTGCCCCTTGTGCTTCTGGAGAGAGAGAGAGAGAGAGATGCTGGATCCGTTTTTTTCTAAAAACGACGGATTGTGACTGATGGCAGAAAACTGATGTGTAGAAGAGGCCTAAGCTTATGTCCAGAAGCAGGGGCAGATATAGCCAAACCTGAGCAGACAGTGTCCGGGGGCCCAAGAGGTGATGGGGCCCACTACCACCTAGAAAGCAGGTGGCATTATGCATTGTGATGAGCTACTGAACTGTAAAGGGCCCATATACTGTTCTTGCTCAGGGGCCTCTTCTATCTGTGGCCACTCATGTCCAGAAGAATATAAGTTACATAATATAATTTTTAGAATTTGTACATAAATATCTAATAAGTTTTCATATATCCGGTAGATCTATCTAATGCTGTGCTCTTACTTTGCAGGTGGATAAGAAATTATTGAAGCCTAAGAATATGTGGGGACATGTACAGTTTTGTGATTTCATAAACTTATTGCAGAAAGAAAAATAAACGCTGTGGATTCATAACAAAGAACAATGCTCTAATCTGATTTACCAAGCTAGAAAGCCAGCATGGCTCCACTATTACATCTCTAAATGCCTTCCAAGTGAAGTTTGGCTGCTTTTCAAAGCACTTGCTACAAAGTATTGAAATTACGTACGCACAGGGGTCTAACTTTAGGGGGTACTTAATTAGCAGACACACCCTGGCTCTGGTGTTTACGGGTTACAAAGACCCTCTGCAACATAGGAACACCTCATTATCAATGGCAAATAGTTGGGGGCTCTGTTACATTGGGGTACAAGAAAGTCACGTTATAATTCTGAGTAGACAGTGAACCTAGTATGTGTGTGTAAGGAGGTGACCGAGTCTGTCGCATGCTTCCCCCTGTTTGGACACTGTTCACATGTATTCTGTGCGGTTCCAGAACGTTTATAAGTATTAATGTGTTTATGCACTGCAATGTGAATGTATTTGATATGTGTTATATATAGAATTACAGATAGGACAATAGTGGCATTAGAATAGTGGGGGCATACTAGAGATAGGGAATAAGAGTATTAGCCTAGGTTTAGTCAGCATAGGGGTTTTCCAAATTGGGAGGAGTCACAGGGTAGTGCAAAACAGATTAGTGGAATATAGGGAAGGGACTTCCTGGTTATGGGGAGCTGCAGCAGGTAACTGAGACAGTTTGACAGCTGTGGGGATAAGGTTGCTAAGGCAAGAAGGGGCCCCAGGCTGTGTGTCATGCAGGCGGTCACCAGCTTAAACAGGACTGTTGTAAGGAGGATCCAAAGCTTACAGGCAGGATTAGGTGAAGCTGAGACAGCGAGCCTGTTACCCTTTAATTCAAAGCCGGACCAGGTGAATGGCAGAAAGCTGGTGGGCCTAAAAGCACGGACAGGACGAAGATTGTCCAGGAAAGAGCAAGGATTGCCAGAAGCGAGGCAGGGATTGCCAGAAGGAACAGAAGGTGTTGGGAAGGCAGGGAGAGCTTAAGAAATGTCACAAAAAAGAGTCCAACTCACCGTAGTAGACATCTTGAAGGATCCGGAGCACGGAGACGCTGTGCCAAGGCGTATAGCAGTAAAAAAACAGGAAAGATCCAGCTCAACGATTAAGTGAAAAAAGAAAACCTGTCGATGTCATTCATCATGTAACGTCTTACGCTGATGTTTTTATCCTCTATTGAGCACTTTCTATAGTGAATAAAGAAGTTTTTTTTTCACTTAGTCGTTGAGCTTGCTCTTTCCTGTTTCTTAAGAAATGTCACTCTGTGTACACTGTGCCGCATTTGTACTGAAAACCCTACTGTTAAGTAAAGTTAACTTGTTAGCAATGGACACTGTCTCCAGAGATGTTTAGAAACACACAGGAGTACAAGGTCCATAATTATAAAATTTAATGAAATTTATTATAATAGTTTAAAATGACAATAACAATAAGTATGCAAAAATACAATAAAGTACAAAGATCAGGCAATCCTGGCTGAGGTCAGATAATAATAAGATTAGTGCAAATTTGCATAAGGTGCAGACAACATATGGGGAAAAATAGGCTCACACCTCCTCACAATAGAGATCATTATATAAGTATACAGACAATAATCTGAGGTGTAAAAAAATGCTCAAGCAAAGTGCTTACCCATAGTAAAGCTGCACAGGACCACAGACCGCCGCAACCGACGCGCGTTTCGCTCACTCTTTATCACGGTTCGGTTTGTTTTCATCTCCAGAGATGTTTGTGTGGCCCACAGAGTTGAAGATGGAGTGACGGAAGCAGAGGGGACTCTGACAGCAAATGTGAGTGTTCTGTCACGCATGCTGCACATACAGCAGAAGAGACATTATATTTCATCTGTACGGCGCCAGGGTGTGGGAACACTATAGCTCGTTGCCACAACTACCACCCTGGCCGCCTTACATGTGTGTATCTGATACACTAACCTGGCAAGGCAGGTAACAATTTATTTGTTTTAAATTGCCATTTTCTAATACCACGTTGAGTTTATAATACGCAATGATTAATGCAGGGGCGGACATATCAGTGGGACAACCTTTGTGGCCTCACAGGAGACCGAGAGGCCAGAGGGCCCAAGTCCACCTCCAAAGCAGGTGGAATTGTACATTATGAAGAGCTATTGTGCTGCAAAGGGCCCATATATTGTGTTTTCCCATGGGCCGTTTTCTGTTTGTGTCTGCCAGTGGTTTAATGTAATGGTAAACACCCAGACCTTGGATCAATGGCTGGTAAAATAAGTTCCCTTTGGTAATTCAATGATTTAGTGAATAATGAAAAGTAATGTAACTTTCTAATATACTTTGGCTGTGATTCATTGTAGTCTTTGATCCTTGGTAAAAGACAAAAGCAAAAATAATCAAAAGTCAAAGGCCCATAAAAAAATGCCAATGATGAGTCAAGGCCTTTGTGTTTCTTACTATTTCAAAGATCTATATTTTCTGTCAAGTAAAGGAAATTGCTTTGTTTTCAGCTAAAGGCTGAAACGTTGGACACACCTAAACCTACTAAGGCTAGGGTCTCACAACCATATTTCCTCTCATCAGAGAGAATCGGGCCAATTATGATAATCACACTCTGATCAGAGTTTGATCATAGTGTGATCCGATTTTCTTCGATATGGAGAAAATTAGAAAAAAAATAATCTTTTCCGTTCTGTCAGTTTGTGAAAATTGGACCACACTTAGATGTCATCTAAGTATGGTCAGATTTTTTTGATCGACTAATTGACTTGCATGGTCAAGTAGATCCAATTTACGGCTGCAAATTGTGCAACTAGGTCCAAGGACCTGTGCATGGCCCCATAGAATAACATTGGGAGTTGTGATGTTTTTGTCGGATCGCTCTCGAACCGAAAATACAGCCGTCTGCATGAGCCCTAAAAGATGGGAATTTGATACAATACATACAGTTGATAGTCATCTTTGAGCTTTCAGTCTCAATTCAATGCTCATACATTTTGTCTGCAGTCAGTTGCATGGCTATAGTTGTCACAGAAATTGCAACACAAACCTGAAGCCTCGTTGATCATATCTGGTTGAGATCAGGACCTCATTGCGTTCTATCAGGACTTGAGACATGGATACACATGTATAGTGGTTTAACAATTGTTAGCGCTCTCATAGAAATTAATAGAGGAGGTTGGTTATCCATGAGTTACCATCTCTCCATTACTTGAGATAGATGAGAATCCTAGCAATGGACTCCACATTTTTTTTTAGACATTTATGGCATATGACAACCCCCTCAAGTGAGACTACACAGGCTCTAGTTACTATGGTAACTATCTTTTCGATCTCTCCTTCCACCCTGGTACTTGTCAGTTCATGGCACCCACAATGTCTTTGAGCTAAATTATTTCAGTACCCAGTAGCTAAGAAGAACTGAAGTAGCTGCTGGCTGGTGGATTGAGCTTGCAGAGGATAGTCAACTACGATGTCAAAATCAGAGAGGGCAGGGGCGTGTCCAGGATGCAGAGCTGAGGAGACGTGAGTCAGGAGAGCTTCCGCCATGCATCTGCTATTTTATGGCTCAAGCGCATATTTATCGCCCAACTAACCTCTATGGATAGGTTCCAGGAATGTTAAAACACCTGCACACGCAAGTCCTACAGCCCCCACCACCGCGACAGCCATAGGCCTGTTTCACACATCCGTTTGTCACCATCAGTCAAAATCCGCCGATTTGCAAAAAAAACGGATCCGCCATTTATCTTGGCGGATCCGTTTTTTTCCCCATTGACTTTCATTATCGGTGGATTTTGACTGAGGATCGTCCGTTGCATCCATATTTCTGCGGATTCGCCAAAATTTTGGTGTTCGCTGAGATCATCGAACGGGCAATGCAACGTTTTTTTGTTGACCGGATCCGTATTTTCCTCTTTAGCTACATGTTTAACCCTAAATCCAATCTGGCTGCTGGATAAAAAATCTCTCTCTCTCTCTCTCTCCTCACCGCCTGAGATCTCGCCTCATCGCCCAAGATCTCACCTCCTCTGACCGCTACATCGCCGGTAGTCATTTTTTTCTTTTCAGCCACAGTTCCTTTAAAATTCCGAAATCAGCAGATCCTGGCGCACCAACGGTCTGGTGGCTCCCGTTGGTGTTTCATCGCCCACGGATCCGTTATCCGCCATTTTAGCGGCTGCCAACGCACAGGAAAAACGTAAGTGTGAAACAGGCCTAAGCAGGAAGACATCTAAGGCCTGTTTCACACTTACGTTTTTCCTGTGCGTTGGCAGGCGCTAAAATGGCAGATAACGGATCCGTGGGCGATGAAACACCAATGGGAGCCACCGGACCATTGGTGCGCCAGGATCCACTGATTTCGGAATTTTAAAGGAACCGCGGCTGAAAAGAAAAAAATGACTACCGGCGATGTAGCGGTCAGAGGAGGCGAGATCTCGGGCGATGAGGCGAGATCTCGGGCGATGAGGCGAGATCTCGGGCAATGAGGAGAGAGAGAGAGAGAGAGAGATTTTTTATCCAGCAGCCAGATTGGATTTAGGGTTAAACATGTAGCAAAAGAGGAAAATACGGATCCGGACAACAAAAAAAGTTGCATTGTCCGTTCGGTGATCTCAGCGGACGCCAACATTTTGGCGGATCCGCAGAAATACGGATGCAACGGACGATCCTCAGTCAAAATCCACCGATAATGAAAGTCAATGGGGAAAAAACGGATCCGCCAAGATAAATGGCGGAAGCGTTTTTTTGCAAATCGGCGGATTTTGACTGATGGTGACAAACGGATGTGTGAAACAGGCCTTAGAGAGTCGGCGAGCTCCACTGTTCAGGCGCCATCTTGCTCCAGCGCAGAAGCAGCAGTCACAAGAGATAAGGACGGGGAGATGGAAGGACCTGATTCGGGGGAGTGGCTGGTTTCTGCTGGTGGGGAAGGTGAGATGGGAAGGGTAGATGTATACCAGCAGTCGGTCAATGAGAACCTGCAGCTGTGGGCACAGGCAGAATCGGACATATTAGGCCCCAGGCTCAGACTATCCCATAGGGGAACAGGGGAATCCCCCGGTGGGCCCCTGTGCAGACATGGGCCCCCAACCCCATTGTATGGGCAGTACTTGGCATAATTGACATGATTTGCTCTTTACAGGAAAACGCAGCATCTCATCATTCAGTAACCAAAATACCCAGTTTATTACTGCATAGAGATATAGGTAAATTTGTGAATGAGGATAGTGTAATATTTGTATGCAGGTCAATGTTACTGGTGTGTCCTTGGCACCCCAGTCCGACACTATTAGGCCCCCTCATACAGAACCCTGCACAAGATGGCCATTTGGAGTAATCAGAAACTGTCTCTCCCTTACCCCCACATAACAGCATCAAGTCCCTGGGCCTCAGCTCCCACCTAGAACGGGGAGAACTCCCTCAGAGAAGGTTCAGACTGATTTGGCCACAGGACACCAGTCTACTTTAAAGGGACAACCTAAAGCATCTAATTTGATTAATGTTAAGGGGGATTGATTTAAACTCTTGATGACTCTTCTGGGGAAGATAAATACCTATCACATGAACCTCCCTCAGCATCTTGGAAGAAACTCATGACACACTTCCATTTTTAAGAGTACTTTAAAACCTTAATAGAAGAGGTTAAAAATGTTTGTAGGCCAGAAATTGCTTGTGTAAGACAAGATCTGCAGCACCTCGCGGACCTGCTTAGACACACTGAAGGGGGAACAGGACACCACTAGATCACACGCGGCTGACCTCCTTCATAAACTACTGCTATCACAACAAAAGACTGTAAAGGATCTGCACATCCATTTAGAAGATCTTGACAACAGGTGCAGGAGATGTAACAAAAGATTGAGGGTTGTGTCCATAATCAAATGATCAGGAAAATCCTAAAATAATGCTTCAAACGATCTTTAGCTCTGTTCTGGAGGATCCACCTGCTACGCCAATTAAGTTTGATAGAGTGCACCGAGCCCAGCAGCCTAATTTTTTTTTCAGTTTACCCTCGTGTTATTTTCTGCTGCCTGCATGATTGCAAGACAAAATAAAAGATAATGGCAAAAGTCAGGTCCCTAAAGGACATAACGTATCCGGGTACCTCATTTGATGCTTGAGAAATCCCATAAGTGTACGGGAAATCATCATCTATTCAGAGGTCCTAGGTGGGAGACAGCTCTGGAGTATCCCAGGAGAGCGACTAACAACACTGACATCTGCAGACACTGTCCTTTAAATATTCATCATGACTTGCATAATATCACTTAATGTAAGAGGTCTTAACCCCCCCCCCAGGAAGAGAAGGTTTAAATTGCAGGAGATAAAGACTCGGAGAGCGAACATTGTGCACTTACAGTAGACAAACTTTGACAAAATAGATTGATGAACACAATACAGTTGATGAAAGCAAAAGACCCTGTGAAGATGATGGTGGAAGCTGGTAAGATTATGTCAATATCCAGTGAAAGGTCACGCTGCCAGGAAGAAGCCATTACTCCAAAAAGAAACATAAAAAAGCCAGATTAATGTTTGCAAATGCACGCAGGAACAAAGATCTTGATTTTTGGAGACATGTCCTGTGGTCTGATGAAACTAAAATTGAACTTTTTGGGTATAATGACCATTGTTACATTTGAAGGAAAAAGGGAGAAACTTGGAAGCGTAAGAACACCATCCCAACTGTGAAACACGGGGGTGGCAGCATCATGTTGTGGGGTTGTTTTGCTGCAGGAGGGACTGGTGCACTTCACTAAATAGATGGCATCATGAGAACAGAAGATTATGTGGCAATACTGAAGCAACATCTCAAGACATCGGCCAGGAAGTTAAAACTTGGGCGGAAATGGATCTTCCACATGGACAGTTACCCGACACATACTGCCAAAATGGCAACAAAGTGGCTTAAGCATAACAAAGTCAGTGTTTTGGAGTGGCCATCACAAAGCCCTGATCTCATTCCTATTGAAAATTCATGGGCAAAGCTGAAAAGGCCAAAGCGAGCAAGGTGACCTACAAACCTACAGTTGTGGTCAAAAGTATTGATACCCCTGCAATTTTGTCAGATAATACTCAGCTTCTTCCTGAAAATGATTGCAATCACAAATTCTTTGGTATTATTATCTTCATTTAATTTGTCTTAAATGAAAAAACACAAAAGAGAACGAAGCAAAAAGCAAAACATTGATCATTTCACACAAAACTCCAAAAAGGGCCAGACAAAAGTATTGGCACCCTCAGCCTAATACTTGGTTGCACAACCTTTAGCCAAAATAACTGCGACCAACCGCTTCCAGTAACCATCAATGAGTTTCTTACAATGCTCTGCTGGAATTTTAGACCATTTTTCTTTGGCAAACTGCTCCAGGTCCCTGATATTAGAAGGGTGCCTTCTCCAAACTGCCATTTTTAGATCTCTCCACAGGTGTTCTATGGGATTCAGGTCTGGACTCATTGCTGGCCACCTTAGAAGTCTCCAGTGCTTTCTCTCAAACCATTTTCTAGTGCTTTTTGAAGTGTGTTTTGGGTCATTGTACTGCTGGAAGACCCATGACCTCTGAGGGAGACCCAGCTTTCTCACACTGGGCCCTACATTATGCTACAAAATTTGTTGGTAGTCTTCAGACTTCATAATGCCATGCACACGGTCAAGCAGTCCAGTGCCAGAGGCAGCAAAGCAACCCCAAAACATCAGGGAACCTCCGCCATGTTTGACTGTAGGGACCGTGTTCTTTTCTTTGAATGCCTCTTTTTTTCTCCTGTAAACTCTATGTTGATACCTTTGCCCAAAAAGCTCTACTTTTGTCTCATCTGACCAGAGAACATTCTTCCAAAACGTTTTAGGCTTTTTCAGGTAAGCTTTGGCAAACTCCAGCCTGGCTTTTTTATGTCTCAGGGTAAGAAGTGGGGTCTTCCTGGGTCTCCTACAATACAGTCCCTTTTCATTCAGATGCCGACGGATAGTACGGGTTGACACTGTTGTACCCTGGACTGCAGGGCAGCTTGAACTTGTTTGGATGTTAGTCGATGTTCTTTATCCAACATCCGCACAATCTTGCGTTGAAATCTCTTGTCAATTTTTCTTTTCCGTCCACATCTAGGGAGGTTAGCCACAGTGCCAAGGGCTTTAAACTTCTAGATGACACTACGCACGGTAGACACAGGAACATTCAGGTCTTTGGAGATGGACTTGTAGCCTTGAGATTGCTCATGCTTCCTCACAATTTGGTTTCTCAAGTCCTCAGAGAGTTCTTTGGTCTTCTTTCTTTTCTCCATGCTTAATGTGGTACACACAAGGACACAGGACAGAGGTTGAGTCAACTTTAATCCATGTCAACTGGCTGCAAGTGTGATTTAGTTATTGCCAACACCTGTTAGGTGCCACAGGTAAGTTACAGGTGCTGTTAATTACACAAATTAGAGAAACATCACATAATTTTTCGAACAGTGCCAATACTTTTGTCCACCCTCTTTTTTGTGTTTGGTGTGGAATTATATCCAATTTGGCTTTAGGACAATTCTTTTTGTGTTTTTTCATTTAAGACAAATTAAATGAAGATAATAACAAAGAATTTGTGTTTGCAATCATTTTCAGGAAGAAACTGAGTATTATCTGACAGAATTGCAGGGGTGTCAATACTTTTGGCCACAACTGTAGATCAGTTACACCAGTTTTGTGAGAAGAAATGGACCCAAATTCCAACCAACTGTTGTGAGAAGCGTGTGGAAGGATATCCCAAACGTTTCACCCAAGTCATTCAGTTTAAAGGCAATGGTACCAAATACTAATGTAATGCATGTAAACTTTTGACTTTGCAATAAGTAATAAACATGCCTTAAATCATTCTCTCTCTCCCATTTTTCTGGCATTTGGAAAATATTAACAATTATTGTAGTCCTAATTTACCTAATACGGGAAAGGTTTATTCTGATTTCATGTCAGATATTGAGGAAAACACTATATAAAAAGACACATATACATAAGTAAACTTCTGGTTTCAACTGTATATTTAATTTCACAGCTACAGTAGCCATTTCCCCTTGGGCTTCTCAGCCTTTAATAACAGAAGTGGGGTAGTGATTTTAATATCATCAAACTGCCCATTACAGGTGATTAAATAATACAGTGACCTGGGGAGATAGGTTTGTTGTTTTGGAGGCAGAACTGCAAACCAATAATCCTATGTAATATTTATGTACTAAATGTAGGACAGATCCGGCTTTTGCAAAAGGTATTCGCCTTTAGAAATTGCCTGCAGCTTCACTACTAATAGGAGGCGACTTTAATGTCCCCTTTTCTGAAATCTTTAATAGGCATTCAATGGGAGGTATGCGCCTATGTTATTACACCTAAAATCCTTCCATTCTCTAACTAGGGCTTGTCATTGGGGTTTGAATGAATTCTAGGTTAAGGACCCCTATGCTAGGAAACCGTTATTTGTCCATTTTTCTGAATTTTTTCAATTCAATGAGGGTTCGGTGTCCTCTCCACCTGTTTTATGGGAGCACACAAGGGGGTAATTAGGGGTCACTGTATCAAATATAGAGTCTAGATTAAAAATAAATATGCAAAATTTTTAACAAATGAACTAACATCCCAACTTAAAATTGTGAAACTTAAATTGGCCACATCCCCTTCTATGAAAACCTTGAGAAAGGTTCTGGAGATCAGAGATAAATTGAAAGACTTATTCATACGCAAAGTTGAAAAACTGCTCCTATACACTAACAAAAATGTTATGAAAAATGTAATAAGGCCCATAAATAACTGGCCCGCCAATTGAAGGACCTTGTTATGTCCTTGAGCCTTCAGGCTCTTAGGGGCACGGATGGTACAATTCATTATAACCCCTCTGAAATTTTGAATATACTTTATAACTTTTAGAAAAATTATGCAATCTCCAGGAGAGTCTCTCCAACCCATAGCCTAATTAAATTCAGATTTGAAAATATTCACGTGTATGTTGGCTAACAGGCTTAACTTCTGGCTCCACACAACACTTCCTAACCTCATGGACACTCTAAAGGAATATGAACACATATCGTGGTATAAAATAAACACCTCCAAAACGGAAGCCTTACCCTTGAACATTTCTCCTAATGTTTTAGAACAATTAAAAATAAACTTTAAGTTTAGGTGGAAAACTGAGGATATTAACTTAGTTAGCTTCATCCTATAATAACCTACAGTATTTAACAACATCTTTCTGCCTCTCTTTGGAGAATTGAAGTGGCTACTGAATAAGAGGATGCTACTCTCACTAACCGGCCTCTTAGCTTTGGTTAAAATGTCTCTCCTCCCCAAGCTAATTTATTATTTTGAGACCATCCCTGCCAGTGTTCCTCTGGGTGAACCTTAGTCACTACAAGCTGAAGCCACTATAATGAGATTAATCTGATATGATAGACGATATCTCTAAACAGGTTCTCACTTCTCATAGATGACAAGAGGGTTTATCGGTTCTGGATATCATTGGATACTACTGGGCAGCTCACCTGAGAAGGATTCCTTCGTGGGCTTCATTATGGGCTTATAATAAATGGACTGAAATAGAAAAGTTTTGGATGGCCCCTGTTCACCCAAACTCCCTTTTATGGACAACTAAGCCTATTAAGATAACATTTCTCCTACTGGGTCCTATGAAGTTCACAAGAGATGTTTGGCTGTCATATGTGAAGCGTTTTGGCTTGGCCTCTCCCAGTTCCCCAATGATATCCTTTATCAACTTCTGATCCCGATTAGCTTAAGGTACTGTCAGACTTAGCGATGCACCAGCGATTCCGACCAGCGATATGACGCGTTCAGGATCGCTGGTGCATCGCTAAGTGATCGCTAGTGAGCTGCCACACAGGCAGATCTCACCAGCAACATCGCAGGGGTCGGGGGTCGCTACTTACCTGTCACACTAGGCGATCCTGACGTCCTCCCGCCCAGCTCCACGCTCGTCGCTCGTCTCTCCATAGGAAGCGCCGCAGGAAGCTGACGACGAGAAACGGTCCAGGACGTTCTCGCGCGATCAGCGATAACCAGCGGGGGAGCCGGTCGTAGGTAAGTATCACACACAGCGATATCGCTAGCAATATCGCTATAACGTCACAAGTTATAGCGATATTGCTAGCGATATCGCTTAGTGTGACAGGCCCTTTAGAAACAACTATGGGCCATCCATGGATTTCAGTGGGACTTTTCAGATATTGGGTACACTTTGGAAGTTCTCTCATTTGATTTTATTAACACTAAATTCTCCATAACTAATCGAGAATTCTTTCAATTTTTGCAGATTAAGCTCCTGGCGCTTTCATTATTTGGTTCAACAACTGTCTCCAAACAACCCCTGAGTAGAATGGGGCCATCAACTAAGGGTGATGATAACTGATATTTATGAGACTTTAAACTCCCCTCAGGTAGATCCCCCAAGAAAACACTCCTTTATTAAGTGGGAATCTCTCCTTGGAAGGGAGCTGTCTCCCCAAAGTTGGTAGCGTATTTGGGACAAAGCGGCCAAATCTTCGATATGTAATCTATATAAAAAGAGAACCAATATAAGATTTTGATGTTTGATATCATATCTCTCAGCTTCTTCATAAATTGAATCCCCAGTTCCCAAATACATACTGGCGCTGTGGTTCAGCAGTTGGTTCTCAATATCACATTTTTTGGTCCTGCCCCAGGGTGGCGGGATTCTAGGAATTAGTGAAAATCTTAATACAAAATGTACTCTTTATGGATGTAGGGCTGGACCCTGCAACTGAAGTAAATGCTTCTCCTTCAGGGTTGAGGGGAAATTATCTAAATTACTATTACATAAAGGGGCTTCTCACAAAATTAGACTATCATCAAAAAGTTAATTTATTTCAGTTCTTCAATACAAAAAGTGAAACTCATATATTATATAGAGCAGACCTGGAAAAAGTGCGGCCCGCGGATGGAGACAGCTGTGGGGCTGGAAACCAGAGATCCGCGGGCCGCACCGTGCCCGCCTGCTAGCTGTCTTCATCTGCGCTGACTGCATTGGTGGAGGAGGGGCCTCCAGCCACTTCTTCCACAAATCAGTGTGTGAAAAAGCTGACGCGATGATGTTATTTCATCGCGTCAGCTGTGTACTGCGGAGAGTCAGCGCACTGAAGACACTGAGAGACGAACAGAAGCAGAGCGACGGGGGTTGGGACCGAGGTAAGTGGTGTTCTTTTTTCATATGTATGGGATGTTTGGGTGGGGATGGGAAGGCTATGGGGGTGTCGTGCAGAACATGTGGAGGCTATGGAGTGATATGTTACACATGGGAAGATTGTGGCGGCCTCATGCAGTATATAGGGAGGCTGTATGGAGCTCATGCAGTTTATATAGTGGGACTTTGTGGGGCTCATGCTGTATATAGGGAGGCTGTTTGAGGTTCATGCTGTATATGGGGGAGGCTGTGTGGGGCTCATGCTGTATTTGGGGAGACTGGGTGGGGCTCATGCTGTATATGGGGGAGGCTGTGTGGGGCTCATGCTGTATTTGGGGAAACTGGGTGGGGCTCATGCTGTATATGGGGGAGGCTGTGTGGGGCTCATGCTGTAGATGGGGAGACTGTGGGGCTCATGCTGTATATGGGGGAGAAGGTGTGGGGTTCACGCTTTATATGGGGGAGGCTGTGTGGGGCTCATGCAGTATAAAGGGAGGCTGTGTGGGGCTCATGCAGTATATATAGAGAGGCTGTGTGGGGCTTATGCAGTATATATGGGGAGGCTGTGTGGGGCTCATGCAGTATATATAGGGAGGGGCTGTACTCAGGTTCTTATGATATATAGCGGGATGTCAGCATACTTAATTCTGCTCAATTCTGCTGATCTACAAAGCCATCCGTAACCTGTCTCCTCCATATATCTCTGAACTAATCTCCCGATATCTTCCCTCACGTAATCTCCGGTCCTCCCAAGACCTCCTTCTCTCCTCCACACTTATTCGCTCCTCACCTAATCACCTCCAAGACTTTTCCCGAATAACCCCCATCCTCTGGAATTCTGTGCCCCAACACATCCAACTATCAACCACATTCGAATCCTTCAGACGGAACCTGAAAATCCATCTCTTCAAGAAAGCATACAGCCTGCAATTACCCCGCTGCTTCCTTACCACTACCGGAGCTACCGCCTCACCAACACCGGAGCTGCTACAACCTCCCAACCTACTGTCTCCTTCCCCACCATCCTGTAGAATGTAAGCCCGCAAGAGCAGGGTCCTCTCCCCTCTGTATTAGTCTGTTATTGTGAGTTTGTTTACTGTAAATGATTTCTGTAATTTGTATGTAACCCCTTCTCATGTGCAGCACCATGGAATCAATGGTGCTATATAAATAAATAATATTAAGGCTACTTTCACACATCAGTTTTTTGCCGACAGGCGTGATCCGGCGTCTCCCTGGAGCGCCGGATCCGGCATCCGGCTCCAGCTATGTAGAAACGGATGTTTTTCTGCCGGATCCGTCTAACGGATCCGGCACAAACCCGGATCCGTTTCTTCCATTTTGTCCGGTTTTTAATCCGTTTTTGCCGGATTATGACGGATCCATTTTTTAAAAACGCCCATGGGGGTGCTCCAAAACATGATTGGCTATGGAAAACCTATTTTTACAGTGTTCCAAGCCCATTTTTCACAGTTTGTAGAGGAGCAAGTACAGGTTGGAGAGAGAGAAGAGAAAGTAGCTGGCTGGCGAAGATGGACGTTGTGATAACAAACATTCTGAAGAATTTGGTGGATTTCACTGTTGAGGCAAATCATTTGAAAGCAATTGTTCTGGAGAAGGAAAGAAAGAGACAGCAGCGCATCATGCGTCAGCGCCGACGACGTTTGTAAATCAACCCCATCACAGCCAAGAGAATAATGCGTGGGGTGTATTCTACACTCTACATGGAGCTAAGAGGAAACCCTGAGAAATTTTTCGCATATGTTAGGATGAAAATGGAGAACTTTAGTTTATTGTTGGAAAGAATTGGACACCTCATCAGAAGAAGTGACACATATTGCCGCTTCTCCATTTCACCGGCGGAGCGTCTGATGGTGACTCTTTGGTAAGCCATATTTATTTGATCTGCTCGCACACTTGCACTGGAATGTTGTTGATGGTCGTTTGTAATAATTGTTTTTTATAGTATCCCCAACTGTTGTATTTGACTTATAACTGTTATGTTATTGCTGTAAATTGGAAATCATTTTAAACTTTTTTTTTATTCACAGATTCCTTGCAACTGGAAAATCCCTTTCGTCACTCCATTTCCAGTACAGACTTGGGATTTCCACCATATCTGGAATTGTGAAGTACACATGCCGTGCATTGTGGGACTCTTTAGTTGATGAATTTATACCAGAGTCCACAATGGAGAGATGGCTTAAAATTGCTGACAAGTTCCAAAAAATATGTCAGTTTCGTAATTGCTTGGGTGCAGTGGACGGGAAACATATCCCCATCGTCAAACCTGCTGGATCTGGATCGGAATATTTTAATTACAAGAAGTATTTTTCCATTGTCCTCATGGCCATTGTTGATGCTGAATACAAATTTATAGCGGTTGATATAGGGGCCTATGGCCGGTCCAATGATTCCCAAGTCTTTAAATTGTCAGCAATGGGCCGGCATCTCTATGGAAACACCTTCCAATTTCCACCCCCTAGACCGCTGCCTGAAACATCAGGCCCACCAATGCCTTCTGTGTAGGGGATGAAGCCTTCCAGCTCTCAGAACACCTATTGAAACCGTACTCCAGCAGTGCATTGACACCTACAAGAAGAATTTTTAATTACCGCCTCACACGAGCAGGAAGAATGGTGGAGTGCTCTTTTGGTATTCTGACAGCAAAATGGTGTGTTCTATTGACCGCGATCAACCTCAAGACTGAAACTGTGGACGAGGTGATCAAAGCTTGTGTGGTCCTGCACAATTTTGTTATCTGCAACGAACAGATTTCCATTGAGGACCACCTTGCATGATTACCAGAACATTACCTTTAGAAGTTCTGTGGCTGTTTCCAGAATGAGGGACAAATTTGCTGAATACTTTAAATCACCTGAAGGACGAATCGACTGGCAGGATGACAGAGTTTGAAAACTTCTTCTGTTACCTTTTTAACTAAAATTCATGTACCTTCTGTAACCACATTATTTGAAATTTTTAACAAAGTGGTGTACCTTGTTGTTACCTACATGATGTTACTGTGGCGCCCCTGAGAGTTCAGTCACCACAGAGGTACTGCACCTCCTCCTGAGGTGTGGTACCCCACCATTCAGGTAAGGTGGAGACACCTGACCATGCTCCAACACCTGCATCCCACACAACATAGTAGTGTAGCAAAGCACCCTTTGGTGGCTCCCTGCTTGGAACACGAAGCGTGCTGGGAGGCGGGTGGAGTTTAGTTTGCACTAAAAGAGCGGGAAGAAGATAGGAAGTAGTTAGTTAGTCACAGGAGTCTGACGAGGTCAGTCCGTGAAAGGAGATCCCCTGAGAGGGATGGATGAAGGAAGTGCTGCAGCCGACCTCAGTGATCTCGGTCCGCTGGCACAGGAAAGGAACTTGAATAGAAAGCCTGACTCTCCATAAGAAGGAAAGAGTTAGAACGGAACGTGAGGAGAGGAAGAGAACCAGGGATCAGGGTTAGAGGAGAACCCTTCCCAAGTTCTAAGCGCAAGGCCAGGGTCCGGTCCCCGAGGTTGTATGGATACTAATGGTCCTGCAGCAGACACCGGAGGATTAGAAGTTGTCACCGCTTTATTCCCACACCAGACTTGGGGGCACAACAGCAACGATAGTGAGCCGGGACTTAGTAGCAAGGAGTCCCCGAAGCAGGCTACAGCTGTCTGTCATACAAGTAGAGTTCATAGGAACATCTGACAGGAGGAACTCCAGTGTAACTCAGTACTGTGAGTACTTCACTAAAGGCGCTAAGAGGGAGACGTTCAGAAAAGGCACATATGTTGGCGGAGTTTTGGAAAGGAGTACTTCATCTTGCCTGGAAGTTGGCTGAGCTCCTGACCCGGAGGACACGGCACGGATGTGGGCTCTTGTGCCACAACAGACTGTGAGTAAAGCTTTGGAACTACATGCCCTGGTGTCCTCCACTTATTCCTGCGTCAACCTGCCCAGCACTGCTACATCCCCTGCGCCCGACACTACATCATCTGCGTGTCACTTCACCTAGTCTGCCTCCGCTTATTCTTGCACCAACCCACTCAGCACTGCTACATCTCTGTGCTTGACACCACACCGCTCTCCTCTCCTGACAATCTCTCCATCTACACTGCCCTGGGACTACAGCCCTGCCTGTGGAGGGCTACACCATCATTGCTGCACCACACCATCTGTCCCAGAGGATCTGTCTGCAGAGTCGGCTTAACACCTTCATTGCCGAATACCACAGGTGGCGTCACGACTCATTCATTCTAATCATCAAAAGCACACCGAACATTCCCCCTTTTACAATGGGCGCCCAGGGCCACGGGCCGGGTCCCAGCTGCTGTGACATCTCCCAGTGAGGCTTGTCAGGCCCGGTAACGAGTACTCCACGGCCCTGGGAGGGCGACCCATTACCTTTTAACCAAAGTTGGGTACATGGATGTGTATTTTCCCACAATATTTTTACCTTTTTTGCAAAGTTGTGTACCTGGTTGTGTATTATGCAAAGTATTTTACTTTCTTTACCCAAAGTTATGTACCTGGTTGTGGATACCCAATCAATTTAACCCTATGTAAAGACATTTTTTTAACCTGTGTTTTACTATTTAACCTTTGAAATACATTTAAAAGACAGACAACTTTTTGAACCAACAAAAATTTTTTTATTGTATTGGTATTAATCATTTTTTACTGAAAACGATTTTTATTAATCTGAAAAAATTATGATTTTTTAATAGTAAAAAACTATAAATTAACATAGTGTTGGGTGGAGATAATGCTGGAGGGGCTTCCACTTTGGGACACTTCGACATTGGGAGTGTGGAGAGAGGACTGGGATGGTGGTGGTGGGGAAGGATCGGTAGGTAAAAGAGGTGAAGGGGTTGAAAAAGAATAAGAATGGGAGGACATGTGGGAGGCAGAAGAGGTGGTGGGTGGTGGAGAGGATGGTTGGGCAGGGACTGGAGGCGCAGAAGATGTGGTTGGGAAATGGTACGGGGAAGGATGTTGGAATGTGGCAGGTTGTGGTACGGGGCAGTTTGGTGGTATGGGGGAGGTTGCTGGTACTGGGGACGTTGCTGGTACTGGGGAGGCTGCTGGTACTGGGGAGGCTGCTGGTATTGAATAGGAGGGGGAGGGGGGACAGAGGCTGAAGGGAGGGCAGGTGTGTGTGGAATTACCAGGGTGGGTGGAGGAGCTTGGGAGGTAACCTGCGCTAGAGCAGCGTGGCACAACTGCATTACATGCATCTGCTGGCCAGGTGATAGTCCATCTATGCGCTCAACTACAGACCTGAAAAATGTGTGGTTTGGAGTTCGACTTGCATCTGAATGCATGCTTGCAAAAGTGTTTTGACCTCAAGAATGCTGTTGCTGAGCATATTAAAGCCTGCGGCAATTTGCTCAGACAACACTTTGGGACAGTTTTGAAAAGATGCATTCAGATGCAAGAATTCAGGCGCATAGCTCTTTTCTTGACCCCTCTGCCGCTGCCGTCCAGTACCCGCAGGTGTACTAGAGGTGGCAGCGGCAGAAGGGTGGGGTAAAGGGAAAGCTATTTCCTCACCAGCAGATTCATGGAATGGAGTTGGCCACGATGCTGCAGCGCTGGTGGATGGGATGGAGGGATCACATGTGAGGGCAGGCTGTGAAGGTGCAGATGGGCGAGGGCAGTCGAACTGTCCCTCGGTGGCGGTCTCGTGAAGGATCGCCCCAGAAGGGTCCAACTGTGCAGGCTCCCGAGTGCTGCTCACAGTGCTGATGAAGAAAGAGAGAAAAAACAAAATTAATATATTGCTATTGCATGTCCCTGGCTGAAACAAAAAAAATTTGTTAGACATGTTACATTTTTTTGTACACGTGTTTTTTAATATTTACCTTATGGACACCATTGTTGTCCGGAGGAACGACAGGGCATGCGCATACTTGTACCACAGGGGGTCAGTTTTGGGCCCGCTTCTTTTTAACATATTTATTAATGACCTTGTAGGGGGCATAGAGAGTAGAATTTCAATATTTGCAGATGACACTAAACTCTGCAGGGTAATCAATACAGAGGAGGACAATTTTATATTACAGGAGGATTTATGTAAACTAGAGCTTGGGCTGATAAATGGCAAATGAGCTTTAATGGGGATAAATGTAAGGTCACGCACTTGGGTAGAACGAACAAGATGTATAATTATGTGCTTAATTGTAAAACATTGGGCAAAACAGTCACTGAAAAAGACCTGGGTGTATGGGTGGACGACAAACTCACATTTAGCGGCCAGTGTCAGGCAGCTGCTGCAAAGGCAAATAAAATAATGGGATGCATTAAAAGAGGCATAGATGCTCATGAGGAGAACATAATTTTACCTCTATATAAGTCACTAGTGCGACCACATTTAGAATACTGTGTACAGTTCTGGTCTCCGGTGTATAAGAAAGACATAGCTGAACTGGAGCGGGTGCAGAGAAGAGCGACCAAGGTTATTAGGGAACTAGGGGGTCTGCAATACCAAGACAGGTTATTACACTTGGGGTTATTTAGTTTGGAGAATCGAAGGCTTAGGGGTGATCTTATTACAATGTATAAATATATGCGGGGATAATACCAAGACCTTTCTAATGATCTTTTTACTCTTAGACCTGTGACGGGGACAAGGGGGCATCCTCTACGTCTGGAGGAAAGAAGGTTTAAGCATACTCACAGACGCGGATTCTTTACTGTAAGAGCAGTGAGACTATGGAACTCTCTGCCATATGATGTTGCAATGAGTGATTCCCTTCTAAAATTTAAGAAGGGACTGGATGCCTTTCTTGAAAAGTATAATATTACAGGGTATATACACTAGTTTCCTTAATATTGCGTTGATCCAGGGAGCTAGTCTGATTGCCGTATGTGGAGTCGGGAAGGAATTTTTTTCCCCAATGTGAAGCTTACTTGTTGCCACATGGGTTTTTTTTGCCTTCCTCTGGATCAACATGTTAGGGCAGGTTAGGATAGGATATGGGTTGAACTAGATGGACTTAAAGTCTCCCTTCAACCTTAATAACTATGTTACTATGTTACTATGTTAGGGTTTCCCAAAGTCCACTCCTCAAGTCACCCACGAGTCATGTTTACAGGATTTCCATAGTGTTGCACAGGTGATATAATCACAGATGCCTTGATGATACTTCCACCATCTGCGCAATACAAATGAAATCCTGAAAACAGAACCCAAATAGGGTCCACGAGGACTGAAGTTTGGGAAACACTGGTTTACATGCAGCCACATTACTGAAATGTGTATACTTACGGTTTAGAATCTTGGCCCGAGCATCGAGGTCCTCCCAGTTGCCCACAAGTTGGGCACAGATTTCCTCCCACATCTTCCATGTCACTATGAGATTGGCATGGCAGCGGTCCCCCATGTTCCACAGCGGCTCTCTTTCTTGGACCAGATCAATGAGGAGGTCAATGTCCAGCCCCCCCTCCTCACCGTCCGAGTCAGGAGCACGCTGTGAATCCTGTTAGAGGAAAAAAAAATGTTAACCTCAAAACTAGACACAAAAAAACCCATCAAAAACATTCTACCAAAAAGACAAAATATTTTTTTTTTAAAATAAGTACCTACCAAAAAAAAAAAGGGTATAAAAATTTAAAAATAAAAATTCGAAAAAAGGCCAATAAAATTTGTAAACAATTATTTGGAAAAAAGGGCCAAAAAAATAAAAAAATTAGAAAAAATGCCTAAAACGTTGAAAATTTTTTTTAAAAAAAGGCGGAAATAATAAGGAGAAAAATATTTTCGAAAAAATTAAAATAAAGGTGAAAAAAAAAGGTACTTACATGATGACGACCGCCGTGTTGCTCATGCCGACTGCCCTGGGAGGCACTTTGAGGACCTCTTGAACGGCCAAAAGATTCCGAAGACTATAATAAAAAACATAAAACAAAAAAAATTTGTGCTTGGATGTAGGCATATGTGCTGTGTGCAGTGTGATATCTGCAATCATCTATATTTATTTGTTGTCTGCAGTGTGATGTCTGTACTAAATAGTTTTATATGTGTTGTGTGTACTGTGATGTTGTGTTTCTGTGATGTATGCAAGAAACTTATTAATTGCGAGCCCACTCCAGGTATCTCTCCACCCCTTCTTTCTTCTTCTGGGAGCACCTCTTCAGCCACCTCTTCATCTTCAAAATCCTTTAAAGAAAAAAAAAATAAAAAGATTAAAAAATATATTAATCTATATATATATACACTCACTGGCCACTTTATTAGGTACACCTGTCCAACTGTGTGTTAAGACTTAATTTCTAATCAGCCAATCACATGGCGGCAACTCAGTGCATTTAGGCATGTAGACATGGTCAAGACAATCTCCTGCAGTTCAAACCGAGCATCAGTATGGGGAAGAAAGGTGATTTGAGTGCCTTTGAACGTGGCATGATTGTTGGTGCCAGAAGGGCTGGTCTGAGTATTTCAGAAACTGCTGATCTACTGGGATTTTCACGCACAACCATCTCTAGGGTTTACAGAGAATGGTCCGAAAAAGAAAAAAAATCCAGTGAGCGGCAGTTCTGTGGCCGGAAATGCCTTGTTGATGTCAGAGGTCAGAGGAGAATGGGCAGACTGGTTCGAGCTGATAGAAAGGCAACAGTGACTCAAATTGCCACCCGTTACAACCAAGGTAGGCAGAAGAGCATCTCTGAACGCACAGTGCGTCGAACTTTGAGGCAGATGGGCTACAGCAGCAGAAGACCACACTGGGTACCACTCCTCTCAGCTAAGAACAGGAAACTGAGGCTACAATTTGCACAAGCTCATCGAAATTGGACAGTAGAAGATTGGAAAAACGTTGCCTGGTCTGATGAGTCTCGATTTCTGCTGCGACATTCGGATGGTAGGGTCTGAATTTGGCGTAAACAACATGAAAGCATGGATCCATCCTGCCTTGTATCAACGGTTCAGGCTGGTGGTGGTGGTGTCATGGTGTGGGGAATTTTTTCTTGGCACTCTTTGGGCCCCTTGGTACCAATTGAGCATCGTTGCAACGCCACAGCCTACCTGAGTATTGTTGCTGACCATGTCCATCCCTTTATGACCACAATGTACCCAACATCTGATGGCTACTTTCAGCAGGATAATGCGCCATGTCATAAAGCTCGAATCATCTCAGATTGGTTTCTTGAACATGACAATGAGTTCACTGTACTCAAATGGCCTCCTCAGTCACCAGATCTCAATCCAATAGAGCATCTTTGGGATGTGGTGGAACGGGAGATTCGCATCAGGGATGTGCAGCCGACAAATCTGCGCCAACTGTGTGATGCCATCATGTCAATATGGTCCAAAATCTCTGAGGAATGCTTCCAGCACCTTGTTGAATCTCTGCCACGAAGAATTGAGGCAGTTCTGAAGGCAAAAGGGGGTCCAACCCCTTACTAGCATGGTGTACCTAATAAAGTGGCCAGTGAGTGTATATATATATATATATATATATATATATATTCATCTTATCATGTCAGGTCTGTCTGTCACAAAAATCACACGTAGGTGCTTGGTAGGGTTCCGCTAGGGCGTGACAAATCAGTGACAGACGCAGACGCAGTCCGGAGTTCTAAAGACGTCGGTTGATCAGCGGCGCTAGAAAAACATACAATAACAAAACAAAAAAGGAATATACTCACCATCCAACAGCCCCCAGACTCTGTCCCTACTCTCACCACGCGCCCGACATCTTCCGGTCACAGTATATGCTTTGCTCAAAACGCTGATGATGTCACTCTCACCCAACGTCATGAGCGGTCTTTGGCGCAAAGCATTACTGGGAACAGAAGATGCAAGGAGTGTGTAGAGAAGAGAAAGAGTCCGGAGGCCATCAGATAGTGAGTATATAATTTTTTACAAATGTTTATATCCTATCTTTTACTATTGAAGCTGCATAGACAGCATCAATAATAAAAAGTTGATGACAACTGTAAGGCCAGCATCTGATGCTGGTGGCGTCTGCTGCTGTGCGGCGTCTGGTGCTGGGAGCGCCTCCTGCTGCTGCCTGGCGTCTGCTGCTGGCGACGTTGGCTGATGCTGGGCGGCGTGTTCTTCAGCTGCGTGGCGTCTGCTGCTGGCAGCATGCACTTGAGCTGCACGGCGTCTGCTGCTGGTGGCATGCATTTCAGCTGCGCGGCGTCTCTTGCTGCTGGCGGTGTTAGATCCTGGCCACCGTCTACAACTGCTGCTGGCAGCATCTGCTGCTGCTTGCGGCCTCCGCTGCTGTCTGGCTGATGCCTTGATGGCCTTTGGGATGCTTTATCCTTGGCAGGCTCCATGGTAATGGCTGAGGGTGAGGGCCCCACTGGTTTATATATGCTTCCTGGGGGTTGGCCACCTTCTGAGCATGCTCAGACGTAAAAACCGGATCCGGCCACGGGATCCTTCTTTTGCCAGATCCAGCGCATTGCGGCGTCCATAGACTTCAATTGTAGCAAAAAAACGGAATTGCCGGATCCGGCGTTTCCGGCTTTTTTGCCGGAGACAAAAACGTTACTGTTGCCGTTTTTTCCAGATGCCGGAATGCAAAGTTTCGCCGGATCCGGCAAAAAACAGATGAAATGCAAGACCATGCGGCAAGATCCGGCGCTAATACAAGTCAATGGGTAGAAACCGGATCTGGCTTTAGATTTAGCCGGATCCGGTTTTTAAAAAAAGAGCCGGATCGCGCCTGACGGCAAAAAACTGATGTGTGAAAGTAGCCTCAGTGATACAATTAGTGTTATTATCAATAATATGATAATTATAATATATTGATATTAATTGAGTAGTATTAATTTCAGCCTATTGGTTCGGCCCTCCACAACAGTCACGATCTCTCATGTGGCCCCTCGGGAAAATTAATTGCCCTCCCCTGAATAGAGTCATTACAGATTCTTCTATTTCAAGTGTTTATTTTTGTTAATGTTGATGATTACGGCTTACAGCCAATGAAAACCTAAACAACATTATCTCGGTAAATTAGAATACTTCATAACACCAGCTTGAAAAAATGATTTTAACTACTGAAATGTTGGCCTACTGAAATGTATATTCAGTAAATTCACTCAATACTTGGTCGGGGCTCCTTTGGCATCAATTACTGCATCAATACTGCGTGGCATGGAGGCGATCAGCCTGTTGCAATGCTGAGGTGTTATGGAAGCCCAGGTTGCTTTGATAGCAGCCTTCAGCTCGTCTGCATTATTAGGCCTTGGTGTCTCTGATCTTCATCTTGACAATACATTAACGAGACTTCCGGTTCCGGCGCTGTGATGTGAGGACGCAGGAGACAGAGTTCCACGCACCCCTCAGCTACAAATACCGACACAGACCACCCCACGGCCGCGGGAGACAGCGGGAAGTGAGGGATAAGGAGTAGGAGACGCCGGTATATGGAGCGGTACCTTCTCCGGAGCGGCGGCAAGCACTTAAAGCCAGGAGCTGCTGGGGAAGATCACACAGCATGAGACCACAAAATGGCGGCGGGCGCGGCAGACGCGGGATACAGCGGTCTGCAAGGAGGTGAGCAGAGCCTGGTGGAGGAGGAGGGGAAGAGGCAGCATGAGCAGCCGGCAGCCCAGCAGAGCAGTCAGTTAACGGACGTGCTCATAGACTATGATCGCCTGGCAGGGGCAGTGGCAGCACACCTGGCGGACAAGATAAAGGAATCCCTGGAGGCCATGGTGGGGGTAGCGCTATCCCCTATTAAAGAACAGGTCACACAGCAGGGAGCCAGAGTGGCAGAGCTGGAACAAAGATTATCTAACACAGAGGATGAGGTGACAACGTTAAAGGGGAAGATGAAGGAGATGGAGGAGGGTTCCCAGGCTATGAAAGACAAACTGGAAGATCTAGAAAACCGTTCCAGGAGAAGCAACTTAAGGCTGGTGGGGCTACCGGAAACTATAAGCATGCGGCAGCTGGATAGCATTTGTGAAGCAGAGCTTCCCAAGGTGCTGGGCCTGACACACAAATTCAGAGTGGAAAGAGCGCACAGAGTGGGCCCTGTAAGAGAGAACACGGGCGCATGGGGAGCGAACGGGAAGGAGGGTAATGCAGGGGTGACTGGATCAGCCAGACCGCGCCAAGTCATAATAAAATATTTGGAATACAAGGACAAAGAAGAGTTGTTGCGAGCATTTAGAGGATGGAGGACCCCACTGTCTCTACAAGGACATAAAGTATTGATCTTTGGGGACTATTCGGCAGAGGTCACCCGGAAAAGGAAGTCCTTCAGCAAGATATGCACTACACTGTACCGCAAGGGTATAAAGTTTCAGCTACTCTATCCTGCCCTTCTGAGAGTGACAAAACAAGATGGATCTCTTTTTGTGACAAAGGACTTGAGAGAGGCGGAGAGATGGATGGAGGAGATGGAGGACAGAAACCTGACAAGTGAATCTCCGGAAAGGAGGGGTGGTCGATACGGGGAGAGGGAGGGGGAGGTTCGGGAGGAGGGCTGGAACGAATGGAGGGAGAGGAGAGAGGAAGGGAAGGAGCCTCACATGGAGAACCCCAAGGCACGAAGATCGCCGCCACATAAGTCTGGAAACCAGGGCAGGGGAGTGCCTTGAGAGAGACTCTGGGGGGAGGATTTGAAGAAAAGAAGAAAAAAGAAAAAATTTTTCTTTTTTTTTTTTTGACTGAACTGAGGGACTTATGGGAGGGGAGATTGGCTGATAGTAGAGGTCGAAGGTGTTTTTTTCTTTTCCTTTCTGGCCTCTTCTTTTTGGTTCCCCTCGTCTCTTCAGATTCTATTGATCTTGGGGTCTTGCCTACTCTGAGGGGTAGGGGAGTACTAATATCTGGGGGGGAACGGGCTTCTTTCTCATTTGTATTTTTTGATAAACTTCTCTGTTGGGTGTTGGGATGTCCACACCGTTGGGAAGAAGAGGGATTCTGGGTTCAGAAATAACAAATACTATGTATGGGAGAGGAGGGAGGGGGTGTTATATGTTGGTACGACTATTGACCAAGAAGGCCTTGTCTGGGTGAGTTGGGTAACAAAATAACGAGGGATAGGCTATGTATAATTCTTAATTAGGTGGCTGAGGGGGAATTGCGGAGCCAGGAGCATCACAGAAAAAATGGGAGTGAAGAGACGTTTGATTGTAAAGGGGGGGTTAGTTGAGGGGTTGTTAGTTGATAATAGATATAGGAAGGGTAGATGGGTTCAGGGAAAGCAACGGCATAAGCGCACCGAACGCTTGGAGGAAACACAACACCACACATATGAAAGACCACATGGCGACTTGAAATATTTGAGGAATTGGGATAATGGTTAAAATAGTGACATGGAATGTGAAGGGATTGAAGTCACCACATAAACGTATGATGATATTGAGGCAACTCAAAAGATTGAAAGTGGATATAGCATTACTACAGGAGACACACTTACCCCAGGGGGATTTCTTTCGTATGCAGAAATTATGGGTGGGAAAAGTAGTTGGGTCAGGCTCCTTGGGACGCAAGGCAGGGGTGATGATTCTAATCAACAAAAATTTTAATCACACGATAGTGTCCCAGACCAATGACGAAGAAGGGAGGTATATCCACATCAAGCTTTCCAGTCCACAGGGAGAATTTGGTATACATAACATATGCCCCCAACAACGAACAAACTTCTTTTTTTAACTTCATCACTCAGGAACTGGAAAAGGATACAGAACTCAAAAGGGTAGTTGGAGGGGACTTTAATGCAGTGGTTTCAAGGGGGGAAGACAAGAGATATAGTAGGGATGATGGTAGGCCAAATAGGGAGGTAAAAGGTTTAATGGCCAAGCTTTTGGAGGACACAAATCTGAAAGATAGCTGGAGATTGCATCATCCAAATGACCGGGAGTACACTCACTATTCGCATCCCCATGAAGCGTGGTCCAGGATTGACTACATCTTGGTTGACCAATTTCTGATGCATAGGGTTAGAGATGTGGTTATTGAAGATGTGGTGATTTCGGATCACAGCCCGGTGCTTCTAGACATCACTGATATAATACAGAGGGGGACGGATTATCTGTGGAAGTTTCCGTCGTTTTTGCTTAGAGGCAAGGAATTTGCCAAAACTCTGACCGAATGGTGGGATGATTATAGCAGAACTAATAGTGAACATGAGGCGGATGTAATGTTGTTCTGGGAAACAGCAAAAACAGTATTGAGAGGGAGATTGATGGGACATGTAGCTAAACTTAGAAAACATACTCACAAACAATACCAAGACGCAAGTGAGGCCCTCAGAGAGAAATACACGTGGTACTTAGCAAACAAGACACAAAGTGCGAAAGAGGAGTGGAAGGCAGCGAGACAGGAATTTCACTCTTGGGCGGGGAAAAGAGAGGATCTGATACGATCACAACAGGAAGTTGACCTACACAAATTTGGCAATAAAGCGGGGAAACTATTGGCCAATCTGGCGAAAGGACGACGACCAATGACCTTGATAACTAATATGACTAGACCGGACGGGAGCAAATCCTCAAGCCCACAGGAGATTACAGAGATTTTGGGGAATTATTATGCGAAACTATATAGCAAGGGGGAAGAGACGGGTGACAGGGGAAGTGATCTGTTGGAAAAAATAAAACTCTCGCAAATAAATACGGAAGAGCTGTCTAGATTGAACGTGGAAATAACAATAGAAGAAGTACAGTCGGTAATAGGGGAATTGAACGTACACAAGGCACCGGGACCTGACGGGTTCAATGGGGAATTTTATAAAGAAATGAGAGAGCAGATAGCACCGGTTCTGACTAGAATGTACAATAAAATACTGGGAGGGTGTGGAATTTCGGGACATCTCAACACTGCGTACATAAAATTGATACCCAAGGGTGAAAAGAATCTAGACAATCCAGCAAATTATAGGCCAATTTCATTAATAAATCAGGATCTCAAAACCTTGGCCAAATTGATGGCCAATAGGTTGGCGGAGATAATACCAAATTTAATTTCACCGGCACAATCGGGGTTTGTTAAAGGGAGGGCAGCGGTGACAAATGTGCGGAGGGCCATGTTGGTAATGGATGCCATTACACATAGGGATCTTCGAAAGGAGGAGTGTCCAGCCATGGTCACGCTTGATGCTGAAAAAGCGTTCGACAGCGTGGGGTGGACATGGCTGGAGACGGTGCTAGATAATATGGGGATAAGGGGAGCTTTTCGTACATTCATAGGAGTATTGTATGCGAATCCTCAGGCGAGGGTGGCGACGCCCGGGTTCCTGTCGCGGTCTTTCCCATTGAGCAAAGGGACTAGACAGGGATGTCCACTGTCACCCCTCCTGTTTAATCTTGCCATTGAGCCATTGTCTCGACTGTTAAATGAAGGAGATTGTTTCGAAGGTATTAGTGTTGGGAAGGAACGACAGCACTCAGCCCTATTTGCGGATGATATCATATTATTCATGAACAACCCTCAGAGTGACCTACCAAAAGTGATAAAACAGATAGAGGAGTTCGGGAGCTTGTCAGGTTTTAAACTGAACAGAGCAAAGTGTGAAATACTATTTCTCTATGGGCAAAAGATGCCACTAATGGTAGCAGATGGAACAAGGGGGGACATCTGTGGGATACCAATAGCAAAGTCACACCTTAAATATCTAGGAATACAGATGGGACGTACGTCAGCGTCGATATATGAATTGAACTACAAACCTTTGATACAGAAAATAGAACGGGAACTAAAGATGTGGGAAGGGCTACCGTTATCTTTGCTAGGTAGAAATCATCTCTTGAAAATGATGTGCTTTCCAAAGTTACTCTACCCAATGCAGACCATCCCCATGTTGTTGAAGCACACAGACATAAATAGATTGAATAAAGCATTCTCGACATTCCTATGGAGGGGGAAAAGACCGAGAATCAAAACGGAAAAATTGATGCAATCTTTGGAACAAGGAGGCATTAAACTGCCAAATATTAGAGGGTATAATTTGGCATGCCTGATGAGGCACGCCATAGACTGGTTGAGGAAGACAAATGGGCATTCTGACATACGTTTAGAGAGTGAGTTCTGTAAACCCTGGGATTTAGGGGCACTATTGCACACGTCATTGGCCAACATACCAAGGAACATTAAACACTCACTGGTATGTAGAGATACGGTGATGGCCTGGAAAGCAGTGAGGAAAAAATTCAAGTTGTCCTGGAGAATATCCAAACATCTTGATATATGGAGGTTCCCAGATTTCCCAGCGGGAAGGGACAACAACCTATTTTCAGAATGGAGGAACAAGGGGATAAAAAGGGTGACGGATCTAATACATGAGACGGAGAATAGATGGCTGACATACCAGGAAATCGTATCAAAATATGGGCTATCCACATTTCAAATCCTCCAATACAAACAGATAGAAAAGGGGCTAATGTCACAACTGAGGGATGTTAGAATGGAGCAGGTGACGAATTACATGGACAGAATTATTATGAAAGACCGACATGAGAACTCTATCTCCGCATTATATAAAGCTTTGAGGGAGGTTTTGATTCCAATATGCCCAGAACAAGTCTGGAGAGCATGGGCAAGACAATTAGGTGACACTGAAGCAGGGGATAAGATATTACAGGGGTGGATGAAGATGAGGAAGGAGGTGATTAATGAAGGTTGGAGGGATACACAATATAGGTTGATACATAGAGCAATCTATGGTTTTAACATCCCAATTACACAACAGATAAACAGAGTGACCCAGTGCCCCAAATGTAAATTGCCAAAAACAGACCTATTCCATGGGATCTGGCAATGCCCAGAGAGCCAGAAATTCTGGAAGAGACTGCAAACATTTATGCAAAAAGTGGGGAGTGTGGAAGTTGAAATGGATCCATTGCTGTGGATCTTTCATTATAGGAACAAAGGACAGGTAGTAATAGGAGGGGAGGACCAGAGGCCCAAATTACCAAAATTGTTTCATGGGGTGGCTATGATAGGCAAGAGGGCTCTACTGTCCAAATGGCTTGAGGGAAGTGTGCTGTCGGAAGAAGAGGTGATGGGACAGATTAAATCTTTACTCAGAATCGAACAGTTGGAGGCGGAAAGGAACAAGGAGGGCTTGACGGGTAAATTTTTTAAAAAATGGAGGCATTTCATAGTAATACAGTGTGATGAAGAGGAAATAAGGAGAATAGTAAGGCCCTTTAAATATACAGAATGGTACCTATTGGAGGACATCCAAAACAATTTGGGGAAACTGAAGGTGGCTAATGAAGGTGAAGTGTAAGGTCCTGGTTGGGACAGGAGTTAAAAAGAAAAAAAATGTGTGGTGATATTTTACAGGGGTGATGCTTGCAATCTGTGTTTTACAAGTGGTCTAGGCATAACGTGTGTGCGAAGTTGCTAGGGGAGATCACTGAAAATGTAAGAGGAAGAGGGTTTGTTCAAGGGAGGGTTGGAAGGGAGGATGATAGGCTAAGTTATTGTCTGTTTATTGGAAATATGACTTGTTATGTGAAATGAAGCAATGTCTATGAAAATTTGAAAATTTGAAATAAAAATTTGTGTTTAAGACAATACATTAACATGACATACATTCTTGAAATAAATTAACTTTTTGATGATATTCTAATTTTGTGAGAAGCCCCTGTATATTAACTGCGGCCAGGTGTTTGATTGACCTCCAATGGAAACAATCCACTCCTCCCACTTATCAGAATTTATTAAACAGAATCCCGGATATTCGCGGAATGGAATATATGACAGCTTTAATGAATGAGAGGGTGGACAGATTTCATGTTATCTAGGCCCCCTGGGATTATTTTTGGGCTCAAAATAATCATTAGGACCTTCTGGATTATGACACCTTCTTTCCCTAACCCTTATTGTGGGTGTGTCCTGCCTTTTGTTTCTCTAAAATATCTGAAATGAAATAAATAAATGGTTAGGATTTGTTATATTATGGCATTGGGGCAACTATTATGTAAAGGGTTATAAATACCTCAGTTCCTTGTTTTATTATACGTTATGTTTTGGTACTGCTTCCCACCAGTTAAACTTCATTGTATTCCATCCTCATTGCATTTTTTACCTATGTTTCATATTGTATATGTATTTCTTTGTGATAATATTGATTGTTAACAATTTTAGAAAATCTAATAAAAATTTCAGTTATTAAAAAAAATCAGAGAGGGCAGATATAAGACAACATCAGAGACAGTCACAAGATAGCAGAGGTGAGAAGAACGAGGATGGAGGCAGAAGCAAAATTATCGGACAAATAGAAGGTTAAACCTCAGCAATGTGGTATGGTAACTGGGAAAAGGAGGAGACAAAGACCAAGGTCAGTATAAACTTATAATATGACAATAAAACAACAGGATGATCCAGGGTGAAGTGGTCAAATTGGAAGAGAAAGTTGGTCAGGGGAGGTAGGGAATGTGCCTATGCTGTGCTAATGTCAGCCACATCTCTTTCATAGACTGTGGAGAACAGTGCAGTTTCAGGAGATGCTGCCTCTTTGTCTTGGGTAGTGACATTGTTGTAGTAGTGATGCCACCGACGCTTTAACAGTGTCCCCGGAGTTAAAAATGTTGACTTTCTACCTCAAAAGACATACCGTAGATTGTTATGAATGGGTCACCGAGAAGGATGGCAGGAACAGGCTAAGCCACCAGAAAACCAGAGAGGTTGGTAACAAAGCGGATTGCAGAACCCTGAGCATATAAACACAACTAGCAGTAGCCGTGGAGTATTCCTACGATGCCCTAGACGCCTCGGCACAGCCAGAGAACTAACTAAGAGTAAAGCCAGAAAGGTGAAATCTAAACTGCCCCGGAGCAGATCCCCAAAGGAATAGACAGCCCCCAAACATATATTGTCGGAGAGACAAGATGAGAAACAAACACAGGCAGAGAAAAGCTGTGTTGTGAATTCGCTTTCTGGTCTACCTCTGGTTACTACTGAAGGTAGTGGAGCTGGTCACATTGACAGAGGGGTTGCGAGTTCTCTTTCTGGGCTCCCTCTGGTGGTTACTGGAGGTAATGGAGCTGATCTGATTAACAGAGGCTTGCCACCTGATAATGAGGATGACGATTGGAGATCTGGGGTTTCAGACTGGGATTTAAGACAGCCGACTCCCTCTATCCCTGCTGGTGATTTTCTTCCTGCCTCCTGAGGTCTTAGTCTCCAGCTCAGTCCCTGCATGTTCAGCTAAGTGTTCATTTGCTATTCTGTTTACATTTGATCTGGTTTTGTCTATTTCAGTTTTGTGTGGGTCAGCCAGCTCCGGCTGGGGCTGTGCTGAATCACTATCCATATGTTATTGCTTGTGCCAGTTTTTTTGTCCCTTATTAGATTGGCCTCTTTTTGCTCTGCTTTCAGAATATAACAGAGTGCTGATATAGTGGACAAAGTCGTGCGACTTCAGTATTTTTTGCATCAGACGTGTTGGACTTTTTTGCAGGGTTTTTTGCGTGATTGCAGACAGTGTCTTTCCTTTCCTGTTCTGTCTAGTCAGTGTGGGCCCCATCGTTTGCTCAGTCTATTTTCCTACCTGCGTTTGTGTTTTCATCTTGTCTCACCGACAATACATGTGTGGTGGCTGTCTATTCCTTTGGGGTCTGTTCCGGGCCGTTTAGATTTCCCCTTTCTTGCTTTAGGCTTAGTTAGTGCTCTGGATGTGCTGAGGCGTCTAGGATCATCGTAGGCACGCTCCATGGCTACTGCTAGTTGTGTGGATAGGATCAGGGGTCTGAAATCTGCTTAGTTACCAACCTCTCTGGTTTTCTGTGGCTTAGCTTGGGCTTGCTCTCCTCCTCGGTGACCCAATCATAACAAAGCTGTCTAGACAGGACAGAAAAGATACTGTCTGCAATCACGCACAAAACCCTAAAAAAGTCCAACACATCTGATATACAAAAAACCTGAGGCCACACGACCTCACACCCGCTAGATCAGCACTCTGGTATGAACTGGAAGCAAAGCAAAAGATACTATCATAACAGGGGACTGAACAAACTGACACAAGCTGTAACATATGAGCGCTGCCCCCAGCAGGGAGTACGCTGAACCCTAGCAACAAAGCAGAAAGCAAAAAAAGGCACAACCAGATTAGATGCAAAGGATTAGCAAAAGAATCACTTAACTGAACCATGCAGATCAGGCAGGAGACAAAGAACTCCAAATGCGCAAGGAGGAAATCACCAGCAACCACCAAGGGAAGCCTGCTCAATTATATGCTCCCAGCCAGTAATCTCAGATTCCCAATTATCATAGTCAGGTGGCAAACCTAGCCAGCTCCACTACTCCCAGTAACCACCATAGGGAGCAGAGGGAGCTCCGGCTCAGAAGTCCGAGCAAGGGAATTCACAACAGTAGATTTTGACTAAGCTATAGATGGTGGATCAGGAAGATGGAAGAAACAAAATTTTTCCACTAGGGCCTATTAGATGTTAACTATATTTCTGCTTAGGTTGGAATCACACATGCTGTTTTTAAGACTAGTGGATCGATGCAATTCTTGGAGTGGATCTAACAGGAAAGTATAATTGAAAGGATAATTTGTTTCCTGTTTGTTGAGTCCACTCTTGACAAGAGAGCCTCCTGTCACGGCAGACCTGGTCCATGCATGAGCTTTGTATATATTTGAATGGTGGCTTTGTAATGCTACATTTTCTATATTGAATTTAATGGATAGTTGCAGGTTATTCTATTGATCACAGCTGATCACTAGGGGTTAGAGGAGCTAACTTTCACAATAGAGTTGCAATGGAGAAATAACCCTTTTAAATCACCCCCTTAATATCTTCTGTATATATCTGTATAGTGTCTGTCCTTTCTCCATAAAACTTACTATCATGCCTTATAAATATTATTATGCTATGCTTTGGTGAATTTCTCATTGTGAAGTAAGAAAATGCTTGTTCAAGCCAGTCTGAGTGACAGAACATGCTTCAAGCTAGCAATTAGAGCAGAAAACTGGATGAGACCAACTTATAAACATGGAGTTACTCGTCACATCTAGCGAGACAGAGATCCTGGGACAAGTTTTGAATGGCGGCAATATAATGTGCCTAAAGGCAGTGAATTGTTCTCTGGTATTTCAATTTTTAATCACCTGTTTAGTAAGAATTGTGTTGTCATGGAATAACTCTCCTTAGACTCATGCGGGGTTTTAATCTTTCCTCCCTGGATTATACAGATTTACACATTGTTTAAGCATGAGCATTTCAGAAACTATTATTATTTTTGACCTGCAAAAAAAAGGGAGCTGGGAATACAGGAGACTTGATTTAGTGATTTAGTGGTTATTCACCCTTTTGTGAACAAATTTGGTGTAAAAAAAATGGAATCATTTGGTGGAAACAGGGCTGCCACTAGGAATTTCGGGGCCCCATACTAGCAAAATTTTCGGGGCTCCCTTGAGACTCCGCCCAGGCTCCACCCCTCAAACTGTCCACAGTCCCACCGCTCTCTCTTGGAAAAACTCCACTTCTCACCAATCACACATTAACAGTTCCCATCACCAGATCACACATATAGCCAGCAGCTTTTGCTTTGGACAAAAGATTTTTTTAAGCCGCCACCATAACAGGGTACATGCAAATCAGAAGCCGCGGAGACACCATCACATGTTTCTCAACGCAAGCAATGACTAGCCAGGTCTTTCACGGGAAGGAACAACCACGGGAAGGGCAGTCTCCAATGAAGGAAACCACCTATGCCAAAACATGGTATCCATTCACAGACAGCTGTTTCGGGGTATTTGCCCCTCATCAGTGTGGAGTAGGAAACTGGCTATTAGGAGCAATGCCTAGAGGAAGACTATGAAAAATGAGGATGATTGACCTCATGGAGATCAACATCCAACACTGCGGAGACACCATCACGTGTTTCTCAACGCAGTGATTCTAGAGCACTGCCCCCATCCCTTATGGGAAATATGTGAAACATGCAAATCAGAAGCCGCGGAGACACCATCACATGTTTCTCAATGCAAGCAATGACTAGCCAGGTCTTTCACCGGGAAGGAACAACCACAGGAAGGGCAGTCTCCAATGAAGGAAACCACCTATGCCAAAACATGGTATCCATCCACAGACAGCTGTTTCGGGGTATTTGCCCCTCATCAGTGTGGAGTAGGAAACTGGCTAGTAGGAGCAATGCCTAGTGGAAGACTATATGTTGGATGTTGATCTCCATGAGGTCACTCATCCTCATTTTTCATACATTACCATAACAGGGTAGACACTTTTGGCCGGGCTCTACTCTACTGTAACCTATTAAATATTTGTTAAAATATGCAATACAATTTAGGTATATTTTTATTTATTTTTCAATTTTTAAAATGACCAATAATATCACATACAAGGAACAATTACCGCTACACCATGTCCAGACCACATATTACCACCACATAGTGACCTATAATACCACATACAAGGAACAAATACTGCCACACCATGACCAGACCACATATTACTACCATAATGACCAAATAATATCACATACAAGGAACAAATACCACCGCACCATGCCCAGACCACATATTACCACCACATGGTGACTGAATACTACAATACTGATCATTAATAAAAAAACCCATAATGCTATCACCATAAGTGGCATTATACACAGGAGATCTGTATTTAGTATGCATTGTCTGTGTACAGGTAATATAGTGATCAATAACATTATACACAGGAGCTCTGTATATAATGTACAGGTAACAGTGATCACTGGTGACATTATACACAGAACCTATGTATATATAGTATACAGTGTATAGTGTCAGTGTACAGGTAACACACTAACTCACCAGTGATGTATCTAGGTGAAGTCCTTCATCCTTGCTTTTCATTCATCCAGCACAGATCGCCATCACGTCTTCCAGCCAGGACTCGTCTCTGCAGGAAATAACACAGTTATCTAGAGCTCCGCTTGCAGAACACATTACTTATTTTTTCCCAACTTCTACATTACATCACATGAAGAAAAAAAGGCGACGTAGTGTCGCTCTGCACAGTAACAGGACCGCCCCCCCATTTAAAACAGTATCCTCAAAAAATTAAATACTTCACTGCAGTAATAATATCCCTTAATTAGCTCCTATGGTAATAATATCCCCCATCCTGACCCCCGTGTGTCTCATTCCTGGCTTTAGCCATATGTTCTCCCATCCCGCCCTCATGAGTATCCATTCTTCCCCATATGATCTCCATCATATCCATCCTGCCCCATGATCCTGTGCGATCTATCTTGAACCCTGCCCCATCTGTCTCCAATCATGCCCCATATCTCCATTCTGCCCAGTGTCTCGCATTCTGCCCCCATGTCTAGCATTCTGCCCCCATGTCCAGCATTCTGCTCCATGTCCAGCATTCTGCCCCAGTCTCCAACATTCTGCCCCAGTCTCCAGCAGTCTGCCCCCATCTCCAGCATTCTGCCCCAGTCTCCAGCAGTCTGCCCCAATCTCCAGCATTCTGCCCCCATGTCCAGTATTATGCCCCATGTCCAGCATTCTGCCCCCATATCCAGCATTCTGCCCCATATCCAGCATTCTGCCCCAGTCCAGCATTCTGCCCCATATCCAGCATTCTGCCCCATGTTCAACATTCTGCCCCATATCCACCATTCTGCCCCATGTCCAGCATTCTGCCCCAGTTCAGCATTCTGCCCCATGATCAGCATTCTGTCCCAGTCCAGCATTCTGCCCTATGTTCAGCATTCTGCCCCATGTTCAGCATTCTGCCCCAGTCCAGCATTCTGCCCCATGTTCAGCATTCTGCTCCAGTCCATCATTTTGCCCCATGTTCAGCATTCTGCCCCAGTCCAGCATTCTGCCCCATGTTCAGCATTCTGCTCCAGTCCATCATTTTGCCCCATGTTCAGCATTCTGCCCCAGTCCAGCATTCTTCCCCATGTTCAGCATTCTGCCCCAGTCCAGCATTCTGCCCCATGTTCAGCATTCTGCTCCAGTCCAGCATTTTGTCCCATGTTCAGCATTCTGCCCCAGTCCAGCATTCTGCCCCATGTTCAGCATTCTGCCCCATATCCAGCATTCTGCCCCAGTCCAGCATTCTGCCCCAGTCCAGCATTCTGCCCCATGTTCAGCATTCTGCCCCAGTCCAGCATTCTGCCCCAGTCCAGCATTCTGCCCCATGTTCAGCATTCTGCTCCAGTCCAGCATTTTGCCCCATGTTCAACATTCTGCCCCATGTTCAGCATTCTGCCTCATATCCAGCATTCTGCCCCAGTCCAGCATTCTGCCCCAGTCCATAATTCTGCCCCATGTTCAGCATTCTGCCCCAGTCCAGCATTCTGCCCAATGTTCAGCATTCTGCCCCATATCCAGCATTCTGCCCCAGTCCAGCATTCTGCCCCAGTCCAGCATTTTGCCCCATGTTCAGCATTCTGCCCCATGTTCAGCATTCTGCCCCAGTCCAGCATTCTGCCCCATGTTCAGCATTCTGCCCCATATCCAGCATTCTGCCCCAGTCCAGCACTCTGCCCCATGTTCAGCATTCTGCCCCAGTCCAGCATTCTGCCCCATATCCAGCATTCTGCCCCAGTCCAGCATTCTGTCCCAGTCCAGCATTCTGCCCCATGTCCAGCATTCTGCCCCATGTTCAGCATTCTGCCCCAGTCTAACATTCTGCCCCATATCCAGCATTCTGCCTCATATCCAGCATTCTGCCCCTTGTTCAGCATTCTGCCCCAGTCCAGCATTCTGCCCCAGTCCAGCATTCTGCCCCATGTTCAGCATTCTGCCCCAGTCCAACATTCTGCCCCATGTCCAGCATTCTGTCCCATGTTCAGCATTCTGCCCCAGTCCAACATTCTGCCCTATGTCCAGCATTCTGCCCCATGTTCAGCATTCTGCCCCAGTCCAACATTCTGCCCCATGTCCAGCATTCTGCCCCAGTCCAACATTCTGCCTCATGTCCAGCATTCTGCCCCATGTTCAGCATTCTGCCCCAGTCCAGCATTCTGCCCCAGTCCAGCATTCTGCCCCAGTCCAACATTCTGCCCCATGTCCAGCATTCTGCCCCATGTTCAGCATTCTGCCCCAGTCCAACAATCTGCCCCATGTCCAGCATTCTGCCCCATATCCAGCATTCTGCCCCATGTTCCGCATTCTGCCCCATGTTCCACATTCTTCCCCAGTCCAGCATTCTGCCCCATGTTCAGCATTCTGCCCCAGTCCAGCATTCTGCCCCATGTTCAGCATTCTGCCCCAGTCCAGCATTTTGCCCCATGTTCAGCATTCTGCCCCAGTGTCCAGCATTCTGCCCCAGTGTCCAGCATTCTGCCCTCGGGCCCCCCGGATCGCCGCTGTTAAAAAACAACAAGTTCTCCTTACCTGGCCGCACTCCAGCGGCGGGTGAAGCTCCGTCCCTCCACGCTGCAGCGCTCTCTAGCCGGCGACTTACACTGACGTCAGACGCCGGCGAGGTGCCCGCTGTGGCTGACGTCAGTTGCCAGCCTCCAATTGGCTGGCAGCTGTTAACTATTGAAGTGCGGGCCGACGGGCCCGCATGTGAATAGGGTTTAGCTGCCGCCCGCAGCGCCGCACTAAGGGCCCGCTTTACCCTCCGGTAGGGGCCCGGTGAGCAGAGGAGACCAAGCCCGATGCGGGCCCCCTCTGCCCACCGGGCCCCATACGCCAGTCAGGACAGTAATGCCCTGATGGCGGCCCTGGGTGGAAAGCGAATAAGTATTAACAATTCAGCCAAGCAAGAGAAAAAAGCAGAACGCAGCACTCACCATTTCCTAAAAACAAATCTTTATTGCGGTACACAGGACATGTAGGCAGCATACAGGTGGTTCGGGGGAATCAATGGACAACGGCCATTTCGCATCTGCCCTGACACTTCTATTACACAGTTTGTGGACTCCACATACAGAGCTCCTAAGTGCTAGAAGAGCAGAATTCCTCCTTAAGTGACCCCATTTTGTAAATTATACCCCTGCCAAACATGTGGGTGCTACATGTGGTTTAGGCACACTGTGGAGCTCAGAAGGGAGCATTTGGATTTTGGATTGCAGAATTCACTAGATTTCTTTTTGGGGGGCAAGGAGCCATAGTTGTTAACAGATGATGCACCTGAGTGTGGACTTGCTTTTTTTTGTAAATTGAGTTGAAGCATTTGTTGGGAAAATTTTACATAACATTTTGGATCACATTTATCCTGTGCTCTATGCTGAGCCCTTAAATCGGGGTTTCCATCTAAATCTCCGAGTGACGTAACTCAGATGAAATTCCCAAGGGATCCATTCACTGTAATGAGGCAGCAGAGTTACTCTGGACTACATCCATCCTCTGTTCAGCGGTGTCCTTTTCAGAAGTGCACAAAACTGTGGCCGACGGCACTTTTATGCACGCCTAAAAATGCGAACATCGCTGTATCACAGTTCCTCCATCTGCCTCATTATAGCAAATATTCCACCAGAGGTTCTGTTTGAATCACGTGTTTCAGAGATTTACACGTAAACTCCAGTGTAAGCGTGCAGCGCAGAGCGCAGGATAAATGTGCGCATGCGCTGAGCCTTACTGCGATCTTTGAGAGGCAGAATGAAAAAATCAACAGCAGGAGAATTGATTTTATTTATTTTTTACGCTGTTCCTTGTGTGGTATAAGTGATTAGGTGACTATTCTTCAGGTCAGTGCGATTTCAACGAAACCAGATCTATATTTTTTTTATGTTTGGCTGCTGTCACACACTAAAAGACACTACTTTTTTTGCAAAAACTATGCATAGCCATATTTTGAGAGCTAGAAATTTTCCATATTCCTGTCGATAGTCATGTGAGGGCTGTTTTTTTTGTGGGATGAGTTGATGTTTTTCGGGTACATGACAATTTCTATTATGATTTTTGGGAGACAGAATGAACAAAAACAAGCTATTCAGAATTTTTTTTTATGCCATTCCGCATGTGGTAAAATTGATAAAGCAGCTTATTCTGCAGATCAGTACGATTATAGCGATACCTCATTTATAGAACTTTTATGTTTTCGTGCTTTTATACAGTAAAAACTTTTATAGAGAAAAATTATTTTTGCATCGCTTTATTCTGAGATCTTTATTACGATTTCCTGGAGACAGAATGAACAAAAACAAGCAATTCAGAGGCATGTAAAAGTGATAACCGACGTCTATTTCGTCTATTTCCTGAAGACGTCGGTTTGAACTCTGTCATCACTGGACACGACAATCTTGATGTCTAAAAATACAATTTTATTTTGTGGAACTTATATGTAAGTTTAATGTTATAATTATTTTGATTTAATTGAGTCATAAAGTCATGTAGGTCATCCGCAGTGCACAGCCAGATAACCAACAAATCATCAAAATAGCGGTACCAACATTGTACCTGGGAAGCAGCGAGCGAACCATCCCCGAAACCTCCCTCTCTCAAAACCCGAGAACCAGGTTTGCATAGAACGTCGCACACGCCTTGCCCATGGTGGTACCTCGTGTTTGCAAGAAGAAAAACGATCTTTACATGTAAAAAAATGGGTTCCCACACCTCTTCCCGTGCCACTCAGCTGTCAATGACAGCTGTCGGCACGGAACAGTTACTGCGTGTTTATATACAGTAACATTTTAAATGCATTACGGACATAGCATGTCATGTTTCGGATACTAACGCCCGCTCATGATGTGTTATGTCCATCAATGGTCTAAAGGGGTTAAATCTGCCATATGATTCCAGAGATATTGGCCTTTTATGGACTTTACCAAGGATGCTGACTTAAAGGGTAAAAATGCAGTGCAGCCTACAGACACGCCTCCCTGAAGCCTGTGAGCCACGTCCATTTGGTGAAGACTGTGAAAAAAATAGTACTAAAGGAAAAGACTAGTATCTCTAGAATCATATGGCAGATTAAAAATAGATAAGAAACTGGATACTAATGGGAGAACGGGGAATAAAATAATGAGATGACTTTTCCACTTTAAGGTTTATCCCCAACTAGGTGAATTATCACCTATGCACAGAATAATTTATTTTAAAGCTGCTACATGAACACTGCAATCTGGTATCTTGAACCGGTCACAAGATTTGAGATAAAATGTTTAGCATAAAAATTTAGTTTATTTTCTGATTATACCTTCCCTCTAATACTCCAGTAGCTTATGCAGAAGCACCATACAGCCATTCAATATTAGAAACATTGTAACTATATATCGTATATTCCCTGTTGTAGAAATCACATCTAATGTTGCTTTACGGTGTTCATTTAGCGCTTGTTTCTGATAACAACTTTATTTTTCCTCTTAACATTTATGAATTTATTACACAGATTTTCTCATACATTGGGCTGGCTATGACTCTGCCAGAACACCAGTGATTTTACTGATGGAAACTTAGCTCAACATTTTAAACTGTTTTTCATGTGTATGACTTTCCTGGAAGACAACTTTGTCTTGGACCAACTTTTTTATGGGTGCCTCGGCAATATCAGAACTGCATTTTAGGGGCTACCCATTACTGCAATAAGGGGGCACCATTTTAGCAAATGTACAGCCTATTAAGACTCCCCTACCATTTCAAAATTGATGGTGGGGCTTCCATATTTATTTTATTCTCAAGTAGGAAAAAGCCTAGAAGCACTCTGTTGGAGCTTTTGCTGTATTGAGTGGAGTAGAACCTGCGTAGCGACGGGTAACGCATGCTGTTGTTGCATCTTGATGTCTGTCACCTACACAGACAAGGACCGCAATTGCGCTGTCAGGGTGTCCACAGCTTCGTTCGGCTGTGAACTTATGTTAGTCCGAAATTGGGTTGAGTCATTTCTTTGAAGTGCCATTTCTCTATACATTTTTGAACACTATTGTATTGAATCAAAGCTATGATAGTGTAGCAACTCACTTGGGAAAAAAGGTAACGTTAAAAACTGCAACTGACCCTGCCGGATCCTGTACAGACTAGAAATCCTGAACCCACAGTCCCTAGTGGCTCCTGTTTGAGCTGAGATAGCTCTAATCACAGACTAAACAATGCCAATTCGAACCTATGCTGCCTGAAAGGCCGTCAAGCTCTTCACATTCCTCCTAAAGAACCGGATAGAGCAAAGTGCAAGTTACCTACAGAAGGGAAAGTGTGCTTAAATAGAAACAGTTCCCAGAGTGAGTAAAACAAACCATGAAAACAAAATAAAGTATGTAGTACAAAGTCTTAGAGAATATGCCGCCTACTTCCTAAAAAGATACAGAAGAAAGGTGCAGAGTAATGAGCATAAATAGTATAGAGATAAATTCTAGATGGTCATTCACAAACTGGCTTAGCCCCTTAACGACTAGAGCTATTTTTTGGTTTTGCTCCCCTTCTTCCCAGAGCCATAACTTTTTTATTTTTTTGCCAAAATGGCCATTGAGGAATTGTTTTTTTTTTGCGGGTTGAGATATACTTTTGAATGACACCATTGATTTTACCATGTTATGTACTCAAAAACAGGTAAAAAAAAATTCCAAGTGCACTGAAATTGCAAAAAAAGTGCAATCCCACAGTTGTTTTTTTTTTTTCCACCATGTTCACTAAATGCTAAAACTAACTTGACGTTATGATTCTCCAGGTCATTACGAGTTCATAGACCCCAAACATATATAGGTTCTTTTTTATTTAAGTGGTGAAAAAAATTCCAGTTTGTTAAAAAAACAAAATTTGTGCCATTTTCCGATAACTGTAGCATCTCCATTTTTCGTGATCTTGGGTTGGGTGAGGACTTATTTTTTACGTGCCGAGCTGATGTTTTTAATGATACCATCTTGGTGCAGATACGATCTTTTGATTGCCCGTTATTGCATTTTAATGGAATATTGCGGCAACCAAAAAAGGTATTTCTGGGGTTTTTAATTTTTTTTTCTAGTTACGCCGTTTAGCAATCGGGTTAATTTTTTTATATTGCAAGGTAGCGCTGTCATTCGGGTAGGGGATACTCGCTTGACAGCCAATAAATCACATCCGGCACAGGTTTTCCATAAAAACAATCACAGTCCATGTGGTTTATTTAGGTATCATAAACCATGACCAGCAACATTAAGTTCAAATCAACAGCATAGCGTCCATGACAGAGCTTCCCTCTGTTATCCCTGTGGTCACACAGGTTATGCCATATGCAGGCTCTCTTAGCCTCACAGATATATCCCCTCTCGGGGTTTACCTCATGGCCGCTTCTCCATACTGCAGACATTCATTCCCTCTAGGGAACTATCAGGCACGTGCAGCCAATAAACACAGCGTTCACTTGCTGTCAGGACGACAGCCCCATCTCTCTCAGACGGGACCTTCCAAAACGAACCAACCAGGTCCCAGCATTCACTCATGTGACCTACGCTGGCCACCTTATATAGTCCGTAGCCACGCTCACCTGGTCACATGGCTATGACCTCATCACAGGTCCTACAAGCATTCATACATTCTTTAGTATGGCGTTCTAGACACATCCCTGTGTGGATTTGTAGGTAACTGGTTCTGCCCATGTCACCAGCTACCTAGAGACTTCCCAAACACATTGAAACAGCACCTCAGCAGTATCACTGCTGATCAACATACACACAAGTCTTCATCCCAAGGCCACCCACCTTGAGATACCACCCACCTTAACGATACCACACAAGTCCTTGCTGGCACCACCAAAGCTCCTCCTGCCATCTATCTCCGACACCACCGGCTGCCATTCACACACAGCTGCTGGAGTCACCTTCGTAACCCCGCTGAGTTACCGGAAGCTGCTCGTCCCCTTCGTAACCCTGCCGAGTTACAGGAGGCCACTTGTCACCTTCGTAACCCCGCCGAGTTAAAGCAAGCCGCTTGTCACCTTCTTGACCCCCCCTGAGACACCGCAGGCTGATTTGAAAGGGAAAAGAAAAAAAACACACATGCAACACAAAACTCACGTGTCCTGTCTGTGTGCTCTTCAGGATGTCCGTCTCCTCTCCTGAGACCATCCAACACCCAGGGCGCACCGGATGCTATTCAGGGAGCCGACCCTCCTCCCAGGGTCTCCCAACACACCGTCCTCACCAGGTCTAGGGGCTCGGCGGGTGCTATTCAGGACATCCGTCTCCACCGGAGACTGCCCAACACTCATGCCTCACCAGGTCTAAGGTCATACCACGTGCTCCAGGGATCCGATTCTTCTCCCAGAACCTCCCAACACTGACCCTCCAGGACCTTGCTCACTGAACCCTCCAGGTACACAGTCTCTCTCACTGACCCCAGTCAGTACAACACAAACACCTGTCCATTACCTGTGTCGGCCACTCAGGTCCTCGGGTACCTCATATCCACAGAGGCACCCTATAGCAATCCACAGTCTCTTTCTCTGACCCCGATCTGTACAACACGGCTTTCACGACCGTCACCTGCTGGCCGCGCAGGTTCTCGGACCCCTCTACCGCAGAGGTGTCCTATCAGTCTCTTCCACTGACCAGCTGTCAGTATATCACATGGCTTTCACAACCGTCAGCCCTCCTGGCTCAGCATTGCCAGCACTGCACCATGTGCTTTGGAAACCTTTGCCCTTAGCAACCGAATTTTGCAGTCCTCTTCCGTTGCTCCTAGCAACAAGGCTACAACATTGCCCATAGCATTCTCCACCAATTGTAACGTAGCGCTGTCATTCGGGTAGGGGATACTTGCTTGGCAGCCAATACATCACATCCGGCACAGGTTTTCCATAAAAACAATCACAGTCCATGCGGTTTATTTAGGCATCATAAACCATGACCAGCAACATTAAGTTCATATCAACAGCATAGCGTCCGTGACAGAGCTTCCCTCTGTTATCCCTGTGGTCACACAGGTTATGCCATACACAGGCTCTCTTAGCCTCACAGATATATCCCCTCTCGGGGTTTACCTCATGGCCGCTTCTCCATACTGCAGACATTCATTCCCTCCAGGGAACGATCAGGCACGTGCAGCCATTAAACACAGCGTTCACTTGCTATCAGGAAGACAGCCCCATCTCTCTCAGACGGGATCTTCCAAAACGGACCAACCAGGTCCCAGCATTCACTCATGTGACCTATGCTGGCCACCTTATATGGTCCGTAGCCACACCCACCGGGTCACATGGCTATGACCTCATCACAGGTCCTACAAGCATTCATACATTCTTTAGTATGGCGTTCTAGACACACCCCTGTGTGGATTTGTAGGTAACTGGTCCTGCCCGTCTCACCAGCCACCTAGAGACTTCCCAAACACATTGAAACAGCACCTCAGCAGTATCACAGCTGATCAACATACACACAAGTCTCCATCCCAAGGCCTCCCACCTTGAGATACATAACGGTCATTCAGTATTCTGCCACTCATCCTCTCTCCTGGGACATCCACACAGTGCCCCCTAGCGGACACAGTGGTCACTATACTACAATATTGATAGATCGGGCGATTCTGAATGTGGCGATACCAAATATGTGTATGTTTCATTTTTAATTGTTTTATATTGAATGGGGCAAAAGGTTGGTGATTTCAACTTTTATATTTTTTTATTTTTTAAATATTATTAAAAACATTTTTTTTTACTTTTGTCATGCTTCAATGGTCTCCAAGACTAGAAGCTGCCATAACCCGATCGGCTCTGCTACATACAGGCGATGATCAGATCACCTGTATGTAGCAGATTTGCTGACTTGCTATGAGCACCTACCACCGGGCGGTGGTCATAGCAACCCGGCATTGATAACCATAGAGGTCTGCAGGAGACCTCTGGTTGTCATGACGACCTATCGGTGACCCATGATCACGTGATGGAGGTCACCGATGGGCGGATTTCCAGCGGGATTGCTGGAATTGCATGTTAAATGCCCGTGTCAGAGTTTAAAACAGCTGACATGTGCCGGGAAAGATGTTTGCACAGCGCCAGAGCCCACATCAAAGGGAGGGTGTCCGACATCGGCGTACTATTACTCCTGACAGTAGCATAGCTACCGGGGGGCAGGGGGGGTGGTGGCCCCGGGCCCCACGCTCTGAGGGGGCCCACCGGAGCTACACTACACTACACCACTATTCTACGGCAGAGCAGGGAGAATCGATTTCCCTACTCTGCTTCCCGGCCGCTATGGGCCCCTGAGAAGGCAATGGGGGGCCCCGGTGCCAGCAGTGGGCCCCCACCTCTCAGCCAGCAATGTCATCCTGGGCTATTCTGTGCGCACAGGACCTGTGATGAGGTCACAGGAGGGGAGGAGTCAGGGGGTCACATGATCAGAGGCTTCAGTGGCTGCAGGACTCTGCTGTGCTGGTTGTCATGGTGCTGGCTGGATGAGGTGAAGTTTCTGTGTGGGGTCAGGAGGGGTTTACAGGGTGGATGTAGCAGAGCTGTGTGTGTATGAGGTGTACAGAGCAGAGCCGTGTGTGTAGAAGGTGTCCGGAGCAGAGATATGCATGTATGAGGTGTACGGGGGAGCGGAGCCGTGTGTGTATGGGGTGAGAGGAGCCATTTGTGTACAAGGTGTACGCAGCGGAGCCGTTTGTGTACAAGGTGTACGGAGCGGGGACGTGTGTGTATGGGGTGCACGGAGCGGAGCCATGTGTGTACAAGGTGTATGGAGCGGAGCTGTGTGTGTACAAGGTGTACGGAGCTGAGCCGCATGTGTACAGCGTGTACAGAGCAGAGCTGCGTGTGTACAGCATGTATGGAGCAGAGCTGTGTGTGTACAGCGTGTACAGAGCAGAGCTGCATGTGTACAGCGTGTACGGAGCAGAGCCGCGTGTGTACAGCGTGTACGGAGCAGAGCCGCGTGTGTACAGCATGTACGGAGCAGAGCCTCGTGTGTACAGCATGAACAGAGCAGAGCTGCTTGTGTACATGGTGTACGAAACGGAGCCGTGTGTGTATAGGGGGTATCAGGTGCAGTAATAGGGACACATACGGCAGCAGTGGCTCAGCATTGGGGTATCAGGTGTAGTAATAGGGACACAAGGCAGCAGTGGCTCAGTATTCGGGTATCGGGCGCAGTAATAGGGACACATAAGGCAGCAGAGGCTCAGTATTGGGGTATCAGGTGCAGTAATAGGGACACATATGGCAGCAGTGGCTCAGCATTGGGGTATCAGGTATAGTAATAGGGACACATAAGGCAGCAGACGCTCAGTATTGGGGTATCAGGTGCAGTAATAGGGGCATATATACGGCAGCAGCGGCTCAGTATTGGGGTATCAGGTGTAGTAATAGGGACACAAGGCAGCAGTGGCTCAGTATTCGGGTATCGGGCGCAGTAATAGGGACACATAAGGCAGCAGAGGCTCAGTATTGGGGTATCAGGTGCAGTAATAGGGACACATATGGCAGCAGTGGCTCAGCATTGGGGTATCAGGTATAGTAATAGGGACACATAAGGCAGCAGACGCTCAGTATTGGGGTATCAGGTGCAGTAATAGGGATACATACGGCAGCAGAGGCTCAGCATTGAGGTATCAGGTGCAGTAATAGGGACACATATGGCAGCAGTGGCTCAGTATTGGGGAATCAGGTGCAGTAATAGGGACACATACGGCAGCAGCGCCTCAGTACTGGGGTATCAGGTGCAGTAATAGGGACACACACGACAGCAGTGGCTGAGCATTGGGGTATCAGGTGCAGTAATAGGGACACATACGGCAGCAGCGGCTCAGCATTGGGGTATTAGCAGGATGAGGTGGGTCACCCTCCCAGGGATGTGGCTACTCGGTACCGGGCCGGGTATCAGTGGGATGTGTCACGGTGGCGGTGACCTGGACCCTGGTCCTGGGCGCCCAAGTAATAGGAAGATGTGAATGGTGGAATGTAGTTAAATGAATAGTTTGTGACGCCACCTGTGGTGTTCGGCAAGGGAGGTGTTAAGCCCACGCTGCATGCAGATCCTCCGGGACAGATGATGTGGTGCAGAAATGATGGTATAGCCCTCCACAGGCAGGGCTGTTGTCCCAGGGCAGTGTAGATGTGGAGACACTTAGATGGTGCAGTATCCGGCGCAGGGGATGTAGCAGTGCCAGGCGGACGGACGCAGGACGAAATGGAGGACACCAGGGCATGTAGTTACAAAGCTTTACTCACAGTCTGTAGTGCCCGCTTCCGTGCCGTGTCCTCCGGGTCAGGGACTCAGTCAACCTCCAGGCAAGATGGAATGCTCCCTTCCACACTCCGCCAACTTATGTGCCTTTCCTGAACGTCTCCTCTATAGCGCCTTTAAGTGTGAAGATCTCCTAGTACCGTGTTACACTGGAGTTCCTCCTGACAGATGTTCCCAAGAACTCTACTTGCACGGCAGACAGCTGTAGCCTGCTTCGGGGACTCTCTACTCCTAAGTCCCGGCTCTCTATCCGTGTCGCTGTTGTGCCCTCAAGTCTTAGATGGGAGTAGTGCATTTACAGCCCACTACTCCACCGATGTCTGCTGCAGAAACATTAGTGTTCATACAACCTCGGGGACCGGGCCCCGGCCTTGCGCTTAGAACTTCTAGGCAGGGTTCTTCCTCTAACCCACGTCCTCTGTGTTCCCTTTTACTCCTACGTTCCGTACTTGTCTTTTCCCTTCTATGGAAGCTCAGTCTTCAGGTCAATGTCCTTCTCCTTCTTTCCTTTCCCGTGCCAGCTGGCTCAGATCACTGAGGCAGCTGCAGCACTCCTTCCTCCATCCCTCTTCCAGGGATCCCCACTCATCCCGAGCGGCTTCCTCTCTCACTGACCTCCCGTCAGACTGACCTGTCATCCTAAACCATCCCGCTCATATATATATTCTGAACTCCACCCACCTCTTGGCACGTCTAGTGTTCCAAGCAGGGAACCACCAAAGGTGCTCTGCTTCTCTCTAAGCAAGGAGCCGCAATGTGGTTGTGCTGAACTACTCTATTGTGTGGGGTGCGAGTGTTGGAGCGTGGTCAGGAGCCCCCAACTTACCTGGATGGTGGGGCACCACACCTTAGGAGAAGGTGCAGTACCTCTGTGGTGACTGAGCCTCAGGGGTGCCTCATACCCCCCGTTAAACACAGCACATCCACGGGCTGCAAGGCAGACAAAGTTGACAGTACAGGAACATACAAAATTTTTATAATGCTGAATAAACATTTGTTATACTAAACTTCCCAATGTGAGAGGCACTCATTCTTGAACGTTACCAACAATTATTAACTATCTAAAATTTTAAGTCAAAAGTGCAATTTTTCCATATAATACTTAATTCAAAGTGCTATTATCTCTTACTCTCTATCACTTCATTATTCTTCATCTTTCCATCTCTAGTACTCATTTCCTTTCTCTCCAGTGCACATTTTCTACTTTTTTTTTCAAGTAACAACCGTGATGCCTGGTTCATCATCTACATTTTCAATTCTTTATTCAAATCAAAGTGCTGGACACCGCTCCCAGCCGGGATCTCTTGCAGTGTCCTTTGATTGGAGTCATGCTCCAAATGAGGTAGATGTAATCTTCACAAAGTGTCTATATGTAAAACCAAGAGAGGGCACCTAAAGAGGTGCAACTATTTACAAACACAGTTTTTGGATCACTCCAAGTTCATGATCGTTCAGTTCAAATGTAAAGGCTGCCAACCAAAACAGGGCAACACTGGGAAAAACAAAAACTATACCATGATGGTCAAAAATAGAACAAAAGGCACAACGGTGCAAATAAACCCTCCTGGGTAACGAGAGTTAGTGTAGGTTCTAGTGCTTCTAGTGCTGGTCCCCTCCTGGGGTTCTGGAAGCTGCTGATTGTGTACTGCTACCAGATGAAATACTTTGGGTGTCTTCATCCTGCTGGTTACTTGCTAATTCTAGTGCTCCAGTGCGTGGCCTAGCACTGAGGGATGCCGCAGCTTGTCGGCGCTGATAAGCGACTACACGGGGGCTCGGCAGCCAAGGGATCCCGAGGTCACTATCCCAAAGCGACTGAGACTCATCCAATCCCCGAAGATGCCGAATCGTGCGCGCCTGTTCCAGCCGTACCATTCTCAGTAGGGACCTCCTCCACCTCCCCATTTCCGATAGTCCAGTGCCCCCAGCTGACTCTTCCAACTGCCCCATTTCGAGTTCCTGCAAGCCTTCCTCTGACAACGTGAAGTCGGAGGGCAACCCATTAGGAGGGCCGGGGTATATACCTGGTGCCTCCTGGCGGTGCGGTCCCTGCTCCGGTGCAAGCATAGTGGCAGTGGACGCTGCTTGGTGGAACACCGGGGATGGCGGTGGAGCTAACGGCGGCTCCGGGTCCGCGGGGGTCTCTGTAGGGACCTGCGCAGCCACTCAGGTCCAGGCGGGAGCTTCCTTTCTTCCGTCTCAGCTCCCGGGCTTCATATAAGTCTTTCTGTGGCGGCAGCAAAGGGGTTTCGGATGCTGCCGGAGATGCGACGGCGGCGGCAGACTCCACTGAATCTGCCTGGGGAAGCTCCGATGCAGCGGCAGCGGTCACCGCAGATGTAGGCCCCTCCTGGGCGCGCTGCCAATGCAGCCTCCACAAGGCCTCCTGCCTCAGCCGCAAACATTGTGTCAGCCGGGCGATTTCGTCCTCCAGCTGCTGAAGGTTCATCTCTGCTACGGGGTTGGAGCCTTCAGCCATGGCACCGGGGAGATCCGTTTCCCCGCGCTCCACAGGACTCCTTCCCTCTCCAAGATGGCGTTCTTCTCCCTCCTCTCTCGGCCCCTTTCCCGTCACTGGCTTCTGCCCCTCCTTCCTGGGGCGGCGTCTTCTTCCAGCACCTCCATACCAAGCCAGTATACGAACCCCTCAGGGGGTGGGCCATGTTGCTGTTACATAGTAATTCAGGCAGGGGAGGCCCAAGACTCTTCGCGGTCTTTTCCTAGGACCTCCCATCTCTTCACGCCCTTCTTCTCCCCGCCAACGGCCATTTTTAATGTTCATTTCACTGTCTATTAAATTGGGTCTTCTGCACATTCTCAAAAGTCCAACAAATCCTAGGCACACAGAACCCGATGGCATCGGGTCTCGTCAACCTGTTCGCAGCGCCAAAATTGGGTCGCCCTCCCAGGGCTGTGGGATACTCGGTACCGGGCCGGGTATCAATGGGATGTGTCACGGTGGCGGTGACCCGGACCGTGGCCCTGGGCACCCAAGTAATAGGAAGATGTGAATGGTGGAATGTAGTTAAATGAATAGTTCGTGACGCCGCCTGTGGTGTTCGGCAAGGGAGGTGTTAAGCCGACGCTGCATGCAGATCCTCCGGGACAGATGGTGTGGTGCAGCAATGATGGTATAGCCCTCCACAGGCAGGGCTGTTGTCCCAGGGCAGTGTAGATGTGGAGACACTTAGATGGTGTAGTGTCCGGCGCAGGGGATGTAGCAGTGCCAGGCGGATGGACGCAGGAAGGAATGGAGGACACCAGGGCATGTAGTTACAAAGCTTTACTCACAGTCTGTAGTGCCCGCTTCCGTTCCGTGTCCTCCGGGTCAGGGACTCAGTCAACCTCCAGGCAAGATGGAATGCTCCCTTCCACACTCCGCCAACTTATGTGCCTTTCCTGAATGTCTCCTCTATAGCGCCTTTAAGTGTGAAGATCTCCTAGTACCGTGTTACACTGGAGTTCCTCCTGACAGATGCTCCCAAGAACTCTACTTGCACAGCAGACAGCTGTAGCCTGCTTCGGGGACTCTCTACTCCTAAGTCCAGGCTCTCTATCCGTGTCGCTGTTGTGCCCTCAAGTCTTAGATGGGAGTAGTGCATTTACAGCTCACTACTCCACCGGTGTCTTCTGCAGAACCATTAGTGTTTATACAACCTTGGGGACCGGGCCCCGGCCTTGAACTTCTAGGCAGGGTTCTTCCTCTAACCCATGTCCTCTGTGTTCCCTTTTACTCCCACGTTCCGTACTTGTCTTTTCCCTTCTATGGAAGCTCAGGCTTCAGGTCAATGTCCTTCTCCTTCTTTCCTTTCCTGTGCCAGCTGGCTCAGATCACTGAACTACACCCACCTCCTAGCACATCTAGTGTTCCAAGCAGGGAACCACCAAAGGTGCTCTGCTTCTCTCTAAGCAAGGAGCCGCAATGTGGTTGTGCTGAACTACTCTACTGTGTGGGGTGCGAGTGTTGGAGCATGGTCAGGAGCCCCCAACTTACCTGGATGGTGGGGCACCACACCTTAGGAGAAGGTGCAGTACCTCTGTGGCGACTGAGCCTCAGGGGGGCCACAGAGGGGTTTGTGCAGGTTGGGGATACATGGTGATGGAGCTGGAATATGAGAAGTGAAACGCGTCGTTGTTGTATTCTCTGTAGCCGAGTCCTGGCTAGAGGAGTTGTCATGTCTGTCTGGGCCACATGGAAAAGACGTGAAAAGTGAACGACTCCATCAGAAAGATCATCAGCGGTAAGACACCAACTATAACTGTGCAGTAATCACTTTTGATATGTTTTGTAGGACTGGTATTTACCACTGACCATACGGCGGTAATATCAATATTGGTCTTTATATAGGGATTATTTTAAGTAACAGCGCAGTCATCTCCTACATCCACGGGTGCGTCACCGAGTTATAATCAAAGTTACCTAGTTAGGGACCCACTCAGAAGTTTCGCCCCCCCCCCCCCCCCGAACCAAAACCCTAGCTACGCCTCTGACTCCTGATGTCGGAAAGGGGTTAAACTATAGCAGTATGGCTGAACATCAAAACAAGACTATCACCAGCAGGAAATACCGGTAAGGTGAAAGTGTATGCAGCTGCACACAAAAGGTGCTAGGGCAAACAGATGGATAAAACACCTGTAACCCTAAAAAGACTGATGCAAGGATAACAGAATTTAAACACCCGGTGTATCTGATGTGGCTCCGCAGACAGAGAAGCCGACCACAAAGCACTGGTTCAAGGGTTGGAACCCAACACATTCCATTCACATCAAATTGATTTACTCATCTCTACTAATGAAGCATTGATGAGTCCTAATGGACTGTTGTACTGCAAAACTGTTATCCTACTGTAGTGTTGGGAGTCTGGGGAATGATTAGAAATGGAATGAGAATCACAAGGTTTCATTATGCCGGGATTTGCGTGAAGTGATAACAGTGGTCAGTATAACTGTATTCAGAAAATCTCACCAAGCCTCATGTTAATGGATCGCCCGCCAGGGCAGTGGGGTTACTTAGTACCTGTCATGATCCAAGACGGGGTTTCACTTTGGCCCGTCCTGGTCTGATTGGGGGTTAATTATTCCGCCTCTCCCTGGCAGAGGGCGGCTATTTAATGCTCACTGGACCTAGGTCCGGTGTCGGTTATACTCCTGCCCTCGGCTGAGTTAGTTGACCTTGTGCGTACGTGTGCCTTGTGCCTGATATCTTGCATGCTTGTTCGGTTTTGATCTGGTTCTGTCCCTGTTACGAGTTCTGCCTGTCCCTCTTGTACTGCGCTACCTCTCGTGTATGACTCTCTGCTTGTGACCCGACATCTCTCTGCTCGTCCCCTTGGTACCGCGTCGCCCTCTTGTGTATGACCTTTGGCTTTGTCTGACCTCCCATCTGTTTATCCCTTCTGTACCTCGCTGTCCGTACTGTGAACAACCTCCGTTTTGCCTGACTCTGAGTTTGCTGTCTTCTGTGAAAGCAGGATGCTAAGCCCGGCCCCCTTGCAGTCACATGACCGTAGGTCCCGTGCCGGCTTGCTAAACTTCATCACTAAGGTCCTGTGCACCTATACTTTCGGCTATTCTGGTCCCCAGGGGTCCCTACAGTGCGGGTGAGTCCCTGCTCAGCGGAGGCTGTACGCCGGCGCTGTCAGGATCCTGATATTATAACTGACCGATATCATTTTTTTTTTCTCTGCTTCCATTCACCTGTGTGTGTGATGGATCCTATGCACGCTCTTTCTGAGCAGGTTAAACACCTAACCCAGATGTCTCCGAAACTCCTTGGAGAACAACGAGTCCTGGCTCAGTCTCAGCAGCTGATCGCTGACACTGTGCAGGGGGCTTTTTCATCGGGGGCTCGGGATATCACATTAGTTTCCCCTGAGTCTCCAGTGAAGTTACCAGATACCTTTTCTGGAAATAAAAAAAGTTCAGAGTTTTCAAGGAGGGCTGTAAGCTTTTTCTTTCCTTAAGACCACACTCTTCTGGGGATGAAAGTAAGAGAGTGGGGGTCATTATGTCTCTGTTAAGGGGAGGCCCCCAAGCTTGGGCTTTCTCCCTTCCGACCACAGCCCCTGAGCGTATGAAGGTAGATGCATTTTTTAAGGCCCTGGGGCATATTTATGATGAGCCTGATCGTATGCGTATGGCTGAGGACATGGTGATGAGTGTGTGCCAGGGAAAGCACTCAGCCGAGTGGTTTTGTACAGAATTCAGACGCTGGGCAGCGGAGGTCTGTTGGAATGATGCCGCCCTCCGGGGTTTGTTCAGTAGAGGCCTGTCTGAATATCTGAAAGATGCCTTGGCTCTCCACCCTCCGCCTGATTCCCTGGAGGCTATGACACAGGCCGTCCGAATGGATCGCCAGTTACGGGCGAGGGGAGTGATGCAAAGTGAAAGACCGTTATTCTTCCAAGGAAGGGGACCCAGTCCTATTTTGGAGATCGCGGAGATGGGAACCATCGACCTCAAAGAAAATGAAAGGAGACCACGGCGCGTGGGAAAAGACTGTTTTCACTGTGGCGATTCTGGACATTGGAGAAAGGTGTGCCCTTCCCGTCCACTAACCAAGCGACTGAGCCCGGGTGATTGTCGTGGAGGTCACCCAGGCTCTCAGGTACCTTTTTCTGCCTTCTCTAAAATGTTGTTGCAGGTGGAACTTTGTTGTGGGAGTGTTTCCACATCCACTTCTGCCTTCGTGGATTGTGGATCAACATTTAACTTTATTGACTCTGATTTGGTATCCAGGTGTAAGTTAGGGATAGTTAGGTTGGAGACTCCTATTCACCTTGTGGACATTGACAAAACACCACTGGTAAAAAATGACATTATGTTTCGTACTGAAGAGTTTCTACTTAAAGTGAGTTCCTTGCACTAGGAACGTATTTCATGTTTTGTGATGGACAACCTGCCAGCGGGACTGGTGTTGGGGTTCCCCTGGTTAAAATTGCATAATCCTGTAATTAATTGGGATTGTCGGGACATTGTTAAATGGGGTCCTTATTGTTCTGAGAAATGTCTTGATTGTGTCTGTGTCGTCCGTGGGTCTGGAAGGTATTCCGGAGTGCCTGATAGACTATAAGGACGTTTTCTCCGAAAAAGAGGCTGAGGTTTTACCACCACACCGCCCATTTGATTGTGCCATTGACCTGGTTCCAGGTGCTAAATTGCCCAAGGCCCGCTTGTATAACCTTTCGAGTCCAGAACGGGCTGCGATGAAGGAGTATATTTCCGAGAGCCTCCGTAAGGGACACATTCGTCCTTCTGTTTCTCCTGTGGGGGCGCGGTTCTTTTTTGTAAAGAAAAAAGACGGTGGTTTACGCCCATGCCTCGATTTTCGTGAGTTAAATAAGATAACTGTGAGGAATACGAATCCCCTTCCACTTATTCCTGATTTATCCAACCAATTGACCGGAGCTAAGTGGTTTTCAAAATTAGATCTGCAGGGAGCGTATAACCTTATTCGAGTCCGAGACGGAGATGAATGGAAAACCGCTTTTCTCACTACTGAAGGGTTGTTTGAAAATCTGGTCATGCCTTTCGGCTTGACGAATGCTCCAGCGGTCTTCCAAAACTTCATAAATCACGTGTTCTCTGATTTTATTGGACTTTTTTTTTTGGTGGTATATTTGGATGATATATTGATCTATTCTCCTGATAAACAGACTCACATTGGTCATGTTCGGGCAGTTCTCCAAAGGCTCCGGGAGAACTGTCTCTTTGCTAAACTGGAAAAATGTTTGTTTTTTGTTCAGAAACTGTCGTTTCTGGGGTTCATCGTGTCTGCTGAAGGGTATCGCATGGATCCTAATAAGGTGCAGGCCATTGTCGAGTGGGTTCAACCTTGTGATTTGAAGGCTCTGCAGCGTTTCCTATGATTTGCCAATTACTATCGCAAATTTATAAAGGGGTTCTCACAGGTGGTTAAACCCCTCACAGACATGACTCAAAAGGGGGGCCAATATCAAGAATTGGTCAACCGCAGCCATAGCGGCATTTCAGTTTTTGAAAACATGTTTCATGTCGGCCCCGGTTCTTGTTCAACCGGACCCGTCTGAACCATTTATTGTTGAGGTAGATGCCTTGGGGGTGGGGGCGGTATTGTTCCAAGGACCCACCACTTTGACAAATTTAAGACCTTGCGCCTTTTTCTCAAAGAAATTCTCTCCTGCGGAGAGAAACTATGATGTGGGAAATCGAGAACTTCTGGCCGTTAAGTTGGCCTTTGAAGAATGGAGGCATTTTTTGGAGGGGGCTCTCCATCCTATAACTGTAATTACGGATCACAAAAACCTAGCTTATATTGAGTCAGCTAAGAGGTTGACTCCTAGACAGGCTAAATGGTCACTTTTTTTTCCCGATTCAACTTCTCGATCACTTTTCGGCCAGGATCTAAAAATGTCAGAGCAGATGCCTTGTCACGCAGTCTAGATCCGGTGTCCCCCCGGAACCTCCATCCTCCATTCATCAGCCTGGGGTGGTGGTGGCAGGTATTTCGAATATGTTGGAACGAGAGATTCGGGAAGCCCAGTCTTGCACCGCCGGCTAAGCCGGTGGACAAACTTTTTGTGCCAGCTCAGCTTCGCCTTAAGGTCTTCCGGGAGTTCCATGACTCAGTTCTGGGTGGACAACCAGGGATCTCGGCTATCCGGAAGGCCATTGCTAGAGTATTCTGGTGGTCTGCTTTAGCCTCTGATGTTGGGGAATATGTGTCTGCTTGTGATGTTTGTGCCCGTGCAAAACCCCCCCATAACCGGCCGGCCGGGGAATTGGCACCACTGCCAATTCCTGAGAGACCATGGACACATTTGTCCATGGATTTCATCACCAACCTTCCCCCCTCCAAGGGTAATACCATCGTCTGGGTTGTGGTGAACAGGTTTAGTAAGCAGGCACATTTTGTACCTTTGGCGGCTCTACCTAATGCGGAAACATTGTCCAGATTGTTTGTTGAGCATGTGGTGCGGTTGCATGGGGTACCCTCGAATGTGGTGTCTGATAGAGGAGTGCAATTTGTTTCCAGATTTTGGAGGGCTTTTTGTAAAAGGTTGGGTATTGGTCTGTCCTTTTCATCCGCTTATCATCCGGAGACTAATGGGCAGACCGAGCGGACCAATAAGTCTCTGGAGCAAATTCTGCGTTGCTTGACTCCAGACCGACAAGATGATTGGTGTTCTGTGTTACCGGTGGCTGAGTTTGCATTTAACAACCGTGTTAACCAGTCTACGGGTACATCTCCTTTTTTTTGCAATTATGGGTTTCATCCTCATTTTGGAGAATTTTCCCGTTTGAATTCTGGGTATCCTGGGGCGGATGAGACGATCCAGCGGTTGGGGGAGGTATGGCGAGAGGTCCAGAGTAATATTACGAAGGCCCAGAACAAGTTTAAATTTTTTGTGGACAAAAAACGATCCGCCGGACCGGTGTTGCAGATTGGGGATAAGGTATGGTTGTCCACCAAGAATATAAGACTCAAGGTCCCCTCTGCGAAGCTTGGACCCAAGTTTATCGGTCCTTATGAAATTACCGAGGCAGTTAACCCGCTGGCTTTTCGGTTGCGTCTCCCGCCATCTCTGCGGATCCCAAATGTTTTTCATAAGGCCCTTTTGAAACCTGTGAGGTCCGCTGGGGAGGGATCATCAGCTTCCCCAACACCGGTTTTGGTAGACGGGCAGTCGGAGTACGAGGTGGAACGAATTGTCGACTCCAGGTTGGTCCGTCGTGCCCTTCAATATCTGGTACATTGGAATGGCTACGGTCCTGAAGAACGCTCGTGGGTTCCTGCTCGATCAGTTCATGTAGATCGGTTGGTCCGGGCCTTTCACGCCAAGTACCCTGAGAGACCTGGGGGTCCAGTGGCCCCCCATTGAGAGGAGGTTACTGTCATAATCCAGGACGGGGTTTCACTTTGGCCCGTCCTGGTCTGATTGGGGGTTAATTATTCCGCCTCTCCCTGGCAGAGGGCGGCTATTTAATGCTCACTGGACCTAGGTCCGGTGTCAGTTATACTCCTGCCCTCGGCTGAGTTAGTTGACCTTGTGCGTACGTGTGCCTTGTGCCTGATATCTTGCTTGCTTGTTTGGTTTTGATTCGGTTCTGTCCCTGTTACGAGTTCTGCCTGTCCCTCTTGTACTGTGCTACCTCTCGTGTATGACTCTCTGCTTGAGACCCGACATCTCTCTGCTCATCCCCTTGGTACCACGTCGCCCTCTTGTGTATGACCTTTGGCTTTGTCTGACCTCCCGTCTGTTTACCCCTTCTGTACCTTGCTGTCCGTACTGTGAACGACCTCCGTTTTGCCTGACTCTGAGTTTGCTGTCTTCTGTGAAACCAGAATGCTAAGCCCCGCCCCCTTGCAGTCACATGACCGTAGGTCCCGTGCCGGCCTGCTAAACTTCATCACTAAGGTCCTGTGCACCTATACTTTCTGGCTATTCTGGTCCCCAGGGGTCCCTACAGTGCGGGTGAGTCCCTGCTCAGCGGAGGCTGTACGCCGGCGCTGTCAGGATCCTGATAGTACCGGGCCGATGTCTCAGAGGGATGTGTCACAGTGGCGGTGGCCCGGTCCGTGGCTCTGGGCGTCCATGCAAAAGGGGTGAAACGTGGCTGAATAAAGTTTATAGGTGGATGATACATGACGCAAACTGTGGTGCTCGGCAATGAAGGGGTTAAGCTGACGCTGCAGGCAGATCCTCTGGGACAGATGGTATAAGGCAGCAAGATGTAATAGCTCCCCACAGATGGAGCTGTAGTCCCAGGGCAATGGGAATAGGTGTTGAGGAAGAGGGTGCAGTGTTAGGCACAGAGATGTAGCAGTGCTGAAGGGGTTGCAGGAAGAAGGCAATGACATAACAGGGTGCAGTTTCCTTTACCTTTACTTTGCTTTGTAAGTGCAGTCCAGGATCCAGATTACAGATGGAATAGGAGTTGATCAGCCTGGGAGCAACTTAGGAATCTCTCTATGCAGATGGGTTGTGTAGTCTCCTTTCTAGCGCTTATCTGAGGCACTTGCAGTACTGAGCTACACTGAAGTTCCCCTTGCTTGCTCTCTTTAGTACTCCCCTCGTATGGCACACAGCTGTAGCCTCCTTTTTCTGGCTCTCACAAGTTGCTGCTGTGCCTCCGAGTCTTAGCTGGGAACAGAGCATTTACAGCCTCTTGTTCCTCGGGTTTTTGCTGCAGGACCATCAGCAGCCATACAACCTCGGATACCGGACTCCGGACCATGCGCTACAGCTAGAAGTGAGCCTGAATTCTGCTCAATCCTCCAGCTCACCTCTCCACGTCTGCACTCTTTTCCCTCACCACACAAACTCAACTAAATTCCCTTTCCCGGCCCCAGAGAGCAGCTCCTCAGCAGTTTGGTTCAGAGCTCCCTCTGCTGGCCTGGAGTGGAAACTGTGCTGTGTGCTGGATTTACCTGATAGAGAGACCCTTTCATTGCTTCCAAGCATGACATCACACTCCCTAGGAGGAAGGTAATGCCACTGTGGCGAATGCACTCCTGGGGGCGCCACATTTTCTTCCTCTCATTTATGAGCGAGCAATTCTTTTTCCAATCAAAACATTTTTAGACATCCTGTCGTGATTCTGCCTATCCTTGTGCTTCTTTTGTTTCGTTTTTTTCTCAGATTAGATTATAATCTCTGAGCAAGTTATAAATTGCATTTAGATGTAAAATTGTAGTAAATTTTTCTAAATACTGTACCACTAGACTAATGCTGATGGAGATGGATGATTTCAAACATAATGAACATTCATCTGGCGAAATTTAAAAGGGTTGTCCACTACTGGATAACCTCTGCTATATCACTTTAGTATCCCATAGGGTATAAAAACAATCAGTATTCAGTCAGCGTTGCTATTCTTGATTTGTCATATGACTTTCTTGTGTCACGGAACCGCTGCAGCTAATCAGTGGCCACTGATTCAATGCAACCCTCGAGAACGCCATCAGAGCGGATCTCAGCTGATTGCCTGCAGCAGTTATTTTACATAACAATGTCACGTGAATCACTGTACCCATAACATTAGCTGAATGTGGGCAGAATCTGACGCTTTTGGCGGGATCAGACAACTATGGTATCTAGTGTATAAGGAAAAACTGGAAGATAAATTGGTATGCATGCAACGTGTAGGCTCATTTTCATGAAAATAATGTAGGGTACTTAGTTAACATAATTTTGATTATGAAAATTATGCTCTGCACTTATTCGCATTAATGTCGTTTCACATATGGTAAGGTTTTAATACTAGAGGTTAGGACCATCCCAATTAGGGTTACCTTGACGAGGTGGGATGGGTTTTACATTTTTTTTTTAAATACATTTTTTTTTTAATAAAACCGTCTTTATTGAACAATAAACAAAGGGTACATAAATTGTTCAGAAGCATTATAGAAGATCTGACAAATAGAGTTTTACAGTACTTTGACCATTAGACAGTGTATTATAACTATAACCAACTTCCCCTTCCCCCCACCTGGGCACACATCCACACCTTCATAGCATAATATCAATCAAGCCCAATAGGAATTCTGCCGTCAATTTGCTCTCTCATGTACCAGTCTGTAAATTGGAAGCAACCATGAATCGCCTGGCATATAGATAATGTCTGGGCATTAATAAATATTGCACAAAGAGAAAAGGGGGGAGATAAAAAGAAAAAGCGCAATAGGGTCTTATCCACGATACAAAAGACAGTATATCTTGAAATATGCTCACCTGGTTAGGATGAGATAAAGGCGTGTAGGTAGCGGCTGCTGCAGATCCACAGGTCTTCAATGACCAGAAGAAATGATAAAACCAAAGGGAATTCGTAGTTATATTCCGCGCTGCCGCTAAGACAAATTCCAGGAGAATGCTGTATGATTGCAGTGGTTTTATTCTACGCGTTTCAGTGGTCTCATGCCCCCTTCATCAGGAAATACCACCATTTATTTGCATATTCGTATTTCCCAGGGAGCAATGCACCTAGGATTTCACTGATTGAGCGCCTTTGCCGGCTGCCGCAGTGTTTTCTTTGGTCTCCCTGAGGTCAGTGATTGTTTTGTGATGTTGGTCTACTAGGCATTCCTTCCACCTAGCCAGAATCCTACTCCACACTGATGAGGGGCAACACCTCGAAACAGCTGTCTGTGGATGGATACCTGGCCTTGGTATTTCCCTTGTCATATCTGTAAACTCGTAAAGAGCTGGATATTGACTTAAAGGGCCACTTAATATGGTGGTAATGGTGGTTTCCGAAAGGAGCCACCCCTTGGCTGGGTCCTTTCCTGGAGGAAGATCTGGCTAGTCCCTTGTTTGAGACTCTAAAATGAGGCTCCACGGACTTTATTTGCATATTCGTATTTCCCAGGGAGCAATGCACCTAGGATTTCACTGATTGAGTGCCTTTGCCGGCTGCCGCAGTGTTTTCTTTGACTGGTCTCCCTGAGGTCAGTGATTGTTTCCGATGTAACCTGGAAAGAGAAGAAAAACGAGTTATATTATACTCACCAGGGGGCGGGGGCGGGTCCGGTCCGGGTCAGATGGGTGTCGCGGTCAGATGAGTTAGGACAACCACTCTGACCTGGTCCGGCGCCTGTTCACTGCAGTACTCTGCTCTGCCCTCGACAGGGCAGAGCAGTACGCCTGCGCCGGAGCCACGATGGGAAGCAAAGAAGAGAGTTTTCTGGGCTGCAGATCTCAGAATGCTGAGCCCTTAATATTGAAACTAATGCCCTATTGGGGGTCCTCTCCTGCATGTTGATGAGATTATGCCTGTATACTTACCTTTTTGGTTCATCATATCGGAACCTGTATTATGTTTCTTCTTGCCTGGGTCTCAAATCAAATTATTGTATTGAGGTCATCTTATCATTCATAAACTGCTTGACATGGCCCATCACCCTATTTTGGTGGTTGTGTGTACAGTCACATATGTGTTTTGACCTTTGTTGTTTGTAGTTTGCATTATTTTGTACATTTCATTCCGGTGATCCCTTTTGATGTAGCTCGCTCTCTCTCTTCTTGTTCTTTGCAGATTCCCTTTATGGGTTACGTATATCCTATCACAATCCTAATTTCCGCCAGTATTTTTACCGTGTCATTTTTACCAGGCATTTTCCCGCTGGGCCGCCATTTTCATGAGGTTATGGGCCGCTGGCAGCAGCGGCGGCGGCCAGTCGGCCTCTTTTTTCCTGCCGCCGGCCCTTTAAATTTTCTGGCAAGGCGGCAGGCAGCGGGGGTTAAAAACGTGCCGCGACGTGGTGACGTTGCACGTCGACAAGGCCTCGCCCCGGGCCGCAGCAGGAGCAGGAGGAAACCTGGCGGCCGCGGCCATTTTTAATTTGAGCGCGGGCGACCGACTCATGATGTGAGTGAGAGTGAGTGACTCATAAAAAATACTGCTACAAAAAGGCCACATTACTCTGCTCTACCAGGAGGGTAGGATTATTTATATAGTCATAATTGCCAATCAGGAGTCTGGGAAAGCTGGGTGGCAAGCTCAGGGCGACCCATGATGTGATGTGAGTGACTCAAAAAATACTGCTACAAAAAGGCCGCCTTACTCTGGTCTACCAGGAGGGTAGGATTATTTATATAGTCATAATAATTGCCATGCAGGAGTCTGGGAAAGCTGGGTGGCAAGCTCAGGGCGACCCATGATGTGATGTGAGTGACTCATAAAAAATACTTCTACAAAAAGGCCGCATTACTCTGCTCTACCAGGAGGAGGGTAGGATTATTTATATATAGTCATAATTGCCATGCAGGAGTCTGGGAAAGCTGGGTGGCAAGCTGTCCGGAGCCATATTGTTTCCCACCCATATCTCAACCGGTGGGCTCACGGACGTCTTCATTTCCCCATACATTTTCTTCCGCTCCTCATAAGGCTGTGTTACAGAGGTCTGAAACACGTACTACATCACATTTATTCACTGCTTATATTGATTGGCTGCAACAGTTACAAGCACTATAGACGTGACGTCACTGCTGCAGCTGGTAAGCAAACATCCTTAGCAGCAGCAGGGAGGCAGCGCAGACCCAGGGAGAGTGATCAACGCCGGAGAGCCGGAAAGAGCACGCCTCTGCTATGCTCTTCCGTCACTGGCTGCCTGCACCAGGCACAGACACTATCAATGGCGTCGCCGTGGCTGCGTTCACCGACCCAGGCCAGGAAGCAGGAATTTATCCAGGGACCAGAGGAGGCTGGGCAGAGGGAGCTGCTGTGCGCGACTCCACTCCTACCCCCGCGCGCTGGGCTTAGGGCAGGCTGAAGTTCATTCAAAGCGTTGTGGGCCGGGGGTGAGTTAAAAGAGGCTGGGGGGTGCACTGATGTGATGGATATATATATAAATATACAGGGCAGGGCTGGGGGGCTGTCATCTGCCAGCGTGGATGTATATACAGGGACTGGGGGGCCACCATCTGCTAGCACTGATGTGGATGTATATACAGGGCAGGACTGGGGGGCCGCCATCTGCCTGCGCTGATGTGGATGTATATACAGGGCAGGACTGGGGGGGCCGCCACCTGCCCCCTGCACTGATGTGGATGTATATACAAGGGCTGGGGGGATGTAGATTCTGGGTCTGGTGTGTATACACAGGTGCTGGTGGATATACGTTGTTGGGGCTAATGTGTATACAGGTCCTGTATATACAACAGCCCCAGCACCTGTATATACCCAGCCCCAGCAATGCATCTCCACCAGCACCTGTGTATACACCAGCCCCTGTATATACACGAGACTCCAGCACCTGTATATATCATCCCCAGCACCTCCGTATACATATGAAATAAAAATCCTTTATTATAAATGAAACAAAACACTTTTACTTTTTTATTTAAAAACTAGCTGAAGAGCCTGGTGTTGCCTGAGCATAGTAACCAACTCTGGTTAGTTATAACAAATTATTATGATTATATTGCACATAAAAACATTTCACATCATATATTCAACACTACAGATTTGCAACACAAATTAACTAAACGATTACCCAAGTATTGATAGTATTTTATTTTCAACTCATTCAAGATTTTTGGTTTTTCCTTTCGGTGCAAAGATGAACACATTTTTGGCAGTTCCAACTCTTGAACAGATCACGTAAAGTTGACCATGAGAAAAGCATGGAGATTGCAAATCGATCCATACTACTTTAAAGGACTGTCCCTGAGCATTGTTAATGGACATTGCAAATAGCAGTTGAACTGGAAACTGGAGGCGTTTAAAATCAAAAAACAAATCAGATGGAATGAGTGGAATTCTTGGAAAGAAAATGTCCTCTCCTTTGGCACATCCTGTTTCTGAGCTGTGTATCTAACCCTATCCTGTGTGATAATGTTTGCTGAGCTGTGTACCTAATCCTCTCCTGTGTGATACTGACTGCTGAGCTGTGTATCTAATCCTATCCTGTGTGATGTCTGCTGAACTGTGTACCTAATCCTCTCCTGTGTGATACTTTCTGCTGAGCCATGTATCTAATCCTATCCTGTGTGATACTGACTGCTGAGCCGTGTATCTAATCCTATCCTGTGTGATACTGGGCTCCCCCTGTAGTCTGTGTCAGAGGGTGGTCTGTGTTGGCACGGTAATAAATTGTGTTATTTCCAGCTTTACAGAAGGACGATAACACCATAGAAATGATATGAATAGGCAAAATTGTTTGATGAATTGGAACGCGCAAGGTTAAAATTTCGCCTCGCAACATAGCCTATGACGCTCTCGGGGTCCAGACGTGTGACTGCAAAATTTTGTGGCTGTAGCTGCGACGGTGCAGATGCCATTCCCGGACATACACAGTGCACACACACATCCATACATACAAACATACACACACACATTGAGCTTTATATATTAGATAACAAGCACAGTTATACTCACCTAATGCCTAATTCCACCAAAGCCCTAAAAACAATAATATAACATATCTGTCCATCGTTCTGTCATACGCCTTAATCCATGTCTGGCGGCGAAAGGTCTAGCAGACATCTTAAATGGGGTTTCCCCTTACAAAACTAAAAAATGTCAGTGGGGTCACAGCACATAGGTGCAGTCACAGAAGGCTGTATCTCCCAGATATTAAAGGCAGTGAGAGGGACTTGTATTGTAGCACTTACAAAGTAATTTTCCCCTATTGAACCCCCCTTGTGTTCTCACTCACTATGGTAACCCATTAATGGCCACCATAAAGCAACACATTTTTCCCACAAACACAGGATACTCTCACAGTGAATTCCTCCATAGTACCCTCCACATACACAGCATGATTCCCATTCAATGCCCACACACAGTGATGCCCACACACAGTCCACACACACACACACATTAAGATCTCCGGTGACCCCAACACTGTATGATGGCCCCTACACTGTTCCCCAACGCAGAATAATGGCACCCAAAGTAATCACTTCCACATACAGTGGTGGTGGAAGTGTGCCTCAATTAAAGTCATTGAATTTTTTTTTTTTAAATAGATGTGTACACCAAAATCCGAAGGGCCAAAAAGCAGGAAAGAGAGCACTATACTACATGTGAAGGTGAGTGAAAGGCCTCCTGCAGTATTATTTTGTATAAATGAATGAAAAAATTTGGATTGTGATACAATTTCAAAATGGATGCCACATCAAATGTTTTCAAAAGCGGACATGGATTCATGAGTATTTGAGTGGTGATGCACATGCACATTTTGTTATTGTATATGTTTTGTATTGTTTTTATATTTTTATTTACTACTTTTTAGTAAAGTGCACCTGTCACCTCTTTTTGCCGCAGCAAGATAAGAAAAATAACTTTTGGGGGAGGCGGTCCGATGCAGTCCGGTTCGATGGCTGTCGCAGCTCCAGGTCCGGCGCCTCCCTTCTTCTTGCGATGTCGCCATCCTGCTTGGTTTGTGGCTACCCGGCATCACGCTCCTGCACAGGTGTCTGAGTGAGTATAATAAAACTTATTTAGGTCGGATCGGGGGGCTTATCTACAGCATTATAGAATACTGTATATCAGCCCTGAAAGGCGGTGGCCGCATCTTATAGCGGCCAGAACAGCTGACAGGTTCCCTTTAACAGTTAAAATTATACAAACAGCATTTATTTGTTAGTCGCTTAGCACCACTAATTTCACAGCACTTTACAGACATTATCTTTACTGTCCCAATTGGGGCTCACAATACAATTTCCCTATCAGTATGTATTTGAAATGTGTTAGAACCCTGAAGAAACACAGACAAACCTAGGATGCACTGCAAAAGTAAAGCTTGTGAACAGGGCCTAAGTGAGACATTTCACTCATACATCATATACACTCACTGGCCACTTTATTAGGTACACCATGCTAGTAAGGGGTTGGACCCCCTTTTGCCTTCAGAACTGCCTCAATTCTTCGTGGCAGAGATTCAACAAGGTGCTGGAAGCATTCCTCAGAGATTTTGGACCATATTGACATGATGGCATCACACAGTTGGCGCAGATTTGTCGGCTGCACATCCCTGATGCGAATCTCCCGTTCCACCACATCCCAAAGATGCTCTATTGGATTGAGATCTGGTGACTGAGGAGGCCATTTGAGTACAGTAAACTCATTGTCATGTTCAAGAAACCAATCTGAGATGATTCGAGCTTTATGACATGGCGCATTATCCTGCTGAAAGTAGCCATCAGATGTTGGGTACATTGTGGTCATAAAAGGATGGACATGGTCAGCAACAATACTCAGGTAGGCTGTGGCGTTGCAACGATGCTCAATTGGTACCAAGGGGCCCAAAGAGTGCCCAGAAAAAATTCCCCACACCATGACACCACCACCACCAGCCTGAACCGTTGATACAAGGCAGGATGGATCCATGCTTTCATGTTGTTTACGCCAAATTCTGACCCTACCATCCGAATGTCGCAGCAGAAATCGAGACTCATCAGACCAGGCAACGTTTTTCCAATCTTCTACTGTCCAATTTCGATGAGCTTGTGCAAATTGTAGCCTCAGTTTCCTGTTCTTAGCTGAGAGGAGTGGTACCCAGTGTGGTCTTCTGCTGCTGTAGCCCATCTGCCTCAAAGTTCGACGCACTGTGCGTTCAGAGATGCTCTTCTTCCTACCTTGGTTGTAACGGGTGGCAATTTGAGTCACTGTTGCCTTTCTATCAGCTCGAACCAGTCTGCCCATTCTCCTCTGACCTCTGGCATCAACATGGCATTTCCGGCCACAGAACTGCCGCTCACTGGATTTTTTTTCTTTTTCGGACCATTCTCTGTAAACCCTAGAGATGGTTGTGCGTGAAAATCCCAGTAGATCAGCAGTTTCTGAAATACTCAGACCAGCCCTTCTGGCACCAACAATCATGCCACGTTCAAAGGCACTCAAATCACCTTTCTTCCCCATACTGATGCTCGGTTTGAACTGCAGGAGATTGTCTTGACCATGTCTACATGCCTAAATGCACTGAGTTGCCGCCATGTGATTGGCTGATTAGAAATTAAGTCTTAACACACAGTTGGACAGGTGTACCTAATAAAGTGGCCAGTGAGTGTAGAATTCTCTCCAGATTTATGCATGGCATGCCTATAGGAGCTCAGAGATGTTCACTGTCAACATGACATAGGTATATTTTATGATCTTAGGTTAAGTAATAAATACATCAAATATTCTTCAATTAGTTATTACTATTAAGCAGCATCATTTCACAAAATAACCTCAGAAAAATATAGCTTTGACTTTTTGTAGAGTTACAACTTGGATTACACAAAGCAATTTCATTAATTCACAGATTGGTGTTAATGATGTAAAATGGATCCAACCACAGCCAAAAAGGAAAGGTGGTGCAGAGAAGGTCAGGGAAAAAAAGAAGAGGAGTCTGGAAGCTGATGCAGCAAAATGTGCAAAGTTATCAGACTTGTTCTCCCGCACAACTGTTCAAGCCACAACACTTACAACAGCTAAGTTCGAAAAAGAAGACAAGTACTTCATAGGGTAATAGACATAATAAAGGTGATTGGAAAATGTGGACTCAGCTACAGAGGGGACAAAGCTGAAGCAGCATATATGTTAAAGAATGTGACTTTAGGGCATGGGAATTTTTTGGAACTAGTTCTACTGTTAAGCAAGTATGATGTTTGTCTGCAAGAACATGTAAGTGAATGCATTGAAAAAAGCCAACAGCAGCATTCCAAAGGTGCTAGAGGCAGAGGATCACTATTAACGTTGCTGTCAAAAAACAATGTGAATGGAATACTTGATGCCATCAAGCAACTTATTCAAACTACTATTGAAAAAGAAGTAAGGGACGCTGGAATGTTCTCCATCCAGATTGACACATCACAAGATATAACATCACGAGAACAGATGAGCATTATAATCCGTTATGTCACTAACCAAATCCATGAACGGCTGCTTGCAATAGTAGACTGCAAATTAACCACCGGTGAAGCAATACACCAGCTTCTAATGAGCGTTCTCTCTTTATGCCACATAGACGTTACAAAATGCATTGGCAATTCCACTGATGGGGCAGCTAATATGCAAGGGACTTACAAAGGCTTTTCAACTTGGTTAACAACTGTCTCTCCTGGCCAAATACATGTGTGGTGTTATTCGCATATCCTAAACCTAGTTTTGTCAGAGAGCACCAAGACAACTTTGCAAAGTGCATCATTATTTATGCTTCTCAACGATGTAGCAACGTTCATTAAAGATTCGTATGTTCGAATGGATTTGTGGGAGAATGTAAGCCAGGACCCACTCCATCGCAGGCTTTCAACAGTAGCTGAAACACGTTGGTGGTCAAAAGATGTTGCTTTGAAAAAGGTTTTTGGATCCTTTGACAAGCCAGATTCTGCTTTATATGTCAGTCTCATTGTCATGCTTAAAATGTTCTATTCTTCAAGCAACCATAACGCTGATGCTCGAGCAAAAGCTAAAGGATACTGTGACTGCCTGCTTAGATACGAAACAGTCATTACAGCACAAATTTTTTACGCATATTTGAACTCACCTCTCCATTATCTAAGTATTTGCAAACATCTGGCATGGATATTTTAACAGGTTACTGGATGGTGATGGACGTGCAGGAGAATCTAAAAAGCTATGTTCGATCATTTGATGAGGTCAAAGAAGCTGCAAATAACTTTGTAAAATGGGCAAATGACCAACTTCAAGAAAAATATGGAGAATTTAGCTTTAAAATTGAAAATTCTTTGCCTGAGAAAAGAATTAGAAGAAGAAAACTAATGGCAGGTGAAGTAGCCGAAGATGAGGTACATTCAAATGCAGAAATCGCATACAAGGTGAAAGTTCATAATATCATCTTGGATGCTGTCACACAAAGCATGGAACAACGTTTCACCGCAAATGGAACAATATATGCAGACCTTGCCTGCCTTGATCCGCGAAACTTTAATTCCATAAGAGAAAATGGATTAAATAGCCCTACTTTGGATGAGACAAGCAAACGCTTGATTAAATTTGATGACAGAGCAACACCTGAGAATCTCCGCAGTGAGCTGCGCAGCCTGGCTTTGCACTATGAGAAATTGAAAAGATCGCCCTTAGAAGAATATAATATTAGAGTGGCAACAGACACAAGCCCAGAAGACGACACCATTGATGATACAGAACTAGTGACTAAAAGCTGCTCATCATGCAAGAACTGTTCTTTGTGTGTCTATCAATTACTACAGCGCTATAATCTACTTACTGATGCTTACAATATAATTGGACAGGCATACAAATTTCTTCTAAAGGGGGTTTTATACATAGCGATATCGCTAGCAATATCACTAAAACGTCACTGGTTTTGTGACGTTATAGCGATATCGCTATGTGTGATACTTACCTCCGACTGGCTCCCCCACTGTCCGTCGCTGATCGCGCGGCTCCATTTCTCGTCGTCAGCTTCCTGCTGAGGCTTCCTGCTGTGACGACGAGCGACGCGTGGAGGCGGGCGGGAGAACGTCAGGATCGCTGTGTGTGAAAGGTGAGTATCGTGCGCTGCGTCGCTGCTGCATCGCTGTGAGATCTTTCTGTGTGAAAGCTCACTAGCGATCATTTAGCGATGCACCAGCGATCCTGACTGGGTCAGATCACTGGTGCATCGCTAAATGTTAAAGGGCCTTAAGTCTCTCCATTACACAAGTTGTTTGTGAACGAAGCTTCTCTACATTAAAATTTATAAAAAAAACAGATTAAGAAACAGCTTGAATCAAAGTCACCTAGAATCTTTCATGTTAATGGCTACTGAAAAGGACATCCTGATGAAACTTGATGGAGATAATATTATTGACAAAGTGGCTGAAAAAAGCAACCTATTGTCAAAAAGCCTTAGGTAATTAAAACGGTATCACCATTCCTTTTTGGTTTATTATATTAGGAAACAAACTGCAATAGCTGTAGGAGGTTTTCTTTTTTACATTAATATTTACTGTAAATTTAGAAATGAAGTTTACTGGGAAGGTACACCATAGCCATAGGTTTATAATTGGGGAGCAAGGGTCCTTTAATACCGTTCTGAAGTGGTGACCTGCCGCCTGCTCCAGTGTGACATTCAGCGCCAGAGGTCACAAATCAATGCATATCCAAGTGCCTCATTCTGCCTCTGAGTAGCATTGGGAGCTTGTGACGTGACTTGTTCGGACTTCCAACCAGTCAGACGTTACAATCACAAGATCGCACCGCGGGACCGGAGCAGTGCTGAAAAACAAGCCGCAGGAGGGTGACTAAGAACATGGACAGGGGACTTAAATTTAAAGCACCAAATACTGTGCTGAAAAAAAAAAAAGTTAAAGTTTTGTTAGCTGGGAATGGCAACTTTCTGGGCATTATGTTGTATTAAACTGTAATACAGTCAGAACACTGATGCAATAAGTGTCCAGAGATGTTTTAAGTTATGTGGTTTACAAAGAATGTGACTAAATAATTTTGAGTGTTTACGACTAAGCATTGCACTTTTGTTTTTAAAGGGATTGACCACTAGTAGATAACCCCTTCTCAATTACTATATTCCACTATGTAATATAATAACAGCCTGAACTCATCTCTGGTGTTGGCAACATTCCAATCGGCAACATCGGCACTGGGTCTCCTGGGGCTTGCAACAAATTTTTGTCACATAAGCCCTGCAACCAGTCAGCAGCTGATAATGGGCAAATGAACTCTTACTTTCTAACGTAACTGACATTCAGAGAGGGCAGCAGCAGTTCTCACTTCTTCTGGATGTCAGTTTACTCTAAAGTAGGTAAGTGTGAAGCAGCCTATTAACTGCAAGGCTCATGCGACATAATGTCATGCAAGCCCCAGGAGACTCAGTAGCGATGTTGCTGGAACAGCGGCAGCACCAGAGAGGAGTGTAGGCTGTTATTATTTTGCATGGTGAGATATAATAATTGAGAAAGGGTTGTCTGAGTATTGGATAACCCTTGAAAGTACAGTGCCTTGCGAAAGTATTCCGCCCTCTTGAACTTTTCAACCTTTTCCCACATATCATACTTCAAACATAAAGATACCAAATGTAAATTTGTGGTGAAGAATCAACAACAAGTGGGACACAATTGTGAAGTTGAACGAAATTTATTGGCTATTTTAAATTTTTGTGGAAATTCAAAAACTGAAAAGTGGGGCATGCAATATTATTCGGCCCTTTTAACTTAATACTTTGTTGCTCCACCTTTTGCTGCGATTACAGCTGCAGTCGCTTGGAGTATGTCTCTATCAGCTTTGTACAAGGAGAGACTGAAATTCTTGCCCATTCTTCCATGGCAAACAGCTCGAGCTCAGTGAGGTTGGATGGAGATCATTTGTAAACAGCAGTTTTCAGCTCTTTCCACAGATTTTCGATTGGATTCAGGTCTGGACTTTGACTTGGCCATTCTAACACCTGGATACGTTTATTTGTGAACCATTCCATTGTAGATTTAGCTTTATGTTTGGGGTCATTGTCTTGTTGGAAGACAAATCTCCATCCCAGTCTCAGATCTTTTGCGCACTCCAACAGGTTTTCTTCAAGAATGGTCCTGTATTTGGCTCCATCCGGCATCTTCCCATTAATTTTAACCATTCTCCCTGTCCCTGCTGAAGAAAAGCATTCCAAAACCATGATGCTGCCACCACGTTTGACAGTGGGGATGGTGTGTTCAGGGTGATGAGCTGTGTTGCCTTTATGCCAAACATATCGTTTGGCATTGTTGTCAAATGTTCAATTTTGGTTTTATCTGACCAGAGCACCTTCTTCCACATGTTTGGTGAGTCTCCCAGGTGGCTTGTTGCAAACTTTAAATGACACTTTTTATGGATATCTTTGAGAAATGGCTTTCTTCTTGCCACTCTTCCATAAAGGCCAGATTTGTGCAGTGTATGACTGATTGTTGTCCTATGCACAGACTGTCCCACCTCAGCTGTAGATCTCTGCAGTTCATCCAGAGTGATCATGGGCCTCTTGGCTGCATCTCTGATCAGTCTTCTCCTTGTTCGAGATGAAAGTTTAGAGGGACGGCCAGGTCTTAGTAGACTTACAGTGGTATGATACTCCTTCCATTTCAATATGATCGCTTGCATAGTTCTCCTTGGGATGTTTAAAGTTTTGGAAATCATTTTGTATCCAAATCCAGCTTTAAACTTCTCCACAACAGTATCATTGACCTGCCTGTTGTGTTCCTTGGTCTTCTGGATGCTCTCTGTGCATCAAACAGAACCCTGAGACTATCACAAAGCAGGTGCATTTATACAGAGACTTGATTACACACAGGTGGATGATATTTATCATCATTAGTCATTTAGGACAACATTGGATCATTCAGGGATCCACAATGAACTTCTGGAGTGAGTTTGCTGCACTGAAAGTAAAGGGGCCGAATAATATTGCACGCCCCACTTTTCAGTTTTTGCATTTCCACAAAAATGTAAAATAACCAATAAATTTTGTTCAACTTCACAATTGTGTCCCACTTGTTGTTGATTCTTCACCAAAAATTTACATTTGGTATCTTTATGTTTGAAGCATGTGATATGTGCAAAAAGGTTGAAAAGTTCCAGGGGGCCGAATACTTTTGCAAGGCACTGTATATTGCAATTTTCTTATGTTATTTATTTTTTCTGACATGCTGCATTTTTATGAATAATGTTTTATTCATCTTGCGAATTAATAACGTAAAATACGTCAATCAGCAGACCAAAGTTTGCTCAAAGATTGCACAGATTTTTTTGGTTATTGTTTTTCATTGTCTCAATGTTTTGAAATTGTATTTTCACTATATATTAAATTTTTGTAGTGGAAATACAATAACTTAATAAAAAAAAAATTTGTTCTCATCATGACTTCTTCCTGTTAAGCTTATTACACGTGTGCTATGATGGGAAGCTCCAGCTACAGTACTAAACTATTTGATGCATATGGACATGTATGTTTTCCACCACTTGTTTTTCCACAATGCTAATATCATTACAAATGGTAGCTTTGTGGTTGATTCAAGTAAGAGCAATCCACCTTGATAGTAAGGTAATATGAAGCAGAGTTACCACACGCAAACCTGCAACCACAAAAAGCGTTGTGAATTTATCCCGTGGGACCATACTTTAAAGACGTCTGTTCTATGTAAAATGTGTTTCTGTGGATCTGTAGAATTCCCAGATATTTCTGATTTAACAAACTGTAGAGAAAAGGTTGTATTGAAGATACCCTCCCATTTAAAAAAAAAAAAATGTATATGTGTGTGTGTGTATATGTGTATATATATGTATATATATATGTATGTATATATATATATATATAATTATTATAGCACGTGGGCTGCTTTGGTTGGTGTGCCAGGGCTGATTTTCAGTCCCAGTCCGGCCCTGCATCTCGGTACCTGTTCTGACGCCGAAGGTGTCACAATCAGCACCCAACGTAAGCCAGCAATATAACCCTTGTTTTCTGAAGACAAGCGGGCATCTAGACGTAAATAAATATTGTACAACATAGCATTGCATTAGCAAATGATTGAGAAAACAAAAAATTGCGGTAAACTAATTCTATCTATATATTTTTTTGCCAATCCGCTCAGTCTGAAAACAAAGGGGGTACAGCGAGTCCTCATTATACCAGATTATATCCTAGCCACAAAATTAAAATTCAATTAGTGGATATAAAAATGACACCAGTCGGGACATATGGCAGTAATTGGCATCTATTGCACCCGCAGCAGTGTTATTCCCTCCTCCATTGCATTCTTTCTATTTTCCTTAGAAGGATAAAGCCTGTGTACTGCCTCTCTCCTCCCACCACGCCTTCTGTCTAAAGCTTCTGGTTATGTTTGCTTCTGCCAGACCTAACGCATAGAGAGTCCTGGAGAACAAGATCTGCCGCAGGAGCCAGGAATCAAGAAGAAGACACTCAGTAAGAACTAATAGGAGGAGGAACATCACACCAGAGCCACAGAGCAAAGAGACCCAAGAGCATGGGATTCAGCCCATCTGCGCTGCAGTCACTGGTACCTGAGGAGAGGCGCACACATCAGTGACTTCTACACCAGCGCAGGGGTGAGTACTGACTTTCTACTCTTGGGTTTATTGTCACCGTCTTGTATGGCTGCAGGTAGAGAGCTTCATGCCGTATAAGTAAGTAGCGCTCAATACATTGATTTATGATGACGCCCTCAAAATTTGAAAGTCCTGTATTCCGTCTGATCTATGAGTATCTATCATTCTACTTATTGTGTAGGTGCACGATATAAAATCAGAGTCAGTGCAGATGTCAGATCTCTTAATAATCAGATCAAATGCTAAGAGCAACGCGTTTCCATTTAGTCATGGTTGAAAAACTTGTCCGACAAGTAATTGATTGGATTGGTTGGATGACATGAGGGTGCTATGTGCAATGCAGAAAAAGCACTAAATGCCAAAACCTGCACCGAAGCAAACAGTAATGACACATTCTCAGAAGAGATTTCTGTTACAAAATTACAAGTGATCTCACATGTATGAAAGGAGTCAAAGAAGAAAAAAACCCACAAATACTAAGCTTGACGGGAGAGAAGATTATATGTCCTAGGAGAGGTGCTGTAAAGTGTCCATAAAGCTGCATTAATACTCACCATCAAACAGCAGAAGGACTACAGCGGAATACTAAACAGCACTACCGAGTCCCATGTGCTGTAAAACAGGCAGCGTGAGACTGATTAGCGGCCCCTTATAATAGCGTACTCTAATAATACTGCGTAATCAATAAACTACGGAGCCTAGCTGTATTCTAAGTGGCATTGAGGGTACAAGATCTCGGTTCCCCGTCTCATCAGAGTCCCCCCATCAGGGTTTGCCACCCGTACTCTGATGGGGGCGGCATTAACGGTGGGAGGCAGCACGGTGGCTCAGTGGTTAGCATTATAGCACTGCAGCGCTGGGGTCCTGGGTTCAAATCCCACCAAAGTCCAACATCCGCAAGGTGTTTGTATGTTCTCCCCATGTTTGCCTGGGTTCCTCTAAGTTCTCCGGTTTCCTCCCACACTCCAAAAACATACTGATAGGGATTCTAGCTTGTGAGCCCCAATGGGGACAGTGATGATAATGTCTGCAAAGTGCTGCAAAATAAGATAGCACTATATAAGCAAAGCATAAAAAATAATTGAATGAATGAACCCTGATGTTCCCCGATAAGTAATGTACCCCATGTGAGTAGACATGGCACACATCTCTAAGGCCATGCCAGACTGTTACGGCTCACTCCAGCATCAAGTCTTTACATACAGTACATATTCTGTGCGTGCTTTTCACCAACTCATTTTGGTCTAAGGGCCTGTTCACATGTCTGTGCATTTTTTCAGACAGAGTGGTCAGACATGTCTGATTTTGAGCTGAGAAATGGTTCAAATTTGGCATCCCCAGTCTATGGGTTAGGCCAGGGTCACACTTGCAAGAACCTCGCGTCTCAATATTGCCACCAGCAATCGGGGCCAGAGTGTGCGGCTGCATGTATTTCTATTCAGCTGAAGTCTCCGGTCCGAGTGCCGGTGGCAGTGCCGGGTATTGAGGCACGAGACTTGTGCGTGTTTCTCGCAAGTGTGACCCCGGCCTAAGTGCATCTTGGTGCAGCCCGGTTTTCACTGACTGTTTAATAGGAGAATATTGAGAAACCGCCATCATTTTATTTTTTTCATAAAAGAAAAACGGATAAAACTTGAACCAAACATTGATGGTTGAGACTGATGATGGTTAAAACTGACACCCACCAAACTCTGATGGAAATCGGATCAAAAATACTGATGACATTTTTTTTGTTGCAAATGTTGCAAAAATTACTGAAGTCTAAATGAGCCCTAAGTGCCCCATATGTTAAGATGGATGCTACAAAGTATCATCCCACTGACCAAACACAGACAACAATCGTCCTAAAATAATAATATAATTACAACATATCTCATTCTCCACCTAATCTGTTTGTAGCGCAGACATTCCAGCGTGACTCATTCTTATTACTTGTCACTCTGCCTATTATAATCTATTAAAACTCCATTAATAGTTGGTTGCAAACTTCGATACTGTCTTATTATTATGTAATAAACACTGACCAAACCCTCATTAAGGGACAAACCTAAGCACAAATAATTGTGAGTTATGCTGCAAATGTTGATTGGTCAGCTGAATGAATGCAATATAAGTGACAGATACTCAGCTCACATTAACGTGTATTTGAAGTGATACCATGTAGTAACACACTGCAGCCCTTAAAATAGGACATGCATATCTGCGGTATGTAAGATGTATATTTAATTATTTAGAAGTCAGTTCCATATTCCTCCGTGGCCCACAGGCAGTACAAGCATGGCTGGTTTTATGGATAATAGGACCTCTGGGGAAAAATGCAAATTAGCTCACACACAACCCCCCCCCCCCCCTGTCCTCACTTGCCAATTTTAAAGAGTTCTTTAAAACATGGCCATGCTGACACTGTTGTCCACCGACACCTATAATGATATTACTCTGTTAAAGACACCACTTGATATTGCCACATATACTCCAATGCCACGAAAAAAAACCCCCACTTCTATACACTGCTATATAATTGTGAGCCCCATCGGGGACAGTGAGGATGTGTGCAAACTGTAAAGCGCTGCGGAATATGTTAGCGCTATATAAAAATAAAGATTATTATTATATAATAACGGATATTTTTCTTAGTTTTCACTTTTTAAGCAAACAAACAAATAATACCTTGATTTGTAAGCACAGTGGCTCAGTGGTTAGCACTGCAGCTTTGCAGCACTGGGGTCCTGAGTTTAAATCCCACTAAGGACAACATCTGCAAGGAGTTTGTATGCTCTCCCCGTGTTTGTGTGGGTTTCCTCCGGTTTCCTCCTACACTCCAAAGACATACAGATAGGGAATCTAGATTGTGAGCCACAGTGGAGGTAATATCTGTAAAGCACTGAGGAATGTGATGGCCAACCATAATAAATAATGTAAAGAAATGCCAACTCCCACCCCCCCCCCCAAAAAAAAAACACACACACAAAAAAAACCCCATATACATTGGTGCTTTGCATAATACTGTAATACTGGGAAGTTTAATGGCCATTTATGTAAGCTGGCCACAGCTGTTAAAGGGTCTCTGTCAGCATAGAATGACTGTTCAAACAAAGTCCCGCCGCTCGGTGCTTCATGGTGGGGCCAATCATTAAAATACACCCTCACACCTGCTTATTTTCTTTCTATCTCCACCCCCTCTCCTCTTTGAAGACAACAACCTTTAATGTTGTTTTTTATATTTTGTTACATTGTAGTCAAGCCGAGACTGCCCTAGCTCTGTTCTCTTTTTATTTGCTTTCTGCTACCCTCTGGGAGTTACCTCTGCAACTTAGTATAAGGCTGGAGTCACACTAACCTGCGCAAAATACGGTCCGTAGTTTACTTGCGTAATACGGATGAATGACCACTAAATAGTGCTCCGTAGGTCATCCGTAAGCAAGGTGAGGTCGCGTATTTTGCGCATGTCTGCATCCGTATGTAATCCGTGTGGCATCCGTATGCAATCCGTATGGCGAGATTTTCTCGCAGCCTTGCAAAATGGACATTTAACGGTTTTGAGGCCTGCAAACAATTTAAATCATTAGCCTGCACCCTATTTAGACACTCAGAAACAGGTGGATGCCTACATTCTGTACATTTGTCACCTTGCTTTCACGAGGTGTGTTGGTGTTCTTTGTGCAGCATGGCAGAGGGTCTGACATTCAATACAACTGAGCAGGTTCTCTTTACCTGGCTTTTGTCACGGCGCTTTGGGCAACCATATCCTGTGATAGTGGATCCGCGGAGGAGGAGACGCATGTGGGTACATCCACTTTTGAGGCAACGACTCACAAGAGGTCATTTTCACTGCCTCTATTATTCTCTGCGGGAGCATCCGGAGAAATTTTACCAGTACTGTCGTATGAGCATTTCCACATTTGATCGCCTCTTGGAGACAGTGCGCCCTGGGATCACCTTTCAGGACACAAGGATGCGCAAAGCCATATCTGCAGAGGAGCAACTTCTACTCACAATACGGTATGTACTACACAACCACATTCTCTATGGTCATAATGTGTGTGTTAATTTATGTTTTTTTGCCTTCTTGGACAAAGTTTAATGCCCTCATCTTACTCAAAATATGTTTCACCTGACACACCAGAATGTTACATCTAATATGTCCTGCATATCACTTAGTCATTGTGCCACCAAATATGTGTGTGTTGTTCTCTCTCATTTCCTACCAAGTTTGGTCGGCATGTAAATTATTTTTTTTACTTAAGCCATTCTAAACTGTACTCTTTCTGTTGTTCTACAGCTTCCTGTCCACTGGCCTGTCTTATGCCGCCCTCCACCATGAGTTTCTCATTGGAAAGTCCACCATTTCAGGCATAGTGAGGTCTACATGTGCACAAATCTGGACAAGACTCCATCAAGTGGTCATGCCCGAGCCCAGGATGGAAGACTGGTTAAGGATTTCAAGGGACTTTGAGGAGGACTGCCAGTTTCCAAATTGTATTGGGGCCCTGGATGGCAAACATATCAGGGTGCGTAAGCCGCCGAACTCAGGCTCCCAATTCTTCAATTATAAACAATACTTTTCTGTTGTATTGTTGGCTCTGGCAGACCCTCAATACAAGTTTATAATTGTCGACATTGGGGCCTATGGAAGGACGGGAGACTCTAGAGTCTTCAATACTTCCATAATGGCTCGGCGGCTACGCACCAACCAGTTGGATCTACCACCACCACGCCAGCTACCAGGCTCCCCCGAACAATCAGTCCCTTATGTCCTTGTGGCAGATGAGGCCTTTCAGTTATCACGCAATGTAATGAGGCCATATCCCCGGCGCAACCTTGACCACAGGCGCAGAATTTTTAACTTGTGCCTATCACGTGCTAGGCGACTGGTGGAGTGTTCCTTTGGGATTCTTTGTGCCAAATGGCGGGTACTCCAGTCTGCCATTCAGTTGAGTGAGCAAAATGTGAATGAAGTTGTGAAAGCCTGTGTTGTTCTGCATAACTTCACCAGGATACATGATTGTTCCTCCTCTGATGGTGTTGTGCGTAGGTCGGACAATGTGCGCAGGGTGAGACCACCTATCAACCCTCAACGTAGACCGCTCTCTGGCCTCAAAGTGCGTGATATTTTCACGAATTACTTTATCTCACCTGAGGGGGCTACTTCTTGGCAAGAGAATGCTGTGTCTATGTTATAATTTGTTTCTTTAGGTGTGTCTAAATATATATTACTCAAGCCTTTATGATTCTATGAGTGTTTCATTGCATTGGTTGGTGTTTGTAAGTATGTTGTGAGGGATTGTGAAAAATCACACAGAGACGTTAACTAGAGTAGACAAATTTTTAGTTTTGCCTATTTTTTTTTTGGTTTGCTTAAAGGCAAACATAATATTGCCATAACACAAATTTGGCAATGGCCAAAATGACCCTTTGTGCCTTCTTTAACTTGGTGTTAAATTAACATAACAGAACAAAACAGCAACAAACATTAGGCAATAACAGCATTGCTGCATGCCTAGATTAACCTTGATTTGGCAACAAAAGGTGAGCTCCATCACCAAAATAAAGGCAACAAGATAACACTCACATTTCCTCATAATGTTATCCAATCATAGAAAGATTCCACCATGACAGGCAAGGCTACCTCACATCTTTCACACAGATATTACCTGTCTGTAGAACAGACAATATTTAAGCATGCTATACTGGAAAGGATCAAAATACAAAACTCACTTGTTAAGACATAGAGAGAGCGTGATATTCTGTATGCTGGTCGCCTCTAATTTTTTGACTAGAGATTGCTAACAAAAAAGGTGACTACTTAACTAAGGTGAGCACGCCTTTCCTAGGCGTTAGCAAGTGAGTAGTGTATTTTCATCCTTTCATTTTACAGTATAGCGCATTTAAATATTCTCTTTTATACACACATGTAATATCTGTGTGAAAGGCGTGAGGTAGCGTTGCCTGTCATGATGGATTGTTTCATATGTTTGGAAAACATTGTTTAAAAATGTGAGTGTTAAATTATGTTCTAAATGTTGGTGAAGGAGAACACCTGTTTTTAGTTTTACATTAGGAGCACCAGTTACATCTCACTGGACATCTCCAAACATTAGAATCATAAATCCTCATATGTAGGGGAAGGGGAACGTGGATGACCAGCCTGTGGGTGCTGCTGGACATTGTGGCTAACATCGCTCCGTGTGGGGCCATACTGTTGCCCATGATGCTGTAATTGGCCAGCCTCCTCGGCCTGTTGGGGATACTGGCCAGAGTAATGATGATGGTGAGGGGCTTCTTGTTGGCTATGGTAGGCCAGTGGCTCATACCCACCAATATAGCGAGATCGTCCCCAACCAGGTTGGGACCAGCCTCCAACACTGGGTGGGTACAAGTGGCCATATTGGTGGGGTTGGCTTGAGGAAGACATTTGGGGCTGCGGAATAGAAGGATGGGTAGGGGGAGGAAGGGCTTGAGGTGTTGGCCCACGTATTAGGGGCTGTTCAGACCCTGCTTGAGCAAGCATCTGTGTGGATGGTCTCATGCGCATTAAATTTTGTGGTGAGAGGTGCCACCTCTCCAGAAATTCAAAAACCTCATATGGGGTATTGGGGGGGGTGCTTGCATCAAGCAGGATCTGAATACAACCCCTAATACGGAGCCTGACCTCACGGGTAAGGGCACGGAGATAAAGGGTGAGGCTACGTGCATAGGCCTCCTCACCATCATCTGTAGTGACTCTAGACAAATAATTCAGCACCCCTGTGTCCACATTGGTCCTGCTCTCTTGAATGGTGACCTGGCGCCATCTTCTTGTTCGCCGTGATGCTAGAACAGCCTGTGGGGAGGACCTGATCGGGGCAGTTGGGCTGCTGCTCAAGTTGCCCGGCTCTTCCAGGATGGGTGAGGTGGCAGCAGCAGACCATCCTGGTGGTGTGGTGTGTAGGCCAGCCATTGTGTGGTCTTGTGATGCCTCCTCTTCAGCCATCCTTCTTGTAGGGGGAGAAGATGGGCCAGCCACCTCATCCCCTACAGGATCTATAATTGGCTCTGCCTCTGAGGCCGTTCCTCGATCCGTAAGGTTGGATTGAGTTCTGTTATGAAATAGAACAGAGGCAAAAATACATCAATATTTTTGTCCCTGTAAAGTATTTGTGTAATGTTTTTGTGTCATGTGGTGTGAGGTATGTACTTACGGTCTCAGATCCAGAATTGGGGCGAGGAAGTTCAGCCGGTCATAATATATATATTTGCGTTTGACATGTCCAGCATCCCCACTCCTGGACCGCTGCTGGCGTTCCCGGCGTTACTGGTCCCGGATGCTTCTCCACCGTTTCATCACATCTTCCACTGCAATGTGACAGGAAAGATTGTCAAAATCACATATTTGAGAGGTCACATTTTCGAACAGTGGTCTAGGCATGGGGCCTTCTGGGGTGTGCGTTCTACCCATGGTGGCATATGTAATTGGGCCGATACACATGGTCTCATTAGCTCCACTTAAAGTAATTTTTTTGGCTAGGAGGATGAGGAGCTTGTGACCTAACCCCAAATTATGGCTGTGTGAAGCCACGTGTCACATCCAAATGTAACGGCCTGATGAGGCTAATAAAAGTACATGCACAGGAAGGGGGGGTGCTGATTCTAGATTCATTTTATAGCGCGCGCTAAGGTTAATGATGTTTTTATGGTTGCACTTACAAATTTTATGCTGCTCATCACGTGGTCTGTCACCAAAGTCATGGTACATCTGGCGACAGATGCGCCTCCATGACGCCTCCTTTCTTGTGCGGTTAGCATAGTTTGCATCTCGTGGGTCCCATATTTCTGGACGCTCCTGCACCAGCACACTGAGCATCTCTACATTAATATATGTGGACGCCATGCTACTGCTGTACTCCATGGAGGCTGACTTCCTGGATGTCTGGAGCGGTTTTTGAGCTCATTTGCATGTCTAGGCTTCCTGATGATGGATTGGCCCATTTCCTGTTCACCAACCAAAAGACCTGCATATTGCTCGCAGGTCACACGTGTGTTCCGTGTGTAATCCGTATTTTTTGCGCACCCATAGACTTGCATTGGCGTACCTACGGGCGTAGTACGCTGACAATCGCAGCATGCTGCGAGTGGCACGCAGCGTAGGATACGGATGAGAAATATACGCCTGGTGCGAGTGACCCCATAGAAAATCATTTGTCCGTGTCTAATGCGTGCTTTTTGCGCCTCTCACTCTCCCGTATTCCTCGCCAGTGTGACTCTGGCCTAAGAATCATTGGTTTCAGCACGGTTCGCAAAATCCTCAATTGGCTTTCCAATTCCTTGGTGATCCTCACAAGTTAAAGTGAATCTGGCGGCAGGATTTTGATGAGTAACCTACAGACAGTGTCAGGTTGGCACCGTTATACTGATTACAATGATACCTGGGGTGATCAAATCCGTCTTGTGGTTGTTGTTTAATCTGTATTTGTAATTTTCATGAGATTCTTGTGTTCCAGGGTGGGGCTGTGGGAGGGGCTGTGGGTGGGGCTTTATGAAGTGCACCCATTTTGCATACTGCATATAATATTGTGGGGTTAGAAAATTTTTTTAACGTCATCAAAATGGTGCCCAAGGTGGCACCTACACAGTATCATCTATCGTGTTACGATACATTCTAATGCGCAAGTCCTGCCACTGGCGCAATTTTGCTAAAGCCAATTTTTTTTTTCTAACCCCAAAATAATATATGCAGTATGTAAAATAGGGAACAGGTCACTGTCTGTAGTACTGTGCACAATCCTGTACTGTGCACAATCCTGCTGACAGGTCCCCTTTAAAGCTTCATTATTTCTAGATTGATTCTACTGCATTTGTAGTTTGTGCTGTTAAAAAATTATTACTTTTCTCACATGTATTCGATCTCTACACTCTATATACCCCATGTCTTTGATACAATTAGCAGGACTAATGTCATAGAACAGTGACAGCAAACCTTTTAGAGACCGATTTCCCAAAACTGCAACCCAAAACCAACTTATTTATTGCAAAGTGCCAAGACTGCAATTTAACCTGAATACTGAGGTTTTAGTTTAGAAGAAACAACTCATACAGAGAACAGACAGGGGCAGCAGAGAGCAGGTAGGGGCAACAGAGAGCAGACAGAGCCGCAGAGAAGAGGCAGGGGCAACAGAGAGCAGCCACAGACAGGAGCAGGCTTACCAGACTGCAGATATAAATATTCTTCCTATCCTGGTATATGCTCCCCCCATCCTGGTATATGCTCCCCTCATCCTGGTATATGCACCCACATCCTGGTATATGCCCTTCATCCTAGCCTTGTATTTGCCCCCCGATCTGGTATATGCCCTTCATCCTGGTATATGTACCCCATCCTGGTATACATGCCTACGTGAGTACTTAGCCAGTAGGACTTAGGTATATATGGTAATGCACCAATATTACTAGGAAATCATATAAAAATTATGAGCAATTATGACCATAATATCAAGGAATGCAAAAGAACTAAATCTTTACTGAAAATGTATTAAAATATATAATTAAAGAACATGAGACACACAGTTAAGCCATTTGATAAAATGGCATCATACTTCAACACGCAGTATATGCCGCCATCCTGCCGGCCCCACTGTTCAAGGGGAAAAAAACTAAAACAACATTCCTTCCTCTCCCCATCGTGCCGCATTGTCTCCCAAAGCTGGCAGCTGACTTCAGCGTCTAAGCAACTGGAGCGCATGACGTCAACGTTAGCTGCTGGCCTCTGATTGGTCAGACATGTGTTTTGCGACACGCACGGACCTAGCAAGATAGTGCGCTGCAATACACTTCAGGTAGATGTGCGTGTGTCCTTGGTTTAGCTGAAGTAAGGGCTGGCATCTCCTGGCTCCTCACCCGACTGCCTCGATACACTTATGCGAAACAGCGATGACACACGTGCCCACATGGAGGGCTCTGTGTGTCCCCTCTGGCACGCGTGCCATAGGTTCCCCACCACTGTCATAGGACATAGTATCCCAATGTCCTTCTTTCAGATGTCCGTTGACAAAGCCTGAGTTCTATTTGTATTTTTCACGTTAATGGCTAAACGTCCTATATCTGATCACAGACTGAGAGGTCCGCAGAAGCAAACTGGAGACATGTATGTTTTGGATCGTAGGAATAGATCAAACTATGAGTATAGCTATGGGCAAGTCAACAAGGAGGTCACTGGGCAAGGTCTTCAAATCGAGGAACATTTCACTGGCGACAAAGACACAGCTGGTTCATAGTCTGGTCTTTTCTGTATTAACATATGGATACAAAACCTTGATGTTAAAGAATCAAGACAGAAGAAGACTCTACCCCTTTGAAATGTGGTGCTGGAGAAGGATGTTATCAATACCATGGATAGCAAGAAGAACAAACAAATCAGTTTCGGAACAAATCAAGCCAGACATGTCACTTGAAGGAAGGATCATCATTCTATGACTTGCCAACTTTGGACACATCAGACAAAGAAAGCAATCACTGAAGAAGGACATCATGGTCGGAAGAATAGAAGGAACAAGACGAAGAGGAAGACCAACAACTCGATGGCATGATACTATCAAGATAACGGCGGAGAAGACCCTGGTGGACCTATCTATGCTATCTATGTTTGCACAAGATCGATTTTCTACAGATCGTTCATCCATCAAGTCAACATGGCTCGAGATCAAGCCGAAGGCGATAAAAGAAAAATGGATCAAACCCACTCTTGGGCTATGGTGACCAGATGGCCATTGTAAAACTTGGACTAGTCATGTTTGCCAATCTATATAATTGATAAGGAAGGCAGGATCTGCCTGCTATTTATATGCACTAGTCTGGTTTGTAAACTAGACCAGAATAATGCTTGCTGTGATTGTTTTCACTCCTCAGGTGCCACGAGCACATTGGCTATTACTGGGTCTGTGTGCTGTCTGCTTTCCACACGGACAATTCACAGAATGAAAATATGTTCATCTAAACATAACCTAATATAGACCTGTGGGGACTCCAGCTTCATCCTTTCATTTACCTGACATGTGAATGGGGGTGAGAGAGTCTCACGCAAATTATGTTGTTTAAGGCTAGTTTCACATTAGCGTTTACGGCCGCAGCATCGGGCTGCGCACGGCCGCCGCTAAGCCCCGCCTCCTGCCGCGCCACCTCCGGTAGCTCCGCCTCCGGGCGCATGACGCTGCATGCGTCATGCGTCCCCTATCTTTATCACTGAGGACGCTGGCCGTGCGCAGTATGCGTTTGGCGGTGCCTGCGTCCTTTTGACGGTGCTCCGAGCGCAACCAAATTGCAACAGGTTGCGTTTGGCGCTAGTCGGCGCACCGTCAAAAGGACGCAGGCGCCGCCAAACGCATACCAGGCGTGGCAGGGGGCGGGGCTTAGCGGCGGCCGTGCGCAGGCCGACGCTGCGGCCCTAAACGTAAATGTGAAACCGGCCTAAGCTGTTCTGCAAAACAAGGCTACAGCAAACCTCAACTTTAAAGCAGATCTGTCACCAGATTTCACAATACAAACTTTATACATTATTAAATAAATATTCTAAGCCCTGTATAATCTGTTGTACATACTTTGAAAATCCATGCCAGAATAACTATATACAAATTTTAATTTGGGGATTGTAAAGCGATGTGGATGTATTTTCAAAGTAAGTGCACAAGCCTCATCAGGTCTGGGAGAGCTATTTAATAATGTATGAAGTTTATATTGGGAAATCTGATGACAAATGCGTCTTAATCTCTTAGAGCATGTTCTTGTTTTTGCATCCTCACTTTCCATGCGCCGTTATATTTTAATTTTTTCATTGACACTATTGCTTTATGAGGGCTTGTTTTTTTGAGGGAAGGGTTGTATTTGTAAGTAGCACCATTTGGGGGTACATTTTGCGGTATATAGAACTTACTTTTATTAACTGTTTATGGGGTGAAGTAGAAAAATAACAGAAAATCTGATGTCCTTTCATGGTTTAAATTTTACACTATTCACATGCTGCACAAATTCCAAATTTATGTTTAATCACTTTTGTACAATAAATACACTGTTCGGGGAAAAAAGGAATTTGTTTTCACATCACCATATTCTGAGAGAGATTTTGGTTTAGATTTTTTTTATCAAATGAGCTATATTAGAACTTTTTTTATTTTGAGTTTTACTAAAGTTAGAAGAAAATGTTTTTAAAAACAAATTTTTTGGAGGCTTTACCACATTCTGCGATCTGTTTTTTTTTTTTTTTCCACAGACAGAGTTGTCTCAGGGGCTTATTTTTGCTGTACAAGTTGTGCTTTTAACTGGTGCCATTTACTGATCAAAGGGGAAAATAAGTACAGTGGGGAAAAAAGTATTTAGTCAGCCACCAATTGTGCAAGTTCTCCCACTTGAAAAGATGAGAGAGGCCTGTAATTGACATCATAGGTAGACCACAACTATGAGAGTCAAAATGAGAAAAAAATCCAGAAAATCACCTTGTCTGATTTGGCAAGATTTATTGCAAATTATGGTGTAAAGTAAGTATTTGGTCATTAACAAAAGTTCATCTCAATATTTTGTTATATATCCTTTATTGGCAATGACAGAGGTCAAACATTTTCTGTAAGTCTTCTTCTATTTATGGAGGCCACTGTGCTCTTAGGAACCTTGAGCAATGCAGAAATTCTTTTGTAACCTTGGCCAGATCTGTGCCTTGCCACAATTCTGTCTCTGAGCTCCTTGGCCATTTCCTTTGAACTCATGGTTCTCATTTGGCCTGACATGCACTGTGAGCTGTGAGGTCTTATATAGACAGGAGTGTGCCTTTACAAATCAAGTCCTATTAGTTTAATTAAACACAGCTGGACTCCAGTGAAGGAGAAGAAGCATCTCAAGGAGGATCACAAGGAAATGGACAGCATGTGACTTAAATATGAGTGTCTGAGCAAAGGGTCTGAATACTTATGACCATGTGATATTTCAGTTTTTCTTTTTTTGTACATTAATTAGAAAAAAAATGAAATGAAGTTTTTTTAATTTATCAAATGGCTGCAATGAAACAATTTAAATGGGTGTGAATACTTTCCGTACCCACTGTATGGTGTTCTTTGGATGCAACTCCGCATTCTGTATCCTCCAAACACGACGAGTTTTGTTTCCACCAAACAGTCCTACTTTGGTTTCATCAGACCACATGACATTCTCCCAATACTCTTGTGGATAATCCAACTGTTCTCTAGCAAACTTCAGACGGGCCCGGACATGTGCTGGCTTAATTAGGGGACACATCTGGCACTGCAGGATCTGAGTCCCTGGTGGTGTAGTGTGTTACTGATGGTAGCCTTTATTACGGTGGTCCCAGCTCTATGCAGGTCATTCACTAGGTCCCCCCGTGTGGTTCTGGGATTTTTGCTCACTGTTCTTGTGATCACTTTGACCCCACGGGGTGAGATCTTGCGTGGAGCCCCAGATTGAGGGAGATTATCAGTGGTCTTGTATGTCTTCCATTTTCTTATTATTACTCCCACAGGTGATTTCATCACACCAAGCTGCTTGTCTATTGCAGATTCAGTCCTCCCAGCCTGGTGCAGGGCTACAATTTTGTTTCTGGTGTCCTTCAACAGCTCTTTGGTCTTCACCATTGTGGAGTTTGGAGTGTGACTGAGGTTGTGGAAAGGTGTCTTTTATACTGATAACAAGTTCAAACAGGTGCCATTACTACAGGTAATGAGTGGAGGTAACAGGAGCCTCTTAAAGAAGAAGTTACAGGTCTGTAAGAACCAGAAATCTTGCATGTTTTAGGTGACCAAATGCTTATTTTCCACCATAATTTGAAAAATAAATCTTGCCAAATCAGACAAGGTGATTTTCTGGATTTGTTTTCACATTTTGACTCTCAGTTGTGGTCTGATTATGATGTAAATTACAGGCCTCTTTTTAAGTGGGAGAACTTGCACAATTGGTGGCCGACTAAATACTTTTTTTCCCCACTGTATTTGAAACACTGTCGATTTTGCAAGTTTTCCCACCTACAAAGAATGGAGAGTTCTGTAATTTTTATCGTAGGTGCACTTCAACTGTGAGAGACAGAATCTAAACAAAACAAAAAAACAGAAAATCATATTGTATGATGCATAATTAAATTGCATTTTATTGCATCAAATAAGTATTTGATCACCTACCAACAAGCAAGAATTCCAGCTCTCACAGACCTGTCAGTGCTTCTTAAAGAAAAACTCCTATTCTGCACTCATTACGCGTATTTTTTTCACCTGTTTGAACTTGTTACCTGAATAAGAGACACCTGTCCACACACTCAATCACACTCCAGTCTCTCCACCATGGCCAAGACCAAAGAGCTATCTAAGGACACCAGGGACAAAATTGTACATATGCACAAGGCTGGGATGGGTTACAGCACAATAGGCAAGCAGCTTGGTGAGTAGGCAACAACTGTTGGCACAATTATTAGAAAATGGACGAAACACAAGATGACTGTCAATCTTTCTCGGTCTGGGGATCCATGCAAGATCTCACCTCATGGGGTAATGATGATTCTGAGAAAGGTCATGAATCAGCCCAGAACTAGATGGGGGACCTGGTCGGTCATTGACCTGAAGAGAGCTGGGACCACAAGCTCAATATTAGGAAAAATAGAGAGAAAAAGGCTTCAGCTCACTCTTAGGGGGAACTTGAATTAGGTTCCATCAGCGAAGCACTGGATTTAGTCTCTGCCAGACGTGAAGACAACTGATATGAAAAAGTAGGAATCCAGCTTCAAGCATAAAAAAATAAAGTCTATATTTAGTCATTTTAAAATAATAAATGGCATTGTTGTAAAACATCAAATGAAATGTAGTTGGAGATAACAGGTGCGGAGAAAAAAAATATACGAGAAACCGGTTTCTTAAAATGACTAAATAAAGATATCATTATTTTACTCTTGAAGCTGGATTCCTAATTTTTACGTAATTATTTTGTATTTTATTGCATGAAATAAGTATTTGATACAATATTTAATACAATAGAAAAACAGAACTTAATTAAAATTAAGGAGGTCAAACGTTTCCTGTAGTTCTTGCAGGGATTTTGGCCCCTTCCTCCATACACAGTACTGTATATATTACTTGTAGTTTAAAAAAAAATGTTTTTATCACCATTTTCTGAGACCTATAACTTTTTTTGTCAAAGGAAGTGTCTGGGTTTCTTTTTTTTTTTTTCTTAGCGTGCCGAAATGAAGAAGTTTTTACTTGGGGGTACATACAATGTTTTATAGCTTTTTATTGCATTTTTGGGGGAGAAACACTTACTGAAAAAAGGTACCGTAATTAATTTCAATTTCTGTTTCCTTTACAGCATTTACCACATAAGTTCAATAAGATTTTATATTGATACACCAGACTTAGTGATTATTACTTTTGGAATGGGAAAAGGGGTGATTTCAATGCTTGGGCATACGATAGATAGATAGATAGATAGATAGATAGATAGATAGATAGATAGATAGATAGATAGATAGATAGAGAGACATGTAAAAGTTTGCCCACCCCTGGTCAAAATTACTGTTTTTGTGAACAGTTAAGCACGTTGAAGATTAAATGATTTCTAAAAGGCCTACAGTTAAAGATGACATATACACTTTGTATTTTAGGGAATAAAAATGTTGTCATTTTTTTACATTTTAAAAATTGCAAAAAAAATAAAATGGTCCGATTTAAAAATGTGAGCACCCAGCATGACTAGTACCAAGTAGCACCTCCTTTTGCAAGTATCACGGCTTGTAAACACATCTTATAGGCAGCCAAGAGTCTATCAATTCTTCTTTAAAGGATTTTCATTCATTCTTCCTTGGATAATTCTTCTAGTTCTGTGAGATTCCTGGGTCGTATTGCATGCACTGCTAATCTGAGGTAAAGCCACAGATTTTCAATGATATTCAGATCAGGAGGCTGTGAGGGCCATTGTAAAACCTTCAGCTTGCATCTTTTGAGGTAGTCTATTGTGGATTTTGACTTGTGTTTAGGATCATTATCCATTTGTAGAAGCCATCCTGTTTTCAACTTCAGCATTTTTGCAGATGGTGTTATGTTTGCATCAATAATTTGTTGAAATTTCATTGAATCCATTCTTCCCTCCACCTGTGAAATGTTCCCCATGGCATTGGCTGCAACACAACCTCAAAGCATGATTGATCCACCCCCATGCAGAACGGTTGGTGAGATGTTCTTTTCCTGAAATTATGTGCCCTTTTTTCTCCACACATACCTTTGATTATTGTGGTCAAAGAGTTCTACTTTAACGTCATTGGTCCAGAGTACATGTTTCCAAAATGTATCAGGCTTGTTTAGATGTTGTTTTGCATACTTCTGATGCTGAATTTTGTGGTGACTACTCAGGAGAAGTTTCCTTGTGATGACTCTTCCATGAAAGCCATGTTTGTGCAGGTGTCTCTGAACAGTAGAACAATGTAACACAACTCCAGAGTCTGCTAAATCTTTCTAAAGGTCTTTTGCAGTCAAGAGGGGGTTCAGATTTGCCTCTCTAGCAATCCTACGAGCAGCTCTCTCTGAAGTTTCACTTGGTTTTCCAGACGTTATCTTGACCTCCACTGTTCCTGTTAACTGCCATTATCTTAATTACATTTCGAACTGAGGAAAGGGCAACTTTACTATCTTCTTATAGCTTTCTCCTGCTTTGTGGGCCTCCACCATTTTCAGAGTGCTAGACAGCTGCTTAGAAGAAACTAAGACTGCTGTTTTTCCTCACGTTAGTGGAGGCTGGGTTTTAATAACTCTGGAAAATTTGCATCACCTGGCCTTGCCTAACTATGATGGTGAACAAGCCATAACCGTAAGAGGCTAATTAAGGTCGAAAACCTTGGTCAAAGGTATCTGATTACACAAATCTCTAAGGGTGCCCAATGTTTGCATCGGCCTGTGTTCCTTTTTGTAATTTTTAAAATGTAAACATGACATATATATATAATATATATATGTATCTGTTAGAAATCCTTTCTTCAACTTGCTTAACTATTCATAATAACAGTAATTTTGAAAGGGGGTGCCCAAACTTTTACATGCCACTGTAGATAGATAGATAAATATCTATATAAATCTATACATATCTATAGTATATCTATCTATGGCGTGTAGGTAGGATCCAGTGCCAATTAAAAACAGCCTTAGGATGATGGAAGGAGCTTAGTCAGAAAAGGAGGCAGTCAAAACCTCCAATAATATACTACAAAAAAACAGAAGAAAACTCGCACATCCGATCAGAGTAAAGCAAGTCAAGTGTGAACAGGTGCAAGCTGCTATAACTTCATGATATATTAACAAAAAAATACAACAGCATTCTGTACGCACTAAGATGTATGCAAACATTGGATATATGAAATTTGGACTGCATTCCTGCTATATAGATTAGTGTACAGATTGACCAATTCATGAGATCCCATGAGGCGTACCTTTCTTTTACAGTACCCTAACCAAATATTTATCAAACATGCCTCTCCAGGGCTATAAGCCTACACATATAAATGACAGATGGGATAAAAACAATATAAGCTGGCAGGAGCAATGCTCAGTCACAACCTCCAATAGTATAGGCACGTTTGATAAATATTAGGCTAGGGTCTCATCAAAGAAAGCTATGCCTTGTGGGGATGGGCTCTTATGAACTAGCCAATTTATGTGCCAAGTACTTTCATTTTTATAAATATATTTGATATAGCAGCAATGCAACACAAATTTCATATAATAAATAATGTTTGCATACATCTTAGTGCATAGAGTGCTGCTGTATTCCTTTTTTGCTTGTATATGTATATATATATATATATATATATATAACGTTTATTTTATAACCATTTTTTTCATGTGACTTGAACCTACAGTTGTGGCCAAAAGTATTGACAATTCTGTCAGATAATACTCAGTTTCTTCCTGAAAATGATTGCAAACACAAATTCTTTGGTATTTTTATCTTCATTTAATTTGTCTTAAATGAAAAAAACACAAAAAGAATTGTCCTAAAGCCAAATTGGATATAATTCCACACCAAAAAATCATGTGATGCTTCTCTAATTTGTGTAGTTAACAGCACCTGTAACTTACCTGTGGCACCTAACAGGTGTTGGCAATAACTAAATCACACTTGCAGCCAGTTGACATGGATTAAAGTTGACTCAACCTCTGTCCTGTGTCCTTGTGTGTACCACATTGAGCATGGAGAAAAGTAAGAAGACCAAAGAACTGTCTGAGGACTTGAGAAACCAAATTGTGAGGAAGTATGAGCAATCTCAAGGCTACAAGTCCATCTCCAAAGACCTGAATGTTCCTGTGTCTACCGTGCGCAGTGTCATCAAGAAGTTTAAAGCCCATGGCACTGTGGCTAACCTCCCTAGATGTGGACGGAAAAGAAAAATTGACAAGAGATTTCAACGCAAGATTGTGCGGATGTTGGATAAAGAACCTCGACTAACATCCAAACAAGTTCAAGCTGCTCTGCAGTCCGAGGGTACAACAGTGTCAACCCGTACTATCCGTCGGCGTCTGAATGAAAAGGGACTGTATGGTAGGAGACCCAGGAAGACCCCACTTCTTACCCAGAGACATAAAAAAGCCAGGCTGGAGTTTGCCAAAACTTATCTGAAAAAGCCTAATACGTTTTGGAAGAATGTTCTCTGGTCAGATGAGACATAAGAGCTTTTGGGGCAAAGGCATCAACATAGAGTTTACAGGAGAAAAAAAGAGGCATTCAAAGAAAAGAACACGGTCCCTACAGTCAAACATGGCGGAGGTTCCCTGATGTTTTGGGGTTGCTTTGCTGCATATAGCACTGGACTGCTTGACCGTGTGCATGGCATTATGAAGTCTGAAGACTACCAACCAATTTTTAGCATAATGTAGGGCCCAGTGTGAGAAAGCTGGGTCTCCCTCAAAGGTCATGGGTCTTCCAGCAGGACAATGACCCAAAACACACTTCAAAAAGCACTAGAAAATGGTTTGAGAGAAAGCACTGGAGACTTCTAAGGTGGCCAGCAATGAGTCCAGACCTGAATCCCATAGAACACCTGTGGAGAGATCTAAAAATGGCAGTTTGGAGAAGGCACCCTTCAAATATCAGGGACCTGGAGCAGTTTGCCAAAGAAGAATGGTCTAAAATTCCAGCAGAGCATTGTAAGAAACTCATTGATGGTTACCGGAAGCGGTTGGTCGCAGTTATTTTGGCTAAAGGTTGTGCAACCAAGTATTAGGCTGAGGGTGCCAATACTTTTGTCTGGCCCATTTTTGGAGTTTTGTGTGAAATGATCAATGTTTTGCGTTTTGCTTCATTCTCTTTTGTGTTTTTTCATTTAAGACAAATTAAATGAAGATAATAATACCAAAGAATTTGTGTTTGCAATCATTTTCAGGAAGAAACTGAATATTATCTGATAGAATTGCAGGGGTGTCAATACTTTTGGCCACAACTGTATGATTGTTGAATAGCTTGCACAGTATACTGCAATACTTTAGTGACATGTCAGGAAGGGGTTATTGTATAGTAAAATAGAATCAAATAAAAGGAGACGATTAATGAAAGAGTTGTTGGGATTTTTTTTTCCATTTTTGGGGGCTTTTTTGTGTTGAGTATTATTTTAAGACTGAGTATTAGATAATGTTGCTTTGGAAACTCTCAAATAATGAGAGATCCATGACTTAAGGCAAAGCAACTGTTGCATTAAAAAAGACAACCCTGTAGGATTTGTGGTTGCAGGTCCCCATATACTGTATGGTAAGTGGCATGTGATTGCATTACATGACCAGTCACCATATTGTCCTAAACTGCAATAATTCTATGTAGCGGATACCTAATGTTTTTCTGCGCTTTTACATTTGAATGTTACCTTCTGGCACAATAAGCATTTATCTATAAAGATTAATAACCTTCAGGATGACATAACGCAGATGACAATGTAACAGGGATTTTATAAAACAACTTCCAAGTTCCACAGACATTCTTATTGCATAATCTGACCATTAGGGTTAATTACGGTAAATGGAAAACCAAAGGAAATAAAGGCCATAAAATTGGAAGCCTGTGTTGGGCTAATCAGTACATTTGTAAGGATGCCCTCCCTGCTGACACTTGTGGCCTTATCAACTGGGACAAACGGCAAGTGAGGAAGACCTCAAAGTAGATACAGGAAAATGCTGCACAATAAAGATAATAAGACAATAAGACAGCAACATGGAATCGCCTCAGCTGCTTCACGCTTTCCTTATTAGGCACCTGTGAATTGCACAGCTCCATACAGTATAACTAAACTTGCATTATTTCTGGTTTGGGGGGAGGCATCAAATTTTGTCCATGATACACAGTGATATTTCAGTGGCTTTTACAATTGTATATAAAGAAGTCTAAACAGATCTGTCGTCAGAATTCACAATAGAAACTTCATTTTTTAAAAAATAGATATCTTCGACCTGATGGGGCAGTTATACTTACTTGAAGATCCATTTGTGAATGGCTGCATATTCCAGACATTAAAAGGAACCTGCACCATGTCAATGCTATCCATTCTGCAGTCCAGTGGGCGGTTCTATCAGTGACTGACAGCTATCACTGCATACACACACACATACAGTATAAAGCTGTCAGTCACTGATAGGAACACCCAAGGGACTGATAATCCCAGAAAGAGCAGAGGATTAAGTGCATAAAACACAAATTATACTGAATCTTTTCTCCCAAAGCTATATATCAGTCTGCTCTGCTCCCCTTGCTCTGTAACAGGGTGCCTGCAGAGTGGATGGCATTTACATGGTGACAGGTTCCCTTTAAGATGAGTGTTTTATGAGTCCATCTATAGATGAGATAGCTCATGAATCCATGTGTATTCAGTCTCTTCCAACCTACTTAGACTGACTGACAACTGCAGCTTGTATTGATCAGTGTGAGCTCTCAGCAGCAGGGAGGAGGGACACTGAGGAGCTGTCAATCAGGCAAGGGTGAGTGGAGTGTTATACAGCCATGCTGACATTGAGTTTCAAGGTGAATGAATTAGCCTCATCAGGTCTAAGAGATCTATTTAATTATGTATGCAGCTTTTATAGTGAAATCTGAAGACAGATCCACTTTAATGTAATCAAAAGTGTTCTCATTTACTGTCAGCAAAAAAATATCTAGAAGATGAGTAGGAAATAGTACACTAAGGGGAACTTCCCCTAAGTTAAATTTCAGCCATAACAAAGTTGTAAATTATAATGTAAATCTACACCTATTCACACCTGATTTTCTGGTACATGGGAGATCTGCCTAATTCGAGAAGCACAATTTATTAGCAGGTGTGTGACTCCTTAAACATTAGGTACATCCTGCTCCAGCAGTATTTTTATTAAAACCTGAGTATTGAATTCTGGTCCCTCCGTCAGGCGCAATAGATCTGACAGGCACACAGTAATTAGTTTCACTTCTCTCTCCTTGCCCACTTATCAGAAAACCCCACCCCTCCTAGTTATCTCCTGACTCTACAGGCTCTGTGAACCCTGATATCACAGTGACTCAGCAGACCTTCTAGTGAGCAGATATCAACACTTTGGCTTCTCAGGCACATTGCGCCTGATTTCAACACAAATTGAAAGGTTAGTATTTTCTTTTTTTATTCATCACGATTGTGTATTTAGCTTGTTTTATGAAGGATTAATGCTAAGTTAGTGTACATAAGTACTGTTTTCTTAGACAAAAGGAGGGTGGCTTCTAAGGCACATTGCGCCCTAACACATACTCTTTCTCTCTTGCTTCAGATTTTCTGCTGCAATGGCCAGAAAACAGTATGATTCATCTAAACCCCTTCATTTAGAAGAAATGAAGATTTTTTTGTTAGAAGATGATGAGGAAGAACCAGCAGTAACTGAGGATTTAGAGGAATCTAGTGACATTTCATCTGAAGATGAGGTAGCAGAATGTAACACCGATTCTGGAACAGAGCAGGATGGTGATGACACTGATACAGAGGAAACAGACACAGATCTAGCTTATTATTTGGGCAAAGATAAAAATACAAAGGACGTCCCAAGGACGTTCCAGAACAAACACCGACTCTACCACCTTCTAAAAGACGCAGTTGTACTACCTGCTCATTTGTATCTGGTTTCAAAAGGCTTTCTAAATATGACTGCAAAATATGTAAAGAATCAATCTGCCTTTCCCATGCAACTTTCGTCTGCCAGCCTTGCTTTTCTAAGTGTACCTGTGCTGCTTCTGCTGCAATTGAAACCACTGAAGATGAGTAGAAAATAATTAAGTAACATCTAAGTGCAATATCCTTTAAGTTTTTTTCCATAATTTTATATTTAAGCAATAGTTAAGTAAAGATAACTGGAGCCTATTTGGCGGTACTACCGAAAAGTGGTACTTTTAGTTTTAATAAGTTTATGGTTAATAAATGGTTTTTTTTGCATCTGATTTGGTGTAATCTCTTTTAATACATTCCTATGAAGGTCACTGACTACTTCTATAGTCCTGAAATTGAAATATGTAGCTACTATAGGTGGTTTTCTGACCTGTGCTTGTCAGGCACATTGCGCATGAACTGAGGAGAATCTATATTGCGCCTGACGGAGGGTTAATAAGTTTCCTCCAAAGTTAATGGGTTTCATATGCAATGATGAAGCTTTATTTAAATACATCTGAAGAATTCTTTTAAATGTCTGGTTTGATCAATTCTCTATTAAAACAGAGACAAAATGACCACACTGGATTTGGGTAGTTGAAACTTCTAAAAAATGTAAAAAAGTAATGAAGAGGTAGCCGCTCTGGCAAAAAGGCTGGAGACCATTCAAACAGCTGATTGTACTAATCCGGTACTAATGCATCTTAAAGGGAATCTATAATCGGGTTATTGCTACCTCATTTGAGAGCAGCCTGATGTAGGCACAGAGATGCTGAATCCAACAATGTATCACTTAGATTACTGGGTGCAGCCGTTCTCACACAATCAGAGCTTTTAGATTTAGAATGAAGCGGAGCTGAGAAAGCTAGCCCTGCCCACATTAGGATCTATATGTACAAAGTTCATAGACGGTGAGCTCCTAAGTTACCAGACCAATCCGGCAATGTTAATCTCTTAGTGATAAATCATTCATAATTAGTAAACAGCAGCACTTTGCACTTTGACAAGTGACACCTCCCTGAATTCATTGTTTCAGCCTCTATCTCCTGCTGTCTTCAGATTACCTAGCAAAAACCTGCTGACAGATTCCCTTTAAGGACATTGTGTGAATTTAAAAAAAACAAAACCTTTAAATTTAGGGCAAACATATACAATTTAGCCTTAAACCAAATCCAGGGGCATAACTAGAACTGATTGGGCCCCATAGCAAACTTTTAAACGGGGCCCCCTCAAAGACACACCCCCTTCAAGACATTCCCAGAGGTCCATGCGGCAGGCAGCTCTGCAGAGAGCTAATAGACAGCGAGGGCTCAGGGAAGGGGCGGGACTGAATTAGTCTGAAGCAATACATTCTGTGACTGGCTGCAGTCAGGGAGGCGGGCCCAATATGTGCTTCGCTCCGCACAGCAGGCACAGAAATGCAGTGTAGGCTGCGAAATCATAGTGTACATTTTTTTCCGCCGGGGCCCCGGATCCCCTACACTACACTCACCGGGCCGACGGGCCCCCAAGACAGCGTTGGCCACCCACAGCACCCGCCGGAGCGCCACAGTAATGTACTTAATTAAATTGCACTACCGGATAGCACAGGGGTGGACACTGACAGCTTGGGGCCCCTGTGCAAGAAATGTGTCTGGGCCCCCCTCCTTTTATGGCATCAAAGCTATATATATATATACTGTATATATATATATATATATATATATATATATAGATATTATATAGCCACACACATACATGTATATATATTACATAGTCTCCTTTATTATGTATATTGCTGTCCCTTACACAGTGCCCTCTCTTATGTACAGTACCGTCTCTTACATATTGAATTATATAGAGACCTGTTTTTTATTACATACCATCCTATCTTGTTAGCTGAATAATGCAATGATGGCTAATGGAGCATGGGAAAGCTTCCTTTCTAATGGAGGAGCCGATGGACTGGTAGTTTGGTCACCGGCTGCTCCATCAGCAGTCATTTTATATCTAACAAGAGAGGGGACTATGTAATAAAAGAGGGCACTGTAAATAACAAAATTAACAAGAATACACTATGTAAGAGACAGCACTATATATAACAGCAGGGGAAGCTATATAATAAGGGACGGCACCATATATAACTAGAGAGGATGGTACGGAATAAGGGACGTGTTATACATAATAAAAGAGGAAACTATGTAACTAAGGGTGGTGTTATACAGAATTAGTGAGTCTACTTTATACTTAGGGACTGTGTTAGACATAGTGAGTACACTATATACTAAGGGACTGTGTTAGACATAATAAGTGATAATGTCTTCCTCCACCTCCCCCTGTTCCTAAGGCCATTATAAGTCCCCCTTCCTAACATCCCAATCCCCCACACCCCTCATTGTCCTCCTCCCCTCGCATCCCATTATTGTCATCTCCCCCACCCCATCATTGCCCTCTTCACCACCTCCATCATTTTCTTCTCCCCCACCACTATCTTTGCTTTCTCCCCCACCACTCCCATCATTGCCCATTCCACCACCTCCATCATTTCCTCCTCGTCCACCACCCCCATTATTGCCCTTTCCACCACCACGAGTGCATTCTCCCCCACCACCCCATCATCATTTATTTTTCCCCACCACCCCATCATTGCCTTCTCTCCATCACCCCCATCATTGCCTTCTCCTCATCACTCCCATCATTGCCTTCTCCATTATCCCATCACTGCCTTCTCCCCATCACTCCCATCATTGCCTGCTCCATCACCCCATCACTCCCGTCATTGCCTTCCCCCATCACTCCCATCATTGCCTTCTCCATCACCCCATCACTGCCTTCTCCCCATCACTTCCATCATTGCCTACTCCCATCATTGCCTGCTCCATCACCCCATCACTCCTATCATTGCCTTCTCCCCATCACTTCCATCATTGCCTGCTCCATCACCCCCATCATTGCCTCCTCCATCATCCCATCACTCCCATCATTGCCTTCTCCCCATCATTGCCTGCTCCATCACCCCATCACTCCCATCATTGCCTTCTCCTCACCACTCCCTTCTCTCCATCACTCCCATCATTGCCTTCTCCCCATCACTCCCTTCTCTCCATAACTCCCATCATTGCCTTCTCCCCATCAATGCTTTCTTTCCATCACCCCCCATGGCCTTCTCTTCTCCCATCACCCCGGGCATCATGGCCTCCTCTCCTCATCACAGTCTTCTCATATCCGCATCTCCTCCAGGGCCAGGCTAACCTACACACACACGGAAACACAGACACACACAGACACACACAGACATACACACAGACAGAAATACACATATACATACAGACATACATATACACACACATACACACAGACATACACACATACATACACACACACATACACACACAGACATACACATATACATACACACACAGACATACATACACACACATACACACAGACACACACATACATAAACACACATACATACAGACATACACACACATACACACAGACACAAACACATATACATATACACACATACATACACACACATACATACACACATACATACACACAGACACACACATACATAAACACACATACATACAGACATACACACACATACACACAGACACAAACACATATACATATACACACATACACACACATATACATACATACACACATACATACACACACAGACATACACACACATACACAAACATACACACATACATACACACACAGACACACACAGACATACACACAGACATACAGACACAGACATACACACATACATACACACACAGACATACAGACACAGACATACACACACATACATACAGACATACACACATACATACACAAACATACACACATACATACACACACACATACACAGACATACACACAGACATACACACATACATACAGACATACACACACAGACACACACATACATACACACACAGACATACACACATACATACATACAGACACACATACATACACACACAGACATACACACACATCCAAATATAAACACATACACACACAGACATACACACAGACACACAGACATACACACAGACATTCACACATACATCATACACACATACATACACACATACACACACAAGTGACTGACTGACCTGCGGCTGCAGCCACTGTCCAGCCGCGCCACAGGCACAGTGAATGAGACAGTCTGTCTCCTCCTCTCTTCTCCCACAGCAGCAGCGCAGCACAGCGTGACTGACGCTGATATCATCTCACCTCAAGGCTGGCTCCTCTCCTCCTTGCGCCTGACGCTCCACATGGCTAATTTGAATAATTAGCCATGTGGTGCTGGAGGGCCCCCCTCTCCCCTGGGGCCCCCGAGCCGTGCAATGCACAGGCTGCACGGGCGGTAGGTCCGCCCCTGGGGTAGCGCCGATTGGAGTCGGGGACCCGGGCCCCTATATGGGCCGGGCCCCAAAGCAACCGCTTCGGCTGCTACCCCGGTAGTTACGCCAGTGACCAAATCTATGAAGCTTTACAAGTCTGTAAAGTGTCGCTTACATGAACACCGTTACATTTTACTAGGTCAGAGTTGCAGCCTGCTGCCTATGACAGTATGACTAGTAGATAGCACCAGTATGGGCCACATGCTTGCAGACTCTCTAGCGCCTCTGCATAGTATGACATGTATAAAAGGACGTCTGCTACAGTTTTATAGAGATGGTGTAGTTAGATGCCCACAGAAAGGGTAAATAGGTTCTTAAGTTATTGTTGCTCGTGGACCATCTTTGGCCTCATATAAAATGGGTGGAAATTTTGGATCTTAAATGTGTTGCCTAATCTGTTAAAGCAACAAAAAAAGTTTCATTTTCAAGACTATAGGCCAGTGCACAATCTGTGGCCCAAGGGCCGCATGCGTCCCTCAATGCCTTTCTGTACAAAGCTCATCTATTCCATCATAGACATTCCTGGTGGGTGACTGTTCTTGTGTATGTTCCATATTAGAGAGTAGGAGAGTGTTAAAGGGGTTGTTCACTACTATAAAACAAAAACACCTGTACTCAGCTCCCATGCTGGCTCTTTTTCAGCGGTGTCAGCAGTTGCATTGCTGGGGCTCTCATGCGGTCGTTATGACACGTGATCCCTGCACCCAATCAGCACTGGTGTCACTGTCCTCGCTTACGGTAAAACTACAGAAGTGGCCATGTATGAGTGCTGCCATAATCATTGTCAATTATGGGTGAAGGGAAACACTCGACGGTGCCATTGCCTTACATAAACTGCAATGGAGAAAGCTGAATCCATGATCTCTTCCATTATGGATTGTGAATGGAAGAGTAGAGGACCTCCATCCTTCCGATATCTGAGAGTCCTAAAAATGAAATCTGCATCTAATAGATATTTATTTTGTGATGTGTATGATGCTGCATTGCGGCCCACGGGGGTTGTTCAATATGACAATGTGGCCCTCAAGACCAAGAGTGATTGTGCACCACTGCTATAGGCAGTAAGAATGACAGGGGTTAAATATGACCATGAAAGTCTGTTGAGGTATTTCAAGTATCTTGTAGGGCAATTTGCTAAGTGAACTATAGACCAGGGTGAAAAATACTGAGGCAGCGCTGACAGTTTGACATAAACACTTACATTTCCCAGAACACGGACAATCCAAAAATAACTGATAGATTTGAGTTCCTCCTGTCAGCTGCTGCCTCAAGTACTGAGAGAGAAGAGCCCTTAATGGAGGTAAAAATCGGGTCATGGTGGTGGCGAGGCCATGGTTCTCAGCAAAGTAGAGATGCTAAGTACATACGATTGGGTGGACATAACACAATGGTTATCGTGATAGACATACTGATATCTTTAAGATATTTGTAAGCTGTTTCCAGTCATCTCCGTATATTAGGACACATGATGGCTCCCAACAACCAATATCTTCAGACGTTTTCTGAGGGGCCAAGACATAAAGCAGTTGACTACAGTGACTGAACAGTTACAAGGTTTTCTCAATATAATTTTTGGGGATATTTTTTGCAATTGCCACCAACATTATTTATTTTATATTGTGGACATATTAGTGTCTGAAATTGCTCATTAAAAAAAATCAATTGATTTTGCGCTGATTATTTTGGCTGCGTGGTTTTGCCGGTGAAACTTCTGCTCCTCCTCAAAAATCAAGCGGTTGAAATTGCCTCTACTATCAAACATCTAAAAATTGGGAAGGCCCCAGGCCCTTATGGGCTAACGGCACTATATTATAAAAATTTTTCAACAATACTGACTAAACATACTGTAATAGCATGTTAACAGGTCAGCCAATGCCACCAGAATTCTATACAGCACATATTGCAGTATTGCAGTTATTCCAAAGCAACAGAGGGATCCTTTACTCACCAAGAACTACAGACCTATTTCTCTATTAAATCTAGATCTTAAGATATTCTCATCCATAATAGCCAATAGGATCAATAAATGTTTACCCAGCCTCATTCACAAAGATCAGGTCGGATTTATCCCAACAAGACAGGCCCTGGATAATATTCGCAGGAATCTAAATCTTATTCATACCGCCAACAAACAAAAATCTCCCTTGGTCCTGTTGACTTTAGATATAGAAAAGGCTTTTGACACTGTCATCTGGCCATATATGTTCCATATACTGTATAAAATGGGGATTTTGCAACAATTAATTGACTCACTTAAGCTCCTCTATAATAACCCAGTGGCTTACTTGAAGTTACCTTCGATCACACCCAAACCAATAGCAGGGGAACCAGGCAGGGGTGCCCTCTGTCCCCTGCCCTATTCGCTATGGTGATGGAACCACTGGCTCAAAAGATCCGCCTACACCCCGACATAGTGGGCCAAAATGTGGGTAAACATGAATACAAGGTCAGTCTTTTTGCCGACGACCTCCTATTAACTTTAAAGAATCCTCACGTATCGCTACCTAATCTCATAAAAACACTTAATCATTTTGAGGAGGTCTCTGGACTTAAGGTTAATATGGATAAATCAGAGATTATGTTCCTGAATATTTCACCTACGGTTCAAGCTTCCATACTAAGTAATTTTCATTTCCGACACGCAAAGCAACATATCACTTATTTAGGAATTAAACTTACAACGTCCAAATCCACTCTATTTAAATATAACTTTGCCCCTCTCCTTCATAAATTACCGCAAACTCTTTCAAAATGGTCTTCCCCATCCCTTTCTTTTTTGGGAAGGATCCACTCAGTAAAAATGGTTACATTGCCTCAATTTCTATGTTGATTCCGATCCCTGCCTATTCCGATACCTCAACTGACATTTAAAATGAAAAAACTCACACATTCTGCGCTTTATTTGGAACAATAAGAAACCCCGTATATCTCAGTATACCTTGTTTAGACACAAAAGACAAGGAGGACTCTCACTACCGAATTTTGCTCTCTACTATAAGGCGGCCCAGATTGCTCAATTGGCAGCAGTGAACGCTGGACAGCAGGCACCTATCTGGCCACAAATAGAAAACTCTCACATAGCACCTTACACCTTGGAAAGTCTGATTTGGGCCATGGGACCTTTACCCAAAGATATGGATATACACTCGCCATACACCTCTCATTCACTACGTGTATGGAGAACCAATAGATTTCAATTTGCATTGCAGTCTCAACCATCTCCACTTTTAAAATTGTTCAACAATCCCATGTTTCCGCCAAGGGTAGCGTCAAGGAATCACACATGGTGGAAACAAAATAAATTCATTAGGCTGCAAAATTTATCTACTCGCTTTAAACTAATGCCAAAACAAGACCATCACAAAACATCAAGTACCAAGGTCTGAAATTTTTAGGTTAGAACAAATTTTCCATTTTTTACAAAAATTAACTACAAACTTAGCGGACTCTAAACCTACATCTTATTAACTAAAATGTCTATATGACCCACTGGGAAATGGTCTTATATCCTATCTTTACTCTATATTTCTACAACCTAGGGAGTGCTTGAAAATGAAGGTTATGGAACAATGGGAGGAAGATTTACAAATCTCCCTTACACCTCAAAGGTGGTACAAATGCTATGAAAATATAGTAAAAGGTAGTAATCAAGTTTCACTCACTGATATGTCCCTTAAATTGTTTCACAGAATACATTCCCAGTTTCCTACACAGCGTTTAGCATACGGTACCTGGCAATTGTTTCAGGGGTTGCGCTGATGACGGAGACACACTCCACATATGGTGGACATGCCCAATAGTGAAGTCTCTCTGGAAAGAAGTCATAAAATTAATCAACACTGTCCTGAATAAGAAACTACTACTAACACCGACTGTGTTACTTCTAGGGGACAGACCAATCCATGCCAATAACAAAAGGTGCCGACTTATTGATTTTATTACTATGGAAACTAGAAACCACATAGCCAGTAAATGGAAAACTAATACGTTGTCAATATTACAGGTGAAAAAACGAGTTGACCTAATGATGCTGTATGAAAAAATAGAAGCCATTAGATCTGACTCTTTTGATGTTTTCAGAGGTATATGGGAACCTTGGATCCAGGCGCAAAACAATGATGATCTCCCTAGAATGATATCCCTATCCATGTAATATATAAATATAGTTATTATCACTGTTGAACATAGGACATGAAACAAATGTTACACTATTTCTTAATAACAGCATTCATTGTCCATCCCCCCTCTTTCCCCCTTCCCCATTAACTCTAACTTAGGCTAGTTTCAAACTAGCGCATTTTACATGCAGCGCATGGCGCCGCTAAGCCCCGCCCCCTGCCCGCCCCGTCCGGTCATTAGCGCCTACAATCGCACATGGCTGCATGCGAGCTGCACACCCTATCTTTAGCATAGGGTGCGCTGGCTGTGCACTAGTAGGATTTTTGCGTGCGCTGCGCACTTTTGAAGGTGCGCCAAGCGCACCAAAATGCAACATGGTGCGTTCGTCGCACACCGGCGCACCTTCAAAAAGTGCGCAGCACATGCAAAAATCCTACTAGCGCACGGCCAGCGCACCCTATGCTAAAGATAGGGTGCGCAGATCGCATGCAGTTGTGTGCGATAGTAGGAGGAAATGACCAGACGGGGCGGACAGGGGGCGGGGCTTAGCGGTGCCGTGCACTGCATGTAAAATACGCTAGTCTGAAAGCAGCCTAAGTTGTGTTAAGCCTGTTATTCTATAGTTTTATAAAGCTAAGACTATGATAATAAGGATATTGTATATTTTTCCATTTATCCTCTCACATATGTCCCCCTGCGAGGGGACCCTTGTGCTTTGATATCAATGTCTTTCATGTTAAAAGATATTCATGTTTGCAATAAAATCGTTGAAACTAAAAATCAAGCGGTTACTTGTTAAATAATCAGAAAACTGTAGCGGCCGTCGGATTTCAGCCCCATCGTGGCTTTCTCACTACTGTTATATGTCTAAGACTGATGGAGACACTTTTGTTTGTTTCTTTAGGTTTCATTTGGATAAGATGCTTGATCCAAAGCCATGGACTACATATGAATGAAGGCTGAACATAAAGTCTTCCTTTGTGCTCTCTAAAAATGGAGATGCTACGTCGTTCATCTGTGTTTGCTGCAGAAGTTTTAGAGGTTTTCGACAGGTCCCCCACAGATAAAGAGCTGGTAGCACAGGGCAAAGCTTTATGCAGAGACTATATACAGGCCCGACTTCAGCGTTCTGGCCTTGGATGGAGCAAACCAGAACATGGCATCTCTTCTACAGCAAGTGGGCGTATGGCGGAGGTATCTGTAACCTTCCTGAGACTTGGTAGGTATTCTTTAATAATGGGATGCCTGTTATGTTTAATGGAAAAAGGCTTGGCTATCAGGGGAGACTTACCAAAACTTGTCTAGGAAATGTAGTAGCAGTTGCCCACTGCAGCCAGTCAGAAAAAAAAATCTGAAAAAATTGAGTTGATATTTGGTTTGCTGCTTTAGGCAATTGGTTCTTTTTTACCCCCAAGTTTCAATATATCTCTACCATTATCTCAGTCTCTTCCGGAAAAATAGTTTTTCTAAAGAGGCACACTTTTACTACCATAGTCAGTGAGCTTATACGTTGGCACAAGGAGTCCCTGTAGCGCTGTATCACACGTTATGGCATCTTCGTCTGCATGCAATTACACATGCCATATTTTTTTTACTGATTCCCTATCAATTCTACATAAAAAAATCCCTCCATGTGCACATGGTCCTTGCCTCCTCTTATTCTTTCTATTATCAACAGACAAAGAATATCCAGATCTAACATCCACAGAATATACTGACAACTACATGGTCAATGTCTTGTACAACCTGTTCTTTGGTTTCCTTAAATTTTTCACTGTTGACCCTCAGAAGTCTTCTAATTCTAAAAAATGATGGGTATCTAGGAAAATTAGCAGACTGTCTTGGAAAATGCAGCATATCTTCACCCAACCTAACATCTTACGCGCCTTCTTTCTCTTTATGGCTCTCTACGTGACTATGTTTTGCTTATCCAATGGGACATAAACCAGACACCTGTCCGAGGTTGATTCAGTTCATGTTTGTGCATATTTTCTACAGGATATTAAAGTTTATGTTCATACATTCAACCTTTAGTCTTAACAATGTTTCTTGGTATCAGCCATGTCCTCAAGCCTCTCATAATATACAGTACATACAACTGTTTTGTGGATGAGGAGAACATTTCAGCCCCGTTATGAATATACGGACTTTACAGATTTCTACCTACCCACATAGACTAAGGCCAGGTTCAGAAGGCAGTTGAAAACTCACGTAATTCACATCCATAAATTGCAGATGTGACTAGCTCCGTGTGCAGCAGCTACCTACCATTTACATGGACCAAAGTTGTGCATGGTGTGATTTTTATCACACAGACCATAAGTCCACATGGAAAATTGGCCATGTACACAGGCACCTTGGCTATAATGGGTGCATATTCTCTCTGTGTGCTATGCACCCATCAGTATAATATGTTTGTCTGGACGAGCCCTAAGGTCAATTTCAAACAAGAGCAGAACATCCACAAATCCTGACCCGTTGATGCGTCTGAAGACACGAATTGACAGCCTCATAGTTGTGGTCAATCGACCTACAGTTGGTTCCGGACTAGAAGCCGTAGTACAGGTACAGAAATACATCCATATTACACTCAAGAAAACAGGGCTTTAAATAGCTTACAGTAAAATTCCTGGTTTTCTCAAATCACGTAATATTTTCCTCAAGTGAATATAAAGCAAACAGATGGAATTCATTAAGCTTCAATGAGCAATCACTGGGCAATTTCCATGTGATAAACTTAAAAGGGTTTTCCCACGAACAAAAGTTGATTTTACTCAATAGATCTTGGAATAATAATAATTTTCACAATTGGATGTGTTAAATAAAATGTTCCTGTGCTGAGATAATCTTATAAATGTGCGCCTGCTACATACTGTGTAATGGCTGTGCCTGACTGTACAGGAACATGGTCTGATCATACCACATTTCCTGGGCAGGGGAGGAAGCAAAAGAGAGGATACAGACAGGACAGTATGGGATCACAGCTGATTCTTTTTGTGAGGTAAAACATTTCACTGCTTTTTTTGCTTCAAATAAAGAATAATTTGCGATTCCATGCCATAATGACTATATACTTTCTACCCCGCCCAGGAGCTGTGGTATGATCAGCCCATGTTCCTGTACGGTCAGACACGGCCATTACACAGTACACAGCAGGGGAACATTTGTAAGATTATCTCAGCACAGGAACATTTTATTTAAAGCGACCCTGTCGGCAGGATTTTGCTCAGTAACCTACAGAAACTGTCATGTTGCCGCTGTTATATGGATTAAAATGATACCTGGGGTGAAGAAATCCATCTTGTGGTTCTTGTGCAATTGGTGTTAGAAGTATTCAGCTAATGATATGCTCGTGCTCTGAGGCCGGTCTGTAGGCAGAGTCTTATCTGCTTGCTCTAAAGGTACTGTCACACTAGCGATGCACCAGCGATCCCGACAACGATATGACCCGTTCAGGATCGCTGGTGCATCGCTAAGTGGTCGCTAGTGAGCTGCCACACAGGCAGATCTCACCAGCAACATAGCAGCGGTCGGGGGTCGCTACTTACCTGTCAGACGAGGTGATGAAGACGTCCTCCCGCCCGCGTCCACGCGTCGCTCGTCGCCACAGCAGGAAGCTAACGACGAGAAACGGCCCAGGATGTTCTCGCGCGATCAGCGATAACCAGCGGGGGAGCCGGTCGGAGGTAAGTATCACACATAGCGATATCGCTAGCAATATCGCTGCTGCGTCACAAAATCAGTGACATTATAGCGATATTATAGCAATATCGCTTAGTGTGACGGGCCCAGAGAAACCATGGAAAGACCAAGGAGAGACCTGCACACAGGCCGAAGCACAGTCTGTCTCTATGATGAGGAACATGTTTGAGCTTTGGGGCGGCCTGTGGGCAGATCTTTCCTTGGATTCTCTGGCTTAGAGCAGGAAGACAAGAGATTTTTTTTTATTTTATTTTATATGGAGTCTACATTGTTTCTCCAAGCAGGGGACAACCCATTTAAGGTTTGTATTGCTTCACCAAAAAAATTCTTAGTACAAAAAGTCTAGGACCCCAATTCATCATACACATTTTGTCGGAATTCTGGCATAAAACTGTTTGAAATTTAGCAAAATGTTTTCGCAACTCACAGTTACACCAATCCTGGATATTTTAGCTAACTTTTTGAAAAGTGGACGGAGCTTAGAAGGAGGCGCAGTGAACAAGTTTAACAAAATTTACAACACAAAAGCGGCATATATTGCGATAGAGATGTACTCCATTTGCTGATTGGAGTAAACATTTCTGGCGGTGCAGCATGACTAAGGGTGTGTGCACACGCTGCGGATTCTGCTGCGGTTCCGCAGGAACCTGTACAGTACCTTTATAGCCTATGGAAAACAAAAACTGCAGTGCAGACGGTGCGGATTTTTCCGCGCAGTTTTGCTGCGGTTCTCAATCCGCAGAAAGAATTGACATGTCAATTCTTTCTGCGGATTCCGCTGCGGTTTGCCATCTCCTCCATTGAGGAGATGAAAAACCGCAGGGCAGAATCGCAGAGCAATCCGCAGGTAAAACCGCAGGTCTTTTGACCTGCAGACTTACCTGCGGATTTTACAAAATCCGCGTGGCCAAATCTGCACCCCAATCCGCAGCGTGTGCATGTACCCTTAAAGTTACATCAAATTCATTAAGAGGTGTACATGCACGCCTCTTTAGAAATGTGGCACATCTTACTCCAGTGCACTCTTCTTCAAGACTGGGGTACAAAACATCAGTCTTCTAGGCCATAAAGTAATCCTAAGCTTACAGCCCCTTGTCCACAGGAAGATGTGTTGCTGTGAATGATGATTTTTTAAGAAGGCTTAAGACTAATGTGAACCAATGAAGAAGTGTTTTGCTTGTTCTTTATGTGATTCGATAGTTTGTTTTCGCTGCCCTATTTTCGGGAAATGAGAGTTCCTAACAATGTTTGCTCTCTATATTCGCCAAGTGTAACTGGAACTCAATATGACAATTTAAGGAATTACAGATAATCCCAATGTACATGCTTCATTTATTTCATGAAAAGTCCAAAAACCTGAGATGTAGGAACAAACAGGATAGGGACTCTGCCTGATACATATGCACATAAAATCAGATCACAACCAGTGACCACAAATTTCAGTCTCCTTCACCCTTGAGTATATCACATAGTACTGAATAGCACATTGGGACTAATCACATAAAAAGGGAAATTCCATATATTGAAAGTTATTACCTACCCATATAGGATAAGTAATAGCTGGTAGATCGGTAGAGGTCTGAACAATCGGATCCCAACAGATCCTAAGAACGGGGCTCTGAAATCCTTTTAGAACTTCAGGAGAAAAGTATTTGTTTGCAGCTACATCGTATTGAGACAAAAGTTTAGAACTAACTATTTCTCATTATTGATATTGCAGGGGATGAGCTTGAATATATGAGGCCAGCTGTATACCGGAACATTGCCCGTCAGCTGAACATCTCCCTCGCCTCCGAGTCTGTCCTGTCCGATGCTTTCCTGGCAGTTGCTGCAGAGATTTTCTCAGCAGGTAGTAGAGCTGGAAAATGTACATGTGCTATTCTCAGAGTATTCCATATTACTACTACTTCAAGGGGTATTCTGTTCTCAGAAAATTAAGTTTATTTATAAACCGAAACATTCTGCATTTTCTTTACTTTATGTATTAATTCTTCATTTTTTACATTTTATTGGTTAGTTCAAAAGGTAATGCTAGATAGAGGAGGACTGACGTTGCCGCAATGCCTCTGAGAGATGCTGTGGTTTTTAAATTCATTGTTTTCATGCTTTTGCAGAGCATTCGTTACTATTACTACCCACAGGACTGCACACCCATTAAAATTTACCAGTTGGTTTTGCAGGTGAAACAGCTGTTCATTAGAGTGCCTGTTTAAAGGGAATATGTCAGCAGGCTTTTGCTATGTATTCTGAGAGCAGCATGATGTAAGGGTAAATACCCTTATTCCAGTGATGTAACACTTACTGGGCTGTGTTTTGATGTTTCACTAAAATCAGTGTTTTATCAGCGAGAGTTGTGATAAAATCAGAGTTTCTAGATGTAGCAGAGCTCAGAAAGCTAACCCCACCCACACCACAGCTTTCTGTGTACCTTGTCTATTGACAGTGAGCTGCTTATCACAGGGGGTGTAGTTGAACCAGGGCTCATGTGCACAGTGGCCAGGGCAGTGATAATATCCTGGTGCTAAAATATTCATTGTATGGAAATAACAGCACACAGCCTAATAAGTGACTCATTGCTGAAATCTGAGTCTCATCCTCTACATCATGCTACCCTCAGATTGCGTAGCAAAAGTCTGCTGACAAATTCCCTTTAATACAGTGCTCTTCTGATCTGTATTCCAAAGGAGATCCCTGACTGAGCCCGGCTTCTGTCCTAACATCATTCATCCTTTTCAGACATGCATAAACACGGTACAAAGATCTACATCTTTCCTGTATTCTAACAGAAACGCCAACGCAGAGCACTGTATTAATGTGAACCTCGTGGCTCCAGTCTCCGTGGTGCATGTCAATAGTTTTATGTTATTTTATATAATTGGTGTTAGCCATAAAAATGTAATTGCCTGTTAAATCGCTATCTAGGTATGTGATCTGAAGCACACACAGCGTTGTGCCGCACAGAGTCCTTGATTGTGACTTTCTGCCAGTCTGTAAAGTCAATCTACCAAATGGGTTATAGTCAGATGTTCATTTTATTTACAAAGTATTCCTGGGCATTGTGCCACATTCCAAAAGAGAGTTCAACAGTACGACATGTTGGATTTAAATAGATTACTGCAATGTATGCATGCAATATACAGGGCAGTAGTCACAGCTCAAGCGAATACTGAGGGATCGTGGGACTTTTTTTAATAAATGAAAAATCTAATGTAAGGAAATAGAGGCACGCATGCACAAATGCATTTTACGTACATACACACTCTCTATATCTATAGTAGCCTTACTAAATGCAGGCATGAACGGTTTCAACAGTACATAGAAAAAAGTCTACAGACATGTACAGCTGAAACCAGAAGTTTATGTACACTTTATAAAAACACACATGCATGTTTTTCTCAATATTTGACATGAAATCCGAAAAAAAATTTCCCGTTTTAGGTCAATTAGGATTACCATAATTATAAGACTGCGTTCACACGTTGTGGTTTTTTCGCGTTTTTGCAGCGGTTTTTAACGCGTGATTTAGCTACGAAAATGCAAAAAAACAGCATCCCATGCATTCCTATGGGATTCCGCAATAGTGTGCTAATGCTGCGGATTTTCCCGCGGTGGAATCGCATCGCGGAAAAATACGCAGCATGCTCATTATTTTGCGGAATCGCGGCGATTCCGCCCACATAGGAATGCATTGTTCTGCTTACTTTCCGCATGTGGCTGTGCACACCATGCGAAAAGTAAGAACATTTGCGGATGGTACCCACGGTCCGGAGGAGAGGAGACTGTCCTCCAGGGCCTGGGTACCATATCCCTGTAAAAAATAGAATTAAAATAAAAAAATCGGGTTATATTCACCTTCCGGCGTCCCCCGCAGCCTTACCGATGCTCCCGCCAACTCCTGTTCCTAGTAATGCCTTGCGGCAAGGACCTGTGATGACGTAGCGGTCTCACGAGACCGCTACAGTATCGTGAGACTGCTATGTCATCAAAGGTCTCGCAAGGCATTACTGGGAACGGGAGCATCGCAATGATCGGGAACTCTGCGCGGAACGCCAGAAGGTGAGAAACACACAATTTATTTTTTTTTATTATTTTTAACATGAGATCTTTTTACTACTGATGCTGCATAGGCGGCCTCAATAGTAAAAAGTTGGTCACACTCGCCAAACACTGTGTTTGACGAGTGTGACCAACCTGTCAATCAGTTCTCCAAGCGATGCTACAGATCACTTGGAAAACGCTAGCATTCTGCAAGCTAATTACACTTGCAAATCGCTAATTTTTCCACGGGAAAATCGCGGTAATTTAAAATGCGGTTTTCCCGCGGAATGGAATTCCGGAATACCCGCGGTAACTTCCGCGGGAGTTCCGCAATGTGTGCACTTAGCCTTAATATTTGCCAAATACCAGAATAATGAGAGAGAGAATGTTTTAAGGCATTTTTATTACTTACTGCAAAGTTAAAAGTTTACATACACTAAGATCACTATGCCTTTAAACAATTCTGGACTGCCATATGAAGAGATCATGTATTTTGAAGCTTCTGATTTTTTGGCAACATCTGAGTTAATTAGAGACACCTGTGGATGTATTTTAATGCACACCTGAAACACACTGCTTCTTTGTGTAGCATCATGGGAAAGTCTATAGAAATCAGCCAAGATATCAGGAAGAGAACTGTAGACTTGGACAAGTCTGGCTCATCCTTGGGTACAATTTCAAGATACTTGAAGGTGCCTTGTTCATCAGTACAAGGAAGTACAAACAAGATGGGCATGTCCAGCCATCATACCACTCAGGAAGGTGCCTCGTTCATCTTTACAAACAATTATACACAAATACAACATTTGACCCAAGTCATTCGGATTAAGGGCAATGGTACCAAATACTAATGAAATGTATGTAAACTTTTGACTTTGCAATAAGTAATAAACATGACTAAAACATTCTCTCTCTCTCGTTATTCTGGCATTTGGCAAATATTAATAATTGTGGTAATCCTAACTGACCTAAAATGGGAAAGGTTTATTCTGATTTCATGTCAGATATTGAGAAAATCATGCATATGTGTATTTCTATATAGTGTATGTAAACTTCTGGTGACAACTGTACATACGACACACATACAGAGTGCACATATTCACTGCATGCACAGATGGCATACAGGCACACTCATGGCACAGATACACTGCGATGTCTGTACATCAAAGTGTTGGGCACACTGATCCCAATGTGTACACTGCAGTCATAGAATGGTAGAGTTGGAAGGGACCTCCTGGACCATCTGGTCCAACCCCCTGCTCAAAGTAGGATTCACTAAGTCATCCCAGACAGATGTCTGTCCAGCCTCTGTTTGAAGTCTTCCATTGAAGGAGAACTCACCACCTTTTGTGGCAGGGCAGCGCGGGCAACATCATAGCGTAAAAATGATATATAACACTGTTGACTCCAGCACAATGTAATACGGGACACACATTTCTATCGTGTCAAAAGACATAAATACAACATATAGGTTAGGAATAGTGTTTAGCAATAGCAATGAGTGAACGTGCTCAGATAGGACGTTATCTGAAGATGCTCGGGTGCTAACCGAGTGTCTCGGCGTGCTCGTATATTATGTTCGAGTCCCCGTGCCTGCATGTCTTGTGGCTGTTTGACAGCTGCTACATATGCAGGAGTTACCTGTTTTTTAGCCATTTCCTGCATGTGTTGTGGTTGTCGAACAGCCACGAGACATGCAGCCGTGGGGATTCGACTCGAACATATTATTCGAGCACACCGAAGTCACTAGGTTAGCACACAAGCATGCTGAGATAACACCTTATCTGAGCGCATTCACTCATCACTATTTAGCAACACAAACATCAGATGAAACACTATAAAAGATATTTAAATATTACATCCACATTGTCCCAGCAGCAAAGAAGCCTAACTGCAGAATCCATATTCTGCACCTGTATTACCTAGATGTATCTGTATCATGGAACGAAGAAGTGCAAAAAAATACGATAAAATGCATGAAATAGCAATAATCTTACAAGTATAATGTCAATCCATGGAACACCCTAATCCAGGAATCTAAGGCAAGGTTCTTACAACAGCTGAAATATAAAAATGCCTTCACTCCTCCCTTCCGGTGATAACTCATGCAATTATCTGCCAGCGGGAGCATGTGCGCAAAGGGCTGTGTCAAATGGTGGTGGTGGCACCAACAAGTCATTTTGTCTCCCCGATTAATTAAAAATTGATGTTTAATTTTACAAGTGACTACCAATATCTAAAATTAACAATGATGTGATAAATGGCGAAAATCTCTTTTGTATAAAAGGCTAGTTAGTTTTATGAAACCATAGAAATGATTACGTCTGATTTCTGTCATTCTGTCATTCCCCTACTTACCGTACATCACCCACCGGGCATTATCAGACTGTATACATGGTCTCTTTGCTGGCACTTTGTTTTGTTTTTTTTAATGTATATTTCCAATTTATTTTTTCTTTGCTTCTGTAGGAATCACATGGGGTAAAGTGGTCTCACTGTATGCAGTGGCAGCTGGACTTGCAGTTGACTGTGTGAAACAGTCTCAGCCGGCGCTGGTTCTGACCATTGTGGACTGTCTAGGGGAATTTGTACGCAAGACTTTGGTCACTTGGCTGAAGCGAAGAGGAGGATGGGTAAATATATCATTTTTGTTAAATCTTCTACAGTTACTTCCATAATTCTGTTAAAGGGGTTGTCCACTATTAGGACAACCTCCTCTCACTCATAATGTTTGGCCCGCTTAAATTAAAAACCATGCCAGCGATGTCGGAGCTTGCGTTAACCGGAACTGACGTGAGGATGTTATGACACGTCAACCCTGAGCCCAATCAGCGCCTTCAGCCTTATAACAAATCAAGCGGAAGTGAGAGGCTACGGCAGCTCTCGTCTCCTGTTGATTACGGAAACTTCCAAAGGTGGGAGCAGTGATGCCAGCGCTGATGAGGCGCAGGGCTCACGTGTCTTAACAACCTCACGTGAGCACTGGGAACGCGAGCACCCACAACAGAACCGGTAGGTAGGTGAGTATAAGTGTTTTTATTTTATCGAGGCCAAACATTCTGAGTGAGAAGAGGTTGTCCGAGTAGTGGACAACCCTATTAAAGGCTTAGTTTCCTCCTGAGCATTCTCCCTGTAATCAACCTCACTCAAGTCCCTTCTGGAGGCCAGTCTTTTTGGGAAAGATCATGTCTGTGTCAAGAAGTCCACAATTCATCCAATTTCTGCATAACATGACTAGCATATCTCCTCTATGAGCTCTCTCTCTCTGGAAGAGTCCACGGATGAGTGTCATCTAGGTCCTTTTCAAGCCTGTTCTGGTCTGTTCTCCACCGCCCCTTGCTTATCCAGCTCACACTACATTTGGAAACTACATTAGATTCAACTATTTTTCATGCCGGCCTTGATCAGAGGGCGAGGTGTAGTGATGGGCTCCTAAGTCATTAAGAGGCGCCCACCATTTAAAGGGAACCTGTTACCTGATTTGACCGCTCTAAGATGCGGCCACTGCCCTTCAAGACTTATATACAGCATTCTATAATGATGTAGATAAGCCCCCGATCCGACCTGCAAAATAAGAAAAACAACTTTTGTTACACTTACCTGGGGGGGGGGGGAGTCCGGTACGGTCATGTCCGATGGGTGTTGCAGGTCCGGGTCCTCCCATCTTCTTGCGCCGCCGCCCTCCTGTTGCTTCATCACTCCCTGGCATCGCGCTCCTGCGCAGGCGTACTTCTCTGCCCTATTGAGGGCAGAGCAAAGTACTGCAGTGCGCAGGCGCTGTGCCTTTCTGAACTTTCCCGGTGCCTGCGTACTGCAGTAATGTGCACTGCCCTCAACAGTGCAGAGAAGTACGCCTGTGCAGGAGCACGATGCCCGGGGAGTGATGAAGCAAGCAGTAGGACGGCGTCGCAAGAAGATGAGAGGCCCCGGACTCAGACCTGAGACACCCATCGGACTGGACCACACCGGACGCCCCCTCCCCGGGAGAGTATAATAAAACTTATTATTCTTATCTTGCAGGTTGGACAGGGGGCTTATCTACAGCATTATAGAATACTATAGATAAGCCCTGAAAGGCAGTGGCCACATCTTATAGTGGCCAAAACAGGTGACAGGTTCCCTTTAATGAATCAGGCGCCTCACTACAAATCTTACTCCAGTCCCTTCTCATGAATTTAACTAACAGGTGTTGTCATTCCTCCCCCAACCCACCCACTTTGTTAGAGTTGGATGAAAATGGTGTGAAAATCCCAAAAGCTGCTAAGTTTTTGCTCAACTTCGTGTTACACAAAAATGTTGCACCTTTTTACACCAGAATCATTTGGGTTCTATACGATAGCCAAGTTGAAAAATCACTCTCATTAGGAAATGATAGGGGGCATTTATCAAGCTAAATACATGCTTTTTATGAATTTCACCATATTTATGTGTGTTATAGACACTTTTTGTGCCTTGTTTGACAGAGGGCGTAACTTGGCTAAAAAGCAGAAAGGGCAGTGTCCAAACATATAACTCCGCGCTCCAAAAAAATGCACAAATGTTTTGGTGAAAATTTCTGACACACACTAAACCAAATTATAAGCGATTAGACTTTACAGTGTAAAAATGCACCAGATTTACTAAACAGCGTCAACTCATATGGTAAATCTGGCACATTATAAGACTGTCTGGTCTAAGTTGCACTGTCTAAGAATAATTGATGAATTTACCGCAGCGTCTTTGTGCCTATTCTCTGTAGAGTTCATGTTGCAAGTGGAACAAGTCATTTTCATTATTAGCACTAATATATTACCCAGAAATTCTCCAACAAGGAGTATAAATAATGATGGACATTGCAGACAGTGATTGCCACAATGTTTTCTGGATCCCATAATTGCAGGTGATCATAGCTCCAGAGCAAACTGTTCTACTTCTCCAGCACAGGGACCCCCTGATCTTGTAGTAAGAGGACAAATTACTGTCTTTTCCCAGGTCGGTCAAGCCCGTATTAGGCTACTTTCACACATCAGGTTTTCGGCGTCAGGCGCGATCCGGCGTCGTGCCGGAATGCCGGATCCGGCAAATGTTTTGTAAAACCTGATGTGCCGGATCCGGTTTTCTGCCGGATCCGTCTTGTTCTTGACAGACAAAACCGGATCCGTCTCATCCGGTTCATCCGTTTTTCTATCCGTTTTTCGACGGATTACGCCGGATCCGGTTTTTAAAATTGACCCTCAAGGCAGAGTACACTGGGATGACAGAGTGTGAAAGATTTGTGCCCTAAACTTGTGTACCTTCTGTACCAACAGTATATACCTTTGCCAACCAAAGTTGGCTATCTTGTCATGGTCTTACTATTTTTAGCTTTAGGCCACAGGTGTGTACCTGGTTGTGTTTTATGCAAAGTATTTCACCTTTTAACAAAAGTTGTGTACATTGTTAGGAAATCACCAACAATAAACACAACTTTTTAGGTGAAATACTTTGCTTCAAACACAACCAGGAACACAACTGTGGCAAAAAGCTAAAATTTACCCACAGTTATACCTGGTTTTGAATACCTTTTTACCTTTGAAATACCCTGTATTTAACCTTTTTTTTAAACATAGTTCGCCGCAGAAAGAAAAGACAGACAACCATTGTGAAACGATAATTTAACTTTTATTTAAAAATTTTTTTTTTTTGTAAAATGTTTTTAAAGTGCAAAAAACTTTTTTAATAAAGGTTTTAAACCCAATGGGCATTTTTATTAAAAAACACACATTACAAATCTGTGTAGTGTGGGGTGGAAATACTGCTGGAGGGGCTGCGGGACACTTCGACACTGGGTGTGTGGAGAGAGGACTGGGATCGTGGTGGGGAAGGAACAGTTAGAGGTGAAGGTGTGGAAAAAACTACAGAATGGGTGGACATGTGGGAGGCAGAAGAGGTGGTGGGCGGTGGAGTGGAGGGTTGGGCAGGGACTGTAGGAGCAGATGATGTTGATGGAAAGTTGTATGGGGAAGGAGTTTGGTACGGGGAAGGAGTTTGGTATGGGGCAGGTTGCTGGAAGTGGGGAGATGTCTGGTACTGGGGAGGTTGCTGGTACTGGTGAGGTTGCTGGTATGTAATAGGAGGGGGAGGATGGAAAGTGGCTGGAGGGGGTGCAGATGTAATAGGAGGGGGAGGATGGAAAGTGGCTGGAGGGGGTGCAGATGTAATAGGAGGGGGAGGATGGAAAGTGGCTGGAGGGGGTGCAGGTGGAGGAACTACAGTGGTGGGAGGTGGAGGTTGGGAGGTAACCTGCTGTAGAGCACCGTGGCACGAATGCATTACATGCATCTGCTGGGTAGGAGATAGTGTTGCCATGCGCTCCACAACAGACCTGAAAAAGGTGTGGTTTGGCGAAGATCTTGCTTCTGAATGCATGGTTTGCAGAAGTGTCTTCACCTCCAGAATGCTGGAGTTGATCTGCTGAAAGCCTGCGGAGATTTGCTCTGACAAGACTTTTAGACAGTTCTGGAAAGATGCATTCAGATGCAAGAACTCTTGCGCATAACTCTTTTCCTGACCCCTCTGCCGCTGCCGCCCAGTACCCGCAGGTGTACTAGAGGTGGCAGGGGCAGAAGGGTGGGGTAAAGGGAAAGCGATCTCCTCACCAGCAGCTTCATGTAATGTAGGCGGCCACGATGCTCCTGTGCTGGTGGATGGGACAGATGGGTCGAATGTGTGGGAAGGCTGGGAAGGTGCAGATGTACCGGGGCGGTCGAAGTGTCCCTCGGTGCCGGTCTCCTCAGGGATCGCCTCAGAAGGGTCCAATCGTGCAGGCTCCCGAGTGCTGCTCACCGTGCTGTGGAATAAAGAGAAAAAAAAACAATTAAAATACTGACATGGTATGGCCCTGGCAGAAAAAAAAAAGTTACATCTAACATTTTTTTTCACATGTGGTGTGTAATATTTACCTTCTGGTGAGCATTGTTTCACGGAGGAACGACAGGGCTTGTGCGTACTTGTACTTGCTCCTGCGTCCTCCAGATCCACTCGGGGCCCGCATCTCTTTATTGAACTCCTTCTTGAAACGATCCCTCACAGACCGCCACCAATTCACAATTCTGTTCCCTGAAACGAGAAAGGAGTGGTTAGTATACAACATCAGTGTTTCACAAACTCCAGTCCTCATGGTCCCCAGGTGTCATGTTTTCAGGATTTCCATAGTAAATAGAAATCCTGAACACATGATCCGTGGGGACCACGAGGACTGGAGTTCGGGAAACACTGGTTTACATCAAGCAACCGTTACTGTATATACTTACGCTCTTTAATCTGGTCCCGAACATCGAGGTCCTCCCAGCGGCCCACAAGGAGTGAACAGATTTCCTCCCAGAGTCGTCGGGTAACGATAAGGTCAGCGTGGCGGCGGTCAGCCATATTCCAGAGCGGCTCCCTTTGTCTGACGAGATCGATGAGGTGGTCCACATCGAGTCCTCCATCCTCACCGTCAGAGTCGGGAGCACGCTGTGAAGGCTGTTAAAGAAAAAGACAAAAATAACATTAGCCTCCACAAAAGAAATGAAATAAAAAGTGCAAAAAAACAAAGCAAAAATATTTATACTTACACGCTGGTGACCGCCGCGTTGCTGTCGCCGACGACCCTGGGAGGCACTGCGAGGACCTCTTGGCCGAGCACCAGATTGGGAAGACTAGAGAAAAAAACAAAAAATGTTATGTCTTTGGATGTAGGCATTTGTTTGCTGTGTGTGGTCTGCAGAACATTGTTTTCTATGTGTTGTGTGTAGTGTGATGTTGTGTTTCTGCGTTTGATGCAAAAAACTTACCAATTGTAAGCCCACTCCAGGTGTCTGTCCACCCCTTCCTTCTTCTTCTGGGAGCTCCTCTTCATCTTGTGATTCCTGTTTTGAAATAAAAGGCAATGCATAGACATATATTACAGAGATGATGGATTTTGGAAATAAAAACTTACCGTCAAACGCTGACGATGCGAGGGAGGGCTCCCAGAAGAAGATGTGCTGTCCTGTTGATGGCCAGACTCCATGGCTGTGGGTATTGCTGCTGCTGTTGCTGCTGCCAGTGATGCCATTTCTGCTGCTGCTGCATCTCTTTGGCGGCTGTTGAATAAAGAGAAACAAAGGGCCAATGAATATCTTGATATTCCATGGCCCTAGTTTGGAGGAATGGGGGATTTGATAATTACCGTCTCTCATCTGCTGCTGGACTCCCCTCCTCAGCATGTTCCATTTGCTGCTCCATTTGGGGTAGTGCTGATGGTGCTGCTGCTGCAGATGTCTGCTGCCTTCTCCTGCTCCTGGTTCTTGGCTTGGGTGGCATGTTGGGTGTGGCTGAGGGTCCCATTGTCTTGCTTTTATATATCTCCTGTGGGCAGAGCTACTGAGCATGCTCAGACCAAAAAACCGGATCCGGCGCATTGCGGCGCTCATAGGCTTTCATTGTGTGAAAAAGCCGGACGCGCCGGATCCGGCGTGTCCGGCTTTTTCGCCGGAGACAAAAAACGTTACAGTAGCCGTTTTTTCCAGACACCGGATCGCGACACATTGCCGGATCCGGCGAAAACCGGATGAAACGCATGGCCATCCGGCGCGATCCGGCGCAAATGCAAGTCAATGGGGGGGGGGAAAACCGGATCCGGCATTGCATTTCGCCGGATCCGGTTTCTGTCAAAAGCGCCGGATCGCGCCTGACGGCGAAAACCTGATGTGTGAAAGAGGCCTTATAGTGGATCCCAAGAGGAGAAAGGGAATATGGGGACGGCACAATGTGGGAGGCCAGGTCTGCCCATTGTTAAAGTCAAACTTAGTAGCTCTCAGGCAGCAACTGGTGGGTTGTAGTCATGATGGCGACCTCAATGGCACACACACATTTTATTACTTGTGACCATTTTATCTGCACCATCTATTTCAAGTTTTGAAGCTCCTTTCTGTAAGTGCACATCCAGGCTGATCCCAGGCTCCAGATTGTTTGGCTTACTAGTCATCTCCACCTACAAGTTGAAAGATTTCCAGTTTGGCCGCTATTACTATTCATCTCCCACACACATGTGTCAATGCATCTGTTCATGGGCATCCATGTGACTTACAAAATATATCGAATAATTTACAAACTATCATATAATACATTAATTTTCACACAAACAGTGCAGCACTTCATTCATTAATTTCTTGACCCGTAGAATAGACGTATTTGTCACAAAATCATATTTTTTTTGCTGCCATCCTTATTTTACCTATTCTATGGAATATCCAATAGTCTGGTATGTCTCAGACACACTAGTTGTCTTGAATTTATATCAGATCTTTACTTTTTAAGGGAATCTTTTATCAGGTTTTTGCCACCCAACCTGAGAGCAGCATATTGTAGAAACAAAGACCCCAATTTCTGTGGTGTGTCAATTATTGGGTTGCATGTTGTAGTTTTGATAACATCAGTTTTATCAGCAGGAGATTATCACTAGAGGACTATTACATCTACTGCCATGTAGTCCTCCATATTCATGAGCTCTGTATATCCCCACCCGCAGCACTGATTGGCAGATTTCTGTGTACACTGTACAAGGACAAAAAGCTGCCAGTGGTGTGGGCGGAGCTATACACAGCTAAACATTCAGAGCACTGCTAGATCTGCAACAGAGAAAACTGTGATTCTATCACAACTGCTGCACCCAGTGAACTAAGTGATACATCAATGCAGTAGCGTAGCTACCGGGGGGGCAGTGGCCCCGGGCCCCGCGCTCTCAGGGGGCCCACCCGGCGCTACGCTACAGATGCACTTTGCGGCAGAGCAGGGAGAGTCTGGCCGCTATGGGCCCCTTAGCAGGCGGGGGGGCCCGGTGCCAGCAGTGGGCCCCCTGCCCGTCATCGCAGGGTCAGCGGTGTCAGCTACATGCCGACACAGCTGACCGCATTGATGACAGAAGGAGTGAGCGCTCCTTCTCTCATCATCCCCCTGTCAGCGTCTGACGTCACCGACGCCGACACTGACAGGGGGCGCGATGACGTCAGTACCCGGCGCCTGCAGTCGCAGATAAGCAGGATCAGCGCAGGAACCAGGAGGAAGAGAGGTATTTAGTTTATGGGGAGTGGTGCATTATCCTACAGAGGGTGGCTATGGTGGTGCATGTGCATAGGGTAGCTATGGTGGTGCAAATACAGAGGATGGCTATGGGGGTGTATATGCATAGGGTAGCTATAGGGGTGCATATACAGAGGATGGCTATGGGGGTGCAATACAGAGGGTGGTTATGGGGGTGCATATACAGAGGATCGCTATGGGGGTGCATATACAGAGGGTGGCTATGGGGGTGCATATGCATAGGGTAGCTATGGGGGTGCATATACAGAGGATGGCTATGGGGGTGTATATGCATAGGGTAGCTATAGGGGTGCATATACAGAGGATGGCTATGGGGGTGCAATACAGAGGGTGGTTATGGGGGTGCATATACAGAGGATCGCTATGGGGGTGCATATACAGAGGATCATTATGGGGGTGCATATACAGAGGATGGCTATGGGGGTGCATATACAGAAGGTGGCTATGGGGGTGCATATACAGAGGGTGGCTATGGGGGTGCATATACAGAAGGTGGCTATGGGGGTGCATATACAGAGGGTGGCTATGGGGATGCATATACAGAGGGTGGCTATGGGGGTGCATATACAGAGGTTGGCTATGGGGGTACATATACAGAGGGTGGCTATGGGGTGCATATACAGAGGGTGGCTATGGGGGTGCATATACAGAGGGTGGCTATGGGGGTGCATATACAGAAGGTAGCTATGGGGGTGCATATACAGAGGGTGGCTATGGGGATGCATATACAGAGGGTGGCTATGGGGGTGCATATACAGAGGGTGGCTATGGGGGTGCATATACAGAGGGTGGCTATGGGGGTGCATATACAGAAGGTGGCTATGGGGGTGCATATACAGAGGGTGGCTATGGGGGTGCATATACAGAGGGTGGCTATGGGGGTGCATATACAGAGGGTGGCTATGGGGGTGCATATACAGAGGGTGGCTATGGGGGTGCATATACAGAGGGTGGCTATGGGGTTGCATATACTACAGAGGATGGCTATAGGGTTGCATATACTACAGAGGATGGATATGGGGGTGCATATACAGAGGGTGGCTATGGGGGTACATTATACTGTAGAGGGTGGCTATGGGGATACATTATACTACAGAGTGTGGCTATGGGGGTGCATTATACTACAGAGGGTGGCTATGGGGGTGCATTACATTATAGAGGCTGCCTATGGTGGTGCATTACACTACAGAGGCTGTCTATGGGGAGTGCATTACACTATAGAGGCTGCCTATAGGGGTGCATTACACTACAGAGGCTGCCTATATGGAATTCATTATACTATAGAGTCGGCCTATGGGGAGTGCATTATGTACAGTACTAGCATTATTACGTTCTAGGGGACAAAATGTGGGCACTGTTTTCTAGGGCACTTGCACCCGGCCTTAGTGTTTTCTAGAGGGTTGCTTTAAAATTTAGAGGTCACACAGGGCCACACAGCAGGTGCATTAATAGGGTCACATACGACAGCAGCGGATCAGCATTGGGGCATCAGCAGAATGAGGAGTTTGTGCAGGTTGGGGATAGTCCCGTTTTGGACAGTGCCGAAAATGTGAGAAGTGAAACATGTCTTTGTTGTATTCTCTGTAGCCGAGTCCTGGCTGGAGAAGTTGTCATGTCGGTCTGGGCCAGATTGAAAAGACGTGAAAAGTGAACGGTTCCTTCAGAAAGAACGTCAGCGGTAGATTATTATCTGTAGCTGTGCTGTGATCTCTTATACAGTATGTTCTGTAGGACGGGTATCTACCACTGACCATATGGCGGTAATATCAATGTTGGTCTTTATATAGCAATTATTTTCAGTAACAGCGCGGTCATCTGCTGAGGTTCTCCTCCACTATTAAGGTGCGTCACCCAGTTATAATCAAGGTTACCTGGTTAGGGGCCCACTCAAAAGTTTCGCCCCCCCTGAACCAAAACCCTAGCTACGCCTCTGCATCAATGGAATCAGAGTCTGTCTTTACATCATGCTGTTTTCAGATTACAATACAAAAACCTGCTGACACATTCCCTTTATGACCAATGACGTACATAGCACGTCATGAATGGGTATCAGTTCCAGGATTATGACGTGCTATGTCCATCATGACAATACTTCTACTCAACCAACGAAAAAGCAAGTCCCCACTCAGGTGCGTCATCTGTTAACAGAAATATAGGACGCTTCCACATTACTGGTAGCTCAAAGGCTCTGGAAAAGTGATGTGGCTCCCACGAAAACAAATACTTCAAAACCTGCGCTCCAAAATCCAAATGCCCCTCCGGTTTGAACCCAACAGTGTGCCTAAACCGCAGTTAGCCTCCACATCTTTGGCATTACTGCAGCAAGGAGAGCCCACTTAATTTATGGGTGCGTGCCTCCAGAAGCAGGAGCTGGGCATAATGTACGGGCACTACAATGGCAGATTTGCATTTTCACTCACCAACATCCACTGATGCTTGTTTCTGGAAAACACCCATGGAGTCAAAATCATCACTACACCTGCAGATAAATTCCCAGAGGGCTGTAATTTCAAAATTGGGGTCAATTGAGGGGGGGGAGTCTGCTCTTCTGGCATTTAGGGGCTCTGTATATGGAGAGTCCATAAACTATTCTACTAAAATCTGTTCTGTAAGAGTCAAATAGCGCTCAGTCCCTCCCGAGTCTCACTGTGAGGCTATGAGCACTGTACAGCCACATATAAGGGATTGCCTCATTCATGAGAACTTGATTAACACATTATGTGGTCATTTTTACCTATTTCTTCTTGTGAAAATGTAAAACCTGGAGCTAAAGGAACATTACAGTTGTAAAAATTTAGTTCTTTTTCTTCATCGCTCAATGGTATAAAATTTTGTGAAACATAATAATAATAATAATAATAAATTTTATTACTATAGCGCCGACATATTCCGCAGCACTTTACATTTCAGAGGGGACTTGTACAGACAATAGACATTACAGCATAACAATAATCACATATATACTAACAGATGCCAAAAGGAATGAGGGCCCTGCCCGTAAGATTACAATCTATGAGGAAAAAAAAGGGAGACATGAAAGGTGGGTGGTAACAGTTGCCCTGATTGTATGGACCAGCCATAATGTTAAGTGTGTAACAGTACAGACGCAGAGGGCTAATGGATGCATAAAGCATGTGGGAACATGATACGGGGAACCTGGTTATGGTAAAAACTTTTGGCTGTGCCACATAGGGATAGATTAGGTTAATGTGTTGAGGCGGTAGGCCAGTCTGAATAAGTGAGTTTTCAGGGCACGCTTAAAATTGTGGGGATTGGGGACTAATCGTATTTACCTGGGAAGTGCATTCCAAAGAATTGGTGCAGCACGTGTATAGTCTTGGAGACGGGAGTGGGAGGTTCTGATTATTGAGGATGCTAACCTCAGGTCATCAGCAGAATGGAGGGCGCGGGTAGGATGGTATACTGAAACAAGGGAGGAGATGTAGGGTGGTGCTGAGCCATGGAGAGCTTTGTGGGTGAGGGTAATAAGTTTGTACTGGATTCTGGAGTGGATGGGTAACCAGTGTAATGACTGGCACAAGGTAGAGGCATCGGTGTAACTATTGGCGAGGAATATGATCCTGGCAGCAGCATTCAAGACAGATTGGAGAGGGAGACCGATTAGAAGAGAGTTACAATAGTCGAGATGAGAATGAATAAGAGAAACAGTAAGAGTTTTTGCCGAGTCAAAAGTAAGAAAAGGTCGAATTCTAGAAATGTTTTTGAGGTGCAGATAACAAGAGCAAGCCAGTGATCGTATGTGGGGGACAAAGGAAAGCTCGGAGTCAAGCATGACCCCAAGACAGCGGGCATGTTGTTGGGGAGTAATAGTGGAACCACACACGGAAATGGCAATGTCGGGTATAGGTACATTAGTAGCGGGAGGAAACACAAGTAGTTCATGTGGTGTCAACATGATCACTGCTCCACTAGGTGATTTCATTAAGAGGTGTAGTTTATAAAATGGAGTCATTTATGGGGGTACAGCTGTCCTGAAACCCTTGAAGCTCTGGCAATGTGACATGCCACCTGCAACCATTCAAGGCATATTTGGACTCTTATGGCGCTTCTTCCCTTTTGAGCTTTCTACTGTGCCTAAAAAGTCGTTTTTGACCACATATGGGTCACTGCCGTACTCAGGAGACATTGCATAATAAATTTTAGGTTTCCTTTTTCTCCTGTTAACTTTGTGAAAATGAAAAATTTGGGGCAAAAAAATAATTTTAATTTTCACAGCACAATGTTTTGAAATTCCGCAAAGCACCAGTAAGTTTAAGATGCTCAACACACCTCTAGATATATTCCTTGAGGGGTGAAGTTTCCAAAATAGGGTCACTTGTTGGGGGTTTCCACTCTTTAGGTACATCAGGGGCTCTCCATATGCGACATGGCGACCAATATCTATTCCAGACAATTTTGCACTCCAAAAGTCAAATAGCTCTCCTTCCTTTCGGAGCCCTGCCATGCACCCAAACAGTAATTTTCCACCACATATGGGGTATCAGAGTACTTAGGAGAAATTGCAAAACAAAGTTTGGGGTCCATTTTCTCCTGTTACCCTTGTGAAAATAAAAAAATAAGGCTAAACAACATGTGGGAAGAAAAGTGATTTTTTTTATTTTCACGGCTGTACGTTATAAACATCTGTGAAGCACATGGGGGTTCAAGATGCTCACCACACATTTACATAGATTCCTTGAGTGGTCTAGTTTCCAAACTCTGCTAACTTGTGTGGGTTTCCACTATTTAGGCACATCAGGGGCTCTCCAAATGCAACATGGCGTCCGTTTTCGATTCTAGACATTTTTGTGTTCAAAAAGTGAAATGGTGCTCCTTCCCTTTCAAGCACTGCCATGCACCAAAATAGTAGTTTTCCCCCACATATGAGGTATGGGTGTACTCAGGAGAAATTGCACAACAAATTTTGGGGTCCATTTTGGGGCTAAAGTAAAATTTTCATGTTTTCCATCCACATTGCCTTAGTTCCTGTGAAGCACCTGAAAGGTTAATAAACTTCTTGAATGTGGTTTTGAGGACTTTGAGGGGTTCAGTTTAGAATAGTGTCACTTTCAGGTATTTTCTTTCATATAATCCCCTAAATGTAATGCGGACCCAATATAAAAGGTTTTGTAAATTTTGTTGGAAAAATGAAAAATTGTTGATAACCTTTTAAATCTTCTAACTTCCTAACAAAAGGAAAATTAGATTTAAGAAATTATGCATATGTAAAGTAGACATGTGAGAAATGTTATTAACTATTTTGTGTGGTATAACTATCTAATTTAAGAGAAAGTTTGAAAGCTAATTTTCGAATTGTCAAATGTTCGATATTTTCATAAATAAAAGCAAATCATATCAACCAAAATTTACCACTAACAGGAGGTACTACATGTCCTGAAAAAACAATCTCAGAATCACTGGGATTTGTAGAAGTGGGTCGCCATCCCAGGGCTGTGGGGTACTCGGTACCGGGCCCGATGAGCTTCAATGGGAGATGTCACGGCAGCTGGGACCCGGCCCGTGGCCCGGGGCGCCCATTGTAAAAGGAGTTGTTGCAGTGTGCTTATAGTGATGAAAGTTTATGAGTGATTTGTGACGCCACCTGTGGTGTTCAGCAATAGAGATGTAAGCCGACGCTGCAGACAGATCCTCTGGGACAGATGGTGTGGTGCAGCAGTGATGTTATAGCCCTCCACAGGCAGGGCTGTAGTCCCAGGGCAGTGTAGAGACGCATTGCAGGAATGGTGCGGTGTAGGCGCAGGAATGAGTGGAGGACACCAGGGCATGTAGTCCCAAAGCTTTACTCACAGTCTGTTGTACAAACAGGTGCCTGCCTCCGTGCCGTGTCCTCGGGGTCAGGGACTCAGTCAACCTCCAGGCCAGATGGAATACTCCTTTCCAACACTCCGCCAACATGTGCCTTTCTGAACGTCTCCTCTTATAGCGCCTTTAAATGAAGTTCTCCTAGTACTGAGTTACACTGGAGTTCCTCATGTCCGATGTTCTTATGAACTCTACTTGTACGGCAGACAGCTGCTTCGGGGACTCCTTGTACTAAGTCCCGGCTCACTATCCAGTTGCTGTTGTGCCCCCAAGTCTTGTGTGGGAATAAAGCGGTCACTACTTCTATTCCTCCGGAGTCTGCTGCAGGACCATTAGTATCCATACAACTTCGGGGACCGGACCCCGGCCTTGCGCTTAGAACTTCTAGGAAGGGTTCTCTTCTAACCCACGTCCTCTGCTCTCTTTTACTCCTCACATTCCGTACTAATCTTTCTTTCTATGGAAAATCAGGCTTTCAGTCTATGTTGCTCTCTCTCTCTTCCTTTCCCGTGCCAGCAGACCCAGGTCACTGGGATCTGCTGCAGCACTTCCATCCATCTATCCCTCTCTCCAGGGATCTTCTTCTCTCTCCTTCCTCAACAACTGACTCCTCTCCCAAACTCTTCCCGCTCTCTTTAATGTAAACTAAACTCCACCTACCACCCAGCACGTTTCGTGTTCCAAGCAGGGAGCCACCAATGGGTGCTTTGCTACACTCCAAGCAGGGAGCCGCCGAAGGTGCTTTGCTACACTACTTTGTGGTGTGGGGTGCAGGTGTTGGAGTGGGGTCAGGAGTCTCAACCTTACCTGGATGGTGGGGTACCACACCTCAGGAGGAGGTGCAGTACCCCTGTGGTGACTGAGCCTCAGGGGTGCCACAGAAGCTTTCCAAAGTTATCACATAAAATGACACTGGTCAGATCTGGAATATGAGGCTTTATCCTACAAAATGGCTTGGTCTTTAAGGAGTTATAGAAAAAAAAAGTGCAAAAATCACCACTTTTGACACGTTGAAGGTCCTCTTTAAAGGATGGAACAGGTTAAAGAAGGGAATTGTTATATTTTCCAAAAGAAAGCAGCACATTTCTTTACCATTCATATAATGTCCGGGTCAAACTGGCAATTCTGCAGCAGATAAAATAGGGATTTCATCAAAATGAAAGTAAGCAAGCATCTCAGTAAGTGATACATGGCTGGAATCAATGTCTCTGCCCCTACATTATGCTGCTCTCAGATGGGGTAGGAAAAACCTGGTGATAGATTTCTATATAAGAACCGGACATGTGCTGGCATATAGGCAGCTGCCTAGAACCTCCGCTGCCCCAGGCGCCCCCAGCCAGTGGCGTGTAGCTAATAGCAGCAATATGAGTACCACATCTCCATCACAAGTTGGATTCAGATAAAAGTCTGACTTTTTTAATGCAATCTCCCACCATATCTGTAGAAACTGATTACTTCTAATGTCCACAAGGACACGTATAATAACAGGTACAATCATGGGTGGACATACCGCATGTGCAGCTGCACCAGGGCCCAGAGATGGAGGGGGGCCCCTGCAGTGCGGCTAATAATGAGGGCAATCTGGCCTGTTTCTCTGGGCCCAAGGCTCTGGGGGGCCCCTTGCCAGATTGCCCTCATGTGCGAGCGATCCCTGCAGCTCTGCTGCCTACAAGAGAAAATAGCAGCGAAGCGGAGCTGCAGGGATCCATCCTACTTCCTACATGGCGCCCGTGCTTCCGCTCACACAGCAGCGCTGCTGGATGACATCATCATTCAGTGGCCGGCTGTGGCAGAGAGAGGAAGCGAGGGCGCAGGTGATGCTGCAGGAGTGCCTGCGGTGCGGACAGGTGAGAGGTGCTGTGTGTGTGCATGTGTAGCTCTGGGGGAATGTGCAAAGAGGTGAATGGTGCTGTGTGTGTGTAGGTGGAGGAGAGGGCAATGATGGGGGTGATAGGGAGAAGGCATTGATGGGGAGAAGGCAATGATGGGGTGATGGGGAGAAAGCAGTGATGGGGAGAAGGCAATGATGTGGGTGATGGGGAGAAGGCAATGATGGGGGTGATGGGGGATGAGGCAATGATGGAGATGGGGAGAAAGGAATGATGGGGTGGTAGGGGAGAAGGCAATGATGGCGTGGTGGGGGAAAAAAGCAATGATGATGGGATGGTGGGGGAGAATGCAATGATGGTTGTGGTGGACAGGGCAATAATGGGGGTGGTGGAGGAAGACAATGATGGGGTGGTGGGGGAGGATGACATGATAGAAGTGGTGGAATGGGCAATAATGGGGGTGGTGGAGGAAGACAATGATGGGGTGGTGGGGAGAAAGCAGTGATGGGGAGAAGGCAATGATGTGGGTGATGGGGAGAAGGCAATGATGGGGGTGATGGGGGATGAGGCAATGATGGAGATGGGGAGAAAGGAATGATGGGGTGGTAGGGGAGAAGGCAATGATGGCGTGGTGGGGGAAAAAAGCAATGATGATGGGATGGTGGGGGAGAATGCAATGATGGTTGTGGTGGACAGGGCAATAATGGGGGTGGTGGAGGAAGACAATGATGGGGTGGTGGGGGAGGATGACATGATAGAAGTGGTGGAATGGGCAATAATGGGGGTGGTGGAGGAAGACAATGATGGGGTGGTGGGGGAGGATGAAATGATAGAAGTGGTGGAATGGGCAATGATGGGGTGGCAGGGGAGAAAGCAATTATAGAGGTGGGGAGAAGGCAATGATGGAGGTGGTGAAGAGAGCGATGGGGTGGGGAAAGGACAATAATAGGATGCGGGGGGGAGGAAGGGGGAATTATAATGGACTTAGGAATAGGGGGAGGTGGAGGAAGATATTATTATCGCTTATCATTTCTAACACAGTCCCTTAGTATATAGTGTACATACTTATTATGTATAACACAGTCCCTTAGTATATAGTGTACATACTTATTATGTATAACACAGACCCTTAGTATATGGTATACTCACTAATTCTGTATAACGTATATAGTATACTCACTAATTCTGTATAACACCATCCTTAGTTACATAATTTCCTCCTTTACTATGTATAACACTGCCCCTTATTACGTACCATCCTCTCTAGTTATATATGGTGCTGTCTCTTACATAGTGTATTCTTGTTAATTTTGTTATTCACAGCGCCCTCTTTTATTACATAGTCCCCTCTCTTTTTAGATATAAAATGACTGCTGATCGAGGAGCCGGTGACCAGACTACCAGTCCATCAGCTCCTCCATTAGAAAATAAACTTTCCCATGCTCCATCAGCCATCATTGCATTATACAGCTAACAAGACAGGACAGTATGTAATAAAAAACAGGGCTCTATATAATCCGATATGTAAGGGACGGTGCTGTAGACAACAAGAAAGGGCACTGTATAATAAGGGACGGCAATATAAATAATAAAGGAGACCATGTAATATATATACATGTATGTGTGTGTGGCTATATATATATATATGTATCTATGTCACCATAAAAAGAGGGGGGCCCAGACACATTTCTTGCACAGGGGCTCCAAGCTGTCAGTGGCCGCCCTGAGTACAATAACCAGCCTTTTAGCATTCAGAACTAAACATCCTGTTACTCTACATAGGGGTTTCTGGCTTTTAATCTGCTCTGCATATATATCCGTCTTTGTACAGGTTCTTTTACGAAAAAGCTCAAAGAAAGCATACGGAAATTAGTATCACACCATATTTTAATAATGACTTGAACTTCAAATTACTCTTAAGCTGGATTAAGGGGGCTGTGACACAGTTGAAATACCAGGAATTCATTGGGAAATCAAGTCCAGTCTGTGTTTTTCATTCCTGATGCCATTTAGATTACTTGGTTTCTGCTTTCCAGATAAAGTCATTTCAGGTTCCCTATAATACTCCCTGCACCATGCACTGATGCTCATTACTGCACATGACATACTGTCCAGAAAGATTCAAAAGGCTAGAGAGCAAAATGTATATTGCACCTGACATCCAGTAGAAAAGGGCATTTGGGATTATAATTGTAAACTGCATTCTGTCTGTTGGATGTTCTCCATCACTAAAAACATTAGGGAAGGTTTACTTCACAATGCCTCTCCCCAATGTCTTTTTCAGTTGTATATCAGTCACAAGAATTAACAGAAATCTGTCAGCATGTTTTTTCTTTATAATCTAAGTGCAGCATATTTTAGGGGCTGAGACCCTGATTCCATTGATGTGTTACTTTCCAGGCTGTTTTGTTGTTTCAATAAAATCAGTGTTTTATCAGCAGGAGATTATCACTAGAGACAGTGGTGTAACTAGGAGTTCAGCCCAGTGGGTGGGGGGCAAAACATCTGAGTGGGCCACTAACCAGGTAAGCCTGATTGCAACTACGGTGGCGCACCCTGTTGGTAGTGGATATCCTCAGCAGATGACTGTGTTGTTACAGAGAGTAATTCACTATACAAAGAGCAACACTGATATTAATATCATATGGTGACCATAAAGTGGTAGAACATACAAGTGATCACAGTACAATAAAAGATGGTGACTTACAGCTGACGTTCTCTCTGATGGAGTCGTTCACCTTTACTATGTTTTCCATTTGGCCCAGACCGTCATGACAGCTTCTTCCAGCCATGGAAAATCAAAAGGAGAAAAAACCCTTAACACAATAAAGTGTAATAATAGCAAAATTTTATTGGACAATTAGTATACATAACATCATAATAAAGGAAAATGATGTCATAACAAAGGCCAGTACTTAGATAATCTGAGGAGAATGTGTCTGGCTAATCCTGATGTGTGATTACATGCCTGTTAGAATAGCTAATCAGTAAAAGCAGCATTACTGCACGGAATTATACCACATGGTGTTGTATAGCAATGATACCTGAATTGAATTCTACTAAGAAACTATTTGTACTGAATGGTGTTGAGTATGTACAAAAACACTGTATGTATATACAATAACAACCCTCAAGGGTCACTATGATGATAGTATATAATTGATTAGCACTTCACCATAGCCCATGAGGGTTATTATTGTATATACATAGTGATTCTGCACGTAGGCTAACACCAGTTTCTTAGTAGAACTCAGTTCAGGTATAACGGCTTAGGCCTCTTTCACACTTCAGTTTTTTTGCATCAGTTCAAATCCGCCAAAAAGTCAGAGAAGCGGATCCGTTCTGAACTGATGCGAACGGATGGCACAGGATCCGTTTTCAGACGGATCCAGAAAATATAAAGGAACTGCTGGCCGGGAAGGGAGAGGGAGAGAGGGAGAGAGGGAGAGAGGGAGAGAGAGGGAGAGGGAGAGGGAGAGGGAGAGATTTTGTCCGGCTTTTGGGTTAAATCAGTGTCTGGAGGATCCGCCACAGAATAAAACGTTGCAAGCTCCGTTTTGAAATCTTTGAGGATGGTGGCGGACAGCAACTTTTGGCGGATCCTCACAAAAAACGGATGCAACAGACAGCAATCCGTCACAATCCGCCATTAATGCAAGTCAATGGGGAAAAAAACGGATCCTCAAAAGAAAATTGAGGATCCGTTTTTTTCAAAACCTGGCGGATTGTGACTGATTGTAAAAAACGGAAGTGTGAAAGAGGCCTTATCCAACACCACGTGATATAATTCCGTGCAGTATTATTATTGTTATTTATTATTATAGGGCCATTTATTCCATGGCGTTTTACATGTGAAAAGGGGTATACATAACAATAAACAAGTACAATAATTTTTAACAAAATGAGTGACCGACTGGTACAGGAGAGAGGACCCTGCCCGTGAAGGCTCACAGTCTACAAGGGATGGATGATGATACAGTGGGTGTGGGCAGAGCAGGTTGTGCAGTGATTTGGTGGAATGAGGGTTACTGCAGGTTGTAGGCTTGTCGGAAGAGGCGAGTCTTCAGGTTCCTTTTGAAGGTTTCTACGGTAGGCAAGATATGTTGTGGTAGAGAGTTCCAGAGCAGGGGGGATGCGCGAGAGAAATCTTGTATGCGATTGAGGGAAAAGGAGATAACAGGGGAGTAGAGAAGGAGATCTTGGGAGGATCAGAGGTTGCGTGCAGGTAAGTACTGGGAGACTAGGTCACAGATGTATGGAGGAGAAAGGTTGTGGATGGCTTTGTACGCCAAGGTTAGGCTTTTGAACTGGAGTCTCTGGGCAAAGGGGAGCCAGTGATGGGATTGACGGAGAGAAGAAGCCAGGGAATAGCGGGGGAGAATAAGTGGATTAGTTGGGCAGCGAAGTGTAGGATAGATTGGAGGGGTGCTCGAGTGTTAGAGGGGAGGCCACAAAGCAGGAGGTTGCAGTAGTCGAGGCGGGAGATGATGAAGACATGCACTAGTGTTTTTGCGGATTCTTGGTTGAGGAATGTGTAGATCCGGGAGACATTTTTGAGGTGGAGTCGGCAGGAAGTGGAAAGGGCTTGGATGTGCGATTCGAGGGAGAAATCAGAAGTCAAGCAGTACCCCAAGGCAGCGAGCTTTCAGGACTGGGGAGAGTGGGCAGCCATTGAATTTGGATAGGTCTGTAGTGGGCGGTTGAGTTTGATGGGGGAAAGATGTTGAGTTCTGTTTTATCCATGTTAAGTTTTAGAAATCTAGCGGAAAGAAAGATGAAATGGCATACAGACATTGTGGGATTCTGGTTAGTAAGGAGGTGATATCGGTTCAAGAAAGGTAGATCTGTGTGTCATCAGCATTGAGGGAATACTGAAAACTACTGTGGCAATCTATGAGCTGTCCCAGGCTGAAGGTGTAGATGGAGAAGAGCAGGGGTCCTAGAACTGAACTTTGTGGGACACTGACAGAAAGGTGGCGAGATGAGGAGGTGATATGTGAGTGGGAAATGCTGAATGTCCGATCTGTTAGATATGAGTAAATCCAAGATAGGGGCAAGTCTGTGATGCCAAGAGATGAGAGAGTCTGTAGTAAGAGGGAATGGTCCACTGTGTTGAATCAATAGAAAATAAGGGGGTACTGACAAAAAAGGAGTGCCTGTTAGGTAATGTATTTAAATAGTATATGAAAAAACCTTAGGCACTAAATTGATGCAGTGATTTTTTATTCTATCAAAGTGGTATACTCTTGGCGGTGTTCACTTCCCGGTGACATAGGTAAACATATTATTTCCCCCTATTCCTTTATTTCTTTTTTTCTCTTTATATGGTATATGTATACTTACCCATATCCACTGTTACTCATACTGTGGGGATTTTTTCATTCACAGTTTCTCACCATTCTCATTTCCCCTCCCAGGTAATACACCTTTATATCACTTATTTCCATAGCTGCCATACCTGCTGTCTGTATGACCATGTTGTTGCAATTTATGATCAAGATTAAATCCTGTATTCTATTTTGATAGAGGACTCTGTGTTTAGATTTAACCGCTCTTTTAATAATGAAATACCTCTTTATAACCAAATGCTTGTTATCATAAAAATAATCTAGTTTATTCTAATCTATTTTATTTTTCCCAGAGGTATATTTACCTGAATTGAAGATCTTCTTTCTCTTCAAAACATTATCAATTTGTAAGACTATATAATTTTTTGTCTCGATATGATGCTGAATAATATAAAATTATTTATTTTATGCCAAGTGTATACCACTTTGATATAATAAAAAATCACCGCATCCATTTAGTGCCTAAGGTTTTTTCATATACCACTGTGTTGAAGGCAGATGACAGCTCCAAGAGGAGGAGGACAGAGTAGTGTCGCTTGGATTTGGCAATTAGTATGTCATTGGTGACTTTAGTCAGGCCGCTTTCAGTGGAAGGGTGCAGTTAGAAGCCACATTGTAAGCGGTCGAAGAAGGTGTGGGAGGAGAGGTGAGAGGACAGTTTAAAATGGATGTTTTGTTCCAGTAGTTTTAAGGCATAGGGAAAAGTGATATGGAGCAATAGCTAGACCGAGAGGATAGGTCAAAGGAGGGTTTTTTTTTAGGATGGGTGTGATTGAGGCATGTTTGAAGCTTGAGGGGAAGACACTGGTTGTTAGTGACAGGTTGAAGAGATGGGTTAGGGTTGGGATAAAGATTGTGCTGTGGTTTGGGATGAGGTGGGAAGAGATTGGGTCAAGTTCACAGGTAGTGATTTGGAGAGTAAAGAGGGAAGTTTTAATGATGGAGAAGCTGGTTTTTGGAGGAGGAGGGTTGAGCAGTTATGAGGAGGCGCTGTGGAGGTTGTAGGCCAAAGCTTTCTCTGCCTTATTCTTCAAGAAGATCTATAACATCAACGTCTTCAGCTGAGATGAGAAGATTGGGAGGAGGAGCTTGGGGATGGAGGAGAGAATTGAAAGTGCTGAATAGCAGTTTTGGGTTGTCAGACAGGGAGGATATGAGAGAAGAGTTTGTTTTGCTGCAGTCAGTGTGGACTTGAAGGTAGTGACGGACTGCTTGAATGCGATGAAGTGCTCATTGGAATGGTACCTTTTTGACCTCCGCTCAGCAACCCTGGAAGCTTGACTCAGTTCTTTAGTTATGCTGGCATGTTTGGGTTGCCTGTTGATTGTGCAATCTTTGGTATGTGTGAGGGGTGCAACCGATTGAGAGCTGCAGCTGTTGTGGTGGTATATAAAGCAGCAGCAGCAGCATCTACAATGTGTAAGAAAAGGGCCCCTGCACAAAAACAATATATGGACACTATATATAACTATATCTAACTCTATCTATATATAACTGCCCACTCTGTCTCCAGGTAGCTACTCTACTGACTAGAGGACTAAGTGTCTCGTGCCTCCTGGTCCAACCACACCCCCCAGTACTGACTAGCAATTTTCTTTCAATTTACAGTATACACAGAACAGTCCAAATTATCTAGTAAAATAGCACTAAATCAGATGGCAAAGGTTAGTCAAGATATCCCATATAGCTTCAGGTCGAATGTAAAAAATTCTTCAAACAAATGAACATTAAAGTCAACGCATTCAATAACATGCACTTCTTAACAGTTTCTAACAGGAAATCATTACTTTTTTTTGTCTGATAAAATACAAAGGCCAATTAAGAAGGACGGTGCAAGCTGATAAGTATAAGTCTCCTTTCATAACTTCTGTTCTGTGAGATTACGAATTTAGAGTCAGAATAGCGTAGCATGGTGTTCACCCTCAGTCAATAGGAGGGAAAAAGGTTGGAATGGATCCAGTAAATGGATAACATTAGATTATATAAGAGAGCCGTCAAATTTTGTAGAAACATAAGCCATCATACCAGTATCAACAGAGACTAAGCCGTGTATTTTTCTAATGTTTCCTTTTACATGTGAATGGTTTCTAATTTTCTATTTCCTTCTTCAATTTACAGACGGATGTAACAAAATGTGTCTTCACCACTGAACCTGGTCTACGATCCCACTGGTTGCTCTCCAGCGCCTGCAACTTGGGTCACTTCTTGAAAGCAGTAATATTTTTTCTCCTTCGAGAGCGGTAATCGCTTATCACAGCCCATTGTTCTGAACTTAATGCAGCTTCGGAGACGAGTAACTGACTGCCAGATGTTACTTCCATTCATTTTCTGTGTCCTGGCCCCACCGCTGCTCGACCATCAACTCATCGTGGAGAATTGTCGTTCACAAGAAGTAGTTTGGCTCCTACTGATTTATAAAGAGACACCAGACCTTGCCAAATCTCTCATCTCAGAGTTATTCTTGTACAGACAGCAATTGGCACATTCCTTATTTCCGCCTGTACTTTTGATGAACCCTTTTAAATTAACCCATTTTTCTTGTGGTACAACTGAACCATGCCATGTGGATGCCTAAAATAGACTGACAGAAATACTACACCAGTATTAGAGGAGAACATGATCAAGGGATCAAACTTGTTCTTCTAAACACGACTGTACTCCACTTGTAACAGTGCATTTAGTAATGTAACCACTTATTACTGCCCTGTCAGATCTGTAATACATGAATTGACACTAAATTCTGTAATTGTACATAAAAAGAATGAGAGATTCAGTATCTGGAATATGCCAATAACATATATTCCAAATCTGATGATCAACAGAATGAAAAATGTCCACCTTTATCACCAAGTCAATCTTAGAGAGACTCGTCTTTGACTCCCACAAGTAATATATAAACCAGAAATGGAGACATTACTGCCCTCAGTCTTCATACATAGCGTTTTATTCTCCTATTGTGCGTCATTTTGTCCATATAGATTGTTATCGAAAACTTTTATGTGAAGATTGAAATGTGTGTGGCCTTCTCTCCAGGATTCACTGGTTACTACGGTACCAGCCATCACTAGATGGAGTTTACTGCAAATATGTAGTTTTACATTGAACATTAGACGGGGTGCATCGCAACTTAAAGTCTTTCGGAAAAAGTTTTCTGTAGGTGCATGATCCTGACATCTGTCTCCGAGTTGCACGAGAGTGACAGTCGGATTGAGTGGTAAGTGGCAGGTGTGCAATTCACGTGCTTGTCTAGTTAGAACAGTGTTTCCCAAACTTCAGTCCTCATGACCCCCAACAGATGATTTCCTTAGAATTGCACAGTGGGTGGAAGTATCATCAAGGTACCAGCAATTCTCTCATCTGTGCAATACTATGGAAATCATGAAAGCATAACCTGTGAGGACTGGAGTTTGGGAAGCACTCAGTTACAATGTGGCCAGAATTATGCATATTGCATACCTGCGGTCATATGACCGCTCAGTCTTGCTGTTTTGCCGACATTGCTGCTGCCTGCACAGCTGTGACTCGTGTTGTGTTTCATCACCGACATGAAATGGAAACCACAAGAATCCTCACATAGATTGACTGCAGACTTTTGTGAAAATTCCCCATCAGTATGTCTTTAGAGTGAAACCCAGATAGACACATGGAGATCATACAGACTTCTTGCAGATGTTGTCCTAGGTGGGATTTGAACCCAAGACCTCAGCGCTGCAAAGCAACAGTGCTAGCCACTGAGCCACCGTGCTGCCTGTGCTTTATGCATCCATTATGATAATTCCATGTGACCTGATAGTCGTTCACAAACTTTTTGAAGACACTGTGTTGATTCTGTGATATTGGTAAGTTATTAATGTGCAAATATGATAGGAAGGCCAATGCATGAAGATAATGGAGTTATATCTTGGCTCTTGCTCTCGACCACTAGGTGTAAAAAGAAAGTTCTTCGGAAGTGGTGTACACGAATTGTGGACACTGCATAGACAGAAAGAGTCTTGGCTTGAATGAAAACCTCAAAAGGATATCCATGTTTAAACCTTGAAGGAAATAGCATTTATGTAGGGCGGTAATAAAAAAAATCCCTTTGTGATGTATATTGTAGTAATGGTATCCAGACTAATACCGTTCAGCAGAGTCCACCACCGCCTGCTCTCCCGGTGACACAAGATATTGGTGCTGCCTGCACGGCTCGGACCCGTATTGTATTACATCAAAGACATGGAATGGAAACAGTGGTTACATATCAGAATATATGTTGATCAGCATTTGCCACTACTGTGCTCACAAGCAGCCGCCGCACTGTAGCGAAAAAAAACGTAAAAGCCCTGTGCTCCTCGCGTCTTTTTACTTGCTCCTCTGCACAATAAATTCATTTTGCAGGGAGGCAGCTGTTTTACCTTTAAGACTGCAGGGCAGATCGTAGCGACAATACGGTTTTGTAGGTGAAACAGCTTTTTTTCTAGAAAATTAAGAGATTTTGCATGGTAGCAGTAAAATGACTGCAGTGACTTAGGCCATGTGCACACGATGCAGATTTGCAGCGTTTCCGCAGCGGATTTTACCGCGCAGAAACGTTGCATATCCGCATTGTGATGTACAGTACCTTTAAAATGAATGAAAAAAAAACGCTGTGCAGACGCTGCGGATTTTTCAGCGCGGTTTTCCTGCGGTACAAAATCCGCAGCATGTTACTTCTTTTGTGCGGTTTTCTATCTCCCCTGTTACCAAATCCGCAGGGGGAAGACCGCAAAGGAAAACCGCACAAAAACCGCGTGAAAAATGGAAGAAATCCGCAGGAAAAATGCAGGTCATTTGACCTGCGGTTTTCTTCCATTCTGCACGGAAAAATCCACAGGGCTCAAAACTCCGTCTGCACTCAGCCTAAAAGTGTGAACGCAGCCTAAAGGCCCCATACACATTAGACTAATGCCTGCCAAACCCATCGATATCAACTAATGTGTATGAGGCCACTGGACGACTGATAGTTGGCGGACATGTCGATCAGGCATGCTCAATTTCATTCCGCTGATCATATTGTTCTCCTGACAAGAAGCTGTTAGCTGACATGTTATCCAGGCGGCTTTATCATAGAGACACAGGATCACTCAGAACTGGCAGTCGGCTGAGAGGGCCATCAGCTAAACGACCGGCTGAAGCAGTATTTGGCCGACAGCTGTCTAATCTGTATGTGAACTGCATGATCAGGGATTGCAAGTCCAACCAGAATGCCGTGTAGTATCATAGTCCTAAATTACAAAAACATTTATAGAAAACACTTACATAGTTGATATGTTTATGTTAAGTGTAGTTTAAAAAATATTTGCCATTTTTTCTGTATCATTATTTATATCAAAAGTATAAAATAAAATCTGAAATCTTGCTGTTTACACTCCGGCCATTAGAAGCTAACGGCTTAATTCTAGATACTGATATCAGTTCTGGGATGTATTAAGAGAAGCATAGAGTCTAGATCACGTGAAATCATTATCCCCCTCTACTCCTCCTTGGTCAGACCTCATCTGGAATACTGAGTCCAATTCTGGGCACCACATTTTAAAAGAGACAAAAAAAACTGGAGCAAGTTCAGAGAAGAGCGACCAGAATGGTGAGCGGACTACCAAGTATGTCCTACGGGGAACGGTTAAAGGAACTGGGAATGTTTAGCTTGCAAAAAAGAAGACTAAGAGGAGACTTAATATCTGTCTACAAATATCTGAAGGGCTGTCACAGTGTAGAGGGATCATCCTTATTCTCATTTGCACATGGAAACACGAGAAGCAATGGAATAAAACTGAAAGGGAAAAGATACAGATTAGATATTAGAAAAAACTGTTTGACAGTGAGGGTGATCAATGAGTGGGACAGACTGCCATCTGAGGTGGTGAGTTCTCCATCAGTGGAAAAGTCTGGACAGACATCTGTCTGGGATGATTTAGTGAATCCTGCTTTGAGCAGGGGGTTGGACGCGATGACCCAGGAGATCCCTTTCAACTCTAACCTTCTATGATTCTATCACTTTTCAGAAGTCTCTTTATAGGCAAACATTAGAATTATCATGGTTACTTATACAATGACAGATAACAAAAGATCCACCATTCACAAAAAGTAATATCACAGCTCACCTTCTCCATTCACAATTACCTTTTGCCCAGATCAGAGCAAAGCTTATTTTATAGATGCCCATTACATTTATATATGGACACAAACAGAAAAGGGACCCTGTGCAAAAACAATATATGGGCCCTTTGAAGTCCAATAGCTCATCATAATGCCCAATTTTCACAGTTTTCGAGGTGGAAATGGGCCCCTTACCTCTTTGGTCTATGTGCAGTTCCACCAATGATACAGTACTGTATGTGTGCTCCGGCATAAAGATACTCTCTGGGCAGAAATGTTTTTAAAGATTATTGTACACAGTTATCTATGACCTTCTGCCTATGTGACCTCAATTTCCTGGACTTCTGCCAATGAAGGTCATGGAGGAATTAGAAATCCCACCACATCTTACAAGGCTCAGCGCAGTCACATAACCTTTCTGTAAATCATAGAGCGCGAGCCGGATTCTGAAAGCAATATCCAGATCCCATGTCACAATGAGATTCACAGCAGAAAAAAAAAACATTTATATTGCCAAAACTTCATGGAAAACAAAGTTAATGCCCCGAAGAGGAAAGCTGTTTGTGATGTTTGCTGTTTTTTTTTTCACTAAGTGGCTTCCTGGGCCAAAACCACAAAGCCATTAAGATGCATAAGAAACTAGATAAGCCAGTTCTCCAGTTAAGCTATTTGCAAACAATATCCATCATCATTAGTCACTGACCAATGTATAGGGTTTATTCAGATGTAGCTGCTATGCTGGGTTTTAAAACACGGAAACCATAGCAATTTACAGTAAAAACAGCGGCGTTATTTGCAGTGCTGGAGCTTTCCACATGGCAAGAAAGGCTATCCATCTGCAACATCTGAGGATTCATTCAGACGTACAATTTTCTCACGTACGACAATAAAGGACCGATTATTTTGATCAGAGTGTGGTTTGAGGGTCAACAGTTTTTCTCATGAGGAAAATAAAAGTTTTTCCATTCTACATGATGGCACCACGAGTGAGGGAATCCGCCCAACATGGACAGGAAACCTTTAAGATAAAAGGCTCCTCTCTCCGCATCAGTTGGTTTTCTGTCCTCGATGGGGAAGCCTCAAGATGAAAACCTCTTGAAGATTCTGGAAGAAATAAGAAAGAAGAGGATGCCTGGGCCTGGGTCGGGTGATTACTGGCAGGCACTGGTCTGCTACACCCGTCACCAGGTACCAGATGTCGCCTCGGGGGGCCATATATTCCTATGCCCCCCTGAGAGAGTGCATGGCCACAGCCTGCGAGGCAGATGCCCGTGTGAAGTTTTGACCTCGGAGACCATGGTTCGTGTACCCTCCCTGATGACCGACAGACCCCATAGATGCCCACGGAGGCCACTTTGTGCTCCCTCACTGTCGACAACCAGTGGCCATGCAGCCCATGAGACACATCGGTGCCCGGGCAGAAATTAAGCTCCTCGGAAGCCACGTAAGTGTACCCTCCCTGTTGAGGCCAGAAGCCAGACCCCACTGGAAAGAAGTCTGGGTACCTGTTTTCAGCCAGGGTAACGTCCATGTTCCTTCAGGTCCGGTGAGATCGCAAGTATGAGGGGGCAGGTGTCATGGCGTTGGTGGCGAGGGAACGCCAGAGATGGAGCGGGCACACGTGCCGGAAGTGCTTGAGGCAGAGAACCCAGGCGCACACCGGAAACAGAATCCGGGAGCGCGCAGGCAGCGCAAACACCCGGAAGACGGAGGCGCCAGCTAAAGCAGTAGCAGAAGCACAGACGGGGGCAGAGCTCATAGCAGAGTGACAGCAGGCCAGGTGCGACGCACTAGAGAGCGTGCACCGGAAGTAGTTAAGGCACGCCCCGGAAGTAGATGCTGCGACACGGGAGGCAGCGGCAGGTCAGAGAGCGCGCACAGGAATAAGCGCGGTACGGCCACATGACTATGGGCGCACACCAGATACAGTCAGGGTGTGTGCAGACACAATTTTTAAGCCGGCATAAGAGCGCGCGCTGATTATTAGAGGCATGATAGTGTGCATGCGCAGGCAGCCGGCAGATGGGGTCAACCAGGTGTTTAATTACAAAAAAAAAAGAAAAAGGGAAATGCTGGTATTTAAACTCAGCAGAGGTACTGGCGGGCGTCACGGAACCATTACTAGGTTAGACGTGACAGCAGCAGCAGCTAAGCAATGGAGAGCCCTTCACCAGAACACTTGCAGCCGCACCAGGAGGTGCAGGAGAGGCGGTCTCGCTCAGAGGAGAAGAGCCAGACGCACCCGCAGCAGCAGTGGGAGCAGCTCGGGCAGCGCACGGGCGGATCGTCACCGCAAAAAGGAGGGGTCCCTAGTCTCTTTGGGAGACAGAGAGAAGACCAGTCAGCCTCCAGATCCGGTACCCGTTCCGTGAAGCATCCGAGTGGTGAGTGAGCTTCGAGGAAGTCCAGCACGCTAATGTCTGTTCTCTTTCTCTCTCTTGTCTCCTTTCTCCCCTCTTTTTACATACATTGGCGGGGTGGAGTATAGGAGGTCCCTAAGAAGAGTAGGTCAAAAGCCAAAAATAAGGAATGTCCCTTATGCAATAGTCCATTAGGAGCATTCTGGAATAAAAGTTTGTGCCAGGATTGTATTAACAAAACAGTAGCGGAGGAGACATCCTCCTTCTCTGACAACCTGAGATTCCTAATTCAAACGGAGGTCTGTAAATCAGTGAGGGCGTTACAATCAGCGTATACGGATAGCAAAGCAAAAGATAGATCCAGCCCCTCAGTAGTCTCTCAGGAGGACTCCACTGGGTCAGAGGAGGATTCCAATAAATCCCACTATTCGGATAGCAGTTCTGATGAGGAAGATGCCCAGTAGAAGCTACAGATAAGCTTATAAAGGCAATCCGGTCTACTATGGGGCTGGTAGATGAGCGAGCAAAAAAGACGGCTCAGGAACTGATGTTTAGCAGGTTGCAAAAGAAAAAACGTAGAGCCTTCCCTATTAACGAACAGCTGGAAGGACTCATAAAGAGAGAATGGGAAAAACCAGAGAAGAAGTCCCAGATAATCAGTTCCCTAAAAAGGAGGTACCCATTTGATGAAGAAACATCCTCGTCCTGGGATAGAGCTCCAAAGATTGATGTAGCAATCTCAAAAGTCGCCAGAAAATCCTCCCTACCGTTTGAGGATTTAGGCTCCCTAAAAGAACCTCTGGACAGAAAGACAGACAATTGTCTTAAAACTGCCTGGGAGGCCTCGGCTGGGGCACTAAGACCCGCCATCGTGGCCACTTGTGTGGCTGGATCCCTAAAAACATGGGTTGATAACCTGAAGGATCAGCTAGAACAAGGAGTCCCCAGGGAGTCTATTCTGGAAGCAATACCGGCCATCAGAGCAGCGGCAGTCTTTCTCGCTGAGGCTTCAGCAGATTCAGCCAGGCTAGCAGCAAAATCAACTAAATATGGGACGCCGTGCAGTATGGCTCAAATGCTGGCCGGGGGACACACAGGCAGAGATGAAACTCTGCCGTGTGAGGGAAATTTCCTGTTTGAACCGGCATTGGATGATGTATTGGAGAAAGAAGAATTTCCCAAAACAGCCATTTCAGACCTTTCGGCGCTCCTTTCAGAAGGGCCGAAAAGTCAGAAGACAGCAGTACCGGGATCGAGACAGAAACAACTCTGACAAGCGATCCAGAGGAGGGAGAGGCTACTACTTCGGCAAGCCCTCCAAAGACGCCAAAAAATCCTCCCAGTGACTGTCCTTCTCAGGTGGGGGGAAGGTTCTCTCACTTCCTCCCAGCCTGGCAGAGGATCTCATCCAGCACCTGGATCCGACAGATTGTGGGATCAGGTCTGGAGTTAAGATTCCACCACTGGCCACCACCAGCGATCCTGACCAGGTCGTATCGTGGTCGGGATCGCTGGTGCATCGCTAAATGTAACGGGGCCTTTCAGCAGACCCTCCTTACACTCAGGTCATGGACGATAGAGTGGTGTTAAAATTAGACCCAGCATACCTTCCTAAGGTAGTATCAAAATTCCACAGAGCTCAGGAGATAGTCTTACCATCCTTTTGTCCTAACCCTAGTAACCAGAAGGAGGAGAGGCTTCATTGCCTAGACGTTAGGAGATGTATCCTGCAGTATTTAGAGGTGACAAGACCCTGGAGAAAACAGAGGGCCTAATTCGTTTCATACCAGGGGGCAAGAAAAGGCCTTAAAGCCTCTAAACAGACTATAGCTAGATGGGTGAGAGAGGCCATTATGCTAGCGTATAGTAGTGCAGGCAAGTGTTGTGAGCTCATTTTCGGGTTTGCCTCTGGCTTCTGGTGAGGGTTATGGAGCTGGCTGTGCTGACAGAGGAGTAGTGAGTTCTCTATCTGGACTCCCTCTGTTGGTGAAGGGAGGTAATGAAGCTGATCTAAATGGCAGAGACTGGCCACCTGAGGAAGAGGACTGCGATTGGACATCAGGAGTTTCTGATTGGATTTAAGGCAGCCGACCCCCTAGTTTCTTGCTGGTGATTTTTCCTGACTGTGGCTTCTGGTTTCCAGTTTGGTTCCTGCCTTCCTAAAGCTAAGTTTTCTCTGCTATTGTTCATATGAGTTTTTGTCTGGTTTACTTAGTTTTTGTGTTCAGCCAGCCCTGGCTGGGACTGGGCTGAATCCCCATTTTGTCTCTGATCAGTTGATCTCTTTTGCTTTGTCTTCAGAATATACCTGAGTGCTGATATAGTGTTTTGAAGTCTAGCGACTTCAGGGCCTTTTTCTATCAGACGTGTTGGACATTTTTTTGGGCAGGGTTTTTTGCGTGATTGCAGACAGCAGCTTTTCTTTCCTGTCCTTTCTAGTTAGTGAGGGCCCCATTGTTTGCTCAGCCTATCTTTCTATCTGTGTCTGTGTTTTCATCTTGTTTCACCGACAATACATGTTGGGGGCTGTCTATTGCTTTGGGGTCTGCTCTGGGGCAGTTTAGATTTTCCCTTTCTTTCTTTAGGCTTATTTAGTTCTCCGGCTGTGACGAGGCGTCTAGGACCACCGTAGGCACGCTCCACGGCTACTGCTAGTTGTTGTTGATAGGATCAGGGGTCTGCAATCCGCTAGTTACCAACCTCTCCGGTTTTCTGGTCTTAGCTTGCTTTTTGTTTTTTCCTCCTCGGAGACTCATTCATATCAGGCAGGGCTGTTCCAGAGGGCCTTAAAGCCCACTCCACGAGGGCCATGGCGACGTCCTGGGCGGAGAGAGCTGACGCCTCCATCGACCAAATCTGTAAGGCGGCCACTTGGTCCTCTCCATCTACCTTTTTCAAACATTATAGATTAGATCTATCTGCTACCTCTGATCTCACATTCGGGAGAAGAGTGCTACAAGCAGTGATCCCTTCCTTTTTTTTTTTTTTAAATCAGATAATTTTTATTAACAGGATTCAAATTGACATTGCACACGATTGTGTCCAAAAAAAAAAAGGAGAAAAGAAAAAAAAAGAAGCATAGACCTGTTTACAAACATTTTAAAACCAATCCCCCAGTTCCCTCCCTCCTCCCTCCCTCCCTTAAATCCTCTATAAACAGTAATGAGACATTAACCCCCATTGCTTACACGTTAAAACAGCATCCCTCTGGAATCAGTTTCTCTCCACCTATGGTTTCCAAAGTGATTCAAAAGATTTCACACTTTTCCTTTTCTTATAAATATGTGGCTTATCTCGTCTTATCTCCTCTTCCCACAATCGCATACAAGATTTCTCTCGCGCATCACCCCTACTCTGGAACTCTCTACCACAACATATCAGACTCTCACCTACCATCGAAACCTTCAAAAAGAGCCTGAAGACCTACCTCTTCCGACAAGCCTATAACCTGCAGTAACCACCGATCGACCAAACCGCTGCACGACCAGCTCTACCCTCGCCTACTGTATTATCACCCATCCCTTGAAGATTGTGAGCCCTCGCGGGCAGGGTCCTCTCTCCTCCTGTACCAGTTATGACTTGTATTGTTTAAGATTATTGTACTTGTTTTTATGTATACCGCTCCTCACATGTAAAGCGCCATGGAATAAATGGCGCTAGAACAATAAATAATAATAATAATAATAAATATCCTTTTCCATTTTAATCACTACATCAGACTGTCTATAAAATTCCCTCAGAGTCGGCGGCTCCCCACTCAACCAATGTCTGGCAATCAATTTACGTGCAACATACAATAATCTAGCTATGGCCAGTTTATGATGATTTGGAACTCGGATCTCCTCTACATACCCCAAAATGAATACCACAGGATCCCATGTGATTGTACATCTATACGATTTCCCAATTGCTTCTCCCACCTTCGACCAGTATGCATTCAGTCTCGTACATTGCCATAGCATGTGCAGAATCCCCGCTCCCTCAGACCGGCACCTAGGACATTCAGAAGTCTGTCTCAACCCTGCCTTATAAAGCCTATCTGGAGTTCTATATACTCTGTGAAGTACATAATATTGTGAAAGTCTACCCGGCTCGCTTAGTGACAGCTGAGGAATATACGCCATGACATCTTCCCATATATCCTCCTCTATCCTTCCCAACTCCTCCTCCCATTTCTCTTTTGCTTTAATGGGAAATCTATTAAGAAAGGTATGTAACAAATCCCTGTAAATATCTGAAACTAACCCTTTCGTTCCTCCCACCGCACAGACATAGTCCACTAGAATATCCCTACAAATTTTCATATCCATCATTTTACTCTGCGCCAGATAGGCATGTCTCAGCTGTCCATATTGAAACCTACTGGTCTCCCGCAATCCATACCTCCCCTGCAGAGTCTCAAAGGACAACAGCCCCCGTGCATCCTGAATCTGATCTACATATAGTATACCTAGTGATATCCAATTTTTGAATTCCCCCATTTTAATAAATTCAGGTAGTACTTCATTATTCCAAATTGGGGAGAGATTTGTTAATGCTCCCACTTCTCTTGTCCTTTTAATTGCCTCCCAAACTCTGTGGACTAGCATCAAAGTAGGATAGGTCCTACCAAACTTCCCAAAACTCCCTGCCTCCAGACCTTGAACCAATGGGTCCCTTCCCACCAGCCAAACCATAATCCTTTGGACCGAACCCAATCCATTCTCCTCTCTCCATCCTCTCAACTGTTGACCCTGTGCTGCCAAAATATAAATCCAAGGATTCGGAAGAGCCAGACCCCCCCATCTTTAGGCCTCTGCAGGAGTTCCAGCCTAATTCTTGGCTGTTTTTTCCCCCAAACAAGGTCCCGATATATAGAATTGATGGTATGAAACCACTTTCGGGGCAACCAAACGGGGGAGTTATGCAATATATATAACAATTGGGGCATAAGAATCATTTTAGTTAAGTTTATCCTACCCACCACAGAGAAGCACAACCTGCACCACACCCCTACTTTCTTCCTAAATTTGTCCAACAATGGGGACAGATTTAAATCGACATAACTCGAAAGAGGAAGAGACACCTGAACTCCCAAATATTTCCCAAATAAAACGCTGAACCACCGGCAACCTGCTACCCTCCAGTGCCGTCGGAATATCCCCGCCCCCTCATCTACCAGCAAGATATTTGACTTTGCCCAATTAATCTCCAGATACATCCCCAAATGCCCTAAGAATGTTCATCGCCCCCTCCAATGCCTCTCCAGAATTTTCTAAGAATAATAGCATGTCATCTGCGTATAGGGCTATTTTCTTCTCTATCATGCCATACCGGAACCCCATAACCAAAGTCGAATTCTTGATTGTCTGTGCCAGGGGCTCCACTGCCAACGCGAAAAGCAGCGGCGACAGCGGACACCCCTGCCTAGTCCCCCTATATAAACCAAAACTCCCAGAGACCTCCCCATTAACTCTCACCCTAGCAGTCGGAGAAGAATACAATAGCCTCACCCACAAAACAAAAGTTGGTCCGAAACCAAAAGATCTCAACACCTCCCAAAGATAGCACCATTCAACACTATCAAACGCTTTACGCGCATCCAATGAGACTACAATTCTACTCCCTTCATTATCCGACGGCAGCTGCAAGTTCAAGAATAATCTACGTAGATTTATCGCTGTAGACTTATTTGGCATAAAGCCAGACTGATCAGGATGGACCAGACCCTGGACCACACTTGCCGGCCGGCCGGCCAATACTTTAGCTAAAATCTTAACATCCGCCGACAATAACGAAACTGGCCTATACGACTCCGCCAATTCCGGGTCTTTTCCTTCCTTTAAAATCACTACTATTATCGCCTCTCTCATGGACGCCGGCAGCTCTCCCACCCCTAACGCCTCCTCAAAAACTTTTTTTAATTTGGCCACTGAAATGTCCATTAAATTCTTATATATCTCAACCGGGAGTCCATCAGCCCCAGGAGCCTTGTTGTTAGCCATTGACATAATAGCCGATCTAATCTCCTCCTCCGTTATAGGTTCATCCAACCTCCCCCCTATCGTCGTCCCCAATCCTAGGCAGATTCGCCTTACCCAGGAAGCTTTCAATATTCCCCACTATATCTCCCAACCCAGATGAATACAGCTGCTCATAAAAACTTTTAAACTCCCCCAAAATATCTTCTACTTCCGACAATACAGTCCCTTCCCCCGTTCTTAATTTGTACACATACCCTGATTCTCTCTGTGCAGCAGCTACCACTGAAAGTAAATGCCCCACTCTTTCCCCATCCTCAAAAAACTGTAATTTCTGAAAAGCCCTTCTTCTCTCCGCCTTTTTCATATATAGCTTATTAACCGCTTCCTGAGCTTCTTTTAGACTACATTTAGTTGTCTCTGATGGGTCCAACACCATATCCCTTTCTGCTTTTTCCAAATCCTCTATGATCTCCTTATCTTCCAACCTAGTCCTGGATTTACATCTAGAAATCTCTCTAAAAAGAAGACCCCTCAGAAAAGCTTTCATTGCGTCCCAAACCACCCGCCCCTCTGCACTTTCCTCATTAAACTGCCAGTACTCTGATTTCCTTCTTAATGATATCCATATCAATATGTTCAAGCCACAAGGGATGAAATTTCCATCCCACCCCCCGCCCCTGCCTCCCACCTGTCCGTCTAATCAAGTGCTCTATAGGCCTGTGGTCGGAAATCACCCTCGGCAGATATTCTATTCCACAGATCATGCGCGTCATTAATACATTTCCCAGTGCCAGGTCAATCCTGGAGAGGGAGCCATAAGTTGCCGAATAACAGGAGTAACAAACTACGCTCTCATTTCTCACCCTCCAAAGGTCTACCATCCCCATCTCCGTCATATAATTTCCAAACTTCGACAGTTTTTTAATACCTTTGCTTGAATCTTTCTTATGTCTATCCCACCCTTCGTCCGCAGTGATCCCTTCCTAAAGAGAATACAAATCTCTGTAACTCTCTTGTGGTACCGTCATGTAGAATGGAAAAACACGGGTATTACATACCTGGTAATGTGTTTTTTCATGAGACATGACGGCACTCTTATATTCCCTCCCTATTGATCACGTTATTAGTTGGGTGCATTATTAGCATTATACCGTATTTTTCGGACCATAAGACGCACCGGACCATAAGAGGCACCCCAATTTTCAGAAGGAAAATAGAGGAAAAAAAAAATTATGTGTCAAATGGGGGTCCGTCTTACAGTCCGAATTCAGCTTACCTGGGAAGGGATCCGGCACAGGTGGAGAAGTAGTCACAGGGGTCATTGAGTGGTCCAGGCTCGTGCGGTGGCGGCGGCTCTGTGCTGGGGCAGCGGCGCTGGGGATGGTGGGCTGTGCTGGGGCAGGGGCAGCTGGGGCAGGGGCAGCTGTGCTGGGGGAGGGGCAGCTGTGGCAGGGGCAGCTGTGCTGGGGCAGGGGCAGCTGTGGCAGGGGCAGCTGGGGCAGGGGCAGCTGGGCTCTGCGGTGGTGGCAGCGGGCGGCGCTCTGCGGTGCGGTGGTGGCAGCGGGCTGTGCTCCGGTGCAGGGGCGGCGGCTCCGCCGGCGATTCTTCGCAGCCCAGAGGCCCCCGCACGCCCCTTGCTGGGCGCCATGTTGCGGTGGCCTCCGGGAGCATGGACGCCGGCCTGGGGACGGCGCATGCGCAGCTTCAGATCTCGTGCCGAGATCTCGGGAGACGAGATCTCGTTGCCGAGATTTGAATCTCGTCCCCCGAGATCTCGGCACGAGATCTGAAGCTGCGCATGCGCCGTCCCCGGACTGGCAGCCATCTTGCTGGCGTCCATGCTCCCGGAGGCCACCGCAACATGGCGGTGCCCAGCAAGGGGCGTGCGGGGGCCTCCGGGCTGCGAAGAAACGCCGGCGGAGCCGCCGCCCCTGCACCGGAGCACAGCCCGCTGCCACCAACGCACCGCAGAGCGCCGCCCGCTGCCACCACCGCACCGCAGAGCCCCGCCCGCTGCCACCACCGCACCAGGTAAACATGCATTGCGACCATAAGACGCACCCCCCACTTTCCCCAAAAATTTTGGGGGAAAAAAGTGCGTCTTATGGTCCGAAAAATACGGTACACTCCCTTGGGTGTTGGAAATTCAGTAGTATGAAGGATGTATTATTTATATGTACACTAACCTGCGGAGTTCCTCTTCGTGCTCTGTAAAACAACTGATGCAGAGAGAGGAGCCGCCCCTTTTATCTTGAAGGTTTCCTGTCCTTGTTGGGTGGATCCCCTCTCTTGTGGTGCCGTCATGTCTCATGAAAAAACACATTACCAGGTATGTAATACCCGTGTTTCTCCACCTTCTCCTATGTGAGAGTCCAAGAAAAATCGGACCACACTTGGATGTCATCTGATTTTTTCACGGACCCATAGACTTGAATTGCTGATTTTGATCCGATTCTCAGATCAAAATCAAGCAACAGAAGGGTCCAATAGATTATTATAAATACGAGTGCTTTCTTATGAATAACATGGATGGCACTTGTTTAAAAAAAAATTAAGGTCTGAATAAGGCCTTAGGCTGGTTCATGTGAGCATATGCAAAATCATCTGTTTAAGTCAAGAAAAGGAAATTACTATTTTTTATCTGCATTGTTATCCATGTGTCTGTTTTTGTTACGTTCGTATGCAATCCATTTTGCACATCCTTATAGCATCTGTATTTATATGAACAATTTAATAAATAATAAAGGACAAATTCGGTTTCCTATCTTTGTAATTGTAATGAATCTGTTAAAAACTCATGACACACGGATGGTAACCATTATGTGATTCATTTTTTACGAACCCATTGACTTCTGATGGGCGAGTCTGGCATGCTATACACACAAACCACTGATATACGCATAAAAAAAGAATACATGAATACATGAGCCGAGCGCACAAAAATGCAACACAGTGCGTTTGGAGCACGTCGGCGCAGCGCCAAAAGGGCGGATGCGCCGGCAAAAGTGTACCAGCGCACGACCAGCGTACCCAACGCTAAATATAGGGTGCGCTGATCGCATGCAGCGTCATGCGATCATAGGAGGAGGTGACCGGAGGGGGCACGGCCGGGGGCGGAGCTTAGCGGTGGTCGTGCGCTGCGCCCGGTAACGCTAGTGTGAAATTCCACTTAGTGCTGCAGAGATATGTTCTTGAATCAAAGGCAAAGAAATATCCTCACCCTTGTATTCAATGGGAAGCCCTAATATGAATGTGAGCACAGAGAGCAATGTGATCAGAGCCAGAGACATGGAACAGAAATGAAAGGTAAGACGGATAAAAGAAAACCCCTATCCTACAAAAGCACTAACCAACAATAGGGAGGCGGATAGGGACAGGGAGGAATAAACTAAATGGGAAAAGGTAACTGACAACAGCAACCTACAGACCACCACAACTCCAGCTCCAAACTTCAACTACTTAGCTTTAGCACTCCGCACAGGAAGACGAATCTCCAATAGCAACAACAAACTCCTACTCAGCACAGCATCTCGTAAGAGCAAGGAAGCAAAGCTTTCACCAGCAGGACAGAGAGGGTCTGACCAGGTTTTATAGGAAGAGTTAACCGCCAGATCAGAAGTAGCTGAAATGGAGCTGCATGTTTCTGACCAGCATAGAAATGGTTGTTAACCTCTTCAGCACCAAAGAAAACGAAATTCATTTAATATTGGATCCAAACACACAGGCTAATGCCGGGGTCAGACTTGCGAGAAACTAGCACGAGTCTCGCATCTTAATATCCAGCACTGCCCCCGACACTCGGGACTGGACCGTTCAGCTGCATAGAAATACATGCAGCGGCACACTCCGGTCCTGAGTGCCAGTGGCAGTGCCAGGTATTGATGCGAGAGACTCGTGCGAGTTTTTCAAAAGTGTGACCCCGGCCTAAATGGAAGATCTGTGATTCACAACATGTATGAACATAAAAATATCCAATGAGAGTGCTAGTAGGCACAAAACGGCTGTCGTCAGACGTTGCTCACTCCTCCTTCCAGCATCCCGGCCATGAAGTTTTAATGTGGATTGCTAAATAAAGTGGACTTTTTCACCTGGATCGGTGAGTGCTATGCTATTCTTTCCTCTCATTGGATTCATACATTGTGTTTTCTGCACTAGCACCCGAGATCTTGGGGTTTAGCCTCCATGAGCAGCATGGACATGACAGTCTCACATCGGCAGTAGAATTGGCAGTGCAGACTGGCTTTTTCTTTATATGTTCATAAAAATAAATGTGATGAATGGAAGTAGCCAGTACATTGATAATGGACTCGAAGACATGCATCACCTATTTTTTTTATTTATAAAGAACATATACTAAAACATTTTTCTATTTTTTTTTGACCACTGGTATTTATTCTTTTTGCTTTTATTTTCTGAACATAATTAATCGGTTCTGGACTGCCCATACACTTTACACATCAGGGCGGTCCGGCTCCTTATTTGCAGTGATTTTCTAAAATCCAGAGTTCCCATAGAGAAGGCATATACAGTTTACTTCTAAATAATGCTGTATATGTAGTAATGTGAAGCGCTGACGCTGCTTCTTACTCAACACGCAACTGACACGTGCTTGCTGAGTGTGGGGAGGGAGAAGGAGCAGTTGGGTTATAGGAGACCTCGGCAGTTCTGTTATGCAGCCTGCATTCCCCCTGTAACTGGGGCTAATACACTAGTCCCAGATAGAAGGGAAATAAGATAAAAGTACAAATATTCCCCCAAAGGTCTTTTGTAACCTTATGAGAGTGGTGAAAGGGGACACAAAGTGTCAAATAAATGGAAAATAAAATGAATTATAGAATCATAGAGTTGGAAGGGACCTCCTGGGCCATCTGGTCCAACCCCCTGCTCAAAGCAGGATTCGCTAAATCATCTCAGACAGATGTCTGTCCAGCCTCTCTTTGAAGACTTCCATTGAAGGAGAACTCACCACCTCTCGTGGCAGTCTGTTCCACTCATTGATCACTCTGTCAAAAAGTTTTTTCTAATATCTAATCTGTGTCTCCTCCCATTCAGTTTCATCCCATTGCTTCTAGTCTTTCCTTGTGCAAATGAGAATAAAGATGATCCTTCTACAATGTGACAGCCCTTGAGATATTTGTAGATAGCTATTAAGTCTCCTCTGTCTTCTCTTTTGCAAGCTAAACATTCCCAAATCCTGCAACCTTTCCTCATAAGACAGGGTTTGCAGACCGGTCACCATTCTGGTCGCTCTTTTCTGAACTTGCTCCAGTTTGTTGATGTCTTTTTTAAAATGTGGCGCCCAAAACTGGACACAATATTCCAGATGAGGTCTGACCAAAGAGGAGTAGAGGGCAATAATGACTTCACCTGATCTAGACTGTATGCTTATGTTAATACATCCCAGAATTGAATTTGCCTTTTTTGCTGCTGCATCACACTGTTGACTCATATTCAGTTGCAAGTAGAAAAATCAATAAAAATGTCACTATCAATCCAAAGCGCTGTTACTAGCCCCGTTTCTGTAAAAAACCTATGCATAAAAATAATGGTTACATTATTGGGAAATAATTTTTAAATGTATTGTAGTGGTCATTAAAAAAGGGAAAAAACAAACACTTATTTCCTTTATCTTCTGACTGATATCTCCCGATATCAACAAAAATAAAAAAAATAGTGACATAAAAATAAAGCCCCTTATATTTAAAAAAAAAAAAAAAAAAAAGTGGAAAAATTACTTAAATATACAAACAAGAAAAAAATTAACATTTCTTTAAATCGCATGTACGGAAAAACACAAAAATATGCATGGGCTGCTCAGGAATTGGGATAGGGGGCAGGTTATCTTCCTTGATCTGCTGCACTACACACGGAGATGATTTTTACAGCTACACATGGACATAGGAAACTGTAGTCTGGAGTCCGGTGCAGAGATCACTGTGCAGAGAATGGCAGGAGATGGGCCAGGTCGACAAGGGGCTCGTCCACACAAGATTATAAATCGGACGAGTGCTATCTGATTTTTTATCGGATAGCACACTGGCTGATGACCAATCCTTTTCACTGATTGAATCTGTAAAGAAAAAAAATGCAGCATGCTGTGATTTGACTATGAAATAGGTTGTGACTCACCCATTCAAGTCTATGGGTGCATGAAAAAAAAAAAAATCAGATGCCACAGTATAGCATCTATGCAAACTGCTTCGTTGGAGAGGAAGAGCACTTGTACTCTAGCACCACCTATTGGAAGTAGCGATCCTAAAAGTTAATACTGACCCCTTAACAAGTCTTGCCATGACTTACGGATAAAAGCCAAACCAGACTCTCTATCTGCAGATCTGTGTTTCGATTTGTTTCCAGAGGAGCAATGCATGGCCTATAAGTCTCCTTACTGACATACCAAGCTTGTCACTCTCCCCACAAGGAGAAAAGTTACCCCTTAGGGTGCTTTCACATTGCGTTCTGTGTCCCCGTCAGGGCATATGTCCAAAATTCCTGACAAAACATGGTCAGGACATATGTGCGGACGGGCCATACACTGTAATGCTGCCGCCAGAGCGAATGTGTGTTCTTCCGCGCATCATTTTCGGAAGTGTACATCTACAGGAGGAGGACACTCAGATATGAGTACACTTACTCATTTATCAAAACTGTTGAAGAAAAAGCTAGCCTTATTGTCCTTAGCAACCAATGAGAACTCAGCTTTCATCTCCTAAATGCTTGTGGATATATGGAAGCTACACTGTGATTGGTTACTGTGGACAGACTTCTGTTCAGCACACAGAGACATGTATTGTGGGCGTTCAGGTGATCATTAATGTATACTTCACTGTAACATGGCTGCTAACGGCAGGATTATACCGTAGGAATGGCGTAAGAGGAAGGATAACAATACACATTTATGATCAGGAAAAATCCCAAGACAGCGTAACATTTATTCAAGTAATATAATCAGTACAGGCACTACTTCAATGTCGTGGAAGCAAATGGCTATGAGGTCACTTTCTTGTACGTCACTCGTAAGTGCGGAGCCATAACCTGGGTGCTGGTTGCCATGGAGACTGTCTGCTCCATCTTCCCTTCAGCGGTCAGGCGGAAAGTACGGGAGATCTGCAAGGGAGAGGAGAGTCCTAGCACAGCGTCATGTACAAAGTCACACAGATTAGGCAGATCCTATTATGTCTATCTATAGTTTGGTAAATCTAATCCAAGCAGCAAATCATGTCACGTACGTATATGAGGATTAGATCAGAGAGTAGATTTGGAAAATACTGTATAATGTACAAAAACCGTCAATTTACCCCACCATCAGTACTCGGCCTGGGTCCCCGGTCTGTATATATGGCTGCATCCATTCTACTAATATAGGTCTAACATATGTCTCAGTAATCTGGTTATTCTCGCTCTCCTCCCCGTTACATGCCCTCCTCTATGTACTCCTACCCCTCGGATTTAGGAAGGGTGAGCTTAGACGTGATTCACTGTGGATTATGCTGCAAATCTTTAGCAAATCCAGGGATATCTGCATATGATGTATGCACAAAAAGTCTATGTGTGAGGTTTTAAAAACTCCATTAACCTGATATGTGCTGTACTTTCCGAATTTAATTGTGGATTCTTATAGTATGCCATCTGCGAGGAAAGACATACAAAGACGTAACAGAGGATGCTGTAGTAAAAAAAAAATTAAAAAAATAAAGAGTATCCAGCACCCCTGTCCCCAACTACCAAAATGTGGGAGATTTCACTAACACCAACATCTTCACTTTGTGACCTCAATACTTGGCTCCAGACAAAGTTCCTTCACTCGCCCATTTGAAAAGCTTTGAAAACCTGAGAACTCTACAAAGGAGGGTCCCATGTCTATAACATAGCAGGTTCCATTTGCCTTTTCTTCTCCTGACAATCGTTCCTACAAATGTCCCAAAACGTCTGAAAGGGGCTTCATCAGAGAAAATAATTTTGCATGAAGTAGAGAGATTGGACTGCAGAGGACTGGGGTATAGTTATTTTCTCTGATGAAGTCCCCTGCAGATTCCTTGGGACATCTGGAAGAATGACTGTCCACAGAAGAAAAGATGAGCGCTACCATGAGTCCTGTGTCATACCAACAGGAAAGCATCCTGAGACCACTCATGTGTGGGATCTTTTGCTCCATGGAGGGGCTCACTCATGATTTTGTCTTAGAGCTCTGCACTGAATAAAGAATGGGATCTAAACATCCTCCAAGAGCAACTTCTCCCAATGATCCGGGAACAATTTGGTGATGAATGATGCTTTTCCCAGCACGACAACAATCATGTTACAAGGCAAAAGTGATGACTAAATGGGTCGGTGAATAAAACATTGAAATTTTGGGTCCATGGCCAAGAAATTCCCCAGATCTCAATCCAACTGAAAGCCTGTAGTCTAATCCTCAAAAAGCAGATAAACCAAAACATAGAACTTATGATAAACTCCAAGCACTGATTAGCCAAGAATACGCGGTCATCAATCAGGATTTGGCCCAGAAGCCGATATCCAGCTGCCAGGGGGAAGGGCAGAAGTCATGAAAAATAAGGATCATCACTGTAAATAGAGTTTTCCATAAATTTGATGTATTTTTCAATACAAGTATAATATAAAAAAACTTTGGACATTTTTATAATTGTACTTCAGTAGCCATAGAAAACATCTGGCTAAAAAAAACAAAAAAAAAAACAGAATCAGCAAACTATGTGAAAACTACAATTTGTGTCAGTTTCAAAACTTTTCGCCACAACTGTAGTATCATATCACATGTGGTACATCAATGACACCTTTTCTCATCACATTAATGCAATCTTACCTGCTGGACATAAGGCTCTTTGGCAAAACTGATTCTGCTTACTGACTGGGAGGTCAGAGTGAGCTGCTCTCCTTCTACCTCTCCTTCTTCCACCTCAACTACACCTGAAAGTAAGAAGATGTACAAATCTTATGGAAGACCAGGGTAAATCTGCAGAAATTAATGTATGAGAAATCTTGATAAGGTCGGAGGCACACTTGCAGTTTTCATGAGTTTTCATGCAGTTTGAAGTGCAGTGTTTGAGGCAGTTTTTCAGCCAAACCAGAAGAGAAGCCAGTATGATGAAGTAGAAGTTCTTCCTTAAGATTTTTCATTCTTTTTTTATTTTTACCTACTTATACCTCTGGCAAAATCAAAACTGCATCAAAAACTGAAACTGTTACTCCAGTCTAATACTGGAGACCACTAATTTCAAAAACAGAGTTTGAAGCAAATAAGTTATTCCCACTTAGAGTACTGATCACATAATGGATGCTTCCATCAGCCCCGTAGACTTTGAATGGAACGGCAATGCCCAAGCGCCATCACTGCCTTCTTTCAAACTAATACCATGTTAATGCAGTGAGGAAGAACAAGGGATTCTGTAAAATGGTCCCCCATATTACTAATTGCTAAGGATCCCAGCAATCATCCTCTGGATGGGTGATGATTATCATTATTGGAAATACCTCTTTAAAAGCAACTTGTCAAATATAAGGGAAATCCAGATGGAGCTCAAAACAGACCCTGCTACATACCGTAAGTTAATGGGGTCTGTGGTTGATCAATCGGTGCATTACAGAGTTACGACTTCCATTGAAAACGGAAGCCATGACACTTGTGTGAATATAGCTTCAAAATATACTAAACTAGAAATAGTCCCGATGCTATCGCGTTGGGAGTGCGCAGTTCATTATCACGCATGCGCGGATAGAGCGCACAGTTGTGGCTGTTACTGCGCATGCGCGGGAATAGAGGTGACGTGAATGTCACTTGTGCAGGCGCAAGTAACACTGCCGCGGTGCCTTATGTGATTCGGGGACAGCGGCTGGAAGTCCCCGATTACATATATAGCTGTATAGTTCTAATATACATCTGCAGGTGTAAGATCGTGCCTGTGATTTATAGTCTATATAATGCATGTAGAAGTTTAATTGGAGGATCTAATATTAATACGTGAATTGGGTGTTAAATTCCTGTGCTGTCGGGTCTCTGCGGACATTACCGAAGTTCTGGGCACATATAAATGCCACGTGATTAGTCCCAGGCTTCACACGAATGAATCCACATTCTCTGTGCATTGGTTTCCCTGTCTCTGGGTTAGAGGAACAAAACCTGCAAGACATCATTAATCTAGTGAGGAACATGCACTGCCATTAATGCCCTCATATAACATGCAGCAATGACTGCTTGCTTAACTTCCATTTTCCCTAAAATTAAGCAGTCCACAGTCTATCAGTTTATAGACCCAGCAGACGATTCCATGTTATATAGTTATAGAATAACTGCCCGTAACTCGTCAGCGATCAGGTGTATGCGATACAATAACAATGTGCGCTAAAATATCATCATCTCTTCTACTGCATCACTCACGTGAAATTCAACATCGGCTGCCCCACATGTGAGATGACCGCCTCCTCCATGTAACGAAAACAGGGGATTGATGGAAACTCTCCTTCACCAGGGGGATCTGATCGCCATGTCCCCAGCATCCAGGCCAGAGGTGCGACAGCCGGGTTCAAGGGAGGAGATCCTGTAAGAATAAGCCACGTGGGGGCTTAGAAACGCTATTGTAAATGCATATGACCAACTCTCTGATACAGTCTTACAAATGTGTCTCTCCTTCATACTTTGGGTTTCTTCCATTGTGTAGCGAGATTGCTAAACCCTGAAGGGGTTGTCCACTACAAAGGCAACCAAAGGCCAGACGCAGCTCTCACTTCCTCTTGATTACTTATACCCCTGTAGGTGTGGACAGTGACAGCAGTGCTGATTGGGCGCAGGGCTCACGTGTCCCAACAACTTCTTGTGAGCTGCGGGAACATGAGTGCCTACACCGCCGGAACAGTATCGGCATGGGAGAGGAGTATAAGTGTTTTTATTTTTATGAGGGAAAACATTCAGCGTGAGAAAAGGTTGTCCTAGTAGTGGATAAGCCCTTTCAAGAGGTTGTCCGGTTGGCACCTATCAACAGGATCCACTATTTCCAGAAGATGAAGTGATGTTGTGTCACGTGACAGCTGCAGCCATTAGCGCCATTAATTCCACAGCGCTATACAGGCAATATCATCACTGTCCCCAATGGGGCTCACAGTCTAGATTCCCTATCAGTATGTCTTTGAAGTGTGGGAGGAAACCGGAGAACCCAAAGGAAACCCAAACAAACATGAGGACAACATAGACTCCATACAGATGTCCTTGGTGGGATTGGAACCCAGGACCCCAGTGCTGCAAGGCTGCAGTGCTAACCACTGAGTTGTAAAACAATGTAAGAGTAGGACCCCCATTCAGCAACCCCATCTATGAACCAGCCCATAGAGCTCCTTTGTCTGTGCAGGCCCCACGCTGACAGTCATCCACTCTATGCATTACATGGAATACCACTGAAATCACTGATTTCAACTTTAAGTGAAGGCAATAATTGGGAATAACAGCTGATCACCAGAGTGAATGATACACCAAGGTGAATGATACATGTATCCATATTAAAGAAAATCCTGTTGATCGCAAATCTTTAACTACAATGACACCAAAACCTGAGACTCCTACCTCACAACTTCCATAGTCCTCTACTGCCTCCTAGTGGTTGTTACGGTAATCTAAAACAATTTACTAAATTTTCACTTCCCGTACAAAACAACTCAAAAAGTTTGGCGCAGCGAACAAATTGCTAAACACAGCGAATCCTTGATTCTAGGGCTTTCTCGGATCTGTGAGATCCCACTTACTAAAAGAACAAGGGGACAGATTTATTACTACCGTCCTGAATTTAGACAAGGTAAAATGTAAATGAAAAAAAACAATATTACCAACAAAAGGTTTAAAAAAAAAAAAGGTTAAGAGATTGTCCAGGATTTGAAAAAAAAAAAAAAATCCAAACAATGTTAAAAAAAACAAAAAACAATATTAACCTGTTTAATTGTCCTGCAGCGATGACATCATGTACGTCCATGTGACTGATGCAACCAATCACTGGTATCAGTGGTCTCGTAGAGCATGTTGCCAGCATCACCAGTGATTGGCTGCAGTGGTCACACGAATGTCATTGCTGCAGGAAATTGAAGATCAACAGGGACAAAAATAGTCACTAAAAGGCTAATAGTCACTAGTGTGCCAGTGACTGATCGTTGTCAGGCGCCGCACGTGGTGCTCTCTGCTGTCATATATGCTCCGATCTACACAGCAGACCTTTACCTGCACTGGGATCATCTGCCATTCTCTCCTCTGCAGACAGGAAGTGTGGTCAGGCAGGAGCAGTGCATGCTGGGAGATGGAGTTTCACCTTACACTCAGCACCACATGGAATGTGTGCGAGCTCATGCGGGTTACTGACAACTGACGTGTGCTCTCCTGCCCCAAAACCACAGGACAATACCACCACACATGAGACAATAGGAAGACGATGCAAACTGTGTGACACTGCAGACGGCCACATTAATCAGAACACGAAAAGGGGGAAAAGTTCTAAAAACAGCAGCGACTCTGGGCACAGCAGCCAATCACATTGCTTCTTTATTTCCAAATCTGTGCAGGAATCCGAGCGGTTGCTTTGGGAACGGTTCCCCTTTTCCTGTGCTCCAGTTTTGAACATCGTCACCAGATGAGTAGTGTGTACAGGACACAGCAGTGTACACCGCACGTCACCTACTGGGGCCTGCTTTTCCTATTTTCACCCACTTTCCTCCTACAGGTTACATGCATTAGATAAACCTATAGAACTCACCTGCCCAAAACCTGCACCAGGGTAAGTCCTGGTATCACATTGTCAGCACTGACACTAGGTACTTGGCCGTGCGGCACAAAGTCGATGAATTCCAGTGTGCACAAAAACACCTTTTGGGTGTATGAATAACTTGCTTTTTTTCTGAAAAAAAACCCCATAGTATTTTAATGTCCCAGCAAAGTGCATAGTCACCTACTCTACCCAGCAATCCAGCAATCGCCTGCCTTCTGTGATCGTGGTATTTGTTTTCATGGGGGTGGCACATAACCACTGCAGTCAATCAGTGGCCATAGTGGTCACATACTGCTACTGGTACCTGTTGTCGGGTGTCCCGGGACCAGGGGCTCCTTCCCTGTCCCTAACGCTAGGGGCAACCTAACTCGCCCTGTTCCCCGGATTATTTCTCATAGTGAAGATGCTATGGCCACGTACCTTGCCTCAGCTCCTGAATCCACCCTCAGTCTGTACAGTTCCTCCACCAAGGGAACAGGCGAGTAGTAGTGTACACAATACACCAGACTGACAAGGTAATACGAACAAGGATAAAGGAAAATACCAATCGTACAAATATACACACACATATAACAGAGGAATGCATCGGGAGTGGAGGACGGGATTAAACCAAAGTATTGTATTTACAGTATTGTTACACCATTTTACAAAATTGCATAACCCCTTTAAGGATGCACGTTAATTAATGAATTGAAGGCGACTGTGTAATCAGCTACTTAAAGTCTCTTGCGGGCTTTGGTCAGTATTACCAAATACGCTGCTCAAAAAAATTGAGGAAAAACTTACATATCACAATAAAATAAATTAAACTTAGGACTCCACTCTGTCCAGTTTGGAAGCACAAGCAATTGTAAGGCTGTGTGCCCACGTAGCGATTTTTAAGCGTTTTTGCAGCGATTTTCGGCGCGAAAACGCAGCAAAAACGTTTAAAAATCGTGTACAGAACGCCCCCCATGCATTCCTATGGCATTCCACACATGCTGTGCTAATGCTGCGCTTTTTTCCGCGGCGGAATCGCATCGCAGAAATCGCAGCATGCTCATTCTTTTGTGCGGAATCGCAAAGAATTGCCGCGATTCCGCACCCATAGGAATGCATGAGAACCGCTTACTTCCCGCATGTGGCTATGCCCACCATGCGGGAAGTTAAGCGTCTCATGTGCGGTTGGTACCCACGGTGTGGAGGAGAGGAGACTGTCCTCCAGGCCCTGGGTACCATACCCCTGTAAAAAAAAATCGGGGTATATTTACCTTCCGGTGTCCCGCGCTGCATTCCCGGCCTAAGCGTTCCAAGTAATGCCTTGCGGCAAGGTCCTGTGATGACGTGGTCTCGCGAGATCGCTATAGCAACGCGAGACCAACGTCATCACAGGTCTCGCAAGGCATTACTGGGAACGCTAGGCCAGGAATGCAGCGCGGGACGTCGGAAGGTAAATATACCCCGATTTTTTTAATTTTTTTAAGCATTTTAATATTCTATCTTTTACTATTGAAGCCGCATAGGCGGCCTCAATAGTAAAAACCTGGTCACACTTGTCAAACACTATGTTTGACCAACCTGTCAATCACTTTCCAAGCGATGCTTCAAATCGCTTGGAAAGTGCTTGAATATCGCACACGAAAATCGCGGCAAAATCGCGGTGAAATCACGCGGAAAAAACCACGCGATTTCTGGGAAGGAGTCCGGTTTTTGGTGTGCGTTTTAACACGCACCGTGGGCACATAGCCTAAATCAATTTCACCTGACAACAGGAGCACTGGAGAGGCGACAGTAATGCCATCCGCAAAATGGCAATGATTTGTGCAAGTGGGTGCCACATAAAATTGCCTTTTCCGTATCCTTCCTGATTTAACTCTAGTTTTACGTTTTGCTACTTTCCCTGTGACTACTGATAGCAGGAGGAGGACTTGCAGCCCACTCAGGTTGCAGAGGTCGTCCAGCTCCTCCAGGATGACACATCCACATGTACCATGACAAGAGGGTATGCGGTGTCTCCCAGCACAGTCCTAAGGGTTTGCAGACAGCAGAATACGAGCTGTTACATGAGGAGAGCCAAACCGGGCTGTTATGGAGCATTGACCCAGCAGCAGGACTGGTATCTGATCCTCTTTGTGAGTAAAGGTACTGTCACACTTAGCGATGCACCAGCGATCCTGACCAGCGATATGACGCGGTCAGGATCGCTGGTGCATCGCTAAGTGGTCGCTAGTGAGCTGCCATACAGGCAGATCTCACCAGCGACATAGCAGCGGTCGGGGGTCGCTACTTACCTGTCAGACGAGGCGATCCTGACGTCCTCCCGCCCGCATCCACGCGTCACTCGTCGGCGCCACAGGAAGCCCAGCAGGAAGCTGACGACGAGAAACGGCCCAGGACGTTTTCGCGCGATCAGCGATAATCAGCGGGGGAGCTGGTCGGAGGTAAGTATCAGACATAGCGATATCGCTTAGTGTGACAGGCCCTTAAGACTGCCAGAGCCCTACAGAATGACCTCCAGTGGGCTACTGGTGTCCATGTTTATAGCCACATTATTGGAAACAGACACTATGGGCGTCATGAAAGCCTGAAATCCTGTAATGGAGCACAGCCCTGTGCAGATTGCCAGTAAACACCAAAAATGTCAAGTTCACATTGGTGCCCCATTCTCCTAACAGATGAGAGAAGGTTCACACTGAGTATATGGCCGGGGTCACACTTGCGAAAAACTCGCATGAGTCTGGCATCTCAATACCCCGCACTGCCGCCGGCACTCGGACCGGAGTGTGCGGTTGTATGTATTTCTATGCAGCTGAGTGCTCCGCTCCGAGTGTCGGGGGAGTGCCGGGTATTGAGGCGCGAGACTCGTGCAAGTTTCTCACAAGTGTGACCCCGGCCTATGAAAGAGTCTGAAGATGCTGTGATGAATGTTATTCTGTCTGCAGCATTCTCCAGTGTGACCGATTTTGCTGTGGATCATTAATGGTCAGGGGAGACATATCCTTAGAGCAGGGTTCCCCAACCACCGGTCCGCGGCCCAGCACCGGTCCGTTGCGGTGCTCTTGCCGGTCCGCAGACACAAGGGGAGCTGGCGGCTGTGGTGTAGCAGCTGATACCCTGTCATCCCTGACGGCACGGCGGCTTCATCCAGCGCTGAGCGGTCACGTGCTACCGCTCATTTAAGGTCATGAATATAGACGCCACTCATATCCCATAGGGGTGGCATCCATATTCATGGACCTTAACCCCTTCATGACCCAGCCTATTTTGACCTTAATGACCTGGCCATTTTTTGCAATTCTGACCAGTGTCCCTTTATGAGGTAATAAATCAGGAACACTTCAACGGATCCTAGCGATTCTGAGAATGTTTTTTCGTGACATATTGGGCTTCATGTTAGTGGTAAATTTAGGTCGATAATTTTTGCTTTTATTTGTGAAAAAATCAGAAATTTGGTAAAAATTTAGAAAATTTCGCAATTTTCACATTTCAAATTTTTATTCTGTTAAACCAGAGAGTTATGTGACACAAAGTGGTTACTAAATAACATTTCCCACATGTCTACTTTACATCAGCACAATTTTGGAAACAAATTTTTTTTTGTTAGGAAGTTATAAGGGTTAAAAGTTGACCAGCGATTTCTCATTTTTACAACAAAATTTACAAAACCATATTTTTTAGGGACCACCTCACATCTGAAGTCACTTTGAGGGGTCTATATGGCAGAAAAAACCCAAAAGTGACACCATTCTAAAAACTGCACCCCTCAAGCTACTCAAAACTACATTCTATAAGATTATTAACCCTTCAGGTGTTTCGCAGGAACTAAAGCAACGTGGAAAGAAAAAATGGACATTTTAATTTTTACAACAAAAATTTTCTTTTAGCATCAATTTTTTCATTTTCACATGGGCAACAGGATAAAATGGATCCTAAAATTTGTTGGGCAATTTCTACTGAGTACACCGATACCTCATATGTGGTCATAAACCACTGTTTGGGCGCACAGCAGGGCTAAGAAGGGAAGGAGCGCCATTTGACTTTTGAATGGAAAACATGCTGGAATATTTAGCGGTTGCCATGTCGCGTTTGCAGAGCCCCTGTGTGCCTAAACTTTGGAGCTCCCCTACAAGTGACCCCATTTTGGAAACTAGACCCCCCAAGGAACTTATCTACATGCATAGTGATCACTTTGAACCCCCAGGTGCTTCACAAATTAATCAGTAAAAAGTACTTTTTTCACAAAAATTTTCTTTTAGCCTCAGCTTTTTCATTTTCACATGGGCAACAGGATAAAATGGATCCTAAAATTTGTTGGGCAATTTCTCCTGAGTGCACAGATACCTCATATGTCATCATAAACCACTGTTTGGGCGCACGGCAGGGTTCATAAGTGAAGGAGCGCTATTTGACTTTTTGAATGGAAAATTAGCTCCAATCGTTATCGGACACCATGTCGCGTTTGGAGAGCCCGTGTGCCTAAACAGTGAAAACCCCCCACAAGTGACCCCATTTTGCAAACTAGACCCCTTATGGATCTTATCTAGATGTGTAGTGAGCACTTTGAACCTCCAGGTGCTTCACAGAAGTTTATAACGCAGAGCAGTGAAAATAAAAAATCATTTTTTTCCCTCAAAAATGATTTTTTAGCACGCTATTTTTTATTTTCACAAGGGTAACAGGAGAAATTGGACCACAAAAGTTGTTGTGCAATGTGTTCTGAGTACACCGATACCCCATATGTGGGGGGGAACCACTGTTTGGGCGCACGGCAGGGCTCAGAAGGGAAGGAGCGCCATTTGACTTTTTGAAATTAAAATTACCTCTAATCGTTAGCGGACACCATGTCGTGTTTGGAGAGCCCCAGTGTGCCTAAACATTGGAGCCCCCCCACAAATAACCCCATTTTGGAAACTAGACCCCCTAAGGAACTTTTCTAGATGCATAGCGAGCACTTTGAACCCCAAGTGCTTCACAAAAGTTTATAACGCAGTGCCGTGAAAATAAAAAATATTTTTTTTCCTTAAAAAATTATTTTTTAGTGCACAATTTTTATTTTCACAAGGGTACCAGGAGAAACTGGACCCCAAAAGTTGTTGTCCAGTTTGTCCTGAGTACGCTGGTACCCTATATGTGGGGGGGACCACTGTTTGGGCACACGTCGGGGCTCGGAAGAGAAGTAGTGACATTTTGAAATGCTGACTTTGATGGTGTGAAGTACAGTATTCAGATGTACGGGACATCTTGTTCTCCGGGATCCATTTTTGTGCTTGCGAAGCCATTTTGTTGTTTACGAGTTAAATTTTGTAACTTAACTAGATGAAAGTTCACGGCTGTTATGAAACCAGACTGTTCCAGCTTGTACAAGATATGAGATGAGACCCTAAAAGAATGTGCCATTGTTCTATATTCTACGTCACACAGCTAGGGACATATTCTGATTTTCTTGCAATACTATTGGCTTAAATGTATTACGATTCTATTGGTAGCTGTATACTTTGCATAATTAAGCAGAATGCTATGTAATGTGAGATTCAGTAAAGGGGCTCAGTGATCTGCCTCGATCCTCCCGTACAGAGACCCCCGTCTCCGTGTGGTCATTCCCAGTTGCTAGCAACGCCCTGTGAACTAATTTGGAAATCACTGGCTCAACCGTGAAGGGTTAATTTAGCCCTACCTCAACAATGGAATGGTCTGCAGGCATCATGTTAGATTTGCAGAGCCCCTGATGTATCTAAACTGTGGAAACTCCCCACAAATGACCCCATTTTGGAAACTAGACCCCCCAAGGAACTTATCTAGATGTGTGGTGAGCACTTTGAACCTCCAACTGCTTCACAGAAGTTTATAACGCAGAGCCGTGAAAACAAAAACTCATTTTTTTTGCTAAAAAAATGATTTTTAGCAAAGCAATTTTTTTTTCCACAAGGGTAACAGGTTAAATTGGACCCCAAAAGTTGTTGTCCAGTTTGTCCTGAGTACGCTGGTACCCCATATGTGGGTGGGGACCACTGTTTGGGCACACGTCGGGGCTCGGAAGGGAAGTAGTGACATTATGAAATGCTGACTTTGATGGAATGTTCTGCGGGCATCATGTTACATTTGCAGAGCCCCTGATGTGCCTAAACAGTAGAAACCCCCACAAGTGACCCCATTTTGGAAACTAGACCCCCCAAGGAACTTATCTAGGTGTGGTGAGCACTTTGAACCCCCAAGTGCTTCACAGACGTTTATAACGCAGAGACGTGAAAATAAAAAAAAAAAAATTTTTTTCCAAAAAAATAATTTTTTAGCCCCCAATTTTTTATTTTCCCAAGGGTAACAGGAGAAATTAGACCACCAAAGTTGTTGTGCAATTTTTCCTGAGTACGTTGATACCCCATATGTTGGGGTAAACCACTGTTTGGGCACACGTCGGGGCTTGGAAAGGAGCGAGCACCGTTTGACTTTTTGAACGTAAAATTGGCTGGTATCAATGGTTGCACCATGTCGCATTTGGAGACCCCCTGATGTGCCTAAACAGTGGAAACCCCTCAATTCTAACTCCAACCCTAACCCCAACACACCGCTAACCACAGCCCTAACCCCAACCCTAATTCCAACCCTAACCCTCTTTCCATCCCTAACCCTCTTTCCAACCCTAACCCTAATGGAAAAATAAAAGTAATTTCTTTATTTTATTAGTTGATCCTGCCTATGGGGGTGATAAACGGGGGGGTTTATTTACTTTTCATTCTATTTTGATCACTGTGAGTTTATCACTGTGATCAAAATAGAATGAGGGGAAATTGCAGCCGGCGGGCGGACTGCGCATGTGCCCGCCATTTTCAAGATGGCAGCTCCCATGAAGCAGGACCGTGGGACACCGGGAGGCGGGGAGGGACATCGGAGGTACCGGGGGGGGTGAGGGGGGGGTTGGAAGGTGGGGGGAGCACAGAGAAGGGGGAGGGGAGCCGATGATGACGGCAGCGGCACATTGCCGCCGTCAGTCGGTATCGGGGGCTGATCGGCCCCGTGAGACGGTGGTGGTGGGGGGGGTCGGATCACGGTCACCAGCCATGTCCAATGCAGCATCGGCCATGGCTGGATTGTAATATTTTATCAATTTTCATTGATGAAATATTACTATCACTCTGATTGGCTGTTTCACTTTTAACAGCCAATCAGAGCGATCGTAGCCACGTGGGGGCGAAGCCACGCCCCCTGTGGTGAAGAACAAAGCCCCCTGTATCTGCGGGTCAGGTGACCTTTCAGTGACCTAGGTCACCCGACCCGCAAGAGGGCTTTAAAGTCATGACGCCACATAGGCGTCATGGGTCGTTCTGGCTCGACTTTTCATGACGCCTACGTGGCGTCAAAGGTCGTGAAGGGGTTAATGAGTGGTAGCACGTGACCGCTCCTCACAGGAAGAAGTTGAAGCGCCGCGAGATGCAGGGACGTGCAGCGACGGGAAGGAAGTTCAGCGACAGCGACGTGAGGGGTAAGTATGATGGGGGAGCCAAGCCATAAATACCCGGTTGGGAGCAGAGCCATAAATACCTGGGAGGGAGAGTGGGAGCGGAGCCATAAATACCTGGGAGGGAGAGTGGGAGCGGAGCCATAAATACCTGGGAGGGAGAGTGGGAGCGGAGCCATAAATACATGAGAGGGAGAGTGGGAGCGAAGTCATAAATACCTGGGAGGGAGAGTGGGAGCGGAGCCATAAATACATGGGAGGGAGAGTGGGAGCGAAGTCATAAATACCTGGGAGGGAGAGTGGGAGCGGAGCCATAAATACATGGGAGGGAGAGTGGGAGCGGAGCCATAAATACATGGGAGGGAGCCATAAATACAATGGAGGGAGAGTGGGAGCGGAGCCATAAATACATGGGAGGGAAAGTGGGAGCGAAGCCATAAATACATGTGAGGGAGAGTGGCAGCGGAGCCATAAATACATGGGAGGGAAAGTGGGAGCGAAGCCATAAATACATGGGAGGGAGAGTGGGAGTGGAGCCATATATACATGGGAGGGAGAGTGGGAGCGGAGCCATATATACATGGGAGGGAGAGTGGGAGCGGAGCCATATATACATGGGAGGGAGAGTGGGAGCAGAGCCATAAATACCTGGGAGGGAGTGGGAGCGGAGCCATAAATACATGGGAGGGAGAGTGGGAGCGGAGCCATAAATACATGGGAGGGAGAGTGGGAGCGGAGCCATAAATACATGGGAGGGAGAGTGGGAGCGGAGCCATATATACAAGGGTACAATTTTTCTTAAGTGCTCAATGCTCCATTTCCTTGTAGGTTCCAATCATCATTAGCAGTGACGGTCAACAGTAGAAGTAGCCTAGTGCTCCCACTGAAACAGAGAAACAAGCCAGGTGCTCCCACTCATTCAAAACCTATGGTGAGTTGAGTCACATTATAAATGTTATAATTAAATGATAAGTATGTACTGCTAAACTACAACCGCGTACATAGCCCTGCCCCCTTATGACCAAAGCCCCGCCCCGCCCCACCTCCATCCCAGCCCTGCCGGGCCATGGAAGAATGGTCTTGCTTGAAGCCAGTCCCTGGTGCAAAAAAGGTTGGGGACCACTGCCTTAGAGGGTTCCACAAATCTACAGGTGTTAGACACTGGTATTCTAACTGCTATTAGGCACAGGGATGAAATCCTAGGAGCCACTGTCAGACGTTACACTGGTGCACTGGCTCCTGAGTCCCTGTTGGTGCTGGACAATGTCCCATATGGCCTTAGTGTATAAGCAATTTCTGGATTGATGCTATTGACTGACCCTTACTTTCCCCAGACCTGAAACCAATTGAGAACCTCTGGGATATTATGTATCAGTGCATCAGATGATGCCACGCAGTGCCACTCACTGATATCCTGATCGACGTCTTTGAGGAGATCACCTGGACACCATCTTATCAGGAGCATGCACAGATGTTGTCAGGAGTGCACACACATGGCGGCCACACACAATAACAGAATCACCCGCCATACCGCAGATCCTAGGGTACTCAATAGCAGGAAAGAATTGTAAAAAAAAAAAAAAATGTGTATATTTTTTCCTCTATATCTCCGAGGCCGTAGAGGGAATTTTTTTTTCTCTCAATGGAGATAAAGCAATTGTCTGATCGTGTGGACCAGTTCGCTGCGGAAGTGCGGGGAATTTCCGCCTACCTTGCTCATTCACATGCTGCTGAACCAAAGATCCCTACTCCTGATGTGTTTTTTAGGGATCGGTCTAAATTTTTGAATTTCAAAAATAATTGTAAATTATTTTTTGCCTTGAAGCCTAACTCGTCAGGGAGCTCCGCGCAGCAGGTTAAAATTGTCATCTCTTTGCTGCGTGGCGATCCCCAGGATTGGACGTTTTCTTTGAAACCAGATGATCCTATTCTGACTAATGTGAATGCATTTTTTCAAGCCTTGGGGTTGTTGTATGACGAACCTAATGCTATTGATCAGGCTGAAAAGACCCTGTTGGCATTGAGCCAGGGTCGAGATTCTGCAGAATTGTACTGTCAAAAATTCCGAAAGTGGGCGGTCCTTACTACCTGGAATTATAATGCCTTGGCAGCTCTCTTTCGGAAGGGTTTGTCCCCTCTGGTCTTGACGATTCTATGTCATTAGCCATTCAGGTTGATCGGCGTTTACGTGAACGCAGGACTGCACGAGAGGTGTTGCCACCTGTTGAACAAGTGTCTGAACCTATGCAATGTGATAGAGTTTTGTCCAGTGAGCAACGTCAGGAGTTCAGAAGGCGTAATAAGCTGTGTTTTTTTTGTGGAGATGCCTCGCATGTTATTTCTGTCTGTCCTAAACGAGAGAAACGTTTCGCATACACGTTTTCTGTGGGTGGTGTTCAACCTAAGTTTCTTCTGGCAATTACTCTGATCTGCTCCCTGTCCACATTTTCCGCCAAGGCTTTTGTGGATTCGGGAGCAGCCCTGAACCTAATGGACTTGGATTTTGCTAAACGTTGTGGATTTCCTATGACACCTCTGCGGACGCCTATCCCTTTGAAGGGGGATTGATACTACTCCTTTGGCGAAAAATAAACCTCAGTTTTGGACCCAGGTGGTAATGCGGGTCGCCCCAGACCATCAAGAAAATTGCAGATTTTTGGTGTTGCATAATTTGCATGATACCATTGTTCTGGGGTTTCCCTGGTTGCAAATTCATAATCCAGTTTTGGATTGGAAATCTGTGTCTGTGGTGAGTTGGGGTTGTCGGTGTGCCCTTAGTGAGGCTCCGGTTTTTCCCACCTCTCCTCAGTCGCATGATGTTCCTGACTATTTGGCGGACTTTTATGATGTATTTAGTGAGAATGAGTCTGCGTCTTTGCCTCCTCATAGGAGTTATGATTGTGCAATTGAACTGAGCCCGGGGTGTAAATTTCCTAAGGGTCGGCTCTTCAATTTATCAGTACCCGAGCACGAGGCTATGCGATCCTATATTAAGGAGGCGTTGGAGAAGAGTCATATTAGACCATCCTCTTCACCCTTAGGTGCCGGTTTTTTTGCGTGGCCAAAATGGATGGTTCATTAAGGCCTTGTATTGATTATCGTGCCCTCAACAAAATTACTATTAAATATCAGTATCCGTTACCCCTGATTTCGGATCTATTCTCCAGAGTTAAAGGTGCTTGCTGGTTTACCAAGCTTGACCTCAGGGGGGCGTATAATCTTATCCGCATTAAGCATGGGGATGAATGGAAGACGGCGTTTAATACTCCGGAGGGACATTTTGAGTACCTGGTGATGCCTTTTGGGCTCACTAATGCCCCTTCTGTCTTCCAGTGCTTCATGAATGACATTTTCCGAGACTTTGTGGATAAATTTTTGATTATCTATGCCTTTTTGGGGTACAGAGGATTTCATTTTTGGGATTTATTTTGTCTCCGTCAACTATTGAAATGGACCTGGCCAAGGTACAGGCCATTTATGATTGGGTTCAGCCCACTTCTTTGAAGGCCCTCCAGAAGTTTTTGGGTTTAGCTAATTTTTATCGGAAATTTATAGCAAAATTTTCTAGTATTGCAAAGCCATTGACTGATCTGACTAAGAAGGGTGCTGATGTGTTGAATTGGTCTCCGGAGGCTGTTTCTTCCTTTCAGGAGCTGAAGCGAAGATTCACTTCTACCCCGGTTTTGCGGCAACCTGATGTCTCACTCCCGTTCCAGGTAGAGGTGGACACTTCTGAGATTGGTGCAGGAGCTGTTTTGTCCCAAAAGGATCCTGTAACATCTAAAATGAATCCCTGTGCTTTCTTTTCCCGAAAGTTCTCTCCATCTGAACATAACTATGATGTGGTGGATTCGGGAACTGTTAGCCATGAAATGGGCATTTGAGGAGTGGAGACATTGGTTGGAGGGAGCTAAACACCAAGTCGTGGTCCTCACTGACCACAAGAATTTGATTTACCTGGAGTCGGCCAAACGCTTGAACCCTAGACAGGCTAGGTGGGCCTTGTTTTTTTTACACGTTTTGATTTTGTGGTCTCTTTTCTTCCTGGCACTAAGAATGTCAAGGCAGACGCCCTCTCTAGGAGCTTCTTTGCTGATTCTCCTGTGGTGACCAAGCCTGCTACCATCTTAGGCGAAGGGGTAGTTCTTTCTGCCATCTCGCCCGATTTGAGACGTGCTCTGGAAGAGTTCCAGGAGGACAAACCTGAGCGTTGTCCCAGTGGAAAGTTGTATGTTCCTGACCAGTGGAAGAAGAGAGTGATGTCTGAAGTTCATTGCTCTGCATTGGCTGGTCATCCAGGTATTTTTGGTACCAGATATCTGGTGAGTCAGTCTTTTTGGTGGCCCGCCTTGTCTCGTGATGTCAGGAATTTTGTGCAGTCCTGTGGGACTTGCTCCCGGTCTAAACCTTGTTCTCGCTCTAGTGGGTTGTTGATGCCTTTGTCGTCCCCAGGAGGCCATGGACCCATATTTCAATGGATTTCATCTCTGATATGCCTGTCTCTCAGAGAATGACTGTTATTTGGGTGATTTGTTATAGGTTCTCTAAGATGGTTCATCTTGTACCACTCCCTAAGTTGCCATCTTTCTCTGAGTTGGTGCCCCTGTTTTTGCAACAGGTGGTTCGCTTGCACGGGATTCCTGAGAACATTGTATCTGACAGAGGAGTTCAGTTTGTGTCTAGATTTTGGAGGACTTTCTGTTCCAAGCTGGGAATTCAGTTGTCCTTTCCTCTGCTTTTTACCCTCAGACCAATGGGCAGACGGAGAGAACAAACCAGACCTTGGAGTCGTATTTGAGATGTTTTATTTCCGCTGATCAGGATGATTGGGTTTCATTTTTGCCCTTGGCCAAATTTGCTTTAAATAATAGAGCTAGTTCTGCCACTTTGATGTCACCTTTTTTTTGTAACTTTGGGTTTCATCCTCGATTTTCTTCAGGGCAAGTGGAGCCTTCTGCCTGCCCAGGTGTTGACACTGTGGTGGAGAGAATGCACCAGATCTGGGACCAAGTGGTGGATAAGTTCTCTCTCTCCCAGGAAAAGGCCCAGTGGTTTTCCAACCGACATAGGACCATTGGTCCCCAGTTTAAGGTTGGTGATATGGTTTGGTTATCATCAAAAAATATCGCTATGAAGGTGGCTTCTCCTAAGTTTAAGCCTAGATTTATTGGACCTTACAAGATTTTGGAGATCATTAATCCAGTCTCTTTTCGTTTGGCTCTTCCTGTCACATTTAAAATTCATAATGTGTTTCATAAGTCCTTGTTGAAGAAGTTTGTTGAACCAGTTGTTCCTGGGGTGGCACCTCCGGACCCTGTATTAGTTGAAGGTAACATGGAATATGAGGTAGAGAAGATACTGGATTCCCGTCTGGCTAGACGGAGACTCCAGTATTTGGTTAAGTGGAAGGGCTATGGTCAGGAGGATAATTCCTGGGTCTCTGCCTCTGATATTCATGCCAAAAGATTGGTGCGTGCCTTTCATCGGGCTCACCCTGATCGCCCTGGTGGCGTGGATGAGGGTTCCTCCTCAAGGGGAAGGTACTGTTGTGAGTTCATTTTCCCCTTCACCATTGAGGTCTGATGAACTCCCTCTTCTGGTGAAGGAAGGTAGTGAAGCTGATTACAAAGCACCTGAGCAGAATGATGATGACTGGGTGACTAGAATTGCTGACTGGATATAAGGCAGCCGACGCCCTTCTGCCTTGCGGGTGATTACTCTGAGGGATTCTTGGAGACCAGTCTGATTCCTGCTCCTCAAAAGCTAAGTTTTCTGCTCTACTTTTTGCATTTGTGTTTTGGTTTTGTTTTGCCTTGTTTTTCTGGATTTCTGCCTTTCCCTGCTGGGTGAGCTGAATTCCTTTTTGCTCTGTCTTCAGAAAATACCTGAGTACTGATATAGTCTTTTTGAAGCCTAGCGTCTTCAGGGCTTTTTTCCCTATCAGTCTGTTGGCTCTTGTTTTTGAGAGGGTTTTAGCGGATTGCAGACAGCAGCTTTTCTATTCTGTCCTATTTAGTTAACTTGGGCCCCATCATTTGCTCAGCCTATCTTTCTATCTGTGTGAGTGTTTTTTCATCTTGCTTCACCGTCATTATATGTTGGGGGCTGCCTATTGCTTTGGGGTCTGCTCTGGGGCAGTTTAGATTTCCCTTTCTGTCTTTAGGCTATGTAGTTCTCCGGCTGTGATCGAGGGGTCTAGGGCACCGTAGGAACCCCCCCACGGCTACTGCTAGTTGTTGTTGTTAGGTTCAGGGGTCTGCAATCTGATAGCTGCCAACTTCTCTGGTTTTCTGGACTTTGCTAGTATTTCTGTTTTTGCCTCCTACGGTGACTCATTCATAACACAATACTGAGTGACATAATTAGTTTCCATAATAAAATTCATGCAGTATAGATCTGTCCGTGATTCCAATTATTTGACTTTGATTTTCAGGGTGATTTGGAATCCAGCCCTCAACTGGTTAAGGATTTTGGTTTCCAAGGACCACTTTTATGTCACTTTATTCTCAACAATTTATATAAGTACAGATTTTTATCTTGAAACTTTTATTCATTGAGATCTCATGTGTGATCCCTGAAGCGTGTGTTCGATAGTACACCCGCATAATGGTGCAATACAAACTGGATGGTGACTACGTATTCATAAAATAAGCAGAGAGCTAACATTTTGTGATAGTCAGTTCTGCTCACCTTGCGCATTATGTCCTAATAGGTCACTGCCGGGCTCCTCTCCTCTGTATCTATCTGCATGTTCCTGATTACTGCACTGATTTGTGAATCTGGTCGGGGTCTTTTCGATGGAGCAGTCTGAATGTGGGGAGTCAAAATTATCCAAGACCTCTGAGCCAGTGTCATGAGAAGGATATTTAGTCTGTATACCTGGGATTGTTTCCTGTACCCCATACGCAGGTGACTGCAAGACTTCACTGCCGCATACCTGAGGAGGAACCGATGCTATTGAGGCCATCACAGAATCATTGGTACCAAATGATCGGGCACAACCTCCTACACTAAACAAGATGTCCTCACAGACATATTCAGGAGAAGGTGACTGACGGTCCTTTTCTTCAAGATGTAGATCATGTGGGTGGTTGGTTTCTTCTTCAAGTTGATGAGGTGAGGAATCAGAATTTTGTGATATTGGCGTAGCTGAAGACCGACTGTACGAGTGCAGGGAGAAGATAAACTTAGAGGCTATATGATGGCTACCTCGACGAAGACGACACCCGTTGTCCCAGGTATCAGCATTATTGCTGGCATCAATTTTATCTCCAAAATCTCCATTTGGTGACACAAGAAGCCTTTTATCTTCCTGAGAATACGGGGATATCTTTTTCCTGAGTTGTTTTCTTTTTCCAAGGCACAATATTTGAGGCTCATACGTTCCTTTTCTGTTCACTTCTTTTCCACCTCTGAAGAGGGATGGCACAGCATCTGGCCTGAGAAGAGGGTGCTGATCAGGCATACGGGGGACGAAGCTGTCTTCACTGAAATGTTCGCTGCACAGGAACGAATAGGGGCCCGGAGTCCAGTCACTGCGCTGTATGGCGGCTGTCCACAGGTAGAGGCGGGCAGAGTCTTTCAGTGGAAACCTGGAAGAGAGTAAAGTATTCATCAAAAAATGCACACAATAATGTAACACAATATTCTGAAACATAACTTAATAAAAAGAAAAAAAAAAGTCATCAGTAAATGTAAATCTTTGATTCAGGTCCACTTGTCAAAAATGCAGTCAGTACATCTCATTCTGAAAAAAGTTGAGTGGCATCCAAAATGGCCACCGTCATCACTATAGGTCTGAAAACCAAGGGGAACAACCCAAGAATCATGCGTCACTAGTATCTGATGTTTAATAAATGAATGTCATACCTCTAGAACCTCCACTAATTGGGAGTACAGGGGTCCTGTGACCTTCTCTTTGTGATACAATGTGGTTAGTAGTTGCAGCAAATAAAGTGCATGGGGAGCTGGCCAAATTTGAGCATGGTTTCGCCATTGTAGTTTATTGGCGCTACACAAGAAACTACATCTTTTTGCACCTATGGTTGGTGTAACCCTTTAAATGCAACCTATCAGGACCTTTAGTCACAAAGTGGAGTCCATTGCTAATTAGGGTAGAAAATCTCACCAGTGTCAGAACAGCAGACAAGTTATCTGTGGACAAACCCTAAATATGGCACAACGCTTTATGGCACATTAAAGAGGGCCATCACCAAATGTTTTTTGTCAAACTTGATACATGATGTAATAGGGGCTGCAGACAGTAGAATAAATACATTTTATATATAGGATACTCACAATCCAAATAGTCTGCACCTAATGAGTTAATTTTTGTTAAGTCCAATTGGGTGTTATCTCATAATTTTCACTGGGGACAAGTACTTCTTCTCCTTGTAAGACGCCCTCCAATTATAAGCAGGCAGCAACACTCAAAAGAAAGAGGATGCCCCACCATAGCTCAGAACACGCTACTACTATGTGAGGAGTATGGCAGACAACTCTGATCCCCTGGTCTAACCTCCTGCATGATTAGAAAATGATGGGATTTGAACATAGATTATTAATACATTTCAGATAAGGTCCCAGCAGACAGTATGAGGGAGAGGCAGCACAGCTAAAATTAACTGTGTCACATTACAAATGCTTCTATCAGCACTGTCACCTTTGCTGCACTACCACTCCCTTCACACTGTATGTTTGGAGATGTGTCAGAAATCACACTTATGTATGTTGTGCTAACAGTAACTTGTACTTGCTGTGCAGTAAGAGCAGAGCCCTCTAGGCTACTCCTGTGTAAGAGGTCATGACAGCCTGCTCTGATCTCACTTCAAAGCATGTACAACTTGCACACAGGGTTGCCACCTACTATTCAATTTTTCCTGGACAACTGGACCAAACTTTACGGACATTGCCATGCCCCTTAATTAATCCACACCCCTTGATAAAACTACACCCACTGGTATGTCCAAAATAATACAGAGTAAGAGCACATACTGAGAATTACACCCAGCAAAAAGGATAGGTGAAGTGGCAATGTGCAGTGTATATATACGACAGACGGATAGACAGTGCACAGTAATTCTCAGTAACTGTATTATATGCACACACATACAAAATAATACACTTACTGAGAATTACTGTGCAGTGTATTTAAACAGGACAGGAGCAGTGGTACTGTACAGTAGTGTACCAATATGTCACAATCCCACCGTTGACACCGGTATGTCACGGACGGAGGGATTTGACGCACTGCCGACACACGGCTATCACAGGCGCAGGGGGGCTTATCTTAGTTATCCCACCGCTTGCACCATGTGACAAAAAAAAAACCAGCAAGCTAATCTTGCCCTAACAATTTATCGCAGGGGGGTTATTTTGGATGCCCCACCACTGCCAACAATCTTCCACGAGCTGCGGGGATTTATGTATATCCCACTTTCTCAGCTCCACTTTGGAACTCGCAGCTCTCCGGCGCCCCCCCTTACCCTCAGGTCAGGGAACTACACCTGGGATAATTGGTCATCCGCTGGCTGCATCAATGAGGTCTGGCCACCCGGCACGCTGCAGTGAGGGAATTATAAATTCTCTGGCCGCAGCCACCCAATCTAATATATATAAAGCTCAAGTGTGTGTGTGTATGTATGTATGTGTGTATGTCCGGGATTGGCATCCGCACTGTCGCAACTACAGCCATAAAATTTGGCACAGTCACACGTCTGGACCCCGAGAGTGTCCTAGGCTATGTTGTGAGGCGAAATTTTAACCCCGCGTGTTCCAATTCACCAAACAATTTTGCCCCTATCTACATAATGGGGAAAAAGTGTGTGTGTATCAAGCCCCGCCCCTCATTATGATGTCATAATGGTTGCCATGGCGACGCTGATGTCATCATAGGTTGCAATTCCCACCGCTCATTATGATGTCATGGAATGGAGGATGTGTGATGGTTATATGGGCACTGGACTATGGGATGGAGGATATGCATGACGGGTATATGGGCACGGGACTATGGGATGGAGGATGTGTGATGGGTATATGGGCACTGGACTATGGGATGGCGGATATGTATGACAGGTATATGGGCACGGGACTATGGGATGGCGGATATGTATGATGGGTATATGGGCGCGGGACTATGGGATGGAGGATATGTATGATGAGTATATGGGCACGGGACTATGGGATGATGAATATGTATGATGGGTATATGGGCATGGGACTATGAGATGAAGGATGTGTGATGGGTGTATGGGCACTCGACTATGGGATGGTGGATATGTATGATGGGTATATGGGCACGGGCCTATGGGATCCTGGATATGTATGATGGGTATATGGGCACGGGACTATGGGATGGAGGATAATTATAATTTGCTATAACTAACCACAGTTAGTTACTATGCCCGGGCAGCGCCGGGCTCTTCAGCTAGTTAGCTTATAAAATCCCTTTTCGTCACAGCCACACTTAACATTATAGTAACATACAAAACCTACAAAAGACAAAATGAAAAAAAACCCTGCTATGATTAAATAAGTATAAAGCAAAAGTGCATTTAAATCATACAGAGTTCTTAGTAATACTGTATTTGATCAAACATAGCATAAAAGCCGTCCCACCATCGACAAGGTGACTCTGTGGTCGGAGCGGTCCTACACTGTCTAATATTAAAAACCTTATCATGTGTCAAAGTTGACGTCTGTGTGAATAAGGGCAGACAAGGCCGGGTCCCAACCACTGGACACCAGTCAGGGGAAGCCTTTAAATACAATTTCCAGCTCAGGAGAGGGAGGCCACACCCCAGCTTGCACAGAATGCAAAAATACAAAGAAAAAACACAAAAATTGAGCTTGGTTTGAGTTGGTACACATGCAGCATATAAATGCATGTTCACATGGCCAAAAAGCATACAAAACCTACAAAAGACAAAATGAAAAAAACCCTGCCATCATTAAATAAGTAAAAAACAAAAGTGCATTTAAATCATACAGAGTTCTTAGTAATACTGTATTTGACCATCGACAAGGTGACTCTGTGGTCGGGGCGGTCCTACACTGTCTAGTATTAATAACCATATCATTGTCACGTGGACCCGTCCTGTGTGACACGACCGCAGGCAGGTAACTCAGACAACAAGACACGCGGAAAGGGGCAACAGTTATAACGGTGGGCCCTGCGATAGGGAACAGGGACGTGGAGACCTCCTGCACTCCCCTGAGTCAGTGTCCCTCCACTCCTAACGATCCCTAGGCCGGTTCCGCACCAGGCACCGATCAGGATACCTGTCACCCTAGCACACCCTACACCTATCCCTTGCTAGGTGTCATGATTCAGGTTGGATCTGACAGAGTAAATGCACAAAGTAACCTTTTTTTTTCCCTTGGCTGTGTGCCAAAGGTAGTTTTGCCCCCGGTGGCCATTAGGGTCATTGCACTGTGGTGATTTCAGTTGTAGTTTTCCCCCCGGTGGCCATTAGGGTCATTGCACTCTGGTTACCTTAGTTTTTGCACGTAATTATGTAACAGGTGTGTTAGCTCTATAAGAGAGCATCAGGTGTGTTTATCACTGTTGGTGATAAGGTATCCATTTGCAAGCAAGCCTGGGTGAAGGATGGAGCTAAAGGAGAGTCAAGGGCAGCTCAGTGAGATTCCTGGAGTGTCAGCTATGGTGTCTGCAAGGAGTGCTGGCATGGCGTGGTGGAGTCGCAGTTATGGTGTCAGCAAGGAGTTCGTGCATGGATTGGTGGAGTGGCAGCTGCGGTGTAGAGCTGCACTCAAAATGCTGGACGTTGTTGCTGAGAGCTGGACTCAAGCATGCTGGACTTTTTGGCAGAAAAGCTGGACTCATTTGCGGGACTCTGTTTCTGGACAACTGCACGCAGGTGTGGACTCTGTTTGCTCCAAGGCTGCACTATGATGCTGAGAAGCTCCATTTCTGGACAGCGCACCCAGATGTCGGACACGGTGGAGGAAAAGATGTACGCAGGTGGTGGGCTCTGTTGCTGGGAGCGTAAGCAACAGAGCAAAGCTAAGTGGTGTTCCCCTGTTTTGTCACTTTTCCTTATGTGTGTTCAGTGCAGTGGTGGGATTAGTTTCCGCACCGACCAATTCCCTAGTGAGGGTTTAGGTGCAGGGCGAGTCAGGGTTTTGAGGTTCCTGATTGTCGCCCGGTGTGGAACCGGCCTAGGGAACACTAGGAGTGTAGAGACACTGACTCAGGGGAGTGCAGGAGGTCTCCACTTCCCCGTTTCCCTATCGCAGGGCCACCATTGTTATTGTTACCCAGGTTTTCCCTATTCCTTTGTCTTATTGTATTAGTTACCGGCCTGCGGGCCGCGTCACATAGGACAATTACACGTGCCGCGTCCTGTTGTACCAGTTACCGGCCTGCTGGCCGTGTCACTCAGGACGGGGCACGTGACACTAGGGAGCTGGGTGGTGCATGCACTGGCCCCACCGCTGTACTGATACACACCAAGGAAAAATACAAACAGGGGAACACCATTTAGCTTTGCTCTGCTGCTCTTGCTCCTAGCAACAGAGTCCACCACCAGAATGCAGCTTTTCTCCTGAATAGCTGCCACCAAGCTCTGTCAGAGCTGCAAAAAAATCCTTTCTGAATCCTTCCACACCAGGACTCTGACTGAGCTGCCAGGAACTCTCTCTCTCCTTCCTTCACCAGTCTTGGTTGGAAATGAGCAATATCACCAACAGTGATTGCAACACCTGACACTCTTTTATAGCAGAGCCAGAGAAATCAGACCTGCTTTATAATCACATGCACTAAACTAAAGAAACCAGAGTGCAATGATCCCAACGGCCACCGGGGGCAAAACTAGAACTGAAACCACCACAGTGCAATGACCCTAATGGCCACCGGGGGCAAAACTATGTTTAAGCAGCACAGCTTAAGGAAAAAAAACAAGGTTACTAGTGCTTTTATCTGTCATGATCCAGCATGGATCATGACAATCATGTGTCAAAGTTGACGTCTGTGTGAATAAGGGCAGACGAGGACCAGGTCCCAACCACCGGACACCAGTCAGAGGAAGCCTTTAAATACAATTTCCAGCTCAGGAGAGGGAGGCCACACCCCAGCTTGCACAGAATGCAAAAATACAAAGAAAAAACACAAAAATTGAGCTTGGTTTGAGTTGGTACACATGCAGCATATAAATGCATGTTGACATTGGCCAAAAAGCATACAAAACCTACAAAAGACAAAATGAAAAAAACCCCTGCTATAATTAAATAAGTAAAAAGCAAAAGTGCATTTAAATCATACAGAGTTCTTAGTAATACTATATTTGATCAAACATAGCATAAAAGCCGTCCCACCATCGACAAGGTGACTCTGTGGTCGGGGCGGTCCTACACTATGTAGTATTAGTAACTTTATCATGTGTCAAAGTTGAAGTCTGTGTGAATAAGGGCAGACAAGGTCCATGTGAACATGCACTTATATGCTGCATGTGTACCAACTCAAACCAAGCTCAATTTTTGTGTTTTTTCATTATAGTAACATAGTTATTAAGGTTGAAGGAAGACTTTAAGTCTATCTAGTTCAACCCATTATGGCTGGTCCATACAATCAGGGCAATTGTTACCACCCACCTTTCGTGTCTACCTCTTTCCTCATAGACTGTAAGCTTGCGAGCAGGGCCCTCATTCCTCTTAGTATCTGTTATAATCTATGTGATTATTGTTATGCTGTAATGTCTATTGTCTGTACAAGTCCCCTCTGAAATGTAAAGTGCTGCGGAATATATCGGCGCTATAGAAATAAAATTTATTATTATTATTACAGTATGTATGTATATACTATATATATATATATATATACAGTATATAGTGAGGCCGTATATGTGAGGGTCACTATGTGTCCCCCAGGAAGCGCATAGAAGCGTCTTAAGGCTGCTGGAGTGCATTGCGGTCATAGATATAGCTGTAGTTGCAATGCAAAATAATAGTAAGTGTGGCATGGACAAGTCACTGTGGGACAGGGCAGGAGATGTTGGACATTTGTAAGGGTTAATAAGGCCCGGCTGAAATATGGGACGCCCTGAAAAGAAGAATCGCAAAGCAACCGTGCAGGGTCTATGCTTCTTCCTCTCTCAGAATATGCTCCACCAACAATCACCAGCTCAAACCATCTCACTGCCTCCAATTCATTTGATGATGGACATAGTATATCCCCTCTTTCAGGGTGCACTTACTTTGGAAAACCAAGATAGAATAACATTGAAGCATTTAACACTCTTAAGGTGTTTTGGACTGGTGGCTCACAAAGCTTTAGAGATCGGCCACCATATTTTCCAAAAAGACATGAGAAGTATGTCCCCTGGGAGAACATTCTCAGTCAGCAAAATTCAGGAAAAATTGCCTTTTGAAAATGAGTTACATGAGATTCAAGCTGCCTGTCCATAAATTTACAAACGATTGGCGACCCAGCTTGCACATGGTTAGGCCGGGGGATCTAATCGTCTATCCTATAGCTCACACACTGGGAAACCTGCTCTAACCTATGGTGGGGGGTGTGTTCTTTTTCGCCTGGGTGTTGCTGCCTGCCTGTGATTGGGCAGCATCATACAGGGAGAAGTACACGCCCCCAGTGAAAACTATCTGGTGACACCCACGTAGACATGACAATAGTTAACTCATTAGGTGTTAAACACTTTGACAGCTAATATCTCCACAACAGAAAAACAAAATTAAATATATATATCTATTTCTCTCTGCAGACACTATTGGATCATGTGTTCAGCTCAACATGAAAATTTGGAAGAAGATCCTCATTATAGAGAGTATCCCATATCTCTAAGATCATTGTATATTTAGCGGTGGTCCAACCCCGCGTCCCCCCCTGATCCTGAGGAAGGTCTAACATAAGTAATGTTTTATATAAATGGAGACCTTTAGATTTCATCAGAACTAGTGCGAGTACAAAGTGGAGCAGTTGCCAGGACAATCTCCTAACTTCCTGCTTGGTGTTGCTATGGCAGAGGCTCCACTTTTCCCTTGTATTAGTTTGGATAGCGCTTCCTTCTGTTGCACACTGGTAACCCCACAGCTCTACCACCTGCCCCAACCACACTGCTTACTTTCTGGATCCACTGCATTAGTTACGCAAATTTTTTCAAACTACAAATCCCAGCATGCCATGCTCCAGACATTCCGTACAGCAGCAGGTTCCTGCCATGCTATTAATACCAGATAGAAAGCAGCCAGTCCGGTACCTGTGAAAGGAAATAGCGCCTCTCTGTCCCTTCCCTTGCCGGTTCGTGCAGTTCGGTGCTGCACAGCATATCACCATGACAGCCCCTTTCGTGTTCCGTACAAGATGGCGGCGCCCTTCTCCCCGCTGTACGGAATGAAGATGGCTTCTACAATACGTGCGCGTCTTCCTGCTCCGATTTTAGCACCCAGAGGTCGATGTGTAATCGGTGTTGTGCTCTGCCTGTTTCCGTACAGCAGTATGTCAGCCCCCACCTAGCAGCAGCCTGACTTCCGGGTTTGTATACGCTTCAAGCGTCTTGCAACAAACTCACTTCTGATTGGTGGGTTTCGTATCAGCTGATGGAGTGTTTGTCGCCAGGGTAGGTTGTCTTGCTGCCCTATGAGTGGGTGAGAGGAAAGGAATGATGGACGCAGGTGAGTTCAGCATTGCATTGCCGTCTCGTGGTCTTACCTGTCTGTCTTGTGGCCACGGTGTACACGAACTTGTATGAGAACCAGCGGGGTGAGGGGGGCAAGGCCGCAGTGCCCGGTATTTCCTGGCCAGGCCTATTGTCTATTACACAGCGACAGGGCAGCAATATTCCCAGTGTCTGAGCCCTGTGAGACATTACCCTGCACAGCGCCCCCTTGTGGCCACAGGAAGAACTGACTCCAGATGTAACGTGACAGGCAGGGTCTGGGCACTGCAGATGGTGGGCGAGGGCAGCCGGGCCGTGAGCTCACTGCAGGGCCGGCCCGAACGTATAGGCGAACTAGGCGGCCGCCTAGGGCGGGTCGGCGCCAGAGAAAAAACAGAAAAAATTATAAAAAATCTTTTCAAAAGGCAAAAAGTTTTAGGGATGGAAAGAAAAGTGTACATATTTAAGGGCAAATATGATGCAAGAGAGGTTGGTTGGCAAAGATTGATAGAATCTGAAGTTGCTAAACAAATTAATCTCGGTGACTTAGTGTCATCCTTTTCATAAAAAAAGGCAAGGAAACAAAAATTTTAATTACCTATGGTCGTTTTTGTTTTGTGTTATTGATTACTTTGTATATATTTGTCCTATACAACTTCTCAGAAGATTAAAGAGTTAGGAGAGAGTTAATTAATCATTGTTGTTGTGGTTTATTTTGCTCCTAAATTTATATCCCAAGTTTTCATCTACTGCCAAGAATAGTAGGGGAGCAACAAAATAGTTTTGCCTAGGGCGCCGTAATCTCTCGGGCCGGCCCTGGCTCACTGTTCACCTGTGTCACCTGCACCCCAGGGTTAGGGGGGATTATAACCCTTTGGTATTTTAGTGTATCGGGTGGCCATGCCTTTGGCTCTGTCTTATGCCAAGTTCAGGCATGAGGGAACCATGGTCCATGTAGTGAATGGCCTCGTGTAGACCGGCTCTTGATTCCGGGTCGGTAGACGTGTGGCCGGCTCATAGATCGCCGGGCGTGTTTCATGGTGTTCTTAGGCCTGAAGTTATAGGAACAGGCTCCTGACTGCTGTGGTAACACTCACAGACTGGTATTGTCACAGTGATGCCTTGGCTGCTCTACTTCAGGGGAATGTGTCCCCAGATTTCTGCCACCCTGTCTGAGAGCAGCACAATGTAGGGTTAGAGACCTTGATTGCACCCACGCTTCACCTACTGGGCTGCTTGCAGCAGTTTTGATAACAAAAATCAGTTTTCTCTACTGCAGGTCTAGCAGTTCTCTGAATGCTGAGCTCTGTATAACCCCGCCCACACCAGTGATTTTCAGTTTTCTTTGGCAGCTTTCTGCCTATGCACAGTGTACAATCAGTGGTGGCGGCAGGGTTATACCCAAAGCTAATGACTATGCAGGACTACCTAGCAGCAGGTTTACTAGTCCTTTAGTGATAATCTTGAGTGATTTTTTAAGTAGCCCAGTAAGCGACACAACGCTGGAATCAGAGTCTCTGTCCACGCATTATGCTGCTCTCAGATTAGTGACATACTTTCTTTTTAAATGCTGCTGTCAACAGCGCCATTGGCATTTAGGTGGTTAGTCAGAGGCAGGCGGCTCCCTCTGTCAGCCCCTCGCCCCCCACATTATAGCACGTCGGATTCTATGGCAGCCAGGGCATAATAATGTTTTACTGAAAACGCTTTTCCCCGTGTACACTTTTATTCTATAGTTATATACAGTATATTACTGTGTTTGTAATGATCTGAGCTATAAACTAATCATGTTATTAAACTGCACAATGAACTCAATAAAAACAAAAATATCTGTTTTGTGTTCATCCATCTCGTGAAGAATGGAATACAATGCCACCAATAAGGCTGGGGCTTCATGATGACTTTGGCCCCTGCTGCATCGCAGCATAATGCACATGTGGTCTCATTATGACCTGGATCTTTATGCTTGTCGCAGTATTTTGCGTGCGGCCGTGGGACCCCATTCACTTGCATTGTGCTATGATGTAGCAGCGGCGTGCAGCGATCTGTGGCCGTCTGACCTGCGTCATGGCCAGAGACGCTCTATAGTCCCAGACTAGAAACGTTATCTCATCATACAAAAGACAAGACCTCCCACCGCTCCGTGTGCAGAGAAATTACTTATGGCTCCAAGACAATCGAAACACAAAAATAAATACATTTTCCAAGTCTTTATATTTTAATAAATTTTATATAGCCCAAAATGGCAAAGTTTTAAAAAAAAAAAAATAGTGCTGCGAAAATAAACCAAGTCTTCTTAAGGCTACATAGACAGGAAATATCACAGTCGCCAGCACAACTGATTCGTGTCCGGTCCGCTTTTCGAGGTGAGTGACGGGTCCTCTTTAAGAGATTAACGTTCTCAATTCACATTTCACCAAATTGGTTTCCAACCTGTTTTTTTCAGCACCAGGGCTGTTTCAGATGTCTGTGACAATCGGTCCGATGTCGGATGGCAATGCACGGACTGGCCGCACATCTGACCCGAGCATAACAGCTGTCTATAGTTCTATGAGGCCGTCGCGCTCGGGTCAGGTTACGGGTGGCCAGTCTGTGCATTGTCATCGGACATCTGACACAGCCCTCGGTGTCGAGATCTATAAATCAAAATGATCTTTTCGGTGATGATCTGTGGTTCCTTGTCTTTCTAGCAACACTTACCTATGACACTCTGCGGTTCGCTGATACCCCGGAGTTTCCTGAAACTGCAGAGCCCGTCTGGATTTTGGGGAAAAAGTACAGCGCGTTAACAGGTAGTAAATATATCTCCGTCTTGTCTCTACTTCGCTCCTTGTTATTTGAATACAGGGGTTTTCCGGGCTGAAAAGGAAAGTCTACAGTCGCCCCATGTGGCTGCTGAATTGTGACATTGTGCCTTGCACACAGTGTTGCTCTCACATTCCGACTAGTCTCATCCATCTTCTCTCCGTGTCCTATTGAGAGAACGCAGGAGAATCTAGTTGGCACGTGATCCAAAGTATACAAATAACATGCATGCGATCACATGACAGTCCACTCGCATAAAGGGCAATCGTGACAGTGTGGTCACTGCACAGTGTCACAATCCAGCAATCACCTAGGGTGACTGCAGACTTTTCTTATCAATCCGGATATTCTCTGTAACATCCACAAACCTTTTATCATCATTTTCATTTCTAACCATTATCCACATACTGTGTACTGCTTCCCATTGTCAGATACCCTTGTATTCCCATCTCTCATTACCAAAACATTTGTATCAATAGGTAAAAGGGAGAACATGTAAGGCCGGTTTAGGGTTAACCTATTCATCTCCAATCATCTCACCTTATTACCATTATCTTCATGCAGAAAAAGAGGAGCTTCTGAATGATGTCACATCCAGACTGTGGTTTACCTACCGACGGAACTTCCCAGCGATAGGTAAGAGCGATGTACAGATATGGACCAGACAGGAGGCATTCGTGCCTTTTCTGCTTCATGTCAGGTTTTCTCTTGGTCATATGCACAATATCCAGAGCACGGCATATAGTTTTTCTTCAATTCCACCAGTTTTCAAGAGTTTACAGGGTCTTAATTGCAATAGGATGAATAAGTATTTTCATATAGACCCAGGAGGAGAGGTGTATAGGTGTGACTGCCGTTCAGATATCCCATCTATGTGTTTAAGCAAAAAGGTGTTATGAAGAGTGTGTTTGTTTTAAGAATCTGAAAGTTTTGCCCATTTGAAAGGGTATGCCAAAAATTTAAGTTGATGGTGATTAATGCTTAACGGGGTCAGCCGCTTACAGTCTCATTTCATTTGAAGGTGGAGTTACAGGTCTGTGCTCACTGCTGCCTTGCAGCCCAGCACCAGGAATGATGGGAAATGTAGTAAGAAGGGGGCTGAGGATTCTCAAAAGGAAGTGATGACTGTGACAACAGAACTGGTGCCCAGAAGAAAGGCATAAAACAACGTGAAAATTGGCAGAAAAGTTATATGGGGAACTTTAGGGGCATTATCCTTAATGCACCACTTCAACATCTGTTTGTTTTTCAGCACTGGAGTGGCGCTTTAAATGTAAGCACTCTGCCCCCCCCCCCCCCGGTCATATACTTACCCTCTGATGTCTTCCCCGTTTTTCAGCCTTGCTCCGGTCCCGCGTCGCCATCTTGTGAGCGCAGCTTCTGACTGGGCAGAAGACAGAAGCCAGATCACAAATTCTCAGTGCTAGTCTATGAGAGCCAGAACTAAGCTGTCTTAGACTTGTATTATAAAGTGATCTCTGCACCGTTCCATGAAACACTGGAGCAGCCGGCAGGTCACTTTTTGCCAGACGGGAGCGGTGGTCAAAACAGATGGAAACGCCAGAAGGCGAGTATGAGGCAGTGGGAAGGGAAAATTTAATTAAAGAGCCACTCCAGCGATGAAATAATAAAAAAAACAACTCTGGAGTGGTGCTTTAAGCATTTATGGCAATATGAGTAATTGAGTTAGGATAGCGGTGAAAGAGGAGAAAAAGCTACTGCCAGACACCTGCAGTGTATAAGGTGTGCTTGCAGTGTTAGTTATTTTGTATTAGCCTTATTGTAGCAACATGTCCCTATATGTAAAGTGAAAGAACAGCAAAACTAGAAATAAACGCTAAAAGGAGACAAAATATATAGTTCCCTCACTGAGTCCTGAAACAATATATACCGGTGAGGGGTTAATCTGCCGATCAGTTCCATCCCTGGTGGCTGGATCAAAGGGATGAGACTCGCCATTCTTTTCTCCCACTGCAGACAGGTAGAGGGGGGAGGCTCCTGCTGAAGCTGGCGGCGTCACAGCCATACACAGGACTGTGAGGAGGATGAGGGGACTTCACTGACCTCCTGAGACAGAAGATTTTTATGTTTCAATTGTTAGAACACAAAATAGCATCAAAGAAAATTAGACGAAAAGAGCAATTGCTGGAATTGTTTGTGTGCATATAATGTGATTACAGTCCCTCTAATCAATTATATCATTTTTTTTTTTTACACTTTTTACACTTTTTTTTTTTTGTATTATAGGATGTTTTTTCTCTTTGCTCTGCTAATCAGATCCCGCTGATGGTTGATTTTTTTTTTTTTTTTTGCTTGGTCATTTTATTGGACTGCTTTTATTGCAGCTGCCACATCTAGAGGCCAGGGACTTGGTTGTTACTAGCATTCTCAGCATATAGTCATTGATTTATTGATTGCTACCTGTAGTTTCTGCCATGTCGATGTAATTTGCTTTAAATAGCACAATCAGTTCTTGTGGCTCAGTCTGACACTGCCCCATGTTATATTTCTGCAATTTCCAAAATTATTTACAGACATGTGGAGAATTACACAATTTACAATAAAAGTAAAATCTATTAACTGCATATTTGCACGTGCTGATATAGTTATACTGTTTACAGCATATAGTACTTTTATTTTTTTTTATAACCTTCTGCATTTAGTATGTATCCTGCCAGCACCTATCTTCCATACAAATGTAATTGTACTCCGGTCCTTCTTAAAAAAACATTTTTTTTTTTAATTTGTATATTCTCTTTGCAGGTGGAACTGGTCCAACGTCTGACACTGGCTGGGGCTGCATGCTGCGATGTGGGCAGATGATTTTTGCTCAGTCTTTGATCTGTAGGCATATAGGCCGGGGTAAGATGCAGGAGGCTAACTTTCTGCAAAATTTTCTATTGCTGTCTTGTATGAATTTTGATGAATTGAATGATGGAGTCCCTTGTATGGTAGAGTTGTGTACATTCTGGATTTTATATAAAAGTTGTCTCTTGAGCAGCTCAGAGCTATGTAGTCTCCTTACAGTCCCCCCTACCCCTGATTTCTGGCAGCACGGCTCCTCTTTGAGTGACAGTCCTGGTGAGAAGCAGGGATGTAGTATTAGTAGAACTATAAAGCTCAGCACAAGTTTTGCTATAACGCATTCAGGCATCAGTGATTTATTCTGGAGTCTACAGTGTTACCGTTGCATTTACACATAGAGATAACAGTGCATTTGAAGAAGCACACAGCTCCAGACAGTGAGAGCCATGATTAGGAGACCTGATCAGAAAGCTATGGCCTGATGATTTTGTAATATTTTAGTACAGCAGCTTGTCAGAAGCTGAGAGGAAGGGGGAGGGATGAGAGCAGAGAACTGCACTGTAGAAATCAGTGGGCCAAACAGCTGACTGGTATGTTAGGTGTTAACTCTCTTGGAATGTACCTACTGCGCACTCTCAGCCAGAGATGACTAAAGGCCGAGCATCATGGAAAACGACTATACAGGATAAAAGAAGAATGACTGCAGATAGAAAAAGCAAGTCATTTGTACATGTGCTCATTTTTATGCTGCTTTATAAAATCAATAAGAACTTGAGAACACTCGTTTAAGATCATATATGGATTAATAACAAAGCTGACCATACAAGGGAAATATCTGTTTGCTGAATAGCTAACAATATTTATTCCTACCATCCTGCCATGAATAATTTTTTCAGGAGGGGGAAATAAGTCACTGCAATACATCTCAGATAATGGCTTATTCGTATGGAAAACAAAAGATCATGTATGTTAAATTCCAACATGCCCAATCATACTTTCCCACTACATTGGTCATTGTGGAGAGTTGTAGAACATCCATGTTACACTTCAAATGGTCAAGAAGATTAACCAAAAAAGCCAAGTTTAGCTGATGTTCATCAGGAGTATGTACATCCCTACTGCTTTCCTGAAGTACCTCCTGCTTCAAAAACTTGGCGGTTACACTGACGTCTAAAGGCTTAAAAGGGTATTCCCATCTCCAAGACCCTATCCCAATAGTAGTAGTACTAATAATAATAATAATATTAGAATTGTAGTATAGTTTTTCTGATTTGCTGTCTCTTTCCTCATGTGCAGGCATTGCAGGACCTTAGGTATCCATGGTTACGACCACTGATATAGTGACAGTTAGCTAGCTAGTTGCTAGGGGTCGTAACCATGGATACCTAAGGTCCTGCAATGCCTGCACATGAGGAAAGAGACATAATAATAATAATCTTTATGGCGAATCAGAAAAACTATACTACACTTCTAATTGGAGGAACTTGCTAATATTATTATTACACCTACTACATATTGGGATATGATCTTGGAGATGGGAATATGCCTTTAATGTGCCCAAACCCTAGAGTGTATTGCCGCATTAAACACCGCTGGAATATCAATTAATGAAAAGTGATATATTAGTAATTTGTTTTTCAGCTTGTTTTTCTTAGACTCAGGTTTTGCCTAAAGGGACGCTCTTGTCAGCAACTGATTTGTTTAGCAAAAAAGCCTTAAAGACTTAAAGAAAAAAAAGATATATTGTTTTACGCATAGCAGCCTATTCAAAATAAAAAATGGAAAACTTGCTATTTTCACTCTGGTTACAGGTTACTAGGACTTTTTTTTAGATGGTAACTTCCTTTTGTTTTTGGAAACGCATGTCCATTAGTTCCCTATCTTTTGTTTGGTAGCATCTAATGAGCGTGTGCAAAGATCATTATGAAGGGAGGAGGAGCAAGTCAGCTGTGCCATCGCCTGTCTGGTGGATCCTGTGTTATTATATGTGTACAGAGGTGTTACCTGTCATGTAATCCTGACTCTGCTCTTATATATACAGCTTTGCTAAACACTCTTCGTTTAAGGACATAAAGTATGGCTCTAAGCATCAAAATGAACACTTTATTTATTTATATATATATATATATATATATATATAGTGTGTGTGATAGATAGATAGAGATATATATATATATATATATATATATATATATATATATATATATAATACACACACACACACACACACACACACACACTAGCTGAAGAGTCCGGCGCTGCCCGGGCATAGTAACTAACTGTGGTTAGTTATAGCAAATTATAATTATCCTCCATCCCATAGTCCCGTGCCCATATACCCACCATACATATCCACGATCCCATAGGCCCGTGCCCATATACCCATCATACATATCCTCCATCCCATAGTCGAGTGCCCATGTACCCATCACACATCCTCCATCCCATAGTCCCATGCCCATATACCCATCACGCATCCTTCATCCCATAGTCCCAATCCCATATACCCATCATACATATTCGCCATCCCATAGTCGAGTGCCCATATACCCATCACACATCCTTCATCTCATAGTCACATGCCCACATACCCATCATACATAGCCGCCATCCCATAGTCCCGTGCCCATATACCCGTCATACATATCCTCCATCCCATAGTCCAGTGCCCATATACCCATCACACATCCTCCATCCCATAGTCAACCATTATGACATCATAATGAGCAGCAGGGCTTGCAACCTATGATGACATCAGCGTCGCCATGGCAACCATTATGACATAATGAGGGGCGGGGCTTGATACACACACACACACACACACACACACTTTTTCCCCATTATGTAGATAGGGGCAAAATTGTTTGGTGAATTGCAACACGCGGGGTTAAAATTTCGCCTCACAACATAGCCTAGGACACTCTCGGGGTCCAGACGTGTGACTGTGCCAAATTTTGTGGCTGTAGCTGCGACGGTGCAGATGCCAATCCCGGACATACATACATACATACACACACTTGAGCTTTATATAATAGATTTTATATATATATATATATATATATATATATATATATATATATATATATATATATATATATTATTTAGAATTTTAATAATGATTATGATATATATAAAAATTGACAGTTATTTTACAAAATTACATTTCTCTATCGCTTCATTGGGGGACACAGGAACCATGGGTGTATGCTGCTGACACTATGAAGAAAAAAGTTAGCTCCTCCACCTCTGCAGTGTACACCCCACCGACAGGAAGTAGGATGTTCAGTTTAGCTTAGTGTCAGTAGGAGGTTGACACGGGTCTTTCACTAGACCCTTATCTACCTCAATGTGCGTAGTTTCTTTTCAGGTTTTCCGGAGGGATACAGTGTAAATGGTCACTACTGTACTCCCACACAGAGACTGAGTACGGCGTGTACTGCCACCCCGTATCCTAATATGTCTGGACGGCAGGACCCCATCCCCTAGCACAGAAGCGTGCTTAGGTGTTCCAGACCCGGTCCTGGCCCACCGTCTCCCACCTACTCGCCTACGAGAGCCTGTTAGTTGGAGGAGACGTGACGTCTGGCAACTGTCAGACGATTTCACCTTAAGAAGATAGGTAAAGAAGAGGAGACCCCTTGTCAGGTGTAGACGGTCATTGGTAATTTAGGCCCCAGCTTATATTCGGGCCTGGACGTCCCTTTCCCCTGGCCGCTCTCCTGCCGCATCTGTGGGGAGCTCACTTCCCGGCTGAGGGTCGGCGGATCATTCACCCTCCTTTCGCCGGGCGCTGTGCGCTTCAGGCTTTCCTCAGTTAGTGCCTTCCCTCAGAATAGGCGACGGTGGGCCGCAGCCTGCTCTCCTCAGCGCGGTGCCCCCGCCCCACCGTTTTTCCCCCGCATCTGATAGGATCCGGATTAAAGCGCCAGCGTTTTCCGGGCTTCCGCGCCGCCCCCACTCCGTCGGCGGTTTCCAGGGACTAATCTAAGCCCCGGCTTCATTGCGGCCTAGTTCTCGGTAACTCCGCCCCCCGTCTTCTCTGTATTCGGGCGTGCTTTTTTCCCGCCCGTCTCCCCTCACTTCCCCGGCGCAAGCTCCGTCCTCTCTACCCGGCCTCACATGCAGTGCAGAGATAGTAGCCATCACCGCCATCTTCCTGCACCCAGAGCTGACGTCCGTCCCCTTGTGGGCTGTGCAGAGCGGTGTTTTTCACAGAGCGCTCATTCTATTGCGGCGAGAAGTGTCTTCCTTGGCATCCTCCCAGCGGTCGCATTCTCCCAGCGTGGGACCCGGTTAGTGCCTTCACCTGGCAGGACCAGCTCTTTCCTGCCTATCTCCGCTCAGCCTAATCAGGTACGTTGCGAAGTATAAGCCCCTCATAGTAAAACTAAGCAGGGCCACACTTTCCGCAGGTCCAGTGAAGGAGCAGAAAATCCATCTTTGCTAGTGTGTCATGTGATATGTGCAGTCACCGACTTTACAGTACTCTAGAGCCATACAGTCAGTGACGTAATAGTACTCTAGAGGCGGGTAACTCGCTGGCATAATAATCTGCTGCGCAGTCTCTAGTGCATCAGTATGTCTGGTGTCATAGCACCCAGAGCCATGTAGAGCCACGCTGCTGTCTACCGTAATTGCCGCATGGCGTTTGTCTGGTAGAAAGTTCCACCGCAATTGCAGATATGTTGCCTTAATTTTCAGTAGAGCAAGACTCGATCATTGCCTCACACATTGATGCTGGAGCCCTGGCATAGCAACTGCTTCCATAGCTCACAGGCACTCGCCCTTCCTTTTTCTGCAGCCCCTCCCCCCCCCCCCCCCTGGACTCTGGCTTCACACTGCCCTAAGCAGAATAATGAGCTGCTTCTATCTCTTCACGTCTGCAGTGTTTTGGGCCGGACTTCCATCTGGATAGAAGTCCGTGTTACCTGGCAATTGTCTGCTGTGGCTCAGTGGATAAGGAAGCTGTCCACAGCTCGCAGGTCCAGGAGTTGCAACCCTAGCGCACAACAGAGAGTAGAGTTTAGTCTCTTTCTGATCCCAGACCTACTGTTCTACCGTCAAGAGAAATGACAGGTCAGAATCTACTTTAATACAGACTTCAGGGTACGGCTTACTACACATGAAGCCATTATTCTGCCTAAGGTAGTCGGGTATCCAGACCCAGACCGCAACACAGAAGCTGTTATTCTGCCTAATGCCGTCAGGTATGCAGACCTAGACTGCAACACAGAAGCCGTTATTCTGCCTAATGTCGTCAGGTATCCAGGCCTAGACCGCACCGCAACACAAATGGCTGTCTCCTATATCCTTCTCCGGGTTCTCGCCATGCTGATTTGTTCACAGGATACTTAGAGCCGATTGCAGCTATACTATATATGCTATCCAGGCTTCAGACGCACCACCTACCAGGTACAGTGGTTGAAATGGCCGTATTACTGTGGAGACGTGTCTGGGGTTGATTGCTTCAGTGGTACTGGTGTTCAGTACCGTATTCAGGTGAGTCAGATGCCCTCGTATTTAGGTTCCTCCCGTCCTATTGCAGCAGTATTCTATCCCTTATTGAGCACTTGGATAGTCCTCTACCAGACAGGTTTAGTCAATACACGCCATCTTTCCGGTAACTCAAACGTACCCGAAGTCCATCGACTACACCTGCCCGGCTCTACTGTCCCATTGTCAGATGAGTCAGGAGCACCCTCTCTCACGTTCCTCAGGGTCCTTTGCAGCCTTTGCCTAGCTCGCATCTAATCACCACTCGAGGTGAGGTGCCGGCATTTATTATCTCTGGCGTGCTGCAGCTGCGATTTCAAGCCTCTTTCATGTGAGTCTAAGACATCTTTCAGCTGCATATTTCATAGCCAATAACATCTGTGGTTTGTTAACAGTTAAACGTAAAAAGCTACAATGTCCAAACAGAGTGGATCTCTGTACCACAGAGCAGACCTCAGTAGCAACATAACTGTATACTCCACCTTCAGGTAGGTCAGACACTCTCGTGTCGGGTACGGATGGTCGAGGTTACTGTGGCATGATCTGGACCCTAAGTGTGAGTTGCTCCACAAGAGTTTTTGTCCCACCTTCTGATCAGTTTACAGTACCGTCCGCAGTCTATCTTTACTGCTCGGTGTGTTACGCCTATCATTAATGTTTGGCTAATAGTAGTTTATAAGTTCTAGTATGGCCTAAGGGCCTTCGAGCTACCACAATACCTAAGCTCCTTATTTGTCGGAACTTACCTATTCTTTCTTACAGACGCCGGATAAAGCCTCCAGCAGGTCACAGATGTGACTTCTGACCGTGACTGGGACAAGTATCCCACCTCAGACAGGAGTGGGATCTCACTCTGCGCAAATATCGACCAGAGTAGAAAGCTGCTCCAGTCTTGGATCTAAGAATGAGTCTGGTGATAACACGTTTCTTATTTCAGCTAGAATGGTATTTTTCACTGTGATCTTCGGGCGCGTGTTGTCTTAGACGTAGGCACGCGGATCTACATGCTGCAATCCCCTCCCTTCTCCAGAGGGTCCAGGATGGATTCGGTCGTTTACATCGTCATAAGGATTGACCTTCCTTTTATCAGCCTAGTTGTCTTTCTGGGGTCTATTTGATCTACCTAGAGCCAACTTTCTTTGCAGTTGACATACTCCATGTTTTGCCATGGACTTTCCTTGCTCGACTATTCACTTTTATAAATCCAGCTGGACTATTTTTTTCCCCATATTCACCCTCATCCCTGTATGCTGGGTTTATCTTCCTCTTGATCTCAGTCTGATCAGTCTGAAAAGTCATCCAGTAGTCTTCAGTCTACCTGCTTAATCGAGCAATCAGTTGTCTCTTCATAGCGATCCTGTGCCTACATTGCAGCGATGAGATCCAGGTTATCCCCGGTTCCATTTAGTACGTTTTCAGTGTTCGGTTCTTTAGCAGGTTCTCAGGGCCTGCTCTTAGGTCTTGTCATTTTCTCATAGAACGGACTTCAGCCGTTTCCAAACAAGGGGGCGCCTCAGTATATCTTTTTTTTTTTCGCCTGAGTGCTTCACAAATTAGACTACTCCTGCGACTACGAACCCTCCGGTTCCAAGTTCTCCACCACTACGGTCCTTCCTTGCCCAGACGTGCATTCCTCAGGGATACCAACGTCGAATTCACACAGTAGTTAGCAGGGTCAACCTTGAAAGCACCCGCCGCTATACCGTGTCCTGCCTTAGCCCCCACTCGTGTTGCAAAGTTCTATAGACGCGTGGCCTAGCTTGCTCAGAGCATTCTTTCTGGGGGCCGGTCGGAAGATTTGACCGTCCTCACTGTCCAAAAATTTTTCTTGCATGGAGACAGTTTTTCGCCTAATTGTTCCCATCTAAGGGTCCATTTGGCTTTCGGTTTCACGAGCGAAATTATCCCCAAAGAGGTCCCTCACCAACTTTCCGTTCCTTCCGTGTGGCTCCATTAGGCCAAATTGTTAAGGAGCTCACCGGAAGGACAAGCGCTCCCCTTCCTCAGGCTAAGCCTAGTCGTTCTTCAGTGCTTTTTCCTCAGCATGACGTTTGGGGATCTAGGATTGAGTCCATCCTTGTTTTTTTCAGGAAGAAATTTTCTTCGTTCAACATTTACCTTCTGTGATTCGCATGATTTATTCCTTGTTCCATGAAGCTCTTATCCAGGTCCTGGTTTCTTCAGGGCTTTGGCGATGTCTGCCTTTGCAAAGAACGGGTTCATTTGCCTTTTCAGTTGGTATCTTTACCTTTCAGACTCTCATCCATTCCTGGGGTCTTACAGAGCCTGTAGCAGCTGTGGTGCACTTCCTGTGGATCAAGGGTCCACTCTCCATCATTCTGAATTCCCTTTCTTTCGTCCCTCAGACTTTTCCTTCGTGATGCCTTTTCATCAGGCTACTTGGCCTCAGCAACGGTACTTATCAAGCTCAGGCTTGAAGTGTAGAGGTCCTCTGGCCTTCAGGTTAGAGTTCTGTTCGCGGAATCTGGTCGGCATTAGTAGGGTTGCCGGCTCAGGAAGGACTGCGTTCTTTTGAGTATGACACACTCTGTCCGGGCAGTGTGTGTCCTCCTGGCGGTACTCTTTGGGCCATCGTCTGGCACCTTTGCAGTGCGATAATATGTCTTCCACAGGTCCATAAGGCTTTCAAAGCCCATGCCTAGCTTCGGCAAGTGCCGATCAGGGTAAAAAAGACCTCACAGGTGACCATGCAGGTGACGAGGGTGACTTCCTCGTCCTGATGGAGTTATTTGCTGTTCCTTCCCCTTGAGGACTGCTTTGGGACGTCCCATGGTTCCTGTGTCCCCCAATGAAGCGATAGAGAAAACAGGATTTGTAGTTGCTTACCGTAAAATCTGTCTCTCTGAGCCTTCATTGGGGGACACAGCACCCTCCCAAGTTGAACAGCTCGGTTTACAGTATAATATTGTTACAGTATGGATTTGTGTTTCTGTGGTTTTTATCTTGTTTACAGATTGCTTCTCCTACTGCTTTCTCACTAACTGAACATCCTACTTCCTGTCGGTGGGGTGTACACAGCGGAGGAGGAGCTAACTTTTTTTTCTGCATCGTGTCAGCCTCCTAGTGGCAGCAGCATACACCCATGGTTCCTGTGTCCCCCAATGAAGGCTCAGAGAAACAGATTTTACGGTAAGCAACTAAAAATCCTGTTTTAACGCTATAAGGCTAGTTTCACATTTGCGCTTTTGAGCGCAGCGATGGCCAGCGCACGGCTGCCACTAAGCCCTGCCCCCTGCCGCACCTCCGCCGGTAGCTCCGCCTACCGGCGCATGACGCTGCATGCGTCCTGCGTCCCCTCTCTTTATCACTGGGGGCGCAGGCCGTGCGCAGTATGCGTTTGGCGGCGCATGCGTCCTTTTGACGGTGCGCCGACCAGCGCCAAACGCAACCTGCTGCAGTTTGGTTGCGCTCGGCGCACCGTGAAAAGGACGCATGCGCCGCCAAACGCATACTGCGCACGGCCTGCGCCCCCAGTGATAAAGATAGGGGACGCACGCAGCGTCATGCGCCAGTAGGCGGAGCCACCGGCGGAGGCGGGGCTTAGCGGCGGCCGTGCGCAGGTCGTCGCTGCGCTCAAAAGCGCAAATGTGAAACTAGCCTAACCTGATTTTAACAATGGGTCATTTTCTAATGATCGCTTCCCTTTTAAAGTTATCTAATGTTACCCATAGAGAGGGCGATTATAACTGCATGGGAGCCTATTGTACATGTTGTGGGAGTAAACGATCCAATGAGTATTTTTTTTTTTTTTTAGATTGGACATGGGACAAGAAAGAACCAACAGGAGCATACCTCGGTATCCTGACTGCTTTCCTAGACAAGAAAGACAGTTATTACTCCATACATCAGATTGGTGAGAGACCTGTGTGGGTGAGACAATGCATTTCACTGTCGGCAGCATGACTGTGTGGATAGTCTGAGATTTCCTTTAGTCATTAAAGCTTCAAAATGAATTTGATTTCTATGTCATATATAGGAAAAAATACATAAAGGATTATTTATGCCATTGAACCCAAAATTAGAGACATGGGTAAATTGAATTACTCATTAAAAGGGAAACCTTTCTTTGAATAGTGGCAGCTATCCGATGGCAATGATTCACAACTTTTCTCATATCATTAATATCATCAATCACACATTCCCATACATCCCATGGATTTACCACAATGCAAGCCAGTTAAGGAAAAAAAACTTGTATAAAATCTTTTCAGCCTTTAAAAATAGGTTTTTTTTTTAAGTGAAAATGTAAAAGAAATGTCAGAAAATAAAAGTAAATTACGAAAAATGTTAAAAATTTGTAATAAAAATTATATTATGTAGGTGTTACTTGTCAAAACAAAGTTATTACCTTTTAGATCAGAACACAACATATCTTAATTATATATGTCTTGTATACTATTTATTGTTAAAGGGAAGGTGCCATAAAAAAAAATTCAGCAATTGAAAAAAATGTAAAGAATTAATGTTTACATTTTCTTAAATATTATCATTTGTTTAGAATTTAGTAAAATGTAAAAATTATTTTTCATAAGTTTGGCATTTCTACTTGTTAACACTGGGGGGAGCAGCTACTGAAATTTTACACAAAAACCTAGTGTACAACTAGCTCACATTACTGCCCTGCAGTAAATATGGGCTGAGTCTGCTGACATGGGTGTGACGTCTCCTCTCCTCCCCTTCTGGGTGTTTGCTAAGGGATAAGAGAGGATGACATCTAGGAACACAGTGAGCAGCCATTTTGATGGTGACTGCAAAGTTACTGAAAAGTAGACAGTCACCGAGGATGGCAGGTAGCAAGGATTCTGGGAGCAGGGTGACAGCAGCATAGAGTATTTAAGGAGAGCAGTGTGCTGGTCTATGGGGGGGCACAGAGGGAGATATATGGTGGAAGGAGCTGGGTTACAGCAGCACAGAGTATTTCAGGAGAGCAGTGTGCTGGTCTATGGGGGTCACAGAGGGAGATATATGGTGAAAGGAGCAGGGTGACAGCAGCACAGAGCATTTCAGGAGAGCAGTGTGCTGGTCTATGGGGGGTCACCCTGTTCAGTGTGCGGAGCAGCCAGGGATTGTATATAGAGTGCTGTCTTTTATACACTGCTCCACAGAAATCCAGGAAACATTTCTGCTGATTGATGGCCTGTTCTGATACAGACTTTGCATGCAAAGACCCCATTCCCCTCCTCAGATCTTGTCTTCTCCATGTGAAAGCGAGGTGACAGGCGCAGTCCGGGGTGACGCTGGGAAGCAAGCTGGGGGGGAAATGTAGCCATACAGTAACGATAAAAAGGAGACCCCTCTCTTCAGCTGCCTCACCAGCCCTCCCTTGACTGAACCTAACTGGAGGGCATGCTGCCCCCTCTATTACCCCAGACCTGTGTGCAGGTGGTCAGCCAGAATATATATATTGTAGGGATTCAACTCGCTCAGGTCCCCTTAAAGTTCACAGGGTTTAATGCTTCATATCCCATAAAGCAGCACATAACACAAGGAATAGCCTTTAGCTCAGGCGAAAGCAAGCATAAGTGTCCATGATTTCAGACTCAGTCCTGGAGCCTCAGCAAACACAGGAGGCTTATCCATCCTCACATACAGCCAATATCCTCAGGCCTCACCGGGTCAGCAGCCTCAGCACGTGGTCTTCAGGAAGGTAGCACACCTTCCTCCACATAGGCCTGTCGGGACCTTCCACATGGCCCAATTAGATCCATGCGCTCTCTCTCATGTGACTGGACCTCAGGTACCTTATATGGTCTATAACTACACCCACAGGTGATCACATGGCTATGACCTCACTAAAGGTCCTATTACCCACAGGCAGACACATACTTTATTATGACACTCTTAAACACACCCCTGGGTGGGTTTGTAGGTAACCGGGTTTGTAGGTAACCAGGTCCGCCCATCTCTCTAGTTACCTGGAGACTTCTCCCTTATACATTGAAGCAACACCTCAGCAATATCATTGCTGAACAACACATAAGTCTCCATCCCAAAGCCACCCACTTTGGGATACATAACGGGCATTCCGTATTCTGCCATTCATCCTTTCTCCTGAGACATCCACATAGCACCCCCTAGCGGACTCAGTGGTTACTACACCAATATATATATATATATATATATATATATATATATATATATAAATAAAATGTGAGAATCATGAGGGAATAGTGGATGAGGGCAGGTATATCTCGCCCAGATTCCTTTCCTATGTGGCCTAGTCTGGTCAGTATCGCACCTGCTTACTAGTGAATAATGGGAGGTGGATATAAAAGGATGCCAGGTGGTTGTGTGAGTGTCTCAGCTTTGGAACACAGAGAGCCTGTCTGTGTGAGAGACACAGGTGAGTGAAAGCAGTGCCCACTGCAACTGTGGTTTGGCTGGACGGGAGAAGCCCGCCAGTTGGTAGTTAGGTTGTACTTTGTTTAGTTAGTGCCGGACAGGCAAGGATTTGTTTTATGTTTTATTTCTTTATGCATTGCTTTCACCATTAATAAACCTGACCCAGTGTCAGTTATACCCGAATCCCAGCTCTGCGCCTGAGTTTCATGCTGAACGCACGTGACCTTTGACCCCAGCAAAGGCGATCCCGGAGTGTTTTATCACATTGTGGTGGAGAATGCGGGCATCACGTTGCAAGCATGAGCATGGAGGACGTGGTGAAAGCGCTGGTACAGTCCACCGCCGTCCAGCAAGAAGCTAATCGGGTGATGATGGCCCAGCTGAAGGAGTTGGTGGACATGACGGCTACCGATCGTTCGCTTCTCCAGCAGGTGGCGCAGCGCCTGGCAAGCCTACATGAGGTTAACCTGGAAGCCGAGTCGAGAGTGATTCACGTGAGTCGGTACTGGCAGAAGATGACAACCGAAGATGACGTCGAGGCATACCTGACCACGTTTGAACGGACGGCGGTGCGAGAAAAATGGCCGAAGGCACGATGGGCCGGCCTGATTGCCCCGTTTCTTTCCGGTGAGGCCCAAAAGGCTTATTATGACTTAGAGCCTGAAGCTGCGCAGGACTTTGACAAACTGAAAGCCGAGATCTTGGCCCGGCTGGGAGTGACGACCGCTGTCCGTGCACAGAGAGTGCATCAATGGACTTATCAGCCGGATAAACCACTGCGGTCACAGATGTTCGACCTGATCCACGTGACGAAGAAGTGGCTACAACCCGAGGTGCTGACAGCGCCAGAGATAATCCAGAGAGTCGTCATGGACAAGTACCTGAGAGCTCTACCGCCAGCCCTGAGGAAGTGGGTAAGCCATGGAAATCCTGCGACGGCAGATCAACTAGTGGATCTGGTTGAACGTTACTCCGTGGCGGAAGGACTCCGAGACGACGCTACCCCACCTCGTTCTTCATCGTCTCCACGTGGAACCGGTAAGACTGTTCCAGGGAGTAGGGGAGATGGAAAAATCCCTAAAACAGTGGGGGAGGAAAACGGGACTGCCCGCACTGCGAGGCCAAGAGTAACGAACTATGGTCTAAGCAAGGGGCCCGTTATGTGTTTCCGCTGCCAAGAGATGGGACACATTGTTGCGACCTAAGAAAGAAAAGAGAAGCCAGCGTTGCCAAGGTCAGAACGCATAACATAAAGTGCATTTGCACATAACATCTAACTGTATTCAAAATGAGATATTTAGCAAAAAAATTGATCAATTCAATTGAGCCACCCCGCCGCGCCAAGGCAATCTCATGTGGGGGGTCCTACTCTACGTTTTTAATAAACACTGTGCCATTACGGCCTCCTAGATACATTAAAAGCAAGACCACTTTAAATGCAATCCGTACCTGAGCATCTCTGGATCGCTCCCATGATGCCAGAAAAGGCAAGTGCGGATGAAGGCCAACCAGGTCTGAATGCAGACGTGTCAGGTTTAGCCTCCACACATTGCCTGACCAGCAAGCATAGATGAAGGGCAATGCAGGTTCAGATACAGGTGCACAATTAAATAAAGCTTGGGGCAGGGTGGGGCTGCTGTGTATGTGTGCACAGCAGCCTAGATCCATCACAGTGAACACAGAAAAAATGGCGAACATAACCCAGCGCGCACGGCAACAGTGGTGGTCAGCCACATACCAATGTACAAAAAAAGAAAAGAGAAGCCAGCGTTGCCAAGGTCAGAACGCATAACATAAAGTGCATTTGCACATAACATCTAACTGTATTCAAAATGAGATATTTAGCAAAAAAATTGATCAATTCAATTGAGCCACCCCGCCGCGCCAAGGCAATCTCATGTGGGGGGTCCTACTCTACGTTTTTAATAAACACTGTGCCATTACGGCCTCCTAGATACATTAAAAGCAAGACCACTTTAAATGCAATCTGTACCTGAGCATCTCTGGATCGCTCCCATGATGCCAGAAAAGGCAAGTGCGGATGAAGGCCAACCAGGTCTGAATGCAGACGTGTCAGGTTTAGCCTCCACACATTGCCTGACCAGCAAGCATAGATGAAGGGCAATGCAGGTTCATATACAGGTGCACAATTAAATAAAGCTTGGGGCAGGGTGGGGCTGCTGTGTATGTGTGCACAGCAGCCTAGATCCATCACAGTGAACACAGAAAAAATGGCGAACATAACCCAGCGCGAACGGCAACAGTGGTGGTCAGCCACATACCAATGTACAAAAAAAGAAAAGAGAAGCCAGCGTTGCCAAGGTCAGAACGCATAACATAAAGTGCATTTGCACATAACATCTAACTGTATTCAAAATGAGATATTTAGCAAAAAAATTGATCAATTCAATTGAGCCACCCCGCCGCGCCAAGGCAATCTGACACGTCTGCATTCAGACCTGGTTGGCCTTCATCCGCACTTGCCTTTTCTGGCATCATGGGAGCGATCCAGAGATGCTCAGGTACGGATTGCATTTAAAGTGGTCTTGCTTTTAATGTATCTAGGAGGCCGTAATGGCACAGTGTTTATTAAAAACGTAGAGTAGGACCCCCACATGAGATTGCCTTGGGGCGGCGGGGTGGCTCAATTGAATTGATCAATTTTTTTGCTAAATATCTCATTTTGAATACAGTTAGATGTTATGTGCAAATGCACTTTATGTTATGCGTTCTGACCTTGGCAACGCTGGCTTCTCTTTTCTTTTTTTGTACATTGTTGCGAACTGTCCACTCACTACTGAACCCATGCAGTGCGATGTCAGACTCTAAAAACCGCATGTCTATGGTTGCACGGGTAGTGAGTGTGAATGCTGGTCAAAAGGAGGTGGAAAAACACTTGTGTGATTTAACTGTTGATGGAAAAAATGTGGTGGCATTGTTAGACTCGGGAAGTGTGGTGACTCTGGTGAAGGCCAGCCTGGTGTCAGCCCCGACTGGACCAGCAGACAAATTTTCTGTAACGTGTGTGCATGGAGACACCTGTTCGTAACTCACCACGGTCATATGCATTACTACTTCCTATGGGTCTGTGCAACATAAAGTGGGACTCGTCCCGGCGTTATTGCATGATGTTATCCTGGGCCGGTATTTTCCCCACTTCTGGCAATTGTGGGAGAATCAGTTGATACCCCAGGGTAATAGTGTACATGATTCTTCTCCCAGGGCGCGTGTTGGTCCCGAACCCCTGGAAGAGGTCTCCCCGGAAGACTCGGGGGAAGAGTCTGCTGGAAATGACCTGCAATTCCCGTTTTCGGTCATGGCGGGTGATACGGAGGAGACCAGGGTAGAGGAGGAGGCCGACAGCCGTCCACCTCCCCGTTTGCCGGATTTATAAGTTCAGAAAGATGACTTCCAAAGCGAGCAAATAAAGGATCCTACCCTTTCTCAGGCTAGGACAAATGTAAAAGTAATAAATGGGGTACCCGTAGAACCTGGCTCTAGGCTGGCATATCCTTACATGGTTCTGGAGAATGATTTACTCTATCAGATAGAGAAAAAGGGGGAAGATACGGTGCAACTATTAGTCGTGCCAAAACCCTACCGGCGGAAGGTGCTGGACCTGGCCCACGGACATGTGATGGGAGGTCACCTGGGAGTCCAGAAAACCACCGAAAGGATATTACACTGTTTTGTTTGGCCAGGCATGCATCACGATATTCGTGTATATTGTGAGTCTTGTCCTGACTGCCAAGCCTCTGCGCCTAAGCCCCGGTTCTGTAGCCCTTTGGTACCCCTACCTATTATTGAGGTCCCGTTTGAGAGGATTGGGATGGATTTAGTTGGGCCCCTTCCACGGTCTGCACGTGGACACCAACATATCCTGGTCATCTTGGATTATGCCACTCGTTACCCGGAGGCCATCCCTTTGCGTAACACGGCCACCAAGACGATTGCCAAGGAACTGGTGCATGTGTTTAGTCGGGTCGGTATACCAAAACAGATACTCACCGACCAGGGGACCCCCTTTATGTCCAGGATAATGAAGGAGCTCTGCCGATTGTTACAAATCGAACCGTTACGCACATTCGTGTATCACCCTCAAACAAACGGGTTGGTCGAACGGTTCAATAAAACTCTGAAGCAGATGCTGAGAAAGGCGATAGACAAGGATGGGAAGAACTGGGACTATTTACTTCCATATTTGCTTTTTGCCATCAGGGAATTGCCCCAGTCTTCCACGGGGTTCTCGCCTTTCGAGTTGTACGCCCGACGTCCTCGTGGACTGTTAGACATCGCCAAAGAATCCTGGGAGGGTCAGGTCACTCCGTTTAAAACGGTGATAGATCACGTCACACAAATGCAGGACCGTATTGCGGCTGTTATGCCTATAGTCAAAGAACACATGATGCAGGCTCAAGAAGCCCAAAAAAGAATCTATGATAGGGGCGCCAAGATCTGTACGTTTGCACCCGGAGATAGGGTGTTGATCCTGGTCCCCACGGTGGACAGTAAGTTCCTGGCAAAGTGGCAGGGCCCCTTTGAGATTAAGGAAAGAGTTGGTGAAGTAAACTACAAAGTATACCAGGCAGGTAAACGGAAACCTGAACAGGTTTATCATGTAAATCTGATAAAACCCTGGAAAGATCGGTCGGCCTTGTCAGCGGAGCTGGCCCGTCCCGTCTGCTCGCATACCGTACCGGAGGTACGGGTTGCAGAGACTCTCTCGGAGCGGCAAAAGACTGAGGTCAGGCAGTTTCTACTTCACAACCAAAAGTTTTTCTCAGAAAAACCAGGGCAGACTACGCTAATGAAACATGACATCGTAACGGAACCTGGTGTCACTGTTCACGTGAAACCCTACAGAATTCCGGAAGCGCGCCGTGAAGCCGTTTCCCGAGAAGTGAAGGCAATGTTAGAGTTAGGTGTCATTGAGGAATCGCACAGTGCTTGGTCCAGCCCGATTGTGTTAATTCCTAAACCGGACGGCACAATCCGGTTCTGCAATGACTTCAGGAAACTGAATGCGGTCTCAAAATTTGATGCCTACCCTATGCCCCGGGTCGACGAGTTAATAGATCGGTTAGGTAAAGCCTGATATATTACGACCCTAGACCTAACAAAGGGGTATTGGCAGATCCCTCTGGCGGAGGCTGCCAGAGAAAAGACGGCATTTGCTACGCCGGAAGGTCTATTTCAGTATGTGTATATGCCGTTTGGACTGCACGGAGCACCGGCGACCTTCCAGAGACTGATGGATCGAGTCCTGAGGCCACATAGGCAGTACGCTTCGGCCTATTTGGATGACATTGTCATTTACAGCTTGGACTGGGAGACTCATCTCCAGAAAGTACAAGCTGTGATTGACGACCTGTGGGAGGCAGGTCTAACCGCAAACCCCAAGAAATGTCATATCGGGCTGGAAGAAGCCCGGTATTTGGGGTATGTAATTGGGAGGGGTGTTGTTAAACCCCAGCTCGATAAGATTCAGGCGGTTCAGGACTGGCCGCAACCTGTCAACAAGAAGCAGGTGCAAGCCTTTCTGGGGATCGCCGGCTATTATCGCCGGTTCATACCCAATTTTGCAGCCATCGCTACCCCCCTGACGGATCTTACAAAAGGGAAAGACTCCGTCATGATTAAATGGAGTTTAGCGGCTGAAGAAGCCTTCCATAGCCTAAAACGGGCACTTTGCTCTCAGCCCGTACTGGTGACTCCGGACTTCCGCAGCGAGTTTGTGGTACAAACGGATGCCTCTGATACTGGTATCGGGGCCGTACTCTCACAAGTGAGGGATGGAGTGGAACACCCAGTCCTCTATCTCAGCAGGAAGCTGAATAAACACGAGCAAAGGTATGCAGTCATAGAAAAAGAGTGCCTCGCCATTAAGTGGGCTCTAGAGGCCCTCAAATATTACCTGGTGGGCCGAAAGTTCAGGCTGATCACTGACCATGCCCCTCTCAAGTGGATGCACTTGAACAAGGAACGGAATAGCCGGGTGATCCGGTGGTACCTTGCCCTGCAGGCCTACACTTTTACGGTGGAGCACCGCCCAGGGGTACAGATGGGGAATGCAGATGCCCTGTCCTGAGTGCACTGTTTGGCGGGTGTCATTGCTTGACCGGAGTGGTCTGAGCAGAGGGGGGGGATATGTGAGAATCATGTGGGAATAGTAGATGAGGGCAGGTATATCTCGCCCAGATTCCTTTCCTATGTGGCCTAGTCTGGTCAGTATCGCACCTGCTTACTAATGAATAATGGGAGGTGGATATAAAAGGATGCCAGGTGGTTGTGTGAGTGTCTCAGCCTGGGAACACAGAGAGCCTGTCTGTGTGAGAGACACACGTGAGTGAAAGCAGTGCCCACTGCAACTGTGGTTTGGCTGGACGGGAGAAGCCCGCCAGTTGGTAGTTAGGTTGTACTTTGTTTAGTTAGTGCCGGACAGGCAAGGATTTGTTTTATGTTTTATTTCTTTATGCATTGCTTTCACCACTAATAAACCTGACCCAGTGTCAGTTATACCCGAATCCCAGCTCTGCGCCTGAGTTTCATGCTGAACGCACGTGACCTTTGACCCCAGCAAAGGCGATCCCGGAGTGTTTTATCAATAAATATATGTGTGTGTGTGTGTGTGTGTGTGTATGCGTACAGTGGGGCAAAAAAGTATTTAGTCAGTCAGCAATAGTGCAAGTTCCACCACTTAAAAAGATGAGAGGCGTCTGTAATTTACATCATAGGTAGACCTCAACTATGGGAGACAAACTGAGAAAAAAAAATCCAGAAAATCACATTGTCTGGTTTTTTTTTCATTTTATTTGCATATTATGGTGGAAAATAAGTATTTGGTCAGAAACAAGCAATCAAGATTTCTGGCTCTCACAGACCTGTAACTTCTTCTTTAAGAGTCTCCTCTTTCCTCCACTCATTACCTGTAGTAATGGCACCTGTTTAAACTTGTTATCAGTATAAAAAGACACCTGTGCACACCCTCAAACAGTCTGACTCCAAACTCCACTATGGTGAAGACCAAAGAGGTGTCAAAGGACACCAGAAACAAAATTGTAGCCCTGCACCAGGCTGGGAAGCCTGAATCTGCAATAGCCAACCAGCTTGGAGTGAAGAAATCAACTGTGGGAGCAATAATTAGAAAATGGAAGACATACAAGACCATATATATATATATATATATATATATATATATATATATATATATATATATATATATATATATATATATATATATATATATATATATATAATGTGTGTATGTATATATATATTATGTATATATTTTACTTACTAGCTGAAACTAACTACGGTTATTTATAACAAATTATAATTAAAAAAATATATATATGTGTGTGTATATATATATATATATATATATATATATATATATATATAGCTGAGTGTAGCGCCCCGCCCATTCCGCATAGCCACATTCACTATAATATCCCACATCATCCCGTCAGCCAGCGCCACCGGACTACTACCCCCAATATCCCACATCATCCCGTCTGCCAGAGCCACTGGACTACTACCCATAATATCTCACATCATCCCGTCAGCCAGAGCCACCGGACTACTACCCCTAATATCCCACATCATCCCGTCAGCCTGGAGTCAGAACCAGAGCGCTGAGTGGAACAGGCCTAACTTCCATACTGGGGATTCCTTTAATTAGAGGCCTGGGGTCAGAACCAGAGCGCTGAGTGGATTTGCCCTGACTTGCATAACAATGATCACTTTAATAGAATCCTGGGGTCATAATAAGAGCGCCGAGGGATTTGCCTTAACTTCCATACAGGAGATCCCTTTAAGAGAGCCTGGGGTCAGAATTAAAGCGCTGGATGGATTTGCCCTGACTTTCATACCGGAGATCCCTTTAAGAAGGGCCTGGGTTCAGTACCAAAGCGCAGAGTGGATTTGCCCTAATTTCCATACCAATGATCCCTTTAAGAGACCCTGGGGTCAGAACCACAGAGCTGAGTGGAACTGTCCTAACTCTCATACCGGGGATCCCTTTAAGAGAGGCCTGGGGTCAAAACCAAAGCGCTGGATGGATTTGCTCTGACTTCCATACCAATGATCCCTTTAAGAGGGAAGATGTGCCTACGGGATGGAGGATGTGTGATGTGTATATAGGCACAGGAGGGGGGATTCATTTCTGTCATGTACTCACTGCTCATTTCTGGGGGCAGACAATGGCTGGGAGCTTATGTTCCCGGGGATGCTAGATTTCTCCCACCATGTCAGTGTCTGCTGAGGTGTTGTCAAGTGGGAAAACTGTTGGCCATAGCAAACAATCACAGCTCAGCTTCTTTTGAACAGCTCTGGTGAAATGAAAGATGCTTCGTGATTGGTTGGTGATACACACACACACACACACACACACACACACACACACACACATTCATTTTTATATATAGATATATATATATATTCACCCTGCCACCCAGATATAGAATAGTTGTTAAATAAGATCAATATCCCAGGTTACAATTCATACAAGGGCCGAACGAAATGCACAAAAACATATTAAACACAAATTAAATGCTAGGTGTCGGTCCAATTAATTAAAGTGCTAGAGCTCCTACAAGATAAGGTTACAATTTATGGATATAAGCTGGTAGTGCAAGATGCGTATATAAGGTAAATAAAGACATTGTGGTAGATTGTCTTACTCAGATGTACGCAGAGAGGGGTAGACAGGGGAACACTGTCTCTTTAAGATCTTCCCTGGTTTATTATTATTGGGCAAAAACAGGAAAACAAAACTAATTGTTAACACAAAGTGCAGTCCTTGTGATAGTGGGGACCCGCCCGCTCGGGGTTGGCAAAACACACAGTTCAGGATAGCAAAAATCCTTCTCTGAAGTTAGCTTCTCCAGGCACACTGAACCCTGAATGCCTTAGGCTATGTGCACACGGTGCGTATTCTGTGCTTGCATTTTCTGTGCAGAATTCACGAAATCCGCAGGTCAAGTGACCTGCATTTTTCCTGCGGATTTCTTCCTGGTTTTTTTGCGGTTATCTTGCGGTTTTTGTGCGCTTTTCCACCTGCGGATTCCTATAGTGGAGTTAGGTGGAAAACCGCACAAAAGAAGTCACATCCTGCTTCTTTTTTTTTTCCGCACGAAAACCGCGAGGAAAAAAAGCAGCATGTGCACAGCGGGTTTTTTTTCATAGTCTTTAATGGTACTGTACATCACTTGCAGTTCTGCTGCAAAACCGCTGCGAATCCGCAGCAGAATCCGCACCGTGTGCACGGGGCCTTAGGAGGCCAACTATTTAAACTCCAGGCCACACCCTGGGGTGGAGATAAGGTGGACAACCTCCCACCCGCTCTGTTGTCCACAAAAACCCAGCCCTTAAAATGGCCGATAAACTCCTCTGAACACAGTGTGCTGGAGCAAACTGGGTTTCAATTCACTGAAGCGAATAGCCTCAGTGAAGCGTATCTCCCCTTTAGTACTTTGCCAGTGACTTTGTCACAAGATATACAATCATGGACAAAAGTGTTGGCAGCCTTGAAATTGTTCCAGAAAATTATTGTAATTACACGTTTTGTTATACACATGTTTATTTGCTTTGTGTGACCTGGAACAACACAAAAAAAATAAGAAAAAGAGGCATATTGGTCATCATTTTACACATAAACCCCCAAACAATTTTGTCCAGTCCATTTTTTAGGTTTTTTGTGAAATTATGTCCAATTTGTCTTTTTATTCTGTTTTTTGTTTTTTTTTTTGTGTTATTCTAATATAGACAAAGGAAATAAACATGTGTATAACAAAACGTGTAATTGCAATAATTTTATGGGAGAAATACTTCATTTTTTTGGAACAATTTCAAGGATGTCAACATTTTCGGCCGTGACTGTAAATGCTTGACATAGCAAATGGCTGATAACAGAAAACAATTAAAGTGCAACGTGCCAGATATCCTGAGACTAGTAAATATAGGTACCAGAAATAGTAACAAAGTGACCTGCAAATAAATATTAGTGTAACCTGTAAGGAACCTGAGCAACTGAGGACAAAGAGCAGATAATTATAAGTGCCACTGATCCTGCAAAATAGTAAAAGGAATGAATACTTTTGGGCAGCACGGTGGCTCAGTGGTTAGCACAGTTATTTTGCAGCGCTGGAGTCCTGGGTTCAAATCCCACCAAGGACAATATCTGCAAGGGTTTGTATGTTCTCCCCATGGTTGTGTGGATTTTCTCCCAGGTCTCAAGTTTCCTCCAACACTCCAAAGACATACTGATAGGGAATTGAATTGTGAGCCCCAACGGGAACAGTGATGACCATTCCTGTAAAGTGCTGTGAATAAATGGCGCTATAAAAGTGAGTAAAATAAATAACACCTACAAAGGGACATGTATACAAGTAATAATATACCCAGTAAGTGGCCTTAAACCAACGTGTGTTGCAACTGAGTGTAGCGTCGTCAGGGGTGGTCCACAATTTGCCCAATTTTTTTGTAGCACCCCTTTTTTTTTTTTTTTCATTTGACATTAAATTTGATCAGTGGTGCCCACTAGATCCTCTTCATCCCCCTTCTTTCTAGGATTATGTCACGTTTACATAGCACAAATCCCCCCCCTGCGTCATTTGCATGTATGCATATGAAATTTGAGGATTTTGCTGTGGATTTCCTATTGAATTAATGGCGTGTTTGACCCCTTTGTGTTGAATTGGGTGAAACCCGCAGTTTTTGCAAATTTTGATATGGGAATTCACAAGGCAGTCTACAGATCAATTCCTGTGCAGAATAAAATTTTCAGCATGTGGATGAGGTTTGGTAAAAGGAAATTGTCACATTATACATGTAGTTTGATAAAGGGATGTTTACAGAGCAGGAGAAGCTGGGGAGAGTTGTCGTTTTTTGTTTTTTTTCCCCCTGAAGCGTTTTTGCAGGCTTCTGATTGGACAGTGCATATTTTGGAGCGGATTCCATCAGTTGCACTTTCTTCCCCACTAAGTGTTTTTTAAAATCAGAAGTGGGGAAAAAAACTGCTCAAAAGACTGAACATATGAATAACAATGTGGTTTTACCATAGAAATAAATAGGAATAGTCTTAAGTGTCTTTTTTTTTATCTTAGTGTTTCTTCGAGGAGTCTAGCTTAAAAAAAAGACAAAAAAAACGGCGCCCACATAATCTTACACATTGAAATTTCTGCTCTTTCTAGATTTAGTGGGCAAGTGGGTGATCGTAATCAGGGATTGACACCTGATTGACAGGCTCATCTGTATAATCACTTATTAGGACTGCCCCCTGTATTCCTACACACAATGAATAAAATATCAGTCATTCTCGATTGGTTCATTGGGGGACACAGGAAACCATGTGCAGTTTAGCTGTGTCTCCCAGTGAAGGCTCTGAGAAAAAGATTTTACGGTGAGTGGCCAATATTGTATTATCAATCAGGTCAGCCCCTCCTGCTCTGTACCTTGGCCCGCTGACAATTCCAGGCGATGTTCTCCTCCATGTGCCCTGTAATGTAAACTTCTGCTTAGATTCTTTGCGCAATAAATCAGTATTTTGTTCTGTGTGGACGTTCCCTTAGGCTGTGTTCACACATTTTTTATGCTAAGTTTAAGCTGCTTACAAAAAGCAGGTTTTGCTGCATTTCTTGATTAGTTTTTCGTGCATTTTTTTTTTACTGTATTTTTGTCCTGGTACTGTTGTGCGTGTTGTTTAGTGCATAACAAAAAAAAATCTAATTCAACTTCATCAGGTTTTAGAACCTCCGTTTTTTTCACTACCCATTGCTTTCAATGGTAGAAAAACGCTGAAAAAAGTGACATGCTGTACTTTGCAAAAACACAGCTCTTTGGCAAAACAGTCAGGAAGAGAAAACGGTGTGCATGAGATTTCTGAAATCTCATAGACTTTGCTGGCACTGTGAAATGCAGCTGGAAATTAGCATTAAAAAAAACGCTGCAAAAACGAAACGTGCGAACATAGCCTTAGACTCCAGTAATGTGTATTGGCTTTTGTGATTGATCCAGAGTTATCAACTCTTCTAGAACGAAATGATAGATGCAGTTTTGGCCGCAGGTGAATGTAGGTAGAGAGCAGGGCTATTTATACAGCGGGTGGGTATGACATGTAGGCATGTGATGGGTACATCAGTATATGCCGTACAGGTATATTGTGCAATTGATTGGTAGGTAATGATGATAATGAGCTCGTCCGCCGCCCACCAGCACTCTCGCCTTTATGCTGCTGTATGGGTAATTGGCTGCTTTTTATTACAGCCCAAATGGGAGTTGGTGAAGGGAAATACATTGGCCAGTGGTATGGTCCAAACACTGTAGCCCAGGTGCTGAGGTAGGTAAAAAGCACTGTTATTATATGCATACAAGCGTCGTACAGCTTCTTTCACACTTGCAGTTTTCTCATGTCTCTCATTGCAGGAAGCTAGCCGCTTTTGATCAATGGAGCTCGATGGCTGTTCACATAGCTATGGATAATACTGTTGTGACAGATGAGATAAGTGAGTAAGACAAGACCATCCATGTAAGCCTCTGTTCATATCTGTGTATCTGCGCTATTTAATTTCCTTGCTCTGTCATAGGAACAGGACAGGGAAATTGACATAGTCCTGAATCGATCACATAAAGGATACTATTTGCACCCAACAGACCCCATATGCTTATAATAGGGGCTGTTGGGTTTTCATCACTTTGCAGTAAAAATCTACAACAGATTTTCCTGTGGGAACACTCGCTAATAGACTGATGGGGTCGGCTGCAGTTCCCATTGGGACACGTATTCTTGTCAATGCAATTGTCTGATGAGTCAAATTTAGCATGAAACTAAACATTCTCATATTTTCAATGTCCTCCAGTGTTGAAGTGCTATTATAGAGGAGTATGGTGCTTCATCTGCAGAAAAGTCTCATAATATGCACCCCGCTTATACAGAGAGAAAAGAGAGGTTCATTCAGTTGTGGAGATGTCATGGTCTTCCAGAAGTGATGAGGCAGCCGCTACGTACCCTCTACTGCAGACCTGGGCAAGGGGCGGCCCCCGCGCTGCATCCGGCCCGCCCACTGCCTGTGACCGGCCCGCGGAGGGGTCCGGGACTTCTCCGGTTCCTGCTTTCCTCATGAATCATTCATGCAGAAAGCAGAGGAGTCCCAGCAGACGCGGCGGTGAGCGGAGCGGACCCCGACCTCCTGAGAGCGGCACAGAAACATTGCCTCCAGCGCACCGCCCACACACCAGACCTGCGGCGCTGACTGGTCGAGGCTGGAGGGGAGCGTGGTCTGAGAGAGGGCTGCATAGATGCTGTAGGTGGCGTCTGCTTGCAGCAGTATAAATCACACCACGCCTCCAACTGCGGGCATGGAGGCGTGGTGTTATCTATACTGCTGCAAGCAGAGCAGTGACACTGTGGTGCAATGTAAGGCTAGCATCAATTACTTTTAGACTGGGTCTGGACTGGGTGTTTATGTCAGGCCAGGGTCTGGGACGCTGGGTAGAGTGGTCAGTGCCTAATAAAGCCCCTGTGAGCAGTACAGGAGTGGTACACAGATACCACTTGCTTCCTCCCCTGTCCCCTGCAGCAGCCACATTCTTCTGAAACTTGGGCAGAGACTCCCATTGGAAGAATTAGGCAAGGTTAGCTGTTATAGCCCTTAAATATGTCGGCTAAAAAAAGAAAGATTGATGCAGAATGCAGAGTTTTTAACAAGGAATGGACTTCTAAATAATTATTTGCTGAAGCCAAAGGTAAAGCTGTGTGCTTAGTTTGTGGAGAGCACATAGCTGTGTTTAAAGGTTACAATTTTCATTGTATTGTAAATCTTTGCATTGTTTAACATACTGTTTGTTTATGAAAAGATAGCATATGTATACTATATATAATATACATATATAGTATTGGGTACAACTGAGTTAATTATATTAGTCCGGCCCTTTGACACCATCCTAATTTCTAATGCGGCCCCATGGCAAAATTAATTGCCCACCCCTGCTCTACTGCAATGGTCCCCAACCTTTCTGACCTAGAGAGCCACATTCCGCTCTGAGAGAGGGTCGCGAGCCACATCTCAGCTCGCTCCTCCCTCACAGTAGTGGCAATCTGAGCCCCCATTACGGGTATAATGATAACCAAAGCTTTTCCACAGAAATCCCCCCGAAGCAGTGTAACAAGATCCAGTGGTCCCCACAATTCCTCCATTCAGTTTGCTCCCATCCAGTACTCCCAACACACTGTCACATCCAGCTTCAGGCACCACCTCTCACAGGTAATATCATCATGTCTCCAGCGTACCATACTTAAATTAAATCGAAACCGCTAAGACCAGTATATGTGCACCCAGATCTGCTCTTCTGTGCAGGGCTACTCACAAAATTCACCATTTTGAGATGTGCTCCTCATACCTGTTTGGTAGACCTGGAGCTAATACATCAAGTTGGCAGACAGCCGCGAGCCACAATTCATGGGACCGCAAGCCACATGTGGCTCCCAAGCTACAGGTTGGGGAACCCTGCGTATACTGTATGTCATCTAGAACATAAAGCAGCAGAAATAAATGTGTTATAAAAGCTCGACCTTTATCAGCATAGATGTTCAATAGGATTTTTTTTTTTTTCATTAAAGAAGTAGTTCCAGGAAAAAGGTTCTCTCCTTAATCCATTAGCAATATGTAACGTTCATGTGTTTAAATACCTACCGATCACCGTCTCCTTCTCCCGTCCTGACTCTCGGACCGTTTTTTTTTATACAAGAAAGATCACTGATACCTGAATGAGGTCTTGGGCTATGTGCACACGATGCGTTTTTGCAGCGTTTTTCCACGCGGAAATGGTCCAAAAACGCTGTGGAATCCTTATGCAAGGTAATTCAGTGACAATCCTGAAGTGTTGTGTGCCCATGATCAGTAAATCTCCCTGCGTATTTGCAGTGCGTTTTTTTTCTGCAGCATTGCCATTCTTTTTACGCTTCTGCAGCATTTCGCCACCCTGACTTCAGATGAGTCAGTCAAAGCCACAGCAAAAACGCAGGTATAAAAATGTTTGCGAATTTGCAGATTTGCTGAGTCTTTGTTTTGCCTTTTACCGTCTTTCTATGGTGTTTCCCAGGCTGTGATATATGTGACAGCGTGGGAAACACCAGCACGGTGGTTCTTATTGGCGGTAACGCTGCCTCCGGTAAGATCGTCGGTCAGAACGTTGTGGGATCATGCTGGCAGATATCAGCGTGATCCCGCAGCTGTGACTGCGACCCATGGTAACGCTACCGCCAGTACTGTCAGTCACAGCGCTGCGACATCACGTTGTCCAAGGTCAGCGTGACTCTGCAGCTGTGACTGCATCCCGGGGTAACTCTACCGCAGACATAGTGCTGCGGGATCATGCAGGCAGATGTCAGCGTGACCCGCAGCGGTGTGACCTGCAGTAAAAAGCTGGCGCGGGCCGATGATATTGCTGCTCCCATCAGGCTATGTCTGCTGTCACTGATAACAGTGATGGCAGGAGCCGCTGATGGGAGAGTAGTATCATCTGCCAGCGCCTGTGCTCACAGTTGGAGAAAAAAAAAAGTAAAATTACATACATATTCACATAAAAATAAAATCCCATTATACTCGCCTAATGCCAAATCCTGATGCCCTTAAAATAATAAACCAACATATACTCACCTGTCCACCATAGGTCACGTAATCCAGATTGTCCCACGGCGATGTCATGTGTAGAACAGTCACGTCGGGAGATGTGACCGCTCTACCCGGCCACCAGCGATACACTGATAGGAGGTGATCACTCCCACAGTGTATCACTGAGCTGCTCTGAGAGTTCACTGGAGTTCATCAGCTCCAGTGCTCTCACGGCATCGTTGTGTGAGAACTTTCTCACACAGCAGTGGTGCCGTAAGGGAGATCACTGGAGCTGATCAGCTGATGAACTCTGGTGACCTTTCTCACGGTAGCTCAGTTATACACTGCTTGAGCGATTACCTCCTGTCAATGTATCGCCAGCTGTGCTCTCAGAGTGATCACGATCGTCATGTGACATTATGGATTAATCTTCTCGGCGGACTGGTGAGGAATATTTGTGGTTTATTTATTTTTTTTGCAGGAGACATTGGCATTGGTGGATTAGGCGTTCGGTAAGTATGGTTTAAGATTCATTAAAGGAGTCTGTGTCATTATTTCAAATAAAGGACTTTATTTTGTGTGTTTGTGTTTTTATACATTTTCACTGTGGGGTTACTAATGGATAGGCGTCTTAGACGCCTCTCCATTACTAACCTATTGGCTTGATGTCACCTGACAATACAAAGGTGACATCAATCCCACAAATATGAACCCCACTTGCCACCGCTACAGGGCAAGTGGGAAGTGCCTGGCAAAGCGCCAGATTTGCCGCATCTTATAAATGCGCCTTTTCTGGGGCGGCTGAGAGCTGATGTTTTTAGTCTGGGAGGGGCCAATATCCATGACCCCTTCCCAGGCTATTAATATTAGCCCACAGCTGTTTGCATAGCCTTTACTGGTTGTTAATTAAAGGGGACCCCACTTCATTTTGGTTTTGGGGTAACCCATTTCAATAGCCGGTAAAGGCTAAATATATAGCTGTGAGCTGATTTTAATAGCCTGTGAAGCTCCATGGGTATTAACCTCTTCCCAGGCTATAAACATCTGTCCCCGGCCATCAGCTTTCCCTCTGCTGGTTATCAAAATTACGCAGGTGCCAAAGCAATTTTTTTTTCTTTAAAATTAACAGTTGCTGTCTCCTTACAGCCTATGTATGTTCATTCTGTTAAAGGGAATCTGTCACCTACTTTTGGCAGGTGATGAAAACGAGGTTGGTCCGGTCCGATGGGCGGTGTTCCCGATGTGTGCCGCCTCCCCATCCTTGGCCGCCGTCCGCAGTTTTTTGAGGAATAGGAGTAGGTCTCCGCCATTTGTTGCGCGTGCACTAAGCATTCTTGGCTAGCGCACGCGCAGTATGCTTTGCCCAACTGCGGGCAAAGCCGAAAAGCCTGACTGGGCATGCGCCGGTTAACTAAGCCCCAGAAGTATTTTGCTGTGTTCCGGGGCTTTAGGGCAATGAACCGGGGAACCTTGTTGTTTAGTCTTGAGGCCAAGATATCCACATCCGGAGTCTCCCAGCGACAGAAAATCTGCTGAAAGACTCTCCTGAGGCAAGGCCTTGGCGACTGAGAAAATCCGCCGCCCAATTGTCTATCCCCTGGATGTGGATTGCCGAGATGGGCGAATGGTTAGTCTCAGCCCAATGGAGGATGTGACTCACTTCGTGCATGGCCATCCTGCTCCGAGTACCCCCCTGACTGTTGACATACACCACAGCCGTGGCGTTATCGGATTGGATCCTGACAGGGTGACCTGCGAGGAGATGGTGGAAACTGAGTAGGGGTAACTTGATCGTTCGTATCTCCAAGATGTTGATGGGGAGACGTGACTGTCGAGTTGATCAACTACCCTGTGCCGTGTGGAGATGAAAAACCGCACCCCAGCCCAGAAGACTTACGTTGGTGGTCACCACTGACCATCGTACTGGGAGAAGGGACGTCACTTGATTCAGGGAGGATTTCAGTGTCCACCACTTGAGGGTTTGCCTGACCCGTAGGGACAGAAGGAACCCACGGGCCGGGGAGAACAGGTTCTTGTCCCAAGTCAACAGCAACGCATGTTGTAAAGGGCGGAGATGGTGCGAATGGGACCGCTTCTATCGCTGCTACCATCTTTCCGACTCCGAGAACTCTCATGCTGAAACGTATGGAGTGAGAACTGGTCGGGAAAGAATACGCGCTCCCTGTTGTAAGGCTTGTGCCTTTTCTGGAGGAAGAATGACCAACCCGCAGGAAGTGTCCAAGATCATCCCCCAAAAAGGAAATGTGTTGAGCCGGTGATGGGGAAGACTTTTCGAAGTTTATCTTCCAACCCAGGCGAGAAAGTGTATTTACTGTGATATCTACGGATTCCTCGCAGGCTGGAAGGGACGGACCCTTGATCAGTAGGTCGTCCAAATATGGCAGTACCACCACTTCCCGAGCTTGAAGAATGGCCATGACCTTAGTAAACACTCTGGGGGCGGTGGCGAGTCCGAAGGCCAAGGCAACGAACTGGAAGTGTTCCTTGCGAATTGCAAAGCGAAGGAACTGCTGGTGGGATGGACCAATTGGGATGTGAGGGTAAGCATCCTTGATATCGATGGATTCTAGGAACTCGCCTCCTTCCATGGAGGAGACAGCTGACCGGAGAGATTCCCTTCTGAATTGCCATACCTTCACAAACTGATTTAACAGCTTGAGGTCCAGTATGGGACGCATCGTTCCGTCCTTCTTTGGAACCACAAAAAGGATTGAATCAAAAACCCCTGAACCTTTCGTCTTGAGGGACCGGAATGATGACTCCGTCCCTTTTGCAGCGCCTGAACGGCCGAAGGAAGGCTGTTGTCTTTGTCTTGGGAGGTGCGGACCGGAAAAAACGTGTCGGAGGGGGGGAAGCTCCCTGACCCACTCGTCGTGGACGACCGCAAGCGAGGTGTGACTGAATGAAAGTAGACGACCACCTACTTTGCTGGTGTCCTCCGGATGCTGCAACAAGTCATTGTGTAGAGGATCTATGAGATCTGGTTCCCCTAGATCCAGATGCCCCCCCCCCCCGGTAGCGTCATAAATGAGTTGGTCCAGCTTCTCTCCAAGTTAGATAAAGCAGAGAAGTCAACGTTCTTTTGGAGGTTCAATCTGCCCGCCAGTCGCGGAGCCATAGGGCCTTTCTAATGGAGACTGAGTTTGCGGCTGCTTGTGCAGCGCAATTGGCAGCATCTAAGGAAGCGTCCACTACAAAATCTCCTGCGTGAACCATCTGCCTGGCGATGCTGACTGCCTCTGGAGGAAGTTTGCTATCCTGGATGGCAGTAACTAACACCTCTGCCCAAGCGGCCATAGCCTTAGCCACTCAAGCTGCGAAAGATGGGGAAAAAAATTGCCGCTCCTGAAGCTTCAAAGACTGGGCGAGCAAGGTAGTCAATCTGACGATCAGAGTGGATTTTGACTGAAGAACCTTCCGAAACGGATAGAAGCGTTTTGGAAGCAAGACGCGATATAGGAGCATCACCAGAAGGGGATTGTAAGCAATCCTTCATTAGGTCTGGAGCAAAAGGGTATTTAGCCTCAATAGGCTTTTGACTTAGAACCGTTTGTGGTGGGTCCCTATGTCTCTGGACAATGCTCTTAAACTCTGGATGGCTGGCAAAAACCCTGTGCACTCGTTTAGTCTTTTTTAAAAGAAACAACGTGTTCCGGAATGAGAGTATTCTCCTCATCCAACTTCAGAATCCTGTTGACTGACTGTATAAGAGAATTAAGTGATTCTTGGTCATTTGGGTGATTCTGGGGTAGTGACATGTCAGACTCGTATTCAGAGTCATGTTCGCTGCGAACATTAGGAGAGGGAGAGCCAGAGCTCGCAGATGCCAAAGCGCAGGTGTGACTGGGGGACGCGTCATGGGTCTGCTTTCTAGAGACCTGACCATCTCTGGAACGAGTACGCCCCCTGCTGGTGGACGGTTCTTGGCCGTCGCCAGAGCCTCAGTTGGCGAAGGCGCATTCTAACTTAAAGAGGAGTCCCGGAGGGAGTCTATAGCCTTGGTCAGAGACTCCACAAACCGTGACAGGTACGCAGCCCACTCAGGGGGACTAAATACAGGGGGCTCGGTGGCAGCAGCGGCCGATGTCGATTGAGCACAAGCCGGGTCACAATCCGTGCATAACGGATTAGTTTGGGCACTGGGCAAGAGTGGCACAAGAGGTAAAGAATGCAGTGTGCTTTTTAGTAGTCCTTTTGCTTTCTTAGCATGAGACATAGTGCCCCTGAAAGGGTTACAGGCAGAGCCTGTACTGCAGATGAGGTGAGAGTGGAGAGAAAAGGGTTAAGCTTGCTTGCTAGGGCAGAAGTAACTCACCCATGGTCCTGATGCTGTGTCCCCAGGAGGAATAGTGGTCGCCCTGCAGCGTCGCCATGTTCTGTCAGTCAGTGCGCGCCCCCGCAGCCATCCCAGAGCAGGCTGCGGTAAAAAAACATGGCCCCCGAGACTTTCGTTCAGAGCGAGAAGCGCCAAGGACGTGGGCGGCGGCGCTATGTAAATTGCGGCCTAGACCGGCCGAAAAGCCAGGGACTAAATTTCTGGGCCTTCCGGCGCCAAGCGCCGGATGAAAGGAAAGGGGGATGAAAGGGGGCCGCGACGGGGCGCTGATGTACTGCTGCTGACACTAGGTCAGCGCCTCTCCCAGGGACCAGGACCCGACCCCATACCGCCAATCCGGTGCTCACACAAACCGCGCTGTCCTGGACTTTCCAGCTGCAGATTTCATCCTCCCGGGCAATGTAGCAGAGCCGGAGGAGTTCTTAAAGGAGTATACCTCAATCAGTCCTCACTATGAGCAGGGGGATGGAGAGGCCTTGGGGCTAATTTAGTCAGAAGCGCTCCTCAGTGTGGTTCTCCGTGCACTCCGTGTGCTCCATGCACTTTTTGTCCGTGCGGGGAGATTGGGACCGTAAATAAACCAATCGCCCTGAGTAGTCAGATATGCCCCAGTCGTCGCAGGAGAGGGCACGGGGAGATATACTCCGCGTTCTCGCCTGTTGTTGGTTCAGGGGAGAGCGGACCCTTGAAAGGAACCGTCGCCCCCTTCACTCCGTTAAGTAAAAGAATAAAAATTTACCGAAAACTCAAAAATTGAAAATAAAAACGGTGGGGTCTGAAGCCAGACCAAAGTGCCTCCTACAGACACTAAGCAAGAACTGGAGAATTCCCAGCCAGCAAGAGGGTGTATACTGCGGGGGAGGAGTTAAGTTTTTTTTCTGTGTTCACTTAGTGTCCTCCTAGTGGCAAGCAGTATAACACCCATGGTCTGTGTCACCCAATGAGGCGTAGGAGAAAACGCGCGTTCTTGCCGCAGCGGTTTTCCTGCCAAGATATGCAGAAACCTTGCAGAAATTTCTGCAAGCAAATACTCAACGTGTGCACATAGCCTTACATTGAGAAAGCAACTTCTGGGTCATACAGAAGACGGCTTTGCTAGTCGGGTAGTCTGAATGGCAGTCACATGTTTCAGAAGAGGATTGGAATGTCACTGTGAATCAGAAAAGATGGTGATCGGTATTTGACTACATGCCGACTATATCACATACATTTTACTGACAAATTAAGCAATAGTTCATTTTGGTGAACTTTTTTTTAATTGCTCTTAAAAGTATGAAGTATTGGAGCATAGTGAAACCCCTGCTAAGTCAGCCGTTTCTTTTGTGCAGGGCGATTGTGTCGACTGGGAAGCTGTGACTTTGGGCCGCTGTGTAATGGCCACGATGGAGCTTCTAATTCACACAGGATGTGGAGACCTCTAGTATTACTCATACCTCTGCGACTAGGATTAAGCGAAATCAACGGAGCGTATATCGAAACCCTGAAGGTTTTTTTTTATATATATTTTTAGTTACATTTCTGACTTTGTACATCCTTGTTGATACTATATTCTTAGCTGTGGTATTTCATTGTCTTTTTCAGCACTGCTTTATGCTGCCACAGTCATTAGGAGTTATTGGTGGTCGGCCAAATAGTGCCCATTACTTCATAGGATATGTTGGTATGTATAACTGTAGATGACCCCAATATCCAGAATAGTGCTATACTTGCATTATTTCCTTTATGTACTTATTATGATAATGGCAAAAGTGAGTAAAATGCTGCTGCACACTAGAGTATTTGTACAGTGCCTTGCGAAAGTATTCGGCCCCCTGGAACTTTTCAACCTTTTCCCACATATCATGCTTCAAAAATAAAGATACCAAATGTACATTTTTGGTGAAGAATCAACAACAAGTGGAACACAATTGTGAAGTTGAATGAAATTTATTGGTTATTTTAATTTTTTGTGGAAAGTCAAAAACTGAAAGAGTGGTGACTGAAACTGTGCCCCTGTGACTTAACACTGAACAATGCTGGGGGAATAAAGATAATTTCCTCCCGGCAGTGGGGCCCTCAATGTCAGCACCGCACGGTGTCAGAGAGCTATTATCATGCAGATTAACCCCATAACTGCAGGTTAATAGCGTTATTTTACATGAATGACAGACAAAATACCCGAACCACATGTCTGGGAATGGAGGTATTGGTTTGACTTTTTGGATTCCTACTTTCAATAGGTGGCACTAGAGTTCCTGTCTTCTTCCCTTCTGAAGAGGCTGCTTGCATGTTCAAAGTGATTACCCACAACTAGAACAACCCTTACATAAATACTATATTCCACAATATACAATAAAAACACCATATACTTTCCTCCCGCACTGGCGCTGTTCCAGCGATGTCAGCGCCGGGTCTCTCGGGACTCCTGTAATTTTGTTTTGCCGCATGAGCCCTAAGCCATTCAGCAGCTGTTATTGAGCTGCTCTGCTGTCGCATCCTTCAGACGAACCTCGGACTTCCGAACAAACTGAGAGTGAAGCAACCCGATAGTGACTGTTGATTTCAGTAGGGCTCATGTGTTATAACATCATATCAGGAGACCCCGTGCTGACATCGCTGGGACAGCGCCGGCACCGGAGGCAAGTATATGGTGTTTTTATATTGGAAAAAATAGTATTTAAGAAGGGGTTCTCTGAATAGTTGGCGACCCTTTAATACAGCAATGATTGTTTATGTGGATTGATTTGGATATTTTTATTTGTTAGGTGTTTAGGCAGTTTTGCTCGGCATTGTGTTCTTATCATAATTCATTTTACATTGTAATGTATCCAACAGGAGATGAACTCATTTATCTAGATCCTCACACAACGCAGCTAGCTGTGGAGCTCACTGATGGTAGTTGTATAGCAGATGACAGCTTCCACTGCCAGCATCCTCCATGCCGGATGCATGTATCAGAGATTGACCCTTCCATTGCTGTGGTACGTGTTATTTAAGAAAATTGTAGTTGCAAACATTTAATGTGCTTACTCATAGCAACCTGGTCACGCTAAAAAATCTAACAAAGATGCACACTAGAGCCATGACAAGAAAGTACAATGTCGCCCACCCGACTCACATATCAATGCTTGCACAATCAACAGGCAACCCTGGCACGCCAGCCTGACTAAAGAGCTTAAGCGGGCTTCCAGGGTTGCTGAGCGGAGATGGAAAAGATCCCATCCTAATGAGCACTTTATCACATTCAAACAGTCCCTCACTATTTTCAAGTCCACACTCACTGCAGAAAAACAAACATACTTGTCATATCTCATATCCTTCCTGGCTCAAAACCCTAAACAGCAATTCAACACTTTCAATTCTCTCCTCCATCCCCAAGTGCCTCCGCCCTCTTTTCTCATCTCAGCTGCAGACTTTGCTTCAGTCTTCAAGCAGAAGATCGATAACATCAGAGAAAACTTTGGCCTACTGCCCCTCCTCCTAACTAGTCAGCCCTCTTCCTAACCACTCAGCCCTCCTCCAAAACCACCTTCTCCACCATTACAGAAGATCAACTTTACTCTCCAAATCACATCTCACCACCTGTGAACTTGACCCAATCGCATCCCACCTCATCCCAAACCTCACCACAGTATTCATCCCAACTCTAACCCAACTCTTCAACCGGTCACTAACACCTGGTGTCTTACTTTCATGTTTCAAACATTCCTCAATCACACCCATCCTCAAAAAGCCCTCCTTTGACCCATCCTCTCTGTCTAGCTATCGCCCCATATCACTTCTCCCCTATGCTTCAAAACTAATGGAACAGCACGTCCATTTTGAACTATCATCCAACCTCTCCTCCCGCTTACAATCTGACTTCTGCCCCCCAGTCCACTAAAACTGGCCTGACTAAAGTCACTAATGACCTACTAACTGCCAAATCCAAGCGACACTACTTTCTCCTCCTGGACCTGTCATCTGCCTTCAACACAGTGGACCATTCCCTCTCATTACAGGTTCTCTCATCTCTTGGAAGCACAGACTTTTCCCTATCTTGGCTCTCCTCATATCTAACAGACCACCACCATCTTACACAACCACCCCAACAGAGCTATCCATGAAACTCCGTATCTGCCCACTTTCCTCAGTCCTGCATGCTCGTTGCCTTGGGGTAATGCTAGACTCGGATCTCTCTTTCAAACCACACATCCAAGTCCTTTCCACTTCCTGCCAATGCCAACTGTAAAATATCTCCCGGATCTGCATATTCCTCTCCTCTACCAGGAATCTGCAAAAACACAAGTGCATGTCCTCATCATATCCTGCCTTGACTTCTGCAACCTCCTGATTTGTGGCCTTGCCTCTAACACTCTCACACCCCTCCAATCTATCCTAAACTCCGCTGTCTGACTAATGCACCTATCCCCCCTGCTATTCTCAGGCCTCTCCTCTCTGTCAATCCCTTCACTGGCTACCTATTGCCAAGAGACTCCAGTTCAAAATCCTAACTTTGACAAAGCCATCCACAACCTGTGTCCTCCATACATCTGTGACCTTGTCTCCCGGTACTTACCTGCGGGCAACCTCCGATCCTCACAAGTTCTCCTTCTCTACTCCCCTCTTATCTCCTCTTCCCACATTCGCATACAAGAATTCTCCGGTGCACCTCTCCTTTTCTGGAACTCTACTCCAACATATCAGACTCTCACCTACCGTGAAAACCTTCAAAAGAACCACCGATCCACCAAACCACTGCACGACCAGCTCTACCCTCACCTATTGTTTTCTCACCCATCCCTTGTAGATTGTGAGCCCTTGCGGGCAGGGTCCTCTCTCCTCCTGTTCTAGTGGGTGACTTGTTTTAAGATTACTTTATTTATTTTTTTATTATGTATACCCCTCCTCACATGTAAAGTGACATGGAAAAAATGGTGCTATAATATATACCGTACTCATATTCGAAAAAGGTATATACATTTGTTATATAGAGTACAGAAAACCTAACATGCTAATAAAGGAAAGCACAGCTTATTCCATAAAGGGAACCTTACAGCTGATGAATGCTGTTCAAGCTATGGGCGGCATGAATCAGACATTGGCTCTGTCATTCCAGACTGATCGATTTTTACTTTTGATATTGATGAAAAACATCAAATAAATTGTGGGCATTTTTCTATAAAAACAAGACCAGTGTGAATGGAGCCTTATTTTCGTATTTTGTAGTTAGAAAGTGAGCTGCCCAAAAGTGGTGTCAAGACCAGGGTGGATGTCGCCGACTTCTGGACATGCTTTCTAAATTACAGTAGGAAGAAAAAAATCCACATTGTCCACTGTGGGTGGTTATTATCTTTCATTGCAAATAGTGCTGGTAATATCCTGAAAACATTCTCATTCTTCTCTTTACTATAGGGATTCTTTTGCAGTTCTGAAGAAGATTTTGATGACTGGTGCCAGCGCATTAGAAAGGTCAGTGAAGTTCTAGATTCGCGGAACTAGCTGAAGGCTGCTTTTTTTTTTTTTTTTTGCTCCGTCAGCTGATGCTTGTTTTTATATGCCATGTTGGGGTACTTTTTGGAAAGTGCAGTGACAAGAATATGGCAATTCTGACATTTTGATATTTTCTCCAGGTCAGTACGGTTATGAAGATACCAAACTTAAGAAATAAAAATTCAGAAGTGAAAAAAAAATATATTTTTTTTTATGGATTGTGTGACCTTTTTTGAGACCTGTAAGCAAGCTCTTTGTGTGACCGGGGGAACGGATTAACTGATACCAGCTATGGGTCGATACAATTTTATTGCATACTTTTAGCGAGGAGCAGTGACTATTATGACATTTACTTTATTGGGTTGATTCATTTTTTTTTTTTTTTATTTTATTTTTTTTTTTTTATAGATCAGACTTTTATGTACATGATGATGCCAAATGTTTTTTCTTACTCTTTATTTTCAATGGAAAAAGTGTAGAGAAGTGGAGAAATATATATAATATTTATTATAATATATATATATATATATATATATATATATATATTGTGTATGTGTGTGTATATATATATATATATATATATATTGTGTATGTATGTGTATATATATATATATATATATATATATATATATATATATATATAGTCTTTTGCAGGCCTCGCTGGCATGGTAACCCATCGAAACACTGATCGTAACACTGAGACCAATGCAGAGACGGTGCATGTGAATGTGCAGTGACTTAACTTAAATGCCCCTGTCATAGATTGACATCGGCATTTAAATAGTTAAATTTCAGCAACCGGAGCAAGCTCTGTTATATGCCGATGTTGGCTATTGTAAGACAGCCGGCCTCTGCCTGATATGAAGCAAGATCAGCTCCTGAATCGGCCTCGTACTTTCCTTAGCTACCTTTGATGAAAATGTGAAAATGTATATTGTAGGTTAACAGGTTAAAAGGTATATCCAGTACTTCTATATTGATGACCTATTATAATCATAGGTCATTTAATATTAGATTAATGGGGTCTGAGGGTCCAACACCCGACCCCCATGATCCACTGTTTTCAGTCCCAGCAGAGTCTGGATTATAAGGTGCACTAAGTAGAACTCCGCAGCTCCCGATCACTGTTTGGGGGCTGCTGCCGGATAATGCAGACATACTACTATTGAAAAGAATAGGAGCTGATCTGGAGGCTTCTTCTGAGCAGTGTACGGATCTCGCTTGGTCAAATGAATGCAATGACATATTGGGTTTCTTTACAGATATCACTTACTGGGGGATCTCTTCCCATGTTTGAAGTGGTTGACCAGCTGCCGCTCCATCTATCAAACCCTGATGTGCTCAACCTCACTCCAGGTAAGTGCAGCCACATTGCCTGTATTAGGGGTTAATCTATGGCCATGTTCCCACGTAAACACTGCTTTTTTTTCCACTGCATTTGTTTTATGCAGAAAATCTGCATTTACCAGTTCAGGCAAAGTAGGCGTGATTTCATGAAAACACATTTAGAAAGGCTGTTGAACTGTACGTTTTTGGTTCTCACCCCCACCCCCACTAGGTTTTTATGGGAAGCATGAAAAAAGCGCATGTAAAAAGCTCAATTGTATTTGTGTTTACTGCAGACTCCCAGCATGAAAAAAAGAGTCAAATCTGCAATAATGCATCAAAAAGGGAAAATGTGTTTAAAAAAAAAAAGCAATAGTCAAAACAGACTAGCCAGTAGACACCTGCAGAAAAGGTGCAGCAAAAAAAATGCATTGTCGTGCCTTAGAACCTGGTCATAAAGTAATTTACGTTCATATTGTGGCCACTTGTATTTCAGTCTTGGCAGAGGGAATGGTGGAGGGGTTTCTTACTTTGTAATTACTAATAATTAGCCTTTTTGGTAATACTTTCAACTCTGATAAATTGCACCACCTGCAGTGTATATCAAAAGTATACACAACCCTGTTAAAATGGCAGTTTTTGTCATGTAAAAACAAATTGTACCAAGACCAGTCATTTCAGAACTTTTTCCAGGTTTAATATCATCTATAAGGTGTTCACATAAATTGAAAAGTAAAGGAATAAAATAATGTTGTTGCATAAATATGCAAATCCTTGCAATAATTGTTGATGTAATTCTATTACTTTATGAAAATATAGTTTTTTAAGTAGGGGTCTATCAGCGTGGCACATCTAGAACTGTCAATCTTTGCCCACTCTTACTTGTAGTAGCGCTCCAAAACTATCAGACTGTGAGGGCATTTCCTGTGTACAGCGCCCTCTTCAGGTCATCCACATTTTATCTTGAATTCAGGTCTGGGCTCTAGCTGGGCCTTTCCAGAGCTTTGATCTCCTTCTGACCAAAGCCGTGCTTTTGTTGATTTGGAGGTATGCCTAGGTTAATTGTCATGCTGAAAGGTGAAATTCATCTTTAGCTTTTAGCAGAGACCTAAAGGTTTTATTGCAAAGATGACTGATATTTGGACCTGTTCAGATTTCCCTAAACCTTGACTAAAACCCCAGTTCCATGTACCAAAAGACAGCCCTAAAACATAATGTTGCCTCCACTATGCTTCATTGTGTATGGTGTTCTTTTAAGTGATGTGCAATTGTGGCTTTGGCCCAAACATATCTTTTGGAAGTATGTCCAAAAAAATTCCACATTGGTTTCATCAGACCATATGACATTTTTCCACATGATTTTGGCATACATGCTGTAGGTTTTGGCAAAACATAGCTGAGATTGAATATTTTTCAATAAAAAAAAAAAAGGCTTCCATCTTCCCTACCCAACAGGCCAGACATACGAAGAATACTGGAGATTGTCACATGCAGCACACAACCAGTATTTGACAGAAATTCCTGCAGCTCCTTTAATGTTGTTGTAGGTCTTTGGCACTCTCCTAGACCAATTTTCTTCTTGTCTTTTCTTGAATTTTTGAGAGACGTCCACTGCTACATAATGCCCTTTTAGTGCTAAATTTAAGACATCTTCATTGTTCCACCATGTATCTAATTCCTTGGAAAATGTTATACCTTTCTGATTGATAACTTTTAACAGTAAGATCCTTTTGCTGTGTTGTAAACTGTTTACGGACCTATAATTTTGCTGTAAGACGCAACTAGGAAACCGTACCGAAAATCCTACTAGAACATCTAAACTCTATAAGGGGTTAATCAGAATCATTGTAAGTGATGACAGGTGTGTACTAACCACTAATTAATATTAAATTTTGATTGGCTAATTAGTTTTGTTTTTTTTTATTTACAACCTCATCGTAAAATGATTTTAGTTTGTTTCCCAATGGATTTGTACAAAATATGGGTGATTCTAAAGGAGGAAAAAGTTCTGAAATTATTTTCTTGGCATGTTGTTTTTTCATAACAAAGACATGACATTTTTACAGGGTCGTGTGAACTTTTTATATCCACTGTATGAAAATATAATAAAACTTTTAGACTTAAAAAAAAAATAACCAATCATGCTTGTGTTAGATTCCTCAGATGCCGACCGCCTTGACAGATTCTTTGACTCAGAAGATGAAGAATTTGAAATTTTATCTTTTTGAAGAAACTAAAAGACAACATGACTTATAAAAAGGGGAAAAGGTTAATATTCCACAGTGAGGGGACTGCTGCTGCTTTCTTCTTCATAAGATACTACAAACATTGCTGGATATAAGAACTGTCCTATATACAAAGCCCTGTATCGTAAGATGGTGCCTCACGCTAGGACGCCCAGACGCGTCCAGGATTGAGGGCATTGTTTGGAGTCAGTTTTGTTACATTCCATGTGCAAAGATAAGAGAAGGAAGTCCGGCCGTCTGTGAAGATGTGGAATACTCTGTCACTAAGATCAGGATTCTTGGCTGGGCAGACATTTCTCATTTGGTACCATCAAAGAGAATATACATCTAAGTTTACTGGGATGAAGAATTCCATAAAAAGCCTTTAATTGCCTTCAGTGACAAATGTTTTTTTTTGTTGTTTTTTTTTTTTTTCTTTTTGTGATTGTTTGAAATGTCTCCATTGTCTTCAGCTTACGCCTTGCATGGTCTTCTGACCAGATCACAATATGCTCAGCGGCTGAAAGTACTCGATGATTCGGATTTAAACCGTCATGAGGAACAGCGCTTGTTACTAACTTTCAGTATAGCAGTCGCCTAGATAAATGGATGTAGCCATCCTGTGACTTCAATATTTATTCAATGTTATTAAAAGTTTCTCGAGCTGACTTTATTTTTTAAAAGATCCAATTAAAGGGATAGTAATGTTTTAAAAAGCAAAAATGTCACCTCTGCAATATTGTTTTGTCTTATACTAGTCAAAAGTTAGGAAGGGAAGTGTTCTGTGTATCCCAGTAGACCGCCAGCTATATCCCATTCTAGTGCAGATGAAACAGGTAGTGTGGGAAAATGTAGGGGCTCTGGCTGGTGTCCTCTATGCTGTCTGCAATGGACATCAGGTAAGATGAGCCCAACCACCTCATCAAGACCTCAGATAGACATGTAGGGATCAGAGGATAGAAGATTTAATAACATATCCCATTCAGGAATGTTTCCTTATTAGAATTTATTCAGTAGCATTGTTGGGTGTAATGTTAGATTACGCAAGTTTTCAGCAAAAGATGAAACAGCGTTGAGACAAAAATGGCTGGAATCTGCTGGTAGCATACTTACTGCTATCTGCTATGGTAAACCAATAACAAAAAATAAATGGAGATGACCAAATCAATGGTCCAACAGCCACATCATAAGTCCATGCCGCAGGACTGGAGTCCTTCTACTTACCCGTATCCCCAGCTTATGATTAGTAAGCTCTGTGTACAGTCACATGTGCATCACGCCACAACGATCACGTCATGCCAGGCCTACAAATCAAAAGGGGCACAGATGATGTAGGCAGGTAGGAGGTTCGCAAGGCTATTGTCTGGTGACCACGGACCCCTGACGAGGCTCTGGACCAGGGTCCTGTGAATCAATTAGTTCATTTCTTTAAATTACCTTTTATTCCCACCATATCCTAGCTTACATACTGATTAATTCTTGTTACTTGCTGAAACTCTCTATCTAATGCTATGTACACTTTCCAAACCCTAACTATGCTTTAAGGGGAAATTAACCATGATTTCTACATGGGACAGGTATAAAATTGTAAGCATGCACTGTATAAGAGCTGGGTGAACAGTATGTTACATTTGTCGTTTACAGCTGTGAGAGATGTGTACAGTTGTGGCCAAAAGTATTGACACCCCTGCAATTCTGTCAGATAATACTCAGTTTCTTCCTGAAAATGATTTCAAACACAAATTCTTTGGTATTATTATCTTCATTTAATTAGTCTTAAATGAAAAAAACACAAAAGAGAATGAAGCAAAAAGCAAAACATTGATCATTTCACACAAAACTCCAAAAATGGGCCAGACAAAAGTATTGGCACCCTCAGCCCAATACTTGGTTGCACAACCTTTAGCCAAAATAACTGAGACCAACCGCTTCCAGTAACCATCAATGAGTTTCTTACAATGCTCTGCTGGAATTTTAGACCATTCTTCTTTGGCAAACTGCTCCAGGTCCCTGATATTTGAAGGGTGCCTTCTCCAAACTGCCATTTTTAGATCTCTCCACAGGTGTGCTATGGGATTCAGGTCTGGACTCATTGCTGGCCACCTTAGAAGTCTCCAGTGCTTTCTCTCAAACCATGTTCTAGTGCTTTTTGAAGTGTGTTTTGGGTCATTGTCCTGCTGGAAGACCCATGACCTCGGAGGGAGACCCAGCTTTCTCACACTGGGCCCTACATTATGCTGCAAAATTTGTTAGTAGTCTTCTGACTTCATAATGCCATGCACACGGTCAAGCAGTCCAGTGCCAGAGGCAGCAAAGCAACCCCAAAACATCAGGGAACCTCCGCCATGTTTGACTGTAGGGACAGTGTTCTTTTCTTTGAATGCCTCTTTTTTTACTCTGTCGCCTAATTGGGGGACACAGAACCGTGGGTGTTATGCTGCTGTCCACTAGGAGGCGACACTATGCATAATCTGAAAAAGATTAACTTTGGCTCCTCCTCTGCAGTATACACCCCTGGACGGCGTCAGCCTTCTCCAGTTTTTGCTTAGTGTCGCAAGGAGGCACACCTTTTTTCTTCTGGTTTTTTTTTTTTTTTTTTTTTTTTTTTTTTCCTTTTTTCGTCCGGAAATACAGATGAAGAAAAGAGGGTCTCCAGCGAGACTCCCGGCATGGCTCCCTCCTCGGTCCCCTATTAGGGGTACCCAGTTGAGGTCGAGGTGGCTATTCCCCATGTCGCTCCCTCCCCAGTCCCTCGGGTCCTGGTTCGAGGTCGAGACCCCCCTCCTTCCCCAACCCCTTTAAGGGGTCTGGGTTGAGGTTGAGGCGAGGATGAAGACCCCCTGACGGTGACAGACGCACCCTCCCTAATCCCCCGCAGGGGGCATTAGGTTGAGACGCCTCAGGTAGGGTCGGAGATCAGGCAGCATTCCGCAGCTTCCAGGGACCCCAGGCCGGCTGAGGGATCCTGTTGGGGCCGGGGGAGGGTGCGGACTGGATGGCACAGCAGAGACAGGGCTTTTTCTGCGTCCCTGTCTCTGCAGCAGCAGTGGCTCCATAGCGCTTCAGGGGCCCCACATACAGAAACCGCGACCCCTGCTACCCCCACCGCTATCCAGTCGACCATTCTGGGGGGGTCTGGTACAAATCCGCCCCCCCCGGACTACCGCGCCGCTCTGGAGCCCTCCTGGGCATCAGGCCTCTAATTTAGACCGCGGCTTCGGCCTAGCCGAAGCCGCCGCCTTTTCCCCGCCCCGCCCCCCCGGATGACCAAAATGACACACTGGAGTGTCATAGAAGGGGCGGATTGAGGCAGAAAGGGGGCGTTTTTACACAGCCCAGCGCGCCCTTTTCAGCTCTCCTCCCTCTCCTCAGAGTCCCAGTGGCCATTTTTTCTGGATGAGATCCAGGAGAGGAGCATCACAGCGGTCTCCGGGGGGCACAGAACTGGGATCTGTCGGCGCTGGACCTAGGGGCACACCGGTGGGGTAAGCTCACAGCTGGGTTCTCATACTCAGCTGTGAATCTATACTTCCTATAAGGCTCTCTGTGGGTTCCCTCTGCGTAGCCACCCCTGTACGATCCCTTATAGCCAGCCTCTGTGCACTATGCCGGGCTCAAGGAAGAGAACCAGGCAGGAATGTTTCTATGCATTCTGCACAGCCTGCAAAGCCACGCTCCCTAGTGGCAGCACGTATCCGCACTGCCGGGACTGCATCCTGAACTCTGGGTCAGAACCCCAGGGAGTCCCTACTGACGCTTCAGTGTCACAGGCCACGCCGGAATGGGCAACTCGGATGTCTCAGTCCATGACACAGTCCATAGATAACCTAACTGCTACATTACTGCAAGCTCTGCAGAGTCGGGCCCCGGCTATGGACGGTACACAGCAAACGGACAGCTTGTCTCAGGAACATGCTGCTTCCGACTCTCACAGACGTAAGCGGACCCACAGGTCTCGATCACCTGAGTCGCACTATAGCACAAGGTCGTCCCCCTCCAGGGAGAGACAGCGTCATTCCAGGTCTCCTGGGCAGTCCCCTGCCACAGACAGACAGTGCAATTTACCACAGGGATCCCCCACCACAGAAGACCCCCGCCCCAGGTCGCCCTCCAGGGATCACCTTAGCGAGGCACAGGATTCGGAGGGCATCTGTGACTCCGACTCAGATAACGAAACAGACAGGTCCGTGGTACCTTCTCCCCCTAGCAATACAGCGCTAGTTGAGGACATAATTTCTGCCATTCATCGGGTGCTAAAAATTCCAGAGTCGGCCCCGGAAGTCCCAGAACATAAGATTTGCTTCAAAAGTGTTCAGAAACCACCTAAGGTCTTCCCTAATCACCATGAGTTTTAGAAAATACTTACCAAACAGTTTGCGCAGCCTGAGAAAAAATTCGCTAATCGCAAATATTTGGAAGCGAAGTACCCCTTCCCACAGAAAGACACCAAACAATGGACAGATCCACCTGAAGTGGACCCTCCGGTTTCTAGGCTAGCAGCGCAGACTTTACTCTCTCTGCCGGATAGCTCAACCCTCAGGGACGCAGCAGACCGGCAAGTAGAACGCATGGCTCGTTCTATTTTCGAAGCGGCAGGCGCCTCTCTGGGCCCTGCGTTTGCTTCAGTTTGGGCAGCCAAGGCCATCCTGGCTTGGGCCAAAAAACTACAGGAGGGTCTTCAGGCTTCAAATCCTGAGCTCTCGGACCAAGCGGTCCAGATAGCAGTGGTAGCAGACTACATGATTCATGCAGCCCTGGATTCCGCCAGAGGTGTAGCGGGAATAGCATCAAACGCCATCACAATCCGACGCATCCTCTGGCTGCGAGAATGGAAAGCGGATGCGGCCTCAAAGAAGTCCCTCACGCGACTTCCGTATTTTACTGGAAGACTTTTTGGCGAAAAGTTGGACACCATGATAGCCAATGCCACTGGGGGTAAGAGTACTTCTCTCCCTTAACTAAAACCGAAACGCATGTTTAAACGAAGAAACCAGACGCGATTCCGATCCTTTCGGAATTCCTCGGGCTGGTCCGTTTCGCGCCCAGTGCAAAACCGTAACCGTTCTCCACGCAGGGACAACCCACGGACGCAGCAGCGACCGGACTGGGCTTGGCAGTCGAAAGCAGGCCAAGCGAAACCCAAGGGAGGAAAACCTCAGAACTTCGCTTCATCATGACTCGCGACCTCCGGAAGACACCCCACCAGTAGGCGGCCGACTTTTACTCTTTCAGCAAGTCTGGCTGCCTATTACAGAAGACAGGTGGGTCAGGGAAATAGTGTCTTCCGGATACAAGATAGAGTTCACTTCCGTTCCACCGAACCGGTTCTTCCTTTCTATTCCTCCAACACCACCAGACAAGGCTCGTGCTTTCCACCAAGCGGTTTCCTCTCTCCTTCAATCAGGAGTTGTGGTGCCAGTTCCCGCGAACGAGAGATTCCGAGGATTCTACTCAAATTTGTTTGTAGTCCCCAAGAAAGGAGGCGGCATCCGACCCATACTGGACCTAAAACAGCTCAACAATTACGTACGGGTCCGTGATTTCCGCATGGAGTCCCTCCGGTCCATCATTGCATCCATGGACCAGGGAGAATACCTCGCCTCCATAGACATACAGGATGCGTATCTCCACATACCAATTGCTCCCGCCCACCAAAGGTTTCTCAGGTTCGCGGTCAACCAAAACCACTACCAGTTTGTCGCCCTTCCGTTCGGACTCGCCACGGCTCCAAGAACGTTCACCAAAGTCATGGCGGCCACCATGGACGTCCTGCACTCAAGAGGCATTCTAGTCGTCCCGTACCTGGATGACCTCCTCATCAAGTCTCCCACTTTCAAAGACTGCGAGGTCAGTGTCTCAATCACACTAAACACTGAGTCGCCTGGGATGGCTAGTCAACCTACAGAAATCGTCGACTATCCAAACTCGGACTCTAACATTCCTGGGAATGGTATTCGACACCGCCAGGGGCCTGGTGCTCCTTCCCAAGGACAAGACACTGGCCATCCGTCTGGGAGTTCGCACACTCCTTCGCAGTCCTCCTCGATCTCTCCGGTTTGCCATGAGAGTCCTCGGCCGGATGGCAGCAGCAATAGAGGCAGTGCCATTTCCCCAGTTTCACCTCAGGGTCCTTCAACTAGCCATACTCAGATCATGGGACAGGAACCCCTTCTCCCTCAACAGGGAGTTCAGGTTGACGTCATCAACCAGGAGGTCCCTGCATTGGTGGCTCAAACCAACCTCGCTTACACGAGGGAAGCCATTCCTCTCAGGACAATGGAAGATCCTGACTACCGATGCAAGCCTGACAGGCTGGGGGGCGGTGCACCTACATCACAGGGCACAGGGCAAGTGGTCACCGAGGGAAGTGACATTGCCCTTCAATGTTCTGGAAATCAGGGCCATTCTCTTGGCACTGAGAGCCTTTCATCACTTGCTTGCAGCCTCGCACATACGGATACAGTCGGACAATGCCACGGCTGTGGCATACGTGAACCACCAAGGCGGGACCCGCAGCGCCCAGGCGATGAGAGAAGTGGCTCATATCCTCCGCTGGGCGGAAGACACTAGGTCGGTACTTTCTGCGGTACACATTCCGGGTGTAGAAAACTGGGAAGCCGACTTCCTCAGCAGGCAAGGAATGGACTCGGGGGAGTGGTCTCTCCATCCCGAGATTTTTTGCCAGATCTGTCAACGCTGGGGAACCCCGGAGGTGGACCTAATGGCATCCCATCTCAATACCAAGGTCCCCAATTTCATGGCCAGGACACACGACCCGCGGTCGCTCGGAGCGGATGCCCTGGTCCAGGACTGGTCCCAGTTCCGACTCCTGTACATTTTTCCACCCCTCCCCCTAATCGCCAGGGTCGTGAGGAGGATCAAGCAAGAGGGAGTTCCGACCATCCTCATCGCGCCAGACTGGTCCAGACGTACATGGTACGCCGACATCGTCCAACTTACAGCAGACGCCCCCTGGCGTCTACCCGACCATCACGACCTTCTGTCTCAAGGTCCGTTCTTCCACCAGAATTCAGGGGCTCTCAATTTGACGGCATGGCCCTTGAAACCTGGATTCTAACCCAGGCAGGTTTTTCACCGGCAGTCATTGCAACTATGATCAGGGCAAGGAAGCCTGCCTCCGCCAAGCTCTATTATCGTACCTGGAGAGCTTTCTTTTCTTGGTGCGAATCTCATGGACAAGTCCCACTCCCTTATTCCCTCCCGAAGGTACTAGGTTTTCTTCAATCGGGCCTAGATGCCAAGCTATCCCTAAGTTCGCTTAAGAGTCAGGTGTCGGCGCTTTCAGTCCTTTTTCAAAAGCGCATTGCTATTAAACCGCAAGTAAGGACTTTCATCCAGGGAGTTTCCCGATTGGTTCCTCCCTACAAACGTCCGCTGGATACGTGGGACCTCAATCTGGTCCTGACAGCATTGCAAGCTCCATCCTTCGAACCTCTTAGAGGAGTTCCACTCTCCATTCTGTCTCAGAAAGTGGTTTTTCTAGTGGCGATCACCTCGTTACGCAGAGTGTCGGAATTGTCAGCACTTTCCTGCAGACGGCCTTTCCTAGCCTTTCACCAGGACAAGGTGGTTCTCCGCACGGTACCATCCTTCCTTCCGAAGGTTGTGTCCAACTTTCACCTCAATGAGGAGATTTCACTGCCATCCCTTTGCCCGGTTCCGGTTCATAGAGTGGAGAAGGCTCTGCATACGCTTGACCTCGTCAGAGCATTGCGGATTTACGTGTCCAGGACTGCACCTTTCCGGAAATCTGATTCCCTCTTCATTCTTCCGGAAGGTAGGCGCAAGGGGCTGCCGGCTTCCAAGGCTACCCTTGCCAGGTGGATCAAGTCCACCATACATGAGGCCTACCGACTTAACAGTTCCCCTCTTCCGGCCGGTATCACGGCACACTCTACACGGGCAGTAGGGGCCCCCTGGGCCATTCGGCATCAGGCTTCGGCACAACAAGTGTGTAAGGCGGCCACTTGGACTAGCCTACACACGTTTACGAAACACTACAGTGTTCATACCCAGTCCTCAGCGGATGCGAGCCTGGGTAGACTGGTTCTGCAGGCGGCAGTACCCCAAGTCTAGGGAACTGTCAACACAATATTTGTCCACTGCTTCCCACCCAGGGACTGCTTTGGGACGTCCCACGGTTCTGTGTCCCCCAATTAGGCGACAGAGTAAAGGAGATTTTTGTGTACTCACCGTAAAATCTCTTTCTCTTAGCCTTTAATTGGGGGACACAGCTCCCACCCTGTTGCCCTTACGGGCCGTTGTTTACTGTTGAGTTCTCATATTGTTCTTTGAGTTCGTACATAGTAGCCTTCTTACAGGCATGGTTATGTTATTTGATTACGTTCCTCCTTATGCTTTGGCACAAAACTGGAGAAGGCTGACGCCGTCCAGGGGTGTATACTGCAGAGGAGGAGCCAAAGTTAATCTTTTTCAGATTATGCATAGTGTCGCCTCCTAGTGGACAGCAGCATAACACCCACGGTTCTGTGTCCCCCAATTAAAGGCTAAGAGAAAGAGATTTTACGGTGAGTACACAAAAATCTCCTTTTTTTCTCCTGTAAACTCTATGTTGATGCCTTTGCCCAAAAAGCTCTACTTTTGTCTCATCTGACCAGAGAACATTCTTCCAAAACGTTTTAGGCTTTTTCAGGTAAGTTTTGGCAAACTCCAGCCTGGCTTTATGTCTCGGGGTAAGAAGTGGGGTCTTCCTGGGTCTCCTACCATACAGTCCCTTTTCATTCAGACGCTGACGGGTAGTACGGGTTGACACTGTTGTACCCTCGGACTGCAGGGCAGCTTGAACTTGTTTGGATGTTAGTCGAGGTTCTTTATCCAACATCCGCACAATCTTGCGTTGAAATCTCTTGTCAATTTTTCTTTTCCGTCCACATCTAGGGAGGTTAGCCACAGTGCCATGGGCTTTAAACTTTTTGATGACACTGCGCAAGGTAGACACAGGAACATTCAGGTCTTTGGAGATGGACTTGTAGCCTTGAGATTGCTCATGCTTCCTCACAATTTGGTTTTTCAAGTGCTCAGTGCTTTGGTCTTCTTACTTTTCTCCATGCTCAATGTGGTACACACAAGGACACAGGACAGAGGTTGAGTCAACTTTAATCCATGTCAACTGGCTGCAAGTGTGATTTAGTTATTGCCAACACCTGTTAGGTGCCACAGGTAAGTTACAGGCGCTGTTAATTACACAAATTAGAGAAGCATCACATGATTTTTCGAACAGTGCCAATACTTTTGTCCACCCTCTTATGTTTGGTGTGGAATTATATCCAATTTGGCTTTAGGACAATTCTTTTTGTGGTTTTTTTCATTTAAGACAAATTAAATGAAGATAATAATACCAAAGAATTTGTATTTGCAATCATTTTCAGGAAGAAACTGAGTATTATCTGCAGAATTGCAGGGGTGTCAATACTTTTGGCCACAACTGTGCATGTTATATTTATCATATCTACCGTATAGAAGTTAAAGCTACAGTACTCCAATTCTCCTTTTAATATTTAGGAGTACAGGGTCCCTATCATAAAATCGGTGTTAAACTTGCCAACTTCACTTTTCATTCATATGGTACTGGAGAGTATATTTTATCACACTGCCTCACACCAGTAACATGATTATCATTGCTTTCAAACTGCGTAAATAACACTGGAGGTTAATCGGCAAACCATATCACCAAGAATATAATCTTTTACTACTTTTATATGCCCCATTGACTAACAAAAATAGACCTGCGTGTCGGGTAAGGCTAAGTTCACACGTAGCTGAACTGTGGAAGTTACCGTGGGAATATCGCATTTTAAATTCCCGCGGAAAAGCTAGCGATTTGCAAGCGTAATCAGCTTGCAGAATGCTAGCGTTTTTCAAGCGATCTGTAGCATCGCTTGGAGAAGTGATTGACAGGTTGGTCACACTCGTCAAACATAGTGTTTGACGAGTGTGACCAACTTTTTACTATTGAGGCTGCTTATGCAGCATCAGTAGTAAAAAGATCTAATGTTAAAATTAATTTAAAAAAAATAAAATCGGGTTATATTCACCTTCCGATGTCCCTCGCAGCGTCCCTAGGCCTCCGCGATGCCCCGGCAGGTCCCGTTCCCAGTGATGCATTGCGGCAATGACCTTTGATGACGTCGCGGTCTCGCGAGATCGCTACAGTATCGTGAGACAGCGACGTCAGCAAAGGTCATTATCGCAATGCATTACTGGGAACGGGACCTGCCGCGTGTATTGCTGAAGCCTGGGGACGCTGCATGGGACATCCGAAGGTGAATATAACCCGATTTTTTTATTTTAATTCTATTTTTTACAGGGATATGGTACCCTCAGCCCGGATGACAGTCTCCTCTCCTCCAGACCGTGGGTACCATCCGCAAATGTTCTGCTTACATTTCGCATGGTGGGCACAGCCACATGCGGAAATTAAGCAGAACAGTGCATTCCTATGTGGGCGGAATTGCCGCGATTCCGCAAAATAATGAGCATGCTGCGTATTTTTCCGCGATGCGATTCCGCCGCGGGAAAATACGCAGCATTAGCACAGCGTTGCAGAATCCCATAGGATTGCATGGGATGCTGATTTTTTTGTGGCAAAATTGCGCGTTAAAAACCGACGCGAAAAAAACGCTACATGTGAACTTAGCCTTAAACTCCAGATCAACCCTGTGCAGTCTGATTTTGCAGTCATGCTCCTATTCATACACATTTCATTCTAAATGTAAATATATATTTTTTCCAGGTACAAAAAAAAAAAAATCAGTCAAGTCAAACTGATTTTGAAGGCTGACAAACTATGGAGTCCATGTTCTATCTGGGATTGCAGATTAGCTCTATAGGGTTAAGTTCTCACAATTAAGTTTTGGGTGAGTTTTTGACACTGCATTTTCATTGCGTCAAAAATGCATCACCTATGGGTTGTCATGACAGACCCGTGCCTGTCATTACGATCCTACTGTGAATGCCAGCCTGTGGCCGCCGTTCATAGGGGATTGTAATTTTTGCTATAAATAGCTAGTGCTAAACATAGCAGTGCATTAGCTATCTAGACTTGAATACAGTGAAAAGTTAAAAAAAAAAAAAGTTTAAAAATATGAAAAAAATAAAAACACATGTTCAAATCAACCCACTTTTGTTCCATTGAAAATAGAACCAAAAATACACGTATTTGGTATCACAGTGTTCAGAAATGTCCGATCTGTCAAAATATAAAATAAATTGGTCCAATCGGTAAACTACGTAATGAAAAAATATAAAACGACAGAACTGCGTTTTTTGGCCACCTCAACATTGCTATAAAACGGGATAAAAGACAATCAAAACGTCGCATCTACCTCAAATTGAGATCAGTAAAAATCTCAGCTCAGGGCGCAATAAATAAGCCCTCCTACAGCCCCCATATTTCAAAAAATGAAAACGATACTGGTCTTGGAAAAATAAAACATTTTTCTTGAACCACTGTGATGCAGTGACCCCTGTTACAACTAGGGGGCGCTGTGTGGGCTCCCCAGGACATGAATGCAGGCAGTTTCTTTATTGTGATGCGGAAACAGTGACCGGCATGGTTGTAAATGACCGATATGTATCACAGGGATGGGTGGCCCTGTGATGGTAGCCTGGCGGTGGTTTTGCTCAGCAGATGTACTACTGAGGGTTTTTTCTTTACATTGGAGGCTTCCAGGTGACCTGGAGAGATGGATTGGTCCAGTCACCTACATACCCACCCAAGGGCATGTGTCTGAACACCCAAGATGAAGCCTGTGTGTGTGGCTGTGTGTAAAAGGACCTGCAGTGACCAGCCCATGTGATCCATACCTCACCTGTGGGTGTGGTTACAAGCTATATAATGTGGCCAGAGTGGGTCACATGGGGTAGAGTGCATGGAGCTGATTGTTTTGTGTGGAAGGTCCTGGAAGGCCTATGTGTTGGAAGGTGTGCTAACTTCCTGAAGAGCACATGGTGAGGCCCTGGACCTGGAGGCCGGTGTGTTGGGAGATCCTGGGAGTAGGATCGGATCCCTGAATAGCACCCGGTGAGGCCTGTGTGTTGGACGGTTCCAATTGGGGACGGACGTCCTGAACAGCACACGGACAGGCCTCGTGTGTTTGCAGAGTCAGTGACGGCATTGCATTGGGGAGCTAACGTCTGTCTGAGGATTTGGACTGTCAGGTGGCCTGGTGAGCAAGTCGTTGGCCAGGATGGTGATTCCTGTTTGGCAGCTTCCCTGGGAGAGAGTACGGACAGGAATCGGCGTGTGAAGGAGGAGCTCCTGGAAGGTAACCCAGAGTATGGGGAACTGTGCACTGACAGGGCGTCAGTTAATGAACTGTGCGGTCACCCATGGTAACTGGACGGAGTAAGGTCCAGCATGTTTAGAGACTGCAACCTAATGTCATGTGTTGGTAATGGACATTAATGAACTGTTCGGAGTGCGGTCGCCCACGGTAACTGGACAAAGGTCCGGCGTGTTTAGTGAAAGTGACTAGGTAGCTATTGAGGGAGGGCTAAATTAACCCTTCACGGTTGACCAAGTGATTTCCAAATTAATCCACAGATTGTTGCTAGCAACTGGAATGACCAGACGGAGGTGTGTCTCTGTATGGGAGGATCAAAGGAGATTGCTAACCCCGTTTATTATGTCACCTTTTTTATAGTATTTTGCTTAATTATGCAAAGTACATAGCTACCAATAACATCGTCATGACCCATATACTTTATAAGCCAATAGTATTGCAAGAAAACCGGAAACTACATATATGTCCATATCTACGTAGCATAGAGAATAGAACAAAAGCACATTCTTCAGAGTCTCATATCTTGTTCAAACTGGAACAGTCTGGTTTCATAACAACCATGAACTTTCCCCTAGTTAAGTTACAAAATTTAACTCGTAAACAACAAAATGGCGTCACAAGCACAAAAATGGAGTCTTTGAGAACAAGATGTCCTGTACATCCGAATACTTTACTTCACAATTCCCCCCTAGATAAATTTTGTTAACTAATATGCAGCATCAGAGGTGCTATCCCGAGCCATAAGCTCGAGGGGTACTGGTCTTCACATGGCTGATGCCGTGTTATCAGTCATGGCTGTTGCGGTGCACCCATCCCCCTCTGTATGCTGCAATTTACGAATAACAATTTTTGATGACGGTGGTGGAGATCTTTTGAAGGTAGCCATGCGCTTGGCTTCAACATCTTCATCAAGTAACCTTTTGAGATCGGTGCAGAGAAGAGCAGGGGCGACGACGCCTTTGGTATCATCATTAGCTGTCCTAGTGCAGAATTTCCTAATACGTACAGAAATACACCGAAGAACAAGTTTTAGTATCACATATGCAACAAGGATACAGGCAGCAATGTGTAACAAGCTTTGTAAGATCCCAGCTATCTAGCCCCCAATTCCCTTAAACCAATTGGCTGGATTGTGAAAGGAGAAGGTGTCTGACCACCAACTGGCCTTATTACGATCATTGTCTTTATCATATTGATCTTTGAGTCTTTGAATATCTTCTAACTTTAACTTCATAGTACTGTTAGGATCTATATAATGACAGCAAGCGGGTCCGATGACCTGACACATACCACCTTGTGCTGCTGTTAAGTAGTCCAGCACTATAGTACTGTATGTTGATTAGTGACTATGATAAGTTGATTTTGGACAGCAACAGTAGTATTAAGTATGTCCAATATATCCCAAATTTGATCATCTAGATAGTCTGTGGCCCTAACCAATTTATCCCACATTTGTGTAATCATAGGGTAAATGAAAATAGAACTGACCACTTTATTGGCCACACTCATCTGTACTATATGTGGTCTCGCTGAAGGGCGGGGTGAATTGTCCACAGCTCTTTTGTATAATGTATGTTTGGGTATAGCCTGTGTATCCAACTGTTTGTTCGGAATAACAAAGGTGGCCGGGGTCAAGCGACCCAGAGTACAAGTACCTCTTACCCCTACTGGCAACCACTTATAAGCATGGTCTCCACATACCCAGAACATATCATCAGGTAAATCCCATAGGGCTGAATGTTGCAGTACCAATCTATGAACTAAGTCTATGAATGTAGATGCAATCTGAAGCATGCACCAAGTTGGAGATTGCCCTAAAGGACTGCAATAACCTACATCGGGATTTCCACAAGTGGGGGTTCCTGGCACATATTCAGAGGACTCATTACAAGATATATTGCCAGGAATACTGGCACAGGTTTTGTTAGAACCCTGTGGAAACAAATTAGAAAATTTCCATGACCTATTATGTAACCTTCTTTCTAACAACATTGGTTTGAAGGCATCAGTAGAGTGTGAAGTTACATTGAAAGTGACTTGTAAACCATACGTTGGAACTTGCCCTAGATTGGTTAGACTAGTCTTATTCTTAGGTACCAAAGCCCCTCTTTTATAGGCCAAATATTGAAGGTGTGTATTGCTTCCTGAAAGGTTACCTTGCCACCAGGGGTATCCCACCCATCCCACAATAGGTATACCAACAGTAATATTCCTTAACTCAGCATTATCTGTGGCATTATTAGCGAGTGTGTCAGAACAGTTAGTCCAAGCAAATAACTCCTCAGGTGGAACAGGGATAGCCAAAAAGGGGATGCTTGTGGCTGACACTGGTGAATACATGCAGATCCGACAGTCTGCCAGAGACTGGGAATTGTGTAACAAATCTGTCAGTAATTTTTCATGATGTTGTATAAACTTATTCAAGGATAGTCTTGAGCGATACCATCCGATACCCTAAAATATCGGATCGGATGGTATCGGCCAGATACGAAAAAAGTATCGGGTATCGCCGATTCCGATACCGGAAGTCCCATTCAAGTCTATGGGACTTCCGGTATCGGAATAAGAAAAACCCTTTTCTGTCCTTGTACAGCCTCTCGGGGGGAGTGTACGGACCTTCCGGGGGTCTGTGCCAGCCTGCCGGGGGTCTGTGCCGACTGCCCGGGGGTCTGTACTGGCCTGCCGGGGGGGCTGTGCCGGCCTGCCCGTGGTCTGTACCGACTGTCCGGGGGTCTGTGCAGGCTGCGGGGGTCTGTGCAGGCATCGTCCGATGGGACTACAAGTCCCATCGGGCGATGCCTGCTACCATGACGGTGATTGACACATTAGCCAATGATGGGACAATAGTAGTCCCATCATCCGGCTAATGTGTTGAATGTAAAAAAAAAAAAAAAAAAAAAAATACATGCTACATACATACTACATATATACTACATGCATGCAACATACATACAACATATATACTACATGCATGCAACATACATACTACATATGAGAACAAACTCATGAAATTTCTCATACTACATTGCTGTGTGAGAAATTTCCCACACAGCTTTTGACAAAGTGAGACTAGGGACTTCTTTTTTACAGTGGCGGAGGAATACAGTGTGGATGGATACCTACCTCCCGTCATTGGATTCCTGGAGCCCGTAGAGAACGGTAGCATCAGCTGATGCTGCTGTTCTCCATGCAAGATCGTCGTGGGACACTCGTGGACTTCTGCGGATCAGGGGTAAGTATATTGGTGGTTTGTTATTTTAATATTTATTCCACAGATGACAATGGCTTCGGAGAACAAAGTGACAAGTGATGGTGAGTATGTACTCTATGTTATATGTACTGTATGTCTATATGTAGTATATATGTAGTATGCATGTTGCATGCATGTAGTATATATGTAGTATTCATGTAGTATATATGTAGTATGCATGTTGCATGCATGTGGTATATATGTAGTATCTATGTAGTATGTATGTTGCATGTAGTATATATGTATGTTGCATGCATGTAGTATATATGTGGTATATATGTAGTATGCATCATGCATGTAGTATATACTGTATGTATGTCGCATGCATGTGGTATATATGTAGTATGTATGTTGCATGCATGTAGTATATATGTTGTATATATGTATGTTGCATGCATGTCGTTGCCTATTGCCATGTGATTCTGTAAGTACCCCTGCTGCATGTCCTTCATTCTCAGACACATACAAATGGAACGGTAGAGTATAGTCCGGGATGCCCAAGGCAGGGGCGGAAGCAATAAGCTGTTTTAACTCAGAGAAAGCGCGATGGAGGCTTTCCATACAAACCGGTGATCTTTCCTTATAGTTCATTATGCCGTCTTTCAAGGCGTTGTAAAGGGGTTGCATTATGCGGGATGCATCCAGTATCCACTGACGACAATAAGTACATAGTCCAAGAAAACGCTGGAGTTCAGTTTCATCTTTTGAGAAAGAAAGGGAGCTGAAAGCTATTTTTCTTTCTTCTGTGAGGTGTCTGACACCCTGAAGGAGACAGTGACTCAAGAAGATCACTTGACCAAGGCAGAACTGAAGTTTCGAGGCCGAAACCGACAGTTCAGTGCTGCCAGATGCTTGAGGAGGCTAACAGTGGCAGCAATGGCTTCCTGCTCCGTTTGTGCACACAACAAAAGATCATCCACATACTGAAGCAGTGTGACCTGGGGGTGATTTAACAGCCAGGGCAAGAGACACTCGCTTATGTTTTTTGCAAACTGACTGGGGCTGTTTTGGGCCCCTTGTGGCATAACTGTCCATGTTAACTGTCGTCCCTGATAAGTGAATGCAAGCAGAAACTGGCAATCTAGGTGTAACGGAATGCCAAAGAAGGCATTGGTAAGGTTGAGGACTGTAAACCAAGCAGCATCCTGGGGTATTTGGGACAAAAGAGTATGTGGATTAGGCACCACTGGAGTTTCCAGAACAGTAGCTGCATTAACTGCTCGTAGATCTTGTACCAGCCAGTATACAGGGGGCTGGCCAGGTGGGGTCTTTTTCTTAACGGGAAACAAGGGCGTATTACATGGAGAAACACAGTGTACCAGAGCACCATTATCAAGTAACGTATTTGTTCCTGGAGGCCCCGCTCCTGATCATGTTTCAAAGGATATTGATGGACTTTGGGAAAAGGGGCACCAGGTTTGAGAAACACTTTTACTGGTTCTACAGACATTTTCCTTATATCATTTGGCCCTTTTGACTAAAGTTTAGATGTATCTCTGAGAGGTATGGGGTGAGTCGTTGATCCTCAGGCAATATTGGAGGTGGATCTGGGCCTATCAGGGCCATCATAACTATGGGAAGGGCATGCAAAATACAAATTTCCTCACTGTCTTCATCTGCATAGGGGATATGTAACGTAAGAACCATCTGACCATCATCTTGAAATTGTATTCTGGAGCGGAACTGTGATAATAAATCTGCCCCAGTAAATTTACTGGACATGTGGGAGAGATTGCGAACTGAGCAGTAACCGCAGAGAAGGGTCCCACAGGGATGGGTTTTGTAAGAGTATGTTTATTGGGTCTGCCATCTACTCTGATTAAAACAAGCTCTTGATCTGAGAATTGAATAGGGATATCCGTAGGTACATCTGATGACTTGATTATAGAATTGGCCGCCCCAAGTGTCTACCATGAACTTAACAAGGGTGTCCCCTACAGGGAGCGTGACAGATGAGCAGGGCCGGCTCCAGGTTTTTGAGGGCCCCGGGCGAAAGAGTCTTGGTGGGCCCCCCTTTAACACATACCACGATTCATGCCGTGTGATATCCATGGTGCTGGCCAAAAACGGACTTGTCTTCGTGTGGATCACACGGACACGCATGTGATCCACACGGACACTCGCTCTGTGGCAAAACACGTTCATGCGAAGGAGGCTATTGATTAGTAGTGTACGCATGAAAGAAAGAAGAGAGAGAGAAAGAGAGAAAGAACAGAGAGAAAGAAAGAGGGGAAATAAAGAACAGAGAAAGAAAGAACAGAGAAAGAGAAAGAAAGAGGGGAAATAAAGAACAGAGAGAAAGGAAGAACAGATAGAGAAAGAAACAGAGAGAAAAAGAACAGAGAGAAAGAAAGAGGGTAAAGAAAAAAAGAGAGAAAGAAACAGGGGAAAGAACAGAGAGAAAGAAAAAGAACAGAGAGAAAGAAAGAGTGGACAGAAAAAAAAAGAACAGAGCGAAAGAAAGAGGGGAAAAAAGAACAGAGAGGGCGAGAGAAAGTGGGGAAAGAAAGAACGGAGAAAGAAAGAAAAGAGAGAAAAAGAGTGGACAGAAAAAAGGAAGGGGAAAGAAAGAAAGAACAGAGAGGTAGAGAGAAAGAAAGAGAGAAAGAACAGAGAGAGAAAGAAAGAGAGGAAAGAGAGAACAGACAGAGAGAGAGAAAGAACAGAGACAGAAAGAAAGAGAACAGAGAGAGAGAAAAAAAAAGATTAGAGAGAAAGAACAGAGAGAGAAAGAAACAAAGAAAGAAATATTCTATAAAGATACCATAGCAGCCCGGCTCCCATTGTATTCCCACCTGAGCCTCCTGGTGCAGGACATATCATGATCTGCTCACATGGCCGGCATCCCCGATTCCAAGGTGATCCCGCTGTCCGCTCTGACAGAGGAGGACACGGTGATGGATCTGAAGCATTCCCTGAAGTGCCTCCATGGTTCCGTCACAATATCCTCCCGAAATTACCTCGTTTCTGGTCAGATTCCAGCACGTCACTTCGGTAGAACGTTACGTGCGAGTTTTAAAGTGCTCCTTGGGGCTCCGCTGTGTACTCCTATGTCCGCGGGAAAAGTAAGCTCCCGGCTGGGGCAGTCTCTCAAAATCGGGACTGTCTCACTGGATCCGGGAAGGTTGGAACTCGGGAGGTATAAATGCTCCCCACCATACACCTCGTACACACACGGCCCCGCTTTGTATGCCTCGTACACACACGTCTTCGCTCCGTACACCTTGTACACCCCCGGCTCTGCTCCGCTCCGAACACACAGGGCTCCGTTCCGTACACCACGTACACATGCGGGTCCGCACACCTAATGCACACATGGCTCCGCTCCGTACACCTCGTACACATGCGGCTCCGCACCGTACACCTCGTACACACATGGCTACGCTCTGTACACTTAGTACACACATGGCTACACTCCATACATTTCGTACTCACATGGCTCCGCTCCGTACACCTCATACACACACGGCTCTGCTCCGGTACACCTCGTACACACATGGCTCCGCGCCGTACACCTCTTACACACACGGCTCTGCTCTGGTACACCTCGTGCACACATGGCTCTGCTCCGGTACACCTTGTACACACGCGGATCTGCTCCTTACACCTTGTACACACAAGGCTCCGCTACTTACAGGAACCAGCTGTGTGCTCGCAGTTGCAGTGGGGGATGTGGTGGGAGGGGGAGCTGGGACATCTGCGGCTGCTGGCTTGTTTTTCGGTTTCCCTGTTGTGTATGGGCTTTGTTCCCTGTTCCCTGTTGTGTATGGGCTTTATTATACAGTGAGAATCCCAGATCTTTAAATACTACAATAAGACTCCCATAGAACTTCTCGGCAGTCTCCCCCTTGTCCTGTGTGACATCTGTGAGAGAGGTAGCTTGGTCCGCTAGTCTATCTTGTGCCTAAACCTTTAAAGCATTGCAGAAATCAACACCACTCTCATAGGTTCCCCCATCCAGATTCACATTATACATTATGCCACCCTCAATAATTGGAAAACACCCCTCCCCAGCTTTTACTCGAAGTATGTGTAATAGATCTCTTCGGGGAGTGGAATAAATCTCTCGATTTGCTGCCATTTGCCTGTAGAAGGCCATGGGAGAAGTCTCTGGATCGGGTAATTGATTGCAAAGGGTGTCTATTTGGGATGAGGTGAAGGGAGTATACTTTGGCCTGTCAGGAGTGGTTTCCACATTATCCTCTTCAAATTTGGATATTACTGACTCGGGGGCAGGTGGAGGTGGCAGTAGTACGGGCATAAGAGGCATCTGCTGTGGAAACAGGAGGCTCTGTTACAGTTAGAGATTGTATTGCCTGATGGGCCGTTAGGCGGCTGTCGAGGACAAATCGGACTTCCTCCAATTTTATGGGGTTTTCCTGTATACACCGCTCTATTGCTGATACTATGACCATGGCGGCTCCTTTCTGGAATATTGAAAGTTACCGAGATTAATGGTATGGCCACTGTACGTTGAGGCATCGTACTGGGGGGGACAGAGGAGGCATACAGGATTGCGTTCTGAACAGCCTCAGTAAGAAATTGTTGGGACCTAGGAATGTTGGTAGGGTCATATCGTGGTCCCACTGCATGTATTACACATTGACACGGCAGCTGTCCTGCTCTGGTTGCTGTGACCTGTCCTGTTTCTACCTGGCCATACGTTTGTATATACAAATAAGATTCTTCCTGTATCATGGCTCCGCCTTTCTGTGAAATTTTTGCGGCCAGTCCTCCAGCATGGCAGAGTTGATTATTCCCGGCATTTACTATGGCCCCAACATGCTGCTTCGTGAGATCCCCTGTCCCTATCCTAAAGAGCACATCATAACAGTGGGGTCCAGGAATAACTTTGGAATACATTTCCTGGAAATCTTCTATCTCCTCTGTGTATCCTGTCTCTGACCGAGTGACTAAAGTAGGAGGGGGTGGATACTCATCACCACTAGCAATATTAGTCATAGCAGGGACTGAGGCTGGCGGCGGTGGCTGATAATAGGTACCGTCAGCATTTAACAAGGGAAAGGTGGGGGCTGCGACTCCGGGTCTCCTTGCTCCACAATTGTAACAGACCTCTCTCCACTGAGGATTAGTAACTCCACATACGGCACAAATCCACCCAGCAGGATCATAGGGTGGGGGCGCACTGAGTTTTGGCAGTCCAGGATATATTGGTGCCCTGGGGTTAAGCACAGAGCTTACAGTTGGGAGGAGAGGCTTGATTTTCCTGGGGAGGGACCTTATCATCTAGCAGGGAGACCTCTTTTTTCAGGTCATCATATTTAACTTTTTGTCTGCCTGACATATTAGTCTCAATCTCAGTTCCTTCTTCTTCAATCACTTTCTCAATTCTTTCCTGCACCACAAAACATCCAGTCTTTGTCACAGTGGTAGACAATTTTCATTTATCAACATAGCAATATCAGAAACAATCAGAATTCACTTTCTCTTCAACTTCCTGTTACCAAAGCTGGTCAGAAGTGGGATCTCCAGGAGTGGAACCTTTGGACCGTGGCACCGAGGGGTCCCAGGCAAGCTGCCAGGTGGAGCCGACCCCTATACAGGGATCGTTAGGAACAGGCCCAGGGGTTCGGGTACCACGATAGCCGGTACCGAGAGGGGCGGCTCAGGACGGACTGAATTAGGAGTGCAGGACTGAAGCATAGACAACAGGACGGAGCAGGAACACGGGAGGCAGGACTGAAGTAGGACTGTAGGACTGGAGCGTGGATAGCTGGATGGAGCAGGAACACAGGAGGCAGGACTGGAGTAGAACTGTAGGACTGGAGTGTGGATAGCAGGATGGAGCAGGAACACCGGAGGCAGAACTGGAGTAGGACTGAAGGACTGGAGTGTGGATAGCAGGATGGAGCAGGAACACCGGAGGCAGGACTGGAGTATAGATAGCTGGGCCCACGGAGCACCGGACTGCAGGGATACTGCAGGGACCACAGATGGCAGGCCTGCGAGGCTACTGCAAGAATCACTGAAGACAGGACTGCGAGACTGCAGAGAGCACACGAGGAAGCAGGGCCCAGTGTGCTAGCAAACACAACGATCAGGCGCCTCTCTCAGGGGGGAACGGCCTGATATGGCCCTGTCTGGTCTGCCATTGGTCAGTAGGTTGCTTCCGGGTCAGGGCATTGCCGGAGCACAAGTAACAGGAGGAAGGCGCGGCCGTGGCCTATGGCGCATGCGCATTGCTTGCAGAGACCCCAACGGCCACGAGCCTGTCAGAAGGGACCGCCGTAGCTGTGGGCGGCGGGGGGCTGCGGCGTGGGAGCAGAGGCCGGGTGAGTATGCAGAGGTGGCGTGACACTTCCACATAATTTTCATCACACAATTCATGTGCCAAGTCACGGAATTCTTCAGCGTCTTTAAGCAAACCATCATCAATCAACCTCCCTTTCTTCTTCTTAACACCTTGTATAGTACAAGTTATTTTTAATGGTTTCAACACTCCAATTAATTAATACCAACTATTGATATAGTTTCAATCAGCTCTTTGAACCTTCCAAGAAGGTCATTGAAACTTGTTTCAATGAGATGGTCAAATTGTCCAAGCAGAGCAAATAACTGGCTTACACTTATCTACCAACAAAGGACCTTCATTGCCATAATTAGGTTATCTTGTGCTCCAAAGCCCCTCCTCCAGCTTGCTGTATTTTTGCTATGTGGCACACAGGATGCCCCCTCCTCCAGCTTCTTGTATTATATACTGGTTAAAACAGGTATTGAGGGGATGTGTTTATAGCCAATGGACAATAGACTTGTGACATCATTCCCCACATGGTGGGGCTGGACACACCTTTTAGCTGGACATTTTAAAAGAACTAGGACACATGTTCTCTGGCACTCTTGGCTCATGGAGGAGGACTGGTCGACGTCTATCTGAATAATGTAACGTATGAATAATGCTTGTTTCTGATTAATGCATATGTATTTATAGTTTTATATTGTTTATTATTTAATCTTATCATTTATTAAGTAAATCAATTTAGTAAATTCAATTCTTGTGTGAGCATTTTCTTATTCATCACAATCCATTGGAACCCTTACAATACACACCTTCGTCCCATAGTGTAGGCTGTAGCCTCCCGCCCTTAGGAAATCCCAGAATTGAAAATATTTTTTCTGCATTCCTGACAGATTTCTTTCCTCGTCTTTGAATCATAAGACTAACAGTATCCGATCCTTCACACAATTCCAAACTCTTCTTTTTCTTGCACGGAAACATAATTCTCTCCTTTAGAGCTAAATATCCTTACTTCAGTTGTGCACAGTACTGAAGCGGCCGTTACAGTCTGTTCCACTGGGTTTATCCCTTTCTGGGATGCCCAAAATTCAACGCGGTACTCAGTGAAAGGAGGAGGGCGTCTCAGACTATCCCTCCGGACACCTCTGGTTATATATATATATATCTTCGATCACTTCACCACGCCTGACTCTAACAGTGATCAAGATTTCAGGATATTTTGACTATAAAGAGAGTCACAATCACTGGTCAATCCGGGGTGTCCGTCCCTTATGAGGTACAGTTCGAACACTGGGCCCCCAACGGGACTGCACCTCTATATGATTCCACCCAAGAATCACCCCACCATCAAGGACAAACCTCAGATCCTCTTTGCAGTAACAAGCACAGGAAAAACCCACACCAAACGGTCAGTCTGAACAGTATAACTGCCAACTTACCGTGGTTGTCGCGGGGAATAATCAGTCCCAATTTTCCAGCGCCTGTGTCCGGTCCGAGGGTCTTTTGTCTTGTTGTCCTCCGGGGGCAGAGGCGTCCCTATTCGGGGGCCCCACGTTGGGCGCCAGCTGACAAGGTAGCTATTGAGGGAGGGCTAAGTTAACCCTTCACGGTTGACCAAGTGATTTCCAAATTAATCCACAGAGTATTGCTAGCAACTGGAATGACCAGACGGAGATGTGTCTCTGTATGGGAGGATCAAAGGAGATCGCTAACCCCGTTTATTATGTCACCTTTTTTATAGTATTTTGCTTAATTATGCAAAGTACATAGCTACCAATAACATTGTCTTGACACATATACTTTATAAGCCAATAGTATTGTGAGAAAACGGAAACTACATATATGTCCATATCTACGTAGCATAGGGAATAGAACAATAGCACATTCTTCAGAGTCTCATATCTCATATCTTGTTCAAACTGGAACAGTCTGGTTTCATAACAACCGTGAACTTTCCCCTTAGTTAAGTTACAAAATTTAACTCATAAACAACAAAATGATGTTGCAAGCACAAAAATGGAGTCTTTGAGAACAAGATGTCCCGTACATCTGAATACTGTACTTCACAATAGCGTATTAAAGCCGTGAACTAAGAAATGTTATGGACTATGTCTTAAGCCTGTGAAGTGTAACATGGCCTACGGTGCGGTTTATGAAGGAAATAAACCACATAGACTGTGATTTAAGCGTTCCTGTGTGCCTCAATATCGCAGCCAAGTGAGTGATTTGCTTACTCGTAGTGACCTGGAGAATAATATTGCTTGGTCAGTTTTACCATGTATGAAACATGGTAAATTAAAAAAACAGTTGTGGAATTTCCCTTTTTTTTACCGCACTTGGATTTATTCCCCCTGTTTTCCAGTACACTATGTGGTAGAATGAATAGTGTCATTCAAAAGTACAACTCGTCTCGCAAAAATATAAAATGATCTCTCTTGGAAGAAGGTTATGTAAAAATGAAAAATTGCCTTGGAGTGAATGGATTAAAACATGCAATACCAACAAGAGAAAACCTGCATCAAAAATTTGATAAAATTGCATATTAAAAAATGCAAATAACCTAATTTACCTAATCAGTGCAGAAATGCAGAACATCTCCAGCTTCAAAAACTCATTAAACACTCATTATGCAAAGTAGCCTTAAAAGGGTTATTCCAACCCTCATAGATGGGTATAATTTAGATAATGCTTGTAAAGCCAAGTAACTTTATTGCTCATTACCAATAAAACAGGCAACTACTGCAGTCTAGGAGTGGAGGCCAACCTTGTACAGTGCTTACAAGCTCTTTCCTATTTAGCTGGTAAGCACTGTACTGAGACTGTCCTGGATCGTTGGCGTGCAGAATTTCCTGATAATTGATTGAATGTAGCTTTCCCTGCACATACTACAGGTTTCCATTGGCAGAGGGAAAAAAAACAACTGCATAGCATCACTGAGCCACTTCCATGTTACACTGTAGGCAGAGTGATCTTTTCAGCATATGATTTCATTTTTTCTCCTCCAGAGGCCCAAAAAGTTCCAGTTTTATTTTATTGCTCCACCGAACTAACCAAAATCTGTTGTCGCTTATTTATATGGTTTTGAGCATATTGGAGCTGAATTTTCTTGTGCTTTTGTGTCAGTGTCATGCCTTTTGCTATCTTTTGTGTTGTTTTCCTTTTATGTTCAAGGCAACAAACTCTTTTAAAATGTTTGGAACACTCTCTTGATTTAGAAATATGGCAAGCATGCAATCAAATATTACACCTGATGCAACTAATGAAGTCATTGGTTTGTTGCCTCAGGTGTGCATGAGACATATCATGGTAACATTTGTCCATCCAGTTCAGCCTATATTACGTCAGAATAAATCCCCAGATCTACGTCCTCCTAAAGAACCTAATAATTGTAAGATACAATATTGTTACGCTCCAAGAAGACATCCAGGCCTCTCTGGAACCCCTCGACTGAGTTCGCCATCACCACCTCCTCAGGCAAGGAATTCCGATTCTCACTGTAAAGAATCCTCTTCTATATTGGTGGAAAATCTTTTCTCCTCCAGACAATGCCTGATATGTGAATGTGTGCTGTTAGAGAGTTTATTCAAGGGATTGAATAAACCTTGTACACCTTCAGAATCCTCCTGGATGGAGAAAGAAAAATGTTGTGAAGAAGAAACGGAGAGTGGTGGTCATGGGGGATTCCCTGTTGAGAGGAACAGAGGCCGCTATCTGCAGACCAGATATAACCTCAAGAGAAATGTGCTGTATTCCAGGTGCAAAAATTAAAGATGTGTCTGACAGGATATCAGGACTCTTCAGACCTACAGATGACTACCCATTCCTGCTAATACATGTGGGGACAAATGACACAGCAAGAAACGACCTGGAAACCATCTGCAGTGACTTTGAAAACTTAGGTAAGAAAGTGAAAGAACTGGGAGAGCAGGTGATCTTCTCTTCCTTCCTCCCAGTGGATGGCCATGGAACAAGGAGGTGGAATAAGATTCTGCAGGTGAACAACTGGCTACGTCTATGGTGCCGTCAGCAACGATTTGGATTTCTGGATCACGGAGTAAATTACCTATACGATGGACTACTTGCTAGAGATGGGGGTGCACCTTACGAAGACTGGAAAGCATGTATTTGGAAGTTGCCTTGCTACACTCATCAGGAGAGCTTTAAACTAGAACAATGTGGGAAGGGAAGCAAAAGGCCAGAAAAAGCCATACACCTGACAAATGCTATTGAGAACTCTGCTATTAGAAGTGGAAATGAAGAACAAAGACAAAAGAATTTAAATAATAAAAATATTGGAGAAAGAGAAACCAATCACAAACTAAAATGTTTCTATACTAATGCACAAAGCATGGGCAACAAACAAGGAGAACTGGAACTACTAACGCAGGAAAAGAAATATGATGTAATTGGAATCACTGAAACTTGGTGGGACAATACACATGATTGGAAAAGAAGTCTAGAAGGATACAACTTATTTGCTAGAAACAGACTTGATAAACGAGGAGGAGGTGTCGCATTGTATGTTAGAAACGCGTATATCTGCACAGAGATCCAAGCTTCAGAGACTGGGAGTTCTGTGGAAACTGTTTGGGTAAGAATACAAGGACAGAACAATGGAAAGGACACCATTGTAGGCATTTACTACAGGCTGCCTGTGCAAGCTGAAGATATGGATGAACTCTTTATGCATCAAATGGCCAAGTTCTCCAAAAAATATGACATAGCTGTCATGGGAGATTTCAACTATCCAGACATTTGTTGGGAATCTCTCTCAGGCAAAACTAACAGGTCAAGGAAATTCTTATCCTCTCTTGCTGACAACTTTATCTTCCAAACGGTAGGGGAGAAAACAAGGGGATCTGCTACCTTGGATCTAATCCATATCAACAGGGAGGAAATAGTTGAGGAGGTAAAAGTGGCTGCGACCCTAGGAGGTAGCGACCATGCTATTTTAGAATTTTGGATAACTAGAGGAGGAAGACCTGTGAAGACTCAGACGTCAAGGTTAGATTTCAGAAAGGCAGATTTTAAGGGATTTAGAAAGAGAATTGGAGGGATCCAATGGCTGGATATCTTTTAGGGCAAAAATGTCCAGGAAGGATGGGAAATCTTGAAAAATTAAATTCTCAAAGCACAATTGTTATCAATTCCGAAAAGAGGGAAGAATAGGAAGCATTTAAAGAAACCAGGATGGATCAACACAGAACTTAAGCACATGCTAAAAAGGAAGAAAGAAATGTTTATCAAATGGAAAGAATCAACTGTTCTTCACTGTCCTATTAAGGGAATAGAAGAATCCAGGATATCTATAAACAGAAATATAGTGAGGAAACACTTAGCTAACCTAAATGAATTCAAGTCTCCAGGTCCAGATGAATTACACCCCAGAGTACAAAAGGAGATAGCAGAAGAAATTGTTGAACCCCTCTCCATAATCTTTGAAAATTCTTGGAGAACAGGAGAAGTCCCAGAAGACTGGAGAAGAGCAAATGTTGTTCCTATCTTCAAAAAGGGGAAGAAGGTGGACCCAGGCAACTATAGGCCGGTGAGTCTGACTTCTATACCAGGAAAGATCTTTGAACAAATTATTAAACAACATGTATGTAAGTACCTGGATAAGAATGAAGTGATTAAACAGAGTCAGCATGGGTTTGTAACTAATAAGTCATGTCAGACTAACTTAATTTCCTTCTATGACAGAATCACTGATTGGGTGGATCAGGGAAATGCTGTAGATACAGTATATCTTGACTTCAGCAAAGCATTTGACAAAGTATCTCACACAAACCTTATTGAAAAAATGACTAAGTATGGAATGGACAAGGCAACTGTTAGGTGGATTCATAACTGGCTTAGTGATCGGACCCAAAGAGTGGTCGTAAATGGCTGCACATCCAGTTGGAAGAATGTCTCAAGTGGGGTACCACAGGGCTCTGTCCTGGGCCCTGTATTGTTCAACATATTTATCAACGATTTAGATGAAGGAATTGAGGGTAAACTGATTAAATTTGCTGATGACACAAAGCTAGGAGGGATTGCTAATACTAGAGAAGAGAGAGAGAGGATTCAAAAAGATATAAATAAACTGGAGCAGTGGGCAGCAACTAACAGAATGTTTTTTAACAGGGAAAAATGCAAAGTACTACATCTGGGCAATAAAAATGAAAAAAGCATATACAGAATGGGAGGTATAGGGCTTAGCAACAGCACATGTGAAAAAGACTTGGGTATACTAATAGATCAGAGACTGAATATGAGTCAACAGTGTGATGCAGCAGCAAAAAAGGCAAATGCAATTCTAGGATGTATTAACAGAAGCATACAGTCTAGATCACGTGAAGTCATTATTGCCCTCTACTCCTCTTTGGTCAGACCTCATCTGGAATATTGTGTCCAGTTTTGTGCGCCACATTTTAAAAAAGACATCAACAAACTGGAGCAAGTTCAGAAAAGAGCGACCAGAATGGTGACCGGTCTGCAAACCCTGTCTTATGAGGAAAGGTTGCAGGATTTGGGAATGTTTAGCTTGCAGAAGAGAAGACTGAGAGGAGACTTAATAGCTGTCTACAAATATCTGAAAGGCTGTCACGTTGTAGAAGGATCATCTTTATTTTTATTTGCACAAGGAAAGACTAGAAGCAATGGGATGAAACTGAATGGGAGGAGACACAGATTAGATATAAGAAAAAACTTTTTGACAGTTACAGTAGAGTGATCAATGAGTGGAACAGGCTGCCACGGGAGGTTGTGAGTCCTCCTTCAATAGAAGTCTTCAAACAGAGGCTGGACAGATATCTGACTGGGATGATTTAGCGATTCCTGCTTTGAGCAGTGGGTTGGACCAGATGGCCCAGGAGGTCCCTTCCAACTCTACGATTCTATGATAATTCTGAGACTTCATTTGTCATTGAAAGTGGCATTTGGAGGGAGGGTGGAGTTGCAAATGAGCATGTACTTTCTGTAGCTCCTGAGCAACTAAGAGCAGGCAATTCAATCTTTATCTTGGGCAAAACAGCTATGTAGACCAGGTTTAAATTTGCTACACGCCCTGGGTCCCCCCATGGTAATATTGGTATCTACTTTGGCTGAACCACTGCTTCTCAAGACCTCGACACAGAAACCTTGACAGGTTACCATGTGATCCCTCCACAAGAGGGTTGCTGGACTTTACCTTGGCTGGGCACCTCTCCTTGCTCCAGATACCTCTCTGGTTCATCCGGTACATGCACTAGCTTAACACCTAATACTTGCTTTGGCTGCAGCCCCAGCCAGCTCTCCTGCAGCTGATAGTGCCTTCCTTGACCTCTTTCATGAGATGCAAGATGGCCACCGCCATTTTGAAGAAGAGGTTCTTGACTTCTGTCCTCTTTACTGCTCTGTAGTTGAGTACAGCCCACTCTGGGCTGAAGATTATAATAATAATAATAATTTTTATTTATATAGCGCCAACATATTCCGCAGCACTTTACAATTAAGAAGGGACATGTACAGACAATAAATTCAATACAAGTTAAGACAATTTAAACAGTGACATTAGGAGTGAGGTCCCTGCTCGCAAGCTTACAATCTACAAGGAAATGGGGGGGGACACAGTAGGTGAAAAGTGCTTGTTAATTCAGGTCTGGCAATTATAATAAATAGGGATTTTCATATAAAGCTGCATGATCCGGTCATCAGCCCGTGTGTGTATTTAATTGCAATAGTCAAGTATCAAGTGCAGTTATCGTGTGCATGGAAGGTGTGGAGACAGATGAATAGTAGGGTGCAGATTCAGAATAATATTTTGAAGAAGGGAACAGGGCAAAGTTAGTTTAATCAGTAGTTGATGTGGTAGGCTTGTTTGAAGAGATGGGTTTTCAAAGCGCGCTTGAATAGGTCGGGGTTAGGTATCATTCTGATCGTCTGGGGAATGCATTCCAGAGAGCTGGAGCAGCACGAGAGAAGTCTTGGAGACGGAGGTGCGAGGTTCGGATTACAGGGGATGTTAATCTTAGGTTATTTGTAGAACGGAGGGCACATGTAGGGCGATAGACAGAGATGGGAGAGGAGATATAAGGCGGTGCAGAACAGTGGAGAGCTTTGTGGGTGAGAGAGATGAGTTTATACTGGACCCTGTAGCGAATAGGTAGCCAGTGTAATGACTGGCACAAGATGGAGGCATCGGTGAAGCGGCTGGACAGAAATATGACCCTGACTGCTGCATTCAAGATGGATTGGAGAGGAGAAAGTTTGGTAAGAGGGAGACCGATCAGAAGAGAGTTGCAGTAGTCCAGACGAGAATGAATAAGAGCGACAGTAAGAGTCTTAGCAGTTTCAAAGGTGAGAAAAGGTCGGATTCTGGAGATGTTTTTAAGATGCAGGTGACAAGAGCGAGTGAGTGATCGGATATAGGGAGTAAAGGAAAGTTCAGTGTCGAATATGACCCCAAGACAGCGGGCATGCTGCTTGGGAGTTATGGTTGAACCCTCCAGGGTTATTTCGATGTTAGGTAGAGTGAGGTTAGTAGAGGGGAGAAACACAAGAAGTTCAGTTTTGGAGAGATTTAGTTTCAGATAGAGGGAGGACATGATGTTAGAGACAGCAGACAGACAATCCTTGGTATTTTGAATTAGGGTAGGGGTGATGTCAGGGGAAGAAGTGTATAATTGGGTGTCATCAGCATAGAGATGATACTGGAACCCAAATCTGCTGATTGTTTGTCCAATAGGGGCAGTGTATAGAGAGAAGAGGAGGGGGCCTAGGACTGAGCCCTGCGTGACCCCGATAGTAAGGGGACGAGGAGAGGAAGAGGAGCCGGCAAAAGATACAGTGAAGGAGCGGTCTGAGAGGTAGGAGGAGAACCAGGAGAGGGCTGTGTCCTTGAGGCCTATCGAGCGGAGCATAGTGAGGAGGAGCTGGAGATCCACAGTATCAAATGCGGCAGAGAGATCCAGGAGAATCAGCAGGGAGCAATGACCTTTCGATTTAGCTGTTATTAGATCATTAGAGACTTTAGTGAGGGCAGTTTCAGTAGAGTGTAAAGAGCGGAAACCAGATTGTAAGGGGTCGAGAAGAGAGTTATCCGAGAGATAGCGGATTAGACGGGAGTGGACCAAGCGTTTCGGGAGTTTAGAGATTAAGGAAAGGTTAGAGACAGGTCTGTAATTAGCAGTGCAGTTCTGGTCCAGGGATGGCTTTTTAAGTAAAGGGGTTATGATCGCATGTTTAAATGAGGAGGGAAATATACCTGAAGAAAGAGAGAGGTTAAATATTTTAGTCAGGTGAGTGGTGACCACTGGTGAGAGAGACTGCAGGAGCTGTGAAGGAATGGGGTCACTGTTGCAGGTTGTAGGCCAAGCGGAAGCGAGGAGCTTGGAAACGTCTTCTTCTGAAACAGGCTCAAAGAAATCTAGTGAGCTTGAGGTGTGGCAGGGAAGGGGATCCAGGCACTGAGGAGATTGGGCTGAGATATCCTGATGGATGAAGATTGACAGGTCACCACTCTACCCGGACTTTGACACCTCGCAACCACAGCAAGTCTTACGCACCAGTGGGTAACATTATTCATCCCCCATATACAGTATCTGGGGCATGTATACAGTTAACAGGCATTGCAAATGTCCTTCACCTCACAACATGCAGCACTCAGCACAAGCAGGCCTCATCCACTTTCCCCTCTCCCTCAGACCTTATAATCTCCATATATTCTCCTCAATAACATAATCAGACATCTCGTGTTCAGTCTCTGCATTGGTCAACTGGATGCTCTTGGGATAGCTTAATAAACACGAGGAGAAAAGTTAAATAGGAAAGGGTTCTTTACAGTTAGCAGTCATACTGTGAAACTCAATCACAAAAGGTGGTAATGGCAGATACTATAGCAACATATTAAAAATCTGAATGTTTTTTCACAACAAATAGAATTGTGGGTTATAAATAATCTAGCGATAGAAAATGTATATGTGGCGCCCCTGAGGGTTCAGTTGCCACAGAGGTACTGCACAGTGGCGGATTAAGTGGACTATGGGCCCGGGGCTGTTCATAAAACCTGGGCCCCTGTACCCCCCTTCCCACCTGAGCGCTACGGTCCCCGTGCGGGAATTGACAGCCGTACGGACCGCAGCACTTGGTTTGCTGTGGGTCCATACGGAAAACCCGCCACCATTCCACCACATGTGGACATGGCCTAAAAAGACGTTGCACATAAGCTGTAGGCCTACGGCCAATACGCACAAAATCGCCCAACGTGATCCTGGCCATAGGGGATCCACTTTAATGTCCCCACTTTAATTTGAAGTCCCCTTACTTCATCCATTGCAGTCCCCTATCACCGACTCACTTCATCTGCAGTGCCGCTTCATCATTTGCAGCCCCTTATCCCCCCTTCCATTTCATCATGTGCAGTCCCCTTCCCCCCCAACTTCATGTGCAGCCCCACTCCCCCATCATCATGTGCAGTTAATTTTACCCCCACATCATGTGCAGTGCCCCTTACCCCCAATTCATCATGTGCAGTCCCCCTTACCCCCAATTCATCATGTGCAGTCCCCCTTACCCCCAATTCATCATGTGCAGTCCCACTTACCCCTTAATTCATCATGTGCAGTCCCCCTTATCCCCCACTTCATCATGTTCAGCTCCACTCACCCCCCCTTCATCATGTTCAGCTCCACTCACCCCCCTTCATCATATGCAGCCCCACTCACCCCCCTTCATCATGTGCAGCCCCACTCACCGCCCTTCATCATGTGAAGCCCCCACTCATCCCCCCTTCATCCTGTGAAGCCCCCACTCATCCCCCCTTCATCCTGTACAACCCCAGTCACCCCCCTTCATCCTGTACAACCCCATTCAACCCCCTTCATCCTGTGTAGCCCCACTCACCCCCCCGTCATCATATACAGGCCCCAGTCACCCCCCCTTCATTGTGTACAGCCCCCACTCACCCCCTCCCCCATTTAATTCATTTTATAAATAAAAAAAAATAAAAAAAGTTCCCCATACTTACCTCACAGCCGGCTCGCTCCCCAGCAGCGCCTCTGCTTTCAGCATCCTCCGGGACATGTCGGCGCGTGCACGATGACGTCATCGTGCACGCCCGACATCTGACCCGGAAGTACAGCCGGAGGGAGCCGGAGCTGAGCAGCCGTCAAGGTGACGGCCGTGCACAGCTCCCGGCCCCGGCCTCATAGAATGTGACGCGGGCGGCTGTCTGCTGCCGGCGGCGTCACAGCACAAGGCACGGCCGGCACTGTACAGGTGCTGGGGGAGCGGCCCGGGGGGCATTTGCCTCTCTGACACCCGGCCCAGCCCTCCCCTGCCCCTGGGCCCCCAAAAAACCTTGGGCCCGGGGCGACCGCCCCATCCGCCCCTATTAAGATCCGCCACTGGTACTGCACCTCCTCCTGAGGTGTAGTGCCCCACCATCCAGGTGAGTTGGAGGCTCCTAACCACGCTCCAACACTCGCATCCCACACAACACGGTAGTTCAGCAAAGTCACATTGCGGCTCCCTACTTGGAGTGTAGCAGAGCACCTTTGGTGGCTCCCTGCTTGGAACACGAAACGTGCTGGGAGGCGGGTGGAGTTTAGAATGCATAAAAGAGGGGGAAGGTTTAGAATTTCGGTCAGTCAGTCGGTCGGAGAGTCACTCAGAGAGGAGTGAGGAAAGAAGATCCCTGGGAGAGGGATGGAGGAAGGAGTGCTGCAGCTGCCTCAGTGATCTGAGCCAGCTGGCACGGGGAAGGAAAGAAAGAGAAAGACATTGAACAGAAACCTGATCTTCCATAAGAAGGAAAGACTAGTATGGAACATAGGAGTAAAAGGGAACAGAGGACGTGGGTTAGAGGAAGAACCCTGCCTATAAGTTCTAAGCGCAAGGCCGGGGCCCGGTCCCCGAGGTTGTATGGACACTAATGGTTATGCAGCAGACACCGGTGGAGTAGTGGGCTGTAAATGCACTACTCCCAGCTAAGACTTGGGGGCACAACAGCAACATTGATAGTGAGCCAGGATTCAGGAGTAAGGAGTCCCCGAAGCAGGCTACAGCTGTCTGCCGTACAAGTAGAGTTCTTGGGAACATCTGTCAGGAGGAACTCCAGTGTAACTCAGTACTAGGAGATCTTCATACTTAAAGGCGCTATAAGAGGAGACGTTCAGAAAGGCACATGTTGGCGGAGTGTTGGAAGGGAGCATTACATCTGACCTGGAGGTTGACTGAGTCCCTGACCCGGAGGACACAGCACGGAGGCAGGCACCGGTGTGTACTACAGACTGTGAGTAAAGCTTTGGAACTACAAGTCCCGGTGTCCTCCATTCATTCCTGCGCCAACACACCTGGTATCGCTACATCTGGGTACCAGCTTCTAGACTGCCCACGCCTCTCAGCTACCCCTACATCCACACTGCCCTGGGGCTACAGCTTCACCTGTGGGGAGCTTTTACATCTTTGCTGCACCATACCATCAGTCCCAGTGGATCTGCATGCAGCGTCGGCTTAACATCTTACTTGCCGAACACCAAAGGTGGTGTCACAAACTATTCCATTAACTACATTCCACCATTCAAACTTCCCCTATTAATTGGGCGCCCAGGGCCACGGACCGGGTCACCGCTGCTGTGACACATCCTGCCGACACCGGCCCGGTACCGAGTACCCCACAGCCCTGGACGGGCGCTCCATTCTGGCATCACGAACAGGATGACGAGACCCGATGCCATCGGGTTCTGTGTGCCTAAGATTTGTTTGACTTAAAACTTTTGAGACTGTGCAGAAGACCCAATTTGATAGACTGTGAAATTAATACTAAAAATGGCCGACAGCCTGGAGAAGAAGGGCGTGATCATATGGGTGGTCCTAAGAAAAGACCGCGAACTGTCCTGGGCCACCCCTGTCTGAATTACTATGCAACGGCAACATGGCCCACCCCCTGAGGGGTTCGTATACTGGCTTGGTATGGAGAAGCTGGAAGAAGATGCCACCCCAAGAAGGAGGAGCGGAAGCCAGTGGCGGGAAAAGAGCCGAGACAGGAAGAAGAACGCCAGAACGCCATGATGGAAGAAGAGGGAAGGAGGCCTGCGGAGCGCGGGGAGGTTGAGCTGGATCTCCCCGGCGCCATGGCTGAAGGCTCGGACCCTGCTTCTAGGCTGAATCGACGGCAGCTGGAGGAGGAGAGTGCCCGGCTGACCCAATGTTTGCGGCTGAGGCAGGAGGCCTTGTGGAGACTGAACTGGCAGCATGCCTGGGAGGGGCCTACACCTGCGGTACATGCCGCTGCTGCACCGGAGCTTCCCCAAGCAGATTCCATGGAGCCTGCAGCCGCCATCACACCACCGGCAGCATCCGGAGCCCCTTTGCTGCCGCCACAGGAGGAATTGTATGAGGCCCCAGAAGCCGAAGTGGAGGAAGAAGAGCTCCCGCCCGGACCTGACGCGGCTGCGCAGGTCCCACCAGAGGCCCCTGTGGGCCCGGAGCCACCATCCGCTCCACCGCGGCCTGCTGCCACTGGCCAGCTCCCACCGGCACCGGGGCAGAACCCACACCGCCAGGAGGCTCCGGGTATGTTTGATGTCCCTGCATCTGGGAAGGCCTTGGGGTGTACCGTGGTCGCAGCGGCTGGCCAGGTCGTCTTAGATCTGGTCTGGGACCGGGATACCAACCCCTCGGGGGGGGAACACCAGAACCCCTGACAGTGGCGCCGCGGTACAAAACTAGTTTGGATCGGTCTAGCGAGGAACAGGAGGACAAGGAGAACTGGGCTAGCTGCCAAGCGACTATACGGCAACTGGCAGCCGAACAGCGAGACAGAAAGCAGGGGAGGGTAGCTGCACTGGGCCCTGATTTGGACCGGAAGAAGCAGGTTCGTGCCAGTCACTACGGTCCCAGGGACGCGGCAGGTTGTGGCCGCGTCCTGAATGTAAATCCTGAGAGGGGGTTCGGTTTTATCCATGACCCTAGCCGAACCTCTGATCTGTTTTTCAACCGGAGAGATATAGAAGCTCACTTGAGAAAAGGGTACCCTGCCAGAAACATAAGCCCGGGAGATTATGTGACCTTCACTAGACACGAAGGACTGAGGGGATGGTATGCAATGAACGTTAGACTGATCCCGGAGGATCTCATAAAGACCTACAGGCAGCAGCTACCTCTGCAGCAACAGTTATTGAGAAGACTGTGTTTGTACCTACCCCTATGTGCAACGTAACTTCAGTACCAGTCCCACAGCCAAAAGTACGGAAAGCTGCAAGTTTCACCCCACTGGAGGAAGAATACCTGAGGACTGCCAATGCATTTCTCTCATCTGGTAGCAATTCCAGTCCAGAAACCCCAGGAGGGGACAATCACTAGTCAAGATGCCTCTTCACTTTAACTCTCGTTACCCAGGAGGGTATTTGCACAGTTGTGCTTTGTTTCCTATTTTTGTACCAGTTTTCTATTTTTTGGCTATCATGCTTTAGTTCTGTTTTTCCAGTGTTGCCCAGTTGTATTGGCAGCCTTCACATTTGAATTGTGGAAATCATGAACACTGAATGGTCCAGAACTGTTATTGTACATAGTTTGCACCTCTTTAGGTTTTACATAGGACTCTCTTCGTAAAAGAAGACCTACCTCGTTATAGGGACATTTCCAGACACGATGGCCGGACCAGTGTCTACTGCTGCACTTAATGATAATGCGTAATGTTATTTCCTGAATAGAAACTAGAAAGTATAAGTATATGATGAAAATCCTGATGACAGATTTTATGGAAGTATCTTGAGAAAAAGACATAATGAATGTTTACAGAACTTTGAATATAGATGTTGAGGATGTGAATATAGAATCGAAAAGTACAGGTGACGAACCAGGTATCCACGGTTGTCATCCTATGTCTAGAAGAGACAGTAGAAAGAGGAAAATGTGAAAGATAGTGGAAAGGAGATGTGTTGCTAGCAAATGTGAATTGATATTGAGTTTGCTTATATAGCACTTTAAATTAGGTAGCATAATTTAAAATTTAGACAGTTAATTTGTTTGTAATGTTCAAGAAACTGTGCCTCCTATATTAGGAAGTTTAGTATGAGAAATGTTTATTCAGCATTACAAAAATTTTGTATGTTCCTGTATTGTTAACTCTGTTTAACTTTCAGCCCGTGGACGTGCTGTGTTTAACGGGGTGGGAATGTGGCGCCCCTGAGGGTTCAGTTGCCACAGAGGTACTGCACCTCCTCCTGAGGTGTGGTGCCCCACCATCCAGGTGAGTTGGAGGCTCCTAACGACGCTCCAACACTCACATCCCACACAGCATGGTTGTTCAGCAAAGCCATATTGCGGCTCCCTGCTTGGAGTGTAGCAGAGCACCTTTGGTGGCTCCCTGCTTGGAACACAAAATGTGCTGGGAGGCAGGTGGAGTTTAGAATGCATAAAAGAGGGGGGAAGTTTTAGAATTTCGGTCAGAGAGTCACTCAGAGAGGAGTGAGGAAAGAAGATCCCTGGGAGAGAGATGGAGGAAGGAGTGCTGCAGCTGCCTCAGTGATCTGAGCCAGCTGGCACGGGAAAGGAAAGAAAGAGAAAGACATTGAACAGAAACCTGATCTTCCATAAGAAGGAAAGACTAGTACGGAACATAGTTGTAAAAGGGAACAGAGAACGTGGGTTAGAGGAAGAACCCTGCCTAGAAGTTCTAAGCGCAAGGCCGGAGTCCGGTACCCGAGGTTGTATGGACACTAATGGTTCTGCAGCAGACACCGGTGGAGTAGTGGGCTGTAAATGCACTACTCCCAGCTAAGACTTGGGGGCACAACAGCAACATTGATAGTGAGCTGGGATTCAGGAGTAAGGAGTCCCCGTAGCAGGCTACAGCTGTCTGCCGTACAAGTAGAGTTCTTGGGAACATCTGTCAGGAGGAACTCCAGTGTAACTCAGTACTAGGAGATCTTCACACTTAAAGGCGCTATAAGAGGAGACGTTCAGAAAGGCACATGTTGGCGGAGTGTTGGAAGGGAGCATTCCATCTGATCTGGAGGTTGACTGAGTCCCTGACCCGGAGGACACAGCACGGAGGCAGGCACCGGTGTGTACTACAGACTGTGAGTAAAGCTTTGGAACTACAAGTCCCGGTGTCCTCCATTCATTCCTGCGCCAACACACCTGGTACCGCTACATCTGGGTACCAGCTTCTACACTGCCTGCGCCTCTCAGCTACCCCTACATCCACACTGCCCTGGGGCTACAGCTTCACCTGTGGGGAGCTTTTACATATTTGCTGCACCATACTATCAGTCCCAGTGGATCTGCATGCAGCGTCGGCTTAACATCTCACTTGCCGAACACCACAGGTGGCGTCACAAACTATTCCATTAACTACATTCCACCATTCAAACTTCCCCTAATAATTGGGCGCCCAGGGCCACGGACCGGGTCACCGCTGCTGTGACACATCCCGCCGACACCGGCCCGGGACCGAGTACCCCACAGCCCTGGCCGGGCGCTCCATTCTGGCATCACGAACAGGATGACGAGACCCGATGCCATCGGGTTCTGTGTGCCTAAGATTTGTTTGACTTAAAACTTTTGAGACTGTGCAGAAGACCCAATTTGATAGACTGTGAAATGAATACTAAAAATGGCCGACAGCCTGGAGAAGAAGGGCGTGATCATATGGGTGGTCCTAAGAAAAGACCGCGAACTGTCCTGGGCCACCCCTGGCTGAATTACTATGCAACGGCAACATGGCCCACCGCCCGAGGGGTTCGTATACTGGCTTGGTCACCGCTGCTGTGACACATCCCGCCGACACCGGCCCGGTACCGAGTACCCCACAGCCCTGGCTGGGCGCTCCATATAACTGGTGGACCCATGTGGTTTTATGTAACATTCTTTTCCCTTCTATCCCATGGATCCTTCAACCACCTCTGACCAATACACATTAATGGCTTTTAAAGACATAGAGCACAACTCCATCTCCAGTCAGACCAGCACAGTGCTTCAACATTACTCTTCCTGGGGGGCATGGCCTGCATGCAGACTGTGATGGCTGCTTAGAGCCAGAGCTCCAGCATCTACCGACCGAAAGCAGCACATATCAGCTCTCCACGGTGCACCTGACCTTCAAAAAGTAACTGCTGGCTGCCTCACATATCTGGGCTCATGATGACACGTGGTAGGACACAGAAAAGAAGCTCCCCGCTGCGGCTGCCAGATTTCTTTCCTAAGGGAGAGACAGCACATGCTTGAGGGAAGATGGCGGCTGCATCGCCCTCCGGGTCCTCCATGTCCTCACAAGGCTCTGGAAGAGGTATGAACGCAGAGGGGGACAGGCATAGCAGCTCTACCCCAATGACTAAAGGGGATATGAGGGAATTCTTAGCCTCCATCCGTTCCTCCCTAAAAGAGGACATGCACTCCATGTTAAAAGAAATAAGAGGCGACATACGCTCCCTGGGAGAACGTACTTCACATATTGAAAACAAAACGGTGGAATATGCTACTTCCATTAAAGCCTTTGTGGATGAAAATGAGGCACTTAAGGGGGAACTAGTCCATGTGCTTGACAAATTGCATGACCTGGAAGACAGATCCAGGAGAAATAACGTTCGTATATGGGGTATACCAGAAGAGGTAGCTGATAAAGACCTAGCCCCCTTCATGCATAAGTTTATACAAGCTATACTTCCCACACTGTCTCCAAGGGATCTCCTGATTGACAGGATTCATAGAATTCCAAAACCCAGGCACATAGATCATGCTCTGCCTAGAGACACCTTAGCCCGTATCCATTTCTTCTCTACTAAGGATGCATTTATACAGCAGATGAGGAAACCTCCTGAATTACCTACAGAACTAAACAATCTGCAGGTATTCCCAGATCTATCAGCAGCAACCTTAGCTAAAAGACGGGAATACGCTCATATATGCAAGACCCTCAGAGATGGCAACATTGAGTATAAATGGGGATTTAATCCTGTAAAATTGATCATCATGTATGGAGGTCACACGGTGACATGTTCATCTCCTAAACAAGCAGAAGATAAGCTGACAAGTTGGAAGATTCCACTGCCACCTAGACAGCCGTCTGCAAGGGAGAAAAGAATTGTTCCAGACTGGACTCCGGCTTGAAATGAGGGAAAGGTCGTGGTCGGGCTGACCGGAACTCGCTGACGGGTCCTTTCTCTGTTTGGACTCCTGGACTGTGACTGTTTCACCTTGCCCTTTGTAGATTTTGATTCTGCGCCACATCCGACCTATGTCAGTCATTACCCGGTGTCCGCCAGGACCCCGGTTCATGGTTATGTGTTACAATTTTTTCCTTTTTTCTCTTTGTCTATTTTTTTTTTTTTTGCTTTTTCAGGCGCGTCTACTTTGGTAGCCTAAGTGTGATGGAATATATGCTTATAGGATATAATTATGTGACAGCCAGTATATACCCCTCTGAGGCAAAATTAATATATACATTTATGCAAAAGTATTTCACCCACGTTTACAATCATGAGTGTGCAGCTCTTATCGTTAAATGTGAAAGGGCTAAACGCCCCCGGTAAACGATCCATGTTGTGGAGGGAAGTAAGGAAATCTCGGGCTGACATCGTTTGTCTGCAGAAGACACATTTGCTAGAGAAGGATAATTGTAGGGTTCACCATCCTCATTTCCCACATATATTTTTCTCCAGTAACTCTAATAAGAAGGCGGGGGGGTGTATTATGGTGAAGCATACAGTGGCCTTTAAATACATGCAGAGATATGCAGACCTGGCGGGTAGATCTCTGATTCTTGTATGCACCCTTAATGGTGACCCTCACACTATAACGGCTGTTAATGCTCCTAATGAGGGACAACATTCTTTTCTGAGGAAAGTTTAAAAAAAAATTTCCGAATTGGAACAAGGGGGGAAAATAGTCTGTGGTGATTTTAATCTCCCTATGGATAGAAATTTGGATTTTTCACAAGGAAAACGGCGAAGTCGGAGGGAGCTAAGATTGCTAGCACATCAATATCACTATCACGATTTCTGGAGATACTCCCATGCGAGTGAAAGGGTCTATACATTCTATTCCTTCCGACATCGTACATACAGCAGGATAGATCATTTCTTGATAGACAGTGCTGTCCTCGGAGGTGTATATCTGCGTACATAGGCCTAATCACATGGTCTGACCACGCGCCTATTTCTCTACAACTAGCACTCTCTCATCAGGTTAGCTCAGCCTTCAGGTGGCAATTGAATGAGTCGTTATTACTGAATGATGGGGTAGTTGCAAAGGTTAAATCTGAACTGAAGCACTATTTCCAGACAAATGACTCCAAAGAGATCACTGGTGAGACTCTATGGGCCGCTCACAAAGCGGTGATTAGGGGAATTTTACTAGAACAGGCGTCCTTTTTAAAACGTAAAAGGGAAAAAGCAGAAATGACCTTATTTCCTGCTTACACCATTTAGAGTCCACAAATAAGTCTAATCCTTCTCTTGCTGTTTCAAAATAAATTTTCCAGATTAGATTTAAACTGCGTAAAACTTTCCTGTCTATATATGCCCATAATCTAAAGAAATTTAGAACGAAATTATATGCCACAGGTGATAGGGTGGGTGCCCTGCTAGCTCGTAGAGTTCGCCATAGGGAAGTGAAATCTAGAGTGGAATATTTAGTGGATTCTGAGGGAAGGCTTGTTAGAAATCCGATTGAAATTGTAGGAGTATTTTCCAAATACTATACCCATCTTTATAATTTAAAAGACGATACATCTACTCTGCAACCTGATCAACAAGAAATAGACAAATGAGCAGGATTACTGATAAGAGACGTTGTCCTGGCTGGTGACTAACGTCTATCTGTAGCTCTGCAGCGGCTGCCGCCTGTGTAGAATCCTGCTCATTTGGAACCAAGATTTCAGCAATTACCTCGCTTTGGAAAGTTTATGAGCTAATCCTCTGGATTTCCTGTTTGCTAAACAGCGTTCCTGGGACTTCATCGCCATTATACAAATGTCTGCCTAAAAGGTAATGCACCCTCTTCAGTCCTGCATAGAGACAATAACCTTAACTAGAGTTGAGCGACTTTAGTCGGATCGGGTTTCATGAAACAAAATTTGTTTCAGATGAAACTGGTCCGACTAGGGCAAGAAAAGTCGGAGTTTCGTCCGAAACCCGACCCCAATGCAAGTCAATGGGGAATAAAAGTCGGCATTGAGTGGATGAATGTCATCCGATCAATGCCAACTTTTATTTCCCATTGACTTGCATTGGGGTTGGGTTTCGGACGAAACTCCAACTTTTTTTGCCATAGTCGGACCAGTTTCATCTGAAACAAATTTTGTTTCATGAAACCCGATCCGACTAAAGTCGCTCAACTCTACTTAACACTCATGCTAATTAGTTTTTCGGTGCCTAATCCTTAAGGTATACACTTCAGTGCGAGTTTTTAGTTTAATCTTTTAATTTATTGTAGTGGACAGATTGAGTGGTTTTGTCCTTAAAACTTGCTGTTTTTGTGTTATATGTACCACTCGCAGCGCTGATTGTCTTTTTTCTGATTTCATAATATTATTGTTAGGAACGGCGGAACGCACTAAATAAAAATAAATAATAAAGTGCTTTCGCCGCTTGGGGTCCACCGTGCAGTAGGTGTTACACCGCTGCTAGGTAATGACAGAGGAGCAATATGGCGGTATGATGCGCATGGCTTCAACTTCACCCGGAGTGCGCAGAGCGGACTCTGTTCACACACAGAGGTGCCGATATGGCGGTATAATGCGCACGGGTTCAACTTCACCCGGAGTGCGCAGAGCGGGCTCTGTTCACACACAGAGTTGCCGCAACAAAAACATGCAAAATGCTGAACCTGTTAGTGACACAGGCCTCAGGTAAATGCACACACGGTATCTGGTCACAGGAGCAGGACCCAAGACAGAGGAGCTGCGTCCCTCTAGACCTACCGTGTGTTTGGCGTCGCTTCTGCGAGCGCCAAGAAGGGCTGCAACTGCAGCGCGGCGTAGGACACTGCCGCTTGACGACAAAGCCAAAAAGCAAGTGCAATGTCAGACGCTAGCGTAGCGGTGCGGTGTGCACAGTGGCTTAAGGCTTGCCACTGACTGGTGCTGACTGCTAAACTAATTCCCTATCCACATGCGTAATATCAGAGGGAAGGGGTTTTATAATGAGTCAGTCACCAGAGACATACATCCGTCACCATTCACACATAGCAAGTATAGTCTATACTAGTGCATGGCGGAACGGCCATGTGCGCTTTTTATAGCCGTGCGGGACCTTCTAGATCTCCGAGATGGACCAATGAGATCTGGAACAGGTCCTGGGCACATGACTCCCGATCTCCAATGGGAGATCGTCTCATGAGCATGCCCAGTAGGAGCACAGAGGGACTAAAGGGGGTTTTACACATAGCAATATCGCTCAAACGTCACTGATTTTGTGACGTTATAGCGATATTGCTAGCGATATCGCTATGTGTGATACTTACCTCCGACCGGCTCCCCCGCTGTCCATCGCTGATCGCGCGAGATCGGGCGGCTCCATTTCTCGTCGTCAGCTTCCTGCTGTGCGAGACGAGCGACGCTGGAGGCGGGCGGGAGGACGTCTGGATCGCTGTGTGTGAAAGGTGAGTATCGTGCGCTGCGTCGCTGCTGCATCGCTGTGAGATCTTCCTGTGTGGCAGCTCACTAGCGATCATTTAGCGATGCACCAGCGATCCTGACCGGGTCGTATCGCTGGTCGGATCGCTGGTGCATCGCTAAATGTAAAAGGGCCTTTAGTCTCTGGAGCAGTCTGCTTCAAAGTAATCTCCTCTGCAGTAGAAAGACAGCAGGAGACCGCAGAATGTGAGGCTCTGGATTCCTGCAGAGCAGACGCAGAAACCTGACGCCTAACATTACCCCCCTCCTAGGGCCCCCTCCTCTCTGAGCCTTCCAATCCACCACCCTGTGCCCATCAGAGGCATAGGCCTCAGACTCGTCCGAAGGCAAGTCTGATGTTCCGGTACGTGACGTGGAAAAACGGGACACGTGGAAGATATCAGAGGCGGCAAGATCGCCAGGTTTAAGAAGGGACACGTGGGAGACAACGGGAGCGGCAGAACCGCCCGTAGCATAAGCTGAAGTGGGACGCCGCGGTGTGTCAGCGGACGTCTCCACTCTCTGTTTAAGGAAGCTTACCCAAGCACACGAGGCGCATGCCTGAATATATTTTTTAATGTCCCGAGCCCTGTGCGGCCACCAATATGACCCTGCCAGGAGTTTTGTGGTCTGCATGTAGCCACAGTGACCACCCTCCCTGGACGCGTGTGCCCACATGAGAACCTTCGGCCGAAGGCAAGGGGGACAAAGGTCTTGCCCGGCGGCACAGAGTTTGACCATTGCGGGGCCCCGTTATCCTGGTGAACAGAGTGCTGACAGTGGCAGTCGCAAGTGGAGCTTAGTGCCGGACCCGCCTCGAGACTGGCGCGAGACACCTCCATGGGCTCTGAGAGTGAACACTCTGGCTCGGGTGATTCCAGAGGTTCAAAGAGGTTGGGAGCCAGAGTAACCCTCCGTCTGGATTGAGCACGCTCCAGCCCGCACTCCGAAAAATGGAGATCAATACGGGTGGCAATGGCAATCAGCTCTTCCAGACTTGCAGGAACCTCTCTGGTAGAAAGAGCATCCTTAACATGCTCAGCTAAACCTCTCCAAAACACAGGGATGAGGGCTTTGCCAGACCACTCCAGCTCGGAAGCCAGTGTCTGAAAACGAACGGCATACTGACTAACCGAGAGGGATCCCTGAGTCAAAGCAAGTAGCTGTAGAGAGGTGTCGTGCATGACCCGTGGTCCCAGGAAGACCTGCTTAATAGCTGTTAAAAACTGAACAGCGGTCCGAACCTCTGGGTCACCATGCTCCCATAGTGGCGTAGCCGACACCTACACCTTGCCCGACAGAAGGGAAACAATAAACCCCACCTTGGCCCGTTCCGTAGGGAATCGCGCAGCCAGTAACTCTAGCTGGATAGAGCACTGGCTGACGAAACCCCTACAGGAGGCACCATCGCCAGAAAATTTATCGGGCAACGGGAGGCGGGTAACTGTCGGCGCGTGGGAGGACGTGGACATACGTGAAACCGCCTCAGCGATCGCCTGTACAGCAGCCTCCGAAGACTTTGCCACTGCGATAACACTCTCAAGAGTAGCCAACCAGCCCTCTAGCTGGCGAATGCACTGAAGGAGTTGCTGCTGATCTGCCATTACTAGCCAGACCCTGGCGCTAGTATAATGTTAGGAACGGTGGAACGCACTAAATAACAATAAATAATAAAGTGCGTTCGCCACTCGGGGTCCACCGTGCAGTAGGTGTTACACCGCTGCTAGGTCATGACAGAGGAGCAATATGGTGGTATGATGCGCACGGCTTCAACTTCACCCGGAGTGCGCAGAGCGGGCTCTGTTCACACACAGAGGTGCCGATATGGCAGTATAATGCGCACGGGTTCAACTTCACCCGGAGTGCGCAGAGCGGGCTCTGTTCACACACAGAGGTGCCGCAACAAAAACATACAAAATGCTGAACCTGTTAGTGACACAGGCCTCAGGTAAATGCACACACGGTATCTGGTCACAGGAGCAGGACCCAAGACAGAGGAGCTGCGTCCCTCTAGACCTACCGTGTGTTTGGCGTCGCTTCTGCGAGCGCCAAGAAGGGCTGCAACTGCAGCGCGGCGTAGGACACTGCCGCTTGACGACAAAGCCAAAAAGCAAGTGCAATGTCGGACGCTAGCGTAGCGGTGCGGTGTGCACAGTGGCTTAAGGCTTGCCACTGACTGGTGCTGACTGCTAAACTAATTCCCTATCCACATGCGTAATATCAGAGGGAAGGGGTTTTATAATGAGTCAGTCACCAGAGACATACATCCGTCACCATTCACACATAGCAAGTATAGTCTATACTAGTGCATGGCGGAACGGCCATGTGCGCTTTTTATAGCCGTGCGGGACCTTCTAGATCTCCGAGATGGACCAATGAGATCTGGAACAGGTCCTGGGCACATGACTCCCGATCTCCAATGGGAGATCGTCTCATGAGCATGCCCAGTAGGAGCACAGAGGGACTAAAGGGGGTTTTACACATAGCAATATCGCTAAAACGTCACTGATTTTGTGACGTTATAGCGATATTGCTAGCGATATCGCTATGTGTGATACTTACCTTCGACCGGCTCCCCCGCTGTCCATCGCTGATCGCGCGAGATCGGGCGGCTCCATTTCTCGTCGTCAGCTTCCTGCTGTGCAAGACGAGCGACGCTGGAGGCGGGCGGGAGGACGTCTGGATCGCTGTGTGTGAAAGGTGAGTATCGTGCGCTGCGTCGCTGCTGCATCGCTGTGAGATCTTCCTGTGTGGCAGCTCACTAGCGATCATTTAGCGATGCACCAGTGATCCTGACCGGGTCGTATCGCTGGTCGGATCGCTGGTGCATCGCTAAATGTAAAAGGGCCTTTAGTCTCTGGAGCAGTCTGCTTCAAAGTAATCTCCTCTGCAGTAGAAAGACAGCAGGAGACCGCAGAATGTGAGGCTCTGGATTCCTGCAGAGCAGACGCAGAAACCTGACGCCTAACATTACCCCCCTCCTAGGGCCCCCTCCTCTCTGAGCCTTCCAATCCACCACCCTGTGCCCATCAGAGGCATAGGCCTCAGACTCGTCCGAAGGCAAGTCTGATGTTCCGGTATGTGACATGGAAAAACGGGACACGTGGAAGATATCAGAGGCGGCAAGATCGCCAGGTTTAAGAAGGGACACGTGGGAGACAACGGGAGCGGCAGAACCGCCCGTAGCATAAGCTGAAGTGGGACGCCGCGGTGTGTCAGCGGACGTCTCCACTCTCTGTTTAAGGAAGCTTACCCAAGCACACGAGGCGCATGCCTGAATATATTTTTTAATGTCCCGAGCCCTGTGCGGCCACCAATATGACCCTGCCAGGAGTTTTGTGGTCTGCATGTAGCCACAGTGACCACCCTCCCTGGACGCGTGTGCCCACATGAGAACCTTCGGCCGAAGGCAAGGGGGACAAAGGTCTTGCCCGGCGGCACAGAGTTTGACCATTGCGGGGCCCCGTTATCCTGGTGAACAGAGTGCTGACAGTGGCAGTCGCAAGTGGAGCTTAGTGCCGGACCCGCCTCGAGACTGGCGCGAGACACCTCCATGGGCTCTGAGAGTGAACACTCTGGCTCGGGTGATTCCAGAGGTTCAAAGAGGTTGGGAGCCAGAGTAACCCTCCGTCTGGATTGAGCACGCTCCAGCCCGCACTCCGAAAAATGGAGAGCAATACGGGTGGCAATGGCAATCAGCTCTTCCAGACTTGCAGGAACCTCTCTGGTAGAAAGAGCTGCATCCCTCTAGACCTACCGTGTGTGCGGCGTCGCTTCTGTGAGCGCCAAGAAGGGCTGCATCTGCAGCGCGGCGTAGGACACTGCCGCTTGACGACAAAGCCAGAAAGCAAGCGCAATGTCGGACGCTAGCGTAGCGGTGCGGTGTGCACAGTGGCTTAAGGCTTGCCACTGACTGGCGCTGACTGCTAAACTAATTCTCTATCCACATGGGTAATATCAGAGGGAAGGGGTGTTATAATGAGTCAGTCACCAGAGACATACATCCGTCACCATTCACACATAGCAAGTATAGTCTATATTAGTGCATGGCGGAACGGCCATGCGCGCCTCTTATAGCTGTGCGGGACCTCCCAGATCTCCGAGATGGACCAAAGAGATCTGGAACAGGACCTGGGCACATGCCCAGTAGGAGCACAGAGGGACTTAGTCTCTGGAGCGGTCTGCTGCAAAGTAATCTCCTCTGCAGTAGAAAGACAGCAGGAGACCGCAGAATGTGAGGCTCTGGATTCCTGCAGAGCAGACGCAGAAACCTGACGCCTAACAATTATGACCTCATGGATAGCGAGAATCAATATTTTTAAAATGATAATACTTCCCAAAATTATCTATTTCTTTAGGTGCATCCCTTTTAAAATCCCTAATAGGAATATCCTGTTACTTCAACGAATGGCCAATTGTTATATCTGGGCACATAAACAGCCAAGGATAGCGAGTAACCTATTATATTATCCATATGATCTTGTAGGGATGGGCATGCCGAACCTCTTGGCATACCACAGAGCATCTGTTCTAACTGGACTCAGGGACTGGTGGCATATAGACAGGGACCACAGATGGCTTCAAATTGAAATATTCTATGCTAAAAGGAACTCTCCTCGCCTAGTTTTGGAAGCTGAAGCTATTAAGATTAGCCAGTGTACACTAGGTTTGCCAACAATGGTAGCCGCATTACAGTATTGGAGGAAATTAGCCCCGTCCCTAATTAAAATCCCCCTAAGCATTGTGTCTTTGAGAGCTCTTGAGGCACATATTCCATATATAGACTTACAAGTCTGGATAATGGCGGGGATTAGGAACCTTCAGGACTTGATGAGGAGCTTGGGGATTCTGCCCTTTGATCACTTAGCATCCAAACACCCAGGTATACGCAAATATTTCTATCAATACTTACAGATACGCCATCTTTTGTCAACTTCACCGGAATCACCCTTTTTTAACTCCAAAATAGATCGCAGAGCTAATGGATATTTCTTAATACCAGAATCCGGCCCCAAAGGAGTGTCCATCCTATACAAGACTCTGAATGATCCTGATGTGGATATAAAGACAAAAATGTCCAGGAAGGATGGGAAATCTTGAAAAATGAAATTCTCAAAGCACAGTTGTTAACAATTCCGAAAAGAGGGAAGAATAGGAAGCAGTTAAGGAAACCAGGATGGATGAACACAGAACTTAAGCACATGCTAAAAAGGAAGAAAAAAATGTTTATAAAATGGAAAGAGGGAGGCATATCTAAAGAAGAATATAATGCTGTCTGCAGAACCTGCAGGGCACAAATCAGATTAGCTAAAGCTGAAAATGAATTGAGGCTTGCAAGAGATGTCAAAAGCAATAATAAAGGATTTTGGGGATATGTCAAAAGTAAAAGAAAAGTCAAAGATGCTATAGGATTTTTACAGGATGAAAATGATGAAATGGTAAGACAGGATGTTGAGAAGGCTGAACTTTTAAATTCCTATTTTGCATCTGTTTTCTCTCAGAAAGGAAATGTAACATCAACTGTTATTCACTGTCCTATTAAGGGAATAGAAGAATCCAGGATATCTATAAACAGAAAGATAGTGAGGAAACACTTAGCTAGCCTAAATGAATTCAAGTCTCCAGGTCCAGATGAATTACACCCCAGAGTACTGAAGGAGATAGCAGAAGAAATTTTTGAACCCCTCTCTATAATCTTTGAAAATTCTTGGAGAACAGAAGTGCCAGAAGACTGGAGAAGAGCAAATGTTGTTCCTATCTTCAAAAAGGGGAAGAAGGTGGACCCAGGTAACTATAGGCCGGTGAGTCTGACTTCTATACCAGGAAAGATCTTTGAACAAATTATTAAACAACATGTATGTCAATACCTGGATAAGAATGAAGTGATTAAACAGAGTCAGCATGGGTTTGTAACTAATAAGTCATGTCAGACTAACTTAATTTCCTTCTATGACGGTATCACTGATTGGGTGGATCAAGGAAATGCTGTAGATATAGTATATCTTGACTTCAGCAAAGCATTTGACAAAGTCTCTCATACAATCCTTATTGAAAAAATGATTAAGTATGGAATGGACAAGGCAACTGTTAGGTGGATTCATAACTGGCTTAGTGATCGGACCCAAAGAGTGGTCGTAAATGGCTGCACATCCAGTTGGAAGAATGTCTCAAGTGGGGTACCACAGGGCTCTGTCCTGGGCCCTGTATTGTTCAACATCTTTATCAACGATTTAGATGAAGGAATTGAGGGTAAACTGATTAAATTTGCTGATGACACAAAGCTAGGAGGGATAGCTAATACTAGAGAAGAGAGAGAGAGGATTCAAAAAGATTTAAATAAACTGGAGAAGTGGGCAGCAACTAACAGAATGGTTTTTAACAGGGAGAAATGCAAAGTACTACATCTGGGCAATAAAAATGGAAAAAGCATATATAGAATGGGAGGAATAGGGCTAAGTGACAGCACATGTGAAAAAGACTTGGGTATACTAATAGATCACAGACTGAATATGAGTCAACAGTGTGATGCAGCAGCAAAAAAGGCAAATGCAATTCTAGGATGTATTAACAGAAGCATACAGTCTAGATCACGTGAAGTCATTATTTCCCTCTACTCCTCTTTGGTCAGACCTCATCTGGAATATTGTGTCCAGTTTTGGGCACCACATTTTAAAAAAGACATCAACAAACTGGAGCAAGTTCAGAAAAGAGCGACCAGAATGGTGACCGGTCTGCAAACCCTGTCTTATGAGGAAAGGTTGCAGGATTTGGGAATGTTTAGTTTGCAAAAGAGAAGACTGAGAGGAGACTTAATAGCTGTCTACAAATATCTAAAGGGCTGTCACATTGTAGAAGGGTCAACTTTATTCTCATTTGCACAAGGAAAGACTAGAAGCAATGGGATGAAACTGAATGGGAGGAGACACAGATTAGATATTAGAAAAAACTTTTTGACAGTTAGAGTGATCAATGAGTGGAACAGGCTGCCACGAGAAGTGGTGAGTTCTCCTTCAATGGAAGTCTTCAAACAGAGGCTGGACAGACATCTGACTGGGATGATTTAGCGAATCCTGCTTTGAGCAGGGGGTTGGACCAGATGGCCCAGGAGGTCCCTTCCAACTCTACGATTCTATGATTCTATGATTAAAAGTTCCTTATATGTCTCTCTGAGATCGTTCACTGGGCATATCCCTGGAGCTGGGGGCTTGGAGAGATGCTCTGGGAGAGGTGTTACAGGTCTCATCATGTCTTAACCATCTTGAACAATTGAAAAAAATTCACCTTCGTTGGTATAGGTTTCCGGTACAAGTGGCTCACTTTGGCCCGGACCAATCCCCATTATGTTGGAGGAGATGTGGGCTTCCGGGGACACTAGAACACAACACATGTGGTGAGACTGTCCAACTCTGGATAATCTATGGAAGGACATTGCCAGATTAATACTAGAAGTCCTTGGGGTAGGCCTGACGCTGTCTCCTAGCCTGGTAATTTTACATATTGGAACAGAGGAGTTTCCGCATATGATTAGGGGGGCCTTATCTCACATACTGATAGCAGTTAGATTGCTAGTGGCGGCTAAATGGAAATGTGCTACAGTTCCGACCATTACAGAAGTAACTGAAAAAATTAACTTTCACTGTGAGCATGAATTAAGCTGGAGTCACACATAGCGACTTACCAGCGATCCCGACACCGATATCAAGGTGTCAGGATCGGTGGTAAGTCGCTATGTGATTGCTGGTGAGCTGTCACACAGACAGCTTCACCAGCGATCAGCACAGCGATGCCGAGCGCCCGGCATCGCTGGCCATCCTGTAAAAAATAGAATTAAAATAAAAAATATTGTTATTCTCATCTTCCGACGTCCCGCTCAGCATTCCCGCCTCTCTCCACGCTCCGGTCCCAGTAATCCTTTGCGGAATGACCGCGAGAGTCACGGTCTCGTGGGAGCGCGAAGTCTCGCGGTCATTCGTGCAAAGGATTACTGGGACCGGAGCGTGGAGAGAGGAAGGCTGCGCGGGACGCCAGAAGGTGAGAATAACAATATTTTTTATTTTAATTCTATTTTTTACAGCTGATCCCTGGTCTCCCGTCTGTCACACGCAGCGATGCGTGCTGGCCAGAGGGAGATCAGCGACGAAAAAAATGTCCAGAGTTTTCTTACAGCAATCAGCGATACCGGCAGGGGGGGCCGCTCGCTAATCGCTGTCACACACAGCGATCTCGCTGGTGAGATCGCTGTTACGTCACAAAAGTTGTGACTCAGCAGCGATCTCGCTAGCGAGATTGCTATGTGTGACTCCAGCTTTAGCCCTTACACAAACCGCCTCTGCAAAATAGAAGACTCAGTGTATATGGGATCCCTCGCTGCAAAGCCGGTATTCAAATGTGTCGAGGTCATGTAATGTATAACATACGTTTGAAAACAGGTTCTACTGTTTAAGTGTGTGGGGTTTGGGTCCTACCATTGAAATACATCCGATGGCAAGAGACTTATTACACTATCATTCCGGGAGATAAGCCTGAATTTTTTTGGTTTTTTTCCTGTTTTAATTTTAATGCAAGACATTTACTGCACAGTGGCATGCAAAAGTTTAGGCACCCCTGGTCAAAATTACTGTTATTGTGAACAGTTAAGCAAGTTGAAGATAAAATGATCTCTAAAAGGCCTAAAGTTAAAGATGACACATTTGTTTTGTATTTTAGGCTAAAAAGTAATACACATTGTCATTTTTTCACATTTTAAAAATTACAAAAAGAAAAATGGTCCAATGGTAAAGTTTGGGCACCTTTGGAGATTTGTGTGCTCAGATAACCTTGATCAAGATTTCAGACCTTAATTAGCCTGTAAGGGATATGGCTTGATCACTCTCAATGTTAGGAAAAGCCAGCTGATGCAGATTCCACAGGTTTAGAAACACATAGCCTCCTCTAACTTTGTGCGAAAAAACAGCCACCATAGGTTCTTTTAAGCAGCTGCCTAGCACTCTGAAAATGAAAATGGTGGAGGCCCACAAAGCAGGAGAAGGCTATAAGAAGATAGTAAAGCGTTTTCAAGTTGTCCTTTCCTCAGTTCAATATGTAATTCAGAAATAGCAGTTTACAGGAACAGTGGAGGTCAAGATAAGGTCTGGAAGGCCAAGCAAAATTTCAGAGACAGCTGCTTGTAGGATTGCTAGAAAGGCATATAAGAACCCCCACTTGACTGCAAAAGACCTTCAGAAAGATTTAGCAGATTCTGGAGTTGTGGTAATTGTTCTACTGTTCAGAGACACCTTATCAAATATGGCCTTAATGGAAGAGTCATCAGAAGAAAACCTCTTCTGCACCCTCACCATAAAATTTAGCATCAGAGGTATGCAAAAGAACATCTAAACAAGCCCAATGCATTTTAGAAACAAGTCCTGTGAATCGTTGAAGTTAAAATAAAACTCTTTGGTCGCAATGATCAAAGGTATGTGCAGAGAAAAAATTGCATAGAATTTCAGGAAAAGAACATCTCTCCAACCATTAAGCATGGGGATGGATCAATCATGCTTTGGAGTTGTGTTGCATACAATGGTACAGGGAAAATTTCACAGGTAGAGGGAAGAATGGAGCCAATGAAATTTCAACAAATTCTTGATGCAAACATAAGACCATGTGTAAAAAAGCTGAATTTGAAAACAGGATGGCTTCTACAAATGGATAATGATCACACACATCAAAATCCACAATAGACTACCTCAAAAGGCGATAGCTAGAGGTTTTTCAATGGACCTCACAGTCCCCCGATTCGATCATCATTGAAAATCTGTGGCTAGCCCTCAAAATAGCAGTGCATGCAAGACGACGCAGGAATCTCACAGAAATGGAAGAATTTTCCAAGGAAGAATGGATGAAAATCCATCAAACAAGAATTGAAAGACTCTTGGCTGGCTACTAAAAGCGTTTACAAGCTGTGATATTTTTAAAAGGGAGTGCTACTAGGTACTAACTATGCAGGGTGCCCAAACTTTTGCATTGGCCTATTTTCCTTATTGTAATTTTTAAAATGTAAAAAATGACAATATATAATTTTTTTGGCCTAAAATACAGAAAAAAAATGTGTCATCTTTAACTTTAGCCCTTTTAGAGATCATTCCATCTTCAACTTGCTTAACTGGTCACAATAACAGTAATTTTGACCAGGGGTGCCCAAACTTTTAAATGCCACTGTATGTTAATGCTTATGTCTTCTTCTGTCATGTTATGTGCTAATGTTGTAGCACTGATGTTTTTTTATGTCGGTTTTTGTTTGTCATGTTTAAACACCAATAAAAAAGATTGGATAAAAAAAAACATTACTCTTCCTGGACCCTCCAAGTCTGGGTTCCTCACACTTCAGCGAGACAACAGGCCAGTTATACAAGCTACGGACCAAATCAGACATGTCACTTCATGCTAAACAAATTGTGGAAGAGTATAAATCAGAATTGGCACCATTTTGTGCGGAGGTTTGCTCACTTTTTGGTAGATTAGATGGAGTAGACCAATCGCCTCAATCCATGAACGAATGTGTCAGTCTCACTAGCCATATTACAAGAAAATGCATCCCAAATGTTTGTCTTCTCACAACACTTCAATGATATTGATAAAGATACCAAATAACCTGCATAGTCATGGTCTTCCTGAAAAGGTCACTACTACAGATCTAAGGCCAAATCGAGTCTGTTAATGTTGAAGACCTAAACGCACCTGAGAAATGTGCACGTTTTTTACCATCTATGTAACAAGGTGCACATTGCATGTTTCCAGGAAACACATTTTACAGATGGTCACATCACAACCACTAAACATTACATTCATTAGCACTTCAATAATAGCCCTGGTGAGATCCCAGGGAGAGGCTACAACCATGCACAAATGTATTGTCCAATAAATTCTTAGCTGTACAATAGACTCTGAAGCCCGCTGCACCATTAGGTTGGGAATTCACACTCATTATTGCTTATGCTTCCAACCAAAGCCAGTTTGATTTTAATTTGTAAAGTGGTTGTCCCGTCTAAATTGATAAGTCTGCAGTCACTCTGTGTGACTGCAGACTTCTGAATATCCCCAACGCACGCACTAAGTCCTCTTAGGATTTGCAGATTTCTGAGTCGGGAACAGCGGTAATGTATGCTTTATGCATACTCCCAAGCAGAGCCCGTCTATTAGGTATGGTCTCGGTCCGTACACTTCTCTTGAGTGAGGACGTGTCCCATCGAGTGATGACGCTATGTAACCCTTATCAATTTAGACCTGACAACCCCTTTAATCCTATTTGATGCTGCTCTTAACCTAGAACAGAGGCATTAACTCAAAGCACCACTCCAGCATTTTTTTCTATTTTACCACTGGAGGGATGCCAGTAATGTTAGTTCCTTGCCCCTTACCAGCCTCCATCTTTATCTCTTATCAGCGCCGTTCCGATTGATTTCCTGCAGATTATAACTTACCCGATCGCTCCAGTGATTATTGGGAGAGTCACAACTCAATGTAAGTCTAAGAGGGCCAGAACGAGATCTAGTGACCGTTAACTCTGACTTCAAGGCAGTCAAAAGATAGTGGTGCGGGACTGGAACAGCTATTAGGAGGAACTTACATTAGTGGCACCACTCCAGTGCTAAAATAAAAATGCTGAAGTAGTGCTTTAACCCTGGATCTAGCTATGGATTACACTGGCAGATCTAATCTAGAGTACCAATAACAATAATGAGTAATCCACCGCGTTTCAGGAGTAACCTGTATAGTTAAATATTGATCCCAGATAGAGACAAGAAACACAATCTATTTTCGACAATTGCAGCTCAAGCACCGTGTTTGTTGTGTAAATCAACTATATACTACTAGCAGGTTAATTTTAAAGAAAAGTGAAAAATATTCATAAATGTAAATAGTTCTGTGTTGTACCACAGAACAAACTGAAGATAGCAGCAGTAACAACAGGGTTACAGATGTAATCAAATAGCGGGGTGCAACAACCAACTTTGCTAACCGAAAATGGTACTATTTGACCCATCAGAGTAATAATACTGAGATACACTGGACTGCGGACACCAGGGGGTGGGGATTTTGGGGAACCTTTTTTTTTGCCAAGGGCTATTTGGAAATTACCACTATTATTCGGGGGCCACTCAAAATTATCATCTTGAAAAAACTGCTATATTTGGCTACACAATTAACTCACCCCTAATGAGGTGGCTGGAGCTGCTTCTCTGTGGTGAAACGTATGATGTTAGGTGATATTGAGCATGTTGTTTCTCACAACTGCAAACCAGGTTTGCATCCGTCTGGAGTGCAGTCACATAGGAGATGCTGGGACTGCTGTATATACATCACATAGGAGATGTTGGGACTGCTATATATACATCACAGGAGATGCTGGGGGCAGATACATCACAGGACATACTGAGATTGCAGTATAAACATCACAAGAGACGCTAGGATTAGTGATGAGCGAGTAGCATCGTTACTTGGGTCTCCCCGAGCATGTTCGGGTGATCTCCGAGTATTCTGGCGTGCTCGGAGATTTAGTTTTCCTCCTCTCAGCTGCATGATTTGCGACTTGTAGAAAGGCTGAATACATGAGAAAATTCCCTAACAAACAGGCATTCCACACATGTATTCAGGCTGACTAGTTGTCGCAAATCATGTAGCTGAGGCGACGAAAACTAAATCTCCGAGCACGCCAAAATACTCGGAGACCACCCGAGCAACCAGTATACTCGCTCTTCACTAGATAGGATCATATACATCACTGGGAGGGCTGAGGGGCATAGGCATCACTGGGGAGGAATGGGGGCATAGGCACTGCTTGGACGAATATACATAACTGGGGATTGCTGGGAAGGCATATACATCACTGGGGAGGGCAGATGGGGCATATACATCACTGGGGTGGGCTGGGGGGAATATAAATCACTGGGGTGGGCTGGGGGCATATACAGGAGCTTGTCATAAAATTAGAATATCATCAAAAAGCTAATTTATTTCAGTTCTTCAATGCAAAAAGTGAAATTCATATATTATAGAGTCATTACAAACAGAGTGATCTGTGTCAAGTGTTTATTTCTGTTAATGTTGATGATTATGGCTTACAGCCATTATCTCAGTAAATTAGAATAATTAGCAAACAACACCTGCAGAGGCTTCCTAAGTGTTTCAAAAGGTCCCTTAAGGGCCTGTCACACTAAGCGATATCGCTAGCAATATCGTTATAACGTCACTGGTTTTTGTGACGTTATAGCGATATTGCTAGCGATATCTCTATGTCTGATACTTACCTCCGACCACTCCCCCGCTGGTTATCACTGATCGCGCGAGAACGTCCTGGACCGTTTCTCGTCAGCTTCCTGCTGGGCTTCCTGTGGCACCGACGAGCGACGCGTGGACGCGGGCAGGAGGACGTCAGGATCGCCTCGTCTAACAGGTAAGTAACGACCCCCGACCCCTGCGATGTTGCTGGTGAGATCTGCCTGTGTGGCAGCTCACTAGCGACCACTTAGCGATGCACCAGCGATCCTGACGGCGTCATATCGCTGGTCGGGATTGCTGGTGCATCGCTAAGTGTGACAGTACCTTCAGTCTGTTTCAGTAGGATCCACAATCATGGGGAAGACTGCTTACTTGACAGATGTCCAGAAGGAGAGTAAGCCACAAAAGGTCATTGCTAAAGAAGCTGGCTGTTCACAGAGTGCTCTATCCAAGCATATTAATGGAAAGTTGAGAGGAAGGAAAAAGTGTGGTAGAAAAAGGTGCACAAGCTACCAGGAAAACCGCACCCTTGAAAGGATTGTTAAGAAAAGGCCATTCAAAAATTTGGGGGAGATTCACAAGGAGTGGACTGCTGCTGGAGTCATTGCTTCAAGAGCCATCACACACAGAGGTATCCAGGACATGGGCTACAAGTGTCACATTTCTTGTGTCAAGAAACTCATGACCCGGGTCAAGGAGAAAAAGAATTAGACTGTTGTGCAGTGGTCCAAGGTGCTGTTTTCAGATGAAAGTCAATTTGCATTTCATTTGGAAATCAAAGTCCCAGAGTCTGGAGGAAGAGTTAAGAGACACACAATCCAAGCTGCTTGAGGTCTAGTGTGAAGTTTCCACAATCAGTGATGGTTTAGGGAGCCATGTCATCTGCTGGTGTAGGTCCACTGTGTTTTATCAAGACTAAAGTCAGCGCAGTCATCCACCTGAAAATTTTAGTCCCATGCCCATATACCCATCATACATAGTCGAGTGCCCACATACCCATCACACATCCTTCATCTCATAGTCCCATGCCCATATACCCATCATACATATCCTCCATCCCATAGTCCCGTGCCCATATACCCATCATACATATCCGCCATCCCATAGTCCCGTGCCCATATACCCGTCATACATATCCTCCATCCCATAGTCCAGTGCCCATATACCCATCACACATCCTCCATCCCATAGTCAACCATTATGACATCATAATGAGCGGCGGTGCTTGCAACCTATGATGACATCAGCGTAGCCATGGCAACCATTATGAAATCATAATGAGGGGCGGGGCTTGATACACACACACTTTTTCCCCATTATGTAGATAGGGGCAAAATTGTTTGGTGAATTGGAACACGCGGAGTTAAAATTTCGCCTCACAACATAGCCTAGGACGCTCTCGGGGTCCAGACGTGTGACTGTGCCAAATTGTGTGGCTGTAGCTGCGACGGTGAGGATGCCAATCCTGGACATACACACATACATGCACACACTTGTGCTTTATATTTTAGATGGTGTCATCTCTCATGAAGTCCACTTTGGCTCATGCAATGACGGATGGTGCGATCTGACACTGATGTTCCTTGAGCTTGAAGTTCACCTTTAATCTGTTTAGAAGTTTTTCAGGGGCTCTTTTGTTACCATTTGTATTATCCGTCTCTTTGATTTGTCATCAATTTCCCTCCTGCGGCCACGTCCAGGGAGGATGGCTACAGTCCCATGGAGCTTAAATTTCTGAATAATATGTGCAACTGCAGTCACAGGAACATCAAGCTACTTGGAGATGGTCTTATAACTTTTACCTTTAACATATTTGTCTATAATTTTCTTTCTAATCTCCTGAGACAACTCTTTCCTTTGCTTCCTCTGGTCCATGTTGAGTGTGATACACACCATGTCACCAAACAGCACAGTGAGTCTCTGTAGCCCTCTATACAGGCCCACTCACTGACTCCAAGATTGTAGACACCTGTGTTGCTAATTAGTGGACACACCTTGATTTAACATGTCCCTTTTGTCATATTATTTTCAGGGGTACCATCATTTCTGTCCAGGCCTATTTAATGAGTTTTATTTTTTTTTAGTTCTGTGGAAGCATGATTAAAAAGCAATGTCTGACTTTCATTTGTTCATTTTCATAGATTTTTTATTTATTATTATTTTTGTCAGATTCAAGTTATTTCTGTCACCATTGTGTTTTTTTTCTGTCATTGAACGAGGGGTACCAACAATTTTGATCACGTGTGTACATAACTGGGGAGGGTTGGGAGGTATATACATCACTTGGGAGGTATATACATCACTGGAAGCATAGAGATCACTGGGGAGGGCAGAGGGGTATAGACATCACAGGGGAGGGCTGAGAGGCATAAACATCACTGGGTGAGGGTGAGGGGCATGTGCTTTTCTAGGGAGGGCTGGGGGGCATATACATTACTGGGGAGGGCTGGGAGGCATATACATCACTGGGTGAGGGTGGGGGGGCATATGCATCGCTGGGAGCATAGACATCATTGAGGAGGGCTGGGGGGCATAGACATCACTGGGGACAGTGGGACTGCCGCTGCTCTACATCTGTGGGTTGAGAGTGAATTGGATGCTAACTCCGCCCACAAAGTACATCCTCAAGCTGGCACTGGCCAGAGTGAGAATGTAATCCTTCAATGCATGCCCATACAGTGTTCAGTGTGGGCATATACATCACTGGGAAGCTAATACTCTACATCGCTGGGGAGGCTGGGTTCATATACATCAATGGGGAGGCCTGAATGATCATATAAACAGGGAAGGGCTAAGGGGCATATACATCACTGAGGCCTGGGCTGGGGGCAAATACATAATTCTGGGCCCCCTCCTCTTCTCTTTGTATACTGCCCCTATTGGTCAAACAATCAGTAGATTTGGGTTCCCATAACATCTCTATGCTGATGACACCCAATTATACACTTCTTCTCTTGACATCACGCTTGCCTTTTTAGAAAACACCAGTGATTGTCTCTAACATCATGTCCTCCATCTATCTGAAACTGAACCTGTCAAAAACTGAACTCCTTGTGTTTCCTCCCTCTGCTAACCTACCTTTGCCCAACATTGCCATTTCCGTGAGTGGTTCCACCATTACTCCCCAGCAACATGCCCGCTGTCTTGTGGTCATAATTGATTCAGAGCTTTCATTCACCACAGACCTGGCTCTTTCTTGTTATCTGCACCTCAAAAACATTTCTAGAATTCGACCCTTTCTTACTTTCAACTCTGCAAAAACTCTTACTGTTTCTCTTATTCATTCTCATCTGGACTATTGTAACTCTCTACTTATCGGTCTCCTTCTTAACAAACTCTCCTCTCTCAAGTCTGTCTTGAATGCTGCAGCCAGGATCATATTCCTCACCAATCGTTATACCGATGCCTCTACCTTGTGCCAGTCATTACACTGGCTACCCATCCACTCAAGAATCCAGTATAAACTTATTACCCTCATCTACAAAGCACTACATGGCTCACCACCACCCTACATCTCCTCCCTCGTCTCAGTCTACCACCCTACCCATGCCCTCAGTTCTGCTAATGACCTGAGGTTAACATCCTCAATAATCAGAACCTCCCTCTCCCGTCTCCAAGACTTTTCATGTGCTGCGCCAATTCTTTGGAATGCACTACCCACAGTTTTAAGCGTGCCCTAAAATGCATTTGTTCAGACTGGCCTACCGCCTCAGTGCATTAACCTAACTATCCCTGTGATGCCCATTCAAAAATTTTACCATAGCCAGGTTTCTCATATCATGTTCTCACATCCTTTATTCATTTAATAGCCCTCTCTGTCTGTACTGTTACATACTTAGGCTGATAACCAGTTCATAAAGCATTACATGAACACCTGATCACAGTCTAGGTCACGTGAAGTCTTTATTGCCCTCTACATTTTAAAAAAAGACATCAACAAACTGGAGCAAGTTCAGAAAAGAGCGACCAGAATGGTGACCGGTCTGCAAACCTGTTACACCACTCCGCCATACTCACCCAGTCTCCGCTCCCACGCCGCAGCCTCTCTCCACCCGACGGCCGCGGCGGTCACCTGAGACGGGCTCGCGACCGATGCCTTCCCTGCATGCTATGCACATGCGCCATAGGCCGCAGCCGCGCCTCCTTCCTGCTTCTTATGCTCCGGCTGTGCCCTGACCCGGAAGCACCTTTGGACCAATGGCTGACCAGACGGGGCCATATCAGGCCGCTTCTCCCTGAGGGAGGCGCCTGATCTTTGTGTTTCCTAACACTCTGGCCTCGCTTCATCGTGTGCACTCTGCTCCTGCAGTTCCTGTCTCGGCTGCTCCTCGCAGCAGCTTCTCAGTCCTGCTACCCGTGTTCCTTGTTCTCTTCTGCAGTTCTGTCTCTTGTGTTCCTGTTGTCCTGCTCCAGTCCTGTCTTCAGTGTTCCTGCCCTCCTACTCCAGTCCTGCCTTCAGTGTTCCTGTCCTCCTACTCCAGTCCTGCCTTCAGTGTTCCTGCCATCCTACTCCAGTCCTGCCTCCAGTGCTCCTGCCGTCCTGCCTCCAGTGTTCCTGCCGTCCTACTCCAGTCCTGCCTTCAGTGTTCCTGCCGTCCTACTCCAGTCCTGCCTTCAGTGTTCCTGCCGTCCTACTCCAGTCCTGCCTTCAGTGTTCCTGCCGTCCCACTCCAGTCCTGCCTTCAGTGTGCCTGCCGTCCTACTCCAGTCCTGTCTCCAGTGTTCCTACTCCTGTCATTCCTTCTCGCTCCAGTCTCAGTCTTACTCCGGTCCATCCCGAGCCGCCCCTCTCGGTATCGGCTACCGTGGTACTCGAACCCCTGGGCCTGCTCCTAACGGTCCCTGTATAGGGGTCGGTTCCACCGGGCAGCTCACCCGGGGTCCCTCGGTGCCACGGTCCAGAGGGTCCACTCCCGGAGTTTCCTGCTCCAGACCACCCACGCTAACAAAACCCTGTCTTATGAGGAAAGGTTGCAGGATTTGGGAATGTTTAGCTTGCAAAAGAGAAGACTGAGAGGAGACTTAATAGCTGTCTGCAAATATCTCAAGGGCTGTCACATTGTAGAAGGATCATCTTTACTCTCATTTGCACAAGGAAAGACTAGAAGCAATGGGATGAAACTAAATGGGAGGAGACACAGATTAGATATTAGAAAAAACTTTTTGACAGTTAGAGTGATCAATGAGTGGAACAGGATGCCACGGGAGGTGGTGAGCTCTCCTTCAATGGAAGTCTTCAAACAGAGGCTGGACAGACATCTGTCTGGGATGATTTAGCGAATCCTGCTTTGAGCAGGGGGTTGGACCAGATGGTCCAAGAGGTCCCTTCCAACTCTACGATTCTATTATTCTTACATTATGGCTGGTCCGAACAATGAAAGCAATTGTTACCATCTACCTTTCGTGTCTCCCCTTTTTTCACATAGATTGTGAGCTTGCGATCGTCTTGATATCTGTTTTGATCTATGTGATTATCCATATGCTGTAATGTCTATTGTCTGTACAAGTCCCCTCTAAAATGTAAATTGCTGCGGAATATGTTGCCGCTATAATAATAAAATTATCACTGAGGAGGACTGAAGGGCATATAACTAGGGAAGGGCTAGGGGGCATATACATCACTGGGGAGGGCTGAAGAGCATATAACTAGGGAAGGGCTAGAGGCCAAATACATCACTGGGGTCTAGGCTGGGGGCATATACATCACTCGGGAGGGCTGGAGGGCATACAACTAGGGATGGCCTAGGGGGCATATACATCACTGGGGCCTTGGCTTGGGGTATATACATCATTGGAGAGGGCTGGGGGCATTTACATCGCTGGGGGACATAGATATCACTAAGGACGGATAGGCTGTAGCTGATCTCTTTATCTGTGGGTCGGGAGGGCATTGCGCGCTAACCCTGCCCATAAAGTATGTCGTGACTGTGGCTTTCTTTTTCATGTTCTCAAAGGCACAACACTACCCACTTTCACCTCTCTGACAATTTCTGATATTATTGACCTTCCTTCGTGACTGGAGCATTTCCAGTTATTAAAATCCTTCCTCTCCTCATCTGGCAGGCAAAGTTTTATTCTTCTACCCTTGCCCAATTTAAAAAGCTTTTCCTCTTGAATTCACTGCCTGCACATAGTCTCCCATATTTATACTCTATTGAAACAAAGTGGCAAAACCAATAGACCAAAATAGATGGAGGAATTAGGAGTTGACATCTCAGAGGCTGATTGGAAAAATACAGAGAGAGAAGTACTATGCTACATATATGATGGGGATACGACAAATTAAAACCATTTTGGGACTCTTTTCTTTGTTTATTGAGCTAAAAGCGGTAGTGGGGTAGCCAACTCTCCTCAAGTGGCCTTGCTGTCCATTCTCCCATGGTGTGTCAAATCCCAGAAAAAGGCGTTATTGAGATTTTGTTTAACAGCCACTAACGTACGTATCCTTAGGTGATGGAAATCGCCTCAATCTCCAACTTTAGCTCAATGATTTCAGGGGGTGAACCATTTTCATAAAATGGAAGACCTAACCGCTGAAGTCAATGGTTCAAAGATAAGTTTCTGCAAGTCTGGAGTCCCAGGATTTTATTCTTGGACTTCCCTGAATTTCAATAGATATTTACTGCTACATAAGGGATACCTGTAATGCCGCTGTGTTTGTACCTTGATTCACGGCGTTACTCTGCATCTCTGCTTTAACCCTTCGCTCTTTTTCCATCTAATGTGCTGGAATGCTGTTGTCTGTTATCTGTGTGGATGCTGCCCAGTGTCCTGCACCGCCGCATAGCCGTACATGGGTGCGTGGTTCCTCTGCGCTGCTTGACCACCCGTGTGTGCGGTCCCTGGCAGCCACCCGTGGGTTAATAGGTCTGCTACACATTGCGTGTCTTACCACATGTGTTCATGCTTCAGCTTCTGCCAGGTGTCCTTTGCATTGCTGATTATGTTCTGTCTTGCTTAGGGCATGCGCAGCCACACCTCCCTTCCTTTTATCAGGAAAGGGTGTGTGCTACAATTGCTGCTCCAGCAGCTCCTATATAAAGGTCCCACCCTTTTGGGGCGTTGCCAGAGCTTCGCATTGAGTTCCTGAACCTTGCCATATGAGTCTGTGTTCTGCTCCTGCTCTGATTCTGTTCAGTTCTGGGGGAGCTGTTGCTCTTTTTTCCTCTGTTAACTGTGTCTTGTATCTTGGCCTGCTCTGGGGGCATAATACCCAGATCGCCTTTCCTGGAGGCTGCATATCCAGGCCTGTCTGAATTGTGTCTTGTTTCTCCGCCTGCTCTGGGGGCAGTAATACCCAGATCGCCCTTTCTGGAGGCTGCATATCCAGGCCTTGTTTATGTTATGTGTTTCCTGAATCCTGGACCCTGGATCTGCTCCTTTACCTGACCCTGTCTGAACTGTGCTGTGTGATGTTCCTGAGGTCCTTCCGTGCCTTGAACCCTGTGACTGAGACTCTTTGTTACCTGACTTTCCGTGATCTAACCTGGGTTCATCTAGGAAGTAGGAGTCCAGTGTGTTCGCTGAGTTTCTGCTACTCAGTACTCAGCTGGGGATTCGTTGCAATTCCCTGCCAGCTCCTATCCAACCCGGCAGGGTTTGCACCAGACCGCTTGGGTTCTTTTCTAGGTCGCTTCCAGATGTCCGGAGCCTGATGACCGTGGTCTCTCATCCGGAGCCTGTCGTCCACCGCCTGATGTCCGGTGTCTGATGACCTCTTCCTGATGTCCACCTGGCATCCTGATATCCACCTGGCATCCTGATGTCTACCTGATGTCCTGGTGTCCGGATGTCCACCTGGTTTCCGGATGTCCTGATGTCCTCCTGATGTCCACCTGGCATCCAGATGTCCTGATGTCCACCTGGCGTCCAGATGTCCTGATGTCCACCTGGCGTCCAGATGTCCTGATGTCTACCTGATGTCCTGTTGTCCACCTGACGTCAAGATGTCCTGATGTCCACCAGATGTCTACCAGATGTCCACCAGATGTCCTGATGTCCCGATGTCCGACCCGGTGATCCTGATGTCCACTTCAAGTTCCTGATGTCCGCTTCGTGTTCCTGATGTCCCCTCCATGTTCCTGATGTCTACTCCGTGATCCTGATGTCCACTCCGTGATCCTGATGTCCACTCCGTGTTCCTGATGTCCACTCCGTGTTCCTGATGTCCGGATGTCTCTCTGAGTTCTGATGTCCAGCCTGTGTCCAGATATCCAGTCCGTGGTCCTGGTGGTCCAAGTTGTGCTCTTAAGCCGGTCCCGTTCTCCTTCCTGGATGGAATCCTCCATGGTTTCCGGGAGTTTCCAGCTCTGCTCCCTGGTGACGGTCCCACCTGCGAGTCCTGGATCTGACCAGCCTATGCCCGGTGCTGTAGTGCCACCACTCCTGGACCTGCGCTATCCGAGTCCTGCTCTGTTGTCCTGCTGGTTCCCTGGGGTCTTACCCATGATGACCTCTGCCATCATCTGAAGTCCGCCTGTGGTCGGCGTCTGACGTTCTCCTGCTGTGCCTGTGCTACTCCGCTGCCGTACATGCGTGTGTGGATCGGCTGCGCTGCATGACCACCCGCATGTGCGGTCCCCCCGGGTAAGCCCGTGCCAGACAACCCTGGACTGCTTCAACCCATGATGACCTCCTGCTTCGCCTGTCAACCTGAGATGGGTTTCCTTCATGATGTGCATATTCCGGAACCTGGTGTTTCTATGTTTTAGCCTTATTTCAGTAAACTTTATTTTTTCTTCATACCTGAAGTTGTGTGGTGTCTTTTAGTCCTGCTTATGGCCATCTTGTCCACAAGCTCAGCTGCCACAGACCCTGGTCCCTACCCTTCCCTAGTCCGGGTAGGTCCGGGTCCCCCCTGTGGTCCAGTGGGTCCACATTCCACGACCGCCTGGGACGCATACCCCGTCGTCGTTATAGCTCGACGACATGGGAGCGTTGGCTGTAAGCCACGCTGCGTCTGCGATCGTAACAATACCTTTTATGTCCTGTACTCATCTTCCTCTTCATTTTCCTAATTCACTAATACAGGTACACACAGCAGGTATGGGAAAACAGAAACAGGTACAGGTAGGCACAGACAAGCAGGGACAGGCAGGTACAGGATACCTGAAAATAACCACGCATGCAACAAGGCAGAGTGAACACGTTGCTCAGGCACCTCCCATCCGGTGGAGGTGCCTTAAATAGCACTTTAGGACGGTGTGTGCTTTCCCTTTAAGAGAGCGGGAATGCGTGCACGCGCGCCCTAAGCACAGTGCCAGGAGATCTGCGAGCTGTGCATAGACCCTGGGCAGCAGTAGCAGGAGGAGGAAGTGCGGGAGGGGGGCTGCGGCGGCGAGTCTGCATTCCAGCCAGAGAAGGGGAGAGGCATGCAGGGAAGCAGGCGCTACAAAGAGGCACTAGTCTTCTAATGAATCAGGAGATGAATCTGGCTTGTGTGTTCTATCAACCTTATATGCGCCTTTCTGTGTTCAGATGACGTGAGATATAGTCAGGGCTTGATTACTACTTTGATCACCACCTGCAACCCTATGAGTTAGTGATGAAAAATAACACAATAGCCTTTTTTGTTCCCAGTCCATGTGAAGCGCCTAATCCTACGTAGTGTTCTACAGGGGGATTTCACACCAGTCAAAACATAAAATACTATTTTTTTTTTTTTACAAAAAAAATTGCATTTGGTTAAATAAAATTGCATTCACAAAAGACCAAGATTTTTTTTATTTCAAAAAATGTCCTCTTGTGCCCAACCCTGAACAGGGTCCTACCATGGGAATTCTCTCTACTTGGAGCCCAAAAACGTTATTTCTCCAAAAATGTATTTGAGAAAAAATGTTGCCTTTTGCGCCATACCTGTGCATGTAACCCAATCTTTTACATGGTCCTACCAAAAGAATACACCCCAGTTGAGGCCCGAAAATAAAATATCTTATTTTCACCAAAAGTGATGGTGAAGCACAGATGGCTTTCTTCAAAAAATAAAGGCACCTAGTTACGGTAAAAAAGAAAAAAAAAAAGGTCAATAAGCCCTAGCCAGCTCACCAACAGCCACTGGAGCACCGAACCTCATCCGGACCAGACATGTCTTATAACTGAAGAAGAGAGGGGTGTTCCAGCTCCTAAAAATTCATGTTTCATTTTCACAGTTTAAAACATGTTAGATCGGCGATTTGCTCATATGGCACTGACCAACCACCATACCTAGTTACGGTATCTTCTATAGAGCTTAAACAGATGCCATAATTTTGCAAATGGCAATACAATCCAGATCCATCTGTTTTGTGCATATACCTGTAAAACTTTGTTACACATGTTTTTGGGGGCCTTTTTTCTACCCTAATTTCATATAACATTTTTTATTTTTGTTTTTGTATTTTAATTAACATTTAATAAAGAATGTTCTTTTAGTGAGCAGTGCTAAGTGTATCTTTATGCATTTTTTTTTTTTTTTTTTTTACAGACGTTGGCTTGATCTTGGGCCATGGCGACGTGATGGATGAACGACTTGTAGGAAGATTGATCTTGTGCAGGCCTAGCTAGGTCCACCAGGGTCTTTTCTGCTATTATCTTGATAGTATCAAACCATCAGGTTGCTGGTCTTTCTCTTAGGGTCCCGTTTAACATAGCGACGCACCAGCGATCCCGACAACGATACGACCTGGTAAGGATCGCTGGTGTGTCGCTAGTAAGCTACCAAACAGGCAGATCTCTTCAAGGTCGCAGCAACGATGCAGCGATCCGTATAATTACCTCGGCGATCGTTGGTACCTTGTCACACAGCAGCTTTTCTGACGACTCACGCCTGCGTCCCTGAGTTCTGAGTCGCCAACGAAGTCGCTCGTCGCCATCAAACACAGCGATGTATGCTGGCCAGCGGGACGCCAAATAATGAAAAAATGGCCCAGGACACTCGAGCACTATCAGCGATATCCAGCGGGGGGGCCGGTCGCCGCTATGTGTCACATGTAGCGAGATCGCTGGCGAGATTGCTGTTGCGTCACAAAATCTGTGACGTTTTAGCGATCTCACTAACGATCTCGTTATGTGAGACGGGGCCTTTAGCCTTGTTCCTTCTACTCTTCTGACCATGATGTCCTTCTCCAGTGATTGCTATCTACGTATGATGGTCCAAAATAGTCAAATCGTAGCTTGGTGATCCTTGCTTCCAGTGACAAGTCTGGCTTGATTGCTTCCAACATTGATTTACCCTATGGGAGGGTGTCTTATAATATGAAGTGAGCTTACTGGGGGGGAGGCAGAGTTTGAACGAGGTCATAGAAGACAGGGTCACTGCTCCAGGAGGCCGGCGCTGGCAGGAGCAGGGTGATGCTGCGGTACCTAGGATCTCAGAAGGTAACATAGTAACATAGTTATTAAGGTTGAAGGGAGACTTTAAGTCCATCTAGTTCAACCCATATCCTATCCTAACTTGCCCTAACATGTTGATCCAGAGGAAGGCAAAAAAAGCCCCCATGTGGCAAACAGTAAGCTTCACATTGGGGAAAAAAATTCCTTCCTGACTCCACATACGGCAATCAGACTAGCTCCCTGGATCAACGCAATATTAAGGAAACTAGTGTATATACCCTGTAATATTATACTTTTCAAGAAAGGCATCCAGGCCCTTCTTAAATTTTAGTAAGGAATCACTAATTACAACATCATATGGCAGAGTTCCATAGTCTCACTGCTCTTACAGTAAAGAATCCGCGTCTGTGAGTATGCTTAAACCTTCTTTCCTCCAGACGTAAAGGATGCCCCCTTGTCCCCATCACAGGTCTAAGAGTAAAAAGATCATTAGGTGTTGATGCCGGTGAGCAGAATCCATTTTCTCTATGATATCACTGCAGTGGGCATCAGGAAAATTGGGCCGGTGAGCAGAATCCATTTTATTTATATCACATCACTGCAGTGGGCTTCAGGAAAATTGGCCCCTGGAGGCGGCACATGCGCAGATTGAGATCCTAGGCACTGCACCATCACCTCGCTCCTGCTGCCGACGGCCTCCTGAAGCAGCGACCCCCGCCTCTTGTGATCCCGCTCCACTGCAGGGAAGCTACTGTTAAAATACTGTGTATGTATATATCAGTATATTAGCCATATAGCGTATTTGGGCACCTGTGCATTCATTTAATACTAAAGGTGTGCAAGTCCTATATTTTCTATTTTTGTGCAGTAGTATTGTGCTGGTATGAATACAATACTCAGTGAGTTTCCAGTTGGTAGCATTTCCATTCTTCGGAATAGGAATAAACACTGATCTTGTCCAGTCCTTGGGCCATTTACCAGTTGTCCATATCTGCTGACACAGATCAACTGCTGCTTCAGAAGACTTTATTAACTCTACTGGAATGAAGCAACAACTTCATCTTTCAGGATTTTCACCTCTCTACCTTGTCTAATTTCTTCCCATTTCCCCGAGTCGTTCTAATAGAGGTTCTATGTACTCCTTCCATCTCTCCTTGATCTGTTCTGGCTCAGGATGTTTTTGGGCTTGCCCCTCAGATGTTTCCTTTCTATCTCTGTACATATAGTGGTAATAAAGTTCTTTGTATGCTCAAATGGCTCTCTTTAGTCCTCCTTGTTACCTTTTTACATTCGTTTTTCTTTGAAGACTTTGATTGGTCTAATGTTCAATCTGTTTGGTAATAATGGCATGCACTGTAAATATACCGCTCAACTGGCCAACGTATTGATGTAAGGTACCAAACACCTACAATGAAACATGGTGGTGGTAATGTCATGGTTTGGGGATGCTATTCTGCATATGACATTCTATGCAGAGGGCTAATTGATGGAAATATTTATGCTACCATGTACAAGGATATACTGGAGAATGTCATGCTACCACATGGTAAAACCAAAGTAGGCAGGGGCTGAAAATTCCAGCAAGACAATGATTCTAAGCACTCATCTAATCTAGTAAAAAAATTGGTAAGCAAAGAAAAAATGTTCACCCATTGCAATGGCCAAGCCAATCACTTGATTTAAACCTTCTAGAGCACATTTGGGATGAGTTAGGTCAGCGGGTTGGGGCCCGTACCTATAGCAATAAAGATGAAATGTTAGAAGATTTGCAAATGGAATGGAGAAAGATCCCTCAAGATGTCTTCAATATCCTAGTGCAGTGATCGTGAACCTTTTAGAAACCGAGTGGCAAAACAGCAACCCAAAACCCACTTATTTATCACAAAGTGCTAACAAGGCAATTTAACCTAAGGCTAAATCAGACATCAGGCAAAACATACAAAATACTCCCTAAGGGTATGTGCACACGCTGCGGATCCGCAGCAGATTCTGCTGCGTTGTACAGTACCTTTATTTCCTATGGAAAAAAAACCCGCAGTGCACATGCTGCGGATTTTTCCGCGCGGTTTTGCTGTGGGTTACAATCCGCAGCATGTCAATTCTTTGTCCGGTTTCCGCTGCGGTTTCACACCTTATCATTATGAGGTGTGAAACCGCAGGGCAAAACGGCAGGCTAATCTGCAGATAAACCGCAGTGTGACCCCGGCCTTACACACACACACACCCACACACACACAGCCCCTCTGCAAAATAGATAAATAAATAAAACACACACACTGCCCCTATGCAAAAAAATACACACACTGCCCAACTGCAAAACGCACACTGGCATTCTGCAAAAAATAAACACACACACCGCCACTCTGCAAAAAAAAAAAAAAAAAGGAGATTTTGGTGTACTCACCGTAAAATCTCTTTCTCTTAGCCTCTAATTGGGGGACACAGAACCATGGGTGTTATGCTGCTGTCCACTAGGAGGCAACACTATGCATAATCTGAAAAAGATTAACTATGGCTCCTCCTCTGCAGTATACACCCCTGGACGGCGTAAGCCTTCTCCAGCTTTGTGCAAAAGTATTAGGAGGAACATAACAGAAACAACATAACCATGCCTGTAAGAAGGCCACTATGTACGAGCTCAAAGAACAATATGAGAACTCAACCGTAACAACGGCCCGTTAAGGGCAACAGGGTGGGAGCTGTGTCCCCCAATTAGAGGCTAAGAGAAAGAGATTTTACGGTGAGTACACAAAAATCTCCTTTAATCTGTCGCCTCATTGGGGGGACACAGAACCATGGAACGTCCCAAAGCAGTCCCTGGGTGGGAAGCAATGGACGAATATTGTGCCAGCATGTCCCTAAACTTGGGGCACTGCCGCCTGCAGAACCCGTCTACCCAGGCTCGCATCCGCTGAGGACTGGGTATGAACACTGTAGTGTTTCGTAAACGTGTGTAGGCTAGTCCAAGTGGCCGCCTTACACACTTGTTGTGCCGAAGCCTGGTGCCAAATGGCCCAGGAGGCCCCTACTGCCCGCGTAGAGTGTGCCGTGATACCAGCCGGAAGAGAATTGTTAAGGCGGAAAGCCTATTGTATGGTGGACTTGATCCACCTGGCAAGGGTAGCTTTGGAAGCCGGCAGACCCTTGTGAACGCCTTCCGGAAGAAGGAAAAGGGAATCAGACTTCCAGAAGGGTGCAGTCCTAGACACATATATACGCAATGCCCTGACGAGGTCAAGCGTATGCAGAGCCTTCTCCACTCTATGAACCGGAACCGGGCAAAGGGATGGCAGTGAAATTTCCTCATTGAGGTGGAAGTTGGACACAACCTTCGGAAGGAAGGATGGTACTGTACGGAGAACCACCTTGTCCTGGTGAAAGGCTAGGAAGGGCCGTCTGCAGGAGAGTGCTGACAATTCAGACACCCTGCGTAGCGAGGTGATTGCCACCAGAAAAACCACCTTCTGCGACAGAATGCGGAGTGGGACTTCCTTAAGGGGTTCAAAAGGTGGTGCCTGCAATGCTGTCAGGACCAGGTTGAGGTCCCACGTTTCCAGTGGACGTCTGTAGGGGGGGAACTAATCAGGAAACTCCCTGGAGAAAAGTCCTTACTTGTGGCTTGTTAGCAATACGCCTTTGGAAAAGCACTGAAAGCGCTGACACCTGGCTCTTAAGCGAGCCTAGGGATAGCCTGGCGTCCAGGCCCGATTGAAGAAAACCAAGTACCTTTGGGAGGAAATAAGGGAGTGGGACCTGTCCGCGAGATTCGCACCAGGTAAAGAAAGCTCTCCCGGTACGGTAATAGATCTTGGCGGGGGCTGGCTTCTTTGCCCTGATCATGGTCGTAATGACATCCGGTGAGAGCCCTGCCTGGGTTACAACCCAGGTCTCAAGGGCCACGCTATCAAATTGAGAGCCCGAGTTCTGATGGTAGAAAGGACCTTGTGACAAGTCCTGACGGTCGGGGAGATGCCAGGGGGCGTCTGCTGTAAGTTGTACGATGTCGGTGTACCATGTACGTCTGGGCCAGTCCGGCGCGATCAGGATGGTTGGAACTCCTCTTGTTTGATCTTCCTCACGACTCTGGAGATCAGGGGGAGGGGTGGAAAAATGTACAGAAGCTGGAACTGGGTCCAGTCCTGAACCAGGGCATCCGCTCCGAGCGACCGCGGGTCGCGGGTCCTGGCCATGAAATTGGAGACCTTGGCATTGAGATGGGATGCCATTAGGTCCACGTCCGGGGTCCCCCAGCGATGGCAGATCTGGTGAAAAATTTTGGGATGGAGAGACCACTCCCCCGAGTCCATTCCTTGTCTGCTGAGGAAGTCGGCTTTCCAGTTGTCCACACCCGGAATGTGGACCGCCGAGAGTACCGACCTCGTGTCTTCCGCCCAGTGGAGGATATGTGCCACTTCTCTCATCGCCTGGGTACTGCGGGTCCCACCTTGGTGATTCACATATGCCACCGCCGTGGCATTGTCCGACTGTATCCTGACATGAGAGGCTGCCAGCAAGTGAAGAAAGGCTCTCAATGCCAGGAAGATGGCCCGAATTTCCAGGATGTTGATGGCCAAAGTCGCTTCCACTGGTGACCACTTGCCTTGTGCCCTGTGATGTAGGTGCACCGCACCCCAACCTCTCAGGCTTGCATCGGTGGTCAGGACCTGAGAGAAAGGATTTTCCCCTTGCAAGTGAAGTTGGCTTGAGCCACCAGTGTAGGGACCTCCTGGTTGACGATGTTAGCCGGAACTCCCTGTCGAGGGAGAAAGGATTCCTGTCCCAGGACTTGAGGATGGCTAGTTGAAGAGGCCTGAGGTGAAACTGGGCAAATGGCACCGCCTCCATTGCTGCTGCCATCCTGCCGAGGACTCTCATGGCAAACCGGAGAGATCGGGGGGGATTGCGGAGGAGTATGCGAACTCCCAGACGGAGAGCCAGTGCCTTGTCCCTGGGAAGGAGCACCAGCCCCCTGGAGGTGTCGAATAGCATCCCCAGGAAGTTCAGGGACTGACTCGGGTTAGTCGATGAATTTTGCAACTTGACTAACCAGCCCAGGCGATTGTGATTGAGACGCTGACCTCGCAGTCCTTGAAGGTGGACGCATTGATGAGGAGATCGTCCAGGTAAGGAATGACTACTATGCCTCTGGAGTGTAGAACGTCCATGGTGGCTGCCATGATCTTGGTAAACGTTCTGGGAGCCGTGGCGAGTCCAAATGGGAGAGCCACGAACTGGTAGTGGTCCTGGTTGATCGCGAACCTGAGAAATCTTTGATGGGCGGGAGCAATTAGTATATGCAGGTATGCGTCTTGTATGTCTATGGAGGCGAGATATTCTCCCTGCTCCATGGACGCAATGATGGACCGAAGGGACTCCATGCGAAAATGACGAACCCGTACATATTTGTTGAGCTGTTTTAGGGCTACTATGGGCCGGACGCTGCCTCCTTTCTTGGGGACTACGAATAGATTGGAGTAGAACCCTCAGAAGCGTTCGGTCGTGGGAACCGGTACTACAACTCCTGCTTGAAGGAGAGAGGAGACCGCTTGGTGGAAGGCACGAGCATTGTCTGGCGGTTTTGGTGGAACAGAGAGGAAGAACCGGTTCGGTGGACTGGAAGTGAACTCTATCTTGTATCCGGAAGACACTATTTCCCTGACCCACCTGTCTTCTGTAATAGGCAGCCAGACTTGCTGAAAGAGTAGAAGTCGTCCGCCTACTGGTGGGGTGTCTTCCGGAGTTCGTGAGTCATGATGAGGCGAAATTCTGAAGTTTTCCTCCTTTGGGCTTCGCCTGGCCTGCTTTCGACTGCCAGGTCCTGTCCAGCCTCTGCGCCGCCCGTGGGTTGTCCCTGCGTGGAGAGCAGTTACGATTTTGTGCTGGGCGCGAGACGGACCAGCCCGAAGAATTCCGAAAGGATCGGAATCGAGTTTGATTACGCCGTTTAAACGTGCATTTAGGTTTTAGTTGAGGGAGAGAGGTACTCTTACCCCCAGTGGCGTTGGATATCATTGTGTCCAACTTTTCACCGAAAAGCCGTCCACTGAGGTACGGGAGATGCGTGAGGGACTTCTTTGAGGCCGCATCCGCTTTCCATTCCCGCAGCCAGAGGATACGCCGAATTGTGATGGCGTTCGCTGCTATCCCCGCTACACCTCTTGCGGAGTCCAAGGCTGCATGAAGCATGTAATCTGATACCACTGCTATTTGAATTGCTTGGTCCGACAGCTCTGGATTTGAAGCTTGGAGGCCAGCTTGCAATTTTTTGGCCCAAGCCAGAATGGCCTTGGCCGCCCAAACTGAAGCGAACGCGGGGGCCAGGGAGGCCCCTGCCGCTTCAAAAACTGAACGAGCCATGCGTTCTACCTGCCGGTCTGCTGCGTCCCTGAGGGTTGAGCTATCTGGCAGTGAGAGGAGGGTCTGTGCTGCTAGCCTAGAGACTGGGGGGGTCCACTTCAGGTGGATCTGTCCACTGCTTGGTGTCCTTTTGTGGGAAGGGGTACCTAGCCTCCAAATATTTGCGATTGGTGAATTTCTTCTCAGGCTGCGAAAACTGCTTAGTAAGGATCGCCTGAAATTCCGGGTGGTTAGAGAAGACCTTAGGTGGTTTCAGAACACCTTCAAAGCAAATCTTGTGTTCTGGGGCTTCCGGGGTTGGATTGGAAATGTCCAGCATCCGATGGATGGAAGAGATTATGTCCTCAACCAGCGCTGTATTGCTAGGGGGACAAGGGACCAGAGACCTCTCCGTTTCGTTGTCTGAGTCGGAGTCACAGATGCCTTCCGAATCCTGCGTATCGCTGAGGCGTTCCCTGGTGGGTGAGCTGGGGCGGAGGTCTCCTGTAGTCGGGGGTTGCTGTGGAGATCTGCGTTGTCTGTCTCTGGTAGGGGACGGTCTAGGTGACCTGGAACTACGATGTCTCTCCCTAGAGGGGGATGACCGTGTGCTATGGGATGATGCAGAGGAACGCGACATGTGGGTCCGCTTACGTCTGTGAGAGCCAGAAACGGCCTGTCCCTGAGTGGAGCTGTCCCTTTGCTGGGTAACGCTCATAGCCGAGATATGACCCTGCAGAGCCTGGAGTAATGTGGTTAGGTTATCTATGGACTGCGTCATAGACTGCGACATCTGGGTAGCCCATTCTGGCGTGGTAGCATCCGCTGAAGCATTGGTAGGAGCCTCTTGGGGTTCTGACCCAGTATTCTGGATACAGTCCCGACAGTGGGGGTACGTGCTGCCACTGGGGAGAGTGGTTTGCAGGCTGTGCAGAATGCATAAAAGCAGTCCTGTCTGGTTCTCTTGTACCTTGAGCCTGGCATAGTGCACAGAGCGCGGAAGGGCAGGCTATGGGAAAGCCCTACAGGGGTGGATATGCAGGGGAAACCTATAGGAGAGCCTTACAGGGAATCCGGATTCACAGCCGAGCAAAAAAACCCGAGCTGTGATCTTACCCCACCAGTGTGCCCCTAGGTCCAGTGCCGAAGATCCACAGTCCTGTGCCCCCCGGAGACCGGCTGGCATGGTGCTGCTGATGTCTGCGTCAGAAATGGCCGCAGAGAGGATGAGGAGGGAGAAGGGGGCGGAGAGCTGAGAAAGAGCGCGCAGAGATGTGTAAAAACGCATCCTTTCTGCCTCGATCCGCCCCTTCTATGACACTGTAGAGTGTCATATTTGTCATCCGGGGGGGGGGGGCGCAGAGGAGGCGGCGACCTCAGCTAGGCCAAAGCCGTGGCCTAAATTAGATATCGACGCCCAGGAAGGGCTCCAGGCCGGCGCAGTAGTCCCGGAGGGGGTCGGATCTTAACCGGACCCCCCCGGATTGAAAGGCAGGCTAGCAGTGGGACCACAATCGGAAGCGGGGCCCTGTGATGGGTCCCCCTGAGGCGCTATGTAGCCGGTGCTGCCGCAGACAGGGGCGCAGGGAGCCCTCTCTGTATGTGCCATGCCTGCCCGCACCCCCCCACCCCCGACAGGCGTCCACAGCTGGGCTGGGGTCCCTGGATACAGTGAACTGCAGATTACCGAGGTACAGACCCTACCTGAGGCGTCTCAACCCAATACCCCCAGAGGGGGATTAGGGAGGGTGCCGCTATCACCATCAGGGGGCTTCTTCCTCGCCTCGACCTCAACCCAAGACTAAAAGGAATTGGGGAAGGAGGGGGCTCTCAACTTCGAGCCAGCACCCGCAGGACTGGGGAAGGAGCGACATTGGGAACAGACATCTCTACTTCAACCGGGCACCCCATAATAGGGGGCCAAGGAAGGAGCCATGCCAGGAGTTTCACAGAAGACTTGCTTTTCTTCATCTGTCATCCGGGAAAAAACAGAGTGAAAAAAAAAAAATCTTTAGGTGTGCCTCCTTGCGACACTAAGCAAAAATTGGAGAAGGCTGACGCCGTCCAGGGGTGTATACTGCAGAGGAGGAGCCATAGTTAATCTTTTACAGATTATGCAGTGTCGCCTCCTAGTGGACAGCAGCATAACACCCATGGTTTTGTGTCCCCCAATGAGGCGACAGAGTAAATAATATATACACACACACTGCTCCTCTGCAAATATATATATATATATATACACACCCCCATGGTTCATCTCAATAAAACAGCCCCCCCATCCCCACACTGCCTGTCAAAATGATGCCCTCTTTAGCAATGATATATTTAATGTCCGGCTCCTCCCGACGATCTTGCCCGTGCCTTCCCTGTCTCTGCGGCGCAGGGTGATTATGTCAGTGTGATGACATCATCACTCTGCTGCATATCAGAATGACAGATGCTCCTCTGACCTGGTCTCGGCGCAACGCTGTTTAAATGTATGAGCATCTGAAAGACGTAAATACATTTGAACATCGGAAGGGAGCGGCGTGCTTGCCCATAGAGGGCGCTCTGCGTGCAATAGGTTCACCACCACCATTTACTTCAATGCGCAGTCTGTGTAGTGCAATAAATAAAGAGGTTATGCTACAAAGTACTAAGTTATGTCATCGTAAACAATCTCTATCAAACATTTGCGGTGAACTCACTGAGCTGAACTCTGACTTTTTCTCACGCTGCTGAAGTCACCGCAGTTTAGCCTAGCTGGGAACGTAGCCTAACATGCGGTAACCTCCATGAGGTCACTGCTGCCTCATTAATCAGTGGTTCTCAGCTTGGACAGTGACATCTTGGCACTACAGTTCAGCCTGGCTGGGAACGCAGCTTCACTGACCGGTAGTAACCACGATGATGTCACCACCGGTCACTAACGCTGCGCTTGCAGCAGCTCATTCACCAGTGGTTCTCAGCCTGAACGGTCACATCTTTGCACCATCCAGGTTGAAAACTATTTATCCCCAGACATGGATTACAGCATGGGACAGAACGTCGGATAGGTGAAGAATATGATTGTTTTTTTTTATTATAGGAGACTTCAATGCAATGGGCATTAGGTGAGTATAACTGTTTGTTATTTTTAAATAAAAATTGGAAACGTGTGTTTTGTTTTATTTCTAATAAAAGACTTTATACTTGCTGGGTCTTAATTTACAATACAACTATAGGATTAGTAATGGATAGGTGTCTTATAGATGCCTCTCTGTTACTAAGCTGTAGGCTTTATGTGACCAGACATTACAAAGGTGACATCAACCCCACAAACATTAACCCACTTTCCACTGCTACAGGGTAAGTAGAAAAAGACAGGCAAAAGCACCAGAATTGGTGCAATAAATGTGCCTTTTCTGGGCAGCAGCGGGCCTTTTTTAGGCTGGGGGGGGGGGGGGTCGGTCAATATCCATGGCCCCTTACCAGCCTGAGAATACCAGCCCCCAGCTTTCTGCTTTATCAAGGCTGGTTGTCAAAAATGGGGGTGAGCCCATGCAGTTTTTTTTTTTTCCTAATGATTTATTTAAATAACTTTAAAAAAGTGTGGTAACCTCTCTATTCTTGATAACCAGCCTTGCTGAAGCTGGCAGCTGAGGCTGCAGCAGTCAGTTTCGCCTGGATGTTTATGAAAAAAAAAAAAAAAACAGGGGAACCCACGCCGGTCTATTTATTTATAGCACAGGCGATGGCTGATCATTACTCTCATCAGCCGCTGCCTGCTGTTATTAGCCGCAGCAGGTGTAAGCTGATGAGAGTAGTAGTCCCAACAGCCGCCACCTGTTCTCACTGTTATCAGTTGAATATTACTCAAGTCTCCCCTGCTTACACTGATGTGAATGGTCTTCAGCACCCGGCACTGGGAAACAGTGCTAACTGTACCACTGCTTCCCAGGCGCTGGTACAGGTCACTCTGATGACACACGGATATCATCCATGTCCGGGACGTTTTGCGGCCCATGCTGCTGTTAAAAAACGGGCATGTCAGTGTATTTTGCCCACGGTCCATGCACAGACCCATTCACTTGAATGAGTCTACTTGTGTGTCTCTGGTAAGTGTAAAAACTGTCACCGCAGGAACCAGACACACTGACATCTGAAAGAGCCCTAAGATTTTCTGCTTGTGTGACTTCCCCCATAGCAGTTTTTTTGCAACTTCTTGGCTTGTAAAAGATTGTATCGAATGCCATCTAATATAATCTAGGCAGTTTTTAACCTTTTAAACGCAGAAGTGAGGGGGAGGAAAGGTTGTCTGCTTAGACCTGCACCGATTACAAGAACAGGATCTGCAGAGCTGTGTGAACTGAGCCGCAATTGGACACGTGCGTCACAGCTTTTTCTGGCAGCGTAAAACCACCCTTACTTTCCTGATATTTTGGGAAAACAAAATTGCTTTATTGAAACTCAATAACCAAAGAACATGTTGAACTGCTCAGAACGTATAGAAAAGATCCATTACCATAAAATATTTATTCAAGGCTTACATAGATTATACATTTGATTGAACAGCAACAATGCATGCACATGTATCTCTATACTATGCAAATACACAAACTGGACTATATACGGAATTGGACATTATGCTAACGCCATCAGTAGAGTTGATATATCCTTCCTATAATTTATAAACATCAATGAATGATAAATTATATTCACAGCTTGCACAAATATTCAAAGTTAAAAATCACATGGTTATTACTTCTAAAACTAAGAAATAAAATTTACAGAAGATAGGGAAGTTTGCACACAACATAAGGATATTGTGTTAGTCGTATTCTATAACATCCAGCAGCTTTACAGTTAAAGTGCCCTTGTCTTATGTCCATGAAATGAAAATCCTACAGATCTGATCACATCATTTCTCGACCCACAGCTTCCCAATGGGTTGATCCCTGGCTTCTTTTATGATTGCTTCACTCAATTGCTTTATATCACTGTGCACATCTTCCATACTCTGTGCTGCATCGATGACCTGAAAGGCACAAAAACACCAACCATGAGCATTATTCCGAGATAAATATTTCTTCAGCTTATTCTTCCTATCAAAGTGATGGCAAAGTGACATAAGCTCATCAGACCTTAGGCCAAATTCACACGATGAGTATTTGAGATGTTTTGATGTTGCAGATTGTGTACACCATTTCTGCACCAATTAGCTAAATGAGGTTGTGGTTACTTTACATGCATTTTTTCATGCTGCAGGTTTTGTCTCCTCTTGGTCTGTCATGTTTTAAACAAAACAGCTTTTTTTTCTTAAACTTCATAGCTTAGTTTTGATATCAAATCAATGATGAACTCCTGCTGATTACATGCAGGTTTTCCTCATCTCAAATCAAGTCTGTAGGGAAAATCTGTAAATAAACACGTTACCACAAAAAAAACTAACAAGTAGTTTTCAAGAATGCTAGGCAGGTCAGCTTACGCTACTTAAAAAAAACAAACATTGTGGCATGAGATTTCTATAAATACCAGATACTTTGCTGGAATTGTAACAACCTGCATTTTTTGTGGAGCGGATTTTCTGCTGTATATTTGCTTGTGAAAAATCTGCCTTTTAAAGTACATGAAATTTAAACAAAACAAAAAAAATAAATAAATCATGCTGCGAAATAAATCCACAACACATAAATTAACAAGCTGCTGGTTTGAAATCCACAGCCTGTCAATTATCAAGGCGGATGTGGGTGCAAGTTTCACCCCTTCGGCTTTCCCACACCTTTCACCCAATAATATCTGCAGCAGTAAATACCTCTCAAAGTATAAATGCAGGACTTCCGCAATAAATGCATTTTGGGGCAACCTAGCCTGGTAAGTCACCATGATCCATTTATGGTTGGTGGAATCATTCACAATATATTCAGCAGATCATCACTGCTTCCATTTTATATGGCATCCACATGTAATTGCTCCAAATATCCTAGATTACATTGCCATATTTAGATCAATTCTCCCCCAGAAGAGATCTAAAGGCCCGGGTACACATAACGATGTCCTAGCGATCGCACCAACAATCCAACATGGATGGGATCGCTGGGACATAGTTAGACAGCCCCTCCAGCGATCAGGACCAGTGAGCAAGCTGGTATCTAAAGTAAACAGCAGGTATCCAAGAGCCGCGTGGCTCTTAGAAACTCATTGTTTACCTTAGATACCAGCGTGCAGAATCACTGATCATTCGCCTCCCGCTGCCACACGCTGCGATGCGTGCTGGCCAGCGGGAGACCAGCAATCAAAAAATGGCCCAGGACGATCCTGCACGATCAGCGATACCCAGCAGGGGGGCCGGTCACTGATGTGTGTCACACACAGCGATGTCGCTGTGACGTCACAAAGTCAGCGATCTCACTGAGTGTGACGGGGCCTTAACACTTATTCTTGAAAGCCAAGAAAACACAACTGTGACTATAATGAGGCAGAAATTAGGATAACTGTAACAGGTCCAAGACACATCAGCACACTGCAACTAATGAATAGAAAAACTCCAATATTGCTGCAAACAATTAAAAAGGTACTTACTAAGTACTCTTATGTTTTCAACAATATTAGAGTTTAATTATAACCACATACGGTTTTAATTGTGAGCTATACTTGATTTCCTTTTCACTCCCCATTCACACGAAGCTGGCAAATAGGTAAAACATTAGCAATAGGGACCAGCCATATGAAGAGGTCACCTTGACATGGTTGGATGGCTTTTGCACTCTTTGATCAAAAACCGCTGACTAAATACCTTTAAATTTTTAACATTTGCAGCAATATTGGAGCTCATGTACTCATTAGTAGCAGTGTGCTGACGCATGAAAAAATCAACGTATTTTGTATGCATACACTCCCATTTTAGTGAATTGAGTGAAATCTACAACCAGCCAGCAACAGACCCATCATTAAGTCATACAAATATACACACACAGACCAAAAATACACATTCATATTTCTGTGAACCCAGCAGTAACAAGGCAAGTGTCTTGAGGGTTGAGGATTTTCACTTGCACCATTTTGGGTGTACACGTTAGATGTATAATGTGGATAAGTTTCCTTCACCTTCCAGTTCAGAGATTTGTCTTCCATTAGTTCAGCATAGCGCTTTTGCACCTTTTGCTGAAAGGCACTGGTCTCATAACGTTCATTTCCAAACTCCCCACGTTTAGATGCTGCCTCAGGAGTTATGTTCAAAAAGAGGACAAGATCTGGTTTCGGAAGGCCAACATCAGGCTGCTTACACCAATGTAAAGAAAAATTCTGAAATAAAAGGATGAAAGAAAAGCTCAACATTTTGCTACAAAAATATCAACAAGCTAATATTGCAATTCGTGACAGCTTACTTTGAAGCAATAATCCAATAAATCTTTAGAGACCAAAAGAAAATATTCTCAAAGGTTATTTTCAACTACAAAATCATATAAACAAAGATTGTGAGAAAACGTAGCAAAGAAATTTCTATTAGGCTGGGTTCACATTTTATAGCAGTCTGTTTTTGGAGGTGCATTGAGTTGCAGGGTGGTGTGCTGGTAAAAGGGGGGGGGAAATCTCTTTTAAATCTTCTGCCTGAGCGAGTTGAGCGTGACCTGGGCGTAAGTGTGAACTGTGGTAAGTGTGTGACTTGTGATTCAGTAACTTTGGATTCAGGGAGTTTCCAAGGGAGGTATTACTGAATTGCTGTTATATTTTATTAATACTTTATTTTTGCTCATCTTTTCTGTCTGGTGCAATCCCCATTAGGATGTGCTCCACTATTGCCAATGCCATCCAGTGCACGTCTTGCCGCATGTATGAAATCCTTGAACAGCCGGTCGAGGGTGCATACTGCTGTGCGAGATGTGAGCATGTTATGCATTTGGAAGCCCCGATACTGGATCTAAATGTGCAGCTGGCAACACTGAGATCCATAGACAATATAGAAAGGAGTCTTCTGCTCACTGAGCAGACGCTCAATGGGATAGATGAGGGGGGGGATGCAGGACAATGATGCAGCTAGTTTGGTGACAGTTTGAAGGCGTGGTAGAGGGAAGAGCGCCAGGGAGGCTAGTCCTGATCTGGCACACCCCAATAAGTTTGCTAAGTTGGCAGATGAGGGGAGTGTTAGTGCAGGAGTAGCACTGCTGCAGCAAGGCATGTCCTCTGAAAGCCGGAGGAGTGCCTGCTCCAGTAAGGGGGGGAAAATAGGAGAGCAGGGCAGGCCAGACAGGTTCTGGTAGTGGGGGACTCTATTAGGGGAACAGATAGGGCAATCTGTCTCAAAGACAGGGATCGAACGGTGTGCCGCCTACCTGGCGCTCGAGTCCGACACATCGCTGATCGGGTTGACAGATTACTGGGAGGGGCTGGTGAGGATTCAGCGGTCATGGTGCACATTGACACAAATGACAAAGTTAGATAGGTGGAAGGTCCTTAAAGATGATTCCGGGGAATTAGGCTGCAAGCTTAAAGCAAGGACCTCCAAGGTGGTATTTTCGGAAATACTTCCTGTACCACGCCAGAGAGGCAACGGGAGATTAGGGAGGTTAATAAGTGGCTCAGGAATTGGTGTAGGAAGGAGGGGTTTGGGTTCCTGCAGAACTGGGCCGACTTCTCAGTTGGCTACAGGTTCTACACTAGGGACGGGCTGCACCTCAATGGGGAGGGCGCAGCTGTGATGGGGGAAAAAATGGCTAGAAGGTTGGAGGAGTGTTTAAAGGGAATCTGTCACCCCTTTTTTGAGATATCATATAATGATATCATTCAATTGTGTCACATAAGGATTCTCTTAGTACTTTTGCTTCCCCCTTACCCCACATCTTTCATGCATAAATACCTTTTTTATATCGGTTCAGATGTATGTAAACTGCCGCTGTCCGGTCCGATGGGCGGAGCTTATTTACAAGAAGAAATGCGTAGAGCAAGACAGGGAGGGGGGGGGGGGGGGGGCAGGTGAATAAGCCCCGCCCAGCGGCGATTTACATGCATCTGAACCGATATAAAAAAGGTATTTATGCATGAAAGGTGTGGGGTCAGGGGGACGCAAAAGTACTAAGAGAATCCTTATGTGACACAATTGAATGATATCATTATATGATATCTCAAAAAAGGGGTGACAGATTCCCTTTAAACTAGGGACGGGGGTGTGTGTGTGTGTGTGTGTGTGTGTGTGTGTGTGTGTGTGTGTGTATTCCTTTTATAGGAGGGGAAGACAGTGCAGATAGAGACCTGGGCACAAATAATGAAATTGGGGGTGGCATGGGGGGGGGGGGTGTTAAAACAGTTAATAATTTAAGAAAGAATAGAGGTACAGAGAGATACATAAAGTGCATGTATACTAGTGCCAGAAGCCTCGCCAACAAAATGGAGGAATTAGAATTAATTTTGTTGGAACATAATTATGACATGGTGGGGATATCTGAGACATGGCTGGACAAGAGCCATGACTGGGCGGTTAATTTACAGGGCTATAGTCTGTTCAGAAATGACCGTACAAACAAGCGAGGGGGAGGTGTGTGTTTATATGTAAAATCATCCTTAAAACCCATCCTGCGTGATAATATATATGAATCTAATGAAAATGTAGAGTCCCTGTGGGTAGAGATAAGGGGAGGGGGGAAAAAATAATAAATTACTGCTGGGGTTTGTTATAAGTCACCAAAAATAATGGAAGCAACAGAGAATATCCTCATCAAGCAAATAGATGAAGCAGCGACTCAAGGAGAAGTTATTATGGGGAACTTCAACTACCCTGAAATACATTGGGGAACCGAAACCTGCAGTTCCAGCAAAGGTAATAGGCTTTTGACAACTATGAGAGACAATTACCTTTCACAACTGGTTCAGGACCCAACAAGAGGGGGCACTGCTAGACCTAATATTAACCAACAGGCCAGACTGCATATCAAATATAAGGGTTGAGGGTCACTTGGGTAATAGTGATCACAAGTGATCAGGTGTCCTTTAATAAGATGTGTAGTAGGGGGTTACAAGGACACTAAACTTCAGGAAAGCAAATTTCCAATGGATGAGAGATGATCTTGGCGCAGTTAACTGGGACGATATCCCGAGACATAAAAATACACAAAGAAAATGGGAGACGTTTATTAGCATCCTGAATAGAACCTGTGCACAATATATACCGTATGGGAATAAACATGCTAGAAATAGGAGGAAACCACTATGGCTAAATAGAGCTGTAAGGGGTGCAATAAGTGACAAAAATAAAGCATTTAGAGAATTAAAGCAAGTAGGTAGCGATGAGGCTTTAAATAAATACCGAAGATTAAATAAATTCTGTAAAAAGCAAATCAAGATAGCAAAGACTGAGACAGAGACTCATTGCCAGAGAAAGTAAAAATAATCCCAAAATAATCTTTAACTACATAAATAGTAAGAAACTAAAAAAACAGGATTTTTGGGTTGCTTACCGTAAAATCTGTTTGTTTCTCGGAGCCTTCATTGGGGGACACAGAGACCATGGGTGTATGCTGCTGCCACTAGGAGGCTGACACTATGCACAAAAAAAGGTTAGCTCCTCCTCCGCAGTGTACACCCCACCGACCGGCAGGCGAATTCCTCAGTTAGTGAGAAAGCAGTAGGAGAAGTAACAGAATAGATTGAGAACAAACAACTCAACTGTAACCAACAAACAACATAAGAACAGGAGTTGTAGAACATGGGAGGGTGCTGTGTCCCCCAATGAAGGCTCCGAGAAACAGATTTTACAGTAAGCAACCCAAAAATCCTGTTTTCTCGTTCGCCTTATTGGGGGACACAGACCATGGGACGTCCCAAAGCAGTCCCTGGGGTGGGAAACAAACTTCCATCAGGCCAGTGGACTCACCACCGCAGCCTGCAGAATCCTTCTACCTAGGCTGGCGTCCGCCGAAGCGTAGGTGTGGACTCTGTAGAATTTCACAAACGTGTGAACCGAAGACCACGTTGCAGCTTTGCAAAGCTGCAGCGCGGAAGCTCTGTGGTGCACCGCCCAGGAGGCACCCACCGCCCGGGTAGAGTGCGCTCTGATCCCTGGAGGAGCCACTCGATGCTTGACCCGGTATGCCTCCAAAATTGCCGATCTGATCCAACGAGCAATAGTGGCCTTTGAGGCTGGGTGCCCTTTTCTCGCCCGGGTGCCCTTTTCTCGCCCCATCAGGAATGATGAATAGAGAGTCCGACTTTCGCAAGGACGTCGTCCTAGCTAGATAGACTCTCAATGCCCTGACTAGGTCCAGCTTGTTCAAGGACCTCTCCCGAGGATGAGCTGGACTCGGACAGAAGGATGGCAGAACAATGTCCTCGTTGAGGTGAAACGAGGATACCACCTTCGGAAGAAAAGAGGGCGGAGGCCGCAGAACTACCTTGTCCTGATGAAGCACCAAAAAGGGAGAGCGGCAAGAAAGAGCCGCCAATTCCGACACCCGCCGGATGGAAGTAATGGCCACCAGAAAGGCCACTTTCCAAGAGAGGAAAGAAAGGGGAACGTCCCTGAGCGGTTCAAAAGGAGAACCTTGCAGAACCTCAAGGACCAGGTTAAGGTCCCAAGGATCCACGGGAGTACGGTACGGAGGAACCGTGTGGGCCACCCCCTGAAGAAAGGTTTTGACCTGGGGCCGGGAGGCCAGCGTCCTCTGAAATAAAACGGACAGAGCCGAAACTTGACCCTTCAAAGAACTGAGGGCAAGCCCCGCATCCAGCCCTGCCTGAAGGAACGCCAGAACAGAAGGGAGTGAAAAAATCATGGGCGCGACGTCATTGGTTTCACACCAGGAGAAATAGGCTTTCCAAGTACGATAATAGATCTTGGAAGAAGGCGGCTTTCTGGCACGGATCATGGTATGAATTACTCGATCGGAGAATCCTGCCCGTTTCAAAACCTCGGTCTCAACAGCCACGCCGTTAAATTGAGCGACCGAGAATTGGGGTGGCAAATCGGGCCTTGAGACAGCAGATCTGCCCTGTCGGGAAGATGCCAGGGGGCGTCCGCGAGAAGGTTGACAATGTCCACGAACCAAGACCTTCTGGGCCAATTTGGGGCAATGAGGATGACTGGGATCCCTTCTGCTTTGATTTTCTTCAACAACTTGGGAAGAAGAGGCAGGGGAGGGAACAGGTAGGGGAGCTTGAACTGCGACCAGGGAACGGCCAGAGCGTCGGCGCCCACCGCCAGAGGATCCCGGGACCTGGAGACAAACTGAGGGACTTTTCTGTTGAGGCGAGACGCCAGCAGGTCTACGTCCGGGGTTCCCCACCGACGGCAGAGCAGGTGAAACACCTCCGGATGTAGGGACCATTCTCCCGCTGCGAGACCCTCGGGACTGAGAAAGTCGGTGGCCAAGTTGTCCACGCCGGGAATATGAACCGCGGAAATCGTAGGAACAGATATCTCTGCCCATTGAAGAATTCTGGACACCTCCGCCAGGGCCGAGACACTCCGTGTCCCTCCCTGGCGGTTGATATATGCCACCGCTGTGGCATTGTCTGTCTGAATCCTGATCGGCAGACCCTTGAGGCACCTTTCCCAGTGGACGAGAGCCAGATGAATCGCTCGTATCTCTAGGACATTTATTGGCAGAGCGGATTCCTGAGCCGACCATCGACCCTGAACAGTGTGATTGCGGAACACTGCCCCCCAGCCGAGGAGGCTGGCATCCGTCGTGACAATCTGCCAGTGGACGGGAAGAAAGGATCGACCCAAGAGAATGAGGGGAGACGTCAACCACCAGTTGAGAGACTGCTTGATCCGGCATGAAAGACGAACAGGACGATCCAGAGATAGAGCCGACCTGTTCCACCTGGACAGAATGGCCTGCTGAAGGGGTCTGGCGTGAAATTGGGCAAAGGGAACTGCCTCATTCGCCGCCACCATCTTCCCCAGGACCCTCATGGCTGTCCGGAGGGACGGAGATCGCGCGCACTGCAATGATCGCACACCCTGCTGCAGGGAAAGAATCTTCTCTTGTGGGAGAAAGACCCTTGACCAACGAGTGTCGAACAGAAGGCCCAGAAACACAAGGCGTTGAGTCGGGACCAGACAGGATTTTTTTCCTGTTGACGATCCACCCAAAACTGGACAGGGTGTCTAGAACGATCGTCAAACTTAGGTGGGCCTGTTGAAAGGAGGGAGCTTTGATCAGAATGTCGTCGAGGTACGGAAAAAGAACGAGACCTCTGATCCTCAACAGGGCCATCAACGCAGTCATAATCTTCGTGAAGACTCTGGGAGCGGTGGCGCGCCCGAAAGGCAGCGCGACAAACTGGTAATGTTCGTGGCGAACCGCAAACTGCAGGAACTTCTGATGTCTGGGAAACATGGGCACATGTAGATAGGCATCCTGAATGTCTATCGAACACAGGAATTCCTGCTCCTCCATGGAAGCGATGACCGAGCGAGCCGACTCCATCCTGAAATGTCGAAGGCGGACTCTCTTGTTGAGTAGCTTGAGATCTAAGATGGGTCGGACTGCCCCGTTCTTTTTCGGCACCACAAACAGGTTCGAATAAAACCCTGTGAATCGTTCGGATTCGGGAACGGGCACAATTACCCCGGAACTGAGAAGAGAGGCGATGGCCGAAACAAATCCCGGGATTAAGGCCGGATCTCTTGGCGGATGGGATTGGAAGAAACGATCCCGTGGCAGAGAAAGGAAACTCGATCTTGTATCCTGTCGACACAACGTCCCTGACCCAAGCGTCCTCCACTGAGGCGAGCCAGACGTCGCTGAAGAAAAGGAGTCGACCTCCCAACTGAAAAGGACCCCTTGGAGACGGACGATAGTCATGCAGAAGTAGACCGTCCAGATCTAGATCTGGATGATCGGCCCTGGGAAGAGTGCGACCGCCATGACGGAGTGGGTCTGAAAGAAATCTTCTTCCTTTCCTGGCGAGCTTGTGGTCTTTGCTGGTTGGAAGGGTTTTCCGCCGTTTCATTGAAACGGCGGAAAGTCCGAAAGGGACGAAACTGGCGCCTTGGAGGAGGTCTGCGAGGCTAGGATTGAGGGAGAAGAGAACTCGTCCCCCCCGGTAGCGTCCTTAATAATCTGGTCCAATTGGGACCCAAAGAGGCGCACTCCCTGAAAAGGCATATTAGTCAGAGACTTTTTAGAGGACAAGTCCGCCTGCCAGGCCTTGAGCCAAATTGTACGTCGGATCGCCACGACGTTGCTTGACGCCTGAACCGCGCAGGAGGCGGCATCCAGGGAAGCAGAAAGCAGATAATCCCCCGCATGGGAAATCTGATTGGCGAGATCTGCCAGGTGCTCGGGTTGAGCTTTATCCAGGATGCCCTGACGAAGATCCTCTGCCCAAGTAGCTACGGCCTTTGCTGCCCAAGATGAAGCAAAGACTGGACATACCGCCGCTGATGCCGCTTCAAAGGCAGACTTTGCTAGAGATTCTATGATCCTGTCGTTAGAATCTTTCAGAGACGCCACACCCGACAACGGGAGAACCGTGTTGGTAGAAAGTCTGGACACGGGAGGGTCCACTGAGGGAGAAGCGGACCAGTTATCCAAGAGCTCTTTAGCAAACGGATAGAGCACGCCGAGACGCTTTCCTCTTTGAAAGCGTCTGGTCGGATCTTCCCTCTCCTTGGTAAAAATCTTTCCAAACTCTGAATGGAAGGGAAACACCCTGGATGGCGTTTCCGCCCGTCTGAACGAAACCTCCTGATCTGAGGATTTCGCAGGGGCGTCAGTGATGTCGAAGGTATGGTGAATCGCGGCAATGAGGTTCTGCACCGTAACCGTCATGCTCGCATCCTGGTCCGAATCCAGCTCTAAAACCCCTTCAGATTCCGAAAGCGCTTCGCCTGACTCGGGAGACGAGGCCCGAGAGGGAGACTGCTGGGGACCGTGGGGTGAGGTAGGACGAGGAGAAGACTCCGCCTGGAGATCCTGCCTGGGCCTCTTGCGACTGACGCTGGCTGGCTCAGATGGGACGTCCTGAGACGTGCTGGGTCCCGCCAAAGCTCCCAAGGGCAACTTATCCAGAACGGCTACTAGGGACTGAGACACCTTGGTGAGGTCTGCCACCGACAGTGATAGAGAGGAGGCCCAGCCCGGCATGGGGGGGCTCACTCACCACTGGAGTTATGGATGGCTCCTGAGCGGCGTCGGGCTGAATTGGATTGCTACAGTCCAGGCAGAGGGGAGTGGACTGACCTGAGGGAAGTTTGCGATTGCAGGACGAGCAGGCAAAGAACTTCACTAGCGTGCTAGGGGGAGCCGCAGAGCGGGTACGATCAGACTTAGCGTTAGACATAGTGAAAAATGAGGCAGTGCCAGCCGGTTGGGGGACAGAAGGCAGAGAAGGGCGTCAGTCTGCAAATGCAGAGCTACTCACGGTCCGGTGTCCCAAGAAGGTGACGCTGTCTGATCTGTCTGCAGGATGCGCCAGGCCAAACCGGCTGAAACAGAACCAAGTGGACGATATTCGGCAGGGAATGAGGTCCGGCTGGCAGGCTGAAAAGATGGCGACCCCCGGAGGAAAGAGCGTGCTCCCAGAGAAGGAAGAAGGGAGGAGCTCGCCGCAGAGATCCCCTCAGCACCGCCCGCCGACCAATGGCAGGCTGGTGCAAGGAAAGGGGGCTGGGAGGGCCTAAGACGGGCGGGAGAAAAGCCCGCTTAGAAGAAAGGGGCAGGGGGCGTGGCCGCGACGCAGAGGGAGGCCCGAAAGAAGCCAGGGCCTAAATTAATAGCGCCGGCCGCCTGTCAGCAGGGGTCGGCGCGGAAGCGAGCCGCAACACCGGCCCACGTCCCTGCCCAGAGCTACCCGACTCCTGCGCCACCCCTGCCGAGATGGAAAAAGGGAGGGGGAGAAGCGCAGAACGAGGCCCGTGAAAACCCGGGGCCTGCATGGATGCGGAGACCGTGGGGGGATGCGGGTTGCGCAAGGACCCTAACGTGGTCCCCCTGGCGACCGCTCCAAGAGAAAACGCCGGGGGACCGCCTAGACTGAGGGGGAGGTACCTGAAAATCCCACGCTGTCTGTCTCTATGAAATCCGCGCCTCATCCAAACTTCAGGCTCTGGTAGGCGAGAGGGTGGGAGGCGGGGGGGCAAGGACCGTCAGTGCGGCTGGCACCTACTTGTGCGAGGCTCCTGGTCCTGCTCCGGAGACCTATGAGGATACGGGGTGGCAGTACACGCCGTACTCATAGTCTCTTTGTGGGAGTACGGATGTGACTGTTCACTCCGTATCCCTCCGGAACCTGTAAAGAAACGACGCACACTGAGGTAGATATGGGTCTAATAAAAGACCCGTGTCCACCTCCTACTGACACTAAGCTAAACTGGGGAATTCGCCTGCCGGTCGGTGGGGTGTACACTGCGGAGGAGGAGCCAACTTTTTTTGTGCATAGTGTCAGCCTCCTAGTGGCAGCAGCATACACCCATGGTCTCTGTGTCCCCCAATAAGGTGAACGAGAAATGATAGTGTTGGCCCCTTAAAAATAGTCTGGGCGAAATGGTGGATAGGGATGAGGAAAAAGCCAATATGCTAAGTGACTTTTTTTTCAACAGTATTTACACAAGAAAATCCCATAACGGATAACGCCTCTTTCACACATCAGTTTTTTGCCGTCAGGCGCGATCCAGCTCTTTTGCCGAAAACCGGATCCGGCGAAATGCAATGCCGGATCCGGTTTCTCACCCATTGAATTGCATTAGCGCCGGATGGCCATGCGTTTCGTCCGGATCCGGCAAACTGTTGCAATCCGGCGTCTGGAAAAAACGTCTACTGCAACGGTTTTTTGTCTCCGGCGAAAAAGCCGGACTCGCCGGATTCGGTGCGTCCGGCTTTTTCACACAATGAAAGTCTATGAGCGCCGCAATGTGCCGGATCCGGCAAACGCCGGATCCGGTGGCTGGACCCGGTTTTTTGTGTCTGAGCATGCTCAGTAGCCCTGCCCACAGTACACATATAAAACCATGACAGTGGGACCCTCAGTCACACCCAACATGCCACCCAAGACAGCAACCAGCCGCAGGAGAAGGCAGCAGACAACTGGACCACCACCACCACCACGACCCCAAATGGAGCGTGACCAGGCAGAACAACCTGAGGGGAGTCTACCAGCAGATGACAGATGGTAATTATCAAATCCCCCATTCCTCAAAACTAGGGCCATGGAATATCAAGATATTCATTGGCCCTTTGTTTCTCTTTATTCAACAGCAGCCCAAGAGATGCCACAGCAGCAGCAGTAGCAGCACTGGCGGCAGCAGCACCACCACCCACAGGAGTGGAGTCTGGCCAGCAGGAGGACAGCACATCTTCTGGGAGCCCTCCCTTGCATCGTCAGCGTTTGACGGTAAGTTCTTATTTCCAAAATCCATCATCTCTGTAATATATGTTTATTCATTGGCTTTTATTTCAAAACAGGAATCACAAGCTGAAGAGGAGCTCCCAGAAAAAGAAGGAAGGGGTGGACAGACACCTGGAGTGGGCTCACAATTGGTAAGTTTTTTCATCAAACGCAGAAACACAACATCACACTACACACAACACATAGAAAACAATGTACCGCAGACATCACACAGCAAACAAATATGCCAACATCCAAACACATAAGTTTTTTTTCTTTTCTTCTCTAGTCTTCCCAATCTGGTGCTCGGCCAAGAGGTCCTCGCAGTGCCTCCCAGGGTCGTCGGCGACAGCAACGAGGCGGTCACCAGCGTGTAAGTATAATATTTTTGTTAATTTTTTGTACACTTTTTATTTCATGTAGTGTGGTGCCTAATTTTGCTATTTTTCTCTTTTACTTTAACAGCCTTCACAGCGTGCTCCCGACTCTGACGGGGAGGATGGAGGAATCGATGTGGACCAGCTAATCGATCTCGTCAGAGAAAGGGAGCCGCTATGGAATATGGCTGACCGCCGCCATGCTGACCTGATAGTTACCCGACGGCTCTGGGAGGAAATCTGTTCGCTCCTTGTGGACCACTGGGAGGACCTCGATGCTCGGGCCCAGATTAAAGAGCGTAAGTATATACAGTACCGGTTGCTTGATGTAAACCAGTGTTTCCCGAACTCCAGTCCTCGTGGTCCCCATGGATCATGTGTTCAGGATTTCTATTTACTATGGAAATCCTGAAAACATGACCCCTGGGGACCACGAGGACTGGAGTTTGGGAAACACTGATGTTGTATACTAACCACTTTGTCCTTTCTCTTTTCAGGGGAGAGAATTGTGAAGCGGTGGCGGTCTGTGAGGGATCGTTTCAAGAAGGAGTTCAATAAAGAGATGCGGGCCCCGAGTGGATCTGGAAGACGCAGGAGCAAGTACGCACGAGCCCTGTCGTTCCTCCGGGATACAATGGTCACCAGAAGGTAAATATTACACACCACATGTAAAAAAAATGTTTAGATGTAAAAAAAATTTTTCCAGCCAGGGCCATGCCATATCACTATTTTAATTGTTTTTTTTCTCTTTATTCCACAGCACGGTGAGCAGCACTCGGGGGCCTGCACGGTTGGACCCTTCTGAGGCGATCCCTGAGGAGACCGTCACCGAGGGACACTTCGACCGCCCCAGTACATCTGCACCTTCCCACACATTCGACCCATCTGTCCCATCCACCAGCGCAGGAGCATCGTGGCCGACTACATTAGAGGGAGCTGCTGGTGAGGAGATCGCTTTCCCTTTACCCCACCCTTCTGCCCCTGCCACCTCTAGTACACCTGCGGGTACTGGGCGGCAGCGGCAGAGGGGTCAGGAAAAGACTTATGCGCCAGAGTTCTTGCATCTGAATGAATTTTTCCAGAACTGTCTAAAAGTCTTGTCATAGCAAATCTCCACAGGCTTTCAGCAGATCAACTCCGGCATTCTGGAGTTAAAGACACTTCTGCAAACCATGCATTCAGAAGCAAGATCTTCGCCAAACCACACCTTTTTCAGGTCTGTGGTGGAGCGCATGACAACGCTATCTCCTACCCAGCAGATGCATGTAATGCATTCATGCCACGGTGCTCTCCAGCACGTTACCTCCCAACCTCCTCCTCCCACTCCAGTAGTTCCTCCACCTGCACCCCCTCCACCCACTTTCCATCCTCCCCCTCCTATTACATACCAGCAACCTGCCCCGTACCAGTTTCCATCCACATCATCTGCTCCTACAGTCCCTGCCCAATCCTCCACTCCACCACCCACCACCAGTTCTGCCTCCCACATATCCACCCATTCTGTATCTTTTTCCACACCTTCACCTCTTAGTGTTTCTTCCCCACCACGATCCCAGTCCTCTCTCCACACTCCCAGTGTCGAAGTGTCCCGCAGCCCCTCCAGCAGTATTTCCACCCCACAGTACACAAATTTATAAATGTGTGTATTTTAATAAAAATGACAAGTTTTATGGTTTAAAAACTTTATTAAAAGTTTATTTAAATAAAAAAACAGTTTAATAAAAAAAACAAAAAACTTTCAATAAAAGTTAAATATTGGTTTTACACTGGTTGTCTGTCATTTTTCTGCGGCGAAAGATGGTAAAAAAAAAAAAAAAAAAAGATTAAACACTGGGTATTTAAAAGGTAAAAAGGTTTACAAAACCAGGTATATAACTGTGGGTAAAAGGTAAATAAATTTTACCTTTTTGCCACAGTTGTGTTCCTGGTTGTGTTTGAAGCAAAGTATTTCACCTAAAAAGTTGTGTATATTGTTGGGGATTTCCTAACAATGTACACAACTTTTGTTAAAAGGTGAATTACTTTGCATAAAACACAACCAGGTACACACCTGTGGCCTAAAGGTAAAAATAGTAAAACCATGACAAGGTAGCCAACTTTGGTTGGCAAAGGTATATACTGTTGGTACAGAAGGTACACAAATCTTTCACACTGTCATCCTGCCAGTGTACTCTGCCTTCAGGTGACAAAGCATTGTGCAAAATTGTCCCTCATTACTGAAACCATCACAGAACTTCTAGTGGTAATGTTCTGGTAATCTTGCAAGGTGGTTTCTTCAGAGGTGTCCTCAATGCAAATGGGTTCCTTGCAGTTAACAAAATTGTGGAGTACCACGCAAGCTTTGATCACCTCGTCAACAGTTTCTGTCTTGAGGTTGATCGCAGTCAATAGGACCCGCCATTTGGCTGTCAGAATACCAAAGGCACATTCAACCATTCTTCTTGCTCTTGTGAGGCGGTAATTAAAAAGGAGATTTTTGTGTACTCACCGTAAAATCTCTTTCTCTTAGCCTTTAATTGGGGGACACAGAACCTTGGTGTTATGCTGCTGTCCACTAGGAGGCGACACTATGCATAATCTGAAAAAAGATTAACTTTGGCTCCTCCTCTGCAGTATACACCCCTGGACGGCATCAGCCTTCTCCAGTTTTGTGCCAAAGCATAAGGAGGAACGTAACCAAATAACATAACCATGCCTGTAAGAAGGCTACTATGTACGAGCTCAAGAACAATATGAGAACTCAACAGGAAACAACGACCCGTAAGGGCAACAGGGTGGGAGCTGTGTCCCCCAATTAAAGGCTAAGAGAAAGAGATTTTACGGTGAGTACACAAAAATCTCCTTTACTCTGTCGCCTAATTGGGGGACACAGAACCTTGGGACGTCCCAAAGCAGTCCCTGGGTGGGAAGCAGTGGACGAATATTGTGCTGACAGTCCCCTAGACTTGGGGTACTGCCGCCTGCAGAACCAGTCTACCCAGGCTCGCATCCGCTGAGGACTGGGTATGAACACTGTAGTGTTTCGTAAACGTGTGTAGGCTAGTCCAAGTGGCCGCCTTGCACACTTGTTGTGCCGAAGCCTGATGCCGAATGGCCCAGGAGGCCCCTACTGCCCGTGTAGAGTGTGCCGTGATACCGGCCGGAAGAGGGGAACTGTTAAGTCGGTAGGCCTCATGTATGGTGGACTTGATCCACCTGGCAAGGGTAGCCTTGGAAGCCGGCAACCCCTTGCGACTACCTTCAGGAAGAATGAAGAGGGAATCGGATTTCCGGAAAGGTGCAGTCCTGGACACGTAAATCCGCAATGCCCTGACTAGGTCAAGCGTATGCAGAGCCTTCTCCACTCTATGTACCAGAACCGGGCAAAGGGAAGGCAGTGAAATCTCTTCGTTAAGGTGAAAGTTGGACACAACCTTCGGAAGGAAGGATGGTACCGTGCGGAGAACCACCTTGTCCTGGTGAAAGGCTAGGAAAGGTCGTCTGCAGGAAAGTGCTGACAATTCCGACACTCTGCGTAACGAGGTGATAGCCACTAGAAAAACCACTTTCTGAGACAGAATGGAGAGTAAAACTTCTCTAAGAGGATCGAAGGGTGGAGCTTGCAATGCTGTCAGGACCAGATTGAGGTCCCACGTATCCATCGGACGTTTGTAGGGAGGAACCAATCGGGAAACTCCCTGGATGAAAGTCCTTACTTGCGGTTTAATAGCAATGCGCTTTTGAAAAAGGACTGAAAGCGCCGACACCTGACTCTTAAGCGAACTTAAGGATAGCTTGGCATCTAGGCCCGATTGAAGAAAACCTAGTACCTTCGGGAGGTAATAAGGGAGTGGGACTTGTCCATGAGATTCGCACCAAGAAAAGAAGGCTCTCCAGGTACGATAATAGAGCTTGGCAGAGGCAGGCTTCCTTGCCCTGATCATAGTTGCAATGACTGCCGGTGAAAAACCTGCCTGGGTTAGAATCCAGGTTTCAAGGGCCATGCCATCAAATTGAGGGCCCCTGAATTCTGGTGGAAGAACGGACCTTGAGACAGAAGGTCGTGGCGGTCGGGTAGACGCCAGGGGGCGTCTGCCGTAAGTTGGACGATGTCGGCGTACCAAATACGTCTGGGCCAGTCTGGCGCGATGAGGATGGTCGGAACTCCCTCTTGCTTGACCTTCCTCACGACCCTGGCTATTAGGGGGAGGGGTGGAAAAATGTACAGGAGTCGGAACTGGGACCAGTCCTGGACCAGGGCATCCGCTCCGAGCGACCGCGGGTCGTGTGTCCTGGCCATGAAATTGGGAACCTTGGCATGGAGATGGGATGCCATTAGGTCCACATCCGGGGTTCCCCATCGTTGACAGATCTGGTAAAAAAATCTCGGGATGGAGAGACCACTCCCCCGAGTCCATTCCTTGCCTGCTGAGGAAGTCGGCTTCCCAGTTTTCTACACCCGGAATGTGTACCGCAGAAAGAACCGACCTTGTGTCTTCCGCCCAGCGGAGGATATGAGCCACTTCTCTCATTGCCTGGGCGCTGCGGGTCCCGCCTTGGTGATTCACGTATGCCACAGCCGTGGCATTGTCCGACTGTATCCGTATGTGCGAGGCTGCCAGCAAGTGATGAAAGGCTCTCAGTGCCAAGAGAATGGCCCTGATTTCCAGAACATTGATGGGCAATGTCACTTCCCTCGGTGACCACTTGCCCTGTGCCCTGTGATGTAGGTGTACCGCCCCCCAGCCTGTCAGGCTTGCATCGGTAGTCAGGATCTTCCATTGTCCTGAGAGGAATGGCTTCCCTCGTGTAAGCGAGGTTGGTTTGAGCCACCAGTGCAGGGACCTCCTGGTCGATGAAGTCAACCTGAACTCCCTGTCGAGGGAGAAGGGGTTCCTGTCCCAAGATCTGAGTATGGCTAGCTGAAGGACCCTGAGGTGAAACTGGGCAAATGGCAATGCCTCTATTGCTGCTGCCATCCTGCCGAGGATTCTCATGGCAAACCGGAGAGATCGAGGAGGACTGCGAAGGAGTGTGCGAACTCCCAGACGGATGGCCAGTGTCTTGTCCTTGGGAAGGAGCACCAGGCCCCTGGTGGTGTCGAATACCATTCCCAGGAATGTTAGAGTCCGAGTTGGGATGGTCGACGATTTCTGTAGGTTGACTAGCCATCCCAGGCGACTCAGAGTGTCTAGAGTGATTGAGACACTGACCTCGCAGTCTTTGAAAGTGGGAGACTTGACGAGGAGGTCGTCCAGGTACGGGACGACTAGAATGCCTCTTGAGTGCAGGACGTCCATGGTGGCCGCCATGACTTTGGTGAACGTTCTTGGAGCCGTGGCGAGTCCGAACGGAAGGGCGACAAACTGGTAGTGGTTTTGGTTGACCGCGAACCTGAGAAACCTTTGGTGGGCGGGAGCAATTGGTATGTGGAGATACGCATCCTGTATGTCTATGGAGGCGAGGAATTCTCCCTGCTCCATGGATGCAACGATGGACCGGAGGGACTCCATGCGGAAATGACGGACCCGTACGTAATTGTTGAGCTGTTTTAGGTCCAGTATGGGTCGGACGCCGCCTCCTTTCTTGGGGACTACAAACAAATTTGAGTAGAATCCTCGGAATCTCTCGTTCGCGGGAACCGGCACCACAACTCCTGATTGAAGGAGAGAGGAAACCGCTTGGTGGAAGACACGAGCCTTTTCTGGTGGTGTTGGAGGAACAGAAAGGAAGAACCGGTTCGGTGGAACGGAAGTGAACTCTATCTTGTATCCGGAAGACACTATTTCCCTGACCCACCTGTCTTCTGTAATAGGCAGCCAGACTTGCTGAAAGAGTAAAAGTCGGCCGCCTACTGGTGGGGTGTCTTCCGGAGGTCTCGAGTCATGATGAAGTGAAGTTCTGAGGTTTTCCTCCCTTGGGTTTCGCTTGGCCTGCTTTCGACTGCCAAGCCCTGTCCGGTCGCTGCTGCGTCCGTGGGTTGTCTCTGCGTGGAGAACGGTTGCGGTTTTGCACTGGGCGCGAAACGGACCAGCCCGAGGAATTCCGAAAGGATCGGAATCGCGTCTGGTTTCTTCGTTTGAACGTGCGTTTCGGTTTTAGTTGAGGGAGAGAGGTACTCTTACCCCCGGTGGCATTGGCTATCATGGTGTCCAACTTTTCGCCGAAAAGTCTACCAGTAGAATACGGAAGTCGCGTGAGGGACTTCTTTGAGGCCGCATCCGCTTTCCATTCTCGCAGCCAGAGGATGCGTCGGATCGTGATGGCGTTTGATGCTATTCCCGCTACACCTCTGGCGGAATCCAGGGCTGCATGAATCATGTAGTCTGCTACCACTGCCATCTGGACCGCTTGGTCCGAGAGTTCAGGATTTGAAGCCTGAAGACCCTCCTGTAGTCTTTTGGCCCAAGCTAGGATGGCCTTGGCTGCCCAAACTGAAGCAAACGCAGGGCCCAGAGAGGCGCCTGCTGCTTCGAAAATAGAACGAGCCATGCGTTCTACTTGCCGGTCTGCTGCGTCCCTGAGGGTTGAGCTATCCGGCAGAGAGAGTAAAGTCTGCGCTGCTAGCCTAGAAACCGGAGGGTCCACTTCAGGTGGATCTGCCCATTGTTTGGTGTCTTCCTGTGGGAAGGGGTACTTCGCTTCCAGATATTTGCGATTAGCGAATTTTTTGTCAGGCTGCGCAAACTGTTTGGTAAGTATTTTCTCAAACTCATCGTGATTAGGGAAGACCTTAGGTGGTTTTTGAACACTTTCGAAGCAAATCCTATGTTTTGGGACTTCCGGGGGCGACCCTGGAATTTTTAGCACCCGATGAATAGAAGAAATTATGTCCTCAACTAGCGCTGTATTGCTAGGGGGAGAAGGTACCACGGACCTGACCGTTTCATTATCTGAGTCGGAGTCACAGATGCCCTCCGAATCCTGTGCCTCACTAAGGTGATCCCTGGAGGGCGACCTGGGGCGGGGGTCTTCTGTGGTGGGGGATCCCTGTGGTAAATTGCACTGTCTGTCTGTGGCAGGGGACTGCCCAGGAGACCTGGAATGACGCTGTCTCTCCCTAGAGGGGGAACGACCTTGTGCTATAGTGCGACTCAGGTGATCGAGACCTGTGAGTCCGCTTACGTCTGTGAGAGTCGGAAGCAGCATGTTCCTGAGACAAGCTGTCCGTTTGCTGTGTACCGTCCATAGCCGGGGTCCGACTCTGCAGAGCTTGCAGCAATGTAGCAGTTAGGTTGTCTATGGACTGTGACATAGACTGAGACATCTGAGTTGCCCATTCCGGCGTGGCCTGTGACACTGAAGCGTCAGTAGGGACTCCCTGGGGTTCTGACCCAGAGTTCTGGATGCAGACCCGGCAGTGCGGATACGTGCTGCCACTAGGGAGCGTGGCTTTGCAGGCTGTGCAGAATGCATAGAAACATTCCTGCCTGGTTCTCTTCCTTGAGCCCGGCATAGTGCACAGAGGCTGGCTATAAGGGATCGTACAGGGGTGGCTACGCAGAGGGAACCCACAGAAAGCCTTATAGGAAGTATAGATTCACAGCTGAGTAATGAGAACCCAGCTGTGAGCTTACCCCACCGGTGTGCCCCTAGGTCCAGCGCCGACAGATCCAAGTTCTGTGCCCCCCGGAGACCGCTGTGATGCTTCTCTCCTGGATCTCATCCAGAAAAAAATGGCCACCGGGGCTCTGAGGAGAGGGAGGAGGGGGCGGAGAGCTGAAAAGGGCGCGCTGGGCTGTGTAAAAACGCGCCCTTTCTGCCTCAATCCGCCCCTTCTATGACACTCCAGTGTGTCATTTTGGTCATCCGGGGGGCGGGGAAAAGGCGGCGGCTTCAGCTAGGCCGAAGCCGCGGTCTAAATTTGAAGCCTGATGCCCAGGAGGGCTCCAGAGCGGCGCGGTAGTCCGGGGGGGGGGGGGGGCGGATTTGTACCAGACCCCCCCAGAACGGTCGACTGGATAGTGGTGGGGGTAGCAGGGGTAGCGGTTTTTGTATGGGGGGCCCCTGAAGGGCTATGGAGCCGCTGCTGCTGCAGAGACAGGGACGCAGCAAACGCCCTGTTTCTGCTGTGCCATCCAGTCCGCACCCTCCCCCGGCCCCCACAGGATCCCTCAGCTGGCCTGGGGTCCCTGGAAGCTGCGGAATGCTGCCTGATCTCCGACCCTACCTGAGGCGTCTCAACCTAATACCCCCTGCGGGGGATTAGGGAGGGTGCGTCTGTCACCGTCAGGGGGTCTTCATCCTCGCCTCGACCTCAACCCAGACCCCTTAAGGGTGTTGGGGAAGGAGGGGGGTCTCGACCTCGAACCAGGACCCGAGGGACTGGGGAGGGAGCGACATGGGGAAAAAAAAAAAAAACCACCTCAACCTCAACCGGGTACCCCTAATAGGGGACCGAGGAGGGAGCCATGCCGGGAGTCTCGCTGGAGACCCACTTTTCTTCATCTGTATTTCCGTGAAAAAAGGAAAAAAACGGAAGAAAAAAGGTGTGCCTCCTTGCGACACTAAGCAAAAACTGGAGAAGGCTGACGCCGTCCAGGGGTGTATACTGCAGAGGAGGAGCCAAAGTTAATCTTTTTTCAGATTATGCATAGTGTCGCCTCCTAGTGGACAGCAGCATAACACCAAGGTTCTGTGTCCCCCAATTAGGCGACAGAGTAAATGCGTTTTGTTCTTGACAATCCTCTGCTACCATACGGTTTCAAAAGGTGTTCTGACAGCTGGAAGGATTCATCCCCTACACAGACAAATGGCATAGGTGGACCAGATGTTTGCAGCAGCGGTGTAGGGGATGGGAACTGGAAGGTGTTTCCATACAGTTTACGCCCCATGGAAGACAGTTTGAAAACTTGAGTCATTGGAGCAGCCAGAGGCCCCAATATCAACAGCAATAAATTTGTATTCCGCGTCAGCGATGGCCATGAGGACAATTGAAAAATATTTCTTGTAATTGAAATATTCCGATCCTGATCCTGCTGGCTTTACAATGCGGATATGTTTCCCGTCCACAGTGCCCAAGCAGTTCGGAAACTGACATATCTGTAGAAACTTTTCAGAAATTTCAATCCACCTCTCTGTTGTGGGCTCTGGTAAAAACTCTTCAGCTAAGGTGTCCCACAGTGCACGGCATGTGTGCTTCACTATTCCAGATATGGTGGAAACCCCGAGTCTGTACTGGAAATGCAGTGACGAAAGGGATTCTCCAGATGCAAGAAATCTGTGGGGAATTAGAAAACAATCAATTTGTTTAAAATAACAGCATTAGGCTGGTTTCACATTCGCGTTAAAACAACGCTGCGCCCTGCGTCGTTAAGCCCCGCCCCGAGCCGGCTCCCTGCCCGCCCAATCCGGGATCACCGCCTACTTTCGCATTTGCACACATGCGATCGGCGCACCCTATCTTTAGCATAGGGTGCGCAGATCATGCGCTGCCAGTGTGAAAGTAGCGTGCTGCGCACTTTTGACGGTGCGCCGTGCGCGCCAAAATGCAACATGCTGCATTTCGGCGCGCACGGCGCACCGTGAAAAGTGCGCAGCACGCTACTTTCACACTGGCAGCGCATGATCTGCGCACCCTATGCTAAAGATAGGGTGCGCCGATCGCATGCGTGCAAATGCGAAAGTAGGCGGTGATCCCGGATGGGGCGGGGCTTAACGACGCAGGGCGCAGCGTTGTTTTAACGCGAATGTGAAACCAGCCATACATACCAAAAGTCAGCTATAACACTTGTAGATACAAACTACCACCAACAAGATTGCAGTGAAAGTGTGCTCTGATGCGAGCATATCCAATAAATGTGGCTTACCTTAAAGTCACCATCAGACGCTCTGCAGGTGAAACAGAGAAGCGGCAATAGGTGTCTGATCTTCTTATGAGGTGTGCAATGCGCTCCACCAAGTAATCAAAATTATCCATTTTCATCCTAAGATAGGCAAAAAATTTCTCAGGGTTTCGTCTAAGGTCCATGCAGAGTGTAGAATAGACCCCACGCGTCATTCTCTTGGCTGTGATGGGGTGTATACACAAACGTCGTCTACGAAGCCTGAAGCGCTGCTGTCTCGCTCTCTCCTTCTGCAGAACAATCACCCTCAAACGATTCGCCTCCGCTGTAAAATCCGCCAAATTCTTCAAGATATTTCCAATCACAACATCCATCTTCGCCAGTCACTTGCTCTTCTCTCCAAACTGCACTTTCTCCTCCACAACCTGTCAAAGAAGGGCTCTGGGAACACGGTATATATAGTTTTCCAGTAGCCAATCCCGTTCGGAAGGCCACAAGGGTGGGTTTTAAAAACCGGATCCGGCGTAGTCCGTCGAAAAACGGATCAAAAGACGGATGAACCGGATGAGACGGATCCGGTTTTTGCTGTCATGCGCAAGACGGATCCGGCAGAAAACCGGATCCGTCACATCCGGTTTTACATAATATTTGCCGGATCCGGCATGAAGCCGGAACGCGCCTGAAGCCGAAAACCGGATGTGTGAAAATAGCTCAACATGATCAGGGATAAAAATTCTTCATTAAATGTCACCTGCTTAACCCAGCAGGAAGTACAGCGGCGTCTAAAAATCACTAAAATTAACAAATCCCCGGGCCCAGATGGGATACACCCCCGAGTACTGCAGGAATTATGTACAGTCATAGATCATTATTTTTGATCTTTAAAGATTCCATAATATCAGGGTCTGTACCACAGGACTGGCATATGACAAATGTGGTGCCAATATTCAAAAAGGGGACAAAAACTGAACTTGGAAATTATAGGCCAGAAAGTTTAACCTCAACTGTGGGTAAAATCCTGGAGGGTTTTCTAAGAGATACTCTACTGGAGTATCTGTAGAAGAATAACCTCATGACCCAATATCAACATGGGTTTACAAGGGACCGTTCCTGTCAGACTAATCTGATAAGCTTTTATGAAGAGGTAAGTTACGGACTGGACAAAGGGAATGCAGTGGACGTGGTGTACATGGACTTTTCAAAAGCTTTTGATACGGTGCCACACAAAAGGTTGATACATAAAATGAGAACAATGGGGATAGGGGAAAATATGTGTAAGTGGGTTAAGAGCTGGCTCGGGGATAGGAAACAAAGGGTGGTTATTAATGGAGCACACTCAGACTGGGTCACGATTAGCAGTGGGGTACCACAGGGGTCAGTATTGGGCCCGCTTCTTTTTAACATTTATTAATGACCTTGTATGGGGCATAGAAAGTAGAATTTCAATATTTGCAGATGACACTAAACTCTGCAGGGTAATAAATACAGAGGAGGACAATTTTATATTACAGGAGGATTTATGTAAACTCGAAGCTTGGGCTGATAAATGGCAAATGAGCTTTAATGGGGATAAATGTAAGGTCATGCACTTGGGTAGAACGAACAAGATGTATAATTATGTGCTTAATTGTAAAACACTGGGCAAAACTGTCACTGAAAAAGACCTGGGTGTATGGGTGGATGACAAACTCACATTTAGTGGCCAGTGTCAGGCAGTTGCTGCAAAGGCAAATAAAATAATGGAATGCATTAAAAGAGGCATAGATGCTCATGAGAAGAACATAATTTTACCTCTATATAAGTCACTAGTGCGACCAAACTTAGAACATACATTCAGACAGTTCTGATCTCCGGTGCATAAGAAAGACATAGCTGAACTGGAGCGGGTGCAGAGAAGAGCGACCAAGGTTATTAGGGAACTAGGGGGACTGCAATACCAAGATAGGTTGTTACACTTGGGGTTAGTTTGGAAAAATGGAAGGCTTAGGGGTGATCTTATTACAATGTATAAATATATGCAGGGACAGTACAAAGACCTTTCTAATGATCTTTTTACTCTTAGACCTGTGATGGGGACAAGGGGGCATCCTCTACGTCTGGAGGAAAGAAGGTTCAAGCATAAACACAGACGCGGATTCTTTACTGTAAGAGCAGTGAGACTATGGAACTCTCTGCCATATGATGTTGTAATGAGTGATTCCCTTCTAAAATTTAAGAGGGGTCTGGATACCTTTCTTGAAAAGTATAATATTACAGGGTATATACACTAGTTTCCTTAATATTGCGTTGATCCAGGGAGCTAGTATGATTGCCGTATGTGGAGTCGGGAAGGATTTTTTTTCCCGAATGTGAAGCTTACTGTTTGCCCCATGGGTTTTTTTTTGCCTTCCTCTGGATCAACATGTTAGGGCAGGTTAGGATAGGATATGGGTTGAACTAGATGGACTTAAATTCTTCCTTCAACCTTAATAACCATGTTAATATGTTACACCGCGGTGTAACGCATTCCGTTAACACTGCCATTCAGCCCCATTGTCGGGCGCATCGCGACGCATGCCGTAAAGCGGCACGCGTTCGCAATGTGCCGTCATTCAGTGATGGAGCCTCGGACGCGGGCTGCAGCGTCTGAGGCTCCGTCACCGCTAGCACAGATGGAGCATTTGCGCTAGCGGTATAGCATAACGCATATCGCGTTATGCTAAAGAGTTAACGTAGCCTGTCAACGCTATGCGTTGAACGGGCTGTGTTAACGCAATGTGAACCTAGCCTCACAGAATGTAAACAAGAACGGACACTGGCTCTGCATTAGGGCCTGGCTGTCAGTCAGGGCCAGGGGGCACGGCTAAAGCTGCCGCTCTGTATTACCGGAAGTGACTGAACCAGCGCCAGGACTGAAACCTGAAACTGAATGCTGCCGGGGGGAATAAAGTTAATTTTCTCCCCGCAGCATTCAGCTGAGTGCGAGCAGGTTAGGAACACTATTAACCTGCAGAATAACACCATATCTCCAGGTTGGTTACTAGCGTTTTTTTTCTGGTGACTGGTTTCTTTTAATCCCTCCACAGATTTCATCTAAACAATAGTTAATGCAAGTCGTTTTGGATATTGACTTTCTGGATGTCCAATATTGCCAACAAATGTTTACAGACAGATCATTTTCATAACTCCAGTAGGTGAAAAGTTTACATGAAAGATGACTGCCTTTTAAATGGGCTGTCTCAAGAATTCAAGAAGTGCCGTTTACCCAATAAATACTTCAGTATTTTCACAACTGGATATTTAAAATATATTAAAAAAAAAACAGACAAAAAAAAACAAAAAAAAAAAAACAATGGACCTTGCTGTGTTGAAAAAAATCTAACTATGGTGTCCCTGATGTTCCCGGCCGCATAGAGAGGCTTTAACTACTGGTCGCACATGACGTTTCTATTGCTACGACACAAGGCAGTTTGTTGACAATACATAAATATAGCCCATTATGATAGTCTGCTCCCAGATCACTACCAGGACAACATTTCACCATTTATGGAACATAATATATTTATGTGTATGGTTTCCCACCTAACTTTACATTACCTCTTTTGAACTTGTGAACGCGACACCAGAAAATGCATATCTATCCACCACAAGAGTGACTCCGCTACGCAGTTTCTCTTTTATTAGTGGACTGTAAAACAGGAAACAAAAGAATTAAAATACATAGGCGTCATCTTAAGGAAATCATAACTGCAGGTTGTGAGTTTGTGCACAGACATTCTGAACATCTAGGGAAGCTCACTGATGGACACCTGCTCTGGTGCAGATGTGCATATTTCTTTTTCTAATGCAAAACCCAAAAACATTATTACCGTACTAAAGTCAGAAAGGCTAGGGACACACGGTAATTGGTGTAACTGATTTTCAGGAGTGCTCCAACTTTTTTCTCTGTGTAGAATATGTTAATTGTGAGGGATTGGAAAAAAAAGTACTTGTATATTAGAAAGGTGCTTGATGTCATTCGCAACAATTCAGCTTTAGTTAAATGTTTTTTTGTTCTTGGGAAAATCCCTTTGACTCACTAGATCTTGGAATAAATAACAATTTCCACAATTGGATGTGTACGCTTGCATCCCCCCCTACACAGGAGCTGTGGTATGATCAGACCATGTTCCTGTACGGTCAGACACAGCCATTACACATTTATAAGATTATCTCAGCACAGGAACATTTTTTTTTTTTCTAAAACATCCCATTTTGGAAATTATTTTTATTCCAAGATCTATTGATTAAAATGTACTTTGTGGTGCAACCCCTTTAATGAGGACAAACCAACTTCATCACACTGTATGTTGTCAGGAGTAAATTGCATAACCATGTAAAGCAGAATACAGCTGCCCCATTATGCATACGTGTGCAAAAATACGAAACTTTCCCACAACTACCTTTTCTAACAGTGATTGTGATTTAGCAGAGGAGGTGAAGTCAGATGAACGTACTAAAATTTAATCCACAATGTGTTATAAATTATAGTGAAAATCTACACCATGAGCAACTTGGGCTGCCCAAATCTAATAACTTAAAAATTTGGCTGCATTTTAACCACTCTCCATTATTACTTAAAAATGACAAACAAAAACCAAAAACCAATTCAATCGTACACATGTTCCCAGCGATTGGCAGAAAACAGCAGATGAACCGTATGATCTTCAATGTTACTTTTTTTCTCAAGGTAGGAACCAACAAGTCGACCAATTTCAGTTGTTCGCTCTAAAAACAAGACACAGAATTACTGCTCAGAGCATGCACAAAGGGCAGATATAGCTGCAGTCTGCAATAATTAGTTTTTAGATTTCCTGTTATGTAGTGTATATTCTCTTCCTCGTTTCAGTCTCCTCATGTAATGTGGACAGGCTGCTGTCTACACTGGGCCGGTCTACTCAATCATACACTACATGATGTTTTATTATAAATTAGTGCTGTTTTTATCACTGATTTAAACAATTTGTGTTGGAAAAATTGCAATTAACTTGCAGATTGATAATCTATTATTAATCAAACAGATTTACAGCAACATCTTGTGCAGACACGGTTCTCTGACATTTAAGCCACCCAGAATCCTCCCTGAAGACTCTGAGGAATCTGTCACCCCTTTTTTCGAATATGAGCTGCCGGCACCGCCATCAGGGGCTTATCTACAGCATTCTGTAACGCTGTAGATAAGCCCCCGATGTAAACTGAAAGAAAAAAAAAAAAAAAAAAAAAAGAAAAGGTACTGTCACACTAAGCGATATCGCTAGCAATATCGCTATAACTTGTGACGTTATAGCGATATTGCTAGCGATATCGCTGTGTGTGATACTTACCCCCGACCGGCTCCCCCGCTGCTGATCGCGCGAGAACGTCCTGGACTGTTTCTCGTCATCAGCTTCCTGCTGTGACGACGAGCGACGCGTGGAGCCGGGCGGGAGGACGCAGGATCGCCTGGTGTGACAGGTAAGTAGCGACCCCCGTCCCCAGCGATGTCGCTGGTGAGATCTGCCTGTGTGGCAGCTCACTAGCGACCACTTAGCGATGTACCAGCGATCCTGACCGCGTCATATCGCTGGTACATCGCTAAGTGTGACAGTACCTTTAGATTACACTCACCGGGGGGAGGGCGGTCCGGTAGGTGTTGCGGTCCGATGCCTCCCATCTTCATACGATGCCATCCTCTTCTTTCCGTCCTGTCATGGCTCCTGCGCACTGCTCTGACTTGTTGGCAGTGCGCAGGCACCGGGAGAGGTCCGGTACCTGCGCACTGCAGTATTCTGCTCTGCCCTCAGCAGGGCAGAGCGGCGTGCCTGCGCCAGAGCCACGACAGGCAGCAAAGAAGAGGACGTCACCGTTAGAAGATGGGAGGCGCCGGACCAGACCGCGACACCCATCGGACCGGACCGCAACCCGGTGAGTATAATCTAACTTTTTTTTTTTAATCTTTCAGGTTACATCGGGGGCTTATCTACAGCATTACAGAATGATGTAGATAAGCCCCTGATGGCGGTCCGGCAGCTCATATTTGAAAAAAGGGGTGACAGATTCCCTTTAAATCCCTCCTCACTGCACTTGTAGACTGAGGAAAATCTGGGGGATGGGGACTTTAGTTCTAGTGATAAGTGGAGGCCTAATGGTATGAACCCCAGGAACCAGACAAGCTTCTTCTATCCTGTAGTGTATATTGTGCATCTGCTCCACTCCTGAGGCCAAGGAACAGTATACAAACCGTATACTATGATGTATGCAGGGAATCATTACCATTACATATACAAGGTTTCCATGTGTTATTTAAGACATACAGGACATATAATAGGGGTGAGTGAATTTGTTAAAAGTGAAATTAATTTGCCTCAAGTTTTCAAAAAAAAAATAAATAAATAATTTTCACTTTGCCGCTTGCCTGTCATCTGAAATTCTCTTTGGTCTTCTCTCTGCACCAATATGTTGTATAAAAAGGTGTGGGGTGCACCAAACAATAAATGGGTTCTATGAGGGTGCAAAAGCCTTGCATGGAGTGAACCATAAAATGTAAGAGAAAAAAGACTAAGCAAAGAATGGCCTGCACACCAATTAAATCTGATAACACATAATAACCGTAGAAAAATGCTTTATTGGAAAACACAACACACGTATTAAAAAGGACAAAGGAAGCAGGGCTGTGGAGTCGGAGTCGTGGAGTCGGTGCTCATTTTGGTGGAGTCGGAGTTGGAGTCGGTATAAAATGGACCGACTCCTAAAATATATAATAAATTGGGTACAGTAATTCAATGCAGGATGTGCTGAATATTTTTTCATAGGAGTTTGGGAAAGTTATGAAATGTCCTATAAATGGCTGTTCTATTCCTGATCTAAGGCTACATTCACACACAGCGTTTTTCCTGTGTTTTTTGAGGATACGTTTTTCAGCTGCAAAAGCTGATCATCTTTTTAAAAAACCGCATCACCTGAAAGGTTTTTGAGCTCATAGATAATGTTTTCAATAGCAAAAGCAGATTAGAAATCTGCTCTATCCATTTATCCATATCTGTCTATCCATATCGTATCTGTACCAAAAAGAATGAAAACCGGGTAGTACACGAATATATATTCTGTTCTATCTAAATATCTTGATTATTGGATCATAAAAATGATTAAATGTCTGAGGTTCACATTGTACTACAATAAATTTTTCATAGAATCATAGAATCGTAGAGTTGGAAGGGACCTCCTGGGCCATCTGATCCAACCCCCTGCTCAAAGCAGGATTCGCTAAATCATCCCAGTTAGATGTCTGTCCAGCCTCTGTTTGAAGACTTCCATTGAAGGAGAACTCACCACTTCTCGTGGCAGCCTGTTCCACTCATTGATCACTCTAACTGTCAAAAAGTTTTTTTTCACTTAAATATAAGCAATATGTGTGGGAGTCGGAGTCGTGGAGTCGGTGTAAGGGAAATTGAGGAGTCGGAGTCGCAGGTTTGGCTTACCGACTCTGAAAGGAAGTCCATGTAACACCCCCGCATGTAATAATCACATACAGCCATAATAGGTTGTAGCTGTATGTGATTATTACATGCGGGGGTGTTACATGGACTTCCTTTGTCCTTTTTAATTGTTTAATACTCGTGTTGTGTTTTCCAATAAAGCATTTTTCTACGGTTATTATGTGTTATCAGATTTAATTGGTGTGCAAGCCATTCTTTGCTTGGTCTTTTTTCTCTTACATTTCTCTCTGCACCAAGGCATCATACAACATGATGGCGCGTGTGGTGACATGAGTGACCAGAAGCGATCACTAGCCCTAGGTCTTACACCCTACATTTACTACAATCTGGGCACTGATAATAGAATAAGGCACATTCCACTCCCAGAACTGCTGCAAGACGGATTACTCCCAAACGTGAATGTCAGCAGCTCCGCTCCTCCCGAATACCTCTCCATTCCCAGTAACCCCTCGTGGGGATGACACGCACCGGCAGTGGTCACTCGGTGGGGTATAATAACCCTACAGCACTCGCCCTCCACCAATTACAGACACCAGGGGACCACCCAGACCCCAATATAACAACCACCACTCAGAGACTCCTCACCACAGCAAGGAGAGGAGCAGCAGAATAAGCCATGGGGGAGGGGGGGTCCAGCACTGGAAACCATGGCTGCTTCATGTACAAACAGCGCCACCGACGAGCCCAGGCCGTGTCTGGTACTGCAGCCGAGCCCTGCTGGAACACAGTCACATCCTGTGGGCGCCTCCCAGTGAGCGGGCACAGGGGCTCCTACCTGGGAAGCGCATGCCCTCGGCCTGGTAACCGTTCTCCTTCAGCGCCTCCACCAGTCTTCGGGCCTGGGAGCTCTTTCCCGCCCTGTCCGCACCCTCTAGGACAATGAGAGCGCCGCGGCGTGCAGCCATTTTCCGGTCACTGTCAGGCCCTGTCCCTTCACAATTCCCGCACACACTCGTGAGCCAATGAGAAGTGGCCCTACTTGGCGCGCTCCAATGATCTCACAGAGTGAGCAGGCCGCACTAACCCCTGTGCAACAGTTATCAGCCAATAGGAACTGCGCACTGCCCTAACAACGCACCAATCACCAAGGTGAACGGCTCCTAGAGAGGGCGGGTTCTAAGGGAAGGAGAAATCCCGGCCCCATCCCCTTGCACAGAGCGCGGGCAGTCTACCCTAATGAATATTAAATAGGCTGGCAGCCAATCCGAGTCGCCGGAAGCGCACTGCTCATGAATAATCTAGCAAGTCGCTGAGCGGGATTCAGATCTGAGGAAGGAAACGCTCGCACTTTGCTAACATGGCGACTGCGATGTACCTCGAACACTACCTGGACAGTGAGTACGGGTGCGGGGCAGGAGAACGGGCTGAGTACACGGGTGTGTTAGTGCGTTACGTGAGGGAGAACTGGGGGTTAATAAGAATCCACCGAGCGGGTGATTAAAAGTGCGTCACCGCCTTGCGGGCGCGCACTCCTTGCAGACAGTGGTGCGTGATGACGTATGTTTTTGAACAAGTAAAACTTTATTAAAAGTGTTTAGTGTCAATTACTGCGCCACTGTTCTGTATTGGCTAGGTCATAGCCACAGGCTGCGGTGCTACACGGGTCCTTTGTGTACGCCATTATCATCAGCTGGTAGCGGCTCCCTTGTGGCCGTTATGGGGTACTGCAGCTCCGCTCCTCTTACTGTGCCAGCTGCTGACCTGCAGTACTTGAGAACGGCCACAACTAGGTGAGTGGCGCTGTTGTGCTCTGACTCTCTAGGAGTAAGCATCAGTTTAATTTCATTCATCAATAATACACATGATTATAAGCAACTCTGTAATATCTCTGATCAGAGAACTCTGCTTCTTCCTCCGCCAGGACCGATCAGTCATTATCAAAAGTCTCCATTCTGGGATCAAATCTGTATTTAGTGAAGACAGATTACATCACTGAGAGAGGAGATGGCAGTCGATGTTGATAAGATTATTTCTAGATGAGGGGGAAGGGCTAGAGGCAGAGCTCCTCCTTCCTCCCCATCTACATAGAATTTTATCAGCACCAACTACCATCTGTGTGATCAATCAGAAGCATCTGACTCCACCTCCCCTCATCTAGATCACCATGATCATCGCTTGTGTTGATGAATAGTTCCACTACACCAAGACTATTACACTAATCCTATCTGATACAAGAGCTAATTACCCCCACACCATGACCAGACCACATACTACCACCACATAGTGACCGAATAATACCACCATACTGATCAGTAACAAACCACAGTGCTAATGTACCCACCAGTGACACTACACACAGGAGCTCTATGTACAGCACAGGTACATTCAGTGACACATTCAAATGAAGGAATTCATTTTTGCTTTTCTTCATGTGGAACAGACCACTAGGAGTAGTTTGTGCCACGATCTCTGCAGACAGTAACCCGCATATCTATAACTGTTCACTTCTATAGTAGGCTCCACACTTTTTACACCATTCATTAGCACTGCCCTGGTTCCCTGCGCAGCGACCGTACCTCCATTTTGTCCCCCCCCCATAGAAGCATGATCCACAAAAATAAATTACAGTAGTGTTGTCTCTGCTTGTGACCCCCTCACAGTAGTAGCCATTGCAGCACTCTGCGCCACTATACATTTCAAGTGAATGTGCATCTGAGGACAAAAATCTAGCTGAAATAGGCATCAGCAAGCACCCATGTGCCCAGTTGTTACCATCCTCAGCGGCGCGCCATTCTCTTTCTCCATGGGCCCAGTTGTCACTATCCTCTTCCTCATTGGGCACCCTTTCTCCATGGGCCCAGATGTCACTGTCCTCTTCCTCATTGGGCACCCTTTCTCCATGGGCCCAGATGTCACTGTCCTCTTCCTCATTGGGCACCCTTTCTCCATGGGCCCAGATGTCACTGTCCTCTTCCTCATTGGGCACCCTTTCTCCATGGGCCCAGATGTCACTGTCCTCTTCCTCATTGGGCACCCTTTCTCCATGGGCCCAGATGTCACTGTCCTCTTCCTCATTGGGCACCCTTTCTCCATGGGCCCAGATGTCACTGTCCTCTTCCTCATTGGGCACCCTTTCTCCATGGGCCCTGTTGTCACTGTCCTCTTCCTCATTGGGCACCCTTTCTCCATGGGCCCTGTTGTCACTGTCCTCTTCCTCAGTGGGCACCCTTTCTCCATGGGCCCAGTTGTCACTGTCCTCTTCCTCAGTGGGCACCCTTTCTCCATGGGCCCAGTTGTCACTGTCCTCTTCCTCATTGGGCCCCCTTTCTCCATGGGCCCAGTTGTCACTGTCCTCTTCCTCAGTGGGCACCCTTTCTCCATGGGCCCAGTTGTCACTGTCCTCTTCCTCAGTGGGCACCCTTTCTCCATGGGCCCAGTTGTCACTGTCCTCTTCCTCAGTGGGCACCCTTTCTCCATGGGCCCAGTTGTGGTTGTCTTCTTCCTCAGCGGGCACCCTTTCTCCATGGGCCCAGTTGTGGTTGTCTTCTTCCTCAGCGGGCACCCTTTCTCCATGGGCCCAGTTGTGGTTGTCTTCTTCCTCAGCGGGCACCCTTTCTCCATGGGCCCAGTTGTGGTTGTCTTCTTCCTCAGCGGGCACCCTTTCTCCATGGGCCCAGTTGTGGTTGTCTTCTTCCTCAGCGGGCACCCTTTCTCCATGGGCCCAGTTGTGGTTGTCTTCTTCCTCAGCGGGCACCCTTTCTCCATGGGCCCAGTTGTCACTGTCCCCTTCCTCAGTGGGCACCCTTTCTCCATGGGCCCAGTTGTGGTTGTCTTCTTCCTCAGCGGGCACCCTTTCTCCATGGGCCCAGTTGTGGTTGTCTTCTTCCTCAGCGGGCCCCCTTTCTCCATGGGCCCAGTTGTTGCCGTCCTCTTCCTCAGTGGTTGTTGTCAGTGATGCATGTGCACTACATTTCCTTTATACACCTATACATCACTATTATCCAATCCACTTCTTATCCACACGATTAGTGACAAATGCTCTGTATATTTACATGCTGGTAACTCAATGAAAAGCCACAATTATTATCTGGACACGAGGGCCCAAAACATTAAACCACCAATGAAATGACTATAATTAAGTAGAAACTTCCAATCGGCTGAGGGCTGTGTGTGTTATCATAGCTATGTCGGCAACATTACTTCCGAATTTACTGCTTCCACCTAGTGCAATTCTTTGCAGTGTCAGACTCTTGGGAGAATAATGCCACCTTAGGGTATGTTCACATGGTGGTTTTTTGCCATCTTGCTTTTTTATGCATTTTCAATTAAATTGCGTTAAAGAAAGAACTGTGCAAAATTGCTGCAATAAATGACATATGGATTAAAAAAAAAAAAAAAAAAATCACCATGTGACGGAGATTTTATAAATGTCATTCTGCTGCACAAATGCTACATGTGAACGAGCCTTTAGCGGTGGAAACGATACTACAATATCCACAGTGCGCAGGGTCACTATGAAGCATAGGGTAGCATGATGCGGCCTCTAGTGGTCAAAATAAATATTACAACTGTAAGGCAGTGGTAGCACCATATGCAGTGAAGAGGCAGTGACCCAAAAAGTTCAAACACAAAAGTCCCTTTAATGTGTTTCCTCACAGCATTAAAGTCCAGTTCCCACAAGTGCAAATAATATTAGTGTTCAGTTCACACCAGTCAATAATTCTACATAGTACATGGCTTTGTATCACAGTCCCTACACATGCCGGAGTTCACCTTGTTCAGTTTCCATGGGTGACTGCACGCCGTGCCAATGTCTCTCTCTTACAGCCTCCTTTAGTCTGCAGTCACGACACACACTAGTCCTCCTCTGACTAGTTCCCGTGGGTGTCCTGCACCGCTGTATCACAGTCTCTACTCACAGCTGTACACAGACCTTGACATCCTCCTGTCTGCAGCTGTGGCACAGGAGAGTCTACCTCCTGCCACACGACCTGTCCACATCCGTGACCAGTCATCGTCGACGGCAGCACCACTGCGTACGCTATGGGTTGCCAGGCCTCACTCTGGCCCTGGCACCCCTGAGACTCACTAAGACCTCACTAACCCTTTCCTGAAGGGTTTTTAACATAGCAACCTGTGGCTTTCAGCCACATGGAAAACCTGGGTCCGGAATGGAACAGACTGCACAAACTACTATCCTGCAGTCTACTTCAAATACAACATCCAGAGCAGGTTTTCCCTACCTCTGTCTTGGAGACTAACATGTCCTAGACTAACACTTTTATTATCAGTTTGCATTGCAGTTACAGCTACGCCCGTGACTGCCATGCACACCTTTGGCCTTCATACGCCTCCGTGCATATCCTGGGGAGACAACGCAGCGACCCCTACCTGTTACATGGGTCACTGCTTCACCATTGCAATCCCAGCTACGACTGTGACCGCAGTGCATTCCCATAACCTCAATATGCCTCTGTGTGTATGCTGGGGGAAGCACACAGCGCCCCCTAGCTGTAAAGGGTCACTGCCTCACACAACATATATTTAAACCAGTCACCTAATAGCTCTTTCGGGATAATATAACCATACATGAGATTAATTCATTATTACACTGTCCCTCATTTAGTCGTTAATACTTCAGATTACTTGGGTGTATTTAAAAAACAAAACCCTATATTATATTTGTTGCCTCAAGGCAACCAGTACAGACTCAACAAACACACTGTCAACCATAGCCCCAACTAAAGTGTCATATAACTTTTCGTGAATTTGACAGATGGGCGTACTCGCGCCCGGTCTCACCCATGTTCTTCCCATAGCTGGCTGGGACTGATGTGAAGACACATTAATAGTGGCAATATTTCTGTTCAGCTTCCGAAATACTACCCCTTATGAAGGTGTAACCAGAGATCTGTTGTTAATGGTGTAATGGATTTGCTTCTTAGTCCCCTAATTCTTAGTGAAGTACTGATTGTAGACCTCCCTTTAGTAGCAGCCGCTCCACCACCCCGTGGTGGGAGGATGGAAGTGGGGGTCCTCTTACTAATGTAAGGTACATTTGTGTTTTCACAATTAGATTTTTCTGAAATATATAATTTTATCTAAAACTGAATGGTAATGAAGTTGGATATTTGCACTAAGGCTGGTGTTTGCCAGAAGCGACTGTATCCAGTTTTTCAGTAGCTTAATGGCTGTGATTGGTTACACACTGGAACATGACATCATCAGTGGTTCTGCGGGTTCCGTCCATACGTAAGCAAAATTTTCCTAGAAGTCAAACTTTTTTTATTAATAAAACTTTTTTTTTTTTGTAAAGGTATAGAAAATTTACCATGTGAACTCCAAAGAAATTTTCAACTTATGAGCGATCTAGATCAGAGGACAGAAGGTAAGTTCTTTATATTTCATTTAAAGGTGTTGTCCAGGCTTATGATATTGGTGAATACCTTGCCTTGAAATCTTTAATCCCGCACCCCAACCGGAAATAAGATTTTAATGAAAAATAATTACATTTTGCAGCAATTTAAAGGGAATCTGTCACCTATTTTTTTTCGTATATAAGATGCGGCCCCCGATGTAACCTGAAAGAGAAGAAAAACAAGTTTTTTCCTACGCCTCATTGGGGGACACGGAGACAGTGGGTGTTATGCTGCTGGCCACTAGGCGGACACTAAGTAAACCAGAAAAAAGTTAGCTCCTCCCCTGCAGTATACACCCTCTCGCTGGCTGCGATTTCTCCAGTTCTTTGCTTAGTATCTGTAGGAGGCACTTGGGTCTGGTTTCAGACCCCACTGTTTTTATTTTATTTTTGAATTTTCTGTAAATTTTTATTTTTTAATTAACGGAGTGAAGGGGGCGACTGTTCCTTTCTACGGCTCGCTCTCCCCCGAACCAACAACAGGCAAGCACGTGGAGTATACCTCCCCGTACACTTTCCTGCGACAAATGGGGCTGATTCCTCTGACGATGGTTCCCTTACGGTCGGTAATCCACGGATAGGAGGGCAAGCACAACAGGACGTAGCACAGGAGTGCATGGAGAAGGACTTGAGCAGCGCTTTTTCGGATGCCCTGAACCAGACCAAGAGCTCTCCATCCCCCTACCACAGGGTGGATCGATTGAGCATACCCCTTTAAGACCTCCTCCAGCTCTGCTACATCGCCCGGAGGATGAGACAAGAAGACCCCGGACAACGACGACCTGCCTGAGCACTGGAGTGGAGGTATGGGGTCGGGTCCTGCGGTGGTGCCCCGGCGCTCCATCGCGGCGGCCCCGGCGCTCGGGTAGGCCAAAAATTTAGTCCCCGGCTTTTCCGGCCTGCTAGGCCGCAATATAAACTAGCGCCGCCCTCTCTCCACCCCCGGCGCATACCTGCTCTGTACAGCCGGATACTGGGTGACACCACAAGGCCACCGTTTTTTCCTCCCGGGGGACTCAGCACAGGACCGGGTAAGCTGCATCTGCCTTCAGATTAATGCTTAACCCCTTCACGGCACATTCCCTGCAGCTGCAGACACTCTGCCGTTAACCCTTTCAGGAGCGCTATGCCTCAATCTAAGGAGGCTAAACGGGCTGTTAAAAAGGCACACTGAGTTTTTTACTGTGTGTACCACTTGCAAGTCTGCCTTACCCAGTGCACAGACTAATCCGTTATACACGGACTGCGCCCTGACCTGCGCTCTAATGTCCCTCGCCGCCGCTGCTGATGGGCCTCCCGCGTTTAGTAACCCTGACTGGGCTGCGCCCCTGTCACGGTCGGTGGAGTCTCTGACCCAGGCAGAAAGCGTCCTTACCTCCCGCGGAGGGCTCTAGCGTCGGCCGGGAACAGTCCCCCAGCAGGGACCATACTCGTCCAAGGGACGGTCAGCGCCTCAGCAACTCCTGTCTCTCGCTCGCCCTCTCCTGAGGTTCACAGCCAGCACGGCTCAGAATTCGAATCTGACACGTCAGCCCCTTAGAATCCCCCAACTGATCAAGAGTCGCTTGATTCTCTTATATAATCAGTCAACAGGATTCTGAGGTTGGATGAAGAAAATATTCCCACTCCGGCACACTCTGGGTCATTTAAGGGAACCTAGCGTGTGCGCACGTTATTTACTAGCCGTCCAGTAACATAGGGATCGGCCACATGAGCGGTTCACAGGGCAAAAGTCTACTCAGGCTAAATACCCTTTTCATCCAGACCTAATTTGGGATTGGTTACAGTCCCCTCCGGTGGACCCTCCTGTATCGCGTCTTGCTTCTAAAATGCTCCTATCTGTTTCTGAGGGTTCATTAGTCAGAAGCCCCTCCAATTGTCAAATTGACTACCTTGCCCGTTCAGTTTTTTTGAAGCTTCAAGAGCAGCGTTTTCTTCCATCTCTCGAGGCAATTTGGGTCACTAAGGCAGTGGCCGCTTGAGTAGAAGTCTTGATTACTTCCTTCCAAGGCACCAATCATCCTCCGGAGGCAACCACTGTCGCCAGGCAGATAATTCACGCAGCTGTCTTTGTAGTAGACGCTTCTTTTGATGCCGCCAATTGCGCGGCTCAAACTGCCGCTAATGTGATCTCCATTAGAAGACCCCTATGGCTCCGCGGCTGGCGGGCGGATGCCACACCTAATAGATCGTTGTCTCCTCTCCCATTTCAAACGAGTCGTTGTTTTGGAGAGAAACTGGACCAACTCATTTCCAATACTACCGGGGGAAAAAGTAAATTCCTTCCTCAACAATAGGGGCTGTTCGGCTGTTTCGCAACCAACAGCCGATCCGTTTTCGATCTTCTCGCAACAATTCCGGTTGGTCCTTCTCTTCCGGATCAGGCCGGTCCCCGCGCGGAGACAGAGGCTCGCAGGTCTCATACAGATCTAACTGCTCTTGGAAACCCAGGCCTAGGGCTTCTGGATCTAGGGGAGCCAAATCTCATAGATCTACCCAATGGCGACAAGTGGGTCAGGGAGCTGGTATCCTCCGGATACGAGACAGAGAATTTTCTTCTCCCCCTCCAACTCTGTTTTCCAGGGCGTCCACCTGGCAGCACCATGGAGGACGTCCTCCTCCTCCTTACAGGGACAGGAAAGCACACGAGAGGTTAAAAGGCCATGTCCCACCCCCTTTCCCTCAGTGTTTTTCCTGTCCCTGCACGGAGGGACACACGAGAGCTTACCGGAGGGGCTCAGGGGATCGTGCGGCCAGTCCAATCCTTCCCCTGTCAAGAGGTCCCGGGGCCGAAACTCCCCGATGGGGAGTCCCTCGGCTCCAAAGGCCAGGAGCAGGACGACGCTCCTGGAGGGAGCCGTTCCTCCCGGTGGGGGGCTCTCGGCTCCAGGACGGGTCGGCTCCCCGCAGGCGGCTGGCCGAGCGGGCGCCGACAGAAGAGGGCGCAATCGGGGCTGCCAGGCCAGACGGGCTGGGCCCCGCGGCGGGCCGAGTACCCGCAGGACGGCGCCGACGGCTGGCGAGGTCAGCACTGGGAGGCCTCCAGCAGAACGCCATAGCAGGCGGGGAGGCGGCTCCCTGCAGGCGGCGGCACCGGGGAACCGGGCGCGGTCGCGCGCAGAAGCCCGGCAGGAAATGGAGGCGCGGCTTACCAGCGTCACATCCGGTGACGTCAGACGCCGGTTTCAAATCCAGGGCGCGCGCGCTCCTGGACCACAGCGCTCTCCAGAGTCGCCACAGGTCGTTCTAGGCTGTGTGACTGCATTGGTCGAGCCTGGAGCAGGATGGAAGGCAACGCTGCAGCTGGTGGAGGGGTAAGTGCGCATAGCGCAGACCACCCTCCCCACCCATCCCCACAGCCCAGATCTGAATAGGTGCCCCTTATGTTATTAGGAAAAGGGAATCCCGGCAGAGTCCCCCTCGGGGAAGGACCCGGCAAAAGCCACCTCCAAATCGGTCAGATGTCCGGTGTGCAGAGCAAAGCTGCCGGACACCTATAGCAAGACCCTATGCGGTCCCTGTACCTCCAGGGTCATAGGCGAGGAACAGCCATCTCTCCTTTCCGAAATGAGGTCGCTGATAAGGGAAGAGATTCAGGCCTCTACAGCCCGGCGTCAGTCCCCCAGCCCTGGGCCAAGTCGCAAGCGTCCAAGGTGGGAACCAGACCCAGTATCAGAAGCGAGCCCTAGCGAGGAATCCGATTTCCGGGACTCAGACCAGGAGGAAGAAGGCGAGATCCTGGGGGATAGACAGGATCAGAGCAGGAAGTACCTATTCAGACTGGAGGATACGGACAAGCTGGTACACGCGGTCAGAAATACCATGCAGATGGAAGAAGTCCCTAAGCCACAGTCCAGACAGGACTTAATGTTTGGAGGACTGGTGTCCCGCAAACAGGTGGTGTTCCCTGTAAGCGAACACATCAAAGCAATGATCCAGGAGGAGTGGAAGGAAGCAGAGCGTCGGTTGACACTCTCCCGAGACTTTAAAAATAGACTGCCCTTCGATCCCGAGGAAACTCGGGCGTGGGAAGAAGTCCCTAAAATCGACGTCCCAGTCGCCAAAGTTACTAAAAAGACGGCTATCCCATCCGAGGACTCATCAGGTCTTCGAGACCCGATTGGATAGAAAGGCGGACGTCTTGTTAAAAAGAGCATGGGAGATGTCGGCGGCCCTGATTAGAGCCAACATAGCAGCCACCTCGGTGGCCAGGTCTATGTTCTTGTGGTTGGGGCAGTTGGAGGAACACCTAACCAACAAGACCCCGAGGTCAGAGATACTAGCATCTCTTCCTCTCTTGAAATCAGCCACGGCGTTCCTGTCGGATACGTCGGCGGAATCAGTAAGGTTTGCGGCCAGAAACAGCTCCCTCTCTAATGCGGCCCGGAGAGCAGTCTGGCTTAGATCCTGGTCGGGGGATAACCCTTCTAAAGCAAAGCTATATGCCATCCCTTTCTCGGGCCTGAGGGTGTTTGGTCCAGCCCTTGATAATATCCTTGAGCTGGTGTCCGATAAGAATAAGGGATTCCCGGAAGGAAAACCCAGGCGGCCCCAGTCCTTTCGGAGAGGCTCCTTCTTCAGAGGACAGACGGAGTTTAGGGGTCGGGCGAGGTCTAATAGAATCTCCTACAAAGGCTCCTTCAGCCAAAGTGGGAGGAACAGAGGTCCCCCATTTGCATCAACATCTAGATCGAGGAGACAATGACGCCATAGGCATTGGGGGGAGACTTCGCCACTTTGCAGCAAACTGGTCCCGAGTCACCAACAATCAGTGGGTCCTCAGAACCATCAGGGAAGGCTACAGGATAGAGCTCTATTCTCCTCCCCCCGACAGATATATTGCCCCCACCGTCGTCCGGGAGGACTCCGCAATGTGGTCGGATCTTCAGGACATGTTAGATTCAGGGGTCATAATACCAGTTTCACCGTCAGAAAGAGGGAGAGGGCACTACTCTTCCCTGTTTGCAATCACAAAGAAATCCGGCGAGGCCCGCACCATCATAAACCTGAAGCCACTGAATACTTGGGTCAGATACAGGAGGTTCCGGATGGAATCAATCCGATCCGCAATTCCCCTAATAGACAGGGACGCAGTTATGTGCACCCTAGACCTAAAAAAGGCATACTATCAGATTCCTATCCATCCCTCATCCCAAAGCCTACTAAGGTTCGCGATCAGCTTACCATCCCGGACCTGCCATTTCCAGTTCCAGGGTCTTCCATTCGGGTTGGCCTCAGCTCCCAGGATCTTTACGAAACTGGTGGTAGAGGTGGTGGCCAACCTGAGAGATCAGGGTATCGTGATTGTTCCGTACCTGGACGACTTCTTACTGGTGGCAAGATCCAAAGAAGCGCTCATCTGAGACAGGATCCGAACAACTACCGTAATGGAGTTCCTGGGCTGGGTGATCAACTGGGAGAAGTCGGACCTCACACCAGACACCAGAAAGGTATTCCTGGGAGTCCTCCTAGACTCAGCCGACAGAATATCCTGGCTACCCGAGCAGAAGCAGAAGACCATTCAGGCCAGAACCAGAGGCCTGTTGAAGCGTCAATGCTCCATAAGAGAAGCAATGGAGGTCCTGGGCCTCATGACGGCCTGCATCCAGTGCGTCCGATGGGCCCAATTCCACTCACGATTGTTACAAAGAGAAATCCTCGCGAGGTGGGACAGGAGTTAGGCGTCGCTAGACAAACCCCTAAGGCTCTCAGGACGAGTAAAGGAGTCCCTTCGCTGGTGGTCACAGTCCAGGAACCTTCAGGTGGGCGTGCATTGGACAACCTCTCCATACGTGGTAGTCACCACAGACGCAAGTGCGTGGGGATGGGGAGCCCACATAGAAGGGAAGATCTTCCAGGGGAAGTGGCCAGCAAGCATCAAGGCCAGATCCTCCAATTTCAAGGAACTCTTCGCGGTCTGGGAAGCGTTGCGGAGAAACCGGTCGGTACTAAAGAGTCGTCATGTCCGCATATTATCCGACAATACAACGACAGTGGCATTCCTGAAACACCAGGGAGGAACCAGACATCAACCACTACAGGCACTGGCGGAAAAGATATTCACGTGGGCAGAACGAACAGTCCGATCCGTGACTGCGGTACATCTAGAGGGTTCCCAAAACGAAGTAGCAGACTACCTGAGCAGACAACAGATCCACTCCTTTTGGAAGTGCATTGAGCAGCAAGGTGGTGTGCTGGTGAAAGGGGAAAAAAAAACAAACTCTTAAATCTTCTACCTGAGCGAGTGTGAACGAGCTGAGTGTGACCTGAGCGTAAGTGCGAACTGTGGTAAGTGTGTGACTTGAGATTCTGTGAAGAGTTGTTTGGAAAACCTATAACAAATACCTGTGTGAGTTGCTGAATTGTAGGTTGCTGAGTGCTTTCTACCTGTTCAATTTTTGGGGGGCTTGGGGGCTTGTTTTTTTTCTCTCTACAGGGTTAATCTCTTATTTTACTATCTGTTTTAAGGGTTAACTATATTGCATTTAAATCTTGAAGTGTAACTATATTCACAAGGGGTTAATTAAGGGTGGGAGTTCATACAGTAATTAAGGGTTTATAAGGGGCAGCTGGTTGGGGCTCAACTCCTTTTGGAAGTGCATTGAGCAGCAAGGTGGTGTGCTGGTGAAAGGGGGAAAAAAAAAACAACTCTTTTAAATCTTCTACCTGAGCGAGTGTGAACGAGCTGAGTGTGACCTGAGCGTAAGTGCGAACTGTGGTAAGTGTGTGACTTGAGATTCTGTGACTTTGGATTCAGGGAGTTTCCAAGGGAGGTCTTACTGAATTGCTGTTATAGTATATTAATACTTTTTTTTTATTATTATTTATTTTTGCTTATCTTATTGTCTGGTGCAATCCCCATTAGGATGTGCTCCACTATTGCCAATGCCATCCAGTGCACGTCTTGCCGCATGTATGAAGTCCTTGAACAGCCGGTCGAGGGTGCATACTGCTGTGCAAGATGTGAGCACATTGTGCATTTGGAAGCCCAGATACTGGATCTAAATGTGCAGCTGGCAACACTGAGATCCATAGACAATATGGAAAGGAGTCTTCTGCTCACCGAGCAGACGCTCAATGGGATAGATGAGGGGGGGGATGCTAGGTTGGAGCTGCAGGACAATGAAGCAGCTAGCTGGGTGACAGTTAGAAGGCGGGGTAGAGGGAAGAGCACCAGGGAGGCTAGTCCTGATCTGGCACACCCCAATAAGTTTGCTAAGTTGGCAGATGAGGGGAGTGTTAGTGCAGGCGTAGCACTGCTGCAGCAAGGCATGTCCTCTGAAAGCCGGAGGAGTGTCTGCTCCAGTAAGGGGGGAAATAGGAGAGCAGGGCAGGCCAGACAGGTTCTGGTAGTGGGAGACTCAATTATTAGGGGAACAGATAGGGCAATCTGTCACAAAGACAGGGATCGTCGAACGGTGTGCTGCCTACCTGGCGCTCGAGTCCGACACATCGCTGATCGGGTTGACAGATTACTGGGAGGGGCTGGTGAGGATCCAGCGGTCATGGTGCACATTGGCACAAATGACAAAGTTAGAGGTAGGTGGAAGGTCCTTAAAGATGATTTCAGGGAATTAGGCTGTAAGCTTAAAGCAAGGACCTCCAAGGTGGTATTTTCGGAAATACTTCCTGTGCCACGCCAGAGAGGCATCGGGAGATTAGGGAGGTTAATAAGTGGCTCAGGAATTGGTGTAGGAAGGAGGGGTTTGGGTTCCTGCAGAACTGGGCCGACTTCTCAGTTGGCTACAGGTTCTACACTAGGGACGGGCTGCACCTCAATGGGGAGGGTGCAGCTGTGCTGGGGGAAAAAATGGCTAGAAGGTTGGAGGAGTGTTTAAACTAGGGACGGGGGGGAGGGTATTCCTTTTATAGGAGGGGAAGACAGTGCAGCTAGAGACCTGGGCACAAATAATGAAATTGGGGGTGGCATGGGGGGTGGGGTTAGAACAGTTAATAATTTAAGAAAGAATAGAGGTACAGAGAGATACATAAAGTGCATGTATACTAATGCCAGAAGTCTCGCCAACAAAATGGAGGAATTGGAGTTAATGTTGTTGGAACATAATTATGACATGGTGGGGATATCTGAGACATGGCTGGACGAGAGCCACGACTGGGCGGTTAATTTACAGGGCTATAGTCTGTTCAGAAATGACCGAACAAATAAGCGAGGGGGTGGCGTGTGTTTATATGTAAAATCATCCTTAAAACCCATCCTTCGTGATAATATATATGAATCTAATGAAAATATAGAGTCCCTATGGGTAGAGATAAGTGGAGGGGTGAAAAATAATAAATTACTGATAGGGGTTTGTTATAAGTCTCCAAAAATAATGGAAGCAACAGAGAATAGCCTCATAAAGCAAATAGATGAAGCTGTGACTCAAGGAGAAGTCATTATTATGGGGGACTTCAACTACCCTGAAATACATTGGGGAACAGAAACCTGCAGTTCCAGCAAAGGTAATAGGTTTTTGACTACTATGAGAGACAATTACCTTTCACAACTGGTTCAGGACCCAACAAGAGGGGGGGCACTGCTAGACCTAATATTAACCAACAGGCCAGAACGCATATCAAATGTAAGGGTTGGGGGTCACTTGGGTAACAGTGATCACAAATTAATAAGTTTTCCTGTATCCTTTAATAAGTGTAGTAGAGGGGTTACAAGGACACTAAACTTCAGGAAAGCAAATTTCCAACGGATGAGAGATGATCTTGGTGGAATTAACTGGGACGATATCCTGAGACATAAAAATACACAAAGAAAATGGGAGACGTTTATTAGCATCCTGAATAGGACCTGTGCACAATATATACCGTATGGGAATAAACATGCGAGAAATAGGAAGAAACCACTATGGCTAAATAGAGCTGTAAGGGGCGCAATAAGGGACAAAAATAAAGCATTTAGCGAATTAAAGCAAATGGGTAGTGATGAGGCATTAACTAAATACAGAAGATTAAATAAATTCTGTAAAAAGCAAATCAAGACAGCAAAGATTGAGACAGAGAGACTCATTGCCAGAGAAAGTAAAAATAATCCCAAAATATTCTTTAACTACATAAATAGTAAGAAACTAAAAAATGATAGTGTTGGCCCCCTTAAAAATAGTTTGGGTGAAATGGTGGATGAGGAAAAAGCCAATATGCTAAATGACTTTTTTTCAACAGTGTTTACACAAGAAAATCCCATGACGGATAACATGATCAGGGATAAAAATTCTCTGTTAAATGTCACCTGCTTAACCCAGCAGGAAGTACGGCGGCGTCTAAAAATCACTAAAATTGACAAATCCCTGGGCCCGGATGGGATACACCCCCGAGTACTGCAGGAATTAAGCACAGTCATAGACCATTATTTTTAATCTTTAAAGATTCCATAATAACAGGGTCTGTACCACAGGACTGGCGTATAGCAAATGTGGTGCCAATATTCAAAAAGGGGACAAAAACTGAACTTGGAAATTATAGGCCAGTAAGTTTAACCTCAACTGTGGGTAAAATCCTGGAGGGTTTTCTAAAAGATACTATACTGGAGTATCTGGAGAAGAATAACCTCATGACCCAATATCAACATGGGTTTACAAGGGACCGTTCCTGTCAGACTAATCTGATAAGCTTTTATGAAGAGGTAAGTTCCGGACTGGACCAAGGGAATGCAGTGGATGTGGTGTACATGGACTTTTCAAAAGCTTTTGATACGGTGCCACACAAAAGGTTGATACATAAAATGAGAACAATGGGGATAGGGGAAAATATGTGTAGGTGGGTTAAGAGCTGGCTCAGGGATAGGAAACAAAGGGTGGTTATTAATGGAGCACACTCAGACTGGGTCACGGTTAGCAGTGGGGTACCACAGGGGTCATTTTTGGGCCCGCTTCTTTTTAACATTTATTAATGACCTTGTAGGGGGCATAGAGAGTAGAATTTCAATATTTGCAGATGACACTAAACTCTGCAGGGTAATCAATACAGAGGAGGACAATTTTATATTACAGGAGGATTTATGTAAACTAGAAGCTTGGGCTGATAAATGGCAAATGAGCTTTAATGGGGATAAATGTAAGGTCATGCACTTGGGTAGAACGAACAAGTTGTATAATTATGTGCTTAATTGTAAAACACTGGGCAAAACAGTCACTGAAAAAGACCTTGGTGTATGGGTGGATGACAAACTCACATTTAGCGGCCAGTGTCAGGCAGCTGCTGCAAAGGCAAATAAAATAATGGGATGCATTAAAAGAGGCATAGATGCTCATGAGGAGAACATAATTTTACCTCTATATAAGTCACTAGTGCGACCACACTTGGAATACTGTGTACAGTTCTGGTCTCCGGTGTATAAGAAAGACATAGCTGAACTGGAGCGGGTGCAGAGAAGAGCGACCAAGGTTATTAGGGAACTAGGGGGTCTGCAATACCAAGACAGGTTATTACATTTGGGGTTATTTAGTTTGGAGAATCGAAGGCTTAGGGGTGATCTTATTACAATGTATAAATATATGCGGGGACAATACCAAGAGCTTTCTAATGATCTTTTTACTCTTAGACCTGTGACGGGGACAAGGGGGCATCCTCTACGTCTGGAGGAAAGAAGGTTTAAGCATACTCACAGACGCGGATTCTTTACTGTAAGAGCAGTGAGACTATGGAACTCTCTGCCATATGATGTTGTAATGAGTGATTCCCTACTAAAATTTAAGAATGGACTGGATGCCTTTCTTGAAAAGTATAATATTACAGGGTATATACACTAGTTTCCTTAATATTGCGTTGATCCAGGGAGCAAGTCTGATTACCGTATGTGGAGTCAGGAAGGAATTTTTTTCCCCAATGTGAAGCTTACTTGTTGCCACATGGGTTTTTTTTGCCTTCCTCTGGATCAACATGTTAGGGCAAGTTAGGATAGGATATGGGTTGAACTAGATGGACTTAAAGTCTCCCTTCAACCTTAATAACTATGTTACTATGTTACCCGACAGAGTGGGACTTGAACGTAGAAATCTTCGACCAGCTTTGTCAGCGCTGGGGGACCCCCAGTATAGATCTCTTCGCAAGCCGGAAGAACTCGAAGGTTCCCAGATTCTACTCCCTAAATCCGATGGACCACCCAGAAGGCGTAGACGCCCTGAGTCAGACTTGGGGAGAATCCCTCTCTTATGCGTTCCCACCACTGGCCCTCATACCGGCAGTGCTCAGGAAGATACGCGAGGACCACACAAGAGTGATATTGATAGTGCCATACTGGCCGAGGAGAAGCTGGTTTCCCCTTCTAGGAGCCATGGCAGTAGAAGATCCAGTCGAACTGCCCCTGTGGGAGAACATCATCTACCAGGGCCCGATCCACCACCCGGACCCAGCAAGACTCCATCTATCGGCTTGGATCCTGAGAGGGACATCCTGAAGGCAAAAGGATTGTCGGAGCAGGTCATATCCACCCTACAGGCCAGTAGGAAGCCGGTGACATCGGCAATTTATCGGAAGATATGGAAAAGATTCTGTCTGGAGGGTGGCAGGTCCGAGCTCGTGGCAGGCACCCCTGATCTCCCTAACATACTAGTTTTCCTGCAGGCAGGTTTTAATAAAGGCCTCAAGCCCAGCACTCTAAAAGTCCAGGTTTCAGCCTTGAGCGCCTTCTTCGATTACCAGTTAGCTGCACATCCCTGGGTGAGAAGGTTTATAAAAGCCACACAGCGCCTGTGCCCCACGATTAGGCAGCTCACCCCGCCATGGGACCTGGGCCTGGTACTTCGGTTCCTCTGCTCGGACACTTTCGCCCTTAGTGAGAAGATAGCCATCCCTGCTCTCACTCGTAAAACGGCCTTCCTAGTAGCCATTACCACGGCCAAAAGAATAGGGGAGATCCAGGCCCTATCCACTAAGGACCCATACCTCCAGATAAGAGAGGACCGTATAATCCTAAGGTTAGACCCGGCATTTACCCCGAAGGTAGCCTCTACAAGAAATCTGAACCAGGAGGTAGTGTTACCCTCTTTCTGCGATAATCCCCGAAATGAGAAGGAGCGGCGGCTCCACTCGCTAGACGTGAGGCGCGCAGTTATAGAATACCTAGAGGCCACCAATAGTTGGCGTGTCGACCCGAACCTGTTCGTCCTCTTTGGAGGTAGGAATAAAGGGAAGAAGGCCTCTAAGGCGTCCATCGCGCGTTGGATTACCTCAGTAATCTCGGATGCCTACCAAGCTGAAGGCACCAGCCCGCCAGATTCCTTAAAAGCCCACTCTACGAGGGCGGTATCGGCCTCATGGGCCGAGCGGGCGGGGGCGTCAGTTGATCAGATCTGTCGAGCGGCAACCTGGGCTAGTCTTAATACATTCTGCAAACACTACAAACTAGATGTGTTAGCTGGTCAACAAACCGCATTTGGGAGAAAAGTTCTCCAGGCGGTAATCCCACCCTGAGGAGGTGCTTTGGTACTCTCCATGGTGCTGTCAGGTGGACGTCCTGGAAAATAGGTATTAGACCTACCGGTAATGATGTTTCCAGGAGTCCATCCTGACAGCACAGGTAGTTCCCTCCCGGTTGTGTTATACTGCAATGTATTATGTCATGTCATATGCTGTAACATGATCGTTTCATTAAACCGTTTCTAGTATCATCCACCTTGTGGTACTTGTCAAATCACTGAGGGAAAGGGGGTGGGACATGGCCTTTTAACCTCTCGTGTGCTTTCCTGTCCCTGTAAGGAGGAGGAGGATGTCCTCCATGGTGCTGTCAGGATGGACTCCTGGAAACATCATTACCGGTAGGTCTAATACCTATTTTTCCTTTCCTCTCCCCCCCCCCCCCCCCCAAGGAAAAAGACAAGCGCCTTCCATCGGGCTGTTCAGGCTCTGCTAAGGGTCGGTGTCATCATTCCGGTCCCTCATCGCGAAAGGTTCCGAGGATTGTTTTCAAACCTTTTTGTGTTTCCAAAAAAGGACAGGACGATGTGACCCATTCTAGGTCTCAAACTGTTAAATCAGTTTGTCAGGGTACGGTGATTCCGAATGGAATCTCTCCGATCACTTGTCGCTTCCATGGAAAAAGGAGCGTTCCTGGCATCCATCGACATCAAGGTCGCTTACCTTCATGCAATTCACAAGGAACACTTTCAGTTCGTTGCCTTGCCCTTCAGACTCGCTACCGCCCCCAGGGTCTTTACCAGGGTCATGGCGGCTGTCATGGCCATTCTCCACTCTCGGGGATTGGTGGTGTTACCATATCCGGACGACCTGCTCATCAAGGGTCCGTCCCTTCCAGTCTGCGAGGAATCCATGGATAACAGTAAATACACTTTCTCGCCTGGGGTGGAAGATAAACTTTGGAAAGTCTTTCCCAAAACCAGCTCAGCAGATTCCCCCTTTTAGGGATGATCTTGGACACTTCCTGCGGGTTGGTCATTCTCCCTTCAGGAGAGACCTAAGCCTTACAACGGGCAGCGCAACTGTTTTCTCACTCCATTTGTTTCGGCATGCGAGTTCTAGGAAAGTTGGTGTCAGCGATGGAAGCAGTTCCATTTGCACAGTTCTACCTCTGTCCCTTACAATGCGTTGCTGTTAGCTTAGGACAAGAACCCGTTCTCCCTGGACTGTCGGATCCCTCTGTCCTTGCGGGTCAAGCAATCCCTCAGGTGGTGGACACTGAGGTCCTCCCTGAATCAAGGCAGGTTTTTTCTCCCTGTAAGATGGTTGGTAGTAACCACCGACGCAAGTTTCCTCGGCTGGGGAGCAGTCTTTCGTCGCCACACTGCACAAGGTCATTGGTCAACCCGAGAGTCAGTCTCCCCATCAACATTTTGGAGATGCAAGCGATCAGATTAGCTCTATGGAGTTTCCACCATCTCCTCGCAGGTCACATCTGGATTCAATCCAACAACGCCACGGCTGTAGCGTATATCAACCGCCAGGGAGGTACCCGGAGCAGGATGGCCGAGCACGAAGCGAGTCACATCCTCCATTGGGCCGAGCGTAGAAAATTGGGCAGCAGATTTTCGCAGTCGCCAAGGCATTGTCTCGGGGAAGTGGTCTCTTCATCCGGAAGTCTTTTCAACAGATTTGTTATCGTTAGGGGACTCAGGATGTGGATCTCATGGCCTCAAGACTAAACAACAAGGTTCCTCGGTTCATTGCCCGATCACGTGATCCATGCGCCATCGGGGCGGACGCCCTAGTTCTGCCATGGCACTGGTTCCGGCTCCCGTACATCTTCCCTCCTCTTCTCTTGCTTCCGAGGGTCGTCAAGAAGATCAGAGCGGAGGGAGTACCAGTGATCCTTGTCGCGCCAGATAGGCCGCGCATGGTATGCAGAACTAATACAACTAGTTGCCGACGTCCCCTGGCGACTTCCAGATTGCATGGATCTACACTCGCAGTGCCCGATTTACCACCAGAACTCCGGGGCCCTGTCTTTGACGGCGTGGCTGTTGTATCCTGGATTTTAGCACAGGCTGGGTTCTCTCACAGCGTGATTTCCACCATGAATAGTACTAGGAAGCCTGTGTTCATGTGCATCTATCACCGCACCTGGAAAACCTTCTTTTCGTGGTGCAAGGATCATAGTCGATCACCTCTGGTGTTTTTTCCATTCTGGCCATATTGGAATTCCTTCAATGTGGTTTAAAATCAGGCCTCGCGCTCAGCTCGCTCAAGGGCCAAATTTCGGCCTTGTCAGTGCTTTTCCGACGAAAAATTGCCACCAAACTTCAGGTCAAGACGTTCATTCAGAGAAGTTTCCCATGTGGCGCTTCCTTATAGAAGGCCATTGGAATCATGGGACCTTAACCTGGTTCTCGGGGCCTTACAGGAGGCTCCTTTCGAACCGCCGCAGGACGTGTCACTGTCCGTCCTCTCTTGGAAGGTGGTCTTTCAAGTGGCAATTACGTCAATCAGACGAGTTTTGGAATTGGCAGCTCTGTCCTGCCGTTCTCCGTTGCTGAATTTTTCGTCAGGAAAAGGTAGTTCTCAGGAAGTCCCCATCCTTCCTGCCCAAGGTCGTCTCCTCTTCCATCACAAAGAGGGAATTGTTTTGCCTTTCCTTTTGTCCGGCTCCAGTCCATCACATTGAGAAGGCCCTCCACACCCTGGATGTGGTTAGGGCGCTGAGACGGTACATCTCGCGGACGGCTCCCTGCCACAAGTCAGATGCCTTGTTCATGCTTCCAGAGGGGCATAGGAAGGGTCTAGCCGTGTCAAAGCAACGCTAGCCAGGTGGATTCCCCTGGCGATTCAGTAGTCCTACTGTATCAGGAACGCGTCTGTCCCAGTGGGGATTGAGGCACACTCTACCTGGTAGGTGGGTGCCTCGTCGGCCATTCGGCGCCAGACCTCGGCAGAACAGGTCTGCAAGGCTGCGACTTGGTCTAGTCTGCATACTTTTTACAAAATATTGCCAATTTCATCCTCAGGCCTGTCCGCAAGGTTGCGACTTGATGCAGCCTGCATACCTTTACAAACATTGCCTAATTTATTCTCAGGCCTCTGCGGATGCAACCTGCAATTGGCAGTACCTCACTGTTGACTCAGTGGTACATGGGGTATTAGCAGATGTATGCTCCCCACCCAGGGACTGCTTTAGGACGTCCCACTATCTGTGTCCCCCAATGAGGCGTAGGAGAAATAGGGATTTTTGTGTACTCACCGTAAAATCCTTTACTCCGAGCCAATTATTGGGGGACACGGCACCCACCCTGTTTTAGCCTATTGGTTCACTGTAGCATTCTTAGGCTTTGACTTAGTTATGGTTATTGTTGACTGTTTATGCTCCTGCTTTTTTCACCGAACTGGAGAAATCTCAGCCAACGAGAGGGTGTATACTGCAAGGGAGGAGCTAACTTTTTTTCTGGTTTACTTAGTGTCCTCCTAGTGGCCAGTAGCTTAACACCCACTGTCTCTGTGTCCCCCAATGATTGGCTTGGAGAAAAGGATTTTACGGTGAGTACACAAAAATCCCTATATATTCTCGCCCATTGGGGGTTCGATCCGGGTCCGATGGGTGTTGCGGTCTGGTCCAGCACCTCCCATCTTCTAGTGATGACGTTCTCTTCTTTGCTTCCCGTCACGGCTCCGGCGCAGACCTCTCTGACTTTTGCCGGCGCCTGCGTACTGCAGTACTCTGCGCTCAACAGGGCAGAGCAGTGCGCCGGAGCCGGAGCCGAGACGGGAAGCAAAGACGAGGACGTCATCGCTAGAAGATGGGAGGCGCCAGACCGGACAGTGACACCCATCGGACCCGGACCGCCCCCGGTGAGTATAATCTAAGGGCCCCGTCACACATAGCGACACCCCAGCGATCCCGACAACGATATGACCTTGTCAGGATCGCTGGTGTGTCCCTTCATGACCGCTGGTGAGCTGGCAAACAGGCAACTTCACCAGCGATCAGCACCAGTGACACGTGGGTAACAACGTGTACCCACTGTGTACCTTAGTTACCAGCGCGCTGGTGCAGGGAGCTGGTAACCAACGTACACATTGGGTTTCTAAGTGCCGCGCGCCGCTTAGAAACCCGATGTGTGCCTTGGTTACCACCTCCCTGCACCAGCGCGCTGGTAACTGAGGTACACATCGGGTTTCTAAGTGCTGCGCGCCGCTTAGAAACCCGATGTGTACCTTAATTACCAGCGCCAGATCGCTGATCGCTGGTCTCCCGCCTGCCACACGCAGCGATGCGTGCTGACCAGCGATCAAAAAAATGTCCTGGCCATTCCAGAACGATCAGCGATACCTGGCAGGGGGGGGGGGGCGGTCGCTGGTAAGTGTCACACACAGCGATCTCGCTGGTGAGATCACTGTTGCGTCACAAAACTTGTAACTCAGCAGCGATCTCGCTCGCGAGATCTCTGTGTGTGACGAGGGCTTAGCTCGTTTTTCTTTTCTTTCAGTTTACATCGGGCTTATCTACAGCATTACAGAATGCTGTAGATAAGCCCCTGATGGCGGTGGCCGCATCTTATATACGAAAAAATAGGTGACAGATTCCCTTTAAGCCTCTGGTCCGTTCTTTTGTTGAGTAAATTCATTTTCCCTTGAAGCTTACACATTACTCATGAATTAAAGCTGTATTTATTTCATTTTAATATTTATTTACAGATAAAAAGAAAGAGATCGATGCATTGGCCAGTGAGTATATCTCTAAGGTGCGCGACTTCACTCCTGAACAGAGGGTGCAGCATCTGCAGCGTATCCAGAATGCTTACAGCAAGTGCAAAGAGTACAGTGATGACAAAGTGCAGCTGGCCATGCAGACCTATGAAATGGTGAGAAAGGAGGCTTTGGTGTAAGAATCCATGTATTAAATCCTGGGAACATGGGTGTTGGTAGCACGTTATCCTTATAGGCTACCTCCAAGGCCAAGTTCACATGGCGGTATTTGTAAGAGATGACCAGGAATGGTTCTATAATATGGAGTGACTGGGCAGCATCAGTCTCATGGCAGGTTCCTTTTAGTTTCAATAAATCTTATTTAGAAACATGACACAAAGTATACAACTGTATTAGAATATTCTCCCACGCAGGGGATATGCAGGTGTCAGCTTCAAAGATAACAGTACAACTTTTACACAGAGGGAGACAGGACAGATGAAGGGGTAGGGTAACACAAAAGGGGATCTAGCAAGTAAGCCACAGTGTGATGTACATTAAGCAGATATCTTTTACAGTCAATCGCGGTATCAATAACGCTAAAATAATAATCAGGTTGGACCATATATGAGACATAAGTTTGGGTTAGGTTAAATAGCATGGAGGCAAGGATAACATTCTATTCTACTTTATTAAGATCGAGCAATCAAACCCTCCTCAATGACCTTCAACCACTTCTCCAAGACCCCTCAAAACTCTCTATATCAGGGGGATAGGCATAGGGCCAGGTTCAATTGTACATTCGAGTTCAATTCCATATTTTAAAGAAAGCGTACCACTTATCATCCCTGGTGGCTTTGATGCATTCATACAACATGATGGCATTCATCCTCTCCTTCACCAAAGGGCAGGTTCCTTTTAAACTACAAATATAGGAGTCTGTATATGGCTATTTTTATTTCCAGATGACACAATAGCTTCCACAAGACTATAGAGATTCAGCCTTTGCCTTACAAACCCGTGTATGTGGGCCAAATCGCTGCCAAGATGTCGCTTATAAGTGGGGTGTACCCCCACACTTGTTCATCCATTGTTCTTTAACCGAGCACGTGTATGTTTTCAATAGAGGCAGAATTAGGCAATTTGTGTCTTTCATGTAATTAAAGGTGGATAAGCACATCAGGCGTCTGGATGCTGATTTGGCGCGATTTGAAGCTGACCTCAAAGAAAAAATAGAAGGGGCAGAGTTTGACAGCTCGTCTGGACGTGGTGTGAAAAGTGAGGCTCTCATTTCCAACAGTTGGCTCTGCCAGTTTTTGTGCATAAATAGGTGTCTAGATTTAAGATTTTTTTGGGGCCTATTTTACTATGTTTTGAACAGAGAATCGTGGTCAGAAGGATAAGCGTGGATCTCGAGGCCGCCGAGTATCTGAAGAAGATACAGTGAAGAAAAAGAAATTAAAAGGAGGGTAAGCCAAATTAATCCCTTAAAGGGAATCTGTCAGAAGGTTTCTGGCATGTAATCTGAGTGCAGCATGATATAGTGGATGGGACACTTATACCAGCGATGTGTACTTACTGGTCTGCTTGCGGTCATTTTAATACAATCACTTATCTGCTGCAGATCTACTGCCTACACCACAGATTATAAATTATTATAGTGCCATTTAATCCATGGCGCTTTACATGTGAGGAGGGATAGACATAAAAACAAGTACAGTAATCTTAAACAATACAAGTCACGACTGGTACTGGAGGAGAGAGGACCCTCACAATCTATAAGGGATGGGTGAGGATAGAGTAGGCGGGGTAGAGCTGGTCATGCAGTGGCTTGGTCAATCGGTGGTTACTGCAAGTTGTAGGCTTGTCGGAAGAGGTAGGTCTTCAGGTTCTTTTTGAAGGTTTCCATGGTAGGTGAGAGTCTGTTGGGGTAGAGAGTTCCATAGTAGGTGGGATGCACGGGAGAATCTTGTATGTGATTGTGGGATGAGGAGATAAGAGGGGAGTAGAGAAGGAAATCTTGTGAGGATCGGAGGTTGCGTGCAGGTAAGTACCGGGAGACGAGGTCACAGATGTATGGAGGACACAGGTTTTGGATGGCTTTGTATGTCCTGGTTTGGGTTTTAAACTGGAGTCTTTGAATAATGGGAAGCCAGTGCAGGGATTGACAGAGGGGAGAGGCCGGGATATAGCGGGGGACAGGTGGATTAGTCGAGCAGCAGAGTTTAGAATAGATTGGAGGGGTGCGAGAGTGTTAGAGGGGAGGCCACAGAGCAGGCGGTTGCAGAAGTCAAGGCCGGAGATGATGAGGGCATGGACTAGGGTTTTTGCAGATTCTTGGTTGAGGAATTTGTGGATCCGTGAAATGTTTTTGAGTTGAAGTCGGCAGGAAGTTGGAAGGGCTTGGATTTGTGGTTTAAAGGAGAGATCAGAGTCAAGGATTACCCCGAGGCAGCTAGCTTGTAGAGCTGGGGAGAGTGGGTAGCCATTTACTTTAATGCATTCGCATTGTGTAGGGAACTTATGTCTGTAAGAGTGAGAAGGGATTCAGACAGTGAGTGTAGATTGAGGTGTTTAAGATTTCTGCGAGGGTGTACATGTTTGTGGAGTGGGGATTGTGGACCTGGGGAGGAGAGGGAAGAGAATGTAAGTAAGTTGTGGTCAGGAAGAGGTTAGTCAGAGAGGTTAGATAGGGAGCAGAGGTGGGTGAAGATGAGGTCCAATGTGTGGCTGTGTTTGTGAGTGGCTGCAGAAGACCATTGATTGAGGCCGAAGGAGGAAGTGAGAGAAAGAAGCTTAGTGGCAGCTGAGAGGGAAGTGTCAATGGGGATGTTGAAGTCGCCCATGATGATAGTGGGGATGTCAGTGGAGAGGAAATGAAGTAGCCAGGTGGTGAAGTGGTTGAAGAAGGTGGTGGCTGGCCCTGGGGGGGGGGGTCAGTAAATGACAGCCGGTTGGAGGGGGAATAGATGTGCACAGAGTGCACCTCAAAGGAAGGGAGGGTAACAGAGGGTAGCAGTGGGATTGGAGTGAAGGGGCGATTATCTGATATTAGAAACCCAACTCCTCCACCATGCTTGCTGCTGGGAAAGGTGGAATCCACCATACGAAAGTGCAGCTGGAGAGTCTGTGTCAGAGGGGGTGAGCCAGGTTTCATTGATGGCGAGGAAATAAAGTTTATTAGTAATGAAAAGATCATGGATGTAGGAAAGTTCGTTGCAGACAGAGCGAACGTTCCATAGAGCTCCTGTTTGTGGGACTGGGGAAGCGGGGGATGGGTGAATGGGTATAAGGTTAGAGCGGTTACGGAAACTTGTGATAGAGCATGTATGGGAGGTAGAAATGACTGTGGGGATGTAGTGAGGAGGACCAGGATTTGGAGCAATATCACTGCCAGTGAACAGGAGCAGAGAAAGTGTTAGCAGGTGGGAGCAGGAGGGGGTAAGAGGGAGCTGTCTGTGTTTGGAGACAGGATCGTATGTTGAGGAACAGTTCTGAGGAGGAGATGAGATGGAGGGAGAGATGAATAGTTCCTTACTTGGTGTAGGGATTAGAGGGTTAATAGAAAGTGAAGGATTATAGGGGTGAGCGTGAAAATAGACAAACATTGTTTACAGTGACTGTATCCAGTTCCCTTCTGGTTCCATTCTGGATTAATTCTGAGGATCACACTTGTATGATACATACTTCTGTGATACACACTGCGCACTGATGGAGAGGTTTGTGCACTGCATGGGCAGAAATCTGCTAGTCCGAGATGGGGGGGGGGGTAGGAGTCACAGAGCAGTTGCCTAGTAGGCATAAGACACCTAGTCCTCTGATGATATCCTGCTGATAAAGAAGTGATTTTTTTTTTTATTGAAACTGCAACATGCAGCCTAGTAAGTGGCACATTGCTGGAATCAGAGTCTCAGCCCCTACATCATACTGCTCTCAGAATACATAGCAAAATCCTTCTGACAAATTTCCCTTAAAGAAAATGAGTGCATCCATTAAAATATAAACTCTTATACTCCTCTCTGGTGTTGGCACCCACTTCCCTTGGGATCACGTGCGGTTGTTACATCACGTGGGCCCTGTGCCCAATCAGCGCCGGCGTTACTGTCCCCACTATCAGACAAATTGAACATGAACAGGAAGTCAGAGGTCAGCCATAGTTCTGACTTCCTGTGACTTAATGTTCGATTAACTGTATGTAGAGTTGCTTTTTCTCATTAGGTTTTGAATCACTCTCTGATTTATGGCCATTTTAATTAGGTTATGCTTTTTCCTACAGGCCAGTCTTTTCAGATGCAGTCCTATCTGTGCATCCTTCCGATGTTCTTGATATGCCGGTGGACCCCAATGAGCCTACATATTGCCTGTGTCACCAGGTGTCCTATGGAGAAATGATTGGCTGCGATAACCCAGATGTAAGGATTCCTCATGTCACTGCAATTTTGTAACCAATTTTATACCAAAATGCACATTAGTGTTAGTCTAGTGTCTGACAGGCAAAGAAAAAAAATATATCTATTAATTTAGATATAGATCATAGTCTCACAGAATTATTTGTGTCTTTAGTGTCCCATTGAATGGTTCCATTTTGCCTGTGTCGATCTCACCACTAAACCAAAAGGAAAGTGGTAAGTTCATCATTTTTATATTTATTACCAGTTGTTTAATAATCACATACTCATAGGTATTACTGAATATATGAGCTGCAGCACAACCTTCAGTATTGGCGCTACTATTTAGTCATTTTCTTCTGACTATTCATAGTGGGCGTGGAGTAATACGTCTATATCTATGGGGATCACTCGCTTTTACAATTCTATCTGACATATATCAAGATAGAAAAAGTGAATATTGCAGCTGCTTTCTTCCTACGGTTAATGTCTCCTATTCCTTTCCAGCTTCGAGTACAGTAAATTTACATGGGGAAGATTAGTTTCTGCAACTAAACCCATTTTGTGTGGATGGAGTTTTCTTTCACTTGTAAATGAATAATCCCTTTTAATTGGCTTTTTCATAGTAATTTTTTTTTCCTCTCCTAGGTTTTGTCCACGCTGCACTCAGGAGCGAAAGAAATGAACACAACACCACAACTTTTATCAGATTCGTCCTTATTACTACCACATACTTTAGTTCTTGCATCGTTTTTATTACCACTGGACGGCTTCCTAAAGATTAAAGGTGGAAGCAACAGATTCTTACCAGATCTACAACCCTCTTCCTAGGGAGAGAAAAGTAGCACATTTGGATTGGTACTGCTATAATTTTCTTTTTTTTTTTTAATTTTTTTTTTTTTTTTTTTTTTTCCATTTTATGTTACTGGAAGGGAAAGCAAAAGTAAACTGGGCATGTCTTACTCCATGATTTCTGCTTCACCACACCATGAATTCTATGTATGGTTAAGTGAACGCATGTTTCACTATGAAAATAAAATGTGATAATTTTGTAAATTAATTGTATAGGGACGCTCTGTAAGACACAATATGCGCAAGTGCTGACTGTAAAATTAGAGCAGTGCATGTATCTGTATTGCTACAGCCCTGCTTCGAGCATGCAGCCTTGGACTTTTACGCCATGTTCCCACAATGTATAACTGCTGCGGTTTTGGCTTTTTTTTTTTTTCTTTAATTGTGTGCGCAAAAACGTGCATTTAACAGTCCTAGAAGAAGGGATATAATTTTATGAAAATTCATACCCACTGTGCATTAAAAGACGCTGCTGAAATGCTCCTCTTTTGGTGTGGCCGACACTCACCCCCCCCCCTATACTGGCTCTTATAGAGAGCCTGAAAAATGCATTAGAAAAAAAAATTGAGTAATAGTTATATTCCTACATGAATTTAACCCTATAGGTTTTCTTGGCATACTAAACTGAAAGTGATTGCAGACATTGTGGATTATTCTACATAAGCCAAATTTGCGTTGCCTTAAATGTGCCGAGATTCAATCGTTTATTCTACAGAGGGGGAATTAGCTTGAGCCGTAAATCCTTATAGTGATCAATCTTCGGTTAAAAGGGTGATTGGGGATCCAAATATTGCAGCTGTTATGTGAACCCTAAAAAGCAGCCATATTATGGTTGTTTAAAAACCAGCTTTGCATTTATATTTGCACTATTTGCTATTTTATACAGAAGAGTGCTGTGTATTAATCAACCACACTCGGTACCTGTATAATACTAGCCTAATCCGGCAATCTGGAATGAGTATATCTTTAATGTTGAAATTCAGGATTTCTATGATGTGTATAATAATAAATATATACATTAATTTGGAAAAGATTGTATACCCTGTGTTAATTGTACATTTTTTGTTTGGGCATGCTGTCCGTGAATTGCATGTATCAGGTGCTGACTGTTTGATTTAAACCATATATGTGTAACTTCTGCATTTCAGAGAAAAATATAGGTTGAAAGCTGCTAGGGACAGAGCCACACAGGAGACCAGTCAGACAAGCTGGTCCCTGGCGGCTTCTCTGCTCCCAGTCCCCTGGAATGACAGCGGGTAGAAGCCACCACTGGTCTCCCTTGTTGCTCGGTTTTCGGCGGCTATTTAACCTATACTTTTCCCTTTAAAAGCCGCAGCATTATATAGATATATACAGCTCTGGCAAAAATTAAGAGACCACTGCAAAATTTTCAGTTTGTCTGATTTTTCTCTTTATAGGTATATTTTTGAGTAAAATGTAAATTGCTCTTTTATTCTATAAACTACTGACATGTCTCCAAATTTCCAAGCAATAAATTTTGTATTCATTTTCAGAAAATGAGAAATGGTCAAAATAACAAAAAAATGCAGTGCTTGCAGACCTCAAATAATGCTAAGAAAACATGTTCATAATAATTTAGAAACAGCACTACTAATGTTTTAACTCAGGAAGATTTCAGAAATCAATATTTTGTGGAATAACCATGATTTCTAATCACAGCTTTCATGCTTTCCACCAGTATTTCACACTGCTTTTGGGTGACCTTATGCCACTCCTGGTACAAAAATTTAAGCAGTTCTTTGTTTGATGGCTTGTGACTATCCATCTTCCTCTTGATTACACTCCAGAGGTTTTCAATGGGGTTCAGGTCTGGAGATTGGGCTGGCCATGACAGGGATTTGATGTGGTGGTCCTTCAGCCACACATTGATTGACCTAGCTGTGAGGCATGACGCATTGTCCTGCTGGTAAAACCAGTCCTCAGAGTTGGGGAACATTGCCTGAGCAGAAGGAATCAACTGTTTTTCCAGGATAACCTTTTATTAACTTGATTCATACGCAAAGATTAACCTGCCCAATTCCAACCTTGATGAAGCATCGCCAGATCATCACCGATCCTCCACCAAATTTCACAGTGCAAGACACTGTGGCTTGTACGCCTCTCCAGGTATCCGTCTAACTATCAGACGACCAGGTGTTGGGCAAAGCGGAAAATTAGACTCATCAGAGAAGATTACCTTACTCCAGTCCTCTATGGTCCAATCCTTATGGTCTTTGGCAAACTTCGGAGATTTTGCTTCTCACTGATGAAAGGCTTTTTTTCTAGCTTTACATGACTTGAGTCTTGCCTCTAGGAGCCTGTTACGAACTGTTCTTGCCATGCACTTCACCCCAGCTGCCATTTGCCATTCCTTTTGTAGGTCACTTGATGTCATCCTGCGGTTGCTGAGTGACATTCGAATAAGATGACGGTCATCCCAGTCAGTGGAGAGTCGTTTTCGCCCTCTGCCGGTCTGTAGCTTTGTTGTCCCCAGTGTTTGCTGCTTGACCTTATTGTAATGGACTGGCGTCTTAGAAATTTTAAGGATAATCTTTATTATCTTTATTTTTTATATAGCGCTAACATATTCCGCTAACATATTCATCACTGTCCTCGATGGGGCTCACAATCTAAATTCCCTATCAGTATGTCTTTGGAGTGTGGGAGGAAACCGGAGTGCCCGGAAGAAACCCACGCAAACACGGGGAGAACATACAAACTCCTTGCAGATGTTGTCCTTGGTGGGATTCAAACCCAGGACTCCAGAGCTGCAGCGCTAACCACTGAGCCACCGTGCTGCCCTAAGGATGGAGGCAACACATGATGCTCACTGTATCCCTCTGCTAGTAAAGCCAGAATTGAGCCCTTCTTTTCCTCACTCAAGACTTTTCTTTTCAACTCCTTTGGCATGGTTAAAAGATATTTTTTCATTTCCTATTACTTTTGGGATATTACTAGCACTTGTTTTGCCATCCAGCTTGTTGTATTGCAAGTAGATTGTGAACACCACAGCAGGGTTTTTTTTTTATACTTTCCTTCGTTAAATAAGATTTGGTTCAGGTGATCACCTAATCAGAAGCACATTAAGTAGAATGAGGTGTACTCTGGTTGGAATTCAAGTGAGACTGGAATGGAATAGCTGTCAGACATGTAGAGAAGCTGATTGTTATAAAGCTGTGCAGTGGTCTCTTAATTTTTGCCAGAGCTGTATATATGTGTGTGTGTGTTGTTGTTGTGTTTTTTTTTTTTTTGTTTTTTTTTTTGGGGGGGGGGGTTGTTCCATTACATTGTCTTTCATATAGTGTGTGAATAAAGAGGTTGTGCAGAATCTTTCTTTTGCACACTCTGATATCCAGCTTGTAGATAAACTGCTTCATGTCACTTTGGTCTGGTGCCCAGCAAATACCGTGCCCGTGGTGTCTGATCCATGTGTTGAATTTGCTAGGTATCAGAGAGTTGCCAGTATATGTGACATCGGGCAAAGAGAGGCACTGTACAGCCCATGTTATAGCGTTCTTAGACTATTTCACACTTTTGACATTCAAGCTCTAATTAGGAACTGCGATGTCTGGACCAGCCGCGTGTCTCCTGCCAATCTCCACAGCCTCGTATAAACCAAAGCTGCTGTTGAGTTTGGGTTCGGAGATCCACAGATGGTCTAGATATGATCATCTTTACTTGGGCCATGAATATCGGAGCGTGAAAGCAGCCTTACTTTTTCAGTTCTGACATAGTTCAGGTGTAAACTTATGTTATCATTGTAAAACAATGTAATTATGCAGTCACAAGCGCATACACATATTGTGTCTTATTCGAGAGTGGCCTCTGATAATGTTATCCTGGCGTATTCTTAGTGTAATTTCTCTATTTTGTGCTATAATTTTTAGTACAAGGAAGTTGAGTAGCATTCGGTCTCACATCGGAGTCTGACTTCCAGAACATTAATCCACATGGTCCAGCCGCGATAGTGATGTTACGTAGTGTTGACAATCCACTTGCGCCATTGACTCCCCAAACATGTGGAGCTCGCTGAAAAGCTGATGGCTCCCAGGAATGGGAAATTTTCTATAAATGGTAGCACAATTGTGGTATGTTGGGCTGCCATGTGACTGTGGTAGTGTTTTGTTCTAACATATGTGACCTGGCTCCCTTGGTTAATTTGTAATGCACCAAAGATCTAAATCCAATCTGATTAAAATATATTTTAAATAGAGGTATACGGAGAAGAAAAAGATGTGGATAATATATTTGATTATAGAGGCCAATAAATTAATGTATTACACTGCTTCTGGGGGTCTTGGGTGTAGCTGCCCCACTATAAGATTTCTCTATATTGTATTAGAGTGCCAGTTTTATTTTTACATGTAAATACAAAAGATGTATATCTATATGGCGATCAGATTATATGTATAAATCAGCTATCGTGGGCAATAGGAATTTTGCCAAGTTTGTTGTTCTTTCGAAAAGATGTTAAATCATTTATTTAGAGGGCTTCCACGTAGAAATGGTTTGAAGTAAAGTCATATATTCTATACCTCGATGCCTCCTATTTTCCGCACATTTCATAGTTTCTATTTTGACGATTGCACATGTTCTAGATCCTCTGTATAAAACGGATCCGTCTCCAGATTTTACATTATAAAGTGCATACGTAAAATAAATCTTAGACTTGATGATATTAGTGTCAAAATCGATGTAAAAATGACTGTATAATCTTTGTAAAAGTTTTCCTGCTTTAATATTAAAATGGTAATTTTGAGTTCAGCTCCAGCCGGACTTCAAAATTGAAACTACTGATTCAATTGGCTCTAGAATCCTCAAAGTACATGAGCCCCATCAGATCTTAGAAACCTACCGTATTTGTTGCTCTATGGGACGTACCTTACTATAAGACGCACCCCATCTTTAAATGGCATAGAATAGGAAATACATATTTCTTAATAATTAGAACTTCCCTGGTGTTGTAAAGAAGTAGAGAGGTTAGTATTGCTAATTTTCATGCAACAGGGTAGAATGAATTAAGGGATCTATTGTCAGTGTTTGCACATTATATACACTCCCTGCAGCATGCACGCATGCACATTACATGCCCACTCAGCTTGCTGTGTGTAAATATAAATAAAGTTTTGTTGCAGTCTACACTGTGTATACACTACTACATTTTAAAGTGACCTTCATCTACTCTGGAGCTGCAGCATGAGTTCTGTTTTATTGATGTGCAGGTTCAGGCAGCTTTCTCTCCTGCCGTATTCTGATCAGACTGATCAGTGTTGGGCAAGAGGAGAGAGAAAAGTGTATCTTCTAGTCTAAAGAAATTGATATTTAATAATGTATGCTATTTGCACTGTGAAATCTGGTAATCCAATTTAAAGGGTTGTCATTGAGGAGAATAGGTAATCAATATCAGATCGGTAGGGGTCCAACGCCCCCACTGATCAGCTGTTTCTGCAGCTGGCCAGAAGTTAGAAGTTGTGGAGCTGATGAACCCAGTTCTGTCCCTTGTGCAGCAGCAGCAGCTGCCAGGTACTGCGGATCCAATTCTATTCATTTTAAAAATAATGGATGTGCAGCACGGGTCTGTGGCTGCTACATAGAAAATTGTGGAGCTGAACACAGCTCCATCTATCATCTGAGACCAAGAGCAGATGATCACTTGTGGTGCCGGTTGCCATACTTCCACCCATCTGATATTGATGGCCTATCACTAGGTCGGGTCCTCGGTATAAAAGATTTGAAGCAACCCCTTTAAGGCCTCGCTCGAACTGGTGTACTGTGCCCACATTCAACAGTACACATTTCAGGCCACCCATGCCTTTACTGGGTCAAACGCCATAACTTCTTCTGGGGCTGTAAGTTCAGTTTAGTAGGACTGTCTGAGTGAGGTGTTATGTAAGGTTAATCAGATGACCTTTATATAAGTTATATTTACATTTTAATATTTGTAATTTTAATTACCTTTTTTTGTTTAGGAAAAAGTGACATTTTATCAATTTTGACATTTTAGAACTCCGATCATGAGATGTCCTGAACAGGTTTCCTGTTATTAAAAATGGGAGATACAGAATCCTATGAATGAGAGCACGCTTACATTTCTGTATGAAATCCGTTATGCACAATTACCAGTAGTTTTTATTTTCCTGTGTTTTTAAAATGCATGTTAAAAAGTCATGCTATATACATAGTGGTATTTTGGATACTTTGAAATATGTTTTGTGACCTTTTTGTCTATGCATTTATGAAGTCTTTTTTTTAGAAAAATGCTGAAATATAAAAATATACCTAGAACAACCTGCATTTTAAAACATTTTAATAATGTAGACCTTCCAATATAGACCTAAAATAATATCTGGCCTCAGCGCTGGGGGTCTGACTGTTAGTACCCCCAATGATCCAATATCTTATCCCCCATCCGATCGATTGGGAATAACTCATGTACTTGATACAACCTCTGTAACAAAATAAAAGCCTCTGATTCTGATCATTTTTATCAAACAATTGTGTAAGTTTTGATTTTAATAAACTCGAGCATGTTTCAGCTGTAACCAGTTCATCATGTTGTACAGCAAGTGGTGCGTCTGGAACAATAGTGTGTAAAATTGATTTTCTTTGGAAATTTTTTTTCCCAGCAAAGCAAATATTGGAAAAAAAAAAAGCATAAAAAAAGGAAACAGCAATGTGTGACCATCTACTCATAGCATGCTGTGGCTTAATTTAGTATTTATAATCTGGTTATTCTGTGTTTTTATTTTAAAACAAAAAAAACCCTGTTTTTCTGCCTTTCCCACATCTACATGGACTGGCTAGGGAAGTGCAATATATTATATGACCTAGAAATGTATTACTTTTTATAATGTTGAAACCATGGAAATATTTCTCATGATAATGGTGGTGTTTAGTGAATGATCTTTTAGGCTAATGAAGGTTAGGTAGCCACTTGCTGCAATACGGGAAAGGGCGATGAGATGCTTAGTCGAACAAGCAGAACTTACGTTCTGGGTAGGTTCACATGGAGTTCATTGATGTTGACTTCGAATTTGATCCGCTTCAAAATCAGTGAGAATATACCCTTATGGGAAACTTGCCAGACAGCAATAGTTATTTCTAGAGTTGGTTTTACTAAGGCATGAAAATATGTACAGGGTGTTAAACATATCCTTTAACACAGGGAAGTATTTGAATCTTGAGATATGAAAGGATTACTTCCATCTTCATATATGAATATTGTCAGTTAGTGCTTGTGAAAACTAGCCCTTTAGCTCAATAGAAAACCGCTTGTAAGCACGGCACGTGGTCTAGCAACAAGGTGTAAACGAGTGGCTGAAAATTTTAATAAGCAATAAGAGAGGGCTTTCTAACAATATCCACTTATGAAGATAGGAATAGCCCTTTAGCATCATTTCCTAATTCTCTATACTTTGCACTGGTCAGTCTGCAAGGCCAAAACCACCTCTGTTTCACAACAGAGACATGATAGCAGTAGAAAGTGCTTTTAATTTTTGATTGAGTTTACATTAAGAAATGGGGTTTCTTTTACATTTCATGAGTAAAATCTACACAATGTTGTATAATTGTAGCTATTTTGCTTTATTCCTGTATGCATTTTTGCTTGCATATTTCTTTGTGATTTCATCATTTGTGGGGAATGTTAGCCAAATGGCAAATGCTATGCTCTTCCATTTAAGCCTGTAAACTTTGAAAACTGTGGGGTGTTTTTTTTTTTTTAAGTAGTAAGGATCTGTTAACACCAGCGTTGTGGCTTCCATTTCACTATGACCTACGGTATCTATTTTCTGAAAACCCTGATGGAAATGTAGCATAATTATGAGCAGAGCTGAAGCAGCAAAATAGTTTTAAACTTTCTATTTCTATGGCCGCAGTTCCCTAACTTTCCAAATAGAAACTTTAGAGAGAACATTTCTGATTTCAGCTAGAGGCCAAATGGCCGGGACCCACATCAATTCCTAAACCATCAGAACCCACCATGTACACATTTAGTTTTCTCATGAAATAAATGGCACATCACATGTCCCCGTACGGGCACTTGGAGTAGTGACCGTCTTTCATCCTTTTGTTCTAAAATCTGAGTGTATTAGAAGTCTGAATGTCGCCGTTATTGTGATGATATATTTAAAAGTTCCGGTGTGATATTATGTGATGAGTATTCTAGTCCTGTTAACAGAATGTAAACTATTTGTATTTTATTTCTGCAGGTATTATAGGTGGGTGGTTACAATCTGTTCTGTATGTTTCACCCGTCTTGAGAAATATTTAATTTATAAGACTTCTTGACTGGTATAAATGTTCTGTTGGAGATGAGAACGTCTCATGTAACCACCTACAAGGATGATCGAGTGGATTTATTAAACCGATATGAAATGTAATCTTCATGCACACCGACCCTCCCTCGTTTCTTTCTTACTCTCCATTTATTTGTTAATACAGAAATGTATTTGTTTTTCTTCTTGGAGCGATCTGCTTAGAAAAACTATATTTTTTTTTTTTCCTATTTCGGTCTGAAATCTGCATGGCTGTTCATGAGGTGTGTGTGTTTTATATGTATTTAATAAACAGAATTTCCCCCAAAGAAATAAAAAAAAAAATTGCCTAATTGGAAAGAAAATCTGTATGTCAACTCTGATGGAATCCTCTCCACACTAGACACTAAAATTTTAAGTCATAAAAAAAAAAAGTTCAGTTAATTTTGTGCAGTTTTTTTATAGGAGCTCTTTTCCTGAAGTTATTTCCATTAAAAAAAATGTAAATACTCATGGTCATGAATATGGCAACATTTGTCCGTCAATATTTATTTTTTACTACTAGGGGGAAAGACTCAATCTTGCAAAAGATCCCATATTAATCTGACCATTCTGTTTTTAAAGGGAAAAATAAATGCATGGAGCCATTGATTTAGATGGACAAGTTAGATCCTTGACTGTTCAAAAACTGACGTCTCCGTTTTGTTTTTTTTTATAAACGGTATCATGGACGATAATGGGTTTCTGTACTAACTGTGATACGCGTGGTTAGAACATGTGTAATTGGGCTTGAAAGTTTGTAAATGGGGAAAAAAAGAGAAAATACAGTTCACTCCCATTCCTCATCGTCCTCTTGGATATTGGATTTTCCACTTGCGCTCGGATTTGCCTTTGGCTCCAGGCAAAAGGGAATTGATGCAGAAAGTGGTCTGGTTAATCCAGTGACTATAGGCAGTGGAATTTAAAAAAACAAAAAAAAATCAATTTATTTTGCACACATTAAAATACTTCATTGCAGCATGTTGTAGCCACAGGGCCAAACTTTAGAAACAGCAATCCAATGCGTTTCAGCTATAGGCAGCCTTAGTCATGGAATAAGGCTTCCTATTGCTGAAACGTGTAGGATTGTTTTTCCTAAAGTTTGGCCCTGTGGCTACAACGTGCTGCAATGAAGTATTTTAATGTGTGCAAAATAAATTGATTTTTTTTTTTTTTTTAAATTCCACTGCCTATAGTCACTGGATTAACCAGACCACTTTCTGAAAATTTCGTAAAGGTTCTTAATTTCCCAAATTTCTACATATACTTGACATAAAACTACATCAGATTCTCACATAAGTCCTAAAAGTAGATGGAGAACCAAATTTGTAAAAAAAAAAAAACAAACAAATTTGTTGTGTATTTTTTTGTAGGGGTTGTACTCACTCGGGTGCGACAGGAAGAGGACAGAAGAACTTGTTCCTTTCAAAGTTCATGTGGGTTTATTGCTACATCAACCCCAGAAGGAAAACAGAAAATAAACAGCTGTTATGATCAGGCAAAACACAAAATGTGCTTAGCAGGGCTCTGCTCAGCCCGACCTGTGAGCACACAGACTGGGTTAGTGTCCAGTATTCAAGCTCGGTCCTGGCGTCAAATACACAGGAGGACTTCTCCCTCCAAATACACAGACATGTGCCAAACAGCCTCCAATATATAGGCTGTAACCACACCCAGAGGTGAGATGTGGGTAGCCAGACCCACCCATCTCTCATAGCTACACGCAACCAGGACCCAAGTGCAACAAACGAACCTCTTCGTGCTTTCATGCACTAGAGAAAATACTTCGGGTTACATCACAGAGACCAGCCATCTCTGTGACGCATACCTCCCATCGACTATGCAACCACTAGCCACACTACATAGCTCTGCCTAAAGCCGTGGGGCTTGGCACTTTCCCCTACCAGACAAGGGATTCTCGAGAGGCTATTGGCATTGCCATGTAGCTTCCCTACTCTATGCTCTACATGGAAGTGACCCTAGCATTTTTCCCCTTTGTTTCCCTCAACCATCTGAGTGGGGCATGCCCGAATACCAACCTAAACTTACGTCCTGCCAGATAGTACCGAAATGTGTCCACCAGCCACTTTATGGCAAAGCACTCCTCTATGACCAAGTAATTCCTGTCACATGAGGATAGCTTCCTACTCAGGTAGAGAACAGGGTGCTCCTCCCTGTGTATCTCCTGGGAAAGGACTGCTCCTACCCCGACATCTGAGGTGTCTGTTTGGAGAATAAACTCTTTGTTAAAGTCAGGGCCACCAGAACTGGTTGCTTACACAGAGCTCCTTACATTTCTTTAAAGGCTGTCTGCCTCAGACCATTTGACTTACTGATTTATTTTTTTTTCTTCCCCTTTAGGAGGTCAGTCAGGGGCGGGCCATCATAGCGAAGTACGGGATGAACCTCCTGTAGTATCCCACGATCCCCAGGAAGGCTCAAACTTGCTTCTTGGAAAACGGTCTCTGCCATGTTTGAAGTGTGTGTGTGTGTGTGTGTGTGTGTAGGTATATATATATACACTGTGTATGTGTGTGTATATATATATATATATATATATATATATATATTTTATTGTAAGACAGTGCTTACTGCATGTGTTGGGGGACACTCGCTTGGCAACAGGATTAAAGCACACAGGACCGGTTTTCTCACAGTATCCGGTTTATTCAGACATCATAAACCGCACCATAGGCCATTTTACACTTCACAGACCTCACATAGTCCATAGCACTTCATAATTTACGGCTTTACCTCACAGTCACTAGACACGTCGGACTTCTCACTTTGACCTGTTACTGTGGGTGACCCCACGTCGAACAGTTAATTACGTATATCAACAGAACATAAACACCGACAGTCTGTTCCAAAGGTAGATACTTCTCTGCCGTTATTATAACCCCCTTTCTGGAGTTACCTTCCTGGAGCTCCTGTCAGTCCTGGTTCCCAGGGAAGCTACCGCACTGGGATCACCGTCCCGGACAATGCCTTACCAGTCCACCCATGGTTGGTGCGGTCATAAGCTCCACTTACAGTGGAGCTTACTGTCTGGTCTGAGTCTGACCCATCTAGTACATCACAGGGGCTACTGTCCAAGTCTCCCAGCCTCGTACTGAGAGTAGAACTGCCATTTGCAGATTCTCGGCCTCCTAATCTTGCTGAACGTCTTTGGCTGTCAGCCATTCCATTATTTGGAGGGCCCTTCTGTTCCATTTATCTTGGGTTGCAGGCGGACGCCATCTTATATTCTTCAGCTGATTATTAATCTGCAGTTGGTCCAGTCTCAGCTGCTCTATCTCCCTCAGGTATGCCACACAGCTAGGTCAATCAATGTGTGGATGAAGGACCACCACATCAAATCCATGTCATGGCCAGTCCAATCTCTAGACCTGAACTTCATTGAAAACCTCTGGAATGTAATCAAGAGGAAGATGGATAGTCACAAGCCATCAAACAAAGCTGCTTAAATTTTGTACCAGGAGTGGTATAAGGTCACCCAAAAGCAGTGTGAAAGACTGGTGGAAAGCATGCCAAGACGCATGAAAGCTTTGATTAAAAATCATGGTTATTCCACAAAATATTGGTTTCTGAACTCTTCCTGAGCTAAAACATTAGAATTGTTGTTTCTAAATGGTTATGAACTTGTTTTCTTAGCATTATTTGAGGTCTGCAAGCACTGCATTTATTTGCTCTTTTGACCATTTCTCATTTTCTGAAAATAAATACAAAATTTAGTGCTTGGAAATTCAAAGACATGTTTGTCAGTAGTTTATAGAATAAAAGAACACTTTACATTTTACCCAAAAATATACCTATAAAGAGAAAAATCAGACAAAATTAAAATTTTGCAGTGGTCTCTTAATGTTTGCCAGAGCTGTATATATATTTTTGTTACAGTCTCAGCTCATTATATATATTGCCACCCTTTATTACATAGTTCCCTCTTGTTATATACAGCGCTGTCCCATACATATCGGATTCTCGTTATTTTTGTTATTTATAGCTCCCTGTTATTACATATCGTCCTCTCTTGTTAGATATAAACTGAAATGATGGCTGATGGAGCCTGGGAAAGCTTCTTTTCTCTAGTTACCTTCCACGATGGTATACGGAGGTTGCCTCTTTGCCCTGATGGGGGACAGGAAACACAGAGAGGTTAAAAGGCCCTCCCACCTGCCAGTGTCTTTCCTGTTCCCCATGGGGCAGGGAGAGGTCCGCATATTGTGGTGGCCGGCGGCAACAGTTGCGTAGTACAGGGGTTACCTGTCAAAATGTCGGGCAGCGGTGGTCGCTCCATGCCTCCTGCTAAGCTGCTCCCGTCGTCTCCGCTGGTGGTGACCTCGGGACCTGCTCTGGCCTTCCCGCGCCCCCATGAGGGCAAAGCAGGCCAGTGATCCCCGGCCGGGGCCTCCCGGAGCTACCCGGTCCTCTCCCCCTCCAGCGCGGCACCTAGGCGTCCCGGAAGTGACGTTGGGGGACCGCTCGCGTCACTTCCGGTATCGGCGCTCCAGGAGGATGTCGACTTCCAGCTATTGGCCGCCCCCATACCGCGCATGGTGCCTGCTCCCAACACCGGCACATGGACCCAGGAGGGGGAGGGGGGGGAAACCGCAACGCTGGAGGACAGGTGCTGGCTCCGAGCATAAAAACCCTGCCGAAGGCTACACTAGGTAAGACAGATATCCCTCAGTATGGATAGTACTTCATGCCCTGCATCTGCAGAGCCCAGCGCTGCCCCTGCTACAGTGAGTGTTGCAGGAAAGGGGTCCGTGGGGCGGTAGTTTCACTAGGGGGCCCCCTTTTTTATCTTGACCTGTCTCCCACTTTTATTTTAGGGAGAAACGTCTACCCCTAAAGCCGCAACCAGGAAAAAAATGCCCGATCTGTAACATTAAAATGCCCTCTTTATGGGATAAAAAAAACTTTGCCGGTCATGCACCGACAAAGTAGTTAGAGCGGAGCAGCCGTCTCTGCTGGACGAGATTCGCTCCCTATTCAAACAGGAGGTGCAGTCTTCCCTAGCGGCTTTTACTCCGCCACCACCATCCCATTCTCCAGCAAGGGAGAGGAAAACACAGGTTGAAGACTGATTCTGAGTCCGACCGGTCTCATACATCGTCCTCTGGGAGATGGGAGGAACCCGTATCACCCAGGCCTGCTGAGATTAGAAAATACCTCTTCTCCTCTGACTATACGGAGGAGCTGGTATCCGCAGTATGCAGCACCATGGGGTTAGAAGAACCAGAGCCTCAGTCCATTCAAGATCAAATGTTTGGTGGGCTTAAAACATAAAAACGCATAGGATTCCCAGTGCATGCCAACATATTGGACATGATTTCGCAGGAGTGGGAACTGCCAGAAAAACACCTTAGCACTCCCTCAGAAATTAAACATAGGTTTCCTCTCGAAGGCGATTCTATAAAATGGGACATCCCCAAAGTCGACATCCAGGTGGCGAGAGTCGCAAAAAGAACTGCGCTCCCATTTGAGGATTCTTCACAATTGAAGGACCCAATGGACAGAAAAATAGAGAGTTTCCTAAAGAAATCTTGGGAGACATCTATGTCCACGATAAAGGCTAACATCGCCTCCACCTGCGTCGCTAGGGCTTTGTTTCGTTGACTTGAGGAACTGGACACCCACAAGTCACGGTACCTCCAGGGGCGAGTTATTAGACTCCCTACCCATTCTGCATAAAGCTACGGGGTTTTTAGCAGATGCTTCCATGGAATCCGTTAGGGTGGCCGCTAGATCTATGGTACAGTCCAATTCAGCCAGGAGAGCGCTTTCGCTCAAGATGTGGAGCGGTGACATCACCTCCAAAGCCAAATTATGTGGCATACCCTTTAAAGGTGAATACGTCTTCGGGCCGGCCCTAGATGAAATAGTGGAGAAAGCCACCGACAAGAAAAAAGCCCTCCCAGAACAAAAACCTTTCAAAAAACGGCCCTTTCGTGCCCCACAGGCTCAAACCTCCCAAGCAAGAGGCAAAGGCAAAGCAGGGAGATGGAGCTACGCGAAGGGTAGGGGGAAAAGCATTAATAATAATAATCTTTATTTTTATATAGCGCTAACATATTCCGCAGCGCTTTACAGTTTGCACACATTTTCATCACTGTCCCCGATGGGGCTCACAATCTACATTCCCTATAAGTATGTATTTGGAGTGTGGGAGGAAACCGGAGTGCCCGAAGGAAACCCACGTAAACAAAGGGAGTACAAACTCCTTGCAGATGTTGTCCTTGGTGGGATTCAAACCCAGGACTCCAGCGCTGCAGCGCTAACTACTGAGCCACCGTGCTGCCCTATTCTTGTCCCACAGCAGCAGCAGGCCCAACCGGAGAAGCAGTGACTCCGACCCGGTGGGGGTGAGACTCTCAAAATACATACATCAGTGGGAATGCATCACCAATTCTCACTGGGTCCTCAACGTCATCAGGGAGGGCCTATTGATAGAGCTCATCTCCTCCCCTCCACAGGGCCTAAAAGTCACTTGCCATCCGACCCCAAAAGACCAGACAACAATGCGACTAGGTCTAAAGGCCCCTTTACATTTAGCGATGCACCAGCGATCCGACCCGGTCAGGATCGCTGGTGCATCGCTAAATGATCGCTAGTGAGCTTTCACACCTGAAGATCTTACCGCAATGCAGCAGCGATGCAGCGCACGATACTCACCTTTCACACACAGCGATCCTGACGTCCTCCTGCCCGCCTCCACGCGTCGCTCGTCGGCGCCAGCAGGAAGCCCAACAGGAAGCGGACGACGAGAAATGGAGCTGGACATTCTCACGCGATCAGCGATAACCAGCGGGGGAGCCGGTCGGAGGTAAGTATCACACATAGCGATATCGCTAGCGATATCGCTATAACGTCATAAAATCGGTGACGTTATAGCGATATCGCTAGCGATATCGCTATGTGTAAAACCCCCTTCAGAGACCTCATGGGATCAAACACAATCTCCCCGGTCCCAGAATCAGAGTGGGGTCAGGGCCATTACTCTCGATTATTTCTGGTAACCAAACCATCAGGCGAGGCCCGTATTATCATAAATTTGAAGGGACTGAACCGGCATGTAAAATACCGAAAGTTCAAGATGGAATCCGTAAGGTCAGCCATCCCCCTGATAGGGCCGCACTTCCTTATGTCAACCATCGACTTAAAGGACACCTATTTTCATATTCCAATCCACCCAAGACACAGGAAGTATCTGAGGTTTGCGATACAGGGGAGTCGTCAGGTGAAGCACTATCAGTTCAATGTCCTTCCATTTGGCATCTCAGCGCCAAGAGTTTTCTCTAAGGTAATGCCAGAAGCAGTGTCATTTATCCGAAGCCAGGGCATCTGTATAGTGCCTTACCTGGAGGACCTACTGATAGTAGCTTCCACCGAGGCGACCCTGGAAGCCCAAGTGTCAAAAACCCTGGATACGTTAGGGTCTCTGGGATGGATCCCCAATTTGAAAAAATCTCAGCTGCAGCCCTCCAAGACCAGGAAGTTCCTGGGGGTTCTGTTGGACTCCGCAAAACAAATGTCCTTCCTTCCGGACGACCACCGTCTAACCTTAATATCAAAGGTCAGAAAATTCAGGGACATGAGGTCCCCTACACTCCGGGAAGGCATGTCAGTCTTGGGCTCTATGACAGCGTCTATACAGTCAGTAGCCTCGGCTCAAGCTCACTCCAGAACCCTTCAGACTCATATCTTGGAAAACTGGAACGGTCATCCCGATACTCTGAACAAGAAAGTTTACACGCCGGGTCGAGTAAGAGCCTCCCTAGCATGGTGGATGAACACCGGAAACCTCTGCAGAGGCGTAAATTGGAACCAGATCCTGTTGACTACAGTCACGGCGGATGCCAGCAGAAAGGGCTGGGGGGCGATGGTAAATCATACTCCGTTTCAAGGACTCTGGGATCAGACAACGAGCGGGAAATTGTCCAATTTCAGGGAACTGAAAGCTGTGGGAGAAGCACTTCTGGCGGTTGGTCACCAGATTTCGGGACATCACATCCAAATATATTCGGAGAACATGACCACAGTTGCTCACATTAAGCACCAGGGCAGTACAAAATTCAGCAACCTGAAAAGGGTTTCCGCTCGAATATTTTGTTGGGCCGAAAAACACCTGTTATCCTTGACAGTGGTCCATCTAAAAGGTACCTCCAATATACAGGCAGATTTTTTAAGTCGCCAGGACATCCATCCGGGAGAATGGAGTCTAAACAGCAAAAGCTTCAGATTGCTGGTAGACAGATGGGGCCTACCGGAAATCGACCTTTTCTTCTGAGGAAGATACGAGAACACCGGATCCCGACTATTTTGGTAGCCCCGTTCTGGCCAAAGAGAAGTTGGTTCAACTTGATCACCGAGATGCAGGTGGACGGATCGTTTCTCTTACCACTAGAACACGACCTCCTCTCGCAGGGGCCGATTCTTCATGCAAATCCTCAGAAGTGGAATCTAGTGGCATGGTTACTGAGGCCCAGGTACTGAGATACAAGGGTTTGTCAGACCCGGTTATTGCCACCCTACAAAAATCCAGGAAGCCAGTAACTAACGCCATCTACAACAAAATCTGGAAAAGGTTTTCATCTTTTTGTCTACCTGACTTACCGGATCCGCTCAGGCCAAATATGTCACAAATTTTGGATTTTTTACAGAGGGGCATAGAGATCGGCCTTAGACCTAGCACCCTGAAGGTCCAGGTCTCAGCTCTCAGCTCTGTTTTTGACCAGGATCTGGCAGGTCATCGCTGGATCAGAAGATTCATGGTATCGGCCACCAGAATGAATCCCAAAAAACAAACAATAGTCCCTCCATGGGATCTGAACTTGGTGCTCCAGGGGCTCACAGGTCCACCATTTGAACTCTTATTTTCCTGCTCTCCTCAAAGCCTGGCATACAAAACAGTGTTCCTGGTAGCCATAACCACAGCCAGGAGAGATAGCGAATTACAAGCCCTATCGATAAGGGAGCCTTATTTGCTCGTTAGAGATGACTCAATAATCCTTCGTCTCGACCCTTCCTTCCGAAGGTAGTCTCTGAATTCCACCGATCCCAGGAAATTGTCCTACCATCATTTTGCCTTAAATCCAGCAAATGTTAAAGAGGAAAAGTTTCATACCCTGGACGTCAAACGCATTGTTCTACATTACTTGGAACAAACCCGTCTTTACAGAGTCGACCAGAACCTATTTGTCCATTCCTCAGGCCAAAACAAGGGGAAAAAAGTGGCAAAGAGCACTATAGCCAATTGGATAAAAAAGCTATAACGGAAGCATACATCACTCAAAATATGCCTCCCCCAGTGGGGATCAAGGCCCATTCAACCCGATCCACTTCAGTCTCCTGGGCAGAAAAAGCAGGTGCATCCCCAGAGCAGATCTGCAGGGCAGCAACATGGTCTTCACTCCATACCTTCTCAAAACATTATAGATTGGACGTAACATCCAGTAGGGATCTAGTCTTCGGCCGAAAAGTTCTCCAGGCCGTTGTCCCTCCCTAGTGCCAAATTAGTTGGTATTCCTCTGTATACCGTCGTGGAAGGTGACTAGAGAAAATAGAATTAGACTTACCGGTAATTCGGTTTCTCGGAACTTTCCACGACAGCACTAATTCCCACCCTATACTCCTGGATAAAAATCAGGGAATTGAAAGGTAAAACCAGTGCTATGATCTCAGTTGTAAGTCGGTGGGAGGTAGGAGGGCCTTTTAACCTCTCTGTGTTTCCTGTCCCCCATCAGGGCAAAGAGGCAACCTTCGGATACCGTCATGGAAGGTTCCTAGAAACCGAATTACAGGTAAGTCTAATTCATTTTGTGATGGATTAGGCTGACGGACTGGTCTTCTGGTCAGATGCTGCTCCATCAGAAAACTCTGTAATAAAGAGAGGGCTCTGTGAATAACAAAAATAATGAATACTCGATGTAAGGGATCGTGCTGTAGATGATGAGATGATAATATATAATAAAGGACGGCACTCCACACAACAGGATGCTATATGATAAACGACGGTGCTCCGCGTAACAGGACGCTATAACTACTGTGCACTTGACCCGATCCCATCCCACTTCATCCCAAACCTCACCACAGTCATCATCCCAACCCTAACCTATCTCTTCAACCTAGCAATAACAACTGGTGTTTTCCCCTAAAGCTTTAAACATGCCTCAATCACACCTATCCTCAAAAAGCCCTCTCTTGACCCATCCTCTATTTAGCTATTGCCCCATATCACTTCTCCCCTATGCCTCAAAACTAGTGGAACAACACGTCCATCTCGAACTATCCTCCCACCTCTCTTCCTGCTCCCTCTTTGACCGCTTATAATCTGGCTTCCGGCCGCTTCAATCCACTGAAACTGCCCTAACTAAAGTCACCAATGACCTATTAACTGCCAAAGCCAAGCAACACTACTCTGTCCTCCTCTTCCTGGACCTGTCCTCTGCCTTTGACACAGTGGACCATTCCCTATTACTACAGATCCTCTCATCTCTTGGCATCACTGACTTGGCCCTATCTTGGATCTCGTCATACCTAACAGACCGGACATTTAGCATCTCCCACTCGCACACCACCTCCTCACCTCGCCCCCTATCTGTCGGAGTCCCACAAGGTTCAGTCCCAGGGCCCCTGCTCTTCTCCATTTACACCTTCGGCCTCGGACAACTCATAGAATCTCACAGCTTTCAGTATCATCTCTATGCTGATGATACACAGATCTACCTCTCTGCACCAGATATCACCTCCCTACTAACCAGAATCCCACAATGTCTGTCTGCTGTTTCATCCTTCTTCTCCGCTAGATTTCTAAAACATAATATGGACAAAACAGAATTCATCATCTTTCCCCCCCCATCTCACTCACCACCTCAAACGGACCTATCCATTAAAGTAAATGGCTGTTCACTCTCCCCAGTCCCACAAGCTCGCTGCATCGGGGTAATCCTTGACACTGATCTCTCCTTCAAGCCACATATCAAAGCCCTTTCCACTTCCTGACAACTTCAACTCAAAAACATTCCTCAACCAAGAATCTGCAAAAACCCTAGGCCATGTCTTCATCATCTCCCGCCTAGACTACTGCAATCTCCTGCTCTGTGGCCTCCCCTCAAACACTCTCACACACCTCCAATCTATTCTAAACTCTGATGCCAGACTAATCCACCTGTCCTCTCGCTATTCCCCGGCCTCTCCCCTCTGTCAATCCCTAAACTGGCTCCCAATTACACAAAGACTCAAGTTCAAAACCCTAACCATGGCATACAAAGTTATCCACAACCTGTGTCCTCCATACATCTGTGACCTTGTCTCCCGGTACTTACCTGCACATAACCGCCGATCCTCACAAGATCTCCTTCTCGACTCTCCTCTTATCTCCTCTTCCCATAATCGCAAACAAGATTTCTCTTGCACAACACCCCCTACTCTAGAATGCTCTACCACAACAAGTCAGACTCTTGCCTACCGTGGAAACCTTCAAAAAGAACCTAAAGACCTACCTCTTCCGACAAGCCTACAAACTGCAGTAGCTACTGATCGAACAAACCACTACACAACCAGCTCTACCCTCGCCTACTGTATCCTCACCCATCCCTTGTAGATTGTGAGCCCTCGCGGGCAGGGTCCTCTCTCCTCCTGTACCAGTCGTGACTTGTATTGTTTAAGATTACTGTACTTGTTTTTATTATGTATACCCCTCCTCACATGTAAAACGCCATGGAATAAATGGTCCCATAATAAATAATAATATTTAATAATGGACGGCACTCCACATAACAGGAGACTATATAATAATGGATGGCGCTCCACATAACAGGACGCTATATAATAAAGGATTGCACTCCACAAAACAGGACGCTATATAATAATGGACGGCACTCCACATAACAGGACGCTATGTAATAATGGACGGTGCTCCACATAACAGGACGCTATATAATAAAGGATGTCACTCCATATAACAGGACACTATATAATAAAAGATAGCACCACACATACTGTAAATAGAGAGGAGGTTACGTAATAAGGAACAGCAGGGTACCGGTACTGCAGCCAGTTCACAGAGGAGGCAGGAGCATGCCGGGGACCGCGACAAAGAGCTGGTGAGTAAGCTGGCGTCCCTGCATGGAGGGAGGAGGGGACACCATGCCGAGCATAGCGCTATATGCCCCTTCCTCTGATAATTTGTCTTGTTCTGCAACACGTGAAAAAACACAGTTCTAGTCCCCTTTCTCCGCTCCCACACTATGCGGTGTTCTCTTCTGCCACCAGCGCAGGAGCCACCAGCTGACTTCGCCGTCCCCACAGTCGCGCATGATGTCACTGCCATAAGCTCCCCAGTCATGGGCACACTGAGGTCACCTGCTGGATGCAAATTGGCCAGCTTTATGTACTGCAGCTGAACTGGCGGATCCCCTGCTCTGCAATATATTTCAGCTGAATGTGCGTCTGAGGATGCAAATCGAGCTGAAATATTCACTGGTGTCAGTGTAAGATAGCAGGAACGCGGGATGCAGTGACGAGCAGGAGGCAGAACAAAAGTTAAAGGGTTTATTACAGGGGGTACTCCACGCAGGAAGGGTAAGTGTTATGAGGGTAGTCAAACTGAGTATTGTAACAGGATAAGAACAAATGTTCATGACACGGGTAAACTTATCAGTCCAATGGATTCTGGGCAGGTGAAGCTTGAAATCCCACGGTGGCGCCGCAAGTGACGTGTGAAGTCTCTGGCCTGATCCTGAAGAAAGTTGAGGCACTGTCTCCTGACGGAAGCGGCGTATCCTGGTTCTCCTAGGCGAGGTCCTGCGTTTCCGGAGCGATGTACGTGAAATGAGATAGTCTGTGACACCGCCATAGTGTGACTCGGTTCAGTGGGGGAGGTGGAAGTTGAGCTACCCGGCTCCTTATGACTCACCGGGACAGTCTAAGGGTCCTGTCATACCAAACGATGCACCAGTGATCCCGACAACGATACGACCTTGTCAGGATCGCTACATGATCGCTGGTGAGCTGCCAAACAGGCAGACACACCAGCGATCAGGACCAGCGGGGACGCTGGTATCCAAGGTAAATATTGGGTAACTAAACGCGCGTGTCGCTTAGTTACCCGCTGTGTACCTTGGATACCAGCATGCTCACGCTGAGAGCTAGTATCCAAGGTAAATATCGGGTAACTAAGCGCGCGGCACTTAGTTACCCGCTGTTTACCTTGGATACCAGCTCCCAGCGATAGCATGCTGGTATCCAAGATACACAGCTGGTAACTAGGCGCCCCAAGGAAGCGGTTTACAGTGCGAAACGCACGTTAGGGGAACACAAGCCGGCGCCTTTAACTTACCAGGACATGATGGGTATGTTCACGCTGATCATTTCCCTCTTTTCTTCTATGGACACTGTGCAATATGTTAGCAACATGTTTATATAGTGGCTTTTTGCTTTGACTGTTTGGCACTTGTCCTAATTACTGCATAGCACAGGTTCTGTGGTGGATTTTGATTGCCTCAGCTGACATAACTTATCTAAAGGCAACTGTGCAAGCTATTGGACTTTTTGGTCGGTGGGGGCTGCACTCTCCACTGCAGCACCATCTATGTACATTTTAGTATATTGCTATTTGGTTATTTGGGCATAGTGCAATATACCACAGGATTGATCATCCTTAGCAGAGATTCTCCAGTACCATCTATCTGCACAATTTTTCTGCAGTGGTCCTGAGTAACTTAATACTTATCATTTTACATTTGGCTGCTGGTTTGTCTTTTTCTTATTGGCTCCGGGTTACCAATTAATTGTCTATTTTACCATTTTCACTGTCCTGTTTCTCTATCATGTGCCTGTCTGTCATTAATAAAATTTGCACTGTTTATGATGGATCTGGACTCCATTTTTCCTCTTGTTTTTTTCATTTCCGCAGAATGTCAATTCTTTGAGTGGATTACGCAGCGTTTTACACCTGCTTTATTATAGGAATCCGCAGGTGTAAAAACGCAGGTGAATTCTGCACAAAATCTGCAGGTAATCTGCACTAAATCCGCAGGTAAAACGCAGGTCATTTTACCTGCTGATTTAGCAAAATCCGCAGCACAATCCACAACGTGTGCACTAGGGTGACCGCAAAAAATCGATGACGGAATTTTGTCCGTCTGGACCCCACAAAATGATTCCCCTTTCCAGATATTGACATAGCCAAAATTTGAGCTCGATCAAACGACGTTAACCCGTGCCGCTCGTCGCTCAAAGTTTGAAAAAATCCAAATTGAGGTATTTTAAGATTTAGGTATTTTGCATAGTCTGTTAGACTATAAAGAATGTGACAACAACATTGCAGAAATAGCCCTGACCAAATTTTCGAACCATTTTTGGTATTTGAATGCAGAGTTGGTGGGATTATCGTTTTTTGATCCCACCATTACAGACAATGAAAAGTTGTTAATGGCTAATAAATTGCTCAGTAGCACAGATGAACCATCAGAGCACGCTAGGGTTGTAAATCCAAAAGTTAGGAAAGAAAAATTAAAAGAGGTAGGAAGTGACCGACTTTAACGACCTTCTGACAAAAGATGAAGAACAAAAGCAATATGTCCTGCAAGTTGTAAGCAAATGCTGAGCATTATATTCTGACGTTTCAAAAACTACTTTAACAAAAGCTCTAGAATAGATTAGATAACTATGTAAAATTATCAACTCATGTAGGTTAGCGTGCTCTGATGGTTCATCTGTGCTACTGAAACCTCACCAAATACTGAACGTGTAAACATGGCCTCAGTAATGTCATAGAACCCGTCCTGTAAATACTTGAAAAATGCCTTTATGATGTTTTAACCCCTTACCTACAATTGACGTAATATTCCGTCCATGTGACCATGGACCTAATTACCATGGACGGAATATTACGTCATCGCGATCAGCGGCGCCCACGTGGTGAGCGCCGCTGATCGCGGCCGAGTGTCAGCTAATTATCATAGCTGACACCCGGCACAATGTGTCAGGGGCGGTCACGGACCGCCCCCGACACGTTAACCCCTTGCACACCGCGATCAAACGCGATCGCGGTGTACCGGGGGTTAAAGGGAAGCATCGGCAGGGAGGGGGCTCCCTCCGTGCTTCCCTGAGCCCCCCACGGCAGCGCAATGTGCAGCGCTGCTGCGGGGGACTCCCTTCCTCCAGGCCCCCGAATCCAAGATGGCGACGGGGGCCTTCGGGGGCCTGAGGAAGCTGGCTTCCTCAGTGCCTGCAAAGCGCAGGCATGAGGAAGTCTGCAGCAGTGCCTGTGACAGATCGCTGATCTGTCACAGTGATCTGTGATGTGACAGATCAGCGATCTGTCACAGGACAGTGATGTCCCACCTGGGACAAGGTAATAAAGTAAAAAAAAAAAAAAAAAAAGTGTTAAAAATAATTTAAAAAAAATCGCTAAATAAATTAGTTAAAAAAAAAAAAATATTCCCCAATAAATCCATTTTTTGAAAATAAAAAAAAACCAAAACAATAAAAGTACACATATTTGGTATCGCCGCGTCCGTAATGACCTGCCCTATAAAACTGTCCCATTAGTTAACCCCTTTAGCGAACCCCTTAAAAAATAAAAATAAAAAACGAAGCAAAAAATAATGATTTATTATCATACCACCGAACAAAAAGTGCAATAACGCGCGATCAAAAAGACACATATAAATATCCATGGTACCGCTGAAAACGTCATCTTGTCCCGCAAAAAACGAGCCACCATACAGCATCATCCGCAAAAAAATAAAAAAGTTATAGCTCGCAGAATAAAGCGATGCAAAAATAATTATTTTTTATATAAAATTGTTTTCATTGCAAAAAACCGACAAAACATAAAAAAACGACCTAAATGAGGTATCGCTGTAACCGTACTGACCCGAAGAATAAAAACGCGTTATCAATTTTACCGCACGCGGAACGGTGTAAACGCACCCCCCAAAAGAAATTCATGAAAAGCTGGTTTTTGTTCATTCTGCATCCCAAAAATCGGAATAAAAAGCGATCAAAAAATGTCACGTGCCCGAAAATGGTACCAATAAAAACGTCAACTCGTCCCGCAAAAAATAAGACCTCACATGACTCGGTGGGTCAAAATATGGAAAAATTATAGCTCACAATATGTGGTGATGCAAAAACTATTTTTACAATAAAAAGCGTCTTTTAGCGTGCGACAGCCGCCAAACATAAAAACCGCCATAAATTGTAAATCAAACCCCCCGTTATCACCCCCTTAGTTAGAGAAAAATAATAAAACTAAAAGAAAATGTATTTATTTCCATTTTCCCGCTAGGGGTAGGGTTAGGGCTAGGGTTAGGGCTAGGGTTAGGGCTAGGGTTAAGGCTAGGGTTAAGGCTAGGGTTAGGGTTAGGGCTAGGGTTAGGGCTAGGGTTAGGGTTAGGGATAGGGTTAGGGCTAGGGCTCAGATTAGGGTTAGGGGTGTGTTGAGGTTAGGGTTGGAGTTATAATTGGGGGTTTCCACTGTTTGGGCACATCAGGTGCTCTCCAAAGGCAACATGGCGTCTGATCTCAATTCCAGCCAATTCTGCGTTGAAAAAGTCAAATGGTGCTCCTTCCCTTCCAAGCTCTGCCATGTGCCCAAACAGTGTTTTACCCCCACATGTAGGGTATCAGCCTACTCAGGACAAATTACAAAACAACTTTTGGGGTCCAATTTCTCCTGTTACCCTTAGGAAAATAAAAAACTGGGGGCAAAAATATAATTTTGCGGAAAAAAATGTTTTTTTTATTTTCACGCCCAGGTGTTATAAACTTCTGTGAAGCACTTGGGGGTTCAAAGTGCTCTCCACACATCTAGATAAGCTCCGTGGGGGGTCTAGTTTCCAAAATGGGGTCACTTGTGGGGAGTTTCAATAGTTTAGGTACATCAGGGGCTCTCCAAACGCACATGACACCCGCATACCAATCCATCAAAGTCTGCATTCCAAAACGTCACTACTTCCCTTCCGAGCCCCGACGTGTGCCCATACAGTAGTTTTCTCCCACATATGAGATATCAGCGTACTCAGGACAAATTGGACAACATCTTTTGGGGTCCAATTTCTCCTGTTACCCTTGGGAAAATAAAAAAAATGGGGACTAAAAGATGATGTTTGTTGAAAAAATACGATATTTTTATTTTCACGCCCGGTCGTTATAAACTTCTGTGAAGCACTGGGGGGTTCAAAGTGCTCACCACACATCTAGATAAGTTCATTAGGGGGTCTAGTTTCCAAAATGGGGTCACTTGTGGGGGGTTTCCACTGTTTAGGTACATCAGGGGCTCTCCTAACGCAACATGACACCCGCAGACCATTCCATCAAAGTCTGCATTCCAAAACGTCACTACTTCCCTTCCGAGCCCCGACGTGTGCCCATACAGTAGTTTTCTCCCACATATGAGGTATCAGCGTACTCAGGACAAATTGGACAACAACTTTTGGGGTCCAATTTCTCCTGTTACCCTTGGGAAAATAAAAAAATGGGGACTAAAAGATCATGTTTGTGGAAAAAATACGATTTTTTTATTTTCACGCCCGGTCGTTATAAACTTCTGTGAAGCACTGGGGGGGTTCAAAGTGCTCACCACACATCTAGATAAGTTCATTAGGGGGTCTAGTTTCCAAAATGGGGTCACTTGTGGGGGGTTTCCACTGTTTAGGTACATCAGGGGCTCTCCAAACGCAACATGACACCCGCAGACCATTCCATCAAAGTCTGCATTCCAAAACGTCACTACTTCCCTTCCGAGCCCCGACGTGTGCCCATACAGTAGTTTTCTCCCACATATGAGGTATCAGCGTACTCAGGACAAATTGGACAACAACTTTTGGGGTCCAATTTCTCCTGTTACCCTTGGGAAAATAAAAAAATGGGGACTAAAAGATCATGTTTGTGGAAAAAATACGATTTTTTTATTTTCACGCCCGGACGTTATAAACTTCAGTGAAGCACTGGGGGGTTCAAAGTGCTCACCACACATCTAGATAAGTTCCTTGGGGGGTCTAGTTTCCAAAATGGTGTCATTTGTGGGGGGTTTCTACTGTTTTGGTACATCAGGGGCTTTCCTAATGCGACATGGTGTCCGATCTCAATTCCAGCCAAAAACGTCAAATGGCGCTGCTTCCCTTCCGAGCTCTGCCATACGCCCAAATAGTGGTTTACACCCACATGTGGGGTATCAGCGTACTCAGGATAAATTGCACAATATCTTTTAGGGTCCTGTTACTTTTGGAAAAATAAGAATTGAGGGTGAAAAGATCATTTTTGTGGAAAAAATATGATTTTTTAATTGTACTGCTGTACGTTATAAACTTCTGTGAAGCCCTTGGGGGTTCAAAGTTCTCACCACACATCTAGATAAGTTCCTTGGGGGGTCTAGATTCCAAAATGGTGTCATTTGTGGGGGGTTTACACTGTTTTGGTACATCAGGGGTTTTCCAATCGCGACATGGTGTCCGATCTCAATTCTAGCCAAAAACGTCAAATGGCGCTGCTTCCCTTCCGAGCTCTGCTATGCGCCCAAATAGTCATTTACACCCACATATGGGGTATCAGCGTACTCAGGACAAATTGCACAAAAACTTTTAGGGTCCTGTTACCCTTGGAAAAATAAAAATTGTGGGTGAAAAGATCATTTTTGTGGAAAAAATATGATTTTTTAATTGTACCGCTGTACGTTATAAACTTCTGTGAAGCCCTTGTGGGTTCAAAGTTCTCACCACATATCTAGATAAGTTCCTTGGGGGGTCTAGTTTCCAAAATGGGGTCACTTGGGGGGGTTTCCACTGTTTAGGTACATCAGGGGCTCGCCAAACGTGACATGGTGTCCGATCTGAATTCCAGCCAATTTTGCATTGAAAAAGTCAAACGGCGCTCCTTCCATTCTGAGCTCTGCCATGCGCCGAAACAGTGGTTCCCCCCCACATATCAGGTATCAGCGTAGTCAGGACAAATTGCACAATAACTTTTGCAGTCCAATTTCTCCTGTTACCCTTGGTAAAATAAAGAAAATTGAACCTGAAGTATTTTTTTTGTGAAAAAAAGTTAAATGTTCATTTTTTTTTTAATATTCAAAAAATTCCTGTGACGCACCTAAAGGGTTAATAAACTTCTTGAATGTGGTTTTAAGCACCTTGAGGGGTGCAGTTTTTAGAATGGTGTCACTTTTGGGTATTTTCTATCATATAGACCCCTCAAAGTGGCTTCAAATGTGAAGTGGTCCCTAAAAATAAAATGGTGTTGCAAAAATGAGAAATCGCTGGTCAAATTTTAACCCTTATAACTTCCTAGCACAAAAAAATTTTGGTTGCAAAATTCTGCTGATGTAAAGTAAACATGTGGGAAATGTTATGTATTAAGTTTTTTGTGTGCCGTATCGCTGTGATTTAAGGGCATAAAAATTCAAAGTTGGAAAATTGCGAAATTTTCAAAATTTTCGCCAAATTTCCGTTTTTTTCACAAATAAACGCAAGTTATTTGAATGCAATTTTACCACGAACATGAAGTACAATATGTCACGAGAAAACAATGTCAGAATCACCAGGATCCATGAAAGCGTTCCAGAGTTATGACCTCATAAAGGTACAGTGGTCAGAATTGTAAAAATTGGCCCGGTAGTTAACGTGCAAACCACCCTTGGTAGTGAAGGGGTTAAAGATGTAGCATGTGTCAATGTGATTTTTTTTTTTGTATAGCAGAGTGCCTTTTTTAATTAATGTTTTCTTGGAGTCATACTATAAAAAAAATTAAATAGATAACAATTGTGTACTTTGCCATTAACAAAGATGGCCACCTCTATCATTGACAATGTTATCCATCTTCTCAACAGCAGGGGGAGTACGATAGCATCGCTGACAGGAAGGCGGAGAGAGCCAGCACAGAGTGAGCAGGTATATACTAGGCCTGGCTGGGCTGTAATGGTTTCGTTGTGTTTCATTGTTTCTTCCTTAGTTGTATGGAGCTGTGATCGTTCTCACATGTGAGCTCTGCAGGACATCATGGAAGCTGACCTGATGGTAACAGCACAGAATGTGGTTGTTACATAGGACTGCAGATCCTCAGAAGCTGTCTGCAGATTCTCTGGTCTAATGATTAGTTAATAGCACAAAGTACGCAAACTTTGTCCTGGGTGCATTCACACACAGAGAATCAAATGAAAACGAGAACGCCATATCAGAAGGGAAAATATTCTGGATTATCATAGAATTAAGGTCTATTCACACTTACAAATTTTTTACTACTGATTTTGCTGTGTTGTGTTACGTGCTGATTTAACTCCAAGAATGCCCCTACATACAGGCCAATTTACTGCGAGATTTACCCGAAAATGCAGATAAATGTGATGGTAAAGGTACGGCAGCTCCGAGGCGCTGCAAATGCGAGTTTATAATATGCTGCGAAACAAGGTAGAAAACTGGAAGCCATGCTAGGATTAACGCTAGAGAGGATTAACAAAGCAAAATCTACACATTCATCAGATGGACGTGATCACGACGTGTTTTAACCTCTGCAGGTAAATGAGAAGTTTTCCATCCACAAGAGGTTTTTAAAATTGTGTGGAGCTTATACATAAAGGTTTTTTTTTTTTTTTTTTTTTACAATTTACCTACATTAATACTGGAAAAGGCGCCTTTAATCTGTTGTTTTTTGTTTTTCTTTTGTTCCAGTACTTATAGTTCTGACGAGATGACCAGTGTGTGTAAAAATGATGACATGTTCCTGACTGCAGGGCGCATAGCTCTGCGTGTTGTGTTTACATTGTTACCATCTTCATAGATGAGCGATATTGGACAGAGCCGGTAAAATCAAGCACTTTTGCAGTTTACTGCTTATTAAAATTTGCAGCCGTTTTTGGTATGTTAAGGTTTTTTGCGGTTCGTTGCCTAAGGCTGGAGTCACACTAACCTGCGCAAAATACGGTCAGTATTTTACATGCGTAATACGGATGAATGTCCCCTAAACAGTGCTCCGTATGTCATCCGTAATCAAGGTGTGGTCGCGTATTTTGCGCATGTCAGCATCCGTATGTAATCCGTATGGTGAGATTTTCTCGCAGGCTTGCAAAATGGACAAATAATGGAGCCCTATGACAGGGTTTCTAAAGACACCGGGTGCGTATTTCTCGCAAGTCACATGTGTGGTCCGTGTGTAATCCGTATTTTTTGCGCACCCATAGACTTGCATTGGCGTATTACGGGCGTAGTACGCTGACAATCGCAGCATGCTGCGAGTGGCACGGAGCGTAGGATACTGAGGAGAAATATACGGCTGGTGCGAGGGACCCCATAGAGAATCATTGGTCCGTGTCTAATGCGTGCTTTTAGCGCCTCTCACTCTCCCGTATTCCTCGCCAGTGTGACCCCGGCCTAAGAGGCCGACCACCACCGCGTTCTAGTTTGTAAGCATTAACACCATAATGACCAGGGGTATTTTTGGTTTTGCATTTTCATTTTTCCCTCCCCTTCTTTCCAGAGCCATAATTTTTTTTATTTTTCCATCTATATGGCCATGTGAGGGCTTATTTTTTGCGAGACGAGTTGTACTTTTAAATGACACCATTGGTTTTACCATGTCGTGTACTCGAAAACAGGAAAAAAATTCCAAGTGCGGTGAAATTGCAAAAAATGTGCAATCCCACATTTGTTTTTTGCTTGGCTTTTTTGCTAGCTTCACTAGATGCTAAATCTGACCTGCCATTATGATTCTCCATGTCATTAAGAGTTCATAGACACCAAACATGTCTATGTCTTCTTTTATGTAAGTGGTGAAAAGAAATTCCAAAGTTTGCTAAAAAAAATTTTGCGCAATTTTCCGAGACCCGTAGCGTCTCCATTTTTCATGATCTGGGGTCGGGTGGGGGCTTATTTTTTCCATGCTGGACTGACGTTTTTAATGATACCACATTTGTGCAGATACATTCTTTTGATCGCCCGTTATTGCATTTTAATGCGATGTCTTGGTGACCAAAAAAACGTAATTCTGGCGTTTTGAATTTTTTTCTCGCTACGCCGTTTAGCGATTGGGTTAATGCTTTTTTTTATTGATCGGGCGATTCTGAACGCGGCGATACCTAATATGTGTATGTGGGATTTTTTTTTTACTGTTTTATTTTGATTGGGGCGAAAGGGGGGTGATTTGAACTTTTAGGTTTTTTAATTTTTTTTTTTTATTTTTAAACTTTTTTTTTTTTTTTTTTTGCTTTTGGCATGCTTCAATAGCCTCCATAGGAGGCTAGAAGCATGCGCAACCCAATCGGCTCTGCTACATATGGGCGATGAGCAGATCGCCCATATGTAGCAGATTTACTGCTGTGCTTTCAGCGCCGACCACCGGGTGGCGCTGAAAGCCATATGCCTGGAACAACCATAGAGACCTCTGGTTGTCCAGGCAACATGACGCCGACCCCCGATCACGTGACGGGGGTCGGCGATGACGTCATTTCCGGACCGGCGGCCGGAAGTGCTATTTAAATGCCCGCTGTCAGCGTTTGACAGCGGGATTTAACTAGTTAATAGGCGTGGGCGTACGGCGATTCCGCTCGCGCCTATTGCGGGCACATGTCAGCTGTTCATAACAACTGACATGTCCCGGCTTTGATGCGATGCGGGCTCAGCGCCGGAGCCCTCATCAAAGCAGGGGAGATGTCTGATGACGGACTGTGTCCGTCATTGGACATTAAGGGGTTAAGCTAAAACTGGCAGGGATTAGGAAGTAACGTGCTGTCCTATAATCCTGGCCACCTTCAAAACAGTGTTCTGAAAGCTCCATAGAAATGAGCTTGTAAACGCTGAGCATATTCTGCAGTTTCTCAGCGGTGGTTGGTTGCCAAGACAACATGCTGTAAAGAAAACAAGTGTTAATATCTCAAGAACGGCTGAAAATTTTAATAAGCAGTCAATTGCAAAATTGCTTGTATTTACCAGCACTATGCGGTGATACCCATTTTCGTGAAGATAGGAAAAACCCTTTATGTGGGTAAGGAAAATTGTGTTGTGAATTCGCTTTCTGGCCTACCTCTGGTTACTAGTGAAGGTAGTGGAGCTGGTTGTATTGACAGAGGGGTCGCGAGTTCACTTTTTTTGGGCTCCCTCTGGTGGTGACTGGAGGTAATGGAGCTGATCTGATTAACAGAGGCTTGCCACCTGATAATGAGGAGGGCAAGCCGCCTCCCTCTATCCCTGCTGGTGATTTTTTTCCTGCCTGCTGAGGTCTTAAGGCCCCTTTACATTTAGCGATGCACCAGCGATCCGACCCGGGCAGGATCGCTGGTGCATCGCTAAATGATCGCTAGTGAGCTTCCACACCTGAGGATCTCACAGCGATGCAGTGCACGATACTCACCTTTCACACACAGCGATCCTGACGTCCTCAAGCCCGCCTCCATGCGTCGCTCGTCAGCGCCAGCAGGAAGCGGACGACGAGAAATGGAGCCGGACATTCTCGCGCGATCAGCGATAACCAGCGGGGGAGCCGGTCGGAGGTAAGTATCACACATAGCGATATCGCTATAACGTCACAAAATCGGTGACGTTATAGCGATATCGCTAGCGATATCGCTATGTGTAAAACCCCCTTTAGTTTCCAGCTCAGTCCCTGCATGCTCAGCTAAGTGTTCTTTTGCTATTGTTCACATTTGATCTGGTTTTGTCTATTTCAGTTTTGTGTGGTCAGCCAGCTACGGCTGGGGCTGGGCTGAATCTCTATCCATATGTTACTGCTTGTGCCACTTTGTTTTTGTCCCTTATTAGATTAGCCTCTTTTTGCTCTGCTTTCAGACTATACCAGAGTGCTGATATAGTGGGCGAAGTCTAGTGACTTCAGTATTTTTCTATCAGATGTGTTGGACATTTTTTGCAGGTTTTTTTGCGTGATTGCAGACAGTGTCTTTCCTTTCCTGTCCTATCTAGTCAGTGTGGGCCCCATTGTTTGCTCAGCCTATTTTCCTATCTGCGTTTGTGTTTTCATCTTGTCTCACCGACAGTATATGTTTGGGGGCTATCTATTCCTTTGGGGTCTGCTCTGGGGCAGTTTAGATTTCCGCTTTCTTGCTTTAGGCTTATTTAGCTCTCCGGCTGTATCGAGGCGTCTAGGATCATCGTAGGTACGCTCCACGGCTACTGCTAGTTGGATAGGATCAGGGGTCTGCAATCCGCTTAGTTACCAACCTCTCTGGTTTTCTGTGGCTTAGCTTGGTGTTGCTTTCCTCCTCGGTGACCCAATCATAACAGTTATGTACATGATGTAATAACTGATGTGCATTTATTACAGGTTAAACATGAGCTATTTTGGCCTCAAGGTGGGTTCGAGAAAATTGTGGGATGCAAGAAGGATCCTGGGTGAGCCACAATGGGGGCAAATCCCCTTAATGTTGAGCTATAGATTTATGAGTCAAGCAAAGGACCCCCCACTCACAGCGGAAAGGTACAAAGTGTCCCGTCTGCCTTTCGCAGAAGTCTCAGTAGCAGATGTCCAGCACTTTCAGGAAATAATCCCTGGTAGAGTTTTCACAGATGAAGGCGACTTGAAAAGTCATAACATTGATTGGTTACGAACAGTGAGAGGTAAGGTTTACGTTTTTTTATTTATTCCTCAAAAGGGTTAAATATGGGGCAGCAATTGGGTGAAATATCTAATGTCCACAAGTTGTCTGTAGAACGCCATACTAACACTGTCGCCATCCTGTGGCTCAGTAGTAAGGTCATCACAGAATTCCCCCAATACATGCCTGCTACATAGCTTGAGCCTGAAGATTGATGCTACAGGTTGGCAGGTTGGTACAGGAGTTCCTTACTGTTGGCAGAATGTAGGAACTTTTTAGCATTTATAAAGATGTAGAAGAAAATCTATACAGCACACACATGTACATGTAAGTACATAAGTAAGGTTTTTCTATTTTTTAATACTGTATATGCATTTTTCAGGTCATAGCAAAGTACTGGTAAAGCCTCGGACTACAGAAGAGGTTTCTATGATCCTCAAGTATGTGTTTCTATTTTAGATATACTGTATATAGATATGGTATGACTGCTCTTTTGGCCTACTGTTTTACTCACTACGAGAAAAGCGGACTGATTTGAGTGTGATGGTGGTCAGAGTGAAAAGTTTCTCCACCTTCTCATTTCTGACGGTCCTTGAAAATCGGAGCCAAAGACTTACGGTACATTCACTATTATTTGTTAGCCATTAAAAGGTATCATACCCACAAGATTCCTATTTTGTTTCTCTCACTGAGAGCACTTTATATATTTTTTCACAGAATGACAGCACATCGCTAGTGCATGCCGATTATGGCATACGTTAGCGATGCGCTCGGTAATGGGGGTTAATGGCAGCGTTAACGGATTGCGTTAACGCAGTATGAACCCAGCCTAACTGTGATGTGATGAGGTAGGGTTGGGGACCTCAGGCCCACTGGTCGTTTACCCGACCTCAATGACCTTTTATCCAGCCCCAAAGGGCAGATTCCCCAGAACCGCAGTGCTTGGGCCGCCACTGTATTTTGCTGGCCCATTTATTTCCTCTTGCTCTGTGAGCACACGCACGCAGTGTTCACTACTAAACACTGAGGAACATGCAATGAAAGAATATATCCTGACAACAGTGCCAGCGTAACAACGTACTTTGTGGGCAGAGTTAGCGCACAACTTGTATGACCCCCAAAGGATGGTATAAATATCCACATAGCGCTTGGCGGAAAAAATATTCCCCACCCCTTTGGTGAGGGATAGTATGATTGTATTATGATGGATATAAGGTGCCATATACCTATGTATGGACTGACCTGCTCTGGTATGCACTTCATGATGATGTTTCAATTTCAGGCTTTACATGTAGAGATAATTGCTACTAAATATTACTGGTTGTAAGTGTCTTAACCCCTTTTCAACCTGAGACATATCTATACGTCCCTGTGACCTAGGTCTTATTGACTTGGACTGTAGGGATAGGTCCCGGCAATTTTGTGCGCTCACGGGCTGTGCGCGTGCGATCGCTGTTGGGTGTCAGCTGATGACACCCGCCACTCAGTGCCAGGAGCGGTCCCACACAGCTCCCTCACTCTAAAGGCTTTGATCAAACTCGATTGCAGCATTCCGGAAGCAGGCATTGGAAAGACAGCCCCTCTGCCCTTGGATCGGAGACCCTGTAGCATTATCGTGGGGTCCCTATTGTTGCCATGGTGACCTGATATGGTCATGACTACATCCGGGTGACCAGAGCTAGCAAAGTTGCTAGATCATGCTCAGACCATGATCAGCAACTTTGTCAGTGCAGTGCTGTGCTGGTGGCATCCCCGTGTTATACAAGCGATCAGCCTGCAAAAAATGATAGTCTCATAGTGGGACAAAGTAAAAAAGTTAAAATAAAAAAAAAAAAAGTTTTTAAATAAATAATTGTAAAACTATATACATAAAAAAAATCTAAATATATTATACCCATAAATAAATATTTGTATGCAAGAAAAAAAAAAAAGCAATAAAATTACACATATTTGGTATTGTCGCGTCCGGAACCACCCAACCTATGAAACTGTCCCACTAGTTAACCCCTTTAGTGAACACCATAAAAAAACTAAAAAAACAAGGCCAGAAATAATGCTTTATCATACTGCCGAACTAAAAGTGGAATAGAACACAATCAAAAAGACGGATATACAGCTCCATCACCGGAAAAATAAAAAAGTTATAGCTCTCAGAATAAAGCAATGCAAAAATATTTTTTTCTATAAAATAGTTTTTATTATGTAAAAGTGCCACAACATAAAAGAAAGATATAACTGTGGCATTGATGTAATCGTACTGACCTGAAAAATTAAACTGCTTTATCAATTTTACCACAGGCAGAACAACGTAAAAACGCCAGAAAAAAAATTCCTGAACTACTGTTTTTTTTTCATTCTGCCCCCCAAAAATCGGAGTAAAAAGCGGTAAAAAAAAGTCATGTGTCTGAAAATGGTACCAATAAATATGTCAACTCGTCCCATAAAGAGCAAGCCCTCACATGACTGTCGGACGAAATATGGAAAAATTATTGTTCTCAAAATATGGTGATGCAAAACCTATTTTTTTGCAATAAAAAGGGTATTTTAATGTGTGACAGCTGCCAAACATAAAAACCTGATATAAATATGGTATTGACGTAATCGCACCGACCCGAAGAATAAAGTTGCTTAATCACTTATATTGCAGGAGGGACGGTGTAAAATTAAATAAAAACTCTTCAGCTACAGTTGATTTTTTTTTTTTTTTTTTTTCATTCTGCCTCTCAAATATTTCAGTAAATACCAAGTCCTTACTTATAATTAAGGGGGCAAAATGAAGAGATCCTTAAAACAATCATATTTATTTAAATTCAAAATATAAAAACCAGATACAAAAAACAAGCAGAGTGTCTCAAGAACAGGATGGGACAGCACTCAAATATAAGTCCTCACTATAAAAGTATGTATCTATTGTTTAAAATTAGAATATGCCTTCTAAGAAAACCATTGCCATAATCATCATCATTTATAAATATCCCAAATAATAAATTGTAAAGTGCACAGTGCAAAAATAAGTCTCTGGGATATATCTATGGGCGAATGAACAGAGAAGGCACAATAGAGCTAAACCAATGGGGACAAAAAATGGAGTGTATAAGCTTCAGCAAACTGGATAGTGAATACAAGCCTCCACCAGCAGCGACCCTGGGAACCCCACTTCACCTCAGCCACCACCCCTTGTAAGCAATAAAACACATGGATTATAAGAAGCAACACCATTTTATAAAAAAAAATCATATTTTTCTTCTCAAAATTTGGGGTGCGTCTTATAATCCATAGCATTTTATAATCCGAAAAATACAGTAAATGTTAATTTTTTTTCTTCCACATTCCAAAAATTCCTGTGAAGCACCTGAAAGGTTAACCCCTTTACTCCCAAGGGTGGTTTGCATGTTAATGCCCGGGCAAATTTTTACAATTCTGACCACTGTCCCTTTATGAGGCCATAACTCTGGAACGCTTCCATGGATCCCGATGGTTCTGACATTGTTTTCTTGTGACATATTGTACTTCATGTTAGTGGTAAAATTTCATTCATATAACTTGCGTTTATTTGTGAAAAAAACGGAAATTTGGCGGAAAATTTTGAAAATTTCGCAATTTTCCAACTTTGAATTTTTATGCTCTTAAATCACAGAGATATGGCACACAAAAAACTTAATAAGTAACATTTCCCACATGTTTACTTTACATCAGCACAATTTGGGAACCCAAATTTTTTTTGTTAGGAAGTTAAGGGTTAAAAGTTGACCAGCGATTTCTCATTTTTACAACAACATTTTATTTTTACGGACCACATCACATTTTTTTTTTATCATAAAGGTTTTTATTGAGTTTTCAGAAAAAATACAAACTTCTCATACAAAAACATCAAGAACAGGAGCAATGAGTAGCAAGAGGTGGAATAACCTCGAGCCATTATTAGAATATCAATCTGGGACATTAAATACCCCTTCCAACAACAACTTGAACATAGAAGCGGGGAGAGGGGGGGGGGGAGGGGGAAGGGGAAGCAGCTCTACATGCATGGCATTCTTAGGCACAATCAATTTATTTATGGTGTAGGTGTCTGTATCTGGGGGAGGGCCGTTGCATAAAGGGAAGTGGCCCACGGATGCCATTGTTTAAGTCTCACCGTTCTCTTCTCTAGATTGGGGGTCAAGTTGGTTTCGTATAGCCAGTGTAGGTTGGTCCTCTCAATTAGTTCTGTTTTTGTAGGGGGGCTCACCGACCTCCACTTGTATGCCACACAGTACCTGCCGGCTATGAGAATGTGAGAAATGATATTTTTTAAAAGATCCGGGATCCCATCTAGGCCAATGTGTAGCACCGCTAAGGTTGGGTTTGGGGAAAGACGGAGACTAGTAACCTCATGGATTAGATTGAACACCTCCTGCCAGAAGTTAGATAACTTAGGGCAAAACCACCACATATGACACAAGGTGCCCCTGTGGTTGCATCCCCTCCAGCACAAAGGTGACATATGTGGGGAAAAAGAAGCCAGTTTAGTAGGGGAGTTGTACCACCGCAGATGAACCTTTTTTAATTGCTCTATGTGATTGAGACATGAAGAGAATTTGTGGATCCATTTTGAGGCCGCGAACCATTCTTGCGACGGAAGCTGAGAGGCTAGATCTTTTTCCCATTTGAGCATATACGGCAATTGTTTGTCCGGTTCCGGGGAGTTTAGCAGGTTATGGATGTATGAAAGGCCTTTGATTTTGCTATTTTGAAAGAATTTTTTAATTGCAGCGTGGTCGGCTGTTGTGGGAACCGATAGGTGAGGAGCGGACTGAAGGAAGTGACGTATTTGAAAAAACTGGAATAAACTGTGTCGGGGGAGGTTAAATTTAACACACGTTTCTGAGTACGGGAGTAGGACGCCTTCTCTATAGAGATCTGCTAGGGTAATTGGACCTCCACGTGTCCAGGCGGCAAGATTCAAATTCGGAATGAAGGCTTCCAGCGATCTAAGGGGAAGGCTGGGACCTAGAGCCTGTGACACTGGCTTGCTCCATAAGGACCAAGCTTTCTTTAGAGCTGCTGTGGTGGGTAGAAGATCGCCGGGGGGCGAAGGGGTTAGGAGCAGGGAGTCTATGAATTGTTTAGGGGAGTGGGCCTGTGCCCAGGTGTACTCAATCTGTAACCATCTCAAGTCTGAATCATTCTTCCACCAATCTCGAGCCGGTTCCAGGATAGCAGCTCTGTGATATGTTAGAATATTAGGAATACCCATTCCTCCACCACTGAACGGGGCATGCATACATCTCAGGGCTATTCTAGGTTTTTTCCCAGCCCATATAAATTTACTCATTAGCGAATGAATTTTGGTGAGATACCGTTGCGGAATTGTTAGGGGCAGGCACCGAAGTAAGTAGATAATTTTTGGGAGACAGATCATTTTAAAAGTCTGCATTCTCGCCACCCAAGAGAGCGGGAGAAGAGAAAGGCGAGTAAGTTCTTTATCCAATGAGGTGTGCAGGGTCAGCAGATTTTTCCGGATCACGGAGTGTAGCGGGGCCAGTATAATACCCAGGTAGGGGATTCCCTCGTCTTCCCATTTGAAAGGGTAAAGATGAGAAAGAGTGGCTCTGGTAGAGGCTGGCAAGAAGAGCGGAAAAATTAAGGACTTGGTAATATTAAGCTTGTAATACGAGACTTGAGCGAAGGAGGACAGGATCTCCATTACGTGTTGTAGGGACACCTCTACATTAGTGCAAGATAAAATCACGTCATCTGCATATAGACTGACCACATGATTTATACTCCCCACTCGAATCCCCGAGATCCGAGGGCATTCACGGATAGTCTGCGCCAGAGGCTCTATAGCAAGGGCATAGATGATAGGGGAGAGCGGACACCCCTGGCGTGTCCCATTGGTTAATTCAAAACTCCGAGATATAAATCCGGATGCCAGAACTTTGGCGTTAGGGTTAGAGTACAGCGCCATTATGGCATTAAGTATGGGGCCTTTGAAACCAAACTTGGCCAGAACAGATTTCAGATATCCCCAGTGCATCCTGTCGAACGCCTTCTCTGCGTCCAGGGACAGGAATACACTGGGGATTTTCCTCCCCTCAGCTACCGCAATCAGATCCAGCATACGTCTCGTCCCATCTTTCGCCTGCCTCCCCGCCACAAACCCCACTTGATCCGGGGAAATCAGTGATGGAAGAACTTTATGTATTCTAGCTGAGATTATTTTGGCGTACAATTTTAAGTCGCAGTTTAGGAGGGATATTGGCCTGAAGTTTCCTGGTGAAATAGGGTGTTTTCCTGGTTTTGGCAGGGTAGTTATAATGGCCTCTAGATTATTTGGTGAAATATCTGCTGTGGCTCGCCAAGAGGAGAAAAGTCTCAGGAGGAAAGGAGACAGGGTTTCAGTGAATTGCCTATAATAGGAGTTAGTGAGGCCGTCTGGGCCTGGAGCTGAATTTCTTTTGGCTGTGGTCACCGCCTGGCGAACCTCTTCCAGAGAAAAAGGGGAATTTAGTTGCTCCAGCTGTACTGCAGATAACCGAGGAAGATTAATATTGTTTAAGAAGGAATTAATTGCCGTTTGGGTAGGCTTTGGGGCAGTGGGGTCATTTTTAAGGTTGTAGAGAGACTGGTAAAAGTCAGCGAATGCGTTGGCTATTTCCGTTGGGTTGCGTATTGTGGCATTAGAACCCGTCACGAGGTATTCAATTTTATTTTGCATTTCTCGTTTTTTAACCCTCCTGGCTAGTAAGGCACCCGCCCTGTCACCCATCACATAGCACCGCTGTTTGAGGGATCTTAAGTTTTTCTCATAGTCTGCCATCAACACCTGGCGGAGCTGTGTTCTTAGTTTCCTGAGTTCGTCAGATGTCGACAAGTTTGGGGCAGATTTATTGTGGGCTTCCAAAAGTACTATGTGGGACAGTAGAGCTTTGTAAGTTGCCTGACGCCTCCTCTTCTCCCTAGTGGCAATTTTGATGAATGACCCCCTAATATAGGCCTTGTGTGCAGACCAAAGCATTTCCTCTGTCACCTCCTTGTTATCATTAAAGTTAAAAAACTCTGCGAGGTCGGCCTGCAACTCCTCAGAGATTTGTCTACAGGCTAGGAGGGAGTCATTCATGCGCCACCGGGTAAAAACAGGCACGCGGTTTTGCTCCTGAAATGTCAGGTATATGGGGGCGTGGTCCGACCAAGCTATAAGTCCAATTTTTGAATCTGAGCAATCCATAATAAGTGAGCTATCAACCAGAAAGTAGTCCAATCTGCTGTAAGAGGAGAACCGAGGCGAGAAGAATGTGTAGTCCCTCTCATTTGCATGTTGGTATCTCCATATATCATGGAGATGCCTTTCTGAAATTATTGTGCTCATCTCCTTCCTCTTTACAGCAGTATTGGAGCAATCCAGAGTGCTGGACATTACCATGTTAAAATCCCCGCAGATTATTTGCTTACCCTCTTTAACGGATGAAAGCTTGGAAAGAAACCTCCGCAAAAAGCTGATCTGACCAGAGTTGGGGGCGTAAACGGTTGCAATAGTATACTTAGATCCATTTATGGAGCAATTAATAATGGCGTATCTACCGTCAGGGTCTAAATGTTGTGAATGTAGTGTGAACGCAACAGTATTTTTTACACAAATGAATACTCCAGCCTTTTTTTTTTTTCCACAAGCCAGCAGTATGAAAGGAAATTTAGCATTATTTAACCTGTGCGAGTCCCCTTGGAGGAGATGAGACTCCTGACCACATATTACATCACATTTGGATTTAACCACTTCCCGCCATAACATGGATCTCTTGGCTGGCGAGTTCAGACCCCTAACATTTATAGACATACAGTTCAGTACCATTGTACATGAAAAAAAAGTCTCTTGCCTAGAGCTGCAGGGGGAAAAGGAAGGTCAGGCAGGAAAGAGATAACACTAACAATATTGACATCACTAACATTACTGATGTAGGGAGCATCAGTCCACAAAGAAAAAAGCCCAAAAAAGGGGCCTGCGGTATGGTGGAAATTTACCGCCATGGGGGTTCAGGGTCCTGGTTGAACAGAACCAGCGGACCTTAAAAGTAGCAACTAAGTCTCAGCCGCGACTCAAACATATCACATAACTCACGCGACGGACCAATCTTCATTCACTTTATCCTGTTGGGATGATCCTGTAGCTCTTGGAGATCTGGCCGGGAGATTTGCCAAGTTCCATGAGGATAGGAGCTTTGCCAACTGCTGTGGGGAATGGCAGGCGTGGGTATTTCCTGCTCGGAAAAGCAGGATCTTTACAGGGAAACCCCATCTATAGGATATAGCTTCATCCCTGAGAACTTTGGTATAAGGAGCAAATTCCCTCCTTTTTGCCAGGGTTCCTGCAGACAGATCTGGAAAAATGGACAGGTGCCGGAATTGCTCAGACAGAGGGGGTCTCTTTCTCAGGGCTTGCAGCAGGGCTTCTTTGGTCTTGTAAAAGTGCAGGCGAGCTAAAGTGTCCCGAGGGACATCAGCACTGAGGGATTTAGGCTTAGGGACTCTGTGTATTCTGTCCACCAGGAAATCAGTTGCAGTCAGGTCTGGGAGCAGCTCCTGCAGCAAGGAGCCCAGAAAACTCTGCAGCCCCTTGTCTGGTATGGCCTCTGGAATTCCTCTGATTCTTATATTATTTCGGCGGGACCTGTCCTCTAAATCCAAGACCTTGGTATGGAGCTTTTGCACTTGTTCCTCCAGTGCTGCATTGGCATCAATGAGGCTATTGTGTGACTTTGTCAGCTCCCCCATTTTAGATTCAATATGTGCTGTACGGCTGCCTATGGCAGTGATATCTCCCCTCAGCTCAGCCACCATATCTTTCCAATCCTGCTGCAGTGATGAGCGGAGGGCACTGAGCAGTTTCTGCATTGTACCTTTGGTAAGCGGTATATCTGCAGCGTCTGTGTCCAAGTCTGGGCCTGCTGTGGATCCCCTCCTGGATGAGCGTGAGGAAGCTGTGGAGGAGGATGCTGCCGCCATTTTCCCTCGCCCCGTGCTGGAGAAGAAGTCTGTAACTTTCGCCGGGGACGGCTTCTTCTGGGATTTTCCCCTTGGCATGCTACGATCCTGGATACCTCCGCAGCACTCCCCCCCCCCCCCGTGTGCAGAGAGATTGGTGCCGCAATGAGCCGATTAGGAGTCGAAGTGGCTGGAGCTCAGCAGCTAAGTGACCGGTGCCATTAGCAAGCAGGCCACGCCCCCGACCACATCACATTTGAAGTCACTTTGAGGGGTCTATATGATAGAAAATACCCAAAAGTGACACCATTCTAAAAACTGCACTCCTTAAGGTGCTCAAAACCAGATTCAAGAAGTTTATTAACCCTTCAGGTGCTTCACAGGAATTTTTTGAATGTTTAAAAAAAAATGAACATTTAACTTCACAAAAAAAAATACTTCAGGTTCATTTTTTTTATTTTACCAAGGGTAAAAGGAGAAATTGGACTGGAAAAGTTAGGCCTCTTTCACACTTCAGTTTTTTACAATCAGTCACAATCCGCCAGGTTTTGAAAAAAACGGATCCGCAATTTTTTTTTGAGGATCCGTTTTTTTCCCCATTGACTTGCATTATGGGCGGATTGTGACGGATTGCCGTCCGTTGCATCCGTTTTTTTTGCGGATCCGCCAAAAGTTGCTGTCCGTTATCATCCTCAAAGATTTCAAAACGGAGCTTGCAAGGTTTTTTTTTTCTGGCGGATCCTCCAGACACTATCTTAACCCGAAATTCTTTCTGGCTGCCGGACCAAAAAAAAAAACCTCACTCTCTCACTCTCTCTCTCTCTCTCTCTCTCTCTCTCTCTCCCCTTTAAATTTCCTCATTTTCAGGATCCGTCTGAAAACGGATCCTGTGCCATCCGTTCAGAACGGATCCGCTTGTCTGACTTTTTGGCGGATTTGAACTGATGCAAAAAACTGAAGTGTGAAAGAGGCCTTATTGTGCAATTTGTCCTGAGTACGCCGATACCTGATATGTGGGGGGGGGAACCACTGTTTGGGCGCATGCCAGAGCTTGGAAGGGAAGGAGCGCTGTTTGACTTTTTCACTGCAAAATTGGCTGGAATTCAGATTGCATGCCATGTCAAGTTTGGAAAGCTCCTGATGTGTCTAAACAGTGGAAACCCCCCACAAGTGACCCCATTTTGGAAACTAGACCCCCCAAGGAACTTATCTAGATATGTGGTGAGCACTTTGAACCCCCAAGGGCTTCACAGAAGTTTATAACGTACAGCCGTACAATTAAAAAATCATATTTTTTCCACAAAAATGATCTTTTCACCCCCAATTGTTGTTTTCCCAAGAGTAACAGGACCTCAAAAGTTATTGTGCAATTTGTCCTGAGTACACTGATACCCCATATGTGGGGGTAAACGACTATTTGAGCACATGGCAGAGCTCGGAAGGGAAGCAGCGCCATTTGACTTTTTTGGCTGGACTTGAGATCGGACGCCTTGTCGTGTTTGGAAAGCCCCTGATGTGCCAAAATAGTGGAAACCCCCCAATTCTAACTCCAACCCTAACCCTAGCCCTAACCCTAATGGGAAAATGGAAATTAATACATTTTTTTTATTTTATTTTCCCTAACTAAGGGGGTGATAACGGGGGGTTTGATTTACTATATATGGCAGTTTTTATGTTTGGCAGCTGTCATACGCTAAAAGACACTTTTTATTGTAAAAATAGTTTTTGCATCACCACATTTTGAGAGATATAATTTTTCCGTATTTTGACCCACCGAGTCATGTGAGGTCTTATTTTTTGCGGGACGAGTTGACATTTTTATTGGTGCCATTTTCGGGCACGTGACATTTTTTGATCACTTTTTTTTCCGATTTTTGTGACGCAGAATGAACAAAAACCAGCGTTTCATGAATTTCTCTTAGGGGGTGCGTTTACACCGTTCCGCGTGCGGTAAAATTGATAAAGCCGTTTTATTCTTCGGGTCAGTACGGTTACAGCGATACCTCATTTGTCTTTTTTCATGTTTTGGCGCTTTTATGCAATGAAAACTATTTTATATAAAAAATAATTATTTGTGCATCGCTTTATTCTGCGAGCTTTAACTTTTTTATTTTTTAGCTGATGACGCTGTGTTGCGGCTCGTCTTTTGCGGGACAAGATGACGTTTTCAGCGGTACCATGGATATTTATATCCGTCTTTTTTTTTTTTTTATCGCGCGTTATTGCACTTTTTGTTCAGCGGTATGATGATATTTATTCTTTGTTTCGTTTTTTATTTTTATTTTTTAAGGGGTTCAATAAAGGGGTTAACTAGTGGGACAGTTTTATAGGGCGGGTCATTACGGACGTGGCAATACCAAATATGTGTACTTTTATTGTTTTTTTTTATTTTCAAAAAATGAATTTTAGGGAATATTTTTTTTTTTTTTTTATAAATTATTTTGACACTGCGATCGTGTTTGATAATCAGCTGACACCCGGCCGCGATCAGCTCCGCTCCCCCCGTGAGCGCAGCTGATCGAGCTAGACGTACTATTCTGTCCTTGGGACTTAGGTCCCAGTTCACATGGACGGAATAGTACGTCTAGTGTAGGAAAGGGGTTAATAAACTTCTTGAATGTGGTTTTCAGCAGAGCACCTTGAGGGGTGCAGTCTTTAGAATGGTGTCACTTTTGGGTATCTTCTATCATATACAGCCCTCAAAGTCGCTTTAAACGTGAGGTGGTCCCTAAAAAAAAATAAAATTTTTTTTTTAGAATTTTTGTTGGAAAAATGAGAAATCACTGGTCAACTTTTAACCCTTATAGCTTCCTAACAAATGAAAAAAATTGTTTAAAAATTGTGCTGATGTAAAGTAGACATGTGAGAAATGTTGTTATTAACTATTTTGTGTGACACATCTCTCTGATTTTAAGGGCATAAGAATTCAAAATTTGAAAATTGTAAAATTTTCCTTATTTTTGAAAAATTTCGTTTTTTTTTTTCACAAATACAATTTATATTGAATAAATTTTACCACTGTCATGAAGTACAATATGTCACGAAAAAACATTGTCAGAATCAGTGGAATCTGTTGATGCGTTACCGTATTACCTCAAAGTGACACTGGTCAGAAGTGTAAAAATTAGCCTGGTCAGTAATGTGCAAACCTCCTAAAGGGGTTAAAGAGATTGTGTCATGAGATAATGATCTATTGGTAAATTGTTTTATTTTTTTAAATTTTCCATAACAAAGTGCTACGTCGGTATTAAAAATGTGGAAATCTTGCAATTGTCACGCTAACCACAAGGCCTTGAATTAGACTAACATTTCTAGACTGTAAATATGACTTTACAGGAGTTTCATTACCATGACAAACAGGATTACCATGAAACATAACACTTCTATATACAAAAGAAACAAAGCGGAAACTATATGCCATGAAAACAATAGAATTTTATTATAAATCAATTAAAAAGCATTGAAGTGCAATGCAATATTTTTCGGGGCAATAAATGCAAAAAGACAAAGGCCTATATATCAGGTACAATCAATTTCATGAGAAAATATATGCACATATAGTAATTCAATAATCTATATATGGAGCTTTCCTTATATATAAAACAAGCTTCCCGGAGGGATAGTTCCTAAAATCTGCAGATAACAAGGATTATATAAAAAATTCTTTACATGCAAAGTCCGCAAAAAGCCATAATCAATATAGTAATTCAATAGTCCATATGTGGAGTGTTGTGAGTTCATTTTCCCCTTCACCATTGAGGTCTGATGAACTCCCTCTTCTGGTGAAGGAAGGTAGTGAGGCTGATAACCAAGCACCTGGGTATGATGATGATGAGCGTGGAGAGAGGCAGGATGGCTGAACGGGACGTCGGAAGGTGAGAATAACTATATTTTTTATTTTGATTCTATTTTTTACAGCGATGGCAAGCGATGCCGGGTGCTCGGCATCGCTGTGCTGATCGCTGGTGAAGCTGTCTGTGTGACAGCTCACCAGCGATCACATAGCGACTTACTAGCGATCCTGACACCTTGATATCCGTGTCGGGATCGCTGGTAAGTCGCTTAGTGTGACGGGGCCTATAGTCTTTTTTGCAAGCTAAACATTTCCAGATCCTTTAACCATTCCTTGTAAGACATGCTTTGCAGTCAGCTCACCATCCTGGTAGCTCTTCTCTGAACATGTTCCTATATTCTAATGTCTGTCTTTTTTTTTTAAATGTGGTGCCCGGAACTGTACACAGTATTCCAGATGAGGCCTAACCAAGAAGGAGAGGGATAGTTACTTCATGTGATTTAGACTCTATACTTCTCTTAATACATCCTAGAACTGTTTGCCTTTTTTGCTGCTGCATCACAGTGTTGACTCATGTGCAGTCTGTGATCTATTAGTATACCCAATTCTTTTTAAAATGTGCTGCTGTTTACTGTTCCTCCCATTCTGTAAATGTAATTTTCATTTTTCTTGCCCAGATGTACAATCTTTCATTTATCCATGTTAAATACCATTCTATGAGTTGCTGCCCATTGTTCAAGCTTATCTAGATCCTTCTGAATCTTTTCTCCATAGTTTACCTTCAGCTCCCTTATCTAGATTATTTATAAAAATGTTGAACACTGGGGCCAAGACAGAGCCTTGTGGTTCCCCAATTGAAACAGCTTTTCCAATCTCTGCTCTGAATCCACTCCTGTGTCTCCATTCAATGTCAGCAAGCAGTTAATCCTGAATGCTATCTATGTGTTTTCAACTCTGCAAGCTTATATCTGGTATATAGTTTTTTTCAACTTACTCTGCTTGTCCCCTTATGTTGTGAGGTCAAGAAACTTTTCAAAGTGCTTTATGATCCATGTAGTGCTGGACATGTGTTTATTTGACCACAACATTTTATTGGGTCCTGGTGTCTCAATTTAGTGTGATTGATTAACGAGAAGAGAGAGCCAAAAAAAAACAAAAAAAAAAAACTTAGCCTTAACCTCCTATATATTCAGACCTAGCTAGGGGGAGCATTTATGCAGGGGTGGCATTTATGCACATGTAATCGAAGTACATGTATCAAAGTACTTTTGGCAGTTATAACATGGCAGTTAGACAGGGCAGGAGACAGGTAAGACATTTATATACATCTACTCTCTGTACATTTGGAGTACAACAAATATATACCATATGCATTTGTGTAATTTATATCCTGGCCGCTGCATTCACACACATCCACCGCCCTGGCATTAACTCTCCACACTCCATCCATATTGGCCCCTCGCTTCTTTCCTCTCCTATGTATAGCATTCATGCTCTTTTCACATTGTTAAATTGCACAGATCCAGGCAGTCCCACCATTCAACACCAGAGACGCTCTCACAAATCACTTAACCATCTGCTCACTCTTTCTATCCTCCTTCTCCTAGTTGCAGGAGACATTGCTCCCAACCCTGGTCCCCCATGTTATAGAAAGTCAAACCCCCCCACTGCTACACTCAGAAACCCCTCTAATCTTATTAATATTCCCTGCATGCCATCTGTCTCTCTTAATTGTGCACTTTGGAATTCTCGCTCAGTGTGTAACAAACTCTCCTTCATTCATGACTTCTTCCTTTCTAATTCTCTTAACCTCCTGGCTCTTACTGAAACCTGGATCCAGCAGTCAGATACTACCGCTGCTGCTGCTCTTTCATACGGGGGGCTACACTTCTCTCATACCCCAAGATCAGACAATAGAGCTGGTGGAGGCGTTGGTCTGCTCCTATCACCAAAATGTACCTTTCATGTTATCCCTCAAGTACCCTCACTTGTCTTCCCTTCTTTTGAGGTCCATGCCGTCAGACTCTACACCCCCTTCTCCATGCGAGTGGCGGTGGTGTATCGTCCTCCCGGCCCCTCCCATCAGTTCCTGGATCATTTTGCCACTTGGCTTCCACATTTTCTCTCCTGTGACATCCCTACCCTCATCATGGGAGATTTCAACATCCCCATTGCTCTTCCCCTCTCCCCATCTGCTACTCACCTTTTATCTCTAACCTCCTCATTTGGCCTTTCGCAGCTTACTAATTCTCCAACGCATGAAGACGGAAACTCCCTCGACTTGGTCTTCTCTCGGCTTTGTGCAGTGGATGATTTTGCAAACTCCCCTCTCCCGCTCTCTGACCACAATCTTCTTTCATTCTCTATAAAGAACTGCCAGGCTGCTCAGGTCACCCCCACTGTCCAGACTTATAGAAACATACAGGCCATTAACACCCAGAAACTTCTGAAGAACTTGCAGTCTTCATTGGCCCCTATCTCCTCCCTCTCATGTCCTGATTCTGCATTGAAGCATTACAATGAAACACTTCAAAGTGCCCTGGATGAATTTGCACCCCCTATAAATAGAACACCACAACACAGACGGCGACAACCCTGGCACACGGTGCAAACACGTTTCCCTCATACCATGCACTGTCCTCCCTCCCCCACTGCATCTAACTCACTCTCTGATTTTGAACCAGTCACAGAAGAAGAAGTAAGCAGGCTCCTTGCATCTTCTCGCCCAACTACTTGCACCAGTGACCCATTTCCGTCACATCTCCTCCAGTCCCTTTCCCCTGCTGTCACCCCTCACCTAACTAAAATATTTAACCCCTCTCTCTCTTCTGGTATTTTTCCCTCCTTATTTAAGCATGCCATCATACATCCACTACTTAAAAAACCATCCCTCGACCAAAACTGTGCCGCTAACTATAGACCTGTCTCTAATCTTCCCTTCATCTCTAAACTCCTGGAACGCCTGGTCCACTCCCGTCTTATCCGCTATCTCTCAGAAAACTCTGTTCTCGACCCTCTCCAATCCGGTTTCCGCTCTTTACACTCCACTGAAACTGCCCTCACTAAAGTCTCTAATGATCTGCTAACAGCTAAATCAAATGGTCATTACTCCATGCTAATTCTCTTGGATCTCTCTGCAGCATTCGACACTGTGGATCATCAGCTCCTCCTCACTATGCTCCATTCCATTGGCCTCAAGGACACCGTTCTCTCCTGGTTCTCCTCCTATCTCTCCGACCGCTCCTTTACTGTTTCTTTTGCCGGTTCCTCCTCCTCTCACCTTCCCCTTACTGTTGGGGTTCCTCAAGGATCGGTTCTAGGCCCCCTCCTCTTCTCCTTGTACACTGCCCCTATTGGTCAAACAATCAGTAGATTTGGTTTCCAGTACCATCTCTATGCTGATGACACCCAATTATACGCTTCTTCTCCTGACATCACGCCAGCCTTTCTAGAAAACACTGGCGATTGTCTAAACGCTGTGTCTAATATCATGTCCTCACTATATCTGAAACTGAACCTGTCAAAGACTGAACTCCTGGTGTTTCCTACCGCTACTAATGTACCTACACCCGACATTGCCATTTCCGTGTGTGGTTCCACTATTACTCCCCAGCAACATGCCCGCTGTCTTGGGGTCATACTTGATTCCGAGCTTTCCTTTGCCCCCCACATTCGATCACTGGCTCGCTCTTGTCATCTGCACCTCAAAAACATTTCTAGAATTCGACCTTTTCTTACTTTTGACTCTGCAAAAACTCTTACTGTTTCTCTTATTCATTCTCGTCTCGACTATTGTAACTCTCTTCTAATCGGTCTCCCTCTTACCAAACTCTCCCCTCTCCAATCTGTCTTGAATGCTGCAGCCAGGATCATAATCCTCACCAATCGTTACACCGATGCCTCTACCTTGTGCCAGTCATTACACTGGCTACCCATCCACTCCAGAATTCAGTATAAACTTATTACCCTCACCCACAAAGCCCTCCATGGCTCAGCACCACCCTACATCTCCTCCCTTGTTTCAGTATACCACCCTACCCGCGCCCTCCGTTCTGCTGATGACCTGAGGTTAGTATCCTCAATAGTCAGAACCTCCCACTCCCGTCTCCAAGACTTTACACGTGCCGCGCCAATTCTTTGGAATGCACTTCCCAGGTCAATACGATTAGTCCCCAATCCCCACAATTTTAAGCGTGTCCTGAAAACGCATTTATTCAGACTGGCCTATCGCCTCAACACATTAACCTAACCTATCCCTGTGTGGCAGAGCCAAAAGTTTTACCATAACCAGGTTCCCAGCATCATGTTCCCACATGCTTTATGCATCCATTAGCCCTCTGTGTCTGTACTGTTACACACTTAACATTATGGCTGGTCCATACAATCAGGGCAACTGTTACCACCCACCTTTCGTGTCTACCTCTTTCCTCATAGACTGTAAGCTTGCGAGCAGGGCCCTCACTCCTCTTGGTATTTGTTATAATCTACTGTATGTGATTATTGTTATGCTGTAATGTCTATTGTCTGTACAAATCCCCTCTGAAATGTAAAGTGCTGCGGAATATGTCGGCGCTATAAAAATAAAATTTATTATTATTATTATTATTATTATTATTAACACTTGTGCAATAGGATGTGCAACCACTTTTTACCTTTGAGTACAATCACTGAGCCAGTTATGAGTCCACCTAACTTTAGCCTTGTCAATCCCATACTTGGTGATTTTTTTCAATAAGGATAATGTGAGATACTTTATCAAATGCTTTGTTGAAATTGAGATATACTATATCTACTGCATTTCCCTGATCCACCCAGTTAGTTATTCCATCACAGAAAGAAATTAGATTAGTCTGACATGACTCATTTGCTGCAAGCCCATGCTGGCTTTGGTTAATTACTGTATTTTTATCCAAGAATTTATATACATGCTGTTTAATAATTTGTTCAAAGATCTTCCATGATCTAGAAGTAAGGCTCACAGGCCTGTAATTTCCTGGCTCCATCCTCTTTCCTTTTATGAAAATATCACGAAACAATCACTGACCTCAGGGAGACCAGTCAAAGAAAACACTGCGGTAGCCGGCAAAGGCGCTCAATCAGTGAAATCCTAGGTGCATTGCTCCCTGGGAAATGCGAATATGCAAATAAAGTCCGTGGAGCCTCATTTAAGAGTCTCAAACACAGGACTAGCCAGATCTTTCTACAGGGAAGGACCCAGCCAAGGAGTGGCTCCTTTCGGAAACCACCATTACCACCATATTAAGTGGCCCTTTAAGTCAATATGCTGCTCTTTACGAGTTTACAGATATGACAAGGGAAATACCAAGGTCAGGTATCCATCCACAGACAGCTGTTTCTGGGTGTTGCCCCTCATCAGTGTGGAGTAGGATTCTGGCCAGGTGGGAGCAATGCCTAGTAGACCAACATCACGAAACAATCATTGACCTCAGGGAGACCAATCAAAGTAAACACTGCGGCAGCCGGCAAAGGTGCTCAATCAGTGAAATCCTAGGTGCATTGCTCCCTGGGAAATACGAATATGCAAATAAAGTCCATGGAGCCTCATTTAAGAGTCTCAAACACGGGACTAGCCAGATCTTCCTCCTTTTATGAAAATAGGGACAACATTTGGCCTTTTCCAATTTTGAGACTTTTCCTGTTCTTCAGGATTTTTCAAAGATTCTGGCTTGTGGTTCTGCAATTTCCTCTGCTATCTCTTTCATTATCCTAGGATGTAATTCATCTGGACCAGGAGATTTAAATTCATTTAAATTAGCTAACTGTTCCCCCACCATCTCTCTGTTTATTGATAGTGTGGATTCTTTTATTCCTTCCATGGCACTGGGAAGATCAGTTGATGTTACAATTGCTTTCTTAGAGGACACAGATGCAAAATAGGAATTTAAAAGTTCGGCCTTCTGAACATCATTTTTGATTTTCACCCTTTTCATCCTGTAAAAATCCTATAGCCTCTTTGACTTTTCTTTTGATTTTAACATACCCCCAAAATCCTTTTTTGCTGCTTTTGATCTCCCAAAAGATTTAAACAGCATAATGATTTTACTTTCTGATGCCCCAGTTGCTAAGGTTCACACTAACATGGTTATCACACAGTATTTTAAGAAAAAAAGGTGTCTTATGTTTGTCTGTGTTCAATAGTCACAGCCCGAGAATGAACATTAATGTCTGGGTCGCTGGTCTCCTGACCTAAACTCAACAACTTCATAGACATATTTGAGGCTGTTGAGTTTGAGTCCGGACACATGGGCCGGTCCGTACGTTGCAAAGTGTGCTCGGACTGTGAATTTCGGATGTGTGAAACCGGCCTTAACCGGCAATCTTTTTTTTTTTTTTTTTTGTTTTATTGTTTTTAAATTCAGTTGAAGGAAACCTGATATGTTGAAACTAGTATCTGATCTGCAACCAGCAGTTGTACAGCAGGAGGAGCTGATGAAATTTACATTTCATTTTTGTGGGAAAAATTTCAATAAAACTTGAATTTTTATTAATTGAAATCGCTGATGTTTATATGTATATGAGTCCTGTGGGCGGTCCTACTAGTGATTAACAGACTTCCTTGTATGACTATGCGTGCGGAGATAACTGTCAATCACTAGCAGGACCGCCCACTGGACTCGCATTCGTACAAACACCAGGGATTTTACTGAATAAAATACAAATTATACAGAATCTTTTCCGGCAATCCTACTATATATGCTTCTGCTCAACTTCTCCTTCGTCATGCTGTCCTGAAATCAGACTGCATGTACAGCGTGACCGTTAGTAACTGTATGTTATATATGTTGGAGCTTTGCGTTGATCACATTGAACCAAAGATTTTGTGCTTGTGCGGAGAGTAAAGAAACTATGAGTTTAGAAGTGAAAAGCAAATCCTGATGTCTACCCATGGCATTCATCATCATCATCATCATCATTATTATTATTATTCTATATTCTCATTATTCCTTTCCTTGAACCTGCAGATATTGTAATAAAAGGGGCCTTGCTGTTACTCCTCAGGGAGGAAATACAAGCTTAGTAGGAGGCAGTGTCCCTGTGTTTGATGAGATCCTCATCTCTACCGCTCTCATGGATCAAGTGATCAGTTTTGATGATGTTTCCGGTAAGTGATTTCTCTCTGTACAGGCAGATTGATCATCCTGTAAATGGGATTCTAGTTAATCTCTGTCATAGATTTTGTACCAAATGGTTGTTACCTATGTAGTCTAATTGATTTAACCCCTTCACACTGCATGACATTTATCACGTCAGGGACTTTGGCGCAGCCTCAGAAGCAGGGCCCACTACGCACAGGGCAGGTGCTGGCTGTCAGTCAGTGCCGCGGCTGGGATATATCCGCCTCTCAGTGCTGTGAGCGACGACTGTAAGCTGGCGGCTCCCGGGAGAAATAAAGTTCACCTTTCGAATGCTGTTAACCTGAAGATTATGCTGGTCAATAGTATTATTTAACCTGACATGTTCCCTAAAATATAAACAAATTTTAATTGCCCTTTTTTCCTAGAGGGAAATTCCTAGGGAAATGTAAAAAATAAAAAAAATACATATTTGATGTCGCTGTATTTAGAAAAGTCTGATCTATCAAAGCAAAAAATGAAACCAATTGGTAAAGAAGGAAAAGACTAAAAACTATTGTTTGTTTTTTTTTTTTTTGTCACCGCAATAATGCAAAAAAAATGCAATGAAAATTGATCAAAACCTATTATGAAGCCCAAAATTGCATATGTAAAACACCGGTTCGCCACCCAAAAGCAAGCCCTGATACAGCTCCAGAGATGGTAATCTAAAAAAAAAAAAAAAGAGTGGAGAAAACAGTCAGCGGGAGCGCCAGCTGCACGTTTCCAAGTAATGGGTAAAAAACCAATGCTGCTCCAGCCGGGTGCCTCAGATGAGGGAAAGTACTGGAATAAGAGTAAAAAGCCCGGTCCAAGGGGCCGCAAAGGACAGGATTAAGTTTAAAAATTGCTCATTTACTAGGATAAAATTGGTCCACAACGCGTTTCGACAGAAAAAACTGTCTTCATCAGGTGACAATATTCTGGTAATCTAAAAAAGTTACAGCTTTCAGAAAATGGTGATACAAATCATAAATATATAATATACATATTTTTTTCCCCGAAGAATTCGGATTTTTTTTTCTTAAAACCAATTTAATGGTAACCCCGCCACCCCCAACTTATACATGTTTGGTATATTCATAATCATACTAAGGTGGGGAATCATGTTTCCAGCTCACTTTTACTGTACTGTTAATACCGTAATCCTGAAACCCCCAAAACAATGGCAGTTGTGCATTTTTTTTTTCCACTAATTCACTGCACTTGGACTTGTTTGTGTATATGGTAAAATGGATTGTGTTATTCAAAGCTGCAATCTGTCCAGCAAAAAAAAAAAAAAAGCCCTCCTTTGTCTGTCAGTACAAAAATAAAAAAAAGTTAAGGCTATTTGAATAAGGAGAGGAAAAAGTCAAAAATTAAATTTGGCTGCAGAGTGAAGTGGTTAATCTATGGGGAGAGCAGGGGAGTCCGGGGCAGGGGTAGACCCTAGTCTCTGCAGGAGCTTTAAGACTCTGTGGTCACTTAGGAACAGCCAGGAGTATAACTAAGTTGGTTGTGTTACGGGAAGGCTTATTGTACATCTGTGTTGTGTATTTGTTTTAGGTTCCCTCGTGTGCCAGGCTGGTTGTGTTTTAGAGTTGCTAAACCAGTATCTTGGAGAACGGGGTTACACCATGCCGTTAGATCTAGGAGCAAAGGGAAGCTGTCACATAGGGGGCAACTTGGCAACAAATGCTGGTGGCCTCAGACTTCTGCGATATGGATCCTTACGAGGGACAGTCTTGGGACTAGAAGCCGTAAGCGATTTTAAGAGGCGTTTCGCACAGTAGGTATCTTCTTCTTTTCTTTTTCTATAGTTTTTTCCTTGTCCTTTTTATCAGGTCCTTCCTGATGGATCTGTCCTGGACTGTCTCAACTCTCTGCGCAAAGATAACACGGGCTATGATCTGAAGCAGCTGTTCATTGGCTCTGAAGGAACGTTAGGCATCATAACCGCTTTATCTATTTTGTGCCCACGCAAACCCAGTGCAGTAAATGTGGCCCTGTTAGGTAAGGTGTTTTATTCCATCACTTATGTTGTTCTATACAATTTTGATAAGTGTTTCATGGCAATTCCAATTTACATAAACTTATCATTAAACATAGGTTATCAGTGATTACACCATGTCAAAGGAACATTACTCTACATTACAAATCTAGGGAAGAAGCCATATGCAAATCTAGCTGGAAGTGAACTGGGGGGCGTGTCCATGTCATGGGAAGAAACCGTCAAAGTGCACTGACACGCCCACACTGCACTTCCAATCTGATTTGCACATGACTTCTATGCCATACTTTTCATTACTGGGCCTTCGGATTCTAAAAAGTATCAGTTTTATTTGGGGACAAGTGTCTGTAAAGCTATCTCACTATATCCATATGTTAACACATCCTGACCTGTTCCCTTTTAAGAAATGATCAAGCATGTAATGTGGAGCAGGCAATTTAAGAAAACTAAAAAACATTTTTAAATTTCTTATTAGGGACATCTGAACTTTACAGAAGTTGCCCCTCCACTCATGAACCTCTATTCTGATCTAAAATTGTCCGTTCCCCTTTTAAGTACCACATGTTTTTTTGGAATTTTTCGAGCGAATCTGCTCCAAATTCCTCTTTAACAAAACAAAAAAAAATGCTTGGGAAAACTAAATGAGATTGGTGGGCAATGTCTTCTTATGCCAAATTTCTCCTCTCATATCGTTATTCAGAGATAAAGGGGGCCAGGTAGTGTTGGACCCCTGCTTTCTGCCAGGTTTCTATAAAGCCTCATTCACACGTCAGTTTTGTTTCCACGTACGAGAAAAATGTACCGAGTTTCACACAATTTTCATTTGATTTTCATCAGTTTAGTCCCATTATTTTTAAACTTGAAGATCCTCCACCCTGTCTTAATATTCCTTGAAAATTGAACTGCACTCAGATGGTATTTACAAGGATAGTTACATGGCTAACACGTGTACAAGAAGAACTATTTTTTTATAAGTTGACTGAGCAATTTCCAAAGTTTACTATGTTGTTGTATGTTATTATTTTTTTCATTGGGATTCAGCCATTCATAGGCTGCTTGAAAATTGCAATTGACTGTTTTTAATGAATAGCGGTTATTGCACTTTTCTCCAGGATGCGAACATTTCAGTAAAGTTCTGCAGGTGTTCACACTGTGCAGAGATCAACTTGGAGAGATTCTGTCTGCTTGTGAGTTCATGGATTCGGAGTCCATGAGGATGGTGCAAACACATCTGAGACTTATTAATCCTTTACCAGGTCGGTAATGGTAACTTATTCACCGGTGGTGATATTGGGTGTAATTGACTTTGGATTAATTTTGGTATGTTTTGACTGCAGACAATGCATTCTACGTATTGGTAGAGACTTCTGGATCCTGTGGAAAGCATGATGAAGAGAAACTCAATATATTTCTGGAGAAGGCAATAGACTCCGGATTTGTAACTTCAGGAACAGTAGCAACCGACCAGGGTAAAATAATGGTACGGTCACAATCTGCAGTATGGTCATAATGTGTAATGTGCAAATTCGTTTGTTTTGTATGAATGAATCATGGTTTATCAATGTTTGCCCTTATATTGGCTCATCTTGAATTAATATATGAATATAGTAATATGTAATGTATATAGGACGTCCTTATATCCTGCTATATGGACTACACACTGGCCACAGTCCTGGTCCCTCAGATCTCAATTTAGGGACTTAAGTCTAACTTGGTAAAGTAAATGAGAAGATTCTTGTCCCATACGTGTGTTTGGAGGAGTAGTTGGAGTAGGGGACTACTATCAAGCATGTGTTCTGGGTGCCAGGGTTGCGTCCAATTAATAAATTTTTATATTATACACTAGCTGAAGAGCCCAACGCTGCCCCGGCATAGTAACTAACTGTGGTTAGTTATAGAAATTATAATTCTCCATCCCATAGTCCCGTGCCCATATACCCATCATACATATCCACGATCCCATAGGCCCGTGCCCATATACCCATCACACATCCTCCATCCCATAGTCCCATGCCCATATACCCATCATACATATTCGCCATCCCATAGTCGAGTGCCCATATACCCATCACACATCCTTCATCTCATAGTCCCGTGCCCATACACCCATCATACATATCTGCCATCCCATAGTCCCGTGCCCATATACCCGTCATACATATCCTCCATCCCATAGTCCAGTGGCCATATACCCATCACACATCATCCATCCCATAGTCAACCATTATGACAGCATAATGAGCGGCGGGGCTTGCAACCTATGATGACATCAGCGTCGCCATGGCAGCCATTATGACATCACACTTTTTCCCCATTATGTAGATAGGGGCAAAATTGTTTGGTGAATTGGAACACGCGGGGTTAAAATTTCTCCTCCCAACATAGCCTAGGACGCTCTCGGGGTCCAGACGTGTGACTGTGCCAAATGTGACGTACGTGGCCATAGACTTCTAATGGTAAATTAGCATAAAGGTTTCCAGGTCAAAAAGCAGGCACCCTAAAGGGGTTTTCCACTTCTTTTGTATTGATTACCCATCCGTAGTATGGGTCATCAGTATCCGACTGATGGGGGTCTTACACCTGGCAGCCCTACTGATCAGTTGCTATCCTATCCACTGGCTGGGTGTACACATGTATACAGAGCAACAGCAGAGCTCAGTTCAATATGTAGTGTCCATTGCCAAGTGTAAGGAGATATGCTGTTCAGCTCCATTCAGCGCTTACAGCCGACCACCTCGAGAACGGGCAACAGATAACATTCAGCGCTTACAGCCGACCACCTCGAGAACGGACAACAGATAACATTCAGCGCTTACAGCGCACCACCTCGAGAACGGAAAACATATAACATTCAGCGCTTACAGCCGACCACCTCGAGAATGGACAACAGATAACATTCAGCGCTTACAGCCGACCACCTCGAGAACGGACAACAGATAACATTCACCGCTTACAGCGCACCACCTTGAGAACGGACAACAGATAACATTCAGCGCTTACAGCCGACCACCTTGAGAACGGACAACAGATAACATTCAGCGCTTACAGCCGACCACCTTGAGAACGGACAACAGATAACATTCACCGCTTACAGCTGACCACCTCGAGAACGGACAACAGATAACATTCAGCGCTTACAGCCGACCACCTCGAGAACGGACAACAGATAACATTCAGCGCTTACAGCCGACCACCTCGAGAACGGACAACAGATAACATTCAGCGCTTACAGCGCACCACCTCGAGAACGGAAAACATATAACATTCAGCGCTTACAGCCGACCACCTCGAGAATGGACAACAGATAACATTCAGCGCTTACAGCCGACCACCTCGAGAACGGACAACAGATAACATTCACCGCTTACAGCGCACCACCTTGAGAACGGACAACAGATAACATTCAGCGCTTACAGCCGACCACCTTGAGAACGGACAACAGATAACATTCAGCGCTTACAGCCGACCACCTTGAGAACGGACAACAGATAACATTCAGCGCTTACAGCTGACCACCTCGAGAACGGACAACAGATAACATTCAGCGCTTACAGCCGACCACCTCGAGAACGGACAACAGATAACATTCAGCGCTTACAGCCGACCACCTCGAGAACGGACAACAGATAACATTCAGCGCTTACAGCCGACCACCTCGGGAATGGACAACAGATAATCGATGCTGGTGTCGGAGCCCCCAACTAATCTTATATTGATGATCTAAGTAATGAACAACACCTTTATCTAAGGCGTCACAGATAAACAGGACTATAGGTAATAAACAGGTGAAACGCATAGATTTATCTTAGAGGATGTGCGGTCACAAAGTTACATATGTCAGAGTGATATATTCTGATATGTGTTGGTAGATTTTGGCTGCCTCCACTGCATACACACTGCAAAAACTAATAGTACTTATCTAGCAGTTATAAAAATGGTGCATCTTCACATTATACTGTTATCTTGCAGCACTGTGTTCCATTATACAAAGGGCAACATGGCATTTGTACACGCTCCTTGTTTGTGTTTGGGTTTTCTCTGGCTACTTTGGTTTAAAAAAAGAAAACATGTTAAAAATGTTTAGGATTATTATTATTATTATTATTATTATTAATAGGTTTAATCAGTTCTATAAAATTGACTTTAGTCAAGCCACCACCCTTAGCTGCTTTATTACCACAGTCCATAGACCTCTATCTAAGTCCCCAACTCCCCCTCCATATATAAAAAAAAAAAATGCTTTCTTATACTTGTGGCATATGGTGCAGTCCAGTCTGAAGGGTGTCTTTTGTCCTTTTCTCTGCATTTCCTCAATCCCTCCACCAACCGTCCCTCCGACTTGATTGATATGGATGACATGTCCTATGTTATCCACAAATTGATGCGGATCTTGTACTTGTGGAGATGAAGCACAGACCTGCGCAGGCTCTCAATCCTCTGCCCAACTAACGGTAGAGCAAAGTTCCGTACTGCGCATGTGCAGGCACCCATTTCACTTCTGGGTTAATGGCTGCTGGTGCATTATAGGACTTTATTCTGCCCTTAGTAGGACAAAGCATAGAGTGCTAGTGCAGGCCTAAGCTTCAGCTGTGTAGGTACAAGATTTGCCATTATCTGTGGAAGACATAGGACTCGTCATCCATATCAATGAAGCCGGGAAGACGGCAGCTACAGTGATTGAGGAGGCGAGGAGAAAAGGACAAAGGCGCCCTTTGGACTGCCAATTGCCAGAAGTATTGAAGATATTTTTAACATAAGGAGGGGGAGTTGGGTGCTTAAATACAGGTCGATGGACTGCAGTAATAGAGCAGTTGGGGTGGTGGCTTTAGTTTGAAATGAGGAAACCTGGTGACAAGTTCTCTGCAAATTACTTTTTGTTTACTCTTGTGTTTTTTCCTCAGTATTTCACTTTTTCCTCCTTCACAGTCTCTCTGGGCCCTACGGGAACGTATCACAGAGGCTCTAGCCCTCGATGGTTACGTCTTCAAATACGACCTATCGATGCCTGTGGAGAAACTGTATGCACTTGTTGAAGAAACAAGGGCTCGTTTAGCGTCCTCTGCTCAGGGTGTAGTTGGTTATGGACATTTAGGTGAGATACCTCACTGCAGTAATTTTCGGGGTGACTGATTTTTCACGTGCACTTATAAATTTGTCTACTCGTTTAAGTTTTAGCCGTGAAAGGCTTCTCAGTATGGGTAATTATTTTGGACATGGCTACATTACTTTTCTTATAGAACAGGGGAATGTGGCTTTGATGGCTCATGGTGAACCACACATGGATCAGCCAGCGGCCATACTGGGTCTCTGTGTGTTAGAATGAATGGGAGATGATTCACCATCTGTTGTTCATGGTGGGACATTTACCTGCCTATTGTAACCATGGGGACTTGTCAAAAAGCCTGACTTATAGTATACCTGATGTATTGGAAACTATAACTTTTCAAGTTAACAGTTTTTTTTAATTTTTAAAATAATTAGCCATCGACCTAGAACTCTGATAGAATTTTTCACGTTTGTTCTACAGGTGATGGAAATTTGCATTTAAACATCACAGCAACGTCTCACACTGACGCCTTACAGTCAGCCCTGGAGCCTTTTGTGTATGAATGGACCTCTAAACACCATGGCAGTATCAGTGCTGAGCATGGACTGGGATTCAAAAAGAGGGACCACATTTATTACAGCAAGTCCGGAGGAGCGGTACACATCATGCAGCAGCTTAAACAAATGCTGGATCCAAAAGGCATTATGAACCCATACAAGACAATCCCCCCAGCTGACTGATCAAACCACCAGCATTTAAATTTGAAGTGAACGTGTTAGCGGATACAATGAAATTAGTTGACGGTTTCCTAATGTTTCAATCTATTTTTATGATGTATACACAGAATTATTGTACATAATGTGTGTAGAAAGCTTAAATAACAAGTTTGTTAGGGTTAGGTTATTATTGACCATGGACCATAGGCACTATTGTTAACTTAAAGGGATTTTCCCACAAACAAAGTACATATTAATACATCTTGGAATAATAGTAATTGCCACAATTTGATGTGTTAAAAAATGTTCCTGTGCTGAGATAATCTTATAAATGTGCCCCTGCTGTGTATTGTGTAATGGCCATGTCTGACCATACAGGAACATAGTCTGATCATACCAGAGCTCCTGGGCAGGGGAGGATGCAAAAGAATATACAGACAAGACAGCATGGAATCACAGCTGATTCATTTTGTGAGGTAAAACATTTCCCAGCCAGTTTTTAAGCAAGATTTTACCTCACAGAAAGCACATCATGGGATCGCAGTGGATTCTATCTGTATACTCTTTGGTGTCCTCCCCTGCCTAGCAGCTGTGGTGTGATCAGACCATGTTCCTGCGTGGTGAGACACAGTCATTACACAGTACACAGCAGGGGCACGTTTATAAGATTATCTCAGCACAGGAACATTTTATTTCATCACATCCAATTGTGGAAATTGTTATTATTCCAAGATCCTTTGATTAAAATTAACTTTGTTCGTGGGAAACCCCCTTTAAGGTGAATATAGTGTGATGTTGATGCTGCCCTAACCACTTACAGAATAAAATACCAAAAGGTTTGCTCATTACTACAAATTGTGATAACAGCTTTAAATAGAGGTCTTCTTGGGGGTCCTTTGTGCCCTACTGGCCCCCTTCACAAACAAACCAAGTTAGATTGGTTGACTACCCCTTGATTTTTAATAAGATTTTCTTTAAAGACTATTTTATTCAATCAAGAAATAAAAAAAGAAAAATTACAGATTCCATTTAAGCCTTTGTGCAAATGGATGTACTGGCATGTCCAAGGAAGGTTCAACATGCGTGGAAGAGGCTCAGGATCTGAGCTTAGTCCATGTGTGTGGAGGAGGAGGCTCGAGAGCTGAGTTTGGTTAATACAGGTGTAGGAGGATCAGGGAACTGAGCTTGGTAAACAAGGGTGAAGGAGGCTCGGGAACTGAGCTTGGTCCACATGGGTGAAGGAGGCTTGGGAGCTGAGCTTGGTCCACACAGGTGGAGGAGGCTCGGGAGCTTGAGCTTGGTCCACACGGGTGGAGGAGGCTCGGGAGCTCAGTTTGGTCCACATGGGTGGAGGAGGTTTGGGAGCTGAGCTTGGGCCACATGGGTGGAGGAGGCTCAGGATCTGAGTTTGTTCCATGTGTGGAGGAGGCTCAGGAGCGGAGATTGGTCCATGTGTGTGGAAGAGGCTCAAGAGCGGAGCTTGGTCCACACAGGTGGAGGAAGCTCGGGAGCTGAGCTTGGTCCACACGGGTGGAGGAGGCGGCTCGGGAGCTGAGCTTGGTCCACACGGGTGGAGGAGGAGGCTCGGGGGCTGAGCTTGGTCCACACGGGTGGAGGAGGAGGCTCGGGAGCTGAGCTTGGTCCACACGGGTGGAGGAGGAGGCTCGGGAGCTGAGCTTGGTCCACACGGGTGGAGGAGGAGGCTCGGGAGCTGAGCTTGGTCCACACGGGTGGAGGAGGAGGCTCGGGAGCTGAGCTTGGTCCACACGGGTGGAGGAGGCTCGGGAGCTGAGCTTGGTCCACACAGGTGGGCATCAGTGGTCATCAGCCCCCAAGGGGTACTGATGGTTTACCATGGAAGCTGGGCACCTACAGAAGCCACATGCTGTTGATTTACACTATATACTGCAATGCTGTGTTATTGCAGAACATAGAACAAGTGATCAAAGTATCCAAGTTTATAGTCAAATAGATCAAAAGTGCACTCTAGATGCAAAGATGGTGCTGTGAAGGAAAATGAAGTAATACTGCAGAACGATGACCAATAAGTCACAAAGCGGTTCTGTTTCAAGATAATTTTCAGTTTAATTCACAGCCGACGTAATAGGATATACAGACATAAATCCATCCAAAGTTTCAGCATCATTGCCTTTATCAAGGGTATCTGTAAGAAGAATCCGTCGGTGTGCTTCAGTGGCGGTGTAGTGGATTCTTCTTACAGATACCCTTAATTAAGGCAATGTTGGAAACGTTGGATGGATTTAGGTCTGTATATCCTATTATGTCGGCTGTGAATTAAACTGAAAATTATCTTGAAATAGAACTGCTTTGTGATCCCAGTTTAAAGTCACCAAAGAGGACTACAAAGTACAGGAAAAAATAAAGTAAAAAAAAATGTGAAAATAAATATATAAAAATTTTAATCACTCCTTTTTACTCTGTTCCAATAAAGAAATAAAAATGTAAAATACATTCGGTATCGTTGCATCCATAGAAGTTTGGTCTATAAAAATGCAAACAAGAACTACGGTTGCTTCACCTCCCAAACTATCCAATAAAAAGTGATTAAAAGTCATCTGTACCCCAAATTGTTATTAATAAAACCATCCTCGACACACAAAAAAAAACAAGACCTCTCACAGCTCAATCATTGGAAAAATAAAATTGTTACAGGACTCTGAAAATGGTGACACAAACTAAAAAAATTTATTAAATTTTTCCAGATTATTTTTTACAATTCAGCAAATGCCATAAAAGACAATGGCAGAATTCCTTTTTTCACAATTTCATCTCTTAGATTTTTTTTTCAGTACATTATGTGGTCAAATTAATGTTGTCATACAAGTGGTCCACAAAAAAAAAACAAGTCCTCATATGGCTGTCAGAAGAAAAAACAAAAGAACATAAATGAAAGTTGCCTTAGATTTTGGGGGGGTGATGGGCATGGGGCCTGTATGATTAGCTGTTCTGCATAAGGATGTATATATTGAATGTGTGGATATGATTCTTTGGTTGTTAATTCGTTCTATGCAACTACATTATATTGATCCAAAGTCAGACATTGAGCTGGCTTCAGTGGACTTTGATGATACTTTATTCTAATGGTAGCTATTGTTTAATATTTTCATTGTGTTTACAAAATGAAAGATAAAGCCTTTAAAAAGAAAAGTTACTCGATCCTTAAGGGGTTAAAGTCAATTTTGGACTGTGCTTTTGGTTTTAATAATTATAAATGTATCTTTCAGAATCAGAAATCTGATGACCCCGGTGTAGCATTTAATACTATAACAATCGTATATAAAATGCACTTTTGTGAAAAATGAGCATTGTGTTCCTTTTAAATTAGCTACTGCATCTGTCACCATAGTAACAATAAAACCCGTAACAGTAATAGGACTGAAAGATTTGAATTTGAGGAAAATTAATGGTTGGTGGCATTCAGTCTGTTACAGCTCAGTGGCGAGTGAAGACGGACACCTGCTAGTTTCTGCGCTATTTCAGGTACAATATTATATAAATGAAGGTGGATTTTTTTCTGTCACCCATGATGGCGCCAACAAGAGAGAGAATCTGCCCTCCAAGGACAGGAAACCTTCAAGATTAAAAGGGGAGCGCCTCTCTACATCAGTGGTTTCCTGTCCTTGACGGGGGAACCTTCTTGCACGGCGCCATAAGACTGAAAACAAGTTCCCAGACTTGGGCCGGTCAATCAGGTTACCTGTTGAAGCGCCTTTGCAGAGCGAAACGATCGTCGTTGCTATCTCCTTTTTGCACCCGTTCTCCCGCTGATATGCTTTTTATAATAAAGCCTTGACTACACTACCCGGTGAGTGCCGCTCTTTTCTACTATTTTTTGCTATGTGGATTAGCTTCTTTTCCATGAATGTGCACCTAAGGGTAAAACTGTTGTATTGCCGGCTGCGTCTCTTTTATACACGTATGATGGTTCGGATGTGTGGACTATTGTGATGGTGCTTGCCTTCTATTTCTGGACTTTGTAATATTAAATAATACTAGCAATGTAATATATTAAGTGGTATAATATTTTTATTTTCTCTTTCCCCCATGACGACACCACGGAGAGGGGGATCTGCCCCACGGGGTCAGGAAACCTACAGATAAAAAGGCGGTACCTCTCTCCCGCATCAGTTGGTTTCCTGTCCCCATAAGGATCCTACGGACCCACCAGTCGTCGTCGGATGTCGGGGCCGACCAGCCTGGGGGATGACAGCGGGGGTTCCCAGTCCCGGCTGGGGTGGTGACCCGAGGCGCCACCACCAGAGGTCAGCGGGCCTCCAGGGTGTGCGGGGGGGGCGGCAGAAGGCATTCCAGAAGACCACCTCTTCCAGGAGAATGTGGGGCTCCGGGCGCGTGAGGAGAGCCAGGCAGAGGCCTGCTGAAACACGCTCCAGGGACAGCGGCGCAGGGAGTGTCCGGTGGAGCCGGGCCGACGCAATGCATCCCTGGGAGCAGCATCGCTTGCACGCGCAAGCCCTGTGACGTCGCCACCACCGCAATGCATCTCTGGGACCGGCACACGTGCGGGGGGAGGCGCCAGATGACGTCAAACGCCGGGTGTGGCGCAAAGCATCTCTGGGAGCCCGGAGTACTGGGTAGGGGATGCAGTGGCGGCGCACACCCGGGGAAAAAAAAAAACGCTCCCCCCAAGTGGCAGTGGCCGGAAGGGGAGCGGCGATATTTAAAGAAACCACCAGGCAAAAGATGGCTGCATCTCCTGGGAGCATGATTGAGCCTCCAGAGGAGCAACCGCAGCTGGACATGTCCTCCGACACAGGGCACCAGCGGCAATCACCACAACAGCAGCAACGCTGTAAGAAGGATCCCAAGGACCAGCCACAGCGACAGAGCAGCAGCAGCCGCTCTCGATCCTGGCGCAGCAAGGAGTCCAGTGGGGCAGTGGCCCCAAAAGACAAGGCTCCTGCAGACCCGGTGGTCCCTCCAGATCCGGTATCCTTCTTCGGTCTGGTGGGTAAGTGGAATACATGAATGTACAAGCTGTAGCTAGGGCCTGTCCCCCTTCTCTTTTAGGGGAAGAAGTGCACGCAGAAGGCCAACCACAAGATTTGCCCACTTTGTAAAGAGGAGCTTCCCACGGGGTGGGGGAAAAGGCTCTGCCAAGCGTGCATTGATCACATGATTTGTAAAGAATCTCCAAGGTTCGCCTCCGACCTTAGGGCCCTAATCAAACACCAGGTAGAAAACACCGTCAAATCCCTCCAGGGAAAAAGCATAGGAAGGCTAAGAACAGGGACCCAGAGTCAGACCTCAGCGATAGGGAGAGCGAACCTTCAACATCAAACTCAGACAGTTCAGCATCCGACTCCTCATCCTCTGAAGAGGGGGGTCGCAGCTGTTTCCCTATTGAGGAAACGGATAATTTAGTAAAAGCAGTTAGAACCACTATGGGGCTGGTAGACACCAGACCCAAAAGAACCATCCAGGACGCCATGTTCAGTGGGTTAGAACAAAAAAAAGAGAAGATCATTCCCTATGAACGAGAAAATTAAAGCACTAATGCAGAGAGAATGGAAAAAGGCCGGAAAAAAGGGCCTCCTGGATCCAAAAAGGAAATATCCCTTTGAAGACCCAAGCTGTTCATATTGGGAGAAAGCGCCAAAGGTGGATGTAGCTATAGCAAAAGCTTCGAAAAAATTCGCTCTGCCGTTTGAGGATATGGGAACATTAAAGGATCCCATGGACAAAAAAGCGGAAACATTCCTAAAAGGTTCCTGGGTGGCAGCCGGAGGAGGACTGAAACCCGGCATAGCCGCCACAGACGCAGCTAGAGCCTTAATGGTGTGGTTAGATCAGTTGGAGGACCAACTGACGAACAAAACCCCAAGAGACGCGATTTTAGACTCCGTCCCATTGATGACAGGAGCGGCGGCCTTTCTGGCGGATGCATCCGCGGATTCAATCCGACTGGCAGCCAGGGCAGCTTCATTTTCGAATGCGGCAAGGAGAGAATTCTGGGTCAAATGCTGGACGGGGGACCTGCAGACGAAATCCAAACTTTGCTCCATTCCCTGTGTGAAGGCGAATTCCTTTTCGGCCCCACACTGGACGATATCCTTGACAAAGCAGGGGATAAAAAGTCTTTTCCCAATCAGTCCAATTTCCCCTTCAAACGTTTTCGGAGCAGGAAAACCCGCCTAAAAACTCCCAGGATAAGTGGGAGGACAGAAGAGGAAAAGGGTTCATGTTCGGGAAACCAGCGGACAAGAAACAACCCCAATGAAGGTGTCTCCCAGGTAGGAGGAAGATTGATATCTTTTCCAGGTTGGGAAGAAGTGGCCCAAACAGTTCCTGGATCTTAAAAGTGGTAAAAGCAGGCCTCAAATTAAACTTCCACACCTCACCCAAACCCTCTTTTGTAGTGACCCCGCAGAGACTGTCAGTGGAAGAGCAAGACGCAGTCCAACAAGAGATTCAGACCCTGATGGAGAAATCAGTGCTACAAGAGGTCCCCCACCGGGAAAAAGGACAAGGCTTCTGTTCCCCTATCTTCCTAAGGAGGAAGCCAGATGGGACATTCAGGGCGATAATAAATCTGAAAAGGTTAAACAAGTGCCTGATAATCCATCCATTCAAAATGGAAACAATAAAATCTGCAGTAAAAATGCTGTTTCCAGCCTGTTACATGATGGTACTCGACTTAAAAGACGCGTACTATCACGTCCCCATACACATGGACTACCGCTAGTATCTCAGGATAGCAGTCACTATAAGGGGAGAGATAAGGCACTACCAATTCAAGGCTCTCCCATTCGGGCTGGCCATCGCTCCGAGACTCTTCACAAAAATCATAGCGGAAGTCATGGCACATTTAAGGGAGCAGGACGTACTTACAGTCCCATACGTGGACGACTTTCCAGTGATAGGCAACTTCCCTTCTCACTGCAGGGATCAGCTGAACAGGACTATGGAGGCACTGACCAGCCTAGGTTGGCTGCTAAATCTGCCAAAATCTCAGATGGTCCCGAGCCAAGTACAAGAGTACCTGGGCATTAGCATAGACTTGCTCAGACAAGAGTGTCATCACCCAGAAGGGAAAGTCTCCGGTCTTATCCAGCACCCGTCTGACTGTTCCCGTGCTTCTTCACTTAAACAACGTTGCGTAGCTGCTATGATGTCCGGGGCTTAGGGCCCTTGTGGACTTGTCGGGCGTGTGTGCCCTTCTGACTAATTCATAACTTCTACGCTTACTTAACCCATAGCAGCTCCTCCTACAGTTAACTATGTGTGTGCTCTTACAAAATCATCTAGAAACTTCCTACTGCTATACCTAACAAAGCCCAATAGTATGCCCCCATCTAGTGGCCCGTTCCAAAATTACACTTCCCCATATCTATGAACTCTATGCTACAAGTGCCCTCCTCTAATGTACCCAAAGGAAGCACTATCTTACCCTAATCTATACAGCAGTACAAACGACATAATGAAGCACAATATCTTACAGTATGTACAGTATGGTAACACATAATGTGGCAATACCAATAAGACAGTCGGTAATACACAGCCGTGTAGCAGTACCAAATCATAACAATATATTTACATCACAGCTCTTAAAGGGGAGGAGGCAATAAAAGGGGTGTTCTATCCCAATCCCTTACATATGCATGTTGCATTCAACTTCTTGGGCTTACCGTTGTATGAAATTTATTGGGGTACTGTGATTGAATTATGTAATTGTTTATTTCTCTTGGTCCCAGTTTTTTGCAATGATGTGTGTTTTGCTTATGGCCACATGTGTCCCTTCTATTGGAGTAACCTTGAAATACAATTTTTAACAACTTACTGTATACTTCTTAGGCTATGTGCACACGGTGCGGATTCTGCTGCGTTTCTGCAGCGGTTTTGGCCCTGTGGAAACGCAGCAGTTCCGCAGACCAAGTACAGTACAATGAAACCCTATGGGTTTTCAAAAACGCTGTGCTGACGGTGCGTTTTTTTCCGCACGGTTTTGCTGCGGTTTACAAACCGCAGCATGTCAATTGTTTGGGCGGTTTCCGCAGCGATTTCACACCTTTAACATAGTAGAGGTGTGAAACCGCAGACCAAACCGCAGGAAAACCGCAGGTCACTTTACCTGCGGTTCCGCGCGAAAAAAAACGCAGGTGAATCTGCAGCGTGTGCACATAGCCTTAAGCTGATCAATAATAATATAGATTTTTTTATTGCTATAGTGCTAACATTATCCACAGATTCAGATCAATAAACATCTTAGGCTACTTTCAGACTTGCGTTGAGGGAAGAGCAAAGTACTGCAGTACGCTGGACCTCTCTGACCTTTCCCAGCGCCTGTGCACTGCAGTGCATTGCTCTTCCCTCAACAAGGCAGATAAGTACGCCTGCGCAGGAGCGCGATGCCAGGTACCCTGCAGTGACCACTACAAGTAGACAGCCAGCTCCGCAAGTAAGTACTTCCGTCTGGCCAATCAGACATTGATGACCTATCCTAAGGATAGGTCATTAATGTAAAAATAGTGGACCACCTCTTTAATTGTAATAAATATGCCAATGAATCAAAAACAGCGTAAACAGTGTTAGTTTAAAGGGAACCTGTCATGTCAAAAAATGCATCTGCAGATTCTAAAGCTGTGCGGTCGCAGCACTACAAATCCGGCTACTGGGAGGAAATGAACTTTATTCTTCCCAGCAGCCTTCAGCGGGTTCAGCACTGATGCACTGCAAAGCCAGCTGTCAGTCAATGCCTGGATGTGATTACAGCCATCACTCACCACGTACTGGGTAGTGACTGAAGCCTCACCAGCCATCCCCTATGGCTGAAAGCCGGAAGATGCTGGGAGTTCATTTCCTGCCGATAGCTGGGCTTTCAGTTCGTCAGCAGCACAACTTTAGCACACTTAACCTGCAGGTTAATAGAGATTTATTTTTTACATGACAGGTTACATTTAAGGCCGGGGTCACACTGGCGAGGAATACGGCCGAGTGAGAGTCGCTAAAAGCACGCATTAGACACAGACAAATGATTCTCTATGGGGTCCCTCGCACCAGGCGTATATTTCTCATCCGTATTCTACGGTCCGTGCCAATCGCAGCATGCTGCGATTGTCAGCGTACTACGGCCGTAGTACGCCAATGCAAGTCTATGGGTGCGCAAAAAATACGGATTACACACGGACCACACATGTGACTTGCGAGAAATACGCACCCGGTGTCTTTTAGCAAAGCCGGCAATTCAGTGCGCTATACAGTAAACTCACACTGACAGTTTTAATAAAGAAACGAAAGAATAGATATAGACACATATAGAATGCATATATATATATATATATATATATATATATATATTTTCTGTGTCTATATCTATTCTTTGGTTTGTGTTATAAAACCTGTCATAGGGCTCCATTATATGTCCATTTTGCAAGCCTGCGAGAAAATCTCGCCATACGGATGCCATACGGATTACATACGGATGCTTACATGCGCAAAATACGCGACCACACCTTGATTACAGATGACATACGGATCACTGTTTAGGGGCCATTCATCCGTATTACGCATGTAAAATACTGACCGTATTTTGCGTTGGTTAGTGTGACCCCGGCCTAAGACTACTTTCAGCCTTGCGTTAGGAGGCGCAGGGCCGCCGCTAAGCTCTGCCCCTGGCCACGCCTCCTCCGGTCAGCTCCTCCTATGGGCGCATGACGCTACATACGACCAGCGTACCCTATATTTAGCGTTGGGTACGCTGGTATGATTTTGCCGACGCGTGCGCCCTTTTGGTGCTGTGCCAACGTGCGCCAAACGCACTGTTGCATTTTTGTGCACTCGGTGCAGCATCAAAAGGGTGCACGCGCTGGTAAAATCATACCAGCGGACGGCCAGTGTACCCAACGCTAAATATAGGGTACGCTGGTCGCATGCAGCGTCATGTGCCCATAGGAGGAGCTGACCAGAGGAGGCGCGGCCGGGGGCGGAGGTTAGCGGCGGCCCTGCGCTGCGCCTCCTAACGCAAGGCTGAAAGTAGCCTTAAATGTAACCTGTCACCCCGGGTGAGTGTAATAAAACTTCTTTTTTACTCTTCGCCACGACAGCACCCACTGGAGGTATCGGATCCGCCCATTTGGAACAGGAAACCCTACAGGAAAGATAAAAGGGGCGGTCCTCCTTTCCTCCTCAGTTTTGGTTTCCTGTTCCAAATGGAGCAGGATCCTGCAGGATCTTACCTGGGCCATGCATCCGCCTGTGCGGTCTCCTCGGGAACGGCAGGGGCTGCGGTCCGGAAGCAGCGTCGGGGGAGACTCCGTTTGACGGTTCCCCCCTCGTCTGACGGCATAATGGTGATGACCGGGTCCGGGTATGGCCGCCCGGTCTTACCAGGGAGCGGACCGGTCTGGCATCCGAAGGCACAGCCCTCCCCCCCCTCCTTTTTTTCGGTGGTGACACAGCGTGGGAGGTGAGGCCATGAGTGCGCAAACCGCGCGTGTGAGTAGCGGTGGCGCAGGTGCCGGCCGGCGCCTGACGCTCCTATACCCCGGAAGTAATGGTTGAACTTCCGGGGTAGGATGGCGATGACGCGGCGCATGCGCCCTGACACAGGGCGACTTCCGGGGGCACAACAGGAGAAGATAAAACAGCGCTGCAGCGCTGCAACGAGGGAACCATGTCGTCCCCCATGGAGTCGCAGGCCCCAGCAGGGGACTCGGCTGGGGGCAATTCCTCCAAGGACCGCAGCGCCAGGACAGAGACTGCCCGCAGGAGCGAGGCAGCAGAAGCCCGATCCAGACCGTCTCAGCCATCCGACCCGGTATTAAGCTTCACTGGGTGAGTGTGCAAAGTATGAACTCTACCTATTAAGCTAAAACCTCCCCCCTCTCTCCTTTCCTTTGACCTTCCACTTCAGTCAAAGAAAAAAGTAAAAATGCGCATTCTTTATGTTTAGTTATGTTCAGAGCCTCTCCCTGACTCCTACCCCAAAAAACTCTGCAAACAATGCATGAAAGAGACCAGGCAGGGGTCGACGATATCTTCTAAAGATATCCGAGCCATAATTAGGGAGGAGATACAAGCCATCAACCGCGCCAGCACTCCCTCAGAGTCCAGTCATAAGAGACAGGCCGTTGTTAGTTCAGAGTCAGAGGAGGAACAGGAGTTAAACTCAGGCTCTGCATCCACATCCTCATCCTCGGAGATGGAAGGACGCGCATGTTTTCCACTGGACAGCGTGGATAATCTAGTAAAAGCGGTTAGAAATACCATGGGGTGTGAAGAGGAAAGGGGCGCCCAAACCGCGCAGGACATTATGTTTGCGGGATTGGCAGAAAAAAAGAGATCATTTCCGGTGATACCGGCAATTAAGGACCTCATCAAAAGAGAGTGGGAAAAGCACGACCAGAGAGGTTTTCTCCCATCAGCCTCAAAACGGAAGTATCCGTTCACTGATGAGGACCTATTGAAATGGACTAAAATACCAAAGGTGGATGCCGTCATAGCCTCCACTTCCAAACAGACCTCGATTCCGGTCGAGGACGCAGGATTGTTAGCAGACCCATTAGACCGAAAAGCAGAATCTTCGCTCAAAAGGTCCTGGGAGTCCACCACCGGGGTATTTAAACCCGCAATAGCCAGCACATGTACGGCTAGATCAATGCTGGTATGGCTAGATCAGTTAGATCAGCAGATCGAACAAAGAATATCAAGGGAGAAACTGCGTGCAGCCATCCCGTTGATAAGAGGTGCAGCTGCCTTTATGGCAGATGCTTCAGCGGACACCCTAAGACTGGCAGCAAGGTCGGCAGCCCTGGTGAATAACGCCAGACGCGCGCTGTGGATAAAAAGCTGGAAAGGGGATGCACAATCAAAATCCAAAATTAGTGCAACCCCATGCGAGGGTGAGTTCCTCTTTGGAAAAGCCTTAGACGAAATTCTCGCCAAGGCAAAAGAGAGGAAAAAGGCCTTCAGTGATTCTCCCATTCCGTTTTATAGGAAAACCTTTAAGAGACGGCCATTCGGGAGAAGAAGACAGTCGGACAGAACGAATAGATAGGCCACGAAAGATGAAAAGCAGAAGGGTACCATCTTCAGAGGGCCAACATATAGGAGAGATAAAAATTAAAAGATTAGACCCACCAGTTGGGGGTAGATTAAAATTTTTTGTTACCAAATGGGAACAAATTACATTAAGCCCATGGATTTTGAACATAATCAGGGAAGGAATAAAGATTGAATTCCTTCAGATCCCTCATGAATTCTTTGTTATAACTCGCCTTAATTCCTCAGTTCAGCAAAAGGCTCTCGAAGACGAGATTCGAGTGCTACTAGCTAAAAAAGTTTTAGTTGACGTCCCTGAAGGACAAGAGGGTAGAGGCTTTTATTCTCCCCTGTTTTTGGTTTCTAAACCAGACGGTACATTTAGAACCATTATTAATTTAAAGAAGCTTAATTCGTTTATAAAAAATTATAACTTCAAAATGGAATCAATTAGATCCACTATAAGGCTTCTGTTCCCAAATTGCGTAATGGCAGGGATTGATTTAAAAGATGCTTATTATCATCTCCCTATTCACAATAGATTCCAGAAATACCTAAGAGTCGCAGTGGAAGTCGAAGGCAGGATTCGTCATTTCCAATACGCGGCCATGCCCTTCGGGCTTTCCACGGCACCAAGAATATTTACCAAGGTGATGGCAGAAGTGATGGCCTACCTTCGCCAAAAGAATACACTGATTGTGCCATATTTAGACGACTTCCTAATAATTGGGAATTCAGTCAAACAATGTACCGAACACGTGACTGACGCAATCTCGTCTTTTCAGAGCCTTGGCTGGATCATCAATATCCAAAAGTCCAGACTCGATCCACAATCTCTCCAGACATTTCTAGGATTTCAACTAGATTCCTTGACCCAGAGATGCCTACTACCTCAGGTAAAAATCACCCTCACGAAACAAAAAATACGAGCAGCTATAGATAGACCACGGGTATCCTTGAGAGGAGCAATGTCACTATTAGGATCACTAAATTCTTGCACCCCGGCAGTCCGGTGGGCCCAGTACCATGTCCGTACATTACAACACCAGATCCTCCAGGAGGATAAGCGACATAGTGGGCATTTACAGAGCAAAATAACCCTGTCACAAGAAGTCTTGACTTCTCTAGAGTGGTGGTTAGATGATGACCATTTATGTTCAGGAGTTCCGTGGGTTATAGTCCCATCTTGTATCGTAACCACCGATGCCAGTCCCCAGGGCTGGGGAGCCCACATGGAGAATGAGTTTCATCAGGGTAAGTGGAATAGAGAGGAATGCGAATACTCATCCAATTTAAAAGAACTGACTGCAGTGTTCTATGATCTATACAACTTCCTTCCGCAGCTCCAACAGAAGCATGTCAGGATACTATCGGACAATACCACCACCGTGGCCTATATAAACAAACAAGGAGGAACTCGATCAGAGACTCTGATGTCCTCAGCGGCAAGAATTTTAAACTTAGCAGAAAACTATTTTTTGTCCCTCTCGGCCCTTCATATCAGAGGCGAGAGCAATCAAAAGGCGGACTTCCTAAGCCGACACACTCTGCGGCAAGGAGAGTGGTGCCTCAATCAGAAGGTCTTCAGGGACATAGTAGCCTTATGGGGACAACCCGAGGTGGATCTTTTCGCCACAAAGGAGAACAGGCAGATAAAAATATTTGCCTCCCTATCTCCATCAGACCACCCAGACATACTAGACGCCCTTCTAACTCCATGGAATTTCAACCTGGCGTATGCATTCCCTCCATTGATCCTCCTACCTCAAGTAATTCGGAAGATCAGAGACGACAAAGCAAGGATAATCTTAATAGCACCGTTCTGGCCAAAAAGACCGTGGTTTTCGTGGCTGCAGATTATGTCGATAACAGATCCTTGGGTCCTTCCTTCGACTCCCAACCTACTCTCCCAAGGCCCCTTTTTCCACCCTCAAGTGGTCAGTTTGCACTTGACGGCGTGGAATTTGAGAGGCAATTATTGAGGACAAGAGGTTTTTCTGAGTCTTTAATTACTACACTACTACAAAGTAGAAAACAGTCCACAACCCAAATTTACACTAGAATATGGAAAAAATTTCTTCAATTCCATACAGTACCTCATACAGCAGAAGTTCCGATAATCCCAATCTTAGAATTTCTGCAGAAAGGGAAAGACTTAGGCCTAGCAGTAAATACGCTAAGAGTACAAATATCGGCATTAGGAGCGCTATATGGCCATAATATAGCAGGCAACAAGTGGATAACTCGATTCATTACAGCATGTGAACGAATAGCTCCAATCCACATACCCTCCGTCCCTACATGGGATCTAAATCTGGTCCTAGACGCCCTAACGGTAGACCCCTTTGAGCCGATCAACACAATACCCTTCAAACACTTAGCACTTAAAACGGCCCTCTTGGTAGCACTGACCTCAGCTAGAAGAGTGGGTGATATCCAGGCCTTGTCAATAGATCCACCCTTTTTTCAAGAATACCAAGACAGATTGGTATTAAAACCAGACCCTGCCTACCTGTCAAAAGTAGCAACAAAATACCATAGATCTCAGGAGATACTCCTCCCAACCTTCTATATAAATCCCTCTACTCCGGAAGAGCAGAAGTTCCATACTCTGGACGTCAAAAGAACTGTCCTAAAATATATTGACAGGTCCAACAGTTGGAGGCACAGTAGGGCCCTATTTGTTTCATTTCAGGGCTGTAAGAAGGGGTATGGAGTCACGAAGAGTACCATTTCCCGATGGATCAGAGAAGCCATTCGTTTAGCCTACTCCGCAAAAAACGAAGATCCTCCAGGGAACATCAGGGCGCATTCCACCAGGGCAATGGCAACTTCTTGGGCAGAAAAGGGAGATGTTCCGATTGAAACTATATGTAAGGCGGCAGTTTGGTCATCCCCTTCTACCTTTTATAACCACTATAGACTAGATCTTTCATCAGCCTCTGACTTAAGCTTTGGCCGGACTGTCCTTGACACAGTGGTCCCACCCAGGTGATGGTCTCTGGAATCTCTCCAGTGGGTGCTGTCGTGGCGAAGAGTAAAAAGCCGGATTACTTACCGGTAATGCTCTTTTAATGAGTCCACGACAGCACCCGCTCACTTCCCCCCCCAAAAGATATCAATAGTTAAAGTATATTAACCAAATAATGGATAAGAAAGATGTTAAAATAAGAGAACATTGCCTAATCCTTGGCGGTCCTTCTGGTACTCTGAAACGTAAAACTGAGGAGGAAAGGCGGACCGCCCCTTTTATCTTTCCTGTAGGGTTTCCTGTTCCAAATGGGCGGATCCGATACCTCCAGTGGGTGCTGTCGTGGACTCATTAAAAGAGCATTACCGGTAAGTAATCCGGCTTTTCTTTTCTTTCACGTTGGACCAGGAGCTTATCTACAGCATTATAGAATGCTGCAAATAAGCCCTGAAACGTGGTGGCCATATCGGCCAAAACTGCTGTCAGGTTCGCTTTAATGGCTGACGAGACCCAAGTGGTTTGGAAAGTTGCAATTTGCTGCCATTTTTTCAATTAGGCTGGGGTCACACTTGCGAGTGCAATGCGAGAAACTCACGCCTCACAATACCCGGCACTGTGGACCAGAATGTGCTGCTGCATGTATTTCCATCCAGCCGCACGCTCCGGTCCCGAGTGCCGGCGGGTGCCGGGTATTGAGGTGTGAGACTCGTGCGAGTTTCCCGCATTGCACTCGCAAGTGTGACCCCAGCTTTAGCCATTAAAAGGTATCAGCTTCTGCGGACTCTCAAACTTAGTTGTTTTTTTTTTAGCTACTGGCTAACACGGTACAAACATATATATTTTTTCCTATAGAAAGAAAGCTTAAAATAAAAAAAAATGATCAAAAGTGAAAATCTGCTGTGTGGTGAAAGGGTTAATATATGAGTAATGGCTTTTTTTCCCCTCTACTTGCATGCTACTTTCTGATTCTGCCGCTCTCCTGTATAGGAGGCAGTTGCCGAGTGTTCTCCATAGGGGCCAGTTCTATTGGTGATGTGGCTACTTAGCTTACATGACCCCTGTGCTATGAGATAAGTGACTTTTGTGTTGGTGCCACTCCACACATGCGCAAACACGCACCTTCGCGTACTTTCATACATTTGCGGCTAGGTGTATGTACCACAAAGCGTTCTTTTCAATAAACTTTATTTACAAAGGACATGGATGCAGCAGGACATGGAAGATACCCACAGCCGCGCAGGGCATCATGGGAGCGTTGATTCTTTCGCTCTTTGTTGCTTACACCCAGTGCCCGGAAGGTGTCGCTGTTGCAGAGCTGCAGCTGCCGCCAGATGTCGCTGCTTCCCATAGTGATCCCGGTCCCCTGGAGCTGGCCCTGTGTCCATGTCCCCGGCTTTTGGCAGTGATGGCGGCCTCCCTGGCTGCGACGGCTCCCGAGGTCCCGGCAGAGGATTCCTCGGATAGCGAGCCGGAGCCCGAGCCACAGAAACTGCGCAGGAAAGTGTCTACATCGGGCCAGATCAGGAGGAAGGTAAGAGGCGGCGGCTGGGACGAGGCAGCAGTGGTGGCTGCAGAAATCCGAGGGGACACGGGCAGCACAGAGGCCATGGAGAGAGGTGCGGGGCGGGGAGTCCGGCGGGGCCCCTGCACAGGCTATGGCTGCCTGCTGGCCTCACACTACTACTCCCAGCATCCTCTGTCTGATGCAGCCGGGCACACTGGGAGTTGGAGTTGCACAGGTGGCATATGTGTGCTGCCAGTGACAGCTGTGTGCCAGGCTGAGGTGTGCGCCCTGTGGCCGCAGACAGCTGACAGGAAGGTTTCCTGCACCGATCATTAACCATTTATAGACCTGATCCTCAGAAGGCAATCATTAATATGGTGTATGCTGCAGCATGGCGCAGTGCCCTACAATGAAAGGCTATGCCCAGCGATGTGTGCCACATTATAGGGCGACTTCAGGAGAGCGGCGGACACCGCGTCACCACCCATCACAGTCAGAGAACTGATTCCTATTATTTCCCTATATGTTTGTGAGCTTCCGACCTCACTGTCTGGCTAAGTTCATTCAGAAAAAGAAAATACAGACCATTTTTCATCTGTTTGATCATCCATATTGGATCTGTATGGGCACCTGTATGGTACGTGTTTGGTCATCCATATAGTATACCTGGGAATAGTAAGTGTGTACGCAAAAAAAAAAGGTCCATGTGCCATCAGTGCTTGACCACACACTGACCCACACACACACACTGACCGACACACTGACGGACACATACTGACCAATGTGTCATCATTGTTTCATCAGTGTTTTTCACCTATGGATATATACAGTGCCTTGCGAAAGTATTCGGCCCCCTGGAACTTTTCAACCTTTTCCCACATATCATGCTTCAAACCTAAAAATACCAAATGTAAATTTTTGGTGAAGAATCAACAACAAAGTGGGACACAATTGTGAAGTTGAATGAAATGTATTGGTTATTTTAAATTTTTGTGGAAATACAAAAACTGAAAAGTGGGGCATGCAATATTATTCGGCCCCTTTAACTTAATACTTTGTTGCACCACCTTTTGAAATTCTTGCCCACTCTTCCTTGGCAAGCAGCTCGAGCTCAGTGAGGTTGGATGGAGATCGTTTCTCATCAGCAGTTTTCAGCTGTTTCCACAGATTCTTGATTGGATTCAGGTCTGGACTTTGACTTGGCCATTCTAACACCTGGATACGTTTATTTGTGAACCATTCCACTGTAGATTTTGCTTTATGTTTGGGATCATTGTCTTGTTGGAAGACAAATCTCCGTCCCAGTCTCAGGTCTTTTGCAGACTCCAACAGGTTTTCTTCAAGAATGGTCCTGTATTTGGCTCCATCCATCTTTCCATCAATTTTAACCATCTTCCCTGTCCCTGCTGAAGAAAAGCATGCCCAAACCATGATGCTGCCATCACCATGTTTGACAGTGGGGATGGTGTGTTCAGGGTGATGAGCTGTGTTGCCTTTACGCCAAACATATTGTTTGGCATTGTTGCCAAAAAGTTAAATATTGACTTTTATAAATAGGGCCCCATACCTGTATTGCGTCCCATAGGTATGTTGAGTCCCCCTGTATCAGCCGCCTCCCAGCTGTCTGTCATGTCCCTGTCTTGCTTCTAGGTGCCGCCTCCCTTCCGTCCATCATGCCCCTGTGCGCCGCCGCCTCCTCCTGTGTTGTATGCCTGCTCTGTGACAACAGTTCTCGGGCATGCGCAGTGCGTGCTGCCCGGGAACTGACAGGCTATCGCGTCTGCGTGTTTTCGAGTCCCCCGATTCCCAGCCCTGCAGTGTGAATACTTCATAACACACTGCGGGGCGGGATCAGGGGACTCTAAAAGCTTGATGGCCTGATGTCAGTTCCCGGGCAGCGCGCACTCCGCATGCCCGAGAACTGTTGTCACGGCACCGGCATACAACACTGGAGGAGGCGGGCGCACAGGGGCATGATGGACGGATGGGAGGGGGCGCCCAGACGCAAGACAGGGGCATGATGGACGGATGGGAGGGGGCGCCCAGACGCAAGACAGGGGCATGATGGACGGATGGGAGGCGGCGCCCAGACGCAAGACAGGGGCATGGTGGACGGATAGGAGGCGGCGCCCAGACGCAAGACAGGGGCATGATGGATGGATAGGAGGTGACGCCCAGACGCAAGACAGGCATGATGGACGGCTGGGAGGCGGCGCCCAGATGCAAGCCTGGGGCATGATGGACTGCTGGGAGGCGGCTGATACAGGGGGACACAACATACCTATGGGACGCAATACAGGTATGGGGACCTGGAAAAAAAATGAGGCAATCAAAATATTATATTCAGCCCAAAATGGGATCAATGAAAATATCAGCTTGAAGCACAAAAACAAGCCCTCACACAGCTCCATTGAGCAAAAAATGAAAATATTACAGGTCTCCGAACAACAAGCAAGCTTTTTTATGTTACAGATTTCTTTTTTGCTACTTTAATAAAAAATGCACGTTTGGTGCCCCTTTAATCGTACTGACCTGAAGAATCATGATGCCAAATCATTTTTACCAAACCATGTACGCCGTAAAAAAGAAACCAAAAAAACAATGTGACAATTGTGAGGATTTTTTTCACAGTTTTACTGCACTAATTTTGTTCTTGTTTACCAGTACACTGTAGGGTAAAGTGAATGATTGTCGCTAAACTACAACTCGTCCTGCAAAATAAACAAGCTCTTATTTGGCTATGTGGAATAAAAAAAAAAAGTCTCTTGGAAGAGAGGATCGATAAAAAAACACGCAAAAAGAATCTCGAGGATAAGAAAAAAAGAAAACTGTGCCAGTAAGCGTGGGTAGTAGGAAGCTCATCTGCTTTGAGCAAATAATACTGGTATCTCCAGTATTAGATTAGATAGAGTGGACAGCAGTGTGAGCAGCCTCTCCTTACCTCAGCATTCTTGGTATTTCCAGTATTAGATCAGATAGACAGGGTGGACAGCAGTGTGACCATACTCTTGTTATGGGCAGAGTCAGACAGCCATAGAACTCGTGCGAGAATTGCATCGCACTGAACAGACTGGCCCGGCACCTCTCCTGACCTGAGCAAGACAGCATAATGCATTACTATGCAGCTGTCAAGCTCTGGTCAGGAGAGCCGGCAGCCAGTATGAGTTTTACGATGTGATTCTCTCATGAGAAATACGGCTGTCTGACTCTGCCCTATCTCAGCACCTCTGGTATCTCCAGTGTTAGATCAGATAGACAGCAGTGTGAGCAGCCTCTTCTTACCTCAGTACCCCTGGTATCTCCAGCAGTAGATTGGATAGACAGAGTGGACAGCAGTGTGAACAGCCTCTTCTTACGTCAGCACCTCTGGTATCTCCAGTATTAGACTAGATAGACATGATGGCCAGCAGCATGAGCAGCCTCTTCTTACCTCAGCATCTCTGGTATCTCCAGTGTTAGATCAGATAGACATGATGGACAGCAGCATGAGTAGCCTCTTACCTCAGCATCTCTGGTATCTCCAATGTTAGATCAGATAGGGTGGACAGAAGTGTGAGCAGCCTCTTCTTACTGCTGCATGCTACTAATTTCCACTAATTCTGCATACAAAATCCAGTGGAATGGCTATATGTGAATAAGCCCCATCGAGTACTCATGTGAATCTCATCTGCAGCAGAATTTCAGTTTTGGATACTGCTGTGGATCCTGTAGTAAATGGACCAGATTTGGTGTAAGCATGTGTGAAAATCCCGTGATACTACAGGCATAGCATAGGTGGCTGAATGTTCTCCCTGCACAATCAGCTGCTGCATGTTCACATATAATAAACTGCATTTATCAGGCCAGACCTTTATAGCCGAGTATAAGTAACCTTAGTAATGATTGCAGCGAATATTTGTCTGTTATGTCCCGCACAATGCCCACCGTCACTGACCTGTACTAAATGTTGACATTTTAGGTCACCTTCCATGTTTTATAGCTATTAAGTAATTTTGTAGATTAGGTCTTAGGTCTGCGTGCGGTGACACCCCTCATCAGTCACTCCAGATCTTCAGTACAGGATTAATTCATTTACAGCACAGATTGTCGAGCTCGCCGTCTGTGCTCTGTTCTATTCATAGTCTACACTGCTGAATGAGAAGGGGGTGTCTTATATAATATGTCAGGTATGTAAGGGAAATGAAAATTGTTACATATATAGGATAATATACCCCTACTATCAATTATAAGTCACCATATAAAGGCACAAGGTGACATCTAATATTCTGTAATTACCGTGTTCCTCTATCATTTACACTGCAAGAACCTTTGTATAAAGAATAAGGAGAAATTTCGATAACTGATTTGTAAACATCCTTAAAAAGGAAAAAAGTTCTGCAGCATCCAAGGTGTGCGTTATGTTTTTTTTTTTTTCAGCAGAGATACAGATGTAGCTTAGTAATACCACAGCTGCTGCAGAGCCTCTTTAAGAGGGTGCACTACACGGGGGTCAGATAGTAGCTAGCACAGGAGAGGGAGCATCCTGCAAAAGTGATAAGCATCAGTCTGATCCTCCGGGAAGAGAAGACGTTTGTAACGTCGCACATCTCTGTATATGTGAGGTTTATGTACAGTAAGTATTATTTACACAGGTGCAAATATTTGTGAGAATTAGGGTACCGTTACACTAAGCGATGCACCAGCGATCCCGAGAACGATATGGATCGCTGGTGCATCGCTAAGTGGTCGCTAGTGAGCTGCCACACAGGCAGATCTCACCAGCGACATAGCAGCGGTCGGGGGTCGCTACCTACCTGTCAGACGCGGCGATCCTGACGTCCTCCCGCCCGCGTCCACGCGTCGCTCGTCGGCGCCACAGGAAGCCCAGCAGAAAGCGCCCGACGAGAAATGATCGAGGACCTTCCCGCGCGATCAGCGATAGCCAGCGGGGGAGCCGGTCGCAGGTAAGTATCAGACATAGCGATATCGCTGCTGTGTCACAAAACCAGTGACGTTTCAGCGATATTGCTAGCGATCTCGCTGTGTGTAACGGGGGGATTAAGTTAGAGAGAGATAAAATTCCCCATGAATGTTTCTCTCAAAACATTGGCAGAGTTTGATTTCCCAATGCCTGCAATCTCTTTAAAAGTTTTTCAGGCTATAATGTTGATCACCTATCCATTGTATATAGGTCATCAATATAAAATCTGTGGGATCCGATCCAACATCTGTTATTACCTCTGGTACGTCTCTCACTATAGTAGCTGATAAAGGCTGATCGGTGGAGGTTCCGGGTGTCAGACCTGACATATATGACCTATCCACAGGAATGGGTCAGCGATACCTTAAAGTGGTTTTTCACTGCTTGGACAACCCCTTCTCAATGACTATGTTGCCCCCTTATAAAGTAACACCCAAACTTGCCTCTAGTGCCAGCGTCGTTACAGCAGTGTTGGCACTTGCTCTCCCAGGGCTCTCTTGACACTGGCTGCAGGGAGTGTGTAACATGCCAGTTAGCTGCCGCTTCACTGTCTCATCCTTCAGATGTAACAGACATCCGGAGGAAGTCTGAGCTACAGCTGCTTTCTTATATCACGCGAGACCTGGAAAAGCCAATTCTGACACCACTGGAATGGTGCCAATACTGGATGTAAGTCTGGATGTGAGTATAGGGGTTAATATTTTATAAGGGGAAACATAGTGACTGAGAAGGGGTTGTCCAGGAGGTAGACCGCCCCTTTAAGCCTGGCTAATCCATTAATGCCAGCCATCATTTGCTGATCACATATTTTATGGTTGCTTAATAATGATTGTTGGTCACAGCATCCCTCATGTGAACAGGGATGACCTGAGGAGAAAATGAACTATATGCAGATGGTTTCCACATGTAAATGGAAGTGTGAGGAGTGCTGATTGGCACACATTAGTGGCAGACTATCTGCTAATGTTAAAGGTCTGTTAGGGAATTGGCACCATGTGTTTGTCATCAGGTTTTCTCATATACCCCCCAAAAAACTCATGGAGTCCAAAGAATCCAGGTAAGTGGCACTCACCATCCATAAAAACCTCTATTAAAAAAAGAAGTAAAAAATACAATGCTTTTGGGAAAGCAGGGTGCAAGCAGATGGAGACTGTTTTGCGCTTCTCAAAAGTGCTTCCATGGGAGGCCCCACAGCATTGTATTTTTAACGGTGTTATGAAATAAAGTTTTTTATGGATGGTGAGTGCCACTTACCTGGATTCTTAGGATTTATGCATTTCTCATGTATGTTGAAGTTGAGCACTACCGCATCTATCAGCCGGAGGGCAAGTCCGATCACAGTACTGTATTTTTTACTGTACCAATCCTCTTTTTCTACTAAGAATTTAAAAAACCTGATGCAGGTTTCTCAAGCTTTTATTGACAAGAGGTCCATGAAAATCTGGATTTCGGATTACATCCTTGTGCCCTCCGTCTTTTCCATGGACTCATTTTCTAGACTGGGGGAGTTTAGTCCGCTAATCAGTTCAAAATGGAGGCACATCTCTGTGTAATAATGTAGACCATCGGCAAGCAAATAAAATGCCTGACGTGTATAGCCCCATAGATTATAATGTGTCGGTGCAAAACACAGCACGTGTGAGGAAAAACTGATGTGTGAATGAGGCTTTAGGGGATTGGGTGTAAATAATAATGGGGGTCCTTAGAGATAGTCCAGTATAAAGACAAACATAATGGGGCTAATTAATCCAAACTGGTGAAGCCCATGCTTGTGCTATGCCTGTTGTGCCAGACTAGAAGGCACCAACGTCATTAAGAGTTGTCTCCGTGCACCAGGTCTGAAAAGCGCTGGCGAGAGACTGGCTTCTCATTTCTGGTGGTCAAAATGCCGCCACATTTCATAAGTTTTGATGGGCGCAGTCACGTCCCGGCCCAGTTCTTCCTCAACTCCACCTATTTTATTGGAGCTGATTAAAACTGGCATCAAAGTCACAACCTTTTTGCGCCCCTGTCTGTGCTACTTTTCAGCGCTTGCACCTGGTGGACCCAATAGAGGATTTATCGGTTTTCCGACAGTGTTTGTCCATGATGAAATATTTTGTCCAGTACTTTTCCCTGGATCTACAACAGAAACTCAGAAGCGATCCCCCAGCGCAGGCGTGCATTGATATATAAAGGTTATTTAGAATAAGGGTATATATAAGTAATATCCCTTTTTTCATACATTTCTTTGGGTGCAAAACTGCTAAAAGTTGTACCCGCGTATTTCAATCACGCATAGTTCGTAGCATTATGTGAGAACTGCCACAGATTAACATTGGAACCTAATAATATATAATGTGACGTGGATGCGTGGACAAAAACAACAGATTGGTAAAGTAGGGGGTTTATCAGCTCAAAATGCAACAGATTTCTGCAGCAAATGGTTCACACTGTTGCCTTGTTGAGAAGGTTGGTGGTTGGCGCTCAGTCATTCCCTCAGCCTCAGGCTGTCACAATTCTGTTTATTACCTGGAGTTTTTTTACTTATTACCATTGTTTTCTTCTGTTCAAATCAATGGAGAAAAATGTTGCAAATCCACATTAAAACTGTGATGTATTCCTGGTTGTCAGCCCTGTTATGTGAGCTCGGACGTCTTGCTCCCTTTTAGAGCAGATCTTGCAGTTAGATGCTTCAGTCTCAAAGCAAAAACATTTTTTGGTACATGTGAACATATGCTGTTTTGATTTTTATTGTAATAGAAATAAGAATTTACATTCAGGTATCTTGTCCTTGATTTTGCAATAGATAACAACAAAAGTGGCGCAAAAAATTTGAAGAATAGCCAAGTTTTTTTAAGCTGCGTTGCACAAAAAAAAAATTAGTTTTGGCATTTTTACGCCACTTTGGATCAGCTCTGCCAAAATAGGAGGAGCTGGAATGGACCACGATCATGTCTGTTTGATTTATGAAAAGTGGCACCTTTTTTTTTTTCTGCTCCAGAAATGCTACTCCAGTCTCTGGCCGGAGTAGAAGCTTTGGTGCTGCAAATACCACTAATTATGTTGTAATCCTTTTAATGAATTTGGTGCCACGTTTACTCCATCAAGTCTAGTGTAGCGCGAGTGTTCACTTTGCCAGTCTTGATGTATCAGCCAAAAAAGTTTGCAGATGAGAAAACTAGTGAGAAATATAGTATACCGTAATAATTGGCAGAAGTAGTATTATTTCTCATGTACACACACAGTAAACCTGGAAGTGAGTGTGTAAATTTCACACAGTGCTCACTGCAGGATCTTGGAAGAGTCAGTATTGTCAAAATCCTACAGAAAGCACAAGAGTAGTCCTGCTGATGAGCTCCATCTTCAGCTGGTGGCTGTCTTAAAGGAACCTGTGGTGCTGTACATGCAGTCTGATCTGGGGACAGCACGGTACAGAGAAGGAGAAGCTGAGCAGAATCATATATAGGATTGTCAGAAAGGTTTAAGCATAACTTGTATTTTCTTGTTTAAAAACCCTGGTGTTTGTATGTATATGAGTCCAGTGGGCGGTCCTACTGAGTGATTAACAGATATCCCCACATACAATCATACAGCAAAGACTGTCAATCATGGAGTAGGACCGCCTACTGGAGTCACACACTTACAAAAACTGGGGCTTTCAATTAATAAATTTAAAGTTTTAGGAAATAATTTCCCACAATAAATGTCTATCAATTTGATTGATCTCTTTCTGCTCTGTAATATCCTGCCCATAGATCAGATCCCATTTTCAACATGACAGGTCCCCTTTCAGCCCTGCCCACTTAGGCAAGAGGTGGGGCTTAGCAATCTTTACACCAAGCAGAGGGGGAGGCTCCTGCTGCAGCCAGCTGTATTACAGCCACACTGAGGACAGTGAGAAGGAGGAGGGGAGATGACTGAGCTTTTGAAACAAACACAGAAAATTTCATCTATTTTTTATTGATAAAAGAAATGGAATCTATGAAGGGAAGAAGTTCTTGAATATTTCTTTTTGCATTTTCTATGTTTAATGTTCCTTTTTATGGTGTGTTTGGCCTTCGTTCTGTATCAGTTGGGTCTAGGAGCGTGCAGTGTTTGGGTTGATGGACTGGAGTAACCCCTGTAACTATGTAACCGCCCATTGTGTCCATACATCAGAGTGTAAAATGCGGAACTCTTATGTATGAGCTCCCAGACTTGTCTAAATAGAGGAAGGAACATCTAGGAGAACGCAGGCCGCCGTCAATGTCATTTGTTTACTTCATTAGTTTACAATATATCCTGGGAAATGTACCGCGGGATGTGCATTGCTTCTTGTCATATCAAGATGGAATACAGAGGCGTGCGGGGGAGGAGAGGACACGACAGGGAATATAGGGGAGCGGAAGAAATGGGCAAACACTTCTAAGACATGCAAGAATAGAGAGGCTTGTGACAGCTCTGTGACAGGCGCCGCCAGTATCCGCCAGGTGGATGGGGACGCAGAGCGTGGCGCGGGATTGGCAGTGACAGACCATGAGTGGGTGTTGTCAGGAACAGATCGACAATGAATTCTTACAGGAAAAGCTATGCAGAAAGGGTTGTCAGAAACAGGCAGTGAGTGGGTGTTGTCAGGCAGAGGATGTTTGCTGTTGGGACATTTAGGACATGATTGTTTGCTGTCGTTGTCATCGCAGCGGCCATGTTTGTTGTTATAGCTGGACAGATGACAGCGTTTATTGCTGGGGACACACAGGCAGAGCTGCTTCCTTGGATCGCCAAGTGACGAGCCGGCTAATATCCGTCTGTGCTAGATGGCACACATACAAGGATCACGTAGAAAGTAAAGTCGTCTTCGTGTTTTTTGTCTTAAATAAATGTCAGGAGCAGAATAACGTGTAACTCATTTATTGTACTTATATAGTGTCATTAATTCCACACCACTTTACAGATATTGTCATCACTGTCCCCACTAGGGCTCACAATCTACATTCCCTATCAGTATGTCTTTGGGAAGAAACCCGAAAACCCGAAGAAAACCCAAGCAAAGATGGGGAGAACATATTAGTAATAAGTAGAAATGGGCGAACCCGAAGAGAAAATTCGGTGTCCGTACAGAACACCTACTGTTCGGGCATGGACATCGAACACAGACTTCACCAGGAAGTCCGTGTTACTGTTCGAGTTCGTCTGCCCGATCACCGGGTGTTTGTCACGCTGTTATGTGCTGACAGCGCGGCAAATACCACTTCTGATTGGCGGTGAAATCATTCCCGCCGGTCAGAGAGCCGACGTTCCCACGATGTCAAAAGACAGCAAGAGCGCTCAGCTGTGATCGGAGGTATAAAGTTTACCTCCGGTCACTGGTGTCAGCTGATGGGACTACTGATCCCATCATCCGGCACCTGCTGCCGCAATTACATCGAGAGCAGGCGCGGTGGATGAGAGTATTCATCAGTCGCTCCTGCGCTGTAAATAAATACGGTAATTAAAGAAAAAACTGCGTGGGTCCCCCCTATTTTTGCTAGCCAACCAGACAAAACTCACAGCTGAGGGCTACAACCCTCAGCTCTCAGCAAGGCTAGTTATCAAGGATAGAGGGGTCCCCACGCTGTTTTTTAATTATTTAAATAAATAAAAAAACGGCCTGGGGTCCCCCTCATTTTTGACGGCCAGCCTTACTAAAGCTCAAAGCTGGGGGCTGGTATTCTCAGGCTGGTAAAGGTCTAAAAACGGGCAGGGAAATGTTTTGCCTCCAAAAGAATCAGCTGTGATCCGGTGCTGTCCTGTCTGTATCCTCTTTTGCTTCCTCCCCTGCCTAGGAGCTGTGGTGTGATCAGACAATGTTCCTGTATGGTCAGACACAGCCATTACACAGTACACAGCAGGGGCACATTTATAAGATTATCTCAGCACAGGAACATTTTATTTCATCACATCCAAATGAGGAAATTATTACTACTCCAAGATCTATTGATACATAGGAAAACCCATTTAAGCCTCTGTTCTTACTGCATTATGGGCTTACATGCAAGAAGAATTCCCATAGGGTTACATATATCTGCCATTAACTCCTTGTATTTTTATGGCATGGCCATGCATTGGAAGATCAGCGCTTGGCAGGTAAGCGTCCTGAAGTCTTATGCCACAGCCTTGCCTATTGGCATTCGGGCCAGAATTGTGTCATAAGGAGACTCTCTTCTGCCATGTATCTGACCTGATCATGGACTGTGGCTATGTATATGCAGGATACTTGTTGGCATGACGTTGGAGGTAAGCAGCGGTGAACAGATTCTTGTTAGGACTGAGACAACCTATAGTTAACCAGAAGTTGACATGATCTGCTGAATTCTCTGCAGTCTAAGGGTATGTACACACGCTGCAGTTTTGCTGCGGTTTTGGCCCTGCAGAACTGCAGCATTTCCGCAAACATGGTACTTTACCATGTTAGCCTATGGGTTTTAAAAACCGCAGTGCTCACGCTGCGGTTTTTTACCTGCGGAAAAGCTGCGTTTTTTTTTCCGCAGCATGTCAATTGTTTCTGCGGATTCTGCTGCGGTTTGCCACCTATTCCATTGTCCAGGTGTCAAACCGCAGGGCAAAACCGCAGGCCAAACCGCAGCAAAACCGCAGGTCACTTTACCTGCGGTTCCGCAGGAAAAAACCCGCAGGTGAATCTGCAGTGTGTGCACATACCCTAATTGATTACACACTGAACAAAAGAACTATTCAAGTGCTAGATTTATGTACGGGAACTGCTGAAGATGCACTTCACTTAAATTATGTTGCAACTGGCTCAAATGTGGAACCTCATGTGAGATAAAGGGGTCTTATCTGTAAAATTTCTGGCATGTCCACAAGAAGTCTTAAAAGGTGACCTATGGGGAGAGTGGAGGTCACATTTAGGTGACTGTACAAGTCAGTTGGAGCTTTTAAAATTCTATGGACGATAAGGGGAGGAGCTACAGACATTCCGCTGCAAGTTCTCATGAAACTTACAGTTCTCCATAGAACTTTATCAGCACCAACTGTTGTCTCCTTTCTCGGTAATGGGAAAGTCTTTTTTAACTGGGGACAGATTTTGCCTGTAAATAGAGAAGTCTGAGAATGATTGCTCAGTCCCGGAGGAGAAAGAAGCGGATTGCTCTAATAAGATATATTACAAAGTTTCATATTTTCACAAGTACTATTAATTTAGCCAAGAAAATGCTTAAGATATAGAAACAGACCGGTATGTTTAACTCTGAAACGCTGCAGTGTATCACCGAAAAACAGAGTGTAATGGGAGCTGGGGACTGAGCCACACGGGAGACCGGTCAGACAGGTGGGCCCATGGCGGCTTCCCGCCGCAGCGTGTGAGAGTTAAGCGTACCTGGCTGAAATCATGCAGCCGCAGTCTGATACATGCTGCCTGTAGGATCGAGCAGCATGTGTCAGCTGTCAAGTTCCCTTTAAACAGATTGGGCCATTATGATAAATCTGGCGCATTATAGGACTATCTAGACTAATTGAGCTTGGTCTAAGGATTAGTCAGCAGTGATAAAGCTGTCTCATTGTTCTTACAATGTCTCCTTGACTTTTATAGGCCATTGTGAAAGAAGGTCACCTACAAAAGCAGACAAGCTCCTTTCAGCGATGGAGAAGGCGCTACTTCAAATTGCGAGGCCGAACCCTATACTATGCCAAGACTGCAAAGGTGAGAAATGCAGGGGGTGTAGGAAGAAAGGCGCAAATGCATTGCTGACGTATCTACTGTTGTAACATGAAAACCATTCCAGCTTTAAGTCTTTTCATGTTTCAGATTTATGCAATAAGATACAGTTTTAATAAAAAAATATTCAACCCCATTCTAGATTCGGTTTATTTGAAAATAAACTTTCTGCAGTTTATATAGCTCAACATCTAGTATGTTTGGTTTCTCCAAATTCAGACTTAAGAAGACTCAGACCACCTTCATGACTGGCGTCTTTAGTAGAGCCTTTTCAGCTGTTATAACCTGTTGCAAACATGATGCATTTATTTAGGATGTTTATTTCTATGTCGCCATCATATTACACAGCGCTAAATTCCCTATCAGTATGTCTTTGAAGTGTGAGAGAAGACCAGAGAGCCAGGGGGAAACCCACGCAAACATGGGGAGAACATACAAACTCCTTGCAGATGTTGTCCTTGGTGGGATTCGAACCCAGGACTCCAGCGCTGCAAAGCTGCAGTGCTAACCACTGAGCCACCGTGCTGCCCATAATGTATAGCTAGACACCAGCTTCTGACAACTTCCCTAAGAAGGCTTAGCCCTGTCGTCGTGGACAGTGGCTTTGTATAAGGGCATATTTTTCAAGCGTAAATACGCCAAATTCTGTTGTACTTTGTGTACAAAAACAAAACAATTTTTCATGACTGGCACCATCTTTAATATACATTTTAGACACTTTGGCTCTTATATACTAATATGGGTGGAGCATGGAGGATATAGCCAATCCTACAAACCCATGAGAAAGTGGCTTAACTTGCGCCGGAAATTGCTCAACTCCCTAACTGGAGTAACTTTCTTTATCGCCTTATTGGGGGACACAGAATACCATGGGTGTATGCTGTTGCTGCTAGGAGGCTGACACTATGCAAAACAAGAAAATTAGCTCCTCCCCGGCAGTATACACCCACCGACAGGCACTAGGCACCTCAGTTTGTGCTTAGTGTCTTAAGGAGGCGGACCGGGATCTCCCCAGATCCGCATTTAATCCTTTTCTTTTCAGGTTTTAGTTGTGTTTTTAATGATTTCCCCTTTCTTTTTCAGATACAGCATCATGAAACTGGATGTGAGTTCATCCTGCTTTTCCTATTAATGCGGCTGAGCGAGCAATGTGGTATTGCCCACATCGCAACTCTCGGGACCGCAGGCAGGACCTTCCCCTATCTCCCTCGGGTGCTATGGGCTTATAACGGTGGCCGGTCCTAGCCGAGTACCCTCCTCACCCCTCTCCCGGGACAGGGCTGAGAGGAAGACGGCGGTCGCCAGCGGTGACGTTTCCCCTACCATGGCCGTCTTCTGCACCATACGGACATAGTGCGGGTACTGAGGATCGTTTCTCCCAGCGGCCTGCTGGCTATCGTGGGCCCCTGCAGTCATCCTCCTCAAGGACGTCAGGTAAGCGGATCCAGATGTCCCCTCCAGCCCCGCTCTCAAATATGGACCCTAGCCCTGCAGCATTACAGCCAGTACTGCGCTGTATTAAAATACAGCCCTGCACCACGCTATCAGGATCAGTACCCCTTTTTGAATTTCCCGCCAGTTTTCCTTCTCCAAGCGCTGTTAGACGCGCTTATCATCGGGGGGTTCAGCGGTGGCCTCCACAGGCAGCATCCTACCCGGTGGCTGCCCTGTCCCTGTGACTTTCCTATCCCTGTGGCCTCCCGGTCTCTGTGGGTCCTGTCCCTGTGGTTTCTTTGCTCCGGGCGCGCCGTCGCTCCTGAGGGCAGAGGGAGCACTTTCACTTTCGTTTAAAAAAAAAAAAAAAAAAGTTAAGGAAGCTTCTCCCCTCTCCCTGCGCGCGCTTTCTTCGCGCACTTTTACAGCATATCACAGGGCTGCTTTAACTTCAGCCCTGTCAGTGGGACATTTACTGCGCCCCCTCCTCGGTCCTCTTCCAATCAGGGCTTGGCGATTAAGCCCCGCCCACCGCTAGCGTCTCTTCCTGCCTCTCTCTTCACAAGATTTCTTCCTGGGGGACACAACGCTGGTTTTTCTGCATCTGAACCTCGGTAGGCTCGGCGCTGCTTCAGCTGACGCTAGAATTAGCTCCCATCCGCAGTTCCACATCAGGCAGTGTTTCTACCCCTTTGACATATGCCCAATCCTGCAGGGGCTCTCTGCTCTAGGACCCACCGCTATTCACTACGCCTGCGCGCGCCGTAAAAAGAAGTGGGTATCAGGTCGGTCGTCTCCCTTCTGTCCGTCCTGCAGCCCTTCCTCCATGTCTGCCCCTCAGGAGCACTCCTAGCCCCGGGTTGAGAGCACCCCACCCCCTGAGTGGGCCGTAGCGGTCTCAGTCGGTCTCTGATCTCACAAAAGTGTCTCAATCTCTGGTCCAGGTCTTAGAGCGGTTACCCCAGCTATCTGCAGCCACCTGTGCGCCGACCGCCTCTCACGGTGAGTCGCCAGCACCTGACCGCGACCCTCAGACGGACAAGCCGGGTAGGGGCTCTAGGAAGCGGGTCCTGTCTGGCTCTTGTTCCAGTTCGCAGGGTCCCTCCGCTTCTCCCAGGCTACGCTCTTTGTCTCCATCCTCAACAGACGATCCTAGGTCAGACGATGATTCCCAATCTGGATCTGACTCAGAAGCGGACAACATAGCTAGAACTCGGGATATGGTAGATAGTCTCATATCGGCTATATTCCAAACTCTCAAGATAAAGGAGGATAAGGCACCCCCTCAGGAATGCCCTGTTTCCTTTAAGAAAGCGAGGCCTCCATCTCGAACCTTTCCTAATCACAAAGAGTTCGACTCTTCCTTAGCCAATCACTGGCAACATCCTGAGAAACGTTTTTCAGGCCGCAAGTACTCAGATGTACTATATCCCTTCGATGCAGATCTAGTCACGAAATGAACCAAAGCTCCCGACGTAGATCCACCAGTTTCTCGGATTTCCTCTAAGACGGTTCTTTCCCTTCCGGACGGAGCTTCTCTTAAAGATCCAACAGACAGGCAAATAGAGTTGTTGGCTAAGTCAATTTTTGAGGCATCCGACGCTCCCCTCTGTCCTATCTTCGCCTCCGCTTGGGTGGCGAAGGTTATTTCGGCTTGGGCAAAGATTCTGCGCAAACGCATTTCAGCAGCAGCCCCTCAGGACGAGCTGGCGGATTTAGCAGACCAATTTAGTCATGCGGGCAAATACCTTTTGGCTGCCTCCTTGGACGCGGCTGGGTGCGTAGCAAGAGCTAACAGCAACATAGTAGCCATACGCCGCATTCTTTGGTTGAAGTCGTGGAATGCGAATCTCGGATGCCACTGGTGGAAAGAGCATTTCCCTTCCCCAGTCCCGCCCTAAGAGGTTCTTTAACAGGAAGGCTTCTCGGCCATTTAGGTCCTTTCGCCCCTCCTCTCCCGCAGAAGGTTCATCCCAGCAGTACCGGCATCCTGCTTCCAGAGACCGGAGAAAGCCTTCTTATAAGCCAGCTCCCCGCTGGAGATCCAGAGGTCAGCCCACCAGGTCCTCAGGCTCCCGATCCGGCAGATTTTCATCTAAGTGACGGGTCACCCCCACCTGGAAATCTTTCCAGGGTGGGAGGCAGACTTTCCTCTTTCAAAGACGCATGATTATCCATTATCGACGACGCTTGGGTCAGGGAAATCATCACATCTGGATAAAAAATCGAGTTTTCTTCTCCCCCAGTCGCTTCTTTCTGTCTCGATCCCCAAGACAGCGATCACAGATTCCAGGGTTCCTTCAGGCCGTCTCCTCCCTCCTTTCTGCAGGGGTCATCGTTCCCGTTCCTGCAAGCGAACAGTTTTTAGGGTTCTACTCGAATCTCTTCGTAGTCCCGAAAAAGGACGGCTCTCTTCGTCCAATTTTGGACCTCAAGTTGCTCAATCGCCACGTGAAGATCCGGAGAGTTTCTCTGCTCTGTGGACATACAGGATGGCTACCTCCACATCCCCATTTCTCTGCGGCATCAGAGATACCTCTGCTTTGCGATTCAGGACAATCAGTATCAGTTCACGGCCCTCCCCTTTGGACTAGCCTCCGCTCCCCGTGTCTTTACGAAGGTGATGGCAACAGTCAGGGCCATCCTTCGATCCAGAGGGATTCTTATCATTCCTTACCTGGACGATCTCCTGATCAAGGGTTCGTCCCGCCAAGACTGTCTTCACAGTCTTCAGATAACCTTGGATGCCCTCAGCCGCCTCGGATTAATAGTCAACGAGGAGAAGTCCATCCTGCGCCCTACCCAACGTCTAACCTTTTTGGGCATGGAGTTCGACACGAATCTAGCCCGGGTGTTTCTACCGAGGGACAAGTTTTCAACCCTTTCCAAAAGGATCCAGTCCCTACAAAGCTCGAGGATCAAGTCCCTTCGGTCCTGCAAGAGGGTCCTGGGGAAGATGATAGCTTCCATGGAAGCAGTGCCCTTCGCACAATTCCACTCTCGCCCTCTCCAACTGTTCCTCCTGTCAGTCTGGGACAAGACCTCGTTTTCTCTGGACCGCCCCATTCTTCTTCCGCTCAGAGTCAGACAATCGCTGACTTGGTGGGCATTGCCGGCGTCAGTTCTCCGCGGAAGGTCTTTTCTTCCGCCTCGGTGGCAGGTCTTCACCACCGATGCCAGTCTCCTAGAATGGGGGGCGGTTTACCATCAGAAAGCGGCCCAAGGGCGCTGGAACGCCTAGGAGACTCTTCTGCCCATCAACCTTCTGGAGATCAGGGCAATCCTCCTTGCTCTCCTTCGTTGGCAGCATCTCCTCGTAGGCAAACCAGTCCGCATTCAGTCAGACAACGCCACGGCTGTGGCGTACAAAAACCACCAGGGCGGTACTCACAGCAGGCAAGTAATGTCAGAAGTGGCAAGGATGCTGCGCTGGGCAGAGCGTCACGTTCCGGCGATCTCCGCTGTTCACATTCCAGGGGTGGAAAATTGGGCAGCCGACTTCTTGAGTTGCCAAGGTCTAGCGTCAGGCGAATGGTCCCTTCATCCCACAGTCTTCAGTCAGATATGCTAGCGTTGGGGCACCCCGGACGTCTATCTCATGGCATCTCGTATGAACAACAAAGTTCCTCACTTTGTAGCCAGGTCCAGGGATCCTCTAGCCGTCGTTTGCGACGCCCTAGTAATTCTGTTGTCCCAGTTCCAGCTGCCTTACCTGTTTCCTCCCCTTGCCCTCATTCCTAGAGTGGTCAAAAAGATAAAGTCAGAGGGCATCCCAGTCATCCTAGTGGCTCCAGACTGGCCGAGACGCCCTTGGTACGCGGAGTTGGTGAACATGCTCGTGGACGTCCCCTGGAGGCTTCCAGACCATACAGATCTTCTCTCGCTAGGCCCTCGTTACCACCAGAATTCTCAGTCTCTGAGTGTAACGGCATGGCCGTTGAGGATGCAATTCTGAAGGATTCAGGGTTTTCCAGCCGGGTCATTCAGACCATGATCAAGGCTCGGAAGCCAGCTTCCTCCCGCATTTACCATAGGTACTGGAAGGCTTTTTTCCGTTGGAGCGATGATAACGAGGTTCTTCCACTGTCATTCTCCATTCCATCCATTCTTCATTTCCTCCAATCTGGTTTGGATGCGGGCCTATCCCTCAGTACTCTCAAAGGCCAGGTGTCTGCCCTAGCAATCCTCTTCCAGAAGGATCTAGCTTCCTTACCGCAAGTGAAGACTTTTCTCCAAGGAGTCGCCCATGTGGCTCCTCCTCATCATTCTCCGATAGATCCATGGGATCTGAATCTTGTTCTTGGCGCCCTCCAGAAGGCACCATTCGAACCAATCCAGGACATCCCTCTGTCTTTTCTTTCATGGCAGGTGTCTTTTCTAATCGCCATTACTTCCATCAGGAGAGTTTCTGAGCTGGCGGCCTTATCCTGTCGTTCTCCGTACCTTATCCTCCACCAAGATAAGGTTGTTCTCAGGCCAGTTCCTTCCTTCCTTCTAAAAGTGGTATCTCCCTTTCACATTAAAGAAGATATCGTCCTTCCATCGTTTTGTCCTACGCCTGCTCATCCTCTGGAAAAGTCGCTCCACAACCTGGATGTAGTGAGAGCCTTGCGTGTTTACCTTGCCAGTACCGCTTCTTTTCGCCAATCTGATTCCCTGCTTCTCATTTCTGAGGGTTGCCGGAAAGGTCTTCCGGCCTCCAAATCCACAATTGCTCGCTGGATTCGGTCTACCATCCTGGAAGCCTATCGACTTCAGGAGAAACGGCCCCCTCCGGGAGTGAAAGCCCACTCCACCCGGGCTGTTCGGGCTTCTTGGGCTGTGCGACACCAGGCTTCGGCCTCACAACTTTGCAGGGCCGCGACCTGGTCGTCTTTGCACACCTTTGCGAGGTTCTACAGGGTTCATACCCAGGCCTCGTCTGATGCAGCTCTTGGTAGGAAGGTTCTGCAGGCGGCGGTCGCACACCGGCCGACCTAAGCCCTTCCTTCTGTCGTTCCTTTTATTGCTGTTCCCACCCTCGGGACTGCTTTGGAACGTCCCATGGTATTCTGTGTCCCCCAATAAGGCGATAAAGAAAGAGGGATTTTGGGTTCTTACCGTAAAATCTCTTTCTTGGAGCCTTCATTGTTGGACACAGCACCCTCCCTGTTTAAGTTGTACCGTGCTGGGTCTTCGAGTCCCTTATTGGGTTGGTACATATGTTCATTGTTTTTGGTTGCTTCTCCTACTGCTTTTTCACCAACTGAGGTGCTTGGTGCCTGTCGGTGGGTGTATACTGCCGGGTGTAATTTTCTTGTTTTGCATAGTGTCAGCCTCCTAGCAGCAGCAGCATACACCCATGGTATTCTGTGTCCCCCAATGAAGGCTCCAAGACAGAGATTTTACGGTAAGAACCCAAAATCCCTCTTTTCTGCCGAAGGCACCTAAATTCATTGAGTGGCGTGTGGTTCTTAATGTTCAGCAGCCTTGTTCATTAAGACAGGTGAGCACAGTGCCAGTCTTACAGAATAATCAGGCCTTTATGTGCCAGGTCCGAAAAGATGTGTGGCCTCACTGAAAAGTGGCCTGGCTTGGCAGAAATGGTCATGACCTCATGGGCTACATCATGCTCCAGAAATGTGCCAAAGTCCCAAAAGATTCTGGAGTGACCTTCATAGTTGTCCGAATTGAACCCACTATAATCCCTTGAAGATTCGTGAACTGGAGGCCATTAGCCATGACGACTGGGCTTGGACTCCTCAGGAGCCAAGACACTGCCAGAAGCTGGTATCATGTTTGCAGCAGGTCATAACAGCCAAAGATGTACTACTAAGTGCAGAAGACGCTTGTCATGAATGAGATAAATAATTCTGAGACTGCAGCTGTCATTAATGGTGGCATTTTGTGTTGAGTTTGGAGAAACCACTTGTTACATTAGATATTAGATATAAATTATTCCTGTTGTATCGATTTATCAAAAGCAGTTGACATTTAGTAAAGTTTGCTAATAACCGAATTTACAATGATTAATTTCATTTACAGTTCTACAAATATTGGAAAAAGCGGTGACAAGCTTCTAATTGGGGTTGCAGATGTCTTGTAGTTTATTGCTTTTAACCCATTTCTGTCTTGCACTGTTAGAGCCTGCCATGGTTCGCAGGTGATTCTTGTAAAACTTCTATACAAATAATCTCTGGTTAATAAAGACTGCAGCACCTAAGGAGATTTAGGGTCCCATTACACTAAACGACGCACCAGCGATCCCGACAATGATACGACCTGGTCAGGATCGCTGGTGCGTCGCTACATGATCGCTGATGAGCTCTCAAACAGGCAGACTCATCAGCGATCAGGACCAGCGAGGACGCTGGTATCAAGGGTAAATAGCGGGTAACTAAGCGCGTGGCGCTTAGTTACCCGCTGTTTACCTTGGATACCAGATCCCAGCGTCTGCTTACAGCGCTGGGAGCTCGCTAATTGTTGGTCTCCCGCTGCCACACGCAGCGATGCGTGCTGGCCAGCGGGAGACTATCGATCAAAAAATGACCCGCAGTACCCGGCGGGGGGACCGGTCGCTGATGTGTGCCACACACAGCGAGATCTCTGGCGAGATCGCTGATGCGTCACAAAATCGGTGACGCATCAGCGATCTCGCTTAGTGTGAAGTACCCCTAACAGGGGAAGGAGGTTCCCTCTTTCAGCCCATTCGCCCCTCTGCAATGTGGTTGCAGGGAGCTGTTGGTTTACCATGGCAGTCAGAGGCCTAACAAAGCTGTGTGTATACCCATGGCCTAATAAGTGATGTGTATTTATAAGACTTAGGAGACAATTGACCATTAAAATCTCAACTCCCAAAAATAAAGAAATTAACCCCTAATTGCATGCTTTAGACAGTTGTGATTTTTCAGGCATCCTGGTTGTTGTCCTCTAGGAAGAATAATGGCAGCATAAAATCTGCCCTCATACACATGAACATCCCGTGCGGCAGTGCTTGGGCAGAAATGTAACTGGGTAATAGTTGTCATAAATAAGGGCAAGACACAGTAAAAGTGGCAGCTAAACCCATCAAAGAAGCAAAGTGCATTTCACAGAAAGGTCAACAGGGACATGTGAAGGCTCCTCAGATCAAAGAGTGAATGATGAAGCAGCAGTGAGCGCCATTATAGCATCGTGTGCAGAAAGTAATCTAATGAGGACGGAGCGCAGAGCTGCAGATGTAGAGTCTGGAGCCACTTTATGTACCTGCTGGGCGGCTGTGTTTTACATCCATGTGCGTGGGAGTTATGATTTGCAAAGCAACCATTTCTTTGTTCTGGGTGATGGATGGATATGGGCAGTCTACGTGTTTATTGCTTTACGTATTTTCTGGAAATCCTGCTCCCTGTCTGGGCTGAATGCAGGCGCACCCATTGCACTATGTTGATGGGCAGCTGTGGGGACTTTAAGGTCTCTTTTTTTTCCTTATTTTAATAGAAAAGCTATTACAATTCCATTAAGAAGGACCAAATATGCACAACCCCGTAGTAAGTCTAATTTGTGACAGCTTGATAACAGGGAACAATAGATTGCATTAAACATTATAGCAAATCCATACTTTATTGCTGATTACAATTGAAGATGTTATTTACAGTGGGGAAAAAAAGTATTTAGTCAGTCAGCAATAGTGCAAGTTCCACATTGTCTGGTTTTTTTTCATTTTATTTGCAGATTATGGTGGAAAATAAGTATTTGGTCAGAAACAAGCAATCAAGATTTCTGGCTCTCACAGACCTGTAACTTCTTCTTTAAGAGTCTCCTCTTTCCTCCACTCATTACCTGTAGTAATGGCACCTGTTTAAACTTGTTATCAGTATAAAAAGACACCTGTGCACACCCTCAAACAGTCTGACTCCAAACTCCACTATGGTGAAGACCAAAGAGCTGTCAAAGGACACCAGAAACAAAATTGTAGCCCTGCACCAGGCTGGGAAGACTGAATCTGCAATAGCCAACCAGCTTGGAGTGAAAAAATCAACTGTGGGAGCAATAATTAGAAAATGGAAGACATACAAGACCACTGATAATCTCCCTCGATCTGGTGCTCCACGCAAAATCCCACCCCGTGGGGTCAGAATGATCACAAGAACGGTGAGCAAAAATCCCAGAACCACGCTGGGGGACCTAGTGAATGAACTGCAGAGAGCTGGGACCAATGTAACAAGGCCTACCATAAGTAACACACTACGCCACCATGGACTCAGATCCTGCAGTGCCAGACGTGTCCCACTGCTTAAGCCTGTACATGTCCGGGCCCGTCTGAAGTTTGCTAGAGAGCATTTGGATGATCCAGAGGAGTTTTGGGAGAATGTCCTATGGTCTGATGAAACCAAACTGGAACTGTTTGGTAGAAACACAACTTGTCGTGTTTGGAGGAAAAAGAATACTGAGTTGCATCCATCAAACACCATACCTACTGTAAAGCATGGTGGTGGAAACATCATGCTTTGGGGCTGTTTCTCTGCAAAGGGGCCAGGACGACTGATCTGGGTACATGAAAGAATGAATGGGGCCATGTATCGTGAGATTTTGAGTGCAAACCTCCTTCCATCAGCAAGGGCATTGAAGATGAAACGTGGCTGAGTCTTTCAACATGACAATGATCCAAAGCACACCGCCAGGGCAACGAAGGAGTGGCTTCGTAAGAAGCATTTCAAGGTCCTGGAGTGGCCTAGCCAGTCTCCAGATCTCAACCCTATAGAAAACCTTTGGAGGGAGTTGAAAGTCCGTGTTGCCAAGCGAAAAGCCAAAAACATCACTGCTCTAGAGGAGATCTGCATGGAGGAATGGGCCAACATACCAACAACAGTGTGTGGCAACCTTGTGAAGACTTACAGAAAACGTTTGACCTCTGTCATTGCCAACAAAGGATATATCACAAAGTATTGAGATGAAATTTTGTTTCTGACCAAATACTTATTTTCCACCATAATATGCAAATAAAATGAAAAAAAAACAGACAATGTGATTTTCTGGATTTTTTTTTCTCAGTTTGTCTCCCATAGTTGAGGTCTACCTATGATGTAAATTACAGACGCCTCTCATCTTTTTAAGTGGTGGAACTTGCACTATTGCTGACTGACTAAATACTTTTTTTTCCCCACTGTATGTAAATGTGTGACGGGCCAATATTACAGATCCGTGCGATTCAGTGCACCTGTGCTGCAGTTTGAGGCTTGACTTATTGCTTCCTCTGGTTCCTGAGGCCTCGGGCTCTTTTTACATACTTTTTACAGACATGTGCATGGCAGATTCTCACTAGGCAGTAACTAAGGTTGGAAGACTGTGCAATAATCCCTGATATGAGTACAAGCTAGTTTAGTGACACACCGATCGCTCCTTTCAGCAAGAAGCCTGTTTTGGAATCTAAAGTCAGTTTTTAGAACTTCCATCCATGTCAGTAAGTGAGGACTTCACATATGTGGCCGCTTTATTCAGGCTCGGGTCTTATCTGCATTGTTAAAGGGAGCCTGACATCCCCAAAAGTCAAAATAAGCCTCCTATACTTTCATATATGGAAGAAAGCCTCTATAGTAATAATTCTTGTACTGTAGATTTTACTTATTTTGTTTTACGTAAAAAAAAAACAAATGTTTTAGTAGGTATTTAAATGAGGTCACTTCATTGTACTGAACCATCTTCCAAACCTATTATGCTGATTGACAGCTCTCACTTTGTAGCACTTCCTGAATTAAATTCTTAGCCCTGTACACACTGACACTGCAGGAGCCGAGTGCATACTCAGTACACAGGATCTTACAGTAGCGGGTGGACGATGCTGATGGGAGAGAGATGAGAGAGCACTTGCACTGACCCTGCAAGAATCCCAACGAGTACGGGCACTCAGTGTCAGTTTTCTCTAGCCCCCCTAGTCTTTTCAGCATCAACAACCCGATATTGTGTCATCCTCTGTGCAGTGAGCGGCCGCTGCAAACAGGTGAGCAGTATGAGAATGCACCTACACACACTGAGCTGACTCTGTGCTTGCAGCTCCTGCAGTGTCAGTGTGTGCAGGGCTGACAATTCATTTCAGGCAGTGCTGTCAATTAATACAACAAGGGATATCATACCTAATTATGATCACTGGTTGATCATGAATATCAAATATAGGCGACTCTCCATTAAATAAAACCCAAAAGAGATATACAAAGAGTGTCAAAGCAACAAAAAATAGAAAATTTCAACAGCGCCTGAAGTGCAGTATCAATTAAGTACAATAACTGGGAGCTGACGCATAGATGCAAATAGTCTCGTATTATATGGTAAAGTTCTCAGATGCTCGGCATTCTCTGGAATTTGACTAATGTCACTGTAACCATCGTAACCTATGCAGACAGCAAAGTCCCAGAAAGAGTTTCCATACTTAGAAAAAACACCCAGTTAATCATTTCTTAAAGTGCCTTTATCAGTACAGTTGCTATGGCAAGTTCATACCCATGTGGGAGCCTCGCTTGTACCCAACGCGTTTCGCCCGGCAGGGCTTCCTCGGGGCAGAAGTCATGAAAAATAATAAGAAATATTGAGTCTTTACATAAACTTGATTTATTTGTCACTAAAGTGTAAAAAACTTATGAAATGCTGACAAATAGAAACATCTGATTTAAAAGATCTAAAAACACTGAAGCAGCAAATTTTGTGACAACCAAAATTTCTGCCAGTCTCAAAACTTTTGGCCACGAATGTACAAGTGATTAATTTGATTTTTGGGGTGACAGACCCTCTTTATTGGTGGTGTAGGGCGTAGCTAATTTTCTGCAAAAACCGTGCAACAGTTAACCAATTACCGCACTAAGCTGCATGTTAGCACGGGTTTCAGACACATCCGACCACAGCATGTGAACCCAGCCTGAGAATACAGAATAGAAACCTCTGATTTTATAGGTCCGAGTAGCCGCAGCCTCACTCCTGCACATCTGATTGGCATTCACAGATAATAAGTAGGATGCATATCTGTCATGCACTTGACCAGAGAGCTGCTCTAGTACGAGAGAGACGTTTGCTTGACCTACCTGTAAGAACAGTCTGCTATAGAGCGACGCATGCAATAAAGATAGCTGACATTACAGTGTTTAGGAATAAGAAATAACATGACTTCTGAGTTCTAATCTTTTCTTCTGCTCGATGACAGTCTATCATATTCGAGGAAATTGACATTACGGATGCCAGTGTGGCAGAGTCCAGCACCAAAAACCTCAACAACAGTTTCACAGTAAGTGTCTCCTTCTGTAATACATCACCTTTTTTATTTTAAATATTTTTATGGGGTTTTAACCAGTTAAGGGTACTTAATCCTTAGCGCCGCTTTTTAACAACGCTGAGAAATAAAGGTATAGCACACCCCAGCTTCGGAAAATCTCGAGTCTTGGCTACCAGGGGTAGCTGAGACCCCGGAGAACATGATTCGTGTTGGTTTTTACCGTCCCCAGTGTTGTGATCGCCGAAAAAAAAAAAAGTTTGTTTTCCCATTTATTTCTCTCTCCTCTGATATGATCTAGCACATCAAAGGAGAGAGAAATAAGGTTCCCTGATTTCCCCTCCGGTACTTCAGGCACCTCCGGCATCCCCCGGTCCTGTTCCCCTACCCTTGGCGACTTCTTCCGCAAAGAAAATGGTGGGCGCACGCGCAGTGCACCTGCTGAGATCTATCGGCCTGCACCCGGCAACAATAGTAGGTTTTTCCTATTGGTTCATTTGGATCACTGTGATAGGGTCTATCACAGTGATCAAAATAAAAAAAAATAGTAATTCAAACCCACTTTATGACCCCCTTAGTTAGGGAAAAATAATAAAATTATATCTGTATTTATTTCCATTTTTCCATTAGGGTTGGGACTAGTGCTAGGGTTAGGGTTAGAGCTAGGGTTAGGATTGGGCTAGGGTTAAGGTTGGGGTTAGGGTTGTGGTATTGTGGTTAGGGTTGTGGTGTTGGGGCTAGGGTTGAGATTAGGACTGTTAGGGTTGAAGTTAGAATTGGGGGGTTTCCACTGATTAGGTACATCAGGGGATCTCCAAACGCGACATGCTGCCCACCATTGATTCCAGCCAATTTTGCTTTGAAAAAGTCAAATGGTGCTCCCTCCCTTCTGAGCATTGCCATGCACACAAAGAGTGGCTTTCCCCCACATACAGGGTATCGGCATACTCAGTAGAAATTGCACAACAAATTTTGTGGACCATTTTCTTCTGATACCCTTGTGAAAATAAAAAAAAAGTTTGGTTCCGAAGTAAATTTTTGGTGGAAAAAGTGAAATTTTAATTTTTTCCTTCCACATTGCTTTAGTTCTCGTGAAGCACCTGAATGGTTAATATACTTCTTGGTATTGCTCGCCTTGAGGGGTGAAGTTTTTAGAATAGTGGTATTTGGTATTTTCTGTAATATTGACTCCCCAAACTCAATTCAAATGTAAGGTAGTCCCTAAAAAAATGGTTTTGTAAATTTTGTTGGAAAAATGAGAAATTTTAACTCTTATAACTTCCTAACCAAAAAAATTGTTTCAAAATTGTATTGATGTAAAGTAGGCATGTGGGAAATATTATTTTTTTAACTATTTTGTGTGATATGACTGATTTAAGGGCACAAAAATTAAGTTTTTAAATTTCAAAATTTTTACCAATTTTCCGTTTTTTTTTCATAAACGCAAGTCATATCGAAGAAATTTTACCACTAACATGAAGTTCAATATGTCATGAAAAAACAGTCTCAGAATCAGCGGGATACGTTGAAGCGTTTCAGAGCTATAACCTCATAAAGGGACAGTGGTCAAATTTGTAAAAATTGGCTTGTCATTAAGGGGTTAACAACATTGATCTGAAAACAGAACATTCCAATTATGTTCTTTAATAACAAAAAAGCTAATGGTTGTTGGGGACTGGGGACGGTAAAAACTGACCCGAATCATGTAGCCAAGACCCCGGAGATTTTTCAACGCTAGGGGGCGCTATGCACTTATTTCTGAAGAATAAGAATAAGTACCCTTAACTGCCGCCGTTAAAAGGCGTATCAGCAGTCATTAAGTATTATTTGTAACAAATTGCCAGGTCTTTCCCCTCACTGAATAATGTCCAACATGTTCATTGGCGATGAATAGCTTTGAGGCGATTTTTATCATGTTTTCCATTTTCGTAATATTGTTAACCTCTTCCACCCATTCACCCAAAGTGGACGTTTATGTGGATTTCCAGTGGTGTGGAATAATTGACTTAACAGCTGTTCGAAATTAAGAAGCCAACAACCAGTGAGAATCACTCACTATATAGCATATATGGATATTCATGAAAGACAATAGAAACCTTCTCAGCTAGATATGAATAAACCAAATTAAAGTCCAAATTATAAAGACTTAAAAAGTTTTTATTAATTACACAATAAAAGGAAAACCAGACAAGTTGGACATAATACAATACCATAAAATGTCATAATATAAGGAGATAGTTACATAGTGAACACATAAGCCATGAATAAATATAGTGATCATAAAAATTCCATCAGCAAAAAAGTGCATATAGTAAGCAGACACGGGGTCTGAAAACTCAAATAAAGTGCATAGGAAATGTAATAAGATCATAAATACCCGTGATCAGTGGCTCAATGTGTCTCCAGCTCCCTCCAACGTACGTTTCGCCTACCGTGGCTTCCTCAAGGAGTGACTCCTTGAGAAAGCCACGGTAGGCGAAACGTACGTTGGAGGGAGCTGGAGACACATTGAGCCACTGATCACGGGTATTTATGATCTTATTACATTTCCTATGCACTCTATTTGAGTTTTCAGACCCCGTGTCTGCTTACTAAATGCACTTTTTTTGCTGATGGAATTTTTATGATCACTGTATTTATTCATGGCTTATGTGTTCACTATGTAACTATCTCCTTATATTATGACATTTTATGGTATTGTATTATGTCCAACTTGTCTGGTTTTCCTTTTATTGTGTAATTAATAAAAACTTTTTAAGTCTTTATAATTTGGACTTTAATTTGGTTTATTCATATCTAGCCGAGAAGCTGTTAGAAATTGCCTAAGGATATCTTTCTTTACCTTTGAGATTGAATCTAGACTAATGGAAAGCAGGCCTATTTCTGGTGGAGGTGACTCGTCTACCAGTGAGGCTATTGTACAGTGAGAAAATTGATTTCCATAACCCACAAACCAATGGACATTCCCACCATATATACTAAAATATTTAGAATTGAGAGTCCTCAGTGGTTGATACCTTTTAATGGCTAAATGGTGATCACATCTAACGTGGTGTACTTAATTATTTGTACTAAATGTCCAACTGGGGGTCTGTATGTGGGGAAACAGGGCAAAAGCTTAGAACAAGGATGAATTCTCATCGCCACACAATAAGAGAAAAAAGAATGGATCTACCTGTGGCCAAACATTTTTGTATGCCTGATCACAGCACCATGGGCATGAAATTACTGGTATTGAAAGGTAACTTCAAGTCTCAGAGAGAGAGAAGAGTCTGTGAGTACAAACTCATGACGACCTTTGACACGCTCAATGCAGGAATGAATGTGTCCCAAGGATTTGTCTTTTTAAATCAATTAAGGAATTTGCTCCTAAAACCTTGAGGGGGCATCACACAACACAGAACCAGACCCCAATCAGAGGACAATAAAACTTTCACTCCTTATTTATGAACTGGTCCAATATTTATTGCCATAACTGTCTATCACTCCCCCATAATGATAGTTCTGCTTTACGTCACTTGTCTTATCTATTGTGATATTTCTGTGCTGTTTTGTGCATAAATATGTGATTCTTCAAAAAGAGCCTGAAGACCCACCTCTTCCGACAAGCCTATAACCTGCAGTAACCACTGATCGACCAAACCGCTGCACGACCAGCTCTACCCTCGCCTACTGTATTATCACCCATCCCGCTGTAGATTGTGAGCCTTCGCGGGCAGGGTCCTCTCTCCTCCTGTACCAGTTATGACTTGTATTGTTTAAGATTATTGTACTTGTTTTTATGTATACCCCCCTCACATGTAAAGCGCCATGGAATAAATGGCGCTATAACAATAAATAATAATAATAATAATAATAATAATGTTGTATTAGTCTAGCCTGATGAAGCGACCTGAGTAGTCTCGAAAGCTTGCAATTTGTTACCATCTTTTCAGTTAGCCATTAAAAGGTATCAACCACTGAGGACTCTCAATTCTAAATATTTTTCTATCTACTGGCTAACACGGTACAAAGATATACATCTTTCCTGCACCATATATACTATCATTATCATCCAAACTGAAATCATGATTTAGCGATACCAGGGTATCTCATATCTATATGCCAATAGCTGACCAAAAAAGCAAATACTGGACACTCCACTAGAATATGTATCCTAAAAGAGACTTGGAGTACCAAACCAGAGTATAGTATAAGAGACAAGAGTTTATTATTGATCACATAACATAACAATAGCTAATACAGATAAGTAGATAAAAAGCAAAAAGAATCCCTTCTCCCCAGGGCTGTGGAGTCGGAGTGGTGGAGTCTGAGTCGGTGCTCATTTTGGTGGAGTTGGAGTTGGTATAAAATAGACCGACTCAGACTCCCAAAATATATAATAAATTGGGTACAGTAGTTCAATGCAGAATGTGCTGAATATTTTTTCATAGGAATTTGGGAAAGTTATGAAATGTCCTATAAATGGCTGTTCTATTCCTGATCTAAGGCTACATTCACACACAGCGTTTTTCCTGCGTTTTTTAAGGATACGTTTTTCAGCTGCAAAAGCCGATCAGCTTTTTAAAAAACCGCATCACCTGATCGGTTTTTGAGCTCATAGATAATGTTTTCAATAGCAAAAGCAGATTAGAAATCTGCTCTATCTATCCATATCTTATCTGTACCAAAAAGAATGAAAACCGGGTAGCACACAGACTAACACTCCTTTTTTTTTTTTAGCACCAGTCAGGGACACCTCATAGCTGCCCAGAAGGACACCCAGTAACACATCAACATCAATTGATAGTTGGAATAAATAGACTGCATTCATCACCACATCTTCTTAAGGTGCAGGCTTTATTTTCAAGTGTAGGGGTGTGAAGTATGAGGTTCTGCAGCAGCTGAGGTGTGCAGTATGAGGTTCTGCGGAGCAATATGAGACTCTGCCCCCTCCCTTAGGTTTGATCCTGGCTACGCCCATGGTGTGAATGTAGCCTGAGGATCTAGGCTTTGTCTTAGCTGAGATAAGTCACAGTGTTATATATATATATATATATATATATCTATATATATATATATGTATATATATAGTACAGACCAAAAGTTTGGACACACCTTCTCATTCAAGGAGTTTTCTTTATTTTCATGACTATGAAAATTGTAGATTCACTCTGAAGGCATCAAAGCTATGAATTAACACGTGGAATTATATAATTAACAAAAAAGTGTGAACCAACTGAAAATATGTCTTATATTCTAGGTTCTTCAAAGTAGCCACCTTTTGCTTTGATTACTGCTTTGCACACTCTTGGCATTCTCTTGATGAGCTTCAAGAGGTAGTCACTGGAAATGGTTTTCACTTCACAGGTGTGCCCTGTCAGGTTTAATAAGTGGGATTTCTTGCCTTCTAAATGGGGTTGGGACCATCAGTTGTGTTGTGCAGAAGTCTGGTGGATACACAGCTGATAGTCCTACTGAATAGACTGTTAGAATTTGTATTATGGGTATGGCAAGAAAAAAGCAGCTAAGTAAAGAAAAACGAGTGGCCATCATTACTTTAAGAAATGAAGGTCAGTTAGTCCGAAAAATTTGGGAAAACTTTTAAAGTGTCCCCAAGTGCAGTGGCAAAAACCATCAAGCACTACAAAGAAACTGGCTCACATGAGGACCGCTCCAGGAAAGGAAGACCAAGAGTCACCTCTGCTGCGGAGGATAAGTTCATCCGAGCCACCAGCCTCAGAAATCGCAGGTTAACAGCCGCTCAGATTAGAGACTAGGTCAATCCCACACAGAGTTCTAGCAGCAGACACATCTCTACAACAGCTGTTAAGAGGAGACTTTGTGCAGCAGGCCTTCATGGTAAAATAGCTGCTAGGAAAACACTGCTAAGGACAGTCAACAATGCAATATACTAAAGGAACAGAAAAGCGCAATAGGGTCTTATCCAAGAAAGAAATTCACTCACCTATTTGTAGGAGAGATCAAGCACATAGGATTCGTGGTCATCTGCTGCACATCCAAAGGTCAAACCGAGTGACCGCTGATACCAGGGCTGTGGAGTCGGAGTCGTGGAGTCGGAGTTAGTTTTGGTCGGAGTCGGAGTCTGAGTCGGTAGAAATGTACCGACTCCAGCGTTAAAAAAAAATGTATTAATATTTCATAATTGAACTTTCATATGAATTTTATAAATGTTACTCAAATATATACAGTGCCTACAAGTAGTATTCAACCCCCTGCAGATTTAGCAGGTTTGATAAGATGCAAATAAGTTAGAGCCTTCAAACTTCACACAAGAGCAGGATTTATTAACGGATGCATAAATCTTACAAACCAAAAAGTTATGTTGCTCAGTTAAATTTTAATAAATTTTAAACATACAAGTGTGGGTCAATTATTATTCAACCCCTAGGTTTAATATTTTGTGGAATAACCCTTGTTTGCAATTACAGCTAATAATCGTCTTCTATAAGACCTGATCAGGCCGGCACAGGTCTCTGGAGTTATCTTGGCCCACTCCTCCATGCAGATCTTCTCCAAGTTATCTAGGTTCTTTGGGTGTCTCATGTGGACTTTAATCTTGAGCTCCTTCCACAAGTTTTCAATTGGGTTAAGGTCAGGAGACTGACTAGGCCACTCCAACACCTTGATTTTTTGCCTCTTGAACCAGGCCTTGGTTTTGTTGGCTGTGTGCTTTGGGTCGTTGTCTTGTTGGAAGATGAAATGACGACCCATCTTAAGATCCTTGATGGAGGAGCGGAGGTTCTTGGCCAAAATCTCCAGGTAGGCCGTGCTATCCATCTTCCCATGGATGCGGACCAGATGGCCAGGCCCCTTGGCTGAGAAACAGCCCCACAGCATGATGCTGCCACCACCATGCTTGACTGTAGGGATGGTATTCTTGGGGTCGTATGCAGTGCCATCCAGTCTCCAAACGTCACGTGTGTGGTTGGCACCAAAGATCTCGATCTTGGTCTCATCAGACCAGAGAACCTTGAACCAGTCTGTCTCAGAGTCCTCCAAGTGATCATGAGCAAACTGTAGACGAGCCTTGACATGACGCTTTGAAAGTAAAGGTACCTTACGGGCTCGTCTGGAACGGAGACCATTGCGGTGGAGTACGTTACTTATGGTATTGACTGAAACCAATGTCCCCACTGCCATGAGATCTTCCCGGAGCTCCTTCCTTGTTGTCCTTGGGTTAGCCTTGACTCTTCGGACAAGCCTGGCCTCGGCACGGGAGGAAACTTTCAAAGGCTGTCCAGGCCGTGGAAGGCTAACAGTAGTTCCATAAGCCTTCCACTTCCGGATGATGCTCCCAACAGTGGAGACAGGTAGGCCCAACTCCTTGGAAAGGGTTTTGTACCCCTTGCCAGCCTTGTGACCCTCCACGATCTTGTCTCTGATGGCCTTGGAATGCTCCTTTGTCTTTCCCATGTTGATCATGTATGAGTGCTGTTCACAAGTTTGGGGAGGGTCTTAAATAGTCAGAAAAGGCTGGAAAAAGAGATAATTAATCCAAACATGTGAAGCTCATTGTTCTTTGTGCCTGAAATACTTCTTAATACTTTAGGGGAACCAAACAGAATTCTGGTGGTTTGAGGGGTTGAATAATAAATGACCCTCTGAATAAACTTTTCACAATTTAAAAAAAAATTAAACAAAGAAATAACATTCTTTTTTGCTGCAGTGCATTTCACACTTCCAGGCTGATCTACAGTCCAAATGTCACAATGCCAAGTTAATTCCGAATGTGTAAACCTGCTAAATCTGCAGGGGGTTGAATACTACTTGTAGGCACTGTATGTTCTATCAAACTATGAACAACAGTGATAAGCAGTTCTGCTGGAGATAGAGACATTTCTTACTTCTTGTGTGTCACTGTTCTCCACTGCCCTTATCTAATCTTATACTTGGTTAACCTCATGCTGCCCCAAACCCCCTACTTACAATGTATGAAACTGAAAGTGAAAATGTGTTGCAAATTCTTAGTAGTAAAGCTCCTCCTCTAGACTAGATCATACTAGGTGTGCGTCTTCCAAGCATCTCACAGCTGCCTGCTACTCAGAAGAGGAAGACTGTAAGAAGTATTATCCTTTCAACAAACTTTGCATCAGTTAACTGTGAGTACATGAGGAATAATAACAGTATTACTGACCACTATATCAGTTGTACGACCTGGCAATAATTTTGTACAATTGTTTTTAGGAAAAACAATTGTCATTTGGATTGTGAATGCAGAATTAAAAACCTGAGAATGTCAAAGAAGCATCACATTAAATCAGATGTATTTGAACATTTCACCATCACTCAAGATAGAAAACATTATGTCTGTCAGTGTATGACAAATGATCCAGACGAAAACAAATGCTGTGAAGCCAAGATGAGTGCATATTCAGGCAAAGATAAAAATGCTCCTACCAGAGCTTCTAATCTAAAGAGACATTTACAGCGCTTTCATCCAGAAGTACTGAAAGCAGTGGATGAGAAAGACTGCATCCAAACCAATGAACCAGTGCCCAGCTCTTCCAGCCAAACAAAGGAGCAGAGAACTTTGCAGCCATCAGTTGCAAGATATTTTGTCAGTGACAAAGTTACTGTGACAATGACAGTAGATACATTTAAAAAACAGATCATAGAGCTTGTTGTAAAGGATAGTGTGCCTATTTCATTATTTTCACGACCAGCTTTTATGTGTCTGAATGGGGAAATGGCCCGCAAGCTTGGTGTTTCTCTGGAGAGAGAGAGTATTAGAAAATTAGTAATCGAAGAAGCTTTTAAACAAAAGGAAGAACTTAAAAAAACTCTCAAGGGACGCTTTCTGTTTCTTAAAATGGATGCCTGCACACGTCACAGAGTGAACTATTTTGCCATCAATGTCCGATTTGTTTGTGACAAAAATGAAATAGTTACCAAGACATTGGCAGTAAAAGAAACCAAAGCTCATCACACCAGTGAGTTTCTCCAGGTCTTGGTGGAAAAGGTTCTGCAAGACTATGAACTTAAAAAAGAGCAAGTTCTTTCTGTTGTAACTGACAATGCTTCAAATATGATAAGTACTATTAAGCTAATGAATGAGAGTAATGATGGTGACCAGCAGGTAGAAGAACATTCTGGGTCCACTGACACAGAAATGTTTGAAATAGAGGAACACAGTATTGTAACTGAGGAGCAAACTGAAGTTGCTTCAGATGAACAGCAACATGATAGTTTAGATGATCTTGTTGAAACTGTGTCAATATGTTCTTTCATTCATCACATGCGCTGTGTTGTGCATACGCTACAGCTGGCTATAAGAGACAGTCTGCAAGAAGGACATGCTGCTTCACTGATTGGCAAGGTGAGAAAATTGGCTACTGTTGCCAGAACCCCTAAAGTTGACTCAATTTTGAAGAGACGTGCTGGAAAAGGGGCAATTATTGATCAAGCCACACGATGGGGCAGTACTTAATGATTCAGCGCTTGGTTGAACTGAAAACCTTTCTTGTAGACATGGCTAACCCTCAACTGACGCTAAATGAAAGTCAGTGGAATCAGGTGACTGAGCTGGAAAAATTGCTAGAGCACCCATTTACAGTGACTAAAAAATTACAAGCAGAGGACTTAACTCCAGGTATTTTCTTAAAGGAGTGGAAGAACCTGATGTTTCGCCTGTCCCAAAGAGGAGGGTTAATTGCAAGTGGCATTGCTACATCAATGAAACGGAGAGAGGAGCTACTATTACAAAATAACATTCTTTTGGCAGCTGTTTATGTAGACCCAATGCATCGGATTCTTCTAGATGATCAACAGCTAAGTAAAGGAAAAGAAGCTCTGTTTGAAATAGCAGTAAGGATGAAAGGGTTGCAGAACAGTCAGGAGGAACAAGAAGAATTTGGTCGTCCTGCCACATCTTCACCCTCATCATCAACTGATGAAGAATTTAATTTCGAAAAATATTTGGATCACAAGGACCGTGTAAAGCGTTCCCGCATAGAAGAAGAGTCATCCCCATCAAGGAACACAGCCAGTACATTTCAGCAGAATTTTTCATGTGCACTAAAAGAAATTGAGAAATTTGACCGTTCATCAAAAATAACAGTGCAACAAGCGATTCCACTGTATCCTGACATTGTCAGAGATGTTGCCCGAGTGGTTACTGCTTTGCCACCAACACAAGTTAGTGTAGAGAGGTTGTTCTCTGCTCTCAAAATAATTAGATCAGATTTGAGGGCATCCATGAAGGAGGATCTGACAGAGGCAATACTTTTTCTGAGGACAAATTTATAGATTTCTTCTTATTAACTGCATAAAAGTGTTTATTGCATATTTACTTACAGTTTAGAAAAGTTTATAAAAGTTATTTGCTATATTCTAATTGTATTCTAATAAATGTAGTTTTTGCTCTAAGTGGTCTGATTACTTATATGATGGTGAGAAACTGAATAAGCACGATGTTTAATATTTTACAACAGTAAATTTGTTATGAATTGGCCATTTATGAAGGAGTCGGAGCCTGATAAAATCCAGGAGTCGGAGTCGGAGTCGCAACTGTGGCTTACCGACTCCACAGCCCTGGCTGATACATCAATTCTTATGGAAATAATTTATGGACTTCCATGCGCTGCTTGACAAAATACAGAATCCCACTTACGGTGAAAGATTGATTATTTATTCCCAACGCGTTTCGAAGTAAGGACTACTTCTTCCTCAGGGGATGATGACAGTCAACAAGCAGAAGAGACTTGTTTGGGCTAAAGAACACAAGGAATGGACATTAGACCAGTGGAAATCTGTACTTTGGTCTGATGTGTCCAAATTTGAGATCTTTGGTTACAACCACCGTGTCTTTGTGCGACGCAGAAAAGGTGAACGGATGGACTGCCTGGTTCCCACCGTGAAGCATGGAGGAGGAGGTGTGATTGTGTGGGGGTGCTTTGCTGGTGACACTGTTGGGGATTTATTCAAAATTGAAGGCATACTGAACCAGCATAGCTACCACAGCATCTTGCAGCGGCATGCTATTCCATCCGGTTTGCGTTTCGTTGGACCATCATTTATTTTTCAACAGGACAATGACCCCAAACACACCTCCAGGCTGTGTAAGGGCAATTTGACCAAGAAGGAGAGTGATGGGGTGCTACTCCAGATGACCTGGCCTTCACAGTCACCAGACCTGAACCCAATCGAGATGGTTTGGGGTAAGCTGGACCGCAGAGTGAAAGCAAAAAGGCCATCAAATGCTAAGCATCTCTGGAAACTCCTTCAAGACTGTTGAAGGAAGACCATTTCTGGTGACTACCTCTTGAAGCTCATCAAGAGAATGCCAAGAGTGTGCAAAGCAGTAATCAAAGCAAAAGGTGGCTACTTTGAAGAACCTAGAATATATGACATATTTTCAGTTGTTTCACACTTTTGTGTTAATTATATAATTCCACATGTGTTAAATCATAGTTTTGATGCCTTCAGAGTGAATCTACAATTTTCATAGTCATGAAAATAAAGAAAACTCTTTGAATGAGAAGGTGTGTCCAAACTTTTGGTCTGTACTGTATATGTGTAATCAGTATTATATAGTGTATTACATATTTACAATTTATTACAGTTTTTTGTGTTCTAAATTTGTATTCCAATAGATATTGTAAGGTAGCGCTGTCATTCGGCTAGGGGATACTCTCTTGTCATCCAATAAATCACATCCGGCACAGGTTTTACATAAAAACAATCACAGTCCATGCGGTTTATTTAGGCATCATAAGCCATGACCAGCAACATAAAGTTCATATCAACAGCATAGCGTCCATGACAGAGCTTCCCTCTGTTATCCCTGTGGTCACACAGGTTATGCCATACGCATGCTCTCTTAGCCTCACAGTTATATCCCCTCTCCGGATTTACGTCATGGCCGGTTCACCACGCTGCAGACGTCCATTCCCTCCAGGGAACTATCAGGCACGTGCAGCCATGAAACACAGCGTTCACTTGCTGTCAGGAAGGCAGCCCCATCTCTCTCAGACGGGACCTTCCAAAACGGACCAACCGGGTCCCTGCAGTCACTCCATGTGACCTACCTTGGCCACCTTATATGGTCCGTAGCCATGCCCACCGGGTCACATGGCTATGACCTCATCACAGGTCCTTCATCACAGGTCCTTCAACCACTCATACACGCTTTACAATAGCGTGCTTAAACACACCCCCTGGGTGGGTTTGTAGGTAACTGGTCCTGCCTGTCTCACCAGTTACCTGGAGACTTCTCCCTGACACATTGGAACGAAAGATCAGCTCTGCTGATCAGAACATAAGCAAGCCTCCATCCCAAGGCCACCCACCTTGAGATACATAACGATCCTTTAGCACCCTGCTCCTGTTACCATTCTAGACAAGGCTATCCGTTCGTCCTGGGACACCCACACAGCGCCCTCTAGCGGACACAGTGGTCACTACACCACAATATATATTATGTTCTATCTAAATGTCTTGATTATTGTATCATAAAAATGATTAAATGTCTGATGATCACATTGTACTATACATTTTTCACTTAAATATAAGCAATATATGTTGGAGTCGTGGAGTCGGAGTCGGTGTAAGGGAAATTGAGGAGTCGGAGTCGTAGGTTTGGCTTACCGACTCCACAGCCCTACTTCTCCCAAGCCCCAGTAAAAGGGTATGGGGTCATTGCAGGTGTCCCTTTGTAGTGCTTTTATCATAAGGGTGGAGGCCTTCCCTGGGTCACATAAATGGGGCTCCACATCTCGGTGGCTGAGAACTCTGCTGTGCAGTAATAAGAGTAAAGAGGCCACAGCACTGAATTGCCTATTGTCACCCAAAGCTTGGACCCCACTCATCCAAAAGTGAAGGCATTTGCTAGTGAATTATTTTAGGAGGAAGGTCACTTATGTTGCTGCTGGTTGTTTTTTTGGTAAAATGAAAAAAGCTTCTAAAATTCAACATGCCAATGCCGTCCGGTGAGGTATAGTGATATATATCCTAAAATAGCACATAAACTGAATAAAACATTATATAACCGGAACGCTAGTAATTTTTCTGTGTTAGTAGTGGTGAAGGAACTTAAGGGAGCGGCTTTATTGCTATTTTTAAAGCTCGTCAGTACACACCATTGGTATATCTTTCGGCGTGTGGTTAGCAGAGCGATGCTCTGGAGGGCAGGATGTGGGTTAATAGCTAGGTTGTAACAGGACTGCATAGCAGGGCATTCTTCACAAGCCTGCTGCCTATAAATCTCACAGTAATTGCAGAACTTTTTACAAGCTGAGCAGCAATTAAACTTAAATACATTTTATATATTTAACATATATTATCTTTGGAAATTTCTCTTGCGGAAATATTAGGACAATGAGGCCGCGTGTTACATACATTTGAAAAAAAAAGACAAATGTTCATCAAGTTCAACTGGGAGATAGGAAAGGATGAAGGGAAGGGGTATATGAAGAAAAAGTGCATGATCCAGTTTGCCCCAAAAGAGTGAAACTTTTTTTCGTGATCCCAATTGTTGATCCAGTGGACCAAACCAAACCTTCAGAAATTTATTTTTTTAATTATTTGTTATTTTAATCATGTCCCTATAAAAGGTCCCTTCTTAAACTAAATAAGTGTAAAAGCCCGTCACACACAGTGAGATCGCTAGTGAGATCGCTGATTTTGTGATGCAACAGTGATCTCGCTGTGTGTGGCACGCATCAGCGACCGCCTCCCCCCCCCCCCGCCGGGTATTGCTGATCGTGCACGAATGTCCTGGGCCATTTTTTGATCGTTGGTCTCCCGCTGGCCAGCGCACATCGCTGTGTGTGGCAGCGGGAGAACGATCAGCAAGCTCCCAGCACTGTAAGCAGTCGCTTAGGTACCCGCTGTGTACCTTGGATACCTGCGTGCTGGTGCTGGGAGCTGGTATCCAAGGTACACAGCGGGTAACTAAGTGACGCGCGCGCTTAGTTACCCGATATTTACCTTGGATACCAGCGTCCTTGCTGTTCCTGGTTGCTGGTGAAATCTGCCTGTTTGACAGCTCACCAGCGATCATGTAGCGAGGCACCAGCGATCCTGACAAGGTCGTATCGTTGTCGGGATAGCTGGTGCATCGTTTAGTGTGACGGCACCTTTATTCTTGAAATGAGTTGTCCAGGTTTGGCACTCTGTGACTGTAGCCTTTTGAATCCTCACAGCATGCACAATGTGCTCTGTCAAGATTCTCTGGCATTAGGAGAGGGCGGTCATGTGACTGTAAGTATGGGATTTGCATACCCCCGGCCACATTCCGACTAGACGTTTATTGAGCAAGGTCTATTTGGCATGTGACCACATCTATGCAAATCACATTATTGTGGTCAGCCTCCTGCAGCTCTTGGTGCCGCCACTGGAGAATCCTGACGAGGCGCACTATGCTTGTTGTGAGGATTCACAGGTGCAGACACAGTGACTGCAGATTTGTACTCAAAGCCTGATCAACCCCTTTAATCTTCCCTCATAACTAACATCCTCCATGCCCCTTATCAGTTTTGTGGCTCTTCTTTGTACCCTATCTAGCTCAAGGACATCTTTCCTATAAATTGGTGCCCAGAACTGAGCGGGTACAGTTAGCAAGTAAAATGCTGTAATATTTGGTGACCGGTCCACCCACCCGTAGGTAATAAGGGGACTAATTATTCACATAGTGGTACAATCGGCCATTATTAGTGGAGGAGAGGTGCACTGGGGTCCTCTGTTAGAGAGATTTGTAGCTTATGTGACCTATTGGCATAGCTATGTTCAGGATGTGCGCACATAATGCTTTGTGATGGAGCGCCGTCTTCTAAACCTCCTTGTTGTCCCATACAGTAGTAACATGACAGCTGCTCGGGAAAACACTTCTCACCAACAGCAGTGATGGTCACATTTCAAGCATGCCTAAGAAAAAGAAAAATTAACTTTATTTTTTAGTCCTTTTAGGAGACTTGAACTTGTGATTGTTTGATTGCTTATATGGCATACTGCAGTACCACGTTATTGCAATATAATAAAAACCGTGGTCTCCTATTAAGTCCAACCAGGGTTGTCACTGGGCATTCAGTAGGTCGCCATCTGCCGTGGCAGCCTATCGGCGCTCCGTGGGGGGATAGATGGTGGTGAGGGGCTCAGTGGTTTCCTTTGCATATGTTTACACCTTCACTCCTAAACTTATAGGTTATTTGGAATTTAGTAGGAACAGGGATTGATGTGAGTGATGACAATCTCTGTACAGCGCTGTGGAATATGTTGGCGGTATATAAATAAATGATAATAGTGGGTAGCTGACAATACCCTATCTCTACTTGTTTCTTAGAGAAAAGAAGAATAGCGCTGCATCGTGTAACTCCATATAGCAAGCAGGTGTAATGGTAAATTGGGGGGACTAATAGTTATGTGCCCACCTTAGTGGATTATGCTAAAAGATGCACTCTGAGCTCCCCCAGAACTGAATTTTAGCTGGAATTGGCGCTTGTTTATATGTATTTTTAGGTGATTACTGCTCCCATCCTGATACTAGAGTTCATCCTGAAGAAGGGTCCGGTCACACAACACACAGATTTTCTACTTTATGTTTTAATAAAACTGAATCTGTTCGCTGATGGGAGGTTACGTGTCTCTTGTAGCGGAGGAGCTATAATCTTCAGTTGGAAATCTTTTGTTGGTCATGCACTTGTAGAAGACACTTCTCTTCCTCAGACCACAAAAATAGACATGTAAAACCAGACTTTAGTAGAAGTAAGCGACCAACATGTGTTTCATAATTCATGTGTTTAGTTTTTGGGTCAAGGGTTGAAAATTCTTAAAGGGAACCTGTGACCATGAAAATGCTATCCACTCTGCAGGCCCCATGTTACTGAGCAGGGAGGGCGGAGCAGATCTATCTATATAGTTTTGTGAGAGAATATTCACTATAACCTGTGTTTTCATCATTAGTATACTGCTTTTTCTGGGATATTGGGTCCAGTGGGCGGTCCTATCAGTGGTTGACAGCTATCTGTACCTACACTACAAATAAAGCTGTAACAGGGCCACCCACTGGACCCAAAATGGCAGATTGGACTGCATTTTCATGGTGACAGGTTCCCTTTAAATACAAAAAAAAATGTTTTATGGAAATATACTGCTCCTAAAATAAATTGAGTAAAAGATGAAGCCACACTCTCTACCACTGGGATGACTTCCCCATATATGAATAATCAATAATGTATACAGTGTCCCCCAGTAAGTAGATATGCTTTGCAGTAAATGGTCTGTCCTTTCAGATTTGATCTTATTTGATAGATATAATAAGTAGACATTTTGCAAACCACTTAATTTAACAATGTCTTACTCCTGAATAATAATGCCCAAGTGCCAAGCAGTAGGTGTTTCTCTTCTCTATAACTTGTTGTCCACTGCCTGTTGTTAAGTGTAATCTGTCTCTACAGGAAGTGGGAGCGAGACTTGGTCTCTGCTCCTGCTCTCCTGTCTGTCACATTTCATACAGGCTAGTGAGGCAGCCTTTTAGATTGAGGTAGGCAAGCCATTGTGAATTGGTCAGACCTACACATGCTGAAAAATGAGTGGAAGGAATTCCAGTTCCTACAATGCTGATAAAGAGGAACCTCCACTCAAAAAGAGTGGATGGCAAGTTAAAGAGCATCAGAATCAGGACAATTCCTGGATATATTAGACTGATATGTGAACCAAAAGCAGTTTTACCCTTTAGAAGTTGAAGTCAGTAAGACTATGCTTTTCTACAGGTTTTGTGTAAGAGGAAGGGTATGTTTTACATTTTTATTAAGCACAATAAGAAAGCCTCTAACTTGCCTGCTCACTTTTGTAGCTGGCAAGTTACATGTTTCCTTTAGAATTGGTAGTGTCCTTTTGCCCATGTATGCCATCAATGCTCTGTTCACATTAGTGTCATGGAGTTCACAATGATTTGCCAAATTTGACATACAATGGCTCCAGAGTCACCCCATTGCCTTATAACTGGGTGCGCGGGGGTCCTGTTGAGATTTTCTGCTTTGCTGTCAGGAGCGGCAGATCCATCGGGGTGTAGGACCTGGTTGATTTTGAAGTGTTCACCCTGCATGCTGCGGACACAAAGCCGAGCTGCCTTTTCTATTCTTGTAAGTGACAATTACTGGGAAAGGTTCCCACCGGGCATACTGTCTCCTTTGTGTAATAAGACATGAGTAAATACTTCTTGTAAATCCTGTGTGTTTGGTGCTATATTTAGAGAGTGGGGAAGCAAGGATCTCTTTGTTTTAACTACAAGGATTACAGTCTTGCTAGACTTAAACATATTTTTCCCTACCCTTTTACAGTAATATGATTTTAATACATTAAAAAAGTGTGTTCTGTCATTCTTTTCTCTTAGATCTTACTGTCCATAAATTCTTCCGTATGTTGTACCAATTTAAAGGTAATCTGTCATCATGTTTACATGTGCATGTAGCTCTTTCAAAGACAAGTCCAGCAATACCTTTACATGACCTGTCCGTTCCTCTATTACTGAGCAGTCAGTGTTTGTATTTATGTAAATGAGGCTGAATAACTGTTTGTAGATCTGAAGCATCTGTCACTCCAGCTCTATTTCCTGCCCAGTGCCATCTCCTCCTGCTGACTGTTAGCCTCTATGCTGTATGACTTCAGGACATCAGGAAAAGTAGCCTTCAGTCAAGCAGGAGGAGGCGGTGCTGGACAGGGAATAGAGCTGGAGTGACAGAGGCTTCAGATCTACAAATAGTTCATTTGCATATCAATTCTAACACTGATTTCTCAGTAATGGAGGAACAGGCCGGCCATGTAAAGGTATTGCTGGCCTTGTCTTTGTAAGATCTACATGCACAGACAAACAGTTTGTGGGGGGAGGGGGGGTGAAATCCTGGTGACAGATTTTAAATGTCAGACCTTTTTATACTCTACAACACCCTCAATAATCTTCCCCAAATTGTCAAAGAAACTAGCACACTTACGGCTCCCAGAAACATTAGACTAAAGTTGTCCGATCCTGCTGATTTCAGAAGGAGCTGAAGACATTGTGTATGGGATCGCAAACAAAAGTACAAAAGTGGAAAACTGTCCCGATCCTTAAAGGGTTAACATTCATCCCGGTGATATAGTGCATTAGTAAGAAATGATCCGGCGCCCCCCTTTTACAATTTTCCATTACTATTTTTGTGTGTGGTTTTGTGACTCTAAAGTTGGACGAGTGAAATGCAGGAAGCACAACAAGTAGCATGGGAAGTAATGAGAGTTTGTGTGTAGCAGTGAACGAGCACACTGGTGCTGACACACACACGGGCGCACACTCACTCCGCATTTTAGGTTTATGGACAAGCCCTTGTTTGTATTTCCAGCGCCACTGTGCACATGGGGCTTCCATGCCCTTAGCAAACAGTGGCTTCAATTGCTGTCTCCTCCTTCCTTACTTTGCGCTTTTCACCTTTGCATTTTGCCCGACTTCAGTCTGTTATTCTCCGTTGTCTTCTATTTCTTAGGTGTTCACTCCCTTTCGCAAGCTGATACTGAGCGCAGACAACAGAAAAGACATGGAGGAATGGATGGCGGCGCTGAAGTCTGTGCAAAACCGGGAACTGTTTGAGGTACTGATGTGTCAGCAGCTTTCCTAAGGCTGGAGCTACACGGCGACTTTGGCCACTACACCTGTCATGTGACCAAAGTTGTGTAGTTGTCGCTGCTAAGTCGCAATCGCACAGGAATACAAACGAACGGCGCTGCACTTCGATCCCGAGTATACCACGACGAGCGAGTTGTAAGATGTCCAACCTTGTGAGAGTTTTGGCTACTTGCTTGGCTCGGTTGCCATACCCTCGAGCTCACCCCAATCACTTGTATTGCTCTGCAATGTAGCAGGGACACTTGGCGAACGTTGGTCGCGCGACAGGTGTCACCATGTAGCCCAGATTAAGGCCACGTGCACACATTGAGTATTTGGTGAGTTTTTTACCTCAGTATTTGTAAGCCAAAACCAGGAGTGGGTGATAAATACAGAAGTGGTGACGCGTCTCTATTATACTTTTCCTCTGATTGTTCCACTCCTGGTTTTGGCTTACACATACTGAGGTAAAATACTGACCAAATACTTACCGTGTGAACATGGTCTAAACGATGTGTACGTTGCAGGAATATTTCACGTGACGCTGGGTCGTTCACCTGCCCAGGACACATTCATTATTGTGATTCAGTAGTGATTATAAACAGATAAGAGACAAGTCATCCCAACCTTTGTTACACTAGTGCCGTTTTCTCTTCTGTCAGTTTGTCAGACATTCTCCTCAGGCCATGTTACACGCAGCTTTTTTGCAGTATTTTGTTTGCTGTGTTTTTCATGCACATCTGCGTTGTACAATACCTTCAGAAGCATTTCCGATTTCAGAAGTCTCCTGCATACACTTAGGCTGTGTTCACACACAGCAAAGATTGGCTCTTATGCCAGTAAAAACGCTGCCTTCAAAACGCCTCGTTTGTTTAGTTTTCGCTTTGTTTTTGAAGCGTATTTTGCAGGGTATTTATGGGTGCGGATTACACGTGCTTTGTCTACAGTAAGGGTTTAATGGTTAGTTTTGCTCACTAAAATCTTTTGTTTATGCAGCATTATTTCATTGCTTTCTATGGTTCAAAAATGCTGAAAGAATTTACATGCTGCAGATTTAAAAAACGCCGTTGTTCACTTGCTCAGTCAGGAAAAATACAAGCGTGTTCATGACATTTCTGAAATCTCATAGTTTTTGCTGGTCCTGAAACAAACAGCTTTTAATTTGCATAAAAAGCTGCAAAAATGCTGCATGTGAACATAGCCTTAGTTTGAATTTGAGAACTGTAATGTTTTTTTTTATATATCTGCAGCATGTCCATTCTTTCAGCATTTTTGCAGCCATAGAAAGCAATGAGAAAATGCAAACATGCTGCAACAAAATACAGCAAGCCGGTTTTGCAGTGTTTTTTGCTGCATTTTTTTGCTGCATAAAACTAACTTTATTTAACATGTAGACAAATCACACATGTAAAAAAAATAAAAGACACACAATAATTTGAAAACAGCGTTTCTAATGCCAAAAGAGCCGTTTTTCGCTACAGATCAAAACGCTGCGTGTGAACATAGCCGTAGACGGATTTTAGTTGCACTTGTTTCTGGGAAAACTGAACGATAACTAATATTACTGCCCTTATAACTGCCACAAAAATAGATGGTCACCCATTATTATTATTAGCTCCTAAATCTGTAAAGTTTTCAATGTGTTCATTTCTTTTCCATATCTCCTAATACCTGAACAGATTTAGGAGTTTGGGGAAGCTAGGAACAAAATCCAGTGGTGGCCATACACAAATATGGGCTCAACCTGCCAATTTTGGCAGGTGCCAATGACCTCTGATATATATGGTGGTGTCCTAAGTTCCCCCTACAACATATCTTCAGAGGATGAAAATTCGGGCTGTTGAAGATCCCAAAATGCCCGATCCGTTGATCTCAGAGGAGATAATCTGTCGCCACAGGTGTTTGTCAGAGGATCATTCCCCTCTCACTATTGAGAAGACAAGCTGACATGAGCGTGCACGTGGGAGCGTACATCTGTGTGCAGCTCGCTGAGCTTTTGTCCTTCAAGTGGGGAAATAGTGGTAACCGCTGGCGCACACATAAGATGGCCGCTTATCTCCTAGTAGAATAAACGGGTATTTCAGCTGCCTAATATTCCTCCCATTATCTATTGGGAGTCAGGAGGCAATTGTATATATCAGATATTTGTCAGGTTCTCCATCTTTCTGTAGGGGGCCTTAAAAGGGTTGACCAATTTGTTTTAAGACATGTTGTAGACATTATTGTGTGGCACTTAATTAAGTATTCCAGGTTCTCCTCCTGTTTATTAATCCAGCCTTCCTCACGTGTGCGCAGCTTTCAGGTGCATAGAATGACCGCCTATGGAGGATCATGTGACCGAACCGGTCCTTCAGCCTCCTCCAATTAGAAAAGGCTGCACATGTAGAAGCTGTTTTCCAATTGGAGCAGGCTGATGGACAGGCCTGGTCACATGATCCTCCATCGGCGGTCAGTCTGAGAACAGGAGAACTGTGCAGTCTGTGAGGAAGGCTGAGAAAAAAATACAAATGGAGCTGTGTATTGATGAAGCGCTAACGAAAATTCATAGAATACCCAGTTTAAAAAAAAATGGAAGGACTCAAACAACAGATCGGTCACACTTCCTACACTTTAACAGTATGATTCTTTATCATATAGCAAATAAAAAAGACGAAAAAGATTTCAAGATGCTCGTATTGTCAACCTGTTTCTTAAGGCCCCATCACACCTAGCGACGCTATAACGATCTCGACAGCGATACGACACGACAGGGATCGTTGCCGCATCGCTATGTGGTCGCTATTGAGATGTCAGACAGTCCAATCTACCCAACAACGGAGCAACGATCTAGCGTGTCATAGCGACCTTTGTAACGATGTCGGGAACGCTAATCCCCACCTTGTCTTGCTTCTGAGTTGCTAACGAGGTCGTTAGGCTAGGTGTCAAACGTGACGATACAAGCGACTCAGCGGGACATGAGCGACCAAAGAAATGTCCAGACATTTCGGGCACGATCAGCGATACCGGCAGGGTCGCTGGTCACTGTCACACACAGCGATCTCGCTGGTAAGATCGCTATAACGTCACAGTTCTAGTGACTCAGCAGCGATCTCGCTAGCGATCTCACTTAGTGTGACAGGGCCTTTAGGCCAAAATCTGCCCATAAAGTGATGTCAAGTATTGTGGAGTAATGAAGAGGTACAATGCAGCAATGCACGAGTACAGATAATAGATAATGCAGTATCAAAAGAGTACAAAGAAGTAATCGGTGACCCTGCAGTAATGTGCCCTCTGCATAAGTCATAGTGTGAACTGGCTCATATGAAAAGCATCGTATGGGAATGAAGACCAATGCGTATCGTCACAGGAGGGGGCTTCCTCAGGGGTTTATCAGAAAGGGTGCCTTAACAAATACAGGAAGAGAACCTGTACTATATATTAGTAAGTGCCTCCAAATCATGTTAAAATAAAGTGAACACTGTCAATCACATTTTGCCTTCAAATCTCCAAGCAGCATAATGTAGAGACAGAGACCCTGATTCCAGTGATGTATCACTTGCTGCCGTTTTGATAATTGCCTGCTTATAAAACAGTGATTATATCACTAGAGAACTACTAAGGCTAAGTGCACATGTACCGGGACTCTCGCGGAAATTACCGCGAGAATTCCGGAATTCCAGTCCACGGGAAAATCGCATTTAAACTAGCATTTTGCAAGCGTATTTAGCTTGCAAAATGCTAGCGTTTTCCAAGCGATCTGAAGCATCGCTTGGAGAACTGATTGACAGGTTGGTCACACTCGTCAAACACAGTGTTTGACGGGTGTGACCAATGTTTTACTACTGAGGCCGCCTATGCGGCATCAGTAGTAAAAGATAGAATGTAAAAAAAAAATAAAAATACTGTTATTCTTACCCTCCGACGTCCCGCGCATCCGTTCCCAGTAATCCTTTGCGAAAATGCCCGCGATGACGTCAGTTCTCGCGGGATCGCGACGACGTCGCGCGAATGACCGCGAGATCGGACGCCATCGCGGGCATTTTCGCAAAGGACTACTGGGAACGGGAGCGTGAAGAGAAGCAGGAATGCTGCGCGGGACGTCGGAGGGTGAGAATAACAATATTTTTTATTTTTAATTCTATTTTTTACAGGAATATGGTACCCAAAGCCCGGAGGACAGTCTCCTCTCCTCCGGACCGTGGGTACCATCCGCAATTGTTCTGCTTACTTTTCGCATGGTGTGCACAGCCACATGCGGAAAGTAAGCGGAACAATGCATTCCTATGGGTGCGGGATCGCCGCGATTCCGCAAAATAATGAGCATGCTGCGTTTTTTACCGCGAAGCGATTCCGCCGCGGTAAAAACCGCAGCATTAGCACAGCATTGCAGAATCCCATAGGAATGCATGGGATGCTTATTTTTCGCGTTTTCGCGGCAAAATCGCGCGGTTAAAACCACCGCGGAAACGCGAAAAAAAGCCACGTGTGAACTCAGCCTAAGCCCTCTGCATTAATGAGCTCTGTGATTGGTAGCTTTCTGCCTATGCACAGTATATACAGAAAGCTGACAATCAGTGTTGTGGGCGGGTCTGCAGAGAATTCAGAGATCTGATCTGCAGCAGAGAACACAGTGATTTTATAAAAAACTGTGCTAAGCAGCCCACTAAGTGATACATCGCTGGAATCAGGGTCTCTGCCCCTACATTATGCTACTCTCAGATGGCTTAGCAAAAACCTGGTGACAGATTAAATTGAAGGAGAATTTAGCTGTCCCTAGGATTTTTCAGAAGCAAATCTAATTAGCAAATATAGGAAATGTAATAACCTGACAGAAGACGACATCTTGGGAATTTATATGTACGGGTGGCTGTCTGGGACCTCATACGTCAGAATCATGCCCGTCAGTCTTTGGTCTGTCCTTCTACATTTTTCTTCTGTAAAAATCAGGAAGTGTCTTTCCCTCTTGGTAGTATTACTTGTAATTTGCATAACAATCCTGGTGGGCAGGCCTGCCCCTGGGCACTGATCTGACCTGCTGTGCCTGCCAGTGCACACTGCCTGCAGGATCAACTGCTCTTTGTGTTTCATGCTTCCAGTCTGCCCAGTACAGTATGGACCATTTCTCCGGAATGCACAACTGGTACGCTTGTTCCCATGCCCGACCCACTTACTGCAACGTGTGCCGTGAAGCCCTCTCCGGGGTCACCTCCCATGGACTCTCCTGTGAAGGTATGTCAGCCTTAATCCCTTCTGTAATGTTGATTTGTCTTGTTACTATGAGGTTTCGAAGTGTCAGCTCTTCGGTGTCAGATGGGAAGTGTCTCTGGCTGTCATGTTTTTAGCATATTAACTTCCTAAAAGGGTCTTGGTAATTATCATTGATGATTATGCAGTTATAACGAGCCCTGTTTATCTAGCATTGTGTAATTAGCTGGGATTACTGTGTGTATAGTGGTGTAGTCACTGCCACAGGCCAGGGATGGGAGAACGCAGCAGTAATGGGACATTACAGAGACTGCTGCAACTATATGTTAATTATAAGCTGGCAAGTGTCCTGCGGACGCACCATAATCCACAGTGGTAATTGCCACAACATGCCACATAGTAAAATAATAACCCACATAAGAAAGTACTAAAATTAGCAATAGACTTCACATAGCTGTCAACAGAACGAACACTACTACTCGTAAGGCCGTGATCACACATGCAAGAAACTCAGACGAGTCTTGCATGTTAATACCCGGCACTGCCATTGACACTCGGGAGCGGAGCGTGCGGCTCCATGTATTGCTATGCAGCCGCATGCTCCGATCTGAGTGCCGGCGGCAGTGCCAGGTATTAACATGCGAAACTCGTCCGAGTTTCTCGCATGTGTGATCCCGGCCTTACACACATACTGAGCTCAACCTAATGTGCGTGATATCTGGGTAAGGGAGACGAGTGACTGCCACACACATGGCGCCACTTACCACTGGAGAAAACAGTGACTCGGATGTCAGTACACCTTGTTTAGGTGCCCGTATTCACAAATCTAAATTTCAGCAAAATGGTTGATTTGAACCAAAACAATTGTTCTTTGGGTGACATTTAACAGTCTTCAAGACAACCGGTGACATCATCTGGGAAGAAGTCAACCAGATTTAAAACTTCAATCCGATAGTTGCTTGTGCACAAAAGTTCTTTGTGAGAGAGGCAGAAATCGTTTATTCTTCACGGTTATTGAACATGTATGACCAGTTTGACCAAGTGTAGTGACCAGCGTGGGCTAACACACATATGTCTGCTTCTGCAGAACGATCATTTAGCCATTATTGAACAGTCGACCTACTAATTATAAATGTGTCGTGGTTCCTATATGCCTTATATAGCTAGGACTGCTCGATTTCCTGACAATCAAGCAGTGTAAACAGGCTGCCAATCACCCAACATGCGTACAAAATGCCAGCTTGTCAGCTGGTATGATCTTTAAGCTTGTTTTTTTTTTTTTTTTTTTTAAAAAAGAAGTAATTTTCAAAATCATATTGTCCTTTGTAAACAGGACTCACACTGTGGAGAATAGTGGCAGCCTGCATGGGCCGAGCGATCTATTACAGATTGTTCAGTGCGCGTGTGAAGTGCGGTCTGCCTGTGTGTACACTGATTGGTAAATATTTACCGATTAGCAGTCATTTATCATTGTAAATCGGGTGGTGTAACCTCCCCTTTAGGCCATGTGCACACGCTGCGGATCCGCAAAGTGATTTACAGTACAATGTAAATAAATTTGAAAAAAAAAAAACCGCTGTGCAGAAGCTGCGTTTTTTTTTCCGCCCGGTTTTTGTGCGGTACAAAAAATGCAGCATGTCACTTCTTTTGTGCGGTTTTCCGCCTGCTCCATTCTCCAAATCCGCAGGGGGAAAACCGAAGTAGAAAACCGCAAGAAAACCGCACAAAAACAGGAAGAAATCCACAGGAAAAATGCAGGTCATTTGACCTGCCGATTTCTTCAAATCTGCGTGGAAAAATCCGCAGGAGGACAATCTACGTGTGCACTTAGCCTTAAGGGTGTGTGCACACCCTACGGATTCTGCTGTAGATTCTGCTGCGGATCCGCAGCGGATTTGGTCCTGCGGTGTACAGTACCATTATATTCAATGGAAAATGAAATCCGCAGTGCACACGGTGCGGAATTTTCCGCACAGATGTGCTGCTGCGGTTTCAAATCCGCAGCATGTCAATTCTTTGTGCAGATTCCGCTGCGGTTTGGCACCTGCTCCATGGCAGGAGTCAAAACGCAGGGGAAACCGCAAAAAATCTGCAGATAAACCGCAGGTCTTTTGACCTGCGGTTTTACCAAATCCGCGCGGAATATTCCGCATCACAATCCGCAGCGTGTGCACACACCCTTATAGATGGATCTTCATCCAGCTGTAATCTGATCAGTGTTATCCTAGAGGTGTTCTGCAACAATTGTCTATTATATTACAAATCTGAATGACTCACGATGAGCGGCCTCACAGAGAGAGGAACTGATTTCCCTGGTTTGTGTCTGCAGCGCCTTAGGTAGAGCTTGGCCGGCAATAAAAGTTGCCCTTTATTCTGCTCATAAACTTGCAGGACAATGGCGTGTTATATTATTTCCGGAAGAATTATCAGATCGCTGTGACTTTCAGAAGGTGAGGTTTTCCAGTATAAGACCAGGATTACACGGACACTTCTTGTAGCACTACTGATTGATTTCTCTAACTATTGAGCTGCTCCGTCAGTCCATAGGAATACACTGTATAAAGGGAATCCTTTATAGAATGGCCCAGGTTACAGGAGGTAATGAGTTCACCAGGGTGCAGTAGCTCTGGAGGAATGTATGTTAGACCAATGACCCCAGGTTTCGCCATGTAGATTTGTTTCCTTAGGGGCTGGTGTGATCATCATCTCCCATAAATCCTGTCAATATCAACTAGTATGGCTGACATTGGTCTAATGTCTGTGGGGGCCTTTAAAGTAGTTTTTAGATGTATATTGGGGCATGTGACTTGGGGTGCATTGGGTATAATTGCCACCTGTTACTTGATGGTGTTTTTCATTGCTTTCTCTTCCCTGATTGGGTCAACATGCCCGATCTTTTGTGAGGCCCTGATACACATACGGTAGTCATACAGTTCTGCTGAATCCAGCAAACGTGGGCGGCTTTGCGGCATTGAGTACAGGAATTTAACATATAATGGGACTGATTGCCCAGGTTGTATTGTAAAATACAATAATCCCCACTACCATGGCAGCCGTATTGATGTGTATCTAACTGCTATCAGTATGGATGTTAATTGCCCGCCGTTGCTAAGATAAGCTCTCGTTTTCACAGCTATGTGAGGTGTGTCTGTCATAAAAGACTGTACGTTAAGTCAATGACTTTGTGCAGCATGGGCCATGTACACTGCAAGACTTTTACTAACATGCGTTCCTAGAAACGTTTGTTTCCTGACAGCCATGCCCTCTAAATCTGGCTTCCCAGAACAATGGCAGATTGTGTGCACAGAATATAATTGGTCAGTGCGCATCACTAAAAGAAATCAGTCACCTGGTTTTTGCTACCACATCTGAGTTCAGCATGATGTAGGGGCAGAGACCCTGATTCCAGCAATGTATCACTTACTGGGTTGCTTGCCGTCATTTTGACACAATCACTGTTTACCTGTTGCAGATCTAGCAGTGCTCTGATTGTTTAGCTGTGTATAGCTCTGCCCACACCACTGATTGGCTGCTTTTTGCCCTTGTACAGTGTACACAGGAAGCTGCCAATCAGTGGTGGGGACAGAGTTATACAGAGCTCATGTATATGGAGGACTACCTGTGAGCAGGTTTTCTATTTTTCACAGGATTATTACTTAGCAGCATATTTTCCACACCTGTCTAAAACTTTTGAAATAGATGGTGGCAATCATTTTCTTTTTATTATGAAATGGGGCGCTCTCATTTTAAAAGAAACATGTTTTCTCCATGATAAGGACGTGGCTGTCTGACCTACGACATGCTTATATACTGTCTATAAACTGTGTGTATATACAGTGGTTTGCAAAAGCATTCACCCCCTTGTTTTTTTTTTTTTTTAAACCTATTTTATTATATTACATCCTGAGTTGAATAACTAAAAATTGTCATGTGCATATGTATTCACCCCTTTTGCTATGAAGCCCCTAAAAATTTCTGGTGCAAGCAATTCCCTTCATAAGTCCCATGCTTAGTGACAGGACGTCCCCCTGTGTGCAATCTAAGGGTACCATTACACCTAGCGATGCACCAGCGATCCCGACCAGCAATATGACGCAGTCAGGATCGCTGGTGCATCGCTAAGTGGTCGCTAGTGAGCCGCCACACAGGCAGATCTCACCAGCGACATAGCAGCGGTCGGGGGTCGCTACTTACCTGTCAGACACGACGATCCTGCGTCCTCCCGCCCGCCTACACGCGTCGCTAGTCGGCTCCACAGGAAGCGCCGCAGGAAGTGACTGAAGAGGAATGGTCCAGGAGCTTCTCGCGCGATCAGCGATAACCAGTGGGGGAGCCGGTCGGAGGTAAGTATCACATGCAGCGATATCGCTAGTAATATCGCTGTAACGTCACAAAATTGGTGACTTTACAGCGATATTGCTAGCGATATCGCAGTGTGTAATGGGGGCTTAAGTGTCACTTGGTCTGTCAGTATATACACTTTACCTTATCTGAATGGCCACAGAGGCTGCCACACTATTAAGCAAGAGGCACCACTAACCAAACACCATCATGAAGACCAAGGAGATCTCCAAACAAGTTAGGGTTAAGACCAAGTTCATACTGCGTTAGGCAGCCCGTTCAACGCATAGTGTCGACGGGCTGCGTTAACACTATATACCATAACGCGATCGCGTTATGCTATATCGCTAGCGCAGATGCTTCATCTGCGCTAGCGGTGACGGACCCTCGGACGCTGCAGCCCGCGTTCGAGGCTCTGTCACTGAACGAAGGCACATCGCTAGCGCATTCCGATTATGGCATGCGTCTCGATGCGCTCGATAATGGGGGTTAATGGCTGCGTTAACGGACTGCCATAACGCAGTGTGACCCCGGCCTAAAGCCCCCGTTACACACTGCGATATCGCTAGCAATATCGCTGTAAAGTCACCGATTTTGTGACGTTACAGCAATATTGCTAGCGATATCGCTGCATGTGATACTTACCGCCGACCTGCTCCCCCGCTGGTTATCGCTGGTCGCGCGGGAAGCTGCTGGACCATTCCTCGTCGTCCACTTCCTGTGGCGCTTCCTGCTGTGAGGACGAGCGACACGTGGAGCCGGGCGGGAGGACGCAGGATCGCCTGGTGTGACAGGTAAGTAGCGATCCCCGTCCCCAGCGATGTCGCTGGTGAGATCTGCCTATGTGGCAGCTCACTAGCGACCACTTAGCAATGTACCAGCGATCCTGACCGCGTCATATCGCTGGTCGGGATCGCTGGTACATCGCTAAGTGTGACAGTACCTTAACGGTACCCTAAGAGGAAACGTGTAAATGTTCTGGAGTGACCTTGTCAAAGCCCAGATCTTAATCCATTTAAGAATCTGTGGTCAGACTTGATGACTGCTGTTCATCAGAGAAAACCATCTAACTTCAAGGAACTGGAGCAGTTTTGCCTTGAGGAATGAGCAAAAGTCCCAGTGGCAAGATGTGGAAAGCTCATAGAGACTTATCCAAAGCGACTTACAGCTGTAAGTACCGACTTTAGTGGGATGAATAGTTATGCACACTGAAGTTTTCAGTTATTTTGTCCTGTTTGTTTCACAGTGAAAAGAAAACAAAAAAATTCACAGTTGTAGGCATGTTGTCTACAGGAACTGATGCAAATGCTAAAAAAACAACAAAAAAGCGTGAAATTCCAGGTTGTGAGATAGCAAAACATGAAAAATGCCAAGAGGGTGTAAGTGAGTAGTGGTGGGAGGTCAGAATACTTTTGCAAGCCACTGTCTATGCACATATACTTTAGAGCTTGTGAAATGTTGGTTGTACTGCCTATTATGTGTGTTTTATTTTTGTTTTCTCCATGTGAGCAGTCTGCAAGTTTAAGTCTCACCGACGCTGCGCAGTGAGGGCCACAAATAACTGCAAATGGACCACCTTGGCTTCTATTGGAAAGGACATTATTGAGGATGAGGATGGGGTGAGTATTATTTGCGGTCAGTAGAAGCCATGTTATTTCAAAACTCCCACAGAAGTGAAGGCAGAGAGCTGTGCCTGCACGGTCACCTCTCCACTCACAAGGGGCGAGTCCGGGCCCCGCTCTCAGGATAGATCATGTCCCAGAAGGCGGTCGGTAGCTATCAATCTGATATCTCCTCTTACACAGGACAGCGATCATCAGTCCGATAAAGAATTGTTCCCATCATTACACAGTGTAAATCGGCACAGCGATCAATCGGCAAAGTGCTGGTTTGGCAATGATCACATTTTTTATGTGACCCTAAAAATATTGCTGGTCAGCCATAGCTCCCCATCCCCCACTGCTCTCTTGTTTACATGGCATTTGTCACCAAGATTATTGAACACCGCATGGAACAAACAATCGCTCATTCCAAACTCACCTGGTATTGTGCTAAGCTCTTACTATAGGTAGTTTATCTGCTTGTGAGGAAGGACCCATATATGCATCTTCAATTGGAATCTTTCTCCGGATCTTTGCTACCTCATCTGAAAGCAGCATAATGTAGGAAAAGAGACCCTGATCTGATTCCAGTGATGTGTCACTTAGTTTACTGGGTGCAGCCGTTGTGATACAGTCAGAAATTTTAGAAGCAGCATGAAGAAGAGCTCAAAAATCTAATCCCAACCCCACCACAGCTTTCTGTGTACATTATCTATTGACATTGTGCTGCTAATCATCGCTGGTGGTGTAGCTGGACTACTTGGCCCCCAAGCTGTAGTCCCGCAGTGATAATCTCCTGCTGATAAAACACTCATTGTATTGAAACAACTGCACACAGCCTAATAAGTGACACATCACTGAAACCAGTGTCTCAGCCCCTACTTCATGCTGCTCTCAGATTACTTACCAAAAACCTTCTGACAGATTCCTTTTATGACTGACAGGAGTTCCATATTATAGGGTAGTGAAGCATTATACAGTGTAAGAAATGACGCCTTGATTTTTACAGGAGAAAACTACAGGACTCTTAGTAAAGGATTAATACTTCAAATGTGATGAAATAGGGGCGCACTACTATCAATAGATTAGAATAATTTATGAATGGCGTGCAAAACCTAGTCTGTAGAACAGTACTGAAACAGGGTAGAGAGAAAAACCTTTATTACACCTCAAACCAAACAAACAGTAAAACCAATTAAAAACAATACGTGATGGTAAACCAGCAACTCGTATAAACAGTCAATATGTGGAAATCCACCCTAAATAGCAGTTTTTGTAGGCTAGTGAAGAAAACACGTGGACACCTATATGGCTCATATGATGTACTAGATGGTGGCCCGATTCTAACGCATCGGGTATTCTACAATATGGCCAATTCGCATGAATATTACTCCTTATCCCAAATGAAGCGAACCACAATTATATTAAAAACATGTAACTTTATTAAACAAAATAAAGACATTTAAAATTGGCTACGTATTCATTGTTTCCTGATAACATACCCCAAAAGGGGAAAAAAAACAGCAGACAATAACAATGGAGGTTCTTTTGGATATGCGTATGGATTAGAAGCTCCATTGTTATTGTCTGCTGTTTTTTTCCCCTTTTGGGGTATGTTATCAGGAAACAATGAATATGTAGCCAATTTTAAATGTCTGTATTTTGTTTAATAAAGTTACACGTTTTTAATATAATTGTGGTTCGCTTCATTTTGGAGAAAAAGGAGTAATCTTTTTTGTCCGCTAGTGTGGATTTTTACTATTGATGCTGCCTATGCAGCATCAATAGTAAAAGATAGAATGTAAAAAAGAATAAAAAAAAAGGTTATTCTCACCTTCCAACGGCCCCCGGACTCTTTCCTTCCTCTCCACGTGCCCGGCATCTCCCGTTCCCAGTAATGCTTAGCGCGAAGGATCGGAGATGACGTCACTCTCACGAGAGCGCAACGTCATCCGCGGTCTTTCGCGCAAAGCATTACTGGGAGCTGGAAATGCCGAGCGCGTGGTAGGAGGAAACAAAGAGTCTGGGGGCCGTCGGAAAGTGAGTATATCACTATTTTTTATTTTAATTCTATTTTTGACAGGTTTATGGTACCCAGGGTCCGGAGGAGTCTCCTCTCCTCCGGACCTTGGGTACCGGCTAGCGCCGGTCATCTCCCAACGGTAGCGGTGGCGTGCGTCCTTCAAATTCTGGACTGCGCCTGTCGCTAATTGGCCGCTGCCGCCTGGCCGCGACCAATCAGAGACGCGGGATTTCTGTTACAGACAGACAGACAGCATAAAGTAACTTCCCCTGACGAAGCTGCCAAGCTCAGCGATACGCATGGGGCTTTATCCCCACACCCCCTCTTCCTTCCAACAGTTGCGCATCCATATGGCTTTATTATAAGCCTTCAGAACCGGCATTGTGACTGGGTTTGTCTGCATTCCTCTTGGGCTATTATGCCTTTTATGTTTCACTTGGATCAGATCGCCATTTATCAGGTCGTATGGTTATTTTCTCCTCGTGATTATCAGGTCTACTCCAGCTTCTTATAGACTCCAGTGACTCACTTTATGCTGATTGTACACATAGAGGGACTAGGTCCATTTTCACACACAGTTGACTTCAGCTATGGAGCTTGAGACCTATAGTATTTTCATGCGGCTTTATATTTCTCTATTACAGTTCCAGGCTTTGCATATTTGAGGGCTAATTACATGTGGTTGTTCATTTTGCTAATCATTGCCAGGTCTGCGCAATTGATGAGATACAACATTTGCTTATAGCAGCCATTGTTATCATATTGATTGTATCATATAATTGTTCATGCATGTATTACATCATATGAGCCATCTAGGTGTCCACGTGTTTTCTTCATTAGCCTGCAAAAACTGCTATTTAGGGTGGATTTCCACATATTGACTGTTTATAGGGGGGTGCTGGTTTACCATCACGTATTGTTTTTAATTGTTTTTAATGTTTGTTTGGTTTGAGGTGTAATAAAGGTTTTTTCATTTTTTACTTGTGGTTGTGCATACCATATTTTAGTCTAATCTTTTTCTCTACCCTGTTTAAGGATTAATGCTTGTACATCTTCAGGTTTCTTGATAAATTATGGCCACTCTTGGGGTAATTCATAGTTCTCCTCCCTCTATTCAGAATGCAGAGTATATAGTACATGGATATAATGGCTGTTGTAATGTCTTTTACGTTATTAATGATCATGCTTCTCGCATTCCCGTAGGTATCCATGCCACATCAATGGCTTGAAGGCAATTTACCGGTTAGTGCAAAATGCACTGTGTGTGAGAAGACGTGTGGCAGTGTGCTCCGTCTGCAAGACTGGCAATGCCTCTGGTGCAAGGCAGCGGTAAGTCTTTCTCTACATAGGACCGGATATCTTTATTTACTTCCGTTGTAAGTTTCTATGGGATAAAATCCCAGTACAAGGAAGGATTGTGCTATATTGTGTTCTGTTGTTGTGTATACAGCTCCCTTAAGGGGGTTTTACACATAGCGATATCGCTAGCGATATCGCTATAACGTCACCAATTTTGTGACGTTACAGCGATATTGCTAGCGATATCGCTATGTGTGATACTTACCTCCGACCGGCTCCCCCGCTGTCCATCGCTGATCGTGCGATAATGTCCGGCTCCATTTCTCGTCGTCAGCTTCCTGCTGAGGCTTCCTGCTGTGACGACGAGCGACGCGTGGAGGCGGGCGGGAGGATGTCAGGATCGCTGTGTGTGAAAGGTGAGTATCGTGCGCTGCGTCGCTGCTGCATCGCTGTGAGATCTGCCTGTGTGACAGCTCACTAGCGATCATTTAGCGATGCACCAGCGATCCTGACCGGGTCAGTTCGCTGGTCGGATCGCTGGTGCATCGCTAAATGTAAACGGCCCTTTATACATTAGGGCAGAGACAGACTGCCGTATTTCTTGGGCGAGAATCGCATCGTAAACCTCATACTGGCTGTCGGCTCTCCTGACCTGAGCTTGACAGCTGCATAATAATCCATCACGCTGTCTTGGTCAGGAGAGGTGCTGGCCAGTCCGTGTAGTGCGATGCGATTCTCACACACGTTATACGGCAGTCTGATTCTGCCCTTAGACTAGTATCGGCCGACATGGGGGAATCGGAGAAGATGTAAATTGGGCATGTCCAATTTTGGACTGCAAATCGCTTTGTCCTCCCAGAGATAAGCCACCTGCAGGGATGTTTGACAACAGTTTTCTCATAGAGAACATAGGAGCGATTGGCCAAACGAGCTCTCCTCTGTATGGGAGAGGCGGCCAAGATGGCTGTCGTGTGAATGATTGGCCCACAGCATACTTCATGTGACAGCCATCTAGTGTGTATGGGAACCTTATCACTAATGTCTCTTTTTAAAGCCCTAGTTTTTTTGCCATATTTGATGATGTCACAGGTGATGGTTTGGCAGGCAGTGACATCACAGGTGTACCAACCCTCTAAATTGATCACTGGAATCTACAGATACACAGGCAAAGTAGTTCTGGGGTTAAGAATGGCCGATGCCGGAGCTGTGGTGCATCGTCTGAGTGGTGATGCTGCCAGCTCAGCTTCAGGAAGAGCATCATTGTCTTGCTGTTGGCTCTGCTCATGACATGACTAAGGATATAGGATATAGGTCAGTTGTTCACATGTTAATTCCGAAATCCTAAACGCGGTGACCGCATAAGAGGCACTGTTATAACTTACCTGACGTGTCCCCTTTACAGCTCCAACGCTGTGGGTGGTGTCACAGTTAGGAGCATGATGGGTGGTGAGGTCACAGGAGTACCAGCCCTATAAATTTAGCTTATAGACAGCAGTCAGAAACCAGCTGAATCTGTATTATATCTGTGAGTCTCTTGTTTTTTTATGTAAACAAAGTAAAATAAAAGTACATCCACAGCTGCCGTCTTTTATACATACCTTCTCAGGTGACAAGATTATATTTTTTTCGTGTTTGCATTGCATCACACCATCATTTGCTTACATTTTAACCCACTTTTCCACCTTTTAACTCTTCCTAGTCAGTAGATTTGGTTCCCATTTGATCACTTTTGTACTTTGATAAAGGCAAATTAATTTAGATCATGGGCTTATTTTCTTCAATGGCTTTTGAGCCGCTAAGTAAATGGAACTATCAAACAGAAGACAGTCAGACATGTGGATCATAAGCTTACTTAAAATTAATTACTTAAAAAATATATACACTCACTGGCCACTTTATTAGGTACACCTGTCCAACTGTGTGTTAAGACTTAATTTCTAATCAGCCAATCACATGGCGGCAACTCAGTGCATTTAGGCATGTAGACATGGTCAAGACAATCTCCTGCAGTTCAAACCGAGCATCAGTATGGGGAAGAAAGGTGATTTGAGTGCCTTTGAACGTGGCATGATTGTTGGTGCCAGAAGGGCTGGTCTGAGAATTTCAGAAACTGCTGATCTACTGGGATTTTCACGCACAACCATCTCTAGGGTTTACAGAGAATGGTCCGAAAAAGAAAAAAAATCCAGTGAGCGGCAGTTCTGTGGCCGGAAATGCCATGTTGATGCCAGAGGTCAGAGGAGAATGGGCAGACTGGTTCGAGCTGATAGAAAGGCAACAGTGACTCAAATTGCCACCCGTTACAACCAAGGTAGGCAGAAGAGCATCTCTGAACGCACAGTGCGTCGAACTTTGAGGCAGATGGGCTACAGCAGCAGAAGACCACACTGGGTACCACTCCTCTCAGCTAAGAACAGGAAACTGAGGCTACAATTTGCACAAGCTCATCGAAATTGGACAGTAGAAGATTGGAAAAACGTTGCCTGGTCTGATGAGTCTCGATTTCTGCTGCGACATTCGGATGGTAGGGTCAGAATTTGGCGTAAACAACATGAAAGCATGGATCCATCCTGCCTTGTATCAACGGTTCAGGCTGGTGGTGGTGGTGTCATGGTGTGGGGAATTTTTTCTGGGCACTCTTTGGGCCCCTTGGTACCAATTGAGCATCGTTGCAACGCCACAGCCTACCTGAGTATTGTTGCTGACCATGTCCATACCTTTATGACCACAATGTACCCAACATCTGATGGCTACTTTCAGCAGGATAATGCGCCATGTCATAAAGCTCGAATCATCTCAGATTGGTTTCTTGAACATGACAATGAGTTTACTGTACTCAAATGGCCTCCTCAGTCACCAGATCTCAATCCAATAGAGCATCTTTGGGATGTGGTGGAACGGGAGATTCGCATCAGGGATGTGCAGCCGACAAATCTGCGCCAACTGTGTGATGCCATCATGTCAATATGGTCCAAAATCTCTGAGGAATGCTTCCAGCATCTTGTTGAATCTCTGCCACGAAGAATTGAGGCAGTTCTGAAGGCAAAAGGGGGTCCAACCCCTTACTAGCATGGTGTACCTAATAAAGTGGCCAGTGAGTGTATATTCCCAGGTCCCCAATGACTTATTGATCATTGGGGGGGGGTGCTGCTTATGAACCCCTGAACTTGGGTGATAATATCAGAGGAAGTGTTCATTGCCTGCTGTGTAAGGAGCTTTAACATGCCCCTTTAGTCACATTTAAAGAGGATGTTTCGCTAGTCTGAGCATACTAAATTGTCCACATTATGGAATAGTGGCTGCAGAGCTGAGTATAACATAGTTTTTTTTTTTTTTTCCTCTCTGATGTGGAGATATTAACTTGTAAAGTTTGGGTTATAATTTATGGACTCTGGAGATTTACCAGAGATTTCTCACTGGGGGCATGTACTCTTGTTGAGGTAGGGCTAAATTAACCCTTCACGGTTGAGCCAGTGATTTCCAAATTAATTTACAGGGCGTTGCTAGCAACTGGGAATGACCACACGGAGACGGGGGTCTCTGTACGGGAGGATCGAGGCAGATCACTGAGCCCCTTTACTGAATCTCACATTACATAGCATTCTGCTTAATTATGCAAAGTATACAGCTACCAATAGAATCGTAATACATTTAAGCCAATAGTATTGCAAGAAAATCAGAATATGTCCCCAGCTGCATTACGTAGAATATAGAACAATAGAACATTCTTTTAGGGTCTCATCTCATATCTCATATCTTGTACAAGCTAGAACAGTCTGGTTTCATAACAGCCGTGAACTTTCATCTAGTTAAGTTACAAAATTTAACTCGTAAACAACAAAATGGCATTGCAAGCACAAAAATGGATCCCGAAGAACAAGATGTCCTGTACATCTGAATACTGTACTTCACAATTCCCCCCTAGATAAATTTTGATAACACATATGCAGCATCAGAGGTGCTATCCCAAGCCATAAGCTCGAGGGGTACTGGTCTTCACATGACTGATGCCGTGTTATCAGTCATGGCTGTCGCGGCGCACCCGTCCCCCCTATATACTACAATTTACGAATAACAATTTTTGATGACGGTGATGGGGATCTTTTGTAGGTAGCCATGTGCTTGGCTTCAACATCTTCATCAAGTAGCCTTTTGAGATCGGTGCAGAGAAGAGCAGGGGCAACGACGCCTTTGGTATCATCATTAGCTGTCTTAGTGCAGAATTTCCTAATACATACAGAAATACACCAAAGAACAAGTTTTAGTATCACATATACAACAAGGATACAGGCAGCAATGTGCAACAAGCTTTATAAGATCCCAGCTATCCAGCCCCCAATTCCCTTAAATCAATTGGCTGGATTGAGAAAGGAGAAGGTGTCTGACCACCAACTGTCCTTATTACGATCATTGTCTTTATCGTATTAATCTCTGAGTTATTGAATATCTTCTGACTTTAACTTTTATCTTCTACCAATAATAATAATAATATGAAAAATGCGGAAAACCAAAACATTATGTCCCTTTCATTTGCTATTGGTTTGTTGGGTGATGAGGAGAACTTGATAGAGACCGTCATACAAGGGTTCTAGTCCGTGCTTCCTGACATGCCTCTTCACGACTACCAAATCACCAGGCTTCAGGTTATGACAAGTGTCGGTTTCTGCTGAATCTGGAAAAGAAGAGGAAACTAGAACATGGGTGTTAGCAAGATTTTTACTAAGCTGAATAACTCATTGAACAGCACTGTCAGTCTCTTCTGATAACTGCTGAAGCTGGAAATTTGCAACTGGGGGCCTAGCACCAAACAATATCTCATATGGGGACAGGCCATATTTTACAATAGGGGTAGTACGGATATGGTAGAGTACAATGGGTAGGAGCTCTGGCCATGGAGCCGTAGTCTCCTGCATCATTTTGGTCAATTGTCCCTTCAGTGTGCCGTTTAACCTCTCAACTTTCCCACTGGATTGTGGGTGGTACGGAGTATGGAGGGCTACAGTGGATCCAAGCATTGTCAGAACTTCTTGGTACACATGAGAAGAAAAGGCTGGACCTTGGTCACTTTCAACAACTTCTGGAACCCCATATCTGCATATGACTTCCATCACCAGTTTCTTTGCTGTGGTTTTTGCAGTCATGTTGGTAACAGGGAATGCTTCCGGCCAACTGGAGAACCGGGGCCCAGTAGAATTTTTGCACCAGTGCGAGGGCCTGATTCTTTCCTCGATGTGTAGGCCCATGTGCCCATATGGCAATAGCAGGGTACATCCGCTTAGGGAGACACACGAGTCGGTCCTTTTTCCAGAGACCATTATTCATACGTGCCCCATCAGTCTTCCATTGCTTCACCTCTTCCTTTGGAGACATTCTCTGCATCGTCATTAAGCGGTCTCGCAGGGTCCGACAGAAAACTTCAGTCTGTTGTAGATCATCAGGTTCTTGTAGGGTCAATGCTTCTTGTAACTGTTTACACTGAGAGCGTGTGGTCACCATAGTTGGTTCAACGGGTAAGAGAGCGGCGGCTTTTGCTTGCATATCCGCAAATGCGTTGCCAACAGTCTGTGGGCTGTTCCTAGGACCGTGCGCCCTAACTTTGATAATGGCCACCTGAGTAGGTAATTTGATCGAGTCCATGAGGGTTTTAACAGCTTCAGCATTTTTCACTGGGGTTCCGGCAGTAGTAATAAACCCTCGATTGGCCCATAGAGCCCCAAAATCGTGAGCAATACCAAATGCATACCGTGAGTCCGTGTATATATTAGCCCATCTGTTCTTGGCCAAAGTACATGCAGTAGACAGAGCCTGGAGTTCTGCTTCTTGTGCTGACTGTGAGGACGGGAGCGCAGCTGCGTGCACTACAATGTCCTCTGTGGTAGCAGCATATCCCGTGTGGAATCTACCAAACTCGTCAGCATATCTTGATCCATCCGTGTATAACACCAGATCAGGACTTGGGAGTGGGTTCTCACTGACATTTGATGGAGTAGCTGTTTCTTCAGTCAGAAGTTGGGAACAATCATATTGGAGGTAATCCTCATCACTGCCATCTTTCCTTATAGTTCATTATACCGTCTTTCAAGGCGTTGTGAAGGGGTTACATTATGCAGGATGCATCCGGTATCCACTGACGACAGTAGGTACATAGTCCAAGAAAACACTGGAGTTCAGTTTCATCTTTTGGGAAAGGAAGGGAGCTGACAGCTATTTTTCTTTCTTCTGCGAGGTGTCTGGCACCCTGAAGGAGACAGTGACCCAAGAATATCACTTGACCAAGGCAGAACTGAAGTCTCGAGGCCGAAACCCGACAGTTCAGTGCTGCCAGATACTTAAGGAGGCTAACAATGGCAGAAATGGCTAAAGACACCTGCTCATATTTTTTTTTTTTTTGCAAACTGGTTGGGACTGTTTTGGGCCCCTTGTGGCATAACTGTCCATATTAACTGTCGTCTCTGAAAAGTGAATACAAATAGAAACTGGCAATCTGGGTAAAACGGAATGCTAAAGAAGGCATTGGTAAGATAAATAGCTGTAAACCAAGCAGCATCCTGGGGTATTTGGGACAAAAGAGTATGAGGATTAGGCACCAGGTTTGAGAAACACTTTTACTGGTTCTACGGGCATTTTCCCTATATCATTTGCCCATTTTTTTTACCAGATTTTAGATAGTATCTCTGAGAGTTATGGGGTGAGTCATTGATCCTCAGGCAATATTGGGGGTGGATCTGAGCCTATCAGGGCCATCATAACTGTGGGAAGGGCATGCAAAATACAGATTTATCTTCACTGTCTTCATCTACATAGGGATTTTATAATCTAAGAACCATCTGACCATCATCTTGGTATTCCAGAGCGGAACTGTGATAATAAATCTGCCCCTAGTAAATTTACTTGACATGTGGGAGAGATTACGAACTGAACAGTAACCTTGGGAAAAGGTCCCACAGAAATAGGGTTTATGAAAGAATATTAATTGGGTCTACCATCTACTCCGATTAAAATAGCAGGGGAATGACAATCTCTGAAAATGTTCGAGTCTGGCACAGTGCCAGCATTAGCAGGGAGGGGCTGAGGAATAAGGTTCTCAGTAGCTGAAGACTGGGGGGGGCAGAGTTTGCTGTGTGGGATGAAGGGCACACTGATACTGATAAGGGACTGTGAACTCGCAGCCTCGCTGGGCACAATGGTGGGGGCTGGAGCAGCTGCTGGCTGCTAGCTTGCTTTTGTTTTTTTTTCTCTGTACGCTGAACAGACGGGTTAAATTCTTCTGAAAACTTTTTTTTTTTTTTTTTTTTTTTTAGCGGGGACTGAGGCTGGCAGCGGTGGCTCATAAGAGATTCTGTGAGCGTTTAACAAAGAAAAGGTGGGGGCTGCGACTCTCTGTCTCCTTGTACAATTGTCATCTAGCAGGGAGACCTCTTCTTTCAAATCATCACTTTTAACTATTCGTCTGCCTGACACATTGTCTGGATCTTAGTTCCTTCTTTAATCAATCACATTCTCACACCACAGTCACTTGCTTGAACCACAAACAATCCCGTCCTTGCCATAATAATAGACAATTTTTCCTTCTTCAACATAGCAGTAACAGAAACAATCAGAATTCACTTCCTCTGTTCTTCCTAACACCTTCGTCACACAATTCATGTGCCAAGCCACAAAATTCTTCTTTTCCTTCCACAGATTCTTTCATTTCGAGCTAAATATCCGTACTTCAGTTGTGCACAATACTGGAGCGGCCGTCTCAGTCTGTTCCACAGGGTCAATAATCCCCCTCTGGGATTGCCCAAAATTCGCGGTACTCAGTGAAAGGAGTAGGGCGTCTCAGACTATCCCTCCGGACACCTCTGGTTATATATATATATATATATATATATATATATATATACCTGAGTTACGTATCCTACCCATCTTCGATCACATGACCACGCCTGACTACTAACAGTGAATTCAGGATTTCAGGATATTTTGACTATAAAGAGAGTCACAATCACTGGCCAATCCGGGGTGTCCGTCCCTTATGAGGTACGGTTCGAGCACTGGGCCCCCAACGGGACTACACCTCTATATGATTCCACCCATGAATCACCCCACCACGGGGACAAACCTCAGATCCTCTTTGCAGCAACAAGCACAGGAAAACCACACCAACGGCCAGTCTGAACAGTATAACTGCCAACTTACCGGGGCTGTGGGGGGTGATCAGTCCCAATTTTCCAACACCTGTGTCCGCTCCGAGGGTCCTTTGTCTTGTTGTCCTCCGGGGGCAGAGGCGTCCCTATTCGGGGGCCCCACGTTTGGGCGCCAAGCTGTTGAGGTATGGGGTAAATTAACCCTTCACGGTTGAGCCAGTGATTTCCAAATTAATTTACAGGGCGTTGCTAGCAACTGGGAATGACCACACGGAGACGGGGGTCTCTGTACGGGAGGATCGAGGCAGATCACTGAGCCCCTTTACTGAATCTCACATTACATAGCATTCTGCTTAATTATGCAAAGTATACAGCTACCAATAGAATCGTAATACATTTAAGCCAATAGTATTGCAAGAAAATCAGAATATGTCCCCAGCTGCATGACGTAGAATATAGAACAATAGCACATTCTTTTAGAGTCTCATCTCATATCTCATATCTTGTACAAGCTAGAACAGTCTGGTTTCATAACAGCCGTGAACTTTCATCTAGTTAAGTTACAAAATTTAACTCGTAAACAACAAAATGGCGTTGCAAGCACAAAAATGGATCCCGAAGAACAAGATGTCTTGTACATCTGAATACTGTACTTCACACTCTTTCCCCTGCATGCAGCTGACCAATCATAAGCAGTCAGCAACTTGCTGGGGGAAAAAACATGCCCCCAATAACTTATAACAGGCTAACTTCTGTATGAGACATGTAATAACAGACAGTCTGCTCTCACTGAACTTGATGAAGGGCTGTGTGTGACTACAAATTGCTCGGAGCAGGGCAGAGGCATTACTAACACTTCTTTGCTTTCATCTCATGGCAGCCAGTGTGTGGGGATGAGGATTAAGCATAGCTAACCCTAACAGTGCTGTGAGAGGAGAGCTGCTAGAAGTGTTTGAATGAGGCAGAGCTCTGCTGTACTGCCCCTCCCCCACATTTCACTGATGTGAGATGAAAACTTAAACATGTTACTAATGACACTTATCTTTGCTCCGGACGCTTTGTAATCACACACAGCTCTGCATTCAGATCAGTGCAAAGATCAGACTGTCATTACAAGTCTGACACTGATTAGCCTGCTCTAACCTATTGTGGGAGGCAAACTCTTTTTTCCCCACTATGCTGCTGACTGCTTATGATTGGTCAACCTTTTGCAGGTGCAGAAGTTCACCCCCCCAGAGAAGAAGCTCGGGTAATGCCCTATGTAATTAAAATGAATTATAGCCTAAACTTTACAAGCTCATATTTCCCCAACAGGGAGGAGAAATTAAAAAAATGAAGAAAACATTTTACCCAGATCTGCAGCCACTATTCCATGAGGTGGCCAATTTAACATGCACAAATTTGTGAAAGACCCACTTTAATAATAAGTTGTCCTACAAATACCACATTGATATTTGAAATTACTTATAAGATGACTAAACTGAAAACTTCAGTATATAAAAAAGATGGCAGAGACCGTGTGCAGGTGCAGTCTCGTGTTGGCTGCGGTGCCAAATGCATGTTCTATCCAGGCCCAGGAGCAAAGTAACATTGTGTACACAGCTAATCCTCTACATGGCCAGCCTGTACATTGCAAAGGAACACTCCTGACTTAAGTAAAGCAAGATTCTGAAAAATGAATTGTTCTCAGACTTATTAATGTTTTAATTGTAGCAACATTATATTACCAATTAAAAATTATATGCACAGCTCCTTATAAAAGGTTTGTGTCTCATGCTCTTAAATGGGTTATATTGCAATTTGACTTGTGTTAAAAATTCTCTCCGTGCTCAAGAATGGTGGGGTTTTTACTTTTGTAATGTCGGGCTCATTGCCTAGGCTACCAGCCACCTTGTAGTGTGATAGTGGCCAGTTGCCTAGGCAGGTTGTATACTTTACAGCCTGCTTTCGCCACTTGAATGCTTTCTGGATCGCTGTATCCAACGCACCTCAGTCCCCCTATGCTGCAAACTCAAAGCTGCCTCTGCCAGCAGCTGGGGAGAGTGCACAGTCCGGAGCAGCGGCATAACCTTGTCGCTCCACCAAACAGTCAATCTCCCAGAGTGCACCGCCCTACAGAAAAGCAAGAATCCGGGAGGCAGAAGATCGGTGAGCTCCAGAAGATAGGACAATAGAACAGTCCTTTAATAGAGAAACACAGTCTTAGGTAAGGTCATGGTTCTGACCTCTGTTTGCTGATGAGGGCCTGTGGCTACATTCAGTGTATGCACTGCATATCCCAACACATACACCAAACGAGGTTGGAACTGTGAACAGAGCCCAAGACAAGTAGAATTTTCTTTTGTGGCTTGTGCTCTTTGTTAGATGTGTATAATGCATGGTGCTGTGTGAGATTGCATACAATTGTAGATTATTCTTGACGGTGTCATCAGGGAAATTTCAGATAGTTTAAAGGGGCTGTCCGTTTTTGTAGAAAATATATATTTTTTTCATACTATGCATGTATTCAGGGCTAAAAATAAATGTTGCAATTGGGTTTCATCAAAAATGTTGCACCGTTCGGATTTTACAGGTGCTTTGTTGCCCTGCATATTAAACTTTGACATGGTGTGTGGTCATGAATCAACTGAGAGGGGCTCAGAAAAAGACAGATAAGAGTTAGAGCTGATTGACGGACTCTTGGGTAAGTCATTCTGCAGCCAGCAATAGACAGTGTACGGCCAGGGTCACAGAAGCGAGAAAATTGGGCCAATTATGCTAATGACGCTCTGATCAAACGCTCATCAAAGTTTGATCCAAGTGTCGCTTTAAGACCCCGTTACACATATCAATGTCCCAGCGATCCCACCAACGATCCGACATGGATGGGATCGCTGGGACATAGTTAGCTGATCGCTGGTGAGCTGTCACATAGACAGACCCACCAGCGATCAGGACCAGCGAGCACGCTGGTATCCAAGGTAAACAGCAGGTATCTAAGAGCCGCGCGGCTCTTAGATACCCGCTGTTTACATTGGAAACCAGCTCCCAGCGTCGCTGATCGTTGGTCTCTCGCTGTCACACGCAGCGATGCGCGCTGGCCAGCGGGAGACCAACTATCAAAAAATGGCCCAGGACGTTCGAGTGCGATCAGCGATACCTGGCAGGGGGTCGATCGCTGATACATGTCACACACAGCGATGTCGCTGGCGAGATCGCTGTGGCGTCACAAAATTAGTGATCTCGCTGGCGATCTCGCTGTGTGTGACGGGGCCTTTAGTGTGAGAGAATCGCAGCACAGGTGCTGGGAAGATGGATAACAACATTTCTCCATGTTCTCCATTGACTGACTTGAATGAGCAAGTGCGATACGATCATCAGTTTTACTCTGCCATGAAGTGACAAGGGATTGTTGGTGCCTACCCGATCCCTCAAACTAGGAGTGCCCTACGCTATCCCTCTCCCCTGGGTTATCCCGGATGGTCGAGATGCTGGGGTCTTGTACCTTGCTATGCTGCTATCTTACCCTTATCTGTTCCATCCCCCACTAAGGGATGTATGAGGCTGAAGTGTAAAGGCAAATATATTAACCAGACAGGGATAAGAGGAAACTACAATCATACAGATAGTCTCTCAAAACAACAGAGTGGGAAACGGGAGGAATAGGAAGGAAGAAACCAAATGGGAGAGGATAAGGATAAACGTGGAAACCAATTCCACGCAGCAATCTCCTGAAAAACTCTCCAGCCACCTACTCCAAACACTGAACTCTCTTCTTCAACTCCAAAACAGGTAGTGGTAGCTATCACTGGCAAGATCAGAAGCAAGGAGGAAGGTTCTTTTACCTGCTGGGAGTAACATACTCAGAACAGCTGGTACCACCAAGGACAGAGAACTCCAGAAGGCCAACTAAGCAGTTTACCCCTTGCAGCACCAGAGCAAAGAAAGCCAGAACTGCTAATAGGATGGTGACACCGTTCTACCTACCACAGGTGTGTGTCACCAGACGCTGCGATCGTCTGACCCCACTCTGTTGCAGTATCCCAGTGACACACTCGCAGCATGCTGCATTTGTTTTCTCATGCTGAATCACCATGAGAAAAAAATGTGCTCTGCCTCATTGAATCACATTGATAAAAATTTGGATTGCACTTGTCCGACTATTCGCTCGTGTGAGCGATTCCTAACACAGAGGCTACAGAAGGCAAAGGCAAACGGTGCACAATTTTGCAACAAAACCCAGATGCAAAAATAGTTTTTAGCCCCAATTACATGTATTTAAGCTTAAAGAAAAAATAATATATTGTTCATAACAGTGGACTACTTTTTTTTTTTTTTTGCACTAGACGGATTCACACGTCTGTGCAGTACACTATAAGGTTCTAGCCACAGGGTACAAACAAGATGTCTCCACAGATGTCAGTGAGTCCATACAATGAATGGCCACGCAGCAGAGTTGTGTCCTTTTTATTGAGCTGATGTTTTGCTGTTATTTTCATGTTTCTATGTACTGTAGGTACACTCCTCTTGTAAAGAACTTTTGCCAAAAAGGTGTCCGCTTGGACAGTGCAAAGTGTCAGTAATTCCACCAACGGCCCTCAACAGCATTGACTCCGATGGTATGTGTGTTACACCTCGTACATTGGATTGGAGTTTGTATCTAATATGTCACCGTAAAGCATGCTCTTTGATATTGTCATCTCCAGGGTTCTGGAAGGCCACGTGTCCCCCGTCCTGCACTAGTCCTCTGCTTGTTTTTGTAAATTCAAAGAGTGGAGATAACCAAGGAGTGAAATTCCTGCGACGGTTCAAACAGCTGCTCAACCCGGCTCAAGTGTTTGACCTGATGAATGGAGGGCCTCATCTAGGGTGAGACTGAAGCCCCCATACACTTTAGATAGCTATCAGCCCCACGATAGTTCAGCCAATCATTCGGGTGAGAGCTATCACCCCTGACTCTCCCATACACAGGAGCAAGGGCTTGCTGTGCCCTGCTTCCTATAAGAGAGCCTCTTCTAGAAATTTCTGGCAGTGGCTTATCTTTTAGAGAATTAAAGCAATAGCCGTCTGAAATCAGACGTGCCCCATGCTTCTGTCCTCTGACACCATCATTTGGGGGGGTGGAGAGTCGGGGGTCGCTGAACACATTAGACTGCAGCAGGAACCTACTGATATCAGTGTGGTTGACTGACATTAGTCTAATAAGTAACTTTTTAACCCTTTTCTCATACTTTTTTTTTCTACTTTAGATTTTTTTATATATATAAATTAATGTGCTGTTTTTTTTCCCCTTTTAGTTTACGCTTGTTTCAAAAGTTTGACACCTTCAGAATATTGGTGTGTGGCGGTGATGGTAGCGTGGGCTGGGTCCTTTCTGAAATAGATACCCTTAATCTTCATAAACAGGTATGTATACATACAGGGGTTTTCTGAGTCGTGTCATAAAATGCATACATCCAGGAATAATGACAGAAGAAGCTGTTCTGACCGTTTTATTCCCCTGGCTCTCCGGTCCTCTTGATGATCATATCTTTACCTGACTGCAGTAATTTCTTCCTGTGTACCCCATGTTGGCACTGAGGCCAGTGATTGGCTGCAGTGGTCACATGCAGTAAGCAAAATGTAATTACTGTAGTCAAGTAAACAGATGACTGGTGGCAGCTTTATTAAATAGTACACGCAAAACGCCAGTGTCAACGTCTACAGTGATGAGGCGACTCCGGGATGCTGGCCTTCAGGGCAGAGTGGCAAAGAAAAAGCCATATCTGAGACTGGCTAATAAAAGGAAAAGATTAATATGGGCAAAAGAACATGGACATTGGACAGAGGAAGATTGGAAAAAAGTGTTATGGACAGAAGAATCCAAGTTTGAGGTGTTTGGATCACACAGAAGAACATTTGTGAGACGCAGAACAACTGAAAAGATGCTGGAAGAGTGCCTGACGCCATCTGTCAAGCATGGTGGAGGTAATGTGATGGTCTGGGGTTGCTTTGGTGCTGGTAAAGTGGGAGATTTGTACAAGGTAAAAGGGATTTTGAATAAGGAAGGCTATCACTCCATTTTGCAGCGCCATGCCCAACCCTGTGGACAGCGCTTGATTAGAGCCAATTTCATCCTACAACAGGACAATGACCCAAAGCACACCTCCAAATTATGCAAGAACTATTTAGGGAAGAAGCAGGCAGCTGGTATTCTATCTGTAATAGAGTTTCCAGCGCAGTCACCAGATCTCAACCCCATTGAGCTGTTGTGGGAGCAGCTTGACCGTATGGTACGCAAAAAGTGCCCGTCAAGCCAAACCAACTTGTGGGAGGGGCTTCTGGAAGCATGGGGTGAAATGTCTCCAGATTACCTCAGCAAATTAACTGCTAGAATGCCAAAGGTCTGCAATGCTGTAATTGCTGCAAAGGAGCATTCTTTGACGAAAGCAAAGTTTGAAGGAGAAAATTATTATTTCAAATAAAAAACTTTTTTTTTCGAACCTTGTCAATGTCTGGACTAGATTTTAAATTCGTTTGGCAACTCATTTGATTAATAAAAGTATGAGTTTTCATGGAAAGCACAAAATTGTCTATATATATATCCATTCTGTTACTACGAAGAAGAGGCCATGATGACATAGTCCTTATTGTTATTTTTCAGTGCCAGTTAGGAGTCTTGCCATTAGGCACTGGAAATGACTTGGCCCGTGTCCTTGGCTGGGGCTCTGCGTGTGATGATGACACTCAACTCCCCCAGATTCTGGAGAAACTTGAAAGAGCTGGCACTAAAATGCTGGATAGGTGAGTTTGAGGAATTTGTTGTATTGTGTTGTGTTTTTTTTTGTTTTTCTCTTTTGGTTTTCCTTAACAGATTCTCAATCTGTAAGGCATTTATGGGTTTGAATTTTGTAGGTGGAGCATCATGGTGTATGAGACCAAACTTCCAGCTCAGGCCCCCGATCCTTGTACAGCCACAGAGTCCAGTGAGGACTGTGAAGTGAGTGTTCACTGTTGTCCTGTGGTTCTTCTCTGTAGTATGGATTATTCGATCTCTCTTTCATTTACTCTATCCAGGTGCAGCAAATCTTGGGCTATGAAGACTCTGTTGCTGCTCATTTATCACAGATTCTCAGCTCAGACCAGCATTCGGTGGTGATTTCATCAGCCAAGTAAGCGTCACTAAAGAATTGTGATGCCAGATAGTGTCATGTTTAAGAGCTGATAAACTAAGGCAGGCCTTTATAACCGCCACATGCTCAACCATCGGGTACCAATATGAAAGAATATCATCAAAATAAACACAAGACAGCATTAAAGCTGGCCATGCACCTGAGATAACTAACAGGCAAATGCTCTTTCAGCAGACGACTATCTCCCTCTCAACTCCCTCATACACATGAGCACTTTGTTCGGCCAAAAATTCATGTGATTTCAACAGGGCAAAAGGGGTAAGTTGCTGCCAGATGACTCTGGCAGCAGCTTTATCTGTCCTGAAAGAAAAAGATCAGCCGTTGAAATTCTTGTGATCCGATTCTTCTCCCATTATTATCTGTCGATGAGTGGGGGAGCATTGAGAGAACCCCAGACACATTAAATAGTCTGACTGTGGCTCCGAATTTGGCGGGTTTGGCCAACTGTCATCTAATCTGTACGGAAGTTTTAAATTTGGCCAGACTTACACAGTGATTTAAAGTGCACGGAGCCAATTCAGCAAAGCTTTTACGCCAGTAAACTGGCATTAAAATTTTGAAACGCCACACAATGTTTGTGCAAAAATGTGACTTTTGGTGTGTGTTTTTTTTTTTTTTAACTCAGTTTGAATCGACTACGCTGAAATAGGCAGAGCTGGACAGGAGTCAGCACAGAGAGTGGTCGCACCAGCTCATGCAATTCATGAAGAATGCCAGTGTTTGGACTCCAAAAAATGTTTCTGCAGTCACTAACTAGAATAACGTTTCAAGCGAGGCGCAAGGAGACGCACACCACTGAGAAGAAGAGCCAAATTCACTAATTGCAGCTCTCCTCTTTATGAATCTGAAACTCCCATCTCCAGAGAGCCCTTCATTAAGACTGGTGTGCGCTAGGCCAGGCTTAACAATCGGCCCCATAGTCTATGTCACATTCCGCTTGTCCACAACTGGCCTTCAGTTGCACTTCCACAAATGCTAAAATACAGGTTCCCCTAAGGCTGGGTTCACACGTAGTGGAACTCTCGCGGAAATTACCGTGAGAATTCCGAATTCCATTCCGCGGGAAAATTGCATTTTAAATTCCCGTGATTTTCCCACAGAAAAACTAGCATTTTGCAAGCGTAATTAGCTTGCAGAATTGCTAGCGTTTTCCAAGCGATCTGTAGCATCGCTTGGAGAACTGATTGACAGGTTGGTCACACTCGTCAAACATAGTGTTTGACGAGTGTGACCAACTTTTTACTATTGAGGCCGCCTATGCGGTATCAATAGTAAAAGATAGGATGTAAAAAATAATAATAAAAAAAAAAATATATATATTGTTATTCTCACCTTCCGGCGTCCCGCGCAGCCTTCCCGCCTCTCTCCACGCTCCCGGTCCCAGTAGTCCTTTGCGCGAATTACCGCGATGACGTCCGTTCTTGCGGTCATTCGCGATGACGTCGTGCGAATGACTGCGAGACTTCGTGATCCCGCGAGAACGGACGTAATCGCTCGCAAAGGCTTACTGGGACCAGGAGCGTGGAGAGAGGCGGGAAGGCTGCGCGGGATGTCGGAAGGTGAGAATAACAATATATTTTTTTTATTATTATTTTTTACATTCTATCTTTTACTATTGATGCCGCATAGGCAGCCTCAATAGTAAAGTTGGTCACACTCGTCAAACACTGTTTGACGAGTGTGACCAACCTGTCAATCAGTTCTCCAAGCGATGCTACAGATCGCTTGGAAAACACTAGCAATTCTGCAAGCTAATAACGCTTGCAAATGCTAGTTTTTCCGCGGGAATTTAAAATGCGATTTTCCCGCGGAATGGAATTCCGGAATTCTCGCTGTAATTTCTGCGAGAGTTCCGCTACGTGTGAACCCAGCCTTACTGTCAGCTCAACAACTATCTCTCTCGACTTCACCTTACACATGAACGATTTGCTTGGCTGAGCTTTCATATGTTCTCTATAGGGAGATACTGGCAGGGGCGCAAAGGGATCGCGTGAAAAGAAGTCAAAACTCTCTTTAATAAAATTCTTATCTAAAGGTGGGAGACTCCACATGCACAGTAGAAATTGGCAATTTCGATGGCTTTTATCTATTTTGTGTGGGCTCGTAAAGGTGTCAGAAAGTCTGAGTTCACTCTGTGTGACTGCAGGCTGTTGAATCATGACAGTGTGCAACACACTTTTGAGATTCCCCTGTAATCACAGCACCAGTGCACATCACAGCATGTCCACGATTTGCATACTTGTGGTCACATGCTGATTTGATTCTCCTGTGCTTCCCTAAATGTTCTAATGAGACAAGTCAGCATGGACATCAGGTCTGTAAATCGTGTACGTATAGTCACATGACCACACATTCGCACTGTGAATACATCAGAAGCGTGACAATGTGATCATTACACACTGTAAAGATTCAGTAGTCTACAATCACATAGATTGCAAACATTTTTCTTTTTCAGGCCAAAAACCCCTTTAACACATGCAGCTTCCATTTTAACCTGCTGTAACTTGGACTAGATCACTGATATAGTCTTGGCCAAAAGACTTCGTACCAAAGACGTATCACATACTTGCATATCGACCTCTGAAGTGCTTCTCTGTTAGGAGCTATCAGATATGTTCTTGACCATAAAATCTCAGATTCGTCTTTGGTATGAGGTAAATGGGAAAAGCTTTAGCTAGTTCTTTCATAGAAATGGCATTCATGCTATTTATTAACAACGTTATTGTGCTAAACTTATTTGTTCTTTTAGAGTCTTGTGTGAAACGGTAAAAGATTTTGTTGCACGTGTCGGGAAAGCCTATGAGAGAATGACCGAGAGCTGTGAAGAATCGGAAACCATGGCAGGAAAGGTACGTCGTTGTTCTACCATAAGACCTCGTCATCCTATAATGTTACTGACCAGAGAAAGTCGTGTTTGGTGATGAGCCCACATCCTAATCTTGTAGTTTTCCCACACATCGACCAGTCCATCATCTGGGTTTCCATGATCGCTAAAGACATCTTTTTTTTCTGCAGTGCAATCTTCTGAGGGAAAAGCTAGATTCTCTCCTGAACACCTTAAATGAGGAGTCGCAGGCTACATCAGTTCTTTCTCAGCCCCCACCTACAATTAGTGAGGAGGTAGAGGAATCCTCCGAAACCGTGGCCTGCCTGACGGCTATCTCTCCTTCCCCTGGACGACAACTGACTTTTCGACCACGGGAGCAGCTTATGCTAAGAGCCAACAGCCTTAAGAAAGCAATCAGACAGATAATAGAGCAGGCAGAGAAAGGTAAATCAGAAATATCTAGAATCACAACGGGTGGAAATCTGGTACATAGAAGTAATATGTCCATTCTCTATGGAATGTGGTCGAGTAGATCTTGTGTCTATGGTTGAAGTTTATCATTGTGCATCCAGGTCTCTTGTGCTATTTATTTTCGGAGGTTGTCACGTTCACAGTGTTGGATTCTTTCCTTTCAGCTGTTGATGAACAGAATGCGCAGACTCCAAGTAGTGAAGATTTTCTTTTGCCTTTTGCTACTGAGGATGGCAAGGAACACATCATTACAAGTACTGTGATTGTGCATAGCGGGAACGCGTTGCCAAGGATAAGAGGATCGAGTAGAGGTATTTCTTTTACTTTTATGGTTAATGTTTTTTGCCCTATTGCATTATTTCCCTGCCATATTGTGTATAAATATGTGATTCTTCAGATATTGTATTAGTCAGTGCCTGATGAAGAGACCTGAGTAGTTTTGAAAGCTTGCAATTTGTTACCATCTTTTCAGTTAGCCATTAAAAGGTATCAACCACTGAGGACTCTCAAATCTAAATGTTTTTTGCACTGGCTTGTTTAGGGTAATTGAAGCACCACTCCAGTATTTTATTTTTTATTTCACCCCTGGAGTGGTAATGTGTGTTCCCTGACTGTAGTAAAACACCAGTCTCCGTCTTCTGCTGTTCTAAGTGCTGCTTCAGTCCCGTTTTGCAAGTTGCGACCTGCTGGATCGCTTTAGTGTTTGCTGGTTGGACCGGAAGTAACTTCTCAATGCAAGAGCCGGATTGAAGCTCTCATAGATTTATACTGGGAGCTAGTGACCGTTTATCTTTGACTCCTGGTAATTCATGATCTGCGATCACCGGATGGCGGAGCGGTCCCGGGAAGATCAGAAGATGGCGGTTGTTAAGTATTTTACTACAGGCAGGGAACAGACATTCGTGATACCGCTCCAAAGGTTAAATAAAAAAGCAAGCCAAAGTGACGCTTTAAAGGGAATCAGTCAGTATGCTCAATCTTCCTAGGCCGTCTATATGGGCATGTAGGTCATAGGAAGCTGAATAAAATGATTCCTTGATATCTGCGATCTGATGTCTTATTCCAAAGAAATCTACTTTTTTAAAAATATGTAAATGAGCACTTAAGAATATATGGGCCAGACACTGAGAATCTGCCTCCGGAGCTTATAATAAATCATAGACATTAGCAGAGGGAGACATGTAGATCAGAAGAGCAGACTGTCCGTTATTACATGTCTCAGACTGGTAACACCCCTTTCATTTAATATAATCTCTGGAGGCAGATACTTGGTGAGATCTATGTCCGGCTCATAGATCTTAACAGCTCATTTGCATGTAAGAAAAATGTGGATTTCTTTGAAATAAGGCCTCTTTCACACTTCAGTTTTTTACAATCAGTCACAATCCGCCAGGTTTTGAAAAAAACGGATCCTCAATTTTCTTTTGAGGATCCGTTTTTTTCCCCATTGACTTGCATTAATGGCGGATTGTGACGGATTGCTGTCCGTTGCATCCGTCTTTTGTGAGGATCCGGCAAAAGTTGCTGTCCGTCACCATCCTCAAAGATTTCAAAACGGAGCTTGCAACGTTTTTTTCTGTGGCGGATCCTCCAGACACTTATTTAACCCGAAATTCTTTCTGGGTGCCGGACAAAATCAATCTCTCTCTCTCTCTCTCTCTCTCTCACTCTGTCGCCTAATTGGGGGACACAGAACCTTGGGTGTTATGCTGCTGTCCACTAGGAGGCGACACTATGCATAATCTGAAAAAAGATTAACTTTGGCTCCTCCTCTGCAGTATACACCCCTGGACGGCGTCAGCCTTCTCCAGTTTTTGCTTAGTGTCGCAAGGAGGTACACCTTTTTTCTTCCGTTTTTTTCCTTTTTTCACGGAAATACAGATGAAGAAAAGTGGGTCTCCAGCGAGACTCCCGGCATGGCTCCCTCCTCGGTCCCCTATTAGGGGTACCCGGTTGAGGTTGAGGTGGTTTTTTTCCCCATGTCGCTCCCTCCCCAGTCCCTCGGGTCCTGGTTTGAGGTCGAGACCCCCCTCCTTCCCCAACACCCTTAAGGGGTCTGGGTTGAGGTCGAGGCGAGGATGAAGACCCCCTGACGGTGACAGACGCACCCTCCCTAATCCCCCGCAGGGGGTATTAGGTTGAGACGCCTCAGGTAGGGTCGGAGATCAGGCAGCATTCCGCAGCTTCCAGGGACCCCAGGCCGGCTGAGGGATCCTGTGGGGGCCGGGGGAGGGTGCGGACTGGATGGCACAGCAGAAACAGGGCTTTTGCTGCGTCCCTGTCTCTGCAGCAGCAGCGGCTCCATAGCCCTTCAGGGGCCCCCCATACAAAAACCGCTACCCCTGCTACCCCCACCGCTATCCAGTCGACCGTTCTGGGGGGGTCTGGTACAAATCCGCCCCCCCCCCGGACTACCGCGCCGCTCTGGAGCCCTCCTGGGCATCAGGCTTCAAATTTAGACCGCGGCTTCGGCCTAGCTGAAGCCGCCGCCTTTTCCCCGCCCCCCGGCCCGCCCCCCGGATGACCAAAATGACACACTGGAGTGTCATAGAAGGGGCGGATTGAGGCAGAAAGGGCGCGTTTTTACACAGCCCAGCGCGCCCTTTTCAGCTCTCCTCCCCCTCCTCCCTCTCCTCAGAGCCCCGGTGGCCATTTTTTCTGGATGAGATCCAGGAGAGAAGCATCACAGCGGTCTCCGGGGGGCACAGAACTTGGATCTGTCGGCGCTGGACCTAGGGGCACACCGGTGGGGTAAGCTCACAGCTGGGTTCTCATTACTCAGCTGTGAATCTATACTTCCTATAAGGCTTTCTGTGGGTTCCCTCTGCGTAGCCACCCCTGTACGATCCCTTATAGCCAGCCTCTGTGCACTATGCCGGGCTCAAGGAAGAGAACCAGGCAGGAATGTTTCTATGCATTCTGCACAGCCTGCAAAGCCACGCTCCCTATTGGCAGCACGTATCCGCACTGCCGGGTCTGCATCCAGAACTCTGGGTCAGAACCCCAGGGAGTCCCTACTGACGCTTCAGTGTCACAGGCCACGCCGGAATGGGCAACTCAGATGTCTCAGTCTATGTCACAGTCCATAGACAACCTAACTGCTACATTGCTGCAAGCTCTGCAGAGTCGGACCCCGGCTATGGACGGTACACAGCAAACGGACAGCTTGTCTCAGGAACATGCTGCTTCCGACTCTCACAGACGTAAGCGGACTCACAGGTCTCGATCACCTGAGTCGCACTATAGCACAAGGTCGTTCCCCTCTAGGGAGAGACAGCGTCATTCCAGGTCTCCTGGGCAGTCCCCTGCCACAGACAGACAGTGCAATTTACCACAGGGATCCCCCACCACAGAAGACCCCCGCCCCAGGTCGCCCTCCAGGGATCACCTTAGTGAGGCACAGGATTCGGAGGGCATCTGTGACTCCGACTCAGATAATGAAACGGTGAGGTCCGTGGTACCTTCTCCCCCTAGCAATACAGCGCTAGTTGAGGACATAATTTCTTCTATTCATCGGGTGCTAAAAATTCCAGAGTCGCCCCCGGAAGTCCCAAAACATAGGATTTGCTTCGAAAGTGTTCAAAAACCACCTAAGGTCTTCCCTAATCACGATGAGTTTGAGAAAATACTTACCAAACAGTTTGCGCAGCCTGACAAAAAATTCGCTAATCGCAAATATCTGGAAGCGAAGTACCCCTTCCCACAGGAAGACACCAAACAATGGGCAGGTCCACCTGAAGTGGACCCTCCGGTTTCTAGGCTAGCAGCGCAGACTTTACTCTCTCTGCCGGATAGCTCAACCCTCAGGGACGCAGCAGACCGGCAAGTAGAACGCATGGCTCGTTCTATTTTCGAAGCGGCAGGCGCCTCTCTGGGCCCTGCGTTTGCTTCAGTTTGGGCAGCCAAGGCCATCCTAGCTTGGGCCAAAAGACTACAGGAGGGTCTTCAGGCTTCAAATCCTGAACTCTCGGACCATGCGGTCCAGATGGCAGTGGTAGCAGACTACATGATTCATGCAGCCCTGGATTCCGCCAGAGGTGTAGCGGGAATAGCATCAAACGCCATCACGATCCGACGCATCCTCTGGCTGCGAGAATGGAAAGCGGATGCGGCCTCAAAGAAGTCCCTCACGCGACTTCCGTATTCTACTGGTAGACTTTTCGGCGAAAAGTTGGACACCATGATAGCCAATGCCACCGGGGGTAAGAGTACCTCTCTCCCTCAACTAAAACCGAAACGCACGTTCAAACGAAGAAACCAGACGCGATTCCGATCCTTTCGGAATTCCTCGGGCTGGTCCGTTTCGCGCCCAGTGCAAAACCGCAACCGTTCTCCACGCAGAGACAACCCACGGACGCAGCAGCGACCGGACAGGGCTTGGCAGTCGAAAGCAGGCCAAGCGAAACCCAAGGGAGGAAAACCTCAGAACTTCACTTCATCATGACTCGAGACCTCCGGAAGACACCCCACCAGTAGGCGGCCGACTTTTACTCTTTCAGCAAGTCTGGCTGCCTATTACAGAAGACAGGTGGGTCAGGGAAATAGTGTCTTCCGGATACAAGATAGAGTTCACTTCCGTTCCACCGAACCGGTTCTTCCTTTCTGTTCCTCCAACACCACCAGAAAAGGCTCGTGTCTTCCACCAAGCGGTTTCCTCTCTCCTTCAATCAGGAGTTGTGGTGCCGGTTCCCGCGAACGAGAGATTCCGAGGATTCTACTCAAATTTGTTTGTAGTCCCCAAGAAAGGAGGCGGCGTCCGACCCATACTGGACCTAAAACAGCTCAACAATTACGTACGGGTCCGTCATTTCCGCATGGAGTCCCTCCGGTCCATCGTTGCATCCATGGAGCAGGGAGAATTCCTCGCCTCCATAGACATACAGGATGCGTATCTCCACATACCAATTGCTCCCGCCCACCAAAGGTTTCTCAGGTTCGCGGTCAACCAAAACCACTACCAGTTTGTCGCCCTTCCGTTCGGACTCGCCACGGCTCCAAGAACGTTCACCAAAGTCATGGCGGCCACCATGGACGTCCTGCACTCAAGAGGCATTCTAGTCGTCCCGTACCTGGACGACCTCCTCGTCAAGTCTCCCACTTTCAAAGACTGCGAGGTCAGTGTCTCAATCACTCTAGACACTCTGAGTCGCCTGGGATGGCTAGTCAACCTACAGAAATCGTCGACCATCCCAACTCGGACTCTAACATTCCTGGGAATGGTATTCGACACCACCAGGGGCCTGGTGCTCCTTCCCAAGGACAAGACACTGGCCATCCGTCTGGGAGTTCGCACACTCCTTCGCAGTCCTCCTCGATCTCTCCGGTTTGCCATGAGAATCCTCGGCAGGATGGCAGCAGCAATAGAGGCAGTGCCATTTGCCCAGTTTCACCTCAGGGTCCTTCAGCTAGCCATACTCAGATCTTGGGACAGGAACCCCTTCTCCCTCGACAGGGAGTTCAGGTTGACGTCATCGACCAGGAGGTCCCTGCACTGGTGGCTCAAACCAACCTCGCTTACACGAGGGAAGCCATTCCTCTCAGGACAATGGAAGATCCTGACTACCGATGCAAGCCTGACAGGCTGGGGGGCGGTACACCTACATCACAGGGCACAGGGCAAGTGGTCACCGAGGGAAGTGACATTGCCCATCAATGTTCTGGAAATCAGGGCCATTCTCTTGGCACTGAGAGCCTTTTATCACTTGCTTGCAGCCTCGCACATACGGATACAGTCGGACAATGCCACGGCTGTGGCATACGTGAATCACCAAGGCGGGACCCGCAGTGCCCAGGCAATGAGAGAAGTGGCTCATATCCTCCGCTGGGCGGAAGACACAAGGTCGGTTCTTTCTGCGGTACACATTCCGGGTGTAGAAAACTGGGAAGCCGACTTCCTCAGCAGGCAAGGAATGGACTCGGGGGAGTGGTCTCTCCATCCCGAGATTTTTTACCAGATCTGTCAACGATGGGGAACCCCGGATGTGGACCTAATGGCATCCCATCTCAATGCCAAGGTTCCCAATTTCATGGCCAGGACACACGACCCGCGGTCGCTCGGAGCGGATGCCCTGGTCCAGGACTGGTCCCAGTTCCGACTCCTGTACATTTTTCCACCCCTCCCCCTAATAGCCAGGGTCGTGAGGAAGGTCAAGCAAGAGGGAGTTCCGACCATCCTCATCGCGCCAGACTGGCCCAGACGTACTTGGTACGCCGACATCGGCCAACTTACGGCAGACGCCCCCTGGCGTCTACCCGACCGCCACGACCTTCTGTCTCAAGGTCCGTTCTTCCACCAGAATTCAGGGGCCCTCAATTTGACGGCATGGCCCTTGAAACCTGGATTCTAACCCAGGCAGGTTTTTCACCGGCAGTCATTGCAACTATGATCAGGGCAAGGAAGCCTGCCTCTGCCAAGCTCTATTATCGTACCTGGAGAGCCTTCTTTTCTTGGTGCGAATCTCATGGACAAGTCCCACTCCCTTATTACCTCCCGAAGGTACTAGGTTTTCTTCAATCGGGCCTAGATGCCAAGCTATCCTTAAGTTCGCTTAAGAGTCAGGTGTCGGCGCTTTCAGTCCTTTTTCAAAAGCGCATTGCTATTAAACCGCAAGTAAGGACTTTCATCCAGGGAGTTTCCCGATTGGTTCCTCCCTACAAACGTCCGATGGATACGTGGGACCTCAATCTGGTCCTGACAGCATTGCAAGCTCCACCCTTCGAACCTCTTAGAGAAGTTCCACTCTCCATTCTGTCTCAGAAAGTGGTTTTTCTAGTGGCTATCACCTCGTTACGCAGAGTGTCGGAATTGTCAGCACTTTCCTGCAGACGACCTTTCCTAGCCTTTCACCAGGACAAGGTGGTTCTCCGCACGGTACCATCCTTCCTTCCGAAGGTTGTGTCCAACTTTCACCTTAACGAAGAGATTTCACTGCCTTCCCTTTGCCCGGTTCCGGTACATAGAGTGGAGAAGGCTCTGCATACGCTTGACCTAGTCAGGGCATTGCGGATTTACGTGTCCAGGACTGCACCTTTCCGGAAATCCGATTCCCTCTTCATTCTTACGGAAGGTAGTCGCAAGGGGTTGCCGGCTTCCAAGGCTACCCTTGCCAGGTGGATCAAGTCCACCATACATGAGGCCTACCGACTTAAAAGTTCCCCTCTTCCGGCCGGTATCACGGCACACTCTACACGGGCAGTAGGGGCCTCCTGGGCCATTCGGCATCAGGCTTCGGCACAACAAGTGTGCAAGGCGGCCACTTGGACTAGCCTACACACGTTTACGAAACACTACAGTGTTCATACCCAGTCCTCAGCGGATGCGAGCCTGGGTAGACTGGTTCTGCAGGCGGCAGTACCCCAAGTCTAGGGGACTGTCAGCACAATATTCGTCCACTGCTTCCCACCCAAGGACTGCTTTGGGACGTCCCAAGGTTCTGTGTCCCCCAATTAGGCGACAGAGTAAAGGAGATTTTTGTGTACTCACCGTAAAATCTCTTTCTCTTAGCCTTTAATTGGGGGACACAGCTCCCACCCTGTTGCCCTTACGGGCCGTTGTTTCCTGTTGAGTTCTCATATTGTTCTTGAGCTCGTACATAGTAGCCTTCTTACAGGCATGGTTATGTTATTTGGTTACGTTCCTCCTTATGCTTTGGCACAAAACTGGAGAAGGCTGACGCCGTCCAGGGGTGTATACTGCAGAGGAGGAGCCAAAGTTAATCTTTTTTCAGATTATGCATAGTGTCGCCTCCTAGTGGACAGCAGCATAACACCCAAGGTTCTGTGTCCCCCAATTAAAGGCTAAGAGAAAGAGATTTTACGGTGAGTACACAAAAACTCCTTTTTTCAGGATCCTTTTAAAGCGGATCCTGTGCCATCCGTTCGCATCAGTTGAGAACGGATCCGCTTGTCTGACTTTTTGGCGGATTTGAACTGATGCTAAAAAACTGAAGTGTGAAAGAGGCCTTAGACATGAGATCGCAAATAACAAGCAATCATTTTACTCAGTTTCCTATGTACTACATGCCCATATAGATGTCTTAGAAGGGTTCTTCCTACTCACAGAGCAGATAAAATTGCAGATGCCAAGTGATGATTAGGTGTTCCCTACATACATCATAGTTTTGTACACGTTTGTATTATCATCATCATCATCATCATCACAAGAGCGCTGTTGATTTCCAGAAAATGTACTCTCAAAGATTGCTGTTAAAGTCCCATCTTATTCAGTGGGAATTTCTCCTTCGCTTCATTGGGGGGCACAGGACCATGGGTGTATGCTTCCTCCAATAGGAGGCTGACACTAAGTGAATACAAAAAAGTTAGCTCCTCCTCTGCAGTATACACCTACCACTGGCTCCAGCCCGAACCAGTTCATGCTTGGTGTCCGTAGGAGGCACATGGGTCTGGTCTTCAGACCATAATTTTTTTATTTTATTTTCGATTCTATTTTTTTTTTAATTTTTAATTTTTTTTATTTTTACTACTTTTTCCAAGGATGACAGGGGTGACGGATCCTTTCAAGGGTCCAATCTCCCCAAACTAACAACAGGCGGGAACGTGGAGATTCGCCTGCATCGACCCCCTTCTGCACTGTGCAAGCCAGGCCTGGCCTATTTTAGGGACGACGGTTCTCTTCAGGACACTGATCTCCCCGCACCAGCAGCAGACGGGAACATGGAGTGTCGCCTCCGTGTACCCCCTTCTGAAGCCAGGCTACAGCCGGACAACAGCCCTGTCCCATCCTTGGGGAGTTAACCCCTAGGATGTACAGAGGCACCGCTGGTGTCCATGCAGACCCCACTGCATCACCACTGATAGAACAACGATGATGGAAGGAGGCGGACAGTCCCTCTCCACCTCCCTGACAAGGGGATGGTGGATTGAGAGTGCCTGCACTGTCCATTCTGCAGCCCCTGACCTGCAGGCATAGCGGTAACTCTGCTTCTTTCTTCCTCCGCTGCTCTTCTTCTACGGAGGTGAGTATATGGGTTGGTTGGGGGGCTGGGAGGGCTCCCACAGCGCGTCGCGGCTCCTGAGTATGGCCCCGGCCAGCGCTGGAAATTTAGTCCCAGGCTTCGGCCTGTTCTAGGCTGCAAACTGGTAGCTCTGCCCACAAGTGCATGTCATGCCTGCGGCCCCGCCCACCTGCTTGGCGCTTCTTGCTCAGTTCAAGAGTGACTTCCTGTATTCTAGCGGCCATCTTTAGTGGGGCAGGGTTGCGCCATCTTCCAGGCCACCTCCATTAGAAGCGACTCTCTGGACCTGTGGCACCGGATCCCCACCGCAAGCGCTGCCTAATCCAAGCGATTACCTGACAGCAAGGCTGCGACCCCAAGAGGACCGCTCACAGGGCTACAGGACCTTGGAAAAGAGCTGCACTGCCATATACCCACTGGCTCTCTTATGCAGAGCTGCGCTGGCAGAGCTGTGCTGCCTTATAGAACTGCGCTACTATATACCCATAGCCATCCCTGCAGTATATATTTGGACATTTAGCCATTTTTGTCCCATATTGGGCACGGGTACAGCATGTCTCTCCCTAAAGAGCATGCAAAAGGTCTTACAAAACACATACAGTGTTGTTCACTTCATGTACCCCCTGTCAGGCTGCATTACCGCGGGGACAGAATACTCCACTATGCGAAGCCTGTGACCCTGAACGTGCTTAGAAGCCCTCCGTCGTGACCAATCCCAGTGTACCTAGTCCCCCTGAGTGGTCTTTGTCACTGTCTCAGTCCATGGCTTCCCTATTTAAAGCGATTGAGTCTCCAGGGGTAGGGGCATCAGTCTGCCTGTCTTAGAGGGTTCCTCTACATCACAGGAACCGTTGGCCCCCAGGAGCCGTTCTCAGTCAAAGCAGACACAGGGATCTAGAAAACGGACCCATAACGTCTCCCGGTCCCTCTGGCACCTTGGCATCTGTGAGCTTCTTTTCTTGCTCACCCCTCATCGGGTTGGTAGCGAACAGAACTCTGAGTACGAGTCTGACGGGCCCCTCGACATGAATTCACCGGGTTATCAGGCGACAGTGGATTGTCTCATAGAGGTCGACAACCAGACTCTAAAGGTTAAAGAGGAATCTACCTGTACCCCGGATCACACGGTGTCCTTCAAAAAGACCAAAGGTCCTCATAGGGTGTTTGCCAATCACCCGAGTTCCAGGACATAGTCTAGCGTCATAGGGAGTGGCCAGACAAACGCTTCACAGGTCAGAAGCCTCTTGAGGCGAGATGTTATGATTGGGTCACCAAGGAGGAAAGTAAGACCAAGCTAAGCCACAGAAAACCAGAGAGGTTGGTAACTAAGCGGATGCAGACCCCTGATCCTATCCACACAACTAGCGGTAGCCGTGGAGTGTACCTACGATGATCCTAGACGCCTCGACACAGCCGGAGAACTAAATAACCCTAAAGCAAGAAAGGGGAAATCTAAACTGCCTCAGCGCAGACCCCAAAGGAATAGATAGCCCCAAACATATATTGTCGGTGAGACAAGATGAAAACACAAATGCAGGTAGGAAAATAGATTGAGCAAACGATGGGGCCCACACTAACTAGACAGGAAAGGAAAGACTCTGTCTGCAATCACGCAGGAAACCCTGCAAAAAATGCCCAACACGTCTGATGGAAAAATACTGAAGTCACTAAACTTCGCCCACTATATCAGCACTCTGGTATATTCTGAAAGCAGAGCAAAAAGAGTCCAATCTAATAAGGGACAAAAACAAACTGGCACAAGCAGTAGCATAAGGATGGAAATTCAGCACAGCCGGAGCTGGCTGAACACACAAAACTGAAATAGACAAAAACCAGATCAAACGTGAACAATAGCAAAAGAACACTTAGCTGAGCATGCAGGGACTGAGCTGGAAACTAAGACCTCAGGAGGCAGGAAAAAATCACCAGCAGGGATAGAGGGAGTCGGCCGTCTTAAATCCAGTCAGAAACTCCAGATCTCCAGTCATCCTCCTCATTATCAGGTGGCAGGCCTCTGTTAATTATATCAGCTCCATTACCTCCAGTAACCACCAGAGGGAGCCTGGAAAGAGAACTCGCGACCCCTCTGTCAATATAACCAGCTCCACTACCTTCACTAGTAACCAGAGGTAGGCCAGAAAGCGAATTCACAACAGTACCCCCCCTTGAGGAGGGGTCACCGAACCCTCATCCACGCCACCAGGCCGATCAGGATGGGCCCAGTGAAAAGCACAAACCAATCTATCGGCATGAATGTCAGAAGCAGAGACCCAAGAATTATCCTCCTGGCCATAACCCTTCCATTTGACCAAGTACTGGAGTCTCCATCTAGCCAAACGAGAATCCAGTATTTTCTCTACCTCATATTCCACATTGCCTTTAACCAATACAGGGTCAGGAGGCGCCGCCATAGGAACTACTGGCTCCACAAACCTCTTCAACAGAGATTTATGAAACACGTTATGGATCTTAAACGTAACTGGAAGAGCCAATCGAAATGAAACAGGATTAAGAATCTTCAAAATTTAATAAGGTCCAGTGAATCTTGGCTTAAACTTTGGAGATGCAACCTTCATAGGAATATTCTTTGACGACAACCAAACCACATCACCCACTTTTAAACCGGGGACCAATGGTCCTATGCCGGTTGGAAAACCGTTGGGCCTTTTCCTGATAGAGGGACAACTTATCCATCACTTGGTCCCAAATCTGCTGCATTCTCTACCACAGTGTCCACACTTGGGCAGGTCGAAGATTCCACTTGCCCTGAAGAAAATCGAGGATGAAACTCAGTTACAGAAAAAGGGCGACATCAAAGTGGCAGAACTAGCTCTATTGTTTAGCGCGAATTCGGCCAAGGGCAAAAATGAGACCCAGTCATCCTGATCAGCAGATATAAAACATCTCAAATAGGACTCCAAAGTCTGGTTTGTTCTCTCAGTCTGCCCATTGGTCTGAGGATGAAATGCAGAGGAGAAAGATAACTGAATTCCCGGTTTGGAACAAAAAACTCTCCAAAATCTGGAAACAAACTGGACTCCTCTGTCCGACACAATGTTCTCAGGAATCCCATGCAACCGAACCACCTGTTGTAAAAACAAGGGCACCAACTCTGAAGAAGATGGCAACTTTGGGAGTGGTACAAGATGGATCAGCTTAGAAAATCTATCACAAATCACCCAGATAACAGTCATTCTCTGAGAGACAGGAAGATCAGAAATAAAATCCATTGAGATATGGGTCCATGGCCTCTTGGGCACCGGCAGGGGCATCAACTACCCACTAGAACGAGAACAGGGTTTAGACCGAGAACAATTCCCACAGGACTGCACAAAATTCCTGACATCACGAGATAAGGCAGGCCACCAAAAAGACCGACGCACCAAATCTCTGGTACCAAAAATACCTGGATGACCAGCCAACGCAGAGCAATGAATTTCAGACATTACTCTCTTCCTCCACTGATCAGGAACATACAATTTTCCCATAGGGCAACGTTCAAGTTTGTCCTCCTGAAATTCCTCCAGGTCACGTCTCAAATCGGGTGAGATGGCAGAAAGAACTACACCCTCATTTAGAATGGTAGTAGGCTCGGTCACAATAAGAGAATCCGCAAAGAAACACCTAGAAAGGGCGTCCGCCTTGACATTCTTAGTGCCCGTAAGAAAAGAGACCACAAAATTAAACCGTGTGAAGAACAAGGCCCACCTAGCCTGTCTAGGATTCAAGCGTTTGGCTGATTCAAGATAAATCAAATTCTTGTGGTCGGTGAGGACCACAATTTGATGTCTAGCTCCCTCCAACCAATGTCTCCACTCTTCAAATGCCCATTTCATGGCCATCAATTCCCGATTCGCCACGTCATAGTTACGTTCAGATGGGGAGAATTTTCGAGAAAAGAAGGCACAGGGATTCATTTTAGAAGTCACCGGGTCTTTTTGGGACAAAACGGCTCCTGCACCAATCCCAGAAGCATCTACCTCCACCTGAAATGGGAGTGAGACATCAGGTTGCCGTAGAACCGGAGCAGAAGTGAATCTCCGCTTAGGCTCCTGAAATGCCGAGACTGCCTCTGGAGACCAATTCACCACATCAGCGCCCTTTTTGGTTAGATCCGTCAGTGGTTTGACAATACCAGAAAAATTACTTATAAATTTACGATAGAAATTAGGAAAACCCAAAAACTTCTGGAGAGCCTTCAAAGAAGTGGGCCTGTACCTTGGCCGGGTCCATTTCAATAGCCGACGGGGACAAAATAAATCCCAAAAATGAAATCCTCTGTACACCAAAGAGGCACTTCGATCCCTTAACATACAGGGAATTTTCCCTCAAAATCCGGGACACAGTCCGGACATGTTCCACATGAGAATCCCAATCACTGGAAAAGATCAAAATATCATCCAGATAAATGATCAAAAACTTATCCACAAAGTCCCTGAAAATATCGTTCATAAAAGATTGGAAGACAGAAGGGTCATTAGTGAGCCCAAAAGGCATCACCAGGTACTCAAAATGTCCCTCCGGAGTATTAAACGCCGTCTTCCATTCATCCCCATGCTTGATGCGAATAAGATTATACGCCCCCCTGAGCTCAAGCTTGGTAAACCAGCAGGCACTTTTAATTCTGGAAAATAAATCAGAAATCAGGGGTAACGGGTACTGATATTTAACAGTCATTTTGTTAAGGGAACGATAGTCAATACAAGGCCTTATTGAACCAACTTTCTTGGCCACAAAAAAACCCCTCAGCACCTAAAGGTGAATAGGATGGTCTAATATGACCTTTCTCCAACGACTCCTTGATATAAGATCGCATAGCATCATGTTCAGGTACCGATAAGTTGAAAAGCTGACCCTTGGGAAATTTATAACGGGCATTAACTCAATTGCACAGTCATAACTCCTATGAGGAGGCAAAGACGCAGACTTACTCTCACTAAATACATCAGAAAAATCAGCCAAATAATCAGGATTATCATGAGACTGGGGAGAGGTGAAGAAAACAGGAGTGTCACTAAGAACACACTGACAACCCCAACTCACCACAGACACAGATTTACAATCCAAAACAGGATTATGAGTTTGCAACCAGGGAAAACCCAGAACAATAGTATCATGCAAATTGTGCAACACCAAAAATTTACAATTTTCTTGGTGGTCCGGGGCGACCCACATTATCACCTGGGTCCAAAACGGGTTTATTCTCCGCCAAAGGAGTAGCATCAATACCCCTTAAAGGGATAGGAGTCCGCAGGGGTATCATGGGAAAACCACAACGTTTATCAAAGTCTAAATCCATCAGATTCAAAGCTGCTCCTGAATCTATAAAAGCCTTTGCGGAAAATGTAGACAAGGAGCAGATCAGAGTAATTGCCAAAAGGAACTTAGGTTGTACACTGCCCACAGCAAATGTGTGCGCAAAACGTTTTTCTCGTTTAGGGCAGACAGAAATAGTATGAGAGGCATCTCCACAGAAAAAAAACAGCTTATTTCGCCTTCTAAACTCCTGACGTTGTGCCCTAGACAAAACCCCATCACATTGCATGGGTTCAGACGTTCGTTCAAAAGGAGGCAACGCCTCTCGTGTAGTTTTACGCTCACATAAACGCCTATCATCTTGAATGGCTAACGACATAGAATCATCAAGACCAGATGGAACAGGAAATCCCACCATAACATCTTTTACAGTTTCTGCCAAACCCTTCCGAAAGAACGCTGCTAAGGCACCGTCATTCCATGTAGTAAGGACCGCCCACTTTCGGAATTTTTGACAGTATAACTCTGCAGAATCCTGACCCTGGTTCAATGCCAATAGGGTTTTCTCGGCTTGATCAGTAGCATTAGGTTCATCATACAACAACCCCAAGGCTTGAAAAAATGCATCCACATTAGTCAGAATAGGGTCTCCAGGTGTCAGAGAAAAAGCCCATTCCTGGGGATCGCCGCGCAGCAAGGAGATGACAATTTTAACCTGCTGCACAGAGCTCCCCAATGAGTTAGGCTTCAAGGCAAGAAATAGTTTACAATTATTCTTAAAAGTCAAAAATTTAGACCAATCCCCAGAAAACACATCAGGAGTAGGGATTCTTGGTTCAACAGCAGATGATTGAGCGAGATAGGTGGAAATTCCCCGCACTTCAGCAGCGAGCTGCTCAACATGATCAGACAATTGCTTAATCTCAATTAAAGAAAAAAATCCTACGGCCCCAGAGAAAAAGAGGAAAAAATATATATATAAAAAAAAATTCTGCCACTGCAGACCCCTGATCCTATCCACACAACTAGCAGTAGCCGTGGAGCGTACCTACAATGATCTTAGATGCCTCGACACAGCCGGAGAACTAAATAGGCCTAAAGCAAGAAAGGGGAAATCTAAACTGCCCCAGAGCAGTCCCCAAAGGAATAGATAGCCCCCAAACATATATTGTCGGTGAGACAAGATGAAAACACAAAAGCAGGTAGGAAAATAGACTGAGCAAACGATGGGGCCCACACTAACTAGACAGGAAAGGAAAGACTCTGTCTGCAATCACGCAGGAAACCCTGCAAAAAATGCCCAACACCTCTGATAGAAAAATACTGAAGTCCCTAAACTTCGTCCACTATATCAGCACTCTGGTATATTCTGAAAGCAGAGGAAAAAGAGGCCAATCTAATAAGGGACAAAAACAAACTGGCACAAGCAGTAACATAAGGATGGAAATTCAGCACAGCCCCAGCCGGAGCTGGCTGAACACACAAAACTGAAATAGACAAAACCAGATCAGATCAAATGTGAACAATATCAAAAGAACACTTAGCTGAGCATGCAGGGACTGAGCTGGAAACTAAGACCTCAGGAGACAGGAAAAAAATCACCAGCAGGGATAGAGGTAGTCCGCTGTCTTAAATCCAGTCAGAAACTCCAGATCTCCTGTCATCCTCCTCATTATCAGGTGGCAGGCCTCTGTTAATTAGATCAGCTCCATTACCTCCAGTAACCTCCAGAGGGAGCCCGGAAAGAGAACTCGCGACCCCTCTGTCAATATAACCAGCTCCACTACCTTCACTAGTAACCAGAGGTAGACCAGAAAGCGAATTCACAGCAGCGAGATACCCTTTCTCTTCTGTTCTCCGTAACCACTGGTTGGAATCCCCTCCAGTGGATCCACCCATATCTTGCTTGGCCTCCAAAACCCTCCTATCCTTGCCAGACAGATCCTCCATTAAAGATCCCATGGACCGCCTGATAGACATTCTTGCCCGTTCGGTCTTTGAGGCTTTGGGCGAGGCACTCTCTCCCTCCTTCGCCACGACATGGGTAGCTAAAGTCATGGTATTCTGGGCAGATTCTCTGAAAAGGGCCATACAGAGTAGTGATCTTCCCTCCGGAGGCAGCGGATCTGGCCAATCAGATCTCTTTGGCCGGGGACTAATTGGTAAAGATATCCCTGGACATGGCTAACTGCACTGCGCTTGCGGCATTAAACGCTGTATCTATCAGACGGGCGCTATGGCTCAGGGAATAGAGAGCATACTCTACATCCAAGAAGTCCCAAACCTCTCTGCCTTACCAGAGCGGTCATTTGTTCGGAGAGAAGCTGGATCAGCTTATCTCAGATGCCACAGGTGGGAAGGGTAAGTCTCCCCCCAGCAGAAAGTTAGGCGACCTTTTCGCCGCCAGCAGCAGACATGTTTCCGGTCTTTTCGCAGCAATCCCGGTTGGTCCTCCATGGCCAACTCGTCTGGTTCGGGACGCTCCACACAGGGGTCCTCAGGTCTCGTACAAAACCAACCAGTCGTGGAAGCAGTCCAGATCCAAGGGATTCAGGTCCCAGAGATTCTCGGCCAAATGACTTGTGGAATTGTCCTGTTAACACTAGCAGAGTAGGCGGTTGTCTACTCCGGTTTCACCTTGTCTGGCTCTCTGTCGTTCACGACGAATGGGTCAGGGACTTGGTGTCCTTTGGATACAAAATAGAATTTGCTTCTCGCTCCCCGACACGGTTCTTCCCCTCTCGTCTCCCCCAAAGTGGAGGCGTGGGCTCGGTCTTTTTACCAAGACTTCGATTCACTCCGTCAAGACGTGGTTATTACTCCGGTTCCAGAAAACAAGAGGTTTGAAGAGTTCTACTCAACCTGTTTGTGGTTCTGAAGAAGGATGGAACAGTGAGGCCCATCCTAGACCTAAAGCTCATAAACAAATTTATCATGGTCTGGCACTTCAGGATGGAGTCCCTCCGTTCCGTCATCTCCTCGATGGAGAAGGGGGAGTTCTTAGCTTACATCGACATCCGGGATGCTTACCTTCATATTCCGATTTTTCCCTCTCACCAGAAGTTCCTGCGCTTCGCCGTCCCCGAGGAACATTTCCTGTTCACAGCCTTGTCCTTTGGCCTTGCCATCGCCCCCAGGGTGTTCACAAAGTTCATGGCGGCCGTCATGTCCATTCTGCACTCTTGGGGAATGGTTGTTTTGCCATATCTAGATGACCTCCTGATCAAGGGGCCGTCCCTCCAGGCCTGCACGGAGTGCGTCCGCATCATGTTGAATACGCTTTCTCGCATGGGGGGGCTGATAAACTTGAACAAGTCTTCCCCCGTTCCAGCTCAGCAGATTTCCTTTTTAGGGATGACCCTGGACACCTCCCAAGGGTTGTTGATTCTCCCTCGAGACAAGGTCTTAACCCTTCAACAGGGAGCCCAGGCAGTTCGTCGCCCATTTCCTCATTCCATCCAATTCGGCATGGGGGTCCTGGGAAAAATGGTTGCAGCGATGGAAGCTGATCCCTTCGCACAGCTACACCTCCGTCCTCTGCAGCATGCACTTTTGGTAGGCTGTGACAGAAGCCCGTTCTCCCTCGACCGACTGTGCCGTTTTTCCCCACGGGTCAAGCAAGCGCTCAGGTGGTGGACGTTACAGTCTTCCCTTCTTCAGGGGTAATCCTTTCTCCCGGTCCACTGGCTGGTGGTCACTACCGACGCCAGCCTTCTTGACTGAGGAGTGGTCTTCCGTCACCACACTGCTCAGGGGCGTTGGTCACCTTGGGAGTCACTCCTTCTGATCAATGTCCTGGAGATTTCAGTGATTCGGTTGTCCCTGCGGCGGTTCCATCATCTCCTGGTGGGTCACCCCATCCGAATTCAGTCGGAATACGCCACGGCCATGGCTTACCTCAATCATTAGGGGGGGTACCTGCAGCAGGGTGGCAATGCGCCAGGTGGCACACATCCTCCGCTGGGCTGAGAGGAACCACCCAGTCATTTCGGCTGTTCACATCCCGGGTGTGGAGAACTGGGCTGCAGACTTCTTCAGCCATCAGTCAAGGTCTTGCTTCGGGAGAGTGGCCTCTCCATCCGGATGTTTTCCAGCAGATCTGCTATCGCTGGGGGACCCCGGACGTGGATCTAATGGCTTCAAGGTTAAACGCCAAGGTGCCCGAGTTAGTAGCTTGGTCCCGGGATCCAGAAGCCGTCGGGGTGGACACACTGGTTCTTCCGTAGAGTAAGTTTTGTCTTCCGTACATGTTTCCCCTGTTGCCGTTGCTTCCGAGGGTCATCAGGAAGATCAAAACGGAAGGGGTCCCAGTGATCCTGGTCGTTGTGGACTGGCCACGCCGGGTGTGGTACGCTGAGTTAGTGCAACTTCTCTCCGACGTCCCCTGGCGACTAACGGATCGACCGGACTTGCTGTCCCAGGGCCCAATTTGCCACCAGAACTGATGGGCTCTGTGTTTAACAGCCGGGCCGTTGAGTCCTGGGTCCTAACCCAAGATGGTTTCTTCCAAGAGGTGATTACCACAATGATTAACGCTCGGAAGCCTGTATCGGTTCGCATCTGTCACCGCAACTGGAAAGCCTTTTTTGCCTGGTACAGAGACCACGGTCGTCCTCCTCTGGTCTTTTCCATTCCCACTATTTTGGAATTCCATCAGACCTGTCTGGACTCGGGCCTAGCGCCGAGCTCCCTCAAGGGGCTGATCTCCGCCTTGTCCATCTTGTTTCAGCGCAGGATCGCTTCCAAGCCACAGGTGAGAGCTTTCATTCAGGGGGTCGCCCACGTGGTACCTCCCTATAGAGCGCCTTTGGACGCCTGGGACCTTAACTTGGTCCAAGTGTCCTACAGGAGTCTCCCTTCGAGCCGCTATAGGACGTCTCGCTAACGCATCTTTCATGCAAGGTCGCCTTCCTTGTCGCGGTAATGTCAATCAGGCAGGTTTCGGAGTTGGCTGCTCTGTCCTGTCGTGCTCTTTTCTGATTTTTCACCGGGACAGGGTGGTTCTCAGGCCGTCCCCGCCCTTCTTGCCAAAAGTCGTTTCCTCCTTTCACCTTAACGAGGACGTTGACCTACCCTTGTTTTGCCCGGCGCCGGTACACCATGTGGAGAAGGCTTTTCACACTCTAGATCTCGTTAGAGCTCTCAGAAGGTATGTCTCACGTACAGCATCTTTCCGTCAGACAGAATCGCTGTTCGTGCTCCCCCGAGGGCCGCAGGAAGGGACTAGCCGCTTCAAAGTCTACAATAGCCAGGTGGATTCGCTCGGCTATTCAAGAGTCTTAACACGTCAGAGGCAAGCCTATCCCAGCGGGGATCAAGGCACACTCCACTCGGTCGGTGGGCGCCTATTCCAGCGGGGATCAAGGCACACTCCACTCAGTCGGTGGGCGCTTCTTGGGCCATTCGGCACCAGGTGTTAGTGGAACAGGTTTGCAAAGCTGCGACATGGTCCAGCCTTCACACATTCTCAAAGCACTACAATGTCCACACTCAGGCTTCAGCAGATGCGGGCCTGGGCAGACTGATTCTGCAGGCAGCGGTAGCGCTTCTTTAGACAGTTGGTACGTGGGGTTTAATCTTATGTTGGTTTTCCCACACAGTGACTGCTTTAGGACGTCCCATGGTCCTGTGTCCCCCAATGAGGCGAAGGAGAAACAGGGATTTTTGTGTGCTCTCCGTAAAATCCTTTTCTCCAAGCCACTCATTGGGGGCACATCACCCACCCTGTTGGCCTGAGGGCTATGTTTGTTCTTTGGTTTGACATGTTGTACCTGTATTTGATGGTTATGATCTCCTACTGCTTTGTCACTGAACTGGTTTGGGCTGGAGCCAGTGGTAGGTGTATACTGCAGAGGAGGAGCTAACTTTTTTGTATTCACTTGGTGGCAGCCTCCTAGTGGCAGCAGCATACACCCATGGTCCTGTGTCCCCCAATGAGTGGAAAGGATTTTATGGTGAGTACACAAAAATCCCTGTTTATTGATGAAATGTATAAGCTTTTTTCTATTGCAAAGTATATATTGTTATAACAGGAGCTAGGAAAAAATACAGGTCTGTACTATGGGAAAGTGTTGATGATATTAAAATATAGTATGATTCCAGTTCTTTTGCTGCTGTTGATGCAATATTTTGGGTGTAATTTCAGGTTCCAAGCCAGAAAAAAATTCCAGCAAAGTCAGTCTGTCTGCAGGAGCCACTGCTTCGCTTCCTAATTCCAACTCTCAAGGGGACTACATGTACCCCGGTAAGACATTAATAGAAAAGTATTTTGAGTCTTATATGGCCATAGAATTTACCAGCAGTCATACGTCTTCTTTTATTATGTTCAGGTATCAGACCGGGAATGACTACATCTTTACCAGTGAACGCTCTCATGAACCGTCTCCTGATTAACGCGGATTCCTTTAGCTCTGAACCTGATAACTTGTAAGTGCAGCTGATAAGAATATCAGAAGGATGATTACTAAGTTTACTATCCTGATCCACTCTTGCCATAATATCTGTCACCAGCGAGGTCATGACACCGAGCCGCAAGAGATTAGATAAATGACTGCAGTGTCCAGATAAAGCCAGACATTAAGCTGAAGTTTTTATTTAATCTTTTCTGCCTTGTTATCTTTGAACTGTCATTTTTGATAACTTCTCCTCGCTTCATAATGGTAGCAAACTCCACATGGTGCTAGACGTTAGATAATTGTTGGCTGCTAGATGGGATCAATGTTCCAATCTATCTTCCGTTATTGTAGTTTTACCCAGTCTAGCATCAATTTTACATCTTCATTGCAAATATCAGTTCATGAAGATGTTGTTCAATTGCTTCAGATCCCACTTAAAGCCACTGATAATTATAGAAAAATTTTTTACAACTTTAAAGGGAACATATCAGCAAGTTTTTACATACGACACTAGTGGTGTGGCTGTACAGGTGCTTTTTCATCCAATGTTACTTTTTTTTTTGTACAAATCCAGTCTGCAAGTCATATACAAATCAGGCTGGATATGCACTAGGGGCGTGTCAGTGCACTTGGAAAAAAGTTCAAGTGCTTTGACACACCCTTAGTGCACTTCCAGCATGATTTGTGTATTGATTCTAGACTAGATTTCTCATGACTGGCACATCAGATCTCCATTAAAAAATGTCATTTTTATAGGGGGACAAGCTCCTAAACAGCCGTGCCACTACTTCCTTTTGTTAAAACGTGCTAACTGGTCTCCTTAAAGGGGTTGTCTGGCCATTGTGGTGTAAGTCTGTAGTCACTGTATGTGACTTCAGACTTGTGAGTCCTCACATCACACACGAGTTGCATACTTCCGGCCACATTCCGACTAGATGTGTTTGACCTGGCACCATACACTTGCATTGAGCAAGGCCGCGGAATGTCTAGTCAGCATGTGGCCCCATATATGCAAATCACTTACTTGTGGCCATAAGCCCACAGCGCCGAGCACCGGCACGAGAGAATCTTCACAGCTCTAACACAGATCCTAGAGTGACTGTAGACTTGTAACCTAAGGCTGGACAACTCCTTTAAGTGACTAAACCTTTACAAATTGCCTCTTTAGAGAGGAAGAGGACTTGAATTCTATAGTGACACCTGTTGAAAGCAGCGATCCTACAGGGCACTATCAGTATTAAATGGTTGATAGTGACTTGTAGGATCGCTGCTTCCAACAGGTGGGGCTATAGAGTTCAAGTCCTCTTCCTCTCTGGAGAGGCAATTGGCATATTAAATTTCCCAGAGGAGCAAGCATTGCACGGTGAATCAGCCTCCTTACCTTGGTACGCCAGAGCCGGTATGTCGCTCTCTGCATGGAGAAATGTTACCCCTTAGACCTAAATCTTTACATCCATTTAGAAAAATGATTGATCGTGTTTCTGTAAAAATCCCTTTTATCTGCACCATGTTGCGACATTTACATTTCCTCTGGGACTTTCTCAATGGATTATGGGACTGTGTAATATATTAGGACTATACAGGCAACAAGAAATCAGTAAAATAAGTGATTTGGGTCATGTTCCATGCTTTTATGTTGTTCCTCAGGGATTGTTTCACAGAAAAGTGTGTGATGAATAATTACTTTGGGATTGGTCTGGACGCAAAAATATCCCTGGATTTTAACAATAAAAGGGATGAGCACCCGAAGAAGTGTAGGTGAGAATTAGCTGTAAGGCGATATTGCCGTCCAGCAGAGACCCTTGAAATGGATTTTGTGTTGTATTTTTTTTAATGTGATTCATCATTGACAGAAGTCGCACAAAGAATATGATGTGGTATGGAGTGCTTGGGACTAAGGAGCTAGTACAGAGAACGTACAAGAACCTGGAGCAGAGAGTTCTACTGGAGGTTCGTATGTGGGAGCACATCCTCACCTGTCCGTCTCCTCTTCTCACTGTCCCTATTGTCTTTCTGATCCTGTAACCTTTGCACTATTCAGTTGTTTGTGTGAGACACCCCAAAACTTAGAGGGTCTATCCCAATTTTTTTCTCTATTAATGATTTTTGAATATGTTAATATGTATATTTTAAACTGTAAAAAATTAACCTGCGTGATTTTTTTTTTTTCATCTGACTCTTACAGCAAATATGGCATACAAAAAGACATAGGCATGTAGGGTAATAAATGCTGTATCCGCATTTGCCATAGACTGCGCACTCCCCTTGTCATACGCAGTTCATGGCTATGGTGGGAGCCAGGTGCCGTTGTGCTGTATCCCAGTGCTATGCGATGAGCTGTAATTTCCCTCTTGTGACTGCTACATACATTGTTCAGTGGTGAACGGTGAGAGCAGGTCCAGGCACTAGAGCAACGACAGTGAGAACAGGTCAGGAAGCCTGGCTACTAATGGCAGTCTACCGAACTGTTCTCACCACTGGAAGAAGTCGCCGCCGCAGCACTGATACAAGAAGCTATTCTAACCTCTCACCCCTTAGGACAACAGTCAAATCATTGCCGGAAACTGTGCTTTGTTAGTAAGTAGCTATGTACTGCAGGAGGGGGCTGTGGAGTGATGTGCTGAAATAGGGGGCTGTGGAGGGTTGTACTGCAGGAGGGCTGTGAAGTGATGTACTGCAGAAGGGGGCTGTGGAGTGATATACTGCAGCAGGGGGCTGTAGAGTGATGTACTGCAGGAGGGGGGCTGTGGAGTGATGTACTGCAGGAGGGGGGCTGTGGAGTGATGTACTGCAGGAGGGGGGCTGTGGAGTGATGTACTGCAGGAGGGCGGCTGTGGAGTGATGTACTGCAGGAGAGGGGCTGTGGAATGATGTACTGCAGGAGGGGGGCTGTGGAGTGATGTACAGCAGGAGAGTGGCTGTGGAGTGATGTACTGCAGGAGGAGGGCTGTGGAGTGATGTACAGCAGGAGGGTGGCTGTGGAGTGATGTACTGCAGGAGGGGGGCTGTGGAGTGATGTGCTGCAGGAGGTGGCTGTGGAGTGATGTACTGCAGGAGGGATGTGTGATCAATGTACTGCTTTTTTGAGGTGGCTGAAGAGCAATGTACTGCAGGAAAGGGCTGATGAGTGATCTACTACAGGAGGGGGCTGTGGAGAGACGTATAGCTTTTTAGCATGGTTGATGAGCGATGTAGTACTTTGCCTAACTTCTTCCCAATTAAAAATAAATACATTTTAAAAATACAAAAATGAGTATATTTAGTATTGCCGCATCCATAAAAGTGACACAGTGGACAAATCAGCATCACATTGCAGACACCACCAAAAAGGCTCTCCACTGTGATCCTAAACTTTATCCTCCACACCTTCTTCCTTTTGCAAACACCCAGAAATGGATGGGAGAAGTGACATCAGACATGTCATCATATCCTGTCCACATTTACTGCAGTCGTTATGTGAGCTGGCACTTCGATTGATTTTCATATCTTATGTGGGCAACTGCTCCCCCAAATGTTTAAAAGTTGAAAACATCAAAACTTTTAAAATCATTTTTAATATTTTATAGATTTGCCGCCATGTGGATGACACGGCCAACTTGTATTCTATAGATACAGCTCTGGCAAAAATTAAGAGACCACTGCACAGTTTTATAAAAATCAGCTTCTCTACATGTCTGACATCCATTCCATTCCAGTGTCAGTTGAATTCCAACCAGAGTACACCTCATTCTTCTTAATGTGCTTCTGATTAGGTGATCACCTGAACCAAATCTTACTTAACAAAGGAAAGTATAAAAAATCCTGCTGTGGTGTTCACAATCCTCTTGCAATAGGACAAGCTGGATGGCAAAACAAGTGCTAGTAATATCCCAAAAGTAATAGGAATGAAAAAATAACTTTAAACCATGCCAAAGGAGTTGAAAAGAAAAGTCTTGAGTGAGGAAAGGAAGGGCTCAATTCTGGCTTTACTAGCAGAGGGATACAGTGAGTATCATGTTGCCTCAATCCTTAAAATTTCTAAGACGGTAGTCCATTACAACGAGGTCAAGCAGCAGACATTGGGGACAACAAAGCTACAGGCCTGCAGAAGGTAAAAATAACTCTCAACTGACCGGGATGCGGGATGACCGTCATCTTATTAGAATGTCACTCAGCAACCGCAGGATGACATCAAGTGACCTACAAAAGGAATGGCAAATGGCAGCTGGGGTGAAGTGCACAGCAAGAACAGTTCGTAACAGGCTCCTAGAGGCAGGGCTCAAGTCAATGTAAAGGTTGAAAAAAAGCTTTTCATCAATGAGAAGCAAAAGAGAGCCAGGCTGAAGTTTGCCAAAGACCATAAGGATTGGACCATAGAGGGCTGGAGTAAGGTAATCTTCTCTGATGAGTCTAATTTTCAGCTTTGCCCAACACCTGGTCGTCTAATGGTTAGACGGAGACCTGGAGAGGCGTACAAGCCACAGTATCTTGCACCCACTGTGAAATTTGGTGGAGGATCGGTGATGATCTGGTGATGCTTCAGCAAGGCTGGAATTGGGCAGGTTAATCTTTGTGAAGGATGTATGAATCAAGCCGCATACAAGGTTATACTGGAAAAACAGTTGATTCCTTCTGCTCAGGCAATGTTCCCCAACTCTGAGGACTAGTTTTTCCAGCAGGACAGACAATGTGCCATGCCACACAGCTAGGTCAATCAATATGTGACTGAAGGACCATCACATCAAATCCCTGTCATGGCGAGCCCAATCTCCAGACCTGAACCCCATTGAAAACCTCAGAAATGTAATCAAGAGGAAGATCGATAGTCAGAAGCCACCAAACAAAGAAGAACTGCTTAAATTTTTGTACCAGGAGTGGCATAAGGTCACCGAAAAGCAGTGTGAAAGACTGGGGGAAAGCATGCCAAGACGCATGAAAGCTGTGATTAAAAATCATGGTTATACCACAAAATATTGATTTCTGAACTCTTCCTGAGCTAAAACATTAGTATTGTTATTTCTACATGATTATGAACTTCTTAGCATTATTTGAGGTCTGCAAGCAGTGCATTATTTTGTTAATTTGACCATTTCTCATTTTCTGAAAATAAATACAAAATATAGTGCTTGGAAATTCGGAGACATGTCAGTAGTTTATAGAATAAAAGAGCAATTTACATTTTACTCAAAAATATACCTATAAAGAGAAAAATCAGACAAACTGAAAATTTTGCCGTGGTCTCTAAATTTTTGCCAGAGCTCTATGTGCGGCATTGTGGATGACACCAGCTTTCATTCTATAGATTTGTCTGGCTTTGTGGATGGGACCACCCTTTTTCATTCTATAGTTGTGTGCAGCATTGTGGATCTCACCCCCCCCCCCCCTTTTTCATTCTATAAATATGGGTGAAATAGTCGTTTGGAAGAAAACAATTTCTCCTAGCTTGAGCATTCATGTTTATTACCTTAACCAAACACCATTGAATCCAACATGCCCTACCACTTTTTTTCTACAACACCAGCCATATGGGGTAGTGTAATGCTACTTTTCTGTATTAGCAAAATCTTTTCAACCAGTTTGGCTCAGATTACCCAGGATGGCGAGTAGAGAAGAGGCAAGGAAACAAAGCATAATGTATCCACACTTTTCTAGACACTACCATATTAAAATGGATTTGTCATCAGATTTCTCAATCCAGTCTGTATACTTTATTATACAGATCTTAGTCCTGGTGAGACTGGTATACTTATGTTGAAAATCCATATCACCATAGCTATGTATAATCCTGAGCTTCAGATGAGAAAGTTATGAGTCCGGCTATAATATGAAATAGCATGTGAGTCCAAGTGTATTCGGCCTCTGCCTAATTACCCAGCCTGACAGTTGCAGCTTGCACTAATCTGTATGAGATCTCTGCAGCAGGGTGGAGGACTGCTGAGGAGCTGTCATTCAGGCTAGTTGAGCAGAGAATGAGATAGGCAGGTTGACATAACTTTTCAAAGTAAATTACAGCAACCTTATTGGGCTGAAGAGATGTATGTAATAAAGCATGCAGCTTGGATTGGGAATCTGGTGATAGATCTGCTTTAAAGGGAACTTGTCATCAGATTCTTTGTGCTTGAATGACGAGCAACCATGAATGAGGCCCTGGCTACGAGGTTGCAGCCACATACAGTTAGGTCCATATATTTGGACAGAGACAACATTTTTCTAATTTTGGTTCTAGACATTACCACAATGAATTTTAAACAAAATAATTCAGATGCAGTTGAAGTTCAGACTTTCAGCTTTCATTTGAGGGTATCCACATTAAAATTGGATGAAGGGTTTAGGAGTTTCAGCTCCTTAACATGTGCCACCCTGTTTTTAAAGGGACCAAAAGTAATTGGACAGATTAAATAATTGAAAATAAAATGTTCATTTCTAGTACTTGGTTGAAAACCCTTTGTTGGCAATGACTGCCTGAAGTTTTGAACTCATGGACATCACCAGACTCTGTTTCCTCCTTTTTGATGCTCTGCCAGGCCTTCACTGCGGTGGTTTTCAGTTGCTGTTTGTTTGTGGGCCTTTCTGTCTGAAGTTTAGTCTTTAACAAGTGAAATGCATGCTCAATTGGGTTGAGATCAGGTGACTGACTTGGCCATTCAAGAATTTTCCACTTCTTTGCTTTAATAAACACCTGGGATGCTTTGGCTTTATGTTTTGGGTCATTGTCCATGTGTAGTATGAAACGACGACCAATCAGTTTGGCTGCATTTGGCTGGATTTGAACACACACAGTATGGCTCTGAATACCTCAGAATTCATTCGGCTGCTTCTGTCCTGTGTCACATCATCAATAAACACTAGTGACCCAGTGCCACTGGCAGCCATGCATGCCCAAGCTATCACACTGCCTCTGCCGTGTTTTACAGATGATGTGATATGCTTTGGATCATGAGCTGTACCAAGCCTTCGCCATACTTTTCTCTTTCCATCATTCTGGTAGAGGTTGATCTTGGTTTCATCTGTCCAAAGAATGTTCTTCCAGAACTGTGCTGGTTTTTTTAGATGTTTTTTTAGCAAAGTCCAGTCTAGCCTTTTTATTCTTGATGCTTATGAGTGGCTTGCACCATGCAGTGAACCCTCTGTATTTATTTTCAAGCAGTCTTCTCTTTATGGTAGATTTGGATAGTGATACGCTTACCTCCTGGAGAGTGTTGTTTACTTGGTTGGCTGTTGTCAAGGGGTTTCTCTTCACTATGGAGACTGTTCTGCGATCATCCACCACTGTTGTCTTCCGTGGGCGCCCAGATCTTTTTGCATTGATGATTTCATCAGTGCTTTCTTTCTTTCTCAGGATGTACCAAATTGTAGATTTTGCCACTCCTAATGTTCTAGCAATTTCTCGGATGGGTTTTTTCTCTTTTTGCAGCTTAAGGATGGCTTGTGTCACCTGCATGGAGAGCTCCTTTGACCGGATGTTTCCTTCACAGCAAAACCTTCCAAATGCAAGCACCACACCTCCAGGCCTTTTATCTGCTTAATTGAGAATGACATAACGAAGGGATTGCCCACACCTGTCCATGAAATAGCCTTGGAGTCAATTGTCCAATTACTTTTGGTCCCTTTAAAAACAGGGTGGCACATGTTAAGGAGCTGAAACTCCTAAACCCTTCAGCTAATTTTAATGTGGATACCCTCAAATGAAAGCTGAAAGTCTGAACTTCAACTGCATCTGAATTGTTTTGTTTAAAATTCATTGTGGTAATGTCTAGAGCCAAAATTAGAAAAATGTTGTCTCTGTCCAAATATATATGGACCTAACTGTATGTTTTATTCTGAAACGCTGCAGCTTTTCAGAGAAAACGTACTCCTCCTGTCCCCATCCCTTTAACTGATAGGTCTCTCCCTTGCCTTAAAGGGGTTTTCCACCTTTATTTGCGACTCAAGTCACCCCATCAAGCACTCTTGAGATCTTCTCACAGCGATGAAAGACCTTATAACCATTTTTGTTTATCGTCACTCCGCTGTACTGTGACTTTCCCACACACATTATTCCTCACTGTGTGGCAGCGAGCGGAGCTGATGGGCAGGTTTATCCCCTTTCCACGTCTTGTATACGCTGCATGTCTGTGTTTGCTCCTTGGTTTATGTTGTTTGGTTTCTTGTTACCAATGTGTATCTTCATCTTGCATGTCTCTGTCTGTCCCTAACACTGGTTGTGTCTGTCTCTCTTCTTTTAGATGTCTGTCTCTTTCTTTCTCAGTGGATGTGCGTGTCTACCTCCACTTACCCCAATGTCCCCCGCAGTGTGATGGGGTCCCCATTCCCCTGCCCAGCTTGCAAGGTGTTGCCGTCCTGAACATTCCCAGTTATGCTGGAGGCACCAACTTCTGGGGAGGCAACAAAGAAGATGATGTAAGTTTCATGTGTGAGTCCGAGTCGTCAAGATCGTGGCTTGGTAGTTTCAGTCGTTCACTATATCTTCTTTGTTTTTAGACCTTTGCTGCTCCTTCTTTTGATGACAAGATCCTGGAGGTTGTGGCTGTGTTTGGCAGTATGCAGATGGCGGTGTCCAGGGTCATCAAACTGCAGCATCATCGCATTGCACAGGTAACACGGCATGGAATATTCAAGAATAAAGAACAAGCTGGAGGGCAACCATCACATAAATATCTCACAAGTAACCAGGGTCTACCTGAAGCATGGAAAGCCGTTAGTATAAAAAAGTGGAAAAGGCATGCTATAATGAAGATCACCAGAACAATAATATTGTACAAAAATACAAATTTTTATTAGGATATACAAAACAGACCAATTTAAAACCATTTAAAAACAAGGATGCCCAATTGAAAAAGACCTGAAGACCTGGCCCCACAGACCTGAAAACAATATATTATATGTATGGTAATTTGGAACCTGATAGCGGATGGTTGGACTAAGTCAATAAGAATTCACTCCCTGACAAATGAATATAGTCACAGTGCAGATTAGGCAATCAATGTATTTATGCAGAAGAGTGGGCAGCCAAATACAAGCTGCTTTTATATTCGGAGAGAGTTGTTTTCTTAATATGAGCTGTATCTGCTTGAGATGGCCTCTAATATAAAGTATAGGGGCTATGTACCAAAGTTCAAAACTCAAATACAGGTGAGTACAGAAGACAAATACATGACTGAGCTCCAAATGGTGCCAGGCACAATTATAATAGAAAAATAGCCTCAGTAGGTGCAGGTAGTATGCACTATAGTGAGAATATCATTCTTCATCATGTAATAGTTATTCCTCTACCAAGAAGCACACCGACAGTTATACAAATGAAGCCTGTATATCCAAATTATAAACAATTGGTGTCAGTCTTGTAGGAGATGCCCACAGATATAGGAGCAACCCCTGCTAGACGTGCCATCCCCGTGGAAGGAAGGTACCTACAATACCTATTGAACAAGACCAGAGGAAATCTCAGTCAAAGTGTCAAGAAGGTCCGTGAGGCAGGACAGCACAATGCGTGTCGCCACACATGGTGGCTTCGTCAGGAGCAGATGTGACCGCTATCGTATACCCCAGTTTTAAGTACACATACCTAGATTAGAGGATCAATATCAGCTGTAGAAGACTCCGACCGTTTGGCCGGATATGATGTAAACGGTGTTCAGAGAAAAGGGCACGCAGGCGCATTAGTGTAGGCTGGAATAGTTCATCAGCCGGCTCAACTGAGCTGCACATGCGCCAGATGCGTGCCAGAATGACGTTATCATTACCAAAGTCGGCGCTCGTATGTATAGCTGCGCAAGCGCATTTAGATGGAGACCAAGGGAGCTCGTCCTCATCGCCACTGTGCATGCGCCAGGCGTCCAAAGCAAAATTTTTTTATGTACATAGCACGGTAGCCGCGCATGCGTGAAAATGCTGATGTCAGATCTAACATCAGCAAGCTTACAGATGGGCGCTGTGCAGAGCACTGCTCATCATAGCGATATGATACTAGAATATCGCTGCTGTGCAGAGTCAGAAGACCTCTCAAATAGTCCCAAATGAATAATACAATAATTGGTATCAGGGTGTTGGTTTAAAGAGCCAAAGTTACATTAATTTATTTACTTCTGTGGTCTTCTATATATTTATGTGCCATATTAAAGTATTAATTGGGCATTACCATATCAATAAATGAACTTTGGGACCCCCACTGATCCTGAAAATGAAGGGGCCACAACACTGATTGCCATCATAGTTCTTTCCTGCACATCCAGAGGGCCTAGAGCATCACCATGCAGAGGAATACAGTGTGTGCCACCATTTAGTGAGACGGGAGCAGCCTTCTCAATGCTTGATATAGTAAGTGCCAGGGAAAATCTGTCAGTGAATGAATGTGTAAAACAGCTTGGCTAAAGAAGAAAATAAAGAAGCTTTCTTCAATACCGTCCAGGCTATTACTGTGATTAGGTGGACCCTAATTAAAAGATTATTCCCAATTTATCACGTTTTCACCTAACCACAGGAAAGGTGATAATGTACAGATCGCCGGGACCTCATCAATCCCTAGAACAGGGCTCCTAAAAAACCTACTTGAGAGGACCATTGGCAATGCTTAACGTGACTCCGCTCCATTCATTGTCTGTGAGACTGATGGAGATAGCCAAGTGCTGTACTCTGCTCCAGCAGTCTCATAGACAATGAATGGAAAGGTGGTGCACATGCTTGGCCATCTCTATGTTCATGCAAGGTGGTACTGAGGAGCACCATTCTCTGAATCGGCGGGGGTCCTAGCAGTGAGACCCTCAGTAATTAGTATGTGATGACCTGTACTATCAACAGGTGAGGACTTCCACGGTTGGCAATAACCTTTAATGGTTTACAGTTCATCTGTTTCACAGTTTGCAGATGTTGAAGTTTACCAGATTGCTCAAATTTTTCTCAATGATTTTGATGTGAAGGATTTTTCTCTGATCATTAAAAATGCACCACATATCATTGTTCTGTGGACTGATTTTGTCATATTGTCCACTAGTGTCGGACAGTAAAAATCACAGTTCTCGGAGATGAAGGCATTCCTGTACAAGTGGATGGAGAGGCATGGATCCAGCCCCCTGGTTATATCCGTATAGCGCATAAGAACAGAGCTCAGACCCTCACCAGGGACAGGGTAAAGTCTCCGTGTATATTACCATGTGATTACATCACTCCTATGGGTTTTTTTTATTCTTTTCATTTGGTCAATAAAGGAGTTGCCGCAAATGCGGTCTCATGGCTACATGTTTCATTGTGATGAATTTCTCCCAAACCGCAAGAAAAAAAGTTTGGGCTTTCTTCTTTGTCCGATAAAGTCTCAGACCAGCCCATCTTAAAGAGGAATTCAACTTTGTTTTTGATCAAAGATAATGAGGGAGGAATTTTACGAGTGCCTGCTGCCCGAATATATCATGTTTTTTTTTTTATTTGTTTTATTTTATTTCACCCATAACCCTCAGGTCTTTTTCCTGGCAGGCTTTTGAAAGTACATTAAAATCTTGGGAAGATAAGCAGAAGTGTGAACTTTTGCGTCAGACGTCCACTGCTCTGTCTCCAACCTCTCTACGCCCTGAAGCTCTGTCTGAAGAGGAAGCTGCTCAGGTCTCACGGTTCGGCCAGGCTGCTGGTGCCCTTATTCACAGGTAAAGGTGCCTATTACTCAGACTGCAAAAAACTAAATGTATTGTAAACACAGCAATAAAATAATGGTAAGAATTGCACTGGGTGGCATTTGGTGTATAAAGGAAAGTTGCAAAGTATTATCCACTATAAAGCTCAGGGTACACCGAGATTTTATGGCAATCATAGTGTCATAATATAGTGAATGTGGTAGCTTTAAAACCACCAAGTTGCCATAACTGAGACTCACAAATCACAAAAAGTACAAACCTACAGTGTGTGTGTTGCGGTAATGACTTGTGGGCTACAAGGCTACCACATTCACTTCCATTATATTGGGATATAGCATCACCATACTGTGATTTTTTTTTTGTCACGTGAAGTTTGGTGCTGCTTAAGTTGCCATATAGGCCCAGTATTTAGACAAGCTAAGATCCAGTAATAAAAGTGATCATAAAAACATTTGTTCCCAATTATTGCACTGTCTAAACATGCAGGTGATCACCCTGTGCCCGGGATCGAAGGAGCGCATTTCACGGTCCATATACAGACTGCAATGCCCATCCTGGCAGCAGGTTTTCCGACCCAAGCTTACAGCCTCATATTAGTCTATGAAGTGTAAGTTAGGGTTGGGAAACTCGAAGTCAGTCTGGGCACTGCGGTTCTTATACAGAAATGCGCTAACAGCCTAATGAATGAGCAAAACGCTTGTTCTTCATCTTCAGATGGTTGGATTATCTAATTTGGGATTTGATGGCGATAATATGAGGTCAGGATGATCCTATTAATGATCGTTCTGTTCCCATCAGTACTGTGCAGTCAGGCCATTAAATGAGTGCCATATGACTTGTATGTAGGAGATCAGCGCTCACTAATAGGCCAACATTAACCCATCTGCACCTTATCTCTGAGTTCTCATCTCTGATGTACTTCAATAGCAGAGAACTCCCATTTTCTGGGACATCAGACCAGGATACAGTGCTGTGCAAATTAATTGGGACAAAGCATTTTTTTAAGTAAAATCGTAAGTTGGTTACCAGTCAGTGATTCAAACCAGTTTTAACTGCTTTAAACAGGTGTGAGTGCCAGTTTAAAGCAGTTAAAACTGGTTTGAATCACTGACTGGTAACCAACTTACGATTTTACTTAAAAAAATGCTTTGTCCCAATTTGCACAGCACTGTAATTTGGATAGGTAAGAACCATTGAGACATCCATGATCTTCATGCACTCTGAATATTATCATTAATAGATGACCAGAATGCAGCTGTAGCTGGAGTAAAACCAGGTTTAAAATTGGAGAAGTTCTCCTCTCGCTTGCCTTGGTCATCAACCAGTGAAACTGAGAAACTGCTCCAGCTGAGCCGCCACCTTTGTAGACCTATCCACTGGGTATTGAGCTGCGACGTCTTATTACATAGGCCGTTCTTCCAGCATTTCTGGCGTGTCATGCTGGAAACACCGGTCAGCGATGGGTTCTCACCCATATGTAAGGCATCAGTGATGTCTAGAGGTTAGTTTATACTCGCTGTTCGACGGCAAAAGATAAATTAAGCAAGATGGGTAACAGAAGCTAACTAAGGTATGCCCTCTCACATACTTTACACTCAATCAAAACCTTTACACATTATTTACAATGTGCTTTATCATAAGAAGAGTCAATAGACGAAGAAACATACTTGCCTCTATTTTTGCAGCATTAAAGAAATAGCAGTTTCTCATGAAAGCATGGAGCAGGAGCTGGCCCACGCAGTGAATGCAAGCTCCAAGGCCATGGAAAAGGTCTACAGCAAGAACCCCGAGGTAAACTGTCCATCAGCCGCATGTTCTCATTAACAGCCCAATACTTGTGTCTGAATCGTAGGCTATTCCTGCTATGTTCTTGTTGTCCAGGTTAGCTGGGTCTCTGTTGGCCCAAAATCATGTGTTGACATATGATGAATTCTTCTGATCGGCCATATTAAAGGCACTTGTCCATGTCCCTAAATTCCTGCATGTATAACATTTGGAGTTGGAAAATTTATTTTCTTGTTGTCTATTTAAAAGGAAGTATTTTATCATACTTAGAGTTAGGGAAATATTTAAAAAATAATTTCGTTTTCTGCCAAAAACCATCTTTAGGGCTCATTCAGATGAGTTTATAATCGGTCCGTATGCTGTCTGCATACTGACAGCTCACTGACCAATGCAAGTCTATCATAAGTCAGTGGGTTAGTATCTCCAGTGGCCGCTGAGCTTATATGTCACTGACTTGATTGATGATGAGTTCACAGGACTGGAGACGTGGCAGAAATACTCACTCCTGTGATAAAACAAGGAAATTTGGGACCTCACAAAGCAGCAACAGCAAGTCTCTGCGGTGTCATGTGTATACTTACTTATTATACGTGAATTTTGCGTCCTCCCCTGCCCAGGAGCTGTGGTGTGATCAGACCATGTTGTTGGACGGTCAGACACGGCCATCACACAGCAGGGACGCATTCATAAAATTATCTCAGCACAGGAACATTTTAATAACACATCCAATTGTGGAAAGTATTCTTAGTGCAAGATCTATTAGTGAAAATGTATATTGTGTGAAAACCCATTTAAGTCAATGTCCGATCCATTCTAAATCCTTGAAACATGACTAGGGATATAGGCCAGACCAGAACGTTAACCCCTAACTATGTTTCTAGGCTCTATAGATCGATCTATATGCCCACTTTTCTGGAAAAGAGCTTATTTTGTAATCTTTTCTCCAGGGTACATTGTAAAACTCCCTACACCAGCTCAATCTCACCAAGGAAAAACTGTACCTTCCAAAATGGTCCAGTGCTGAAATTCTCTTTGAAGCCAGATTTCATTCATTATAGCAGTAGAAGTTTATTGAAGGAAGACCAACCTTTATTTCCCATATTTTCCTAATAGGGTATCTGTAGGTGAAATTTCTTAGCCACACAGCATGATGCTGGCTCTCATGGTTGTTATTTGTTCCTGTATAACTTTGGCCTTGAGTTGTTAGCATCAGATATCAGAACTCAACATAAATCCCGCAAGGATGTTAAAAGGCACTGTAAAAAATTTGCTTCTTTTGGGCTTTGTCTTTGGGGGTCGGTGCAGCCACCTTGTGGTACATTTTGTGTACTACTGGCTATCGCATAGACGGCCTGTAATTGCAGTTATTGCCATGTTTCTCATGGGCAGACGGCTCTTTATATATGCTTTGTCTACGTCACCTCCAGACTGCTGAATGAGGGGGCTATAATGTCTTCTCTACTCGTAACTTTATCTTCAAAACATAAAAGAGGACATAGATATTCCCAATAAGGGGAGATGGGCCTTTAGTGTTTTCTTTGTGTTGAGGGGGCCTTATAACATATAGGGGGGCGATTCATCAGAGATTTTACATCAGAATACTGGCAGAAAATGCTTTGAAGAGTCACAACGTTTTGTGTACCCCAGGGTTGCACAATAATACTCGTTCTGTGATCTGCAGCCGGCTCATGGTTTTTCAGGAAATGGACCTGCAGTGTCAGTACTTGCTATGCAGGGAGGTACAAGTATAGCTGAAAAGAAGCCCCCTTTTCTCCTGGTATTGTACAAAGACAATAATGAATAATATGCCAAAAATGATTATTATTAGCAATAGTGTTCATCTATTTCCTAGTCGCTTCATGTACTATCTTGTTTCAGGGACTGAGTTGCACACATGTTATGGAAATGGTCACTAATGTTCGAGCTTTACTGAACGAGACCGATCTGCTGCTTACTGGAAAGATGGCTCTGGTGAGTAGGAGACTGAAATGTCCACATTTTGTTCATGTGAATAATTTAATTTTTTCATCTAGATTTCAAACTCTCACCTGATTTTAAGGACACTTCTTACAGTTATGGGCTACTTACCATAAGGCTAGGGCTACCTGTGACATGTACTGCATAACATTAATATCACGATGTCGTATTGTGGCAAGGCATCTAATGATAGCTGGTGGGGTCACGGAGCATCCCGTGCAAAAAAAAATAAATAAAATGAATCTGTTGCAGGTTTGCAAAATGCATATGATCTACCTTCTCTAGATTTCAGCTTAAGTTGTCTACGTCTCTGATTTGCATGCACCCTGTCTTTAGTTTGGTTGGTTGTTTTTTGTTTTTTTTTGCAACCAAATCACCGCTCTAAATTAACCACAGGAAAGCACAAATATTTTTTGGGGTGCATGACTTGTCTGAGACTTGCTGTTGTGCCACATGTTATTTTTTAGTCCTAGCTTAAAATACAGTCTTCAACAAACAGCAATGTTGATTGCTTTGTCTCTTGTAGCTGTTGGATCCCCCTCAGAAAGAGCAGCTGATGACGTCCCTCAGTAACACGGAGCAAGAGCTGCAGAAACTTGCTGACATCCCATGGCTGAGCCAGAACACGGAGCCGGGAGAAGAAGAAGTGAGTATTGTCATTTTGTACTTTATGATTTTTCTTTAATAAGGAGCTTTCATCATTCTAGTTGTCTTGTTAAAACAAGTTATAACCTACCCATAGGATCCAATCGCTGGCCCCCGCACTGATCGGCAGAACAGGGGATTTTTATTCCCGTTGGGGCATGTTTATCACCAGTAGGATGGAGCGACAGTGACATGCTCAACCGTTGCTCCATTCATTCCCTATGGAGCTGCCGAGCACTGCTCTCAGCTTTTTCTGGCAGCCCTGTAGAAAATAAATGAATTTGCAATCCATGCATCTGACTTCCATGCCAATTTGTCACGGAGATAAAAATTCTCCGATCTGCCGACTGGTGCTGGTCTTCGTGGTGGAGCCCCAATGATAAATCCGTTATCACCTATCCTGTTGATAGGTAATAGCTTGTTCTGCTAGACAATCCCTTTACTTTATTAGTTAAAGTATAGTCGTCTTCTTCTTTCTTGCAGTCATTTGTGCATTGAAGGCATTTCACTTTGCTGCTTCGTTTTGATTGTAGCTGATGGTTGTGATTTCTCCTTAGGGTGCTCTCGATTACTCCAAATTAAGACGTAGCAGTCGGTTTAGATTGGTGAACAAGTTCAAGAAGGAGAAAAACACTAGGAACAAGGAGACCCGGAGCAGCACAGTGCCAGCTGGTAAATGTGTAGTTTCCATGGGATATAAATGTCTACAGCAGGCGGCATTCATAGGAAAGGCAGCCACACTGAGATATTATGTCAGAATAGTGTGGCAATTGTCTAATAATAAATTAAATATTGTAAAAACTTGCTAGAAATGATCACACTTTCGTTAAAATTTGGAGCTCTGCCACACTGCTGCGTTTTTCTGTCTTCATATATATATATTTTTTTTTTTTTTAAGAATTTCTGCAAAAATAATGTAGGAAGCTTTCTGTTAGGATCTCAGAAACATGTTACATAACCTTATAGTCACATTAGTCTATGGTCAGACAAGCGTATGAAAAAGCATCATATTTTTTATTTTATTTTTAATCCACTTTGTTCTGTATTTTCATTTTTTATGTCCATTTTGAAATCCACAATGAAAAAAATAAAGACCAAATTCAGTGTCTACCATTAAAGCGAATCTGTCAACAGGATTTTGCTACGTAAACTACAGGCATTGTCAGGTTGCCGCTACACTGGTTATATTGATTAAAATGTTACCGGGGGTGAAGAAATCCATCTTGTGGTTCTTGTGTAATCACTGTTAGAGGTTTTTAGCCTGCCCTGAACCTCAAGATGGATTTCTTCACCGCAGGTATCATTTTAATCAGTTTAACACTGCCACCTTGACAGTGTCTGTAGTTTATTTAGCAAAATCCTACTAACGTGTTTGCTTTAAGCGTAACATATACGGCACTTGTCTGGAGCACGTGTATGAAGCAGGCTCAAGTCCTGAGCCAACATCTTTCCCTGCAGATGTTCCCTGTGTCACCGAGTTATAATATTCCTGTAACCGCAATGTCTGGACCTGAGCTCTGCTCACTGCTGATAACATGTTAATTGCATCTGATACAGCGGCATTTACAGTGTATTATATGCGACCCCCACCCACTCACTGCGAGTCGAACGCAAAATTGGTTGCCATTGCAGCTTGGGGGTCTGATGAAGTTTCCTATTCTTACCTTGTTGGTGCTCCTTTGAAAATCAGCCAGTGTCTGGTTTTCATAGGATATGGTGATTTTTTTCTTTTTTTTTTTTTTACTATATGCTGCTGTACAGCTGTATCAAAGAATATAATATAGACAATCAGGCAAATGCCGGTTCAAGTCTCCAAAAGAGACTACAAAATACAGTAAAAAAAAAAAAAAAAAATAACTATAAAGATATTAAAAATAAACATATTTGATATTGCTGCATCAACAAAAGTCTGATCTATGAAAATGTAAAATGAACTAACCCAATCGGTAAAAACTTTGTGAAAAAAAATTAAAATTCCAGAATTCCCATTTTTCAGTTGTAACAATTCCACAAAAATATGAAATAAGAAGAAGGAATCAAAATGTACAGTGGGTATGGAAAGTGTTCAGACCTCTTTAAATTTTTCACTCTTTGTTTCATTGCAGCCATTTGGTAAATTCAAAAAAGTTTTTTTTCTTCTCATTAATGTACACTCTGCACCCCATCTTCACGGGAAAAGACAGAAATGTAGAAAATTTTGCCAATTTATTAAAAAAGAAAAAACAAAATATCACATGGTCATAAGTATTCAGACCCTTTGCTCAGACACTCATATTTTAGTCACATGCTGTCCATTTCCTTGTGATCCTCCTTGAGATGGTTCTACTCCTTCATTGGAGTCCAGCTGTGTTTAATTAAACTGATAGGACTTGATTTGTAAAGACACACACCTGTCTATATAAAACCTCATAGCTCACAGTGCATGTCAGACCAAATGAGAATCATGAGGTCAAAGGAACTGGCCAAGGAGCTCAGAGACAGAATTGTGACAAGGCACGGATCTGGCCAAGGTTACATAAGAATTTCTGCAGTACTCTAGGTTCCTAAGAGCACAGTGGCCTCCATTTTCCAAATAACTTTATTGAGAATTTTTAAATATGAGACAAAGGGAGGAGAGGGTAAAGGGTTAGGAATAGGTTTAAATTGTTTTATTAGAGACATACAAAGGGCAAAACAAAAGGAGCAAAGAAGTTTGGGACCACTAGAAGTCTTCCTAGACCTGGCCGTCCAGCCAAACTGAGCAATCGTGGGAGAAGAGCCTTGGTGAGAGAGGTAAAGAATAACCCCAAGATCACTGTGACTGAGCTCCACAGATGCAGTAGGGAGAGTGGAGAAAGTTCCACAAAGTCAACTATAACTGCAGCCGTCCACCAGTCAGGCCTTTTTGGCAGAGTGGCCTGATAAAGCCTCTCCTCAGTGCAAAAATAAAAAAAACTGACCGTCACATCCAAACATAAATCAGGTCTGAACAGGTAGTTACCTAGAGTAGCCAACTCAAATACAATTAAACAAATAATGTAGCACTCTGTAGCGCCACAGCCTGCAAACATTTAATATGAAAATTGAATTGCATTACTGCAATAGAAATATGAAAAATTGAGAATGCTTAGCGCATAAATTGGCCAATTCATGTGTACCTGGAAGCCACGTTAAGGCGATTCTCATTTGCCAAGACCTAATGCCAATCCTCTCTTAGACAGTCTACATCTCTCTTGGAACCTAATATGAATCCTCTCTTGGACTAAAGTCTATATCTGTATGGAGGGGTAGGATCCTGTTGCAATTAAAAACGCCTGAGGCTAAGGGGCGGAGTGCTCAGTCAGAAGGCTAATACAAATATTAAAAAACTGACCGTCACATCCAAACATAAATAAGGTCTGAACAGGTGCTTACCTAGAGTAGCCAACTCAAATACAATCAAGCAAATAAGGTTGTATATTTGATTAATGGTTTACTAATCTTCTAAACATGGACACATATATTGTTATTTACAGAAATCAGAATTGTGTGCTGGTATATTATTCTGTTTTAAAAGTTTGTCTACTCTCCAATTTTAGCACCTTGAGGCAGAAGCTTTGTAGGTTAACTATAACGTATCTGAGATCACTGTGATAATCGAGAAATATATATACAGTGTGTGTGTGTGTATATGTGTATATATATATATATATATATATATATATATATATATATATATATATATATATATATACTGTATCTCTGGCAGAAATTAAGAGACCAACACATCAAAACCCTGTCATGGGCAGCCCATTCTCCAGACCTGAACCCCATTGAAAACCTCAGGAATGTAGTCAAGAGGATGATGGATAGCCACAAGCCATCAACCAAAGAAGAACTGCTTAAATTTTTGCACCAGAATCAGTGTGAAAGACTGGTGGCAAGCCTGCCAAGACACATGAAAGCTGTTTTTAAAAATCATGGTTATTCCACAAAATATTGATTTCTGAACTCTTCCTGAGTTAAAACATTAGTATTGTTTCGAAATTGTTATGAACTTGTTTTCTTTGCATTATTTGAGGTCTGAAAGCACTGGGGGGGGGGTAATTTTGTCCATTTTTCTTTGTCAGAAAAAAATACAAAATTTATTGCTTGGAAATTCGGAGACATGTTGCCAGAAGTTTATAAACTAAAAGAACAATATACATTTTACTCAAAAATATAACTATAAAGAAAAAAATCAGCCAAACTGAACATTTGAAAGTGGTCTCTTAAATTTTGCCAGAGCTGTGTGTATGTGTGTATGTATGTATATATATATATATATATATATATATATATATATATATATATATATATATATATATATATATATATATATATATATATTCGATCTGTCAAGTAAGTCCTGGACACTATACTCTCTATAGTGCTGATATTTGTAGATCAATCATCAACTCATAGTTGTAGCATATAGTTGGTGTTCCTCCTAATCATAAAATAACTTTACTGTTACTAGTAATTATATTCCAAAATATACAGGTATCTTTATATAAGCTAATCTTTGTTTGCCCTTAGAATCTAACTCTTAAAAGAGGATCCGTCATCTGGTGAAGAGAGTGCAGTTTTTGCTCTTATTTTATTCCTGCTTCTCTCCTGAGTATTCTGTCTTCCTCTTTTTTTAAATCTGCCATACGGTTCCAGCGATATGGGCCTATTTAGTTATTGATAAGTTTATGGTCTTTACAAGGCTGGTGTGGCTCACAGGATCCTCTGGGGCGTGTCTTTAGAGTGCTCAGGATAATTATTCTGTGAGCCACGCCCCCTAATAAAAAGCATAAAAATTTTACTAAATAAAAGCTCATATCTCTGGTGGATGTTTAAAAGAAAAAAAATACTCATGGATCAGCGGTAATAAACTAAGGGCAAAAACTGACCTTTTTTGACCTGTTGACAGGTCATTTTTAAGACTTAGTATCGAATCAAAACTGGATGGCTCTATGAGTATAATTGCCAAACATTATCATGGAGAAAGAACTGGTTTTGTGCCACCGGGGGGTGGTGGGCTCACTGCATTATTGTCCAACCTGATATATAACCCATGTACCATCAGGAATTATGCATGACTATAGAAATTGTGTAAAAGACAGTCGTGTGATGTGCGCTCCTCCGTGATCATTGTACCTTGCCCTTGGATTCCTCTGCTCTGAACTGTGGGTTGTCTGTATCTTGGGAAGTGGTTTTTCTTTGCTTTGGGATGTGGTGTCTTACTAAGGGACTCTTTCTGACAGCTTATCTTTGGGGGACGGAGGAGGTGTCTCTTTGGTTGGAGCGTCTCAGTCTGTCTGAGTACAAGGAGGTCTTTACTCGCCATGACGTCCGAGGCTGTGAGCTCCTACACCTGGAGCGCCGAGACCTCAAGGTATCTCTCACAGATGTCAGACCCAAAGTGCAGCCCGTACCTCTCGCTAGCTTAGTCTGTGTCGATTGCCCTCCTTTCAACCATCCCCTGCATGTTCTGAGTGCTGCACCTTCTCCTGGCTCCTTGTGTCTTGACATTAACCTCAACTTGTTCCGTATGTCCATTCATTTAACATTCTGCTGCTCTGCTGCATTCCAGTGCTTTTCCTGTCCTTGCACATCTCTGACTGTTAGGCCTATGTGACCTTTGTCCATTTGTCATTCCTGTTGGTCATTGCTCTTCAGTAAGTTCATGATATCGAATGTTAACATGTCTTCACTCCTTCGCTATGGCATGTCTAATATTATCACGTCCTGTATGTTAATGACTTTACATTACCAGTTTTCTGCACCCTCTCGCTCATTGTTGCGCTGCATGCACACAGTCACATGCATGGCACCAGGCAGCTGATTTTCTGTCTGCCGGTGTTACTACCATTGAACGCACTTATCTTCCCGCTAACACAGCAGTATTTCTATTATTTCTATGTGATTGCTTTCAATTTGTTGCAAATGCAGAACATTTTGAGCAGTAAAACTTTCAAGTTACATCTGGTTGCAGATAGTCTTGGCCGCCATGTTTGGGAGCGAGAGTCGCATCCAGTCACCCTCATGGCATTTAGTAAAGAGGTTAAACACTTTTGGGGATTTTTTTGTTACGTAAATCACAGATCAGCACTGCCCCATAGTATAACTTTGGGCCGAGTACTATCTGATAAAATGTTACATAGCACTTATCAGATGTATTTGTTCGTGTTAGCGAACCAAACTCTTTTAGCTTTTTTTTGCAGAGCTCCTCTCTGCTGATGTATGACCACAGATCACATCAAAGTTGAATATGCAGAAAAACAACCTGTAAAAGGCAAATTGTGCAATTTTTTTTAATGAAACCCAAATGTAAAAAATGGTTTTTAGCCTTAAATACACTGATTTAAGTAATAAAAATACATTTTTTTCTAAGTAATTAATATGTCTCCAAAGATGGACGACCACTTTAAACCTTGAGTTACAAGTCACTCCCGATATATGCTTCAAGTCATAGTAAAGTCAATACATAGGCCCTGTTAACAGCTATAGTATGACATAACCTTATAACCTCAGGCCCATAGACATCATAGATCTTTTTTAGACTATTCCATACAGAGGTATTTTGTGAAAAAAAGCATATAAAAGCATATTATGTAGTTGTTTTTTTTTGTTTTTTTTTACAATGGGAGCCTATGGGACATGTATTCTTCTGTATATGATGGGATACGTCCCAGCCTTTTATCAAGAATATTCATTGGAAGCTACAAAACTGTTACTGTGCTTTGCAGCTAGTTGAAAGGTGTGCGCTTCTCTGCTTCCATAATGTTGTTTTTGCATTGGACCATCACCTAACATTATATCTCAGATAATATCTGTGGGTGTTTTTTTGCAGGAGTTGGGTGTGACAAAAGTGGGCCACATGAAGAGGATCCTCCATGCCATCCGAGAGCTGAACCCCCCTCCTGTCATTGTGGACTAGGATCTGTCTTCTCGGCTTGTGTGGCCCAGTCGGGGTGACCCTTGATTACCATGTTGCACAGGTTCTTGGGGTTACTGGAGCACAGTGCTCTGTAACAGCAGCTAGTCTCAGAAGTCATCGAGCTTCGTGGCCAGCTATGAAACTTGTTATCCTTTCCCGCCGGTCAAGTATCCCACCATCCAGTTGTAAAATGAGCCCTGGAAATTACTGCTGCAAGTCATAGACTAGGTATATCAATGTCTTGAATGAGCCAAGGGCTTGAATCTTTTTTTTTTTTTTCTTACTGGATACTTTTGAAGCCAGATGTTCTTCTAGCTGCTGCTAGAAGCCAATTGTGACTGTAGAAGTCCTTCTCCTTGACGTGCTACCTCGTGTGGATTGGGACAGGCACTATGTGGCTGCCAGACAGTGAGCGCAGTAGATATCTTCAGAGAGGCTCACCTACTCTCCATTGCCTAAAGACTTTAAGATCTTGGTAACCGTTTTGAGGCTTGACCTGTTCCTTCCACACAGTTATTGAACATGTCAGACTGTGGCGTTTTGTAATATGTGTTAATATATGCTTTTTTCCTCAGGCTGAGATTGTACATTTTTAGTTGTGTATAGAGCATTTTTGACGTAGCGTAGAGCTGTTGTAATCAGTGGTTTTATTGGACTGTTTGTAAAATCCAGAGGTGCGGTGAGACCGTTGTGACCCCCCCACTCTGGCCAAGGATCAAATAATTGTTTACATTTCTATAGGTACTTTAAGAAATCGGGAAGCGGCCTCTGCCCCGTCATATGTTTCCCATGAGGAGCGCAAGAAGCCACTCTCTGTCCGTGTGAGATGAAGCATTGAAGTACTGTTTGGGTTGTGATTTGTGTTGTCCACATTTATTTCTCCATCTGTCCAACCTCCTACAATTCTTTCTCCTGGGCAGGTCCCCTGTTTCTTGCTTTGTATTATTTATGAGGGATAAATGAAAGCCTTGGAACCCTCATACAAAGCCTGGCTGTCCCACCCCTTGCGTATTTATTGTCCCGTGCCTTATTGCAGACCCAGCTTTGTTTTCCAAGTGATGTTAATGCCTGTAAATAGCAGTATTGTAAAATAATTGCTTGGTTCTAACAGTAAAAGATCTCTTAATGATATTGCCTTTTCAATGTCTCTTTCTTTATAAATTTATCTCTTGGGTTTTCATATGTGACAAGACTCTCATAAGTGACCAAACACACTTAATAGTTTTAGGACACATGCTTTTTGAATGCACATGCACACTCAGTTTCTCTGAACGTGCATTTATTCTGAGTGGAGAGAGGGGAGTTAGCTACTGCCATACATAGAATCATAGACTCATAGAATCGTAGAGTTGGAAGGGACCTCCTGGGCCATCTGGTCCAACCCCCTGCTCAAAGCAGGATTTGCTAAATCATCCCAGACAGATGTCTGTCCAGCCTCTGTTTGAAGACTTCTATTGAAGGAGGACTCACCACCTCTCGTGGCAGCCTGTTCCACTCATTGAAAACTCTAACTGTCAAAAAAAATTTTCTATTATATAGTTTCATTCCATTGCTTCTAGTCTTTCCTGGTGCAAATGATAATAAAGTTGATTCTTCTACAATGTGACAGCTCTTGAGATATTTGTAGACAGCTATCAAGTCTCCTCTCAGTCTTCTCTTCTGCAAGCTAAACATTCCCAAATCCTGCAACCTTTCCTCATAAGACAGGGTTTGCAGACCGGTCAATATTCTGGTCGCTCTTTTCTGAACTTGCTCCAGTTTGTTGATGTCTTTTTTAAAATGTGGCGCCCATCTCTAGTTGTGGTTTATTTCACATGAGTAAAGAGCATTGAGTGTGTTGAAATTCAACATACATGAAGTCAGAAGTTTGGACCCACCTGTTCATGCAATGGTTTTCCTTGTTGTTATTGAAATGTGCACATTGTAGATTCAGAACGAGGTAAGAAAATCATGAGGAATACATATGAAAATGAGGAATAAAGAAAGATGTTTAAAACAAACCAGAATGTCTTAAACCTTAGTTTGCTCAAAATATTCCCATTTTACTTTGCTGAAAGCCTTATACCCCCTTGTAATTTTCTTAGTTTCATTGGGTAGTCACCTGGAATGGCTTTTGGACAGTCTTAAAGTAGTTTCCAAAGGTGCTGAGCACTTCTTGGTTGCTTTGTCTTTACTCTATGGCTAAAATCATCCCATACCATCCTTCTCCTGCTTGGTCACGTAGGACTTTCATTGTCTGAAGCTGTGTTATATGTGTTTTTCGTCATTATCCTGTTGCAACACAAATGATAATCCCACAAAGTGCAAATCAGATCGGAAGTCAAGTCATTGCAGAACACTATGGTAGCCATTCTGAATAATTTGGAGTAAATCACCATCACACCTCCCTCTCAACACTTCATGGAAGGCACCACAGACAGGGGTAGAAAAAACTGAACTTGTCTGTCACTAAGACAATGGTGCTTGCTACCAAAAACTTTTGACTTCTCAGACCACAGTATAGATTCCACTGATTATGTTGCTTAGCCCAGACAAGTCTCTTGTTCTTTGCGGTCCTTAGTACTGGCTTCTTTGCAGCGATTCGACCATAAAGGCCTGCTTTTAACAGTAACTTCTGGACTATGTGTCTAACTTGACATCTGTGCATGATTTATTTAGGGCTATTATCTGAGGTGCTGTTAGTTTGCAGGTTCTGAGGCTGGTAACTCTGATGAACCTATCCTCTGCAACAGATGTAGTTTTCTTGACCTGTGGTGGTCCTCATGAGAGCCATTTTCAAGACAGCCAGTGTGGGTTTCCATGACGGCAATTGAGGATACCTTGAAGCTTCTAGAATTTTTTTCACATTGACTGACCTTCATGTTTTAAAGTAATGATAGACCATCATTTCTCTCTATTTTTTTGCGTTCTTGCTATATTCTTGCTTAGAGCAGTTGTGAAATAAGGCTCAGCACTCTATGGAGCTATGTACCAACACTGCTTCTGCAAAACACACCTGTTCGTCACAAATACTTTATGAAGGTCAGTGATTCCACATATGAACTTTTGAAGAGACATTCCTGTCTGTTTAGATGCCATTGCAGCTGACTACCCAATTAAGCTGCTTGAGAAAATGCCAAGGGGATTTAACCCCTTTCTGAAAGCTGACGTACTATACCATCCATGTGACCCGCCACAATTTGACCATGGACGGTATAGAACGTCATAGCGATCGACCGTGCACACAAGGGGTATGCGGGCCGGGTGTCAGCTGATTCTCACAGCTGGCACCCGGCACTAAGTGCCAGGAGTGGTCACAGACCATTCCTGGCACTTTAACCCCCGAAAAGCTGCAATCAAACATGATAGCAGCATTCCGGGAGCAGGCAGAGGGCTGACAGTCCCTCTCCTTTTGGATCAGAGACCCCGCGGCGTGACACGGGGTCCCGATCGCTGCCATTGTAAACCGATCTCGTCCTGACAACATCTGGGTTACCAAAACTGAGAAACTTCCTGTCATGCGCAGTGCATGTCAGGAAGTCTCTCAGATCAGTGTGCAGTAAGTGCAGCGCTGACAGCTTCAATAGCATGCAGATACTGCATGCTATAGAAGCGATCAGCCTGCAAAAAATGATGGTCCCATAGCTGTCAGAATAAAGTGATGCAAAAACACTTATTTTTTTCTATAAAATAGTCTTTAAACTTAAAAAAATTATAGAAATGAGGTATCGCTGTCATCATACTGACCCGAAGAATAAAACTGCCTTATCAATTTTACCACACGCGGAACTGTGTAAGCGCTCCCCCCCCCCCCCCCCCAAAAAAAAAGAAATTCATGAAATGCTTGTTTTTGCTCATTCTGCGTCCCAAAAATCAGAATAGAAAGTGATCAAAAAATGTCATGTGCCTGAAAATGGTACCAATAAAAACGTCTGCTCATCCCGCAAAAAACAAGACCTCACATGACTCTATGGGTCGAAATATGGAAAAATTTTAGCCTCTGCCCTGTGAAGCCCGTACTCCAGAACCCTGGGCCAGTAGGAGAGGCTGCCCCTGGCGAGAGTCCTCCCTCTCCATTAAAGCCTATGACTGTTTCGTTGCCTTCTGGGAGCTTTGTGGTGTTCGAGCCACCAGCCATACAGAGTCAGTGTGTGATCTCCATTCTTCAGCTCCAGAACCCGGCATGGGCATCGTCTAAAGGTGGCCGAGCCCTCTTTGAGAACAGTCTAGTCCTGCAAGGACAACTACAGCTCCAGGTCGGAGCTTTGTATACAAAGAAGTTCGTCTTCCATTGGCTGTCTGGTATGCCCATGGGTCATTCTGAACCAGAGATCCTGATGCCCATTTATGTTTGGAGACCCAGCAAGGCACCACACTTGAAACAACCAAGTGACAAGAGGTGTCTGGTTCCCTTGCGTCGCATTCAGTCAGCAGGTCGTCTTCTTCGCCTGGTTTGCTAGTCGCCGAGTCAAGGTGTGAGGATGCCTCTGAAGAGGGGGAGGCGGTCTCAGTCTCCTCACACATCCCCAGCGACTATACCAGTGTTCTGCTCCCAAGAGCACCCCTGGCTCTTGATTGTCTTCCCCAGGATAAAGGGCTGAAGATGGATCCAGAGTGTATGCCTTCAGCTCCCCTGTGGCCTAGGGGTGAAGGTCCCAAGACAGAGAATCATTCATCCTCTAACCAGGAAGATGTGGTCCAGTTTTTTCAGGGTAACAGGCTGAAGTGGCTCCCTGTATGTATGCCTCCAGCTTCCTTTTGGCAGGTGGGTGAAGAGGTTGGAACAGTGACCTACGTATCTCCGTTTCTCACCAACCGGGAGGAGGTCCAATTTTTCTGGCATGTTGGGCTGAAGTTGGACTCAGTGAAGGTGTCTTCTGTTTCTAGCTGGCCGGCTGATGTATGGGTCAAGTCTGAAGCTTCCAGGTCCCTGCCTTCTGCCAATCAGGAGGAAGAAGTCCTTGTACCCTCTGTGTTGGAAGCTGTTGGGCACCAAGAAACTTGGCACTCGGTGATTCCAGATGGCACACCTACTTCGTCTCATCTGAAGGATGCCCTGTCAGCCTGGATTGTGTGTGGTCCTGTACTCCTTTTTGTCATTCTGGCAGGCTTGAGGAAGAAGGACCGTAAAGGGGGGGTACTGTAACAACCCTGCTGGCATCACTGCATGGCCTCCCATCCCCTGCACACCAACTTACTTTCTGCTTCAAGCCATGCTGTGAAATCTGTCTGTTGCCAGTCCTGTGCTCCATGCTTCTGCTCTCCATGTTTCATGACTGTGTGTATAGGGGGGCGGCGCCAGAACTCTCTGGTTCTTATGCAGTCAGGGTGCTCCTGCCTAATCTGTCCCTGACCAATCACCTAGAGCCCTTGACTATTTAGTTTCACCACACCCACTGAAACATTGCCTGTGCAATGTTTAATCTGTTAGTATCTTGCTGCTGAGGAAGCCAGGCCCTGTTCTGTGTATTTCCTCCTTCTCTGGAGGAATACTTCTTGTCTTGCCTTGTACCTTGTCGGCCTGCCAGGAGGCTGAATATCCTGGCCCTTGAGTCTTGGTTCCAGTACCCTGTCTGTACTCTGTCCTACCTTAATCTCCCTTTCTCCTTGTCCGTGGCTTCCTTCCTTGCTGTGTCTTTCCTTGTGTCCTCCCTGTCTGTGCATCTGCACCCTTGCAGCTCTGTCTGTGAATCTGCACCCTTGCAGCTCTGAATCTGCACCCTTGCAGCTCTGTAAATCTGCACCCTTGCAGCTCTGTGTGAATCTGCACCCTTGCAGCTCTGTCTGAATCTGCACCCTTGCAGCTCTGTCTGTGAATCTGCACCCTTGCAGCTCTGTGCGAATCTGCACCCTTGCAGCTCTGTCTGTAAATCTGCACCCTTGCAGCTCTGTCTGTAAATCTGCACCCTTGCAGCTCTGTGTGTGAACCTGCACCCTTGCAGCTCTGTCTGTGAACCTGCACCCTTGCAGCTCTGTCTGTGAACCTGCACCCTTGCAGCTCTGTCTGTGAACCTGCACCCTTGCAGCTCTGTCTGTGAACCTGCACCCTTGCAGATCTGTCTGTGAACCTGCACCCTTGCAGATCTGTCTGTGAACCTGCACCCTTGCAGCTCTGTCTGTGAACCTGCACCCTTGCAGCTCTGTCTGTGAACCTGCACCCTTGCAGCTCTGTCTGTGAACCTGCACCCTTGCAGCTCTGTCTGTGAACCTGCACCCTTGCAGCTCTGTCTGTGAACCTGCACCCTTGCAGCTCTGTCTGTGAACCTGCACCCTTGCAGCTCTGTCTGTGAACCTGCACCCTTGCAGCTCTGTCTGTGAATCTGCACCCTTGCAGCTCTGTCTGTGCATCGGCTCCCTAGCCGCTCTGCCTGCACGGCTCTCTAGCCGCTCTGCCTGCACGGCTCCCTAGCTGCTCTGCCTGCCCGGCTCCCTTGCCTCCCAGCCTACTCTGCACTCCTGCGGCTCTGCCTACTCCACTCCTACCTATATCCATACCTGCACCTCCTGTGTGAACAGGTCCAAATCCTGTTCCAACATACACCACTCCCTCCTGCCTGCACCTGCTATGTGAACAGGTCCCTACCTGCCCCTTCTCATACCACGCCAGTCTGTCCTATGTCTCCAATCCGTGCCCGCCTGTCCTGTGTCTCCAAGCCGTGCCCGCCTGTCCTGTGTCTCCAAGCCGTCACCTACCTGCTCTGTGTCTCCAAGCCGTCACCTACCTGCTCTGTGTCTCCAAGCCGTCACCTACCTGCTCTGTGTCTCCAAGCCGTCACCTACCTGCTCTGTGTCTCCAAGCCGTGCCCTACTTGCCCAGTGTCTCCAAGCCGTGCCCGCTTGCCCAGTGTCTCCAAGCCGTGCCCGCTTGCCCAGTGTCTCCAAGCCGTGCCCGCTTGCCCAGTGTCTCCAAGCCATGTCTCCAAGCCGTGCCTGCCTGCCCAGTGTCTCAGCCTGCCTGTTAGTCACACCTGTCAAAGTGACTTGTCCCCGAGTGGGATCAGCAGCCACAGCCAGACACCACCCTGGAGTGGCACCCGACAGCTACCTGCCGCACAAGCCTGACCTCACCATCAGAGGCTCCAGTGAAGACCGAGGTAGCTGTCGTAGTCACGCCCCTTCCAGGGTAGCCTGGTTTGTGGCACAGTGGGGCCACAACCCCCCGGCTCACGCCATTCAGCCAAGGCGTGAGCGTAACACTATTTTTTGCAGTAAAAAGCGTCTTTTAGCGTGTGATAGCTGCCAAACATAAAAACCCGCTAAAAGGCCTCTTGAGGGATGCAGTTTATAGAATAGTGCCTCTTTTGGGTATTTTCTATCATATAGACCCCTCAAAGTGACTTTGAATGTGAGGTGGTCCCTAAAAAAAAAGGGTGTTGTAAAAATGAGAAATCGCTGTTTAACTTTTAACCCTTATAACTTCCAAACAAAAAAAACTTTGGTTCCAAAATTGTGCTGATGTAAAGTAAACATGTGGGAAATGTTATTTATTAAGTTTTTTATGTGACATAACTCTGATTTAAGGGCATGAAAATTCAAAGTTGGAAAATTGCGAAATTTTCAAAATTTGCTCCAAATTTCCATTTTTTTCCACAAATAAACACAAGTCATGTGAAAGAAATTTTACCACTATCATGAAGTACAATGTGTCACGAGAAAACATTGTCAGAATCACCGGGATCCATGGAAGCGTTCCAGAGTTATTACCTCATGAAGGGACAGTGGTCAGAATTGTAAAAATTGGCCCGGTCATTAACATTCAGATCACCTTTGGGGGGGTAAATGGGTTAAAACTGTCATCAGATGGGCATGCTCAGTTATGTCTTATGCTCTGCCCGCAGAAGGCAGAGCAAAGTGAGCCTGAGGGAGCCAGCAATGCTCGGACACAGGCCCTTGATTTAGTTGGTCTATGTTCAGGGCTGTGGAGTCAGTCAGTGCCCATTTTGGTGGAGTCGGTTTGGCTTACTGACTCCACAGCCCCAGCTATGTGGGTGACGCAGGACTCATCATCCACATTAATCGAAGTCGGAAGATAGCAATTAGAAACAGAGTAGGAATGTACGACACCACAATGACGCCCATCGGACTGGACCGTCCGGATTTACATACATCACAGGAGCCATTCAAAAGAGGGTATACATGGGGAGTCAAGAAATAGTATACACGTTTGTATAATGCAGTACAGGTGATGATAAGCCCACTTGGATTGGGATGTTAAAAGAACACTGAACCTGCACATACTCACCTCCTGCACCGGCACCGCTCCAGTGATGTTGACGGTGGGTTTCCTGGAGCGCACATGATATTATGCCATGTGAGTCCTGCAGCCAATTATTGGCCGCTAGTACACTGCTTTCCTTGAAACTTGAACGTCAGATGGAAGTGTGAGAACTTTGCTGATTGGCTGCAGCGCTCACTGTTTTCCAGTCAATGAGAAGGTCCAGGCATTCATTCAGAGAGAATGGAAGAAGCCTGAGAGGTCAGGAGCCCTTCCCTCCTCTAAAAGGAGGCACCCCTTTGAACATAAGGACACAGAAATATGGGACAAGGTCCCAAAGATTGATGCAGCGGTGTCCAGGTCATCCAAAAAATCGGCACTGCCCCTGGAGGATTCAGGGGTACTTAGGGACCCGCTAGATAAAAATGGATTCCTATTTAAGATGTACATGGGAAGCAGCAGCAGGAGGATTGAAGCCTGCAATAGCTGGTACCTGAACGGCGCGTTCCCTAATGATTTGGCTGCAGCAGCTGGAAGAAAGACTTGCCTCAAAGGTCTCAAGAGAAAAGATATTGGCAGACATGTATCTTCTACATGGGGCGGCAGCCTTTTCAGTAGACACCTCTGCTGACTCCATGAGATTGACAGCTAGAGCAGCAGGATTATCAAACGCCGCGAGACGGGCGTTGTGGCTTAAAGGCTGTCCAGGGGATCTGCAGTCTAAGGCTAAGCTGTGCTCTCTCCCATGTGATGATCGTTTTTTATTTGGGAAAAACCTAGATGACATCCTAGAGAAAGCCAGTGACAGGAAGAAAGGGTTCCCAGTGGATCAGAGGAGGCCGCCCTTTCGGAGAGGAAAACTCAACAGGGGCTGTCCTCCGGGAGATGGGAAGATAAAAGGAAAAAGGAGTCCAGATTTATGTTTGGCGGAGCCGACTCCACTTCCAAGAAATCCCCACAATGACGCCAGTATTCCGGTAGGGGGGAGATTGGTGCTCTTTTCCCAGGCCTGGGAAAACATCTCTTCCAATGCCTGGATCCTAAATATCATAAGGGAAGGCCTGAAGATTCCTTTTTCACATCAGCCGAGAGCGTCATTTGTCGTTACCCCCATCAGGAAGGGGATAGAAGAGTAGTTGGCCTTGGAATCGGAAACCCTGAGTCTGCTAGACAAGCACGTTATTTCCAAGGTCCCGAGCGGACAGGAGAGAACAGGGTTCTACTCACCCCTCTTCCTGATAAAAAAAAAAACGGACGAGTCATTCAGGGCAATCATAAACCTAAGAGGCCTCAATCAGTGGATAAAAAAAATCAAACCTTCAAAATGGAGTCGGTAACTACAGCCATAAAACTGCTGCATCACAATTGTTTTATGGCCGTAGACGATTTAAAGGATGCTAATATCACAACCCCTTTCACCCAGGCTATCAGAAATACTTAAGAGTAGCGGTCTACATCCAGGGAAATCTCAGGCATTTTCAATTCAGAGCCCTTCCATTTGGCATATCCATAGGCCCGAGAGTGTTTACCAAAGTCATAGTGGAGACGACAGCCTTCCTCCGAATCCACAACACGATAATAGTACCCTATTTGGACGATTTCCTAATAGTGGGCAGCTCAGAAGACCACTGTACCATAAAGTTGAGACGAGTAACCGACAACTCTACAGTAACTGGGTTGGGTGGTAAACACCAAAAAATCAAGGTTACAACCCCTAAAGAGACAGGCTTTTCTAGGGTTTACCCTGGATTCCAAACAAGCCTGTCTGCTACCAGAGGCCAAGATAGAAAAGGTGATGAATGTGACCTTGGCTGCCCTAGACCAACCCCACACGACCCTGAGAAACGTGATGTCCTTGTTAGGTACCCTGACGTCCTGTATTCCGGCGGTCAGGTGGGCACAAGTCCACACCCAACAGCTACAGGGGGAAATTCTGTCAGCACAAAAGTCGCTAAGAGGGCGTTTAGAAGGAAGGCTGGATCTTTCCTTAGAGGTCAGGAACTCTCTCAACTGGTGGTTAGACAGGACAAACTTGAAGTCAGGGATACTATGGGACAGACCAGTGACCGATGTAATTCTAACAGATGCGAGCTCCTCAGGGTGGGGGGCGCACCTAAGGGGTCATGTGGCCCAGGGGTCCTGGGGGCCTCAGGAGCAAGGCACATATTCCAACTTGAGAGAACTGTGGGCAGTAAGCAAGGCCCTAAGAGACTTTATTCCCCTGCTCAGCGGCCGCAATGTCCGTATCATGTCGGACAACAGAGTCACAGTGGCATCCATCAATCACCAGGGGGGTATAAGATCACACTCCCTAATGGAGGCAGTCAGCGACATTTTTCACAGAGCAGAACAACATCTACTCTCGCTGACGGCATTGCATATAAAAGGGGTAGAGAATATAGAAGCTGATTTCCTTAGCCGCAATATACTAAAGCAAGTGGAAAGATTCTGTTCATTAAACCCAAAGGAAAAACCGTGGGCGGTGGACTCACTGCAGATTCCGTGGGATTTCAGGATAGCCTATGCGCTCCCCCCAGTGACTCTGATCCCAACAGCGGTAAGAAAAATCAGAAACGATCAAGCCAGGGTGATCCTGATTGCCCCGTTCTGGCCAAAAAGACACTGGTTCTCTCTGTTGCGGATGATGTCCCTCTCAGATCCATGGATCCGGCCAGAGATCCCAGACCTTCTAACTCAGGGTCCAATATTCCACGCACAGGTCAAGGGATTCTATCTTACGGCGTGGAATTTGAAAGGTCACTTCTAATGCAGAGAGGGTTCTCTCTGGGGTTAGTGGCCACCCTGTTAAAAAGTAGAAAACTGGTAACTAATATCTATGGCAGAACGTGGAATAAGTTCCTACAGTTCTTAGGGAACCCGTTAGAGCAAGAGCCCCCGATTAGTGCCATCTTGGAATTTTTACAATCAGGGTTACAGCTGGGGTTAGCAGTAAATACCCTTAAAGTTCAAGTATCCGAACTTGGCATGCTATATAACTGCAACTTGGCAGCAAAGAGATGGGTAGCTAGGTTAATTAAATCCTGCCATAGGTCCAGACCTATCCCATTACCAAGAATAGCCCCGTGGGATCTAAACCTGGTGTTAGAGGCCCTTAGAAAAGAATCATTTGAGCCTATTCAACAACTGCCTATAAAATACCTTACCCTGAAGACGATTATATTAGTTGCCCTTACATCGGCCCGTAGAGTAAGTGACTTGCAGGCCTTCTCAGTAAATCCACCTTATACCCAAGTATATCAGGATAGGGTTGTGTTAAAAACAGGCCCCGCGTATCTACCTAAGGTAGTGTCGGATTTCCATTGGAGTCAGGAAATTGTCCTTCCCTCCTTTTGTGAAAACCCAAAAAATCCGGGAGAAGAAAAATTCCACAATTTAGATGTTAGGAGGGCCCTGCTAGAGTATATGTCTGTGACTAGCCAGTGGAGGAGGTCCCAGTCCCTATTCGTAGCCCTTCAGGGTGCCAGAAAGGGTTACGAAGTGTCAAAGGGGACCATTGCCAGATGGATTAGGGAGGCCATTAGTATAGCCTACTCAGCTAGTGGTGTTCCTATTCCTGACGGCATCAAGGCTCATTCCACCAGAGCCGTGGCGACCTCCTGAGCCAAAAAGGCAGAGGTATCAATTGATCAAATTTGTAAGGCCGCTACCTGGGCCTCACCATCAATCTTCTTTAGACACTATAGGCTTAACCTATCCTCCTCTGCTGACTTAACCTTTGGTAGAAGGGTGCTGCAAGTGGTGGTCCCACCCTAAGGTGTTTCGAAGTCTCCGAAAATCTCTCAGGTGTGCTGTCATGGGTGAAGGGAAAACCACCATGGTTACTTATCGGTAGCCGGTTTTTCCAGAACCCATGACAGCACCCGTATATTCCCCCCCCTTTTCACCGTATGGGTGTGCACGCTAGTAGGGTGTATTTGTTTGATGTGGTGTTGGATAAACATGTAACTAACCGGGAAGTCCTCTCATGCTCTGTAACCAACTGAAGTGGGGGAGAGGTACCGCCCCTTATATTTCAGTAGGTTCCTGTCCTGGCGGGGCGGATCCTTCTCTCAGGTGTGCTGTCATGGGTTCCGGAAAAAACGGCTACCGGTAAGTAACCATGGTGGTTTATACTCCTCAATCTCATTTTTCTACCTTCAGTACAACTATTTTGCTAAATGCAAATCATTCTGGAAGTTTGTTTTTGATGGATACAGAATACTTTGCCGCCTGTCTCCATTCTCTCCCACACAGGCGAGCAATATTTGGACGTTAGCATTTTGTTTGCACAGAGAGGGACAGGACACTGGGTCAAAATTTCAGGTTATGGATTAACCAGAACGTGATCCACCATTTATGGCTGAAAGCGAAGTCCTGAAGCAAATTGAAGAAGACCTGCAAATACCAAGAAGTATTTTTTAACCTTTAGGCTAATAAGAAGGCTTCTGGATTGATGTGGAGATGAAACGTAAGTTATCCAGTGTGTGCACCGTGTGGATTAGTGTGAATGTGAGAAATGTACAATGTGTAGTCTGGAGTGTTTGTTACTGGCCATATACTGTTACAGCAGTTACATGTGCAACAGTGTTACCTTGGATAAAATAATGTATCTACCAATTCAATTCACATTTGGTACATTACATGATATATTATATGAGAATATATTATTTTGCTAATTGTGAGGGCACATAGGTAGAATGAGAAGCAGATATAAAGTATCATTAAATACAAATAGACATTGTCCCCATAACACTTCAAACATAAATATTGATTTAGTTTGTTCTTTGGATGATTAATTTCCTTTAACTTCTTTTCTGGTTTTTTTTTGGGGAAGAGACAGGAGATTAGGAGAGAAAGGTCAGTTACAAAAACTTAACAATGAAGTTCAGTATGAAGACAAAATCAGTACAGTCCAGCTCTGCAAAGGCAGCACAAATTATTGTTTTCTAGTCTACTGTACACTATATTCTGTCTCAAGTGCTGTTTATGACGGCAGATGGTTTTCTGATGCGAAAGTGACACCTTCCATTATTTGTTTAGGAGAGGAAATTAAATATATAACACTTCTCTAATTCTGTTACAGTCATCTTCTCTTTTATAAAGAGCTAAAGATAAAATAATAAGACATATGAACAGTAGGAAGACAAATACTGTATTGTTTCCCTACATGTCACGGCAAAAACACTTGTCTGCTAGCTCAATAGGCAAGATACAGGCTGACTGCTGTCTGTATACTGCAGACTTCAGGGGCCATGATGGGAAATTTGATCTGCTGCTGTACTCCTATATGATGAGATTTATGACCATTCAACAAATCATTTTCAAAGCATAAAAATATTTTCATCTCCTAAAGCAATCATGCACTGCGTTCCAAATTATGTAAATGCTAATTTTTGTCTGATTTTCCTAAATGGTCTATGCAAATGTCAATATAATGTTCAGTTCATTTGCTGTTAAAGTATTTCATTGGACAAACTTCGCAATGATAACAGCATTTTTTTTTTCAAAATGTTCCAAATTATTATGCACAATAGTTTCCAAACATTTTATAAGTTGTAAAGAACTGAAAATGGTCATTTGTTCAATTTTCAGCATTACAAGGTCACATTTGCTGAAATGAAAAGCTTTTTCAATCAAAGACATTTTAACAGGCCAAGGTACATATTAACCTAGAAACCTTCATTGATTTCAACTTCACATTTCTTGCATCCATTGATCTGAGATTTTGGATAGTTTCTGCTTGAATTTATTTGCAGGATGTCAGAATAATCTCCCAGAGCTGCTGCTCTCATGTCAACTGCCTCATAGATATTTTGTTTGATGATACGCCAAAGGTTCTCTATAGGGTTGAGGTTAGGGGAGGATGGTGGCCGCGCCATGAGTTTCTCATATTTTGTGCCCATAGCTGCCAATGTCTGAGGTATTCTCTGAAGCATGAGATGGTGCATTGTTATCCATGAAGATGATTTTTCTACGGATGGCGCTGGTTTTTTTTGGACCATGGAAGAAAGTGGTCAGTCAGAAACTGTATACACTTTGCCGCTCTATATATGTTGCGTTTTCCTCACTGTACAGGTTGGATAGGAGCACTGTGTATCTGCTGCTGTCAGAAGTGGAGCAGCTATCCTCTCTAACTGTGCTGCTCGACAGTGTGATAGATAAAGCAGAGTGAGTAACATCCACTAAACCAGTAGTGTGTTTTCTTGTTAAAGGGGCTTCCCACGAATAAAGTACATTTTAATTAAGAGATCTTGGAATAATAATAAGTTCCACAATTGGATGTGTTTAAATAAAATGTTCCTGTGCTGAGATAATCTTATAAATGTGCCCTTGCTGTGTACTGTGTAATGGCCGTGTCTGACAGTGCAGGAACATGGTCTGATCATACCGCAGCTCCTGGGCAGGGGAGGACGCAAAAGAGAGGATACAGACATTACAGCACGAGATCACAGCTGATTCTTTCCGAGAGGTGAGGCATTTGCTGTTTGTTTTTAAGCAAGTTTTACCTCACAGAATCAGCGGTGATCCCATGCTGTAATATCTGTATACTCTCCTTTGCTTCCTCCCTTGACCAGAAACTGTGGTATGCTCAGACCATGTTCCTGCACAGTCATGCTTTTTTAGTTAGCGTTTTTACCCTATAATATACAGACAAACCTATAATTTAAATCCTATACTTGGGATCTTAAAGTATAAGTACAAGCATCTGCAATGTGTTTCGCATTGAAATGCTTCATCCAGGGGTCCAGTGTCCATCACACCCGAAAGCCTGTCGGGTGTGGTGGATGCTCGGATCTCCTTATCTAAGTAACTACTCTTTTCACTAGGCAGTTAGTAAGTATTCTTACAATTGTGCCTGCTTGGCTATATACTCTTTAGTAGCCAAATATACGGTAGTTATGTATACCATGTTACTTGTTATATAATGTATACCCTCTATTATTTGATATCAATGTGGTACTCTATCAGGTATACATGAGTGGTATATTCTGACACATATATATTTATTCTTGGTTAACAGATTGCTCATCTATACCTTATATTACTTATGGATATTTATTTAATGCTTTTTATACATAGCAGGGCATACTGTGCTACTACTTGTCAGTAATAACCTGCACATGCCTTTAAGCTGAATTTTTCTGCTTATACTTACTTTCTCTGCCATTATTCGTTTGACAAATTGTAATGTCTAGATCAATTATTTTCAGTTGGTCCTCAGCTATGTGGTCCAACTCCCACCAATTTGCCTGGTATTTTTCGTTTCTATATATGTATGCATTATGTCAATTTGTGGCTTTTTTTATCTTTTCCCTTTAATATACATTAAAAAGTACATTACGTGTAAAAACGCTATTAACCTGCAGATATAGGGTTAAAGAAGCACTCCTCCTCCCATCAACGTTTTTATCATTTTAATATACTGCAGTCACCATATTATAAAACATAAAACCTGCAAAAGACAAAATGAGCAAAAACCCTGCTGTAACTAAATAAGTAAAAGCAAAAGTGCATCTAAATAATACATATTTAGATGCACTTTTATATTATACTAGATTATGGCCCGATGCTATCTTTCACCATCTCCAATCACTCTTTCACTCCACATACGACCCCTTCTCTCACTCCGTCTCTCATACTCACGCCGTCATCGCCGCTGCTCCACGATCCCCGACATCTTCTTCCGCCGGCGCCATCCTGGATCCAGACGTTGTCCACGCCGGCGACATGTTCTTGCGGCGGCGCCATCTTGAGTATCGCGGGATTTCGCCGATCCAAAATGGCATCGCCGCAAGAACATGATCAGCCTGCAAAAAATGATGGTCCCATAGCTGTCAGAATAAAGTGATGCAAAAACACTTATTTTTTTCTATAAAATAGTCTTTAAACTTAAAAAAATTATAGAAATGAGGTATCGCTGTCATCATACTGACCCGAAGAATAAAACTGCCTTATCAATTTTACCACACGCGGAACTGTGTAAGCGCTCTCCCCCCCCCAAAAAAAAAGAAATTCATGAAATGCTTGTTTTTGCTCATTCTGCGTCCCAAAAATCAGAATAGAAAGTGATCAAAAAATGTCATGTGCCTGAAAATGGTACCAATAAAAACGTCTGCTCATCCCGCAAAAAACAAGACCTCACATGACTCTATGGGTCGAAATATGGAAAAATTTTAGCCTCTGCCCTGTGAAGCCCGTACTCCAGAACCCTGGGCCAGTAGGAGAGGCTGCCCCTGGCGAGAGTCCTCCCTCTCCATTAAAGCCTATGACTGTTTCGTTGCCTTCTGGGAGCTTTGTGGTGTTCGAGCCACCAGCCATACAGAGTCAGTGTGTGATCTCCATTCTTCAGCTCCAGAACCCGGCGTGGGCATCGTCTAAAGGTGGCCGAGCCCTCTTTGAGAACAGTCTAGTCCTGCAAGGACAACTACAGCTCCAGGTCGGAGCTTTGTATACAAAGAAGTTCGTCTTCCATTGGCTGTCTGGTATGCCCATGGGTCATTCTGAACCAGAGATCCTGATGCCCATTTATGTTTGGAGACCCAGCAAGGCACCACACTTGAAACAACCAAGTGACAAGAGGTGTCTGGTTCCCTTGCGTCGCATTCAGTCAGCAAGGTCGTCTTCTTCGCCTGGTTTGCTAGTCGCCGAGTCAAGGTGTGAGGATGCCTCTGAAGAGGGGGAGGCGGTCTCAGTCTCCTCACACATCCCCAGCGACTATACCAGTGTTCTGCTCCCAAGAGCACCCCTGGCTCTTGATTGTCTTCCCCAGGATAAAGGGCTGAAGATGGATCCAGAGTGTATGCCTTCAGCTCCCCTGTGGCCTAGGGGTGAAGGTCCCAAGACAGAGAATCACTCATCCTCTAACCAGGAAGATGTGGTCCAGTTTTTTCAGGGTAACAGGCTGAAGTGGCTCCCTGTATGTATGCCTCCAGCTTCCTTTTGGCAGGTGGGTGAAGAGGTTGGAACAGTGACCTACGTATCTCCGTTTCTCACCAACCGGGAGGAGGTCCAATTTTTCTGGCATGTTGGGCTGAAGTTGGACTCAGTGAAGGTGTCTTCTGTTTCTAGCTGGCCGGCTGATGTATGGGTCAAGTCTGAAGCTTCCAGGTCCCTGCCTTCTGCCAATCAGGAGGAAGAAGTCCTTGTACCCTCTGTGTTGGAAGCTGTTGGGCACCAAGAAACTTGGCACTCGGTGATTCCAGATGGCACACCTACTTCGTCTCATCTGAAGGATGCCCTGTCAGCCTGGATTGTGTGTGGTCCTGTACTCCTTCTTTTTGTCATTCTAGCAGGCTTGAGGAAGAAGGGCCGTAAAGGGGGGGTACTGTAACAACCCTGCTGGCATCACTGCATGGCCTCCCATCCCCTGCACACCAACTTACTTTCTGCTTCAAGCCATGCTGTGAAATCTGTCTGTTGCCAGTCCTGTGCTCCATGCTTCTGCTCTCCATGTTTCCTGACTGTGTGTAGAGGGGGGCGGCGCCAGAACTCTCTGGTTCTTATGCAGTCAGGGTGCTCCTGCCTAATCTGTCCCTGACCAATCACCTAGAGCCCTTGACTATTTAGTTTCACCACACCCACTGAAACATTGCCTGTGCAATGTTTAATCTGTTAGTATCTTGCTGCTGAGGAAGCCAGGCCCTGTTCTGTGTATTTCCTCCTTCTCTGGAGGAATACTTCTTGTCTTGCCTTGTACCTTGTCGGCCTGCCAGGAGGCTGAATATCCTGGCCCTTGAGTCTTGGTTCCAGTACCCTGTCTGTACTCTGTCCTACCTTAATCTCCCTTTCTCCTTGTCCGTGGCTTCCTTCCTTGCTGTGTCTTTCCTTGTGTCCTCCCTGTCTGTGCATCTGCACCCTTGCAGCTCTGTCTGTGAATCTGCACCCTTGCAGCTCTGTGAATCTGCACCCTTGCAGCTCTGTAAATCTGCACCCTTGCAGCTCTGTCTGTGAATCTGCACCCTTGCAGCTCTGTCTGTGAATCTGCACCCTTGCAGCTCTGTCTGTGAATCTGCACCCTTGCAGCTCTGTCTGCGAATCTGCACCCTTGCAGCTCTGTCTGTGAATCTGCACCCTTGCAGCTCTGTCTGTAAATCTGCACCCTTGCAGCTCTGTGTGTGAATCTGCACCCTTGCAGCTCTGTGTGAATCTGCACCCTTGCAGCTCTGTCTGTGAACCTGCACCCTTGCAGCTCTGTCTGTGAACCTGCACCCTTGCAGCTCTGTCTGTGAACCTGCACCCTTGCAGCTCTGTCTGTGAACCTGCACCCTTGCAGCTCTGTCTGTGAACCTGCACCCTTGCAGCTCTGTCTGTGAACCTGCACCCTTGCAGCTCTGTCTGTGAACCTGCACCCTTGCAGCTCTGTCTGTGAACCTGCACCCTTGCAGCTCTGTCTGTGAACCTGCACCCTTGCAGCTCTGTCTGTGAACCTGCACCCTTGCAGCTCTGTCTGTGAACCTGCACCCTTGCAGCTCTGTCTGTGAACCTGCACCCTTGCAGCTGTCTGTGAACCTGCACCCTTGCAGCTCTGTCTGTGAACCTGCACCCTTGCAGCTCTGTCTGTGAACCTGCACCCTTGCAGCTCTGTCTGTGAACCTGCACCCTTGCAGCTCTGTCTGTGAACCTGCACCCTTGCAGCTCTGTCTGTGAACCTGCACCCTTGCAGCTCTGTCTGTGAACCTGCACCCTTGCAGCTCTGTGAATCTGCACCCTTGCAGCTCTGTCTGTGAACCTGCACCCTTGCAGCTCTGTCTGTGAACCTGCACCCTTGCAGCTCTGTCTGTGAACCTGCACCCTTGCAGCTCTGTCTGTGAATCTGCACCCTTGCAGCTCTGTCTGTGAACCTGCACCCTTGCAGCTCTGTCTGTGCATCGGCTCCCTAGCCGCTCTGCCTGCACGGCTCTCTAGCCGCTCTGCCTGCACGGCTCTCTAGCCGCTCTGCCTGCACGGCTCCCTAGCCGCTCTGCCTGCCCGGCTCCCTTGCCTCCCAGCCTACTCTGCACTCCTGCGGCTCTGCCTACTCCACTCCTACCTATATCCATACCTGCACCTCCTGTGTGAACAGGTCCAAATCCTGTTCCAACATACACCACTCCCTCCTGCCTGCACCTGCTATGTGAACAGGTCCCTACCTGCCCCTTCTCATACCACGCCAGTCTGTCCTATGTCTCCAATCCGTGCCCGCCTGTCCTGTGTCTCCAAGCCGTGCCCGCCTGTCCTGTGTCTCCAAGCCGTCACCTACCTGCTCTGTGTCTCCAAGCCGTCACCTACCTGCTCTGTGTCTCCAAGCCGTCACCTACCTGCTCTGTGTCTCCAAGCCGTCACCTACCTGCTCTGTGTCTCCAAGCCGTGCCCGCTTGCCCAGTGTCTCCAAGCCGTGCCCGCTTGCCCAGTGTCTCCAAGCCGTGCCCGCTTGCCCAGTGTCTCCAAGCCGTGCCCGCTTGCCCAGTGTCTCCAAGCCATGTCTCCAAGCCGTGCCTGCCTGCCCAGTGTCTCAGCCTGCCTGTTAGTCACACCTGTCAAAGTGACTTGTCCCCGAGTGGGATCAGCAGCCACAGCCAGACACCACCCTGGAGTGGCACCCGACAGCTACCTGCCGCACAAGCCTGACCTCACCATCAGAGGCTCCAGTGAAGACCGAGGTAGCTGTCGTAGTCACGCCCCTTCCAGGGTAGCCTGGTTTGTGGCACAGTGGGGCCACAACCCCCCGGCTCACGCCATTCAGCCAAGGCGTGAGCGTGACACTATTTTTTGCAGTAAAAAGCGTCTTTTAGCGTGTGATAGCTGCCAAACATAAAAACCCGCTAAAAGGCCTCTTGAGGGATGCAGTTTATAGAATAGTGCCTCTTTTGGGTATTTTCTATCATATAGACCCCTCAAAGTGACTTTGAATGTGAGGTGGTCCCTAAAAAAAAAGGGTGTTGTAAAAATGAGAAATCGCTGTTTAACTTTTAACCCTTATAACTTCCAAACAAAAAAAACTTTGGTTCCAAAATTGTGCTGATGTAAAGTAAACATGTGGGAAATGTTATTTATTAAGTTTTTTATGTGACATAACTCTGATTTAAGGGCATGAAAATTCAAAGTTGGAAAATTGCGAAATTTTCAAAATTTGCTCCAAATTTCCATTTTTTTTCACAAATAAACACAAGTCATGTGAAAGAAATTTTACCACTATCATGAAGTACAATGTGTCACGAGAAAACATTGTCAGAATCACCGGGATCCATGGAAGCGTTCCAGAGTTATTACCTCATGAAGGGACAGTGGTCAGAATTGTAAAAATTGGCCCGGTCATTAACATTCAGATCACCTTTGGGGGGGTAAATGGGTTAAAACTGTCATCAGATGGGCATGCTCAGTTATGTCTTATGCTCTGCCCGCAGAAGGCAGAGCAAAGTGAGCCTGAGGGAGCCAGCAATGCTCGGACGCAGGCCCTTGATTTAGTTGGTCTATGTTCAGGGCTGTGGAGTCAGTCAGTGCCCATTTTGGTGGAGTCGGTTTGGCTTACTGACTCCACAGCCCCAGCTATGTGGGTGACGCAGGACTCATCATCCACATTAATCGAAGTCGGAAGATAGCAATTAGAAACAGAGTAGGAATGTACGACACCACAATGACGCCCATCGGACTGGACCGTCCGGATTTACATACATCACAGGAGCCATTCAAAAGAGGGTATACATGGGGAGTCAAGAAATAGTATACACGTTTGTATAATGCAGTACAAGTGATGATAAGCCCACTTGGATTGGGATGTTAAAAGAACACTGAACCTGCACATACTCACCTCCTGCACCAGCACCGCTCCAGTGATGTTGACGGTGGGTTTCCTGGAGCGCACATGATATTATGCCATGTGAGTCCTGCAGCCAATTATTGGCCGCTAGTACACTGCTTTCCTTGAAACTTGAACGTCAGATGGAAGTGTGAGAACTTTGCTGATTGGCTGCAGCGCTCACTGTTTTCCAGTCAATGAGAAGGTCCAGGCATTCATTCAGAGAGAATGGAAGAAGCCTGAGAGGTCAGGAGCCCTTCCCTCCTCTAAAAGGAGGCACCCCTTTGAACATAAGGACACAGAAATATGGGACAAGGTCCCAAAGATTGATGCAGCGGTGTCCAGGTCATCCAAAAAATCGGCACTGCCCCTGGAGGATTCAGGGGTACTTAGGGACCCGCTAGATAAAAATGGATTCCTATTTAAGATGTACATGGAAGCAGCAGCAGGAGGATTGAAGCCTGCAATAGCTGGTACCTGAACGGCACGTTCCCTAATGATTTGGCTGCAGCAGCTGGAAGAAAGACTTGCCTCAAAGGTCTCAAGAGAAAAGATACTGGCAGACATGTATCTTCTACATGGGGCGGCAGCCTTTTCAGTAGACACCTCTGCTGACTCCATGAGATTGACAGCTAGAGCAGCAGGATTATCAAACGCCGCGAGACGGGCGTTGTGGCTTAAAGGCTGTCCAGGGGATCTGCAGTCTAAGGCTAAGCTGTGCTCTCTCCCATGTGATGATTGTTTTTTATTTGGGAAAAACCTAGATGACATCCTAGAGAAAGCCAGTGACAGGAAGAAAGGGTTCCCAGTGGATCAGAGGAGGCCGCCCTTTCGGAGAGGAAAACTCAACAGGGGCCGTCCTCCGGGAGATGGGAAGATAAAAGGAAAAAGGAGTCCAGATTTATGTTTGGCGGAGCCGACTCCACTTCCAAGAAATCCCCACAATGACGCCAGTATTCCGGTAGGGGGGAGATTGGTGCTCTTTTCCCAGGCCTGGGAAAACATCTCTTCCAATGCCTGGATCCTAAACATCATAAGGGAAGGCCTGAAGATTCCTTTTTCACATCAGCCGAGAGCGTCATTTGTCGTTACCCCCATCAGGAAGGGGATAGAAGAGTAGTTGGCCTTGGAATCGGAAACCCTGAGTCTGCTAGACAAGCACGTTATTTCCAAGGTCCCGAGCGGACAGGAGAGAACAGGGTTCTACTCACCCCTCTTCCTGATAAAAAAAAAAACGGACGAGTCATTCAGGGCAATCATAAACCTAAGAGGCCTCAATCAGTGGATAAAAAAAATCAAACCTTCAAAATGGAGTCGGTAACTACAGCCATAAAACTGCTGCATCACAATTGTTTTATGGCCGTAGACGATTTAAAGGATGCTAATATCACAACCCCTTTCACCCAGGCTATCAGAAATACTTAAGAGTAGCGGTCTACATCCAGGGAAATCTCAGGCATTTTCAATTCAGAGCCCTTCCATTTGGCATATCCATAGGCCCGAGAGTGTTTACCAAAGTCATAGTGGAGACGACAGCCTTCCTCCGAATCCACAACACGATAATAGTACCCTATTTGGACGATTTCCTAATAGTGGGCAGCTCAGAAGACCACTGTACCATAAAGTTGAGACGAGTAACCGACAACTCTACAGTAACTGGGTTGGGTGGTAAACACCAAAAAATCAAGGTTACAACCCCTAAAGAGACAGGCTTTTCTAGGGTTTACCCTGGATTCCAAACAAGCCTGTCTGCTACCAGAGGCCAAGATAGAAAAGGTGATGAATGTGACCTTGGCTGCCCTAGACCAACCCCACACGACCCTGAGAAACGTGATGTCCTTGTTAGGTACCCTGACGTCCTGTATTCCGGCGGTCAGGTGGGCACAAGTCCACACCCAACAGCTACAGGGGGAAATTCTGTCAGCACAAAAGTCGCTAAGAGGGCATTTAGAAGGAAGACTGGATCTTTCCTTAGAGGTCAGGAACTCTCTCAACTGGTGGTTAGACAGGACAAACTTGAAGTCAGGGATACTATGGGACAGACCAGTGACCGATGTAATTCTAACAGATGCGAGCTCCTCAGGGTGGGGGGCGCACCTAAGGGGTCATGTGGCCCAGGGGTCCTGGGGGCCTCAGGAGCAAGGCACATATTCCAACTTGAGAGAACTGTGGGCAGTAAGCAAGGCCCTAAGAGACTTTATTCCCCTGCTCAGCGGCCGCAATGTCCGTATCATGTCGGACAACAGAGTCACAGTGGCATCCATCAATCACCAGGGGGGTATAAGATCACACTCCCTAATGGAGGCAGCCAGCGACATTTTTCACAGAGCAGAACAACATCTACTCTCGCTGACGGCATTGCATATAAAAGGGGTAGAGAATATAGAAGCTGATTTCCTTAGCCGCAATATACTAAAGCAAGTGGAAAGATTCTGTTCATTAAACCCAAAGGAAAAACCGTGGGCGGTGGACTCACTGCAGATTCCGTGGGATTTCAGGATAGCCTATGCGTTCCCCCCAGTGACTCTGATCCCAACAGTGGTAAGAAAAATCAGAAACGATCAAGCCAGGGTGATCCTGATTGCCCCGTTCTGGCCAAAAAGACACTGGTTCTCTCTGTTGCGGATGATGTCCCTCTCAGATCCATGGATCCGGCCAGAGATCCCAGACCTTCTAACTCAGGGTCCAATATTCCACGCACAGGTCAAGGGATTCTATCTTACGGCGTGGAATTTGAAAGGTCACTTCTAATGCAGAGAGGGTTCTCTCTGGGGTTAGTGGCCACCCTGTTAAAAAGTAGAAAACTGGTAACTAATATCTATGGCAGAACGTGGAATAAGTTCCTACAGTTCTTAGGGAACCCGTTAGAGCAAGAGCCCCCGATTAGTGCCATCTTGGAATTTTTACAATCAGGGTTACAGCTGGGGTTAGCAGTAAATACCCTTAAAGTTCAAGTATCCGCACTTGGCATGCTATATAACTGCAACTTGGCAGCAAAGAGATGGGTAGCTAGGTTAATTAAATCCTGCCATAGGTCCAGACCTATCCCATTACCATGAATAGCCCCGTGGGATCTAAACCTGGTGTTAGAGGCCCTTAGAAAAGAATCATTTGAGCCTATTCAACAACTGCCTATAAAATACCTTACCCTGAAGACGATTATATTAGTTGCCCTTACATCGGCCCGTAGAGTAAGTGACTTGCAGGCCTTCTCAGTAAATCCACCTTATACCCAAGTATATCAGGATAGGGTTGTGTTAAAAACAGGCCCCGCGTATCTACCTAAGGTAGTGTCGGATTTCCATTGGAGTCAGGAAATTGTCCTTCCCTCCTTTTGTGAAAACCCAAAAAATCCGGGAGAAGAAAAATTCCACAATTTAGATGTTAGGAGGGCCCTGCTAGAGTATATGTCTGTGACTAGCCAGTGGAGGAGGTCCCAGTCCCTATTCGTAGCCCTTCAGGGTGCCAGAAAGGGTTACGAAGTGTCAAAGGGGACCATTGCCAGATGGATTAGGGAGGCCATTAGTATAGCCTACTCAGCTAGTGGTGTTCCTATTCCTGACGGCATCAAGGCTCATTCCACCAGAGCCGTGGCGACCTCCTGAGCCAAAAAGGCAGAGGTATCAATTGATCAAATTTGTAAGGCCGCTACCTGGGCCTCACCATCAATCTTCTTTAGACACTATAGGCTTAACCTATCCTCCTCTGCTGACTTAACCTTTGGTAGAAGGGTGCTGCAAGTGGTGGTCCCACCCTAAGGTGTTTCGAAGTCTCCTAAAATCTCTCAGGTGTGCTGTCATGGGTGAAGGGAAAACCACCATGGTTACTTATCGGTAGCCGGTTTTTCCAGAACCCATGACAGCACCCGTATATTCCCCCCCTTTTCACCGTATGGGTGTGCACGCTAGTAGGGTGTATTTGTTTGATGTGGTGTTGGATAAACATGTAACTAACCGGGAAGTCCTCTCATGCTCTGTAACCAACTGAAGTGGGGGAGAGGTACCGCCCCTTATATTTCAGTAGGTTCCTGTCCTGGCGGGGCGGATCCTTCTCTCAGGTGTGCTGTCATGGGTTCCGGAAAAACCGGCTACCGGTAAGTAACCATGGTGGTTTATACTCCTCAATCTCATTTTTCTACCTTCAGTACAACTATTTTGCTAAATGCAAATCATTCTGGAAGTTTGTTTTTGATGGATACAGAATACTTTGCCGCCTGTCTCCATTCTCTCCCACACAGGCGAGCAATATTTGGACGTTAGCATTTTGTTTGCACAGAGAGGGACAGGACACTGGGTCAAAATTTCAGGTTATGGATTAACCAGAACGTGATCCACCATTTATGGCTGAAAGCGAAGTCCTGAAGCAAATTGAAGAAGACCTGCAAATACCAAGAAGTATTTTTTAACCTTTAGGCTAATAAGAAGGCTTCTGGATTGATGTGGAGATGAAACGTAAGTTATCCAGTGTGTGCACCGTGTGGATTAGTGTGAATGTGAGAAATGTACAATGTGTAGTCTGGAGTGTTTGTTACTGGCCATATACTGTTACAGCAGTTACATGTGCAACAGTGTTACCTTGGATAAAATAATGTATCTACCAATTCAATTCACATTTGGTACATTACATGATATATTATATGAGAATATATTATTTTGCTAATTGTGAGGGCACATAGGTAGAATGAGAAGCAGATATAAAGTATCATTAAATACAAATAGACATTGTCCCCATAACACTTCAAACATAAATATTGATTTAGTTTGTTCTTTGGATGATTAATTTCCTTTAACTTCTTTTCTGGGTTTTTTTGGGGGAAGAGACAGGAGATTAGGAGAGAAAGGTCAGTTACAAAAACTTAACAATGAAATTCAGTATGAAGACAAAATCAGTACAGTCCAGCTCTGCAAAGGCAGCACAAATTATTGTTTTCTAGTCTACTGTACACTATATTCTGTCTCAAGTGCTGTTTATGACGGCAGATGGTTTTCTGATGCGAAAGTGACACCTTCCATTATTTGTTTAGGAGAGGAAATTAAATATATAACACTTCTCTAATTCTGTTACAGTCATCTTCTCTTTTATAAAGAGCTAAAGATAAAATAATAAGACATATGAACAGTAGGAAGACAAATACTCTATTGTTTCCCTACATGTCACGGCAAAAACACTTGTCTGCTAGCTCAATAGGCAAGATACAGGCTGACTGCTATCTGTATACTGCAGACTTCAGGGGCCATGATGGGAAATTTGATCTGCTGCTGTACTCCTATATGATGAGATTTATGACCATTCAACAAATCATTTTCAAAGCATAAAAATATTTTCATCTCCTAAAGCAATCATGCACTGCGTTCCAAATTATGTAAATGCTAATTTTTGTCTGATTTTCCTAAATGGTCGATGCAAATGTCAATATAATGTTCAGTTCATTTGCTGTTAAAGTATTTCATTTGACAAACTTCGCAATGATAACAGCATTTTTTTTTTCAAAATGTTCCAAATTATTATGCACAATAGTTTCCAAACATTTTATAAGTTGTAAAGAACTGAAAATGGTCATTTGTTCAATTTTCAGCATTACGAGGTCACATTTGCTGAAATGAAAAGCTTTTTCAATCAAAGACATTTTAACAGGCCAAGGTACATATTAACCTAGAAACCTTCATTGATTTCAACTTCACATTTCTTGCATCCATTGATCTGAGATTTTGGATAGTTTCTGCTTGAATTTATTTGCAGGATGTCAGAATAATCTCCCAGAGCTGCTGCTCTCATGTCAACTGCCTCATAGATATTTTGTTTTATGATACGGCAAAGGTTCTCTATAGGGTTGAGGTTAGGGGAGGATGGTGGCCGTGCCATGAGTTTCTCATATTTTGTGCCCATAGCTGCCAATGTCTGAGGTATTCTCTGAAGCATGAGATGGTGCATTGTTATCCATGAAGATGATTTTTCTACGGATGGCGCTGTTTTTTTTTGGACCATGGAAGAAAGTGGTCAGTCAGAAACTGTATACACTTTGCCGCTCTATATATGTTGCGTTTTCCTCACTGTACAGGTTGGATAGGAGCACTGTGTATCTGCTGCTGTCAGAAGTGGAGCAGCTATCCTCTCTAACTGTGCTGCTCGACAGTGTGATAGATAAAGCAGAGTGAGTAACATCCACTAAACCAGTAGTGTGTTTTCTTGTTAAAGGGGCTTCCCACGAATAAAGTACATTTTAATTAAGAGATCTTGGAATAATAATAAGTTCCACAATTGGATGTGTTTAAATAAAATGTTCCTGTGCTGAGATAATCTTATAAATGTGCCCTTGCTGTGTACTGTGTAATGGCCGTGTCTGACAGTGCAGGAACATGGTCTGATCATACCGCAGCTCCTGGGCAGGGGAGGACGCAAAAGAGAGGATACAGACATTACAGCACGAGATCACAGCTGATTCTTTCCGAGAGGTGAGGCATTTGCTGTTTGTTTTTAAGCAAGTTTTACCTCACAGAATCAGCGGTGATCCCATGCTGTAATATCTGTATACTCTCCTTTGCTTCCTCCCTTGACCAGAAACTGTGGTATGCTCAGACCATGTTCCTGCACAGTCATGCTTTTTTAGTTAGCGTTTTTACCCTATAATATACAGACAAACCTATAATTTAAATCCTATACTTGGGATCTTAAAGTATAAGTACAAGCATCTGCAATGTGTTTCGCATTGAAATGCTTCATCCAGGGGTCCAGTGTCCATCACACCCGAAAGCCCGTCGGGTGTGGTGGATGCTCGGATCTCCTTATCTAAGTAACTACTCTTTTCACTAGGCAGTTAGTAAGTATTCTTACAATTGTGCCTGCTTGGCTATATACTCTTTAGTAGCCAAATATACGGTAGTTATGTATACCATGTTACTTGTTATATAATGTATACCCTCTATTATTTGATATCAATGTGGTACTCTATCAGGTATACATGAGTGGTATATTCTGACACATATATATTTATTCTTGGTTAACAGATTGCTCATCTATACCTTATATTACTTATGGATATTTATTTAATGCTTTTTATACATAGCAGGGCATACTGTGCTACTACTTGTCAGTAATAACCTGCACATGCCTTTAAGCTGAATTTTTCTGCTTATACTTACTTTCTCTGCCATTATTCGTTTGACAAATTGTAATGTCTAGATCAATTATTTTCAGTTGGTCCTCAGCTATGTGGTCCAACTCCCACCAATTTGCCTGGTATTTTTCGTTTCTATATATGTATGCATTATGTCAATTTGTGGCTTTTTTTATCTTTTCCCTTTAATATACATTAAAAAGTACATTACGTGTAAAAACGCTATTAACCTGCAGATATAGGGTTAAAGAAGCACTCCTCCTCCCATCAACGTTTTTATCATTTTAATATACTGCAGTCACCATATTATAAAACATAAAACCTGCAAAAGACAAAATGAGCAAAAACCCTGCTGTAACTAAATAAGTAAAAGCAAAAGTGCATCTAAATAATACATTTTTAGATGCACTTTTATATTATACTAGATTATGGCCCGATGCTATCGCATCGGGAGGATGCGATAGCATCACACCTCTTGCCATGTTAACCCTCAACACACACACTCCTCAACACACACTCCTCTCACCTTTCACCATCTCCAATCACTCTTTCACTCCACATACGACCCCTTCTCTCACTCCGTCTCTCATACTCACGCCGTCATCGCCGCTGCTCCACGATCCCCGATATCTTCTTCCACCGGCGCCATCCTGGATCCAGACGTTGTCCACGCCGGCGACATGTTCTTGCGGCGACGCCATCTTGAGTATCGCGGGATTTCGCCGATCCAAAATGGCATCGCCGCAAGAACATGTCGCCGGCGTGGATGACATCGGGATCCAAAATGGCGTCGGCGTAATCTCGCGAGATTTCGCCGACGCCATCTTTTTGGATCCCGAGTCGTCCACGCCAGCGACATGTTCTTGCGGCGACGCCATCTTGAATATCGCGGGATTTCACGAAATCCAAGATGGCGTCGCCGCAAGAACATGCCGGCGGCCTGGAGAACGTCTGGATCCAGGATCGCGGCGGTGGAGGAAGATGTCGGGGCAGCGACGATGACGGTGTGAGTATGAGAAACGGAGTGAGAGAAAGGAACGTATGTGGAGTGAAAGAGTGAGTGGACGTGAGTGGAGGTGAAAGGTGAGAGGAGTGTGTGTTGAGGCGGTGTGGTGTGTTGAGGGTTAACATGTGCGTGTGTGTGGTGACGTCACCGGTTACAACTGGACGGAAGTTGTTACAACCGGAAGCTGCTTAGGGCATTTATTATTATAGATAGCACTGTGTACTTACATTTGCTCATTTTGCCTTTCTACCCAGATAATTCTCTTTTCCATTAGGTCTCTGACATCACGTGATTAAAAACTGACTAGCTGAATCCTTCTAAGCTCTATGTAAAAACAGGAGGTACATTTTCCCTGTATGACTCATGAGTCACGGCAAAAGTCCCTGGCAGGGGGAAGAGAGAGCAGCTGGGTCAGGAGTTGAAGAGGGGGATAATAAATGCAGGGACAAGAGACTTCCTCTTTCTACATAGAGCAGGGAAAAGAGTAGAATTAGCTGGGTAGAAAGGCAAAATGAGAAATTGTAAGCACACAGTGCTATATAATAAGATAATAAAAACTTTGATAGAAGGAGGGCTTCTGTAATGTGCAGGTTAATAGCATTCTGAACCTGCCCGCAATTAGAGCCCGCTGCTGGGAAATTAGCTTTATTCTTCCTGGTAGCGTTCGGTTTCAATAATGGGGGTGGCACCGGCGCGGGTTCAGTCACCACTCTGTGTATAGAGAGTGGCAGCTGTAACCGTGCCCCCCCACGCTGACTGACAGCAGCTCAGCAGTAGCTGACATCACTGCTGTCGGCGTGAGAACTTTCCCATTTGCATTTTTTCTTTAATGTCTTAAATACATGTAGAGTAAGCTACACATGCAATGCACTGATTATATATCTTGCGCACTTAGTTTTCAATACATAGGTAAAAATATCTTTAAATGACATACGGATCGCATATGGATATCACACGGATGCTAGGTGAGAAAAATGCATTGTACTCGCATGACACACGTCCGACTTTTCAGGAACCATATTGGATTGATTTTATTACCACTGATGGGTATGAGCTCTAAGAATGAGTCTTTTTCACATCTACGGTGTCTTGTAGGGATAAATGGATCACACAATAAAATAACTAAAACATGCCCACGTTAATGGATCTGCAAAAAACTGGACCACATCCTGGCTGCATCCATGTTGTATCTGTGTACTGTCCGGTTTTATTGACTGGTTGCGGCTAGTGGAGTAGTTTGGGAGTCATCCATAATTTTTTCACATTCCTTAAAAGCTAAAGACATGCAGATGGTGAAATAGAGCAAAAAACAGATCCAGCACACTGATGAAAGATGGTCTATTTTTGAGAATGTGAATAAACACCAAGACATGAATCAGGTTTGGGAGTGGCTGAGTTTATAGCTCTGACTTGAATCAAATTGATCAAGACTTAAGTGTTCAGTTTATGATTGAAAACTCTCCAATGTAATCAAATTAAAACAATTCTGCCAAAAAAAAATAGTGATCCAAAATTCCCTTAGCCTGTGCGCTCACGATGAGTTTTTGGTGAGTTTTTGACCCTGCGTATTTTTACTGCATCAAAAACGCAGCGTCTCGCAGCTATAGTAAAGTGGATGGGATTTACAGAAATCTCATGCCTACTGTTCCTTTTTACTCGATGTAAACTGACCAGCGGTTTATGTTTCAAATCCACCACATGTCAATTTCTCTTGCGGTTACACTGAGTTTTATGTGCTGATTTTCCCCGTAGATTTACATTAGATGCGGAAAATCCACAGGTAAAAAAACACACATGCATTTCTAGTGTGTTTCCAGAAATGCATCAAAACGCATGTAATCCTCTTCTAAACATATCAATCAAGTTTTGTCAAACCCAAAAAAACAGGAAGTATCAAGACCAAAGCAGCTTTATTTATAACATGACACACCAATAAGAGACAAAAACCACAGCGTCAAAAACGTGATTAATACGCTTTAAAAAAAAGGTATTCAAAACATAATGAAAAAATGCAAGTAAACTATAATTTACATAGTAGGTGCAGAAATGGTGGAAAAAATCTGCAATGTCAAAAACTCGCCAGAATCTCACTGTGAGAACGTAGCCTTAGGTCGGGGTCAAACTACCTTAGAATACAGACAAGTGCTATGCGAGAAAACATCGCACAGCCCTCGGAACAGTGTTAATCTATGGGGGTAGCTCCCATCACCGTATTTTTTTCTCCAGCGTATTCGACATGCGTGTGAATTCTCAGCATGCTGCAATTGTATGCTTATATCGTCCGAGACTCGCCAATGCAAGCCTATGGGTGCAAGAAAAATTTAGACACCACACAGACCATCGGTGTAGCTTGCGACAAATACGCACACATTTTCCTCATTTCAGTCCAAGGAGCCATTTAATTCAATGGGGGAAAACCAGAAATGTAAAGCCATACGCATGTCATATGGATTCATAGGTGAGAGAAAATCGCATCATCGCATTGCAAACACATTACACACGGATGACCATACGGAGAACACTTGTGCGACTCTCGGCAGGGAGACTCGGACCAATTTTCCATACTTATTGCAGTTGTTTGATATGGGAAATTGGTCCGAGTCTCGATGCCGAGAGTTGCACTAGTGTTCTCCGTATGGTCATCCGTGTGTAATGCGTTTGTAATGCGATGATGCAATTTTCTCGCACCTATGTATCCGGGTGACATTCGTATGACTTTACATTTCTCACTGATTTTCCCCATTGAATTAAATGGCTCAATGGGCTGAAATGAGGAAAATATGTGCGTATTTGTCGCAAGCTACACAGTTGGTCTGTGTGCTGTCTGAGTTTTTCTCGCACCCATAGACTTGCACTGGCGAGTCTCGGATGATATATGCGTACAATTGCAGCATGCTGCGATTTCACACGCACGTCGAATACGCCTGAGAAAAAATACGGTGATGGGAGCTGCCCCATAGATTAACACTGGGCCGAGCGCTGTGCGATGTTTTCTCTCTTAGCACTTGTCCATATTCACCGGTTGTGTGACTCCATCCTTACTGGTAGGATGGCACAATGACTTGTTAGAATCAGGGGTAATTATTTTCTCACATGGACTACACCTTTAGCCCCTTCCCGTCTGAGTGACTTTCTGTTTTTGCGCTTTTATTTTTTACTCCCACTCTTCTAAGAGTTATAACCTTATTTTTTCTTTCCATCCACATAGCCAGAGCGGTCATATTACGCAAAAAAAAAAGTAACATGCAATTCCACAATTGTTTTTAAGTTTTGTTTATATGGCGTTTATTATACTGTGAATATGACCTGTCAATGATTACAGCGAGACCAATCTTGTAATTTTTTTCAGTTATATTAATTGGTGAACAAACTTGCAGTTCTGTAAGGCCGGAGTCACACTGGCGAGGAATACGGGCGCGTGAGAGGCGCAAAAAGCACGCATTACACACGGACAAATGATTTTCAATGGGGTCACTCGCACCAGGCCTATATTTCTCATCCGTATCCTACGCTCCGTGCCAATCGCAGCATGCTGCGATTGTCAGCGTACTACGCCCGTAGTACGCCAATGCAAGTCTATGGGTGCGCAAAAAATACGGATTACACACGGAACACACGTGTGACCTGCGAGCAATACGCAGGTCTTTTGGCTGGTGACAGGAAATGGGCCAATCCAACATCAGGAAGCCTAGACATGCAAATGAGCTCAAAAAGCACTCCAGACATCCAGGAAGTACGCCTCCACGGAGTACAGCAGCAGCATGGCGTCCACATATATTAATGTTGAAATGCTCATTGTGCTGGTGCAGGAGCGTCCCAAAATATGGGACCCACGTGATGCGAATTATGCGAACCGGACAAGAAAGGAGGTGTCATGGAGGCGCATCTGTCGCGAGATGTACCATGACTTTGGTGACAGACCACGTGATGAGCAGTATAAAATTCGTACGTGCAACCATAAAAACATCATTAACCTTAGCGCGCGCTTAAAAATGATTCTACAATCAGCACCCCCCTTCCTGGGCATGTAATTTTATTAGCCTCATGAGGCCGTTACATTTGGATGTGACACGTGGCTTCACACAGCCATAATTAGGGGTTAGGCCACAAGCTCCTCATCCTCCTAGCCAATAAAATTAGTTTCAGTGTAGCTAATGAGACCCTGTGTATCGGCCCAATTACATATGCCACCATGGGTAGAACGCACACCCCAGAAGGCCCCATGCCTAGACTACTGTTAGAAAATGTGACCTCTCAAATATGTGATTTTGACAATCTTTCCTGTCACATTGCAGTGGAAGATGTGATGAAACGCTGGCGAAGCATCCGGGACCAGTTCCGCCGGGAACGCCAGCAGCGGTCCAGGAGTGGGGATGCTGGGCATGTCAAAAGAAAATATATCTACTATGACCGGCTGAACATCCTCGCCCCAATTCTGGATCTGAGACCGTAAGTACATACCTCACACCACATTACACAAATACATTACACAAATACTTTACAGGGACAAAAATATTGATGTATTTTTGCCTCTGTTCTATTTCATAACAGAACTCAATCCAACCTTACGGATCGAGGAACGGCCTCAGAGGCAGAGCCCATTATAGATCCTGTAGGGGATGAGGTGGCTGGCCCATCTTCTCCCCCTACAAGAAGGATGGCTGAAGATGAGGCATCACAAGACCACACAATGGCTGCCCTACACACCACACCACCAGGACGGTCTGCTGTTGCCACCTCACCCATCCTGGAAGAGCCGGGCAACTTGAGCAGCAGCCCAACTGCCCAGATCAGGTCCTCCCCACAGGCTGCTCTAGCATCACGGCGAACAAGAAGATAGCGCCAGGTCACTCTTCAAGAGAGCAGGACCAATGTGGACACAGGGGTGCTAAATTATTTGTCCAGAGTAACTACATATGATGGTGAGGAGGCCTATGCACGTAGCCTCACCCTTTATCTCCGTGCCCTTACCCGTGAGGTCAGGCTCCATATTAGGGGATGTATTCAGATCTTGCTTGATGCAAGCACCCCCCCCCAATACCCCATATGAGGTTTTTGAATTTCTGGAGAGGTGGCAGCTCTCACCACGAAATTTAATGCGCATGAGACCATCTACACAGATGCTTGCTCAAGCAGGGTCTGAACAGCCCCTAATACGTGGGCCAACACCTCAACCCCTTCCTCCCCCTACCCAACTGTCTATACCGCAGCACCAAATGTCTTCCTCAAGCCAACCCCACCAATATGGCCACTTGTACCCACCCAGTGTTGGAGGCTGGTCCCAACCTGGTTGGGGACGATCTGGCTATCTTGGTGGGTATGAGCCTCGGGCCTACCAGAGCCTACAAGAAGCCCCTCACCATCATCAGTACTCTGGCCAGTATCCCCAACAGTCCCAGGAGGCTGGACAATTCCAGCATCATGGGCAACAGTATGGCCCCACACAGGGCGATGTTGGCCACAATGTCCAGCAGCACCCACAGGCTGTTCTTCCACGTTCCCCTTCCCCAACATATGAGGATTTATGATTCTGATGGTTGGAGATGTCCAGTGAGATGTAACTGGTGCTCCTAATATAAATGAAAAAACAGGTGTTCTCCTTCACCAACATTTATAACATAATTTAACATTCACATTTTTAAGCAATGTTTTCCAAACATATGAAACAATCCATCATGACAGGCAACGCTACCTCACGCCTTTCAGACAGATATTACATGTGTGTAGAAAAGAGAATCTTTAAATGCGCTATGCTGTAAACTGAAAGGATGAAAATACACTACTCACTTGCTAACGCATAGGAAAGGCGTGCTCGCCTTAGTTAAGTAGTCACCTTTTTTGTTAGCAATCTCTAGTACAAAATTTCTAGGCGACAAGCATTCAGAATAACCCGCTCTCTCTATGTCTTAACAAGTGAGTTTTGTATTTTCATCCTTTCCGGTATAGCATGCTTAAATATTGTCTGGTCTACAGACAGGTAATATCTGTGTGAAAGCTGTGAGGTAGCCTTGCCTGTCATGGTGGAATCTTTCTATGTTTGGCTAACATTATGAGGAAATGTGAGTGTTATCTCGTTGCCTTTATTTTGGTGATGGAGCTCACCTTTTGTTGGCAAATCTAGGTTAATCTAGTGATGCAGCAATGTTTTTTTGGCCTAATGTTTGTGGCTGTTTTGTTATGTAATGTTCATTTTACAACAAGTTAAAGAAGGCACAAAGGGTCATTTTGGCCATTGCCAAATTTGTCTTATGGCAAAATTATGTTTGCCTTTAAGCGAAAAAAAAAAAAGGCAAAACTAAATATTTGTCTACTCTACTTAACGTCTCTGTGTGATTTTTCACAATCCCTCACAACATACTAACAGACACCAACCAATGCAATGAAACACTCATAGAATCATAAAGACTTGAGTAATATATATTTTGACACACTTAAAGCAACAAATTATAACATAGACACAGCATGCTCTTGCCAAGAAGTTGCCCCCTCAGGTGAGATAAAGTAATTAGTGAAAATATGACGCGCTTTGAGGCCAGAGAGCAGTCTCCGTTGAGGGTTCATAGGTGGTCTCACCCTGCCCACATTGTCTGGCCTACGCACAACACCATCAGAGGAGGAGCAATCATGTATCCTGATGAAGTTATGCAGAACAACACAGGCTTTCAACAACTTCATTCACATTTTGCTCACTCAACTGAATGGCAGACTGGAGTACTCGCCATTTGGCACAAAGAATCCCAAAGGAACACTCCACCAGTCGCCTAGCACGTGATAGGCGCAAGTTAAAAATTCTGCGTCTGTGGTCAAGGTTGCGCCGGGGATATGGCCTCATGACATTGTGCGATAACTGAAAGGCCTCATCTGCCACAAGGACATAAGGGACTGATTGTTCGGGGGAGCCTGGTAGCTGGCGTGGTGGTGGTAGATCCAACTGGTTGGTGCGTAGCCGGCGAGCCATTATGGAAGTATTGAAGACTCTAGAGTCTCCCATCCTTCCATAGGCCCCAATGTCAACAATTATAAACTTGTATTGAGGGTCTACCAGAGCCAACAATACAACAGAAAAGTATTGTTTATAATTGAAGAATTGGGAGCCAGAGTTCGGCGGCTTACGCACCCTGATATGTTTGCCATCCAGGGCCCCAATACAATTTGGAAACTGGCAGTCCTCCTCAAACTCCCTTGATATCTGTAACCAGTCTTCCATCCTGGGCTCGGGCATGACCACTTGATGGAGTCTTGTCCAGATTTGTGCACATGTAGACCTCACTATGCCTGAAATGGTTGATTTTCCTATGAGAAACTCATGGTGGAGGGCGGCATAAGACAGGCTAGTGGACAGGAAGCTGTAGAACAACAGAAATAGTAAAGTTTAGAATGGCTAAAGTAAAAAAAAATCAGTTACATGCCGACCAAACTTGTTAGGAAATGATAGAGAAGAACACACACATATTTGGTGGCACAATGACTAAGTGATATGCTGGACATATTAGATGTAACATTCTGCTGTGTCAGGTGATTCATATTTGGAGTAAGATGATGGCATTCAACTTTGTCCAAGAAGGGCAAAAAAACATAATTTAGCACACACATTAGGAATATAGAGAATGTGGTTGTGTAGTACATACCGTATTGTGAGTAGAAGTCGCTCCTCTGCAGATATGGCTTTGCGCATCCTTGTGTCCTGAAAGGTGATCCCAGGGCGCACTGTCTCCAAGAGTCGATCAAATGTGGCAATGCTCATGCGACAGTATTGGTAAAATTTATCCGGATGCTCCCGCAGAGAAGAATATAGGCGGTGAAAATGCCCTCTTGTGAGTCGTTGCCTCAAAAGTGGATGGACCCACATGCGTCTCCTCCTCCGCGGATCCACAATAACAGGATATGGTTGCCCAAAGCGCCGTGACAAAAGCCAGGTAAAGAGAACCTGCTCAGTTGTATTGAATCGCAGACCCTCTGCCATGCTGCACAAAGAACACCAACACACCTCATGAAAGCAAGGTGACAAATGTACAGAATGTAGGCATCCACCTGTTTCTGAGTGTCTAAATAGGGTGCAGGCTAATGATTTAAATTGTTTGCAGGCCTCAAAACCGTTAAATGTCCATTTTGCAAGGCTGCGAGAAAATCTCGCCATACGGATTGCATACGGATGCCACACGGATTACATACGGATGCACACATGCGCAAAATACGCAACCTCACCTTGCTTACGGATGACCTACGGAGCACTATTTAGTGGTCATTCATCCGTATTACGCAAGTAAACTACGGACCGTATTTTGCGCAGGTTAGTGTGACTCCGGCCTAACACAGGAATCTGTAAATGGTCCAGTAAATGATTAATAGCTGCGGGGGAAAAAAATCATCTGAGTTTTCTAGATGAAATTCTGAACTATTTTTTATACGTTCGTGTCGTGTGAACCTGGCCTCGTGTGTGATGATGGTATAAGCATCGTTACTGCACACTCGGACCATAGTGTAGTATATAAACTAGGACAAATGGCAGATTTGGCAAACTAAAACTTACTACTGTATTTTTTTTTGTAGATTCTTTGTGTATATAGTAGTGTTTGAAACCTGTGTCTAAATGATCAGTGAAAAGCATGCAGGTTACCCAGTATACTTACCTGTGATGCAACGGGACGTTGTCTGTTTGCTTTATGTCTCAGTAGGAAATTGTTTATCTAGTGCTAAGAACAAACGTGGGAGTTTATCACAAGTAGAATTTCTACATCAGTTTTTCTTATGGCTGCAGGTATCATTATTTGCACCAAATGTATCAAAGTGTTGCACTTTGTTCAATAAATGTGGCACATTTTTAACCCTTTTAAACCCTTCAACAACAGTCTTTCCGTTTTTCAGTTTTCATTTTTCGCTCCCCTTCTTAAGACCCATAACTTTTTTTTATTTTTCCGTCAATATGGCCATGTGAGGGCTTATTTTTTGCGGGGCAAGTTGTACTTGTGAACGACACCTTTGGTTTTACAATACAGTGTACTGGAAAATGGGGAAAAAAAATTCAAATTGCGGTGAAATTGCAAAACAAGTGCAATTCCACATTTTTTTCCACCAAGTTCACTAAATGCTAAAACTGACCTGCCATAATGATTCTCCAGGTCATTGCGAGTTTATAGACACCAAAAATGTATAGGTTCTTTTTTATTTAAGTGGTGAAAAAAAATCCAAAGTTTGTAATGTCACCATTTTCCGAGACTCGTAGTGTCTCCATTTTTCATGATCTGGAGCTGGGTTAGGGCTTATTTTTTCTGCTCCAAGCTGACATTTTTATTGATACCATTTTGATGTACCGTAGATAAAATCTTTTGAGTGCCCATTATTGCATTTTAATGCAATGTTGCTGTGACCAAAAACACATAATTCTGCCATTTTGATTTTTTGTTCTTGTTACGCCCAGAATAATTCTTTTCATATATTGATAGATAGGGCGATTATTATTTCTTTTAATATTTTATTTTGAATGGTGTGAGTGGAGTGTCATTAGCCAAGCCACTAAAGAAGACTCAAGGTCTCCAAAAATTCAATTTAAACAGCAGACAAAAAGGCAGCAACACTTACCTGCACAATAAAGGCCCACATAGGGCGTTGTTCACACTGCATAGTATCTGGTTCACAAACACAACAAACGGGTGCTGGTGTCATGAAACAACAGACCCAAAAAAGAGATCCATGAAAAAATGCATATATTTAAGATTCTAAATTTTATCTATATAGTATAAAAATATGCACAAAAATTGTGGCACAAAATATCTGCAAAAAAGTACAACCAGAAGGGGGCACCTGAGTATCACTCTATCTCCAAATACAATTAATTTCAAAGTGACAATAAATCACCAAAAAATAGAGGCAAATCAAATAAGATTATAATCTCATGTATTACATAGGGTCCATAATTACAGGTATAAGCAGGGAAATTATTGTGGCAATTATTGTGGCAAGCTGATTAAATTATGTTATTTAGTTGGCGCTATGATTTCTCAACCAGAGAGTTAACTAGCCCAAAAGCATGTATATAAAAATCAGACTCCCACAATAGTATAACAATTAATTAGACCGCCATGAAATATACCTGCAAAGGGTTGCTAGATGGTGCAGAAGAGTGAGACAAACGTGCCCTGTTATGAATAGGTCACTGAAGAGGATGGCAGGAATAGGCTAGGCCACCTGGAAACCAGAAAGGTTGGTAACTTAGCGAATTGCAGACCCCTAATCCTAACAACACAACTAGCAGTAGCCATGGGGCATACCTACGATGCCCTAGATGCCTCGGTACAGCCGGAGAACTAACTAAGCTTAAAGCAAGAAAGGTGAAATCTAAACTGCCCTGGAGTAGAACCCCAAAGAAATAGCCCCCAAACATATATTGTAGGTGAGACAAGATGAGGCACAAACACAGGCAGAAAATAGACTGAGCAAATGATGGGGCTCAAACTGTCTAGATAGGATAGGAAAGGAAAGACACTGTCTGCAATCACGCAAAAACCCTCAAAAATCCAACAAGTCTGATGTACAAAAAACACTGAGGTCTCACGACCTCTCCCCCACTATATCAGCATTCTGGTGTGAACTGGCAGCAAAGCAAAAGAGACTAATATAACAGGGGACTGAACAAACTGACACAAGCTGTAACATATGGAGCGGGGTCCAGCACTGCCCCAGCAGGGAGCACGCTGAACCCTCACAGCAAAGCAGAAAGAGACAAAACCAGATCAGATGCAAAGGATTAGCAAATGAACAACTTAACTGAAAAATGCAGGATCAGGCAGGAGACAGCAGACCTCAAAATGCACAGGAAGAAACTAATCACCAGCAGCAACTGAGGGAAGCCTGCTCACTTATATCTTCCCAGTCAGTAACCCCTGATTTCCAATCATCATCATCAGGTGGCAGACTTCTATCAACCCGGCCAGTTCCACTACCGGCAGTAACCACCAGAGGGAGCCCCGACTCAGAAGTCAAATCAAGAGAATTCACAACAGTACCTCCCCTTGAGGAGGGGGCACCGAACCCTCATCCACGCCACCAGGCCGATCAGGATGGGCCCGGTGAAAAGCACGAACCAATCTCTCGGCATGAATGTCAGAGGCAGAGACCCAAGAATTATCCTCCTAGCCATAACTTTTCCTCTTGACCAAGTACTGGAGTCTCCGTCTAGCCAGACGAGAATCCAATATCTCCTACCTCATACTCCAAATTACCCTTAACCAATACAGGGTCAGGGGGCGCCGCCATGGGAACTACTGGCTCCACAAACCTTTTCAACAAAGATTTATGAAAAACGATATGAATCTTAAACGTAACTGGAAGAGCCAAATGGAAAGAAACGTGGTTAAGGATTTCGAAAATCTTATAAGGTCCAATGAACCTTGGCTTGAATTTTGGAGACTCAACCTTCATAGGAATATTTTTTGAGGACAACCAAACTATATCACTCACTTTAAACTGGTGACCAATGGTCCTATGCCGGTTGGAAAACCGTTGGGCCTTTTCCTGAGAGTGGGACAACTTATTCACTACTTTGTCCCAAATCTGCTGCATTCTCTCTACCACAGAATCCACACTTGGGCAGGCCGAAGCTTCCACCTGCCCCGAAGAAAATCGAGGATGAAACCCAAAGTTACAGAAAAAAGGAGACATCAAAGTGGCAGAACTAGCCCTATTGTTTAGCGCGAATTCGGCCAAGGGCAAAAATGAGACCCAGTCATCTTGATCAGCAGATATGAAACATCTCAAATAGGATTCCAAAGTCTGGTTTGTTCTCTCAGTCTGCCCATTGGTGTGAGGATGAAATTCAGAGGAGAAAGATAACCGAATTCCCAGTTTGGAACAAAAAGCTCTCTAAAATCTGGAAACAAACTGGACTCCTCTGACGCAATGTTCCCAGGAATCCCGTGCAAACGAACCACCTGTTGTAAAAACAAGGGCACCAACTCAGAAGAAGATGGCAACTTTTGCAGTGGTACAAGATGGACCATCTTAGAAAATCTATCACAGATCACCCAAATAACAGTCATTCTCTGAGAGACAGGGAGATAAGAAATAAAATCCATTGAGATATGGGTCCATGGCCAGCGTCGGACTGGCCCACCGGAGAACGAGAGGATTCTCCGGTGAGCCCTGGCACCTGCTGGCATACAGGGCCAGCAGTTGCCTAGGGCCCCCGCTGCTCCAGGGGCCCCCAGCCAGTGGTGTGTCGCTAATAGCGGCACACCACGCAGCTGCTAATGGGGGCCCTGTGCCAGCGGAGCAGCAGCCAGGAGCCCCTGTCCCCGCTACTAAAAGGAAATGAATATTCACCGCTTCCCACGCCCACATGGGCATGGAAAGCAGTGAATATCATTTCATGGTCTCCACTCCCCCAGGGGCCCCGCCCCCCAGCCTGGGCAGCCGCTATGTGGCAGTAAGTGAGGGCCGGCGCCGCCAACAATTGTAATGGGAGAGAGCATCAGATAATGCTCTCACTCCCATCAGTCCCCTATGCTGACTCACAGCTGGTGCGCAATGACATCACCACATCGCGCACCCGCTGTGTGTCTGGCAGAGGGGGCAGCACCTGACACTGAAGCCGGCTGCCGGAATTAGCGTGGGAGCGAGGAGGAGAAGTGAGTATTGTGTGTTGTTTTTTTTTTTTTTTTCTCTCTCTCTCTCTCTGTCTCTATATCTCTCTATTTATCTATCTATCCATCTATCTCTACATCTATCTATGTCTATATGTCTATATCTCTATATCTGTCTATCTATCTCTATATCTATCTCTATATGTATCTATCTATCTACAGTTAGGTCCATATATATTTGGACAGAGACAACATTTTTCTAATTTTGATTCTAGACATTACCACAATGAATTTTAAACAAAACAATTCAGATGCAGTTGAAGTTCAGACTTTCAGCTTTCATTTGAGGGTATCCACATTAAAATTGGATGAAGGGTTTAGGAGTTTCAGCTCCTTAACATGTGCCACCCTGTTTTTAAAGGGACCAAAAGTAATTGGACAATTGACGCCAAGGCTATTTCATGGACAGGTGTGGGCAATTCCTTCGTTATGTCATTCTCTATATCTATCTCTAAATCTATCTATCTATACCCTGTGAGGGGGGCAGCATTATATTCTATGAGGGGGTGCTTTATACCCTATGAGGGGGGCAGCATTATACCCTATGAAGGGGTGCATTATACCCTATAGGGGGGCAGCATTATATTCTATGAGGGGGGTAGCATTATACCCTCTGAGGGAGCAGCATTATACCCTATGAGGGGGCAGCATTATACCCTATGAGGGGGCAGTGTTATACCCTATGAGGGGGCAGCGTTATACACTATGAGGGGGTGCATTATACCCTATGAGGGGGGCACCATTATACCCTATGAGAGGGGCAGCATTATACCCTATGAGGGGGGCAGCATACCCTATGAGAGGGGCAGCATTATGCCCTATGAGGGGCAGCATTATACCCTATGAGAGGGGCAGCATTATATTCTATGAGATGGCTGCATTATATTCTATGAGGAGGCTGCATTATACTATTTGAGGGGGCTGCTTTATATTCTATGAGGGAGGCTACCCCAACTCCTGATACATAATTAACATTTATACTACCTTATATTATACCCGGATATTGGCGTGTTTTACCGTACAATTGGTGGTCTTGTATTTATTTCTATGTAGCTACATAGTGGGCCCCAAGAATGATTTTCTCTGGTGGGCCCAAGGTGTTCCAGTCCGACGCTGTCCATGGCCTCCTGGGCACCGGCAGGGGCATCAACAAACCACTAGAACGAGAACAGGGCTTGGACCGGGAAAAAGTCCCACAGGACTGCACAAAATTCCTGACATGACGAGATAAGGCAGGCCACCAAAAAAAATCGACTTACCAAATCTCTGGTACCAAAAATACCTGGATGACCAGCTAACGTGGAGCAATGAATTTCAGACATTACTCTTTTCCTCCACTGGTCAGGGTCATACAATTTTCCCATAGGACATCGTTCAGCTTTGTCCTCCTGAAATTCCTCCAGGGCACGTCTCAAATCAGGAGAGATGGCAGAAAGAACTACACCCTCATTTAGAATGGTAGTAGGCTCGGTCACATCAAGAGAATCTGCAAAGAAACTCCTAGAAAGGGCGTCCGCCTTAACATTCTTAGTGCCCGGAAGAAAGGAGACCACAAAATGAAAACTCGTGAAAAACAAGACCCACCTAGCCTGTCTAGGATTCAAGCGCTTGGCTGATTCAAGATAAATCAAATTCTTGTGGTCGGTGAGGACCACAACTTGATGTCTATCTCCCTCCAACCAATGTCTCCACTCTTCAAATGCCCACTTCATGGCCAACATTTCCCAATTCCCCATGTAATAATTACGTTCAGATGGGGAAAATTTTGGAGAAAAGAAGGCACATGGATTCATCTTAGAGGTTACCGGATCTCTTTGAGACAAAACGGCTCCTGCACCAATCTCAGAAGCATCTATCTCCACCTGAAATGGGAGTGAAACATCAGGTTGCCATAGAACCGGAGCAGAAGTGAATCTCCGCTTAAGCTCCTGAAATGCCGAGACAGCCTCCGGAGACCAATTCACCACATCAGCGCCCTTTTTGGTCAAATCCGTCAGTGGTTTAACAATACCAGAAAAATTACTTATAAATTTACAGTAGAAATTAGCAAAACCCAAAAACTTCTGGAGAGCCTTCAGAGAAGTGGGCTGAACCCAATCATAAATGGCCTGTACCTTGGCCGGGTCCATTTCAATAGCAGACGGGGACAAAATTAATCCCGAAACGAAATCCTCTGCACACCAAAGAGACATTTCGATCTCTTAACATACAGAGTATTTTCCCACAGTCCGGACATGTTCCACATGAGAATCCCAATCACTGGAAAAGATCAAAATATCATCCAGATAAATGATCAAAAACATCCACAAAGTCCTGGAAAATATCGTTCATAAAAGATTGGAAGACGGAAAGGGCATTAGTGAGCCCAAAAGGCATCACCCGGTACTCAAAATGTCCTTCCGGAGTATTAAACGCCATCTTCCATTCATCTCCGTGCTTGATGCGAATAAAATTATACGCCCCCTGAGGTCAAGTTTGGTAAACCAACAAGCACTTTTAACTCTGGAAAATAAATCAGAAATCAGAGGTAACAGATACTGATATTTAACAGTCATTTTGTTAAGGGAATGATAGTCAATACGTGGCCTTAATGAGCCATCTTTTTTGGCCACAAAAAAACCAGCACCTAAAGGTGAAGAGGATGGTTTAATATGACCCTTCTCCAATGACTCCTTGATATAAGATCGCATAGCATCATGTTCAGATACAGATAAGTTGAAAAGCCGACCCTTCGGAAATTTACAACCATGCATTAACTCAATTGCACAGTCATAACTCCTATGAGGAGGCAAAGACGCAGACTTACTCTCACTAAATACATCAGAAAAATCAGGTAAATAGTCAGGAACATCATGAGACTGGGGAGAGGTGGAGAAAACAGGAGTGTCACTAAGAACACATTGACAACCCCAACTCACCACAGACACAGATTTCCAATCCAAAACAGGATTATGGGTTTGCAACCAAGGAAAACCCAGTACAATAATATCATGTAAATTGTGCAACGCCAAAAATTTACAATTCTCTTGGTGGTCCGGAGCGACCCACATTATCACCTGGGTCCAAAACTGGGGTTTATTCTCCCCCAAAGGGGTAGCATCAATACCCCTCAAAGGAATAGGGGTCCGCAGGGGCACCATGGGAAAACCACAATGTTTGGCAAAGTCAAAATCCATCAGGTTCAAAGCTGCTCCTGGATCAACAAAAGTCTTAGCTGAAAATGGAGACAAGGAGCAGATCAAGGTAACCGCCAAAAGGAACTTAGGCTGTACACTGCCCACCGCAAATGAGTGAGCAAAACGTTTTTCTTCTTTAGGGCAGACAGAAATAGTATGAGAGGCGTCCCCACAAAAGAAGCACAATTTATTACGTCTTCTAAACGCTTGACGTTGTGCCCTAGACAAAACCCTATCACACTGCATGGGCTCAGAAGTTTGTTCGAAAGGCAGCACTGCCTCTCGCGTAGTTTTACGTTCACGTAAACTTCGATCAATTTGAATGGCTAATGACAGAGTCGTTAAGACCAGAGGGGACAGGAAATCCCACATAACATCTTTTATGGTTTCTGCCAAACCTTTCCGAAAGAGAGCTGCTAAGGCATCATCATTCCATTTAGTAAGGACTGCCCACTTTCGGAATTTTTGACAATATAACTCTGCAGCATCCTGACCCTGGTACAATGCCAATAAGGTTTTCTCAGCTTGATCAATAGCATTAGGTTCATCATACAACAACCCCAGGGCTTGAAAAAACGCATCCACATTAGCCAGAATAGGATCTCCAGGTGTCAGAGAAAAAGCCCAGTCCTGGGGATTGCTGCGCAGCCAGAAGATGACAATTTTAACCTGCTGCACCGAGCTCCCCGATGAGTTAGGTTTCAAAGCGAAAAATAGTTTACAATTATTCTTAAAATTCAAAAATTTAGACCGATCCCCAGAAAACACATCAGGAGTAGTGATCTTTGGTTCTACAGCAGATGTTTGAGCGAGATAGGCAGAAATTCCCCGCACTTCAGCAGCGAGCTGCTCAACATGATCGGACAATTGCTTAGTCTCCATTAAAGAAAAAATCCTCCTACGGCCCCAGAGAAAAAAAGGAAAAAATATATGAAAAAAAAAATTTGGACACTTTTTTTTTTTTTTTTTTTACAATTCTTTCCTTCTTTAGAGTACCCTAGAGTCTACAGTTTTGGCTGGTGATTCTGTTATGAATAGGTCACCGAGGAGGATGGCAGGAATAGGCTAGGCCACCAGGAATCTAGAAAAGTTGGTAACTTAGCGGATTGCAGACCCCTAATCCTAACAACACAACTAGCAGTAGCAGTGGGGTGTACCTACGGTGCTCTAGACGCCTCGGCACAGCCAGAGAACTAACTAAGCTTAAAGCAAGAAAGGTGAAATCTAAACTGCCCCAGGGTAGAACCTCAAAGAAATAGATGGCCTCCAAACATATATTGTCAGTGAGAAAAGATGAGGCATAGGATGGGAAAGGAAAGACACTGTCTACAATCACGCAAAAACCCTATAAAATCCAACACGTCTGATGTACAAAAAACACTGAGGTCTCACGACCTCTCCCCCACTATATCAGCATTCTGGTGTGAACTGGCAGCAAAGCAAAAGAGACTAATATAACAGGGGACTGAACAAACTGACACAAGCTGTAACATATGGAGCGGGGTCCAGCACTGCCCCAGCAGGGAGCACGCTGAACCCTCACAGCAAAGCAGAAAGAGGCAAAACCAGATCAGATGCAAAGGATTAGCAAATAAACAGCTTAACTGAAAAATGCAGGATCAGGCAGGAGACAGCAGACCTCAAAATGCACAGGAAGAAACTAATCAGCAGCAACTGAGGGAAGCCTGCTCACTTATATCCTCCCAGTCAGTAACCCCTGATTTCCAATAATCATCGTCAGGTGGCAGACTTCTATCAACCCGGCCAGCTCCACTACCGGCAGTAACCACCAGAGGGAGCCCCAACTCAGAAGTCAAATCAAGAGAATTCACAACAGTGCCCCCTCGCCCTGACACGCGTTTCGCCCGCAGCTTCTTCTGGGGGCATGAGATAGGGCGTTGTTCACACTGCATAGTGTCTGGTTCACAGCCTATTAGTCACACTCCTACTTTTCGATTAGGCAGGCTGGCCAGCACACTCTCAATGCATCACAGTGTGAACACCCCTCATGCAAGACCAGACATGTTTGAGCTTGCCTGCACCCCGAGAAATATAGTGTAAAAAATACAAAAATAGTGAAGTATTTGTTGATATTTTGGCCAAAATATGTACGCTCGTAATCCGCGCCAAGGGTCCCCACGCTTACGAGTCCCTACACTAAACTAATTAGCAAAGCCACTAAAGAAGACTCAAGGTCTCCAAAAATTCAATTTAAACAGCAGACAAAAAGGCAGCAACACTTACCTGCCAGATCTTGGAACAAATGCACTGGTCTCGCATGAGGGGTGTTCACACTGTGATGCATTGAGAGTGTGCTGGCCAGCCCGCCTAATCGAAAAGAAGGGGCGTGACTAATAGGCTGTGAATCAGACACTATGCAGTACCCTTGTGTGAACAACACCCTATGTGGGCCTTTATTGTGCAATTATATACTGGGAAGTCACCCCCTCCATGAATGGTTAGGTGGAGAGTGGCTGTTGATCTGGTATTTTGCACCTGTGTTGCTACATCTTGCTTTATGGGCTGGTTGCACCCTGTAGTGCATGTGTTCCAAGATCTGGGCAGGTAAGTGCTGCTGCCTTTTTGTCTGCTGTTTAAATGTGAATGGAGGGTGATTTACATTTTTCTTAATATTTTTTTTAATTTTTTAAATATTTTTAAAAGTATTATTTTACTTTTCACTGGCTTCAATTGTCTCCATGGGAGACTAGAAGGTGCGATATTTTGATCGCCTGTGCTACACATAGCTGATCTTCAGCCCTGGTATGTGTTGCTAAAATGCTCATCTGCTATGAGCGCCAACAACTAGGCACTCATAGCAGTTCAGAGATTGCAACCACAGGAGACTGTTCTAATGTGTCTATCCATAGAATTATATGTAAAACTTAACACAAACCGTTTCTCTTTTCCTTTTTTGATCTGCCCGTTAATAACTGGTTCACTATTAACCCTCTGTAAGGCGGAATCTAGAACAGAATCAGGATATCCTCTTTTTTTGAATCTGCTACGCAATTCATTCGCTTGTCTCTGAAAACCTTCATTATGACTATTAAATTTCTTTAATCTCAAAAATTGGCCATAAGGCAAGGAATTCTTTACATAATGGGGGTGTGCACTATTATAATGTAAGAGGGAGTTTGTGGATGAAGATTTACGAAAAATTTCTGTATACAAAACTCCATTGGTTAACTTTAATCTGACATCCAAAAAATCTATTTCTGAGCCTCCAAATTGCGAAGTAAACTTCATATTCATATTATTATGTGAATTAAGAAACTCCACAAATAAATTGAAATCCTCTTTTGACCCATCCCACACAATGAAAATGTCATCCACATAGCGAATAAATAATTTTATATACTTCAAAAAGGGATTGGTGACCGCATAAACTACTTTCTCCTCCAAAACTGCCAAAAACAGGTTAGCGAGGGTGCACGCGACGGGCGTACCCATCGCTGTACCCTCCGTTTGCCTATACCAGACATTGTCAAATTGGAACGCGTTATGCGTAAGAATAAAATCAAGACCGTCTATGATGAAATTGATGGTTCCCAGATCTCTATCAGAACTCAAAAGCACTTGTCTAATTGCGTCTACTCCACCCTCATGTGGAATTCTAGTGTATAGATTTTCCACATCTATGGATGTCATCTGGAAATTATCCTTCCAATCAATTTCTTTTAGAACGGTCACAAAATCTTTCGAATCTTTTATGTACGAAGGAATCTCCTTGAGGAGAGGACGCAGAAGCCAGTCTATGTACTGGGATAGGGGCTCCGTGAGAGACCCTATCCCAGACACTATGGGGCGGCCTGGAGGATTATTAATGGACTTGTGTATTTTAGGTATATGATACCAATGAGGCTTTCTCGGAAATTCTGGAAACAATTTCTCAGCTTTACGTTTTGAAAGTACATTATTCTGGACCTGTTGTCTTAAAAGAGACCGCAATTCTTCTTTGTATCTATTGGTGGGATCGCTTTTTAAGACACAGTAAGTTGAAGAAGCGCATAACTGCCTATTCGCCTCAGCAACATAACTGTCCTTATTTAGTAGAACCACGTTACCTCCTTTATCTGCTGAACGCAGGATTACATCTGACGAGCCCTGAATTTCTTTAATGGCCTGTCTTTCCTCCAAAGTTAGATTTGCGGTCTGTTTTGAATATATCAATGCCTCTAAATCCTTCACTACCTTTGTTCCAAACACATCTACTACATTTCCAGGGGAAATGGGAGGCATGTATGAGGAACTACAACCTCCCAAAAAAGGAACATAATTATGTGCGGTGGTTACATTAGACTGAGTTACAGGATCAATATCCATCAGAATTAATGCGTCATCTCTAATATCCGCTAGCGATCCATGTCCAGCCATAAACCCCAAAGAGCCAATGGTGCATGGAATCTCTCCAGGGTAACTACTGATTTCAGAGGAAGCATTATTAGATGCAAAAGATTTATGCAAATGGATTTTTCTCAGTGCTTTGAAAAGATCTATTTGGAAATCAACCATATTAAAGTCCTGAGGAATGCAATAATTAAGACCCTTGGACAATACATCTAAATGTCTCTTTTCCAGGACACGGTCTGTTAAATTGATGACCAAATTTTGCATGGAATCAGTCTCCTCTATGTTTTCCAAGACACCTGTTTCCTTTTTCGTAAATTGCCGCTTGGGCCTCCTCTTTCCTCTGCGGATTCTATGTCTAAAGGGAATGACGTAGACTCTGCGATATTCTTCCTATCACCTGGACATGCAGACGGAATAATGTCCTCATTAGCGCTAGAGTCTGAATCAGTAGTTAAATAATCCCATTTATTGTGTCGTGATTTTGTGTTCTCCCTTTTGAAATTTCTTCTCTTAAAACGAGGGTTTGACTGTAAATTTTTATTTTTGTTCCATGAAAAAATTTGATTAGTGTCAAAATCATGTTTGTCCCGGAGAAATTTGTCTTTTTTTCTTTGCTTGATCTCCGTCTGTAAAACCACCAGTTTGCGATCCAATTTTTTATTAAGGGTTAACCATTGCTGTTCTGTGAGTCTTGTTTTTAACTCTTCTTTTGTTTTATTAAGATCCATTTTCACTTGCTCATAATTAAGCACATTCTGTTGTAAAACCAAATTCAAAAGATCCTGTGAACATTTTAGCAGGATTTTATTCCATTCCTCAGAAAATCTTGCATTATCCTGGAACTGTGCCATCGGTTTGAACACTCTTAACCCACGAGGTACTCTGCCACAGTCCTTGTATGATTGCAAAGAGTTATTTGTCCAAAAAAGGTTTATTTCTCTTTCTGCCGCTTCTTGCAGTTTAAATTCCAGTTATTAACGGGCAGATCAAAAAAGGAAAAGAGAAACGGTTTGTTTTTAGTTTTACATATAATTCTATGGATAGACACATTAGAACAGTCATCAGACGGAATTGGCACCTACTCGAAAGTGACAGAGACCTCACAGATGTGGTCAGTAGGGGTCCTTTATTTGCGAGTAAAAGTACCAACCTTCGAGATTTATTAGTCAAGAACAGATTTCAAAACAAACGAAATAATTGGTTAGAATCTAGTGCCCCAAAGGGAAATTATATATGTAAAAACTGTTCTTGGTGTCCATTTAAATTAAGTGGCAAAACTGTAAAAATGGGACCTGTATTTCACGAAGTCACGGAATTCATTACTTGCAGGACCTCCTTTGTAGTGTATGCATTGTTTTGCCCATGTGGTTTTTTCTACATTGGGAAAACTATCCGGCCTCTCTGTGTAAGATTCAGGGAACATTTCAATTCCATCAGCACAGGAAAGGGTGTCCCTAGACTTATAGAACACATGAGGAAGGTACATGGGGGGAATGCAGAAGCATTACGGTTTACTGGCATTGAAAGGGTGTCTGCACCGCAGTATGGAGGGAGTCATAAAAAACATCTTTTACAAATAGAGGCTAAATGGAGCAGGAGCTAGATGGACGCCTCCTGATGAAACCACAAGGGTGGTGAAACGCGCGTCGAGGCCCTTGGAAGCTCCATCTAGCTCCTGCTCCACGCTCACGTCCTACCATGTCTGAAGGTAATACATTCACACACATAATGTGTTATTTGTGCTAGCACTTTGCCTTCTCTTACGCGGACCCATATGCAGCCACACATGCCTTTAATGAGATATGGGTGGATTCTGACTCATTAGATTAGTATTATTACACAGGTCAACGAAAAAAAAAAATTTTTCTGGTGTCCAAAATATTTTAATGAATTTGGGGTATTTTTGGGGTGCTGATTCTGAATATGTCATCAGTTTTGCCAGATTGGCTCAAGTTTTTGAGATTTTTGGTATCTTATTTATAGCACTTGTTGGTAAATGCGACGCATCATCTCATTAATTTCTTTGGATTAGTACTTGAACTGAGCAGTTCTCAATATAGTTTTGTGTTAATTAGTGTTCTAAAAGTTTGTTCATAGCTTGATTTTTGCACTAACTTTATGTTGTTGTCTGTTTTCCAGTGAAAAGCATGAACTCATCATGAAGAAGTTGTCTTAACGATCCAGACTCATTCTGTTACATTTGTGGTGAATATACACTGCCAAAACATAGAAGAAACATAACACACTTCGTAAAAAAAGTGTATTTTGCCTATTTTGGGGTTATGCTTGGGGACCAAGACAAGTTTTGGGCACCACACATAGTGTGCAAAGCATGTATCGAATTATTACGAAAATGGAGCAAAGGACAAAGAAAAAGCTTCAAATTTGGTGTTCCAATGGTGTGGAGAGAGCCAAAAAATCATCATGATGACTGTTATTTCTGTGCAGTGCAAGTGCAAGGATTCAATAAGCATAAGAAACGAAAATGGGAGTAACATGGAATCTGCAAGAAGGCCTGTCCCTCATTGTGAAGATGTGCCTGTACCTGTGTTTACCATAAATAACAGTCATCATGATGATTTTTTGGCTCTCTCCACACCATTGGAACACCAAATTTGAAGCTTTTTCTTTGTCCTTTGCTCCATTTTCGTAATAATTCGATACATGCTTTGCACACTATGTGTGGTGCCCAAAACTTGTCTTGGTCCCCAAGCATAACCCCAAAATAGGCAAAATACACTTTTTTTACGAAGTCTGTTATGTTTCTTCTATGTTTTGGCAGTGTGTATTCACCACAAATGTAACAGAATGAGTCTGGATCGTTAAGACAACTTCTTCTTGATGAGTTCATGCTTTTCACTGGAAAACAGACAACAACATAAAGTTAGTGCAAAAATCAAGCTATGAACAAACTTTTAGAACACTAATTAACACAAAACTATATTGAGAACTGCTCAGTTCAAGTACTAATCCAAAGAAATTAATGAGATGATGCGTCGCATTTACCAACAAGTGCTATAAATAAGATACCAAAAATCTCAAAAACTTGAGCCAATCTGGCAAAACTGATGACATATTCAGAATCAGCACCCCAAAAATACCCTAAATTCGATGAAATATCTTTGGCACCAAAAATGCTGTTGACCAATCCTGCATGGTCATGGCGTGCCTCTATTTTGGAGCTTAGATGACTGCTTTCTTTTTACTTGTTATGTCCGGTATACGTTTACAATTTACTAGTTCACATGAAGGTATAATTAAATAACTACATTAACTTATATGTAACTTTACTATTTTGGAGACCGTACTTCCGCTGTGATATTGTTACCTTGTGTCTTTATTACGGACATTCTCTCCTTCCCCCTCTCCCCTTTCCTTGCCTTTTGTGTGTGCATACCCAGACACTCTGTTTGTCACAATTTTATATTAATAAATTCTGCATTATTTCTGAAATCATTACGAGCCTCTATCTTTTTTCAGGATTTTGTGATATATATGATTTTATTCTGAGCATTTAATTCTATGATCACACATTTATATTTTGCTGATGTTGAGCATGCTCAGATAATACTTCTTTAACTTCTTTCCTGTATCTTCTTGGTTTTTTGGTTTAAGTTGATTCTCACAAGCTGTGAAGAAAACCTGAGCATGGAACAACGTCTCTGCTTAATGTGGAAGACTTGCACAAAGTAACGAAAGTATCATTCTAAAAGGAAAAACACGCTATATTATACTCACCTAGGTGGGCGGTCCGGTCCGATGGGTGTCGCCGTCCCGTCCGGCGCCTCTCTTCTTCATGCGATGACGTCCTCTTCTCCCATCCTGTAATGGCTCCGGCGCAGGCGCATTGTTCTTAGACTGCAGGGCTAATAAGTAAAGTGGCAGAGATGATTAGTAAATGAGTCACACAACTCACTTACATTGACCTAGGGCCTTAAAGGGAATCTGTCATCTCATTTTTCCGAATAGATGCAGCCACCGCCATCAGGGGCTTATCTACAGCATTCTGTAATGCTGTAGATAAGCCCCCGATGTAACCTGAAAGATAAGAAAAATAAGTTAGATTATACTCACCCGGGGGTCCGATCTTATGGGTGTCGCGGTCCCTCCGGTGCCTCCCATCTTCTAGTGATGACATCCTCCTCCTTACTTCTGCCGCGGCTCCTGCGCAGGCATACTATATCTGCCCTATTGAGGGCAGAATAAAGTACTGCAGTGCGCAGGCGCCGGACCTCTCTGACCTCTCCCGACGCCTGCGCACTGCAGGACTCTGCTCTGCCCTCAACAGGGCAGAGCAGTGCGCATGCGCCGGAGCCATTACAGGATGGGAGAAGACATCATCGCATGAAGAAGGTAGGCACCGGACGGGACGGTGACACCCATCGGACCAGACCGCCCACCTCGTTGAGTGTAATATAACATTTTTTCTTCTTTCAGGTTACATCGGAGGCTTATCTACAGCATTACAGAATGCTGTAGATAAGCCCCCGATGTCTATGCCGGCAGCTGAAAGGCCAAAAAAAGGGTGACATTCCCTTTAAGAGGACATATTTTTTGTCTTTTTTTTTTGCTTTTTTTCTATTAACATTGTATCTGGTCACATCCTTACATGGAGTCGCTCATTGATCCTTTGAGACATGAACGTGCAATGCAAGTTTTTAAGTCAGTCAGTAAAAATGTGGACTTATCAAATACTATGCTTGAGATTGAAAAACTCTCTTTCAATGAAACACGCATTTGGTGGGACAGGACTACTCTAGAAAACTACATCAGTCAAAACATCATTCCGAAGGGACTAAGAATCAAAAAAATCCCCACTACAGTATATAATGATGAATTTGTAGTAAAGTGGAATACTATACTGTCTAACTGTTCCACACAATTGATGCAACTCACTGTAAAATATGAGAGTCATGAACTGACTAATATCAGAGCAAATCTGGATAAAGATTTATTATCATTTAAATCCATGGTGACTATGGAGGAGTATGAAGCCTTTCAAAAAGACTTGAAATCAAAATTACATTCATTAGAAGAATCTTGTCAGAGACACCGCACTACACTCGCTCACAGAGCCAGTGCGTATGTCCTGAGTTCAGAAACAGTGCTAAAAGATACCTGTGGAGCAGGTCAGCAGAGGTGACAATGCGTGCTTCAAACTATTAGTGTCAGGGTCCAGTCAGCGCCGGAAAGTAAAGAGGCACAGGACCTGTGGACACTGAAGTTAGCAAGCTGGCACAGGACCTATCGTCAGGTGACTGCAAGGGGGCGGGGCTTAGCGTCCTGCTTTCAGATATGATAGGACACCATACAACACTCAGAGTCAGGCAAAACGGAGATCACAACAGTACAGGCAAACGAGGCACAGGAGGGACAAACAGACGGGTAGTCAGACAAAGCCAAAGGTCATACACAAGAGGGTGACGTGGTACCAAGGGGACGAGCAGAGAGAAGTCAGGTCACAAGCAGAGAGTCATACACGAGAGGTAGCGCAGTACAAGAGGGGCAGGCAGAATTCGTAACGGACAGAACCGGATCAAAACCAAACAAGCAAGCAAGATATCAGGCACATGGCACACGTACGCACAAGGTCAACTAACTCAGCCGAGGGCAGGAGTATAACTGACACCGGACCTAGGTCCAGTGAGCATTAAATAGCCACCCTCTGCCAGAGAGAGGCGGAACAATTAACCCCCAGTCTGATCAGGACGGGCCAAAGCGAAACCCCATCCTGGATCATGACAGTACCCTCCTCTCAATGGGGGGCCACAGGACCCCCAGGTCTCTCAGGGTACTTGGCGTGAAAGGCCCGAATCAACCGATCCGCATGGACCGATCGAGCAGGAAACCACAACCGTTCTTCAGGACCGTAGCCTTTCCAATGTACCAGATATTGAAGGGCACGACGGACCAACCTAGAGTCGACGATTCGTTCCACCTCGTACTCCGACTGCCCGTCTACCAAAACCGGTGGTGGGGAAGCTGATGATCCCTCCCCACCGGACCTCACAGGTTTCAAAAGGGCCTTATGGAAAACATTTGGGATCCGCAGAGATGGCGGGAGCAGCAACCGAAAAGCCACCGGGATAACTGCTTCGGTAATTACATAGGGACCTACAAACTTGGGTCCAAGCTTCACAGCTTTTTTGTCCGCAAAAAAATTACATTTGTCCTGGGCCTTCGTAATGTTACTCTGGACCTCCCGCCATACCTCCCCCAACCGCTGGATCGTCTCATCCGCCCCAGGACACCCAGAATTCAAACGGGAAAATTCTCCAAAATGAGGATGAAACCCATAATTACAGAAAAAGGGAGATGTACCCGTAGACTGGTTAATGCGGTTGTTAAATGCAAACTCGACCAACGGTAACAGAACACCAATCATCCTGTCGGGCTGAGGTCAAGCAACGCAAAATTTGCTCCAGAGATTGATTGGTCCGCTCGGTCTGCCCATTAGTCTCAGGATGATAAGCAGAAGATAAGGACAGACCAATACCCAACCTCTTGCAAAAAGCCCTCCAAAATCTGGAAACAAATTGCACTCCTCTATCAGACACCACATTCAAGGGTACCCCATGCAACCGCACCACATGCTCAACGAAGAATCTGGACAACGTTTCCGCATTAGGTAGAGCTGCCAAAGGTACAAAATGTGCCTGCTTACTAAACCTGTCCACAACCCAAACGACGATATTACCCTTGGAGGGGGAAAGGTTGGTGATGAAATCCATGGACAAATGAGTCCATGGTCTCTCAGGAATTGGCAGTGGTACCAATTCCCCGGCCGGCCAGTTATGGGGGGTTTTTGCACGGGCACAAACATCACAAGCAGACACATATTCCCCAACATCAGAGGCTAAAGCAGACCACCAGAATACTCTTGCAATGGCCTTCCAGGTAGCTGAGATCCCTGGATGTCCACCCAGAACTGAGTCATGGAACTCCCAGAGGACCTTGAGGCGAAACTGAGCTGGCACGAAAAGCTTATCCACCGGCTTAGTCGGAGGTGCCAGAGACTGAGCCTCCCGAATCTCCCGTTCCAACATATTAGAAATATCTGCCACCACCACCCCAGGCTGAAGAATGGAGGACTGAGGTTCCGGGGGGGACACCGGATCTAGACTGACAAGTCATCCGCTCTGATATTTTTAGATCCTGGCCGAAAAGTGATCGAGAAATTGAACCGGGAAAAAAAAGTGACCATCTAGCCTGTCTGGGAGTCAACCTTTTAGCTGACTCAATGTAAGCTAGGTTTTTGTGGTCCGTAATTACTGTTATAGGATGGACAGCCCCATCCAAAAAATGCCTCCATTCTTCAAAGGCCAAGTTTACGGCCAGAAGTTCTCGATTCCCCACATCATAGTTTCTCTCCGCAGGGGAGAACTTCTTTGAGAAAAAGGCGCAAGGTCTCAAATTGGTCAAAGTGGCGGGTCCCTGGGACAATACCGCCCCCACCCCCACCTCTGAGGCGTCTACCTCAACAATAAATGGTTCTGATGGGTCCGGCTGAATAAGAACCGGGGCAGACATGAAACATTTTTTTAAAAACTGAAACGCCGCTACCGCTGCGGTTGACCAATTCTTGATATCGGCCCCCTTTTGAGTCATGTCTGTGAGGGGTTTAACCACCTGTGAGAACCCCCTTATAAATTTACGGTAGTAATTGGCGAATCCTAGGAAACGCTGCAGAGCCTTGAAATCACAAGGCTGAACCCACTCGACAATGGCCTGCACCTTATTAGGATCCATGCGATACCCTTCAGCAGACACAATGAACCCCAGAAAAGACAGTTCCTGGACAAAAAATAAGCATTTTTCTAATTTAGCAAAGAGACCGTTCTCCCGGAGCCTTTGGAGAACTGCGCAAACATGACCAATGTGAGCCTGTTTATCAGGAGAGTAGATCAATATGTCATCCAAATATACCACCATAAAATGTCCAATGAAATCAGAGAACACATGATTAATGAAATTTTGGAAAACCGCTGGAGCATTGGTCAGACTGAAAGACATGACCAAATTTTCAAACAACCCTTCAGTAGTGAGAAAAGCGGTTTTCCACTCATCTCCGTCCCGGACTCGGATAAGGTTATACGCTCCCCGTAGATCTAACTTTGAAAACCACTTAGCTCCGGACAACTGATTGTATAAATCAGTAATAAGTGGAAGGGGATACGTATTCCTCACAGTTATCTTATTTAACTCACGAAAATCGATGCATGGGCGTAAACCACTGTCTTTTTTCTTTACAAAAAAGAACCCCGCCGCTACGGGAGAAACAGAAGGACGAATGTGTCCCTTACGGAGACTCTCGGAAATATATTCTTTCATCGCGGCCCGTTCTGGACCCGAAAGGTTATACAAGCGGGCTTTGGGCAATTTAGCACCTGGAACCAGGTCAACGGCACAATCAAATGGGCGGTGTGGTGGTAAAACCTCAGCCTCTTTTTCGGAGAAAATGTCCGTATAGTCTTTCAGGCACTCCGGAATACCTTCCAGACCCACGGACGACACAGACACCGTAACAAGACATTTTTCAGAATAATAGGGACCCCATTTAACAATGTCCCGATATTCCCAATTAATTACAGGATTATGCAATTGTAACCAGGGGAACCCTAACACCAGTCCCGCAGGCAGGTTGTCCATAACAAAACATGAAATATGTTCCTGGTGTAAGGAACTCACTTTAAGAAGAAACTCTTCAGTGTGAAACATAACGTTATTCTTAACCAGTGGTGTTTTGTCAATGGTAACAATGTGAATAGGAGTCTCCAACCTAACTGTCCCTAACTTACACCTGGCCACCAAGTCCGAGTCAATAAAGTTCAATGATGAACTGCAATCCACGAAGGCAGAAGTGGATGTAGAGACACTCCCAACACAAAGTTCCACTTGTAACAACATTTTAGAGAAGGCAGAAAAGGGTACCTGAGAGCCTGGGTGGCCTCCATGACAATCACCCGGGCTCAGTCGCTTGTTGGTCAGAGGACCGGAGGGGCAATCCTTTCTCCAATGTCCAGAATCGCCACAGTGAAAACAGCATTTTCCCATGCGCCGTTGTCTCTTTTCATTTTCTTTGAGGTCGATGTTTCCCATCTCCGTGACTTCCAATGTATGACTGGCTCCTATTATGAGTTCATTTTCTCGTTCACCTTTGATGTCTGATGAACTCCCACTGCTGTGAAAGGAGGTGGTGAAACTGATTTGGATGGGAGAAACCTGTCACCTGAACAGGTGGATTGCGATTGGACATCCGGAATCTCTTAATGGATGTAAGGCAGCCGATGCCCTGTAGGGTTGTTGGTGATTTCTCTGCTCTGAGCTCTGGCCTCCAGTTCAGTTCCTGTCTTCTAAAGCTAAGTATTTGCTCTGTTATTGTTCCGTGAGATTTTGTCTGATTTGCTTAGTTTTGCTTTCAGCCAGCCCCGGCTGGGGCTTTGCTGAATTTCCATTTTTGTCCCTGATCAGTTAATTCTCTTTTGCTCTGTCTTCAGAATATATCGGAGTGCTGATATAGGGATTTTTAAGTCTAGCGACTTCAGGGCCGTTTTTCCTATCAGACGTGTTGGGACATTTTTTGTAGGGTTTTTTCGGATTGCAGCCAGCATCTTTTCTGTCCTTTCCTATCTAGTCAGTTGGGCCCCATCATTTGCTCTGCCTGTCTTTCTGTCTGTGTTTGTGTTTTCATCTGTTTTCACCGTCAATACATGTTGGGGGCTGTCTATTGCTTTGGGGTCTGCTCTGGGGCACTTTAGATTTCCCCTTTCTTTCTTTAGGCTTATTTAGTTCTCTGGCTGTGACGAGGTGTCTAGGACCACCGTAGGAACACTCCACGGCTACTGTTAGTTGTTGTGAATAGGATCAGGGGTCTGCAATCCGCTAGCTACCAACCTCTCCGGTTTTCTGGACTTAGCTTGTATTTTTGTTTTTTCCTCCTCCGGTGACTCATTCATAACAGGCTCCCCTTCCTTTGAAGAATAACGGTCTCTCAATTTGCATCACTCCCCTTGCCCATAGCCTGTGATCCATTCGGACGGCCTGTGTCATAGCCTCTTCCAGGGAATCAGGCGGGGGGTGGAGAGCCAAGGCATCTTTCAGATGTTCAGACAGGCCTCTACGGAACAAACCCCGGAGGGCGGCGTCATTCCAGCAGACCTCAGCAGCCCAGCATCTGAACTCTGAGCAAAACCACTCGGCTGAGTGCTTCCTCTGGCACACACTCATCACCATGTCCTCAGCCATACGCATTCGATCAGGCTCATCATAAATATGCCCCAGGGCTTCAAAAAATGCATCCACATTCATACGCTCAGGGGCCGTGGTCGGAAGGGCGAAAGCCCAAGCTTGGGGGGCTCCCCTTAACAGAGACATAATGACCCCCACTCTCTGACCTTCATCCCCAGAAGAGTGGTCTCAGTGAAAAAAAAAGCTTACAGCCCTCCTTGAAAACTCTGAATTTCCTTTTATCTCCAGAAAAGGTATCTGGTAACTTAACCGGAGACTCAGGGGAAACTAAAGTAACATCCTGAGCCCCCGTTGAGAATACCCCCTGCACAGTGTCAGCGATCAGCTGCTGAGACTGAGCCAGGACTCGTTGTTCTCCAAGGATTTTCTGAGACATCTGAGTGAGGTGCCTCACCTGCTCAGAAAGAGTGTGCATAGGATCCATCACATTCACAGGAGAATGGGAGCAGAGAAAAAAAAATGGTATGGGTCAGTTATAATGTCAGAGACACCGCACTACACTCGCTCACAGAGCCAGTGCGCGTGTCCTGAGTACAGAAACAGTGCTAAAAGATACCTGTGGAGCAGGTCAGCAGAGGTGACAATGCGTGCTTCAAACTATTAGTGTCAGGGTCCAGTCAGCACCGGAAAGTAAAGAGGCACAGGACCTGTGGACACTGAAGTTAGCAAGCTGGCACAGGACCTATGGTCAGGTGACTGCAAGGGGGTGGGGCTTAGTGTCCTGCTTTCAGATATGACAGGACACCATACAACAACTCAGAGTCAGGGAAAACGGAGGTCACAACAGTATGGGCAAACGAGGCACAGGAGGGACAAACAGACGGGTTGTCAGACAAAGCCAAAGGTCATACACAAGAGGGCGACGTGGTACCAAGGGGTCGTGCAGAGAGAAGTCGGGTCACAAGCAGAGAGTCATACATGAGAGGTAGCGCAGTACATTAGGGGCAGGCAGAACTCGTAACAGGGACAGAACCGGTTCAAAACCAAACAAGCAAACAAGATATCAGGCACAAGGCACAAGGTCAACTAACTCAGCCGAGGGCAGGAGTATAACTGACACCGGACCTAGGCCCAATGAGCATTAAATAGCCGCCCTCTGCCAGAGAGAGGCGGAACAATTATCCCCCAGTCTGATCAGGACGGGCCAAAGCGAAACCCCATCCTGGATCATGACAGTACCCTCCTCTCAATGGGGGGCCACCGGACCCCAGGTCTCTCAGGGTACTTGGCGTGAAAGGCCCGGACCAACCGATCCGCATGGACCGATCGAGCAGGAACCTGTTCTTCAGGACCGTAGCCTTTCCAATGTACCATAATATTGAAGGGCACGACGGACCAACCTAGAGTCGACGATTCTTGGTGGACAACCATACCTTATCCCCAATCTGAAACACCGGTCCCGCGGATCGTTTTTTGTCCGCAAAAAACTTACATTTGTCCTGGGCCTTCGTAATGTTACACTGGACCTCCCGCCATACCTCCCCCAACCGCTGGATCGCCTCATCCACCCCAGGACACCCAGAATTCAAACTGGAAAATTCTCCAAAATGAGGATGAAACCCATAATTACAGAAAAAGAGAGATGTACCCGTAGACTGGTTAATGCGGTTGTAAACTGCAAACTCGGCCAATGATAACACAGAACACCAATCATTCTGTCGGGCTGAGGTCAAGCAACGCAAAATTTGCTCCAGAGATTGATTGGTCCGCTCGGTCTGCCCATTAGTCTCAGGATGATAAGCGGAAGAAAAGGACAGACCAATACCCAACCTCTTGCAAAAAGCCCTCCAAAATCTGGAAACAAATTGCACTCCTCTATCAGACACCACATTCAAGGGTACCCCATGCAACCGCACCACATGCTCAACGAACAATCTGGACGTTTCCGCATTAGGTGGAGCTGCCAAAGGTACAAAATGTGCCTGCTTACTAAACCTGTCCACCACAACCCAAACGACGGTATTACCTGATATAGAAGAGTTAATGGTTTGCTTTTATATCCCTTTAAATGCCTTTAAGACTTCAATTGCCTTTTGCCTTATTATTGCTAGAATTATTCTTATGTAGACTAGTAGTCTCTTTCTTCAAGGAAACTATACTTGTTATCATATTTGTTCTCAACAACGTGTTCTGGGTACATTGTAAACAAGGTACGACCTGAGGTGATGGTGGGGGCCAAATGAGTCACATATTGTTGTAAATGGTATAAAAACATGTCTTGTATTTCATTACGTCAGATAAAGTGATTTGACCATGACCAGTGTGTGTGTCACTTTGTCTCCAAGTGCTTGTGAACAGAAGGGCGAGAAACCTCACAATTCGGACTCACTGGTGATCTGACAGAAACTGACTTTGGTCAGAATGAAAACAGCTACGACAGTTTTTGACGCCCAACGGGGACCGTGGAGACCAGCCTATTCGGAATCCGTATGTGGGAGCTTCCTGGGAGGTTGAAAATGCAGAATCCAGGCTGCAGCAGGTGAGAACATTTATTCTTACATTGATTCTGCATCTGCAACCTTTCTAAGAATGTCTACATATCTCTGGGTAAGACTGTACAACACGTTTCAAAAGAACCCACATCACCAGGGAGTGGTGAGTATGTCTGTATGAGAGTTGAATAATAGAGTAATAAGATAATAATTGTCATCTGTATTATCTGTCAATCTGTTCTAGCAATATACTAATATACTAACTGGTTGTGTACTGGTGTACTGTGTAGCACAAATAAAGTCTGGGATAGACTCTGTGCAGTTGTTGTTGTTTTTGATTGGCAGTAAATCATATGAGGCTGTATTTTGTATAGGGCTGTGGTTTTTGGTTGTTTTGGACCTTCTGACGTTGGTTTGGTTTTCATTGATTCTTGTTGTTTAAAAAAGTTGGCTTTGGTGTTCTCAGAGTGTCAGTGGACACTGCTGTAGGTTAAGGTGTTAAATCCAAGGTCCAAGATAAGCAGGCTGTGTGAATCCTTGTATGTACAGTTGTGGCCAAAAGTATTGACACCCCTGCAATTCTGTCAGATAATACTCAGTTTCTTCCTGAAAATGATTGCAAACACAAATTCTTTGGTATTATAATCTTCATTTAATTTGTCTTAAATGAAAAAACACAAAAAGAATTGTCCTAAAGCCAAATTGGATATAATTCCACACCAAACATAAAAAAGAGGTTGGACAAAAGTATTGGCACTCTTCGAAAAATCATGTGATGCTTCTCTAATTTGTGTAATTAACAGCACCTGTAACTTACCTGTGGCACCTAACAGGTGTTGCCAATAACTAAATCACACTTGCAGCCAGTTGACATGGATTAAAGTTGACTCAACCTCTGTCCTGTGTCCTTGTGTGTACCACATTGAGCATGGAGAAAAGAAAGAAGACCAAAGAACTGTCTGAGGACTTGAGAAACCAAATTGTGAGGAAGCATGAGCAATCTCAAGGCTACAAGTCCATCTCCAAAGACCTGAATGTTCCTGTGTCTACCGTGCGCAGTGTCATCAAGAAGTTTAAAGCCCATGGCACTGTGGCTAACCTCCCTAGATGTGGACGGAAAAGAAAAATTGACAAGAGATTTCAACGCAAGATTGTGCGGATGTTGGATAAAGAACCTCGACTAACATCCAAACAAGTTCAAGCTGCCCTGCAGTCCGAGAGTACAACAGTGTCAACCCGTACTATTCGTCGGCGTCTGACTGAAAGGGGACTGTATGGTTGGAGACCCAGGAAGACCCCTCTTCTTACCCCGAGACTTAAAAAAGCCAGGCTGGAGTTTGCCAAAACTTACCTGAAAAAGCCTAAAACGTTTTGGAAGAATGTTCTCTGGTCAGATGAGACAAAAGTAGAGCTTTTTGGGCAAAGGCATCAACCTAGAGTTTACAGGAGAAAAAAAGAGGCATTCAAAGAAAAGAACACTGTCCCTACAGTCAAACATGGCGGAGGTTCCCTGATGTTTTGGGGTTGCTTTGCTGCCTCTGGCACTGGACTGCTTGACCGTGTGCATGGCATTATGAAGTCTGAAGACTACCAACAACTTTTGCAGCATAATGTAGGGCCCAGTGTGAGAAAGCTTGATCTCCCTCAGAGGTTATGGGTCTTTCCGCAGGACAATGACCCAAAGCACACTTCAAAAAGCACTAGAAAATGGTTTGAGAGAAGGCACTGGAGACTTCTAAGGTGGCCAGCAATGAGTCCAGACCTGAATCCCATAGAACACCTGTGGAGAGATCTAAAAATGGCAGTTTGGAGAAGGCACCCTTCAAATATCAGGGACCTGGAGCAGTTTGCCAAAGAAGAATGGTCTAAAATTCCAGCAGAGCATTGTAAGAAACTCATTGATGGTTACCGGAAGCGGTTGGTCGCAGTTATTTTGGCTAAAGGTTGTGCAACCAAGTATTAGGCTGAGGGTGCCAATACTTTTGTCTGGCCCATTTTTGGAGTTTTGTGTGAAATGATCAATGTTTTGCTTTTTGCTTCATTCTCTTTTGTGTTTTTTCATTTAAGACAAATTAAATGAAGATAATAATACCAAAGAATTTGTGCTTGCAATCATTTTCAGGAAGAAACTGAGTATTTTCTGACAGAATTGCAGGGGTGTCAATACTTTTGGCCACAACTGTATGTCTATGAGAACCTCTGAATGAGTTGAGAGATGAGTAATTGAGTATAAGGGATATAAATAAATCCCTGACTGATGAGGGGTTCCATTAGGCGTGGTCCTCTGTATGTGACAGAGGACATTATTCAACTCACTTTGAGCTGAATTAGGCGGAGTGATTGAAATAAGGGATTTTTGTTATCTTCTTTTTGTAAAATCAAATGACCGCTAAGTGAAGGGGGAAAAAAAAAAATAAAATCCCGAATGAGCACGCATGAATGAATTTGATGAATTTGCACCATTCTGTGAAGATTGCACAGGAGTTCTAGGGGTACTGAGTCAAGGGACAGAGCCCTACAGAATTTTTTTCATGGACTCCTAATGTTGTTACCTTTCCAGTTCTAGTGCAAGGTCCAGGACGGGTACTTTACAGATATTTCAATCTGCATCTGAGATTGAATGAATTGAGTAATGATATAACTCGTGTTATATGTGGTATGACATTGGTAAGTTTTCTGGAATCATTTGGCCAGGCAAGGGCAAGGCATGGATACTCACATTATTCAGTTATTTGCCCATACAGTGAAGTTCAGTGGTAACCAGAGATTGATGAGGGTTTTGAGGAGATTGATTCTGATTAAGTCTAAAGAACTAAGGAATTCTGTGAAGGACGCTACGTTCTGATGGGAGGGGGGAATGATGCCGCTGCGCAGTTTTTCTTCTCCCTTCGCTCTTATCTCTGCTGAGTGTGAGCTGTGCTCAAAATTCTATGTAATTCTATCCGTAAGGTACGCGCTGAAAGATTTGTGCATTTTAAAGCAACAGTACTTAATTTAAGTGGAATGAAATTTTGTAAGTTGGAAAATTGAAAGTAAAATATGGTGCCTAATTTAGAAGGAAATTGTAAGTGATTGTTTGGTCATCAATGTGTTTTGAACCTGCTTCTAGTGTGTGATTGATTTGTATAGCAAATTGTGGATCAACAAAGGAGGTAGCCGACTGTATGGCTGATAAAGTAGGTCAGAGGCCTATCACACCTAGGCCTTCTTACTTTAGTCAGCAGGTTTTTTTTGTTCTGGGTGAGAGGCGAGGGCAATGAGCCCTCTGGATATACCTTGGCAGGCCCGCTCTGACTTGCTACGTGTGGCCGCCCTTAGATATGGTTAGGCACACTAGAGGGGCATTTCAGAATAAAGGTGAGCTGTCTAAAGTTGAAGTAGCCTTCCCACAACAATCCATGGAGCTGGGCTGGAAGGATGCAGGCCTGTTTCTATTCTAGCCAGCTGATCTAACGGGTGAGAGGCAGAGAGCCTTCTCGTTACATCCTGTAGGTCTACCGGGTGAGAGGCAAGGAGCCTTCCCGCTACACCTTGGCAGGCTCGCTCTGACTTGCTGCGTGTGGCCGCCCGTAGATATCGTTAGGCACACTAGAGGGGCATTTCAGAATAAAGGTGAGCTGTCGGTAGAAAAAGGTTGAAGCCATGGCAACTTTTTCTGTGTACAGTCGGTGCCCCCAATGGGATCCGAGACAGCTATGCAAATTGTAAAAGACAGAGAAGGAAGGAAGCAGTAAAACAAGTGGGACAAATATTGAAAAAGGCAAAAATACCAGAGTGTGAATGTTTGGATGTACAAAAAGGCACAAACAAGGGAAGAAAATAGCAAGTGAATAAATGATGCTCGAGAATGAATGTGCAGCAGTATGGAAGGTGTATTATGAATGTTTTGATTGACAAAATTTAACCAGAGACGCAGACAAAACAGATGGACTTGTAGACACTGTGAGCAGACTCAGACAAACCCAGACTGAATAGCTACTTGTGTGACCTGTGCTACTGACCTAAGCGAGTTGCGCTAAATCCTGTCCAGACAAGATCATAAGAAGCTGACATAATAGTGTGGATAGTGGGTAGTGGGGACATTGACCTTCGAGGAGTAAGCTGACAGTAGACATCAGACGACCAACCCCATCAGGACCTAGAAGTGCGACTAGAATAAGAATGATGCAGGTGTATTATCCCTGGAGCCCCTCTGACCAGCTAGCTTTGTTGAAGCAGTTGCCTGAGCCTGAGGACCAATCATTCCCATTTTACAGACACAAAGGAAATACAGCAGACATATAAGTGTACCTGGGCAGACCTAGAGAGGTTGGTGAGTTTAAAGGCAGGTGACGCACTAGATCATATAATTAAGACACATACAGATGTGACAAAGAATCATGCTTGGGGCATGGATGATAACTCTGCACGGTCTGGGGAGACGTACTGTGAGTCACTAAGACAGTGGGCTACAGTGGAACAATCAGAGCAGTCCGTACTCCTGACTAATGTGACACAGCAAAAAGGAGAGAGTGTAGAGATGTACTTTGGACGGTTACAGCTGAAATGGGCAGACATGGGGTACATTTGCATAAACCCACTTGATGTTAGAATACTGGTGAATGCATTCATTGACGGTATGAACAAAGACTTACGAGACGCAGTACAGACAGCCAGACCTGAATGGAGACATGTAGATCCGAAAGACCTCCTTAAGGTGGCTAAAGAAGTTGAGGAAACAAGGACAATAAGACGACCTGTCATGTATGCTGGAGCACAAGGAAAAAAGTGAAGACGTAATAAGGGACCTAAGGACATAGAAACAGTGAAGTGCTGGAATTGTGGTACTTACAAAACTTATTGTTAGTGACAATACCCCTATGAATTTACTGTCATGATTAAATTGAAAGAAGGAAACACTCCTTGTTTAAAGCAATGCCCCTTGAGCCTAGCCAAATCAATTGCCCCGAGCAGAGATATTAGAGAGTATGTTAAGGCAGGGGTTCTGGTGCAAAGAAACCCCCCCTGGACTGCAAAGATCTTCCCCCTGCGACACCACTTTGTATCCCATTAGGAAAAAAAGGACTCAAGGGTTTGCTGACACTTACAGAAAGGTTCATGACTTAAGGGCTATTAATGATGATACAGAGAGTGTGACCTCAATCGTCCCTAACACACACAATACTGTCACAGTTCCCAGTAATGTCAAAATGTTTCACAGTCATTGATTTAGCAGGTGCATTTTTCTCTGTACCCCTGCACCCTGACTGTCATTATCTTCTTCCTTTACTCATAAAGGTGAACAATATTGTTGGACAGTCCTCCCACAAAGGGGGAAAGAAATCCCCTGCCATCTGTATTCAGCAGCAATGGCAGGGATCCTTGAGTAGTGGCAATCACCTCATCCGCTGATTGTACTATTACAGTACGTGGATGACCCTAAGGGTTGCAAGGTCTCACGTGACAAATTACAGTATTACAAACAAAAGGTGACATTTGTTGGGACATTGTATTGCCGAAGGTACCAGACACCTGACAGGAAACAGGCAATTCAAAATGTCCTTCTACCCAGGTCATATCAGCATCTATGCACTTTCCTAGGTTTAGTGACCTACAATAGGCCTTGGATAAGGTCCGCTTCACAAATATTCCAACCACTTTATGACTGCTTGTCATCAGACCCGGGACCTCACACAAAATACAATTGATTGTGTTTGTGCGGTAGGAGCAGCTGCACTACTACTAGGAAAGGCATGTGAGATCACACTGACGTTTCTTTTGACAATCTATTCCCCACATGACATCCATGCCATACTCGTACAAGTTCAACCAAAACATCTATCTATGGCCAGACAGCTCCGACTTGAGTGTGCGCTACTAATTCCTGAGTATGTCGCCCTCAAAAGATGTAACGTTCTGAATCCAGCCACCCTCCTGCCTGTGAAACCCATAATTACAGAAAAAGGGAGATGTACCCGTAGACTGGTTAATGCGGTTGTTAACTGCAAACTTGGCCAACGTTAACACAGAACACCAATCATTCTGTCGGGCTGAGGTCAAGCAACGCAAAATTTGCTCAAGAGATTGATTGGTCCGCTCGGTCTGCCCATTAGTCTCAGGATGATAAGCGGAAGAAAAGGACAGACCAATACCCAACCTCTTGCAAAAAGCCCTCCAAAATCTGGAAACAAATTGCACTCCTCTATCAGACACCACATTCAAGGGTACCCCATGCAACCGCACCACATGCTCAACGAACAATCTGGACGTTTCCGCATTAGGTGGAGCTGCCAAAGGTACAAAATGTGCCTGCTTACTAAACCTGTCCACCACAACCCAAACGACGGTATTACCCTTGGAGGGGGAAAGGTTGGTGATGAAATCCATGGACAAATGAGTCCATGGTCTCTCAGGAATTGGCAGTGGTACCAATTCCCCGGCCGGCCGGTTATGGGTTTTTTTTTGCACGGGCACAAACATCACAAGCAGACACATATTCCACACCCCCATCTCTGAGGCGTCTACCTCAACAATAAATGGTTCTGACGGGTCCGGCTGAATAAGAACCGGGGCAGACATGAAACATTTTTTTAAAAACTGAAACGCCGCTACCGCTGCGGTTGATCAATTCTTGATATCGGCCCCATTTTGAGTCATGTCTGTGAGGGGTTTAACCACCTGTGAGAACCCCCTTATAAATTTACGGTAGTAATTGGCGAATCCTAGGAAACGCTGCAGAGCCTTCAAATCACAAGGCTGACCCACTCGACAATGGCCTGCACCTTATTAGGATCCATGCGATACCCTTCAGCAGACACAATGAACCCCAGAAAAGATAGTTCCTGGACAAACAATAAGCATTTTTCTAATTTAGCAAAGAGACAGTTCTCCCGGAGCCTTTGGAGAACTGCCCGAACATGACCAATGTGAGCCTGTTTATCAGGAGAGTAGATCAATATGTCAGCCAAATATACCACCATAAAACGTCCAATGAAATCAGAGAACACATGATTAATGAAATTTTGGAAAACCGCTGGAGCATTGGTCAGACCGAAAGGCATGACCAAATTTTCAAACAACCCTTCAGTAGTGAGAAAAGCGGTTTGCGGGGCTTAGCGTCCTGCTTTCAGATATGACAGGACACCATGCAACAACTCAGAGTCAGGCAAAACGGAGGTCACAACAGTACGGGCAAACGAGGCACAGGAGGGACAAACAGACGGGTAGTCAGACAAAGCCAAAGGTCATACACAAGAGGGCGACATGGTACCAAGGGGACGAGCAGAGAGAAGTCGGGTCACAAGCAGAGTCATACATGAGAGGTAGCGCAGTACAAGAGGGGCAGGCAGAACTCATAACAGGGACAGAACCGGATCAAAACCAAGCAAGCAAGCAAGATATCAGGCACAAGGCACACATACGCACAAGGTCAACTAACTCAGCCGAGGGCAGGAGTATAACTGACACCGGACCTAGGCCCAATGAGCATTAAATAGCTGCCCTCTGCCAGAGAGAGGCGGAACAATTAACCCCCAGTCTGATCAGGACGGGCCAAAGCGAAACCCTGTCCTGGATTATGACAAATCTATTATTCAAATGAAAAAAAAGAAAATTCAGTAGAGATGTTTTTGATTTCACTATCAAGTCTATGAATGGGGCAGATGGGGGAAATGGCCCACCCCACTCAGATCTGTTTTGAAGAAACGCACTCGCACTTTTTTCCCACTAACCGGAATCAAGTTACTTTTTCCTCATCAGATGTGGAATACTCAAATGTTTCAGTGGGTTCATCAAAGGAATATGATGGTAATACAAGATCTATACAAAAGGAGTAAAAAATCTCAATCTAATTACTATCGCAAACCACGCAGGCAAATTAATAATACTAATAATAATTTTCCAAAAACGCATCAGGAGAGGTTGGAGGAAACACCGTAAATGTTTGAAATCTTTTCAAGAATCGGCTGAGGAGTTACAACAGGACATTTCGTTAGATGTCATCAATTTTTCTCCTATTGTTCTTTTAGATGTTGAAATCAAATTATCTCGAGGATTAAATTGCGTTCCTACCAATACAAATGTAGACATTTTTTCCACTCTCAAAGACATAAATTTGTAAGAGATCTAATGGTGAAAAAACACTTTTTTTCGGAGGACATTTCACCAGTTCTAACACAATCCCTTCCAGTGAGTGAATTCAGTTGTAAAGATTTTTCTGAACAAAATAGGTTATTATGTCTTATGGATCTTGACACTTCCAATAAACCACCATCTGACAATGTTATTTCAACTTTAAAAACTAAGAACACCTCCTTTTATCCGGTTCATACAAGAACCAATTCCATGGAACGTTTTCAGGACAATGTGGAGAGGGATATTCGTAATTTCCCATCTGAGATATCTTCCCGTTCTTTTAAAAACAATTTATCTACGAGTGAATTGGTTGCTTTTGAAAAAATCAAGTCTTATAAGGACATTATTATTAAAATGTCAGGCAAAGGTGGTTCAGTGGTGATCCTAAAAGAACCTAACTATGTTAGGTTCATTTATGTCGCTGATCGCTGGTCTCTCGCTGCCACCCCCAGCGATGCGTGCTGGCCAGCGGGAGACCAGCGATCAAAAAATGGCCCAGGCCGATAGAGCACGATCAGTGATACCCGGCAGGGGGGCCGGTCGCTTATCCTCGTCACACACAGCGATCTCGCTGGTGAGATCGCTGTGGCGTCACAAAATCAGCGATCTCACTAGCGAGATTGCTGTGTGTGACGGGGCCTTTAAACATATTAAGAGATAACACCATGGATGTTTTGTTAGAAAATGGTATCAAAATTGTATCGAGATGTGCTCCTACATAAGGTAATTTTTTTATCCCCCAGTTTTTTTTTAACCCTAGTCGGGTGACAAATTCTTCTAACTGGTTATCTAAGGCCTGTTTCACACATCAGTTTTTCTTGTCAGTCTAAATCCGCCAAAATAGCGGAAAACGGATCCGCAGGCGGACTGACAGGAACGGGTGTCACCGGAATGGCGGATGTACGGATCCGCCGATGGTTAAAATTTAAAGGAACCCTCGCAGAGAGCGTATCGGCGCGATATAGCAGAGTACCTGCATGTTGGAGCGGGGGTCCATGGCTGCGATATGAAGGCATCGCGCGATGAAGTCGCGGGAGTACAGCAGTGAAGGTATCGCGCGATAATGGCTGAAGTCGCGGGAGTACAGCAGCGAAGGTATCGCGCGATAATGGCTGAAGTCGCGGGAGTACAGCAGTGAAGGTATCGCGCGATAATGGTTGAAGTTGCGGGAGTACAGCAGTGGAGAGAGAGAGAGAATCTTCATCCAGCAGCGAGACTTGATTCAGGGTTAAAAGGGGAAAATGCGGATCTGGACAGCAAAAAAACGTTGCATGGTCCGTTCGGTGATCTCAGCGGACGCCAAAATTTTGGCGGATCCCCACAAATACGGGCACAACGGACGCTCATCAGTCAAAATCCGCTGATAATGAAAGTCAATGGGAAAAAAAACGGATCCGCCAATAAAAATGGCGGATCCTTTTTTTTGGCAAATCGGCGGATCTTTACTGATTGTGAAAAACTGAAGCGTGAAACAGGCCTAACATGGGCTTTTAGACCTGTTTCACACATCCGTTTGTGTCCATCAGTCAAAATCCGACGTTTTGCAAAAAAAACGGATCCGCCATTTTTCTTGGCGGATCCGTTTTTTTTTCCCATTGAGTTGCATTACCAGCGGATCTTGACAGATGGCCATCCGTTGGATCCTTTTTTTGCGGATCCGCCAAAATTTTGACGTCCGCCGACATGCCCAAACGGACCATGCAACGTTTTTTCAGGCGGCCGGATCCGCATTTCTCACTGCGCATGCCTGAAAGACTTCACTCAGCCGCAAATTTAACCCTAAACTCTGTTCTGGCGGCTGAAAAATATTCTCTCTCTCCTTCCCCAGGCAGCGGTTCCTTTAAAATTCTTCCTTTGACCGATCCGTTAAAATAACGGTCCGGTGCCAAACGTTGTGGTCAGTACAGGAACGGATCCGTTATCTGCCATTTTAGCGGATTTTGACTGACCAAAAAAACTGATGTGTGAAACAGGCCTTATGCATGTGGACAACATCCGTGTGAAACCTGAAACCAAAAAAAGACTACTTAAAAAGAAAAAACTCATAGAATGATAGTCTTTGAATATACAATTTTACTTACATAGACACCAACAACAATTTAATTAAAAAACATAAAAATAAAATATTCCTATAGAAGGAGCAGGTCAGCATACATTGCAGAAAATGTAAAGGGTTAATATCCCAGAAATGTGGTGCTTCAAAGATGTGGAAAAGCGGAACATCAATAATTATGTTATTTAATTTAAAGTGCAGTGCATATGTGCATACTATTTATTTTAAATCCACTTTGACCATCATACCGGAAGCATCACATTATATACAATCCATCAAGTAAATGTCACAAGGCAAAACATCATAATCAGTGTAAAAACCTATACAGTGCATAGTGCAAATTTCATAATTAAGATAACTAAGCCATCAAAGTGAAGGGTTAAATAAATTACTGAAATGAATTCATGCTGTGTATGTGAACGCTGCCACCTCACACTCCAACGTGCGTTTCACACGTTGCTTCGTCAGGGAGTGACTCTAATGGTCAGACCTAAGCGATCACCTATCCCAGTGATGTCGAACCTATGGCATGCATGCCAGACAGGGCACGCAGAGCCTTCTCAGCTGTCACGTGGCCAAGGCCTCTCCTCACTGTTCAGAGCTGGCTGCAGCTTCCTTACACACATTGAGCGGCTTAGCCGCGGAGCTTGATGATGTCATCCAGCCGCGCCTCTCAATGTGTGTGAGGAAGTGACAGGAAGGACGCTGCCGGCGCGCGGTGACCGCGGAGAGGTGAGTGTGGCCGCTGGTGTGTGTGTCGTGAATGTGGCCCTGTGTGTATGGAGAGGGCCAGTGATGGGGAGAGAGACAATGATGGGAGTGATGAGGAGAGGGCTGGTGATGGGGAGAGGGACAATGATGGGAGTGATGAGGACAGGGCCAGTGATGGCGGTGATGGGGAGAGGGACAATGATGGGAGTGATGGGGACAGGGCCAGTGATGGCGGTGATGGGGAGAGGGATAAGGATGGGAGTGATGGGGAGAGGGACAATGATGGGAGTGATGGGGAGAGGGACAATGACGGGAGTGATGGGGAGAGGGTAATGATGGGGAGGAGGAAATGATGGAGGTGGTGTGGAATGGGCAATTTCTACAAGAAGGGGATCATGATGGGACATATTTATGCATGAAGGGGATCATGATGGGGCATATTTCTGCATGAAGGGGATCATGATGGGGCATATTTATGCATGAAGGGGATCATGATGGGGCATATTTCTGCATGAAGGGGATCATGATGGGGCATATTTCTACATGAAGGGGATCATGATGGGGCATATTTTTGCATGAAGGGGATCATGATGGGGCATATTTCTGCATGAAGGGGATCATGATGGGGCATATTTCTGCATGAAGGGGATCTTGATGGGGCATATTTCTGCATGAAGTGGATCATGATGGGACATATTTCTGCATGAAGGAGATCATGATGGGGCATATTTCTACATGAAGGAGATCATGATGGGGCATATTTCTACATGAAGATGATCACGATGGGGCATTTCTGCATGAAGGGGATCATGATGGGGCATATTTCTGCATGAAGCGGATCATGATGGGGCATATTTCTGCATGAAGGGGATCATGATGGGGCATTTCTGCATGAAGGGGATCATGATGGGGCATATTTCTAAATGAAGGAGATCATGATGGGGAATATTTCTGCATGAAGGGGCTCATGATGGGGCATATTTCTACATGAAGGGGATCATGATGGGGCATATTTCTGCATGAAGGGGATCATGATGGGGCATATTTCTACATGAAGGGGATCACGATGGGGCATATTTCTACATGAAGGGGATCACGATGGGGCATATTTCTACATGAAGGGGATCATGATGGGGCATATTTCTACATGAAGGGGATCATGATGGGGCATATTTCTACATGAAGGGGATCATGATGGGGCATATTTCTGCATGAAGGGGATCATGATGGGGCATATTTATACATGAAGGGGATCATGATGGGGCATATTTCTACATGAAGGGGATCATGATGGGGCATATTTCTACATGAAGGGGATCATGATGGGGCATTTGGCACGTGTTGGCACTTCGTTATAAATAATTGGGTTTTAGGTTGCAGTTTGGGCACTCGGTCTCAGAAAGGTTCGCTATCACTGACCTATCCTATGGAGCCCATGGATCGGTGATAACGTGTTTTAATCAAAGGACCCCATTAATGTAAACTGCCGTAATTATACATCCTAGTTATGGGGGCGCACAGTAGATGTGCAGGAGCCGCCTGTGTTTTACAGCCCATGCTCCACTATAATGGGAAAACGACTGACAGATATTTGCATATAACTGTAGGGTGGGCCCAGACACCCCAGTCCGACCCTGAATATAACTGAAGACTAAGAAAACCTTGCGTGTTCGAAAAACGTAGTTATTTTTTGCGGCCACTCTTCCTCCGGCATTACCGTTTATTGTCCAGCAGCTTTGTTTTTTCATTTTTTAACTTATCAATAAAGATTTATGGATTTTATTCCTGGAACTGGATACTTTCATTACTTTGTGCAAGTACTTTTGAATTACACCATCCATGTTACCATATAATATAGCAGAAAACAGGGAAACAATTTCCAAATGAGTTGAAATTACGCATTTATTTTTTTAAAAATGTTTTATAGTGTTCTTTGTGCAGTAAAAATGACCTAGAAATATGATGCGATACTACATTTGAATGCTTTTTTTTTCCATTTTTTAAAACTTATTATTCCACTTTTTACTGTATTTGTTAGGGACTTAAATTCCACGTATTATATACCGGATTACCATAGTAGTTCTGTATATAGCGTAAAATCATGGTCTCCTATGGACACCAGCCAGAAGATTACATTCACAGGAAAACCATCATGACAGGCATCAGACCCCCGGCCATCATGGCAACCCATCGGCACCTTGAGATCATATTACAGGGAAACCAATGAGCATTTAGGACAGAGCACCTCCCCAGGGAAGTGCTCTGTTAATGCCGCTATCCAAGAATGATAGCAGCATGTAACCGGTTATGACTTGAGGCTGTTAGAGGTAGATAATGGATGAGAAACACAACCATCATCTGCTGGGAATGGGGCGGGATCTCTTCCTGAGCCTTCTCCATTTATCCTCTGTCAACGAACTGGTTGTTATTGGGTTAAAGAGAACCTGTCTCATTTTAGAATGCTGTCCAATTTGAGGGCAGCATGTTACAGAGCAGGAGGAGCTGGGTAGGTTGATAGTGGAAAAACACCAAAAAAGACTAAGTTAGACAAAAACCACCAGCACACAGGCAAAGATGCTTACCTGCCCAGGCCACAGAACAAATGCACTAACAAGGTGCAGCAGACCCAATAAGATGGCACAGGTGCACAAATACCTGATGAGGCAGCCAGCCTACAATCAGGAAATGGCCGCTTGGTATTTCTGCAAAAAATAGAATCTGTAGTGGCAGTGTTCACACAGAAAATGTAAAGCATCTGGCTGAATCTATTAATGACGCCCATACTATTAGATCAGGCGGGCCAGCCAGTGCTAAAAAAAAATGCATACCGTGTGAACAGAGGCCACAGTTTACAGCGCCATCTGGGCCCAGCTGCACCCTGAAAAGATATAAAGTGCAAAAGACACAGCAATATATGTGAGGTATTAATTTATATTATGGCCACAATACGTAGGTTCTGTGTGAACACTGCCACTACAGATTCTATTTTTTGCAGAAATACCAAGTGGCCATTTCTTGATGGTAGGCTGGCTGCTTCATCAGGTGTTTTTGCACCTGTGCCATCTTATTGGGTCCGCTGCACCTTGATAGTGCATTTGTTCTGTGGCTTGGTCAGGTAAGCATCTTTGCCTGTGTGCTGGTGGTTTTTTGTCTAGGTTGATACTGGAAAAGATTCAGTGTAACTTGTTTGTTTTATTTATTTAAAGGGAATCTGTCATTAGGGGCATGTAGTTTATTGGAAGCTGAATAAATTGATACCTTTTATATTTGCGATCCTATGTCTTATTCAAAAGAAAGCCACATTTTTGTTATATGCAAATAAGGTGTTAAGATCTATGGGCCGGACACTGATCTTCCTGAGAATCTGCCTCTAGAGCTTATTGTAAATATAAGGGGGAGTTACCAGTGTGATGTGTGGCAGGAGCGTACATAGAAATCATGGGACCTCATTCCAGTCCTAATTCCCTCCCCTATCCTCAAAAGAAAAAAATATTTGGCGGTGTCACAGAAGACAAAAGGCAGGCATGGTCGTTTAATGAGCTCCATATATTACTCCATACAGAACAATGAGCCCCATACCGTAAACTGACCCCCATATATTGCTCCATACAAAATAATGAGCCCCATATATTGCTCCATACAGTATAATGAGCCCCATATATTTCTCCATACAGTATTATGGGCACCACATAGTGCTCCATACAGAATAGCATGCCCCATATATTGCTCCATACAGAATAATGATTCCCATATATTGCTCCATGCAGTATAATGAGCCCCATATATTGCGCCATACAGTATAATGAGCCCCATTTATTGCTCCATACAAAATAATGAGCCCCATATATTGCTCTATATGGTATTATGGGCACCACATACAGAATAACATGCCCCATACATAATAATGATTCCCACATATTGCTCCATGCAGTATAATATGCCCCATATAATACTCCTTACAGTATAGTGAGCCCCATACCTGTATATATATCAGAACAGCCAGCCCCTGTGTATACATCAGCCCAGCCAGAGCCAGCCCCTGTGTATACCTCAGCCCAAGCCACCAGCACCTGTATATACATCAGACCAGCCACAGCCAGCCCCTGTGTATACATCAACCAAGCCCCCAGCACCTGTATATACAATACATCAGACCAGCCCCTGTGTATACATCAGCCAAAGCCCACAGCACCTATATATACATCAGACTAGCCAGCTCCCAGCCCCTGTATATACATCAGCCCAGCTACAGCCTGCCCCCCAGGCCCTGTATATACGTCAGCCCCCAGCCCCTGTGTATACATCAGCACAAGCCCCCAGCACCAGTATATACGTCAGACCAGCCAGCCCCTGTATATACATTAGACCAGCCAGCCCCAGCCCCTGTATATACATCAGCCACAGTCAGCCCCAGCACCTGTATATAAATCAGCCACAGCCAGCCCCTGTATATATATATCAGACCAGCCACAGCCAGCCCCTGTGTATACATCAACCCAAGCCCCCAGCACCTGTATATACAATACATCAGACCAGCCCCTGTGTATACATCAGCCAAAGCCCACAGCACCTATATATACGTCAGACTAGCCAGCTCCCAGCCCCTGTATATACATCAGCCCAGCTACAGCCTGCCCCCCAGGCCCTGTATATACGTCAGCCCCCAGCCCCTGTGTATACATCAGCACAAGCCCCCAGCACCAGTATATACGTCAGACCAGCCAGCCCCTGTATATACATTAGACCAGCCAGCCCCAGCCCCTGTATATACATCAGCCACAGTCAGCCCCCTACACCTGTATATACAACAGCCCAGCCAGCCCCCAGCTGCTGTATATACATCAGACCAGCCAGCCCCTGTATAAACATCAGCCCAGCCCCGGTATATACATAAGCCCAAGCCCCCAGCACCTGCATATATATCAGACCAGCTACAGCCAGCCCCCAGCCCCTGTATATACATCAGCCCAGCCAGCCACAGCCAGCCCCCAGCACCTGTATATATAACAGCCAAGCCAGCCCCCAGCTGCTGTATATACATCAGACCAGCCAGCCCCTGTATATACATCAGCCAAGCCACAGCCAGCCCCCAGCATCTGTATATACATCAGACCAGCCACAGCCAGCTCCTGTATATACATCAGCCCAGGCCCCAGCTCAGCACCTGTCCTGTAGCGATTGCCTTAGGAGCACGCAGGTACGCTCCTCCGGATGCCTTAGTTGAGACCGTCACCTGATCCTGATACGTTAAGGTTCAGCGGCGCGCTGGAGACGGGGAGAGCTGAGCGCTCTCTCTCTGCCCACAAAGAACATTCTGACAATCAACATCAGGCGTTCTTAATCCCCTATGTACAGGGCACCTGGGCCACTGAGCGCACCTGTAAAGCCGCTGTGCCCGAAGATTTAAAGGTCCGGCGGCAGGAAAAACAGGTGGCCAGGCCTCATGATAGGTACGCGGCGTGCCACTGCTTCTAGTGGGAGGCAGCTGCCCCCCCGCCCCACGATGGGTAGGCCCATGTATCTGACAACTTTGCAACCCTTAAAAAATAATGTTGCTCCTTTTGAAGCCCCTTTGGCCTTCCATACAGTATAGAGGCCCCCCACAACCCTCCACCCAGTATAATGGCCCCCGGACAACCTTCCAAATAGTATAACTGGCACACACAAAGCCCTCCAAGCATAATAATGGCCACCACACAGCCCTCCTAACAGTATAATTGGCCCTCACAGCGCCACCCAAACAGTATAATTGCCCCCCAAATAGTATGTTGGACCCCAAATAGCCTACCAAGTAGTATGAATGTCCTCCCCAGTAGCATGATGGCCCCTCACATAGCACTCCAAATAGTATGATGGCCTCTCAGAAAGCCCTCAAAATAGTATGATGACCCCCATATAGCAATCCAAATAGTATTATAGTCACCCAAATAGCCCTCCAAATAGTATGAAAACGCCTACATAGCGCACTAAATAGTATAATAAGCCCCAAAACAGCCATCCAAATAGTATAATAGCCTGAAAATAGCCCTCCAAATAGTATGACTACCACAAATAGCAATCCAAATAGTATGATGGCCCCCAAATAGCCCTCCAAACAGTTTGATGGCCCAACACATAGCGGCTCCAAATAGTACCATAACCCCAGCATAGCGAAACAAATAGTATAATAACCCCACAAATAGCCCTCCAAATATTATAATGGCCCCCACTTAGCTCTTCAAATAATATGATGCCCCACCACCTAGTGGCTCCAAATAGTACGATGATCCCCACATAGCCCTCCAAAGAGAGTGATGGCTTCCCACATAGTGCTTTAGATAGCACAATGACCCACACATAGCCTTCCTAATAGTTTGATGGCATTCCACATAGTGCTCCAAATAGTACGATGAACCTCCAAATAATGTTATGGCTTCACAAAAAGCCCTCCAAATAGTATGATGGTCCTCCAAATATTTCTCCAAATAGTGTGATCGCTTCCATAATGTACTTTTTAATTTAAAAAGACCTCACCCAGTTCTCCTGCTGCTCCAGTCTCTGCAGCATGTGGTCTGCACTGCTTAGCACAGCGGTCATGAATGTAATGTCGTCATTGTGTCCACTCCACTGGGGCGTGGGACACTCAGAGAAGATGGTGGAGTAGGGAGCATCAGCTGACTGCTTTCTCTTCCATCATTGCTTTCAAATGTATCTGCATTCAGGATGCGGATACAGTTTAAAGTCGGGCCCCATAGCATCTGACTGGTCTAAGCTTCTGACTGCCGCCTTCAGCAGTACACTGCTGTGTAATGGCTGCTCTCTGCTCTGTGTGTGATTATAACTGACAGATTTGTAGGCTCCTTTCAATGCCTCAGCTTCCATCTCACAGTCAGTCAGTGCGTAATATTGTTTCAATACAACAGAGCTGTGAGAGCTGCAGTTGCTAACCTGTTTTTAAGAAGAAAAAGTTTAGTTCTAGTGTTCTGTTAGTTACATGTCTCACACTGGTAACTTTCTCTTCTATTTACAATAATTTCCAGAGGCAGAGTAGCATGCAGATCAGTGTTTGGGTCATAGTTCTGAATAATTCATTTACATATAAGAAAATTGGAAGAAGAAATTGAATCTCGGATACCAAGGTATCTTTTTATTCAGCTTCCTATGACCAACATGCCCATATTGATGGCTTAGCTTTAGCTGGATTGCTTCTACTGACATATTCCTTTTAAGGCTATGTGCACACACTGCATTTTTGATGCATTTTTGTGACATTTTTTCCATGCCAAATGGGCTAAAAATGCTATGGAATCCTCATGCAAGCTTATTCAATGACAATCCTGAAGTGTGTTGCACACGATCAGTAATTTTCCTTAAGTATTTGCAGTGCATTTTTTTCAGCAGCATGTCAATTCTTTTTGCACTTCTGCACCCATTGACTTCATTTGAGTCAGTCATATCCGCAGCAAAAACGCAGGTATAAAAATGTTTGCAGATTTGCTAAGTTTTTGTTTTGCATTTTACCGGCTTCCTATGGTGTTTCCCACGCTGTCATGTGTAACAGTGTGGGAAACACCAGCACAGTGGTTCTTATCTGTGGTAATACTACCGCTGGTAAGACTGTCGGTCAGAGTGCTGCGGGATCATGCTGTCGGATGTCAGCGTCACCCAACAGCTGTGACAGTGACCCGTAAGCGTGGGCCAATTAGACTACTGCCCACATCGGGCTACGTCTGCTGTCACTGATAACAGTGACAGCAGGTGCCGTTGATGGGAGATGTAGTCTCATCTGCCTGCACCTGTACTCACAGGTAAAAATTACATGCATATTCAAATAAAAAATAAATTATACTCCCCTTAACTCCCAATATACGACGCCCTCATCTCCTAGAAATAATGTAAAATAATAAATCAACATATACTCACTTTTCCACCAAAGTCCATGTAATCCTGAGTGTCTCACGGTAATCTCACATGTAGAACAGTCACATCGGGAGATGTGACTGCTCTACCTGGCCGCTGGCGATACACTGACAGGAGGTAATCGCTCCCGCAGTGTATCACTGAGCTGCCGTAAGAGTTCACCAGAGTTCATCAGCTCTGGTGCTCTCACGGCACCGGTGTGTGAGACATTTCTCACACAACAGTGGTGTCGTAAGGGAGATCACCTGAGCTGATCAGCTGATGAACTCCGGTGACCTCTCTCACAGCAGCTCAGCGCTATACACTGAGGGAACGATTACCTCCTGTCAGTGTATCACCAGCTGTCTTTGAGAGAAGTCACATCAGTGATGTGACTGCTCTCAAAGTGATCAGGATCATTGTGGGACATTATGGATTATCTTCTTGGCAGACAGATGAAGAATATTGTGGGTTTTCTGTTGCAGGAGGGGTTGGCATCGGTGGATTAAGTGTTCGGTGAGTATGGTTTAATTAAGATTATTAAAGGATTCTCTGTCATTATTTCAAATAAAGGACTTTATTTTGGGTGTTTGTGTTTTTTTATACAATATCACCTCAGGGTTACTAATGGATAGGTGTCTTATATACACCTCTTCATTACTAACCTGTGGGCTTGATGTCACCTGACAATACAAAGGTGACATCTACCCCACAAATATGAACCCAACTTGCCACCGCTACAGGTCAAGTGGGAAGAGTGAGGCTAAGTGCCAGATTTGGCGCATCTTATAGATGCGCATTTTCTGGGCAGCTGAGAGCTGATGTTTTCAGACTGGGAGGGGCCAATATCCATGGCCTCGTCCTAGGCTATTAATATCAACTCACAACTGACTGCCTAGCCTTTGGTGGTTAGATTTTATAGGGGGACCCTATGTCAATTTTTTTTATAGAGTCCCCTGTAAACTAGCCAGTAAAGTGTAAGCAAAGAGCTGTGAGCTGATGTTAATAGCCTGGGAACCTTTATGGCTATTGGATCCTTCCCAGAATATTAACATCAGCTGTCAGCTTTCCCTGCGCTTGTTATTAAAATTATGCGGGAGCCCACGCAATTTATTTTTTTTTTTCATTTTTTTCTTTAAAATTAACAGTTACTGTCTGGTTGCAGCCTATGTAGGTTCATTCTGTTAACGCTCCTACATAGGTTGGTGACAATGTTTGTGTTTGCGTTTACTTATCGGCTTAGGCTAGTTTCACACTAGCATTTTTTAGCGCAGCACTTCGTGCGCAATAGAATCACATACAAAAAACGAATCATGCGTTTTGTATGCATTTGCTTTTTTAGGCGCATGTATTTTAACCAGTTTCTAGCCATGTTAACTCTTAAAACACATGCGATTTTAAATGCAGGCGTATGCATGTCCATGCGCACACCTGCGTTCCCATAGACTGTAATGTGATTTTTTTTGCACATTCCGTGTGCAAGTGTTTGCATGCGTTTTTTTGAGACAGGTCAGACGGACCAAAAATGCATCAGGTTGCGTCCGGCGAGCCTAGGCGCACACTACAAAAAAAGCAAGAGCACGAAAACGCATACGAACACGTGCATACGCTAGACCATGCGCCCCATGTTAAAAATAGGGGAGCAGGACGCATGCGCATGGATGCGCATGAAGCACAGCGCTAAAAAACGCTAGTGTGAAACCAGCCTTAGTAATGAGGGTGAAGGGCTGACACCTTTTCATTAGTAAGCCTAGAGCTAGGTGTCAATAACAGCTGCTGACACCAAGCCCTACTACTGCATCAGCATGAAAAAGGTGGTGTTGAACCAAGAAATTACATCACAAAACTTTTTTTTAAATGTATTTATTTAGCTCAAAAAAGCCTTCAATTACTGTACAAAAACGCATACAACACCAAGGCAAAAATGCACCAAAAAAATTCGCAAAAACACACGTTTTTTCTGCAGCGTTTATCCTACCAAGAGATGCAGAAACCTTGCAGAAATTTCTGCAAGCAAATACTCAACGTGCGAACATAGCCTAAAGTCAAGTGGGTGGTTCTGCTTAGTGACTGACATCCTTCCATGTGTACAAATAGAGATATGTCAGTCACTATTTAGTCACGTCCACTAACAGAAAGTGGGCCATTTTTATGTTTATCATTTAAGTTTTATTTTAAGACACTTTTCTTTCTTTTTTTTGTCTTGTGATATTCGTTGATGGTTTTTGCAACGGTGCAACCCAATTTGTCAAAATGACATACAAACTTTATGCAAAATAAAAAATGCTCTTTATTTTTGTACTTGTTTTGTGACTTGTTAGCGCAGAAAATCACACATATTTAGCTAAATGCCACCAAAATATCTGGAATAGATAAAATCACCCCAGGAGAGCACTGGAGTAGACTTGTGCTAAATTGTGACTTTTTAAAAAGTTACAATACAGGAGTCAGCCGAAAACATCTGGAAACTGCAAATGGTCCCTGCCCTTCCCTCACAACAGCAAACAAAAAAAAATAGGCGAAAGCATATAAAATAAACTTCAAAAAAAGACACAAATTCAATAGAAGAAAAAGACTCACATGGGAAAAAAAGCCAAAAAACACCAAAAGCTAAACAAAAAAAAGAAAAAGGTGCAAATGCAACAATGTATCTGAAGACCTCACCAGAAAGAATACAAACTGATTCGGCACTATCATTAAAATGGGATGGAGCGGAAGACTGAAGACTACGGTCCAACATGTGTAAAAGCCAAGATCCGGTTTTGCTCAGCTAGCAGTCCCAGGCAGGGAAAGCAAATATAGTGTCCACAGCAGCAAGAAGGTTTAGCGGTACTCACCGGTAGAAATAAAATGAATAATCTTTGTTTAAATTCAGAAAACATGGTAGCAGGGAGAAGAAGTCTATCAAGAGTGCCAGATCTTTTTTCTATTTGTATATTGGGATTGATATCCTGTTTTCTGAGCACCTATTACATATGAAGTGACGTGCAATTTTTTCTTTTTTTTTTGTTCAGACCTATGGAAGCGTACTCAGATGCAAAACGACCATCGTCTGCATAGCCGCACCCTCTATTCGTCTCCCTGCTGCCATGTTTTTAGGATTTGAATAAACTTTCCTGCTTTGGGCAATAATGAATCGGGCCCTACATTTTTGTCCCACTTTCTGACATCCTGCCTGCAGATTGGACTGAATTCTCAAAGTGAGAGGTTAGCTTTAAATGGAACCTGCCTCCTCAGAAAACACAGTTTACCTGCAGATGTAGAGAAAATAAAGTTATAATCATGCATGGTCATCTTACTGAAAATGCGACTACTGGCGGCACGTTCCGGCACTCTGACAGCCAGCTATGCAGCACAAATGTGAAGAGTGAGCTGTCAATCAAAGTGCCCGGGTGTGCTTATAACTGCCACTCACATTACAGTGAGCAGTGATGTGAGTGGTGACTGCAGCCCCTTTGTGCACGCCACCATTATTGAAAGCTACTGGGAAGAAATAAGTTTATTTTCTCCCAGTAGCTGCATTTTCCGTAAGCCAGCCACACAGGATGGTAACACCCTTTTTAATATAACAGCTTTCTAGAGCTGGTTTTCTACTTTTCTTTTCACTCCACCCTCTTACTGGAGTGAGAATTGACCCTTTTGTTTTGTAAATTCTTGAAACGTTAAAATTCATAAATATGTCTTAAACCTTTTTGGCATAGTGAACCACTCTCAGTTTCAAACATATTTTTAAAAAGTTTGAAGAGCTCAGAGTAAAATGGTAAAAAATGATTTTTTTTGTTTAGAAAATATAACAATTTTTGCAACAATACTTTGATACATTCCCCCTAAAGTTATTATTTATTTCACTCACTAAGGCTAGTTTCACATTAGCGTTTCTTAGCACAGCGCATCGTGCGCGTCCATGCGCATGCGCCCCTATGTTTAACATGGCGGGCGCATGGTCTAGCGTTTGCACGTATGCGTTTTCGTGCGCATGCGTTTTTTGTAGTGTGCACCTAGGCAGTCCCGACGCAACCTGTTGCATTTTTGGGTCCATCCAACGGCGTAAAAAAAACGCTAGTGCATGGAATGCGCAAAAATAACACATTGCAGTCTATGGGAGCGCAGGCGTGCGCATAGATATACACACGCCTGCGTTTGAAATCGCATGCGTTTTAAAAGTTAACATGGCTACAAACTGGTTAAAATGCATGTGCCTAAAAACTGCAAACGCATGCAAAACGCATGATGCGTTTTTTGCATGAGTTTCTATTGCACACGAAGCGCAGAGCTAAAAAGCGCTAATGTGAAAGTAGCCTTAGAGTAGGGAAAATAAGTATTTGATACACTGCCGATTTTGCAAGTTTTCCCACCTACAAAGAATGGAAAGATCTGTAATTTTTATTGTAGGTACACCTCATCTGTGAGGGACGGAATCTTAAAAAAATCCAGAAAATCACATTGTATGATTTTTACATACCGTTATTAATTTGCATTTTATTGCATGAAGTAAGTTTTTGATACAATAGAAAAACAGAACTTAATATTTGGTACAGAAACCTTTGTTTGGAATTATAGAGGTCAGATGATTCCTGTAGTTCTTGACCAAGTTTGCACACACTGCAGCAGGGATTTTGGCCCACTCCTCCATACAGATCTCCTGATCTTTCAGGTTTCATGACTGTCGCTGGGCAACATTGAGTTTCAGCTCCCTCCAAAGATTTTCTATTTGGTTCAGCTCTGCAGAATCGCTGGGCAACTCCAGGACATTGAAATGCTTCTTACAGAACCACTCCTTAGTTTCCCTGGCTGTGTGTTTCAGGTCATTGGCATGCTGGAAGACCCAGCCATGACCTATCCTCAATGCTCTTACTGAGGGAAGGACGTTGTTGGCCAACATCTCGTAATAGATGATCCCATCCATCATCCCTTCAATACAGTACAGCTGTCCTGTCCCCTTTGCAGAAAAGCACCCCCAAAGTATGATGTTTCCCCACCATGCTTCAAGACTAGGATGATGTACTTGAGGTTGTACTCATCCTTTTTCTTCCAAACACGGCAAGTGAAGTTGATACCAAAAAGTTCTCATTTGGTGTTATCTGACCACATGACCTTCTCCCATGCCTCCTCTGGATCATCCAGATGGTCATTGGCGAACTTCAAATGGGCCTGCACATGTGCTGGCGTGAGCAGGGGGCCCTTGCGTTCCCTGCAGGATTTTAATCCATGACTGCATACTGTGTTACTAACGGTAATGTTTGAGACTGTGTGTGACTGTGGTCCCAGTTCTCTTTAGGTCATTGACCAGGTCCTCCTGTGTAGTTTTGGGCTTATTCCTGACCTTTTTCAGAATCATCCTTACCCCACAAGGCGAGACCTTACATGGAGCCCCAGACCGAGGAAGATTAACAGTCATCTTATGTTTCTTCCATTTTCTAATAATTGCACCAACAGTTGTTGCCTTCTCACCAAGCCGCTTGCCTATTGTCCTGTAGCCCATCCCAGCCTTGTGCAGGTCTACAATTTTGTCCCTGCTATCCTTAGACAGCTCTTTGGTCTTGGCCATGGTGGAGAGGTTGAAGTGTGATTGATTGAGTGTGTGGACAGGTGTCTCTTATACAGGTAACGAGTTCAAACAGGTGCAATTAACCCCTTCACTACCAAGGGTGGTTTGCACGTTAACTACCGGGCCAATTTTTACAATTCTGACCACTGTCCCTTTATGAGGTAATAACTCTGGAACGCTTCCATGGATCCCGGTGATTCTGACATTGTTTTCTCGTGACATATTGTACTTCATGTTAGTGGTAAAATTTCATTCATATAACTTGCGTTTATTTGTGAGAAAAACGGAAATTTGACAAAAATTTTGAAAATTCCGCAATTTTCCAAACTTGAATTTTTATGCCCTTAAACCACAGAGATATGGCACACAAAAAGTTAATAAGTAACATTTGCCACATGTTTACTTTACATCAGCACAATTTTGGAACCAAAATTTTTTTTTGTTAGGAAGTTATAAGGGTTAAAAGTTGACCAGCGATCTCTCATTTTTGCAACACCATTTTATTTTTACGGACCACATCACATTTGAAGTCACTTTGAAGGGTCTATATGATAGAAAATACCCAAAAGTGACACCATTCTGAAAACTGCACCCCTTAAGGTGCTTAAAACCACATTCAAGGAGTTTATTAACCCTTCAGGTGCGTCACAGGAATTTTTTGAATATTTAAAAAAAATTAACATTTAACACTTTTTCACAAAAAAAATTACTTCAGGTTCAATTTTTTTTATTTTACCAAGTGTAACAGGAGAAATTGGACTGCAAAAATTATTGTGCAATTTGTCCTGAGTACGCTGATACCTGATATGTGGGGGGGAACCACTGTTTCGGCGCATGGCGGAGCTCAGAAGGGAAGGAGCGCCGTTTGACTTTTTCAATGCAAAATTGGCTGGAATTCTGATCGGACGCCATGTCGCGTTTGGAGAGCCCCTGATGTACCTAAACAGTGGAAACCCCCCACAAGTGACCCCATTTTTGAAACTAGACCTCCTAAGGAACTTATCTAGATATGTGGTGAGAACTTTGAACCCACAAGGGCTTCACAGAAGTTTATAACGCCCAGGCGTGAAAATAACAAAACATTTTTTTTCCACAAAAATGATATTTTTGCCCCAAAATTTTTATTTTCCTAAGGGCAACAGGAGAAATAGGACCCCAAAAGTAGTTTTGCAAATTGTCCTGAGTAGGCTGATACCCCATATGAGGGGGTAAAACACTGTTTGGGTCCATGGCAGAGCTTGGAAGGGAAGGAGCACCATTTGACTTTTTCAACGCAGAATTGGCTGGAATTGAGATCAGACGCCATGTTGCGTTTGGAGAGCACCTCATGTGCGCAAATAGTGGAAACCCCCAATTCTAACCCTAGCCCTAACCCTAGCCCTAACCCTAGCCCTAACCTTAGCCCTAACCCTAACCCTAACCCTAGCCCTAATGCTAACCCTAGCCCTAACGCTAACCCTAGCCCTAACCCTAACCCTAACCCTAGCCCTAACCCTAATGGGAAAATGGAAATAAATACATTTTTTAAATTTTATTATTTTTCTCTAACTAAGGGGGTGATAATGGGGGGTTTGATTTACTATTTATGGTGGTTTTTATGTTTGGCAGCTGTCGCACGCTAAAAGACGCTTTTTATTGTAAAAATAGTTTTTGCATCACCACATATTGAGAGCTATAATTTTTCCATATTTTGACCCACCGAGTCATGTGAGGTCTTATTTTTTGCGGGACGAGTTGATGCTTTTATTGGTATCATGTTTGGGCATGTGACATTTTTTGATCGCTTTTTATTTCGTTTTTTGGGACGCAGAATGAACAAAAACCAGCGTTTCATGAATTTCTTTTGGGTGGTGCGTTTACGCCGTTCCGGGTGCGGTAAAATTTATAAGGCAGTTTTATTCTTCGGGTCAGTATGGTTACAGCGATACCTCATTTAGGTCATTTTTTTTATGTTTTGGCGCTTTTATGCAATGAAAACAATTTTATATAAAAAATAATTATTTTTGCATCACTTTATTCTGTGAGCTATAACTTTTTTATTTTTTCGCTGATGATGCTGTATTGTGGCTTGTTTTTTGCGGGACAAGATGATGTTTTCAGCGGTACCATGGATATTTATATGCGTCTTTTTGATCGCGCGTTATTGCACTTTTTGTTCGGCGGTAGGATAATAAATCATTATTTTTTGCTTCGTTTTTTATTTTTATTTTTTAAGGGGTTCGCTTAAGGGGTGAACTATTGGGACAGTTTTATAGGGCGGGTCGTTACGGACGCGGCGATACCAAATATGTGTACTTTTATTGGGTTTTTTTTATTATTTGCAAAAAATGAATTTTTTGGGGAATATTTTTTTTTTTTTTTAATTTATTTAGCGATTTTTTTTAATTTTTTTTACACTTTTTTATTTTTTTTTTACTTTATTACAATGTCCCAGGGGGGACATAACTGTCCTGTGACAGATCGCTGATCTGTCACATTACAGATCACTGTGACAGATCAGCGATCTGTCACAGGCACTGCACAGGCTTCCTCATGCCTGCGCTTTGCAGGCACTGAGGAAGCCAGCTTCCTGCAGGCCCCCGGAGGTCCCCGTCGCCATATTGGATCCGGGGACCTGCAGGAAAAGAGCCCCCCGCAGCAGCGCTGCACATTGCGCTGCCGTGCGGGGCTCAGGGAAGCACGGAGGGAGCCCCCTCCCTGCCGATGCTTCCTTTTAACCCCCGGTACACGGCGATCGTGTTTGATCGCGGTGTGCAAGGGGTTAACGTGTCGGGGGCGGTCCGTGACCGCCCCTGACACATTGTGCCGGGTGTCAGCTATGATAATTAGCTGACACTCGGCCGCGATCAGCGGCGCTCACCACGTGGGCGCCGCTGATCGCGATGACGTAATATTCCGTCCATGGTAATTAGGTCCATGGTCACATGGACGGAATATTACGTCAATTGTAGGTAAGGGGTTAATACAGGTAGTGAGTGCAGAGTAGGAGGGCTTCTTAAAGAAAAACTAACAGGTCTGTGAGAGCGAGAATTCTTGCTGGTTGGTAGGTGATCAAATACTTATTTCATGCAATAAAATTCAATTTAATTATGTAAAATTCATGCAATGTGATTTTCTGTTTTATTTTTAGAGTCTGTCTCTCACGGTTGAAGTGCACCTACGATAAAAATTACAGACCTCTCCATTCTTTGTAGGTGGGAAAACTTGCAAAATCGGCAGTGTAAGGCTAAGTGCACACGTTGCAGAAAATTTCTGCACAAAAACCTGAATCCCTTCCCAGAAACCGCACCTATTTTTCCGCGGCGGTTTTTGCGCGTTTTTTGCGCAGTTTTGATGCGTTTTTTACCGCAGCGGTTTCTAAAAGCATGGGAGAAGCCTAAACCGCGGAAAAAACCGCAAAATTAATGTGCATGCTGTGGTTTTTACCGCGATGCGGTTTTTTCGCGGTAAAAAACGCATCAATGTGCACAAAAAGTGCAAAATGCATAGAAATGACTGTGCACCTTATTTTTAGCGGTTTTATAGTGAAAACCGCGGTAAAAACCTCTAAAAAAACGCTGTGTGTGAACACAGCCTATCAAATACTTGTTTCCTTCACTGTATATAGTGCCATTAATTTCCACAGTGCTTTTATACATATGCATCATTCACACAAATATTGCAATCATACAATGTTTGCAATTTGCATTCATTTACATTCAAACAGAGGCAAATTTTTACTGGATATTACTCACACCCAGCCCTGGTGCCTGAGGAGGTCTAAAGTTTTTTTTGCCAGGTAATAAATGGCCAAGTAAGACGTGTGACAGTGTTAGGCCTCTTTCACACTTCCGTTTTTGACTATCAGTCAAAATCCGCCAGGTTTTGAAAAAAACGGATTCGCTATTTTTTTTGGCGGATCCGTTTTTTTCCCCATAGGGTTGCATTACTGGCGGATCTTGACTGATAGCCATCCGTTGGATCCGTTTTTGTGAGGATCCGCCAAATTTTTTTCGTCCGCCGCATGCTTGGACGGACCTTGCAACGTTTTTTTTGTTGTTTTATCCACATTTTCCATTGCGCATGCCCGGAGAAAGGAAGTCAGGGAGAAAATTAACCCTGAAATCCTTTCTGGCGGACGAAAAAAAATTCTCTCTCTCTCTCTCTCTCTTCCTTTAAAATTCTGCGGATCCGTCACAAAACGGATCCTGTGGCATCCGTTAACATCAGTTAGGAACCGATCCGCTTTTCCACCTTTTTGGCGGATTTGAACTGACACAAAAAACTGAAGTGTGAAAGAGGCCTTATAGATTTTCACTTGGGCCCAGGAGTTTCAATTTCTGCCTTTGCAAGAAAACAATTAACCCTTTTCTCTATCACTACTATAAGAAAAGGTAACAGAACAGGCTACATGGAAAAAAAACAATGCATTCACTTCGATCTGTGTATAACTGGCTCCAATAATAAAAAAATAAAAACTGTCTAGGATCTGATCTTCTTGCCATAATAACAATTGTACCATAAATCGTGATGTTTTCATCCATAGAATTTTGGCACTTACACTTAAAATAAATAGAAATGACCTTTATTCTTTTCTGCTGTACCTACAGATTTACTGTCCCAGAATGTTTTGTGGTTTTTAATCCTGAGTGTTATTCCACTGAATTTTACAAAATCAAGTAAGTACCGTGTGTTAGTAAAGTTCAATCAATTGAGTTGTCCCATTTGAGAAATAATATTGGGGGCTACAGTGGGCATACAGTTGCTATTTGTCAGTTTATTTATCTCGTACCATTTTTATTCACCCACCATAACAAAGAAAAGAGTTCTTTAAAGGGAGTCTGTTGTAAGATTAACCCCCTGTCTATATGCCCCCAATACTGCATGTATGAGCTTGCATGTCTTTGACATGTAAGTCAGTCATCATCTTTCTATCTTCTATCTGTTGTTGCATTCCTGAGCAAATAGTATTTTCATTCATCACAAGTAAGGCATTAAGTCCTCTGGGAGAGACCTGGCACTTAACAAGTCTCTGCCTGCCCAGGTTATTTCCCTGTCCAAAACCAGTCTCTTTAGCTTTATTGATTGCTCACTTTAATTTTCCTTTCTGGTGCCTGTGAGCTGTCAATCAAGTTAAAGAGGCTGATGCTGGGCAGGGAAACAACCTATAAAGTAAGCAGCTCAGAAAGTGCTCTGTCAAAGCCAGAGTACTTAATTCCTCATTTTGCCTATGAATGAAAGTTGTAATTACTTGGGAATGCAACCACAAATAGAAAATAGAAAGGTGACAAGTATTTACATTTCAAAGACCTGCATGCCCATATATGATGATTGACGCAAAGACAGTTTAATCCTACTAGCAGAATACCTTTAAGGAACTCATTTTTGTGGGGAGATGGAATCAAATTATTTGGGAGTGCAGCAACAGATAGAAGATATAAAAGTGTACATGGATTTATACTTCAAGGACCTGCATACCCATTTATGCAATTTGGGGGATTGATATTAGTAACAGATTCTTTTTAATACCAAACTTTTCAAATCATGCCTTTTCTGACTTCATTTTGCGCAGAGGATACAGTCATATAGAAGCATAAAAGGACATCCTAAAATTGACAAAGTTGGAAGCAATTGTGGAAAAAAAGTGTCTGCTGCTGTGTGGCTTATCACTGGGACCCCAACTGATCATGAAAAGCAAAATCCTTTGTTCCCCATTTCAACAGAGAACTGTACTCAGCTATCTTCATCTGTCCTGTAGGCAATGAATGGGAGTGGCAGTGTGCAAGTGTATTTTAGAAATTGCCATAAGGCAAACAAACCCTAACTAAAGATTCTAAAATAATTATTAAAATATAGCTTTTATTTTTTAACTTAATATTGTATGCTGTTTAAAACCACAGTGTCTGTGTTGGCCACTGTAAAGACTTCCTATGAGTTTTGAGATGTTAATTTAAAGGGAACCTGTCAGAAGGGTTGTACACAGTAACCTACACACAGTGTCAGGTCGGCGCCATTATACTAATTAAAATGATACCTTGGGTGATGAAATCCGTCTTGTGGTTGTTTAATCTTTATTTGTATTTTTCAGTTAATGAGAGTCTCGAGCTTCGGGACGGCCTGTAAACTTTCCATCTGTTTCCACATCAGTTTTAGCTGTTTTTCTCCCTTACCTCACATTATTGTCAGATATGTAATACCGTATTTAATAAAATTGATTATTTTTTGCTAAGCTTACCCCTTTTGTTTGATTATCTCTCCACTCATGATCTATATGCTTTGAGCAGGGGGTTGGACCAGATGGCCCAGGAGGTCCCTTCCAACTCTACGATTCTATGATTCTATACTACCTAGATCGTACTATCCATAGCTTCAGGATTCTCAGATTGAGGAATTTTCTCTTTGTTTGGTTAGCTGATGTACCGTAATTGTCTCCACAATCTAGAGATCTTATTATACAGTGGCTGTAAAGGAGCCCTCAGAACGCTTATTAATAATTGATGCATAATTTGGTCATAGACCTTAAGGCCACATGACAATCTTCTGTAGTTTTAAGGTTCTTATTCTTTATTGCCATGGAATTGGATGCGCAAGCGCCGTTATCTGGCATGTGATCCTACAGTCCTAAATTCCATTTCTACCTGGTGTAAATTACCTGGAAAGGGATTACAATTGGTCTCGATATGGCGCCAATAGACCCAATTGGAATTACTTTGCAAAGACGTTTTGATTGGTTAAGTGAGTGCTTTTTTGATTAAGATGAACCTATAGGTTAAAGTTTAATGGTTGAAATCTGTTTACCTGTTGGACATGTTCTTATATTTGTAACTAATGCTTTAGGATTGGCTACTGTGTTAACACCATCCGTTGGATGACCTCCATGACATCACATCCTACATTATATAAGCTGTAGGGTCCCACCCAGTGGCCATTGCAGCCTTATTCCCCTGAAGAAGCCAGTGATGGTGAAACATGTTGGGGAGGCAGCTGGTTATATATTTTAAAGGCAGTTGTCTGTACAGTAGTTATAATAGTTAAAAGTACTAGTATAGTAGTTAAAATAGCACTAATTGAATAATGAACCCACAAAGAGACTGTAAAATTGGAATTAAATTAACCGGTCAGAACTAATAGGAAGTCTAATACAGTTGCCAATACAGACACTGTAGTTTTAAACAGCATACAATATTATTTTAAAAAATGTAAGCTATATTTTAATAATTATTATAGAATCCTTAATGAGGGTTTATTTACCTTATAAGTCTGAAATACCCTACACTGATTCTTCTTGAACAGTTGAGGAGTGTGCATGTGTAATCTCTACTAACATGATACATACAGTTGTGGCCAAAAGTATTGACACCCCTGCAATTTTGTCAGATAATACTCAGTTTCTTCCTGAAAATGACTGCAAACACAAATTCTTTGGTATTATTAGCTTCATTTAATTTGTCTTAAATGAAAAAACACAAAAGAGAATGAAGCAAAAAGCAAAACATTGATCATTTCACACAAAACTCCAAAAATGGGCCAGACAAAAGTATTGGCACCCTCAGCCTAATACTTGGTTGCACAACCTTTAGCCAAAATAACTGAGACCAACCGCTTCCGGTAACCATCAATGAGTTTCTTACAATGCTCTGCTGGAATTTTAGACCATTCTTCTTTGGCAAACTGCTCCAGGTCCCTGATATTTGAAGGGTGCCTTCTCCAAACTGCCATTTTTAGATCTCTCCACAGGTGTTCTATGGGATTCAGGTCTGGACTCATTGCTGGCCACCTTAGAAGTCTCCAGTGCTTTCTCTCAAACTATTTTCTAGTGCTTTTTGAAGTGTGTTTTGGGTCATTGTCCTGCTGGAAGACCCATGACCTCTGAGGAAGACCCAGCTTTCTCACACTGGGCCCTACATTATGCTGCAAAATTTGTTGGTAGTCTTCAGACTTCATAATGCCATGCACATGGTCAAGCAGTCCAGTGGCAGCAAAGCAACCCCAAAACATCAGGGAACCTCCGCCATGTTTGACTGTAGGGACCGTGTTCTTTTCTTTGAATGCCTCTTTTTTTCTCCTGTAAAATCTATGTTGATGCCTTTGCCCAAAAAGCTCTACTTTTGTCTCATCTGACCAGAGAACATTCTTCCAAAACGTTTAGGCTTTTTCAGGTAAGTTTTGACAGACTCCAGCCTGGCTTTTTTATGTCTCGGGGTAAGAAGTGGGGTCTTCCTGGGTCTCCTACCATAGAGTCCCTTTTCATTCAGATGCCGACGGATAGTAAGGGTTGACACTGTTGTACCCTCGGACTGCAGGGCAGCTTGAACTTGTTTGGATGTTAGTCGAGGTTCTTTATCCAACATCCGCACAATCTTGCGTTGAAATCTCTTGTCAATTTTTCTTTTACGTCCACATCTAGGGAGGTTAGCCACAGTGCCATGGGCTTTATACTTCTTGATGACACTACGCACGGTAGACACAGGAACATTCAGGTCTTTGGAGATGGACTTGTAACCTTGAGATTACTCATGCTTCCTCACAATTTGGTTTCTCAAGTCCTCAGACAATTCTTTGGTCTTCTTTCTTTTCTCCATGCTCAATGTGGTACACACAAGGACACATGACAGAGGTAGAGTCAACTTTGATCCATGTCAACTGGCTGCAAGTGTGATTTAGTTGTTGCCAACACCTGTTAGGTGCCACAGGTAAGTTACATGTGCTGTTAATTACACAAATTAGAGAAGCATCACATGATTTTTCGAACAGTGCCAATACTTTTGTCCACCCTCTTTTTTATGTTTGGCGTGGAATTATATCCAATTTGGCTTTAGGACAATTCTTTTTGTGTTTTTTCATTTAAGACAAATTAAATGAAGATAATAATACCAAAGAATTTGTGTTTGCAATCATTTTCAGGAAGAAACTGAGTATCATCTGACAAAATTGCAGGGGTGTCAATAGTTTTGGCCACAACTGTACATGACTCATAGTCTCAGGATTGGAGGAATTGGGGCCAGGGGTGAGAACCCAGCAATCACGTACCTATGATATCACCTATGATAGGTGATATCATACAAAAAGTTGTTCCGAAAAAATGTCAGTACAGTTGATAAATATATAATATATATAGGGTAACAGGGGAAACAAGCGCTCATACGACAATCATATATCATGTATTTCTCTATTTGCAGTCTTTTTTAGTAAACAGGATGCAAATCGTGTACTAAAGATTCAGAAACGGGAAAATACTATTATGGAGGAACTCAGACCAGGCAACCTAGAGAGAGAATGCCACGAGGAGAAGTGTGACTTTGAGGAGGCCAATGAGATTTTTGAGACTCGGGAAGATACAGTAAGACACAACAAGTGATATCTATGCTATAGTTATGCTTTATAGATCCTATTTTCAGATATTCTTTTTTTTCCAGCTGAACTTTTGGACAGTTTACTTTGGTAAGACAAACAGAAAGACATTCAGTATATACATTACTTACAGCTACACGTGTAACAGTCCACCTCAGTTATTAAGGGTCATGTCTTTTGTAGATGGGGATCAATGTCTCCCAAATCCTTGTACAAATGGTGTTTGCAAAGATGGAATAGGAAAATTTGACTGCATCTGCCCCCGAGAATGGGAAGGAAAACTTTGTTCTCATGGTGAGTGTCTCTAGACCATGTTTCTAAGTATATAGATTAGCAAACGTATTATTTTCATTCATCTTTTCCTCTCTATCGATAGATATATAGACAGAAATATACAGTATCTTCTACATCCACGTTGCTCAGGACCAGGAATCATGAATGCACAGTGACTCCTAACATCCCCACTTGGTGTTATGTTGCTGGTGTCACACTGTCAGTGGTCAATCTTCCATTACATCCCCATTTTCTGAAGTTGGTTAAGAGGGATGATAATTTCCTCTCTTTTACATTAATTTATATAGACTTTGAGTTTATACTAGCAACACCCATATTTATATATGTATATTTTGATACTGTTAAACGGAGGCCAGGGGTGTACTGGCACACCCTGGCCCTCCTTCACATAAATACACTAATCTTCACTCTCCTTCGCTATCCCCAAACCCCTGCACCTTCGAACCAAATAACTATCTCCCCCTCTCTCTTACGCCCCCACCTCGCTTTATCTGCAGACATACTCCTTAACCTCAGACCTCGCCTACTAAAATACAATACAAGACGATCACTTTCCTTTACCCACCTGCTTTCCTTTTCTCTGCTTCTTCTCACTGCTGGCGACATATCCCTCAATCCTGGCCCCCCTGCCTCCTACATCCCTCTAATCCTCACCCCTATCTTTCTCACACTAAGAGAAACTACCGCAATCCCTCACACTTAAAACCTGTGCCACTGACCCCCTCCCTCCCGCACCCTCTTTCTGGAGCACTTTGGAATGCTCGCTCCATCTGCAACAAGCTCCACGTGATCCACGACCTCTTTACCTCCCGCAACCTTTCCTTCCTGGCCCTCACTGAGACCTGGCTGACACCCCCTGACACGGCCTCCCCGGCCGCACTGAGTTATGGCGGCCTCCACTTAACCCACACTCCTCGCCCTGGCAACAGACAAGGTGGAGGAGTGGGTTTCCTCCTTTCTAAAAACTGCTCCTTCAACCCTATCCAACCCCCACCCTCCCTTATCCTCCCTTCTTTCAAGGTTCACTCTGTCCTTATTTTCTCTCCCTCTAATCTCCAAATGGCTGTCATATACCGACCACCGGGCTCAGCCACTGCCTCCATCGACAAATTCTCCACCTGGCTCCTCCACTTTCTCTCTTCTGACATCCCCACCATCATCATGGGGGACTTCAACATCCCCATTGACGGGGGCGTGGCCTGCATGCAGACTGTGATGGCTGCTTAGAGCCAGAGCTCCAACATCTACCGAACGAAAGCAGCACATATCAGCTCTCCACAGTGCACCCGACCTTCAAAAAGTAACTGCCGGCTGCCTCACATATCTGGGCTCATGATGACATGCGGTAGGACGCAGAAAAGAAGCTCCCCGCTGTGGCTGCCAGATTTCTTTCCTAAGGGACAGACTGCACATGCTTCAGGGAAGATGGCGGCTGCATCCTCCTCCGGGTCCTCCATGTCCTCACAAGGCTCTGGAAGAGGTACTGTATTAACGCGGAGGGGGAAAGCATAGCAGCTCTACCCCAATGACTAAAGGGGATATGAGGGAATTCTTAGCCTCCATCCGTTCCTCCCTAAAAGAGGACATGCACTTCATGTTAAAAGAAATAAGAGGCGACATACGCTCCCTGGGAGAACGTACTTCACATGTTGAAAACAAAATGGTGGAATATGCTCCTTCCATTAATGCTCTGGTGGATGAAAATGAGGCACTTAAGGGGGAACTAGTTCATGTGCTTGACAAATTGCATGACCTGGAAGACAGATCCAGGAGAAATAACGTTCGTATATGGGGTATACCAGAAGAGGTAGCTGATAAAGTCCTAGCCCCCTTCATGCATAAGTTTATACAAGCTTTACTTCCCACACTGTCTCCAAGGGATCTCCTGATTGACAGGATTCATAGAATTCCAAAACCCAGGCACATAGATCATGCTCTGCCTAGAGACACCTTAGCCCGTATCCATTTCTTCTCTACTAAGGATGCATTTATACAGCAGATGAGGAAACCTCCTGAATTACCTACTGAACTAAACAATCTGCAGGTATTCCCAGATCTATCAGCAGCAACCTTGGCTAAAAGATGGGAATACGCTCATATATGCAAGACCCTCAGAGATGGCAACATTGAGTATAAATGGGGATTTAATCCTGTAAAATTGATCATCATGTATGGAGGTCACACGGTGACATGTTCATCTCCTAAACAAGCAGAAGATAAGCTGACAAGTTGGAAGATTCCACTGCCACCTAGACAGCCGTCTGCAGGGGAGAAAAGAATTGTTCCAGACTGGACTCTGGCTTGAAATGAGGGAAGAGTCGTGGTCGGGATGACCGGAACTCGCTGACGGGTCCTTTCTCTGTTTGGACTCCTGGACTGTGACTGTTTCACCTTGCCCTTTGCAGATTTTGATTCTGCGCCACATCCGTCCTATGTCAGTCATTACCCGGTGTCCGCCAGGACCCCGGTTCATGGTTATGTGTTACAATTTTTTCCTTTTTTCGTCTGTTTTTTTTTTTTTTTCAGGCACGTCTACTTTGGTAGCTTAAGTGTGATGGAATATATGCTTATAGGATATAATTATGTGACAGCCAGTATATACCCCTCTGAGGCTAAATTAATATATACATTGTGCAAAATTATTTCACCCACGTTTACAATCATGAGTGTGCAGCTCTTATCGTTAAATGTTAAAGGGCTAAACGCCCCCGGTAAACGATCCATGTTGTGGAGGGAAGTAAGGAAATCTCGGGCTGACATCGTTTGTCTGCAGAAGACACATTTGCTAGAGAAGGATAATTGTAGGGTTCACCATCCTCATTTCCCACATATATTTTTCTCCAGTAACTCTAATAAGAAGGCGGGGGGTGTATTATGGTGAAGCATACAGTGGCCTTTAAATGCATGCAGAGTTGTGCAGACCCAGAGGGTAGATCTCTGATTCTTGTATGCACCCTTAAGGCCGGGGTCACACTGGCGAGGAATACGACCGAGTGAGAGGCGCTAAAAGCACGCATTAGACACGAACCAATGATTCTCTATGGGGTCACTCGCACCAGGCGTATATTTCTCATCCGTATTCTATGGTCCGTGCCCGTAGTACGCCAATGCAAGTCTATGGGTGCTCTAAAAATACGCATTACACACGGACCACACATGTGACTTGCGAGAAATACGCACCAGGTGTCTTTTAGCAAAGCCGGCAATTCAGTGCGCTATACAGTAAACTCACACTGACAGGTTTAATAAAGAAACGAAAGAATAGATATATACACATAGAATGCATATATGTATATACCTACATATATGCATTCTATGTGTCTATATCTAATCTTTGGTTTCTGTTATAAAACCTGTCATAGGGCTCCATTATATGTCCATTTTGCAAGCCTGCGAGAAAATCTCACCATACGCTCGCCATACGGATTACATACGGATTACATACGGATGCTCACATGCGCAAAATACGATGACCTATGGAGCACTATGTAGGTGTCATTCATCCGTATTTCGCCTGTAAACTACGTACCGTATTTTGCGCTGGTTAGTGTGACCCCGGCCTAATGGTGAACCTCACACTATAACGGCTGTTAATGCTCCTAATGAGGGACAACATTCTTTTCTGAGGAAAGTTTTCAAAAAAATTTCCGAACTGGAACAAGGGGGGAAAATAGTATGTGGTGATTTTAATCTCCCTATGGATAGAAATTTGGATTGTTCACAAGGAAAAAAGCGAAGTCAGAGGGAGCTAAGATTGCTAGCACATCAATATCACTATCACGATTTCTGGAGATACTCCCATGCGAGTGAAAGGGACTATACATTCTATTCCTTCCGACATCGTATATACAGCAGGATAGATCATTTCTTGATAGACAGTGCTGTCCTCGGAGGTGTATATCTGCGGACATAGGCCTAATCACATGGTCTGACAACGCACCTATTTCTCTACAACTAGCACTCTCTCATCAGGTTAGCTCAGCCTTCAGGTGGCAATTGAATGAGTCGTTATTACTGAATGATGGGGTAGTTGCAAAGGTTAAATCTGAACTGAAGCACTATTTCCAGACAAATGACTCCAAAGAGATCACTGGTGAGACTCTATGGGCCGCTCACAAATTGGTGATTAGGGGAATTTTACTACAACAGGCGTCCTTTTTAAAGCATAAAAGGGAAAAAAGCAGAACTGACCTTATATCCTGCTTACACCATTTAGAGTCTACAAATAAGTCTAAGGCCTCTTTCACACATCAGGTTTTCGGCTTCAGGCGCGATCCGGCGCTTTTGACTAAAACCGGATCCGTCGAAATGCAATTCCGGATCCGGTTTCCCCCCCATTGACTTGCATTAGAGCCGGATCGAGCCGGATGGCCATGCGTTTCATCCGATTTTCGCCGGATCCGGCAATGTGACGCGATCCGGCGTCTGGAAAAAACGGAGACTGTAACGTTTTTTGTATCCGTCGAAAAAGCCGGACACGCCGGATCCGGCGTGTCCGGCTTTTTCATACAATGAAAGCCTATGATCGCCGCAATGCGCCGGATCCGGTTTCTTTGGTCTGAGCATGCTCAGTAGCTCTGCCCACAGGACATATATAAAAGCAAGACAATGGGACCCTCAGCCACACCCAACATGCCACCCAAGCCAAGAACCAGGAGCAGGAGAAGGCAGCAGACATCTGCAGCAGCAGCACCATCAGCACCACCCCAAATGGAGCAGCATGCTAAACAACGGGAGGGGAGTCCAGCAGCAGATGAGAGACGGTAATTATCAAATCCCCCATTCCTCCAAACTAGGGCTATGGAATATCAAGATATTCATTGGCCCTTTGTTTCTCTTTATTCAACAGCCGCCCAATAGATGCAGCAGCAGCAGCAGCAATGGCAGCAGCAGAAACACCACCCACAGCCATGGAGTCTGGCCATGAGGAAGACAGCACATCTTCTGGGAGCCCTCCCTCGCATCGTCAGCGTTTGACGGTAAGTTTTTATTTCCAAAATCCATCATCTCTGTAATATATGTGTATTCATTGCCTTTTATTTCAAAACAGGAATCACAAGATGAAGAGGAGCTCCCAGAAGAAGAAGGAAGGGGTGGACAGACACTTGGAGTGGGCTCACAATTGGTAAGTTTTTTGCATCAAACGCAGAAACACAACATCACACTACACACAACACATAGAAAACAATGTTCTGCAGACCACACACAGCAAACAAATGCCTACATCCAAAGACATAACATTTTTTGTTTTCTTCTCTAGTCTTCCCAATCTGGTGCTCGGCCTAGAGGTCCTCGCAGTGCCTCCAAGGGTCGTCGGCGACAGCAACGCGGCGGTCACCAGCGTGTAAGTATAAATATTTTTGCTTTGTTTTTTTTGCACTTTTTATTTCATTTCTTTTGTGGAGGCTAATTATGTTATTTTTGTCTTTTTCTTTAACAGCCTTCACAGCGTGCTCCCGACTCTGACGGTGAGGATGGAGGGATTGATGTGGCCGCCTCATCGATCTCGTCAGAGAAAGGGAGCTGCTCTGGAATATGGCTGACCGACGCCACGCTGACCTGATCGTTACCCGACGACTCTGGGAGGAAATCTGTTCGCTCCTTGTGGACAGCTGGGAGGACCTCGAAGCTCGGGCCCAGATTAAAGAGCGTAAGTATATACAGTACCGGTTGCTTGATTTAAACCAGTGTTTCCCGAACTCCAGTCCTCGTGGTCCCCACGGATCATGTGTTCAGGATTTCTATTTACTTTGGAAATCCTGAAAACATGACCCCTGGGGACCATGAGGACTGGAGTTTGGGAAACACTGATGTTGTATACTAACCACTTTGTCCTTTCTCGTTTCAGGGGAGAGAATTGTGAAGCGGTGGCGGTCTGTGAGGGATCGTTTCAAGAAGGAGTTCAATAAAGAGATGCGGGCCCCTAGTGGATCTGGAGGACGCAGGAGCAAGTACAAGTACGCACGAGCCCTGTCGTTCCTCCGGGAGACAATACTCACCAGAAGGTAAATATTACACACCACATGTGACAAAAAAATGTTTAGATGTAACTTTTTTTTTTCAGCCAGGGCCATACCATGTCACTATTTTAATTGTTTTTTTTTCTCTTTATTCCACAGCACGGTGAGCAGCACTCGGGAGCCTGCACGATTGGACCCTTCTGAGGTGATCCCTGAGGAGACCGGCACCGAGGGACACTTCGACCGCCCCGGTACATCTGCACCTTCCCAGCCTTCCCACACATTCGACCCATCTGTCCCATCCACCAGCACAGGAGCATCGTGGCCGCCTACATTACATGAAGCTGCTGGTGAGGAGATCGCTTTCCCTTTACCCCACCCTTCTGCCCCTGCCACCTCTAGTACACCTGCGGGTACTGGGCGGCAGCGGCAGAGGGGTCAGGAAAAGACTTATGCGCCAGAGTTCTTGCATCTGAATGCATCTTTCCAGAACTGTCTAAAAGTCTTGTCAGAGCAAATCTCCGCAGGCTATCAGCAGATCAACTCCAGCATTCTGGAGGTGAAGACACTTCTGCAAACCATGCATTCAGAAGCAAGATCTTCGCCAAACCACACCTTTTTCAGGTCTGTTGTGGAGCGCATGGAAACGCTCTCTCCTGCCCAGCAGATGCATGTAATGCATTCATGCCACGCTGCTCTCCAGCAAGTTACCTCCCAACCTCCTCCTCCCACCACAGTAGTTCCTCCACCTGCACCCCCTCCAGCCACTTTCCATCCTCCCCCTCCTATTACATCTACACCCCCTCCAGCCACTTTCCATCCTCCCCCTCCTATTACATCTACACCCCCTCCAGCCACTTTCCATCCTCCCCCTCCTATTACATACCATCCATCTCCCCAGCACCATCCACCTCCCCAGCACCATCCACCTCCCCAGCACCAGCAACCTCCCCAGCACCAGCAACCTCCCCAGCACCAGCAACCTCCCCAGCACCAGCAACCTCCCCAGTACCAGCAACCTCCCCATTACCATCAACCTCACCAGTACCTGAAAACTCCCCAGTACCAGCAACCTCCCCAGTACCAGACATCTCCCCACTTCCAGCAACCTGCCCCGTACCAGACATCTCCCCACTTCCAGCAACCTGCCCCGTACCAGACATCTCCCCACTTCCAGCAACCTGCCCCGTACCAGACATCTCCCCACTTCCAGCAACCTGCCCCGTACCAAACTCCTTCCCCATACAACTTGCCATCAACATCATCTGCTCCTACAGTCCCTGCCCAACCCTCCACTCCACCACCCACCACCTCTTCTGCTTCCCACATGTCCACCCATTCTGTAGTTTTTTCCACACCTTCACCTCTAACTGTTCCTTCCCCACCACGATCCCAGTCCTCTCTCCACACTCCCAGTGTCGAAGTGTCCCGCAGCCCCTCCAGCAGTATTTCCACCACACACTACACAGATTTATAATGTGTGTATTTAAATAAAAATGACCAGTTTTATGGTTTCAAAGCTTTATTAAACAAGTTTATTAAAATTTTAAAAAAGTTTACTAAAAAAAACATTTTTCAATAAAAGTTAAATTATTTTACACTGGTTGTCTGTCATTTCTTTCTGCGGCGAAAAAGGTTAAATACAGGGTATTTAAAAGGTGAAATGGTATTCAAAACTAGGTATATAACTGTGGGTAAATTTTAGCTTTTTGCCACAGTTGTGTTCCTGGTTGTGTTTGAAGCAAAGTATTTCACCTAAAAAGTTGTGTTTATTGTTGGTGATTTCATAACAATGTACACAACTTTTGTTAAAAGGTGAAATACTTTGCATAAAACACAACCAGGTACACACCTGTGGCCTAAAGCTAAAAATAGAGACCATGACAAGATAGCCAACTTTGGTTGGCAAAGGTATATACTGTTGGTACAGAAGGTACACAAGTTTGGTTGGGCACAAATCTTTCACACTCTGTCATCCTGCCAGTGTACTCTGCCTTGAGGTGACATAAAGTATAGTGCAAAATTGTCCCTCATTACTGAAACCGTCACAGAACTTCTAGTGGTAATGTCATGGTAATCTTGCAAGGTGGTTTCTTCAGAGGTGTCCTCAATGGAAATGGGTTCCTTGCAGATAACAAAATTGTGGAGTACCACGCACGCTTTGATCACCTCGTCCACAGTTTCTGTCTTGAGGTTGATCGCAGTCAATAGGACCCGCCATTTGGCTGTCAGAATACCAAAGGTACATTCAACCATTCTTCTTGCTCTTGTGAGGCGGTAATTAAAAATGCGTTTTGGTCTTGTCAATCCTCTGCTAGAGTACGGTTTCAAAAGGTGTTCTGACAGCTGGAAGGCTTCATCCCCTACACAGACAAATGGCATAGGTGGACCAGATGTTTGCGGCAGCGGTCTAGGTGGTGGGAACTGGAAGGTGTTTCCATACAGTTTACGCCCCATGGCAGACAGTTTGAAAACTTGAGAGTCATTCGAGCGGCCATAGGCCCCAATATCAACCGTAATAAATTTGTATTCCGCGTCAGCGATGGCCATGAGGACAATTGAGAAATATTTCTTGTAATTGAAATATTCCGATCCCGATCCAGCTGGCTTTACAATGCGGATATGTTTCCCATCCACAGCGCCCAAGCAGTTGGGAAACTGACATATCTGTTGAAACTTGTCAGCAATTTCAATCCACCTCTCTGTTGTGGGCTCTGGTAAAAACTCTTCAGCTAAGGAGTCCCACAGTGCACGGCATGTGTACTTCACTATTCCAGATATGGTGGAAATCCCGAGTCTGTACTGGAAATGCAGTGACGAAAGGGATTCTCCAGTTGCAAGAAATCTGTGGGGAATTAAAAAACAATAAATTAGTTTTAAATCACAGCATTACATACCAAAACTGAGCTATAACACTTGGAGATACAAACTACCACCAACAAGATTGCAGTGAAAGTGTGCTCTGATGCGATCACATCCAATAAATGTGGCTTACCTTAAAGTCACCATCAGACGCTCTGCGGGTGAAACAGAGAAGCGGCAATAGGTGTCCGCTTTTCTTATGAGGTGTGCAATGCGCTCCACCAAGTAATCAAAATTCTCCATTTTCATCCGAACATATCCAAAAAATTTATCCGGGTTTCGTCGAAGGTCCATGCAGAGTGTAGAATAGACCCCACGCGTCATTCTCTTGGCTGTGATGGGGTGGATCCACAAACGTCGTCAACGATGCCTGATGCGCTGCTGTCTCGCTCTCTCCTTCTCCAGAACAATCACCCTCAAACGATTCGCCTCCGCTATAAAATCCGCCAAATTCTTCAAAATATTTCCAATGACAACATCCATCTTCGCCAGTAACTTGCTCTTCTCTCCAACCTGCACTTTCTCCTCTACAACCTGTCAAAGAAGGGCTGTAGGAACATGCTATATATAGTTTTCCAGTAGCCAATCCCGTTCGGAAGGCCACAAGGGTCAATTTTAAAAACCGGATCCGGCGTAATCCGTCGAAAAACGGATAGAAAAACGGATGAACCGGATGAGACGGATCCGGTTTTGTCTGTCAAGAAAAAGACTGATCCGGCAGAAAACCGGATCCGTCACATCCGGTTTTACTAAACATTTGCCGGATCCGGCGTTCCGGCACGACGCCGGATCGCGCCTGACGCCGAAAACCTGAAGTGTGAAAGTAGCCTAATCCTTCTCTTGCTGTTTCAAAATAAATTTTCCAGATTAGATTTAAACTGCGTAAAACTTTCCTGTCTATATATGCCCATAATCTAAAGAAATTTAGAACTAAATTATATGCCACAAGTGATAGCGCGGGTGCCCTGCTAGCTCGTAGAGTTCGCCATAGGGAAGTGAAATCTAGAGTGGAATATTTAGTGGATTCTGAGGGAAGGCTTGTTAGAAATCCGATTGAAATTGTAGAAGTATTTTCCAAATACTATACCCATCTTTATAATTTAAAAGACGATACATCTACTCCGCAACCTGATCAACAACAAATAGACAAATATCTTCAATCAATCAATCTGCCCCATATTTCCCCAGATCAATTAACGCTTTTGAATGCCCCTTTCACTGAGGAAGAAGTTCAATTCGCTATAAACCATACTAAACGATATGGGGTCCCTGGTCCGGATGGATTCTCAAATGTCTATTACCGATGTTTTCAACAAAATTTGATTCCCTTTCTATTACGTCTATTTGCAGCGTGGAGAGAAACAGGCAATGTTTCTACGCACGGGTTGGAGGCTACGATCACTACCCTCCCTAAACCAGGGAAGTCCCCCACGGTCCCAGGCAAGTTTTGACCTATAGCACTTTTGAACTGTGATGTCAAGCTATTCACAAAGATTCTGGCATCACGTTTGAAATTGATTATTCCATCACTGATCTCTCCGGACCAGATAGGGTTCGTGGCTGGACGCAAAGCAAAAGATGGTACAAGTAGAATGCTGGATTTGATAGGGGTGGCGGAGCTTTCTGGTGTCCCCAGTGGATTCCTGTCACTGGATGCTGAAAAAGCGTTTGATAGGGTGCACTGGAGATATTTATGGGCTGTCTTGACTAAATTTGGCTTTTTGGGTCCCATCTTTTCAGCATTTAGTTCAATGTATTCGATTCCCTGTGCTAGGGTACTGTCGTCGGGTTTCTTGTCTGGAATTTTCCAAATAACAAACGGAACACGACAAGGCTGCCCCCTATCCCCCATTATATTTGCACTAAGTATGGAACCGTTGGCTGAGCGCATAAGATTAGATTCCAATATCTCGGGGATCAAAGTGGGCCCGGTAACAGATAATGTGGGACTTTATGCAGACGATGTCATAATCTCGTGTCTGAATATTGGGCCATCGTTCTCAGCTGTCATGTCCGTTCTGGAGGAATTTGGTAAAATATCATATTACAAACTAAACCCTACGAAATCCTTGATATATCCAGTTGCAGTCCCAGATGCACTGCGCAGATCTTTTGAGAATAGATTCCCCTTTAAGTGGATGCCAGACGGTATCCCATACTTAGGAATTACACTAACAAGCTCCCAAAATGTAGTGGATAATAACTTCTCTAATCTAGCTAAAACTATTAAATCAGAGTTAGCTAAACTTCATAATATTATGACCTCATGGATAGCGAGAATCAATATTTTTAAAATGATAATACTTCCCAAAATTATCTATTTCTTTAGGTGCATTCCTTTTAAAATCCCTAATAGGAATATCCTGTTACTTCAACGATTGGCCAATCGTTATATCTGGGCACATAAACAGCCAAGGATAGCGAGTAACTTATTATATTATCCATATGATCTTGGAGGGATGGGCATGCCGAACCTCTTGGCATATCACAGAGCATCTGTTCTAACTGGACTCAGGGACTGGTGGCATATGGACAGGGACTGTCACGGTCACGTGTGTCAAGACGCAGCGAGTACCGCAAGGCGAACCCATATGACACACGTGACCCTGGATACACCGCCTCCAGTGGGGCGAATTTAAATAATAAACACGTGCAGCTGGATACAACACCTCCAACTGGCGAATTTAGACATTACACGAATAAACAAGTCTGGAATCTCCGCCTCCAGTAAGGCGAATTTAAACAATAAGGGAAACCTGGGAAACATAAACAATGGTGAGCCCTGCGATAGGGAATAGGGAAGTGGAGACCTCCTGAGCTCCCCTGAGCCAGGGTCACTGCACTCCTAACGTTCCCTATGCCGGTTCCGCACCGGGCACGCACAGGAGCCTAAAAACCCTAGCTCGCCCTGACCTAAACCTTCACTAGGGAATTGGTCGGTGCGGAAACTAATCCCACCACTGCACTAAAACACACATGAGGAAAGATGACAAAACAGGGGAAACACCTCTTAGCTTTGCTTTGTTGCGTATGCTCCTAGCAACAGAGCCCACCATCTGCGTGCATCTTCTCCTCCACCCGGATCCATCACCATAACTGGATCCTTCACCATAGTCCAGCCTTGGAGCAGAGTCCACCACCAATTGCAGAAGTCCAGTAACAGAGTCCCAAAGATGAGTTCAGGTACTGCCCAAAAAGTCAAGCATGATTGAGTCCAGCTCTCAGCAACCAAGTCCCGCATGCTGAGTGCAACTCTGTCCATAGTCGCCACTCCACCAAGCCATGCAAGCACTTCCTGCCGACACCATAAACTGGGATTCCACCACGCCATGCCAGCCCTTCTTGCAGACCACATAGCTGCCACTCGTCCCCTCTGGCTGGGCTGCGCAGGACTCATGTTCAGCTCCTTCCTCACCCCAGGCTTACTTGCCAAATGAACACACAATATCACCATCAGTGATCAAACACACATGGCACTCTTTTATAGAGCCTAACACCTGTTTTATAATTAAGTGCACATTAAACCAAAGAAACTAAAGTGCACTACCACTCACCACCACCGGGGCAACTTAGAACGAACGACACCACGTGTAATAATTCTAATGGCCACCGGGGGCAATCAACCCACTTTGGCACCAAGCCAAAGGAAAAAAAGTTCACTTTGTCCATTTAACTTGTCAGATCCAGCCTGGATCATGACAGGGACCACAGATAGCTTCAAATTGAAATATTCTATGCTAAAAGCTAAAAGGAACTCTCCTCGCCTAGTTTTGGAAGCTGAAGCTATTAAGATTAGCCAGTAAACACCAGGTTTGCCAACAATGGTAGCCGCATTACAGTATTGGAGGAAATTAGCCCCGTCCCTAATTAAAATCCCCCCAAGTATTGTGCCTCTGAGAGCTCTTGAGGCACATATTCCATATATAGACTTACAAGTCTGGATAATGGCGGGGACTAGGAACCTTCAGGACTTGATGAGGAGCTCGGGGATTCTGCCCTTTAATCACTTAGCATCCAAACACCCAGGTATACGCAAATATTTCTATCAATACTTACAGATACGCCATCTTTTGTCATTTCACCGGAATCACCCTTTTTTAACTCCAAAATAGATTGCAGAGCTAATGGATATTTCTTAATACCAGAATCCGGCCCCAAAGGAGTGTCTATCCTATACAAGGCTCTGAATGATCCTGATGTGGATATAAAACTTCCTTATATGTCTCTCTGGGATCGTTCACTGGGTATATCCCTGGAGCCGGGGGCTTGGAGAGATGCTCTGGGAGAGGTGTTACAGGTCTCAATCATGTCTTAACCATCTTGAACAATTGAAAAAAATTCACCTTCGTTGGTATAGGTTTCCGGTACAAGTGGCTCACTTTGGCCCGGACCAATCCCCATTATGTTGGAGGAGATGTGGGCTTCCGGGGACACTAGAACACATGTGGTGGGACTGTCCAGCTCTGAATAATCTATGGAAGGACATTGCCAGATTAATACTAGAAGTCCTTGGGGTAGGCCTGACGCTGTCTCCTAGCCTGGTAATTTTACATATTGGAACAGAGGAGTTTCCGCATATGATTAGGGGGGCCTTATCTCACATACTGATAGCAGTTAGATTGCTAGTGGCGGCTAAATGAAATGTGCTACAGTTCCGACCATTACAGAAGTAGCTGAAAAAATTAACTTTCACTGTGAGCATGAATTAGCCCTTACACAAACCGCCTCTGTAAAATAGAAGACTCAGTGTATATGGGATCCCTGGCTGCAAAGCCGGTATTCAAATGTGTCGAGGTCATGTGATGTATGACATAAGTTTGAAAACAGGTTCCACTGTTTTAGTGTGTGGGGTTTGAGTCCTACCTTTGAAATACATCAGATGGCAAAAGACTTATTACACTATCATTCCGGGAGATAAGCCTGAGTTGTTTTTTTTTTTTTTCCTGTTTTAATTTTAATGCAAGACATTTACTGTATGTTAATGCTTATGTCTTCTTCATGTTATGTGCTAATGTTGTAACACTGATGTTTTTTATGTCAGTTTTTTTTTCATGTTTAAACACCAATAAATAAGATTGGATAAAAAAAATGAAATGATAAGAACATCCCCATTGACACCCACCAGCCAGCAACCTCCAAACTCCTGTCACTTACCTCATCCTTTGGACTTACTCAGTGGTCCTCCACAGCTACCCACACAGATGGACATACACTAGGCCTCATCTTCACCCGCCTCTGTTCCCTATCTAATCTCACAACCTCTCCCCTCCCCCTATCTGACCACCATCTACTCACCTCATCCTTGTCCTTCTCACCTGCCCCCCATGTCCAACCACTAGCACATCCTCGCAGAAACCTCGCACACCTAGACATCCACAGACTCTCAGACCTCTGTCCTCCATATCTTCACTCCACAACATGGACAGTGCCACCGCGTTCTACAACGCCACCCTCACATCAGCCATAGACTGTCGCCCCTCTCATGCACGGCAAAGTGCAACAAACCAATAGGCAACCCTGGCACAACAACCTCACCAAAAATCTTCGACAAGCATCCAGGGTCGTGGAGCAGCGTTGGAAGAAAACACGTCTGCCAGATGACTTCACTGCTTTTAAACAAGCTACACTTGCCTTTAAATCAGCCCTCACCTCTGCTCAACAGACCTAATTCACAAACCTTGTATCTTCATTATCCCACAACCCAAAACAACTGTTCAGCACATTCAACTCTCTCCTCCGCCCACCACTGCCACCTCCAACTCCCCTCATCTCTGCTGAGGACTTTGCCACCTACTTCAAAAACAATATTGACCAAACAAGGCAAACCTTTACAGTTCCACCACCCCAACCGCTCCACATACCAGACCTCTGCCCTTCCCTAATAACCTCCCTCTCCAACATCACTGAAGGAGACCTTACTAATCTCTTTTCCAAATCACGCCTCACCACCTGTGCACTTGACCCCATCCCTTCCCACCTGCTCCCCAACCTCACTAATATGATCATTCCAGCCCTAACCCATCTCTTCAATCTATCCCTAACTTCTGGTACCTTCCCCTCTGTCTTCAAACATGCCACCATAACACCCATCCTCAAAAAATCAAACCTTGACCCAACTGCTATGCCCAGCTATCGCCCCATATCACTATTCCCGTTTGCTTCCAAACTCCTTGAACAGCATGTCCATGCTCAACTTTCCTCCCACCTCTCATCTAACTCCCTCCTTGACATCCTGCAATCTGGCTTCTGCCCCCACCACTCCACCGAAACTGCCCTGACCAAAATTACTAATGACTTACAGCTAAAGCTAACAGACAGTTCTCCATCCTCCTTTTTGACCTGTCCTCTGCCTTTGACACAGTTGACCACTGCCTACTGCTACAGATTCTTTTTTCCCTTGGCATCAAAGACCTTGCCCTGTCCTGGATTTCATCATACCTTTCTGACCACACATTCAGCGTTTCCCACTCCCACACTACCTCCTCATCCTGCCCCCTCTCTGTTGGAGTCTCCCAAGGCTCTGTCCTGGGGCCCCTACTTTTTTCTATCTATACTCTTGGCCCAGGACAACTTATAAAGTCCCATGGCTTCCAGTACCACCTGTATGCAGATGACACTCAGATCTACCTCTCTGGCCCAGATGTCACCTCTCTGCTGTCCAGAATCCCGGAGTGTCTATCAGCCATATCCTCCTTTTTCACCTCTCGCTTCCTAAAACTCAATGTAGACATAACTGAACTCATTATCTTTCCTCCATCTCACGTATCCTCCCTACCCGATCTATCTATTATGGTAAATGGCATCAGGCTCTCCAGCACGTGAAATTCGCTGCCTCGGAGTAACTCTCAACTCTGCCCTGTCCTTCCAACCACACGTCCAATCTCTTGCCACCTCCTGTCGCCTCCAACTCAAAAATATTTCCAGAATCCGTCCCTTCCTCAGTCCTCAATCTACTAAAACTTTGTACATGCCCTCATCATCTCCCGCCTTGACTACTGCAACACTCTCCTCTGTGGCCTCCCTGCTAACTCTCTTGCATCACTCCAGTCTGTCCTCAATTCTGCTGCCCGACTAATCCACTTCTCTCCTCGCTACTCCGCTGTCTCCCCCCTCTGCAAATCCCTCCATTGGCTCCTAATTCCCCAATGAATTCAGTTCAAACTACTAACACTGACCTACAAAGCCATCCACAACCTTTCCCCTCCCTATATCTCTTAACTAATCTCCCAATATCTTCCCTCACGTAATCTTCGATCCTCCCAAGACATCCTACTCTCCTCCACACTTATTTGTTCCTCACACAACCGCCTCCAAGATTTCTCCTGAATATCCCCTATCCTCTGGAATGCCATGCCTCAACATGTCTGATTATCCACCACCCTCGGATCCTTCAAACGGAACCTGAAAACCCATCTTTTCAGGAAAGCTTAGTGCCTGCAATGACCATTCTGCCGCCTCACCACCGCCTGAGCTGCCGCCTCTTCACCACCAGAGCTGCTGCACCCCCGAATGTCTGTCTCTTCCCCACTATCCAGTAGAATGTAAGTCCGCAAGGACAGGGTCCCCTCCCCTGTACCAGTCTTTCATTGTAAATTTGTTTACTGTTAACGATATCTATAACTTTGTATGTAACCCCCCTTCTCATGTACAGCACCATGGAATTAATGGCGCTATATAAATACATAATAATAATAATAATAAATACATTTTCCCTTATGTGGTGCACTTGGTAGTCCACTTACTTGTACATCAGGATCCACCTCAGTCTGCTGGGGCTTCTTTCCTTTAAGCAACACGCAATGACAGTCAGTCCAGGTTCAACTTTAACAAAACCAGTTTACTCAGCTCGTCTAGTTTAGTCACAGAAACAGCACAAGGTTCTTCACAAAACATCACCATTCTGTTCCCTGTACTGTCCCTCACTTAGAATCATAGAATCGTAGAGTTGGAAGGGACCTCCTGGGCCATCTGGTCCAACCCCCTGCTCAAAGCAGGATTCGCTAAATCATCCCAGTCAGATGTCTGTCCAGCCTCTGTTTGAAGACTTCCATTGAAGGAGAACTCACCACTTCCCATGGCAGCATGTTCCACTCATTGATCATTCTAACTGTCAAAAAGTTTTTTCTAATATCTAATCTGTGTCTCCTTCTCCAGGAATACCACAGGGTCATACTGTCGCCTTCGGTACCGCAGCTTCTTGTCTGGTCAGCCCAACCCGCTTCAGGAGTTCCCTGTCCGTTTTGCCCCGGATGTTTAGGGTTGATCCCACAAAGTTTGCCGCTACCATATTGATGCTGCCCTGTATTCCTCCACCACCGTGTGACTATCAGCCCATAGGCCCTGGACGGCTGGGTTCCCAGCTTGAAAGTTACGGGAAACAACTGTCCTGTCCTGGCTCCCAGCCTCTGACTGACTGAACCCAGGAAGTTACCCACACTACTCTCAGTTGGCCCTTCCTAACTAACTAAATCCTATTGGTCTAACCTACTCCTTTCTTACTCTATTGTACCCCCCTTTAGCGACTAAGTCTAAATCCTACACCTTCTCTATATCAGTTTCACACATGAACATCAGTAAATTTGTAATATATAAGCATAGGCACAGTGTAATACACAAAATGTATATGTGTGTGTATATATATATATATATATATATATATATATATATATAGTACAGACCAAAAGTTTGGACACACCTCATTCAAAGGTTTGTTTTTTTATTTTCGTGACTATGAATATTGTAGATTCACTCTGAAGGCATCAAAACTATGAATTAACACATGTGGAATTATATAATTAACAAAAAAGTGTGAAACAACTGAAAATACTGTATGTCTTATGTTCTAGGTTCTTCAAAGTAGCCACCTTTTCCTTTGATTACTGCTTTGCACACTCTTGGCATTCTATTGATGAGCTTCAAGAGGTAGTCACCCGAAATGGTTTTCACTTCACAGGTGTGCCCTGTCAGGTTTAATAAGTGGGATTTCTTGCCTTATAAATGGGGTTGGGACCATCAGTTGTGTTGTGCAGAAGTCTAGAGGATACACAGCTGAAAGTCCTACTGAATAAACTGTTAGAATTGGTATTATGGCAAGAAAAAAGCAGCTAAGTAAAGAAAAACGAGTGGCCATCATTACTTTAAGAAATGAAGGTCAGTCAGTCCAAAAAATTGGGAAAACTTTGAAAGTGTCCCCAAGTGCAGTGGCAAAAAACATTAAGCGTTACAAAGAAACTGGCTCACATGAGGCCTGCCCCAGGAAAGGAAGACCAAGAGTCACCTCTGCTGTGGAGGATAAGTTCATCTGAGTCACCAGCCTCAGAAATCGCAGGTTAACAGCAGCTCAGATTAGAGACCAGGTCAATGCCACACAGTTCTAGTAGCAGACACATCTCTACAACAACTGTTAAGAGGAGACTTTGTCCAGCTGGCCTTCATGGTAAAATAGCTGCTAGGAAACCACTGCTAAGGACAGGCAACAAGCAGAAGAGACTTGTTTTGGGCTAAAGAACACAAGGAATGGACATTAGACCAGTGGAACTCTGTGCTTTGGTCTGATGAGTCCAAATTTGAGATCTTTGGTTCCAACCACTGTGTCTTTGTGCGATGCAGAAAAGGTGAACAGATGGACTCTACATGCCTGGTTCCCACCTTGAAGCATGGAAGAGGAGGTGTGATGGTGTGGGGCTGCTTTGCTGGTGACACTGTTGGGGATTTATTCAAAATTGAAGGCATACCCAAAGGGGGTGGGGGTGCCTACTTAATATTTACAAGGTAAGAGCAGGACAGATTTGTTATAGCAGTTAAATACACTTGGAAAATGGATTTATCAGATGTGTCAATGGGTATATAAACATTTTAATTTCTATATGTTTAGAATCATCTTGTATAGTTACAATAATTCTTAACTTAGTAAATATGCCTGCTAGATAACTAATCGGTGGGTAAGGTCCATCTCCTTGGCACCAATATCGATTCTGGTCTTTGCTGCTCAAGTTCTAGCAGAAATTTAGGGGTCTGTAGGGTGCCATGAACTTGAGACAGGGCACCTCTCCTGCAAGTTACTACAGCCAAGGCCGCATAGATTTTATGACTTCCCACTTTAAATCCATACACATTAATATGGAGTTGGTTCTCACTTTGCAGCTAAAATAGCTTCCACTCTTCTTCAAAGACATTCCGTAAGATTTTGGAGGTGTATTTGGGAATTTTTGCCCTTTCATCCAGAAGAACATTTGTGAGGTCAGACTCTGAGGTTGGGTGAAAGGACTGGGTACACAATCTCAGCTGTAGTTCATCCCAAATGTGTTTGATGGAGATGAGGTCAATACTTTGTGTGGCCTGTCAAGTTCTTAAATCTACACCAAACTAACCCAACCATACGTTTATGAACCTAGTGCACCTTGACAGTCATGTTGGAAGCTACAGTTGTCCAAAATATCTTGTTATGCTGAAGCAATAATATTCCCCCCTTCTCTGGAACTAAGGGTCCTATACTGACCCTTGAAAAACAACCTCCTAGTATTATCCCTCATCCACCAAACTTTACAGCTGGCACAGTGCAGTCAGGCAGGTAATGTTCTCCAGACATGACCAATCCCAAACACCAAATAGAGAAATCTGATTCATCACTACATAGAACACGATTACATTGCTCTGGAATTCAGTGATGGCTCCTTTACACCACTCCATCTGCTGCTTGGCATTGTGCTTGGTGATATAAGACTTATATGTAGCTACTCTGTCATTGAAACCCATGTCATGAAGCACAATTGTTGTTAATACCAGAGGAGGTTTTTACTCTGCAGTTATGGAGTCAGGTTAGCTTTGTTGACTTGTATGCCCTCTGCTCCTCAGTGCTCAGTGATGCTCTCTATAAGTGGTCGCCACTTAATGGCTTAGTTTCTGTGATTCCTAAACGCTTCCGCTGTTTCTATAATGCCACTCACTGCTGATTGTGGAATATATAGGAGGGAAGACATGCCATGAACTGACTAGTTACATGGGTGACCTCCTATTGCAGGACCACAGTGGCATCAGTGATCTCTAAAACATCACAAAGACAGGCAGCTTGGTGCAAAAAAAAGAAATCAATGATTACGAAGTGCGTCGCAAAACATCTTTTCATAAAGTGGATATTTTTATATTGGTCAACTGAAATATTGATTGCAAGATCTCTGTTCAACCTTTTTAATACTAACCCATTGTTCTTTCTTATAGAGGTGGCCTATTTCAACTGCTCCATTAATAATGGAGGCTGCAGCCACTTCTGTATAGAGGCTGAGAACAGTACGTCTCGCAGCTGCAGCTGTGCTTCAGGGTACAAGCTAGGTATCGATTTTCGCACTTGTCAACCAGCTGGTAAGTTTCTCCACTGCTTTTTGGTCCTCATCTCTTCAACAGACTATCTGTTTTCATTTTCCAGATGAATATACTGTACAACAGGGAGACTAACAATTTTTTTTGACTAACACACCAGACTGGGTTCAACTGAATCATATGCTATTTACAAATTGCTTATTGGCCAAAGAGATTCCAAAACTTTGGACTGTATATTAAAACACAATTAATATCTAAACTAGCGGTGTAGAACCTCCGACTCGCGAGCCAATTATGGCCTCCAATGTCATTACATTTCCGGGGTACACAGTGCTTGGTTGGCATTCCCATTTTGCCATTTGGAGTCCATTTAATTTCTTCTTACACTGTGAGCACGCACATACAGCATTTCACTACTGAACTCTGTGGCTCATGCAATGAAGGATTATGTCCTGATGTCGATCATTGCCAGCATCAGGACATTCTATGCCAGCAAAGTTAGTGCACTCTCGTCTCCCTTCCTGATAATGAAAGCACCAGACATAGTGCATTGTTTCCTATGTGATGTATATGCCCCAGTCCCAGTGTCTCCTATGTTATGTATATGTCCCAATATGTGTCTCCTATGTGACGTATATGCCCCAGTGTCTCTTAAGTGATGTACCATGAAGGAAATAATTATTTGATCCCTTGCTGATTTTGTAAGTTTGCCCACTGACAAGTAGAAGGATAAATGACGCGCACTCTTGCTAGGGTGTAGGTGCAGGCTGAACATGGACCTCGTCCAGTAACAGTAATCAGGAGGAAAAAAGCCTCACTCAAAATATCAATTGATTGCAAAGAAATTCTTGTGTTTTTATTTCATTAACAAAAAGTTCATCACAAAAACCGTATCAGTGAAAACAAGGTGACGTTTCGACCCTGTCCCTGATCTTTTTCAAACCTCACTTTTAAAAGAGAGGATCTATACTGGAAGAATAAAGTGGAAGACAATTCCCATCTGGGGCTTAAGCGTTGTGGGGTCAGGAGAATATGGTGAACTCATTTTGTGTGAATTTGGAGCAATCACTTGTTCTTGTTTACCTAATTGCAAAGAGCAGAAAGTTTATACATTTCGCTAATAAACCTAATTTGAAATTGGTGTTTAAATATTTTTGAGCACTACTCTATCTATCTATCCTGGGGGAAATAAGTATTTGATCCCTTGCTGATTTTGTAAGTTTGCCCACTGACAAAGACATGAACAGTCTATAATTTTAAGGGTAGGTTAATTTTAACATTGAGAGATAGAATATCAAAAATAAAATCCAGAAAATCACATTGTATAAATTATATAAATTTAGTTGCATTTTGCAGTGAGAAATAAGTATTTGATCCTCTACCAACCATTAAGAGTTCTGTCTTCTACAGACCAGTTAGATGCTCCTAATCAACTCGTTACCTGCATTAAAGACCTGCACAAAGCTGGAATGGGCTATAAAACCATATGTAAGGCGATGGGTGAGAAGGAGACAACTGTTGGTGAAATAGTATGAAAATGGAAGAAATACAAAATGGCTGTCAATCGACATCGATCTGGGGCACCATGCAAAATCTCACCTTGGGGGATTTCCTTGATGATGAGGAAAGTGAGAGATCAGCCTAAAACTACATGGGGGAACTTGTTAATGATCTCAAGGCAGCTGAGACCACAGTCACCAAAAAAACCATTGGTAACACATTATTCCATAAAGGTTTAAAATCCTGCAGTTCCCGCAAGGTCCCCCTGCTCAAGAAGGCACATGTGCAGGCCTGTCTGAAGTTTGCCAATGAACACCTGGATGATTGTGTGAGTGATTGGGAGAAGGTGCTGTGGTCAGATGAGACAAATATTGAGCTCTTAACTCAAAGTCGCCATATTTGGAGGAAGACAAATGCTACCTATGACCCGAAGAACACTGTCCCCACTGTCAAGCATGGAGGTGGAAATATTATGTTTTAGGGGTGTTTCTCTGCTAAGGGCACAGGACTACTTCACCGCATCAATGAGAGAATGGATGGAGCCATGTACAGTAAAATCCTGAGTGACAACCTCCTTCCCTCCGCCAGGACATTAAAAATAGGTCATGGCTGGGTCTTCCAGCAAGACAATGACCCAAAACATTCAGCCAAGGCAACAAAGGAAAGGCTCAAAAAAAAGCACATTATAAGGTCATGAAGTGGCCTAGCCAGTCTCCAGACCTTTATCCCATAGAAAACTTATGGAGGGAGTTGAAGCTCCGAGTTGCCAAGCGACAGACTCAAAATCTTAATGATTTTGAGATGATCTGCAAAGAGAAGTGGATCAAAATTCCTCTTGACATGTGCACAAACCTCATCATCAACTGCAAAAAAAAGTCTGACTGCTGTACTTGCCAACAAGGCTTTTGCCACCAAATACTTACAGTGGGGCAAAAAAGTATTTAGTCAGTCAGCCATAGTGCAAGTTCCACCACTTAAAAAGATGAGAGGCGTCTGTAATTTACATCATAGGTAGACCTCAACTATGGGAGACAAACTGAGAAAAAAAAATTCAGAAAATCACATTGTCTGTTTTTTTTTCCTTTTATTTGCATATTATGGTGGAAAATAAGTATTTGGTCAGAAACAAGCAATCAAGATTTCTGGCTCTCACAGACCTGTAACTTCTTCTTTAAGAGTCTCCTCTTTCCTCCACTCATTACCTGTAGTAATGGCACCTGTTTAAACTTGTTATCAGTATAAAAAGACACCTGTGCACACCCTCAAACAGTCTGACTCCAAACTCCACTATGGTGAAGACCAAAGAGGTGTCAAAGGACACCAGAAACAAAATTGTAGCCCTGCACCAGGCTGGGAAGACTGAATCTGCAATAGCCAACCAGCTTGGAGTGAAGAAATCAACTGTGGGAGCAATAATTAGAAAATGGAAGACATACAAGACCACTGATAATCTCCCTCGATCTGGTGCTCCACGCAAAATCCCACCCCGTGGGGTCAGAATGATCACAAGAACGGTGAGCAAAAATCCCAGAACCACGCGGGGGGGGACCTAGTGAATGAACTGCAGAGAGCTGGGACCAATGTAACAAGGCCTACCATAAGTAACACACTACGCCACCATGGACTCAGATCCTGCAGTGCCAGACATGTCCCACTGCTTAAGCCTGTACATGTCCGGGCCCGTCTGAAGTTTGCTAGAGAGCATTTGGATGATCCAGAGGAGTTTTGGGAGAATGTCCTATGGTCTGATGAAACCAAACTGGAACTGTTTGGTAGAAACACAACTTGTCGTGTTTGGAGGAAAAAGAATACTGAGTTGCATCCATCAAACACCATACCTATTGTAAAGCATGGTGGTGGAAACATCATGCTTTGGGGCTGTTTCTCTGCAAAGGGGCCAGGACGACTGATCCGGGTACATGAAAGAATGAATGGGGCCATGTATCGTGAGATTTTGAGTGCAAACCTCCTTCCATCAGCAAGGGCATTGATGATGAAACGTGGCTGGGTCTTTCAACATGACAATGATCCAAAGCACACCGCCAGGGCAATGAAGGAGTGGCTTCGAAAGAAGCATTTCAAGGTCCTGGAGTGGCCTAGCCAGTCTCCAGATCTCAACCCTATAGAAAACCTTTGGAGGGAGTTGAAAGTCCGTGTTGCCAAGCGAAAAGCCAAAAACATCACTGCTCTAGAGGAGATCTGCATGGAGGAATGGGCCAACATACCAACAACAGTGTGTGGCAACCTTGTGAAGACTTACAGAAAACGTTTGACCTCTGTCATTGCCAACAAAGGATATATCACAAAGTATTGAGATGAAATTTTGTTTCTGACCAAATACTTATTTTCCACCGTAATATGCAAATAAAAGGAAAAAAAATCAGACAATGTGATTTTCTGGATTTTTTTTTTCTCAGTTTGTCTCCCATAGTTGAGGTCTACCTATGATGTAAATTACAGACGCCTCTCATATTTTTAAGTGGTGGAACTTGCACTATTGCTGACTGACTAAATACTTTTTTGCCCCACTGTATTTCTCACTGCAAAATGCAAATAAATTTATATAATTTATACATTACGATTTTCTGGATTTTATTTTTGGTATTCTATCTCTCAGTGTTAAAATTAACCTACCCTTAAAATTATCGACTGTTCATGTCTTTGTCAGTGGGCAAACTTACAAAATCAGCAAGGCATCAAATACTTATTTCCCCCATTGTATATTCCCCAGTGCCTGTGTCTCCTATGTGATGTATATGGCCCAGTGTCTCTCTCTCTCTTCTCTAGTATTAGCTATCCCTCCTAGCTTTGTGTCATCAGCAAATTTAATCAGTTTACCCTCAATTCCTTCATCTAAATCGTTGATAAAGATGTTGAACAATACAGGGCCCAGGACAGAACCCTGTGGTACCCCACTTGAGACATTCTTCCAACTGGATGTGCAGCCATTTACGACCACTCTTTGGGTCCGATCACTAAGCCAGTTATGAATCCACCTAACCGTTGCCTTGTCCATTCCATACTTCGCCATTTTTTCAATAAGGATTGTATGAGAGACTTTGTCAAATGCTTTGCTGAAGTCAAGCTATACTATATCTACAGCATTTCCTTGATCCACCCAATCAGTGATTCTGTCATAGAAGGACATTAAGTTAGTCTGACATGACTTATTAGTTACAAACCCATGCTGACTCTCCATTCTTATCCAGGTACTGACATACATGTTGTTTAATAATTTGCTTTATTGCATTAAATTCCTGTCTAATTGCAGTAACACATGCTGAACAAAGGGGTCTCATTTTGTTACTTTGAAAAAAGAAATAGAATGTGTCATGGCCGACTTAATGGGATATACATTAATGGCCAAAAGTGTTGGCATCCTTGAAATTGTTTCAGAAAATGTATTTGTTCCAGAAAAATATTGCAATTACACGTTTTGCTATACACATGTTTATTTCCTTTGTGTGTATTGGAACAACACAAAAAAGCAGAAAGAAAACATATTGGATATAATTTCACACAGCTTAATATTTGGTTGCACACCTTTTGGAATAAATAACTGCAATCAATCACTTCCTATAACCATCAACAAGCTTCTTACACCTCTGAACTTGAATTTTGGACCACTCTTCTTTTGTAAACTGTTCCATGCCTTTCATATTTGAAGGGTGCCTTCTCCCAACAGCAATTTTAAGATCTCTTTACATGGTATCCAGTGGAATTTAGATCCGTACTCATTGCTGGCCACTTCAGAACTCTCCAGCGCTTTGTTTCCATTCATTTCTGGATGCTTCTTCAAGTATGCTTGGAGTCATTGTCCTGCTGGATGACCCATGACCTAGGACACAAACCTAGCTTTTTGACACTGGGCACTGCATTCCGACTTATAATCCTTTGGTAATCTGCAGATTTCATGACGCCTTGCACACAGTCAAGGCACCTAGTGCCTGAAGCAGAAAAACAATCCCAAAACATCTTTGAACCTTCACTATATTTGACTGTAGGAACTGTGTTCTTTTCTTTGTAGGCCTCATTCCATTTTCGGTGATCAGTAGAATAGTGTGCTTTGCCACAAAACTCTGTGCTGGCCTTATCTGTCCACAAGACGCTTTTCCAGATGGATTTTGGCTTACATAAATTTTAGCAAACCGTAGTCTAGCTGTTTTTCTGTCAGTGTCAGCAGTGGGGCCCTCCTGGGTCTCCTGCTATAGCATTTCATTTAATTCAACTGTCAACAGATAGTTCGTGCTTACACTGATGCACCCTGAGCCTGCAGGACAGCTTCAATTTCTTTGGAACTTGATCGGGGCTATTTATCCAACATCCTGACTATTCTGCATTTTTTCATTTCAACCTTTCATGAATTTTTCTCTGCTGTCCACATCCAGGCAGATTATCTACAGTGCCATAGGTTGTAAACCTCTTGATTATGTTGTGCACTGTGTACAAAGGAACATCAAGATGTCTGGAGATTGACTTGTAACCTTCAGATTGTTAATATTGTTCAGCAGTTTTGGTTCTCAAGTCTTAAGACAGTTCTCTTCTCCTCTTTATTTGCTCCATGCTTCATGTGACACACACAGACACACAACCCAAAGATGGAGTGAACTTCTACCCTTTTTATGTTGTTTCATGTGTGATTTTCATATTGTCCTCACCTGTTACTTGCCACAGGTAAGTTTGATTGAGCATCACATGCTTAAAACAAAGTTGTTTACGCACATTTTTGGAAGGGTGCCAACAATTTTGCCCTGCCTATTTTCGAGGTTTTGCATGAAATTATGTCCAATTTGCCTTTTTATTCTCTCTTTTTTTGTGTTGTTCATATAAACACAAAGGAAATAAAAATGTGTATAAGAAAACGAGTAATTGGAACAATTTTCTGAGAGAAATACTTGATTTTCTGGAACAATTTCAAGGGGGTCAGGAATTCCCACCATGACTGTAACTTTACATATTCAGTATTACAAAAAAGTTATTTGTACCATTCTTCACATTTTCAAGATCTTTCCTTGTAATCAGTAAATGGGATCACTCTTGTTTAAATCCAGAGGCTGAAATTTCTCCTGGCCATGTAGTGATCACACATGTGTATGACGTCTTACAGGTAAATTATGGTTAATAGCACTCTGTCTTATGGGAGAGTGTAATGGGACCCATAGAGGAAAATCACTGGAAAGAGTTCCGCAGCTGTCTTTAAGTGAATCCCATAGACTGTCCCATATATATGTGATACACCAGGTATACAGGACACCTCAATTCTTCTTTAATATAGGATTTCGGTCAAGTCCCTACTGTCCTAGATGTAAATCTAACATAGCAGATATGCTTCATATGATGCGGAACTGTCCTATCTTGGTGTCCTTTTGGAAGAATGTTGTAGCAATGATTAACAGGGTTTATTCAGTTGATGTAGAGCTTACACCATTAGTATGTATATTGAAGATCTGTCTATTGATGAGTCTGGCAAAATTGCGGCAGCACGTATGTTATATATGGCAAGAAAATTGATAGCCCAAAAATGGATAGCTGATCAGGAGCCTATGATATCAGAATTTATTGATAAAGTTAACTGGTTAGTAAATTTGGAAAAAGACATATACTTAAAAAGAGATGCTATACCTAAATTTGACAAGATATGTGGTCTATGGATTGATGACTCTGGTTCGACATCTAGGGAATTGAGGAGATTTCGCCACGGCTTGCTTTGAGCTGTGTTTATATGATGCCTCAAATTAAGCTTCTTTGAAATGTAATAAAAATTTTATTAGTGTTTTCACAAGCGATATGTAATTGGTTTGACTATTGTTACTATGTTCAAATATTTGTTCATCCAATTATACTGGTTTTGCAGAGCCAAGATGTATAAATAACGCATGAATAATGTTTCTTAACCCCTTTCTGCCATATGACGTACTATCCCATCCATGTGCCCTGGGACTTAATTCCCAGGGACGGGATCAGGGCCGGCTCCAGGTTTTTGAGGGCCCCGGGCGAAAGTGTCTCAGTGGGCCCCCCCCCTTAACACATACCATGATTCATGCCGTGTGACATCCGTGGTGCCGGCCAAAAATGGACTTGTCTCCGTGTGGATCACCCGGACACTCGCTCTGTGGCAAAACACGTTCATGTGAAGGAGGCTATTGATTATTAGTGTACGCATGAAAGAAAGAAGAGAGAGAGAAAGAAAGAATAGAGAGAGAGAGAACAGAAAGAGAGAAAGAAAGAGGGGAAATAAAGAACAGAGAAAGAAAGGAAGAACAGGGAGAGAAAGAACAGAGGGAAAGAAAGAAAGAGGGGAAAATAAAGAACAGAGAGAAAGAAAGGAAGAACAGAGAGAGAGAAACAGAGAGAGAAAGAAAAGAACAGAGAGAAAGAGAAAGAAAGAGGGTAAAGAAAGAACAAAGAGCGAAAGAAAGAGGGGAAAGAAAGAACAGAGAGAAAGAAAAAAAAAGAAAGAGAAAGAACAGAGAAAAAGAGTGGACAGAAAAAAAGAACAGAGAGAGAGAGAGAGAGAAAAAGAAGGAGGGGAAAGAACAGAGAGAAAGAAAGAGGGGAAAGAAAGCAGAAAGAAAGAGAACAGAGAGCGAGAAAGAAAGAAAGAGGAAAGAGAACAGACAGAGAGAGAGAAAGAACAGAGACAGAAAGAAAGAGGGGAAAGAAAGAGAACAGAAAGAACAGAGAGAGAAAAAAAAAGATTAGAGAGAAAGAACAGAGAGAGAGAAAGAAAGAGGGGAAAAAAGAACAGAGAGGGAGAGAGAAAGAAAGAAAGAAAGGGGAAAGAAAGAACGGAGAAAGAAAGAACAGAGAGAAAAAGAGTGGACAGAAAAAAAGAACAGGGAGAGAGAGAGAAAAAGAAGGAGGGGAAAGAAAGAAAGAACAGAGAGGTAGAGAGAAAAAGAAAGAGGGGAAAGAAAGCAGAAAGAAAGAAAGAGAGAGAACAGACAGAGAGAGAGAAAGAACAGAGAAAGAAAGAAAGAGGGGAAAGAAAGAGAACAGAGAGAGAGAAAAAAAAAGATTAGCGAGAAAGAACAGAGAGAGAGAAAGAAACAAAGAAAGAAATATTCTATAAAGATACCATAGCAGCCCGGCTCCCATTGTAGTGCCCACCTGAGCCTCCTGGTGCAGGGCATATCATGATCTGCTCACATGGCCGACATCCCCGATTGCAAGGCGATCCCGCTGTCCGCTCTGTCAGAGGAGGACACGGTGATGGATATGAAGCATTCCCTGAAGTGCCTCCTTGGTTCCGTCATAATATCCTCCCGAAATTACCTCATTTCTGGTCAGATTCCAGCACGTCACTTCTGGTAGATCGTTACGTGAGAGTTTTAAAGTGCTCATTGGGGCTCCGCTGTGTACTCCTATGTCCGCGGAAAAAGTAAGCTCCCGGCTGGGGCAGTCTCTCTCTCAAAATCGGGACTGTCTCGCTGGATCCGGGACGGTTGGGACTCGGGAGGTATAAATGCTCCCCACCATACACCTCGTACACACATGGCTCCGCTTTGTATGCCTCGTACACACACGTCTCCGCTCGATACACCTTGTACACCCCTGGCTCTGCTCCACTCCATAAACACACGGCTCAGTTCCGTACACATAGGGCTCCGTTCCGTACACCTCGTACACACACGGCTCTGATCCGTACACCACGTACACATGCGGCTCCGCACACCTCATACACACATGGCTCTGCACCGTACACCTTGTACACACATGGCTCCGCTCCGTACACCTCGTACACATGCGGCTCTGCACCGCACACTTTGTACACACATGGCTCCGCTCCATACATTTCGTACACACATGGCTCCACTCCGTACACCTCGCACACACATGGCTCTGCTACGGTACACCTCGTACACACATGGCTCTGCTCTGGTACACCTTGTACACACGCAGCTCCGCTCCTTACACCTTGTACACATGGCTCCGCTCCGTAAACCTTGTGCACACACGGCTCCGCTCCATACACCTCGTGCACACACGGCTCTGCTCCGGTACACCTCGTACACACATGGCTCCGCTCCGTACACCTCGTACACACACGGCTCTGCTACATCCACCCTGTAAACCCCTCCTGACCCCACACAGAAACTTTACCTCATCCAGACCAGCACCATAATGACGCAACCAGCACAGCAGAGTCCTGCAGCCACCCTGATCATGTGACCCCTGACTCCTCCCCTCCTGTGACCTCATCACAGGTCCTGTGTCGCACACAAGATTACAGCCGAAGCGTTGATCATTGCTGGCTCTAAGGGGCTGCGTGGGTCCCTCAGGGAGGGCGCAGGATGGGGTTGGTACATGGGGGGCGTGGCGGCGCCGGCAGGTATCCCAGACAGCGTGAGTGGGCCCCCCCATCTCGCCAGGGCCCTGGCACTTGCCCGGGTGCTGACGCCAGCCCTGGACGGGATAGTACGTCATAGCGATCGCGGCCGGGTGTAAGCTGATTATCACAGCTGACACCCGGCACTGTGTGCCAGGGGCAGTCACGGACCGCTCCTGACACGTTAACCCCTGGCACACTGCGATCAAACACGATCGCAGCGTACCGGGGTTTAGGGAAGCATCAGCAGGGAGGGGGCTCCTTGCGTGCTTCCCTGAGACCCCCACAGCAGCTCAATGTGCAGCGGGGGCCTCCTTCCCTCCGGATCCAAAATGGCAGCGAGGACCTTCGGGGGCCTGCAGGGAACCGGCTTCCTCATGTCTGCAAAGCGAAGGCACGAGGAAGCCTTCTGCACTGCCTGTGACAGATCGCTGATCTGTCACAGCGATCTGTGATGTGACAGATCAGCGATCTGTCACATGACAGTTATGTCCCCCCTGGGACATTGTAATAAAGTTAAAAAAAAAAGTGTAAAAATAATTTATAAAAAAAAATCGCTAAATAAAAAAAAAAAAATTCCCTAATAAATTCATTTTTGGGAAATAAAAAAAAAACAATAAAAGTACACATTTTTGGTATCGCTGCGTCCATAATGACCTGCCCTATAGCACTGTCCCACTAGTTAATCCCTTTATTGAACCCCTTAAAAAATAAAAAAAGCAAAAAATAAAGCTTTATCATCATACCGCCGAACAAAAAGTGCAATAACGCGCGATCAAAAAGACGGATATAAATAACCATGGTACCGCTGGAAATGTCATCTTGTCCCGCAAAAAACGAGCCGCCATACAGCGTCATCAGCGAAAAAATAAAAAAGTTATAGCTCACAGAATAAAGCGATGCAAAAATAATTATCTTTTATATAAAATTGTTTTCATTGCATAAAAGCGCCAAAACATAACAAAAAAAACATAATTGAGGTATCGCTGTAATTGTACTGACCCGAAGAATAAAACCGCCTTATCAATTTCACCGCACGCGGAACGGTGTAAACGCACCCCCCAAAAGAAATTCTTGAAATGCTGGTTTTTGTTCATTCTGCGTCCAAAAAATCGGAATAAAAAGCGATCAAAAAAGTCACGTGCCCGAAAATGGTACCAATAAAAACGTCAACTCGTCCCGCAAAAATAAGACCTCACATGACAGTGGGTCAAAATATGGAAAAATTATAGCTCTCAAAATGTGGTCATGCAAAAACTATTTTTACAATAAAAAGCATCTTTTAGCGTATGACAGCTGCCAAAAATAAAAACCCGCTATAAATAGTAAATCAAACCCCCCTTTATCACCCCCTTAGTTAGGGAAAAATAATAAAATTAAAAAAATGTATTTATTTCCATTTTCCCATTAGGGTTAGGGCTAGTGCTAGGTTTAGGGCTGAGATTAGGGTTAGGGGTGTTTTGGGGTTAGGGTTGGAGTTAGAATTGGGGGTTTCCACTGTTTGGGCACATCAGGTGCTCTCCAAATGCAGCATGGCGTCTGATCTCAATTCCAGCCAATTCTGTGTTGAAAAATTCAAATGGTGCTCCTTCCCTTCCAAGCTCTGCCATGTGCCCAAACAGTGTTTTACCCACACATATGGGGTATCAGCTTACTCAGGACAAATTGCAAAACACCTTTTGGGGTCCAATTTATCCTGTTACCCTTAGGAAAATAAAAAATTGGGGGCAAAAATATCATTTTTGTGGAAAAAAATGATTTTTTTATTTTCATGCCCGGGCGTTATAAACTTCTGTGAAGCACTTGGGGGTTCAAAGTGCTCACCACACATCTAGATACGTTCCTTAGGGGGTCTATTATCCAAAATGAGGTCACTTGTGGGGGGTTTCCACTGTTTAGGTACATCAGGGGCTCTCCAAAGGCAACATGACACCCGCAGACCATTCCATCAAAGTCTGCATTCCAAAACGTCACTACTTCCCTTCCGAGCCTTGACGTGTGCCCTTACAGTAGTTTTCTCCCACATATGGGGTATCAGCGTACTCAGGACAAATTGGACAACAACTTTTGGGGTCCAATTTCTCCTGTTACCATTGGGAAAATAAAAAAAATTGGGGACTAAATGATCATATTTGTGGAAAAAAATTATTTTTTTTATTTTCACGCCCGGGCATTATAAACTTCTGTGAAGCCCTTGGGGGTTCAAAGTGCTCACCAAACATCTAGATAAGTTCCTTGGGGGGTCTAGTTTCCAAAATGGTGTCATTTGTGGGGGGTTTCCACTGTTTAGGCACATCAGGGGCTTTCCAAACGCGGCATGGCGTCCAATCCCAATTCCAGCCAAAAAAGTTAACTGGTGCTGCTTCCCTTCCGAGCTCTGCTATGCGCCCAAATTACCCTCACATATGGGGTATCAGCGTACTCAGGACAAATTGCACAATAACTTTTGGTGTCCTGATACCCTTGGAAAAATAAAAATTGAGGGTGAAAAGATCATTTTTGTGGAAAAAATATGATTTTTTAATTGTACAACTGTAAGTTATAAACTTCTGTGAAGCTCTTGGGGGTTCAAAGTTCTCACCACTATCTAGATAAGTTCCTTGGGGGGTCTAGTTTTCAAAATGGTGTCATTTGTGGGTAGTTTCCACTGTTTTGGTACATCAGGGGCTTTCCAAACGTGACATGGTGTCCGATCTCAATTCCAGCCAAAAAAGTCAAATGGCGCTGCTTCCCTTCCGAGCTCTGCCATGCGCCCAAATAGTCGTTTAAACCCACATATGGGGTATCAGCGTACTCAGGACAAATTGCACAATAACTTTTAGGGTCCTGTTACCCTTGGGAAAATAAAAATTGGGGGTGAAAAGATCATTTTTGTGGAAAAAATATGATTTTTTAATTGTACCACTGTACGTTATAAACTTCTGTGAAGCCCTTGTGGGTTCAAAGTTCTCACCATATATCTAGATAAGTTCCTTGGGGGGTCTAGTTTCCAAAATGGGGTTACTTGTGGGGGGTTTCCACTGTTTAGGCACATCAGGGGCTCTCCAAACGTGACATGGCATCCGATCTAAATTCCAGCCAATTTTGCATTGAAAAAGTCAAACGGCGCTCCTTCCCTTCTGAGCTCTGCCATGCGCCGAAACAGTGGTTCCCCCCACATATCAGGTATCAGCGTACTCAGGAGAAATTGCACAATAGCTTTTACAGTCCAATTTCTCCTGTTACCCTTGGTAAAATAAAAAAAATTGGACCTGAAATAATTTTTTTGTGAAAAAAAGTTAAATGTTCAGTTTTTTTTTTAAACATTCAAAAAACTCCTGTGAAGCACCTGAAGGGTTAATAAACTTCTTGAATATGGTTTTGAGCACCTAGAGGGGTGCAGTTTTTAGAATGGTGTCACTTTTGGGTATTTTCTATCATATAGACCCCTCAAAGTGACTTCAAATGTGATGTGGTCCGTAAAAATAAAATGGTTTTGCAAAAATCGGAAATCGCTGGTCAAATTTTAACCCTTATAACTTCCTAACAAAAAAAAATTTGGTTCCAAAATTTTGTTGATGTAAAGTAAACATATGTGAAATGTTATTTATTAAGTTTTTTGTGTGCCATATCTCTGTGATTTAAGGGCACAAAAATTCAAAGTTGGAAAATTGCGAAATTTTCAAAATTTTCACCAAATTTCCATTTTTTTCACAAATAAACGCAAGTTATTTGAATGAAATTTTACCACTAACATGAAGTACAATATGTCACGAGAAAACAATATCAGAATCACCGGGATCTATGGAAGCGTTTCAGAGTTATTACCTCATAAAGGGACAGTGGTCAGAATTGTAAAAATTGGCCCGGTCATGAACGTGCAAACCACCCTTGAGGGTTAAGGGGTTAAGGTTGGGGGTGGAGAGCTGTGTTTCTCCAGTGTTTGGTTGTTGTTGTTTTTCTCTTTGTGTTAATCTTTATAAAATTCAATAAAAAAATTTGATTTAATAGCACTTTGTCTTGGGAAGAGTTGAGAGTCTGTATGACCATCATATGACCATAGCAGGTTTTTAGCCTCTGAGATGTTCCTATTCAATAACTGTATCTTGAAAACTGAAGAATTGATACAAAAATGATTTAAAATTTGCAAAACTGGTATAGTATAGGCACACAATGTAACCCATCTTTGAACAGAGCCACCATTGAGATTTTGAGAGCCCTATACAGCAAATGATTCTAGACCTTGGCCAAAGACTAACAACTATACTGTATATGTATTTGTAAGAGAATCAACCAAAAGTGGACAAACAGAAAAATTCCCATAAATCACAATTTATATTGTTTTCATTACAATCCACTTGACTTAACCACAAACAAAAACCATGGATGCACAAATCCATGTCGATGTATAGGGGCACCATTCTTGCGTTATTTATTTTGAGGGTGCCCACCTCTGCGGTCAGTCAGTGTTTTTAGGGACATAGTAGGAATATCTCTGCCCTTACGTCCCTACAGTACCTGGATTCGCTAGTTTACACCTGCCTTCAATGAAGATATATATCTGTGTATCATGTTTTTTTTGTGGTTAAGTCAAGTGGATTTTAATTAAACTAATAAAATTGTGATTTTAGAGAATTTTTCTTTTAGTTTTAGGCTCTGGCCAAACAACCCTCACTATCAGGCAAGTTCTGGAAAGTGATAGGAAGGGCATTAATGTCTATATTGGGGTCAGTTGACAATTTTTACTGACCAAAAAAAACCCTAAAGACAAGAATTTGTACAATACATTGACCTGCAAATAATAATTTCCCATGTTCCTCCTTAATGCCACTAAAATAAATAATAATAATACTCCAAATAATGCCACTGTATATATGCCCCCTTAATGAATAATATTGCCCTATGCACCCTTGAATAAATAATAATTCCTCCTGAATTCCCCCTTGTCAAGTAATGTGCCTCCTGACAAGCTTCTTAAATTAAATATGTGCCACTGTTTTGGACTTTCTGATTGACATATGAAAGAAGGGTTAACAGGCTTAACTCCCGTAATATTAACCTAATTGTTCAAGTTCCAACTTCATTAGAACATTCTATATGTAATTATTAATAAATAGGGAATCATGTTTTTTTACATTTTATTTCACTTTGAGAGTAATATAACCTATACTCAAGAATGGCACAAACACAAAACAAAATAAAATAATAAAATAATCAGAAAACGGGGTTAATCTGCATGTTATTGGTGTTATGGAGGAGTCCATCTGCAGTACTGAAAGTGTGACACTTGGGAGAAAATTAACTTTATTTCTCCCAGGAGTGGCCGGATTTAAGTCATATAGGTATGGCCGGAGCAGCTACAGCACTGAGAGCAGCAACTGCAAGCACACCTCAGCACTGATTGACAGCTGGCTCTGCAGTGCATGAGTGTATAGGACCACCAACTTGACGCATATACATACAGACACCAGGGATTTCAATAAATAATATGCAACTTTCCAACAAAAAAGTATATCAATCAACTCAGCTCCTCTTGCTCTAGAACATCCTGCCTGCAGATCAGACCCCATTTTCAAAATGACAGGTTCTCTTTAAGCATTCTGTTTTTGTGTAGTCAATCCCTGATGCCATTCTGACAATATTATGTTTAATATTATGTTTGATGGTTGACCAAGTTCTTTTTTAGTCATGAAATTCCTTCCATGACAAGTATTAGTTTTTGTTTATTATTCTTATTCCAGTGGTGGTGAGGTAACAGTGGGGTCATTGCATGTTGTAAACGTTCTTGAAGATATGGGTTTTCAAGTTCCGTCTGACAGTTCCAAGTGTGGTAGATAATGAGACTTGTTGGGACACGGAATTCCATAGGATGAGGGATACTTGGGAGAAGTCTTAGAGGCAATTGGAGGAGGAACATACAGTATGAGTATGGAGGACAGAAGAAGGTCTTGGGAGGACTTGAGAGAACATGAGTACATGTGAGAGGATATCAGGAGATTAGTTCAGAGATAGATGGAGGGGACGGATTATGGATGGTATTGTGAGCTAATGTTAGTAGTTTCAACTGGATCTATTTGGGAATTGTAAGCCAATGAAGATATTTGTAGAGGGGAGTAGCGGAGGAGTAGCGAGGAGAGAAGTGGATTAAATGGGCTGCACAGTTAAGGATGGACTGGAAAGGTGTTAGCTGGGAGGCCACAGAGGAGTATATTGCAGCAGTAAAGGCGTGAGATGATGAGAGCATGCACTAACATTTTAGTAGATTCAAGTTTCAGGATAGGACTGAGTCATTTTTGAGTCCTACCCACATGGAGCTTTAGGAACCGTGATGAGAAGAAGGATATGGCTGATAGACACTCTGGGATTCTGGACAGCAGAAAGGTGACGTCTGGGCCAGACAGGTAAGACAGAGCCTTGAAGGACACAACAGAGAGAGTCCGGGATGAGGAGCAGGGCCGATGTTAGGGCAGGACAAAATAGGCATTTACCTTGGGCCCCCACCACCCCAAGGGTCCCTAGCCAGTGGCTAATATTGGCAGACCACATGGCCACTATGATGCTTCCTCTCCCATCATTCCACCTCTGTGTTGACGTTGTGCCAGGCTGTGGAGCTGCTAAGGAGATGCACTGCAGAGGCTGGAGCAGTGGAGGAACAGGGAGAGGTGAGTATTATATATATATATATATTTTTTAAATCAGTGAGTACGTCATGACCATAATACTGGAGGACTAAAGGTTGTGCATTATACTATAGGGGGCTGCATAATACTACTGTATATGGGGCTGGATTATACTATATGGGACTGCATTATACTATATGGGACTGCATTATACTATAAGGGTTCTGCATTATACAATATGGGGCCTGCATTATAAAATATGGGGCCTGCATTATACCATATAGGTCCCCACTTTGTCTTCAACCGGCCATGATGAGGAGATAGAATGGGAATGGGAGACTCTAATTGTGCAGTTAGTAAGGTATAAGTAGATTCAGGAGAGGACAGGGTCTTTCATGCCAAGGGAAGAGAGGATCTGTAGTAGTAAAAGGGAGTGGTCAACTGTGTCAAAGACAGAGGACAGGTCTAGAAGTAGTGTAGAGAACTGTCATATAGTTTTGGTGATAAGTCATTAGTAATATATAATATAAGGAATAACATAGTTATTTGCTTATTAATGGACTGACTCTGGGTGGACATCATGTAAATATAAACATACCGTACTTAATACCGCCATGTATTCATTTTGAGATTGTGCTCAGAATATCTTCAGTTGCTCTGTTACTCCCTTAGTTCATATGGTTAAGAGAAGAGAAAGACTCCCACAGGGGTGATAAAAATGAAGAATTGATGGCAGCTGATAAGAACTTGTCCGTGTTTTGCAGGGGACTTTCCTTGTGGTAAAATGAAAATCTTCAACTCTGACTATTCAGCTCGTCTCACCGGAGCAAAAAAAGGACGTAAGGGAGACAGCCCTTGGCAGGTCAATACGTCTAGATTTTTTTCCTATGATATACCCGTAATATTGTTGAATCTAAAGGGTTGGTCCGATATCTAAAATGTCCATACTAATTCTACATTTTTACACCCTAGAAACTTTTGTACTTAGAGTTATTATAAAACAACTTACATTTTTCCCTATTCTACTATTCTCTAAAATTGTTTTTTTTTTATGATGATAGAAACTAAGTAACTGCAGCGCCACCCCCGATGGCATCCAGTTCCAGTAGGTGATAGATTCTACATGGATGTGAGTGCAGCCCCCTGTGACGGCCCTTTTGAGACTCCTCTCACACGAGACGCCACAGGAAGTGAAGTAAAAAAAAAAAACATGAGTTAGCAGGATAGGGAGGAGAGTAGGGAATTTTATAATACAGCTAATTATAAAAGTAATTAGACTGTAAAAATAGATATTTAGAAAGGACATTTTAGATACTGGACCCACCCTTTAAGTGCCTGTGTTAATAACGTTCACTTCTCATGCTACATTGCTGTACTTTCATCTGTTTTAATGTGTTCTACAATATTAATAATCATTATGATAGAACAATATTGTGATATGTTTCTCTCAGATAACAGATACTGGCTCCCTGGAATAAATATGTGCTAATCCAGGGGTTGGGAACCTGTGGCCTGTGGTTTAAAGCCTGCATTGTCATTTTCTTTGGGCCCCAGTCAGATTCCCGGGGACCGCAGTGCTTGGGTTGCCAGTGCCAGCCACCAGTGCTATAATTCCTCCATACACTGTGAGCACTCGCACGCAGCATTTACTACTGAACGGTGAGGCGTATGCAATGAAAGATTATATCCTGATGGCGGCCAGTGCCAGCGTTAGGATGTTCTTTGTGGGCGGAGTTAGCGCGATCTGCGCTTCCGATTTCCGATCCTGTAATGATCAAGCCAGCAGTCTCAGCGTCTCCTATGTAATGTATGCACCAGATGGACTGTCTCCTTTGTGATGTACGAGGGGCGCCTGAAAACTTCGAGGCCCACCCATGAAATCTTTTTTGCATGGTCTTGTTTTGCAATGCAATATGTTATTTAGTTAGTTGAATGGTCTCATGAGCAATCTGGATTTATTTTGATTTTTTTTGTTTCCATTAAGGCATTTTAAAGTTGGGTCGCAAGGCTGAAATATGGAAATGGAGAAGTTGGCAAAGTTCACACATCGGCAGCTGCAATTCACTCCTGTGGTTTCCAACTGCTTCAGCACCCACCCTATTCCCCTGATTTGGCTCCCTCGGACTATCACCTATTCCCACAGATGAAAAAGCACGTTGGTGTAAGGTGGAATTGCAGCCATTGCAACAGCCGATGTGTGAACTTTGCCAACTTCTCCATTTCCATATTTCAGCCTTGCGACCCAACTTTAAAATGCTGTAATGGAAACAAAAAAATCTAAATAAATCCAGATTGATCATGAGACCATTCAACTAACTAAATAAAATATTGCATTGCAAAACAAGACCATGCAAAAAGATTTCATGGGTGGGCCTCGAAGTTTTCAGGGCCCCTCGTATATACACCAGCCCCGGTGTCTCCTATGTAATATATGCAACAGCCCCAGTGTCTCCTATGTAATATATGCAACAGCCCCAGTGTCTCCTATGTAATATATGCAACAGCCCCAGTGTCTCCTATGTAATATATGCAACAGCGCCAGTGTCTCCTATGTAATATATGCAACAGCCCAAGTGTCTCCTATGTAATATATGCAACAGCCCCTGTGTCTCCTATGTAATATATGCAACAGCCCCAGTGTCTCCTATGTAATATATGCAACAGCCCCAGTGTCTCCTATGTAATATGCAACAGCCCCAGTGTCTCCTATGTAATATATGCAACAGCCCCAGTGTCTGCTATGTAATATATGCAACATCCCCAGTGTCTCCTTTGTGGTGTATATACACTAGTCCAAGTGTCTCCTATGTAATATATGCAACAGCCCCAGTGTCTCCTATGTAATATATGCAACATCCCCAGTGTCTGCTATGTAATATATGCAACAGCCCCTGTGTCTCCTATGTAATATATGCAACAGCCCCACTGTCTCCTATGTAATATATGCAACAGCCCTAGTGTCTCCTATGTAATATATGCCACAGCCCCACTGTCTCCTATGTAATATATGCAACAGCCCTAGTGTCTCCTATGTAAATATATGCAACAGCCCCAGTGTCTCCTATGTAACATATGCAACAGCCCCAGTGTCTCCTATGTAATATATGCAACAGACCCAGTGTCTCCTATGTAATATATGCAACAGATCCAGTGTCTCCTATGTCATGTATATACAACAACCCCAGTGTCTTCAATGTGATATATATACACTAGACCAAGTGCCTTCCAGACGATGTATATACACCAGCCTCACTATCTCCTATGTGATGTACATATGGGTCGACCCGTCCCAGGGCTGTGGGGTACTCGGTACCGGGCCGGTGTCAGGGAGGATGTGTCGCGGCGGCGGTGACCCGGTCCGTAGCCCTGGGCGCCCAATTCAATGGTGGTTTTGGTGATATAGTTTATATGGATAGTTCGTGACGCCACCTGTGGTGTTTGGCAAGTAAGATGTTAAACCAACGCTGCATGCAGATCCACTGGGACTGATGGTGTGGTGCAGCAAAGATGGTGTAGCTCCCCACAGGTGGAGCTGTAGTCCCCGGGCAGTGTAGGTGCAATGGATGAGGAGAGGCGCAGAATGGTGGGGATGCTGGTACCCAGATGTAGCGGTGCTGAAGGCGTTAGCGACGAATGAATGGAGGACACCAGGGCTTGCAGTTTCAATGCTTTACTCACTGTTCGTGGTACACACGGGTGCCTGCCTCCGTGCCGTGTCCTCCGGGGTAGAGACTCAATCAACCTCCCGGGCAAGTCAGGACTCTCCTCTTCAACACTCCGCCAACATGTACCTTCCTGAACGACTCCGCCAATGCACCTTGTGGTGTGAAGCACTCCAGTACTTAGTTACCCTGGAATGCCTCCTTACTAGATGTTCCTAGAACTCTACTTGTATGACAGACAGTTGTAGCCTGCTCGGGGATGCTCCTGGATCCCGGCTCTCTATCCGTGTTGCTGTTGTGTCCCAAGTCTTGGATGGGAGTAGTGCATTTACAGCCAACTACTCCACCGGTGTCTGCTGCAGAACCATAAGTGTCCATACAACCTCGGGGACCGGGCCCCGGCCTTGCGCTGAGAACCTATAGGCAGGGTTCCTCTTCCAACCCACAACTCCTCTCTGTTCTCTCTACTCCTTCGTTCCGTACTTGTCTTTCTCTCTTATGGAAGCTTAGGTTGCAGTCCTACGTCTTTCTCCTTCTCTTCTCTTTCCCGTGCCAGCTGGCTCAGATCACTGAGGCAGCTGCAGCACTCCTTCCTCTATCCCTTCTTCCAGGGATCCTCACTCCTGTATGAGTGGCTTCTTTATCTGCCGCCTGCTGTCAGACTCCTCTGACTGCCTGACCTCCCGGTCTGAACTGAACTCTCTCCAAATCCCTTGCTTTCCCACTCTTTTATATCTAACTCCACCCACCTCCCAGCACATCTCATGTTACGAAGCAAGGACCCACGAAAGGTGCTCTGCTACCCTCTAAGCATGGAGCTGCAATGTGGTCCTTTGCTGAACTATCCTGTGTGTGGGTGCAGGTATTGAAGTGCGGAAAGGAGTTCCCAACTTACCAGGATGGTGGGGCACTACACCTTAGGAGAAGGTGCAGTACTTCTGTGGCGACTGAGCCTCAGGGGCGCCACACATACACCGGCCTCAGTGTCTCCTAAGTGATGTATATGTATCAGTGATTGTAGAAATGAGCACTTTGGCAAATTACATTTTGTTAAAATTTGCATTCATTCTTGAGATGTTTGCAGCTTTTGAGTTGGAGACTGAAAAACACTGCTGTCTAGTTTGTAAGCATTGAAGCTGGCTGGGATTAAGAGTAGAGTTGAGCGAAACGGGTCGAAAAAATTCAAAAGTCGCCGACTTTTGGCAAAGTCGGGTTTCATGAAACGAAACCCGACCCTAGGATGAGGTCGGCCACGAGGTCGGCGACTTACGCGCCAAAGTCGCGTTTCAAAAGTTTGTTTTGCGCTCTTTTTCAGCCAATCAGGATCCACGGACACTGTGGGCAACGTGATGACATAGGCACGGGTCACCACCATCTTTCAGAAGGGCATGCAAGTGATTGGCTTGCTTTGGTGGGCGTCACAGGGGGTATAAAAGGGCGTGCACGCCGACCGCCATCTTACTTCTGCCGATCTTAGCATAGGGAGAGGTTGCTGCTGATTCTGTAGGGAGAGCGTTAGGCAGGGAAGAAGACAGAAAAACTGCTTCTGCTGCTAGCGATTTGGCATGCACAACACACCAGTCACTGTGTGTGCAGTGCAAGGGGAGGCTATATAGTGGTGTATCAGTGGTGTTGGTTGTTGGGCTGCCTTCTAAGGCTTCCTGACAGGCTGGCATTGCTGTTTACCCACTGCTCCGCAAACTGCTTTTTTAAAAGCAATCCAATCTCCCTTATCCTCTAGTCACTTTGGTCACAGCTGCGCCATCGAGCCTGTCACATAGCGCTCAGATATTCATTGGGCCTCAAACTGCTTTTTTAAAAGCAAGCCCAATTTTTTTTTTTTGTCTTGCTGAGAAGAAAAAAAAACTGCTTCTGCTGCTGATAGCAATTTGGCCTGCACAACACACCAGTCACTGTGTGTGCAGTGCAAGGGGAGGCTATATTGTGGTGTATCAGTAGTGTTGGTTGTTGGGCTGCCTTTTAAGGCTTCCTGACAGGCTGGCATTGCTGTTTACCCACTGCTCCGCAAACTGCTTTTTTAAAAGCAATCCAATCTCCCTTATCCTCTAGTCACTTTGGTCACAGCTGTGCCATCGAGCCTGTCACATAGCGCTCAGATATTCATTGGGCCTCACACAATCCAAAAGTGTCCAGTGTCCAAAAGTGTGTGCAGAGATTCAAAATCTCACTTATCCTCTAGTCACTTAGGTCACAGCTGTGCCATCGAGCCTGTCACATAGCGCTCAGATATCAGTGGGCCTCACACAATCCAAAAGTGTCCAGTGTCCAAAAGTGTGTGCAGAGATTCAAAATCTCACTTATCCTCTAGTCACTTAGGTCACAGCTGTGCCATCGAGCCTGTCACATAGCGCTCAGATATCAGTGGGCCTCACACAATCCAAAAGTGTCCAGTGTCCAAAAGTGTGTGCAGAGATTCAAAATCTCACTTATCCTCTAGTCACTTAGGTCACAGCTGTGCCATCGAGCCTGTCACATAGCGCTCAGATATTCATTGGGCCTCACACAATCCAAAAGTGTCCAGTGTCCAAAAGTGTGTGCAGAGATTCAAAATCTCACTTATCCTCTAGTCACTTAGGTCACAGCTGTGCCATCGAGCCTGTCTCATAGTGCTCAGATATTCATTGGGCCTCACACAATCCAAAAGTGTCCAGTGTCCAAAAGTGTGTGCAGAGATTCAAAATCTCCCTTATCCTCTAGTCACTTAGGTCACAGCTGTGCCATCGAGCCTGTCACATAGCGCTCAGATATTCATTGGGCCTCACACAATCCAAAAGTGTCCAGTGTCCAAAAGTGTGTGCAGAGATTCAAAATCTCACTTATCCTCTAGTCACTTAGGTCACAGCTGTGCCATCGAGCCTGTCACATAGCGCTCAGATATCAGTGGGCCTCACACAATCCAAAAGTGTCCAGTGTCCAAAAGTGTGTGCAGAGATTCAAAATCTCACTTATCCTCTAGTCACTTAGGTCACAGCTGTGCCATCGAGCCTGTCACATAGCGCTCAGATATCAGTGGGCCTCACACAATCCAAAAGTGTCCAGTGTCCAAAAGTGTGTGCAGAGATTCAAAATCTCACTTATCCTCTAGTCACTTAGGTCACAGCTGTGCCATCGAGCCTGTCACATAGCGCTCAGATATCAGTGGGCCTCACACAATCCAAAAGTGTCCAGTGTCCAAAAGTGTGTGCAGAGATTCAAAATCTCACTTATCCTCTAGTCACTTAGGTCACAGCTGTGCCATCGAGCCTGTCACATAGCGCTCAGATATTCATTGGGCCTCACACAATCCAAAAGTGTCCAGTGTCCAAAAGTGTGTGCAGAGATTCAAAATCTCACTTATCCTCTAGTCACTTAGGTCACAGCTGTGCCATCGAGCCTGTCTCATAGTGCTCAGATATTCATTGGGCCTCACACAATCCAAAAGTGTCCAGTGTCCAAAAGTGTGTGCAGAGATTCAAAATCTCCCTTATCCTCTAGTCACTTAGGTCACAGCTGTGCCATCGAGCCTGTCACATAGCGCTCAGATATTCATTGGGCCTCACACAATCCAAAAGTGTCCAGTGTCCAAAAGTGTGTGCAGAGATTCAAAATCTCACTTATCCTCTAGTCACTTAGGTCACAGCTGTGCCATCGAGCCTGTCACATAGCGCTCAGATATCAGTGGGCCTCACACAATCCAAAAGTGTCCAGTGTCCAAAAGTGTGTGCAGAGATTCAAAATCTCACTTATCCTCTAGTCACTTAGGTCACAGCTGTGCCATCGAGCCTGTCACATAGCGCTCAGATATCAGTGGGCCTCACACAATCCAAAAGTGTCCAGTGTCCAAAAGTGTGTGCAGAGATTCAAAATCTCACTTATCCTCTAGTCACTTAGGTCACAGCTGTGCCATCGAGCCTGTCACATAGCACTCAGATATCAGTGGGCCTCACACAATCCAAAAGTGTCCAGTGTCCAAAAGTGTGTGCAGAGATTAAAATCTCCCCTGTCCTATAGACACCTTGTACCTTGTTTTACATACTATATAGTTTGTTGGATTTTGTCTACATTTCTACCAAAAATGAGGAAGGCTGGTGGAAGAGGCTGTGGAATTGGGCGGGGGTTGGCAGCTGGTAATGATGGTGTTGGTGGTGGATCTGATGGTAGTGGCAAGAGCAAAATAGGACCGAATGCAGGAGGTGTTGAGCCTGCGTCATCGTCTGGCTACATAAGGCCTCGAACGCTTAGTTTTCTAGGAGTTGGCAAACCGCTTTTAAAGCCAGAGCATCAGGAAAAAGTTTTGTCTTACATTGCTGACTCAGCCTCCAGCTCTATCGCCTCCTCTTCTTCAGTTGTAAAAAGTAAAAGCACTGAGTCGTCATTGGAGGCTCATGTTCATGAACCACACCTTTCCTTGTGTCCTTCACCCCAACCAAGACTGAAGGATGACGCAGGCCATACTACTGATTACTCCATGGAGCTGTTTTCACATACCATGCCTGGATTATCAAGTGAAATGGTGAATTACCCAGGCCAAGATGAATCTGACATGGAGTGCACTGATGCACAGCCGCTGATGGATGATTCTGCTGGTACATTCACTCAGAGCACTACATTGTCCTCGCAGTGTACAGAGCCAGATTCTGACCCTGATGAGACTCAGGTGCCCCTTCCCGCACACTATACCACCATACACGGTGACACAGAGGAAGGTGCACATGACATAGAAGAGGAGGTGATGGATGACCCAGTTGTTGACCCAGATTGGCATCCATTGGGGGAAGAGGGTGCTGCTTCCAATAGCTCAGATGAGGAGCATCCACAGCAGACATCGACATCGCAACAGCTGTTATCTGGCAGGCCCGGAGCACTCCAAAGACAGGTTCCAAACATCAAAAGAGTTGCTGGACAGCTTGTCCAGAGGGTCAAAAGATCACAGCGTGCTAGGCCGCAAAATGTCTGCCAAAGTAGGAAGAGTGCAGTGTGGCACTTTTTTGAACAAAATCCTCATGATCAGGCCAAGGTTATCTGTAAGAAGTGCGCAAAGACCTTTAGCCGAGGGAAAAATCTGAAAAATTTGAATACCAGTTGCATGCTTAGACATTTAACCAGCATGCACTTGCAAGCGTGGACACAACACCAAACCTCAAGTGCCACATGTGCAACTGATCACAACGAAGGTAGTCAGCAACGCTACATTGTTTCCCCCACTGTAAGCCCACCGGTTAGCACAGCAGCAAATGTTGAGGTGTCGTTGCAAGACCACAGCAGTCAGGGAATCCCACTGTTATATCAACGAAAGACTGATTCTAGGCCATCAGAAAGAACACCAACTCCATCACCATCATCAACCCTCTCTCAGTCCGCCCTGTCCACCGCTACTTCCACCATATGCAGCTCTCAAGTCCAGCTCACCCTCCCAGACACTATGAGTAGGTCAAGAAAGTACTCAGTCTCTCATCCGCATACACTGGGTTTGAACGCCCACATTGCCAAACTAATCTCGTTTGAGATGATGCCCTTTCGGTTGGTGGAAAGCACAGCTTTCCGCGAACTCATGGCCTATGCAGTACCACGCTATGACCTACCCAGTCGCCACTTCTTCTCTCGCAAAGCCATCCCAGCCCTCCACCATCATGTGAAAGACCGCATTGTCCATGCACTCAAGCAGTCAGTGAGCGGAAAGGTGCACCTCACTACTGATGCATGGTCCAGTCGGCATGGCCAGGGCCGTTACGTGTCCATCACTGCGCACTGGGTTAATGTGGTGGATGCAGGGTCCACAGGGGACAGCGGTGGTGGGACAGTGCTGCCTAGCCCACGGTATAGGAAACAGTTGGCTGTAGGCGTTCCACCCTCCTCCTCCTCCTCCTCCAGAAGCGAAAGCTCGTCCACAGAGCGCAGTCGTACGAGCACTCCATCTGCAGCTGCCACTGTTGCACACGATGTGTCCCCCTATCGAGCAGCTAGTGGAAAGCGTCAGCAGGCTGTGTTGCAGATGATGTGTTTGGGCGACAGACATACCGCCGAGGTGCTGGCCGAGTACTTGAAGCGACAAACTGAGTCATGGCTGGGCAGTGTACATCTTGAGGCAGGCAAGGTAGTTAGTGATAACGGCCGTAATTTTGTGGCAGCCATAGCCCTTTCAAAACTCAGCCACATACCTTGCTTGGCTCACACCTTGAACCTGGTGGTGCAGTGCTTCCTCAAAAATTATCCGGAGTTAACAGCCCTGCTCCAGAAGGTGCGAAGACTGTGCGCGCACATCCGCCGGTCGCCTGTACACTCCGTTCGTATGCAGAAGCTGCAGCGATTGCTCCACCTTCCCAACCACTGCCTCATTATCGACATTGCAACAAGGTGGAACTCCACCCTGCACATGGTGGAGCGGCTGTGCGAGCAGAGGCAGGCCATAATGCATTTGTGGGAGGATACACGGCCAGGCACTTTGAGAGCAGACATGGAGTTGACAGGTGTGCAGTGGTCGAAGCTGAAAGACCTCTGTAAAGTCCTTCAGTGTTTTGAGGAATGCACACGGCTGGTAAGCGCAGACGACGCCATCCTAAGCATGAGCATCCCACTTATGCGTCTGCTCATGCAAACTTTGACGCACCTTAAGGAGCAGGCGTCTGCAGCCAATGTTGATGAGGAGGAAGAGGAGGAGGGAATCCTTGATGACATTCAGCCATTGTCTGCTCAGGGACCTCTCCTGGACGAGGTGGAGGAAGAAGAGGAGGAGGAGGATGATGATGGGGATGATTACTTAGGGGAGGAGGATGCATCTCGTGGGGCAAGTGAAAATGTTGGCGTGGCAAGGTCTGGTACAGGGTTTGTGCGTGACTGGAGGGATGTGGATTTGCCAGAAAGTGCTCCTCCAACCAGCACTCGCAGTGCATCATTGACACCGGGAACATTGGCCCACATGTCAGATTATGCCTTGCAGATCCTAAAAAGGGACCCCCGCATTGCCAAAATGATGAACGATGATGACTACTGGTTGGCCAGCATCCTGGATCCATGCTATAAAGGCAAATTACAAAACATCATGCCACAGGAGAACCTTGACCTAATATTGGCTAATAAACAAGCAACTCTGGTAAATCGGTTGCTTGAGGCATTCCCCGCACACAGCAGCGGTGATGGTTCTCACACGAGCCGTACGGGCCGGGGGCAGCTTGGCAGGGGTGTTCGTGGTGCACACAGCAGAAGTGGCGTTGGAGACAGGGGTTTCATGACAATGTTGTGGACTGATTTTTCAAATACCGCTCACACAACTGGTAATACTGCATCGATGGAAAGTGACAGGAGACAGCAGTTGTCAACCATGGTTACAAACTACTTTTCCTCCCATATCGATGTTCTCCCACACAGGTCATTCCCCTTTGACTACTGGGCCGCTAAACTGGACACCTGGCCTGAATTGGCCCAATATGCCTTACAGGAGCTCGCTTGCCCAGCTGCAAGTGTGCTATCGGAAAGAGTCTTCAGTGCAGCTGGATCAATCCTGACAGAAAAAAGGACCCGTCTGTCAACCCAAAATGTGGATGATCTAACCTTCATTAAAATGAACCATGCATGGGTTTCCAAGGATTTTGGCCCACCTTCCCCTGATGACACATAGGGTGACAGAAAAATGGCTTGCTTTGGTCCACCTCTTCCTGGGACTTCACCTATTTCGCCTTTTGCATCAGCTGAATGTCCAACATCAACATATGCCACTTTCTAAAACTCCCTAACTGTGCTGCCTCCCCCCCCATGGCCGGTGTCACCACCTAGCGCACAACACCGTGCGAGTGCCGTTGCCCTGGACAGGTGGGTAGGCCGACTCTTGGGCGCGGGCACTGGCACAGGGTCCCTCATAGTGCAATCAAGTGTCTCTGACGGTGGTGGTGCACACCCGCCGTCAGACACACCGCTGTACTATGAGGGGCCCAGTGCCAGTACCGATGCCCACGAGTGGGCCCCCCTTGCTTGGGCAGGGCCCCAGCATTTGCAATCTTTACCTCTCCCTGCTCCTCCGCTGTGTAATCTGGGCCGTCAAATCCATACTGTGCCTGACACCGTCTGAGCCTGCCTCCTGAGACATATATTTTGAATGTGTACGCTATCCATACATGTTATCCGGGGATACGGTACCCTTTCTAACCTTTGTGCAATCACGTGCAATCCATACTGGGCCTAACACCGTCTGAGCCTGCCTCCTGAGACATATATTTTGAATGTGTACGCTATCCATACATGTTATCCGGGGATACGGTACCCTTTCTAACCTTTGTGCAATCACGTGCAATCCATACTGGGCCTAACACCGTCTGAGCCTGCCTCCTGAGACATATATTTTGAATGTGTACGCTATCCATACATGTTATCCGGGGATACGGTACCCTTTCTAACCTTTGTGCAATCACGTGCAATCCATACTGGGCCTAACACCGTCTGAGCCTGCCTCCTGAGACATATATTTTGAATGTGTACGCTATCCATACATGTTATCCGGGGATACGGTACCCTTTCTAACCTTTGTGCAATCACGTGCAATCCATACTGGGCCTAACACCGTCTGAGCCTGCCTCCTGAGACATATATTTTGAATGTGTACGCTATCCATACATGTTATCCGGGGATACGGTACCCTTTCTAACCTTTGTGCAATCACGTGCAATCCATACTGGGCCTAACACCGTCTGAGCCTGCCTCCTGAGACATATATTTTGAATGTGTACGCTATCCATACATGTTATCCGGGGATACGGTACCCTTTCTAACCTTTGTGCAATCACGTGCAATCCATACTGGGCCTAACACCGTCTGAGCCTGCCTCCTGAGACATATATTTTGAATGTGTACGCTATCCATACATGTTATCTGGGGATACGGTACCCTTTCTAACCTTTGTGCAATCACGTGCAATCCATACTGGGCCTAACACCGTCTGAGCCCGCCTCCTGAGACATATATTTTGAATGTGTACGCTATCCATACATGTTATCCGGGGATACGGTACCCTTTCTAACCTTTGTGCAATCACGTGCAATCCATACTGGGCCTAACACCATCTGAGCCTGCCTCCTGAGACATATATTTTGAATGTGTACGCTATCCATACATGTTATCCGGGGATACGGTACCCTTTCTAACCTTTGTGCAATCACGTGCAATCCATACTGGGCCTAACACCGTCTGAGCCTGCCTCCTGAGACATATATTTTGAATGTGTACGCTATCCATACATGTTATCCGGGGATACGGTACCCTTTCTAACCTTTGTGCAATCACGTGCAATCCATACTGGGCCTAACACCGTCTGAGCCTGCCTCCTGAGACATATATTTTGAATGTGTACGCTATCCATACATGTTATCCGGGGATACGGTACCCTTTCTAACCTTTGTGCAATCACGTGCAATCCATACTTGGCCTAACACCATCTGAGCCTGCCTCCTGAGACATATATTTTGAATGTGTACGCTATCCATACATGTTATCCGGGGATACGGTACCCTTTCTAACCTTTGTGCAATCACGTGCAATCCATACTGGGCCTAACACCGTCTGAGCCTGCCTCCTGAGACATATATTTTGAATGTGTACGCTATCCATACATGTTATCTGGGGATACGGTACCCTTTCTAACCTTTGTGCAATCACGTGTAATCCATACTGGGCGTGAGAACGGCTGGCGAGCTGTTAAGCAAGCTACAGCACCTGTGGTTTGCACACGTAAGTTTTTCATTTTTTCAGGAATGACGGTTAGGCCTAATTCCGGAACTGCAGTTGACCTGCACTTACTGGGAAATCATTGTTCGCGGGTAATAATTGTAATCAGTGATCCCCATCACTAACGTTGTTCAGCGGGTTATCTGCACCTGTAAGCGACAAACGCTGGCCTTTTCAGTGTAGCGCACATGCAGCCACGGACATGTAAGGGCATGACACACCAGTTATTGGCCAATCTCATGTTCCAGAGCCTCACGTGTCCCTCTAGTAAGCCGGACTTGGACCGCGGGGCATGACGGAGTCTCGTTCGTTAACAGAATTAAGCTTGCAATGTGTGCATCTGTTCTGTAGCTGGCATGGTTGAGGTTTCCCAGGTGGAGTCGAATTTAACCGTAGGCTCCACTCCTGGTGGTGCCCTTCTGGACATTCCTTTAAGGTTCAGCTTTGCAACCATACTGCCCACGTAAAACAAACAATTTGCCTTCATGAACGCTGTTTGGAGGGTCATGACTCGTGGGAATAACGCCGCCCAATCAGTTAACCTGCTAGAGAGATCCTTCGTTGCTCCCAAGCATGACATCACACTCCCTAGGAGGAAGGTAATGCCACTGTGGCGACCGTACTCCTGGGGGCGACACAAGTGCACTGATGCCCAGCCACTGCTCGATGAATCTGCTGGTACATTCCCCTCGCACGCTACACGGCCTGAATCTGACCCTGATGAAACTCAGGTTACCCTTCCCATATACAGTTCCATCTTACACGGTGACAAAGAGGAAGCTGCAGATGAAAGTGCAGGTTCGGCCCACCCGCCATCAGACACACCACCGTACTATCAGGGGCCCTGTGCCAGTGCCGTCGCCAACGAGTGGGCCCCCCCTGCTTGCTCAGGATCACAGCACTTGCAAGGTTGAAATACTGTGCAGTGAGATGGAAGATGGGGACGACGAGGAGTCCAGACTAGTACAGGGATTCCCTAGCGAGGAGACTTATTTGATTGTTTTCAATGTTGGGACAGCAATTTTTGGGGAGCACGTTACTCTGGAGAATGATAGATGGGGCCCACCATACACTGGAACATTCCAAAGGTGGACATCAGACACTGGAGCAGAATTTACAGGGCCCATTATACACTAGATCATTAGAAATGGGGTCCATTATGTTTGGAGCATTATTTGGGCCCATAAGACAGTGGAGCTTCATCCATGGGGACCAACATATACTGTAGCATTATGTGGAGCTCATCATATACTGTTTCAAACATTATATGGGACCAATGATTCTGTATGGAGAAATAGATGGGCCTCGTCATGAGATGTAAAAAGTGAAGTATTTTTCATTGTACTATACCGCTATTTCTCTGCCGTATCGGAGCATGATGAGTTTTGGTATGTGTTAAAGGGGCGCTCTTTCGCCCAGGGCACATGAAAACCTGGAGCCAGCCCCCCCCCCACAACTTTAGCCAAATAACCCCTATTTTTCAGTGCGTAACTTGTATTATGAAGTTAATTAAGGTTGACAAGCTTAAGTAAGAAGAATTGATGCTTTTGGCATTCAAATGGGCACTGTAGGTGTGTTTCCTGTCCTCCTCTCACTGCCGAATTTTATTCCCCATTGACTTACATTGGGTTTCGTGTTTCGGGACGACCCCGACTTTTCCCTATAATCGGACGATCTTGCTCGACCCGACTTTTGGAAAAGTCGGGTTTCACGAAACGAAACGCGACCCTAAAAAACCAAAAGTCGCTCAACTCTACTTGTAAGCACTGTGCATGTCTGGTGACTAGCAGCAGGGGCCATCAGCCGTTTATAATTTGCTTGTAGCACTCTTTCCTAGACAAAAAGTAGATTAGGGCTTTCCCCTATGTAGAGATGGATGATCCAAAATTCCAAGAAACCCACTTGGATAAAGCATGCATAAAAATGTAGTGGACAGCGTCTAGCAGGTGATGAAACTTCAAAACATTTTTATTCTGTCATATACAGGATCCAACGTTTCAACCTGCTTGAAAAAGAAGTGTGACAGGTCAAAACGTTGCATCCTGTATATGGCAGAATAAAGATGTTTTAGGCTGTGTGCCCACGTTGCGTTTTTTAAGCGTTTCCGCAGCGCTTTTAGACAAGCGTTTCTGCTGCGGAAACGCTTAAGAAAAGCATCTAATGTAATAGAATGGAAAACGCACATGTTGTGCTAATGGTGCGTTTTTTTCTGCTGCGGAAACGCTTAGCGGAAAAAAACGCAGCATCTTCATTAATTGTGCGGAATCGCATTCAATTCCGCATACATACACTGTAATTGCAAAAATGCATAGGAAAACGCATGTCAAAACGCTTGACAATCCCGTCAAAAATGCGTGTTAAAAAAGCACATGCGTTTTCCCTGGCAAGGGCATGTGTTTCTGCTCAGGAAAAAAACGCTTGAAAAATGCTACGTGGGCACATAGCCTTAAAGTATTGTCACCTGCTGGACGTTGTCTAAGAGAATCTGTCACCCCATTTTTGGCCTATAAGATGCGGCCACCGCCATCAGGGGCTTATCTACAGCATCCTGTAATGCTGTAGATAAGCCCCCGATGTAACTTGAAAGATAAGAGAAACAAGTTAGATTATACTCACCCAGGGATCCGGTCCGATGGGTGTCGCCGTCTGGTCCGGCGCCTCCCATCTTCATCCGATGACGTCCTCCTTCTTACTTCTGCTACGGCTCCTGCGCAGGCGTACTTCCTCTGCCCTGTTGAGGGCAGAGTAAAGTACTGCAGTGCGCAGGCGCCGGACCTCTCTGACCTTTCCCGGCATTACGTTACAGAATGCTGTAGATAAGCCCTTGATGGCGGTGGGCCGGTGGCCGCAACTTATAGGCCCAAAATGGGGTGACAGATTCCCTTTAAGCAGCAGTGGTCAGTCTCCAAGGCAACAAAATGTAAACAAAAGAAAAAAGTATTAATGTTTCGAAAACAGTTGCAAATTTTAATGAGCAGTAAATTGCTTGCATTTATTATTTGACACCTCAACATACTAATAACAAAAGACCAATTATTCCTCTTGTGTTTGCAGGCACTCCTACTTTATGAGAAGAAGTTTCACTGTGGTGGAGTTCTGATTCACCCATCATGGGTTCTAACGGCAGCCCATTGTTTCAAACAGCCTGGAAAGTACTTTATCCGGCTCGGTAGGTACCTGTTGATGTATGTATTGTTTTATCTACAAGAAATACACGATTTTTACCATCCAGGCTTTCAAAATCCTAAACAAGGCTTTCCAAAATGTATGTCAATGGTCAACATCTTCTTAAGATAATTGTGTAATTATACATAGACAATATTACACCCTGGACCAAATATTCCCAGGTCTTGGTTGAGCAGTCAGCAGTCAGTATTTACAAAAGCATATCAGATTGCATAGTATTTTCAAGTTGGTCAAAAAGCCTCTGCAAGAAAAAATAAGGGGTTGATTCATCAAAGCTTTTATGCTAGAAAAATGTTGCAACTTTTGTACCAGTTTGAAGCAGCTCTGCTAAAATAGAAGGAGCTGGGGTGGGATGGGGCATTGCTACACCTGTCCATCAAATTCATTACAAGTGCTGGTATTTCATTCCTTCAGAATTGTTACTCCAGTCACTGACAGAAGTAGCATTTCTTGCAAGAAGCACACCACTGAGAAGATGCACCAAATTCTAGTGACAGGTGCCTCTTAATGAATTTGGCACATTGTACTCCAGTGAGATCTTGCAGCCTCAATCTTAAAGGGAACCTGTCACGTGAAAAAAACGCTATTACACTGTAGATATGGAGTTAACCTTCAGGTTGATAGCCTTCCGAACCTACCCGGTCCACACATTTAGAGCCCCGCTGCTGGGTGGACATGTACTTTATTCCTCCCAAAACATTCGGGTTTCAGTCATGGAGAAGACGGCATGGTTTTAGTCACTGCTCTGTGTATAGAGTGGCGGCTACAACCGTGCCCCAGGCTCTGACTGATAGCAGCTCAGCATTAGGGACGGCTGTCAGTCAGTGCAGTGGGTGCGGTTACAGCCGCCGCTCTCTATACACAGAGCGGTGACTGAACCCGCGCCAACTCCGCCTCCATGACTGAACCCCAAGTGAAGATACTTTGCTCCCAGCAGCAGGAGTCTAAGTGCTGGCGCAGGGCAAGAGACTGTAACTGCTTCCTGCTCCACCCTGTTGACTGGAAGCGAGCTACTACACGGAGGGTATAAATGAGTTTCCTCCCTGTAGTGGAAATGAGGCATCCAGGCAGAATTTTAATGCTATTTACTTGCAGGATAACCCTATACTTGCAGGTAACAAGCATTATTGTATGTGATAGGTTCTCTTTAAAAAAAAATGTTTTATTAGTAGTGGTTACATTGAAAAGATTAGGATAAAGAAACCGTTTTGATTTTAATGGTCACTGTTGTTTTGTACTATTCTCTTTGTGTTTGTCTCCAAATATGAGCCACTTACTGTCTGACTCCTCCTAAACTGATCATTTTCAAAAACTGCTAAAATCTGCCTTTAGAGATGAGACAGACTTTGACCTTAATGACCAATCAGGTTACATGTTGGCCAGCGAGACACATAGCTACAGCATTGCTGCTTTCTATGAAGTGTTTTATGTCTCCTCAATGCTTGATTCACAGATACAATGCTCAGTACTGCTGTATAATGTACTGCATGTTGCAGTGTCTTGGGATGTGCTGCAGAGAGATAAGGGAGCAGGATCATATCTTCACTTTGTGAAGTGTGTAGAAAAACATCATGCATTAGAAGTGTTTGTTCAACAGCTCAGAGAAAACTGAAAATAAGAGATACCTTAGATCCTGCATAAGGAAAAGCTGATGAAAAATGCAAGATACAAGTCATATAATGGCCAGAAATAATATTATTCCTCATGTACACGCTTGGCAGCTTTTTCTATAAAATGACCTGATTAACCTGGCCATAGACATGAGGCTTACATCAGTTACATGGTTATCCAGCTGTACCTTGTAGCAATCAAACATTTACTAACACACATATTCAGAAACAGCAGATGCAGTAGGGAGAAATGAAAAAAAATAATTTTCTAAGGGTATGTGCACACGCTGCGGATTCACCAGCGGATTTTTCCGTGTGGTTCCGCAGGTAAAACCGCAAGTAATTTGACCTGCGGTTTTACCTGCAGATTGGCCAGTGGTTTTCCCCTGTGGTTTGACACCTGGACAATGGAATAGGTGGCAAACCGCAGTGGAATCCGCAGAAAGAATTGACATGTCAATACTTTCTACGGATTTAAAACCACAGCTTTTCCGCAGTGATAAAACCGCAGCATGTGCACTGCGGATTGTAAATCACATAGACTTACATGGTACTGTACACTGTCTGCGGAACTGCTGCGGATCCGCAGAGGCCAAATCTGCTGCGGATCCGCAGCAAAAACCGCAGCGTGTGCACATACCCTAACAATAATTGAGTTATTAATCAGCAAAATATATCACAACAGGTCTAAATTTCATACTTATTTTATTGGTAATTTGCATGAAAAAATATGTCAAGTCAATAGCTATTTATCATGTCTTGAACAGTCTTACAGGAAAGGTTATAGCAGGTAAGACCTTTCATTCACATATATCCCTTTGATCATATTGCTTTACAGGTGAATATGATCGCCGGACCCTGGAAGACACCGAGCAGCAAATGTTTGTCACTAAAATCATCACGCACCCTAATTTCAAAGCTGAGACTGTAGATAATGATATTGCTCTACTACGTCTAAGCCAGCCAGCCGTCTATAGCAAATATGTGTTGCCCATTTGTTTACCTAGTTACAGACTGGTCAATACAATACTGACCCTTGAAGGAAGAGAGACCATAGTGACTGGCTGGGGCAATCAGGATGAAGCACATCGTAACCGATCTAACATTCTAAGCTACATACAGATTCCTATAGTACCCAACGAAAACTGTTCTACGGTCATGCAGAACCGCGTAACTGGTAATATGTTGTGTGCTGGAAAGTTGGGGGACAATCAAGATGCATGTTCCGGAGACAGTGGGGGGCCCATGGTCACCTACTTTGGAGACACCTGGTTTCTGATAGGGTTGGTGAGCTGGGGAGAGGGATGTGGTAGGCTGCATAATTTTGGAATATATACGAAGGTTAATAATTATCTTCCATGGATACAACAGCAACTGACAAAATATGAAGTGGATGAGAAAAAGATGAAGTCACGTGCAGCCAAGTCACATAACTAAAGATTCCCTGTAATCATAATCAGTAAATATCAGCAAATTAAGGTTATTACATCCACCGTCTAGGCAAAACATTTTAATAAAATAGATAATTATAACAAATGTGGTTTCGAATGTTTTGAGTTTTTTTAAGAAGAACCATGTAGCGAAATACCAAATTCTGAATTATTTGTGAAGAGATTTAAAGTGATTATTTGCTTTTATAATGTCACCATAGTTTAGAAAAATTCCCTCTGTATATTCAAGTGATAATGTTATTAAAGCTTATAACAAGGAGAATGACAAGCGGGCAGAAGATCGATAGTCAGAAGAGACAGTCACCAAAGCAGATTCAGTCAGTAAAGATTAAGAAACTGTGTTCATGTATGCACACTACTTCAATACAATAATGGCACTCGAAGACCTTGAAATATTACTGAAACACAGCGGTAATGTTCAGATTCCTTGACTTGCTTTCACATGGGGAAATGGATGGTGCATTACATGGTGTCCATTGAAATACTGCAAGCTGTTTGTATAATCCATGAAAATGTCAGGTTCTCCTGAGAAGCGGATACTGTTTGTAGTTGCTTATTATAATAACATATATGAAAAAAGCATTTCTTTCTAAACTAGGCAAATGCATAATACAATGCAAACATAACTAAAATTATGCATTTTATTAGCAGCCAAATAAATACTACGCTACAGTCAGAAGAAAGTAAATGACTGACTGTCAGAACTGTATAGACTTTAAATGGACTTGTATGCTCAACAAACTTATACATAAATCAACAGTACAGACAAATATAAGAAACTTTGTAATATATCTTCTTATTTATTTTTTTACTCACTTATATAGCACCATTAATTCCGCAGCGCTTACCAGACATTATCTGGGGCTCACAATCTACATTCCCTATCAGTATGTCTTTGGAGTGTAGGAGCAAACCAGAGAACCTGGTGGAAACCCACGCAAACACGGGGAGAACATACAAACTCCTTACAGTTGTTGTCATAGGTGGAATTTGAACCCCGAGTCCCAGCACTGCAAAACAACAGTTCTAACCATTATATCTTTTCTTCTTATAAGACACTTCTTCACGTCTTCCTCGCTGTTACAAGTCAATAAACTAAAATATTTATCCTTTTTCTTTTCTCTTTTTAAATCATAATGACAACCCAAAATATCCAAATGACCCTGATCAAAAGTTTACATATCCTGGTGATTTTGGCGTGATAACATGCACAGAAGTTGACACAAATGGGTTTGAATGGCTACTAAAGGTAACATCCCCACCTGTGACCTGTTTGCTTTTAATTGGTGTTTGTGCATAAAGATGAGTGAGTTTCTGGGATCCAGACAGAATCTTGCATCTTTCATCCAGCCACTGATGTTTCTGGATTCTGAGTCATAGGGAAAGCAAAAGACTTGTCAACAGATCTACAGGAAAAGGTAGTTGATCTGTATAAAACAGGAAAGGGATACAAAAAGATTTCCAAGGAATTGATACTGCCAGTCAGCAGCGTTCAAATTGTGATTAATAAATGGAAAATCAGGGGCTCTGTAAAAACAAAACCACGGTCAGGTAGACCAACAAAAATTTCGCCCACAACTGCCAGGAAAATTGTTCGGGATGCAAAGAAAAACCCACATATAACATCAGCTGAAATACTGGACTCTCTGAAAACTAGTGATGTGGCTGCTTCAAGATGCACAATAAGGAGGCACCTAAAGAAAAATGGGCTGCATGGTCGAGTCTCCAGAAGAAAGCCATTACTGCACAAATGCCACAAAGTATCTTGCCTACAATAAGCAAAACAGCACAGAGACAAGCCTCAAAACTTCTGGAACAAGGTAATTTGGAGTGATGAGACCAAAATTTAACTTTTTGGCCACAATCATAAACATTACATATGGAGAGAGGTCAACAAGGCCTATGATGAAAGGAACACCATTCCTACTGTAAAGTATGGAGGTGGATCGCTGATGTTTTAGGGATATGTGAGCTACAAAGGCACAGGAAACTTTGTCAAAGTTGAAGGAAAGATGAATGCAGCACGTTATCAGCAAATACTGGAGGCAAATTTGCAATCATCAGCACGGAAGCTGTGCATGGGACGTACTTGGACGTTCCAACATGACAACGATCCAAAACACAAGGCTAAGTTGACCTGTCATTGGCTACAGCAGAACAAAGGGAAGTTTCGGAAGTGGTCATCTCAGTATCCTGACACTAATATTATTGAGCCACTCTGGGGAGATCTCAAGCGCGTAGTTCATGCTAGGCAGTCCACAAATTTACAGGAACTGGAGGCTTTTTCCCAAGAAGAGTGGGCAGCTTCACCATCTGAGAAAATAAGGAACCTCATCCACAACTACCACAAAAGACTAAAAGCTGTCATTGATGTTAGAGGGGGCAATACATGGTATTAAGAAATGGGGTATGTAAACTTTTGATCAGGGTCATTTGGATGTTTTGAGTTGTCATTATAATTTAAAAAGAGAAAACACAGTAGTTTGACTGTAAATGGCTTCATCCAACCACTAACCATGAGTGGAGACAAAGTTTTGGTGTTATCATTCATATTCTCTGAAAAAAGGCCAAGAAAGCAAAAATTCTGTCTGGGTATGTAAAGTTTTAAGCACAACTGTATATATACCGTACTGCTCAAACAAATAAAGGGAACATTAAAATACCACATCCTAGATATCTTTGAATTAAATATTCCAGTTTCAAATCTTGATGCTCAATAGCGTGTGTGGCCTCCACGTGACTGTATGACCTCCCTACAACGCCTGTGCATGCTCCTGATGAGGTGGCGGTTGTTCTCCTGAGATATTTCCTCCCAGACCTGGACTAAAGCATCAGTCAACTCCTGCACAGTCTGTGGTGCTGTCATGCCCGCCATGTCTGATATGCCGCATGACCCCTGGAGCACTGTGCAAACGCACTTCACTGTTATATCTGTCATGTCCGACTCCTGGAGCTGTGTGCACACGCACCTCATGACTATTATGCTGCATGATCCCTGGAGCAGTGTGCGCGTGCACCTCATGACTGTTGTGCTGCGTCACTCCTGGAGCAGTGTGCATGCGCACCTCACCTCATGGCTGCATGCCGTGGCTGTGTGCGCGCCCGTCTCTGCTCTGCCTGCTGTGATCGTCACTATGGTCCAGCAGAATCTGATCCAGCAATCCTTCCTATGGTTCTGGAGTCCCATGTGACCCTCTCTATGTCCAGCAGTATCTGATCCAGCAATCCTCTCTATGGTCCTTGAGACCCTGATCATGTGACCCTCTCTATGTCCAGCAGTATCTGATCCAGCAATCCCCTCTATGGTCCTGGAGGCCCTGATCATGTGACCCTCTCTATGGTCCAGCAGAATCTGATCTAGCTAGCCTCTCTATGTTCCTGGAGGATCTGAACCGGAAGTCCTCTCCTGGTTCTGACCCGGAAGTGCAGGTGCTAATGCCCTATATCAGACCGCCCCTTCCTATGGTCGGGGCCTGAGTATCGTGTTGCTTCCCTGCTAGGATGCCTGGTCCTGCTGAGTTGCTCCTTGTATTCTGTGCCCCTGCACTCTGCCCTGTTGTGCGTCCCTGCACACGCTCTGTGCTTGTATTCTGCCTCTTGTCCCATGCCATGTTTTGTGTTGTCTTTTGTGCCATGTCTTGTCCTTGCTATGCTTTACCTTGTAGTACTTCCTATGTTCTCTGCTTTTGCTTGTTTCTCCATGTCTTGCCTTTGCCATTCTTAGCCTTGTAGTACTTCTCTCGTTCCCTGTCTTTGCCTGGTTTTCCTGACTCTGTCCTGTGGTGCTCTCTAGCACATTTTCTGGCTAGTCTCAAGGTTCTCCCTTGACCCCACTCTGGGCTTCAGCCTACGCTCCACTGCTAGCCCTATACTCTCTCTGACCCGGCTCTGTGTTCCTGCCTACGCTCCGCTTCCAGTCCTGTACTTGCCTAGCCTTGCCTTGTTTCTCCGTGTGCCCTTTGCATGCGCCTGGCCTTCAGTAGCTGCCTGTTTGTGCCTAAGCCATGCCCGCCTTAGCCATGCCCGCCTGATTGTGCCGCAGCCATGCTTGTCGGTCAGTGACAGCTGTCGCCTGTTATGCCTCAGTCGTGGTCGCCTCAGTCTTGCCCGCCTGTCTGTGCCTCAGCCCGACCAGCTAGCCAGTGCCTCAGTCATGTTTTCCGTGCTCTCTTGCACTCACGCTGTTTCTCGCACTGTGCGTTTTCGTGCTACTCTAGCACAAGTCTTTTGCCATCCTTGCTCTGTCCTGAACCTTGGTTCTCTGTCTTGTCCTGTACTATGACCTAGTTTCTGTACCCGGTTCTGGGCTCTAGCATACGCTCCGCTTCTCTTTCCTGTACCCGACTCTGTGCTACTGCCTACGTTCCTCTCTTTGCCTTGAACCCTAACCCTGGTGTGCCTCCTAGCACGCGCAGGCCCTTGCCTTAGCCTGAACCCTGGTGTGTCTCCCAGCACGCACAGGTGGGTTGCCCTCCCAGGGCTGTGGGGTACTCGGTACCGCGCCAGTATCTGCGGGATGTGTCACAGCGGCGGGGACACGGTCCGTGGCCCTGGGCGCCCAAGTAATGGGGGAATGTAATGGTTTGTGACGCCACCTGTGGTGTTCGGCAAGGGAGGTGTTAAGCCGACGCTGCATGCAGATCCGCTGGGACTGATGCTATGGTGCAGCAAAGATGTAAAAGCTCCCCACAGGTGAAGCTGTAGTCCCAGGGCAGTGTAGATGTAATTGGCACGGGGATGTAGCGGTGCCGGAAGGGTAGGAAGCAGACAAGACACAGCGGGGTGCAGTTTCTGTACCTTTACTTGACAAATGCAGTCCAGGGTCCTGATTACAGATGGTACCAGAGCAGGCTAGCCTGGAAGCAGCTCAGAGATTCTCTCTCAGCAGATGGGCTGTGCAGTCTCCTTCCTAGCGCTTATTTGAGTGAAGTACTCCTAGTACTGAGTTACACTGAAGTTCCTCTCAATTCTCTTCTATTCTCACTCCTCGTATGGCAGACAACTGTAGCCGCTATTCTTCTCTTGGCTCACTCCGTGCTGTTGTGCCTCCGAGTCTTAGATGGAGTAGTGCATTTACAGCCTCCTACTCCTCTGGTGTCTGTTGCAGGACCATTAGTATCCATACAACCGTGGAGACCAGGCTCCAGTTCATGCGCTCTCTCTGGAGATGAGCCTTTCCTCTCTGCTCGATCTCCGTGCTTCTCCCACACGTCTGCACACTTCACCCTCCTCACACTCACTGACCACTCCTTCCTCTTGGCCCTCAGAGAGCACTCCTCCCCTTAATTCCAGTTCAGAGTCCCCCCTGCTGGCCTGGAGTGGAACTGTCGCATGTATTGGTTAACTGCGAGAGAGACCCTTCATTGCCTCCAAGCCTGGCATTACCCTCCCTGGAGTAAGGCAAAGCCACTGTGGTGGCCATACTCCTGGGGGCGCCACATTCCCCCCTAGTGCAAGTCAGCACTCCTGGGCTGAGCAAAACATATATTACAGTTAAACAATGTAAACAATTATAATTGTACAAGATTTGAAAAATGAAAAATGTACAAAAACCACAAGCTCCAAAAACAGTTCTGTGATAAGTCCAAGCATCAATGTCCATGCTCCATTCCTGGGCAAATGGTGAACTAATTACAAAGAAAGTTTTTGACCACACACAAGTCCTGTGGTTCAGTGTCAATGAAAACAAGGTAAAACTGGAAAATTTTAAAGGAAACTCTTACAGGTTACCGGTAGGCACAAAGCTTGAGAACAGTTAAATATATACATTCATTTTAGCAGTCATATTACTTTATATGCGGAATCTAATGGGTGGAATGCCTTGGGTTATATGAGTAGATCTGCGTAACACTGGTGTTGTAATGGCCCTTACTGATTGTCTGGTTCCAACTACTGGTGTAGTATGTGAACTTGGTGGTACGTGTCTACGTGTTCTTAGAGTCACTATGGGCATGTCAGTTTCACTACTGGCAGGGCGAGGGTTCTCTGTCTCCACTGCTGGTGTAGCATCTGCTGCCTGATCAGGGTTTTCTGGAATCACATATTCCTGTGCTACCAATTGGGGAAATATCAACACTGGCACCACTATAGCATCATTTACTTTAGTCCAATTTGCTGGGAATTCTCCAAATATTGTGCTGACCTTCTCTTCTTCCTCTATGGGTTGGATGTTATCTGGTTCTTCCATTCGTTCTTTTAACAGGTCAGGACATAGCTTAAGGTGATCCCTTGATATGGCTGCTGAGGTTTCTCCTCCATCTTTACTAATAAGGCACACCTTGGTATTGTCGAAATTTGAGGGTAGAATGGTGTAGGGTTCAGCTTCCCATTGATCATCCAATTTATGCAGTCTTCTTTTTCTTTTTAAGACTTGTTCTCCTGGTGACAAGGGAACTGCAGGCGCATTTTGATTGTAAAGCTTCTCTAGCTTTTGTCTTGCCTGAGCTAGACTCTTCACACATTCTTGAACTCTTCTGTACTGTTGTTGTCTTTCTGTATCCCAGTCAGCATCTGGTGACGTTACTTCAGGTGTCAGGACTCCCATGTCCAAATCAATAGGCAGCTTACCAGGTCTTGCTCTCATTAGGCAGGCTGGGGTACAGTTGGTGGAATTCACAGGGATATGGTTATAGAGGTCTACCAGATCTGGCAACTTTTCTGGCCACAGATTTCTCTCCTCCAAAGGCAATGTCTTCAGTAGGTCAATCACTACCTGGTTCATCTTCTCACACATGCCATTGGTCTGTGGATGGTACAGGGTTGTCCGGATCTTCTTGCAACCATACAAGTTACAGAATTCCTGGAATACTTCTGCTTCAAAAGCTGGACCTTGATCTGTAAGTACTCTTTCAGGGTAACCATGTGGTCTACAGAAGTGCTGTTGGAATGATCTGGCTGCTGTCCTGGCTGTTTGATCTTTTACAGGCACAACTACCAGGAATCTTGAGTAGTGGTCCACAATGGTAAGAGCATAGATGTAGCCTGACTGGCTTGGAACCAGCTTCACATGGTCCAGGGCTACCAACTCGAGTGGCTGTTTGGTCGCTATTGGCTGCAGAGGAGCTCTCTGGCTGTTTCGATCCTTTCTGCGCAGGTTACATTGTCCACACTCCCGGCACCACTTTTCAATGGCTTTCCTCATACCAGCCAACCTCTCCCGGAGTAATGCTTCCAACTTCTTCCATCCGAAGTGTCCAGCTCCATTGTGGTATGCTTCCAAGACCATTGATGCCTCTCTCTTTGGGATTACCACCTGCCAGACCAGCTCATGAGTGCGGGCATTGATACTCCTCCGACACAGCTTTCCTTCATAGATGAACAGCTGGCCTCTTTCCTTCCACAACTGCTGGGTTTCTTCAGGTGCATCCGACTCTGGGCGTGAGTCAGCTTGTGATTGTGACAATAGCTCCTTCACCAGGCAGACTGCAGGGTCACTATCTTGCGTTTCTGCCCAGTCATGATGAGGCAATGGATTTAGGGTGACCTCTTTCAAGCCAGACCGTCTGTTTCTCATTCCTTGGGCCCGTTAGGCCGCAATTGGCCGGTGGAAGGGAGGTAACTCTATTTCTTCAAGAGCCTCAGGATCCTCTCCTGCATCAGGCAAATTAGGCATCCTGGACAGCGCATCAGCGTTGGCATTCTTGTTCCCATTCTCAGTACTTGATGGTGAATTCATAGATAGCTGAGCCATCCATCGCTGTTCCAGTGCACCCAGTTTTGCAGTTTCCAAGTGAGTCAACGGGTTATTGTCCGTGAAGATGGTGAACTTGGCTGAGGCTAGGTAATATTTGAATCTTTCGGTGACAGCCCAGACTATGGCAAGGAACCCCAGCTTGAAAGAACTGTAGTTGTCAGGGTTCCTTTCAGTGGGACGCAGCTTCCTGTTGGCGTTGGAGATCAGTCTTTCTTTTCCATTCTGTGATAGTACTGCTCCAAGTCCCACGTTGCTGGCATCAGTGTACAACACAAAGGGCTTGTCATAATCTGGGTAGGCCAGAACTTCATCACCTGTGAGAGCCATCTTCAGTCGAGTGAAGGATCTCTCCAACTCCTCAGTCCATGCAAAGGTGGAATTTTTCTGTTTGGTCTTTTTGGACTGCCTCACCAGAAGATTTTGCATAGGGGTGGCTATTTCAGTAAAGCCTTTGATGAATCTTCGGTAGTAGCCTACCAGTCCAAGGTATTGGCGTACTTCATGGAGGTTGCTGGGCTTCTGCCAGTCCCTGATGAATGTGACTTTGTCAGGATCTGGTGTCACACCTTCTGCACTCACCACATGACCGAGGTACTGTACTTTGGGCTTCAGGAGGTGACATTTGGAAGGCATCACCTTCAAGCCAAAATTGGACAAAGCTTCAAACACTTCAGCCAGGTGTTCCAGATGGTCTTCATACGTCTTAGAGAAGACAATGACATCATCAAGGTACAACAAGACTGTCTCAAAGTTCATGTGTCCCAGGCAGCACTCCATCAGCCGTTGAAATGTTCCTGGAGAGGTGCAGAGCCCGAATGGCATATAGTTGAACTCACAGAGACCCATTGGAGTGGTAAATGCTGTTTTCTCCTTGTCTGCCTCTGCCACAGGAACCTGCCAATACCCACTAGTGAGATCCAAGGTGGAAAAGTAGTTAGCAGTTTTAAGTGCAGCTAATGATTCCTCAATTCTAGGTAATGGGTAGGCATCTTTATGTGTAATGCTGTTAATTTTCCTGTAATCAACACACATTCTTATGGTACCATCCTTTTTCTTTACAAAAACTATGGGAGCTGCCCAGGGGCTACAACTGTCTCTGATAACCCCAGCTTCCTTCATCTCTCTCAACATACTTTTAGCAAATTGGTATTGTGTAGGGGGTATACGCCGGTACCTTTCTTTTATGGGTGGATGATCTTCAGTGAGGATATTATGCTGAACCCCTTTTGCCTTCCCAAAATCTAGGGGGTATTTACTGAATACCTGCTCATATTCCTGGGTCACCCTGTAAACCCCATTTTACTGGTATGAGGGTGTAGAGTCAGTCCCCACCTGCAGTTGCTGGCACCACTCCTCTAGCTGCTTTCCAGAGCCATTGTCCTCCACCTGGTCGGATGAGACCAAGGGATCTGCTGCCTGCAATGAGTTGTTATTAACAGTGAGCAGCTTAGCAACTGTGGCATACCGGGGTATTGTGGCCTCCTCCTCTCCACAATTCAAGAGGCGTACAGGTACTCTCCCTTTTCGTACATCAACCATCCCTCTGGCTGTCAGGACAGTGGGCCTGCTATCAGAGTATACTGGTTCTACCAATGCCTGGTAATCTTTCCCTCTGAGACCTATGGCTGCCCGACACCAAATCAACATTTCACATCTGGGGGGTATTGCAATGGGGAAGGGATGATCACTCACTCTGACACTGCCAATTTCTCCGCCAGAGAGTTCTACCTGTTGTCTTTGCATCAGGGCTCTGACCTCCTTCTGCAGGACTCGTTGTTCACTGGAACCAGCAGTCTCAGCCACCTGTTGCAACAAGACAATAACATCGGAAAGACAATTTTCAATTACATTGGTACCAAGCGTCATCATGGGATTACATTCACGTCGATCAATATCCACAACTATCAGACCTTGAGATTTTAGCTCTACCCGACCCACTTTAACAGTAATCTCTTTACATCCAATCTGTGGCAAAGACTGACCATTACTGGCAACTACGGTCAGTTCATCAGTTGGGCCACGGGTAAGTTCAGAATCAACCCAATTCCTCTTGTAAAGAATGTACGGCATAGTGGTCACCTGGGAACGAGTGTCCAGCAGAGCGTTCATGGGGATACCGTCAATCACCACTGGAAGGATTGGTCTCCCTCCAACATACTTGGCTCTCCAGTTCTTTGGGCCTGGGGATCCTATTCCTGGGGGTTGGCCCTCTGCCACAGGGGTTGCTCGTTTAAAGGATAGACTCTTGCAAGATGACCTGCCTTATAACAGCGACGACAGATGCGTCCGTCCTGGTCATAGCGGTTGTTGTTCCTCCCTCAGAGTGGCGGGGTTCTCCTCTTCCGGAGCCACGGGACATCCTCTGGACTGGAAGCCAGCTGGATCTTCTCCTTGGATGACACATGCAGGGACTGCACAGTTTTAGTAAGTGCAGCCATACCTTTGGTCAACTACTGGACCTGAAGACGCAGCTCTTCAGTTGGATCTTTATCCAGAGTCTGTGCATCAGCCTCCACAGGGATGGAAGGAAAAGATGTTGCTTCCTGATGGTAAGTGATCGCTGGGCGCCTAGGGGGCGCTGGACGGCTGACAGTTGATTCCTGCAGGACCCGAATAGCCCTGTCCTTAAAATCAGCAAAGTCCAGATCAGGGTTTTGCAGGGTTATGATGCGCAACTGCCCTCTGTGGGTACTGGATAGAAGTCCTTCAATGAACTGCTCCTTTAACAGTTTATCTTTCTCCTTCACACTGTCAGGATCAACTCGCTTAACTGCTCGCAGCGCCTCCTGCAGGTTAAGAGCATAGTCCCTTATACTGTCCTGCGCCTTCTGTTTGCATCCAAAGAATCGCATCTTGATTTCAGCTGCAGATCGGGTGTCAAAGGTGCTTCTTAGCTTGGCTAGAATTTTTTTAACAGTCTCTTTATCAGTGTCCTGCCAGGCTTTCACCTCTCTCTGTGCTGCACCTGTCAGTTGTCCAATAAGGATGTGCACTTTCTGGCTTTCAGACAGGGGGTATACTTAAAACAAACTGCACAGTCTCTCTTAAATTCACTCAGGGTATGGGACTCACCCGAGTACTGCGGTAGCTAGGCCACTCCTGGAAGGTAGGGCATAGACAGCAGCATTATGGGGATTGCTGCGGTGGGCGCTACTCCTTGTGGCGCTGGGGGGTTGGCGGCGGCGTCCGCCGCTGCATTGCTGCTTGGCACAGACATTCTCTTCCCCCACTAGTTAACGTTAGCCAGGGCCGGGGGCTGTTTGAGCTTACCGGCGGCCACTTCGCAGGCCCGATGCTCTGGGCTGTAGGCCTCAGCTCCTCCCACCTCTTGCGCGCTTTTTCCTCTTCCCGTGCAGGACTTCACTGCTTTGCGCTCTCTGAGGGGCTCCTCCCACGAAGGCCTGCCCCTTTTCTTCCCGCGCGCCAATCAGCGGGATAATGGCGGCAATGGCGCCAATTTCACACAGTCTTTTACACAAACACAGTCTATGGCACACAGGACCCGGGGGGTACCGGGCTCCCTAATCCTGTTCGTGATGCCAAATTGGGTCGCCCTTCCAGGGCTGTGGGGTACTCGGTACCGGGCCGGTATCAGCGGGATGTGTCACAGCGGCGGGGACCCGGTCTGTGGCCCTGGGCGCCCAAGTAATGGGGGAATGTAATGGTTCGTGACGCCACCTGTGGTGTTCGGCAAGGGAGATGTTAAGCCGACGCTGCATGCAGATCCGCTGGGACTGATGCTATGGTGCACACTGGGGGCGCCACACAGGTCCTAGCCCTAGCCTGAACCCTGGCGTGCCCCTCTGCATGCGCAGGACCTTAGCCTGAACCTCGGCATGCCCCTCTGCACGCGCAGGAGCTTGAATCCTGGCGGCTTCTCTATGCGCGCCCAGGACCTTGGACCTTGCACCCTGCCGTGTCCCCTAAACACGCACCATGCCTAGTGTGTTGAACCCTGCCTTGCACCTTGTCTTGGACCCTGGCGTGTCCCTAGCACGCACCCTGCCTTGCACCTTGCCTTGGACCCTGGTGTGCCCCTAGCACGCACCCTGCCTTGAACTTTGCCTTGGACCTTGGCGTGTTACCTAACATGCACCATGTCTGGAACTTTGCCGTGCCTCCTTGCCTGAACCCTGGTTTGCCTGCCAGATGCCCGGATCCTGTCGATCGCCGTCAGAGCTCCGGAACCTGATGATCCTGTCTATCTTTGCCAGCTGTCTGGAGTCTGATGCCATCGAGCCTTGCTTGTACCTAGGCGTGCCATCTAGCATGTACCATGCCATGGACCTTGGCGTGCCACGCATGCACCTTGCTGTGTTTTCCTTTTATCACGTTTTGCACCTGTTGTTATCCTGAGTTCGCCTTAATGAAGATGCCTTGTCTTGTCTTGTTTCCTGCATGTCCCTTGTCGTCAGACACTCGTGTCTTCCTTGAGCCGGCCATCTGGTTCCAGCAGTCGTGGTGGCTCACCCCCTTGGTCTTGCCCCTGACACTCCCTGTATAGGGGGTGGTTCCTCACAAGGTCAGCTCGCCCTTGGTGGGTGGGTGCCACGACCCAGAGGGTCCACTCTAGAAAACGACTCAGCCATATCTGACTCCGTCACAGGTGCAACATGGTTTTGCTAGATGTTCTCTGTTGGATTCAGGTCAGGAGAACGGGCAGGCCAGTCCATAGCATCAATACCTTCATCATGCTGAAACTGCTGACACACCAGCTACAGGAGGCCTAGCATTGTCATGCATCAGAAGAAACCCTATGCGCACTGCACCTGTATATGTCTTCACAGTGGGTCTGAGGATCTCATCCCGGTATCTAATGGCAGTCAGGGTTCCTCTGGCTAGCACATGGAGGGCAGTGGCCCTCCAAAGAAATGCCTCCTCACACTATTATTAACCCACTGCCAAACCGATCATGCTGGAGGATGTTGCAGGCAGCAGAAAGTTCTCCACTGTGACTCATATCTGTCACATATACTCAGTATCAACCTGCTCTTATCTGTGAAGAGCACAGGTGCCAATATCGAATCTGCCAGTCTTGTTATATACAAATGCCAATTGCCCTGCATGGTGTTGGTCTGTAAGCCCAACACGCAGTTATGGATGTCGGGTCAGCATACCACCCTCATGGTGTCTGTTTCTGAAAGTTTGAGCACTGCTCCTCCTGTTCCTCCGTGCACAAAGGAGGGCGTAGCAGTCCTACTACTGGGTTGTTACTCTCCTATGGTCAGCTCCATGTCTCCTGGTATACTGGCCTGTCTCCTGGTGTCTGCTTAATGCTCTAGACGCTGTACTGACCGACACAGCTACCCTTCTTGCCACAGCTCGCATTGATGTGCCATCCTGGATGAGCTGCACTACTTGAGTAACTTGTGTGGGTTGTAGACAACGCCTCATGCTACTACAGTACCTCTAGGGGTGAGAGCAATGACAAAATGCAAAAGTGATCAAAACAGCCTAAAAGGATGAGAACAGAGAAATGGTCTGTGGTTAACTGCAGAACCACTCCTTTATAGGGTTGTCTTGCTAATTGCCTGTCATTTCTACTTGTTGTCTATTCCATTACCACAAGAAGGCAGGAGAAATTGATAACTGATTTACAATCTGTGTTGCTTCATAACTGGACAGGGTGATTTCACAGAAGTGTGATTGACTTGGAGTTACATTGTGTTGTTTCTGTGTTCCCGTTATTTTTTTGAGCAGTATATATATATATATATATATATATATATATATATATATACACACTCACTGGCCACTTTATTAGGTACACCATGCTAGTAAGGGGTTGGACCCCCTTTTGCCTTCAGAACTGCCTCAATTCTTCGTGGCAGAGATTCAACAAGGTGCTGGAAGCATTCCTCAGAGATTTTGGACCATATTGACATGATGGCATCACACAGTTGGCGCAGATTTGTCGGCTGCACATCCCTGATGCGAATCTCCCGTTCCACCACATCCCAAAGATGCTCTATTGGATTGAGATCTGGTGACTGAGGAGGCCATTTGAGTACAGTAAACTCATTGTCATGTTCAAGAAACCAATCTGAGATGATTCGAGCTTTATGACATGGCGCATTATCCTGCTGAAAGTAGCCATCAGATGTTGGGTACATTGTGGTCATAAAGGGATGGACATGGTCAGCAACAATACTCAGGTAGGCTGTGGCGTTGCAACGATGCTCAATTGGTACCAAGGGGCCCAAAGAGTGCCCAGAAAAAATTCCCCACACCATGACACCACCACCACCAGCCTGAACCGTTGATACAAGGCAGGATGGATCCATGCTTTCATGTTGTTTACGCCAAATTCTGACCCTACCATCCGAATGTCGCAGCAGAAATCGAGACTCATCAGACCAGGCAACGTTTTTCCAATCTTCTACTGTCCAATTTCGATGAGCTTGTGCAAATTGTAGCCTCAGTTTCCTGTTCTTAGCTGAGAGGAGTGGTACCCAGTGTGGTCTTCTGCTGCTGTAGCCCATCTGCCTCAAAGTTCGACGCACTGTGCGTTCAGAGATGCTCTTCTGCCTACCTTGGTTGTAACGGGTGGCAATTTGAGTCACTGTTGCCTTTCTATCAGCTCGAACCAGTCTGCCCATTCTCCTCTGACCTCTGGCATCAACATGGCATTTCCGGCCACAGAACTGCCGCTCACTGGATTTTTTTTCTTTTTCGGACCATTCTCTGTAAACCCTAGAGATGGTTGTGCGTGAAAATCCCAGTAGATCAGCAGTTTCTGAAATTCTCAGACCAGCCCTTCTGGCACCAACAATCATGCCACGTTCAAAGGCACTCAAATCACCTTTCTTCCCCATACTGATGCTCGGTTTGAACTGCAGGAGATTGTCTTGACCATGTGTACATGCCTAAATGCACTGAGTTGCCGCCAAGTGATTGGCTGATTAGAAATTAAGTCTTAACACACAGTTGGACAGGTGTACCTAATAAAGTGGCCAGTGAGTGTATATATATATATTACAGTCATGACCAAAAGTGTTGGCACCCTTGAAATTGCTCAAGAAACTGAAATATTTCTCCCATAAAATTATTGCAATTACACATGTTTTGTTACACACATGTTTATTTCCTTTCTGTGTATTGGAGCAACACAGAAAAAAAAAACAAAGAAAAAAAGGCAACTTGAACATTCTTTCATGCAAAACCCCCCAAAAATAGGCCAGACAACATTGTTGACACCTTTCCAAAATTATGGCTAAACAACTTTGTTTCAAGCACATGTGATGCTCATTCAAACTCATCTGTGGCAAGTAACAGGTGTGGGCAATATGAAAATCGCACCTGAAATCAGGTAAAAAGGGGAGAAGTTGACTCAATCTTTGCATTGTGTGTCTGTGTGTGCCATACTAAGCATGGCAAACAGAAAGAGGAAAGGAGGAGGCACGCAGGCAGCGTGCGATCCTCTGAAGTAGTCTTTACGAATGGAGCAAGTCAGCTTATCTGTCACAGTGGGCAGGAAGGAGCCTTCCAGCAAGAGAGCTCAGTAGGGACACAGTCAGTTTGCAAGTCAGAATGCTGGGGGATGGATGACGTGGAGTTAACAGTTGGAGCAGTTGGAAAGGAGTCAACCTTCTCCTTGCTCTCCTGTCACCTTCCTACCAAGTCTCCCTCATTCCTGCGCTCAGTCCCTTTTATCTCCCCCACGTCCCCTGCTGTCTTGTGCAAAGGTCCTCCTCTCCCAGATGAACCTTCCCCTGGCAACAGTGGTGACAGTCCCCATAGTTCCAGCCCCAAAGTGCACCGGAAACCGCTGACTCTGTCTCGGCTCATCTTCTTACAACTTTTCACATCCACAGCTAGCATCTGCAGACCTCCCTTTTCTCCGGTCTTTTGCTGCAGATCCCAAAGCAGTGCCCTTAAAAATTAGAGTGATACTAAAATGCCCTCTACATAAAAATATCTGTCCATACTATGCCCTAAATAAGCCTCTTATGGGATATGTGTAATGGTGGTGGGAGCTGATGGATTTCTCCCTGACACTCATGGGTTAAACGTATTTGATGCCCGTATATGTGATCAAGGTATGGTACCCATTGGGGCTGCAGTTAGCTGGGACAGGGTTAACTGTAGTGGCTTGCTCAGTTTGGGAGGGGGAATGGAGAGTTGGTAGCAGATTCAGGAAGTGACAGGGCAGCGAGTGTGTGGACAGCAGTGAGTGAAGTAGCAGGCCTAGGAAGCTGCTAGGGACAGCGTGAGCCTAATACTCAGGGCAGTGGATTGCTGCAAATACCCTTCCATGTGATTCGATCTAAATGGCCTGGGGCAACCTCGAAATGGACATTGGGGAACAGAAGCACACTCAGCTTGAAAAGCTACAGGAAAAGATGGACGCAGACAACACGGGGCGGAATGTATTGCAATCCGGATATACTGCTAGAGTTGAGGAAGACTCCCTACACTGTGTGCAGAATTATTAGGCAAATGAGTATTTTAATCACATCATCCTTTTTACACATGTCCTACTGCAAGCTGTATAGGCTTGAAAGCCAACTGCCAATTATGTAAATCAGGTGATTTGCATATCTGTAATGAGTATGGGTGTGGGCTAATGACATCAACACCCTATATAAGGTGTGGCTAATTATTAGGCAACTTTCCTTTGGCAAAATGGGTCAGAAGAAAGATTTGACGGACTCTGAAAACTCAAAAATTGTGAGATGTCTTGCAGAGGGATGCAGTAGTCTTGAAATTGCCAAACTTTTGAAGCGTGATCACCGAACAATCAAGCGTTTCTCTGGCAAATAGCCAACAGGGTCGCAAGAAGCGTGTTGATAAAAAAAGGCGCAAAATAACTGCCCATGAATTGAGGAAAATCAAGCGTCAAGCTGCCAAGATGCCATTTGCCACCAGTTTTGCCATATTTCAGAGCTGCAGCGTTACTGGAGTATCAAAAAGCACAAGGTGTGCCACACTCAGGGACATGGCCAAGGTAAGGATGGCTGAAAAATGACCACCTTTGAACAAGAAACATAAGATAAAACATCAAGACTGGGCCAAGAAATATCTTAAGACTGATTTTTCTAAGGTTTTATGGACTGATGAAATGAGAGTGACTCTTGATGGGCCAGATGGATGGGCCCGAGGCTGGATCCGTAAAGGGCAGAGAGCTCCACTCCGACTCAGACGCCAGCAAGGTGGAGGTGGGGTACTGGTATGGGCTGGTATCATCAAAGATGAACTTGTGGGACCTTTTTGGGTTGAGGATGGAGTGAAGCTCAACTCCCAGACCTGCTGCCAGTTTCTGGAAGACACCTTCTTCAAGCAGTGGTACAGGAAGAAGTCAGTATCGTTCAAGAAAAACATGATTTTCAAGTAGGACAATGCTCCATCACATGCATCCAAATACTCCACAGCGTGGCTGGCCAGTAAAGGTCTAAAAGAAGAAAAAATAATGACATGGCCCCCTTGTTCACCTGATCTGAACCCCATAGAGAACCTGTGGTCCCTCATAAAATGTGAGATCTACAGGGAGGGAAAACAGTACACCTCTCGGAACAGTGTCTGGGAGGCTGTGGTGGCTGCTGCATGCAATGTTGATTGTAAACAGATCAAGCAACTGACAGAATCTATGGATGGAAGGCTTTTGAAAGAAAGGTGGCTATATTCGTCACAGATTTTTTTTTTTTTTTTGAATGTCAGAAATGTTTATTTCTAAATTTTGTGTTATGTTGGTTTACCTGGTGAAAATAAACAAGTGAGATGGGTATATATTTGAATTTATTAAGTTGCCTAATAATCCTGCCCAGTAATAGTTACCTGAAAAAACAGATATCCTCCTAAGATAACCAAATCTAAAAAAACCCACTCCAACTTCCAAAAATATTAAGCTTTGATATTTGAGTCTTTTGGGTTGATTGAGAACATAGTTGTTGTTCAATAATAAAAAGAATCCTCTCAAATACAACTTGCCTAATAATTCTGCACGCAGTGTAGGGCTAGGAAAGCCAGACAGTGTACCTGTAAGAAAGATGACAACCCGTTGCGTCTTCCTCTTTATCTGTCTGTAAATACTATACATACTGCCATTCACAAAGTAAAAATTTGTTTTGTATGAACCTCATGTCTCCTGGATTAATTGCTGCCCTGATTCCAGAAGAAGGATTTCTGGAGTCAGAAAAGACCTGTAGCCCAGAAGTACCGTATATACTGGCATATAAGCCAAAATTTTCAGCCCATTTTTTTGGGATGAAATTCCCGCTCTCTGCTTATAATCAACTCGTATACGGGGATCGGTGGGGGAGGGGGAGTGAGGGTGTCAGAGATCATACTCACCCCCTCCTGGAGCAGTCTCTGCAGCCCCCCTGCTTGTTCCATGGTCTCTGTGCCCCTGCTCTTCCTGCATTCAGCGGTCACGTGGTACCGCTCATTAAAGTCATGAATATGCACATATCCATGACTTTAATGAGCGGTACCACGTGTCTGCTGAAACCTGGAAGAGCAGTGGCGCACAGACCATGGAAGAAGCAGGGGGGCTGCAGAGACCGTGCGCCAGGAGGGGGTGAGTATGACGGGGGAGCAGTGCTATATTCACCTGTCCCCGTTCCATTGCTGTGCGCCGCTCTGTCCTCCGCGTCCTCTGACTGTGTCATTCAGGTCAAAGGGCGCTATGACGTAGTCAGTGCGTGCCCTCTGCTGAACGTCACTGCAGAGACCCAGGAGACAAAGCGGTGCCCTGCGATGGAATGGGGACAGGTGAATATCGCCAGTGCCGGGGGTCTGAGCCAGCGGAGACACCGGCTCCTGGCCCACATAGCGCGCCGGTGTCCCCGCCTGCTCAGGACACCGGCACCTGGCCCCCAGCGACGAGATGTGAGTATATCATTTTATTTTATTTTTTTTTAATTGCAGCAGCAGCGGCAGCAGCAATATATGGGGGGCATTTATCTATGGAGCATCTTGGGCCACCATTAACCCTTGTGCAGCATTTTATAAGGGTATTAAATATGGAGCATCTTCATGGGCCACCATTAACCCTAGTGCAGCATTTTATGGGGGGTATGTATCTATGGAGCATCTTCTTGGGCCACCATTAACCCTTGTGCAGCATTTTATGGCGGGTATTTATATATGGAGAATCTTCTTGGGCCACCATTAACCCTTGTGCAGCATTTTATGGGGGGTACTTATCTATGGAGCATCTTTTTGGACCACCATTAACCCTTGTGCAGCACCACCCTCGGCTTATACTCAAGTCAATAAGTTTTTTCAGTTTTTTATGGCAAAATTAGGGGTCTCGGCTTATACTCGGGTCGGCTTATACACAAGTATATATGGGCAGTGGAAATCACATACACAACAGCACACCAGGACTGGGATACACCTTGTCTGTAAGATGACAGCGCGAGTGGGGCCGAATCTCGCCCACGACGACCTCGATTGGGCATCTTACATATGGCTTCCACACTGTCCTCCTTAATGAGTTTACCCCCCACACTGTCTACCATTATCAGCTACAACACCCACTATCAGCTACAACACCCACACTACCTGCCCTTATGAACCGCGTCCTATACCATGGCTCCTCCCTCTCTCATTTTCCATTACACTTTCTATATCTCCACACTGTCCCCCCCATCATTCTAACCTCTCTGCATATTGTTCACCCATTTCACACTGTCCCCTCTCCATATCTATGCTGTGCCCCCTCTTCACACTATGCCTTTATATTGCCCACCACGCTGGCCTCTTCAAACTGTAACAACTCCGCACACTGTCCCTCAATACAGTATGACAATTGCCACAGCCGCCCACACTGTATGGTATCCAAAACAACCCCCCAATATATAGTATGATCCCCATGACAGCCCCCCATATATCGTATGATGTTCATCACAAACCCACATATATAGTATGATGTCCATCACAGCCCCCCCATAAATAGAATGATGTCCAAAACAGCACCCCCCATGTATACTATGATGATCCACACAGCACTCCATACAGTATTATGGTCCACATACACCACCCCAAACAGTACAGTATGATATTCACCACAGCTCCCTATCCAGTATGGTAACTACAGCCACTCATGTAATGTCATCCACCGTCCCTTATATACTTTGATGTCCCTCTGCACAGCCACTCATTTGCTGTCCCCCTCACAGTTGCTCATTTGCTGTCCCTCTGCACAGCCTCTCATTTCATGCCTCTTTGCACAGTCCCTCATTTCATCGCCCCCTGCAGTCACTAACTTCATAGCCCCCTCACAACCCCTCATTTCATGCCCCCCCGCAGAGCCCCTCATTTTATACCCCACTGCATAGCACCTCATTTTATGCTCCCCGTGCACAGACCCTCATTTAATGTCCCCCCTGCACAGACACTCATTGTATGCCACTCTGCACAGACCCTCATTTTATGCTCCCACAACATAAACCCTCATTTTATGTCCCCCTTGCATGGCACCTCATTTTATTTTTTATACCCCACTGCACAGCCTTTTCTTTTATGCTCCCCCTGCACAGACCCTCATTTTATGCCCCTCTGCACAGGCCTTCATTTTATGTCCTCACCTGCATGGCACCTCATTTTATTTTTTATTACCCCCTGCACAGCCACTCATGCCTCCCCTGCACAGCATCTAATTTTATATTTTATGACCCCTGCACTGCCCCTCATTTTATGACTCCCTGCACAGTACCTCATTTGATGCCCAACCCCCCCCGCGCAGAACCTCATTTTATGCCCCCCTGCAGAGCCAATTATTTAATGTCCCCTCTATACGGCACCTCATTTTATTTATTATGCCCCCCTGCGCAGCACCTCATTTTATATTTGATGCCCCACTGCACAGCCCCTAATTTTATGACTCCCTGCACAGCCTCTCATTCTATGCCCCCCTGCACAGCCCCACATTGTATGCCCCCCTAAATAATCCCTCATTGGATGCCCCCTGCACAGCCCCTCATTTTATGCCCCCCTGCACAGCCCCTTAATAAAAAAAAAATACTCACCTAATCCATTCTCCCTGTCCACCATTTCCTCTTCTAAGAAGTGCAGTAGTGGGTGTTTGACTGCACAATGACATCACTGCTTCTTGCCATTCGACATGCCTGCCTGCACTGGAAGTAACCTGCGTCTTGCTGATGTTTCCAGCGAAGCGGGAGGCTGAATACTGCTCCACTGCTCCTGTCCCGGGCACCTCTGACATCAATCATATTTGCGTCTGATAGACACAAATGCAGTTGAGTGCAGGCAGAGAGAGGGGTGAGTGGTGTTAGTTACTGACACTGATTCCATGTGTGCCTGTGCCCCGGCCATCACTGTGCTGAATGCCTATGGCCAGAGGAAGGTGCTGGACAGCCTTAGGCATTCATCAATTGTTTTTTTTAAAGTGTGACCCCCCATCTTGGGTAGGCAAGAGGTAGAGCCCTAAGCAGGTGCCTTCCTGCCTACTCAAACAAAAAGTTCCAGCAACAAACATCCAAATCAGATGGTTGAATAGACGTTAAAACTTCATCTTTATTGCAATATCTTTAAAAAACATGCTGTTAAAATAGGTGATCCAGGGGATTACGCATTTCGAGCAAAAATGTTCTTAGTCATAACCATGTCTATGATCAGTACAAAAGCAGAGTTAAAATAGAAAAGGAGGAAGGAAAAGGAAATGAAGTGAGAAATTAATCATGTAAATAAGACAATTATGCTAATGACACAAAGAGAAAAAAAAACACATGTTCATAATGTCATAAGTGTGCAAACATGAATTCAATAATCTAATATATAAAGCTCAAAGTCTGTATGTATGTGTGTATGTGTGTGTGTGTATGTTTGTTTGTATATCCGGGATAGGCATCTGCACCGTCGCAGCTACAGCCACAAAATTTGGCACAGTCTCACGTCTGGACCCCGAGAGCGTCCTAAGCTATGTTGCGAGGCGAAATTTTAACCCCGCACGTTCCAATTCACCAAACAATTTTGCCCCTATCTACATACTGGGGGAAAAAGTGTGTGCGCGTCAAGCCCCGCCCCTCATTGTGATGTCACAATGCCCCTATTTGCATACTGGGGAAGCAGTGTGTGCGCGCCAAGCCCCGCCCCTCATTATGATGTCACAATGGTTGCCATGGCGACGCTGATGTCATCAAAGGTTGCAAGCCCCGCCGCCGCTCATTATGATGTCATAATGGTTGACTATGAGATGGAGGATGTGTGATGAGTATATGGGCACCGGACTATGGGATGGAGGATATGTATGATGGGTATATGGGAACGGCACTATGGGATGGAGGATATGTATATGGGCAAAGGACTATGGGATGGAGGATATGTATGATGGGTATATGGGAACGGGACTATGGGATGGAGGATATGTATGACGGGTATATGGGCATGGGACTATGGGATGGCGGATATGTATATGGGTACGGGACTATGGGATGGAGGATGTGTTATGGGTATATGGGCACTGGACTATGGAATAGAGGATATGTTTGACGGGTATATGGGCACGGGACTATGGGATGGTGGATATGTATATGGGCACGGGATTATGGGATGGAGGATGTGTGATGGGTATACGGGCACTGGACTATAGGATGGAGGATATGTATGACGGATATATGGGCACGGGACTATGAGATGGCGGATATGTATGATGGGTATATGGGCACTCGACTATGGGATGGAGGATATGTATGATGGGTATATGGGCATGGGACTATGGGATGGAGAATATGTATGATGGGTATATGGGCATGGGACTATGGGATGGAGAATATGTATGATGGGTATATGGGCATGGGACTATGGGATCGTGGATATGTATGATGGGTATATGGGCACTCGACTTTGGGATGGAGGATATGTATGATGGGTATATGGGCACGGGCCTATGGGATCGTGGATATGTATGATGGGTATATGGGCACGGGAATATGGGATGGAGGATAATTATAATTTTCTATAACTAACTGTGGTTAGTTGCCATGGCGACGCTGATGTCATCATAGGTTGCAAGCCCCGCCGCTCATTGTGATGTCATAATGGTTGACTATGATATGGAGGATGTGTGATGGGTATATGGGCACGGGACTATGGGATGGCAGATATGTATGACGGATATATGGGCACGGGACTATGGGATGGAGGATGTATGATGGGTAATTGGGCACTGGACTATGGAATGGAGGATATGTATGACGGGTATATGGGCACGGGACTATGGGATGGAGGATGTGTGATGGGTATATGGGCACTGGACTATGGGATGGAGGATATGTATGATGGGTATATGGGCACGGGACTATGGGATGGCGGATATGTATGATGGGTATATGGGCACGGGACTATGGGATGGAGGATGTATGATGGGTATATGGGCATAGGACTATAGGATGGAGAATATGTATGATGGGTATATGGGCACGGGCCTATGGGATGGTGGATATGTATGATGGGTATATGGGCACGGGACTATGGGATGGAGGATATATATGATGGGTATATGGGCACGGGCCTATGGGATGGTGGATATGTATGATGGGTATATGGGCACGGGCCTATGGGATGGTGGATATGTATGATGGGTATATGGGCATGGGACTATGAGATGGAGGATATGTATGACGGGTATATGGGCACTCGACTGTGGGATGGCGAATATGTATGATGGGTATATGGGCATAGGACTATAGGATGGAGAATATGTATGATGGGTATATCATCATACCTAACAGACCGGACATTCAGCGTCTCCCACTCACACACCACCTCCTCACCTCGCCCCCTATCTGTCGGAGTCCCACAAGGTTCAGTCCTTGGGCCCCTGCTGTTCTCTATTTACACCTTTGGCCTGGGACAGCTCATAGAATCTCATGGCTTTCAGTATCATCTTTATGCTGATGACACACAGATCTACATCTCTGGACCAGATATCACCTCCCTACTAACCAGAATCCCTCAATGTCTGTCCACTATTTCATCCTTCTTCTCCACTAGATATCTGAAACTCAACATGGACAAAACAGAATTCATCATCTTTCCCCCATCTCACGTGACCCCCCCTACGAACCTATCAATTACAGTAAATGACTGCCCACTCTCCCCAGTCCCACAAGCTCGCTGCCTCGGAGTAATCCTTGACGCTGATCTCTCCTTCAAACCACATATCCAAACCCTTTCCACTTCATGCCGACTTCAACTCAAAAATATTTCACGCATCCGTTCATTCCTCACCCAAGAATCTGCAAAAACCCTAGTCCATGCCCTCATCATCTCTCGCCTTGACTACTGCAACCTTATGCTCTGTGGCCTCCCCTCAAACACTCTCGCACCCCTCCAATCTATTCTAAACTCTGCTGCCCGACTAATCCACCTGTCCCCCCGCTATTCCCCAGCTTCTCCCCTCTGTCAATCCCTTCACTGGCTCCCAATTGCCCAGAGACTCCATTACAAAACCCTAACCATGACATACAAAGCCATCCACAACTTGTCTCCTCCATACATCTGTGACCTCGTCTCCCGGTACTTTCCTGCACGCAACCTCCGATCCTCACAAGATCTCCTTCTCTACTCCCCTCTTATCTCCTCTTCCCACAATCGCATACAAGATTTCTCTCGCGCATCACCCCTACTCTGGAACTCTCTACCACAACATATCAGACTCTCACCTACCATCGAAACCTTCAAAAAGAGCCTGAAGACCCACCTCTTCCGACAAGCCTATAACCTGCAGTAACCACCGATCGACCAAACCGCTGCACGACCAGCTCTACCCTCGCCTACTGTATTACCACCCATCCCTTGAAGATTGTGAGCCCTCGCGGGCAGGGTCCTCTCTCCTCCTGTACCAGTTATGACTTGTATTGTTTAAGATTATTGTACTTATTTTTATGTATACCCCTCCTCACATGTAAAGCGCCATGGAATAAATGGCGCTATAACAATAAATAATAATAATAATAATAATAATGGGCACGGGCCTATGGGATGGTGGATATGTATGATGGGTATATGGGCACGGGACTATGGGATGGAGGATATGTATGATGGGTATATGGGCACGGGCCTATGGGATGGTGGATATGTATGATGGGTATATGGGCACGGGCCTATGGGATGGTGGATATGTATGATGGGTATATGGGCACGGGACTATGGGATGGAGAATATGTATGATGGGTATATGGGCATGGGACTATGGGATGGAGGATGTGTGATGGGTATATGGGCACTCGACTATGGGATGGAGGATAAGTACGATGGGTATATGGGCACGGGACTATGGGATGGAGGATATGTATGATGGGTATATGGGCACGGGCCTATGGGATGGTGGATATGTATGATGGGTATATGGGCACGGGCCTATGGGATGGTGGATATGTATGATGGGTATATGGGCACGGGACTATGGGATGGAGAATATGTATGATGGGTATATGGGCATGGGACTATGGGATGGAGGATGTGTGATGGGTATATGGGCACTCGACTATGGGATGGAGGATAAGTACGATGGGTATATGGGCACGGGACTATGGGATGGTGGATATGTATGATGGGTATATGGGCACGGGACTATGGGATGGTGGATATGTATGATGGGTATATAGGCATGGCCCTATGGGATCGTGGATATGTATGATGGGTATATGGGCACGGGCCTATGGGATGGAGGATAATTATAATTTGTTATAACTAACCACAATTAGTTACTATGCCCGGGCAGCGCCTGGCTCTTCAGCTAGTAATACATAATATCCGTTCTCTTATTCAATCCTGAAGGGACTCTGCAATTAAACTTAAAAATAAATTGCGCTTCTTTGAAATACAATGTTTTGTCTCTGTCACTGCCTCGATCACTGGTAAGAACTTCTAATGCATGAACATGAAAAAAGTCTAAACAACCTTTATGGACAGATGAAAAATGATAAGAAGCTCCTGATAAACTTCTTGTTGTGACATTTGTAGCATCATATATGTGTTCCGCAATTCTAGTCCTGAGAGGTCGCGTGGTGCATCCCACATATTGAAGATTGCGCTGTGTGCACGTGATAACATAAACCACATAGGTTGTGCTGTAATTGATAAACGTGCGGTTCTTATGTGTATATGGAGCAGCTGCAGCTCTAATTTCATTTGAATTATCCATATATCGACATAAGTCACACTGTCATTTACCGCACTTGTATGAACCAGACAAAGATAACCAGTTGCGTTTTGCTTTAACCTTCTGTCTTGCTGTGTGATCAGAAGGAGATATCATGTTGCCGATAGTAGTACCTCTCCTGGATACAAAATTTACTCTTTTTTCTAGCAGCTTTTTCAAGCTGTCACCAGCATGTAACACAGGAAGGTATTTTTTACCCACATCAATTACTTGGTAAAAATTATTGCTATATGTGGTTGAAAAGGTTAAATTAGGCAGATTTTTTCGTGCAGTTTTTTTCTGCTGTAAATATTCTGCCCTACTTTTACTATCAGCCTTCCTGCCTACCCCTTGTCCCAGCCCTGCATCTTGGCACTGGTAGGATGACTTTTACGCTTTTTTTTTTTAAATCAAAAACAGGGTTTACAGCAGGGTATATGTTCATCTTAGGTTTTCGCAATTCAGGAATTGTCTTTAATTTATTTTACACTGCTCCATTGTTTACCGTGCGGTAAAAGTGATAAGGATCTTTATTCGAAGCAAAAGAGCACATTCAGCAAGCGTCTACTCCAACTAATGTGTAAAAAGGAAAGATATAGAAAATCGTTTGTTCCGACAGCTGTGGGGATGTTTAACAAATGTATAAGTGTAAAGCATCCCAAGACTAAATGAAGTTCAAAGTGTATGGGGGGAATTGGTGAGTTACAAGTACCAGTCTATCCGCATCTGCTGTCCATATAGACTTATTTTGTAAAGTGTGTATTGTTCTTGTAATGTTCTTGATCTTTGTTCTGCTGCTGTAATACTGTAATTTCCTCCGGGATCAATAAAGTTTATCTAATCTAATCTAATCTAATCTAATTCTTGGGGTCAGTACGATCACAGTGATATCATATTTATTCAGGTTTTTAAATATTTTGCTATTTTTCACACAGAAACAATTTTTTACTTCAAGTAATTTGTTTTTGCATCGCCATATTCTGATAGCTATAACTTTATTTTTTTGCCTACAGATGACATGTGCAGTGATTCCATTCTTTTCTATAAACGATTTTATGTTTTATGTATTTTATATTTTTTTGTTCCTTTTTTATGTGTCAGTATGATGACAAAGCTATTATTTTGTCATGTTTTTTATTTATTTTTTTTTACAGTGGTCATTGGGTTAAGTAATGGGACAGTTTTATATCTGATTTCTCTGATTAGATATAATACAAAGTTGCTTATTTTCATGCATACAATCAATTTATGGAAAAAATAAATTCACAATTGGTTATTTTTTTCAGCGACCTTAGTATTAAAAAGATGAGCTGTATTAATGTAGTTTCTTTATCATTATAAATCAGATATTATCAGATATTGCCATAGAGAGATTACAGTGTCAGGTTTCAGAGAATGTGTATTGCACTTAAGCACTTTAACGGGTGTTGGTGATGGCCTGGTGAGGGATTCCCTTTAGGGTCAGATATGTTGAGTCAATATGGAGCGGGGGTGCCATTATGTTCCTCATAGGGTGCCAACCTCCGCTGCTGGTAGGTAAGAGAGGATTAGATTCTCTTCCCTTAGATCTATTTTTCAGTATAAATATTTGTAATTCAGCCAAGATATGTGATTATTATTCTGACCCTGATCTGATCTACTCACCCGTATGTTTAAATAGTCTGGAGCTCTTTAGAATTAATATACCGTAATAAAAGCTAAATTTTATAGTTTCTGTTCTCTTTTTTGGTTCTATACCTATCAGACCTTATTTATCCTCTTGATTTTTGCCCTTCAAATGCGACATGGGGTCAGCTAATGATTCCAGCAAATTTTGAATTCAAAAAGTCAAATGGCGGTCCTTCCCTTCCGAGCCCATTCGTGCGCACAAACAGTAGTTTTCCTCCACATATTGAGTGTCGGTGTACTCAGAAGAAATTGCACAACAAATTTTATAGTGCACTTTCTCCTGCTACCCTTGTGAAAAAAAACCAATTGGTGCTCTCCTCACATCTAGATAAGTTCCCTGAGGGGTCTAGCTTCAAAAATGATGTCACTTGTGGGAAGTTTCCATTGTTTAGACACATCAGGGGCTCTCCAAACGGGACATGGCTTCAGCTAATGATTCCAGCAAATTTTGCATTCAAAAGACAAACGGTGCTCCTTCCCTTCCGAACCATGCCATGCTCCAAACAGTAGTTTTCCTCCACATGTTGTGTATCGGCATACTCGGGAAAAATTGCCCAACAAATTGTATGGTGCATTTTCTCCTATTACCCCTGTGAAAATAAAGAAATGGCATCTAAATTAACACTTTTATGAAAAAAAGTTAAATGTTTATTTTTTACTTCCACGTTCCATTAATTTCTGTGAAGCAGGAATGTGGTTTTGAGCACAATGAGGGGTGCAGTTTTTAGAATGGTGTCAATTTTGGGTATTTTCTGTCATATAGGTCCCTAAAAGTCATTTCAAATATGATGTGGTTCCTAAAAAAATGGTTTTGCAAATTTTGTTGTAAAAATGAGAAATCGATGGCCGATTTTTAACCCTTCTAACTTCCTAGTACAAAAAAAATGTTTAAAAATTGTGCTGATGTAAAATAGACATGTGGGAAATGTTATTTATTTATTTATTAACTATTTTGCGTGACCTAGCTCTCTGACTTAAGAGCATAAAAATGAAAAGTTTGAAAATTGCTAATTTTTCAAAATTTTCTCCATATTTCCGATATTTTCACAAATAAATGCAAGTGATATCGAGCAAATTTTACCACTTTCATGAAGTACAATATATCATGAGAAACAATCACAGAATCACCAGGATCAGTTGAAGAATTCCAGAGTTATTACCTCATAAAGAAACACTGGTCAAAATTGACAAAAATTGGCCTGGTAAGGAAGGTGAAAACAGGCTTCAGGGTGAAGTGGTTAAACCATTGGTTTTTAAATTTTCAGACAAACCTATTTTCATCGCAAAACTGAAATTTTTTTGGTCAGGTTCTTAAAAGCCATTGCATCTTCACTGGACTTACTGTTTTTGTGTAGTGGGTATAAATTCTGTATGATCAATAGTAGAATATTTAGAATTGAGAGTCCTCAGTGGTTGATACTTTTTAATGGCTAACTGAAAAGATGGTAACACATTGCAAGCTTTCGAGACTGGAAAATTTTTATGACTGCCAATAAAAATTCAATTTTGTTGTTACAGCTGAAACAAATAATTGCTTCTTACACCCACTAAAAGCTAAACAAAAGTTTTATTTAACTATTTTTTTATGAAACCTACTGATAAACCAAGAAATACATTAAAAAAAAAATCATCACAGGCTGACTAAAATGGCCTGTATGCTGTCTAGACCCTGGACTCATGCTCTGAATTTCTTCTTCCTTGGCCATACTGTCTGGGTCCTCGTGCTTCCTCATTGCTAATTCACTTTACAAATACTAAACCTTTTGCATCTACCCAAAACAGGATAATTTTTTAACTATAGCTTGTCATGGCTTTTTCTGTATACGACCCTAGATGTTTAAACACTGGAATGGCAGGCATTACACACCAAGAATTTTTTTTTATTTTAAAAAGCATAACATGCCTAACAGCATGGGCGTACCCACCGAGCGGCAGGGGAGGCAGCTGCCCCCCCCCCAGAAGCAGGGGCACTCAATGAAAGAACACCTCCTGGCTGCAGCCGCGGTAGTGGAGAGCAGCAGGCCAGGCGGCCACACACAACTGACAGTGGGGCGGGACTCACTGCAGAGCAGGCTGAGACCACGTGGCGTTGCTATGGCACCCGGCGGCGCGCTGGGATTGGATCTGTCCGGGTTTCAGACAGGGTTCAGAGGCGTGTCATGTACAGCCTGTCTGAACCCTCCGGATCTGAGGCAGAGGCTGAAAAGACAGGCAGCGGCCGCCATTACAGTGTGCTACAGGCCCACAGCCCAGTCTGAGTCCCAGACTGAGACTCCCACTCTCCAGTGCCTGCACCCTGTGGTAAGTGGTGTCCACGTTCATGAACAAAAAAAAAATGGAGTTCTATACAATTAGGTAAAAAGCAATACTTTATTAATTAATAATTACAAATACAATTAATATAGACAAAAAAGGACAATTGACCCTGATAAAAAGCATGGGTCTCCAGGCATAAATGTCATTACAATTAAGTCAAAGCATCACTATGGTAACAATCCATTATGTGCGCATTATGGCAGCAAAATGCAAAGTGTAAAGCAAGTGCAAGTCTAATATAGCCAAGCTGCCAATTGCCAAAGTGCATACAGCACCAGGAATCAAACATCTATCTTCAACTTAAGGAAGTTCCCAAACATCAGTATGTATATTACAGGTAGAAAATAATGAATCTGTCAAATATGCTCAATGCTCACCCATGATGTATTGCTATGCCACGGAGCCAGGCACAATCCCGACGCGCGGTTCGCTATTATCTTTATCAAATAGGGATATAATGAATTGTTCCCATAGTGCTGTTCTGACTTAATTGTAATGACATGTATGCCTGGAGACCCATGCTTTTTTTTTTACCAGGGTCAATTGTCCTTTTTTGTCTATATTAATTGTATTTGTAATTATTGAATAATAAAGTATTATTTTTTTACCTAATTGTAAAAAACTCCATTTTTTAAGTTTTTATACATACGTACTGCTGCAGAATGCTGTTTGTGGCCATCTTAGTCTGCAGCAGTGCAGTGCTCATGTGATAATGAATTCATCTATTCTCTCATGCAAAGAAAGATCCAAAATGTGATGTCTGCATGGAGTTTAATTAAATCCCTGAGTGCCGCTGTAGTGTGTTATAGTGCCATTGTCTGGACTTTGCAACCTCCTGCCCCGACCTGCGCATTTCGCCCAGCTTCTTCGGGGGGTGTTTCACGCATCGGGGCAGGAGGCCGCAAAGTCCAGACAACAGCACTATAAGGGTATGTGCACACGTTGTGGATTTAGATGCAGATCCCCAGCTTTTTGGCAGCACGGATTTGCATCAAATCCGCAGTGTAGTGCACCAGCAATGTTAGTCTATGGGAAATTGAGAATTGGTGTGCACATGCTGTGGAAAAAAACGTGTGTATTTGCAGCGTTTTATTTTCTGCAGCATGTCAATTCTTTTTGCGAATCTGCAGCGTTTCTGCACCCATTGGCTGTATATGGGAGCCCTATGGGGGGCTGTATATGTTTCATTCACCTTTTTCGTTCTAAAATTTTACAACCTGAACGACCATGACTTGCCCCCCCAGTTTTGGTCCTGGGTAATACCATGCCTAAAAATGCAGTATTTGGTTAAATAAGCTGTTGGTTACTACCTGCTAAGATTATTTTACCCATTATTTTACCTATAGCCATATGTGTTGAGGTAATTTTGAGATTATGAAACCTGTTTTTGCATTAAAAAGCTTGAAATGGGTTGGATACAGTCTTAAGATGCCACAAAGTGTCACATGCATCTTTGCAAATCAGTTGGAGGTTTTGCAGTACCTTTCAATTCGCAGCAAATAAAATTAAAAAAAAATTGTTGAAGCTTACAAATTTAAATGTCAAAATATTTGCTCATCTCTATAACAAGATGGTCAGATCTTACTCTGCCAAACTTTTTTTTCTTCTTAACTGCACCCTTTTCCATAAAAGCCATACCTCTCCATAGAACCACACCCCTTTTCCAATTGAGCCTCAATCATTTTAAAGACATAATAAATGGTTCTAAAACAGCAATTGCTCCTAAAATGTAGTCACATTTGGCAGATTTGCTGCCCAAGTCGAGGTGCACAGACTCTCTCAGTCTTTGGATCTGCAGCTTTAGTTGATTCTCTTTTTTTGGTTGGTCTCATTTCACTCTTCACTTTTTGTGTGTAAATTTAGAAGGGTTTAGTCTTTTCTTTCAATATGAGTGAAATATGCTCAAGATTTGTAAAGTCCTGCAATTCGTTTTACTTCAAAAAGACAAATGAAAGCCATTATAGACGATAACGCTGTACAATATCTTCTGGAGCGATTTTTTTCAAATTGTGGATTCCCATGTACTATACAACTGGTCTCTGTCGCAGGTCTGCTTTGTCTACCACATTTCAAGCTTCAGAACTTCCACTGCTGCCTCATTGCTGAAGCCATGCTGTTGTTTGTTTGATGTGCCTCTTGCCAATATTTGTTTGAGATGATGATTAACTACATGTGCTCATCCGACCCCACATATATACCAGTTATACAGATACATCTACACTACAAGGCATATTCAAGAATATCCGTAGTGTTCTCACACTCCCAACAAGGTAAGTACCACCATACAGCAAAGGATACATATTGGAATAGGCTTAATAAAAAGGACTTAGAAAAATAAGAATTACATTTTGCTGACTGGTGTCATATGTAGTTTCTTCATCTTGTAGACGATCACCATGAGATCCGTTCATATAGAGACGAAAATTTGTAATTTTAGAGGCAGTTTATCTTATTTTTTGGGGTCCATTTAATATCTTGTGTGAAAACAAGTGTACAAAATAAACTGTATATGTTAACCAAATCATAGAACGTCTAGATAAAAAACACTGAATCCGGAAGTGGTGAACATTTCACAATGTACTTTTCGGATTTTGCAACTTTGAACTGGACAAGATTGCATAATGTCACTTTAGAACAGGAGTGGGCAATTATCTTACTCGAGGGGCCATACGAGAGACCATAACTGTTATGTAAGGCTGAACCAATAGGCTGAAATTAATTCTGCTCAATGTTAATATATTAATTATAAATATTATTTTATGTTCATATTAATTGAATCACTTAATACTGAACAGAGTAAAGCATGCTGACACCCCCGTATATACAGTATAAGCCCCTACACAGCACCCCCATATACAATGAGTCCACCACACAGCCCCTATATACAGTATAACATCCTACAAAGCCCCTGCATACAGTATGAGCCCTCACATAGCCCCTCTACATACAGTATGACTCCTCACATAGCCCTTCTATATACAGTATGAGCCCACACATAGTCATCTATGTACAGTAAGAGCGCCCAAAACAGCCCCCCATGTTCAGTATAAGCCCATACACAGTCCCCTATATACAGTTTTAGCCCTCACATAGCCCCTACATACAAAATGAGCTCCCAATATACAGTATGAATCCCCTACATAACCACCTATGTACAGTGTGAGCCCCTACATAGCCCCCTTATATACAATGTGAGCCCCCCACATAGCTTCTCTATATAAAATATGAGCCCTCACATAGCCTTCTAAATACAGTATGAGCCCTGACATAGCCCACTTTATAAAGGCACATATCCCATACACATATGAAAAAAAACCAAAAACACGTACTCACCTCTCTCCCGTTCCCCAGGCCCACTGCTCCCATCTCCGGTGCACTGACTCTCCTCACAGCAGATGTGATGTAGTGATGTAATCGCGCCTGCTGTCTCAGTCGCACACGTTGATCGGTGTAAGATGGAGATGGTGCCCCCTCCTCCACCATTGTATTCACCGTTATCTGCATCCTGAGGATGAAGATAGCAGTGATATTGGGACATAGGCGACAGCGGCAGGCGGGCAGCTGACAGTGGCATGGTGCAGCTCGTGAGCCACTGTTTTCAGCGCTTTGGCTGTCTCCTGGCCAGACTGGAACAGTCAGTGGGCCAGATGTCGCTGTGGGTCGCAATTTGCCCAAATCTGCTTCAGATTATGCATGAAATATTTTTGAAACAAATCTATGGCTGAAAAATGGTGTCATAATAGTTATGAGTGTTCAGTTTTATTACTTTTGTGCTTGGCTATCATCTTAAATTTGTGTGAGAATTATCAATTGACAATATTAAGGAACAAATGTTACTTTAGTATTTCCATGGTTAAGCTTATGAGGAAGAGAAATTCAACCATGCTTTAAAGATGGACTTAAAGATCACATACAGTATGATGTTGTTGTCTGAATATTGATAAGCGTTTCATAAGATTTATCTGAATATAACTGTATGTTCAGGTTTCTTTCACCCGTTCAGTTTATTACCCCAACCCATGTATTTAAATACCCAGCCTAAGGCAATGTGGCTTGTTGGAGCTCCCCTTGCCCCAAAGCATTAGTTGGCCAAACCTGTTGACACCATTTACTTTCTGCCAAAATTGGGGTCTTAAAATGAAAAACAGAAAAAAAAGAATGTTGATAAAAAACAGCACCCTATAGGAACCTCATTTCATTCATTGGCTATTAGTCAAATAACAAAGCATGGGGTTGTGCTGTTATTGGTGGTGAGGTGATGTGTAGTGTTGGACATCCTTATTGATACTGAAGGTGAAGTCATAGGGTTAGGGACTGCAATAGTTTATAATAAAAAAAACCGGGTGACCACAGATTTTCTTCTGCTGTAAAATTTAATGTAGAATTGAGGATAAAGTGTTTTTAGCTTTTTTTTCTTATGGAATGGGATAGGTCCACACTTGCATTTTGACATGCCATTTGTCTATTTTGTTTTCAGGACCAGATAAATGGAATTAATGCTAAAAATGGGATAGTTGCATAACAGATCAAAGTGGAAGCAGAGGGACCCCATCGATTATTATAGGGTCCGACTGGGTTCCTTTGTTAGTTTTTAAAACAAAGAGAAAGTTCTGCATTGTTGTTACGTTCTACAAATGGACATATAACAAAACCCAGACACATGCCATAATAATCAATGGAGGACTCCTTGAATCCGTTTGCATCAGTTAGGCCGGGGTCACACTTGAAACTGCAATGCGAGAAACTAGGTTGAGTCTCTCGCCTCAATACCCGGCACTTTCGCCGGCACTCGGGACCGGAGTGTGTGGCTACATGTATTTCTATGCAGCTGAACCGCCGGTGGCATTGTCGGGTATTGAGGCATGACACTCGTGCAAGTTTCTTGCATTGCACTCGCAAGTGTGACCCTGACCTTAGGCAGGAGTCACATTAAACATATAAAAAATCGGTCCAAGTGTCCCTGCCAAGGGTTACATGAGTGTAATGCAAGTGTCATGTGAGTACAATCTGATTTTTCACACCTAGCATCCAATTTACATCCGAATGCAGTGTAAATGCTATCCGATTGCAATGCGATTTTAACATGAGCTTTTACATAGAGCAATTCTCTGTCATTTACAAATCATTTTCAAGGAAATATTCTTCAAAACACACACATATATATATAGATTGATTGTGGTTTTGTTTTTACATAGTCCTGAATTTAATTTAATCACAGTTTGAATGCTGTTGACTGCCATTATCAATGCCTTGGATATCTTTTTGTATCCCTTTCCTGTTTTATACAATATAACTACCATTTCCCGTAGATCTGCTGACAATTCATTTGCCTTCCCTATGATGCACAATCCAGAAACGTCAGTGACTGGATGAAAGATGCAAGAGTCTGTCTGGATCCCAGAAACTTACTCAGCTTTTATGCACACACACTGATTAAAAGCAAACAGGTCACAGGTGAGGATGTTACCTTTAGTAGCCATTCACACCTATTTGTGTCAATTTCTGTGCAAGTTATCATGCCAAAATCACGAGGGTATGTGAACTTTTGATTAAGGTCATTTGGATGTTTTGGGTTGTCATTATGATTTAAAAAGAGACAGTAGTTGGACAATAAATGGCTTCACCCAACCACTAACCATGAGTGGAGACAAAGTTTTGGTGTTATCATTCATATACTCTGAAAAAAAGGCCAAGAAGGCAAAAATTCTGCTGGGATATGTAAACTTTTGAGCACAACTGTAGATATATAGATATTAGATAGAGTAATGCAGCGAGGTTGGTGCAGTGTGACAGATAGGCAGTGACCACAGGAAAGTTCAAAACAAAGTTCAAAACAAAACGGAAAACAAATGGTATCCTCTGGATCGCAACCGGGAATCAAGACAGACTATATCTGAGACTTGTTGCCATGGGTGACTGCACCACCATGTCATGCTGAGGGGTGCCAGGCCTTATGGCTTCGCTTGGCTCCGTGTTACGTCACATAGGCTGAAACTTTGCAGAGCCACCTACTCTGCAGTTTGCAAACCAATACTGAAACATCCAACCTGTTGCTGCAGGGTTTTTAAATGAAATCTGTGGCCATGGGCCACTTGTAATACCTGGCCTGGAGGGAGCGATCCACCCCACTAAAATCTTCTAGTTCATTCCAAAAATAAAGCCCATGCTGATTTTTCTTAAATCTGCCTTGGGCAAATAGCTTGTCCAAGACCACACTTACTTTTATTCTTCATTGCAACCATAGCTATATCGGTGACTGCAAAGCACTCTAGCGGCCTTAATACACTTCTATGCGCATCCTGGGAGATACATAGCGACCCTCGCATATAATACCTGTCATTGCCTCACATACTCCCCCGTTCAAACTTGTAGGGTTGAACATTTGCCACCATACATGGTGCCCGTTTCAGAGCATCCACATTTTCCTTCAACTTCCCCACCCTATGTTCCACTGAAAAACTGAAGTTTTGTAGGGACAGGAACCATCTGGTGACCCAAGCATTCCTTTCCTTTGCATTTCTCATCCAGGCAAGGGGTGAATCGTCCGTTACCAAACAAAACTGATGCCCGAGCAAATAGTAGCGTAGGGATTCCAAGGCCCACTTAATTGCCCAGTACTCCTCCACTACGCTATCATTTTTCTCTGCCGGGGTCAGTTTCCTGCTCAAGTAGGTGACTGAATGTTCATCCCCGTTCACCTCTTGCAAGAGATCCGCACCTAAGCCCACCTCTGAGGCATCCATTTGTACAATAAAGGTTTTTTGGTGAAGTTGAGGCTGATGAGGACTGGCTGTCCACACAACACCAACTTCAGGAACAGGAATGCTTCCTCCGCTTGAGGTTTCCATTGGACCATAACCGACTTCTTACCCTTTAACATGTCGGTTAGGGGTGCTGATTTCCCAGCAAAATTGGGTATAAACCGGCGGTAGTACCCAATGATGCCAAGGAATGCCCTCACCTGTTTTGTACTTAGCGGCTTGGGCCAGTTTTAGATGGCCTCAATGTTATTTATTTGGGGTTTGATAACCCCATGGCCAATCATGTTTCCTAAGTACCAGGCTTCCGTGAGACCTATCGCACACTTTTTTGGGTTCTCTGTTAACCCCGCGATTCTGAGAGAATCCAGCATTGTTTGTACCTGGGAAATGTGGGTATTCCAGTTGGTACTAAAGATGACTATGCCATCTAAATATGCCGATGCATACTTCTGATGAGGCTGAAAGCAAATAATGGGATAGCGGGCACCACATCAAATTACAATCTAAATAGAAGTTAGGGATCAACCATTTGCATATAAAAAGATACGGAAAAAAAACACAAGAGAAAAGATATGCATAACACCAGGGATCAATCTTAACAAAATATCTTTATTATATATATGGATACAAAAAGTTTAAAGAAAGTAATAAATCTAAAAACATTTAAAAGACCAAAAACGGTCAAAAAGACACAAAAAAAAATGAAAAAAAACAGACCAAATAAGGTCCTTCCTGGGAAAAAGAAGATATTAGTTTCACATGCACCTTAATAATAAATGTAATACAATGGACAATGTAAACAGTATGGGTAACAGAAAAAGTTACTCTCAAGGTCAAGCTACAATATAATGCAACAGTATAGTAATCAAAAGCCCTACCATCTCCACAAATAGTGGGGATAGCTCCTGGTATGCTGCCAGCTAATTCTGGAAACACAAATAAATGCAACCACCAATACATAAATCCAAGAGAAAAACACAAGACTCATCACAGGGCAGCAAAGAGATACAAAGCCACCATTTGTTAGAAAATATGCCTGTTCCCCATCAGGAGCCAAACGGTACAGCCCTAAGGTGTCCAAGTGGTCATAATAAAGATAGCAAGATAAGGTACTGTGTGCAGTCCCAGAGGAGCTCAGCTTTCCTGCCCTGTGATGAGTCTTGTGTTTTTCTCTTGGATTTATGTATTGGTGGTTTGCTGGTGGTACATTGACGTGTGTAGCTGTTTATTCTGGAGCAGCTTACATAGCTGCCTAGTCTCCTTGGACATAAAAGGAGTCCCCTGGTCTGTAAGGATCTCCTTTGGTAGCCCAAGGTGACAAAACATGGCAAACAGCTCGAGTGCGATTAGTTTTGCCGAGGTGTGCCAAAGTGGTATCACCTCTGGGTATCGCGTGGCATAGTCTACCACGACCAGAATATGTTGATGGTCACAGGCGGATTTCACTATAGGCCCCATTAGATCCATCGCAATCTGCTCAAAAGGTACCTCTATAACGTGCAGAGGTACGAATGGACTCTGGAAGCTTGCGGTGGGTAGGATTAGCTGGCACTCTGGGCACGTTTCACAGTACCTCTGGACCTCAGCGTAGACCCCAGGCCAAAAAAACTGCTGCAGTATGCGCTCTTCCGTCTTTTTGGCCCCCATAAGCACTCCCAGCATGGGAGTGTGAGCCATTTCGAGCACCACCCGATGGTAGTATTGGGGCACTACTAGTTGTTACACCACTTCATCCTGGATTTTATCCACTCTGTATAACAAATCCTGGTGGATAGTCATGCGGGGGAAAACTGCCTCAGCACCCGGTTGATGAGCCACTCCATTTATCTCGATCGTACTAGGGGACACTTCCAGCTCGGGGATCAGTGAGGTTCCCTCGACCTCTCTTGCAAATACCTCTAGGGAAAACCTATCAGGGTTACACTTTGTCCCTAGGTTGGCGACCCCTACGGAAGGTATCCCTGACTCAGGATCTTCGAGTTCTGCGCCGGGAATGACTTTTACCCTGGGAGAATTAAACCTGGTCTCCCATATGGACCAGAATAGGGGCAAGTCTCTTCCCAACACAGTACCATATAGAAGGGTATTCACCACTCCCACCTCATGTTTTATTTCTCCACACAGTGTGGAAAAAGAAACCTTCGTGGTCGGGTACTCTCGGAGTTCCTCATGTATACACACCACTCCCACTTTCCGGTCCTTGGGGTTGTCCCCGGCAACAAGTTACCCATGGACCAGAGTCCCTAAGATCCCTGAGTTCAAGAGAACCTCCATTTGGTACCCGTTGATGAGTACCTGGCACAGTTAGAGTTCGCTGCCTGCAGTGCCTGTAGTTGCGGTGCAGACTGACTGGGAGTACATAGTCTCTGCGCATAAACCCACAGTCCATAGGGGGTAGTTTGCAGCCATATGTCCGGAACGTTGGCACCACCAAAACCTAATAGCGGCGGCAAGACTGGACCTCGATACCAGTTTAGGGGAAATGGGACTTTTGGCATTCTCACTTAGGAATTACCCCTGAGCACAGGCTCGGTTCTGATTGGCCCCAACAGAGGGTCGCTGACTTTTCCCAGTCCTTACCAGCCGGTCGACCACTACCACCCTCTCTACCATCTGGAAAGGGCTTAAGGCCTCAGGCTGGAGCCATTTATTTTTACCAGCTGCAGCAAGTCATATGCCTGAGACCTGGTGGGTCGAGATTCCGCAAAGTACACCCGCTGAGCCTGCATATGTGTATTAACCCCAAGTCAGGCAAGGATCTAACCTTTCAGATTCTCATAGTCCAATGCATCGTCCCGACTGAAGTCCAGGTAGGCCTTTTGGGCATCTCCTGTCAGGAAGGCGGCCACTAATTCAGCCCACTGGAACATCGGCAAGCTCTCCCGCTCTGATGTGCTCGAACATGGCGAGGAAGGCCTCCAAATCGTCCTGAGGACTCATCTTCCTCAGCTCTGACCGGACTTTGTACTGGGCCTCAGAACGGATCGGGGTGCCTCTTGCAGAACCACAATCTGTTGCAGCATCAGCTCATTCGTATTCTGCTGCTTCTGATAGAGCAGCTGCTGCTGGTGATTGTACTGCTGCAATTGGAGCTGCTCCTGCTGCCGTTGCTGCTGCTCCTGCTGCTGTTGCTTTTGTTGTTCCTGCTGAAACTGTAGCTGCTGCTCTTGCTGTTGCCACTGGAACTGCAGCTCCTGATGCTGCATGAGGGCCAGCTGCTTCAGTATTTCCTCTATTTTGTCAGCAGGCTTGAGCTGTAGTGTTGCAGGCTTAATTACTGACATGCAGTGGGCTTTGGGTATGCCTCAGTTCACACTGCCTGCATTGTCCAACCATATGTAGTGCAGCAGGGTTGGTACAGTGTGACAGACAGGCAGTGACCACAGGAACGTTCAAAACAAAGTGTCTTTAATGTCCAACGTACTCACAAACGGAAAACAAATGATATCCTCCGGATAATAGCCAGGAATCAAGACAGTCCGTATCCAAGACCGGTTGCCATGGGTGACTACACTACTGTGTCACACTGAGGGGTGCCAGGCCTTTTGGCTTCTCTTAGTTCCATGTTATTTCACACAGGCTGAAACTTTGCAGAGCCACCTACTCTGCAGTTTGCAAACCTAGACTGACACACCCAACCCGTTGCTGCAGGGTCTTTCAATGAAATCTGTGGCCATGGGCCACTTGTAAGGACCGACCTGGAGGGAGCGAATCACCCCACTACCATCCTGTAGCTCGCTCCAAAAATAAAAGCCCATGTCGGGTTTTCTTAAATCTGCCTTGGGCAAATAACTTGTCCAAGACCACACTTGCTTTTATTCTGCATTGTAATACACTTCTATGCGCATACTGGGGGATACATAGCGACCCTCGCATATACCTGTCACTGCCTCACAATAGATAGAATAAAAGCCGGAAATTAATCTGCCGCGTACAGTAAAATCACAGTGTGGCAGGTTATGATAGAATAGATAGCATAGATATACTATATGCACATAGAATACATAGATATATAGATGTCAGTGACACACACACACATACTGTATATATATATATATATACATATATATATATATATATATATATGTTACATAGATAGTAAGCATACTACCCAAGCCCAATTTCCTCATGTCAGGAGCGGGCAACATTCCACATCATAGAGGACCATATTAATCATATAGTGTATGTAGATGAAGAAGTGTTGAGAAATGACAAGATAAAATTAAAATACTTTATTTCAACAGATATACTTTTTTATATAACTTAATTTTTCTTGAAGTTTTTACAAAATTTTCAACTAATGGACGTATGTCCAGATAAACAAAAAAAACCATACACAATAATGTGAAATTAAAGAGATTACATTGGTAGGGTAGTGAGAGAAACAGTACAGGGAAAAAACCCTATAATAAACAGTTATCCATAGATGAATCATACAATGGAACATTGACCATCAGCTATGCCAGGTCCAACTAGACACCCATATTTCCATATCCTACCCAAGCTAGGATCCTCTCACAATAAACACACAAAAAATCAATACAGAATATCCTGAATAAAGTAAGGATGAACCTCATACAGTATATACAGACAAAAGGACAAGACACACATATAAAGGATGAGTAGGGGAGGGATACAAGATCCAAACATTTAAGAGTTGGACTAACCATTTGCCTGAGCCCAGAAGTAATCCCACGGGTTCCAAATGGAGTCAAAGCCATCTTACTCTTGCTCCCACGAGAGTAGTCATATATTCCATCCTACGAATGTCATTAATTCTATTCTTTAAATGCTGATAAGAGGGAGGAGAGGACTTCTTCCAGTTAATGGTGATCAAACTCCTTGCCGCTGTAAGAATATGCAATAACAACTTAGCTGAGTTTCTCCTCATCCCCATAGGTGAAATATTTAACAGATAAATAGTCGGGTCAAGTCCCACCTCCACATACAGAACCCTGGAGATTAACTGTCTCACTTCCTCCCAAAATCCCGTGACCACTGGACATGACCAGAAAATATGATATTGAGTACCTACATCAGTGAAACAATGCCAACATTGGTTTAAGAGTAAAGGGTTCAGCCTGTGGAGGAGATCAGGGGTGTGGTACCAAAACATCAGAATTTTATACTGATTCTGCTTATAAAGGGTGCAAATAGAGGATTTGGCTGCTTTTTCCAAAATGATTTGCCAACTTTGAGGTGGTAACCTCTTTCCTAATATAGACTCCCATCTGGACATAATAAATAATAATAATAATCTTTATTTTTATAGCGCCAACATATTCCGCAGCGCTTTACAGTTTATCAGTTTCAAAACACAAGTCATAAGTAACGACGTTAACAATAAAATAATTAAAGCAAAATAAGACGAAATGTAGATGGACATGTAGGAGTGTTTTAGTTGGTGACATTCTTGAGGAAGACCTAGAATCCTATATATTTCTGAGATTAGACCTTTAGTCGATGGTTCACTCCTGCAAATCCTCTCAAAATCAGTTAGCATGGAGACCCTCGGAAAGGCATAAAGCGAGGAAGCAAAATGTTTGATCTGTATATACTAATAGAACTGTTTATTAGTGATAGCAAATTTGAACTTGACAGCATCAAATGTAAGAAGCTCCAAGGTGTCCCCATCTACCAGATCTGCAACCTGAAATAGTCCTGCAGAGGACCAGGAGTGAGCCATCACATAATCCATACTATTTGGCAACAAGGGCTGAAAGAAATATGAATGCGATCACTGGCGAATTAAGGGAGGCCAAACCAAACCTCTTCATACAAGAAAGCCATATTTCCCTCTTGAACCGCATGGGGCCCAACAAAGACTCTGGAATTCTAATGGACCTAGATGACCATAATAGTGAATTTGGATGAATTGGTGCTAACCATAATTTTTTTATTTCTGTCAAGTTGTTGTATGCCCACAATGAGGACCACAAGGGATTTCTATGTAAATGAGGAGCCCAATAGTATTTAATAATATCAGAGACTGACAGACCCCCTTGTGACTTGTGGGAGATGATGACACCCTTGGAGTTCCGATGTCGCCTATCATTCCAAACAAAGCTCAACATAGCTGCTTGGAGGGATTTAAGTTCCATCATGGGGACCATAACCGGAAGGGTCTCAAAGAAGTAAGGTAACTTAGGAAGGAAAGATATTTTAACCCCTTCATGACCCAGCCTATTTTGACCTTAATGACCTGGCCATTTTTGGCAATATTGACCAGTGTCCCTTTATGAGGTAATAACTCAGGAACGCTTCAACGGATCCTAGCGATTCTGAGATTGTTTTTTCGTGACATATTTGGCTTCATGTTAGTGGTAAACTTAGGTCAATAATGTTTGCATTTATTTGTGAAAAAAACAGAAATTTGGCGAAAATTTTGAAAATTTCGCAATTTTCACATTTTGAATTTTTAATCCGTTAAACCAGAGAGTTATGCGACACAAAATAGTTAATAAATAACATTTCCCACATGTCTACTTTACATCAGCACAATTTTGGAAACAAAATTTTTTTTTGTTGGGAAGTTATAAGGGTTAAAAGTTGACCAGCGATTTCTCATTTTTACAACAAAATTTACAAAACCATTTTTTTTAGGGACCACCTCACATTCGAAGTCACTTTGAGGGGTCTATATGGCAGAAAATACCCAAAAGTGACACCATTCTAAAAACTGCACCCCTCAAGCTACTCAAAACTACATTCAAGAAGATTATTAACCCTTCAGGTGCTTCACAGCAACTAAAGCAATGTGGACGGAAAAAATGAACATTTTAATTTTTCCAATAAAAATTTTAGCATCAATTTTTTCATTTTTCACATGGGCAACAGGATAAAATGGATCCTAAAATTTGTTGGGCAATTTCTCCTGAGTACACCGATACCTCATATGTGGTCATAAACCACTGTTTGGGCGCACGGCAGGGCTCAGAAGGGAAGGAGCGCCATTTGACTTTTTGAATGGAAAATATGCTGGAATATTTAGCGGTTGCCATGTCGCGTTTGGAGAGTCCCTGTGCGCCTAAACATTGGAGCTCCCCCACAAGTGACCCCATTTTCGAAACTAGACCCTCCAAGGAACTTATTTAGATGCATAGTGAGCACTTTGAACTGCCAGGTGTTTCACAAATTGATCCGTAAAAAAAAAAAATGACTTTTTTTTCACAAAAATTTTATTTTAGCCTCAGTTTTTTCATTTTCACATGGGCAATGGGATAAAATGGATCCTAAAATTTGTTGGGCAATTTCTCCTGAGTGCACAGATACCTCATATGTGGTCATAAACCACTGTTTGGGCACACTGCAGGGTCCCGAAGGGAAGGAGCACCATTTGACTTTTTGAATGGAAAATTAGCTCCAATCGTTAGTGGACACTATGTCGTGTTTGGAGAGCCCCTGTGTGCCTAAACATTGGAGCTCCCCCACAAGTGACCCTATTTTGGAAACTAGACCACCCAAGTAACTTATCTAGATGTGTGGTGAGGACTTTGAACCCCCAAGTGCTTCACAGAAGTTTATGACACAGAGCAGTGAAAATAAAAAAATAATTTTTTCTCCTCAAAAATGATTTTTTAGCCCGCTATTTTTTATTTTCACAAGGCTAATAGGAGAAAATGGACCACAAAAGTTGTTGTGTAATTTGACCTGAGTACATCGATACCCCATATGTCAGGGGAAACCACTGTTTGGGCGCATGGGAGAGCTCAGAAGGGAAGGAGCGCGATTTTGGAATGCAGACTGATGGGATGTTCTGCGGGCATCATGTTGCGTTTGCAGAGCCCCTGATGTGCCTAAACAGTAGAAACCCCCCACAAGTGACCCCATTTTGGAAACTAGACCCCCCAAGGAGCTTATCTAGATGTGTAGTGAGCACTTTGAACCCCCAAGTGCTTCAGAGAAGTTTATAAACGCAGAGCCATGAAAATAAAAAATAATTTTTTTTCCTCAAAAATTATTTTTAGCCCGCTATTTTTTATTTTCACAAGGGTAACAGGATAAATTGGACCCCTAAAGTTGCTGTTCAGTTTGTCCTGAGTACGCTGGCACCCCATATGTGGGGGGAACCACTGTTTGGGCGCACGGCAGGGCTCAGAAGGGAAGGAGCGCCATTTGACTTTTTAAATGGAAAATTAGCTCCAATCGTTAGCGGACACCATGTCGTGTTTGGAGAGGCCCTGTCTGCCTACACTTTGTAGCTCCCCCACATATCACCCCATTTTGGAAACTAGACCCCCTAAGGAAGTTATCTAGATGCATAGTGAGCACTTTGATCCCCCAGGTGCTTTACAGAAGTGTATAACGCAGAGCTGTGAAAATAAAAATATTTTTTTTTCCTCAAAAAATGATTTTTTTTAGCCCGCTATTTATTTTCACAATAGTAACAGGAGAAATTTGACCCCAAAAGTTGTTGTCCAGTTTGTCCTGAGTACGCTGGTACACAATATGTGGGGAGGGACCACTGTTTGGGCACACGTCGGGGCTCGGAAGGGAAGTAGTGACGTTTTGAAATACCGACTTAATGGAATGGTCTGCGGGCGTCATGTTACGTTTGCAGAGCCCCTGATGTGGCTAAACAGTGGAAACCCCCCACAAGTGATCCCATTTTGGAAACTAGACCACCCAAGGAACTTATCTAGATGTGTGGTGAGCACTTTGAACCCCCAAGTGCTTCACAGAAGTTTATAACGCAGAGCCGTGAAAATAAGAAATCTATTTTTTTCCTCAAAAAATGATTTTTTAGCCCGCAATTTTTTATTTTCACAAGGTTAACAGGATAAATTCGACCCCAAAAGTTGTTGTCCAGTGTGTCCTGAGTACGCTGGTACCCCATATGTGGGGGGGGACCACTGTTTGGGCACACATCGGGGCTCGGAAGGGAAGTAGTGACGTTTTGAAATACCGACTTGATGGAATGGTCTGCGGGCGTCATGTTACGTTTGCAGAGCCCCTGATGTGCCTAAACAGTGGAAACCCCCCACAAATGACCCCATTTTGGAAACTAGACCACCCAAGGAACTTATCTAGATGTTTGATGAGCACTTTGAACCCCCAAGTGCTTCACCGAAGTTTATAACTCAAAGCCGTGAAAACAAAAAAAATCATTTTTTTTTCACAAAAATCATTTTTTTAGCCCCCAATTTTTTATTTTCCCAAGGGTAACAGGAGAAATTAGACTCCCAAAATTGTTGTGCAATTTTTCCTGAGTACGCTGATACCCCATATGTGGGGGTAAACCACTGTTTGGGCACACGTCGGGGCTCGGAATGGAGAGAGTGCTGTTTGACATTTTGAACGCAAAATTGGCTGGAATAAATCGTGGCGCCATGTCACGTTCGGAGACCCCGTGATGTGCCTAAACAGTGGAAACCCCTCAATTCTAACTCCAACTCTAACCCCAACACACCCCTAACCCAACCCTAATAATAACCCTAACCACAACCCTAATGCCAACACACCCCTAACCCTAATCCCAACTCTAACCCTAATCCCAACCCACCCCTCACCCTAATTCCAGCCCTCACCCTAATTCCAGCCCTCACCCTAATTCCAGCCCTCACCCTAATTCCAGCCCTCACCCTAATTCCAGCCCTCACCCTAATTCCAGCCCTCACCCTAATTCCAGCCCTCACCCTAATTCCAGCCCTAACCCTAATTCCAACCCTAACCCTAATTCCAACCCTAACCCTAATTCTAACCCTAACCCTAATTTTAACCCTGACCCTAATTTTAACCCTAACCCTAATTCCAACCCTAACCCTATTTCTAACCCTAACCCTATCTGTAACCCTAATTCCAACCCTAACCCTAGTTCGAACCCTAAATGGAAAAAAAAATATTTTTTTTATTTTATTATTTGCGCCTGGCTATGGGGGTGATAAAAGGGGGGTGTATTTACTTTTTTTTTCATTTTGATCACTGTGAGAGTGTATCACAGTGATCAAAATGAAAAATGAACGGGCAACCGGCAAATTCATGGGCGCCGCCATCTTGGACAATGGCAGGCGCACTGCGCATGCGCCCGCCATTTTGCAAGATGGCGGCGCCCATGACCCGGACGCCGGGAGCCACGGCGGGACACCGGGAGCACGATCGGAGGTCCCGGGGGGATCGGAAGGTGGGAGGGAGCGATAGGAAGGGGAGGGGGAGCAGATGATGATGGCGGCGACTGATCGCCGCCGTCCATCAGTGGCGGGGGCCGATCGGCCCCGCCAGTCGGTGTGTGGGGGGGGTCGGGTGTCGGTGTCCAGCCATGTCCGATGCTATTGCAGCATCGGCCATGGCTGGATTGTAATATTTCACCAAATTTCATTGGTGAAATATTACAAATCGCTCTGATTGGCTGTTTCACTTTTAACAGCAAATCAGAGCAATCGTAGGCACGTGGGGGCTAAGCCACGCCCCCAGGGATTAACTGTAGCGTGTCCTCTGTGTGCTGGTCGGGTGACCTTTCAGTGACCCCGGTCACCCGACCCGCAGGGGGGCTATTTATAGCATGACGCCTACGTAGGCGTCATAGGTCGTTTGGGCACGGCTTTTCATGACGCCTACGTAGGCGTCATGGGTCGTGAAGGGGTTAAGTGAATTAATGCGACCGATTAATGAGAGCGAGAGAGGCTTCCACCTGTCTATTAGTTTCCTCAACTCACTCAGGAGTGGAGGAAAGTTGTCTCTATATAAGTTACCAAAAGAGGATGAGAGATTAACCCCCAGATATTTGATGGCCTCTGACTTCCATCTGAATTTAAAGTTTAGCTTTAAATGGTCCAATACATCAGTAGGGATATTTAGAGGAAGTGCTTCCGTTTTTGAAGTATTTAATTTATACCCCAATAGTTCCCCATAGTTTTTAAGATCCTCCAGCAGGTTGGGGAGTGTGATATGGAGATTGGAAAGGGTTAAAAGGACATCATCTGCAAATAAAGAGATCTTGAATCTTTTGTTCCGAATCTCCATTCCTGATATGTTAGGGTTTTGTCTTATTATTACCGCTAGTGGTTCTATACACATGACCTATAATAGGGGTGAAAGGAGGCAGCCTTGTCGGGAACCATTTAATATACTGAACGGGGAAGTTTTGATGATGAGAAGCTTAATTGAGGCCGAAGAATTGTAGAATGATCTTATAGCTGTTAAAAAAGGACCCAATATGCCAAAAAACTTCAATGTCTTAAACAGGAAAGACCAGTCTAGGTGGTCAAACACCTTTTCCGCATCTAGACTCAATATGAGAGACTGTGAATTACTTCTATTAGCAATCTCAATTAAGTCTATTGCTCTTCTAGTATTATCCCCCCCGATGGTTAGGGACAAATCCTACTTGATCCTTATTAATACGTTTAGGTAACCAAGTGTTTAACCTATTTGCCAATATATGAGTGAAGATTTTGAGATCAGAGTTTAGTAATGCAATTGGTTGATAATTTGAACAATCAAAGGGATCGTTCCCCGATTGTGGTATAAGGACTAGATAAGAATGTAACATCGAACCCGGTATGGCACAGTCTTCCAAGAAAGAGTTAAACAGTTCAACCATGCGGGGAGAAAGCTCCTCCACAAAGGTTTTGTAATATAAATATGTAATCCCGTCAGCGCCCAGAGATTTACCCAAAGGGGGATCCCTCGGGATGTCCACCACCTCCTCCTGCGCCAACCTCTGATTAAGAGATAATAAGGCTTCAGGAGGGAGACTGGGAGATTTAATTTTAATCGGAAATTTTCCAAAGCAATATCTCCATCAGCTTTATTTATGGGGAGGACATCTTGTAAATTATACAATTTACTATAGAAGTTATAAAATATTTTCAAAATTTCATTTGGATTATAGTGAATCGTGCCATCTGTTCCTCTCAGGACCTGATGATGAGAGTTCAGAGATCTATCCTTCAATAATCTCGCCAAAAGTGTATGGGCTTTATTACCTTTCTCATAGTATTTTTGTTTTGTATAGAGAAGTTTTTCAACCTTATGCATTGAGAGATCTTTTAATTTATTTCTAATCCCTACCACCTTATTTAGTACCATCACAGAGGGAGTAGCCACTAACTTACTTTCCTCTTTTCTTAGTTGAGAGGCTAATTTATTAAATTCGGATTTAGCATTTTTTTTTAATCTCGAGCCCTCCTTGATTCAGTACCCCCTCATAGCAGCCTTGTGAGCTTCCCACAGAACCGAAGGGGAAGAAACTGATCCCTTATTCAAACGGTAGAAGTCAGTGAGATGGTGGTCCAATAGAGTCTTTTGAATAATTGGGTCCTTAATTAAAAACTTTTTCAGCTGCCAGTGACAAACCCTTGTAAGCGGCTGGGTGGATTTAAGATCCAACAACACGGGGCATGATCAGACCAAGTAATTTGCCCCATCTCAGCTCTCTCCATCAGAATATTTGCCAAAAAAAATCAGTCCTAGAATGAGTTTGATGAGGGGGAGAGTAGAAGGAGAAGGCCCTGTCCCCAGGATGATCTATTCTCCAAAAATCAAACAAGGAATTAGCCCTAATAAGTTTTCTAAAGTCTTTTGCCATTTTAACCAGATTTTGTATTGGAGGTTATTGTTAACAGAATGTCTGTCAAATAGCTCAGAGAAAGTCACCTCCAACCAATAAGGCTGACGGCAAAAAATTTTAATCAAGGATAAAATCTTTAGCTAAAAAATTAATCTGGCCTGTATTCGGAGCGTAAAGGTTGCATAGAATGATGGACCAACCCATCAGAGAAGCCTCTAAAATTTCAAATCTACCCCCAGGATCAATATGAGCTTTAACTTGTAAAAGGGCAACCTGTTGATATTAAGATAGCTACCCCCTCTCTTATTGCTGTCAAAAGCTGAGTACAAGATAGGGAAGAAGTTGAGGACAAACCTGAAAGTTCCTGACCTATCAAAAAGAGTCTCTTGGAGAAAGGCAATGCTAGCCCTCTGGAACTTCAATTACTGGAGGGTGAGCCTCCTTTTTCTAGGGGAGTTAAGTCCCATAATGTTCAATGAAATGATGCATGTCATTTTGTAATAGTAAGTTACTCACATGCCCAAGACCCCTAGAGACTATCAACTCTCCATTGACCTCTAAGAAGCAATGATGAACCCTCTCTAGTCCACTTCTGTGATTTATGATCTAGAAGCTGCACCTGGATAAATGGGTGGGAAAGAAACACTAGGGAAATGGAGAGACAAGGACAACAAAGAACAGAGAGAAAAAAATTAGAAACATAAACAAAAATTCCTAACTTTAAGCAATAAAGCTCCATAATTCCCAGGAATGGAAAGCCTGGTATGTGGAAAATCCTAGCCACAGAAGAGATTTTCAGGGAGGCGTAGCCCAGCGCTTAACCCGCACAGAGGAAAACAAATAAATAAAAAGAACTATTCCCTATTACAAGGCAAGCCAGGGCTCCTCCCAAGCACACATCAACAATATCTTGTGGGATTACCCACCTACAGAAGATTTCAGCTTCAAAACACTTAAACATTAATCTAAAGATAAGCATACACCGGATAATACTTTTTTTTCCCCCAAATACTGAAACAACTTTTTTGCAAGTAAAATCTTAATATAGGAAAGTGAAAAAATATTATATTAGAACTTTTTTGAGACCAAACTAGAGGTGGAGGCGTTCCCGTAAGGTTAGGAATGTCCCAGTCAGCAATCTTAGGGACTTGGAGCCCCAACTTGTCACAAAAGTTTGGTAGATCCTCCAGATACATATTACCTGTGTCCATACTGTTGAAAACGTGGATGCCGGGTGGCACCCTGTCTCCCCTAACCTCAACGTGCTTTTCGCTTGTGCTTCTTCCTGGGGAAGAAGTTTCCCCTTCATATGACCTTTATAATATTACTTTTCTAATAAGTCACAGACCTGGTTTCAACTACATTCTCTTCATTGGTTTTAGCTACAGCATTGATGCTTACACTATGAAAATATTGTTTCTAACACGATACATATGTTTTATAGGCTGAAAAATTCTGGAATACATGATCATATTTGATTAAAAAAAACCTGAAGGAAAACAATACTGATGTGGTATATTGTTTTCTACAATCTGAACACATCAACATGACACCTCTGCTGCGCGTTACACTGTTTCTGCTGTCTACCTCATCCTATCAATCAGGTAAGTAGTACGTATGTATGTATTTTTGTAATATTTCTGTATATATACTTTAATTTCTTGGTAAAAGAAAATGACCTTTAACTCATTGTTTCATTATTTGAAGAGTATCCGTTGTTTTAATTTGCCATGAATCAATAGTACACGTGAAAATAAAAAACTTTGTAAGGCTTTGTTCACACATCTGTATAAAACACGTATGTAAAAAACTGGTACAGGTGTCATCAGTGTTTTCCATCGGTTTGTTATCCGTGTGCCCATTTTTACCATTTGTGCGGTCATCAATGTTTTTCTAGTATGGATGAATAAAGAAATAAATTCCAAAGCTTTTCCTATATTCTGCAATATTAAGCACGGATAGAATACAGATTACATCCGTGTGCTGTAAGTGTTTTTCACAGACCCATAGTCTTGTATTGGCTGTTGTCATCTGTGCTGCTGAAAAAAACAGACATGTGCATAACACTGTAGGTTTAATGGGTACGTGTGGTATTTGTGAAAAAAAACGGATACCATCCATTTATACAATTGCCTTGTAATGTTTTAATTTCCTGTTCTGTCCAGATGTCACCGTATCCCAGAATTCCAAGCGGAGGAATTTCACTGACCGCCATATTGGGACACCCAAGTGATGGATATCTCAATATGGAAACTACTGCTAGTACCAACCTATTGCACGGAACACCGTCGCACCACACACACACACAGACTCTATACGCAGTATGCACCACACACCCACTCACACTCTCACACACTCACGCAGCCTCTTGCGCGGTACCACCAGCGGAACACGTCGCACTGCATCTGCTCGAATTCCACGCAAGCGCAGTGAGTCATTCGGCTGATCCTGGCGGCAGATGCACGACGTGTCTACAGGCAGAGAAAGCCGGTCACATTAAAGGGGTTTTCCCACTAACGAAATTTCATTTTAAAAATTGTCTGTCGGACCGCGTATGGAGCATATCACATCTCCTGGGCAGGGGCAGAAGCAAAAGACAATACTGACAATACAGCAGGGTATCACAGAGGATTCATTTTGTGAGTTAAAATATTTCACGGACTGTTTTTAAACAATATTTTACCTCACAAAATGTATCCTCTGCGGTCTCCTGCTGTAATGTCAGTATTGTCTTTTGCTTCCTCCCCTGCCCAGGAGCTGTGGCATGTTTTGTACACGGTCACATACACGGGTCAGAGAGACAGAGCACAGGGGGGAGACAGCTAAAATGGGACAGCACATGAGGGAAGAACACAGCACAGGAAGGAGAAAGACAGCAGACAAGGGGAATAGCACATGGGGTAGACAGGTCAAAGTAGAGAGCACAGAAGGTAGAAGTCAGCACATGGGGAAAGAGAAAGTGGATAGGTGGGTGAGCACATGGGGTGAGATTCTTAATGCTGCAAAGCCTGCCCCCATCGTGACATTACCGCCCTCCAGATGCGATAGCATCAGGCCTCCATCTAGTGAGTACTATAAGCACGAACATGTGAAGGAGGCATAATACATTTTATCAGAGAAATCTGCTTCTAAGGCCGGGGTCCCCCTTGCAACTGCAATGCCAGAAACTTGCGTGAGTCTTTCGCATTAATACCCGACACTGCCGCCGTCACTCGGGACCGGAGCGCTTAGCTGCATAGAAATATAGGCAGCCTCACACTCCGGTCCCGAGTGTCAACAGCAGTCCCGGGTATTGATGCGAGAGACTCGTGCGAGTTTCTCTCATTGCAGTTGCAAGTGTGACCTTGACCTAAACCTCAGCCTCTGCTTCAAAGAAGGATTGTCTACAGTGTCTTCTCTGATCTTTCCACTCTCAGGACTACCTTAAGGGCCCGTTACACATAGCGATATCGCTAGCAATATCGCTGTAACGTCACTGGTTTTGTGACGTAGCAGCGATATTGCTAGCGATATTGCTACATGTGATACTTAACTCCGACCGGCTCCCCCGCTGTCTGTCGCTGATCGCGCGAGAACGTCCTGGGCCGTTTCTCGTCGGGCGCTTCCTGCTGGGCTTCCTGTGGCGCCGACGAGCGACGCGTGGACGCGGGCGGAGGACGTCAGGATCGCCGCGTCTGACAGGTAAGTAGCGACCCCCGACCACTGCTATGTCACTGGTGAGAGCTGCCTGTGTGGCAGCTCACTAGCGACCACTTAGCGATGCACCATCGATCCATATCGTTGTCGGGATCGCTGGTGCATCGCTAAGTGTAACGGTACCCTTAGGGTACCGTTACACATAGCGATGCACCAGCGATCCCGACAACGATATGGATCGCTGGTGCATCGCTAAGTGGTCGCTGGTGAGCTGCCACACAGGCAGATCTCACCAGCGACATCGCAGAGGTCGGGGGTCGCTACTTACCTATTCAGATGAGGCGATCCTGACGTCCTCCCGCCTGCGTCCACACGTCGCTCGTCGGCGCCACAGTAAGCCCAGCAGGAAGCGCCCGACGAGAAATGGTCCAGGACCTTCTCGCACGATCAGCGATAACCAGCGGGGGAGCCGGTCGGAGGTAAGTATCAGACATAGCAATATCGCTAGCAATATCACTGCTACGTCACAAAATCGGTGACTTTACAGAGATATTGCTAGCGATATCGCTATGTGTAACGGGGGCTTTACACTGCGCATAGAATCTTATCAGTAGCTTCACTGAAAACACATTTTACACTAGAATTTATGCAAATTGTCTCTTCAGAGAGGAAGAGGACTAGAACTCTAGTGCCACCTATTTGAAGTAACAATCCTAAAAGTCAATATCGACTCTTTAACAAGCCTTGTAAGCCTTGTCACATGACTTAGGATAAAAGCCAAACTTTTATAGTAAATCATGTGACAAGGCTCGTTAAAGGGTCGACATTGACTTTTAGGATTGCTACTTCCAATAGGTGGCACTAGAGTTCTGGTCCTCTTCCTCTCTGAAGAGACAATTTGCATATTTCCCAGAGGAGCATTGCGACTTTAAGCCTCCTCATCTCGGCATGCTTAGTATGTCAATCTCTGCAAGGAGAAATGATACTTCTTGGATACCCTAGAATTTTGAATTTTGAAAATGGTCAATCAGTCCTGGTGGTGAAAGATGCATAATTCTCTGATAGGATATATTACAATGTTTTATTTTTATTTTCATGTGTTCTATTGATTTATGAAATAAAATAAAAATGAAAACAATAATTATTCTTTAACCCCTTTATCCCCGAGCCTGTTTTCACCTTCTTGACCAGAACAATTTTCTTCATTTCTGACCAGTGTCACTTTGTGGTAATAACTCTGGAACGCTTCAATGGATCCCACTGATTCTAAGAATGTTTGTTTTTTTTTGTACTTTATATTAGTGGTAAATTTTGGTTCATATGATTTGCTTATGAAAATATAAAAATTTGACAAAAAAATAAGAAAATTTTGGAATTTTCAAAGTTTGAATTTGCATACCCTTAAATCATATCAAAATAGTTATATCACACAAAATAGTTAAGAAATAATGTTTCCCACATGTCTACTTTACATCAGCATAAATTTTTTAAATATTTTTTTTTGTTAGGAAGTTAGAAAGCTTTAAAGTAGATTAGCAATTTCTCATTTTTCCAACAAAATTTACAAAACCAATTTTTTTAGGGACCACATCCCATTTGAAGTGAATTTGAGGGGTCTATGTGACAGAAAATGCCCAAAAGTGACAATATTTTAAAAACCCTACCCCTTAAAGTTCTCAAAACCTCATTCAAGAAGCTTATTAACCCTATAGAACTTCACAGTAATTAAAGCAATGTGTAAGGGAAAAATGAAAGTTTTACTTTTTCCCACAAAAATTTTTCATTTTTTTTTAAATTCTTTTTATTGAAGGATTCCACAACATATAACATTGCAGTATAAAGTCAGTCATTCATAGTGACATAACTATGATATCATACTTTCAATAATAAGAAGCAAGCAAAACAAATACAACACAGTATTCTACACGATACATTCTACCATTCATTGCATCTTCTAGCTAACAGAGTCCGTTTTAGGATCCATGAGCTCGTACCAGGTCAGATTATACAAGACACATATTTTAAATTCACACAACTCAAAACTTGCATGGTCTAGAAGTGATATACATCAGGGATTATATCTTAAAATTGAAGAGACCAAAGCATTAGGAGCCAAGTGTGTCAAAGGGAAAATACACCACCTTTCCCAAATCTTATGGAACTTCTGGGGATATTTTCTGTTTTTATATAATATGTTTTCATAAGGGATTATGTCATTCACTAATTTCTTCCAATGATTAATCGAAGGGGATTTCCCTCCCATCCACCTCAACACCATTGCTTTCCTAACCATAAATAGAACCTCTTTAAGAAATATTCTATCATAATGAACCCACATCTCTTCATCCACAACACCCAGGAGACATAATTCAGGAGTGAATTCAATTGGTATTCCCAATATTCGTTCCAATGTATACATGACATCACTCCAATACCCTCGCATACTACCACAGCTCCAGATAAGGTGCCAAAAGTCCTCCCCCGATTCCCCACATCTATGGCATTCATCTGTTGCCCTTCTACCAAATTTATGAAGTCTGCTTGGGGTTAAATAAGACTGGTGAAGAATATACAATTGGCTTAACTTGTTGTTTGCAGGTTGTAATACCATCGCATGTGCCTCTAGGGCGTCATTTCACTGCTCATCAGTGATAGAAGGTATCAAGTGGCGCCACTTACTTTCTACAACGAGCTGAGTAGATGCAATTTTAGAATTCAATAAAAAGGTATAAAGAGAGGAAATCACCCCTGTAGGTCCCTGGGTTGATAATATTCCTATCAATGGGTATTTAGATATTCTCATTCTAGGGAAAGGGAATTGATACATTATGGCGTGTCTCAGCTGCAGATATCTATAAAATTCTCTATAGGAGACTCCAAATCTCACATGAATTTGTTCAAACGATAATAAAATTTTGTTTTCAAAAATCTGACTAAGTGTTATTATTCCATTCTGTTTCCAAAAACTTGGATCTTGTAAATTCTGAAGGTGTACACTCGGGATTGTCCCATATCTGAACATCCCCAATCTGATCAGTGAACTTTATAATACATTTACTTTCTTGCCAAATTTGTATCGCTAATTTGTGTGCAAATAACAATCCCTGGGGTGGTCTATATAAACCTTCCAATATTGCCCACGTTGTATGTCAGTCCAAAAAGTGCATGAGATGTGCCTCTGCATTACTGGGCCTAACTCCAATTAACCAGTGTTTTAAATGACGCAATTGACCAGCTAAATAGTATAAATACAGGTCCGGGAGAGCAAAGCCACCCTGGTTTTTGGGCCTCTGCAGGGATCCAATACTCAATCTAGATCTGGATGATCCCCATACAAACGTTGCTATCATGATATGTATTTTTTTAAATAAACCCTTAGGGACCCTTATTGATATGTGCTCTAGCATATATAAACATTTGGGAAGGATTATCATTTTTATCAATCTAATTCTGCATGCAACACATAGGGGAAGCCGGGACCATATTTCAAATTTTTTCCTCATCATATCTCCTAGGGGGTATATATTATCTTTAAGGTCATCGATCGGGTTTTGATTTATTATGATACCTAAGTATTTACATTTTTGTACTACTTTAAGCCACATAGAATAGGCACAGTTATGTTATCCACTAGCGGCATGATCACAGATTTGCTTATGTTATCCACTAGCGGCATCAAAAATGTTCCTTTAGCCACAAATTTTTCATTTTCATGAGGGCAACAAGAAAAAATGGACCATACAGTGTGAGTATGCAAATACTCTATATGTGGTGGGAAAACTACTGTTTGGGCACATGACAGGGCTCAGAGCCCCATTTGACTTTTGAAGCACCATGTTGCATTTACAGAGCCCCTGGGGTTCCTGAACAATGGAAACTCTACAGAAGTGACCCCATATTGGAGACAGCACCCCTCAAGGAACTTATCTAGAGGTGTAGGGAGCACCTTGAACCTACAGGTGCTTCACAGAATTTTATAACATTGAGTCGTAAAACTGTAAAAATAAATTTTTCCCCCAAAAATGTTGCATTAGCAAGGGTAACAGGAGGAAATGGACCCCAAAATTTGTTGTGCTATTTCTCCTGAGTGTGCAGGCATCCCACATGTGGAAAACTACTGTTTGGGCGCATGGCAGGGCTCAGAAAGGAATGAGCCCCAAATTAATTCTGGAGCGCAATTTTGGCTGGAATAGATTGCAAATGCCATGACATATTTGAAAAGCCTGTTACATGCCAAAAGAGCAAAAAGCCCCACAAGTGACCCCATTTTGGAAACTACACCTCTTGAGTAGAGATGAGCGAATCCGAGACCAGAACTTGAACTTTCATGGGTCTGCTCATGACTACTTTTGAGGAATTTATTTAGGGGTGAAGTGAGCATTTCTCTCGGGCGATTCACAAAATTGTATAACATTGGGCTGAGTCAATCAATAATTACAATTTGTTCTACTAATATATGTTGCTTTCGCACCAAGTTTTCAGTTTTCAAAAGGGATAATAGGAGAAAGTTAATGGTACAATTTGTTACGCTATTTCATCCAAGTATACCGACACTCCATATGTGGTCAAAAACTACTTTTGAGGCACAGTGCAAAGCTCAGAAGGGAAGGGGAGCCATACTAAGGAGAAGATATTTTGTTGGAATGGTTGAAGGTGGCAGAACAGCAGACACCCCCCATAAGTGATCCAATTTTATAAATTACATCTCTCAATTCATTAAGGGGTGCAGTGAACATGTTGACACCACATGTGTCTCAAAGAATTTTATACTATTTGGGTGGTGAATAAAGAATAATTGCATCTTTACCACTAAAATGTTGTTTTAGCCCCAAGTTTTTATTTTTTCTTAGGGCTAATAGGAAAAAATGGACAGCACAATTTGTTGTACAATTTCTCCTGAGTATGCAAATACCCTACATGTAATTGGGAACTAGTTTTTAGGCACAGTAGAAAGCTCAAAAGGGAAGCACCATATTGTAGTTCAGATTTTCTGGAATGGTTTAAAGGTGCCATATTACATTCGCAGAGCCCCTGAGATGCCAAAACAGCAGAACACACATAAGTGACCGACCCCATTTTACAAACTACACCCCCAATTAACCCCTTAACGACCATTTACGTGTATAGCCCGTCAAGGCAGGATGTAACTTCCCGCATCATGACGGGCTATGCAAGTCATGCATTTAAACTGTCACTGCGTGTAAACACGCATGACAGTTCAGTGCTGACAGCTGTCATAGACAGCTGACAGGCACGGGAAGAGGTGCTGGGACCCCTCCTGTCGGTCCTCGCACCCAGAACGCTGCGATCGATCAGTCAATCTGACTGACCGATCACAGCATGAGCAGGCAGGAGATGCTGAAATTTCAGCATCTCCTGCCCGGTAAGTGCAGGAGCGCAGTGCTGCCGGTGGCTGAGCTTCCTACATTACTGCCAGGAGCGGTGTCCGCACCGCCCCTGTCTGTTAACCCCTGATTGCTGCGATTGAGCGCGATCGCAGCATTCAAGGGGGAGGCAGAGGGTTGGGGGCTTTCTCTGCCTCAGATTGGCATCCCCACAATATAATCGCGGGGCCCAATCGCAGCCAGGACAACCCCCGAGTCATCCAGCTATGGAAAGCATCTGAGACAATGCTCATAGCATGGTCTCAGAAGCTTTCTGCATAGGCATAATACATTGCAATGCTGGAGCATTGCAAAGTATTATACCTGCCAATCAAAGTAAAAAACTGAAAGTCCCATAAAGGGACAAGGTAAAAAAAAAACATTTTTAAAAAAAATCTGTAAAAAAAAATATTTATTTTTACCCCCACATATGGGGTATCAGCGCTGTCAGAACAAATTGCACAACAACTTTGGGGGTCTAATTTCTCCTGTTACCTTTGTGAAAATAAAAATTTGGGGGCAAAAAGATCATTTATGTTGAAAAAAATATGATTTTTTTATTTTCACGGCTCTACGTTATAAACTTCTGTGAAGCACTTCGGGGTTCAAAGTGCTCACCACACATCTAGATAAACTCCTTGGGGGGGTCTAGTTTCCAAAATAGGGTCACTTGTGGGGGGTTTCTACTGTTTAGGCACATCATGGGCTCTGCAAATGCAACATGACGCCCGCAGACCATTCCATCAAAGTCTGCATTCCAATACGGCGCTCCTTCCCTTCCAAGCTCTGCCATGCACACAAACAGTGATTCCACCCCACATATGGCATATCAGCGTACTCAGGACAAATTGCACAACAACTTTTAGGATCCTATTTCTCTTGTTACCCTTGTAAAAATAATAGTTTGGAGGCAAAAAGATAATTTTTGTGGAAAAAAATATGATTTTTTTATTTTCAGGGCTCTACGTTATAAACTTCTGAGAAGCACTTGGGGGTTCAAAGTGCTCACCACACATCTAAATAAGCTCCTTGGGGGTCTAGTTTCCAAAATGGGGTCACTTGTGGGGGTTTCCACTGATTAGGCACATCAGGGGCTCTCCAAGCGTGACATGGCGTCCGATCTCAATTCCAGCCAATTTTGCGTTGAAAAAGTCAAACGGCGCTCCTTCCCTTCCGAGCTCTGCCATGCACTCACACAGTGGTTTACCCCCACATATGGGGTATCAGCGTACTCAGGACAAATTGCACAACAGCTTTTGGGATCCTGTTTCACCTGCAATTACACTTGTGAAAATAAAAATTTGGGGCAAAACTTCATTTTTGCGGAAAAAAAAGATTTTTTTTATTTTCACAGCTCTACGTTATAAACTTCTGTAAAGCCTTTGAGGGTTCTGAGCTCTCACCACACCTCTAGATAAGTTCCTTGGGGGGGTCTAGTTTTCAAAATGGGGTCACTTGTGGTGGGTTTCCACTGTTTATGCACATCAGGGGCTCTCCAAACCCGACATGGCGTCCGCTCTCAATTCCAGCCAATTTGACATTCAAAATCTCAAATGATGCACCTTCCCTTCTGAGCACTGCTGTGCGCCTAAAGATTGGTCTTCCTCCACACATGGGGTATTGGTGTTCTCAGGAGAAATTGCGCAAGAAATATTGTGGTTCATTTTCTCCTGATACCCTTGACAAAATTAAAAAAATTGTGTCCGAAGAAAAATTTTGGGGAAAAAAAGTTAAATTTTCATTTTTTCCTTTCACATTGCTTTTATTCTTGTGAAGTGCCTAAAGGGTTAATAAACTTCTTAAATGTGGTTTTGAACACCTTGAGAGGTGCAGTTTTTAGAATGGTGTCACTTTTGGGTATTTTCTCTTATATTGACCCCCCCAAACTCACTTCAAATGTGAGGTGGTCCCTAAAAAAATGGTTTTGTAAATTTTGCTGTAAAAATGAGAAATCACTGGTCACCTTTTAACTTTTATAACTTCCTAACAATAAAAAATTATGTTTCCAAAATTGTGCTGATGAAAAGTTGACATGTGGGAAATGTTATTTATTAACTATTTTGTGTGACGTCACTCTCTGATTTAAAGGTACAAAAATTAAAAGTTTGAAAATTGCAAAATATTCAACATTTTTGACAAATTTCAGTTATTTTCATAAATAAACGCAAGTAATATTGAAGACATTTTTACCACTAACATGAAGTACAATATGTCACGAAAAAACATTCTCAGAATTAGCGGGATCCGTTGAAGTGTTCCAGAGTTATAACCACATAAAGTGACAGTGGTCTGATTTCAAAATTAAGGCTTGGTCATTAAGGGGTTAATTATGATTATTATTTATTTATACAGCACCATTGGTTCCATGGTGCTGTACATGAGAAGGGGTTACATACAAATTACAGATATCACTTACAGTAAACAAACTAACAATGACAGACTGATACAGAGGGGAGAGAGGACTCTGCCCTTTCGGGCTTACATGCTACAGGATGTTGGGGAAGGAAACAGTAGGTTGGTGGTTTGCAGCAGTTCCGGTGTTGGTTGAGGTGATATCACCAGTAGTGGTGAGAGAGAAGGAGGTAGCGGGGTCATTGTGGTGGGTTTTCAGGTTCCGTCTGAAGGATCCAAATGTGGTTGATAGTCGGACTTGTTGGGGCAAAGAATTCCAGAGAATAGGGGCAGTTCGGGAGAAGTCTTGGAGGCGGTTGGGTGAGGAGCGAATAAGTGTGGAGGAGAGAAGGAGGTCTTGGGAGGACCGGAGATTACGTGAGGGAAGGTATCGGGAGATTAGTTCAGAGACATATGGGGGAGACAGGTTATAGATGGCCTGGTAGGTCAGTATTAGTAATTTGAACTGGATACGCTGAGGGAATGGGAGCCAGTGAAGAGATTTGCAGAGGGGAGAAGCGGAGGAGTAGCGAGGAGAGAGATGAATTAATTAATCTAGATGTGCAGTGAGCATATTGACACCACATGTGCCTCACAGAATTTTATACAATTGGACGATGAAGGAAGAATAATTACATTTTTACCACTAAAGTGTTGTTTAAGCCCCAATTGTTTAGTTTTTGTAAGGGCTAATAGAAAAAATAGAGCTCACAGTTTGTTGTACAATTTTTCCTGAGTGCTCCAATACCCGACATGTAATTGGGAACTAGTTTTCAGGCACAGTGGAAGGGAAGGAGAGCCATATTATAATACAAATGTTGCTGTTATGGTTTGCAAGTGTCATGACCCACTGGAAGAGCCCCTGAGATGCCAGAACAGCAAAATACATGTCACATTTCTATTGTCTGATAACCCAAGACAAGGGGCTTCTACCCTGTCTATAACGCTAGAAGCACCCTAGCTATACCTGCTAGCTGGGTTACTTCTGATGGTGAAGATGCTGGGGTTTCGTACCTTGCTGTACTCCTGAAACAACCCTTATCTGTCCCCTCACTCACCCAGGAAAGTGGGGGAGAATAGTGTATGTAAATACACAAACCAGACAAATAAGGAAGTGCGTACAGGGATAAATGGAAATACCAATCATTAAAAAAACAATCAAAGACAACAGAGGGAGACACCGAAGGAATTAGGAAGGTAAACAAAAATAGAAGAGGATGAGACTATGCACTCAGGCAAAACTCCAAGCAACAGTCCCAGAACAAGTCTCCTTTAAGCACCTCTGCGGCACACCTAATCCACCACTCCTTCACCAGGCAGTAAAAGACTTATCACTGGCAATCCAGATTGCCAGATCAGAAACTATTGACCCTAATTTTTGGAAATTACACCCCTCTGGTAATTATCTACAGATATAGTGATGATTTTGACTCCATGTGTGTTTCCCAGAAACAAGCAGCAGTGGATGCTGCTAGGTGAAAATTGCAAATCTGCCATTGTAGTGCCCAGTACATTGTAGTGCCTAGATATTGTAGTACCATACATTGTGCCTAGCTCGTGCTTCTGGAGACAAGGTCTCTGTAAATTAAGCGGGCTCTCAAGGGGGGCATTTGGAAGTACAGAATTTGCGTAATTTCTTTTGGTTGGCAAGGAGCCATAGTACATTTCTAGAGCCTTTGTGGTACCAGTAACATGGAAGCTCTCTACATTTCCATTGACAGATCACAGCCATGAGTGGGGACTTGTTTTTTTTGTGGATTGAGTTGAATCTTTTATTGGGAACATTTTAGATAACATTTTGGATCACATTTATCCTGATCTCCACGATGAGCACTTACATGGGGGTTTCCATACATATCTCTTAATTATGTAATTCAGATGAAACCATTGAGGGATCCATTCAGTATAAAGAGGCTGCAGAGTTACTCTGGACTCTGGCCTTTGTTCAGCAGTGACCTTCTTTTCAAAGGTGCACAAATATTGTGGCTGGCCCTGCCTTTATGTAAGCTTAAAAAGATGTACACCACTGGATCACAGGTGAAATGGCGTCCACATGGACTTCATCTTCCTCATTATAGGGAATCTTGCCAGGGGTTCCATCTGTATCATGTATTTCAGAAATTTATACGGAGATCCCGGTGTAAGGTGCAGGATAAATGTGAGCCGAGCCTTACTGCGATCTTTGGGAGGAAGAATGAAAAAAATCAATAGCAGGTCAAGAATTTGTTGTACTTACTTTTATGCCATTTCTCATGCCGTATAAGTGATTAGGCGACATTATTTTTTTAGGTTGGTGCGAGTACAGCGATACCAGATTTATATTGGTTTTTATGTTTGTCTACTATCTTACACTAAAAACACTTTTTTTTGCTGTTCACTGTGTAGTAAAAGTGATAAGGCCGCTTGTATTGTCAAGTTTTTAACACTAAGGTTCGGATACGGCTTTAAATATGGCTACTACTTGCGATATAATGCAATTTTATTACAAAGTATAAAATTAAAGGAATTGTATGATTAAATAGTATGATTGCGTACATGTTTGTATATTTTAAGATACAAAGGTTAAGTACAGATAAAGATTGAATACATATAATGATTAAGTATATATAATGATTAAGTATATACAGTATACTCACATCATCAATCACCAAGAGGCTTTTAAACATCATCCCTCTGGAATATCAGAGAAGCAACACCAAGACAGAGAACCCCTGGAAGATTCACAACACTGCATGGGCGTCCCCAATTATGCAGGTATCAACACTGTACATGTGTACAGGTATCCAAGTTGTGCTTCTGTCTTAGTCATGTTTCTCTGGCCTTATATACTAAATCCCACTTATGTGTAACTTTAGCTTTATCCCAACCCTTCAAGTGGCCGGCTTTCAAGATTGGATGAAACTGATATCATGGCATCATCAGACAATGGGTCATAAACCCTTACAATATAAAGCCACATGGATTTAGATAAAACCAACACAGACAGAGGTTAAATAAACCTTAATGTTTTACAATGACAAACAACAAACATAGAACTGTTTGTGAAACAACAGTTCTCAACATTGTGTCACTTGGGAGCATTGTCTGTCACATCAGAAATGCAGCTATCTAATGGTCTGATAAACCCACCACAGACAGAGATTACATCATTGTCTCGGTCTGTAACTGTTTGCCAGAAATGCAGCTCTGTCATAGTCTGAATGCATTTTGTATATTTCAATATATGGACACAAAATAGCCATTTTTATATGCGCACTATACTGCTTTATTCTTCGGTTGCTCACACAAATAACATCTCCTCTCGGTGATACCTCCAGGTCATGGTCGGAACTGTGGGGGCCCAGGATTGTGAGGCATGATTGTCACCGGCCTGTGGCTGGGTGGAAGGGCAGATATAGTCTGAGGAGGCCGGGGCGTGGGAACAGGCTGTGGTTTATTATCCATAAGCATCCTCCATTGCGGTCAGATAGCAAGGGCCTCATCAACCAGGGCTGCATCTCTGTCCACGGTGCACAGTGTCCTCTCCTGGACCCATTGCCGTAATTCTGTGGGGCACTTTTCAAAAAAATAGTTCTATAAGGAAAGCCTGTATAACATCTTCCACAGTAAAGGCATTTTCTGCTTCCAGCCATCTCCGACATACTTGTGACATCTTATGGGCATACATCCTAAACGACTCTCCTCCCATGGTGCATGGGAGGTCTCGGAACTGGGCCCTATGTGTGTCTGGGGTGATAGCATGGTAATCCCGGATAGTCCGCTTTACAATGTTATAATCCCGGTTCTGCTGGGAGTAAGTGGTTCGGTAAGCCTCTGCTGCGCTTCCGTTCAGGAATCCCACTAATAAATGAATCCAACCAGACTGGGGTACCTCCATTACACCACACTGCTGCTCAATGTCCTTGAAGAACCCCTCCACATCTCCGGAAGCCACGTCAAATGGCTTAAAGTCTGTCTGGGTGATCCGTACAGGCTCCCAGATCGTGGGGTTTACACTCCACATTGCATTACTCCCTCTTTCGATCTCCATCGCTTCTTGTTTCCGCTGTGCTCGACGAGCAGCCTCCTCCTTATACTCCTGAGAGACGCCTGGACCCAGAACCACCATCTTTTCTTCGTACCACACCACCCACTGGCTTTTTGAGGCGGGGTCCTCGTCTCCTGCACTTGTCCTTCAGGCATATGGGAGTAGGTGGTCTGGCTAGCACCCACCAGTAAATCAATTAAGGCCTCTTTAGTCAGTCCCTGGTAGTTCAGGCCCAGGTCTCTGGCTCTCTCCTGTAAACTGGATACAGTACAATTTCTGTACTCACTCTGTGGGTGGTTCTCTATTAGGATACACTCTGTAGATCCCACTGCTTGCCATCAGTTGTCACGGGGTCCTTCTCCGATATCACACATTCAACAGAGCAAGCGAAAATTGAACAATTCCAAGACCTTTATTTAGGCAAAAATACGAAAGGTCCACATTCAATCCACCACTCAAAGGATAAGATAGTCCAGAAGCCGAATGCAGTTCAGTACAGGATAAAGCGGTGGGAAATGTGAGTCCAACAATCCATCAGACAGATGATAACATAGTCCATATACGCTTCTCTCTCTCTGAACTGCAGTGATCACATCATAGTTCCACACAAGATCTGAGATTGTGTCTCACCACACTGATATTTTAAAAGTCCCCCTCCTCATTCACAGATCTGGGGGGGAAGGTCCCAGGAGCTCATTGTTTCACCAAGATAGGTCAATATGTCATTAGCATATTAGCAAACAATACAGTACTGTGGGGCTGATATCAGATAGCAACAACAACAAAGCTCTCCACAGTGCGGCACCCCCCCTACATCTCCTCCCTCATTTCTGTCTATTGGCCTAGCCGACCTCTGTGCTCTGCAAAAGACTTTCGACTAACCTCTGCACTAATCCGCACCTCCCACTCCTAACTCCAAGACTTCTCCCGAGCTGCGCCAATCCTCTGGAATGCTCTACCCCAAGAAATTAGGACTATCCACAATTTGCACAGTTTTAGGCGCTCCCTCAAAACACATCTGTTCAGAGCAGCCTATCACGTTCACTAATCAAAGTCATTTTATGTGTACGTGTGCATGTGTAGCCCATTCACTATCTCTATCCCCCACCTTCTCAATATGGCTGGACTATCATTGTAAATACATCATTGTAAATACACATCTGTACTTTGCATCTCCCCCATCTCATTGTAGATTGTAAGCTCTCACGAGCAGGGTTGTCTTATTTTACTTTAATTATTGTATTGTTAACGTTGTTACTTATGACTTGTGTTTTTTGAACTGTTAAACTGTAAAGCGCTGCGGAATATGTTGGCACTATATAAAGATTATTATTATTATTAGCAACCATTCATCCATTAGCAAATAACAACTCATCCTACAAGACAACACCATGAAAGTCAGTAAAATATTAATACAAACAAAATTATATCCACATACCATATCCCACCATCACACTGACCACGACGTATAGGTACATCAAAGGTCGAAAAAGGGTAAAAGGAAATCTGTCAGTAGGATAAATCCTCCTAAGCCGTCTATATGGGCATGTAGGTAATAGAAACCTGAATAAAATGACACCTTGATATCTGCAATCCGATGTCTTAATCTAGAGAAGTCATTGTTATTCTTGTATGTGAATGAGTTTTTAAGGACTATGGGCCAGACACTGATCTGCATGAGTATCTGCCTCCAGAGATTATTTTTAATTAAAGGTGGAGTTACCAGTGTGATGTGTAATGGCCGCTGTTTGCTCTCCTGATCTCACTGCAGGTTTCTCAAAGCTTCAGCTTCTATCTCACAAGCAGCCAGTAATGTATTTTTAAGAAGACAAAGTTCAGTGTTACTGCGTTGTGTTGGTTACATGTCTCTGATAATGCCCCCTGTTATTAAAAAGTAGCTCTGGAGGCAGATCCTCAGAGGGATCAGTGTCCAGCACTTATTTCTTAAAACCTAATTTACATAGAAGAAACCCAAGGAATTCTCTGGAACAAGACATCAGATTGCAGGTATCATTTTATTCAGCTTCCTATAACCTACATGCCCATATAAATTCTTAGGAGGGTGGATCTTACAGACAGATTCCTTTTAAGTGAAGAGGTTTTAAAATAATAAAAAAACAAACAAAACTTTCCTGCCATCCGCCTTGAAATACAATTTTTTTTTCTCACTGGATTTGCAAATTTCAGTGTACCCGTTTTCTATTTTCCTGTCAACTAGCTTTTTTAATAGTAATAGCATCTTTGCCTCACGATGTTTGTGACTTTGGCCACCCATACACATTAGATAACATTGCAATCATGTAACATGCATTGTACCTCCCAGCTGTCCCAAATTGTGGGTGTTTATGTATTTTAAATTTGGCATGTTTTGCAACATTTGATTTCCTGGGTGAAAAGTCCCTGTTCTGCTCGCATGGACACCAGAGGCGCTGGGTAATTTTTGGTAGTGGTTGGAAGCATAGCCATGAATGCATGGGAATATTTGGACCAAAGCATGGGGAAAATTTTTTTTAGGGCCCAAGCACTCATGCATGAGTGTGTGATATGTCTCTGTTTTGTGCATAGCATAGAGATGCACGGAGCCTCTACTACACCACTGTATGCCATTGACTTAATGCAGATTCTGTAAAACTCCACGTGTACAGATGTATTACTATTCCTCAAGACAAGTATTGCTTCCATGAGATATTCTCTCTGTACATATTGTACCAGAGGAAGTATGTGTGTATTATATATATATATATATATATATATATATATACAGTATATATATATATTTTAATCAGACTATCTACAGCAGCATTATATATTACATTATGTCATGATCCCAGTGCAGGTTTTTGACCTGCACGTCAGGGGTTAATGTCTTGAGCTCAGTGCAGGCATTGACCTGCATGCCTGGGGTTAATTATTGTGGCCTCTCTTTGGTTCAGGGAGAGCTTTTTATAGCCCTGAGAAACTCCAATCCCTGTCAGTTATACTTTTGCCTTTGGCCGAGTGTTTTGACCCCTGTGTGCCTGTTCGTTGTCTTATAGCTTGCTTATATGGTTCTGATCCAGTTCTGTCCCCCATTGTGAGTTTGCCTGTTGATTCTGTACTGTATATCTGCTTCTCTGGTTTCTGACTTCTTGGCTACGTCTTGACTATCCGTTCTGTCTAGCCCTTTGGTAATTGTCGTGCTATCTCGTGCTTTGACCCCGGCCTGATTTGGTTTATTTCCCTGTCTATGCCAATTAGTAACTTTGTTCCGTAGTTACCATTCTAGGAGTTTTCCTGCAGCTGCTAGCTTTCTGGAGTTTAGGCCATGCCCCCAGCAGTCACGTGCTTCAGGTCCTGCGGGTCTGAAGCACACATCATCTCTGCTGCTGCCCGCTCCACAGGTATCTCTGAGCACAGTTTGTCTTACTCGGGACACGTGCACTAGCTCAGTGAGCAAGTGCAGTGCGGTGTTCCTGACATTATAACTGACCATGAACTTCTTTTTTTTTTTTTCTCACTTCTGCAGCATGGACCCAATGCATGCCTTATCTGAGCAGGTGAAATGCTTGACTCAGTCGCTGCAGAAGCTAAGTTTGGAACACCAAACTCTGGCTCAGTCCCAACGGCAGGTTGCGGACTCGGTTCAGGGGGCGCTTTCCGCAGGCTTTCAGCAGGTGGGAAATAGAGATGTCATTTTAGTCCCACCCGAATCCCCGGTTAAGTTACCAGATACATTTGCTGGTGACAAAAATGAATTTAGAGCATTTAAAGAGGGCTGTAAACTCTTTTTCTCCTTGAGACCCCGTTCCTCTGGGGATGAGAAACAGAGGGTGGGGGTGGTTATGTCCCTGCTTAAGGGGTCCCCACAAGCCTGGGCATTTTCTCTTTCCTCTTCTGCCCCGGAGAGAATGACTGTGGATGCATTTTTTGAGGCCTTAGGGCTTATTTACGATGAGCCAGATAGAGTGCATTTGGCTGAGGACAAGGTGATGAGTGTCTGTCAGGGGAAGCACTCGGCTGAGTGGTTCTGTTCTGAATTTAGACGTTGGGCAGCCGAGATTTCTTGGAGTGATGCCGCCCATCGGGGGCTGTTCCATAGAGGCCTGTGTGAACGTCTGAAGGATGCCCTGGCACTCCATCCTCTACCTGACTCCCTGGAGGATGCCATGACCCAAGCGGTTCGCATGGATCGCAGACTGCGAGCAAGAGGTGTTATTCAACTTGAAACATCATTATTCTCCAGTGGAGTTGAGACCCAGACTCCTCCAGTGGCTATGGAGGTGAGCACTGTCACCTGTGATGAGAAGGAAAGAAGACGCTGCCGGGAGAAGCAGTTGTGCTTCTATTGTGGGAAATCTGGACATTGGAAGAAGGACTGCCCCTCCTGTCTGTCATCCTCCAAGGTGGTGGGAAACGACTAGGTCTGGGTAGTAGTCGAGGAGGCTACCCAGACCTTCAGGTACCTTTTTCCTCACTTGCATAAATTGTGCTTCGTGTGGAACAGGAACTTGATGATGATCCTGTTCAGACTACCGCCTTTGTTGACTGTGGCTCTGCTGTTAGCCTGATTGATGCCCTGATTATGACTCTTAATAAGATAGGGACAGTCAGGCTTCAGGATCCTGTTAAACTTGTGGCAATTAACTCGTCCTCTCTTACCTGGGATGGTATCTGTTTCAGGTCTGAATTTTTTTCTCTGAAAGTGGGTTCCACTCATGTGGAAAAATTAACTTGTCTTGTGTTAGATAACTTGCCTGCAGGACTCGTACTGGGGATACCTTGGCTACAACGCCATAATCCTACCATTGATTGGGTGACGGGAGAGATCACTCAATGGGGATGTAAAGATAAATGTTGTAACCTGGGGCCTCTTGTTAACTCTGTTAAAACTGTATCTGTGTCATCTGTTGGTCTGGAAGGTATTCCGGAGTACCTGAAGGATTTCGAAGACGTATTTTCCGAAAGTGAGGCTGAGGCTCTGCCACCACATAGACCCTACGATTGTGCCATTGATTTAGTACCCGGAGCCAAGTTACCTAAGGCTCGATTGTTCAATTTGTCCGGGCCTGAGTGCCAAGCCATGAAGGAGTACATAGCTGAGAGTCTCCGCAAAGGGCATATCAGGCCTTCTGTGTCACCCGTGGCAGCAGGATTCTTCTGTGTGAAGAAGAAAGATGGTGGGTTGCGGCCGTGCCTCTACTTTCAGGAACTTAACAAGATAGCGGTTAGGAACACTTATCCACTTCCCCTCATCCCAGACCTATGTAACCAGTTATCTGGGGCCCAATGGTTCTCCAAATTAGATCTCCGGGGGGCCTACAACCTGATAAGGGTTCGGGAAGGGGATGAGTGGAAAACTGTGTTTCTCACATCAGAGGGACTCTTTGAAAACCTGGTTATGCCCTTTGGGTTAACTAATGCCCCCGCTATTTTCCAGAACTTTATCAATGTTGTGTTTTCTGACCTGATAGGACATTTTGTTGTCATTTATTTGGATGACATTTTGGTGTATTCCCCAGACAGTCAGTCTCACTTACAACATCTACAGACAGTTCTCCACAGACTCAGGGAGAACCACTTGTTTGCTTAATTGGAAAAATGTTCGTTTTTCATACAGGAACTGTCTTTTTTGGGGCTGATTGTATCTTGTGAGGGGTTTCGTATGGACCCTAAGAAGGTGCTGGCTATCGCAGACTGGGTTCAGCCTCGTGATCTCATGGGGCTCCAGCGCTTCTTGGGATTTGCGAACTTTTACCGGAGATTCATTAAAGGTTTCTCTCAAGTGGTTAAACCACTCACAGATCTTACCCCGAAGGGGGCTGATGTAAAAAATTGGTCAGAACTCGCTAAGGAGTCCTTCTCAGCTCTTACGAAATGTTTCATGTCCGCCCCGGTGTTGGTCCAGTCAGACCCGTCCAAACCATTTATTGTGGAGGTGGATGCTTCTGAAGTAGGGGTGGGGGCAGTGTTGTCCCAGGATCCGGCCACCCTTACTAATCTCAAACCCTGTGCCTTCCTCTCCAAGAAGTTCTCATCCGCCGAGAGAAACTATGATGTAGGCAATAGAGAACTTCTTGCGGTCAAGCTGGCATTCGAAGAATGGAGGCACTTTTTGGAAGGGGCAGCTCACTGTTATCACTGATCACAAAAATTTGGCATACCTTGAATCTGCTAAGAGGCTTACTCCTAAACAAGCCCGTTGGTCACCTTTTTTTTTTCACGCTTTCAGTTCTCCATTACTTTTCAACCAGGGTCCAAAAATGTTAAAGCGGATGCCCTGTCCAGAAGTTTTGACCCGGTGTCTCCCCTCGAGCCGCTGTCCTCCATTCTTCCCCCAGGGGTGGTAGTGGCAGGGGTCTCATCAGAGTTGGAGCAAGAAATTTTGAGGGCTCAGGCCCTAGCTCCGACGACCAGACCAGGGGGATAAATTGTTTGTTCCAGATTTATTGCGGCCTAGACTTCTGCAGGAGTTTCGTGAGTCTAGGCTGAGTGCTCATCCCGGTATCGCGGCCACTAGAGAGGCAGTAGCCAGGTTTTTTGGTGGCCTTCACTGGGGTCCGATGTCAAGAAATTCATTGCTGCTTGTGGAGTTTGTGCCCGTTCCAAAAGCTCGCATAACCGGCCGGCTGGGGAACTCATACCTTTACCGGTTCCTGATAGGCCATGGACTCATCTCTCCATGAATTTTATTACCGGTCTTCCACCTTCCAGGGGCAATACCGTGATCTGGGTGGTGGTGGATAGGTTTTCAAAACAGGCCCATTTCATTCCCTTGGCAGCACTACCCTCAGCAGAAACATTGTCAAGGTTGTTTGTGCAGCATGTGGTCCGATTGCATGGGGTACCCCTGAATGTGGTGTCTGACAGAGGTGTGCAGTTTGTGGCCAAATTTTGGAGGGCATTCTGTATGAAATTGGGCATCTCACTCTACTTCTCGTCGGCATATCACCCGGAGAGTAATGATCAGACGGAACGCACCAATCAATCCCTGGAACAAATTCTCAGGTGTCTGACCTCCGCCAGACAGGAGGATTGGTGTGTTGCGTTACCGTTGGCGGAATTCGCTTTTAACAACTGGGTGAGTCAGTCCACCAACATGTTCCCATTCCTAATCAATTATGGGTTTAATCCTCATTTTGGGGAGTTTTCACAGGTGGATTCCGGTTGTCCAGGGGCAGAGGGGTCCGTCCAATGGTTAAAAAACCTCTGGGCTAAAGTCCAGCGTAACATCTCTCGGGCCCAGGGGAGGTACAAATATTTTGCTGACAAAAAGAGGGCCCCGGGACACATGTTTCAGGTGGGGGAGAAGGTTTGGCTTTCCAGACGTAACATCAACTGGAAGGTACCGTCAGCTAAATTGGGACCAAAGTTCATTGGTCCGTACGAGATTGTGGAGATAGTCAACCCGGTGGCATATAGGTTGCGTCTCCCCGCCTCCTTAAAGATATCCAATATGTTCCATAAATCTCTGTTGAAACCCGTGGGGTCTGTCAAGGAGGACTCCGAGTCTGTTGTTCCTCCTGTGTTGGTGGAGGGTCACTTGGAGTATGAGGTCGGACATATTGTGAACTCTTGGCGGGTGCGCCGCTCTTTGCAGTACCTGGTCCACTGGAAGGGATATGGACCGGAGGATCACTCATGGGTCCCTTCTCACTCTATACATGCAGATCGCCTGGTTTGGGCTTTCCATGCCAAGTACCCGGGGAAGCCTGGGGGTCCAGAGGCCCCCCGTTTAGAGGAGGGTACTGTCATGATCCCAGTGCAGGTTTTGACCTGCACATCAGGGGTTAATGTCTTGAGCTCAGTGCAGGCTTTGGCCTGCATGCCTGGGGTTAATTATTGTGGCCTCTCTTTGGTTCAGGGAGAGCTTTTTATAGCCCTGAGAAACTCCAATCCCTGTCAGTTATTCTTTTGCCTTTGGCCGAGTGTTTTGACCCCTGTGTGCCTGTTCATTGTCTTACAGCTTGCTTATATGGTTCTGATCCGGTTCTTTCCCCCGTTGTGAGTTTGCCTGTTGATTCTGTACTGTATATCTGCTTCTCTGGTTTCTGACTTCTTGGCTACGTCTTAACTATCCGTTCTGTCTAGCCCTTTGGTAATTGTCGTGCTATCTCGTGCTTTGACCTCGGCCTGATCTGGTTTATGTCCCTGTTTATGCCAATTAGTAACATTGTTCCATAGTTACCATTCTAGGAGTTTTCCTGCAGCTGCTAGCTCTCTGGAGTTTAGGCCACGCCCCTAGCAGTCACGTGCTTCAGGTCCTGCGGGTCTGAAGCACGCATCTTCTCTGCTGCTGCCCGCTCCACAGGTATCTCTGAGCACAGTTTGTCTTACTCAGGACACGCGCACTGGCTCAGTGAGGAAGTGCAGTGCGGTGTTCCTGACACATTAATTCTGTAATCAACTTAAATCTGAGATTTTTTATTTGCTCCTATACATAAAAAACCACTATATATTGACCCAAACAGGGGTCTTGAAGTGCTCTTGTGTGGGTGTTAAGATAGTGTTAATATGTTATTATGTATTGGGGCAAATAACCTTTCAGTACATGGTGGCAAAAGCTCTTTATCTAGCCTATGAGTATTATGGTCTTGGGGCAAGAACCGTTTGTAACAATATTATTCATAGCAACAATACAAAATGAAATGTCCTTTCTAGAGAAACAGATCTGAATAATGTTAATTTAACTGCATAGAAACTGTTGCCAGTGTTCGACCTTTACACCCACTGACTAGATTGCAATAATTTTTATGACATTATTTAATTTATTTACATTGTGGAATTAGCGATCAATGATTGTCTTTGAGTATTCTTGAGAATATTTGGCCACTTTCTAGATACTCCAACATTCAGCCCCAGCATCCCAATTACAATGAATTCTTTCTATGATTTCCTTAGTTTTTATTGGAAGAGAGAGAGCGCATCATGTTTTACGAAAAAGAGCAAATCATTTCCTGGAGGAAATACTTCCCGGAAATCTAGAGCGAGAATGCTATGAGGAGACGTGTTCAAGGGAGGAGGCAAGAGAAATCTTCAAGTCTCAAGAAAAGACGGTAAGCGCACTAAGGATCTTTCTGGTGACCAAAAATGCATTTTTGTGTCAATGGAAAGTAAAACATGAAATTAGAAATCCATAATGAACTGCAGGTAGCTGTCACTTCCTGTACAACAAGCATTTAATGGTTATAAACTAAGCAACTAAATCACCTGTTAGGAATCATTAAGACGTCTGGTTGGACAACAATGCACGGACTGGCTGCGGCTCTCCCAACCCGAGCGTGTCAGCCTCATAGAAATACATGAAGCTGTCTTGCATGGGTCGGGAGACCCACAGCCAAACCGTGCATTAGCAGTCCCATCTCAGACCGATGTGCACGGATGTCTGAATGAGCCTTTAGTAAAAAGTTTTGAGGTGGCTTCCACATCTAACACAAATGAAGGTCAATAGTAGGTGAATTATCCAATAATTAGTTACTGCCTACTTAATTACTCAACCTATTCTTAAAATTCAATATATGGTAGGGTCATAAAAATCATTCAGAGTTGCATCCAGAAAAGAGACGATTTATATGCTTTTACTTGCTATCCACGTGCAGTCTGTATACAATCCATTTTGTACTCAGCCGCTAGTAATAATTTACAATACCATTTACAGTCTCCAATATTACAGAACTGCAATGTATTTGTAAAAATCAGATGCTTTACAATGGCTCTGTATGGCATCCAATTTTTTTCTCACACCCATAGACTTGAATGGGCGAGTCTTATCTGATTTTCAGAGGCAAATTGTGCATGCTGCAATTTTTTTCTCACATGCAGATTCAGTTAGTGAAAAAAAATCGTTCATCCTCACGGCCCTCTTGAGTAACTTTGGTCTGAGTGCAATTTTTTTTAATGGATAGCACTCAGAATGAAAATACGGTTTTGTGAATGAGCCCTAATAATTAGATTTTGATAGATTTTGATTGAAGATGTGCAACAATTTCAGCTTTCAACCCTGTTAAAATGAAGCCTTGTCATATATTGCAATCTACCATAGAGCTGCCTTTAGACTGACATAGTATGGCTGCATTTAACCCTAACCCCTTTAACTAAGGCATAACTACCAAAGCAGAACTCTGTGCAGTCTGAGACCTCCTACATAGGGGTGTCATTCCCCTGACTTCCAGCTTTTACGCATTGAACACTATTATTGAGGCTGATGAAGGGTTTTGCTTAATTGGAAACGTTGCCTATGTCTACTTTTGTTTTGTAGTTATGTAGGACTTGGCATTGTAGTTAATATTTTCAGCAGAGTCTCGCTCATCAAAATGACTAAAGCCCAGCGATCCCACCAACGATCTGACATGATGGGATCGCTGGGACATCGTTAGACAGCCCCAGCGATCAGGATCAGCGACGCTGGAAGTTGATTTCTAATGTAAACATCGGGTATCCAGGAGCCGCTGTTTACATTAGAAACTAGCATCCAGCGTCGTTGATCGCTGGTCTCTCGCTGCCACACGCAGCGATGCGCGCTGGCCAGCGGGAGACCAGCGATCGAAAAATGGCCCAGGCCGATGCTGCAGATCATCGATAACCGGCAGGGGGTCGGTCGCTGATCCCCGTCACACACAGCGATCTCGCTGGCGAGATCGCTGTGGCGTCACAAAATCAGCGATCTCGATAGCGAGATCGCTGTGTGTGACGGGGCCTTTGGGCTACAGAAGTTAGTTTCTTATTATCATCCAAAAAATAGCTTCATACAGGGACAGTGTTAATGACTACACAATGAAATTGTGGTTCACATTGCACCAAAGATACAAAGATGCCAATGCCAATTGCTAAAAGCATTTTGATTATTAATAGATGCAGGGTAAATTGCTATTTAGGTGCAAAACTACTGCAGCAAACCTGGATTGCGTGAATCCAGCCTCAAAATTGAGCACAACTGTGATTTATTGGAGAATAGCAAGGAGGAAACCACTACTGTTCAAGAACAACCATATCTCAAAGTGCAAAAAATCCACCCTGGTGATGTAAATCTTCCAGTGTAAATATATTCTGGTTCTAGCAAGCAGAGTGGACTAACTAATGATGTGAAAATTTTTTTTAAATAAGGCTGGTTTCACACATTTGACATTCATGATCCGAGTATGGACTATGATGTCCGGACGGGCCATGGGTCTTCCGATCTGAGCTCAACAGCCTCAAGGCATGTAAGATAAGAAAACCCGTGATCAGTCCCGACATCTTGGTCTGTACTTGTGACGTGTGAAACCAGACATAGGACTGCGTTACTCTAGTATAAGAGCCAGGTCTATATCAACAGACTTAAGTTTTCAATGAAGAACAGATGGGTTGTCTAGGTCAGCAATGAAAGGTGCAACTCTTGAGTGCACATGGTTGGCAACTACAACCAGCAACTAAACTAGAAATAAACAAGAAAAGGCCGATAACTGTTTTTTTTATCAAGTGATGTGTGCTTGCAAATGCTAGGGTTGTCATTTTAACTTTTTTTTTCCTGTTCTTTTGTAGACAGAGTTTTGGTATCACTATGAAGGTAAGTAAAATAATCTCCAAGGCACTGCTCAACCATTTTTAATAGAGTCCAGCTTCTTTCAGCCCTCTTGATTGTAGCAATTACTGTGTACTAGTTTCTATATCTGGTGACTATGTGTGTCTTAGGGATGTAAGACCTAATAGCTATAGTAATATACATTGTATTATACTCTGGAGAGTCACAAATGAGGCTACATGGCACCAGGGCTGCCAGCAGGAATTTCAGGGCCCCATACTGGCAAAATGTTGGGGCCTCGTGGAGACTCTGCCTAGGCTCCACCCAAGCTCAACTTCCAACCCATGAACCTTCCAGAGTCCCACCGCCCACTCTTGGAAAACCTCCACTTCTGCACCACGTCCTCACCAATCACACATTTTCAGTTCCAATTGAACACCATATCACATACATAGACATCAGCTTTTGTTTTCGCCAAAAGATTTTTAAGCCATTGCCACCACGACAAGGTAGTCTCATTTGGCAGGGCCATACTCTACTCTAACCTATTAAACATTTTCTTAAAATATATTCCTGGCCCCTTGTGTTCTCTCATTCCTGGCCCCTTGCATTCTCTCATTCCTGACCCCTTGTGTTTCATTCCTGGCCCCTTGTGTTCTCTCATTCCTGCCCCATCTTTTCTTCCATCGTGGCCCCATGTAACTTCATCCTGCTCCCATATGTCTTCATTCTGCCTTCATGTGTCTCCATTCTGCCCCCATGTGTCTCCATCTTGCCCCCATGTCTCCATCCTGTCTCTATGTGTCAGAAGGGGTGCACCCCTTCAGAGGAAGATATTTGCATCGAAACACGCATCAGGGGGACCCTGGGTGTTCTGCTTTGGTAACAACTTTTATCAGCACGCTACTTATGGAACCATGAGGCGTTCTCTTCACGTTTTTTTCACATTTGATCCTCTCCCTATGCATTATTATTTATTTCATTATACTGTGGGATATTTTCCCTGTGGAGTATGGATAGATGTGAGAAATTTATGATGTTTAGAACTTTCATGTGCACGTGATGTATTTTTTTCACATTTATATTTTCCTTATAAATTCTTTTATTAATGTTTATATTTTTTTGGCGGATTATTTCCCGTTTGGATAATTGAATGTGAAAAACCAGCAATGTTAAATAATTTTTTCATGTAAGTGAAATGTATTAAAAAATTTTTATTGTTAGTACATTCATGTATATGTATTAGTCTCTTGTGTTCTGGATGTGATACATGTAATTACTTGCTCCAAATGCGTTTCACCTAGGGGTTGTGTTTTGTTGCTATTTTTTCCAGTACGGTTTGCCAACTCCATTTTATTTCTTATTTTTTGGTATATGTCTAAATAAAATTTAAAAACCTTTATTTGCATTGGAGGACCTTTTTTGTGTTTTTCCTTTGACAGAATAGAGAAGGTGGAAAAACTTTTTTTTTGTTTCCACATCCAAAAAAAAAACCTGATGCCGCTCCCATCAAACTCTGATCAGAATAATCAGACCGTCTTTCTGGAATGCGGAGACATTGGTCGTGTGAACCTACCCTTAATGTGTTCTGAGAAAGCCGTCAACAGACATCTCTGCTGGTGAATTATCTCCACAAGAACAGAGCAATAAGTGGTCCGATTTCAGACACTCACAATCGACATCTCCATAGATGATCAGTTGCCAAGCGCTCCTGTACACATTAGAGTGTTGGCTGAACCCATCGATGTCGGTGGGTCCAGCCAACATTAAATAATAGGCCATTTTCATATGATAGCATCCCTTTCAGCATAAAACAGATTTACGGACAGCAGCAGAATACACAGGGCTATGCAGATTTGTGGTTCCTGGCTTATTGTGATGTAGTAATGCACCAAATCTACACTAAATCATAGAGATTTTGGTGCTGAATTCCTACCATTGTCAGGGTAAAACTGAAAAACAAAACAATAGAAAAAGCAAAAAACAATCACTGTACCCACTTCTACTAACCCTTTTATGGCTCCATTGTCTGGCCCTCTCCCTGCCTCTGTACAACCTGCATGTGACGGGAGATCTGGTTACATGGTTGAACTACAGAACTGTCCAGATAGGTTATTATTCATATTTTTTTATTTTTTTTTTTCGTTTTTAAGACGCACTCCCATCAAAATTGTTAATATGCTGTAATCATATTATATAGCACTGTGTGATTACAATTGTTCATTTTGCCTTTCTACCCAGATAATTCTTCTCTTTTCCATTAGGCCTATGACATCACATGATATAAAACTGACTAGCTGAATCCTTCTAAGCTCTATGTATAAACAGGAGGTCAGTTTTCCCTGTATGAGTCATGAGTCACTGCAAGAGTTTATGGCAGGGGGAGGAGGGAGCAGCTGGGTCAGGTGGTGAAGAGGGGAATGATAAATGAACGGACAAGAGACTTCCTGTTTCTAAATAGAGCAAAGCGAAGAATTAACTGAACAATTGTCAGTACACAGTGCTTTATAATATGATTGCGAGGATAAACACTTTGACAGGAGGAAGGCTTCTTTAAATTTGAAAAGCTTTTGTATTTAAAAAAAAAAAAAATTAAATCAAATGACTATGATATGACCAAGGTTCTGGAAAATTGCTATCCTAGACCTAATGAATTCTAGAAATGCTGCTTGTTAAAGACATTCACAATTAATGATGACGTTATTTCTAAGTAGGAGTTTGTATTAAGAATACTGTGCATTATTCACTATTATTAATTATTTCCTTATAGACCACAGCCCATGTAAAGAGAATCCGTGCCAAAATGGGGGAATCTGCCATCAGTATCACTATACCTACACATGTCTCTGTCCACCACGTTATGTAGGAAGACACTGTGAAAATGGTGAGAAAATTGGCCACATATCTTCCTGCATTGGTAGAAACACACATTCCTATTGGAATGCAGGGTATAATGGATCACGGAGAATATGGAGGACATTGACTTCACCAGTAGCCATTTATTCCTCATCATTTCTATTTGCATTTTAAGCAATGCTGCGGTTTTGCTGAGGTTTTTTTTTTTTTTTTTTTTTTAAACCCTGCTTTCATGGCAACAATAAAGCTGTGTTCAAAATGCAGGTAGTGCTGCATTTTTGTGGCATTTTTGCTGTGGTTTTTTTGGTGCGGAATACATGAGATTTGCATAATAAAATTAGTATTAGTCACCAAAACCTGTTAGCTGCATTTCTTGCACCATTTTTGCACCATTTTTGCATCATTTTTGCACCTTCTCATTGCTTTCTATGGATGAAAAACAATTAAAAAATGGCAAGTATTGACATGCTTCAGATTTACAAAATGCCACAATTGTGAAACTCAGTAAAATAAACAACAACCGTGTCCATGTGATTTCTAAAATATCATAGCTGTTTGATGGTACTGAAAAATGCAGCTTTTAGGCATTAAAAAATGCAGCAAAAAATGCTGCATGTGAACATACCCTTGCAGTAATAACCAGGTTTAATTGGCCAGGGTGGGAACAACATCTTTGATATAGAGCACAGTTTGTTTCCTAACCCTTTTACAAAAGGGGAATTTTTCATTTTTCTGTTTTTTCCCTTCTCTTCTTCTAAGAGCCATAACTATTTTGTTTTCCGTCGATATAGCCATGAGAGCTTGTTCTTTGTGGGACGAGTTATATTTTTCAATATTGCGATTCATTTTAACTTACAATGTACTGAAAAGCATAAAAAAAAAATCCCAAGCTGGGTTAAATGGTTAGGGAACTGTCATTCTGCCCTTGTTTTTTGGGTTTTGCTTTTACAGTCTTGATTAGGCGGTAAAAATGACCAGGCAGCATGGTTCTTCAGATCTGTACAATTGTGGCAATACAAAATGTCAGGTTCTTTTTAAATATATTAGTGGTTTAAAAAAAACTTCAAAACACAGAAGCATTTTCAGAGACCCATACATTTTTTATTTCTCCATCAATGGTCCCGTAGGAGAGCTTGTTTTTGTGACTGCTCAGCTTGTGATTTTATAGCATTTTTGTTTTCTTTTCAGAATTTATGCACTAGATAATTTTATATTTTAATAAATTGGACTTTTACAGACACGACAATACAAATTTGTTTTCAATATGTTTTAAAACTTTTTTTTATTAAAGCGTTATTAAAATAAAGCAAGTTATCCTTTTTCCACAGAATGGGAATAATTTGCCAATGAATAGCTGTCTGACTACTGGGATCCCGGGAACTGGGTTCTGAAACCATGCTTGACCTCTGTTCACTTCATTGCCTATGGGACTGCTGGAAACACCTCTAGCCCTGTACTAGATGGTCCCATAGACAATGTCATTCTAGAAGACTTGAGGCTCTGATCATTTGATCAATTGTATTATTTATTACAATACTATAGTATTGCTGTATATAGGGAAACTGACGATCTGCTATGTAGCACAGCCACAGACACCAGAACGCTTGCGTCACTCAACAAAGCCATTTAAATGCTTCTATCAGAGATTGAGAGTGGCAATTAAATAGTTAAACAGCAGTAGGTTCTGGTTACTTCTGTTAGTGGCAGGTACTGGAAATATAAGACACCCCTTGATATGAGGGAGCCGAGCCCGCTCAATACATAAGATGTAAAAGTAATTCCAATGTTGAGAAGGGGCTAATGAGATTTTTCCACAATGGACATTTTCATATCTCCACTGGATAGGTAATAAAGGTTTGATCTACCCACTGCTGGGACCCCCATTAATGAATACAATGGGGGTCAGACTTTTGCTGCACAACAGATGTAGGAAGGACCCCAATCAATCAGACATTTCTCCTGTGAACACGTGCTGTAAACAATGTAGACATTAATTTATTTATTAGGAAGATGGGGAAAAAAGTATGTCAACTCCATGCTTATAATATATTTCCAAATGTATGCATGATAGTATGAATAACTGTACATTTCTGTAACTGCAGTGCGGGTTGAGTGCTGGTATAAAAATGGAGGATGCTGGCAGTACTGTACAGATACACCGGGGTCACTTAGTGTCACCTGCTCCTGCGCACAAGGATATACCCTGGAGGAGGACGGGAAGAAATGTGCCAAATCTGGTAGGTTACATCCTTCCTTCCATTTGTAGCAACACATCACAGTTCAGCTTTCATTTCTTAAAGAGCTCTTGAAAAATTGTCATTGCACATTGTAATTTTCGCATGTTACTATATCAGTACTTCTATAAGAATGTGATTACATCAGTGGTCTCCATCCTGTGGCCTTCCAGGTGTTGCAAAGCTGCAGCTCTCAGCATAAAATTATAGAAGCATAGTTGACTTTCTAAACGGGAGAAATTCAATAAACTTCCAGAATTCTTGTGCAGTTTGTACCCTACAACTACGGTAATTTGTACTCTATTATGTGAATTAGACACTTTCTGCACTGAATCTGGCAATTTCACGATGAGGCAATGAGGTACCACAAGAACCATGACTATGTAAGGTCTGGCTGGTTTATTTCAGTGCTCATATACCTCATCACTGTAAAACCTAAATACAACCCTTGTCGGGCACAAAGTGAAACATAAAGTAAACAATCCATACAATAGTGCGGGTTCACCCGCTTGGCTTCTCACAAAGCGAGATCGCTAGCGAAGATCGCTGAAGCGTCACCGATTTTGTGACGCAACAGCGATCTCGCTGTGTGTGGCCCCCCGCCGAATATCGCTGATCGTGCAGGAATGTCCTGGGCCATTTTTTGATCATTGGTCTCCCGCTGGCCAGCATGTATCGCTGCGTGTGGCAGCTGGAGACCAACGATCAGAGAGCTCCCAGCGCTGTAAGCAGACGCTGGGAGCTGGTATCCAGGGTGAACAGTGGGTATTAAGCGCCGCGCGTTTAGTTATCGGCTGTTTACCCTGGATACCAGCGTGCTCGCTGGTGAGTCTGCCTGTTTGGCAGCTTACTAGTGACCAGATAGCGACGCACCAGCGATCCTGACCAGGTCATATCGTTGTCGGGATCGCTGGTGTGTCGCTAAGTGAGACGGGACCCTTAGAGTCCACCTCCTTAGTCTTTTAGCAAAGCCACACAATCCAGGAGATCTACATACCTCCTTACACAGAAGCATGTGTGAGATAAACATGTCCCATTTTACAATGTGAACCATACCCAGGGGTTGAGATATGGTGAGAAGCCGTCCCGCCCTAACTCTTCAGTTGTTTACATTAAAAGCTGGCTCTATCATAGCCGATTAACCCCTGTTAGTACTATGTATACTAGTGCATTAAGCCAAGTTTTACATCACAGAGGACATCCACCTCTGTGATACATATCTCCCATCCACTATGTCTCTGGCAGCCACCTTACAGGTGATATCCAGATTGCAGCATTAAGCAAAAGGCGGAACCACTCACTTGATGCAGATATGTGAGACACAACGCTGGCAGATCCAAAGTAGTACATAGGCAGTTTGGAGGTAGCGGGTAACCTGTGCTGCTGGTATTGTACCTTATTGATGTCAGCTCTCGCCACAGCAGTTGGATTCACACACTACTCTCAGTGTGTTCCGGCAGCCATACTGAGCGGTCATCACAGCCTCCAGATGTACCAGAGTCAGAGATCCTCAGGGGACCTCGTTGTTATGAATTTACAGTGGACCCCTTTGGATTATTTTATTTTGTATTAGTATTAAATAGGTAAAAGATGCTCTGGGAGTGCTTTTTACAATTTAAGGGCTTTTCTCTGTGTGTGTATTTGTTTTGACTACAGGTTTAGTAATGAGGTTGTCTTATAGATGCCTCTCCATTACTAACCCATGGGCTTGATGTCAGATGTCATTACACAGCTGACATCAACCCTGAAACAATTACCCCAACTGCCGATGCACAAGGGCAATCAGGAAGAGCAGAATTGCAAGAATTAGCGCATCTAATGGATGCACCATTTCTGGGTGCCTGAGGGCTGGTTAGTCTGAGATGATGCCAATATCCATGGCCCCTTTCCAGCCTAGTAATATCAACCTGGAGCTGTCTGCCTAGCCTTTGCTGGTTATTAAAAATAGGTGGGACTCCACATCATTTTTGGGGGTCACCCTTTTTAATAACCAGTAAAGGTTACGTAGACAGCTGTAAACTGATATTAGTAGCCTGGGACCTGGGAAGCTAGTTATGCATTACCCTCTTCCCAGGCTTTAATCATCAGCCTCGACCATGCAGCCCATTTTTCTTCAAGTGCCTCCTTAGTTTTCAGAGTCCAGTATTTCAGATGATGTTATTTGTGGGTTTTTCTTTGCATCCCGAACAATTTTCCTGGCATGTCACAGGTCACAGGTGAGGATGTTACCTTTAGTACCCATTCAAACCTATTTGTGTCAACTTCTGTGCATGTTATCTGGCCAAAATCACCAGGGTATGTAAACCTTTGATCAGGGTTTTTTGGATGTTTTGGGTTGTCATTATGATTTAAAAAGAGGGAACACAGTAGTTTGGCAATAAACGGCTTCACCCAACCACTAACCATGAGTGGAGAAAATGTTCTGGTGTTGTCATTCATATTTCCTGAAAAAAAGGCCAAGAAAGCAAAAACTCTGCCGGGGTATGTAAACTTTTGAGCACAACTGCGTGTGTGTATATGTGTATATATATTTGCTATGAATTTACTGTACTTGGCTGATGAAATGTCTGGTTTTCTAAGAGATGGGTGCATAAAAATCGGACGGCTCACGCATGGTCCATGTTCTGTGCGATTGTTTTCTCGCACCCATTCACTTGCATTGCGAATCTTGCCCGATATACGTGGCCACTCGCCGCATGCTGCAATTTTTTTCTCAGTCCTATCCAACCTGAAAAAAAAATTGCAGATGAGCAGTGAATCATTGACTAACATTAGTTAGAGTACAATCTGATTTTTTTTTATTGGACTGCACTTGTGTATGAGCCCTTACTGAAATTGTCTGATACAGTGCAGAAAATAAATTGGAAATTGACCTCAAGTGTTCATGTTAAGATCGGCAGCATTTACATTTTTTTCTGTGCTTTTGCTACATTTTTTATGTCTACTAGCTTGACCCGTGTGAAATTTTCACACATTGGTCGTCGGGGTGCAGGCAATTTCAGAAAAAGCAAGTTGGTCAAATGTAAATGTATTTCATGAGCTGATGAACACAGACAGGTATTTATATATGTAGATTGGTAATACAATAAATTGGTTTGATAAGCAGAGGCCAAAATATGTTTTCCGGTTGAGGTGCCACCTGCAGGTACTTGTGTCTTTCTGCAGGTTTATGAAAATTAATGTTTAAACTGTATTTAGTGATAAAATCGTGGATGTGTGGTTTGTTTGACTATTTTCTTGCTGAAGGGGGCAAGTTTACCTTTCAAATGGTGTATCATTTGTGTGTGTGGGTGCAGTATGAACGGAGATACAAAGGAATCACCAAAAAACAGTGTTTAGAAATAATAGAATAGATTTTTCCTCCCAGAAGACTTCAACACTTACATGTACAATTGTTGCTGCTTTTTCTTTACACTTATGTGTTTCCACACAAAAAAATGAAACCATAGATCAGAAAAGCGCAACAAGAAGGCACCAAACAAAACAATGATTAAATTACTCAGATTTTAATGCATTTTAATGAGGAGAACCACACATCATCTGCATTGATCCACAACGTGCCCTGTAATTTCAGCAATAGCACAAACCTATTGGAAGAAATCCATGTTTCCTCTTCTCTTCCAGCTCGTTTCCCGTGTGGACTCGCCACCAGTTCTTCACGCTCACTGTTGCATCACCAAGAACCTCTTGGCCGCTCCAATTCTGATTTGCCAGAAGCAGAGAATTCCTTCTTCAATTCCACATCGGTCATTACCCCAACAAGCAGTGTAAATGATAACATACAGATACAAAAGCTAAATGAGACAGAAAAACAAGTGGAGAACGAAACTTCTCATAATGTTACCGGAATAGACAGTAAGAACATTACTACAGGGGGTGAGGATGGAAACGGAACAACCTGGTATGATGATGTCGTTGGAAGATTTCTGAACAGTGAAGACATGTCAGAAACTGGTCGGATTGTTGGTGGGATGCGTTGCGATCTTGGACACTGCCCCTGGCAGGTAGTTTGATAATGTAATTAAATTAGCAACAATATTTTATAGATTTATCAGTCATGTTTTTGGCAAGAAATACATGGAACACTTACTAAAAATGACAAAATAACAAAAAAAATACTTTTCCTACTTCTATGTCACACAATACTTGATCAGTTGTTGTGTCACACAATACTTGATCAGCTAATGGTAAAGTTAGCGCATAGATAATACAGTCTCTTAATGCCCATTTACACTGGCCGATAATCAGATGATTCTAATACTAATGATCCATTTTTCATGATAATTGTGGAAAGTGAATGGGTTGAACGACTTGAAGGACATGTCCAAAGGCATGTAATCGTTTAGGTGCGCAAAAAATTTTTTGTTCAACCTTTGAAAATTTGTAGTATATTCAGTCATTCAGTGATTTGACTAGTAGGGGCGACGCTGTGTGCCCCAGGCCAGGAGGAGGGTGTGTTCGGCAGAGGTTCCTGAGATCTCAGTCTGAGCATATTCTGGTGGCCATTTTCCCAAAGTCTGCTGCATAAGAAACCATGGAAAGTGGGGGGCTTCGGGATTTCACAAAAGGTCGGCGGAGCCCTGCAGCACCAAACACCCCATCCTATGAGCCTGGGACCTGAAGCATCGCCCCCCTCCTGCTGCCACCAGCTTCCTGCAGCAGCAACCCTGTGACCCATCTTCACCGGAGCTGGTAAGGTACATCCAGATTATAAGACAAACCCCCAGTTTCCCCCAAAATTTGGAGGAAAAAAAGTGTGTCTTATAATCCGAAAAATACCGTATCTGTCAGTGTGAGCGCAGCTCATGATGTTCGATGTTATGACATAATGATCACTGTTGAACCATTTCATTCAAGGTTCTCATCCTGACTAAATCCTTGTCCGATGTTGTTTGCTAGTCGTTAGTTATGATCGATCTCATCATTTAAATGGAATATGTCAGCAGGTTTTGCCATGTAATCAGACAACAGCATGAGGTAGGGAGAGAGACCCTGATTCCAGTGATGCATCACCTAGTTTACTTGGTGCAGAAGTTATGACAGAATTACAGTTTTCTCTGCTATACATTTAGTTTAGCTGAGTATAACCGGTCTACACCACAGCTTTCTGTGTGCAATGTATAGTGACAGACAGCTGCTAAACAGTGCTGGGGGTGTGGTTAGACTAGGAGGCACGAGGTCAGTTGTCCTGTAGTGATAATCTCCTGTTGATAAAACATTGATTGTTTTGAAACAGCAAATCACAGCCTAGTAAGTGACACATTACTGTAATCAGGCTCTCTTCCACTACATCATGGTGCACTCAGATTATATAGCAAAACAGATTCCCTTACAAGCAGAAATATTTTTAGTGGTTTTCTAGTTTTATGCTAATTCATAATACCAGAAATATTAAAGACTATTTAGCAATTGTTCTATAGTGCTTTAATATCAGGTTAGTTGTACTTTATATAAGATGTTTTTAGATTGAATTTTTTTGCTTTCCCTCTTCCTCCCTTTCTTCCACCTTTTTAAGGTTATGATTCGCAATTCTCGAGGAACAGACTTCTGCAGTGGAAGCCTGATCAGCCTACGCTGGGTAGTGTCTGCCGCCCACTGCTTTGAAGGCATTGACCCACATCATGTTACTATTGGTGAGCTTACTTCATAATACACTGATACTACAAAAACTAAGATAAAAACAAAGCGAGTTGTAGCATTGTACGGATACTACAGTGAAATGTGTGATAAGCAGATAATGAATAAAAGTTGCTCTGCATCAATGTAATGTATCTTTTGTTCTAGATTACATAAAACAAATCTTTTAACAGATTTCCCAATGCAGACTGCATGCATAAGTACCTAGTTATCTAAGGCTATGTTCCCACTTTGAGCTTTTGGTGCATTTTTAACGCATCATATACTTATACTTCCAGCAAACCTGTGGTGCGGGTTTCAAATCCGCAGCATGTCAACTTCTCTTGTGGGTCCGCTGAGTTTTCTGTGCAGATTCTCCCCATAGACTTCCAAAAGATGTGTAAAATCCTCTGGTAAAAATGCACATGATTCTTTAGTGTGTTTCTGCAGCAGAAATGCATAAAAAATGCATGTAATTTGCATCTAAGTATATATATATGTTTTGAAGAATATTTTGTTTTACAGCGAAGTGTGCAGTTGTATTTTACAATGCTATTTTAACATGAGATTTACATAGAGAGAACGGCTGTATGTGAAAGCTCATGTTAAAATCACATTACATACGCATGTCATATGGATTTTCCGTGGAAAGATCACACGGAAATCGCATTACACTCGCATAGCACTCGTCCGTTTTTTCGGTCCGGTAATCGGACCGTATTTTTTCTCACGTATGGGTATGAGCCCTTATGAGCATGCTCGCTCTCTAGCTGGACTTATAAAATGCTAAATTTAATATAAGAATTATGCAACTGTTGTAATATAGATTTGCAAAGTAAGTTCACCAGTCTCTTCAGGTAGAAGAGCTAGTGAATAATGTCCATGGATTTATTTTGCAAAATCTGTTAACCAATCAATTTGGATATTTTTTACAGAACTGTTCATCCTAAATCTTTTCGTGAATATAGACCTACTATCATCATTAGAATTGCTATCTTTTGAAGTAATGACGCAAGATCATATTCTGATGTATAACAGCCAAATATTCCCGCCTGACTGAGGGTTTTATGATGCTAATGTTAGTCTCGCAGGCAACCAGACCTTGTGTTTGTGTTAGAGACCTTATATTACAGCTGTGTGAATGACGCGTTAAAATAAAGAGCGGAGAAGCAACAGGAATATTATATTCACCAATTCGTATCTGTTATTGGATATATTAATGTAAAAATGTGCATGGAAAACTAGTGCAAAAAGTTGTGCCGATTAACACCCCTGCAATTCTGTCAGATAATACTCAGTTTCTTCCTGAAATTGATTGCAAACACAAATTCTTTGGTATTATTATCTTCATTTAATTTGTCTTAAATGAAAAAACACAAAAAGAATTGTCCTAAAGCCAAATTGGATATAATTCCACACCAAACATAAAAAAGAGGGTGGACAAAAGTATTGGCACTGTTCGAAAAATCATGTGATGCTTCTCTAATTTGTGTAGTTAACAGCACCTGTAACTTACCTGTGGCACCTAACAGGTGTTGGCAATAACTAAATCACACTTGCAGCCAGTTGACATGGATTAAAGTTGACTCAACCTCTGTCTTGTGTCCTTGTGTGTGCCACATTGAGCATGGAGAAAAGAAAGAAGACCAAAGAACTGTCTGAGGACTTGAGAAACCAAATCAAATTGTGAGGAAGCATGAGCAATCTCAAGGCTACAAGTCCATCTCCAAAGACCTGAATGTTCCTGTGTCTACCGTGCGCAGTGTCATCAAGAAGTTTAAAGCCCATGGCACTGTGGCTAACCTCCCTAGATGTGGACGGAAAAGAAAAATTGACAAGAGATTTCAACGCAAGATTGTGCGGATGTTGGATAAAGAACCTCGACTAACATCCAAACAAGTTCAAACTGCCCTGCAGTCCGAGGGTACAACAGTGTCAACCCATACTATCCGTCGGCATCTGAATGAAAAGGGACTGTATGGTAGGAGACCCAGGAAGACCCCACTTCTTACCCAGAGACATAAAAAAGCCAGGCTGGAGTTTGCCAAAACTTACCTGAAAAAGCCTAAAACATTTTGGAAGAATGTTCTCTGGTCAGATGAGACAAAAGTAGAGCTTTTTGGGCAAAGGCATCAACATAGAGTTTACAGGAGAGAAAAGAGGCATTGAAAGAAAAGAACACGGTCCCTACAGTCAAACAAGGCGGAGGTTCCCTGATGTTTTGGGGTTGCTTTGCTGCCTCTGGCACTGGACTGCTTGACCGTGTGCATGGCATTATGAAGTCTGAAGACTACCAACAAATTTTGCAGCATAATGTAGGGCCCAGTGTGAGAAAGCTGGGTCTCCCTCAGAGGTCATGGGTCTTTCAGCAGGACAATGACCCAAAACACACTTCAAAAAGCACTAGAAAATGGTTTGAGAGAAAGCACTGGAGACTTTTAAGGTGGCCAGCAATGAGTCCAGACCTGAATCCCATAGAACACCTGTGGAGAGATCTAAGAATGGCAGTTTGGAGAAGGCACCCTTCTAATATCAGGGACCTGGAGCAGTTTGCCAAAGAAGAATGGTCTAAAATTCCAGCAGAGCATTGTAAGAAACTCATTGATGGTTACCGGAAGCGGTTGGTCGCAGTTATTTTGGCTAAAGGTTGTGCAACCAAGTATTAGGCTGAGGGTGCCAATACTTTTGTCTGGCCCATTTTTGGAGTTTTGTGTGAAATGATCAATGTTTTGCTTTTTGCTTCATTCTCTTTTGTGTTTTTTCATTTAAGACAAATTAAATGAAGATAATAATACCAAAGAATTTGTGTTTGCAATCATTTTCTGGAAGAAACTGAGTATTTTCTGACAGAATTGCAGGGGTGTCAAAACGTTTGGCCACAACTGTAAGTATCCTACAGAAACGACAGTAAGAGGCTGGAGACAGAAGGCAGACTGGAAAAAATAGACCAACAATTATTTGTTATTGATTTGCTACTTATCGTCATAAAGGATGTACTAAGACTCAATGCAAACAGTCTTACAAATTGCAAAATTTATCAGAGGGTTTTATGCGGATGGAAAATATGGTACATTTTAGACGTTAGAATGCCTCGTCTAACTTTACACCACCTAGCATTTGGCCAATTTTTGCCAATAAATTGTCATGGACTAGCCACGCCAACTGCAAGCAGGTAAAATGTTCATGTCCTCCAGTGTCTTGCTGAAAGATTTCCCATTTCCCATTTCCATGGAATTCCAATTACTCTTAATGGATCTATGCCTACGAATTGGCTCTTTTGGATAGACAACAAGTAAGGGAGGGGGGTGCGGAAGCAGATGTGCAGTTTATATATTAGCTGAAGTACAATCATGTTACCAACTGTGCATGGTTTTCTTGACTATATCTAATGTTTGATAACTCCCTACGAGAAAAAGTCCAATTCTGGGTAAGGTCTGGTGACCGTTGTGGCCATTCATCCAACCAGGCCTCATCTACTGATCCACTCATAAAAATAATATTAACAGACACTGTGGCCCTGATTCCTCACTTTCACTATGTTTTTGCACAACCCAGGGTTGAGCACAAATTTTTCAACTTTTGGCGTTTTCAAGCCAGTCTCACTCAGCTCTGCAAAAATTGAGGGAGTTAGGGAGGGATGGAGGGTGGAAACCCTCACTTGTTCAATTCATGACGAGTTATGGTGTACCTTATACCACAAATCTTACTCCAGTCAATGGCTGAAATAAGATTTGAAGCGAGGCGGAAGCCACTTTTAAGACGCTCCTGATTCATAAATATGGCCACTTAATGAATCGGGAGCCTATGACTCTAACATGCCCTCTCATCAAGACTGGTGTAAACAATGCTGGTCTTGATGAATCCGGGCCTATATGCACCCTTCCCCCTCGTATATTAGATAATTGTCAGCAGATTCTTTTTCAACTAGTGTATGGGAGCAGACAAATATTGGAGTAAACCAAAATCTGTAATATTTGCAATAGAGTAGGTATATGCTGTAACTTTATTGACTCAATATAATCACTCTAGTTAGGGAACAGGGACACTGTATATACCGTATATACACAAACAGACAATTAGTAAGTGTGTTAAAACCAGAATCTTTGATTTCTAAATGCCTTTCGTTCTGGCGTGCCAACATTTACGGTATTAGGCAGTCGTTAGGTGACAAACTTTGTGACAATTCAACGAAAAGAAGAACATGCGGCTCACACACATAATGAATTCATAATCTAACTGTGTAATATATCTCACCCCACCTCAGTTGCGAATATACATTTCCTCCATTACAGGAAGTTATGTCATGTGATCATCTCCTGACTTCCTGTGAATTACAGAATGTCATCATTTATTTTTTTCACCCATTGTGCCTTATGTAAGGCTGGTTTCACATTAGCGCATTTTCAGCGCGCGCACGGCCGGGGGTAGCTCCGCCCCCGAGCCGGCTCTCTGCCCGGCGTGCCCGCCCCTTGCTTGTAGCGCCGCCTACTAGCGGACAGCGGCGCCTGTGATCGGCGCACCCTATCTTTAGCATAGGGTGCGCAGATCGTGCGCAGGCCGTGCGCTAGTTGCGCTTTGACCTGCGCTGCGCACTTTTGACGGTGCGCCGTGCGCGCCAAAATCAAACTTTTCGGATTTTGGCGCGCACGGCGCACCGTCAAAAGTGCGCAGCGCAGGTCAAAGCGCAACTAGCGCACGGCCTGCGCACGATCTGCGCACCCTATGCTAAAGATAGGGTGCGCCGATCGCAGGCGCCGCTGTCCGCTAGTAGGCGGCGCTACAAGCAAGGGGCGGGCACGCCGGGCAGAGAGCCGGCTCGGGGGCGGAGCTACCCCCGGCCGTGCGTGCGCTTAAAAAGCGCTAATGTGAAACCGGCCTTAGTGGTAAATTTAGGGGAAATTTTTTGCGTATATTTTAGAAAATATTGGAATTTTGGTGAAAATTTTGAAAAGTTCCCATTTTTTAAAACTTTCAATTTATATATCCTTAAGCCTGTACAAAAACTGTGGTTTTACCATCTCCACAATTGAGGAGATGGTAAGCCGCTGTGGTATCCGCAGAAAGAATTGACATGTCAATTCTTTCTGTGGTTTAGAAACCGCAGAAAATCCATGCAGAAAATTCCGCAGCATCTGCACTGCGGTTTCCATTTCCCATAGGGAATAATGGTACTGTACACCGCAGCAGAAACTACCGTGGATCCGCAGGGCCAAATCTGCTGCGAATCCGCAGCAGAATCCGCAGCGTGTGCACACACCTTAAAGTGCTGCGGAATATGTTGGCGCTATAGAAATAAAATGTATTATTATTATTATTATTATTATTATTAGCACCTTGAACCCATAGGTGCTTCACAGGATTTTATAATATTGAGATGTGAAAATGAAAAAATAAATTCTTCCCACAAAAATGTTGCTTTAGCACAAAATATTTAATTTTCACAAGGGTAACAGGAGAAAATGTAACATTCAATTTGTTGTGTAATTACTCCTAAGTGTGTTGATATCCTATATGTGGAGGAAAACTATTGTTTTGGCACACAGCAGGGCATGGAAGGGAAAAGACACCAACTGACTGCTGGAGTGAAAAATTGGCTGGAATAGATAGCGGACACCATGTTGCATTTGCAGAGCCCCTGATATGCCTAAAAGGTGGAGAAAAAAACACAAATGACCCCATTTTGTAAACTATACCCTTCAAGGAGTTTATTGAGAGATTTAGTGAGCACTTTGAACTCACAGATGCTTTGCAGAATTTTATAAAGTTGTTCTTTTTGCCCCAATTTTTTTTTAAATTTTCACAAGGGTAACAGGAGAAAATGGACCATACAATTTGTTGTGTAAATTGTCCTAAGTACACAGACACCCCAAATGTGTTTTAACATACGGCAGGACTTGGAAGGGAAGGAGCACCAATTGAATTCTGGTGCGCAATTTGGGTTGATCAGATTGCGAATGACATGTCACATTTCAAGAGCCCCTGACATGTTAAAATTGCAGAAACCCTCACAAGTGACCCCATTTTGGAAACTACACCTTTTGAGAAATCCACCTAGTGTTGTAATGAGCATTTTTAACCCTCAAGTCGATTCACAGAATTGTATAACAATAGGCTGAGTCAATGGAATATTACAAGTTTTTCCACTAAAATATTAATTTGTCCCCAAGTTTTCAATTTCCAAAAGGGATAATAGGAGAAAATGGACCACAAAGTATGTTACACAATTTCTCCTGAGTGCACCAATTCTATTTCATTGCTCACTTTGGTTATGTTTATGTGTTGGTCCTCTCTGGTATTTTGAGTAATTACTCACCAGTTTTAGATTGGGCATAGTTTCTGACGAAGAAAAAGGAAGGAGTAGTCCAGCTGATGCAAAAGGCTGATTTATTGAAAAATTGACACTAAAATCGGCATACCGCAGACAGAAGCGGTGACACAGCAACATGTTTCGAACACGGTGTGTGTTCTTTGTCAGAATGGTGACAGAGTTGTTCTGAAGCACTCCTTTGTTATTTTAGCTGTGTGCTTAGGGTCATTGTCTTGTTGGAAGGTGAACCTTCAGCCAAGTCTGGAGTCCAGAGCACTCTGGAAGAGGTTTTCATCCAGGATATCTCTGTACTTGGTCGTATTCATGTTTCCTTGAATGGCAACCAGTCGTCCTGTCCCTACAGCTGAAAAACACCCCCATAGCATGATGCTGCCACCACCATGTTTCACTGTTGGGATTGTATTGGGCAGGTGATGAGTAGTGCCTGGTTTTCTCCACAAATACCGCTTAGAATTATCACCAAAACGTTCTTAGTATCATCAGACCAGATAATCTTATGTCTCATAGTCTGGAAGTCCTTCATGAGTTTTTTTTAGCAAACTCTATGTGGGCTTTCATATGTTTTGCATTGAGGAGAGGCTTCCGTTGGGCCACTCTGCCATAAAGGCCCGACTGGTGGAGGGCTGCAGTGATAGTTGAGTTTGTGGAGCTTTCTACCATCTCCCTACTGCATCTGTGGAGCTCAGCCACAGTGATCTTGGGGTTCTTCTTTACCTCTCTCACCAAGGCTCTTCTCCCTCGATTGCTCAGTTTGGCTGGACGGCCAGGTCTAGGAAGACTTCTGGTGGCCTCAAACTTCTTCCATTTAAGGATTATTGTGGCCACTGTGTTCTTAGGAATCTTGAGTACTGCAGAAATTGTCTTGTAACCTTGGCCAGATGTGTGCCTTGCCACAATTCTGTCTCTGAGCTCCTTGGCCAGTTCCTTTGACCTCATGATTCTCATTTGGTCTGACATATGCACTGTGAGGTCTTATATAGACAGGTGTGTGCCTTTGCAAAGCAAGTCCTATCAGTTTAATTAAACACAGCTGGACTCCAATGAAGGAGTAGAGCCATCTCAAGGAGGATCACAAGGAAATGGACAGCATGTGACTTAAATATGGATGTCTAAGCAAAGCGTCTGAACACTTTCTGTACCCACTGTAAGTGACCTCATTTTACAAACTAGACCTCTCAATGAATTCATCCAAGGCTGCAGTGATCACATTGACACCACATGTGTGTTACAGAATCCTATAATGTTGGGCAGTGAAGAAAATCTAATTAAATTTTTACAATAAAAATGTTGTTTTAGCCCCAGATTTTATAACACTGGGAAATGGGTATAAATGGCACCAAAATTTGTCGCACAATTTATGCTAAATGTGGCAATACCCCATATGTGGCTGTACAGTACTGTTTAGCCACATGGCGAGACTAGGGAGAGACAGAGCACTATTTGAATCTTGGAGAACCAATTAGCATACAATAGTTTGTGGACTCCATATACAAAGTTCCTAAGTGCCAGAAGAGCAGAATCCCCCCTCAAGTCACACCATTTTGGAAATTACACCCCTCTGGGAATTTATCTACAGATGTAGTGATGATTCTGACTCCATGGGTGTTTTCCAGAAACAAGCAGTGAATCAGACACAGGCAGTAAGCGTGTCAGCTACTGCTTTGAGCAAGAGCTTACAGGCCACTGTACAGGAGTAACTTCGCGGCCATCTTTTGGCACGAAGTCACCATTGAGACCATTGGCACAATGCAATCAAAATTGCGTTGTGTCAATCGAAGCAGAGAGGTAGCTCCCTGTTTTATGTCGATTGATGTTGCTGTCATTATTGGGTGTGGCTTCAGGGTGTCAGTTCTCATATAGCATTGACACACTGTTTTGATTGTGCCGCTGCCCGGAGTGAGCCAGCGCGATTGCCACACCGTACATGTACGGCAGTTTGTGGGAATGCACCTCCCACAGCGCCATACATGTACAACAGATGTCATGAAGAGGATTAAGGGAATCTCCCAGCTGATTCATGCTGCCTGAACAATGAGTATAAATAGGCCTCATTCCCACATTCAGTATTTGGTCAGTTTTTTACCTCAGTATTTCTAAGCCAAAACCAGGAGTGGAACAATCAGAGGAAAAGTATAATGGAAACACGTCACCACTTCTGTATTTATCGCCCCCTCCTGGTTTTAGCTCACAAAAAACTCATGTAAAATACTGACCAAATACTGAACGTGTGAACGTGGCCTTAACCAGAGTCTGACTCAGTCATTTCAGCTTTTCAGTCACGTTTGTTTTCCTCAGAAATGCTCCGGCGTTTCAGAAAAAAAACACACTATCAAAAGCCATCCGGGACCATGCAACTAGGACAACCAATCCAAGAATAATAATAATACATTTCATTTCTATAGCGCCGACATATTCCGCAGCACTTTACATTTCAGAGGGGACTTGTACAGACAATAGACATTACAGCATAACAATAATCACATAGATCATAACAGATACCAAGAGGAATGAGGGCCCTGCTCACAAGCTTACAGTCTAAGCAGCAGGAAGAAGCAGGTCCCTGTTAAATTCAGCCCGCCCTGCTCGCCTTGACTGACAGGTCTCTTCCTAGAAAGACAGGGGGGACAATAGAAGCACAATAGGATCTAATCTGATAGCATAGGATTAAAGGATATGGTAACTGCTCACCTTGTGAGGTTGTGTGATCCACAACAAAAGTTACACTCTTTACAAGGAAATTAATCTAGTTGCTGCAACACCAACAGGTTAGCGAACCCAATGTGGTGATCGAATAGTAGAAAATAAGTTGTGAAAATTACGCTGCTGGTACTGTATCCACAATATAATTCCAAAAGCAGTGTAAAAACGTCTATACGGTTTTATTCTCAATGCGTTTCAAAGTTAGCAAACGTCTGCCTTAGGAGAACCACAACAGTTGGAATCTTTCTATACACACATGGAGTAGTCAGTATTAGGAAAGAAGAAACCTTTGACCTTCCTCTTGGGCTAGTCATCCTTGTTGTATGGTCCACAGGTGGCTATACAAAGTATATTCTCTGAGGAGTATGAGAGTTAAAGGGGTATTCCCATCTCCAAGATCCTATCCCAATATGTAGCAGGAGTAACAGTAATAATATTAGCCAATACCTCCAACTAGAAATGTAGTATAGTTCTTCTGATTTGTTATGTTACTTACCCCATGTGTAGGCATGGCAGGACCTTAGGTATCCATGGTTATGACCACTAACAACTAACCAATTGTCACAATATGAGTGGTCGTAACTAGAGTTGAGCGACTTTGGTCGGATCGGGTTTCATGAAACAAAATTTGAGTCGGATGAAACTGGTCCGACTAGGGCAAAAAAAAGTCGGAGTTTCGTCCGAAATCCGACCCCAATGCAAGTCAATGGGAAATAAAAGTCGGCATTGAGTGGATGAATGTCATCCGCTCAATGCTGACTTTTATTTCCCATTGACTTGCATTGGTGTCGGGTTTCGGACGAAACTCCGACTTTTTTTTGCCCTAGTCGGACCAGTTTCATCTGACTCAAATTTTGTTTCATGAAACCCGATCCGACCAAAGGCGCTCAACTCTAGTCGTAATCAGAGACACTTAAGCTACTGCAATGCACTGCATATTGGGTACAGCATATCAGAAGAACTACACTGCATTTCTAATTGGAATATTATTATTTGCTAATATTATTATTACACCTACCACATATTTGGAAAGGATCTTGGAGACGTGAATAAACCTTTAAGCATACATGACTGCAAAAATGTAGCCAGTGTCTGATGCAGGATGTCTGAGGTTCAAGCAGCATGAATCAGCTGCTAGGGTCCCTTTTTTTTTTTTTTTAGAATACTGATACACTTCCACATCCAACTATCGACGCAGGTAGGGTAGATTAAGTGGAAAGACTTGTAGCAAAATCTGTCTCAGTGGGATTGGAGCTGTTTCTGGATATATATGGACTCAAGAGCTTCTTAGAGTTTGCTCTTGAGTTAAAAAAAAGAGTTTTACCTGCTGGCTATAACACTAAGCTGTAGAAGAATACTAACTGTAATGCATGTTTCAGGGTTGTTTGACAACCATTAGGCTGGGGTTAGACAGCGTCTTTGACCCAACACAGGTAGCACAACCAAAGATCGCAATGTGCTGCTATTACATTGCAGCGCAAAGCAGGTGAATGTGGTCACGTTGCAACCCCTAGTATACCACAACCACGAAAAAATCGCAAGAAGTCAGTCCTTGCTGAATTTTTTGTGACTTGCTGGTTGCAGAACCTTAGGGGTCGCAATGCTGTCCCATTCACCTGCATTACATTGAGATGTAGTAGCAGCACATAACAATCTTTGGCCATGCAACCTGTGTCGTGGCCAAAGTCGGCATCTAGTCCCAGCCATTCTCTACTCCCGCTTTTATAGCATTAACATGAATGTTCTCTTGTACTATGTGTGAACGGTTTACATTTATCCTTGTGCTGCACCCACCATATTGGAGTTGCACATGAAGTTACTTTAACTTAAAGTTGCAAACAATCTGTTCAAAATATTTCATTTATTGATCTATTTTGCAGGAGATTATGACAAATACCTACGGGATCAGGATGAACAGAAGATTGCAGTACTGAAAGTTTTCCCCCATCCATACTATTTGGGGGAATATTATGACCATGACATCACTCTTTTGTACTTACGTAGCCCAGCTATCCTGAGTGATTATACACGACCAATCTGCTTGCCTAGCCCTGGACTTGGACTTCTACTAACTCAAGAGGGTGAGATAGGGCAAGTAAGTGGATGGGGAGCAACACACTATAAAGGGCGAGCCAGTCGTTTCTTACTAAAGGTTCGATTGCCAATTGTAAGCCAAGACACTTGTATGGCATCTACTGATATGGTGCTAACAGGGAACATGTTCTGTGCTGGATACAACATTGAGGCTAGAGACTCTTGTAAAGGAGACAGCGGAGGTCCATTTGCGGTGATGTATCGCAATACCTGGTACCTGGTCGGTGTGGTGAGCTGGGGAGAAGGATGTGCCCAAGAAGGAAAATATGGAGTGTACACAAGAGTATCCAATTATATCTCATGGATAAAGGACACCATTATAGAAACTGAAGGAATGGACGAGCCACTTATTAATACTTTATAAACCTATGGATGGTTTTCCTGCAATATATAGAAAACCTAAAAGTTTGGACTGAAGAGAGACTCTGCATCTGGCTGACTTGTCAGTGCCACATTCATTGCAGTCACAGCCTACTATGGCAATGTATAGCGCTAAATTAAGACATTCAGAAGAGGACATGTGAAAGTGTCACACAATTAGGAGTATGGGCTGTAGAATCAACCATGACAAGCCCTAATTGACCGTCTAGTAGAACTTATTTCATACAACCATATTATTATAAACTATCTAAAAAGCGTTTTTAACAAGTTACAAATTTTCCTACATCAAATATTTTTAAGACCAAATGCACACATAAAAGGTGAAATTGCCGAAGCCAGTTTTGGCCTTCGTGATGTAGCCGCATGTGGTAGTAACTTTAGAACGCTTCTCCCAATGTTAGCGATTCTGAGATTGTGTTTGTGACACTTTGTACTTCATGGCAGTTGTACATTTAGGTTGAAAAAATGTACATTTATTTATGAAAATATGGTAAATTTGGTGAATATTTAGAAAAATTAGCAATTTTCAAACTACATTTTGAAGCCCTTATAACAGATAGTCATATGTAATAACAAATAATATTTACTGTATGTACACTTTACGTCCGCATCATTTTTCAACTAACTTTTTTTTTTTTTTTTTTAAGATGCTTTGCAGCACTTTTTCGACGATGTATTCAAGACCACATTCAGAACTCTGTAAATCCTTAAGGTGCTTCACAGTAATTAATTCAAAATTAACCTTTTTGCAACTGAAATGCTTTAACGTGGACCTGTTGCCTTGGATGACGCTATTTACCTGTAAATGTAAGAATTAATTTGCAGTTCAATAGCATTACAGAGTTTCCCGCTGAAAGTGCAGCTACTAGGAGAAAATTAACTTTATTCCTCCCAGTAGCCACCAGCTGTCAGTCACTGGGGCGGTGCCCAGAGAGTCTTCAGTTACCGTTCATTACACTGCGTGCTGAATTATTAGGTAGTAAGTATTTTCACCACATCATCATTTTTATACATATTTTCCAACTCCAAACTGTATAAACCTGATTGGTTATTGGATGAAGAAGATCAGTTGATGTGCATTTAAGTAATGAGAGGTGTGTGGTCTAAGTATACATAACCCATTTTCAAGGTGTGCAGAATTATTAGGCAGATTGCTTTTCTCCGGCAAAGTGAACCAAAAAAAAAAAGATTTATCTGAGTGTGAGAAGTTAAAAATTGTTAAATCTTACAGAGCGACCAGCAACCCATTATCCTCCAGTGCTGTGATGTTCCAGAACTACAACCAATATATGGCCAAGGAATAGGCTGAAACTCAACCACCAATGAACAAGACACAAAAGTGTAGCTTGATCCTGTTTTGAAAATTTCTCTTTAGTTCATTAACTTTGCATTTTGTTGATTAAAAATAAGTATTCTATCTTTGCCCCATTTTTTTTCACAGTACACTATATACTCCAGACCCACTCAGCCATCCTATGTCCTGTACCCTAGCAGGACTGGGATCGCCTTGTGGGTCATCTCTGGGCCTTAGAGAACCTTGCATGATGCCTTGAAGTGGCCAATCGTGGAGCCTTGTGATGTCCTTCATCCTTGCAACAGCAAGAAGAAAAAAAACATGAAAAGAGGGCTCTGGGGCAAGACAACTGCTGACCGAAGCACAAACCCACCAAGAAGACGCCCTCTACCAGATCTTCCTCTAATCTTCTCTAGTTAGGAAAGAGGAAGATCTGTGGCAGATGAGAAACAGTAGGCGTCACTCATGAACAGAACACCACTCTGAGCTCTATGAAGAGGTTCCACCTTTATATTCTGTGGGTCTGATCTTCTCTTTCTGTGATACTATCAGTAGAGTGTAGGGGAAAATAAGGTAGTAGTCAATTAATTATTTGGACCCCTGCTAATCATTAAATCTAGATGAAGAATTTTATTCTCATTCTTTTCCAAAGCAAATTCTTTCATTTATCATTAGAAAATCACCTTACCTTTTTTCTGTTATGTGTATTTTTAACCCCTTCACTACCTTGGGATTTTTCATTTTTTGCGCCCCTTCTTCCCAGAGCCATAACTTTTTTATTTTTCAGTCAATATGACTGTATGAGAGCTTGCTTTTTTACGGGACGAGTTATACTTTTGAGCGACGCCATTGATTTTACCATACAGTGTACTGGAAAACGGAAAAAAAGTTCCAAGTGTGGTCAAATTGCCCCGTGATAATGTGACAGAGGCGCCAGTAGGCGGAGCTAGTGAAGCGCTACAGGACGGGCATGTTAAATGCCGCTGTCAGATTGACAGAAGCATTTAACATGTTAACAGTTGCGTGTGGATTGCGATTTCACCTGCGGATGTTAGGGGCACATGACAACGGATCTGATCAGCTGTAATGTGTCTGAAAACATCCGGGCTCAGCGCCGGAGCCCACTTGAAAGAGAAGGAGGCAACCTATGACGTACCTATATGTCAAAGGGGCTAAAAATCTATTGGCATTTTTTTGTTCATAACATCATCTTTATTAACAAAAAAGAAAAAGTAATCTTGCAATTTTCATGCTGGCCATTTTGGCTTTTTTTTAAACCTACACTTCCAGTTAAACAGTAATATCATAAAGACTGAAAAGAAAAAAGGAAAAGTCTCATCCTGCAATAAATTGCTAGCTTGCCTCAATAGGAATGCTTAGATCCTGTAACTGTTAACCACTCGTGATAGATGCCTAAGAAAAAAAGGATTGGTATCACAAAAGAAAATAAAATAAAATTCAAAACTTTATTCCATCCAGATAAAAAAAAATGAGGACATCCATGGTACATGATTAAAAACATGTTCATTCTGACACGTTTCTGGATGAAGCTCTTAATCGTATGAACATGCATTTAATCATGTTCCATATACAGTATGTTCTAATTTTTAATCTGGATGGAATAAGGTTTTGAATTTTATTTTAATTTTGTGATGCTGATCCTTTTTTTCTTATGCATCAAAAATAATAATAATCTTTATTTATATAGCGCCAACATATTCTGCAGCGCTTTTCAATTCAACAGTTCATACACAAGTCATAAGTAACAACGTTAAAGATAACAGTATAATTAAAGCAAAATAAGAGCTTACAATCTACAATGAGGTAGGGGTGACACAAACTACAGGGGCTTGTTTACAATGATGGTCCAGCCATCCATCTTGAGGGAATGGGGAGGGAATAAAGGCTGCATGAGCTAGTTACCAGCCAGTATGTGTGGTGCTTTTGGGTACGGTGAAGTTTGATTGAGAGTTATGTTCAGAGAAGTCGTGGATAGGTTATATACAAGTGCTTCTCACTAAATTAGAAAATCATCAAAAAATTAATTTATTCCAGTTCTTCAATACAAAAAGTGAAACTCATATTATATAGAGTCATTGCAAACAGAGTGATCTATATCACGTGTTTATTTCAGTTAATGTTGATGATTATGGCTTACAGCCAATGAAAACCCAAAAGTCATTATCTCAGTAAATTAGAATACTTTATAACACCAGATTGAAAAAATGATTTTAAAATCCAAAATGTTGGCCTACCGAAATGTATGTTCAGTAAATGCACTCAATACGTGGTCGGGGCTCTTTTTGCATCAATTACTGCATCAATGTGGCGTGGCATGGAGGCAATCAGCCTGTGGCACTGCTGAGGTGTTATGGAAGCCCAGGTTGCTTTGATAGCAGCCTTCAGCTCATCTGTATTGTTGGATCTGGGGTCTCTCATCTTCCTCTTGACAATACCCCACATATTCTCGTCTGAGGTTAAGGTCAGACGAGTTTTCTGGCCAATCAAGCACAGTGATACTGTTGTTTTTAAACCAGGGACTGGTACTTTTGGCAGTGTGGACAGGTGCCAAGTCCTGCTGAAGAATGAGATTTCAATCTCCAAAAAGCTTGTTGGCAGAGGGAAGCATGAAGTGCTCTAAAACTTCCTGGTAGACAACTGTGCTGACTTAGGTCTTCATAAAACACACTGGACCTACACCAGCAGATGACATGGCTCCCCAAACCATCACTGATTTTGGAAACTTCACACTAGACCTCAAGCAGCATGGATTGTGTGTCTCTCCACTCTTCCTCTAGACTCTGGGATCTTGATTTCCAAATGAAATGCAAAATTAACTTTCATCTGAAAACAGCACCTTGGACCACTGAGCAACAGTCCAGTTCTTTTTCTCCTTGGCCCAGGTAAGACGCTTCTGGCGTTGTCTATTGGTAATGAGTGGCTTGACACAAGGAATGCGACACTTGTAGCCCATGTCCTGGATACGTCTCTGTGTGGTAGCTTTGGAAGCAATGACTCCAGCAGCAGTCCACTCCTTGTGAATCTCCCGCAAATTTTTGAATGGCCTTTTCTTAACAATCCTTTCAAGGCTGCGGTTATCCTGGTTGCTTGTGCACCTTTTTCTACCACTTTTTCCTTCCAATCAACTTTCCATTAATATGCTTGGATACAGCACTCTGTGAACAGCCAGCTTCTTTAACAATGACGTTTTGTGGCTTAGGGCCCCGTCACACATAGCGACGCACCAGCGATCCCGACAACGATATGACCTTGTCAGGATCGCTGGTTTGTCGCTACATGATTGCTGGTGAGTTGCCAAACAGGCAGCTTCATCAGTGATCAGCACCAGCGACACACGGGTAACAAGCGACGCACGTCGCTTAGTTACCCACTGTGTACCTTAGTTACCAACGCGCTGGTGAAGGGAGCTGGTAACCAAGGTACACAGCGGGTTTCTAAGTGGCACGCGGCACTTAGAAACCCGATGTGTACCTTGGTTACCAGCTCCCTGCACCAGCGCGCTGGTAACTAAGGTACACATTGGGTTTCTAAGCGCTGCGCATCGCTTAGAAACCCGATGTGTACCTTAGTTACCAGCGCCAGATCGCTGGTCTCCCGCCTGCCACACACAGCGATGAGTGCTGGCCAGCGGGAGACCAGCGATCAAAAAAAATGTCCTGGCCATTCCAGGACAATCAGCAATACCCAGCAGGGGGGCCGGTCACTGGTAAGTGTCACACACAGCGATCTCGCTGGTGAGATCGCTGTTGCGTCACAAAACTTGTGACTCAGCAGTGATCTCGCTAGCGAGATCGCTGTGTGTGACGGGGGCTTTACCCTCCTTGTGAAGTGTGTCAATGACTGCCTTCTGGACATCTGCCAAGTCTTCCCCATGATTGTGGAGCCTACTGAAACAGACAAAGGGACCTTTTTAAACACTTAGGAAGCCTTTGTAGGTGTTTTTTTGTTAATTATTCGAATTTACTGAGATAATGACTTTTGGGTTCTCATTGGCTGTAAGCCATAATCATCAACATTAACAGAAATAAACACTTGAAATAAATCACCCTGTTTGTAATGACTCTGTATAATATGAGTTTCACTTTTTGTATTGAAGAACAGAAAAAAATTATCTTTTTATGATATTCTAATTTTGAAAGAAGCACCTGAATGTTTTTATAGGATCTAAATGTTGCAAGGGCCCATATATCTGACCAACATGCAGGCCAGCATCCAGATTAAATTTTATCTGATAGAATTCTCTCCCACCCTCCAATTCATTAAAAGACCCTGATAATGTCTTCTTCCACCCCCTAATTAATTATAACATTATCAAAGAATTATAATGAATCTGTATGTGGGTATTGGATACAGAACAGTGACGAAGTCTATGTGCACATGTTCAGGATTTGTAGCAGTAAAATTCTTCTGTAAATGTAGGCAGGAAAAACACTGCATAAAATACGTATTTTTACCATGTTTTTTTTACATGCGTTTTTGTTACATATTTATCCCCACGTGAAATATGTTACCAAGAATTGACATTATGCAGATTTTAACCCCTTTACTCCCAAGGGTGGTTTGCATGTTAATGCCCGGGCCAATTTTTACAATTCTGACCACTGTCCCTTTATGAGGTAATAATTCTGGAACGCTTCGATGGATCCTGGTGATTCTGACATTGTTTTCTCGTGACATATTGTACTTCATGTTAGTGGTAAAATTTCATTCATATAACTTGTGTTTATTTGTGAAAAAAACAGAAATTTGGCAAAAATTTGGTGAAAATTTCTCAATTTTCCAACTTTGAATTTTTATGCTCTTAAATCACAGAGATATGGCACTCAAAAAACTTAAGTAACATTTCTCACATGTTTACTTTACATCAGCACAATTTGGGAACCAAAATTTTTTTTTGTTAGGAAGTTTTAAGGGTTAAAAGTTGACCAGCGATTTCTCATTTTTACACCACCATTTTATTTTTAGGGACCACATCACATTTGAAGTCACTGAGGGGTCTATATGATAGAAAATACCCAAAAGTGACACCATTCTAAAAACTGCACCCCTCAAGGTGCTCAAAACCAGATTCAAGAAGTTTATTAACCCTTCAGGTGCTTCACAGGATTTTTTTGAATGTTTAAAAAAAAGTGAACATTTAACTTTTTTTCACAAAAAAAATTACTTTAGGTTCATTTTTTTTATTTTACCAAGGGTAACAGGAGAAATTGGACTGGAAAAGTTATTGTGCAATTTGCCCTGAGTACGCCGATACCTGATATGTGGGGGGGAACCACTGTTTGGGCGCATGGGAGAGCTCGGAAGGAAAAGAGCGCCGTTTGACTTTCTCACTGCAAAATTGGCTGTAATTCAGATCGGATGCCATGTCAAGTTTGGAGAGCTCCTGATGTGCTTAAACAGTGGAAACCCTCCACAAGTGACCCCATTTTGGAAACTAGACCCCCCAAGGAACTTATCTAGATATGTGGTGAGCACTTTGGACCCCCAAGGGCTTCACAGAAGTTCATAACGTACAGCCGTACAATTAAAAAATCATATTTTTTCCACAAAAATGATCTTTTCATCCCCAATAGTTATTTTCCCAAGAGTAACAGGACACCAAAAGTTATTGTGCAATTTGTCCTGAGTGCGCTGATACCCCATATGTGGGGGTAAACCACTATTTGGGCGCATGGCAGAGCTCGGAAGGGAAGCAGCGCCATTTGACTTTTTTGGCTGGAATTGAGATTGGACGCCATGTCACGTTTGGAAAGCCCCTGATGTACCAAAACAGTGGAAACCCCCCAATTGTAACTCCAACCCTAACCCCAACACACCCTTAACCCTAGCCCTAATGGGAAAATGGAAATAAATACATTTTTTTTATTTTATTACTTTTCCCTAACTAATGGGGTGATAACGGGGGGTTTGATTTACTATTTATAGCGGGTTTTATTTTTGGCAGCTGTCATACGCTAAAAGACTCTTTTTATTGTAAAAATAGTTTTTTCATCACATTTTGAGAGCTATAATTTTTCCATATTTTGACCCACCAAGTCATGTGAGGTCTTATTTTTTGTGGGACGAGTTGATGTTTTTATTGGTACCATTTTTGGGCACATGACTTTTTTTATCACTTTTTATTCCGATTTTTGGGACGCAGAATGAACAAAAAACAGCGTTTCATGAATTTCTTTTGGGGGATGCGTTTACACCGTTCCACGTGCGGTAAAATTGATAAAGCGGTTTTATTCTTCCGGTCAGTATGGTTACAGCGATACCTCATTTATATTTTTTTTATGTTTTGGCACTTTTATGCAATGAAAACAATTTTATATAAAAAATAATTATTTTTGCATGGTTTTATTCTGCAAGTTATAACTTTTTTATTTTTTTCAATGATGATGCTGTGTGGCGGCTCGTTTTTTGCAGGACAAGATGATATTTCCAGCGGTACCATGGTTATTTATATCCGTCTTTTTGATCGTGTGTTATTGCACTTTTTGTTCGGCAGTATGATAAGGCTTTATTTTTTGCTTCGTTTTTTATTTTTATTTTTTAAGGGGTTCAATAAAGGGGTTAATTGGTGGGACAGTTTTATAGGGCGGGTCGTTACGGACGCAGCGATACCAAATATGTGTACTTTTATTGTTTTTTTTCTTTTACTTTTAAAAAATGAATTTATTAGGGAATATATATTTTTTTTATTTATTTAGCGATTTTTTTTATACATTATTTTTACACTTTTTTTTAACTTTATTACATTGTCCCAGGGGGGACACCACTGTCATGTGACAGATCGCTGATCTGTCACATCACAGATCTCTGTGACAGATCAGCGATCTGTCACAGGCAGTGCTGCAGGCTTCCTCATGCCGGCGCTTTGCAGGCATGAGGAAGCCACCTCCCTGCAGGCCCCCGAAGGTCCCCGCTGCCATTTTGGATTCAGGGACCTGCAGGGAAGGAGACCCCCGCAGCAGCGCTGCACATCGCGCTGCTGTGGGAGTCTCAGGGAAGCACGGAGGGAGCCCCCTCCCTCCCGATGCTTCCCTAAACCCCCGGTACACTGCAATCGTGTTTGATCGCAGTGTGCCAGGGGTTAACGTGTCTGGGGCGGTCTGTGATCACCCCTGACATATAGTGCCGGGTGTCAGCTGTGATAATCAGATGACACCCGACCGCGATCAGCTGCGCTAGACATACTATTCCATCCTTGGGACTTAGGTCCCAGGTCACATGGACGGAATAGTATGTCTAATGTGGGAAAGGGGTTAGGCAACATGTGCATGAGACTTCAGGTATCTCATTCACTTTGCTCGTACTGTAAAATGCTGCATATTTTCCACAACTCTGTGATGGAAAAAGCAACAAAAACGCAACGTCTGCACATAGTCTTCAAATAAATTGGGGGAGAGTGACTGATCAAATTTTATTTACTGGGCGCCGGAAACTACAGGGTGGGCCATTTATATGGATACACATATAACTTATTCATTTATATAACCTATACATTTACTACAAGGAATCTGACCCCCTTAGACTAGCATTTCTTCTGCGGTGTTGCTATCAGTGTGTCAAGAGTGGGAGAAGAGGGTTGCATTGACAATCCAACACAATGGGCAGCACTTTGAACACATTTAATAAGTGTTCATAAACTTGTAAATAACTCATGAAAGAATAAAGTTACATTAAAACCAAGCACACCATTGTTTTTCTTGTGAAATTCTCAATAAGTTTGATGTGTCACATGACCCTCTTCCCTTTGAAAAAAATAAAGTTTGATCCAAAATGACCAACTTCAAAATGGCCACCATGGTCACCACCTATCTTGAAAAGTTTCCCCCCTCCCATATACTAATGTGCCACAAACAGGAAGCTGATATCACCAATCATTCCCATTTTATTTAGGTGTATCCATATAAATGGCCCACCCTGTATAATAAATGGGGGGTACAGTGTTGGCTAATCAGTTTATATTTTGATTGGTGCCTTGGCTAACATATATTAATAGCATAGTACATATTTCTACTCAGGGGCACAGTGCGGGGGAAACAAATGTATGTGTACAATATATGAGACTTTGCTATTTTCAGAGCTGCGGTGATCAGTGTAACAAGATGGGATGTGGCTGGAAGATATCGACTTGAAGGTCAGACAAGATGGAGAAGAAACAGAAAACGTCTTTGATCAGATGAGACGTCAGCAATCATTAGATGTACAGTAATTATTTATTCTGTATACTGTGCAGGGCCAGTTTTAGGCAAAGTGGGGCCCTAGGCAAAGTTTAAAATGGGGCCCCAAATGCTAACATATTGCACCTCACACAGAAGCATTTCGATTGTATTTACATGCGTTGAGTTCAGGACGCTAAATGAGTGTGATCGACAATATTGAAGTCGTTCAACACTTGTTTCCCGGCCTCGTTCCACCATCTGAGAATGTTCTGTTCCCTTCATTCTATCACTAATGGATCACTAACAGATCACCATACAGTATCATGTTATCGGCAGCACATCTACAGTTTACACCCCATAGACCTCCATATAATATAATATCCCCCATAGTCCTCCATATTGTATAATACACTCCCTATAGTCCTCCATATAATATAATGTGCCCCATAGTCCTCCATATAGTATAATACACTCCTCAGTCCTCCATATAGTATAATACACTCCACTTAGTCCTCCATATAGTATAATACACTCCTCATAGCCCTCCATTAAAATACACTGCTAAGTCATCCATATAGTATAAAACACTCCTCATAGTGCTCCATATTGTATAATGCACTGCCATAGTCATCCATATGGTACAATTCACTTCCCATAGTATAATGCACTCCATACTTCTTCATATAATGTATTCCCCATAGTCCTCGATACAGTATAATGCAGCCACTCCACAGAGTATAATGCAGCCCCACCATACAATATAATGTAACCCCCATAGAATATAATGCAGTCCCCCTCTTATAGTATAATGCAGACACCCCTTAGAGCATAATGCAGCTACCCCTCAGAGTATAATGCAGCCACTCCACGGAATATAATGTAACTTCCCCCTTAGAATATAATGCAGCCCTTCCATAGAATATATGGCAACCCCCTCATAGAGTATAATGCAGCCCCTTATATAGTATAATGTAGCCCCTCCATAGAATACAATGTAGCCCTCCTCATATAGTATAATGCAGCCCCCATAGAATATAATAAAGCCCCCATACAATATAATCTAGCCCCCCATAGAATATAATGCAGCCCCCCATAGAATACAATGTAGCCTACTCATATAGTACAATGTGGCCCCCTCAGAGTATGATGCAATCACCCCCCATAGAATATAATAAAAATAATACAGCCCCCCATAGAATATAATGTAGCCCCAAATAGAATATAATACAGCCCACCTCCCCATAGAATATAATGTAAGTCCCCATATTATATAACACAGCCTTCCCCATAGAATATAATGTAAAATGTACCCCCCTTGGTATATAACACCGCGCATAGTGTATAGCCCAGCACCACATGGTATATAGCACAGTACCACATGGTATATAGCACAGCCCATCATGGTATATAGCCCAGCATGGTATATAGCCCAGCATGGTATATAGCCCAGCACCACATGGAATGCAGCCCAGCACCACATGGTATATAGCTCAGCATGGTATATAGCCCAGAATAGTATATAGCCCAGCATTGTATATAGCCCAGCACCTTATGGTATATAGCCCAGCATGGTATAAAGCCCAGCATGGTATACAGCACAGCATGGTGTATATAGCCCAGCATGGCATATAGCCCAACATAGTATATAGCCCAGCATGGTATACAGCGCAGCATGGTATATAGCCCAGCATGGTATATAGCCCAGCATAGTATATAGCTGCCCCCCCGAATGGCCCCACAGTCCTGTACTCACACTGATATTAAAAAAAAAACAAAAAAACACTCCTCACCTTCTCCTCATACCTGCACTGCTCCCGGCTCCTGTCTCGTGCTCTGCCTGATACACAGTGAGTGCGCGACGACGTCATTGCGCACCCGCTGTGTCAGAGGTAGAGCAGGGAATGATGGGAGAGGGAGCATCGGCTAATGCTCTCTCCTCCATTATTGCTTTGAACTGTATCAGCAGTTGTCGGTATAGTTCAATGCAGCGGCGGCGGGGAGAGTCTGCACTGTGGGAAGGCGGGCCACCCTGCCTCACAGGGGCCCCATAGCGGCTGCGTGATGTGCCTATAGCTGGGGGCCCCTGGGGAAGCGGGGGCAAAAGGCAGCTGCCTGGTCTGCCTGCCCCTAACGCCACCCTGATACTGTGAAACTTGGAGTAATTCTGTTATTTGTAAATAACTTCCCTTAGGCCACATTCTTACATTCGTGTGAAATGTCTGTGTGCTGTTTTTATTGGACAGTATATGGACTCAGAGTTTTAAAGATCTGTGAAAATCATGTATCCGAGAATGAGATCTGCGAAACTCAGGGCATGTCCTTTTCTGGTCCAATTTTGAGGATCAGAATAAGATATTCTCAAGGGATGTTTGATGTTCAAGAAAAAAAATTGGACAGCACACTGATGCTTCACAAAGATACAGTATTCTCATTATTTTTGTTAATCTCAGTGTGATGGTGTGATATGTTATGTGGGTATCATTTTGTGTCTATTTATATTTTACGGATTTCCATAGTGTTCTCTTGTTGCCCTGTATCATTCCGTGTATTCCCCATATTGTCTAGAGCAGGGGTCCCCAACCGCCGGTCCGCGGCCCAGCACCGGGCCGCTGCAGTGCCCTTGCCGGTCCGCGGACACAAGGGGAGCCAGGGGCGGTCAGTGGCGTAGCAGGGGCTGGGACGGCGCGCAGCAGTTCTTAGCGGCGGCCAGGGAGCGATCCAAGCAGCTCCGCTGCCTGCAAGAGGGAATAGCAGGAGCGGAGCTGCAAGGACCCGTCCAGCTTCCTGCCCGCCGCCCGCGCTTCCTGTCTCTGACTGACACAGAGAGGAGCGCGGCCGCTGCTGTGTCAGAGTGAGGAAGCGCGGGCGATGCCGCGGACAGGTGAGAGGAGTAATGGGGTGAAGGCAATGATGGAGAGACAGCAGTGATGGGGTGAAGGCAATGATGGGGAGAAGGGAGTGATGGGGTGAAGGCAATGATGGAGAGATGGCAGTGATGGGGTGAAGGCAATGATGGGGAGAAGGGAGTGATGGGGTGAAGGCAATGATGGAGAGATGGCAGTGATGGGGTGAAGGCAATGATGGGGAGAAGGGAGTGATGGGGTGAAGGCAATGATGGAGAGAAGGGGGTGATGGAGCACTCATTCAAAACCTATGGTGAGTTGAGTCACATTATAAATGTTATTTAATTATAAGTATGCACTGCTACACTACAACCGTGTCCATAGCCCCGCCCCCTTATGACCAAAGCCCCGCCACACCTCCATCCCCGCCCTGCCGGGCCATGGAAGAATGGTCTTGCTTGAAACCGGTCCCTGGTGCAAAAAAGGTTGGGGACCACTGGTCTAGAGTCTCAATTACCTTCCAAAAGTCTGATAATTGAATAAGCTCACTTACTGTCTGCAACCTGACTGCATCTATGCCTCTTGATGAACCTCCTGTAGTGCCTTAATCCACAAGGCACCTTTGTCAGGTTTGGGAGGCCTGAAAACCACCCCAACCTGTCTGACTACCCCTGGACATAAGGAGGGGGCTGGGGAGGACAGGGGCTGGACAAGTCAGACCCTGTGTGGTGTTGATCGTGTGAAGACGGCACGTCAGAGAGAAGGGGAAGCATATGGACCCATTTTATCCTCTGTTTGCTGGATTTATTGGACTCTCATCTCCTTGGACATTCATCCTGTTACTGAACTGCATTCGTGTTCTGGACTATTGAATTCTCAGTGTGGTGGATTGTGTGTGGTATTGGAGAAGAACCCGTGACAACCTGTGGCAGCAGTGGGATCAACAGAGTGTAACCCAATGGAGAACCATCCACAGAGTGCGTACAGAAATTGGACTGTATCCAGTTTACAGGAGAGAGACAGAGACCTGGGCCTGAACTACCAGGGACTGACTAAAGAAGCCTTAATTGACCTACTGGTGGGTGCAAGCCCGGCCACCTCCTCCCAGATGCCTGAAGGACAAGCACTGGAGACAGGGATCCCCACCCCAAAAAGCCAGTGGTTGGTGTGGTATGAAGAAGAGATGGCGGTTCTGGGCTCCGGCGTCTCTCAGGAGTATAAGGAAGAGGCTGCCCGCCGGGAACAGCGGAGACAAGAAGCATTCGAGCTTGAAAGATGGAGTAATGCAATGTGGAGTGTAAACCCAACAATCCGGGAGCCTGTACGACTCACCCGGACAGAGTTTAAGCCATTGGATGAGGCTTCTGGAGATGTGAAGGGGTTCTTCAAGGACTTTGAGCAGCAGTGTGCTGTAATGGAGGTGCCCCACTCTGGCTGGATGCGTTTGCTAGTGGGACTCCTGAACAAAAGCATGGCGGAGGCTTACCGAACCATTGACTCACAGCGGAATCGGGATTATAACACTGTAAAGCGGACTATCCTGGATTACCATACTATCACCCCAGACTCATATAGGGCCAAGTTCCGAGACCTCCCATGCACCATGGGGGGATTGTTTAGGCTGTATGCACATAAGATGTCCCAGGCATTTCAGAGATGGCTGGAAGCAGAAAACGCCTTTACTGTGGAAGATGTTATACAGGAGTTCCTTATAGAACAATTTCTTGCCAAGTGCCCCGCAGAGGTACGGGAATGGGTCCGAGAGTGCACGCTGTGTACCGTGGATAGAGCTGCAGCCCTCGCCAATGAAGCCCTTACTATCCGACGCAATGGAGGAGGCTTCTGGACAATGAACCACTGCCTACCCCTGCGCCCCGTGCCCCTCTGATTATATCTGCCCTTCCACCTAGCTGCAAGCCGATGACAATCACGCCTCATAATCCTGCGCCCCAACAGTTCCGACCACGATCTGGGGGTATCACAGAGAGGAGATGTTATGGGTGTGGGCAACCTGGACATTTGCAGTTTGGCTGTCCCTCAAGGATTCGGAGGGAGCCCCACCTCGTCCAGTGCATCTTGTGCACTCCATCCCACCTGAGGAAGAGCTATCACCCCCCCTACCATAGTGGACCACCGACCACGGCACCATAGATACTCCTCCAGGAGCGTTCGGACTCCAGCCTTTGTCCTTTAGCTACCCAGAGCAACGGCACCTGCAGGATGTATTAATTGATGGATACAAAGTGTCAGGATTTAGAGACACGGGGGCATTCCTGACTATCGCTGACCCCCGTGTGGTTCGACCCGAGGCAATTCACCAGGGTCCGGAAATTCCCATTGTCCTGGTGGGGGGTGCCCGCAAATATATACAGTGAGGCTCTGTGCGTTTGGATTATGGTTGAGGAGAAAAACTGTGTTGGATTGGAGTTATGGGAGGACTTCCTGCAGATATCCTCCTGGGGAATGACATTGGGGAGTTACAGTGCCAATTTGTGGGAGCAGTCACCCAACTATAGGCCCTTCAAGCACTACGTCATCCGGACCTCACCGGGGAGCAACCACCACGAACCGCATCAGAGTTGGTAAGTAATACGTTCACTGCTACTACATTGGGAGAGTCTTGGGACAGAGAGGAGTTTAGGAGAGAAACAGAGGGTGACACTACCTTAGCAGCCCTTAGGCGAAGGGCAGAAACTGGGCGCATGGGAGATAATGGGGATGGCTTCACTCGAGAAAACAGACTGTATTATCGTGTAACAATGGTCAGTGACAAGGGCAACCCTGACGCAACGACCAGGCAACTCATTGTCCCTCAGAAGTACAGGGCACAGCTAGTCCAACTGGCCCTTGACATCCCCTTGGCTGGACATCAAGGGAAGAAAAGGACTGAAAAGAGACTCACCCAAAGTTTTTACTGGCCTGGCATCTCGCAGTCAGTAGCCCATTATTGCTGCACCTGCGATGTGTGCCAGCGAATGCGGCATCCAGGAGCTTGACATAAGGTACCCCTGCAATCCCTGCCCATAACTGAAGAACCATTTCAACGTGTAGCTGTCGACATCATAGGTCCTCTGACCCACCCCAGCCGGTCGGGGAAAAAATATATCCTGACAGTGGTGGACTATGCCACTCGGTATCCTGAAGCTGTGGCACTGTCCAGTATTACAGCAGTAAAGGAAGCGGAGGCCCTTGTTACCATCTTTACCCGGGTAGGGTTTCCTAGTGAAATATTATGGGATCAAGGCAGTTCATGTCAGATCTGATCCAGTCCCTATGGCATACCTGTGGTGTTCGAGCCATTCGCACCATCCCATACCACCCACCGACCAACGGACTATGTGAACGCTTTAATGGAACCCTAAAAAATATGCTGAGGGCTTTTGTGGACGTTGAAAAAGACTGGGAAAAATACCTGCCACATCTCCTCTTTGCCTATCAGGAGGTTCCCCAAGAGTCCACAGAGTTCTCTCGCTTCAAACTACTGTTTAGCCGGAAGGTCCGTAGGCCTCTCACTCTTCTGAAAGAACAATTGGAGGGAGACATCTCAGATACCGGAATGCCCATCGTCCCCTATGTTCTAGAGTTCAGAGACAGTCTTGCCCAGCTAGCTACCTTGGCTAAAAAACATCAGCGAATGGCCCAGTCCAGACAAAAAACCTGGTACGACCGTAATGCCAGGACCTGGGAATTTATGGAAGGACAACAAGTGCTCATGATTACTGCTTCCCCTGCCAACAAGCTTCAAGCAGTGTGGGAAGGCCCTTATCACGTTGTCAAGAAAATTAATGACATTAACTACGTTATTGCCCTGGACTCTAGTGGTCGACGACAGAAAACCGTCCACATTAACATGCCAAAAAAATACCACGACCGATCTCTGCCTGTTCTAGCCGTCTGCCACCCCCGTAGTGATACCGCCGCCAAGTGTCTCCCCGATCTTCTCCAGGCCGCCCAAGCGGGAGGATCACTGGAACAAGTGCCCCTGGGCTCCCATTATCGTATATACAAAAGGACGATATTTTCGCCATACTAAGGCAGAGGGCTGTTGCTTTCTCCTCAAAGCCGGGGAAGACTACTCTCACCAGCCACCATGTGGAAACCCCCAGACAATGCCCCATCCAGCAGGCTGCCTACCGGATTCCAGAGGATGTTCAATAAAGGATGAACTGGAGGAGATGAAACGACTGGGAGTTGTTCAGCCATCTTACACAGTTCTTGGGCCTTTCCTGTCGTCCTGGTCCCCAAGAAGGATGGTACAACACGATTCTGCATTGATTACAGACGATTAAATGATGCCACCAAGAGTGATGCTTACCCCATGCCCAGGATTGATGATCTATTGGATCATCTGGCCAGTGCCCAATTTGTGACCACGTTAGACTTGAGCAAGGGGTACTGGCAGATACCCCTAACGGAGGACACTCGGGATCGCTTGGCCTTCATTACTCCATTTGGGATTTTGAGTTCCTGGGAATGCCCATTGGGATGAAAACTGACCCTGCTACTTTCCAGAGACTGGTAGATCGACTGTTAGAACAATTTCAGGACTTTGCCTGTGCTTGCTTGGATGACATTGCCATTTTTAGCACAACCTGGGAGGAACATCTTAAACACTTGGGCATAGCGCTAGACTGTATCCTTACTGCAGGGCTGACCACTCGCCCTGATAATTGCCAAATAGGGATGGCTGAGGTGCAGTACCTTGTGCATAGAGTAGGGGGTGGGACCCTAAGGCCTGAGCCTGCCAAGGTGGAAGCCATTAGCAACTGGTGTAGACTTCCAGACTAAAAAGCAGGCACTTGCTGTCATGGTTAGGACATGGTTAATGTCCTGTTCTCACAGGGTTAACTTTTGCCGGCCTCTCTTTGGATCTGGGAGGGGTATTTATACTCACTCCAGACTAGGATTCCAAGTCAGCTATACTGTTATTCTGGCTGTGTGTCTGACCCCCCTGGTGTGCGTGGATACTGCATTGCTTGTTTGATTCCCTTGTATGACCCGGTCTGTCCCCTCACTCTGAACTCCGTCTCTCATTTTGGTACTATTGTCTTCTCCAGTTCTGACCTCCTGGCTTGGCTATTGTTGCTCCGTTACAGTTTGTCCCTATTGTACCATCCATTGCCCGTTCTGGTTTTCTGATCTATTGCTACATCCTGACTATTCGCTCTGTCTAACCCTTTGGTACTGTCCTGCTATCTCGTGCTTTGACCCCAGCTTGATCTGGTTTCTGTCTCTGTCTATGCCCCTTGGTAACTTGTCCCGTAGTTACAATTCTAGGAGTTTCCCTGCAGCTCCTAGCTTTGTCGAGCTTAGGTCACGCCCCCAGCAGTCACGTGCTTCAGGTCCTGATAGTCTGAAGCACGCATTGTCACTGCTGCTGTCCCGCTCCACAGGTATCTTTGAGCACTGTTTTTGTACTCAGGACACACGCACTGGCTCAGTGAGCAAGTGCAGTGCGGTGTTCCTGATACTTGCATTTTTAGGAACTGCTGGTTTCTATCGAAAATTAGTTTCTAATTTCAGCACCTTGGCCAAACCCCTAACCGACCTGACCCGCAAGAACATGCCTAGGAATGACACATAGATGACTGCATGCGAGGATGCCTTTTCAGCGTTAAAGACTGCCCATATCACTGCTCCTGTCTTGGCTGCCCCTAATTATAAGCGCAGGTTCCTCGTGCAGACAGATGCATCCACCTTTGGGACTGGGGCAGTACTTAGCCAAGTGAACGCCGCTGGAGAAGAACATCCTGTCGGTTTTGCCAGTCGGAAACTACTGGATCGGGAAGTTGCCTATGCCTCTATTGAAAAGGAGTGCCTTGCCATCATATGGGCACTAAAAAAATTGCAGTCATACTTGTATGACAGAGACTTTACAATTGTTACAGACCACAACCCCCTCACATGGCTGAACCGCGTATGAGGGGACAATGGAAGACTGCTGCGGTGGAGCTTATCCTTACAACCCTACAGCTTCTCCATCCAATACAAGTGGGGAAGCCAACACCAGAACGCCGATGGACTGTCTCGACAAGAACCATAGACTCCCCAGGCCGACCTACCCCTGCCACTGTACAAGGAACTATAAATGATTGAGAAATGTGGACTAAGGTGAGCAGGCCAGTGGTCTGTGTAGACCTCATGGTGTGCTCACTTATTATGAGGGGGGAGAGGTTGTGATGGTGTGATGTGTTATGTGGGTATCATTTTGTGTCTATTTATATTTTACGGATTTCCATAGTGTTCTCTTGTTGCCCTGTATCATTCCGTGTATTCCCCATATTGTCTAGAGTCTCACTTACCTTCCAAAAGTCTGATAATTGAATGAGCTCACTTACTGTCTGCAGTCTGACTGTATCTATGCCTCTTGATGAACCTCCTGTAGTGCCTTAATCCCCAAGGCACCTTTGTCAGGTCTGGGAGGCCTGAAAACCGCCCCAACCTATCTGACTACCCCTGGACATAAGGAGGGGGCTGGGGAGGACAGGGGCTGGACAAGTTAGACCCTGTGTTGTGTTGATCGTGTGAAGACGGCACGTCAGAGAGAAGGGGAAGCATATGGACTCATTTTTTCCTGTTTGCTGGATTTATTGGACTCTCATCTCCTTCGACATTCATCCTGCTACTGAACTGCACTCGTGTTCTGGACTATTGTATCCTCAGTGTGGTGGATTGTTTATGGACCTTTTAGTTTTGCCTATAATAAAGGTTTTGGGATTGTTCACACTTCCTTCTCTCTGTTGAATGTGTGGTATCGGAGAAGGACCCGTGACACACAGCATCCTCTCTTTGTTACTTAGAGTCCTTTCTTGTTGAATGGAAAATGATAGCTGATGAAGCAGCATCTGACCAGAAGACCTGTCCGTCAGCCGCATCCATCACAAAAGAAGCTTTCCCAAGGTCCAAGCCGTCATTTCAGTTTAAATCTAGCAAGAGAGGACGATATGTAATAAAGACGGAGAGCTATAAATAACAAAAATAACAAGGGTGGCAATATATATGAGAGGAGACTGTAAAAATAAATATATATATATATATATATATACACAGTGGGGAAAAAAAGTATTTAGTCAGTCAGCAATAGTGCAAGTTCCACCACTTAAAAAGATGAGAGGCGTCTGTAATTTACATCATAGGTAGACCTCAACTATGGGAGACAAACTGAGAAAAAAAAATCCAGAAAATCACATTGTCTGGTTTTTTTCATTTTATTTGCATATTATGGTGGAAAATAAGTATTTGGTCAGAAACAAGCAATCAAGATTTCTGGCTCTCACAGACCTGTAACTTCTTCTTTAAGAGTCTCCTCTTTCCTCCACTCATTACCTGTAGTAATGGCACCTGTTTAAACTTGTTATCAGTATAAAAAGACACCTGTGCACACCCTCAAACAGTCTGACTCCAAACTCCACTATGGTGAAGACCAAAGAGCTGTCAAAGGACACCAGAAACAAAATTGTAGCCCTGCACCAGGCTGGGAAGACTGAATCTGCAATAGCCAACCAGCTTGGAGTGAAGAAATCAACTGTGGGAGCAATAATTAGAAAATGGAAGACATACAAGACTACTGATAATCTCCCTCGATCTGGTGCTCCACGCAAAATCCCACCCCGTGGGGTCAGAATGATCACAAGAACGGTGAGCAAAAATCCCAGAACCACGCGGGGGGACCTAGTGAATGAACTGCAGAGAGCTGGGACCAATGTAACAAGGCCTACCATAAGTAACACACTACGCCACCATGGACTCAGATCCTGCAGTGCCAGACGTGTCCCACTGCTTAAGCCTGTACATGTCCGGGCCCGTCTGAAGTTTGCTAGAGAGCATTTGGATGATCCAGAGGAGTTTTGGGAGAATGTCCTATGGTCTGATGAAACCAAACTGGAACTGTTTGGTAGAAACACAACTTGTTGTGTTTGGAGGAAAAAGAATACTGAGTTGCATCCATCAAACACCATACCTACTGTAAAGCATGGTGGTGGAAACAACATGCTTTGGGGCTGTTTCTCTGCAAAGGGGCCAGGACGACTGATCCGGGTACATGAAAGAATGAATGGGGCCATGTATCGTGAGATTTTGAGTGCAAACCTCCTTCCATCAGCAAGGGCACTGAAGATGAAACGTGGCTGGGTCTTTCAACATGACAATGATCCAAAGCACACCGCCAGGGCAACGAAGGAGTGGCTTCGTAAGAAGCATTTCAAGGTCCTGGAGTGGCCTAGCCAGTCTCCAGATCTCAACCCTATAGAAAACCTTTGGAGGGAGTTGAAAGTCCGTGTTGCCAAGCGAAAAGCCAAAAACATCACTGCTCTAGAGGAGATCTGCATGGAGGAATGGGTCAACATACCAACAACAGTGTGTGGCAACCTTGTGAAGACTTACAGAAAACGTTTGACCTCTGTCATTGCCAACAAAGGATATATCACAAAGTATTGAGATGAAATTTTGTTTCTGACCAAATACTTATTTTCCACCATAATATGCAAATAAAATGAAAAAAAAAACCAGACAATGTGATTTTCTGGATTTTTTTTTCTCAGTTTGTCTCCCATAGTTGAGGTCTACCTATGATGTAAATTACAGACGCCTCTCATCTTTTTAAGTGGTGGAACTTGCACTATTGCTGACTGACTAAATACTTTTTTTCCTCACTGTATATTTATCACTGTAGATCGGTCGTCATAAAAGGAGGGGACCCAGACACATTTTTTGCACAGGGGCTCCAAGTTGTCTGTTTGTAATGACTCTATATAATATGAGTTTCACTTTTTACATTGAAGAACTGAAATAAATTAACTTTTGATGATATTCTAATTTAGTGAGAAGCACTTGTATAAAGGGACTTCGATTAGGAAACGGGATAGGCTGATCTAAACAGATATGTTTTTAGGGTGTGCCTAAAACTGTGGAAGTTGTGGTTAGTTCTAATTTTTTGGCGTAGAGCATTACAGAATATTTATGTAGCTCAGAAGTCTTGTAGTTGGGAGTAGGAGGTACGGATTAGTACAGATGTTAGTCGAAAGTTGCTTGCGGAGCGCAACGAGCAGGTAGGTTGATAAACAGAAATGAAGGAGGAGATGTAGTGGAGGCCACACTGTGGAGAGCTTTGTGGGTGAGAACAAGTATTTTTAATTGGATCCTGTAATGTATGGGCAGCCAGTGCAGTGACTGGCACAGAGTGGACGCATCCGAGTAACGATTAGCCAGATACACGACCCTGGCTGCTGCATTAAGGATGGACTGAAGAGGGGAAAGTCGAGTGAGGGGAAGGCCAATTAATAAAGCATTACAGTAGTCAAGGCGGGAGTAGATCAGGGCAACAGTGAGGGCTTTTGTTGTTTCCATGGTGAGAAAGGGGTGCATTCTAGAGATGTTCTTTAGGTGCAAGCGACAGAAGCTGCCACACACTGAGAGGGAGATCTCGGATTTAGGGAGGTCAGTAGACGTCAGTAGCAGAAGTTCAGTTTTGGACAGGTTGATTTTCAGATATAGAGCAGACATGATGTTGGAAACTACGGACAGACGGTCACTGGTGATCTGTAGTACAGCGGGGGTAAGGTCACGGGATGACATGTATAGTTGTGTGTCATCAGCATAAAAATGCTACTTAATGCTAAGTTTGCTGATGGTCTGTCCAAATGTGGCAGTGTAGTGAGAGAAGAGAGCCAAGGACTGAGCCCTGAGGGACCCCAACAGTGACAGGAAGAGAAGTGGAGCCAGTGAATGATACACTGAAGAAGCAATCAGAAAGATAGGAAGAGAACCAGGAGAGAGCAGTGTCCTTTATACCTATTGATTAGAGCATAGAGAGTAGGAGATGGTGGTCAAGAGTGTTGAACGCTGCAGAGGTCGAAAAGAACGAGCAGAGAGTGGTCACCGTTACATTTTACGTTTCACAGAGAGTTTTCAGTGAGGCTCCTTATCATTATAGGCAGGATTATAATAACAGGTAACATCTCTATACACAGCTGATAACACAAGGATCCACTAATCACAATAGGAGATGTCACAGCTGACCATACTCCTCCTCCTTTCACAATAGCGTTTTCACACTCTCATTAGACACATCAGTGCAAAAGAAAGGGTCCAGGGCTAACAAGTGTGTATACTGTACAGGTGTTATTTCTTGAAACAAGTTTATCAATGTGAAAATTTCAAGATTTTTACTTATTTTAACATACAGATTGCAAAAAAGAAAAAGAAACACTGCCAAAAATAAAATAAAAAAATTACAATTTTTTTTGATTGCTCAGAATTGATCCTCCACAATATAAACATGCCATCAACGCATCTAGCAATATAAGGTTATTTAGCCATTTTGGAGGGATACACAAACATGGTGTGAAAAGTAGCCAAATATATTTGCTAGTTTGGGGCTACTGCTGGCCATATTCTTGAGCCTTGTAATTGTAAGGACGGGATCACACTACATTGTGTGATGCGAGAAACTTGCACAAGTCTCTCACATCAACACCCGGCATTGCCGCCGGCACTCAAGACTGGAGCTGCAGCTGCATGTATTTCTATGCAGCTGCAGCTCCAATCCTGAGTGCCGGCGGCAGCGCCGGGTGTTGATGCGAGAGACTGGTGCTAGTTTCTCGCATCAAACACGGTAGTGTGATACCGGTCTAAAAATGCAGTTTTCTTCAAGTCAAAAAATTGTAGATAGTGTTACATTGATTAAGGCCTTTATAAACCTATTTTTTTTCATTGCTCAAGGTAACGTCCCTACAGTTTTTCGTCTCATCGAGGACATGTCTTCGTTGCAAGATATATTTGTAAAAAAGGCTTTCAACCCCTTGACGATATCCTTTGTACAGGTACAGCATATCAGACAGTAATAAAAAAATACAAAATAAAGCAAGAAAAAAAAAATAACGGAAAAAATGTTTTGCCCCTAAAAACACTTCTTTTAAAGGGAACCTGTCACCCCCCCAGGGCGTTTTTAACTAAAAGCCACCTTCAGCAGCACTAAGGCTGCATTCTGTGAAGGTGGCTCTTCCGTTTCTGACCCCCAGTAACGCCGAAATACTAACTTTTGTAAATAGGTCCTCATACCTGTATTGAGTCCCATAGGAATGGTGTGTCCCCCTGGAGTAGCTGCCTCTCCGCCGTCAATAAGGTCTCTACAGCGTCTGGGCCCCGCCTACCATAGCAGTCTATCATGCCCCTGCTCTGTACCCCGCCTTCCATAGCTGTCCATAATGCGCTTGCTCTGCCGTCAGGGCCCCGCCTCCCTTAGCCGTCAATCATGCCCCTATGCTGCAGTCAGTGCCCCGCCTCCTTCTGTCTCCTATGCCGGCGCCTACTCTGTGAAAGCAGTTCTCGGGCATGCGCAGTGCGCGCTGCCCGTGAACTGACATCAGGCGATCATGCCTGCGTGTTGTGGAGGCCCTAGATCCTGCCCCGCAGTGTGTGTGTTATGATGTATTCACACTGCGGGGCAGGATCTGGGGCCTACACAACACGCAGGTGTGATCGCTTGATGTCAGTTCACGGGCAGTGCGCACTGCGCATGCCCGAGAACTGTTTTCACAGAGCAAGCGCCGGCATAGGAGACAGAAGGAGGCAGGGCACAAACGGCACCACAGGGGCATGACCACAGGAAGGTATGTATCAGGTAAGTACTGAAATGGATGTAAACAATAAGTATAAAATCACTATCAAGTAATCAAAAAAGTGCCTCTGTGCATGTTAACTAAATTATAACCTAGATTAGCAGTATAAAGAAACCAGATGGAAAGAAACGTGCTATACAGTATGTTTTTTTTTTATCTTCGTGGAAAGCCAAAAGTTGCCCTGTCTCCCACCCCAATGCGCGTTTCAATGTTTTTTCTTCCATTTGGTTTACTTATGCTGCTAATCTAGGTTACAATTTAGTTTACATGCACTGAGGCACTTTTTTGATTACTTGATAGTGATTTTATTCTTATTGTTTACATCCCATGCATACCTGTTTATTGCACTAAAGCACCTTCCTGATATGAATTGCTAATTATTTATTTATTGTTAAAAGGTATATATAGGTGTTTTTTTCAGTGTATATTTTATAGTAGCTCCTATCATCCAGGAAAACCTACAAGTATGTTATGCTTGGAACCAGTTAGGCTTGGGCAATTGTACAATCCACAATGAGTGGTTAGCTATTTTTGCCAGTTCTCTGACATGAGGGATCCTTTTTACCTTTGTTGATTTGATGTATGAATATACAGCTCTGGCAAAAATTAAGAAACCACTTTGAAATTTTCAGTTTGTCTGATTTTTCTCTTTATAGGTATATTTTTGAATAAAATGTAAATTGTTCTTTTAGTCTATAAACTTCTGATAACATGTCTCCAAATTTCCAAGCAAATAAAAATTTTTTCTAGCAAAGAAAAATGGTCAAAATTAAAAAACAAAAAAACCCCAGTGCTTTCAGACCTAAAATAATGCAAAGAAAACAAGTTCATAGGCTAGTTTCACATTAGCGAATGGCAGAGCTGCAGAGGGATGCCGACTTCACCCGTGAAGCTCTGCCCACTGCCGCACCTCCTCCATTCAGCTCCACCTATGTCGGCATGTGGCCTGCGTACACTATCTTTAGCATTGAGTACGCAGGCCATGCCCATGTATGCGGATGCCTCCGCATGCGTCGTTTTGAAGGTGCGGCCACCGGCACCGAGCGCAACGTGTTGCATTTTGTTGCGGTCGCCGCACCGTCAAAACGACACATGCAGAGGCATCCGCACACATCGGCGTGGCCTGTGTACCCCAATGCTAAAGATAGGGTACGCAGGCCGCATGCCGACATAGGCGTAGCTGAATGGAGGAGGTGCAGCAGTGAGCGGAGCTTCACAGAGGAAGTCTTCATCCCTCCGCAGCACTGCCATATGCTAGTGTAAGGGTGTGTGCACACGTTGCGGATTCTGCCGCGGATCCGCAGCATTTTTGGCCCTGCGGGTCCCCAGCAGATTCTGCTGCGTTGTACAGTACCATTGTAAGCAATGGAAATTAAAAAACACAGCGCACATGGTGCGGAATTTTACGCGCGGATTTGCTGCGGTTTCAAAACCGCAGCATGCCAATTCTTTGTGCGGATTCCGCAGTGGTTTAGCACCTGATCAATGACTAGTGTCAAACCGCAGGCTAAACTGCAGAAAATCAGCAGATAAACTGCAGGTCTTTTGACCTGCGGATTTACCTGCAGATTTTCCCAATCCGCGCAGAAAAATCCGCAGGACCTACCACTACGTGTGCACATACCCTGAAACTAGCCATAATCATTTAGAAACAACAATACTAATGTTTTAACTCAGGAATAGTTCTGAAATCAATATTTTGTGAAATAACCATGATTTTTAAAAACAGCTTTAATGCGTCTTGACATGCTTTCCACCAATCTTTCACACTGCTTTGGGTGACCTTATGCCACTCCTGGTATAAAAATTTAAGCAGCTCTTCTTTGTTTGATGGTTTGTGACTATCCATCTTCCTCTTGATGACATTCCAGAGGTTTTCAATGAGGCTCAGGTCTGGAAAATGGGCTGCCCATGACAGGGTTTTGATATGGTGGTCTCTTAATATTTGCCAGAGCTCTATATGTGTAAATAAAAGCATTGATTGTCATACACATTCCTCTCCCTTCCCTTATTGTGAGGGGCTTGTTTATGCATTATGATATTGGAGTGTGATCTTAGTTGTGAAGGTTTCTATGGACTACGGTAATATGTATACAATTTTGAGATCTGGTCCGTATCAGACTGAGACTCTGACTGGGATTCCTCATCCGAGGAGGGGCATGGGATAAGGAAGGCATCCGGTAGGATGCAGAGGGGACCGGGGAATTGGAGGAGGAACTAGAAAGAACCCGCTTCCTTGACTTTGTATCTGATCTGTCCCTGTGAAGTTCATGGTCAGGAGCATGCGTTCGGAGCACAGGTGGCGGTGGACAAGTGTGGTAGTCGCTCTAAGACCTGGACCAGAGACTGTGATACCTTTGTCAGGTCGGAGACCGACTGGGACATAGCAACAGCCCACTCCGGAGGAAGGGGTGTGTTCTTGTCCAGGGTGGTAGGGGGGTCCTGTGAGGCAGACATGGTAGAAGGGCTGCAGGACTGACAGAAAGGAGACCACTTCCTTTTGCAGAGAGCACAGGCATAATGAATAATAGTAGGCTTAGATGGTCAAAAAGAAGCCTCTCTAGGGTTGGCCATAAGTCAAGCCTTGGTAACACTGCTATGAAGGGGTATATTGATGAGCAGAAAAAGAGAGGGCAGAGCGAACCCGATGTCAGCGACGACCAGCAGATGACTATGTGGCTGGCTGTGTCACCCTGTGTGCGGTGTCTGCAGGTCAGATGCAGAGAGCGCAGGATAAAGCAGTGTATTAGAGAGGTACTGAAATCTGCTGAGGCACAAGCCCTGTGTTACAGCAAGTAAGATGCACTGCGGTGGGTGTGGTGGTTCTGTCAGCAAGTGAAAACTGAAAGTTGCCCTCCGATTGTACACGCCTCTGGCGGGTCAACCAGTCAGGAAGAGGAAGCTCCGTGATAGGAGCAAAAGCGTGCCGAGAAGACGCACGCTGCAATGTGAAGGGCTTGGCCAGGTCTGAGCAGGACAGAGGAGGAAAGAGATGAGACCTCCTGTTGGGCCAAAAGGGCACGCGATTTAAAAGTGCAGTGGTGAATGGTCAGAGGAAGCTGGGAAGAGGCAAGGGCAGAAAAAGGAGGAGGTGTGGCCCACAAAGACCAGCCAGGAAAAAATGGCTGCAGCTCTGCATGATCATTCTATGCACTAACACCGCCCTGTCCCATGCATTGCCAGATGGAGGGACAGTAATCCTTCTCAGACCTACCATGTGCATCTGCAGGTGGAAGAAGGGGAACTTACCTGCAAGGTGAGTCCCGATCCCTCTTCACCTATGAGGATGCCTTCAGGAGCCCTCGGGTGGATAAGGGACAATGGGATGAGAGATCCTCCTTCCTGCACCGTCTGGAGACGGTGCAGAAGATGGCGTCAACCCCTTACAAGAAGGGGGAAGGCCACCTCTGGTGACCACTGTCTTCCTCCAAACCCCTCTCCGGGAATCACCCTGAAGCACCCGTGAAGGTGTAGGGAAGTTGAACTGACGGACAGATCTGCCTGTAGTGAGAGGCAGAGGGGTAGCGCAGTGTAGGTATGAAAGCGCTGAGATAAAGAGAAAGGGTGCCGTACTATAGCATGACCATTAGAGGGCAGTGGAGAGTGTAAGAGTGGGACTGTATAACTGCCATTGGTCAAAGAAACTGTCAGGTGATAGTGGGCGGAGCTACCAGGACTGGGAGTATAAAAGGCTGAGGGAAGGTTCTGGAAAGTCCAGTCAGTGAGGGAAGCACACTTGAGAGGAGGTTCTGCTGTGGAGATAGAGACAGTAGAAAGGCTCCAGAGAGGACAGACAGTTGAGGCGGTCACGGGGAGTGACCCAGATGATGGTAGCCGCAGACGAAGACGGTCTGTGGGTATTGGACGGACGGTGTACTCAGATTGGTGAAGCGCTGTGGTGGATGGGCCTAGGGCAGCCACAGAGGAAGCCACGATTATAATAACAAAGGAAGTCAAGGTACCCGGGCCTGTACACAGAGAAGTGTAAACCTGCTATGTTGAGCTGTGGTGGTCGTCAGAAGGACGGCCAATAAAAACGGACCTGTTGAATACAACCTCTGTCTCAGTCTCGTGTCTGTCTGCAGCAAGATGCGGGTCACCTCCTATCCGTGTTGGTTAAACTTTTCCTCCATCCTACATTTGGCATAGTCGGCAGGATAATTGCCGCAAATACAACATCTTCAGCGGCAAGCCTGCCACAAAGTACCAAAGGACCCCAAGCTGTACGGGGTGAAGATATTATTTTCCCTGTGGATTACAAATTGGGACTGTGCCTAGGAATTGCTGGCTGTCATTAAGTGGATCCAGAGCAGGAAAGTGTCAAAATGGCTGTGGCATTTCAGCGTCAGGAAGCGACACAGTAGTTTGCAGCCATACTGGACAATCTAGGACTATGTCGCATCCGCCCTTGGGGGGAGCGGCCTACATCAGGAGACAGCCGCCCTCCCAGCCGGCCCTCGAACTCCCCGGCCAACCTCCTGCTCTTCAATGACTATGGTCCTGGATGACTTCACGGCTCTTCACAACCATCCCGAGCCGCCCCGCCCGGCGGCGCCGGTGCGGAAACAACCTGCGGCCGCCCCTGCCGTGCTCTGTCTTCTGGCCGCGGCCTGTTCATCGCAGCCTGCCGTCACTTCTGGCCCGCCGCAGATCACCGTGGCCTACTTACCAGCACCCGCGGCGCCGCTGTCCCATCTGCGGCCAACTTCGTGGAGTCCACGGCCACCTTGATTCCGGCTGCGGCCAACTCCACAGCCTGTCCGACGACGCCTGTGGCTGCCTCTGTCCCGTCCGCTACTCCGGTTGCGGCCTGCTCCCCCATGTCTGCGACCGCCTCTGCTCCACTGTCTGTTGTGGCCCGCCCACCGGACTCTGCGGCCTATACCGGACCCTCTGTTTGGGTTGCGGAGATCATTGAAAAGAAGACGGCCAAGGAATGGGAGGTGTGGGCGTTGCTCCATGAGAAGGAGGAGGCCGCCATGTCTACTCCCCGGTCATACGGGTGGCTGGTGTATATGGATACTGGCAAGGGCTACGGTTTTATTCGAGACCTCACCACCGGCTATAAAATTTATCTAAACGTGGCCTCAAACAAGCACGGCCAGGTTCCGCGGGAGGGAGACCTAGTCTCCTATTACAAAGAGTATTGCCCCAGCGGCTACTATGCGCTGGCCGTCATCGCCTACCCTGAGGGGTACAAGCCCCCATAAAGAGATGAGGACTCCTGGGTCTCGCACATCAGGGACACTCGAGGCCCAGGGATTCTACAAACATCCCAGAGACCCCACGGCTGTGGAGTCTCCTGTTTTGGCGAAACATCGGACGCCAGGAGGTTGCCCGGAGCACCTATTACAATGGACTGCCGGGACTGCAGTGCACCGTTGCACAATGGGGGGACTGTTCCGCGTCCCCATGTGGAAAAATATCCTCCTCCTGGTGCAGCAGGGATGCCTAGAGGCAGTGTTTTTCTTAAAAGGGGGAGCACCCCCTGTCCTCATATGGTTAACATTTTCAAGAGTGTATTGTTTTGTTAAAAAAAAAGTAAATGTCTAAAAAAAAAAAATGTTTTGATAAAAACGTATTGCAGTAAACGTGGTAGGATGTGTAGTAGATTTGAAATGTTGAAGTGTTATAAAAAAAAAATGTGTTCAACAGGTTCCGGGTACTTGGAGTATGCCGACCATGACTTACTAAAGTTGGCAGGACGACGAGACAAGTAGAATGTAGACAGACAGTGGTCCTTGAGTCAGGCCCCCAGTACCACGTACCCCCAGAAGAATTGAAGGACGCTGACGATTACCTGATAGGTTAGGGGCTTGGTTATGGCGGTCCAAATGGAAAAAGGGGCACAGACAATGAGAAAGGTGGAAGGTACACTCCCGCAGAATAGGACAAGATTGTTGAGGACGACAATGGATAAAGGAAGGGAGAGTGTAGGGAAGTTGAACTGATGGACAGATCTGCCTGTAGTGAGAGGCAGAGGGGCAGCGCAGTGTAGGTATAAAAGCGCTGAGATAAAGAGGGTGCCATACTATAGTTTGACGATTAGAGGGCAGTGGAGAGTGTAAGAGTGGGAGACTGTATAACTGCCATTGGTCAAAGAAACTGTCAGGTGGTAGTGGGTGGAGCTACCAGGACTGAGAGTATAAAAGGCTGAGGGAAGGTTCTGGAAAGTCCAGTCAGTGAGGGGAGCACCCTTGAGAGGAGGTTCTGCTGTGGAGATAGACAGTAGAAAGGCTCCAGAGAGGACTGACAGTTGAGGCGGTCACAGGAGGACGGTAGCCGCAGATGAAGACGGTCTGTGGGTATTGGACGGATGGTGTACTCAGATTGGTGAAGCGCTGTGGTGGATGGGCCTAGGGCAGCCACAGTGAAAAAAGCCACAGAGGACGCCACAATTATAATAACAAAGGAAGTGAAGGTACCCGGGCCTGTACACAGAGAAGTGTAAACCTGCTGTGTTGAGCTGTGGTGGTCGTCAGAAGGACGGCCAATAAAAACGGACCTGTTGAATACAACCTCTGTCTCAGTCTGGTGTCTGTCTGCGGCAAGAAGTGGGTCACCCCCCATCCCTGTTGGTTAAACTTTTCCTCCATCCTACAAAGGTGCCAGAGGATTAAGTCCTGCCTTGCAGGTCCGAGAATGGGCAATGTGGGTGACACCAGACTGCTCTCTCGGTTACATAGGTACGGGAAAACAGGGTGAGAAAATACACCCCGTTACCCTAAGGAAGAACCTGAAAAACAAAGGGATTTGGGATCAGTTCGCCTCCTACTGACACTAAGTTAAAACTGATGTGTATATATATATAAAAATTCTACTGGTGATCCCTTAAATTTACATGCCTCTTTCTCTACATATAGCTTCACAGAAGTTTATAACGCCCGGGCGTGAAAATAAGAAAATCATATTATTTCCACAAACATGATCTTTTAGTCCCCAATTTTTTTATTTTCCCAAGGGTAACAGGAGAAATTGGACCCCAAAAGTTGTTGTCCAATATGTCCTGAGTACGCTGACACCCCATATGTGGAAGAAAACTACCGTATGGGCACACGTCGGGGCTTGGAAGGGAAGTAGTGACGCTTTGGAATGCAGACTTTGATTGAATGGTCTGCGGGTGTCATGTCGCGTTTGGAGAGCCTCTGATGTACCTAAACAGTGGACACCCCCCACAAGTGACCCCATTTTGGAAACTAGACCCCCCATGGAACTTATCTAGATGTGTGGTGAGCACTTTGAACCCCCAAGTGCTTCACAGAAGTTTATAACGCCCGGGTGTGAAAATAAAAAAATATTTTTTTCCACAAAAATGATATTTTTGCTACCAATTTTTTATTTTCCTAAGGGTAACAGGAGAAATTGGACCCCAAAAGTTGTTTTGCAATTTGTCCAGAGTAGGCTGATACCCCATAAATGGGGGTAAAACACTGTTTGGGCGCATGGCAGAGCTTGGAAGTGAAGGAGCACCATTTGACTTTTTCAACGCAGAATTGGCTGGAATTGAGATCAGGCGCCATGTTGCGTTTGGAGAGCACCTGATGTGTCCAAACAGTGGAAACCCCCCAATTCTAACTCCAACCCTAAGCCCAACACACCCCTAACACTAATCTCAGCCCTAACCCTATCCCAAATGGGAAAATACATTTTTTTAATTGTATTATTTTTCCCTAACTAAGAGGGTGATAAAGGGGGTTTGATTTACTATTTATGGCGGGTTTTTATGTTTGGTAGCTGTCACACGCTAAAAGACGCTTTTTATTGTAAAAATAGTTTTTGCATCACCACATTTTGAGAGCTATAATTTTTCCATATTTTGACCCACTGAGTCATGTGAGGTCTTATTTTTTGCGGGACGAGTTGACGTTTCTATTAGTATCATTTTTGGGCACGTGACATTTTTTGATCGCTTTTTATTCCGATTTTTGGGACGCAGAATGAACAAAAACCAGCATTTCAAGAATTTCTTTTGGGGGGTGCGTTTACACCGTTCCGCGTGCGGTAAAATTGATAAGGCAGTTTTATTCTTCGGGTCAGTATGATTACAGAGATACCTCATTTATGTCTTTATGTTTTGGCGCTTTTATGCAATGAAAACAATTTTATATAAAGAATTATTTTTGCGTCGCTTTATTCTGTGAGCTATAACTTTTTTATTTTTTCGCTGATGATGCTGTGTGGCAGCTCGTTTTTTGCGAGACAAGATGACATTTTCAGCGGTACCATGGTTATTTATATCCGTCTTTTTGATTGTGCGTTATTGCACTTTTTGTTCAGCGGTATGATAATAAAGCATTATTTTCTGCTGTTTTTTTATTTTATTTTTTAAGGGGTTCACTAAAGGGGTTAACTAATGGGACAGTTTTATAGGGTGGGTCGTTACAGATGCGGCGATAGTAAATATGTGTACTTTTATTGTTTTTTTATTTCCAAAAAAATGAATTTATTAGGGAACTTTTTTTTTAAATTTATTTAGCGATTTTTTTATAAATTATTTTTACACTTTTTTTTTTAACTTTATTATACTGTCCCAGGGGGGACATCACTGTCATGTGACAGATCGCTGATCTGTAACATCACAGATCGCTGTGACAGATCAGTGATCTGACACAGGCAGTGCTGGACGCTTCCTCATGCTGGCACTTTGCAGGCACTGAGGAAGCCGGCTCCCTGCAGGCCCCCCAGAAGGTCCCCGCCGCCATATTGGATCCGGGGACCTGCAGGGAAGGAGGCCCCCAGAGCAGCGCAGCATATTGCGCTGCTGCGGGGGTCTTAGGGAAGCACGGAGGGAGCCCCCTCCCTGCCGATGCTTCCCTAAACCCCCGGTACACTGCGATTGTGTTTGATCGCAGTGTGCTAGGGGTTAACGTGTCGCGGGTGGTCCGTGAGCTGATTATCACAGCTGACACCCAGCCGTGATCAGGGGCGCTCGCGCCGTGAGTGTCACTGATCGCGATAGACGTACTATCCCGTCCATGGGCATAGGGGCCCGGGTCCCATGGACGGGATAGTACGTCAGATGGCAGAAAGGGGATAATTTGTGCTCCAAAAGCCAGATAGAACTTCTTCCCTTTCAAATAGTGGTTTCAAACCATATATTGGGAATGCCGCATTTGGGATATATTGCTTTACAAATTGTGGGGTCCATTTTCTAGCATCACTCCTTGTAAAAATGAACAATTTGGGTCTAAATCAACATTTTAGTGGCAAAAATAAATTCTTTTTGTTTTCATAACCCAGCATTATAAAATTCTGCTAAACACATTCGGGTTGAAAATGCTCACTACACCCACAGAGGAATATAATTTCCCAAATGGGGTTCACTTCAAAGAGAACTTGACAGCTGACACATGCTGACTAATCTACTAGCAGCATGTATCAGACAAAGCCTGCATGATTCCAGCCATATATTTTTAATTCTGCAGCATTTCAAAGACAGTTAAAAGCCTGTAGGGTCCAGGCTGTGCTTTAGGCAGGTCCCCAGTCTCTGTCTACGTGCATGTATAGGTAGGGAACTGTCAATCCGGGGCAGCTATACGTTTTCCCCTTATGGCACCACAATTTGTCCCACAGTTTCTACTGAACATGGCAATACCCTTTATGTGGCTGTACAGTACTGCCTAGCCATATGGACTCGGGAGGGTCGGAGCACGATTTGCCTCCTGGAGCTCAGATTTTCCTAGAATAGTTTGCAGACTCCATATACAGAGGCCTTAATTTCTGGAAGAGCAGAACCCCCCCTCAAGTGACCTCTATTTCGGAAATTACACTCTCTTGGGAATTTATCTACAGGTGGAGTGGTGATTTTGACTTCATGGGTGTTTTCCAGAAACAAGCAGCAATGAATGATGCCGAGTGAAAATTGCAAATCGACCGGTACGCTGTAGTGACCGGTACGCTGTAGTGACCGGTACGCTGTAGTGACCAGTGAGTTATTCGCAGCTCGTGCTTCTTGAGACATGCACCTGTAAGTTAGGTGGACTCTTGTCGCTTCAGAAATGCCAAACATGTGGACGCTATAAGTGGTTTAAGTACACTGTGGGGCACGGAAGGAGGGCATTTGGATTTGAGATCTCAGAATTTGCTGAATTTCTTATGAGGGGAGAAGAGCTATTTAGCTTTTCCAGAGCCTCTGTGCTACCAGTAATGTGGAAGCCCCCTATATTTACATTAACAGATGACAGACCTGAGTGCGGACTTGCTTTTTTTTGGATTGAGTTGAAGCTTTTATTGGGAACATTTTACATAACGTTTGGGATCACATTTATCCAGCACTCTACGATGAGCACTTATATCGGGGTTTCCATCTAAATCTCCGAGCGACTTGATTCAGATGAAACCCCCTATGGATCCATTCACTATAATGAGGCAGCAGAGTTACTCTGGACTCCGTCTGGCCCCTGTCCAGCGTTTTTGTTTTTTCCCAGAAGAGCACAAAACTGACTGACTGCACTTTTATGCAATCCTAAAAAGAAAGACACTGCCGGATCACATGTCCTATGGCGTCCACAGTGCCTCCATCTGCCTCATTTTAGGGAATCTTCCACCATAGGTTCCGTCTGATTCACGTATTTCAGAGATTTACACGGAAACACCAATGCAGATAAATGTGCGTCAAGCCTTACTGCGATCTTTGGGACGCAGAATGAACAAAACAGCAAGTGAAGAATAGTTATTTTTTACACCGTTCCTTGTGTGGTATAAGTGATTAGGCAACATTATTCTTTGGGTCAGTGCGATTACAGTGATACCAGATTTAGATGGGCTTTTATGGCAGCTGTCACACACTAAATAACGCTATTTATTGCAAAAAGTAGTTTTTCCATCACCATACTTTGGCCCACAGTCATATGAGGGCTTGTATTTCACGGGATGTTTTTATTGGTTCCATTTTCAGACACATGACTTTTTTTTATCACTTTCTATTCTGATTTTTGGGAGGTGGAGTGAAGGAAAAAAGAGCAATTCAGGAATTTTTTCTGGGGGGTAATTTTGTTCTGCGTGGTAAAATTGATAAGGCAGTTTTATTCTTTGGGTCAGTACGATTACAGCTAATACCCTATTTGTATAGTTTTTCTTATGTTTTGGCGCTTTTACACAACTATTTTTTAGAAAAAAATAATCATTTTTGCATTGTTCTATTCTGAGAGCTATAACTTATATTTTTCCGCTGATGGAGCTGTATGATGACTTCTGTTTTGCGGGACAAGATTACGTTTTCAGCAGTACCATGTATATTTATATCCATCTTTTTTTATCATGTTTTATTCCGCTTTTTGTTTGTCGGTATGATGATAAAGCATTGTTTTTTGCCTTGTTTTTAATTTATTTTGTATGGAGTTCACTAAAGGGATTAACTGGTGGGACAGTTCCATAGCTCAGGTCGTTCTGGATGCGGCGATACCGAATATGTGTAATTTTATTGTTTATATTTTTTTTCAGAAAAATATTTCCTTTAAGGGTACAATATATTTTGGTTTTTTAATTTTTCAAAAAATTTTTTTTTTTTTTTTACTTTGCCCCACTATGTGACATTCATTTTTTGCAGGCTGATCGCTTGTATAGCATGGGGATAAACCAGCATCCCTGTGCTATGCAAACTATCAGCACTGCACTGACAAAGTTGCTGATCATGCTCTGAGCATGACCTAGCAACTTTGCTAGCTCTGGTGACCCTGATGTCATCTTGATGACATTGGATCAACATGGCAACGATTGAGACACCGCGAGGTCTCCAATCCAAGGGCAGAGGGGCTGTTTTCCCTCTGCCTGCTCCCAAAATGCTGGTATCAAATTTGATTGCGGCATTTAGGGGGTTATAGTGCAAGGAGCTGTGTGGGACCACTCCTGGCACTGAGTGCTGGGTGTTAGCTATCAAAATCTGCTGACACCCGGCAGTGATCGTGCGCGCACAGCCTGTGTGCGCAAAATCGCCGGGTCATATCCATATGTCCGAGGTCACAGGGACGTATGGATATGTCTCAGGTGGGAAAGGGGTTAAAGAATGTAATTTTTCATTTTTTCATTCCACTTTTCAGTAGCTTCCCAGAAATTAATGCAGAATTATTAAACTTCCTGAAAAAGGATTTGAATACTTAAAATGGTGTAGTTTTTAAAATAGTATACCATTTGGGGGTTTTGTGATCTATAGGCCCCTCAAAGTCACTAGACTGTATAGGTATGTAAAACAAAAAAAAAAGCCTGTAAATTTTATTGAATTAAAGGAAAAATTGTTGATAAACCATTAACCATTGTAACATCCTTACAAATTAAGTGTATTTAAAAAATTATGCTGATGTAAACTAGACATATGGGATATGTATTAACTATTTTATGTGGTATGACTTTGCTATAAGGGAATGAAAAATTCAAAGTTTGAAAATTGCAAATTTTTCTAAATTTGACAAATTTCCAACATTTTTATAAACGCAAATCTAATTGAACTAAAATTTACCACGATCATGAGGTTCAATGTGTCACAAAAAAAATCACTTGGGTTGGAAGAAGCATGCTAAAGCTACTACCATAGTGACACTTGTAAGGTTTGAAAAACCGGTAATTAGACCTACCGGTAACTGTATTTCCAGGAATCCATCCTGACAGCACCATGGAGGACGTCCTCCTTATCCTAATTGGGACAGGAACAACGAGCGGTTAAAAAGACCCTCCCCTTACCACCCATCAGTGGATTTTCCAAGGTACATCTGGATGGATGCAAAAAGAAACTTTATTAACAATCCTTATACAAATGTTACGTCACATCAGTATAAAAAAAGCTTGCAGTAGGGAGGGAACTAGTAGTGCTGTCAGGATGGATTCCTGGAAATACAATTACCGGTAGGTCTAATTACCATTTTCCAGTTCACTACCTGACAGCAACATGGAGAAGTACCAAAGGATGGTAGTTTAGGGCGGAACTACTGCATGTAAAACTTTCCTGCCGAAGGCTAGTTGCCCTGATACAACGTCTAGCTTGTAATGTTTAGCAAAGGTACTAAGACTAGACCAAGTTGCGGCCCTGCAAATCTGATCTGATGAGGCCCCTCCCCTTTCTGCCCATGACGTAGCCATAGTTCGAGTGGAATGGGCTCTGAGAATATCTGTGCTTTATAGGCTAGATTTATCGTAGATCTTGCTGCTTTGTTACCCCTATTTGGCCCCCCACATTGTATAAATAAGTTTTTGTCCCATCTCGAACCCTCAGTTGCTTTCAGATATTTAAGCTCCGTCTCTCTAACATCTAGATTAAGATCGATTCCCTCTTTCGGATTTCTAGGGTGTTGGCAGAACGAGGGGTGGACCATTTCCTGATTTATGTTTGGAGTCGAAACCACTTTAGGGAGGAAAGCTGGGTCAAGTCTAAGGACTAATCTATCCTCAAACACCTGCAGGTACGGATCCTGAATAGATAGGGCCTGCATTTCCCCCAGCCTCTTTGCCAATGTAATAACCACGAGGAAGGCCGTCTTCAATGAAAGCTTGGCTATATCCATATGTTCGGATAGGACATATGGATGCTTACACAGGGCATTAAGGACCAGATTAAGGTCCCATGGTGTAGTCGACTTCCTCACGAGGGGTCTCAATCTCTGTATGGCTTTCGAAAACCTAGCTTTCCAGGGATGTGACGAGAGAGAGCAATCAAAAAATATGCTAAGGGCTGAGATCTGTACCTTTAAGGTACTAGGCCCAAGACCTTTCTTAAAGCCTAAATAGAGAAAGTCAAGAATTCTGGGAATATCTGGGCATGTAGTGTCTACTGAAGCCTCTCCTGAGAAGGTGCAGAACCGTTTCCATATCTTATAAATAGTCGAGGTCACGGGTTTCCTACTTGCTTGGAGTGTGGAGATCACTTCCTCGGACAGGTCTCTGGACCTCAGGATCTGGCATTCAGGATCCAAGCTAAGAGTTGGAACCCGTCTGGATTGCTGTGGAGAACCGGACCCTGGTGGAGGAGATTCTCCCTCTTTGGTAATAGAATGGGCTTCTCTGTCGACATTCTGTTTCGTAAAGGAAACCAGCTTCTCTTTGGCCAGAAGGGCACTATCAAGATAACGGTTGCCCCATTGTCCTGTATCTTCCTGAGTATTCTCGGAATCAGAGGAAGAGGCAGAAATGCATATAGGATCCCTTCTCCCCAGGGTTGAGAGAGTGCGTCGACTCCTGCCGAACCGTCTAGGGGATTCAATGAAAAAAAGGTCCTGACTTTTGCATTCATTCTGGTGGCAAAAAGATCCACAATTCCCCAACGTTGGCATAACATGTTGAATACTTCTGTGTTCAATTCCCATTTCGTGGGATTTATTTTTGTCCTGCTCAGGAAATCTTCCACCTGGTTCTTGGCTCCTTCTAGGTGTACTGCCGAGATGGATTTGACCGAGTTTCTGCCCATCTAAAAATTCGGTTCGCTAGGTGTTGTAATGATGGGAGCTTTGGGCCTCCCTGGTGCCTTAGAAACGCCACTATTGTTATGTTGTCGAATAACACTTTTACATGCTTGCCTTTGACTCTTGACTGAACTTGTTGAAGCACTTTTCACACCGCATATAACTCTTTCCCATTGTCTCCGATAGTATCTCCCCTCTACATGACCACCCCACCCGAACTGACTGGCGTCGGTGGTAACAATGATATATGGAGAGAAAATCCACGGTACTCCTGTCTTTAGGTTTTATTGGAATGGTCCACCATTTTAGTGACTTTTTTACCAGAAGGGATAGCGTTATTCTCTTGTCCAATGAGCTCTGCCTTCTGCCCCAGGCCAACAAAATCTCCCTCTGCAATCCTCAAGAGTGAAATTGACTCCACCTTATACAGGGGATACATGACGTCATTAGTCCTAGTATCTTCATTGCTTCTCTTATAGAACAAGGGTTCCTTAAGAATCAGTGAATCTTTTCGATTAGCACAGCGTGTTTCTCTTCTGGCAAAAAAGATGTTCTGGCGTGAGAGTCTAGGATGACTCCCAGAAATTTTATTCTGGACCCCGGGATCAAGATTGATTTTTCCCAATTTATGATCCACCCCAGATCGTGTAGTGTGGAGATCGTGAAGTGGCAATCGATTCTGAGCTGTTTTCTGGATTTTGCTACTACTAGGAAGTTGTCCAAGTAGGGTATTATGGTTATACCGTGGCTTCTTAAGTAGGCGACTACCTCTACCATTAGTTTGGTAAATACTCTGGGGGCTGAGGCTAGCCCAAAGGGAAGGCACCGGAATTTATAGTGATGAACCATCAACTAGATTCTCAGGGCGAATCTTAGGTATTTCTGGTAGAAAGCGTGAATTGGGACATAATAGTACACACTTTTCAAATCTAACGTGCACATCACCATGTCTGTCTATTAGGGGTACTGTGGATTTTATGGATTCCATTTAGAATCTTTTGTACTTTATCCACCTGTTTAGGGGCTTGAGATTTATAATTGTCCTGGACTCTCCTGATGGTTTCTTGATTGAGAAGAGGCCCGAGTAATGACCCTTGCCTCTCTCTAGGGCGGGAACTGGGACAATTATGCCTATCTTCAGTAGGTCCTGAATGTCTGTTCATTTGGGGGAGGTTGGTAAATGGTGAGAATTTGTTACTATGAACCTCTCTGGAGGTAGATTGGTGAATTCCAGCTTGTAACCTTGGGCGATTGCGTGCAGAATCCATGGATTCTGAGATATTTTCTGCCAACTCCCTAGAAACTCCTTTAACTGACCTCCCACTCTGATGTCGTCATTTCCTGTGTGCGCCTGAGCCTGAGAAGATGGAGTATCTGCCCTTCCTTACCTTGGGGTAACTCCATCTCCCGGTCTTCCCTTTCTCTTTATAGTCTGGCTTCAGACTAGGTCGGGATTTACGAAAGAGCTGGTATTTTTTCAGTCTTTCCTCAGGGAACCCCTTTTTTTTATCCGAGGCCTTCTCTAGTATGTCATCTAGCACCGGTCCAAAAACTTTACCCCCTGAATGGGGAATGGCACATAGATTATTCTTCAATTGGGTATCTCCTGACCAAGTCTTTAGCCAAATAGCCCTTCAGGCTGCATTGGATAAGGACTCAGTCCTGGCTGCAGCACGCACTGACTCAGCCGATTCAACAGAGGCAGAGATTTAAGTATAACGTCTCTAGGAGTTTTGGCTTTCAGATGTTCTTCTAAATCGTCCACCCATAAATGCATGGACTGAGTCACAAATGTCGCTGCAATGTTAGCTCGTATTACGGCTGCTGAGGTCTCCCAGGTTCTTTTAGCAGTCCATCTGCTTTACAATCCATTGGTTCTTTTAGACTGGAGAAGGCCTCGAACTCAATCACCCGATCACGTTGGCTACTGGTACATCTATTTTGGGTACCTCGTCCCAGGTCTTTATATCATCTGGGTTGAAGGGCAACCGGAGCCTGAAGTCCCTCGGGACGACTAGTCTCTTCTCTGCATCTTCCCACTCCTCTAGGATCATGGACCGGATGTAGTTATTAAAGGGAATCTGTCACCCCATTTTAGGTATATAAGATGCGGCCACCGCCATTAGGGGGCTTATCTAAAGCATTACAGAATGCTGTAGATAAGCCCCCGATGTAACCTTTGGTTTCTTTTTTTTCTGTGTCCTTGAGTCTCCTGCCTGGACCTCTTGGCACTGTGTGACCGCTTTGACCTTGGTGACCGGCTGGACCTGGTGGAACTTGGGTGCCTTTCCACAAAAAGGGAATGGGGTCACCCCTCTGCTGCTGATGCTTGGTGGTGGTGGTGCTCCTAGGAGGAGCGCTGGCGGTGCTCCTAGGAGGAGGAGCGCTGGCGGTGCGCCTAGCAGGAGGAGCGCTGGCGGTGGTGGTGCTCCTAGGAGTGGTGGCGGTGCTCCAAGCAGGTTGAGCGGTGGCGGTGCTCCAAGCAGTTTGAGAGGTGGCGGTGCTCCAAGCAGGTTGAGAGGTGGCGGTGCTCCAAGCAGGTTGAGAGGAGGCGGTGCTCCAAGCAGGTGGAGCGGTGGTGGTGCTCCAGACAGGAGCAGCGCTTACCATGGTGGTTGCGGGGGGAGTGTTCAGCAGCACTAGGGACTTGGGGTGGTGTAGTGGTGTCCGGCTTGGCATGCAGGTGGCCGTGCAGTGCTATGCAGCAGAAGTCGGTAGTGGGGTGAAGCGAGTCAGGCGTGGCACAGTTGGAAATGACACCACTGACTGCTGCCCGTACTGATTCTGCTGCATAGCCTGCAAGTAAGCATTGCTGCAGGCCTGCATCACAGTCAGCTGTTGATCAGGACAAAGGTGTTACGCCATGGCCCGTTCAATTTTGGTAAAAAAATGGTGCGCTGGTCTGTTGAGGTTGGCCTCCAGACGGTCAAGGCGACTGTCGACAGAGTGGAAGCGGTGGTCCATGTGGTTAAACCACGTTCCAAGAGGGCAAAACCGCTTTCCACTCTGACAGCGCCTTGAGGCTGTTCTGAAAGGCCGTGCTCAATTGCATGAACTCGGGCATGACATTCCTGTCCGAGGCCCTCTGCCGCTGGCGGGAAGTGCCCGCAAAACCAGTGGCAGAGACCTGGGACAGGGGAAGACCTGACATACCAGCTTCCTGGTCTCCAGTTGTCTGTGTTGCCGACCTGCAAGCTGCTTCCTGGCTGTCGGATGGCTGGAAAGGGTCCGAGGTCGTTCGATGAAGGACCGCTCCAGGTTGCAGGGTGCTGCTCCAGGTGCTGTGAAAAAGAAAAGAAAAACATTAGTATCATGCATTTACAAGCGCCAACTGCTGTGGAAAAGAAAAGCACAGAGTAAAACACAATACAATACAAAAAAACCACTTATGCTCTGGTGGCAAGGACCGGTCTTAGGAACGCCAACTCCCAATAATAGCGGTATTTTCTTCTGGTCCGTGCTGCTGAACCACTGCGAACCTGGCCCTCATCATGAACATCCCTGTTGAAGCGGTCCTTCATCGAGCGCCAACGGGTTCTGACTTTGTTCACTGTGGGCAAAACAAAGAAAAAAAATTATACAATGCACTGATGGCAAAATCTCTATCTTCACACACACCCGTGTGAGCACAGGCAAGAGTCACTGCGGCATCACAAAACAATACAATATACAATGCACTCATTGTTGACCATGATAACACACGTGTATCATGCTAGAATATATCTAGCATGACACACACCTATGTCATCACGGCCAAGGTGACTGCGGCATCACACAGCAATACAATATACAATGCACTCACTGTTGGCCATGATAACACAATTGTGTATCATGCTAGAATATATCTAGCATGACACACGCCCATGTCATCACGCCCAAGAGTCAATGCGGCATCACACAGCAATACAATAGTCAATGCACTCACAGTTGACCATGATAACACAATTGTGTTTCATGCTAGAATATATCTAGCATGACACACACCTGTGTCATCACGCCCAAGAGTCAATGCGGCATCACACAGCAATACAATAGTCAATGCACTCACTGTTGGCCATGATAACACAATTGTGTTTCATGCTAGAATATATCTAGCATGACACACACCTGTGTCATCACGCCCAAGAGTCAATGCAGCGTCACACAGCACTACAATAGTCAATGCACTCACTGTTGGCCATGATACCACAACTGTTTCATGCTAGAATATATCTATAGCAATACAATAGTCAATGCACTCACTGTTGGCCATGATAACACAATTGTGTTTCATGCTAGAATATATCTAGCATGACACACACCTGTTTCATCACGCCTAAGAGTCAATGCGGCATCACACAGCAATACAATAGTCAATGCACGCACTGTTGGCCATGATACCACAACTGTGTTTCATGCTAGAATATATCTATAGCAATACAATAGTCAATGCACTCACTGTTGGCCATGATAACACAACTGTGTTTCATGCTAGAATATATCTATAGCAATACAATAGCCAATGCACTCGCTGTTGGCCATGATAACACAATTGTGTTTCATGATAGAATATATCTATAGCATGGCACACACTTGTGTCATCACGCCCAAGAGTCAATGCGGCATCACAGAGCATTGAAATACTTACTAAACTCCTTTTTGACTCAGCCTTCCATCAGCGCTGCGGCCACCTCATTCCATAGCTGCCGGGTCACCACCTTGTACGCGTGCTGCTGGTCACGGCTGTCCCACAACGGGACTCGCTCCTGGACCAGGTTGATCAGTGCCTCTTTGTCCAGAACGATTTTTTCATCCCGTTGTGGAACCTGGAAAAAATAAAAACATTATAATCTTGGAAAGATTTGTAAATGAAAAAGATACAGAAAAGAAGAAAGAAAGGCAGGACGGAAAGAAAGGCAGGGGGAAAAAAAATTAAAACAAAAAAACGGACATTCAAAGTCAGTTTATACTTACATGCTGTCTCACCGCCGACACTTGGCTTGGCTGCTCCTGCACTTCGGCCTCTGAAACCGCGTCCGATGATGTCTGAAAAAGAACAAAAATTAATTTGCCACATGTGTAGATACAGAAGCCAATACTTACCCAAAATGTAGGGCAGGAAGATACTCACTTCATGCGCTGCTTGGGCCAGTTCACCCTGGGACGGTGTGTACTCTGATCCAGAAGACATGCTGCAATAAAAGAATAAATACAATACATAATAAATTTTCAAAAGGACAGGCAGACATTTGGTTAGAATACGCACATTCTTTCAAGTTGCTGCTTCTCTAAAGATTTCAGTCTGCTTTGCTCTCCTCCAGGCTTTCTGTAGATAGTGGTCTGCCAGTGCAAACACCTTTTATCTACACTCCCCCAAACAATGTTTCTTGTGTAGGGGGTGGTTTAAACAAGTGTCTAGACATTGTTTACTCAAAAATTGCATGCGCTCAAAAGTGCAGGCGTGCGCATGTCCATGCGCACGCCAGCGACCCCATAGACTGTAAAGTGATTTTTTGGTGCATTACGTGCGCACACGTTTTTTGACGAGGTTGGGCGGAACAAAAAATGCACGAAAACGCTGAATGTGTGCAAGCGCTAGACCATGCGCCCGCCATGTTAAACATAGGGGAGCATTGGGCATGCGCCCAATAGTGCACGATGGGCTGCGCTATAAAATGCTAATGTGAAACCAGTCTTACGCCAGCGCTCCATCGAGACCGTTCTTTTTTCTTATTGGACTTCCTGCCTTAACATAGACCTCATATTGGTCATTAATGACGACTGCTCTTCACCGACAATCTTTAAGGTACAGGTCTCACAGAGGGCTTTTAGCCAGTTTTCTGGTAGTTTAGACGTGCAAATGGGACTTATTTTTCCCGGACTTCTTACTATCCTTCTTAGCGGCTGACAGGGCGGATGTTTCTCCCTAGAATACAGAGAGCTTGCCACTTGTCCCAGTGTGTGTAGGGTATGGGTACTGTGGTATGGCTTCTGAGAGCCTACTCATGTGCCCCTGGTTCTGCTCTGGGCCTTCTAGCCTGGCTGTCTCCTCCATTGCGACTAGCTGCTGGCGGTGTATAAGAGCCACTCTCCCACAATGCAGGTGACGGCAGCTGTGGATGTGATTAGAGGACGCCCTCAGACCTGCGGGATGCCTCACCCTGCTCACCCACCTTTATATGTAATACCTGGTTGATCCTGCTTATCCCTGGCCCGCGCACCAGCGCACGCCGTGACCGGGAAGTCCTCCGTCTGAGGCTGGCGCCATCGCTGAGATGCTCCCGTGTCGGACACGGCCATAAGTGTGTGTATCCTGGGACGCTCGTCGGCCTGCCTGCTCCTCTTCGTCCACACCGGAAGCATTCTCCCCGGGACCGCTGCTTGCGGCGGCATAGCGCCAGGTCTGGGAGCCCCCAGGTAGGAGGAAGCGGACCCCTCCCCAGGAGCAGCGCTACACTGGGGCTGGCTGAGGGACCCCACATGGCGGGTATCAGCCGCAGATTTCTTGAGGCGGGAAAGGCTGGGCCCCCCCAATCCTCACCATCTGCCCAGCAGTCAGGACAAGGCTCGCCGTTCCTATCCTCAGTGGGACAGGAAAAACACTGAAGAGTGGTAAGGGTCCTTTTAACCGCTCGTTATTCCTGTCCCAATGAGGATAAGGACGTCCTCCATGGTGCTGTCAGGTGGTGAACTGGAAATGGGGTTCGGTCAGGAAAGTCAAAACAGGCTTAGGTGGTAAGGGTTAATAGCCGAAAGGTACAGAAAAATTACACTACTGAATTCAAATGTGTCTATCTTGTCAAGAAACTCCCAAGTGTTCAAACAATTAAGAAATCCTTTAACAATATTCTGAAGATACAAATTTACATAGCCCGCGAGGGCATAGAGTACAGAATTAACTCCAGGCACAATTGGACAACCTGGCGATCCATGTAGATTTTTGGCAAAAAGTCAAACAATGGCACTCTTGGAAATTTGTTGCCTAATAAAATGGATGTCAATAACACCACTTATCTTTTAGCATACAATAACTTGTGTAAGTATTCACGCCCCCACACACCTTTTGCTACCTCACAACCTAGAATTTCACTTTAAGTTTTGCATCAGTTCATGTAAAGAACATGCCAACACCTGTGAACATTTTGTTTTATTTTTTGAAGCAAACAAATAGGACAAAACTAACTGAAAACTTCAGTGTGCATCTATTCTTTCCCCCAAAGTCATTACTCTGTAGAGCCTCCTTTAGCTGCAATTACAGCTGCAGGGTGCTTTGCATAAATCTCTATGAGCTTTCCACTGGGATTTCTGTCCGTTCCATAAGGCAAAACTGCTCCAGCTCCTTCAGATGTTTTGCTCTTGTTAACAAGTTTGTCCACAGATTCTTAATTGGATTAAGGTCTGGGCTTTGACTAGGCAACTCCAAAACACTTACACGTTTCCCATTAAACCACTCGAGTGTTGCTTTGGCAGTAGGTTTTGTGTCTTTGTCTTGTTGGAAGGTGAACCTTCATCCCAGTCTCAAAAGGGTTTTGCTGAAGAGTATCCCTGTATTTCGCACCAGCCATCTTCCCAGTCCCTGCTGCCGAAAAACATCTCCTCAGCATGATGCTACCACTACGTTTCACTGTGAGGATGGTGTTCTTGAGGTGATGAGCTGTGTCGGTTTGAAGCCAGGCATAGAGTTAACCTTGGTGGACAAAAAGGTCAATTTTCGCCTCATCTGACCAAAGCACCTTCCTTCATATATTTGGGGAGTCTCCCACATCTTTTGGCAAACTCAAAACAAGCTTTACAATTTTGGTGTGCAACTAATGGCTTTTTTCTGCCCACTCTTCCATAAAGGCCACCTCTATGGAATGTATGGCTTATTGTGGATGTATGGATAGATACAACTTTTAATTCTCGTCAATAAAATGCTAAACATACATAAAACGTGAAAGCATACACTATCACCAAAAAATAGAAATGTAGATACCACAGGGAGGTGCCTTTCCCTATAATTCGCTGACCCACCCTACCTACCAGTGGAGGTTGGCACCCTAAACACCTGCGCAATGGCTCCCTCACTCGTCGACGGTTTGCCCTGCTCGCCCCTCGGTTACAGATGAACAAAATAATGTATACGTGGCAAGTACGATGACTACAATTAACACTTGATATATTGTGATTGCCACAAGAAAAATTTGGCATATAAAAGAGGAACCTATAAGATGGCAATGTGGCCTCTTACGGCCTATATGAAAGAGGAGCCTACTGGATGAGCAATGTGGCCTCTTAATGATCAGACTCTTATATAAGTCAATACAGGTAAACCATATCAAGATATCATAACGGATTGGCACATAGACAAAGCCTTGCAGGCAATATTAGGTAACCCTAAATTAATACAAAAAAAAAAAAAAAAATTAAACGACCGGTTTCTCCTCTTCCGAGGTTCATCAGGAGTATAATCAAGGAGTACTTAGCTGCTAGTTGTCCATGTTCTGAATGGCTCAGTGGCCAAATGGCTCAATATATCTAGGGTTAATTCCCTCTGATGAGATGCTGTGTAGAGTTTGACAAGTGGTTACCTAATATTGCCCGCAAGGCTTTGTCGGAAAGGGGTTAACCACATTCATGACTTTTGATGTACAAGTATATCCCTGCTTTTGATGCGGGCTTCCATGCCGAGCCCGCATATTTTCCCCACACATAATGGCTGATTACCGTATATACTTGTGAATAAGCAGAGATTTTCAGCCCATTTTTTGGGGGCTGATATTCCCCCCCCCCCCTCCCTCGGCTTATACACGGGTCATATACCTGGGGGTCGGAGGGAGAGCGGGGGTGTCAGAGATCATATCTACCCCCTCCTGGCGCCGTCTCTGCAGCACACTGCTTCTCCACGGTTTCCCTTCCTGCCTTCAGCGGTCATGTGGTACCGCTCATTAAACTCATGAATATGCGCATATTCACAAGTGTAATGAGCGGTACCACGTGACCGCTGAAGACAGGAAGGGAGACAGTGGAGAAGCGGGGCTGCAGAGACCGTGCCAGGAGGGGGTAAGTTAGTGATATTCACCTGTCCCTGGTCCATTGCTGCTCACTCACCGCTGTCTGCTGCATCCTGTGTCAGTGACGTTTAGGTAGCAGGGGCGCGGTGACGTGGTTAGTGTGCGCTGCGCCCTCTGCTGGCTGAACAGTCACTGACACAAGAAGCGGTAGTGTAAGGAGCGATGGACCCCAGACAGGTGATTATCTCAGGTGCTGGGTCCTGAGCAGGAGAGGCGAGTATGGCATTTATTTGCAGCAGCAGCAGCATATGGGGGCATAATATATGGTGCATCTTATGGGGGGCAGCATATGGCGGCATATTCTATGGGGAAGCATATGGGGGCCTAGTCTATGGGGAAGCATATGGGGGCCTAGTCTATGGGGCAGCAAATGGGGGCCTATTCTATGGGGCAGCATATGGGGGCCTATTCTATGGGGCAGCATATGGGGGCATAATCTATGGAGCAGCATATGGGAGCATAGTCTATGGAGCAGCATATGATGGCATAATCTATGGCGCAGCATATGGGGGCATATTATATGGAGCAGCATATGGGGGCATATTATATGGAGCAGCATATGGGGGCATAATCTATGGAGCAACATATGAGGGCATAATCTATAGAGCATCATATGGGGTATAATCTATGGAGCATTTTATGGGGGCATAATCTATGGAGCATTTTATGGGGGAATAATCTATGGAGCCATAACATTTATGGAGCAGTATATGGGGCATATTATTCTATGGAGCATCTTATGGGGGCATTATTAACCTTTGTGCAGCATTATATGGGGTGTATTTTGTATGGAGCATTATATGGGGCTCCTGATTCAATATGGATATTCAAAAACATTTAACCTACTGATGTCTCAATTTTACTTTTACTGGTATCTAGTTTTATTTTTGAAATTTACCAGTAGCTGCTGCATTTTCCACCCTAGGCTTATACACGAGTCAATAAGTATTCCCAGTTTTTTGTGGCAAAATTAGGGGGGGGGGGTCGGCTTATACACGGGTCTGCTTATACACGAGTATATACAGTAAATCGTGTATCTTTAACAATCACGGGTGGAGCCGACAGGGGGACGCGTCATTCCACACTCCCGTTTGCGCTCCTGTAAACTGATGGGTTGTCATGACAGTTGGGTGTCTGCTGAATACACTCATACCTGTTATTGCAATCCTCCTGTGAACCTGTGAAAGGCAGTCCATGGCTGGCATTTATAGGAGATTGGGATCTAGGCTATACATAGCATGCTGAAGCTTTGGAATGTAAAACCAGCAGAACAGAAAAAAATGCAGAGATGTTTACCTGCCCAGGCCTCCAAACAAATGCACTATACACCTCTGCCTTTTTTTCTGCTGGTTTTTCACTTTTTTGGAGGATCCTTAAGTCCTCTTTCTGCTGCTTAGTGATAGAATCAGTGATAGGACTCGCAAGTGTGAGGACCCCTGACTTGGGTTGCAAGCTTGCATATTTTGGCCATAATATCAACTAATACCTCACATATTTTTGTAAGTGTTTTTTGCACTTTATTTTTTCAGGGTGCAGTTGGGTCCATTTGGTTTTGTCAACTGTGGTGTCTGTTCACATGGGATGCATTTTGGATAGCACTGGGCAGCCCGCCTAATCTAATAGTATGAGCGACACCAATAGGCTGTAAGCCAGATCCTTTGCATCGCCCGTGTGTGAACAGCGCCACATACAGACTTTTTTTGTGCATTACTATGCCAAACAACCACCCCCTCCATGGATTGGAAGGCTGTGAGTGGTTGTCTCATCGGCATTTTTGCACCTATGTTAAATGGGTCCACTGCATCCTGTTAGTGCATTTGTTTGGAGGCCTGGGCAGGTAAATATCTCTCCCTTTCTTTCTGCTGGTTTTTCAATCTTTTGGAGGATCTTTAAGTCCTCTTTTTGCTGCTTAGTGATTGCACTGGAATGTACAAGTTTATGACGTATTGCAGCATCTATCGTTTTTCATTCTTCAAGAATCAAGCCTAGTTGCTGGATGGAAAGTAATGCTCAACTTGTCTCTTCTAAACCCAACCGAACACTATAGGAAGTTCTGATCAGGACACTTTTGTACCATAGTGTTATGCAGACCGCGGCTTCTCCTAAGCATGAAGACCAAATGGACCCGTGAAGATTTGTCAATCAAGCAAAGAGGCCGAAGATAGAGTTTTAGTACACTCAAAATCTGGCAGTGTATATCCGTATTCATAAAATTGTTCAAACCCAAAGGATTATAGTGACACTGGTATGGATTTACAAAGTAAATACATCATCCTCATCAGGGCCACGTGATCCATTGTATAATGCATACAGCTTATTTAGAAAAATCTAGTGACAGATCCCCTTTAAATCCACCAGAACACATGTAATTAAAAAAAAAAACAAGATAGAATTTTATTGTCTGAAATCCAGACACTGAGGTACGAAGAGAAATTGATCTGTACAATCAGCATTAAATACGATCCAAAAATAAGGACCAGAGTTGGTTTCCAGAGCTGTGTGAGTGGGGAAGCAGAAGAAACCTCGTCTCCTGAAGGAGATAGAATACATTTACAGGGACAGGAGAAAACACATTAAAACTATTGCAAAAGGCTCATTAAGAGTCCAATTTGTCAAATGCAACAGAACAACTTTTTTAAAAGCCCTGTCCCAAAATTGGCATAGAAAAAAAACAGAACAGCAAGTGTCACAAAGGCATCTTATTCCCTTCTATGCTGATTTTAACTGCGTGGCCAAAGCGATTCTTTTTCCGGATGTCTGTGAACTTCCTCATTTGTTTGTCCAATCGGCTCACCCCTTTCTTTCCGCTTCCCTGGAAAGAGAAAGGCATTTTTATGCTTGTGCAGAAATAAGTCAATTATCAGAGATATTAACAAGCCAATGATGAGAACATAAATCATTATCTAAGAAGAAAAATTTAAGATAAAACACACACATGAAATCTGTTCTTTGTAACATTCTGTTGTGCATGCATAATTTACAAGGTCACAACATTCAATGTCAATCGTGCACTGTACACAACACACTGCTAGATGCCAGCCTCCCAGAAGACACACATATACTTGGTACAACATTATTGAGATAAACAGACACAGCTCTTAAGATCACACAAGACCACTTACACACACTCTATTTGTCAAACTGCAAAACTTTCTGCAAACTCAGGCAGAATTTGGGCAAGAAAAATGTGGTCCCCTTAATGTGAACTGCATGATGACCATGCAAAGCGTAGCTTGATTAATTAATATAGACTAGGGCGCAGCAAATTGGGAAATAAGATGCAGCTCAGCACATCCAAGTTAAAGATGCCAAATCCTAACATCGTGCACAACTTCCCCCATTATCTCACTGTTTTGCAAACACCAGCAGTGTTGGTAAAGGGGAAAGGAACAGATCAGACCAATGCAAAGTGCGGTGCCAGGGCCACATCAGGACCTCTAGCTGCGAATTGAGACAGCCAAAGGGCTGAAAACACTTGCCCACGGCCTGCACGGTTTGGCCCCGTTACCTTGTCTGGCTTCCTGATTTCACCGCTATCTGCACCCTTGAGATGCAGATAACAGTGAATACAATGGTGGAGGACAGTGCCGCCAGCTCGATCTTCCACTAATCCGCATGTGTGATGGAGAAAGCAGACGCGATGACATCATTACATCGTGTCCGCTGTGTGGAGCATCTGTGCACACAGCAAAGACCGGAAGAGAGCGCTGGGGGATTGGGAAAAGCGAGAGTATATTTATTTTTTACCTTTTAGGCTAAGTGTACACGTTGCAGAAATGCTGCGAAATTTTCTGCAGCATTTCAGCAACTCCCTGCCGCAGGTAAAACGCATGCGGAATTCGCATGCGTTTTCCCGCAAAACACTAGCGTTTTGGAAGCGTTTTTTAGCTTGCAAAATGCTAGCGCTTTCCTAGCGATTTGAAGCATCGCTTGGAAAGTGATTAACAGGTTGGTCACACTTGTCAAGCATAGCGCTTGACAAGTGTGACCAACTTTTTACTACTAATGCTGCCTACGCAGCATCAGTAGTAAAAGATAGAATGTTAAAAAAATAATAAAAAATAGGGATATACTTTCCCTCTGTCGGCCCCCGGGGTGCTCCCGCCTCCCAGCCATGCTGCCGGCAAGCTCCGTTCCCAGGGATGCATTGCGAGCATCACCTCAGATGAAGTAGAGGTCACGCGACCGTGACGTCATCTGGGGTGATTTGTGCAAAGCATCACTGGGAACGAAAGATGCCGGCAGCGGGAGCACCCAAGGGCCATCAGAAGGTGAGTATATCCCTATTTTTTTATTTTAATTCTATTTTTTACAGGGATATGGTACCCAGGGCATGGAGGAGAGTCACCTCTCCTCCAGACCCTGGGTACCATCCGCACATGAAGCGCTCACTTTACGCATGGTGGGCACAGCCACATGCATAAACTGAGCGTTTCAATGCAATCCTATGGAGGCAGAATCGCCGCGATTCTGCAGAAATAATGAACATGCTACGGATTTTACCACTATGCGATTCTGCAGTAGTAAAATCCGCAGCATGGGCACAGCAACTGGGGAATCCCATAGGATTGCATGGGGGTGCGTTTTATTAGCGATTTTTAAGCGTTTCCGCTGCGGCAAAAACACTTAAAAAAGGCAACGTGGGCACACAGCCTTAGGAAACCCTGTAAAAATGGTAATTCTCGCAATGCATCCCTGGGAACGGAGCTTGCCGGCAGCGTGGCTCAGAGGCGGGAGCACCCAGGGGCCATCAGAAGGTGAGTATATCCCTATTTTTTTTTTTATTATTTTTTACATTATATCTTTTGCTAATGATGATGCGTAGGCAGCATCAGTAGTAAAAAGTTAGTCACACTTGACCAACCTTTCACCAATCACTTTCCAAGCGATGCTTCAAATCGCTTGGAAAGCGCGAGCATTCTGCAAGCTAAAAACGCTAGTGTTTTGCGGGAAAACGCATACGAATTCCGCATGTGTTTTACCCGCAGCAGGGAGTTGCGGAAATGCTGGGGAAAATTCTGCAGCATTTCTGCAACATGTGCACTTAGCCTTACATGTGTGCCTGAACAGAATGGAAGCAGTGTGGGGGGCTCCTGCTGCACAGAGGAGAGGCTCATAGCTCCCTATGTACGGCATGATCCCTCACATAGCTCCCCATGTACAGTATGTGAGGGCTCATACTGTATATAAGGAGGATATATGGGGATCATACTGTATATGAGCGGCTGTGGGGAGTGCATTCTGTACATATGAATAGGTGGTTATGTGAGGGCTCATACTGTATATAGGGAGGCTATGAGGGATCATACAGTGTAGAGGAGTGCTGAGTGTGTGAACCTTCGGTATATAGGGGTGTGTTGGAATACTGAATTATGCTCGATATTAAGGGATATTTTATATTGTCATTAATATGGTAATATTAATATTGAGCAGAACTAATTTTGGTTTGGCCGTACACAACAGTCATGGTCTCTCAAGTGACCAGTCAGGAAAATTAATTGCTCATCCCTCAAACAGATGGTTGGCAGAGACATGTAAAGACCCCTTTTTTTATTCTGAACTGAACACAATGAGTCCAGGCAGATTTACGAAAAGGAAGATATGTTATTAGTATTCTTTTTGCTCCATTAATCACCAATTCATTGACTATACCAAAGTACCTTTTTCATATTTTGGGTTCTTAAATCATGCCTCATAAGATTTGATGCAGAGAAGCATGTACCAGAGCATGCAGAGCACACCTGTATTCTTCACACTGGGGCATAGGTTAAGAATTACCAATATCACAAGGGCATTCGGTTGCCCTCAATGCTGAATTTGACGGCACGAGTGGTTTTAGTGAGCCTTCTCTGCTCAGCAAATCGTCTTTTGTGCTTTTCCAAACGAGATATGCCTTTACGGCCTCCAAACTAAATCAAAACATTGTGTGACCAGTATAGAGACGTAAAAAAAAACACAAAGAAGGATGGCAAAGAAATATAGTTAGAAATACATTTGTTTTTTTTATTAAAGCGAAAAGAAATTAATGGACAAACATGAAAGGAAATATGACCACCTGCCCACATGTACATGGTAATCAAACCTTCAACTTACCCGGGACGATTCCATCTCTACATTCCATTTTGGACGTACAACATAATCCTTATTGGATGGCATTGGCACTCTAGCTCGAGCACAAAAACCAGGGTCACCTGGACGTAACGCCCTAAACAAAAAATGCACACTTGTAAATATCCAGCAGTGAACGCATTTTCTTTAGCATTTTGGTGCCTTATGCCACATAAAACTAGTAAGGAATTTTGAACATGCATGTAACATAGATCAACAACTGCAAATTTTCTGATATTCAATGGGATAACCTATAGAAGCTGCTGATTTGATAGACAACACTAAAATAGATGGATACAATGAAGTACAACGTCAATTTAATACTCACTTTTCTTCTCCAGTCAAAACTTTTTCCAGGTCTCTTCGTGGTGTCTGACCCCCAGAGCTGAAGATTAAAGTAAAACAAATTTATACAATAGTAAAAGTACACTTTTGTTTATTAAAGAGACAACTGTCACCTGTAAGAACATCAATTTAAACAAACAAATCATGAGATATCCAATTGTTTTAAGGATGAAACAAGACCGAAGTCCAACCTATAACAAACACGTTTATCCAGAGAAAGACAAAAACCCTAGGAGGTAGATGCTACTTTGCCCCATATTAGGAAAAAAAAAATTGTTCCCGATTCCACATACGACAATGAAACAAGTTCCTTGGATCAACGTCCCACCTCCAGTAATATATTTTAAGAAAGGCATCCAGGCCCTCTTAGTGAATCGATCATCACATGCCGCAGCAGTGAGTTTTAGTGTCTCACTGCTCATACAGTGAAGAATGACGTATTCAATAAATAGATGCACTGTTCATCAGTCACAATTGGCAGGGAGACAAATTCCAAAGGACTCCCTTTTCGCATCTGTCTAAGCAAAGAATCCTGCTGAAATGTTTAGCATAAACTTCAACAGTGCACACACTAAATTTAAACAGACAGTAAGTGATGCAAACAAACCCCTAGGCAACATCCGCCGCAAATGAACAGCGGATGTGCTCAACACACACATTAATATATATATATATATATATATATATATTTTGACAGGTCCTGAGCCTGCACTATTATATATGACCTGCAATGATGTGATAAGAGCCAACTCCGATCATTCCAGTTTAAAGAGGACCCATCACCACTTCAGGTTTTGCTCTTAATTTAGTCCAGCTGCGAGATGGAGTTCAAGCTCTTAGCTTTGCCATGTGTAGGTGGATGTATTCTTTTACGTGTCTACAACTTTGTGACCAAGGGCTGGCTGCTGTGCTGAGAGAAAGCGGAGAACAGGACAAACTGCTGCACTGTGAGTGAGGTGCAGACGGAGATGTTATGGTGGATTGAGTAATAGGTTTTGTGCAAGGTGACAGAAAAGCAGCAGTCATGTCTACTTTCATAACAGATGACCAGCTCTCACTCACCCAGACTGTGGTGGGTAAACAGAAACCTGTGTGTGAAGACTTGGAATGGTGACAGAGGAGGAAGCAGCAGCAGATGGGGTTGATGGGTCGGCTGGTGGTTGGCGAGGCCCGCTTGTCTGCATTTTAGCGCACTGAGATTCCCACATTAAGGCATGTTGATCGCGCATGTGCTGGTTCATGCATGTCACTGTATTTATTAAAATTTTTGCCTCTGAGTTTTTTTTTTTTTAGAATAAACCAACCAACCAATCATGAGACCTATTAACCATAGAAAACCAGACAGGGTGTACTTAATATTTTTATTGTACAAATGGTTACATAAAAACCAATTAAAAACAAAAGTGCACATATAGGAACGATTTAACAAAATTGTAAAATAAAATTGGACCCAATTACATATAAAATATGCATACCTCATATATTATAAAGTGACCATTTTTCAAAAAAAGGGGGGTATTTAATATATAAAAAGTGCAGATATATGAAATTATGACAAAATAAATCACAATCATAAAAAAGTGCAGTGTGCGATGTGCAAAATATACCACACAGTGATTATATATCATATGCAAAAAAAAAAAAAACCAACACACCTGTGCCTTTAAAATGTCAAATATGTATATCCACAAAAAAATTTTTAACAAGTGACTCAAGGCAATCACATTTACAATATAAAGTGCATTGTGCATATGCAATTTTTAAAACATACACACATATAGAGCAACCAGTGTCTTTTTTTATCAGGGAAGGAAGGATTCCGAAACGCGCATCGGGAAGCGCGTGATAGGGACGTGGTGACCCTTAAAGGTATAGGATCTATTTATGCAAATCCTCTATAAAATATAATTGTTTGCACTGTATATAAAAAAGGTGTTTTTTTTATATTTTTTGCATATGATATATAATCACTGTGTGGTATATTTTGCACATCGCACACTGCACTTTTTTAGAATTGTGATTTATTTTGTCATAATTTCATATATCTGCACTTTTTATATATTAAATACCCCCCCTTTTTTTGAAAAATGGTTACTTTATAACATGAGGTATGCATATTTTATATGTAATTGGGTCCAATTTTATTTTACAATTTTGTTAAATCGTTCCTATACGTGCACTTTTGTTTTTAATTGGTTTTTATGTAACCATTTGTACAATAAAAATATTATTAATTAAGTACACCCTGTCTGGTTTTCTATGGTTAATAGGTCTCATGATTGGTTGGTTGGTTTATTCTCTCTTAACTAGTATGTAATCACTAATTTCACTGTACACTGGTGGTATATTTTATTATTATTATTATTATTATTATTATTATTAATAAATGATTGATCAGTGTATCATTTTTTTTTGATATATACTATATCCAGTGTCGGTGTGTTTCTTCCTTTGAGGGTTTTTTTTTTGCAAATCTGACAGATAACATGTGTTTGGTCATCCTTTGCAGTCTCAAAAAATGCCCAGGCTAGGCAACTCTTGCCACCCCTATGAACTGCATAATCGCGACCGGTGTTGGCCACAGCCAGAGCTGAAGATGCAGTGTCATGGTTGCAGAACTTTGTGTCTGTGTGGGAAGCCACAACGTAACCTTCTCATTTTCCTCCTCCTCCACCTCCTCTGCTGAGATACTCAGCTGTGCACCTCTGGGTCCACACCAAGAGGGATCTACAACCTCATCGTCGGCCTCTCTGTTCTCATAGCATCATAGAGTTGGAAGGGACCTCCTGGGCCATCTGGTCCAACCCCCTGCTCAAAGCAGGATTCGCTAAATCATCCCAGTCAGATGTCTGTCCAGCCTCTGTTTGAAGACTTCCATTGAAGGAGAACTCACCATTTCTTGTGGCAGCTTGTTCCACTCATTGATCACTCTGTCAAAAAGTTTTTTCTAATATCTAATCTGTGTCTCCTCCCATTCAGTTTCATCCCATTGCTTCTAGTCTTTCCTTGTGCAAATGAGAATAAAGTTGATCCTTCTACAATGTGACAGCCCTTTAGATATTTGTAGACAGCTATTAAGTCTCCTCTCAGTCTTCTCACACTCCTCACCCTTAGAGTTGCCCTCCTCTTCCTGCCCTAACACTACAGTACAGTCCATGTGCGCCTCTTGTATCTGAGTGTCATCAGGATCACCTCCATCCTTGTTGGATAAAGTCTGGTGAGACCAGGGTCTGGATTCTGCTCGGACCCCAATTGGGCCGGCCCCGGATTCAACATGAAAAAATATTGGGCATCAGTGCAGATGCTTTCCTCCTCTGGATTCTGTGATTCCTCAGCGCAGACCTCTGATGCTCATGGAATAGAATGTGTGAACAGCTCTTCAGAATAGCCCATCTGTGATTCCCCACAGTCAGTTGGGCGTTTGGAAATTTTTGACACGGAATGAAACAACGGTGGTTGGGGTACCACCTCTGAGGATTGTACTATGTGTGATGCTAAGGGAGAGGCAGCGACGCCACTTGATGCAGCGCTTGCCATCCACTGCAGCACATGCTCTTTCTAAGCACTATCTACAAGGCATACTGCTGTGTGGCTGCCAAAGAAAGGGAGTCGAAAAAGCCAGCCAGCAAAAGATGTCAGTGGTCACAAAATAATGAGGTTATCGATTCTGCTGCGCTGAGATGCCAGATGCAGAGGGAGAATGACGATGAAGGGAGTGTCAGCTGACGATTCCTTCTTTCATCATTGCTTTTAACTGTATCGGCAGCCACCTGCAAGCCATATATTTTGAGAGAAAAAAACCCCATAACTTTTGGCATCACCACCTGTTTACTTGTCCAGCTTCATGAAATATAGTATTTGCTTCAAATTAAGAAATAAAACAGTATTTCCTAAATAAAAGTAATCTTATGAATGGTTTTACTAGATTACATTGTACACTTAAGGCATGAATTATCAAGACCGTCGATTTTCTCAGATGTTCAAATTCATGTATGCGTGCAAGCTTCATGAATCTGGAGCGTCTGATGAGTGGCGTGAGCCTCTGTGCAACATGCCAGAAATTGAGTGAGATTTCTAATGTTGTGAATGCCAGAGCAAGTCATGAATTTGCTCGTTATTAATTTTGATATCATGCCTCCGCCGTAGCCCCCGTCCTGCACCAACTCCATCCATTTTGATGGACTTGAGTGAAATGGTCATTAAAACACCAAACATTGCTAAAACCTTGGCGCAATTCAGAGTTGCGCCATAATTTGGTAACTTTTCAAAGCTTTTGCACTTAAAACTAATTTCTGGGATTAAAATCTTTAATGAATATGGGCCTTGATGTCAAGAATTGTGAAAATAGAGAAATAGAAAATCCAAATATTAACTTGTAAAGTAAGTTATCTGTTTCTTCATGTTACACAGCTGCAAACTTGGCAGGTCAAATGTCTTGACATGAACATACCTGCTCATCCTCCTTCGCTGTGGCATCTGTTCAAGATCCCTTTGTTCTCTCTCCTCTCTTGTCATCCCCTTGTAGTTGGAGGTCAATCCAAAAATAGGTCGTGACCATTCATCTGTAGATTTTACAAATATACAAAGTAGTTGCAGAAATATTAATTACATTTAAGTTACTGTATTTTTCAGACTAGAAGATGCACCTTACCATAACACGCACCCCAGGTTTAGACAGCAGAAAACAGGAAAAACAATTTTCCCATTAAAAGTTCCCAGACGGTGTACAATGGAGGGTTCCTTATCCCTAATTTTAATGTCCTAGGGAGGTAATAACTCTATTGTTATGGTCTCTCTGCAGTGTGTATTATACAATGCCCTGGCTACAGTGTATAATCACGAGATACAGCTCTGTTTAATAATGAAGTTCACTGCAGCAGCTACTGCCTCGCTTTTTATTATAGCTGACAATATAGGGATTTTTGTGTACTCACCATAAAATCCTTTTCTCCGAGCCAATCATTGGGGGACAAAGACAGTGGGTGTTATGCTGCTTGCCACTAGGAGGACACTAAGTGAACACAGAAAAAAAAAAGTTAACTCCTCCCCTGCAGTATACACCCTCTCGCTGGCTGGGAATTCCCCAGTTCGGTGAAAAAGCAGTAGGAGCATTACAAATGACAATAACCATAACTCTGTCAAAACCTAAGAATGCTACATTGAGCCAATAGGCTAATCAGGGTGAGTGCTGTGTCCCCCAATGATTGGCTCGGAGAAAAGGATTTTACGGTGAGTACACAAAAATCCCTATTTCTCCTACGCCTCATTGGGGGACACAGACAGTGGGACGTCCAAAAGCAGTCCCTGGGTGGGGAGCATACAACTGCTAATACCCCATGTACCACTGACTCAACACTGTGGTACTGCCGATTGCAGGATGCGTCTGCCAAGAGCTGCATCCGCAGAGGCCTGAGAATGAATTTGATAATGTTCTGTAAAGGTATGCAGGCTGGACCTGCCGACGCCTGGTGCCGAATGGCCCAAGAGGCACCCATTGAGCAGGTAGAATGCGCCTTAATCCATGCTAGGACATGTGTGTCCCTGACACGGTGGGATTCCTGAATAGTCAAGCGAATCCACCTGACTAGCATGGCTTTTGAAGTGGCTAGACCCTTCCTATGCCCCTGTGGAAGTACGAACAGGGCATCTGACTTGTGGAAGGGAGCCGTCCGCGAGATGTACCGTCTCAAAGATCTAACCACATCCAGGGTGTGGAGGGCCCTCTCAATGCAATGGACTGGTGCCGGACAGAAGGAAGGCAAAACAATTTCCTCATTGAAATGAAAGGAAGACACGATTTTGGGCAGGAAAGACGGGGACGTCCTGAGAACTGCCTTGTCCTGATGAAAACTCAGGAACAGAGGACGGCAGGACAGGGCCGCCAATTCCGAATCTCGTCTGATTGACGTAATTGCCACTAGAAACACCACCTTCCAAGAGAGAATAGCTAGTGGTACGTCCTGCAGTGGTTTGAAAGGAGCCTCCTGTAAGGCTCCAAGAACCAAGTTAAGGTCCCATGATTCCAATGGCCTTTTATATAGGGAGGCGCCACATGGGAAACTCCCTGAATGAACCACTACACCTAATCATAGTGGAGATCCCGTCGTGAGAAAAAACTAGCCTGTGCTAACCAGGATTCAACGGCCACGCTGTCAAAGACAGGGCCCCAGAGTTCTGGTGGTAAATCGGGCCCTGTGAGAGTAGATCCATGCGATCTGGAAGTTGCCAGGGAACGTTGGTGACTAGTTGTACTAGTTCTGCGTACCATGGCCAGCGCAACAAATCTGGCGCGACTAGGATCACTGGTACTCCCACTGCTCTGATTTTGTTGATGACCCTCGGGAGCAAGGGAAGAGAAAAAATGCACGGGAGCCGGAACCGGTGCCACGGCAGAACTAGGGCGACCGCTCCGACGGCTCATGGATCGGGCAATGATATGAGGAACCTTGTTGTTTAGTCGTGAGGCCATAAGATCCACATCCGTAGTCCCCCAGCGATGGCAAATCTGCTGAAAAAAAACTTTGGATGAAGAGACCACTCTCCTGAGGCAAGGTCTTGGCGACTGAGAAAATGCACCGCCCAATTGTCTACACCCGGGGTGTGGATTGCTGAGATGGGCGGATGGTTGGTCTCGGCCCAATGGAAGATGTGACTCACTTCGTGCATGGCCATCCTGCTCCGAGTACCCCCCTGACGGTTGATATACGCCACAGCCGTGGCGTTGTCGGATTGGATCCTGATGGTCACCTGCGAAGAGATGGTGGAAACTCAGTAGGGCTAATCTGATCACTCGAATGTCCACGATGTTGATGGGGAAACGTGACTCCCGAATTAACCAACAACCCTGTCCGTGCAGTGACAAAAAAACGCACACCAGCCCAGAAGACTGGCGTCGGTGGTCACCACTGACCATCGTACCGGTAGAAAGGACTTCCCTTGACTCAGGGAGGATTTCAGTGTCCATCGCTTGGGGGCTCGTCTGATCCGCAGGGACAGAAGGAACGGACGGTCCAGGGAGAACGGGTTCTTGTCCCCAAGTTAACAGCAATGCATGTTGTAAAGGGCAGAAATGGAACTCTGCGAATGGGACCGCTCCCATCGCTGCCACCATGCTTCCGAGAACTATCATGCTGAAACGTATGGAGTGAGAAACCCGTCGGCAAAGAGTCCGTGCTGCCTGTTGTAAGGTTCGGGCCTTTTCTGGAGGGAGAATGACCAACCGCGGGAAGTGTCCAAGATCATTTCCAAAAAGGAAATCTTCTGGATCGGTGTTGGGGAAGACTTCCGAAGTTTATCTTCTGACCCAGGCAAGAAAGTGTATGTACTGTGATATCCACGGATCCCTTGCAGGCTGGAAGGGACGAAACCTTGATCAGCAGGTCGTCCAGATACAGCAATACCACCAGTCCCCGAAGAATGGCCATGACTGCCGCCATGACCTTGGTAAAGACCCTGGGGGCGGTGACGAGTCCGAAGGGCAATGCAACCAACAAGTGTTCCTCTCGAATTGCAAAATGCAGGAACTGCTATCGGGATATGAAGGTAAGCATCTTTGATACCGATGGATGCTAGGGACTCTCCTTTTTACATGGAGGAGACAACCGATTGGAGGAATTCCATTCGGAATCGTCGTACCTTGACAAATTGATTTAATAGCATGGGCCACAACGTTCCGTACTTCTTTGGAACCACAAAAAGCTTTGAATAAAAACCGCTGAACCATTCGTCTTGAGGGACCAGAAGGATGACTCCATCCCTTTGCGGCGCATGAACGGCCCGAAAAAAAGTTGTGACTGAATGACAGCAGACGGCTGCCTACTTTGTCGGCGTCTGCCGGATACCACAACAAGTCATTGAGTAGAGGATCTATGGGATCGGCTCCCCTAGATCGAGGTGCTCTTGGCCTGGGTTTCCAAGAGCGGTTAGGTCTGTAAGAGACTTGGGAACCTCTGTCTCCACGCGAGGACTGACCTGATTCGGAAGAGAAGGTTGTGGAGGACCAGTTAGAGCTGTTGCGAAAGGGTCGAAAAACGAGTCGGCTGTTGATTCTGAAAACGGCCGGACAGCCCTTTGTTGGGGAAGAAACTTACTCTCCCCCCCGGAAGTGTCAGAAGTGAGCTGGTCTAGTTTTTCTCCAAATTGGCGACCAGTTTGATAAGGCAGAGAAGTCATTGATCTCTTGGAGGTGGAATCTGCCCGCCAGTCGCATAGCCATAGGGCTCTTCTAATGGAGACTGCATTAGCGGCTGCCTGGGCAGCACAATTAGCGGCATCTAAAGAGGCGTCCACTACAAAATCCCCTGCGTGAATCATCTGCTTGGCGACACTGGTTCCCTCCGGAGGAAGATTGCTACCTTGGAAGGCAGTAATTAAGACTTCTGCCCAAGTGGCCATTGCCTTAGCCACTCAAGTCGCCGCGAAAGATGGAAAGTGTTGCTCCCGAAGCGCCAAAAAAAACAAAACAAAACTGAACGAGTGAGGTAGCCAATTTGACGATTGGAGGGGTGTCTGACTGAAGAGCACTCAGAAATGGATTGAAGCGTTTTAGAAGCAAGCCACGATACAGGATGATCCACCAAGAGGGACTGTAACAAATCCTTCATTAGATCTGGAGTAAAGGGGTATTTAGCCTGGATAGGCTTTTGCCCTGTGAACAGTTTATGTGGTCAGTTCCTACGTTTCTGGACAATGTCCTTAAACTCCAGATGGCTGGCAAATACCCTGCATACACGTTTAGTCTTCTTAAAGGAGATAACTTGTTCCGGAGCGGGAATATTCTCCTCGTCCAACGTCAGAAACTTGTTGACTGACTGTCAGAGAATCAAGCGACTAATGGACATTTGGGGGATTCTGAGGGACTGACGTGTCTCGAATTCAGAGTCATGTTCTTTGCGAACATTAGGAGAGGGAGAGCAAGAGACAGAATTCGCCGATGCTGAAGCGTGATTAGGGGACACGTCATGGGTCCGCTTTCTAGAGACCCGAGGATCCCTTGAACGAGCATGGCCCCTGCTGGTGGACAGTTCCCGGCCATCGCCAAAGCCCTCCTCGGGCGGTAAAGACGCGTTCTTGATGCAATGCTTTGTAGAAATGTTATACTTTATTTGTAGTGCTTGTTCACTCTATTGTTGAAAGTATGCTTTTATATCCACTTTGGATAATAATGATGTGCTGACCTGTATTTTATACTGCAATGTCATATGCTCGTTGTATTAATTTGTGGAATCTTTCAATAAAAAGAGTTTAAAAAAAAAAAGACGTTCTAACTTAAAGAGGATTCCGGGAGGGAGTCTATAGCCTTGGTCAGTGACTCCACAGACCGTGACAAGGACGCAGCCCACTCAGGGGGGCTAAATGCAGGGAGCACCTTGCAGCGGCGGCAGATGGGGTTTTAGCACAAGCCGGGTCGCAATCCGTGCATAGCGGATTAGTCTGGGCACAGAGCAAGGCAGTCTTGCAAGTCGCAGTGTGCTTCTTGGTAGCCCCCATTTTGCCTCTTTAGATTGAGACATAGTGCCCCTAAAAGAGTTACAAGCAGAGCCTGGGCTGCAGCTGCAGGGAATGTGCAGAGAAGGGGTTAAGCTTTGCTCTGAGGGCAGATGCAGCTTACCCGCGGTCCTTATGGTGTGTCCCTGGGAGGAATAGCGGTGGCCCTGTAGCGTCACCTGTCCATCCATGCGCGCACCCCCACAGCCGTCACAGAGCCCGATGTGCAGAGAAGGGGTTAAGGACATGGCCCACGAGACTAGCAGGGCGCCTCTCGTACAAAGAGAGAAGCGCCAAAGACGTGGGCGGCGCTATGTAAATCGTGGCCTAGTAGGCCGAAAAGCCGGGGACTAAATTTTTGGGCCTACCCGCGGCGAGCATCGGGTGAAGGGGGGGAGCCGCGCCGGGGCGCCGGTATACCGCTGCTGAGACTAGGTCAGCGCTTCTCCCAGGGACCAGGACCCGACCCCATACCTCCAATCCGGTGCTTGCGCCAGCTGCGCTGTCCAGGAGCCTTCAGATCTCATCCTCCCGGGCGATGTAGCAGAGCCGGAGGAGTTCTTAAAGGGGGTATACCTCAATCGATCCTCCCTATGGGCAGGGGGATGGAGAGGCCATGGGTCTGATTCAGGGCATCCGAAAGCGCTTCCAAAGTCTTCTCCCAGCACTCCGTGTGCTCTGTGCGCTTGCCCTCGTATCCATGCGGGGAGACCGGGACCGTAAGGCTATGTGCACACGTTGCGGATTCCGCTGCGGATTTTTCCGCGCGGAAACGCAGGTAAAACCGCAGGTAAAGTGACCTGCGGTTTTGTCTGCGGTTTTGCCCTGCGGTTTCACACCTCTACTATGGTAAAGGTATGAAACCGCTGCGGAATTCGCACAAACAATTGACATGCTGAGGTTTGTAAACCGCAGCAAAACCGCGCGGAAAAGTCTGCACCGTCAGCACAGCGTTTTTGAAACCCCATAGGGTTTCATTGTACTGTACATGGTCAGCGGAACTGCTGCGTTTCCGCAGGGCCAAAACCGCCGCGGAAACGCAGCAGAATCCGCAACGTGTGCACACAGCCTAAAGGAATAGTCGCCCAGAAGAATCAGGTATGCCCCAGTAGTTGCAGGAAAGTGTGCGGGGAGATATACTCTGCATGCTCGCCTGTTGTTGGTTCGGGGGAGAGCGGGCCATTGAAAGGAACCGTCGCCCCCTTCACTCCGTTAATTAAAAAATAAAAATTTACAAAAAATTCAAAAATGAAAATAGAAACTTTTGGTGTCTGAAGCCAGACCCAAGTGCCTCCTACAGACACTAAGCAAGAATTGGGGAATTCCCAGCCAGTGAGAGGGTGTATACTGCGGGGGAGGAGATAACTTTTTTTCTGTGTTCACTTAGTTTCCTCCTAGTGGCAGCAGCATAACACCCATGGTCTGTGTCACCCAATGAGGCGTAGGAGAAATTAAGATTTCCTACCTCTGGCAATTATATACAAGGCACCTTGGCTAGATTTACCTAAGCTATAGAATACCCTGATTACTGCATACTGGCACTTTAGTGGCTCACAGTTGCATAGCAAATAACATTTATTAGCAAGCAACAGTGATCAAATAAACATTCAGTATAAGTACTGAGTAGATGATGCCTTAATATTACTTTATACACAATAAAAGCTATATTTTAATCGCATACCTATTCCTTATACAAATGCAAAGATACACACAACTCTGCTGCATGCACACTTACATACACACTATAACCACATCTTGCAGTTCCTGATCAGAAACTGAAGCAAGCTGCATGAGCTAAACAGCTGAAAGAACTTACACACAAGTAACTTTCAGGGCATGTGATGTCACATGACCTGAAAGGTCCTTTAATTAATCCAGTGGAAGGTCCTTCAGCTGGTCAGATTATGCAGCCTAACAAGATATTTTCTTGTTAAAAAATGAGTCCTATAAAAAGATTTGTTTAATTTATTTTACTTACTTATATTAGCGCAATTAATTCTACCGAGCTTTACATATATTAATCATCATCTCTGTCTCATTGGACCCACAATCTATATTCCCCATCTGTAGGGTCTTTAGAGTGTGGGAGGAAACCCACGCAATCACGGGGAGGACAAACTCCTTGCAGATGCTGTCCTTGGTGGGATTTGAACCCAGGACCTGATACTTCATTGAGCCTCCGTGCTCAATGAAGCTAGCCCAGAGATCAGTGGTATGGCTGTAAGAACAGCTGAGCCCCAGCTACTATTATCAGGGAAGCTACAGCAAATGACCAAAAAACCTTGGTCTCACTTGCCAAATGTAGCAAGCCAACAGCCTGTCTAGCATTACAGTACCTCTGGATGCCTTTTTCCCCCATCATTAACCCATTGTAACTGGGCAATTTTTAGTTTTTTGTTTTTTTTTTTAATTCTACCCTTCTTCCAAATGTCATTATTTCAGTCAGACATACAAGGACTTGTTTTCTTGCAGGACGAGTTATAGTTTTAAATGACCCTGTTCATTTTACCATATAATGTACTGAAAAATGGGGAAAAATTCCAAGAGGGAGGAAATGATGAAAATAATATAATTCAACTATTTTTTTTTTTATTTACATGGCATTCAATGTCTGGTAAGAAAAGTAATCTGTTATGATTCTCTAAGTCAGTGTGATTATGGAGATACCAAAATTACATTTTCTTATTTTTATTCCAATTCCCCCAAAAATGTGAATGCTTGGGGAAAAAAAACCAAAACATTTTGCCACGATCTGAGACATATACTTCATTACATCTGAGTTTATATTTTCCTGTACACTGAGTAATGTAAGAGCTTGTTATTTGTGTGGCAAGCGGTTTTATGGATACCCATTTAGTGAATTTTAATTGCTTTTTATGTTTGTTTTTTTATTTTAAGGTGTGGTGACTGAAAAATGACAATGCTGGAGTTTCAATTTTTTTTTTTTTTTATATTTACAGCGCTTATTGTGATGTTTGGTAAATTTGATACCTATACAGAGATAGGATTTTTACACACGTGGTGATACCAATTAATTTATTTTTCTTTAACTGGAGAAAAATGGCTATTGAAAGTCTTACTACTTTTAACTATATTTTTTCCATCAAAATGCCAATGCTAAAGATTGACAGTTGAACCTAACTGGTAAAAAACGCAAAAAAAAAAACGCACCGATTTCAATAATCTACAGTAGCTGCTATTAGAAACACATTCTGGCTGTACAACACAGCTGGTATCTACCGCATGTGGAGCAGGCTAAGCTCCTGAGCTCCCTCCATGAATATCAGTATGGATGTAATGGTACTTCTATTTGCAGTAAAGGGTTAAATCTGTTTTGATTGTGCTCTTGCATCTAAAAAGGATGAATTAGAACTTGTCTAAGTAGTGATGCAAACATGTACAGCAGACCACTGATGCCAAGGAGCTGCTTTGGCCATCATCTCAATGTGCAGCACATCAAAGCTGCAGGGAAAACAAGGAACCAATTGGGACCAATTTATCATTAGGCAAGTTTTTTTTCCTCCCATTTTCTTTACTGCTTTTCTTCTTGTTTTCCTCCTTCCTCATATCAAGAATAATGCCTTTACTTTCACAAAAAAATAGATAATAAAACACATACTTATCAGTTTGCCAGCAATATCTTTGTTTGGTCGGGACTCCTTAGGGTGTTTGTATAGGTACATAACAGCTCTGCCAATGCCACTGTGTTTTAGCGTCTCCTGACTCACACTAGGCAACTGGAGATGGAGAAGAAATAATGTCACAAATACTGCACATTATACCAGAAAGGCTTAAAGGGGTTGTCCCTCGAACAAAGTTCATTTTAATCAATAGATCTGGGAAATGAATAATAATAATTTCCACAATTGGATGTGTTTAATAAAAACCTGTTTCTGTGCTGAGATAATCTTATAAATGTGCCCCTGCTGTGTACTGTGTAATGGCTGTGTCTGACCGTGCAGGAAGATGGTTTGATCATACCACAGTTCCTGGGCAGGGGAGGAAGCAAGAGAGGGTACAAACAAGATAGCAAGGGATACTCGAATAGCTCTGACCAAATCCAGCTTGTGCAGTGTGAAGATGCTGGTTTTCTTGCCCTAACCATGGTCTGGATGACCTTGTGAGAAAAACCAGCCTCCTTCAGGACTGCGGCCTAAACGGCCATGCTGTTAAACTCAAGAGACTGAGAACTCGGGTGGAAGAGGGGGCCTTGTGAGAGAAGATCTGGACGGTCTGGAAGCCTCCAGGGGACGTCCATGAGCACGTTCACCAACTCCGCACACCAGACCATACCCAACGCAGAATCTTTGCCACCTCTGTCATCACCTGCTTGCTGCAAGTCCCGCCTTGGTGGTTTATGTAAGCCACGGTCGTGACATTGTCCGACTGAACGCGGACTGGCTTGCCTGCGAGGAGGGCAAGAAGGATTGCCCTGATCTCCAAGAGACTGATGGGGAGGAGGGCTTCCTGAACGTTCCAGCGACCCTGCGCTGTGTGATGAAGGAACACCGCCCCCCTTACCGAGGAGACTGGCGTCGGCGGTGATAACCTGCCACTGGAGAGGGAGAAAGGACCTCCCACGCAGGACTGAGGCGGACAGCATCCACCAAGTGAGGGACTGCTTCACCTTGAGAGGTAGAAGTACCGGTCGGTCCAGGGAGACGGTCTTCTTGTCCCAGGTAGACAGGAGGGCCAACTGGAGAGAGTGGGTGTGGAACTGGGCATAAGGAACGGCTTCCATGGAGGTGATCATCTTCCCCAGGACTCTCATGTAGAACCGAAGGGGGAGAGGGACTGGGCGCTTTAGGGATGTGATTCCCTGGCAGAGGGATGAGAGAACTTGTCCTTTGGAAGGAAAACTCGAGATCGGATCATGTCGAACTCCATGCCCAGGAATACCAGACGCTGAATTTGGATCAGGGAAGATTTCTCTTTGTTGATTATCCAGCTGAGACGGACCAGAGTGACCTGGAGGCTCTGATTGCAGTCTCTGTGAGATGGCCCCTTGATCAGGGGATCATCCAGATAAGGGATTATGAGAATCCCCTTGGAGTGAAGGATGGCCATGACTGCTCCTTTGTGAAGACCCTGGGGGCGGTCGCCAGGCTGAACGGAAGAGCCGTGAACTAATAATGCTCTTCCTGGATCGCGAACCGAAAGAAAGGCTGATGCTGCACACAAGCAGGAATGTGAAGATAAGCATCCTGAATGTTTACAGAGCAAAGAAACTCCCCCGGTTCCATGGAGGCAATCACCGAGCATAAGTACTCCATCCTGAAGTGGTGGATCCGAACATGGCGATTCAACTGATTGAGGTCCAGGATTGGGCGGAGTGAACCGTCTTTTTTTGGGACTACGAAAAGGTTGGAGAACCCTGCAAACCGTTCGTTCCAAGGAACGGCTACGATTACTCCTGTGTTTACAAGGGAAGAGATGACCTGGAGAACGGTAGGGGTGACCCGTCATTTAGAGGAGAACCTGTGATTGTGGGATCCCGAGGGCTTTGAGGAGAGGCCATTAGGCCTCCAGTGAGGGGCTGGCTTGAAGGATGGTTTCCCCCTCTCCCCTGGTGCGGAAGAACGGTCCTGCTGGGAGCAGACACCTGAAGAGGAGAAAGGTCGAAAGGAGCGGAAAAAGGTAAAGGTCCCTTTCTATTGAAGGGATGTTTTGGCCTTGACTGGGGAAGAGAGGTGCTCTTCCCTCCGGTAGCGTCCGAAATTATCTGGTCCAGCTTTGACCCAAAGAGCCTAGAGCCCTGGAAGGGTAGGCTGGTAAGTGATTTTTTAGAGGCTGGGTCTGCACGTTCCACACCACCAACCAAAAGCATGCGGCGAATGGCGATGATATTGCTGCTTGCTCTGGCAGAGCAGGCGGCCGCATCCAAGGAGGCATTCAGAAGATATTTACCCGCGTGAGCAATCTGGTCCGCTAAACCTGCTAGCTCTTCTGTAGGAGCTGGCGCTACGATGCCCTGGCGTAGTATTTTAGCTCAGGCAGAGATGGATTTTGCCACCCAAATGGAGGTGAAACTGGGGCGGAGGGAAGCACCAGTCGCCTCAAAGGCCGATTTGGTCAAAGACTCAACCTGCCTGTCCGTAGCATCCTTGAGAGACGCCACATCATGTATGGACAGGACTGTTTTAGAGGACAAGCGGGAAACAGGCGGATCCACCTTAGGGAATTCTGACCATTTGTTGACAAGATCTGGACTAAATGGGTATAGAATGTCCAGTTGTTTCCTTCCCGGAAAACGTTTTCCGGGATGTTCCCAATGTCTGGACGTAGTAGCCTCAAACTCCTTGTGATTGGGAAAAATCCTGGAGGGACGTTTAACCCGTTTGAATGAAACGGAGTCGTCCTGAACAGGCGCCTCTTCCTCTTTTAGTTCGCAGGATTGAATAATAGCCAAGATAAGGCTATCTACCATGTCCTGCGTCCTGGAAGCCTGGTCTGCATCAGAGTCAGACTTTGACTGAGAGACCGCATCCGACCCAATGTCCACCTTAGAGGAGGGGGAATGGGGAGAGAGGGGCATCCTAGACGCTGCTGAGGGCCCCAGTGAACTGGATGAGGAGCTAGACAGAGTCCGCTTCCTAGATCTTTTGCCCGATCTGTCCCTGTGAAGGTCGCGGTCAGGTGCATGCGAATCACAGTGGGAGGCGTTCGGAGCACTGGTGGCGGCAGATAGCTGTGGAACACGTTCCAGGACCTGGACCAGGGACTGGGATACTTTGTCAGGTCAGAGACAGACAGACAGACATAGCAACATCCCACTCCGGATTATGGCAATGATAAAGGTCTAGCCGAAACGCGTCTTGCCGTGCGCTTTACAGCAGTAATTTTTCCTATCTCTGCCTATATCAATATGCTGCTATGGATAAATATTTTTAATCTACGTTTGAAATAAAGAAAAAGATGGATTTTTGGTTCTTACCGTAAAATCTCTTTCTTGGAGCCTTCATTGGGGGACACAGATTACCATGGGTGTATGCTGCTGCTGCTAGGAGGCTGACACTATGCAAAAAACAAGAAAATTGACTCCTCCCCGGCAGTATACACCCACCGACAGATACCAAGTACCTCAGTTGGTGAGAAAGCAGTAGGAGAAGCCACGGGACTATAAACATACAGTGGGGAAAAAAAGTATTTAGTCAGTCAGCAATAGTGCAAGTTCCACCACTTAAAAAGATGAGAGGCGTCTGTAATTTACATCATACGTAGACCTCAACTATGGGAGACAAACTGAGAAAAAAAAATCCAGAAAATCACATTGTCTGTTTTTTTTTCATTTTATTTCCATATTATGGTGGAAAATAAGTATTTGGTCAGAAACAAAATTTCATCTCAATACTTTGTGATATATCCTTTGTTGGCAATGACAGAGGTCAAACGTTTTCTGTAAGTCTTCACAAGGTTGCCACACACTGTTGTTGGTATGTTGGCCCATTCCTCCATGCAGATCTCCTCTAGAGCAGTGATGTTTTTGGCTTTTCGCTTGGCAACACAGACTTTCAACTCCCTCCAAAGGTTTTCTATAGGGTTGAGATCTGGAGACTGGCTAGGCCACTCCAGGACCTTGAAATGTTTCTTACGAAGCCACTCCGTTGCCCTGGCGGTGTGCTTTGGATCATTGTCATGTTGAAAGACCCAGCCACGTTTCATCTTCAATGCCCTTGCTGATGGAAGGAGGTTTGCCCTCAAAATCTCACGATACATGGCCCCATTCATTCTTTCATGTACCCGGATCAGTCGTCCTGGCCCCTTTGCAGAGAAACAGCCCCAAAGCATGATGTTTCCACCATCATGCTTTACAGTAGGTATGGTGTTTGATGGATGCAACTCAGTATTCTTTTTCCTCCAAACACGACAAGTTGTGTTTCTACCAAACAGTTCCAGTTTGGTTTCATCAGACCATAGGACATTCTCCCAAAACTCCTCTGGATCATCCAAATGCTCTCTAGCAAACTTCAGACGGGCCCGGACATGTACAGGCTTAAGCAGTGGGACACGTCTGGCACTGCAGGATCTGAGTCCATGGTGGCGTAGTGTGTTACTTATGGTAGGCCTTGTTACATTGGTCCCAGCTCTCTGCAGTTCATTCACTAGGTCCCCCCACGTGGTTCTGGGATTTTTGCTCACCGTTCTTGTGATCATTCTGACCCCACGGGGTGGGATTTTGCGTGGAGCACCAGATCGAGGGAGATTATCAGTAGTCTTGTATGTCTTCCATTTTCTAATTATTGCTCCCACAGTTGATTTCTTCACTCCAAGCTGGTTGGCTATTGCAGATTCAGTCTTCCCAGCCTGGTGCAGGGCTACAATTTTGTTTCTGGTGTCCTTTGACAGCTCTTTGGTCTTCACCATAGTGGAGATTGGAGTCAGACTGTTTGAGGGTGTGCACAGGTGTCTTTTTATACAGATAACAAGTTTAAACAGGTGCCATTACTACAGGTAATGAGTGGAGGAAAGAGGAGACTCTTAAAGAAGTTGTTACAGGTCTGTGAGAGCCAGAAATCTTGATTGCTTGTTTCTGACCAAATACTTATTTTCCACCATAATATGCAAATAAAATGAAAAAAAAAAAAGACAATGTGATTTTCTGGATTTTTTTTTCTCAATTTGTCTCCCATAGTTGAGGTCTACCTATGATGTAAATTACAGACGCCTCTCATCTTTTTAAGTGGTGGAACTTGCACTATTGCTGACTGACTAAATACTTTTTTTCCCCACTGTATGTACCAACCCAACAAGGGGCTCAAGGACCCAACACGGTACAACTTAAAACAGGGAGGGTGCTGTGTCCCCCAATGAAGGCTCCAAGAAAGAGATTTTACGGTAAGAACCAAAAATCCATCTTTCTTTAGCGCCTTATTGGGGGACACAGATTACCATGGGACGTTCCAAAGCAGTCCCAAGGGCGGGAACAGCAATAAGGAACGAAAGAACAGGAAGGGCTTAGGTCGGCCGATGCGCCACGCCGCCTGCAGGACCTTCCTACCAACGACTGCATCAGACGAAGCCTGGGTATGAACCCTGTAGAACCTCACAAACGTATGCAAAGACGACCAGGTCGCGGCCCTGCAAATTTGCAGAGCCGAAGCCTGGTGTCGAACGGCCCACGAGGCTGCCACTGCCCGGGTGGAGTGAGCTCTCACTCCCGGAGGCGGCCATTTTTCCTGAAGACGGTATGCTTCCAGAATAGTAGAACGAATCCAGCGAGCGATCGTGGATTTGGATGCCGGAAGCCCTTTCCGGTGACCAGAGATGACCAGCAATGAATCGGATTGACGAAACGAAGCAGTCCTAGCGAGATAAACACGCAAGGCTCTAACAACGTCCAGTTTGTGGAGTGACTTCTCAAGAGGGTGAGAAGGAGCAGGACAAAATGATGGAAGAACGATATCCTCGATGTGGAAGGAGGATACCACCTTTGGGAGAAAAGAAGGAACGGGCCTGAGGACGACTTTATCCTGGTGGAGTACCAGATAAGGAGAACAACATGACAGGGCCGCTAATTCAGAAACTCTTCTGATGGATGTTATGGCAATCAGAAAGGTTACCTTCCATGACAGAAAAGACAAAGAAATGTCCTGGATGGGCTCAAACGGCGCTTTTTGGAGAGCGCTAAGAACGAGATTGAGATCCCACGGTTCTATCGGTGAATGATGAGGAGGGGCCACATGAGCGACTCCTTGGAGGAATGTCTTAACCTGCGGTAAAGAAGCGAGCTCCCTTTGAAAAAGGATAGACAAAGCGGAAACCTGGCCCTTGAGGGTACTGAGAGACAGACTCGAATCTAAGCCAGACTGGAGAAACCCAGTATGGACGGAATGGAAAAGGACATTGGAAAGACTTTATCGTCGCACCAACGGAAAAAGGCCTTCCAATGCCTATGGTAGATACGGGAAGAGGCTGGTTTCCTGGCTTTGATCATCATCTGAATCACCTGGTTGGAAAAACCTGAATCTCTTAAGATTGCGGCCTCAACGGCCATGCCGTTAAATTCAGAGACCGAGAATTCTCGTGGTAAAGGGGGCCTTGCGAGAGAAGATCCGGACGGTCTGGAAGACTCCAGGGGACGTCCACGAGCATGTTCACCAGTTCCGCATACCAAGGCCTTCTTGGCCAGTCTGGAGCCACAAGAATCACTGGCACGCCTTCCGATTTTATCTTCTTGACCACTCTTGGGATCAAGGCAAGAGGTGGAAACAGATAAGGGAGTTGGAACTGGGACCACGGAATTACTAGGGCGTCGCAAGCGACGGCTAGAGGGTCCCTGGACCTGGCTATGAAACGCGGAACCTTGTGGTTCATCCGAGATGCCATGAGGTCGACATCCGGATAACCCCAGCGCTGGCATATCTGATCGAAGACTGTGGAATGGAGAGACCAATCGCCTGACGCTAGGCCTTGACGACTCAGAAAGTCGGCTGCCCAGTTTTCCACCCCTGGAATGTGAACAGCGAAGATTGCTGGAACGTACCGTTCTGCCCAGCGCAGTATCTTGGCCACTTCTGACATCACTTGGTTGCTGCGCGTGCCGCCATGATGGTTTATGTACGCCACAGCCATGGCGTTGTCCGACTGAATGCGGACCGGCTTGCCGACGAGAAGAGGTTGCCAGCGAAGAAGGGCCAGGAAGATTGCTCTGATTTCGAGAAGATTGATAGGGAGCAGAGCTTCCTGTGGATTCCAGCGTCCTTGGGCCGTTCTCTGATGGAAAAACGCTCCCCAACCTAGAAGGCTGGCATCGGTGGTAATGACTTGCCACTGGTGCGGGAGGAAGGACCTCCCCCTGGAGGACTGACGTAGGCATTGCCCACCAAGTCAGGGAATGCCTCACTCTGAGAGGGAGGAGAATGGGGCGGTCTAAGGACAACGTCGTCTTGTCCCAAGCTGAGAGGAGGGACAGCTGAAGGGGGGAGAAGATGAAACTGTGCAAAAGGCACTGCCTCCATGGAAGCCACCATCTTCCCCAGAACCTTCATGCAGAGCCGAAGGGCAATGGGCTTCGGCCTTTGAGGGCTCAAATTTCTTTGGACAGAGAAGCAAATTTTTCCCTCGGAAGCAACACCCGGGCCAGATTCGTGTCGAATTCCATGCCTAGGAAGGTCAGACGCTGAGTGGGTCTGAGAATGGACTTTTCCTTGTTGACTAACCAGCCGAGACGGCCGAGGGTATCCAGGGTTATGTGAAGACTCAGGAGACCGTCTTGACGGGACGAGCCTTTGATCAAGAGATCGTCCAGATAAGGGATGATGAGAATCCCCCTGGATCGAAGGATGGCCATGACCGTCGCCATCACCTTCGTCAAAACACGGGGAGTAGAGGCTAGGCCGAAGGGAAGAGCCGTGAATTGAAAGTGATTTTCCTGAATCACAAACCGAAGATATTTCTGATGTTGCAAACAAACAGGGATGTGAAGATAAGCATCCCGTATGTCCACAGAGCAGAGGAATTCTCCGGGTTCCATTGAGGCTATCACTGATCGAAGAGACTCCATTTTGAAGTGGAGAATCTTCACATGGCGATTGAGCAACTTGAGGTCCAGGATTGGTCGAAGGGTCCCGTCTTTTTTCGGGACTACGAAAAGATTTGAGTAGAACCCTGAAAACCGTTCGTCTGAGGGAAAGGGAACAATCACGCCGGCGGAAAGAAGGGAGGAGACGGCTTGAAAGAATCCTGGAATGTGGGACCGCTGTCTTGGAGGTCGAGACAGGAAAAAACGTCTGTTTGGCTGGGAAGCAAATTCGATCTTGTATCCGGATGCGATGATTTCCCTGACCCAAGCATCGTCGACAACAGACAGCCAAGCGTCCGCGGAAAAGGAAAGTCTGCCTCGCACCCTGGAAAAACTTCCAGGTGGGGGTGAGGCAGGAAAGGGCCTAAACGGCCGGAAACCCTTTCTGTTAAAAAAGCGTTTTGGCCAAGACTGAGGCAGAGAAGTGCTCTTACCACTAGTGGCATCCAAAATTATTTGATCTAGCTTGGCTCCAAAGAGCCGAGAACCATGGAAAGGCAGATTGGTAAGCGACTTTTTAGAGGTGGTATCTGCATTCCATGACTTTAGCCAAAGGACTCGGCGTACGGCTACTATGTTGCTGTTAGCCCTTGCTACGCACCCAGCCGCATCCAAGGAGGCGGCTAAGAGGTATTTACCCGCATGATTAATTTGATCTGCTAGATCTGCCAGCTCGTCCTGGAGAGCTGCCGCTAAGATGCCTCTGCGAAGTTTTTGCCCAAGCTGAAATGACTTTTGCCACCCAGGAGGAAGCGAAAATAGGACAGAGGTGCCGGATGCCTCAAAAATAGACTTAGCCAGAGATTCTATCTGCTTGTCTGTTGGATCCTTAAGCGATGCCCCGTCCAGAAGGGATAGAACCATCTTAGAGGCTATACAAGAGACGGGAGGATCCACCTCGGGGGCTTTGGTCCATTTTGTGAGCAGATCTACCTCAAAGGGATACAGGACATCTAAGTACCTGCGGCCTGAAAAGCGTTGTTCAGGGTGCTCCCAATGTTTGGTTAGAGTAGTATCGAACTCCTTGTGGTTTGGAAAGGTTCGGGATGGAGGCCTCGCTCGTTTAAATGGAACAGAACATTCCTGAGGAGGTGGTTTGTCCTGCTTAATTTCCAAGGTTTGGAAGATGGCAGAAAGAAGACTATCGACCATATTCCGCTTTTTAGATATGTTATCTGCTTCTAAACTAGATCCCGATTGGGGATCGACGTCAGACCTAGGGTCGTCCTCTGAAGACGGAGAAGGACCCCTGGGAGAAGCCGACGGGCCTAGCGAACTGGAAGACGAGCCAGACAGAACATGCTTCCTAGAAATCCTACTCGGCCTGTCCCTCTGAAGGTCGCGGTCAGGTGCGGACGACCCACCCTGAGAGGTGGTCGGTGCACAGGTGGCTGTAGATAACTGAGGCAAACGTTCTAAGACTTGGACCAGGGACTGAGAGACTTTAGTCAGATCGGAGACCGACTGCGACATTGCAACGGCCCACTCTGGGAGGTGGGAAGTACCCTCATCCCGGGAATCGGTGTGGTCCTGAGAGGCCGACATAACCGAAGGACTGCAGGACGGACAGAAAGGTGACGACTGACCTGAAGCCCACTTCCTTTTACAGCGTGCACAGGCGTAATGGGTAATGGTGGGCTTGACAGACAGAGCCGTTGCAGGGTTGAGCATAGGAAAGATACACCTTATGGCTGCACTACACTCTACACTGGGAGACGTTTATTAGCATCCTGAATAGGACCTGTGCACAATATATACCGTATGGGAATAAACATGCGAGAAATAGGAGGAAACCACTATGGCTAAATAGAGCTGTAAGGGGCGCAATAAGAGATAAAAATAAAGCGTTTAGAGAATTAAAGCAAGTAGGTAGTGATGAGGCATTAAATAAATACAGAAGATTAAATAAATTCTGTAAAAAGCAAATCAAGACAGCAAAGATTGAGACAGAGAGACTCATTGCCAGAGAAAAGGAGATTTTTGTGTACTCACCGTAAAATCTCTTTCTCTTAGCCTTTAATTGGGGGACACAGAACCTTGGGTGTTATGCTGCTGTCCACTAGGAGGCGACACTATGCATAATCTGAAAAAGATTAACTTTGGCTCCTCCTCTGCAGTATACACCCCTGGACGGCGTCAGCCTTCTCCAGTTTTGTGCCAAAGCATAAGGAGGAACGTAACCAAATAACATAACCATGCCTGTAAGAAGGCTACTATGTACGAGCTCAAGAACAATATGAGAACTCAACAGGAAACAACGGCCCGTAAGGGCAAGAGGGTGGGAGCTGTGTCCCCCAATTAAAGGCTAAGAGAAAGAGATTTTACTGTGAGTACACAAAAATCTCCTTTACTCTGTCGCCTAAGGCCTGTTTCACACTTCCGTTTTTTTCAAATCCGTCAAAATCCGTTGTTTTCCGTAAAAAAACGGATCCGCCATTTTTTGCAGGATCCGGTTTTTTTGTCCCATAGACTTCCATTACGGTTACCGCGGATCCGTCAAAAAAACGGATCCGTTTTTTTAAAAACGGATCCGTTGGCATCTGTTTCCGTCAAAAAAACGGAAACGGATCCGTTTGGCGGACACAAAAACGGAAGTGTGAAAGAGGCCTAATTGGGGGACACAGAACCTTGGGACGTCCCAAAGCAGTCCCTGGGTGGGAAGCAGTGGACGAATATTGTGCTGACAGTCCCCTAGACTTGGGGTACTGCCGCCTGCAGAACCAGTCTACCCAGGCTCGCATCCGCTGAGGACTGGGTATGAACACTGTAGTGTTTCGTAAACGTGTGTAGGCTAGTCCAAGTGGCCGCCTTGCATAGTTGTTGTGCCGAAGCCTGATGCCGAATGGCCCAGGAGGCCCCTACTGCCCGTGTAGAGTGTGCCGTGATACCGGCCGGAAGAGGGGAACTGTTAAGTCGGTAGGCCTCATGTATAGTGGACTTGATCCACCTGGCAAGGGTAGCCTTAGAAGCCGGCAACCCCTTGCGACTACCTTCCGGAAGAATGAAGAGGGAATCGGATTTCCGGAAAGGTGCAGTCCTGGACACGTAAATCCGCAATGCTCTGACTAGGTCAAGCGTATGCAGAGCCTTCTCCACTCTATGGACCGGAACCGGGCAAAGGGAAGGCAGTGAAATCTCTTCGTTAAGGTGAAAGTTGGACACAACCTTCGGAAGGAAGGATGGTACCGTGCGGAGAACCACCTTGTCCTGGTGAAAGGCTAGGAAAGGTCGTCTGCAGGAAAGTGCTGACAATTCCGACACTCTGCGTAACGAGGTGATAGCCACTAGAAAAACCACTTTCTGAGACAGAATGGAGAGTGGAACTCCTCTAAGAGGTTCGAAGGGTGGAGCTTGCAATGCTGTCAGGACCAGATTGAGGTCCCACGTATCCATCGGACGTTTGTAGGGAGGAACCAATCGGGAAACTCCCTGGATGAAAGTCCTTACTTGCGGTTTAATAGCAATGCGCTTTTGAAAAAGGACTGAAAGCGCCGACACCTGACTCTTAAGCGAACTTAAGGATAGCTTGGCATCTAGGCCCGATTGAAGAAAACCTAGTACCTTCGGGAGGGAATAAGGGAGTGGGACTTGTCCATGAGATTCGCACCAAGAAAAGAAAGCTCTCCAGGTACGATAATAGAGCTTGGCGGAGGCAGGCTTCCTTGCCCTGATCATAGTTGCAATGACTGCCGGTGAAAAACCTGCCTGGGTTAGAATCCAGGTTTCAAGGGCCATGCCGTCAAATTGAGGGCCCCTGAATTCTGGTGGAAGAACGGACCTTGAGACAGAAGGTCGTGGCGGTCGGGTAGACGCCAGGGGGCGTCTGCCATAAGTTGGACGATGTCGGCGTACCAAGTACGTCTGGGCCAGTCTGGCGCGATGAGGATGGTCGGAAGTATTTCCGTGAAAAAAAGGAAAAAAAAAAACGGAAGAAAAAAGGTGTGCCTCCTTGCGACACTAAGCAAAAACTGGAGAAGGCTGACGCCGTCCAGGGGTGTATACTGCAGAGGAGGAGCCAAAGTTAATCTTTTTCAGATTATGCATAGTGTCGCCTCCTAGATAGCAGCATAACACCCAAGGTTCTGTGTCCCCCAATTAGGCGACAGAGTAAGTAAAAATAATCCCAAAATATTCTTTAACTACATAAATAGTAAGAAGCTAAAAAATGATAGTGTTGGTCCCCTTAAAAATAGTCTGGGTGAAATGGTGGATGTGGATGAGGATGAGGAAAAAGCCAATATGCTAAATGACTTTTTTTCAACAGTATTTACACAAGAAAATCCCATGACGGATAACATGATCAGGGATAAAAATTCTCCATTAAATGTCACCTGCTTAACCCAGCAAGAAGTACGGCGGCGTCTAAAAATCACTAAAATTGACAAATCCCCGGGTCCGGATGGGATACACCCCCGAGTACTGCAGGAATTAAGCACAGTCATAGATAGACCACTATTTTTAATCTTTAAAGATTCCATAATAACAGGGTCTGTACCACAGGACTGGCGTATAGCAAATGTGGTGCCAATATTCAAAAAGGGGACAAAAACTGAACTTGGAAATTATAGGCCAGTAAGTTTAACCTCAACTGTGGGTAAAATCCTGGAGGGTTTTCTAAGAGATACTATACTGGAGTATCTGGAGAAGAATAACCTTATGACCCAATATCAACATGGATTTACAAGAGACCGTTCCTGTCAGACTAATCTGATAAGCTTTTATGAAGAGGTAAGTTCCGGACTGGACCTAGGGAATGCAGTGGACGTGGTGTACATGAACTTTTCAAAAGCTTTTGATACGGTGCCACACAAAAGGTTGATACATAAAATGAGAACAATGGGGATAGGGGAAAATATGTGTAGGTGGGTTAAGAGCTGGCTCAGGGATAGGAAACAAAGGGTGGTTATTAATGGAGCACACTCGGACTGGGTCACGGTTAGCAGTGGGGTACCACAGGGGTCAGTTTTGGGCCCGCTTCTTTTTAACATATTTATTAATGACCTTGTAGGGGGCATAGAGAGTAGAATTTCAATATTTGCAGATGACACTAAACTCTGCAGGGTAATTAATACAGAGGAGGACAATTTTATATTACAGGAGGATTTATGTAAACTAGAAGCTTGGGCTGATAAATGGCAAATGAGCTTTAATTGGGAAAAATGTAAGGTCATGCACTTGGGTAGAACGAACAAGTTGTATAATTATGTGCTTAATTGTAAAACACTGGGCAAAACAGTCACTGAAAAAGACCTGGGTGTATGGGTGGATGACAAACTCACATTTAGTGGCCAGAGTCAAGCAGCTGCTGCAAAGGCAAATAAAATAATGGGATGCATTAAAAGAGGCATAGATGCTCATGAGGAGAACATAATTTTACCTCTATATAAGTCACTAGTGCGACCACACTTAGAATACTGTGTACAGTTCTGGTCTCCAGTGTATAAGAAAGACATAGCTGAACTGGAGCGGGTGCAGAGAAGAGCGACCAAGGTTATTAGGGAACTAGGGGGTCTGCAATACCAAGACAGGTTATTACACTTGGGGTTATTTAGTTTGGAGAATCGAAGGCTTAGGGGTGATCTTATTACAATGTATAAATATATGTGGGGACAATACAAAGACCTTTCTAATGATCTTTTTACTCTTAGACCTGTGACGGGGACAAGGGGGCATCCTCTACGTCTGGAGGAAAGAAGGTTTAAGCATACTCACAGACGCGGATTCTTTACTGTAAGAGCAGTGAGACTATGGAACTCTCTGCCATATGATGTTGTAATGAGTGATTCACTACTAAAATTTAAGAAGGGACTGGATGCCTTTCTTGAAAAGTATAATATTACAGGGTATATACACTAGTCTCCTTAATATTGCGTTGATCCAGGGAGCTAGTCTGATTGCCGTATGTGGAGTCGGGAAGGAATTTTTTTCCCCAATGTGAAGCTTACTGTTGCCACATGGGTTTTTTTTGCCTTCCTCTGGATCAACATGTTAGGGCAAGTTAGGATAGGATATGGGTTGAACTAGATGGACTTAAAGTCTCCCTTCAACCTTAATAACTATGTTACTATGTTACACCGAAAAGTACTGCAGAGGGGAGCGAATTTGCCATTAAGCGCCGAGCCTACCGAGAATCTGACGAGCAGCCGGACCCTGACGTGTCCCCCAAGCAGCGCAGGAAGCAGAGAAAATTGCAGGAGGAAACTGGCTGTGAGCCTGGAGGGCGGGATTTGGCGCCCGGAGGAGATTGGGCAATAGCAGAGGGGGGGGTGCGGTAAAAAGGGAGAGTGACATCCCCTAAAAAGAAAGACAAGATGTGATAGGGATGGAAAGGGCGCGAGAAACCGCGCGCGCAGAAGAAAGCGCTCCCAGAGTAACAGGGAGCGCGCTCAGAGCAGGGAAAAAGAAAGCGCAGCTGAAAGTGAAAGCGGTCTCCCCGCCCGAGCTTCTACACTGACACCCGCGGCGCCACTAATTAAGGTGAGCCTGCGCTACCCTGCTATGTAAGAAAGAGCCCCCTGAGCCCAGGAAGACCCCCGCGTTATGTGCCTCTGTATTAAAAGGGAGAGCGACTGATATGAGAGACGCGCGGCTAGTAGAGGCGGGAGATTCAAATGCAGACTGATCTCTCTTGCTTCCTGAGACATGCGGGGCTAAGGGATCGTTCAGGATCTTACCTGACGTCCCTGAAGAGGAGGGCCACAGGGGCATGAATAGAGAACAGGCCGCTGGGAGAGGTCCTCTTACCCGTGTCACGTAGAAGACGGCGTCCTTTTGTTGGGAGCGATGGCGACCACCGTCTTCCTCTCAGCCCTGTCCTGGGATAGGGATGAGGCGTTGTTTTGGCAAGGACCGGCCACCTGTCATCCGCCCATAGCACCGAATGGTGATATGGAAAAAGTCCTGCCTGCGGTACTGAGAGTTGCGATGTGGGCGACACCACACTGCTCGCTCAGCCGCATGATATGGGAAAGCAGGGTGAACATTTACCCCGTTTCCCGGTGAAGAATCTGGAAAATAAATGGGAAAAGATTAATACACACACACAAAACCTAAAAGAAAATGGTTAGATGCGGATCTGGGGAGATCCCGGTCCGCCTCCTACAGACACTAAGCACAAACTGAGGTACTTGGTATCTGTCGGTGGGTGTATACTGCCGGGGAGGAGTCAATTTTCTTGTTTTTTGCATAGTGTCAGCCTCCTAGCAGCAGCAGCATACACCCATGGTAATCTGTGTCCCCCAATAAGGCGATAAAGAAAGATTTTTTATGTACTTCAAACTTGGCTCGCTGGATTTATCTCCTTTTCACTCCGGAGGTAAGGGTGTGCTCCTATCCCGGGCGTTAGAGTGCTTGTGTGGGGCAGACATGGTGGCAGGACTGCAGGACGGACAGAAGGGAGACGGCTGACCTGAAGGCCACTTTCTCTTACAGCGGGTGCAAGCGTAATGAATCACCGTAGGTTTAGGACAAGGAGCCTTTGCAGGGTTGGGCATAAGTAGATGCTATAAAGTGAAGGCGACACTGCAGAGGAGTGCTATACAATAGTACAGCGGCCAGAGAGTGGGAGAGGGCAGAACCTACCAGATACCAGCGATAAAGCAGCCGCAGAGCGCAGGTTAGCCGTGTCCCCCAGTGAGGTGAAGATGGAAGTTCTCTGAAGATGCTGTGGAAGCACGGGGTCCAAGATGGATGATGGCCACGCAACGAGCTGATGCAAGCGGCTGGCGGGGCTAAGGTGCAGAGCAGCCAAGGGCTGATTGACTGTCCATAGAGGGGGGCGTGGCCAGGTAGGGGGACTGCCGGCTGGTACAAAGTGAAAGCGCCCCTGTAATTGGATGGGCAGCCGGGAGGGAAAAAGAAAGCTGTTAGCTGATAGCCTGGCACGCCAGAGGGGGCATGTCCAGAACGGAGAATGGCTGGAGTGCAGGCGCCTATACTAAGCACACAGCGGGGGGTGTGACCAGCAGCTGAAAATGAAAGTTGCGGGCTGACATGCCCTTGGGGGTGTGTCCAGTACAGAGAACAGCCGGAGAGCAGGAAAAAGGCTTGTAAAATGTCGACTGGGGAATGCGCGCTCAGAGAAAAAGGGCGAGAATTTCCAATGTGAGGCAAAAGCGGTGAGTCCTATGGGGAATCCTGGAACTGAGGTGGCTGGGGCTGTACGGGGGAAGAGACTTGCCTAGGGGGTGAGCCATCAGTTGCTGTAGGGGGATGGAGGGGACATACATACCTGCCATGTGTCTCCAGCTCCTCTTCAGAGATGAGGATCGCATCAGGAGCCCTCGTGAGAGAGAGGGTCGCTGGAAACAAAGATCCTCCTTCCCACACCGTCTCAAGACGGTGCAGAAGACTGCACCAACCCCCTGCTAGAAGGGGGGAGGCCATTGCTGGTGACCTCCGTCTTCCTCTCAGTCCTCTCCGAGGAGAGGGGTGAGGTGGGGAAGAGGCAAGGACTGGCCACAGAGAGTCACCCTGAAAACACCCATAAGGGCGACAGGGGACAAAGTCCTGCCTGCGGGTCCGAGTGGGCGATGGGGGCGACACCACACTGCTCTCTCGGTCGCACAAGTGTGGGAGAACAGGGTGAGAAATTACACCCTGTTACCCTAAATGATGAACCTGAAAAACAATGGGGAAAAGATTAAAAAATACACACAAGGAACCTGTAAAAGAAAAAATGCGGATCTGGTTGTTAGATCCAGGTCTGCCTCCTACAGACACTAAGCTTAAAGTGAGTTGCCTTGTGCCTGTCGGTAGGTGTATACTGCTGAGGAGGAGCTATTTTTTTCCTTTTTTGCCTAGTGTCAGCCTCCTAGTGACAGCAGCATACACTCATGGTACCCCAATGAAGCGATAAAGGAAAAATGGTTTACTTCAAATAAAAAAAAAAAATCAGCCTCATCCTCTTTTGTTTCCTCCCCTGCCCAGGAGCTGTGGTATGATCAGACCAAGTCCCTGTACGGTCAGACACAGTCATTACACAGTACACAGCAGGGGCACATGTATAAGTTCTCAGTACAGAAACTTTTTTTTTAAACTCATCCAATTGTGGACCTTATTATTCTAAACTTTAAAATTAAGTTTGTGAAAAAAAACCCATTTAATAATGAGCAGAAAAATAAAGTCCTAGCAGGAAAGCCTTTGATGTGCTGGGGAATTCTCACCTCTTGAAGTATCTTAAGCAGTTCCTCTCGAATCTTTAAAGCCGGCAAGCTGCGGTCAGGAAGAGGGGAAAGCCATTCTTTTATGGCAGACATCACTCCACTGTCAATAAATGTCTCTTTTAAATCTTGCCTATTATAAAAGGACACAAAGGAAATATTTTAAAGCTTTCCTTTCTTAATTGTCTCAACACTATTTCATACACACTAGAGCATGAAAATCTAATTTATTCTTCTAGTGAGAGAAAGCAAATCTACAGAACTGCAAAGCAGAAATCTTGCTTACATTGAAAAGAGTTACTGTCATTTTATTTATTTTTTTTTCATAATAGCCACATGAAAATAAGCAACTTTTTAATATATCGTAAACAAATCTGCTACTTTCTCCTCCTGAACTGATCATTCACTCAAAATTCTCGATTCATTGGCATAAAAATTTCTTGATCAAATACAGATTTTTCGATTGCACATAAATGACAGTTGGTGCTCATAAAATTCTATGGAGAATTTGCAGCAGAATGTCTGCCGGTCTCATGCTCCTCTTTCTTTCCATAGAAATTTAGTAATGGCAAAAGCAGCCTTCACGGAATAAAGATTTTACATATGAACCAAGGGTGAAAGATTAATCCAGGTGGAGAAAAATAAAAAAGTTAATTTCGCTGACGAAAACAATCAACTCCTAATGTGACACGTGTACAATTTATGACATAAAAACGATCCTTACTCTTTAAAGTAAAAAGCTAAAATGAGGCAGAGTATATTTTTCCATGTGCACTAAAGAACTTTTATGTATTTGTTGTGGTAAACCTGAATTAACACCAGAATACATTTTGAACATTAACAGAAGTGCCTTATAATAATTTCTTGCAGTGTTCCCGAGATTCACATCAGTACACAGACTGCTGGAAAAGTTCCCAGACAATACCTGTATAATATATAGTCCTTACTTTTTTAGATGCATCACTACAGTGGGAAGCAGTGTCAATTTCTTCAGTGCTGGCTTCTTACTGGAGTTGAGATTTCTATCTTCCTGCAAAGAGAAAAAAAATATTTTCTTTCCAAAAACATAGCAGTACTGAAAGCTTTCTGGTATTTGTATGGGGTTGTCAACTTTTGGGGACTTTTTTCTTTCTTAAATGCATGTAATTTTGGCTAAAAGTCAGTTTTTGTAATTGAGTTACATTCAAAAGTTTGCACAGTTTGTCTTCGCCAGGATATGTCAGAGAACTCGATCCAATGGTACAAACGCAGAGTTTGTAACTGTCTACTTTCAAGCGGCGCTCAGCTGATGTATCACCCAAGACCACATCAAAGCCTGTGGAAGCAAAACTGTGCAAAATGATTAATGAACTTATAATAAAAACTTTTTCTTTTTCCTCAACTACATGCATTTAAGGAAAAATACATGTCACCAGAGGTGAACTGCTAAATCAAAAATTTTTCATTTTTTTCTCTAACAGCAGGTTCCCTTGTAATGCACTTCAGGCTTTGATGCAAAAGGTTGCAAAAAAAAAAAAAAAAAAAAAAAAGACTTGCAGCAACGTGGGATGCAAGATTCCAGCCCCAGGGTGGCCACTAACAGATTAATGTTGGCCGAATTCAGCGGGACCAGCTGACTGTTTAATGTGTATAGGGATATTCTCACATCACCTTGAGGAAAATAAGGATCATGCTTCTTGGTTTTGAACATGCGGATTATTTTGCTTTGAGGAAAAACAGATTTTACGGTAAGCAACCCAAAAATCCTGTTTCTCGGAGCCTTCATTGGGGGACACAGAGACCATGGGTGTATGCTGCTGCCACTAGGAGGCTGACACTATGCACAAAAAAAGGTTAGCTCCTCCTCCGCAGTGTACACCCCACCGACCGGCAGGGAATTCCTCAGTTAGTGAGAAAGCAGAAGTGACAGAATAGATTGAAAACAGAACAAAAAAACTCAACTGTAACCAATCAACCAAAGTAAGAACAGGAGCTGTAGAACATGGGAGGGTGCTATGTCCCCCAATGAAGGCTCCGAGAAACCGATTTTACGGTAAGCAATCCAAAAATCCTGTTTTCTTGTTCGCCTTATTGGGGGACACAGAGACCATGGGACGTCCCAAAACAGTCCCTGGGGTGGGAAACAAACTTCCATCAGGCCAGAGAACTCACCACCTCAGCCTGCAGAATCCTTCTACCTAGTCTGGCGTCCGCCGAAGCGTAGGTGTGGACTTTGCAGAATTTCACAAACGTGTGAACCGATGACCAGGTTGCAGCTTTGCAAAGCTGCAGCGCGGAAGCTCTGTGGCGTACCGCCCAGGAGGCACCCACTGCCCGGGTAGAGTGCGCGACGATCCCCGGAGGAGCCACTCGATGCTTAACTCGGTAGGCCTCTAAAATTGCCGATCTGATCCAGCGAGCAATAGTGGCCTTTGAAGCTGGGTGACCTTTCCGCGCCCCATCTGGAATGATGAAAAGAGACTGTCTTTCGCAAGGAAGTCGTCCTAGATAGATAGACTCATCGCCCTGACCAGATCCAGCTTGTTCAAGGACCGCTCCCGAGGATGAGTTGGACTCGGACAGAAGGACGGCAGAACAATATCCTCGTTGAGGTGAAAAGAGGACACCACCTTCGGAAGGAAAGAGGGCGGAGGCCGCAGAACTACCTTATCCTGCTGAAGTACCAAAAAAGGAGAGCGGCAAGAAAGAGCCGCCAATTCCGACACGCGCTGGATGGAAGTGATGGCCACCAGAAAAGCTACCTTCCAAGAAAGGAGAGAAAGGGAAACATCCCTGAGGTTCAAAAGGAGGACCTTGCAGAACCTCAAGAAAAAGATTAAGATCCCATGAATCCACGGGCGCTCGGTACGGAGGAGCCGTGTGAGCCACGCCCTGAAGAAAGGTTTTGACCTGAAGGCGGGAGGCCAACGTCTTCTGAAATAAAATGGACAGCGCCGAAACTTGACCCTTCAAAGAACTGAGGGCAAGCCCCGCATCCAGCCCTGCCTGAAGAAACGCCAGAACAGAAGAGAGCGAAAAACACATGGGCGCAATGTCATTGGCCTCACACCAAGTGAAATAGACTTTCCAAGTACGGTAATAAATTTTGGAAGATGATGGCTTTCTGGCTCGGATCATGGTATGAATTACTCGATCGGAGAATCCTGCCCGTTTCAAAACCTCGGTCTCAACAGCCACGCCGTTAAATTGAGCGGCCGAGAATTGGGGTGGCAAATCGGGCCTTGAGACAGCAGATCTGCCCTGTCTGGAAGCTTCCAGGGGGCGTCCGCGAGAAGGTTGACAATGTCCGCGAACCAAGACCTTCTGGGCCAATTCAGGGAGATGAGAATGACTGGAATTCCTTCTGCTTTGATCTTCTTCAACAGCTTGGGAAGAAGAGGCAGGGGAGGGAACAGGTAGGGGAGTTCGAACTGCGACCAAGGAACGGCCAGAGTGTCGGCGCCCACTGCCAGAGGGTCTTGAGACCTGGAAACAAACTGTGGGACTTTCCTGTTGAGGAGAGACGCCAGCAGGAAACACCTCCGGATGTAGGGACCACTCTCCCGCCGCGAGACCCTCGCAGCTGAGAAAATCGGCGGCCCAGTTGTCTGCGCCGGGAATGTGTACCGCAGAAATTGTCGGAACGGAAATCTCTGCCCCATGAAGAATCGTGGACACTTCTGCCAGGGCTGAGACACTCCGTGTCCCTCCTTGGTGGTTGACATATGCCACAGCTGTGGCATTGTCTGTCTGAATCCGGACAGGCAGGCCCCTGAGGAGCCTCTCCCAGTGGACGAGAGCCAGATGGATCGCTCGTATCTCTAGGACGTTGATCGGCAGAGCTGATTCCTGAGTCGACCAATCGACCCTGAACAGTGTGATTGTGGAACACTGCACCCCAGCCGAGGAGGCTGGCATCCGTTGTTACAATCTGCCAGTGAATGGGAAGAAAAGACCGACCCAAGGGGATGAGAGGTGACGTCAACCACCAGTTGAGTGACGTCTTGATTCGGAATGAAAGATGAACAGGGCGATCCAGGGACAGAGCCGACCTGTTCCACCTCGACAGAATGGCATGCTGGAGAGGTCTGGCGTGAAATTGGGCAAAGGGAACTGCCTCTATCGCCGCCACCATCTTTCCCAGGACCCTCATGGTTGTTCGGAGGGGCGGAAATCGTGTGATCTGCAGCGATCGTACATCCTGCTGCAGGGAAAGAATCTTCTCTTGTGGGAGAAAGACCCTTGACCGACGAGTGTCGAACAGTAGGCCCAGAAACACAAGACGTTGAGTAGGAACCAGACAGGACTTTTTCCTGTTGACGATCCACCCGAAATTGGAAAGGGTGTCTAGGACGATCGTCAAACTTAGGCGAGCCTGTTGAGGGAGCTTTGATCAGAATATCGTCGAGGTACGGAAAAAGAACGAGACCTCTGATCCTCAACAAGGCCATCAACGCAGCCATGATCTTCGTGAAGACTCTGGGAGCGGTGGCGAGACCGAAGGGCAGCGCGACGAACTGGTAATGTCAATCGCGAATCGCAAAACGCAGGAACTTCTGATGTCCGGAGAATATGGGAACATGGAGATAGGCATCTTCGATGTCTATTGAACACATGAATTCCTGCTCCTCCAAGGAAGCGATTACCGAACGAACCGACTCCATCCGGAAGTGGCGAAGGCGGACCCTCTTGTTGAGTAGCTTGAGATCTAAGATGGGTCGGACCGCCCCGTCTTTTTTCAGCACCACAAATAGGTTCGAATAAAACCCTGTGAAGCGCTCCGATTCGGGAACGGGCACAATCTCCCCGGAACTGAGGAGAGAGGCGATGGCGGTAAAGAACCCCGGGATCAAGGCTGGATCTTTTGGAGAACGGGATTCGAAGAAACGATCCCGTGGAAGAGAGACGAACTCTATCTTGTATCCTGACGATACAACCTCCCTGACCCAAGCGTCCTCTACTGAGGCCAGCCAGACGTCCCTGAAGAGGAGGAGTCGACCTCCCAATTGGAAGGGACCCTCGGGAGTCCGACGATAGTCATGCTGATGTAGACCGTCCAGATCTGGATGGCCTGCCCTGGGAAGAGTGGGATCGCCAGGAGGGAGTGGGTCTGAAGGAAACTTTCTATCTTGGCATGCCTGCGGTCTTTGTTGGTTGGAGGGGTTCTCCGCCGTATTGAAACGGCGGAAAGCCCGAAAGGGTCGAAACTGACGCCTTAGTGGAGGTCTGCGAGGCTTGGACTGAGGGAGGAGGGAACTCGTGCCTCCGGTGGCGTCCTTAATAATCTGGTATAATTGGGATCCAAAGAGGCGCACTCCCTGAAAAGGCAGATTAGTAAGAGACTTTTTAGAAGACAAGTCCGCCTGCCAGGCCTTGAGCCAAATTGTACGTCGGATTGCCACTACGCTACTTGACACCTGAACTGCGCAGGATGCGGCATCCAAAGAAGCAGAAAGCAGATAATCCCCCGCATGGGAAATCTGATTGGCGAGATCGGCCAATCGCTCTGGTTGTGCTTTATCTAGGATGCCCTGACGAAGATCCTCTGCCCAAGTAGCTATGGCCTTTGCTGCCCAAGATGAAGCAAAGATTGGACATACCGCCGCTGAAGCCGCTTCGAAGTTAGACTTTGCTAGGGATTCTATAATCCTATCATTAGAATCCTTTAGAGACGCCACACCTGAAAGCGGGAGAACCGTGTTATTAGAAAGTCTGAACACGGGCGGGTCCACCGAGGGAGAAGCAGACCAGTTGTCCGTGAGCTCTTTAGCAAACGGGTACAGTACGCCGAGACGCTTTCCTCTTTGAAAGCGTCTGGTCGGATCTTCTCTTTCTTTCCCTGGTAAAAATCTTTCCAAACTCGGAATGGAAAGGAAATACCCTGGAAGGTGTTTCCGCCCGTCTGAACGAAACCTCCTGATCTGAGGATTTCGCAGGGGAGTCAGCAATGTCGAAGGTATAATGAATCGCTGCAATGAGGTTCTGCACCGTAACCTTCATGTTCGCATCCTGGTCCGAATCCAGCTCTAAAATCCCCTCAGATGACCTGTCCGAAAACGCTTCACCTGACTCGGGAGAGGAGGCCCAGGAGGGAGGCTGCTGAGAAGGACTATGCGGTGAGATGGGACGAGGAGAGGATTCCGCCTGGAGATCCTTCCTGGGTCTTTTGCGACTAACACTGGTTGACTCAGAAGGAATCTCTTGAGACCTGCTGGACCCTGCAGAAGTGTCCAGGGGCAACTTATCCAGAACGGCTACTAGGGACTGAGACACCCTGGTGAGGTCTGCCACTGATTGTGATAGAGACGAAGCCCAGCCAGGCATGGGGTGTTCACTCTCACCTGGGGCCATAGATGGCTCCTGGGCGGCGTCAGGCTGAATTGGATTGCTGCAGTCCAGGCAGAGGGGAGTGGACTGACCTGAGGGAAGTTTGCGATTGCACGAAGAACATGCAAAGAACTTGACTAGAGTGCAGGAGGGAGCCGTAGGGCGGGTACGATCAGATTTAGAGTTAGACATAGTGAAAACTGAGGTAGTGCCGGGAGGTTGGGGGACAGAAGGCAGAGGAGGGTGTCAGTCTGCAGATGCAGAGATACTCACGGTCCGGTGTCCCCAGAGATGATGCTATCCGACTTGTCTGCAGATGCAAGTCAGAGTGAAATCCGGCTGACAGGCCAAGAGAACGGTGTCCGGCTGACAGGCCAAGAGAACGGTGTCCGGCTGACAGGCCAAGAGAACGGTGTCCGGCTGACAGGCCAAGAGAACGGTGTCCGGCTGACAGGCTGAAAAGATGGCGACCGCCTGAGAGGAGCGGGGAAGACGCGCGCTTCCAGGGGAAGGGCGGAGCTAACCGCCGGGCTGAAATAGGCACCGCCCACTGGCCAAGAACAGGCTGGGGTGCAAGAGAGAGGCTGTGGGAGGACATGGAACGGGCGGGAGAGAAGCCCGCTTAGTAGAAAGGGGCGGGAGGCGTGGCCGCGACGCTGAAGTAGGCCCGAATTGAAGTCGGGGCCTAAATTAATAGCGGCGGCCGCCTGTCAGCACGGGGTCGGTGCGGAGGTGTCGCAGCATGAGCGCTGCCGCAAAAAAACCTGTCAGGGGAGAAGGGAACGGCTGTAAGAGAGCGCGGAGGCTGCCTGTAGGCGCAGGATGGCCGCAGGTGTCCGCAGCGCTACCGCATCCCTGCTCCAAGGGGAACGCTGCAACCGTGCCCTCTGAGGAGGCAAATGGGGCCCAATACTTACCCGTCCCGGGCCCGAATTCCTGTCGAATAAAGGTACCTTGTTTCTGAAGGGTGTCTGCGTCTCGTCCAACCGACAGGCTCTGGTAGGCGAGTGGGTGGGAGACTGACGACAAGGACCCTTTGAATCGCTGACACGTCTTCGTGTTGGCGTCCGCCTGGAAGGCTGCTGGTCCTGCTACGGAGATCTGCGAGGATACGGGGTGGCAGTACACGCCGTACTCACAGACTCCTTGTGGGAGTACAGATGTGACTATTCACTCTGTATCCCTCCGGAAAAACCTGAAAAGAAACTACGCACATCGAGGTAGATATGGGTCTAATCAAAGACCCGTGTCCACCTCCTACTGACACTAAGCTAAACTGAGGAATTCCCTGCCGGTCGGTGGGGTGTACACTGCGGAGGAGGAGCTAACCTTTTTTTGTGCATAGTGTCAGCCTCCTAGTGGCAGCAGCATACACCCATGGTCTCTGTCCCCCAATAAGGCGAACGAGAAATTAAACTATTACTATTCAGTACACACGGGAGTGGGGTATGTCAAGATGAATAACTGAAGTCTAAAGCCTGTAACCAGCTTTAGGGTGCAGTCAGAAGGCCGTGTAAATTGTACCAAAATCTCCCCATAATCATCGGACTGGCTTGCCAGTCTCCTGACCCGAGTGCGACAGATGCATGGAAACATATGCAGCTGTCACGCTCGGCTGAGCCGCCGTCCAGCCCACACAATACGGGCAGATTTTGGCACGATTTATACGGCAGTCTGGCTGCGCCCTTAAAGTCATGTATCCATTACCGCTTACTCACATTCTGTTGCACAGGGAGATGAACACTGAACAGACAAATTGTCTTGCAGTTCTAGGGCATCAACAACTGGACGAAGTTTGTATATTTTTTTTTTTTCTAGTGTTTTTAATGCAAGCGCAACTGGGAAATTAAATTGCAATTAAAAATGAATTACAGCTTTGGGAAATATACTGTCCCCATATAAACATGCGACTGCTTGCTGTATTTCAATGCAACAATATATAGAGATTTACTTTCTCTCATGCAATAGCGCAGACACAGCAACACCAATGAGAGTTTCCACAATTAAGAATAAAAGATTCAGTTATTAAACGTACCTCTGCAGCTTCATTCATTTTCATTATCATAGCATTCACTACATCATCTGCATCACTTATGAAAGTGCCACCATCCCGATTCCGCCGCCTCTTACCGCTCATGCTCTTCTTTCTCTCTAACATAATTTCAAAGTCAGACTTAAAATCTGTCCTGAAAGAATAAAACATAAGTAATGTAAGAGTTCAGGCACTACATATTTCATTAAAGAATTTAAGTATTTAAAACTGTATTGTGTAAGTTTTCGAGGGTGCTTTTTCTACAATTTAAAAGCTGCAGTATTGAACGTTGCACGTGAAGAAATGCTAGAAAATTACATGGGTGTAAAGCATGAACATAGATGTCAGAAAACGGTTAAAGATTACATCATTTCTAAATCAGAAACTCTAAGTATTAGAATATCATCGCTGTAAGACCTAAATAATGTGGCTGAAAAAAAATGTTGGTTTTTCAGCATAGGAACACTCCACAAATTCAGATTTCTCAGAGATTAATCTGATGTTTGAACATATCCTAAATCTCACAACTTTGTGAGCTTTGGTTTTTGGTCATTAGTATATATAGTATGTGGGGCTGCAAATTGTATTCAATATAAAGCCTTACAATACATTATTAAAAGTAGTAATAGATTGTAAGAAATGTGTTCATCATGGTCCCAGCTCAGGTAACAGTCCAATATAGTGGTGCAACTTGACAATGACTGATTAAAAAATTGTGCCATATCTACACACAACTATTGACCTAATATACTTCAAGTACTGAATTGCGCTCAATAAAATAAGAGCCTTCTAGCATGTAGTAAATAGAAAATTAAATTTCCTGCTGCTTCTGTGGATTTACTTAGTTGTGCCTGTAAAGAGACTCCACTGGGACACTTGCAGGACAAACTAAGTTATTCTAACATTAATTTTGACATCGAGGCTGCCACCTTTTCTTTTCTGTATGGGGCCCTGGAAATATATATTCTCCGAAGTAGATCAATATTTTAAGAGTTTGTGCTTTAAGATGAAATATTACATTTCCAAGGTGGTATGGAATAAAATGAAAAAGTTCTTACATTTTTCCATATTTTTTATCCATGTCAGAGTCTGAATCTTCATCTGCTATTGCCTTGAGAGCTGCCGGCTTTGCTCCTTCCAAATCCTCTTGGTTAAAACCCTGTGTGCAGAAGAGAAAAGAAAGCTATATGTACTGAAAAGGAACCTGTAGCTCTTATATCCCACGGGCACATAAAGAAAACCTGTCAGCACACTTTTGTAATGTAGAGAGACATCACTGTAATGGTGCCGTAATACAATTTAAATTGATGTCTTTGGTCAAGAAATCCATTTTGCTGTTCCCCGGCCCCGCAGCCTGCGATTCCCCGGCCCCTCCGCCTGCCCTCCTCCTGCGATTCCCTGGCCCCTCCGCCTGCGATTCCCCAGCCCGCGATTCCCCACCCCCTCCGCCTGCTCGCAGCCCGCGATTCCCCACCCCCTCCGCCTGCCCGCAGCCTGCGATTCCCCACCCCCTCCGCCTGCCCGCAGCCCGCGATTCCCCACCCCCTCCGCCTGCCCGCAGCCCGCGATTCCCCGCCCCCTCCGCCTGCCCGCAGCCCGCGATTCCCCGCCCCCTCCGCCTGCCCGCAGCCCGCGATTCCCCGGCCCCTCTGCCAGAGAGGAGCAGACAGAGTGCACAGTCCATTCCATGTTCACCGACATCTAATTAGCAGAAAACTTTACCTACTCAGAAAATTATTAACCCCATACGCCTGCTCCCAGCCTGCGATACCCCAGCCCCTCCGCCTGCCTCCAGCCTGCGATTCCCGAGCCCCTCCGCATTCCCCAAACCTGCAATTCCCCGACCCCTCCACCTGCAATTCCCCAACCCCTCCGCCTGCCTCAAGCCTGCAATTCCCTGGCCCCTCTGCCAGGGAGGAGCAGACACAGTGCACAGTCCGTTCCATGTTCACCGACATCTAATTAGCAGAAAACTTTACCTACTCAGAAAATAAACAACCCCATCCGCCTGCCCGCAGCCTGCGATACCCCGGCCCCTCCGCCTGCCCCCAGCCTCTCAGCATTCCCCAAGCCTGCGATTCCCCGGCCCCTCCGCCTGCCTCAAGCCTGCAATTCCACGGACCCTCTGCCAGGGAGAAGCAGACACAGTGCACAGTCCGTTCCATATTCACCGACATCTAATTAGCAGAAAACTTTAAAATGAAGATTAAATGAGAACCAGAATTCTGATTTCTTCATGAAAGGTATCAATGTAATCAAAGGTATAATGGCTGTATGACTGCATGTCTTTTCTTTACATTACAAAATTGTGCTGACAGGTTCTCCTTAAGATTTACATTAAATTACCTACTCAGAAAATTATTAACCCCATCTAGATCTGTTGTGAGCATCTTGAACCCCCAGGTGCTTCACAAAAATGTATAACATTGAGCCACGAATGGCTTTTTTTAGCCCCATATTTTTTTATTTTAACAAGGATAACAGGAGAAAATGGACCCCAAAAATTGTTGTGCAAATTCTCCTGATTACGCAGATACCCCATATGTGGGGGAATACCAATGTTTGGGCACATGGCAGGGCTCAGAAAGGAAGGAGTGACGTTTTGGAATGTAGACTTTGATGGAATTGTGCTGGGGTGTCATGTCATGTTTGAAGAGCCCCTGGTGTGCCTAATCAGTGGAAAAACCCCACAAGCGACCCCATTTTAGACCCGTCAAGGAATTCATCTGGACGTGTGGTGAACACCTTGAACCTCCAGGTGCCTCACAGAAGTTTACAACGTTGATCTGTGAAAATGAAAAAAACAAAACAGGATTTTTGGGTTACGTACCGTAAAATCTGTTTCTCGGAGCCTTCATTGGGGGACACAGAGACCATGGTCTCTATGCTGCTGCCACTAGGAGGCTGACACTATGCACAGAAAAAGGTTAGCTCCTCCTCCGCAGTATACACCCCACCGACCGGCACTAATTTCCTCAGTTAGTGAGAAAGCAGTAGGAGAATTAACAAAACAGATTGAAACAGAACAGACAACTCAACTGTAAGTAACAAACCACATAAGAACAGGAGTTGTAGAACATGGGAGGGTGCTGTGTCCCCCAATGAAGGCTCCGAGAAACAGATTTTACGGTAACCCAAAAATCCTGTTTTATCTATCGCTTCATTGGGGGACACAGAGACCATGGGACATCCCAAAGCAGTCCCTGGGGAGGGAGAAGCAAACTTCCATTAGGTCTGAGAACTCACCACCGCTGCCTGCAAGATCCTTCTGCCTAGACTGGCATCCGCCGAAGCATAGGTGTGGATGGAAGACCATGTTGCAGCCTTGCAAAGCTGCAGCGCGGAGGCTCTGTGACGCACCGCCCAGGAGGCACCCACTGCCCAGGTAGAGTGAGCTCTGACTCCAGGAGGGGCCACTCGATGCTTGACCCGGTAGGCCTTCAAAATTGCCGATCTGATCCAGCGAGCAATAGTAGCCTTGGAGGCCAGCTGACCTTTCCGCGCACCATCTGGAATGATGAGGTGAGAGTTTGTCTTCCGCAAGGGAGACGTCCTAGCCAGGTAGACCTTCATTGCCCTGACCAGGTCTAGCTTCTTCAAGGAGCGCTCAAGAGGGTGAGTTGGATCCAGACAAAAGGACGGGAGAACAATGTCCTCATTCAGATGGAAATTGGACAATACCTTAGGAAGGAAGGAAGGCGGGGGCCGCAGGACCACCTTATCCTGGTGGAGCACCAAGAAAGGGGGGGGAGGGGCGACAAGAAAGGGCCGCCAACTCCGACACGCGCCAAATGGAGGTGATGGCCACAAGGAAAGCTACTTTCCAGGAGAGAAGGGACTTCTCTTAGAGGTTCAAAGGGTGGACCCTGTAAAACCTCGAGAACCATATTAAGATCCCATGGATCCACAGGCATGCGGTACGGAGGTGCCGTATGAGCCACTCCCTGAAGAAAGGTCTTGACCTGCGGACGAGAGGTCAATGTCTTCTGGAACAGAATGGAAAGCGCCGAGACTTTACCCTTTAAATAGCTGAGTGCAAGGCCCGCGTCAAGGCCTGTCTGGAGGAGCGCCAAGACAGAAGGGAGTGAAAAGGATATGGGCGGAATGTCATTGGCCTCGCACCAAGTGAAATAGGCCTTCCATGTACGATAATAAATCTTGGAAAACGATGGCTTTCTAGCCCGGATCATGGTGTGAATAACCGGATCCGAAAAACCTGATTGTTTCAGAACCGCGGTCTCAACAGCTACGCCGTTAAATTGAGCGGCCGAGAATTGGGGTGGCAAATCGGACCCTGAGACAGCAGATCTGCCCTGTCTGGAAGCTTCCAGGGGGCGTCCGTGAACCAAGACCTTCTGGGCCAATCCGAAGCGATGAGGATGACTGGAACCCCTTCCGCTTTTATTTTCTTTAACAGCTTGGGAAGAAGAGGAAGGGGAAGGAACAGGTAGGGTAGCCCAAACTGAGACCAGGGAATGGTCAGAGCATCGGCGCCCACTGCGAGAGGATCTCGAGCCCTGGATACGAACTGAGGGACCTTCCTGTTCAGGCGAGACGCCAGCAGATCTACGTCCGGAGTCCCCCAACGACGGCAAAGCTGATGAAAGATGTCCGGATGTAAGAACCACTCTCCCGCCGCGAGACCCTCGCAGCTGAGAAAATCAGCGGCCCAGTTGTCCACGCCGGGAATGTGCACCGCGGATATTGCTGGGACTGAAACTTCTGCCCAGAGAAAAATTTTGGACACTTCCGCTGGAGCTGAGGAACTCCGTGTCCCCCCTTGGTGGTTGACATATGCCACCGATGTGGCATCGTCTGTCTGAATCCGGATTGGTAGATCCTTGAGAAGCCTCTCCCAGTGAATGAGACACAGATAGATCGCCCGTATCTCGAGGACGTTGATCGGCAGAGCTGTCTCTTGAGTCGACCACCGACCCTGAACAGTCTGATTGCGAAACACTGCCCCCCCAGCCGAGGAGGCTGGCGTCCGTTGTCACAATCTGCCAGTGAATTGGAAGAAATGACCGGCCCAGAGAAATGAGAAGAGACGTCAGCCACCAATTGAGGGACTGCTTGACCCGGTAGGAAAGGCGAATTGGATGATCCAGGGAAAGAACAGACTTGTTCCACCGAGACAGGATGGCCTCTTGGAGCGGTCTGGAGTGGAACTGGGCAAAGGGAACCGCTTCGGTCGTTGCCACCATCTTTCCTAGGACTTTTATGGCTGCCCGGAGTGATGGAAGCCGTGAGCTCTGCAGCGATTGTACATCTCGCTGCAGATAGATTATCTTGTCTACTGGGAGAAAAACCCTCGATCGACGGGTGTCGAGCAACAGGCCTAGAAACACAAGACGTTGTGTCGGAACCAGGCAGGACTTCTTTTTGTTGACGAGCCACCCGAAATTGGACAGGGTGTCGAGAACGATGGTAAGACTTTGGCGAGTCTGGTGAAAAGACAGTTTTGACAAGAATGTCGAGGTACGGAAAGAGGACGAGACCTCTGATCCTCAACAAGGCCATCAACGCCGCCAAGATCTTTGTAAATACTCTGGGTGCAGTGGCGAGACCGAACGGCAGGGCAACAAACTGGTAGTGGACCTGGTGAATCGCAAAATGTAGGAATTTCTGATGCCCGGGAAAGATGGGAACATGCAGATAGGCAGTTTGAATGTCTACTGAGCACATGAATTCCTGCGCCTCCATGAAAGCGATTACCGAACGAAGAGACTCCATCCTGAAATATCGTAGGCGGACCCTCTTGTTCAGTAACTTGAGGTCCAGGATGGGTCGAACTGCACCGCCTTTTTTCGGCACTACAAACAGGTTTGAATAAAACCCTGTGAATCGTTCTGATTCGGGAACGGGCACAATCACCCCGGAACTGAGGAGAGAGTCGATGGATGCAAAGAAACCCGGAACTAAGGCAGGGTCTTTTGAAGGTCGGGACTCGAAGAAACGATCCCGGGGACAAGAAACGAACTCTATCTTGTATCCTGAGGATACAACTTCCCTGACCCAAGCGTCTTCTACTGAGGCAAGCCAGACGTCTCCGAAGAAAAGGAGTCGACCGCCTAGTTGGGAAGGCGCCTCGAGATTCTGTTGATAGTCATGCTGATGTGGACCTTCCAGTTCGGGACCTGGAGGATCTGCCCTGGGAGGAGTGAGATCGCCAGGAGGGAGTGGGTCTAAAGGAGACCTTCTTCCTATCCTGGCGTGCTTGCGGCCTTTGTTGGTTGGAAAAGGTTTCTGCCGTTGCGAAGCGGCGGAAAGACCGAAAGGGCCGAAACTGACGCCTTGGAGGAGGTCTACGAGGCTTGGACTGAGGGAGAAGAGAGCTTGTGCCTCCAGTGGTGTCCTTAATAATCTGGTCCAGCTGGGATCCAAAGACACACGCTCCCTGAAAAGGCAGATTGGTAAGGGACTTTTTTGAAGACAAATCCGCCTGCCAAGCCTTGAGCCAAATTGTACGCCGATTCCAACTACATTGCTGGACGCCTGAGCTGCGCAAGACGCGGCATCCAAGGAGGCAGAGACCAGATAATCCCCTGCATGGGAGATCTGGTTGGCCAGTTCGGCCAATCGCTCTGGTTGGGCTCTATCTAGAATGCCCTGGCGGAGATCTTCCGCCCAAGTAGCTTTGGCCTTTGCTACCCAAGTTGAAGCGAAGGCCGGGCTTAGCACCGTCGCAGCAGCTTCGAATGCTGACTTTGCTAAGGATTCTATGATCCTATCATTAGAATCCTTCAGAGACACCACACCTGAAATCGGAAGGACTGTGTTGTTAGATTGTATACGCTCCCGTGTCCAGACTGAGGGGGAAGCCGACCAGTTGTCGGTGAGTTCTTTAGGAAATGGATACAGCGCGCCGAGGCGCTTCCCTCTTTGAAAGCGCCTGATCGGATTTTCTCTTTCCCTGGTAAGGAGCTTGCCAAACTCAGAGTGGGAGGCGAAGACTCTGGAAGGTGCTTCTGCCCTTCTGAACGAAACCTCCTGATCTGAGGGTTTCGCAGGGGAGTCTGAGATTTCGAAAGTGTGGATAATCGCAGCAATGAGGTTCTGTACCGTAACCTTCATGTCCGCGTCATGGTCCGAATCCAGCTCTAAAATCTCTTCGGATGGCGCATCCGAGAAGGCTTCGCCTGACTCGGGTGAGGAGGCACAGGAAGGAGACTGCTGGGAAGGACTATGTGGTGAGATGGGTCGAGGGGAGGATTCCGGGCGGAGATCCTGTCTGGGTCTTTTGCGGCTTATGCTGGTTCAGATGGAACCTCTTGAGACCTGCTGGACCCTGCAGAAGTGTCCAGGGGCAACAGATCAAGAACAGCCACTAGGGACTTAGACACCCTGGTGAGGTCTGCCTCTGATTGTGATAGAGAAGAAGCCCAGCCAGGAATGGGGGGGGGGTTCACTCTCACGTGGAGCAATAGATGGCTCCTGGGCGGCGTCGGGTTGAATGGGATTGCTGCAATCTAGGCAGAGGGGAGTGGACTGACCTAAGGGAAGTTAGCGATTGCAAGAAGAACAAGCAAAGAACCTCTAAGGTGCCAGTGGGAGCCGGAGGACGAGCACAATCAGGCTTAGAGTTAGGCATAATGAAGGAAACTCACTGAAGCAGTGCTGGAAGGTTGGGGGACCGAGGCACAGGAGGGTGTCAGTCTGCAGCTGCAGAGCTACTCACGGTCTGGTGTCCTGTAGATACTCCCAGAAAGCGATGCTACACGGCCCATCTGTACATGCAGGGCCCCAGCAGAGGAGATCGGTGTCCGGCTGACAGGTTGAGAAGATGGCAGCAGCCTGAGAGGAGCAGAGGATGGAACGCGCGCTTTCAGTGAAGATGGACGGAGCTAGCCGCCGAACTGAAGGCACCGCCCGCTGGCAAACAGGCTAGGGTCCATGAGAGAGGTGGTGGGCGGGCCTTGAACGGGTGGGAGAAAAGCCCGCCTAGGAAAGAGGGTGGGGGCGTGGCCGCAACGCTTGAGAAAGCCCGAAATGAAGCCGGGGACTAAAGTAAAAGCGGCGGCCGCCTGTCAGCGCGGCAACCCTCCTAAAGATCGCCGCCTGATGTCTGCCGGGCGGGAGAAGGCCGCCTAAGAATGAAGGCGGGGGCGAAGTGTAGAACAAGGCCCACACTGAAGCCGGGGCCTGGAGTAAATGGCGCGGGCGGCGCAAGACCTTGCAATACTGCCACAGCGACCGCTGTGAAGGATCTTGAAACCGCTGAGGAGGACGCGACTCGGGCCCCATACTTACCTCTGTTTCTGCCGTCAATAAAGATACCTGTCGTTATCCAACGCTGTCTGATCCGTCTTCTGTTGTGTCCGCGCCTCATCCAAACCGACAGGCTCTGGTAGGCGAGTGGGTGGGAGACGGGGGGGGGCGAGGATGATCTGGATCGCTGGCACGCACCCGTGCTAAGCTCTTGGTCCTGCTGCGGAGAGCTATGAGGATACGGGGTGGCAGTACATGCCGTACTCAGTCTCTTTGTGGGAGTACAGTTGTGATTATTCACACTGTATCCCTCCGGAAACCTGAAAAGAAACGACGCACACCGAGGTAGATATGGGTCTAATGAAAGACCAGTGTCCACCTCCTACTGACACTAAGCTGAACTGAGGAAATTAGTGCTGGTTGGTGGGGTGTATACTGCGGAGAAGGAGCTAACCTTTTTCTGTGCATAGTGTCAGCCTCCTAGTGGCAGCAGCATACACCCATGGTCTCTGTGTCCCCCAATGAAGCGATAGAGAAATATATATTTTTTCCACAAAAATATTTTTTTCATTTTCACAGAGATAGCAGGTGAAAATGGACCCTAACATTTGTTGTGCAATTTCTACTACGTATGCCGAGATACCCCATATGTAGGGGAATACTACTTTTGAGGCATAGTGCAAAGCCCAGAAAAGAAGAAGCGCCATATTGGAGTTCAGAATTTGCTGAACTAGTTTATGTTATATTGGCAGAGCCCCAGAGATGTCAGAACAGCAGAAACCTCCATATATGACCTCATTTTACAAACTTCACACCTCAATGAATTCATCTAGGGGTGCAGTGATCATATTGATACCATGTGTCTCACAGAATTTTATACTATTGGGTGGTGAAGAAATACGGTAACCTTCTATCCTGGAATCATTAACTGCCATAACCCCTCATTAATGCACCAGGCAGTAGGCCTGGAACATTCAGCCAGGTTCCCCCCATATTTTCAAGTGTCTTTATTGATTTTCTCTTTCTATATACCACCTGTTCCAACCATATGTTATAATTTATTCTATTAATTCATTAACTGCGGCTGAGCAAGCAACCAATGCAATGTAATTAGTTTGCGAGCTTAGTATAGTATTCGTGATAATGCAATAGCCAACGGGGATTCCAAATCCGTCGACTCTCCCAGATATCCCAACACTCAAGTTTGAGTCCGCCAGAAGTTGCACCCAGAAAACCGTTTGTATTAGGGCCAAGGTATTTGTCCAATGTGAGCCCAAACACCTACATTCCCAAAACCTGTGCATTAAATGTGCGTCGCCTGCTCCACATCTACGGCTTTCCACATTCGAGAGAACCTCAATCTCAAAAAGTATGGTCGGCGTTCTATAAAGCCCTGTGTATGAGTTATATCGGTAAAGTCTCTAAGATTCACATGGGGACAGTCTAGGAATGTGCTCTAACAATTCCTTCCACTGCTCTTCTGTAATTTGCCCCTGATTTTAATTTTATATCCACTGGAACGGGACTGCAGTAGTTGCTGATATTTTCGAGAGATTAGACGGGTCGTATATTTTTGCAAATGCTAATGACTCAAGTACATAACTTTTTTGAATTCGGGGTGCTGCATCACAAAACAATCTGGAAAGGGGTGTCTAAATTGTAGGTATTGGAAAAAGAAAGCCAGGGAAAGTTCATACTCTTGTTGAAGTTTATTGAATCTCTTAAGTATTCCATTTTCTAGTAGATTTTCCACCGTTTGTATTCCCCTCAGCCCCCCATCCCCCTTTAATTTTGTCAAACTGCGCCAACTTATGATTTACTCCTTTATGGAACAGCCGGTAATTTCCAACAATCTCTTACCCCATCCCACACAGTGTACATTAATGGCAAAGTTGGTCTATACACACACATATACACAAAAACATAGGTCATTTTCTGGCGATAAGTTCTTTAATGGAAAGCTATTAATCCTTCCTTACCGTAAACTCTTCACCCTCTTCATCGCCAGACTCTCCAAAAATGTCTGCAATTAGATTTCTGCATAAGAAAAATACAACATTAGCCCTCTCTGAAATGTTATTGAAATGTATCAGAATTCCAATAGTTATTATGCTTCGCTTATATAGCACTATCATATTAAGCAGCACTTTATATACATTAATATTTCTTTAACCCATTCTTCCAAAGCCAGTTTTTACCTTCCTGACCAGGCCACATTTTTCCAATCTGACATGTGTTACATTGGGGATGACAACTCTGAAATCCTTCTTCATATCCAAGCAACTCTGAGAATGTTTATTCATGACACATTTTAAATGTATGTTGGTGTTAAATTTAGGCTTAAACAATTTGCGCTTATCTATGGAAATATTGAAAATTTTACAAAAAATTAGAAAAAAGTCCCAATTCTCCAATTTTTAATGTTTATGCAAATATCCGCACAGGTAATTTACTAAACTTTACAACAGTGGACTGTACAAAAAAAAAAAAAAAAGAAAAATTGCATTTCTTCCACTAAAATGTTGCTTAGTAGCAATTTTTTTTTCTTCTTACAGGAGGTAATAGGAGAGAGTGCAGATTAAATTCCAGGGTCCATATTCTCTAGAGTATGCAAATCCCCAATATGTGGTAAAAAAAAAAAAAAAACATTTAGGGCACACTGCAAAGCCCCGAAGGGAAGGAGCACCATTTTGGAGTGCAGATTTAGCTGGATTGGTTACTGAGTGTCATGTCTTATTGACAGAGCTTAAAGCACCAAAAAGCAGACACCCAAAAAAAGTAGCCACCACATTTTACAAAACTACACCCATTAAAGGATTTGTCTGGAAGTTTAATGAGCATGTTAACACATTTTTACAATGTAACTGCTGTTTTAGGCCCACATTTTCATAGGAGGTAGCAGGTTAAAATGGACACTGATTTGTTATGCAATTTCTGTGGAACACTCATTCATTAATTACCAATATGGGTCATACAATTCTGTTTGGGAACATAGCAGGGCTTTGAAGGAGCGCTTTTTTTTTTTTACATCTTGCTACTTCTACACACTCTAAGGTAGCTGTAATTTTTCTATTTCTCTGCAGCCAGCTGTATGAAAGCTTATTTTTTTTATTTTTTGCAGGACTAAATCAAGTCTTTATTGGTCTAGCAATTTTTTAATACCTTTCTATTCTGATTTTTGGGAGGGAAATTTATAAAAAAAAATTTGAGCTTTTCTTATTTACGCCATTCACTATGGTAATTATTTGACTTTTGGCTGCCATGACAACCATCAGCACCTCGCAATCACGATGGGGTGATAGATGGAGCGCCACCTCTCTTAGAACCCTCTGGATGCTGTAATCCCTATTGATGGCAGTGTGTAAAGGGGTAAAAAGTCCACCATAGTACTGTGGCTGCAGAAATTTGCTGCCAGGTAAGCCGAAATACTGAGCCTGCATAATCATCGTGAAGTACATGTAGGAAAACTTCTCTCATAAACACATGTACATCAAATGTCAGGAAATGGTTAAACAATAACATATTTGTCACCTGATATAAGGATGTCAAAACATTGTAATAGCTACATATACACATAGCAGACTTGGCACCCCTTGTATTGTCTATGTTGTTGCTACTTACTCCTCATCATTTCCAGATTCACTGTCGCTACCAAAAAGCTTATTCTCTCCACCCTTTGGCTCGTCTTTGGATTTTTCCCCATCCTCTGCTTCACTATCAGATGACACGGCCTTCTTTTTTTGAGTTTTCTTAGAGGACTCATCACTGTCGGAGTCATCGCCATCTGAGAGGATCCGACTCTTTTTAGCGGCTGCATTGGAAATAGAAAAATTATGCACAATGCAAAGAAAGCTCATACCTCAATCATCGTTCATATGGGAGTACAAGACTGTTCAATGCTGTGCTCCACTCACAATAACCAAACAATTACCGTATATTGATGGCATGGCATAAAGTGCATATCTACATGCTTCTACACAAAATCAGATAAAGGTCAACCGAACCCACCGATTTCAGTGGGACTGTCTGATGTGTACAGGGACCTCCAATCTCTCTTGCTCTGGGACAGGAATTTCCATGCCTGCTCCTTTTGTTTTCAGGGGAAATCACCTCTCTACCCACTGAATACACATGAATGCTAGACCGAGTCAAGCATTCACATATATGGTGGAGTCAGGAGAAAATTAAATGACTGTCTCGCTATTCTGTACTAAATCATGATTTTTTTTTTTGATTTTTTTTTAACAAAACTGGTCAGGTGTCAAAAGCAGAAATGAAGTACCGTAAATAAGTTCTCAATTTTTAAGAAGCAAAATATTCATAAGGGGAACTTCACGGAGGAACAATATTTAATTTTGCACAGAAAATAACAAGAATCATTTTAGTAGTCAATTATAATTTTGACTTGTAATTACATACAGGTAATGTAAGTAATAGGTGGTTATTTGCATAGTCTGGTCTTTTATACCTGGTTTATCAGATGTCTCTTCATCTTCACTGTCAGAAAGAACAGTTTTCTTCTTTACAACTTTCCTGTTGCCCTCCTCTTCACTCTCTGAAGCTACCTTCTTTTTGGCACTCTCACTTGCACTGTCATCACTGCCTGAACTTTTTCGTTGTGCCCTTTTTCTCCTTCTCTTGGTAATTTTCCTTCCCATTTCATCACCACTATCATCTGATGACAAAATTTTTCTTTTCATCCTGGGAAATTCATCCTCTGAATTAGCAGCTGCTTGTTTAGCAGGTGTATCTTCTTCAGAATCACTGTGCTCTGGTTTAGATGGACGTTCCTCATCTGAATCGCTAACGGCGCGCTTAGCTGGGGGTTCATCATCAGAGTCAACAATTTTTCGTTTAGCAGGGGCATCTTCTTCTGAACCACTTGTCCTTTTTTTAGGGGCATCATCATCATCTGATCCACTAAGAGCACGTCTAGCAAGACGCTTAACAGGCCTCTCATCCTCAGAGTCACTTGCCGCTTGCTTGGCAGGAGCTTCATCTTCAGAGCTGGCCACACTCTTTTTAGGAACTTCCTCTTCCGAGTCACTGGCCACACGCTTCATTGGGGCATCATCTTCTGAGTCACTGGCCACACGCTTTTTAGGTGTCTCATCTTCAGAGTCACTGGCCACACGTTTCTTTGTGGCTTCGTCTTCCGAGTCACTGGCCACATGCTTCTTAGGTGTCTCATCTTCAGAGTCACTGGGCACACGTTTCTTTGTGGCTTCGTCTTCCGAGTCACTGCCAGCATGCTTCTTTGGGGCTTCGTCTTCCGAGTCACTGCCAGCATGCTTCTTTGGGGCTTCATCTTCCGAGTGACTGCCAGCATGCTTCTTTGTGGCTTCGTCTTCCGAGTCACTGCCAGCATGCTTCTTTGTGGCTTCGTCTTCCGAGTCACTGCCAGCATGCTTCTTTGGGGCTTCGTCTTCCGAGCCACTGCCAGCATGCTTCTTTGGGGCTTCGTCTTCAGAGTCACTGCCAGCATGCTTCTTTGGGGCTTCATCTTCCGACTCACTGCCAGCATGCTTCTTTGGGGCTTCGTCTTCCGAGTCACTACCAGCATGCTTCTTTGGGGCTTCGTCTTCCGAGTCACTGCCAGCATGCTTCTTTGGGGCTTCGTCTTCCGAGTCACTGCCAGCATGCTTCTTTGGGGCTTCGTCTTCCGAGTCACTGCCAGCATGCTTCTTTGGGGCTTCGTCTTCCGAGTCACTGCCAGCATGCTTCTTTGGGGCTTCGTCTTCCGAGTCACTGCCAGCATGCTTCTTTGGGGCTTCGTCTTCTGAGTCACTGCCCGCATGCTTCTTTGCGGCTTCGTCTTCCGAGTCACTGCCTGCATGCTTCCTAGGAGCTTCATCCTCCGAGTCACTACCTACATGTTTGATTGGAGCCTCATCCTCTGAATCACTTCTGGCATGCCTTGCAGGGTTCTCATCCTCAGAATCACTGGCGACATGCCTTGCAGGGTTCTCATCCTCAGAATCACTGGCGACATGCCTTGCAGGGGGCTCATCCTCAGAATCGTTGCCAGAATGTTTGTCAGGGGCCTCATTCTCAGAGTCATTGACTTTATCCCCCTTTCTTTTCGTAGGACTTTCCTCATCAGAATCAATGGCTGAGTGCCTAGACTGTACCTCTTCTTCAGAGTCACTTGCAGCACCTTTAAAGGTAGTGCCATCATCATCACTGTCCTTTTGACAGGGTGCTTCATCCTCTGAATCACTAGCAACATGGTTATGAGCTCCTTCTGTTTCAGAGTCACTAGCATTGCGATTAAAACTATCATTCTCTATGTCACTGGAGTTACGTGGCCTACGTTCATCATCATCAGAATCATTGGCTTCATTTTCTGAACCGCTGCCTCGATCTTTGTTTCCTTCTTCTGCATCACTGTTGTCATTCTAAGAAGTGGAAAATACCAATTTAATTAAAGTATAGAACATAAACTAACAGCTATTAGACATAGCATGAGCACATCTTTCAGTTTCATACCTCATATCTATTTGCTGGACTTTCACCTTCTGATCCGTGCTGTTCATGACCATTTCCTTCATCGTCAGAGCCAGACTCCCGCTCATCTTGTACAGGGGTTGCACCTCCATCATCTGCAAAGAGAATGACAATAATTAGACGTGTACAATAAAAGGTAAACATGATATGTCTATAAGCTCTGGTTTCATCGGGGATACTCTTAAAGGCCGGCTTCACATTTGCGGATGGCAGAGCTGCGGACTTCCTCCGTGAAGCTTCACCCACTGCCGTACCTCCTCCATTCCGCTGTCTACATGCGGCCTGCATACCTATCTTTAAGATTGGGTACGCAGGCCATGCGGATGTATGCAGATGCCTCCACATGCATCGTTTTGACAATGCGGCGACCTGCGTTGAACGCAACACGTTGCAATTTGTTGCGGTCGTCGCATTGTCAAAACGACGCATGCGGAGGCATCCGCATACATCTGCAAGGCCTGCGTACCCAATGTTAAAGATAGGTACACAGGACACAGGCAGACATAGGCGGAGCTGAACAGAGGAGGTGCAGCAGTGGGCAGAGCTTCACAGAGGAAGTCCGCAGCCCTCCACAGCTCTGCCATCCGCAAATCTGAACCTAGCCAAAGGGAATCTGTCCGCAGGTTTTTGCTGTGTAAGCTGTCTTGCTTCCTGGTCCAGCAACATCACCCTTCTGCGAGGTTACTGTCTACATTGTACGTAGAGATCCTGGTGGGGGGCAGCTTTCTCTGCTTCACTGCCTTATCTAAAAGCTCTGATTGTGCGAGCATAGCTGCACCAGGAATCTAAGCGATACACCGCTGGATTCAGCTTCTCTTTGCCTACATCAGTCTGCTCTCAGCTGTGGGAGCAAAAACTTGGTGACAGATTTTCTTTAAAAACAAGACAAAAAAAATAGACTAGATGAAGTAAAAAGCTGGGTGCCCACGATCCGAAACTAGCAGCACTTCGGACAAAGCGCTGCCTTCTAATGAACACAGGTAAATCCGCATGTGTTCACTGAACTGTGCGGATTTACCTCATCCATTACATTCTATTGATGTAATTATTCTGGCGGAGACTAGCATCTCCGCAAGAGAAGTTGACATGCTGCGGTCTGGAAAGACGTGCCGCATGTCAGTCTCTGTGGGTGATCCGCAGGCACCTGTGGACACATTGTGGACATGGGATTTTTTCAAATCCCATCCACTATGCTCACACAGCTGGATGATGTGGGTAGGACGTTACATAAATAAGCAGCGTCATGCCTGCAGCAGTACCTGATCGCTGACACATAACCTAACTGCTGCTTTTCTTGCTGCGTTTTTAGGATCACAAAGTTCAGCTTTGCTTCCAACATGCAAGCATGAATAATACAAGGTGTTGGGCCACTAAAGCAAGAAGTACGTGAAAGAATAAAAAAAAGGGCAATCTGACATGTTGGAAAAAACGGTGACTATTCAAAAAAAAAAAAAAAAGTTAATGAAAAAATACAGAATAGAAAATACTGAAAAGGATTTCCAGTTTGTCAAGGAGCGCTTCCGGCTGATTCATTAATTACTCCGAATATTTAAAAAAATATTTAAAAAAAAAAAAAAAAAAGGTTCCACCCTTCAATTATCGATTCTTTTTTTTTTTTTTTTTTTTTTTTATTAGATTCCAAGCAATATAGATTCCACCTACAACTAACATCCCAACAATTTGGAGAGGTGTGCATGTGTTTTTAATCGATGATAATTGGTTGAAGGGTGGAACCTTTTTTTTTTTTCCCTATATAAATGTGTCTTTTAAAGATATATATGATTTTACCTGATGAAGGCTAATTTTATGTATAGCCGAAAAGCGTTGTGTTTTTATGTCTAATAATAAACTGGATATTCCTTTAAATATTCGGAGTAATTAATGAATCAGCCGGAAGCGCTCCTTGACAAACTGGAAATCCTTTTCTGCATTCTCTGACAAATCTCCTACAAGGTAGTTCGTTCCACCTGTTTTGAGCTGCAGGCCAGCAGATCCAGACGATTACTCCAGTACCCAAACACAGGGTTATACGCTGAGCAACAAGACACCAAAAAGGTGAGAAGAATTTTTTATTTCTATATGACATAATTAAAACTCTGCACTTAGATCTGCACCCCCCTTCGTTTTCTGGATATTCCTCGAATTAATGATTCAGCCGGAAGCATTCCTTGACAAAACTGGAAATATTTCTCAGAATAGAAAATACAAAAACAGTGGGTATGGGGGATGAATTGGCAGGGCATCAAGTTGGTCAGGCATTGTTCAATTTCACACATTGGTAGGGAATTGTTTACTTTAACACATTGCTAATTTAATTAAACTGTACTAACATCTAAAGGCCCTTTTCCATTTAGCGATGCACCAGCGATCCAACCAGCGATCCGACCCGGTCAGGATCGCTGTTGCATCGCTAAATGATCGCTAGTGAGCTTTCATACAGAAAGATCTCACAGCGATGCAGCAGCGACGCAGCGCACGATACTTACCATTCACACACAGCGATCCTGCGTCCTCCCGCCCGCCTCCACGCGTCGCTGGACGTCACAGCAGGAAGCGCCCGACGAGAAATGGAGCCGGACATTCTCGCGCGATCAGCGATGGACAGCGGGGGAGCCGGTCGGAGGTAAGTATCACACATAGCGATATCGCTAGCAATATCGCTATAACGTCACAAAACCAGTGACGTTTTAGCGATATTGCTAGCGATATCGCTTAGTGTAAAACCCCCTCAACATATGACAATAGCATTTATGCGCATGTGATTACACCAAGACAACTTGGGGAATATCACAAAATTAAATGGGTTTCGCATCCTGCTGTACCTGCGTTCTTTCACCAAAAGTGCTGCAAAAACTGATGGCAATGTATTTTGCTGCTTTTTTTTTTAACTTATTGCTGTCAAAGGGTGAAAAATGCTGCAAAAACATTTAAATAAGTGACATGCTGCAATTTTCCAGTTTCAGTCAGGAAAAACCATAAGTGTGTGCATGAGATTACTGAAATCTCAGCGCTTTTGCTGGTACTGTAAAAAGCAGATTTTAATTTGGATATAAAAAGTAGCAAAACCGCAACGTGTGAACATAGCCTTAGGGTACGTGCACACGCTGCGGATTTGGCTGTGCGGATTTTGTAAAAATCCGCAGGTAAATCTGCAGGTCAAAAGACAGGCGGTTTTACCTGCGGATTAGCCTGCGGTTTTTCATCTCCACAATGGAGGCGATGGCAAACCGCAGTGGAATCCGCAGAAAGAATTGACATGTCAATTCTTTCTGCGGTTTAGAAACCGCGTGGAAAAATCTGCACCGTCTGCACTGCGGTTTTTAATATCCATAGGATATTATGGTACTGTACACCGCAGCTAAAACTGCTGTGGATCCGCAGCGGCCAAATCCGCTGCGGAACTGCAGCAGAATCCGCAGCGTGTGCACACACCCTTAAGCTGTTATTACACGAGCTCCTGCTCCCTAGGCAGAAGGCTTACTATTTGTAGGGAAGTGAGCTCTTGATTAACAATCAGGACCAGTGGCATTGTCACGCTGGTCCGAATATAGAGAAGAGCTTGTAAGCTGTGTATGTTCTGCCACTGCAAACAAAAAAACAAACAAACTAAATTTATGATCATTAAAGGGGTTGTCCAAGCTTGGGGTTCACGTCTGCAGTCACACTGTGCGCTGTCAGGATTGTCCGGTGTTGGCCTCAGGAGCAGGTGGGTTCGTGACAAGTGAATTGAGCGAAGCAGAACACATCTAGTCACAATGTGGCTGGAAGTATACTCCCAGCACCGGAGAATCCTGACAGCGTACACGACGTGAGGATTCCCAAACCTGCAGCCATAGAGAGCGACTGCAAACTCGAACCTCCAGACTGGACAACACTTTGAATTTTAATTCAAAATAAATTGGAAAGTTGCTTGTTTTTACAAGTGCCTTATACTATCTTTGAAGATGAAAATAACCCTTTAATTCCCCAAAGATAACATGCTGTATAATTTTGATCCTATTTACAGCAACTGCAAACAAACTAGTTGTGTATGCCGGCTGTCATAGGTTATACTTAGTACCAACGCAGCGGGTGACAGCTTAACACAGGCAGTGAGCAAAGGCCATCTTAGATAAAGGAGGATGCAGATGACAATAGCGATAGGTCAATAAGGCACAAGAAGTAGTCTGGACGTCAGTGTCAGACCACACGGGGTAACGCAGAGTCATGCTACATACAGCCAAGGAACAATCTGATTATATTTTATTAAGAAAGATGCAATAAGACATCACTGGCTTCACACATCCTAAATGGTCTCCTGATTGGTGGAGTACATGTGCAAAGAGATCTACAGCTATAACTAAAGGAAATATGACAGCTATTAAAAAACACACCACTACTATTTACCTTCAGCCATAGTAGTACCAATACTAATTAATAGGTCAAAAGTTTTAAAGGGAACCTGGCAGCTGCAAAATGCAGCCCAAGCCGTGAGCAGCATGGCCCCAGCCCAAGCCGTGAGCAGCATGGCCCCAGCCCAAGCCGTGAGCAGCATGGCCCCAGCCCAAGCCGTGAGCAGCATGGCCCCAGCCCAAGCCGTGAGCAGCATGGCCCCAGCCCAAGCCGTGAGCAGCATGGCCCCAGCCCAAACTGTGAGCAGCATGAAATTTAAAGGTCAGTAGTATGTATATATATTATAGGGATATAGGTAGCAGCTGCACCGATCCCATGAGACTTATTACTCACGCTATTGGGGAATGAAACTATAGGGAATACTATGACTTGATAATTATTCCTTCAATTATAGGCAGGAAATTATCCCCTCTTAGTGACTAGTACACAGCTGCCTATTTTAATTGTCCTATTAGTTATTAAAAGTTGTTTTATTATAATCTTTAGTTAGGGATTAGTTGCCTTTGGGAACATTGTGATTAGTACAATTTCAGGACTGATCACGTGTGGTGGGAAGGACTCAGGAGACGAGTGCCCTCCACGTGCAGCAAATATCAGCTACATTAAATAGCCGGACCTGTCTTTAAAAGCCGTGGCTGATGCCATTAGCCATTTAGATGCCACTGTCAATTTCTGACAGCAGAAGAATTTACATGGAAAGTGCGCTGCTGCTCGTGCTTACCGGCTCCATTCATCGTCCCATGCTGAATTATAGGATACTATAACAGCCACGGGGAAGCTGAAGGCCCCCCCAACCGCCACCATCTTCGTCCTCCTCATACAGCTGAGCTTCTACGGACACCAGAATAAACACTACATACTACAATACTGTGGTATTGCAGTATAAGTGATCAGATATTAGAATAAAAAGGTAATATATATTGTACAGAATGTACAACATTTGCTCATAAAAGACTGATCAAAATATAAAATTAATTGACCCGATCAGTAAAGAAGAAAAATATCAAATAAATAAAAAAAAACACAACTGGAGTCCTCAGTGGTTGATATCATTTAACCGCTCACTAAAAAGATGGTAATAAATAGCAGCTTTCCAGACTACTCAGGTCTCTCCATCAGGGATAGAATAACACAAAATACGAAGAGTCACATTTTATCTACTGGGCAACAGTACAAAAATATATATTTCACGTAAAAATATAAACGTAATAGATCAAAATATATATTGACCAAAATGGAAGTAATAGAACTTTCTGCTCTTTCTCTTCATCAGGCATTGACTCAATGAGTCAGTGCCTGATGAAGAGACCTGAGCAGTCTCGAAAGCTTGCAATGTGTTACCATCTTTTCAGTTAGCCATTAGAAGGTATCAACCACTGAGGACTCTCAATTCTGAATATTTTTCTATCTACTGGCTAACACGGTACAAAGATATACATCTTTCCTGTAAAAAATCACATACACTTAAGGGGGTTTCACACTAAGCGATATCGCTAGCAATATCGCTAAAACGTCACTGGTTTTGTGACGTTATAGCGATATTGCTAGCGATATCGCTATGTGTGATACTTACCAGCGACCGGCTCCCCCGCTGTCCATCGCTGATCGCGCGAGAATGTTCGGCTCCATTTCTCGTCGGGCGCTTCCTGCTGAGACTTCCTGCTGAGACGTCCAGCGACGCGTGGAGGCGGGCGGGAGGACGTCTGGATCGCTGTGTGTGAATGGTAAGTATCGTGCGCTGCGTCGCTGCTGAATCGCTGTGAGGTCTTTCTGTATGAAAGCTCACTAGCGATCATTTAGCGATGCACCAGCGATCCTGACCGGGTGGGATCGCTGGTCGGATCGCTGGTGCATCGCTAAATGTAAAAGGGCCTTAAATGAGTGGCATCAGTGCGTAGGCCTTGATTAACATTGCCAAAGATAGGAGAAGCTTTGTAATCCATTTATCCACACGTGAAAAACACTGATGATTCTCTGCTCCAAAACACCAATTGTACACGTCCCATTGTTTTCTGTATATGTGAAAAACACCAACATCTAAATGAAGCCTAAGGGCCGTGGCAGGAGCTGAGTTGTTAGCCACTTAATGCCACTGCCATCTCTGATTTGCCATAAAAACAAAAGCCACAGCAGAATTGCATTTTTTTTTTTTCAATTTCACTTGGATGTAGCCAAGTATTCTGAAACTTAAAGGGATTGCTCGGTCTAAAATGATAAGTCTGCAGTCAATCTGTGTGACTGCAGACTTATGAATCCTCCCAGCGAATGCACTGCGGGATTCGCAGATTTATGCAATATGCATTCTCCCACCCAGAACCTGACTAGAGGGCGCAGCCTAAGGCTGAGTGCACACATACTTTTTTGAACTGCGGATTTTTCCGCGCAGAATTGAAGAAATCCACAGGTCAAATGACCTGCATTTTTCCTGCGGATTTCTTCCATTTTTAATGCGGTTTTCTTTGATTTTTGTGCGGTTTTCCCCCTGCGGATTTGGAGACTGGGGAGGTGGAAAACCTCACAAAGAAGTGACATGCTGCGGATTTTGCACCGCGGGAAAACCGCAGCGTCTGCACAGCAGTTTTTATTTCATTCATTTACATGCTACTGTAAATCACACTGCGCATCCACAGCGTTTCTGCGCAGTAAAGTCCGCTGCGGATCCGCAGGAATTCTGCATCGTGTGCACACAGCCTTACTCCACACAGTTGTATGGAGCGAAGTCGTGCCCCGTTTAGTGACGCAGCCGTCCAGTTGGTTCGGTCTTGTGGCCACTAGTCGGGTTCTGGCCGGGAGTATGTATAACACATAAGTACCTACCGGTCCTGACTCAGAAACCGACGAATCCTCGCAGCACACAATGCATGTGCTGGAATGATTCCTAAGTCACACACTGACTACAAAATTATTTTAGACCGAACAATCCCTTTTACTAAGAATCTGGCCGTGAGCTGGACCTGACAGAGCAAAAACATCATGTACCCGTTTTTGCTGCGCTTCTGGTGCGAAAGACTAAAGGTACTGTCACACTTAGCGATGTACCAGCGATCCCGACCAGCGATATGACGCGGTCAGGATCGCTCGTACATCGCTAAGTGGTCGCTAGTGAGCTGCCACACAGGCAGATCTCACCAGCGACATCGCAGGGGACGGGGATCGCTACTTACCTGTCACACCAGGCGATCCTGCGTCCTCCCGCCCGGCTCCACGCGTCGCTCGTCGTCACAGCAGGAAGCGCAGCAGGAAGCTGACGACGAGAAACGGTCCTGGACGTTCTCGCGTGATCAGCGATAACCAGCGGGGGAGCCAGTCGTAGGTAAGTATCACACACAGCGATATCGCTAGCAATATCGCTATAACGTCACAAGTTATAGCGATATTGCTAGCGATATCGCTTAGTGTGACATGCCCTTAAGGAAGATAAAGGGGCATTCCAATATCCAAGATCCTATCCCAATATGTAGTAGGTGCAATAATAATAATATTAGTAAATACCTCCAATTAGAAATCTATTGTTTTTCTGATTCGCTGTCTCTTTCCTCATGTACAGTCAGTGCAGGACCTTAGGTCTCCCTTGTTACAGCCACTAGCTATCACTGTATCAGTGGTTTGAACCTTGAATCTGCTGCAGATATCCATGAACAATTCCACATACACCTCAAGTGAATTTTGGGGTTGATGGTCACATTTAGGTCAAACTACCTCCCCCAAGGGCACCAGAGGTCGGCAGTGAGGGGGTCACACACACACACTCCCCCAGAGGCACCACAGCCCGACAGTGCGGGGGTCATACACACTCCCCCAGGGGCACCAGAGCCCGGCAGTGCAAGGGTCACACACACTCCCCCAGGGGCACCAGAGCCCGGCAGTGCAAGGGTCACACACTCCCCCAGGGGCACCAGAGCCCGGCAGTGCAAGGGTCACACACTCCCCCAGGGGCACCAGAGCCCGGCAGTGCAAGGGTCACACACTCCCCCAGGGGCACCAGAGCCCGGCAGTGCAAGGGTCACACACTCCCCCAGGGGCACCAGAGCCCGGCAGTGCAAGGGTCACACACTCCCCCAGGGGCACCAGAGCCCGGCAGTGCAAGGGTCACACACTCCCCCAGGGGCACCAGAGCCCGGCAGTGCAAGGGTCACACACTCCCCCAGGGGCACCAGAGCCCGGCAGTGCAAGGGTCACACACTCCCCCAGGGGCACCAGAGCCCGGCAGTGCAAGGGTCACACACTCCCCCAGGGGCACCAGAGCCCGGCAGTGCAAGGGTCACACACTCCCCCAGGGGCACCAGAGCCCGGCAGTGCAAGGGTCACACACTCCCCCAGGGGCACCAGAGCCCGGCAGTGCAAGGGTCACACACTCCCCCAGGGGCACCAGAGCCCGGCAGTGCAGGGGTCACACACTCCCCCAGGGGCACCAGAGCCCGGCAGTGCAAGGGTCACACACTCCCCCAGGGGCACCAGAGCCCAGCAGAGCAAGGGTCACACACTCCCCCAGGGGCACGAGAGTCCGGCAGTGCGGGGGGTCACATGCCCCAAGGGGCACCAGAGCCCGGCCAGCAGTGCGGGGGTCCCCGAGTTACACACTCCCCCAGGGGCACCAGAGTCCGGCAGTGCGGGGGTCACATGCCCCCGGGGCACCAGAGCCTGGCAGTGCGGGGGTCCCCGGGTCACACACTCCCCCAGGGGCACCAGAGCCCGGCAGTGCGGGGGGTCACATGCCCCAAGGGGCACCAGAGTCCAGCAGTGCGGGGGTCACATGCCCCAAGGGGCACCAGAGTCCGCAGTGCGGGGGTCCCCGGGTCACATACTCCCCCAGGGGCACCAGAGCCCGGCAGTGCGGGGGTCACACACTCCCCCAGGGGCACCAGAGCCCGGCAGTGCGGGGGTCACACACTCCCCCAGGGGCACCAGAGTCCGGCAGTGCGGGGGTCCCCGGGTCACACACTCCCCCAGGGGCACCAGAGCCCGGCAGTGCGGGGGTCACACACTCCCCCAGGGGCACCAGAGCCCGGCAGTGCGGGGGTCACACACTCCCCCAGGGGCACCAGAGTCCGGCAGTGCGGGGGTCCCCGGGTCACACACTCCCCCAGGGGCACCAGAGCGGGGGTCATACACTCCCCCAGGGGCACCAGAGCTCGGCAGTGCGGGGGTCACACACACTCCCCCAGGGGCACCAGAGCGCGGCAGTGCGGGGGGTCACATACTCCCCCAGGGGCACCAGAGCGGGGGTCACACACACACTCCCCCCGGGGCACCAGAGCCCGGCAGTGCGGGGGTCACACACACACACTCCCCCAGGGGCACCAGAGCCCGGCAGTGCGGGGGTCACACACACACTCCCCCAGGGGCACCAGAGCCCGGCAGTGCGGGGGTCACACACACACTCCCCCAGGGGCACCAGAGCCCGGCAGTGTGGGGGTCACACACACACTCCCCCAGGGGCACCAGAGCCCGGCAGTGCGGGGGTCACACACACACTCCCCCAGGGGCACCAGAGCCCGGCAGTGCGGGGGTCACACACACACTCCCCCAGGGGCACCAGAGCCCGGCAGTGCAAGGGTCACACACTCCCCCAGGGGCACCAGAGCCCAGCAGAGCAAGGGTCACACACTCCCCCAGGGGCACGAGAGTCCGGCAGTGCGGGGGTCACATGCCCCAAGGGGCACCAGAGCCCGGCCAGCAGTGCGGGGGTCCCCGAGTTACACACTCCCCCAGGGGCACCAGAGTCCGGCAGTGCAGGGGTCACATGCCCCCGGGGCACCAGAGCCTGGCAGTGCGGGGGTCCCCAGGTCACACACTCCCCCAGGGGCACCAGAGCCCGGCAGTGCGGGGGGTCACATGCCCCAAGGGGCACCAGAGTCCAGCAGTGCGGGGGTCACATGCCCCAAGGGGCACCAGAGTCCGCAGTGCGGGGGTCCACGGGTCACATACTCCCCCAGGGGCACCAGAGCCCGGCAGTGCGGGGGTCACACACTCCCCCAGGGGCACCAGAGACCGGCAGTGCGGGGGTCACACACTCCCCCAGGGGCACCAGAGTCCGGCAGTGCGGGGGTCCCCGGGTCACACACTCCCCCAGGGGCACCAGAGCGGGGGTCATACACTCCCCCAGGGGCACCAGAGCCCGGCAGTGCGGGGGTCACACACACTCACCCAGGGGCACCAGAGCGCGACAGTGCGGGGGGTCACATACTCCCCCAGGGGCACCAGAGCGGGGGTCACACACACACTCCCCCAGGGGCACCAGAGCCCGGCAGTGCGGGGGTCCCCGGGTCACACACTCCCCCAGGGGCACCAGAGCCCGGCAGTGCGGGGGGTCACATGCCCCAAGGGGCACCAGAGTCCAGCAGTGCGGGGGTCACATGCCCCAAGGGGCACCAGAGTCCGCAGTGCGGGGGTCCACGGGTCACATACTCCCCCAGGGGCACCAGAGCCCGGCAGTGCGGGGGTCACACACTCCCCCAGGGGCACCAGAGACCGGCAGTGCGGGGGTCACACACTCCCCCAGGGGCACCAGAGTCCGGCAGTGCGGGGGTCCCCGGGGCACACACTCCCCCAGGGGCACCAGAGCGGGGGTCATACACTCCCCCAGGGGCACCAGAGCCCGGCAGTGCGGGGGTCACACACACTCACCCAGGGGCACCAGAGTCCGGCAGTGCGGGGGTCCCCGGGTCACACACTCCCCCAGGGGCACCAGAGCGGGGGTCACACACTCCCCCAGGGGCACCAGAGCCCGGCAGTGCGGGGGTCACACACACTCACCCAGGGGCACCAGAGCCCGGCAGTGCGGGGGTCACACACACTCACCCAGGGGCACCAGAGCGCGACAGTGCGGGGGGTCACATACTCCCCCAGGGGCACCAGAGCGGGGGTCACACACACACTCCCCCAGGGGCACCAGAGCCCGGCAGTGCGGGGGTCACCAGAGCGCGGCAGTGCGGGGGGGTCACATACTCACTCAGGGGCACCAGGCTGCCCAGCTGATAGGACACTCTTCACACTTCCATGCCATCTTACCCGAGTGCTCCGGACTGTAATAATCCGTTTCCATGGCTTGTGATTCACGAGCCTGGTTCCTCGAACTGCCCGTTAGCCAAAGGGACTTTCTCAATTTCTCCGCAGATTCCCGTTTACCGTAAAGTGTACAAGAAAAAATCCCTAGGTAGTAGGCCGCATACAAACCGGGATGCACATGCGCCGTAGGGACATTACGGGAGACGAGCCTGTACCTGGAAGAGGCGGAACAATTGCGTCACAACGCAATAACCACGTGATCCAGAGAAGGGCGGGAAAACTGATGGGCGGAAGTAAAATGTGAAGTAAAAAAGTCTCCGCAGCTTCCGCACTATAGTTCTGTACGTACAGTGTACACTGTGACTGCATGATATGGTCTGGGCAGTGTGCTGTATACTCTGCAGTGCTGTGTTCGGGCAGTGTGCTGTATACTGTGTATTCTGCAGTGCTGTGTTCGGGGCAGTGTGCTGTATACTCTGCAGTGCTGTGTTCTGGCAGTGTGCTGTATACTGTGTACTCTGCAGTGCTGTGTTCGGGGCAGTGTGCTGTGTACTCTGCAGTGCTGTGTTCGGGGCAGTGTGCTGTGTACTCTGCAGTGCTGTGTTCGGGGCAGTGTGCTGTGTACTCTGCAGTGCTGTGTTCGGGGCAGTGTGCTGTGTACTCTGCAGTGCTGTGTTCGGGGCAGTGTGCTGTGTACTCTGCAGTGCTGTGTTCGGGGCAGTGTGCTGTGTACTCTGCAGTGCTGTGTTCGGGGCAGTGTGCTGTGTACTCTGCAGTGCTGTGTTCGGGGCAGTGTGCTGTGTACTCTGCAGTGCTGTGTTCGGGGCAGTGTGCTGTGTACTCTGCAGTGCTGTGTTCGGGGCAGTGTGCTGTGTACTCTGCAGTGCTGTGTTCGGGGCAGTGTGCTGTGTACTCTGCAGTGCTGTGTTCGGGGCAGTGTGCTGTGTACTCTGCAGTGCTGTGTTCGGGGCAGTGTGCTGTGTACTCTGCAGTGCTGTGTTCGGGGCAGTGTGCTGTGTACTCTGCAGTGCTGTGTTCGGGGCAGTGTGCTGTGTACTCTGCAGTGCTGTGTTCGGGGCAGTGTGCTGTGTACTCTGCAGTGCTGTGTTCGGGGCAGTGTGCTGTGTACTCTGCAGTGCTGTGTTCGGGGCAGTGTGCTGTGTACTCTGCAGTGCTGTGTTCGGGGCAGTGTGCTGTGTACTCTGCAGTGCTGTGTTCGGGGCAGTGTGCTGTGTACTCTGCAGTGCTGTGTTCGGGGCAGTGTGCTGTGTACTCTGCAGTGCTGTGTTCGGGGCAGTGTGCTGTGTACTCTGCAGTGCTGTGTTCGGGGCAGTGTGCTGTGTACTCTGCAGTGCTGTGTTCGGGGCAGTGTGCTGTGTACTCTGCAGTGCTGTGTTCGGGGCAGTGTGCTGTATACTCTGCAGTGCTGTGTTCGGGCAGTGTGCTGTGTACTCTGCAGTGCTGTGTTCGGGGCAGTGTGCTGTGTACTCTGCAGTGCTGTGTTCGGGGCAGTGTGCTGTGTACTCTGCAGTGCTGTGTTCGGGGCAGTGTGCTGTGTACTCTGCAGTGCTGTGTTCGGGGCAGTGTGCTGTGTACTCTGCAGTGCTGTGTTCGGGGCAGTGTGCTGTATACTCTGCAGTGCTGTGTTCGGGCAGTGTGCTGTGTACTCTGCAGTGCTGTGTTCGGGGCAGTGTGCTGTATACTCTGCAGTGCTGTGTTCGGGCAGTGTGCTGTGTACTCTGCAGTGCTGTGTTCGGGCAGTGTGCTGTATACTGTGTATTCTGCAGTGCTGTGTTCGGGGCAGTGTGCTGTATACTCTGCAGTGCTGTGTTCTGGCAGTGTGCTGTATACTGTGTACTCTGCAGTGCTGTGTTCGGGGCAGTGTGCTGTGTACTCTGCAGTGCTGTGTTCGGGGCAGTGTGCTGTGTACTCTGCAGTGCTGTGTTCGGGGCAGTGTGCTGTGTACTCTGCAGTGCTGTGTTCGGGGCAGTGTGCTGTGTACTCTGCAGTGCTGTGTTCGGGGCAGTGTGCTGTGTACTCTGCAGTGCTGTGTTCGGGGCAGTGTGCTGTGTACTCTGCAGTGCTGTGTTCGGGGCAGTGTGCTGTGTACTCTGCAGTGCTGTGTTCGGGGCAGTGTGCTGTGTACTCTGCAGTGCTGTGTTCGGGGCAGTGTGCTGTGTACTCTGCAGTGCTGTGTTCGGGGCAGTGTGCTGTGTACTCTGCAGTGCTGTGTTCGGGGCAGTGTGCTGTGTACTCTGCAGTGCTGTGTTCGGGGCAGTGTGCTGTGTACTCTGCAGTGCTGTGTTCGGGGCAGTGTGCTGTGTACTCTGCAGTGCTGTGTTCGGGGCAGTGTGCTGTGTACTCTGCAGTGCTGTGTTCGGGGCAGTGTGCTGTGTACTCTGCAGTGCTGTGTTCGGGGCAGTGTGCTGTGTACTCTGCAGTGCTGTGTTCGGGGCAGTGTGCTGTGTACTCTGCAGTGCTGTGTTCGGGGCAGTGTGCTGTGTACTCTGCAGTGCTGTGTTCGGGGCAGTGTGCTGTGTACTCTGCAGTGCTGTGTTCGGGGCAGTGTGCTGTATACTCTGCAGTGCTGTGTTCGGGCAGTGTGCTGTGTACTCTGCAGTGCTGTGTTCGGGGCAGTGTGCTGTGTACTCTGCAGTGCTGTGTTCGGGGCAGTGTGCTGTGTACTCTGCAGTGCTGTGTTCGGGGCAGTGTGCTGTGTACTCTGCAGTGCTGTGTTCGGGGCAGTGTGCTGTGTACTCTGCAGTGCTGTGTTCGGGGCAGTGTGCTGTATACTCTGCAGTGCTGTGTTCGGGCAGTGTGCTGTGTACTCTGCAGTGCTGTGTTCGGGGCAGTGTGCTGTATACTGTACTCTACAGTGCTGTGTTCGAGGCAGTGTGCTGTATACTGTACAGTGCTGTGTTCGGGCAGTGTGCTGTGTACTCTGCAGTGCTGTGTTCGGGGCAGTGTGCTGTATACTGTACTCTACAGTGCTGTGTTCGAGGCAGTGTGCTGTATACTGTACAGTGCTGTGTTCGGGCAGTGTGCTGTGTACTCTGCAGTGCTGTGTTCGGGGCAGTGTGCTGTATACTGTACTCTACAGTGCTGTGTTCGAGGCAGTGTGCTGTATACTGTACAGTGCTGTGTTCGAGGCAGTATACTGTGTACTCTGCAGTGCTGTGCTCGGGGCAGTGTGCTGTGTACTCTGCAGTGCTGTGTTCGGGGCAGTGTGCTGTGTACTCTGCAGTGCTGTGTTCGGGGCAGTGTGCTGTATACTCTGCAGTGCTGTGTTCGGGCAGTGTGCTGTGTACTCTGCAGTGCTGTGTTCGAGGCAGTATACTGTGTACTCTGCAGTGCTGTGCTCGGGGCAGTGTGCTGTATACTCTGCAGTGCTGTGTTCGGGCAGTGTGCTGTGTACTCTGCAGTGCTGTGTTCGGGGCAGTGTGCTGTATACTGTACTCTACAGTGCTGTGTTCGAGGCAGTGTGCTGTATACTGTACAGTGCTGTGTTCGGGCAGTGTGCTGTGTACTCTGCAGTGCTGTGTTCGGGGCAGTGTGCTGTATACTCTGCAGTGCTGTGTTCGGGCAGTGTGCTGTGTACTCTGCAGTGCTGTGTTCGGGGCAGTGTGCTGTATACTCTGCAGTGCTGTGTTCGGGCAGTGTGCTGTGTACTCTGCAGTGCTGTGTTCGGGCAGTGTGCTGTATACTGTGTATTCTGCAGTGCTGTGTTCGGGGCAGTGTGCTGTATACTCTGCAGTGCTGTGTTCTGGCAGTGTGCTGTATACTGTGTACTCTGCAGTGCTGTGTTCGGGGCAGTGTGCTGTGTACTCTGCAGTGCTGTGTTCGGGGCAGTGTGCTGTGTACTCTGCAGTGCTGTGTTCGGGGCAGTGTGCTGTGTACTCTGCAGTGCTGTGTTCGGGGCAGTGTGCTGTGTACTCTGCAGTGCTGTGTTCGGGGCAGTGTGCTGTGTACTCTGCAGTGCTGTGTTCGGGGCAGTGTGCTGTGTACTCTGCAGTGCTGTGTTCGGGGCAGTGTGCTGTGTACTCTGCAGTGCTGTGTTCGGGGCAGTGTGCTGTGTACTCTGCAGTGCTGTGTTCGGGGCAGTGTGCTGTGTACTCTGCAGTGCTGTGTTCGGGGCAGTGTGCTGTGTACTCTGCAGTGCTGTGTTCGGGGCAGTGTGCTGTGTACTCTGCAGTGCTGTGTTCGGGGCAGTGTGCTGTGTACTCTGCAGTGCTGTGTTCGGGGCAGTGTGCTGTGTACTCTGCAGTGCTGTGTTCGGGGCAGTGTGCTGTGTACTCTGCAGTGCTGTGTTCGGGGCAGTGTGCTGTGTACTCTGCAGTGCTGTGTTCGGGGCAGTGTGCTGTGTACTCTGCAGTGCTGTGTTCGGGGCAGTGTGCTGTGTACTCTGCAGTGCTGTGTTCGGGGCAGTGTGCTGTGTACTCTGCAGTGCTGTGTTCGGGGCAGTGTGCTGTGTACTCTGCAGTGCTGTGTTCGGGGCAGTGTGCTGTGTACTCTGCAGTGCTGTGTTCGGGGCAGTGTGCTGTGTACTCTGCAGTGCTGTGTTCGGGGCAGTGTGCTGTATACTCTGCAGTGCTGTGTTCGGGCAGTGTGCTGTGTACTCTGCAGTGCTGTGTTCGGGGCAGTGTGCTGTGTACTCTGCAGTGCTGTGTTCGGGGCAGTGTGCTGTGTACTCTGCAGTGCTGTGTTCGGGGCAGTGTGCTGTGTACTCTGCAGTGCTGTGTTCGGGGCAGTGTGCTGTGTACTCTGCAGTGCTGTGTTCGGGGCAGTGTGCTGTATACTCTGCAGTGCTGTGTTCGGGCAGTGTGCTGTGTACTCTGCAGTGCTGTGTTCGGGGCAGTGTGCTGTATACTGTACTCTACAGTGCTGTGTTCGAGGCAGTGTGCTGTATACTGTACAGTGCTGTGTTCGGGCAGTGTGCTGTGTACTCTGCAGTGCTGTGTTCGGGGCAGTGTGCTGTATACTGTACTCTACAGTGCTGTGTTCGAGGCAGTGTGCTGTATACTGTACAGTGCTGTGTTCGGGCAGTGTGCTGTGTACTCTGCAGTGCTGTGTTCGGGGCAGTGTGCTGTATACTGTACTCTACAGTGCTGTGTTCGAGGCAGTGTGCTGTATACTGTACAGTGCTGTGTTCGAGGCAGTATACTGTGTACTCTGCAGTGCTGTGCTCGGGGCAGTGTGCTGTGTACTCTGCAGTGCTGTGTTCGGGGCAGTGTGCTGTGTACTCTGCAGTGCTGTGTTCGGGGCAGTGTGCTGTATACTCTGCAGTGCTGTGTTCGGGCAGTGTGCTGTGTACTCTGCAGTGCTGTGTTCGAGGCAGTATACTGTGTACTCTGCAGTGCTGTGCTCGGGGCAGTGTGCTGTATACTCTGCAGTGCTGTGTTCGGGCAGTGTGCTGTGTACTCTGCAGTGCTGTGTTCGGGGCAGTGTGCTGTATACTGTACTCTACAGTGCTGTGTTCGAGGCAGTGTGCTGTATACTGTACAGTGCTGTGTTCGGGCAGTGTGCTGTGTACTCTGCAGTGCTGTGTTCGGGCAGTGTGCTGTATACTGTGTACTCTGCAGTGCTGTGTTTGGGCAGTGTGCTGTATACTCTGCAGTGCTGTGTTCGGGCAGTGTGCTGTGTACTCTGCAGTGCTGTGTTCGGGGCAGTGTGCTGTATACTGTACTCTACAGTGCTGTGTTCGAGGCAGTGTGCTGTATACTGTACAGTGCTGTGTTCGAGGCAGTATACTGTGTACTCTGCAGTGCTGTGTTCGGGGCAGTGTGCAGTGTACTCTGCAGTGCTGTGTTCGGGGCAGTGTGCTGTATACTCTGCAGTGCTGTGTTCGGGGCAGTGTGCTGTGTACTCTGCAGTGCTGTGTTCGGGGCAGTGTGCTGTGTACTCTGCAGTGCTGTGTTCGGGGCAGTGTGCTGTGTACTCTGCAGTGCTGTGTTCGGGGCAGTGTGCTGTGTACTCTGCAGTGCTGTGTTCGGGGCAGTGTGCTGTATACTCTGCAGTGCTGTGTTCGGGCAGTGTGCTGTGTACTCTGCAGTGCTGTGTTCGGGGCAGTGTGCTGTATACTGTACTCTACAGTGCTGTGTTCGAGGCAGTGTGCTGTATACTGTACAGTGCTGTGTTCGGGCAGTGTGCTGTGTACTCTGCAGTGCTGTGTTCGGGGCAGTGTGCTGTATACTGTACTCTACAGTGCTGTGTTCGAGGCAGTGTGCTGTATACTGTACAGTGCTGTGTTCGAGGCAGTATACTGTGTACTCTGCAGTGCTGTGTTCGGGGCAGTGTGCTGTGTACTCTGCAGTGCTGTGTTCGGGGCAGTGTGCTGTGTACTCTGCAGTGCTGTGTTCGGGGCAGTGTGCTGTATACTCTGCAGTGCTGTGTTCGGGCAGTGTGCTGTGTACTCTGCAGTGCTGTGTTCGGGGCAGTGTGCTGTATACTGTACTCTACAGTGCTGTGTTCGAGGCAGTGTGCTGTATACTGTACAGTGCTGTGTTCGGGCAGTGTGCTGTGTACTCTGCAGTGCTGTGTTCGGGGCAGTGTGCTGTATACTGTACTCTACAGTGCTGTGTTCGAGGCAGTGTGCTGTATACTGTACAGTGCTGTGTTCGAGGCAGTATACTGTGTACTCTGCAGTGCTGTGTTCGGGGCAGTGTGCTGTGTACTCTGCAGTGCTGTGTTCGGGGCAGTGTGCTGTGTACTCTGCAGTGCTGTGTTCGGGGCAGTGTGCTGTGTACTCTGCAGTGCTGTGTTCGGGGCAGTGTGCTGTATACTCTGCAGTGCTGTGTTCGGGGCAGTGTGCTGTGTACTCTGCAGTGCTGTGTTCGGGGCAGTGTGCTGTATACTGTACTCTACAGTGCTGTGTTCGAGGCAGTGTGCTGTATACTGTACAGTGCTGTGTTCGGGCAGTGTGCTGTGTACTCTGCAGTACTGTGTTCGGGGCAGTGTGCTGTATACTGTACTCTACAGTGCTGTGTTCGAGGCAGTGTGCTGTATACTGTACAGTGCTGTGTTCGGGCAGTGTGCTGTGTACTCTGCAGTGCTGTGTTCGGGGCAGTGTGCTGTATACTGTACTCTACAGTGCTGTGTTCGAGGCAGTGTGCTGTATACTGTACAGTGCTGTGTTCGAGGCAGTATACTGTGTACTCTGCAGTGCTGTGTTCGGGCAGTGTGCTGTATACTGTGTACTCTGCAGTGCTGTGTTTGGGCAGTGTGCTGTATACTCTGCAGTGCTGTGTTCGGGCAGTGTGCTGTGTACTCTGCAGTGCTGTGTTCGGGGCAGTGTGCTGTATACTGTACTCTACAGTGCTGTGTTCGAGGCAGTGTGCTGTATACTGTACAGTGCTGTGTTCGAGGCAGTGTGCTGTATACTGTACAGTGCTGTGTTCGAGGCAGTATACTGTGTACTCTGCAGTGCTGTGTTTGGGCAGTGTGCTGTGTACTCTGCAGTGTTGTGTTCGGGCAGTGTGCTGTGTACTCTGCAGTGCTGTGTTCGGGGCAGTGTGCTGTATACTGTACTCTACAGTGCTGTGTTCGAGGCAGTGTGCTGTATACTGTACAGTGCTGTGTTCGAGGCAGTATACTGTGTACTCTGCAGTGCTGTGTTCGGGCAGTGTGCTGTATACTGTGTACTCTGCAGTGCTGTGTTTGGGCAGTGTGCTGTATACTCTGCAGTGCTGTGTTCGGGCAGTGTGCTGTGTACTCTGCAGTGCTGTGTTCGGGGCAGTGTGCTGTATACTGTACTCTACAGTGCTGTGTTCGAGGCAGTGTGCTGTATACTGTACAGTGCTGTGTTCGAGGCAGTATACTGTGTACTCTGCAGTGCTGTGTTCGGGCAGTGTGCTGTATACTGTGTACTCTGCAGTGCTGTGTTTGGGCAGTGTGCTGTGTACTCTGCAGTGTTGTGTTCGGGCAGTGTGCTGTGTACTCTGCAGTGCTGTGTTTGGGCAGTGTGCTGTGTACTCTGCATTGCTGTGTTCGGGACGGGCAGTGTGCTGTGTATTCTGCAGTGCTGTGTTCGGGGCAGTGTGCTGTATAGTGTACTCTGCAGTGCTGTGTTCGGGGCAGTGTGCTGTATGCTGTGTACTCTGCAGTGCTGTGTTCTGGCAGTGTGCTGTGTACTCTGCAGTGCTGTGTTCTGGCAGTGTGCTGTATACTGTACTCTGCAGTGCTGTGTTCGGGCAGTGTGCTGTATACTGTACTCTGCAGTGCTGTGTTCGGGCAGTGTGCTGTGTACTCTGCAGTGCTGTGTTCGGGCAGTGTGCTGTGTACTCTGCAGTGCTGTGTTCGGGGCAGTGTGCTGTATAGTGTACTCTGCAGTGCTGTGTTCGGGGCAGTGTGCTGTATAGTGTACTCTGCAGTGCTGTGTTCGGGGCAGTGTGCTGTATAGTGTACTCTGCAGTGCTGTGTTCGGGGCAGTGTGCTGTATACTGTACTCTGCAGTGCTGTGTTCGGGCAGTGTGCTGTGTACTCTGCAGTGCTGTGTTCGAGGCAGTGTGCTGTGTACTCTGCAGTGCTGTGTTCGAGGCAGTGTGCTGTATACTGTACTCTACAGTGCTGTGTTCGAGGCAGTGTGCTGTATACTGTGTACTCTGCAGTGCTGTGTTCGGGCAGTGTGCTGTATACTGTACTCTACAGTGCTGTGTTCGGGGCAGTGTGCTGTGTACTCTGCAGTGTTGTATTCGGGCAGTGTGCTGTGTACTCTGCAGTGTTGTGTTCGGGCAGTGTGCTGTGTACTCTGCAGTGCTGTGTTCGGGCAGTGTGCTGTGTACTCTGCATTGCTGTGTTCGGGCAGTGTGCTGTTTACTCTGCAGTGCTGTGTTCGGGCAGTGTGCTGTATACTGTACTCTACAGTGTTGTGTTCGGGGCAGTGTGCAGTGCTGTACACTGTGTGCAGTGCTGTGTTTGGGCAGTGTTGTATACTGTACTCTGCATTGCTGTGTTCGGGCAGTGTGCTGTATACTGTGTACTCTGCAGTGCTGTTTGAGGCAGTGTGCAGTGCTGTATACTGTGTACAGTGCAGTGCTGTGTTTGGGCAGTGTTGTATACTGTACTCTGCAGTGCTGTGTTCGGGGCAGTGTGCTGTATACTGTACTCTGCAGTGCTGTGTTCGGGGCAGTGTGCTGTGTACTCTGCAGTGCTGTGTTCGGGGCAGTGTGCTGTGTACTCTGCAGTGCTGTGTTCGGGGCAGTGTGCTGTGTACTCTGCAGTGCTGTGTTCGGGGCAGTGTGCTGTATACTCTGCAGTGCTGTGTTCGGGCAGTGTGCTGTGTACTCTGCAGTGCTGTGTTCGGGGCAGTGTGCTGTATACTGTACTCTACAGTGCTGTGTTCGAGGCAGTGTGCTGTATACTGTACAGTGCTGTGTTCGGGCAGTGTGCTGTGTACTCTGCAGTGCTGTGTTCGGGGCAGTGTGCTGTATACTGTACTCTACAGTGCTGTGTTCGAGGCAGTGTGCTGTATACTGTACAGTGCTGTGTTCGGGCAGTGTGCTGTGTACTCTGCAGTGCTGTGTTCGGGGCAGTGTGCTGTATACTGTACTCTACAGTGCTGTGTTCGAGGCAGTGTGCTGTATACTGTACAGTGCTGTGTTCGAGGCAGTATACTGTGTACTCTGCAGTGCTGTGCTCGGGGCAGTGTGCTGTGTACTCTGCAGTGCTGTGTTCGGGGCAGTGTGCTGTGTACTCTGCAGTGCTGTGTTCGGGGCAGTGTGCTGTATACTCTGCAGTGCTGTGTTCGGGCAGTGTGCTGTGTACTCTGCAGTGCTGTGTTCGAGGCAGTATACTGTGTACTCTGCAGTGCTGTGCTCGGGGCAGTGTGCTGTATACTCTGCAGTGCTGTGTTCGGGCAGTGTGCTGTGTACTCTGCAGTGCTGTGTTCGGGGCAGTGTGCTGTATACTGTACTCTACAGTGCTGTGTTCGAGGCAGTGTGCTGTATACTGTACAGTGCTGTGTTCGGGCAGTGTGCTGTGTACTCTGCAGTGCTGTGTTCGGGCAGTGTGCTGTATACTGTGTACTCTGCAGTGCTGTGTTTGGGCAGTGTGCTGTATACTCTGCAGTGCTGTGTTCGGGCAGTGTGCTGTGTACTCTGCAGTGCTGTGTTCGGGGCAGTGTGCTGTATACTGTACTCTACAGTGCTGTGTTCGAGGCAGTGTGCTGTATACTGTACAGTGCTGTGTTCGAGGCAGTATACTGTGTACTCTGCAGTGCTGTGTTCGGGGCAGTGTGCAGTGTACTCTGCAGTGCTGTGTTCGGGGCAGTGTGCTGTATACTCTGCAGTGCTGTGTTCGGGGCAGTGTGCTGTGTACTCTGCAGTGCTGTGTTCGGGGCAGTGTGCTGTGTACTCTGCAGTGCTGTGTTCGGGGCAGTGTGCTGTGTACTCTGCAGTGCTGTGTTCGGGGCAGTGTGCTGTGTACTCTGCAGTGCTGTGTTCGGGGCAGTGTGCTGTGTACTCTGCAGTGCTGTGTTCGGGGCAGTGTGCTGTATACTCTGCAGTGCTGTGTTCGGGCAGTGTGCTGTGTACTCTGCAGTGCTGTGTTCGGGGCAGTGTGCTGTATACTGTACTCTACAGTGCTGTGTTCGAGGCAGTGTGCTGTATACTGTACAGTGCTGTGTTCGGGCAGTGTGCTGTGTACTCTGCAGTGCTGTGTTCGGGGCAGTGTGCTGTATACTGTACTCTACAGTGCTGTGTTCGAGGCAGTGTGCTGTATACTGTACAGTGCTGTGTTCGAGGCAGTATACTGTGTACTCTGCAGTGCTGTGTTCGGGGCAGTGTGCTGTGTACTCTGCAGTGCTGTGTTCGGGGCAGTGTGCTGTGTACTCTGCAGTGCTGTGTTCGGGGCAGTGTGCTGTATACTCTGCAGTGCTGTGTTCGGGCAGTGTGCTGTGTACTCTGCAGTGCTGTGTTCGGGGCAGTGTGCTGTATACTGTACTCTACAGTGCTGTGTTCGAGGCAGTGTGCTGTATACTGTACAGTGCTGTGTTCGGGCAGTGTGCTGTGTACTCTGCAGTGCTGTGTTCGGGGCAGTGTGCTGTATACTGTACTCTACAGTGCTGTGTTCGAGGCAGTGTGCTGTATACTGTACAGTGCTGTGTTCGAGGCAGTATACTGTGTACTCTGCAGTGCTGTGTTCGGGGCAGTGTGCTGTGTACTCTGCAGTGCTGTGTTCGGGGCAGTGTGCTGTGTACTCTGCAGTGCTGTGTTCGGGGCAGTGTGCTGTGTACTCTGCAGTGCTGTGTTCGGGGCAGTGTGCTGTGTACTCTGCAGTGCTGTGTTCGGGGCAGTGTGCTGTGTACTCTGCAGTGCTGTGTTCGGGGCAGTGTGCTGTATACTCTGCAGTGCTGTGTTCGGGGCAGTGTGCTGTGTACTCTGCAGTGCTGTGTTCGGGGCAGTGTGCTGTATACTGTACTCTACAGTGCTGTGTTCGAGGCAGTGTGCTGTATACTGTACAGTGCTGTGTTCGGGCAGTGTGCTGTGTACTCTGCAGTACTGTGTTCGGGGCAGTGTGCTGTATACTGTACTCTACAGTGCTGTGTTCGAGGCAGTGTGCTGTATACTGTACAGTGCTGTGTTCGGGCAGTGTGCTGTGTACTCTGCAGTGCTGTGTTCGGGGCAGTGTGCTGTATACTGTACTCTACAGTGCTGTGTTCGAGGCAGTGTGCTGTATACTGTACAGTGCTGTGTTCGAGGCAGTATACTGTGTACTCTGCAGTGCTGTGTTCGGGCAGTGTGCTGTATACTGTGTACTCTGCAGTGCTGTGTTTGGGCAGTGTGCTGTATACTCTGCAGTGCTGTGTTCGGGCAGTGTGCTGTGTACTCTGCAGTGCTGTGTTCGGGGCAGTGTGCTGTATACTGTACTCTACAGTGCTGTGTTCGAGGCAGTGTGCTGTATACTGTACAGTGCTGTGTTCGAGGCAGTATACTGTGTACTCTGCAGTGCTGTGTTCGGGCAGTGTGCTGTATACTGTGTACTCTGCAGTGCTGTGTTTGGGCAGTGTGCTGTGTACTCTGCAGTGTTGTGTTCGGGCAGTGTGCTGTGTACTCTGCAGTGCTGTGTTCGGGGCAGTGTGCTGTATACTGTACTCTACAGTGCTGTGTTCGAGGCAGTGTGCTGTATACTGTACAGTGCTGTGTTCGAGGCAGTATACTGTGTACTCTGCAGTGCTGTGTTCGGGCAGTGTGCTGTATACTGTGTACTCTGCAGTGCTGTGTTTGGGCAGTGTGCTGTATACTCTGCAGTGCTGTGTTCGGGCAGTGTGCTGTGTACTCTGCAGTGCTGTTTTCGGGGCAGTGTGCTGTATACTGTACTCTACAGTGCTGTGTTCGAGGCAGTGTGCTGTATACTGTACAGTGCTGTGTTCGAGGCAGTATACTGTGTACTCTGCAGTGCTGTGTTCGGGCAGTGTGCTGTATACTGTGTACTCTGCAGTGCTGTGTTTGGGCAGTGTGCTGTGTACTCTGCAGTGTTGTGTTCGGGCAGTGTGCTGTGTACTCTGCAGTGCTGTGTTTGGGCAGTGTGCTGTGTACTCTGCATTGCTGTGTTCGGGACGGGCAGTGTGCTGTGTATTCTGCAGTGCTGTGTTCGGGGCAGTGTGCTGTATAGTGTACTCTGCAGTGCTGTGTTCGGGGCAGTGTGCTGTATGCTGTGTACTCTGCAGTGCTGTGTTCTGGCAGTGTGCTGTGTACTCTGCAGTGCTGTGTTCTGGCAGTGTGCTGTATACTGTACTCTGCAGTGCTGTGTTCGGGCAGTGTGCTGTATACTGTACTCTGCAGTGCTGTGTTCGGGCAGTGTGCTGTGTACTCTGCAGTGCTGTGTTCGGGCAGTGTGCTGTGTACTCTGCAGTGCTGTGTTCGGGGCAGTGTGCTGTATAGTGTACTCTGCAGTGCTGTGTTCGGGGCAGTGTGCTGTATAGTGTACTCTGCAGTGCTGTGTTCGGGGCAGTGTGCTGTATAGTGTACTCTGCAGTGCTGTGTTCGGGGCAGTGTGCTGTATACTGTACTCTGCAGTGCTGTGTTCGGGCAGTGTGCTGTGTACTCTGCAGTGCTGTGTTCGAGGCAGTGTGCTGTGTACTCTGCAGTGCTGTGTTCGAGGCAGTGTGCTGTATACTGTACTCTACAGTGCTGTGTTCGAGGCAGTGTGCTGTATACTGTGTACTCTGCAGTGCTGTGTTCGGGCAGTGTGCTGTATACTGTACTCTACAGTGCTGTGTTCGGGGCAGTGTGCTGTGTACTCTGCAGTGTTGTATTCGGGCAGTGTGCTGTGTACTCTGCAGTGCTGTGTTCGGGCAGTGTGCTGTGTACTCTGCAGTGCTGTGTTCGGGCAGTGTGCTGTGTACTCTGCATTGCTGTGTTCGGGCAGTGTGCTGTTTACTCTGCAGTGCTGTGTTCGGGCAGTGTGCTGTATACTGTACTCTACAGTGTTGTGTTCGGGGCAGTGTGCAGTGCTGTACACTGTGTGCAGTGCTGTGTTTGGGCAGTGTTGTATACTGTACTCTGCATTGCTGTGTTCGGGCAGTGTGCTGTATACTGTGTACTCTGCAGTGCTGTTTGAGGCAGTGTGCAGTGCTGTATACTGTGTACAGTGCAGTGCTGTGTTTGGGCAGTGTTGTATACTGTACTCTGCAGTGCTGTGTTCGGGGCAGTGTGCTGTATACTGTACTCTGCAGTGCTGTGTTCGAGGCAGTGTGCAGTGCTGTATACTGTGTACTCTGCAGTGCTGTGTACTCTGCAGTGTTGTGTTCGGGGCAGTGTGCAGTGCTGTATACTGTGTGCAGTGCTGTGTTTGGGCAGTGTTGTACACTGTACTCTGCAGTGCTGTGTTCGGGCAGTGTGCTGTATACTGTGTACTCTGCAGTGTGCAGTGCTGTATACTGTGTACTCTGCAGTGTTGTGTTCGGGGCCGTGTGCAGTGCTGTATACTGTGTACTCTGCAGTGCTTTGTTCGGCTCAGTGTGCTGTATACTGTGTACTCTGCAGTGTTGTGTTCGGGGCAGTGTGCAGTGCTGTATACTGTGTGCAGTGCTGTGTTTGGGCAGTGTTGTATACTGTACTCTACAGTGCTGTGTTCGGGCAGTGTGCTGTATACTGTGTACTCTGCAGTGCTGTGTTTGAGGCAGTGCTGTATACTATGTACTCTGCAGTGCTGTGTTCGGGTAGTGTGCAGTGTTGTATACTGTACTCTGCAGTGCTGTGTCGGGGCAGTGTGCTGTATACTGCACTCTGCAGTGCTGTGTTCGGGCAGTGTGCAGTGCTGTATAATGTGTACTCTGCAGTGCTTTGTTCGAGGCAGTGTGCTGTATACTGTGTACTCTGCAGTGCTGTGTTCGGGGCAGTATGCTGTGTACTCTGCAGTGTTGTGTTCGGGCATTGTGCAGTGTTGTATACTGTACTCTGCAGTGCTGTGTTCGGGGCAGTGTGCAGTGCTGTATACTGTGTACTCTGCAGTACTGTTGTGGGCAGTGCTGTCTACTGTGTACTCTGCAGTGCTGTATACTGTGTACTCTGCGGTGCTGTGTTCGGGGCAGTACTGTGTACTCTGCAGTGCTGTGTTTGGGGTAGTGCGCAGTGCTGTATACTGTGTACTCTGCAGTGCTGTGTTCGGGGTAGTGTGCAGTGCTTTATACTGTGTACTCTGCAGTGCTATGGTCGGGGCAGTGCGTAGTGCTGTCTACTGTGTACTCTGCAGTGCTGTGTACTCTGCGGTGCTGTGTTCGGGGCAGTGCTGTCTGCTGTGTACTCTGCGGTGCTGTGTTCGGGGCAGTGCTGTCTACTGTGTACTTTGCGGTGCTGTGTTCGGGGTAGTGCTGTCTACTGTTTACTCTGCGGTGCTGTGTTAGGGGCAGTGCTGTCTACTGTGTACTCTGTGGTGCTGTGTTCGGGGCAGTGCGCAGTGCTGTCTACTGTTTACTCTGCGGTGCTGTGTTTGGGGCAGTGCTGTCTACTCTGCGGTACTGTGTTAGGGGCAGTGCTGTCTACTGTGTACTCTGTGGTGCTGTGTTCGGGGCAGTGCTGTTTACTGTGTACTCTGCAGTGCTGCGTTCGGGGCAGTGCTGTCTACTGTGTACTCTGCGGTTCTGCGTTAGGGGCAGTGCTGTCTACTGTGTACTCTGCAGTGCTGTGTTCGGGGCAGTGCTGTCTACTCTGTGGTGCTGTGTTCGGGGCAGTGCTGTCTACTCTGTACTATGCGGTGCTGTGTTCGGGGCAGTTCTGTCTACTCTACTCTGCGGTGCTGTGTTCGGGGCAGTGCTGTCTACTCTGTACTCTGCGGTGCTGTGTTCGGGGCAGTGCTGTCTACTCTGTACTCTGCGGTGCTGTGTTTGGGGTAGTGTGCAGTGCTGTATACTGTGTACTCTGCAGTACTTTGTACTCTGCAGTGCTGTGTTCGGGGCAGTGCTGTCTACGCTGTACTCTGCGGTGCTGTGTTCGGGGCAGTGTGCCGAGCTGTGTATAGTGAACACTGCAGTGCTGTGTACTCTGCGGTGCTGTGTTTGGGGCAGTGTGCAGTGCTGTGATTGCAGCACATTACTCTCACAGCCAGACTCTGCCTTGCCTGCTATGTTGTTAGAAGAATCTGTGTTCTCAAGACACCCATACTGTTAAGGCTAAGTGCACACGTACCTGAACTCTCGCAGAAATTACCGCGAGAATTCCGGAATTCCATTCCGCAGGAAAATCGCATTTTAAATTCCCGCGATTTTCCCGCGGAAAAACTAGCATTTTGCAAGCGTAATTAGCTTGCAGAATACTAGCGGTTTCCAAGCGATCTGTAGCATCGCTTGGAGAACTGATTGACAGGTTGGTCACACTCGTCAAACATAGTGTTTGACGAGTGTGACCAACTTTTTAGTACTGAGGCCGCCTATGCGGCATCAGTAGTAAAAGATAGAATGTAAAAAAAAAAATGGTGTTATTCTTACCTTCCGACGTCCCGCGCATCCGTTCCCAGTAATCCTTTGCGAAAATGCCCACGATGACTCGCGGTAATTCGCGATGACCGCGAGACTTCACGATGACCGTGAGACTTCGCGATCCCGCGAGAATGGACGCCATCGCGGGCATTTTCGCAAAGGCTTACTGGGACCGGGAGCATGGAGAGAGGCGGGAAGGCTGCGCGGGACGCCGGAAGGTGAGAATAACAATATTTTTTATTTTAAATTCCATTTTTTACAGGGATATGGTACCCAAAGCGCGGAGGACAGTCTCCTCTCCTCCGGACCGTGGGTACCATCCGCAATTGTTCTGCTTACTTTCCGCATGGTGTGCACAGCCACATGCGGGAAGTAAGCGGAACAATGCATTCCTATAGGTGCGGGATCGCCGTGCTTCCGCAAAATTAATGAGCATGCTGCGGTTTTTACCGCGAAGCGATTCCGCCGCGGTAAAAACTGCAGCATTAGCACAGCATTGCGGAATCCCATAGGAGTGCATGAGATGCTTATTTTTCGCGGTTAAAACCGCCGCGGAAACGCGAAAAAAAACGCCACGTGTGAACTCAGCCTAAGAGTTGTGATGGAGCACAAAGTTGCTGACTCCGTCACTTACCCCAGCAGGCCACGGGAATCATTAGAAACATTGGTCTTGTAGTAAATCTTTCCTCCTCCATCCAGGGTAATTGATCTGCCCTCTGAATATAGGGCAAATATGTTCTGGTTTAGTTATTGCACCATCTAGTGGTGGCTGAATTTATAGCTGTCTTTAATAGCATTTACAGCCTGTGTCTTTAATAGAGTGTTTCACTATGGGATTGAAGCAATGTATTCTGGGATAAGGAAGATGCCATTTTCTTTTGTGTATTTCATAAGGACACACGTTGTTTACTTGTCCTCCTGTAAATCCCCTACTTGAGTTCGTTATCCGGGTAAAGCATATCTGGTAAGATTAATGTCCTTTCTTGCAATGCAGTGTTACAGAGATGTTATTAACTGTACAGAAGCCAGTGCTCAGTAGATGTAATTGTTTCTATGTAAAGTTTGCATCACACTGTATACTTCCTGTAATTGTGTTAGCTGTGTGATCATCTGCCCAATTCTTACCAATGTCGTTTGTATTCTTTATTGTTTTACTGCATATTCTATACTCTTCACCAATAAACAAGTTAGACTACAGAGAACAGTCTGCTTATTTTGGAAGATAGAAGGTGGTTTATGCTGTATGCTAGAGTGCACACCGTGTCAACGTGTATGAAGGCAGAACAGTAAAACAGATGCTAGACTCCTGCGATAGTGAATATGACATAAGGAGCCGCTTGAACCCACACTGCCTGCGGATACTGCAGCGGCCGCCATACAGTCACAAGTACCGAGAGTGCAGCCCGCCATCAAGTGCTTCATCTTTCCAGCCACCCGGAAGCCCGCCGTGCATAGACTGTTTCTCAGCAGTACGCAGCTAAGCGCGCAATGTCTCGAAACACCACATCCTCACTCAAAACAAGGTCATGAGCAAGTTCTGGCAGGTCGTCAATAGCAAAGGCCGAAGCAGCCAAAGCAAGATCCTCCTTCGCCGAACGAGAGATGCATCTAAAGCTGAGGCAAGCACAGCACAAGGCAGAGAGAGAAGCGGAAACTGCACGTTTGCAAGCAGAGCTAGAAAAACGCAGCAAACAAAGAGACAGCATCTGCAATAGCTAAAGCAGAGTATTTGGAAGCTATGAAGAATCCTGATTCTGAGAGACGCGGCAACATTCTCGGACCAGATCTAGAACAGCAGGATCCAGCGCATCGCAGAGTACGTCCGTCAACGTTCCGGTGTAGATGACAGCCCTGGCGCATCATATCGATGAGCCTATGCCGATTACCAGCGATCCAATCCCAAACTTCACTACCATAGACGAGAAAACGTCCAGCACAGAGATGTTGACTACAGCTACCGTTCCACTGAGAAGGTACAGCTCCCATCCCGCCTTTATCCCTTTCCTACAATGGACGTACTATTCCGTCCATGTGACCTGGGACCTAAGTACCATGGACGGAATAGTACGTCATGCCCTTTAATGCGACATCGCGACTTAAGTCGCGGTGATCGCATTAAAATGCCGACGCCATCTTACCTCAGGATAGATGGCCTCGGCATCCCGGGCAGTCTCAGCCTTGGCCCGCCCCTCTGTGAGCTGTGATTGGCGGTTCAATTCAGAACAGCCAATCACAGCGCTTCTCTTTGGCTGAAACAACAGGATCCTAGGCTAGGATCGAGTACCGATGTACTCGATCCTAGGACCGATTCCTGGCAACGCCAGGCACCGGAGAAAAGCCCCCAGATTGGCGCGATCGCGTAAATCGCAGCGCACAGCGGCGCAATATCGCCGCTGTGCCCTGTCGGTACCGGCCCGGATCGGTGTTGTAATAGCACCGATCCTAGGCCGGAGCCTAGGATAGGCCCAGAAGGGCCTGCAGGAAGTGGTTGGCGCGATAGATTAAATCGGCGATCGCGCCAGCCACAGGGCACAGCTGCGGTCACGCCGTGACCGCTCTGTGCCCTGCTGATGACCTGGCCATGATCTGCCTAGGAATCGGAGCTGTGAGCTCCGATCCTAGGCAGTTACCATGGTCACCAGGCAGAGCAGGGATTGGTGGGATCGATGTAATCATTCGATCCCACCAATGACAGGTCACAGCAGCGATGTGACCGCTCTGTGACGTGCCCCTGACCTGCCTCTGAGCTGTCTGCAGGGGTCCTCACTCTAGCTGAGTATTCCTGCAGAGAGGTCGGACGCAGCAAGAGCTCCTGTGCTGGGTATTGTGGTGTCACAGCTTGTAGCATCACGATCCCTGCAGAAGAAAGAAGAAAGAAAACTACAACTGTAAGTGTTAATTGATCCCTGATCCCCTACCCAATCTATCTTCATCCACCCCCCTTTTGCACCGCCTCCGTGCGCAGCGCCGAGCATTGATCGGTGACACAGTTCACCGATCAACACTCGTGCTCGCTTTTTTTTTTCCTTAGCCCCCTTTGCGCCACCGCACACACATCCCGTTTTTCATTTTTTTTCACCCCCCTTTGTGCCACCTAACTACAACCCTAACTGATCCCTGCCCAATCTCTCTTCATCCACCCCAATCCCTCCCTTCCCCCTATTTTTACCCCCCTCCACCCCACTTTTGTGCCACCTCCGTGTGCAGCTGCCGAGCGTTGATCGGTGACGCAGTTCACCGATCAACACTCGTGCTCGCTTTTTTTTCCTTAGCCCCCTTTGCGCCACCTCCGCACACACATCCTGCAGCCGCAAAACTTTAAGTGACGCACATCACTTATCAGAGCTTGTGCCTGCCGGTTTTCATTTTTTTTCACCCCTTTTTGTGCCACCTAACTACAACCCTAACTGTTGATCCCTGCCCGATCTCTATTCATCCACCCCAATCCCCACAGCCCCCTCTTTTTACCCCCCTTTGCGCCGTTTCCGTGTGCACATTTAACAGCCGCCGAATTTTGATAAGTGACGCAATTCACTTATCAAAGTTCGGGCCGGCTGTTTTCCATTTTTCTTTTTCACCCCCCTCCCCCTTTGAGCCACCCCTGTGCACACATCCAGCAGCCACTAAATTTTGATAAGTTACGCCGTTCACTTATCATATCTAGGACCTGCTGTTTTAGACTTTTTTTTCACAGGTATTTTGCTCCCCATTTCCTTTTAGCTTTTTCTTACAGGATAGTGTGCACCAATCACTAGCCCCACCACCACATACACAGTTATAAATAAATAAAGTACACCCAAGCACCATATTTACACAAAAATGACCCGCCCATCACGTTCCTCCCAACAGTGCTATTCAGTGGAGGAGGCATATGCTTTACTTGCCTCCGACACTGATAGCGAGGATGACGATCCGACTTTTCTTTATTTTTCGGATTCTTCTTCCTCTTCCCCCTCATCTTCCTCCTCGGGTCCTGCGGAACCACCACGCAGACGCTCCAGGACAGAAGATGAGGCAGCGCCCACCATGCCCGCAGCTGATTCAGCAGACCTTGTGTGGACCTCGCCCCCTGAAATTTACGAGCCACCGATTCCTGATTTTGTGGCAGAATCAGGAATCAAGTTTGACACCACCGGCCTCACAGAAATTAACTTTTTCAAAGTCTTTTTCTCTGAGGATTTTGTTAACCTCATGGTGGAGTAAACTAATTTGTACGCTCGGCAATTTTTGGAGCAAAACCCGCATTCATCCTATACTAACTGGTCTCCTGTGGACGCAGTTGAAATGACGCAGTTTTGGGGCCTGGTCCTCCACATAGGTATCCTGAAGAAGCCTGAAATTCGGCAATATTGGAGTGTTGATATTTTATACAACACTCCAGTGTTCCGAATGGTCATGGTCCGGATGCGTTTACAGGCCATCCACAAGTTTCTGCATTATAACAATAATGCACAGTGTCCCACACGAGATTACCACAACTTTGACCGTCTGTTCAAAGTTCGGCCGGTCATCGAACACTTCAACGAAAAGTTTGCTGAAGTGTACGTGCCCCAAAGGAACATCTGCGTGGATGAGTCCTTGGTCCATTTCAAGGGTAGGCTCGGATTCCATCAATACCTGCCCAGTAAGGGCCAGGTACGGAATCAAACTCTATAAGCTGTGTGAAAGTACCTCAGGGTACACCCACAGGTTTAGAGTGTACGAAGGAAAGGACACCAGGATTGAACCCCCTGAGTGTCCTCCTGACCTGGGAGTGAGTGGGAAAATTGTGTGGGATTTGGTGCACCCACTGCTGGATAAAGGTTATCACCTCTACACTGATAACTTTTATACCAGTGTCCCACTCTACAAATCCCTCTCTGCGCGAGGTACCGCAGCTTGCGGTACTGTCTGCAAAAATCAGGGAGGCCTCCCGAAGACGCTACTTGGGCAGATGCTCCGAAAAGGTGAGAGCAGTCCCCAATGTAGCGACCACCTGCTAGTGGTCAAGTACAAGGACAAGAAGGATGTCTTTCTCTTGACCACCATACATGGTAATGGCAGCGCCCTCAGCACTGTACGGGGTACCTCTGCACAGGTCAGCAAACCTGAATGTGTGCTGGGGTACAATAAAAACATGGGGGGCGTTGATCGCTCCGATCAACTCCTCCAACCATACAATGCTTTGAGAAAGGCCAAGGTGTGGTACAAAAAGTTGGCCGTGCACATCGTCCAATTGGCAATGCTCAACGCATTCCTGCTGTCACAATGTGCACACCACACCGATACGTCATACCTTTAGTTCCAGGAGGTAGTGGTTAAGGCCCTGATGTTTGGCACTGTGGAAGGAGCGGGCCCCAGAACTTCTGGAACTGAAGGTGCTCGTATTGTACCAGGTCAGCATTTCCCGGGGGAGGTCCCGCAAACTGCAAAAAGAGGTAAATCGCAAAAAAGGTGCCGAGTGTGATACAAAAACGGAATACGCAAGGACACCATTTATCAATGCGACACCTGCCCCGAAAAACCTGTACTGTGTATGAAGGATTGCTTCAAATTGTAGCACACCTCAATGCACTACTAAATTACTTTACCGGAAACATTAGATTAGTTGGGGCACATCTAGATAAGTTCCTTGGGGGTCTAGTTTCCAAAACAATGTCACTTGTGGTTTTTTTTTTTTACTGTTTAGGCACATCAGGGGCTCTGCAAATGGAAAAAGACTCCCGCAGACCATTCCATCTAAGTCTGCATTCCAAAACGTCACTCCCTTCCGATCTCCGACGTGTGCCTAAACAGTTTTTTCCCACATATGGGGACCAGCGTACTCAGGACAAATTGGACAACAACTTTTTGAGTCCAATTTCTCCTGTTACCCTTGGAAAAATTAAAAATTGGGGACTAAACGATCATTTTTGTGGGTACAAATTAGGTTTTTTTATTTTCACACATAGGCAGTAAAAACTTTAGTGAAACACTTGTGGGTTCAAAGTTCTCACCACATATCTAGATAAGTTCCTTAGGGGGTCTAGTTTCCAAAATGGGGTCACTTGTGGGGGGTTTCCACTGTTTAACCATATCAGGGGCTCTGCAAATGGAACATGACGCCCGCAGACCATTCCATCAAAGTCTGCATTCCAAAGCGTTATTTCTTCCCTTCTGAGCCCCGACGTGTGCCCAAACAGTAGTTTTCTCCCACATATGGGGTACCAGCGTACTCAGGACAAATTGGACAACAACTTTTGGGGTCCAATTTCTCCTGTTACGCTTGGGAAAATTAAAAATTGGGGACTAAACGATCATTTTTGTGGGCACAAAATAGGATTTTTTTATTTTCATGCCTGGGCAGTATAAACTTTAGTGAAACACTTGGGGGTTCAAAGTTCTCACCACATATCTAGATAAGTTCCTTAGGCACTCTAGTTTCCAAAATGGGGTCACTTGTGGGGGGTTTCCACTGTTTGGGCACATTGGGGGCTCGTCAAACGCAACATGGCGTCCAATCTCAATTCCAGCCAATTTTAGGTTCAAAATGTCAAACGGCGCTGCTTCCCTTCCAAGCCCTGCCGTGCGCCTAAACAGTGGTCCCCTCCACATATAGGGTGTCAGTGTACTCAGGACAAATTGGACAAAAACTTTTGGGGTCCAATTTCTCCTGCTACCTTTGGGAGAATAAAAAATTGGGGACTAAACGATCATGTTTGTGGGAAAAATGATTTTTTATTTTCACGCCCGGGCGTTATAAACTCCTGTGAAGCCCTAAGGGGGGGTTCAAGGTGCTCACCACACATGTAGATAAGTTCCTTAGGGGGTCTAGTTTCCAAAATGGGGTCAATTGTTGGGTGTTTCCACTGTTTGGGCACATTGGGGGCTCGTCAAACGCAACATGGCGTCCAATCTCAATTCCAGCCAATTTTAGGTTGAAAAAGTCAAACGGCGCTGCTTCCCTTCTGAGCCCTGCCGTGCGCTGAAACAGTGGTCCCCCCCCAACATATAGGATATCAGTGTACTCAGGACAAATTGGACAACAACTTTTGGGGTCCAATTTCTCCTGCTACCCTTGGGAAAAAACATTGCTGCTAACAGATCATTTTTGTGACTAAAAAGTTAAATGTTAATTTTTTCCTTCCATGTTGCTTCTGCTCCTGTGAAGCGCCTGAATGGTTAATAATCTTGAATGTAGTTTTGAGTAGCTTGAGGGGTGCAGTTTTTAGAATGGAGTCACTTTTGGGTATTTTCTGCCATATAGACCCCTCAAAGTGACTTCAAATGTGAGGTGGTCCCTAAAAAAAAATGGTTTTGTAAATTTTGTTGTAAAAATGAGAAATCGCTGGTCAACTTTTAACCCTTATAACTTCCTAACAAAAAAAATTTTGTTTCCAAAATTGTGCTGATGTAAAGTAGACATGTGGGAAATGTTATTTATTAACTATTTTGTGTCACGAAACTCTCTGGTTTAGGGGCATAAAAATTCAAAGTTTGAAAATCGAAAAATTTTCTAAATTTTCGCCATATTTCCATTTTTTTCATAAACGCACATTATAGTGAAGAAATTTTATCACTAAAGTGAAGTACAATATGTCACGAGAAAACATTGTCAGAATCGCCTAGATCCGTTGAAGTGTTCCAGAGTTATTACCTCATAAAGGGACAGTGGTCAGAATTATAAAAATTGGCCCGGGAGTTAACGTGCAAACCACCCTTGGTAGTGAAGGGGTTAAAGAGACTCCTTCCCCGAGAAGGTACTGCACAGACTATCCAGAGTCAGAAGCATCTTACAGGTATGGTGATACACGACACACTAGACATGACTATAATACACCGGCTCATGCCAGCTCTGACTGAGCCACCATGGACTTTGCAAAGTTCTTTGCCCGCCGAGAACTGGTTACAAAAGGACTTGTAAAGTTCACTGACAAACCCGAGAATTATCGGTCATGGCGAGCCTCATTCCGGAATGCCATTCGTAGATTGGACCTTTCTTGTAGTGAGGAATTAGATCTAAAGTAGTAAAGTGGCTCGGAAGTGAGTCGGTCAAACATGCCAAAAGACTGAGAGACATTAATGTAAAGCATCCCTGCACAGGTCTATGTAAAGTGTGGGAGAGACTTGATGAATGCTGTAGGACAGTAGAAGTAATAAAGAATGCTTTATATAAAAGAATTGATGATTTTTCCTAAGATAGGACCCAAAGGTTATCAAAAGCTTAGAGATCTGAGTGATTTATTGATTGAATTACAGGTTGATCAGGAGGAAGGAGATTTGCCTGGATTGGCATTCTTAGACACCGCTAAGGGTGTCAATCCGATAGTACAGAAACTTCCTTACAACCTACAAGAAAAGTGGATTACATGTGGGTCAGAGTATGAACAAAATCGTAATGTATCATTCCCTCCTTTCACTGTATTTGTTGATTTTGTCACCAATCTAGGATTAGAAATGACCCTAGTTTTGACTTTACTCTGTCGTGTTCCACTGCCCATGGTGTCAAACCCAGTAGGACACCTGTTGCAGTCCACAAAACTAACATTGTTTCCACAGGCCCTCCTCACAACGTGAATAAACCTCCTCCGGACGAGAGTAAGCCTCAGGATGTCAGTAAACATTGTCCTCTACACAAGAAACCACATGCTCTACTAAAATGCAGAGCCTTCAGGGAGAAGTCTTTAGAGGATCGCAAAGGTTTCCTTAAGGAGAACAACATCTGCTTCAAATGTGGTGCCACAACCTCTCACTTTGCCAGGAACTGTGAAGCTAGCGTGAAATGTGCAGAATGCAGCAGCATGGATCACAATACAGCCATGCACCCTGGATCAACTCCACAAGTGTCACAAGCAGAGGAGCACGATGAGAAGCAGAAAAACGCCGACGAAGACACCCCTGAGGTCAACTCTAAATGTATGGAGATCTGTAAGGGAATCACAGGAGGAAGGTCCTGTTCAAAAATCTGCCTTGCCCGAGTCTATCCTGCCGGCCACAAGGGCAAAGCCCTCAAGATATACGCAATCCTAGATGACCAAAGTAACAGGTCCCTAGCCAGGTCCATCTTCTTTGACAACTTCAGCATTGTAGGCCCTGGTTCTCCCTACACCCTGAGGATGTGTTCAGGTACCGTTGAGACGGCGGGGAGAAAAGCTACCAGATACAAGGTGGAGTCCATAGATGGCCAAACCTGCCTATCATTACCCACCATCCTGGAGTGCAACCAGATTCCTGACAACAGGTCAGAAATACCTTCACGGGAGGTTGCGACACATCACCCCATCTAAAGCGTATAGCCCACCTGAGATGGATACAGGAACCCCAATAGCTCTACTTCTGGGAAGAGATATACTACAAGTCCACAAGACTAAAGAATGTATAAACGGCTCTAGGAACGCTCTGTATGCACAGAGGCAAGACCTTGGATGGGTCATCATAGGAGACATCTGCCTTGGTGGAGCACACAAACTGGCCTTAGTCGACAGCATGCTAACCAGTACTCTTGAAAATGGACGTCCGTCTATCTTCCAGCCATGTAAGAGTAGTTTCCTGGTAAGAGTTGACACACAATGCTCCTCTTACCTTGTCCGTTAGCTGATCCTTCCTGTGAAGACCACATATGTGACGACGACCAAGATCACATAGGGTGCACAGTTTTCTACAGAACAAGAGAAGACAACAAGGTAGCAATATCCATAGAAGACAGACTGTTTTTGGACATGGATCAAGAGATGGTAAGAGATGAGTCAGAGTTGTATGACCCCTCTACCATTTAAACCCCAGAGGCAACGTTTACCCAACAACAGAGAACCTGTCTATGGTCAATTTGTCTCCCTCAAACGCAAATTTCAGAAGGCACCTGAAATGAGAGAGCACTTCTTTGCCTTCATGGAGAAAATACTTCAGAATGGCCATGCAAAAATTACACCTGTACTTCAAGATTCCGAGGAATGTTGGTACCTACCCATTTTTGGCGTGTATCATCCAAAGAAACCTGGTCAGATAAGAGTAGTATTTGACTCAAGTGCCAGATATGAAGGTGTCTCGCTAAACGATGTCTTTGTCTTGCACAGTCCTCAATAACTGACTTCTATGAGTACTTGTTCGCTTCCGCAAAGATGCAGTGGCATTCATGGCTGACATGCAACAGATGTTTCATTGCTTCCTTGTCAAAAAAGAACATAGAAACTATTTGAGGTTTTTCTGGTACCGCGATAATGACCCCAACAAAGACCATCGTGGAGTATCGGATTAAAGTACACATCTTCGGGAACAGCCCTTCCCCTCAGTCGCCATCTAAGGTCTTAGGCATTCAGCCAGAGAGGGTAAAGCAAAGTATGGGTCGGATGTTAGATCATTTTTGGAGAAGGATTTCTACATGGACGACTGTTTGAAATCCAAATCCACAGATCAATCGGCAGTCAGTCTCCTAAAAATGACACAAGAAATGCTTGCTTTGTCCAATTTGAGGCTGCACAAAATTGCTTCCAACAGCCAAAAAATGATGGCAGCTTCTCCCTCTCAAGAGTACTCAACTGATCTAAAAGATTTGGATTTAGACACGGACTCCCTTCCCATGCAACGGAGCCTTGGTTTGCTCTGGGATTTGAAGAGAGATGCATTTACCTTTCGGATCAACGAAGAAAAACCTTTCACACGTAGAGGCGCCCTGTCTGTGATAAACAGCCTGTACGATCCTCTAGGATTTGTAACCCCTGTAACTATCCAAGGTAAAATGATGTTGAGAGACTTCACCCAAGAGATGTCTGGAATGGGATGATCCACTTCCCATGGAGAAGAGAGATTTGTGGGTAAGATGGAAGAAATCTTTAGAAGCCTTGTCAGATCTTTATGTGGCATGACCATACGCTTCCGTGCCATCAACAAAAGTCAAAATGCAAAGGCTCTGTATCTTCTGAGATGCCTCAACCAAAGCGATTGCAGCAGTTGCATATCTGAAAACTACTGACATCAAGGAACAATGCCATGTAAGGCTTGTTATGTGCTGAACAAAACTAGCTCCAGTCCAGGAGCACACAATACCCAGACTGGAACTCTGTGTGGCTGTGCTAGCAGTGGTTAGCTGAACTTATCTCAACAGAAATTGACCTGGAAATCAAGGACGTTGAGTTCTACTCAGACAGCAAGGTGGTGCTTGTGTATATTTGCAACGAAACTCGACGCTTTTATGGTTACGTCAGCAATCGGGTGCTAAGGATCAGGAGATCCACTTGCCCTAAGCAGTGGCGCTATGTGTCTACACACCACAATCTTGCGGACCACGCAACTAGATCTTTTGAATCTAGACATCTTAAGGACACAACCTGGTTTATGGGTCCTGCATTCTTATACCATTCAATGACTTGTAGTGACGAATCAGACACCTTTTTGAGCTGGTAGATCCAGATGCAGATGAAGAAATCCACCCTCAGGTATCCTCTCTAAGTACGGTGACTTCAGACAATCACCTCAAATCCCACCATTTCAGCAAGTTTCCAACCTGGAACTCGCTTGTTCGTACCATTGCTTCTTTAATTCATGTGGCTCAGTCTTATAAGTCAACATCACCCACCAGTCAGAAGTCTTGCACAGGTTGGCACCACTGCAAGCACGCCTTTAACGCTCCAAACCTGGAAAATGAAGTGGCATCAGTGCCAAGCAGGGAGTGTTCTGCCCTCTGAATATAGGGCAAATATCTTCTGGTTTAGTTATAGCACCATCTAGTGGTGGCTGAATTTATAGCTGTCTTTAATAGCATTTACAGCCTGTGTCTTTAACAGAGTGTTTCACTATGGGATGGAAGCAATGCATGTGGGAATGAAGCAATGTATTCTGGGATAAGGAAAATGCCATTTTTTTTCTGTGTTTTTCATAAGGACACTTGTTTACTTGTCCTCCTGTAACTCCCCTGTTTGAGTCTATCTGGGTAAAGCATATCTGGTAAGATTGTCTTGTCTTGTCTTGCAATGCAGTGTTACAGAGATGTTATTAACTGTACAGCAGCCAGTGCTCAGTAGATGTAATTAGACACCTGTGTGTTTCTATGTAAAGTTTGCATCACACTGTATACTTCCTTTTAATTGTGTTAGCTGTGTAATCATCTGCCCAATACTTACCCATATGCAAATAAAGTCCGTGGAGCCTCATTTAAGAGTGTCAAACACAGGACTAGCCAGATATTCCTCCAGGGAAGGACCCAGCCAAGGGGTGGCTCCTTTCGGAAACCACCATTACCACCATATTAAGTGGCCCTTTAAGTCAATATCCAGCTCTTTACGAGTTTACAGATATGACAAGGGAAATACTTACCCATGTCGTTTGCGTTCTTTATAGTTTTACCGCATGTTCTATACTCTTCACCAATAAACAAGTTAGACTACAGAGAACAGTCTGCTTATTGTGGAAGACAGAAGGTGGTTTATGCTGTATGCTGTATGCTAGAGTTCACACCGTGTCAACGTGTATGAAGGCAGAACAGTAATATTAGTAATATATCCCATATAGTGCATCGGGCCTGTGTGATTTCAAATGCCAGGGCTGAATTTATGCCCCAGTCTGTACCTGCACAGAAGTATCCTATGTAAATGCATTCACCCCATGTCGATCCAGATAGTCATTACCTCACTGAATTCACCCAACCCTGACATATGCTTTATATAAAATAATGCTGAGCAGGGGCAACTGTGAACATATCAAATGATCAAAAAGCATCCCATTCAGTCTCTACGTAAGGATATTATACTTGTAGCTTATAGATACTAGTACTGTGCCAAAAAATAAGGGATATATGTATCTGATTATGTATGAGTCTAGAGGGGTGTCAAGTGTAAGTGACCATCCCAATGATCAGAAACCACCTTTATCATGACCTCAGGTACAATATATTAAAGGGCTGTATTTGGCCAAAGAGAAAGCAGCCTACACGTTAATGGTACATACTGTGACTTAAAAAAAAAAGAGATATTCAAACAAACATCAGGCTCTTAATCCATCACTTAGGGAAAGTATGGAGGAATCTTTGAAGGGTTGATACCCCGTATAATAGTGTCAGAGGCACCTTTGGAAAAGAGTTGATTGATGACTAAATCGGTGAGATCAATCCAGTTTTTTACGTTTAGATATCCATATGGTGTAGTCGATATCTACAGTGGGTACGGAAAGTATTCAGACCCTTTAAATATTTTACTGTGTTTCATTGCAGGCATTCGGTAAATTCAAAAAATAGTTCATTTTTTTCTCATTAATGTACACTCTGCACCCCATCTTGACTGGAAAAAATCAGAAATGTAGAAATTTTTGCAGAGTTATTAAAAACAGAAAAAACGAAATCACATGGTCATAATGATTCAGACCCTTTGCTCAGACACTCATATTTAAGTCACATGCTGTCCATTTCCTTGTGATCCTCCTTCAGATGGTTCTACTTCATTGGAGTCCAGCTGTGTTTAATTAAACTGATAGGACTCGATTACCTGTCTATATAAGACCTCACAGTGCATGTCAGACCAAATGAGAATCATGAGGTTAAAGGAACTGGCCAAGGAGCTCAGAGACAGAATTGTGGCAAGGCGCACATCTGGCCAAGGTTACAAAAGAATTTCTGCCATACTCAAGGTTGCTAAGGGCATAGTGGCCTCCATAATCCTTAAATGGAAGAAGTTTGGGACCACCAGACGTCTTCCTAGATCTGGCCGTCCAGCCAAACAGCAATCATGGGAGAAGAGCCTTGGTGAGAGAGGTAAAGAAGAACCCCAAGATTACTGTGGCTGAGCGCCACAGATGCAGTAGGGAGATGGGAGAAAGCTCCACAAACTCAACTATCACTGCAGTCTTCCACCAGTCGGGCCTTTATGGCAGAATGGCCAGATGGAAGCCTCTCCTCAGTGCCAATCAGAGCCGTTTAGCACAGCTACAATGTGGTGGTGCAACAAGTAGGATCTTAGTCCGTAGTCATATAGATATAAAGACTTGGCACACACAATTAGTGATTTCCAGTGAAAAGGTAGTTTTTAATGTACAGTACATACAGTATAGACGTTTCGGTCACATTGACCTTCATCACAGTACTGTAAGAAAATAAAGTAATCAAACTAAAGTATATACATAGCAAAAGCAATATAATATCTGGGGTACAAACATGGTATCTAGTTGTAAATGATGTCTATAGCATACCAGACAATTAAGGCACATATATGGATGTATTTATAATGGAAAAAGGTACCCATAAGACCAAGACAATGATTGAATGAATCATTCATTAAAATGCAAAATCACATACCTATGTATTGTACTGTTGTTGTTTGCATAATACTCTAACAAAGAGTCAAGAGATGTGTAAAGGTACTGTCACACTTAGCGATGTACCAGCGATCCCGACCAGCGATATGACCCGGTCAGGATCACTGGTACATCGCTAAGTGGTCGCTAGTGAGCTGCCACACAGGCAGATCCAACCAGCGACATCACTGGGGACGGGGGTCGCTACTTACCTGTCACACTAGGCGATCCTTCGTCCTCCCGCCCGGCTCCACGCTAGTCTCTCCACAGGAAGCGGACGACGAGAAACAGTCCTGGACGTTCTCGCGCGATCAGTGATAACCAGCGGGGGAGCCGGTCGTTGGTAAGTATCAGACACAGCGATGTTGCTAGCAATATCGCTATAACGTCACAAGTTATAGCGATATTGCTAGCGATATCGCTTAGTGTGACAGTACCTTAATCCTGTGAGGTGAGAGATAAATATCTCCTGTTAAGAAAGTGGACTGAATCGATTGTGAGAGGTGATAAAGAGTTCATGAATACATACTCCCCGGGAGTAGGGACATAAAGCACAATTTTGCAAGGTCTGTGGGGTGGTTTTATCTCCCATTTTAGGAGATAACCGCTGTTATAGGACATGAAAACCGGGCAGAATGTCCTGTGAAGATAGTGGAGGAGAAAAGTGCTTACCAGTCCGGCCAGTGTACAGCGTTTGGGGCAATGGCACGGCATCCACCGCTCGTCAAATGGCGCTGTAAAGCAGCGTCTGCTGCATCTATAAATAGGGGCCAAGATGGCGGCCGGAGAGGAAGTATAAAACTGTATGTGACGTCTCAGTGCGCTCCAGTGTGGCCTGATGCGGTCCACAGCCAGGAAGATAGAGTAGGAGGTCCCGAGAGTGACGTCGCTGTGCGTTCCAGCAGCGCCATAGGCGTGTCACCGGCAGGAAGTGTCCTTTATAACAATAAACATCCTCTGCTGTTGTATTCTTGAAAGAGGAGGAATAAAATAATCCTAAGGATAAAGACAGTGCTCCTAATTAAGGCTGTGCATGACAAGGTGGCAGTGAATAATCCAGGCGGCTCTATAGTATTCTTTAGGGATATGGTGGTTCAGTGGAAGGCAGATATAGAGATCTCTCCGTGAGGGAAATACATGCTTAGTGCTGTAGGTTCTGAAAAAGGATGACAAGTATTAAGAAGAGAAAAAAAGGAAAATACAGCATCACATATAATCTCAATAAAGAAATGATTGGATATCATAGTCTCGGTGTAACCCCTTTAGGGGCCAATGGCTGGAGCTCATGAATCCAAAAAGCCTCACGTTTTTTCAATATATTTATGCGATTTCCACCTCTACGTGGTACATTAACCTGCTCAATCACTTGGTATTTTAATTGAGCTATGGTGTGGCATACTGTAATAAAATGATGTGGTACAGGAAGTAGTAGATTCTTACACCTAATTGTGGACTTGTGTTTTGAGATACTGTCCTTAATAGGTTGAGTAGCTTCACCCACGTAAATCAAACCACAAGGGCACTTAATCAAGTATATAACATATGAAGTGTTTATATCGTACTTTTTACCAGTTTGTGGGTGAAAAAAGAACTGCCTTTCAAAACGTTGTTGCATTGGGTGCATGATAAGCACGGGAATGTACAGTACCACATTTCGGCTTCTGTAGAAAACGTTGATTCAATGGTGGACGAGATGATCCAGCATCTGCTTTAACGAGAGGATCCCTAAAGTTGCGTGGTCTTCTAAAACAGGGAAGTGTGAGGTAGCGCTGTCATTCGGGTAGGGGATACTCGCTTGGCAGCCACAAAACCAGATCCAGCACGGGTTTTCCATAAAACAAGCACAGTCCATGCGGTTTATTCAACATCATAAACCCAGCAACAAAACTTCATATAAACAGCAGAGCGTCCATGCCAGAGCTTCACTCTGTAAACCCTGTGTTCACACAGGTTCTACAATGTCCAGCATACAGGCTCTCTTAGCGTCACTTATCTAACCCACGTCCGGGTTTCCTCATGGCTGCTTCAGCTTACTGCAGATGTTCATTCCCTCCCCTGGGAACTCTCAGACACGTGCAGCCATTCACCACAGCCACTTCACAGGCTGTTAGCCAGGAAGCTCCTCAGCGGGACCTTCCACACTGGACCAATCGGGTCCCAGCCTTCACCACATGTGACCTACCCTGTCCACATTATATGGTCCATAACCACGCCCACCGGGTCACATGACTATGACCTCATCACAGGTCCTTCAACCACTCACACTCTTTACAACGGTGTTCTTTAAACACACCCCCTGGGTGGGTTTGTAGGTAACCAGGCCTACCCATCTCTCTACCTGGAGACATCTTCCTGACACCTTGAAGCAACACCTCAGCAATGTCCTTGCTGATCAACACACATAAGTCTCCATCTCAAGGCCACCCACCTTGAGATACATAACCATCCTTCAGGATTCTGCCACTCATCCTCTCTCTTGGGACATCCACACTGCTCCCCCTAACGGACACAGTGGTCATTACACCACAGAAGGAATGGTTTTCTTAAACTCATTAACATTAGGATGAGCAGTATTAAGAATATGCCAATGGCGACATATACTCCTATGGATCCGGTAGGCTAGAGGATGGTAATCATGGACAAAAGGGATACGATCCCTCATTCTGGTATTAGGAGAATTTGATGTAGCAGAGTAGTCTAATACATGTTGAGGATAACCCCTCTCTACAAATTTTGATTGCATTTCTTGCATGCGTTTTTCTTTTGTGATCTGGTTCGATACAATTCTATTGACTCTCATGAATTGTGTTTTGGGTATGGAGTCCTTCATTTTTGTTGGATGAAAGCTACTATAATGCAGTAGGCTATTTCGATTGGTGGGTTTCACATATAGATATGTTGATAAATTTCCCATGTCATCTTTGATCACAAGGGTGTCCAAAAAATTCATTTTATCAGAAATATGTGACATTGTGAAGTCTAGACCAGGCCATGATGTTCTGAGGTGGTTATAGAAGATATTGAGTGTATCCAAGGAACCATTCCAGACACAGAAAATATCGTCGATGTACCTCTTCCACATCACACAATGTGAGCGGAAGAGGTCATCGGGGTATAGTATACTATCCTCATAGTGGGCCATATAGCAGTTAGCGTATGGCGGAGCTGCATTAACGCCCATAGCTGTGCCCTTGATTTGAAGATAGTATCTGTCCTCTGTACCTTATGGTCTCAACTGCTAATTCCAGCAATTGAGAAACAATGTCCAAAATTTCTTTTTGGACATGTAACTTGAAAACCACTGTGTTCTCAATTGGGATTTTACAGTACAATTGGCTACCTTCTCAAATAGTCCCTCTTTTTTGAGAGCCACTTGTTTCCATCCACAGACTACTCTAAAGGCGCCGTTACATTTAGCGATGCACAAGATCAGCTGCGGTGTAAGATGCTTATCACCATAAACAAAACCCTCAGGGGTTAAATATCAATAGGTAGGAGGATTTTCCACTTCATAAAACATAACTTTTAATCAGTCATTAAAACCTAAGACATCACAAAATTCACTAAAACAAACATAATAGTGCGAGTGCAGATCAGTGCTCATTAAAAAATGGTTCGGTCTCACCATTAATCATGGACATGAAAACCCAGTCTGTTTTCAGATGTGTCCCTACTGGGTACTGGATTCAGTCGGTGGAGCAGGACAGTATATGTGGAAAGGGATATAAGTGTATAATGATCCCTATCCTCCCTGTCGTGCCCAAGTTTTGCTCCTGTCCTCACAAGGACAGGCCCCGAGTGGACCCTGTAGTGTCACCCCCAATGTGTAATGAGGGGGTCCTTACTCGAGCACTATTATGTTTGTTTTTGTGAATTTTGTGATGTCTTAGGTTTTAATGACTGATTAAAGGTTATGTTTTAAGAAGTGGGAAATCCTCCTAGCTATTGATATTTAGCGATGCACCAGCGATCCCGACCACGATATGACCCGGTCAGGATCACTGGTACATCGCTAAATGGTCGCTTGTGAGCTGCCAAACAGGCAGATCTCACTAGCGTTGCAGCAGCGGTCGGAGGTCGATACCTGTCACACGCAGCGAGGGTGACATCTTCTGCCCGCGTCCATGGAGTCGCTCGTCGGCGCCAGCAGGAAGCCAACGACGAGAAACTGACCATCCCGTTCTCGCGCGATCAGCGATAGCCAGCGGGTGGGCCGGTCGGAGGTGAGTGTCACATGTAGCAATATCGCTATCGATATCGCTGCTGCGTCACAAAATCGGTGACGCTTTAGCGATATCGCAATGTGTAACAGGCCCTTAAGACCCTGGTAGTGATCCAGACCTGTCAAGGCCCAGGGATACAAGTCAGTCCATATACGAGGATATTGCCCGCAGTCAGTTTAATGGTATATCAAGTAGATAAGAAAGCAAGGGGGGAGGGGGTGGATATGTGCAAAATGTAGTCACAGTATAGATCTCAAAGAGATATATCACACATATGACCTCTTAGTTGATCCACCACCGCCTTCTTACATCTTATCAATAAGATACAGTGTATAACTTGACTGTGTGTGCCTCCAAACAAAAGAACACATAAATTTGCAACATACCGTAAATGTCTTATTGGTAGATATTGTGCCTGCAGGAAATGGGATTTTTTAAAATCATGTTCATCCCTTAAACCATAGATAGGCAAATGCACACAGCTACACCAACAATTTCAATAATTAGTATATGCAAAGGGTTGATCTCACCCATTCGCTCAGAGATTCTCCTGTATTCTTTATTCAATGCTCTGCTGCCAGTGTAGAGGGGAGTGTCAAGCCTTCAAAAGTCTCCCTTTGGAGTCTTATGAGACTATTTATTGAAATTGTTGGAATGAATGGCTATGCTGCAACTCGTAAACCCGTGCCACGGATGAGTTTATGCAGCGTCACATAGAAGCACAGTGGGCATGGGATTTCAAAAATTCCCATTCACTGTTCTTGTAACCTAGAACCCAGTGTTTTGTAGGCAGTGCAGGCGAGCTGCGTCCAAAACGCTGCTATTCTGGATCATGAGTACATACCCTAAGATCCACTGCTGGCAGCACAGCTGCCAACCAATGACGTCCTAGATGTGCTTGATGGGAGACGAGTCCGGAGACACTGCAGACCATGGTAGCATGTGTAGGTCATGCAGGCTTCTCACAGTAGCACAAGCAACAAGCAGCTTGGCTTTATCATGTAGAAAATGGCTCCTTGGACAATTTGGGGAAGTGAAGCAGTTAAGACTCTTCAAAACTGAACATATGCACAGCACGTCTTTTTTACATTGCAGTGCAAATATTCTTTCTGTTTAATTAGCTCATATTCAGGTGGATTATTGGAGTGTACCTATCTGAAAAGGTGTTGCGTGCACATTGTCTTATTTAGTTTGTTTTTTTTATTTTTCTTTAGTCCAAGAAGCACAAAAGGGGAATCGATAATGTTTCTCGCAAGTCCAATAGATTTTAGAGACCCCTGAAAACAAGCCAAATGATAATCACAAAATTAATTCAGTATTTCACAAAGTCTCATGTCAGTGGAGCAGTTAATCCGTTTCTAGAAGACACTGGGAGGGGTGAAGTAAGCATGTGAGAACATAATGGGATTGCCCAGTAGGAAACACTGACCTGTTTTCATCTCGAGTGTGAAGAAGCCTCATGTAGCCTTGGAAAATATTGAAACCTTTATCTTTGCACAGCTTAACAAGAATTGCAAAACCGAATATGTCAATGGACTTTCAAACTTGTGTGCTACATGAATGTACCTAGGTTCATTCTTCTGTATTATATTTGTACCAGATGGCTTCCATGTAATCCAGTAAGTAAAAATGTATCTAGAGGAATTTAATTAATTAATTTTCAATTTGTAGATATAAAAGTACGTAAGGGGCATTGCAGGTTTAGATCTGACATCCTGAACATGGTAGAATACTTAAGAAAATAACATATTGATATTTGGCTGTTAGCTCAATTACTTGGATTTTAGTCTATTTTATGTTTGGTGTTTAAGTTTATTTTGGTGTCTGCTTTGCATAGGTCTATGAAGGAACAGTTTTTTTTCCAGAAAGCTCTAGTTTGGTAAGACATACAGGTGACTAGCATATATCAGTCAGCAATGTAAAGCTTCAATCTGCAACATGTTGGCACATATTCCCTTAATGAAATGGTACCATAAATCACTGAAGTTCTGTAGTAGGACTCAGGTACAATCTAGTGTAGTCACTTTCTTTGGCGGAAGAGAAGTTTATATAGAAGGACATTATTTGGATGTGATCAGCGGGGCAGATCTCTTCTCCAGAATATGTGATTAAAACAATGTAGATTTTAGGGCATGGTGCATCATTGGATAGTTAACAGCATCTTGTATCGCTACCATCTTACCAAAAGGAAGTACCGTAGTCTGATGAAGATATCTCCACTAGTGCTGCTTTTTAGTAAAGCACGTAACAGTTCCCCTAAGGCTACATTGAGGCAATTAGTATTTTGTAAGTTGTAGATCTTCTGTATCTATTATGTAAATTAGGTTACACGCATTTTTATTGCGTTTTTGATGCTGTGGCTTTTGTCTTTTTTTGGTATGTCATGTGTTTTGTTTTTTTTTGTTTTTAAACTGCTTTGATTTTCCACATCTTCTGCTTTTTTTAGGCTGTATGTCCACAAGTAGTATTTGGTGCAATTTTGCCTCTGCATATTTTTGCTGCTTCCAAAACACACTTTCTTACAGTTTCAGCAATATGGATTGGATTTATAGAAAGCTTTGCCCACTGGGCTTTTTTCATGCAGTCTATATTGACCTGGGTTCCCTGTTTCAAATCCGCAACATGTTAATTTCTTTTGTTGAGTTTTGTGTGCAGACTTTCCTCATTGAATTGTATTAGATGCAAAATATCCCCAGATAAAGAACACATGTCTGTGTTAATATTGATTTGTCAAAGGCAAATACCAGGAAGTATCAAAAACAGAGCAGCTTTATTAAAAGCATGAAATACCAAAATGAGACAAAAAACTGCATTGTCAAAAACACATTTAAAACACGTAAAAAAAAGCACAAGTAGGCTAATTTCCATAATAGGTGTAGAAATGCTGCAGAAAATCTGCAACATTAAAAACTTATCAAATATTCATGACAACTTAGCCTCATGGCAAAAATCTGACCAGGAAACCCAGAGTTCCCGCAATAGAAATTGACATGTTGCATATTTGAAACGCACCACAGGTCAGTTTACAAAGAGTTAAAAAAAAGCACAGCAGGCATGAATTTTCTATAAATTCATACACTTTGTTGGAGTTGTCAAAAACACATTGTGGGACTTCAGCCCAAGGCCGGAGACACACTAATGTTTTGAAAAAAGTTGGACGAGTGTTAAGCCCCCGTCACACACAGCGAGATCGCTAGCGAGATCGCTGCTGAGTCACAAGTTTTGTGGCACAACAGCGATCTCACAAGCGAGATCGCTGTGTGTGACAGGTATCAGGGACCGGCCCCCCTGCCGGGTATAGCTGATCGTGCTGGAATGGCCTGGACATTTTTTTGATCGTTGGTCTCCCGCTGGCCACCACGCATCACTGCATGTGGCAGGCGGGAGACCAGTGATCAGCGAGGTGGACGCTGGTAACCAAGGTAAACATTGGGTTTCTAAGCGCCGCGCGGCGCTTAGAAACCCGATGTGTACGTTAGATACCATCGCGCGGCGATTAGAAACCTGATGTTTACCTTGGTTACCAGCTCCCTGCACCAGCGCGCTGGTATCTTAACGTACACTGCGGGCAACTAAGCGACGTGCGTCGCTTGTTACCTGCGTGTCGCTGGTGAAGCTGCCTGTTTGGTAGCTCACCAGCGATCATGTAGCGACATACCAGCGATCCTGACAAGTTCATATTGTTGTCGGGATCGCTGGTGAGTTGCTATGTGTGACGGGGCCCTTATGCACTTTTCATGGAAGTACAATCCGAGTCTTAACACCTAGCATCTAAAGGACATCGTATTTACATGCAAATGTGATCTAATTGCACTGCAATTTTAACATGAGCCTTTACATAGCGCAATTCTCTATGTAATTTACACACAGTTTTCCAAGGAAATTCTTCAAGATATATATATATATATGTATGAGAGAGAGAGATTTGATAGATACACACAGGGGTGGATTAAGGGTAGCCAGGGCCTCGGGCTGTTCAGACTCTGTGGTCCCCCCGGTCATGTGACGGGGTCGGGAAGTCACTAGTTTTCATGACGCATACGGTGCGTCAAGGGGCGGGAAGGGGTTAAATACTGAAGTAAAAAAACTGCAAATACGCAACGTGTGCACGAGGTCTCACAAATACTGAGGTAAAAAATACCAAATACTCAGCATGTGCACGAGGCCTTACAAACACTGAGGTAAAAACTCACCAAATACTCAGTGTGTGCACGAGGCCTTATACATACTGCGGTAAAAACTCACCAAATACTCAGCATCTGCACGAGGCCTTATAAATACTGAAGTAAAAACTCACCAAATACTCAGCGTGTGCACGAGGCCTTATAAATACTGAGGTAAAAACTCACCAAATACTCAGCGTGTGCACGAGGCCTTACAAATACTGGAAGGCTTCCACCCAACATCTAGTCCTGACTCACCTGTACCTAACATTGAAACCAGCTAATAGTCTGCAATCACCTGCTGACCTGGACCCATGACCAGTCAGACAAGTTACTTCACATGAGTCACACAGAGGCTACTGCTTCATGAACTTCCCCAGATAGAAGAAGCAGCCTCCGATGTGCAGCCTGTGGCCGGATACACAGGAAGAGATGCTCCTCGTCACAGGCTGTGCCCAACATGGTAGCAGAGGGGTTAACGCCACAGGCAAGTCGCCGTCTCCTCACACTGGACATGACGCTGCATCTGGCGACAAACAAGCGCATAATGCGCAATGTTAGTCATGTCCCACATGTTCAGCATGTGGAGGACCAAGGGGGGACAAAAAAGATCCCAGGATTGGAACAGGAGCATGGGAAAGTGGATGGCGGTCGGAGGGGCAGGGTTTATATAGGGGTTGGAGTAAGTAAATTATATATATATGCACAGACACATATTACTACATGCGGGCAGCGCACACATGCACAATCCTCAGGTTGTATAATTTTCAACTGGTCAAAACATTTCTCTCAGTAGGCCAAGAAAGAAATGTGGCAGGAATAAAGTACACCTCATAGTAACTTATGTGTGAGGCAGATGTGACAAGACCCGCCATCTCGTGCCCACCTTACTAGAGGTGCCCACTGCCCACATATAACAAAGTTGATGGAAACATGACATCCACTTTGATGATTGGTTACTGGCCACCCGACCACACACATTTCACAACTAGTCACACCCATTTCCACACCCCAACCACACCCATTTAGCACTGCTGATCATACTGACTGGTTCTGAGGGCACAGTGGCTGGCATTATGGGCACAGTGGCTGGTACTGTGGGCACATTGACTGGTACAGAGGAAAAGAAAGAACAGAGAGAAAAAAGAAAAAAACAGAAAGATAGGAGAGAGAAAGAAAGAACAGAGAGAAAGAAAGAGATACAAAGAGAAAGGAAAAAATAACAAAGAAAGAGGGGACAGAAAAAAAGAACAGAGAAAAAAAGAAAGGGGAAAGAAAGAAAGAACAGAAAGGCAGAGAGAAAGAAACGGGAAAGAAAGAGCAGAGATAGAAAGAGGGGAAAGAAAGAACAGAAAGAAAGAAAGGGGAAAGAAAGATCAGCGAGGGAGAAAGAAAGAGGGGAAAGAAGGAACAAAGAGAGAAGGAAAGAGAAAAGAGAAAAAAAGGGGAAAGAAAGAACAGAGGGAGAGAGAAAGAAAGAGGGGAAAGAAAGAACAGAAAGTGAAAGAAAGAAAAAACAGAGAGAGAAAGAAAGACAAGGAAAGAGGGGAAAGAAAGATTCTATAAAAATACTATACCAGCCCGGCTCACATTGTAGTGCCCTCCTGAGCCTCCTGGTGCAGGACATATCATGATCCACTCACATGGCCGACATCCCCGAGTCCAAGGCGATCCCGCTGTCGGAGGAGGACATGGTGATCTGAAGCATTCCCTGAAGTGCCTTCATGGTTCTGTCACAATCTCCTCTGGTCAGCTTCCAGCACATCACTTCCGATGGAATGTCACGTGCAAGTTTAAAAGTGCTCCTCGGTGCTCCGCCGTATACTCCTGTGTCCGCAGGAAAAGTAAGCTCCCGGTCGGGGCAGTGGGGCAGAATCAAAATCTGGGACGGTTGGGAGGTATGAATGCTCCCCATCATACACCTTGTACATGCATGGCTCTGCACACCTCATTCACACACTGTTCCGCTTTGTATGCCTCGTACACGGCTTCGCTCTGTACACCTCGCACACACACGGCTCCGCTCTGTAAACCTTGTACACATGCGGCTCTGCTCCGTACACCTTATACACATGCGGCCACGCTCTGTACACCTTGTACACACATGGCTCTGCTCTGTAAACCTTGTACATATGCGGCTTTGCTCCATACACCTCGTACACACACGGCTCTGCTCCATAAACACATGGCCCAGCTCTATAAACACAGGGCTCCATTCAGTACACCTCGTACACACACGGCTCCGCTCCGTACACCTCATACACATGCGGCTTCGCTCCATACACCTCGTACACACACGTGGCTCTGCTCCGTACACACATGTGGCTCCGCTCCGTACACCTCGTACAAACACGTGGCTCCGCTCCGTACACCTCGCACACTCGCAGCTCAGCTCTGTACACACAGGGCTCTGCTCTGTACACCTGATACACGCGCGGCTCCGCAACGCACACCTTGCACGCGCGGCTCCACTCTGTACACCTCTCGCGTGCGTGGCTCCGCTCCATGCACCTCGTACACATGGCTCCGCTCCCTACACCTCGTACACACACGGCTCTGCTCCGTACAGCTCGTACATTCGTGGCTCCGCTCTGTACACCTCGCACATTCGCAGCTCTGCTCCGTACACCTTGTACCCACACGGCTCCACTCCATACACCTCGCACATTTGCGGCTCTGCTCCATACACCTCGCACACACATGCAGCTACATCCACCCTGTAAACCCCTCCTGACCCCACACATACTTCCCTCATCCAGCACCATGACAACCAGTACAGCAGAGTCCCGCATACAATACATTGATGGCTGTGTGCACAGGACCTGTGATGAGGTCACAGGAGGGGAGGAGTCAGGGGTCACATGATCAGGGGCCTCCGACTGAAACCCCTGATCATGTAACCCCTGACTCCTCCCCTCTTGTGACCTCATCACAGGTCCTGTGCGCACAGAGCAGGGATTTATCAGTGAGGGGCTGGCGCTGCGGTGGCCGGTGGGTCTGGGAGGGGAAGGAAAGGGTCAGTACATGGGGGGCGTGGCGCTATGGTGGCGGATTATATTGGGGCAATTTTCCCTGGGCTTGTGGGCCCCCACCACACCACTGGGCCCTGGGCTACCGCCCAGATTGACCTCATTATAATCCGCCACTGGATACACAGACACAAAGAGATATATATATAAATTTGTGAGTGAGATATATAATCAGTGTTTTGTGTGTGTAGTTTACTATACTTTTTTTTGGTAAAAAATTCCTTTCAGAAAAAAAAGGCGTGGGATCCCAAGATATTTTATTAACCAGCAGAGGAAAAGTGGACAGCTGGGGGTAGATGTTTATATCATGGTAAAGGGGTAATAGCCATGGACTCCCCAAAAAAGATGTAAGGTCCCCTTATAACAAAGGCTAGGCAGATAGCTGTGTGATGGATATTTATAGCCTAGGAAGGGGCCATGGATATTGGCCCCATCCCAGACTAAAAAATCAGCTCTCAGCCATCCCAGAAATTGCGCATCTATAAGATTCACCAATTCTGCCACTTAGCCTCACTCTTCCTACTTGCCCTGGTGCGGTGGCAAGTGGGGTGATAGTATTAGGGTTGATGTCATCTTTGAATTGTCAGGTGACAATAAGCCCAGAGGTTAGTAATGGAGAGATGACTTATAAGAAGCCCCAATTACTAACCCCATATTGATATTATTAAAAAAAACAGAATAAAGTCCTTAATTTAAAATAATGACAGAGACGCCTTTAATGAATCTACATTTACCAAAAATACATATAGTCATGTCAACGCTTGATCGACTGAAGCCAATGTCTTCTGTAACAGAATTAAAATAATAAACAACCATATTCCTCACTTGTCTGCTGAAAAGATAATCAATTTGTCCCATGTCGCATCTAGCTCTGCTACATCTAGATGGCAGACTGCATTGTTGCATGATTCGACTATACAGCCTGCCATCCAACAGAGACACTGAACTGCGCGTGCTTGGTCAGCCCAATGCCTCGCGTTGAAATAATTTCACCTCACTGATGTCACAGCGAGCATGAGCAAGTTCTCAAGCTTGTGATGCTGTCAGAAAGGTCCTGAGAGTTCACAGCTAATGAACTCAGTTTATCTCACTGATGTCAGCGTGAGCGCCTTTAGAACTTTCCCCCCAGGACCTTTCTGATGGCACCACGAGCGTGAGAACTCTCTCACGCTCGCGTTGACGTCAGTAAGGTGAAAGGAGTTCATTGGATATGAACCCCTCTCAACTTTACCACATCACTGCGAGGTCACTGAGCTGTGCAAGCATGCGCAGTTCAGTATCTCTGCTGGATGGCAGGCTGTATAGTCACATCATGCAACAATGCAGCCTGTCATCTAGATGTAGTAGAGCTATATGTGTCACGGGACAAATGGATTATCTTCTCAGTGGACAGGTGAGGAATATGGTTGTTTATTATTTTAATTCTGTCAAAGGAGACATTGGCTTCACTGGACTGGGCGTTGATGTGAGAATACGTGTTTGTGGTAAAGATAGGTTCATTAAAGGAGTCTGTGTCATTATTTCAATTATGGGGTTAGTAATGGGGGTATCTTATAGATGCCTCTCCATTACTAACCTCTGGGCTTGATGTCACCTAACAATACAAAGGTGTTATCAACCACCCCAACTATCACCCCACTTGTCACTTTACGTGGGCAAGTGGGAAGAGCAATGCTAAGTGCCAGAATTGGCACATCTTATGGACGTTCTGTTTTAGGGGCAGCTGAGAGCTGATGATTTTATTCTGGGAGGGAGTCAATAGCCATGGCTCCTTCCAAGGCTATTAATATCAGCTGTCTGCCTAACCTTTGCTGGTTTTTAATTATAGGGGGACCCTATGTTATTTTTTGGGGGGTCCCCCATTTAAATAACCAGTAAAAGCTAAGTATACAGCTGCAAGCTGCTATTAATAGCCTGGGAAGCTCCATGGGTATTACCCCCTTCCCAAGCTATAAACATCTGCCCCCAGCTGTCTGCTTCACCTCTTCTTGTTTAAAAAATTGTCTATTCTATTTTGTCAGGTCACACTGCGATTTTACTGTACGCGGCAGATGAATTGCCGGCTTTCCAAAGGGCATGGGTGTGTAAAAATTGGACAGTAGTTGCATGGTCCGAGTGCTGTGCGATTTTATTTTCACACCCATTTACTTCTATTCCGGCATGCGATCTGATTTCCGATTACAATCGCAGCATGCTGCAATTTTTTTTTTTCCAGTTCAATTGTGATCCAATCCGAGTTGGAAAAAAAATCGCAGATGAACACACAATCATAGAATAACATTGATCCGAAAAAACATTGGCTGCAAAAACTTCAAAGACTGCAGCACTGTTTTACCTATGAAAAAATACCTAGTTATAGATGGAGCCTGACTGTCTGAATGGCATCTATAAGTTGTTATGAGCAGTTAAAAACAGATCAGACATAACTATCATGGCATTGTTAACAACACAAGCCATGATGATGATGCAAACAGAACCTTAGAACTAAGTATTCATATTATGGCTAAAATTTTTGTAGGGTCCTGAGGGACACTGAAAATTCTGATAATAGTGAAAGTGTGACCTTTATAGGCGCACAAGCCACTTCACTGACCACAGGATTTAGCAACAACAATAACGGATATCATTAGGTTGGTACCTTGCTGCAGAGATGGTGTATGAATTCTGTTATAACCTGGTTTCTACTTGCTGGTGATGTAAATAAAATATAAATGGTCCAGAAAAGTTTTTATTATAGTCATCATGTATTATCACAGCAATGTAAAGATTGCAAAACAAAGAGTTGCTTGTGTATCAGAATGTACATTGCTCTATACACCAAAAATGTTATTTGTTTTTATTTATAGGTGGCCTGACCGTGAACAGAGTTGACGTCATTCTACCACCATGAAGCTTGTCTATGGCAAGTACAACAGGACAAGCATTTTTTATTATACTGTATAGAGAAAGAGGTTTAAAAATGATCTCAAGATTTTTACCTGCATCTCTGAATGATATCACTGATCCCTAGATTGTCCTTTAACCTATTTTTAAAGGGGCTGTCTGTTTCAGTAAAGCATTTTTTAGTTAACTAGCTTTGCCCATGCAAAAATTCGCACATTGGTTGTCAGGGGCGCAGGCAATTTCAGAAAAAGCAAGCTGGTCAAATGAAAATGTATTTCATGAGATGATGAAGATAGAGAGGTATTTATATATCAACATCAAAAATTCTATGATACCTTATCCCAAAATGGGAAGGAAACAGGATTCAAAAGAGTATTTTTGGAAAAGTTATATATCTTTTATTTTACTCAATTGTAACCATAGTAAAATGTAGAGCACCACATACTAAACAGGCTTAAATATATGTAGGGAATTTAATTACAGACAGTACATAAGTCTCAATATCAATAAGGACCAACCGCAATTAATAAAACATGATCATGATGACATCAAACCTGATATATTTTACACCCCTCAGTTCTCCTCAAGAGCAATACAATAGGGGAAAACATCATAAAATGCCAGACTGAATATCGTAACATAAAACGCCAAGAATATAAAAATCTTTTTTTCACAATCATATATAATTAAACAAAGAAAAGGTAATTAGTAATAGCCCAATAAATTCTAAATATATAAAGTCCCAAAAATAGAACAAATATTATATTTTAGCCATGATAAATAAAGTGCAAACAGTGCCCATCATGCATGCAATTACCTATGAATCGATATTAAGCAGTGATTAACTGCTTACATAAAAAAACAAAGTAGTGCCTATTATGCATGTTATTACATGTGTATCGATATTGAACAGCAGTTAAGTACTTACATATTAAAGAAATGAGCTGTATCCCCAAGCCTGGCGCCCCTACGCACGTTTCGAGATAACTGACGAAGTTATCTCGAAACGTGCGTAGGGGCGCCAGGCTTGGGGACACAGCTCATTTCTTTAATATGTAAGTACTTAACCGCTGTTCAATATCGATACACATGTAATCACATGCATAATAGGCACTACTTTTTTATGTAAGCACTTAATCGCTGCTTAATATTGATTCATAGGTAATTGCATGCATGATGGGCACTGTTTGCACTTTATTTATCATGGCTAAAATATAATATTTGTTCTATTTTTGGCACTTTATATATTTATAATTTATTGGGCTATTACTAATTACCTTTTCTTTGTACAATTATATATGATTGTGAAAAAAAGATTTTTATATTCTTGGCGCTTTATGTTACGATTTTCAGTCTGGCATTTTATGATGTTTCCCCTATTGTATTGCTCTTGAGGAGAACTAAGGGGTGTAAAATGTATCAGGTTTGACCTGTATGACCTGACACCCCCGCCCCCTCTCCCCCTCCGACCCCCCGGTGTATATGACTCGAATATAAGCCGAGAGGGGGACTTTCACCCAAAAAAACGGGCTGAAAATCTCGGCTTATATTCGAGTATATACAGTATACCTGAAATAGGGCTTTCTGAGGTTTTTCTGTACATGTCATTTTTATTGTACTCTCCCACATTTGTCCCATATAAGCTTGTAAAGCTAGCACGCGTCGTAACTCTTAGTAATGCTCTCATTATGTCACATGCCTCCTAGTTCTCCATATGCTAATGAATCGCTAAGATGCACACTCATCAACACCTATACTAGGCCCTTCAGACCCACCCTGAGCGTTCATTAATATGTGTAAGTTTCCAAATTCTCAGGCATGCCTGGTTACAGCGTGGGTAAACAAAGCATGCACTGTGTGATTGTCCCACTGGAATGCCCGCACGATAACCAGGCATAGCGCCTGTGTACTTTACTACTAATTTGCATGTGCAGTGAGCTCAGTCCTCAGATTCTGACCTTGATGATTTGTGTGCCCAAGTGCATTCAGCGTGGCAGAATATTCCTCAGACAACCATTAATAACCTCATTGAGGTCACTCCAAGGTGTGTATGTATTTCTGCACATGGCGCTCATACTCAATTCTTATTAGTTTAAGAGGTTTTGATAATTTTGTTTCCATCTTTTCCTAATTTTCATTTCATTAAGATTTCTATTGATTACTTTTTTTGTTCTTATTGCAGTTTCAATGTTGCAGAGTCTATAATTGCCACACATTCCACATTCCCTATGAGCTGTAACCACCATACTTTCTGCCCTTATTAACTACTAGCTATGAACCCGTTCTACTCCTGGGTGGTGGGCATTTTTATTGGTATATGGTCTCCCATCCTGGTATGTGCTGCCCCCCTCCTATCCTGGTGTGCATGGCACCCCTCATCCCTATCCTGGTATGCATGGTCCCCTCACCCCCCCTATCCTGGTATGCATGGTCCCCTCACCCCCCTATCCTGGTATGCATAGTCCCCTCACCCCCTATCCTGGTATGCATGGTCCTCTCACCCCCCTATCCTGGTATGCATGGTCCTCTCGCCCCTCAATCCTGGTATGCATGGTCCCCCTCGCCCCCAATCCTAGTATACATGGTCCCCTCGCCCCCCAATCCTGGTGTACATGGTCCCCTCACCCCCCTTTTCGTGGTATGCATGGTCCCCTCACCCCCCTTTCGTGGTACGCATGGTCCCCTCACCCCCCTTTCGTGGTACGCATGGTCCCCTCACCCCCCTTTTGTGGAAAGCATGGTCCCCTCACCCTCCTTTCGTGGTATGCATGGTCCCCTCACCCTCCTTTCGTGGTATGCATGGTCCCCTCACCATCCTTTCATGGTATGCATGGTCCCCTCACCCCCTTTCATGGTATGCATGGTCCCCTCAGCCCCCCTTTCGTGGTATGCATGGTCCCCTCACCCCCCTTTCTTGGCATGTATGGTCCCCTCACCCCTCTTTCGTGGTATCCATGGTCCCCTCACCCTCCTTTCGTGGTATGCATGATCCCCTCACCCCCCTTTCGTGGTATGCGTGGTCCCCTCACTCCCCTTTTGTGGTATGCATGGTCCCCTCACCCCCCTTTCATGGTATGCATGGTCCCCTCACCCCCCTTTCATGGAAAGCATGGTCCCCTCACCCTCCTTTCGTGGTATGCATGATCCCCTCACCACCTTTCGTGGTATGCGTGGTCCCCTCACTCCCCTTTTGTGGTAAGCATGGTCCCCTCACCCCCCTTTCATGGAAAGCATGGTCCCCTCACCCTCCTTTCGTGGTATGCATGGTCCCCTCACCATCCTTTCATTGTATGCATGGTACCCTCACCCCCTTTCGTGGTATGCATGGTCCTCTCAACCCACTTTCGTGGTATGCATGGTCCCTCACTCCCCTTTTGTGGTATGCATGGTCCCCTCACCCCCCTTTCGTGGTATGCATGGTCCCCTCACCCCCTTTCATGGTATGCGTGGTCCCCTCACCCCCCCTTTCATGGTATGCATGGTCCCTTCACTCCCCTTTCGTGGTATGCATGGTCCCCTCACCCTCCTTTCGTGGTATGCATGGTCCCCTCACCCCCCTTTCGTGGTATGCATGGTCCCCTCACTCCACTTTCATGGTATGCATGGTCCCCTCACTCTCCTTTCGTGGTATGCATGGTCCCCTCACCCTCCTTTCGTGGTATGCATGGTCCCCTTACCCCCCCTTTCGTGGTATGCATGGTCCCCTCACCCTCTTTTTATGGTATGCGTGGTCCCCTCACCCCCTTTTCGTGGTATGCATGGTCCCCTCACTCCCCTTTCGTGGTATGCATGGTCCCCTCACTCCCCTTTCGTGGTATGCATGGTTCCCTCACCCTCTTTTTATGGTATGCGTGGTCCCCTCACCCCCTTTTCGTGGTATGCATGGTCCCCTCACTCCCCTTTCGTGGTATGCATGGTCCCCTCACTCCCCTTTCGTGGTATGCATGGTCCCCTCACCCTCCTTTCGTGGTATGCATGGTCCCCTCACCCTCCTTTCGTGGTATGCTTGGTCCCCTCACAATCCTTTCATGGTATGCATGGTCCCCTCACCCCCCCTTTCGTGGTATGCATGGTCCCCTCACCCTCCTTTTGTGGTATGCGTGGTCCCCTCAACCACCCTTTCGTGGTATGCATGGTCCCCTCTCCCCCTTTCCTGGTATGCATGGTCCCCCTCACCCCTACACACATGCAAAAAAAAAAACCATTTATACTCACCCTTCCTCCCTGTGCTCCAGCTCTGCCTGTCACGTTCTGCTGGAGGCTGGGGGAGGAGTCTGGCGCCGGAATATGCGCATGCCCATAGTGCTATCCGGTGCCATATTGCTGAAGACACACTTCAAATGTGTCTTCAGTAAAATGGTGCCGGATCGCGCTATGCGCATGCGCGATTCCGGCCGCACTCCTGCCCCGGTCTTCGGCCGAAGAGAAGCGCCGTGGCAACGCTCCTCCGGGTCAGGTAAGTATGTAAGTATGGCGTCGGACATAGCGGTATGCAGTGTGTGCGCGTACCGCCATCTCCGACGCCATACACGCTCCTACACGCTGGCTGCCTCATTCTATCTGGAGCCAGACTGTGCAGGCACATCATGCTTGCGCAGTCTATGAAGCAGGGGTGGGGAACCTCAGGCCCCAGGGCCATTTACGGCCCTCAATGACCTTTTATCAGGCCCCCGAGCAGATTCTTAGGGACAGCATTCTTGGGCAGGGAGCTGTATTTTGATTGCCACAATCTCATTAATTTCTTCTTGCTTTGTTAGCACACACACGCAGTGTTCACTACTGAACATTGAAGGGCGTGCAATGAAAGATGAAGTCATGAAACCAGTGCCAGAGTCAGGATGTACTTTGTGGGCGGAGGTTGTATGGCCCCCGAAGAATGGTATAAATATCTAAATGGCCCTTGGCAGAAAAAAGATTCCCCACCCCTGCTATAAAGGCTTCGGACAGAGTGACGCTTAGCTGGTTATATTATAGATGATGCTGCTCCCTCTCACCTTATGAACTAAAATTGGAACACAATGCCGCTTTGTAAGCTATAACTGCCACACTGTCTTCTTTATGACCTACAGTTCAATCGCCACACTTCCCGCCCTAATCAACTGTGGCCTATAAGCTGTTCCCCCTCCACTCTGTTCCTGCCTTATGAACAATGGCCTCCACTCTGTCCCTACTTCATGCTGTCCTTTCTCCACTGTTTTCCCTCATGTAATTCTCAACTCCACACTTTCCTCTCTGTGCTGCACTCTTCCCTGTGCTACCACCCCCTCACGCTGTCACAATCTTCACATGCTGCCCCTCTCAATACTGTGCACCTTCTTCATACTGTGCATTCATACTTGTATCCCTTATGCGGCCCCTTATCCATACTATTCCCCCTAATCATTCACTATCCCCCCTGTTCATTCACAGTGTGTCTGCAGAGATTACAACAAAGACACATCTGACTTTTCACCTTTCAGGCACTGTCTCCATGTATCCACAATCGCCTCAACCTGCTGATACCCCAATACTGAGCAGCCGCTGCTGTCATTTGTGTCCCTATTACTGCACCTACTGTGTGGTACTGTGTGCCCTCTAATTTTCCTCCTACTAGAGCCCTAGATTCCCCTTTCATTGCATTTGTAAAGTATGATGTCAACAAATTGCCCCACAAACACTAAAATACCCCCATAGTGAATTCCTCCACAGTACCCTCTACACCAGTGGTTCCCAAACTCCAGTCCTCGCGGACCCCAACAGGTCATGTTTTCAGGATTTCCTTAGTATTTCACAGGTGATGGAAGTATTATCAAGGCATCAGGAATTCTCTCACATGTGTAACACTATTGAAATCTTGAAAACTTGACCTGTTGGAGTCTGCGAGGACTGGAGTTTGGGAACCACTGCTCTACATGCACAGTATGATGACCCCATTGTACCCCACCCCACATCTGTCCAGGAAAAGTATGGTGACCACAACACAGTATGATCCCCCAACTATGTCCCCCACACAGCCCTTCAAGTAGTATAATGGCCCCACACCTCTCCACACTGTATATTGCCCTCACACAGTATGGGGGACTTCGCACAAACTTTCACACTGTATAATCACTTGCATAAAGTTTAAAGGCTTCCACGTAAGCCTCAAAATATTTTAATAGCCCCACATAGTCCTCCATACAGCATAATGCACCTCATAGCCAATACTGTATAATGCAGCCCCCAGGGCCCATACAGTATAATGCATCCCCCATGGTCCATACATTATAATGCACCCCCATTGGTCCATACAATATAATGCATCCCCCCATGGTCCTCATAGCATAATGCATCCCCCGTGGTCCTCACAGCATAATGAATCCCCACATAGTTCTTAGGCTATGCGCACACGTATGCAGAAAATGTCTGCATGAAAACTGGACTCCTTCCCAGAAAACGTGCGTTTTTTTCCGCGCGTTTTTGCGCAAAAAACGCGCTTTTTTATGCGTTTTTTTCCAGAGTGGTCCCAGTCTCGTAGAAAATAGCTGGAAAGGTGGAATTTTCCGCGAAATTAATGAGCATGCTGCGTTTTTTTCCGCGATGCGGTATTTTCGCAGACAAAAACGCATCGATATGCACAAAAAAGTGCGGAATTCATTAAAATGAATGGGATGCTTCTTTTAAGCGTTTTTTAATCGTTTTATTTGGTAAAACTGTGAAAAAACGCAAAAAAACAGCTTATGTGTGCACATACCCTTACAGTATAATCCATGATCCACACAGTATAAAGCTTCCCCCCATGGTCTATAGTATACATTATAATGCATCCCCCCATGGTCTTCAATACAGTATTATGGCTACACAAGGTTCTAAAAAACAATAAATTACAATACTTACCTCCCTTCCTCGTTCCTCCACTGCTCCAGTCTCTGCAGTGCTTGCTTGTCTTCTGAGGCATCACACATCTCAGTGTAGCTGATGCCATTTAGTGACATCATCACGCAGAGACATCAGACGCTGAGGAAGAATAATGGGCAGGAAGTGTCAGCTGACGCTCCCTCTTCCATCATTGCTTTCAGCTGTATCATCGCTCGACAGATGCCGATTCAGTTGAACCTGCTGGGGGGCCCTGTGTCAGCGCTGACACTGGGCCCCTCCCAGCTCACGTGTCCTGTAACGGCAGTGCAGGGAGATTGAGTCTACCTGTATTGGCGCGCTGCGCACAGTGATACAGTTAAAAGTATCGTAGCTCCAAGTGGGCCCCTCAGAGCAGGGGGGCCTAGGGCAGCAGCACCCTCTGCTCCCTGTTAGCTACGCTACGGCTTAAATGGTCTAAAAATAAAGAAAGTTAAATCAACAACCAATTCCCTGTCTCTCCTGTCACTGCCTCGGTTTCTTGTCTTGGTCTTCCAGCAGGGACCATTCTGTGGCCTATTTTAGAAGAAAATAGGTAGATAACCCTTTTTATACCAACTCAGGAAAATTTAAAAATTACAAAAAGGAAAAGGCAAAAACTGTGTTATGTTTGCATCAAGAATTTGTTAAAATTTCCTTGAATCCATTCTTCCCTCTACCTGTGAAATGATCCCCGTGCCATAGACTGCAACACAACTGAAAGCATGGTTGATCCACCCTATGCTTAAAGGGGCTGTCCACTATTTGGACAACTGCTTCTTATTCCTCACTCTTGGCCCCGATAAAATAAAAAGCCGATACTCACCTCCCATTCCAGTGCAGTTCCTGCGGTGTCAGAACTCGCGGTCCTGAGGCTCTCGTGTGGTTGTATGACTCGTGGTGCCTGGCGCCCAATCAGTGCTGGCGTCACTGTCCCCACCTTCGAATAAATTCAGCATGAAGAGGAAGTCCGGGCTGCAGCTGATCTTACTTCCTCTTCATGTTCAATTTGTCTGAAGGCTGGGACAATAACGCCAGTGCTGATTGAGCGCCAGGCAGCACATGTCATACAACCGTACGATAGCCCTGGAATCACGAGTGCTGACACCGCAGGAATACGCCGGCATGGGAGGTGAGAATAGGCTTTTTTATTTAATAGTGGACAACCCCTTTAATGGGTGGCACATTGTTCTTTTCCTGAAATTCTATGACCTTTTTTCTCCACACATACCTTTTGATCATTGCGGCCAAAGAGTTGTCTTTTAACCTCATTGGTCCACGAACTTGTTTTGAAAATGCATCAGGCTTGCTTAGATGTTCTTTTGCATACTTCTGACGCTGATTTTTATGGTTAGGACACACAAGAGGTTTTCTTTTGATCACTTCTATGAAGTCCATATTTGTGCAGGTGGCTCTGATCAGTAGAACAATGTACCCCAACTTCAGAGTCTGCTAAATCTTTCTGAAGGTCTTTTGCAGTCAAGCAAGGGGGTTCTGATTTGCCTTTCTAACAATCCTACAAGCAGCTGTCACTGAAATTTTGCTTGGTCTTCCAGACCTTATCTTGACCTCTACTGTTCCTGTTAACTGCCATTTCCTAATTACATTTTGAACTGAGGAAAGGACAACTTAAAAACGCTTTGCTATCTTCTTGTAGTCTTCTCCTGCTTTGTGAGCCTCCATCATTTTCATTTTCAGAGTGCTAGGCCTCTGCTTAGAAGAACCCATTGCTGCTGTTTTTTGGCATAAGGTTAGAGGCAGCTGGGTTTGTAAAAAGCTAGGAAATTTGCATCACCTGGCCTTTACCAATGATGATAGTAAACAAGCCATAACCCGAACAGGCTAATTAAGGTCTGAAACCTTGGTGAAAGTTATCCATGCACACAAATCTCCAAGGATGCCAAAGCTTTTGCATTGGCCCATTTTCCTGTTTGTAATTTTTAAAATGGAAAAAATATATTTTTTTTTTTGCCTAAAATACAAAGGAAATGTGTCATTTTAACTTTAGGCCTTTTAGAGATCATTTCATCTTCAACTTGCTTAACTGTTCACAATAAGGGAAGAACTCACAGAAGGTAATTCTCAATGCCCCTTTCATTGGTGATAGTGCTGTGAGGCGGCCATTGTTGCTGTGGTTTTGTGCTTGTGGGGTGGTGCAGACTGGAGTCATGGGGACTCAGTCTTGCAGCATGGGAGCTGTGAGGCATCAGACTGCTCACCCTGCTGGTGCATTGTCGCTGCGGCAAAGGTTAGCACATGACACCGCTCCTTTAAGGCAACAAAAGTTAGGACCCGCCAAAAGGTTCAACGTGAAATGTCAGTTGGCTTCATACAGTCTGATCAGACTGTTAAACTACGAAACTCATGTTCAGTTATACATATTTTTGCCTAGCGGCATTAGATTAATGTATGATTTTGGAGGTGCTGTCCATTCTCTTTCTTTCAGAATATTAATTGTCAGTAAGCGTGTTCATAGAATCATAGAATCATAGAATCGTAGAGTTGGAAGGGACCTCCTGGGCCATCTGGTCCAACCCCCTGCTCAAAGCAGGATTCGCTAAATCATCCCAGTCAGATGTCTGTCCAGCCTCTGTTTGAAGACTTCCATTGAAGGAGAACTCACCACTTCTCGTGGCAGCCTGTTCCACTCATTGATCACTCTAACTGTCAAAAAGTTTTTTCTAATATCTAATCTGTGTCTCCTCCCATTCAGTTTCATCCCATTGCTTCTAGTCTTTCCTTGTGCAAATGAGAATAAAGTTGATCCTTCTACAATGTGACAGCCCTTTAGATATTTGTAGACAGCTATTAAGTCTCCTCTCAGTCTTCTCTTTTGCAAACTAAACATTCCCAAATCCTGCAACCTTTCCTCATAAGACAGGGTTTGCAGACCGGTCACAATTCTGGTCGCTCTTTTCTGAACTTGCTCCAGTTTGTTTATGTCTTTTTTAAAATGTGGTGCCCAAAACTGGACACAATATTCCAGATGAGGTCTGACCAAAGAGGAGTAGAGGGAAATAATGACTTCACGTGATCTAGACTGTATGATACTGTTAATACATCCTAGAATTGCATTTGCCTTTTTTGCTGCTGCATCACACTGTTGACTCATATTCAGTCTGTGATCTATTAGTATACCCAAGTCTTTTTCACATGTGCTGTCACTTAGCCCTATTCCTCCCATTCTATATATGCTTTTTTCATTTTTATTGCCCAGATGTAGTACTTTGCATTTCTCCCTGTTAAAAACCATTCTGTTAGTTGCTGCCCACTTCTCCAGTTTATTTAAATCTTTTTGAATCCTCTCTCTCTCTTCTCTAGTATTAGCTATCCCTCCTAGCTTTGTGTCATCAGCAAATTTAATCAGTTTACCCTCAATTCCTTCATCTAAATCGTTGATAAAGATGTTGAACAATACAGGGCCCTGTTCAATAATTTATGGACAACTATGATTTTATTTCTTTGCCTGTGTGGATTGGATGGGTTGTTACCGACATCTGGTGAGAATTTCTTGTCAATAGCACCTTTAGAAAAATATTTACTTAAGAAAATTGGTGATATGTTCAATGCTTATTTCACACGCTGTATATAGTCATGGCCGAAAGTGTTGGTACCCTTGAAATTGTTCCAGAAAATTAAGTATTTCTCCCATAAAATTATTGCAGTTACACATTTTTTTTTATACAGAGGTTTATTTCCTTTGTGTGTATTTGAACAACACAAAAAAAAACAGAATAAAAGGCAAATTGGACATAATTTCACACAAAACACCCAAAATGGTCCAGACAAAACTGGCACCCTCTTTTTAAAATTTGATTACACACCCTTTGGAATAAGTAACTGCAATCAACCACTTCCTATAACCATCAACACGCTTCTTACACCTCTTAACTGGAATTTTAGACCATTCTTCTTTTGTAAACTGCTCCAGGTCTCTCATATTTGAAGGGTGCCTTCTCCCAAAAGCAATTTTAATATCTCTCCACAGGTGTTCAATAGGATTTAGATGCAGACTAAACACTGGACACTTCAGAATTCTCAAGCACTTTGTTTCTACCCATTTCTGGGTGATTCTTGAAGTATGTTTGGGGCCATTGTCCTGCTGGAAGAACCACGACCTGGGACACAAAACCAGTTTTCTGACAATAGGCACTACATTGCAACCCAAAATCCTTTAGTAGTCTTCATATTTCTTGATGCCTTTCACACAGTCAAGGTACCAAATGCGAAAGGCAGCAAAACAACCCCAAAACATCTTTGGACCTTCTCCATATTTGACTGTAGGTACTGTGCTTTTTTCTTTGTAGACCTCATTCCATTTCCGGTAAAACATAACATGATGTGATTTACCAAAAAGCTCTATCCGCAAGATGATTTCCCAGAAGGATTTTGATTTACTCACATACATTTTGACTAACTGCACACTAGATTTTTTTATGTCTCTGTGTCAGCATGGTGGTCCTTCTGGGTCTCCTGCCATAGCATTTCATTTTATTCAAATGTCGACGGATCATTTGCACTGACATGAAACATATGAAATTTGAACTACATTACTGCTCTAGAAAAAATGGAAACACATCATTTGGCCAATTCATGCGTGCCCATGACCGAGCACTTCATCCACCAGCCTATTGCTGTTCTAATTGCAGCAGGGACCTACCAACCCATAAAGGCAGTTTTTAGCCTAGGAGAGTATTAACATTAAATAGGTCCCCAGCAACTGGAGATTGCCTTGTCCTTGGGGGTTGGGCACGCATGAATTGGCCAAATTATGTGCTAATCATCTCCATTTTTCTTATTATCTAGAGCAGTAATGCAGTTTAATAAATTTCATGTTTTATGTTTACATTCGTTAGCACTACAGAGAGCAACTTTGTTATGTATAGGGATGGCTACAGTCCAGGGTGTATCAATGAATGAGATAAAAACAAACTTGCTAATACTAAAATTGGCCACGATGGGAATGGAAGGAAATTCATATCAATATAATTGTATAGTTCATTTAAATACCTGTTTTTCCTGATATTAAAATTAGCATTTTTTGAGGTCCCAGTTACCATGGTAGCTCATTTACTAAGGCAAGGAGAAGATCCATGGGCTTGTGAGCAGGTTGTGCGATGCAGTGACAGACAGGAGGCAGAGCAAAGGTTAACAATTTTAACAGTTTTAATTAAACGGGATTAAAGCCCCCATCACACACAACGAGATCGCTAGCAAGATCACTGCTGAGTCACAAGTTTTGTGACGCAACAGCGATCTCACCAGCGATATCGCTGTGTGTGACATGTATCAGCGACCGGCCCCCTCGCCGGGTATCACTGATCGTACTCAAAAGCCGTGGACATTTTTTTGATCGTTGGTCTCCCGCTGGCCAGCACGCATCGCTGCGTGTGGCCGGGGGGAGACCAGCGAGCTGGAGCTGGTAACCAAGGTAAACTGCGGGTTACTAAGCGCGCGCATCACTTAGTTACCCGCTGTGTACCTTAGAGACCAGCGTGCTGGTTGCTGGGAGTTGGTAACCAAGGTAAACACTAGATTTCTAAGCGCCACGCGGCGCTTAGAAACCCGCTCTTTACCTTGGATACCAGCTCCCTGCACCAGCACGCTGGTTTCTAAAGTACACAGCGGGTAACTAAGCGACGCGCGCGCTTGTTACCTGCGTCAGAATAATAAGAGGAAAGAGCATGCATATATTTTAGGATCACCACACCAAATACCAGGAGATATATAAAAAATAAATGTTATTGTATACAAAACCAAAGAACAGCACACAGTTAAAAACACTTAAAAAATGCATTGAATCAGGACAAACATAGTTCCCAAGAATCGATACAAGACATTAAACAACCACTGGCCACTAATATTCATATAATATGCAAACCATATATCATGTAAAAAATGCTGCTGATACAACCCCACAATATGCCAATACATTTTACACCATATTAAGGAACAAAGGGAAAAATTAAATATTGTTAACCAACAAAGAGTTATTTAAGCTGGGTCCCAAGCTCCTATATCCTTAATAAAGAAAGAACCCTGATGGAAAAAGTCACTGGCCTAGATAGGATAAGGTGGACTAATACATCACCGCAGGTCAGTCAGTCAGGGTAAGGGCACAGTCATGTGGGAAGCATGTCAGGCAGCCAAAGTGGTGTAAGGATTACCAAAGGAGAGAGTCAGGAACCCACTGCTCCCAAGGGTCAGAGATCTAAGTGGGTTCCTGACTCTCTCCTGGTAATATGCTGGCACTGGGGCTTTTTTTGGAAGGTGTCTTCATTGTTTGAGCTTTCCTTCTGGGTTCATATTGTCCCCCTGTTATTAGACTGGTGGGACAGTTTGTATTTTTCCTTGCTCTCCCCTTGGGATCATTCTCCCTTTGGGATTATTATTCTATCAAGCTTTCCAGTTCCTATTGGACAGGTTACATTCATATGTATTGCTTTAGCCTCATGAGCCGCTAGGAGAGGGGTTATTTTGGGGTCATTTACTGTCTACTCTCATGCATGGGAGTCTTTATTGAATCAATTTTTCTCTGTGGACACAGTTCTATGTTTTTAAGTGTGTTTTAATTGTAATTGTGTGCCAATAAAATTGTTTTGATTAATATTTTCTATATAGATTTTTCTGTGGTGTGCATTATTCCAGTAGTGCTTTTTTTCTTCTTTAGTTATAGTCTTGGTTGACTACTTGGTTGCACCCCTATATTACACATATATTCATTTATATAATGCGGCGCGCCAAAATACATTTTCTCTTTGCATGAGGTTGGTCCGGCTTACTAGTACTTCCCCCAGGCAACTGGGGATCCAACCTCGACAGTTCCAGCCCCGGCAAGCAGGTACTTTTGGTGCGGTCCTCCCCATTACAGGCTCACAAACTAAGCCCCTGTTTTCTGTCAAAATCCTTAGATGATATTTTGTTTGCTTAGAATCTGCAAAAAAAATAATCTCACTCACAAGCAGTTGCAGCAGGTACTAATATGTATATTGCAGCCATGGACCGGACCCACTGTTCACTAAATAGGCACAGTGACAGTATCTAGAATATCCAGACAATAATATTCATCTGACCACTGCCTGCATTGTACTATTCTGCCGTAGGTTCTCTAGGGGATACAAATTTGAACAGTGATCAATCATGGCACATTTGTTATGGAGTTTCTGGTGTATTTTAAACTTTTTACAGTTATTCTGTAGTTTAATAACCAGCCAAACAATTATTATTATTAAATTATGTTTGTAAATGCATAAAACTATGACCTTATCCATCATTAACCAAGATTTGTTTACCTGCATGAAACTTAAGGCAGCTGGGAATTAAAAGGTTACTAGATATTATTTATGGTTATGTAAATGAGGTAAGGGACAGGGATTAACTTGACTGCAAGAAGAGCAAAGTCCACTCATAAATGAGACTGGAGCGCAGTTAGAAAAACTTCTTTTTCCTGGGAATCTTGACTGAACAACACACACAGTAGGTAATCTTTATATACTATTCCCACCTGAATGATAGGAATTAAGGAACTATAACTAGTAATCAGCAATGTATTTATGTATAGTAAATAATGTATACATATTTTATGGCTAAAGATGTGTCACTGAATCGCTTTGTCTTTCCAGTAAGCTTCAAAGAGACTTTACATTGATATAGATGATGCCCTTCTGACGTGGCACAGGGCGGTAGATGTGGGCAAGGTACTCGTCTCTTACGCCCCAGAATGTAACATGAAGGTGCGGTTCCTGGCTGGATCTGTGGACTTCATCTATGGGGGTGTGAGCAGGTTGCCGGATACAGTGACGGACAGGAGGCAGAGCAAGGGTTAAACAGTTTTACTTAACAGGGGAATACTCCATGCAGGGAGATAAGGGGTTAAACAGTGGATTAAACAGTGCAAATGGCAAAGGATATGGTGAGGTGAAGAACAACAAGGGTTCAGATAATGACAGTTCGGTTGTACACTTATCGTGTCAGAAGTCTCTCCAACTATAGATGCTCCTTGAAAGTAAGTAGCGCCCACAACAGCTGGCGCGGTGCTTGTACAAGAGGGTCCTGGTGATGATGGTGATCTGTCTTCTGGCGGCAGTGGTCGGTCTCCGGTACCTTCCACTGGGCCCCAAGTCCATATACTAATGTGGCTGGGGAGCGTGGGACACAGCACTGTCTGAGACGGACATGGCCCCTGCACAACTCTCCTCACAGTCTCTGTCAACGGTGGCGGTGCTTGGGCACTGGCCTACGCTGTACGGATGCTGTGGGAACGGAGCACTCACTGGTCCCTGCTGCAGTGTCTGACAAGGGTACGGGCCACAGTCCTGTACGAGCCCATCGTGGCTCGGCAAATATTTACTGGCAAAGTCAGGGTGCAAGTGTCTGTCTGTCCAGTCCCCCAGTCACTCTTATGGGGCATGTGTGCAGTACTCACGGACACGGAACGTTCGGCGCCTTTCTCTCTGGTAGCCACCGGCACACTGCACCTCTCTCTGTAGTCACCGGGCACACACTGCTGGTTCCTCTCCCTCTCTGGTCCCCACTGTTGGTGGCGAGAGATGGCAGGACACTGGCCTGCACACTGCTGATGCTCCCAGGACGGAGCACTCCTCTGCCTGGCTGCTGCTGCTATTGGACACACGGCTCCCCTCAGTGCAGCGGTCCCTCTGCAGACGTTGGGGGACCCTGTCAGTGCGGCCTGTCGCGGCGCCGGTGCTCTGTGTGGGGAGGGTAAGTGGAGCGCGCCGCTCACCAGACTGCGCGCTGCCCTCTGTGCGCCAAACTACCCTGCTGCATGCGCTTTTTCCTTTTATCTACCCGGCCCCCTCGGTCAGCAGGAAGGTCTGCCTCGCCAGAGCTTCCCCCAGACAACAGGGGAAGGTCCGCCTCCTTAAAACTTACCCATGGGAACAGGGGATGCAGCCTTTTGAGTTCCAGACCCGGCACGCAGGTACCCGCACTCTGGTCGTCACCCTTACAGGGGTGCTACACTCTTGCAGGCCGCATGTTATTGATGGCTTGGGTTGGCCAGTACTTTAATGAGGGAGACCACCAGTCAAAAATAAAATTTTACTGAATGCTACCTTGGTGGGGATTATGTATAAAAGATAGCTGGTACACAGCTTAATGAACATTTCCTTCAACACACAGAGCATTTACACACACACAGTCTTAGTTCCTTTCTTTTAACTCTTCGTTTCTGTCTCCACTAGTTCACCTGCCTTCACCACAACCCAGCACAGTACTACAGTCCAGTAAGGGAGGGTACTATTCTCAACCCAAATTTCCATGTCCTCTTCCTTCTTAAGGGAACTAGTATGTCAATATGGCCTGTACTTCTCAGCTTGCACACGCCTAGGAACACCTGCCTGGGGCACTCTCTCCATCTTACATTCTCTGTTCCATCCTGGCCCATTACTTCTCTGAGTTTAAAAACTTGGGATCATATTATTAGTTGTCCAGTCGCAGGACCGGTCTCCAGTTGATCACTCTGTCCTTCGATCACTTCCCTCTCCTTAGGATCTCACTATCCACTGTCTCGGTCCCCACTCACGTTAGGGACACCTATATTATGCGGCTGTGCTCACCAATTAGACCATAGGTCTGTTTTTACTGCACGCTGGGCGCTATCTGACTTCCTGACAGGAAACTGTCTCTGTCCCTTCATCTTAGCCCTCCCACCCTGGGCTAGTCCCAAACATTAACCCTAACTCTCTCTACTGTCGGGAAAAACACAACCAGTCACCAACAATGCATGTCACATTATATATTACACATCAAGGTACATGTACAACTATATACGTGTCTTGAAGGTGGAGTGTGGGCAGTATCTCCATCTCCTTACACCCTGACTTTAAATTATAATTTGTTGACAACTGCATGTTTTTTTTTTATGTGTAAAAAGAGAAGAGCTTATCGATTTGAATTGTTTTGCCCAACTTATTTATTTTTCCACTTATGGAAGCGAGCTCCACCCCTTCTCCGTCTTCCATAGGTATTATCAAACATGTTTACATAGGATCAAGAATGACAGTTGAACAATATAGTGTATGCCTATAGTTACTTTTAATGAGCATTTGTCACCAAAATTCTTATTCTGATGGATATTTTTTTGAACAAATAATGTTTCAATAATATATTTATTCTTGGCTCACAGTTACCCATTTACATTTCTATAGATTATATTATTTGATTCAGCACAGTTCTCTATCTGACATCTAATTAACTTGCCAAAATATTTTGACAGATACCCTGTAATCTGAAACAGTTATAACTGAGCGTCATATATTCCAGTTAGCAGCCTTCTCATTTTTTCCAGATCCATAGATTGCTTATTTTGTCAGCAATGTGAACTATACTATTAAGCAGTCTTTTATTCAAATAATGGTTCCTTTAAACCTGTCATTGCAATCAATATACTACTGGACCATAAATTATATACATTATTTCCTCCACTCAGAATATAAAATATTGTGTTGTTTATTTTAGTATTCTTAATGGGATTGAGTCAGGAAGTTAGTCCTGTCCAAGTACTGTATAAAGCATATGTAAGTAATAGTTATAGTGGCCACAACGTAAAATACAGTACATTTCCCCAGTGGCAGCAGCTGATTGAAAGGGGTACCAGAAGTCAGACCATGTGATGGCCGGGATAGTTAAAGAGTAATCATTTTATTTCTTTTTTTTCAGAAAATTAATAGTATGCATTAAATTAATAAAATTGGCTATTTTTTCCTCTTGAACTGATCATTCATTCTCAAAATTCGCAATTCACTAGTAAAATCTGTTTACAGTGAATACAGATTACCCCTGACAAAATTCTGACAGTGAGTATATTACACACTGTTAGGATTTTACACACTACAGTGCTTTCCAAAAATTTGCACTGGCACAGAAAACCCCTTTTTCCTATGTATCCTGTCATATTCTGTGTATTAAATTGAGGTTGCAAATTTCATATGAACAATGGATTTTCCAAGATGTTTGTTTATTCCATAAGCTTGCAGACATATAACATAATAAACTCAGTTATACTCACAATCTGCACGTTAAGCACTGCCTCTCCAGTGCTGCGCCGGTTATGTCAAGTTCCAGTGCTGACACATGCACTCTGCACCCAATCACTAGTCTTGATACACTGACAATGTTACAAACCAGACAGGCCTAAATGCATCTGCACTAATCCAGGGTGCAGCGGACCCAAGTAAAATGGCTGCTGCACAGGTGCATAAATACCAAATGAAACAGCCAGCCTACAATCAGGGATTGGCCGTGTGGTACACCAGTGCAGAAAAAATAATCCACATGTGGCAGTGTTCACACAGGGAATGCAGGGCTTCTGGTTCACAACCTCTTAGTAACACCATAAGGGGGGCTGCCCAGTGCCAACTAGAATGCATCCCGTGTGAACAGAGGCCACAAGTTTGCAGAACCATTTGGGCCCAACTGCACCCTGAAAGAAATATAAAAAGTGCACAACAAACATATCAATATATGTAAGGTATTGGTCGATATTAAGGCCTTAATACGGAAGCTGACAAACTGCGTCAAAGTTCCTTACACTTGTCAGTCCCTACTCTAACATGAAAACCATTTTTTCTGCACTGGTGTACCACACGGCCAATCCCTGATTGTAGGCTGGCTGTTTCATTTGGTATTTATGCACCTGTGCAGCTGCCATTTTACTTGGGACCGCTGCACCCTGGATTATGCAGATGCATTTAGGCCTGTCTGGTTTGTAACTGAATTTTTTGGAGGATTTTTTCCTCTTTTTGTGGTATTCATGTTAGAGTAGGGACTGACAAGTGTAAGGAACTTTGACGCAGTTTGTCAGCTTCCGTATTAAGGCCTTAATTTTTTCCTCTTTTTGTGGTTTTCATACACTGACAATGTTGCAAGTTTTCCCACCTACAAAGAATGGAGAGATCTCTAATTTTTACTGTAGGTACACTTCAACTGTGAAAGACAGAATTTACAAATAAAAACAGAAAATCACATTGTATGATTTTAAATGCCTTTTAATTAAATTGAATTTTATTGCATGAAATAAGTATTTGATCACCTACCAACCAGACAGATTTCTGGCTCTCACAGACCTGTTAAATAGTTAACAGCAAGGTACGGGAGTAGTGCGAGCTAGGGCAGCCTGTAGTATTAGGGACAGGGGTCCCAGGTCACCCGACAGCTGTGTCGTGACATTTGCTCTGACCGTAACCATTCTTTCTCTAGTCACCTTCCACAACAGCATAGGGAGGTTGCCTCTTAGCCCTGGTGGGGGACAGGAAACACAGAGAGGTTAAAAGGCGCTCCCACTTGCCAGTGTCTTTCCTGTTTCCCATGGGGCAGGGAGAGGTCACCATGTGCTGTAGTGGCCGGCGACTGCAGTACCTTTCCTTCACCGGCAGCGCCTGTATTGCTGGGCAGCGGTGGTCGCCCTGTGCCTCCATGCTGCTCCGGTCGTCCCCGCTTGCGGTGGCCTTGGGACCCCTCCTTAGCTTCCTGCGCCCCCGCGAGGGTAAAGCAGGCCAGGGGTCCCAACCGGGGGCCTCCTGTAGCTTCCCGGTTTTCTCCCCCTCCATGGCGCATTGTTCAGCGTCCCGGAAGTGACATCATTGGAACGCACTCGTCACTTCCGGGACTTGCGCTCCACGCTGGAACACGCACCTGCACTTCCAGGTGCTTGCTGGGGGCTGAGCGTCGCGCGGTGCTCGTGGACGGCACTCTGGCCTGCACAAGGACCCAGGGAGGGGGAAGGGAGCCTAATTACGCTGGGGGCAGGGGCTGGCCGCCATATAAACCTTCTTGAAGTCACCACAGAAGTAAGACTTACACTCACTGGCCACTTTATTAGGTACACCTGTCCAACTGTGTGTTAAGACTTAATTTCTAATCAGCCAATCACATGGCGGCAACTCAGTGCATTTAGGCATGTAGACATGGTCAAGACAATCTCCTGCAGTTCAAACCGAGCATCAGTATGGGGAAGAAAGGTGATTTGAGTGCCTTTGAACGTGGCATGATTGTTGGTGCCAGAAGGGCTGGTCTGAGTATTTCAGAAACTGCTGATCTACTGGGATTTTCACGCACAACCATCTCTAGGGTTTACAGAGAATGGTCCGAAAAAGAAAAAAAATCCAGTGAGCGGCAGTTCTGTGGCCGGAAATGCCTTGTTGATGCCAGAGGTCAGAGGAGAATGGGCATACTGGTTCGAGCTGATAGAAAGGCAACAGTGACTCAAATTGCCACCCGTTACAACCAAGGTAGGCAGAAGAGCATCTCTGAACGCACAGTGCGTCGAACTTTGAGGCAGATGGGCTACAGCAGCAGAAGACCACACTGGGTACCACTCCTCTCAGCTAAGAACAGGAAACTGAGGCTACAATTTGCACAAGTTCATCGAAATTGGACAGTAGAAGATTGGAAAAACGTTGCCTGGTCTGATGAGTCTCGATTTCTGCTGCGACATTCGGATGGTAGGGTCAGAATTTGGCGTAAACAACATGAAAGCATGGATCCATCCAGCCTTGTATCAACGGTTCAGGCTGGTGGTGGTGGTGTCATGGTGTGGGGAATTTTTTCTTGGCACTCTTTGGGCCCCTTGGTACCAATTGAGCATCGTTGCAACGCCACAGCCTACCTGAGTATTGTTGCTGACCATGTCCATCCCTTTATGACCACAATGTACCCAACATCTGATGGCTACTTTCAGCAGGATAATGCGCCATGTCATAAAGCTCGAATCATCTCAGATTGGTTTCTTGAACATGACAATGAGTTCACTGTACTCAAATGGCCTCCTCAGTCACCAGATCTCAATCCAATAGAGCATCTTTGGGATGTGGTGGAACGGGAGATTCGCATCAGGGATGTGCAGCCGACAAATCTGCGCCAACTGTGTGATGCCATCATGTCAATATGGTCCAAAATCTCTGAGGAATGCTTCCAGCACCTTGTTGAATCTCTGCCACGAAGAATTGAGGCAGTTCTGAAGGCAAAAGGGGGTCCAACCCGTTACTAGCATGGTGTACCTAATAAAGTGGCCAGTGAGTGTATACCCTACCAGTATGGAAGGCACTTCATGCCCTGCACCTGCAGAGCCCAGTGCTGCCCCTGCTACAGTAAGTTGTACGCGGGGAGGAGGTCCTTGGGAGGTATATTCCTAGGCGGCTTCTTCTGATAGTACTCTCCCTCTCTTTTTAGGGAGACAAGTCTCTCCCCAGAGCTACTAACAGGAATAAATGTGCTATCTGGAACATAAAGCTACCCTCCCTATGGGATACGAAGCTCTGCCTAGCATGTATTGATAAAATAGAGCAGAGCAACTCTCCCATTTGGAAGAGATTCGCTCCTTGGTCAAACAGGAGGTTCAGTCCTCCTAGGCGGCTTTTACTCCTCTATCCCCACCACCCCTTTCTCCAGGGAAAAAGAGGAAAATACAAGTTTAGGACTCTGAGTCTGAATCAGACCTGTCCTATACATCATCCACTGGTAAATGGGAAGAACCGGCATCACCTAAGGCCGCAAAAACAAGGAAATACCTTTTTTCCTCTGATCATATAGAGGAGCTGGTGTCTGCTGTACGCAGCACTATGGGGTTGGAAGAGGAGTCAGAACCTCAGTCCATTCAAGACCAAATGTTTGGCGGGCTGAAAACGGGGAAACACATAGGATTTCCCGGTACATGGCAATATCCTTGACTTGATTGCACAGGAGTGGGAACTGCCAGAGAAGCGCCTCAGAGAAAAGATGGAGACACAAAAGCGCAGATAGGGTCTTATCAAACGTTACACAGAGTTGCCCACCAAGAGAACTACTCACCTGGTGAGAGTGAAGGAAAGACATATATTAATGGTGGCTGTTGCAGATCCACAGGTCAGTGCTGGACCTGGTTAAAGCATACACTTAGGTAGGAAGGATCATCCCTGCGCTGCCACAAGAAGAATTCCAAAAATTGTAGAGGTTTCAGCGTGGTTTATGCTACGCGTTTCAGGGTTCAGGTGACCCCTTCATCCGGACATACCACAAATATTGACAATATTTGTGGTTGTCCTGATGAAGGGGTCACCTGAACCCTGAAACGCGTAGAATAAACCACACTGAAACCTTTACAATTTTTGGAATTCTTCTTGCAGCAGCGTGGGGATGATCCTTCCTTCCTACCTAAGAGAAGCGCCTCAGCACTCCCTCAGAGTTAAAAAATAGATTTCCCCTAGAAAGTGATTACAATAAATGGGACATACCCATGGTAGATGTACAGGTGGCAAGGGTTGCGAAAAGAACCGCACTCCCTTTTGAGCAATCCTCGCAACTAAAAAATCCAATGGACAGAAAAATAGAGAGCCTCTTAAAGAAGTCTTGGGAAACATCCACTTCTGTGTTAAAGGCTAACATAGCCTCCACCTGCGTGGCCAGTGCTCTCTCCCACTGGCTAGAGGAATTGGAAACTCAAATATCCTAGGGCACCTCTAGAGGGGGAACTGCTGGATTCTCTGCCTATTCTTCATAGAGCCACTGGGTTTGTAGCGGATGCCTCTATGGAGTCCATCAGAGTTGCCGCCAGATCGCTCGTACAATCTAACTCTGCTAGTAGAGCTCTCTGGCTCAAAATGTGGAGTGGGGATATCACCTCCAAAGCCAAATTATGCTCAATACCCTTTAAGGGCGAGTATGTTTTTGGGCCTGCTCTAGATGAAATTCTAGAAAAAAAGCCACAGACAAGAAAAAAGCCCTCCCAGAGCAAAAACCACCCAAAAAGCGATTTTTTTTTTCATGCCTCACAGCCTCAAACCTCCCAAACAAGGGGGAAGGGGAAGACAGGTAGGTGGAGCTATGCCAAGGGTAAGGGGAAAAATATTCTCATCCCCCAGCAACAGCCCTAAGAGGATAAGCAATGACTGTGACCCGGTGGGAGGGAGACTCTCAGAATTTGTTCATCAGTGGCAAGCCATCACCTGTTGTCACTGGGTCCTCAATGTCATCAAAGAGGGTCTACTGATAGAGTTCAGCTCTTCCCCTTCACAGGGTCTAAAAGTCACCTCCTTTCCAGCTCCAAGAGCTCAAGCAACGCTACTAGTAGGCCTCAGAGATCTTGTAAAATCAAATGCGATCTCTCCGGCCCCAGAGTCAGAGTTGGGCTTAGGTCACTACTCCCGGTTATTTCTAGTAAACAAGCCTTCAGGGGAGACTCGTATCATTATGAACCTAAAGGGGCTGAATCGACATGTAAGATACCGCAAATTCAAAATGGAATCGGTGAAGTCAGCCATTCCTCTGATCTGGCCTCACTTCGTCATGTCGACCATCAACTTGAAGGACACTTACTTCCATGTCCCAATCCACCCGAGACACAGAAAATATCTCAGGTTTGCGGTACAGGGGAGCCGGCAAGTGGAGCACTATCAGTTCAACGTCCTTCCCTTTGGCATCTCCTCAGCGCCAAGAGTCTTCTCCAAGATAATGGCGGAGGCAGTGTCTTTCATCCGGAGTAAAGGTGTCTGTAAAGTGCCTTACCTGGATGACTTACTGATAGTAGCTTCCACCACGGCAACCCTAGAATCTCATGTATTGAAGACTCTCAATATCCTAAAGTCTCTGGGGTGGCTTTCGAATTTGAAAAAATATCAGCTGCAGCCCTCCAAGACCAGGAAATTCCTGGAAGTACTACTGGACTCTGCAAAACAAACATCCTTTCTTCCAGAGGACCATCGTCTGGCCTTAATAGCAAAGGTCACAAGATTCAGGGACCTGAGATCCCCTACACTTCGGGAGGGCATGTTGGTCTTAGGCTCAATAACAGCCTGTATTCAATCGGTAGCATGGGCACAAGCCCACTCCAGAGTTCTTCAGGCTCATATTTTGGAAATCTGAAACGGACCCAGTACCCTGAACAGGAGAATATACACTCTGGGTTGTGTAAAAGCCTCCCTGGCATGGTGGTTAAGTTCCAAAAACCTTCACAGAGGCATGAGCTGGACTCAGGACCCGCTGATTTCAATTACGTCAGATGCCAGCAAGAGGGGCTGGGGGCCATGATAAATCATATCCCCTTCCAGGGACTCTGGGATCAAAGAACGAGCGAAAAACCATCCAACTTCAGAGAGTTGAAGGCTGTAGAGGAGGCCCTTCTGGCAGCAGGTCGCCAGATTGCTGGACAGCACATCCAAGTATATTCGGACAATATGACTACAATCACTTATATCAAACATCAGGGGAGCACAAGGTTCAACAACCTAAGGAGTGTTTCCAATCTAATATTTTGTTGGGCCGAAAAGCACCTACTCTCCCTGACAGCAGTTCATTTGAAAGGCTCTTCCAAAATCCAGGTGGACTTTCTAAAGGCCCTTTTACATTTAGCGATGCACCAGCGATCCAACCAGCGATACGACCCGGTCAGGATCGCTGGTGCATCGCTAAATGATCGCTAGTGAGCTTTCATACAGAAAGATCTCACAGCGATGCAGCAGCGACGCAGCGCACGATACTTACCATTCACACACAGCGATCCTGCGTCCTCCCGCCCGCGTCCACGCGTCGCTGGACGTCACAGCAGGAAGTCTCAGCAGGAAGCGCCCGACGAGAAATGGAGCCGGACATTCTCGCGCGATCAGCGATGGACAGCGGGGGATCCGGTCGCTGGTAAGTATCACACATAGCGATATCGCTAGCAATATCGCTATAACGTCACAAAACCAGTGACGTTTTAGCGATATTGCTAGCGATATTGCTTAGTGTAAAACCCCCTTTAGTTGCCAGGACATCCAGCTGGGGGAATGGAGCCTAAACAGGTGAAGCTTCAAGATACTGGTAGACAGGTAGGGCCTAACAGTATCGCCAAAACGGACAAGTCGAAGCCTTTTTTTCCCCAAACCCCAGGGACAATTCCTGGAGAGTAGATGCCTAGCGAAAGTTCTGCAGAAAATCCGAGAGGATCAGATCCCAACTATCCTAGTAGCCCCATTATGGCCAAAAAGAAGTTTCAACCTGGTCATCGAGCTGCAGATAGACGGTCCGATTCAGTTACCGATGGAGGCCGACCTCTTCTCGTAGGGACTCATTCGTCACCCGAACCCTCAGAAGTGGAAACTAGCTGCTTGGCTACTGAAGCCCAGGTGCTGAGAGCCAAAGGGTTGTCGGACTCAGTAATTACCAGTCTACAGAGATCTGGAAAGCCAGTAACCAATGCTATCTACAATAAGGTCTGGAAGAAATTTTCATCCTTTTGTTTCCCTACCCTACCAGATCCACTTCACCCAAATATATCACAAATCCTGGATTTTCTACAGAAGGGTCTAGAGATCAATCTTAGACCTAGTACTCTAAAGGTTCAAGTCTCTGCCCTGAGCTCAGTTTTCGACCAGGGTCTAGCCGGTCATTGCTGGATTAAAAGCTTCATGACATCGGCCCTCAGAATGAACCCTAAGAAACAGTTAGTTGTTCCCTCATGGGATCTTAATCTAGTGCTCCAAGGGCTCACAGGTCCACCGTTCGAACCCTTATCCTCCTGTTCTCCTCAATTCCTTGCATACAAGACGGCCTTCTTGGTGGCTATAACCACGGCTAGAAGGGTAGGAGAATTACAAGCCCTATCAATAAGAGAGCCTTATTTACTAATTAGAGATGACTCAATAGTTCTTGGTCTCGATCCTTCCTTTCTCCCGAAAGTAGTCTCTCTGATTTCCGCTGTTCCCAGGAAATTGTCCTACCATCCTTTTGCCAAAAACCAGCAAACCCAAAGAAGGAGAAATTCCACACTCTCGACGTCCGACGTATTGTCTAACATTACTTAGAGAAAACCAGCACCTGGAGAGTTGATCAGAATCTGTTTATCCATCAGTCTGATCAGAATAAAGGAAAAAAGGTGGCAAAGAGCACTCTCTCTAATTGCATCAAGAGAGCCATAGCAGAAGCATGTCACGCTCAAAATATGTCACCCCCAACAGGGTCAAAGCCCTCTCAACAAGGTCTACATCAGTCTCCTGGGCAGAAAGAGCATTTGCATCTGCGGAGCTTATCTGCAGGGCTGCGACATGGTCTTCGATACATACTTTCTCCAAACACTACAGATTGGACGTATCGTCCAATAGGAATCTAGTCTTTGGCAGGAAAGTACTCAAGGCCGTTGTCCCACCCTAGCGCAGAATTAGTTGGTATTCCTCCCTATGCTGTCGTGGAAGGTGACTAGAGAAAATAGAAATTTAGTCTTATCAGTAATTCGGTTTCTAGGATCCTTCCACGACAGCACTAATTCCCTCCCTATGTTTCTGAATAAAAAAAATCTGGGATTCAGAAGGTAACCGGTGCTATGGTATCAGTTATAAGTCACTGGCAAGTGGTAGGTGAGAGGGTCTTTTAACCTCTCTGTGATTCCTGTCCCCCATCAGGGCTAAGAGGCAACCTCCCTATGCTGTCGTGGAAGGTTCCTAGAAACTGAATTACCGGTAATTTCTAGTGTCAATTAATATAAGTGAATACCATAAAAATAAAGCAAGTGGGGTGCGCGTTACCAAGACATGGCGGCATTTAAAGGTATTTCACCCCCTTTCTCATACTTTGTAGCACTTTGCACTTTTATACAGCAGGATAGTATATTGACTATCCTGACACTGCTGCACTTTATTTTGATTTGATTCATGGATACCCTTATATTAATCACTTAAAAAAACCTTTTACACATTAAAAAAATTATATAAATATTTCATTTTCTAAGTGCTTGCTTTATTTTCATGGTATCCATTAATATTCATTGACACTCATTGGAAATTATGTGGTTTTTGTTTTCTATCATGTTTCTATTACCTTTTATCTGACATTTGCAATACATATTTATATATATATGATTAATTGAATATATTTTGTCTTGATACGCGCACAAATCTTTTAGTACCGTTTTTTGTCAATTTATTGAATAAAGATACACCTTTTATTTACATATTTCTTGTCTGTATGGTTCTTGGTTTTCCATGGTCTTGGATTTCAGCTGGTTTTCACATTTTATTTAGAATGACTAATGGTTTCAGCTAGAATCTTTAACCATTATATTAAGGTACATTTACACTAGCAGATAATCATATCCTGATTACCATGCCTTCTAAACAGGCCAACAATCATTCTTTACACGAGCAAAGCACTTTTATAAAGAGGGCATGTGCTGTTGAGAAATACTGTATGATTTATGCTTACAGAACCATTGTATTAACAATCATTCAACACGCGTGAAAGTCCAGTTAGTCGCCTGTCAAGCTATTACATGACTGCCTATCAGTTTCCATTTAGCTGATCAGTGGCTGCTTAGGCCTGTTTCACATTTCCGTTTTTTGACGTCAGTCAAAATCCGCCGGTTTTCTAAAAAAACGGATCCGTCCCTTTTTTGGCTGATCCGTTTTTTCCCCCCCATAGACTTGCATTAGTGGCGGATGTTGACTGATGTTCGTCCGTTCCATCTGTTTTTTGACGGATCCGTGAGAATTTTAGCGGTTCCCGGGCGGAACAGACGGACTCTGAAACGTTTCTTTGGCTTGACGGTCCGCTATTTGTAAGTGCGCATGCCCGGAAGATTTGCTCCGGGAAACATTTTAACCCTGAAATTCCGTTCTGGAAGCGGCAAAATTCTCTCTCTCTCCCCCCCTCTCTCCCTCTCCTTTTCCAGGCCGCGGTCGCTTTAAATTACGGCTCTTTCCAGCTTCCGTGGATCCGTCCTAAAAAGTGGTCCGATGACATCCGTATGTCACAAAACGGAGGCGGATCAGTTGTTTTTTTACCTTTGGCGGATTTCAGCTGACCGCCGAGAGATGTGAAAAAGGCCTTAACAGACAACCACAATCAGACTGTCGAAATACACCATTACAGCCTTGTGCTCTTGGTTTTTATTTGGCACATCTGAGCTACTGATACTTCCAGTTCTAGGAAAAATAGTGTCCCAAAAAAGCACTGGAAAGATAGAGAGGCAAAAAGAGGCATATGTACCAGGACAGAATTGGTCAAACAATAAGTTAAAAAAATAAAATCTTTATTAGTTTAAATTGATAAAAATAATAATAATAATAATAATCTTTATTTAAATAGCGCCAACATATTCTTCAGCGCTTTACAGTTTAACAGTTTCAAAAAACCAGTCATAAGTAACAACGTTAACAATACAATAATTAAAGTAAAATAAGATGACCCTGCTCGTGAAAGCTTACAATCTACAATGAGGTGGGGGAGATACAAAGTACAGGTGCGTATTTATAATGATGTATTTACAATGATGGTCCAGTAATCTTGAGAAGGTGGGGGATGGAGATAGCGAATGGGCTACACACGCACACTTACACATAAAATGACTTTGATTAGTGAACATGATAGGCTGCTCTGAACAGATGTGTTTTGAGGGAGCGCCTAAGACTGTGCAAATTGTGGATAGTTCTAATTTCTTGGGGTAGAGCATTCCAGAGGATTGGCGCAGCACGGGAGAAGTCTTGGAGTCGGGAGTGGGAGGTGCGGATTAGTGGAGAGGTTAGTCGAAAGTCTTCTGCAGAGCGCAGCGGTCGGCTAGGCCGATAGACAGGAATGAGGGAGGAGATGTAGGTGGGTGCCGCACTGTGGAGAACTTTGTGGGTGAGAACAAGTACTTTGAATTGGATCCTATAATGAATGGGCAGCCAGTGTAACAATTGTCGAAGAGCGGACGCGTCCGAGTACCGATTAGCCAGATGGATGACCCTGGCTGCTGCATTAAGTATGGACTGGAGAGGGGAAAGTCGAGTAATGGGGAGGCCAATTAATAGAGCATTGCAGTAGTCCAGGCGGGAGTGGATCAATGCGACAGTGAGGGTTTTTGTTGTTTCTATGGTGAGAAAAGGGCAAATTCTGGAGATGTTCTTTAGGTGTAAGCGGCAAGAGGGTGGAAGAGATTGTATATGGGATGTGAAGGAGAGATTGGTGTCAAACATAACGCCTAGACATTGTGCCTGCTGCCAGGGTGTTATTATGGTGCCACCCACGGAGAGGGAAATGTCAGATTTAGGGAGGTTAATAGACAGCGGGAGCAGAAGAAGTTCCGTTTTGGAGAGGTTGAGTTTCAGATACAGGGCGGACATGATGTTGGAGACTGCGGACAGACAGTCACTGTCGTTCTGTAGTACAGCGGGGGTAAGGTCGGGGGATGACGTGTATAGTTGTGTGTCATCAGCATAAAGATGGTACTGAAAGCCAAATCTGCTGATGGTGTGTCCAATTGGGGCCGTGTAGAGAGAGAAGAGAAGGGGGCCAAAGACTGAGCCCTGAGGTACCCCGGCGGGTGAATACCTGTGTAAACCCCATAAATGCATGTTAAGTTGCATGGAGTGGAGTTTAAATATCAAGTAACACTAAGTATGGAGTAACAGCAAATATAAGTCAATATTCAAAAATGTGTAGTATTATACATACAGTGGGGAAAATAAGTATTTGATACACTGCCAATTTTGCAATTTTTCCCACCTACAAAGAATGGACAGGTCTGTAATTTTTACCGTAGGTACACAGCAACTGTGAGACACAGAATCTAAATATAAAAACCAGAAAATCACATTGTATGATTTTTACGTAATTAACTTGCATTTTTTATTGCATGAAATAAGTATTTGATACGATTGTTTTGCAAAGTACTTAAAGGGGTCGGATATGGCTTTAAATAAGGCAATTAATTTTATTACAATAATTAAATGATTACAGGAAATAGGAAAAAGTGTGATAATACGGACACTTTTGCATAATATAAATCACAAAGATAAAGTACTTACATTACACACTACACAGGAAAAACTTCACCAGGCATAGTACACATCATCTGTCTGGGAACATCAGCTGTGAGAAGCAAACAGTCAAGACAGAGAAAGTCCTGGGATATCCACACTGTGGACCCACAGGCGTCCCCTCCAGTCCACAGGTTGACAGGCTTCTGTCTTAGCTGCAGTCTTCCCCAGCTTATGTCTTGTTTGGAAAAACAAATGCTTGCGTAACCAAGTGTTATACAAACTCTAACAAATTCTATTTGTCCAATATAGTATCTCTCTTCTGAGTGGCCAGCTCTTCAGATGTCAGTCTACACCAAATACATCACCGGATATGACATGCCACAAACGCTCCTGGTAGCGGATGTTCTATCATACTATAAACACAACATTTCTCACCAAACATTAATAGCGAAACTATGCAGTAACAATAAACATACGCTTTCGCACTAGAGATACTTTAAAAATATGATTTCTCACTAAACATTGATAAAAGAACTATGTGGTATTGGATGAATACTATAAACATGCACGTTCTCATTAAATATTGATGGAGTTATGCAGTCTCCAGGTGTTAGGAAGATTAACCCCTTTCTGTCATGTGACGTACTATCACGTCCATGTGCCCTGGGACTTAATTCCGAGGGACGGGATAGTACGTCATAGTGATCAGCAGCACCCACGTGGTGAGCGCCGCTGATCGCGGCCGGGTGTCAGCTGATTATCACAGCTGACACCCGGTACAATGTGTCAGGGGCGGTCACGGACCGCCCCGACACGTTAACCCCTTGCACACCGCGATCAAACACGATCGCGGTGTACCGGGGGTTAAAGGGAAGCATCGGCAGGGAGGGGGCTCCCTCCGTGCTTCCCTGAGCCCCCCACAGCAGCACAATGTGCAGCGCTGCTGCGGGGGGCTCCATCCCTGCAGGTCCCCGAATCCAGATGGCGACGGGGACCTACGGGGGCCTACAGGGAGCTGGCTTCCTCATGCCTGCAAAGCGCAGGCAAGGAGGAAGCCTTGTGCAGTGCCTGTGACAGACTGCTGATCTGTCACAGTGATCTGTGATGTGACAGATCAGCGATCTGTCACATGACAGTGATGTCCCCCCTGGGACATTGTAATAAAGTAAAAAAAAAAAAGTGTAAAAATAATCTTTTAAAAATCGATAAATAAATTAAAAAAAAAAATATTCCCTAATAAATTAATTTTTTATAAATAAAAAAAAACAATAAAAGTACACATATTTGGTATCGCCGTGTCCGTAACGACCCGCCCTATAAAACTGTCCCATTAGTTAACCCCTTTAGTGAACCCCTTAAAAAATAAAAATAAAAAACGAAGCAAAAAATAATGATTTATTATCATACCGCCAAACAAAAAGTGCAATAACGCGCGATCAAAAAGACGCATATAAATATCCATGGTACCGCTGAAACTGTCATCTTGTCCCGCAAAAATCGAGCTGCCATACAGCATCATCAGCAAAAAAATACAAAAGTTATAGCTCGCAGAATAAAGTGATGCAAAAATAATTATTTTTTTATATAAAATTGTTTTCATTGCATAAAAGTGCCAAAATATAAAAAAAGACTTAAATTAGATATCGCTGTAACCGTACTGACCCAAAGAATAAAAGCGCTTTATCGATTTTACCGCAGGCAGAACGATGTAAACGCACCCCCCAAAAGAAATTCATGAAACGCTGGTTTTTGTTCATTCTGCGTCCCAAAAATCAGAATAAAAAGCGATCAAAAGATGTCATGTGCCCGAAAATGATACCAATAAAAACGTCAACTCGTCCCGCAAAAAATAAGACCTCACATGACTCTGTGGTCAAAATATGGAAAAATTATAGCTCTCAATATGTGGTGATGCAAAAACTATTTTTACAATAAAAAGCGTCTTTTAGCGTGCGACAGCTGCTAAAAATAAAAACCTGCCATAAATAGTAAATCAAACCCCCCCGTTATCACCCCCTTAGTTATGGAAAAATAATAAAATTAAAAGAAAATGTATTTATTTCCATTTTACCGTTAGGGTTAGGGCTAGGGTTAGGGCTAGGGTTAGGGCTAGGGTTAGGGGTGTGTTGGGGTTAGGGTTGGAGTTATAATTGGGGGGTTTCCACTGTTTGGGCACATCAGGTGCTCTCCAAATGCAACATTGCGTCTGATCTCAATTCCAGACAATTCTGCGTTGAAAAAGTCAAATGGTGCTCCTTCTCTTCCAAGCTCTGCCATGCGCCCAAACAGTGTTTTACCCCCACATATAGGGTGTCAGCCTACTCAGGACAAATTGCAAAACAACTTTTGGGGTCCAATTTCTCCTGTTACCCTTAGAAAAATAAAAAATTGGGGGCAAAAATATCATTTCTGTGGAAAAAAATGATTTTATTATTTTCACGCCTGGGCATTATAAACTTCTGTGAAGCCCTTGGGGGTTGAAAGTGGTCACCACACATCTAGATAAGTTCTTTGGGGGGGTCTAGTTTCCAAAATGGTGTCATCTGTGGGGGGGTTCCACTGTTTAGGTACATTAGGGGCTCTCCAAAGGCAACATGACACCCGCAGAGCATTCCATCAAAGTCTGCATTCCAAAACATCACTACTTCCCTTCCGAGCCCCGTCGTGTGCCCTAGGGTGACCGGATCTCATATGGGGGGGGGGGAAATGTCAGAATCTTGTTCGTCTGGACCCCACAAAACGATTCCCCTTTCCAGATATTGAGATAGCCAAAATTTGAGCTCGATCAAACGACGTTAACCCGTGCCGCTCGTCGCTCAAAGTTTGAAAAAATCCAAATTGAGGTATTTTAAGATTTAGGTATTTTGCATAGTCTGTTAGACTATAAACAATGTGACAACAACATTGCAGAAATAGCCCTGACCAAATTTTCGAACCATTTGTGGTATTTGAATGCAGAGTTGGTGGGATTATCGTTTTTTGATCCCACCATTACAGACAATGAAAAGTTGTTAATGGCTAATAAATTGCTCAGTAGCACAGATGAACCATCAGAGCACGCTAACCTACATGAGTTGATAATTTTACATAGTTATCTAATCTATTCTATAGCTTTTGTTAAAGTAGTTTTTGAAACGTCAGAATATAATGCTCGGCATTTGCTTACAACTTGCAGGACATATTGCTTTTGTTCTTCATCTTTTGTCAGAAGGTCGTTAAAGTCGGTCACTTCCTACCTCTTTTAATTTTTCTTTCCTAACTTTTGGATTTACAACCCTAGCGTGCTCTGATGGTTCATCTGTGCTACTGAGCAATTTATTAGCCATTAATAACTTTTCATTGTCTGTAATGGTGGGATCAAAAAATGATAATCCCACCAACTCTGCATTCAAATACCACAAATGGTTCGAAAATTTGGTCAGGGCTATTTCTGCAATGTTGTTGTCACATTCTTTATAGTCTAACAGACTATGCAAAATACCTAAATCTTAAAATACCTCAATTTGGATTTTTTCAAACTTTGAGCGACGAGCGGCACGGGTTAACGTCGTTTGATCGAGCTCAAATTTTGGCTATCTCAATATCTGGAAAGGGGAATCGTTTTGTGGGGTCCAGACGGACAAAATTCCGACATCGATTTTTTGCGGTCACCCTAGTGTGCCCATACAGTAGTTTTCTCCCACATATGGGGTATCAGCGTACTCAGGACAAATTGGACAACAACTTTTAGGGTCCAATTTCTCCTGTTACTCTTGGGAAAATAAAAAAATTGGGGACTAAATGATCATGTTTGTGGAAAAAATACAATTTTTTTATTTTCACGCCCGGGCGTTATAAACTTCTGTGAAGCACTGGGGGGTTCAAAGTGCTCACCACACATCTAGATAAGTTCCTTGGGGGGTCTAGTTTCCAAAATTGTGTCATTTTTGGAGGGTTTTCACTGTTTTGGTACATCAGGGGCTTTCCAAAGGCGACATGGTGTCCGATCTCAATTCCAGCCAAAAACGTCAAATGGCGCTGCTTCCCTTCTGAACTCTGCCATGCGCACAAATAGTGGTTTACCCCCACATGTGGGGTATCAGCATACTCAGGACAAATTGCACAATAACTTTTAGGATCCTGTTACCCTTGGGAAAATAAAAATTGGGGGTGAAAAGATCATTTTTTTGGAAAAAATGTGATTTTTTAATTGTACCGCTGTACGTTATAAACTTCTGTGAAGCCCTTGTGGGTTCAAAGTTCTCACCACATATCTAGATAAGTTCCTTGGGGGGTCTAGTTTCCAAAATGGGGTCACTTGTGGGAGGTTTCCACTGTTTAGGTACATCAGGGGCTCTCCAAACATGACATGGCATCCAATCTGAATTCCAGCCAATTTTGCATTGAAAAAGTCAAACGGCGCTCCTTCCCTTCTGAGCTCTGCCATGCACCAAAACAGTAGTTCTCCCCCTCAGGTATCAGCGTACTCAGGACAAACTGCACAATAACTTTTGCAGTACAATTTCTCCTGTTACCCTTGGTAAAATAAAAAAAATTGAACCTGAAGTATTTTTTTTGTTAAATGTCCTTTTTTTTTTTTTAAATATTCAAAAAATTCCTGTGAAGCACCTGAAGGGTTAATAAACTTCTTGAATGTGGTTTTGAGCACCTTAAGGGGTGCAGTTTTTAGAATGGTGTCACTTTTGGGTATTTTCTGTCATATAGACCCCCTCAAAGTGGCTTCAAATGTGATGTGGTCCGTAAAAATAAAATGGTGTTGCAAAAATGAGAAATCGCTGGTCAACTTTTAACCCTTATAACTTCCTAACAAAAAAAAATTTGGGTTCCAAAATTGTGCTGATGTAAAGTAAACATGTGGGAAATGTTACTTATTAAGTTTTTTGTGTGCCGTATCTCTGTGATTTAAGGGCATAAAAATTCAAAGTTGGAAAATTGCGAAATTTTCACCAAATTTCCATTTTTTTCACAAATAAACGCAAGTTATATGAAATGAAATTTTACCACTAGCATGAAGTACAATATGTCACGAAAAAACAATGTCAGAATCACTGGGATCCATGGAAGCATTTCAGAGTTATTACCTCATAAAGGGACAGTGGTCAGAATTGTAAAAATTGGCCCGGTCATGAACGTGCAAACCACCCTTGGGGGTCAAGCGATTAAAGAAAATACAAGGCTAAACTATTACGGTCTAATATCTTAAAGGGGTCTTTAAAGACAGGTTAACAATATGGATTCCTGATGGCCGTTAACATCTTAGCACTACAATAGAAAAACAGATCTTAATATTTTGTACAGAAACCTTTGTTTGCAAATTCAGAGGAAGTAATGGTCAGGCAAACCAGGAACAGTACATGGCAAGAATTAGCAGAGAGATAGAAATTCACAAATGTAGGGATGAGGTGATTGCTCTTATATGGCTGGAGTCTCTTCGCGAAGTCTTGAGCCAGGCAAATCAGACAAAAATTTCCCATAAAGTAACGTAATGTCCCCAATGTCAGCTGTCATATTTAAGGAAGCATAGAAGCTGTGCTATATAGAAATGAAATCCTAAATGAAAATATATCTAAAAGAATATTTGTTTATTTCACTTACTGATATAACACCAATAATTTCCACATCCTTTTAAAGACATCATCATCATCATCATCAATGTTCCACCGTGGCTCACATTATAAATTCCTTTGGGAAGAAAACATAGTATCTGGTATAAATCTATGTACACCCGTGGGAGAACATACAAACTACTTGCAGAAGTTGTCTATGGGATTTGAACCCAGGACCCCATAACTGCAGTGCTAACCATGTAGCCGCCTGATATGTAAGTTATTTGAGAGGTTGTGTTTCATGATGAGAATTGTTTTTGTAGGTATTTTGTTTTCATCTCACCTTGCTTAAAGGCTGTTCACAAACAACACAAGACAAATGACTAACAATTCATTATCCCTGTAATTAGTTTAGAGAGTCCTCAGTGGTTGATACTTTTTATTGGCTAACTGAAAAGATGGTAAGAATATAATTTCAGTATTGATGTATTTACATTCTCTTACTAACTCCGTTATGCTCATAGTTATGTTTCATCATTTATAGGCTGGAGTAGAAGCTCAAAACCCTGACAAGAAATGGTAATCCTCAGAGCGGTAAGCACCGTAGTGGATTTTATGCTTGTTTCGCCTGGTGTCTCTGTATTTCACCTAATGAGTTATCTATTATATTGGTTTCCTTTATTCAGTACTATATATTTTTTGTTGTTGTGATGAAGTATGACCATTTTAGCATATGGCAAATGACTTAACACTCGAATCACTTAGCTTGGATAATTCTCAGTTGATGGTTGTTGAATGACAAAAATCAAGAAGACAGCCATCAGCTTGGATAACAACATTTTATTTTGACCAATGCATTTGTAGCCAATAGAGCAGTTTAATGAAAATAGAATTAGACTTACTGGTAATTCGGTTTCTAAAAACCCACAACGACAGCACCACAGGAGAATGTCACCTTACCCTAATAGGGACAGGAAACACAAAGAGGTCAAATAACCCGACCCACAGCCTCTTTCCAGTGTTATTACAAAGGACCACAAGAGTATGAATGGTTCAAATTATATTTATTATCACTCGATTCAAGTAATGTAAGAAATAATAGAGCAAAGGGAGGGAATTACCCGTGTTGTCGTGATGTGTTATTAGAAGCCAAATTACCGGTAAGTCTAATTCTATTTTCTCCAAAAAACACCCCACAACAGCACCACAGGAGGAATACCAAAGACAAGTGTTTAGGGATGGACAATAGCTTGGAGAACTTTTCTCTCAAAGGACAGATCTTTAATAGATGTTAAGTCAAGTCTGTAATGTTTGGTGAATATATGGACCGAGGATCAAGTATAGACTGAGGACCAAGTAGCAGATGTTCAGATCTGCTCTAATTTAGCACCGGCTTTCTCAGCCCAGGAGACTGATACCGCCCTATTGGAATGAGCCGTGAGTGTCTCCGGAGGTGATAGTTTCTGGATATGATATTGTTATGAACAATATCAAAACGCAATAAATAAAAATAATACTAAATTGCGTTCGCCGCTCGGGGTCCACCGTGCAGTAGATGATATGACTGCTGCTAAGTGGTGGCAGGCAAGCAATATGGCGGAAATGCGCACGTGGGTTAAACGTCACCCTGGTGCGCAGAGCAATCTGTTAAGTCACAGAGGTGCCAACAAAGACAAATACAATAAGGCTGAGACTGTTGGAGTCACAGAGTAAATGCACACACGGTATCTGGTCACAGGAGCAGAGCCAAAGACAGCGGAACTGCATCCGTCTAGACCTACCGTGCCTGCGACGTCGCAACTGCGGATGCCAAGGAGGGCTGCAACTGCAGCACAGCGTAGGACACTGCCGCTAGACGACAAAGCTAGTACGCAAGCGCAATGTCAGACGCTAGCAACTGTGGATGATGTAGTAGTGGCACGCTGGCGCTGACTCTAAGCTTAGTCCCTATCCACATACGTAATATCAGAGGGAAGGGGTTTCAAGTGAGTCATTCACCAGAATCATACATCCATCATCATTCACACAGTAGCAACTAGAGACTATACTAGCGCATGGCGGAATGGCCATGCATGCTTTTTATAGCAGCCGGGACCTTCCGGAAGCTTCCAGATCTCCGAGATGGACCAATGAGATCTGGAGCAGGACCTGAGCACGTGACTCCAGATCTCCAATGGGAAATCATCTCATGAGCATGCTCAGTAGGAGGACAGAGGGACTTAGCCCCTGGAGAGGTTTGCTGCAAGGCAATCTCCTCTGCGGTAGATAAACAGCAAGAAACCTGACGCCTAACAGATATGCCTCGATAATCACGCTTTTGATCCAGTTAGCGATCTTGCTTTTGGAAGACTTCTTCCCTTTATTCTGGCCATAAAACTGAGTAAACATATTTTGGTCTTTTCTCCACATCTGTGTTTCTTGAAGATAATGAAGGACCGCCCTTCATACATTCAGAGTATGGACTTCTTCTTTCCTCTTGTTTGCTGGATTCTGGCAGAAGGAGGGAAGAATTATCTCTTGAGATCTGTAGAAGTCTGAGACCACTTTGGGTAGAAATGATGGGTCAAGATAAAGAATGAGTCAGTCTTCTAGGATTCTTAAGTATGTTTCTTTAATTGAGAAGGCCTGAAGCTCACCCACTCTTCTGGCTGTAATGATCACTACAAGGAAGGCTGTCTTTTAGGCCAGTCTGTCCAACATTATTGATGATAAGGGCTCAAACACCTGAACCTTGAATGTGCTGGGTTTGAGACTAGAGCTGGGCATACCCCTGGATGTTCGGGTCTGGTGGGTGTAGCCAAACAGTTAAAAAAAAGTTCGGGTTCAGGTACCATCACTTACAGCACAGGACAAGCCGATAAATCAGAGGAGCCCAGCATCCTGTGCTTACCAGGTCCGGCGAAGATCACAAGGAAGAGGGAGGAGATGAGCTGGAGAGCTCAGAGAGGTCTCTAGCTTGAAGTATCCTCCAGACCTTACCTGAAGGTAGGGACTGGAAAGGGAGTCCTGAATCCATCCAGGAGACAGGAGCAGGGTCTTGAGAGGAGAGATAAGCTTAATCGATCTGCTGCCCGGCTAGCTAATCTCCTCCCCCCTTCCCATATCTGCAACTGGCACAGAGCACCCAGGATGACCTCTTTATCCCAATAGGGACAGGAAAAAACACTGGAGAGAGGATGTGGGAGTGGCTATTTGAACTCTTTGTGTTTCCTGTCCCTATTAGGGTGAGCTGACATCCTCCTGTGGTGCTGTTGTGGGGGGGGTTATTGGAGAAAATTCTATTGTTAACACATAGCTTTTTTTCTGTAACCAGTGGCTCGCCACCTGTTACAAAACTACAAATCTAAACATGTATTAGGAACCATGATGAAAGCTGTAGTCAGGAGCAGACACAGACAGAAGAGGGCCCTTGTGCAAGAACAATATACAGTATGGGCTCTTTTTAGTCCAATTGATCATCATAATGCAGAATTCCACCTGATTTGGAGGTGGTAGTGGCCCCCTTACTAGAGTTGAGTGACTTTTGTTTTTTTAGGGTCGAGTTTCGTTTCGTGAAACCCGACTTTTCCAAAAGTCGGGTCGAGCAAGATCGGCCGATTATAGGGAAAAGTCGGGGTCGTCCCGAAACACGAAACCCAATGTAAGTCAATGGGGAATAAAAGTCGGCAGTGAGAGGAGGACAGGAAACACACCTACAGTGCCCATTTGAATGCCAAAAGCATCAATTCTTCTTACTTAAGCTTGTCAACCTTAATTAACTTCATAATACAAGTTACGCACTGAAAAATGGGGGTTATTTGGCTAAAGTTGTGGGGGGGTAGGGCTGGCTCCAGGTTTTCATGTGCCCTGGGCAAAAGAGCGCCCCTTTAACACATACCACAACTCATCATGCTCCGATACGGCAGAGAAATAGCGGTATAGTACAATGAAAAATACTTCACTTTTTACATCTCATGACGAGGCCCATCTATTTCTCCATACAGAATCATTGGTCCCATATAATGTTTGAAACAGTATATGATGAGCTCCACATAATGCTACAGTATATGTTGGTCCCCATGGATGAAGCTCCACTGTCTTATGGGCCCAAATAATGCTCCAAACATAATGGGCCCCATTTCTAATGCTCTAGTGTATAATGGGCCCTGTAAATGCTGCTCCAGTGTCTGATGTCCACCTTTGGAATGTTCAAGTGTATGGTGGACCCCATCTATCATTCTCCAGAGTATAGTGCTCCCCAAAAATTGCTGTCCCAACATTGAAAACAATCAAATAAGTCTCCTCGCTAGGGAATCCCTGTACTAGTCTGGACTCCTCGTCGTCCCCATCTTCCATCTCACTGCACAGTATTTCAACCTTGCAAGTGCTGTGATCCTGAGCAAGCAGGGGGGGCCCACTCGTTGGCGACGGCACTGGCACAGGGCCCCTGATAGTACGGTGGTGTGTCTGATGGCGGGTGGGGCGAACCTGCACTTTCATCTGCAGCTTCCTCTTTGTCACCGTGTAAGATGGAACTGTATATGGGAAGGGTAACCTGAGTTTCATCAGGGTCAGATTCAGGCCGTGTAGCGTGCGAGGGGAATGTAGTGGTCTGGGTCAATGTACCAGCAGATTCATCGAGCAGTGGCTGGGCATCAGTGCACTTGTGTCGCCCCCAGGAGTACGGTCGCCACAGTGGCATTACCTTCCTCCTAGGGAGTGTGATGTCATGCTTGGGAGCAACGAAGGATCTCTCTAGCAGGTTAACTGATTGTTCGGCGTTATTCCCACGAGTCATGACCCTCCAAACAACGTTCATGAAGGCAAAGTGTTTGTTTTACGTGGGCAGTATGGTTGCAAAGCTGAACCTTAAAGGAATGTCCAGAAGGGCACCACCAGGAGTGGAGCCTATGGTTAAATTCGACTCCACCTGGGAAACCTCAACCATGCCAGCTACAGAAAAGATGCACACATTGCAAGCTTAATTCCGTTAACGAACGAGACTCCGTCATGCCCCGCGGTCCGAGTCCGGCTTACTAGAGGGACACGTGAGGCTCTGGCACATGAGATTGGCCAATAACTGGTGTGTCATGCCCTTACATGTCCGTGGCTGCATGTGCGCTACACTGAAAAGGCCAGCGTTACAGGTGCAGATAACCCGCTGAACAACGTTAGTGATGGGGATCACTGATTACAATTATTACCCACGAACGATGATTTCCCAGTAAGTGCAGGTCAACCGCAGTTCCGGAATTAGGCCTAACCGTCATTCCTGAAAAAATGAAAAACTTACGTGTGCAAACCACAGGTGCTGTAGCTTGCTTAACAGCTCGCCAGCCGTTCTCACGCCCAGTATGGATTACACGTGATTGCACAAAGGTGAGAAAGGGTACCGTACCCCGGATAACATGTATGGATAGCGTACACATTCAAAATATATGTCTATACATCAGGAGGCAGGCTCAGACGGTGTTAGGCCCAGTATGGCTTGCACGTGATTGCACAAAGGTGAGAAAGGGTACCGTATCCCCGGATAACATGTATGGATAGCGTACACATTCAAAATATATGTCTATACATCAGGAGGCAGGCTCAGACGGTGTTAGGCCCAGTATGGATTGCACGTGATTGCACAAAGGTGAGAAAGGGTACCGTATCCCCGGATAACATGTATGGATAGCGTACACATTCAAAATATATGTCTATACATTAGGAGGCAGGCTCAGACGGTGTTAGGCCCAGTATGGATTGCACGTGATTGCACAAAGGTGAGAAAGGGTACCGTATCCCCGGATAACATGTATGGATAGCGTACACATTCAAAATATATGTCTATACATCAGGAGGCAGGCTCAGACGGTGTTAGGCCCAGTATGGATTGCACGTGATTGCACAAAGGTGAGAAAGGGTACCGTATCCCCGGATAACATGTATGGATAGCGTACACATTCAAAATATATGTCTATACATCAGGAGGCAGGCTCAGACGGTGTCAGGCACAGTATGGATTTGACGGCCCAGACTACACAGCGGAGGAGCAGGGAGAGGTAAAGATTGCAAATGCTGGGGCCCTGCCCAAGCAAGGGGGGCCCACTCGTGGGCGTCGGTACTGGCACTGGGCCCCTCATAGTACGGCGGTGTGTCTGACGGCGGGTGTGCACCACCACCGTCAGAGACACTTGATTGCACTATGAGGGACCCTGTGCCAGTGCCCGTGCCCAAGAGTCGGCCTACCCACCTGTCCAGGGCAACGGCACTCGCACGGTGTCATGCGCTAGGTGGTGACCCCGGCCATGGGGGGGAGGCAGCACAGTTAGGGAGTTTTAGAAAGTGGCATATGTTGATGTTGGACATTCAGCTGATGCAAAAGGCGAAATAGGTCAAGTCCCAGGAAGAGGTGGACCAAAGCAAGCCATTTTTCTGTCACCCTATGTGTCATCAGGGGAAGGTGGGACAAAATCCTTGGAAACCCATGCATGGTTCATTTTAATGAAGGTTAGATCATCCACATTTTGGGTTGACAGATGGGTCCTTTTTTCTGTCAGGATTGATCCAGCTGCACTGAAGACTCTTTCCGATAGCACACTTGCAGCTGGGCAAGCGAGCTCCTGTAAGGCATATTGTGCCAATTCAGGCCAGGTGTCCAGTTTAGCGGCCCAATAGTCAAAGGGGAATGACCCGTGTGGGAGAACATCGATATGGGAGGAAAAGTAGTTTGTAACCATAGTTGACAACTGCTGTCTCCTGTCACTTTCCATCGATGCAGTATTACCAGTTGTGTGAGCGGTACTTGAAAAATCAGTCCACAACATTGTCATGAAACCCCTGTCTCCAACGCCACTTCTGCTGTGTGCACCATGAACACCTCTGCCAAGCTGCCCCCGGCCCGTACGGCTCGTGTGAGAACCATCACCGCTGCTGTGTGCTGGGAATGCCTCAAGCAACCGATTTACCAGAGTTGCTTGTTTATTAGCCAATATTAGGTCAAGGTTCTCCTGTGGCATGATGTTTTGTAATTTGCCTTTATAGCGTGGATCCAGGATGCTGGCCAACCAGTAGTCGTCATCGTTCATCATTTTGGCAATGCGGGGGTCCCTTTTTAGGATCTGCAAGGCATAATCTGACATGTGGGCCAATGTTCCCGGTGTCAAAGATGCACTGCGAGTGCTGATTGGAGGAGCACTTTCTGGCAAATCCACATCCCTCCAGTCACGCACAAACCCTGTACCAGACCTTGCCACGCCAACATTTTCACTTTGCCCCACGAGATGCATCCTCCTCCCCTAAGTAATCATCCCCATCATCATCCTCCTCCTCCTCCTCTTCTTCCTCCACCTCGTCCAGGAGAGGTCCCTGAGCAGACAATGGCTGAATGTCATCAAGGATTCCCTCCTCCTCTTCCTCCTCATCAACATTGGCTGCAGACGCCTGCTCCTTAAGGTGCGTCAAAGTTTGCATGAGCAGACGCATAAGTGGGATGCTCATGCTTAGGATGGCGTCGTCTGCGCTTACCAGCCGTGTGCATTCCTCAAAACACTGAAGGACTTTACAGAGGTCTTTCAGCTTTGACCACTGCACACCTGTCAACTCCATGTCTGCTCTCAAAGTGCCTGGCCGTGTATCCTCCCACAAATGCATTATGGCCTGCCTCTGCTCGCACAGCCGCTCCACCATGTGCAGGGTGGAGTTCCACCTTGTTGCAATGTCGATAATGAGGCGGTGGTTGGGAAGTTGGAGCAATCGCTGCAGCTTCTGCATACGAACGGAGTGTACAGGCGACCGGCGGATGTGCGCGCACAGTCTTCGCACCTTCTGGAGCAGGGCTGTTAACTCCGGATAATTTTTGAGGAAGCACTGCAACACCAGGTTCAAGGTGTGAGCCAAGCAAGGTATGTGGCTGAGTTTTGAAAGGGCTATGGCTGCCACAAAATTACGGCCGTTATCACTAACTACCTTGCCTGCCTCAAGATGTACACTGCCCAGCCATGACTCAGTTTGTCGCTTCAAGTACTCGGCCAGCACCTCGGCGGTGTGTCTGTCGCCCAAACACATCATCTGCAACACAGCCTGCTGACACTTTCCACTAGCTGCTCGATAGGGGGACACCTCGTGTGCAACAGTGGCAGCTGCAGATGGAGTGCTCGTACGACTGCGCTCTGTGGACGAGCTTTCGCTTCTGGAGGAGGAGGAGGAGGAGGAGGGTTGAACGCATACAGCCAACTGTTTCCTATACCGTGGGCTAGGCAGCACTGTCCCACCACCGCTGTCCCCTGTGGACCCTGCATCCACCACATTAACCCAGTGCGCAGTGTTGGACACGTAACGGCCCTGGCCATGCCGACTGGACCATGCATCAGTTGTGAGGTGCACCTTTCCACTCACTGACTGCTTGAGTGCATGGACAATGCGGTCTTTTACATGATGGTGGAGGGCTGGGATGGCTTTGCGAGAGAAGAAGTGGCGACTGGGTAGGTCATAGTGTGGTACTGCATAGGCCATGAGTTCGCGGAAAGCTGCGCTTTCCACCAACCGATAGGGCATCATCTCAAACGAGATTAGTTTGGCAATGTGGGCGTTCAAACCCAGTGTACGCGGATGAGAGACTGAGTACTTTCTTGACCTACTCATAGTGTCTGGGAGGGTGAGCTGGACTTGAGAGCTGCATATGGTGGAAGTAGCGGTGGACAGGGCGGACTTAGAGAGGGTTGATGATGGTGATGGAGTTGGTGTTCTTTCTGATGGCCTAGATTCAGTATTTCGTTGATATAACAGTGGGATTCCCTGACTGCTGTGGCCTTGCAACGACACCTCAACATTTGCTGCTGTGCTAACCGGTGAGCTTACAGTGGGGGAAACAATGTAGCGTTGCTGACTACCTTCTTTGTGATCAGTTGCACATGTGGCACTTGAGGTTTGGTGTTGTGTCCACGCTTGCAAGTGCATGGTGGTTAAATGTCTAAGCATGCAACTGGTATTCAAATTTTTCAGATTTTTCCCTCGGCTAAAGGTCTTTGCGCACTTCTTACAGATAACCTTGGCCTGATCATGAAGATTTTGTTCAAAAAAGTGCCACACTGCACTCTTCCTACTTTGGCAGACATTTTGCGGCCTAGCACGCTGTGATCTTTTGACCCTCTGGACAAGCTGTCCAGCAACTCTTTTGATTTTTGGAACCTGTCTTTGGAGTGCTCCGGGCCTGCCAGATAACAGCTGTTGCGATGTCGATGTCTGCTGTGGATGCTCCTCATCTGAGCTATTGGAAGCAGCACCCTCTTCCCCCAATGGATGCCAATCTGGGTCAACAACTGGGTCATCCATCACCTCCTCTTCAATGTCATGTGCACCTTCCTCTGTGTCACCGTGTATGGTGGTATAGTGTGCGGGAAGGGGCACCTGAGTCTCATCAGGGTCAGAATCTGGCTCTGTACACTGCGAGGACAATGTAGTGCTCTGAGTGAATGTACCAGCAGAATCATCTATCAGCGGCTGTGCATCAGTGCACTCCATGTCAGATTCATCTTGGCCTGGGTAATTCACCATTTCACTTGATAATCCAGGCATGGTATGTGAAAACAGCTCCATGGAGTAAACAGTAGTATGGCCTGCGTCATCCTTCAATCTTGGTTGGGGTGAAGGACACAAGGAAAGGTGAGGTTCATGAACATGAGCCTCCAATGACGACTCAGTGCTTTTACTTTTTACAACTTCAGAAGAGGAGGCGATAGAGCTGGAGGCTGAGTCAGCAATGTAAGACAAAACTTTTTCCTGATGCTCTGGCTTTAATAGCGGTTTGCCAACTCCTAGAAAACTAAGCCTTCGAAGCCTTATGGAGCCAGACGATGACGCAGGCTCAACACCTCCTGCATTCGGTCCTATTTTGCTCTTGCCACTACCATCAGATCCACCACCAACACCATCATTACCAGCTGCCAACCCCCGCCCAATTCCACGGCCTCTTCCACCAGCCTTCCTCATTTTTTGTAGAAATGTAGACAAAATCCAACAAACTATATAGTAATGTAAAACAAGGTACAAGGTGTCTATAGGACAGGGGAGATTTTGAATTTCTGCACACACTTGTGGACACTGGACACTTATGGATTGTGTGAGGCCCACTGAATATCACAGCGCTATGTCACAGGCTCGATGGCACAGGTGTGAAAAAAGTGACTACAGGATAAGGGAGATTTTGAATTTCTGCACACACTAGTGGACACTGGACACTTTTGGATTGTGTGAGGCCCACTGAATATCAGAGCGCTATGTCACAGGCTCGATGGCACAGGTGTGAAAAAAGTGACTACAGGATAAGGGAGATTTTGAATTTCTGCACACACTAGTGGACACTGGACACTTTTGGATTGTGTGAGGCCCACTGAATATCAGAGTGCTATGTCACAGGCTCGATGGCACAGGTGTGAAAAAAGTGACTACAGGATCACAGAGATTTTGAATTTCTGCACACACTAGTGGACACTGGACACTTTTGGATTGTGTGAGGCCCACTGAATATCAGAGCGCTATGTCACAGGCTCGATGGCACAGGTGTGAAAAAAGTGACTACAGGATAAGGGAGATTTTGAATTTCTGCACACACTTATGGACACTGGACACTTATGGATTGTGTGAGGCCCACTGAATATCAGAGCGCTATGTCACAGGCTCGATGGCACAGGTGTGAAAAAAGTGACTACAGGATAAGGGAGATTTTGAATTTCTGCACACACTAGTGGACACTGGACACTTTTGGATTGTGTGAGGCCCACTGAATATCAGAGCGCTATGTCACAGGCTCGAGGCACAGGTGTGAAAAAAGTGACTACAGGATCACAGAGATTTTGAATTTCTGCACACACTAGTGGACACTGGACACTTTTGGATTGTGTGAGGCCCACTGAATATCAGAGCGCTATGTCACAGGCTCGATGGCACAGGTGTGAAAAAAGTGACTACAGGATAAGGGAGATTTTGAATTTCTGCACACACTAGTGGACACTGGACACTTTTGGATTGTGTGAGGCCCACTGAATATCAGAGCGCTATGTCACAGGCTCGATGGCACAGGTGTGAAAAAAGTGACTACAGGATAAGGGAGATTTTGAATTTCTGCACACACTAGTGGACACTGGACACTTTTGGATTGTGTGAGGCCCACTGAATATCAGAGCGCTATGTCACAGGCAGAAATTGGCTAGTGTATCACAAACTACAAGGTGTATGTAGAATTGGGCAGAATAGGAATCTCCCTAGAGTGTAGGTCTGTAAGAACGGAACAAGTCCTCCACTTATCCTTCCACAGTGACACACAGATAGCTTCACTGTGGCCGTGATAACAGCCGTTACACGGTACTGAGAGGAGCGTGCACGTACACGGCTGTCCGGTGTACGTAAAATTGTCAAGCTCCGTGTTTTTTAAGTATACGGACTGACACACGCTGTCTCTCTATAGTTTTGAATGTGATCAAACAGCAAATATATTTAACTGTTTGAAAGCTAGACAAAACTAGTAGGTGCAGGTCTGTAAGAACGGAACATGTCCTCGACTTATTCTCACAGAGTGACACACAGATAGCTTCACTGTGGCCGTGATAACAGCCGTTACACGGTACTGAGAGGAGCGTGCACGTACACGGCTGTCCGGTGTACGTAAAATTGTCAAGCTCCGTGTTTTTTAAGTATACGGACTGACACACACTGTCTCTCTATAGTTTTGAATGTGATCAAACAGCAAATATATTTAACTGTTTGAAAGCTAGACAAAACTAGTAGGTGCAGGTCTGTAAGAACGGAACATGTCCTCGACTTATTCTCACAGAGTGACACACAGATAGCTTCACTGTGGCTGTGATAACAGCCGTTACACGGTACTGTGTGAGGAGCGTACACCGCTGTATGGTGTGAAAAAATGCACGCTCAGTACCTCAGCAGGACAAAAAAAAAAATTGGGATTGCTTTTAATAAAGCAGTTTGCAGAGCAGTGGGTAAACAGCAATGCAGCTGTCAGGAAGCCTTAGAAGGCAGCCTAACAACCAACACCGCTGATCCACCACAATATAGCCTCCCCTTGCACTGCACACACAGTGACTGGTGTGTTGTACAGGCAAAATCGTTAGCAGCAGAAGCAGTTTTTTTTTCTTCTTCCCTGCCTAACGCTCTCCCTACAGAATCAGCAGCAGCAACCTCTCCCTATGCTAAGATCGGCAGAAGTAAGATGGCGGTCGGCGTGCACGCCCTTTTATAACCCCTGTGACGCCCACCAAAGCAAGCCAATCACTTGCATGCCCTTCTGAAAGATGGTGGTGACCCCTGCCTATGTCATCACGTTGCCCACAGTGTCCGTGGATCCTGATTGGCTGAAAAAGAGCGCAAAACAAACTTTTGAAACGCGACTTTGGCGCGTAAGTCGCCGACCTCGTGGCCGACCTCATCCTAGGGTCAGGTTTCGTTTCATGAAACCCGACTTTGCCAAAAGTCGGCGACTTTTGAAATTTTTCGACCTGTTTCGCTCAACTCTACCCCTTACTTCTTGGGCCCCAGTGCAGCTGCACAGGTTGCACGAATGATAATTTGGGTCCAGGGCTCTAGTATCCAACATATCAGCTAGTAGACTGCTCATTAATGGTTATGCTAGCTATATTATCTGAACATGCTGAGGATATGTCAATGAATGATGGGAAAAATATTATGCCATGTTGCATTGAAGTACTTTTGTGACTCTGAAAAATGCTACTGGTTACCTCTACTACACCTATCTGTTCACAAACCTATGGCAATTAATTTAATCACCTCATATATAAATGCATGAATATGTTACAGTAGTCATTTCTATTAAAACTATATTGAAACTAAAAGAAATGTAACTTACTCTAGACCATGAGAAGAGATGACATGTAGTCATATTATTTATTATTATCATCATCGACTATTCATTGGTTGTTGAACAGTCCAAAAACTCCTATGTAAATAAAAACTATATAAAGGAATTGGCATAAAATGCTATTGTATAAGATGGATTTTAAAATTATTATTGACATGCTGTGGTTTTGGATTTCTGCAAAATAGTCAGATATGCAGGCAAATTTTTAGAACTGCATTAAGGTAAAGGGAACCTGTTGTCTGATTAATGAAGCTGAAATGACAATCCGCATGACTCAGTCTGGCTGTGGTACTGCAGTTGTGTATGTTTTACTTTAAAATGCTGCAGTGTTTCAGAGAAAACACACTATGAAAAGTCGGCTAGGTGCTATGTGTATCGACTGACTAGTCCAAGGCCGGACACTGGCAGCTTCTCCCTGCCTCAGTCCCATAGACTGACAGGTCTCTTCCCATGTGTGTACATAGGGAGAAACCTGTCAGTCAAAGGGATCAGGGAGGAGAGAAACCACCTTGGACTGGTTAGAGACACATAGGACATGACCAGCTTTTCAAAGTATGTTTTTTCTTAATTGGCAGAAAGTTTCAGAGTAAAACATACACAGTTTCTATGGCAGAGCCAGGCTCAGTAATATAAATAGTGATTTATGCTGGATCAGGCTGCATGAATCAGATGACCCGTTCCCTTTATATAAAAAAATGCCACAAATCCACAATGTTTGCGCATAAAATGGGACTCCAGCAATTTTTTTTTATAACATACTGTATAATGTTAACTTGGCAGTAATATTGTAGCTGTGTAGTCTTTTGCATCCAAAGTCAGTATCATCCATGTATTTTGAACCCTTTCATAGAGGTGATCTCTCAACTACCAGTGTCATACTTGCTCTCCAGTGCTGACATTAGGTCATCCTCTGGCATCCTACGACGTAAAAGATTGCATCATCTGCTGTGAAATATGTCATGGCAGCTCTAAGATACCTCATCTTCCTCACCCAGCTTCTATCACTTGGTTTGCTGCATGATTTCCACATAGTTATTATTTCTGCCATATTAGCGTACAGTATATTGCTATAGTAGGTGAGTTCATACAGTGATGTTGTAATGCTGTTATGCATCCTGACTAACACTTCCAGTCTATACTATCTGTGAGTCTTGTATACAGAATTGTCAGTGTGATCCAGCTTCAGTTTTTTTCCCTTTCGCCTCCTTATTTGAGCTGATAGGGAGAAGCATATCACCAGCAGGAGCCAAGAGATACAGACTAAGGCTGCATCACATACATTACTCTGCAGTGTGAGTCAATGGACAGCAGTTCTAGGTGATCAATCTATCACTGATGTTGCTGACCTTAGATGGCACTTAAAGTGTCATATTTTCATTTTACAAAGTTATGACATAACTTTTGGGACAATCAAAACATAAGTGCATTCAAATAAATTCTAAAAGTGAAATCTGTAAAGGAACTGGAGTAGTCATACTCATGGCTGTGGAGTCGTTAAGCCAAACCTCCGACTCCAACGCTGACTCCTCAATTGCCATGACACCGACTCCATCTCCGACTCCACGACTCCAACTCCCTCATTCCAGGGCTGTGGAGTCGGTAAGCCAAACCTCCGACTCCAACTCCTCAATTTCCATGACTCCAACTCCGACTCCACCAAAATGGGCTTCGACTCCACGACTCTAACTCCACAGCCCTGGTCATACTCTGCTGCTGCTCCCTCATTCTGAATATTATTGGAGGCCAAATCGGTAAATAATGTTATATCCTAGTGATCAACAACAAAAGAGAACATTCAGCTCACCCCTGAGATGTAATTCCAAGCACAAGAAGGAGCACGGCTTCCTCACTGCTGCACAGCGTCCAAGGCAATAGGAAAAATAGAAGTGGATCCAGCTCACTCACAGGGCTTAATTAAGAATTAGAAAATGTTTATTGGATGATCCTTAAAAAAATTCAAAATGACAAAGTGCCATCTGAGATGTCTGTTTTGTCATTTTGAATTTTTTAAGGATCATCCGATAAAAATTTTCAGATTTTTAAATAAGCCCTGTGAGTGAGCTGGATCCACTTCTTTTTTTCCTATATCCTAGTGATGCATTATTGATTACGATAAAAGAAGACCACCTTTATTTTGTTGTTTATTTTTGCTATTGAGATTTTATACTCCATTTTGTATTCTACACACTGAAAAATTATAAAAATGATCATATGCTAAGCTACATTACAAGTTTTTTTAGCAATAGAATGCAACATGTGCCATATTTTTAAAAAAATCACAAGCATGGGCTATTGTGGGTTGGTCGGAATTGAAGTTATTTTTCATTTGTAGAATTTGTATAAGGTGGCTTTGTTAGTGTAAACAAGTGTTTTTAAGAGAGGCAAAGTAAAAGGTGACATTTGCTAATCCATTTAGTAGCAGTGGAGACTGGATGTGTAATCCCGTAGATAAGAGTTCACATACAGTATCACAGAGGAATATCTTTTTAGTAGTTTGCCAGTACCTTCACTGTTCTGTCTGTTTTTTGGACCATTTGTCATGATGATTTATGAAGATCATCACTTGCAGAGACAATTTATACATTATTATATGACTGCAATGTATGTAGTTGATCTTTCTGAAGGATAGTGTATTTATATATTTACGTTTATTGGTTACCTTCAATGACTAAACACATGCTGTGCTAATCGATAGTAGTACTGCTCACAGCCTGCGACAATGTGTCATGGTGCACAATAGCTATTCCTGTTTTCCAGGCACAGGCCTGTGAGCAAAACTAAGGCCTTAATCATATGTGATTTTTGTCATACACAAAATAAAAATTGACAGATTTTCTTTGGTGTTTTGGATCAGATTTCCATCAGACCAGTTGAACCAGTGTATCCATTTTTACCATAAGAGCTTCCTCAATTTTTCACAAAGTGATGGAGATTTCTGAAGCTTTTCCTATCAATCAGTGAAAACCAGTAAAGGATGGCACACTGATGACATCCGAGTGCTGTCTACATTTTGTTTTAATGAACCAATAGACTTGTTTTGCAAGTTTGATCCGTGACTCGGATCAAAATCGAACATGTTCCCGTGTTTTAGTGTGGACCACTCCAAAAATACACAGATATGTGAATAACCCCATAGACTATAATAGGTACTAGTCTACCTATAAAAACATAGATACATAGATAGAACGCGTATTTGAAGAACTAATTTCTGAATGAGTCATACAGGGAGTTTACTGTGGCCTATGGTGGCATTTTAATGACTGCTTATCAGCTATGGTAAAGCCAATCGGAGGTTATTTAATAAACTGTTTTGACAGGCTATCCGCACTTCCCATGCTCACAAAACAATCGTTAATGCAATTGTTCGGTGCATGTAGACTGTCATTATTCTTGACAGTACATGTCCTGTTTATATAAGATCGTTCTGCCAAAAAAGATGATTTGCAAGCAAGCTTAAAGATCATTGCACCCAACAAACAAGCATTGTGTTCATTTGTTGGTTGTTAAGCAGCCTGTTTACACTGGATGCTTATCAGGAAATGTGTTCCTAGGATAGGTATGTATTTAATGAATAATTATTTATTCCAGACTTATACAAATGCAACCTTGACATGGCCAAGCATGCATGCATTCTCAATGGAAAGAAGAGAGCAGGAAAATAAGCCATTGTCAAACACCTCTAGTGGCTTATCTTGTGGGACAACTCCTGGATGCTTCTTCCTTCTGACATCTGATCCTGGAGGAAATATGGGGTTTTTAGCTTCCCAAATCCTTCTGTGTGAAATAATTATATATACTTACTCATGACTATTACTCCATTCGATATGTATGAGTCCAAATGTATCAGATGTAGCTTATTTGTAGACTGTGTTCATATCTTCATAACTTTCATCATCCAAATCTGTGTTCATACAGTATTCTTATATTCTAGCCATGTGGCAACAGAATTCACAACAAATCCATTCTCAAATCAACCTTCCAATGGTCTCTGTCAGGAAGGCCAATGAGGCCTCATATCAACAGGCCAGTATGCCACATTTAGTGTAGATATCCTTTGTGGTAGATACTTGTATTTCTTGTTTAATATGTTCCCCTACCTACTTTTCCCTCTGTCGCTGCAGTAAACATTTTCCTGTAAAATCATCAACAATATTAATAATTACGTATCGTATTCTTGGGCTATGTTCAAATATTCTTATCTTTTCAGGATTTAGGATCCATTGAATTCTTCTTCTTAAAGAGAAAGGGCTCTGTTGATTTATTTGAAGTCGGTCTGGTTTCCTTTTTTTTTTTCCTTTTAAAATGGAATGGAAGAAAAAGTTCTTCATGCAGGACTTTTTCTTCCATTCTTAAAAATGGACCCCCAAAGAAAACCAGATGGACCCGATATAAATCAATGGGGCCCCTCTGCATATATGTAAAGGGAACCTGTCAGTAACCTACACACAGTGACAGATCGGTGCTGTTGATGAAATCCGTCTTGTGGTTGTTGTTTAATCTTTATTTGTAGTTTTCAGTTAATGAGATTCTCGTGCTCCGGGGCGGTCTGTGGGGGGTTGTTATGTGTGTGCTCTGATTAGGTATTCTTACTGATGGCTTACGACAGGCTACTGATCCCTCACTGACCTGCCTTCTATTTTAGACACTGCATATTACGGTATATGTATTGAAAAAAAAAAAATCACATTCAGCAGGCAGGCGCCGGCACCTGCGCTGCAGCGTGACCGCATGTATAATGTGCATTAAAAAATTTATTTAGTGATATAAATATATTCTGAAAAACAAACAAATTCCCTCTGGCAAAATGGCACCGGCCTCGCCTGCGCAGTAGCATCTATTGGCGATCCGATAGATGTTACTGCACACGAGGCTGCGCCGTCTTGGTGGGGACAAGTTGATTTTTTTTTCCTCTAACAAAATGGCAGCGGTGCCTGTGCATGATAGATGCTACTGCGCAGGTGCAGCCAGCGCCATTTTGAGAAAGATTTTTTTTTTTCAGCATAAATGTATATGACTAATTAAAACAACTTACCGTAATGCACATTGTACATGAGATCATGCTGCAGCGCTGGCGCCGCCTGCATGCTGAACGGTTTTTTTTTTCAATACATATAATAATCAGTTTGTAAAATGGGGGCAGGTCAATGAGGGATCAGTGACCTGTCAGAAGCCATACAGATGAATACCTAATCAGAGCACTACATGAAGGCCCCCCACAGGCCGCCCCGGGGCACGAGCATGTCATTATCTCAAAACTGAAAAAAAAGATTAAACAACCACAAGACGCATTTTATCATTTTAATCAGTATAATGGTGCCGACCTGACACTGTCTGTAGGTTACTGAGCACAATCCTGCTGACAGGTTCCCTTTAAGGCTAGTTTCACACTAGCGTTTCTTCCGTCTGTGCACGGCCGCTGATAAGCCCCGCCCCCTGCCGCGCCCCCTCCTGACATCACCGCCTATTATCGCACATGGCCGCATGCGATCTGGGCACCCTATCTTTAATATAGGGTGCGCAGACCGTGCGCTAGTAGGATTTTTGAGTGCGCTGCGCACTTTTGTAGGTGTGCCGTGTGCGCCGAACACAGCATGTTGCATTTTGGAGCGCTCGGCGCACCTTCAAAAGTGCGCAGTCAAAAATCCTACTAGCGCATGCTCAGTGCACCCTATATTAAAGATAGGGTGCGCAGATCGCATGCGGTCATGTGCGATAATAGGCGGTGATGTCAGGAGGGGGCGCGGCAGGGGGCAGGGCTTATCGGCGGCCGTGCGCAGAAACGCTAGTGTGAAACTAGCCTAAGACAAGAATGCAAAAGGTGCGAATTCCATTTAGAACAGAAATATGGAATGGACAAATGAAGTGCAACCAATGGAAAGGGGAAATGGATATGTGAACAGAGCCCTATAATGTAGTAAAATAATTACTCATTGGGATTGTCTGCTATTGCTATTGTGTCATTATAAATTAATCATTATATAATTAAATTGTATGCTTTCTATTTACTATACTTTGTGTTTCAATTCAGTTCTGTGTCTGCTCTCTATCTATTCAGTAACCTAGACCTAATGCAAAAATCTGTAACTGTGTCTGTGTCTTTTTACATAGCAAAGGAGTGTTTCAGCTTCCTTAAAACCCTTAAACACATTCATCTAATGTCAGCTGAACTCGCCGATATCGATGGTTTGGTTGAAAGTCGAATGTGTCAGGGGACCGGCCGACTGACGGTCAGGAGAGATGTCGATCGGGTGTGTTTCGGACTACTGATTGCATTGTTCTTGCTGAGATTAGCTGCTGGCCAACATGTCAGACAATGGCTTTTTCAGAGAATACAAGAACTGAACAAGCCTTCCTGTGCATAGGAGAGTTGGCTGAGGTGGTTGTTGGCCGGATGATCGACCGAAGCATCGTTCGTCCAACAGGCATCTAATGTATATGGCTGGGTTTAGAAGCAAGACCCCGTGTATGACGGCTCTATGTACATAGTCTACAGCTATGCTAATAAGTGAACTGAATTATTCTGAAGGCTTTATATGCCTTCTGGCCTTGTCCTGTTCACATTACTATTGAAAATATCCATTAAATGCAGCAGCAGCACAGATCTGTAGTCCTGTTCTGCACTATAGACTTAAGAGATAAGCCAGTGCTCCTCTCTTTGCAGCAGAAACCCTTCTAATTCATCTATGTGCCTAAACATAGGTCTACTCCGTGAAATACTTAATAGTTCCGTCATCTTTATAATAGAAAACTATTTATGACCAAAGCTATTACGGTATATAGCAGCCTTTGACTTTGTAATTTACGTTGTGACCATTAAATAATTGACATTCCTAACAGAGTCAATTTAGTACGTATAGAAACTGAAATAATAAAACAAGCATACTAGGTTCACGTTTCTTTTACACACTGACAATTTCTTTCAATGTATATGTCTTACTTGCCTATAGTCTTTATTAGACAGTCATTGGCGATAGCAAGTTCCTTTTAGCATACATATGGGTGACGTGTGTTGGTATACATTTGTCTTAGGCCTGTTTCACATTTCAGTTTTTTTATGTCAGTCAAAATCCGTTGTTTTGCAAATAAACGGATCCGCCATTTTTTTGTTGGATCCGGTTTTTTCCCCATTGACTTGCATTGTGGCGAATTTTGACGGATGGTCATCCGTTGCATCCGTTTTTTGACGGATCCGTCATAATTTTGGCGTCCGCTGTCTTGAGGGGATGGACTATGAAACGTTTTTTGTGTGCGTTGAAACAGAGGATAGCAACGGATCCATCGTTATAATGGATGCCTATGGGTGGCGGATCCGTTGGCAACTGTTAATTGACGGAATCCGCCAACGGATCCGCCTTTTTATACTGAGCATGCCCAGAAGAATTTTGTTTGATGATTTTTAACCCCAAATTCCATTTTGGCAGCAAAAAAATCTCTCTCTCTCTCCTTTAAATTTCATTCACTTGCGACTAAAACGGATCCGTTCAAAAAACGGATCCGGTGGCATCCGTTTGTCACACAACGGAAACAAATCTGTTTTTTTCACACTCTTGTATCTCTCGGCCTCATAATATAACATCAATTAAACAGCCAAATTTGTTTATATCTGGGCTTAGGTGATGTATTATGTGCTGTTCTATAATACAATATGTATACAATAAAAACTGTCCAAACAGACCAGAATTGATTTTTTTGTACTTTTTAAGGCTCCTCATTCACATCAGATAGTTGTCAGCTGAATGATTATTCTGCCAACACCTGTCTTTTCTGACACTGCCATACACAAGAACACGCCGCCTAGCGAGATCGCTGCTGAGTCACAAGTTTTGTGACGCAACAGCGATCTCACCAGCGAGATCGCTGTGTGTGACACTGACCAGCGACTGGCCCCCCTGCCGGTTATCGCTGATTGTCCTGGAATAGCCAGGACATTTTTTGGATCGCTGGTCTCCTGCTGGCCAGCACGCATCGCTGCGTGTGACAGGCGGGAGACTAGCGATCAGTGATCAGCGTGCTGGTAACTAAGGTAAACGCAGGTTTTCTAAGCACCGCGTGGTGCTTAGAAAACCGATGTGTACCTTAGTTACCAGCGCGCTGATGCAGGGAGCTGGTAACCAAGGTACACATTGGGTTTCTAAGTGATGCGTGCTGCTTAGAAACCCGATGTGTACCTTAGTTACCAGCTCCCTGCATCAGCGAGCTGGTAACTAACGTACACAGCGACACCGCGCGCTCGGCGTGGCTGGTGCTGATCGCTGGTGAAGCTGCCTGTTTGACAGCTCACCAGCGATCATGTAGCGAATCGCCAGCGATCCTGACAAGTTGATATCGTCGGGATCGCTGGTGAGTCGCTATGTGTGACGGGGCCCTTATCATCAGAGAAAGCAAAGAGATTGCACAATGGACACTAAAATTCAACAGGTCAGATGCTTCTCTCCTTTACGTCATGGAGTTAAAGCCCCCATACACAATAGACTAATGTTGACTGAACCCACCCATATCAACGAGTTCGGTTGACTGTCTAATGTATATGGAGGTGCTGGCTGACTGATGGTCAAACCTATAGCATTTATCTCCCTAACATAAGTTCTCAGTTGACGGCTTTCTCATAGAGAACACAAGAGTGTTCAGCTCAGCGGGCACCCCATGTGTATGGGAGAGTTAGCCGGGATGGCTGTCGGTTCAACGATCGGCTGAAGCATCGTTCAGCTCAAAGCCATCTAACATGTTTGGACAGTTTTAGGCCAACTTTAATCTAATGTGTACAAATAAAACATAATTAAATTTGTTTTTTTATCAACTTTTCCGAATTTCAGATTGATGTGTCTGAAGGCTTTTTTTTGCAAGATGCTTGAGCTATTATTGTTTGGATTGGATATTTCAGTGATATTTGCCAATAAAAAGAATTGAAACCAAACCCCCTTTGATGCTGGATCAAGGTTGCCAACATTTTTTTATGGACAGTTTTTGAAAAAATCACAGGCAGACAACTTATTTTATGGACACTTTAGAAAACAACAATAAACCATTAAGATTGTAAGGGACACATGCCTACAACCCATATTTCTGATTTGAAGATATCTGCATTCACTGTTACCTGTTAAATGATTATCTTTACAGCCATAATCATCTGTATGAATTTCTCCAGCTTTTTTCATGGATGGGGTAAAAAAGTGCCATACGTTTACGGACTGTCCAGGAATTTTTGGACGGTTGACAACCCTGCTCTGGACTCTTCTATGGCCTACATTCTGGGTTTTGTTTTCCTGGTCTTATTCATGCACTTGTTCAGAGATTGTGTGGGCGATGAGGTGACCACGTTTGACTTGGCCCCTGTACTCAGGGAGTTTCAGGCAGTGCGCCCACTCTCCTGCTGTAAAGGAGCGTTGTTAGTTTTTATGTCTAATCATGCAACCAGCTGCGATGTTAAGTCAAGCAATTTGTGTAATGAAAGTAGAGAATTGCAGAACTGGAAGTAATAAGGATGCTTTTATCATCACCATGAATACAAATGTCAGCAATAATCAGACATCACAAGGATTCAGAACACAAATAAAACAATTAGATACAATGATGGTCAAAGATCTGAAAACCATGCTAGCTAAATTTAGGCAATGCTTGCTCATGGCAAGTGAGAGTTGTCAATCAAAAGTTGGGGAAGCCCCCAAAATGCAAATTGAACATGCATAAAGGTACACGGTGTCCTTGGATGCACCTAATTTGCATTTGAATTAAAATTAATTGCAGTTAATTTTCTCAGGCACTATACCAGTAAAATTTGCAATGCTAGTATGATTTTTGTAGGTGCTCAGTGTCAGAGACACCGCACTACACTTGCTCATAGAGCCAGTGCGCGTGTCCTGAGTACAGAAGCAGTGCTAAACGAGGTACAGGAGGGATAAACAGACGGGAGGTCAGACAAAGCCAAAGGTCATACACAGGATCACAGTACAGTACCAGGGATGAGACAGAGCGGATAATCAGGGCCAAGCAGAGATCAAAACCAAACAGACATAGGAGGTACCAGGCAGAATCCAAAGCGATATCCAGGAAACAGACCGAGTCATACACAGAGAATCAAGTAACCAGAACACAGCACAAACACACTCAGGGGTCACCACACAATGCCAAGGGCGAAAGTATAACTGACAGGGATGGGAGCGTCCTGAGGCTATAAGAAGCCTCCCCCAGAACCAGGGAGAGGCCGCAATCATAGCCCCAGGTGTGCAGGTAAGCCTGCACCGGGATCACAACCTTTAACCCCAGAAATGCCAGTCATCAGTACTGGTTCCATACATTAACCCCACGTGTGCGAGTCAAACCCGCACTGAGATCATGACAGTACCCCCCTCTCAACGGGGGGGCCTCTGGACCCCCAGGCTTGACCGGGTACTTAGCATGGAAAGCCCGCACCAGGCGATCAGCATGCATCAACCGGGCCGGTACCCAGGACCTGTCCTCCGGTCCATACCCCTTGCAATGAACCAGGTACTGTACCGACCGCCGTACCAACCTGGAATCTATGATATGACCAACCTCGTACTCCACCTGCCCCTCGACCAAAACAGGAGGAGCAGCAGGCTCGGAGTCTCCCCGGACTGCTTCAAAAGGTTTCAGTAGAGATTTGTGGAAGACGTTAGGGATCTTGAAAGAGGGTGGAAGGCACAGCCTATACGCCACTGGATTGATTTTTTCCACAATCTTGTATGGGCCAATGAATTTGGGTCCCAACTTGGCTGACGGAATCTTTAACTTAATGTTTCGCGTGGAGAGCCAAACTTTCTCTCCCACCCGAAACATGGGACCAGGTGTTCGTTTCCTGTCCGCGAAAAACTTATACCTGCCTTGAGACCTAGATATACGCCGCTGGACTTCTGCCCATGTATCTTTTAACCGCTGAACAGAGTCCTCAGCCCCGGGACACCCCGAATCCAGACGAGAAAACTCACCGAAATGAGGACTGAACCCATAATTGATCAAAAAAGGAGTCATACCCGTGGATTGACTCACCCGACTATTGAAGGCAAATTCAGCGAACGGTAGTGCATCGCACCAGTCATTCTGTCTAGCAGAGGTTAGACACCTGAGGATCTGTTCCAGGGACTGGTTAGTGCGCTCCGTCTGCCCATTGCTCTCAGTATGGTATGCAGACGAAAAGGACAGAGACATACCTAATTTTTTGCAGAAAGCACGCCAAAACTTAGCCACAAACTGCACACCACGATCAGACACCACATTCAGGGGTACCCCATGCAACCGGATCACATGCTGCACAAACAACCTGGACAACGTCTCAGCTGATGGTAGTGCGGACAGGGGTACGAAATGAGCCTGCTTAGAAAACCTGGCCACCACTACCCATACCACTGTATTCCCTTAGATGGAGGGAGATTGGTAATAAAATCCATGGATAAGTGAGTCCATGGCCTTTCGGGCACTGCCAAGGGTATCAGCTCCCCTGCCGGCCGGCTATGAGAGCTTTTAGAACGAGCGCAGACCCCACAACCAGCAATGAATTTTTTTATGTCCGAACAAAGGGTAGGCCACCAAAAGATCCTAGCCACCGCCAGACGTGTGGCCGAAATACCAGGGTGAGCACTCAGCTTGGATTCATGGAACTTCTGCAAGAGTTTCAGGCGAAGTTGCTCTGGGACAAACAACTTCCCCTCCGGCTTGGCCGCCGGGGCCAACGACTGGGCTCCCTGAATCTCCCGTTCCAATTCAGATGAGACCTCTGCTATCACAACCCCAGGGTGAAGAATGGAGGACGGTGGCTCAGGGGGCGACACCGGCTGAAAACTGCGTGATAAGCCTTGACATTCTTAGACCCTGAACGAAACGTAATCATAAACTGAAAACGGGAAAAAAAAAGTGACCAACGGGCCTGTCTGGGCGTTAGTCTTTTAGCAGACTCAATGTACGACAAATTTTTGTGATCCGTGATCACCGTAACCGGGTGACTGGCTCCCTCCAAAAAGTGCCTCCATTCTTCAAACGCCAATTTGACCGCAAGAAGCTCTCTATTGCCTACGTCGTAATTTATTTCCGCAGCAGAGAACTTCTTGGAAAAGAAAGCACATGGCCTGAGGTTGGTTAGAGTGGCAGGCCCTTGGGACAAAACCGCCCCCACCCCCACCTCAGAGGCGTCCACTTCCACGACGAATGGTTTGGACGGATCTGGCTGCACTAACACAGGAGCAGACATAAAACATTTTTTCAGCGTTGCAAAGGCCTCTTTTGCGAGCGAGGACCAATTTCTCACATCCGCACCTTTGCATGTAAGATCCGTGAGAGGTTTGACCACTTGCGAAAACCCCCGGATAAATTTGCAGTAATAATTGGCGAACCCCAAGAAGCGCTGAAGACCCTTAAGATCTCGGGGTTGCACCCAATCCGCAATGGCCTGCACCTTCTTGGGGTCCATGCGAAAACCCTCAAAAAGGACAACTCTTGTACACAGAATACACATTTCTCCAATTTGGCATACAAATGATTTTCTCTAAGCCTTTGGAGCACAGTTCGTACATGTTCCAAATGAGAATACTTGTCGGGGGAATATATCAAAATATCATCTAAGTAGATAACGACAAAATGACCAATGAGATCTGAGAATACCACGTTGATGAAATTCTGAAATATGGCAGGGGCGTTGGTAAGACCAAACGGCATGACTAAATTTTCAAATAGTCCCTCGGTCGTGAGGAATGCGGTTTTCCATTCATTCCCCTCCCGGACCCTTATCAAATTATATGCCGCCCGAAGGTCCAGTTTAGAAAACCACTTTGCCCCTGATAGTTGGTTACATAAATCGAGAATCAACGGAAGGGGGTACGTATCCCGTACAGTAATTTGATTAAGCTCCAGGAAGTCGAGACAGGGACGTAACCCGCCATCTTTTTTCTTTACAAAAAAGAAACCTGCCGCCACAGGTGAGACTGAAGGACGTATGTGTCCTTTGCGCAGACTTTCAGTAATGTACTCCTTCATAGCCAAGCGCTCAGGACCGGACAAATTAAACAGACGGGCTTTGGGTAATTTAGCCCCCGGGACCAGCTCAATAGCGCAGTCAAAGGGTCTATGTGGCGGTAACGTCTCGGCCTCGCTTTCGGAGAATACATCTTCGAAGTCCTTCAGGCATTCCGGAATACCTTCCAGCTCGACAGATGATACAGACACAGATTTAACAGGTTCAACCAGCAGTGCGGATTTATCACATAACTCAAAATCATTAAACCCCCATTGAACAATCTCCCCCGTTTTCCAGTTAATAACTGGGTTATGGCGTTGTAACCAGGGCATGCCCAACACCAACCCTGCAGGTAGATTGTCCAGCACAAAACAACTTATGTTTTCCACATGAGTAGCGCCCACTCTGAGCGAAAACACATCAGACATAAAGCGAATTCCCTCCTTAATGAGGGGAGATGAGTCAATGGCCATCACCTTGATCGGAACCTTGAGCCTAACTGTCCCTATCTTGCAGTGTGTGACCAATTGGGAGTCAATAAGATTAATAGATGATCCGCAGTCCACGAAGGCTGCAGAGGAAAAAGAACTACCACCAACAAACAGTTCCACAGGCAGTACTACTTTAGAAAACGAGGAAAATGGTACCTGAGGGTCTGAGCAGCCTCCCAGTTGACTACCCAGACCTAGTCATTTCCCGCCGACCGGGTTTGAAGACGGGCAATTCGGGCACTCCCTTTTCCAATGTCCCGTTTTACCGCAGTAAAAGCATAACTGCTTGTCCTTCCGGCGTTTCCTCTCCGTATCGTTCAGGGAGAGGGCGCCTACATCCATGGGCTCAGGGGCAGTCTCTTTTCCACTGGGGAATAATGGAGTATCCACCTGCATCACCCCTCTGGCCCGCAGCCTGCGGTCCATCCGGACGGCCTGGGTCATGGCATGCTCAAGAGAGTTAGGTGGGGGATGTAAAGCCAAAGCATCCTGCAGCCGCTCGGACAAGCCTCTGCGAAAGAGTCCTCGGAGTGCGACGTCGCTCCAGGAGACCTCTGCTGCCCAGCGGCGGAACTCAGAACAAAACCACTCAGCTGAGTGTTTCCCCTGACAGACACTCATCAACATGTCCTCTGCCAATCGCACTCGGTCAAGTTCATCATAAATGTGCCCGAGGGCCTCAAAGAATGCGTTCACTGACATACGTTCAGGAGCAGAGGAAGACAGAGAGAAAGCCCATGCTTGCGGAGCCCCCCGAAGTAGGGAAATAATGACCCCCACCCTCTGGAACTCATCCCCGGAGGAGCGGGGCCTTAGAGATAAAAAAAGCTTGCATCCTTCTCTGAAAGACCTGAACTCCTTTTTATCCCCTGAGAAAAGGTCTGGCAATTTGACTGGAGATTCGGGGGACGCTAATGACACATCCCTACCCCCAGAACTAGAAGCCCCTGCATCGACAGCCCCCTGCACAGTAACCACCAACTGTTGCTGGGTCTGGATCTAACATGTTTGGACAGTTTTAGGCCAACTTTAATCTAATGTGTACAAATAAAACATAATTAAATTTGGTTTTGTATCAACTTTTCCGAATTTCAGATTGATGTGTCTGAAGGCTTTTTTTTGCAAGATGCTTGAGCTATTATTGTTTGGATTGGATATTTCAGTGATATTTGCCAATAAAAAGAATTGAAACCAAACCCCCTTTGATGCTGGATCAAGGTTGCCAACATTTTTTTATGGACAGTTTTTGAAAAAATCACAGGCAGACAACTTATTTTATGGACACTTTAGAAAACAACAATAAACCATTAAGATTGTAAGGGACACATGCCTACAACCCATATTTCTGATTTGAAGATATCTGCATTCACTGTTACCTGTTAAATGATTATCTTTACAGCCATAATCATCTGTATGAATTTCTCCAGCTTTTTTCATGGATGGGGTAAAAAAGTGCCATACGTTTACGGACTGTCCAGGAATTTTTGGACGGTTGACAACCCTGCTCTGGACTCTTCTATGGCCTACATTCTGGGTTTTGTTTTCCTGGTCTTATTCATGCACTTGTTCAGAGATTGTGTGGGCGATGAGGTGACCACGTTTGACTTGGCCCCTGTACTCAGGGAGTTTCAGGCAGTGCGCCCACTCTCCTGCTGTAAAGGAGCGTTGTTAGTTTTTATGTCTAATCATGCAACCAGCTGTGATGTTAAGTCAAGCAATTTGTGCAATGAAAGTAGAGAATTGCAGAACTGGAAGTAATAAGGATGCTTTTATCATCACCATGAATACAAATGTCAGCAATAATCAGACATCACAAGGATTCAGAACACAAATAAAACAATTAGATACAATGATGGTCAAAGATCTGAAAACCATGCTAGCTAAATTCAGGCAATGCTTGCTCATGGCAAGTGAGAGTTGTCAATCAAAAGTTGGGGAAGCCCCCAAAATGCAAATTGAACATGCATAAAGGTACACGGTGTCCTTGGATGCACCTAATTTGCATTTGAATTAAAATTAATTGCAGTTAATTTTCTCAGGCACTATACCAGTAAAATTTGCAATGCTAGTATGATTTTTGTAGGTGCTCAGTGTCAGAGACACCGCACTACACTTGCTCATAGAGCCAGTGCGCGTGTCCTGAGTACAGAAGCAGTGCTAAACGAGGTACAGGAGGGATAAACAGACGGGAGGTCAGACAAAGCCAAAGGTCATACACAGGATCACAGTACAGTACCAGGGATGAGACAGAGCGGATAATCAGGGCCAAGCAGAGATCAAAACCAAACAGACATAGGAGGTACCAGGCAGAATCCAAAGCGATATCCAGGAAACAGACCGAGTCATACACAGAGAATCAAGTAACCAGAACACAGCACAAACACACTCAGGGGTCACCACACAATGCCAAGGGCGAAAGTATAACTGACAGGGATGGGAGCGTCCTGAGGCTATAAGAAGCCTCCCCCAGAACCAGGGAGAGGCCACAATCATAGCCCCAGGTGTGCAGGTAAGCCTGCACCGGGATCACAACCTTTAACCCCAGAAATGCCAGTCATCAGTACTGGTTCCATACATTAACCCCACGTGTGCGAGTCAAACCCGCACTGAGATCATGACAGTCAGTCCCCTTTGTCACTGTATAGCTTGTTTAATATGCAAAGTGCCTTAAGAGCATATTGGCTAGGTTAATGTCTGAGACTAACTTTCCAATTTACAAACTGGGCATTAAACATGTGGCACATGATGGAAAAAATTGTTGAGCCACATGTCATGTTGTGGTGCTGTACTTATTTATCGACCGAAGATTTGAATGGACTGATAGCTAGAAATGGGCTGCACCTTACGAAGACTGGAAAACATCTATTTGGAAGTCGCCTTGCTACACTCATCAGGAGAGCTTTAAACTAGAACAATGTGGGAAGGGAAGCAAAATGCCAGAAAAAGCCATACATCTGACAAATGCTATTGAGAATTCTGCTATTAGAAGTGGGAGGAAAGAACAATTACAACAAAAAATCTAAATAAGAAAAATGTTGGAGAAAGAGAAACCAATCACAAGCTAAAATGTTTCTATACTAATGCACAAAGCATGGGCAACAAACAAGGAGAATTGGAACTACTAACACAGGAAAAGAAATGTCATTGGAATCACTGAAACTTGGTGGGACAATACACATGATTGGTAGATCTTGCTTCACCGTCATTAGTTGTTGTGGGGGGTTCCCACGGTGCCCTAGACCCCTCGATCACAGCCGGAGAACTACATAGCCTAAAGACAGAAAGGGGAAAAACTAAACTGCCCCAGAGCAGACCCCAACGCAATAGGCAGCCCCCAACATATAATGACGGTGAAGCAAGATGAAAACACCAACACAGATAGAAAGATAGGTTGAGCAAATGATGGGGCCCAAGCTAACTACATAGGACAGGATAGGAAAGCTGCTGTCTGCCATCCGCAAAACCCCTATCAAAATGAGCCAACCGACTGATAGGAAAAACAGGCCCTGAAGACGCTAGGCTTCAAAAGATTATATCAGCACTCAGGTATATTCTGAAAACAGAGCAAAAGATCAGCAGATCAGAGACAAAAATGGAATTCAGCTCACCCCCGGCCGGGGATGGCAGAACTCCCAGGAAACAAGGCAAAACAAAAACAAAACTGAAGAGTACAAAGCAGAGCAGAAAAACTTAGCTTTGAGATGCAGGAATCAGACTGGTCTCAAAGAATCCAGCAGGAAAGTCACCAGCCAGGAAGAAGGGTGTCGGCAGCCTTATATCCAGTCCCCAATTCCAGCCACCCAGTCATCATCTAGCTGCCCATGTGTTTGGTAATCAGCCTCACTACCTTCCTTCACGAGAGGAGGGAGTTCATCAGACCTCAATGGTGAAGGGGAAAATGAACTCACAACAGGCAAAACTGACAGGTCAAGGAAATTCTTATCCTCTCTTGCTGACAACTTTATCTTCCAAAAGGTAGGGGAGAAAACAAGGGGATCCTGCTACCTTTCATCTAATCCTTATAAACAGGGAGGAAATGGTTGAGGAGGTAAGAGTGGCTGGGACCGTAGGAGGTAGCGACCATGCTATTTTAGAATTTTGGATAACTAGAGGAGGAAGACCTGTGAAGACTCAGACGTCAAGGTTAGATTTCAGAAAGGCAGATTTTAAGGGATTCGGAAAGAGAATTGGAGGGATCCAATGGCTTGATATCCTTAAGGACAAAAATGTCCAGGAAGGATGGAAAATCTTGAAAAATGGAATTCTCAAAGCACAATTGTTAATAATTCAGAAACGAGGGAAGAATAGGAAGCATTTAAGGAAACCAGGATGGATGAACACAGAACTTAAGCACATGCTAAAAAGGAAGAGAGAAATGTTTATAAAATGGAAAGAGGGAGGCATATCTAAAGAAAAATATAATGCTGTCTGCAGGACCTGCAAGGCACGAATCAGATTACTAAAGCTGACAATGAATTGAGGCTTGCAAGAGATGTCAAAAGCAATACAAAAGGATTTTGGGGATATGTCAAAAGTATAAGAAAAGTCAAAGATGCTATAGGATTTTTACATGATGAAAATGATGAAATGGTAAGACAGGATGTTGAGAAGGCTGAACTTTTAAATTCCTATTTTGCATCTGTTTTCTCTCAGAAAGGCAATGTAACATCAACTGTTCTTCATTGTCCTATTAAGGGAATAGAAGAATCCAGGATATCTATAAACAGAAAGATAGTGAGGAAACAGTTAGCTAACCTAAATGAATTCAAGTCTCCAGGTCTAAATGAATTATACCCCAGAGTACTGAAGGAGATAGTAGAAGAAATTTTTGAACCACTCTCCATAATCTTGAAAATTCTTGGAAAACAGGACAAGTCACAGAAGACTGGAGAAGAGCAAATGTTGTTCCTATCTTCAAAAAGGGGAAGAAGGTGGACTCAGGCAACTATAGGCTGGTGAGTCTGACTTCTATACCAGGAAAGATCTTTGAACAAATTATTAAACATGTAAGTACCTGGATAAGAATGAAGTGATTAAACAGAGTCAGCATGGGTTTGTAACTAATAAGTCATGTCAGACTAACTTAATTTCCTTCTATGACAGAATCACTGACTGAGTGGATGAGGGAAATGCTGTAGATATAGTATATCTTGACTTCAGCAAAGCATTTGACAAAGTATCTCACACAATCCTTATTGAAAAAATGACTAAGTAAGGAATGGACAAAGCAACGGTTAGGTGGATTCATAACTGGCTTAGTGATCGGACCCAAAGAGTGGTCGTAAATGGCTGCACATTCAGTTGGAAGAATGTCTCAAGTGGGGTACCACAGGGCTCTGTCCTGGGCCCTGTATTGTTTAACATCTTTATCAATGATTTAGATGAAGGAATTGAGGGTGAACTGATTAAATTTGCTGATGACACAATGCTAGGAGGGATAGCTAATAATAGCTAATACTAGAGAAGAGAGAGTATTCAAAAAGATATAAATAAACTGGAGCAGTGGGCAGCAACTAACAGAATGGTTTTTAACAGGGGAAAATGCAAAGTACTACATCTGGGCAATAAAAATTAAAAAAGCATATACAGAAAGGGAGGAATAGGGCAAAACAACAGCTCATGTGAAAAAGACTTGGGTATACTAATAGATCACAGACTGAATATGAGTCAACAGTGTGATGCAGCAGCAAAAAAAGGCAAATGCAATTCTAGGATGTATTAACAGAAGCATACAGTCTAGATCATGTGAAGTCAGTATTGCCCTCTACTCCTCTTTGGTAAGACCTCATCTGGAATACTGTGTCCAGTTTTGAGCGCCACATTTTAAAAAATACATCAACAAACTGGAGCAAGTTCAGAAAAGAGCGACAAAAATTGTGACCGGTCTGCTAACCATGTCTTATGAGGAAAGGTTGCAGGATTTGGGAATGTTTAGCTTGCAAAAGAGAAGACTGAGAGGAGACTTAATAGCTGTCTACAAATATCTCAAGGGCTGTCACATTGTAGAAGGTTCATCTTTATTTTCATTTGCACAAGGAAAGACAACAAGAAATGGGATGAAACTGGGAGGAGACACAGATTAGATATTAGAAAAAACTTTTTGACAGGGTGATCAATGAGTGGAACAGGCTGCCACGAGAAGTGATGAGCTCCCCTTCAATAGAAGTCTTCAAACAGAGGCTGGACAGACATCTGTCTGGGATGATTTATTGAATCCTGCTTTGAGCAGGGGGTTGGACCAGATGGCCCAGGAGGTCCCTTCCAACTCTACCATTCTATGATTCTATGAATGCAAAGTCTTTGGCTCTTCATTTAGATATATAGAGTACATAGAATTTCTAATTAAAGAAATTTTTGCTAATCGCAACAGAGTATCTATCTTAATTTTTTTTTCTTCGGATAAGAAAACAATGTATGGGGCAAGATTCTCTCCCATGTCAAATTTGAAAGAAATTGACCTGTTATTTTAGTTTCAACGGTTTTATTGAAAAGGAAACATCATTAAACATGAAATACATTCACATTAGAGTACAAGGATCCCCTCGCAGGGGGAAGTACATAGGAAAAGACACAATATGTCATACGTTATCCTTGACTTCGTTATCTTAATTTTTAAATATTTGTAGAAAAACAAATATAACATGACTAATCTAGTCTTAACAGAATGGGGAGGGAAAGAGGGGAGTGTATGATGAGTGTCGATAATAAAGATGAATAGACGTGAGGTACTAGAGAGTTTGTTTTAGAGACCATAACTGTAAGAGTCAATTACCATGTCAGCACGCCATGTGGATAAGGATATCATCCTGGAGAGGTCGTCACCCCCATGGGCCTGAATCCAGGGGTCCCAGATATTTCGAAAAATGTCGAGAGAATCAGAACTGATGGCTTCTATTTTCTCGTATAACATTATCAAATTAACCCTTCTCTTCACCTGCGTTATTGATAGCGTACTAGTCTTCCATCTGCTAGCTATGTGGTTTCTCGTTGCCATTGCAATAAAGTCAATAAGACGGCAAGTCCCATTATTAGCATTGATTGGTCTGTCTCCCAGCAGTAGTACTGACGGCGACAGAGGCAATTTCTTACTCAGTAAATTGTCAATTAGTTTTACCACATCTTTCCAGAGAGACTTTACTATTGGGCATGTCCACCATATGTGGAGGGCATCCCCATTATCCGTGCACCCTCTAAAACAATTACCAGGGACTCAGTGGTAGATATTGTGCAGGAAGCTAGGTACGTAGTGAATCCTATGGAACAGTTTAAGGGATGTTTCAGTAAGTGAAACTTGATTGCTACCCCTCATTATATTCTCGCAACACCTGTACCACCTTTGAGGTGTGAGGGAAATTTGTAGGTCTGCTTCCCATTGCTCCATAGATTTCAGTTTAGAGCCGTCTCTAGGTTGATTAAATATAGAATAGAGTCGGGATATAAGGCCATTACCCAGGGGGTCATATAAACATTTTAACTCGTACGTTGTAGGTTTTATGTTTGGTGAGCCTACTGTTAGGTTTTGCAAAAAGTGGAAAATTTGTTCCAGTCTGAAAGCCTCAGACCTCGGGACTTGGTATTTTGCAACAAACTCTTGTTTTGACATTAGTTTAAAGTGAGTCGATAAATTTTGCAGCCTAGTTAATTTATTCTGCTGCCACCACATGAGATTCCGAGACGTAATTCCTGGCAGAAATATAGGGTTATTAAACAGATTTAAGAGTGGGGAGGGGTGAGATTGTAGTGCGAATTGGAATCTGTTTGCCCTCCAGAGACACAGGGAGTGAAAGTATACGGTGAATGTAAAGCCAGATCCTTCGGTAAGGGTCCTGTGGCCCAGATTAGGCTGTCCAAGGAATAAGGTGCTATCTGTGAGTTTTCTATTTGTGGCCAGATGGGGGCGTGTTGTTCTACGTTGACCCCTGCCAACAGGGCAATCTGGGCCACCCTGTAATAAAGGGCAGAGTGACTTCTCCCTGTCTTTTGTGTCTGAACAAAATTTGCTGGGAGATACGGGGCTTTTTATTGTTCCAGATAAAACGTGTTACATGCGAGTTTATCATTTTGAAGGTCAGCAGAGGCACTGGAATGGGCAGAGATCGAAACAAATAAGAATTGATGCAAGGTGACCATTTTAATCGAATGGACTCTTCCCAAAAAGGAGAGAGACGGGGAGGACCACTTTGATAAAGATTGCGTTAATTTTTGGAGAAGAGGGGCATAGTTATGCTTAAATAACGTGGATTTGGATAGTGTAAGGTTGATTCCTAGGTAGGTAATATAGTGTTTCGCATGGCGGAAATGGAAGTTTTCTAATATTGAGGCTTGTTCAGTAGGAGAGGTATTAAGTAACATGACTTCTGATTTATCAACGTTGACCTTCAAACCAGGAATTTCCTCAAAGTGTTTAAGCGTATTTATAAGATTAGGCAGGGACACATGGGGGTTCGTCAGAGTCAAAAGAAGGTTGTCGGAAAACAGACTGATCTTATATTCCTGTTTACCTATAGTTTGGCCTGTGATAGGGTGTAGGCGAATCTTTTGCGCCAATGGCTCCATTACCATAGCAAATAGAGCTGGAGACAAGGGGCAACCCTGCCTATTGATCTGTTATTTTGAAGCTCTAATGGCCACAATTTATGAAAGTCATACAATATTTGAATTCCAATCACATGAATTTGAATTTGACATCAAATATCGAGAGTCTAGAAATTGTTTTTTGGAAGTTAAGCTGGAAAGTGATGAAGTGGAAATTATATACAGCAATAAGCTCTACTGCTGTAAACTCACTTTTGTTTGTTAAAGGGAACCTGTCACCCCCCCCAGGGAGTTTTTAACTAAAAGAGCCACCTTCAGCAGCACTAAGGCTGCATTCTGTGAAGGTGGCTCTTCTGTTTCTGACCCCCCATTAACGCCAAAATATAGACTTTTATAAATAGGTCCTCATACCTGCATTCTGTCACAAGGGTATGGAGTGTCCCTCTGTTTAAGCTGCCTTCCAGCTGTCCATCAACCCCCTGTTGTGTCCCTGCGCCGCCTATCTCCTGTGCTACTGTTCACGTTAGATGCTGCCGGGCGCCTGCGTTGTGCCAACAGCTCTCGGGCATGCGCAGTGCGTGCTGCCCGGGAACTGCCATCAGGCTATCATGCCTGCGTGAGGCGGAGGCCCGAGCCCCACAGTGTGAATACTTAATAACACACTGCAGGGCGGAATCTGGGGACTCAGAAACACGCAGTCACGATAGCCTGATGGCAGTTCCCGGGCAGCGCGCACTGCACATGCTCGAGAACTGTTATCACAGCACAGGCGCCCGACAACATGTGTAACGGCAACAAACAGGAGGAGGCGGTGCAGGGACGCTATAGAGGGGGTTTGATGGACAGCTGGGAGGCGGCTTAAACAGAGGGACACTCCATACCTCTTTGACGGAATGCAGGTATGAGGACCTATTTATAAAAGCCTCTATTTTGGCGTTACTGGGAGTCAGAAACAGAAGAGCCACCTTCACAGAATGCTGGCTCTTTTAGTTAAAAACGCCCTGGGGGATGACGGGTTCCCTTTAATAATATATCCTTTGACGAGTTGAACTTTATTCTCTATGAAGAACTGAAAACCAGATTCCCCACATGGATTTTAGATAAGGCAGAAGACTAGTAACCCCTTAATGAATGGCTACTATTTCAAATGGGGCTATTGTAAATCTTAGACATAAAGTTCTATTTATCCTGATGAGTCTTATGAGTAAATTTTTATATAGCATTAGTTATTTCTTTATTAATGGTTTTGTAGTAATAGAAATAAAACTACTACATAGGACAAAGGGAAATACAGAAGGAGTATGGTGGGGTGAAAGGTTGCATCAAATGGACCTGCTTTGTTGTACAGGGTAGCCATGAAGACTTCTAAACTGCAAATGTCACTTAGGTGCCCCAATACGTCATCTCAAAGTGGATGAGAACTCTAACGCTATGAAACCACGAGCTGCTGTCCCTCTAGGGGTAATGTTGGGCATAGCTTTTCAGACTACAATGGTGAAGAGATGTTAGTTTACCCCAAAAAAGGAGCTGAAAATATGAATATACTTCACGTAAAAAATAAAATCCTTTAGATGCTCAAATTAGAATTTATAAAGTGTGTATATCTAAATATCTGGAAAGGCCTGCCGAAATCCAGGGTAGTAATACTGTAAGTTCTTAGAGATTCAAATAGGAATGAGACTATAGGGAAGTCTGGAGAGAACACGAGGGACTGCTATTTTCAGGAGGATCGTAACTCCTTTATAAATTGCATCTGGCCTGTCAATGGAACATGTATCCATGGGGGATTTGTCATCCAAATTAATGTATTTGGATGCAATTTAGAGATCCAGGGTTTTTTTGTCAGTTCACTTTTTGCAGACCTTTTAATCGGACTATATATCATAAATGAGTTCACTATTAATTCTTTAAAACATTGGGTATTGATACTCCCCAAACCATCATTGTAATTTATTACATTTCATTCTCACCTTTGACAACACCTGTCAATTCAAATTTTTTTTAGAAAAAGTCACGTTATGGTTTAAGATTACGCAAAGGAGGTTTTTTTTTAATGATTCAAAGTAACAGTAACATAGCAGAAGGGTCATTTTATTTGCGCAATGTGTTTCAAAATGAGTTAATTTATGCAAGAGTCTGAGGGTGTGTGCACACGCTGCGGATTCTGCTGCGGTTCCGCAGCGGATTTGGCCGCTGCGGATCCGCAGCAGTTTTAGCTGCGGTGTACAGTAGCATAATATCCTATGGATATTAAAAACCGCAGTGCAGACGGTGCAGATTTTTCCGCGCGGTTTTCCTGCGGTTTCTAAACCGCAGAAAGAATTGACATGTCATTTCTTTCTGCGGATTCCGCTGCGGTTTGCCATCTCCTCCATTGTGGAGATGAAAAACCGCAGGGCAAAACCGCAGGCTAATCCGCAGGTCTTTTGACCTGCAGATTTACCTGCGGATTTTACAAAATCCGCGCTGCCAAATCCGCACCCCAATCCGCAGCGTGTGCACATACCCTGAATTACTCAATTACTGAACAGAAAAGACAGGAAAGTTATGAGAGTACAAGTCAGTACAGTATAAATGTTTTTAACCCTAAATATTTTAAGACTACTTCCCTTCAATGAAAGCTGTAGTTTTTCTTAAAGCGGTTGTCTACTACTCAGACAATACCTTCTCAATCCTCATGCTGCACGCTTATAAAATAACATTTGCCTCCGGTGCCTGCACTTACAGTGATATAAGCACTGGTTCTCCCATACATCGTGAGCTTTGCAGCTAATCTTCACTGGTTGCACTCTTTCCGCCTTCAGGGGGCTGCTGCTCACTGATTTGTTAAGGATTTATGTGATATTTACAAACGTAGAAGGAGTGAAGTGGCTGCTGAGTGGCTACAGGGATATTGTTATGTGACGCAATCCCTGGGAGAAACTCGGTACCGACATTGCTGAAAGGGCATCAGCTCAGCTCTGGAAGTGAGTATAAGTGTTATTATTTTACAAGGGGAAAACATGAGGTTTGAGAAAGGGTTGTAAGAGTAGTGGACAGCCCCTTTAAATGTGATCTATGGCCTCCTAAAAAAAACTCCATGAAGTAAAAAGAGATCAAAATATAACTGTCAGGTCTCAAGCCCAGCAGCTTTTGTGCACCAAGCGGCAGCTCTTCCGTCTGAGCTATTCAGCTCCCTGGTTAGTTTCTTGCTAATCCAGATACTAGTACCGGTGTTTCTGATTGGCTCCATCCTGCGTTCCTGATTGGCTCCGCCCTGATTGAACACCCTACTTAAACCTGGCATTGCACTTCCTTCCTTGCGAGATTATTGAGCTCTCAGCATCTACAGTAGTCAAGTGTCCTTTCACCTGCTGCTTCATTCCAAGATCATACTGCTGCTACCGTGTACCGACTCCTGGCTATTCTTGGCTACGTAACCTGCTGATCCTTTAACTATATTGCTGTTACGTGTACTGACCCCTGACTATTCCTGACTACGCTACCTGCCGATGCTGCCCCTAGTGGTTGTAATACCACTACTCCAACCCAGATCAGTCCATAACAATAACACAATTCTCAAAGGAAAACTACAAAAAATCCTAATTTACTGATAATTGCCCCTTAAAAAAGAGAGGCTGAGACTTCCTGTTTTTGAGCTAGTAGGTACAACTTAGTGGGGAAAACTGGGAGCCTGCAGCATGGAAATATAGGTGGAGATCTGTGCTGTTATCTTATGCTGTATGCAGTTATGGAAGAAGATATGTAAGATGGATTCCTGTGTCTTACAGAGGAGCAGGAGATAGATAAAAATGGCAACTAAGGTCATTCACAGCTTCATCTCCTAAGTGTTGTGGCTGTGGCTCTTTGTACAGCTGTAGTGAAAGACTCTGCTTTATAGGGATCCAATTCCTCCTTTATAGATTAGCCATTTACAAACAGCTGTATCCTCCTTTTGTAGATTAACCCTTTAGAACTAGCATTTTCTTCATTCTCTATCTAGGCTACTTAATACACATGATGCAAATTTCTGATTCATTTGAACTTTAGGGTGGTAAATTATTCCATCATGTCTATGATTGTCTTTTGGCGACTTTATGAAATTAGTAGGAGACTTGATTGTCTCATTTAAATCTAGGGTCCAGCAAACAAAAGCAACATAACATGCCAAATCCATCCAGATCGGAGTACAAAGCTCCACTTTGTCATTCATATGCTGCATAGAATGAGCCGCCCCTCCACCCTCAGAGCTGGTATGTGCCAGAAAAGGCATCGCAAAAGTTTTTGTGCTCACTTTAGTAAAATTAAATTAAAACTTGCATCCCTGTAATACTAAGGGAAAATGTCTAATTTTCTAATTACATATATTTTGGAAAAGTCTTAGAGTTTTGTCTGTCACTTTTTATGATTTTCCCATAATCAATGGTTCTTCTTTAAGTGAACCCAATGTCAGTTTTCAGACGTGCCTGATTCAGATGCGTCTTATTCAGGCTTCTCTGACGTGAACATGCCCAATCATCAAGACTGGCTAAAATCTTTTAGGCTATGTGCACACGGTGATGATTCTGCTGCGGATCCGCAGCGGATTTTGCCCTGCAGATTCGCAGCAGAACTGCATATGATGTACAGTAGCATTAAAGGCTATTTAAAACAAAATCCGCAGTGTACATTCTGCGTTTTTTTCCGCACAGATTTGGTGCTGAATGAAAAATGCAGCATGTCACTTCTTTTGTGCGGTTTTGCTGCAGTTTTCCACCTGCTCCATTCTAGAAATCCGCAGGTGGAAAACCGCACAAAACATACAGTAAAACCGCACAAAAAATGCACTAAATCCGCAGGAAAAATGCAGGTCATTTAACCTGCGGATTTAGTAAATCCTGTGCGGAAAATTCCAAAGCAGAATACGCACCGTGTGCACATAGCCTTAGCCAGCAGATGGGTAAAATAGACAAGTACATCAGAAACTGTAACAGACGTACCGTAAGTAAAACCATTTGGGCTTGGAGCCTTTCCACAGGGTACATCTTTCAAAGGGCTCCAGAATTTCATCCGTAGAGACTGACATGTTTACTGAATCTAAAGGCCTCTATACACTAACTACTAATGTCGTCCAAATCTGCCAATAAAAGCGGGCTTAGCTGACAGCCTAATGTGAATGGTGTATATCAAGTCTCTCCCCAACAGATGATGTCGGGGGAGACGAGGATCCAGCACGGTCAATTTTGGACTGCCAATCCTGTTGTTCTGGGTGAGCTAAGCCATATCCAGAGTAGTCTGGCAGGGGCTCTCTCATAGAAAATACAGACGTGATCAGCCGAGCGGATGATCTTCTGTATGGAGGAGTTAGGAGAGATAGCTACAGGCCAAACAATTGGTCAAACCATCATTCAGCTGACAGCTATCTACTATGTATGAGGCTCTTAACACTTCTTATGATCGTTTAGGGAGATTGTAGTCATAGAGATAATCTTGTGGGGATGTTAGAAGAAGACATTACACAAAACGGAATATCTAATTAATTAACATAAATTGGTAGATATTTCAGGGAAGGAGCCAGAGGCATATCCCATATTTGAAGCCTTTCCATGGATTTAGAAAATGGAGTAGGATAGAGTTAGAGAAGGGTTTATCCTCCTTTATTTTTATTGTTGCTATTTGCCGAGAAAACTAGAGGAAATCTACATATCGCAAAACGGAATATATCTGAACTGCCATAATGGGTCTATTGCAAGAAGATCACCTCCAACCATTTTTAGTCTATTTCTGATAACAATATGTATGACGATAATTATAATACAACATTTTGTGTACTTGGCTGCATACGATACCTGCTGAAAGCGGCATGTGTTATCCACAACGGGCCACTAACCATACACCTTCCACACATTAATAATAGGAATGCAGTGAACATATCCACTTTTCTCATCATTTAAGAGGATTAAAAGAGTCCCCAAACGGATCATCGATCTAAGCTTTTAAATTGGGAATCCTTCTGAATATTTGTTGAGGCAGCTGGGAGGATTCAACCTGAGACGTAAATTCATTTACTAGTAGAGTCAGCTGCTGTTCATGCGGACCACTTTATGGTGATATTACTTTGTCATGTAAATCTGTTACTTATTTGGCAGTTTAAAGGGGATTTATTATTAATGTAATGTAACAATGATGATAGGAATTATATTGTCATTTTTATTCATGAACCTGTTGTTGAAATGTGACGCTGTGCGGATTCTCCAGGATCCCATTGGCTTTTAGCAAGGTTGTGTGCCAAAACCTACAGGCCAGTGGGGCTACTTGTGCATCTATTGGATATATAAATGATCTTCCAATGGTTCGGGAATCACTGGAGGACCAAGAGGTCAAACCCCCAGCAGTCAATATGATTATCCCCTATCAAGTAAATAAGGGAAAACTTGCTGTCTTGGATTAACCCTTTAACTATTGGTTTAGGACAGAACTTTTTACACTGCCCTTCTCCCATATTTCATACTGAGTTCATGAGTCAAATAAAAACTACATTTCAAGAGTGGTTTTTGCACTTTGGGTTGGACCTTTGTCCAATGTTGAGGCGGTGGCATGATTGTGTTGTGGCTGGCAGTGACCCAAAGAATAAAGATTGAAAAGCTTTAAATGAACTATCAATTGGTCTCCCTTCCTTTTGTGCTTTATATAAAGGCCTGTACTGACAAAATATGTCAAAAAAAATCTTTGAGACATAGATTTAAAAATATCACTATTAGTGGATTTATCAGCCTGCCCATAATCTTCCCTAAGCTTCATGTGATGTGATCCTTCAAGAGTTTGTACATTCTCTAGCTAGAGTGTGAGTAGTACAAAAATAGATGTCCTTTATTCCTGCTGTGATGTTGGGTTCACTTAAAGTAGTTCTATCAGTAATGGGAAATAAATATAAAAAAGTGATAGTAGATGAAATTAAAAGCTTTTTCTCAAATACACAGTATCTCCTTAAGAAATCAGGCAATTTCTCTCAGACGTATATGGTACAGGTTTTACTTTAATTTTAAAGTACATATTATATATTTGTATCTTTCTGTTTTCAAAAAAATCAATCCTTATCTAATGTAATTCATTTCTCTCTTTTGCTATGATCTCATTCAGAGGAGGGACACTATGGTTAGTGTCGTCTCTATCTGTAGTTTGTTTATATCCAATAAAGTTCTCCAATGGAAACTTTTGTTCCATCTATTCTAGGATATGTAAGTGACCATCAGTTCATATGTTATATTCAAACCTGTGGAAGGTGCAAGTTCCGGATCAGAACTCGTTGTTTTTATATTATGGCAGTAAAACACCCATTTTTATTTCTCTGCCCATTTGTCCTACCCTCGGAAGCATCCGACAAATATCTACACACCTACAACTTTTTCCGTCTGTCTCGTCTCTGGGAGATACCAATAACTTTACATCTAATACTTGACTTGCTTCATTTAAGTTCCCCTTGGCTATCCATTTTCGCCCCTCATATTGCTTTAGTTTATTGAGAAAATAACTGCTACGTAACACTAAAATGTATTAGCAAATTTCCTTAGACATTAATCTTATCCTGAGTCATAAAAAAGGTTAAATATTAGACTGAAAGATGTATTCACCGTGTGCGTCAGTAGCTATGACATTACCATCTGATACACACTGGTCAGAGTACCAGGGGTGTTTCCATTTACTTAAAGGCACACATTGAAACGTGTAAATTAGAGCAAGTTAGAGAAAAAACTACACAAATTACATTAAATCATATAAAGTGCCTTGTGAAAGTTTTCGGCCCCCTGGAACGTTTCAACCTTTTCCCACATATCATGCTTTAAACATAAAGATACCAAATGTAAATTTTTGGTGAATAATCAACAACAAGTGGGACACAATTGTGAAGTTGAATGAAATTTATTGGTTATTTTGAATTTTTGCGGAAATTCAAAATCTGAAAAGTGGGGCATGCAATATTATTCGGCCCCTTTAACTTAATACTTTGTTGCGCCACCTTTTGCTGCGATTACAACTGCAAGTCACTTGGGGTATGTCTCTATCAGTTTTGTACATCAAGAGACTGAAATTCTTGCCCATTCTTCCTTGGCAAACAGCTCGAGCTCAGTGACGTTTGATGGAGATTGTTTGTGAACAGCAGTTTTCAGCTCTTTCCACAGATTCTCGATTAGATTCACGTCTGGACTTTGACTTGGCCATTCTAACACCTGGATACGTTTATTTGTTAACCATTCTGTTTTAGATTTTGCTTTATGTTTGGGATCATTGTCTTGTTGGAAGACAAATCTCCATCCTAGTCTCAGGTCTTTTGCAGACTCCAACAGGTTTTCTTCAAGAATGGTCCTGTATTTGGCTCCATCCATCTTCCCATCAATTTGAACCATCTTCCCTGTCCCTGTTGAAGAAAAGCAGGCCCAAACCATGATGCTGCCACCACCATGTTTGACAGTGGGGATGATGTGTTCAGGGTGATGAGCTTTGTTGCCTTTACGCCAAAAATATCGTTTGGCATTGTTGCCAAAAAGTTCGATTTTGGTTTCATCTGACCAGAGCACCTTCTTCCACATGTTTGGTGTGACTCCCAGGTGGCTTGTTGCAAACTTTAAACCACACTTTTTATGGATATCTTTGAGAAATAGCTTTCTTCTTGCCACTCTTCCATAAAGGCCAGATTTGTGCAGTGTACAACTGATTGTTGTCCTATGGACAGACTGTCCCACCTCAGCTGTAGATCTCTGCAGTTCATCCAGAGTGATCATGGGCCTCTTGGCTGCATCTCTGATCAGTCTTCTCCTTGTTTGAGGTGAAAGTTTAGAGCGACGGCCAGGTCTTGGTAGATTTGCAGTGGTATGATACGCCTTCCATTTCAATATGATCGCTTGCACAGTGTTCCTTGGGATGTTTAAAGTTTTGGAAATAATTTTGTGTCCAAATCCGGCTTTAAACTTCTCCACAACAGTATCACAGACCTGCCTGTTGTGTTCCTTGGTCTTCATGATGCTCTCTGTGCTTCAAACAGAACCCTGAGACTATCACAGAGCAGGTGCATTTATACGGAGACTTGATTACCCACAGGTGGATTATATTTTTCATCTTTAGTCATTTAGGACAACATTGGATCATTCAGAGATCCACAATGAACATCTGGGGTGAGTTTACTGCACTGAAAGTAAAGGGGCCGAATAATATTGCACGCCCCACTTTTCAGTTTTTGACTTTCCACAAAAATTTAAAATAACCAATAAATTTTGTTCAACTTCACAATTGTGTTCCACTTGTTGATTCTTCACCAAAAATTTACATTTGGTATCTTTATGTCTGAAGCATGATATTGTGGGAAAAGGTTGAAAAGTTCCAGGGGGCCAAATACTTTCGCAAGGCACTGTATACTGCATCAGCTTTCAGTGTGTATAAATGTTTTTTTCAACTACTTGATAAATGACACTTTCAAGCATGAAATGTCAGATTTTATACTTCCATGGTTCAATAACTTAATATATTGATGCCATGTCTCTCTGTGTACGCATTAGAGTCCTACTCGAGTCTGCCCCCAGATAGCGTACGTTGGCTCATATATCTCCAAGTATAAACACTATAGAGAAAAAGGTCCTCCAAGGATATTGTGTAAAATATTCAAAATGTATTAAATAACACAAAAAATAAAAAGAAACAGCAAACCATACAGAAAATGGAAAATAGCAAACATATGGACTGTAAAATAACTGCTACAATAATGTAGCACACGAGGAAATATATGGAAAAATTATTTGCATACAAAATAATTATTAAAGTGCTGGTGTAGCAAGCAGAAATAGATAATATTAATATTAATGATATAATCTCACATATCAGAGCCTAATAGCATGTTAAAAGAAGGCTGCAGCCACTTTAAGCACAATGAAATAGATGAAACCCAGACATTGCTGGTTTCCCCATAGCTGATCTCCTCAGAAGGAAAAAAAAATCCCTCCTAAAAAATATATGATGTTGGTATAGAGAAGATCAAGTAAGGGAAATGTACCTCATGGCTAGAGAATTGAAGCAATAACATATTTACCAGAATGAAAAAATCAGCCAGGGTCCCCATACCCATATTCTGGTAAATATCTTATTGCTTCACTTCTCTAGCCATGAGGTACATTTCCCTTACTTGATCTTCTCTATACCAACATCATTTATTTTTTAGAAGGGATTTTACTATAGTTACAAGTCTAATACAATACTTGTTGTGCATAAAAAGTTACATTATACAAAATGCTGCGTGAGGGCTGTAATCTATAGCACAATTGTTTCTTTGGGCAACAAAATTGGAAAACAGTTTATCAGTCACCAAGGAAAAGCTCCGTATCGGATGATCCAAAAGGTGATGCACGGAATGAACGTCTTGGCCAGAGTCCCCGGCATGAGAACAAAAAACAAAGGGAGAGATTTCAACATCAAGAAAAAATTAAAGATAGAAAAATTTGTGAATCTATTATATACAGAAATGTGTTTGGTATATACTTTTTCTGATATGTGATTTTAAGCCACAGATTCTTTGGACCATACTGATACTTTGGACTGGTCCAAAAAAATGTTGTGTGCCTAGCATTACATACAGACTGACAAAATATAAATAATTCTATTTTGTCTGTGCTCCACCCTTCACCATTTTGCTTACCAGTATATATTTTTATAGGGGGAACATGTCTGGTTGGAAATCCCATCTGACAGTCGAATACCCATTGGTGCTGTGGTTAAGGATACACATAATGGACAGACCTTGCTTGAGGATGATGATGGCAAGGTAAGTGTAACTTATGTACTGTATGTAACCTATATAAATTTTAAAAAAAAGCTTTAACGGTGGAGAATTTAGGGCATGCATTGTATATGAAGTGCTTTAACCCCTTATTGACCAAACGAATTTTGACCTTAATGACCAGAACAATTTTTTTAAATCTGACCAGTGTCACTTTTTATGAGATAATAACTCTGGAACACTTCAACGGATCCCACTGATTCTGCGATTGTTTTCTTGTGACATATTGTTGATAATACTTGTAACATTTGTTTGATATGACTTGCGTTTTTGTGTGAAAATATCAGAAATTTGGCAAAAATTTAGCAATTTTCAAACTTTTAATTCTTACGCCCTTAAATCAGATAGTTATGTCACACAAAGTAGTTAATAAATAACATTTCCCACATGTTTGCTTTGCATCTGCATCATTTTTTAAGCATCTTTTTTTGTTAGGAAGTTATAAGGGTTAAAAATTAATCAGCAATGTCTCATTTTTCCAAGAAAATTTACAAAACCATTTTTTTTAGGAACCACATCACATTTGAAGTGACTTTGGTGGGTTTTTATGACAAAAAATACCCAAAAGTGACACCATTCTAAAAATTGCACCCCTCAAAGTGCTCAAAACCGCATTCAAGAAGTTTATTAACCCTTCAGGTGCTTCACAGGAACTAAAGCAATGTGGAAGGAAAAAATGAACATTAACTTTTTTCACAAAAAAAAATTACTTTAGCTCCAAATTTGTTATTTTCACAAGGGAAACAGGAGAAAATTGACTCTAATATTTGTTGTGCAATTTCTCCTGAGTATGCCGATACCTCATATGTGGAGGAGTTCCACTGTTTGGGCGCACTGCAGGTCTCAGGAAAGGGAGTAATAATGTTTGACTTTCTGAACACAAAAATGGCTGGAATCGAGAGTAGATGCCATGTCATATTTGAAGAGCCCCTGCTGTGCCTAAACACACAAATGACCCCATTTTGGATACTAGACCCCCTTAAGGAATATACCTAGATGTGTGGTGGGCACCTTGAATCCTCAGGCGCTTCACAGAAGTTTATAACATAGAGATGTGAAAATAAAAAAAATCACATTTTCCCCACAAAAATGTACTTTTAGCCCCATTTTTTTTATTTTCACAAGGGTAACAGAAGAAAATGGATCCCAAAATTTGTTGTGCAATTTCTCCTGAGTATGCCGATACCCCGCTTGTGGAGGAAAACTACTGTTTGGGCACACAGCAGGGTTTGGAAAGGAAGGAATTACTTTTGGAATGCAGACTTTGATGGAATTGCCTGCGGGCGTCATGTCGCTTTCTTGAGAGCCCCTAATGTGCCTAAACAGTGAAAAAAAAGAACACAAGTTACCCCATTTTGGAAACTACACCCCTCAAGGATTTTATCCAGAGTATAATGAGCATTTTGAACCCACAGGTGCGACACGGAATTTAATAAAATTATATCAACATACTGAAAAAGTTAATTTTTGTCACAAAAATATTGTTCATAGTAGATAACGGACCTCATAATTTGTTGTGCAATTTTTTCCCAAATACTTGGGCACATGGCAGGGCTAGGAAAGGAAAGACTGCTATTGCCTGGGATGGATTGTGAATGCCATGTTGCATTTGAAGAGACCCTGAAATGGGAAAACAGCAGAAACCCCCCCCCACAAGTGACTAGACCCCTCAAGGAATTCATCTAGGGGAGTAGTGAGTATTTTGAACCCATAGGTGCCTCACAGAATTTTATAACATTGATATGTGGAAATGTGACATTTTAGTGGTAAAAATGTAATTTTTGTATTTGCTACAAATTTGTCAGGTACAAAAAGGTTAATAGGTGAAATTAAAGCGACAATGCTTACCAGAGTGGTAGACCTGTTGCGGTCTCCTAACAATAAGCAGTGGATTGAGGTGGAGGAAGCCCTAGCGCCTTATCCCCTGAGATCCATCCTTTTGGCATATCCTTGTAAAAACATAAACAAAAATTTACCTAATATACACACCAAAGCTACCTTAAAATTATGGAAGGGATTGGTGAAAACTCTAGTTCCCCCTTTGTCCCCCTTACTCAAGTTGGCAGATATAATGCCACACGCATCTTATTCCCGAGACAATGATCTAATCAAACCCGGTTCCCTGGCAAATGTAGCGGTTGATGAACTCTTAACGGACGGGGCACTCCCCTCCTTTCAGGAACTGAAGAAGCAATCAGGGCTTTCCAACTTGACCTTTATACAATTCGGCACTATAAGAGACTCCTTGGCACAGTATCTTTTAGGAGCAGACGTTACCCGCCCACTGACTGCATTTGAGACTCTCTGTGCAACAAAGGATAAACCCAAAAAGATAATGTCGTCTATTTACCAGGTTTTAAATATAACTGACTGTTGCCTCAAAAGAGCCTATATAACACATTGGGAAAAGGATTTGGGATACAAGTTTACCCCAAAGCAAATATCACACATTTATAATTCTTCTCATGGCCCATCACAATGCGTTAGAGCACAAGAGAATTCCTTTAAAATAGTCGCCAGATGGTATATTACACCACAGCAGAACACTTATTGGCAGACAGGGTCTTCTACTAGATGCTGGAGATGCTGTGACTCGGAGGGAACATACTTACATATGTGGTGGTCCTGTCCACCCCTGCTGCAGTTCTGGCGACTAGTAGAGGATTATATCGGGGAAATTGTGGGCAAAAAGCTTACATTGACACCGGAGATAGTGCTCTTAAATTTTCTGTCACCAACTGGACATAAGAATACTGCTCTGTTGACTCAACACATTCTTTCAGCAGCGAAACTTTTGATACCTATGAACTGGAAGACAACTACCACTCCATCTATATCCCAATTGCAAGAGAAGGTAGATATGCTATATCAAGTAGCCAAATTGGCTGCCTTGGTGAATGGCTCACTTTCAGCTTTTGAAAGAGTATGGCACCCATGGACCCGATTCAGATCCATTAGTAGAAGTTGATAAGGCTATAGTGGCCTCCTTGCTCGGCTTTATCAGAGTGGACGAAACCCTTGTTGCCTAGTGTTCCCCTCTCCCCCCCCCTCCCCTTACTTCCCCTACATTCCACCCCTATCTCCCAACTTCTCCCTCTAATTACTTGACCTCCTGTCCCTTTACTCCTTATACTGTTTTTTTTTTTCTCTTTTCTTCTTTTTTGTTCTTCTTCATCTTTGTTTGAAATCATGGCATATGTGATGTAGCAGGGGCGTGTGGATGGGAAGAACCCAGATTTGAACCCAGATAATCTTGCTACTGGAAGTTCCTTTAAGGCTGTTGTTGTCCTTAAACCTCTATATATCAATAGTTTTTGCCATGAATTGATATTTCAAACCATCTGTTTAACGCCCGAAAAGCGGAATTTGTAGGTTATATAATAATTTTGTAAGCTACTTTGTTGATTGCTTTCTTTCGGATGTAACTTGCAGATTTCAATAAATAAAACATTAAAACAATAGGTGAAATTAGATCTACAATTTATTGTGCAATTTCTCCCGAACACGGTGCTGCCCCATATGTTGTCAGAAATTACTGTTAGGTCACACGTCAGGGCTGAGATGGAAGCAGCACTATTTGGCTTTTGGAGCACAGATTTTGCTAGAATAGTTTATAGGTGACAATTGTGGAGCCCCTATGGTGCCAGAACAGCAGAAGAACCCCAAGAGTGACCCCATTGTTAAAACTGCAGCTCGCAATGAATTCATCTATGGCTGCAGTGACTATTTTGTAACATCCATTCCAGACTTTTTTTTCTGGAGAATTGCAAATCTGCCAGTCTAGTACCCATACATTGTGTCCCCATAGAGTGTAGAGCCCCCATATACTGTGCTCTCTCCCCGCTACAATAGTGCCAAACATGTGGCTGCTTACTGTGGTTTAGGCACAGTGGGGCTCAGAAGGACGGGGCATTGGATTTGTGAGTGCAGAATTCACTGGCATATATTTATGGGAGTGGGAGCCATATTACTTTTCCAGAGTCTGTTCTATTAGTAACTTGGAAACCCCCTATAGTTCCAGTGACAGATGACGACCTGAGTGGGGGTTGGTTTTGTGTGGGATAGGTTTTAATTGGTAACATGTAGAGGTACATTATATTTTTCCATCACTTCCAGAATAAGGCTGGATCACATTCTTGTGTTCTACGCTGAGCACTTACCTCAGGATTTCTGTGTAAATCCCACAAAAATGGTATCTCAACGGAACCATTCCCCATGAGGCAGATGGAGACACTTTGTATTATGTTTGGCGTCTGCTCCGGTGGTATCCATCTTTTTAGGCGTGCACAGATCTGTGGTTGCCCACACTTGTGCACTAAAAAGATGCCTAAAATGAAGGGACACCGCCGGAACAGAGACCAGTACATAGTCACCCTACCGGCCTCATAAGTGAGTGGTTCCGTCCGGAGTTTTGTCTGAATCGCAGTTTTGGGGAATTTACATGGAAACCCGACGCAATTGCTCAGCAGAGAGTGCAGGATATTTGTGAGCCGAGCCTTTTTCTGATTTTTGGGAGGTATAATGAACAGACAGGAGTAGAGGAATAGCTCTTATTTTTGTTTTTGCACGGTTCACTGTGCAGTATAAGTGATGAGGCGAATTTATTCTTCGAGTCGGTCTGATTACCAGATTTATATTGTCTGGTTTTTTAGATTTTGCTCCTATCACACAGTAAAAATACTTTTCTATAAAAAGTAGTTTTTTGTCACCATATTTTGAGAGCTGTAACTATTTTATTTTTTTGGCGAGCGGAGCTATATGAGGGCTTATTTTTTGCAGGACGAGTTGTAGATTTTTTTGTTACCTTTTTGGGGAACATAATTTTTTTTATCTCTTTTTATTCAGATTTTTCAGACACAGAATGAACAAAACCAGCAATTCAGTAAGGCCGGGGTCACACTGGCGAGGAATACGGCCGAGTGAGAGGCGCTAAAAGCACGCATTAGACACGGACAAATGATTCTCTACGGGGTCCCTTGCACCAGGCGTATATTTCTCATCCGTATTCTACGCTCCGTGCCAATCGCAGCATGCTGCGATTGTCAGCGTACTACGCCCGTAGTACGCCAATGCAAGTCTATGGGTGCGCAAAAAATACGCATTACACACGGACCACACATGTGACTTGCGAGAAATACGCACCCGGTGTCTTTTAGCATAGCCGGCAATTCAGTGCGCTATACAGTAAACTCACACTGACAGTTTTAATAAAGAAACCAAAGAATAGATATAAACACATAGAATACATATATATATATATATATATATATATATATATATATATATATATGCATTCTATGAGTCTATATCTATTCTTTGGTTTCTGTTAGAAACCCTGTCATAGGGCTCCATTATTTGTCCATTTTGCAAGCCTGTGAGAAAATCTCGCCATACGGATTACATACGGATGCTTACATGCGCAAAATACGCGACCACACATTGATTACGGATGACATACGGAGCACTGTTTAGGGGCCATTCATCCGTATTACGCATGTAAAATACTAACCGTATTTTGCGTCGGTTAGTGTGACCCCGGCCTTATTGTTTTAATTTTTTTTTTTTTGCACCATTCACCATGCAGTTAAAGTGATAAGACCAATTTGTTCGTCGGGTCGGTACGATTACAACGATACCAGTTTTATATTTTTTTTTATGCTTGCTCTTTTTGCAGCCTAAAAACAATATTTTACAAAAATGAATTTGTTTTTGCTTCATCATATTATGAAAGCTGTAGCTATTTTTTTTTTTTTTGCCGAATGAGCCATATTTGGGCTCTTTTTTTTTTTTTTTTTTTACATATGACTTTACGGATGCTTCGCTCACAGCAGCTCATTCATCAGTGGTTCTCAGCCTGTACGGCCACATCTTGGCACCGTCCTGGTTAAAACCAAGTAATCACCAGACATGGATTACAGCATGGGACAGGTGAGTAATATTGTTGTTTTTTATTTTTATTCTATTAAAGGAGACGAGGGATTCAATAGATTGGGGGTTAGGTGAGTATGACTGTATTTGTTGTTTTTAAATAAAAAAAAGGAAAAATGTGTTTTGTTTTTATTTCAAATAAAATACTTTATTCTGACTGTGTGTTTATTTACCATATACAGTTGTGCGCAAAAGTTTACATACCCCAGCAGTATTTTTTGGCCTTTTTTTCCAGAGACTATGAATGATAACACCAAAACTTTTTCTCCGCTCATGGTTAGTGGCTGGGTGATGCCATTTATAATCAAACTACTGTCTTTTCTCTTTTTAAATCATAATGACAACCCAAAACATCCAAATGACCCTGATCAAAAGTTTACAAACCCTGGTTATTTTGGCCTAATAACATGGACAGAAGTTGACACAAATGGCTTTGACTGGCTACTAAAGGTAACATCCTCACCTGTTTGCTTGTAAACAGTGTGTGTGCATAAAAGCTGAGTGAGTTTCTGGGATCCAGACAGACTCTGGCATCTTTCATCCAGCCACTGATGTTTATGGAATGTAAGTCATGGGGAAAGCAAAAGAATTGTCAACGGATCTACGGGAAAAGGTAGTTGAACTGTATAAACCAGGAAAGGGATGCAGAAATATATACAAGGAATTGATAATGCCAGTCAGCAGCGTTCAAACTGTGATTAACAAATGGAAAATCAGGGGCTCTGTAAAAACAAAACCACGGTCAGGTAGACCAACAAAAATTTCATCCACAGCAGCCAGAAAATTGTTCGGAATGCAAATAAAAACCCACAAATAACATCAGCTGAAATACTGGACTCTCTGAAAACTGTGTCAAGATGCACAATAAGGAGGTACTTGATGAAAAATGGCTGCATGGTCGATTCAAAAGTTATTACTGCTCAAATGCCACAAAGTATTTCACCTACAATATGCAAAGCAGCACAGAGACATGCCTCAAAATGTCTGGAACAGGGTAATTTGGACTGATGATACAAAAATTGAACTTTTTGGCAACCACCATAAATGTTACATTGGAGAGAGGTCAACAAGGCCTATGATCAAAGGAACACCATTCCTACTGTAAAGCACAGAGGTGGATTGCTGATGTTTTGGGATGTGTGAGCTACAAAGGCACAGGAAACTTGGTCAAAGTTGAAGGAAACATGAATGCAGCACATTATCAGCAAATACTGGAGGCAAATTTGCAATCATCTGCCCGGAAGCTGTGCATGGGACGTACTTGGACGTTCCAACATGACAACGATCCAAAACACAAGGCCAAATCAACCTGTCATTGGCTACAGCAGAACAAAATGAAGGTTCTGGATTGGCCATCTCCATTTCCTGACCTCAATATCATTGATCCACTCTGGGGAGATCTCAAGCGCGCAGTTCATGCTAGACAGCCCAGGAATTTACAGGAAATGGAGGCTTTTTGCCAAGAAGAGTGGGAAGCTTTACCATCTGAGAAAATAAAGAACCTCATCCACAACTACTACAAAAGACTTCAAGCTGTCATTGATGTTAGAGGGGGTAATACACTGTATTAAGAAATGGGGTATGTAAACTTTTGGTCAGGGTTATTTGGATGTTTTGGGTTGTCATGATTTAAAAAGAGAAAACACAGTAATTTGACAACAAATGGCTTCACTCAACCACTAACCATGAGTGGAGATAAAGTTTTGGTGTTATCATTCATATTCACTGAAAACAAGCCAAGAAAGCAAAAATTCTGCTGGGGAATGTAAACTTTTGAGCACAACTGTAACGCTAGGATTTGTAATAAATAGGTGTCTATAGATTACTCTCCATTACAAATCCTTGGGCTTGATGTCGCTAGACAATACAAAGGTGACACTAACATATATGAATCTCACTTGCCACTACTACAAGGCAAGTAGGAAGAGTTGGGCAAAGCACCAGAATTGGTGCATCTATAGATACTTGTACATCTTTTCTGGGTGGCTGCAGGCTGCTATTTTTAGATGGGAGGAGCCAATATCAATGGCCCCTTACCAGCCTGAGAATACCAGCTCCCAGCTGTCAACTTTAACTTGGCTGGTTGTCAAAAATGGAGGGAACCCCACACCATTTTTTATTTTTTTTTAATTTAAATAATTAAAAAAATAGCCTGGGAATCCCTCTATTCTTGACAACCAGTCTTGCTAATTCTGACAGCTGAGGGTTGCAGACCCCAGCTGTCAGTTTTGCCTGGCTGTTTATGAAAAACACAGGAGAACCCACGCCATTTTTTTTTAAATTATTCATTTAGAAAGCAGACACTGGTTGATGAATACTCCCATCAGCAGCATCTGCTCTTGCTGTTATTAGCAGCAGGAGTAGGCTGATGGGAGTAGTAGTCCCATCAGCTGACTCCAGTGACTGGAATTAAACTTTTTACCTAAGATCACAGCTGCGGGCTCCAGTTGTCAATTGACGGTTTGGGAACCGTGGCTGTCTGATCGGTGGTAATGATTTTACTGCCGATCAGAAGCAGTGTTAGCTTTGCTGTTATGCACATGACAGCGTGACAAGCACCCGGTGTTCGGGGGCCAAACCAGAACAGTAACACAGACTTCCTGGTGAAGTCCATGTTTGGGGTCCGTGCCCGAAGAGTAGGTGTCCGGTATAGACGCCGAACTTTACTGTTTGGGTTCACCCATCTTAACATCAGATCAGATTTTATCCAATTCTCAGAAGTCCCTATAAATCAACGTATTACTTAATGTTTGCAGCTGAGATTCTGCTTTGCTTTTACAGGAGCACTGGATATCTGCACGGAACATGAGCAGCATACACTCTATGCATCCTAGCTCGGCCCAGGGCGTGGAAGACATGATCAGACTGGGAGACCTTAATGAGGCTGGAATTGTTCACAATTTGCATATCCGATATAAACAGAATAACATTTATGTAAGATATGGACATTTTATTTCTTTGACAGTTAAAATTGTGATGAAAATCATTTTGCTTTCCCTGATAGCAATACTCCTTCAGAGGCTGCATGTCTAGAGTTCTGATTGCCTATATTTGTTACAGACATACACTGGAGCTATTTTAGTCGCTGTGAATCCTTATGAAGAGTTGCCACTTTACCACACGGAACAGATCAAGTCGTACAGAAATAGACGCATTGGAGAACTTCCTCCACATATTTTTGCCCTGGCGGATGCCTGTTACTTCAACATGCAAAGAAACAAAACTGACCAGTGCTGTGTTATTAGGTATTGTCAATTATACTACAAAATATAATCCAAGACTAGAGTTGGTGCAAATTCATTTACAGAAGCCACAACAGTAATCTGTTTCTGGCCACAACAGTAATCTGTGGCTGCGGAGAACAGCCTCCTACTTCCTTGCATCCGTGGCTACTCTGTTGATTAGTTGGAGTGGTGCAACATCACGTCTGCATCATGCCGCAGCAATTACGTCGCACCAGGCCGGATCATCAAAAAAGATCTGCGGATGCTGAGATATAGGAGGCTGTTCTCAGGACTCCCATCCAGCGACCACAGATTACCGACACGTCGTTGAACCGGGTTCTGTGAATTAATTTGCACCAACTCTATGCAATATGTGCATCATATATAATTCTGATACTTACTGTACATATACTGTATATATATACTTTTACTAGTAAATATCAAACAGATAATATTTTATGCTCTTTTACAGTAACCATTAACAGATATGGACATCTTTGTGGACCTTTTTTTTCTATATTAAAAATGTTGTATTTTTAATTAAAAATTATTTTTGGAATAGAGTTTCATTAAAAATTGAAAACCTTTTGCCTTCTATATCCCATGTCTCACATTAGATCAGGGTTCCCCATCTCCAGTCCTCAAGGCCCACCAACAGATCATGTTTTCAGGATTTCCTTAGTATTGCCCAGGTGATAATTGCATCACCTGTACAATACAAGGGAAATCCTGAAAACATGATCTGTTGGTGGGCCTTGAGGACTGCAGTTGGGGAACCCTGCATTAGATAGCTGGCTGCAAAGTGAGTTAACACTGAATAAGTCATTGATTGGGTTGGGATTGGGTTTATCAACCTTATCACTCTTGCTTTGGCATTTCTGCTAGACTAATTATGATTGCATAAAAATCCATATGGTGTCAATACACAGAGATTTTTAGTTGCAGCTGGTTCTTCTCTCCCCATTGAGAATACATGCATGCTTTGCTGAAATGAGCATACATGTGTGTATGTGGTGAAGGTCGGTAGAGAGAGTGGTTGGCCGACAGATATCTAAAGCGTACGCATGGTTTCTTTTAATCATTCCAATAATTTAATTCCAGTGGAGAGTCTGGAGCTGGGAAGACAGAGAGTACTAAACTAATGCTGCAGTTCCTTGCATCTTCAAGTGGCCAACATTCCTGGATAGAGCAGCAAATTCTGGAGGCCAACCCTATCATGGAAGGTAAGCTGAGTATACAGTAGGTGTCCCTCACATTGAGGATGCAATCATTTTATTTTTCTTTCAAGTTTGTTTAAAACATTATTGTAATTTGTTGTTTTAGTAATAGTCATGATCATCTTCATGGACAAAATGATCAAAAGAACATCTAAACAAGTCATGGCTAAAAAAAATTATTTACTCTTGGATAATCCCTTTAATTAATTGCAACGTGTTTGCAAAAACAATCAACTATGCTCTAAAGATGAGTAGAATTTTTTATTCTATAGTTTACTACTTGTTGCTTAGGTTACTGGCCACCTCTGCTGGTTCCTAGGCAATAAGTGCAGCACTTGCAACCTCCTTGCTATAGTGCTTGCAAGTGCTGAACAGAAGCTAAATTGCTGCATCCTGCAAAGCTTGCAACACGGGAATGTGTAAAATTTTGGTCAGCAGTCTAAAATCTCTCCTGTCTAGAACCCATTCTTTGGGCCATCAAGGACAGGTTCTCTGTAAGGCCTCCGTCAATTGTCCTTTCCTTTTTTTACATACAAGAATAAAAAAGAACTTTTTCATTTCTGTGCTAGCTCCAATTTTTATCCATTTCATACCACATTTCAGTGTTTTCACATGTAAAAAATAGAAAAACAATTCCAACGTCTGCTACAGATTAGACAGTAAAAAACAGACAGTACTTGGATGGCGCCTGAGTACAGTCCATTTTTTTTCTTTACCAACAATTAACACAAAAAGGACATTTTGATTCACAAGTTGGATCAAAAATGGACATGACTCAGTTTTTATTATTGCGGCCAAGCAGTCGGGAAAAAGAAAAAGATTATGGTGGGTAGCTTTCTTTCAGTGAAGAATACATTTATAACATAAATGTGAAAAACAGACGTGAAGTGCGTAAGGCTGGTTTCACACTAGCATTTTTTTGCGCTGCATTTTTACGCATACATGTGCATGCATCCTTTTCCCCTATCTTTAACATGGGTGCGCATGGTCTAGCGTTTGCACGCGTTCGTACGCGTTTTACGTGCGCATGCGTCTTTTTGTAGTGTGCGCCCAAGCGCCGGACGCTACCTGTTGCATTTTTGGTCCGTCCGACGTGTCTCAAAAAAACGCATGCGCACAGAATGCGCAAAAAAAACACATTACAATCTATGGGAACGCAGATGTGCACATGGACATGCGCACGTCTGCGTTTAAAAACGCATGCGTTTTAAGAGTAAAAATGGCTAAAAAATGGTTAAAACACATGCGCAAAAAAGCAGCAAACGCATACAAAACACATTTTTTGTATGCGTTTGCACTGCGCAAAAACGCAGCGCAAAAAAACGCTAGTGTGAAACTAGCCTAAGAGAGTCTTCCACTCTGGTACACCAAGCCAATACAGGCAATCACTAATCTGACAGATAGGGATGTAGTGTTATATAGGTAATGTATGGCCAAACAAATCATCCAATAAAATGACAGCAGATGATCATTGGGGGTCAGAGAAGTTGGACCCATGGTGATCAGCCAGTGATTAGGAATGCAATGTTTCTGGTATAAATTAATAAATAATGTAAGTTTTACACAAAATTATTGTAATATATAATGCATTGCATTGCCCTTATATTATAAAGGTGCCTTAAATCTCTATAGTAAAAAGTATAAATAAAATGGGTTTTTTTTCACTACATTATTGACTTCGGCTTTGGGTAATTTTTATATACATTTTATTGTATATTCAACCATGAATTTCACAAATTTAGTGGCAATGAGTAAAATCTGCAGTAAATCCACAAGCACATGGCAACAGATTTATGTCCAATGTATGAATCAGGTAAAGTCTTAGGCCACATTCACACTTGGCACCTTTATTACAAAATATTAGCTCTACCCAATTAATTAGAGATTGTTTCTATGACTTTTTTTTATACTTTTTCAAACTGTAGTGAGATTGAATAATTAAATTTGCGGTTTTTTTTCTGCCACATACCGGTACATTTTTCAGTTAAATTTAGCTTTTTATTTATTTTTTGGTTTAAATATTTTTATTGGGTTTTAACAACATTGATAGGAAAACAGAACATTCCAATTACGTTCAATAATAACAATAAAAATGTTGACGGTTGTTAATAATAAGTTATTGTTAAACAATAGAATGTAAGTATAACCAGCTTGATAAGGTATTAACCCCTTTACCACCTTAGACGTAAGGTTGCTTCCCCTTGTTTAACATGCTCGCAACGGAAGTGTGCCACTAATCCCGTCCATCGGCACCCGTGTCACATGCCCTTGGGTCGCTGATGAGTTGGCATGATAACCCGGGGTCTGCAGGAGACCCTTGTGATTGTCATTGCTGGATAGCTATGAGCGCCGCCCAGTGGTTGGCTCTCATAGCAAGTGAGCATTTCTGCTACACAGAGCAGGACTGAAGCCCTGCTATGTGTAGCACAGGTAATCAGATGATAGCATGGAGACAATTGAAGTAAGTGTAAAGTAAACAAAAAATGTTTTAAAAAATATATATATAAAAAATATATAAAAGTTCAAACCACCCCCCATTCTCCCCATTCAAAATAAAACAATTACAAAAAATACTCATATTTGGTATCGCCGAGTTCAGGATCTCCCCATCTATCGATATGTAAAAAGAATTAATCTGATCCGTAAACGGCGTAAGGAGGAAAAAAACCGAAACCATAGAATTACATTTTTGGGTCGCCGCAACAATGCAATAATTTATCAATAAAAACGTCAGCTCGGCATGCAAAAAATGAGCCCTCACGCAACCCAAGATCACGAAAAATGGAGACGCTATGGGTCTTGGAAAATGTCAACTTATTTTCTCCTTCTTCTCATTGGGGGACACAGATACTGTGGGTGTATGCTACCGCCATCTGGAGGCTGACACTAGGCAAATAACACAAAGGTTAGCTCCTCCTCTGCCGTATACACCCTCGCCCTGATTGCGGGCGGAAACCAGTTTTTTGCTTAGTGTCTATGGAGGCACACTTCTGGTCTTTTTCCTCCAGACTTTTTTTCCATGAAGATTAGACAGGGGCAACGGATCCTATTGAAAGGGTCCGATTTCCCCAAACCATCAACGGGCGAGCATGTGTCGAGTATCGTCTCCACGTATCCTTTCCCGCACCGTGGGACAAATCTGGGCAGTTTCCCCAGAATTTTTTATTTTAGTTTGTTTTTTTTCCTTTATTTTTTCTATGAAGATGAGACAGGGGCAACGGATCCTATCGAAAGGGTCCGATTTCCCCAAACCATCAACGGGCGAGCACGTGCGAGTGGCCCTCCACGTATCCTCTCCCGCGATGTGGGACATGATGCCGAACTTAGCCCTGTCCACCCCTAGGTATGGAAACCATGGGCTTGTACAGAGGCACAAGAGTAGTCCGTGCGGCCCCCACTGCTTCACCATCGCTAGACAGAGGTGCTGCAAGGCGGCGGACGGTCCCTCTCCTCGGCCCTGGAAGCTGGATGGAGTCAGGGTACCTGCACAGTCCTGGATCCCCCCCACCACCCCACGCCTCCCCGGTGGATTTTCATACCTGTTGGCGTTCCGGATGAAGATACAGATGCGAATGGAGCAGCGGTGTGCTGGCAGGCCTAGAATCACAGAGAGTAGGACTGGCAAATCCCTCCCCCATCCCGTTCCTCCTGTAGGTGATGCTGGTGAGGATTACAGACAGGCGGAGGTGCAGTGGGCCGTGCGCCGCCGCAGCGCCACCGTTGTGGCCCCACAGGCCGCTGCCGCCCCCGCGTGCGGATGCTAAAAATTTAGCCCGCGGCTTCGGCCGGAGCTAGGCCGGGGCGGAGGTCCCGCCCCCGTCCATGCAGCGTCACTTCCGGCGGCCCGCCCCCGGGAGCCTGGGCGGGCGCCGGATAAATTGAGGCCCCGGCTTCAAATCAGGGTAGGCCGTGACCGGTAAAGTGGTCGGCTTGCCCCACAGAGAAGCGCAAGAGCGCAGGAGCGGTGGCACGTGAGGGGGATACAGGAGCGGGTAAGTGCAGCCACATCTGCGGGAGCACACTAGAGACTCAAGGGGTGCCCCCTCTCTATATATTAAAAAAAAAAAAAGAAAGAAAAACAGTGAGACAAATCGCCTGGCAGATGCAATATGGCCGGGAAAGGGAAGTCGCACACTTTCCTCTAAGCTGCATGCATCTCCTGTAGGGCTGCGTTCCCGCGAGCGCAGAGCAACAAGTTGTGCGAGGCCTGCGACTCCGAACGTGCCCAGGAGCCACCCCCCAGCAGCGGAGTCCAGGGAGCAAAATCCCCCGGAATGGGCTCTATCATTATCCCAATCTATGACATCGCTTACAAGGGCGATCGAGTCTCTTCACGCCCCGAACGGAGGCAAGGATAGAGGCTCACTTATCGGGGAGGGGTCCTCCACCTCACAAGAACCTTCGGCCTGCAGGGGCCGCTCTCATGCCAGGCAAGTGCGAAGGAAACGGGCCCACACGTCTATCCGGTGCCTCGGCATCCGGGAGTTCAGCATCTCGCTCTCCCTCTCCAATGGCCGGGAGCGGGCACAGTTTGGATTGTGACTCAGACGGACCGCTGGGCCTAGATACTCCGGGGTGTCGAGAGGCAGTGGACAGCCTCATTGAAGCTGTCAATCAAACCCTGGGGGTGGAGGATGAGGTTGCTTTGGCGTCGAGCCATAAAGTGGCCTTTAAGCAGGCCAGGCGACCTCACAGAGTGTTTGGTACTCACCCAGAATTTGAGGACATAGTGCAGCGTCACAGAGAACGCCCAGATAGGCGCTTTTCGGGCCAAAAGACAATAGAGGCAAGATATCCAGTTGCCCCTGATCTCTGTAAAAAATGGACAGAATCACCAGTGGTGGATCCACCAGTGTCGCGCCTGGCCTCGCATTCTCTATTGTCAGTACCGAGTGGCTCATCCATTAAGGACCCCACTGATAGGCTCATAGAGAGCTTGGCTCGATCAGTTTTTGAGGCATCAGGATCAGCGCTCGCCCCCTCGTTTGCGGCGACGTGGGTGACCAAGGCCATGATGTCATGGTCAGAATGTTGAATAGGGCCTTGCAGGATAGAGACCTGCCGACGGAGGTGTCAGAGGTCGCAACTCAGATTGCTATGGCTGGAGACTACTTGATCAATGCTTCCTTGGATGCGGCCAATTGTGCGGCATCTGCAGCCGCTAATGCGTTAGCCATTAGGAGAGCCCTTTGGTTAAGATCTTGGCGAGCCGATCCTATCTCTAAGAAGTCTTTGACTTCCTTGCCCTATCAGGGAGGCCGCCTGTTCGGGGAGAAGTTGGATCAGCTCATCTCCGACGCAACAGGGGGAAAAAAGCAGCTTCCTGCCACAGCAGAAAGTTAAACATCCTTTTCGCCAGGCCTCGGCACGGTTTCGGGCCTTTCGCAACACTGGATGGTCGATGGCCGTCAGTTCGGCCGGCCCAAGTCACTCCAACCAAGATAGGGAGCGACAGGTCCCATATAGACCCAATCCATTGGGGAGGATGCGCGTGCGCCAGCCCAGGTCGAGAGGAACCAGGCCTCAGAAATCCTCAGCCAAATGACTCGGAGCACGTTGTAAGCGACATCAGCAGGGTAGGCGGCCGCCTGCTTTTCTTTCGCCATGTCTGGGTCGACATAGCACATGACTCATGGGTGGCGGAACTGGTGTCTTCGGGGTACAAGATAGAGTTTATCAGGTACCCCCCAAGATGGTTTTTTTCTGTCCCGACTTCCCAAGGTGAAGTCCCGGGCAAAGGCGTTGCTGGGGGCCATCGATTCACTCCAGTACAACGGGGTTATAGTCCCCGTACCAGAGCATGAGAGGGCTCAGGGTTTTTATCCCAACCTTTTCGCAGTCCCCAAAAAGGACGGGACGGTCAGGCCGGTTTTGGACCTGAAGCTCCTGAACAGATTCATCAGGGTCAAACATTTCAGGATGGAGTCTCTCCGTTCAGTTATCTCGGCCATGGTGCAGGGAGAGTACTTAGCCTCGGTCGACATCCAGGATGCCTACCTACATGTCCCCATTTTTCCACTGCATCAATGGTTCCTTCGATTCGTCATCAATGGCCAACACTTCCAGTTTGCAGCGCTGCCCTTCGGGCTAGCCACCGCCCCCAGAGTGTTCACGAAGGTAATGGCAGTCGTGATGGCCGTCTTACACTCTCGGGGCATAGTCATCTTGCCCTACTTAGACAACCTCTTGGTGAAGGGCCCCTCATTTCGGGCATGTGAGGAGAATGTCGGCATTACGCTGGATACACTCTCCCGCTTAGGGTGGGTAGTCAACAGGAAATAGTCATCCCTCATCCCAGCCCAGAGGATTTCCTTTCTAGGGATGATTTTCGACACCTCCCGAGGGTCGGTAATTCTCCCTCAAGACAAAGCCCTAGCGCTCCAGCAAGGAGTCCATAAGCTTCAGCAGCCAGTCCTTCACACCATTCGCTTTGGGATGAGGATACTCGGGAAGATGGTGACAGCAATAGAAGCAATTCCATTTGCCCAGGTTCATCTTCGCCCACTACAGCACGCCCTCTTGGCAGCTTGGGACAGGAACCTGTTTTCGCTCGATCAACAGTGCCGGCTGTCCTTTCAGGTCAGGCAGTCACTGGGGTGGTGGACGGTCAGATCCTCCCTTCTTCAGGGGAAACCTTTTCCCCCAGAGCATTGGCTAGTGGTCACGACCGATGCCAGCCTCCAGGGCTGGGGAGCAGTTTTTCGCCACCACACGGCTCAGGGCCAATGGTCACAACAGGAGGCACGCCTCCCGATCAACTTGTTGGAAATACGAGCGGTCCGGTGGGCGCTGCAACACTTTCAGCACTTCCTAGCAGGACGGCCCATTCGGATTCAGTCAGACAATGCCACAGCGGTGGCTTATGTAAATCATCAAGGGGGAACGCGCAGCAGGGCAGCCATGCGTGAGATAGGATACGTGCTTCAGTGGGTCGAGAAGAACCAGTCGGTATTATCGGCAGTCCACATCCCAGGCATAGAAAATTGGGCAGCAGATTTCCTCAGCTGGCAGGAGGTCGTGGCGGGGGAAAGGGCTCTGCACCCCGAGGTCTTCCAGCAGATTTGCCAATGATGGGGAACTCCGGACGTGGATCTGATGGCATCCAGAAGGAATGCCAAGGTGCCCATGTACGTCGCTCGGTCACGGGACCCACGAGCGTTCGAGGTGGATGCGTTGGTTCTACCATGGAACCAGTTTCGTCTTACATACTTGTTTCCCCCGTTGCCACTACTTCCGAGGGTCGTCAGGAAGATCAAAACGGAAGGGGTTCCAGCGATTCTGCTGGCACCAGACTGGCCCAGCGGGCGTGGTATGCAGATCTTGTGCAGCTGCTCACCGACGTCCCATGGCGACTGCCAGAACGCCCAGATCTACTGTCCCAGGGACCGATCTTCCACCCGAACTTAGGGACCCTGTGTTTGACGGCATGGCCGTTGAATCTTGGATTATAACACAGGTGGGGTTCGAGCGTGAAGTGGTCGCTACAATGATTAGCGCAAGGAAATCTACCTCGGCGAGAATCTACCATCACACCTGGAAGATTTTCTTCGATTGGTGCCGAGAGCGGGAGGTTTCGCCCCTGACATTCTCTATTCCCAACATCTTGGCTTTTCTCCAATCAGGCCTAGACGCGGGACTAGCCCCGAGCTCCCTTAGGAGACAGATTTCGGCGTTGTCCGTCCTTTTCCAGCGGAAGATTGCTACTAATATGCAGGTGAAGACTTTCATCCAGGGAGTCGTTCATTTAGTACCTCCCTATAAGGCGCCAATGGGCACCTGGGACCTTAACCTGGTCCTGAGTGTCCTGCAAGAAGCTCCTTTTTAGCCGCTACAGGATATTTCTTTATCATTCCTCTCTTGGAAGGTGGTGTTTTTGGTAGCCACTACCTCCATGAGGCAAGTGTCGGAGTTGGCAGCGCTGTCTTGCCGAGCACCTTTTCTAGCCTTCCACAAGAATAAGGTGGTGCTTAGACCAGCTCCCCCCTTTCTTCCAAAGGTGGTGTCCTCCTTCCACATCAATGAGGATATTGTCTTGCCCTCGTTCTGTCCGGCACCGGTGCATCGCGTGGAAAAAGCTCTTCACACGTTAGACCTGGTGAGAGCACTCAGGAGGTACGTGTCGCGGACAGCACCCTTCCGACAGACGGATACGCTGTTTGTGCTCCCCGAGGGGCGCAGGAAGGGACTTGCGGCCTCCAAAGCAACCATAGCCAGATGGATCCGTTTAATTTTTCAGGAGGCCTATCGCATCAGAGGGGCGCCGGTTCCATCAGGGATCAGGGCGCACTCTACTCGGGCAATGGGCGCCTCTTGGGCGCTTCGGCATCAGGCCTCGGTGGAACAGGCATGCAAAGCAGCGTCCTGGTCCAGCCTGCACACATTTGCCAAACATTACAAGATCCATACTCAGGCCTCGGTGGATGCGAGCCTGGGTAGAAGGATTCTCCAAGCAGCGGTAGCGCACCTTTAAACAAGAGGTGCATGTAGCTTGGATCGGTGAGTCAATCTCCCACCCAGGGACTGCTTTAGGACGTCCCACAGTATCTGTGTCCCCCAATGAGATGAAGGAGAAACATGGATTTTTGTGAGTACTCACCGTAAAATCCTTTTCTCCGAGACGCTCATTGGGGGACATAGCACCCACCCCGCAGCCAAGTTGGCTCTTGTTTATTTAATTAATATGTATTTCTTTTGTGAATGTCAGGGTGGTCTTCTTTGCCAGACATATTGTTTTCTGCATTAAGGCTGATTGTTATTGTTCTCTGTCATGTACTCATTTTCTGCTCCACCAGTTGAGAGTTCCCCTTCCGTTCTCCCTCTGGTGGTGACAGGAGGTAGTGCTGTTGGTTTAAGTGGTAGTGATCTGCCACCTGTTGAGGAAGATAACGATTGGATCTCTGGAGTATCAGACTGGATATAAGACAGCCGACGCCCTATCCGGGTGCTGGTGATTCAGTCTGCTTCTCAGGTCCTGGACTTCAGCTCTCTTCACGTCTTCTCAAGTTAAGTTTGTTTTTTGCTATTGTTCACACTTGCGCTTGTTGGTCAATTCAGTTTTTTTGTGTAATCAGCCTGCCCCTGCTGGGGCTATGCTGAAATTCCACTCCTATTAATCAGTATTTGCCAATCTGCTTTTTGTCCGTTATTAGATTGGCCTCTTTTTGCTCTGTCTCAGAATATTTCAGAGTGCTGATATAGGTTTAGAAGTCTAGTGACTTCAGGGTTAACTTTGCTATCAGAAGTATTGGACAATATTTTTGTAGTTTTTTTTGGCAGATTGCAGACAGTGTCTTTCCTTTTCTGTCCTTTTTAGTTAGCCGGGCCCCATCGTTTGCTCAGCCTATTTTCCTGCCTTTGTTTGTATTTTCATCTTGTTTCACCGTCAGTACATGTGGGGGGCTGTCTTTCCTCTGGGGTCTGCTCTGGGGCAGTTAGTTTTCCTCTTTTCCTGCTTTAGGCTTATGTAGTTCTCCGGTTGTGACGAGGCGTCTAGGACCAATGTAGGAATGCTCCACGACTGCTGCTAGTTGTTGCGGTTAAGATCAGGGATCTGCAATCTGCATAGTTACCAACTTCTCTGGTTTTCTGAGACTTAGCTTTTTGTCTTTTTTTCCTCCTCGGTTTCCCATTCATAACAGTTCTCCTACTGCTTTTACACTAAACTGGTTTCCGCCCGCAATCAGGGCGAGGATGTATGCGGCGGGGGAGGAGCTTACCTTTGTGTTGTTTGCCTAGTGTCAGCCTCCAGATGGCGGTAGCATACACCCACAGTATCTGTGTCCCCCAATGAGCGTCTCGGAGAAAAGGATTTTACGGTGAGTACTCACAAAAATCCATGTTTTTTTGTTAGAAATTTTGGATTTTTTTTTCACCACTTAGATAAAAAATAACCTATACATGTTAGGTGTTTACAAATTCGTAATGACCTGGAGAATCATAAAGGCAAAAACAATTGTGGACTTGGACTTTTTTTTGCAACTTCACAGCACTTTGAATTTTTTTTCCAATTTTCCAGTACACTGTATAACAAAACCAATGGTGCCATTCAAAAGTACAACTCTTCCTGCAAAAATCAATTCCTCACACGGCCATACTGACAGGAAAAATATAAACGTTATGGCTCTGGGAAGAAGGGGAGCAAAAAACAGAAACTCAAAAACGGAAAAACCCAAGATGGTGAAGGAGCTGTAAGCACTTACAGCATCCAAATAATTGTGTGTGCTAGGGGAAAGCGAAAAAATGGCGTGGAAAAGAAGCTGGGAAGGGAAACAAACAAACACAAAAAAACACAACTTATTAAAACCAGCACTTCAGAGGAGAACACATCTTCTTGACATTGTATTTTAAGTATTATTTTCTAACAACCAAATTGCCAGGTCATTCTTCTCACTGAATAATATCCAACACGTCCATGGGCCATGAAAAACTTCCAGGCGATTGTTATCGTGCAATCATGTTTTCCATATTCATAATAGATTTCACTTTTTTATAATTCCTTTGATTAACTTGTGTTAATTGATTTCAGCCTTTGGCAATGCTAAGACGATCCGAAATGACAATTCTAGCCGTTTTGGAAAGTACATAGAAATCCATTTCTCCAAAGAGAATGTCATTGAGGGATCACGTATTGAGCAGTTCCTATTGGAGAAGTCTCGAGTATGCAGGCAGGTGAGTCAGCCTAAAAAACTTTGTTAACAGATATCAAGTGATTTTATATAACTGAACGCTTAAATTCTAAGGCAGATAAACATACTTTTGTGATAAAAACATAGCATGACTATGAATGTACTCAATGATTTAAAACATCTAAAATATACAAATTCAAAGCAAACCTAGAATATTTCTCTGAAATAATGTCATTATGAGCTACATTATTTTCTGTACATGCACTTGCAGAATTGCATTTTATTTTGGTAGCACTGATGAGTTTATAACATACATTTTCGATACCTCTAAGCATTATCTATGTCTCTATACTAGTAATCTGTATTTACAGTTGTTTTTTTTTAAGAATTTCAATTGAGATGTACTCTAAAAATAATTTTGTGTCAATTCTATTATGCCAAAAAGCACAAAATTATTCTCGGAGTTCTATCTTTATTGGCTAATCAAAAAACAGTTTGAAAAAATAATTTTTGCTGGTTAGCCAGTAAAGTTTATCGCCCCTAGAAAACATTTGTCGTCTTTTAAGATAAAGATATTAAGATGGAAATTCTGGAAAAAAATTAAAGTAAAACTTGAAAAAAATATTTAATTGTAATCAAATTCTCTGTTGTTGTGCCACAGGCCACAGGGGAGAGAAATTATCACATATTTTACTGCATGCTTCTTGGAATGGGTTCAGAAGAAAAGAACCAACTAAAACTGGGAAAATCAACAGATTACAAGTACCTCACCATGGTAATATACTTAATATATTTTAGATGTCTTAAAATTCTTTAAATCAGCGTGCTATCTTCTTATTATTGAGCACTAAACCATGCAGTTAAATTGTCTATATGTCAAACTGTGACAGTCTTCAGTAAGGAAGAGGGGCATCAAATTGTCCCCAGAGCTGGGACCTGAACTATCCCTGTCGTGGGGGCACTCTTGAAGGTAAAGAGGCCTGAGTCTCCGACCTTACTATGCTCCTATAAAAACCCTAATCTGTTCCCTTCCACATCCCCTGAGGCATGGGACAGAAATGAAAGGAAAACCAGACACAAAAACAAAACACGGATAGCAGAAAACATCTATCATACAGTAGCATTAACCAATAATAGGGAGGAGGACAGGGACAGTGAGGAATAAACTAAATGGGAAAAGTGATCAGAAGATGAACACACGTACCACAGCAAACTACAGAGCTCTATCACTCCAACCCCAAACTTCAACTACTTAGCTTTAGCACTCAGCACAGGAAGACGAATCTTTCACCGGCAGGGACTAAATGCCCAGAGCCTGTATATATAGAGGGAGTAAAGGGTAAGCAGTTGCAGCTAAGAACAACCAGGCTGTATGGTCTCAGCCAGCATGGAAAGAGTCCTTAACCCTCTCAGTACTGAAAGAAAGGGAAATACATTTAAATTAGGCCATGAATCACAGCATCTCTAAAGAGGACTGCGATTCAGTACCCGATGTGACCGTCTATCTCCAAGTCTTCCAGGGGGATGTGACACCCTCATGACACTATACCTAAGCAAACTTAAGTGGCTAGATGGGTAATATTTTTTAAAGTAACAGAATGATCAGCCATTTTGCCCAAGGCTGATTTAGTTAGTTGAAAAATTTGTTTCCCAGGAGAAGAGAATATATTTTGGTTGCTGATCAACATTAATGACAGAATACTTAAAGAGTAACTAAACTTTTATTTGTTTTTTAATAATTTCGTCTAGCTTGGAAAGTTATTACACTTTGCAATTCACTTTATTATGGGATTTATCTTCATTCCTGTAAAAGAAAATAGTGTTTTCCACACCTTCACTTTATATAAGTTTATTTGCCTGCCTTCAGCTGCATTAATATCTGAACATACTCATTTGGAGTACTGATGCTGGCGGTGAAAGGTCAGCCCAGAAAGTACGGTTCTTAACTCTAGCGAGAAGTGGCTCCAGGAGATTGTTCTTAGAGGAGGAGGCATGTGCTGACCTACCACTTCCATCATCTGTCCTCCTAATGAGTATGATCTGGTATAAATGCAGAAGGCAAAAATATTGGCAAAAACCATTGTCTTGGAAGTCACTTACATGCAATGTTTTTTTTTACAGAAATGAAGACATGTTCCCTAATTTGCAAAGTTTAGTTTTCCACAATGGCCAAAATTATTAAATGCAAAAATTAAAGTTTAATTACTCTTTAGTCTCCTAAACATAGAATAGTAAATTGATATAATTTAGAATAATTCCTAGAGATACTATTTTATTAGCCATATCAATTATATGTTTTTCATACTTGCAATTTTTCAATCAAACTCTATAAGTAATAGTTTTTTTTATACGGCATTTACTTGCTTTGTGTATGGCAAATCAACAAAATTGCTACTAGATTGACAATATGTAAGTTTGAAAGGAATGAACCCACAATATGGCTTCTAAAGACATAGAGTAACATGTTCTGTTATTTTCCTTTTTTTTAGGGTAATTGCACAGAGTGCGAGGGACGTAATGATGCCAGAGAGTACACACTAGTCCGTTCTGCCATGAAGATTCTTCTTTTTTCTGATCAAGATGTAATGAACATTAATAGACTGCTGGCTGCTATGCTGCATCTGGGCAATCTTGACTTCCAAAGTATGCACTTTTTTTTAAACGAAATGTCTGATATCAGATTATTAACAGTTTACAATACTTGTATATTGATATGTCTTGATATTTACAGTATATTCACAGTGTAGTCACTTCATTCATTCTTGAAGCAGTGTATAGCATGTTTCTTTCTTTCTATATCAAATTTATAAATGGTATATATCATAATATATAATATGAATTTTATTTGTAGGTGCAATGTTTGGAAATATTGATGGCTGTGATGTACCGGAGTCCATACATCTGTCCACTGTAGCTAAAATGCTTGAGGTAACTATGGAAGCAAACGTAATATATGCTTTATACACCCTTTTGAACAACTTCATATTCTCATATTTTCTATGTCATGTAGGCCAATGTATGCAAAGTTGGACTTTCCATTAGCCATCAGAGACTTGTGCCTATTGGAAACCCTAGGGAGGGCAACTGAGAGCGTGAAATGGGAGTTGTTTGGTAGTTTCTTGCCTTTACATATATGTTTGTGCTGCAGATCTTTAGAAAACGACTATACAGTGAAAACAATATTTGTATCCAAAGCCTGAAAATCTGGATTCTTTTGTCAAAACAATGTGACGTTTATTTCTACATATTGCATAGTACTGAAAACGACACCTTAAACACAAAGTCCCTAGCCTTGTCCAGGTGCTAACTAACCAAAATAGACCCTGGCTACCCACTGACCGCTGACCTAGTCTCAGTCCGGTCAAGCAAAACAGCTACTGTTCATAGCAACAACTGAGACTTGCAGTTTGGTGCACACGGCCTGTGCAGTATCTTCTCAGGGAGAAACTCTGTTTTGTCTCTCTCTTCAGCTCCAATACAATCAAGTCTGTTCAGGTTCCCCCAGCAGACTGACTAAGGTGATAAGGTGAACACCTAGCCTGGTTATATAGAGAGCCAGCTAGGTGCACCTAATCCAAGCATGTAGAGCTAGGATTTAACCCTTGCCTACCTGGCTTTGCCGCAGTATATACAGTACAGACCAAAAGTTTGAACACACCTTCTCATTAAAAGAGTTTTCTTTATTTTCATGACTATGAAATTGAAGGCATCAAAAGAGAAGCTCATCAAGAGAATGCCAAGAGTGTGCAAAGCAGTAATCAAAGCAAAAGGTGGAGACTTTGAAGAACCTTGAATATAAGACACATTTTCAGTTGTTTCACACTTTTTTGTTAATTATATAATTCCACATGTGTTAATTCGTAGTTTTGATGCCTTCAGAGTGAATCTACAATTTTCATAGTCATGAAAATAAAGAAAACTCTTTGAATGAGAAGGTGTGTCCAAACTTTTGGTCTGTACTGTTTATATTATAAGTAAATGTGTTTGTTTGTTTTTTTAACTAGGTGAACCTAATGGAATTGAAAAGTTGCCTTACCAGACACACCATAATAGTTCGGGGAGACAGTGTTTCTAAACCTCTGAGTTGCTCACAGGCTTCTGATGGCAGAGATGCTTTCACTAAGGTAAGTCAGATGTATAGCAAATACATGGTATGTAGTTTCTGTAGATGGAGATGAATCTAGTGACAGGTTTGTGCTACAGATCTTTAGAAAATGACTATAGTGTTGAATTTTGAGTCTTCTGACACATATTTATAGAGAATCAGAAGGACCTGTTTCCTCACCATTCTTTACCATTTGAAGATTTCTGCTTGGTGTCACTGAATGAAAATAATATTTCCACCCAAAGCCTGAAAGTCTGTTCTGAGAAAGTGCAAATTATAAAGGTGCATTGCTCAATATGGTGTATCAGAGCTCTATTTAGCCTCTTTAAATTAGCATACTAATAAAATAGCATAATGGGCAAAGGTACAAGCATTTTAATGAATGGATGCTATATGAGGGGCAAATATATTGTATATAATATATATGTATTAGTTATATATGTGTATATATACAGCACCTGCACATGTCACCAATTTTCTAAATAAATATATTTCTAAAGGTGCTATTGACATGAAATTCTCACCGGATGTCGGTAACAACCCATCCAATCCAAACAGGCAAAGAAATCAACCCATAGATGTCCATAATTTAAATTATGTGTAATAATGAGAAATGACACAGGGAAAAAGTATTAAACACACTTACTGAAATTTCTTGAATACTTCGCACAAAAGCCTTTATTAGTGATGACAGCTTCAAAACATCTCCTGTTTGGAGAAACTAGTCGCATGCACTGTGCAGATGTGATATTATACCATTCTTCCACACAAACGCTCTTCAAAGCCTGAAGGTCCCGTGGACTCCTTCTATGAACTCTGAGCTTTTTCTAATATGCTTACTTAGAAAATTGTTGATTTATTACTTATTTCACCTGCTGTAAATTACAGTATATATACACATACACATTACACAAATGCATAACTTCTGCCCATATACATATACTATACACAAATAAACCCCTTTGTATTATTCTGGAAGCGTCACTCCTGTTGTAAGAACAGCGAAACAACTCCTTGCCAGTTGATTCTTGGAGACTTGGAGATCTAATGGCAGCAGTTCATCAACCCACAGTTAGGCTATGTGCACATGTATGCAGAAAATTTCTGCATGAAAACAGGACTCCTTCCCAGAAAACGCACGTTTTTTCCGCGCGTCTTCTGCACGTTTTTTGCACAAAAACGCGTGTTTTTTATGCGTTTTTTTTCCACTCGTCCCCAGACACATAGAAAATAGCAAGAAATGCAGAATTTTCCACGAAATTAATGAGCATGCTGCATTTTTTTCCGCAAAAAAAAGCATCAATATGCACAGAAAGTGCAGAATTCATTAAAATGAATGGGAAGCTTCTTGTAAGCGTTTTTTAAGCGTTTTATTTGGTAAAAACGTGAAAAAAACGCAACGTGTGAACACAGCCTAAAAGAGCTGCATGCTGATGATGATTATCAATTTAGCATGCTGACCAGTTGCTAGCACAGATACCTACCAATATATACCGTAGCCCAGAGATCTTACTCTTGTTCAGGCACTTTGTTCCATACTCTCAGGTTGCTGCACACTTTTAAAAGGGAATCTGTCACTAATTTTTTGTTATGTAATGTAAGAGCAGCATGATGAAGGTGCAGAGACGCTGTTTCCACCAATGCATCACTTATTGAGCTCCGTGGTGTGGTTTTGATCAGGGCTGTGGAGTCGGAGTCGTGGAGTCGGAGTCGGAGTCGGAGTTAGTTTTGGTTGGAGTCGGAGTCGGTAGAAATGTACCGACTCCGACTCCAGCTTTAAAAAAAATGTATTAATATTTCATAATTGAACTTTCATATGAATTTTATAAATGTTACTCAAATATATATGTTCTATCAAACTATGAACAACAGTGATAAGCAGTTCTGCTGGAGATAGAGACATTTCTTACTTCTTGTGTGTCACTGTTCTCCACTGCCCTTATCTAATCTTATACTTGGTTAACCTCATGCTGCCCCAACCCCCCTACTTACAATGTATGAAACTGAAAGTGAAAATGTGTTGCAAATTCTTAGTAGTAAAGCTCCTCCTCTAGACTAGATCATACTAGGTGTGCGTCTTCCAAGCATCTCACAGCTGCCTGCTACTCAGAAGAGGAAGACTGTAAGAAGTATTATCCTTTCAACAAACTTTGCATCAGTTAACTGTAAGTACATGAGGAATAATAACAGTATTACTGACCACTATATCAGTTGTACGACCTGGCAATAATTTTGTACAATTGTTTTTAGGAAAAACAATTGTCATTTGGATTGTGAATGCAGAATTAAAAACCTGAGAATGTCAAAGAAGCATCACATTAAATCAGCTGTATTTGAACATTTCACCATCACTCAAGATAGAAAACATTATGTCTGTCAGTGTATGACAAATGATCCAGACGAAAACAAATGCTGTGAAGCCAAGATGAGTGCATATTCAGGCAAAGATAAAAATGCTCCTACCAGAGCTTTTAATCTAAAGAGACATTTACAGCGCTTTCATCCAGAAGTACTGAAAGCAGTGGATGAGAAAGACTGCATCCAAACCAATGAACCAGTGCCCAGCTCTTCCAGCCAAACAAAGGAGCAGAGAACTTTGCAGCCATCAGTTGCAAGATATTTTGTCAGTGACAAAGTTACTGTGACAATGACAGTAGATACATTTAAAAAACAGATCATAGAGCTTGTTGTAAAGGATTGTGTGCCTATTTCATTATTTTCACGACCAGCTTTTATGTGTCTGAATGGGGAAATGGCCCGCAAGCTTGGTGTTTCTCTGGAGAGAGAGAGTATTAGAAAATTAGTAATCGAAGAAGCTTTTAAACAAAAGGAAGAACTTAAAAAAACTCTCAAGGGACGCTTTCTGTTTCTTAAAATGGATGCCTGCACACGTCACAGAGTGAACTATTTTGCCATCAATGTCCGATTTGTTTGTGACAAAAATGAAATAGTTACCAAGACATTGGCAGTAAAAGACACCAAAGCTCATCACACCAGTGAGTTTCTCCAGGTCTTGGTGGAAAAGGTTCTGCAAGACTATGAACTTAAAAAAGAGCAAGTTCTTTCTGTCGTAACTGACAATGCTTCAATTATGATAAGTACTATTAAGCTAATGAATGAGAGTAATGATGGTGACCAGCAGCTAGAAGAACATTCTGGGTCCACAGACACAGAAATGTTTGAAATAGAGGAACACAGTATTGTAACTGAGGAGCAAACTGAAGTTGCTTCAGATGAACAGCAACATGATAGTTTAGATGATCTTGTTGAAACTGTGTCAATATGTTCTTTCATTCATCACATGCGCTGTGTTGTGCATACGCTACAGCTGGCTATAAGAGACAGTCTGCAAGAAGGACATGCTGCTGCACTGATTGGCAAGGTGAGAAAATTGTCTACTGTTGCCAGAACCCCTAAAGTTGACTCAATTTTGAAGAGACGTGCTGGAAAAGGGGCAATTATTGATCAAGCCACATGATGGGGCAGTACTTACTTAATAATTCAGCGCTTGGTTGAACTGAAAACCTTTCTTGTAGACATGGCTAACCCTCAACTCACGCTAAATGAAAGTCAGTGGAATCAGGTGACTGAGCTGGAAAAATTGCTAGAGCACCCATTTACAGTGACTAAAAAATTACAAGCAGAGGACTTAACTCCAGGTATTTTCTTAAAGGAGTGGAAGAACCTGATATTTCGCCTGTCCCAAAGAGGAGGGTTTATTGCAAGTGGCATTGCTACATCAATGAAACGGAGAGAGGAGCTACTATTACAAAATAACATTCTTTTGGCAGCTGTTTATGTAGACCCAATGCATCGGATTCTTCTAGATGATCAACAGCTAAGTAAAGGAAAAGAAGCTCTGTTTGAAATAGCAGTAAGGATGAAAGGGTTGCAGAACAGTCAGGAGGAACAAGAAGAATTTGGTCGTCCTGCCACATCTTCACCCTCATCAACTGATGAAGAATTTAATTTCGAAAAATATTTGGATCACAAGGACCGTGCAAAGTGTTCCCGCATAGAAGAAGAGTCATCCCCATCAAGGAACACAGCCAGTACATTTCAGCAGAATTTTTCATGTGCACTAAAAGAAATTGAGAAATTTGATCGTTCATCAAAAATAACAGTGCAACAAGCGATTCCTCTGTATCCTGACATTGTCAGAGATGTTGTCAGGAACACCGCACTGCACTTGCTCACTGTGCCAGTGCGGGTGTCCTGAGTACAAAGACAGTACTCACAGATACCTGTGGAGCAGGGCAGCAGCGGTGACGATGCGTGCTTCAGAGTATCAGGACCTGAAGCACATGACTGCTGGGGGTGTGGCCTAAGCTCCACAGATCTAGGAGCTGCAGGGAAACTCCTAGAAAGGTAACTACGGGGCAATGTTACCAAGGGGCATAGACAGAGACAGAAACCAGACGAAGCCAGGGTCAAAGCACCAGATAGCAATACAGTACCACGGGGTTTAGACAGAAAGAATAGTCAGGACGTAGCAATAGGTCAGAAAACCAGAACGGGCAATAGACGGTACAATAGGGACAAACTGTAACGGAGTAATGATAGCCAAGCCAGGAGGTCAGAACCGGAGAAGACAGTAGTACCAAAGCGAGAGACGGAGTACAGAGTGAGGGAACAGGCCGGGTCATACACGGGAAGCAAACAAGCAATGCAGAATACAAGCACACCAGGGGTCAGACACACCAGAACAACAGTATAGCTGACAGAGAACCCTGGTAGAGAGTGAGTATAAATACCCCTCCCAGATCCAGAAAGAGGCCACGAACACTTAACCATGTGAGTGCAGGGCAAGAACCCTGTTCAAACCATGACAGATGTTTCCCGAGTGGTTACTGCTTTGCCACCAACACAAGTTAGTGTAGAAAGGTTGTTCTCTGCTCTCAAAATAATTAGATCAGATTTGAGGGCATCCATGAAGGAGGATCTGACAGAGGCAATACTTTTTCTGAGGACAAATTTATAGATTTCTTCTTATTAACTGCATAAAAGTGTTTATTGCATATCTACTTACAGTTTAGAAAAGTTTATAAAAGTTATTTGCTATATTCTAATTGTATTCTAATAAATGTAGTTTTTGCTCTAAGTGGTCTGATTACTTATATGATGATGAGAAACTGAATAAGCACGATGTTTAATATTTTACAACAGTAAATTTGTTGTTATGAATTGGCCGTTTATGAAGGAGTCGGAGTCGGAGCCGGAGTCGGAGTCGGAGCCTGATAAAATCCAGGAGTCGGAGTCCCAACTGTGGCTTACCGACTCCACAGCCCTGGTTTTGATAAAAAACATTATTTTCTCAGCTCCAAATCTACCAGAACTTTCAATGCTGAGCACTATATAACCACCCACGCCACTGATTGGCAGATTTCCGTGTACACAGGACACTGAGAAAAGCTGCTAATCATTCGTGAGCCGGGGTTACCCAAAGCGGGAGAATACATGGCACAAGACCTCTAGCCATCTAGTGGATAATTTCCTGCAGATCTAAGGGGTAATGTTTCTCCTTAAGAAAAGTGACAAGCCAAGCCTGGTATGTCAGAGTGAGAAAACTATAAGCCATGGATGCTCTCTATAAAATTAAATATACAAATTGCCTCTTCAAAGAGGAGGCGGACTTAAACTCTAGCGCTACCTATTGGAAGTAGCAATCCTAAAAGTCAATATCGACCCTTTAACTAATCTTGCCATGTGGTTTCTGATAAAGGTCAAATCAAAATTGAGATTCTGGCTTGGCTTTTATCCTAAATCATATGACAAGGCTCTCTGCCATGTGTTCACCCTGCTCTATGTAACCCCGCCACAACATTGATTAGCAGCTTTTGTCAGTCTCCAGTGTGCACAAAAGCTGCCAATCATCCTAAGGCCTCTTTCACACATCAGTTTTTTGCCATCAGTCACAATCTGTCATTTTTTTTAAAAAAGAAAGGATCCAGCTGGATCCATTTTTTTCTCATAGACTTGTATTAGTGACGGATTGCGACGGATGGCCGCACGTTTCATCCGTCGTTCGATGGATCCGTCAGAAATTCTTTGTCCGTCTGCCGGAAACAACGGACGTAGGAACGTTTTTGTCTACGTTGAAAAGTCGGACAGCGACGGATCCAGCGCCTTCCGTCGTTGGCTATAATGGAAGCCTATGGGCACAGGATCAGTCACTGTCCGTCAAAAGACGGAATCTGGCGACGTACTCCATCTTTTAAAACTGAGCATGCTCTCTCTCCAGAAGCACCATGGACAAACTTTGCCTCAAGCTACAGCTGCTTCAACGGATCCGTCAAAAAAAACTGATCCGTCGCATCAGTTTTTCACAATCTGCACAGGATCTGTTTTTTTCACACTTTGACGGATTGCGACTGATTGGAAAAAACTGATGTGTGAAAGAGGCCTTAGTCATGTGACAAGGCTCGTTAAAGGGTGGATATCGACTTTTGATTGCTACTTCCAATAGATGGCACTAGAGTTTAATCCCTCCTCCTATCTGTAGAGGCAATTTCCCTATTTAATCTCCTGCAGATAAAACACTGAATTTGTTGAAACCGCACCACACAGCCTAGTAGGTGACAAATTGCTGAAATCAGGGTCTCTGCCTCTATGTCATGCTGCTCTCAAACTAAAGAGCAAACACTTGCTGACAGATTCCCTTTAAGTGATCTGTCAGTAGCATTATGCCACCCCCTACTTCCTTCAAAGAGACTGGAAGAACAATAAAAGCGCAATAAATGGACACCAATGCTGATATCAATTTGTCTGGTGTTTATACCTGGAGCTCCAAGTTCCAACATAGTATCGTACAGAGATTGTTATCACTCTCCCAAGTCTGAAAGGACAATGTTAAGAAATTCAATTATGGTAGTCTCAGGACATTTTTAAAAAAAATAATTGTAATGATTCTATTGCAGGGTATTTATGGTCGCATGTTCATGTGGATAGTTAATAAAATTAATGAAGCTATTTTCACTCCAGCATCTAAAGATCTTGGGACTGAGCGAAGGTCTATTGGACTATTAGATATTTTTGGCTTTGAACATTTTAACACAAATAGGTAAGTTGGTTTAATTTAAAAAAAAATAGCAATATTTTTTTACTACTCTGCATTTATAGGTTAGATTAATTACTGGTCATAGATAACATAGATGCAAATTATGCAAATATACCTAAATTGCAAATATACCACTGGCTTGGCAGTCAACTGTACTGTTTCAGATGGTACCAACTCGTCCAACTCGCCCAGGATGTGGGCCACTTCACCCCTTGGAGGCAGAGTCACATCAGTATCTCCCAAATTCACACAGCGCACGAGAACGGTGCCATCCCGCACAGTGGCCAAGGTCCGTGCGACCAATATCCCTGACCATAATTGATCAGCTTGGCTGGGTTCCACTTCGACCTCCACTCCTTCTAGGGGAATACCTGCTCGGACAGACAGGGGAAGCACGGTCTGTCCAGGGGGCAACATTCGATTCAAAGAAGCGGGGGTGATGATCTTGCCTAGTTCTTTTCCACTGCTGCATATTTCCCGAACCTGGGCTGTCCGTATCAGCTGCTGAAAGACGCTCTTCTGTGGGGTCTGGTCGCTCCATTGTTGCAGGAATTGGTCTGGAGACTCATTGAGAAGAATACTCCTGAGGTCTTTAAGCACGTTCATGCCCAGGGTTACGGTATGATCCCTAGCGGCTTCTCCATCTGTCAGCACTACTCCTTTTCTCCTCACATCTTTTCCACAGACTTCTATGTTCAGCCATACCACCCCTGCGACCGGGATGGGTAAATGGTTGGCTGCCGTAAGCTTGATGACTGGGCCCCATTCAGGCCGCAGCGCCTCCGTGAAGTGTCTGTGAAAAATTTTTCGGGCATGGTGGTCACTTGCGAACCGGTGTCTATGAGGCACCGCACAGCTCTTCCATTGATTTTGGCCCAGACCAGGGGGCACGTGGAAACAAGGCTGGTGGGACTCTTTTCACTCCTCCTATGCTCTTCACGCTCCGGGCAGTGTCCCTCATGCTCGGAGCCACCTAGTTTAACGGAGGCCGTGGGATGGTCGGCTCCGCTGGGGACACCACCGGGCAATATGACCGGGCTCTCCACAAGTATAGCATGTGAGGGGATGCAACTTCTCTTCGGGGAACAGCTCCTCTATCTCGCACCAGTGAACCGGGCCTCTCTGCCTGGGTCGTCCTGGAAGCTGCCATTTCTTTGTGGAACTGGCTGATCTCCATTCTCAGGTTTTCTACCCATCGGGGGACTTTGTCTGCGGGGGTGGCTGCCTCCCCGCTCCTCACCTTTCCCACTGGCCCTGTCATGTCTTGTTCCTGCTCGTGCATGCGCACCTCACAACCAACTTCAGAGAAGGTCATGTCTGGCTTTCCCCGCAGGCGCTCTCGCATAACCTGCTTCATCATTCCGTCACGCAGCCCCGTCACCATCTAGTCTCTGAGCACCACGTCTACTGACCCTACACCTACCCCGTCCTTCCATTTAATAGCAGTGTGGAGCTCTTGTAGGGCGTTCACAAACTGAGTCCGGTGGAACAGTCGCATATGGAGTTCCCCTACGTCGGTGGGGTCCCCATGTGTCTCCGCTTGTATACGCAGCACCTTGAACAGAGTGTTTCTTTCCCAGGGGGCCTATGCATGACAGAGTCCCGTGCCTCCCCCTCTAGGACCATCAATGCAATCTCTGCCTCTAATGTTGGTGCCAAGGGGTGCATTCGCAACAGCCCCTGAATTCTCTCCGTCCAGTTCCACAGCATCACATTGTTCCCCGTAAACCTCGGCAGATTATTCAACATGGCTCCCAGGGAAATGCTAGTCTTGGGGCCTTCCCTAACTGCTTGGTCCGCCCCTTCCGCTCCTTCGTGTGACATCGTGCTGACGACGCCAAGTGTAATAAGGTGCAGGAGAAGAGTATGTCACCACGGAACAGACGAATCAACAGTTAAAGGGAGGTTTATTTACAGGGAATAACACTGGCAGAATTAATAGTGTAGATATGATTATAGTATGAAACAAGTTAGGCAAACAGCCAAAAAGCATGAACAGTATTTAACAGCAATAAAGGTAATTTTCCTATGGGGAACTTATCAGTCCACAGGGGTCTTGACTGAAGGGGTCACTCTTCTCCAACGTTGGCGCCCAATCACCAGCAGCGCTTGTAGTCTGAAGTACTCTGTATCCTGTGCCTTTAACAATGTCCAGCCGGAATATATGGGGTTACTGCGGGAGCCAGAGGGGCATGAGACAAACGATATTCCCTATGCTCCAAGTCCTTCTTTCCAACTCCACAGCGGTGCTTTCCCACCGGAATCAGGGGCTCTGCATTAACACAAGGGTCACCGGAACTTTGTACGTGGTATAGTCTCTCTAAGAAGGTCACAGCCCTGTCACTGGGTGCAGTCTCTTTGCAAGGATAAGTCTTAGCGCAGCACACAGTCTCTTTGCAGGGAAGCGTCTTGTCACATCACACAGTCTCTTTGCATGGAAGCATCATGTCACAGCACACAGTCTCTTTGCAGGGAAATGTCTTATCACTGAGGTGAGCGCGCAACCTTCCTGTCACTGCAGTACCCGGCTTCACGTACTCACCGTCCGCAGTCTTTGCACAAGGTCCCTCTGACTCTGGCTGTTGCACCGAAGATCTCTGTCTCTCCCGGTCTGTGTCATCGTCCTCCCCTCTCTGCTGTCTGTGCTGCTCAGAGGAAAGCGCGCTCTGTTTTCCCGCTCTCTGCTCACCTCCCTTCCTGTTCCTAGCTGCTGAACAGGCTGCTTTTGTCTCCCCCGGGGAACCTGCTGCCCTGCTCAATGGTTCCAGGCACGGAGCAGAGGAGGCAACTCTCCCTCGGCTCTTCCTGTACTTCACCCCCTTATATAAGCAGACCACGGGCCCACGGCAATTTGACTGACAGCTCATTCTGCATCCCACCCTATTGGTACACTTAGCGTAGATGAGTAAAAGCTTGCAGCTTCCAGGAAGAGAAAAGTTAATTTTCTCCCAGTAGCCAGACTTGCAGTAAGGCATCCAGGCAGTATTGTAAATCTATTTACCTGCATATTAACCGTATATCTGCAGGTAAATATTGTTTTACAAGGTGACAAGTTCCCTTTAAAGGGAATCTCTCAGACCGATCCGCCCCAAAACTGTAGAAGATAATAATTCCAGTGCACCACTCTGTGCTCTCTTTGGGTAATTCTCTTCTATTTTGTCAGTAAGTCCAATAAAAAATATTCAAGGCACCTGATATATTCCTCGATAATAAAACTTATGTAGGATTTTTTGCATTTCTTAAATTGAAAATTAGCAATTTTATAGTCAGAGAGCAAGAGATTGCATCAGTAAAAGTGTGAATGACACTATCCTCCAAAGAGTAACATGACCATATAAACTTTTTGTGGGTTGGGATGGTGGTGGGGGATCATTCTGACATATCACCTTAAAGTTGAATACACTGTCACAACTAAGGTTGTTACAATCATTTACTGTTTATCATTCTAGCTTTGAACAACTTTGCATTAATTTTGCAAATGAACATCTGCAGCAGTTTTTTGTACGTCATATATTTAAACTTGAGCAAGAGGAATACAATGCAGAACAAATACCCTGGCAGCATATTGATTTCACTGACAACCAGCGTGCTTTAGATGTAATTGCACTCCGACCCATGAACATCATCTCCCTCATAGATGAGGAAAGTAAATTTCCACAGGTAAGGATTTTTTTTAAAAGTTCTATTAGAAAGAGAACCTTGATATCAATATTAAAAAAGTTGGGTTTTTTTAACGCAGTCTAGAAAACTGGCTGCTTTAGACAATATGGACACGTTTTGATTAGAGCTTATGGCTCTAACTTTTTATGATTAGTAATCAGTCTGCTGATGTCTTGACAAGATGGCGTTATATTACAAATGAGATGGCACTGGTCATTGCTTAATCCCTGAAGGACTAGCGGCTGTATGAGGGTTTTCCTTTTTATGGAATGAGTTGTAGTTGTCCTTGGAAATAGTTTGGAGTTCATACAACTCAATAACAAGCTTTGATTAATACTTTATGGGAAGGTATAGAAAAAAAGAAGCAATTCTGTTTTATCTTATATTTAAAATGTTATGCATTTTATTTTATGTACAAATAAAGTGTTAAAGGGAACCCGTTTGGTCCTCGGTGCCCTCAAATTCAGCAGCAATCGGCTAAGGGTGATTATCCTCCCTCCCTAACCAGCCATGTATAACATAGTTCAGTTAAATAAATACTTTAAAAAAACTTTTAGAACCTCTGTTTTTCCTATACTAATGAAGGCTGCAAGTAGTCAATAGAGCGTCAGTTGCCCCAGACTAGTAAGCGTTAACTAACCAGACTAGTAAGTGATAACAGAATTTGCACCACCGACCTCATTGACTGCCACTGCAAATCTGCTCACGCACATCACTCATTCCAGCAGCATCTCGGTGACTCTGAAGCCAGATGTACGCTTCCCAGCTTCAGGGGTGTGAAAATCACACCTGAAACCATATAAAAAATGGAGAAGTTGACTCAATCTTTGCTTTGTGTGTCTGTGTGTGCCATACTAAGCATAAAGAGCAGAAAAAAGAGAAGAGAACTTTCTGGGGTCTTGAGGACCAAATTCGATGAAAAATATCACTGTCGCTGGGATACTGGCAGGAGCCTTAATTTACGTCAAACCCGGGGGCCAGTGCTGTCTTTTGTTTGGCACAGAAACCATCTTCTAACCAGGATCACGTTGCAGGGAGCCAATGGAGTGAGAAAGGGATCAATCTCCCATTGTCGAACACCCTACATGGCATGTGAAAAAATATCACACAATGTTTTAATGCCATTTACCAATCAGCATAAATAATCTGTTCACTGTGTTTTACGGGTTGTTACGATTATCCATGTTATTTAGTTGATTGTGATGTTTATTTTTAAAAAGTGTGATTATTGTAATTCTATTTTGCTCATTCATTATAATTTTGTAGAAAAAAAAATCTTTTGACTTGTACTGGTATACAGTATCTCTATGTAGCGGTACAGTATACCTGTAAAGAAGAAGAATACTATGTAGCTCGTTAGACAGAAAAAATATCTTCCTATATTTATCAGTGCAGTCTGTGGCTCAGTGCTAAAACCTAAAACTCTTGCCCATAAATTAAAGCATTGAGAGGTGCAAATTTATTCGTGCCACATAAATGCTATATATTAATATTAATATATTACTGAGAGCAATATATAATTGTATACCTGTAATTTTGTATCAGATACTAGTTAGTGTGACCATTTAGAAGTAGCAACATTGATTTTATAATGTGACCTTATAAAACTGTCCATATAATGTGCTGTGCCCTATTATTTTTATAGCAGTCCAAATATATCCATACAGAGAGGTGTTATATAGTTTTGCTAAACAGTTAAAATTATAGTTGTACCCCAAAATAGACTAGGTATTAGCCACATAAGTGTTCCAAATAGTAGTGTCCCAACTATATGTGTATAATATTAGTTTCATCCATGAATTGAATGAGTTACAATAATATTTTTTTTCTTAAGGGAACTGATGCTACTATGCTTATAAAATTGAATAGCATTCATGGTAAAAGCAATATTTACATCGCACCTAAAAGTGTATATGACACAAAATTTGGAGTAAACCATTTTGCAGGACTTGTGTATTATGAAACTGAAGGTGAGTGCTATGTATTGTTTGTTTCTGATATACAAATGCTGTGTATGTTTCATAGTATGATACAATAAAAAAATAGTTTATAAGCATTTAGTATTGCTCATATATGTATGATGCAATGCTTAGATTTATACTACACATGTTTATTTCATGTTATATTTGAAAAAGAAACACAGAAAAAAATTATCAGTAGAAAACAAAAAAAACAATAATTTTTCAGTTTAAGATTAAGAATGCTTTACTCATTTTTTATATTAAGGATTCCTGGACAAAAATCGTGATTTGCTAAGCACCGATCTCATCCTGTTGATGCATTCCTCTACCAGTAAATTCCTAAAGCAAATTTTCCAGGTGGAAAAAAATTCCAACACTTCTATTCGAGGAATTATTAGAAACACAGGCCTTAACTACCAGAAGGTTAGCTTTTTCATGTCATCTAGCCTTAGTTGTTGCATTTGATTGTGTGGGTGGCTGAATATTGGGACAACCTGTTATGCTGTATTAGGATTTTGTACTGTTTTGTATGTGAACAGGCTTACATTTACAATCTATAAGAAATAAGAGGTAAATAATATAGGCAGAACAATGATTTCTCACCAAAACGGGTCAATTTTTTTCTTTAAGGGAACCTGTCAGGTCAGATAACGATATTCACCTGCAGTTATAGTTGCAATGGGCCGGGTTTTGGAACCACTGTGCCAAAGCCTAAGAAAAGCCTGGAGGGGCATAACTAGGTGCCTCACCAAACCCAACCTCGGAGACATGGCGGCTGACAATACCGCAATTCTAGGAGAGGCAAAGGAGGTGGGCCCAGGTACTACTCCAGTACTGATCTCACGTAGATGGCAGCTGATACCCTAGGGATGGGTAGCAGGGACGGCCCGAAGGAAGGAACAGTAGATGCAAGCAGACACTGTACGAACACGGGAACCATGGATACGGACTGATGTACAGATGAGACTGGCTGGTGCAGACTGGACCGGCTGATGTATAGATGAGCGCACGCGGGTACGGATGATAGACAGGCAGGAGAGTACAGCTAACACAGGTATACAGAAATATGAGCAGGTGGACTTGAGAACTAACGAGTGTTATGAATAAACTTGCAACATTGCACTGGCACCTCCCATCAGGTGGAGGTGCCTTATATAATTGGTGTCTCCCAGCCATTGGCTGAGGACACTTTAGGACAACACGCGCAGTCCCTTTAAGATGACTGGACCAGGCGCACGCCCTAAATAGTGTGCCCCAGGTATCAGCTGCCAGAGCAGGAAGTGCAGGAGAGAGGCCCTGGTGGTGATTGAGTTGGCATCTCTGCCAGGGAAAAGAGGCATAAGGCAGAGACATCAGTGCTACTTTAGGGTTAATCTTCTGGTTATTAGCATTATGAACGTGCCCAGGTGCTGTACTTAAAGTGTAGCACATGGGAGCAAAAGAATGTTATTCCTTCCAGGAGCCGCCGGCTATCAGTCATGCAGGTGTGCCGGTGCAAATACAGATACCGTCACTGCCCACTATACTGTAAGTGATGGCTGTAAGCATGCCCTGACACTCCTCAGTGCAGAGCCAGGTGCCAGAGTAGCAGGACATGCTTATATCCACCACTCCCAAGGTAATGAGAGTGAATGGAGATGTGTAGGCACGACTATATGACTGAAAGCCAGTAGCTTCCAGGAGGAATACATTTAATTTTCTTTCAGTACAGTGGCCGGGCACCTCTTCCCTTTAAATAAAATTTCCACCCTTGAATGCCATTTTTTAATCTAGAAAGCTCAACATGTTTTGCTGATTAATTTTATTAGATTTTTGTAAGCATATATTTTTAATTCTGATTAAGAACTCAAAAATCCTTTGCATGTACAACTAATAAATATATCAAATTTTTACTGTCTCTAGCTGTACGGCTTATGACTTGGACTCTGTGAACTTCCTATATTTTGTACAATAAAGACAAACATTAAAAAATTGAATACTATTGCTTACATTTTGGGTGATAATATTCCCTTCGTACAGTCAGAAAAAAAAGTAGGTTTGCACAGAAGATCAAATTCATTATACAGTTCTTGTGAGAATAATATGCTCAAAACTCATTGATGGATACTACATAATAAAGGACTACATTATAATGTTCAAGCTAATAGTAACCAGAGCCTCAGTCTACCAAACAAAATATTTACCATGTTATATTCTACCTGCAGATCACAGATACAAATAAGTCCTTACATACTCTTGGAGGTCAATTCAAACAGTCATTGGAGCAGCTGATGAAAATTTTAGGCAATTGTCAACCTTTTTTTATTCGCTGCCTCAAACCTAATGAGTTCAAGAAGCCCTTGGTAGGTGTGATCTATCATATTGATAAACATATTGTACATGTGTATGTGGTGTATGTTTTATTTTTTATTGAAATCCAAGTTTATACACAATGGAGTTTCATTTAGGGCCCTTTATGTGTTAGGAGTGGCGGAAGACACTAAATAAAAAATAAATAAAGTGCCTTCGCCACCCAGGGTCCACCGTGCGGTGGATGGAAAAACCGCTGCTAGAGAGGCAGAGCACAAGGCGGTAATGTGCACAAGGGCTAGTCAGCACCCAGTGCACAAAAGCAAGCTCTGTTATACTCACAGAGCTGCAGGCAAATAAGCTCAAATTAAACGCTGAGTCTGTTCAGAGTCACAGACACAGCGATATAGTCGCGGTATTCGCGGTCACAGGAGTAGCCTTAAACTGCAGGACTACTCCGTCTAGACCTACCATCAAATAAGGTGCGAAGCGTCGCAACCGCAGATGCAGAGAAAGCTGCAACTGCAGCGCGGCAAGAACTGAGCCGCTGGCAAAGCGCTGCAATAACGCTGGCGCAATGCAGACGCTAAGCTGCTGAGCAAGATGGAGCATATGCGCGCTGGTGCTAGCGCTGCTACTGGCTGAACCCAAACACTCACACAATCGTATTATCAGAGGGAAGGGGTTTCTTAATAAGTCAGTCACCAGTCCAAGCATCCATCACCATACATACAGCAGCAAGTATGAAATACTAGCGCATGGCGGAACAGCCATGCGCGCTTTTTATACCAAACGGGACCTTCCGGAAGTCTCCAAGGCTCCAGGAGGAGCCAATAGGATTAGACACAGGACCTGAGCATGTGACTCCCGAACTCCAATGGGAGCTCGTCCCATGAGCATGCTCAGTGGAGGGAACAGAGGACTTTGCCTCTGGAGAGAGTTTCCGCAAGGCACTCTCCTCTGCAATCTCCTCTACCGAAGATGAAACGCAGGAGACTGCAGCATGTAAGGGTCTAGATTTCATCATAGGGAAGGAAGAAATCAGACTCCTAACATTATGGATATGCTTGGAGAAGTAAAACCCAAGTAATACCTTCTCTGAGAACCCAGCTCAAGGGCCAAATCTTAAACACATGCAGATTATTATGGCTTCCAAATTTTCTTCTTGATTTTTGAGTGCATGCTAAATGCTAAACATTTTCGTGATGTGAAACGTTAAATGTTGTAAAATACATGTCATTTATAAATCAACTTAAAAATATATTTTTTTTTATTTCATTTTTTTCAAATATTTTGAATAAGGGGGCATAATAAATAAAGAGAGCTTTGGAAAACTCTTTTCATTCACACCGTAAAACTGAGAGTTGAGCAAAAGGTGGATAGATATTTTTTTTAATTTGGTGCCTATCATATTTTATGGTTCTTATGTTTCCAGATATTTTGCCCTTTTAAAAAATGCATTCATTTGTACTTAATGCAGGCATTAACGCTACTTTCACACTTGCGCTTTTTTGCGCTGCGTGCGCAGTGCAAACGCGCATAAAAACGCACCATGCAGTTTTTAATGCGTTTTCTTGTTTTTTGCGCATGGTTCTTGCAAAAAAACACATGCTTTTTTTGCGCTGACGTGTGCATGACCATGTGCACGTCAGCGCTCCCATAGACTTTAATGGGTTTTGGGTGAATTTCGTGCGCATTGCGTGTGCATGCGTTTTTTTGAGACAGGTCGGACGCACAAAAAATGCAACAGGATGCATTTTGTGCGCCCGGGCGCACACTAAAAAAAAACCGCATGCGCATACAAACGCGTACAAACGCATGACAATGCGCACCCATGTTAAGTATAGGAAAAAACGCATGTGCATGTATGCGCAAAAACGCAGCGCAAAAAAATGCAAGTGTGAAAGTAGCCTAACAGATCAGCAAAGAGAACATCCTGGTTTTATACATGATTTTTTTATTCTCCATATGCAAAAGAAAGTAATGTTGGACTAGATCAAATGTATGAAAAATAAAATACCGTATAATAGTATAATTGAAAAAGACAATATGCAGGATCTAGTTACTTAATTCATTTATAAAACATATCAATGTGTATTTACCTCTCCAACTTGTAACCTGCATGTTTCCTTAGCTGTTTGATCGAGAATTATGTATCCGACAACTGAGATACTCTGGGATGATGGAGACTATACGAATCAGGAAGGCAGGGTATCCAATACGCTACAGTTTTTCTGATTTCTTCCACCGTTTTCGAGTGTTGATACCATTAAACTCCCCTAGCCGCAGTAAGGTAAATATTGAATGTTTTTGACCAAAATATAACTTCATATTTAAAAATGTATTTATCATTTAATTCTTGATCGATTTTGACATTTCAGCAAATGTTAAATGGGTGTTACCATCTTCAACACTTAAAAATGCCTAATAGGTTTTATTATTTATTAGGGTTTTATTTACACTCATTTCTCTGAGAAAATTGCTGTGAGAGACACATTTCTCAAACTTTTCATTTCTTCGTCTGAAGTCATTGTTACCACCAGCTCAAGGGCACCGCAATGGGGATCCTTTGTGCCCTGTGTATGCCAAATGGTTTTTGTGCTGGTGAGACTCCAATATAGTTCTCAAAATGTGGCATGGGAAGATAAATCTCTAGCCAAAATCTGGCAAAGGTATCTTTTAGTCGTAGTTGGACGCAACACACATACTTTCAAAAATTTTGCAGGTATTTAATTGTAATGAGTTTGATTTTAAATTTACATCCAAGACTGATGCAAACAGTGTGCCATTTTCAATGTGAAGTTCCCTAAGAGCCGACATAGACAGATATGACTGACATTCATGAGAAAGCTAAAAAACAGCCTTCTGAGGCAGAATATTGCTATCTGCATTTCCTCAAGTTAAGGATGCAGAGTGTAAGATAAATCAGCATCAGGAGGAATTCTTCTAAAACCAAAGCTTTCCTCTACCAGACAGGTCATACAGATACCCTTTTTCATAAAATTCACAGGAGTATGAAAATAAAAAAAAGGACTAGTTGCTAGCCTTTTTATGTCTGAACCTATACAGGATTCCTGACCCTATTGGAGCCCATTTGGCACAAATAGGTGCAGTAAATATTTGACAAGCAATTTGATTACTGTTTCTCAAACATTGTAAAGCACAAGTGTTGGAGAGGTATGTAAGAATAAGGAGATTATCAATTGTAAATACTTTACAGAGGATTATTTAGCTAAATACAGTATATGCAGTTATATGATGAAAAAAACAAAATGGAAAAAACCCGTAATGGATATATAAATGAAGTCTATGATGTCAGTGGATCTCAATGAGAATTTAAGTTTTAGCTGTTTTCTATGAGTAAGTGGAAGAAGGCAATGGCTTTCATGTTCTATCCCTTTGAGATTGTAAGTAGAAGACGAGAATAATACAACCTCAATTCTGAAAAAGTTGGGACACTGTATAAAATGTAAAAAATAGCAAAATGCAATGATTTTAAAATCTCTTATATCCATACTAGATGGGGGCCCGATTCTAATGCATCGGGTATTCTAGAATATGGCCAGCGGGAGACCGACGTTCAAAAGATAGTCCAGGATGATCCACCATGATCGGCAATCTCACAGTGGGGGCATGGTCTCTGCTGCGTGTCACACTGAGGCTAAGTACCGACGTTGCAGAAATGCTGCGGAAATTTCCGCAGCATTTCCGCAACTCCCGCCACGGGAAAAACGCATGCGAATTCGCATGCGTTTTCCCATGGAAAACATGCGTTTTTCACACGATTTTCGCATGCGGAATTCAAGCGCATTCCAAGCGATTTGAAGCATCACTTGGAATGTGATTGAGAGGTTGGTCACACTTGTCAAGCATAGTGTTTGACAATTTTGATCAACTTTTTACTATTGATAATGCCTATGCAGCATCAATAGTAAAAGATAGAATGTAAAAAATAATAAAAAAAGGTTATGCTCACCTTCCGATGGCCCCCAATCTCCTCTCCACGCTCCCGGCATCTTCCGGTCCCAGTAATACTTAGCGCGAAGGACCGGAGATGACGTCACTCTCGCGAGAGCGCAACGTGATCAGCAGTCTTTCGCGCAAAGCATTACTGGGACCGTAAGATGCCGGGCGCGTGGTGAGAGGAGGGAAAGAGTCCGGGGGCCATCGGAAGGTGAGTATATCACTATTTTTTATTTTAATTCTATTTTTTACAGGTTTATGGTACCCAGGGCCTGGAGGAGAGTCTCCTCTCCTCCGGACCCTGGGTACTGGCTAGCTCCGGTTATCTCCCGGCTGCATCGCTGCTGACCTCCGTGAGGCAGGAGATGACCCGCGGCAACCATCAGGAGATCAACGGCTAGCGCCGCAGATCTCCCGACTGTAGCAGTAGCGTGCGTCGTTCGAATTCTGTGCCAATTCACGGCCTGACTGTGGCAGTCGCTGATTTGTCGTGCCCGGCCGGCCGCGACCAATCAGCGACATGGGATTTCCATGACAGACAGAATTAAACAATTATTTATATTTATTTATTTATTATTTATTTATTTATTTATGTTTATTTATATATTATTTATATTTAGAAGTTGAAAGTTTAAAATTTGTCAATTTTATTTTAAAAAAATTACTACCTTATATACTCGAGTATAAGCCGATTCGAGTATAAGCCGACCCCCTAATTTTGCCACAAAAAAACTGGGAAAACTTAGGGTGGAAAATGCAGCAACTACTGGTAAATTTCAAAAATAAAAATAGATAACAATAAAAGTAAAATTAATTAAAACATCAGTAGGTTAAATGTTTTTGAATATCCATTTTGAATCAGGAGCCCCATATAATGCTCCATACAGTTCATGATGCTACATACAAAATACACCCCATATAATGCTGCACAAAGGTTAATAATGGCCCCATAAGATGCTCCATAGAATAATATGCCCCATATGCTGCTCCATAAAGGTTATGGCCCCATAAGATGCTCCATAGATTATGCCCCCATAAGATGCTCCATAGATTATGCCCCCATATGCTGCCCCCATAATATGCTCCATAGATTATGCCCCCATATGCTGCTCCATAGATTATGCCCTCATATGCTGCCCCATAGATTATGCCCCATATGCTCCTCTCATATGCTGCTCCATAGATTATGCCCCCATATGCTGCTCCATAGATTATGCCCCCATATGTTGCCCCCATAGATGTTGCCCCATAAGATGCTATGCTGCCGCTGCTGCTGCAAATAAAAATAAAAAAATGACATACTCACCTCTCCGTCGCTGGAGGACAGTTGCTGGTGTCACTGCTGGCTCAGGACCCAGCACCTGAGATATTCACCTGTCTCCACTCCATTGCTGCTTGCTGCTGTCTGCCACGTCATCTGTCAGTGACGTTCAGGCAGCAGAGGATGCGGCACGCACTAACCATGTCACCGCACCCTGTGCTGTTTGAATGTCACTGACAGAGGACGCAGCAGACAGCAGCAAGCAGCGATGGACCGGGGACAGGTGAATATAGCCTATACTTACCCCGTCCTGATGCGTCTCCGCAGCCCCCCGCTTCTCCACGGTCTTCCTTCTTGCCTTCAGCGTTCATGTGGTACCGCTCATTAAACTCATGAATATGCACATATTCATGAGTTTAATGAGCGGTACCATGTGACTGCTGAAGGAAGGAAGGAAGGGAAACCGTGGAGAAGCGGGGGGGCTGCAGAGACGCATCAGGAGGGGGTAAGTATGACCTGACAACCCCCTCCCCCACTGAGCCCCTGGCGTATATGACTTTCAGCCCCCCAAAAAATCGGCTGAAAGTCTCGGCTTAGGCTGGTTTTACATTAGCAATTTTTAGTGCAGCACATCGTGCGCGTCCATGCGCTATGTTTAACATGGCAGGCGCATGGTCTAGCGTTTGCACGCGTTCGTATGCATTTTCGTGCGCATGCTTTTTTTGTAGTGTGCGCCTAGGGGCGCCCGACGCAACCTGTTGCATTTTTGGGTCTGTCAAAAAAAACGCATGCGCATGCTTGCGCACGGAATGTGACGAAATAACACATTACAGTCTATGGGAGCGCAGGCGTGCGCATGGACATGCGCATGCCTGCGTTTGAAATCACATGCGTTTTAAGAGTTTACATGGCTAAAAACTGGTTAAAATGCATGCGCCTAAAAAAACCGCAAACGCATGTAAAACGCATGATGCGGTTTTTTGCATGCGTTTATATTGCGCACGAAGCGCAGCGCTAAAAAACGCTAATGTGAAAGTAGCCTTATACTCGAGTATATACGGTATTTTAGAAGTTGATGGCAGCAACACATCTCAGAAAATTTGGGGCGGGGGGGGCTATGTCTACATTTGTGTAGCATCCCCTCTTCATTTTACAAAAGACATTAAACATCTGGGATCTGAGGAGACCAATTGCTGGAGTTTTGGGAGAGGAATATTGTCCCATCTTTGTTTATTGTACGATTCTATTTGATCAACAGTCCTGGGCCTTTGCCAGATTTTTCATTTTATAATTTAACAATTGTTTTCTATTGGTGAAAAGTCTGGGCTATAGGCGGTCGGTTTATTACCCGAGCTCTGCTTTTGTGAAGCCATGCTGTTGTGATGGATGCAATATGAGGTTTAGCATTGTCTTGCTGAAATATGCAGGGCCTTCTCTGAAACAGACATATATAATGCTCAGCATTGATAGTGCCTTTCATGGGTAAGCTGCCAATGCCATAGGCACTAACTCAACTCCATACCATCACAGGTACAGGATTTTGAACTGTGCACTGATAACAAGCTAGATGATTCCACTCTACTAGAGTATGCAGGACACATCGTTCATGGCTTCCATAAAAAATGTCACAATCTGGTTGGCTGAGTTCATTTTAAATGAGCTTTGTCTCAGAGTAGACAGCAGTGTTTCTGGATTGTATTGCCAGGCAAACTGTGTTCACAATGATTTATGGAAGTATTCCTGAGCCCATGCAGTGATTTGCACAACCAAATCATGTTGATTTTAATGCAGTGCCCCTTGAGGGCCTGCAGAACACTAGAATCCAATATTGACCATCGACCTTGTCTCTTCTGCATTGGTATTCCTTCAGAATTTCTAAATCTATTGATAATATTTTGTTCTCTATGGTGAGATAGTCAAAGTATTTATAATTTTTGAACAGTAAGGCACTAGGAATAAATTCACTGCACATACTCCTGAAGAACCTGAAAAGATGGAAAGCTGGAAATTGAATATACAACTACATTATTTATAATTTTTCATTGAGTAATAATTTCTGAAAAATATTACCCAATTTTTAGATGCAGTTGCTCACAGAATGATTAATTCTGACCATGTTTTCTTTTGAGAGACTCTGCTTTTGCAAAATCCTTTTTTTTATTCACAGTAATATTTTAGTTGAAAAACAACGTCAGGATCAAATTTAATTAGTATCACTTACTTAATCAACCTTTTGTTAGCCATGTCTTAACTTTTTTGAGATGTGTTGCTGCTGTCAATTTTTAAATTATTATTTTTTGATTGTTTTTATTTCAAATGAAATGGAATAATGTCTAACATTCAACTTCTGATCTGTCAAGGGATTAGTGGCTAGTTTTCACACTTGCTGATAGTTATTGAGACATATATCCCAGTGTGGTTAAACAAAATAGTGGTTTGTTCAACGCGTTTCAAAGTACAAATGACTTCTTCATGAGGAAAGACCACAAGTATACAGAGACAGCAAGGGAATCACTTAAATAGGTTGAAATTTTCAAATGTGGGCTCCAAACTGAGCCATATGACAAGGTGTCAGAGTTCAATCAGGTACCACATGAGATAACACATGATATACACATAATTTACAGAGGTGAAAGTAAAATTATTTGTAATACACTCGTGTTGTTATAACATAACATATATAAGTATCTGTTTAATAATAGGATTCCCAATCGGAGCATAAAAAAGGAAGAAAAAGATTCTAATTGGAATCAGTTGGGCGCCCACATTTGAAAATTTCAACCTATTTAAGCGATTCCCTTGCTGTCTCTGTATACTTGTGATCATCCTGATGAAGTCATTTGTACTTCGAAATGTGTTGAATGCCATCATTTCTTTTAACCTCACTGTGATATCTCAATAAATATCGGCAAGTGCGGAAACCGTCCACTAATCCCTTTTATCCTTGAAGTGTCATGTTCACTTGCTGAACCGTGGATCTGCTGCAGCTGATTTTCTATGTGACATGCTTTCTTAACGAATTGAACAGATGAGTTTAATCTGAGTGTATCACCTACCATATCTCTCGGATAAGACGCTATTTTGCGCTGATTTCTCCTTCAGCTCTTTGATTTAGTTCTGATCTGTGCGCTGTTTTGTTGTGAATAAAATATGGTTATAAGAGATTTCCAAATTATTGTACTCTTGTTTTATTTACATTTTACACTGGGTGTCAACTATTTTTGAAATTGGGGTTGTAAATGTTAAAACCTTTCAATATCAATGATCCAGCATTATACATCACACTACCTCGCTTAGTGTACTTGTCGTGTGCTTGCAAACTATAACTCAAATAAAGTAAGGAAGTAGACTGTTAGACCTGTGGATGCTACATGGGTCAATTTACTGTAATCTAGTAATGCAGGTGTATGAGAGTTGTAACTATATTATTGAGTTAATAGTACTCTGTAAGATCAACCCTTATTGATCTACAGTACTGTGCAAAAGTTTTAGACAGGTGTAGAAAAAATGCAGCAAAGTATGAATGCTTTCCAAATTAGAAGTGTTAATACAGTCATGGCTGAAAGCGTTGGCACCCTTGAAAGTGTTCCAGAAAACGAAGTGTATTGGAACAACACAAAAAAAAAGGAAAAAAAGGCAAATACTTGAAGGAGCACCCAGAAATAGATGTAAACAAAGCGCTGTAGAGGTTTTAAGTGGCCAGCGATGAGCCCGGATCTAAATCCCATTGAACACCTGTCCAGAGATCTTAAAAATCAAGACGAGTGGTCCAAAATTCTATTTGAGAGATGTAAGAACCTTCTGATGGTTAAAGGAAGAGATTGATTGCAGTTATTTATTCCAAAGGGTGTGCAACCAAATATTAAATTAAGGGTGCTAACAATTATGTTTGGCCAATTTTGGGGAATTTTTGTGTAAAATTACAGTGAAGAGCAAAAGGGGAACAATGTTTTGAACTTTGACTTTCCAGCTCTATATCTCGCCATCCACTACTATCATTTTATAGACAATCATCTTGGCTATCTCATACATAAATTTGACTTGCAACTATTTAGCATATGATTAGTTATGCAGAATCTTGTCCTGTCACTACATTATTACTGTTTTGCTCCTAGTGGTGGAAAAATATTGTTTTGATTTGATAACCCTATTGTGACGGACTCAGCTCCTGCTGAGCCCATTTTTTGAGTGGACCCTCTGGGTCGTGGCACCCACCCACCGAGGGCGAGCTGACCTTGTGAGAATCCACCCCCTATACAGGGAGTGTCAGGGGCAAGACCAAGGGGGTGAGCCACCACGACTGCTGGGACCAGACGGCCGGCTCAGGGGACACTAGACGAGTGTCTGACGACAAGGACGAGCAGGAAGCAAGACGAGACTAGACGTAGGTGCAAGGTATCTTCATTAGAATAACACAAGATCACATACAGAGAAAACAAGCAAAACGTGCAAGGTGCGCGCGTGGGCACGCCAAGGTCCATAACATGGTACGTGCCAGATGGCACGCCTAGGCACAGGTAATGGCATGATGGCATCGGACTCCGGACTGCTGGCAAACCGACAGGGTCCAGGGATCAGGCTGCGGACGTCAGCTCCGGACATCAGGCCGTAGTCATCTGGTTCCGGACCTCTGGCAACGGTCGGCAGGTTCCGGGCATCCGGCAGGCAAGCCAGGGTTCAGGCAAGGAGGCACGACAGATATCCAAGCAGGGTGCATGTTTAGGGAACACGCCAAGGTCCAAGGCTAGGTGCGTGTGTAGGGGACACGCCAGGGTCCAAGGCTAGGTGCGTGTGTAGGGGACACACCAGGGTTCAAGACTAGGTGCAAGGCAGGGTGCGTGTGTAGGGGACACGCCAGGGTTCAAAGCGAGGTGCGTGTGCAGGGGACACGCCAAGGTTCGCAAACGAGACAGGGTGCGTGTGTAGCCACGCCAAAGCATAGAATAAGACAGTGCGTGTAGAGACACGCCAAGGTACAAGGTATAAGACAGAGTGCGTGTAGAGACACGCCAAGGTTCAAGGTACAAGACAGAGTGCGTGTTGAGACACGCAAAGGCACAAGACAGGGTGCGTGTAGAGACACGCCAAGGTTCAAGGCACAAGACAGAGTGTGTGTTGAGACACGCAAAGGCACAAGACAGGGTGCGTGTAGAGACACGCCAAGGTTCAAGGCAGGGTGCGTGCTAGAAGCGACGCCAGGGTTCAAGGCAGGGTGCGTGCTAGGAGCCACGCAGGGGGCACGCCACACTGGCCAGTGCACACGGCTGTACACAAACACGTGGCACTTGCCACGGCACAGGAGACGGCCAAGGGGAACCCACGCCGGAGTTCAATGCAAGTACAAGGCAGGGAACAAGGCAAGGAACACAAGCAGAAACAGAGCCAGGTCAGAGCGAGGACAGAGTCTAGCAGCGGAGCGTAGGCAGAAGCCCAGAGCCAGGCCAAGGGAAGACCTTGGGACTAGACAAAGAAACGAGCACTAAGGAGAGGAGAAATGGTGCGTGTGCCAGGGAGCACTACAGAGCACCATAGGAGAGAGCGAGGCAGAGCAAGCAAAGACTGAGACCATAGAGAGGAACACAAAGCAAGGAATAGCAAGGCAGAGAACACAGGGAGGACTACAAGTCAAAGCATAGCAAAAGCAAGACATGGCAAAACAGGCGAGGCAGAGAACAAAGGAAGGACTACAAGTCAAAGCATAGCTAAGGCGAGACATAGCAAAACAGACTAAGACAAAGAACAGCAGAAGGACTACAAGGCAAAGACAAACCTGGCACGAGAGACAACACAAGACATGGCACAAGACAAGAGGCGGAATACGAGCACGGAGCGTGTGCAGAGACGCACTACAGAGCAAAGTGCAAGGGCACAGAATAGAGGGAGCAACCCCACAGACACAGAGCCTTGCAGGGAAGCAACACAATAATCAGGCCCTGAGCATAGGAAGAGGCGGCCTGATATAGGGCATAGCACCTCCTCCTCCAGGTCAGGACCAGGGGAGAACTTCCGGGATTCTAGACATGACGAGATGATAGCAGAACCAGACAGTGCAGGATCTTAGGAAACGTCACATGATCAGGGTTTCAGACATGACGAGATGATCACCGAACCAACCAGTGCAGGATCCTAGGAAGAACACATGATCCGGGATTCTAGACATGACGAGATGATTGCAGAACCAGACAGTGCAGGATCTTAAGAAACATCACATGATCAAGGACTCCAGACATGACGAGAAGATCACAGAAGGCAGAGCAGAAACGCAGGGATCCTGCAGCTCAGACATGAGGTGAGTCTGCACACAGCTCTAGCGAACATGCAGGACAGCAGACAAAACATGCGCATGCACATCGTTCCAGGAGTTCTTGAGACAAACAGACATGGCAGACATGGCGGACGTGACAGTACCCCCCTCTTTAAGCCCCCTCTCACCGGGGCTGGAAAGAAGAAAAAAAAAAAAATTTTCTTCGGCAGAAACCAGAGTTTAGTACAAACCACTCCAACAATGTTGATCCGACATCTGAAACGGACACCTGCACCGGTCAAGACACAGGAGCCGCTAACGAGACATGAAGATCCAGTGGGGAGGACTGCGGTTAGACAAGCAAGTCTTCTTACTCTGGCTGCCATCATTTCCAAATGAGTCCAGAGGTCAAGGGCCAGGTCTGATTTACATCAGAAGAGTGGCCGGGGTACCGCCATATTCAGGAGAGTCCAGGAGACAGAGCAGATCAGATTCTATAACAGACGGGTCATCAGACGGGTAGCCGAGGTACTAGCGGAGTCCATGGCCTGATTAACTGTGACGGACTCAGCTCCTGCTGAGCCCATTTTTTGAGTGGAACCTCTGGGTCGTGGCACCCACCCACCGAGGGCGAGCTGACCTTGTGAGAATCCACCCCCTATACAGGGAGTGTCAGGGGCAAGACCAAGGGGGTGAGCCACCACGACTGCTGGGACCAGACGGCCGGCTCAGGGGACACTAGACGAGTGTCTGACGACAAGGACGAGCAGGAAGCAAGACGAGACTAGACGTAGGTGCAAGGTATCTTCATTAGAATAACACAAGATCACATACAGAGAAACAAGCAAAACGTGCAAGGTGCGCGCGTGGGCACGCCAAGGTCCATAACATGGTACGTGCCAGATGGCACGCCTAGGCACAGGTAATGGCATGATGGCATCGGACTCCGGACTGCTGGCAAACCGACAGGGTCCAGGGATCAGGCTGCGGACGTCAGCTCCGGACATCAGGCCGTAGTCATCTGGTTCCGGACCTCTGGCAACGGTCGGCAGGTTCCGGGCATCCGGCAGGCAATCCAGGGTTCAGGCAAGGAGGCACGACAGATATCCAAGCAGGGTGCGTGTTTAGGGAACACGCCAAGGTCCAAGGCTAGGTGCGTGTGTAGGGGACACGCCAGGGTCCAAGGCTAGGTGCGTGTGTAGGGGACACGCCAGGGTCCAAGGCTAGGTGCGTGTGTAGGGGACACACCAGGGTTCAAGACTAGGTGCAAGGCAGGGTGCGTGTGTAGGGGACACGCCAGGGTTCAAAGCGAGGTGCGTGTGCAGGGGACACGCCAAGGTTCGCAAACGAGACAGGGTGTGTGTGTAGCCACGCCAAAGCATAGAATAAGACAGTGCGTGTAGAGACACGCCAAGGTACAAGGTATAAGACAGAGTGCGTGTAGAGACACGCCAAGGTTCAAGGTACAAGACAGAGTGCGTGTTGAGACACGCAAAGGCACAAGACAGGGTGCGTGTAGAGACACGCCAAGGTTCAAGGCACAAGACAGAGTGCGTGTTGAGACACGCAAAGGCACAAGACAGGGTGCGTGTAGAGACACGCCAAGGTTCAAGGCAGGGTGCGTGCTAGAAGCGACGCCAGGGTTCAAGGCAGGGTGCGTGCTAGGAGCCACGCAGGGGGCACGCCACACTGGCCAGTGCACACGGCTGTACACAAACACGTGGCACTTACCACGGCACAGGAGACGGCCAAGGGGAACCCACGCCGGGGTTCAATGCAAGTACAAGGCAGGGAACAAGGCAAGGAACACAAGCAGAAACAGAGCCAGGTCAGAGCGAGGACAGAGTCTAGCAGCGGAGCGTAGGCAGAAGCCCAGAGCCGGGCCAAGGGAAGACCTTGGGACTAGACAAAGAAACGAGCACTAAGGAGAGGAGAAATGGTGCGTGTGCCAGGGAGCACTACAGAGCACCATAGGAGAGAGCGAGGCAGAGCAAGCAAAGACTGAGACCATAGAGAGGAACACAAAGCAAGGAATAGCAAGGCAGAGAACACAGGGAGGACTACAAGTCAAAGCATAGCAAAAGCAAGACATGGCAAAACAGGCGAGGCAGAGAACAAAGGAAGGACTACAAGTCAAAGCATAGCTAAGGCGAGACATAGCAAAACAGACTAAGACAAAGAACAGCAGAAGGACTACAAGGCAAAGCAAGGCAAAGACAAACATGGCACGAGAGACAACACAAGACATGGCACAAGACAAGAGGCGGAATACGAGCACGGAGCGTGTGCAGAGACGCACTACAGAGCAAAGTGCAAGGGCACAGAATAGAGGGAGCAACCCCACAGACCCAGAGCCTTGCAGGGAAGCAACACAATAATCAGGCCCTGAGCATAGGAAGAGGCGGCCTGATATAGGGCATAGCACCTCCTCCTCCAGGTCAGGACCAGGGGAGAACTTCCGGGATTCTAGACATGACGAGATGATAGCAGAACCAGACAGTGCAGGATCTTAGGAAACGTCACATGATCAGGGTTTCAGACATGACGAGATGATCACCGAACCAACCAGTGCAGGATCCTAGGAAGAACACATGATCCGGGATTCTAGACATGACGAGATGATTGCAGAACCAGACAGTGCAGGATCTTAAGAAACATCACATGATCAAGGACTCCAGACATGACGAGAAGATCACAGAAGGCAGAGCAGAAACGCAGGGATCCTGCAGCTCAGACATGAGGTGAGTCTGCACACAGCTCTAGCGAACATGCAGGACAGCAGACAAAACATGCGCATGCACATCGTTCCAGGAGTTCTTGAGACAAACAGACATGGCAGACATGGCGGACGTGACAGTACCCCCCTCTTTAAGCCCCCTCTCACCGGGGCTGGAAAGAAGAAAAAAAAAAAAATTTTCTTCGGCAGAAACCAGAGTTTAGTACAAACCACTCCAACAATGTTGATCCGACATCTGAAACGGACACCTGCACCGGTCAAGACACAGGAGCCGCTAACGAGACATGAAGATCCAGTGGGGAGGACTGCGGTTAGACAAGCAAGTCTTCTTACTCTGGCTGCCATCATTTCCAAATGAGTCCAGAGGTCAAGGGCCAGGTCTGATTTACATCAGAAGAGTGGCCGGGGTACCGCCATATTCAGGAGAGTCCAGGAGACAGAGCAGATCAGATTCTATAACAGACGGGTCATCAGACGGGTAGCCGAGGTACTAGCGGAGTCCATGGCCTGATTAACTGTGACGGACTCAGCTCCTGCTGAGCCCATTTTTTGAGTGGAACCTCTGGGTCGTGGCACCCACCCACCGAGGGCGAGCTGACCTTGTGAGAATCCACCCCCTATACAGGGAGTGTCAGGGGCAAGACCAAGGGGGTGAGCCACCACGACTGCTGGGACCAGACGGCCGGCTCAGGGGACACTAGACGAGTGTCTGACGACAAGGACGAGCAGGAAGCAAGACGAGACTAGACGTAGGTGCAAGGTATCTTCATTAGAATAACACAAGATCACATACAGAGAAACAAGCAAAACGTGCAAGGTGCGCGCGTGGGCACGCCAAGGTCCATAACATGGTACGTGCCAGATGGCACGCCTAGGCACAGGTAATGGCATGATGGCATCGGACTCCGGACTGCTGGCAAACCGACAGGGTCCAGGGATCAGGCTGCGGACGTCAGCTCCGGACATCAGGCCGTAGTCATCTGGTTCCGGACCTCTGGCAACGGTCGGCAGGTTCCGGGCATCCGGCAGGCAATCCAGGGTTCAGGCAAGGAGGCACGACAGATATCCAAGCAGGGTGCGTGTTTAGGGAACACGCCAAGGTCCAAGGCTAGGTGCGTGTGTAGGGGACACGCCAGGGTCCAAGGCTAGGTGCGTGTGTAGGGGACACGCCAGGGTCCAAGGCTAGGTGCGTGTGTAGGGGACACACCAGGGTTCAAGACTAGGTGCAAGGCAGGGTGCGTGTGTAGGGGACACGCCAGGGTTCAAAGCGAGGTGCGTGTGCAGGGGACACGCCAAGGTTCGCAAACGAGACAGGGTGTGTGTGTAGCCACGCCAAAGCATAGAATAAGACAGTGCGTGTAGAGACACGCCAAGGTACAAGGTATAAGACAGAGTGCGTGTAGAGACACGCCAAGGTTCAAGGTACAAGACAGAGTGCGTGTTGAGACACGCAAAGGCACAAGACAGGGTGCGTGTAGAGACACGCCAAGGTTCAAGGCACAAGACAGAGTGCGTGTTGAGACACGCAAAGGCACAAGACAGGGTGCGTGTAGAGACACGCCAAGGTTCAAGGCAGGGTGCGTGCTAGAAGCGACGCCAGGGTTCAAGGCAGGGTGCGTGCTAGGAGCCACGCAGGGGGCACGCCACACTGGCCAGTGCACACGGCTGTACACAAACACGTGGCACTTACCACGGCACAGGAGACGGCCAAGGGGAACCCACGCCGGGGTTCAATGCAAGTACAAGGCAGGGAACAAGGCAAGGAACACAAGCAGAAACAGAGCCAGGTCAGAGCGAGGACAGAGTCTAGCAGCGGAGCGTAGGCAGAAGCCCAGAGCCGGGCCAAGGGAAGACCTTGGGACTAGACAAAGAAACGAGCACTAAGGAGAGGAGAAATGGTGCGTGTGCCAGGGAGCACTACAGAGCACCATAGGAGAGAGCGAGGCAGAGCAAGCAAAGACTGAGACCATAGAGAGGAACACAAAGCAAGGAATAGCAAGGCAGAGAACACAGGGAGGACTACAAGTCAAAGCATAGCAAAAGCAAGACATGGCAAAACAGGCGAGGCAGAGAACAAAGGAAGGACTACAAGTCAAAGCATAGCTAAGGCGAGACATAGCAAAACAGACTAAGACAAAGAACAGCAGAAGGACTACAAGGCAAAGCAAGGCAAAGACAAACATGGCACGAGAGACAACACAAGACATGGCACAAGACAAGAGGCGGAATACGAGCACGGAGCGTGTGCAGAGACGCACTACAGAGCAAAGTGCAAGGGCACAGAATAGAGGGAGCAACCCCACAGACCCAGAGCCTTGCAGGGAAGCAACACAATAATCAGGCCCTGAGCATAGGAAGAGGCGGCCTGATATAGGGCATAGCACCTCCTCCTCCAGGTCAGGACCAGGGGAGAACTTCCGGGATTCTAGACATGACGAGATGATAGCAGAACCAGACAGTGCAGGATCTTAGGAAACGTCACATGATCAGGGTTTCAGACATGACGAGATGATCACCGAACCAACCAGTGCAGGATCCTAGGAAGAACACATGATCCGGGATTCTAGACATGACGAGATGATTGCAGAACCAGACAGTGCAGGATCTTAAGAAACATCACATGATCAAGGACTCCAGACATGACGAGAAGATCACAGAAGGCAGAGCAGAAACGCAGGGATCCTGCAGCTCAGACATGAGGTGAGTCTGCACACAGCTCTAGCGAACATGCAGGACAGCAGACAAAACATGCGCATGCACATCGCTCCAGGAGTTCTTGAGACAAACAGACATGGCAGACATGGCGGACGTGACACCTATATCTTCAAAGGAGCATGAATTCCTCTAGGTGCACCTGGCACTTGCACACAGTTTTTGATTGAACTCAGCAGACAGGTTGTTCCAAACATCTTGGAACACTAATTACAGATCTTTTGTGAATGTAGGATGTAGAATTCCAGACCGACTAGACAGTTCAGGGCTCTGTGGAGGCCATACTATCATTTCTAGGACTTACTGTTCTTCTTTACACTCTAGACAGTTCTTAATGATTGGCTGTATGTTTTGTGGTTGTTGTCCTTCTGCAGATTAAATTTGGAGCAAATCAATGTTTCTCTGATGATATTTTATGATGGATAAGTAGTATCTGTATATCTCAGCACTGAGGGCATCATTAATCTTGACCGAATCCCCAACTCTATTTACTGAAATGCAACCCCCAACTTCTAGGAACTTCCACAATGCTTCACTATTGGCTGCAGTTTATTGTTGTACCACTCACCAGCCGTTTGTTGAACATACTGCCTTCTATTATGAACAAATACTTCACATTTTGAATCATCAGGCCAGAGAACCTGTTTCCATTTTTTTGCACATCCTATCAAAGGGAAATTGCTGGCTTTTCTATAGCTTGTGTGGAGGTGCTATAGTCAATCCTATAGTATTCAATTGTATAACAAAGACACCTTTTTAGGCTACATGTTTTCTCACCTCAGTATTTGTAAGCCAAAACAAAAAGTGGAACAATCAGAGCAAAAGTATAATAGAAACACATCACCACTTCTATATTTATCACCCACTCCTGATTTTGGCTTACAAATACCAAGGTAAAAAATCTCATCAAATACTGAATGTGTGCATGTGACCAGGGGAAGAGTCTTGAGGAGATCATTTGCATATTCCCAGTGCCTTCTGGGATAAGTGAAGAGTCTCCGCGAGCTCTACGATCACTGGGTTTTGGCCGTTGCAGCTGAAAAGAGGAAATCGGAAAACCAGGGGAAGAGTCTTGAGGAGATCATTTGCATATTCCCAGTGCCTTCTGGGATAAGTGAAGAGTCTCCGCGAGCTCTACGATCACTGGGTTTTGGCCGTTGCAGCTGAAAAGAGGAAATCGGAAAACCAGGGGAAGAGTCTTGAGGAGATCATTTGCATATTCCCAGTGCCTTCTGGGATAAGTGAAGAGTCTCCGCGAGCTCTACGATCACTGGGTTTTGGCCGTTGCAGCTGAAAAGAGGAAATCGGAAAACCAGGGGAAGAGTCTTGAGGAGATCATTTGCATATTCCCAGTGCCTTCTGGGATAAGTGAAGAGTCTCCGCGAGCTCTACGCTCACTGGGTTTTGGCCGTTGCAGCTGAAAAGAGGAAATCGGAAAACCAGGGGAAGAGTCTTGAGGAGATCATTTGCATATTCCCAGTGCCTTCTGGGATAAGTGAAGAGTCTCCGCGAGCTCTACGATCACTGGGTTTTGGCCGTTGCAGCTGAAAAGAGGAAATCGGAAAAACCGGGCGCCTATCGGCGCGCGAATTTTGGCTCATCTTTCATCGTTTTTAAGAAATCTCAAGATGGAAGAGGCCAGGAGCCATTTGGTGAGCTGCATTTCTTGCTACATGTTCACAGACTTACCAGTGGAAAAGCCAAATTTCACATGCCACAAATGCAAGCTTGTGTCCCTGTTGGAGGAAAAGTTGCAAAATCTCGAAGAGAGGTTGGCTACGTTGAAGATCATTAAGGAAGGTGAAGAGTTCTTGGACAGAGCAGAATTATCTCTTCATGTTACAGAAAGAGAAGAAATTCGAAGTGCACCTGAAGAAACAGAGGAATGGAGACATGTGACCCAGAGAAGCAGGAGGATCAGGAGGCAGTCAGCACCCATACTGCTCAGAAACCAGTACCAGGCTCTCACGCAGGAAAACGATGAAGAAATACATCAGGATAAGACTTTGCCAACAAACAGCAACCTTGTACGCCTTCAGAGTCCTCCTGGATGGAGAAAGAAAAATGTTGTGAAGAAGAAACGGAGAGTGGTGGTCATGGGGGATTCCCTGTTGAGAGGAACAGAGGCCGCTATCTGCAGACCGGATATAACTTCAAGAGAAATGTGCTGTCTTCCAGGTGCAAAAATTAAAGATGTGTCTGACAGGATATCAGGACTCTTCAGACCTACAGATGACTACCCATTCCTGCTACTACATGTGGGGACAAATGACACCGCAAGAAACGACCTGGAAACCATCTGCAGAGACTTTGAAGACTTAGGCAAGAAAGTGAAAGAACTGGGAGCGCAGGTGGTCTTCTCTTCCATCCTCCCAGTGGATGGCCATGGAACAAGGAGGTGGAATAAGATTCTGCAGGTGAACAACTGGCTACGTCGATGGTGCCGTCAGCAACGATTTGGATTTCTGGATCACGGAGTGAACTACTTATACGATGGACTACTTGCTAGAGATGGGGTGCACCTTACGAAGACTGGAAAGCATGTATTTGGAAGTCGCCTTGCTACACTTGTAAGGAGAGCTTTAAACTAGAACAACATGGGAAGGGAAGCAAAAGACCAGAAAATGCCATACACCTGACAAATACTATTGAGAACTCTGCTAATAGAAGTGGAAAGGAAGAACAAAGACGAAAGAATCTAATTAATAAAAATATTGGAGAAAGAGAAACCAATCACAAACTAAAATGTTTCTATACTAATGCACAAAGCATGGGCAACAAACAAGGAGAATTGGAACTACTAACACAGGAAAAGAAATATGATGTCATTGGAATCACTGAAACTTGGTGGGACGATACACATGATTGGAATACAAGACTAGAAGGATACAACTTATTTGCAAGAAACAGACTTGATAAACGAGGAGGAGGTGTTGCATTGTATGTTAGAAACGCGTATATCTGCACAGAGATTGAAGCTTCAGAGACTGGGAGTTCTGTGGAAACTGTTTGGGTAAGAATACAAGGACAGAACAATGGAAAGGACACCATTGTAGGCATTTACTACAGGCCGCCTGTGCAAGCTGAAGATATGGATGAACTCTTTATGCATCAAATGGCCAAGTTCTCCAAAAAATATGACATAGTTGTCATGGGAGATTTCAACTATCCAGACATTTGTTGGGAATCTCTCTCAGGCAAAACTAACAGGTCAAGGAAATTCTTATCCTCTCTTGCTGACAACTTTATCTTCCAAAAGGTAGGGGAGAAAACAAGGGGAACTGCTACCTTGGATCTAATCCTTATAAACAGGGAGGAAATGGTTGAGGAGGTAAAAGTGGCTGGAACCCTAGGAGGTAGCGACCATGCTATTTTAGAATTTTGGATAACTAGAGGCGGAAGACCTGTGAAGACTCAGACGTCAAGGTTAGATTTCAGAAAGGCAGATTTTAAGGGATTCAGAAAGATAATTGGAGGGATCCAATGGCTGGATATCCTTAAAGACAAAAATGTCCAGGAAGGATGGGAAATCTTGAAAAATGAAATTCTCAAAGCACAGTTGTTAACAATTCCGAAAAGAGGGAAGAATAGGAAGCATTTAAGGAAACCAGGATGGGTGAACACAGAACTTAAGCACATGCTAAAAAGGAAGAAAAAAATGTTTATAAAATGGAAAGAGGGAGGCATATCTAAAGAAGAATATAATGCTGTCTGCAAAATCTGCAGGGCACAAATCAGATTAGCTAAAGCTGAAAATGAATTGAGGCTTGCAAGAGATGTCAAAAACAATAATAAAGGATTTTGGGGATATGTCAAAAGTAAAAGAAAAGTCAAAGATGCTATAGGATTTTTACAGGATGAAAATGATGAAATGGTAAGACAGGATGTTGAGAAGGCTGAACTTTTAAATTCCTATTTTGCATCTGTTTTCTCTCAGAAAGGAAATGTAACATCAACTGTTATTCACTGTCCTATTAAGGGAATAGAAGAATCCAGGATATCTATAAACAGAAAGATAGTGAGGAAACACTTAGCTAACCTAAATGAATTCAAGTCTCCAGGTCCAGATGAATTACACCCCAGAGTACTGAAGGAGATAGCAGAAGAAATTTCTGAACCACTCTCCATAATCTTTGAAAATTCTTGGAGAACAGGAGAAGTGCCAGAAGACTGGAGAAGAGCTAATGTTGTTCCTATCTTCAAAAAGGGGAAGAAGGTGGACCCAGGCAACTATAGGCCGGTGAGTCTGACTTCTATACCAGGAAAGATCTTTGAACAAATTATTAAACAACATGTAAGTCAATACCTGGATAAGAATGAAGTGATCAAACAGAGTCAGCATGGGTTTGTAACTAATAAGTCATGTCAGACTAACTTAATTTCCTTCTATGACGGTATCACTGATTGGGTGGATCAAGGAAATGCTGTAGATATAGTATATCTTGACTTCAGCAAAGCATTTGACAAAGTCTCTCATACAATCCTTATTGAAAAAATGACTAAGTATGGAATGGACAAGGCAACTGTTAGGTGGATTCATAGCTGGCTTAGTGATCGGACCCAAAGAGTGGTCGTAAATGGCTGCACATCCAGTTGGAAGAATGTCTCAAGTGGGGTACCACAGGGCTCTGTCCTGGGCCCTGTATTGTTCAACATCTTTATCAACGATTTAGATGAAGGAATTGAGGGTAAACTGATTAAATTTGCTGATGACACAAAGCTAGGAGGGATAGCTAATACTAGAGAAGAGAGAGAGAGGATTCAAAAAGATTTAAATAAACTGGAGAAGTGGGCAGTAACTAACAGAATGGTTTTTAACAGGGAGAAATGCAAAGTACTACATCTGGGCAATAAAAATGAAAAAAGCATATATAGAATGGGAGGAATAGGGCTAAGTGACAGCACATGTGAAAAAGACTTGGGTATACTAATAGATCACAGACTGAATATGAGTCAACAGTGTGATGCAGCAGCAAAAAAGGCAAATGCAGTTCTAGGATGTATTAACAAAAGCATACAGTCTAGATCACGTGAAGTCATTATTTCCCTCTACTCCTCTTTGGTCAGACCTCATCTGGAATATTGTGTCCAGTTTTGGGCACCACATTTTAAAAAAGACATCAACAAACTGGAGCAAGTTCAGAAAAGAGCGACCAGAATGGTGACCGGTCTGCAAACCCTGTCTTATGAGGAAAGGTTGCAGGATTTGGGAATGTTTAGTTTGCTAAAGAGAAGACTGAGAGGAGACTTAATTGCTGTCTACAAATATCTAAAGGGCTGTCACATTGTAGAAGGATCAACTTTATTCTCATTTGCACAAGGAAAGACTAGAAGCAATGGGATGAAACTGAATGGGAGGAGACACAGATTAGATATTAGAAAAAACTTTTTGACAGTTAGAGTGATCAATGAGTGGAACAGGCTGCCACGAGAAGTGGTGAGTTCTCCTTCAATGGAAGTCTTCAAACAGAGGCTGGACAGACATCTGACTGGGATGATTTAGCGAATCCTGCTTTGAGCAGGGGGTTGGACCAGATGGCCCAGGAGGTCCCTTCCAACTCTACGATTCTATGATTCTATGATTCTATATGTGGCCTCAATGTATGAAAATCTAATTAGTTAGATCAGAATTTCCAGTGTGACACCATTATGCACACACATTACTACACTGTGTTCCAAATTATTATGCAAATTGGATTTAAGTGTCATAAAGATGTAATTTTTTGTTTATCAAATAAACTCATAGATGGTATTGTGTATCAGGGCTCTTTGGATCACTGAAACCAATCTCAAATGCCTGTGATAATTAGTTTACCAGGTGAGCTCAACTAAAGGAAAGCTACTTAAGAATGATGTTCCACATTATTAAGCAGGGCACAGGTTTCAAGGAATTTAGGAAATAAAAAGGATCTCTCTGCTGCTGAAAAGCATCAAATAGTGCAATGCCTTGGTCAAGAGATGAAAACATTAGATATTTCCCAAAAACTTAAACGTGATCATTGTACTGTTGAGAGATTTGTGGTTGATTCTGAGCACAGACATTTTTGTGCTAATAAAGGCAGAATGAAGAAGGTTTCTGCCAGGCAAGTTCATTGAATTAAGAGAGCGGCTGATAAAAAGCCATTACAAACCAGCAAACAGATATTTAAAGCTGCTGGTGCCTCTGGAGTCCCTCGAACCTCAAGGTGTAGGATCCTTCAGAGGCTTGCTGTGGTGCATAAATCTACTATTCGGCCACCCCTAAACAGTGTTCACAAGCAGAAATGGTTGCAGTGGGCACAGACATACATGAAGACTAATTTTCAAACAGTCTTGTTTACTGATGAGTGTCGAGCAACCCTGGATGGTCCAGATGGATGGAGTAGTGGATGGTTGGCGGATGGCCACTATGTCCCAACAAGGCTGCGACGTCAGCAAGGAGGTGGAGGAGTCATGTTTGGGCCGGAATCATGGGGAAACAGCTGGTAGGGCCCTTTAAGGTTCCTGAAGGTGTGAAAATGACCTCTGCAAATTATATAGAGTTTCTGACTGACAGCTGTCTTCCATGGTATAAAAAGCAGAAATGTGCCTTCAGGAGCAAAATCATCTTCATGCATGACAATGCACCATCTCAGGCTGCAAAGAATACCTCTGAGTCATTGACCGCTATAGGCATAAAAGGAGATAAACTCATGGCGTGTCCACCATCTTCCCCTGACCTCAACCCTATAGAGAACCTTTGGAGTATCATCAAGCAAAAGATCTATGAGGGTGGGAGGCAGTTCACATCAAAACAGCAGCTCTGGGAGGCTATTCTGACTTCATGCAAAGAAATACAAGCAGAAACTCTCCAAAAACTCACAAGTTCAATGGATGCAAGAATTGTGAAGGTGATGTCAAAGAAGGGTTCCTATGTTAACATGTAACTTGGCCTGTTAAGCTATTTAACTCCAAAATATCCTTTTTGCTCAGTGAATGTGACCTCCTAATGCTGCAAATTCCACAAATGAGCATTTTCAGTTGTTTAAAACATATCAAATGTTTAGAAATTCTACTGTGCCTAATAATTTGGAACAGTGCAATTTGAGTTTTTATTCATTTTGGAGATTATACTGTTATTATCGGGAAGTTTCTTCAATAAAATTTGATGTATACTCTAACCGGTGATGACTTTTATTAGACTGACTGTCATTTGTACCGACTATTTAGGAAAATCAGAGAAAAATATCATTTGCATAATAATTTGGAACACAGTGTAAATACTGAGAGAAAAGAATAGCCCAGCCTCAGCAGTTTATTGAAAGTTATCACATGGATTCTGTTAAAGTCTATAATTTCTTTCTGTTTTAGTTGGATCATCTTGAATGCTGCATGGATATTATTAGGGCAGTCATAGGAAAAGATGAAGACTGGAAAGTAGGAAAGACAAAGCTTTTCTTGAAGGTAAGATATTATATAAAACTACTGGCAGACTTCTTTGCATGATATTTTATTTTCCTAATCACTGTATACACAGAGTTGTGTATATAGAGTAGGAAGCAGAAACATTGCTTCCTCCACTCGTTGTATTGACAATATGATTGCCAATTGTTGAGAGGAACTGTTGGATCTCAGCAGACCCAGATCAGCTTTGGAGTCCATTCAACTGAATATGCCTTTGAGCTGTACTCAATATCCCAACCCCAGTAATCAGCAATAATAAGAATACATTTATATGTTGAAATTCCCCCCAATGGTCTTTTTATGACTTTACTGCGGTCAAAACGTGTGAAGTAAAAAAACTAATATAAAATGTACCACGTAAGAAAAAATAAATAATTACCATAGATGAAACAAAATGAGAACCAAAAGCCACTGACATCCCAAATTGCTGTATCTGGCACTGTTCACAAAAAGTCTTAAAACAAAAAAAAAATGTATGTCTGATACAGAAACAATGTCTATGGAAGGGGGAACACAATTGAAAATGTATTTCAGTGGTCCTTTTTTTGACAAAGAAAAATAAAAAAAATGTGAAAAATAGACACATTTCCTTCTTTTTGTTTAGACTTTTGCCCAGTGTTGGGGAAAAAAACTATATAAAATTGACTTAAAAATGACATCAAGAATTAAAAAAATAAGCAATCATTATTTAAATGTCTGAAGGAAAAAAATGTAAAGGTCTTAAAACCTGCCTGTGCTCAAAGTAAAAAAAGAAAGAGGCCTGTCATGTAAAGAAAAGGAGAAAATGGTCCAGTATTAAGCTGGTTAAGAAATGGTCAGCGTAAAGCTGTAATCTATCTCCGGTACAAATTTGCATTATAATGATGTAACACACGGTATATACAGATTTCTGTTCTGCTTTTGTGCACATATGTCACCGTATAGGAAAGGAACTAAAGTAGCTTTCTATTGCTGTTCTTTGTCTAGGATCAACATGATACAAAACTAGAGGTGGAACGTGACATCAAAATTACATCCAGCGCTATTCTCATACAAAGAGTGCTGAGGGGATTTAAAGACAGGTAAACTATTTTGGTGTAATTTTTGTGTGATGTGCTCTTAGATGGGTATTGGCCAAGCCTACATTCCCTCACTGAAAGTGTGTCATTAATGCAGACTTTATCTAAGCCAGTACCTGAAATCCAGTGGAATTGTGGCAATTTTGCTAGCACATAAGCTTAATATGAAGCATGCCCTGACACAGGTTCAGTATTTATGCTCATCCTGTACTGTAGAGTATTTAGTTGATGTTATTGCAATCTATATTAGTACACTAACCAATTTTCTTGCAGATACTTTGCATGAGTAATGAGTAATATATGCATTATGATTACTCAGTAAATAATTGGTAAGATTTATCACATTAGAACGCCCATCTGAAAGGTCCCCATACATATTAAAATTGACGAGACATGCCAATTTTGTAGAGAAAGGATGACCCTCTTATGTTTATAGCGGCCTCTCAAGTCTACTATGACACATGATGGCACGGAATAGAAGGATCACGTATTTTATATTTATATACTCCATTGGTTATTCCATATATTAATTATTGTCAGGCGTGACTATCAATAACCAATATCTGGCTAACACCTCACGCCTTAATGTTCTCTGGTTCCTTTACTATCTTAATATATACTAACCTTGTAATGTCTTCACATCCTGTTCTGTCCAGATGTGTCCGGATCCCAGAATTCCAAACGGCGGAAGTTCACCGACTGCCATATTGGGACACCCAAGTGATGGGTGTCTCAATATGGAAACTGCTGGTGGTACCAGCCTCTTGCGCGGTACCACCAGCAGAACACTGTCGCAACACACACATACACACACTGTATATGCCGTACGCTCCACACATACACTCTGTATATGCCATACGCACCACACACACACTGTATACTCCGTACGCACCACACACACATACACAAACACACTGTATATGCCATACGCACCAAGCACACACACTGTGTACACCGTATGCACCACACACACTCTGTATATGCCGTACGCACCACACACACTGTATACGCCGTACACAGCCTCTAGTGCGGTACCACCAGCGGAACACCGTCGCGAACACGCCGCCGGGATCAGCCGAATGATTCACTGACCGTCGCCATCTTTGTACGGGAGGAGCGCATGCGTAGTTTTAATGTGACCACCGCTATCTGTCTGCACAAAGATGGCGGCGGTCTGGGGTACACACGTCAAAGAAGAGATGACATGAGAGGAAAAGACAGCAGATGGGGGAGAAAGAAAGAGCACAGGGGTGAGAGAGACAGCACCGGGGGAGACAGCTCAAATGGGACAGCACATGAGGGGAGAACACAGCACAGGAAGGTGAGACAGCAGACAAGGGGGATAGCACATGGGGTAGACAGGTCAAAGAAGAGAGCACAGACGGGAGAAGTGAGCACATGGGGATAGAGAGAGTGGATAGGTGGGTAAGCACATGGGGGGAGAGATTCTCAACGCTGCAAAGCCTGCCCCCATCGTGACATTACCGCCCTCCCGATGCGATGGCATTGGGCCTCCATCTAGTATAATATAAGAATGGAGATTAACTGAGACAAACCCGTGTATCAATAAAGAATATTTATTACACACAAGTCTACAGTTATTATCCTATTAAATTACTATACTAACACCATATACAATAATATCACACAATACTAATATACAATTAAACCCACAATTATCCATTTATATTTCCCACCCACGTTACCTTAAAACCACACACATGATAATTACAGCCCATCCGCCTACCTCTTGCTATCCCTACAGAGATTAAGGGGTTAATAATAATAGTGATACTTAGCCGAATATGAACAAGAGGCTGCTGGTTCCTTGATAGTGGGAAGAGGATCCTGGGTGATTCTTGTTAGGGGAAGAGAGAGAAGCTGCTTGAGAGTGGTGAGGGAGGGTACTGATTGTGGGCACACAAAGAGGGCACTTTATGTGAGAAGAGAAACGGAAGAGCAGATCATGCTGAGGACACGTAGGACAGAGAGGTAGGGGACGCCGAGGGTCTATGACAGCAGTGCTGTGGTGAGAAGAGAGAGTACAGTGTGGGAGAAGAACAGGAGACCAGCGCGGAGAGCAGAGCTCAAGACTAGGAAGGCTACAGAGGAAGGAGACACAGACGGTGGGGGCTGTGAATGTGGGCCTAAGGCCACATGCACACATTGAGTATTTGATGAGTTTTTTACCCCAGCATTTGTAAGCCAAAACCAGGAGTGGAGCGGCGAGAAGAAAAGTATAATAGAAACATTCTGCATTTTTCACCCACTTCTGGTTTTGGATTACAAATACCGGGGTAAAAAAACTCCCCAAATACTGAATGTGTGCATGTGGCCTAAGGCAGGGGGCCGAGAGAAGAAAGTGAGTGCTGCTCCCACTGGATATTTAAACTCGGTGGGTCGTGCTTCCGTGCGCTCCCACCCCCTGCATGTAAACTCGCAGGGCACGAGTGCCTGGCACATGAGTTCCTGCTCACACCCAGGCAGGGCGCTTTGACATGCTGTGCGTTCACAACCATATGATTGCATCCCTGTGAACGCCCAGAGCCCTGCAGGTGTTGGCTGCTACCAGGACAAAGGGTCGCTTTGAAACTTTGTTCTAGCAGTCTGTGGTTATCTCCTGACATGGTAATTAACCATGTCAGTATATGGCCACAGACAACAGATGGACAATTGTTCACCTTCGTTGAAATGCCTGGACAAGATTTATCCTGGGCATATTATATCAGGGTATGAGGGGACATTCCAAAGCGTGGGGACATTATTATATACATGAGGGGATGATAAGGACATACTTTTTTGTGGGGGAATAAGTGACAGAGGGGATATATACAGTATATACACTCACTGGCCACTTTATTAGGTACACCATGCTAGTAAGGGGTTGGACCCCCTTTTGCCTTCAGAACTGCCTCAATTCTTCGTGGCAGAGATTCAACAAGGTGCTGGAAGCATTCCTCAGAGATTTTGGACCATATTGACATGATGGCATCACACAGTTGGCGCAGATTTGTCGGCTGCACATCCCTGATGCGAATCTCCCGTTCCACCACATCCCAAAGATGCTCTATTGGATTGAGATCTGGTGACTGAGGAGGCCATTTGAGTACAGTAAACTCATTGTCATGTTCAAGAAACCAATCTGAGATGATTCGAGCTTTAGGACATGGCGCATTATCCTGCTGAAAGTAGCCATCAGATGTTGGGTACATTGTGGTCATAAAGGGATGGACATGGTCAGCAACAATACTCAGGTAGGCTGTGGCGTTGCAACGATGCTCAATTGGTACCAAGGGGCCCAAAGAGTGCCCAGAAAAAATTCCCCACACCATGACACCACCACCACCAGCCTGAACCGTTGATACAAGGCAGGATGGATCCATGCTTTCATGTTGTTTACGCCAAATTCTGACCCTACCATCCGAATGTCGCAGCAGAAATCGAGACTCATCAGACCAGGCAACGTTTTTCCAATCTTCTACTGTCCAATTTCGATGAGCTTGTGCAAATTGTAGCCTCAGTTTCCTGTTCTTAGCTGAGAGGAGTGGTACCCAGTGTGGTCTTCTGCTGCTGTAGCCCATCTGCCTCAAAGTTCGACGCACTGTGCGTTCACAGATGCTCTTCTGGCCACCTTGGTTGTAACGGGTGGCAATTTGAGTCACTGTTGCCTTTCTATCAGCTCGAACCAGTCTGCCCATTCTCCTCTGACCTCTGGCATCAACATGGCATTTCCGGCCACAGAACTGCCGCTCCCTGGATTTTTTTTCTTTTTCGGACCATTCTCTGTAAACCCTAGAGATGGTTGTGCGTGAAAATCCCAGTAGATCAGCAGTTTCTGAGATTCTCAGACCAGCCCTTCTGGCACCAACAATCATGCCACGTTCAAAGGCACTCAAATCACCTTTCTTCCCCATACTGATGCTCGGTTTGAACTGCAGGAGATTGTCTTGACCATGTCTACATGCCTAAATGCACTGAGTTGCCGCCATGTGATTGGCTGATTAGAAATTAAGTCTTAACACACAGTTGGACAGGTGTACCTAATAAAGTGGCCAGTGAGTGTATATACACCGTATTTTGCACATTATAAAACGCACCCAATATTTTGAGGAGAAAAATAGGAAAAAAAACTTTTTTAATAAAATGGTGGTGCCTCTTATAATCCATGCGTCTTATTGCTTACCGGGGGTGGTGGCTGCGGTGAAGCGGGGTTCCAGGGTCGCTGCTGGTGGTGGCACGAATGGCGCGTTGCTGCAGGCCGCAGGCTGGGATGAGGGGGAGTTCCACTGCGGGTGAAAATGGCTCTGTGGTGCGGGGGGCTCCGCCAGCATTTTGTGAAAGCCCGGAGCCCGCCCGCATATCCATTACTGCGATGCCATGGCCTCCGGAAAAATGGCTGTCAGGGCAGCGCATGCTCAGATTGAGATCTCGGCAACAAGCTCTCGGGTGCCGAGATCTCGTCTTTCGGGATCTCGGGACAAGATCTCGCTGCTAAGTACTCAATCTGAGCATGCACCACTCCAGGCGGCCATTTTTCCAGAGGCCACCACATCGCAGTAATGGATATGCAGGGGGCTCCGGGCTTTCACAAAATGCAGGTGGGAGCCCCCCGCACCACAGAGCACCGCAGCCATTTTCACTTGCAGCAGCACACATTGGAACACCCCAGCCTGCGGCCTGCAGCAACGCGCCTCTCTTTCCTCCTCCAGCAGCGACCCTGGGACCCTGCTCCACCACGGTTTGTAAGGTATATCCGCATTCTAAGACGCACCCCCATTTTCCCCAATTCAACTGGGGAGGAAAAATTGCGTCTTATAATACGAAAATTATGGTGTGTGTGTATGTATGTATATATATACAGTTGTGTCCAAAAGTATTGACACCCCTGCAATTCTGTCAGATAATACTCAGTTTCTTCCTGAAAATGATTGCAAACACAAATTCTTTGGTATTATTATCTTCATTTAATTTGTCTTAAATGAAAAAACACAAAAGAGAATGAAGCATAAAGCAAAACATTGATCATTTCACACAAAACTCCAAAAATGCGCCAGACAAAAGTATTGGCACCCTCAGACTAATACTTGGTTGCACAACCTTTAGCCAAAATAACTGCGACCAACCGCTTCCGGTAACCATCAATGAGTTTCTTACAATGCTCTGCTGGAATTTTAGACCATTCTTCTTTGGCAAACTGCTCCAGGTCCCTGATAGTAGAAGGGTGCCTTCTCCAAACTGCCATTTTTAGATCTCTCCACAGGTGTTCTATGGGATTCAGGTCTGGACTCATTGCTGGCCACCTTAAAAGTCTCCAGTGCTTTCTCTCAAACCATTTTCTAGTGCTTTTTGAAGTGTGTTTTGGGTCATTTTCCTGCTGGAAGACCCATGACCTCTGAGGGAGACCCAGCTTTCTCACACTGGGCCCTACATTATGCTGCAAAATTTGTTGGTAGTCTTCAGACTTCATAAGGCCATGCTCACGGTCAAGCAGTCCAGTGCCAGAGGCAGCAAAGCAACCCCAAAACATCAGGGAACCTCCGCCATGTTTGACTGTAGGGACCGTGTTCTTTTCTTTGAATGCCTCTTTTTTTCTCATGTAAACTCTGTTGATGCCTTTGCCCAAAAAGCTCTACTTTTGTCTCATCTGACCAGAGAACATTCTTCCAAAACGTTTTAGGCTTTTTCAGGTAAGTTTTGGCAAACTCCAGCCTGGCTTTTTTATGTCTCGAGGTAAGAAGTAGGGTCTTCCTGGGTCTCCTACCATACAGTCCCTTTTCATTCAGACGCCGACCGATAGTACGGGTTGACACTGTTGTACCCTCAGACTGCAGGGCAACTTGAACTTGTTTGGATGTTAGTCGAGGTTCTTTATCCAACATCCTCACAATCTTGCATTGAAATCTCTTGTCAATTTTTCTTTTCTGTCCACATCTAGGGAGGTTAGCCACAGTGCCATGGGCTTTAAACTTCTTGATGACACTGCGCACGGTAGACACAGGAACATTCAGGTCTTTGGAGATGGACTTGTAGCCTTGAGATTGCTCATGCTTCCTCACAATTTGGTTTCTCAAGTCCTCAGACAGTTCTTTGGTCTTCTTTCTTTTCTCCATGCTCAATGTGGTTCACACAAGGACACAGGACAAAGGTTGAGTCAACTTTAATCCATGTCAACTGGCTGCAAGTGTGATTTAGTTATTGCCAACACCTGTTAGGTGCCACAGATAAGTTACAGGTGCTGTTAATTACACAAATTTGTGAAGCATCACATGATTTTTCGAACAGTGCCAATACTTTTGTCCACCCTCTTTTTTATGTTTGGTGTGGAATTATATCCAATTTGGCTTTAGGACAATTCTTTTTGTGTTTTTTCATTTAAGACAAATTAAATGAAGATAATAATAGCAAAGAGTTTGTGTTTGCAATCATTTTCAGGAAGAAACTGAGTATTATCTGACAAAATTGCAGGGGTGTCAATACTTTTGGCCACAACTGTGTATATATATATATATATATATATATATATATATATATATATATTTATAATTTATTTTTTCTTGTCAGGATACTTCCTTTTACATTCATCATTTTGTTTTCCCAGGAGATAAGCCCCATTCTTCCCTTGCAGAGTTAAATTGAGTGTGCATGTCTATATAGCTTGTTGAACTGACTGCAATGTCAAGTGTAAAGTTACCATTACATTTCTTACGTCTGTCTTATGTCCTCCATACATTTTTCGAAATTTTTTTCTTGATTGTTGATTCTTTTTTATTCCAAAATATTTTTAATGTGTTATTTGTTTAATTCTTCAATAATGCTGCAGTTGTTTACTTGATTTTTAAAGTGTCTTCCTACTTTGCAGGAAACTGTTTCTTAAGCAGAAAAAGTCTGCTGTGAAGATTCAAAGTGCATGGAGAGGTTACCATGATAGGAAGTCCTACCTCAAGGTATTATTCTTTCCTTGCATGGCATTTCTTATCATTGACGAATTAAAGATTTTAGCTCATTGTACTGGTCACTTCTTCTAAAGTTCCAACCCTTCTGTTTCAGATGCAACATGGTTTCCAAAGACTGCAAGCACTTATAAGAAGTAGGCATGTACGCCTCCAGTATCAGAAATCTCAAGCTATCATTTCCAAACTACAGGCCAAATGCAGAGGTTATCTACTAAGAAAACGCCTTGCACAGGAGAAGACAGCTATTCTTGTTCTTCAGACTTACACCAGGGTTATGCTGGCTCGTAATAGGTACCGGAGGATGAGAAAGAGTGTAAGTATGACTAAATGTTTACTAAGGGATTTCATATGTCACGCGACCCTGAAATCGTAGTGTCTCATTGTGACATCGCATATGATGTGCAACCTCCTGTGACAACGAGGCACAAGTGTTTAAAAATGAGCTGAACCTTTTGTCGCTAGTCTAAAATCTCACGGGACTCCGCCATAGTCTTGAAAGTGAATCACATGCAACTGCACTTCATTCTGGTCATTTGTTTTTTTAGAGCAAAATCACAGCTCCAAAATAGTTGCATAACACGATGCAGAGATATTTTTTTGACACACACCACTATTCTTAGGGCTGCTGTCTAAGTGTAGCCTCTAGCTTAATAATAATCTTTATTTTTATATAGCGCTAACATATTCTGCAGCGCTTTACAGTTTGCACACATTGTCATCACTGTCCCCGAGGGGGCTCACAATCTAAAATCCCTATCAGTATGTCTTTGTAATGTGGGAGGAAACCCACGCAAACACAGGGAGAACATGCAAACTCCATGCAGATGTTGTCCTTTGTGGGATTCAAACCCAAGACCCCAGCGCAAGGCTGTAGCGCTAACCACTGAGCCACCGTGCTGCCCAACATGCTGCTTAAACATTCTGGCGTTTGTGCAGTATCCAAAATATCCGATGAAGAAGCTAAAACCTTAAAGAAAAATGGATAACAGATTTGGGAACAATTTGTGTAAAATGTTTTTCCTTTTTAAAAAAAAGAAAAAAGGGGGTATTAAAAAAAATAGTCAATTTATCTTCAATTTTTTTTTTTTATTTACCACAGGATTTATTAAACCAGCAAGACATAGCAATGCAAAAGCAAAGGAATTTGGTGCAGAAAGAGCTTCTACAACAGCAAGAGAAGGAAAACCTGGCAATGGTGGAGCAAGTGTTTGGGTTTTTACCTCTCATGGTAAATGTCAGCGTGAATCATTTGGATTTTATATTCTATAAATGTGTTTATTGGCATAAAATAAATTGAATGAAAACATATTACTAAAAAAAGCAATATTTTTCCACTAGGACTTGGATTCACAATCTTTAGATGAAATAGACCTGGACACACTCCCTTTAGAGTTAGAGAAAGAGATGGATCACCTGTCTGAATTCACTTTTCCGAAGTTCGCAGCTACCTACTTTCAAGGATCAGCTACAGATACCCACATAAGGAAGACATTGCACCAACCACTTTTGTATCATGAAGACCATGGTGATGTTATAGTACGGTTGTCAATTTTATATTAAATATGTGTTGATTTTTAAATGTTTGTCTCAGGCTATGAGTACCTGGTGAGTTTTTGATGCTGCACATTTTCGAAAAAATAAAAGTAACCTATTTTACTTAATGGGTGCAGAAATGGTGCAGAATATCTGCAACATCAAAATCCCACCAAAAACTCAGTGGGAACATAGCCTTATTTATACAGCAATCTCTATAGTTGTAAAACCAATTATAATTCCATTCACCTCTCCTCACAAAAATAAACAAAAAAAAAAAACACGTGCAAAACCAAGTTTGTCACCTAATATAAAACTTAAATTATAACAAGAAAATATGATGAAGCTGGGATAGATGCACCGCAAAGTAATTGTAAAGATAGACAAGTCACAGAAAAGCATATCTCACAATGTACTGAAGCCGTAGATTCCCCTTTCATTATAACCATAAAGTTTGATGCCAACAAAAGTGCCACACAAATACTGTAGGATACCCTCACAGTGAATTCCTCCACAGTACCCTCCACACGCACAGTCTGATGTCCCTACTGTACCCCACCTCAACTCCCCTGGCAGAGTATGGTGACCCCAACACAGTATGATTTGCCAACTGTGACCCCCCCCCACAGCCATCCTTTCAGTATACTGGGCCTATATACAGTATAATTGCCCCCACACCTCTCCACACTGTATAATGGCTCCAACTAGCCCTCCAAACAGTATAATGGCCTCCAGACATTATGATGGACCCCACACAAACCTTCACACTGTATAATTGCATGCATACAGCATAATAACCGCCATATAGCCCTCCATAAAATCTAAAATCTCCCACATAGCCCACCAAATATTAGAATGGCCCCCACATAGCTTTCCAGATAATATAATGATTCACACATAGCCCTTAAAATATTATTATAATAGCCCCCACATTGCCCTCCATATAGTATAATGGGCCCCATAGTCCTCCATATAGTATACTGCATTCCCCATAGTCCTCCATATACTATTATGCACTCCCCATAGTCCTCTATATAGTATAACATACTATCCATAGTTCTGCATCTAGTATGATGTTCTCCCCATAGTCCACCATATAGTATAACTCACTCCCCATAGTGCTCCATATAGTAGAATGCATTCCCCATAGTCCTCTATATAGTATAATGCACTGTCCATAGTTATCCATATAGCATAATGCACTCCTCCATATTGTATGATGTACTCCCCATAGTCCTCCATGCAGTATAATGCACTCAGCATAGTCCTCCATGTAGCATACTGCACTCCCCATAGTCCTCCATATAGTATAATTCACTCTCCATAGTCCTCCAAACAGTATAATGCACTCACCATTATCCTCCGTACAGTATAAGGCCCTTCCCGTAGTCCTCCATACAGTATAATGCACTCACCATAATCCTCTGTACAGTATAAGGCCCTTATGTTAGTCCTTAATACAGTATAATGCACTCACCATAATCCTCTCTACATTATAAGGCCCTTCCATAGTCCTCCATACAGTATAATGTACCCCTTATAGTACTCTATATAGTATAATGCACACGATAGTCCACCATATAGTATAATTGGCACCACAGTCCTCCATACAGTATAATGCACTCCACATAGTCATCCATATAGTATAATACAAAATAAATGGAATCTCATGCAAGAGCTATTAAGCACAACAGGAGATCAGAATAGAGTTTTTCCAAGCTCAAATATAATTTATTGAAATAATGATAAACAGAGCATAAATGCTAGTATAGGTTGCAGCAGACATAAACACAAAGTGATTGTACAGCACCTTAAAAAAATTTTTTTTGAAAAACATAGATATTTTTGTGCAGCATAAGCAGTTATTTCACAAATATAGAACACAATAGACAGCAGCCACCCAATTGAAGAAATATATATACCCAGAAAAAAGGGTGTTACATACAAACAATACCCAGGGTAGGATACCATCTATAAAGTGCATGAGTGCTCTGTGCTAATAAACCCAAAGGGTGTTAAATGTAAACTAAATGAGATGAAAACTGCCTATGCAAGATACAGAACTAAATATAAGGGCTGCGTTATAGAGTAACACTTACATGTAATGTGAATGCTGCTGTCAAACCTGCCGCCCCTACGCGCGTTACGCCGTAGCTTCCTTGTTACGACTTTTACTTCCTCTAGATAGTCAATTTCGATCGTCTTCTCGGCTCTCCGCCAGGGTCTTGGCGGACCCCGGCGGGGCCGATCCAAGGACCTCACTAAACCATCCAATCGGTAGTAGCGACAGGCGGTATGTACAAAGGGCAGGGACTTAATCAACGCGAGCTTATGACCCGCACTTACTGGGAATTCCTCGTTCACGGGGAAGAATTGCAATCCCCGATCCCCATCACGAACGGGGTTCAGCGGGTTACCCGCACCTGTCGGCGAAGGGTAGACACACGCTGGTCCGTTCAGTGTAGTGCGCGTGCAGCCCCGGACATCTAAGGGCATCACAGACCTGTTATTGCTCGATCTCGCGTGGCTGAGCGCCACTTGTCCCTCTAAGAAGCTGGACGCGGACCGCGGGGGGTCGCATAGCTAGTTAGCATGCCGGAGTCTCGTTCGTTATCGGAATTAACCAGACAAATCGCTCCACCAACTAAGAACGGCCATGCACCACCACCCACAGAATCGAGAAAGAGCTTTCAATCTGTCAATCCTGAGGACGCTGCGGCGTAACGCTCGTAGGGGCGGCAGGTTTGACAGCAGCATTCACATTACATGTAAGTGTTACTCTATAACGCAGCCCTTATATTTAGTTCTGTATCTTGCATAGGCAGTTTTCATCTCATTTAGTTTACATTTAACGCCCTTTGGGTTTATTAGCACAGAGCACTCATGCACTTTATAGATGGTATCCTACCCTGGGTATTGTTTGTATGTAACACCCTTTTTTCTGGGTATATATATTTCTTCAATTGGGTGGCTGCTGTCTATTGTGTTCTATATTTGTGAAATAACTGCTTATGCTGCACAAAAATATCTATATTTTTCAAAAAAAATGTAAAAAAAAAATTTTTTTTAAGGTGCTGTACAATCACTTTGTGTTTATGTCTGCTGCAACCTATACTAGCATTTATGCTCTGTTTATCATTATTTCAATAAATTATATTTGAGCTTGGAAAAACTCTATTCTGATCTCCTGTTGTGCTTAATAGCTCTTGCATGAGATTCCATTTATTTTGTATTGTTCAGTGAGTTGAGCCCTTTAGTACATTTCCTAGTGTTGTATTTGTATTTATATAGTATAATGTATCACATAGTCCTCAATATAGTGTAATACACAACCCATAGTCCTCCATGGAGTATTATGGTCACAGCAATGTACTTAGTTATGTAAAAAAAAGAAAACAATACTACCTTTTCTCCTCGTTCCCCAGTGCACATCTCTGCTCAGCGTATGCCATGTAGGGACATCATCGCGACCGCTGCGCTGAGATGTCAGTCTCTGAGAAAGAATGATGGAGGAGGAAGCGTCAGCTGACGCATCCTCTTTCATCATTGCCCACGGAAGGGAGGAACAGTGCAGAGGAGAGACGACAGGCAGAATGCGCAGGCGTGGGATTTCCGTTCACGCACATGATGTCAAAGGGACGTCTGAAGAGAAGGGGAAATCTTGTATAATGAAGACCGGAGGCAGTCTTATTTTCCAGGCAGCCTACGCCCAATAGTCTTGAAGATCAAAGCTATAAAAGGCCGCATCCAGGAGGCATACAGGTATGACCTATTTCAGCTATATACAACCTGTATGCCCATAACTCAAAAAGCTCAAAAGGGTGACAGATTCCTTTAATTGTTAGAGAAAGTCTTAAATGTTTATTTTATTTGTTTTTTTTTCCATTGTGGTTTCTGTGCAAGCCAAGGGGCTTTTTTCCATCAAATAGAGAACTTTTTTTTAAGCAGAAGCACCTCAAGAATTGACATGTTTCTATTTCCACGTTATAAAACAGCTCCATGTGCACTATGGGTGTGTTTTCCAACTGAAATTAATAAGACGCATATTTACAAAAAGTTAAAATGGGTATGTGTTGATAAGTGTCTCCGGTATGTGTAAAAACAGATGCTACACGTACTGGAGACACATACATGTGAAGGGGAAAAATGCAGCAGAAAAAAGGCAGCATCGCTTACCTGCCCAGGTCTTTGAACAAATGCACTACAGGATGCAGCCAGCCCATATAGCAAAGATGTTGCAAAAAAGGTGCAAAATACTAAATAGACAGCCACTCACCATCTATCCATTCATGGAGGGGGTGACTGCTTAGTATACATTTGCACAATAGAGGCCTGTATAGGGCGCAGTTCACATGCAGGTAATGCATAGTGTCTGGTTCTCAGCCTATTAGTCTTCTTTTGTGGCTTTGCTATTAGTTTAGTGATAGGACTCCCAAGCGTGAGGGGACCCTTGACGTTGGATTACGAGCTTGCATATCTTGGTACGTTTTTGACTCTGCGTATTTTTACTGCATCAAAAACACCGTGTTTTACAGTTACATCAAAGTGGATGGGATTAATAGAAAACTCCCGCCCCCGTGCTTTGTTTTGACTCAGAGTAAACTGATCAGCAGTGGGTATTTCAGATCAGAACAGTTACACTGAGTTTAAGTGCGGAATTTCCCCACAGAATGGCATCAGAAGCAAACGAATCCCTAGGTAAAAAAACACATACATTTTGAGTGCATTTCTACTGTTGAAACACATCAAAAACTCATGTAATCTGCACCTAAGTAAATCAATAAAGTTTTGTGAAAAACAAATACCAGGAAGTATCAAAAACAAATCAGCTTTATTTAAAGCATGACACACCAAACAGAGACAAAAATGTAGTGTCAAAAACTCAATAAAAATGCATGTACAAAATGCAGTAAAAACGCAAGTAAGATAATTTACTTAGTAGGTGCAGAAATGGTGCAGAAAATCTACATCAAAAACACACCAAAAGCTCATCATTGGAACGTAGCCAAGGGTCTGAATCCCAATTGCAGTACATAGTTGATGAATGCAATGTACTATAAATACATACATTTAAAGAAAAATACAGAAAATATGGGGGTGTATCAGATAGGAGACAAATACAGCTGGTGAAATAAGTATTGAAAGCTTACAACCTGCAATGAGTACACAGCCACTTCAAAGCCTTCAGAGCTACTGCAACCCCCGACCTACTGTCTCCTTCTCCATAATCCTGTAGAATGTAAGCCCGCAAGGGCAGGGTCCTCTTCCCTCTGTACCAGTCTGTTATTGTTAGTTTTGTTTACTGTAAGTGATATTTGTATTTTGATGTAACCCCGTCTCATGTACAGCACCATGGAATTAATGGTGCTATATAAGAAATAATAATAACCGTCACCAATTTTCTAAGTAAATATTTTTCTAAAGTTGTTAATGGCATGAAATGTTCACCAGATAACAGTAATAACCCATCCAGTCCACACAGGAAAAGAACTCAAACCATAGAAATGACACAGGGAAACAGTATTGAACACATGAATAAAGTCAAGATATATTCTGAAATATATCAGTAATTAGAAAGCAATCCTGCTACTTAGTGAAACATAATATCAGCCAGTCCAACACATGGCCTATTAAAAGGTGTTGCATTATCAAGGTGCCACACAAGAAACATCTCATGATGGGTAAAACCAGTGAGCTGTCGCGATACCTTCGCAACCTTATTGTTGCAAAACATATTGATGGCATTGGTAGCAAGGATCTCCTGTGGAGAGCCACAGAAAGACCTGAAATCAGCAGATATACAGTGACATTCTTGAAGAAAATCTGCTGCCATCTACTGTATATATACATCTCTGGCAAATATTAAGAGACTACTGCACAGTTTTATAAAAATCAGCATCTCTATATGTCTGACCACCATTCCATTCCAGTGTCAGTTGAATTCCAACCAGAGTACAACTCATTCTACTTAATGTGCTTCTGATTAGGTGATCACCTGAACCAAATCTTATTTAATGAAGGAAAGTATAAAAAAAACCCTGCTGTGGTGTTCACAATCCTCTTCCAAATAAGACAAGCTGGATGACAAAACAAGTGCTAGTAATATCCCAAAAGTAATAGGAATGAAAAAATAGATGTAAATACTTATTTCCCTCCAAAAAATTGAGAAAAGTATTCAAGGAGTGATAGCTTTATTGGCTAACCAGAGAAATTATATTTGCAAGCTTTCAAGGCTCAGAAGACCACTTCATCAGGCATTACTGAGAAAAGATGGCAACATTTATATAAGAATTATACAAGGACATGAGATGATGCTTGCTCTACAAGTAGATCTTCAGAAGTTTAATAGAACACTTCCACCTCATCTACATGTATAATCAAAACCTTAATTTGATTTCCTTGGCCTATCTCAAGCAAGCATCACCTCATGTCCTTGTATAATTCTTATACAAATGTTGCCATCTCTTCTCAGCAAAAGCCTGATGAAGGGGCCTTCTGAGCCTTGAAAGCTTGCGAATATAATTTCTCTTGTTAACCAATAAAGGTATCATTCCTTGAATACTTTTTTCAATTTTTTTGGTGGGGACATAAGTATTTACATCTATTTTTATGGCTAACACGGTACAACATTATTTTGTATTGTACATAGGAATGAAAAAATAACTTTTAACCATGCCAAAGGAGTTGAAAAGAAAAGTCTTGAGTGAGGAAAAGAAGGGCTCAATTCTGGTTTTACTAGCAGAGGGATACAGTGAGCATCATGTTGCCTCCATCCTTAAAATTTCTAAGACAGCAGTCCATTACAACAAGGTCAAGCAGCAGATATTGGGGACAACAAAGCTACAGACCGGCAGAGGGCAAAAACGACTCTCCACTGACTGGGATGACCGTCATCTTATTCGAATGTCACTCATCAACCGCAGGATGACATATATATATATATATATATATATATATATATATATAGTTGAGTTTGAGTACATTACTTATTGTTTTCTTTGAAGCAATTGTACCTGCTGATTAAAGGTCTTACAGAAAGCACCTTCTCATGGCCAGTTTATGGTGAAATTATGATCTTTCCACTTCCTGACAATGGCCCCAATAGTGTTCATTGCAACCTTCAGAAGTTTAGAAATGTTTCTGAAAGCAATGCCATCAGTATGTTTTGCAACAATAAGGTTGCGAAGATCTTGAAACAGGTCACTGGTTTTACTCATCATGAGATGTTTCTTGTGTGGTACCTTGGTAATGAGACACCTATTTATAAGCCATCAGCTCAACCAGCTGATATTATTTTTCACTAAGTGGCAGGATTGCTTTCTCATTACTGATAGATTTCAATTGGTGTCATGTCTTTCCACAGCTTTTTGCACCTCTCTTTCTTCATGTGTTCAATACTATTGCCCTGTGTCATTTCTCAGTATTACACATAGCTTAATTTATTGACATCTTTGTTTATTTTATTTGGCTGTGTGGATTGGATGGGTTGTTACCAACATCTGGTGAGAATTTCATGTCAATAGCACCTTTAGAACTATATTTTCTTAGAAAATTGGTGATATGTTCAATACATTTTTACTGTAGGTAACAAAGAAATGTATCTGATAAATATAACATAGGAAGTACTGTATATAATTTCTCTGAGCAACAGGTAATTTTCTTCACTATTCCTTTGAGTATTAGTACAGCATGTGAGAAACCTGGAAAGTTTAAGCAAAAATAGTATTTTGTCCATTCATTATGTTTTGTGTGGAAATTATTATTTTAATTTCAGGCATCGCTAACTGTTTGGAAGATTATACTGCGATTTATGGGCGATCTTCCAGAGCCAGCATTATACACTCCCAGATCTAGAAGCGAGAATAGCTCTGTTCTCACACAAATTTATGACACTTTAACCAGGAAGGATGATATTAAGGCTGCAATGAAGGATGGCATGCAAGGAGTGAGTATCATTAAATGAAGTAATGTCTTCTTTCAGGAATCATGCTTTTATTTTTTTTTAACGGGGTTGTTGCATAAAAATAACCCCTGTCCATCTATCCAATTAGACTAGAGCATATGGACGTCATATCGGTTGGGCAGAGGGAATATCATCATATGGGGTCAGAAGCTTCCCCTAGTTTATTGTGCCCACATTCTGAAAGCCCATATAGTGGCATGTAAAAGTTTGGGCAACCCTGGTCAAAATTAAAGTTAAAGATGATGCATTTACTTTGTATTTTTGGCAAAAATATAAATATTGTCATTTTTTACATTTTAAAAATTACAAAAGGGAAAATATGCAATAGTTTGTGCACCCTTGGAGATTTGTGTGCTCAGATAACTTTGTCCGAGGTTTCAGACCTCAAAATAGCCTGTTAGGGTTATGGCTTGTTCACTATCAATGTTAGGAAAGGCCAACTGATGCAAGTTTCCCAGTTTTATAAAAATCCAGCCTCCTTAACTTTGTGCCAAAAAACTGCAGCCATGGGTTCTTCTAAGCAGCTGCCTAGCACTCTGAAAATGAAAATTATGGAGGCCCACAAAGCAGGAGAAGGCTATAAAAAGATAGCAAAGCGTTTTCAAGATGCCCCTTCAAGATGTAATTAAGAAATGGCAGTTAACAGGAACAGTAGAGGTCAAGATAAGGTCTGGAAGACCAAGCAAAATTTGAGTGAGAGCTACTCGTAGAATTGTTAGAGAGGCAAATCAGAACCCCCACTTGACTACAAAAAAAATCAGAAATATTTAGCAGACTCTGAAGTTGTGGTAGATTGTTCTACTATCCAGAGCCACCTGCCCACATATGACCTTCATGTAGGAATCATCATAAGAAAGGGGAAGCTTCTATCTTAGCATTTTTTTTTCATTTTCTGGGGATGAGAGTTTATATTTGTGAATATACCCCAATACCATAACCTATGTCAGCAAATAACAGCATTTCAAGTCACCATGTTACAGTACTTCTATACATAGCCTTTATTTTTAGTCCAGTATATAAGCAGCAAGACAACACCTTTTGGAAATCGAAACTTATTTTTTATTTTTATGCTGCGTTAAAAATAAAAAATACATTTTAAAGAAATGATTGCCTTGCAATTCTGTTTTTTTTTTGCTGAATTTGGGTCATAATCATGATTTCAAAAATGTAATATGTAATTACATAACTATGCGTTGTTCTTTTTTTAAGTCGCCAAGAGTTGACCGAAGGGCAAAATTCTCAAAAGAGATTTCCTCCATGAAATTAAAGAGGTCCTCAAAATTGGCTGGACAGGTAAAACACATATGATGAAGTAATGTGCTAACTACAGTTTGCTTTAGTCTGCTTTTTTTTTCCTCAGACAGATCTACAGTCATGGCCAAAAGTTTAGAGAATGACACAAATATTATATTTTCACATGATCTGCTGCCCTCTGGTTTTTATGTGTTTGTCAGATTTTTTTTATCACATACAGAAATATAATTGCAATCATATTATGAGTAACAAAAGGATATATTGACAGTTAGAATGAGTTAATGCAGCAAGTCAATATTTGCAGTGTTGACCTTTCTTCTTCAGGACCTCAGCAATTCTCCCTGGCATGCTCTCAATCAACTTCTGGATCGAATCCTGACTGATAGCAGTCCATTCTTGCAAAATCAATGCTTTTATTTTGTCTGAATTTGAAGGTTTTTGTTTGTCCACCCGTCTCTTGATGATTGACCACAAGTTCTCAATGGGATTAAGATCTGGGGAGTTTCCAGGCCATGGTCCCAAAATCTCTATGTTTTGTTCCCTGAGCCATTTAGTTATCACCTTTGCTTTATGGCAAGGTGCTCCATCATGTTGAAAAAGGCATTGTTGATCGCCAAACTGCTCTTGGACAGTTGGGAGAAGTTGCTCTTGGAGGACATTCTGATACCATTCTTTATTCATGGCTGTGTTTTTAGGCAAGTCTGAGAGAGAGCCCATTCCCTTGGCTGAGAAGCAACCCCACACATGAATGGTTTCAGGATGCTTGACAGTTGGCATGAGACAAGACTGGTGGTAGCGCTCACCTGGTCTTCTCCGAATAAGCCGTTTTCCAGATGTCCCAAACAATCGAAAAGGGGATTCATCAGAGAAAATGACTTTACCCCAGTCCTCAGCAGTCCACGCCCTGTACCTCTTGCAGATTATCAGTCTGTCCATGATGTTTTTTCTGGAGAGAAGTGGCTTCTTTGCTGCCCTCCTTGAGACCAGGCCTTGCTCCAAGAGTCTCTGCCTCACAGTGCGTGCAGATGCACTCACACCTGCCTGCTTCCATTCCTGAGCAAGCTCTGCACTGCTGGTAGCCCAATCCCGCAGCTGAAACACTTTTAAGAGATGGTCCTGGCGCTTGCTGGTCTTTCTTGGGCGCCCTGGAGCCTTTTTGGCAACAAGGGAACCTCTCTCCTTGAAGTTCTTGATGATGCGATAGATTGTTGACTGAGGTGCAATCTTTCTAGCTGCGATACTCTTCCCTGTTAGGCCATTTTTGTGCAGTGCAATGATGACTGCACGTGTTTCTTTAGAGATAACCATGGTTAACAGAAGAGAAACAATGATGCCAAGCACCAGCCTCCTTTTAAAGTGTCCAGTGGTGTCATTCTTACTTAATCATGACAGATTGATCTCCAGCCCTGTCCTCATCAACACCCACACCTGTGTCAATGGAGCGATCACTGAAACGATGTTAGCTGGTCCTTTTAAGGCAGGGCTGCAATGGTGTTGAAATGTGTTTTGGGGGATAAAGTTAATTTTCTAGGCAAATATTGACTTTGCAAGTAATTGCTGTTAAGCTGATCACTCTTTATAACATTCTGGAGTATATGCAAATTGCCATTAGAAAAAATGAAGCAGTAGACTTTGTGAAAATTAATATTTGTGTCATTTTCTAAACTTTTGGCCATGACTGTACATGTATAGTTTTCAAGCATTTGCAAATATATAGTTTCATAGTTTTAAGATTGAAGGTCGACTTAAGTCCATCAAGTTCAACCTATCTCCTTACATGTTGATCCAGAGGATGACAAAAACCCCATGGGACGTCTGTTAAAATAAATGATATACTTATTTGTGGCTATGAGACGTGATGGAGGGGAAGATAGATGTCATGCGTGAAATAAGTATTGAACACGTCATCAATTTTCTAAGTAAATATATTTCTAAAGGTGCTATTTACATGACATTTTCACCAGATGTTGGCAACAGCTTATCCAATCCACACAGGCAAAGAAGTCAAACCATAGATGTCCATAAATTAAGTTACAGTTGTGGCCAAAAGTATTGACACCCCTGAAATTCTGTCCGATAATACTCAGTTTCTTCCTGAAAATGACTGCAATCACAAATTCTTTGGTATTATTATCTTCATTTAATTTGTCTTAAATGAAAAAACACAAAAGAGAATGAAGCAAAAAGCAAAACATTGATCATTTCACACAAAACTCCAAAAATGGGCCAGACAAAAGTATTGGCACCCTCAGCCTAATACTTGGTTGCACACCCTTTAGCCAAAATAACTGCGAACAACCGCTTCCGGTAACCATCAATGAGTTTCTTACAATGCTCTGCTGGAATTTTAGACCATTCTTCTTTGGCAAACTGCTCCAGGTCCCTGATATTAGAAGGGTGCCTTCTCCAAACTGCCATTTTTAAACCTCTCCACAGGTGTTCTATGGGATTCAGGTCTGGACTCATTGCTGGCCACCTTAGAAGTCTCCAGTGCTTTCTCTCAAACCATTTTCTAGTGCTTTTTGAAGTGTGTTTTGGGTCATTGTCATGCTGGAAGACCCATGACCTCTGAGGGAGACCCAGGTTTCTCACACTGGGCCCTACATTATGCTGTAAAATTTGTTGGTAGTCTTCAGACTTCATAATGCCATGCACACGGTCAAGCAGTCCAGTGCCAGAGGCAGCAAAGCAACCCCAAAACATCAGGGAACCTCCGCCATGTTTGACTGTAGGGACCGTGTTTTTTTCTTTTGAATGCCACTTTTTTCTCCTGTAAACTCTATGTTGATGCCTTTGCCCAAAAAGCTCTACTTTTGTCTCATCTGACCAGAGAACATTCTTCCAAAACGTTTTAGGCTTTTTCAGGTAAGTTTTGGCAAACTCCAGCCTTGCTTTTTTATGTCTCGGGGTAAGAAGTGGGGTCTTCCTGGGTCTCCTAAGATACAGTCCCTTTTCATTCAGATGCCGACGGATAGCACGGGTTGACACTGTTGTACCCTCGGACTGCAGGGCAACTTGAACTTGTTTGGATGTTAGTCGAGGTTCTTTATCCAACATCCGCACAATCTTGCGTTGAAATCTCTTGTCAATTTTTCTTTTCCGTCCACATCTAGGGAGGTTAGCCACAGTGCCATGGGCTTTAAACTTCTTGATGACACTGCGCACTGGCTGCAAGTGTGATTTAGTTATTGCCAACACCTGTTAGGTGCCACTGGTAAGTTACAGGTGCTGTTAATTACACAAATTTGTGAAGCATCACATGATTTTTCGAACAGTGCCAATATTTTTGTCCACCTTCTTTTTTATGTTTGGTGTGGAATTATATCCAATTTGGCTTTAGGACAATTCTTTTTGTGTTTTTTCATTTAAGACAAATTAAATGAAGATAATAATAGCAAAGAATTTGTGTTTGCAATCATTTTCAGGAAGAAACTGAGTATTATCTGACAAAATTGCAGGGGTGTCAATACTTTTGGCCACAACTGTATGTGTAATTATTAGAAATGACACAGGGAAAAAGTATTGGACACATGAAGAAAGATATGTTCAAATAGCTATGGAAATTCATGACACCAGCTGAAATCTATCAGGTATTAGAAAGCAATCCTGCTACATAGTGAAAAATATCAGTTGGTTCAACTGATGGCCTATAAATAGGAAACATCTCATGATGGGTAAAACCAGTGAACGGTCTCAAGATCTCTGCATCTATATTGTTGCAAAACATACTGGTGGCATTGGTTACAGAATAATTTCTAAACTACAGAAGGTTCCAGTGAGCACTGTTGGAGCCATGATCCAGAAGTGGAAATAACATAATTTCACCATAAACCGGCAATGATAGGTGCTTCCCTGCAAGATTTCAGACAGAGGAGTGAAAAAAAATATTAGAAGAGTTGTCCAAGAGCGAAAGACCAGTTGTGAAAAGCTACAGAAAGATCTGGAATCAGCAGGTACACTTGCTTCAAAGAATATACAGTTAGGTCCATATATATTTGGACATAAACAACATTTTTCTAATTTTCTTTCTAAACATTACCACAATGAATTTTAAACAAAACAATTCAGATGCAGTTGCAGTTCAGACTTTCAGCTTTCATTTGAGGGTATCCACATTAAAATTGGATGAAGGGTTTAGGAGTTTCAGCTCCTTAACATGTGCCACCCTGTTTTTAAAGGGACCAAAAGTAATTGGACAATTGACTCCAAGGCTATTTCATGGACAGGTGTGGGCAATCCCTTTGTTATGTCATTCTCAATTAAGCAGATAAAAGGCCTGGAGTTGATTTGAGGTGTGGTTCTTGCATTTGGAAGGTTTTGCTGTGAAGGAAACATCCGGTCAAAGGAGCTCTCCATGCAGGTGAAACAAGCCATTCTTAAGCTGCAAAAACAGAAAAACCCATCCGAGAAATTGCTACAACATTAGGAGTGGCAAAATCTACAGTTTGGTAGATCCTGAGAAAGAAAGAAAGAAAGCACTGGTGAACTCATCAATGCAAAAAGACCTGGGCGCCCACGGAAGACAACAGTGGTGGATGATCGCAGAATAGTCTCCATGGTGAAGAGAAACCCCTTCATAACAGCCAACCAAGTGAACAACTTGAACAAAGTGAACAACCTCCAGGAGGTAGGCGTATCAATATCCAAATCTACCATAAAGAGAAGACTGCATGAAAGTAAATACAGAGGGTTCGCTGCACGGTGCAAGCCACTCATAAGCATCAAGAATAAAAAGGCTAGACTGGACTTTGCTAAAAAACATCTAAAAAAGCCAGCACAGTTCTGGAAGAACATTCTTTGGACAGATGAAACCAAGATCAACCTCTACCAGAATGATGGAAAGAGAAAAGTATGGCGAAGGCGTGGTACAGCTCATGATCCAAAGCTTACCACATCATCTGTAAAACACGGCGGAGTCAGTGTGATGGCTTGGGCATGCATGGCTGCCAGTGACACTGGGTCACTAGTTTATTGATGATGTGACACAGGACAGAAGCAGCCAAATGAATTCTGAGGTATTCAGAGCCATACTGTGTGCTCAGATCCAGCCAAATGCAGCCAAACTGATTGGTCGTCGATTCATACTACAGATGGACAATGACCCAAAACATAAAGCCAAAGCAACCCAGGAGTTTATTAAAGCAAAGAAGTGGAATATTCTTGAATAGCCAAGTCAGTCATCTGATCTCAACCCAATTGAGCATGCATTTCACTTGGTAAAGACTAAACTTCAGACAGAAAGGACCACAAACAAACAGCAACTGAAAACCACCGTAGCGAAGGCCTGGCAGAGCATCAAAAAGGAGGAAACACAGCGTCTGGTGATGTCCATGAGTTCAAGACTTCAGGCAGTCATTGCCAACAAAGGGTTTTCAACCAAGTACTAGAAATGAACATTTTATTTACAATTATTTAATCTGTGCAATTACTTTTGGTCCCTTTAAAAACAGGGTGGCACATGTTAGGCTAGTTTCACACTTGCTTTTTTTTTGCAGCGCGTTTTTCCCGCAAAAAAACGCATTGAAAAAACGCATACAAAAGCATACAACTGCTGCGTTTTTTTCAAGCATTTTTATGAGCATGCATGAAAAAAACGCAGCGTTTTTATGCGTTTGTATGCGTTTTTAGTGCGTTTTTACCGCGTTTGCGTTTTTTTCCAACATTAGGTGGCCCCTCACACTAACCCAAACCATGACTTTACTAACCCTAACCCTGACCCTAACCCTAACCCTGACCCTAACCCTAACCCTAACCCTGACCCTAACCCTTAACCAAACCATACTTAACCCTAAACCCTAACTTACCCTAACCCTAACCCTAACCCTGACCCTAACCCTAACCCTAACCCTGACCCTAACCCTTAACCAAACCATACTTAACCCTAACCCAAACCCTAAACCCTAACTAACCCTAACCCTAACCCTAACCCTGACCCTAACCCTAACCCTAACCCTGACCCTAACCCTAACCCTAACCCTGACCCTAACCCTTAACCAAACCATACCTAACCCTAACCCTGACCCTAACCCTAACCCTGACCCTAACCCTTAACCAAACCATAATTAACCCTAACCCTGACCCTAACCCCAACCCTAACCCTGACCCTGACCCTTAACCAAACCATACTTAACCCTAACCCTGACCCTAACCCCAACCCTGACCCTGACCATAACCCTAACCCTAAACCCCCATAACTAACCCTAACTCTAACCCAAACCCCTAAATTCCATGGTTAACAAAAAAAAACGCATGTGCAAAAAAACGCATACATGAGCATGCCAGTGCGCATGTATGCGCATCCATAGGCTATAATGGCCATTTTTAGCGCAAAACGTGCGCATATGTGCGCATGCTCTTTTTTGCAGGGCCAAAAAATGCAACATGCTGTGTCTGGAAAATACAAACGCACACCCCAAAAAAACGCAGCGCATGAAAATCGCATACATGCGCTTACCAGCGCGCAGGTATGCGCACCCATGTTAAATATAGGGGAAAAAACGCATGCGCACGTATGCGTTTTTTTCCAGCGCTAAAAAACGCAAATGTGAAACCAGCCTTAAGGAGCTGAAACTCCTAAACCCTTCATCCAATTTTAATGAGGATACCCTCAAATGAAAGCTGAAAGTCTGAACTTCAACTGCATCTGAATTGTTTTGTTTAGAATTCATTGTGGTAATGTCTAGAACCAAAATTAGAAAAATGTTGTGTCTCTCCAAATATATATGGACTTAACTGTATATATAAGCAGTGCACTCACACTCCATGGCCTGTATTCACACTCACCATGCAAGACTCCATTGTGGACCAAAAAGCATGTTCAAGGGCGTTTACAGTTTGCTCAACAACATTTTGGCAAGCCTGTGAAATACCGGGGGAATATAGTCTGGTCATATGAGAACAAAATTGAACTCTTTGGAAGCCATAATACACACCATTTTTGGAGGCCAAAAAACACTGCATATCACCCCAAAAATCACCATACCAACAGTGATACAGGAAAGAGGTATATCTTTGTATCTTTCAGATTTTGTATTAGTCAATGCCTGATGAAGAGACCTGAGTACTCTCGAAAGCTTGCAATTTGTTACAATCTTTTAAGTTAGCCATTAAAGGGCATCAACCACTGAGGACTCTCAATTCTGAATATTTTTCAAACCAACAGTGAAGTTTGGAGGTAGGAACATCTTGGCGTGGGGCTGTCTTTCAGCATATGGCACTGACAAACTTATAATTGAAGGAAGGATGAATGGTCAAATGTACTGAGACATTCTTGATAAAAATCTGCTCTCATCTACCAGAATGATGAAGATAAAAAGAGGGTGCACATTTCAGCAAGACAATGATCCCAAACACACCGCCAAGGAAACTCTCAATAGGTTTCGGAGAAAGAAAGTAAAGCTACCAGAACGGCACAGCCAATCACGTGACCTGAATCTAATAGAAAATTTATGGAAGGAACTAAAGCTCAGAGTTCATAGAAGGAGCCAATGGAACCTTCAGGTTTTGAAGAGTGTTTGTGTAGAAGAATGGACCAAAATCACACCTGAGCAATGAATGCGACAAGTTTCTCCAAACAGGAAACAACTTGAAGCTATTATCAACAGCAAAGGCTTTTGTGCAAAGTATTAAATAAATTTCAGTAAATGTATTCAATACTTTTTCCCTGAGTCGTTTCTCATTATTGCACCTAACTTAATTTATGGACATCTATGGTTTGATTTCTTTGCCTGTGTGGATTTGAATGGTTGTTACCGATACCTGCTGAAAATTTAATGTCAGTAACATCTTTAGAAATATACTGTATTTACTTAGAAAATTGGTGGTTGTTCAAAACTTATTTCAACCTCCTGTATATTTTAATTTTTAAAATAATGTATAAAGTAGTTATCACAGCATCTAGGTAGCGGTCTATTGTCAGCTCCGTTATCCATTTTAGAAAGGTTCCATATAACAGATGATGTTAATATGCAATGGATATGAGAGAACTTTTGACCAAGCAAATGCCCAGGTGGCACTTATCTACCTGGACTACATTATAAATATTCCTGTTCTGGACAGTCATAACAGCATATGATTTCTGCAAGATATATATGAGTTAGATGGCCCTTGTGCTGCCATAATCTATGGTGTGCTTATTAAACCCATTCTACCCAGTTTTGGATCCACTATCAATAATCTATGTCTATGAGCAGTTTAATGAACCCCAAAATGTGATGTTTCTATGGTTTTTTTAGCTTACTTAAAGTGAATCTGTCAGTAGAGTTCACACTTTTACACTATTTATATGTGCATGTAGCTCTTTCAAACACAAGTCCAGCAATACCTTTACAAGGCCAGTCTGTTCCTCTGTTACAGAGAAATCAGACTTTGAATTGAAATGCAGATGAGGCTGGTAGATCTGATGCCTCTGTCCCTTCAACTCTATTCCCAACCTAGTGCCGCCTCCTCCTGCTTGACTAACAGCTTTATGCTGTCTCACTTTAGGCACAAGGACAGTCAGTCAAGCAGGAGGAAGCAGCACTGAGCTGGGAATAGAGCTGGAGTGACAGAGGTTTCAGGTCTACAAATAGCTCTTCAAAATAGTAATTATGGCACTTCTGTGGATGGTGCCCAAGTAGGATCCTATCCCATGTAAATTTTGTAGAAAACTTGGCACTTAGGTAAATTTTAAATTTTGCTGGACTTGTCTTTGAAAGCGCTACATGCAGAAAGAAATAGTTTGGAAGGTGAAATCCTTCTGACAGATTCCCGTTTAATGGTCTCACTCAATTTCTATTTTCTCTCTACAAGTACATGTTTTTCATCATTTCAGGTTTCAAGTCAGTTGAACAATGCAGCAGATATCCCAGAGATGGATAGTTCCCTCATTGATAAACCCATGTCAATGTTAGAAAAAGCACATTTAATTGTTGGAAATGGAATCCTGAGGCCAGAAATAAGGTGAGAAATATTAGACACACTGTTAAAAACAGTTGGACAACCCTGAAAAATTGGGCTCTGAATCTACTGGTTGGGGGTTATATTCTCCATGATGACATATAATAATAATAATAATAATAATAATGAATAGGAGATGCTCATGCTATATATTTAGTTCCATAATCTCAACTAGGAAGAACTAGTGGGCCCGTGCGAAATTTTCGCACATTGGTCGTCGGGGGCACAGGCAATTTCAGAAAAAGCAAGCTAGTCAAATGTAAATGACACAGACAGGTATTTATATATGTAGATTGGTAATACAATAAATTGGTTTGATAAGCAGAGGCCAAAAAATGTGTTCCGGTGGAGGTGCCACCTGCAGGTCATTGTGTCTTTCTGCAGGTTTATGAAAATGAATGTTTAAACTGTATTTAGGGATAAAATTGTGAATGTGTGCCTTGCAAAACTCACATAATACTATCATATAGTGAGGGCCGGTTTTAGGCAAAATGGGGCCCTAGGCAAGAGTATAAAATGGGGGCCCAAATGATAACATATTGCACATCACACAGAAGCATTTTGGTTGTATTTACGTGCGCTGAGTTCATGCCACTAAACAAGTGTGATCAACAATATTTTTATTATAGCGCCATTTATTCCATGACGCTTTGCATGTGAAAATGGGTATACATAGTAAAACGAGTAAAGTAATCTTAACCCCTTAATCCCATATGACGTACTATCCCGTCCATGTGACCTGGGACTTAATTCCCAGGGACGGGATAGTACGTCATAGCGATCAGCGGCGCCCACGTCGTGAGCACCGCTGATTGCGGCCGGGTGTCAGCTGATTATCACAGCTGACACCCGGAACAATGTGTCAGGGGAGGTCGCGGACCGCCCCCGACACGTTAACCCCTTGCACACCGCGATCAAACATGATCGCGGTGTACCGGGGGTTAAAGGGAAGCATAGGCAGGAAGGGGGCTCCCTCCGTGCTTCCCTAAGCTCCCCACGGCAGCGTAATGTGCAGCGCTGCTGCGGGGGGCTCCTTCCCTGCAGGCCCCCGAATCCAAGATGGCGACCGGGACCTTCGGGGGCCTGCAGGGAGCCGGCTTCCTCAGTGCCTGCAAAGCGCAGGCACGAGGAAGCCTGCTACACTGCCTGTGCCAGATCGCTGATCTGTCACAGTGATCTGTGATGTGACAGATCAGCGATCTGTCACAGGACAGTGATGTCCCACCTGGGACAATGTAATAAAGTTAAAAAAAAAAAAAAGTTAAAATAATTTAAAAAAATCGCCAAATAAATTAGAAAAAAAAAATATTCCCCCAATAAATTCATTTTTTGAAAATAAAAAAAACAAAAAACAATAAAAGTACACATATTTGGTATCGCCGCATCCGTAACGACCTGCCCTATAAAACTATCCCATTAGTTAACCCCTTTAGCGAACCCCTTAAAAAATAAAAATAAAAAACGAAGCAAAAAATAATGATTTACTATCATACCGCCGAACAAAAAGTGCAATAACGCGCGATCAAAAAGACGCATATAAATATCCATGGTACCGCTGAAAACATCATCTTGTCCCGCAAAAAATGAGCTGCCATACAGCATCATCAGCGAAAAAATAAAAAAGTTATAGCTCACAGAATAAAGCGATGCAAAAATAATTATTTTTTATATAAAATAGTTTTCATTGCATAAAACCGACAAAACATAAAAAACGACCTAAATGAGGTATCACTGTAACCGTACTGACCCAAAGAATAAAAGGGCTTTATCAATTTTATCGCACGCAGAACGGTGTAAACGCACCCCCCCAAAAAAAATTCATGAAACGCTGGTTTTTGTTCATTCTGCGTCCCAAAAATCGGAATAAAAAGCGCTCAAAAAATGTCACGTGCCCGAAAATGGTACCAATAAAAACGTCAACTTGTCTCGCAAAAAATAAGACCTCACATGACTCGGTGGGTCAAAATACGGAAAAATTATAGCTCTCAATATGTGGTGATGCAAAAACTATTTTTGCAATAAAAAGCGTCTTTTAGCGTGTGACAACTTGCCAAACATAAAAAGCCGCCATAAATAGTAAATCAAACCCCCCCGTTATCACCCCCTTAGTTAGGGAAAAATAATAAAATTAAAAAAATGTATTTATTTCCATTTTCCCATTAAGGCTAGGGTTAGGGCTAGGGTTAGGGCTGAGATTAGGGTTAGGGGTGTGTTGGGGTTAGGGTTGGAGTTAGAATTGGGGGTTTCCACTGTTTGGGCACATCAGGTGCTCTCCAAGTGCAACATGGCGTCTGATCTCAATTCCAGCCAATTCTGAGTTGAAAAAGTCAAATGGTGGTCCTTCCCTTCCAAGCTCTGCCATGCGCCCAAACAGTGTTTTATCCCCACATATGGGGTATCAGCCTACTCAGGACATTGCAAAACAACTTTTGGGGTCCAATTTCTCCTGTTACCCTTAGGAAAAGAAAAAACTGGGGGCAAAAATATTCTTGTGGAAAAAATGATTTTTTTATTTTCAGGGCTCTACTTTATAAACTTCTGTGAAGCACTTGGGGGTTCAAAGTGCTCACCACACATCTAGATAAGTTCCGTGGGGGGGTCTAGTTTCCAAAATGGGGTCACTTGTGGGGGGGTTTCAATAGTTTAGGTACATCAGGGGCTCTCCAAACGCACATGACACCCGCAGACCATTCCATCAAAGTCTGCATTCCAAAACCTCACTACTTCCATTCCGAGACCCGACGTGTGCCCATACAGTAGTTTTCTCCTACATATGGGGTATCAGCGTACTCAGGACAAATTGGACAACAACTTTTGGGGTCCAATGTCTCCTGTAACCCTTGGGAAAATAAAACAATTGGGGACTAATTGATCATGTTTGTGGTAAAAATACGATTTTTTATTTTCATGCCCGGGCATTATAAACTTCTGTGAAGCCCTTGGGGGTTCAAAGTGCTCACCACACATCTAGATAAGTTCCTTAGGGGGTCTAGTTTCCAAAATATGGTCACTTATGGGGGGTTCCCACTGTTTAGGTACATTAGGGACTCTCCAAAGGCAACATGACACCCGCAGACCATTCCATCAAAGTCTGCATTCCAAAACCTCACTACTTCCATTCCGAGACCCGACGTGTGCCCATACAGTAGTTTTCTCCTACATATGGGGTATCAGCGTACTCAGGACAAATTGGACAACAACTTTTGGTGTGCAATTTCTCCTGGTACCCTTGGGAAAATAAAAAAATAGGTGACTAAAAGATCATGTTTGTGGAAAAAATACGATTTTTTTATTTTCACGCCCGGGCGTTATAAACTTCTGTGAAGCACTTGAGGGGTCAAAGTGCTCACCACACATCTAGATAAGTTCCTTGGGGGGTCTAGTTTCCAAAATGGTGTCATTTGTGGGGGGTTTCCACTGTTTTGGTACATTAGGGGCTCTCCAAACGCGACATGGTGTCCGATCTCAATTCCAGCCAAAAACGTCAAATGGCGCTGCTTCCCTTCCGAGCTCTGCCATGCACCCAAATAGTGGTTTACCCCCACATGTGGGGTATCACCGTAATCAGGACAAATTGCACAATAACTTTTAGGGTCCTGTTACCCTTGGGAAAATAAAAATTGGGGGTGAAAAGATCTTTTTTCTGGCAAAAATATGATTTTTTAATTGTACCGCTGTACGTTATAAACTTCTGTGAAGCCCTCGTGGGTTCAAAGTTCTCACCACATATCTAGATAAGTTCCTTGGGGGGTCTAGTTTCCAAAATGGGGTCACTTGTGGGGAGGTTTCCACTGTTTAGGTACATCAGGGGCTCTCCAAACGTGACATGGCGTCCGATCTGAATTCCAGCCAATTTTGCATTGAAAAAGTCAAATGGCGCTCCTTCCCTTCTGAGCTCAGCCATGCGCCGAAACAGTGGTGCCCCCCCACATATTAGGTATCAGCGTATTCAGGACAAATTGCACAATAAGTTTTGCAGTCCAATTTCTCCTGCTACCCTTGGTAAAATAAAAAAAATTGAACCTGAATTATATTTTTTGTGAAAAAAAGTTAAATGTTAATTTTTTTTTAAATATTCAAAAAATTCCTGTGACGCACCTAAAGGGTCAATAAACTTCTTGAATCTGGTTTTGAGCACCTTAAGGGGTGCAGTTTTTACAATGTTGTCATTTTTGGGTATTTTCTATCATATAGACCCCTCAAAGTGGCTTCAAATGTGATGTGGTCCGTAAAAATAAAATGGTGTTGCAAAAATGAGAAATCGCTGGTCAATTTTTAACCCTTATAACTTCCTAACAAAAAAAAAATTTTGGTTCCAAAATTGTGCTGATGTAAAGTAAACATGTGGGAAATGTTACTTATCAAGTTTTTTGTGTGCCGTATCTCTGTGATTTAAGGGCATAAAAATCCAAAGTTGGAAAATTGCGAAATTTTCGCCAAATTTCCGTTTTTTTCACAAATAAACGCAAGTTGTTTAAATGAAATTTTAACATGAAGTACAATATGTCACGAGAAAACAATGTCAGAATAACCGGGATCCATGGAAGCGTTTCAGAGTTATTACCTCATAAAGGGACAGTGGTCAGAATTGTAAAAATTGGCCCGGTCATGAACGTGCAAACCACCCTTGGGGCTTAAGGGGTTAAACAATGCAAATCACGACTGGTACAGGAGGAGAGAGGTATAATACTCATTGCTCTCTGCGTGCACAGTCCCGACAAGTATTCCAGCAGCTGTGCTCTGCTTGTGAGCAGCGCATGGTGTCCCTGCCATAATACTGTATTATGGGCACCATAGTCCTCCAAACAGTATTATGGGCCCCATATATTGCTCCATACAGTATAATGGGCCACACAGTATAATGGGCCCCATATATTGCTCCATACTGTATAATGGGCACCACATTGTCCTCCATACAGTATAATGGGTCCCATATATTGCGCAACACAGTATAATGGGCCCCACATATTGATCCATACAGTATAATGGGTCCCATATAATGCTCCATACTGTACAATGAGCCCCATATATTGCTCCATACAGTATAATGAGCCCCATATATTGCTCCATACAGTATAGTAGCCCAATATATTGCTCCATACAGAATAATGGCCCCATATAATGCTCCATACAGTATAATGCTCCATATAGTATAGTAGCCCAATATATTGCTCCATACAGAATAATGGCCCCATATATTGCTCCATACAGTATAATGCGTAACAAATATTACTCTATGCCAGTGGTCCCCAACCTTTCTGACCTTGAGAGCCACATTCGGCTTAGAGCGAGGGTCGCGAGCCACATTCAGCTTAGAGAGAGGGTCGTGAGCCACATCCAGCTCCCACTCCCTTCAAAGTAGTGTCAACCAAAGCCCCCATTATAGGTATAATGATAACCAAAGCTTTTCCACAGAAATCACTCCAAAGCAGTACATGGAGATCCAGGGGTTCCCACAATCCCCCCATTCAGTTTTCTCCCATCAAGGACTCCCAACACACTGTTGCACCCAGCTTTGAGCCCCTCCTATAACAGGTAGTATCATCCTCCAGCGTACCATACAGAAAACATCTCTAAACCCCTAAGACCAGTATATGTGAATCCAGTTCTGCTCTTCTGTGCAGGGCTATTCACACAATTCACTATTTTGAGATGTTATCTTCATACCTGTTTGCTAGACCTGCAGCTAATGCACCAAGCTGGCAGACAGCCACGAGCCACAATTCATGGGACCGCGAGCCACATGTGGCTCCCGAGCTACAGGTTGGGGACCCCTGCTCTATACAGTATATAATGGGCCCCATATATTGCTACATACAGTATGATGGGCCCCAAATAATTCGCCATACAGTATAATGGGCCACATATATTGCTCCATGCAGTACTCGTATAATGCTCCATACAGTATAATGGCCTCACATAATTATAATAATGCTCCATACAGTATAATGGGACCCATATTTTGCTCCATACAGTATAATTGACCCTATATAATGCTACATACAGTATAATGGCCCCATATAATTCTCCATACATTAACCCCTTAATGTCCAATGACGGACACAGTCCGTCATCAGACATTTCCCCTGCTTTGATGAGGGCTCCGGCGCTGAGCCCACATCAAAGCCGGGACATGTCAGCTGTTATGAACAGCTGACATGTGCCCGCAATAGGCGCGAGCGGAATCGCCGTCTGCCCGCGCCTATTAACTAGTTAAATGCTGCTGTCAAAGCTGACAGCGGGTATTTAAATAGCATTTCCGGCCGCCGGGCCGGAAATGACCTCATCGCCGACCCCCGTCACGTGATCGGGGGTCGGCGTCATGTTGCCTGGACAACCAGAGGTCTCTATGAGACCTCTATGGTTGTTCCAGGCATATGGCTTTCAGAGCCACCCGGTGGTCGGCGCTGAAAGCACAGCAGTAAATCTGCTACATATGGGCGATCTGCTCATCGCCCATATGTAGCAGAGCCGATCGGGTTGCGCATGCTTCTAGCCTCCTATGGAGGCTATTGAAGCTTGCCAAAAGTAAAAAAAAAAATGTTTAAAAATTAAAAAAAATTAAAAAAACCTAAAAGTAAAAATAACCCCCCTTTCGCCCCAATCAAAATAAAACAAGAAGGGGAGGGAAAAATGAAAATGTAAAACCAAAAATACCCCTGGTCGTTAAGGGGTTAAAGCAAAAATCAGATATTCACCTCTCCCGTTCCCGGCAGGTCCGGTTTCCTCAGCGACTTCTGACACTGTACTGCTCAGCACAGAGGGCACGCTGTAGTGACATCATCGCGCCCTCTGCCCCGAGACGTCACAGAGTCAGAAAATGCTGAAGACACTGGAGCTGCTGGCAGTTGGAACGAGGAGAGGTCAGTATTTAATAGGGGTGGCGATGCCAGCACTGGCACTGGGCTCCCCTTACTCACGGGTACCATAGCATGCCAGTGTCCCCGACGATGAGTGGTTCCCCCATTCGTCCGGGACCCTGGCACTTTCACTGGTGTCCTGGGTGGTGACATCAGTCCTGGTCATTGCAGCGGGTCAGGTCTGCATGCTCTCACCCCTGCCTGCACTTTTTAAAGGGCCTGTGCCCATAAAACCTTTTTTTTACCCCTCTCCAACCCTGGGTGTACGTCTGCATACCTTCCTGGTCAGAATAGAAACTCCTATCATCCAGGACCAGCTAACACGGTGCCCTTGCAGCCCACTCCCTCTAGCTGCCTTCAGGGTTTCTGACAGCCACAGCTCTGTTAGGCCAGGTTCACATTGCGTTAACACAGCCTGTTCAACGCTTAGCGTTGACGGGCTGCGTTAACGCTATAGCATAACGCGATATGTGTTATGCTAAACCGCTAGCGCTGATGATTCATCTGCGCTAGAGGTGACGGAGCCTCAGACGCTGCAGCCCGCGTCCAAGCCTCCGTCACTGAATGACGGCACATCGCGAAAGAGTGCCGATTTACGGCATGCGTCGTGCTGCGCCACATAATGGGGGTCAAAGGCAGCGTTAATGGACTGCGTTACACCGCATTATACCGCGGTATAACGCAGTCCGTCTAACGGATTGCCATAAGGCAGTGTGACCCCAGCCTTATGCTACAGCTGTATTCACAGCAAATTGGTAGATGCTTTCGTTCTATCCATTCTAATTCCACACTCTGGCGGTGTAAGTAGTAATCAGTTGCTGGAAGAACTTGTTCTCAAACTTGCTTTAATTTGTCTGGACTAAATACACTTTCCACTTATGGCCTTCTCCTAAACAGCAATACAGTACATAATACTCCTTCAGAAGCTGCCCGCCAACTTTTTTTTAACAAACAGGAAACAAGTTCCTACGGTATGTGCCCATTTTACTTTTCCCCCATGGGCTGGCTTATAATAGTTAACCCTGTCCACAGGCTAAATAGCTGTTGCAACACAGAATATATAAAACCACTTATAAAATAAGTCAATGTATTTCATTCATATAAATGTTTTTCAACAGTGTCCCGACAGCTCCTCCTCTCCTTTATATTTACAGTATATGACATGTTCTTTGTATGGGTCTCTTCTTTGGTGAAATATAAGTAATAGATGAGTTTACTGTTATTGTAGGATCAGTACAGTGAGGATTGCTGTTCAATATGGGTTTTATTGTAATAATACCATCTTACTATTTAGGGATGAAATTTACTGTCAAATCTGCAAGCAAGTATCTGGGAACAATAACAGAAACAGCTATGCCCGTGGTTGGATCCTACTATCACTATGCCTTGGCTGCTTTCCGCCAACAGACAGGTTTATGAAGGTAAATCAACGGTCTTTGTAAATACATAAATAAAATAATTTAAGTTCCTGCTAATTCATGGATTGCCCCTTGAAGGACAAGAAAAAAATACTGCCTATAGTATGGTATGACGGTGACAGGTTCTATCTCTTTTTGATCATTACAAAAAACATATGTTCTAATGTATTCCTGTCCTTTGTTTAGATCCATCTGCTGATTGACTTTTGTAGTAAAAGCTAGTGGTGGACAGTATGAAAACATTAATAATTTACCATACATTAACCTTTGGGAACTTTACATTTTTGGTGTGAAATTGGAAGACTTCTGAGTTTCCTCCTTAATATTAGACCGCTGGCTGATACAGCCAATATTGTTGGCTTTATCTGGATTTTGTATAATGCCTTTGGACATATAATAATTACATAAAAATAATAATAATTTAATAATTTTATTTCTATAGCGCCAACATATTCCGCAGTACTTTATGTTGTAGAAGGGACTTGTACAGATAATGAGACATTGTAGAATAACAATAATCACATAAATCAACAGATACCAAGAGGAGTGAGGTCCCTGCTTACAATCTATGAGGAAATAGGGGAAGCACGAAAGGTGTATGGTAACAATTGCTTGTATTTTAGCCATAATATAATAAATAGAGTTTTCACGCAATGCTGCATGAATTGATCACCACCTAGTATGTGTGCAGACACAGCAGGCTACTAAGTGCATGTAGGGTATGTGAACAGATGATACGAGGATCCTGGGTTTGAAGAAAATTTTGTATGGGCAAAACATGGATAGTTAGATAATTGCTATGTTGCAGCCATAGGCCAGTCTAAAGAAATGCATTTTTAGGACACGCTTAAAGCTGTGAGTATTGGGGATTAATGAAAGTATCCTGGGTAATGCATTCCAGAGAATTTTACGCAGCTCGCAAGAAGTCTTGGAGACGGGAATGGGAGGTTTCGGATTATTGAAGATGTTAATCTTAGGTCATTAGCAGAACGAGGGCATGTTTATGGTAGTAAACTGAGAGGAGGGAGGAGATGTAGGGTGGTGCTGAAATGTGATGCGCTTTGTAGGTGAGAGTGATGGGTTTATATTGAACTTTATATCACATGGGCAATCAGTGGAACAAGTGGTACAGGGTGAAGCATCAGTGTAGCGGTTGGCAAGGAATATGATCCTGGCTGCTACATTCGTGACGTATTGGAGAGAGTAGAGTTTAGTAAGAGGGAAACCAACTAAATGAGAGTTGCAGTAGTCCAAACGAAAATGAATAAGAGCAACAGTAAGAGTTTTTGCAGAGGAAAAGGTTGAATTCTAAAAATGTTTTTGAGGTGTATATAGGATTAATGGTCACCGCACACTCAAGTGGAATGACTTGCACAAAGAGTAAATATTATTGTGGTACAAATATTAAGCCAGGGAGCAGATTTACATATGCGATTAAAGATGACGTTTCGACCGTGCCAGGGTCTTAATCATATATCGCTCAGATTGCAGTGCATATACAAAATAAAGCACAATGGTGCAGTGAGGATATAAAGTGGTCCCATGAGCTAATATAATTAGGAAGGTGCCAAAAAAGCACTGTTACAGCACAATGTTGATTCCTGGACGTTTTATGTGGTGCAGGACCTTATCCCGCTGGATGGCAGGGCGGCGCTCCGGCACCTGGCTGTAGCAGTGTTACAATAAAATTTACTCTTTGTGCAAGTCATTCCACTTGCGTGAGCGGTGAACATTAATCCTATTGATTCAGGGCTTTATGTCCATTACACCAGCACCTCAGAAATTCACACAGTGTGCACGCTAATCTAGAGACGGTCATTTTGTTGGGTAGTAGTAGAACCACACACAGAAATAGCGATTTCTGGCATAGGTAGGTTAGTTGAGGGAGGAAACATGAAAAGTTCAGTTTTGGAGAGATTCAGTTTCAGATAGAGGGAGGACATGATGTTAGGGTCTCGTTACACATAGTGACGCTCCAGCGATCCCAACAACGATATGACCTGGTAAGGATCGCTGGTATGTCACTACATGGTCGCTAGTAAACTGTCAAACAGGCAAATCTACTCAACGACGCAGCAACAATACGGCGATCCGTATAACGACCTCGGCGGTCGTTGAGACCTTGTCACACAGCAGCTATTCTGATGAAAACACGCCTGCGTCCCTGAGTTCTGAGTCGCCAACGAGGTCGCTCGTTGTTATGGCGTCAAACACACCGATGCATGCTGGCCAGCAGGACACCAACGATCAAAAAATGACCTATGTCATTAGACCACGATCAGCGATATCCAGTGGGGGGGCCGGTCGCCGCTTTGTGTCACATGTAGCGAGATCGCTGGCAAGGTCGCTGTTGCGTCACAAAACCTGTGACGTTTCAGCGATCTCGCTAACGATCTTGCTATGTGTGAAGTACCCTTTAGAGACAGCGGAAAGATAATCATCAGCTTAGAGATGACACTAAGAACGAAATCTATTGTTTATTTGTCCCATAGTGGCAGTATACAAGGAGAAGAGGAGGGGGCCTAGGACTGATCCTTGAGGAACTCTAACAGTAAGGGGAAAAGTATAAGAAGAGGAGCCATAAAAAATACAGTGAAGGAGCGGTCAGGGAGATAGGGGGAGAACCAGAAGAGAATGGTGTCCTTGAGGCCATTAGAGAATAGCATAGTGAGAAGGAGCTGGTGATCCACAGTGTCGAATGCTGCAGAGAGATCCAGGAGAATCAGCAAGGAGTAGTGACTATTAGATTTAGCTATTAGACCATTAGAGACTTTAGTGAGGGCAGTTTCAGCAGAGTGGAAAGAGCAGAAACCGGATTGTAGAGCGTCAAGAAGAGGGTTATCTGAGAAATAGCATTCCTGGAATTTTAGAGTTAAAGGTAAGATTAGAGACTGTTTTGTAGTTAGCAGTGCAGTTCTGGTGGAGGGATGTTTTTTAAAGTAATCGATGTATGCTGGCATGTTTAAATGAGAAGGGAATGATACCAGATGAGAGAGAGGTTGAATATTTTAGTTAGGCGAGTGGTGACAGCAGGGGAAATGGACTGGAGGAGATGTGAGGGAATAGGGTCACTGGTGCAAGTAGCAGGGCGAGAGGATGCAAGAAGCCTGATCAGTTCTTCTTCCATGACTGGTTCAGATAGAGAGGGGGCTAGATAAGTGAGGGTGGGAGGACAGTGCATAGTATTAAGGGATTGGGAGAAAAATTCCTATTGGATATGGTCAATTTTTTCTTTGAAATAATTGGCCAGATCATCAGTGCTGAGGTTGGTGGTTAGGTACTTTAGTCTTGCATTGAGAAGCAAATGAAAAGTGTCAGAGACGTTTAGGATTGTTGGATAGTGAGGTAATGAGGGTGTTGAAATTGGTTTGTTTGGAGAGGCGAAAGGCAGAGTTGTATGTTTCAAGCATAATCTTATAATGGATGAAATCTTCATGTAGATTGGATTTTCTCCACAGACGTTCAGCACACTTGGAGCAGAAGAGGTGTTTGCAGCGTGTACCAGGGTTGTCATCATCTGTGCCAAGTTCTTCTATGTATAGGAGGTGCAGCTTCATCCAGGGCACTCTGTATAATATCATTATAATGTTTCAGTGCAGAGTTAGTACATGAAAGGGATGATATTGGGGCCAATGAGGACTGCAAATTCTCCATATGTTTCTATGTATTAATAGCACATATATTTGTATACAGTTAGGTCCATATATATTTGGACAGAGACATTTTTCTAATTTTGGTTCTAGACATTACCACAATGAATTTTAAACAAAAAAATTCAGATGCAGTTGAAGTTCAGACTTTCAGCTTTCATTTGAGGGTATCCACATTAAAATTGGATGAAGGGTTTAGGAGTTTCAGCTCCTTAACATGTGCCACCCTGTTTTTAAAGGGACCAAAAGTAATTGGACAGATTAAATAATTGTAAATAAAATGTTCATTTCTAGTACTTGGTTGAAAACCCTTTGTTGGCAATGACTGCCTGAAGTCTTGAACTCATGGACATCACCAGACGCTGTGTTTCCTCCTTTTTGATGCTCTGCCAGGCCTTCACTGCAGTGGATTTCAGTTGCTGTTTGTTTGTGGGCTTTTCTGTCTGAAGTTTAGTCTTTAACAAGTGAAATGCATGCTCAATTGGGTTGAGATCAGATGACTGACTTGGCCATTCAAGAATATTGCACTTCTTTGCTTTAACAAACTCCTGGGTTACTTTGGCTTTATGTTTTGGGTCATTGTCCATCTGTAGTATGAAACGACGACCAATCAGTTTGGCTGCATTTGGCTGGATCTGAGCACACAGTATGGCTCTGAGTACCTCAGAATTCATTCGGCTGCTTCTGTCCTGTGTCACATCATCAATAAACACTAGTGACCCAGTGCCACTGGCAGCCATGCATGCCCAAGCCATCACACTGCCTCTGCCGTGTTTTACAGATGATGTGGTATGCTTTGGATCATGAGCTGTACCACGCCTTCACCATACTTTTCTCTTTCCATCATTCTGGTAGAGGTTGATCTTGGGTTCATCTGTCCAAAGAATGTTCTTCCAGAACTATGCTAGCTTTTTTAGATGTTTTTTAGCAAAGTCCAGTCTAGCCTTTTGATTCTTGATGCTTATGAGTGGCTTGCACCGTGCAGTGAACCCTCTGTATTTACTTTCATGTAGCCTTCTCTTTATGGTAGATTTGGATATTGATAAGCCTACCTCCTGGAGAGTGTTGTTCACTTGGTTGGCTGTTGTGAAGGGGTTTCTCTTCACCATGGAGATTATTCTGTGATCATCCACCACTGTTGTCTTCCGTGGGCGCCCAGGTCTTTTTGCATTGATGAGTTCACCAGTGCTTTCTTTCTTTCTCAGGATGTACCAAACTGTAGATTTTGCCACTCCTAATGTTGTAGCAATTTCTCGGATGGGTTTTTCTGTTTTTGCAGCTTAAGAATGGCTTGCTTCACCTGCATGGAGAGCTCCTTTAACCACATGTTTCCTTCACAGCAAAACCTTCCAAATGCAAGCACCACACCTCAAATCAACTCCAGGTCTTTTATCTGCTTAATTGAGAATGACATAAGGAAGGGATTGCCCACACCTGTCCATGAAATAGCCTTGGAGTCAATTGTCCAATTACTTTTGGTCCCTTTAAAAACAGGGTGGCACATGTTAAGGAGCTGAAACTCCTAAACCCTTCATCCAATTTTAATGTGGATAGCCTCAAAAGAAAGCTGAAAGTCTGAACTCAACTGCATCTGAATTGCTCTGTTAAAAATTCATTGTGGTAATGTCTAGAACCAAAATTAGAAACATTTTGTCTCTGTCCAAATATATATGGACCTAACTGTAAGTGTGGAAAACGAGGGTGTCTTGTGCTGGGTGACAGTTCTTGACAGAGAATGAAAGAAGGTTGTGGTCAGAGAGCAGGAGAGGGGAGTTTGTAAAATCATGCACTAAGCAGAGCCGGGAGATCAGGTCCAGCGTATTTCTGTCTTCATGTGTAGGAGAGCTAGTAAGCTTTGAGAGGCCAAAGGAAGAGGTTACAGATAAAAGGTGAGTGGCAGATGGGGAGAGGGGAAAACTAATGGGGATGTTAAAATCCCCCATGATGACAGTAGGATGTCACAGGATAGAAAATGTGGAAGCCAGGTGAAAAAGTGATCCAAGAACTGATGGGAGTTAAACGGAGGGCAATACACAACCACCAATCGCAGGGAGAAGGGTCAGTAGAGTCATATAACGTATTAAGATGAATTAAAACGATTCTGACAGTAGAATCAACCCTCCTCAGCCGTCTTTATGGGCATGTAGGTTATAGAAAGCTGAATAAAATGATACCTTGATGTCTGCAATCCGATGTCTTATTCTCAGCAAATCCATGCTTTTCTTAGTATGTAAATGAGTTGTTAAGATCTATGGACCAGACATTGATCTCCCTGAGACTCTGCCTCCAGAGCTCATTTTACATGAAAGGGGTATTACCAGTGTGAGACATGTAGATCATTACAGCCGACTGTCAGTCATTACATGTCTCACACAGGTTAAGAAAAATGTGGATTTCTCTGGAATAAGACATCAGATCACAGATTTCCAGGTATCATTTTATTCAACTTTGTATGACCCATTATAACAGTTGATCCTAAAAAGAGTTGCCATTTAAACTATCTTTCCACATCTATAATATAATCGTGGTAGCGTCACTCTGTCTGAAGCCTTTATAGACTGCGCAAGTGTGACTCGCCTGCGCAGTCTGGCTCCAGGCAGAATTAGGCATCCAGCGGTAAGAAAAGTGTGTATGGGGTCGGAGATGGCGGTACGCATACACACTGCATACCGCTATCTCCGGCGCCATATTTACATACTTACCTGATCGGGAGGAGCGTTGTCGCGGCGCTTCTCTTCGGCCGGAGACCGGGGCCGGAGTGCGCGTGGGAATCGCGCATGCGCATAGCGCTTTCCGGCACCATTTTACTGAAGACACATTTGCAGTGTGTCTTCAGCAATATGGCGCCGGACAGCGCGGTATGGGCATGTGCGTATGCTGGCACCCCCCGGCCTCCGGCAGAATGAGACAGCGCTGGACACAGGGAAGAAAGGCGAGTATAATATTTTTTTGTATGTGTGCAGTTTAATAGGGGTCAGGGGGACCATGCATACCAGGAAAGGGGGGTGAGGGGACCATGCATATCAGGATAGGGGGGTGAGGGGGACCATGCATACCAGGAAAGGGGGGTAAGGGGACCATGCATATCAGGATAGGGGGGTGATGGGGACCATGGATACCAGGAAAGGGGGGTGAAGGGACCATGCATATCAGGATAGGGGGGTGAGAGGATCATGCATACCAGGAACGGGGAGTGATGGGGACCATGCATACCAGGAAAGGGAGGTGAGGGGACCATGCATATCAGGATAGGGGGGTGAGGGGGACCATGCATACCAGGAAAGGGGGTGAGGGGGACCATGCATACCAGGAAAGGGGGGTGAGGGGACCATGCATATCAGGATAGGGGGGTAAGGGGGACCATGCATACCAGGAAAGGGGGGTGAGGGGACCATGCATATCAGGATAGGGGGGTGAGAGGACCATGCATACCAGGAATGAGGGGTGATGGGGACCATACATACCAGGAAAGGGGGGTGAGGGGACCGTGCATATCAGGATAGGGGGGGTGAGGGGGACCATGCATACCAGGAAAGGGGGGTGAGGGGACCATGCATTTCAGGATACAGGGTGAGGGGGACCATGCATAGCAGGAAAGGGAGGTGAGGGGGCCATGCATACCAGGATAAGGGGGTGAGGGGACCATGCATACCAGGATAGGGAGTGAGAGGACCATGCATACCAGGATAGGGGGTGAGGGGACCATGCATACCAGGATTGGGGAGTGAGAGGACCATGCATACCAGGATTGGGGGGTGAGGGGACAATGCATACCAGGATTGGGGAGTGAGACGACCATGCATACCAGGATTGGGGGGTGAGAGGACCTTGCATACCAGGATTGGAGGGCGAGTCGACCATGCATATCAGGATAGGGGGGTGAGGGGGATCATGCATACCAGGATAGGGGGGTGAGAGGACCATGCATACCAGGAATGAGGGGGTGATGGGGACCATACATACCAGGAAAGGGGGGTGAGGGGACCGTGCATATCAGGATAGGGGGGTGAGGGGGACCATGCATACCAGGAAAGGGGGGTGAGGGGACCATGCATTTCAGGATACAGGGTGAGGGGGACCATGCATAGCAGGAAAGGGAGGTGAGGGGGCCATGCATACCAGGATAAGGGGGTGAGGGGACCATGCATACCAGGATAGGGAGTGAGAGGACCATGCATACCAGGATAGGGGGTGAGGGGACCATGCATACCAGGATTGGGGAGTGAGAGGACCATGCATACCAGGATTGGGGGGTGAGGGGACAATGCATACCAGGATTGGGGAGTGAGACGACCATGCATACCAGGATTGGGGGGTGAGAGGACCTTGCATACCAGGATTGGAGGGCGAGTCGACCATGCATATCAGGATAGGGGGGTGAGGGGGATCATGCATACCAGGATAGGGGGGTGAGGGGACCATGCATATCAAGAAAGGGGGGGTGAAGGGACCATGCATACCAGGAAAGGGAGGGTGAGGGAACTATGGATACCAGGAAAGGGGGGTGAGGGGACCATGCATACCAGGAAAGGGGGATGAGGGGACCATGCATACCACGAAAGGGGGGTGAGGGGACCATGCATACCAGGATAAGGGGGTGAAGGGACAATGCATACCAGGATAAGGGGTGAGAGAACCATGCATACCAGGATAGGGGGGTGAGGGGACCATGCATACCAGGATTGGGGGGTGAGAGGACCATGCATACCAGGATTGAGGGGTGAGAGGGCCATGCATACCAGGATTGGGGGGTGAGGGGACAATTCATACCAGGATTGGGGGGTGAGGGGGCGATTCATACCAGGATTGGAGAGTGAGAAACCATGCACACCAGGATTGGGGGGTGAGAGAACCATGTATACCAGGATTGGGGGGTGAGAGGACCATGCATACCAGGATTGGAAGGTGAGTTGACCATGCATACCAGGAATGAGGGGTGAGGGGACAATGCATACCAGGATTGGGGAGTGAGAAACCATGCACACCAGGATTGGGGGTGAGGGGACCATACATACCAGGACAGGGATGAGGGGGTACTATGCATACCAGGATTGGGGAGTGAGAAACCATGCACACCAGGATTGGGGGTGAGGGGACAATGCATACCAGGATTGGGGAGTGAGAAACCATGCACACCAGGATTGGGGGTGAGGGGACCATACATACCAGGACAGGGATGAGGGGGTACTATGCATACCAGGATTAGAGAGTGAGGGGACCATGCATTCCAGGATGAGGAATGGAGTGCCATGCACACCAGGATTGGGGGGAGTGAGGGTACCATACATACCAGGATAGGGATCAGGGGTACCATGCATACCAGGACAGGAGGGGGACAGCACATACCAGGATGGGAGACTATATACCAATAAAAATACTTGCCACCCGGGCGTAGAACGGGTTCATAGCTAGTAGTAATATATTTTGGATAGAATGTACTCTAATCAATTTCCAAAGTAGCAAATATGGACAAAGCGTTGAATAGAGCAGAAATTATCCTGAGTATCCTGAGTTGGACATGTGCAGTTTTGAAGACAAAAGAAGCAAATAAGAAGATGAAGTTAAGTCATCCAGCTTTACCAATTTTACAAACACTAGTATAATAAACAATGTTTGAACTGTCTTCATTTTATCTGGTAACATCCTGCTCAGATGAAATGAATGGAGGAGACTCAGTTCATTTTACAATACAGTGTATTGAAGAACATCACATAATATGCCTTGCCCTTTGGACACAGTACAACAAATGTCTTGCACATAAGGCTGATCAATGCAGAGTATTGTATTCTAAGTGTTAATACAAAAAGGGTGGGGGAACAAGAGTCGCAATAGTGCCCTATCACTAGTGACACTACAATGTGAGTGGTGTAATGCAGTTCCACTCACCTATTCCAGTTGTGTGACCCACAACTGGCTTGAAGACATAACACAGTATCAGCTGCTGCAGGACTTCCACCGACCACTCCAACGTGGAAAAACTGCCAGAAAATATGGGAAGCAAGGTGTGCCACAGTCCGCGCTGCTGAGTCCACAAAATCACCTGGGATGCAAGATGTTGTAACAAAGTACTTCTTTATTCCTTCCTACGCGTTTCGGCGCCCTTCCTGGCACCTTCCTCAGGGATATCACTGAGGAAGGTGCCAGGAAGGGCGCCGAAACGCGTAGGAAGGAATAAAGAAGTACTTTGTTACAACATCTTGCATCCCAGGTGATTTTGTGGACTCAGCAGCGCGGACTGTGGCACACCTTGCTTCCCATATTTTCTGGCAGTATTCTAAGTGTTGATTTTTTTTTTAATTATTTCTGAAACTATTTATTAAAAAATGTTGTTTTTTTATGAGTTTGGATTAAGATGGAGGGAAGGAAATAGAGAAATATTTTTCAACTGCATCTGATAATTGTTTGCAAAATAAAAACAAATATCGGAATATTTCTCCGAAAGTTTTATCTCTGTTTAAATGTTTTTCACTTTTACAGTACCTGCAGAATTTTATCCGTGGGCAGCAGATAGCACACAGCTCTGTGTGTATGAAACAGCTAGTTCGAACAATTGCTAATGGTGCACGGTCACAGCCCCCCAGCTGGCTAGAGCTACAGGTACTGTGCATCTGCTAAAAAATGTCTGAAGCTTATATGAGTATCACTGGGTTTATTGATGTCAAGAACTTGAATCTTAACACCTTAAGCAATGTTTATATGTAAAAGTAGCTCCAGGTTATGGTGTCTGATTACATGGCACAATTAACTTTATTTATAATTTAAAGGGATTTTCTATAGTTCTTTCTTCAGGAGTGCATCGCTCCACAAGAGGGAAGCTGGGAGTCGGTGTGCTCCTGATGACTGAAAATTCAGATCAGCAGCAGTGTTGCTGGGAGAGGCACTTTTGCTTCTGTAGCACTGTAGGAGTGTAGGGGCACTAACGCTGGCAGGATCCTGCTATCCGGCTATAGAACTTCTGAGCAGGGCTTGCAAACTGTACAGCAAAGAACTTACAAGGGTTGCACTACTTTTTTAGAAGAGCAAACACTGCTGATAGACTGCCGTGGAGGCCGATAACCTAAGCAATAAGCAGTAAACTATAGAATACAAAATCTCTCCATTCTTTAGAACAGGGAGGATATTTAATAAGAAGGAAGTTGCTTGTTTTTACAAAGATCTTGCAATTGTACCCATTTTAAGAAAATGGGGTAAGCCCTTTAAATGAGTCCTCTGTTTACCTCTGTTTGAAATTGGAAGCACGTGATAGCAAATTAGGACACCATAGAAGTCTAGGCTTGCTGGATTATGACTGTACAACTTTGAACAGAAGTGTAGTTCAGCCAAATTAGATTGTTATACGTATTCAAACAAAGAAATGGAGTAAAAGTCCGTAATGAATTAGAAATGTAAGAAATTTATTATACATAAAAATAGTACTGACAATTATAAACAACATCCACAATGAAGGAATCGGGTAATATCAGCTGCTTTTTGTCCTGTCCATATAATATCAAGTAAAAAAGTGCCAAGTGCTTCTTATGAAGATGGGCCATAAAAACGGGACACAAGTATAGGGAAAACCCAGGTGCGCATCCTGAGAAACAACCCCTTTATCCCATGCTAAAGTGCTTACCCATCATATGCTCCAGGACAAGTGCAGCGCCGCCACCGACGCGCGTTTCGCCTATTTCTCAAGGTGCGGTGGTATGTCGCATAAGGGATCCTTGATTATATACCCTGTCAGCAGGTGCCCTTAATCGGCGCATGTATATATATATATTAGATTGTTATACGATAGCATTTCATAAATACAGAAATGTAGCCGACATACAGGTTTATAAACATTTACTGTATCATTTTCATTCTAATTGTGATTGATCCAAAATATACAAAGTATTAGCTAATGTATGAAAACATCAATGCTAACTTTCTATTCAGTAGAAAACCTTGAATCTTCTTTGCAGTTGTCATATTGCTATAAGTGATTAGAAATTTCCATCTGGTTTGTTTAAGGCATTAAAAGGTTCAGCAAGTCTAGAAGTGCCCGTCAAGATCATGACTGGCGAGACTATCATCATCCAAGCAGATTCTGCCACCACTGCTAAAGAGATATGCAGGAACATCGGTCAGAAACTGGAGATGAAGGACTTATTTGGTTTTTCTGTTTATATCTCAGTCTATGATCAGGTACATGAAGTTTTGTTTAGTGTCCTGTACTGTGCATACTGGAGGTTGCATTGTATAATACATTGATGCCCTACAGCACTAATGTATGTACCATATATGTATTATTGTATTACATCTTTAATGATAGCATCTCTATAAAGAAAACATATGCGCTCATTTCAAATTATTATTTCAACATAAGTAATAATTAAAACTTATAATATACTTGCACAACAATACCTCTAAGGGAGTGAGCACGTTAAGAAGTTGTTTAAGATGTTTCTGCACCAAAAACGTGTCTCTTGACAGGAAAACTGCTGCATAAATCACACATTGAAGAAATTTCAAATCTTCAGCATATCAATTCTTTTAGCAATTTTGCATGTTTCTTTGACGCATTTTTTCTCATTCACTAGAATGGGTGAAATATGATACCAGAAAGATGAATGAATTGACATGCTGCAGTGGAAAAAATAAGCAACGTGCATGAGATTTCATAAATCTCATTCATTTTGCTGGTACAGTCGAATGCTGCATTTTTCATGGCAGAAAAAAACATGGCAAAAGTGTGAACATTCCCTAATACTTTACAGTCGTATGACATATATATATTTTTGTAACATTAATATCTTTCCATTTATAATCTCCAGGTGTGGTCTCTGGGCAGTGGATCGGAGCATCTAATGGATGGTATTTCTCAATGTGAGCAATTAGCCAGGGAAAGGGGAGACCAAGAGAAGCATGCTCCATGGCGTCTTTTCTTCCGTAAAGAAGTCTTCTCACCATGGCATAACTCTTCAGATGATCCTGTTAGTACTGACCTAATTTATAACCAGGTGATACGTGGCCTATGCTTTGGAGAGTACCGCTGTCAGAAGGTAGGTTGACCTATATTTAGTGCCATTTGGAAGGATTAGGGAACAAAGGTCTTAGACGTCACGTTGCTAGTATTAGATTTAGAAAGCGTCATGTTCTTAAGTAAGAACCTATTGGCAGCGCTCCAAAGGTAATATCCTCCTTTTTAATTTTTTGCTTGCTTGTCTTTAGCCAGGGTTGAATCTGAAGCTCCAGATTCCTGCTTTGGTCTATCCTGGTCCAACGGAACTTGACTTGTCAGCCATAGGTCTGGACTGCTCACCCAGGGCAGGGCGAACTCAGGGCTACCATAATAGCACCCCACTGGATCTTGGGGAAGTAATTCTGGTCTTAGACACTCTTGAGTCCTCTCCTCTCATGCCAATCAGAGATATCTCTCCAGCTTGGCTTTTAAACAATGATTTTTTCCTCTCTAGCGATCTCTTCCATTAGGCGAAGCTCCAAAGGTGGCTCTCACTTGCCTTTCTACTTTTAAAGGACAGAGTGGTCTGACGTTCAGCTTCCTCCTTTCACCTTAGTGTGATTCTCTGTCTGTCACCTTAATGAGGTTCTTACACAATATGACATGGTCAGAGCTGTGCAGATCTACCGCTTTGGCCGGGGTCACACTAGCGTATGGCATCTGATGCGAAAGCATCGGATGCGATATGCTAATGACCCTCGGCTCCTGCTCTGCTGCGATCGTGAGCTGAGTGTCATGCTACTGTGCTCCGCGCCTCTCGCACAGAGGGGATTGGAGAATAGTTGCAGAGGAGGTGGAGAAAGTAATTTCTCCATCTCCTCTATTGCCGGGGTCAGCGTATATCACACAGCACTTGAATGATATCCGAGTGATGTGCGCTGTGTCACTCGCACCCATAGACTTATATGGATGTGAATGAAACGAGATTTGGCCAAGTGACGGTGACTATCTGAGCATGCTGTGATTTCACTCGCATGTAGAATACGGCCGAGGAAAAAAAAAAAGGGAGCTGCCCTATAGATGAATACTGGTCCGAGTGCTATGTGATGTTTTATCGCACAGCACTCGCCCGTATTCGTCGCTAGTATGACGCTGGCCTTTCTCAAAGCTCTGTTTGGAAGTTCAGTTGCCTTGTGGATCATGCTGATAAGCTGTTGCAGAAGTTGGGCCACCTCTAGAACTACCATTATTCTCCAATTTGATCTGACAATGCGGAAGGTCAGACTAAGCTAGAGCAGCCCAGCCAGGACACCCGAGGGGTAGAATCCACCTGGGTCTTAGAGCTCTAGGTGTTCGTTCTTCTATTCCATTGGGCTACTACTAGTCTTCTTTTCACATCGCCGTGGATGTCTTACCTTTGCATTTAGTCTAGGGATGCAAGTTTTATCAGAAGGGTACTGCAAGTGGCAGTTCCTGGGGTAGTAAGTTAAAGGATTACTATTATTCCTTCTGCAGTACTGGTATTAGTTTTCCCACTCCAGGGATAGCTTGAGGATGTTCCATGGTTCTGGTGTCCCCAATGAAGTGACCAATAAATAAAGATTTTTGGTACTCGTGTAAAATCTCATTCTTGCAGCCTTCATTTGGGGACCTAGCATGCTCCCTTGTTTGGGGGAGTGTCTTAGTTTTGCTCTTCCTACTGCTTTTGCATTAACTGAATAACAGGGTGTCTGCTGCCCAGGTGTAGCCTAGAGGAGAGGAGTCAGCTTTTTTTTTTCTAAGATGTATTCTTAGTATCAGCCTCCAATGAAGGCTACGAGAAACAGATTTTATGGTGACTAACAACAATCTTTGATTTGAAAGTGCAGAATATTACGCAATGATTATAAACTTTCTATTGAGCCCATACACAGCGCTGCATGCAGTTAAGCAGTCCACGTGTGACACGTGTTTTGAGCGATTGGTGGCAATCTTAGGCTATGTGCACACGTAGATTTAGGTGCTGTGGATTTGTCCGTGGTTTAGCCCTGCGGTTTCACACCTCTAAAATGGAGAAGGTGTGAAACCGCTGCTGATTCCGCACAAAGAATTGACATGCTGCGGATTTGAACCCGCAGCAAATCCGCGCAGAAAAATCTGCAGCATGTGCACAGCGTTTTTCATTTTACTATTGAAAACAATGGTACTGTACAACGCACCTAAATTTGCTGCATTTCCGCAGAGCCAAATCGCTGCGGATCCGCGGCAGAATCCGCAACGTGTGCACATAGCCTTAGGATCTTGATCCCCACCAATATGAAGAACATATGAGGCCCTTGTTATATGTTAGCAAAAAAAGTGTAGGTGTTCTTTAAGTTTTCCATTTTATCTTAGCAGAATAGAACAGGAGGGGTTATGTCATGGACTTTTATTTATCGTACATGTTTGTTCTTTCTTGTTTTTCCGTATTTCATATTTAAAAAAAAATGACAAAAAAAGTGTTTACAGTAAGTTTTTTATATCTTAGATATTATTTTTATATTCTAAATGGTTTTTTTTCTTTCATCTGAAATTTATCTTCTTTTGATACAAAATAAAATGTTACAGATTTGTTCTGTGATGTGATACATCCACAGTAACCTTACAGTTTTCTCTTGCAGGAGGATGATTTAGTGGAGCTTATGTCCAAACACTACTATATTAAATATGGTGCATTACTAAAAGAAGAACACATACAAAGTGTCCTAAAAGACTGCATTCCTGCAAAGCAATTAGCCTCTAAGCCCAGCAGTTACTGGGTAACCCCATTGAAGGAAAATCAAGCTAAGGTAGTAATTTAACCACAATACATGTAATAAAGAAAAATTCAGCAAAATAAAGGCCAGCTCAGCTCCCCACACATGCACTGATCTATCCCGGCAGATAATCTTACAGCAAGTATATAGTTAGAGATTTATGGTCCAGAACTGATGTGAATTAAAACTTTTTAACCTTTATTTCAAACATCTGTCAGGATCTATAATCCGAGATTGCTTAAGTTGTTACCACTAACACATTTCGAATAAACAACTAGTCATGGCTACAAATAAAATGAGTTGTATCATGAAGTATTTTGCTCCCATGCCTCTTAGCTCCCTGCTTGCTGAAGGTCGGTGCACTCTTAGGGTATGTGCACACGCTGCGGATTCCGCTGTGGTTCCGCAGCGGTTTGGGCCGCTGCGGACCCGCAGCAGTTTTAGCTGCGGTGTACAGTACCATTCAAATGAATGGTAACAAAAAACCGCTGTGTAGACGTTACGGAAAAATCCGCGCAGATTTGCTGCGGTTTTGAAACCGCAGAAAGAATTGACATGTCAATTCTTTCTGCGGAATCCGCAGCGGCTTCCTATCTCCACCATTGTGGAGATGGTGAATCCGCAGGACCAAACCGCAGGCAAAACCGCAGATAATCCGCAGGTCTTTTGACCTGCGGATTATCTGCGGTTTTTGCAAAATCCGTGCGGATTAATCCGCAGCGGATTCCGCAGCGTCTGCACACACCCTTAATAACTAACAAATTGTTATTCCACTAGACCAAACTGTGATCTTTACAGCATTGGAGGAGCCCAGAGACATTGAAGTTAGCTGGATGCAGCATGAGCAGCACTTGCAAGCTCTATAGCTAAGAGCTTGCAAGCACTGCACTTTTTGCTTAGGAAACTGGCCGCCTCTGATAAATTGCAGAGGTGGGCGCTAACCTAGGTACTGAGCAGTAAACTACAGTGTAGAGTTAAAAACCCCTCTGTTCTGGAGAACGGAAAGTATTTTTAATAAGGGATAAATTGCAAAGTTTTTCGTTTTTCCAAGCATTTTGAAATTTTACCCATTTAAGAAGTTGAGAAAACCCCTTTAATAATAACACAAATAATCCAGATTTGTTCCATAGCTTTATCTTAATACTAGATTATGGCCCGATGCTATCGCATCGGGAGGATGCGATAGCATCACACCTCTTGCCATGTTAACCCTCAACACACACACTCCTCAACACACACTCCTCTCACCTTTCACCATCTCCACTCACTCTTTCACTCCACATACGACCCCTTCTCTCACTCCGTCTCTCATACTCACGCCGTCATCGCCGCTGGTCCACGATCCCCGACATCTTCTTCCGCCGGCGCCATCCTGGATCCAGACGTTGTCCACGCCGGCGACATGTTCTTGCGGCGACGCCATCTTGAGTATCGTGAAATCCCGCGATAGTCAAGATAGCGTCGCCGGAAGAACATGTCGCTGGCGTGGACGATGTCGGGATCCAAAATGGCGTCGGCGAAATCTCGCGAGTTTTCGCCGACGCCATTTTGGATCCCGACGTCGTCCTCGCCGGCGACATGTTCTTGCGGCGACGCCATCTTGACTATCGCGGGATTTCGCCAATCCAAAATGACATCGCCGCAAGAACATGTCGCCGGCGTGGACGACATCGGGATCCAAAATGGCGTCGGCGTAATCTCGCGAGATTTCGCCGACGCCATCTTTTTGGATCCTGAGTCGTCCACGCCAGCGACATGTTCTTGCGGCGACACCATCTTGAATCTCGCGGGATTTCACGAAATCCAAGATGGCGTCGCCGCAAGAACATGTCGGCGGCCTGGAGAACGTCTGGATCCAGGATCGCGGCGGCGGAGGAAGATGTCGGGGCAGCGACGATGACGGTGTGAGTATGAGAAACGGAATGAGAGAAAGGAACGTATGTGGAGTGAAAGAGTGAGTGGACGTGAGTGGAGGTGAAAGGTGAGAGGAGTGTGTGTTGAGGCGGTGTGGTGTGTTGAGGGTTAACATGTGCGTGTGTGTGGTGACGTCACCGGTTACAACTGGACGGAAGTTGTTACAATCGGAAGCTGGTTAGGGCATTTATTATTATAGATGATGAGGAAGAAGCCGTCTGTTGTTGGCGGTGATGGCGTGTAGAGGCTTCTTCAGCCAATGTAATAGATTTAGAGTTAGGGGATTCGTGTGTGAGAAGACAGCGTTTATAATCCTTAATCTTGTCAAGTCGATGCTGTTTTTCCTCAGGAGTCTCATTAGCACGGCGTTGTTTTTGTCGTAGTGCTAAAGCTGCTTTCCTTTCACTGGCATTGGCATACTGTGCATCGGTATTGAATGGTGGTATTGATAGGGCAGAAACAGATTGCTGATTAGTTATGTCAGTGAACGGCATATGGGATGAAGTGTAGCAGTAAATTGTTCCACATGCTGATGTGGAAGCATCCTGTTGTGAGTCTAATAATAATGATGAGGAAGAGGCCGTCTGCTGTCGGCGGTGACGGCGTGCAGAGGCTTCTTCAGCCAATCTTATGGATTTAGAGTTAGGGGATTCGTGTGTGAGGCGACGGCGTTTATAAGCCTTAATCTTCTCAAGGCGATGGTGTTTTTCCTCAGGAGTCTCATTAGCACGGCGTTGTTTTTGTCGTAGTGCTAAAGCTGCTTTCCTTTCACTGGCATTGGCATACTTTTTGTTATGACTCATGTTGGCACAGGTAAAGGAGTCTATTTGGCAGTTATCTGGCAGTGAAGAAGGCGTCCTGGAGTATTGTAGAGTAAACAGATACTAATTGACCCTGTAATTGCCCAGCAGTAGTTATGAAGTGGTAGTGGCAAATTGGCCCTGTAGTTAGACACCGGCAGAGGAGCAAGGCAGCAGTAGTTATGGCGGTAGAGGCAAATTGGCCCTGTAATTAGACACCGGCAGAGGAGCAAGGCAGCAGTAGTTATGGCGGTATTGGCAAATTGGCCCTGTAATTAGACGCCGGCAGAGGAGCAATGCAGCAGTAGTTATGGCAGTAGAGGCAAATTGATCCTGTAATTAGACACCGGCAGAGGAGCAAGGCAGCAGTAGTTATGGCGGTAGAGGCAAATTGGCCCTGTAATTAGACACCGGCAGAGGAGCAAGGCAGCAGTAGTTATGGCGGTAGAGGCAAATTGGCCCTGTAATTAGACACCAGCAGAGGAGCAATGCAGCAGTAGTTATGGCGGTAGAGGCAAATTGATCCTGTAATTAGACACCGGCAGAGGAGCAATGCAGCAGTAGTTATGGCGGTAGAGGCAAATTGATCCTGTAATTAGACACCGGCAGAGGAGCAAGGCAGCAGTAGTTATGTCGGTAGAGGCAAATTAGCCCTGTAATTAGACACCGGCAGAGGAGCAAGGCAGCAGTAGTTATGGCGGTAGAGGCAAATTGATCCTGTAATTAGACACCGGCAGAGGAGCAATGCAGCAGTAGTTATGGCGGTAGAGGCAAATTAGCCCTGTAATTAGACACCGGCAGAGGAGCAAGGCAGCAGTAGTTATGGCGGTATAGGCAAATTGGCCCTGTAATTAGACACCGGCAGAGGAGCAAGGCAGCAGTAGTTATGGCGGTAGAGGCAAATTGATCCTGTAATTAGACACCGGCAGAGGAGCAAGGCAGCAGTAGTTATGTCGGTAGAGGCAAATTAGCCCTGTAATTAGACACCGGCAGAGGAGCAAGGCAGCAGTAGTTATGGCGGTAGAGGCAAATTGATCCTGTAATTAGACACCGGCAGAGGAGCAATGCAGCAGTAGTTATGGCGGTAGAGGCAAATTAGCCCTGTAATTAGACACCGGCAGAGGAGCAAGGCAGCAGTAGTTATGGAGGTATAGGCAAATTGGCCCTGTAATTAGACACCGGCAGAGGAGCAATGCAGGAGTAGTTATGGCGGTATAGGCAAATTGGCCCTGTAATTAGACACCGGCAGAGGAGCAAGGCAGCAGTAGTTATGGCGGTAGAGGCAAATTAGCCCTGTAATTAGACACCGGCAGAGGAGCAAGGCAGCAGTAGTTATGGCGGTAGAGGCAAATTAGCCCTGTAATTAGACACCGGCAGAGGAGCAAGGCAGCAGTAGTTATGGCGGTAGAGGCAAATTAGCCCTGTAATTAGACACCGGCAGAGTAGCAAGGTAGCAATAGTTATGGCAGTATAGGCAAATTGGCCCTGTAATTAGACACCGGCAGTAAACAGGCATAGGACCAAGGCAGCAGTAGTTATGGTGGTACAGGCAATGCCAAGCGTCCGCACAGCAAGTCGGCGTGAGGTAAATTACGCAATTTCACGAATGCAAGATGGCGTCGGCGAAATCTCGTGAGATTTCGCCGACGTCGTTAAGGCTGTGTGCACACGCTGCGGATTAGGTGCGGATTTTGTAAAATCCGCAGGTGAAACCGCAGGTCAAAAGACCTGCGGATTGCTCTGCGGTTTTGCCCTGCGGTTTTTCATCTCCTCAATAGAGGAGATGGCAAATCGCAGGAGAATCCGCAGAAAGAATTGACATGTCAATTCTTTCTGCGGATTGAAAACCGCAGATAATCCGCGCGGAAAATTCTGCACCGTCTGCACTGCGGTTTTTGATTCCCATAGGGAATCATGGTACTGTACACCGCAGCAAAAACTGCTGCGGGTCCGCAGCGGCCAAAACCGCTGCGGAACCGCAGCAAAATCCGCAGCTTGTGCACACAGCCTCACACCTCTTGCCATGTTAACCCTCAACACACCACACCGCCTCAACACACACTCCTCTCACCTTTCACCTCCACTCATGTCCACTCACTCTTTCACTCCACATACGTTCCTTTCTCTCACTCCGTTTCTCATACTCACACCGTCATCGTCGCTGCCCCGACATCTTCCTCCGCCGCCGCGATCCAGGATCCAGACGTTCTCCAGGCCGCCGACATGTTCTTGCGGGACGCCATCTTGGATTTCGTGAAGTCCCGCGATATTCAAGATGGCGTCGCCGCAACAACATGTCGCTGGCATAGGCGACATCGGGATCCAAAATGGCGTCGGCGTAATCTCGCGAGATTTCGCCGACGCCATCTTTTTGGATCCCGATGTCGGCGGCCTGGAGAACGTCTGGATCCTGGATCGCGGCGGCGGAGGAAGATGTCGGGGCAGCGACGATGACGGTGTGAGTATGAGAAACGGAGTGAGAGAAAGGAACGTATGTGGAGTGAAAGAGTGAGTGGACGTGAGTGGAGGTGAAAGGTGAGAGGAGTGTGTGTTGAGGCGGTGTGGTGTGTTGAGGGTTAACGTGCGTGTGTGTGCGGTGACATCACCGGTTACAACTGGACGGAAGTTGTTACAACCGGAAGCTGGTTAGGGCATTTATTATTATAGACTAGATTATGGCCCGATGCTATCGCATCGGGAGGATGCGATAGCATCACACCTCTTGCCATGTTAACCCTCAACACACACACTCCTCAACACACACTCCTCTCACCTTTCACCATCTCCACTCACTCTTTCACTCCACATACGACCCCTTCTCTCACTCCGTCTCTCATACTCACACCGTCATCGCCGCTGGTCCACGATCCCCGACATCTTCTTCCGCCGGCGCCATCCTGGATCCAGATGTTGTCCACGCCGGCGACATGTTCTTGCGGCGACGCCATCTTGAGTATCGTGAAATCCCGCGATAGTCAAGATGGCGTCGCCGGAAGAACATGTCGCCGGCGTGGACGACGTCGGGATCCAAAATGGCGTAGGCGAAATCTCGCGAGTTTTCGCCGACGCCATTTTGGATCCCGACGTCGTCCTCGCCGGCGACATGTTCTTGTGGCGACGCCATCTTGACTATCGTGGGATTTCGCCGATCCAAAATGGCGTCGCCGCAAGAACATGTCGCCGGCGTGGACGACGTCGGGATCCAAAATGGCGTCGGCGAAATCTCGCGAGTTTTCGCCGACGCCATTTTGGATCCCGACATCGTCCACGCCAGCGACATGTTCTTCCGGCGACGCTATCTTGACTATCGCGGGATTTCGCCGATCCAAAATGGCGTCGCCGCAAGAACATGTCGCCGGCGTGGAGGACGTCTGGATCCAGGATGGCGCCGGCGGAAGAAGATGTCGGGGATCGTGGATCAGCGGCGATGACGGCGTGAGTATGAGAGACGGAGTGAGAGAAAGGGTCGTATGTGGAGTGAAAGAGTAAGTGGACGTGAGTGGAGATGGTGAAAGGTGAGTGGAGTGTGTGTGTTGAGGGTTAACATGGAAAGAGGTGTGCGGTGACGTCACCGGTTACAACTGGACGGAAGTTGTTACAACCGGAAGTTGCTTAGGGCATTTATTATTATAGATTAACATTCTAGGCTCAGCAAAGTTTTGTTCTCATTTTTATTTATTTTTTGCTTCAGTAATTTATATTCCAGTAATTAATTGTAAGGTGCTTACGGAAATTAATGTCTTAATGAAATGTCAGAAAGGCTAACTTTAAAGTATTTTCCTATCTCAAATCAAATATTGCTGTAATAATATAATTGCCCACATAACATTAAAAAAAAAAAATACTTTGGTTCATAACTGTAGCTCCCTGCTGCATAATTCTGCGTCCTTTAAATTTTTGCTGTTAGAGGAAATAGCAGACCAGGAACAATGGAGGAAATGGAAGAACAGAAACAAAACACTGCAACACAGTGTCATGGCATGATTCATTAAATTGCAGTATTACTGCAGATCAGATCACTGTTGAGACCTTCTTTCATGCCACGGCTACAGTAATCGTGGTCACATCAAATAACGCAGTATGCAGATGTCATCTTTTCAATCAATATTTATTTTATAATTTTTCAAAGAATTCTTTAAAAGGGGTAGATCAATATTGAGAATTGAGAGTCCTCAGTGGTTGATACCTTTTAATGGCTAACTGAAAAGATGGTAACACATTGCAAGCTTTCGAGACTACTCAGGTCTCTTCTTCAGGCTAGACTAATACAAAATCTGAAGAGTCACATGTTTATGCACAGTACAACACAGAAAAAATGCAATGGATAAGACAAGTGACGTGAAGCAGAACTGTCAATATGGGAGAGGGAGAAACATAAATATTGGACCAGTACATAGATAAGGAGTCCGGATGTTTTATAGTCCTCTGATTGGGGTCTCCTAATGTGTTGTGATGCCCCCACCAGGTCTTGAAAGCAAGTTCCTTAATTGATGTAAAAAGACATAAATCCATGCGACACATTCATTCCAGCACTGAGAGTGTCAAAGGTCGTCATAAATTTATACTCCCAAACATGTCTCTCTCTCTCTGAGATGTGAAGTTACCTTTCAATACTACTGGCTAACACGGTACAAAGATATACATCTTTCCTGTATTAAAAGGGGTAAGTATAAACACAATTACACATCCACTACATTCACCATTGTGATGAGAAGCACAAGTCAAGGTGTTTGAAAAAAGGTGAGGATCGCCAGAACGTTGCCGCAGGTGTGGGCTCCTTCAGTGTCAAGCGGCATATCTGCTTTTCAGATTGTAATAACTATGGTGAATACACTGGCTTTGTGTAATCACGTAATCGTGTTTACACTTTCTCCATGGAAAGAATTCTTTGAAAAATGATAAAACAATTATTGTTTGAAAATATGATGCCTGCATACCTCGTTATTTGATTTGCGTGCTTACTAGCAGCCTTGGGAGCGGCTGCATTGTGGTGGCTCTTGATGAGGCATAGAGTGATCATTTTTAACTTCTGGAGGTCTGCTTTTGATTTTTTCAGTAATAGTGGTCACACACATTAGAGAAAATTCAGCCAACTTATTACATGTGCAGACCTTCCCCAGATGGCAAATAGTGGGGGAAAAGAGGGACTGGTCATATTTGATTAAAAAAAGGCCAATAAATCAAAGGTGTTGAGCGGTCGCTTAGTTTGCTTTCCTACGTAACAACACATGCACACTCAGCCAAACCAAGCATGCATGTGTGAGGAGGAATCGTGAAAATAACTATTGGACAAGGATCAGGAATACCTTCAGACTTTATTTGCTCAGAAACCTCTGTCCAGAGCAGTGCATTGAGCATCTCGAATATTTCATCAAAATGTTCCTGTTGATGTGATACACTATCAATTTTTTTTTTTTCAATCAGAAAAATACAGCCTATTATAGACACAGAAAAGGGGCCCAACTCCATGGCATCAGATTGGGGTGACCAAAATCTCATATAGCTGTTATGATCAGGTGTCCATATACAATTGTCCAGGCATCTAAAGTGAATTCATGTGTCTATTTATTAGGCTCAATATATAACAGAGAAGACTCCTGCCCTACAAGTAAAGGAAACAGTCGTAGATTACTCTCGCCAGCAGTGGCCTTTATTATTTTCAAAGTTCTTTGAAGCCTCCAGATTTGCAGGTAAGATAAGGCATATCTGCCAAGTAAGTTTTAAAATGACAGGTTTATTACATAATACTTGTCACAACTGTATGGTTCAAATTCATGATAACTGAAAGAAAAATGTTGCTGGTTTTACTGTCAGTATAAATACTGTTGTCTCATAACAATTTACTTCATTTGTTACATGTCCGTCAGGACCCAGCATCAGCAGAAATCACTTCATTGTCGCAATAAACTGGAAAGGAGTGAGTTTTCTGGATGAAACAGAGAAAAAGTTATTGGATCTTACTTTTCCCGATTTAACTGGTATCCTCACAAAACGGTACATCTAGTATTGTGTCATTAATAGAGTCGAGCGACTTTTGGTTTTTTAGGGTCGCGTTTCGTTTCGTGAAACCCGACTTTTCCAAAAGTCGGGTCGAGCAAGATCGTCCGATTATAGGGAAAAGTCGGGGTCGTCCCGAAACACGAAACCCAATGTAAGTCAATGGGGAATAAAAGTCGGCAGTGAGAGGAGGACAGGAAACACACCTACAGTGCCCATTTGAATGCCAAAAGCATCAATTCTTCTTACTTAAGCTTGTCAACCTTAATTAACTTCATAATACAAGTTACGCACTGAAAAATGGGGGTTATTTGGCTAAATTTGTGGGGGGGGGAGGGCTGGCTGCAGGTTTTCATGTGCCCTGGGCGAAAGAGCGCCCCTTTAACACATACCACAACTCATCATGCTCCGATACGGCAGAGAAATAGCGGTATAGTACAATGAAAAATACCTCACTTTTTACATCTCATGACGAGGCCCATCTATTTCTCCATACAAAATCATTGGTCCCATATAATGTTTGAAACAGTATATGATGAGCTCCACATAATGCTACAGTATATGTTGGTCCCCATGGATGAAGCTCCACTGTCTTATGGGCCCAAATAATGCTCCAAACATAATGGGCCCCATTTCTAATGCTCTAGTGTATAATGGGCCCTGTAAATGCTGCTCCAGTGTCTGATGTCCACCTTTGGAATGTTCCAGTGTATGGTGGGCCCCATCTATCATTCTCCAGAGTATAGTGCTCCCCAAAAATTGCTGTCCCAACATAGAAAACAATCAAATAAGTCTCCTCGCTAGGGAATCCCTGTACTTGTCTGGACAGGTGCTGTAGCTTGCTTAACAGCTCGCCAGCCGTTCTCACGCCCAGTATGGATTGCACGTGATTGCACAAAGGTTAGAAAGGGTACCGTATCCCTGGATAACATGTATGGATAGCGTACACATTCAAAATATATGTCTATACAGCATGAGGCAGGCTCAGACGGTGTTAGGCCCAGTATGGATTGCACGTCATTGCACAAAGGTTAGAAGGGGTACCGTATCCCCGGATAACATGTATGGATAGCGTACACATTCAAAATATATGTCTATACAGCATGAGGCAGGCTCAGACGGTGTTAGGCCCAGTATGGATTGCACGTCATTGCACAAAGGTTAGAAAGGGTACCGTATCCCCGGATAACATGTATGGATAGCGTACACATTCAAAATATATGTCTATACAGCATGAGGCAGGCTCAGACGGTGTTAGGCCCAGTATGGATTGCACGTCATTGCACAAAGGTTAGAAGGGGTACCGTATCCCCGGATAACATGTATGGATAGCGTACACATTCAAAATATATGTCTATACAGCATGAGGCAGGCTCAGACGGTGTTAGGCCCAGTATGGATTGCACGTCATTGCACAAAGGTTAGAAGGGGTACCGTATCCCCGGATAACATGTATGGATAGCGTACACATTCAAAATATATGTCTATACAGCATGAGGCAGGCTCAGACGGTGTTAGGCCCAGTATGGATTGCACGTCATTGCACAAAGGTTAGAAGGGGTACCGTATCCCCGGATAACATGTATGGATAGCGTACACATTCAAAATATATGTCTATACAGCATGAGGCAGGCTCAGACGGTGTTAGGCCCAGTATGGATTGCACGTGATTGCACAAAGGTTAGAAAGGGTACCGTATCCCTGGATAACATGTATGGATAGCGTACACATTCAAAATATATGTCTATACAGCATGAGGCAGGCTCAGACGGTGTTAGGCCCAGTATGGATTGCACGTCATTGCACAAAGGTTAGAAGGGGTACCGTATCCCCGGATAACATGTATGGATAGCGTACACATTCAAAATATATGTCTATACAGCATGAGGCAGGCTCAGACGGTGTTAGGCCCAGTATGGATTGCACGTCATTGCACAAAGGTTAGAAGGGGTACCGTATCCCCGGATAACATGTATGGATAGCGTACACATTCAAAATATATGTCTATACAGCATGAGGCAGGCTCAGACGGTGTTAGGCCCAGTATGGATTGCACGTCATTGCACAAAGGTTAGAAGGGGTACCGTATCCCCGGATAACATGTATGGATAGCGTACACATTCAAAATATATGTCTATACAGCATGAGGCAGGCTCAGACGGTGTTAGGCCCAGTATGGATTGCACGTCATTGCACAAAGGTTAGAAAGGGTACCGTATCCCCGGATAACATGTATGGATAGCGTACACATTCAAAATATATGTCTATACAGCATGAGGCAGGCTCAGACGGTGTTAGGCCCAGTATGGATTGCACGTCATTGCACAAAGGTTAGAAGGGGTACCGTATCCCCGGATAACATGTATGGATAGCGTACACATTCAAAATAAATGTCTATACAGCATGAGGCAGGCTCAGACGGTGTTAGGCCCAGTATGGATTGCACGTCATTGCACAAAGGTTAGAAGGGGTACCGTATCCCCGGATAACATGTATGGATAGCGTACACATTCAAAATATATGTCTATACAGCATGAGGCAGGCTCAGACGGTGTTAGGCCCAGTATGGATTGCACGTCATTGCACAAAGGTTAGAAAGGGTACCGTATCCCTGGATAACATGTATGGATAGCGTACACATTCAAAATATATGTCTCAGGAGGCAGGCTCAGACGGTGTCAGGCACAGTATGGATTTGACGGCCCAGATTACACAGCGGAGGAGCAGGGAGAGGTAAAGATTGCAAATGCTGGGGCCCTGGCCAAGCAAGGGGGGCCCACTCGTGGGCGTCGGTACTGGCACTGGGCCCCTCATAGTACAGCGGTGTGTCTGACGGCGGGTGTGCACCACCACCATCAGAGACACTTGATTGCACTATGAGGGACCCTGTGCCAGTGCCCGATCCCAAGAGTCGGCCTACCCACCTGTTCAGGGCAACGGCACTCGCACGGTGTCGTGCGCTAGGTGGTGACCCCGGCCATGGGGGGGGAGGCAGCACAGTTAGGGAGTTTTAGAAAGTGGCATATGTTGATGTTGGGCATTCAACTGATGCAAAAGGCGAAATAGGTGAAGTACCAGGAAGAGGTGGACCAAAGCAAGCCATTTTTCTGTCACCCTATGTGTCATCAGGGGAAGGTGGGACAAAATCCTTGGAAACCCATGCGTGGTTCATTTTAATGAAGGTTAGATCATCCACATTTTGGGTTGACAGACGGGTCCTTTTTTCTGTCAGGATTGATCCAGCTGCACTGAAGACTCTTTCTGATAGCACACTTGCAGCTGGGCAAGCGAGCTCCTGTAAGGCATATTGTGCCAATTCAGGCCAGGTGTCCAGTTTAGCGGCCCAATAGTCAAAGGGGAATGACCTGTGTGGGAGAACATCGATATGGGAGGAAAAGTAGTTTGTAACCATAGTTGACAACTGCTGTCTCCTGTCACTTTCCATCGATGCAGTATTACCAGTTGTGTGAGCGGTATTTGAAAAATCAGTCCACAACATTGTCATGAAACCCCTGTCTCCAACGCCACTTCTGCTGTGTGCACCACGATGCCAAGCTGCCCCCGGCCCGTACGGCTCGTGTGAGAACCATCACCGCTGCTGTGTACTGGGAATGCCTCAAGCAACCGATTTACCAGAGTTGCTTGTTTATTAGCCAATATTAGGTCAAGGTTCTCCTGTGGCATGATGTTTTGTAATTTGCCTTTATAGCGTGGATCCAGGATGCTGGCCAACCAGCAGTCGTCATCGTTCATCATTTTGGCAATGCGGGGGTCCCTTTTTAGGATCCGCAAGGCATAATCTGACATGTGGGCCAATGTTCCCGGTGTCAATGATGCACTGCGAGTGCTGGGGTGGAGGAGCACTTTCTGGCAAATCCACATCCCTCCAGTCACGCACAAACCCTGTACCAGACCTTGCCACGCCAACATTTTCACTTGCCCCACGAGATGCATCCTCCTCCCCTAAGTAATCATCCCCATCATCCTCCTCCTCCTCCTCCTCTTCTTCCTCCACCTCGTCCAGGAGAGGTCCCTAAGCAGACAATGGCTGAATGTCATCAAGGATTCCCTCCTCCTCTTCCTCCTCATCAACATTGGCTGCAGACGCCTGCTCCTTAAGGTGCGTCAAAGTTTGCATGAGCAGACGCATAAGTGGGATGCTCATGCTTAGGATGGCGTCGTCTGCGCTTACCAGCCGTGTGCATTCCTCAAAACACTGAAGGACTTTACAAAGGTCTTTCAGCTTCGACCACTGCACGCCTGTCAACTCCATGTCTGCTCTCAAAGTGCCTGGCCGTGTATCCTCCCACAAATGCATTATGGCCTGCCTCTGCTCGCACAGCCGCTCCACCATGTGCAGGGTGGAGTTCCACCTTGTTGCAATGTCGATAATGAGGCGGTGGTTGGGAAGGTGGAGCAATCGCTGCAGCTTCTGCATACGAACGGAGTGTACAGGCGACCGGCGGATGTGCGCGCACAGTCTTCGCACCTTCTGGAGCAGGGCTGTTAACTCCGGATAATTTTTGAGGAAGCACTGCACCACCAGGTTCAAGGTGTGAGCCAAGCAAGGTATGTGGCTGAGTTTTGAAAGGGCTATGGCTGCCACAAAATTACGGCCGTTATCACTAACTACCTTGCCTGCCTCAAGATGTACACTGCCCAGCCATGACTCAGTTTGTCGCTTCAAGTACTCGGCCAGCACCTCGGCGGTGTGTCTGTCGCCCAAACACATCATCTGCAACACAGCCTGCTGACGCTTTCCACTAGCTGCTCGATAGGGGGACACATCGTGTGCAACAGTGGCAGCTGCAGATGGAGTGCTCGTACGACTGCGCTCTGTGGACGAGCTGTCGCTTCTGGAGGAGGAGGAGGAGGGTCGAACGCCTACAGCCAACTGTTTCCTATACCGTGGGCTAGGCAGCACTGTCCCACCACCGCTGTCCCCTGTGGACCCTGCATCCACCACATTAACCCAGTGCGCAGTGATGGACACGTAACGGCCCTGGCCATGCCGACTGGACCATGCATCAGTTGTGAGGTGCACCTTTCCGCTCACTGACTGCTTGAGTGCATGGACAATGCGGTCTTTCACATGATGGTGGAGGGCTGGGATGGCTTTGCGAGAGAAGAAGTGGTGACTGGGTAGGTCATAGCGTGGTACTGCATAGGCCATGAGTTCGCGGAAAGCTGTGCTTTCCACCAACCGAAAGGGCATCATCTCAAACGAGATTAGTTTGGCAATGTGGGCGTTCAAACCCAGTGTACGCGGATGAGAGACTGAGTACTTTCTTGACCTACTCATAGTGTCTGGGAGGGTGAGCTGGACTTGAGAGCTGCATATGGTGGAAGTAGCGGTGGACAGGGCAGACTGAGAGAGGGTTGATGATGGTGATGGAGTTGTTGTTCTTTCTGATGGCCTAGAATCAGTCTTTCGTTGATATAACAGTGGGATTCCCTGACTGCTGTGGCCTTGCAACGACACCTCAACATTTGCTGCTGTGCTAACCGGTGGGCTTACAGTGGGGGAAACAATGTAGCGTTGCTGACTACCTTCGTTGTGATCAGTTGCACATGTGGCACTTGAGGTTTGGTGTTGTGTCCACGCTTGCAAGTGCATGCTGGTTAAATGTCTAAGCATGCAACTGGTATTCAAATTTTTCAGATTTTTCCCTCGGCTAAAGGTCTTTGCGCACTTCTTACAGATAACCTTGGCCTGCTCATGAGGATTTTGTTCAAAAAACTGCCACACTGCACTCTTCCTACTTTGGCAGACATTTTGCGGCCTAGCACGCTGTGATCTTTTGACCCTCTGGACAAGCTGTCCAGCAACTCTTTTGATGTTTGGAACCTGTCTTTGGAGTGCTCCGGGCCTGCCAGATAACAGCTGTTGCGATGTCGATGTCTGCTGTGGATGCTCCTCATCTGAGCTATTGGAAGCAGCACCCTCTTCCCCCAATGGATGCCAATCTGGGTCAACAACTGGGTCATCCATCACCTCCTCTTCTATGTCATGTGCACCTTTCTCTGTGTCACCGTGTATGGTGGTATAGTGTGCGGGAAGGGGCACCTGAGTCTCATCAGGGTCAAAATCTGGCTCTGTACACTGCGAGGACAATGTAGTGCTCTGAGTGAATGTACCAGCAGAATCATCCATCAGCGGCTGTGCATCAGTGCACTCCATGTCAGATTCATCTTGGCCTGGGTAATTCACCATTTGACTTGATAATCCAGGCATGGTATGTGAAAACAGCTCCATGGAGTAATCAGTAGTATGGCCTGCGTCATCCTTCAATCTTGGTTGGGGTGAAGGACACAAGGAAAGGTGTGGTTCATGAACATGAGCCTCCAATGACGACTCAGTGCTTTTACTTTTTACAACTGAAGAAGAGGAGGCGATAGAGCTGGAGGCTGAGTCAGCAATTTAAGACAAAACTTTTTCCTGATGCTCTGCCTTTAAAAGCGGTTTGCCAACTCCTAGAAAACTAAGCGTTCGAGTCCTTATGTAGCCAGACGATGACGCAGGGTCAGCACCTCCTGCATTCGGTCCTATTTTGCTCTTGCCACTACCATCAGATCCACCACCAACACCATCATTACCAGCTGCCAACCCCCGCCCAATTCCACGGCCTCTTCCACCAGCCTTCCTCATTTTTGGTAGAAATGTAGACAAAATCCAACAAACTATATAGTAATGTAAAACAAGGTACAAGGTGTCTATAGGACAGGGGAGTTTTAGAATTTCTGCACACACTTGTGGACAGTGGACACTTGTGGATTGTGTGCGGCCCACTGATATCTGAGCGCTATGTGACACGCTCGATGGCACAGCTGCCTGTAACCAAAGTGACGAGAGGATAATGGAGATTTTGAATCTCTGCGTACACTTGTGGACAGTGGACACTTGTGGATTGTGTGCGGCCCACTGATAACTGAGCGCTATGTGACACGCTCGATGGCACAGCTGCCTGTGACCAAAGTGACGAGAGGATAATGGAGATTTTGAATCTCTGCGTACACTTGTGGACAGTGGACACTTGTGGATTGTGTGCGGCCCACTGATATCTGAGCACTATGTGACACGCTCGATGGCACAGCTGCCTGTGACCAAAGTGACGAGAGGATAATGGAGATTTTGAATCTCTGCGTACACTTTTGGACACTGGACACTTGTGGATTGTGTGCGGCCCACTGATATCTGAGCGCTATGTGACACGCTCGATGGCACAGCTGCCTGTGACCAAAGTGACGAGAGGATAATGGAGATTTTGAATCTCTGCGTACACTTTTGGACACTGGACACTTGTGGATTGTGTGCGGCCCACTGATATCTGAGCGCTATGTGACACGCTCGATGGCACAGCTGCCTGTGACCAAAGTGACGAGAGGATAGTGGAGATTTTGAATCTCTGCGTACACTTTTGGACACTGGACACTTGTGGATTGTGTGCGGCCCACTGATATCTGAGCGCTATGTGACACGCTCGATGGCACAGCTGCCTGTGACCAAAGTGACGAGAGGATAATGGAGATTGGATTGCTTTTAAAAAAACAGTTTGCGGAGCAGTGGGTAAACAGCAATGCCAGCGTGTCAGGAAGCCTTAAAAGGCAGCCCAACAACCAACACCACTGATACACCACAATATAGCCTCCCCTTGCACTGCACACACAGTGACTTGTGTGTTGTGCAGGCCAAATCGCTAGCAGCAGAAGCAGTTTTTTTGTCTTCTTCCCTGCCTAACGCTCTCCCTACAGAATCAGCAGCAACCTCTCCCTATACTAAGATCGGCAGAAGTAAGATGGCGGTCGGCGTGCACGCCCTTTTATACCCCCTGTGACGCCCACCAAAGCAAGCCAATCACTTGCATGCCCTTCTGAAAGATGGTGGTGACCCGTGCCTATGTCATCACGTTGCCCACAGTGTCCGTGGATCCTGATTGGCTGGAAAAGAGCGCAAAACAAACTTTTGAAACGCGACTTTGGCGCGTAAGTCGCCGACCTCGTGGCCGACCTCATCCTAGGGTCGGGTTTCGTTTCATGAAACCCGACTTTGCCAAAAGTCGGCGACTTTTGAATTTTTTCGACCCGTTTCGCTCAACTCTAGTCATTAACAATTTTTAAATATCACTCAATAAAGAGAAAAATATATAAATAAACATTTTTTTTAACTACTATTGGTCTGCCCAATGACTATAAACATTCCACACTTTCCTCTGCACTGATGTTTGCAAATGTCAATGCAGATTAAGCAGCTTCCATGATATTGTGCAGCTGTCTGGGCAGGGAGGTGGCTGTCAGACTCCTCACATAGAAGATAAGCATGGTTTATTAATAGGTTTACCTTTTTGATTATTGTGTTGACACAGCTGAACCAGCACTTGTATATATAGATTATAAAGCACTGACAGTGCTTTCCCCTCCGGACTCAGAAATCATGTGAACGACCATTGTATGTAGGAAGCAGGAGCTGCTGAGTCCTAGGAGATCAAGTCAGCCCTGCTATGCAGTCAGGAGGTTAAATTTCCCCTTCAATTGAGGCTATTATAACAGTCCCAGTTACAGGGGAAATCTGCAAGAAAAATAAATTTTAATATGTTAAAATTCTCCCAAATGTCTTTTAAGACCTCATGAGAGGCACAGTGTGTGAAATAAATAAAAAAAAAATAAAAAAGCAAAAATAAAGTAAAAAAGCATAAATCAATAAAACAAAACTTAAAAAAGAGATGCTGCCAGATACTGTTTCTAGCCCCACCTCTGTGTAACAAATATGTCCAATAAAGAAAAATTTCTACAGAAAGGGAGATACAATTTAAAATGTCCTTTGTAATCGGAAATAAAAATAAAAAATGTGAAAAATAGATATGTATTTCTTCATTTTCTTTGACTATTAGCAAACAAAAAAGGCATACAAACAACACAAAAATTAAGCCCCATTGTCATAGAGAAAAATTGTAAAATCCATAAGACTTCTCCATAGAGAGTACATATCACCTTCACATTGAACATATGGGATTAATTATAACTGGGGAAGTGAGAAAGATATGACACTTCAACCTCCATTGAAGTATGACCTTCTGCCGTGAACAGGTAATTACCACATTGGATTTGATGAGAACCAGCCAACAAGCATAGGATTCTAATAATCAGAAGTGGAGAAGTACAGAGGCTTCCTCTGTTCAAAGGAATTGTCTCTGACTCTCTGAAGCCAGTGGTCTGTTATGAATATTGAGGTTTTCATCATTCTGATATTTATGGGACATAACACATTTACACACATCACCATAAGATCAGCCGAACACCTCCAACTTAATATCCTCAGATGGATGATGCTATCCATGCCATGGTTCATCATCCATGGTTCATGGTTCAATCGTGATAGGAAACATGACCACAATATCTCAATATGACGACAGCCCCCCAACATACACAGTATTGTGCAGCCCCCCACACAAAGTATAGTGCAGCAAACACACACACATAGTATAGTGCAGTCCCCCACACACAGTATCGTGCAGCCCCCCACACACAGTATTGTGCAGCAGACACACACACAATATTTGCATCTCCTCCTCATTCCCCTGCTGCTCTGGCTTCTGCAGAGTGTCTCATCAGCTCCCCTGCTGGCACACGCTGATTCAGAGGCAGAGCACGGCACTGGTTGGGGGCCCCTGGAGGAGCACAGGGCCTAGTCGGCTGCCTGGTCTGCCTGCCCCTAACGCCAGCCCTGCCTGTAAAGGGTGTCCAATCGGCCTAAACAACTGGTGGCGGCAGCTAGTAGTTCCTTTTGTTATTGTGGAGTTGGCAGTGACCATACCAGGGGGTATGTATAAATATTCCATGCTTTGGAATCAGAGGTGTATATACCATACGGGCACTGTGTGTTCCCCAATAACCAGCCAAGTAGTGGAAGCAGCTGTGGCCTCGTCCATCACTCGTCAGGCTATTGCATAATTGTCCTGATGATTGGAGGCAACGGAGTTGGGTCCCCTGACAAACTGGTGGCAGTGGTGGGATTTGTGTGATCTCTACGGTGTTCCTACTGACACCCATGAATTGTGAAAAAAGAAGTAAAAATTATTTGAATATCCAAATGATAATTTTTACTTGCATCTTTAAAAGCGCATGGCCAGGAATGAGGTAACATAACCTGGTCCTAAACTGATTAAAGAAAACCTGTCACCAGGTCAAAAGTGGCCAGATTTTGTGCTTATTTTATTCTTGCTGCTCCTCTGAGTATTCAGTGATTTATTTTATTTTATTTTTTTAATCTGCCATACTATTCCAGGGAAATGGACTTTTTTTATTTAGTGCTAATTTTTATGGTCTTCAACAAGGGAGCACTGCACAAAGGGTAATAATGCAGTCAAAAGACAGTGAATTCTGTGAGCCATGCCCCCCTGCTAGAGACTATAAACAAAAAAACATATCTCTGCAACTGTATGATTAAAAAATAAATAAAGCACAGAATACTCAGAAGACAAGTGGAAATAAAATAAGACCAAAACATGTCCACTTTTGCCCTGGTGACAGGAGATGCTCTTATTTCTATGCATTAAATATGTATATACAGTAGGTGAATGGCCATTGTTGTAATTCAGTTGAAAGCCAAGTGTTGGTTTTCTTGGCTTGATGTAAATGGGAAACCTTGTTGATTATACTCAGCCTTTTTTCATTATTGAAATATTACTGTATATTCTAATATTTTTTATCTATATACGAATTGTATATCTATTATATTTTTTACAGGGCTGAAAAATCATTTGGTCAGTGCTGTGTCTTAAATACACTAAGGGGAGAACAGTTTGTATTAACCTCACAGAACAGTGAAGAAATTGCTAATCTGCTTCTCTACTTTTTGGATGGGCTAAAGGCGAGGTCTGTGTATGCAGTAGCTCTACAAGACAGCTCAAGGTCACTGACAAATACAAAGACATTAACAGGTACTGTATTATTAGAGTTCCTACATGATTAATGGAGACTGCATGTAACTAGACAAAGAACATAGAGACTTGGCTTAGGGTAATTTCACACTACGATTTAGACTCCTTTGCGATTTCTATAAGGTGAGGGTCACACCAGCGTATTTTCTCTTATTTGAGAGAATCGGGCTGAATATGCTAATCACATTCTAATCAAACTTTGATCAGAGTGTGAGCATAGTGTGATCCAATTTTCTCAATTGAGAAGATGGTAAAAAAAAATTGCCCACCTTCTCCATTCTGTCAGTCTTTGAAAATCTGACAGCACTCAGATGTTATCCGAGTGTGGTCTGATTTTTTCCATGGACACTTTGACTTGCATGGCAGAATGCGATCCGAATATTGGAGTATAATCAGGCAAAAGTCTGCCACTTTGGACTCCGTTTGAATCTATTTTGAGGGGGTCTGTAACAGATCGCACAGGGGAAGGGGGTGTCGACTTCTCTCACCTCGGGGTAGAGGAGAGAAGGACCCAGCAGGGATCAGCTCTCTGGCGCCACCACTTGTCCCATGTCAGTCAGGGAACTGCACCCAGGGCAAATAGTCGCTGGAAAGGCTTCCCTTATATGTACGAGTTATTGAGGCACTCCAAGTGAGGGGGGATGTATATCACCAGTCTAGGCTGGGGATATATATATATAAACCTCCCTGCCGTCACTGCCAGAGTTCCTCTCTAAAACAGTACGGTCTGCTGCCACCAGTTCTTCATTCGAAATAAGCCCAGTCCGTCAGCAGGCTTATATCAGGACAGAAACCAACCCAGGTAGCGTATAATAACCAACGGAGTGTGCGGACGTGGGGATTCGTGTATTAAGATAAAAGAGCAGCCCAAGATTAATTTTATATTTAATTGCCGAAATGCGCACTAGAAATATACAGGCATATATTTACAGAACAATATACAGGTATACAGTCAAGGGTAGGGTATAGATAGGTTGCAATTATCGTGTTATATAGCATGTGACCACAGGGAGGCACTAATGGATCACAGTTCCAACTCTTAGTTACAGGCTTTTCCTGGCAGTGTCAGGTGACGGATCCTCCTGCCAGTAGAAAACTAAGCTCAAAATGAGGAGCTGCCTCTTATCTCCTAGGCTGCTCCCTCCCACACTGTGCCCACCCCTGGGCTTGTGCAGCCTGTCTCCTCCCATATCTGAGAGTATGGTTTTCTGTCCAGAATTGTAGAGGCTCATAACTTTCCGCCCGAAGCTCTGAATGGAATGGCAGAGATGCCACTGGATTCTGCTGAATTTTATCTGGGAGACCAAATATGCCTACCGTATGTAGGTCCCTGGTCCCTGGTAGCTATGTTTCATAACTCTATAACAAAGGGGTCTACAAGTGGCTGCTGGGAACGGGCGTGTAGGGGAAGGATTGCCGGTTCTGAGAATATGCTTGGCTAGGCTCAGATATATTGCATTCTGTTATTATAGGTCATTTTCCAAATTCAATATCTCAGAGCCTTGCTTTGACCTGTGGTGCTTGAGTTAGACAAAGGGAGTCAGCTGGTTGTAGCTGCAATAGAGCTCACACCCTTGTGCTAATTGCTAGTCACAGAGCTTCAAAGGGCTTGTTCCTGGAGTTTAATTAAACAAAAACAATGATCCTGTGGAATCCCAAGAGTGGAGGGACATCTCCGTCGTCCCTCACATGGTCTATCTTTTATGCCTGACACAATAGTGTTGTCTGCTAATATTCCCATGCCCTCAACAAGGATTGCACTTTTAAAATAAAAATAAAATAAATCTTTATTTTTATATAGCGCTAACATATTCCGCAGAGCTTTACATTTTTTGCACACATCATCATCACTGTCCCCGATGGGGCTCACAATCTAAATTCCCTATTAGTATGTCTTTAGAATGTGGGAGGAAACCGGAGTGCCCGGCGGAAACCCACGCAAACACGGGGAGAACATACAAACTCCTTGCAGATGTTGTCCTTGGTGGGATACTATATAACAACATGCACAAATTAGATAGAATGTAGACATACAGTTGTAAATGTCTAATCATATGTTTAGCGGGACTGTTTCACTGTCGCATAAAGTGTAAACCCAAGAGGCCATATTGAACTTTATTAGCAAAGTATTTCTGAGCTCATCACAAGTATTTGTCTCTATTCCTAGATGAACCAGACCTGTTAACCTTTCGAAATGGTGATCTGCTTCTACTTAACAGAAGCTCAGATCTTCAGAATGGACGGAGCTGGATTCATGCACAAAATGAAAGAACTGGAAACAGTGGTGCTGTGTCTTTGGATGCCATCTATATTGTACCAACCCTTACCAAACCTAGCTCTGAAATACTGGTAAGCAAATGGCTGTAAAGTACACAGTGCCCTTTTTTTTTTACTTTTTCCATTTGATGATGCTTATTAATTTCTGCATTTCATTTTTGCCCTTAGCGAATGATTGCTATGTCCCCAGAACAGCGAAAATCAGAATTAATCGGTACCTCATTTGATGAGTTTAGACAACAGGAAGAAGTTAAGCCATACACATTAGAGGAATATTCTTTGCAGTATTTCAGGTATTTAAATGTAAAGATATGGAAGCAGGTATACAGTAAGTGTATATGTGTATATATATATATATATTCTGTTGCAACTAACTGTTTTCTGTTTTCCATTTCATTAGAATAGTATTCTGACGGATTATATCTATATTATATATTTTACCCTAATAACATACTTTAGGAGCATATATGGATTTATAACAGGAAGATTTTAAAAGTCTGTGCACTTTTAATAAAAAATATATTAATTTCTGTGTGTTGCTGTCCTTAGACCTCCAGATCCTGAGAGTGTTTCCAAGGCCTTTTTACAAAGATCTCGTGGTAAGTCACAGCTCTGGGCTTATTCAAGGGAACCACTCAGACAGCCCTTGCTTCGGAAGATTTATGAAGTGGCGGATCTGCGAGATTATGCATGCCAGGCTTTCATTGATATCCTTAATTCATTCACTGGATAGGTGATACGGCATGAATGATATATAAACCCAGAAAATAGAAATGCACGGCAAATGTTTAGCCCAATATCCAAAATATCAAAATAGAATTTATTCAAATTTAGGTTGAAAAGTCCAAAAAAATGCCTGCCACATGTTGCTTATGTTACTGTGAATAACCTGCTACCAAGGCATGCCTGCAAGGATTCCATATTTGTCTCCCATCGAGCAATTTTGGGATGTCATTGGTTGGCAGTTACAAAGGGCGCTGCCAGCATTGGATCTTGATAATTTGTGAGCCCGAATGCTTTCAGCATGGCAGAATATTCTTCAAGCTACCATTAATAACTTCAATGATAGCAGCCAAGGGGTGTAAGATCCCGTATTTCTGCATGTGAAATCCAGTTATATTGTAAATTGCTTCAGTTTTTCATCATTTGCATATAATTAGCATGTCTTTCGATTCTTAGAGTTCTATAATTCCACTAATTTACCTTCTTGGTGTTGCAATCTCAATAGCGGGGAATATATTTTCCGGATTTAGTTGCGGTGACAATGCACTGGGACATCATAACACATTGCGGGGCGGGATCGGGGCCTCCACAACACGCAGGCGCAATAGCCTGATGTCGGTTCTCAGGCAGCGCGCACTGCGCATGCCCGAGAACTCTTGTCCCAGCGCAGGCGCCGGCATTCAAAGCAGGAGGAGGCGGCGGCGCACAGGGGCATCATGATGGATGGATAGTGGGCGGCGCCGAGACGCAGGACAGACATGATGGACGGATGGTAGGTGGCTGATACAGGGGGACACAACATACCTATGGGACACATTACAGGCATGAGGAGCTATTTATAAAAGTTGATATTTCAGCATTACTAGGGGTCAGAAAAAGAAGAGCCACCTTCACATAGTGCAGCCTTAGTGCTGCTGACGGTGGCTCTTTAACTGAAAAACGCCTTGGGGGGGTGACAGGTTCCCTTTAAAGGGAACCTGACAGCACGTTTTTAGACTCTAAGGCTATGTGCACACGCTGTGGATTGGTCTGCGGATTTGTATCTGCGGAACCGCAGGTAAAATGACCTGCGGATTGGCCTGCGGTTTTCCCCTGCGGTTTATCACCTCCACAATGGAGGAGATGGTAACCCGCAGCAGAATCCGCAGAAAAGAAGTGACATGTCAATTCTTCCTGCGGATTCAAAACCGCAGCTTTTCCGCAGTTAAAAATTTGCAGCATATTGCGCAACAGATTGTAAATCATATAGATTTATATGCTACTGTACACTGTCTGCAGAACTGCTGCAGATCCGCAGTGGCCAAAACCGCAGCGTGTGCACATAGCCTAAAGTAGTGTCATCACAGTACAGTATCCGTAAGGCCACATTCACACGTTCAGTATTTGGTCAGTATTTCCCATCAATAGTTGTAAGCCAAAACCAGGGGTGGGTGATAAATCCAGAAGTGGTGACGGTTTCTATTATACTTTTCCTCTGATTGTCCACTTCTGGTTTTGGCTTACACATACTGAGGTAAAATACTGACCAAATACTGAACGTGTCAATGTGGCCTAACGATGATTACTTCCATACCTTTACTTTACAATTTCAGGTCTTCATTTTTTTGTCAGCGATTGGTGAATTTTTATGCAAATGAAGTCGCAATGGCAGGGGCTTGGCCTGCGCTTACAGCTCTTCAGTCTTTTTCTCCCACGCATTGATCTCCTGCCAGTGATTGACTGATCTCTCTACTCTGTGACCTACTCTCGGCAGGCACTATCATTCTATCATATCCTGATGATATTGCAAGAGTCGGAATAGCCATCGGTGTATGCGCCGCACCTGGAAATGACAGCTCTTGCACAAGATGTCGTCCAGGGGAGCAGGTCACAGAGAAGAGTGACCTGTCGATCATTAGCAGGACGTTGGCACTGGGAAGAGGAAGAGGCCGGGAAGCCGAGAGCTGTAAGTGCAGACCAAGCCCCTCACTTGCAAGCTCATTTGCAAAGAATTAGCCGATGGCTTACAAGTCAACAGAGACATGGACATATAAAGGTATGGAAATAATCATCATTACAGGTACTTTACTGGGATGATGTTACTTTGGGGTCTAAAAACCTGCAGACCGGTTCATTTTAACCCCTAAATCGCATTAGAGTAAAACAGATATCGGTTAATAACCCTTAAGCTATCCCCTAGGTGCCCAATATGCAGAAAATATGGAGTAATTGTTATATCTCAAAGTCTTGTACACTGACCTTATGCTTTTAAGAACTGCAGAATGATGCACGAACTGAAACGTACGTTCTGGGTTAATTTGATGTAATCACAGAGAAATACTGTTCTAGACCATCAGGGATATTAGCAGGAATACGCTATAGCCCTCTATGAAAAATAATATTGTTTGTAGTGTTGGTAGGAAGTTGTGTAAGATCGGGAAACATGCCTCAATTACAGACCTTAACATTAGGTACCTATCATGAAATATATGGGAGACTATCCAGCAAAACAATCTCGCTCCTCAGTCGAGCTTACTGATCAGATATTCTCTGGCCCAGTACGTGAGGAATCTCTCAGAGATGAAATCTACTGCCAGATCTTGAAGCAAATGACAGCAAATAGCAACAGGTAAATGTTAATATAGAATGGATCCTCTGGATTGTTCCATGGAATATGCATAAATACTTTCTATGCTCTGAGCATATATTGCTGAATATATTGGCAGACGTATTTAGCAATATGCTCAGTCAATTGTTTCACTATTTTATGTGCAAATCTTTTGACAAAATATTAGTATTTTTTTATCTAAATCTTCACACAAGTTCACATATACCAAAGAATAGAAGGCCCAAATATGAAGTGTTAAGTAATGAGATGTCAAAGAGAAACCAAACACCTCACAGTGAAATGGTCAAATGAATGCCAGATCCACCTTACCCGACGCGCTTTCAGCTTTTATGCTTCATCCCCAGATGAAGCATAAAAGCGAAACATGTATTGGGTGAGATGGATCTGACATTCATTTAACCATTTTAGCTCGGGCTGCTTGGTTGGTAGGGCTTCTTCCCTGGATTATATGCTGCGATAGTTGTTAAGCAGTATTATTCACTTTATATTTGCCTTCAACCTTCCTAATATGCTTTGTGCTTTATTCACTTTGTGCGTTTTCTTACACTGAGCGCCTTACTTTTACCTTTAGCATATTTTTATACCTTACATAAATTAATTTTTTCATTTGTGTAAATTATTACTTTCAAAATTCCTCCTCTTTTTCCATGTGCAGATTATGATTTTATCTCTTCTGGTTTTTCGCTTTGGCATTTTATGTGCCTTTATTGCAATTCTTCAATAAAGATTGTGTTTACATTTATGTATTTGGATCATCGAATATTTTCTTTGGTGATCTACCTTTTTTTATAGTCAGGGAAGATTTTTTTATAGACAGTGATTTTATAGGTGTTTATTATACAATAGACTAACTAAACTTGCTACCTGTAAGGCTGAGGTCACACAAGTGTCTAACATCTGTGAGAGCATCATATCTAATGACACTCTGCTCCAGCTCTGCTGCGAGCGTGAGCCGAGTGTCAGTGCTCTGTGCCCCGATCCTCTCGCACAGAAAATCGGAGCATGGGTGCGGAGGAAACTGAGAAAGTAATTTCTCCATCTCCTCCATTACCTGTCTTGGTGTATATCGGACTGTACTAGGATGACATCCGAGTGCAGTCTTCTGTTTCACACGCACCCATATATTGGTATGGGAGCGTGTGAGCCGAGTCTAGCCAATCGGAGTATGCTGCTGAATCGGCATGAGAAAATAATCGCTGATCGGCACTGCCCCATCGTATAACATTGGGTCTAGTGCTATCTGATAAAACATCGGCTAGCACTCGGTCCTGTTATATGCTCGTGTGAGTGAGGCCTAAATGTCTGAAGTCCCAACTTGTATATTTACTGCATAGAATTTGTCATTCTCTATTTTACTTTTATTACATAAAACTGTGTTTCTTCTTCCAGTTACAGTTTAAGCAATGGATGGCAGCTGCTTTGGTTATGCACTGGGCTCTTTTCACCAAGTAAAACTTTGTTGGTTCATGTTCAGAAATTTATTGAGAACCGTCAGAGGGAACCACTATCCAAGGATTGTAAACAAAGAATCCAAAGAATCCTACAGTAATACGATAACTAGTTTGGTTTACACTTGTAATGTATACTACTGCAAAATAGCATTATTTTATTTTGTATGTTAACACATAGAACCTATTTCCCTGCAGAACAAATGGAAGCCTCCCAATTATCTGAACCTTAAAGGGAATCTGTAAGCAAACTTTTGTTATGTAATCTTAGAGCAGCATAGTGTAAGCAAAGAGACCCTGATTCCAGTGATGTATCACTTAATTTACTTGGTGAAGCCGTTGTGATAGAATCACAGTTTTCTCTGCTGCAGATCTAGCAGAGCTTAGAATGCTGATTTATGCATAACCCCACCCACACCACTGACTGGCAGCGTTCTGTGAACACTGTATATTGACAGAAAGCTGCTAATCAGTGCTGGGGGGGCGTGGTTAGACCAGGAGGTATGAGACACCTAGTCCTCCAGTGATAATCTCCTGCTGATAAAACACTTATTTTATTGAAACGGCAAAACCCAGCCCACTAAGTGACCCATCGCTAGAATCAGGGTCTCTGCCTCTACATCACGATGCTCTCAGATTTCATGGCAAAATCTACTGACAGATTCCCTTTAAAACGATGTGTTGATATAACGTTAAATCCATCTACAGGACCAAAACAACAGCTTCACTAGAAAACACAGAGTAGGAGTATTAATCCATTATTTGCACTAAACTGATAATTATGTGCCTGCATACTGTATATAGTAATGCTTTATGTTGTGTTTTATTTCATGCTCCAGAAATGTAACTTGTGTATTGTATGGAATAGATATTTCATTTTCTGGATGTTACTGACCATTCTTTTAATGTGGAATATAGAACTGGCCCACGAAAACAACCCCCTCACCAGGTAGAAGTTGAAGCCATCCAGCAAATGAGCACCAAGATCTACCACAAAGTGTACTTTCCAAATGACACAGAACAGGTATAAGTGCAATCCTACCATGGAACTATTCATGTGCCGTGTTACATCCTACTTTGTTTGACTCAGGAAATTTTACAGGATAAATGGACTGTCATGGCTTATTTTCTCACCTAAAATAGATTTAGAATATTTAAACCTGTTACCCCTGTTGATGCTGCCATGATTGTGCCTAACCTCAAGTAGCGAGACTCACTCTTATTTTTCAGTTGTCACTTAAAGGGGTTTTTGATCATTTAAAAATCTTTGCTGTTCCAGCTCTGCGTCCCCAGTCCTCTCCGCTAGACGTTTGTTTACCACGATACCAGGAACAGCGCATTACAGTCTAAGGGAATGCATGCGTACGCAAGCACATGCGTACGCTTTGCGTTTGCATACGCAAGGATTTACATAAGACACGCCCATTGGGCGTGGCTTGTGTACATTCAAAAATTTGCCAGGAAAATAGCACTTGCCAATTGTCCGCAACCGCAAACGCATGCATGCGTTTGCATACGTTTTTGCATACATTTGCGGTTGCGGACGATGAGCTGCGTACTCAACCGCAAATGTGAATTTAGCCTTAGGGCTCACTCAGACACGTGTATACTCAGGCTGTGTGCAGTCCATATGCAATACTGGTAGCATATGGATAGATCAGTGCAAGTCAATGTGCAAGTTCAAATGAATGTTTTTACACACGGAGCGATGATCCACGTGTTAAAAATTTGCAGCTTGTACTACTTTGATCTGTCTTTCGGATCAGACTCAATCATAAGTCAATAAATGTGCAAAAAAAACAAATCGCATAAGGCTTACCATCTGTATATCATGCATTTTTCACAGATCCATCGCAATGTAGTTGGTCTTTTATTATTTATTACTTTGCTCACATAAAAACAAGATAGGTATATGAATATAAAAAAATGGCATACAGATGGCATGCAGATATCAAAAATGAACACATGCATTGCATACGGATGACAGTACAGATGAAAAATGTCTGTTTTTTTCTAGATGAAAAATCAATGATTTTGCATACACGCAAATGAACCTGACTTTAAACCAGAATCATAAACTAATGTGTCATATTCTATATGCATGTACTGACCAAGGGTCTCCTGAGCTTATCTTCATATCCTGATATACAGTGACATGCAGAAGTTTGGGCATCCCTGGTCAAAATTGCTGTTATTGTGACCAGTTAAGCAAGTTGAAGATGAAATGATAAAACAAAAGAAGAAAATCCTCCTAAACAATATATATGATCCTTTCAAACAACATAGATGCCAAAAAGAGCAAATGAAGGAGCAAGATTAAAATTATATTAAAAATACAAAATTTATTATATATATTTTAAAAACACAACATATGACATCACAATAATTAGAGTACCAAAGAGCATGGACAAAGAGATACAATGAAGCCTACAGGTGCGGCTCCCAAGGCTAGAAGGTCAAGGTGTCTTTGGACAGGCAGCACCCCCTTACATCACGGCGGCAGGTAATAACTTATATTTTACCCTTCGCCACGACAGCACCCACTGGAGGTATCGGATCCGCCCCATTTGGAACAGGAAACCCTACAGGAAAGATAAAAGGGGGCGGTCCGCCTTTCCTCCTCAGTTTTTGGTTTCCTGTTCCAAACGGAGCCACGATCCTTCAGGAAACATACCTGGGCCATGCACGCCGCCTGTGCAGTCTCCATGTGAACGGCAGGGGCTGCGGTCCGGAGGCAGCGTCGGGGGAGACTCCGTTAGACGGCTCCCCCCTCGTCTGGTGTATGGAGGGTGATGACCGGGTCCGGGGTGGGCCGCCCGGTCTCACCCAGGAGCGCGCCGGGTGGCACCAGGGCTCCGCCGCTGCTAGCGGTAAGTGCGCCAGTGGCGCGAAGAAGGGAGCAGCGGTGGCGGTGACATAAAAAGCGCGGACCGCATGTACCAGCGGGGGCGCGGTAGCCGGCCGGCGCAGAGGCTCCTGACCCCCGGAAGTAATGGTTGAACTTCCGGGGCATGATGGCTGAGAGCGCGACGGCGCATGCGCGGTGATCCCGGGGAGGAGGAGCGACTTCCGGGGGCGGACACAAGAAAAAAAAAAAAAGAGCGCGCAATCTATTTAAACAGCGCCACAACTGAGCGGTGGTGAGCCATGTCGTCCCAAACGGAAGCGCAAGCTCCAGCAGGAGACTCTGCGGGGGGCAGCTCCACCAGGGACCGCAACGCTAGGACAGACACCGGTCGCAGGAGCGAGACGGGAGAGTCAAGACCTAGGACGGGATCTCAGCCATCCGATCCGGTAATAAGGCTTCACTGGGTGAGTGTGCAAAGTATATACTCTGCCTATTAAGCTGACCTCCTACCCCCCCCCCTCCTCTCGGTCTCCCTTTCTAGACAAAGAAAAAAGAAAAATCTAAGCATAAGGAATGCGCATTATGTTCTGAACCTCTGCCTGACTCCTACCCCAAAAAGCTCTGCAAGCAGTGCACCAGAGAGACTAGGCAGGGGTCCGCAATGTCGTCAAAAAACATCCGGGCCATTATCAGGGAGGAAATACAGGCTATCAACCGCGCCAGTACTCCCTCAGAGACTAGGAGCAAGAAACAGATGACCCTTAGCTCAGAGTCAGAGGAAGAACAGGGGTTAATCTCCGATTCCTCACTCACATCCTCGTCATCGTCATCAGACTTGGAGGGACGGTCATGTTTTCCCTGGATAGTGTGGATAACCTGGTCAAATCTGTGAGGAGCACTATGGGGTGTGAGGAACCAAGGGGTGCTCAAACCACACAAGACATAATGTTTGCGGGGTTGGCAGAGAAGAAAAGGAGAGCGTTCCCAGTGATACCGGCAGTTAAGGCCCTAATAAAAAGAGAGTGGGAAAAACACGATCAGAGAAGTTTTCTCCCATCAGCCTCTAAAAGAAAATATCCATTTAGCGATGATGAGCTATTAAAATGGACCAAGGTGCCAAAGGTTGATGCCGTTGTAGCCTCTACCTCTAAACAATCTACCATTCCGGTAGAGGACGCAGGCTTATCGGCAGACCCGCTAGATCGTAAGGCAGAGTCAGCATTAAAAAGGTCTTGGGAATCTACTACAGGTATATTTAAACCAGCAGTAGCCAGCACATGCACCGCCAGATCTATGCTTGTATGGTTGGACCAATTGGATCAACAGATTGAGCAGAAGGCGTCAAGAGAAAAGCTACGGGCCGCTATTCCATTGATCAGAGGGGCAGCAGCCTTTATGGCCGATGCGTCGGCGGATACTCTGCGGTTGGCAGCAAGATCGGCAGCTCTTGTGAACAACGCCAGGCGGGCATTGTGGATGAAGAGCTGGAAGGGGGACGCGCAATCAAAATCTAAGATTTGTGCAACCCCGTGCGAGGGTGAGTTTCTCTTCGGGAAAGCCCTAGACGACATACTCGCCAAAGCAAAGGAGAGGAAGAAGGCCTGACTCTTCTATTCCTTTCTATAGGAAAACCTTTAAAAGACGACCGTTTGGAAGAGGGAGACAAACGGATAGGTCAAATAGATGGCCCACGAAGGAAGAAAAGCAAAAGGGTAGCATGTTCAAGGGTTCAGCATTCCGGAGGGAAAATAAAAATTAAAAAATCAGACCCACCAGTAGGGCGTAGATTAAAATTTTTTTATTCAAAATGGGAACAAATAACTTCGAGCCCATGGATCTTAGGTATAATTAAAGAGGGAATGAAGATAGAATTCCTTCAAACCCCTTATGATTTCTTTTTCATAACCCGCCTTAACTCCATAGTTCAACAAAAGGCCCTCGAAGAAGAAATTCGGAGCCTATTATCCAAGGGGGTTTTAGTGGAGGTCCCAGAGGGACAGGAAAGTAGAGGTTTCTACTCTCCTTTATTTTTAATTTCTAAACCAGATGGCACGTTTAGAACAATTATTAATTTAAGGAAGCTTAATACGTTTATAAAAAATTATAAGTTTAAGATGGAAAATCAGATCCACCATAAAGCTTCTCTTTCCAAACTGTGTAATGTCGGGGTTTGACTTGAAGGATGCTTACTATCATATTCCTATCCATGATAGATACCAAAAATACCTAAGGGTCGCAGTGGTGTTCGAAGGCAGGATCCATCATTTTCAGTATACAGCCATGCCTTTCCGTCTCTCTACAGCGCCAAGAATCTTCACCAAGGTGATGGCAGAGGTGATGGCCTATCTTCGCCAAAAAGACACTCTAATTGTACCTTACCTAGACGACTTCCTAATAATCAGGAACTCGGTCACCCAATGTACCAAACGTGTGGCTGACGCAATCTCATCTTTGCAGGATCTAGGCTGGATCATCAATATACAGAAGTCCAGACTCGTTCCACAATCCCTCCAGATGTTTTTAGGTTTCCAGTTAGAATCCACAACCCAGAGATGTCTACTTCCTCAGGTAAAGATTGCACTCACAAAAGGAAAAGTAGAGGCAGCCATAGATAGACCATGCATGTCTCTAAGAGAAGCGATGTCGCTATTGGGGTCGCTAAATTCCTGTGCCCCAGCAGTCCGGTGGGCCCATTATCATGTCCGCACACTTCAACACCAGATCCTCCAAGAGGACAGGCGACATGGTGGTCACCTCGAGAGCAAGATAACCTTAACTCAGGAGGTCTTGGCTTCTCTAGAGTGGTGGCTAGAGGATGACCATCTATCCTCCGGAGTCCCATGGGTCATAGTACCATCTTGTATCCTAACCACCGATGCTAGCCCCCATGGCTGGGGAGCCCATATGGGGAATAGCTTTTGTCAAGGAAGGTGGAATAGAGAGGAAGGGGAATACTCGTCTAATTTAAAAGAGATGACAGCGGTATACTATGCTCTACACCATTTTCTTCCACAGCTCCAACAGAAACATGTCAGGATCTTGTCGGACAACACCACTACAGTGGCCTACATAAACAGACAGGGAGGTACACGATCAGAGACTCTGATGTCTTCTGCGGCAAGAATCTTAAACTTAGCCGAAAGCTATTTGTTGTCCCTCTCGGCACTTCATATCAGAGGAAAGAACAACCAAGAGGCTGACTTTTTAAGCCGACACACGCTTCGGCAAGGGGAGTGGGGCCTCAGCCGCCGGATCTTCAAGGACATAGTAGCCTTATGGGGACAACCTCAGGTGGATCTCTTTGCCACGAGGGCGAACAGACAGATAAAAACATTTGCTTCCCTGTCTCCGTCAGATCACCCAGACATACTGGATGCCCTCCAAGCCTCATGGAAGTTCAAACTGGCATACGCCTTCCCTCCGTTGATTCTCCTGCCACAGGTGATCCGGAAGATCAGAGAGGACAAGGCGAGAGTAATCTTGATAGCACCATTCTGGCCCAAGAGACCGTGGTTCTCATGGCTACGAATTATGTCAGTGACAGATCCTTGGGTCCTCCCTTCGATTCCCAACCTACTCTCCCAAGGCCCTTTCTTCCACCCCCAAGTGGACAGCTTACACTTGACGGCATGGAATTTGAAAGGCAGCTACTAAGATCAAGAGGGTTTTCTGAAACACTGATTGCTACTCTCCTGCAGAGCAGGAAGCAGTCCACGACCCAGATTTATACTAGAATATGGAAGAAGTTCCTACAGTTTCATATAGCACCCCATACAGCAGAAGTCCCGATAGTTCCTATTTTAGAATTTCTACAGAGAGGAAAGGACTTGGGTCTGGCAGTAAACACACTGAAAGTACAGGTGTCTGCATTAGGGGCACTGTACGGCCATAATATAGCAGGAAATAAGTGGATATCACGATTTATTGCAGCCTGCGAACGCATAACACCAGTCCACATACCTACAATCCCCACATGGGACTTAAATCTGGTCTTAGACGCCCTGACGGGGGAACCCTTTGAACCGATAGACACGATATCCCTCAAATACTTATCGTTCAAGACGGCCCTCTTGGTAGCACTGACATCTGCTAGAAGAGTAGGTGATATCCAGGCCCTGTCCATAGATCCACCCTTTTTACAGGTATACCAAGATAGGTTATTATTAAAGCCAGACCCCTCATACCTGCCTAAGGTATCAACAAAATACCATAGGTCTCAAGAGATACTCCTCCCAACCTTCTTTGAGGATCCCTCCATTCCAGAGGAGCAGAAGAACTGTCCTAAAGTATATTGAGAGGTCTAGGAGCTGGAGGCAGTGTAGGGCTCTGTTCGTTTCTTTTCAGGGCCATAAAAAAGGGTACGGAGTCACGAAGAGCACCATTTCCCGATGGATCAGGGAAGCCATTCGGTTAGCCTACTCCGCAAAAAATGAAAATCCTCCAGAAGGCATCAGAGCGCATTCCACTAGAGCAATGGCGACCTCCTGGGCCGAGAGGGGAGACGTTCCAATTGAAACCATATGTAAGGCGGCAATTTGGTCATCCCCTTCTACCTTCTATAATCACTATAGACTTGACCTTTCATCAACTGCTGACCTAAGCTTTGGCAGGACTATCCTTAGCACGGTGGTCCCACCCAGGTGATGGTCTCTGGAATCTCTCCAGTGGGTGCTGTCGTGGCGAAGGGTAAAAAGCCGGATTACTTACCGGTAATGCTCTTTTAATGAGTCCACGACAGCACCTGCTCACTTCCCTCCCTGCTAAAGATATCGATAATAAAGTGTATCTGCTAAAGATGAATAAGTAAAGTTAGATATACAAAGACATTGCCTATCTTTCCTGTAGAGTTTCCTGTTCCAAATGGGGCGGATCCGATACCTCCAGTGGGTGCTGTCGTGGACTCATTAAAAGAGCATTACCGGTAAGTAATCCGGCTTATTTTATAGGCATCTGATGGCATATCAGTGAGGGACAATTTGGATGTTTCTATCCAGCAATGGTGGAGCTCAGTTGGACATTTGTTGCACGTTATATGCATTCCTATTAATACACTGAGTGGCCACACAATTGATTGCTATTGATGATTTTGCTCCCTTCTGTATACTCATTTAGCTATTATAGGAATATACTGTATGTGCTTTGTATATTACAGCGCCTCTCCTATATATATATATTTTTTTTTTATATATATATATTTTTATATATATATATATTTTTTTTTATATATATACATATATATATATATATTTTTTTTTTATATATATATATATATATATATATATATATATTCTAGCCTTGGGGGCTGCACCTGTAGGCTTCATTGTATCTCTTTGTCCATGCTCTTTGGTACTCTAATTATTGTGATGTCATATGTTGTTTTTTAAAATTTTTATCATAAATTTTGTATTTTTAATATAATCTTGATCTTGCTCCTTCATTTGCTCTTTTTGAAGATGAAATGATCTCTAAAAGGCCTAAAGTTAAAGATGACACATTTCCTTTGTATTTTAGGCATCAAAAATATGTATATTGTCATCTTTTTATATTTTGTAAATTGCAAAAGGAAAATGGGCTGAGACAAAAGTTTGGGCATCCTTGGAGATTTTTGTGATCAGATAACTTTGACCAAGGTTTTAGACCTTAAATAGCCTGTTATAGGGTTATGACTTGTTCACTATCATCGTTAGGAAAGACCAGGTGCTGCAAATTTCCCTTCATTTTAAAACCCCAGCCTCCTCTAACCTTGTATCAAAAACAGCAGCCATGGGTGGTTCTGAGCAGCTGCCTAGCACTCTGAAAATTAAAATGATGGAGGCCAACAAAGCAAGAAAAGGCTACAAGAAGATAGCAAAGTGTTCTCAAGTTGCGCTTTTCCCAGTTTGAAATGTAATTAAGAAATTAACAGTTCGTTAACAGGAACAGTGAAGGGCAACATAAGGTCTGGAAGACCAAGCAAAATTTCAGTGAAAGCTGCTCTTGGATTGCTAGAAAGGCAAATCAGACCGACGCTTGACTACAAACACCTTAAGAAAGATTTTGCAGACTTTGGAGCTGTGGTACATTGTTCTACTGTTCAGAGACACCTGCACAAATATGGCCTTCATGGAAGAGTCATCAGAAGAAAACCTCTCCTGCATCCTCACCATAAAATTCAGCATCAGAAGTATGCAAAAGAACATCTAAAAAGCCTGATGCATTTTGGAAATAAGACCAATGAGGTTAAAATAGAACTCTTTGGCCACAATGATCAAATGTATGTGTGGAGAAAAAATGGCACAGAGTTTCAGGAAAAGAACATTTCACCAATCATTAAGCATGGATGTTAATTAATCATGCTTTGAGGTTGTGTTGCAGCCAATGGCACCGGGAACATTTCACGAGTAGATGGAAGAATGGACTCAATTAAAATTCAATAAATTCATGATGAAATCTTAACACCATCTGTAAAAAAGCTGAAGTTGAAAAGAGGATGGCTTCTACAAATGGATAATGGTTAGTGATGAGTGAGTATGCTCGTTGCTCAGGTTTTCAATGAATGAAAATCCCTCAAACAAGAATTGAAAGACTCTTCGCTGGCTACAAAAAACATCTACAAGCTGTGATACTTGCAAAAGGGGGTGCTACTACTTTACTTTTACTTTATTTTTTTTTTTTATATAGCGCTAACATATTCCGCAGCGCTTTACAGTTTGCACATATTTTCATCACTGTCCCTGATGGGGCTCACAATCTAAATTCCCTATCAGTATGTTTTTTTGGAGTGTGGGAGGAAACCGGAGTGCCCGGAGGAAACCCACGCAAACACGGGGAGAACATACAAACTCCTTGCAGATGTTGTCCTTGGTGGGACTCGAACCACTGAGCCACCGTGCTGCCCAAACTAGGTACTAACCATGCAGGGTGCCCAAACCTTTCACCCATTTTCCTTTTTGTAATTTTTAAAATGTAAAAAATGAAAAGAAAAAAAAGACAAAAAAAAAAAAAAAAATATATATATATATATATATATATATATATATATATATATACACACACTAAAATACAAAGGAAAAGGAAATGTGTCATCTGTAACTTGAGGTCTTTTAACCCCTTAATCCCAGAGGTATTTTTGTTTTTGCGTTTTTGTTTTTCGCTCTCCTTCTTCCCAGAGCCATAACTTTTTATTTTTCCTTCAAATGCAAAAACTGACCTTCCATTATGATTCTCCAGGTTATTATGAGTTCATGGACCCCAAACATGTCTAGGTTCTTTTTTATCTAAGTGGTGAAAAATTTCCAAACTTTTGTTTAAAAAAAAAAAATGCTTTTTTCTGATACCCGTAGCGTCTCCATTTTTATTTTGGTGATCTCGGGTTGGGTGAAGGCTTATTTTTTGTGTGCCAATCTGACGTTTTTAACTATACCATTTTGGTGGGGATAAGATCTTTTGATCGCCCGTTATTGCATTTTAATGCAATGTTGCGGCGACCCAAAAAAACGTAATTCTGGCGTTTTTACTTTTTTTTCTCGTTACGCCTTTTAGCAATCAGGTTGATCCTTTTTTTATTGATAGATCGGGCGATTCTGATCATGGCAATACCAAATATATGTATGTTTGATTTCTTTTTTATTGTTTTATTTTGAATATGGCGAAAGGGGGGTGATTTGAACTTCATTTTTTTTTATATTTTTAAACACAGTTTCTTTTTTGTTTTAACTTTTGGCATCATGCTTTAATAGTCTCCATGGGAGACTAGAAGCTGCCATAACTCGATTGGCTCAGCTACATAGAGGTGATGATCAGATCGCCTATATTTAGCTGAATTACTCACTTGCAATGAGCGCCGACCACTGGGCGGCGCTCACAGCAAGCCGGCAGTGACAACCCTACAGGTCTGCTGGAGACCTCTGGTTGTCATGCCAACCCACCAGTGACCTGCGATCACGTGACGCGGGTCACCGGTGGGTGGATTTGTGGTGCGATTGCCGGAAGCGCATGTTAAATGCCGCTGTCAGCTTTTGACAGCGGCATTTAACAGGTTAATAGCCACGGGTAGATCGCGATTCCACCCGCGGCTATTCCAGGCACATGTCAGCTGTTCAAAAATACTGCCATTTGCCGGGAAAGATGTGGGCTCATCGCCGGAGCCTACATCAAAGGGAGGGAGTCCAACACTGGCGTACTATTACACCCGATGTCAGAAAAGGGTTAAAGATCATTTCATCTTCAAGTTGCTTAACTGTTCACAATAACAGTAATTTTCACCAGGGTGCCCAAAATTTTACATGCTACTGTATATAAGGCTTTTGATTTTGGGTTGGAAGATCCACCGATGTTCCAGGAATCATGGACCGTGAATCATGGATGTGTGAATGCAGCATTGAACTACTGGAGATCACTGAGGCTAATGATTGGCTACAGCTATCATTTGGGATTTATGGGATGTCACAACTACAGTAAGCATTCATCCATATGTAAAAAGAAAGTTAATGTGAACTGCCACATTGACATTGATTAGTCAGTGTGCTGTCCGTAAGCTATCAGTTTTGCAAACGAACAGCGCATGGGTGTTTAATACATTAGCATACATTTAATAGCCGGATCTAAGTTTAAGATTTTTCACTTGTGGAATTGTCACTAAGAACTATAATGGCTAGATGTGAGCTCTGCATGTATCCGGGGTACTGCTGTCTTCATTATCTCACATATAAGCACAGCTTCTATCATGCACTTATAGTTGTGTGAAAAAGTGTTTGCCCCTTTCCTGATTTCCTATTATTTTGCATGTTTGTGACACTTAAATGTTTCAGATCACCAAACAAATTTAAATATTAGACAAAGATAACACAACTAAACACAGAATGCAGTTTTTAAATGAGGTCTTTATCATTAAGGGAAAAATAAATCCAAACCTACAGGGCCCTGTGTGAAAAAGTGATTGCATCAAACCCCTTAAAACATAAATTAACTGTGGCTTATCACATCTTTGGGAAGCTGAGTTCAACTTCCCACACCTAGGCCTAATTGCTGCCATACCTGTTCTCAATCAAGGAATCACTTAAATAGGACCTGCCTGACAAAGTAAAGTAGATCAAAAGTTCCTCAAAAGCTAGTCATTATGCCACTATCCAAAGAAATTCTGGAACGAATGAGAAACAAAGTAATTGAGATCTATCACTCTGCAAATGGTTATAAAGCAATTTTTCAAGCTTTGGGACTCAAGCAAACCACAGTGAGAGCCATTATCCACAAATAGTAAAAACATGGAACAGTGGTGAACCTTCCCAGGAGTGGCCGGACAACCAAAACAGGAAGGAAAGCAAATAAAACAAAATAATAAATGAGACTTCTAGAGCTACTTCCCATCGAGAAAAAAACCCTCTTGTCCAGTACATAAAAATAATTGCTGTGGAAAGAGTAACTCAATTTAATGTGCATTTTAGTGGTCCTTTGTAAAAAATAAATTGAAAAAAATAAAAGCTAATGTGAAGAACAAACACATTTTATTTTTTTCTCTACATACCTTGCAAAAAATATTGTAAGTTGTGTATATATATTCGATGGAACACCACCGCTTTATCACACAGTTTAATTTTATATGTATAGGAGCTGATCTGCAGTTCCCATCAATGGCCACTAAGTAGTGTGTGGAGCTGCGATGTTCTGTGCCATATATCATAACAGCTGATGCGGGTGCCGCTTGTCTGACCTCTACTAACGAGATATTCATGACCAATCCTAAGAATAAGCCATCAACATTATACTAATGTGAAGCTGCTCTAAAATATATGCTTGTTCTTAATAAAAGGTCACAAACAGACAAGAGGGACTCAATAAATGGTATGTTTCATCTTTTCACAGGCCTTTGAAGTTGGCACAAACACTAAAGTGAGAGAAGTGTGCCAGAACATTTCTAACAAGCTGCAGCTCAGCTCCTGGGACGGCTTCAGTATATTTTTAAAGATTGGAGACAAGGTACATCTCTAAATGTTTTACTTTAATATCTGCATTAAACACGGCTGTATTAAAAATGTGACTGCACAAAAAAGGACAGAGTTAAACAGCAAAACCATTATTTTATTCAAGTACACTGAAAGTAAATACATATAGGACTGAAGTAGACAGAATGAAAATATAGCACACTGGAAACCAAACAAATAGTAAGGTGTAGTGGATACAATGGAAAGCTTATCATATACTGTATAATGTACACAATGCATCTATCCATAAAACCATAACAAAAACTCCCACTGTATGTTCGGATGCATCAACTTCCAAGAGAAGCAACCACCTTATCAATAATGACTACTGTGGCCGTATTGATGGTACGTATCACATATAATGTATACAGTGCATTTGTCAGTAAAGACCATGATCAGTTATCCCGTATATATATAGCCACTTCAAATTAAAGGGAACTTAAAGGGAATCTGTCACCCCTTTTTTGAGATATCATATAATGATATCATTCAATTGTGTGTCACATAAGGATTCTCTTAGTACTTTTGCTTCCCCCTGACCCCGCTCCTTTCATGCATAAATACCTTTTATATATCGGTTCAGATGGATGTAAACTGCCGCTGTCCGGTCCACTGGGCGGGGCTTATTCATCTGCTCCCCCCCTCCCTGTCTTGCTCTACGCATTTCTTCTTGTGTAGAGCAAGACAGGGAGGGGGGAGCAGGTGAATAAGCCCCACCCAGCGGACCAGACAGGGGCAGTTTACATACATCTGAACCGATATAAAAAAGGTATTTATGCATGAAAGGAGCGGGGTCAGGGGGAAGCAAAAGTACTTAGAGAATCCTTATGTGACACACAGTTGAATGATATCATTATATGATAGCTCAAAAAAGGCGTGACAGATTCCCTTTAAACTCTTTATTTACAGGTGCTTCTCAAAACTTTAGAATATCATTAAAAAGTTAATTTATTTCAGTTCTTCAATACAAAAAGTGAGTCTCATATATTATATAGAGTCATTACAAACAGAGTGATCTATTTCAGGTGTTTATTTCTGTTAATGTTGATGATTATGGCTTACAGCCAGTGAAAACCCAAAAGTCATTATCTCAGTAAATTAGAATACTTTATAACACCAGCTTGAAAAATTATTTTAAAATCTGAAATGTTGGCCTGCTGAAATGTTTGTTCAGTAAATGCACTCAATACTTGGTCAGGGCTCCTTTTGCATCAATTACTACATCATTGTCGAGTGGCATGGAGGCGATCAGCCTGTGGCACTGCTGAGGTGTTATGGAAGCCCAGGTTGCTTTGCTAGTAGCCGTCAGCTTGTCTGCATTGTTGAGTCTGGTGTCTCTCATCTTCATCTTGACAATATCCCATAGATTCTCTATGGGGTTAAGGTCAGGCAAGTTTGCTGGCCAATCAAACACAGTGATACTTTGTTTTTTAAACCAGGTATTCGTACTTTTGGCAGTGTGGACAGGTGCCAAGTCCTGCTGCAGAATTAAATTTCCATCTCCAAAAAGCTTGTCGGTAGAGGGAAGAATGAAGTGCTCTAAAATTTCCTGGTAGACTGCTGCTCTGACTTTGGTCTTGATAAAACAGTGGACCTACACCAGCAGATGCTATGGCTCCCCAAACAATCACTGATTGTGGAAATTTCATGCTAGACCTCAAGTAGCTTGGATTGTGGCCTCCCCACTCTTCCTCCAGACTCTGGGACCTTGATTTCCAAATGAAATGCAAAATGTACTTTCCTTGTGGAGTGTGTTAATGACTGCCTTCTGGGCATCTGTCAAGTCAGCAGTCTTCCCCATGATTGTGGAGCCTACTGAACAGACTTAGGGACCTTTTTAAACACTTAGGAAGCCTTTGAAGGTGTTTTTGTTAATTATTCTAATTTACTGAGAAAATGACTTTTGTGCTTTCTTTGGCATTGGCTGTAAGCCATAATCATCAACACTAACAGAAATAAACACTTGAAATAGATCACGCTTTAATGACTAAGTAATACAGTGGGTACAAAAAGTATTCAGATCTCTTTAAATTTTTCAGTCTTTGTTTCATTGCAGCCATTTTGTAAATTCAAAAAAGTTTTTATTTTTTTCTCATTAATGTACACTCTGTACCCCAACTTGACTGAAAAAAACAGAAATGTAGAAATTTTTGCAAATATATTCTGCCAATACCCCATATAAGGGCAAAAACCACTGTTTGGACGCATGGCAGAGCTCAGAAGGGAAGGAGAGCCATTTGACTTTTTGAATGCAAAATTAGCTGGAACAATTTGTGGACACCGTGTTGCATTTGGAGAGCCTCTGATGTGCCTAAATAGTGAAACTCCCCCTACAAGTGACACCATTTTGTAAACTAGACCCCTCAGGAAACTGATCTAGATGTGTGGTGGGTACATTAAACCCTCAGGTGCTTCATAGAAGTTAATAACTTTGAACTGTGAAAATAAAAAAAAATCACATTTTCCCCACAAAAATGTTATTTTGGCCCAAAATTTTACATTTTCATAAGGGTAACAGGAGAAATTGCAACATAAAATGCAATTTCTCCTGAGTACGCCTATACCCAATATGAGGGAGAAAACTACTGTTTGGGCGCACGGCAGGGCTCGGAAGGGAAGGAGCGTCATTTGACTTTTTGAATGTAAAATTTAATAGCGGACATCATGTCCCGTTTGGAGAGTCCCTGAGGTGCCTAAACAGTGGAAACCCCCCACTAGTGACCCCATTTTGGAAGCTAGACCCCTCAAGGAATGTATTTAGATGTGTGGTGAGTGTTATGAATGAGTCACCGTAGGAGGCAAAAACAGAAATACTAGCTAAGTCCAGAAAACCAGAGAAGTTGGCAGCTATCGGATTGCAGACCCCTGAACCTATCAACAACTAGCAGTAGCCGTGGGGGGTTCCTACGGTGCCCTAGACCCCTCGATCACAGCCGGAGAACTACATAGCCTAAAGACAGAAAGGGAAATCTAAACTGCCCCAGAGCAGACCCCAAAGCAATAGGCAGCCCCCAACATATAATGACGGTGAAGCAAGATGAAAAAACACTCACACAGATAAAAAGATAGGCTGAGCAAATGATGGGGCCCAAGCTAACTAAATAGGACAGGATAGGAAAGCTGCTGTCTGCATTCCGCCAAAAACCCTATCAAAACAAGGGCCAACAGGCTGATAGGGAAAAAGGCCCTGAAGACGCTAGGCTTCAAAAAGACTATAACAGCACTCAGGTATTTTCTGAAGACAGAGCAAAAAGAAATTCAACTCACCCCAGCAGGGAATGGCAGAAATTCAGAAAAACAAGGCAAAACAAAACAAAACACAAATGCAAAAAGCAGTGCAGAAAACTTAGCTTTTGAGGAGCAGGAATCAGACTGGTCTCCTAGAATCCCTCTGAGAGATCACCAGCAAGGCAGAAGGGCGTCGGCTGCCTTATATCCAGTCAGCAACTCCCGTCACCCTGTCATCATCATCATACCCAGGTGCTTGGTAATCAGCCTCACTACCTTCCTTCACCAGAAGAGGGAGTTCATCAGACCTCAATGGTGAAGGGGAAAATGAACTCACAACAGGTGAGCACCTTGAACCCCCAGGTGCTTCACAGAAGTTTATAACGTTGAGTCGTGAAAATAAAAAAATCACGTTTTCCTCACAAAAATGTTATTTTGGCCCTAAATTTTGCGTTTTCATAAGGGGTACAGTGCAAAGCTCAAAAGGGAAGAGGCGCCATATTGGAGTTCAGATTTTGCTGGAATGGTTTGAGGGTGTCATGTCACATTGGCAGAGCCCCTGATGTGCCTGAACAGCCGAAAACCCCTATATGTGAATTCATTTTACAAACTACACTCCCCAATGAATTCATCTAGGGTTGTAGTGATCATATTGACACGACATGTGCCTCAAAGAATTTTATACCACTGAGCGGTGAAGAATGAATAATTTACATTTTTATCACTAAAATGTTGTTTTAGCCCCAAGTTTTTAATTTTTCTAAGGGCTAATAGGAAAATGTTTTACAACAAACTGGGGTCCATTTTTTCCTGAGTGCGCCTGTAAGGAGGAAGACTGGGCTGTGGGTACCTGTGCAATACCGGATCTGGAACTGCCGAGGCTGCATCCAGTGTTGCAGGGGGGGAAAGAAATGGGAGCCGGACAGGACCCATGACCTGGAGATAAGGGGCGTGGTAAGCAAGAGGAAAAGAGAGAGTGTAGTGCGGGAAAAGCCAGCGAGTTCCCGCCGGAGGAAGGCGAAGGCAGTGGCCGACTGGGCTCTGCAAAGTAAGATGAAGCATGGTACAGAGACTCGGGTGGGGTTCAGTGAGGGCTCCAGAATAGCAGTGAGAGCGCAGAGAGATGGGCGCCGAGCGAAGCAGCGCCGTGTGGGTTCACTAAGGAATGAGCACCAGGAGCAGCATCGTGGGGTGTGTATCCAGCTATCGACAGGTGCACAGCAAAGCACATGCCGAGTAGAGACTTATGCAGAGCTCCACACTTCGGCTCTGCAGTTCAATGGACTAGGGGCTCAAAGGGCAAAACCGGTGATTGGCCGTTGCCGCCAGAAGTGGAACCGTGTGTTGGGCGGGGAAGCCTAAAGACGCAGTATCAGCCTCCATCGGCATTCCATCATCCATTAATGTAAAAAATTAATCCGGAACTAGATCAATGCTGATAATGAATATTTTATTTTATTTCAGAGGGCATAATCCAAAAAACATGACGTTTCGGTCTATTCATTGACCTTCATCAGACGGTTTAAGATTGAAGCCCATAAGAAGAGAGAAATCATGGGAGAATCATGAGTAGGTCATAGGAGACAATCTGGTGTAGAAGCGCTGTGCAGTAACGGCTGGGAGCCGGTGAAAAATGCATATTTTTCATCGGCTCCCTCCCTTTACTGCACAGCACTTCTGCACCAGATTGTCTCCTATGACCTACTCAAGATTCTCCCATGATTTCTCTCTTCTTATGGGCTTCAATCTTAAACCGTCTGATGAAGGTCAATGAATAGACCGAAACGTCATGTTTTTTTGGATTATGCCCTCTGAAATAAAATAAAATAAAATATTCATTATCAGCATTGATCTTTTATGTGCCGGTTTAATTTTTTACATTGATCAAGGATTGGTTACCCTTATCCGGGCACCACCATATTTTGAGGAGTGACGTGTCATTATATTTTGTATTTTCCATCATCCATCAGACCGCACGCGACTAAAGGACAGCGGAGTCACGATAAGTTGAATTTGATAGCAAGACTGTTGCATTGTATCACAATAACATTGCTTTCACCTGCTTTTCCCTTCCTGTTATGTCCCTGCGAGGAGTTTATTGCTGTAAATTAAACCGCATTCTTGTTAACCCTTGCTCTGCATTCCTGGGTTACTGCATCCTCGTACCTACTTACATTTGGCATATTCAGCAGGATTGAATCCAGAAGCTCCCAGCTACCGAACTGGTGGAAAAGATTCCCGGGACTTGTGAACTGATGACTGAGCTGTGGTCCAAGATGGCACCAAACACTGTTGAGAAGGAGACAGTCAGTGGCACAAAAAATGGAGGGTGGTGCCACTTTTCGTGGGCGTCCTAGAAAGAAACTGGCGCCAAAAGAAAGAAGGCCTTGGCCTGAGCCAAGGTCACATCCCAATGTGATTAATGCCCACCCAAAATGGGTGCGGGTGAAGAAGCTTCAGCCTTTCCAACAGAGTGTGAGGAAACAGGTGGAGCAGTCAGAAGTGACTCTGCCCACGAATGGGAGGAGCCCAGAAGGACGAGACAGCGTGTCGGGAGAGAAAACGCCATTGCCTGACAGCATGCAGAGTCAAAGCATGTCCTTCCGTGGTGGCATTGGACGCCAGGACTGGAAGCGATCTGTGGCCAAGGCAGAGACAGGCCTGCACTTCAAAACCGGGTGGATGAGCAAGTGGGAGGAGTGGCGATCTTTTTGATGGTAAGACAAGCAGGCTCTCGAGGTCGAGGATATCGCGGGACTGGCAGAATCGGAAACAGCCTGAAAGAGGGGTCATCGCGACCGTAGTTCCTGGCTCACCAGGCGCAGCGGCGGTGAGTAGGGAACCCGCGTCCGACCAGGCTGCCACATCATCTCCTGCCCCCTCACCTCTTGCAGCCCCGCCATCTTCGCCGACTCCTGCTGCTTCTACCGGCGCCTACCTGGAGTCCAGAGTGTGTTCTCCTGAGGAGGACTGGTGGAACCAAGGGGTGATTAGCTAGAAGAAGCGGCGAGAACGCTGAATTGTGAGGGAGCTACAATGCCCCGGCAGGGGAGCTATGTCAGACCGGATAACCCATTGGTACATGTAATACTTCCATCCCACCCGGGGATATGGCTTCATCTACAAGCCTGAGACCCGGGAGAAGGTCTACGTCAACGCTGGGTCTATTCGCTGTGACTGCCCCATACAGGAATGGGACGGAGTGTCGTTTATGAAGAAGCAGGGACCTCGGGGGCGATATGCGTTGGCCATCAGGATGGTCTCCAGCCCGGGGGAACGGCGGGCGCGTGTAGCCCTATGTGATGTGCGACCAGCTGTAACGGCCGCAGCTCCGGCAGCTAGGCAGGAAGAAGCAGTGCCTGGACAGAATGTGGCGGCAGCAGTTGAAGCACCAGAGCAGGAAGTTCTTGGAGCCATGAGACTGCCGCTGGGGGGGGCATGGAGTAGGAGACATAGCGGAGGCACCTCCAGCAGATCCTCGGTTCACACATAAATTGTGTTGCAGGGACCAAATGCGGCCCATTACTCTCATCAGCGACCATGTACAGATTGATGTGGTCCTGTTTTGGAAAAAAAAATGTGTTGTTGTGCTGGTTGCACCTGCTGGATAAAATACTGTTTGGCGTCTCTGAAAGGGCAGTGAGCCCTATATGGCACCTGGACTGGGTGTCAGTGGGGACCAGTACGGTCACAGTTACAGAACTTTTTGTCCATTTTTTCCCCCCTCCTCCAAGTTTTAGTTGTGCACCCCTTGCTGGATTACGGGGCTGAATCCCATCAAGGGATAATCACTATGGACTATGTGTGCGGCTGCTTTAAGAACAGAACTATTTTTAACCTTCGACTTTACCCTTCTTTTAACCCTGGACTGTCCCCTGTTAAAATCAGCCCACCAGTGTATAAAGGCCCGTGGTCTGCTCAAAGGAGGGAGGGGGAGAGATCTGTGCAGGAGGACCCGAGGAGCGAGCCGGGTCAGGACTATATGAACTGCTGCTGAACTGGCCACTGGGCCAGTATGTTCGTTCTTATTGTTTTTTTTAGTTTGCTTACTCGGAGTAGGAAAGTACTGTACTATGGACCAGAACTGATACTATATGGTACCTCTGAACTGTTGGTACTTGGTACCTTATGTGGACGAGCCCTAGGAATCACAGGATCGGAGTCAGTTGGACTCACTTCAAAAGGAACTTGGACTTTTTGATTTTAGGGCTCCAGACGAGTGAAGTGATGGTCACAGTTAACCCAGAAGAAGTGTTTTAAAAACATTCTTAATGTTGTATAAATGTTGACCACTGTCTTTAAATCTACAGGAGCCATCATGGTCAGGGATGACCATGTTTTAGGAGGGAGGAGTGTAAGGAGGTGGTGGGGACCCTCAATTGCCTTCTCTCTCCTGAATAGCTAGCACCTGTTACGGGCAGTTTCCTAACGTTTTATTGATGATATGTGCGGTTTTCCAATGTTCGTGTATGTAATGTTTAATACTGTAACATAAAAATGTTTTTGTTAGCTTAGGGATGGAGTACTAAGGGTTAACCAGTTGGGAGGCATTAAAAGGGGGATGGTGCAAAGCCTCTGAACTTAGGGAAAGGACTTCCTGCCTTTAGAGCAGAGCCCGGGCAGGCTTGCCCAGGGCGAGACCTGAGCCATAGCGAGGACAGAGGATTCCCCGGTCATGGGGATAAAAGCTGCCCTAGCTTGACGGGCAGCGTGGGCAGACACTGGCTTTGCGGGATCATCCCCAGGAACACTACGGGGTTCGGGACCCAGATATGAGCTGGTGGTATGCAACATACAGAGGCTGCAAAAAAAGTACAGGAAGCATTGTCTTGTTTTCACCGTGTTCAGTAAAGTTTTACCGTTGGAACAGAGCTTTGGCTTGTGGTGTTTCCTGAGACCTCATCCCCTGTAACCGAAGTGAATGTGTGCTGAAGGTAACTGACTGTGCCACAGGACTGGGACTTCACCTGTCTTTTCATGTGCAAGTTTCCGGGGTGCTCACTGACTGTGGCTTAGTAAACTCGCCCACAACTACCACCCCGTGCCACCTTGTTACACGCCAATATCCTACATGTAATCAGGAAATATTTTTAAAGCACTGTGCAAAGCTTAGAAGGCAAGGAGTGCCAGATTTTACTGTTATGGTTTGCAGGTGTCATGACCCAATGGGAGAGCCCATGAAGTGCCAATACAGAAAAACCACCCATAAGTGACCCCATTTTACAAACTGCACCTCTCAATTAATTTATCTAGTGGTGCAGTGATCATATTGACACCACAGGTGTGTCACAAAATTTTATACCATTAGGCAGCAAAGAAAAAAATACCTACATTTTTACCACCAAAATTTTGTTTTAGCCCCAGATTTTACATTTTCACACAAGAAGTGGGTTAAAATGGCACCAAAATTTGTCCCACAATTTCTACTGAACGCGGCAATACCCCATATATGGCTATACAGTACTACTTAGCCATACGGAGAGACTTGGGAGGAACAGAGCGCTATTTGACTTCTGTAGTGTAGATGTTCTTAGAACAGTTGGCAGATTCCATATACAGAGCCCCTAATTGCAAGAAGAGCAGAATCCCCCCTCAAGTGACCTCATTTTGGAAATTATCCCCTTTGGGAATTTATCTACAGGTGTAGTGACGATTTTGACTCCATGGGTATTTTCCAGAAACAAGTAGCATTGAATGTTGCTGAGTGAAAATTGCGAAGCAAACTGCTGTTGTAGTGACCAGTGTGCTGTAGTGACCAGTATTTTGCAGTCACCAGTACGTTGCAGTCACCATTACGTCATGCACAGCCCGTGCTTCTGGAAGCATGCACCCGTAAGTTAGGCAGGCTCTCATCACTTCAGAAATGCCAAGCGTGGATGCTATATGTGGTTTAGGTACACTGTGGGACTCAGAAGGGAGGGGGGCATTTGGATTTGGCAGTGGAGAATTTGCTGAATTTCTTTTGGCGGGTGAGCAACCATTCTGCTTTTCCAGAGCCTTTGTTCTACCAGTAACGTGGAAGCCCCTATATTTCCGTTAACAGATGACATACCTGAGTGAGGGCTTGCTTTTTCGTGGATTGCGTTGAAGCGTTTATTGGGCACATGGTACATAATGTTTTGGATCACATTTATCTGGCACTCTACGCTGACTACTTACTTTGGAGTTTCCATGTAAATCTCTGAGTGACGTGATTCAGATGAAACCACCGGGTGATTCATTCACTATAATGAGGCAGCAGAGTAACTCCGGATCACAGGTCAGACGGCATCCATAGTGCCTCCTTCTGCCTCACAGGGCCGGTTTTAGGCAAAGTGGGGCCCTAGGCAAAGTTATAATGGGGCCCCAAATGCTAACATATTGCACATCACACAGAAGCATTTTGATTGTATTTACATGCGCGGAGTTCAGGCCGCCAAATGAGTGTGATCGACAATTTTGAAGTCGTTCAACACTTGTTTCCCGGCCTCTTTCCACCATCTGAGAAAGATTGATCGGGACAGAACAATCACTAATGGATCGCTAACATATCACCATACAGTATCATGTGATCAGCAGCACATCTACAGTTTACACCCCATAGTCCTCCATATAGTATGATACACTCCCTATAGTCCTCCATATAATATAATGTGCCCCATAGTCCTCCATATAGTATAATGCACTCCTTAATCCTCCATATAGTATAACACACTCCCCATGGTCCTCCATATAGTATAATACACTCCTTATAGTCCTCCATATAGCATAATACACTCCCCATGGTACTCCATATAATATAATACACTCCTCATAGTCCTCCATATATTAAAATACACTGCTCAGTCCTCCATATAATATAATACAGACCTCATAGTCCTCCATATAGTATAATACACCGCCAGTCATCCATGTAGTACAATTCACTTCCCATAGTATAATGCACCACATAGTTCTTCATATAGTATAATATATTCCCCATAGTCCTTGATACAGTATAATGCAGTCACCCCATAGAGCATAATGCAGCCACACCATACAATATAATGTAATAGCATAGCATAGTTATTAAGGTTGAAGGGAGACTTTAAGTCCATCTAGTTCAACCCATATCCTATCCTAACTTGCCCTAACATGTTGATCCAGAGGAAGTCAAAAAAAAACCCATGTGGCAACAAGTAAGCTTCACATTGGGGAAAAAAATTCCTTCCTGACTCCACATACGGCAATCAGACTTGCTCCCTGGATCAACGCAATATTAAGGAAACTAGTATATATACCCTGTAATATTATACTTTTCAAGAAAGGCATCCAGTCCATTCTTAAATTTTAGTAGGGAATCACTCATTACAACATCATATGGCAGAGAGTTCCATAGTCTCACTCCTCTTACAGTAAAGAATCCGCGTCTGTGAGTATGCTTAAACCTTCTTTCCTCCAGACGTAGAGGATGCCCCCTTGTCCCCGTCACAGGTCTAAGAGTAAAAAGATCATTAGAAAGCTCTTGGTATTGTCCCCGCATATATTTATACATTGTAATAAGATCACCCCTAAGCCTTCGATTCTCCAAACTAAATAACCCCAAATGTAATAACCTGTCTTGGTATTGCAGACCCCCTAGTTCCCTAATAACCTTGGTCGCTCTTCTCTGCATCCCTCATAGAATATAATGCAGCCCCCCTCTTAGTGTAATGCAGCCACCCCACAGAATATAATGTAACCCCCCATAAAATATAATGCAGCCCATATCATATAGTATAATGCAGCCCCTCCATAGAATATATGGCAGCCCCCTCATAGAAAATAATGCAGCCCCCCATAGAATATAATGTAGCCCTTTTATAGTATAATGTTGCCCCTCCAAAGAATACAATGTAGCCCTCCTCATATAGTATAATGCAGCCCCAATAGAATATAATGTAGCCTCCTCATAAAGTATAATGAAGCCTCCATACAATATAATCTAGCTCCCCCATAGAAAACAATGTAGCTTCCTCATATAGAATAATGATGCCCCCTCATAGAGCATGATGCAATCACCCCCATAGAATATAATATAATACAGGCCTCCCCATAGAATATAATGTAACCCTGAATAGAATAGAATACAGCCCACCTCCCCATAGAATACAATGTAGCACCCCATATTATATAACACAGCCTCCTCCATAGAATATAATGTATAATGTACTCCCCATGGTATATAACACAGCCACATGGTATATAGCACAGCCCCACATGGTATATTGCACAGCCCCACATGGTATATAGCACAGCACCACATTGTATATAGTACAGCTCCATGGTAGATAACACAGCACCACATGGTAGATAGCACAGCCCCACATGGTATATAGCACAGTTGCACAGCCCCACATGGTATATAGCACAGTCCCACATGGTATATAGCACAGCCCCACATGGTATATAGCACAGCCCCACATGGTATATAGCACAGCCCCACATGGTATATAGCACAAACCCACATGGTATATAGCACAGCACCATGGTATATAGCACAGCCCCACATGGTATATAGCAAAGCCCCTCGTGGTATATAGCACAGCCCCATGTGGTATATAGCACAGCACCACATGGTATATAGCACAGCCATGTGGTATATAGCACAGCCCCATGTCATATATAGCACAGCCCCATGTGGTATACAGCACAGCCCCACATGGTATATAGCACAGCACCACATGGTATATAGCACAGCCCCATGTCGTATATAGCACAGCCCCATGTCGTATATAGCACAGCCCCATGTTGTATATAGCACAGCCCCATGTGGTATACAGCACAGCCCCACATGGTATATAGCACAGCACCACATGGTATATAGCACAGCCCCATGTCGTATATAGCACAGCCCCATGTTGTATATAGCACAGCCTCATGTGGTATACAGCACAGCCCCACATGGTATATAGCACAGCCTCACATGGTATATAGCACAGCCCCACATGGTATAAAGCACAGCACCACATGGTATATAGCACAGCACCACATTGTATATAGCACAGCCCCATGGTATATAGCACAGCACCACATGGTATATAGCACAGCCGCACAGCCCCATATGGTATATAGCACAGCCCCACATGGTATATAGCACAGCCCCACATGGTATATAGCACAGCCCCACATGGTATATAGCACAGACCCACATGGTATATAGCAGAGCACCATGTGGTATATAGCACAGCCCCATGTGGTATATAGCACAGCCCCATGTGGTATATAGCACAGCCCCATGTGGTATATAGCACAGCCCCATGTGGTATATAGCACAGCCCCATGTGGTATACAGCACAGCCCCACATGGTATATAGCACAGCCCCACGTGGTATATAGCACAGCCTCATGTGGTATATAACACAGCACCACATGGTATATAACACAGCACCAGATGGTATATAGCACAGCTCCACATGTTATATAGCACAGCCCCACATGTTTTACAGCACAGCCCCATGTGGTATGTAGCACAGCACCACATGGTACATAGCACAGCCCCACAAGGTATATAGCACAGCCCCATGGTATATAACATAGCACCACATGGTATATAGCATGCCGCACAGCCCCACATGGTATATAGCACAGCCCCACATGGTATATAGCACAGCCCCACATGGTATATAGCACAGCCCCACAGGGTATATAGCACAGACCCACAGGGTATATAGCACAGACCCACAGGGTATATAGCACAGCACCATGGTATATAGCACAGCCCCACATGGTATATAGCACAGCGCCACATGGTATATAGCACAGCGCCACATGGTATACAGCACAGCCCCATATGGTATACAGCACAGCCCCACTTGGTATATAGCACAGCCCCACGTGGTATACAGCACAGCCCCATGTGGTATATAGCACAGCCCCACAAGGTATATAGCACAGCCCCACAAGGTATATAGCACAGCCCCATGGTATATAACACAGCACCACATGGTATATAGCACAGCCGCACAGCCCCACATAGCATATAACCCCCGTCATCGCACACCTGCTGTGTCATTATGGGAGCGGAAACATCAGCTGACGCTTTCTCCTCCATCATTGCTTTGAACTGTACGGGAAGATGCCAGTATAGTTCAATGCGGTGGTGAGGGGAGTCAGCGCTGGCGGCAGGTGGGCCCCCCTGCCTTACGGGCCCCATAGCGGCTGTGTGATGTGCCACTAGCTGGGGGTCCCTGGGGAAGCGGGGGCCCTAGGCAACTACCTGGTCTGCCTGCCGCCAACGCCGGCACTGCTGCCTCATTATTGAGATTCTTCCTCCAGGGGTTCCGTATGAATCACGCATTTCAGAGATTTACATGGAAACTCCGATGCAAGCGCTCAGTGCAGAGTGCAGGATAAATGTGCCCCAAGCTTTACTGCAATCTTTGGGAGGCAGAAAGAAAAATCAGCAGAAGGTGAAGAATTGGTTTTATTTATTTTTTATGCCATTCCTCGTGCAGTATAATTGATTAGGCGACTTTCACCCCTTCACCCCCAAGGGTGGTTTGCACATTCATGACCGGGCCAATTTTTACAATTCTGACCACTGTCCCTTTGTGAGGTAATAACTCTGAAATGCTTCCATGGATCCCGGTGATTCTGACATTGTTTTCTTGTGACATATTGTACTTCATGTTAGTGGTAAAATTTCATTCATATAACTTACGTTTATTTGTGAAAAAAACAGAAATTTGGCGAAAATTTTGAAAATTTCCCAATTTTCCAACTTTGAATTTTTATGCCCTTAAATCACAGAGATACGGCACACAAAAAAGTTAATAAGTAACATTTCCCACATGTTTACTTTACAGAGATGCAACAAGAAAACGCAGAATGGCAGATTTGCAAAAATACTCTGCAAAAAAAAATGGCAGTAATCAGCAAGTGCTGGATAACAAATACAGGGTATTTAGTCGATACTTTTTTTTGCGCAAAAAAATGTACACCAAGCTGCTCCACCACGTCAAGGTAACCCCCATTGAAGAAGTCCCTATCTAATGTATTAAAAACCTGAACATGTGAACAGTGTCTAATATGAACAGGATTCAGACAGGCCGCTCCCTAGTATTGGCTTGTGGTCTGAGACAGCTCTTATGTGCACGTCACACAAGAGAGGGGTGGAGTCTCCCAAACCATGCTAAGCAAGGAAAAAAAACGGATTAAAAACACACATGTGACATGCACAAATGTGAACACGTCAATCAGACAATGCTCACACAACCCACTAACTGAGATACAACAAGAAAACACAGAAAGACAGATTTGCAAAAATACTCTGCAATAAAAATGGCAGTAATCAGCAAGTGCTGGATAACAAATACAGGGTATTTAGTCGATACGTTTTTTTGCGCAAAAAAATGTACACCAAGCTGCTCCACCATGTCAAGGTAACCCCCATTGAAGAAGTCCCTATCTAATGTATTAAAAACCTGAACATGTGAACAGTGTCTAATATGAACAGGATTCAGACAGGCCGCTCCCTAGTATTGGCTTGTGGTCTGAGACAGCTCTTATGTGCACGTCACACAAGAGAGGGGTGGGGTCTCCCAAACCATGCTAAGCAAGGGAAAAAAAACGGATTAAAAACACACATGTGACATGCACAAATGTGAACACGTCGATCAGACAATGCTCACATCGACTAAATACCCTGTATTTGTTATCCAGCACTTGATGATTACTGCCATTTTTATTGCAGAGTATTTTTGCAAATCTGTCATTCTGTGTTTTCTTGTTGTAGCTCAGTTAGTGGGTGGTGTGAGCATTGTCTGATCGACATGTTCACATTTGGGCATGTTTACTTTACATCAGCACAATTTTGGAGCCAAAATTTTTTTTTGTCAGGAAGTTATAAGGGTTAAAAGTTGACCAGCGATTTCTCATTTTTACAACACCATTTTATTTTTACGGACCACATCACATTTGAAGCCACTTTGAGGGGTCTATATGATAGAAAATACCCAAAAGTGACACCATTCTAAAAACTGCACCCCTCAAGGTGCTCAAAACCACATTCAAGAAGTTTATTAACCCTTCAGGTGCTTCACAGGAATTTTTCGAATATTTAAAAAAAAAATGAACATTTAACTTTTTTTCACAAAAAAATAATTCAGGTTCAATTTTTTTTATTTTACCAAGGGTAAAAGGAGAAATTGGATTGTAAAAGTTATTGTGTAATTTGTCCTGAGTACGCTGATACCTAATATGTGGGGGGAACCACTGTTTCGGCGCATGGCAGAGCTCAGAAGGGAAGGAGCGCCGTTTGACTTTTTCAATGCAAAATTGGCTGGAATTCTGATCGGACGCCATGTCACGTTTGGAGAGCCCCTGATGTGCCCAAACAGTGGAAACCCCCAATTCTAACTCCAACCCTAACCCCAACACACCCCTAACCCTAATCTCAGCCCTAACCCTAGCCCTAACCCTAGCCCTAACCCTAGCCCTAACCCTAGCCCTAGCCCTAGCCCTACCCCTAATGGGAAAATGGAAATAAATACATTTTTTTAATTTTATTATTTTTCCCTAACTAAGGGGGTGATAACGGGGGGTTTGATTTACTATTTATGGCAGGTTTTTATATTTGGCAGCTGTCATACGCTAGAAGACGTTTTTTATTGTAAAAATAGTTTTTGCATCACCACATATTGAGAGCTATAATTTTTCCGTATTTTGACCCACTGAGTCATGTGAGGTCTTATTTTTTCCGGGATGAGTTGACGTTTTTATTGGTATCATGTTCGGGCACATGACGTTTTTTGATCACTTTTTATTCCGATTTTTGGGACGCAGAATGAACAAAAACCAGCGTTTCATGAATTTCTTTTGGGGGGGTGCGTTTACACCGTTCCGCGTGTGGTAAAATTGATAAAGCGGTTTTATTCTTCGGGTCAGTACGGTTACAGCGATACCTCATTTATGTCTTTTTTTATGCTTTGGCGCTTTTATGCAATGAAAACAATTTTATATAAAAAATAATTATTTTTGCATCGCTTTATTCTGCGAGCTATAACTTTTTATTTTTTCTCTGATGATGCTGTGTGGCAGCTTGTTTTTTGCGGGACAAGATGACATTTTCAGCGGTACCATGGATATTTGTATGCGTCTTTTTCATCGCGCGTTATTGCACTTTTTGTTCGGCTGTATTATAATAAATCATTATTTTTTGCTTCGTTTTTTATTTTTTAAGGGGTTCGCTAAAGGGGTTAACTAATGGGACTGTTTTATATGGCGGGTCGTTACGGACGCGGCGATACCAAATATGTGTACTTTTATTGTTTTTTTTTCTCTTATTTCCAAAAAATGAATTTATTAGGGAATTTTTTTTTTTTTTTTAAATTTATTTAGCGATTTTTCTAAAATTATTTTTACACTTTTTTTTTTTTTTTTTTTTTTACTTTATTAGGTTGTCCCAGGGGGGACATCACTGTCCTGTGACAGATAGCTGATCTGTCACATCACAGATCACTGTGACAGATCAGCAATCTGTCACAGGCAGTGCAGAAGGCTTCCTCATGCCTGCGCTTTGCAGGCACTGAGGAAGCCAGCTCCCTGCAGGCCCCCGAAGGTCCCCGTCGCCATCTTGGATTCGGGGACCTGCAGGGAAAGAGCACCCTGCAGCAGCGCTGCACATTGCGCTGCCGTGGGTGGCTCAGGGAAGCACAGAGGGAGCCCCCTCCCTGCCGATGCTTCCCTTTAACCCCCGGTACACCGCGATCGTGTTTGATCACAGTGTGCAAGGGGATAACGTGTCGGGGCCCGTCCGTGACCGCCCCTGACACATAGTGTTGGGTGTCAGCTGTGATTATCAGCTGACACCCGGCCGCGATCAGTGGCGCTCACCACGTGGGCACCGCTGATCGCGCTAGACGTACTATCCCGTCCATGGGCATAGGGGCCGGGTCCCATGGACGGGATAGTACGTCTGATGTCAGAAAGGGGTTAATCTTCGGGTCGGTGCAATTGCAGCAACTCCAGATTTGTATTGGGTTTTTATGTTTGACTGCTATCACACACTAAAATACATTTTTAATTGCAAAAAAAACTGTTTTTGCATCACCAGATTTTGAGAACTATCATTTTTCCATATTTTGGCCCACAGAGTTAAGTGAGGGCTTATTTTTTTCAGGATGAGTTGATGTTTTTATTGGTACCATTTTAGGGCACATGACATTTTTTGATTGCTTTCTGTTCTGATATTTGAGGGGCAGAATTAACAAAAAAAACAGCAAATTAGTAATTTTTGGGGGGTTTATGCCATTCCGTGTGTGGCAAAATTGATCTTTTTTATGTTTTGGGGTTTTTACACAATAAAAACTATTTTATAGAAAAAACTATTATTTTTGCATTGCTTTATTCTAAGAGCTATAACTTTTTTATTTTTCCGCTGATGGAGCTGTATGGCAGCTTGTTTTTTGCGTGACAAGATGATGTTTTCAGCGTTACCATGTTTATTTATATATCTTTTTGATTGCGTGTTATCCACTTTATATTCATCAAAATGATGATAAAGAATTGTTTTTTCCCTAGTTTTTGTAATTTTTCTTATGGTGTTCACTAGAGGGGTTCACTAGTGGGACAGTTTTATAGGTCAGGTACTGGTGGACACGGTGATACCAAAAATGTGTGTTTTTCCTAACAAATATGTATTTATGGACACTATCTTTTCATTTTTTATTATTACTTTAGATTTTTTTTATATACATATTTTTACAATTATTTTAAACATGTTTTTTTACTTTTTTACTCCGTCTCACCATGGGACTATCATTATTTGCAGGCTGCTTTTTTGTACAGCATGGGGATGCAGCAGTATCCCCATGTTGTACAAAATGGTTGTTCTGCACTGACAGAGAAAGTTGTTGATCATGCACTGCGCATGATCAAGCAACTTTCCTAACTCTGGTGACCTGGATGTTGTCTTGATGACATCGGGTCACCATGGCAATGATTGGGACCCCGCATCATGCCGCTGGGTCTCCAATCCAAGGACAGAGGGGCTATCATCCCTATGCCGGCTCCTGGAATTCTGCAATCGCGTTCGATCTCAGCAAGTCCGCTCCTGGCACTTAGGGCCGGGTGTCAGCTGTCAGAATCAGCTGACACCCGGTGGTGTTTGCCCGCACAAGTGTGCGCTGGCGATCGCCATGATGTGATAATCAGTTCCCGGTCAAATAGGCCCGGGGCACACATACATATTATTACGGCAAATATCAGAAAGGGGTTTAAGGCACAGTAGTTGCAGTTCGCAGCATACAATATATGTATACTTTTATGCATGAGAGGAGGTTTAGTCTCCTTGTGAACTGTTGGAAAGTTTAGTGCAGGGTCCTCAAACATGCTTCCCAAGGGCCACATGCAGTCCCTGAGGCTATCATCTGTTGGACACAAGGCACCGAAGCTAGGGCGTAACAATCGCCATCGCAGAGGTTGCGACAGGGCCAGTAAGGCTGGAGGCCTGCTCTGCAGAGAATCAGCTGGCTACTCTCTGTGAGAAAGGAGCTGCACTGTTTCTGTACTTTCGGTCAGGCAGTGCTGAGCTCCACCCCCTCCAGCTTCTGCCTGTGAGTGTGCCTGCTGTCAGGCCCAGCATTATGGGACACTCTGATTCTACAGCCCATTTAAGAAGAGCACAGAAGGTGTACAGCAATACTTATAGTGAATAATGCTGTGCATTCTCTGTAGTACTAGTTCATGAGAGCATCTGTCACCCTCTTCCCGTGGTGGGTCAGAAGTTGAGAGACAGGGGGAGGGGCCAGCTCACAGCACAGCAGAGTTCAGACGCTAATGACAGGAAGCTGCTACAGTCCTGTTTTTTCCCCCTTCTCCTCATCATGGCTGCCCCTAAATCACTGGCCTGGGATCTGCACAAGTGAAGTAGCAGGACCTGGTAAGTATATATATAAATGTATTAGATGGTGGCCCGATTCTAACGCATCGGGTATTCTAGAATATGTATGTAGTTTATTTATGAAGATTTACCCCCAATCCTGATATGCATGGTACCCCTCACCCCCCTTTCCTGGTATGCATGGTCCCCCTCACCCCCCCTTCCTGGTATGCATGGTCCCGTTACCCCCCTTTGCTGGTATGTATGGTTACCCTCACCCCCCTTTCCTGTTATGCATAGTCCCCCTCACCACCTGTGATGTTGTCACATCTCCTGTTGTTTGTGGGCTGTTGCCCTTGTTTGCATTCTTTGCCTAGTAACAGTGATGTAGGGGAGAGGAGGAGTCGGGGGAGGGACGTGGAGAGGAAGGAGGAAGTAAGGATTAAAGAAAAGCACGGCCTGGCAGCCAAGCACCAGCACATCAGTGTACGTCTCTGAATTCTTTATCGCCGACATCACGACACTACAACTGGCGACGAGGAAGCGTTCATTCATCAGCCACAGGTATTTCAGTCCCACGAACAGTCTACAAGGCTATCAGCAATCACTATGGCTTGTCTACCCGCATTTCCTGCTTTTGATGTGCATCAGTCCCAAGCAAACCTGGCAGTATCTTGGGATAAATGGCTAAAGCGATTCGAGATATTTCTGCAAGCCATGAATGTCTCTGATGATACCCGGAAAAAAGCCATGCTGTTACACTACGCAGGGGTGCAGGTTTACGATATATTCACTACTCTGCCGAATACAGGGGAGGACAAGGACTATGAGCTCAGCAAAGCTGTGTTAAGCAAGCACTTCTCCCCTCACAGAAATCCGGCATTTGAAATTTTTAAGTTCAGGCAGTCAAAGCAGTCGCCAACAGAAAGCATGGCTGAGTATCATGTCCGGCTACGACACCTTGCAGCGCACTGTGAATTTGCGGAAGTAGACAAAGAAATCCAAATGCAGATCGTACAAGGATGTATTTCCTCCAAGTTAAGGAGACAAGCACTCAGAGACCCCACCATGACGTTAGCGAAGTTGCTAGATACAGCGCGTATAAATGATGCTGCAGACAAACAAGCTAAACTGATAGAGAACATCGAGCATGAGCCAGACGCGACATCTTCTATAGCAAAGCTTACACAGAAACCAAATGTGCCTCGCACGCAGGCAGCCACATGTTACAACTGCGGTGGATTGTATCCTCACCAGAATGTCTGCCCAGCAAAGGGAGGAACTTGTCATAATTGCGGAAAGCAAAATCATTTTGCAAAGGTGTGTAGATCCAAGCCACAATCTCCTCATACCACTGCACAACCTAGGCCACCGAAGATCCAAACACTGCAGATTAATGACGAGTCCCACAGCACCTATTTATTCTCCGTGACGGAAGAGGGATCTAATACTGTGCACGCAGTTACTAATCCAAAACGAGTAATCCTAGTGAATGGCAATCCAATAGAAGCGCTGGTGGACACGGGGGCATCAGTCAACGTCATCAGTCATACAGTCTACAACCAGCTCCTAAACAAACCTACTCTACAAAGTACTAATATAAAGATTTTTCCTTATGGCTCAGCAGCTGCACTGCCCCTGTGCGGAAAATTTCAGTCAGAAGTTGCAGCTGAAGGAAAGTCCATCACTGACACCTTTTATGTGGTAGAATGCTCTGCGGACACACTTCTCAGCTGTACCAGTGCAATATCTCTTGGCCTTGTGAACCTTGTCAACAGCATTACAGGTCCTTCGGCCCACCACATTATGCAGAAGTACCCAAATCTCTTTAAAGGCCTAGGTAAGCTAAAGGATGTTCAAATAAAATTGCATATAGATCCGTCAGTACAGCCCTCTATTCAGCCCCACAGGCGCATTCCATTCCATGTCCGCAAGCTTGTGGAGCAAGAACTGCAAGACCTGGAGGCGTCCGATGTCGTCGAACGCGTTGAAGGCCCGACCCCCGGGGTTTCACCAATCGTTGTTGCACCTAAACCGAAGCAGCCAGGTAAAATCCGACTATGTGTGGATATGCGCCACGCCAATCGGGCGATCCAAAGAGAAAGGCACATCACACCCACTATTGATGACATTCTCGCAGACCTGAATGGTGCGAAGGTATTTTCAAAAATTGACCTAAACTCAGGCTATCATCAACTTGAATTGCATCCAGACTCCAGGTACATTACAACTTTTAGCACGCATGTGGGCCTGCGCAGATTTAAGAGATTGAACTTTGGCATCTCATCGGCCGCAGAAATTTTTCAGAATATCGTCAGCCAGGTTCTGTCTGGCATTGCAGGAGTCCTCAACGTCAGTGATGACATTCTCATTTATGGCACAACCCAAGAGGAACATGACAATCGCCTAGAACAAGTGTTTCAAAGACTCCAAGCCTGCAATCTCACTGTCAATCCGTCAAAATGTGAATTTAACCAAAAATCATTAACTTTTTTTGGATACATCTTTTCTGAACAAGGAGTTTCAGCTGACCCACAGAAAGTGGCTGCCATAAAATTGGCTAGCCCACCGCAAAATGTGTCAGATGTTCGCAGCTTCCTAGGACTGGTCACATACTGTGGGCGATTTATACCTGACCTAGCCACTGTTTCTGAACCTCTGCGAAAGCTCACAAAGAAAGACTCTCCGTGGACATGGGGTACTGAGCAGCAAGCAGCTTTTGACGCATTGAAAACCAACCTAACCAGCGACACTGTCATGGCCTATTTTGACCCGTCAAAACCCACACAGCTACTGGTGGATGCTAGTCCAGTAGGCCTAGGGGCAATTCTCACACAAGTGTCTAGCGCAGGCGACATATCCACAATCTCATATGCCAGCAAGACACTAACGGATACAGAGCAGCGATATTCACAAACTGAGAGAGAAGCCCTGGCAGTTGTGTGGGGGTGCCTTCATTTCCATTTATACCTTTTTGGACATCAATTCACAGTGATAACTGACCACAAGCCACTCGTTCCAATTTTCAATAAGCCCTCGTCAAAGCCTCCCCCGCGTCTTGAACGCTGGTTGCTCCGCTTACAGAACTATCATCTCCAGTTGAGATACGAGGCGGGAGCTGGAAATCCCGCAGACTATTTCTCGAGACACCCAGCACCACAGCCCACCACAGACGACATCCCTGCGACGATTCTGGCGGAGGAGCATGTCAACTTTGTCGTCGCCCATTCGGTACCGAAAGCTATGACCATACAGGAAATTAAGCAAGCGCTGGATGCCGATCACCAACTTCAATTTGTGATAGAGACGGTTCGGTCCAAGAACTGGAGCAGTTTTCTCGCTGAGGCCCGCCTTCACCCTCCTGATCAGGCTGGGTACCTGGAGGTTTTCTTTAACGCGAGACATTCACTATCAGTATCAGACTCAAATATGCTCTTAAGAGATAATCGCCTGGTGATACCTCAGAAACTTCAGAGCAGGGTACTGGATCTGGCGCATGAAGCTCATCAAGGGGTCGTGAAAACGAAGCAGCTACTTCGGGAGAAAGTGGTTTCCCGGACTTGACAAAAAGGTAGAGGCACTCGTTGAAACATGCATACCGTGCCAAGCCACTACAGTTGCCCATAGACATGCACCATTACAAATGACACCCCTGCCAGCCGGCCCATGGATAGCTGTTAGCATCGATTTCTGCAGTCTACCAGATAGCTCCTATCTGCTGGTGATCATGGATGACTTTTCGAGGTTTCCAGTCATCGAACATGTTTCTACAACCTCGGCCAAGGCTGTTTTACCAAAATTAGACAAGATCTTCTCGGCATATGGCATACCTGAGATCGTGAAATCTGACAATGGACCGCCTTTTAATAGCACAGACTTTCAGTCCTTCGCAACCTACCTGGGTTTCACACACCGGAAAATAACTCCTTGCTGGCCTCAGGCCAACGGTGAAGTCGAACGATTCATGCAATCGCTCAACAAGACCCTAAGGATTGCTACCATGGAGCACAAGGACTTACAGCAAGAGTTGAACGCATTCCTCAGACAGTACAGGGCTACACCCCACTCTACAACGGGAATACCACCTGCAACGGCACTGTTCAACAGGCCCTTACGGGTCAAACTTCCAAGCATTCCAGCAATCTCCGTCCAGACCCCGATTTCTATTAATGACTTCATATCAAAGGAAAAGATGAAACGGTATGCAGATAAGCGCAACCATCGAGGCAATCAGCCGGCAATACAGGTGGGCGATTGGGTCCTGGCACAAAGGTTAAAAGCGACTAGCAAGTTTGCGTCACCGTACTATCCGGAACCCTTTCAAGTTATAGACGTTAAGGGCACCATGGTTACTGCCCGGAATCAAAGTCGTCAGGTCACACGAAATGTGTCCCACTTTAAAAAACTCCGGGGCCACGTCCCAAAAACCACGCCTATTAAGGAAGCGGAGAGCGACGACTTCCTGCCAGAGACTGGAGATGCCGTAAGCCTAACAGGGGATGTCTCCGGGGATACTCAGGGCTCATCTGGTGATGGGCTGTCTCACCGCTATCCGACTAGGACCTATCGAAGACCACCTGCCCACCTTACAGACTATGTTCTGCAGTGAGACTTAATGTTTGAACGACAATATTCTTCAAATGTTTCAGTTTTTTTTTTTGTTGTGAGAAAAGAAGAGGTGTGATGTTGTCACATCTCCTGTTGTTTGTGGGCTGTTGCCCTTGATTGCATTCTTTGCCTAGTAACAGTGATGTAGGGGAGAGGAGGAGTCGGGGGAGGGACGTGGAGAGGAAGGAGGAAGTAAGGATTAAAGAAAAGCACGGCCTGGCAGCCAAGCACCAGCACATCAGTGTACGTCTCTGAATTCTTTATCGCCGACATCACGACACTACACCGCCCTTTCCTGTTATGCATGGTCCCCTCACCCCCGTTTCCTGGTATTCATGGTCCTGTCACCCCCCCCCCTTTCCTGGTTTGCATGGTCCCCCTCACCCCTAGGAAACTGCAAACATACAAAAAAAAATTTAAACTCACCAATCTTTCCTGTGGTCCAGCGCTGTCTCGATCTGCCAGAGGCTGGGGGAGCCAGGAGTAGTGTAACACTGGCGCCGGAGTACGCGCATGCCCATACTGCGCTGTCCGGCGCCATTTTCCTGAAGACACACTGCAAATGTATCTTCAGGAAAATGGCGCCGGATAGTGCTATGCGCATGCTTGATTCTCACGTGCGCTCCTGCCCCGGCATCTTCCGGTCCCAGTAAGGCTTAGCGCGAAGGACGGAAGATGGCGTCTCTCTCGCGAGAGAGCGACGTCATCAGCGGTCTTTGGCGCAAAGCATTACTGGGACCGCGATGCCGGGCGCGTGGTTAGAGAAGGGAAGTCCGGGGGCCATCCAAAGGTGAGTATCTCACTATTTTTTTTTTTATTTTAATTCTATTTTTTACAGATTAATGGTACCCAGGGTCCGGAGGAGTCTCCTCTCCTCTGGACCCTGGCATCCGCACATTAGGCCGCGATCAATCAGCGAGGCGGGATTTCCATTACAGACAGACAGACAGAATTAGACAATTATATAGTAGATGTGTGTTCAGTAGATATGCCTACTTATGCAGTATTCTATTACCTATATCAATATTGTCACATTTACCATTCATGAGTGAGGAAAAGCTGTGGGACAATGTTATTGGAAATTACAGCCATATTGATCATCCATCTTTCCCCCAAATTCAAATATAACCATATATACAGAGGGGAAAATATATATTTAGCACACTTCTGATTTAGTACGCTTTCTCACCTTCAAAGAATTGAGAGGTCTGTAATTTTTAACATAGGTACACTTCAGCTGTGAGAGACAGAAAATCTAAAAAGACCAGAAAATCACATTGTATGATTTTTAAACAATTAAGTTGCATTTTATTGCATGAAATAAAAATTTGATCATCTACCAACCAGCAAGTATTCTGGCTTTCACAGACCTGGTAGTTTTTCTTTAAGAAGCCCTCCCACTCTGCACTCATTTCCTGTATCATTTGCACCTGTTTAAACTCATTACCTGTATAAAAGACACCTGTCCACACACTAAATCACACTCCAACTTCTCCACTATGGCTAAGACCAAAGAACTGTAGAGACAAAATTGTAGACCTGAACAAGGCTGGGATGGGTTACAGGACAGTAGGCAAGAGCTTGGTGAGAAGGCAACTGTTGACACAATTATTAGAAAATGGAAGAAACAAGATGAATGTCAATCTTACTCAGTCTGGGGCTCAATGAAAGTTCTCGCCTCATGTGGTAAGAATGATTCTGAGAAAGGTCAGAAATCAGCCCAGAACTACACGGGAAGACCTGATCAATGACCTGAAGAGAACTGGGACCACAGTCTCAAACATTACCATTAGTAACACACTATACCTTCATGGATTAAAATTCTGCTTGTCACACAAGGTCCCCTTGCTCACGCAAGCACATATCCAGACCCATTTGAAGTTTGCCATGGGAGAAGATCATGTGGTCAGATAAGACCAAAATTGAAATTTTTGTTATCAACTCCACTCGCCATGTTTCGAGGAAGAAGAATGAGTACAACCCCAAGAACACTATCCCAACTGTGAAGCATGGTGGCGGAAACATCATTTGGGGGTTCTTTACTGCAAAGGGGACAGGATAACTGCATCGTATTGAAGCGGAAGCGAGTATTGATGATGTCATGTATAGCAAAATTTTGGCCAACAACCGCCTTCCCTCAGTAAGAGCATTGAACATGGGTCGTGAGCATTACAATGACCCAAAACACACAGCCAATGCAAATAAAAAGTGGCTCTGTAAGAAGCATTTCAAAGTCCTGGAGTGGCCTATTCAGTCTACAGATCTGAACCCAATAGAAAATATTTGGAGGAAGCTGAAACTCAATGTTGCCCAGAGACAGCCCCGAAACATGAAGGATCTGTACATCTCTATGGAGGAATGGGTCAATATCCCTGCTGCAGTGTGTGCAAACTTGATCAAGAACTACAGGAAACGTCTGACCTCTGTAATTGCAAACAAAGGTTTCTGTATCAAATATTATGTTTTGTTCTAAACGGAGCAGAGACTGGATGTATGGTCTGTATTTTGTAAACCTGGCAGAGGGTGGATGTGTGGTCTGAAGCCTATAAACGGGGCAGGAGTGGATGTGTGCTCTCGGGTCTGTAAATGGGGCAGGAGTTGATGTGTGGTCTGGGGCCCATAAAAGGGATAGAATTTGAATGTGTGGTCTGAGGTTTGTAAATGGGGCCTTAGTGGATGCATTACATGGAGTCTGTAAGCGGGACAGAGGGTGGATGTGTGGTCTGGGGTCTGTAAATGGGGTAGGAGTGAATGTGTGTTCTGGGGTCTGTAAATGGGGCAAGAGTGGATGTGTGGTCTGGGGTTTGTAAACTGGATAGAGGGTGGATGTGTGGTCTGAGGTCTGTAAACGGTTTAGGAGTAGATGTGTGGTCTGGGGTCTGTAAACGGGGCATGCATGAATGGATGTGTAGTCTGGGGTCTGTAACGGGGCAGGAGTGAATGTGTGGTCTGGGGTCTGTAAGTGAGGCAGAGAGTGGATGTGTGGTCTGGGGTCTCTAAACAGAGCAGAGGGTGGATGTGTGGTCTGAGGTCTATACACCAGGCAGAGGGTAGATGTGTGGTCTGGAGTCTATAAACACGGCAGGAGTGGATGTGTGCTCTGGGGTCTGTAAAAAGGGCAGGAGTGTATGTGTGATCTGGGGCCTGTAAATGCAAGTAGAGGTTGGATGTGTGGTCTGAGGTCTGTAAATGGGGCAGGAGTGAATGTGTGGTCCGGGGTCTGCAAGGGTCTATAAATGGGGCAGGAATGGATGTGTGGTCCAGGGTCTGTAAATGGGGCAGGTGTGAATGTGTGGTCTGGGGTCTGCAAGGGTCTATAAATGGGGCAGGAGTGGATGTGTGGTCCAGGGTCTGTAAATGGGGCAGGTGTGAATGTGTGGTCTGGGGTCTGTAAATGGGACAGGTGTGAATGTGTGGTCTGAGGTCTGTAAATGGGACAGAGAGTGAATGTGTGGTCTGTTGTTTATAAATGGTTCAGAGGATGTGTGGTCTGGGGTCTGAAAATGTGAAAATGGTTGTATGTCTTATCTGGGGTCTGTAAACAGGGAAGCGTGATCTGGGGTTGGTCAAGGGGGGCTGGGGGGCTGGCCTTTATTTTTACTGATGTGTTTTTGTTCTGGGATCTGGGGAATCTGTTATTTTTGGGGGAGGGGTGTGTGGGGGTTCTGTATATGTATTTATTTTGGGATTTTGCAGAATAGGTAATATGTTCTTTTTAACTGTACGTCTAGCTGCATATGTCCTAAGTTTCACCCACCAAGATACCTAATGACCACAATATTTTAATATTATTGGTCATAATAGAGGGCAGAGGATTGGGCACCAGCATGTGATTTTTAAGCTAAATACTCTAAATTGGGACACATGCTATATACATGGGTTGGGGAGTAATCGAGGGGCATAACGACCATGGTGGCAGCTGTAGCCACAGAAACCGGGGATGGCTGGTGATGAAACCGCCGACGCCAGCCTCTACTTCAGCTGAATGTGTGTCCTTGAACGCACAGTCAGCTGAAGTGTATTGCAGTGAACAAACCCATTGTGTCCGGGCGCTGCAATACAAGCTGCCAGCCAATCAGAGGCCAGCAGCTGACATGGGGTGCATAGAAGTAACGTCATGCGCTCCAGTCGCTTGCATGCTGAAGTTAGCTGCCGGCTTTAGAAGAAGATGCAGCGCGGTGGGGAAGCAGACGGAAGGTTAGTATAATGATTTCTTCTTTTTTTTTTTTTTAAATCAGTGAGTATACTGTGCCTGTGGCCATACTACTACATGTATTACTCTTGGCTGTACAATATATTACATATATGAGTAGGGGATGTACATTATACTACATATATGACTATGGGCTCTTTATTTTACTACATGTATGACTATGAGCTTTGCTGTGCGTTATACTACATGTATGACGATGGGTTCCGCTGTGCTTTATACATGTATGACTAGGGAATAAGCTGTACATTGTATTATATGTATGGACTGTGCATTATATTACATGTATGACTATGAGCTGTGAATTATACTACCTGGATGACTATAGGCTGTGCATTATACTACAAGGTTGACTATGAGGGCGTATTATACTGTATGAAGGACTATGAGTGGTGCATTACACCATATGGAGGACTAAGAGGGGTGCATTATACTATATGGAGGACTATAGGCTGTGCATTATACTACATGGATGACTATGGGCTGTGCATTATAATACATGGAGGACTTTGGGGGGCACATTATACTGTACGGAGGATTTTAATGGTTGCATTACACTATATGGAGGTCTATGAGGGGTGCATTATACTATATGGAGAACTATGGGCGGTGCCATATACTACATTGAGAACTATGGGGGGCGCATTATACTGTATGGAGGACTAAGAGGGCTTCGTTATACTATAGGGAGGACTATAGTCTGTGCATTATACTATATGGAGTATTGTGAGGAGTGCATTATACTTCTGCTATGGGGCCCCATTACTTCTATGTTTGCCCCTGGTGAGTATAATGTTTTGGTGTTTTTTTTTCTATACATTATAGATCAGTGGCAGAACAGGTCACCAATACCAGGATGGAGGATATATATACAAGAATGGTGCCTAGGATGAGGGACATATATATGACAGGATGGGTCCCAAGATAAGGGGCAAGGGGGCATATACTAGGATGAGGGACCTAAATACCAGGATGGAGGGCATATATAATCAGGATGGGGGGGGCCTTGATCCAAATCTTGCACTGGGGCCCATCAAACTCTAGGTACGCCACTGATCAGAGCTCCAAAGACTTCCTCAGAGAGCAGGCTTAAGGAATAGCACACCAGCGCCCCTTAAGAAAGTCATGCCAGAGCACATTGTCTCAGAGGGCGGTGTCTCTTTCCAGCACTATTGGATTGCTGGTTGTATGGAAATATGGAGACGATTTTTCTTTTAATCCCTTCCTGATACCTGGCATACGGCATAGCGGGAGGTGATTTCCCACAAACGACTGTACATGTATGGTGCAATGATGGCACCAGCTCACAAGCAAAGACAGCAGGTGTCAGGTGTATATCATCACCTATAGATTGCACAATTAACATGTAGCTACTAGTGATGAGTGAGTATACTCATTGCTTTGGTTTTCCCGAGCATGCTCAGGTGATCTCCGAGTATTCTGGCGTGCTCGGAGATTTAGTGTTTGTCGACGCAGCTGCATGATTTGTGGCTGCTGGGTAGCCTGAATACATGTGGGGATTGCCTGTTTGATAGGAATTCCACATATGTATTCAAAGGAGAAATACAGGGCGCATCCACTGTGTAAATCCGTATCAAAAAACACAATAACAGAGAAAAAAGGAAGGTGCTCACCTATTGGGGTTGTGAGGAAGTCACAACACCCATAAACGCATGAGAAGCAGCAGCAAATCTGCACAGGGTCCTAGGACAAATTTGCAAAAACGGCGTGAAAGTGCAATAAGGACTGCACTTGCTTCTGGTGGAGTACAAGGTTCTTTATTCAGCCAACGCGTTTCCTGAGCCTACTGGCTCACTTCATCAGGGATGAAGTGAGCCAGTAGGCTCAGGAAACGCGTTGGCTGAATAAAGAACCTTGTACTCCACCAGAAGCAAGCGCAGTCCTTATTGCACTTTCACGCCGTTTTTGCACACATGTATTCAGGCTGTCTAGCAGCCGCAAATCATGCAGCTGTGTCGACAAACACTAAATCTCTGAGCATGCCAAAATACTTGGAGATCACCAGAGCATGCTCGGAAAAACCGGAGTAACGAGTATACTTGCTCATCACTAGTAACTATATATCATAGCTGCAATGACCACAATCAGTATCAGCCCCGATCGCTGCTGTTTAACTCACATTGCTGTCAATAGTAACAGCGGTATCTAAATGGTTATTTGAGGGAGGGGCTGCCTCTTTTAGTCCTAGTAATGGCTCTCGGCTCAGCCAGCTACGGTAGCATGTAGGCTCCTGCAATAAGAGTGTTGGCCCATCAGTGTCTGACTGGTAGGGTTGTGACCCTCGGCAGCTTTGCTGGTCTGCTGTTACCAGCACCAGCAGTGGCTAGAAGTTCTCGGATGCTAGAGTAACACAGTGGCTTTGTCACAACTATAGTGGCCATATTCCACTGAATAGGCGGTGGATCCGCAGCCACTACAGAAGTGAAGGAACTGCTGTGTTCCCACAACATCCGAGAATTTACAGACAGCGCCGGTATCAGATGATTGGCAGGGTTGCCGAGTGTAGCACCCGACTGATCAGATATTGACGGCCTATCCTATGTAGTAGCCTAATACTTTTAAGTTTAGAAAAGACTTAGTTGAAGTTTTGCTGTAAAGTTTATTTTCCTATATTTGTGATATTTTAGTTTATCTATAATTATGTATTGATTTTATGTCGCTACAGGTTATCAGCCTGAATGAGCAAGATTATTTCTATGATGCACTAAGACAACTGAATGACTATATCCGAAAGAGCCGTCCTACTGCTGGTAAATTGTACATCTAATATGTGATCTGCAGATAGACATAATGTTTTTGAGTCTAGTAACACGATTTTGCTATGCAGGAGCACCTAATTTTTCCACTTTCCAGTTGTACTTTATGAGGAAGCTGTGGGTATCTGTTCAACCAGGGAAGGATATTAAGGCAGATACTATATTTCACTTTCATCAGGTGAGTGACATTTGCATTGGAAGGTATATTCAGTTTGTATATGGATAATGGAAAGGAGCAACATAAATGGACAGGACACCAGTAATATTAATGTAATTTTTAGGAGCTACCAAAATATATGCGTGGGTACCACAGATGTACCGTGGAAGATGCTGTGAACTTAGCTGGACTGATATACAAAATACAGTACAACAATGACCGCTCTCACCTTGTCAACATCCATAGAATCCTACGGGATTTTATTCCAGAGTATCTTCTGCGAATGAGTGCACAGGAAGAATGGAAGAAGGTGGGTGACAAATACAGTGTTTTCTTATAGATCAGTAGAGAGTGCACACAGCTAAATAATTAGACAAATTAATATCACTAAAAGGAATAATTCATTGGGCTCCACCCTCCTAAGCCGTTTATATATGAGCATGTAGGTCATAGATGGCTAAATAAAATTATATATTGATATCTGTAATTTGATGTCTTATTCTTGAAAAATCCATGTTTTTTTACTATGGAAATAAAAATGTTAAGAACTGCATTGTATTTTATATGGTATGCATTGCTGGATTTCCACCACTTTCTCATGCTCCTGAATGCCCTATGTGAACTGCATTGTATTTTATATGGTATGCATTGCTGAATTTCCACCACTTTCTCATGCTCCTGAATGCCCTATGTGAACTGCATTGTATTTTATATGGTATGCATTGCTGAATTTCCACCACTTTCTCATGCTCCTGAATGCCCTATGTGAACTGCATTGTATTTTGTATGGTATGCATTGCTTACCCATCTTCTTGTATCCATAATTGTACTCCATCTTGTTATCTTTGCCACACATGTAAGTGGTCTGTATAACCCCTTCCCCCTTTTATGACCTCTGCCTAACTCTGTGCATTTGGCCTGGGCAGTCACACCCCACTTTTACTCACACCTGATTGTCTTTAGCTGCACATATATTCACCACCATGGGTCTGCGCCAGACGTAGTCGGCTCCATCAATTTCAAAATACTAATTTCTAAGTACTTTGAATTAGACTTGAATTGGACTGGAATTGACTGTAAGGTAAAGGACTATAACACCACAACAATGTTTTGCCTTCTATTTACTATCACCCCCTTACTACTCTATTTCTCCCTAACTCCTGCAATCCCTCCACCCAGTAAGGAACTTGTCATTTCCCCGTCCATCCTTCCCAGCCATCTCACCTCTTTGTCACAACTGTTCCTCTGTTATGATTGAGTCACCATAGGAGGCAAAAACAGAAATACAAGCTAAGTCCAGAAAACCAGAGAAATTGGCAACTATCAGATTGCAGACCCCTGAACCTATCAACACAACTAGCAGTATCAGTGGGGGGTTCCTACGATGCCCTAGACCCCTCGAACACAGCCGGAGAATTAAATAGGCCTAAAGAAAGAAAGGGGAAATCTAAACTGCCCCAGAGCAGACCCCAAAGCAATAGGCAGCCCCCAACATATAATGACGGTGAAGCAAGATGAAAACACTAACACAGACAGAAAGATAGACTGAGCAAAGCCGGGGCCCAAAACTACCTAGATAGGAAAGGACAGGAAGGCTGCTGTCTGCAATCTGCCAAAACCCTATCAAAGACATAAGCCAACAAGCTGATATGAAAAAGACCCTGAAGCAGCTAGGCTTCAAAAACTAAATCAGCACTCAGGTATTTTCAGAAGACAGAGTTAAAGGAATTCAGCATACCCCAGCAGGGAATGGCAGAAATCCAGAAAAACAAAGCAAACAAAGTCAAAGCGCAAATGCAAAAAGCCGAGCAGCAAACTTAGCTTAGAGGAGCAGGAATTCAGACTGGTCTCCAAGGATCCCACAGAGAAATCACCCGCAGGGCAGAAGGGCGTCGGCAGCCTTATATCCAGTCAGTAACTCCACTCAGCCAGTCATCATCATCAGCCTCAGGTGTTTGATAATCAGGCTCACTACCTTTCTTTACCAGAAGAGGGAGTTCCTCAGGCCTCAGTATTGAAGGGGAAAATGAACTCACAACAGTACCTCCCCCTTGAGGAGGGGTCACCGAACCCTCAACCACGCCACCAGGCAATCAGGGTGAGCCCGATGAAAGGCACGCACCAATCTTTTGGCATGAATATCAGAGGCAGAGACCCAGGAATTATCCTCCTGACCATAACCCTTCCACTTAACCAAATACTGGAGTCTCCGTCTAGCCAGACGGGAATCCAGTACTTTCTCTACCTCATATTTCATGTTACCTTCAACCAATACAGGGTCTGGAGGTGCCACCCCCGGAACAACAGGTTCAACAAACCTCTTAAACAAGGACTTATGGAACACATTATGGATTTTAAATGTGACAGGAAGAGCCAAACGAAAAGAGACCGGATTAATAATCTCCACAATCTTGTAAGGTCCAATAAATCTAGGCTTAAACTTAGGAGAAGCCACCTTCATAGCAATATTTTTTGATGATAACCACACCATATCACCAACCTTAAACTGGGGACCAATGGTCCTATGTCGGTTGGAAAACCGCTGGGCCTTTTCCTGGGAGAGAGATAACTTATCCACCACTTGGTCCCAGATCTGGTGCATTCTCTCCACCACAGTGTCAACACCTGGGCAGGCAGAGGGCTCCACCTGCCCTGAAGAAAATCGAGGATGAAACCCAAAGTTACAAAAAAAAGGTGACATCAAAGTGGCAGAACTAGCTCTATTATTTAAAGCAAATTCGGCCAAGGGCAAAAATGAAACCCAATCATCCTGATCAGCAGAAATAAAACATCTCAAATATGACTCCAAGGTCTGGTTTGTTCTCTCTGTCTGCCCATTGGTCTGAGGGTGAAAAGCAGAGGAGAAGGACAACTGAATTCCCAGCCTGGAACAGAAAGTTCTCCAAAATCTAGACACAAACTGGACTCCTCTGTCAGATACAATGTTCTCAGGAATCCCGTGCAAACGAACCACCTGTTGTAAAAACAGGGGCACCAACTCAGAGGAAGACGGCAACTTAGGGAGTGGTACAAGATGAACCATCTTAGAGAACCTATCACAAATCACCCAAATAACAGTCATCCTTTGAGAGACAGGCATATCAGAGATGAAATCCATTGAAATATGGGTCCATGGCCTCTTGGGGACAGGCAAAGGCATCAACAACCCACTAGAGCGAGAACACGATTTAGACCGGGAGCACGTCCCACAGGACTGCACAAAATTCCTGACATCACGAGACAAGGAGGGCCACCAAAAAAACCGACTCACCAGATCTCTAGTACCAAAAATACCTGGATGACCAGCCAAAGCAGAGCAATGAACTTCAGACATCACTCTCTTCTTCCACTGGTCAGGAACATACAACTTTCCACTGGGACAACGCTCAGGTTTGTCCTCCTGGAACTCTTCCAGAGCACGTCTCAAATCGGGTGAGATGGCAGAAAGAACTACCCCTTCGCCTAAGATGGTAGCAGGCTTGGTCACCACAGCAGAATCAGCAAAGAAGCTCCTAGAGAGGGCGTCTGCCTTGACATTCTTCGTTCCAGGAAGAAAAGAAACCACAAAATCAAAACGTGTAAAAAACAAGGCCCACCTAGCCTGTCTAGGGTTCAAGCGCTTAGCCGACTCTAGGTAAATCAAATTCTTGTGGTCAGTGAGGACCACGACTTGATGCTTAGCTCCCTCCAACCAATGTCTCCACTCCTCAAATGCCCATTTCATGGCCAACAGTTCCCTATTCCCCACATCATAGTTACGTTCAGATGGAGAGAACTTTCGGGAAAAGAAAGCACAGGGATTCATTTTAGATGTTACAGGATCCTTTTGGGACAAAACAGCTCCTGCACCAATCTCAGAAGCATCCACCTCTACCTGGAATGGAAGTGAGACATCAGGTTGCCGCAAAACCGGGGCGGAGGTGAATCTTCGCTTCAGCTCCTGAAAGGAAGAAACAGCCTCCGGAGACCAATTTAACACATCAGCACCCTTCTTAGTCAAATCAGTCAATGGCTTGGCAATACTAGAAAATTTTGCTATAAATTTCCGATAAAAATTGGCCGGGTCCATTTCAATAGTTGACGGGGATAAAATAAATCCCAAAAAAGAAATCCTCTGTACTCCAAAAAGGCATTTAGATCCTTTGACATACAGGGAATTCTCCCTCAAGATCCAGAACACAGTCCGAATATGTTCCACATGAGAATCCCAATCCTTGGAGAAGATCAAAATATCATCCAGATAGATAATCAAAAATTTATCGACAAACTCTCAGAAAATATCGTTCATGAAGCACTGGAAGACAGAAGGGGCATTAGTGAACCCAAAAGGCATCACCAGGTACTCAAAATGTCCCTCCGGAGTATTAAACGCCGTCTTCCATTCATCCCCATGCTTAATGCGAATAAGATTATATGCCCCCCTGAGGTCAAGCTTGGTAAACCAGCAAGCACCTTTAACTCTGGAGAATAGATCAGAAATCAGGGGTAACGGATACTGATATTTAACAGTAATTTTGTTGAGGGCACGATAATCAATACAAGGTCTTAATGATCCATCCTTTTTGGCTACAAAAAAAAAACTGGCACCTAAGGGTGACGAGGATGGTCTAATATGACCCTTCTCCAACGCCTCCTTAATATAGGATCGCATAGCCTCATGCTCGGGTACAGATAAATTGAAGAGCCGACCCTTGGGAAATTTACACCCCGGGCTCAGTTCAATTGCACAGTCATAACTCCTATGAGGAGGCAGAGACGCAGACTCATTCTCACTAAATACATCATAAAAGTCCGCCAAATAATCAGGAACATCATGCGACTGAGGAGAGGTGGAAAACACCGGAGCCTCACTATAAAGGCACACCGACAACCCCAACTCACCACAGACACAGATTTCCAATCCAAAACTGGATTATGAATTTGTAACCAGGGAAACCCCAGAACAATAGTATCATGCAGATTATGCAACACCAAAAATCTGCAATTTTCTTGATGGTCTGGGGCGACCCGCATTACCACCTGGGTCCAAAACTGAGGTTTATTTTTAGCCAAAGGAGTAGCATCAATCCCCCTCAAAGGGATAGGCGTCTGCAGAGGTGTCATCAGAAATCCACAACGTTTAGCAAAATCCAAGTCCATTAGGTTTAGGGCTGCTCCCGAATCCACAAAAGCCTTGGCGGAAAATGTGGACAGGGAGCAGATCAAAGTAATAGCCAGAAGAAACTTAGGTTGAACACCCCCAACAGAAAACGTGTGTGCAAAGCGTTTCTCTCGTTTAGGACAGACAGAAATAATATGCGAGGCATCTCCACAGAAAAAACACAACTTATTATGCCTTCTGAACTCCTGACGCTGCTCTCTGGAAAAAACTCTATCACATTGCATAGGTTCAGACATTTGTTCAACAGGTGGCAACACCTCTCGTGCAGCTTTGCGTTCGCGCAAACGCCGATCAACCTGAATGGCTAATGACATAGAATCGTCAAGACCAGAGGGAACAGGAAATCCCACCATAGTATCTTTTACGGCTTCAGACAACCCCTTCCGAAAGAGAGCAGCCAAGGCATTATCATTCCAGGTAGTAAGTACTGCCCACTTTCGGAATTTTTGACAGTACAATTCTGCAGAATCACGACCCTGGTTCAATGCCAGCAGGGTCTTTTCAGCCTGATCAATGGCATTAGGTTCGTCATACAACAACCCCAAGGCCTGAAAAAATGCGTTCACATTAGTCAGAATAGGATCATCTGGTTTCAAAGAAAACGCCCAATCCTGGGGATCGCCACGCAGCAAAGAGATGACAATTTTAACCTGCTGCGCGGAGCTCCCTGACGAGTTAGGCTTCAAGGCAAAAATAATTTACAATTATTTTTGAAATTCAAAAATTTAGACCGATCCCAAAAAAATACATCAGGTGTAGGAATCTTTGGTTCAGCAGCATGTGAATGAGCAAGGTAGGCGGAAATTCCCCACACTTCCGCAGCGAGCTGCTCCCCACGATCAGACAATTGCTTTATCTCCATTGAGAGAAAAAAAAATTCCCCCTACGGCCTCAGAGATATAGAGGAAAAAATATACACACTTTTTTTTTTTTTTTTTTTTTACAATTCTTTCCTGCTATTGAGTACCCTAGGATCTGCGGTATGGCGGGTGATTCTGTTATGATTGAGTCACCGTAGGAGGCAAAAACAGAAATACAAGCTAAGTCCAGAAAACCAGAGAAGTTGGCAACTATCAGATTGCAGACCCCTGAACCTATCAACACAACTAGCAGTAGCCGTGGGGGGTTCCTACGATGCCCTAGACCCCTCGAACACAGCCGGAGAATTAAATAGGCCTAAAGAAAGAAAGGGGAAATCTAAACTGCCCCAGAGCAGACCCCAAAGCAATAGGCAGCCCCCAACATATAATGACGGTGAAGCAAGATGAAAACACTAACACAGACAGAAAGATAGACTGAGCAAAGCCGGGGCCCAAAACTACCTAGATAGGAAAGGACAGGAAGGCTGCTGTCTGCAATCTGCCAAAACCCTATCAAAGACATAAGCCAACAAGCTGATATGAAAAAGACCCTGAAGCAGCTAGGCTTCAAAAACTAAATCAGCACTCAGGTATTTTCAGAAGACAGAGTTAAAGGAATTCAGCATACCCCAGCAGGGAATGGCAGAAATCCAGAAAAACAAAGCAAACAAAGTCAAAGCGCAAATGCAAAAAGCCGAGCAGCAAACTTAGCTTAGAGGAGCAGGAATTCAGACTGGTCTCCAAGGATCCCACAGAGAAATCACCCGCAGGGCAGAAGGGCGTCGGCAGCCTTATATCCAGTCAGTAACTCCACTCAGCCAGTCATCATCATCAGCCTCAGGTGTTTGATAATCAGGCTCACTACCTTTCTTTACCAGAAGAGGGAGTTCCTCGGGCCTCAGTATTGAAGGGGAAAATGAACTCACAACATTCCTCCACATACAAAATCCTTTTTCTCCAGACCCACACGGCCACATCATGTCCTATCCTGCTCCCACCTTCTAATGCTCTGTCTACTACTCCTTATTGCTGGTGACGTATCCCCTAATCCTGGCCCTCCTCAACACCTCCCTACACTCGCTTCTACCACCCTGCCACGATCCTATACACGTCTTCGCAACCATGATAACCTCATACCCATTCATCCAGCCCCCACTCCCTCAACCCCCTTACCTGGAGCCCTATGGAACGTACGCTCTGTCTGCAACAAGCTATAATTTATCCAAGACCTCTTTATCACCAACAAACTCTCCTTCCTCGCCATCACTGAAACCTGGCTCACTCCCTCTGACACAGCCTCTCCAGCTGCGCTTTCCTATGGCGGATTCCATCTCTCTCACACCCCTCGCCCCAGCAACAAACGTGGTGGAGGAGTTGGCTTGCTCCTGTCTGATACCTGCTCCTTTGCCCCAATTCCTTTGCCACCCTCCGCTACTCTTCCCTCATTCGAGGTGCTCTCCGTCTGCATCTATTCCCCCTCCAACCTCCAACTGGCTGTCATCTACCGCCCCCCAGAACTAGCCATCTCCACCTTTCTCGACCACTTCACCACCTGGCTACTCCATTTCCTTTCTGCTGACATCCCCACCATCATCATGGGCGACTTCAACATCCACATTGACACTTCCACCCCGGCTGCCTCTAAACTTCTATCACTCACGGCTTCCCTCGGCCTCACTCAATCGTCCTCTGCGGCCACTCACAAAGATGGTCACACGCTGGACCTTATCTTCACCCGACTCTGTTCCCTCACTAATCTCAATAACTCACCCCTCCCCATGTCTGACCACAACCTACTGACATTCTCCTCCCTCTCCTCTCCTACTGCGCAACCCTCGCTCCATAAACTTGCTCACCCTCGCAGGAATTTCAAACACCTCAATTTACAATCACTCTCTGAATCCCTTCTCCCTCTTACAGACATAGCTTCCCTTCATGACACAGATGCACACCACAATAACAGCAACACTTGATTCGGCTGCCCCTCTCACGCAGAGCAAAACTCGAACAATCAACAGGCAGCCCTGGCTCACTAGCCTGACCAAAGAACTGAGACGGGTTTCCAGGGCCGCTGAGCGGAGATGGAAGAGAACCCATTCTACTGAGCACTTCAACGCATACAAGCAGTCCCTTGCCAGCTTTAAGTCCACGCTCTCTGCCGAAAAACAAACTTACTTTGCATCTCTCATATCCTCCCTGTCTCACAACCCTAAACAGCTCTTCAACACTTTCAATTCTATACTCCGTCCCACAGCACCTCCTCCCCCTCCTCTCATTTCTGCCGAAGACTTTGCCTCCTTCTTTTAGCAGAAGATCAACACGATCAGACAAAACTTTGGCCCGCAGCCCTCAATGCCCCTCTTAGCCGCTCAGCCCTGTTCTGCAAAAGCCAGCTTCTCCACCATGACAGAAGATCAGCTCTCCACCCTTCTGTCAAGATCACACCTCACCACTTGTGCCCTCGACCCACTCCCGTCTCACCTCATCCCTAACTTGGCCACAGTCTTCACCCCATCTCTAACACACCTTTTCAACCTTTCACTTACAAATGGTGTCTTTCCCTCATCCTTCAAACATGCCTCAATCACACCCATCCTCAAAAAGCCCTCCCTTGACCAATCCTCTGTGTCCAACTATCGCCCAATATCTCTTCTCCCTTATGCCTCAAAACTACTGGAACAGCATGTATATCTTGAACTGTCCTCCTGCCTCTCCTCCTGTTCCCTCTTTGACCGGTTGCAATCTGGCTTCCGACCGCATCACTCAACTGAAACTGCCCTAACTAAAGTCACTAGCGACTTACTAACCGCCAAGAGCAAGCAACACTACTCTGTCCTCCTTCTCCTGGACCTGTCCTCTGCCTTCGACACCGTAGACCATTCCCTCCTGCTACAGACTCTCTCATCTCTTGGCATTACAGACCTGGCCCTATCCTGGATCTCATCATACCTAACAGACCGAACATTTAGTGTCTCCCTCTCACACACCACCTCCTCACCTCACCCCCTGTCTGTCGGTGTTCCCCAAGGCTCTGTCCTAGGACCCCTACTATTCTCCATCTATACCTTCAGCTTGGGACAGCTCATAGAATCCCATGGTTTGCAGTATCACCGCTATGCCGATGACACGCAGATCTGCCTATCTGGACCCAACCTCGCCTCCTTACTGACTGAAATCCCACAATGTCTGTCTGCTATCTCAGCCTTCTTCTCTGCTCGCTTTCTCAAACTGAACATGGACAAAACAGAATTCATCATCTTTCCCCCATCTCACTCTACCCCTCCACCAGACCTATCCATCAATGCCAATGGATGCTCTCTTTCCCCAGTCCCGTACGCTCGGTGCCTTGGAGTGATCCTTGACTCTGCGCTCTCTTTCAAACCACATATCCAAGCCCTCGCCTCCTCCTGCCGCCTCAAACTCAAAAATATTTCCCGGATCCGCTCATTCCTCAACCATGAAACCACAAAAACACTAGTGCATGCTCTTATCTCCCGCCTCGACTACTGCAACCTCCTACTCTCTGGCCTCCCTTCTAGCACTCTGGCTCTGCTCCAGTCCATCCTACACTCTGCTGCCCGACTAATCCACCTGTCTCCCCGCTATTCCCCAGCCTCCCCCCTATGCCAGGCCCTTCACTGGCTTCCTATCGCCCAGAGGCTCCAATTCAAAACCCTAAGCATGACATACAAAGCCATCCACAACCTGTCTCCTCCATACATCTGTGACATGGTCTCTAGATACCTACCCGCACGCAACCTTCGATCATCTCAAGATCTCCTTCTTTACTCCCCCCTTATCTCTTCTTCCCACAACCGCATACAAGACTTCTCCCGTGCTTCTCCCATACTCTGGAACTCCCTGCCGCAACACATCAGACTCTCACCATCAACGGAAACCTTCAAGAAGAACCTGAAGACCCACCTGTTCCGACAAGCCTACAGCCAGCAATGATCCTCGGTCTACTGAACCACAGCAAGACCTGCTCTACCCTCTCCTACTGTATCCTCACCCACCCCTGTAGACTGTGAACCCTCACGGGCAGGGTCCCCTCTCCTTATGTACTTGTGTGTCCCTTGTCTTACACATGTTTAATATACTTGTCTATATTTCCCCTTTTCACATGTAAAGCGCCATGGAATAAATGGCGCTATATAAATGCATAATAATAATAATAATAATAATAATAATAATAATAATCTATGGACCAGTCACTGATTTCCCTGAGAGTCTGCCTCTAGAGCTTATTTTACTGCCTCAAGCATTGTTAGTGTGAGACATGTAATGACTAACAGTCTGCTCTCATAATTACACATCACTCTGTAGTAAAGTCAGAGCTAACACAGTACAGCAGAAGTGAACTTTGCCTCATTATAGACACATTTTTAGTTGTAGCTGTCCTCTCACAGTACTGCAAGGGAACCTGTCACGTGAAAGAATGCTATTAACCTTCAGATATGGGGTTAATATGCAGATTAATAGCATTCTGAACCTGCCTGGTCCCCGCACTTAGAGCTCCGCTGCTGGAAGGAAATTAAGTTTATTTCCTGCAGTCCTCAGGTTTCAGTTACAGGAGTGGCGCTCGCTCAGCAGTAGAACCAGCTGTTAGTCAGTGACAGGGGCGTGATTACAGCCACCACTCTCTATACACAGAGCAGTGACTGAAGCAGTGCTGATTCCACCCCATGACTGAAACCCCAACGCTGCCGGGAAAATAACGTTAATTTACCCCCGGCAACAAGGCTCTAAGTGCGGGCAGAAGGCAGGTTGACAAGGCTATTAACCTGCAGATTAACGCCATATCTGCAGGTTAATGACGTTATTTTACATGACAGGTTCCCTTACAGCTTCCATCTCCCAGGCCGCCAGTGTGGAGAGGAGGGGCAGCAAAGCTGACAGCACTGTGAGAAGATATCTGCAAATGTGTTTGTAGTGAGACAAGGTTTAACTCTGCTATACTGTGTTCTAATTTCACTGCAGAGCTTCTGTGATTATGCGCAAACTGTCAGTCATTACATGTCTCACACTGGTACCCCCTTTCATTTAATATAAGTCCTGGAGGCAGATTCTGAAAGAGATCTATGTTCGGCAAAGAGATCTTAATAGCTCATTTACACATAAGAAAAACATGGATTTCTCTGGAATGAGACATAAGTTCGCAAATATCAAAGTATCATTTTATCAACCTTTCTATGACCTACATGCTCTTACAGACTGCTTATGAAGGCTGATGCTACTGAAGATTCCCTTTAAGGACCTATTAATCAAACTACTTATTTGTCGAGAATCTAATCTTTTATACAGGGAGAAATTATTGTTGGTTGACAGCACATCAGCACAATGAAAAAGGAACGATAATGAAAGTGAACAAGCGCCAACCAACTTATGCAGATATGATTGCCTATATTGGTCATTGATCGTTGTGGGCAGTTTGTTGACCAGTGTAATTGGACCTATATTCACATGGTTTCTAAGAAAGAGGCTATTCCAAGTCCCCATCACCTTTGTCTTATTTCGATGCATTTGTAATAGCGTGCATTCACAAACCGAAAATTTGTTGCAGAAACTTTTGCAACTGAAAATCATTTCAATCTATTTTAATGAGATTGTTTCTTCACCATGTACATGGTCTTCTTCAAACTGTATTCAGTTAAATGTGACAGTCACAGAAATTTCTACAACAAATCTGACACATTTTAATTCACCCACACTGGTAGCAGTAACTTTGGCACTCGGAGAGTTCAGTGGCCAAGAGCATAATGCTAGACACCATTGGTTGAATTTGTCAAGGATTTTGCACTTTTTTTTGTCTTGAAAATGTTACTAATATTGTTGCATACTATTTTTGTACAAAACAATTTATATTTTTTTATATTTCATGTTGCTCTCACTACTTTTAAAAATTGTTATGCTGTAATCTGAAAATGGTTAGCAATGCAAATAAGGTCTAAATCAGATTTATGAATTGTGACTTTTTTTCTTTTAGCATTATTTTCCTGTATATTGGGGATGTGATACACTGATAATATATTATTTTGTTTGTAGAACATAATAGCTTCTTACAATAAACATGAGAAGAAAACTGTGGAAGAAGCTAAGATTGCATTTCTGAAGCATATTAGCAGGTGGCCAACATTTGGTTCTGCATTCTTCGAGGTCAAGGTGAGGTATAAACACATGAGAGATAGTGGAAACTGGTCTATTACCAGCAGAATGACCATTTCCAGTGGAAAAATATTTGGAATTGAGTCCTCAGTGGTTGATGCCTTTTAATGGCTAACTGAAAAGATGGTAACAAATTGCAAGCTTTCGAGACTACTCAGGTCTCTTCATCAGGCATAGACTAATACAAAATCTGAAGAATCACATATTTATACACAACACAGCATAGAACCTGTCATTATGGGAGAGTGATAAACAGTTGTGTCCATAAATATTGGAACACTTCATAGATTAGAAGTGAAAGTTTTATTGCCCTCTGATTGGGGTCTGGTTCTGTGTTGTGTGATGCCCCCACAAAGTCTGAAGAGCAAATTCCTTATTTGATATAAAAAGACATAAATCCATGCAACACATTCATTCCTGCACTAAGTGTGTCAAAGGTTGTCATAAGTTTATACTCCCATACCCTCCTGTCTCTCTGAGACTTGAAATTACCTTTCAATACAAGTAATTTCAGGTCCATGGTGCTGTGATCAGGCATACAAAAATGTTGGACCTGAAATTACTTGAATTGAAAGGTAACTTCAAATCTCAGAGAGACGGCAGAGTCTGGGAGTATAAACTTATGACAACCTTTGACACACCAAAGACCTGCAAAGTAAAATGTATTTAAAAAAAAAAACATAAATACAATTTAATAGCATAGGTCAAAACAACATGTAAAAAATATTTTTTTAGATAATAACCTTTACATTAAGAGGTGCACACCTTTGGCTTGTTTAAAAAGTGGCATTTGCCTCATCACTAATCTTACTCAAGTTAGGAGCTGGAGTAAGATTTCTGGTGTAAGTTACACTAAACTGAAATAGACAAGCCGTGGTGTCACGCCACTGTAACGCTCCCGCTCCGCACCTTTAGGCAGAACTGAGCGAAATTGGAGTAAAAATGCCAAAAGTTTTAATATTTTTGCGCAGTCTCGAGTTGCACAAAATTTTGCAATTTATCAAAGTGTTTTACTGCAATATTATTCCATAATTCTGATGAAAATACTTTGATGAATCAGGACCTATGAGACTATGAGTTCTTCATTTTTTTTCTTTAAATAAAGCTGGATTGCTTTAAACACAGTAAAATGAATGTAGTTTGGTTTGCCTGTATCTAATAGTGTTGCATAGTTTAGTGTATATTATTTTATACATTTCTATGAACTATAATGTATATACTTATATACTTACCATATACTTTCTATATTATTATGACTATATCTGTTGTAAGAACAGCAACATTTTTTGGTTCCATTTGGTAATCTAGCTTTACCTTCCAGCAATCATCTGATCCTTCATTGCCTGATATTGTACTCATTGCAATAAACAAGCATGGGGTATCTTTATTTCATCCCAAGACGAAGGTAAGAAATGTAGGCTTCCAGGAAACTAATGATCCTCTAATCATTCCTAGATCTAGAAACCAATTCAGGTACACTGGAGTGTGGAGTTAAAAAAGTAACCTGCGCATCGTCCTATTACTGTCCACATCCACCCTGCACCTATCCAGCAAGATAATAATACATCCTAAGTCCAAAAACTTTCTTCATACCTATAGAGGACCTGAAACACGCTAGGAGCGCTATGTTGCAGTGTCGGTGGTTGCCATGCCAGGCTGCACCTGATTGAGTAGGGATCACCTATAGAAGGTGTCATGACACGGCAATAGGCTTATTAATTTTGATCAAAATGTTAGTTATTCCCAAAAAAGCTAGCTATCCCCTATCCTCAGAATAGGTATTAGCGTGCTGTTTGCTGTGCATCCTAGTAGTCTGACTTCCAGGCAAACAATAAGTTATCTGTGATAGCTTGTCGATTGCTGGGGTCCAACCGGCTGGGCACCAGTAATACTGAGATCAGGGCTATGGATCTGCAAGTATGTGGTTCTGCAGCACTATCTTGAATGGAACGACAGTACTCATCCTTGGCCTTCCTTCATTGTCTATAATACTGACAGAAATAGCACGCTCAACTTTTTTCGGGAGTCATCTTGAGACAAAATTGAGCAGAGGTCGAGTATATGTGTCCTTCTGCTCTATACAAGATGGGGCTGCAGAGCACATTGTCAGGGTGCTAGAGCACTGACCTCGGGACCCCTGCAGCAGTTTGACCCCCAGTGATCAGTGAGCTGTCCCCTATCCTATGGATAAGAGAGAACTTTTTTTTATTTTGCTTCTTTTTTTTTTTAAAGGGGTGGGAATCTTTTAATTAAAAACACCATGTTTGATTTAATAAATTTGTTTAGCAGCTGTTGATTAAAGGGTTTGTCCACTACCCTTCCCCCTTGTAAAACAATAAGACCTATACTCGCCTCCAGCGGTGTCTGTACTGGCTCTCCCAGGGATCGCGTGACATAGCAATGTCATGCGATCCCAGCAACCAATCAGCACTGACTTCACTCTCCTCACCTTTGGTGGTGATTGGCCTTGGCTGTAGGAATCACGACTCATAATCTCACGTGATTCCCAGGAAAACCAGTGCTGACACCACTGGAATGGATCAGGCACTGGAGAAGAGTATAGCTGGGATTGAGAAAGGGTTGTCCAAGTAGTGGACAAGCCCTTGAATGTATAACATATATACATATACATATAGAAGTAAAACATTTGAAAAAGGAAATATATTTGTGCAGTTTTTATGGAGCACTGATAAGGCTTGTAGGTAACTATTTTTTCTGTCCACATAGGAGTTGCTTGTTAACCATCCACTAAATAAAATCTCTCGCTGGAACAGCGGAAATACATATTTTCAGATGACAACTGGGAACCTGGTGCGAGATAACAAGATCCTATGTGAGACTTCATTGGTAAGTGCCACGTCTGTGTGAGTTGCATATAATAATAACCTTCAGGTTGACAAAGATTTACCCAAAAGGTCAAAACAATTGCAGGAAGGGTTCTAAGAGGCATGCAGCCATAATAAAGAGGAGGACTTTAAATTGGTGGCAAACAAGCCACTGGACAATGAAAAGTGCAATCCATGCTGAGAAGTGAGGGAAAGCAAGTTCCTGCACCTATAGTGCTGACAAAATGCTAATTTTTCCTACCTTTCATCTAAGAGTCATAACTTTTTATTTTTCCATTAACATAGCTGTATGTAGGCATGTGTTTTGCAGAACAAGTTGTAGTTTTGAATGACTCTATTGATGTCACTAACTGTACAATGTACTGGATAGTGCAAAACAATTGCAAAGAAAAGTTCAGTGAAATTGCAAAAAAAAAAAAACACAATTCTGTTCATGATTTTAGGGTTTGTTTCTACGAAATTCATTCATTGTGCATTAATATGGCTATTTAATTCTCCATTAGTCTATTTGTTATTTTAGATTTTAGTGATAAAGATAAATACAGAAAGTGGCAGAACAAAAATTACAATAAATTGGTTTGTGTTGCCATTTTTGAAACCCATAACTTTTTTTTTTATTTGTGGGCTGAATTTTTGCATGATGAGCTGATGTTTTTATCAATAACATTTTGATTTATATAAAATGTTTTGATTGGTTTTTATTGTATTTTTGGGAGGAAGTGCAGCAGCCAAAAAACAACAATTATGGCAATTTGATATTTTATTTTGCTCTACTGTATGGGTTAAGGCAATACTCAATATGTTTGCACTTAATTTTTTAATGCCTTTATTTTTCAAAGGTGAGTGAATTGCAATTTTATAGCTTTTTAGCATTCTTTTTTTAGTCCTCCTGGGGGGACTTGAACCTGCAATTGTCTAAACATTGTTTTACAATGGCATGAAAAGTTTGGGCACTTTCGGCGCCCCCCCCACCACCACCACCAAGCACACATGTGATTTCCATACTTAGTCATGTACCGACTAGCTGCTCTCCTTAATGCTCTCAATGTTCAGTGAAAAACTGAGTGAAGCAGGAAGAGAAGCTCATTGTCACAGGACCATAAGTATGAAAATCACATATGTGTGAAGTGTCCATGTGATGACTGCTGGAACCTGCAGAGCTGAATCCTGACATTGCAGCTTCTGAATTCTAAACACGAATGCACTGCACACTTTTAGCATTCTCCCATACCGGTGGCAAAAGTACACGGTTATGTCAGCACAAGCATGTGATTTATAAACTTCTGGCCACATTCCGACTAGACGTGCCCGGCCTCGCTCCGTTCATTTTCATTGAGTGAGGCCACACATGTCTAGTCAGCATGTGACCGTAGGTATGTATATTACCGGCATGAGAGAATCCTGACAGCGTTCAGTGAGCACTGTGAGAATTCAGAAATCTGCAGTCACATAGAATGACTGCAGACTCAGCCTAAACCTGGACAACCCCTCTAATACTCCTAACAAATAAAAACAAGAGAAATAGTCAGTATCACAAATAATATTTACATCCAGGTACCTTATAGATGACATCGTCTCTGGAGTTGTTCTCCTTCTTCTTTTCTTCTTGTCCAGACCCCATGATGAGTTTTCTCATCACATCTCGTCTCTGCAGGCTTCCATCTTCTCCGGTCTTCTGCAGCAAATCTCCACACGATGCCCTTAAAAATAGAAGTGTCATTATAATGCTCCTATATAAAAATATCTGCAATATACTGTCGCCTCACACTATTCCCCTCCCTCCTCATACTGTCTCCTCTAACATCCCACCTGTTCACCATACTGTCTCCTCATATATTTACCCCCTCACTCTCTATACTGTCTGCTCACACATACCCCTGACTCCCCATGCTGTGTCTGCACACATCCCATCACCCTCACTCCACATACTGTGTCCACATAAATTTTTCCCATCAGTACTCATACTGTGTCCACATAATTTACCTGTTTGCTCCCCATACTGTCTGCACCTATCCCCCCACTCACTATACTGTGTCTGCACCCATCCCCCATACTGTTTCCTCATATATGTCCTCATACATACTCTTCATTTTGTGTCCTGAAGTTTCCCCACACACATTAAATCCCCCATCACCATGCCAAATCTCCCCACACACATTAAATAACACCCATCTCCACTCCAAATCCACACACACACATTAAATAATCCCCCTATCCCCAGTCCAAATCCCCACACACACTTTAAATAACCCCCCATCCCCACTCCAAATCCCCCCACACATAAAGTAATCCCCCCAACCCCATAAAAAGCCAGGGGGTGAATACTTTCGCAAGCCACTGTAAATGAGATAACTATTTAACCACAATAGTAGGACCTGAACCCTCCTATCTGCAGCATCCATGATGCCTCTTCTGATTAGTACTCCCCCATGTCATCATTCCTGCATTTTGCATCAACTTAATGATGATGGGGTAGCAGAGGCTCTGGGGACGCTGTAGGTAATAGGAGGTTTGCCGTGATCTGGTCTAGAAGTCACAGACTACAAATGTGGCCTCTAAACCAGGGTCATGGAAATCATATTTGCTCAACTATAATTCTATACTATTTTTTTCATTACTATTATTCTTCTACAGGGCTATAAGATGGACGACCTTCTGACATCATACATCAGTTATTTTCTGTCAATACAGCAAAAAACAACCAATCCATAGTGTATCTGATAAAGGACATTGGTACACGCCATCTTTACTTCCAGCCGATCTGTGCCTGATGTAGTCATAAGAATAAATTACATTTAATGGATTCCGAATGTACAATCCAGCAAAGGCTCAAGTCACTGCCTAGCATCGTCATCTGCTTCACTTTTGCTGAACATGCAGATTTTTGTGCCTTGTGCATTGTGTTCATAAGTATAAAATGTCAATATCTTACATCATGGACCTTGGACTTACACATGGAATTCTTAATACACCTGACAATTGCCTGGAAAATGTGCTTCTGTCACCCCCAAGGTGATCTGGGAAAGTGATTAATGACATAATGCGAAATGGGTTAACACAACGTAAGTAACTGCAGTGCTCGCAGCTTGTAATACTTCATCTCCGCTGCACCCATAGCATCAGGGACACATGGAAGCCAGTGCAGCAATGTACATCTCTAATATCAAGGTCTTGCTTTTCTTTTAATTACTCCCTACACTGCAAATAACTTCTCTGTAACTTTCTTTTGAGTAAGATCTATCAAGCAGCTTCACTTCTTATAAATGGCATTTCAGACTTCAACTTTAATTCAAAAAAAATTTTGTGACACTGTGTAAAAGGCAAATATCTCTTGTAGCCATATTTTATTCATCACATAGACATTTTACCGTAACATTTGAAAAAAAAAAAAAACGAATTTAGAAAATATTTATGAAACTAAAAGTCCAGCAGAGAAGCTCCAGAACCGTTGAGCGGCCATTATCCTCGCTTCCCAGACGTTTAAAGCCTTTTGTAAAAAGAAGAGGTGATGCTACACAATGACAGGCAGGCTGTAGCTCTGACCCAACTTTTTTGAGATGTGTCACTACCATCAATTTCTAAATGAGTTAATATTTTCAAATGAAATGAAAAACGGTCTAATCTTCATTTTCTGATCTGTGATCTTTGTTCTGTCGTGAATAAAATATGGCTACAAAAGATTTTCCAATCATTGTATTCTTGTTTTCATTACATTTTCCTCAAATTTTTTTGAATAGAAGAAGACATGAAAAACACCTGTTATATGTGAACTTCATCTGCTAGCCACGCACCCCGAGATGTGCATTAGATACAGTCATTGCTTCGTGGCATTAGATGTTACATTAGGTGTAAATGACTCCTTACTTATCCGGGAATTCCGCACTCCTGTGTTGTCATGAATCTACATAGAGCAGAGCATCCATCATTTTATGTATACCGTCTGTGACTTGTACACACCTCTGTGCTATCACATGTCAAGTTCGTGTTTACCATACTGGTGCCTTTATCACTTATGTGAGATACAGATACAGACTTGGGAAAATGCCAGGTACATGGGATAAGATGGCAGTGAAATGGATGAATTTGTTTAAATGTATTTTATATGACATAAAATGACTACCCTTGACTTAAACCTGGATTCTCATTGTGTTTTGTGTCCTAATGTAACCCTAATAAAGAATTTAAAGGATTGATCCTGTGTTATTTTCTGAATATATGCATGTGTGTATGTAAATATATATATATATATAGTTCTATAGATCTCCCCGACCTGACCACCTCCTGAGAAGTTCTTGCCTTGGGCCGGGTCTATTTAATTAGTATGAGATCTGGACAGGATACTAGTTGTACATTAAATGAAAAATAAAAGTTGGGCATAAACTGTATTACAACAGACCGGGCTTAAGCTGGTGACTAGTGATGAGCGAACGTGCTCGGATAAGGTGTTATTTAACCGAGTGACTTTGGCGTGCTCGAAAAATATGTTTGAGTCTCGGCGGCTGCATGTCTCACGGCTGTTCTACAGCCATAACACATGCAGTGATTGGCTAACAAACAGCTGCGGGGACATGAGCATGTTATTCAAGCACACTGAAGAAACTCGGTTAGCACCCGAGCATGCTCAGAGAACACCTTATCCGAGCACGTTCGCTCATCACTAGTGATGAGCGAGTATGCTTGTTACTCGAGTTTTCCGAACATGTTCTGGTGTTCTCCGAGTATTTGGGCGTTCTCGGAGATTTAATTTGTGTCGCCACAGCTGCATGATTTGCAGCTGCTAGATCTCGGGGGAGATCTCAAGCACACAGTTCATGCTAGACAGCTGAGAAATTTACAGAAACTGGAGGCTTTTTGAGAAGAAGGGTGGGCAGCTTTACCATCTGACAAAATAAAGAACCTCATCCGCAACTACCACAAAAGACTTCAAGCCGTCATTGATGTTAGAGGAGGCAATACACGATATTAATAAATGGGGTATGGAACTTTTGATCAGGGTCATTTGGATGTTTTGGGTTGTCATTTTTATTTAAAAAGAGAAAAGGTTTCTCCTTGTGTAGAGTGACATACCAGCTCTGGCTTGTCAAGATAAGGAGGCTTATTCGCCATGCAATGCTCCTCTGGGAAATTTAATATGCAAATTGCCTCTTCAGAGAGAAAGAGGACTTGAAATCTATAGCGCCACCTGCTGGTAGTAGCGATCCTACAAGTCACAATTAACCCTTTAACGAGTCTTGTAATATGACTTAGGATAAAAGCCAAATCAGCATCTCAATTTGCAGACAGTGTTTTGGGCTATTGGCCCTCGTCATACTTTGCACTGACGAGGGTTGATTGTGACTTGTAGGATCGCTACTACCAACAGGTGACGCTATAGAGTTCAAGTCCTCTTTCTCTTTAAAAAGAGAAAACACAGTAGTATGATAATAAATGGCTTCACCCAACCACTAACCATGAGTGGAGAAAAAGTTTTGGTGTTATCAGTCATATTCTCTGAAAAAAGGCCAAGAAAGCAAAAATTCTGCAAGGGTATGTAAACTTTTGAGCACAACTGTACGTACAAGGTATTATTCCAAAGGCATACTGATAGGGATTCTAGATTGTGATCCCCAATGGGGACAGTGTCAATAATGTTTGTAAAGGTACTGTCACACTTAGCGATGTACCAGCGATTCCGACCAGCAATATGACGCAGTCAGGATCGCTGGTACATCGCTAAGTGGTCGCTAGTGAGCTGCCACACAGGCAGATCTCACCAGCGACATCGCTGGGGACGGGGATCGCTACTTACCTGTCACACCAGGCGATCCTGACGTCCTCCAGCCCGGCTCCACGCTCGTCGCTCGTCTCTCCACAGGAAGCGCCGCAGGAAGCTGATGACGAGTAACAGTCCTGGATGTTCTCGCGCGATCAGCGATAACCAGCGGGGGAGCGGGTCGTAGGTAAGTATCAGACACAGCGATATCGCTAGCAATATCGCTGTAACGTCACAAGTTACAGCGATATTGCTAGCGATATCGCTTAGTGTGACAGTACCTTAAAGCACTGTGGAATTAATGGCGCTATATAAGTGTGTAAAATAAATAAAATAAATAGTAGTAATATTCTTGTAGATAGAAGGGAGTATGATAGTCATATTTATGCTCATAGGTGGGCAGTATTATAGTGTTTATATTCTTATACATAGAAAGGACTATGAGGCTATGTGCACACGTGCGGAATTGCCGCGGAAATTTCCACGGCAATTCCGCAACTTAATTAACTTCCGCAGCGTAATTAGCTTGCAGAATGCTAGCGTTTTCCAAGTGATCTGTAGCATCACTTGGAAAACTGATTTGACAGGTTGGTCACACTCGTCAAACATAGTGTTTGACAAGTGTGACCAACTTTTTACTATTGAGGCTGCCTATGCGGCATCAGTAGTAATAAGATATAATGTTAAAAATGATTAAAATAAAAAATCGTGTTATTCTCACCTTCTGGCGTCCCCCGCAGCGTTCTCAGGCCTCAGCGATAATCCCTGCAAGTCCCGTTCCCAGTAATGCCTTGCGACAATGACCTAGCAAGACCGCTATGTCATCACAGGTCATTGTCGCAAGGCATTATTGGGAACGGGATTTGCCGGGAGCATCGCTGAGGCCTGGGGACGCCGGAAGGTGAGAATTTCACGATTTTTTATTTTAATTCTTTTTTTAACAGGGATATGGTCTCCTCTCCTCCAGACCCGTGGGTACCATACGCACATTTTCCGCTTTTGGCATTTGGCATGGTGGGCATAGCCACATGCGGAAAATAGGCAGAACAATGCATTCCTATGTGTGCGGAATTCCCGCAATTCCGCAAAAAGAATGAGCATGCTGCGTATTTTTCCGCGATGTGATTCCGCCGCGGAAAAATACGCAGCATTAGCACAGCATGTGCGGAATGCCATTGTATTCAATGGGTTGTGGATTTTTAGCGTTTATGCAGCGAAAAAAACGCGGCAAAAACGCTAAAAATCCACAACGTGTGCACATAGCCTAATAGTTATATTCATACTTACAGGAAGGCGGTGAATTGGGACTGCAGTATAACAAGCTATATTTTAATACATTGGGGGCTGTATCATCATCCTCTTCGGGCTACAACTCCACATTCATTGTTTGGATCCATTTCGCTTTAATCTGATGTGGTGTTCATACATTTGCTATGGGTAATTAAAATTTGCTCAGAACTGACTGCCAAATTTTATACAATTACATTCATTCTTAGTTCTGTACATCTGCAGATCTCATGTATCTCTTTGTATCCTCCTCCCTTATATTAACCCCTTGCTCAGTATGGTGCATATTTTTCAGTTTTTCCCTTCCATAAGCTATAGCTTTATTTTAATTTTTCCATCTCAAAAGCCTTATCAGGGCTTGCGTTTTGTGGCATGAGTTATATTTTTTAATTGCATAACTTTGAAGCACATATAATGTGTTAAATAAACTATCTATTTTTTGTGGACAGATGAAAAAAAAAAACTTAAAATCTTCATTTCTTTACCAAATAGTATAAATGACACAATATCTTTATTCTGTGGGTACAATTATTGAAATAACTGTTTCATTTCATTTTTTTTCTTTTACTACTTTTGCACAATTAAAACATTTTTTAAAAGGAACCTGTGATAAGAATTATGCTGCCCAGGCGACAAGAAGCATCTATCAGAATCTGGTTATGAGAACATACTTGGAAAAGTTAGCTGTATACTATGCCATGATTCATCAAAGTCTTTATGCCTGAAATCTGGAGTAAAACACTTTGAAAAGTCACAAAATTTGTGCAAAAATTTGACACCTTTTAGCATTTTCACATCAGTTATGGCCAGGTCTGCCAAAATGGGCTGAGCTGAGGCGTGATGACGACCTGTGGCATACCTTACGCGTGAATTCAGGTGTGCGCTTCTTAATGAATCAGGCGCCTCTGACTCCTTATCACCGGTTTGGATGAATCAGGGCCTATGTGTCGTGACTGACTAATTTTTACTAACCCTTAGACATTCATTGCCGATTTTGAGCTGACCCTTAGCTCAAAATCGGACATCTCCACAATCCTCTGCGGATCTGTCAGGTCATGAAAAACCAATGACATGTGAGTGGTCCCAAAGACTATCACAGGTATGAGTGCTGTCTGTGAAAACCAAGGATAGCACTCGTACGTTAAAATCAGACGTCTGAATGAGCACTAAGGCTATATGCACACGGTGCGTATTCGGTGCATGCATTTTCTGTGCAGAATTCACGAAATCCGCAGGTCAAATTACCTGCATTTTTCCTGCGGATTTCTTCCTGTTTTTTTGCGGTTTTTGCGCGGTTTTCCACTGCGGTTTTCCACCTGCAGATTCCTATAGTGGAGTAGGTGGAAAACTGCAGGAAAACCGCACAAAAGAAGTCACATGCTGCTTTTTTTCCGCACGAGAACCGCGCGGAAAAATCCGCAGCATGTGCACAGCATTTTTTTTTCATAGTGTTTATTGGTACTGTACATCACCTGCAGTTCTGCTGCAGATCCGCAGCGGCAAAACCGCTGCGGATCCGCGGCAGAATCCGCACCGTGTGCACAGGGCCTTAATCTGTTTTTCCGTCAGCTATAATCACAATACTTCCTGTTACGTATGGTACGTCAACTATTGTGTCAAACCACCAGGTCAGAGAAGGCAGTTCACGGTCTACTGTCTATCAGACGGTGTATAAGGAACAGACCACTGGATTTAACCATGAGTGCCGTGTCACTAAATGACAAACAAACAAGGGAACACCAGGCACACAATTACAACGGTGGGCACTGCGATAGGGAACGGGGAAATACACACCTCCTGCATGTAAGAAAATGTTCTTATCGAGAGAGTTGGAAGAGCCGGACAAAATTGCAGACAATTCTTCTCGAAGCTGAGGTTGAAGTTTATTCGGAGATACACGGCAAAACAGATACAGAATAACAGAGGAGTTGGAATATGCGGGCAAAAACAGGAATTCAGACGGGCAGAGATTTGCTAGGAGGTCTAGCGGTGATAAGGCTCTGTGCCCTGGCCATGGTGAGGCACAGTGGCATGATGGCGATGGAATGGCCACAAGCAACAGTAACAGGAGCTTCTTATACATTATCAGAACAAAGAAAGCTGCATTTTGCCACAGAGGGCGTTAAGATTATAATTTTGAGGCATACATAAGGTAATCCACATAAATAGGTATTTTACGATATAATGATAAATAATATGACCCTTTCAATTTACTTTTCGTTACACGACATTAAAGACCCATATAAGTCAGGATTATGCATGGCTATTGCCTTCAATCTCATCATCGTCTCCAGTCTAGGTCCATAAATTCTTACATCCTGACATTTGAACTACTCTACACTTCGCTACCACACTATCATGTATAAGCATACTGACCATATATTTGGTGACCTGTGACCCTATTGATTGACCCAATCTTCCTCTACGCACATCGGCTGAGGTTGCTAGGAGACATGATCTCATTTTCCATCCTCCATTTAGTACATTTTATTAGCTCTTTTGTAAAAGTTGAATCTTCTCTAACTTTCGACAAGATGGCTGCTAGAGACAACATGGCCGCTCAGTATATTATGGCTGACCATTCTCTTACAAGTCCCCCTCTTGTACTCTCTCCAGAGTACAACATACAATACTGTAATATTCATGGGTAAATTACTGAAAATAAGAATATTGAGGTAATTCAGCACTTTATGCACGTGTGTGTGTAAGGCAAAAGTCCCTAAAAATAGAACAAACACATAATAAAAAAATAATTCAAATAGTGCCGAAAAAAATAAGTTGCACAATAGTCAAGTCTTTTTGGTCTTTTTCTTCTCATTCTTTGTCTTCTGAATTTTCCTGATCTGCTCCCCCTCTCACACTATCAGAGTCCCACTGTATAGTGTGAAACATCTTCTCCTGATCATCCAATAGGTTCATGGTCCCAGGAGTCGAATATGAAAATCTTCAGCTGACCTGGAGAAAATAGAAAAAAAGAGTGGAGTATCAGTCCTTACCAGAAATCTCAGGAAAATAATGAAGAAGTCTACACTGATTGATATGAACCATTTTAATCACCTTTTTAGCTTGAAAATTTGAGCAAAGACTTAATCATTGTTGTTGGGATGTAAAGCACTAGCCCATCCCCTTCATTGGGCAGGGACTCAAGGGAATTGAACAGAGATGGGTCTCCATCCTTCTCCTGTGCCTTTACGAGATCTTGAAGAGCAGAAAAAACAAGGGGGGCTCTCGGGGTTTTTTAGTGACTGCAGCAATGACTTCTTGGGGATATTTGTCATCACCCTTGAGTGCAGCTTCCTTGGCTGCATGGTCTACATATGCATTGCCAAGGATGTGGGGGTCAGGAATCAACCTCTGGTGTCCTTTAATTTTACAGAAGGACCATAATTTTGGGAATTCATTGCCCCGCTGCTCAATTTGTTTAAGATTTCTGCATGCTGCAAGGGCTTGTTCTGTGAATCAACCATCCCTCTCAGGGCCCATACATTAAGATACAGAGTGAGTGACGACACAACATAGGCGCTATCACTAAAGATATTCATCGGCTCTGCACATTCGAGAATGACCTGTAAAGCTGCCTCCAATTCAGCTCTTTGAGCGGAGAAATGACCTGGGAGTTTATACTGCAGCAGCAGTGGCTTAGCTGGGAACCACACAGCGAAGCCTGTGACGTAGTGCCCCTCATGCCAATATCGAGCTCCGTCGATATAGGCACAAGGGATTCCCACCTGAAAATCTGCTCGGAAGGGAGAGGGAGTGACATTAGCCTGTTCAATTTGACAATCGTAACTTTTTCCGGCATATTGCATCATCTGGGCTAAGTGATATTTCTCACCTACTTCAACTTGTAAGTCTCTAGTCTCAAAATCAATGATCCATTGGGCCATTCTCTGTGAATACCTGAAGCTTTTCCCTTCAGCAAAGTTTTTAAGGTGACATGTGGGGTTTGTAAAATTAAAGGAGCGAATCCCACTATATGTCTCACTTGATTCATAGTCCAGTGCACGCCCAGTAGGTGCTTCATGCACTGAGTGAATCCTTTTTCCACGGGAGTAAGCAACCTAGAGTAATAACCTAGGGCATACAGCTGACTAGACACTTCTGGGCTTTCTTTGGGCCATTTTTGCAGAAGCACCGAAGAAATAGAGATATCACCAGTGTGAGTCTGAATGTAAAAAGGCTGGGAAGGGTCAGGGTTAATCAATGCAGCAGCTGCCGTAAGGGCGCGCTTCAATCCCTCAAAAGCCTGTAAGGCTGCTCCTTCTACAGTTACAGGGGTAAAGTCATTATCAGCATTTTTCAATAAATCATACAGTGGTTTAGCCAAATTGGCAAAATCTTCAATAAATTCTCTGGAAAAATTAATAAGACCCAAAAATTTTCTGAGTTCAGTAATGGTAGTTGGTATGGGGACAGCCTGAATAGCTTTAACCCTATCATGCATGGGCTTCTTTCCTTCTGCTGAGACAGACACACCCAGAAATTTAACCTCTGATTTCATCAATTGTACTTTGTCTAGACTCATTTTGAGTCCTGCATCTTGTAAAGCCTGACAAACATTTTCAAGGGTTTCTCTGTGTTCACATTCATCGACAGTTTGAATCAATAAATCATCCACATACTGTAAGACTTTGTCTCCGTAGCCAAGGGGTTCTAACACCTGAGCTAATGCCTGATGGAAATACACAGGAGAACTGTGAAATCCCATGGGCAGCCGCGTGAACAAGTATTGCACATTCTCAAAAGTGAATGCGAAGCGGGGGGCAGATTCAGGTGTTAGGGGTACTGAGAAAAAGCCATTTGCTATGTCCAAACAAGAAAACACGTTACAATCACTCCTCAGCTGTGACATAACTTCAGGGACAGATGTAACAAGGTGGGCTGCTGAAGGAGTGTACTTATTTACAAGTCTCAGGTCTACTACCATTCAAAAACTGCCATCTTCCTTTTTTACAGGTAGAATAGGACTATTACATGGAGAATTATCTTTCACAACAACACCTTGCTTTTCCAATTCACTGACCGCAACCCTTATGTAAGGGATGGCGTCCTCAGGAATGCGGTACTGACGCTGGAAATGTGGCAGTTTTTCACCATCAATTTTAACCTGAGTTTGCATTAACCCACAATCAGTTTTCTTTGAGATCCACAATTCAGGGAACCTTTGCTTCAATTCATTCTTTAAAGCATCATTGTCAGCATTTTCAACATTTTCACCAGTACATACTCCGAAACTAGCAATGGGTAATTTGTGACTCCCCTCATCCTCCTCCACAGGTACAATTACAGAACAGATAGTGGCTTCTTTGTTACATAAATCAACAACAATTCCCATTGCTCCCAAAACATCAGTTCCCAAAATAGTGTACCGTAACTGTGGGTTTACCCAAAAAGCGCATCGAAGACCCCTTTGCTTCGATCCCCCTGTGTCCTGAAATTTCAGGTTTACTGGACGACTTTTTACTGCCTCAAATCCTACCAACGTGGTAGTCTCAGGCAGTCCAGGGGGTGACTGCAATTTGTGTCGTGTTATTGAAACTGTGGCTCCTGTATCGATGAGGATGTCTTCCCACGGCAACCCCGCTATTCTCCCTGACATAAGGTCTACCGTCCTTGCCCAGGGAAAGGGGGGCAAGGAGGGTAAGGGGAACAGGGGGAGCACTCCATCAATCAGTGTTACCTACGGTGGGAAGCCCGAAAAATCCATCATCCCCATCTGGGCACGGCTTCCGTCCAACAGCCGCCACTTCCGCCCCAAAGAGATCCTTAGGGTCCGATCCTCATGTTCCCATAGCTCCCTAATCAGAGGAACATAGGGACGAGGAGGAGTGACCCCTCCCTGAATGGCATGGACCTCCGGGCACGGATGAGTGAAAGCCGGCGGGGAAGGAACAGGAGCTGAAGGCTCCTGTGAGACTGGGTTAACCATTTGAAGACCATTGTACTGCTGATACTGCCTAGGGTCACTCACTGCTGGATACGGAGGTCTAACTCCGAAAGGTGGTCGAGAGAATTCCCGGGTCTGTTGGGGGTTAAATGGTGCCCGGGGTTCTCGGGGTACAATCCCTGGCACAAGGTTGGGACAAAAACGTCTAACATGTCCTAGATGTCCACAAAAATAACACAAGGGGGGACCTCTCATGGGATCCCGTGGGGGCTCTCCCGAACGGGACCTGCCCATTCTCGGCAGCTGGCCGTACCCCCCGGAACTCCTGGCCTCCCCAAGTCAGCAGATACACCCCGAGGTGAATGGTACGCAAAAACATTGGACTCATCACCCTTCACCTCGGACTGCATCGTCCTAACAAAACACTCCCTTACCTTCCTCCCAATTAGGCAAATTTTTAATAAATTTAAGATGGATCAGGGACATTTGGTCAGGGATATTTTTCTTGGGGTTGAAGCAGCATCACACCTAACCTAGGGTCTGCATGTGCTGGAGCTGTCGGGACAATATATCTTTCCTCAACTGTGTCTGCATAAGCTGGAGCTGTTGGGACACTATATCTTGTGATGTACTACTTCACTCATTCTCCTAACTCTCTTCTCCAGCCTACACCTGTATTTACATCAGCACTGTGTTTTGAAACTGCAGTGTCCATCTGTGACATAACTGCTCTCAGCTGCTGCTGCTGCTCGCACCCCTCCTCTCTGTGCTTCCGTGCTAGCTCCAGCATCTCACTCAGCTTTTCTAATCTCTCCTTATACACTGCCCTTCCCCAGGTGATCATGTTAACATATTGTTGTGTAGACTGTTTATCAAGAGCCTGATCAAAGGTTATGACTGTCTTACACAAAGCCGCTACCCGGCTGTTACTTTTCCTTAGCGAATTCTTTCTATCTAGTTCCCTGTTCTCTGTGGTAAACCATTGCATACAATTTAGCCACGTGGTTTCCACATTAACCCCCTCCAGCTGGGGTGTGCCAGCATATTTCTCTGCCTGCTTCCGTAACCACTCCATATTTACAGTGTTCTATAAGGACGAGTTTTACTCTGTTCTAGTATCAACAAATGCAATTTAAGCAAAGTTAGATACTCACACCTCTCTCGAATGGAAGACCTCCTGCCGGCTGTTTGGGGTTGACCAGATATCAAAAGAGGTGCAGCCGTGATTCCAGCCTCACTCGTTAGCTTGCCAGGCATCTCCCCACGCCCTTTTAAAGCTTCTTGCTACCGGGCACAAAAAAGTTCTCACGTCCTTGTAGATAGCTTCTTCTTAGTTACTCATCTTTTTATAGTCTTTTTCTTTGTCCGTGGTTTTCTTATAAAAAATCGGGCAGGCGGTCTCGGAGCGATCACGAGAGGTTCTCCTTCAGGCTGGCTTCCTTTGATCGGTTTCACGTGTGGCCACACGCGTTTCTTTTATTTTTTCTTCACTCTTCCAACCTCAAACTCTCATCTGCAACTTCTTCCACAAAGGTTCTTCTGGAGGCCGCTCTCCGGAGCTGCTCCTCATGGCTGGCAATCGCCACTTGTAAGAAAATGTTCTTATCGGGAGAGTTGGAAGAGCCGGACAAAATTGCAGACAATTCTTCTCGAAGCTGAGGTTGAAGTTTATTTGGAGATACACGGCAAAACAGATACAGAATAACAGAGGAGTTGGAATATGCGGGCAAAAACAGGAATTCAGACGGGCAGAGATTTGCTAGGAGGTCTAGCGGTGATAAGGCTCTGTGCCCTGGCCATGGTGAGGCACAGTGGCATGATGGCGATGGAATGGCCACAAGCAACAGTAACAGGAGCTTCTTATACATTATCAGAACAAAGAAAGCTGCATTTTGCCACAGAGGGCGTTAAGATTATAATTTTGAGGCATACATAAGGTAATCCACATAAATAGGTATTTTACGATATAATGATAAATAATATGACCCTTTCAATTTACTTTTCGTTACACGACATTAAAGACCCATATAAGTCAGGATTATGCATGGCTATTGCCTTCAATCTCATCATCGTCTCCAGTCTAGGTCCATAAATTCTTACATCCTGACATTTGAACTACTCTACACTTCGCTACCACACTATCACGTATAAGCATACTGACCATATATTTGGTGACCTGTGACCCTATTGATTGACCCAATCTTCCTCTACGCACATCGGCTGAGGTTGCTAGGAGACATGATCTCATTTTCCATCCTCCATTTAGTACATTTTATTAGCTCTTTTGTAAAAGTTGAATCTTCTCTAACTTTCGACAAGATGGCTGCTAGAGACAACATGGCCGCTCAGTATATTATGGCTGACCATTCTCTTACACTGCACTCTCCTGAGGCTGTGCCCTGGTCTATCCTGATGTCCCTACAAGGCTTCTTTCAAACCGTCGCCAAGCAGGATACCTTAGCCCTAGAATAGTAATGTATTAAATTGGCGCACTGCTAATCATTATCCAAAATGAAACCGTGGGTGCAATTCAATGGTCAAAAGTAATGACAACCCAAAAAAAAGAGAAAAAGAAGACCACTATAATGAATGCACACCACAATTGTAATTGTGAATAGAAAAAGCTTTTATTGACAACACCGCATAAAAACATCTAAAAACAGTGAGAAACATCCCGCATATTCCCTGCTCCTGTATACAATAGATAATGACGTATAATATGCAGCAGCCCTGTATGAACGAGCTACCTGAATAAAAGCAACATGTACTAGAAAATGCAAAATAGAAAGAAAAGCCTAAACCAGGAGAAAATGTAATAACCTGAATATGCAAAAATTGTATATATACTGCAATCAGGCAGAATGTATTACACTGGAAGGAAAAAACCATGTAGTCCAATGTACCACACATGCTGTCTGCAGTAATACAATGATCCTAAAAAGACAAAGCCTCACAATGTGGAAAAATGTGCCATGTACGCAAAAAGTGTGTGCACACTAATAGTGCCAATAATGCCCATATTACACCATGTCAAGAGTGTGCTAACATAGTGGCAACAACAGCACAAAAGAAGTGCTGAACACATGAAACATGACACAACCCACATAAGTCAAGGGTAATGTGATGGAAAGGATAGCCACAAGAAGTAAAAGCACAGCATAGGCAGCCTGTAAGGCTCATGAGGAATGCACCTCATATGTAAGGAGTGAGTCACCAGAGTTCCATGCTGAAGGGCCAAAATGGAGGAGGCAGAGCACAGAGGCGGGGAGACCCAACGCGTGTCGCCGTTGCACGGACGGCTTCGTCATGGGAAATGACACTTCTTGTGGCTATCCTTTCCACCACATTACCCTTGACTTATGTGGGTTGTGTCATGTTTCATGTGTTCAGCACTTCTTTTGTGCTGTTGTTGCCACTATGTTAGCACACTCTTGACATGGTGTTATATAGGCATTATTGGCACTATTAGTGTGCACACACTCTTTGTGTACATGGCACATTTTTCCACATTGTGAGGCTTTGTCTTTATAGGAGCATTGTATTACTGCAGACAGCATGTGTGGTACATTGCACTATATGGTTTATTCCAGTGTAATACATTCTGCCTGATTACCATATGTATATGTATATATATATATAATTTTTGCATATTCAGGTTATTACATTTTCTCCTGGTTTAGGCTTTTCTTTCTATTTTGTATTTTCTAGTACATGTTGCTTTTATTCAGGTAGCTCGTTCGTACAGGGCTGCTGCATATTATACGTCATTATCTATTGTATACAGGAGCAGGGCATATGCGGGATGTTTCTCACTGTTTGTAGATGGTTTTATGCGGTGTTCTCAATAAAAGCTTTCACTAGCCACAATTACAATTGTGGTGTGCATTCATTATAGTGGTCTTCTTTTTCTCTTTTTTTTTTTGGATACCTTAGCCCTCACTTGCCCTGCACCTATCCCTCAATATGGAATTGGTAAGTACGGACATTGGTCCCACCGCTGCACTAATATAACGCCAAGGGAAGATATGCAAACAAGGTAAGACAAACAACACTTAGCTTTGTCTGCTGCAATGCACCGCACAGCAGAGTTAGGCCCCTGAGCACAGCATTCAGCGGAAGCACCACTGCACTCAGCCAGCTCCTGACTCCAGCTTGGTTGGTCTCCAAAGAGGAAGTGTATCACCAACAGTTAGCTGAAGCATCAGGTCATCTTTTAAAAGAAGGTGGGAATGGTCACCACCTGCATTAGCAAAACTGACCAGCCATGTAATTACGCCAGCGGCCACCGGGGGGGGAAACTGATGTTAACCCCCGATGGCCTGAAAGGAAAAAAGTTTATTTATGAGAATACTAGATCTGACACAGATCCAAAAATGGATTGTGACACTCTGTGTCATAAACAGGGATGGCGCTCAAAAGCAAAAAACTGACGTGAATGAGTTCACAGTTAATAATTTAAGAAAGAATAGAGGTACAGAGAGTTACATAAAGTGCATGTATACTTATGCCAGAAGCCTCGCCAACAAAATGGAGGAATTGGAGTTAATGTTGTTGGAACATAATTATGACATGGTGGGGATATCTGAGACATGGCTGGACGAGAGCCACGACTGGGCGATTAATTTACAGGGCTATAGTCTGTGCAGAAATGACCGAACAAACAAACGAGGGGGAGGCGTGTGTTTATATGTAAAATCATCCTTAAAACCCATCCTTCGTGATAATATATATGAATCTAATGAAAATGTAGAGTCCTTGTGGGTAGAGATAAGGGGGGGGGATAATAAATTACTGATGGGGTTTGTTGCAAGTCTCCAAAAATAATGGAAGCAACAGAGAATATCCTCATAAAGCAAATAGATGAAGCTGCGACTCAAGGAGAAGTTATTATTATGGGGAACTTCAACTACCCTGAAATACATTGGGGAACTGAAACCTGCAGTTCCAGCAAAGCTAATAGGTTTTTGACAACTATGAGAGACAATTACCTTTCACAACTGGTTCAGGACTCAACAAGAGGGGGGCACTGCTAGACCTAATAATAACCAACAGGCCAGACCGCATCTCAAATGTAAGGGTTGGGGGTCACTTGGGTAATAGTGATCACAAAATAATAGGTTTTCATGTATCCTTTAATAAGATGTGTAGTAGGGGGTTACAAGGACACTAAACTTCAGGAAGGCAAATTTCCAACGGATGAGAGATGATCTTGGTGCAATTAACTGGGACGATATCCTGAGACATGAAAATACACAAAGAAAATGGGAGACGTTTATTAGCATCCTGAATAGGACCTGTGCACAGACTTGGACTGGCCCACAGGGTAACAGGGGGATCCCCCGATGGGCCCCTGTGCAGATCTGGGTCCCCAACCCCACTATATGGATAGTACTTGGCATAATTCACTTTATTTACTCTGTACAGAAAAAAAGCAGCATCTCATCATTCATTATCAAAACTACCAAGCTTATTATTTAGAGATATAGGTACAATTGTGAATGAGGGGAGTGTATTATTTTTATGCAGGTGAAAAGTGGGCCCCTCAAAGTCAATGTTACTGGTGGGCCCTTGGCACCCCAGTCCAACGCTGCCTGTGCACAATATATACCGTATGGGAATAAACATGTTAGAAATAGGAGGAAATCACTATGGTTAAATAGAGCTGTAAGGGGTGCAATAAGTGACAAAAATAAAGCATTTAGAGAATTAAAGCAAGTAGGTAGTAGTGATGAGGTATTAAATAAAAACAGAAGATTAAATTCTGTAAAAAGCAAATCAAGACAGCAAAGATTGAGACAGGGAGACTCATTGCCAGAGAAAGTAAAAATAATCCCAAAATATTCTTTAACCCCTTAACCCCCAAGGGTGGTTTGCACGTTCATGACCAGGCCAATTATTACAATTCTGACCACTGTCCCTTTATGAGGTTATAACTCTGAAACGCTTCAATGGATCCCACTGATTATGAAATTGTTTTCTCGTGACATATTGTACTTCATGTTAGTGGTAAAATTTCATTCAAATAACTTGCATTTATTTGTGAAAAAAACGGAAATTTGGCAAAAATTTTGAAAATTTCGCAATTTTCAAAATTTGAATTTTTATGCCCTTAAACCACAGAGATATGGCACACAAAAAACTTAATAAATAACATTTCACATATGTTTACTTTACATCAGCACAATTTTGTAACCAAAATTTTTTTTCGTTAGGAAGTTATAAGGGTTAAAAGTTGACCAGCGATTTCTCATTTTTGCAACACCATTTTATGTTTATGGACCACATGACATTTGAAGTCACTTTGAGGGGTCTATATGATAGAAAATACCCAAAAGTGACACCATTCTAAAAACTGAACCCCTCAAGGTGCTCAAAACCAGATTCAAGAAGTTTATTAACCCTTCAGATGCATCACAGGAATTTTTTGAATGTTTAAAAAAAATGAACATTTAACTTTTGTTCACAAAAAAATTACTTCAGGTCCAATTTTTTTTATTTTGCCAAGGGTAACAGGAGAAATTGGACTGCAAAAGTTATTGTGCAATTTGTCCTGAGTAGGCTGATACCCCATATGTGGGGGTAAAATACTGTTTGGGCGCATGGCACAGCTTGGATACCTCATTTATGTCGTTTTTTATGTTTTGGCACTTTTATGCAATGTAAACAATTTTATATAAAAATAATTATTTTTGCATCACTTTATTCTGCGAGCTATAACTTTTTTATTTTTTCGCTGTTGATGCTGTATGGTGGCTCGTTTTTTGCGGGACAAGATGACATTTTCAGCGGTACCATGGTTATTTATATTTGTCTTTTTGATCGCGCGTTATTGCACTTTTTGTTCAGCGGTATGATGATAAAGCTTTATTTTTTGTTTTTATTTTTATTTTTTAAGGGGTTCACTAAGGGGGTTAACTAATGGGACAGTTTTATAGGGCGGGTCGTTATGGACGCGGCGATACTAAATATTTGTACTTTTACTGTTTTTGGTTTTTTTTATTTCCAAAAAATTAATTTATTAGGGAATATTTTTTTTTTTTAGATTATTTAGCGATTTTTTATAAATTATTTTTACACTTTTTTTTTACTTTATTACAATGTCCCAGGGGGACATAACTGTCATGTGACAGATCACAGGCAGTGCAGAAGGCTTCCTCGTGCCTGTGCTTTGCAGGCACTGAGGAAGCCAGCTCCCTGCAGGCTCCCGAAGGTCCATGCCACCATTTTGGATCCGGGGACCTGCAGGGACGAGACCCCGGCAGCAGCGCTGCACATTGCACTGCTGTGGGGGTCTCAGGGAAGCACGGAGGGCGCCCCCTCCCTCCCGATGCTTCCCTAAACCCCCGGTACACTGCAATCGTGTTTGATCGCAGTGTGCCAGGGGTTAACGTGTCAGGGGCGGTCTGTGTCAGCTGTGATAATTAGCTGACACCCGGCCGCGATCAGCGGCGCTCACCATGTGGGCGCCGCTGATCGCTATGACATACTATCTCGTCCCTGGGATATAAGTCCCAGGGCACATGGACGGGATAGTACGTCATATGGCAGAAAGGGGTTAACTACATAAATAGTAAGAAACTAAAAAATGATAGTGTTGGCCCCCTTAAAAATAGTCTGGGTGAAATGGTGGATGAGGAAAAAGCCAAAATGCTAAATGACTTTTTTCAACAGTATTTACACAAGAAAATCCCACGACGGATAACATGATCAGTGATAAAAAAAATTCTCCATTAAATGTCACCTGCTTAACCCAGCAGGAAGTACGGCGGCGTCTAAAAATCGCTAAAATTGACAAATCCCCAGGCCCAGATGGGATACACCCCCGAGTACTGTAGGAATTAAGTACAGTCATAGATAGACCATTATTTTTAATCTTTAAAGATTGCATATTAGCAGGGTCTGTACCACAGGACTGGCGTACAGCAAATGTGGTGCCAATATTCAAAAAGTGGCAAAAACTGAACTTGGAAATTATAGACCAGTGAGCTTAACCTCTACTGTGGGTAAAATCCTGGAGGGTTTTCTAAGAGATACTATACTGGAATATCGGAAGAAGAATAACCTCATGACCCAATATTAACATGGGTTTACGAGGGACCGTTCCTGTCAGACTAATCTGATAAGCTTTTATGAAGAGGTAAGTTCCGGACTGGACCAAGGGAATGCAGTGGACGTGGTGTACATGGACTTTTCAAAAGCTTTTGATACGGTGCCACATAAAAGGTTGATACATAAAATGAGAACAATGGGGATAGGGGAAAATATGTGTAGGTGGGTTAAGAGCTGGCTCAGGGATAGGAAACAAAGGGTGGTTATTAATGGAGCACACTTGGACTGGGTCACGGTTAGCAGTGGGGTACCACAGGGGTCGGTTTTGGGCCCACTTCTTTTTAACATATTTATTAATGACCTTGTAGGGGGCATAGAGAGTAGAATTTCAATATTTGCAGATGACACGAAACTCTGCAGGGTAATCAATACAGAGGAGGACAATTTTATATTACAGGAGGATTTATGCAAACTGGGATGAGAAATGGCAAATGAGCTTTAATGGGGATAAATGTAAGGTCATGCACTTGGGTAGAACGAACAAGATGTATAATTATGTGCTTAATTGTAAAACACTGGGCAAAACAGTCACTGAAAAAGACCTGGGTGTATGGGTGGATGACAAACTCATCTCACATTTAGTGGCCAGTGTCAGGCAGCTGCTGCAAAGGCAAATAAAATAATGGGATGCATTAAAAGAGACATAGATGCTCATGAGGAGAATATAATTATACCTCTATATAAGTCACTAGTGCGACCACACTTAGAATACTGTGTACAGTTCTGGTCTCCGGTGTATAAGAAAGACATAGCTGAACTGGAGCGGGTGCAGAGAAGAGCGACCAAGGTTATTAGGGAACTGGGGGGTCTGCAATACCAAGACAGGTTATTACACTTGGGGTTATTTAGTTTGGAAAATCGAAGGCTTAGGGGTGATCTTATTACAATGTATAAATATATGCGGGGACAATACCAAGACCTATCTAATGATCTTTTTACTCTTAGACCTGTGATGGGGACAAGGGGGCATCCTCTACGTCTGGAGGAAAGAAGGTTTAAGCATACTCACAGACGTGGATTCTTTACTGTAAGAGCAGTGAGACTATGGAACTCTCTGCCATATGATGTTGTAATGAGTGATTCCCTAATAAAATTTAAGAAGGGACTGGATGCCTTTCTTGAAAAGTATAATATTACAGGGTATATACACTAGTTTCCTTAATATTGCGTTGATCCAGGGAGCTAGTCTGATTGCCGTATGTGGAGTCGGGAAGGAATTTTTTTCCCCAATGTGAAGCTTACTGTTTGCCGCATGGGTTTTTTTTTGCCTTCCTCTGGATCAACATGTTAGGGCAGGTTAGGACAGGATATGGGTTGAACTAGATGGACTTAAAGTCTTCCATCAACCTTAATAACTGTTACAAGTTGGATGGTTGAGGTGACGAGGGTCAGACCATAGACCTTTCATTTTTTAAAGTTTTAAAGGCTCGATAAACAAGAGGACGCCTTGAAGAAGAGATTAATGATGCTTTATTGTAACATGGCCATATTTAGGTCTGATAAGATATGTGTCATTGGTAGTGTTGAGCGATACCTTCCGATATCGCAAATATTGGATCGGATTGGATCGGACCGATACCCCAAAAATATCGGGTATCGACGATTCCGATACCGGAAAGCCATGCAAGTCAATGGGGCACAAATATCGGAATGAAAATAAACCCTTTCTTTACTTGCACATCCAGTTCGGGAGGGGGGAAGAGTGTGGGCAGGGCGTGGGTGGAGACTGTGTGGGTGTGTGCGGGCGGGGTCTTACGGGCCTGCCGGGGGTCTGTGTGGGCCTGCCGGATGTCTGTGCGGGCTGCCGGGGGTCTGTGCGGGCCTGCCGGGGGTTGTGTGTGTGTAGGCATCGTCCAATGGGACTACAAGTCCCATCGGGCTATGCCTGCTACAATGACAGTGATTGACACATTAGCCAATGATGGGACAGTAGTAGTCTCATCATCCGGCTAATGTGCTGAATGTAAAAAAAAAAAAACCCCATACATATTACATACTACATACATACTACATATATACAACATTCATACAACATACATACTACATACATACTTCATATATACTACATTCATACAACATACATACATACTACATATACTGTATACTACATATATACTACATTCATACAACATACATACATACTACATATATACTACATTCATACAACATACATACTACATAATACATACATACTACATATATACTACATTCATACAACATACATACATACATACTACATACTACATACATACTACATATATACTACATTCATACAACATACATACATAATACATAATACAACATATATACTACATTCATACAACATACATACATACTACATATACTGTATACTACATATATACTACATTCATACAACATACATACATACTACATATATACTACATTCATACAACATACATACTACATAATACATACATACTACATATATACTACATTCATATAACATACATACATACATACATACTACATACATACTACATATATACTACATTCATACAACATACATACATACTACATAATACATAATACAACATATATACTACATTCATACAACATACATGCTACATACATACTACATATATACTACATTCATACAACATACATACTACATACATACTACATATATACTACATTCATACAACATACATACATACTACATACATACTACATATATACTACATTTATACAACATACATACATACTACATACTACATATATACTACACTCATACAACATACATACATATATACATAGTACATACTACATACATACAACATACATAAAACATGCTACAGACATACAACATACATACTACATACAATACATTCATACAATACATACATATAGACATACAGTACATATAACATAGAGTACATACTCACCATCACTTGTTACTTTGATCCCCGAAACCAGTGTCATCTGTAAAGATATTAAAATAACAAACAACCAAAATACTACCTGATCCGCAGAAATCCACGAGTGTCCCACGACGATCTCCCGTGGAGAACAGCAGCATTAGCTGATGCGACCGCTCTCTAGGGGCACCAGGAATACAATGACGGGAGGTAGGTATCCTTCCGCACTGTATTCCTCAGCCACTGTAAAAAAAATAGTCCCTAGTCTCACTTTTGGCATTGCTGTGTGAGAAAGTTCCCACGCAGCTTTTGCCATAAAGTGAAACCAGTGAACTACAGTAACCTCTCAGTGATGCACTGCAGGAGATCGTCGTGGGACACTCGTGTATTTCTGCGGATCAGGAAGTATATTGGTTGTTTGATATTTTAATATTTTTTACAGTGAGATGACACTGGCTTCGGGGATCAAAGTGACAAGTGATGGTGAGTATGTACTCTATGTTGTATGTACTGTATGTCTATATGTATGTATTGTATGAATGTATGAATGTATTGTATGTAGTATGTATGTAGTATGTATGTTGTATGTATGTTGTATGTATGTAGCATGTTGTATGTATGTAGTATGTATGTATGTTGTATGAATGTAGTATATATGTAGTATGTATGTATGTTGTATGAATGTAGTATATATGTAGTATGTATGTATGTTGTATGAATGTAGTATATATGTAGTATGTATGTAGTATGTATGTATGTATGTAGTATATATGTAGTATGTATTATGCAGTATGTATGTATGTTGTATGAATGTAGTATATATGTAGTATGTATGTAGTATGTAGTATGTATGTTGTATGAATGTAGTATATATGTAGTATGTATGTAGTATGTATGTATGTTGTATGAATGTAGTATATATGTAGTATGTATGTAGTATGTAGTATGTATGTATGTTGTATGAATGTAGTATATATGTAGTATGTATGTATTATGTAGTATGTATGTATGTTGTATGAATGTAGTATATATGTAGTATGTATGTAGTATGTATGTATGTATGTAGTATATATGTAGTATGTATTATGCAGTATGTATGTATGTTGTATGAATGTAGTATATATGTAGTATGTATGTAGTATGTAGTATGTATGTTGTATGAATGTAGTATATACAGTCATATGTTAAAGTTTGGGCACCCCTATTAATGTTAACCTTTTTTCTTTATAATAATTTTGGTTTTTGCAACAGCTATTTCAGTTTCATATATCTAAAAACTGATGGACTCAGTTATATTTCTGGATTCAAATGAGGTTTATTGTACTAACAGAAAATGTGCAATCTGCATTTAAACAAAATTTGACCGATGCAAAAGTATGGGCACCTCAACATAAAAGTGACATTAATATTTCGTAGATCCTCCTTTTGCAAAAATAACAGCCTCTAGTCGCTTCCTGTAGCTATTATTGAGTTCCTGGATCCTGGATGAAGGTATTTGTGACCATTCCTGTTTACAAAACAATTCCAGTTCAGTTAAGTTTGATGGTCGCCGAGCATGGACAGCCCGCTTCAAATCATCCCACAGATGTTCAATGATATTCAGGTCTGGGGACTGGGATGGCCATTCCAGAACATTGTAATTGTTCCTCTGCATGAATGCCTGAGTAGATTTGGAGCGGTGTCTTGGATCATTGTCTTGCTGAAATATCCATCCCCTGCGTAACTTCAACTTCGTCACTGATTCTTGCACATTATTGTCAAGAATCTGCTGATACTGAGTTGAATCCATGCGACCCTCAACTTTAACAAGATTCCCGGTGCCGGCATTGGCCACACAGGCCCAAAGCATGATGGAACCTCCACCAAATTTTACTGTGGGTAGCAAGTGTTTTTCTTGGAATGCTGTGTTTTTTAGCCTCCATGCATAACGCCTTTTTGTATGACCAAACAACTCAATCTTTGTTTCATCAGTCCACAGGACCTTCTTCCAAAATGTAACTGGCTTGTCAAAATGTGCTTTTGCATACCTCAGGCGACTCTGTTTGTGGCGTGCTTGCAGAAATGGCTTCTTTCGCATCACTCTCCCATACAGCTTCTCCTTGTGCAAAGTGCGCTGCATTGTTGACCGATGCACAGTGACACCATCTGCAGCAAGATGATGCTGCAGGTCTTTGGAGGTGGTCTGTGGATTGTCCTTGACTGTTCTCACCATTCTTCTTCTCTGCCTTTCTGATATTTTTCTTGGCCTGCCATTTCTGGGCTTAACAAGAACTGTACCTGTGTTCTTCCATTTCCTTACTATGTTCCTCACAGTGGAAACTGACAGGTTAAATCTCTGAGACAACTTTTTGTATCCTTCCCCTGAAAAGCTATGTTGAATAATCTTTGTTTTCAGATCATTTGAGAGTTGTTTTGAGGAGCCCATGATGCCACTCTTCATAGGAGAATCAAATAGGAGAACTACTTGCAAGTGGCCACTTTAAATACCTTTTCTCATGATTTGATACACCTGGCTATGAAGTTCAAAGCTCAATGAGGTTACAAAACCAATTTAGTGCTTCAGGAAGTCAGTAAAAAGTAGTTAGGAGTATTCAAATCAAGAAAAGGATAAGGGTGCCCATACTTTTGCACCAGTCAAATTTTGTTTAAATGCAGATTGCACATTTTCTGTTAGTACAATAAACCTCATTTGAATCCAGAAATATAACTGAGTCCATCAGTTATTATATATATGAAACTGAAATAGCTGTTGCAAAAACCAAAATTGTTATAAAGAAAAAAGGTTAACATTAATAGGGGTGCCCAAACTTTAACATATGACTGTATGTAGTATGTATGTAGTATGTATGTATGTTGTATGAATGTAGTATATATGTAGTATGTATGTAGTATGTAGTATGTATGTATGTTGTATGAATGTAGTATATATGTAGTATGTATGTATTATGTAGTATGTATGTATGTATGTTGTATGAATGTAGTATATATGTAGTATGTATGTATGTTGTATGAATGTTGTATGTATGTAGTTTGTATGTTTTTTTTGTTTTGTTTTTTACATTCAACACATTAGCCGGATGATGGGACTACTACTGTCCCATTATTAGCTAATGTGTCAAATACTGTCATTGTAGCAGGCATCGCCTGATGGGACTTGTAGTCCCATCGGACGATGCCTGCACACACACACAACCCCCGGCAGGCCCGCACAGACCCCCGGAAGCCCGCACAGACCCCCGGCAGGCCCGCACAGACCCCCGGCCGGCCCGCACAGACCTCCGGCAGGCCCACACAGACCCCCGGCAGGCCCGCACAGACCCCCGGCAGGCCCACACAGACCCCTGGCAGGCCCGTACAGACCCCCGGCAGCCCGCACAGACCCCCCCGGCAGCCCACACAGACCCCCGGCAGGCCCATGCAGACCCCCAGCAGGCCTGCACAGACCGCGCATCATGATGACATCATTTCAGCAGCCAATCACAGCCATGCCATTAGTTAACATGACTAACACAACTGGCTCATTGCATTATGGGAACTTCCGATTCCGGTATTCGATATTGTAAAAATATCGGAACTCGGTATCGGAATTACGATACCGCGAATATCGACCGATACCCGATATTTGCGGTATCGGAATGCTCAACACGTCATTGGAGCTCTGTACCAGGTGTAAGGGGGCAATAAGCCGCTCTGTATTTGCCCTGGTAATTTGTTTTCCAATAATTTTTATTAAGGTATTTCAAATTTAACAAACATAGGAAAAAAGGGTATGGGAAATGGGATACAGAAGGAAAGGGAAGGGAAAAGAAAATACAATAGGAAACTCAATGAGTGATCATTTATAGCCATTACTCCATAAGCATCTTAAAGCTAAAAGCTAAGAATATAACTAAAATTTAACATCTGAAGTCTAAAATCTAAAATAAACAGAAGAAAAGAAAAATAAGATCCTGTCTGGATTCATCAGTGACAACAAAACTAGTTTTTTGTAAGAAAAGTTTTATTCCATACTTCCCACTTTTTATTATATTTGTCCAAGAAGTTATTATGTTGAGCAAAGCGTCTTTCTAATGCGCTATGTATCAGAAGATTGTGAAAAATATCTTCGAATTTTGGTATATCGGTTTTTTTCCAGTGTGCTGCTATTGAGTTTTTAACTACTAGTAAAATATGTACTATCATTAATGTATCTGAAAAGTCTAAATTTTCTAGATCTAATAAAAGAAGAGCTATACTAGGGGAAATAATCAATTTCCTTCCCAAAAAGGTGTTTATATGAACAGATACTTCCTTCCATAGACTCTTAACATTAGGGCATTCCCAAAATATGTGATATATGTTTCCCACCATTCCACACTCTCTCCAACATAAGTTGGAGTTACCTGGATTTATAAAATTCAGCCTCGAAGGGGTATAATACCATCTCACAAACATTTTGTAGTAAGACTCTTGTAGTGTCATTGAGATTGTTGCTGTGTAAGAAAACTTCAAGGCATCTTGCCATTGTTCCAGTGTGGGTGTAATGTTTAATTCTGACTCCCATCGTTTCAGATATGCGCTCTTTAGTATAAACGTGTCTTTATTGAAAATTTTATATATGTTCTTTAACCCCTTCACCCCCAAGGGTGGTTTGCACGTTCATGACCGGGCCAATTTTTACAATTCTGACCACTGTACCTTTATGAGGTCATAACTCTGGAACGCTTCCATGGATCCCGGTGATTCTGACATTGTTTTCTCGTGACATATTGTACTTCATGTTAGTGGTAAAATTTCATTCAAATAACTTGCGTTTATTTGTGAAAAAAATGGAAATTTGGCAAAAATTTTGAAAATTTCGCAATTTTCCAACTTTGAATTTTTATGCCCTTAAATCACAGAGATACGGCACACAAAAAACTTGATAAGTAACATTTCCCACATGTTTACTTTACATCAGCACAATTTTGGAACCAAAATTTTTTTTTGTTAGGAAGTTATAAGGGTTAAAAGTTGACCAGCGATTTCTCATTTTTACAACACCATTTTATTTTTAGGACCACATCACATTTGAAGCCACTTTGAGGGGTCTATATGATAGAAAATACCCAAAAGTGACACCATTCTAAAAACTGAACCCCTTAAGGTGCTCAAAACCACATTCAAGAAGTTTATTAACCCATTAGGTGCGTCACAGGAATTTTTTTGAATATTTAAAAAGAAATGAACATCTAACTTTTTTTCACAAAAAAAATACTTCAGGTTCAATTTTTTTTATTTTACCAAGGGTAACAGGAGAAATTGGACTGCAAAAGTTATTGTGCAATTTGTCCTGAGTACGCTGATACCTGATTTGTGGGGGGGAACGACTGTTTCGGCGCATGGCAGAGCTCAGAATGGAAGGAGCGCCGTTTGACTTTTTCAATGCAAAATTGGCTGGAATTCAGATCGGACGCCATGTCACGTTTGGAGAGTCCCTGATGTACCTAAACAGTGGAAACCCCCTACAAGTGACCCCATTTTGGAAACTAGACCCCCCAAGGAACTTATCTAGATATGTGGTGAGAACTTTGAACCCACAAGGGCTTTACAGAAGTTTATAACGTACAGCGGTACAATTAAAAAATCATATTTTTTCCACAAAAATGATCTTTTCACACCAATTTTTATTTTCCCAAGGGTAACAGGACCCTAAAAGTTATTGTGCAATTTGTCCTGAGTACGCTGATACCCCACATGTGGGGGTAAACCACTATTTGGGCGCATGGCAGAGCTCGGAAGGGAAGCAGTGCCATTTGACGTTTTTGGCTGGAATTGAGATCGGACACCATGTCGCGTTTGGAAAACCCCTGATGTACCAAAACAGTGGAAACCCCCCACAAATGACACCATTTTGGAAACTAGACCCCCTAAGGAACTTATCTAGATGTGTGGTGAGAACTTTGAACCCCCATGGGCTTCACAGAAGTTTATAACATAAAGCCATACAATTAAAAAATCATATTTTTTCCACAAAAATGATCTTTTCACCCTCAATTCTTATTTTTCCAAGGGTAACAGGACCCTAAAAGTTATTGTGCAATTTGTCCTGAGTACGCTGATACCCCACATGTGGGGGTAAACCACTATTTGGGCGCATGGCAGAGCTCGGAAGGGAAGCAGCGCCATTTGACGTTTTTGGCTGGAATTGAGATCGGACACCATGTCGCGTTTGGAAAACCCCTGATGTACCAAAACAGTGGAAATCCCTCACAAATGACACCATTTTGGAAACTAGACCCCCTAAGGAACTTATCTAGATGTGTGGTGAGAACTTTGAACCCCCATGGGCTTCACAGAAGTTTATAACATAAAGCCATACAATTAAAAAATCATATTTTTTCCACAAAAATGATCTTTTCACCCTCAATTCTTATTTTTCCAAGGGTAACAGGACCCTAAAAGTTATTGTGCAATTTGTCCTGAGTACGCTGATACCCCACATGTGGGTAAACCACTATTTGGGCGCATGGCAGAGCTCGGAAGGGAAGCAGCGCCATTTGACGTTTTTGGCTGGAATTGAGATCGGACACCATGTCGCGTTTGGAAAACCCCTGATGTACCAAAACAGTGGAAATCCCTCACAAATGACACCATTTTGGAAACTAGACCCCCTAAGGAACTTATCTAGATGTGTGGTGAGAACTTTGAACCCCCATGGGCTTCAGAAGTTTATAACATAAAGCCATACAATTAAAAAATCATATTTTTTACACAAAAATGATCTTTTCACCCTCAATTCTTATTTTTCCAAGGGTAACAGGACCCTAAAAGTTATTGTGCAATTTGTCCTGAGTACGCTGATACCCCACATGTGGGTAAACCACTATTTGGGCGCATGGCAGAGCTCGGAAGGGAAGCAGCGCCATTTGACGTTTTTGGCTGGAATTGAGATTGGACACCATGTCGCGTTTGGAAAACCCCTGATGTACCAAAACAGTGGAAATCCCCCACAAATGACACCATTTTGGAAACTAGACCCCCTAAGGAACTTATCTAGATGTGTGGTGAGAACTTTGAACCCCCATGGGCTTCAGAAGTTTATAACATAAAGCCATACAATTAAAAAATCATATTTTTTCCACAAAAATGATCTTTTCACCCTCAATTCTTATTTTTCCAAGGGTAACAGGACTGTAAAAGTTATTGTGCAATTTGTTCTGAGTACGCTGATACCCCACATGTGGGGGTAAACCACTATTTGGGCGCATGGCAGAGCTCGGAAGGGAAGCAGCGCCATTTGACGTTTTTGGCTGGAATTGAGATTGGACACCATGTCGCGTTTGGAAAACTCCTGATGTACCAAAACAGTGGAAACCCCCCACATATTACACCATTTTGGAAACTAGACCCCCCAAGGAACTTATCTAGATGTGTGGTGAGCACTTTGACCCCCCCAGTGCTTCACAGAAGTTTATAACGCCCGGGCGTGAAAATAAAAAATTCGTATTTTTTCCACAAACATGATCTTTTAGTCACCATTTTTTTATTTTCCCAAGGGTACCAGGAGAAATTGGACCCCAAAAGTTGTTGTCCAATTTGTCCTGAGTATGCTGATACCCCATATGTGGGAGAAAACTACTGTATGGGCACACGTCGGGGCTCGGAAGGGAAGTAGTGACGTTTTGGAATGCAGACTTTGATGGAATGGTCTGCGGGTGTCATGTTGCCTTTGGAGAGCCCCTAATGTACCTAAACAGTGGAAACCCCCCACAAATGACCCCATTTTGGACACTAGACCCCCACGGAACTTATCTAGATGTGTGGTGAGCACTTTGAACCCCCAAGTGCTTCACAGAAGTTTATAACACTCGGACGTGAAAATAAAAAAATCATTTTTTTCCACAAAAATGATATTTTTGCCCCCAATTTTTCATTTTCCCAAGGGTAACAGGAGAAATTGGACCCCAAAAATTGTTTTGCAATTTGTCCTGAGTAGGCTGATACCCTACATGTGGGGGTAAAACACTGTTTGGGCGCATGGCAGAGCTTGGAAGGGAAGGAGCACCATTTGACTTTTTCAACTCAGAATTGGCTGGAATTGAGATCAGACGCCATGTTGCATTTGGAGAGCCCCTGATGTCCCCAAACAGTGGAAACCCCCAATTATAACTCCAACCCTAACCCTAACACACCCCTAACCCTAATCTGAGCCCTAACCCTAGCCCTAACCCTAGCCCTAACCCTAGCCCTAACCCTAGCCCTAACCCTAAGGCTGTGTGCACACGCTGCGGATTTTGCTGCGGTTCCGCAGCGGCTTTGGCTGCTGCGGACCCGCAGCAGTTTCTGCTGCGGTGTACAGTACCATGATTCCCTATGGGAATCAAAAACCGCAGTGCAGACGGTGCAGAATTTTCCGCGCGGATTATCTGCGGTTTTCAATCCGCAGAAAGAATTGACATGTCAATTCTTTCTGCGGATTCTCCTGCGGTTTGCCATCTCCTCTATTGAGGAGATGAAAAACCGCAGGACAAAACCGCAGAGCAATCCGCAGGTAAAACCGCAGGACAAAACCGCAGAGCAATCCGCAGGTAAAACCGCAGGTCTTTTGACCTGCGGTTTCACCTGCGGATTTTACAAAATCCGCGCGGATGAATCCGCACCTAATCCGCAGCGTGTGCACACAGCCTTACCCTAACGGGAAAATGGAGATAAATACTTTTTTTTTAGTTTTATTATTTTTCCCTAACTAAGGGGGTGATAAAGGGGGGGTTTGATTTACTATTTATGGCGGTTTTTATGTTTGGCGGCTGTCACACGCTAAAAGACGCTTTTTATTGTAAAATAGTTTTTGCATCACCACATTTTGAGAGCTATAATTTTTCCGTATTTTGACCCACTGAGTCATGTGAGATCTTATTTTTTGCGGGACGAGTTGACGTTTTTATTGGTACCATTTTCGGGCACGTGACATTTTTTGATCGCTTTTTATTCCTATTTTTGGGACGCAGAATGAACAAAAACCAGCGTTTCATGAATTTCTTTTGGGGGGGTGCGTTTACACCGTTCCACGTGCGGTAAAATTGATAAAGCGGTTTTATTCTTTGGGTCAGTACGGTTACAGCGATACCTCATTTAGGTCGTTTTTTTATGTTTTTGTCGGTTTTATGCAATGAAAACTATTTTATATAAAAAATAATTATTTTTGCATCGCTTTATTCTGCGAGCTATAACTTTTTTATTTTTTCGCTGATGATGCTGTGTGGTGGCTCGTTTTTTGCGGGACAAGATGACGTTTTCAGCGGTACCATGGATATTTATATGCGTCTTTTTGATCGCGCGTTATTACACTTTTTGTTTGGCGGTATGATAATAAATCATTATTTTTTGCTTCGTTTTTTATTTTTATTTTTTAAGGGGTTCGCTAAAAGGGTTAACTAATGGGACAGTTTTATAGGGCGGGTCATTACGGACGCGGCGCTACCTAATATGTGTACTTTTATTGTTTTTTTTTATTATTATTTCCAAAAAATGGATTTATTGAGGGAATTTTTTTTTTTTTTTTTCTAATTTATTTGGCGATTTTTTTTAATTTATTTTTACATTTTTTTTAATTTTTTTTTTACTTTATTACATAGTCCCAGGTGGGACATCACTGTCCTGTGACAGATCGCTGATCTGTCACATCACAGATCACTGTGACAGATCAGCAATCTGTCACAGGCATTGAAGAAGACTTCCTCTTGCCTGCGCTTTGCAGGCACTGAGGAAGCCAGCTTCCTCAGGTCCCCGAAGGCCCCCGTTGCCATCTTGGATTCAGGGGCCTGGAGGATAGGAGCCCCCCGCAGCAGCGCTGCACATTGCGCTGCCGTGGGGGGCTCAGGGAAGCACGGAGGGAGCCCCCTCCCTGCCGATGCTTCCCTTTAACTCCCGGTACACCGCGATCATGTTTGATCGTGGTGTGCAAGGGGTTAATGTGTCGGGGGCGGTCCGTGACCGCCCCTGACACATAGTGCCGGGTGTCAGCTGTGATAATCAGCTGACACCCGGCCGCGATCAGCGGCGCTCACCACGTGGGCGCCGCTGATCGCGGTAGACGTACTATCCCGTCCACGGTCATACGGGCCCGGGTACCGTGGACGGGATAGTACGTCGGATGTCAGGAAGGGGTTAAGCTCCAAACGTTCTTTTTCTCTATGTTTCCCAAGTATAAAGATATAATGTCCAAATTTAGTGGCTTAATTTTGGAGAATTTTTTAATGTAGCTTTTTAGAATGGTGAAAAAGAGAAATTCTGAGGAGGGAAGATTAAATTTTGTTTTAATCTCACTAAAGGAAAGGAAGGTACCATTGTATATATCTCCTATTTTTTAATATTACATGTAGTCCAAATTTCTGGAATAGTACACTTGTAAAAGATAGATATTAAGTTTAGTGGAAAATTACACATTTGTCTCACTTTGTTCCAATTTCTCCATGGTCTAATAAAATTTTTCCAAGCCAAGAGTATGGCTTGGAATATGGGATGAGAAGGCAAACTTGGTCGGGAACCCAATACATAAGCAAAGAAAATATTGTGGAATATGTCATTATTACTTTGACTTTCTTCCAAGGCGATCCACGCAGGTGTTGTATTACGACTAAACCAATAAATGCTAGCTTTAATCAATAAGGCTTGGTAATAAGCTGTTACATTCGGCAGCCCCAGACCTCCATTTTTTTTTACTTTTATAAAGGATGTTCGACGCAATTCTTGATTTTTTGCCATCCCAAACAAAGGAGTTTATTAATTTTTGAATTTTTGACAATTGCGCTGAAGGAATGTATACTGGAAGGATCCTAAACAAATACAATATCTTAGGTAAAACAAATGACTTGACAGCCAATATTTTCCCGAACAAGGATAAACCAATACGTTTAAAATTTACAAAATCTGTGGTGATATTGTGAATTAAGTTGTTAAGATTAATTGAGATAGTTGAATGTAATTTGTTTGTCAGCTTCATCCCCTGCCCTGGTAATTTGGACACATGAGCTGTGAACTGAATTCTGCTAAGAAAGCCTAGCTGTGATAAAATTACATGGTAAAAGGCTTTTTATTGAGTAGCCGTTGACTAGAGAAGTTTGTTGGTTCACGGCCTTTTCATTCTTTATTGGCCTTTCAGATTATTGACTATTGGTGGATATGGTGATACTACTGTGAATCAGAATGGGTCAAAAGTCCTTGTTATTTGTGAATCACTCATTAAACACCTGTGACTTCAACAAGAGATGTCTCCTAATAGACCCATTTCCAAAAATATAGCCTCCCAATTTTTTTTCCCTGCAAGGCCCTCAGAAAAAAACCCCTCTTACTATGTGTTTGCAGCTGTGGAACAAGATGGGTATGTGTGAGCCCAGCACATAACGGGGCTCTCTGATGAGCAGCTTATTATACTTAATAGCACACAAGGGATGATAGTCTCTTCTGACAAAAAGTCAAAAGCCCCCTGAACATGTACCCCCCAAGTTCCTATGGCAACAGCGCACTCATCCGTTCTGCAGACACACTCCTCTCTTTGTCCTACTATGAAAAATGCTGCTGTGCCTATCTGTTCGGGGGGTGAAGAAGAGGACAAGAATGTGGGGGGCACCCTCCTCCCTAGTAAAAGAGTCGTTTTGACTACCCCAATTGAGAGACGCGGTCCTACTTATACTAAGGCACAGAGAAGAGGAGACAGACAGAGCCGGAGGCTGATGAAGCTGTAAGTATATCCTCCACCATAGTGAGTCCATCATTGTCCCATCTGGGGAGATTTATCATTATTTAACATCTGGTTTTCGTGTCTATATATACATGTATATTAACTATGTAATAATATATAAAACTGATTGATGGCACAACCGGAATCTGTCATAAATGTTTTATCCATGTGTGTTCTCCGGATAGGTGCAGGTCCCAGAAGTGGAGATGTCAAAATGTCTGACATGAGACTACTTCCTCGAAGGGGACCTGTCACGTCGTACATACATTCCGATATATGACTGGAATGGTAGAGACAAGGAGAAACTGAGCAGAGTGATATGTATGTAGGCTTGTTGGAAAAGATTCAGCATAAGGGCTCATTCAGACTTGGATTTTTCATGTACAAGTTCTTTCTCTTTTTCATGGACAGAAGTTGTACCTATGACAGTAGTGACATCGTATTTCTGTGGACCGAATGAACATTGACACATGCTTGATTTTGATCCAACTTACAGATCAGACTTTGGTTCTATGGCTCTGAGAAAATAATAGGCAGCACTCGGATGCACTATTCGTTTTTCACGGACTGTTTAAGGAAGAAGTTTGAGATATCTACAGAATTTTTTTTTCCAGAGAAAAATTGATGAAATACTGATGGTAAAAACTGTCAATCTGACCAAACTCTGATGAAACTTGGACCATTTTTTGCATATAAGTAAAATCACCGAGGTCTGAATGAGCCTTTATTTGAAATTTAATAACTGAAATCTCTGGCATTTATATGTGTATGAGTCCAGTGGGCGGTGCTACTAGTGAACAGCTATCTCTCCACACACAGTCATACAGGGAGGACTGTCAATCACTGGTAGGGACCGCCCACTGGACTCCTGTGCATACAAATACCAGGGATATGAATGAATAAAATGCAAGTTTTACTGAAACATTTCCCACAAAAACCATATATCAATCTGATCAGCTCTTCCTGGCTGGAGATCCGATACCATTTTCACACCATAGTTTCCTTTTAATCATGATATAACAAAATATTTCATGAGTATTTCACCTACTTTGAATTTGAAATACTCTCAATTTTTTAAGATTTCTGCTTGCTGGAAGTGAATGAAATGCTCTTCACTTTAATCATGGAAATTGCTTGTTAGAAGCACAAACTCTGCTCTGATAAATTTCAGTAAAATATCAGGCTGGGATTCTCGACTCTAAATGCTCAGACATTAGGGAATATTTGATGTCTTTGCTGTAAAATAAATCTTTGGAATTACGTAGCAATAGTTGCATTTTGATGTTTGTGTGGAGCTTTTATATGTAATGGTGATTGGAATTACACTTATTCTACAGTTCTTAGTGTTTCTAATGTGCTTCTATTAGTTTTTTACATAAGGTCGCTTTTTACTTATCTTCTATATCATTCGTTTTAATATTTAAATTTGCCATATTGACAAAACTGGCAAATAAAAAAATGTGGCTGGCAACCTGGCTACATCTACACACACAAAAAAATCATTTATTTAGAAGTGTAAATGGATCTAACTTACCATGTAGTCCAAAACTAAAGGTAAAGTCTTATTTCAGTTCAGAGGCTGCAAACCTGTAGAAATCCAGTCCTGCTCTCAGCATCTGTAGAGGACATGATGGCATCCAGTCTGGGCAATGTTCCATAAAATGGACTCCTAAATGATACATTGTAGAAAATGATCAGAAAGGTTTTAAAAAGTTGTGTTGCACTTCGCTCACAGATCATTGCCTAGACCAGGGGTGGGCAATCAATTTTCCTGAGGGGCCATAATGAGAGACCATGGCTGTTGTGGAGGGCCGAACCAATAGGCTGAAATTAATTCTACTAATTTTTGTATAAATATTAATTGTATCAATTAATATTGAGCAGAACTAAGTATGCCACCATCCCCCGCATGCCGTTTGAGCCTGCACACAGCCCTACACACCGTAAGAGCCCCACAAGCCCCCTATACAGCAAGAGCTTCCACACAGCCCACTGGAAACAGCATGATCCCCCTCACAGCCTCCTATACACAGTGTGAGCCTCCACACAGCCTCCTATATACAGTGTGAGCCCCCACACAGACCCTATATACAGCAAGAGCCCCACACAGCCCCTATATACAGCAAGAGCCCCCACACAGCCTCCTATATACAGTGTGAGCCCCCACACAGACCCTATATACAGCAAGAGCCCCACACAGCCCCTATATACAGCAAGAGCCCCCACACAGCCCCTATATACAGCAAGAGCCCCCACACAGCCTCCTATATACAGTGTGAGCCCCCACACAGACCCTATATACAGCAAGAGCCCCACACAGCCCCTATATATATATATCAAGAGCCCACACAGCCTTCTTTATACAGCAAGAGCCCCCACACAGCCCCTATATACAGCGTGAGCCCCCACACAGCCTCCTATATACAGCAAGAGCCTCCACACAGCCTCCTATATACAGTGTGAGCCCCCACACAGACCCTATATACAGCAAGAGCCCCACACAGCCCCTATATATATCAAGAGCCCCACTCAGCCTCCTATATACAGCAAGAGCCCCCACACAGCCCCCTATATACAGCAAGAGCCCCCACACAGCATCCTATATACAGTGTGAGCCCCCACACAGACCCTATATACAGCAAGAGCCCCACACAGCCCCTATATATATATATCAAGAGCCCACACAGCCTTCTTTATACAGCAAGAGCCCCACACAGCCTCCTATATACAGCAAGAGCCCCACACAGACCCTATATATATCAAGAGCCCCCCTATAAACAGCGTGAGCTCCCACACAGCCCCCTATATACAGCGTGAGCTCCCACACAGCCCCCTATAAACAGCAAGAGGTCCCACACAGCCCCCTATATACAGCGTGAGCTCCCACACAGCCCCCTATAAACAGTGTGAACCCCCACACAGTCTTCTAATTCACAGCTAATTCAGTGCATACATCAATTACATGTTATTCTAAAGTGATGGCACATGAGTCCATATAATTTTCACAACACTGTGACTCTACACTGTTCTACAGCTTGTCAGTTGTAAAATAAAAAGTAATGTAGCTTTGTAGCATTCTAATATACTTTGGGTGCGATTCATTAAAGCTTTCACGACAAAATTATCATGTAAAAGCTTTGAAAAGTTGCAAAATTTAGGCATATTTTGAGTTGTGAGTAAAGTTTGCGACTTTTGACGTTTTCACAACAGGTACTCCCAGCTCTGCCAAAATGGGTTGAACTAAGGCACAGTGGGAGCGTGACGCCACAGCTCGCCTAATTCATGATGAACTGTGGTGTTCTGTACTCCAGTTCCTAACTTGTTCATGCCGGTGTTGACGAGGCGCATGCCCACTCATCAGACACTCCAGATCTACATGAATCCGGAGAGTCTGACTTGAGCTCGCCCAATCATCAAGACCAGTGCGAACAACAGAGGTCTTGCTGAATAGGGCCCTCATAATGATGAGTGAGTGTGCTCATTACTCGAGTTTTCCGAGCATGCTCAGGTAATCTCCGAGTAGTTTGGGCGTGCTGGGAGATTTAGTTTGTGTCTAAGCAGTTGCATGATTTGTGGCTGCTAGACAGCCTGAATACATGTGGGGATTCCCTAACAAACAGGCAACCCCCACATGTATTCAGGCTATCTAGCAGCCACAAATCATGCAGCTGCAGTGGCACAAAAATAATCTACGTTCACGCCCAAGATACTCGGAGATCACGCGAGCATGCTCGTAAAACTCGAGTAACGAGCACACTCACTCATCACTAGGCCCTGAGGCCATGTACCCACGATGAGCTTTTGGTGAAGATTTTCCTATGTGTTAATAGGAAGACAAGGGTCATTCAGGGGAATCGGGGCTGGGAGAAGATGCTGGGGACTTGCCTTAGACTAGTCATACGAAAAGCATCGTCCCCAGACGACTTTTCAAAGTATATTTTCTCCACAACGCTGCAATGTTTCAGAGTGAAACAAACATGGCTGATTTATGATACCAGTGTTTCAGGCAGCAAGAATCGGAAGAAAGCTCCCCTTTAAGGTTATGTTCCCACAATGAGTTTTTGGCGAGTTTTTGATGTTCCAGATTTTTGCACCATTTCTGCACCTATTAGGTAAAATAGGTTATTTGCATTTTTTTTGTTAGTTTTTGGGGATTTTTTTTTACACTCGCTTACTGTTTTTGACACTGCATTTTTTGTCTCTTTTTTTGTGTCATGCATTAAATAAAGCTGCACTGTTTTTGATAATTCCTGGTATTTGGCTTTGAGCAAACTTTATTGATACAGTCATGTGCGGATTACATGCTTTTTTTGCATTTTTTTCTGCGAAAATGCTTTAAAAACACGTGTGTTTTTTTACCTATGGATGTTTTGCATCTATTGCAAGTCAATGGGAAAAATCTGCACATAAAACTCAGCTTGCGCAGCTACAAGAGGAATTGACATGATGCGGATTTGAAACACACAGCGCAGGTCAGTTTACACTGATAAAAAAAAATCACAGGGGGCAGGAGATGTCTATAAAACCCATCCACTCTGCTGGAACTGTAAGATGCTGCATTTTTGACTCAGTGAAATTACGGAACATCAAAAACTCATGGTGGGAAGGAAGGTAGCCTTAGGCTATGGCCACACTATCAGTATTTGTTCAGCATTTTTTCTCAGCATTTGTAAAGGCCCCGTCACACACAGTGAGATCGCTAGCGAGATCGCTTATTTTGTGACGCCACAGCGATCTCGCTGTGTGTGGCACACATTAGCGACCGGGCCCCCTGCCAGGTATCACTGATCGTGCAGGATCGTCCTGGGCCATTTTTTGATCGTTGCTCGCCCGCTAGCCAGCAAGCATCGCTGCGTGTGGCAGCGGGAGCCAACAATCAGCGAGGCTCCCAGTGCTCTAAGCAGGCGCTGGGAGCTGGTATCTAAGGTAAATATCGGGTTACTAAGCGGCACGTGTCACTTAGTTACCCGATGTGTACCTTCGAAACCTACGTGCTCGCAGCTCCCGGCGCGAGCACGCAGGTTTCTAAGGTACACATCGTGCAACTAAGTGACACGTGCCGCTTAGTAACACGATATTTACCTTAGATACCAGCGTCCTCGCTGGTGCTGATCGCTGGTGAAGCTGCCTGTTTGACAGCTCACCAGCGATCATGTAGCGATGCACCAGCGATCCTGACAAGGTCGTATCGCTGACGGGATCGCTGGTGCATCTTTAAGTGTAACGGTACCCTAAACCAAAACCAGGTGAGGAACAATCAGAGGACAAGGTATAATAGAAACAAAATTCCACCAATTCTGCATGTTTGACCCACTCCGGGTTTTGGCTTACAAATACTGATGTGAAATACTGACTAAATACTGATAGTGTATCCGTAGCCTTAGGGTGCTCAACAATTGTTATAGTAACATTTAGCTCATGTCAGTCCGGGGCACAGAGGGCCCCATTCATATTTTGGTTGTTCCTTTCCTGTCTGATACAGCCAAAGATTGGAAACGAAAGTGTACTACACCATGTGGCACTCTTTCCTCCACCCTGCTTGGCGTTTTGATGGTACATTTCATTCAACAATTGGCTCTTTTGTCAACCATTCAGCTTGTGCATCTGAGTCTCAGTTCAGCAGCGATCACCAGATTTCACATGCTGTGCGAGCCTCAGTCCACACATACTGCAAAAAGTAGAGCAGCACATTGAGGTAATGGAGAAAAGAGAGTAGTTTTATGCATATTTTTATAGTCAGTCAGTACTTGGGGAAAACTGTTGTGGCATCATTCTGTATGGGGGATTGTAGGGACATAATACTGTGTGGGGGCAATCTTACTGTCAGTCAGTACTGGTGGGGGAAACTTGGGAGGAGGACAGTGAGGCCATCATATTGTGTGGGGGTGCTGTCAAGCCAACACACTATGAGAGGGCATCATACAGTGTGTGGGGGGAGGGCTGTGAGGGTCATCACATTGTTTGGGGGTTCTATGAGGCCATCACACTGTGATAGGGCATCATACAGTATGTGTTGGGAGGTCTGTGGGACCATCATACTGTGTGTGAGGAAGTGGAAGCATATTATTGCGCGTGCTTGTGGGGTCATCATACTGTGTGTAGTGGAGGGCTGTTGGGGCATCATACTGTGTGTGGAGCTCATAACATTGTTTGGCGGTTCTATGAGGCCATCATACAGGTAGAGGGCTTCATACAGTGTATGTGGGGAGGGCTGTGGGACCATCATACTATGTATGAGGAAGTGGAAGCATATTATTGCGCGTGCTTGTGGGGTCATCATACTGTGTGTAGGGGAGGGCTGTTGGGGCATCATACTGTATATGGGGCTCATCACATTGTTTGGGGGTTCTATGAGGCCATCATACTGGGAGAGGGCTTCATACTGTGTTTGTAGGGGAGGTCTGTGGGACCATCATACTATGTATGAGGAAGTGGAGGTATATTATTGTGTGTGCTTGTGGGGGCTGTGGGATATCATACTATGAGTGGGGGGGCTGTGTCTCATCATATTACACTGTATAAACATATACATTTTTATTTACCATAATTATAACGATTTCTGATTACACTGCAGCAATGATGGCCCAATAAACAATTACAATTGTAATGTAAGCACCTGATCTGAAATAACTAATGAACTCTGTTTTCCAGGGTGGCAGTAAAGAATCTTGGTGACTATGACTAACTCTGAGGACACAATGTTTGATAACTCCTCCAGCCTGGCGTGGGTGGATCCGTGTATCCAAGAAACATTGCTGGAAAATGCTCTGCTATCTGTATGCTACGTACTTGGCCTATTTGTTGGAGGTCTGGGAAACATCATCGCCCTCTCACTGTTTGTGCGAGACCGCCAGCCTAAGTCACCCTCTGACATCTTTCTTCTTCACCTGGCCTTATCAGATCTCTTCCTGTTGCTCAGCTTACCTACTCGGCTTTTCTACCACCTGTCAGGAAATCATTGGCCTTTTGGCTCATTGGCTTGCAGGCTTTCTGGCTTTGTCTTCTACCTCAATATGTATGCCAGTCTTTACTTTTTGGCTGGAATAAGCATTGATAGGTATCTGGCTATTGTGCATCCTCTCAATTCAGTCAAATTCCGGAAACCATTACATGCTCATTTGACTTGTGGCTTTTTGTGGATCATTGTTGCATTTGCTACTGCACCATTACTGTTAGGTCGAGGAGCAGCAATGGACGAGACAGTTTGTCGATTGCTATATCGGGAAACACCATCTTTGCGAGCATTGTCATCACTCAGTGCAGCCTTTGCCATCCCCTTCTTGGCCACAGTCACTTGCTATGGTCTTATCCTGAGGCGACTCCGGAAAGGAGGTGATAGAAAACCCAAGGAACGTGCTGTAAAGATGGTGCTCCTGGTCCTTGCAATATTCCTGATCTGCTTTGTTCCATATCATCTGAGTCGGGCACTTTATCATGTCCTGATGCCTGGAGGTGAAAGTGCAGCTATGCCATCTCCCTGTGACTTAAGGCAAGGCTTGGCTTTAGCAAACCGTTTTACTTCTTGCCTCAGCACCCTAAATGCGGCCTTAGACCCAATCGTGTACTTCTTTGCTGTCAAGAAATTCCGTCAGATTCTTCTTCGCTTGCCATGTAGGCGGGATGGAACGGACAATGTAAAGAACCGGGAAGAAGGCAGAACAGAGGACAGTTCTCTCAGTGCCAAGACAGATGTCTAAATGGGCGCATCAGTGAAAAATGTTTCTATGCGATCTAAAAAAAAACAAAACACAAAAAAGTAGAGAACAAGACTCAAGTAATCATTTTTCTAATTACTGGAAGCTCGGAGATTTATGACCACATTCTGCATTTACAAGGACATTATATGGAGTTATTGTCACACATATATGAATTTGAAACATGAAAGCGGCAATGAAAGATTGCCTAGTCCCATTTTGGAGGAAAAATACTGCCATATAAAATATGTAATTTAACTATATATGCAACCAATGCAGTCATAAATTTATATTATTTTTTTATACAATTTTCTTGATAAACTCATGTGTGGATTTCATGTGTTTTTCCTGCCTTTCCACTGCAGAGACACGATAAAACCACATGTGTTGTTTTATTTGTGGACTTTCCACATCTCATTCAAATGTGTAGGAAAACTCTGCATATATAGAACATATTTGTAAGAAAATTGACATGTTGGGGACTTCAAAATGATTCTGCAGATCAATTTCCACAATGTTTAAAAAAAAAACACAGTAGGCACAAGGTTTATATACATCCTATACACTTCGCTGAGACTACAATATAATGCGTTTTTTTTTCTGCATGAGAGAAATGTACCGGAAGCTCATTGTAGGAAAACAGCCATAATGTTTACATTACATCTACTCACCTGCCGCTTTTGACAGTGAAGTGAATAGGACAATTCTGCGCTTCTGCACCACATACTAAGTGTACAATGTGCAAGTAGAGTGGATGATGCAATGGTTCTGCATTAAAGGGAACCTGGCACGTCCCATAATACTATTAACCAGCAGACATGGGGTTAATCTGCAGGTTAACAGTGTTCTAAAGATGGGCTGAAACTCCTGCTGACGGGAAGGACATGGACTTTATTGCTCCTGGCAGCATCGGGGTTTTATTCATAGAGGTGCAGCACTGATGCACTGCTGAGGGGGCTGTCAGTCAGTGCCGGGGCGGTTACAGCCATCACTCACTATGCACTGAGAGGTGACTGAAGCCACGCCTCTATGACTGAAAGCCGGAGCTGCTGGGGGAATAAATTAATTTCCTCCTGGCAGCGGGGCTCTCATTGCAGTGGCTGCACAGCTTTAGAATGCTATTAACTCACAGATTAACCCCATATCTGCAGGTTAATAGCATTTTTTTGACATGACAGGTTCCCTTTAAGCATCTGTAGCAGAGGAAGCTATACTGAAAATATTCAAACAGGAAAGAAAGCTTCAAAAATAACAATCATGGGGCAGGAGTCTCATATAAAGTGAGATCTCCATTTTCTAGAAGAAAACGAGAATTCGTACATCTTCAGTTACTGTATATTTCACACAAAGCAGCGGAATTGACATTTCATTTACAATGTACATTTACAATGCTCGTGTATATAGATATTGTTGTTTGTGCCTTTTAGTGAAATGTTTTATGTGATACCTTTTTTATTCTCTATACATGGAGAGGGGCTTTAATTGGGTAAAAAAGGTCATCTTCTCGAAATGATGACAATAACACAGGACCTCCGTCCAGTACAATTATACCCACATATCTGTACATTTATGTATGAATTATTTATAAAGTATATCATTAGTTTATGTACATCCTTATATACTACTTATGGCAAAATGTGGGCAGTTATCTAAAATAATTATATATTAGTGACTCGGGGGCACAAATGTGATCTAAATATTGAAGAATTTGTAAAATTACCAAAATTCTTTAGTGAAATATTTGTCATGCCTGACAAAATGATGCCTATTTCTTGGTTTTATTATATCTGTTAGGGTGGTTTTACACTTACCGCATTTTTTGCGGTCCGTTATTGCGGCCTGTTTTTGCGGGCCGTATCGCCACATTTATTGTGATGTACTGCAATAACGGGACACGAAAAATGTTTGCGGATCGCCGTTATTGCGGAAAACCGGAAGTGACGGCGCGCCACAAGAACAAGTTTCTGTTTTGTTTTTGCGACCCCAATGATTTAAATGGGCACCCTCACGGCTGTACGGCACACCATTGAATTTTTGCGGGCCGATTTTGTGGCCCCATAGAAACCTATTGGGGCCACAAAATCGGCCCGCAAAAATACGGTAAGTGTAAAACCAGCCTCAGACCGTTTCAGATCATGTAGAGACACCATTAATAAGAGGAATGGTTTTCCCCAGTTGTCAATGTGCTTTACTGTTTTTAAGAGGAAGAACGAAGAAATGGCACAATGCAAAGTTATAAGAAAATTACTCTAGAAATGCTATTTTTAACCCCTTGGTGAGATTTACTATGTAATACAGTGCCATTGTCAAGGGCTTAGTGCAATTTACTGTATATTTTTACTGGCACTGAGCTAAAACAGCCAGGATCAGGGATAATTCCAATCACGGCCCTTTACCCCCTAAATTGACAAGGTCCATTATCGTCAATTGATTTGAAAAGTAACTTTGAATTTCTGCTTTGATCTATCAAAAACTGAAGTTTACAGCAGGAATACACATGGGACTTTTATAATACCTGTACTTTCCATAGTTACAATCTTGAGTCGCAGTAGATATACATTACAGGTTTACAAAAAAAAATAAATTAATGAAACAGAAGAGAATCTTGCCCACAACAGCTTACAATCCAAAGAAAGTAACATATGCCGAGCATACCTTGTATATGGTCAAGAGAATCTGGTATGTGATTAGTTACGTCGGTTTTTCCTACGTGTAATTTTAGGTTATTTATGACTCCAGTATGTAATATACCAGGACACATCATTCCGTGCTTTGTGCTTACCGTATATGAATATTAAGAAACTGGCTACATTGAATTAAATTAACAATGTACTAATCCCTTTTCTACAGAGTATACAGTTTGTTTTATGACAGAAGGTAAGAACTATGTTACTTGACGAAGATTTGTACAATCTGAGCAAAATTTAATCTGAAAATAAAACAAAAATAAGGGTTTTTTTTCCTAATGGGTTCTATGCTTCATATTTAAAATGAACATCTTCATAAAAATTAAGTTACGTGACACTACACGATACCTACACGATTGGTAACAATCTGTTCATATACCTGATGTGTAATATATTAACCCCTTAGTGACAGAGCCAATTTGGTTCTTAATGACCAGGCCAAATTTTACAATTCTGACCACTGTTGCCTTATGAAGTTATTGCTCTAGAACACTTCAACGGATCCCGCTGATTCTGAAATTTTTTTCACAACATATTGTACTTCATGTTAATGGTAAAATTTCTTCGATGTAACTTGGGTTTAATTATGAAAAAAATCGAAATTTGTCAAATTTTGAAAATTTTGCAATTTTTGTACCCTTAAATCAGAGAGCGGTGTCACACAAAAATAGTTAATAAATAACATTTCCCACATGTCTACTTTACATCAGCACAAAACATTTTTTTTGTTTTGTTAGGACGTTATAAGGGTTAAAAGTTGACCAGCGATTTCTCATTTTTCCAACAAAATTTAATAATGGTAATAACTGTGGAACAATTATTTGGATCCCAGTGATTCAGAGACCATTTTTCTGTGACATATTGTGCTTCACGTTAGTGGTAAATTTTGTTAGATAGGATTTGTGTATGAAAATATTGAAAATTTTACAAAAAATTTTTTGGGAAAATTTAGCAATTTTAAAACTTTACATTTTTATGCTCTTAGTTATACCACACCAAATAGTTAATAAATAACATTTCCGATATGTCTACTTTATATCTGCATCATTTTTTAAACTACTTTTTTGTTAGGAAGTTATAAGGGTTAAAAGTTCATCAGCAATTTCTAATTTTCCAACAAAATGTACAAAATCATTTTTTTTAGGGACCACCTCACATTTGAAGTGAATTTGGAGGTTAATATAACAGAAAGTACCCAAAAGTGACACCATTCTAAAAACTGCACCCTTCAAGGTGCGCAAAACCACATTCAAGAAGCTTATTAAACCTTCTGGTGCTTCACAGGAATTTTTTGAATGTTTAAAAAATAAAATGAACATTTAACTTTTTTTCACAAATAAATTACTTTGGAACCAATTTTTATTTTCACAAGGGTATCAGGAGAAAATGGACCACAAAATTTGTTGTACAATTTCTCCTGACTACACTGATACCCCATATGTGGGGGAAAGTCACTGTTTGGGCGCATGACAAGGCTCAGAAGGGAGCATCGTTTGAGTTTTTGAACGCGAAATTGTCTGGATCCAATGATGGGCGCCATGTTGCGTTTGGAGACCCCCTGATGTACCTAAACAGTGGAACCCACCAATTCTAACTCCAATCCTAACTCCAACACACCCCTAACCCCAACCCTAACACAACCTTAACAGACTCCTAACCCTAATCCCAATCCTAACCGTAATCCCAAACATAACCATAACTCAAACCACAACCTTAACCCCTACGCAAACCTAACCCTAGCCCAACCCTAACCCTTGCTCTAGGCATAACCTTAACCCTAGCTGTTAAAAAGCGGTGCTGAGGAATAAGTACCCTTAACTGCCACTGTTAAAAGGAGCATCGGTGGTCGTTAAGGAAAACACACGGAGGTCTAATAGACAGAAATATACACATATGGATTTTTCAATTCGTAATATTACTCCAAAAGGTTTCTACGAAGTAAACAAATTTCAGGATATAACTTACTGAACAATGGAGGTCCAAAAATTGGTACTAATAGTCATCCACCAATTCCTAAAATGGGGCTTTCCTATCTCTATCAGACCCATAGGGAATGAATTGAGCAGAGAAGTGCATGATTGACTTAGGTTACATTCATGTGGGGCATTTCAGAACCCTGTATCTGAGATTGGTGGGGTCCCAGTGGTTATCAATCATTAATTCATTCAAACAAAAAGGATATAAATATTTGTGGACTTAAGCACTGAGCCTCCCCCACATATGGCACATACCAGCAATATTACATAGCCAAAATCTGTCTCAAACAGCACTGGCTGAAACTGAGTTGCTATTAACCTCCAGATCCATCTTTTTTTTTTAAACATAATTTTTTATTGATTTTGTAATGAAGTGCATATTACAATTTATAAACGTTACATTGAATTGTTACAAAGAACATATTTAAACATGCTTATCACCTAAGCCTAAATAGAAGCAAAAATAAACTTAACAAATATAAAATTATCGAACCCCCTTACGCCCACATTTTCATAGATTACATTGACTGAAATCAGACACCTTATCTCCAGCTCCACCTTATCCTCCATATAGCTCATATAACGAATTTCAGTTTACCCAAATTACCACTCAAATCCTCTAATAGATACCACTCCGAATCCACAAAGGCGCTCATTAAGTCTTGAATTTCTCTGGTGGTCAGTGACGTTTCTATAAACACTCCATTTTAAAAAAAAAAATGTCGTCATTTTATATTTATTTCTTTCTGTTTCTCTTTTTTCCAAAAATACGACCGATGTTAAACCTTCCTTGATCTCTTTTATCCCTGGGAGTGTTTTAGCTAGCCAGTGTTGCAGAATTAGATGTTTTGTCACCATTGCAATGGTGTGAAACAAGTCATGTAGCCGTCCCCCTCTTGTTTTACCCGTCGTAAAGTGAAACAACCAACACAGTGGATCTACTTCTACCCATATCCCACATATCTTCAGATACATATCCTGGACTTTTAACCAGAGTTCTTGTGTCTTGGGACATGACCACAATCCATGTTCTGGGTCTGTTTTGGGCATTGTACATTTTGGGCAACTTGTCTGCCTATCAGGATTCTGCGGAGTCGGAGGTATATTGAAGCCACATATTGCTTTATGCATTATTCTGAACTGACTATCTCTCCATTGTTCATTGATGATATGCTTTCTTACCAATTCCCAGCCCCGCAGAATCTTGTGCTCAAGTTCTTCATCATGTATATGTTTTTCCCATTTGTGAAATATTTTGCCCTTCCCTGAAGGGCGTAATATGTCCCTCAGCATCCCATATATTGAGGTGATGGATATTTCTCCAATGTCTTTGGTAACCAAGTCCTCCCATATTTCTGAATCGATTTCCTTCCTCACATCCTGAAGGAGGTCTAATACATAATGCGTTAATTGACTATATAACATCAAATGAAATCTCGGCAGCTCAAATTTGTCTATCACTTCCAATCCCGTCAACCAGCGGCCTTCTTGTAGATGTAGTAAGTCCCCTAACGTCTGTATACCTTTCCCCAACCACTCGGTGTATAATTTATTTTCTCTTCCTAATCTAAAGGCAGGAAATGCCCAAGGATTCAGGTGTTTTGACACTCTCCACGACATTTTTATTGCCTTCCATGTGGTAATGGTATCTTTACATATTACCGAATATTTAATGTTTGGCGGTATGTGTGACAGCAGCGTATGTAGCAGCGCCGTCAGGTCCCACAAACCACAAAATTCCGTTTCCAATTTGTAGTCAGTATATCGCCCCGTTTTTTAATCCAGTCTATTACATTCCTCATTAAACACGATAAATTATATCCCCTAATATTTGGCAATCCCACTCCCCCTCCCTCCTTTGGGTGCATTAGAGTTCTTATAGCCAGTCTCGCTCTTTTATCCCTCCAGATGAATTTAGAAATGGCCCTGTTTAATCTGAGAACATCTGCGTGACGAATTAACATTGGGATAGTTTGCATTGGGTACAGTAATCTCTCAAAGCTTGTCATCTTGATTAGGTGGCAGCGACCTAACAAAGAGAGGGGTAGATATTCCCACCTCTCCAACTCCTTCTCCATTTTGTCTATGATAGGCTTATAATTGAGATCATAAATCTGTTTCGGCGTTCTCCCCAAATAAATTCCCAAGTACTTTATAGATGTTGTCGCTTTCGGGATGCCCATTATATTACTCTCCTGGCCACGTTTTACCTCACTCCTCATGAACAGAATCTCACATTTAGACTTATTTAAACGAAAGCCCGAGAATTTTCCAAACTTTTCAGTTTCAAGCAGCAACATAGGGAGATCTTCCTCTGGGTTGTTCATGAACAGAATTATGTCATCTGCAAATAGGGCATTTTTGACTGTCTCATTTCCCACCTTTATCCCTTTGTAGGAACTGCATTCCCTTAAATATCTTGACATAGGTTCTATCGCCAAATTAAACAGTAAGGGGGACAGCGGGCATCCCTGCCTCGTTCCCTTTTTCAGCTCGAAGGCATCTGAGAGAAACCCCGGCATGTATACCCTTGCTTTGGGATTCTGATATAGTACTGCCAAAAATTGTCTAAACGGACCTACCAGATTTATTTTATCCAACACTTGATCCAACCATGGCCACCTCACATTATCGAATGCTTTTTCTGCGTCCAGTGTGACCATAGCTGGATCCTCTCCCTTATCCAAATGCTTCCCTCTAATCTTGTCTAGCAATAACATGGCTTATATTAGTAACGGCTAATCTTCCCTTCACAAAACCTGTTTGTTGCTTTGATATCAATCTAGGCAGTATCCTAGCCAGCCTGTCTACCATTATTTTTGAGAGAAGTTTAACATCTTGATTTATTAATGATATAGGTCTATATCCCGAAGGGTCTTCCAAATCCTTCCCTCCCTTCGGGAGAAGCTTTATGTAGGCCATATTCATCCCTTCTGACATAGCTTCCCCTTGCAAAATGTGATTATATAAATCTTTAAGCATGGGAACTATTTTCTCACTCAGCGCCTTATAAAATGAACCATTAAATCCATCGGGCCCTGGAGCCTTATTGGCCCCCAGTCCTTTTATTGCCTTACTAATTTCTTCCTCCGTGATGCAACCATTTAAATCCTGTAATTCCTCCTCTGCCAGTTTAGGGATATCAACTCTACCCAGCCATGTCTCCCCCGCTACATCTTGATGATCCTCATCCTTGTATAACCTAGCCTAGAATTTTCCCAGCACTCTGTTTATATCTTTGGGATCAGTCAGTCATTGTCCTTTTTTATCTCAAATTGCCATTATAGATGTACCCACATATCTTCCCCTAGCCAAATTAGCCAGTATTCTCCCTGCTTTGTCACCATACCTATTTAATTCTACCTCCCAGTGATTTCTATATAATTGCTCTTTTTTTTCGGCCCATTCTTCAAAATTTTTTTGGGCCCGCATCCACTTATCTTTATCCTCATCCAGTAGTGAGTTCTTATATTTTGTATGGGGGCTCCTAACTTCACTGCTTGCTGCTGAGTGCTGCTCTTTTATTCGTTTTTTTTATTCTCTGCGTGTAAGCCATGATGTTTCCCCTTATCACCACCTTCGCTGTTTCCCAATATAGTCTAGGGTTAGGTTTGTGCTCCTCATTATACATTGCAAACTCTGTCCACCATTCCCCCATCCGTTTCACAAAATCTTGCTCTTTTGTCATGTTTCCTGGAAATCACCATAGATTGTCCGTCCCTTTCGGATGTGCGTCAGCTAAGTCTAGAAATAAAGGACTATGATCAGATATCACCATGTCCTCAATATTGACATCACACATTCTGCGTAGTATCTTATCTGACACAAAGAACATGTCGATTCTCGACCATGTCTTGTGTGCATGAGAGTAATGTGAAAATCCCCGATCCATAGGGTGTGACGTTCTCAACGCATCTTTCAGCTGCCAATTCGATATCATATCTTCCAAATAACCTTTTTCCCCCTATATCTCTTCCCTTCTCCTGGATTTAATCTTATTAAGCTCCCTTTTCTGTCCTCTTCCTCCTTAAGCACCTCATTACAATCTCCTATGATTATGTTGTTGGCACTATCAGCCAGTATTTTGTTCTGTAAGGCTGGTTTCACACTAGTGTTTTATCACGCAGCGCATCGTGCGCTATCAGGCGCACGCGCAACGTTCCCCTATCTCTAACATGGTGGTCGCAGGGTCTTGCGATTGCACGTGCTCATCAGCGTTTAGTGTGCGCCATGTTGCATTTTTTTGTTCCGCCTACATCGTTAAAAAAATCGCGCGCGCACGTGTGCGCCCATAAATAGCATTGGTCTATGGGGTCGCTGACGTGCGCTTGGATGCGCGCACATCAGCGCTTTGTGCGCGCACGCGATTTCAGTAAACAATGTCTAGACACTTGTCTAAACCTCCCCTAAACAAGCAACATTGTTTTGGAGGAGTGTTGATAAAAGAAGGTGTCTTCAGGGCCAGACCAATACTCTACAGACAGCCTTGTAAAGACCAGACAAGAACATAGAAGAGCCTTCCAACTTTGGATTCAAGCTTCAGAAGCCAAAATGTGAGTATTCTTCAACATAATGTCTGTGTGTCCTGTACAATTTTATAATGTACTAATGTATTTTTTGTTTAAATTTCAGCATGTCTTCTTCTGGATCGGTCTATTCACCATCTCGGCAAGAAATGGCCCAAGCTGATCCTGAGGTGAAGATGTTGCTGCCTTTGGGTAAGTTTAGCTGCCTCTAGAAATGTGTTTATAATTTTTTTTTCTCTTTTACAGACATCGGACACGGCCAGTGAAGGTGAAGTGCGGGAGAAGTCTGAGCGGGAGAAGTCTGAGCGGGAGCAGTCTGAGCGGGAGCAGTGTAGCCAAGTCGTGGCGAGGAGACGCAATGCTAGTATATAATCTCTACTTTTTTTTTCTGTCTTTATTTTCATCTTTTATCTTGCTTCTTCTCTGTTTCTTTTTCTATCTTTTTCATTCTCCAAAATTACAAAGATTCTAATTTTTTTTTTCTAGGTTCCACAACGGGATGACGAAGAAGTGTACATCGACAACGAGCACCTGATCCGCTTTGTTGAGGAACGTATCCCGTTGTGGGACACCCATGACCAGCAGTACAAAGACACAGTGGTGGCCCGGCCGCTCTGGAATGAGGTGGCCGCAGTGATGATGGATGACTGGGACAGCGCCTCTCCAACTTCAAAAAGGGCGTTCAGTAAGTATAAAGATGCTCTGTGATACTGCATTGATTTTTGGTCCTGAAGGTGCTGGTGTGTTTGTGGCAAGATATATTCTTGCATCAAACACACCAATGCCTTCTGAAAAACAGTGATTGCTTTGTGTATTGAACTGCTGTCTTGAAGCTGCATTGATTTATGGTCCTGATGGTGCTGGTGTGTTTGTGGCAAGATATATTCTTGCATCAAACACATCAATGTCTTCTGGAAAACAGTGATTGCTTTGTGTATTGAACTGCTGTCTTGAAGCTGCATTGATTTATAGTCCTGATGGTACAGGTGTGTTTGTGGCAAGATATATTCTTGCATCAAACACACCAATGCCTTCTGGAAAACAGTGATTGCTTTGTGTATTGAACTGCTGTCTTGAAGCTGCATTGATTTATGGTCCTGATGGTGCTGGTGTGTTTGTGGCAAGATATATTCTTGCATCAAACACACCAATGCCTTCTGGAAATCAGTGATTGCTTTTTGTATTGAACTGCTGACTTGAAGCTGCATTGATTTATGGTCCTGATGGTGCTGGTGTGTTTGTGGCAAGATATATTCTTGCATCAAACACACCAATACCTTATGGAAACCAGTGATTGCTTTGTGTATTGAACTGCTGTCTTGAAGCTGCATTGATTTATGGTCCTGATGGTACAGGTGTGTTTGTGGCAAGATATATTCTTGCATGAAACACACCAATGCCTTCTGGAAAACAGTGATTGCTTTGTGTGTTGAACTGCTGTCTTGAAGCTGCATTGATTTATGGTCCTGATGGTGCTGGTGTGTTTGTGGCAAGATATATTCTTGCATCAAACACACCAATGCCTTCTGGAAAACAGTGATTGCTTTGTGTATTGAACTGCTGTCTTGAAGCTGCATTGATTTATGGACCTGATGGTACAGGTGTGTTTGTGACAAGATATATTCTTGCATCAAACACACCAATGCCTTCTGGAAAACAGTGATTGCTTTGTGTATTGAACTGCTGTCTTGAAGTTGCATTGATTTATGGTCCTGATGGTACAGGTGTGTATGTGGCAAGATATATTCTTGCATCAAGCACACCAATGCCTTCTGGAAAACAGTGATTGCTTTGTGTATTGAACTGCTGTCTTGAAGCTGCATTGATTTATGGTCCTGATGGTACAGGTGTGTTTGTGGCAAGATATATTCTTGCATCAAGCACACCAATGCCTTCTGGAAAACAGTGATTGCTTTTTGTATTGAACTGCTGTCTTGATCCTGTTTTCACTCTTGCTCCTGATGATACTGTTTTGGCTGCTACATATATTCTAGCAGGAAGCATAGCAGTGTCCTCACGATCAACAGTGACTGAATTTTGTATAGAATTTTTTTGTGCTGCAGCATTGACTGTTTGCAAAGTTCTATCAGGTGTGTGTGCTGATAATTATGTTGCCTTCAGTGCATTGTCTAACGTTTTTTCTTTTTTTCCCAACAGTGAAAAAAATCCGCACACACTGGCGCTCGATGAAGGACCGCTTCAACACTGATGTTCGTGCTGAGGGACAGGTTCGCAGTGGTTCAGTGGCAAGGCGCAGAAGAAAGTACCCCTTTCATCGCGAGTTGGCTTTCCTGAGACCGGTCCTTGCCAGCAGAGCGGTTTTTTTTTATTATTACTATGTGCTTTTCTATTCCACAGCTGATGCTTCTTGTTAATGCATGACACTAATGTTTTCCCTTTCTTTCCATAGCACTTGGAGCAGCACCCTGCAACCTGTCTCAGGAGCGGTTCTTCATCGATCGACTTTGGACCCGTCCCAGCCATCCGACAGCCAGGAAGCATCTTGCAGGTCAGCAACACAGACAGCTGGTGACCAGGAAGCTGGTCCATCAGGTGTTCCTCTGTCCCAGGTCTCTGTCACTGGTTATGCGGGCACTACCTGCCAGCGGCAGAGGGCCTAGGACAGGCCTGTCATGCCCGAGTTCATGTACTTGAGCGAGGCCTTTCAGGCCAGCCTCAAGGCGCTGTCTGCCAGAATGGAAAGCGGTTTTTCCCTGATGGAACGTGGTTTTAACCACATGGAACGCCGCTTCCACTCTGTCCACCAGCGCCTTGACCGTCTGGAGGTCGACCTCAACAAACCAGCGCACCATTTTTTCAGTGAAATTGAACAGGGCATGGCAGAACACCTTAGTCCTGAGCAACAGCTGAGTGTGTTACAGGCCTGCAACACTGCTTACTTGCAGGCTATGCAGCAGAATCGGTATGTGCAGCAGTCAGTGGAGTCATTTCCAACAGTGCCACCTCTTACTCGCTACACCTCCCTACCGACTTCTGCTGCATACCACTGCACGGCCACCTGCATTCCCAGCGAACCCGGACACCACTACACTACCCCAAGTCTGAGTACTGCTGGACACTCCTCCGCCACCACCACTATGGCAAGCGCTGCTCCTGTATGGAGCACCACCACAGCCACAGCACCACCTGCTTGGAGTAAAACCACCACAGAACCTGCTTGGGCCACCGACACCACCAGTCAACATCAAAGGAGCACCGCCAGCACTCCTCAGCAAAAGAGCACAGCCAGCACTCCTCATCAAAAGAGCACAGACAGCACTCCTCATCAAAGGAGCACCGCCAGCACTCCTCATCAAAGGAGCACCGCCAGCACTCCTCATCAAAGGAGCACCGCCAGCACTCCTCATCAAAGGAGCACAGCCAGCACTCCTCATCAAAGGAGCACCACCAGCACTCCTCATCCAAAGAGCACCGCCACCAATTCTCCTCCTCGGAGTCCCGCCAGAACTTCTGTTCAGATCACCGACACGCAGCCTCCTTCTAGGAGCACCGACACAACTACATCTCCAAGGATCACCGCCATCGCCACTTCTTTGAGCACCGACGCGATTTTGTCTCCTCGTATGACATCCACCGCCGCCACTTCTATGAGCACCGACACAACTTTGTCCCCTTCTAGGAGCACCGCCACTGCCACTTCTAGGAGTACCGCCACCGCCACCACAGAGCAGCAGAGTGGTGACCCACATTCAATATGTTACAGGTCAACGCCACGGTCCACCATCTCCAAGCGGTCGAGCAAAGTAAGGCGGTCACACGGTGGAAGTCGGTCCAGGCAGGATACTCCTGCGCCAAAGAAAAGAAAAAAAAACTTTGTTCGTCCATCCACCCTCTCCTCCTAATGTGTCTCAATCTGCCTCCATGTCCATTCCAGAGCTCCCTTCCCCCAGTACTTTCGTCGCCCCTTCTCCTAGAACCCCTTCCTCAACCTCCAGCCATTACTCGTCTCTCCACACCCCCAAAGTATCCCAATCTTCCCCCAAACGTCATTCCTAATAAAATCTTTTTTTTGTTGTTGTTATAAAAATAAATGTGCAATTCTGCTTTCAAAATATTTGGATTGGTTACTGTGTCAATCGCCCACTACACACACTGCGCCGTACACTTAGCGTTTTTGCCACCAGATATCTCCATTACTGAGACATGTTTCTTGTGTCAGTCTTGGAGATTGTTGTGTCAGTCTTGGAGATATGTGTTGTCAAAACAACCAATCTATATGACTTTTCTTTTCCACAGCAGTATCTACATTCTTGTAATATTGCACAGACTGGTTCCAGCAGGGTTCCCCAACTCCAGTCCTCAAGGGCCACCAACAGATCATGTTGTATGGAATTCCTTTTGTTTTTGCTCTTGTGAAGCAGTTATCAACGGAGATATGGATTTCCTTACAACATGATCTGTTGGTGGCCCTTGAGGACTGGAGTTGGGGAACCCTGCTGGATCCAGTCTGTGCAATACTCCAAGAATGTAGAGACTGCTGTGGAAAAGACAAGTCATGTAGATTGTTTTCTTTTTATTTTTACAACAATTTAGTTCTAGACTGACACAAGAAACATCAGTAATGGAGATATCTGGTGTATTGCACAGACTGAATTGAGCAGGGTTCCCCAACTCCAGTCTTCAAGGCCAACAAACAAATCATGTTTTAAGTAATTCCATTACTCTGGTGATAACTGCATCACCTGAGGAAAAAAAAATTAAATCCTTAAAACATGATCTGTTGGTGGACATTTAGGACTAGATTTTGGAAACCCTGGCATAGAAGATGGTGTTGAGTGCAAGGCATATCTATTGTTACCTTGCCTATTTTGTACCATCATCATTTAACTATTAGACATAAGGCAAGGAACTGTAGATATACCTTGTAATTAACCACATACTCTATTACGTGTGTGTTGAAGAAACTGATTAATGATGGTGAAAATAAATGTTGTATATACTTCACAAATAGCCTGACCTTGTATCATCATCACTATCACACCTGGGCAGGTGAATACACATGAGTTTGAACCTGCAGCGTTGCTTAACTCTCCATATATTTGAAGAACAGTGTAGTGAGGCTGCAGTTTAATGTGTATTCTTCTGCCCACTTGTGATAAATTTGTGAAGTATTCGTCACTTCAGCATGACACCAGGCCTGGGTATTTTACCAGTGTGCTTTCAAAATCCAAGCCACAGTGCTGATCCTACAAATAATATTTATAGTCATATGTTTCCGTGGCATAAAAAGTGAAGTATGCCGGTGAATCCAAAAATCACTATTTGTAAAATCGCCCTATGTGACACAAATATTAGTTGTATTATCTCCACGGTCGCTGTTAATTGAACACACACTGTAGAGATTATAAAGGTAATACAACTTTTGTGTGTATGTATAGTTACCTACTCAGGAGTATTAGTGAATTCATGATGCACAAAACACAGCATCATAAATTCACTGATACACCTGGCTACTTGCTAATAGTATTGGGAGTGTAAAAACACAGAATGCACTCAGTACAGGTATCAAAACAGTGTTTTTTATTAACATACCAACAAGACAATTTTTTTACACCATTTGCTCTTGCCATTCCACCCGTCCTACATCTGAGTTGAAGTAGGCCGCCAATTGGTCCCTCATTTGGCCAACTTCAACGGATGAACGGAGAGGGTGCTGAGTAAATTCAGGCAATGGGTTAGGAGCAACATCATCAAGATCTAAGTTCGGGTGCTCTCTAGCAATTACAAAATTATGTAGAACGACACAGGCCTTCACCACCTCATCCACTGTTTCCAGTTTCAGATTAATGGCTGTGCCGAGAATGCGCCATCTAGATACAAGTATACCAAATGCACACTCAACAGTTCTTCTGGCCCTGATCAGCCTGTAATTAAAAATTCTTTTGTTGTGGTCCAAGTCCCGGCTGGAGTAGGGCTTGAGCAGATTTTGGCACATCTGGAATGCTTCATCACCAACCATTACAAAGGGATGAGGCGGACCATCGGTGCTGGGAAGAGGCCGTGGCATGGGGAAATTGAAGTGGTTGCCATACAACCTCCTGCCCATGTCGGAGTTCTTAAAAGCCTGGGAGTCATTCTCACGGCCAAATGCACCAATGTCCACAGCAATAAACATACAGTCTGCATCCGCAATGACCATGAGTACAGTAGAAAAGTACTTTTTAAAGTTGAAGCCTGTTCTTTTGTGCTTGATAATCCGGATGTGTTTCCCATCCACCGCTCCCAAACAGTTAGGGAAATTGCAGACAGTCCAGAATCTTTAGGCGATTTCCAACCACTTTTCTGCGGTGGGCAGGGGCATGAATTCTGGACAAAGAACGTTCCACAAAGCCCGGCAGGTGTCCGCTACAATTCCAGACAACGTGGAGATTCCAATACGGTACTGAAAGTGCAGTGAAGAAAGGGTCTCTCCAGTAGCCAGGAATCTGTGACACAAAGAAAAAACAAAATTAATATATTTGTATAGGGATTTTTGAACACACCTAAAATTCAATGAAAAAAAAAGAAAAAATCTGCAGCCTTTTGTTCAATACATGCCATAAAAAAAATACCGCAGCCTCTTGTTAACTACATGGCAGAACTATAATTCTGCCAGATTTGGAAGAGTACATGTCACAACAAAGAAAATTAGGCAGGCATTGGTTTTGCAAAACTACATACCGTAATGTGACAAGGAGCCGCTCCTCAGGAGTAATCGCACGCCGGAGCTGTGTGTCCTGTCTCCGGATGACTTCTTGGACTCGACCAAGCAAATAGTTAAAGGTTTCTTGGGACATCTGGGTATAATCCGTAAATTTCTCCGGGTTTGCCTGTAGCTCGCTGTAGAGGGTGTGGTACGCTCCACGGCTCTCCCGGAGTTCAATAATGGGATGTATCCACAAACGCCGCCGTTGCCATCTTCGCTGCCTCTCTCTCTCCCTCTGTTCATGGCAAGCAACTGCATAAGCCTTAGCCATCCTCATGTCCAGATCCAAGTCAAAGTAAAAATTCTTCCAGTGCAGATCCATGTTTATCAAGGCAAATGCAAGCAAATGTGAAGAATTCAGCTGTAAAAAGGGTCTATATAAAGAATTTCCATAAGACACGCCCACTGCTGTCCCATTGGTGGAGTGTATTGCAAGAATTTTTCAAGGATTTTCCTCCTGTGAAGTGACACCATTGCGCATAAAAAATGCAAACGCATGAAAAACGCTTACAAACGCAAAAAAAGCTGCGATTTTTTGTCGTAATGCACACAATAATGCTACAAAAAAATGCAGCGTTTACAAGAGTTTGCATGCGCTTTTGACATGAGTTTCATGTGCACTCGATACGCTGCGCAAAAAGACGCAAGAGTGAAACTAGCCTAAGGACATAAAAAATTTATTTTGATTTATGTTCGGGGCGCATATATTGTACAGGGTAATACTTTCATTATTTATCTCTAATTTCAAACGGATTAACCTACCCTCCTGGTCCATTTCTACGGATGAAACTCTGTGTGCCAATGCTTTATGTATAAGTATTAGGACTCCTGCTTTTCTGTCTACTGAGCTAGAACCATAAACTTCTCCCACCCATAATTTCTTCATTCTAAAAAAGTCTTCTTTACCCAAGTGTGTCTTCTGAAGCAAGGCTATATCTGCTTTCAATCTTTTCAGGTGATGAAGTATCATCATCCTTTTATGTGGTGATTGCAACCCTTTTATGTTCCATGTTATTAATCTAACCATTTTTAATTGCAAAATCATTTCTTCTGCAAGGACGTGTGAAGCTTCTCCCTCTCAGGTATGGACTGCCAGTCAATGTCATCTGAGTCAGTAATAAATTAATTAGTACAATAGCAGTGGGCTCATGAACTTTAACTTCCCTCCCTCCCTTCCCCCCTTCTCATCTCACCCTCTCTCCATATAACAACCTCTTTGTTGACTCCTCTTTTTTCCGCCATTATCCAAACCAAAAGAGAAATAATTTCCCGCCCGCCTATTATCCCATATTTATCATGTTGTACGTATTTTATATCCATTCTCTATCTGAGCCCTGACCCTCATGAAACCTTGGAACTCCGAAATCTTAGATCAACATCTATTTCCCTTAATTTATCATATCAATTTCCTAACATCTTAATATTCACAACCATATTATCTTAAAGTCCTTCTCCATCTCTCATTTTTATGTCAGAGAGGTATAAAAATACTTTACTCCCACCCCCTTCATCCCCCAAGCAATATCTCCCAATGTGAACCTAGCATTTGTATGATACTTTCCCCCTGGAAGATATTTTAATTTAACACAAAATACTCCCATCAACATTCAATGAAGATCTAGTCTTCTACCTAGTATATACATCACATCTGGTCAGCATTATCCCAACTTTATAAAGCATGTCTTTTTGTTGTGAAAACCTCACAATGTCCATAAACCTGGAAGTCACAAATTTGCCGTCAGCCAGTATGATCAGCTTGCAGACCAATTAAATCAGCACCCCAAATTCTCCATTCAGTCCAACAGAACCTGTGAAAAGAAATAAGATGGGAAAAGAAAAAAAAAAAAAAAGAAATAGGAGAAGGGGGATCTCTCCACCAGCTGTCCTGTAGTCTTCCTTGAACATACATAGTTCCGTCTGATATTGACTTGGTCGGGTGAATATACCTGTAAATTTGTAAGTTTTGCACACCACCATGTGGTTCACAGATGATATCCCTTATTACTGTACGTCTGTGACGAGGTCAGCTTACGCTGAGTCAACTTTTCTTTAGAGTGGACCCTCTGGGTCGTGGCACCCACCCACTTAGGGCGAACTAACCTTGTGAGGAACCACCCCCTATACAGGGAGTGTCAGGGGCAAGACCAAGGGGGTGAGCTACCACGACTGCTGGCACCAGACGGCCGGCTCAAGTAGACACTAGATACGAGTGTCTGACGACAAGGACGAGTAGGAAGCAAGACAAGACGTAAGTTCAAAGTATCTTCATTAAGACAACTTCAGGATAACATTCAGTGCAAAAACCTGAGAACAAGCAAACACGGCAAGGTGCGTGCGTGGGCACGCCAAGGGCCATAGCATGATACGTGCCAGGTGGCACGCCTGGATACAGGCAAAGGCACAATGGCATCGGACTCCGGACAGCTGGCAAATATCAACATGATCAGGGCATCAGGCTGTGGACATCAGCTCCGGACATCAGGCCGCAGTCATCAGGCTTACGATCTCTGGCAGCGATCGGCAAGTTCCGTGCCTCCGGCAGGCAAACCAGGGTTCAGGCAAGGAGGCATGACAGATCACCAGGCATGGTGCGTGTTAGGGAACACCCCGAGGTCCAAGGCAGGATTCCAGGCAGGATGCGTGCTAGGAGCACACCAGTGTCCAGGACAAGGTGCAAGGCAGGGTGCGTGTGTAGGGGACACGCCAGGGTTCAAAGCAAGGTGCAAGGCAAGGTGCGTGTGTAGGAAACACGCCAGGGTTCAAAGTTCAACAATAAGACAGGGTGTGCGTGTAGAGACACGCCAAGGTACAAGGCAGAGTCCTGTGCGTGCAGAGAGACACACCAGGGTCAGGGTTCAAGGCAGAGTCCTGCACGTGCAGAGAAACATGCCCGGGACAGGTTCAAGGCAGAGTCCTGCGCGTGCAGAGGGCACGCCAGGGTCAGGGTTCAAGGCAGAGTCATGCGCGTGCAGCGAGACACGCCAGGGTCAGGTTCAAGGCAGAGTCCTGCGCGTGCAGAGGGCACGCCAGGGTCAGGGTTCAAGGCAGAGTCATGCGCGTGCAGCGAGACACGCCAGGGTCAGGTTCAAGGCAGAGTCCTGCGCATGCAGATGGCACGCCAGGGTCAGGGTTCAAGGCAGAGTCCTGCGCGTGCAGAGAGACACGCCAGGGTCAGGTTCAAGGCAGAATCCTGCGCGAGCAGAGGGCACGCCAGGGTCAGGGTCCAAAGCAGAGTCCTGCGCATGCAGAGGACACGCCAGGGACAGAGTACAGGCAAGGACCTGTACGTGCGAGAGGGCACGACAGGGTACAAGGCAAGACCTGCGAGTACTTTTACAGAAGCACGGGGAGGTATGCCACGGGGCAGGCGAGGGCCTGCGCGTGCTAAGAGAGGAGCACGCAACACAGTGCAGAGACAGCGTGAGTGCAAGGAAGCACAGAGAGCATGGCTGGGGCACTGGCTAGCTGGATGGGCTGCAGCACAAACAGGCGTGCAAGACTCCAGCGAACCCGGATGGGGCATAGCAGGCAACACAGCTGTCACTGACCGACGAGCACGGCTGAGGCACAAGCAGGCAGGCACGGCTAGGGCGGGCACGGCTGAGGCAAAAGCAGAAGGCTAGGAAGGCCAGGTGCATGCAAAGGGCACACGAAGAAACAAGGCAAGGCTAGAAGCCCAGAGCCGGGTCAAGGGAGAACCTTGAGACTAGCGTAGAAATGTGCAAGAGAGCACGATGGGACAGAGTCTATCAGTGGAGCGTAGGCCGAAACCCAGAGGCGGGTCAAGGCAGAGCCTTGAGACTAGACATGGAAATGTGCAAGAGAGCACCATAGGGCAGAGTACGGAAAACCAGGCAGAGACAAGAAACATGAGAAGCACTACAAGGCTCAGAATAGCAAAGACCAGACATGGCGAAACAGGCAAAGGCAGAGAACAGCGGAAGTACTACAAGGCAAAGCAAGGCAAGGACAAACATGGCACGAAAGACAACACAAGACATGGCATGAGACAAGAGGCAGAGTACAAGCACAGGGCGTGTGCAGAGATGCACGACAGGGCAGAGTGCAGGGGCACAGAATACAGAAAGCGACCGAGCAGACCAAGCAGCCATGCAGGGAAGCAACACGATACTCCGGCCCCGACCATAGGAAGGGGCGGTCTGATATAGCACCATAGCACCTGCACTTCCGGGTGAAGATCAGGGAAGGACTTCCGGTTCAGATCCTCCAGGATCATAGAAAGCGTTGCTAGATCAGACTGGGCTGAACCATAGAGAAGGTCACATGATCAGGGGTTCCAGGAATACATAGAGGATTGCAGAATCAGACAGTGCTGGAACATAGGAAAGGTCACATGATCAGGGGTTCCAGGAATACAGAGGATTGCAGAATCAGAGCAGAGACGGATGGTTACCTAGCAACGGCATGCAGCCATGAGGTAAGGTGCACGTGCTCACCACTCCAGGCATCTTATAGCATGAGACATAACGGGCATGAGAATTCAGTGCACGTGCACACCGCTCCAGGAGTCATGCGGTAAACAGACATGGCGGGCATGACAGGCATAACGTACATGACGGGCATAACGGACATGGTGGGCATGACAACGTCTTCCTATTTTAGGTGATTGGGAGTGTAAGTAGTCTTTCTGAAGCTCAACCTAGACCACAAAAATGTCTCCCTTCCATCTTCATATTATCATGTGAGGTATTCCAGTCATACTTTTCACTTATGCTGACCCCAGGATATATCTTGACACAATCTCATAAGCATTAGATCATTTAGAATTCTGTCTTGTTTGATTCTTCCTGAACGCCCTTGTCATTGGGGTTCTTTGTTCCTTAGCCATTGTCTCTCTTTCATTATCTCCTTCCAAATGCAAATCCGACCTCAGGCTATACGGATAGGGTCTCCCCCTCTCATCCTCAGCATCTCCCCGTCTCCTCTCTCGGCGGGCTGGTATTATCAGGTGATTGTTGGCAAGATGAAGGTTGCTGCTGGGAAATAATTTTCATGGCCTCCTTGGGATCTGTAAATGACCTCATCACACCATCTCTTGTCCTAAAACGCAGCGTTGCTGGGTAGTTTAGCTGGAATCTGATGTTGCGTTTAAACAGCAGAGTGCATGCTTCGCTGAATGCCCTTCTTCTCTGTGTCACCTTTGCTGAATAGTCTCCAAATAAAAGGACTTTATGTCCCTGAATTATCAGTGTTCGCCTTCTTCCTTTATAAGCCCTGAGTATTTCTTCCTTATCTTTAAAGTTCAAACACTTTGCCACTGCCTGGCGTGGTCTCTGAGCTTCCTTGTTATTCTGTTTATTCCTGCCCCTCTCAGTCTCAGAGGCCTCTCTGGGGGGCTATCCTGTGTGCACGCTCCACTCTGCAGTTATATGACAGTCCCAGTGCTTTTTGCAATTCCACCTCATAGATATCATTTCGCTGCTGTGTGTTTATTGTCTCTGGAAGGCCTATCATTTTCAGATTACTTCTGCGGGACCTATTCTCCAGATCCTCTAATTCAGGGGTCCCCAACCACCGGTCCTCGGCCCAGCACCGGGCCGTTGCAGTGCCCTTGCCGCTCCGCGGACAGAAGGGGAGCCGGCGGCGGTGCAGCAGCGCCTGATACTCACCCTGCATCCCGCGGCGGCTTCATCCAGCGCTGAGCGGTCACTTGTACTGCTCATTTAAGGTCATGAATATGGACGCCACTCAGCTCCCATAGGCGTGGCGTCCATATTCATAGACCTTAATGAGCGGTAGCACGTGACCGCTCCGCACAGGATCTGAAGAACCGCGAGATGCAGGGAGAGAAGTTCAGCGATGTGAGGGTAAGTATGATGGGGGAGGATGGGGGAGCCGAGTGGAGCCATATATACAAGGGAGGGAGAGTGGGAACGGAGCCTTATATACAAGGGAGGCCGGGAGAGTGGGAGGGGAGCCATATATACAAGGGAGGGAGAGTGGGAGCGGAGCCATATATACAGGGGAGGAAGAGTGGGAGCGGAGCCATATATACAGGGGAGGGAGAGTGGGAGCGGAGCCATATATACAGGGAAGGGAGAATGGGAGCGGAGCCATATATACAGGGGAGGGAGAGTGGGAGGGGAGCCATGCATACAGGGGAGAAAGAGTGGGAGCGGAGCCATGTATACAGGGGAGGGAGAGTGGGAGCGGAGCCATGTATACTGGGGAGGGAGAATGGGAGCGGAGCCATATATACAGGGGAGGGAGAGTGGGAGCGGAGCCATATATACAGGGGAGGGAGAATGGGAGCGGAGCCATATATACAGGGGAGGGAGAGTGGGAGGGGAGCCATGCATACAGGGGAGAAAGAGTGGGAGCGGAGCCATGTATACAGGATGGGACAGGGGAGCCATGCATACAGGATGGAAGAGTGAGAGCAGAGCCATGTATACAGGATGGGAGGGTGGGAGCCGAGCCATGTATACAGGATGGGACAGGGGAGCCATGCATACAACAGGGGGAGCCACACAGAGCTGGACAGGACGGGGGGAACCACACATACATTTTCTGATGATTAGAAAATAATCAGCATGTACAGAACTCCAGTACAATTTTTCTAAGTGCTCAATGCTCCATTTCCGTGTAGGTTCCAATGATCATTAGCAGTGACGGCCATCAGTAGAAGTAGCCGGTGCTCCCACTGAAACAGAGAAACAAGCCAGGTGCTCCCACTCATTCAAAACCTATGGTGAGTTGAGTCACATTAAAAATGTTATAATTAAATTATAAGTATGCACTGCTAAACTACAACCACGTCCATAGCCCCGCCCCCTTATGAGCAAAGCCCCACCCCTGTCACACCTCCATCCCCGCCCTGCCGAGCCATGGAAGAATGGTCTTGCTTCAAGCCGGTCCCTGGTGCAAAAAAGGTTGGGGACCACTGCTCTAATTTATCCACAGTGTAGGAGGCTTGTTTCTTTACGTCACTGACTTGTTTTTCTAGCTGAATAACTTTGTCCTCCGCCTCAGAGATTCTCTGCTCGACTTCCTGCAGTTTCTGCTCCTGATGAGTCATCTTGCTTTGCAGCTCTTTAGTGGTAGATTGGATCATGTCATCCACTGCCTGCTTAAAGTCTTCAGCAAGGTATGATGCCATTTCTTTTGCTAGCTGTTTAAAGTTTAATGAGCCATGAGCATGTAGCTGCATTTCCAATGTGCCTCTTGCCTCCACTGTTTCCCCCTGGCTGAAATGTCCTTCTTTCTCTGGGGCTTCCTCCTCCCGTTCTATCTCCTCATGTGCTTGCCCTGTTTGTGCTTGTGTCTCCGTCGCCATTACTGTGCTCCCACTCTGCAGGCCTCCTCCGACCTCCTCCTCCCTCTGCTCCTTCCCTGCGTCTCTCGTGACAAACCGATCCATGTTGCAGATGGTCCTGGATGGTCTCACGATTATCCCAGTACCTTTTGTGAGTCAGGGCTCTGTGTAAATGCAGAGTGTTGCGGTGGTCAGCGGGAGCTCCCTCACATGCGTCTGCACATGGCGGCGCCAGAACAGGAAGTCCGATCCATCTTTAACACATAAATACACCATCAAAACCACCATCAGTACATGAATATATCACCAAAACCATCATCAGCACAAGAGTGCATCACCAGAAACACTATCAGTACATAAATACAGCACCAGAACATAATGAGCACAGTAATACATCATCAAAACATTCATCAGTATGTGAATACAGAACCAGAACCATGAACAGTACAGAAATATATCACCAAACCCAATATCAGCAAAGGAATGCATCACAAGAACAATTATCCGTGCATGAATACAGTATCAGAAACATTATCAGCACAGGAATACATCATAAAAACAATCATCAGTGCAGGAATGTATCACGAGAACCATCATCAGTACTTGCATACTGCATCAGAACAATCATCAGCACATGATTACAGAACCAAAGTCACCAAAGTCATCATCGATACATGCATTCATCTCCTGAGCCACCATCAGTACTTAAATACATCACCAGAACTACTGTCAGTACATAAATACATCACCAAAACAACAATCAGTACAGAAATACATCACCAGAACCACCATCAGTACAGAAATACATCACCAAACCCAATATCGGCAAACAAATGCATCACAAGAACAATTTTCAGTGCATGAATACAGTATTAGAAACATTATCAGCACATGAATACATCATAAAAACAATCATCAGTGCAGGAATGTATCACGAGAACCATCATTAGTACTTGCATACTGCATCAGAACAATAATTAGCACATGATTACAGAACCAAAGTCATAATCGGTACATACATTCATCTCCTGAGCCACCATCAGTACTTAAATACATCACCAGAACCACTGTCAGTACATAAATATATCACCAGAACAACCATCAGTACATAAATACATCACTAAAACCACTATCAGTACAGGAAGACATCACCAGAACCATCGTCAGTACATGAATACTGTACCAGTACCACCATCAGTACATGATTACATCACTAGAACCACCATTAGTACATGAATACATCACTAGAGCCATAATCTGTGCATGAATACATCACTAGAGCCATAATCAGTACATAAATACATCACCAGAACCACCATCAGTACAGAAATACATCACCAAACCCAATATCAGCAAAGGAATGCATCACAAGAACAATTTTCAGTGCATGAATACAGTATCAGAAACATTATCAGCACAGGAATACATCATAAAAACAATCATCAGTGCAGGAATGTATCACGAGAACCATCATTAGTACTTGCATACTGCATCAGAACAATCATCAGCACATGATTACAGAACCAAAGTCACCAAAGTCATCATCTGTACATACATTTATCTCCTGAGCCACCATCAGTACTTAAATACATCACCAGAACCACTGTCAGTACATAAATACATCACTAGAACAACCATCAGTACATAAATACATCACTAAAACCACTATCAGTACAGGAAGATATCACCAGAACCATCGTCAGCAGCGTCGGACTGGCCCACCGGAGAACCGGTGGATTCTCCGGTGGGCCCTGGCATCTGGTGGGCTCTGGCACCTGCTGGCATACAGGGCCAGCAGTTGCCTAGGGCCCCTGCTGCTCCAGGGGCCCCCAGCCAGTGGTGTGTCGCACACCATGCAGCTGCTATGGGGGCCCCTGCCAGTGGAGCAGCAGCGGGTGACAGGAGGCAGAAGTCCCTGTCCCCGCTGCTAAAGAGAAATGAATATTCACTGCAAAGCAGTGAATATCATTTCACAGTCTCCACCCCCAGAGGCCCCGCCCCCAGCCCAGTAAGCCGCTCTGCATCTGTAAATCAGGGCCGGTGCCGCCCTCAGTCCCCTCTGCTCCTGACTCACAGCCAGTGCACGATGACGTCACTACATCGCGCACCCGCTGTGTGTCTGGCAGACGGGGCAGCTCCTGACACTGAAGCCGGGATCAGCGTGGGAGCGAGGAGGAGAGGTGAGTATCGTGGTTTGTTTTTTTTATATCTCTATCTCTCTCTCTATCTGTCTCTCTCTCTATCTATCTAGATATCTATCTCTATATCTATCTATCTCTCTATATATCTCTCTATATATATCTCTTTCTCTATTATCTATATCTATCTATCTTTCTCTATCTATCTATCTCTATCTATTATTTATCTAACTATCTATCTGTCTCTATATCTATCTTTCTCTATCTATCTATCCATTATTTATCTCTATATTTATTTCTCTATCTATCTATATCTATCTCTATCTATCTCTATATCTATCTATCTATCTCTATATCTATCTCTCTCTATATCTATCTCTATATCTAATGCTATGTATCTATCGCTCTATCTCTATAGCTATCTATTATCACTATATCTATCTATCTCTATATCTATCTCTATATCTATCTTTATATCTATCTATTATCTCTATATCTCTATCTCTATCTATCGCTCTATCTATATCTATCTAACTCTATTTCTATCTAACTCTATATCTATCTCTATATCTATCTCTATATCTATCTCTATATCTATTATCTCTATATCTATCTATCTATCTATCTATCTATCTATATATATCTGTAGCTATCTATCTCTATATCTATCTATATATCTCTATATTATTATTATTATTACAATATCTCTATATTTCTATCTATTATCTATCTCTATCTATTATCTATCTATCTATCTCTATATCTATAGCTATCTATCTATCTATCGTTTATCTATCTATCCATTATCTATTTTCTATCTATCTCTTTATCTATCAATCTATCTCTATATCTATATTTCCATCTATATCTATCTTTATATCTATCTCTATCGATCTCTATCTATTATCTATCTCTATCTATCCATTATCTACTATCTATCTCTATATCTATCTATTTCTACATCTATCTTTCTATCTATATCTATCTAACTCTATATCTATATAGCATTATACCCTATGAGGGGGCAGCATTATACCCTATGAGAGGGCTATATTCTATGAGATGGCTGCATTATATTCTATGAGGGTGCTGCATTATATTCTATGAGGGGGCTGCATTATACTATATGAGGGGGCTGCTTTATATTCTATGAGGGGGCTGCATTATATTCTATGAGGGGGCTGCATTATACTATATGAGGGGGCTGCTTTATATTCTATGAGGGAGGCTACCCCAACTCCTGCTACATAATTAAGATTTGTACTACTTTATATTATACCCTGATATTAGTGTGTTTTACCACACAATTGGTGGTCTTGTATTTATTTCTATGTAGCTACATAGTGGGCCCCAAGAATGATTTTCTCTGGTGGGCCCAAGGTGCTCCAGTCCGACGCTGATCGTCAGTACATGAATACTGTACCAGTACCACCATCAGTACATGATTACATCACTAGAACCACCATTAGTACATGAATACATCACTAGAGCCATAATCAGTACATAAATACATCACTAGAACCACCATCAGTACAGAAATACATCACCAGAACCATCATCAGTTCATAAATACTGCATGAAGACCACCATCAGTACATGAACACATCACCAGAACCATCATCAGGACAAATACATTACCTAAACCACAATCAGTACATGATTACAGTACCAGGGCCACAATCAGTACATGAATATATCGCCAGAACCAAAATCAATATATAAATACATGACCAGAACCAGCGTCCATACAAAAATACATCAACAGAACCATACTTAATACATGACTGCAGCGTCAGAACCATCGTCCATACATGAATAGAGCACAGAACCATCATCAGTAAAGGGATCCATTAATATAACCATCATCAGTACAGGAACTCAGCACCGAAACCACCATCTATCCATGAACACATCACCATAGTTATCATCAGTCTATGAATACATCACCAAGATTAGTACAGCAATCAATTGCAATGTTAATATTGTGTCCAGTTTTGGGCACCACATTTTAAAAAAGACATCAACAAACTGGAGCAAGTTCAGAAAAGAGCGACCAGAATGGTGACCGGTCTGCAAACCCTGTCTTATGAGGAAAGGTTGCAGGATTTGGGAATGTTTAGTTTGCAAAAGAGAAGACTGAGAGGAGACTTAATAGCTGTCTACAAATATCTAAAAGGCTGTCACATTGTAGAAGGATCAACTTTATTCTCATTTGCACAAGGAAAGACTAGAAGCAATGGGATGAAACTGAATGGGAGGAGACACAGATTAGATATTAGAAAAAACTTTTTGACAGTTAGAGTGATCAATGAGTGGAACAGGCTGCCACGAGAAGTGGTGAGTTCTCCTTCAATGGAAGTCTTCAAACAGAGGCTGGACAGACATCTGACTGGGATGATTTAGCGAATCCTCCTTTGAGCAGGGGGTTGGACCAGATGGCCCAGGAGGTCCCTTCCAACTCTACGATTCTATGATTTCTATGTCAGGTAAGAACCCAACATATACATTTGTATCCCATGGACTTACCACTCCCAGTATAAGCGTAACAATGGTAAGAAGATGCTGAGAGTTATCAGCCGTCATCATCTGCAGATCATACAGTTTGATTAGTTGAAGTAAGTATCACAAATAAATATTTATATCCCGGTATGGTCCTGTTTACACCTTCTCTGATTGAAGTCGTTCTTTTGCTTTTCTGCTCCATCTTGTCTAGATGCCATGCTGACTTTTCACATCCACATCTTGTCTCTACAGGCTTCTCTCTTCTCCGACTCTTAAAAATGTGTCATTATAATGCATCCTGTATAAAGATACAGTATCTCTGGACACGTTGTGCCCTTTAAAAAATATTTGGACCTCAATAACTCCTTCAGGCTGTGTGCCCACGTAGCGTTTTTTAAGCGTTTCTGCAGCGCTTTTAGACAAGCGTTTCTGCTGCAAAAACATTTAAGAAAAGCATCCAATGGTTTTGTAATGGAAAACGCACATGTTGTGCTAATGGTGTGTTTTTAACCGCTGCGGAAACGCTTAGCGGTTAAAAATGCAGCATGTTCATTAATTTTGCAGAATCGCACGCGATTCCGCATACCATCAATTATATGGGCAAAAACGCTTAGGAAAATGCATGCAAAAATGCTTGACAAACTCTTAAAAAGGTGCGTCAAAAACGCATGCGGTTTCCCGGGAGCAGGGTGTGCGATTCTGCTCAGGTTTATTCTGCTTCAGAATCGCTACATGGGCACATAGCCTCACGCTGTCATTTCCTAGAAAATATTCCCTCCACACTGTCCTCCCCCTGAACATATGGCCTCTACGCAGTCATTCCTTATGAACATGGCCTCCACAGTTGCCCCACTTGTCCACAAACGCTATTAATTCTTTACTCTGTCCTTGCCCAATGCCATTTCCTCTCCTCATTGTGTCCCCCCAGTGATGCTGTCCCCTCCCCACATAGAAAATTAAGCTGCAATGAAAATGGAACTTGAAAAAAAAAAGAAATAGGCACCAATTGCTGGAATCACGCAATGTTCTCTGGTTCACACCTCCATACGCCTCCTTAGGATCTCTGTGGGGTGGTGCACTCACACAGGTGTCATCAAGGTAAAACATAAGAAATTGAAAGAATTGTAGCAGTCACCCAATCCTCCTTGATGTGCAGTTTTATTCCATGGCGAAACGTGACATCAAATCAAAGTGCGGAGTGCAGGTAGCAGGGGATGTATGCAGATAAGAGAGCCTGACTGTCCGGTCAGGCTCTCTCTTCCCAGTCTGACTGAACTGCGCTCCGCCACCAACCACGTGACAAACGACGCCCTGCCCACCAACCAGCTAAACAAGAAGACAGCGGCATCCAGGATCTCTGCACATGACGTCACTGCTGTGGGTTTATTTTAACCAACTTTATCACAATAAAACATGTAGGATAATGCAAACAATGGAGTAAAGCAATGCTGAGACCGGTCATGTTCTTATCTGCTGGGCAGAATACTAAGCAGTATGGCTGCTGATGTGCCTTAGGAACAGGTGCAGACAGCCTGGACAGACTGCGGGTGGACTCTGGTATTACATCATTGTGAGTTCTGGTCAAGTATCCAGACATGCTCAGCACTGGAGATTAGAGAACCTTTCAGGCCGGGTGCCCACGATCGGGAACTAGCAGCTCTTTTGACGCAGCACATGTCCCATGCATCCAAAGTGCTGCCATCCAATACATTCTATTGGTGACATTTCTGTTGTGGAGACTTGTGTCTCTGCAAGAGAAACTGACATGCTACGGTCAGGAGAGACGTGCCGCATATCCGTCTCTGCGGGCGTCTGTGGACGCATAGTAGGCATCCACTATGCTGTAACATCTGGACACTGCACAAATACGCAGTGTCATGGTGACGATGTGTGTGCACTGCTTCCCTGTGTCCACATCAGAGTGCTCCATCCCTCCCCCAACACACGTTTCCTGATGAATTTGTAACGAAACGTGCGTTGGGGCGATGGAGAGGACACAGACTTACACCTCCTTAGTAAGTAGCTTCATTTTAAGCTTTCCATGGCTTTCCTTTTGGGTCTTATTTTTTCAAGTGTAGCCATATTCCTCACATTAGGCCATTCTTACGGGATATTTGACCTGCCATTTGATTAGGCAGCAATACGTGTGGCTATTTCACATTGATTACCTACTATATGGACCCATCACAGTCTTGTGTTTGCTACTATATGACAGTATAATTAATACGATTATAGTGTGGTGTTGTGGCACTAAGCACTTTAAATAATTCATCTTTGTAGTCTCCTGTTTTGTTTGCTAAGCAGTCTCTGTATTTTACCATGCATATTTTAAATTAATGAAATAAATATTATTTTAGGATTACACTCTTTGAGCTTGCTGCTCTTTATCGTTGTGCTAATAGCTGAGCTTGGAGTTATCATTGGCTCATTGTTTTTGGGAATTTGCATATAAAAGTGAAGTCAGCTGCAGTAAAGGCCTGGCAAAGTATCACAAAGGAGGAAACCCAGTGGTTATGAGAATAATAGGTGAATCGATTTTTCCATTATATTTAATTAGGAAGGAATGGTGGCCCAGTGGTTAGCACCGTTACTGTGCAACGCTGGAATCCTTAGTTGAAATCCTTGCAAAAACATCAACTCTATGGACTGTGCATGTCCTCCTCGTGTTTGTGTAGTGTTTCTTCAGAAACCCCTAAACTGCATCCCAGTAATACTGAAGGAAATCATCTGATTTGCTAGTAATTTGTATCTTAGAATTTCATTTGTAGATCCTAACTGCAATCTTTAATCTCTCCCTCTTCTCGGCATTTTCCCATCCTCCTTCAAACTCACCATCGTTACTCCATTACTAAAGAAACCCGCTCTCGACCAATCCTGCACAAACAACTACAGACCAGTCTCCAATCTCCCCTTCATCTCTAAACTTTTGGAGCGACTAGTTTACTCCTGCCTTACCCGTTACCTCTCCACTCACTCTCTTCTAGACCCTTCTCAGTCTGGCTTCAGCCCCCTATATTCATTCAACTGAAACTGCACTCATCAAAGTGACCAATGACCTTCTGACAGCAAAACGTAATGGTGACAACTCTCTGCTCATTCTTCTCAACCTATCTGCAGCTTTCAACACTGTTGACCACCATCTCCTACTCTCTAGGCTCCAGTCACTAGGCATTAAGGACACTGCTCTCTCCTGGTTCTCTTCCTATCTTTCTGACTGCTCCTTCAGTGTTTTGTTCTCTGGCTCCACGTCATCTCCTCTTCCTGTCGGGGTACCTCAGGGCTCAGTCCTTGGTCCCCTTCTCTTCTCTCTACACAGCCCCAATTGGACAGACCATCAGCAGATTTGGCTTTCAGTATCATCTTTATGCTGATGACACACAACTATACACGTCATCCCCCGACCTTACCCCCGCTGTACTACAGAATGCCAGTGATTGTCTGTCCGCAGTCTCCAACATCATGTCCGCTCTCTATCTGAAACTCAACCTCTCCAAAACTGAACTTCTTCTGCTCCCGCCATCTACTAACCTCCCTAAATCTGACATTTCCCTCTCCATGGGTGGCACCACAATAACACCCCAGCAGCAGGCACGCTGCCTGGATGTTATGTTTGACACCAATCTCTCCTTCACATCCCATATACAATCTCTTGCCACTTACACCTAAAGAACATCTCTAGAATCCGCCCTTTTCTCACCATGGAAACGAAAACCCTCACTGTAGCATTGATCCACTCCTGCCTGGATTACTGCAACACTCTATTAATTGGCCTCCCCGTTACTCAACTATCCCCTCTCCAGTCCATACTTAATGCAGCAGCCAGGGTCATCTATCTGGCTAATCAGTACTCGGACACGTCCACTCACCAGTCCTTACATTGGCTGCCCATTCATTATAGGATCCAATTCAGAGTACTTGTTCTCACCCACAAAGCTCTCCACAGTGCAGCACCCCCCTACATCTCCTCCCTCATTTCTGTCTATCGGCCTAACCGACCGCTGCGCTCTGCAAACGACTTTGGACTAATCTCTGCACTAATCCGTACCTCACATTCCCGACTCCAAGACTTCTCCCGCGCTGCGCCAATCCTCTGGAATGCTCTACCCCAAGAAATTAGGACTATCCACAATTTGCATAGTTTCAGGCACTCCTTCAAAACGCATTTGTTCAGCGTGGCCTATCACGTTCACTAATCAAAGTCATTCTATGTGTAAGTGTGCATGAGTAACCCATTCACTATCTCCATCCATCCCTCATTCCCTCAAGATGACTGGACCATCATTGTAAATACACCATTGTAAATACACACCTGTACTTTGTATCTCCACCACATTGTAGATTGTAAGCTCTCAAGAGCAGGGTCATCTTATCTTGCTTTAATTGTTGTATTGTTAATGTTACTTATGGCGCTATATAAAGATTACTATTATTATTATAGGTCTCCACTATATGGGTTGTGACATGACACACACTTTGCTGATGAAAGCTCCTAAACAGGTATACATGTTCACAGGAAATGTTTAAAGTGAATAACTTGAATAAACACTTTTTTCAATGTTCTCCGATTCAATTGTGTCCCCTTCATGTGATAGTAAATAGGAGATTGTGGGAGGGATTCACTGAAGACCCAGTTGACAGTAGGTGCCTCTGCTTCATTGGCTCAGCCGCTGTATCACTGCTTTTATAGTCACCTTCCCCTCTACTGTAGTCAAATAGTCCCTTGGGAAGGCATCTTTGGAGGGCCGCATAGCCCTCCATGTGCTAGCCAGAGGTACCCTGACTGCCATTAGGTGCCTAATGTGATCAGTTAGTAGTGCACTCCTATTTGTTTGGTATGCTCTTCTTTTGTATCTCTTTTTGATCATAGAAAAATAGGTTGGATAAATGACTGGCATTTAAGTTTATTAAAATTAGAGCTTTTTTTTCCATTTTCTTTTAGGTGAATTCACACCCATTACTATGTGTTCCATTTTATTATCTTAATTGACTGTTCTAACTGGAAGACTACATATGATTATAATTGATGGATTACTGTATTATAGTTACAAATTATTTATGTGTTTGTTTATATAGAAATATACCCTTGAAAAAGGCCATAAAGGCCGAAACGTTGGGAGGAATTTTCTGGTTTTGTCAGTTGTGGATTCCCTGAATAAAATAATTGTTTCATTGCATCAAGAAACTCTATTTTTTCTTGTCAATTGCTTGAGGTTACTTCATTGCCATTAGGTACCGCCATGAGATCCTCAGACCCACTGAGACCATATGGAGGTGCAGTGTGCCCTGGGTTCCTTCTGATGCATGACAATACTAAGCCTTGTGTGATAGAAGAGTGTCAGCAGTTGCTGCATGATGAAGGCATTGACTGGTCTTCCCATTCCCCAGACCGGAATCCAGTAGAGCACATCTGGGACATCATGTCTCGTTCCATCCACCAATGCCACGTTGCACCACAGACTGTCCAGTTGACTGATGATTTAATGCAGGTCTGGGAGGAGATCCCTCAGGAGAACATCAGCCGCCTCATTAGGATCATGCCTAGGTGTTGAAAGGAGGTCAGCCTGTAATTTGATTTTCCACTTTGATTTTGCGCATCATTTCAAATCCAGACTTCCATGGGATAGTAACCGTGATTTACATTGTTCATTTTTATGTTTTATTGTTCGCAACGCATTCCACTATGCAACAAATAAAATATATATACATACACACCTTTCCCATCTATCTCACATGTACGTGCCTCATGGTCCAAGTATCTCCTACGTGCATATTGCTTTTTAACACTTCTAAATTGACATGCGGTGCAGATTTTAAAATCCACAACATATCAGTTGTGTTAGAAATCTCTTTTTATGCAATAAAAAAATGCATGAAACTCAATGACATAGCATGGGATGCAGGTGCTCGGCCTATGACTAGTATTTTGTGCCCCCTAAGAGCACATTTAGACAAGCGGATAATCTTGAGAAAGCATTCCTAGGAACATTTGATTCCTAATTATTGACTACACCGGCCAAAAATCACCAGATTAAAAAGGGAATGTTTAACAGGTGAAATATTTTCAAGGTTGCTGAAAAATCAGCATTCTCATGCCCCATAACATTAGACTGCCAGCCAATCCTGCAAATATCAGTGTGTTTGGCGGACTTAAGTCTAATGTGTGCATGGGCTTCATCCCTTTCCCTATCCCTCATTGTAGCCCTAATTTTAGTCTTATGCCTCATTCTAGTCCTAACCTTCAGCCTTGGATTAACCCTAGTCCAACTCAATCTTAGTTCTAACCCTAGTCCTCATCCATATTAGGATTAGAAAATGTATTTAAAAAAAAATAGTTTATAAGATTTATTTTATTTTTAGAAAAGGGGACAGTTCTTTACAAACTTGGGAAAGCTATCCGCGCGAGTCTGTGTCTCCTCTCACAAAAGTGTGAGAGAATGAAAGGAAGTAAGAGGACTTACAAAGCATGGGGGAGATGTGGCAGAAGAGCTGGGGGGCAGAGATGTTGGAAGAGAGAGGATGCTGAATCAGTAAGTGGTTTGTCTTCTCAATCGCTGCCGCCAGTGACACAGTTGTGTTGAGTTTGTCATGTGGTGGTTGTTGTGCAGAGAGCAGTAACCAGATGACAAACTCATCACAGCTGTTGCTCTCTGCAGTGATAACAGCGAATGAGAATTTGTGATGAATATGTTACCTGGCTGTTTTGGTCGGCGAAGGCAAGGATTGAGATGACAGAACTTTGTCATCTCAAACGCTGCCCATATATAGAGCAGCTACCAGATGCCAAACTCATTACAACCGATCCACTCTGCACTGGCAGAAGCCATTGAAAGCACAAACACTGTTTTGGGGAGGGAGGCGCACTGACTTCTGACACTTCCCTGCTACTAAGCTTTCACTCAGCCGGATGAGATCTGGCTGGTTGAGGCGGAGGGCTCCTCCTGCTTGACTGAGGCGGCCATTCTGAAAGGAGAGGGAACAGCGCATGCTCGGCTCCTAGAAGAGAGAGAATTAGCCAGTAGTGCCAACACTAAGTTGCTATACTAAAGAATACATAAAAATGATGTCCCATTCAAAAGCTAATTCATTTATTTTACAAAGCTATTTTCATGATGTCTGCATCATTCCCTATGTTATATGGCGACACAATCCATTTAAGTAAATTAGGATTGTAAATTGCAAAATAAAAATGTCTATTTTTCATGAAAAAATGCTTGGTGTATAACCACCCCTTGGGGGTCCATTATATTAAATAGAAATTCACAAAACAAATACAGCGGGTGAGAAGTATTGAACACGTCACCAATTTTCTAAGGAATTCTAAAGGTGACATGAAATTCTCACCAGATGTCAGTAACAACTTATCAAATCCACACAGGCAAAAAAAATCAAACTATAAATGCCCATAAAATAAGTTGTGTGTAATAATGAGAAATGACAGAGGAAAAGAACGATTGAACATATGAATAACGAGAAATGCAAAAAGCCGTGGAAAGTCAAGACACCAGCTGAAACCTATCAGTAATTAGAAAGCAATCCTGACACTAAGTGAAAAATAATATCAACTGGTTCAACTGATGGCTTATAAAAAGGTGTCACACAAAAATAACTCATTATGTGTAAAAAAAAAAGTGAGCTGTCTCAAGACCTTTGCAACTTTATTGTTGCAAAACATACTGATGGCATTGGTTACAGAGGAATTTCTGAAACCATTGAAAGTTCCAGTGAGCACTGTTGGGGCCATAACCAAGAAGTGGAAAGATCATTTCACCATAAACCAGCCATAACCAACACTCCCTGCAAAATTTCAGACAGAGGAGTGAAAAGAATTATAGGAAGAGTTGTCCAAGAGCTAAGAGGCATCGGAAGAGAGCTACAGAAAGACCTGAAATCAACAGGTACAATTATTTATAGGAAAACACTGAACTTCCATGTCCGGTATGCACGCTCACCACAGCCCAATTGCTGACCAAAAGTGCGTTTAAAGTTTACTCAAACATTTAGACAAGCTTGTGAAATACTGGGAGAATATAGTCTGGTAAGATTAGACCAAAATTAAACTCTTTGGATGCTATAAAACACACCATATATGGAGATCAAAAGGCACTGCACATCACTCCAACTGTATCATCAAAACACCATACCAATAGTTAAGTTTGAGGATGGTAACATCTTGGTGTGGGGCTGTTTTTCAGCATATGGCATTGGCAATCTTCAGGTAATTGAAAGTAGAATGAATGGACAAATGTAGAGAGACATTCTTGATAAAAATTCGCTGTCATCTACCAGAGTAATGACAATGAAATGAGGGTGGACACTTCAGCAAGACAATAATCCCAAACACACGGCCAAGGAAACACAAATGGTTTCAGAGAAAAAAAAATAAAGCTGATATAATGGCCCAGCCAATCACCTGACCTGAATACAATAGAAAACTTCCTAGAATGAGCCCACAAAACCTTCAGGATTTGAAGAGTGTTTGAGTGGAAGAAATGGCTAAAAATCACATCTGAGCAATGCATGCAACTGGTTTCTCCATTCAGAAGGCATCATGAAGCCATCATCACCAACAAAGGTTTTGTATGAAGTATTAATTCAATTTAAGTAAGCGTGTTCAATACTTTTCCACTGTGTCATTTCTCATCATTACACAGACTACTGAAAATAAATATCTGATATACTGCCGATTTTGCAAGTTTTCCCACCAAAGAATGTAGAGGTAATTTTTATCGTAGGTATACTTCGACTGTGAGAAACAGAATCTAAAAATAAAAAACAGAAAATCACATTGTATGATTTTTAAATAATTTTTATTGCATGAAATAAGTATTTGATCACATACCAACCAGCAGGAATTCCAGCTTTCACATACCTGTTAGTTCTTTAAGAAGTCCTCTTACTCTGCACGCATTACCTGTATTAATTGCACCTGTTTGAACTCGTTACCTGTATAAAAGTCTCCTGCAGACACACTCCAACCTCTCCACCATGGCCAAGACCAAGAGCTGTCCAAGGACACCAGAGACGAAATTGTAGGCCTGCACAAGGCTGTGATGGTCTACAGGACAATGGGCAAGCAGCTTAGTGTGAGACAACTGTTGGCACAATTATTGGAAAATGGAAGAAACACAAGATGACTGTCAATCTTCCGTGGTCTGGGAATCCATGCAAGATCTTGTATCGTGTGCTAAGAATGATTCTGAGAAAGGTCAGGAATCAGCACAGAACTACACGAGAGCACCTGGTCAATGACCTGAAGGGAGCCAAGATCACAGTCTCAAACATTACAGTTAGTAACACACTACACCGTCATAGACTAAAATCCACACAAGGTCCCCCTGCTAACACCAGCACATGTCTAGGCCTGTTTGAAGTTCGCCAATGACCATCTGGGTCATCCAGAGGATGTGTGGGAGAAGATCATGTGAGACCAAAATAGAAATTTTTGGTTTCAACTGCACTAACCAGGTATGGAGAAAGAAGGATGAATTCCAACCGTGAAGCAGGGTGGGGGAATTATACTTTGGGTATGCTTTTCTACAAAGGGTGCAGGTCAACTGCACAGTATTAAAGGGAGGATGGATGGGGTGATATATTAGGAGATTTTGGCCAACAACTCACGGCTCTGTAAGAAGCATTTCAAGGTCCTAGAGTGGCCTAGACAGTCCCCAGTCCTGAACACAATATAAAATCTTTTGAGGGAGCTGAAACTCAATGTTGTCCAGTGACAGCCCGAAAACCTGAAAGATGTGTACGTAGAAGTGGGCCAAAATCCCTGCTGCAGTGTGTGCAAACTCGGTCAAGAACTACAGGAAACATCTGACCTTTGTAATTGCAAAACAAAGGTTTCTGTACCAAATATTAAGTTCAGTTCTTCTATTTGATCAAATTATTAATTTGCATTTTATTGCATGAAATATGTAAAAATCTTACAAATGTGAGTTCTAGATTTTTTTTTTTTAAGATTCTGTCTTTCACAGATGAAGTGTACCCATGGTAAAAAAAATACAGGCCTCTCCATTCTTTGCAGGTGAGAAAACTTGCAAAATCAGCAGTTTATCAAATACTTATTTTCCCCACTGTAACATTTATGGACATTATGGTTTGATTTCTTGGTCTGTGTGGACTGGAAGGATTTTTAGACATCAGGTAAAATTTCATGTCAACAGAACGTTTATAAATAAAATGTTTAGACCCCTGAGAAGAAGCCATACGCAAAACGTGCATCAGGGGACTCTCTTAGGCCCATATGGGTTGTATGTTTGTTTTGCATAATCTTGCTTTTGCCCATACTTTTAAGTATTACCTTGACATTGATGTATTGCACCACTGTTTATGTGGTGGAGCTATTTTACGTCACACAGGGTTGTAATATTTTGGTGGTTTGTGTGTATGTGCATATACTCTCTGGACAACGTACCTTTGTTTAGTCTTTGTAGGAGTTTCTTCTACACAATTTTGAGTGCATGCACTTATGCCGTCCCATCATTCTGTCTAGGCAGTGGGAAGTGATATTACATTGCTGTTAGCAAATTTTGGGACATTTGTCATTCTAGTTAGCTATCCAAGCTTAATATTGTATATCCCCTCTTTCTTGCTCTCGTCTGTTTGGCTGTGAGGCCTCATTCACGTCAGTGATTTTTTTACATATGCAAATAACAGCCAGAGTTTCAACAGTCTTTGGACTATGACTTTCTTCAGCATTTGATCAGTGTTATTTTTTGGCATGATTTTTACTGAAGATAAAAAGAATAAAATGACAAAGCTTCTCCTCTCCATTACAATGTTAATGACGTACGGCGCACTCATTGTACACTGGTGCCATCTGTGTGCGGTCAATGACTTAATAAGGGCAATTCTGATTTGTGATTGATTAAAAACAGTAATTTCAGTGATTTTTCTTTTTTTGAGGACACATGGTGTGTGCATAACACCACAGACTTTAATGATTATGTTATCCACTTGGAAAAACACAAATAATGTGTACGTAAAAACCAGACGTCTGAATGAGGCCTAAAATCGAGTCATCCATTTTTCACAAAAAAAAAAAAAAAAAGACACCCATGATATTGCTATGAGGCACTGTGTAAGCTAATGGTCCATGAAAAAGACAGTGCTCAGATGACATCTATATGTGGTCTTGTCTTTTTTAGCTGATGCAATCATTTGCCATGTCACATTTGATCCACAAAACCGACCAGAGTAGGACAGGACTCATTTTTTGTGGACTGACTTTTTGAGTTCATTTTGTGGACTGATGGACTATTTACGCGTCTGTGTATGGTCAGTGATAGAAGAAAAAAAACAACCCAGATCACACAGATCCGGCTGCAGTCCGTTTCTTTCATGGACCGGTTGCTACATACACTCAAGTATTTCATGCCCTCAGTCCCAAATAACTACAGCAGATTTTTTTTTTCTCCCTTAATTATTTCTTAAACATATTACATTCAGCATTTCATACAAAAAAATTAAACAACGCAATTGCCGACAAACTGTAGACCAGGGTTTGCTGCTTGTAAGTGTTGCCTTTGGAGGAGAGAAGTGATGGTTGCGTGGACTGAACACGATATGAAAAACCTTAACAGATAAAGAAAACAAATGTGGTTGGATTCGGAGTTCTGTGACGTCCATCACATTGCTGCTTCCAGTGTTCCAGTTCTTGTAAATGTGTCTAGAACCTCAAACAGGGATCTTCTCAGCACAGATGCTGGTGTTATCCACTATAAGTACAATTAACTTTGGTCCAATATGGACTTGGGAATATTTATCAGGTGATTTTATCGATTTCTCCCACTTCCACTGCTACCTCCGCTACCCCGAGGACCCCCTCTCCATTGAGAGTTCATACTGCTGCTTGATCCAGATCCCTCTCTACTCCAACTCCCTCGATTACCCCTAGATGAGCCTTCATCTTGTTCTTGAGAGCTGGAGCGGCTTAGTCTCTGCGTCCTGGGGGGTGGCCCTAAAAGAATTAGCAAAAAAAAAAAGTTTTAATACACAGTGCGACTAAAGTATAGCCACACGACATCCCTATAATATTAAATTATCCTACAGCAGTGTTAGGGCCCCATTCATATGAGTGTAATGGACCACAGGTAAATGGTTTCTGGGGTTAAACACGTCAATGTCCATTATTCTACTGAATTATACATGTAAATGATCTCTAATCCTACATAAGCAGCTCAGCAGGACTAATTTTACATTATTCCCAGCATCTACTGTAAATGTATGGGACAAGTGTTGGGAGCAGGTGTACGCAGCGGGCTCAAAGGGTGAACCTGCCCCATAGCTAGCAGATGATGGCTGTGAAACACAGCCAGGATCTGCCTCTAGCAAATGCAAGTGGAGCTCTGTCTGGGACTGTTAACTTTCTAAAAGCCACCGTTAATCTCTGACAGTGGCTATAACAGCGTGCTTTAGATTTTTTTTTTTTTTTTACACAAATTTGGATAATTTTATTCACAACTAAGGCTAGTTTCACACTAGCGTTTATGAGCGCAGCGACGGCCTGCGCACGGCCGCCGCTAAGCCCCGCCCCCTGCCGCGCCTCCGCCGGTAGCTCCGCCCACCGGCGCATGACGCTGCATGCGCCCTGCGTCCCCTATCTTTATCACTGGGGGCGCAGGCCGTGCGCAGTATGCGTTTGGCGGCGCATGCGCCTTTTTGACGGTGCGCCGACGCAACCAAACTGCAGCAGGTTGCGTTTGGCGCAGGTCGGCGCACCGTCAAAAGGACGCATGCGCCGCCAAACGCATACTGCGCACGGCCTGCGCCCTCAGTGATAAAGATAGGGGACGCAGGGCGCATGCAGCGTCATGTGCCGGTGGGCGGAGCTACCGGCGGAGGCGCGGCAGGGCTTAGCGGCGGCCGTGCGAAGGCCGTCGCTGCGCTCATAAACGCTAGTGTGAAACTAGCCTAAAATAATAACTAATTTTACCAATGAGGAGAATAATACTGGCAGGTCATTTTTTATAACACAATGTAACACTGTAGAAACAATTCCCAAAAACAAAATGTCAGAATTTATTTTTTTCCTGCAATTTCACCGCATTTGGATCTTTTCCCCATCTCCCCCAGTACATTACGTGGTTAAATGAATGGTGTAATTCAAAAGTACAACTTGTCCCGCAAAAAAAAAAAAAAAAAGCCCTCAAACATCTATGGGTAAAAGAAAAAAAAAAAAATCAGATTACGGAACAATGGGCATTTTTAAATATTTTGACCAATTCTACAAGTAAGGAAAGGTCATATTCTGGAGAGGTTTTGGAGGTGCTGGTAGCATGAATGCGCATGTGACTGAATATAGAAAGAAAAGCAGACAGCGCTGAGCCAAACATAACTCCTAGACAGCAGATGGTATCACTTTTATTTCTATTTAATTATTCTCAGCAAGTGTAAATCTTACCTTTTCCTGGGTCATCTGATAGACCAGGATCCATATCTCTGTTGTCAGGAGTTCCAGGGCCATCATGCCAAGGTCTCTTGCGTGGTGGTAAGGAAGCCATGTCCATGCCTTGTAAAGAAGAGGAACGTTCCCTGCTGGATGGGGAGTGGTCATCAGGAGTTGGAATATCCCGGCGAGGGCTGCCTTGGAACTGATCAGGACCTGCATCTCTGCCTGAATCCCGGGACTGGTGATTAGGACCACGATCTGAACTAGAAAACTGATCTGGAGTTGGGAGAAGTCCTTTTCTTGGCTCTGTTTAAGAATACAGTCGTAATCAGGAGATGTTCTTAACAAATAACCATAATCCTGTTCACATACATTTCTACTACTAATACTACACTGCCTTGTAAAAAAGTATTAAATAATCTCCTATGCGATAAATGAAAGGAGGGTCACTGTCATGTGTCCACTAATTCACACAGAGGATCACATGAGATCATGGCACAACACAAGGTGGGAGGTTTAACATTTTTTTTTCTTATTTTAAATTTATTGCACTTGGAAATACCAATTAACATTCTGTAGACATTGAAAGGTCATCTCCATCAAATTGAAAGTTTCACCATCTCAATCAATTTTTTTTTTGCAGTCTTACTTCTTTTCCATCTGTACCCTACATATATTTAATAGGTTATTAAGTAGAAGGTGGAAGACGGGGTGTGTGTGTGTGTGAAGTTTCAGAACAACGTTTATAAAAGTATACTAGATGCAAACTAACCATTTTCCAGTTCGAAACCTATCCAGCTGAAGTTAGTTTGCTGATAGGTAAATACTCAAAGACAGCTCACCTCTCTGAGGAGCCCGGCCACGTCCCCTGGAACTCTCTCGCCCTCTACCAGGTTCATCCTTATCATAGCCATCACTAGAACCAAATTCTTCAGGATTAGAAAAACCTTCTCTTCCACGAGAACTACGACCCTCATGTCTGGTAGGACCACTCCGTCGAAAACTGAAAAAAGTAAAAGCAATCTGGAAAAAAAGCTACGTTTTTATGCAGCGAGTTCTGTATGGTTTATTCAATATAAAAACAATACAATCCCTAATAAGAAGCCACCAAATCACATGTGTATGTTGTTTGAAAACATTCAAATCACCTATCATCTCTGTGTCCACGGAACCTTGCATCCTCCGAGTCCCTGGCATACTGATCATCCGAGTGTCTTCTTCCCTCCCATCGATTAGAATCTCTTCCCTCTCGATCTGGGAAATCTCTATGATTTGAAGGAAACTGAGGGCCTGAACCACTACGCCTCCACTTTTCATCTTGCACTGAAGATCCGCTGCTTCTTCCATCAAATTCACGTCCTCGAGGTCCAAAACGATCATCCTGTTGATAATTGTCAGGGTGCTCATGTACGTCAGAGTGTGGACCCCTTCTGTCAGGTGGTCCTCTACTGTCTCTGGAGTCCATCCACTCTGCTCCACCTCTGAAAGGACTTGGCTCCCTTCTCCGTTCCGACTGATTTGAAGGACCACGTAAGTCACCTACAAGCCAAAAAAACGCAAGAGAAATTCTCTGACCCAGGGATAGATAACATTTCAAAATAAAAAACAGCAGAGCATGACTACAATCCTAAGGAGAAAAAAAAAGTACGTAAAGGCAAAAGGTTATATTGCATCGTGGATACACTCTGAAGGCTGCACGCTCCCATCAAATGTTATTGTGGCACAACTTTATATTAAGACAAATATACTGAATATTGCATTTTCAACAACAAGAAGAAGAGAGACTGAAGTACAGTAAGTTCATCTGTTCTTAGATTATGGAGTAAATACAAATTGACAAAATCTAAAAAAAAAAAAATATCAAAAAAAAAAATCTGTAAAAATTCTGCTAATTTATTACGCTTATTTTTATTATTTTTTTAATAACGTATTTCAATATTCAAAAATGATTATGGTGCAGTAGCCTGGCCTCATAGTTATTTCTCAAAACCACTTATTTGGCAAATGATATTTCAAAACAAATACATCACCCTAGAGGCAATGTGGCTTTACCGTTTCTTCTTGCACATCATGTCTAAACATGATCAAAACGTTAATTTGTCAGGTGAAATTTACCGCTGAACTATCATTTTAGTCGTACAATGACATGCTGTCATCTTCTAGCAAGAAGTTGGCATGTTTAAACATTTTGTTGGGAGCCAAAGAAAGATCTTTCTCTAAAAGATGTTCCAAAAACAGTCGTCTATCCTTCACCCTCACTTAACATGTATGGTTAGATAAAATACTGTATGGCTGTGTCTAAGTAATGTTTGTTTAGAGGTGTTCAATCATCAGCCGACTGTCTAATATGGATCGTTACCTTTATATTAAAGAAGCACTCCCATCAGAATTGTTATCCTCTTAATATACTGCAGTCACCATATTATATAGCACTGTGTACTTACAATTGATCATTTTTTCTTTCTACCCAGATTATTTGTCTCTATTCAACTAGGTCTATGAAATCATGTGATCAAAAACTGACTAGATGAATCCTTCTAAGTAGAAACAGGAGGGTAGTTTTCTATGTATGAGTCATCAGTCACTGCAAAAGTCCTAGGCAGGGGGAGGGGCAGAGCGGCTGGGTTTGGAGCTGAAGAGGGGAACGATTTTTGCAGAGGCAAGAGACTTCCAGTTTCTACATAGAACAGAGAAAAGCAGAAATAACTGGGTAGAAAGGCAAAATGAGCAATTGTAAGTGCACAGTGCTGTATAAAATGATGATTGCAATGCAAAAACCTTGATGGGAGGAGTGCTTCTTTATAGAATGAATATGCAAGTCTTGGCATCCTAGATAAAAACCTTTGCTTTGATTTATATTCTCTTCAATGGATAGAAGTCGCACCAAAACACAAGTGTTAACAACAACTTTAAGACGGACAAAAATACCTTTGTTAGGATTGGGTCCTTGCGAGTTCGGCTGTCCTCCTAGGCCTGGTAATAATGGAGGAGGGGCCTGACCTTTGCCACCCTGAGGAATAAATTAGATATAGGCCTATAATAAAGTCTTACTGAAAATACCCATCATTTGCCAGCACTAAATAAAAGAATGATTGTACTAAAAACCATGACACCTTCTTATATCTGGTTTCACTTTTTTTTTTTTCATAAAGATCAAAAGTTATTTTATATGCAAGGCTTAATCTGCTTGTGTTTGCCATTTCTCCCATGTGCAGGAGCCATTTGCCATTTCACTGTCCAATTCTAGCCCTTTCATCAATTTGTTTTGCAAAGCAAGTTCTCCATTAAGCTCTGCAACAATGCCATTCTATGCCTAAATGCATTCTAGCAAAATTGTGAAATTGGTCACCAATCTGGGTTTAAAACCACTACCATAAAGAAATTTAAAGTGATCCTGTCACATGAAAAAAACTATTAACCTGCAGCTATGTGGTTAATTGACAGGCTAATAGCGTTCTGAAACTACCAAGTGCCCACACTTAGAGCCCACTGCCTGGAGGAAATGATCCCAGCAGCGTTCAGGTTTCAGTTGCGGAAATGGCGCAGGCCCGGGGTCAGTTGCCACATAAAGTGCGGTAGCTGTAACCTCCCTCCCCGACACAGACAGCTCATTCAGTTTTAGTGACAACCGTCAGTCAGAGCCAGCGGTGCGGTTACAGCTGCCGCTCTCTATACACAGAGCAGTGACTTAAACCCGAACACTACTGGGAGGAATACAGTTAATTTTCAGTTTGTCTGATTTTTCTCTTTATAGGTATATTTTTGAGTAAAATTTAAATTGCTCTTTCATTCTATAAACTACTGACATGTCTTCATTTAGAAACAATACTAATGTTTTAACTCCGGAAGAGTTCAGAAATCAATATTTTGTGGAATAACCATGATTGTTAATCACAGCTTTCATGCGTCTTGGCATGCTTTCCACCAGTCTTTCACACTGCTTTTGGGTGACCTTATGCCACTCCTGGTACACATATGTAAGCACTTCTTCTTTGTTTGATGGTTTGTGACTATCCATCTTCCTCTTGCCATTCCAGAGGTTTTCAATGGGGTTCAGGTCTGGAGATTGGGCTGGCCATGACAGGGATTTGATGTGGTGGTCCTTCATCCACACATTGATTGAACTAGCTGTGAGGCATGGCGCATTGTCCTGCTGGAAAAACCAGTCCTCAAGAGTTGGGGGAACATTGCCTGATCAGAAGGAATCAACTGTTTTTCCAGGATAGTCTTGTATGTGGCTTGATTCATACATCCTTCGCAAAGATTAACCTGCCCAATTCCAGCCTTGCTGAAGCATCCCCACATCATCACCGATCCTCCACCAAATTTCACAGTGGGTGAAAGACACTGTGGCTTGAACGCCTCTCCAGGTCTCCGTCTAATCATTAGACGACCAGGTGTTGGGCAAAGCTGAAAATTAGACTCAAAGATTACCTTACTCCAGTCCTCTATGGTCCAATCCTTATGGTCTTTGGCAAACTTCAGCCTGGCTCTTCTTTGCTTCTCATTCATCAAAGGCTTTTTTCTAGATTTACATGACTTGAGCCCTGCCTCTAGGAGCCTGTTACAAACTCTTTTTGCCGTGAACTTCACCCCAGCTGCCATTTGCCATTCCTTTTGTAGGTCACTTGATGTCATCCTGTGGTTGCTCAGTGACATTTGAATAAGATGACGGTTATCCCGGTCAGTGGAGAGTCGTTTTCGCCCCCTGCCTGTCTGTAGCTTTGTTGTCACCAATGTCTGCTGCTTGACCTTGCTGTAATGGACTGCAGTCTTAGAAATTTTAAGGATGGAGGCAACATGATGCTCACTGTATCCCTCTGCTAGTAAAGCCAGAATTGAGCCCTTCTTTTCCTCACTCAAGACTTTTCTTTTCCACTCCTTTGCATTCGTTAAAAGTTATTTTTTCATTCCTATTACTTTTGGGATATTACTAGCACTTGTTTTGCCCTCCAGCTTGTCCTATTGCAAGAGGATTGTGAACACCACAGCAGGGTTTTTTTTTTATACTTTCCTTCATTAAATAAGATTTGGTTCAGGTGATCACCTAATCAGAAGCACATTAAGTAGAATGAGGTATACTCTGGTTGGAATTCAACTGACACTGGAATGGAATGGATGTCAGATATGTAGAGATGATTTTTTATAAAACTGTGCAGTGATCTCTTAATTTTTGACAGAGCTGTATATTGATTAGGATACTGATACATAGCAACTGTGGCCGCATAAGACAATGCCAAAATGTCCAGCCATTACACTTCAACACATGAAAGGGAATGTAGTTGCATAACTGCTACCATGTCATTAGAAAATGAAATTTTGGACAGGCAAGTGCTATCCAATTCCCAGAGGCTAGTTGTGCAGATGGAAAAAAAAAAAAAAAAAAAAAAAAGACATGTGCCCAGCCCAATAGAATAACATTGGTAAGAGTTTTATCTGTCAAAACCACGGATAGCATTTGTCTGATTAAAATGGTCTGCACGAGACCTTGGTTCACATGACCTTATTTTCTGTCCTATTGTTGTCCTTGGAAAAATGGACTGAATCTGAGCTTTAATAAAATAAAATAAAAAAATTGCAGTACAAACTAAGCATTTCCCTTGTGTCAGATGAGATTCGACCATTCAAGTACCGTATATAATCGTGCATAAGCCGAGATTTTCAGCCCATTTTTTTGGGCTGAAAGTCCCCCTCTCGGCTTATACACGAGTTATATACTGGGGGAGATCGGCGGGGGAGGGGGATCGGGGGTGTCAGAGATCATACCCACCCTACTCTGGAGCCCCCCTGCTTGTTCCATGTTCTCGGCGCCCCCTGTTCTTCCTGCTTCAGCAGTCACGTGGTACCGCTCATTAAACTCATGAATATGCGCATATACATGAGTGTAATGAGCGGTACCACGTGGCCGCTTAAGCAGGAAGAGCAGCGCCGAGAACATGGAACAAGCAGGGGGGCTGCGCTGCAGAGACAAGCGTCAGGACGGGGGTGAGTATGAACGGGGGGGGCATATTCAACTGTCCCTGCGCGTCACTCTGCTGTCTTGCGTCCTCCGCAGTGACATTCAGGTCAGAGGGCGTGATCGCGCCCTCTGCCTGCAGTGTCACTGCAGAGCCCGCAACGCTGATGAGCAGGGGGCAGTGACGGAGGTGAGAATAGTTTTTTTTTTTTTTTGGTAATGGAGGCCTTGGCGGCAGCAATATGATGGGACCACACACTATGCAGCATAACTGGGGCCACTCACTGTGCAGCATTATCTGGGGCCACTCACTGTGCAGCATTATCTGGGGCCACTCACTGTGCAGCATAACTGGGGCCACTCACTGTGCAGCAAAACTGGGGCCACTCACTGTGCAGCAAAACTGGGGCCACTCACTGTGCAGCATAACTGGGGCCACTCACTGTGCAGTATTATCTGGGGCCACTCACTGTGCAGCATTATATGGGGCCACTCACTGTGCAGCATAACTGGGGCCACTCACTGTGCAGTATTATCTGGGGCCACTCACTGTACAGCAAAACTGGGGCCACCCACTGTGCAGCATAATTGGGGCCACTCACTGTGCAGTATTATCTGGGGCCAATCACTGTGCAGCATAATTGGGGCCACTCACTGTGCAGCATAACTGGGGCCACTCACTGTGCAGTATTATCTGGGGCCACTCACTGTACAGCAAAACTGGGGCCACCCACTGTGCAGCATAATTGGGGCCACTCATTGTGCAGTATTATCTGGGGCCACTCACTGTGCAGCAATATCTGGGGCCACTCACTGCAGCATTATCTGGGGCCACTCACTGTGCAGCATTATCTGGGGCCACTCACTGTGCAGCATAATTGGGGCCACTCACTGTGCAGTATTATCTGGGGCCACTCACTGTGCAGCATTATCTGGGGCCACTCACTGTGCAGTATTATATGGGGCCACTCACTGTGCAGCATAGCTGGGGCCACTCACTGTGCAGTATTATCTGGGGCCACTCACTGTACAGCAAAACTGGGGCCACTCACTGTGCAGCATAATTGGGGCCACTCACTGTGCAGTATTATCTGGGGCCACTCACTGTGCAGCATTATCTGGGGCCACTCACTGTGCAGCATTATCTGGGGCCACTCATTGTGCAGTATTATCTGGGGCCACTCACTGTGCAGCATTATCTGGGGCCACTCACTGTGCAGCATAACTGGGGCCACTCACTGTGCAGTATTATCTGGGGCCACCCACTGTGCAGCATAATTGGGGCCACTCATTGTGCAGTATTATCTGGGGCCACTCACTGTGCAGCAATATCTGGGGCCACTCACTGCAGCATTATCTGGGGCCACTCACTGTGCAGCATTATCTGGGGCCACTCACTGTGCAGCATAATTGGGGCCACTCACTGTGCAGTATTATCTGGGGCCACTCACTGTGCAGTATTATCTGAGGCCACTCACTGTGCAGCATTATATGGGGCCACTCACTGTGCAGCATAACTGGGGCCACTCACTGTGCAGTATTATCTGGGGCCACTCACTGTGCAGCATAATTGGGGCCACTCACTGTGCAGTATTATCTGGGGCCACTCACTGTGCAGCATTATCTGGGGCCACTCACTGTGCAGCATTATCTGGGGCCACTCACTGTTCAGCATTATCTGGGGCCACTCACTGTGCAGCATAACTGGGGCCACTCACTGTGCACCCTAGGCTTATACACGAGTCAATAAGTTTTCCCAGTTTTTTGTGACAAAATTAGGGGGCTCGGCTTATACACGAGTATATACGGTATATAAAAAAATCGTATATCATATGGAGCCACTGTGTAGCATCCGATCTTTACAGACACATTGAAATTATTTAACATACGAAACTAATTAGTCTAGTACATTTTTAATAACTGGTTTTACATAAAAACAAAATGCATAGATTGCATATGGATGAAAAATTAAAGAAAAAACAAAAAAAAAACCAAACATCTGAGTTCTGGGTAAAATCTGACAATTTTTGATATGAATGTGTGAACTTAGCCTCAGTTGCAATTTGAGCAAAGAGACATTTGGATCAAATTTTGCACAGCCACAAGCTGCCATGTAACCCTAGCCAAAGAGTCTTCTGGACCCATTTTATTTCTAATAAATTGATTTTCCTAATAAACTGGCAAATCCCTAACATACTCCATTGAAACTCAGTCATTACATTTTTGGTACATGATCTGACCCTTCAGCTGAGGTATTAGAAATCTCCAGCATTTCTCCCAAAGATTTCCAATTTCACATAAATCCATTCTTTAGTAAATAGGTTGACAACTCAAGCCATGCCAGGAAGTATTTTCAGGATTTCCTAATATTGCATATTATAGAAGGTGCATAAGAAACCGTTCTGTGACTGCGAAGAAAAATATTATGTCGGTGTAATCACAGCTAAAGCAGGTGGTCTACCCGTAATCATCAGCAGTAGTCATTATTGGTGGTGTAGTCAACCAACATAGGAGAGGGGGAATCACTTTATGTCAATGATCATATAAGAGTTGAAGAGTGCTTTGATCATGATGACCACCTAAATAGAAATTGGGCTAGCAGATGTATTCCAATAAGCAGACCTTTTCATTGTCCATATAGAGCATTTAATGGCTATCCAATCTAACAGCTGAGTGGGTATACTAAGGCCTTTATCGCATCAGAGTCTGCTGTTCATTTCCAATTTCATGTCTCAGCAAAGCAACATTAAATACAAGAAATCGTGAACTCCGCCTGCTTCTTGAAGAGAAGAGTAGAAATGTGGAAAATGCAGGAAAACTACAGAATGTGGGTGCACTGTCCAAAATAACCTTTCAAAATGAATGAAAATGTAAATGTCACGTATATGCAATATAAATTATTATGCCAATACAATCAGCCATCATTCCAAAGGAAAAAAGATCTTAGAATATTATTGTATCTTAAAACTGAATAATTGTTACAAATTTTCATGGCAACCTATAGATAGCCTCCACTCTTCTGGGATAGTTTTCTACAAGATTTTGGAGTGAATGTCTGTGTGGATTTTTTTCCCTTTCACATCCAGAACAGCATTAGTGAGGTAATACGCAGATGTTGACCAAGAATTCCTGGCTGGCAATCTCTGTTCTCGTTCACTCCAAAGATGCCAGATGGAGTTGAGAACTGGGCTCTTAGATGGCCAGTCATTTTCTTCCACACCAAAGTCACCCAACCAAGCCTTTATCAACCTCACTTTGTGCGCGGAGGCACAGTCATGCTAAAATGAGAAAGGGCCTCCCCAAAATTGTTACCATAGAGTTGGGTATATCATTCAAAATGTCTTGGTATGTTGAAGCACTTAGATTTCACTTTACTGGAACTAAGGGGCCTAGGCGAACCCCTGAAAAACAACCTCTCAGTCTTATCCCTACTCCACCAAACTTTGCCTTCCTGAATGCATTGTACCAGGTTCTTACAGCTTTCGTCAAAATTAGACTGTCAGAGAAGTGCAATTAGTCTCTCCACAAAGAACATTTTCATAGCTCGTGTCCACTGGCAGCTTTACTCCACGTCATCCAACACTTGGCATTGTGCTTGGTGATGTAAGGCTTGCATGCAGCTGCTCTGCCATTGGAAACCCATGCCATGAAGCTCCCATACCACAATGTCTGTGATGATGCAAATACCAGACGAGGTTTGGATTCTGCAGTTACTGAGTCAGACTGTTGGCTACTTTTATGCACTCTGCTCTTTAGCACTCTGTGACTCCACTCTACCTTTACATTGATTCCACTTCATGGCTCAGTTGCAAGTTACAAAACACTCCACTTTTCAGTACCACTCACAGTTGATTGTGAATTTTTCTCCTAAATATTCCACAAACAAAACTTGTTACAATGGTGGCATCAGACTACAGCATCGTGATAAAAACAAAAAATAACACTGCGCAACAAATTTCAGGGAAGTTCTTGTCCCCTGAGAAAATGTTATTGTATCTTATAGATTTTGATATTCTGAACACGAATATGTGCTCCAAGTCTGTATCACGTAAGGGTTTTAAGAAACAACAGTTTATAGTCTACATTATGACGTCCGAAACACTACATACATGTGCATCGATGTCAGTAGCAAAAGCTATTGTTCAAAAGTGTTTTGCAGACGACTTTCGTTTATAATCCGTGTCAGATGCTTCTTGAATAAGATTCCAGCAATAGTCAGCCAGCATTGACGTACTCCACTTTCCCTGGTACCTTTTCTCCATCAGCGCAATGTCTTGGTGAAATCTTTCACCATGTTCATCGCTAACGGCACAAAGATTGGCTGGAAAAAAGTCCAAGTGAGAATGTAGAAAATGCATTTTTAGTGACATATTGCATTTCATCAAATGATATGATGTGAGCATGTTATCCACGAGTTGTTCAAAGTTCGGTGCACTGCTGTTGCCAAGGAAGTTAAAGGTCACATCTTTAAAGGCTCTCCATGCCACTTGTTCATCACCTTGCAAAAGACCATCAAAGCTACTGTCATTCATTATATCTCTGATCTGTGGGCCAATAAAAATACCTTCTTTAATCTTTGCATCACTTATTCTTGGAAATTTCTGTCGCAAGTAAGAAAAGGCTTCCGATTCTTTGACAAAATTCTTCGTAAGCCCAAGATTAATATGCAAAGGAGGGAGAAACATCTTTGCTGGATCAACGAAAGGATTATGTTTAACATTCTTTTGTCCAGCAACCAGGTTTTCGAGGAGTGGCCAGTCCTTTCTGAAAGTGCATTTCTCGTGCACGACTGTCCCATTCACAAATAAAACAACAATACTTGGTATATCCAAGCTGCAGTCCAAGAAGAAGTGCAACAACTTTTAGATCACCACATATGTTCGTTATAATTTATATAATTAATGTGGGTCAACAGTAACTCCATATTCTCACACGTTTCTTTCATGTGTACAGCATGTCCAATAGGTATAGAAGGATAGATATTTCCGTTATGAAGTAAAATAGCCTTCAGACTTAAAACTGACGAGTCAATGAACAGTTGCCATTCCTTTGGGTCATGTTTGCATCCAAGAGCACCAAACAACCCCAAGACGTTGTTGCAAAAGGTTAAACTGTCGACATGGTTGAAAAATTGATTACGGTCTTCTTGACGACTGCAAAAAACAGAAACTCTTGTTCCTGGTAATAAGAGATTCCGTTCTTGTAGCCTTCATCCCAATAATTCTGCCTGCCTCTTTGACAATTTCAAATCTCTGACCAAGTCACTCAGATCAGCTTGACTGAACAGATGTGGATTAGATGTAGAAGGCTCAAAGTCTGGGTTTGCAGCAGTTTCATTTTCCAATGACATTGTTAGTCCATCTTCGTCGTCCTCCATTGTCCATACTTTGGGCGGCTTTGGAACACAAAGACCTTCATCGTGTGGCACTGGTCTTATGGCTGAAGGAAGATTAGGATATTCTATTGATTTCTTGTTCTTTGCTGGATATCATGTTACATTTGTAAGGCAGAAGTAGCAATCTGTTACATGATCTCTCTGCTCTCTCCATATCGTTAGGACAGCGAACGGCATTGAAGGTCGTAATACATTCAGCCATGCTCTAAGTATGTCAGTATTGTCTTTTGATTCCTCCCCTGCCCAGGAGATGTGGTATTCTCCATACACGGTCAGCCGAATGATTCACTGCGCCATAGCGGAATTCGCATAAGTGCTTGCATATGTGTGGATCAGCGATTTATGTTATTTCAGTGAAAAATTCAGAATATACGGTTTCAGAAAAAGTTCATATGAGTTTTTAGAATTATAACAGAATATTATGTTTCGAATAATTTCTTAAAAACCTTACGTAATAGGAAAAATCTGAAGTCATTTCTGAAATCCGCATGAAAAAAATCTATCAGGAACATTCAAAAGTGTCCGAGGGACAAAATCTTGGTAACACAGTGATCAGTGCGCTTTAAAAACTACAAATTCTTTCACAAATATTTGTAAAGGGCATGGTGAGGGGATTGATTTTTTTTTTTTTTTTACACCTTTAGTAATAGGTGCCTAATGACAAACCTGAATTTATTTATTAAAAGGTTAGTTCCAATACATTTGGCCGTATCATGTAGCTTTGTTGTAATTATCTGTTATGAGCATGTAATGTAGGAATAAAGCTGGACATTCTTACAGTATAAAAAAAAAGAAAAAAAGCTTCAATTACTGCAAGGGGTATTCTGTATAAAGAGTAGTTAGAGAGGGTCTAGAGATGCCCTTTACCCATCTACCCAAACCTTAACAACTATAAAAAGAACAAAAAAAAACCCACTATATTCTACTAATACCAAGAGGACCTGTTCAATTTCCCAAAATCTTACACATTAAAAGATCAATTCAACTGGTATGTTCAGCTTCTACATCAGAAATGTATGTAAATGCAGAGGTTTCCTTAATCACGTACCACTATATTGACCTGGCATTATAGTTCATAGAACAGCATTGTTTTTCCATAGAAAAGTTCCATTCATTAACCTTTACATTCATCAACAAAACTATCCATTTGTATGAAGAATCATGTATAGATTTGTGATAAATTAAGAGGTATAACCGTCCCAGCATAAATATAAATATAGAGATAAAGCATGTTGAAATAAAGATAGAGATAAATGTATATAGAGATATAGCATGTGTGTTGAACATTCAACAGTGGTCCTCTTACTATGTCCCTGTTCTAGTAAAGGGTGGCATACTGCAACTATGGGCACAGGGATTCTAAAATTCAGCTTGTAGTGTATTCTCCCTTTTATTCTGGGGGGTGAAAAGTAAACTGTGAACAGAAGGTGGCCTAGTCACAGCGTCGTCTCCTGGATTGATAGATAAGACTCAATGGTTGCCTGTGTTATATTTTCATTAAGTTAGAGCAAACTGACTCCCTTGGAGAGGCATTCTCTGAGCCCAATAGCATTTGATGCTTTGCCATCCTCTACCATGTCGGACTATTAGGATGGGACCACACTACCGTGTGTGATGCGAGAAACTCACACAAGTCTCTCACATCAACACCTGGCACTGCCCCGGCACTCAGGACAGGAGCTACGGCTGCATAGAAATACATGCAGCTGCAGCTCCGGTCCTGAGTGCCGGCGGCAGTGCCAGGTGTTGATGTGAGAGACTTGTGCGAGTTTCTCACATCACTAATGGTAGTGTGACCCCGGCCTTAACCTCCCATTATTTACTTAGCCACAGCCGATATCGTTCTCTGGCCATGTACTGAAAAAATACATCATTTTTTCTTCCTGTGGCTGATAAAACCATACAAGCTCTGTGCAAGAAATCACTTGAAAGTAGCACATTCCTGGGTTGCCAGCACTTGTTTTCCGTGCTGTTTTTACAGCAATTTAGCCAGCTAAATTTTCACATTCATGCAGATCACATAAACCTTAAGCTTCACACAGTTCCTGACAACCATTATTACTATGGACGGTATCTGATGAGTCCCACCACAGTGCAAGCAGATGGTTTGCGGTGCTCATATTGAACCATAAATCTTCCTCATCATTGGAAACAAACACGATAAATTTAATTGAATATGGTGGTCACTTATGATTTGGTATCAATCACACAAGATTTACATCGTGTCCCAAATGATGTGAATTATATCTTTCTAGGATTTTCCTAAATGGTCGATGCACACGAGTCAGTATAATGTTCAATTCATCAACCGGTGGAGTATAAATCACATTCTAATGGGACAAAGCTTCCAAAGTTAAGTTGTTGTTTTTTAAACTAATAAAAACGCAAAATGCAACGGTCCACAATATGCACAATAGAGTCTCCAAACATGTTAGATTGTAAAGAACTGAAAATGGTCATTTGTTGAATTTGCAGCAATACGAGGTCAGATTTACTGAAATCAAAAGCTTTTTCTCAATCAAAAACATCTTAACAGGCCAAGGTACATGTTAACAGAATCCTTCATTGATGTCACCTTCACATTTCTTGCATCCATTGATCTTCTTGAAGAGTTTCTGCTTGAATTTTTTTGCAAGACGTCAGAATAGCCTCCCAGAGCTGCTCATGTGAACTGCCTCCCACCCACAGATCTTTTGCTTGATGATACTCCAAAGGTTCTCAAAAAGGGTTGAGGTCAGGGGAAGATGGTGGCCACCTCTTAAGATTTTCTCATTTTATGCCCATAGCAGGCAATTACTCAAATGTATTCTTTGCAGCTTGAGATGGTGCATTGTTATGCTTGAAGAAGATTTTGAAACGGATGGCATAGTTCTACTTTTCGTTCCATGGAAGAAAGAGGCGAGTCAGAAATTCTATATAACTTTGCCGAGGTCATTTTTACACATTCAGAGACCCCAATGGGGCCTACCAGCTCTCTTCCCGTGATTTTAGTTCAAAAGGTGACTCTGCCTCCTCCTTGCTGAGGTTGTAGCCTTCTTGGGATAAAGTGGCCATCCACCAACCATCCACCTGGACCACCCAGGTTTGCATGGCACTCATCATATACGTCTGGGCCCACTGCAACAATTTCTGCTTGTGAGCACTGTTTAGAGGTGGACAAATAGTAGGTTTATGCACAGCTGAAGGTGTCTGGAGGATTCTACACCTTGAGGTCTGTGGGACTTCAGAGGCACCAGCAGCTTCAAATACCAGATTGATGTTTTGTAAGGGTAGTTTAGAAGTTGCTATCTTAGGCTGGTTTCACACTTACGTTTTTTTGCGCTGCGTTTTTGCGCATAAATACGCATGTGTTATTTTTCCTATACTTAACATGGGTGCGCATTGTCATGCGTTTCTATGCGTTTGTATGCGCATGCGTTTCTTTGTAGTGTGCGCCCGGGCGCACAAAATGCATCCTGTTGCATTTTTTGTGCGTCCGACCTGTCTCAAATAAATCCATGCGCACAAAATTCACCCAAAAACCCATTAAAGTCTATGGGAGCGCTGACGAAAAGCATGCTTTTTTTGCAAAAACCATGCACAGAAAACAAGAAAACGCATACAACAGCATGATGCGTTTTTTATGCACGTTTGCACTGCGCACGCAGTGCAAAAAAACGCAAGTGTGAAAGTAGCCTTATTCTGAAGAATTTGTCTGGCAGAAACCTTCCTCATTATGTCTTTATCTGCACAAAGCTATCTGTGCTCTGTATCAGCCACAAATCTCTTCACAGTAAGATATCACGTTTAAGTTTTCATTAAATATTTAATGTTTTCATACCTTGTCCAAGAAATTGAACTATTTGGCAGCAGAGAGAACTTTTTTTTGTTTCCCATTTTGCTTGAAACCTGTGGCATGCTTAATTGGTCTCACCTGGCAAATTAATTATCACAGGTATTTGAAATGGTTTTCAGTGATCCCAAGAGCCCTGAGACACAAGACCATCCATGAGGTAATTTGAAAGATCCAAAGTTAAATCTGTATGACACAAATCCAATTTGCGTAATAATTTGGAACGTTCTGTATGCTGGCCATATAACGTGAACAACATACCATATCATTGAATTTTTTCTATGGAGGTTTATCTGGTAGATATTCCCTAGGTTGTCTAATAGAAGCTTGATCTAATGCTCCATTGTGGCTGTCCCTAGAGTAGCTTGAAGATGTTGAATATGCTGCTTGGCTCTTAGCCTTGGGTGCCTCTGGATTCATTGCAATGGTTTCATTGCATTGGTTTCATTGCATTTGTCAAATCACCCTACTAGTTTGACAGTCTCTCGTCAGAAGTCTTGGTTTACCACACTCCGAGTATAGACGCACTCCAGGCAGGTTTCCTTTATTGGTAAGGAGAGATCAACAAATCAGACTTATGTTCATTTACCCAAATCTCCTCTAAGTTTCTCGGATTATGTCTGCCACATTCTTCCTAAATTCTGAGAAAACTTTGCTGTCAAGCTCCAAGTCCGCAAATGTGGGAGGAGGGGCATTATTTTTTATCTAGCATTCATATGTACACAGTCAACCTTCTCCCTCTGCCACCCAATTACTTCCAGAAAAATATTTGCTAAAATGACATCCAGATAAAAGCCTGACTCATTATTGTATTTGTGCCTTTTTTGTATACTATTTCACTTCTTTTTCATTTGCGACTTTTTTTTTTAAATTTTCACCTGTCTTTTTTTTTTGTCTGTCAAGGGAAGTCGGGGTTTGGGATTTTCAGATGTTTTGATGTCCTAAAATGTTTCTAAAATGTTAGAGCACAAATGAAGAGCATTTCTGATTTTACACAAAATTTATGAGCCATGTGAACCATTTTTAAGAGTTTGGCACAAAAATGTCAACAAATGCCACAAGAGAAAAAAAGAAGAGACTCAAAAAACGGCAAACATTGAATTTGGTCCTAGTCTCTGAGGCACTGCATTGTCAGCCCTTTAGTCCCAGAATGAACTAGTCTCTGAAACTTTACAGAGTACTGTTGCACGATTTTGTCTTCCAGCTAAACACCTACAGAAATCTTCGTGGAAACCAATAACTGATATAGTATCCTCATACAAAGTCTCTAACTTAGCTAGTGTCATCCAAGGTCTCACACTGGTTACTTGACAACATCAAAACAGCTTGACTCAAGACCCATTCTAACAAGCTTAAAGACGGCCCGTCACCAGGTCACAAGTAGAAGTCTTTCATCTTATTTTATTTGTTGCTTTTATCTAAAACTTGCAATACAGTTCCTAAGATATGGTCCTTTTTATGAAGTGCAACAAATATGCTAATTGTTATGGTTTTACAAGAAGAGTGTTGCTCCCAGGGCAAACATACAAGGGTTTCTCAGCCCAGTCGACCATTGGCATCTCTGTTACTGTACTTCAGGACAGTCATGATGACTAAACTTATGGAACACCGCCCATAACAGTTACAGGCAATGGCACTTAGCTTGGTGGTTGTACCATGTGGCAGCTGTGATACCTCACAGCAAAACAACCATTTAATCAGGCAGCAGAGGAATGGAATCTTATTTGTACTTTCTGGTGAAGTCTACGTAGAAGGAGCAGGACACAACCTTAAGTAAAGAACTCAATACACATGTTCAGCACATCCTCTTTTTCCTCTATAACCAATGCAACACAAAATTATGGAGCTGTGTGACACCATGGTACAGCAGCACACTTGTCATGAGACCAAATCTGCCTTCTCTAAGCAATTATCAGTTTTAAAGGAACAGTACCTGCAAATATGCAAAGTGCCTCTTCAGAAAGAAAGAGGACTAGGTGAGAGGCTTAATGAGCCTTGCCATATGACTTAGGATAAAAGCTTAGACCCCAGTCACAGGTCTTTAATACATCCAAATTAGATCTCATATTTTGCACTGATGAGGGGCAACACCCCTAAAAACTGTGTCGGCAAATTGAGATTCTGGTTTGGCTTTTATCTTAAGTCATATCATAAGGCTCGTTAGAGGGTCGCTAGTGACTTTTTGGATTGCCATTTCCAATTGGTGGCAAAAGAGTTCAAGTCCTCGCCCTCGCTGAAAAGGCAATTTGCATATTTAATTCCACAGAGGAGCATGCATATAAGTCTCCTCACTCTGGCATGCCAGGCCTGGTATGTCACTCTTCACAAGGAGAAACGTTACCCCTTACATCCCAGTACCTGCGAACAGGTTAGCTCATGCAACAGTTAGTTCACTTTTTCTGACTGGCACCTTCCATGCTTCCCTAAACCCTTAGTGACTGAGCTCAATAACCAGGCCAAACTTTACAATTCTGACCAGTGTCACTTTATGCGGTAATAACTCTGGAACAATTCATTGGATCCCAGTGATTCAGAGACCATTTTTTGGTGGCATATTGTACTTCACATTAGTGGTAAACTTTGGTAGATAAGATTTGCGTATGAAAATATCGAAAATTTGACAAATTTTTTTGGGGAAAAATTTAGAAATTTTCAAACTTTACATTTTTGTGCTCTTTGTTATACCACACCAAATAATTAATAAATAACATTTCCAATATGTCTACTTTACATCCGTGTCATTTTTTTAAACTACTTTTTTGCTAGGAAGTTATAAGGGTTAAAAGTTCATCAGCAATTTCTAATTTTTCCAACAAAACTTACAAAACCATTTTTTTCAGGGACCACCTCACATTTGAAGTGACTTTGTGGGACCTATATGATAGAAAGCACCCAAAAGTGACACCGTTCTAAAAACTGCACCCCTCAAGGTACTCAAGACCACATTCAAGAAGTTTATTAACCCTTCAAGTGATCCACAGGAATTGAGTATGGAAGGAAAAAAAATGAACATTTTACTTTTCTTACAAAAATGTTATTTAACCCCAAATTTTTAACTTTTGCAAGGAGAAAACGAATGCCCAAAATTTGTTGTTCAATTTCTCCCGAGTACACTAATACCCTGTATCTGGGGAAAACCACTGTTTAGACGCACAGCAGGATTCGGAAAGGAAGAAGCACCGTTTGAGTTTTTGAAAGCAAAAATGTATGGAATAGAGAGCGGACACCATGTTGCATTTGAAGAGCCCCTCGTGTGCCTAAACAATGGAAACCCCCCACATGTGACCCCATTTTGGAAACTACACCCCTCAAAGATTTTTATACAGGCATATAGTGAGGATTTTGAAACCAAAGGTACTACACGGAATTTGATAATATTAGGCTGTCATATTGAATATGAAAATGAGTGACATGCTCGAGTCTCCTCCTTGAATGTTTCTAAAGTTGTTGGTCATACAAAAAAAACATGTAGGGATTGCCCATGTAAGGCAAATAATCCACGCATGTTTTTTGGCCTGCAGTTGCTGGGTGGCAAATCTCAGCGGGCGCACTGCGTATGTGGCCGCCATTTTTATCTCAAGAAGAGGAGGCGGAGGGCAGTGGGATGGCAGAGGTACCAGGAGGGCTTGGGGACATCATTTCTTGCTCCACTGACATACAAATCATATCAGAACAGAGAGAAATAATTTTCTTGCGGGCATACTTTTTTTTTACGTGATCACAGTTATTTATTGAAAAATCCAGCCCTGAATGATCGTGTTCTCCATGGTCTCTGGTACCTCTGGTAGCTAAGACCCAGGATATTTTCGGACTTTGGGGGGCACGTTACCCTTATTCTCGATAGCCGTTTTAAAATAGAGATGAGGGAATAAGGCCCCTTAGTGGACGTCGCTTTCACGCATATCGGTGGTCGTTAAGGGTTTAAAAAGGGATTCTTGGTTTGCCATTTTATGGCATGATTTTCCAGAATGGTAGTAGAGTTATGGTTGCTGAAAATGGGGAGTTGAGGTCATATAAAGTCAGCAATTAAAACCATTTTTAATGATTTCCACCATAAGTAGTCTCCCAATTATATTAATTCATACATCACAAGACATGAGTCTAAATTGCCAAATGTACAAATTTTATTAAATGCAATAGCATAATATACATTACTCAATAAAGAACATAGATAAAATAAGGACACTGCTATCCAAATAGGGAGCCTATATTGCACAACTGCCCAAAACAGTATATACTAGTTGAATAAGTGCATGAAGACATCATACATATGCTAAACAAAGGTTACATCCATAAAAATGCATCTGAACTGAAAAGAACTTTCCACAGTGGAAACAGGCATAACCAATCAACAAGTTCATATGGATTCTAGGTATACATTTTGTACTACTCAGCTATTACTAAGTACCTTGACCATATAGCATTACAGTATGAACCCAAACAAAGTTTAGTAAATAAAAGGATGTTTCCAAAAAGGCACTTACATAGTTAAAGTGTGTGGCACTGGCTTCCCTATCGCCCCAACGCGCGTTTCGCTTCTTAGTAATAGCTGAGTAGTACAAAGTGTATACCTAGAATCCATATGAACTTGTTGATTGGTTATGCCTGTTTCCACTGTGGAAAGTTCTTTTCAGTTCAGATGCATTTTTATGGATGTAACCTTTGTTTAGCATATGTATGATGTCTTCATGCACTTATTCAACTAGTATATACTGTTTTAGGCAATTGTGCAATATAGGCTCCCTATTTGGATAGCAGTGTCCTTATTTTATCTATGTTCTTTATTGAGTAATGTATATTATGCTATTGCATTTAATAAAAATTGTACATTTGACAATTTAGACTCATGTCTTGTGGTGTATGAATTGAATTTTGAGTTTTTGCCTTAATTATATTTATTGGGTTTTGTTGGTTATCCCAATTATATTAAGTCAATGTAATCATACCGTGACATAATGGAAATAAAATCTTTTTCAGAAATATTTCTTTGATTCTACCCTGATGTTACTTACAATGGGTGTCAAAGACACTCCGCTGCAGATGAACTGGCTGACTTTGTTTCTCTTCAAATGGAGACTTTCTCGTTATATAATTGCATTTGCTCATAAAGTGTGCATTAACAGTCTGTAGTGCCATATGGTAATTCAGCAGAAGCCTACAACAAAAGTACCTTCCTCATATAGTACGACCTTGTGTGCTTTGGTTATTTGGAGACTTTGTACTCCTACAGTTTTGCCATCAGGGAAATTAAATTTACAAGCAATAATTGGATTATTAGTTATGTGTGGAGCTTCAGTCATAAACGTTCCAAATTAAAAAGAAATACTAGCATGGAACTTGGGCATCTTACAATATAGGCAGTGTACTATAAAACCTTGTTTAACTGGAACCTCAGATGTCCACCAAATATTGCACTGAAAGGTGGTCTTCTATGGAGTGGTCTTCTCAAAGTAACAGGAAAATTCATAAACAGTGGAACTTAAAATATGTCAGAAGTGTGGTTTGGATAAAGGCGCGAGGTCTTCTCTATGAGGTGGTCATTTACAGAGGTTTTTCAGTAGTTATTTTTACTTACATGCTGACCATTCATGAAAAGGAAAACTACACTTCTATTAAATTTGTTCCATACCAGCATCACTGGTATAATTATCTAAGAATGCCTCTACAGCCCTCAGGCATCTAGTAAACTGGTGGGTTCAGTTTCTATGAACTGTCAACAAGATAAACTAATGGGTAATATCGAAAAGATGTTAATGTGATCTTGGGGTGCATTAAATGGGTTGTCAAGGTAAAAGGTGCTTTCGTTATCTGTGGGTTTCATCAAGAAAAAATAAAATCAATCACTTCAACCAACCGGCCACATGCACAGGCTGCAGCGGTCATGTGACTTGAACCACGCATCATTAGAAAACTATCCAATGACGCGCAGTTACCGGACTGCTGCAGCCTGTCATAAGCTGCAGTGGTCCTGTGGATGGACGAACAGTAACATGATTGCTTCTGATGCCAGTACAGACCATGGAGCGGCCTTCGCTAGATCTAGGAAGGTGACAGCAGGTGAACAGGATTCATTTTGTTATTTATACATAATCCATTCTGCAGGTAAGAAGAACCTTCTGGCCAGAGAACCCCGGCTTCAAAATTACATAACAAACCCCTTTCAATAAAAACATTTTTCGGTGCAGAGACCTGAAATGATGCAAAAATGTAAAAAATTTATTATCATTGAAGAATTTCAATATGCTTTTGTAAAAATATACTGTAATTAATCTGCAACCATCCACAGTGCTGAACACATCAACAGATTTTCACTTGTAGCCAAACTCCCTGACTAAAGCACAACTTGAAAAAGTGGACCGTTCCATTGCACCTGGTCTTCAAACTTTCTCTCAAAGACAATACTGTCAGGGTTTATACTCTCTACAGAATAGGAAAGTACCATGTATGTTTTGCCATGACTGGCTCAAAAACTGTCTAAAAACCCCCACTCACATTTAGCTTAGATCACCAAAAACACTTCATGTAACAGACTTCTTAAAGCTGTTTTTGTTTTAAGTAGGAAGCACTTTGCTCCAGGTGTTTCTACTGCTTAAACTGCATTGGAAATGTAAAGATCAGTAGGTTGTAAATTCAATCAATCAGAATAGCATGTGAAATGGCTTCTCCTATCAAAGAATTTCCTGTCGTTATTAAAGGCATTTACCTGGTTAAAAGGCCTAGGACCATCTCCCAGTAATGGGGTTTTCTGTTGTGATTGGTGGGATGCCCTTGATGGATTCTGCGAATTGTGAGGACCTTGAGAATTTCCTGTGGAACCTTGGCCTACTGACTGTCCACGAGTATCTTGAGAAAGTCCCAAATTTGACCCCCTGCTCTGGGGACCTCTCATTTCATGAGGACCACTCATATCCGGTGGTCCTCTAATATCTTGAAGATTTCGCATGTCTTGAGAACCCCTTATATCTTGAGAACTCCGTATGTCTGGAGAAACGTGTAAATCAGATGGGCCCCTACTGTCCTGAACAGCCCTCATATGTTGCTGGCCACGCATATCAAGTGGCCCTCTTATATCAGATCGCCGCATATCCTGTGAACCACGTACATCAGATGGGCCTCTCATATCATGTGGGCCTCGGATATCATGTGGACCACCCCTCATGTCCTGGGAACCACGCAGGTCAGGACCCCTCATATCATGTGGACCACGCAAGTCAGGACCACCTCTTATTTCAGGAAGGCCACCCCTCACTTCTGAGAGGCCACGTATATCTGGACCTCCCCTCATTTCAGGAGGACCACGCATGTCGGGGCCACCCCTCATTTCAGAAGGGCCACGCATGTCAGGGCCTCCCCTCATTTCAGAAGGGCCACCCCTCATTTCAGGTGGTCCTCTCATATCCTGAAGTCCGCGCATCTCTGGAGGGCCACGCAAGTCAGGAGGTCCACGCATATCAGGAGGACCGCGCATATCCGGAGGGGCACGCAGGTCAGGACCAAGGCGCATATCAGGGGGACCACGAAGGTCAGGGGGACCACGCATGTCATGAGGTCCACGCATGTCATGAGGACCTCGCATATCTGGGGGACCTCTCAGGTCTATAGAGCCATGCATATCAGAACGTCCTCTCATATCCGGAGGTCCATGCATGTCGAGAGGACCGCGCATATCGGGGCCACCTCTACTGTCTTGAGGGCCTCGTATGTCAGAAAGCCCTCTCATATCTCCATGTAATTCAGGGGGTCCTCTCATATCTTGGGGTCCACGCATATCTGACGGTCCTCTAATATCTATAGGTCCTCTAACATCAGGTCCATGTCCAAGTATTGCACCAGAAGGGCCTCTCAAATCTTGTGCCGGATGACCTAAAAGCATTCCTTGATTAGGACCTTGCTGCACACCTCTAGGAGCAACACCCATTAAAGGTCCCTGAGGACCAGGACCTCCCTGCATCCCATGATGAGGGGGTGGAGCGCCTCTGGGACCCCCCTGTGGCATTTGAGCCATATGACCTGGTGGCCCAGGATTACCTGGAGGACCTTGTGGACCCATAGGTCCAACTGGCACTGGAAGTCTAGGCATTCCAGGATGCATTTCCTGAGGTCGAATGTTTTGTGGGCCTGGACCCATGAAACCTTGTGGGCCAGATACTTGAGGACCTTGTGGTCTGAACTGTCCTTGAGGGCCATGCTGCATGTTCATTGCCATTGGTTGTGATGGATGAGGCTGCTGGAAATTTAGAGGCGGCTGGGAAGGTGGTCCTGTGGCAGGAAATGCCGAAGGAACTTGTGGTGCGGTGCCTAAAGGTGAAGCAAGGCCTTGGGATTGTCCTGGAGCTTCTGCTTGCTTTTGTGCTATCCTTTCAATCTTTAATTGCTGCCAAAACAGGAGAAAAAAAGGTATAAAATACAAAGTTCATCAGTATTCACATAATTGCATGAAATAGAAAAGTTTAAGTATTAGTATAATGTCCACATCTAACAGAACCTAACCAATGAGTGACCACATCAAATTGTAAAAGATCAGAGTACATAAAGTGGAACAGGAGATTAAACTAAGGCATATCTTCAATTATCAAATCACCGCCAGCCTAATAGAAGAGCATTAAAAGGAATTCTCGCATATAAAAGTGCACACTGCTGTTTTTCTAATATTGGGTTTGTCATGGTGAGCCAACACCTTAATCTCAACCGTAAATAAAATGAATTTGCAAATATAGTTGGGCAACCCATAAAGATAGAGTATTCTTGTATGTGAGGCACCATATACAAATAACATAACCTCTTGGTCAATAATTGCCTGAGACTCACAACATGACCCCAATCTAAGGAAACTTTATTCCAACTGATTCCCTTGAAAGTTGGATGTAATTTTGTCACCAGCAATCACACAAAATTCCACTCTTCATTCTGGCATCAGACATTTACCTCAAGCAGTTGGGGGTTGGTATACTGTAGAGCTGCCATCTCCTGCTCAATTTCAGCCTGATTTTTTTTCTTCTCATCAGATTTTACTTCTTCTTTCCGTTCTGGGACAGCTTCTGAAGTTGGCATAAGGGGCACTTTATTCTGTAGCCAGGCCTGAAATGATTAATATGCAATATGATTTTACACAATGAATGTAGTAAAATCCTCCTTTATACTGGAAGTGAATGACAGTTTTTAGAAACTCCATTTATATGCAGCGGAAAAAGAAAAATCCACAGTGGATTTAAGTCATGTTCAGGGTTTTCAAGTCCGCAGCCTGCTCTATATGTTATATATGTTACAGAGACATCAAAGATGTTCATCTCATAGCATTTGGAATGGAAAGTTCTTTATTAGTGATGAGCGGGCAGTAAACTGCTCGGTACTCAAATCGAGTACGTCAGATTGCACGGGTGGTCAGCTTGATTACCAAACATAATGTACGTCAATGAAGACGCTGAGCATTTTTTTCCAGGTGACCTGTATTCGACGGCTGGAAGAGAGATGAAGCAGTCGCACAATTGTCCTAGAGAGATTCCTCAGGTCCAGCGCTGCAAGGCTCAGATTAAAATGAGGGACCCGAGCACCATGCTATACTCGGCACCACTAGCTACTCAATTAAGCACACAAATACTCGATCTAGTAGAGGTGAGCACACTTGCCCATCACTACTCTTTATCATAATACCTGGTGAGGTTGTCTTCACTAGCAAACTCTTAAAATAAAACAAAACTTTGTCCTCAGTAGGGGCAATGAGATCTACCAAATAACAAGCATCTGATTCCATCTGGCATAAGGAACTATTTTCAAGATGATTATAATGATTGGTATTAGTTGACCTCCCTCCTGCTGCAGCAAACCTTCACTTGTGTGCTTTCTTTTCCTCCCCCTTTTCAAAGAGTGATAACTTTTTTTGCATTGACATAGGTGTATAAGGGCTTGTTTTTTTAACCAAAGGTTTTTTTTGCTGCCAACCAAAGAAAAAGACACTTACGGTAATTTTTTAAAAATTGGGTTTAGTGCAAGCTCAGCTGCATACACGCACACCCAACATGTGAAGTACATGTTTGTCACAAACATTAAGGAGAGATCAAATAATATTTGCCGACTAACCTGCTGAAATTGAGCTGGTATAGGCTTGGCGTATGGAACTTTTTTCTGTGGGACTTTTTTCTGGTCCTTCTGCATCAAATCATCCATTCCCCAGTCCAGGCCTGGGATTGACATTTCCACTGCATTAGCATCCTCTTTTCCTAGAAAATAAGCCAGTAAATTTATATCACGTGTCAAATAATAGACTATGAGCAGAAAAAATAAATAAATAAAAACCTGTAGCATTGTCTTACCCAACTGTTCCTGTTCCATTGCCATTTTCAGCTGTTCTGGGATACCCATGCCAGGTATAATTGCTAGATTGTTTGGCTCAATATCATCTACAAAAGAACACAAATTACTGCGTATCTGTATGTAAGATAATAAAACAATTCGATAAATTCTGAAAAATACAGAACAGAACAAGGCAGACGTGTGAAAACATAAGGGAATGACTAAAACGACTTGTAGAAAAGGGATTACCATATTCAACACCATCTTCAGACATGCCAGCAAGAAGATTCAAGTTATAGCGATCTCTCATTTTATCTCCTGGACGATTTCTGGTCCAGAATTTACTAAACAGAAAACAGTTTTACTAAGGAGAACATGTACCCAAAAGAAAGTGTCTGCTGTAAAAAAAAAAATAAATTATATATATATATATATATATATATATATATATATATATATATATATATATATATATATATATATATATATAACAAATACCTGGTGTGATCATTCGATCCAGAACACAGAATATGGCCGAGGGGATGCCAGGCAAGACTCCAAATCATTCCTTCATGTGCGATCTCCATACCACCTACTTCTTTCTCCACACTTAAATAGAAATATGGCATTATAGAAACCTTGGCCAAAATAGACACCCAGCAATGGCATAAGAATGACGTACGTACCCAACATTCCAGAACAACAGTGAGCCATCAGAACCACCACTGGCAAACAAGCCCTCGTGTACTGGATGCCATGCAACGGCTGCAATAAGGAGAGAAACTTAGATCACTATTCTACTGGGGGCTGGACCACTTTTCCCTGGTGACACGGACACCCATATATTTCCTGACCTGTAGCCTCTTTTTTGTGACCTCTGAAAACCTGAAGTTCTTCTCGAAGATTGCGGATGTCAAAGAGCTTGCAGAGATGATCGCGCGAAGCAGTGAGGAGCCAGTTACCATTCAAGTTCCACTTCACCTCCATCACCGTATTCTTATGAGCATGTCTAATCAGATACAATGGAAAAATACACTGCAATTACTTGATGTAATAGCGTATTACATTGCTCATGTGCATTAACAATTCATTATTTAGTAACCATTTAAGATCATTATTTAAAGGTTTTGTACCAAGATTTCAAGCAAAAAGGAAAAAAAACAAACAATTAGCCATTCTTACCAATACCAGGTCACAATACTAATGGACTACAGGATGCAGCAGACCCCCATGATAAAAGGCAGAGGCAGCACAAGTGCTAAATTACACCAGTTACACAGATCTGTGTAGTGCACAGTGTCTGGCTTATGGCCTAGTGGTGACACCCATATTATTAGATCAAGCGGGCTGCCTGGCACCCTGTAATTGCACCCACAGAGTGCTGGGCTGCCCACTTGATCTAATATTATGGGTGTGACCAATAGGCCATTTGCCAGACACTGTGCACTACACATATCTGTGTAACTGGCGCCCTATGTGCATATAGAATACAAGGCAGCCGCCCCTCACCATAGATGGTAGGTGTATGAGTGGTTGGCTTATCAGTATTTTGCACCTGTGCTTCCTCCACCTTTATTATGGGGTCTGCTGCACCCTGCATTGCATTATTATTGTGACCTGGTATTGGCAAGTATGGTTGTGTTTTTCTGTCATACAATTTAAGATTTCAAGACATCCCCTATCTGATGAAAAAAGGAGATTTTTGTGTACTCACCGTAAAATCTCTTTCTCTTAGCCTCTAATTGGGGCACACAGAACCATGGGTGTTATGCTGCTGTCCACTAGGAGGCGACACTATGCATAATCTGAAAAAGATTAACTACGGCTCCTCCTCTGCAGTATACACCCCTGGACGGCGTCAGCCTTCTCCAGTTTTGTGCAAAAGCATTAGGAGGAAGTCAACAGAAATGACATAACTATGCCTGTAATAAGGCTACCATGTACGAGCTCAAAGAACAATATGAGAACTCAACCGTAACAACGGCCCGTAAGGGCAACAGGGTGGGAGCTGTGTCCCCCAATTAGAGGCTAAGAGAAAGATTTTACGGTGAGTACACAAAAATCTCCTTTACTCTGTCGCCTCATTGGGGGGACACAGAACCATATGGACGTCCCAAAGCAGTCCCTGGGTGGGAAGCAATGGACGAATATTGTGCAGACAGGTCCCTAAAGTTGGGGCACCGCCGCCTGCAGAACCCGTCTACCTAGGCTCGCGTCTGCTGAAGACTGGGTATGGACTCTGTAGTGTTTCGTAAATGTGTGTAGACTAGTCCAAGTGGCCGCCTTACACACTTGTTGGGCCGAAAGGCCCAGGAGGCCCCTACCGCCCGTGTAGAGTGTGCCGTAATACCGGCCGGAAGAGGAGAATTTTTAAGGTGGTAAGCCTCTTGTATGGTAGATTTGATCCACCTGGCAAGGGTAGCTTTCGAAGCCGGCAGACCGTGACGGACATCTTCCGGAAGAAGGAAAAGGGAATCAGACCTCCGGAAGGGCGCAGTCCTAGACACGTATATATGCAATGCCCTGACGAGGTCAAGCGTATGCAGAGCCTTCTCCACTCTATGAACCGGAACCGGGCAAAGGGATGGCAGAGAAATTTCCTCATTGAGGTGGAAGTTGGACACAACCTTCGGAAGGAAGGATGGGACCATATGGAGAACCACCTTGTCCTGGTGAAAAGCCAGGAAGGGCCGTCTGCAGGAGAGTGCTGACAGTTCAGACACCCTGCGTAAGCGAAGTAATTGCCACCAGAAAGACCACCTTCTGGGATAGAAGGCGGAGTGGGACTTCCTTAAGGGGTTCGAAAGGTGGTCCCTGCAATGCTGTCAGGACCAGGTTGCGGTCCCACGTTTCCAGTGGATGTCTGTAGGGGGAACCAATTGGGAAACTCCCTGAAGAAAGGTCCTTACTTGTGGCCTGTTAGCAATGCGTCTCTGAAAAAGCACTGAGAGCGCTGACACCTGGCCCTTAAGCGAGCCAAGGGACAGCTTGGCGTCCAGACCCGATTGGAGAAAACCAAGTACTTTGGGAAGGGAACAAGGGAGTGGGCTCTGGCTGCGAGATTTGCACCAGGTAAGGAAGGCTCTCCAAGTACGGTAATAAATCTTGGCGGAGGCTGGCTTCCGTGCCCTGATCATGGTTCTAATGACATCTGGTGAGAGCCCTGCCTGGGTTAGAACCCAGATCTCAAGGGCCACGCCATCAAATTGAGAGCCCCTGAGTTCTGGTGGTAGAACGGGCCTTGTGACAGAAGATCGGGACGGTCGGGGAGACGCCAGGGGGCGTCTGTTGTAAGTTGTACGATGTCGGCGTACCATGTACGTCTGGGCCAGTACGGTGCGATTAGGATGGTTGGAACTCCCTCTTGTTTGATCTTCCTCACCACTCTGAATATGAGGGGGGAGAGGTGGAAAGATGTACAGAAGCTGGAACTGGGTCCAGTCCTGAACCAGGGGATCTGCTCTGAGCGACCGCGGATCGTGTGTTCTGGCCATGAACTTGGGGACCTTGGCATTGAAATGGGATGCCATGAGGTCCACGTCCAGGGTCCCCCGCGATGGCAGATCTGGCAAAAAATTTCGGGGTGGAGAGACCACTCTCCTGAGTCAATTCCATGTCTGCTGAGGAAGTCGGCTTCCCAGTTGTCCACACCCGGGATGTGGACCGCTGAGAGTACCGACCCCGTGTCTTCTGCCCAGTGGAGGATATGTGTCACCTCTTTCAATGCCTGGGTACTTAGTTCACATATGCCACTGCCGTGGCATTGTCCGACTGTACTCTGATATGAGAGGCTGCCAGTAAGTGACGAAAGGCTCTCAACGCCAGGAAGATGGCCCGAATTTCCAGGATAGATAGGCATGTTCGCTTCCACTGGTGACCACTTGCCCTGTGCCTTGTGATGTAGGTGCACCGCACCCCAACCTGTCAGGCTCGCTTGGTGCTCAGGACCTTCCATTGACCTGTGAGAAAGGATTTCCCCGTTGCAAGCGAGATTGGCTTGAGGCACCAGTGCAAGGACCTCCTGGTTGACGATGTTAGTCGGAACTCCCTGTCGCGGGAAAAAGGGTTCCTGTCTCAGGACCTGAGAATGGCTAGTTGGAGAGGCCTGAGGTGAAACTGGGCAAATGGGACTGCTTCCATTGCTGCCGCCATCCTGCCGAGGACTCTCATGGAAAACCGGAGAGATCGGGGGGGGGGGGCTGCGAAGGAGGATGCAAACTCCTAGGCGGAGAGACAGTGCCTTGTCCTTGGGAAGGAGCACCAGACCCCTGGAGGTTTCGAATAGCATCCCCAGGAAGGTCAGAGACTGACTCGGGGTAGTCGATGACTTTTGTAGGTTGAGTAACCAGCCCAGGCGACTCAGAGTGTCGATTGTGATTGAGACGCTGATCTCGCAGTCTTTGAAGGTGGACGCCTTGATGAGGAGATCGTCCAGGTATGGAACGACTACTATGCCTCTGGAGTGTAGAACGTCCATGGTGGCTGCCATGATCTTGGTAAATGTTCTTGGAGCCGTGGCGAGTCCGAACGGGAGAGCCACGAACTTGTAGTGGTCCTGGTTGATTGCGAACCTGAGAAATCTTTGATGGGCGGAGCAATCGGTATATGCAGGTATGCATCTTGTATGTCTATGCAGGCGAGATACTCTCCCTGCTCCATGGACGCAATGATGGACCGAAGGGACTCCACGCGAAAATGACGAACCCGTACGTATTTGATGAGTTGTTTTAGGTCCAATATGGGCCGTTCGCTGCCTCCTTTCTTGGGGACTACGAATAGATTGGAGTAGAACCCTCGGAAACACTCGGCCGCGGGAACCGATACTATGACTCCTGCTTGGAGAAGGGAAGAAACCGCTTGGTGAAAGGCACGAGCCTTGGCTGGCGGGTTTGGGGGAACAGAGAGGAAGAACCGATTCGGTGGGTTGGAAGTGAACTCTATCTTGTATCCGGAAGACACTATTTCCCTGACCCACCTGTCTTCTGTAATAGGCAGCCAGACTTGCTGAAAGAGCAAAAGTCGTCCGCCTACGGGTGGGGTGTCTTCCGGAGTTAGTCAGTCATGATGAGGAGAAAGTCTGAGGTTTCCCTCCTTTGGGCTTCGACTGGCCTGCTTTTGACTGCTAGGTCTTGTCCGGCCTTTGCGGCGGCCATGAGTTGTCCCTGCGTGGGGAACGGTTACGATTTTGTGCTGGACGCGATACGGACCAGCCCGAAGAATTCCGAAAGGATCGGAATCGTGTTTGGTTACGCCTTTTATAAGTGCGTTTAGGCTTTAGTTGGGGGAGAAAGGTACTCTTACCCCCGGTGGCGTTGGATATCATTGCGTCCAACTTTTCACCGAAAAGCCGCCCACTGAGGTACGGGAGGTGCGTGAGGGATTTCTTTGAGGCCACGTCCGCTTTCCATTCCCGCAGCCAGAGGATACGCCGAATCGTGATGGCGTTGGATGCTATCCCCGCTACACCCCTTGCCGAATCCAGAGCTGCATGAAGCATGTAATCTTCTACAACTGCTATTTGAACCTCTTGGTCCGACAGCTCAGGGGTTGATGCTTGGAGGCCGGCTTGTAATTTTTTGGCCAAAGCCAGAATGGCCTTGGCAGCCCAAACTGAAGCGAACGCGGGAGCCAGGGAGGCCCCTGCAGCCTCAAAAATTGAACGAGCCATGCGTTCAACCTGCCGGTCTGCTGCGTCCTTGAGGGATGAGCTATCCGGCAATGAGAGCAGGGTCTATGTTGCTAGTCTAGAGACTGGGGGGTCCACTTCGGGTGGATCTGTCCATTCCTTGGTGTCCTTCTGCGGGAAGGGATACCTTGCCTCCAAATATTTGCGATTGGCGAATTTTTTCTCAGGCTGTGAAAACTGCTTGTTAAGGATCGCCTTAAATTCTGGGTGATAGACCTTAGGCGGTTTCAGAACACCTTCAAAAGGAAATCTTGTGTTCTGGCGCTTCTGGGGACGGATCAGAAATATCCAGCAGCCGATGAATGGAAGAGATTACGTTCTCGACTAGCGCTGTATTGCTAGGGGGAATTGGTATCAGGGACCCCTCCGTCTCGTTGTCTGAGTCGGAGTCACAGATGCCTTCCGAATCTTGTGTATAGCTGAGGCGTCCCCTGGTGGGTGAACCGGGGTGGAGGTTTTCTGTGCTCGGGGATCGCTGTGGAGATCCGCGTTGCCTGTCCCTGGTAGGGGACGGTCTTGGTGACCTGGAACTACGGTGTCTCTCCCTCGAGGGGGATTACCGTGTGCTATGGGATGACGCAGATGAACGCGACCTGCGGGTCCGCTTGCGTCTGGGTGCATCAGGAACAGCATGTCCCTGAGTCGCGCTCTCCCTTTGCTGGGTAACGTTCATAGCCGAGGTATGACCCTGCAGAGCCTGAAGCAATGCGGAGGTTAGGTTATCTATAGACTGCGTCATAGATTGTGACATCTGGGGTAGCCCATTCCGGCGTGGTAGCCGACACCGAGGCATTGGTATGGGCTTCTTGGGGTTCTGACCCAGTATTCTGAATACAGGCCCGGCAGTGCGGGTACGTGCTGCCACTGGGTAGATTGGTTTTGCAGGCCGTGCAGAATGCATAAAAACAATCCTGCCTGGTTCTCTTGGACCTTGAGCCCGGCATAGTGCAAGAGTGCAGAAGGGCTGGCTATGCAGAGGAAACCTATAAGGGAGCCTTATGGGGAATATGGACTTCACAGCTGAGTAAAAAAACCCAGCTGTGATCTTACCCCACCAGTTTGCCCCTAGGTCCAGCGCCGAAGATCCACAGTCCCCCCGGAGACTGGAGTCCTGCTGAGCTCTCTGTCCTGCAGCAGAAATGGCCGCCGAGAAAAGGAGGAAGGAGAAGAAGGGGGCGGAGAGCTGAAAAAAAGCACGCAGAGCTGTGTGGAAACGCACCCTTTCTGCTTCGATCCGCCCCCTCTATAACACTGCAGTGTGTCATATTTGTCATCCGGGGGGCGGGCCGAGGGGCGGAGAGGAGGCGGCGGCGTCAGCTAGGCCGAAGCCGTGGCCTAAATTAGGTGCCTGATGCCCAGGAAGGCTCCAGGCCGGCGCGGAAGTCCCGGAGGGGGTCGGATGTGAACCGGCCCCCCCCCGGATTGAAAGGCAGGATAGCGGTGGGATTATAAGTGGAAGGGGGGCCCTGTGAGGGGTCCCCCTGAAGCACTATAGAGCTGGTGCTGCCGCAGAGACAGGGGCGCAGGGAGCCGTGTGTCTCTAATGTGCCATGCCTGCCTGCACTCCCCCCGGGCCCCAACAGGAGCCCGCAGCTGTGCTGGGGTCCCTGGATGCAGCTGCAGTATGCTGGCTCATTACTGGGAGATGCAGAGTGCTGCTTGTAGAGACCCTACCTGAGGCGTCTCAACCTAATGCCCCCCGAGGGGGATTAGGCAGGGTGCTGCTGTCACCATCAGGGGGCTTCATCCTCGCCTCAACCTCGACCCAGAACCCAAAAGGAACTGGGGAAGGAGAGGGGCTCTCGACTTCGAACCAGCACCCGAGGGACTGGGGAAGGAGCGGCATGGGGAATAACCATCTTGACTTCAACCGGTCACCCCATAATAGGGGACCGAGGAAGGAGCCATGCCGGGAGTCTCACAAGAGACCCACTTTTCTTCATCTGTAAACCCGTCGAAAAAACGGAGTAGAAAAAAAAAATCTTAGGTGTGCCTCCTATGCGACACTAAGCAAAAACTGGAGAAGGCTGACGCCGTCCAGGGGTGTATACTGCAGAGGAGGAGCCATAGTTAATCTTTTTCAGATTATGCATAGTGTCGACTCCTAGTGGACAGCAGCATAACACCCATGGTTCTGTGTCCCCAATGAGGCGACAGAGTAAGAGATACATTTCTCAGTCTTACGGGGTGAGATTTTTTTTTTAGACTTCCACCAATTTCAAGAATGGGTTCTGAAAAAGCCCTGTCTGAATACAGAGGATGTCAAGCATGCACACCTCCTCTCCGTTCATTCTACATGGAATCGACAGACAGATCTTCAGAGCCCAGTTTTTGGGATCAGTGGGAGTCCTAGTGGTCTGATCCTTAGGAATCAGGTTAGTTACTACTAGTGATGAGCGAGTGTGCTCGTTGCTTGGGTTTTGCTGAGCATGCTCGGGTGGTCTCCGAGTATTTGGATGTGCTCGGAGATTTAATTTCTGTCACAGCAGCTGCATAATTTACGGCTACTTGACAGCCTGAATACATGTGGGGGTTTCCTGTTTGTTAGGGAATTACCACATGTATTCAGGCTGTCAAGTAGGCAACAGAAACTAAATCTCCGAGCACTTCCAAATACTCGTAGATCACCCGAGCAATGAGCATACTCACTCATCACTAGTTACTACCCATCTTGTGGATAGGGAATAACTTTAAACCTGGGTATAAACCTTTTAACCATTTTCAAAAAATAGTATTTGCATTGTGACCAATTTCTAGCTGACTCTTTTGGAAATGGTCAAGCGCTGCTCCAGTTTAACAAGGACAGGGTGAATCGATGAAAAGGCCCCAGAGATGGTAGTAGTTTGGCATCTGTGGCAATTTGAATCATACTGCATCTGGCATAAGAACTGGGAGCGCAAAAATCATTTAAAGTAGGTATATCATTATTTACTTACAGCGTTGCAAGACTTTGACCATTTTTGGGATCCCAAAACTTGATTGGCTGCTGACTGTCTTTACTTCCAGAGACAAGAAGTCCTTTGGTTGGATGCCAGTCAACACACTTGACATCAGCACCATGCCCTTAAAAAAAAGTAACAATTTACATAACTGCTGTAAACCAGAACATTAAAAAGCAATCAATTTGATTATGTTCACAAGATTTAAATACAAGTAACAGAGAAACAGCAAAAAAAACATAATCATAGCATAACAAAATGATGCATTATATGTGACCACGTGGACAACATGAAAAAAGAACATTTAGAAGCGCACTACCATTAACAATTAAAGGTATAATGAATCAGGTATGGCAAACAACAGTAAAGCAGAATAGGACAATTGTTAGTTAAGATTTCATCCTGGCTTCATCAGGGGCATCACAAAGCCATGGCAAAACACGCATTGGGTGAGTTTCATTAAGTAACCTTAATATTTGTTGTTGCTGCTGCTGTATTGTACTTTGTTGTTATATCTGTTTCATTATACCTTTAATGGTTTATGAGAGTGTGGGAGAAGAGAGAGAGAAGCCAGCGCTGATTGGCTGCAGGGATTGCGTGACAACGTCACACAATCCCTGGGACAGCCAGCGAAGAAAATACTGGAACAGTGCCGGCACAGGAGTAGAGTATACCGTAAGCATTGTTATTTTTCTGGGGGAAAACATAGGGATTTAAAAAGAGGTTGTCAGAGTAGTGGACAACCCCTTCATCCTCCAAGCATTTAATATTAAAGATATGCTAAGGCCCTTGAGAAAAAGTGAACTAAAAAGGCAATTAAATTGCGTCACGTACCACAAAATGGTATCAATAAAAAAGTCAGCTCGACGAACAAAAAGCAAACCCTTACACAGCGACATCTAAAGAAGATCAAAAAAGGGAACAGATCTCCGTATAAAAAAAAAAACAAAAAACTTTTGCGTTGCCTTTTAAGTTCTGAAGATTTTTTAAACCATTAAAATATTGATAAAAGTATGCAAGCTTAGGATCAATGTAACTGTATCAAAACTGGAGGATCATATTGCCAAGCGATTTGAATTGCATAATGCACACCCCAAAAATGGCAGAATTGTGTATTGTTTTTTTATTGATTCAGTCCACTTGGAATTTTTCACCCAATTTTCTGTACATTATATGGTAAAATGAATGACGTAATTCAAAACTAAAAACACATCCTGCAAATAAAAACACGGCTTATATGTCAAAAAGAGGGAAGGAAAAAAAAGTGCATGTGAATAGCACCATACACTTTAATGGGTACATGATCCCATCAGTGAAAATCAAGGATAGGACATATATGTGATTCACAGATGTCTGAATGATACCAGATTCTTTCCTATACCAGTACCTTAACTGAGACTAAAATCTACAATTAATATTAAAATATAAGCTAAGGCTCCTTAATCATACATAATATATGAAACTAATAATTGCAATGTACAGCTAATATCCTGAAAGGAGAAAAAAATAGAGAACAAAAATACCTCGCAAAATTCTCTCTTCGTGGCACCGAAGAAAGTCCCAAATTCTGACTGTACCGTCATCAGAGCAGGTGGCAAATTTATTATCCGTAGGAGAGAAACTGAAATAAACAGGCATCAAGAGGAAAGTCTTAGCAACAGGCAGGTGACATATCTGTTCTCTTATTGCTTCCTTGTGGGGAAAGGGAGGGGGGCAGGCTTAAATGTCATGGTTTTAAAGATATCGTAAGGCATAATACATAAACTAGATGTGAACAAATTTATCAAGCTAAATGCACCTGAATCCTGTTGTAATTTGTGTCTTTGGGATTTGCCCCATGTGCTTTTTAGGACACCTGTGCCTTCTCTGAAAAGGAGCACGACCTAACATGAGACACTTTGGCCCTGATTCATCAAAACAGTTAAGCCAGAATTCTGGAGTAAAATGCTTTGAAAAGTCACAGTAACATAGTAACATAGTTATTAAGGTTGAAGGGAGACTTTAAGTCCATCTAGTTCAACCCATATCCTATCCTAACTTGCCCTAACATGTTGATCCAGAGGAAGGCAAAAAAAAAAACCCATATGGCAAACAGTAAGCTTCATATTGGGGAAAAAAATTCCTTCCCGACTCCACATACGGCAATCAGACTAGCTCCCTGGATCAACGCAATAGTAAGGAAACTAGTGTATATACCCTGTAATATTATACTTTTCAAGAAAGGCATCCAGTCCCTTCTTAAATTTTAGTAGGGAATCACTCATTACAACATCACATGGCAGAGAGTTCCATAGTCTCACTGCTCTTACAGTAAAGAATCCGCGTCTGTGAGTATGCTTAAACCTTCTTTCCTCCAGGCGTAGAGGATGCCCCCTTGTCCCGGTCACAGTTCTAAGAGTAAAAAGATCATTAGAAAGGTCTTTGTACTGTCCCCGCATATATTTATACATTGTAATAAGATCACCCCTAAGCCTTCGATTCTCCAAACTAAATAACCCCAAGTGTAATAACCTGTCTTGGTATTGCAGACCCCCCCAGTTCCCTAATAACCTTAGTCGCTCTTCTCTGCACCCGCTCCAGTTCAGCTATGTCTTTCTTATACACCGGAGACCAGAGCTGTATGCAGTATTCTAAGTGTGGCCGCACTAGTGACTTATATAGAGGTAAAATTATGTTCTCCTCATGAGCATCTATGCCTCTTTTAATGCATCCCATTATTTTATTTGCCTTTGCAGCAGCTGCCTGACACTGGCCACTAAATGTGAGTTTGTTGTCCACCCATACACCCAGGTCTTTTTCAGTGACAGTTCTGCCCAGTGTTTTACAATTAAGCACATAATTATACATCTTGTTCGTTCTACCCAAGTGCATGACCTTACATTTATCCCCATTAAAGCTCATTTGCCATTTATCAGCCCAAGCTTCTAGTTTACATAAATCCTCCTGTAATATAAAATTGTCCTCCTCTGTATTGATTATCCTGCAGAGTTTAGTGTCATCTGCAAATATTGAAATTCTACTCTCTATGCCCCCTTCAAGGTCATTAATAAATATGTTAAAAAGAAGCGGGCCCAAAACTGGCCCCTGTGGTACCCCACTGCTAACCGTGACCCAGTCCGAGTGAGCTCCATTAATAACCACCCTTTGTTTCCTATCCCTGAGCCAGCTCTTAACCCACCTACACATATTTTCCCCTATCCCCATTGTTCTCATTTTATGTATCAACCTTTTGTGTGGCATCGTATCAAAAGCTTTGTTGTGTAAAGTCGTTACCTTTTTACACAACAGAGCTGCACAAAAATGTAGCGACTTCAGAGGTTTTCACGCTAGCGGGACAGAGGACTGTGACACCACAGCGAGACTATTTCATAACAAACAGCAGCATGCGATACATCAGAAATCCTACTCCAGTCAAGGACTGGAGTAAGATTTGAGACGGGGCACACAACACTTGTCAGAGGCTCCCAATTCATTAAGAAGCACACGATAGGCAGACTTTGGTCATAAGACACGCATCTATACTACTAATGTGTTATACAGCACAGTTAACCTATATAGGAAAATAGTGGTGGGCACCCTAAACTTCAACAAACAATAACCTGAAGTTATATTTACAAGACCATATAGTAGCATTAAGTGAATATTTATTTGGCCACCATTGCAGGCCTTACCATGAGTCTCTTGACCTAAACAGTCTGGTAAGTTTGTAGGGCTCTGCTAATTTTGGTCAGGTGTCCTGTGATTGGGTATTGGAGCCTTAAAAAACAAAACAAAAAAAAACCAAAAAAAAACTTATGGGCAGCACAGTGTCTCAGTGGTTAGCACTGTTGCTTTGCAGCTCTGGAGTCGTGTTCAAATCCCACCAAGGACAACATCTTCAACATCTGTTCTTCCCATGCTTGCGTGGGTTTCCTCCGGGTTCTCCCACACTCCAAAAGACATACTGATAGGGAATATAGATTGGGCGCACTGATGAGGACAGCGATGATGTCGTCTTTGAAATTAACGGCGCTATATAAGTGAGTAAAATCAGTCGTAGTACAAGAAATATTAAAAGGGAACCTGTCACATCCGGAGGTGCCATTTACCTGCAGATATAGGAGTAATCTGGCTTATTGGAGCAAAGGCTACAGGGAGAAAATGAGTATTTGCCCTGTAGCGCTAACGTCCAGTCACAGAGGTGGTTATAGTCACTGTAGCTGTAATCACTCCCCGACACTTTGCTTGACAGCCTCCCTCTGTAGTGCCTCTTTGTAGAGCAAGCTGTGAAAGTGCCGGGGTATGATAAGAGCCGCACTAATTGTGAAACAAGTCCTGACTAGCTTCTCCCTGCACTGCCCTGATGTCTGGAAGCCAGCGGATTCTGGGCGAAAAAACTTTAATTTTTCTCCCTGTAGCCAGTGTTCCTGTAAGCTGAATACATCATGTTTAAACACTATTATGGAAAGGTGTTTTTTTCAGCAGCAAAATCTTATCTCTTGGCAGGAAAGAAGATGCCGAAAAAAGCAGGTTTTGCTCGTTTTTTTCTTGCATTTCTGTCATGCTACATTTGTCTTTTGTGCATGCTGATAAAGTTTAGTGCAAAAAAAAATTATTCTACTAAAATTGGCACAAAAATCACTGTATAATCTGAAAACTGTGTTTTAGGTGAACATTTTTAGTGTTTTTTCACCATCCATTTCATTTAATGGAAGAAAAACACTGAAAGAAGCTACATGCTCTATTGTGCAAAAAAAAACATGAAAAGCACAAAATACTGATGACAAAAAAAACTAGGTGTGTGCATCAGATTTCTGAAATCTCAGACTTTGCAGGTACTGTAAAACGAAGCTGAAAATTTGCATTAAAAAAAGCTGAAAAACCGCCTAGTGTGAACATAGCTTTACCAGATTTCCTCTATAACTGTAGGTAAATAGCACTTATCGAGGTGACAGGTGCTCTTTAACCCCTTACTGACCACTGACGGGATAGTACGTCAGCGGTCAAAATCCCCTGCTTTGAGGTGGGCTCCGGCGGTGCACCCACCTCAAAGCCGCAACATGTCAGCTGCTATAAACAGCTGACATGTGCCCGCAATAGGAGCGGGCGGAATTGTGATCCACCCGAGCCTACTAACTAGTTAAATCCCACTGTCAAACACTGACAGCGGGCATTTAATTAGTACTTTCGGCGCCCGGCCGAAAATGAACGCATCGCCGACCCCGTCACGTGATCGGGGGTCAGCGATGCGTTGCAAGGACAATGGTTGTTGCTAGCAGATTGCTGAGCGCCACTCTGTGGTCGGCGCTCATTGCAATGCTGTATTTCTGCTACATATAGGCTATCTGAGCATCACCTATATGTAGCAGAGCTGATCAAGTAATGGATGCTTCTAGTCTCCCATGGAGGCTATTGAAGCATGCCAAAAGTAAACAAAAAAAAAAAAAAGTGTTTAAAAATTAAAAAAAAACATAAAACTTTAAAATCACCCCCCTTTCGCCCCAATCAAAGTAAAACAATGATAAAACCAAACCTACAAATATTTGGTATCGCCGCGTTCAGAATTGCCCGATCTATCAATAAAAAAAAAGGATTAACCTGATCGCTAAATGGCGTAGAGAGAAAAAACAAAATCAAAACTCCAGAATCACTTTTTTTTGGTTGCTGCAACATTTCATTAAAATGCAATAACGGGCAATCAAAATATTGTATCTGCACAAAAGTGGTATCATTAAAAACGTCAGCTCGGCACCCAAAAAATAAGCCCTCACCCAACCCCAGATCATGAAAAATGGAGACGCTACGGGTCTTGGAAAATTGCACTTTTTTTTTTTTTTTAAAGCAAACTTTGGAATTTTTTTTCACCACTTAGATAAAAGAGAACCTAGACATGTTTGGCGTCTATGACCTCGTAATGACCTGGGGAATCATAATGGCAGATCAGTTTTATCATTTAGTGAACCTAGTTTGCAGCCCGCCAGTCCAAGGGAAGTACGTAGGCCTGAAACTCCAAAGATGACAGAAAAAAAGCAAAACAAAAAACAAGTGTGGGATTGCACTTTTTTTTTGCAATTTCACCACACTTGGATTTTTTTTTCCCGTTTTCGAATACACTACATTGTAAAACCAATGGTGTCGTTCAAAAGTACAACTCGTCCCTCAAAAATAACCCCTCATATGGCCATATTGACGGAAAAATTAAAAAGTTATTGCTCTGGAAAGGGGAGCGAAAAACTAAAGAAGCTCCTGCCATTAAGGGGTTAAGATTACACTGAAATATATTGGTAAATAGCATATATTAACCCCTTAGGCCATGTGCACACGCTGCGGTTTTGGCCCTGCAGAACTGCAGCAGTTCCGCAGACATGGTACTTTACCATGTTAGCCTATGGGTTTTCAAAACCGCAGTGCTCACGCTGCGGTTTTTTACCTGCGGAAAAGCTGCGTTTTTTTTCCCGCAGCATGTCAATTGTTTCTGCGGATTCTGCTGCGGTTTCACACCTTTAACATAGTAGAGGTGTGAAACCGCAGGCGAAACCGCAGCAAAACCGCAGGTCACTTTACCTGCGGTTTTACCTGCGGTTCCGCGGGAAAAAACCCGCAGGTGAATCTGCAGTGTGTGCACATACCCTTAGTGACGTGGCCAAATTTTTGAAATCTGACTAGTGTCACTTTAAGTGGTGATAACTCTGGAACGCTTCAACATATCCCAGTGATTTTGAGACTGTTTTTTCGTGACACATTGTACTTTATGATAATGGTAAATTTAGGTCAATATGTGTTGTGTTTATTTTTAAAAATTATCAGAAATTTGACAAAACTATAAAAAAATTGCAATTTTCAAATTTTGAAAGATTATCACTTTAAGGCCGGCGTCACACTAGAGAGGAATACGGACGAGTGAGAGGCGTTAAAAAAACGCATTACACACGGACCAATGATTCTCTATGAGGCAGCTCCCATCAGTCGTATATTTCTTGCGTATATTTTACGGCCCGTGCCAATCGCAGCATGCTGCGATTGTCAGCTTACTACGGCCGTAGTACACCAATGCAAGTCTAAGGAAATACGCATTACACACAGACCACACGTGTGACATGCGAGAAATACGCACTCGGTGTCTTTTAGAAAAGCCGGCAATTCAGTGCGCTATACAGTAAAATCACACTGACAGGTTTAATAAAGAAACGAAAGAATAGATCTAGACACATAGAATACACACACACACATATGACTTTTTTCCCACGGTCATTAGTTCATTCACAGATCAGCCGGGGACTCCCCGTAGCCTCAGTGACGTCAGCAGGAGTCCCCGGCTGATCTGTGAATGAACTAATGAGCGTGGGAAAAAAGTCAGAAATTTTCCCACGGTAATTAGTTCATCTGCAGGCAGCCATTGAGGCTTTGCAGAGCTGAATCAATTCATTTTGTAGTAGATTACAGGGAGGCTGGTCGAATTAGCACCGGTCCTCATTGTAAACTATTTAACCCCTTCTGATGGATTGCAGCGTGGGACTTGATTGAATGGCGGAGAGGTAAGAAGATTGTTGCTTTTTTATGTTATTTTTGTTGCAGGTCATGGTTTTATTTTGGATTACCAGACTAATAAAAATTTGTCAAAAACTTGGTGTATTTATTTCATTAAAAGACTTTTTAATTAAGATCTGTGTGGTTTTTAACCCTTTCTTAGTATAGGGTTAATAATGGATCGGTGTCTTATTGACACCTCTGCATTATTAATAGGCTTAATGTCACCTTACAATCGAATGGTGACATTAAGGCTTTGTTATATTAATCCATTTGCCACCGCTACAGGGCAATGGAAATAGAGAGGATAAGTGCCAGAATTGGCACATCTTATACAGCTGTGGCCAAAAGTATTGACAACCCTGCAATTCTGTCAGATAATACTCAGTTTCTTTCTGAAAATGATTGCAAACACAAATTCTTTGGTATTATTATCTTCATTTAATTTTTCTTAAATTAAAAAACACAAAAGAGAATGAAGCAAAAAGCAAAATATTGATCATTTCACACAAAACTCCAAAAATGGGCCAGACAAAAGTATTGGCACCCTCAGCCTAATACTTGGTTGCACAACCTTTAGCCAAAATAACTGCGACCAACCGCTTCCGGTAACCATCAATGAGTTTCTTACAATGCTCTGCTGGAATTTTATACCATTCTTCTTTGGCAAACTGCTCCAGGTCCCTGATATTTGAAGGGTGCCTTCTCCAAACTGCCATTTTTAGATCTCTCCACAGGTGTTCTATGGGATTCAGGTCTGGACTCATTGCTGGCCACCTTAGAAGTCTCCAGTGCTTTCTCTCAAACCATTTTCTAGTGCTTTTTGAAGTGTTTTGGGTCATTGTCCTGCTGGAAGACCTATGACCTCTGAGGGAGACCCAGCTTTCTCACACTGGGCCCTACATTATGCTGCAAAATTTGTTGGTAGTCTTCAGACTTCATAATGACATGCACACGGTCAAGCAGTCCAGTGCCAGAGGCGGCAAAGCAACCCCAAAACATCAGGGAACCTCCGCCATGTTTGACTGTAGGGACAGTGTTCTTTTCTTTGAATGCCGCTTTTTCTCCTGTAAACTCTATGTTGATGCCTTTGCCCAAAAAGCTCTACTTTTTTCTCATCTGACCAGAGAACATTCTTGCAAAACGTTTTAGGCTTTTTCAGGTAAGTTTTGGCAAACTCCAGCCTGGCTTTTTTATGTCTCGGGGTAAGAAGTGGGGTATTCCTGGGTCTCCTACCATACAGTCCCTTTTTATTCAGACGCCGACGGATAGTACGGGTTGACACTGTTGTACCCTCGGACTGCAGGGCAGCTTGAACTTGTTTGGATGTTAGTCGAGGTTCTTTATCCAACATCCGCACAATCTTGCGTTGAAATCTCTTGTCAATTTTTCTTTTCCGTCCACATCTAGGGAGGTTAGCCACAGTGCCATGGGCTTTAAACTTCTTGATGACACTGTGCTTGGTAGATACAGGAACATTTTGGTCTTTGGAGATGGACTTGTAGCCTTGAGATTGCTCATGCTTCCTCACAATTTGGTTTCTCAAGTCCTCAGACAGTTCTTTGGTCTTCTTTCTTTTCTCCATGCTCAATGTGGTACACACAAGGACACAGGACAGAGGTTGAGTCAACTTTAATCCATGTCAACTAACTGCAAGTGTGATTTAGTTATTGCCAACACCTGTTAGGTGCACAGGTAAGTTACAGGTGCTGTTAATTACACAAATTAGAGAAGCATCACATGATTTTTCGAACAGTGCCAGTACTTTTGTCCACCCTCTTTTTTATGTTTGGTGTGGAAATATATACAATTTTGCTTTAGGACAATTCTTTTTGTGTTTTTTCATTTAAGACAAATTAAATGAAGATAATACCAAAGAATTTGTGTTTGCAATCATTTTCAGGAAGAAACTGAGTATTATCTGACAGAATTGCAGGGGTGTCAATACTTTTGGCCACAACTGTAGATGCACCATGTCTGGGGTGTCTGGGGGCAGATTTTTGTAGCCGGGGGGCAAAAACAATGGTCCCTCTCATGGCTATTAAAATCTGCCCTCACTCACCTGCTTTACCTCTCTGGTTGACAAATTACAGCGGGAACCCATGCATTTTTTGACAACGAATTAACCCATTAAATTAACACCTACACCTCCCAAATTTTGCACACAAACCCTCAACTAATTATTAGTCAGGGACATATACAAAAAAACATGAAATTAAATGGTTTACTGTATGTAAACCATGTGTCATGTCGGGTTGCGGAATGATTTGACAGAAGCCGGCAATTGAATTAGCGGCTATTCTGCTGTGAAGAACTCTGTGAAATATAAATTATTATATATATATATATATATATATATATATATATGTATGTATATGTGTGTGTGTGTGTGCGCGTGTATGTATTCTATGTGTCTAGATCTATTCTTTCGTTTGGATTTGAAAACCTGTCATTGGGCTCCATTATATGTCCATTTTGCAAGCCTGCGAGAACAAAACGTTATACGGATCACATGCAGATGATTACATGAGAAAAATACGCGGCCACACCCTGACAACGGATGACATACGGAGCACTATTGAGGGACCATTTATGCGTATTACGGCCGTACAATACGGTCCGCATTTTTCTACGTTGTGTGTGACTCCAGCCTAATCCAGATAGTCACACCACACAAAAACCTTAATAACATTTACCACATGTCTACCTTACATCAGCACCATTTGTAAAATGTTTTTTTTGTTAGCATTTTAGGAGGTTTAAAAATGTAGCAGTAATTTTTCCTTTTTCCAAGGAAATTTACAAAATATTTTTTTTAAGGACCTATCCAGGTTTGAAGTGACTTTGGGGGTCCTATACATTGGAAACCCCCAAATGTGAAACCATTTTAAAACAGCACTCCTTGACATATTGGAAACTGCTGTCAGGTAGTTTATTAACCCTTCAGGTGCTTTTCAGTAATTAAAGCAAAGTGACATAACAGGAATGAAAAAATGTATTTTTACGACCTAAATGTCACTAACGTCTGAACATGTTACTATAGCAGTCAGACTCTAAAGCCACTATTTAGTCATGAATTGCCATGGCAAACATCAAGACTACACAATCATGATCTGAAAGCACCATTGGGGATAAAGAGGAAGCCCTCACACTGTTAACCATTTATAAAGATGTAGTCACTATTCTCAGCAGCATCTAAGGGGTTAAACAGATTTGGACGGTGCAAGCACTGATCGTGGCTAATGCAGCAAGTTGTCAGCTATAGTGTACAGCCGACAGCTGCTGGATTGTTACATGTATGGGGATGCTATTCTCTTACATCTCAGGACTGTTAAAAGATGTATTGTCTGTTATTACAGGGTTAAGCTGACTGGCTCATAAAGAAGTTGTTCACTACTTGGACAACTTCTCATACCTCATTTAGCCCTGATCAAATAATAAACCTTATACTCACTTCCTGTGCAGGCGTCGGCCCTAGTTCTTCCCGGACTCCCGTGCTGTTGTTGTGACACCAGTGCCCAATTAGAGCTGGCGTCACTGTCTCCGCCTTTGGACAAACCAAAACATGAAGTCTGGCGGCATCCCGGACTTCCTCTTCATTTCAGATTCGTCCGAAGGCGGAGACAGTGACGCCAGCCCTAATTGGGCGCCGGCGTCACAACACTGCATGAGAGCCCCAGGGACAGTGATTGCAGACACCGCGTGAGCAGCAGCAGCATGAGAGGCAAATAGAAGCTTTATTATTTTATCGAGGCCAAAAAATTTGATCAAGAAGGGGTTGTTCTGGAAGTGGACAACCCCTTTCAGTTCATAAACAAACTAGTGTAGGCTCTCCAAAGTCTCGCTTTGATACAACTATTATGCATGAGAAACACTTTTTTTCTGTTAGTAAAGAAGGCCAATCCCACAGGCCACTTTTCAATGCAGTTTTGTGAGGTTGTCTCACAAGTGTTACATCGCTTGAAAAAAAAGAGACCTAGGTTCATCAATTTCAACCTTTCTTCACCAATTATAAATTTTGCCACTAAATTAGCTAAAACCCACAATGTTATGTGTATTGAAGAAATAGTCCAGGCATTTTTTTAAAAGCTGTTATAGTGTCTGCCATTACTACCTCTTGTGTTCGGGTATATTCCACAGTGTGACTGCTCTAACTATAAAGAACCATTTCCTATTTAGCTGCCAGAATCGCCATTCTTCCACCCATAACGAGTGCCCCCGGTCCTTAGTATGGTTTTTAGAAGTAATAAGTCAAATACCAGTCCTTTCTATTGATTACACAAATTTATACATTTAAAGAAGATCTACTGTATTAAAAGACACATCTACCTAAAAATAATCTTTTAAATAAAATAAGGGTGTCTAATACATATTAAAAATGTGCGCTTAGTTAGACTATTCAAGGGCAGTATGTATCAGACACTGGCTGTATTATCTCAGGTATGATTAACCCTGAAACGCTGCAACATTTTAGCAAAAAATACACTTATAAAGTGTCTGGGACTGAGCCACATGGGAGACTAGTCCGAGTGACAGGTCCCGGTCCTGCGTGCACGTGGACCGGGATCCGCCTCTCCCACAGTTTCTAAAGTACGGTATGTTTTTCTCTGAAATGCTGCAGTGTTTCAGAGTGAAACATTCATGGCTAGAATCATACAGCCTGATACATGCTGCCCATGGATCGGGTAATATGTATCAAATGTTAGGTTCCCTTTAACTGCCTTATGTATAAAGGTACAAAGCCTTGTTGGGGAGGCTGTGATGGCATGTCCAGTTTTAATTTAACCATTACACAATAGTCTATATATGTATATATATTGATATCTCTATTAAACCCAGGTAACGTATATCATGTTGAATCTGGAGGATTTAAACTGATGGTATGGTAAAATATCTAAAGTGCACATCAAAACACTGCAGATCATAGACCCGTGACTATTTGATCATCAGTACTAAACATTATTAAAAATGTTTCTACATTTTGAAATTTATATGTCCTGTCAATCATACATCCAAAAGAAGCAGGTAGTTTTTATTTCTATTTCTCCATCAGCAGCTTACATTCACACTGACACATTAAATGATTTTTGGATTGTCTCCCATTACAGATGTGTAAACGATATCTTAGAAAGAAAAAGAGATCCAGATACACTTAATAAAACTAGTTAATTCTCAATTTTCAGACCGGCTTGCTTTCTGATACAGAACCAGCTTCAAAACTTGTTGATGTACGTATGGGTCTTCTGCCTGGATTGGAGAGCTCCATCCCCATGTAATAATGCGCAATACAGCCAGGAAACAAAGTACAACTCCAACTAATTAACACAGCTTTGGCCACCATCAAGTCGACATTAAAGATTATGATCATCATTTTTTTTTTTTTTACACCAAAAAAGCTAAATCTTCTATAATGAAATTTCTTTAAAAAAATAAGTTGTGTCCCCAAAAATCGAAAGTGCAGCATATCTCTTCATTCTTTCTGATCCTCTGATTTGTAAGCCAAATTGTGATTGTTTTGCTTATTTCTGATGGTAAAATTTTAAAACATTTTATTTAAAAAACAAAGTACAGCGTATCAGCAATACTTAACAGACCATAACCCCATTTTTTGCACTTTGTTTTTTTCTTTGCCTTCTTTCAAGAACAATAACTTTTTTATTTCTGCATCGACAGACACGCTAGAGCTTGTTTTTTGGAGGGACGAGTTGTAGTTTTGAATGGCATCACTCATTTTACCACACAATGTACAGAAACACAGGAAAAAAAATTGAAAGTGTGATGAAATGGGGAAAAATAAAAGGAATTCCTCCATTGCTTTTTGGGCTTGTGGCGTTCATTGAGCAATATAAAAACACCTCGAAATATAATTGGTATTGCCGTAGTTGGACTATCCTGGACACGCATGCATTGTTTTTTCTACATAAGTGATGAAAGAAATTCAGAATATTGTAAATACAAAAAAATAAATCCTACTTTCTTTCAGCGTTTTCTGAGATGGGTAACATTTTTATTTTTTCTGCTGATGCAGTTGAGTAAGGGCTTGTTTTGTTTTTATGCTTAGTGAGCTGACCTTTTCATTGTACATATGCTTTCATTGCTTATTGTATTTTTTCCAAAGGTGAGCGGACAAAGCATACAGATTTTTGCAGTTTACAGATTTGGTTAATTAAATGCATATTTTAACAGATCAAACTTTTATGAACCGGACAATATAAAATATATTAAGCTTTTTCCTCTATTTTTGAACAGGGGGAAAATAAGTGGCTTGAATCAATTTTTTTTTACATAATTTTGTCCCCTTTTGTAGGCTTGAACCTATGAAAGTTTACTCGCTTATGCTATATACTGCAATAATGCTGGAAAACAGAGGACAGTGGTGGGGGTCTTCAGCAGCAGACCCCCGGCTGTCATAGTTATCCATCAGGACAATGGCATCTCGGGGGCCAATAAAAGTTGATGTCGGGGGGGGGGGGTGGTGTCACAGTCCGCATACCATTTAAAAGCCACTGTCAAAAAACGACGGCAGCATGTAAATGGTTGACAGCCGCATCCGTATCTCTGTGCCAGCTACAGAAAACTGCTAGCTATTTACAGTAGTGTTCAAAATAATAGCAGTCCAATATGACTAACCAGATTAATCACTGTTTTTGGTATAAATTATATTACCACATGTCAAACAATTTACCAGTTGGTGCAGTAGATTTGTGTATTAGAGTAATTAATTGAAAGGGGGGGTGTTCAAAATAATAGCAGTGTGGGGTTCAGTTAGTGAGGTCAATCATTCTGTGAAGAAACAGGTGTGAATCAGGTGGCCATTACTTAAGGGTGAAGCCAGGACATGTTGTACTTGCATTTCTGTTTGACAGCCTGAGAAATATGAGTCGTTCAAGACTTTGTTCAGAAGAACAGAGGCTTTGATTAAAAAGTTGACTGGAGAGGGTAAAACTTATAAAGTGCAGATAATGATCAGCTGTTCAGCTAAAATGATCTCCATTGCTTTAAAATGGAAAGCCATACCAGGAAGACGTGGAAGAAAACGGAAGACTACCATTCGAATGGATGGAAGAATAGCCAGAATGGCAACGGCTCAGCCAATGATCAGCTCCAGGATGATTACAGACGGTCTCAAGTTACCAGCGAGTAGTGCGATAGTTAGAAGACGCCTGTGTGACGCTAATCTCTTAGCAAGAAGTCCCTGCAAAGTCCCACTGTTAAAAAAACCCTCAAGTACTGAAGAGGATACAATGTGCCAAAGATCACATCAACTGGTTTAAAGAGAAATAGAGAAACATTTTGTGGACTGATGAAAGTAAAATTGTTCTTTTTGGGTCCGAGGTCCGCAGACAGTTCGTCAGACGACCCCCAAACTCTGTATTCAAGCCACAGTACACTCTGAAGACAGTGAGGCATGGTGGTGCAAGCATCATGATATGGGCATGTATCTCTTACTATGGTGCCAGACCTATTTTACTGTATACCAGGGATCATGGACCAGTTTAAATATATTAAAATACTTGAAGAGGTCATGTTGCCTTACAATGAAGTGGTTATGCCTTTGAAATGGGTGTGTCAACAAGACAACGACCATAAAACACACCAGTAATGCCTCTTTTCACACTTCAGTCTTTTGACGTCAGTCAAAATCCGTTAAAGTGTGAAAAAAACGGATCCGTTGCAGATTGCAAACAACTGATGCACCGGATCGAGAGAGATTTTTTTTCTTGTGCCAGAACGGCTTTTGGGGTTAAATTCTATGAAAGGAAATTCTTCCGGGCATGCTCAGATGAAAAAAACGGAATCCGTCACTGGATTCCGTCATGTGGCCCATAGACGTCCATTCTAGCAGAGGACGGACGGCGACGTATCCATCACCGTCTGCCTTTTCAACGCAGACAAAAAACGTTCCTAGGTCTGTTGTATCAAGACAGCGGACACCACAATTCTGACGGATCCGTCAAATGGCGGATCCAATGGACGACCATCCGTCGCAATAAGCCACTAATGCAAGTCTATGGGGGGAAAAAAACGGATTCCGCAAAAAAAAAAAGGGTGGATTTTGACTAACGCCAAAAGACTGAAGTGTGAAAGAGGATTAAACAAGCAAAATCTTGGTTCCAGTCTGACAAAATTGCGGTTACAGAGTGTCCAGCCCAATCCCCAGACCTTAATCCAATAGAACACTTGTGGGGTGACATAAGAAATGCCGTTTCTGAGGCAAAGCTAACAATTGCCAAAAAATTGTGGGATGTGATCCAAGCATCTTTGGCTGGAATAACAGCTGACAGGGGCCAGAAGTTGGTTGATTCTATGCAGCAGATATGTGAAGAAGTTCTAAAAAACTGTGGGTACACAACTAATTATTAGGTGATTCACAGGAATGCTAAATTATTATAAAAAAATAAAGTATATATTGTGAGTTTATAAAGACAAATGCAGACACGGCTATTTTTTTTTAGAACAGCCCAATGTTAATTTTTTTTATTTTCTGTAAAGTAATTAAAAAATATATAACATTTCTCTTCATGTTTTGAATTAGAAAACAGTGTGCAATGTTCCCAGTGCTGGAAATAATAAACTGGTATAAAGATTTTGTGATCAACTCATGTTTTTGAACACACTGCTATTTTAAACACTACTGTAAGAAAGCAATTATCTGCCATCTGTGGAGGGAGCTCTACTGCTGAGGTTCCCCCCCCCCCCCCCCAAGCATGAGGACCTGGATACAACATACTTTTTCAGGAAAGGGTTAAACTGGACTGGCATGTTTTTTTTTTTTAATCAGGTAATTTTTTATTGAACATTTTCAAAAATTTAAAAAACACGTAATCACATACAGGATAATTCCCAAACAATGTATTACATAAACACATTAGAGCCCCATAAAATTCCCTCCCATCTCACCCCCCACCCTTACCCAACAAAAAACTCTTTTCTCCCGATGCATTTGGTCCCTCACAGCTACAGATTTCCGGCTATAACCTCCTCAGCCCTCTCATCCACGTTAATTTAGAAGGTGCCAACCCGGAAGTGTCCAACCAGGGCGCCCACATATCTTCCCCACTTCTTAATTGTTCATCTCTTTTGATACACATATTTCTCCATATCTATATTATTATTAACTGCATCAGTAACTTCCATGATTGTAGGTACAGAAGATCCCCTCCAGTAAGCCACCACTCTCTTACGAGCTTGATATAGTATTCGTGAGACTGCCAGCTGATGTCCCTCCGAAAGCAGCAAAGTCTCCACCCGACCCAAAAGGGCCATTTTGGGGTCTAGTACCATTTGACATTGATAGACAGTATTAAGTAGATCAGTCACATCCCCCCAAAACCTACGTAACCTGGGACAGTTCCAGGTCATGTGTATCAGATCCGCTTTGGGAATTCCACATTTCCAACAATCAGCCTCTCTAGCAAAGCCCATTTTCAACAACTGTACAGGAGTTCGATATACTCGGTGAAGCAAAAAAAGATGTGACACTCTCTGAGCCTCGCTAACCGAGACTTTCGTGACTTCTCGCAATGCATCCTCCCATTCATCATCTGTTAAATCACCTACATCAACTTGCCACTTATTCTTCAGTGTCTCCAAGCTTGCCACTCTTTTCCAACATTGCTGCATATATCATGGATATAATATCTCTTGATCCTCCTCCCATCACCACTCTAACAGCGGAGTTCTAACTGGTCTACCTAGTGGGGTGAGTCGCCGTGGTGTTTCACAGGCATGTTGCAGCTGCAGATATTGGAAAACTCTTACGTTAGTAATGAAAAACGTCTGAGGTCCTTAAAAGATCTAAGCTCCCGTTCCGAATAAAGTTGAGATATTAGTTTACGCCCTCTCCTCTCCCATAGCTCAAAGCCCTCTAGTTTATTTAGCTCTGCACGTCAAGTTTCTCCAGATCAAGGCATGCCCCGTGGCTCCCTGTATACCCAATATTTCTTTGGCCATATTCCATACCTTATCCATGCACTTCATTGTCTTACTATTGATAGCTCGAACCTGACGGAACCGCCCCGAGTACAGCGCCTGCACCAGCAAGTCATTTCCAACCATGCATGTGAGCATACGCCCCGAGGAACTTCGCACGATGGAATCCTCCTCCCCCATCCTCTAAAATGCTGCAACTGAGCTGCAAGATAATACAGAAACGGATCAGGAACCGCTAAGCCCCCCAGTTCTTTAGGTCTAAGTAAAACCTCCAACCGAATGTGTGTGACAGCGATCAGCGACCGGCCCCCCTGCCGGTATCGCTGATCGCTCTTGGAAACCTCTGGACATTTCTTCCATCGCTGGTCTCCCGCCGGCAAGCATGCATCGCTGCGTGTGACAGGCGGGAGACCAGCGATCAGCTGGTAACTGACATACACATCGGGTATCCAAGGGACGTGCATCCCTTAGAAACCCAATGTGTACGTTAGTTACCAGCGCGCTGATTCATTTATTTTCCTGGGGGCTTTGCCCTCATTAACAGCAAATTTTTTTTTAAGTAAGTCAGGGATCCTAGCATCTGCCTGAATAATAGGTAACCAGAATGTATTAAATGACCATGGTGCCCGTTCCCCTCTCCCGCCATTTTCCCAATTAAACGTCACCATAACAGGGGAGTTATCTGACAAGGCGCCAAGTTGGTACTCCACTCCTCTGGGCAGCCAGACTGCTTGTGGGTTACCCAGTATCATATCAATCCTGGACATCGAGCCATGAGAGGGACATGCATGAGTACAATCTTGTTTGTGGATTATCTCGTCACCATTGATCCACCAGCTCAACCTCATCCAACAGTCTCCCAAAAGGCATCTGATCCCTCAATGTTCCCCCTGACTCCTGCGATCTATTTAATGTGTTATACTATTAAAATCACCCAATATTATCGTGGGGAACATATGGCATCTTTAATCCATTAACCCCTTGAGGACCAGAATTTTTTCAACTTTTTGCTTTAGTTTTTTCCTTCCCTTCTTCCATGACCGATGACTTTTTTGAATTTTTCAGCCCACATCTCCATATGGGGGCTTGCGTTCTGTGGGACGAGTTGTGCTTTTGAGTGACACCATTCATTATTCATTTTACCTTATTGTATACTGGAAAGTGGGAAAATTCCAAGTGAGATGAAATTGTGAATGAAACCACAATTCTGCTCTTGCTTTTGGGGCTTAGCTTATGTCGATCATTGTGCAGTAAAATTTATCAAAATAGCAAATTATCATTCTCCAGCACACGAAGATTACGCCGATGCCAAACCTGCATAGTTTTGGGGTTTTTTTTAAGTCGTGAAAAAAAAATTATATTGAAAAAAACCCAAAACACTCAATTTTTCATTGACGGGACTGTGTGAGGGTTTATTTATTGGAGGACAACATTTTTTTTGCAAGTTTGTGGTGTCAAAAAACAAGACAAAAAAACAATTCTGGTATTTTGAATTATTTTGTCTTAATTGTTTTTACCAATGGGATTAATTCATGGAATCACAGAATGCGTTAGAAGGGACCTCCTGGGTCATCGTGTACAACCCCCTTCTAAATGCAGGATTCACAAAACCATCAGACAGATGTCTGTCCAGTCTCTGTTTCAAGACTTCCATTCAAGGAGAACTCACCACCTCCCGTGGCAGCCTGTTCTGCTCATTGATCACTCTCACTGTCAAAAAGTTTTTTTCTAATATCTAATCTGTATCTTCTCCCATTCAGTTTCATTCCATTGCTTCTCATGTTTCCATGGGCAAATCAGAATAATGATTATCTCTCTATACTGAGAAATCCCTTCAGATATTTTTTAGATGGCTATTAAGTCTCCTCTTAGCCTTCTTTTCTGCAAGCTTAACATTCCCAGATCCTTTAACCATTCCTCGTAGGACACTGTTGTGAACACTTTTGACCTGACTTCTGAGTTTGGGCTCCCTCTGGTGGTCGCTGTGGGTAATGGAGCTGGTCGGGTTGACAGAAGGCAATCACCTGAAGAGGATGATTGGAGGTCAGGTGTTACAGACTGGGAAGATTTAAGTCAGCAAGCTTCCTTCAGTTGTTGCTGTTGATTTGGTTTTCTTCCTGTGCATTTTGAAGTCTGCTTGCCCCCTGCATCGTTCAGATAAGTTATTTGTTTGCTGGAATCTTTTTGCATTTGATCCAGTTTTTGCCTTTCTCTGCTTTGCTGTGTGGGTTCAGCATTGTTCTCTGCTGGGACCAGTGCTGGACCCAGTTCCATTTGCCACAGCTTATGTCAGTCTGTTCAGTATTGCTAGACCCCTGTTATATCAGTATCTTTTGCTTTGCTTCCAGTTCACACCAGAATGCTGATCTAGTGGGGGAGAGGTCGTGTGGCCTCAGTATTTTTGCATATCAGACGTGTTGGATTTTTCTTAGGGTTTTTTCGTGATTGCAGACAGTATCTTTCCTGTCCTATCTAGACAGTTTGGGCCCCATCATTTGCTTACTCTATTTTCCGCCTGTTTGTGCCTCATCTTGTCTCACCGGCAATATATGTTTGGGGGCTATTTCTTTGAGGTTCTACTCCGGGGCAGTTTAGCTTTCCCCTTTCTTGCTTTAGTTAACTCTTTGGCTGTGCTGAGGCATCTAGGGCATCGTAGGTACATCCCACGGCTAATTCTAGTTGTGTTGTTAGTTTTAGAGGTCTGCAATCTGCTTAGTTACCAACCTTTCTTGTTGCCTAGCTTATTCCCCGGCTATCCTCCTCGGTGACCTAATCGTAACAGGACACACTTTACAGTCCGGTCACCATACTGGTAGTTCTCTGAACTTGCTCCAGTTTGTTTATGTGGTTTTTAAAACATGGTGCCCAAAACTGGACACACTATTCCAGATGAGGTCTGAAAAAGGAGGACTAGCGGGAGATAATTACTTCACGTGATCTAGATTCTATGCATCTCTTAATACATGCCAGAACTGTGTTTGCCTTTTTTTGCTGCTGCATCACACTGTTGACTCATGTGCAGTCTGTGATCTGTTAGTATACCCATGTCTTTTTCACACACTTAGCTATATTCCCTCCATTCTGTAGATGAATTTTCATTTTTCTTGTCCAGGTGTACAATCTTGCATTTTCCTGTGGTAAATACCATTCTATTAGTCGCTGCCCAGTGTTCAAGCTTCTCTAGATTCTTCTGAATCCTGTCTTCTCTAGTGTTAACTAACCCCCTAGCTTTGCATTGTCTGCAAATCTTATCAGTCTAATTTCAGTTCCCTTAAGCCCCCGTTACACACTGCGATATCGCTAGCAATATCGCTGTAAAGTCACCGATTTTGTGACGTTGCAGCGATATTGCTAGCGATATCGCTGCATGTGATACTTACCTCCGACCGGCTCCCCAGCTGGTTATCGCTGATCGCGCGAGAAGCTGCTGGACCATTCCTCGTCGTCCGCTTCCTGCTGTGACGACGAGCGACGCGTGGAGCCGGGCGGGAGGACGCAGGATCGCCGCGTCTGACAGGCAAGTAGCGATCCCCGTCCCCTGCGATGTCGCTGGTGAGTGGTGAGATCTGCCTGAGTGGCAGCTCACTAACGACCACCCAGCGATTCACCAGCGATCCTGACCGCGTCATATCGCTGGTCGGGATCGCTGGTGAGTCGCTAGGTGTAACGGTACCCTTAGGCTAGGTTCACATTGCGTTAGCGCATCCATTTAACGGATGCCCCTAACGCTGATGTCATTTTTTACATCTTTTGTGCCGTTTGTGCCCTAGCGCTAACGGTATGCGCTAACCCATGGTAGCATTTCGTTACCATGCACTACCATGTGTTAGCCATACAGGTCTATGCACAGCGAACGTGTCCGTTCGCTGTGTGCTAGACCAGACGCACCCTCAAACACTGCAGACCGCGTTCTCGGGTGCATCATGAAGTAACGCATGCCGATTTTGGCATGCGTTAGGATGCGTTACAAGAATGGCAGCCAATGGGTGTGTTAACGCATCCGTTACATAGCGTTAGTGCCGCTGTGTAACGGATGCGTTAAACGCAGGGCCATAACGCAATGTGGACCTAGCCGTATCTAGCTCATTAATAAAAATGTTGAACAACACTGGGGCCAGGACAGTGCCTTGTGATACCCCACTTGAAATACTCTTTCAATTAGATATGCAACCATTTTGTCAGATTGATCTTTTATGGATGCAGCTATTGCACCTGCAAATCTTCTTACTTTTTAAGATCTTTTGTTTTAGCCCCCTTAGTGGAGTTGATTCTGCGATTGTCTCTACACTTATACTATACCCTACAACACTTTCTTATTGATGCAGCTAAGCACAGATCACTGTCTTGTATGAATGCCAGTCAGAGTTATTGGTGCAGATAAACACCAATCACAGGACTACCAGCTTTGTATTCCTCTTAAAGAAACACTCCCATCAACATTTGTATCCTTTTAATATATTGCAATCATATAGCACTGTGCACTTTCAATTGTTCTTTTTGTCTTTCTACTAATATTTCTCCTTTCCATTTGGTCTATGACATCATGTGATTAAAAACTGACTAGCTGAATCCTTCTAAGCTCTAAGTAGAAACAGATGGTCAATTTTCTATATACGACTTATAAGTAACTGCAAAAGTCATTGGCAGAGGGAAGAGCAGAGCTGCTGGGTCAGGAGTTGAAGAGGGGAATGATAAATGCAGTGACAATAGACTTCCTGTTTCTACATAGAGCAAGGAAAAAAGAAATAGCTGGGTAGAAAGGCAAAATGAGCAATTGTAAGTACACAGTGCTATATAATATGAAGAATGCATTATATTAAGAGGATAAAAACTTTGATGGGAGGAGGGCTTCTTTAACACTGTTACAGGAAGAACAATACAGTGCAATATGGAATTAGTTGTGGCAGTAAATTTTGGTGCACTTCATAAAACACTCATTGTCTCTCCCTTTCATATACTGAAATGCCTATTTCACATCACTTGACTTACTACTGCACTATTCCTATGGCCTATTGTGTATTAATATTTGACTTCTCATAGTGTTAAACCTTGCCTGATGAGGAGCATCAATTGATCTTGGAAACGTGCTGTATGTCATCTTAGTAGTTAACTTTAATGGCTAACTGAAGTAGACTCAATTTTGACTATTGTTTTTTATCAGCTGTTAAAACAATGGCAGGTTAGAAGTTTAAAAAATGTAATCGTATTATCCTGCTGAATTGAAATACCATTTTAATACACATTGCACAAAAAACTGAAACTTAAGAAAGTAAGACAGGATTGTTGAGCCCTGACGCCTGCCATCTTCTATCATGTCAGATTTTTAAATCAAATCATTATGCAAACAGATATAGGTTTCCACAAAGCTACAAAATGCAATTTATTACACCAATACGAATCCTCAAGATATCATATATGGCACTTTATTTTAAGGATCATGTACAAACTAATTATTTTTTTTTTTTTTTTTTTTTTTTAATACAAACGCATTTTTATTGCAAATGTAAAATGATATCCTCCTCAATAGAAGACCATCTACTCTTCCTGTACAACTATAGGCTCGGACCACCAACTATAAAGGTGGTCGTAGTAAATCCAGTGTCTGAATGAGCTAAACCACCGAGTTCAAACATTGCTACCAAATATAGCCATGGTAATATGCATGACATTTTGGTAGTGTGTAACACACATGCTAGAAAAGTGTGATTGATAAAGCTTAAAGAGGACCTTTTACTTGATATTCTTAATTTCAACTGAGAACCTTCAATTAGAGGAGAAACTCAGTATTAAGAGAATCTGTCAGTAAGATCAACCCTCCCCACCCAACTGCATAGTTGGGCATACAGGTCTATGAAATGTAAATCCACTGACACCGTTATATCTTCTATCCGTTGCTGCATTCATACAATGCTGAAATTGGAGTTTTCATCCATATGCAAATGAGGTGCTACTTAAGGGCCTGTCACACTAAGCGATATCGCTAGCAATATCGCTACAACTTGTGACGTTATAGCGATATTGCTATGTGTGATACTTACCTTCGACCGGCTCCCCCGCTGGCTATCGCTGATCGCGCGAGAACGTCCTGGACCTCTTTCTCGTCGTCAGCCTCCTGCGGCGCTTTCTGAGGAGAGACGAGCGACAAACGTGGAGCCGGGCGGGAGGACGTCAGGATCGCCTCGTCTGACAGGTAAGTAGCGACCCCCGTCCCCAGCGATGTCGCTGGTGAGATCTGCCTGTGTGGCAGCTCACTAACGACCACTTAGCGATGTACCAGCGATCCTGACCGCGTCATATCGCTGGTCGAGATTGCTGGTACATCGCTAAGTGTGACAGTACCTTTACACTGAGCGGACACAGCATGTCTTAAGCCTCTGCCTCCCTATATTGTTTCCAAGCTCATCACCAGATTTTTATGCTGATTGTTAGCTTAGTTTGTATAATGTCAGGCACCAAGACAAGGAAATCAGATAATGAGCTAGGGAAGACAAGTGTTGGGTGGAGAAGCAGCCTTCAGGAGTTAGTGGCTTGTTTAGTGCTGGGCAGCACCCATAGCACTTAATGCCTCATATTTACATATGAATGAAAAAGTTAATAACTCAGGACTGCAGCACATATAGAAGATCTAAAGTTCACATTTTAAAGACCTGCATGCTCATAAAGGTGTGTACGTTCGCGCATTGCCAGCTGGATGTGGGGATAGTCCTACTTTAAATGAAAGGTCCTCTTTAAAAATGTGTTGTTTCATATTCATAATTGAGTCAAATTGCAAAGTAGTTGTTAGCAACTTTACAATTTTCCTCTTATTACAAATTATCTCTGTTCTAAAGGATGGATGGGAGTTTTAATTCTATAGTTTACAGCTGATTGCCTAGGTTACCAGCCACTTCCGCAATAGCCAGTTTCCTAGGCAAGGAGCGCAGAAACTGGTCGTATAGATGCAGAGAGCTTCAGAGCCCCGAGACTTCACCGATCCTGCAGAGGCAAAGCACAGCTGGGGCCGGCAGGTCACTATTGTGACTAGCCAGAACAGTAAATTTTTTTAGGAGCGGCACTGTCCCACCAGCAAGGGGGACATTTGTTACTGGGATCTCATGAGAAAACTCTTAAGTGACCGTTAACCATCTAATAGGCTTCAAATAAAAGGAAATATTTTGATTTGGGCAAGTAAAAAGTTTTGCTCCAAAATATCTTTCAAACTATCGCTCTTATGTTGCACAATTTATTTTTTAACAAAAAGGGGGAAAAAAAAAAAAAAAAATCAGACGATCAAGAGGGTAAAGCTAAAAGAAAGAAAATTGTACTATAATTCAGGATAACACTTTAAATTTGCTGGATGTGGTATGGGAACATTATGTGTAGTGTATCAGGTGAAGCCATGAGAAATACAGCATTCCAGTGACATGTGAGATGTTGGCTGTAGTTTCCATTACTCCTCGTAGGTGGGGATAGACAAAGGAGGGAGAAAAGGTAAAAATGTTTCATAACTTTCAACTTTTTTTGTATCCACTAAAGTTACAGTATATGGATGTGGAAGTGCTAACTGCATTCTGCTAGAAACGATGTTAGTCTTACCCTCTCACCAAAGTGCAGAGAACGTGTATTCCAGGACTTCCTACAGGATTCCAATGTTTATTTATTTTACTTATTTATATAGCGCTATTAATTCCACAGCGCTTTACAGACATCATCACTGTCCCCAATGGGGCTCACAATCTAAATTGCCCATCAGTATGTCTTTGGAATGTGGGAACCCGGGGGAAACCCAAGCAAACACGGGTAGAACATACAAACTCCTTGCAGATGTTGTCCTTGCTGAGATTTGAACCCAGGACTCCAGCGCTGCAAGGCTGCAGTGCTAACCACCGAGTCCCCGTGGCGCCCTATATTAAACATGCAGGCCCAGATTCATGAAGACGGGCGTTTAGTACAACAGTCTTGATAAGGAGCATGCAAAAAAATATGGTGTGCCAAATTCATCTCATGAGTGTCATACACCTAACCAGTAATTTTGCTTCAGTCAGGGACTGGAGTAATACGAGTAATTCGTATCTGTGGCGTAAGAAACACAGCAACTATATTTTGCCATGTACCTGCTCCTCCCTATCTTTGTCCACTTTGCCAGTGCTGCCTGAAGCGGTCATAAAAACAAAGGTTTTGCGCAAATCCATGTCACAGAAACATTTTGCGACTTCAATGTACCCGATTTATCAAGAAAATTTTGCAAGAGGTCTGGCATAAAAGTACTTGAAATGTCACAATTTTTGCAAAACTTTTAGGCTATGTGCCCACGTAGCGCTTTTCAAGCGTTTTTTTTCCTGAGCAGAAACGCATGCCCTTGCCAGGGAAAACGCATGCGCTTTTTGACACACTTTTTGACACGATTGTCAAGCGTTTTGACATGCATTTTCCAATGCGTTTTTGCAATTACAGTGTATGTATGCGGAATCGCACGCGATTCCGCACAACTAATGAACATGCTGCGTTTTTTTCTGCTAAGCGTTTCCGCAGCGGAAAAAAACGCACCATTAGCACATGTGCGTTTTCTATTCTATTACATTAGATGCTTTTCTTAAGCGTTTCCGCAGCAGAAACACTTGTCTAAAAGCGCTGCGGAAACGCTTAAACGCAACGTGGGCACACAGCCTTAGGCTGTGTGCCCACGTAGCGATTTTTAAGTGTTTTTGCCGCGATTTTCAGCGCGAAAACATTTAAAAATCTTGTACAGAACGCCCCCCATGCATTCCTATGGCATTCCGCACATGCTGTGCTAATGCTGCGCTTTTTTCCACGGCGGAATCACATCGCGGAAAAAAATCGCAGCATGGTCACTCTTTTGTGCGGAATCGCAAAGAATTGCCGCGATTCCGCACCCATAGGAATGCATGAGAACCGATTACTTTCCGCGTGTGGCTATGCCCACCATGCGGGAAGTTAAGCGTCTCATGTGCGGTTGGTACGCACGGTGTGGAGGAGAGGAGACTGTCCTCCAGGCCCTGGGTACCATACCCCTGTAAAAAAAAAAAAAAAAAAAAAAATTGGTATATTTACCTTCCGGCGTCACGCGCTGCATTCCTGGCCTCAACGTTCCCAGTAATGCCTTGCGGCAAGGTCCTGTGATGACGTGGTCTCGCGAGATCGCTATAGCAACGCGAGACCAACGTTATCACAGGCATTACTGGGAACGCTGAGGCCCGGGATGGCAGCGCGGGACGCCGGAAGGTAAATATACCCCAATTTTGTATTTTTTTTTTAGCATTTTAACATTCTATCTTTTACTATTGAGGCCGCATAGGCGGCCTCAATAGTAAAAAGCTGCTCACACTTGTCAAACACTATGTTTGACGAGTGTGACCAACCTGTCAATCACTTTCCAAGCGATGCTTCAAATCGCTTGGAAAGTGCTTGAGAAAATCGCAGCAAAATCGCAAACAGAATCGCGGTAAAATCGCAGTGAAATCGCGCGGAAAAAACGCGCGATTTCTGGGAAGGAGTTCGGTTTTCACTGTGCGTTTTAGTTTTAAAACGCTACGTGGGCACATAGCCTTGAAGTTAAGCATAAAATGTTGCAACATTTAGCAGTTGTAGGCTAGCTCCACAAGACTAGGCAAAGCTGAAGTATAACAAAGCCTGCCAGTCAAATTCATAATTTGCACCACATAGGTGATGTAAATTATGCCAGAAATGTACGCTAGCTCCTGGCTGGAGTAATGATGGAGGAACAAGCCAGGAGACTCTTATTGAATTACGCACATCTTATAGCAGCGCACCTTTCATGAAGACTGTGGCAAACGCCAGCCTTACTAAATCAGGGCCAGTGTGTTTGTTTTAAACAAAAAACTTAAAAGAACGCTAGGACACACTATAAAAAAAACTAAAACAATAGAGGTACATTTTAAGATATATCTATAGTTCTAAAGGTAATACCAATGATCACTTACATTTAAAAACCCTTAGTCCCCACACACAATACCAAGGTAACTAAAGATTCTAAAATGTTTGCTCTTGAAAAGTCTGTTGATTTGATGTAGTGTGCACTTTAGCTATACCTCTGTCTTTTCCAATAAGTCCATGTTTGTCAAGTTTTAACGCTTAAAAATCCAATGCTTTAAGGCTATGTGCCCACGCTCGCGTTATAAAACGCTCAGAAAACCAGTTTTCGTGTGGTTTTTGCACAAAAAACGCACGTTTTTGATGCTTTTTTTTTCAGCGCGTTTTCTAGGAACATTGGAAAAAGCTAAAAACGAGGACCTATGTGGAAAATAATGAGCATGCTGCGTTTTTAGCCTCTAAGCGTTTTCTGAGCGGAAAAAAACACATGCATTGGCACAAAAAGGCGAAAATGCATTAAATTGAATGGAAAGCTTATTTTAAGCGTTTCTGAAGCGTCTGATCCGGCACAAACGCTTCAAAAACGCTTAAAAAAACGCAACGTGGGCACACAGCCTAAATGTCAAACTTAATGGAACAGGATGATGGGAAAAAAAAACTTGAAAACAAAATAAACCTATACTCTCTTCTACACTTTGGGTTCTGTCCTTTCGGTCTCCTGGCAAAAATATCTGGCAGAGGTAGTCACATGACAGCTGCAACCAATCAACAGCCATTGATAGGCTGAAGCCTTCACATTTCATCTAATTAGGAAGAGAAGTTCAGATGCTAAGAGAACCTGACAAATCACTTTCACTAGTTTTGTTAAACATGAAGTGCCAAAGTATTTGTTAATACTAAAGTATATTCATGAAAGATTTACCGGATCACATAAACCAGGAAAAAAGGGACCAAAAATAAGTATTTTTTTGTGTACTCACCGTAAAATCCTTTTCTCTGAGCCAATCATTGGGGGACACAGGACGGACCATGGGTGTTATGCTGCTTGCCATTAGGAGGACACTAAGTGAAAACAGAAAAAATTAACTCCTCCTCTGCAGTATACAACCTCTCGCTGGCTGAGATTTACCCAGTACGGTGAAAAAGCAGTAGGAGTATTAAACAAAGAGCAATAAACTATGTCAAAACCTAAGAACGAGACAACAAGCCAATAGGCTAACAGGGTGGGTGCTGTGTCCCCCAATGATTGGCTCGGAGAAAATGATTTTACGATCTACACACACAAAAATCCCTATTTCTCTTACGCCTCATTGGGGGACACAGGATTATGGGACGTCCTAAAGCAGTCCCTGGGAGGGGAGCAACACAACTGCTAATTCCCCATGTACCTCTGGCTTACAGCTGTGGTACTGCCGATTGCAGAATGCGCATGCCAAGAGCTGCATCTGCAGAGGCCCGAGAATAATTTTGGTAGTGTTTTGTAAAAGTATGCAAGCTGGACCAAGTCGCAGCCTTGCAGACCTGTTCTGCTGACGCCTGGTGCTGAATCGCCCAAGAGGCGCCCACTGACCGAGTAGAGTGAGCCTTAATCCCTGCTGGGACAGGTGTGCCCCTGACACGGTAGGATTCTTGAATAGCCGAGCAAATCCACTTGGCTAGTGTGGCCTTTGGAGGCGGCTAGACCCTTCCTGTGCCCCTCTGGAAGCACAAACAGGGCATCTGACTTGCAGAAGGGAGCCGTCCGGGAGGTGTACCATCTAAGAGCCCTAACCACATCCAGGGTGTGGAGGGTCTTCTTGATATGATGGACTGGTGCCGAACAGTTGAAATGAAAAGACACGACTTTTGGCATTGACTTCCTGCAGTGGTTCGAAAGGGGCTTCCTGTAAGGCTCAAAAGGACCAAGTTAAGATCTCATGATTCCAACGACCTTTTATAGGGAGGCACCACATGGAAAACTCCCTGAATGAACATCTTCATCTGTAATCTGGTGGCATTCTTGCGTTGGAACAGAACTGACAAAGCTGAATCTTTTCCTTTGCGCGAGCTAAGCGCGAGAGCCGACTAATCCGGATTGCAGGAATTCCAATATGGAAGGAATGGAGAACACCAGAGGAGATCGTCCATGGTCCTTGCACCACGAGAAGAAGGTTCTCCAGGTGCGGTGATAAGTGCGCATGGACGCGGGCTTCCTAGCACTAAATCATGGTGGAGATCACCTCGTGAGAGAATACAGCTTATGCTAAAATCCAAGATTCAACAGCCACACCGTCAAAGACAGGGCCCCGTAGTTCTGGTAGTAAATTGTGCCCTGTCAGAGTAGATCCATGCGATCTGGAAGTCGCCAGGGAATGTCGGCAACAAGTTGGACTAGCTCTGCGTACCATGCCCGGCGTGGCCAATCCGGCGCGACTAGGATCACTGGTACCCCCTCTGCTCTGATTTTCTTGATGACCCTTGGAAGCAAGGGAAGAGGGGGAAAAATGTACGGGAGTCGAAACAGTTGCCACGGCACAACTAGGGCGTCTGCTCGGATGGCGCATGGATCGGGCAATGAACAGGGGAACCTTGTTGTTTAGTCTTGAGGCCATGAGATCCACATCCGGAGTCCCCCAGCGACGGCAAATCTGAAAGACTTCCGGATGAAGAGACCACCCTCCCGAGGCGAGGCCCTGGCGACTGAGAAAATCCGCCGCCCAGTTTTCTACACCCGGGATGTGGATTGCCAAGATGGCCGAATGGTTGGTCTCGGCTCAACGGAGGATGTGACTCACGTCATGCATGGCCATCCTGCTGCGGGTACCCCCTTGACGGTTGGCATATGCCACAGCCGTGGCATTGTTGGATTGGATCCTGATGGGGTGACCTGCGAGATGATGGAAACTCAGTAGGGCTAGCCTGATCGCTCGTTTTTCCAAGATGTTGCTAGGGAGACGTGACTCTCGAATGGACCAACGACCCTGTGCCGTGTGGTGGCGGAAAACCGCACCCCAGCCAAGAAGATTGGCGTCGGTGGTCACCACCAGCCAACGTACTGGGAGAAAAGACTTTCCTTGATTCAGGGAGGACTTCAGCGTCCACCACCTGAGGGTCTGACCCGCAGGGACAGACGGACTGACGGTCTAGGGAGAACGGGTTCTTGTCCCAACCCAACAGCAGCACATGTTGCAAAGGGCGGAGATGGAACTGCGCGAATGGGACTGCTTTTATCGCTGCTACCAACTTTCCGAGTATCCCCAGGCTGAAATGAATGGACTGAGGAACTGGTCAGGAAAGACTTCGTGCTCCTGTTGTAAGGCTAGGGCCTTTTCTGGAGGGAGAATGACCAACCCGCAGGAAGTGTCGAGGATCATTCCAAAGAATGAAATCTGATGAGCCGGTGCTGGAGAAGACTTTTCAAAGTTTATTTTCCAGCCCAGGTGAGAAAGTGTATTCACTGTGATACCTACAGATTCCTCGCAGGCTGGAAGGGCTGGGCCTTTGATCAGTAGGTCGTCCAGATACGGAAGTACCACCACTTCCAGAGTCCGAAAGGCAAGGCAACGAACTGGAAGTGTTTCTCGCGAATTGTGAAGCGCAGGAACTGTTGGTGGGATGGAAAGATTGGGATGTGAAGGTAAGCATCCTTGATATCGATGGATGCTAGGAACTCTCCTCTTTCCATGGAGGCGACGACTGAACGGAGATTCCATTCTGAATCGCCGTACCCTGACAAACTTGTTTAACAGCTTGAGGTCCAGTATGGGCCGCATCGTTCCGTCCTTCTTCGGAACCACAAAAAAGGTTTGCGTAAAAACCTTTTAACCCATCGTCTTGAGGGACCGGAATAACGACTCCGTCCCTTTGCAGCGCATGTACAGTCATGGCCAAAAGTTTTGAGAATTACACAAATATTATATTTTCACATGATCTGCTGGCCTCTGGTTTTTATGTGTGTTTGTCAGATGTTTTTATCACATACCGAAATATAATTGCAATTATATTATGAGTAGCAAAAGGTTATATTGACAGTTAGAATGAGTTAATGCAGCAAGTCAATATTTGCAGTGTTGACCCTTCTTCTTCAGGACCTCAGCAATTCTCCCTGGCATGCTCTCAATCAACTTCTGGATCAAATCCTGACTGATAGCAGTCTATTCTTGCAAAATCAATGCTTTTATTTTGTCTGAATTTGAAGGTTTTTGTTTGTCCACCCGTCTCTTGATGATTGACCACAAGTTCTCAATGGGATTAAGATCTGGGGAGTTTCCAGGCCATGGTCCCAAAATCTCTATGTTTTGTTCCCTGAGCCATTTAGTTATCACCTTTGCTTTATGGCAAGGTGCTCCATCATGTTGAAAAAGGCATTGTTGATCGCCAAACTGCTCTTGGACGGTTGGGAGAAGTTGCTCTTGGAGGACATTCTGGTACCATTCTTTATTCATGGCTGTGTTTTTAGGCAAGACTGAGAGAGAGCCCATTCCCTTGGCTGAGAAGCAACCCCACACATGAATGGTTTCAGGATGCTCGACAGCTGGCATGAGACAAGACTGGTGGTAGCGCTCGCCTGATCTTCTCCGAATAAGCCATTTTCCAGATGTCCCAAACAATCGAAAAGGGGATTCATCAGAGAAAATGACTTTACCCCAGTCATCAGCAGTCCACTCCCTGTACCTCTTGCAGAATATCAGTCTGTCCATGATGTTTTTTCTGGAGAGAAGTGGCTTCTTTGCTGCCCTCCTTGAGACCAGGCCTTGCTCCAAGAGTCTCTGCCTCACAGTGCGTGCAGATGCACTCACACCTGCCTGCTGCCATTCCTGAGCAAGCTCTGCACTGCTGGTAGCCCGATCCCGCAGCTGAAACACTTTTAAGAGACGGTCCTGGCGCTTGCTGGTCTTTCTTGGGCGCCCTGGAGCCTTTTTGGCAACAAGGGAACCTCTCTCCTTGAAGTTCTTGATGATGCGATAGATTGTTGACTGAGGTGCAATCTTTCTAGCTGCGATACTCTTCCCTGTTAGGCCATTTTTGTGCAGTGCAATGATGACTGCACGTGTTTCTTTAGAGATAACCATGGTTAACAGAAGAGAAACAATGATGCCAAGCACCAGCCTCCTTTTAAAGTGTCCAGTGGTGTCATTCTTACTTAATCATGACAGATTGATATCCAGCCCTGTCCTCATCAACACCCACACTTGTGTTAATGGAGCAATCACTGAAACGATGTTAGCTGGTCCTTTTAAGGCAGGGCTGCAATGATGTTGAAATGTGTTTTGGGAGATAAAGTTAATTTTCTAGGCAAATATTGACTTTGCAAGTAATTGCTGCTAAGCTGATCACTCTTTATAACATTCTGGAGTATATGCAAATTGCCATTAGAAAAAATGAAGCAGTAGACTTTGTAAAAATTAGTATTTGTGTCATTCTCAAAACTTTTGGCCATGACTGTACAGCCTGAAGGAAAGCTGTTGTCTTTGCTTTGGGGGGGTGAAGACCGGGAAAAAACTATCGGGGGGGGGGGGAATTCTATTTTGTATCCGGAGGACACCAGCTCTCTGACCCACTCGTCATGGACGACAGCGAGCCAGACCTGACTGAAAGAAAGCAGATGACCGCCTACTTTGCCGGATACCGCAACAAATCATTGTGTAGAGGATCTATGGGATCTGGCTCCCTTTGTTCCAGATGCCCTCGGCCTGGATTTTCAGGCGCAGTTAGGTCTGTATGAGACCTGGGAATCTCTGTCTCCACACAGGGGCCGACCTGATCCAGAAGAAAAAGTTGTGGAGGACCAACTGAAATTGTAGCAAAAAGGCTGAAAACGAATCGGTTGTTGATTCCGAAACGGTCGGACTTTGTTGGGGAAGGAATTTACTCTTCCCCCCGGTAGCGTCAGAAATGAACTTATCAGTTTCTCTCCAAATAGGCAGAGAAGTCAACGATCTTTTGGAAGCGGAATCTGCCCACCAGTCACGGAGCCATAGGGCCCTTCTAATGGAGACTGCATTTGCAGCTGCCTGTGCAGTGCAATTGAAGGCATCTAAAGAAGCGTTAACTTCAAAGTCTCCTGCGTGAACTATATGACTGGCGAGGCTGGCTGCCTCTGGGGGAAGATTGCCATCTTGAATGGCTGTGAATAACACCTCTGCTCAAGCGGCCACAGCCTTTGCCACCCAAGTCGCTGAGAAAGATGGAAAGAGTGCCGCTCCTGAAGCCTCAAAAACTGAGCGAGCAAGGTAGTCAATATGACAGTCAGAGGGGTTTTTGACTGAAGAACCATCAGAAACGGATAGGTGCGTTTTTGAAGCAAAACGCGATATAGAAGGATCCACTGAAGGGGATTGTAACCAATCCTTCATTAGCTCTGGAGCAAAAGGGTATTTAGACTCAATAGGCTTTTGACCTCAGAACCGTTTATCTGGTCGGTCCCTATGTCTCTGAACAATGCCCTTAAACTCAGGATAGCTGGCAAATACCCTGTGCACACGTTTAAGTCTACTTAAAGGACATAACGTGTTCAGGAGCGGAAATATTTTCCTCGTCCAACCTCAGAATCTTGTTGACTGACTCTATAAGAGAATGAAGTGATTCTTGATCATTCTGGGGGGGGGTCCTGAAATGAAGGGGAAGACTCGTATTCAGAGTCATGATCGCTACGAACGTTAGGAGAGGGAGAACGAGAGACAGAACTCGTAGATGCCGAAGCGCGAGCATGATCAGGGGACGCGTCATGGGTCCGCTTTCTAGAAACCTGACCATCCCTTGAACGAGTACGGCCCCTGCTGGTGGACGGTTCCAGACCGTCGCCAGAGCCCTCCGCGGTGGGCAAAGAGACGTTCTGACTTAAAGAGGCGTCCCGGAGGGAGTCTATAGCCTTGGTCAGGGATTCCCCAGACCGTGACAGGGACGCAGCCCACTCAGGGGGACTAAACTCAAGAGGGCGGTGGCGGCGGATCGCGTTTGAGCACAGGCCGGGTCGCAATCTGTGCATAATGGAGAAGTGTGAGCACTGGGCAAGGCAGTCTTGCAAGTGGCACAAGAGGTAAAGAACGCAGTGTGTTTTTTGCTAGCCTTTTTGGCCTCCTTAGATTGAGACATAGTGCCCCCAAAGGGTTACAGGCAGAGTCTGGGCTGCAGATAGACGTGTAAGCGTGCAGAGAAGGGGTTAAGCTTCTTCCTGAGGCAGATGCAGCTTACCCAAGGTCCTGATGCTGTGTCCCCAGGAGAAAGGTAGGGGGCCCTGCAGTGTCGCTTGGCAGTGCACTCCCCCCACAGCCATCACAGAGCAGGCTGGTGAAGAAAAAAAGTATGCCCCCCCCCCCCCCCCCCCGAGACTAACAGGGTGCTTCTCGTTCAGAGCGAGAAGCGCCAGGGATGTGGGCGGCGACCCCAACCGTGGGCATCGCCATGTAAATTGCGGCCTAGTCCAGCTGAAAAGCCGGGGACTAAATTTCTGGGCCTGCCGGCGCTGAGCTCCAACTGAAAGAAAAAACGGGAGCCATGACGGGGGCACCGATGTACCGCCGCTGGCACTAAGTGAGCGCTTCTCCCAGGGACCAGTACCCGACCCCTTACCTCCATTGCAGGGTCGCGCTGTCCGGGACCCAGCTGTCACATCTCATCCTCCCGGGCGATGCAGCAGAGCCGGAGTTCTTAAAGGTATATACCTCGATCCATCCTCCCTATAGACAGAGGGATGGAGAGGCCATGGGGCTGAAGCAGGCCATCAGGTGGGGTCTCTGCCGTGAGAGTATGTGAGACGCTCCGTGCACTCGCCTTTAGTCATTGTGGGGAGTTCGGAACCGTAAATGAACCGTCGCCCCAGAGAGTCAGGCATGCCCCAGTCGTCACAGGTGAGGGTACGGGGAAGTATACTCCACGTTCTCGCCTGTTGTTGGTTCAGGGGAGAATGGACCCTTGAAAGATCCGTCGCCCCCTTCACTCCGTTAATTAAAAAATAAAAATTTACAGAAAAAAATACAAAAATTGAAAATAAAAACGATGGGGTCTGAAGCCAGACTCAAGTGCCTCCTACAGACACTAAGCAAGAACTGGGTAGATCTCAGCCAGCGAGAGGGTGTATACTGGAGAGGAGTTAATTTTTTCTGTGTTCACTTGGTGTCCTCCTAGTGGCAAGCAGCATAACACCCATGGTCCTAACATAGTAACATACTTAGTAAGGCCGAAAAAAGACATAAGTCCATCCAGTTCAGCCTATAAAATTCAGTCAGAATAAATGCCCAGATCTACATCCTTCTAAAGAACCTAACAACTGTAAGCTACAATATTGTTACGCTCCAGGCAGACATCCAGGCCTCTCTTGAACCCTTCGACTGAGTTCGCCATCACCACCTCCTCAGGCAGGGAATTCCAGATTCTCACTGCCCTAACAGTAGAGAATCCTCTTCTATGTTGGTGGAAAAACCTTTTCTTCTCCAGACGCAGAGAATGCCCCCTTGTGACCGTCACCTTCCTTGGTATAAACAGATCCTCGGAGAGGGTCCTGTATCCCTCAATGAGGGGTAGGAAAAATAAAAAACAACTTCCTTAAAAGGCTGTTTGATTAGAGTAGTCCCTTTTGCTAGGGCCCTTCAGTAAGATCTGGAGAAATGTTTTAACCCGTTCCCAATCCATGACGCCTACGTAGGCGTCATGAAAAGCCGTGCCAATACGACTCATGACGCCTACGTTGTCGTAATGGTATAAATCATGTTCCTGCGGGTCAGGTGACTGGGGTCACTGAAAGGTCACCTGACCCGCAGGCTACGATCGCTGATTGGCTGTTTCACTTTCAACAGCCAATCAGAGCGATAGTAATATTTCATCAATGAAATTTGATGACATTTTACAATCCAGCCATGGCCGATGCTGAAATATCATCGGCCATGGCTGGAGACCTTGATCCGACCCCTCCCACACCGACTGACGGGGGCGATCTGTCCCCGCCACCGACTGACGATGGCGATCTGCCGCTGTCAGCATCTGCTCCTCCCGCCTTCCGATCACCCCCCTCCCCCCCAGTATCCTGAGTCCCGCTGTCGCTCCCGGTGTCCTGCCGCCAGTGATGGGCGCCACCATCTTCCAAAATGGCGGGCGCATGCGCAGTGTGCCCGTCGAATCTGCCAAGCGGCAGATTCCATTCATTCATTTTGAACACTGTGATAGGAATCTATCAAAGTGATCAAAATAAAAAAAAAAAAAAAGTAAATCACCCCCCCTTATCACCCACATAGGTAGGGACTGATAGAAAAATAAAAATGTTATTTATTTTATTATTAGGGTTGGAAATAGGGTTCAGAATAGGGTGTGGGGTGTGTTGGGGTTAGGGTTGGAGTCAGAATTGAGGGGTTTCCACTGTTTAGGCACATCAGGGGGGTCTCCCAACGCGACATGGCGTCACCATTGATTCCAGCCAATTTTGCGTTCAATAAAGTCAAACAGTGCTCCCTCCCTTCCAAGCCCCGATGTGTGCCCAAACAGTGGTTTACCCCAACATGTGGGGTATAAGTGTACTCAGGAAAAATTGCACAACAACTTTGGGGGTCTTATTTCTACTGTTACCCTTGGGAGAAAAAAAAAATGGGGGCTAAAAAATTAATCTTGTGGGAAAAAAAAAGATTTTTTATTTTTACGGTTCTGTGTTCTAAACGTCTGTGAAGCACTTGGGGGTTCAAAGTGCTCACCACACATCTAGATAAGTTCCTTGGGGGTGTCTAGTTTCCAAAATGGGTCACTTGTGGGGGAGCTCCAATGCTTAGGCACACAGGAGCTCTCCAAACGCGACATGGCAACCGCTAAATATTCAAGCATATTTTCCATTCAAAAAGTCAAATGGCGCTCCTTCCCTTCTGAGCCCTGCCATGCGCCCAAACAGTGGTTTATGGCCATATATGAGGTATTGGTGTACTCAGGAGAAATTGCAAAACAAATTTTAGGATCCATTTTATCCTGTTGCCCATGTGAAAATGAAAAAAATTGATGCTAAAAGAAAATTTTTGTTGGAAAAATTAAAATGTCCATTTTTTCCTTTCACGTTGCTTTAGTTCCTGAGAAGCACCTGAAGGGTTAATAAACTTCTTGAATGTGATTTTGAGCACCTTGAGAGATGCAGTTTTTAGAATGGTGTCACTTTTGGGTATTTTCTGCCATATAGACCCCTCAAAGTGACTTCAAATGTGAGGTGGTCCCTATAAATAATGGTTTTGTAAATTTTGTGGTAAAAATTAGAAATCACTGGTCAACTTTTAACCCTTATAACATCCTAACAAAAAAAAATTGGTTTCCAAAATTGTGCTGATGTAAAGTAGACATGTGGGAAATGTTATTTAGTAACTATTTTGTGTTACATAACTCAGCATAAAAATTCAAAATTTGAAAATTTCGAAATTTTCAAAATTCTTACCAAATTTCCTTTTTTTTCCACAAATAAACGCAAAAATTATCGACCTAAATTCACCACTGATATGAAGCCCAATATGTCACGAAAAAACAATCTCAGAATCGCTAGGATCTGTTGAAGCGTTTCTGAGTTATTACCTCATAAAGGGACACTGGTCAGAATTGCAAAAATCGGCCAGGTCATTAAGGTCAAAATAGGCTGGGCCATGAAGGGGTTAACGTTAAGATTCAAGAGGATACAAGGGATAGGAATTTACTTGCACATGGATCCAACAAACATGTTGTGAAAGGTTTAATCTTTACATATGTTATCAGGTATAATCTTTAAGTGACTTGAAATGCAAAAAAGAACAGATTCCTCCAGGGTAAATAAATATTCTAAATTGTGTAAATGAGAATCAATTAGATGGAATTTTTTTCCTTTGTCTTCTGGAAAAGTGACTTTACCAAAAACTTTGCAAGGTAACATTACATATTAGCTGTACAAATCCAAAACCCACATATACGAAACATTACTTGCAGTGAAAGGGTCTAATATCTTGTTTATGTGGAAAATTATGTCCCTTACAAAGTGCCAACGCATCACATGAATGTACATAATAAGAACCAATTTATATAAAGAGAACTGAGAATTTACAATGAGTAGCGATCAGTACATTGCAGCTTCTTGAAAAGGCAAAATGTGAAGATTCAAAAGAAATCTTTATTAAATATTCAACACATAAAAGATGAATAAGAAGAATTTTTGCATGGTCAAGCCTCAGGAACATGGGAGAAAAAGAGCACGGGAAAAGGGAATAATGCTAGGTAAATATCAAACCCTCATATGCTTGTAAAGTGCAAAAAATGTATTACAGCAAAGTGCATATATTCTTAGGGTGTGTGCACACGCTGCGGATTCTGCTGCGGTTCCGCGGCAGATTTGGCCGCTGCGGGTCCGCAGCAGTTTTTGCTGCGGTGTACAGTACCATTATTCCCTATGGGAATACAAAACCGTAGTGCAGACGGTGTAGATTTTTCCGCGCGGTTTTAAAACCGCAGAAAGAATTGACATGACAATTCTTTCTGCGGATTCCGCTGCGGTTTGCCATCTCCTCCATTCAGATGAAAAACCGCAGGGCAAAACCACAGAGCAATCCGCAGATAAAACCGCAGGTCTTTTGACCTGCAGATTTACCTTCAGATTTTACAAAATCCGAGCGGCCAAATCCGCACTGCAATCCGCAGCGTGTGCACATACCCTTAAGCAAAGCCTTTATATAGAGTGAGGAAAAAAACAATACCGATTCATAAGTATAATAAGTGCACAGTGCAAAAGTATAAATACTTCAAAAGAATCAGTAATTCTCCCACATGAGGAGTTGAAACAAAGTGACCATAGCATAGCAGCATAACCTAACACTATTTGTCTCCTAATAAAGAAGTTTCCATAGCCACTAGCTGATACAAGTGTATCAAAAAGAATAATGAAGTGGATAGGAGTTAGGCCTCTTTCACACATCAGGTTTTCGGCGTCAGGCGCGATCCGGCGCTTTTGACAGAAACCGGATCCGGCGAAATGCAATGCCGGATCCGTTTTCCCCCCATTGACTTGCATTTGCGCCGGATCGCGCCGGATGGCCATGCGTTTCATCCGGTTTTCGCCGGATCCGGCAATGTGTCGCGATCCGGCGTCTGGAAAAAACGGTGACTGTAACGTTTTTTGTCTACTTCGAAAAAGCCGGACACGCCGGATCCGGCGCGTCCGGCTTTTTCACACAATGAAAGTCTATGAGCGCCGCAATGCGCCGGATCCGTCGGCCGGATCCGTCGGCCGGATCCGGTTTTTTGGTCTGAGCATGCTCAGTAGCTCTGCCCACAAGACATATATAAAAGCAAGACAGTGGGACCCACAGCCACACCCAACATGCCACCCAAGACAGCAACCAGGCGCAGGAGAAGGCAGGAGACCACTGCAGCACCATCCGCACCACCACCACCCCAAATGGAGCAGCAAATAGAACATGCTGAGGAGGGGAGGCCAGCAGCAGATGAGAGACTGTAATTATCAAATAACCCATTCCTCCAAACTAGGGCTATTGAATATCAAGATATTCATTGGCCCTTTGTTTCTCTTTATTCAACAGCCGCCCAATAGATGCAGCAGCAGCAGCAATGGCAGCAGCTGGAACACCACCCACAGGCATGGAGTGTGGCCACCACAGCACATCATCTTCTGGGAGCCCTCCCTCGCATCGTCAGCGTTTGACGGTAAGTTTTTATTTCCAAAATCCATCTTCTCTGTAATATATGTCTATTCATTGCCTTTTATTTCAAAACAGGAATCACAAGATGAAGAGGAGCTCCCAGAAGAAGAAGGAAGGGGTGGACAGACACCTGGAGTGGGCTCACAATTCGTAAGTTTTTTGCATCAAACGCAGAAACACAACATCACACTACACACAACACATAGAAAACAATGTTCTGCAGACCACACACAGCAAACAAATGCCTACATCCAAAGACATAACATTTTTTGTTTTCTTCTCTAGTCTTCCCAATCTGGTGCTTGGCCAAGAGGTCCTCGCATTGCCTCCCAGGGTCGTCGGCGACAGCAACGCGGCGGTCACCAGCGTGTAAGTATAAATATTTTTGCTTTGTTTTTTTGCACTTTTTATTTCATTTCTTTTGTGGAGGCTAATTATGTTATTTTTGTCTTTTTCTTTAACAGCCTTCACAGCGTGCTCCCGACTCTGACGGTGAGGATGGAGGGATTGATGTGGACCGCCTCATCGATCTCGTCAGAAAGGGAGCCGCTCTGGAATATGGCTGACCGCCGCCACGCTGACCTGATCGTTACCCGACGACTCTGGGAGGAAATCTGTTCGCTCCTTGTTGGCCGCTGGGAGGACCTCGAAGCTCGGGCCCAGATTAAAGAGCGTAAGTATATACAGTACCGGTTGCTTGATGTAAACCAGTGTTTCCCGAACTCCAGTCCTCGTGGTCCCCACGGATCATGTGTTCAGGATTTCTATTTACTATGGAAATCCTGAAAACATGACCCCTGGGGACCATGAGGACTGGAGTTTGGGAAACACTGATGTTGTATACTAACCACTCCTTTCTCGTTTCAGGGAACAGAATTGTGAATCGGTGGCGGTCTGTGAGAGATCGTTTCAAGAAGGAGTTCAATAAAGAGATGCGGGCCCCGAGTGGATCTGGAGGACGCAGGAGCAAGTACAAGTACGCAGAAGCCCTGTCGTTCCTCCGGGAAACAATGGTCACCAGAAGGTAAATATTACACACCACATGTGAAAAAAAATGTTATATGTAAAAAAAATTTTCAGCCAGGGCCATACCATGTCAGTATTTTAATTGTTTTTTTTTCTCTTTATTCCACAGCACGGTGAGCAGCACTCGGGAGCCGGCACGATTGGACCCTTCTGAGGCGATCCCTGAGGAGACCGGCACCGAGGGACACTTCGACCGCCCCGGTACATCTGCACCTTCCCAGCCTTCCCACACATTCGACCCATCTGTCCCATCCACCAGCACAGGAGCATCGTGGCCGCCTACATTACATGAAGCTGCTGGTGAGGAGATCGCTTTCCCTTTACCCCACCCTTCTGCCCCTGCCACCTCTAGTACACCTGCGGGTACTGGGCGGCAGCGGCAGAGGGGTCAGGAAAAGACTTATGCGCCAGAGTTCTTGCATCTGAATGCATCTTTCCAGAACTGTCTAAAAGTCTTGTCAGAGCAAATATCCGCAGGCTATCAGCAGATCAACTCCAGCATTCTGGAGGTGAAGACACTTCTGCAAACCATGCATTCAGAAGCAAGATCTTCGCCAAACCACACCTTTTTCAGGTCTGTTGTGGAGCGCATGGAAACGCTCTCTCCTGCCCAGCAGATGCATGTAATGCATTCATGCCACGCTGCTCTCCAGCAAGTTACCTCCCAACCTCCTCCTCCTCCCACCACAGTAGTTCCTCCACCTGCACCCCCTCCAGCCACTTTCCATCCTCCCCCTCCTATTACATCTACACCCCCTCCAGCCACTTTCCATCCTCCCCCTCCTATTACATCTACACCCCCTCCAGCCACTTTCCATCCTCCCCCTCCTATTACATACCATCCACCTCCAGCCACTTTCCATCCTCCCCCTCCTATTACATACCATCCACCTCCCCAGCACCATCCACCTCCCCAGCACCAGCAACCTCCCCAGCACCAGCAACCTCCCCAGCACCAGCAACCTCCCCAGCACCAGCAACCTCACCAGTACCAGCAACCTCACCAGTACCAGCAACCTCACCAGTACCTGCAAACTCCCCAGTACCAGCAACCTCCCCAGTACCAGACATCTCCCCACTTCCAGCAACCTGCCCCGTACCAGACATCTCCCCACTTCCAGCAACCTGCCCCGTACCAGACATCTCCCCACTTCCAGCAACCTGCCCCGTACCAAACTCCTTCCCCCTTCCAGCAACCTGCCCCGTACCAGACATCTCCCCACTTCCAGCAACCTGCCCCGTACCAAACTCCTTCCCCATACAACTTGCCATCAACATCATCTGCTCCTACAGTCCCTGCCCAACCCTCCACTCCACCACCCACCACCTCTTCTGCTTCCCACATGTCCACCCATTCTGTAGTTTTTTCCACACCTTCACCTCTAACTGTTCCTTCTCCACCACGATCCCAGTCCTCTCTCCACACTCCCAGTGTCGAAGTGTCCCGCAGCCCCTACAGCAGTATTTCCACCACACACTACACAGAATTATAATGTGTGTATTTAAATAAAAATGACCAGTTTTATGGTTTCAGTTTTATAGTTTCAAAGTTTTATTAAACAAGTTTATTAAAATTTTAAAAAAGTTTACTAAAAAAAACATTTTTCAATAAAAGTTAAGGTTAAATACAGGGTATTTAAAAGGTGAAATGGTATTCAAAACTAGGTATATAACTGTGGGTAAATTTTAGCTTTTTGCCACAGTTGTGTTCCTGGTTGTGTTTGAAGCAAAGTATTTCACCTAAAAAGTTGTGTTTATTGTTGGTGATTTCCTAACAATGTACACAACTTTTGTTAAAAGGTGAAATACTTTGCATAAAACACAACCAGGTACACACCTGTGGCCTAAAGCTAAAAATAGAGACCATGACAAGATAGCCAACTTTGGTTGGCAAAGGTATATACTGTTGGTCCAGAAGGTACACAAGTTTGGTTAGGGCACAAATCTTTCACACTCTGTCATCCTGCCAGTGTACTCTGCCTTGAGGTGACAAAGTATAGTGCAAAATTGTCCCTCATTACTGAAACCGTCACAGAACTTCTAGTGGTAATGTCATGGTAATCTTGCAAGGTGGTTTCTTCAGAGGTGTCCTCAATGGAAATGGGTTCCTTGCAGATAAAATTGTGGAGTACCACGCACGCTTTGATCACCTCGTCCACAGTTTGTCTTGAGGTTGATCGCAGTCAATAGGACCCGCCATTTGGCTGTCAGAATACCAAAGGTACATTCAACCATTCTTCTTGCTCTTGTGAGGCGGTAATTAAAAATGCGTTTTGGTCTTGTCAATCCTCTGCTAGAGTACGGTTTCAAAAGGTGTTCTGACAGCTGGAAGGCTTCATCCCCTACACAGACAAATGGCATAGGTGGACCAGATGTTTGCGGCAGCGGTCTAGGTGGTGGGAACTGGAAGGTGTTTCCATACAGTTTACGCCCCATGGCAGACAGTTTGAAAACTTGAGAGTCATTGGAGCGGCCATAGGCCCCAATATCAACCGCAATAAATTTGTATTCCGCGTCAGCGATGGCCATGAGGACAATTGAAAAATATTTCTTGTAATTGAAATATTCCGATCCCGATCCAGCTGGCTTTACAATGCGGATATGTTTCCCGTCCACAGCGCCCAAGCAGTTTGGAAACTGACATATCTGTTGAAACTTGTCAGCAATTTCAATCCACCTCTCTGTTGTGGGCTCTGGTAAAAACTCTTCAGCTAAGGAGTCCCACAGTGCACGGCATGTGTACTTCACAATTCCAGATATGGTGGAAATCCCGAGTCTGTACTGGAAATGCAGTGACGAAAGGGATTCTCCAGTTGCAAGAAATCTGTGGGGAATTAAAAAACAATAAATTAGTTTTAAATCACAGCATTACATACCAAAACTGACCTATAACACTTGGAGATACAAATTACCACCAACAAGATTGCAGTGAAAGTGTGCTCTGATGCGATCATATCCAATAAATGTGGCTTACCTTAAAGTCACCATCAGACGCTCTGCGGGTGAAACAGAGAAGCGGCAATAGGTGTCCGCTTTTCTTATGAGGTGTGCAATGCGCTCCACCAAGTAATCAAAATTCTCCATTTTCATCCTAACATATCCAAAAAATTTATCCGGGTTTCGTCGAAGGTCCATGCAGAGTGTAGAATAGACCCCACGCGTCATTCTCTTGGCTGTGATGGGGTGGATCCACAAACGTCGTCTACGATGCCTGATGCGCTGCTGTCTCGCTCTCTCCTTCTCCAGAACAATCACCCTCAAACGATTTGCCTCCGCTGTAAAATCCACCAAATTCTTCAAAATATTTCCAATGACAACATCCATCTTCGCCAGTAACTTGCTCTTCTCTCCAACCTGCACTTTCTCCTCTACAACCTGTCAAAGAAGGGCTGTAGGAACACGCTATATATAGTTTTCCAGTAGCCAATCCCGTTCGGAAGGCCACAAGGGTCAATTTTAAAAACCGGATCCGGCGTAATCCGTCGAAAAAACGGATAGAAAAACGGATGAACCGGATGAGACGGATCCGGTTTTGTCTGTCCAGAAAAAGACGGATCCGGCAGAAAACCGGATCCGTCACATCCGGTTTTAAGAAACATTTGCCGGATCCGGCGTTCCGGCACGACGCCGGATCGCGCCTGACGCCGAAAACCTGATGTGTGAAAGTAGCCTTACCTGTAAAGTGCATCGTGCCGGAGACACCTATATATGCACTTTGCTGTAATTAACTCTTTGCACTTTATAAGCATATGAGTGTTTGGTATTTACCTAGCATGATTCCCCGTTCCCTTTTTCTCCCATGTTCCTGAGGCTTGACCATAAAAGATGAATAAAAATAATTTTTGTATGTGCCAAATATTTAATAAAGATTTATTTTGAACTTCACATTTTGCATTTTTAGCGTCTTAAACCTTTATATTTTTTGAGGATGCGTGTACTATTTGTATGAGTAGACTTTTTTTGCCAGAACATTTATAAGACCGTGCTAACACATCGCATAGCACTCAGACCAGTATTCATCTACGGGGCAGCTCCCATCGGCGGTTTTTTTCTCTGCCGTTTTCTAGATGCGAGTGAAATCGCAGCATGCTGAGATAGTCACCAACACTCGGCCGAATCTCGGCTCACTCGCACCCATATAAGTCTATGGGTGCGAGTGACAGCGCACATCACTCGGATATCATCCGAGAGCTGTGCGATGTACGCTGACCCCGGCAATTAAGGAGATGAGAGAAATTAGTTTCTCCACCTCCTCCGCAGCAGAGTAGGAGCCGAGGGTCATTAGCATATCGCATCAGATGCCATACGCTAGTCTGATCCCGCCCTTAGACTCGTAGTAGTTATAAGACCACATTGTGATTTCGGGAATAACGTACACATTTGCTTATATGGACCGAGAGGAGGGATGTACCGCAGGATGGGCCGAGAGGAGAAATGCACCGCAGGACGAGCCGAGAGGAGGAATGCACCGCAGGACGAGCCGAGAGGAGAGATTTACTTTAAGGCCGGGGTCACACTGGCGAGGAATACGGCCGAGTGAGAGGCGCTAAAAGTACGCATAAGACACGGACCAATGATTCTCTATGGGGTCCCTCGCACCAGCCGTATATTTCTCATCCGTATTCTACAGTCCGTGCCAATCGCAGCATGCTGCGATTGTCAGCGTACTACGGCCGTAATACGCCAATGCAAGTCTATGGGTGCGCAAAAAATACGGATTACACACGGACCACACATGTGACTTGCGAGAAACACGCACCAGGTGTCTTTTAGCAAAGCCGGCAATTCAGTGCGCTATACAGTAAACTCACACTGACAGGTTTAATAAAGAAACGAAAGAATAGATATATACACATAGAATGCATATATGTATATACCTACATATATGTATTCTATGTGTCTATATCTATTATTTCGTTTCTGTTAGAAACCCTGTCATAGGGCTCCATTATATGTCCATTTTGCAAACCTGCGAGAAAATCTGGCCATACGGATGCCATACGGATTACATACGGATGCTTAGATAGGAAAAAAACGCGACCACACCTTGATTACGGATGACATACGGAGCAGTTTAGGGGCCATTCATCCGTATTACGCATGTAAAATACTGACCGTATTTTGCGTCGGTTAGTGTGACCCCGGCCTAAGATGGGCCAAAAGAAAAGACCGAGTGGCTGAAAGGAGCGACGTACTGCAGGATGGGGTTATATTCAGGGACAGAAATTATGGTAGTTTTGCTGTGTTTGTTGGTTGCTGCTGAGAAAGCAGAGCTGTGAAATTGCATAGGCCACTCTAGTGATGAATAGGACAGAATTATCTGTTATATTCATCAACACAGCAGCATTTGCAGTTTCACAAAACGGATTTGCTTTGCACTGTCATTGTGAAGGCATACAGAAGAGATGAGCTCTGCTACAACAAACTAATTGTATAAAACCAGACAGGCAGCTGTACTGTGTAGCTAGGAGACGATACAGTTAGTCAGGCAAGGTGCTGTACAGAAGCAAAGAGTGCACAGAAGCATGTGATGAATTCTAAATTTAGATTAGCTTAAGGCCCCATTACACGCTTCAATGTCCCAGCGATCCCACCAACGATCTGACGTATGGGATCGTTGGAACATAGTTAGGTGATCGCTGGTGAGCTGTCACATAGACAGACCCACCAGCGATCAGGACCAGCGAGGAAGCTGGTTTTCAATGTAAACAGCGGGTATCTAAGAGCAGCGCGGCTCTTAGATACCCGCTGTTTACATTGGAAACCAGCTCCCAGCGTCGCTGATCGTTGGTCTCTCGCTGTCACAAGCAGCGATGCGCGCTGGCCAGCGGGAGACCAACGATCAGGACGTTTGAGCCCAGGACGTTTGAGCGCGATCAGCGATACCCAGCAGGGGGGTATGTCACACAGTGATATCGCTGGTGAGATTGCTGTGGTGTCACAAAATCAGCGATCTTGCTTTGTGTGACGGGGCCTTTACTCGAGAGGTGAGGTTAGTCAGGAACACACAGTAGGGGGTGGGGGAAGCTCTGCAGCAGAGGAGAACAAAATGCTGCTAGGAAGTGTAGATGTGAGGGTATGTTTCCACGCTCCGGATTACATCAGGATTAGCTGCGGATTGAACGCTGCGTTCAGCCGCAGCGTTTAATCCACAGCGTCCAGATATTACAGCATAGTGGAGGGGATTTTAAGAAATCCCATCTCCACTATGCGTACTAAAACACGGGTGACACACCCACGAATCCAGACATGCGGTGCGTCTTTATAGAACGCAGCATGTCTATTTATCTTGCGGAGACGCTCCATCTCCGCAAGATAAATAATACAATCTATGGATATGGTGCGGTGATTCCGCATGTGTTCAATGAACACTTGCGGAATCACTGCGCATACAACAGGGGGCGGCGCTTTCAGCTGAGTGGGGTTTCTGCTGGGTCCAAAGCGCAGGGATTCCAGACCGTGGAAACATACCATTACAGTCAGGATCGTCCATTCAGGTATGTGAGTGAGGCTGGATGCACAAGGGAGCAAAAGGATGGAAAAAAAAAAACAAAGTTACAAGAAAATTTAAATAAAATTATGTTGGGAGTAAGGAGTAGGGCGTAGATCAGTTATTATCCGGTCACAGCCACTATTGTTTTGACAGAGCTGTTGTGTGTTCGCAGCATCTCAGAACTTGATGACCAATCCAGAGGACAGGCCTTTAAAAAAAAAAAAAAAAAAGCAGTGGCCAACTTCTGTTTGCCAAATTTGACAAAAATGTTTTGCGGCAAATAAAAATAAGTGGCGCAAAGTAAGGAAACCAAAGAAGTGTCAAAAAGTGTAGAAACAAAATTTATTGTCCAGTACCAACCACATGTGGAGACTGGACACGATTAGTAAATCTGCCCCATTACTTCAAGATCAGAGGAAAAACAGCAGTGCATGGGTCTATACAAAATCTCAGTTTTATGCCACAGATTTAAAAGGCATTCAAGAATTAGATCAGTATGCATTTTGATACACACCCTTAGGCTATGTTCACACGTTGTGGTTTTGCTGACTTTAACGCAAGTTTTAACCCCTTCACTACCAAGGGTGGTTTGCACGTTAACTCCCGGGCCAATTTTTACAATTCTGACCACTGTCCCTTTATGAGGTAATAACTCTGGAACGCTTCCATGGATCCCAGTGATTCTGACATTGTTTTCTCGTGACATATTGTACTTCATGATAGTGGTAACATTTCATTCATATAACTTGCGTTTATTTGTGAAAAAAAATGTAAATTTGGCGAAAATTTCGCAATTTTCCAACTTTGAATTTTTATGCTCTTAAATCACAGAGATATGGCACACAAAATACTTAATAGATAACATTTCCCACCTGTTTACTTCAGCACAATTTAGGAACCAAAATTTTATTTTGTTAGGAAGTTATAAGGGTTAAAATTTGACCAGCGATTTCTCATTTTTACAAGACCATTTTATTTTTAGGGACCACATCACATTTGAAGCCACTTTGAGGGGTCTATATGATAGAAAATACCCAAAAGTGACACCATTCTAAAAACTGCACCCCTCAAGGTGCTCAAAACCACATTCAAGAAGTTTATTAACCCTTCAGGTGCTTCACAGGAATTTTTTGAATGTTTAAAAAAAAAATGAACATTTAACTTTTTTTCACAAAAAAAATTACTTCAGGTTCAATTTTTTTATTTTACCAAGGGTAACAGGAGAAATTGGACTGCAAAAGTTATTGTGCAATTTGTCCTGAGTACGCTGATACCTGATATGTGGGGGGAACCACTGTTTGGGCGCATGGCAGAGCTCAGAAGGGAAGGAGCGCCATTTGACTTTTTCACTGCAAAATTGGCTGGAATTCAGATTGGATGCCATGTCACGTTTGGAGAGCCCCTGATGTACCTAAACAGTGGAAACCCCCCACAAGTCACCCCATTTTGGAAACTAGACCCCCCCAAGGAAGTTATCTAGATATGTGGTGGGCACTTTGAACTCCCAAGGGCTTCACAGAAGTTTATAACGTACAGCCGTACAATTAAAAAAAAAAATCATTTTTTCCACAAAAATGATCTTTTCACCCCCAATTTTTATTTTCCCAAGAGTAACAGGCCCCCAAAAGTTATTGTACAATTTGTCCTGAGTACGCTGATACCCCAAATGTGGGGGTAAACCACTATTTGGGCACATGGCAGAGCTCGGAAGGGAAGCAGCGATTTTTAACTTTTTTGGCTGGAATTGAGATAGGACGCCATGTCGCGTTTGGAAAGCCCCTGATGTGCCAAAACAGTGGAAATCCCCCAATTATAACTCCAAACCTAACCCTAGCCCTAATGGGAAAATGGAAATTAAAAAAAAAAAAAAAAAAAAAAAAAAAAAATATTATATCATTTTTCCCTAACTTAGGGGGTGATAACGGGGGGGGTATGACTTACTATTTATGGCAGTTTTTATTTTTGGCAGCTGTCACACGCTAAATGACGCTTTTTATTGTAAAAATAGTTTATGCATCACCACATTTTGAGAGCTATAGTTTTTCCATATTTTGACCCACCGAGTCATGTGAGGTCTTATTTTTTGCGGGACGAGTTGACGTTTTTATTGGTACCATTTATTGGTGACATTTTTTGATCACTTTTTATTCCGATTTTTAGGACGCAGAATGAACAAAAAACAGTGTTTCATGAATTTCTTTTGGGAGGTGCGTTTACACCGTTTTGCGTGCGGTAAAATTGATAAAGCGGTTTTATTCTTCGGGTCAGTACGATTACAGCGATACCTCATTTGTCATTTTTTTATGTTGTGGCGGTTTTATGCAATGAAAACAATTTCTATATAAAAAATTATTTTTGCATCCTTATTCTGCGAGCTATAACTTTTTTATTTTTTCGCTGATGACGCTGTATGGCGGCTCGTTTTTTGCGGAACAAGATGACGTTTTCAGCGGTACCATGGATATTTATATGCGTCTTTTTGATCGCGCGTTATTGCACTTTTTGTTCGGCGGTATGATAATCATTTTTTGCTTCATTTTTTTTTTTTTTTTTTTTTTTAAGGGGTTTGCTAAAGAGGTTAACTAATGGGACAGTTTTATAGGGTGGGTCATTACGGACGCGGCGATACCAAATATGTGTACTTCTATTGTTTTTTATTTTCAAAAAATGAATTCGGGAATATTTTTTTTTTTTTTTTTAACTATTATAATGTCCCATGGGGGACATCGCTGATCTGTCACATCACAGATCGCTGTGACAGATCAGCGATCTGTCACAGGCACTGCTGCAGGCTTCCTCATGCCTGCGCTCTGCGGGCAGTGAGGAAGCCAGCTCACTGCTGGCCCCCGTCGCCATCTTGGATCCGGGGACCTGCAGGGAAAGAGCCTCCCGCAGCAGCGCTGCACGTTGCGCTGCTGTGGGGGTCGCAGGGAAGCACGGAGGGAGCCCCCTCCCTGCCGATGCTTCCTTTTATCCCCGGTACACCGCGATCATGTTTGATCGCGGTGTGCCAGGGGTTAACGTGTCGGGGGCGGTCCGTGACCGCCCCTGACACATTGTGCCGTGTGTCAGCTGTGATAATCAGCTGACACCCGGCTGCGATCAGCGGCGCTCACCATGTGAGCGCCGCTGATCACATTAGACGTACTATTCCGTCCTTGGGACTTAGGTCCCATGGACAGTACGTCCGTCCAATGTAGGAAAGGGGTTAAGCTACATTTTTCAGGACCAGCAAAAGCTGTAAGATTTCAGGATTCTCATGCACACATTTTTTTTCCCAGACAATTGGGAAAACTACTGTGTTTTTGAAAACTGCAGCAAGTCACTTCTTTCAGCATTTTTTCACCCACAGAAAGCAATGAGCAAGTGCAAAAATGCTGCAAAAAATGCAGGGATCAGAGGATTTGCTGCATTTTTGGTGCAAAAACCTACGGAGGATGCTTAATGTTTGTTTTCCTTGGTGCACTAAAATATCAGCATGCACAAGAGACAATAAAACGCAGCAAAAAGGGGAAAAAAAAAAACCTGCCACAAAAACCTGCTTTATGTAAGTAGGTTCTTTACTGCCAAGAGAGCAGATTTTGCCTTCAGAAAGAAAGCAGCAAAAACGCAAGGTGTGAACAGAGCCTTAGAGGCGATTGCTTAAATTATCCTACTAGAGTGACATGGAATTATTGAAGCAAAAAGAAAATAGCATGAGACATTGCCTACAACGGGAATATATGGATTCACAGGTAGAATAAAACAAGGATCGGCTACAAACCGCTCAGTAAAACAAACAGCTTTGTTTAACTGAGAAACTCTCTTGTGGTAAAGAAGAGAAAAAAAAAAAAAAAGTATAACGGGAAGCCGTCATCAAAAAATAATTTAATATTTAAATCAGAATCTTAAGTTAAACATTTTTATTTTAAACTGTTGGCAATATTTTTTATTTTTATGTATCACAATCTGTTTTAAAAATAAGATATGCAAATTGTCTCTTTAGAGAGGAAGACTAGTTAACTTTTAGGATTGCCATTTCCCATAGGTGGCACAGGAGTTTAAGTGCATTTCTCACTGAAAAGTCAGATTCCAGGCAAGCCAGCGCTGAAATCATCAGTGAGTAAGGCGGGGGAAACAAAACATACAATACAACAGTGCACAAAGTCTCTTGGCCACACCAAGGGTTGACAGAACCACCCAATTAGCATGTTTGACCTGCAGAATGGAGGCAGTAATTATGACATTATGGCTATGTGCACACAAAGTTTTTTTTGGTGTGCGGATTTTGGAGAGAAAACCGCAGGACAAAAGTCCTGCGGTTTATCCCTGCGGTTTTACACCTCATAATGGATGAGGTGTAAAACTGCAGCGTTTCTGCACCAAACAATTGACATGCTGCGGATTGTAAAACGCGGAAAAATCCGCAGCATGTGCACAGCGTTATTTTAATTTCCAAATAAAGGTACTGTACAACGCAGCAGAATCTGCTGCGGACCCGCAGCTGCAGAAACGCTGCGGAACCGCAGCAGAATCCGCACCGTGTGCACATACCCTAAGGCAAAAGTCACACTAAGTATGAAAAATCGGTCCGAGTCTCCCTGTTGAGAGCTGAGCGAGTCATTCGAGTGTAAACCGATTTTTCACACCTAGCATCCGATTGCAATGCAATTTTAACATGAGCTATTACATAGAGCTAAACTCTGTCATTTCCACATTGGAAGAATATTCCCTTTGAAAACAAACACATATTATACACACACACACACACACACTACCATTCAAAAGTTTAGGGTCACTTAGAAATGTCCTTATTTTTGAAAGAAAAGCACAGTTTTTTTCCAATGAAGCTAACATTAAATGATTCAGAAATACACTCTATACATTGTTAATGTGGTACATGACTATTCTAGCTGCAAACCTCTGGTTTGTAATGCAATATCTTCATAAGTGTATAGAGGCGCACTTCCAACAACCATCACTCCAGTGTTCTTAGGCTATATGCACACGTAGTTTGAGGTCCTGCGGATTTTTACGCGCGGATTTGGAAAAATCCGCAGGTAAATTTTCAGGTCAAAAGACCTGCGGTTTAACTGCAGATTAGCCTGTGGTTTCACACGTCTACAATGGAGCAGGTGTGAAACCGCTGCGGATTTCAACCCGCAGCAAATCCATGCGTTAAAGTCTGCAGCATGTGCACAGCGTTTTCCAGTTTACCATTGAAAACAATGGTACTGTTCCACGCACCTAAATCTGCTGCGGACCTGCAGAGCCTGAAATGCTGTGGATCCGCAGCAGAATCCACACCGTGTGCACATGGCCTTATGGTAATTTGTGTTTGCTAACTGTGTAAGACGACTATTGGATGGTTAGAATACCCTTGAAAACCCTTGTGCAAGTATGTTAGCACAGCTGAAAACAGTTTGGCTGATTAGAGTTGTAAACCTGACTTTCCTTTGAGCCAGTTGAGAATCTGGAGCATTACATTTGTTGGTTCCATTAAACGCTCAAAATGGCCAGAAAAAAAAAAAAAAAAAGAACTTTCATGTGAAACTTGACGGTCTATTCTTGTTCTTAGAAATGAAGGTTATTCCATGCGAGAAATTGCCAAGAAACTGAAGATTTCCTACAGCGGTGTGTACTACTCCCTTCAGAGGAGAGCACAAACAGGCTCTAACCAGAGTAGAAAGAGAAGTGGGAGGCCCGGCTGCACAAATGAGCAACAAGATAAGTACATTAGAGTCTGTAGTTTGAGAACTCGACATCTCACAGGTCCTCAACTGGCAGCTTCATTAAATAGTACACACAAAACGCCAGTGTCAAAATCTACAGTGAAGAGGCACCTCCAGGACACTGGCCTTCAGGGCAGAGTGACAAAGAAAAAGCCATATCTGAGACTGGCTAATAAAAGAAAGAGTAATATGAGAAAAAGAACAGACATTGGACAGAGGAAGATTGGAAAAAAGTTTTATGGACAGACGAATCCCAGTTTGAGGTGTTTGGATCACACAGAAGAACATTTGTGAGACACAGAAAAGCTGAAAAGATGCTGCAAGACTGCCTGTCTGTCAAGCATGGTGGAGGTAATGTGATGGTCTGGGGTTGCTTTGGTGCTGGTAAAGTGGAATATTTGTACAAGGTAAAAGGGATTTTGAATAAGGAAGGCTATCACTCCATTTTGCAACACCATGCCATACCCTGTGGACAGCGCTTGATTGGAGCCAATTTCATCCTACAACAGGACAATGACCCAAAGCACACCTCTAAATTATGCAAGAACTATTTAGGGAAGAAGCAGGCAGCTGGTAGTCAATCTGTAATGGAGTGGCCAGCGCAGTCACCAGATCTCAACCCCATTGAGCTGTTGTGGGAGCAACTTGACCGTATGGTACGCAAAAAGTGTTCATCAAGCCAATCCAACTTGTGGAAGGGGATTCTGGAAGCATGGGGTGAAATTTCTCCAGATTAACTGCTAGAATGCCAAAGGTCTGCAATGCTGGAATTGCTGCAAAGGGAGCATTCTTTGACGAAAGCAAAGATTGAAGGAGAAAAAGGAGATTTGTGTACTCACCGTAAAATCTCTTTCTCTTAGCCTCTAATTGGGGGACATAAGACCTTGGGGTGTTATGCTTTCTGTCCACTAGGAGGCGACACTATGCTTAATCTGAAAAAGATTTGGCTCTGGCTCCTCCTCCACAGTATACACCCCTGGGCGGCATCCGCCTTACCTCAGTTTTTGTACCCAAGCAGTAGGAGGAGATAACAAATCCAACATAACCAAGCCTATAAACAAAGGCTACTATGTACAGCTCAAGGAACAATATGAGTACCCAACATAATAACAGCCCGCAAGGGCAACAGGGTGGGAGCTGTGTCCCCCAATTAGAGGCTAAGAGAAAGAGATTTTACGGTGAGTACACAAAAATCTCCTTTACTCTGTCGCCTCATTGGGGGACACAAGACCTTGGGACATCCCAAAGCAGTCCCTGGGTGGGAAGCAATGGACGAATATTGTGCTGACAGGTCACTAGACTTGGGACACTGCCGCCTGCAGTACCCGTCTACCCAGACTCGCTTCCACTGAGGACTGAGTATGCACACTGTATTGTTTTGTAAACGTGTGTAAGCTAGTCCAAGTGACCGCTTTACACACGTGTTGTGCTGAAGCCTGGCATCGAATGGCCCAGGAGGCTCCTACCGCCCGTGTGGAATGTGCCGTGATACCGGCCGGAATAGGAGAATTGTTTAGGCGGTAGGCGTCATGGATGGTGGACCTGATCCACCTGGCAAGGGTAGCTTTTGAAGCCGGTAAACCCCTGCGAATGCCTTCTGGAATAAGGAAAAAAAGGAATCAGACATCCGGAAGGGTGGAGTCCTAGACACACACATACGCAATGCCCTGGCAAGGTCAAGAGTATGCAGGGCCCTCTCCACTCTATGAACCGGAGCCGGGCAAAGGGTCGGTAATGAGATGCCCTCATTGAGGTGGAAATCAGACACAACCTTTGGAAGGAAGGATGGAACTGTACGGAGAACCACCTTGTCCTGGTGGAAGAATAGGAAAAGCTGTTTGCAGGAGAGTGCTGACCGCTCAGACACCCTGCGTAGCGAGGTGATTGCCACGAGGAAGACCACCTTTTGTGATAAAACTCGAAGTGGAGCTTCCTTAAGAGGTTGAAAAGGAGGTGCCTGTAGAGCAGTTAGGACCAAATTAAGGTCCCACGTATCCAGTGGACGTCTGTAAGGAGGGACCAATCTGGAGACTCCCTGAAGAAACGTCCTGACTTGTGGTTTGTTAGCAATGCGCTTCTGAAAGAGCACTGAAAGCGCTGACACCTGACCCTTAAGCGATCCTAAGGATAGGCCGGCGTCCAGACCTGATTGAAGGAAACCACGAACTTTCGGAAGAGAGTAAGGGAACGGAATTCGCCCGCGAGAGTCGCACCAAGTAAAATACGTTTTCCAGGTACGATAATAAACTTTGGCGGAAGCTGGTTTCCGTGCCCTGATCATGGTTCTAATGACGTCTGGAGCAAACCCTGCCTGGGTTAAAACCCAGGTTTCAAGGACCACGGCGTCAAATTGAGAGTCCCTAAATTCTGGTGGTAGAACAGGCCGTGAGACAGGGGATCGGGACGGTCTGGAAGACGCCAAGGGGTGTCTGCTGTAAGCTGAAGGATGTCGGCGTACCATGTACGTCTGGGCCAGTCCGGCGCAATTAGGATGGTCGGAACTCCTTCCTGCTTGATCTTCCTCATGACTCTGGCCATCAGGGGAAGAGGTGGGAAAATGTACAGAAGCTGGACCTGAGTCCAGTCCTGAACCAGGGCATCCGCCCCGAGCAACCTCAGACCGCGTGTCCTTGCCATGAAAATGGAGACCTTGGCATTGAGATGAGATGCGATTAGGTCCACGTCCGGAGTCCCCCAGCGATAACAGATCCGACGAAAGATTTTGGGATGGAGACCACTCCCCCGAGTCCATTTCCTGTCTGATGAGGTAGTCGGCTTCCCAGTTGTCCACACCCGGACTGTGGACCACTGAGAGTACTGATTTCTTGTTTTCTGCCCAGCGAAGGAGACGCGCCACTCCTCTCATTGCCTGGGCACTGCGAGTCCCACCTTGGTGGTTCACATATGCCACTGCCGTGGCATTGTCCGACTGCACTCTGATGTGAGAGGCCTTCAGCAGATGGCAAAAAACTTTTAGCGCCAGGAAGATAGCTCGTATCTCCAGAATGTTGATGGGCATGGTCGCTTCTATTGGAGACCACGTGCCCTGTGAAGTAGGTGCACTGCACCCCATCTTGTTAGACTCGCATCGGTGGTCAGGACTTTCCATCGACTGGGAAGAAAATTTTCCTTTGGCCAATACGGGTGGTTTGAGCCACCAGTACAGTGATTTCCTGGTTGACTCCGTCAGTCGGAACTCCCTTTCGAGGGAGAAAGGGTTCCTGTCCCAGGATCTGAGAATGGCTAGTTGAAGAGGTCTGAGGTGGAACTGGGCAAATGGTACCACCTCCATTGCTGCTGCCATCCTGCTAAGGAGTCTCCTGGCAAACCGAAGAGATCGGCAAGGTATGTGGATTAACCTGCGAACTGCACAGCGGATAGCTTGTACCTTGTCCTTGGGAAGGTGTACCAGACCCCTGGAGGTATCGAACAGGATCCCTAGGAAGATCAGTGACTGACTCGGGAGTAGTTGACGACTTCTTAAAGTTGACTAGCCAGCCTAGACGAGTTAGTGTGTTGATCGTGATCGAGACGCTGTCTTCGCAGTCTTTGACAGTAAGTGCCTTGATGAGTAGATCATCCAGACATGGGACGACCACTATGCCTCTGGAGTGTAGGACATCCATGGTGGCTGCCATAACCTTGGTGAATGTTCTGGGAGCCGTGGCTAATCCGAAAGGCAAAGCCACGAACTGGTACTGATTCTGCCCTATTGTGAACCTGAGAGATCTTTGATGAGCAGGCGCAATAGGGATGTGCAGGTATGCCTCTTGTATGTCTATGGAGGCGAGATATTCTCCCTGTTCCATAGCAGCAATGATGGATCGAAGGGACTCCATGCGAAACTGCCGAACTCTTACAAACTTTTTGAGTTGCGTTAGGTCCAGGTATTGGCCGAACGCTGCCTCCCTTTTTGGGAACCACGAATAGGTTGTAGTAGAGTCCTCGGAATCTCTCGCTTTCAGGAACCCGTATTATGACTCCTGCTTGAAGGAGAGAGAGACACTATTTCCTTGACCCACCTGTCCTCTGTAATAGGCAGCCAGACTTGCTGAAAGATTAAAAGTCGACCGCCTACAGGTGGGGTGATTTCCGTATTTCGTGAGTCATGACGAGGAGAAATTCTGGAATTTCCCTCCTTTGGGCTTTGCCTGGCCTGATGTTGACCGCCAATTCTTGTCCGTCCTCTGTGCTGTCCTTTGCTTGTCCCTGTGAGGGGGAACGGTTGTAATTCTGTGAAGGACGTGAAGCGGCCTAGCCTGAGGAGTTCCGAAAAGACCGGAACCTAGCCTGGTTACGTCGCTTAAACGTACGTTTAGGTTGCGGTTGGGGAAGAAAGGTACTCTTACCCCCCGTGGCATTGGAAATCATCTAGTCTAATTTTTCCCCGAAAAAAATCTCCCACTGACGTACGGGAGATCCGTAAGAGGCTTGTTTGAAGACGCGTCCGCTTCCCATTCTCACAGCCAGAGGATACGTCTGATTGTAATTACATTCGCTGCTATACCTGCTACGCCTCTTGCAGAATCAAAAGCTGCAAGGCGTATGTAATCTGCCACCACCGCTATCTGAACTAGTTGATCGAACATCTGAGGAGCAGACTTTTGGAGGTTCTCCTGCAATCTTTTGGCCCATAACAGAATGGCCGTGGCTGCCCACGTTGAGGTGAACGCGGGAGCCAGGGAGGCTCCTGCAGCCTCAAAAATTGAACGAGCCATGCGCTCAACCTGCCGATCTGCTGTATCCTTCAGGGTTGAGCTATCTGGCAGTGAGAGGAGAGACTGTGTTGCAAGCTTAGAGATAGAGGGATCGATTTCCGGTGGATCTGTCCACTTCTTGGTCTTTTTGAGAAAAAAGAGTATCTAGCCCTTTTTTACGGTTTTATTTACGGTTGGCGAATTTTTTGGCAGGCTGCGAAAAATGCTTATCAAGGATGTCCTGAAAGCTTGGGTGATCAGAAAAAAACTATAGGGACTTCAGGGGCCCCTCAAAACAGATCTTATGTTTTGGGGGGTCTTGGGGAGCATCGGATAAAACCAGCACCCGACGAATAGAAGTGATAATGTCCTCAACTAGCGCTGTATTGCTAGGAGGTCAATGAGCCTGAGAATCCTATGTTTCCTTTTCTGATTCGGAGTCACAGATGCCCTCTGAATCCTGCGCATCGCTGAGGCGTTGCCTGGAGGGAGATCTGGACCGCCGCTTTTCCATGCCCGAAGATCTCTGTGGAGATCTGCTGCGCCCGTCTCTGGAACGAGGCGGTCTAGGAGACCTAGAATTACGGTGTCTCTGCCTAGAGCGGGACGACCGTGAGCCATGGGAGGACGTAGCTGAACGTGACCTATGGGGCCGTTCACTACTAGCATTGCCAGGGACTGCCTGTCCGCTTATAGCTGGGATATGACCCTGCATAGCCTGAAGCAATGTGGAAGTCAGCGTATCTATGGACTGTGACATAGATGCAGCCCATACCGGCATGTCAGTGGAGTTGAAACAGTGACAGGAGCCTCTTGGGGCACTGACCCAGCATTTTGGGAACAACTCTAGCAGTACGGTGCATGTTGCCACTGGGAAGATTGGCTTTGCAGGCTGAACAGACTGCGTAACAGCAGATAAACGTTTTTTTTTGTTTGTTTTTTCTCTCTTCTTCTTTCGGACCTGGAGACCGACATAGTGCACTGAGTGCCGGCAGGTTATTCTGACCAAAAACCTTACAGGGATGGCTATGCAGAGGAGCGCTATAGGGAACCTATAGGGAGTCTGCGTCCACAGCAGGATATTATCCTGCTGTGCCTTACCCCACCGGTGTGCTCCTAGATCCGGCGCCAGCAGAAAAACTTCGGTTCTGCGCCCCCTGGAGACTGTGCAGCGTTCTTGAGTAATATAGCAGCGCTGCTGTCTTCCCTGAGGTAAAGAGGTGGGAGGGAGGAGGGGTGGAGAGCAGAAAAAGGGCGCGCAGCCAGGCAAAACCGCGCCTTCCTGGCTCGATCCGGCCCCTGTATGACGCTGTGCAGCGTCATTATCATCATCCAGGGGGGCAGGCCGGGGGCGGTAACAAGGGCGGCGGCTTCGGCTTAGGCTGAAGCCGCGGACTAAAGTACAAAATCCTGGCCGGGAAGGGCTCCAGAGCGGCGCGGTAGTCCGGAGGGGGGGCGGAAAACGAACCAAAACCCCCCCCGGATGAGTGCCATATCGCCCGGAGCCCATATATACGCAGCGCAGCCCTGTGAAGGGTCTTTTTGACCCCTTTAGAGGGCTGACGCTGCCGCAGGGACAGGAATCCCTGCATACTGTGGCCCAAATATGACAGCCCCTGGCCCCTTAGCAGACCACAGCAGTGCTGGGGCTACAATAAAGTTAGCGCTGCGAACGCAGCTCCTACCTGTGGCGTCTCAACCTAACATCCCTAGAGGGGGTTAGGGAGGGCGCTTCACCGCCATCAGGAGGAATTCTTCCTCACCTCAGCCTCAACCAAAAAGCCCAGGGCCTGTGTAAGGAGGGGGGTTCTCGACCTCGAACCATGCACCCGAAGGGCTGGGGAGGGAGCGACATGGGGAAGAGCCATCTCTACCTCAACCGGGTACCGCTAAAAAGAGGACCGAGGAGGGAGCCATGTCGGGAGTCTCAGAGAGACCCTCTTTTCTTCATCTGTGTCAAGAAGAATCTTCTTATGGTGTGCCTCCTTGCGACACTAAGCAAAAACTGAGGTAAGGCGGATGCCGCCCAGGGGTGTATACTGTGGAGGAGGAGCCAGAGCCAAATCTTTTTCAGATTAAGCATAGTGTCGCCTCCTAGTGGACAGAAAGCATAACACCCCAAGGTCTTGTGTTCCCCAATGAGGCGACAGAGTAATTATTATTTCTCATAAAAATCTTTTTTTTTTTTTTTCCAACCTTGTCAATGTCTGGACTAGATTTTAAACTCATTTGATTAATAAAAGTATGAGTCTTCATGGAAAACAATTGTCTGGGTGAACCTAAACTTTTGAATGGTAGTGTAAATATAAAAAAATCCAAAAAGCAGGAACAGCACACTGGTTTTTCAGGGTTAAATGAAAGCTGTTTATTTAGCCCATAAGTGTGATGTTTCGGTTCAAGTGGCGAATCTTTTTCAAGCTCGCCACTTGAACCGAAACGTCGCACTTATGGGCTAAATAAACAGCTCTCATTTAACCCTGAAAAACCGGTGTGCTGTTCCTGCTTTTTGGATTTTTTGCATCATAAAGGTTTGGTATATGCCTTTGGGAGCTTTGCACCTATCACAGCAGTCGACAGGATAGAAGAGATGGATTACATACAGTAAATACACATAATAGATGTCAGTGACAAAGACAATTAGTACAGTGTGTGCATCTTACTGTAAATGTATGTAATTTAAATTTCTGTAAAAAAAATGGCATATGCTCCCACGTAATATTTGTAACCAGCAGAGGGAAAGCCGACGGCTGAGGACCTTTGTTTAAAGCCTGGGAAGGGGGTAATACCCATGAACTTCCAAGGCTATTAACCCCTTTCCGACATGCGCCCGCAATAGCCGCAGGTGGAACCACTATTAACTAGTTAAATGCCGCTGTCAAACTGACAGCGGCATTTAACGAGCATTTCCGGCAATTGCGCCAGACATAAACACACCAGTGACCCCACTCACGTGATCGCGGGTCACCGGTGTATTGGCATGACAGCCGGAGGTCTCCTGGAGACCTCTATGGCTTGCTGTGCGCCACCCAGTGGTCGGCGCTCATAGCAAGTGAGTAAAACTGCTACATAGAGGTGATCTGATCATCGCCTCTATGTAGCAGAGCCAATCGGGTTGTGGCAGCTTCTAGTCTCCCATAGAGACTATTGAAGCATGGCAAAAGTTAAAAGAATAATGTTCTTAAAAATATATATAAAAAATGTTTAAAAGATCAAATCACCCCCTTTCGCCCCATTCAAAATAAAAAAAAAAAAAAAAAAAAAAAAACACGATTAAAAAAAAAAGTCTTAAGTCAAAACGCCAGAATTACTTTTTTTGGTCACTACAACACTGCATTAAAATGCAATAACAGGCGATCAAAAGATCATATCTGCACCAAAATGTAATCATTAAAAACATCAGCTCAGCGAGCAAAAAAATAAGCCCTCACCCAACCAGAGAACACGAAAAATGGCTCTTTTTTTTTTTTTTTTTTTTTTTTAACAAAGTTTGCAATTTTTTTTCACCATTTAGATAAAAAAGAACCTAGACATGTTTGGGGTCTATGAACTCGTAATGACCTGGAGAATCATATTGGCAGGTCAATTTTAGCATTTAGTGAACCTAGTGAAAAAGGAAAAAAAAAAAAAAAAAAAACTTGGGATTGCAGTTTTTTTGTAATTTCACCACACTGATTTTTTTTCCCTGTTTCTACATGACATGGTAAAACCAATGGTGTCTTTAAAAAGTACAACTCATCCTGCAAAAAAAACAAGCCCTCACATGGCCATAGTGACGGAAAAATTAAGTTATGGATCTGGGAAGAAGGGGAGCGAAAAACAAAAAGGCAAAACAGAAAAAAGCTCCGGGGGCTAAGGGGTTAATATCAGCTCACAGCTGTATACTTAGCCTTTACTGGCTATTAAAATGGGGGACCCTTAAAAAAAAAAAAAATAGATGACGTATGGTCCCCCTATAATTAATAACTGGCAAAGGTTATGTAGACAGCTGAGTGCTGATAATAGCCTAGGGAGGGGCCATGGATACTTCTCCCCCCTCCCCAGGCTAAAAACAGCAGATCTTAGCCAACCTAGAAAAGGCGCATCTCTAAAATTCGCCAATTCTGGCACTTAGCCTCGTTCTTACCACTTGCCCTGTAGCAATGGCAAGTGGGGCGATAGTTTGCTGGGGTTGATGTCACTTTTGCATTCAATTAAAGAACTTTATTCTGGGTTTCTGTGTTTTCATACAAAGTGACTATGGGGTGAGTAATTGGGGTGTCATATTGACGCCTCTACATTACTAACCTCGGGGCTTGATGTCAGTTAATGCAAAGGTGACATCAACCCCCCCAACTATCAACCCCACTTGTCCTGTAGCGGTGGCAAGTGGGAAGAGTGAGGCTAAGTTCCAGAACTGGAGCATCTTATAGATGCACCTTTTCTGAGGTGGCTGAGAGCTGATGTTTTTAGCCGGTGCGTGGGGGGTAATCCACGGCCCCTTCCTAGGCTATTAATATCAGCCCTCAACTGTCTGCATAGCCTTTGCTGGTTATTATAGGGAAACCCCATGTCATTTTTTTTTTTTAAGGATCCCCCATTTTAATAGCCAGTAAAGGCTAAGTATACAGTTGTGAGCGGCTATTAATAGCCTGGGAAGCTCCTTGGGTATTACCCCCTTCCCAGGCTACAAACATCAGCCCCCAACCGACGGCTTTCCCTCTGCTGGTTATGCCATTTTTTTCAGAAAAATAATCTTTTAATTAAATACATGTACAGAAAGCTGCACACTGTACTAATTGTATTTGCACGGACATCTGTATATCTACTTATTCTATGTGTATTTACTGTAAATAATCCATCTCCTCTATGCTGTCTGCTCCTGCAGTGATTTTAGAGTACACGGCAGATGAATTGCCGGCTTTTTTCAATGTAATATATATATACACATACATATTTATGTGTGCGTCACTGAAATCTGTGCATTCTATATGTATATATCTATTCTATCCTGTCCATGTGATTTTACTGTATGAATTGCCGGATCTTCATAGGACACCAGTGCGTAAAATTCAGACAGCACCCTGCATTTTTTTCCTTGCACCCATAGGCTTGTATTGGCGAGTCTCTGTGACAACCACAGCATGCTGCGATTTTACACACACGGCGAATACGGCTGAGAAAATAAACAGTGATGTGAGCTGCCCCCATAGATTAACACTGGGCCGAGTGCTGTGCAATGTTTGCTCGAAGACCAATCGCCTGTATTCTACTGTAGTGTGACGTCGGCCTAAGACTGATGTTTTGTATGCCTGCTTTAATGAAGGAGTGCTGGAGTAAGATGCATCAGATTTATTAAGAGGCTTGAGATGCTTTAATAAATTTGACATCCTTTTCAACTAAAGTGCACCACCGCCATAAATGTACGCAAACCCTTTTCTGGCATACATTTGTCATAATTTGGAGGACGTTTATGAAGTAAATTATGATTAATATGTTGGGCATGCTTGGTCACAACCTCATCCCACTTGAGTTCCACCCACTTTTCAGAAAGTTGGAGGAGATGGCCTGGATTGGCGTAAAAACACCAAAAATCACAGCAGTTTTGCCCAACCATGAGGGAGAGAAACCTAGGTAATAAATAAGAAAAGTAAAAACTGAAATACAATTTAATAAGAATCAAAGTTAAAAGTTAAAAGGGAAAACAGGAAGAACAGTCATAGCTTGTCTATTGTATGGGGAATTTAAATTTCAGCCACCTAAGCAGAAACGCGCTATAGATACACACAATACAGTGCATAGCCCATAATTATTTTACTTGCTTATACAGCTCCATTACTACCACAGCAATGGACAGACAATCATCGCTGTTCCCATTGGGGATCATAATCTATGACTTTGGTGTGTGCGAGGAAACCGGAAAACCCAGGCAAACACGAGAATATACAGACCTCGTTACAGATGTTGTCCATTGCTGAATTTGAACAAAGGACCCCAGCGCTGCAAAGCAAAAAGCTAACTATTATTGAAGTAGCAAAGTTACTTTCACATTATCTAGACCTTGCTCAAATCTATGGCATGGCTTCCATCGAGGGCAGTTACACATGTCACTGTATTCTTCCTAGGAAGCTGAATTAAGTTAGTGATTGAAAAATAAAAAATAAATAAATTGAGGCTTTACAGTCAATGAGAACACTGCCTAACTCCAAAATGCTCAGATCACCATTAACAATCCTACAAGATACAATGTAATAAAGAAAAAAAAAAAATCATAATTCTATTAATAGATCTGACAGCCTAAAGTTACAAAGCAAAAGTCTTGAGGGCGCTTTACTGATGGTAAATTGGAAAAGGGCTGAGGTGGAGTATCTGTCAAATACATACATGCATGCATCTCGAGTGCAAATGACTGGGGAATGAATGGAAGCAGTCGGCGCATGCTCAGTAACTAGCGGTGACGTCACCGCTCATCACTGAGTCTGCACTCTGCTTCCATTCATTCCCCAGTCATTTTTTTGTGTTATCAGCGCTCCGCCTGTAAACGTATTAACCCCCGAGATGGATTTACGCCGTGGGACGTCACTGAGCGCCGGACAGGTAATGTATAGTGTTGCTTTATTTTTCACCTTTTTTGCAGAAGATCAAGGGCTTCGCAAAAGAATTATGAGTGTAATAAAGATTATGAAAATGTGTGTGTTGTATTCTTTCATTAAAATAATTTCTTCTTATTGTGTGTTTATTTAACCCTTTATTTACTGTAACATTAGTAATGGAAAGGTGTCTTATCGACACCTCTTCATTACTAATCCGGGCTTAAAGTCACCTTAGAATAGAAAGGTGGCATTAACCCCTTATTACCCCACTTGCCACCGCTACAGGGCAAGTGGGAAGAACCAGGCAAAGCTCCAGAGTAGGCGCATCTAATAGATCAAAGGCCTTTTACCAGCCTGAGAATATCAGCCCTCAGCTGTCAGCTTTAGTCAGGTTGGTTGTCAAAAATAGGGGTGACCCCACACCGTTTTTTAAAATTTATTTAAATAATTTAAAAAAAACAGCGTGGGGACCCCTCTATTCTCCACAACCAACCTTGATGAAGCTGACAACTGAGGGTTGCAGCCCCCAGCTGCAAGTTTCGTCTGGTTGGTTCAGAAAATGAGGGGGACCCCACGTCGGGTTTTCACTCATTCTTCTCTCCTGCCGGCAGAGCAGAATGACAGCTGTTGTCAGCACCAGACGCCAGGAACAGCGCTTACTGTAGCGCTTCTTCCCGGCGCCATCCGTGTGGTCCTGATGTGGCACACATGCGGCACACGGTTGCCACCACGGAGGTACCACGTGAAACTAGCCTAACAGCATGCTCTGGTGCTGGCTCATTAGTGTTGATGTGAACAGGCAACAAAGCGTGCGTTGTCATTGTGCACATTACGCAGAGGACAGCTCTGCCCCTGAAACGTGCTTCACTGACGCTAAATTTCAAGGATGGGCAGAGGCTGTGGCTACAGCCTCTCTCCCCTGATGACACTCAGTTTTAGTATCCCAGCTTGCAACAGAGATGCTCAAAGTCATGGAAAAAGGAAGTAGTAATAACAGTACTTTAAGTGGAAATAAAAACTGCGTTCTAACCACCCCAAAAAGAAAACTTCAGTAAGAAATCCATTCAAATAAAAACCTAAAATTGTATTTCTATAGCGTAAACTCAACAGCACTGTATATGATACAAAGCTGTACATTAAATGTATACCAGCAGTGAAAAAAAAAAATCACATACATGAACATAGCAGTGCATAAAATGCACATATCTGCATGCTCTGGTACCAGCTCATTACTGCTGATCTGAGCTGGCAGCAGAGCGGGTGCAGTCATTGAGCAGGTCACACAGGGGAGTAGCCCAGCCCAAGCATCAAAGAGTGTGATTTAAAATCCACAACCTGTCAATTTAATGTTGAAGACTGCGACAAAGGTTCACAGTAGGACATCCACAGGGTATATTTTTAAAGTTGCGGCTTTTCGGCTATTGAAGTTCCACAGTGGCTACTACCTATATGAATGGGAGTTTCTAACATGTCCTATTGCCTAAAACCTACAAAGATCATATGACAGCCCCTGCAGAGATCCTATAACGGTGTACAGATGTAAATGAGCCACTACAAAGCTCATATTAAAGGGCTGAAGTCAAATCAGAACTTCCACAGTTCACATCAGTGGCTGATATAAGGGGCCAATATATTGAAATCAAATCAGAATAAACTAAACCCTGTAATACTAAAATCATGTGAGGGTCAGTAAACAATCATCTTTTGGTGTGAAAAAACATGCTGGCAAACAGGTTATCTTGCATTTCTGATAGGTAGATACAGTCAATCATGGCTGGAGTCACTCACCCAATGGACCTGGACAGTAACCAAAGTTGTCTTGGCTGCTTGTACGAGCGAGTCTGCTTGGCTACATGACCACAACCCCATTACTATAAAGAAAAACTAGCACAGGTAGGCAGGACTAACTGTGCTGGGTGATGAAACCGACACTATAAGGTCAGGTTCACGTGTATAAAAAAGAAAAAAAAAGTTCATTTCAATCCAGTGAAAAGGGATGATTTTTTTTCTCAGTTGTCATCCATGTTCAGTTTGTATGCAATCAGTTTTGCTTTTTTTTTTTTACAGCAGCAGTTATTTTTCAAGAACACTCAAGAGTTTCCCATGTTACAGAATTACAATATATATATGCTCTATTTCATTGAATGCCATTGGTCTGAGTCCTGTACGTGTTTATTTTTTCACAGTCATCATGCAAACCAAAAATACGGCAGTGTAAATGAGCCCTTAGGCAGAGTGAAAGCGAGTCATACTGCCACGATGTGTTAGCTCTGGCCCACAGAGAACATGGTGACGATGGCCAGTGTATCAGCAGTCTGAATTACTCTCTTGGCAAGAACACAGCGACCGTTTATGGAAAGATGCTCGACTCCCTTCATGGCAGATGTTGCGCTAGTGTAAAAGTCGTTCATGGATTCATTCGTTCTTAGAGTGGGGGGTGAAAATAAAGAAACTGTTCTTGAAAGGACATCATCTCGCATAGAGAGGGGTGCTGTCAACAATATGCATGCTATATGGGGAGAGGTCAGCCGACGTGCCTGCTTGTTTGTGGGCAGAAATCTGAGGTAGGGTGGTGGCAAGCTGCTATTGAAAACTGTATTCGTTGGTTTATTTTATTATGCTTTCCTTGCTATAAAAGGTGAATGTCACTGACTATGCACCTGCTGGACAGCATCCAAAAACCTACTCAGATCAACATTTGAAAGAACTTATGCTATATGCCAGTATAAGGAGGCTTAATCCATAATTTCCCTCGGGATCAATAAAGTAACGTATCATAAACCATGCAATGATCCTCCGGGGGGGGGGAAAAAAATCTGCAAATTTCCCCTTCAGAGAGAAAGAGGACCTGAACTCTAGCGCCACCTATTGAAAATCAAGCGGCGAAGCTCATTAAAAGGGTCGATACTGCCTTTTAAGATTGCCATTTCCAATATGTGGCACCAATGTTCAGGTCCCCTTCCTCTTTATAAAGAGTCTGAAGTAATCATTAAACGTGGCCTTTTGTGTTGAATTTGGAGAAAAAATTTGGGCACTTTATATAGAAGTTATGTTGCGATACTTAGAGTTTTGCTAAAATACCTAATTTGCAGTGGGGGTTGAATAATTCTAATTGCAACTGAATAACCCATGACTTAAACTAAGAGCAAGAACTTTAGAAACCTGTCAATACGCATGTTTTGTCTTTGTAAAAATTCTACAAGAACTGCTAGGAAAAAAAATAGCCAGCTGCGACCTGCCACCTCTACAGAACTTACATTTTCTTACACTGGGGGTTATAAATTATTACGTCTCCTTCACAATAACATAGCTCTGCTTTTGAGGCGTCCTATGAATCTAGAGGAGTAGCACTAAAGATTCCACAAAGTAATGGACGAAAGCCCTATGAAGCAGTGTCATCCGGTGGAAGCGGAGGTCTGCTCCAAGCCATTACATTTGGAAGCTGGAGTCGGCAACAAAATTCCTTTCCATTGTATTTAAAGTTAATATGTGCACTCCATGCCTGCATTAAGAATGTATACTTGAACCTATATCCATTTACAGTGCCCATACTAAAATGATGCAGAAATTGGTTAGCGACCCCTCTCTCAGAATGAAAGCTCTGGTGTGTGCCTTATGGTTGGGGGTTAATCTGTCTCAGCCAAAGGCAGACCTTGGAAGTTAGTTTAAGATAAACTTTCATGGGAGCACTCCTTCAAGCTTTTTTTTTTCTTGTGCTCAACCCTTCAGCATTTGTAAACAGCACAATGTACTCTACAGAGGTCCAGATACACCAGCCGTATAAAACAGACTAGGCTATGTTCACATGCACAGTTTTTGCGGTGTTCTTTTTCTACAGCCAAAATGGGCTCTCTTGACAGGATTAATCCGGAGTTCAAAACAGTTTTTCAGCATTTTCTCCGTAGGGATTATATCTTGGACTAAAATACATATTTAATAAGTTTTTTTTTGGGTTTTTTTTATAATATAAAGCTTCAAAAAATGCAGTGAAAACCCATTTGTGTCTTTCCACTGGTTTTCTTCTTGCTTTAGATGGGTTAACAAACGCTGCAAAAATGCTAAAAGAAGTCTTGTATCAATTATGTTATGGAGTCATGCTCGTCCATCTTTCTTGGTCTCCTGATGACTCTTATCCTGGAGAAAACGCTTTGGGTTTGATTATGGACAACTATTAGTGACAGTCATCTGCAAATTCTGTATGTGTGTCTAAAACCATAGCATCTGAGCAGGCTGGATTGTTACCCTGGTATGGCATCCGGTTTCACACAGTTTATTGCTTTATTTTCATTGCGAGACGCCGTTATACTTGCACGGCTGATTATTTTTTGCGGCGGTGCACATATTTTGGATACTAACACCTTTTCCTTGTATCCATATGATGCTTCTATTGCAACATAAGGAGACTACTGCTTGTGAGTGTCTTCTAGACTATCATGTCTGTTTCTTATGGTAGAATCTGTGCTCTAAGGATAAAACACCTATCTAGGGTCGTTATCAGTGCTCAGGGCTACATGAGGGGCAGGGGCGCCTTCACATGCGTGGCCTATTAGGGTGTCAACCTCCATGGACAGACAGGCCTCATGGTTTAGGGCCTTACAGGAATATTGTTGTGGTTATTTTGCCACACTTTCCCCAATTGGTTTCCAGTAAATATATACTACGATAAATAATTTTATTTTGACACTTAGGAAATTTTAATGTATATGCATTAAAGTATTTGTCTTTTAACAATATTTAGATTTGAGAGTCCTCAATGGTTGATTTTAATGGCTAACTAAAAAGATGGTAAATTACAAGCTTTCAAGACTACTCTAGTCTCTTCATCAGACATTCTTGTGTCTTAACAATAAAGGTTTCCTCGCTGGTTGAGTTTGTGCAGCAAGAACTGAGCCATACACAGTGTGCACACATACCCTTATGCGTTTCTAACACTTTGTGCCTTGACCGGCAAAAGGGCAGAGCTTCGGTATATCACAGTGTTGACAAATGGAAAGGTATGTGGAATAAGTGTGACAGTGCCAATTTTTGACTCAAGGTAAATCATTTAATGGTCGAAATGACACTAAACAGTCTAAAAAATGGCACAAACTCAGTGTGAGCCATGGTGGTAAATTTGGTACAATTTTAGACTACTAGTTTAAAATTTAAGCAATATTGATAATGGGCCACTGTACCTAGTACTCCGATATACATCTCGCCTGTGGTGACCATGATAATACAAGCTGTATAATAGCTCCTTGTGGCAATAATTACTTACCTCAAAATCAAACTTTCACAATTTCAAAGTTGGACAAGCAAATCTGAAGGGCCTGATCAGTAAAAGATGCTCCATTGAATAAAAGTGCAACATAAATGGTTGGTTTTTTTTTGTTTCTTTCTTTAACAGTAAAACAATATACTGAATACCTTCTGAAATCAATGATACAATGTAATCTAATCATATAGACACGCTTTACCACTGGCTCAGTATGTGCTAGTATGGCAGATAAAGTATTTTTTTTTTGTTTGAAAAACAAAATCAGTAAACCTCCATTAAGGTCTCAAGCTTAGTATTCAAATATTTTTACTTTGAAAACATTAGATTATTTGAAACTACCGCCAATTGGTAAAAATGTACTGATTGATAGTTATATCACGCTGCCGGTGGGTCCACGTAAAAGGACCCTTTTGCCGAGGATCCGTGATAACTTATTGATGGGTAGGTGTCCGATCGCTGGGATCTGCACCAATTGGCAGAGTGGGGAGCTTTCCTTGTTATAGAGTGGAGCGCCAGTGCACATGCACGACAGCTGCTTCATTAATCGCCTGCTCCGTTTTTTCCAGCAGCCCTACATAGAATTAATGGAGAAACGATTGGGCATGCACACTGTAGCTGCATTTTATACTGAGGATAAAAGTTCAGTGAAATGTCAATTAGTGAAGGTTATCACAGATCAGCAATTTTTCACTAGTCAGCCTCATTAAACATAAAAAGCAGTGGAGTACGGCCCTCAAGGATATTAAGTGGCAGACACCTCCTAATAATTTGGTCACATCATTGTCTGTCAGTCTGCCACAAAACCAAATCGAAATCTGTTAATGAGCTGCCACCAAAGATTCGCACCATATCTTACACCAACTTCCGGCAAAATCAGTATTATATATGTCGGCCTGTGAGAGGTTCTGTCCTCACATGCTAAATTTTGCCAATTTCACATCAAGTTTTTTAAAATTTGACTTTTGTCAAATTTTGCAATTTTTTAACTTAAGAAGGCTGTTGTATACCTTATACATTTGCCACTAAAATATGACACTAACATGAAAATCTAGGTTTTTCATTTTTCTAAAAAAAAAAAAAAAAAAATTGTTAGCTGGAGCAATGTAACTCTCCCACTGCTGTACTTCAGAGACCTCAATATTCATAAGCAGCATGGTAACGCTGCAGACCTGCCACTGATTGTCTTCCTACACTGCTGTCAATCAGCAGCGGGTAGTCTGCCACTCATGAATATTGAGGACTGGGCAGCCATAGCATCACACAGATGACTTTCGCTAATAAAGCAGGATTTTTATGAGAACTAATGAAACAGGTCAAGTGATGCATCAAGTAAAAGAGTGTGCCTTTTATGCCTCCAAAATATTAGTATGCTTGTGATGAATACTACACGAATCTGAACCCATCTTGCATGTGGTCTCACTTTCAACCTACTCTGGTTACCATAAAGTCATGGATAATTTATGGATTTTGTATTAGAAGAATATTGACATGCTACTTTGCATTGTGCTGCAGATTTTGGTTTGTACAATATTCCAAGATTAAAAGTTAAAGAATTAAATGCATTTAAAAAGAATAATTAGCTGGATCAAGTGGATTTTTAAACAAATTATTTACAAAAAATGTGTGAATATTTCCAAATTGATACCTGGAAAAGCATAAGTCAGCTTTTAGAGAAAAAATCATAAAGGGAAAGTGTGCCAGCCCTTCCTAATAATGAAGAATATTCCAGTAGGGTATTACCTGTAGGATTTTGCACTGTGGGAGTCGAGTGCTTTTTATTGTCATAGTATGTGTAGCTGTCAGTTTTATTGTATTGTGCTTTATTTTGCATCTGTGAACTATTGGAAGGCACAGAATTCTTTATTTATAAAGCAAACGTCTTGGCATACACAGTTTGTGCGAGAAACAGTACACAATGCTGTGGTCGAACACAAAGAACAACAGGAATGGACGTGCATAAGATACTGCTTCAACCTGACTGAGCCTGCCCCCCAACGAAAGACTGCAGACTTCAAATATATACAACATTGATGGCAGAGATTAGCAATATCTATGGAAAAGGGTAGAGTGGTTATAAACCTGGCTTCTCTAATCGCCTCCTTATGCGCCTGGAACATCTTGACATTATTCATGTTGGATTGCCAGTACTTCACATATCCGCTATGGTCAGCAGTCAACATCCACATGTCATTATGGGACCAGGTCATAGCTCGGACTGGGCTGTCATGAGCCTAAACAGAAGGTAGAAAAGTTTTAACTTGTGTCTACTCAGATTATTAACAAGGAATAATGTTTATGTAACATTTAGAAGTTTTCTTTAATCAGCCATTTCGTTATGCCTTTAGATTGCTCTAAAAAGGTATTTGTCACCAGGTCAAAAGTGGCCAATTTTGCTTTTACTTTATTCCCACTGCTCTTTGAGATTTTTTTTTTTTACATTTGTTATAAGGTCAGAGCTATAGGCCTCTATATTTAGTGCTAATTTTATAATTTCTACAAGGGGGTGTGGCTTACAGGATCCTGAGGGCGTGTCTTTACGCTACTCTGCACCATTAGCCTGTGAGCCATGCCCAATTATAATGACTAGTGATGAACGAGGACGCTTGGGTGTTATCCGAGTATCTTGGGCATGCTCGAATAATATGCTCAAGTCACCGCGGCTGCATGATTTGTGGCTAACAGGAAATTCCCACCATGTTTTGTGGCTGTCTAACATCTGAGAATCATGCAGCCGTGGGGACTTGAGCATATTATTCGAGCACCCAAGACACACCGATAATACCCGAACATGCTCAGATAACACAATATCCGAGCACACTCGCTCATCACTAATAAGGATGATAAAAATTGGTACCAAATAAAAAAAGCCAATACCTCTGTGATCGTATGGCAAATTTCAAAGAGAAGAAAAAAAACACTCTGGTGACTAAAATAGGGATTTTTGTGTACTCACCGTGAAATCCTTTTCTCTGAGCCAATCATTGGGGGACACAGAGACAGTGGATGTTATGCTGCTGGCCACTAGGAGGACACTAAGTAAGCCTGAAAAAGAATTAGCTCCTTAACTGCAGTATACACCCTCTCGCTGACTGAGATTTCTCCAGTTCGGTGAAAAAAGCAGTAGGAGCATTAACAGTCAATAATAACCATAACTAAGTCAAAGCCTAATAATGCTACAGTGAGCCAATAGGCTAAACAGGGTGGGTGCTGTGTCCCCCAATGATTGGCTCGGAGAAAAGGATTTTACGGGGAGTACACAAAAATCCCTATTTCTCCTACGCCTCATTGGGGGACACAGACAGTGGGACGTCCTAAAGCGGTCCCTGGGTGGGGACCATACATCTGCTAATACCCCATGTACCACTGAGGTACTGCCGACTGTGTCTGCTGAGATCTGCATCTGCAGGCCTGAGAATGATTTAAGCAATGTTTGTAAAGGTATGCAGGCTGGATCAATTCGCAGCCTTGCGGACAGGCCTGAGAATGAATTTGTACAAAAACTGGAAAGCAGTCAAACAGTCCCATAAAAATTATTTTTATTAGTACAAAAAAATAAAAGCAAATAGAATGGGAGCAAACATATTGTGCACAGCAAGTGGTCACACACTAAAGGGCATATAGGCCAGAACCTCCACATCCACATAATAGTCAAACCCAGGTATAGGTGAGTATTTATGAGATAAATAAAGTGTCAGTGTGCACATAACATATGGGATATATATGTGAGTATACTGTTTGTAAACAATTAAAGAGCAAATGCCCATATATAATATTCAAGAAATTATTATACGTAAACTTAAACTCAAATAAATACCCATACCTTATTCACAGCCAAAAATCATCAGCCCATACAAATATATAAAGCACCATCATTAATATGGTGCATAGATTATACAGTGTGTCCTGCAGTGGCTAAAGACTGAGGAAGGAGTCTGTAGCTCTGAAACGCGCGTCGGGGAAGGCTGAGGGTCCGTTTCCTCCCACATCTCCTGTAATTGAGGTAATGTTGAATTTGGTATATGGTGTTGAATTCATTTTGTTATAGCTCTGGCACTCTAGTGAGCCTGTGCCATTGTGGATGTTTCTTGCGCCATATGCATTTATGTGGTGCAACACTGAATATAGTCTTTAGTCACTGCAGGAAACACTGTATAATGATCTATGCATCATATTAATGATGGTGCTTTATATATTTGTATGGGCTGATGATTTTTGGCTGTGAATAAGGTATGGGTATTTATGCGAGTTTAAGTTTACGTATAATAATTTCTTGAATATTATATATGGGCATTTGCTCTTTAATTGTTTACAAACAGTATACTCACATATATATCCCATATGTTATGTGCACACTGAGACTTTATCTCAAAAATACTCACCTATACCTAAGTTTGTGGGTTTGACTATTTCTTATGTGGATGTGGAGGTTCTGGCCTATATGCCCTTTAGTGTGTGACCACTTGCTGTGCACAATATGTTTGCTCCCATTCTATTTGCTTTCAATTTTTTGTACTAATAAAAAGAATTTATGGGACTGTGACTGCTTTCCAGTTTTTGTATAGCTTGCTTCATTGCAGTTTTGTACGGTGACTGTCCTCTTACGATACACATGGTGAATAGATATTTGGCAATCTGCCCTATTATTGTTATAATTATTCTCTATCTACATGTGTTATGTTTACTACTATTATTTCATACTCTGAGAATGAATTTGGTAAGGTTTTGTAAAAAGTATGCAAACTGGACCAAGTCGCAGCCTTGCAGACCTGTTCTGCCGAGGCCTGGTGCCGAATGGGCGGAGGCGCCCACTGACCGGATAGAGTGCGCCTTAATCCCCACTGGGACAGGCGCGTTCCTGACACGGTAGGACTCATGAAATCGCCAAGCGAATCCACCTGGCTAGCGTTGCTTTTGACGCGGCTAGACCCTTCCTATGCCCCTCTGGAAGCATGAACAGGGCATCTGACTTGTGGAAGGGAGCCGTCCGCAAGATGTACCGTCTCAGCGCCCTAACCACATCCAGGGTGTGGAGGGCCTTCTCAATGCGATGTACTGGTGCCAGACAAGAAGAAAGGCAAAACAATTTCCTCGTTGAGATGGAAAGAGGAGACGACCTTGGGCAGGAAGCATGGGGACGTCCTGAGAACTACCTTTTCCTGATGAAAATTCAGGAACGAAGAACGGCAGGACAGGGCTGCCAATTCCAAAACTCATCTGATTAACGTAATTGCCACTAGAAAGACCACCTTCCAAGAGAGGACGGACAGCGACATCCTGCAGCGGTTCGAAAGCAGCCTCCTGTAAGGCCAAGAGAACCAGGTTAAGGTCTCATGATTCCAATGGCCTTCTATAAGGAGGCGCCACATGGGAAACTCTCTGAATAAACTTCTTGACCTGAAGTTTGGTGGCAATTTTGTGTTGGAAAAGCACTGACAAGGCCAAAATTTGGCCCTTGAGCGAGATAAGCGCGAGGCCTGATTTTAATGCAGATTGAAGGAATTCCAATATGGCTGGAATGGAAAAAACACCAGAGGTGATCGACCATGATCCTTGCACCACGAAAATAAGGTTTTCCAGGTGCAGTGATAGATGCACATGGACACAGGCTTCCTAGCACTAATCATGGTGGAAATCACTTCGTGAGAGAACCCAGCCTGTGCTAAAGTCCAGGATTCAACGGCCACACCATCAAAGACAGGGCCACGGAGTCCTGGTGGTAAATCAGGCCATGCGAGTGTAGATCCACACGATCTGGAAGTCGCCAGAGGACATCGGCGACTAGTTGTATTAGTTCTGCATACCATGTTCAGCGCAGCCAATCTGGCACGACTAGGATCACTGGTAGTCCCTCCGCTCTGATCTTCTTGATGACCCTTGGAAGCAAGGGAACAGGAGGGAAGATGTACGGGAGCCGGAACCGGTGCCATGGCAGAACTAGAGCATCCACTCTGAAGGCGCATGGATCGCATGATCGGGCAATGAACCGAGGAACCTTGTTGTTTAGTCTTGAGGCCCTGAGATCCACATCCGGAGTCCCCCAACGATGACAAATGTGCTGAAAGACTTCCGGATGAAGAGACCACATCCCCGAGGCAATGCCTTGGCGACTGAGAAAATCTGCCGCCCAATCTTCTACGCTCGGCCAATGGAGGATGTGACTCACTTTGTGCACGGCCATCCTGGTCCGGTACCTCCCTGGCGGTTGATATAAGTTACAGCCGTGGCGCTGTCGGATTGGATCCTGATGGGGTGACCTGCAAGGAGATGGTGGAAACTCTGTAGCGCTAATCTGATCGCTCGTATCTCCAAAATGTTGATGGGGATACGTGATTTTCGGGTTGAGCAATGACCCTGTGCCGCGTGGCGACGAAAGACCGTACCCCAGCTGAGGAGACTTGCGTCGGTGGTTACTACCAACCACCTTACTGGGAGAAAAGACCTGCCTTGATTCAGGGAGGACCTGTGTCCACCACCTGAGGGCTTGCCTGACCCGCAGGGACAGAGGGATCCGACGGTTCAGGGAAAACGGGTTCTTGTCCTAAGCTAACAGCAACGCGTGTTGTAAGGGACGGAGGTGGAACTGTGCAAATAGAACAGCTTCCATCGCTGCCACCATCTTTCCAAGAACTCTCATGCTGAAACAAATGGAGAGAGAAACCGGTCGGGAAAGAGTCCGCACTGCCTGTTGTAAACCTTGGGTCTCTCCTGGAGGGAGAATGACCAACCCGCGGAAAGTGTCCAAGTTCATTCCTAAAAGGGAATTCTGCTGAGCTGGTTTTGGTAAAGACTTTTCGAAGTTTATCAACCACCCCAGGCTAGAAAGTGTATTTACTGTTAGCCATGGATTCCTCGCAGGCTGGAAGGGACGGACCATTGATGAGCAGGTCGTCCAGATACGGTAACATCACCACTCCCCGAGAGTGGAGAATGGCCATGACAGCTGCCATGACCTTGGTAAAGACCCTGGGGGCGGTGGCGAGTCCGAAGGGCAAGGCAACGAACTGGAAGTGTACCTTGTGAATTGCGAAACGCAGGAACTGCTGGTGGGACGGGCAGATCGGAATGTGAAGGTAAGCGCCCTTGATGTCGATGGGTGCTAGGAACTCTCCTTTTCCCATGGAAGCGACAACTGATCGGAGAGATTCCATTTGGAATTGCCGTACCTTGACAAACTGATTTAACAGTTTGAGAGCCAGAATGGGTCGCATCGTCCCGTCCTTTTTTGGAACCACAAAAAAGGTTCGAATATAATCCCCTGAACCTTTCGTGATGAGGGACCGGAATGACGACTCCGACCCTTACAGCCTGAACAGCCCGAAGGAAGGCTCATGTCTTTTCCTTGGGGGGAGAGGAAAGGAATAACCAAGTTGGAGGCGGGGGAAAGAAGAAAATTCTATCTTGTATCCGGAGGACACCAGCTCCCTGACCCACTTGTTATCGGGTTGATCTATGAGATCTGGCTCCCCTAGTTCCAGAAGCCCTAGGCCTTGGTTTCCAAGAGCGGTTAGGTCTGTATGAGACCTGGGAGCCTCTGTCTCCGCACGGGGACCAACCTGATCTGGGAGAAAAGGTAGAGGAGGACCAACTGGAATTGTTGCGAGAAGATCAAAAACGCGTCGGCTGTTGGTTGCGAAACAGCCGAACAGCCTTTTTTTGTTGAGGAAGGAATTTACTTTTTCCCCCGGTAGTATCAGAAATGAGCTGGTCCTGTTTCTCTCCAAAAAGACGACCCATTTGAAAGGGGAGAGAACTCAACGATGTTTTAGGTGTGGCATCCGCCCGCCAGCCGCGGATCCATTGGGCTCTTCTAATGGAGATCGCATTAGTGGCAATTTGAGCTGCGCAATTGGCGGCATCAAAAGAAGAGTCTACTACAAAGTCCGCTGCGTGAATTATCTGCCTGGCGACAGTGGTGGCCTCCGGAGGAAGATTGGTGCCCTGGAAGGAAGTAATCAAGACTTCTGCCTAAGCGGCCATTGCCTTAGTGACCCAAATTGCCGCGAAAGATGGAAAAAGCGCTGCTCCTGAAGCTTCAAAAAACTGAACGGGCAAGGTAGTCAATTTGACAATTGGAGGGGTTTCTGACTGAGGAGCCATCAGAAACAGATAGGAGCGTCGTTTTAGAAGCAAGACGCGATACAGGAGGGTCCACCGGAGGGGACTGAAACCAATCCTACATTAGGTCTGGATGAAAAGGGTATTTAGCCTGAGTAGACTTTTGCCCTGTGAACTGCTCATGTGGCCGATCGCTATGTTTCTGGACAGCTGGTAAATAACCTGCGCACACGCTAGGTTTTCTTAAATGAGATAGGGTGTGCTGGAGCGGGAGTATTTTCCTCATCCAACCTCAGAATCCTGTTGACTGATTCTACAAGAGAATCAAGCGACTTGATCAGTTGAGGGATTCTGAGGGGCTGACGTGTCAGATTCGAATTCAGAGTCATGCTCGCTGTGAACCTCAGGAGAGGGCGAGCGAGAGACAGGAGTCGCCGATGCTGAGGCGCGAACCTGACTAGGGGACGCGACATGGGTCCGCTTTCTAGAGACCTGACCATCCCTTGGACGAGTATGGCCCCTGCTGGTGGATGGTTCCCGGCCGACGCCTGGGTCAGAGACTCCACCGACCGTGACAGGGACACAGCCCACTCTGGGGTACTAAACGCAGGAGGCCCGTCAGCAGCTGCGGCGAGAGACATTGGAGCGCAGGTCAGGGCGCAGTCCAGGTCGCAGTTCGTGCATAACGGATTAATCTGTGCACTGGGTAAGGCAGACTTGCAAGTGGTACACACGGTAAAAAACGCAGTGTGCTTCTTAACAGCCCGTTTAGCCTCCTTAGATTGAGGCATAGCACTCCTAAAAGGGTTAACGGCAGAGTGTCTGCAGCTGCAGGGAATTGTGTCGGGAGGGGGTTAAGCTTTAAACTGAGGGCAGATGCAGCTTATCCACGGTCCTGTGCTGTGCCCCCCGGGAGGAAAGTGGTGGCCCTGTGGTGTCACCCGGTATCCGGTGTCCAGAGCAGGCATAGCGCTCTTGAAAGGGTTAACGGCAGCTGAAGACTTGGCCCCTGAGATTAGAATTGTGTGTCTCGTAAGTAATGAGAAAAATGAGGATGAATGAACTCATGGAGATCAACATCCAACACTGCGGAGACACCATCACATGTTTCTCAACGCAGTGATTCTAGAGCAATGCCCCCATCCCTTATGGGAAATATGCAAAACATGCAAAACACAAGCCGCGGAGACACCATCACATGTTTCTCAACGCAAGCAATGACTAGCCAGGTCTTTCCCCGGGAAGGAACAACCACGGGAAGGGCAGTCTCCAATGAAGGAAACCACCTATGCCAAAACATGGTATCCATCCACAGACAGCTGTTTCGGGGTATTGCCCCTCATCAGTGTGGGAGTAGGAAACTGGCTAGTAGGAGCAATGCCTAGTAAAAGACTGTGAAAAATGAGGATGAATGAACTCATGGAGATCAACATCCAACACTGCGGAGACACCATCACATGTTTCTCAACGCAGTGATTCTAGAGCAATGCCCCCATCCCTTATGGGAAATATGCTCTAGAATAACTGCGTTGAGAAACGTGATGGTCTCATTGGAGACTGCCGTTCCCGGGGAAAGACCTGGCTAGTCATTGCTTGCGTTGAGAAACATGTGATGGTGTCTCCGCGGCTTGTGTTTTGCATGTTTTGCATATTTCCCATAAGGGATGGGGGCATTGCTCTAGAATCACTGCGTTGAGAAACGTGTGATGGTGTCTCCGCAGTGTTGGATGTTGATCTCCATGAGTTCATTCATCCTCATTTTTCACAGTCTTTTACTAGGCATTGCTCCTACTAGCCAGTTTCCTACTCCACACTGATGAGGGGCAATACCCCGAAACAGCTGTCTGTGTTTTGGCATAGGTGGTTTCCTTCATTGGAGACTGCCCTTCCCGTGGTTGTTCCTTCCCGGGGAAAGACCTGGCTAGTCATTGCTTGCGTTGAGAAACATGTGATGGTGTCTCCGCGGCTTGTGCTTTGCATCTCGTAATGAGGTGCCAAGAGGAGGGGGCGGCGACATTAGCGCGGGCAGCGCTAATCAAATTGCGGCCTAGTAGGCCGGATAAGCTGGGGACTAAATTTTTGGCCTACCCGAGCGCCGAGAGCGGGGTGGGGGGCACGATGGGGCGCCCGTGCACTGCCGCTGACGTTAAGTCAGCGCTTCTCCAGGGGGGCAGGACCCGACCCCATACCTCCACTCCTGTGCTCAGGCAGGTCGTCGCTGTCCGGGGTCTTCCAGCTGTCTCATCCTCCGGGTGATGTGTGGTAGGGGGATGAAGAGCTCTGGGGCTGATTCAGGGCATCCAAAAAAGCGCTGCTCAAGTCCTTCTCCATGCACTACTGTGCTATGTCCTGTTGCGCTTGCCCTCGTATCCGTGGAGTACCGACCGTAAGGGAACCATCGTCAGAGGAATCAGCCCCATTCGTCGCAGGAAACTGTATGGGGAGGTATACTCCGCGTGCTTGGCTGTTGTTGGTTCGGGGGAGAGCGGGCCGTAGAAAGGAACCGTCGCCCCCTTCACTACGTTAATTAAAAAATAAAAATTTACAGAAAATTCAAAAATAAAAAAAACGGTGGGGTCTGAAACCAGACCCAAGTGCCTCCTACAGATACTAAGCAAAGAACTGGAGAAATCGCAGCCAGCGAGAGGGTGTATACTGCAGAGGAGGAGCTAACTCTTTTTCTGGTTTACTTAGTGTCCTCCTAGTGGCCAGCTGCATAAAACCCACTGTCTCTGTGTCCTGCAATGAGGCGTAGGAGAAATAAGAGTAAAAGTGGCCACTTTACACCTGGTCGCAGGTACTCTTTAAAGGGAACCTATCAGGTTCCCCCGTGCCCTCAAACCCAGCAGCATTCACATACATATGACTAAAGTTCCTTTTATGGACATTTGACAGAAAAAACAAATATTTTCATAGAGAAATGTGTCATTAAAGGGAACTTGTCACTTGAAATAAATGATATTAACCCAAAGATGTGGGGTTAATCTGGCGTTGTAAATCTGCCCAGCTGCAGCAATTAGACCCCACTGTCAGAAAGAAATGAACTATACCCCCTGGTAGCATTCCTGTTTCAGTCACGGGCACAGCGTTGGTTCAGTCACTACTATGTGTATAGAGAGCGACTGCTGAATCCGAGCTGCTGTCAGTCAGTACCGGTGGCACAGTTGCAGCCGTTACAGCTCTCTATATACAGAGCAGCAACTGAATCAGCAGCGGCCCCGTGAGTAAAACTGGAACGCCGCTGGGAAGAATAAAGTTAATTTCCTCCCAACAGCGGGGTTCTGAGTGACGGTACTGTTCTAGTTCACAACGCTATTAATCTGCAGATTGCCCCCAAATCTGAAGGTTAATAGCATTTTTTTTCAGGTGACAGGTCCCCCTTAAGTTTCCGACTGTAACCTTCATTATGGCCATTCATTAATTTCCAGACCTTTAGCTGAAGTTTACATGAGAAAAGTTTGACAATAGTAGCAGGTTGCAAATATAAAACCTCCTGGATGTGAGTCTGAGTCCTCTCCCCTGTGTGACAGACACAGATCCTGAGGAATGTACTAACCCTTGATATATGGCCAGCCCTGAGTATGCACATCTCTCCCTTTACAGCGATACCCAGCTGGGCTATTCCACCCTCCCTCCTGCAGCCTGATGTCTGCTCTCCTGCCCACCTACAACTACACCGAACACGTGATCAGCCCTCCTTGAAGATCTACCACTGATATATTCAGTAACAGAGGGTTGTCCGATCTTTGACAGAAGCAAGCCTGCTAGAAATGTGAAGGTACTCAAGAGACTGTATCAAAATGATCAAACATCCCTACCCTAAACTTTTATTTATGCAATTTATTGAAAGATCAGAAAAACATCTTTACTCTACAAATAGGAGGTAATTACATAATGCAAGAGTTTTGCAGTCAAGCCAGTGACTTGTTAGACGGATGAACTAGGCGCAGAATAAAAACAGGGGGGCAGAGGCTTGGCAAGTGCTCTGATCACGTCTAGAACCTCATGTGGATTAAAAAGTAGTCCCTATATTGCCCCCTGTTGGCATGCACACGCCCCCTGTCCCTATATTCCTATATAAGGTCCTTAAGCTACAATGAAGTGCTTGTATGAGCAGCTCCCGGAAGTCAGCACAGACACAGGAAGAGCCACAGGGGAACTGGGAGCACGGAGCCATCATCGGAAGGTGACTATAGAGACAGGGGGGGGGTGAGTGCAGGCACCTGAAATATGGCTGCTCCCATGTCTACCAACTTGGCGTGGCTTCAGCACAGAGGTGATGGACAGCGGGTGCAGTGAATATCACATGAGCCTAATGAGTGGGAGCACTGACCACCCGCTGTCTCTACCGCCCGCAGCCAGCCCACCCCAGCCCCGACAATTATGAACAGCTGAAATGTGCCTGCAATAGGCGCGAGCGGAATCGCCGTCCATCTCTATTAACTAGTTAAATCCCGCTGTCAAAGGTGACAGCGGGCATTTAAATAGCACTTCCGGCCGCCGGGAAAGAAGTGAGCTCATCGCCGACCCCCGTTACGTGATCGGGGGTCGGCGAAGCATTGCCTGGACAACCACAGGTCTCAGAGAACTCTATGGTTGTTCCAGGCAGATGGTCGGGCGGTGTCCGGCACTCAAAGCACACCAGTAAATCTGCTACATATGGGCGATCTGCTCATCGCCCATATGTAGCAGAGCCGATCGGGTTGTGCATGCTTCTAGCCTCCTATGGAGACTATTGAAGCAAGCAAAAAGTTAAAAAAAAAAAAAAGAAAAAAAAAAGTTTAAAAAGAAAAAAAAAACCTAAAAGTTCAAATCACCCCCCTTTCGCCCCAATCAAAACAACAATAAAAAAATCCCACATACACATTAGGTATCGTCCGATCAATAAAAAAAAAGCATTAACCCGATCGTTAAACGGCATAGCAAGAAAAAAAGCAAAACACCAGAATTACACTTTTTTTTGTCGCCGCGACATCGAATTAAAATGCAATAATGGGCGATCAAAAGAACGTATTTGCCCAAAAGTGGTATCATTAAAAACGCCAGCCCGGCACGCAAGAAATAAGCCCTCACTCGACCCCAGATCACGAAAAGATGGATTTTTGGTTCTTACCGTAAAATCTCTTTCTTGGAGCCTTCATTGGGGGACACAGAATACCATGGGTGTATGCTGCTGCTGCTAGGAGGCTGACACTATGCAAAAACAATAAAATTAGCTCCTCCCCGGCAGTATACACCCACCGACAGGCACCAAGCACCTCAGTTGGTGAAAAAGCAGTAGGAGAAGCAACGAGAAAAAACTCGAACCATATGTACCAACCCAACAGGGGACTCTAAGACCCAACACGGTACAACTGAAACAGGGAGGGTGCTGTGTCCCCCAATGAAGGCTCCAAGAAAGAGATTTTACGGTAAGAACCAAAAATCCATCTTTCTTTATCGCCTTATTGGGGGACACAGAATACCATGGGACGTCCCAAAGCAGTCCCAAGGGTGGGAACAGCAAAAAGGAACGAAAGTAACCCGAAAGGCTCAGGTCGGCCGGTGAGCCACCGCCGCCTGCAGAACCTTCCTACCAACCACAGCATCAGACGAGGCCTGGGTATGAACCCTGTAGAACCTCGTGAAGGTGTGCAAAGATGACCAGGTTGCAGCCTTGCAAATTTGCATGGCCGAGGCCTGGTGACGAGCAGCCCACGAAGCCGCCACAGCCCGGGTAGAATGAGCTCTTACTCCCGGAGGGGGCCGCTTTTCCTGAAGACGATACGCTTCCAGAATGGTAGAACGAATCCAGCGAGCGATCGTGGATTTGGAAGCCGGAAGGCCCTTCTGGCGACCTTCAGAGATGATTAGCAAGGAATCGGACAGACGGAAGGAGGAGGCCCTGGCAAGATAGACACGCAGGGCTCTAACTACGTCCAGTTTGTGGAGAGACTTCTCAAGAGGATGAGATGGAGCCGGACAAAAAGAAGTAAGGACGATATCCTCATTGATATGGAAAGCGGAAACCACCTTTGGAAGAAAAGAAGGAACGGGCCTGAGGACGGCTTTGTCCTGATGGAGAATGAGGTAAGGGGAACGACATGACAAGGCCGCCAATTCAGAAACTCTTCTGATGGAGGAAATGGCGATCAAAAAGGTGACCTTCCAAGAGAGAAGGGACAAAGGAATGTCCTGGAGAGGCTCGAACGGCGCCTTCTGGAGCGCGCTAAGAACGAGGTTGAGATCCCACGGGTCTATTGGCGAATGATGAGGGGGAGCCACGTGGGAAACCCCTTGTAGAAAGGTCTTGACCTGTGGTAGAGAAGCTAGCTCTCTTTGGAAGAGGATAGAGAGAGCGGAAACCTGGCCCTTGAGCGTACTGAGGGACAGACCCGCGTCTAACCCAGCTTGAAGAAACCCTAGGATAGACGGGATAGAAAACGACATTGGGAAGACTCTTCTATCATCGCACCAACGGAAAAAAGCCTTCCAGTACCTATAGTAAATGCGGGAAGAGGCTGGTTTCCTGGCTCTGATCATAGTTTGAATAACCTGACTGGACAGACCTGATTCCTTTAGAATTGCGGTCTCAATGGCCATGCCGTCAAACTCAGAGACTGAGAATTCTCGTGGTAAAGGGGGCCTTGCGAGAGAAGGTCTGGACGGTCCGGAAGCCTCCAGGGAACGTCCGCGAGCATGTTGACCAGTTCCGCGTACCAAGGCCGTCTTGGCCAATCTGGAGCAACTAGAATCACTGGTACGCCTTCCGATTTTATCTTTTTGACCACCCGAGGGATCAATGCCAGAGGCAGGAACAGATACGGAAGTTGAAACTGGGAACACGGAGTCACCAGTGCGTCGCATGCGACGGCTAGAGGGTCCCTGGACCTGGCTACGAACTGCGGCACCTTGTGGTTCATCCGAGATGCCATGAGATCGACATCCGGGGTGCCCCAACGGTCGCATATCTGAGAGAAAACCGCGGGGTGCAGGGACCATTCGCCGGACGCTAGGCCCTGGCGACTCAGAAAGTCGGCTGCCCAAATTTCCACCCCTGGAATATGGACGGCGGAGATTGTCGGAACGTAACGTTCCGCCCAGCGGAATATCTTGGCCACTTCTGACATTACCTGTTTGCTGCGCGTACCCCCCTGATGGTTTATGTACGCCACGGCCGTGGCGTTGTCCGACTGAATGCGGACCGGCTTGCCGGAAAGGAGGGGCTGCCAGTGAAGAAGGGCCAGGAAAATCGCCCTGATCTCCAAAAGATTGATTGGAAGGAGAGACTCCTGTGGCTTCCAGCGTCCTTGGGCCGCTTTCTGATGGAACACGGCTCCCCATCCTAGAAGGCTCGCATCGGTGGTGATGATTTGCCACTGAGGCGGAAGGAAGGACCTCCCTTGGAGAACTGACGCTGGCCGTAGCCACCAAGTGAGAGACTGCCTCACTCTGAGAGGAAGCCGAATAGGACGGTCCAAGGACATCGTGGTCTTGTCCCAGGCTGAAAGCAGAGACAGCTGGAGAGGGCGAAGGTGATACTGCGCAAAGGGCACTGCCTCCATGGAGGCCACCATCTTCCCCAGGACCTTCATGGCGAACCGAATGGGAATGGGAGCAGGCCTCTTGAGAGTTTTGATGCACTTGGACAGAGTTGTAAATTTTTCCTTTGGAAGAAAAACACGGGCTAGCTCCGTGTCGAATTCCATACCCAGAAAGGTCAGACGCTGGGTGGGGACCAGAATGGACTTCTCCTTGTTGACTAGCCAACCTAGGCGGCTGAGAGTGTCCAGGGTTATCTGAAGGCTCCGGAGACAGTCCTGGCGAGACGAACCCTTGATCAAAAGATCGTCCAGATAAGGGATGATGAGGATCCCTCTGGAGCGAAGGATGGCCATCACAGTCGCCATCACCTTCGTGAAAACCCGGGGCGCTGAAGCCAGGCCGAAAGGAAGAGCTGTGAACTGAAAGTGGTCTCCCTGAAACGCAAATCGAAGATACTTCTGATGTTGCACACATACTGGAATGTGGAGATAGGCATCCCGAATGTCCACCGAGCAGAGAAATTCCCCGGGTTCCATGGAAGCAATCACCGACCGAAGAGACTCCATCCTGAAATGAAGAATCTTCACGTGGCGATTGAGCAATTTGAGGTCCAGAATAGGACGAAGAGAGCCGTCTTTCTTCGGGACTACAAAGAGATTGGAGTAGAACCCGGAAAACCGTTCGTCTGAGGGAACGGGAACAATGACTCCGGCGGAAAGAAGGGAGGAAATGGCCTGCAGAAAACCCGGAATCTGGGCCCGCTGTCGCGGAAGCCGAGACAGGAAAAACCGTCTGTTCGGGAGTGAAGCAAATTCGATTTTGTAACCGGATGCGACGAGTTCTCTGACCCAAGCGTCGTCTACAACGGACAGCCAAGCATCCGCGAAAAAGGAAAGTCTGCCGCCCACCCTGGAAGAAATTCCAGGTGGGGGTGACCCGTCACTTAGACGAAAATCTGCCGGAATTGGCTCCTGCAGATCTGGAATATTGTCCTCTAGATCTCCAGCGAGGAGCGGGTTTGTAGGAAGGTTTACTCTGATCCCGCTCCCTGGTGGCAGGCGGCCGATCCTGTTGAGAGGCTGTCTCCGTGGCAGAGAAGGGACGAAAAGGCCTGAATGGTCGAAACCCCCTTCTGTTGAAGGGACGTTTTGGTCGAGACTGGGGAAGCGAAGTACTTTTGCCTCCAGTGGCATCGGAAATTATCTGATCCAGCTTTGCTCCAAAGAGCCTAGAGCCATGGAATGGCAGATTGGTAAGCGACTTTTTCGAAGTAGTGTCCGCATTCCATGACTTTAGCCAAAGGACTCGGCGTACAGCTACTATGTTGCTGTTAGCCCTTGCTACGCAGCCGGCCGCGTCCAAGGAGGCGGCCAAAAGGTATTTTCCCGCCTGGTTAATCTGATCTGCAAGATCTGCCAATTCGTCTTGAGGAGCTGACGCTAAGATGCCTCTGCGAAGGATTTTTGCCCAAGCGGAAATGACCTTCGCCACCCAGGCGGATGCGAAAATAGGGCAGAGAGAGGCGCCAGATGCCTCAAAGATAGACTTAGCCAGAGATTCAATCTGCCTGTCAGTAGGATCTTTGAGCGACGCCCCGTCTGGCAGAGAGAGCACCGTTTTAGAGGCTATCCGGGATACTGGAGGATCTACCTCTGGAGCCTTGGACCACTTTGAGAGCAGTTCTGCGTCAAAGGGGTACAGAACGTCCAAATACTTGCGGCCTGAGAAACGTTGTTCAGGGCGCTCCCAGTGTTTGGCTAAGGTAGTATTGAAATCGTTGTGATTGGGAAAGGTTCGGGACGGAGGTCTGGCTCGTCTAAGGACAACCGAGCTTTCCTGAGCTGGAGCCTCGTCCTGTTTAAGTTTTAGTGTTTGGAAGATAGCTGCAAGAAGACTATCGACCATGTCCCGCGTTTTAGAAACGCTGTTCCCCTCAGAGCTAGCTTCCGAATGAGAATCATCGCCTGACTGAAGGCTGTCATCTGAGGAAGGAGAAGGAGGCCTGGGAGCGGAAGGGCCCTGCGAGCTCGAGGACGAAGTGGACAGAGCCCGCTTCCTAGAAGACCTTCCCCGTCTGTCTCTCTGAAGGTCGCGGTCAGGTGCGGACGACTCACCCCGAGAGGTGGTCGGGGCAGAGGTGGCTGAGGATAGCTGAGGTAATCGTTCTAAAACCTGGACCAGCGACTGTGATACTTTTGTCAAGTCAGAAACAGACTGTGACATTGTAACGGCCCACTCCGGGGGGAGAGAGGAGGGAAGAGCGCCCTCCGCCCGGGACTCTGTGCGCTCCTGAGATGCTGACATATTGGAAGGACTGCAGGGGGGGCAGAATGGAGACGACTGACCCGATGCCCACTTCTTTTTACAGCGCGCACAGGCGTAATAGATAGCGGTGGGCCTGAAGCAGAGATCCCCTGAAGGGTTGGGCATAAGTAGACTGCACTGAATGGCCGCAGGATTTAAGGAATAACTGCCGAGGAGAGCTAATCTTTGCCTCAGAGCAGAGCCTACCGAGATTCTGTGAGCAGCAGAAAACGCTGAAGTGTCCCCCAAACAGCGCAGGAAGGAGTGAAACAACCAGGAAATCCTTGTGCTGGAGGCTGGGGGCGGAGCTTAGCGGCCGCTCCATGACTGGTTAACAGCGAAGGAGAGGGCATGGCCGAAGGAGGAGGCTGGCATATGAAACGAAAAGGAGCCCTGTGATGGGCTAGTAAAGGCGCGCTGAAAAGAGCGTGTTCAGGAAGGGAGGAGGGAGCACAGCGATGAGGAGACTGTGAGGGAAAGTGAAAGTGAAAGTGAAGACGGCGCAGCCCCATGCCAGCGCCGACATAACGGAGCTGATCTGACAGTGGCCCTGGGAAGTCTGCCTCCCCTGCTTGTGACGCTGTGTGGTGAGTGGAGGAATCCCCAGTGTCTCCCTGGGAGTGAGAAACAAGCGGCGTGAGCGCGCGGCAGGCAGAGAGGGCGGGAAATTCAAAAATTGTGGACCTGAAATCACAAAGGTACAACTTCTGCCATTCACTGAGGTTATGCGGGGCCGGAGGGAACATACAGGCACTTACCTGACGTCCCTGAAGAGGATGACCACAGGGGCCCACGGGGAAACGGCAGGCCGCTGGGGGGAAGGGAGTCCTCTGTACCCGCATCCTGCAGAAGACGGCTTGAAACACCTGCGATCGCCGTCTTCCTCTCAGCCCTGTCCCGAGAGAGGGGTGAGGAGGGGGATTCGGCAAGGACTAGCCACCTGTCCACAACCCTTATCACCGGAAGGCGAAAGGGAAAAGTCCTGCCTGCGGTACTGAGAGTTGCGATGTGGATGACACCACACTGCTCGCTCAGCCGCATGATATGGGAAATCAGGGTGACAACTACACCCTGTTTCCCGATGGAAAATAACCTAAAAGACAAAAGAGGGAAAAATTAAAAAGTTCAGACTAAACCTGAAAAGAAAAATGCGGATCTGGGGAGATCCCGGTCCGCCTCCTACAGACACTAAGCACAAACTGAGGTGCTTGGTGCCTGTCGGTGGGTGTATACTGCCGGGGAGGATCTAATTTTATTGTTTTTGCATAGTGTCAGCCTCCTAGCAGCAGCAGCATACACCCATGGTATTCTGTGTCCCCCAATAAGGCGATAAAGAAAATGGAGACGCTACGGGTCTCAGAAAATTGCGCTTTTTTAAAAAAAAAATTTTTAAGCAAATTTTGGAATTTTTTTTCACCAGTTAGATAAAAGAGAACAGACATGTTTGGTGCCTATGAACTTGTAATGACCTGGAGAATCATAATGGCAGGTTAGATTTAGCATCTAGTGAACCTAGCAAAAAAGACAAGCAAAAAACAAGTGTGGGATTGCACTTTTTTTGCAATTTCACCGCACTTGGAATTTTTTTCCCGTTTTCGAGTATACGACATGGTAAAACCAATGGTGTCGTTTAAAAGTACAACTCGTCCCGTAAAAAAGCCCTCACATAGCCATATTGACAGAAAAATAAAAAAAGTTATGGCTCTGGAAAGAAGGAGTGAAAAACGAAAACGAGAAATCGAAAAAAGATCTGTGATTGAAGGGGTTAAAGGAAGCCTACTATGCCTAAATACATTTTCTCCACCTATGCAGCGCCTTTCTCGGCTTGTGCAATACACTTGCATTGAGCACACCAGAAAGTCTGATTCTGGCTGGGAGTATGAATACAGCATAATTGCAGTCACATGACGGCGGAGAATCCTTACAGCCCTCAGTACGTACGCAGTGAGGATTTTATGCTGAGCAACCCCTTTAACGATCCCTTCATGAGTGGAATAAAGTGCAGTGACAAACATACAAGGATGGATAATAATGATATCAAAACACTTTGCTTTCACAAAAAAATACAACCATGCCAATAATATTTAACTTCACATTTAAATTAGAAAAACTAACCTGTAAAATGGTCTCAAAATTAAACGTTAGCCCATTCCATAAAGTGAATTCCCCACTTGATGCTCCAGTTACTAAACGGCGGCCTTCAGGAGTCCACTAAAGGGAAAAAAAACGCAGCAATTGCTAATTTTAATAATCTGAACATAGGCTCAAGGAGATCAAACATTTTAACAAGTCAAAAATATAAGGCTAAATACATACCCGTACAACAAATACCGGGCACTTCACTTTATTAGTAGATGTACGCACAAACTTCGTAGTTACTGCATTCAGAGGATTATTCATCATCCCAATGGGAGGCACTAACTGTGAAATTAAAGATGGAAATTAATTCTGCCATCTCAAGTGACATACATCTTACACAAATGTAATGGCTAAAATGATAAATGATCAAAAGTGATCCACAAAAATTCTAAATATGCTAAAAAAAAAAAAAAAATCAAAGATGCAGGAGTTAAACTTCAATTATTGACATACTAAATTATATATATTTTTTATATTTTTTTTGAGGAAAAAGGAAAGAAAGAAAACACTTGCAGCTTGAAAGGTAAACTACATCGTTCTGTATGGTTAGCAGTAGGTTCGGCTTACATCATTATAGTATCCGGCATCTGGCTGGATGGCTCTCATGTCTCGTTGGTCTCTCTGCCATACTCGGTTCTGACAAGATATGAAGCAAACACACTGTCAAAGCAGCAGCTCTAGAAAGAGCAACCAAAAGCAGAAGCTGCAGCAGGGTCCTTCACTCTGGGCTTAGGTGGAAGGAGCCGCTGGGCAGATGCCCTCTTTATGGTAGCTATCTGGCTACGTTTGACTGACAGTCTTCTGTCTATATAAATGTAGTGTAAGACCTGACAGTCAAGCAGTGTCTGGCAAAAAGGAGTCGCACAGCAGCCCCTTCTCTCCCCAGGCCCAGCAATTTTGAAACAATTATATATAAGAAATTAGCTTTATACAATGTCATATCAAACATTTTTATCAATTTTAGTTATGACATTGGGATAAGCACCTCAAAATCATCTAACCCTATGCAATGCTCACCTCCAGATACTTTATGACAGAAGGATTGTAATCTATAGTCTTGCGATTCACAGCCTTCCTCATGCGCTTGCCATCAAAGGTGAGCTGCTGCATGGCCTGTTGCTGGGCATAATCTGGCCGTTTATAGAAGAGCTGGCGGGGGGCCTGGTGCTGGAAACGCGGCATGTGGAAGAAGCGAGGTGGGGAACCAATTTCTGTAGCCATTGTGACGTTAACAGAGGACTGGGATACTTAAATATAAAATGAAGGAGACCAACATTAGAAAAAACTCCATCAATATATCTAAAGAATAATCATAATTCAATATTAACCACGGAGAAGTTTGATCTTAAAAGGGAATGTGTCACCAGCTTCATGTAGACCCTGATTTCTGCAATGTTATTTTCTGGGCTGCTTACTGTAGTGATGATAAAAGTCACAGCTAGTAAGCCATCTGCCATGTAATCCTCCATATTGATAAGATATGTATAACCCAGCTCCCACCACTGATTGGCAGCTTTGTGCCTATGCACAGTGTGCACAGAATGCTGCCAATCAGTGGTGTGGGCAGGGTTATACAGAGAACTGGGAGATCTGCAGCAGAGAAAATAATTTTAACAAAAATAAAGCATACAACACAGTGATATATCACTGGAATCAGGGTCTCTACACCTACATCATGTTACTGTAGTGACAGATTTCTTTTAACGCAAGACTGGTGAAACAATGAGAAAAATTTAACAAGTAAAAATGTGCCACAACTGTGGTGGTGTACATAGTGGATGTCAAATTTATTACATGCTTTACACACTGTTTAAATCCATCAGCAATACTGAAATTCATTTTGTGCGTGTCTGAAAAAAGCGAATACGCAGGGACAAAGGTCAGTGTCCACAGTGACTCTGCTTCATTCAAGTGAATGGCTCTTGTCCATTTGATTACAGTTTTTGGGGATTCCAATAGAAAACCAGACACCGTGCTCATCAGAGCAGAGTCATTGTGAACTCTTGAACTCTATGTTTTGTTTTTTTGGAAGGGGGGGGGGGGGGGTAAGTAAAAAATGGACAAAACCCGTTCCTGCTTTTTTTTTTTTTTTTTTACAAGCACTTTGCAGATTTTTGGGGAAAAGCTTCACTGCAGTTTCTGATGCTTTTTGGAGCCAGATGTGGGTGCAGCAGGAGGCCAAAGTGGTAGAAATATTAATATATTTCACATTTCTATTGAATCCATCTCTGGATTAAGATTGCAAGAAAATTTAAAAAAAAACAAAACAATGTACTGGCGGTTTCATTACACTGTTGGAATTTTTCAAATCCCTATTAACATACAGTATGACAACTGTACAGCCGATTGATGGCATGTTGCTTTTCCCCCCTTTAATTCAAAGCATGTCATATCTATTGCAGACTTTTAGTACAATATGCTCAATGTATAAAACATTCAGCAAAAATTTACATTCAGCACAGTCCATTCTGGCAAGCTCATTTTTTATGCAGTGTGTGACATGAGCTAGAAGCTGAGAATAAATGTGAATGGTCTTTCTATAGATCATAGACATACAGCTCTGGCAAAAATAAAGAGACCACTGAAAAATTTTCATTTTGTCAGATTTTTCTCTTTATAGGTATATTATTGAGTAAGACGTAAATTGCTCTTTTATTCTATAAATTACTGACATGTCTCCGAATTTCCAAGCAATAAATTTTATATTTTCAGAAAATGAGAAATGGTCAAAATTAAAAAATGCAGTGCTTGCAAACCTCAAATAATGCTAAGAAAACAAATTCATAATCATTTAGAAACAACAATACTAATGTTATAACTCAGGAAGAGTTCAGAAATCAATATTTTGTGGAATAACCATGATTTTTCCACCAGTCTTTCACACTGCTTTTGGGTGACCTTATGCCATTCCTGGTACAAAAATTTATCAGTTCTTCTTTGTTTGATGGCTTGTGAATATCCATATTCCTCTTGATTACATTCCAGAGGTTTTCAATGGTCCTTCATCCACACATTGACCTAGCTGTGTGGCATGGCGCATTGTCTGTCCTGCTGGAAAAACTAGTCCTGAGAGTTGGGGAACATTGCCTGAGCAGAAGGAATCAAATGTTTTTCCAGGATAACCTTGTATGCGGCTTGATTCATACGTCCTTCACAAAGATTAACCTGCCCAATTCCAGCCTTGCTGAAGCATCCACAGATAATCACCGATCCTCCACCAAATTTCACAGTGGGTGCAAGACACTGTGGCTTATATGCCTCTCCAGGTCTCCGTCTATTAGACGACCACATGTTGGAAAATCTGAAAATTAGACTCATCAGAGAAGATTACCTTACTCCAGCCCTCTATGGTCCAATACTTACGGTTTTTGGCAAACTTCAGCCTGGCTCTACTTTGCTTCTCATTGATGAAAGGCTTTTTTCTAGCTTTACATGACTTGAGCCCTGCCTCTAGGAGCCTGTTACAAACTGTTCTTGCCGTGCACTTCACCCCAGCTGCCATTTGACATTCCTTCTCTAGGTCACTTGATGTCATCCTGCGGTTGCTGAGTGACATTCGAATAAGATGACGGTCATCCCGGTCAGTGGAGTCGTTTTCGCCCCCTGCCGGTCTGTAGCTTTGTTGTCACCAATGTCTGCTGCTTGACCTTGTTGTAATGGACTGCATTTTTAGAAATTTTAAAGGGAATCTGTCACCTCTTTATTGAGATATCATATAATGATATCATCCAATTGTGTGTCACATAAGGATTCTCTTAGTACTTTTGCTTCCCCCTGACAACTCACCTTTCATGCATAAATACCTTGTTTATATCGGTTCAGATGTATGTAAACTGCCGCTGTCCGGTCCGCTGGGCGGGGCTTATTCACCTGCTCCCCCCTCCCTGTCTTGCTCTATGCATTTCTACTTGTGTAGAGCAAGACAGGGGGGGGGAGCAGGTGAATAAGCCCCGCCCAGCAGACCGAACCATGACAGTTTACATACATCTGAACCGATATAAAAAAGGTATTTATACATGAAAGGTGCGGGGTCAGGGGGAAGCAAAAGTACTAAGAGAATCCTTATGTGACACACAATTGAATGATATCATTATATGATATCTCAAAAAAGGGGTGACAGATTCCCTTTAAAGGATGGAGGCAGCATGACGCTTACTGTATCCCTCTGCTAGTAAATACAGAATTGAGCCCTTCTTTTCTTCACTCAAGACTTTTCTTTTCAACTCCTTTGGCATGGTTAAAAGTTATTTTTTCATTCCTATTACTTTTGGGATATTACTAGCACTTGTTTTGCTATCCAGCTTGTCCTATTGCAAGAGGATTGTGTACAGCACAGCAGGGTTTTTCTTTATACTTTCCTTCATTATATAAGATTTAGTTCAGGTGATCACCTAATCAGAAGCACATTAAGTAGAATGAGGTGTACTCTGGTTGGAATTCAACTGACACTGGAATGGAATGGATGTCAGACATGGAGAAAAACTGATTTTTCTAAAACTGTGCAGTGGTCTCTTAATTTTTGCCCGAGTTGTATATATGTATCCACTGTGGAAATTATTTTTAGGCTTGAGAACCAGAGGCTTTCAAAACATTGCATCCTGCTTCCAGAGCGTAGGACTTACTGTATATGGGGACACAATGAGCCAAGTAAGGTGGCCAGAATAAGGACTGGCATTTTAGTGATTAGTCAAATACCAAAAAAGTATACATGGTGTGTAGAAAGAAACTGGCATTTTTTTTTACATTTTTTTTTTTTTTTTTTTTTTTAAAGGTGCACATGTGGCACATCTTTTGCTGTCCTAAAAACGAAAAAAAAAATTTTGACTGTTACGAGCATGGTTTAGATTTGAACTCATTTTGTCTTTAGAAATGAAAAAGGCTCAATTTTTTTCTGACTAAACCTGCTCACATATTAATGAATATTCAAATGTTTTGAGAGGAGACAAGATGAAAATTTGAAGTGCAAATATGGTGTGCACCATAATTTCAAACTTCTCTACACCAAAATATTGGCGGAAATCAATAAATAGAAAAAGGTGTATTGAACTGTTCAGCAACACCAAAAGTGCACAAAGCACCTATGCTTGGTTTGAGCAGTCATTTTGTATTCACATAGTCCTTTTAACCTTTCCATTAGCAGAAAATCATTTGTTTGCCCAGGATGTTTATTGACAACTCATAAGTGAAGGGGTTAAACACCTATATGATTGCCACTGTGCTGTTAGTTTTTATTAACATTACATGTTCAATAAGACTAAGATCCTTTGAGAAAACCTGTTACCAAAGAGTCAAGGCAACTAATGAGTGTATCCTGGAGACAACCTCGCAGAACAAAGCAGGCATGTTCAACTCTGGTAAAATTTTAATTTCAAGGACAAATTGTGGTGTGCGTCTATTACGGTCAGAGAATGAACTGTGATGCAAGAACCGGCCGAGATTCTCCCGATAGCTTCACATATGCCTATGAGATGGTAAACCTCTGGCCAGAAAAAACGAGTACAATCCATGTCCAGACCATGATACAAGTGCATCTGAATTTAGCCTCAAGAACACGGCCTGAAGAGAATCCGTAATCAGCATTTACACCTATCATGTCCTTCCCTTATGATTGTCACTTTTCAGCTTGTGGGGGGGGTTCATTATAAATTAATGGTCAGTAAGCACAGGACGCTTCAGGTCATGTTCACACTAATTTTGTGCCTCGCAATTGCAGAATACAGTATTCATAGCTTATAAATGGCTTGAGTGATACCCAAAAAATGATATGCATTGAAGAGATTCGGATAGAAAATTTTTTCTTGATCATGCATCCACACAGCCTGTGTGTAAAGTGCATTGAGCCTAATGCTAACTGCAATTTTGTCGCTGCTAGAGGCCTGGAAAGATTAGTCTGTGTTCATAGCTCTCAGTATGCACTCAGATTTCTCTTCTAGCATCCACGTTTTGAAGTCAAACACGTCTGAGTTTTGTCACAAAAAACCTGTTCTTGATAAAAACACGGGATATGTGCACTGCCCCACAGTCTATAATGAGTAGGTGTTTTAGACTTGAAAAGCCATGGATAGAACATGCACATGCTATATGGACATCTGAATGAAGCCATATCAATATGCACGAACATTCGTCGTTTGCAATAAACCAAACAAGAATTATATAGCTCAGCATAAAAAACATAAGTGGTTTCTCCAAACTCAACACAAAATGACACTTAATGATTACTGCAGGTCCAGAATTATTTAACCCCTCATTAGAATCCTTCATACGGAAACTGATCAAACGAGGTGTTGCCCCAAGAAAGTGCTCCAAAACATTAAAACGGAACGGTCCTGATGAAAAACTTGTTGACTTAACGCTTCATTAGTCGGGTGGACCTCAAGCGAGTTTGTTTGCATCGTATTTCCACAAATTGGGAAGCAGGGGGCGGACAATCCATTTCATCAGGAGAATGCCCAGCCCCTCCACTATGTACTTTCTTAATCAGCACAGCAGAGGAGGTTGGGCAATACATCCCATCCTGACAGCAGATCCACGCAACATGTGGCAGACACTGATTGCATCGAAGTATGCTCGACAAACGCTGCCGCGTTTCAGATACACTATAAAAGTTGCCGGAGACTAGACAGGCGGGTCCCCGGTGGCTTCTTCCCACCTGCTTCCCTGGAGTGACAGGTCTCTCCCCCTAATACTGCCTCAAATTTTCTCCTCTCTGTGGTCTTTCTTATTGGTGTAAATCTCCTCCAGACTGAAGTCCTCCTTCTGTAACCAGACTCTTGGGAGACCATAGAAGGGAGTTGGGCATTATATGGAGACTAGCGTGAATGTGATTGGAGAAGCACTGTACTCGCTACTGAAGACAACACTATATTATGGGAAGTGCGGGAAAGGAAGTTCTGCCAGTAAAGTATTGGAAACGTAGTTACTACTCCTAAAAGAGACGAGATTATTCTCTTGAACAAATGCCAACAGATACAGATTGAAACAAAAGACACTACCTGAATGTAGCAGAAAGAAGCATTGCCAGATTCCAAACAGGTGGTCAAAAACCATAGATTCACCGCAAAACACCTGCAGTAAGAACAGGTAGAAGCAGATATTGAGGATTCAGGTTGCACAATACTAACTCAATGGGTCAGCAGTATGTCTGGAGGAGGAAAAATAAATCATATACAAAAAAAGAACACCCAGCCTACAGTGAGGTACTGCGATGTTTCAGAGGTGCTCTGGGACTGCTTTGATGAAACTTATGTTCATAAATGCTATTTACCTATAGCGTTAATCTATAGGAAAATGGGTAAAATCATGCCTGCCTGCAGCAGTAGCTACAGGGAGAAAAAAAAAAACTTCTCTCCCCTGTAGCCACTCGCTTCCCAGTCATTGGGGAGATTCTAGGCACAGAGTGCGGCTGTAATCACTCCCGAGCATTTTAACAACCTAATGTGCAGCGTGTCTGCACGAAATGTATAAGCAGAACAAGCTGCCACAAGTGCTGGAGAGTGACTACAGACAGTGCTTACTTAAGCCGTTCCTTGTACTCACCCGATGACTGTCAGAGAGCAGCTCCAGGGAGGATAGAAGTTCATTTTCTCCCTGTAGCCACTGCCCCAAATAAGGCAGATAGCTGATGAAATTGGTATCTTAGGAGAGATTTCATTCTACCCCATCCTGCACAAACTCTGGGTTATTACTGAAAGTCCTACAAACCGATTGACTAAGTATTAAAGAAAAAAATGCCTCAAAGTGTCCATATACTTAGACTTCACCCTTAATTTAGCATAAAACACAGTTCTAACATTTGACAAATATGAAAGACAACAAGTCCCAAAATAATACCAGAATGTAATAAGCAACTTTAAACTATTCTGTGCATGGTGAACAATGGACGCAAAACAACTGACCATTCACAGTGAGATTTTTGTTCAAACTGAATGCAACTCACACAATAAGCAGAAAATAAGCACAAATAAAAGCAACGCATCAGGTGATTCATTCTAGGAGAATAGACATGACCGCTCACTAGATGTATGTGGAGATTCCCAGCAAACTCCATTACATATAACAACTGGGGCTTTGGAAAGTTTAACAATAAAAAAATGCTACAGGATATGCTAAACTTGATCTCTTAATATACCAGGGATAATTCCGGACAGAATCTCACAACATAAATGACCCAAGCTTATACAGCAACAAAATATTACCATATGAAACTACAACCGATAACCTATCAGCAAACTAACAATCACACCAGCTGTGCCAAAAAATAGATTGTGCTGCCCTTAAGGCTAAGTGCACACGTTGCAGAAAATTTCTACTCAAAAACCTGACTCCCTTCCCAGAAACCACACCTATTTTCCCGCGGCGGTTTTTTGCGCAGTTTTTATGCGTTTTTTTCCGCAGCGGTTTCAAACCGCATGGAAGCCAAAACCGCTGAAAAATCCGCAAAATTAATTAGCATGCTGCGGTTTTTACCACGATGCGGTTTTTTAGCGGTAAAAAACGCATCAATGTGCACAAAAAGTGCAAAATGCATAGAAATGACTGGGAAGCTTATTTTTAGCGGTTTTATAATGAAAACCGAGTTAAAAACCGCTAAAAAAACGCTGTGTGTGAACACAGCCTAAAGGGAATCTGTCACCCCAAGTTTTCGAGTATCAGCTGCCGGCACCGACATCAGGGGCTTATCTACAGCATTCTGTCCAGGTCCAGGTCCGGTTTTGGTCCGATGGGTGCCGGGAAAGGTCCGGCGCCGGAGCACTGCAGTATTCTACTCTGCCCTCAACAGGGCAGAGCAGTGCGCCTGCGCAGGAGCCAAGACAGGCAGCGAAGAAGAGGACGTCACCGTTAGAAGATGGGAGGCGCCAGACCTCAACACCCATCAGACCAAGACCGGACCGCCCCCCCGGTGAGTATAATATAACTCATTTTTCTTCTCTTTCAGGTTGCGTCGGGGGCTTATCTACAGCATTACAGAATGCTGTAGATAACCCTTGATGTCGGTGCCGGCAGCTGATACTCGAAAATGGGGTGACAGATTCCCTTTAACAGACAAGATAAACGTCAGGAAACTCAACCATTAAGGGATATACAGGATGGGCCATTTACATGGATACACAAATAAAATAGGAAAGGTTGGTGATATCAACTTCCTGTTTGGGGCACATTAGTATATGAGAGAGGGAAAACTTTTCAAGATGGGTGGTGACCATTCTGAAGTCAGCCATTTTGGATCCAACTTTATTTTATTCAATGGAAAGAGGGTCATGTGACACATCAAACTTATTGAGAATTTCACAAGAAAAACAATGGTGTGCTTGGTTTCTTGGAAAAGTGGAAAAACAATGGTGTGCTTGGTTTCTTGGAAAAGTGGATGTCACTTCTTTGAAGCGGTTCCTGAAGGAGTCAGCTGAAAACTAGGTTGTATCCCATCACACATCCAAACAGCTTCAGGAAACAAAAAACTCCCTACAGGGTTTTGTGAAGGAGTATCCACTAGAAAAATTTCAACGCCTTAAAAGAACTCTGTATACACACGTACAGGTAATGCTCCAAGGAAGTATAAAATTTAGATACAAGTTATTTCTCTTGCAGAAAGCAAGAAACTAAGTTGAACAATACCACCTAGGGGAGGTAGATTCCCAATAAATCAATGTCCAAACCTGTAAGGAGGCTTGCAACACGGCCAGGGATAAAGGCCAAGTCAGAAACCCATTGAAAGACATTTTGTTATAGGGTGTGCACCTCTCTGAAGTGACACTTAGGCTACGTTCACACGTCGCTTTTTTTTGCGCTTTTTTGCAGCGAAAACGGATTCCGCAATGCTGGGCCAATGCTACGGATTTTCCCGTGGTGGAATCGCATCGTGGAAAAATCAGCATCTTGCTCAATAATTTTGCGGAATCGCGGGGATTCCGCCCACATAGGAATGCATTGTTCTGCTTACTTTCCACATGTGGCTGTGCCCACCATGCGAAAAGTAAGCAGAACATTTGCGGATGGTACCCACGGTCCGGATGAGACTGTCCTCTGGGCACCATATCCCTGAAGAAAAAAAAAAAATAAAAAAAAATCGGGTTTATATTCACCTTCCGACGTCCCGCGCAGCCTTCCCGTGCCTCAACGATGCTCCCGTTCCCAGTAGTGCTTTGCGAGACCTTTGATGACGTCGCGGTCTTGCAATTACTGTAGCGGTCCCTATTCCTTGCGAGATCGCTACAGTATCGCGACGTCATCAAAGGTCTCGCAAGGCATTACTGGGAACGGAAGCATCGCTGAGGACCGGGAAGGCTGCGCGGGACGCCGGAAGGTGAATATAACCCGATTTCTTATTTTTTTTAAATTTTTAACATTAGATCTTTTTACTAGACGCTGCATAGGAAGCCTTAATAGTAAAAAGTTGGTCACTAGTCAAACACTATGTTTGACGAGTGTGACCAACCTGTCAATCAGTTCTCCAAGCGATGCTACAGATCGCTAGGAAAACGCTAGCATTCTGCAAGCTAATTACGCTTGCAAATCGCTATTTTTTCCTCAGGAAAATCGCAGGAATTTAAAATGCGATTTTCCCGCGGAATGGAATTCCGCAACGTATGCACATAGCCTTACAAGCACGCAGTCACATGGATGTACAAAAATGACCGAGATCGGAACGCAGTGCATAGACTGGACGGTGGCTCTCCTGACTGCATAAAAATACATGAAGCAGTCACGCTCGGGTCAGAAGAGCTGCTGGCCAATCCGTACACTGTGTTACAATCTTGGTCTGATTTATACAGCAGTCTGCCAACACCCTAAAAGAGGACACAATAAAACTGCTACATAAAAGTATCATGGAGCTGAGGTGGACTCTTATCTGAGAGTGGTGAACAAGCTCTTTGCAAGTCAGAGAGCTGAATAGGTCAAAGTAGGTCAAAGTAGATCAAAGCACTTTGCATGTCTGCCACTTCTAAAATACGTAAAGTCTAAACAGCCTGACCTACACTGATCAACAATATCGAGCAAGATACATGGCATGCCTTAATATTACACAGATGCCATGTCTATCTCTGGAACTTAAAAAATGATGAATACAGGACCCATCTCTCTAATTAGTGGAAGACTGTGAAAAAGGGTACAGTCACACAAATGTTTTTTTTGGACTATGTACAAAAGGGATTAATTAAGATTACTGGATCCAAATCCACCCTGCAGGTCATCAAGTTCACTTTCCACCTTTGACTTATAGTCACGACTCTTCTGATTGTCATGGATCTCTCTGGAGGATGTTTGTAATAGGGTTAGTTCCATTACAAATTTTGACTGAGTCTCAGGTAATGGGGTCAGACACTTTCTCTTGTTAGTGCAGCTAGAGAAGCACTGTTGTCCATACAATGGCTGCTGATGGAGGAGCATCTGACCAGACCTGTCCCATCCGCTTTCTCCAATAGATATGCAGCTTTTTCATGTGAGCAGTTTAAAATTGGAGGAAGTTGATTGACAGGTGTGCTCACACATGCTCCTCCATCAGCAGCCATTGTATGGACAGCAGTGCTTGTCTAGCTGCACTAACAAGAGAAAGTGTCTGACCCCATTACCTGACACTCAGTCAAAATTTGTAATGAAACTAACCCTATGGACAGAAGTGCTGGTGGAGGAGCATGTGGGCAAGGAAAACTGCACCAACAAGAGAAAGTGAGCAAATATCATAGAATCGTAGAGTTGGAAGGGACCTCCTGGGCCATCTGGTCCAACCCCCTGCTCAAAGCAGGATTCGCTAAATCATCCCAGTCAGATGTCTGTCCAGCCTCTATTTGAAGACTTCCCTTGAAGGAGAACTCACCACTTCTCGTGGCAGCTTGTTCCACTCATTGATCACTCTGTCAAAAAGTTTTTTCTAATATCTAATCTGTGTCTCCTCCCATTCAGTTTCATCCCATTGCTTCTAGTCTTTCCTTGTGCAAATGAGAATAAAGTTGATCCTTCTACAATGCGACAGCCCTTTAGATATTTGTAGACAGCTATTAAGTCTCCTCTCAGTCTTCTCTTTTGCAAACTAAACATTCCCAAATCCTGCAACCTTTCCTCATAAGACAGGGTTTGCAGACCGGTCACCATTCTGGTCGCTCTTTTCTGAACTTGCTCCAGTTTGTTGATGTCTTTTTTAAAATGTGGTGCCCAAAACTGGACACAGTATTCCAGGTGAGGTCTGACCAAAGAGGAGTAGAGGGAAATAATGACTTCACATGATCTAGACTGTATGCTTCTGTTAATACATCCTAGAATTGCATTTGCCTTTTTTGCTGCTGCATCACACTGTTGACTCATATTCAGTCTGTGATCTATTAGTATACCCAAGTCTTTTCACATGTTCTGTTGCTTAGCCCTATTCCTCCCATTCTGTATATGCTTTTTTCATTTTTCTTGCCTAGATGTAGTACTTTGCATTTTTCCCTGTTAAAAACCATTCTGTTAGTTGCTGCCCACTTCTCAGTCTTGTCAGTGAGCTCGGTCTTATAGACAAGTTTGCAAATTTTATGCCTTTTTCTGAACTCCACTTAGCTGATTTATGGCCAAAGACTATATTAAATGTTGATTTTGCAGGAAGAGTCTAAAAGCAAAACTGTTAAATTTGGAATAAAACCCAATTGTAAATTTTTTAAACCAAAATAAATGCATTTATAATTAAAAATAAAAAAAAGGAAAAATACCCCAAGGAAGTGGCCAACTCCTTTAAGAATACTGATCTGCCTTGGCTTTCCTCTTTTCGCTCTACAAAATCCTTATGGGTAGGTTCCCACGTTCAGGAACTGAATGCTGCGTATTTATGAAGCCTCAAACCTGCAGCAGCCAGAGTTAAAGCATAGTGGATGGGATTTCTAGAAATCCCATGTACACTATGAGATTATGTGCACCTGCAGATCTCACCCGCGGAGACTGACATGCGGTGTGTATTACAGGACAGCAGCATGTCAATTTACCTTGCTGAGACACGAGTCTCCACAACAGAAATTACAACAATAGAAATATTCTCAATGAGGTAAATCCACATGGTTCAGTGAACACAGAGGACTTATTTACCTGCATTCAATTGAAAGCAAAAATACGCTGCGTCCAAAGCGCTGCTACATCCGGAACGTGGGCACATAGACTATCGGAAAACCAGAAGCAGATTTCAGTAAGATCTGTATGCTGATGACACCTAATTATAAATCCTCTCCACACCCTACTACTACTACTACTACAAGATACCAGTGATTGTCTGGCCGCTGTATGCATCATGACCTCTCTCCTGTATGAAATTGAAGCTTTCCAAAACGGACCTTCGTGTTTTCACCCTCTTCTAACCTGCCCACACATGATATTCCCATTTTCGCGTTTGCAGCTATCTTAGGCCAGGTTCACATTGTGTTATGGCAGTCCCTTTAACGGATGTGTTAAATGGACTGCGCTAACGCTAGTCTTCTTTTGATCGTAGTTGAGCAATCACGTTAGTGCAGCTGCTCCTTCTGCACTAGCCATGACGGACCCTCAAACGCGGTAGACCGCGTCCGAGGGTCCGTCACAGCATAACGGGACATCGCTAACGCATGCCGATTTTGACATGCGTTAGCGATGCACTAGGTTATGGCAGTCTATGGGTGCGCTAACGGTTGCGTTACATTGCGTTAATCCCGCTTTGTAACGCATCCGTTAAACGGACTGCCATAACGCAATGTGAACCTGGTCTAAACTCTCAGGCAGCATGTTCACTGTTGTCTTGGGGATATATTTGACCGAGATCTTTTCTTCACTACCTAAATCCAATCAATCATGTGCTCATGTCACCTGCACCTCAAAAACCATCTCCAAAACACGACACTTTTCTTACCTTTGAAACTGCAATAACTTCCTGTAACTACAATTTTTTCTGGGTTGACTTCGGAAACATCACCAATTGTTCGTTCATTCAGTAAACTCTCCACGTTATCCTGAATACAACAGTCAGGCTCAATTCTGTCCAGCCAGTACACCAATGCCTTCAGCCTGTGCCAGTCATTGCACTGCCTAGCCGCAACAGAGCGCATCACAAACTTATCACACTTAACCAAGGAGATCTCCACACTGCTGCACCGTGAAGTAAAACATTGTTTACAAACAGGCAGTGAATTGTTTTACATCACAAAGAGAATTAGCTGTGATACCTTGCTGTCCTGTCTGTATCCTTCCCCCGTGTCCAGGAGCTGTGGTATGATCAGACCATGTTCCTTTACTGTCAGACACAGCCATTACACAGTACACAGCAGGGGCACATTACTCTTAAGTTCTACATTTAAATGTGTTCATTATTCTTCAGAGATCTATTGATTAACCCCTTTCCGACCTTGGACGGGATAGTACGTCCAAGGTCAGATCCCCCGTTTTGAGGGAGGGCTATGGCGGTTAGCCCGCATCAAAGCCGGGACATGTCAGCTGTTTTCAACAGCTGACATGTGTCCGCAATAGGCGCAGGTGGAATCGCGATCCACCAGTGCCTATTAACTAGTTAAATGCCGCTGTCGGCGGCATTTAACAAGTGCTTCCGGCAACCGGGCCGGAAATACGCACATCAGTGACCCCCGTCATGGGACCGGGGGTCAGCGATGCGTTGGCTTAACAACCAGAGGTCTCCTAGAGACCCATATGGTTGTTGATGCCAGATTGCTATGAGCGCCACCCGGTGGTCGGCGCTCATAGCAATGCTGTAATTCTGCTACATATAGGCGATCTGCTCATCGTCTAAATGTAGCAGAGCCGAACAAGTTGTGGATGCTTCTAGCCTCCCATGGAGGCTACTGAAACATGCCAAAAATAAGTTACAAAATATGAAAAGTAAAAAAAATAAAAAGTTTAAATCACCCCCCTTTTGCCCCATTGAAAAAAAAAATAATCACACATACACATATTTTAGTTATCGCCGCATTCAGAATCGCCCGATCAATAAAAAAAAAAAGAAAGGATTGACCCGATCGCTAAACGGTGTATCGGGAAAAGAGATCAAAACGCCAGAATTACGTTTTAATGGTCGCCGCAACATCGCATTAAAATTAGAGTTGAACGACTTTGGTCGGATCGGGTTTCGTGAAACCCAACTGAAACAAAATTTGAGTCAGATGAAACTGGTCCGACTAGGGCAAAAAAAGTTGGAATTTCGTCTGAAACCCAACACCAATGCAAGTCAATGGGAAATAAAAGTCGGCACTGAGCGGATGACATTCATCCACTCAATGCCAACTTTTATTCCCCATTGACTTCCATTGGGGTCGGGTTTCGGACAAAACTCCGACTTTTTTTGCCCTAGTCGGACCAGTTTCATCTGACTCAAATTTTGTTTCAGTTGGGTTTCACGAAACCTGATCCGACCAAAGTCGCTCAACTAATTAAAATGCAATAACAGGTAATCAAAAGATCGTATCTGCACATAGATGGCATCATTAAAAACGTCAGCTCGGCACGCAAAATATGACCCCTCATCCAAACCGAGATCATGAAAAATGGAGACGCTACGGGAATCGGAAAATGGCGCAATTTTTTTTTTTTTTTTTTTTTTTTTTTTTTTTAAAGCAAACCTTGGAATTTTTTTTTCACCATTTAAATAAAAAAGAACCTAGACATACTTGGTGTCTATGAACTCATAATGACCTGGAGAACATAATGCCAGGTCAGTTTTAGCATTTAATGAACCTAGCAAAAAAGCCAAACAAAAAACGTGTATGAGATTGCACTTTTTGCAATTTCACTGCACTTGAAATTTTTTTTCCCGTTTTCGAGTACACGACATGCAAAAACCAATGACGAATTTCAAAAGTACAACTCGTCCCAGAAAAAATAAGCCCTCACATGGCCATATTGACAGAAAAATAAAAAAAGTTATGGCTCTGGGAAGAAGGGGAGCAAAAAACAAAAACCGACTAAAACTCCGGTCATTAAGAGGGTTAAAATGAACTTTAGATTGCGGTAAAACCACTTTAAAGATGGACCTGTCAAGTCAAAAGTGACCAAGTTTTTGCCCATTTTAGTCCTGCTGCTCCTTTTTTTTTTTTTTTTTTTTTAAGTGACCAGCCATAGTGTTCCAGAGACATGATCTATATTATTTATTGCTAATTTTTATGGTGTTTACTAAAGGGCTATAGCGCACAGGATTCTCTGGGGTGTGCCATTAGTCTGCTCTGCATTAATATCATATCCTATGAGTAATGTCCCTTTGGAAAAAGAATAGCACCAAATACGACTAACTGTATGGCCACTGTTCTAAAAAAAAATTAAAATTAAAAAAAAAAATAACACTCAAAAGGAGCAGAGGGATTAAATTAAGACAAAAAACTGTTCAGTTCTGACCTACTGACAGGTCCTCTGTGAGCGTGACCTACAAACCTCTCTTTAGACAGGCATCACATCATCGCCCTAAGGCAATGTGCACACGCTATGGATTCTGCTGCGGGGATCCGCTGCGGATTGGGCCTCTGCGGATCCGCAGCAGTTCTGCAGACAGTGTACAGTACAATTGTAAGTCTATGTCACTTACAATCCGCAGTGCACATGCTGCGGTTTTTCAACTGCGGAAAAGCTGCAGTTTTGAATCCTGCGGTTTTACCTGTATATCCGCAGATACAAATCCACGGGTGAATCCGCAGCATGTGCACATGAGGCCTCTTTCACACATTTTTTTTTTTTTTAGAATCAGTCGCAATCTGTCAAAGTGTTGAAAAAAAACGGATCCTGAGCAGATTGTAAAAAAACTGATGAACTGGATCAGATTTTTGACGGATCCGTCGCAGCAGCCGTAGCAGGAATTTCAAAGGAATAGAATTCGAGAGAGAGATTTTTCTGTATGAATGGCTGTAGGGTTAAAGTAAACTAGAAGCTTGGGCTGATACGGCAAATGAGCTTTAATGGGGATATACGTAAGGTCATGCACTTGGGTAGAACGAACAAGATGTATAATTATGTGCTTAATTGTAAAACACTGGGCAAAACAGTCACTGAAAAAGACCTGGGTGTATGGGTGGCCGACAAACTCACATTTAGTGGCCAGTGTCAGGCAGCTGCTGCAAACACAAATAAAATAATGGGATGCATTAAAAGAGGCATAGATGCTCATGAGAAGAACATAATTATACCTCTATATAAGTCACTAGTGCGACCACACTTAGAACACTGCGTACAGTTCTGGTCTCCGGTGTATAAGACATAGCTGACCTGGAGCGGGTGCAGAGAAGAGCGACCAAGGTTATTAGGGAACTGGGGGGTCTGCAATACCAAGACAGGTTATTACACTTGGGGTTATTTAGTTTGGAGAATCGAAGGCTTAGGGGTGATCTTATCACAATGTATAAATATATGAGGGGACAATACAAAGACCTAATTATCTTTTTACTCTTAGAACTGTGACCAGGACAAGGGGGCATCCTCTACGTCTGGAGGAAAGAAGGTTTAAAAGGGAATCTGTCACCCTTTTTATCCCCTATTAGCTGCCGGCATAGACATTAGGGGCTTATCTACAGCATTCTGTAATGCTGTAGATAAGCCCCCGATGTAACCTGAAAGAGAAGAAAAACACGTTATATTATACTCACCGAGGTGGGCGTTCCGGTCCGATGGGTGTTGCGGTCCGGTCGGAGCCTCCCTTCTTCATGCGATGACGTCCTCTTCTCCCGTCCTGAAATGGCTCCGGCGCAGGCACATTGCTCTGCCCTGTTGAGGGCAGAGCAGAATTCTGCAGTGCGCAGGCGCCAGACCTCTCCCGACACCTGCGCACTGCAGGACTCTGCTCTGCCCTCAACAGGGCAGAGCAGTGCACCGGAGCCATTACAGGATGGGAGAAGAAGACGTCATCGCATGAAGTAGGGATGCGCCGGACGGCGACACCCATCAGACCAGACCGCCCACCTCGGTGAGTGTAATCTAACTTGTTTTTCTTCTCTTTCAGGTTACATCGGAGGCTTATCTACAGCATTACAGAATGCTGTAGATAAGCCCCCGATGTCTATGCCAGCAGCTGCAAATCCAAAAAAAAGGGTGACAGATTCCCTTTAAAAGGAATCCGTCACCTTGTTGAGGGCAGAGCAGAATACTGCAGTGTGCAGGCGCCAGACCTCTCCCGACACCTGCGCACTGCAGGACTCTGCTCTGCTCTTAATGGGGCAGAGAGGTGCGCCTGCGCCACTACAGGAAGGGAAGAGGACGGCATCGTATGAAGATGGGAGGCGCCGGACCGCGACACCCATTGGACGGACCGCCCCCTTCGGTGAGTATAATCTAAAGGTACTGTCACACTTTTTCGATGTACCAGCGAACCCGACCAGCGATATGACGCGGTCAGGATCGCTGGTACATCGCTAAGTGGTCGCTAGTGAGCTGCCACACAGGCAGATCTCACCAGCGACATTGCTGGGGACGGGGGTCGCTACTTACCTGTCACACTAGGCGATCCTGCGTCCTCCCGGCTGGCTCCACGCTCGTCTCTCCACAGGAAGCTGACGACGAGAAGCGGTCCTGAACGTTCTCGCGCGATCAGCGATAACCAGCGGGGGAGCGGGTCGTAGGTATCAGACACAGCGATATCGCTAGTAATATCACTATAACGTCACAAGTTATAGCGATATTGCTAGCGATATCGCTTAGTGTGACAGTACCTTAACATATTTTTTTTTATCTTTCAGGTTACATCGGGGGCAGAATGCTGTGGATAAGCCCCTGAAGTCAATGCCGGCAGCTGATAGGCAAAAAAAAAAAAAAAAAAAAAAAAAAGGGTGACAGATCCCCTTTAAGCATAATCACAGGCGCAGATTCTTTACTGTAAGAGCAGTGAGACTATGGAACTCTCTGCCATATGATGTTGTAATGAGTGATTCCCTACTAAAATTTAAGAGGGACCTGGATGCCTTTCTAGAAAAGTATAATATTACAGGGTATATACACTAGTTTCCTTAATATTGCGTTGATCCAGGGAGCTAGTCTGATTGCCGTATGTGGAGTCGGGAAGGAATTTTTTTCCCCAATGTGAAGCTTACTGTTTGCCACATGGGTTTTTTTTGCCTTCCTCTGGATCAGGGGTCTCAAACTTGGCAGAGTAAATGGGCGAGTATGTGGTGGTGTTTTTTTTTCATATGTATGGGATGTTTTGCAGGACATGGGGAGGCTGCGTGTGGGGCTCGTGCCGTATATAAGGGGCTGGGGGGGTGGACTCAAACGGTAGGTATATAGAAAGGGCTGTATTGGGGTTCAAACGATATATGTGGGAAGTCAGCATACTTAATTCTGCTCAACATTAAGTGATATATTAATTGTAACTATCAATAAAATAAATATAATATTGGGCAGAATTAATTTCAGCCTATTGGTTCGGCCCTCCACAACAGTCACTGTCTCTCATGTGTCCCCTAAGGAAATTTAAATTGCCCACCCCTGCGCCTAATATAACTGTTCCTCTCTCCCACAAATTGATCAGAAACTAGTCCCTTATACCATCTTTTACCACACACTATACTCGCAATAGCTTTTTATCTGGACATATACAGATACATGCTGGTGACTGGTTAATGCAGCTTTACTTGAGTACCTTATATATTCTAAAGATACAATACAACTAGAGATAGGATCAGCCAGGTCAGTAATCAGTGACCACTGGATAAGAGGCCTGCAAAATCTCCTTACCTCTCAGCATCTCTTTCGATTAGCCAGGGCTCGCATGATGTTGCATGCGAGTCTGTAACAAAGATGACGCTGCACCAGCCAGTCTAATCAAAAAGAGCCAGGAATGTCGGGAAAGAAGAAGAATAGCAGGTCTTCTGTCCAGTGGTCTGGAGTCCTGCGAATCCACTCTCCCATCTCTAACTACAAGCACTTTTTACATCTTGTGTCGGCCGTATTTCCTTACAGATAGTAAGCACTTGTGAGCAGGTCACTCATGTTTGGTGTAATGTGTGACTCCGTAGGTCTGATTTTGTTTATTCATGTACCTCTAAAAAGCAGAAATGAAGTAATGAGGAATATATTGGCACTACAAAAAAATATAAAAAATTGGCAGTTCGGTAACATGAGGAATTAAGCAAAACCAGTAGCAGGCAAAGGGCAACTAGGAACCAATACTACAAAAAAAATATATTCTAATCAGTAAATAGCAAGGAATTGATAATTAGATGCAAAACGCATATTCAGGGGTCCTTGGTTTGTCAGTAAATAATCACATTTTATTTTGGGCGACAGCTGTAGCATCATATATCCGAAGACCAGATGTGTCAAAAGAGGATCGGTAGTCATTTTAGAGCAAAGTAAAGGGTACACTGATGGCAACCTGGTGCAGTTGTCATATAATAAACAAAGCATGATCCTTATGGATAAAAAGTTTTTTCGGACTCACTGTGCGCTGCTGGACATAATTCAGTCTTACAACATAAAGGGTATTAGCAATTTAATTCCCAACGCGTTTCGAAGTTTCTAATACTTCTTCCTCAGGGGATGACATGAAGTGAACAAGTACAGCCATATCTAGTTATATACATACAATATTTGAAATTGAGGGCCAAAAGCACATGTGATAGTGGGACAAATGTCAGAGTTCACAGGTTAAGGACTGCGCAAGGTGTATTGATCCATTTTCAATCAAATCAAAATGGATCAATACACCTTGCGAAGTCCTTAACCCGTGAACTCTGACATTTGTCCCACTATCACATGTGCTTTTGGCGCTCAATTTCAAATATTGTATGTATATAACTAGAGATGGCTGTACTTGTTCACTTCATGTCATCCCCTGAGGAAGAAAAATTAGAAACTTCGAAACGCGTTGGGAATTAAATTGCTAATACCCTTTATGTTGTAAGACTGAATTATGTCCAGCAGCGCACAGTGAGTCCGAAAAAACTTTTTATCCATAAGGATCTACATTGGCGTTCACGGAGTGGACCTTCGGGCGTGCAGCAGCTGACAGTCGATTATGTGCCTTTATTTCCCCTGGAAAAGGTGAGTGAATTTCTTATCCTCTACTCCCAGTACTACCCGGATAAGACCCTATTGCGCCTTCTTTTTCCTCTAGCTCCCTTTTTAAACAAAGCATGATGGAATAAAAAAAAACCAAAAAAAAAAAAAACTCTTCTATGTAATATTACCACCATAGTCATCAAGACAGGCATTTTTAAACTGGTTTTGAAATCACCTATTCAGTGTTGTTAGGAAGCGTCCTCAGGTAACTCTGTGCATAGCTTGACTGACAGGTCAATCCATATACACAAATCAGGAGAGACCTGTCAGTCAAGTACAGACAAGAGAAGCTAGAGGAAGCCATTCAGCAGACACTTCCGCCCGAGATCAGCCTGCTCATCAAACTGTGCTTTCTCTGAAACAATAGGATGTCATAGTTGAGCGACTTTGGTCGGATTGGGTTTCGTGAAACAAAATTTGTTTCGGATGAAACTGGTCCGACTAGGGCAAAAAAAGTCAGAGTTTTGTCTGAAACCTGACCCCAATGCATGTCAATGGGAAATAAAAGTCGGCATTGAGTGGATGAATGTCATCCGCTCAATGCCGACTTTTATTTCCCATTGACTTGCATTGGGGTCGGGTTTCAGACAAAACTCCGACTTTTTTTGCCCTAGTTGGACCAGTTTCATCCAAAACAAATTTTGTTTCATTCGGGTTTCATGAAACCCGATCCGACCAAAGTCGCTCAACTCTAGTACACACCCATTTGTAATGAGGGAGTCTGCCAAATTTCATTTTAAAAGGAGTATTCCATTTTACTTCTGCCACTGACAGTTTTTCGGGCTGTAAGCAATGATTTAATAACCACCAGTTACCTGAACCTGCAGCCAGATACCTGTTGGTCATGATATCAGTCCCAGTACAATTTAAAACAGCCATTTAATTCCTGACAAGTTGCCCTAAAAGAAGCTGTTAAATTTAAACCTATTTTTTTGAGCGATCTCTGCAATTCCACAGAACTTAAGATAGTGAAGGTCAATTGATGCCTCACTTTCCCCCTTGATCCATCATATTTCTTATATGTAATAAAGACTGTTCATCAGAGTTTTGGATCCAATTGTTGTCACTGTTTTGTCGGTGTGTGTGATTTCCACGGCTGAATAAACTGCAAATCTCTTCAATCCACATGGCTGGTCCATACAATCAGGGCAATTGTTACCACCCACCTTTCGTGTCTACCTCTTTCCTCATAGACTGTAAGCTTGCGAGCAGGGCCCTCACTCCTCTTGGTATTTGTTATAATCTACTGTATGTGATTATTGTTATGCTGTAATGTCTATTGTCTGTACAAATCCCCTCCGAAATGTAAAGTGCTGCGGAATATGTCGGCGCTATAGAAATAAAATTTATTATTATTATTATTATATAATCCACTGCACTGATAATCAGTAACAAAACATGGACTGCACACCAATGACTCAGCCACCAGTATGCTGACTGTAATTTTCACAGGCACATAGAATTTAATTCCGTGACTGATAAAAAAATCGACACTGAAGTAATTTTTTGTAGACCATTCAGTCCCCCCCCCCCCAAAAAAAAAAGAAAAAAAAAAAGCCATGCAGACATAAAAACAGTCCCATTATGATCTATTAATTAAAAACATTGATAGAAGATGTACGGGAATCATAGACTCTGGATGAAGTATAAGGTGACTGCCTGCATGGCTCAGTTCAGTAGCCAAGCCCACAGCCCCCTTTCTATGTCATGGCCAATGGAAGGAGACAAAGGGATAAAAGCATCAGCTGAGGCTTCTACTAAACAAAATATATTAGCAAGTAACAGTTGTGGCCAAAAGTTTTGAGTCCCACACAGATTTAGGTTCTCAATTTCCGGCTTAAGTTTTTATAGTGGCAACTTGCATTAACTAGATTGATATGAATAATCAGATGAATTGCAAAAGCATTGGTGAACATGAAATTTAACTTAATTACAAAAAATCCCTTTGCACTGAATTTCCGCATACAAGGACATGACTATATAGTTTCAGTGATCTTGTTTAGCACAGGAGAATGTGTTACTGAAGACAGGGCAAGCGATCTCACTCAGTCATGCTGATTGACCAAGAACAGACTGGTTGCTTTAAAGAGGGGACTGGTGCTTGAAGTAATGGTCTTCTGCTAACGATAGTTACCTCCATTGGAAACGCATGCAGTCAATTGCTTTGCAGCTAAAAAGCTTTACAGGCAAGTACATTGCCTGTAAATCAACCATTTGATTCAAAGAGGTTCATTTGCTCTGAAGGCGGCCTCAGGGAGCAGAAAAAAAAATCCAGTGAATGCCAGGACAGTCTCCTAAAGATTCAGCTACAGTATTTGTTCACAACCAATGCTAAGCTTGCTCAGGAATGGAATAAGGCAGATATGTCAGTGCGTCTGCACACAGTGAGACCAAGGCTTTTGCAGGCTGGCTGGGTATAAAAAGAGGCAGCAAAGAAGCCACTTTACTTACTAAAAGCAGGGACAGATGGAGTATAGGGACTGAACTGCAGAAGGCCGGGTATTTTTTCCCCGCCTCGATGGAGCCCCTTCAGACTGTCGGAAGTCTGGAAAAATTTCCAAAGAAGAAAACTGGAGCGCTAGGAGTCCTGTGTCATGCAAACAGAAAAGTATTGTGAAGCCACCGTGTGGGGTGGAATCTTTTCATCCATGGAGAGGGGGCTCACTCACAATTTTACCCAAGAACACTGCCATGAAGAATTGGGTCTACGCATCCTCAAAGAGTAGCTTCTCCCAAATATCCAGGAGCAATTTGGTGATAAATGTTTTCCAGCAAGATGGAGACCATGTCACAAGGCAAAAGTGACAAGTGGCTCGGTGAGCAAAGCATTTAAGTTTTGGGTCCATGGCCAGGAAACTCCCCAGATCCCAATGGCAATGAGAACCTGTCAATCCTCAAAGTGGGAGGACAGACAGAAATTGTGAAACTGTCAAGTCATGATATGGCCAGAAGACAGCCTCCAGGACAAATTGTAGACGTCATGAAAAATAAGGGTCGGCACAGTACATATTACGTTTTGACACAAACTTATGAAATGCTTAGAACCATCAGACTACAAAGCCTAAAACCACTGAAGCAGAAAACCAAAGTGTGTCAGTCTCAACTTTTGGCCACGACTGTTCATAAAAGTACAGAAACCTAAGTATTTTTCAGGGGTAAGGATTTGGGGCGAGGCTTTTATTGGTGTTGGGCTGTGATCTGACCCTGTGACCACCAGGACAAGGCCGGTGGCACTGCTTTCCACGTGTGCTGAGGAATAAGGAGCAGCTGCCACCATACAGATGCGCTACACAGCGTCCCACCTCACAATGGCCGCACTCCTCCGGGGGCCGCACTGCGAGTCCCCCGCCAGCAGGCAGGGCCGCCCCGTCTGGAGGCCTCACTGCACAGCCAGGCGGAGGAGGCCGTGGGGAACATACTTAGCAGGGGGCTTCTCACAGCCTCGCCGCAGCAGGGCCGCCGGAGGCTGTATCGGCAGCGGGAAGGCCCGTGTACTGCCCGCCCATCCCACCATGCACGGACGTACTATATACATACGAAGCTAGGGCCAATGCCCTCCGTCACCTCCTCGTTCTTAATCACCCCCTTTTCGTTAACGACTACGACAATCTTTACGCTTCCGGTTTCTGTCTCGGTCTTTCTCTCCCCCTCGGCCGTGCTAAGCCGCGCTCCGCCATTAATCACGTGACAGGACGACAACCCGCCCCTTCCCCTGACTAGAGTGATCGGCTGAGGATTACGTCATCGCTTTTTTTTTTCCTTCAAGAACTTTATTGAAAAGGACACAGAGGACGTTGCGCACAGATTGTATGTATACAGTTCACGCTGTGGGCAAGTCACTTTTCCGTAATGCGCGTCACATGGGGAGAACACTGTCTTCAAGGAAAGCTATTTGGTACCCATGGCAACCAATCAGAGCCAGGCTTTCTTTTTTTTTTTTTTTTAAACTATGGTAACTTGAAAGCTGTGATTGGTTGTTCAGGGCAGAGGCTGGCACTTTTCAGCCTTGGGGGCAATCACAAGGCAGAGGCCCTCAAGTTATGGTGGCCTCCCATTTCCATGCTTATTTCTGGCCATTGCATTAAAGCAGCAGAGATAACAGGCTGGTACAGCGATATGGGAACAGAACGGAGCTTGTTGCATAGCTATGGGAGCAGAAGCGAGCTTTCTCCACAGATGGGAGCAGAACAGAGCTTACTCCAGAGATATGGGAGCAGAACGGAGCTTACTCCAGAGATATGGGAGAACAGAGCTTACTCCAGAGATGGGAGCAGAACAGAGCTTACTCCAGAGATATGGAGCAGAACAGAGCTTACTCCAGAGATATGGGAGCAGAACGGAGCTTACTCCAGAGATATGGGAGCAGAACAAAGCTTACTCCAGAGATATGGGAGCAGAACGGAGCTTACTCCAGAGATATGGGAGCAGAACGGAGCTCACTCCAGAGATATGGGAGCAGAACGGAGCTCACTCCAGAGATATGGGAGCAGAACGGAGCTTACTCCAGAGATATGGAGCAGAAAAGAGCTTACTCCAGAGATATGGGAGCAGAACGGAGCTTACTCCAGAGATATGGGAGCAGAACGGAGCTTACTCCAGAGATATGGGAGCAGAACAAAGCTTACTCCAGAGATATGGGAGCAGAACGGAGCTCATTCCAGAGATATGGGAGCAGAACGGAGCTCACTCCAGAGATATGGGAGCAGAACGGAGCTCACTCCAGAGATATGGGAGCAGAACGGAGCTTACTCCAGAGATATGGGAGCAGAACGGAGCTTACTCCAGAGATATGGGAGCAGAACGGAGCTTACTCCAGAGATATGGAGCAGAAAAGAACTTACTCCAGAGATATGGAGCAGAACGGAGCTTACTCCAGAGATATGGGAGCAGAACGGAGCTTACTCCAGAGATATGGGAGCAGAACGGAGCTTACTCCAGAGATATGGGAGCAGAACGGAGCTTACTCCAGAGATATGGGAGCAGAACAGAGCTTACTCCAGAGATATGGGAGCAGAACAGAGCTTACTCCAGAGATGTGGGAGCAGAACAGAGCTTACTCCAGAGATGTGGGAGCAGAACAGAGCTTACTCCAGAGATATGGGAGAACAGAGCTTACTCCAGAGATATGGGAGCAGAACAGAGCTTACTCCAGAGATATGGAGCAGAACAGAGCTTACTCCAGAGATATGGGAGCAGAACGGAGCTTACTCCAGAGATATGGGAGCAGAACGGAGCTTACTCCAGAGATATGGGAGAACAGAGCTTACTCCAGAGATATGGGAGCAGAACAGAGCTTACTCCAGAGATATGGAGCAGAACAGAGCTTACTCCAGAGATATGGGAGCAGAACGGAGCTTACTCCAGAGATATGGGAGCAGAACAAAGCTTACTCCAGAGATATGGGAGCAGAACGGAGCTCATTCCAGAGATATGGGAGCAGAACGGAGCTCACTCCAGAGATATGGGAGCAGAACGGAGCTCACTCCAGAGATATGGGAGCAGAACGGAGCTTACTCCAGAGATATGGGAGCAGAACGGAGCTTACTCCAGAGATATGGGAGCAGAACGGAGCTTACTCCAGAGATATGGAGCAGAAAAGAGCTTACTCCAGAGATATGGAGCAGAACGGAGCTTACTCCAGAGATATGGGAGCAGAACGGAGCTTACTCCAGAGATATGGGAGCAGAACGGAGCTTACTCCAGAGATATGGGAGCAGAACGGAGCTTACTCCAGAGATATGGGAGCAGAACGGAGCTTACTCCAGAGATATGGGAGCAGAACGGAGCTTACTCCAGAGATATGGGAGCAGAACAGAGCTTACTCCAGAGATATGGGAGCAGAACAGAGCTTACTCCAGAGATATGGAGCAGAACAGAGCTTACTCCAGAGATATGGGAGCAGAACAAAGCTTACTCCAGAGATATGGGAGCAGAAGCGAGCTTACTCCAGAGATATGGGAGCAGAACGGAGCTCATTCCAGACATATGGGAGCAGAACGGAGCTTACTCCAGAGATATGGGAGCAGAACGGAGCTTACTCCAGAGATATGGGAGCAGAACAGAGCTTACTCCAGAGATATGGGAGCAGAATGGAGCTTACTCCAGAGATATGGAGCAGAACAGAGCTTACTCCAGAGATATGAGAGCAGAATGGAGCTTACTACAGAGATATGGGAGCAGAACGGAGCATACTCCAGAGATATGGGAGCAGAACAAAGCTTACTCCAGAGATATGGGAGCAGAACGGAGCTTACTCCAGAGATATGGGAGCAGAACGGAACATACTCCAGAGATATGGGAGCAGAACTGAGCTTACTCCAGAGATATGGGAGCAGAACGGAGCATACTCCAGAGATATGGGAGCAGAACAGAGCTTTCTCCAGAGATATGGAGCAGAACAGAGCTTACTCCAGAGTTATGGGAACAGAACAGAGCTTGCTGCATAGCTATGGGAGCAGAAGCGAGCTTTCTCCAGAGATGTGAGAGCAGAACAGAGCTTACTCCAGAAATATGGAGCAGAATAGAGCTTACTCCAGAGATATAGGAGCAGAACGGAGCTTACTCCAGAGATATGGGAGCAGAACAGAGCTTACTCCAGAGATATGAGAGCAGAATGGAGCTTGCTGCATAGAGATGGGAGCAGAACCAAGCTTACTCCAAAGATATAGGAGCAGAACAGAGCTTACTACAGAGATATGGGAGCAGAACCGAGCTTACTCCAGAGATAATAATAATCTTTATTTTTATATAGCGCTAACAAATTCCGCAGCGCTTTACAGTTTGCACACATGATCATCACTGTCCGGGATGGGGCTCACAATCTAAATTCCCTATCAGTATTGTCTTTGGAATGTGGGAGGAAACCGGAGAACCCGGAGGAAACCCACGCAAACACAGGAAGAACATAAAAACTCGTTGCAGATGTTGTCCTTGGTGGGATTTGAACCCAGGACTCCAGTGCTGCAAGGTTGCAGTGCTATCCACTAAGCCACCATGCTGCCCTATGATATGGGAGCAGAACCAAGCTTACTACAGAGAAAAGGGAGCAGAACCAAGCTTACTACAGAAATATGGGAGCAGAACCAAGCTTACTACAGAGATATGGGAGCAGAGCCAAGCTTACTCCAGAGATATGGGAGCAGAACCAAGCTTACTCCAGAGATATGGGAGCAGAACAAAGCTTACTCCAGAGATATGGGAGCAGAATTGAGCTTACTCCAGAGATATGGGAGCAGAACGGAGCATACTCCAGAGATATGGGAGCAGAACAGAGCTTACTCCAGAGATATGGGAGCAGAACGGAGCATACTCCAGAGATATGGGAGCAGAACAAAGCTTACTCCAGAGATATGGGAGCAGAAGCGAGCTTACTCCAGAGATGTGGGAGCAGAACAGAGCTTACTCCAGAGATATGATCGCAGAACAGAGCTTACTCCAGAGATCTGAGCGCAGAACAGAGCTTTCTCCAGAGATATGGGAGCAGAACATAGCTTACTCCAGAAATATGGGAGCAGAACAAAGCTTACTCCAGAGATATGGGAGAGGAACAGAGCTGCTTACTCCAGAGATATGGGAGCAGAACTGTCACGGGTTTACTGTGACAGAACAGAGCCGGAAGACCGCAGCGTCTGACGGCTCCTGCTTTGCCGCTGAGAAGAAGCACTTCTCCGGCATATTAAGGGTGTTTGTTTTCTTTCAGCAGGACAGGGGTTAATCTGCCATGTGGAAATCCCTGCTACCAGCTGTGCTTGGTTAGCCACTCCTCTCTCCTATAAAAGCTAGGTCTGCTGGCCAGATCTTTGTCTGAGTTAGGGTGGTTTCACATTAGCGCTTTTTAAGCGCACGCACGGCCGGGGTAGCTCCGCCCCCGAGCCGGCTCTCTGCCCGGCGTGCCCGCCCCTTGCTTGTAGCGCCACCTCCTAGCGCACAGCGGCGCCTGCGATCGGCGCACCCTATCTTTAGCATAGGGTGCGCAGGCCGTGCGCTAGTTGCGCTTTGACCTGCGCTGCGCACTTTTGACGGTGCGCTGTGCGCGCCAAAATCCGAAAAGTCGGATTTTGGCGCGCACGACGCACCGTCAAAAGTGCGCAGCGCAGGTCAAAGCGCAACTAGCGCACGATCTGCGCACCCTATGCTAAAGATAGGGTGCGCCGATCGCAGGCGCCGCTGTGCGATAGGAGGCGGCGCTACAAGCAAGGGGCGGGCACAGAGCCGGCTCGGGGGCGGAGCTACCCCCGGCCGTGCGTGCGCTTAAAAAGCGCTAATGTGAAACCACCCTTAGAATTTGCTGCAAAGGTCTGGAGAAGGAGAAGCTGGTGTTTGGAGAGCTGGAGGAATTTGTTGTGCGACTGGAAATTCCTCATCCCATCCTGCTTTGTTTTCTTCCCCTGTCCTTCATGCTCTGGTGTATACCTCTGTGGTTTGTGAGAGTATTATTTGTGAGTGGAATTTTCTTTTACCCTTCTCTTGTTCCCCTGTCTGTCAGGTTTGTGTACTTCGGTGCACGGTAGCGCCTCTCTTCCCCGGGTGGGAGGAAGGGGACAGACGCAGGGCTGAGGGTAGGAGACAGGGCTAGGGCGGAGGCCCCAGTGTCCTCACCATCTGAGGTATCCCTAGGAACAGGGTGACCCCTAGTGTCAGGGCCAGGAAAGGTGCCCCTGGTCCCAGTTTACTTGCCAACCTTCCGTCACAACTGTGTCACCTGTAGTAGCCTCACTGCTGCGCTGTAGGCCAGCTCTGTTTAGGTGCAGCCCTGCTTCCACTCTACTGGTGCCTGCACCTACCTACATTGTAGCAGCGTGACAATAACCGAGCTTACTACAAAGATATGGGTGTTAGGTGTCGGGTTCCTGCCACTGCACAGGAGGAATCCAGAGCCTTGCACCCAGCAGTCTCCCATTCTTCTTCGGCCGCAGTGGAGCCTGCTCAGCAGATTCGTCGGTCCTGGCGCTCTGCCCAGGCCAACTCCATTGGTTTGCTTGCTGCTGCTACCTCTGGCACAGCTATGACAATGCATGCTGCTCAGCAGCGAAATTCTCCAGAGACTAAGTCCTCGTGTCGGGCCAGTGAGCATGCCCGTGGAGTGATCTCCCATTGGAGATCGAGGGTCACGTGCTCAGGTCCTGCTCGTGTTCGGATTGGCCCATCCGAAAAGCCAGGAAGGTCCCAGACGCCCGTGGCTATAAAAGGTTTGCATGGCCGCTCGCCCATGTGCTAGTATAGACTGAAATAGTTTGGAGTGTATGATGATGATGCATGTATCTGGTGACTGACTCATTATGAAACCCCTTCCCTCTGATAATACGAATGTGGTTAGGGTTCAGAGTATGAGTCAGCGCCTGTCAGTGGCTAGTCTATAGGCCATAGTGCATACCAGCCATCTGCACACTAGCGTCCGATGGTGTCGCCCACTGCAGGGCACTATCGAACCGCAGCAAGTGACAGCCACGCCAGTGCAACGCATTGCACAACCTGTGCGCTTACCTGGCCCAATCCAGGGCGATTAGTGGCGTCCACCTGAGTGGCACTGTGCACACTTGCACACGTGATTTAACCCTTGCTGGCATCGCAGTCTCGGTGCTGAGCGCTAGCGGTCTAGAGGGACTTCAGTCCTGCGGTCTAAGGGCTGAGTTCTGTGACTATACGCTAGCGCTCACACTTCTGAGCTCTGTGAGCAATAACAGGCTACGGCATTTATTATTTGGTGGTTGTGCGGTTCTGAGAGATAAGAGTCCGCCTCTGTACACATTGGGTGAGGTTAACCCCATGTGTCCAGTTATTATACCGCCATATAGCATCCTCCATTACCGAGCAGCAGTTAACACCTCTGCACAGTGGACCCCGGGCTGTGAACGCACCTAAATACCATCTTTATTATTTGGTGCATTCCGCCAGCCTGTAACATTATACTAGCGCCAGGGTCTGGCTAGTAATCGCGGATGAACAGCGACTGCTGCAGTACATCCGGCAGCTGCAGGGCAGGTTGGCGGCTCTCGAGCGTTCAGCCTCAGCTGCGGATGTTACTGCGGTTGCTGTTCAGGCAGCCACAGAGGCTGTCTCCCGTGTGACCACAGCCATCCCTGCCCCGACTTTGTCCCGCCTCCCGCTGCCCGAGAAGTTCTCGGGTGATAGTGCTTCTTGTAGGGGTTTCGTAAGCCAGTGCTCTATACAGCTGGAGCTGCTGGCCGCACGATTCCCCTCTGAGCGTGCTAAAGTGGGATTTATTATTTCCCTCTTGTCGGGCAGGGCTTTGGAGTGGGCCACACCGCAGTGGGAGCGTGGTGATCATGTGGTGCAGAGTGTCTCGCAGTTCTTGGACACTCTGAAGCAGGTCTTCCTGGGACCACGAGTCACCCATGACACCGCGCTCCGGCTGCTGGCATTATCACAGGGCTCGTCCATGGTCAGCCACTTTGCCATCCTGTTCCGGACGCTGGCCTCGGAGTTAGAGTGGCCAGATAAGGTCCTCATTCCAGCATTCTGGAGAGGTTTGGCTGGCCATGTGAAGGACGCTCTGGCCACCAGGGAGATTCCTGCTACACTGGAGGAGCTTATCACTGTCTCCACCCGTATTGATCTTCGCTGAGCGAAGGTTGGAGCGGGCCCAGTGTAGGCAGAGGTTTAGGTTGGCACCTAGCTTTGCTAAACCTCTGGAATCTTCCGAGCTTCAGGGGGCTTCCCGTAAGGGATCCAGGCCCTGATCCGCTCAAGCTCCTGTGAGCTGTCATGTTTGCCGGCAGTCCGGTCACCTTGCCAACCGATGCCCACAGCAGCTGGGAGAACGCTCACGCTTAGTGGCCGTAGGAGGCGGTGCACTAGAATCAGCGGCGTTTTCCTCCAAGCTGTCCTTTAAGGGGACACTTGAGGTTGATTCTTCCACTCTGGCGGTGGAGGTTTGCGTGGATTCCGGGGCAGAGGGCAATTTTATGTCGTCAGCCTTCACTCAACGGCACGCTATACCCCTGGTTATGATGTCTACACCAGTCACCGTCAGAATGGTGAACGGCGCCACTCTACCCTCACAGATAACCCACCAGACCGCCCCCTTGTTACTCAGTGGCTCCATTTCATCAGGAGACGATATCCCTCCTCGTCATGCCCGAGGGTATTGACCAGGTACTTCTAGGGGTCCCCTGGTTGCGGTACCACTCCCCCCATATAGAGTGGTCCTCAGGGAGGATTATTGGGTGGAGTAAATCATGTGAGGGTAGATGTCTGAGGGAGTGCATTCAGGTTGCCTCCACCGTGGTTCCCGCAGATCTCTCCTCGCTCCCCAGACACTATCGACAGTATACGGACGTGTTCTCCAAAAAGGCGGCGGAGAACCTTCCACCGCATCGCACCTATGACTGTCCTATTGACCTCTTGCCTGGTGCTGAGCCTCCCCGGGGTCGAGTCTATCCCCTATTTCTCCCGGAGACAGAGGCCATGTCTCAATACATCAGGGAGAATCTGGCAAGAGGATTCATTAGGAAGTCAGTGTCACCAGCGGGGGCGGGATTCTTCTTCCAGAAGAAGAGTGGGGAACTACGTCCTTGCATTGATTACAGGGGTCTTAACGCCATCACCGTTAAGAATAAGTATCCTCTGCCCCTGATATCAGAGCTGTTTGATAGGCTATGGGGAGCGAGGGTGTTTTCCAAACTTGATCTGCGGGGGGCTTACAACCTGATTCGCATCCGTGATGGGGACGAATGGAAGACGGCATTTAACACCAGGGATGGGCACTATGAATACCTGATGATGCCCTTCGGCCTCTGTAATGCCCCAGCCGTCTTCCAAGACTTTGTGAACGATATCTTCCGGGATATGCTTACCACCTCGGTTGTAGTCTATCTGGATGATATTCTCATCTACTCACCAGATATTGACTCCCACCGGAGAGATGTTTGCAAAGTTTTCGATCACCTGCGGGCAAACTCCCTCTATGCCAAGTTGGAGAAGTGTGTGTTTGAGCAGGAGTCCTTGCCTTTCCTGGGCTATATCATCTCCGCCCGGGGATTGGCCATGGATCCTGCCAAGCTACAGGTGGTGATGGATTGGCAGGATCCTCATTCTCTCAAAGCGGTGCAGCGCTTTATGGGGTTCATAAATTACTATCGCCAATTCATCCCCCCACTTCTCGACTTTGGTAGCACCCTTGGTAGGATGCAAACCCCAAGTTGTGGTCGGAACCGGTCTCCAAAGCCTTCTCCATTAAGTCCCATTTCGCTATCGCTGCCATTCTACATCACCCCGATGTAGATAAGCCCTTCATTCTGGAAGTGGATGCCTCTTCCGTCGGTGCTGGAGCGGTCCTGTTTCAGAAGGACACGCAAGGTCGGAAGCACCCATGCTTCTTTTTCTCCAAGACCTTTACACCGGCGGAGAGGAATTATGCCATCGGAAACAGGGAGTTGCTAGCAATGAAGTTGGCCTTTTCAGAGTGGAGACACCTCCTCGAGGGGGCTCGCCATCCTTTCCAGGTGTTCACCGACCACAAAAACTTGGTGTATTTACAAACAGCCCAGTGGCTAAATTCTCACCAGGCCAGATGGTCTTTGTTCTTTTCCTGGTTTCACTTCACCCTCCATTTTGTCTTCGGGGAGAAGAACGTCCGGGCCGATGCTCTCTCCCGCTCCGTGGTGTCATCAGAGGAGGAGGAGCCTCGGCTGATCGTCCCATCCGAGAGCCTGGGGACTGTGGCTCCGGTTGCCCTTGAGTCAGTACCTCCCGGCAAGACATTTGTCCCTGCCCGTCTGTGACCGTAGGTCCTTTCTTGCGCTCATTCGTCCAGGGTGGGTGGACATTTCGGGACAAACGGACCTCTGAGCTTCTGACGAGGACGTACTGGTGGCCGCATATGGCCCGTGACATCAGGGACTATATTCAGGCATGCGTCTTGCGCCCAGAATAGGTCCTCTCGGCAGCGGCCCGCTGGGCTTCTTTATCCTCTGCCGGTAGCGGACAGGTCCTGGGAGATGGTCGGTATGGACTTTGTGGTGGGGCTACCCAAGTCCAGTGGCAGCACGGTCATTTGGGTTGTCACCGACCATTTCTCTAAGATGGTGCACCTGGTACCTCTCTCCCGGTTACCTTCTGCGCGGGGCCTGGCAGTGTTGTTCATCAGCACGTTTTCCGCCTGCATGGCATGCCGGACAAGATTGTCAGTGACCGAGGTCCTCAGTTTGCGTCCCGGTTTTGGAGAGAGCTTTGTTCCCTGCTCAGCATTGAGCTGAATCTCTCCTCAGCCTATCATCCTTAGACAAACGGGTTGGTAAAGAGAGCCAACCAGACCCTGATCACATATCTTCGACATTTTGTCTCGGCCAGGCAGGACGACTGGGCATCCTTGCTGCCGTAGGAAGAGTTCACTTTGAGCAATGCTGTGGCCGACTCCATCGGTCAGACCCCATTCCTAAATTACGACTAGCATCCACGCGTCCCTGTGCCCATGCCCATGTCATCCACCGACTCCAGGGTGGCAGACTGGGCGGTGGAGGCACGCGACATTTGGGATCGCACCCAAGATGCTATCCCGGCTTTCAAGGAGAGAATGAGGACCTCTGCTGATGCATACCGGCGCCCTGCTCCGACTTTTGCCCCTGGCGACTTGGTGTGGCTCTCCGCCTGAAACATCAGGCTGCGGGTAGAGTCCGCTAAGTTCGCACTGCGCTACATTGGCCCCTTCAAGGTCCTCGAGCAGATCAGCTCTGTGGTCTACCATTTGGCCCTTCCACCACACTTGACTATCTCTGATACATTCCATGTCTCCCTCCTTAAGCCTGTTTACTTGTCCCGGTTCTCCGAGTCATCTGCCGGGACATCAGACTTGTCTTCGGACGAGTTTGAGGTCAATGCCATCGTGGGATGCAAGGTGATGCGGGGCAAAAAGTTTTATTTGGTGGATTGGAAGGGTCATGGTCCAGAGGCTCGGACCTGGGAGCCAGTGGAGAACATCCACGCTCCGCTCCTCATTGCAGCGTTTGAGCGTAGCGAGGCTCAGAGGGGAGGGGGCCATAGGAGGGGGGGTAATGTTAGACGTCGGGTTCCTGCCACTGCACAGCAGGAATCCAGAGCCTTGCACCCAGCGGTCTCCCATTCTTCTTCGGCCGCAGTGGAGCCTGCTCAGCAGATTCGTCGCTCCCAGCGCTCTGCCCAGGCCAACTTCATGGGTTTGCTTGCTGCTGCCACCTCTGGCACAGCTATGACAATGTATGCTGCTCAGCAGCGAGATTCTCCAGGGACTAAGTCCTCATGTCGGGCCACTGAGCATGCCCGTGGAGTGATCTCCCATTGGAGATCGAGGGTCACGTGCGCAAGTCCTGCTCGTGTTCGGATTGGCCCATCCGAGAAGCCAGGAAGGTCCCGGACGCCCGTGGCTATAAAAGGTTTGCATGGCCGCTCGCCCATGCGCTAGTATAGACTGAAATAGTTTGGAGTGTATGATGATGATGCATGTATCTGGTGCCTGACTCATTATGAAACCCCTTCCCTCTGATAATACGAATGTGGTTAGGGTTTAGAGTCTGAGTCAGCGCCTGTCAGTGGCTAGTCTATAGGCCACAGTGCATACCAGCCATCTGCACACTAGCGTCCGATGGTGTCGCCCACTGCAGGGCACTATCGAACCGCAGCAAGTGACAGCCATGTCGGGGCAACGCCTTGCGCAACCTGTGCGCTTACCTGGCCCAACCCAGGGCGATTAGTGGCGTCCACTTGAGTGGCACTGTGCACACTTGCACACGTGATTTAACCCTTGCTGGCATCGCAGTTACGGTGCCGAGCGCTAGCGGTCTAGAGGGACTTCAGTCCTGCGGTCTAAGGGCTGAGTTCTGTGACTATATGCTAGCGCTCACACTGCCGAGCTCTGTGAGCAATAACAGGCTACGGCATTTATTATTTGGTGGTTGTGCGGCTCTGAGAGATAAGAGTCCACCTCTGTATACATTGGGTGAGGTTAACCTCGTGTGTCCGTTATTATACCGCCAGCCATTACCGAGCAGCAGTTAACACCTCTGCATGGTTGACCACAGGCTGCGTATGCACCTAAATACCATCTTCATTATTTGGTGCTTTCCGCCAACCCGTAACATTGGGAGCAGAACCAAGCTTACTACAGAGATATGGGAGCAGAACCAAGCTTACTACAGAGATATGGGAGCAGAACCAAGCTTACTACAGAGATATGGGAGCAGAACCAAGCTTACTACAGAGATATGGGAGCAGAACCGAGCTTACTACAGAGATATGGGAGCAGAACCGAGCTTACTACAGGGATATAGGAGCAAAGCCGAGCTTACTACAGAGTTATGGGAGCAGAGCCAAGTTTACTACAGAGAAAAGGGAGCAGAACCGAGCTTACTACAGAGATATGGGAGAAGAACAGAGCTTACTACAGAAATATGGAAGCAGAACAGAGCTTACTCCAAAGATTTGGGAGCAGAACGTAGCTTGTTCCAGAGATATGGGAGCAGAACAGAGCTTACTCCAGAGATATCGGAGCAGAATGGATCTTACTCCAGAAATATGGGAGCAGAACAGAGCTTACTCCAAAGATTTGTGAGCAGAACAGAGCTTACTCCAGAGATATGGGAGCAGAACAGAGCTTACTCCAGAGATATGGGAACAGAACCGAGCTTACTCCAGAGATATGGAAGCAGAGGCGAGCTTACAACAGCGATATTGGTGCAGAACCGAGCTTACTCCAGAGATATGGGAACAGAACCAAGCTTACTCCAGAGATATGGGAGCAGAGCCAAGCTTACTACAGAGATTTGGGAGCAGAACGGAGCTTATTCCAAAGATTTGGGAGCAGAACGGAGCTTACTCCAGAGATTTGGGAGCAGAACGGAGCTTACTCCAGAGATTTCGGAGCAGAATGGAGCTCATTCCAGAGATATGGGAGCAGAACCGAGCTTACTACAAAGCTATGGATCAGAACAGAGCTTACTCCAGAGATATGGGAGCAGAACAGAGCTTACCCCAGAGATGTGGGAGCAGTACAGAGCTTACTACAGAAATAAGGTAGCAGAACACAGCTTACTACAGAGATAAGGGAGGAGAACTGTTAGGCGTCAGGTTTCTGCATTTGCTCTGCAGGAATCCAGAGCCTCACAATCTGCGGTCTCCTGCAGTCTATCTACCGCAGAGGAGATTGCTTTGCAGCAGATCGCTCCAGAGACTAAGTCCCTCTGTTCTCCTACTGGGCATGCTCACGAGACAATCTCCCATTGGAGAGCGGGAGTCATGTGCCAAGGTCCTACTCCAGATCTCATTGGTCCATCTCGGAGATCTGGAAGCTTCCGGAAGGTCCCGGCTATAAAAAGCGCGCATGACTGTTCGGCCATGCGCTAGTATAGTCTTTAGTTGCTACTGTGTGAATGATGATGGATGTATGAACCTACAAATGACTCATTAAGATCCCCTGCCTCTGATTTTACGAATGTGTACAGGGACTTAGATTAGAGTCAGTGCCAGCGCGTGGCAAGCCTCAAGCCACTTCAGCATCATCCACAGTGCTAGCATCCGACATTGCGCCTGCTTCCTTGCTTTGTCGACTAGCAGCAGTGTCCTACGCCATGCTGCAGTTGCAGTCTTCTTTGGCATCCGCAGTAGCGACGCCGCACGCATGGTAGATCTAGTCGGACGCAGCTCCTCTGTCTTGGGTCCTGCTCCTGTGACCAGATACCGTGTGTGCATTTACCTGAGACCTGTGACACAGGCTCAGCCTTTTGTGTTTACCTCTGCTGACATCTCCGTGAGCAAACAGAGATTGCTTAGCGCACTTGGGTGACGTTCAACCCGGGTGTGCATTTCCACCTTATTGCTCATCTGTCACTACTTAGCAGCAGTGTTTACACCTACTGCATGGTGGACCCCGAGCGGCGAACGCACTTTATTTATTTTTATTTAGTGCGTTCCGCCGTTCCTAACATTATACTAGCGCCAGGGTCTGGCTAGTAATGGCAGATCAGCAGCAACTCCTACAGTACATTCGGCAGCTAGAGGGCCGGTTGGCTACTCTTGAGAGTGGTATCTCAGCTGCGAAGTCTACTGAGGCTGCTGTACAGGCAATCGCAGAGGCGGTTTCACGTATGTCCACGTCCTCCCCTGTGCCGACAGTTTCCCGCCTCCCGTTGCCCGATAAATTTTCTGGCGATTGGTGCCTCCTGTAGGGGTTTCGTGAGCCAGTGTTCTATCCAGCTGGAGTTACTGGTTGCGCGATTCCCTACGGAATGGGCTAAGGTGGGGTTTATTGTTTCCCTACTGTCGGGCAGGGCGTTGGAGTGGGTCACGCCACTATGGGAGCGTGGTGACCCAGAGGTTCGGACCGCTGCTGAGTTCTTAACATCTATCAAGCAGGTCTTCCTAGGACCACGGGTCACTCACGATACCTCTCTTCAGCTACTTGCATTAACTCAGGGATCTCTCTCGGTCAGCCAGTATGCCGTTCATTTTCGGACACTGGCTTCCGAGCTGGAGAGGTCTGATAAAGGCCTCATCCCTGTGTTTTGGAGAGGTTTAGTGGAGCATGTTAAGGATGCTCTGTCTACCAGAGAGGTTCTTGTAAGTCTGGAAGAGCTGATTGCCATTGCCACCCGCATTGATCTCCGTTTTTCAGAGGGCGGGCTGGAGCGTGCTCAAACCAGACGGATGGTTACTTCGGCTCCCAACCTTTTTGAACCTCCAGAATTACCAGAGCCAGAGTGTGTTCACTCCCAGAGCCCATGGAGGTGTCTCGCTCCAGTCTCGAGGTGCGCCCGGCACTAAGTTCCACTCGCGTATACCACTATCAGCACTCTGTTCCCCAGGATAACAGGGCCCCGCAATGGCCAAGCTCTGTGCTGCTGGGCAAGACCTTTGTCCCCCCTCGCCTTCGGCCGAAGGTTCTCGTGTGGGCACATGCGTCCAGGGTGGGTGGTCACTGTGGCTACATGCAGACCACAAAACTCCTGGCAGGGTCTTATTGGTGGCCGCACAGGGCTCGGGACATTAAAAAATATATTCGGGCATGTGCCTCTTGTGCTCGGAATAGCTTCCTTAAACAGAGAGTGATGACGCCCGCTGACACACTGCGGCGTTCCACTTCAACTTCTGCTCCTGGCGATTTTTCCGCTCCCATTGTCTCCCACGTGTCCCTTCTTAAACCTGGCGATCTTGCTGCCTCTGATACCTTCCACGTGTCCCGGTTTTCCGTGTCACCTGCTGGGACATCAGACTTGCCTTCGGATGAGTCTGAGGCCTATGCCTCTGATGGGCACAAGGTGGTGGATTGGAAGGCTCAGAGGGGAGGGGGGTAATGTTAGGCGTCAGGTTTCTGCATTTGCTCTGCAGGAATCCAGAGCCTAACATTCTGCGGTCTCCTGCTGTCTACCACAGAGGAGATTGCTTTGCAGCAGATCACTCCAGAGTTTAAGTCCCTCTGTTCTCCTACTGGGCATGCTCATGAGACGATCTCCCATTGGAGAACTGGAGTCATGTGTCCAGGTCCTACTCCAGATCTCATTGGTCCATCTCGGAGATCTGGAAGGTCCCGGCTATAAAAAGCGCGCATGACCGTTCGGTCATGCGCTAGTATAGTCTTTAGTTGCTACTGTGTGAATGATGATGGATGTATGAACCTGCGAATGACTCATTAAGATCCCCTCCCTCTGATATTACGAATGTGTACAGGGACTTAGATTAGAGTCAGTACCAGCGCGTGGCAAGCCTCAAGCCACTACAGCATCATCCACAGTGCTAGCGTCCGACATTGCTCCTGCTTCCTTGCTTTGTCGACTGGCGGCAGTGTCCTACGCCGCGCTGCAGTTGCAGTCCTCTTTGGCGTCCGCAGTAGTGACACCGCACACATGGTAGGTCTAGACGGACGCAGCTCCTCTGTCTTGGGTCCTGCTCCTGTGACCAGATACCGTGTGTGCATTTACCTGAGACCTGTGACACTAAAGCTGGAGTCACACATAGCAACTTACCAGCGATCCCCACAACGATATCAACGTGTCAGGATCGCTGATAAGTCGCTATGTGATCGCTGGTGAGCTGTCAAACAGACAGCTTCACCAGCGATTAGCACAGCGATGCCAAGCGTGCGGCATCACTGTGTTCATTAGCGCTGATGCCATATTCATGTCAAAAATAGAATTAAAATAAAAAATATTGTTATTCTCACCTTCCGACGTCCCGCGCAGCATTCCCGCCTCTCTCCACGCTCCGGTCCCAGTAATCCTTTGCGAGAATTACCGAGATGACGTCCGTTCTCACGGGATTGCTAAGTCTCGTGGTCATTCTTGCAAAGGATTACTGGGACCAGGAGTGTGGAGAGAGGTGGGAAGACTGTGCGGGACATCGGAAGGTGAGAATAACAATATTTTTTATTATTTTACAGCAGATCGCTGGTCTCCCGCCTGTCACACGCAGCGATGCGTGCTGGCCAGCGGGAGATCAGCGACGAAAAAAATGTCCAGAGGTTTCTTGCAGCGATCAGCGATACCGGCAGGGGGGCCGGTCGCTGATCGCTGTTACACACAGCGATCTCGCTGGTGAGATCGCTGTTGTGTCACAAAAGTTGTGACTCAGCAGCGATCTCGCTAGCGAGATTGCTATGTGAGACGGGGCCTTTACAGGCTCAGCCTTTTATGTTTACCTCTGCTGACATCTCTGTGAGCAAACAGATTGCTTAGCGGGAGGCGTGGCCTAGCTCTTGCCATGTGAGGAAGCAGAAGTCTGGAGCTCCCACAGGATTTCCCTGAAAAGCAACTCAAAAGCGGACTTTGAGGTTCCAATTCACCATAGGATTATTCCCTAAGTCGAACCCCTGGACCATTTAATCCAAAGATATTCATCACAGAAGATAATAAGATCACACTGCTGCAAGATCCCAATATGGCTGCCAGGCTGCTTTCACAGCTCTAGACAAGAAGATCCCTACTGTCGGTGAGTAAACATCCCTGCTCCTATTACTGAACTGAACTGTGCCTGCAGCCTTTACAGAGGAGCAGAAACACAGAGGATTGACCAACATCCACTAGGTGGGTGACTGGTGTAGCAGAGGGGTGACAATCTGCCCGAGTAAAGTGGGAAGAAACAGGTGCCACTGGGACCCACTAATAGACCCACCATTAGGCCCAGATGCCAAATTGACTTGTATTTTCATGGCGATATATAAAGCCCACTCACCCCAGCAACAGTTGCTCTCCCCCTCCCCTGGAGGAAGATATATGCAGCAGCGATCATAGCTGGAAGCTCCAAATAAGAGCATTCATTTTCAACATTTATTAGAGGCAACGCTATGCACGACACCTATCTCTGCTTTTGTTAAGCACTATTTCTCTGAACAACCGCTCAGTCTTTCCGTTCCTGTCATGATTTAAAGAACTGACATTATGCCCACCGGGGAGGTACATATATGAAATTTCCATGGAGATGGGGAGACCTGGGACTCCCATGAGTCATAGCTACTTTCTCTCTCATAAAATAATGCTGACTGCTGAATGAACCGCCAAGCTGCTGTTAGGCAATTTTTTTTCTTTCTTATCCATGCTATAAAGTACACTAGTGGCTAGGCCACTGAAAGGCTTGTGAGGAAAAGGGGAGTGATGCCCATCTAGTGGTGCATTTGGAAAGTGCCAGTTGAGAAATCTCTCTGATCTCTCATCCCACTTCTACCGAGAGATATTACATTTAACAGTCCGGATACCTGCCCACGGTTTTTAGTGGCGAAATTTACATCAACAGTTTTTTTTTTGTCTTCAGCAAAAGCGGACCATGGTTAAGATTGGTAGATCAGCTGACACAAACGCTAATAGTGGGTCACAAACAACCAAAAAGATGGAAAAATTTATCACAAAACAAAGTGGACCTAAACAAGGGCCATCACAGTATAGGGACCCAGGTGATGACCCAGATTTGGAGGAATCGCAGGAAGATCCTTCTGACTTTGCGGACTCAGATAAACCTATTTCTAGAAGCTTCATTAAAAGTGTATTGTCCTCAGCCTTGGCCCCCCTTGCGAAAGATTTATCTACAATTAAAAAGGACATTCAGCAGATTGGCAGCAGAGTGGAGGAGCTGGAGGGGGCGCAGTCGAAGCTGTCCGCCTTCGCTGGGGATCTAAAAATGGGCCTTCAGCAACAGGAAGATCATATCATTTCCGTCTATACTGCAATGGAAGATATTGAAAACAAGAACAGAAGAAACAATCTCAGAGTCCAGGGAGTGCCGGAGGTGACCAACCGAGAGGATGTACCAGCCATTCTTTATGAACTCTTTCTGCCTATGCTAGACACAGAAGAAGGAAAGATGTTAATTCTTGAGAGCGCACATAGGGCACTAAACCCAAGCCCAAACAATCAGAATTCCCTAGAGATATAATTTGCAGAATTCTGGACTTCCGCATGAAAGAGAAAATTCTCAAAAAAGACAAGGACACTAAGCTCATTGGAATATAAAGGCTCTACAATTCGTGTTTTCCAGGATCTGGCACCATCAACCTTGTCTAAGAGATTCTTATTGAAACCCTTTACGGACACCCTCAAGCAGAGACAGTTTCCTTTCAGATGGCTTTTCAATTCGGTCTATTCATCACAACAGACGGCAAGAGATTTACAGTTAAGTCATCTTCCGACATTGCCAAAGTATGTGCAGAGCTGGGTATTCAACTCGACTCGCTGCCTGATCTTCGTCTCGCCCGCACTAATTTCAGTCTTCCGGATCTGCCATTGCAAGAACCCTGGAGAAGAGCGAGCAACTCTAAAGAACAAAGAAGCAGAAAACGACAAGCAGGGAAGCAGCATTCCTCCAGCGATTGAATTAGGGACCCTTGTCTCCTAACCATCTCTGTATGGATCCTTTAAGCTGATCCACAGAGACTGCCTAGTTAACATATGGAACAAATTGAAAAATTGTCATGTTTTCTCCTTTACACTCCCTGATGGGTATTACAGTGGTATTTGTAATTTTGCTTATTACAAAGAACGTTGTTAATTTAGGGCAACAAGCCCTTTTTGTTGAATATATGCTAATGTTTTTGTCATTTACCTTTCTCTCTTCCCCTCCCCAACCTTTCCCATGTCCATCGGCGAATCACCTTTCATCTTGTCCTGAGCCCCGGCGCCCACTGACCCGACATGGCTGATCGTATGCGAGAAACGACAATAGCATCATACAACGTAGGAGGACTGAATGCGCCAATTAAAAGAGCTCAGGTATTGGCACATATTAAGAAATTGGGGGCTGACATTGCACTCCTGCAGGAGACCCACTTTATACAGGAAAAATCCCCGAGTTTTGAGAAACACTACTATTTATACATGGTTTCACTCGTTTTCCTCTTCCAGGAAGGGGAGGGGAGTGGCAATCACTCCTGCAAAAAATACACCATTTCAGTATATCGACATGGTTCATGACAGAGATGGTAGATATATTTTCATGAAGGGGAAGTTGGCACACAAACTGGTCATGATAGGATGTGTATATGCCCCCAACACAAAACAAGACTCCTGGTTTTCCAGAATTATGAGAGAGGCAAGTCAATTTGTAGAGGGCACTTTGATCCTGGGAGGTGACCTGAATGTTCCTCTTGAACCACCAATAGACTCCTCTACTGGGAAATCTAGTGTTCCTAAGAATGCACTAACATGCATCCGAACAACCCTACATCTGAACTAACTGATTGATACTTGGAGATTTCTCCACCCACTGTACGAGACTTCTCACATTTCTCACAAGCGCAATCGTCTTATAGTAGAATTGACTATCTTTTTATCCCATTCCAGATGTCCTTACATCTGAAAGACTCACAAATAATTCTGAGCGTTCACTCCGACCACTCCATCTTAATAAACAAACTTATGATAGGCCATAGACCAAATAATATCCCTTGGAGGCTAAACGAAACTTTAATTGCAGATGAACCCTCCAGAAATAAAATAAAATTCAAGAGTACTTTGAGATCAACTTGAGTGAAAATATTCAATTTTCTACTATCTGGGAGGCTCACAAGGCCGTAATAAGAGGTGAATTGATTTCTATGGCCTTGCATAAGAATAAAAGCAGAAAAGAAAAAACCGACACTCTTTATAAAGAGATCCAAACACTGGAACGAGATCATAGAATGACACTGGACCCTGATGCCTTAGCTCTCCTGTCACAGAAGAGACAATCTTTTAGAGACTTACTAAACATAGACTCAATAAAAATTTATACAAGATGGAAACAGGGTATTTGCTCATGGAGACAAAATGTCAAAATTTATGACAACCATGATTAAAAAGCGTAAAGGGCCTGTCACACTAAGCGATATCGCTAGCACGTCACTGGTTTTGTGACGTTATAGCGATATTGCTAGCAGTATCGCTATGTTTGATACTTACCTCCGACCGGCTCCCCCGCTGGTTATCGCTGATCGCGCGAGAACGTCCTGGGCCGTTTCTCGTCGTCAGCTTCCTGCTGGGGCTTCCTGCTGTGGAGACGAGCGACGCGTGGACGCGGGTGGGAGGACGTCAGGATCACCTCGTCTGACAGGTAAGTAGCGACCCCCGACCCCTGCTATGTTGCTGGTGAGATCTGCCTGTGTGGCAGCTCACTAGCGACCACTTAGCGATGCACCAGCGATCCTGACCGCATCATATCGCTGGTCGGGATCACTGGTACATCGCTAAGTGTGACAGTACCTTTAGGCTAGGTCTCTTATATATACGGTAAAGGGGTCGGATGGAGCCAAAATTACAAACCCAGACGGGATAGCTTCAGCTTTCAGGGAGTACTATTCCACCTTGTATGATTTGCGACTGGGAGAGAATGTAGAACAGTTAGAAAAAAGACGAGTGAATATAAAGGAATTCCTACAATCTATAAACCTCCCTACCTTATCTGAAACACAACAGGAACTGGTAGCCCCTTTCATGATAGGGGAACTCCAGTCTACCCTGTCAGACTGTCCTATGGGCAAGAGCCCTGGTCCAGATGGCCTCCCGGCATCCTATTATAAGACTTTTCAGGACACGTTGAGTCCGTTTTTATTGAAGCTGTGCAATGGTGTACTGGTGGGTGCGGCCTTTGCAGGACAGACACTGGAAGCACACATATCCTTAATACACAAAGAAGGTAGAGACCCCGAACTATGCAGTAATTACAGGCCGATCTCACTATTAAATAATGACCTAAAAATATTTGCAAAGATGTTAGCCACAAGGATAGGCCTGATCCTCGACACACTCATCTCACCTGAGCAAGTAGGTTTTGTCAGGGGTAGGGAGGGAAGAGACAACTCCCTTAGACTACTGTACCTGATGCAGCATGCGCACAGCCACCACAAACCCCTAGTCTTAATGGGCACCGACGCAGAGTAAGCGTTTGACAGGGTGGACTGGACATTCATGCGTGAGACTCTTGCGAGGTTTAGTTTTCCTCCCACAGTTATAGACGCCATTTTTCAAATGTATGTCACCGTCTGCGAAAGTAAGGGTAAACGGGGATTTTTCTCCACCCTTTGAGATCAAAAACGGCACACATCAGGGTTGCCCCCTTTCACCAGCTTTATTTGTCCTAACCATTGAGACGTTAATTCAGCGTATTAGACAGCATCCAGCAATAGGGGGTATCGAGATCTCGGACTCCTCACATGTAGTAGCAGCGTTCGCAGAAGACCTTCTCTTGCTTCTATCGGACCCTGAAAAAGAAATTCCGGCGGTGTTGGAGAGGATTGAGGCATTTGGAGAGTTATCGAACTTTAAGATTAATCTAGAGAAGTCTGAGACGATGGGGATAAATATTCGACATACAACAATCCAAAATTTGAAAGCTAAATTCCCAATAAAATGGAACTCTAAATATATTAAGTATTTAGGTATTAAACTGAGTCCTCAATGGAACTCCCTTTTCTCACTCAACTTTGTATCCCTTCTCGATGATACTCTTGAAGCCATTAAGTCGTGGAGAGCACCCTATATTTCCTGGATAGGAAGAAAAAATCTCATCAAAGGATTTATTTTACCCAAGTATAGTTATATATCCAGAATGCTACCAATTAAAGTCCCTGACACGTTTATTCAGAAGGTCCGATCTCTTTTTGGGAAGTATATATGGGGGGGCTTAAGACCTAGAATAAGCTATAATACTCTTTCCCTACCTAAACATAAAGGGGGGTATAACCCACAAAAATACCACACAGCGGCAACTTTGTCGCTATTAATCGATTGGACGAGAGAGAGTAATCATAAACTTTGGACAGGGATTGCTAGCGAGTCACTGTCAGTACCAATCTCTACTATCCTTCACTCGCCAACGGGTTTTATAAAGAAGGTTCTCTCCCCAAATGCAATAACAAAAAATTTAATCAGGACCTGGGCCAGATTCTCATCCTCACTAATGCCACTTCCATCACCCCTGATAAAAGTAGGGGACCTACCTGGCCTCTATTTAGATCGCCCTTTTCTTAAGGACACAGACTCTCTACATAAAATAAACGAAAGTCTAGATGCTTTCATGGAGGATGGTGTGATCCTCCCTCTGCAAGATTTACAAATGAGATTTCCACACTATCATATTAACTTTCTTCATTACAACAGGCTCAAAAACTCGATCAGATCGTATTTACAATCTTGACTTCCGCACAGAGAGTTGAAAAGTTGCTGACTCAGAGAAATAAACCAAGGGGCGTGTTGGGTAAGCTTTACCAGATGCTCCTGGCCCACTCAACCTCGGTTAAACGAGCGTTTATAATGAAATGGGAAAGGGACCTTGAGGTTGTATTGCAAGATTGGGAGGTTGAAAAGATATATAAAAGCTCGCATAGTCCTTCTGGCTGTGTGAGGAGCCAAGAAAATTCTTACAAAGTCCATCCTAGGTGGTACACCACCCCTGACACTAGAAAGAAGTGGCAGCCTGATGCACCCTCTAATTGTTGGAGATGTTTCGGGGAGAGGGGATCTTATTTACACATATGGTGGCAGTGCGAAAATATTCAACCATTCTGGAGGAAAGTACTTAAAATTGCAACAAGACTTTGTCAGCTTCCAAACCCCCCATCCTTGAAATTGATTTTTCCAAACTGGTCAAGCGATCTTGCACAATACAATCATAAAAAATTTCTTATGTATTTGTTAGCAGCAGCCAAAATGCTTATCCCCTTACATTGGTTATCACAGGACTGTCCTACCCTGGCAGAATGGTTGCACAAGGTGAATCAAATATATTACATAGAAGAAATAATAGCCAGCAAGACCTTTAAGATAGGTGAATTCAGATTGACCTGGGCGCCCTGGACACTCTTTAGCGAAACAGATGAATACTTAAAACTACTAAACCCTTAGTAAAATTTATCAAATTGCCCTAAGACCAACTAATCTTGGAGCAACATTGGTTGACCATTCAGACAATAGGGCAAAACCCCCTGCCGAATGGACATCACCCCCCTGACTGGAATTCCTACTCCATCCCACCCTTAATTGCGCCCCCTTCTATCCACTCTACTTCTCTACCTAACTTTTATTCTTCCTATTCAGTTAAAAGTTTGTATTTTGTTACGACTGATGTGTACATCTTTTCCAGGGATCTACGTCAAAGATTTTGTCTGTGACTCATGAGTTTAAGCAATAAAACGTAGACGGATACTACCTGGTTTACTGCATAGCAAAGAGTATCAAGCAGCTATATATGAGATGTGAATATATGATTAGTAAGATCAAACTTGAAATGCGAGAAACTAATAATGCTTGATCATATCAGTCACATGTAATATTATTTCTCTTTGTTAAACCAATAAAAAGATGTTTAAAACAAAAACAGAGATTGCTTAGCGCACTTGGGTGACGTTCAACCCGCGTGCGCATTTCCGCCTTATTGCTCGTATGTCACTACTTAGCAGCAGTGTTTACACCTACTGCACGGTGGACCCCGAGCAGCGAACGCACTTTATTTATTTTTATTTAGTGCGTTCCGCCGTTCCTAACAAGAACAGAGCTTACTCCAAAGATATGGGAGCAGAACAGAGGTATGGGAGTAGAACAGAGCTTACTCCAGAGATATGAGAACAGAACAGAGCTTACTCCAGAAATATGGGAGCAGAACTAAGCTTACTCCAGAGATATGGGAGAAGAACAGAGCTTACTACAGAAATAAGGGAGCAGAGCAGAGCTTACTACAGAGATAAGGGAGCTGAACAGAGCTTACTCCAGAGATATGGGAGAAGAACAGAGCTTACTCCAGAGATATTTGAGCAGAACAGAGCTTTGTCATGATCCAGGTTGGATCTGACAGATTAAATGCACAAAAAAGTAACCTTGATTTTGTGGTCTCTTTTCTTCCGGGCACTAAGAATGTCAAGGCAGACGCCCTCTCTAGGAGTTTCTTTGCTGATTCTCCTATTGTGACCAAGCCTGCTACCATCTTAGGTGAGGGGGTAGTTCTTTTTAGATACAAATCCAGCTCACCAGACATAGCATTCCAACATCGGAGCACGAGACCGCTGTGTCAAAGCGCACAATCCAAGGCAATGAGAAAAAACTTTGTCCAGCTCCACGATGTAGTGAAAAATATTCTTTATTCACTCAATAGAAATGAGGTTTAAAAGCCAGCATGAGTTACAAGGCATGCGATCGATCTACGCGTTTCGAGTGGCTAAGCACTCTTAATCATGATACGCAGCTTTGTCCATGGGTAGATCTTATATACTTTATCCGGTCTACACACCGGTTAAATAATTAATTAAAACAAATATAAAACAAATGGAGAGAAAACTAACAATCACAATTAAATATAACAATTTGATTCATTAAGATACAATATTATCGCCTTCAGTAGTATTTTATCTTTTTTTTTATTTCTTAATTTTTATTCATTAGTCTCTTGTTATTATCCATGAAAAAATGAAGCAAACTTCTGAAATAGAAGAGAAACATAACAGATCTCAATGTTGCAACCATTCACAACAGTAAAATTCACATAGATACAATTTTTTAAAAATACATGCGGTTTTCAATTACATGTCAAATTTTTATTTCTTTTTTGTGCAATGTTAATTTTAGCACAACAAACCGTTTTTTGGGTATACACATGTATACAAAGAAAAAAAAAAGGGGATCAAGATTAGAAAGATTTTTTCAGGGACTATTTCAATTAGCGCACCAAATGTGCACACAGCCATAATATATTCGTTTAAAGAGGAGATGGAAAACTCCAATTTGCACTGTTCTAAAGAATTTTTTTCAGTGTATATGATTTTTTTGTTTATATACACAGCCAAAAAGCATTTCATTATTTTATTCCCCATCATACACCAATCATAAAAATCCGTTCTAATATTTATTGAAAAGTCATTATTATAAACTTTCTCAAGACAGAAAGATGGAAAACTTCAATTTACACTAAAAAAAAAAAAAAAAAAATGTTTTCGTTATGTTTAATTTTTCGTTTGTATCTGCAACCCAAAAAAAGGGGGGGAGCATTCGGTTATTATATTTCCCCTTCATCACTGAAAAAAACCGTTCTAATGCATATATAGAGAGATTATTATCATAAACTTTCCCAAATAAATGAAGTATTTCCTGAGTAACTGATCAACACAAAATTGTCGAATATTTTAGTTTTTATATTTTAAACATGCAGATTCGAAAAACGGCATGAAAATACAGTTCTATGCACAAAAAATACCCTATGAAAAACCTTGCAAAAAAACTACCAAATTCCCACATACTTTAATATATATTTAATCAGAACATGAGGATTCATTATAAATGTAATAAAATAGATATTTCAAAGAGGAAAGGGTGGATAAGTGCTAGTCTAATAAAAGAGCATGGTGTCTTTTCTTTTATTCAAGCCTCGTGGCATACTGGTGTTTAATTTGAACATCCACCACGCCTCCCTATTCCTAAGCACAGGTTCTAAGTCCCCACCTCTAATCCGATTGTGGACTTTCTCAATCCCATATACTTTTAATGAGTCCAGTTTTTTACTATGAGTCTCAATAAAATGTCGGGAGAGCTGCGATATGTTTCTATTCATATTAGCATTCTCTATATCGAGAATGTGCTCTCTAATCCTAGTTTTTAACGTGCGTTTTGTGCTACCCACATATTTTAGTCGGCATGAAACACATTCCATGATATAAACTACACTTTTGGTGTTGCAGTTTATGAAATCTTTGATGTTAAATAGATTACTGTCATCAAAATCTCCAAATTTATCACACCTTTTGGTATAGGTACACATCTTGCACTGACTGGCAGCACATTTAAAAAAAACCTCGTTTTCAACCAATTGCCCATATGTTCTTGCTGAGTACAAAGAAAAATTGGTGATAAACTATTTTTTAAGGATGGTGCTTTTCTGGAAACTATCCTTAGTCCTTTTTTTATTATTTTTTCAATATCTGGATCTTCTTTTAAAATTGCCAAGTTATCCTCAACTATTTTTTTAATATTGGAAAACTGATTACTAAATTGTAACACCATTGTTATAGGATTAGCAGAATTTTTGGACAGTTTATGCGAGTCTTTAAAACGAGATTTTTTTGAAACAATCTTTTCAGCCCTGTCTAGACTCCATCGATCATAACCTCTCCTACCCAAACGTTGTCTAATGTCAAAAACTTCTTTTTATAATCAGAGGGACAACTACAATTTCTCTTAGCACGCGTCATTTCACCCACAGGAATACCCTTAATTGTGTGCCTGGGGTGATGACTTTTTGCATGGAGAATTGTGTTCCCAGCTGTCTCCTTGCGATATGTACGAGTAATAACGGATTTGTTAGGTATGCCAGTCAGATTTAAATCCAAAAAATCAATAGTGGTCTTTTCATGTCGTGTTAGAAATCTTAAATTCAGAGAGTTGCAATTGATATATGCATCAAATTTCTGTACTGTTATTATATCTGATTTCCAAATAATGACAATATCATCAATGTATCTACCGTAAAACTGTATACAATCAGTGTAAGGATTATCAAGATTGTAGATATGCATTTCTTCCCACCAACTCATAACGAGATTTGCTAGGGAAGGGGAATATTTAGCTCCCATGGATACGCCATTTACTTGTGTATAGTAATTCTCATTGAATATAGAATAATTGTTGGAAATCAACAAAAAAGTGACATCCAAGATGAAATCTTGGAAGTCACACGAGAAATTACTATATTTTTGTAGATGAAATTTTAATGCGTTAATTGCTACTGTGTGTGGAATCGATGTATAGAGAGAAACAACATCAGTAGTTATCCATGAGAATTTGGAATCCCAGATTAAACCATCCATTGAGTTTAATACTTCTGTACTGTCTCTAATAAAACCAGGGACCCTCTGAACCAAGGGTTGTACAAGCAGATCTAACCATTCCCCTAGTTTCTCACTCACAGATCCTATCCCTGATAAAATCGGTCTCATGGGTGGAGGAAAGCTTTTTTTATGGGTTTTTGGTAACGCATAAAGCGTTGGTGTAACTGGATTTAACACCTTTAGATAATCCTTCTCTCTCATAGTAATAAAACCCATACAAAAGCCTTCATTAATAATCTGAAAAATACGCTCTTTGATATTAAGAGAAGGATTCTCTAAAATACGTTTATAAATCATGGGGTCATTAAGCATATTTTCAACCCAGTTCACATAATCATCCCTATTCATAAGGACAATCGATCCACCCTTATCTGAATTCTTTATTATAATATTTTCATTTGCCTTCAGTTCTAACAATGCTTTTTTCAGGGACGGCCTCAAGTTACTGCAGGCACAATTCACACCATGCGTTTTTTCAGATAATAATCTTAGGTAATTTTCAACAGCACTTTGAAACCTATCCATCACAGGTCTCCTTGCTTTAACCGGATAATAGTTTGGATTAGGAATACTCATGCCTTTTGCTAAAGAAGCAGCAATATCAACATTTGGCACGCTTTCATTTTGTAAAGCCTGCAAATTGATAATAGACATTTGTTCTGGAAAGGAACAATTACTATAAGTATTTTCAAAATTCACATCTTTTTCCACAATAATATCAGGGTTATCTTCAAAATGCAATTTCAAAGTAATATTCCTAATAAATCTATTAACATCACATATTGTGGAGAAAAGATTAAAATTACAACTAGGAACAAAAGAAAGTCCAAATGAAAGTAACTCACGTTGATCAGCAGTTAGATTCAATGATGAAAGATTAATAACATCAAAGTCACCTAACGTGGATTCCTCAGATGATATCTTTGCGTTATTCTTGATGTTCCTATGCTTCCTTCCCTTTCTCCTTCTTTTTTTCTGGATCTGTTTCTCTTGTAATATGAGTTTTTTGACTGCCTCGTCACATCCATGTCAGAGTCTGATGTAGCTCCATTCGAAGTTTCAGCATCAGATGAACTGAAAGTCACTTGTCGGGGAGTTTGATTAGCACTGGTGTGTCGTTTAGGTCTTCGTAGTATAGACCTGGGAGACGTGTAAGCATTTTCCCATCTCCCCCATTCGTACACCTGCTCTTTGGAATAATCAGATAAATCACGCTCCAGTTTGCGTTTTTTAGTATCCATAATCTTTTCCTCAGTTTTATTAAACTACTATCAAGATTAGAATCATAGAATCATAGAATCGTAGAGTTGGAAGGGACCTCCTGGGCCATCTGGTCCAACCCCCTGCTCAAAGCAGCGAATCCTGCTTTGAGCAGGGGGTTGGACCAGATGGCCCAGGAGGTCCCTTCCAACTCTACGATTCTATGATTCTATGATTCTAATCTTGATAGTAGTATTATGCAAAAATTCCTCATAAACTTCTTTCGATAATTTATCTTGCGCATTTGATTTCAAGATATGCAAATGGAGATTCAGTGGCGCTTGTGTATGAGTGTAATTCCAGCAGCAAACACTAAGACACCTGTCACAAGGGTGTCAAAGAAATAAGGTAAAATAACTAATAATATTAGTGTGCGCTTGGAACACTCAAAGAAGAGGGAAATCTAAATTGGGTGGTTATAGAAAAAAAAAAACAAAAAACAAAAAAAAACCTCTTAAAAGTGCTCTTTATGTAGCTGGATAATAGCGAGAAAATAGCAATTAGTAATAGTCAATTGTAAGACCTCAGAAGAAGTGCTTAAGGGAAAAAGAATATATATAGATGCTGGTGGCAATCTTAGTTCCAACCTGAACAATCACAAACTAAAAAGGCATGAGTGAGGGTAAAAACCTGAAATCACTGAACAGGTTATATACTGCAGGGTAATTCTCCCTGATAGTAGCTTAAAAAAAAAAAAAAAGTCAAAGTCAAATTGCAGCCTGTGAACGGCTGTGCAGAGTAGCCGCAATAGTAAATGCACAAGTCAGAGAGTGGTACCTGTAAAGATAGTGCGATGCGAAGTCCTCACTCCAGTAAGCGGTGCAAGTTAAAATAGCGCTTTTTGTTCCAGCGCTTGGAAAAGGAGGGGGGGTTTGTACACTGGGGTATAGACGAGTTACAGGGGCTGCCCCGGCCGGTGGCAGCCTCCTGTCAGTGTACCTCCAGCTGTGGAGCAGACGTGAGCGGCCTCTCGTGCTCCCGGCGTCTGTGAGCTGCTCCAGGTATACAGGACCTTCGTGATGTGAGTCAACACATGACCACGTCAGTTTCACTTGTTGGTGGTTGCGACGGGGACCAATGGACTTTCCGCAGCGCTGGAGCAAAAAGCGCTATTTTAACCAGGTTTTTACCCTCACTCATGCCTTTTTAGTTTGTGATTGTTCAGGTTGGAACTAAGATTGCCACCAGCATCTATATATATTCTTTTTCCCTTAAGCACTTCTTCTGAGGTCTTACAATTGACTATTACTAATTGCTATTTTCTCGCTATTATCCAGCTACATAAAGAGCACTTTAAAGAGGTTTTTTTTTTTTTTTTTTCTATAACCACCCAATTTAGATTTCCCTCTTCTTTGAGTGTTCCAAGCGCACACTAATATTATTAGTGATTTCAAGATATCTCTTGTTTTTGTAAATCTTGCAAGAGAATTTCTTCATTTCTTATGATTAGGGAAATCAATTTCAAGGAGCAGTCCAATAATATATTATTCCATTCTTGTACAAACCCATCTGAGTACACTGTACTAGGGACTTTTTTAACTCTAAGTCCTCTTGGAATAATGTTTTTATCTCTATAATTTCTTAACGAACTCACATTCCACCATATCCGATTTTCCTTTAGCATAAGTGCTAACAAATCCTCTAGCTCCACATTCGAGCTTGTTGAAACATGTGCAGATTCAGCGGTAAACCCAGCAAACAGTTTGGCAGCTTTATTCTGTCTAGCTTCCGTCAACTATTGAAATGGACCCGGCCAAGGTACAGGCCATTTTTGGTTGGGTTCAGCCCACTTCTTTGAAGGCCCTCCAAAAGTTTTTGGGTTTTGCTAATTTTTATCGGAAATTTATAGCTAATTTTTCTGGTATTGCCAAACCATTGACTGATTTGACTAAGAAGGGGGCTGATGTGCTAAATTGGTCTCCGGAGGCTGTTTCTTCTTTTCAGGAGCTGAAGCGAAAGTTCACTTCTGCTCCGGTTTTGCGGCAACCTGATGTCTCACTCCCGTTTCAGGTAGAGGTGGACGCTTCTGAGATTGGTGCAGGAGCTGTTTTGTCCCAAAAAGATCCGGTAACATCTAAAACGAATCCCTGTGCTTTCTTTTCCCGAAAGTTTTCCCCATCCGAACGTAACTATGATGTGGGGAATCGGGAACTGTTAGCCATGAAATGGGCATTTGAGGAGTGGAGACATTGGTTGGAGGGAGCTAAACATCAAGTCGTGGTCCTTACTGACCACAAAAATTTGATTTACCTGGAGTCGGCCAAACGCTTGAATCCTAGACAGGCTAGGTGGGCCTTGTTTTTAACACGTTTTGATTTTGTGGACTCTTTTCTTCCGGGCACTAAGAATGTCAAGGCAGACGCCCTCTCTAGGAGTTTCTTTGCTGATTCTCCTATTGTGACCAAGCCTGCTACCATCTTAGGTGAGGGGGTAGTTCTTTCTGCCATCTCGCCCGATTTGAGACGTGTTCTGGAAGAGTTTCAGGAGGACAAACCTGAGCGTTGTCCCATTGGAAAATTGTATGTTCCTGACCAGTGGAGGAAGAGAGGGATGTCTGAGGTTCATTGCTCCGCATTGGCTGGTCATCCAGGTATTTTTGGTACTAGAGATTTGGTGAGTCAGTCTTTTTGGTGGCCTGCCTTGTCTCGTGATGTCAGGAATTTTGTGCAGTCTTGTGGGACTTGCTCCCGGTCTAAACCTTATTCTCGCTCTAGTGGGTTGTTGATGCCTTTGCCGGTGCCCAGGAGGCCATGGACCCATATTTCAATGGATTTTATCTCTGATATGCCTGTCTCTCAGAGAATGACTGTTATTTGGGTGATTTGTGATAGATTCTCTAAGATGGTCCATCTTGTACCACTCCCTAAGTTACCATCTTCCTCAGAGTTGGTGCCCTTGTTTTTGCAACAGGTGGTTCGCTTGCACGGGATTCCTGAGAACATTGTATCTGACAGGAGTTCAGTTTGTTTCTAGATTTTGGAGGACTTTCTGTTCCAAGCTGGGAATTCAGTTGTCCTTCTCCTCTGCGTTTCACCCTCAGACCAATGGGCAGACGGAGAGAACAAACCAGACTTTGGAGTCGTATTTGAGATGTTTTATTTCTGCTGATCAGGATGATTGGGTTTCATTTTTGCCCTTGGCCGAATTTGCTTTAAATAATAGAGCTAGTTCTGCCACTTTGATGTCACCTTTTTTTTGTAACTTTGGGTTTCATCCTCGATTCTCTTCAGGGCGGGTGGAGTCTTCTGCCTGCCCAGGTGTTGACACTGTGGTGGAGAGAATGCACCAGATTTGGGACCAAGTGGTGGATAAGTTGTCTCTCTCCCAGGCAAAGGCCCAGTGGTTTTCCAACCGGCATAGGACCATTGGTCCCCGGTTTAAGGTGGGTGATATGGTTTGGTTGTCATCAAAGAATATCTCTATGAAGGTGGCTTCTCCAAAGTTTAAACCTAGATTTATTGGACCTTACAAGATTTTGGAGATTCTTAATCCGGTCTCTTTTCGATTGGCTCTTCCTGTTACATTCAAGATCCATAACGTGTTTCATAAGTCTCTGTTAAAGAGGTTTGTTGAGCCAATAGTTCCTGTGGTGGCACCTCCTGACCCTGTATTGGTTGAAGGTAATGTGGAATATGAGGTTGAGAAGATACTGGATTCTCATCTGGCTAGACGGAGACTCCAGTATTTGGTTAAATGGAAGGGTTATGGCCAGGAGGATAATTCTTGTGTCCCTGCATCCGATATTCATTCCGAAAGATTGGTTCTTGCTTTTCATAGGGCCCATCCTGATCATCCTGTTGGCGTGGATGAGGGTTCGGTGACCCCTCCTCAAGGGGGAGGTACTGTTGTGAGTTAATTTTCCCCTTCACCGTTGATGTCTGATGAACTACCTCTGCTGGTGAAGAGAGGTAGTGAAATTGATTGGGAAGAACCTGTCATCTGAACAGGTGGAGCCTGATTGGACACCCGGAATCACTGAGAGTGGATATAAGGCAGCCGACGCCCTACAGGGGTGCTGGTGATCCTTTCTGCTCTGAGCTCTTGCAAACCAGTTCAGTACCTGTCTTCTGAAAGCTAAGTATTTGCTCTCTTATTTTTCCATGAGATATTGTCTGTTTACTAAGTGTTTGTGTTCTGCCTGCCCTTGTTGGTACAGGCTTAGCTCCATTTTTGTCTCTGGTCAAGTTGGTCTTTTGCTCAGTCTTCAGAATATACCTTGTCATGATTGAGTCACCGTAGGAGGCAAAAACAAAAATGCTAGCTAAGTCCAGAAAACCAGAGAGGTTGGCAGCTATCGGATTGCAGACCCCTGATCCTATCGCAACAACTAACAGTAGCCGTGGGGGGTTCCTACGATGCCCTAGACCCCTCGATCACAGCCGGAGAATTAAATAGGCCTAAAGAAAGAAAGGGGAAATCTACACTGCCCCAGAGCAGACTCCAAAGCAATAGGTAGCCCCCAACATATAATGACGGTGAAGCAAGATGAAAACACTAACACAGACTGAGCAAAGACGGGGCCCAAAATTACCTAGATAGGAAAGGACAGGAAGGCTGCTGTCTGCAATCCGTAAAAACCCTATGAAAATAAGAGCCAACAGACTGACAGTGAAAAAGACCCTGAAGACGCTAGGCTTCAAAAAAGCTATGTCAGTACTCAGGAATATTCTGAAGACAGAGCAACAGGCAAAAGGAGATTCAGCTCATCCCAGCAGGGAATGACAGAATCCAGAAAAGCAAGGAAAACAAACACAAAACATAAATGCTAACAGGCAAAGCAGAAAACTTAGCTTTAGGGAAGCAGGAATCAGACTGGTGTCCTAGGAGTCCACAGAGAAATCACCCGCAGGGCAGGAGGGCGTCGGCAGCCTTATATCCAGTCAGTGACTCCACTCAGCCAGTCATCCTCATTAGACTCAGGTGCCTGATAATCAGGCTCATTACCTTCCTTCACCAGAACAGAGAGTTCCCCAGACCTCAGTGAAGAAGGGGAAAATGAACTCACAACAGTACCTCCCCCTTGAGGAGGGGTCACCGAACCCTCAACCACGCCACCAGGGCGATCAGGATGAGCCCGATGAAAGGCACGCACCAATCTTTTGGCATGAATATCAGAGGCAGAGACCCAGGAATTATCCTCCTGACCATAACCCTTCCACTTAACCAAATACTGGAGTCTCCGTCTAGCCAGACGGGAATCCAGTATTTTCTCTACCTCATATTCCATGTTACCTTCAACCAATACAGGGTCTGGAGGTGCCACCCCAGGAACAACTGGTTCAACAAACCTCTTCAACAAGGACTTATGGAACACATTATGGATTTTAAATGTGACAGGAAGAGCCAAACGAAAAGAGACCGGATTAATAATCTCCAAAATCTTGTAAGGTCCAATAAATCTAGGCTTAAACTTAGGAGAAGCCACCTTCATAGCAATATTTCTTGAAGATAACCACACCATATCACCAATCTTAAACTGGGGACCAATGGTCCTATGTCGATTGGAAAACCACTGGGCCTTTGCCTGGGAGAGAGACAACTTATCCACCACTTGGTCCCAAATCTGGTGCATTCTCTCCACCACAGTGTCAACACCTGGGCAGGCAGAAGACTCCACCCGCCCTGAAGAGAATCGAGGATGAAACCCAAAGTTACAAAAAAAAGGTGACATCAAAGTGGCAGAACTAGCTCTATTATTTAAAGCAAATTCGGCCAAGGGCAAAAATGAAACCCAATCATCCTGAACAACGGAAATAAAACATCTCAAATACGACTCCAAGGTCTGGTTTGTTCTCTCTGTCTGCCCATTGGTCTGAGGGTGAAAAGCAGAGGAGAAGGACAACTGAATTCCCAGCTTGGAACAGAAAGTCCTCCAAAATCTAGACACAAACTGAACTCCTCTGTCAGATACAATGTTCTCAGGAATCCCGTGCAAGCGAACCACCTGATGCAAAAACAGGGGCACCAACTCAGAGGAAGATGGCAACTTAGGGAGTGGTACAAGATGAACCATCTTAGAGAACCTATCACAAATCACCCAAATAACAGTCATTCTTTGCGAGACCGGCATATCAGAGATAAAATCCATTGAAATATGGGTCCATGGCCTCCTGGGGACCGGCAAAGGCATCAACAACCCACTAGAGCGAGAACAAGATTTAGACCGGGAGCAAGTCCCACAAGACTGCACAAAATTCCTGACATCATGAGACAAGGTGGGCCACCAAAAAGAGCGACTCACCAGACCTCTAGTACCAAAAATACCTGGGTGACCAGCCAATGCAGAGCAATGAACTTCAGACATCACTCTCTTCTTCCACTGGTCAGAAACATACAACTTTCCACTGGGACAACGCTCAGGTTTGTCCTCCTGGAACTCTTGCAGAGCAAGTCTCAAATCGGGCGAGATGGCAGAAAGAACTACCCCTTCGCCTAAGATGGTAGCAGGCTTGGTCACCACAGGAGAATCAGCAAAGAAACTCCTAGAGAGGGCATCTGCCTTGACATTCTTAGTTCCAGGAAGAAAAGAAACCACAAAATCAAAACGTGTAAAAAACAAGGCCCACCTAGCCTGTCTAGGGTTCAAGCGTTTAGCTGACTCTAGGTAAATCAAATTCTTGTGGTCAGTGAGGACCACAACTTGGTGTTTAGCTCCCTCCAACCAATGTCTCCACTCCTCAAATGCCCATTTCATGGCCAACAGTTCCCGATTCCCCACATCATAGTTACGTTCAGATGGAGAGAACTTTCGGGAAAAGAAAGCACAGGGATTCATTTTAGATGTTACAGGATCCTTTTGGGACAAAACAGCTCCTGCACCAATCTCAGAAGTATCTACCTCTACCTGGAACGGGAGTGAGACATCCGTTTGCCGCAAAACCGGGGCGGAGGTAAATCTTCGCTTCAGCTCCTGAAAGGAAGCAACAGCCTCCGGAGACCAATTCAACACATCAGCACCCTTCTTACTCAGATCAGTCAATGGCTTGGCAATACTAGAAAATTTTGCTATAAATTTCCGATAAAAATTAGCAAACCCCAAAAACTTCTGGAGGGCCTTCAAAGAAGTGGGCTTAACCCAATCATAAATGGCCTGTACCTTGGCCGGGTCCATTTCAATAGTTGACGGAGACAAAATAAATCCCAAAAATGAAATCCTCTGTACTCCAAAAAGGCATTTCGATCCTTTGACATACAGGGAATTCTCCCTCAAGATCCGGAACACAGTCCGAATATGTTCCACATGAGAATCCCAATCCTTGGAGAAGATCAAAATATCATCCAGATAGATAATCAAAAATGCATCGACCAAGTCTCGGAAAATATCGTTCATGAAGCACTGGAAGACAGAAGGGGCATTAGTGAGCCCAAAAGGCATCACCAGGTACTCAAAATGTCCCTCCGGAGTATTAAACGCCGTCTTCCATTCATCCCCCTGCTTAATGCGGATAAGATTATACGCCCCCTGAGGTCAAGCTTGGTAAACCAGCAAGCACCTCTAACTCTAGAGAATAGATCCGAAATCAGGGGTAACGGATACTGATATTTAATAGTGATTTTATTGAGGGCACGATAATCAATACAAGGCCTTAAAGAACCATCCTTTTTGGCCACAAAAAAAACCCGGCACCTAAGGGTGAAGAGGATGGTCTAATATGACCCTTCTCCAACGCCTCCTTAATATAGGACCGCATAGCCTCGTGCTCGGGTACAGATAAATTGAAGAGCCGACCCTTGGGAAATTTACACCCCGGGCTTTGTTCAATTGCACAGTCATAACTCCTATGAGGAGGCAAGGACGCAGACTCATTCTCACTAAATACATCATAAAAGTCCGCCAAATAGTCAGGAACATCATGCGACTGAGGAGAGGTGGAAAAAACCGGAGCCTCACTAAAGGCACACCGACAACCCCAACTCACCACAGACACAGACTTCCAATCCAAAACTGGATTATGAATTTGCAACCAGGGAAACCCCAGAACAACGGCATCATGCAGACCATGCAACACCAAAAATCTGCAATTTTCTTGATGGTCTGGGGCGACCCGCATGACCACCTGGGTCCAAAACTGGTTTATTTTTAGCCAAAGGAGTAGCATCAATCCCCCTCAAAGGGATAGGCGTCTGCAGAGGTGTCATCGGAAATCCACAACGTTTAGCAAAATCCAAGTCCATTAGGTTTAGCGCTGCTCCCGAATCCACAAAAGCCTTGGCGGAAAATGTGGACAGGGAGCAGATCAGAGTAATTGCCAGAAGAAACTTAGGTTGAACACCACCAACAGAAAACGTGTGTGCAAAGCGTTTCGTTTAGGACAAACAGAAATAATATGCGAGGCATCTCCACAGAAAAAACACAGCTTATTACGCCTTCTGAACTCCTGACGTTGCGCCTTAGACAAAACTCTATCACATTGCATAGGTTCAGACGTCTGTTCAACCGGTGGCAACACCTCTCGTGCAATCCTGCGTTCACGTAAACGCCGATCAACCTGAATGGCTAATGACATAGAATCGTCCAGACCAGAGGGAACAGGAAATCCCACCATAGTATCTTTTACGGCTTCTGACAAACCCTTCCGAAAGAGAGCAGCCAAGGCATTATCATTCCAGGTAGTAAAGACCGCCCACTTTCGGAACTTTTGACAGTACAACTCTGCAGAATCTCGACCCTGGTTTAATGCCAACAGGGTCTTTTCAGCCTGATCAATAGCATTAGGTTCGTCATACAACAACCCCAAAGCTTGAAAGAACGCATTCACATTAGTCAGAATAGGATCATCTGGTTTCAAAGAAAACGCCCAATCCTGGGGATCGCCACGCAGCAAAGAGATGACAATTTTAACCTGCTGCGCGGAGCTCCCTGACGAGTTAGGCTTCAAGGCAAAAAATAATTTACAATTATTTTTGAAACTCAAAAATTTAGATCGATCCCCAAAAAATACATCAGGTGTAGGGATCTTTGGTTCAACAGCATGCGAACGAGCAAGGTAGGCGGAAGTTCCCCGCACTTCCGCAGCGAGCTGCTCCACACGATCAGACAATTGCTTTATCTCCATTGAGAGAAAAAAAAAATTCCCCCTACGGCCTCAGAGATATAGAGGAAAGAATATACACACTTTTTTTTTTTTTTTTTAAACACAATTCTTTCCTGCTATTGAGTACCCTAGGATCTGCGGTATGGCGGGTGATTCTGTTATGATTGAGTCACCGTAGGAGGCAAAAACAAAAATGCTAGCTAAGTCCAGAAAACCAGAGAGGTTGGCAGCTATCGGATTGCAGACCCCTGATCCTATCGCAACAACTAACAGTAGCCGTGGGGGGTTCCTACGATGCCCTAGACCCCTCGATCACAGCCGGAGAATTAAATAGGCCTAAAGAAAGAAAGGGGAAATCTAAACTGCCCCAGAGCAGACCCCAAAGCAATAGGCAGCCCCCAACATATAATGACGGTGAAGCAAGATGAAAACACTAACACAGACAGAAAGATAGACTGAGCAAAGACGGGGCCCAAAACTACCTAGATAGGAAAGGACAGGAAGGCTGCTGTCTGCAATCCGTAAAAACCCTATGAAAATAAGAGCCAACAGACTGACAGTGAAAAAGACCCTGAAGACGCTAGGCTCCAAAAAAGCTATGTCAGTACTCAGGAATATTCTGAAGACAGAGCAACAGGCAAAAGGAGACTCAGCTCATCCCAGCAGGGAATGGCAGAATCCAGAAAAGCAAGGAAAACAAACAAAACATAAATGCTAACAGGCAAAGCAGAAAACTTAGCTTTAGGGAAGCAGGAATCAGACTGGTGTCCTAGGAGTCCACAGAGAAATCACCCGCAGGGCAGGAGGGCGTCGGCAGCCTTATATCCAGTCAGTGACTCCACTCAGCCAGTCATCCTCATTAGACTCAGGTGCCTGATAATCAGGCTCATTACCTTCCTTCACCAGAACAGGGAGTTCCCCAGACCTCAGTGAAGAAGGGGAAAATGAACTCACAACACCTGAGTGCTGATATAGTGTTTTTGAAGTCTAGTGACTTCAGGGCCTTTTTTCTATCAGACGTGTTGGACATTATTTTGGCAGTATTTTTGCAGATTGCAGCCAGCATCTTTTCTGTCCTTTCCTATTTAGTTAGTTGGGCCCCATCGTTTGCTCAACCTGTCTTTCTGTCTGTGTTTGTGTTTTCATCTGCTTTTCACCGACAATACATGTTGGGGGCTGTCTATTGCTTTGGGGTCTGCTCTGGGGCAGTTTAGATTTCCCCTTTCTTTCTTTAGGCTTATTTAGTTCTCCGGCTGTAAACGATGGGTCTAGGGCACCGTAGGAACCCCCCACGGCTACTGTTAGTTGTGTGAATAGGATCAGGGGTCTGCAATCCGATAGCTACCAACCTCTCCGGTTTTCTGGTCTTAGCTTGTATTTTTGTTTTTTCCTCCTTCGGTGACTCATTCATAATAGCCGAGACTGCCTCTGGAGGCCAATTCACCACATCAGCGCCTTTTTTGGTCAAATCCGTCAGTGGTTTAACAATACCAGAAAAATTACTTATAAATTTACGATAGAAATTAGAAAAACACAAAAACTTCTGAAGAGCCTTCAGAGAAGTGGGCTGAACCCAATCATAGATGGCCAGTACCTTGGCCGGGTCCATTTCAATAGCAGACGGGGAGAAGATGAATCCCAAAAACGAAATCCTTTGTACAGCAAAGAGACATTTAGATCCCTTAACATACAGAGTATTTTCTCTCAAGATCCGGAACACAGTCTGAACATGTTCCACATGAGAATCCCAATCACTAGAAAAAATCAAAATATCATGCAGATAAATGAACAAAAACTTATCCACAAAGTCCCGAAATATATCGTTCATAAAAGACTGGAAGACAGAAGGGGCATTAGTGAACCCAAAAGGCATCACCAGGTACTCAAAATGTCCCTCCGGAGTATTAAAAGCCATCTTCCATTCATCCCCGTACTTGATGCAAATAAGATTATACACCCCCCTAAGGTCAAGTGTGGTAAACCAACAAGCACTTTTAACCCTGGAAAATAAATCAGAAATCAGGGGCAACGGGTACTGATATTTAACAGTGATCTTATTAAGGGAGCAATAGTCAATACATGGCCTTAATGAGCCATCTTTCTTGGCCACAAAAAAACCCCCAGCACCTAAAGGTGAAGAGGATGGTCTTATATGACCCTTCTCTAATGACTCCTTGATATAAGAGCACATAGCATCATGTTCAGGTGCCGATAAGTTGAAAAGCCGACCTTTGGGAAATTTACACCCGGGCATCAACTCAATTGCGCAATCATAACTCCTTTGAGGAAGCAAAGAAGCAGACTTACTCTCAGTAAATACATCAGAAAAATCAGCCAAATAGTCAGGAACATCTTGAGACTGGGGAGAGGTTGAGAAAACAGGAGTGTCACCAAGAGCACATTGACAACGTCAACTCATCACAGACACAGATTTCCAATCCAACACAGGGTTATGGGTCTGCAACCATGGAAAACCTATTACAATAGTATCATGTAAATTGTGCAACACCAAAAATTTACAATTCTCTTGGTGGTCCGGGGCGACCCGCATAATCACCTGGGTACAAAACTGGGGTTTATTCTCCGCCAAAGGGGTAGAATCAATGCCCCTCAAAGGAATAGGGGTCCGCAGGGGTACCATAGGAAAACCACAACCCTTAGCGAAGTCAAAATCCATCAGATTCAAAGCTGCTCCTGAATCCACAAATGCCTTAGCGAAAAATGTGGACAAGGAGCAGATCAAGGTAACAGCCAAAAGGAACTTAGGCTGCACACTGCCCATCGTAAATGAGTGAGCAAAACGTTTCTCTCATTTAGGGCAGGCTAAAATAGCATGAGAAGCATCTCCACAAAAGAAGCATAACTTATTACGCCTTCTAAACTCTTGACGTTGCGCCCTAGACAAAACTCTATCACATTGCATGGGTTCAGAGGTTTGTTCGAAAGGCGGCACAGCCTCTCGTGTAGTTTTACGTTCTCGTAAACGTCGATCAACTTGAATGGCCAACGACATAGAGTCGTCAAGACCAGAAGGGACAGGGAATCCCACCATAACATCCTTTACGGATTCTGCCAGACCTTTCCGAAAGAGAGCTGCTAGGGCATCATCATTCCACTTAGTAAGGACTGCCCACTTTCAGAATTTTTGACAATATAACTCAGCAGCATCTTGACCCTGTTTTAATGCCAATAAGGTTTTCTCAGCTTGATCAATAGCATTAGGCTCATCATACAATAACCCCAGAGCTTGAAAAAACGCATCTACATTAGCCAGAATAGGATCTCCAGTTGTCAGAGAAAAGGCCCAGTCCTGGGGATCGCCGCGCAGCAGGGAAATTACAATTTTAACCTGCTGCACCGAGCTCCCAGAGGAGTTAGGCTTCAAAGCAAGAAATAGTTTACAATTATTCTTAAAGTTCAGAAATTTAGACCGATCCCCAGAAAACACATCAGGAGTAGGGATCTTTGGTTCAACAACAGATGATTGGGCAAGATAAGCAGAAATTCTCCGCACTTCAGCAGCGAGCTGCTCAACACGATCGGACAATTGCTTAGTCTCCATTAAGGAAAAATACTCCTATGGCCCCAGAGAAAAAAGAGGAAAAAAAATATATAAAAAATTCTGACTTTTTTTTCCTTCTTTTGAGTACCCTAGAATCTACAGTTGGGCCGGTGATTCTGTTATGAAAAGGGTCACCGAGGAGGAGAGCGCAATAGGCTATGCCACCAGAACACCAGAGAGGTTTGTCGCTCAGCGGATTGCAGACCCCTGATCTTAACAACACAACTAGCAGTAGCTGTGGAGCATTCCTACGTTGCCCTAGACACTTCGTCACAGCCGGAGGACTAACTAAGCCTAAAGACAGAAAGGTGAAATCTAAACTGCCCCGGAGCAGATCCCCAAAGGAATAGACAGCCCCCAAACATATATTGTCGGTGAGACAAGATGAAGCACAAACACAGACAGAAAATAGACTGAGTAAATGATGGGGCCCACACTGACTAGATAGGACAGGACAGAAAAGGCACTGTCTGCAATCATGCAAAAACCCTAAAAATTCCAACACGACTGATGTACAAAAATACTGAGGTTTGCACAAACCTCGTCCCCACTATATTAGCACTCAGGTGTGAACTGGCGGCTAGCAACAGGCTAATACAGCAGGGGACTGAGCAAACAAACACAAGATACAAAAATGCAGGGCAGGAGCCAGCAGCCCCTGGGGGAGCAAGCTGACCCCTGACAGCAAGGCAAAATCAGATGCAAAGGGTTTAGCAAGAGACACTTAGCTGAAAAATGCAGGATCAGGCAGGAGACAGAAATCCTCAATAAGCAAAGAAAGGTGTGTCACTGGCAGCTACTGAGAGAAGTTTTCTCGCTTATGTAGTCCCAGTCACTACCCCCACTCCTCCAATTATCATCTGCAGCTGTTGGGTTAACATCATGTTGACCAGCTCCACTACCAGCAGTATCCACCAGAGGGAGCCTTGCCTCAAAAGTAAGATTAAGAGAGTTCACAACAGACAGACTGAGACACAGACATGCTACTTACCTTACCCTGCCGCCTCCTTGTGTCTCTGCGGCTCTGCCTGCCGTCGGTCTGCGCCTCACAGTCCACGTCCACCGTCTTCTGCAAGTCCGACTGCTCCCACTGCCTCCCAGTCCAACGTGGCACACCGCACGCTGCTCTGCTCCGGAATGAGTAAGCGGAGCAGAGCAGCGTGAGACGTCACGTGAGGGCGGCGCTGTGGCTGGACCATTGTGCACGGGGGAGATTGCGGCGCTGGCTGGACCATGGTGCAGGGGGCCTACCCGGGGAGCCCGGCAGACACTTGGTTTTGATTTAATATAAAGATGGAGAAGCCTGAACAAAATGTGGGGGGGCCTAGCGCGGACAGGGCTTCCAGCGTGCTCGGGTCCCCTAATCACCGGGCCCCATACACTTGTAAGGGCTGTCATGCCCTGATGGTGGCCCTGGCTGGGAATAAAGAAGGAGGCAGGAGCTGGGGCTGGGGGCGGGGCCCACCAGAGGATTCTCTGGTGTCCCGTGCCTGAGTCCGACCCTGATGTCAAGACCCACTCTGTTCCACCATCACCTCTTGTCCCTGCTGGTCATTCTGACCTAAAGCACACGTTCAGTATTTGGTGAGTTTTTTTACCTCAGTATTTCTAAGCCAAAACCAGGAGTGTAACAGAGGGAAAGTATCACAGAAGCACGTCACCACTTCTGCATTTATCACCCACCCCTTACTATACCATGTGAACCATTAGGATATGTGCCCACATTAAGTATTTGCTTGCAGAAATTTCTGCAAGGTTCCTGCATCCCTTGGCAGCAAAATCTCTCGTTTTGCCACGTTTTTGCATTCGTTTTTTACATGCGTATTGACATGCGTTTTTGTACAGCAATTAAAGTGTTAATTAGCTAAATAAAGATATTTAAAAAAAACAGTTTTGTGAGGTAATTTCTTGGTTCAACACCATCTTTTTTATTTTGATGCAGTAGCATCAGGGTAATGGGATTAGGGATTGGTGTCAGCAGCTGCCATTGACACCAAGCTCTAGGTTTAGTAATGACACACTCATTATTCAAGCGGTAAAACACACACACATTGTCACCAGCCTATGTAGGAGCATTAACAGTATGAACCTACATAGGCTGGAGTCAAACAAGAACTGTTAGTATTTACAAAAAAAAATTGTGTGGGCTCCCACATAATTTTCATAACCAGCAGATGGAAAACCCATGGCTGAGGGCTGATGTTAATATTCTGGAAAAGATCTAATAGCCATAAGGTTCCTAGGCTATCAATTTCAGCTCACAGCTGTTTGCTTAGCCTTTACTGGCTAGTTTACAGGGGGATCCAAGAAAAATATAAACGTAGGGTCCCCCTATAAAATCAAAACCAGCAAGGCTAAGCAGACAGCTGCAGGTTGATATCAATAGCCTGGGAAGGGCCATGGATATTCACCCCTCCCAGACTAAAAACACCAGCTCATCTATAAGATGCTCCAAATCTGGTGCTTAGCCTCTCTCTTTCCACTTGCCATGTAGCGATGGCAAGTGGGGTGATAGATGGGGGGTTGATGTCACCTTTATATTGTCGGGTGACATCAAGGCCAGAGTGTCATGGTCCAGTCCGAAGTTTATTTTCTGCTGTCTTCACTCTGGACTGGTCATGCGGGGGTTAATCTCCTCGGCCTCGTTCTGGAGCTAGCTGGGCTATTTCAGTCTCTCACATCCTGCTGACCAGTGGTAGTGATAGCTCAAGCTTCCAGTAGAGTTGAGCGACTTTAGTTGGATCGGGTTTCATGAAACAAAATTTGTTTCAGATGAAACTGGTCCGACTAGTGCAAAAAAAGTCGGATTTTCGTCCGAAACCCGACCCCAATGCAAGTCAATGGGAAATAAAAGTCGGCATTGAGTGGATGACATTCATCCACTTCAGCCTAGCATAGCAGCCTATGCAGCATCAATAGTAAAAGATAGAATGTTAAAAATAATTAAAAAAAAGTAAAAAATAGGGCTATACCTACCCTCTGTCAGCCCCCAGAGTCCTCAGCGGTGCACGCGGCGCTGCCAGCAACTTCCATTCCCAGGAATGCCTTGCTCGAATGACCTCTGATGACGTAGTGGTCTCGCGTGACTGCTACATCATCAGAGGTCATTCACGCAATGCATCCCTGGGAACTGAAGTTGCTGGCAGCGCCGCGTGCACCGCTGAGGACTCCAGGGGCCGACAGAGGGTAAGTATATCCCTATTTTTTATTTTAATTCTATTTTTTACAGGAATATGGTACCCAGGGCATGGAGGAGAGTCTCCTCTCTCCAGACCCTGGGTACCATCCACACATGAAGCGCTCACTTTACGCATGGTGGGCATAGCCACATGCATAAAGTGAGTGTTTCAATGCAATCCTATGGCGGCGGAATCGCCGTGATTCCGCAGAATTAATGGACATGCTGCGGATTTTACCGCTATGCAATTCTGCAGCAGAAAAATCTGCAGCATTGGCAGATCAACTGCGGAATCCCATAGGTTTGCATGGGAATGCGTTTTTTAAGCGTTTCCGCAGTGGCAAAAACGCGGCGGAAATGCTTAAAAAGCGCAACGTGGGCACACAGCCCTAGATTACAATGATTAAACACCTGAGGGTCTGAAACATGGTAATGTTACTGAAAGCTCTACTGAACAAACACTGTCTCATCCTACCCAAAGACAACTGACAATATCTGTTACTGGATGGGCTACTCGACTCCCTTTATTTGGCAGCCGTACGGCGGTAAGTCTTGTAGGTGAGGGCCAGAAAGAGCATGTGCTCCAGTGGATGGCAAGCGCTGCATCAAGTGGCCTCTCCTCCTCTTCCTCCACCATAACATCACACACAGCACAGTCCTCAGAGATGGCACCCCAGTTACCCTTGTTTCCCCGTGTCACAACTCTCAAACCACCGAATTGACTGTGGGGAACCACAGATGGGCGAGTCCGCAGAGCAGTTTACACATTCTATTAAACGTGCATCAGAGGTCTCCTCCAAAGATTTACAGAATCCAGAGGAGGAAAGTATTTGTACCGATGCCCAAAATTTATTCCTGTTGGAACAGGGGCTGGACGATGTAGAGTCCAAGCAGAATCCAAACCCTCATCATCAGATGTTAACCCCCCCCTTGGGGTGATGGCGATCCTGATGAGATATCTGAAGCACTGTTGTAAGGTACTGGAAGTGATGTTCGTTGGATCCAGTGAAAAGCCGGAGACAGAGAAAGGGTTAACAGAATTTACTTAAACAGATTATTGACATACAATGAATACTCCGCACAGGGAGGTAAAATCAACAACAAAATGGCACAGGAACACTGAGCGCAACAACAGAATTTGCACAAAAACACAATTTTTGGGAAAAAGGGTGTATGGAAAAGGTAAGTTATCGCTTGAAGTTCTTGTTGGGGAGGGCTGGAATATCTCCTGCCGACGTCGCAGATTGTGGACAATGTCTATGGCTCTGTTACGGAGGAAAGTTATGAATGAGTCACCGTAGGAGGCAAAAACAGAAATACTAGCTAAGTCCAGAAAACCAGAGAAGTTGGCAGCTATCGGATTGCAGACCCCTGAACCTATCAACAACAACTAGCAGTAGCCGTGGGGGGTTCCTACGGTGCCCTAGACCCCTCGATCACAGCCAGAGAACTAAATAGCCTAAAGACAGAAAGGGAAATCTAAACTGCCCCAGAGCAGACCCCAAAGCAATAGGCAGCCCCCAACATATAATGACGGTGAAGCAAGATGAAAAAGCACACACAGATAGAAAGATAAGCTGAGCAAATGATGGGGCCCAAACTAACTAAATAGGACAGGATAGAAAAGCTGCTGTCTGCAATCCGCCAAAAACCCTATCAAAACAAGAGCCAACAGACTGATAGGGATAAAAGCCCTGAAGACGCTAGGCTTCAAAAAGACTATATCAGCACTCAGGTATTTTCTGAAGACAGAGCAAAAAGGAATTCAGCTCACCCCAGCAGGGAATGGCAGAAATCCAGAAAAACAAGGCAAAACAAAACCAAAACACAAATGCAAAAAGCAGAGCAGAAAACTTAGCTTTTGAGGAGCAGGAATCAGACTGGTCTCCTAGAATCCCTCAGAGAAATCACCCGCAAGGCAGAAGGGCGTTGGCTGCCTTATATCCAGTCAGCAATTCCAGTCACCCAGTCATCATCAGTCTGCTCAGGTGCTTGGTAATCAGCCTCACTACCTTCCTTCACCAGAAGAGGGAGTTCATCAGACCTCAATGGTGAAGGGGAAAATGAACTCACAACAGAGGAACGAAATGCACTGCCTCCCAACCATGCTGATGGATCCGGACTCACTTGGCTTGAGTACCTTGGAATGTAGAAACAGTCTCTTATGTTGATTCCTCTGGGATAGCGCAGAACACGAGCAGCATGCAGGCCCGCAGGCCTCGGAAGCATGTGAACCTCTAACGGACTCGCTATGAACAGAGCGAGTAAAATTATCTTTCACTGGGAGCGAGAATGACCGGAACAGTACAGGAACGTCCAGGGGCAGCTCAGTCAGGACACACTCCGTTGGTAAGTCAATCTGCAGGGAACTAGAGGAAGCGACATTCGCAGTCGGGAGGGAGTCAACCTTCTCCTTGTTCTCCTGTCACCTTCCCGCTAAATCTCCCCTGTTCCAGCGCTCAGCCCCTTTTATCTCCCCCATGCCCCCTGCTGTCCAGTGCAAAGGTGCTCCCCTCCCAGATGAATTGCCCCCCGGCAACAGTGGTGACAGTCCCAATAGTTCAGGTCCCAAAGTGCAGAGGGAACCACTGACTCTGTCCTGGCTCATCTTCTTACATCGTCAGGGCAGAAAGGGTGACTCTCAGGGTCAATGAGTGGGAGAACAGAGAGGATGATGATGAGGTTGTAGATCCCACTTAGTGTGAACCTAGACGCACACAGCTGAGTAGCTCAGCAGAGGAGGAAGATGAGGAGGTTAAGTTGTGGCTTGACGCACAGACATGGAGTGATGCAACCACGACAAGCACTGAATCCTAAGAAACAACTGTGGCTGTGAACAGCAGTGGTTGCAGGGCAGCAAAAGTTGCCTAGCCTGGGCCTTTTTGGGACCACAAAGGATGACCCAACTCAGTAGAGGCAAAAATTGCAATGACTTAACTACTTCTTGCATGAACCAGATAAAATATATAGAGGTAACAATACACCATGTCAATGTTAATATAGACACCTGTGTCAACATAGAAGGATTAGTCCAAAATGGTTCAGTGCATTAAGGCATATTGAAACATATAAAGAAAAAAACACCAAGAAAGAACCTAGATGTAATATTAAAAAATATAACTTTATTGGATTGTTAAAAATTTGTACAGAGCTGTAAGGGTAATTAAGCCATTAGTGATAGAGCCAATTTGATACTTAATGACCAAGCCAATTTTTACAATTCTGACCACTGTCAGTTTATGAGGTTATAGATCTGGAACACTTCAATGTATCGCACTGATTCTGAGACTGTTTTTTCGTAACATATTGTACTTCATGTTAGTGGTAAAAATTTTTCGATATAACTTGTGTATATTTATGAAAAAAACAGAAATTTGGCAAAAATTTTGAAAATTTTTGTATACTTAAATCAGAGAGTGGTGTCACACAAAATAGTTAGTAAATAACATTTCCCACATGTCTACTTTACATCAGCACAATTTTGTAAACATAAATTTTTTTTCTTAGGACGTTTTAAGGGTTAAAAGTTGACCAGCGATTTCTTATTTTTCCAACAAAATTTACAAAACAATTTTTTTAGGGGCACATTTTAAGTGAGTTTGGGGGGTCAATATAACAGAAAATACCCAAAAGTGACACCATTCTAAAAATTGCAAACCTCTAGGTGAGCAAAACAACATTCAAGAAGTTATTTAACCCTTCAGGTGCTTTACGAGAGCTAAAGCAATGTGGAAGGAAGAAAATGGACCACAAAATTTGTTGTGTAATTTCTCCTATGTACGCCGATACCCCATATGTGGGGAAACGCCACTGTTTGTGTGCATGGCAGGGCTCAGAAGGAAGGCAGCACCGTTTGACTTTTTGAATGCAAAATTGTCTGGAATCAATGGTCGTGTCTTGTTTGGAGACCCCTCTGATGTACCTAAACAGTGGAAACCCTCCAAATCTAACTCCAACCCTAACCCCAACACACCCCTAACCCTAATCCCAACCCTAACCATAACCCTAACTCTAACACACCCGTAAACCTAATCCCAACCCTAACCGTAATCCCAACCATAACCACAACCCTAACCATAGTCACAGCGACCCAGTTAGAGAATATACCATTTATAACCACCCTCTGCTTTCTATCACTAAGCCAGTTACTTACCCATTTACACACAGCGTACAGCTGCAGCGTCCAATCTGCAGCATCCAGATGTTACAGCATAGTGGAGGGGATTTTATGAAATCCCATTTCCACTATGTGTGCACGGCTGTATCCGGCGGCCCTGCATATAGCCGGACATTCGGCGCGTCTTTATAGACTGCAGCATGTCTATTTATCTTGTGGAGACGCTCCGTCTCCGCAAGATAAATAACCCAGTCTATGAATAGGATGCAGTGATTCCGCATGTGTTCAATGAACACATGTGGTATCACCGCACGTACAACAGGATGCGGTGCTTTGGGTGGAGTGGGGTATCCGCTGCGTCCAAAGCGCAGGGATTCTGGGCCGTTGAACATACCCTAAGAAAGCTGTGCCTGTGCTACACCAGCATGTTGCAGACATCACCCATTCTTTTAAAAAAATCTATGTCTGCCAAGGTGCATTTCACCACTGACACCTGGATGAGAAAACATGGCCAGCGGCATTACATCTCACTGACTGGACACGGGATGACACTGGTGGCTTTGCGGGCAGGTGGGCAAGGGGCTGCTCCACAAGTCTTGGAATCTCCAGGGCTTGTGGGACAAACCTCTGTATATAACACTTCCTCCACTGCTTCTGCCTCCTCCATCTGCTCATTCATCCTCTTCCCTTAATGAGACAAGCACTCCAACAGTGCAGAGAGAATCTCCCCCACCTCCCTACTGCACAACCGTGGCTCACCGCAATCAGGTGTGGCAGCAACGACGAGCCCTGGTGCAGTATGTCCTTTTGCATAGCCTTGCCAACACAGTACAGACGTTGTGCAAATCACGTTTGTGGAGTGGGCACAGATGAAGGACCTCTGTACCCTTCTGCACAGTTTAGAAACGGCTACTAAGATGGCAAGCATTGACGATGCTGCCATCAGCATCATTATTCCGTTCATCTACATGCTGGGGCACAGAGAATAGTCTGCAGGAGGAGGTGCTGGTCCCAGATGAAGAAGTGGAAGCAGAGGAGGATGCGGAAGGGATAACAATATCTCTAAGTTTCGGACTGTCGTCGCACAGGCGGGCCCATAGAAGGGTGGATTACAGCAATCGAAGGAGGGCCCATGGTACCTGATAAACTGTTACTGAAGGTGCAGGAGCCATTGAACAAATGGAGGAGGAGGAAGAGGTGAGTGGCGTGCAACAGTCAAGAGATGAAGAGGATAATGATCCACTGTATGTTGTCCGTGCTTGGCAGGAGGGGGCAGAGGAAGCAAGCAAGAATGTTACCCCGCCACTAACACACCTTGGACTTGGACCTCATGGAAGTGCCCAACACATGAGCACCTTCTATCTGCAACATGATGCCCATATTATTAGGATTAGAAATAGTGCTGATTACTTGGTTGCCATTCTGTTAGATCCACGGTACAAAAGTAAAGTTTTCCAGGTGCTTCCCCCCCAGAAAGGGACGTGCGCATGCTGGAGTATCGAAATACGCTTATAGACAATCTTATGAATGGTTTTCCCCAAGACAGCAGTGAGGCAGACAGTGTGCATTGCACCTATATACTTCCAACCCTGGGAATGTCTACTTCTCAATGCAAAAACATTAGCAGCAGCAGTATAAGTAGCAGAAGCAATTTCTGTGAGTCGCTTGACACAGTTTTTCAGACTAGCCCGTGCTCTGACACGTTGAGAACGACTGGAGAGGATGGTTCAGGAGTATCTCAACCTCAATATCAATGCCATCAGGGCTGGTTTGGACCTTTTTGCATTTTGGTCTTCAAAAATGTAAGAGTGGCCTGAGCTCGCCTGTCACACCTTGGAGGTTTTGTCATGCCCGCCAGCCTCTCAGAATGTGTCTTCAGCGCTGCTGGTGGTGTCCGGACAGATAAGCATATGCGGTTGTCCCCTGAAAGTGTAGCCCGCCTAACTTTCATCAAGATGAACAAGTCACGGATCTCCAATGACTTTTGCACAGCAGTCGCTGGTTGGACAGATGGTGTCGTTTTTAGTGTCATGTATTGATCTTGCGTTATTGCAGTCCGTGCCATCTTTTTGGTGTCTTCTGTGCCTACTGTTGCTACTGCTGCTGATGTGACTAACAAGTTTTTCAAATGTGGAGACTCCAGGTTGGGTCTCCTTCTGGTGGTTTGCCTGTAGTGGAAGGGGCGTCAGAGTCTTTTTAGACTGTTTCTACTCTGAGGAAAGTGATGCCACTTTACTGGAGTGTGCCAATAATTTTTTGAAATGTGGAGACTCCAAGTTGGGTCTCCTTCATGTGTGTTGCCTGTAGCAGTAGGGCTCCAAATGGTGTAAAGCGGCCAGGGTGGTAGTTGTGGCAACAGGCTCTATAGTTTCCACACCTTAGTGCCCCACATACAGTGGGGAAAAAAAGTATTTAGTCAGTCAGCAATAGTGCAAGTTCCACCACTTAAAAAGATGAGAGGCATCTGTAATTTACATCATAGGTAGACCTCAACTATGGGAGACAAACTGAGAAAAAAAAATCCAGAAAATCACATTGTCTGTTTTTTTTTCATTTTATTTGCATATTATGGTGGAAAATAAGTATTTGGTCAGAAACAAAATTTCATCTCAATACTTTGTGATATATCCTTTGTTGGCAATGACAGAGGTCAAACGTTTTCTGTAAGTCTTCACAAGGTTGCCACACACTGTTGTTGGTATGTTGGCCCATTCCTCCATGCAGATCTACTCTAGAGCAGTGATGTTTTTGGCTTTTCGCTTGGCAACACGGACTTTCAACTCCCTCCAAAGGTTTTCTATAGGGTTGAGATCTGGAGACTGGCTAGGCCACTCCAGGACCTTGAAATGCTTCTTACGAAGCCACTCCTTCGTTGCCCTGGCGGTGTGCTTTGGATCATTGTCATGTTGAAAGACCCAGCCACGTTTCATCTTCAATGCCCTTGCTGATGGAAGGAGGTTTGCACTCAAAATCTCACGATACATGGCCCCATTCATTCTTTCATGTACCCGGATCAGTCGTCCTGGCCCCTTTGCAGAGAAACAGCCCCAAAGCATGATGTTTCCACCACCATGCTTTACAGTAGGTATGGTGTTTGATGGATGCAACTCAGTATTCTTTTTCCTCCAAACACGACAAGTTGTGTTTCTACCAAACAGTTCCAGTTTGGTTTCATCAGACCATAGGACATTCTCCCAAAACTCCTCTGGATCATCCAAATGCTCTCTAGCAAACTTCAGACGGGCCCGGACATGTACAGGCTTAAGCAGTGGGACATGTCTGGCACTGCAGGATCTGAGTCCATGGTGGCGTAGTGTGTTACTTATGGTAGGCCTTGTTACATTGGTCCCAGCTCTCTGCAGTTCATTCACTAGGTCCCCCCGCGTGGTTCTGGGATTTTTGCTCACCGTTCTTGTGATCATTCTGACCCCACGGGGTGGGATTTTGCGTGGAGCACCAGATCGAGGGAGATTATCAGTGGTCTTGTATGTCTTCCATTTTCTAATTATTGCTCCCACAGTTGATTTCTTCACTCCAAGCTGGTTGGCTATTGCAGATTCAGTCTTCCCAGCCTGGTGCAGGGCTACAATTTTGTTTCTGGTGTCCTTTGACAGCTCTTTGGTCTTCACCATAGTGGAGTTTGGAGTCAGACTGTTTGAGGGTGTGCACAGGTGTCTTTTTATACTGATAACAAGTTTAAACAGGTGCCATTACTACAGGTAATGAGTGGAGGAAAGAGGAGACTCTTAAAGAAGAAGTTACAGGTCTGTGAGAGCCAGAAATCTTGATTGCTTGTTTCTGACCAAATACTTATTTTCCACCATAATATGCAAATAAAATGAAAAAAAAACAGACGATGTGATTTTCTGGATTTTTTTTTCTCAGTTTGTCTCCCATAGTTGAGGTCTACCTATGATGTAAATTACAGACGCCTCTCATCTTTTTAAGTGGTGGAACTTGCACTATTGCTGACTGACTAAATACTTTTTTTCCCCACTGTATAAAACACAATGTCCATTTTGCTGCACGTGCAGAGTGCGCATCAAAACACATACGGTTACTGTCAGAGTTCCATAAAGTTCTAGCACTTCGGTTCCATATTTCCAAATTTCACATAACACCTCAGAGTCCCAGTCTTTTTCAAACCATTCAACTTTATTTATTAAAGGGCACTCATCACCTTGTCAGCACAATTCACATAGAGCCACACATCTTGCGCTTTCCCTGCCTTCCGGGCAGACTCAACTCTTTCTGTACTCTTTCTTTCTTTCGTACAGGCAATCCCTGCCATTTCCTTGGACAATTCGTGTCCCTTTCAAGCCACCGACATCAGTAGCTCCCTGTCAGCCCTTCGTCTGGTTCCAATTGGGAAAGGTGCCAGGAATGCCATCTCTACTGTTCCTGCCCTGGTCATAGACCCCGGATCCTTCCTGAGGATGATCCCGTTGAGCTGGTGCCATAACAGCTTTATCCCCATGGCCATCTGCTTATCTGCTGCTTACTGCTCGCCCTGGGCAAGCCTGCCCGGACCCTGCTGCCTATACAGGAAGTGTCTCTCCTATATCCCTTTGACTCTGTGCTGCTCTCCTCTGTGGCCCCTCCCATTTGCTTAACCTATATGCTACCTGCATCTAACTAAGGCTGGCTTCACACTTGCGTAGTGTAGCGCTGCGGATGGCAGCCTACTTCCTTCTTTCTTCCTCCGTTAAGCCCCGCCCACTGCCGCACCTCTTCTTTCAGCTCCGCTTACGTCTGCATGCGTCCTGCATACCTAATTTTAACATTGGGTATGCAGGCCATGCGTTGTTTTGACGCTGCGCCAAACTCAACAAGTTGCATTTTGTTGCGGTCGGCGTGCGCGTCAAAACGACGCATGCGGATGCGTCAGCATACATCTGCATGGCCTGCGTACCCAATGTTAAAAATAGGTACGCAGGATGCATGCAGATGTAGGCGGAGATGAAAGAAGAGGTGCGGCAGTGGGCGGGGCTTAATGGAGGAAGAAAGAAGTAGGCTGCCATCCATAGCCCTGTTGGACGCTAGTGTGAAGCCAGCCTAATACTCCTATCTATTCTCTAATGTGCCCCCCTCTATTCTAACCCTGCTTTTACTCTATGCTAACTTCTATCCTTAATCCTAAACATATACACAGTACATGGCAGATACATGACATCACAGTACATGAACATTACATTTCACATTAATGAACAATGAGGTGCCGTAATTGTGCGAACAGCGTCCAAAGGAGAGAATTTTATATGCAAATCGCATCTTCAGATAGAAAGAGGACTCTATAGCGCCACCTGTTGGTAGTAGCGATCCTACAAGTCACAATCAACCCTTTAACGAGTCTTGTAATATGACTTAAGATAAAAGCCAAGGGAGAGAAGGCACATGAGGTTTCCCGCCACCTCCTTACAACTTAATTTTTGGAAATGTTTGGACTTGTGTGTTGCCTACATTTGGCAGGGCTAGAAATGGTGGTCCAAGCCCTGTCCCATGCTGTGCAATTATACTATTTTGGCGACACAGTGGTTAGCACTGGTGCTTTACAGCACTGGGGTCCTGGGTTTGAATCCCACCAAGGACAACATCTGCAAGGAGTCTGTATGTTCTCCCCGTGTTTGCGTGGGTTTCCTCTGGGTACTCCGGTTTCCTCCCACATTCCAAAGACATACTGATAGGGAATTTAGATTGTGAGCCCCATCGGTGACAGTGATGACATTGTCTGTAAAGCGCTGTGGAATTAATGGTGCTATATGAGTTAAATAAACTGGTACTCTGGGTATGTGATGTCGCTTTTTATGGTGTCTGCCCCTAATTTGAGCTGTTTTGTCATCTTTCAGGCCCCCCTGAAGGTGTTCTCTTTGTGTTTGGTTTTGCCTCCCATTCACTTCAATGAGGTTCGGGTATGTTAGACGAACCGTTCGGGGACATCTGGGCGTTTGCTGACCCTTCAGGGTCCGTGCAGACGATCAGTACACACTGCGGGCTGGATGCTGTGCAGCCTCCAGATGTTACAGCAGAGTGGCTACGACTTCCAGAAACCCTATGCCTGTGGCTCACCCGCGGAGACGGACAAACGGCGTCTCTGGAGACCGCAGCATGTCAGGCTCACGGTCCCCTCCAGAACATACCGGACGGCAGCGCTCTGGATGCATGGAGCCAGTGCGGAGCATGGCTGGATACTTGACCAGCACTCACAGTGGTGTAACACCAGAGCCCACCGCAGTCTGTCCCGGCTGTCCGCACCTGTTCCCAGACACGGCACAGCAGCCATACTGCTAGTCTCCTGCTCAGCAGATAACCTGACCGCTCTCCGCATTGCTTTACTCCATCCTGTGCATTGTCCTACATGTTTTATTGTAACAAAGTTAGTTGAAAAAAAAAAACAACACAGCGGTGACGTCATGTGCGGAGACCCTGGCTGCCGCTGTGTTCTTGTTAAGCTGGTTGGTGGGCGGGGCGTCGCTTGTCACGTGATTGGTGGCGGAGCGCGGTTCAGTCAGACTGTGGGGAGAGAGAGCCCGAGACCGGAACCGGAAACCGAAAGTGTAACTGAGAGAACGGAGCCGTCTGTACTTGGCCGTGAAATCGTTGTCTCCTTTGTGGCGGCGGCGACAACAGAGGAGTGCGGCGCTCCGGGCAGTGTCCGTAGGTATGTTTGTTACACTGCTGTTCCTGTGGAGTGAGCTGACACCTCGTATGTGTGTATGTGTAACTGCGGCAGGGCTGCCCCGGTGTGCCGAGCCCTCACCGACCGGGATGGCACACTTTTTAAAATTGTTGAGCAGATTACTTAGTTGTTATAAACAATAGGTGTGCGGGAGGAGGGCTGTCAGTGCCGGTCTGCGGTGCGTGCCCCCCCCGGTCTGCGGTGCGTGCCCCCCCCTCCTGTGCCGGTCTGCGGTGCATGCCGCCCCCCCCCGGTCTGTGCCGGTCTGCGGTGCATGCCGCCCCCCCCCGGTCTGTGCCGGTCTGCGGTGCATGCCCCCCCCCGGTCTGTGCCGGTCTGCGGTGCATGCCCCCCCCCCCGGTCTGTGCCGGTCTGCGGTGCATGCCCCCCCCCCCGGTCTGTGCCGGTCTGCGGTGCATGCCCCCCCCCCCCCCGGTCTGTGCCGGTCTGCGGTGCATGCCCCCCCCCCCCGGTCTGTGCCGGTCTGCGGTGCATGCCCCCCCCCCCCGGTCTGTGCCGGTCTGCGGTGCATGCCCCCCCCCGGTCTGTGCCGGTCTGCGGTGCGTGACCCCCCCCCCCCGTCTGTGCCGGTCTGCGGTGCGTGACCCCCCCCCCCGTCTGTGCAGGTCTGCGGTGCGTGACCCCCCACCCGTCTGTGCCGGTCTGCGGTGCGTGACCCCCCCCCCCGTCTGTGCCGGTCTGCGGTGCGTGACCCCCCCCCCCCCGTCTGTGCCGGTCTGCGGTGCGTGACCCCCCCCCGTCTGTGGTGGTCTGGACCCCCCCGTCTGTGCCGGTCGGCGGTGCGTGACCCCCCCCCCGTCTGTGGTGGTCTGGACCCCCCCGTCTGTGCCGGTCTGCGGTGCGTGACCCCCCCCCCCGTCTGTGCCGGTCTGCGGTGCGTGACCCCCCCCCGTCTGTGGTGGTCTGGACCCCCCCGTCTGTGCCGGTCTGCGGTGCGTGACCCCCCCCCGTCTGTGCCGGTCTGCGGTGCGTGACCCCCCCCCCCCCCCCCGTCTGTGCCGGTCTGCGGTGCGTGACCCCCCCCCGTCTGTGCCGGTCTGCGGTGCGTGACCCCCCCCCCGTCTGTGCCGGTCTGCGGTGCGTGACCCCCCCCCGTCTGTGCCGGTCTGCGGTGCGTGACCCCCCCCCCCGTCTGTGCCGGTCTGCGGTGCGTGACCCCCCCCCCCCCGTCTGTGCCGGTCTGCGGTGCGTGACCCCCCCCCCGTCTGTGCCGGTCTGCGGTGCGTGACCCCCCCCTGTCTGTGGCGGTCTGGACCCCCCCGTCTGTGCCGGTCTGCGGTGCGTGACCCCCCCCCCCCGTCTGTGCCGGTCTGCGGTGCGTGACCCCCCCCCCGTCTGTGGCGGTCTGGACCCCCCCGTCTGTGCCGGTCGGCGGTGCGTGAACCCTCGTCTGTGCCGGTCTGCGGTGCATGCCCCCCCCCTGTCTGTGCCGGTCTGCGGTGCGTGACCCCCCCAGGATACGGGATACAAGCAAAAGGAAAAAAGGTATAGATTTATTTTCTGTGTAATCCATCTATCTTGGGTGGCAGTACAGTGGTGGCTGCTGTGTTATAAATGTACTTAACCCCTATTGGACTAGATGTTTTTTCATTTTTGTAATTTCCTCCCCTTCTTCCAAGAGCCTTATTTTTTTCCCCCTGTATAGTCTTTTGAGGGATTGTTTTTTGTCTGATGAGTTATAGTTTTGAATAACACCATTTAATTTTATTGTCTCATGTATTGGAAATTTGTGAAACAAAAATCTAGTAGGTGTGAAATTGCGAAAAAACTGCAATTCTGCTTTTGTTTTTCCCTTGTTTTACGGATATTGTGCAGTAAAAATACCTTGTAAACATGATTCTTCAGGTTAATGCGACACCAAGCTTGCACAGATTTTTAGATTTTAGTAGTGAAACATTTTTCTCAAGTTTGGAAAAAAAAAGTTTATAGCTTTTTTCTGAGACCTGGAGCTTTTTTTTTAAAATTTTTTTTTCATAGAAGGAGCAGTGTGAGGACTTGTAGTTTAATACAAATTTGGAACAAAAACCCCTGCAAAAATGGCTTTTAAATAACTTTATTTGCCATTCACCATATGTTTTACATAATTTTACATTTGGCATACCAGACTCTTAGGGACACAGTGATTCCAATTATATTGATTTTTATTTATATTAAGACTGGGGAAAAGGGGGAGATTAAAACGTTTATAATTAATTCCAATATTTTTTAAACTTTTTTTTTCTAGTTTCTCTAATGGAGTTTAATCTTTGATAATTTGATCACTTATACCATATACTGCAATATGACAGTAAATAATAAATTGCAGTTTCTTTTGAAGCTTGGCATAAAGCTCAGCTTCAGAGGAGTACCAAGATGGCGGCGACTGGGACCTTCAGCATATTTTACCCAGCTGCAGTTGCAAGCCAATGATGACTGTGTTGCTGTGTGTTGGTTGTGCTGGTAAGAGTGTGCACCATTTATTTAGCTATTGAAATGCCGCTGTCGGTGATTGACAGCGGCGTTTAATTTTGATTGCTGCTGTTGTGGTCAGATGCTGGATACATATTACAGCTAGCATCTGCCCTGTTGGAGTAGGCACAGCTCTTGAGCCAGCTCTATACACGCACACCCTGGCTGTGACTTACAAGTACACACGGTGTGCAAAGGGGTTAAAGGAAACTTCTCAAACAGGCAACGTGAAATTCTGTTACTGGAGTCCTGCATGTTTTGCTTAGAAACACGGCTGCCTTTACAAGAAGATACCCTTCAAAACAGCAGCCAGGGATCATCCTACTAGAATGATTAGTCCAGGAGGTGGGTCCCTGGCGGCTTCTCCGCGTCCCATGATTGACAGGACTCTCCTTATGTGGACAGGACTCTCCTCTTGAACTTGTCTTCTTAGGCTGGTTTCACATTTGCGTCTGTTTGCGCAGCGTTTCATCCGCAACAATCCGTATGCGTCATGTATCCCTATCTTTAACATGGTGTACGCAGAGGCTTGCGTTTGCATTAGTTCGCATGTGTCAGCGTACGTATGCATTGTTTTTTGGTGTGCGGTGGGGTCCAGCGAACGCAACATGTTGGATTTTTGGAGGCGGCAAAAATCTGTCAAAAATGTGCATTCATGCAGATGAGTGCATCAAATAAACGCATTACTGTCTATGGGAACGCATGCATATGCATGCGTTCTTCAAAATGTAAATAGAAATCCCATGCGACACACCCATTTTATCTGATATCATATCGAACGCATGCGCATAAACAACGCAAATGCATGCAAAAACACATTCACACGCATGTAAACGCAGCTTTTTTTTGCCGACATGCGTAAGATGATGCGGATAAAAAAAACGCATAAGCATGCGCTTGCATGCGTTTGGGAATGCGGATGATACGCAGCGGAATCAAACGCAAATGTTAACCTAGCCTTAGTCCCTGGTCGCAGGTTTAACCCCTTCGCTACACGCGCCTTACTAGTCCTGCACATGTTGTCTTCCCCCTTTCATGTGGGCTCCAGCGGTGAGCCCACATTTTTTCCGGCACATGTCAGCTATTTTGAACAGCTGCCATGTGCCTGAAACAGCCACAGGTGGAATCGTGATCCACCCACGGCTATTAACCCGTTAAATGCCACTGTCAAACTCTGACAGTGGCATTTAACTTGCGGTTTCGTCCATCAGGCTAGAAACTTGCCCATCGGTGACCCCGTCACTTGACCACGGGTAACCGATAGGTTGGCATGAAAACCAGAGGTCTCCTGGAGACCTCTATGGTTTTAACTGCTGGCTTGCTGTGAGCGCCACCTGGTGGTCGGCATTCATAGCAGGTGAGGTATTCTTCTACAAACAGGTGATCTAATCATGGCCTGTATGTAGCAGAGCCGATTGGGTAGTGACAGCGTCTAGTCTCCCATGGAGACTATTGAAGCATGCCGAAAGTAAAAAAAAAAAAAAAGTGAAAAATATTTAAAAAAAAATGACAGTTCAAATCACCCCCCATTCAAAACAAAACACTAAAAAAACAAACAAACATACACAGATTTCGTATCATCGAGTTCAGAATTGCCCTATCAATAAAAAGATTAACCCGATCGCTAAACGACGTAGCGAGAAAAAAATCAAAATTCCATTTTTTTTTTTTTTTGTTCGCCGCGACATTGCATTAAAATGCAGTAACAGGCAATCAAAAGTTCATATCTGCACCAAAATTGTATTAAAATCATCAGCTCGTTGCGCAAAAAAGCCCTCACTCAACCCGAGCTCATGAAAAAGGGAAACACTCCGGGTCTCGGAAAATGGTGCAATTTTTTAAAAAGTTTTTTAACAAACTTTAGATTTTTTTTTTTCACCACTAAAATAAACAGGAACCTAGACATGTTTGGTGTGTATGAACTTGTAATGACCTGGAGAATCATAATGGCAGGTCAGTTTTAGCATTTGGTGAACATGGTTAAAAAAAAATGCCAAAAAATGTTGTGGAGTTGCACTTTTTTTTTTGCAATTTCACTGCACTTGGAATTTTTTTTCCCCATTTTTAAGTACACGATATGGTAAGATCAATGGTGTCATTCAAAAGTACGACTAGTCCCACAAAAAACTAGCCCTCACCCGGCCATATTGACAGAAAAATAAAGTTTTGGCTCTGGGAAGAAGCGCGAAAAACAGAAACGCCAAAATGAAAAAGGACTTTGTCTCAAAGGGGTTAAATTGTTTTCTCTAAAATGGAGCAACAGTTTTTCAGAGTTAAATGTATACGGCTGCAATAACGGAGTCGGTATCTGATCTATGCTGCCTAGAGTTCGGGCATCATGGATCTGCTGGCAGCTTCCTTTATAAATATGTCTATGACAAAGTGACCCATTCAAAATCTGCATGTAACGAGGTCTAAGGATTCTGATGAACCTTTAGCAGCCCGGAATGCATTTGGGAATGTTCGCACAATGTGTTTGCGTTGCTTTTCTGTCTGGTAGCTCACTAGCACAGGGACAAGTGAGCACTGATGTTGTACTGTGTGGCCATCTCTGGGTCCCTCGTGTATCAGCAGAATAGGAGTGGCACTCCAGAAATGAGTGGATGAGTTGGCCATTAGTGATGAGCGAATGAGATAAGGTGTTATCCGAGCATGCTTGTGTGCTAATAGAGTATCTTCGGCGTGCTCGAATAATATGTTCTAGTCCCCATGCCTGCATGTCTTGCGGCTGTTAGACATACAGTGGGGAAAAAAAGTATTTAGTCAGTCAGCAATAGTGCAAGTTCCACCACTTAAAAAGATGAGAGGCGTCTGTAATTTACATCATAGGTAGACCTCAACTATGGGAGACAAACTGAGAAAAAAAAATCCAGAAAATCACATTGTCTGTTTTTTTTTTTTTCATTTTATTTGCATATTATGGTGGAAAATAAGTATTTGGTCAGAAACAAAATTTCATCTCAATACTTTGTGATATATCCTTTGTTGGCAATGACAGAGGTCAAACGTTTTCTGTAAGTCTTCACAAGGTTGCCACACACTGTTGTTGGTATGTTGGCCCATTCCTCCATGCAGATCTCCTCTAGAGCAGTGATGTTTTTGGCTTTTCGCTTGGCAACACGGACTTTCAATTCCCTCCAAAGGTTTTCTATAGGGTTGAGATCTGGAGACTGGCTAGGCCACTCCAGGACCTTGAAATGCTTCTTACGAAGCCACTCCTTCGTTGCCCTGGCGGTGTGCTTTGGATCATTGTCATGTTGAAAGACCCAGCCACGTTTCATCTTCAGTGCCCTTGCTGATGGAAGGAGGTTTGCACTCAAAATCTCACGATACATGGCCCCATTCATTCTTTCATGTACCCGGATCAGTCGTCCTGGCCCCTTTGCAGAGAAACAGCCCCAAAGCATGATGTTTCCACCACCATGCTTTACAGTAGGTATGGTGTTTGATGGATGCAACTCAGTATTCTTTCTCCTCCAAACACGACAAGTTGTGTTTCTACCAAACAGTTCCAGTTTGGTTTCATCAGACCATAGGACATTCTCCCAAAACTCCTCTGGATCATCCAAATGCTCTCTAGCAAACTTCAGACGGGCCCGGACATGTACAGGCTTAAGCAGTGGGACACGTCTGGCACTGCAGGATCTGAGTCCATGGTGGCGTAGTGTGTTACTTATGGTAGGCCTTGTTACATTGGTCCCAGCTCTCTGCAGTTCATTCACTAGGTCCCCCCACGTGGTTCTGGGATTTTTGCTCACCGTTCTTGTGATCATTCTGACCCCACGGGGTGGGATTTTGCATGGAGCACCAGATCGAGGGAGATTATCAGTGGTCTTGTATGTCTTCCATTTTCTAATTATTGCTCCCACAGTTGATTTCTTCACTCCAAGCTGGTTGGCTATTGCAGATTCAGTCTTCCCAGCCTGGTGCAGGGCTACAATTTTGTTTCTGGTGTCCTTTGACAGCTCTTTGGTCTTCACCATAGTGGAGTTTGGCGTCAGACTGTTTGAGGGTGTGCACAGGTGTCTTTTTATACTGATAACAAGTTTAAACAGGTGCCATTACTACAGGTAATGAGTGAAGGAAAGAGGAGACTCTTAAAGAAGTTGTTACAGGTCTGTGAGAGCCAGAAATCTTGATTGCTTGTTTCTGACCAAATACTTATTTTCCACCATAATATGCAAATAAAATGAAAAAAAAACAGACGATGTGATTTTCAGGATTTTTTTTTTCTCAGTTTGTCTCCCATAGTTGAGGTCTACCTATGATGTAAATTACAGACGCCTCTCATCTTTTTAAGTGGTGGAACTTGCACTATTGCTGACTGACTAAATACTTTTTTTCCCCACTGTATGTAACACTTGCAGAGATTTCCTGTTTGTTAGGCACTCCCTGCATGTGTTGCAGCTATCGAACAGCCACAAGACATGTAAGTGCGAGGACTCGAACATATTAATCGAGCACGCCAAAGACACTCGGTTAGAACACGAGCATGCTCGGATAGCACCTTATCTGAGCACGTTGGCTCATCACTAATGGCTATGTATCCATACAACCATGGTAGTTTTGTAGGATTAGTGATGTACTTTCAGATAGTCTCATATATTTCGATGGTGAGAGGTGCATCATCTCCCTATAGGTGCTGCTTCCAGGACCCCAACCTACTCTACATTTATCGAATATTCTATCGATACACTACAAGGGTCTCAGATGGAAATAGTCCTCTTAGTTTTTGTGAATTTTAGGATTTGTTCAATTTGAGTGTGGCCCTCAGATGAAATTTATGTTCTCTGTTCCTTATATAGACCTTGTGACTCTATAGCTTGTGTCTGTCACAGGGTTACAGGGCTGTGGTGGAGTCAGTAAGCCAAACCTCCGACTCCTCAATTTCCCTGACTCTGACCCCACAGCCCTGGTCACTACTTATCATGTACATAAAGTGCAGCACAGATTCATCTCATCTACGACTCCACAGCACTGGTCACTACTGAGCATGTACATAAAGTGCAGCACAGATTCATCTCATCTACAACTCCACAGCAATGGTCACAACTGAGCATGTGCATAAAGTGCAGCACAGATTCGTCTCATCTACTACTCCACAGCATCGGTCACTACTGAGCATGTACATAAAGTGCAGCACAGATTCATCTCATCTACAACTCCACAGCACTGGTCACTACTGAGCATGTGCATAAAGTGCAGCACAGATTCATCTTATCTACGACTCCACAGCACTGGTCACTACTGAGTATGTGCAGAAAGTGCAGCACAGATTCATCTCATCTACAACTCCACAGCACCGGTCACTACTGAGCATGTACATAAAGTGCAGCACAGATTCATCTCATCTACAACTCCACAGCACTGGTCACTACTGAGCATGTGCATAAAGTGCAGCACAGATTCATCTCATTTATGACTCCCCAGCACTGGTCACTACTGAGCATGTACATAAAGTGCAGCAAAGATTCATGTGTGCTGTGAAGATTTGGTAAAGGACCTGTGGATGGAGAGTAAGCGATTGTTTTTTTGACAAACTGCTCTCCTGGACTAGTATTGTCTGAAAGGGGATAACCCCCTTAATATCTCCATACATATTAGATTAGTCTGAAGTCGACCAGACCTGCAGATACAGCCGTATCGGCCCACAGTCTGTGTATTGGGGCCTCTCATATCTTCCATGAGATGATGTGGGGCATTTTGGATTTTAGAGCTCAATACTTTAGTTGTTCAAGAGAGAAGATGGTGTTTGACAATGTCTTTCTCCCTTCTTATGTTTGAAAATACATGAATGGTTCTGCCTAGCCGAATGCTCATGTGTATGGGGTAATAGGGGAAAGAGAGGTGACAACGAAATAAGTGTAGGGCTCATGGTGTCATGTATCAGTGCTTAAATTGTAATGTTTTGGTGTCAAATTGTGCTATATTGTTTTTTTTACCATAATAACTTATGACATGACAACCTGGAGTAGTTTGATGTTTCCAGCATAAGGGATTCTTTGAGGACAAGGCAGTTACCTTCTCTTAGGTCATACCTTTTTGCTGGATACAGTATCCATAGTGCAGGTTATTTGTGCCTGGTAAATTTGTTTCCTATCCTGTCATCCCCCCCCCCCCGATAGATTTTATATTAAAGGGAATCTGTCAGGATGAACCTTCCTAAGCTATAAATATGGGTATGTAGGTCATGGGAAGCTGAATAAATTGCTACCTTGATATTTGTGAACCGATGTCTTAGGGTCCCGTTTCACTTAGCGACGCACCAGCAATCCCGACAACGATACGACCTGGTAAGGATCGCTGGTGCGTCGCTAAATGATTGCTAGTAAGCTGCCAAACAGGCAGATCTCTTCAGCGATGCAGCAACCATCCAGTGATCCTCAGCTCTCGTTGGGACCTTGTCACACAGTAGCGATTCTGAACGATTCCAGCCTGCATCCCTGAGTTCTGCATCGCCAACAAGGTCGCTCGTCGGGTCAAACACAGTCATGCGCGCTGGCCAGCGGGACGCCGACAACGAAAACATTTGAGCACGATCAGCGATATCCTGCGGTGGGGCCGGTTGCTGCTGCGTGTCACATGTAACGAGATCGCTGGCGAGGTCGCTGTTGGGTCACAAAATCGGTGACGCTTCAGCAATCTTGCTAGCGATCTCGCTATGTGTGAAGGGGGGCTTTATTCCAGGGAAATCCACTTTTTTCTTATATGTAAATGAGCTGGCTGTTAAAGGGAATCTGTCACCCTATTTTCGCCTATCAGCTGTCGGTACTGACATCAGGGGCTTATCTACAGCATTCTGTAATGCTGTATGTAAGCCCCCCAATGTAACCTGAAAGACAAGAAAAAGGAGTTAGATTATACTCACCCTGGCGTTCGGTCTGGTCCGATGGGTGTTGCCGTCCCGTCCGGCGCCTCTCATCTTCTAACGGTGATGTCCTCTTCTTTGCTGCCTGTCGTGGCTCCTGCGCAGGCGCACTGCTCTGCCCTGTTGAGGGCAGAGCAGAGTCCTGCAGTGTGCAGGCGCTGGGAGAGGTCCGGCGCCTGCGCACTGCAGTATTCTGCTCTGCCCTCAACAGGGCAGAGCAGTGCACCTGCGCAGGAGCCACGACAGGCAGCAAAGAATAAGATGTCACCGTTAGAAGGGAGGCGCCGGACCGCAACACTCATTGGACCAAGACCGGACCACCCCTGGGTGAGTATATTATAACTCCTTTTTTTTTTATCTTTCAGGTTACATCGGGGGCTTATCTACAGCATTACAGAATGCTGTAGATAAGCCCCTGATGTCGGTGCTGGCAGCTGATAGGCGAAAAATAGGGTGACAGATTCCCTTTAAGATCTATGGATGGGACATAGATCTCCCTAAGAATCTACCTACAGGGCTTATTGTAAATGAAAGTAGGCATTACAAGTGTGAGACATGTAATGACTGACAGTCTGCTCTCTTGATCTGCATGTCTCACACTGGTAAGGCTTGCATGCCTGTATAGACAGTTATGAGGGTTGATCCTACTGACACATTCCCTTTAACATTACATTCAGCATCCGGAACCTCATACAAACCCGAAGCCGGGTATACTTCACTCTGTTCAATCTAAAGCAGGAGTGAGAGAGACTGAAATCTTACCGTTGCTTCTTTTCTAAGATGTGTGCGGAGATGTCTTCCTTGCAGAGGATTTGTTGTACACATTACATCTTTCCATATTATAAAAAAAAAAATTTGTTCTAAGAATGTTAATTGCTGACCAACTTATCCCTTGCGTACTTTCACCTGTACTATATATTGCAATACTTCAATATTGCCATTTATAGGAATAATAACTATCGTATATCCTGACTCAATTCAAAGTAGGAAAAGCACGGTGGCAGGGACCTTAATTAGGCTCCTGACTGCCATGTCAACCCACTGACAACCCACAATCGCAGTTCCTGCTAGAAGTTGATGGACACAGTGATGGGTTCTCCATTGACACTACAGCATTGCTGGCTAAAGGTAAGCGCAGCGCTCAAAAGCCTCATAGGGAATTACTGGAGGACAAAAGTGCCCACATTCTGCTGATCAGTGCAGGTCAATAACCTATCATGTAGATTGATAGATAATTTTTTTTTCATTCAGCAAGCCCTGTAAGTGCTACTGTCAGAGAGCGGGATCAGCTCTTAAGCGCGCTCCATGCACCCGCACTTTATGAAGGATAATATAATGAAAAGGATTTGCAGACCCATAGTACATCAAAAGAAAATAATGTGGGGGTAACCACTATAGAGTTAATTTCAGACCAGTACCGCCTCTTAAGGTATATCAAGTATAAATTAGAATATCATATTTAATCAAGCAATAATCTTTCTTACAATAAATCACACAGCAGAAATAGAGGACAGTACAAACAAGCCCCTAAAAAACCCTTAAAAACAGTTGGGGCAGCATGGTTCGAGCAAAGTGCAACTGGCATGTACACATAATTTGTTACAGGCAATACATCGAGTATACAGGTACATAGCCATGTTAAAAAATACAAGGCAATGGAGTCAGTGTAGAAAACAAAAGCCAATTGATGCTACTTGTTAGTGGTAATCTGCTTTGGCTGTAAGGGTATGTGCACACGCTGCGGATTCTGCTGCGGATCCGCAGCGGATTTGGCCCTGCGAATCTGCAGCAGTTCCGCAGACTCTGTACAGTACAATGTTAGCCAATGCAATGGTTTTAAATCCGCAGCATGTCAATTCTTTCTGAGGATTCCGCAGCAGTTTGACACCTGTTCCATTGTCCAGGTGTCAAGTCCGCAGGGGAAAACCGCTGGCAAATCCGCAGGAAAACCGCAGGTCACTTTACCTGCGGTTTTAGGCTACATTCATACTAGCGTCGTGTGACGTACGTCGCAATGCGCCGTTTTGGAGAAAAACGCATCCTGCAAAGTTGCCCGCAGGATGCGTTTTTTCTCCATAGACTTGCATTGCGACGTATGGCCACACGTCGCATCCATCATGCGACGGATGCGTTGTGTTTTGGTGGCCGCGACGCACACAAAAACGTTACATGTAACTTTCTCGTTCGCCTTATTGGGGGACACAGAGACCATGGGGTGTATGCTGCTGCCACTAGGAGGCTGACACTATGCACAAAAAAAGGTTAGCTCCTCCTCCGCAGTGTACACCCCTCCGACCGGCAGGAAGTTCCTCAGTTTAGCTTAGTGTCAGTAGGAGGTGGACACGGGTCTTTCATTAGACCCATATCTACCTCGATGTGCGTCGTTCCTTTTCAGGTTCCAGGAGGGATACAGTGTGAAGAGTCACAACTGTACTCCCACAAAGAGGCTATGAGTACGGCGTGTACTGCCACCCCGTATCCTCTTAGTTCTCCGGGCGGACCACAGGCTGAGCACAGGTGTCGTGCCAGCGAAAACAGATGGTCCTTGCCCCCCGCCTCCCACCCACTCGCCCACCAGAGCCTGTCGGTTGGACGAGGCGCGAATATGTAGAAGATGAGCAGACAGCGTGGGATACAGAAGGTACCTTTATTGGAGCACCGGAAAGCCACAAGATGACCCGGGAGCGGCGCCAAAGTAGCGCCGCAGATTCTTGCACTGCTCGCGCCGTCCGACGGTCGTCGCATCCCTTTTTGGCCCCGGCGGCGGTGCGGGCCTTCTTCACCCCACCGCCGGTATTCTTGTGAGGGTTGCGTCTGGGAGCAGGGCTATGGCGGCGTCTCCTTTAGGGGCGGACGCGGCTGCGTCGCAATTCTTCCGCGCCGCCTTGTGCTGACAGGCGGCCGCCGTTTCAAATTTAGTCCCCGGCTTCAGTTTGGGCCTTTGCACCCGTCGCGGCCACGCCCCCCGTTCATTATCATAGGCCGGCTGCGCTCCCGCCCGTTCCTAAGCCCTCCCACCGCCTCTCTAGTCTTGTGGCTGGGAAGGGGGAGGAGGCGGTTCTTCCCTCTGGTGCAGGCGGCTAGCTCCGCCTTTCTTCTTACACAAAGACCGCGCTTTTTGATTCCTCACATCAGGCTGCCGCCATCTTTGCAGCCTGACAGCCGGAGACTACAGCAGATGCCATCTTTCGGGGACACCGGACCGTGAGTAGTTCTGCAACTGCAGACTGACACCCTACCCTGCCTTGCTGTCCCCCAACCCTCCAGCACTTCCGCAGATTTTTTTCGCATGCTCCTCTTGCAATCGCAAATTCCATTCTCTGCCGGGACTGCAACAATCCCGTTCAGCAGGATGCCGTCCAGGAGCCATCTACTGCGCCACGTGAAATCGAACCCCCCATTCCTGGCTGGGCCTCGTCCCTTTCACAATCTGTTGCAGACCTCACCAGGGTGTCTCAGTCCCTAGTTGGCCGTTCTTGATAAGTTGCCCCTGGACACTTCTGCAGGGTCCAGCAGGTCGCAAGACGTTCCATCTGAGCCAGCTAGCAGATGCCGCGAAAGGCCCAGGCAGGATCCACGGCTGGAATCCTCTCCTGGTCTCTCATCGGCACCTAGTCCTTCCCAGCAGTCGCCCTCCCGTGCCTCCTCACCCGAGTCAGGTGAAGCGTTCTTGGATATGTCCTCTGAAGGGATTTTAGAGCTGGATTCTGACCAGGACGCGGACATGAAGGTTACGGTACAGAACCTCATTGCTGCGATTAACCACACCTTCGAAATATCTGACTCCCCTGCGAAATCCTCAGATCAGGAGGTTTCGTTCAGACGGGCACAAACACCATCCAGGGTATTCGCCTTCCACTCTGAGTTTGGCAAGATCCTTGGCAGGGAAAGAGAAAATCCGTCCAGGCGATTTCAAAGAGGGAAGCGTCTCGGCGTGCTGTATCCGTTGGCTAAAGAGCTCTCTGACAACTGGTCTGCTTCCCTGTCGGTGGACGCACCCGTGTCCAGACTTTCTAATAACACGGTTCTCCCGCTTTCAGGTGTAGCGTCACTAAAGGATTCTAATGATAGAATTATAGAATCCTTGGCAAAGTCAGCATTCGCGGCGGCTGCAGCGGCGCTATGTCCAGTCTTTGCCTCATCTTGGGTGGGAAAGGCCATAGCCACTTGGGCAGAGGATCTCCGTAAGGGCATCCTAGATAAGGCCCAACCAGAGCAATTGACCGATCTGGCCAACCAGATTTCCCATGCAGGGGATTATCTGCTTTCTGCTTCCTTGGATGCCGCGTCTCGCGCTGTTCAGGCGTCAAGCAACGTTGTGGCAATCCGACGTACAATTTTGCTCAAGGCTTGGCAGGCGGACTTGTCTTCTAAAAAGTCTCTTACCAATCTGCCTATTCATGGAGCGCGTCTCTTTGGGTCCCAGCTGGACCAGATTATTAAGGACGCCACTGGAGGCACGAGTTCTCTCCTCCCTCAGTCCAAACCTCGCAGACCCCCGCCAAGGCGTCAGTTTCGGCCCTTTCGGGCTTACCGCCGCTTCAATACGGCAGAGAACTTCTCTAACCAACAAAGACCACAGCTACGCCAGGATAGAAAGACGGTGTCCTTCAGACCCACTCCCTCCTGGCGATCTCACTCCTCCCAGGGCAGACCCTCCAGGTCCAGATCTGAACGGTCCACGTCAGCATGACTGTCAACGAACTCCCGAGGGTCCCTCCCAATTGGGAGGTCGACTCCGTTTCTTCAGGGATACCTGGCTGGCCTCAGTAGAGGACGCTTGGGTCAGGGAGCTTGTATCTTCAGGGTACAAGATAGAGTTCATTTCTCGTCCACGCGATCGCTTCTTCGAGTCCCGTCCTCCAAAAGATCCAGCCTTAGTTCCGGGGTTCTTGCATCCATCGCCTCTCTCCTCAGTTCCGGGGTGATTGTGCCCGTTCCCAAATCAGAACGTTTCACAGGGTTTTCTTCAAACCTGTTCGTGGTGCAGAACAAAGGCGGGACAGTTCGCCCCATCTTCGACCTCAAATTACTCAACAGGAGAGCCCGACTGCGTCATTTCCGAATGGAGTTTCTTCGGTTAATCGCTTCCATGGAGACGCAGGAGTTCATGTGTTCAATAGACATTCAAGATGCCTATCTACATGTTCCCATATTCTCCGGGCATCAGAAATTCCTGCGATTCGCCAGGAACATTATCAATTTTGTGCACTGCCGTTCGGTCTTGCCACCGCACCCAGAGCATTTACAGAGATCATGGCGGTGTTGATGGCCTGGTGGAGAATCAGAGGTCTCGTTCTTTTTCCGTACCTCGACGACATTCTGATCAAAGCTCCATCCTTTCGTCAAGCTCGCCAAAGTCTTACCTGACCAATTTCGGGTGGCTCATCAACGAAAAGAAGTCTTGTCCCGACACAACGTCTTGTGTTTCTGGGTCTATTGTTCGACACTCGTCGATCGAGGGTTTTTCTCCCTCAAGAGAAAATTGGCTCCCTGCAACGGGACGTACGATCGCGGCCGCTCATGAGACTTCCATCTCTCCGGACGACCATCAAAGTCCTGGGAAAGATGGTGGCGGCAACAGAGGCGGTCCCCTTTGCCCAATTTCACTCCAGACCTCCAACTCGCCATCCTATCCCGGTGGAACAGGAATGTCCTTTCCCTGGATCGCCCATTTCATCTTTCAAACCATGTCAAGCAGTCCCTCAATTGGTGGCTGACGTCTCCTCTCATCTCCCTAGGACGGTCATTCCTCCCCTTTCACTGGCAGATTGTGACAACGGATGCCACCCTCCTCGGCTGGGGGGGCAGTGTTCCGCAATCACACTGTTCAGGGTCGTTGGTCAACTCAGGAGTCAGCCCTGCCATTCAACGTCCTCGAGATACAAGCGATTTATCTGTCTCTCGTTCACTGGGAGAGACTTCTCAGGGGACTGCCTATCCGGATTCAGACAGACAATGCCATGGTGATGGCATATGTCACACGCCAGGGAGGGACGCGGAGTGTCTCAGCCTGGGCAGAAATGTCCAAGATTCTTCATTGGGCGGAGGCTTCAGTCCCGGCAATATCCGCTGTACACATTCCCGGCGTGGACAATTGGGCCGCCGATTTCTCAGCCGCGAGGATCTCGCGGCGGGTGAGTGGTCCCTACATCCGGAAGTATTTCTTCAACTTGCCGTCGTGGGGAACCCCGGACGTAGATCTGCTAGCTTCTCGCCTCAACAGAAAAGTTCCACAGTTTGTATCCAGGGCTCGAGATCCTCTCGCGGTGGGCGCCAATGCTCTGGCCATTCCTTGGTCACAGTTCGAGCTCCCCTACCGGTTTCCTCCCCTGCCTCTTCTTCCCATGCGGCTGAAGAAAATCAAGGCGGAAGGAATTTCAGTCCTCCTCTTCGTCCCGAATTGGCCCAGTAGGGATTGGTTCGCGGACATCGCCAACCTTCTCGCGGACGCCCTCTGGAAGCTTCCAGACTGAGAAGATCTGCTGTCTCAAGGTCCGATTTGCCACCCCAATTCTCGGCCGCTCAATTTAACGGCGTGGCTGTTGAGGCCGAGGTTTTGCAACGATCAGGATTTTCCGATCGAGTTATTCATGCCAGGAAGCCATCGTCTTCCAAGATTTATTGCCGTTCTTGGAAGAACTATTTCACTTGGTGCGAGATCAATGACATTCCGCCCATGTGTTTTTTCGCTCCCTTCTGTCCTGGCGTTCCTTCAAGCGGGGCTGGATGCGGGTCTTGCCCTCAGCTCTTTAAAGGGTCAAGTGTCGGCGCTGTCCATTTTATTTCGGAAGACGGCTCCCGTCCTCAGGTTAAAACCTTCCGTCAAGGTGTGGCTCACATGGTTCCTCCGTACCGAGCGCCCGTAGATCCATGGGATCTTAATCTGGTTCTCGAGGTTCTGCAAGGTCCTTCCTTTAAACCTCTCTGGGATGTTTCCCTTTCTCTCCTTTCGTGGAAAGTAGCCTTTCTGGCAGCCATCACCTCCATCCGGCGCGCGTCGGAATTGGCGGCCCTCTCTTGCCGCTCTCTTTGTATTCTACCAGGACAAGGTAGTTCTGCGGCCTCCGCCCTCTTTCCTTCCTAAGATTGTGTCCACTTTCCACCTGATTGAGGACATTGTTCTCCCGTCCTTTTGTCCGGGTCCAGCTCACCCTCGGGAGCGGTCCTTGAACAAGCTGGACTTGGTCAGGGCGATGAATGTCTACCTAACTAGGATGACTTCTTGCGGAAGACAGATTCTTTCTTCATCATTCCAGATGGGGCGCGGAAAGGTCACCCGGCCTCCAAAGCTACTATTGCTCGCTGGATCAGATCGGCAATTTTGGAGGCCTACCGGGTCAAACAACGAGTGGTCCCTCCGGGAATTAGAGCGCACTCTACCCGGGCAGTGGGTGCCTCCTAGGTGGTACGTCACAGAGCTTCCGCGCTGCAGCTTTACGAAGCTGCATCCTGGTCATCGGTTCACACGTTTGTAAAATTCTACAAGGTCCATACCTACGCTTTGGCAGATGCCAGCCTAGGTAGAAGGATCCTGCAGGCTGCGGTAGTGAGTCCGCTGGCCTGATGGAAGTTTGTTTTTCCCACCCCAGGGACTGCTTTGGGACGTCCCATCAGAGACCCCCAATAAGGCGAACGAGAAAACAGGATTTTTGGGTTGCTTACCGTAAAATCTGTTTCTCGGAGCCTTCATTGGGGGACACAGCACCCTCCCATGTTCTACAACTCTTGTTATTATGTTGGTTGGTTTGAGTTGTCTGTTCTGTTTTCAATCTATTCTGTTACTTCTCCTACTGCTTTCTCACTAACTGAGGAACTTCCTGCCGGTCGGTGGGGTGTACACTGCGGAGGAGGAGCTAACCTTTTTTTGTGCATAGTGTCAGCCTCCTAGTGGCAGCAGCATACACCCCATGGTCTCTGTGTCCCCCAATGAAGGCTCCGAGAAACAGATTTTACGGTAAGCAACCCAAAAATCCTGTTTTTTTTGTGCATTGTGTCCGCCATTTTCGACTGCGCATGTGTGGCCGAAACTCCGCCCCCTCCTCCCTGGACATTACAATGGGGCAGCGAATGCGTTGAAAAACTGCATCCGCTGCCCCTGTTGTGCAAATCTTTCACAACGTGCGTCGGTACGTCGGCCCGACGCATTGCGACGTACGTCACACGACGCTAGTGTGAAAGTAGCCTTACTTGCAAATCCGTGCGGAAAAATCCGCAGGGGAATCCGCAGCGTGTGCACGCAGCCTAACCCTTGTGGAGCAGCAGAATATTTAACCAGACATAGCTCAATAATACAGACCATGTGCCGTTGTTAGCAGAACCACACTGCCCAGCACCCCAACGCGCGTTTTGCGTGTAGCTTCGTAAGGGGGTCATGTCCTCTTTCTGCTGTTTTTTTTTTTTTTTTTTTTTGTAATAAAGATTATTGATTGATTTAATATATCACTCCAGTTTATACTTGATCATATTTATGAAGGATGTACTTGAACGTCCAAAGTTGGGAAAGTAGTCATAAACAAATTACAGAACAAATTAAAGCAAAGAACGTAATGGATCTATATGGATATTCAGCCTCTGAATGTAAAGGCGTCAGCCCTCATTTACCGACCATAATGACAAATAATAATTTTCCATGTTCTGTATGTAAGTGATTTCTGCTGTGTTCCACAATGACCGAGCATAGAGATTAAGGCTTACACTGACGGGCGCATATTTCTTCACAACATGATTTAATTTTTTTTTTTTTTTTTTAGGTGGACATGAGTTCACAACAGTTTCCCCGTCAAGGGGTCCCCATTCCCTCACCACAGATTATAACTGGTGGAACGACTATGAGTCAGAATATTCCAGGGACAGGTAATATCCTTTGAATGTACATGTGTAACTACTGTACTTAACAAAGCACTCCCAAGACCTTTTATATCCAATAAACCTGTGTCCTTACATATGGCGTATAGTGCAAATGCAATACTTACTGATCGACGTCTTCCATGGTTTCTCGCACATGTGACTGAAATTCCAGTTCTCCAGATCACCCTGGGCTTTATATGTGAGCCTAAAGTTGCTATTAATTTTTATCCTTTGGATAAAGATGCTCCATAGACTTGCATTGTAAAATCGACATATGATCCTGGGAGTTGGAATTTGAGTCACAAGAATGAGAAGAGGACCGGGGTGGCGCAGGAAACTGGGGAAGATGGTGATCGGCAAGTATTTTATTGCACTTGCACTATTTCTGATTTAACTTACATAGCCCCATCATATTCCACAGCACTTTAGACATCATATCTGTCCCCATTGGGGCTCACAATCTAAATTCCCTATCATGTCTTTGGAGTGTGGGAGGAAACCGGAGAACCCAAAGGAAATCCAAACAAATATGGGGAGAACATTGACTCCATACAGATGTTGTCTTTGGTGGGATTTGAACCCAGGACCCCAGTGCTGCAAAGCAACAGTGCTAACCACTGAACTACCCACAATATATAACGTGTATACTGTATACACAGGTTTAAGGGGAAAATTATTTTCTTGGAATTGCTTCTTTAAGGTGTAATTGTGGGATAACCCTCTTATCACCTGTCTATAGAATAGCTGATAAATTGCCACTGGAGTGACAGTTGAGCATTTTGGGTTTTCAACTTACTGTTGAAAAGTAAGTAAATTGTGCGACTGTGTCCATTATTAACCCCTTAGCGACAGAGCCAGTTTGCAGCTTAATGACCAGGCCAATTTTTACAATTCTGACCACTGTCCCTTTATGAGGTTATAACTCTGGAACGCTTTAATGGATCCCGCTGATTCTAAGATTGTTTTTTCGTGACATATTGTACTTCATGTTAGTGGTAAAATTTCTTCGATAAGTCTTGTGTTTATTTATGAAAAAAACAGAAATATGGCGAAAATTTTGAAAATTTTGCAATTTTAAAACTTTAAATTTTTATGCCCTCAAATCAGAGAGATGTGTCACACAAATTTCTTAATAAATAACATTTCCCACATATCTACTTTACATCAGCACAATTTTGGAAGCAAAATTTTTTTTTTGTTAGGAAGTTATAAGGGTTAAAAGTTGACCAGCGATTTCTCATTTTTACAACAAAATTTACAAAACCATTTTTTTTAGGGACCACATCATATTTAAAGTCATTTTGAGGGGTGTACGTAACAGAAAATACCCAAAAGTGGCACCATTCTAAACACTAGACCCCTCAAGGTGCTCAAAACCACATTCAAGAAGTTTATTAACCCTTTATTAACCCAGGAACTAAAGCAATGTGGAAGGAAAAAATTATAACTTTTTTTTGCAAAAAATTTACTTCAGAACCAATTTTTTTTATTTTCACAAGTGTTAAAAGAGAAAATCAACCACAAAATGTGTTGTACAATTTCTCCTGAATACGCTGATACCCCATATGTGGGGGTAAACCACTTTTTCAGCACACGGCAGAGCTCGCAAGGGATGGAGCGCCGTTTGACTTTTTCAACGTAGAATTGGCTGGAATTGAGATCGGATGCCATGTTGCGTTCGGAGAGCCCTTAATGTGCCTAAACAGTTGAAACCTCCAACAAGTGACCCCAAACTAGACCCATTAAGGAACTTATCTAGATGTGTGGTGAGCACTTTGAACCTTCAAGTGCTTCACAGAAGTTAATAACGTAGAGCCGTGAAAATAAAAAATCCATTTTTTTTCCACAAAAATGATCTTTTCGCCCCCAAATTTTTATTTTTACAAGGGTAACAGGAGAAATCATACCCGCACAGTTGTTATGCGATTTGTCCTGAGTACGCCGATATCCCATATGTGGGGGGGAACCACTGTTTGGGCGCATGGTAGAGCTCGAAAGGGAAGGAGTGCCATTTTGGAATGCAGACTTTGATGGAATGGTCTGCAGGCATCATGTTGCGCTTGCAGAGCCCCTGATTGGCCTAAACAGTGGAAACCACCCCACAAGTGACCCCATTTTGGAAACTAGACCCATTAAGGAACTTATCTAGATGTGTGGTGAGCACTTTGAACCTTCAAGTGCTTCACAAAAGTTTTTAAACGCAGAGCCGTGAAAATAAAGTCTTTTTTTATTTCCACAAAAGTGATTTTTTAGACCCCAATTTTTAGACCCCCAAAGTTGGCAAATAGTGGAAACCCCTCAATTCTTGCTCCAACTCTCATCCCAACCCTAACCCTAATCCCAACCCTAATCCCTAATTCTAACCCTAATTCTAGTTCGCCCTAACCCTAATTCTAACCCTAGTCGTGACCCTAGCCCAGCCCTAACCCTAGCACAACCCTAACCCTAGCACAACCCTAACCCTAGCACAACCCTAACCCTAGCACAACCCTAACCCTAGCACAACCCTAACCCTAGCACAACCCTAACCCTAGCACAACCCTAACCCTAGCACAACCCTAACCCTAGCACAACCCTAACCCTAGCACAACCCTAACCCTAGCACAACCCTAACCCTAGCACAACCCTAACCCTAGCACAACCCTAACCCTAGCACAACCCTAACCCTAGCACAACCCTAACCCTAGCACAACCCTAACCCTAGCACAAGCCTAACCCTAGCACAAGCCTAACCCTAGCACAAGCCTAACCCTAGCGGAAAACTGAAAAAAAAAATATTTTCTTTATTTCATTATATTGGCCTATATAAGGGAGTGATAAACAGGGGGGTTATGTACTATTTTTTTTATTTTGATCACTATGATCGTTTATCATAGTGATCAAAATAATGAATGGAATCTGCCAGCCGGAGCCGGCAGATTCCCGGTTGGGCGCACTGCGCATGCGCCCGCCATTTTCAAGATGGCGGCGCCCATTGGAGGATGCCGGCGGGACGTGGGACCACCGGGAGGGGACGGAGGGCCACGGAGAGGTACCGGGGGGGATCGGGGACCCTATTTCTCTCTCCTCTGATGTGCGATCACATCAGAGGAGAGAGAAATTAAATGTAAAATCGCGGCTTTTTTTTTTTTTTGCAGTCGCCGTTATAGGGTTAATAACGGTGATCGCAAAAGCGGGGGTCGGTAAAAACCGAACGATTCATGTTCTCTGGGGTCTCGGCTACCCCTGGCAGCCGAGACCCCGGAGAAAATCCGACACTGGGGGGCGCTATTAACTTAAATCACAGCACCGTGAATTAACGGCGCTGTGGTTTTAGTACCCTTAATTACCGCCGTTAAAAGGCGTATCGGCGGTCGTTAAGGGGTTAATTCTTCCTAAATCTTAATGGCAGTCAGTTTGCAACATGCTACCTACAATATTCTTACACATTAACAACAGAAGACTGCTCTTTTTCTCTCTTAATTAAGGTGGTGATGAGCCTTCACGGGAAATGGAGGGTCTGTCAAGGGACATACTTACTGCAAGTACAGTTCTTCCTCCAAGGGATGACAAACAAGAAGCTGTGGTGGTCCGACCATACCCTCAGTTACAGATGGTCCCCAACCACTCTCCTAGTCCTCTGACCATGGCGGCTCAGTCTGCCCATCTCCCAAATGTCCCATTGGCCTTCTCTGAGAACATCCTGAAGGTGATTATCTTTTGATGAAGATGTTTTCTTCCTTTGCTAACATTTTTGGAACAGTTGGTGTAATCTTATAAGGAAAATTGTTAACGCAAATAGAAAGATTTGCACACTGTGGGGAGATCACAACTGTGTCAGAAAATTGATCCTAAATCCTTTAATATTTAAAGAGATTTTCCTTCCCAATGGATATATGGTGACTGCCTTATTAGCAAGTAGAGCGGATTATTTTAAGCTTAATTCGAACACTACAGTTAAAACTGCTTTAATGTTTTATTTTTTTTTCAAAGTCTGGGGAGGAAATATAAAATCCGTTAACAAGTAAGCATTTTTGGTTTATTCTTGCAATAGAAATGCCAGAAATAATTAAAAAAAAAAAATGCCAACAAAAACATGAACCATGTGGCATACTTCACAAGTATGTCAATCAGGTCTAAAACGTGTGCGACTAAAGGTTTTAAATCTTTGTCCTCTCTTCTGTGCAAGGGCTACTGAATAATGAGAGAGACTGGTCTATATGGAATAATCACCTGACAATCCAATAATAAACTTTTGAAGGCGTTCTCCCACAAACAAAGTTTATTTTAATCAATAGATCTTGAAATAGTATTAAGTTCCACAATTGGAGGAGTTAAAAAAACAAAACAATGTTCCTGTGCTGAGATAATCTTATGAATGTGCCCCTGCTGTGTACTGTGTGATGGCTGTGTCTGACCGTACAGGGACGTGGTCTGATCATACCACAGCTCCTACGCAGGGGAGGAAGAATATGGCTACATTCTGACTGTGATTGTTTGGTGCAATTTTGACTGTGTGTTTTTGCTGCGTCAAAAATTCAGCATCTTACAGTTAGAGCTAAGTGGATGGGATTTATAGAGGGCTTATACCACAGTGGGTTTTCTTCTTTTTTTTTTTGTTACGCAACGATGCATGTTTGAAATCCACAGCACGTCAAGTTCTCTTGCTGGTACTCAGTTTTCTGTGTGGATTTTCCCCATAAAATGACATTGGATGAGGAAAATCCGCAGGTAAAAGTACACATGCTGCGGAAACACATCAAAATTGCTTGTAATCCGCACCTATGTACACTACAGTTCAAAAGTTTAGGGTCACCCAGACAATTTTGTGTTTTCCATGAAAACTCATACTTTTATTAATCAAGTGAGTTGCCAAATGAATTTAAAATCTAGTCCAGACATTGACAAGGTTCGAAAAAAAGATTTTTATTTGAAATAATAATTTTCTCCTTCAAACTTTGCTTTCGTCAAATAATGCTCCCTTTGCAGCAATTCCAGCATTTCAGACCTTTGGCATTCTAGCAGTTAATTTGCTGAGGTAATCTGGAGAAATTTCACCCCATGCTTCCAGAAGCCCCTCCCATAAGTTGGTTTGGCTTGATGGGCACTTTCTGCGTACCATACGGTCAAGCTGCTCCCACAACAGCTCAATGGGGTTGAGTTCTGGTGACTGCCCTGGCCACTCCATTACAGATAGAATACCAGCTGCCTGCTTCTTCCCTAAATAGTTCTTGCATAATTTGGAGGTGTGCTTTGGGTCATTGTCCTGTTGTAGGATGAAATTGGCTCCAATCAAGCGCTGTCTACAGGGTATGGCATGGCGTTGAAAATGGAGTGATAGCCTTCCTTATTCAAAATCCCTTTTACCTTGTACAAATCTCCCACTTTACCAGCACCAAAGCAACCCCAGACCATCACATTACCTCCACCATGCTTGACAGATGGCGTCAGGCACTCTTCCTTTTCAGTTGTTCTGCGTCTCACAAATGTTCTTCTGTGTGATCCAAACACCTCAAACTTGGATTCGTCTGTCCATAACACTTTTTACCAATCTTCCTCTGTCCAATGTCTGTGTTCTTTTGCCCATATTCATGGCTTTTTCTTTGCCACTCTGTCCTGAAGGCCAGCATCCCGGACTCGCCTCTACACTGTAGACATTGACACTGGCGTTTTGCGTGTACTATTTAATGAAGCTGCCAGTTGAGGACCTGTGAGGTGTCGATTTCTCAAACTACAGACTCTAATGTACTTGTCTTGTTGCTCAGTTGTGCAGCAGGGCCTCCCACTTCTCTTTCTACTCTGCTTAGAGCCTGTTTGTGCTATCCTCTGAAGGGAGTAGTACACACCGTTGTAGGAAATCTTCAGTTTCTTGGCAATTTCTCACATGGAATAGCCTTCATTTCTAAGAACAAGAATAGACTGTCGTGTTTCACATGAATGTTCTTTTTTTTCTGGCTATTTTGAGAGTTTAATGGAATCAGCAACTGTAATGCTCCAGATTCTCAACTAGCTCAAAGGAGGTCAGGTGTATAGCTTCCCTAATCAGCCAAACTGTTTTCAGCTGTGCTAACATACTTGTACAAGGATTTTCAAGGCAATTCTAACCATCCATTAGCCTCCTTACACAGTTAGCAAACACAAAATACCATAAGAACACTGGAGTGATGGTTGTTGGAAATGGGCCTCTATACATCTATGAAGATATTGTATTACAAACCAGAGGTTTGCAGCTAGAATAGTCATTTACCACATTAACAATGTATAGAGTGTATTTCTGAATCATTTAATGTTCATTAAAAAATCTGTGCTTTACTCTGTCGCCTCATTGGGGGACACAGAACCATGGGTGTTATGCTGCTGTCCACTAGGAGGCGACAATATGCATAATCTGAAAAGATTAACTATGGATCCTCCTCTGCAGTATACACCCCTGGACGGTGTCAGCCTTCTCCAGTTTTTGCTTAGTGTCGCATAGGAGGCACACCTAAAGATTTTTTTTCCCTTTTTTATTTTTTTCCTGACTGATTACAGATGAAGAAAAGTGGGTCTCCTGCGAGACCCCCGGCATGGCTCCCGACAACGATATGGATCACTGGTGCATTGCTAAGTGGTCGCTAGTGAGCTGCCACACAGGCAGATCTCACCAGCGACATTGCTGGGGTCGGGGGTCGCTACTTACCTGTCAGACGCGGCGATCCTGACGTTCTGCCCGCCTCCACGCCTCGCTCGTCGGCGCCACAGGAAGCGCCCGACGAGAAATGGTCCAGGAGCTTCTCGCGCGACCAACGATGAGCAGCGGGGGAGCCGGTCGGAGGTAAGTATCACATGCAGCGATATCGCTAGCAATATCGCTGCAACATCACAAAATCGGTGACTTTACAGCGATATTGCTAGCGATATCGCAGTGTGTAACGGGGGCTTTAGGCTCCTCTGCGCAGCCACCCCTGTAGGGTTCCTGATAGCTAGCCTCTGTGCACTATGCCGGGCTCAAGAAAGAGAACCAGGCAGGACTGTTTTTATGCATTCTGCACAGCCTGCAAAACCACTCTCCTCAGTGGTAGCACGTACCCGCATTGCCGGGATTGCATCCAAAACACTGGGTCAGAACCCTAGGAAGCCCCTACCAATGCTTCAGCGTCGGCTACCACGCCGGAATGGTCTGCTCAGATGTTGCAGTCTATGACACAGTCCATAGATAATCTAACCTCCACACTGCTGCAGGCTCTGCAAGGGCATGTCTCGGCTATGAACGTTACCCAGCAAAAGGATAGCTTGTCTCGGGAACATGCCGTTTCCGACACTCACAGACGTAAGCGAACCCACAGGTCGCGGTCATCTGCGTCATCCCATAGCACACGGTCATCTCCCTCCAGGGAGAGACACCGTGATTCCAGGTCACCTAGACCGTCCCCTACCAGAGACAGACAACGCAGATCCCCACAGCGATCGACGACAGCAGACCTCCACTCCACTTTGCCCACCAGGGAACGCCTTAGTGACACGCAGGATTCTGAAGGCATCTGTGACTCCGACTCAGACATCGAAACGGAGAGGTCTGCGGTACCTCGTCCCCCTAGCACTACAGCGCTAGTTGAGGACATAGTCTCTTCCATCCACCGGGTGCTGGAAATTTCTGATCCAACCCCGGAAGCCCCAGAACACAAAATTTGCTTTGAAAGTGTCCTGAAACCACCTAAGGTCTTCCCTAATCACCCGGAGTTTCAGACAATACTTACTAAGCAGTTCTCGCAGCCTGAGAAGAAATTTGCCAATCGCAAATATTTGGAAGCAAGGTAGCCCTTCCCAGAGAAGGACAACAAGGGGTGGACAGACCCACCCGAAGTGGACCCCCCAGTCTGTAGGCTAGCAGCACAGACCCTACTCTCACTGCCAGATAGCTCAACCCTCAGGGACACAGCAGACCAGCAGGTAGAACGCATGGCCCGTTCAGTTTTCGAAGCGGCAGGGGCCTCCCTGTCCCCGCGTTCGCTTCAGTTTGGGTGGCCAAGGCCATTCTGGCTTGGGCCAAAGCATTGCAAGAGGGTCTTCAAGCTTCAAATCCCGGGCTTTCGGACCAAGCGGTTCAAATAGCAGTTGTAGCAGATAACATGCTTCATGCAGCCCTGGACTCTGCAAGATATGTAGCGGGGATAGCAGCAAACGCCATCACGATCCGGCGTATCCTCTGGCTGCGGGAATGGAAAGCGGATGCGGCCTCAAAGTGCCTCACGCATCTCCCGTCCCTTAGTGGATGACTTTTTGGTGAAAAGTTGGACACAATGATATCCAACGCCACTGGGGGAAAGTGTACCTCTCTCCCTCAGCTGAAACCTAGACGCACGTTCAAACGGCGTAACCAAACACGATTTCGATCCTTTCGGAATTCTTTGGCTGGTCCGTCTCGCGACCAGCACAAAATCGTAACCGCTCTCCACGCAGGGACAACCCACGAGCGGTGCAGAGGCCGGACAGGGCCTGGCAGTCGAAAGCAGGCCAAGCGAAACCCAAGGGAGGAAAACCTCAGAACTTCGCTTCATCATGACTCACGAACTCCGGAAGACACACCACCAGTAGGCGGGCGACTTCTACTCTTTCAGCAAGTCTGGCTGCCTATTACAGAAGACAGGTGGGTCAGGGAAATAGTGTCTTCCGGATACAAGATAGAGTTCACTTCCAGTCCACCGAACTGGTTCTTCCTCTCTGTTCCACCAAAACCGCCAGACAAGGCTCGTGCTTTCCACCAAGCGGTCTCTCTCCTTCAAGCATGAGTCGTAGTACCGGTTCCTGTGAACGAACGCTTCCGAGGGTTCTACTCCAATCTATTCGTAGTCCCCAAGAAAGGAGGCAGCGTCCGGCCCATACTAGACCTAAAACAGCTCAACAAATATGTACGGGTCCGTCGTTTTCGCATGGAGTCCCTTCGGTCCATCATTGCGTCCATGGAGCAGGGAGAATATCTCGCCTCCATAGATATACAAGACGCATACCTGCACATACCAATTGCTTCCGTCCATCAACGGTTTCTCATCTTCGCGATCAACCAGGACCACTACCAGTTCGTGGCTCTCCCGTTCGGGCTTGCCACGGCTCCAAGAACGTTTACCAAGGTCATGGCAGCTACCATGGACGTTCTACACTCCAGAGGAATTGTAGTCGTTCCATACCTGGACGACCTTCTCATCAAGGCTTCCACATTCAAGGACTGTGAGGACAGTGTCTCAATCACAATCGACACTCTGAGTCGCCTGGGCTGGTTAGTCAACCTACAAAAGGCATCGACTACCCCGAGTCAGGCCCTGACCTTCCTGGGGATGCTATTCAACTATTCCACGGGTCTGGTGCTCCTACCCAGGCACAAGACACTGGCTCTCCGTCTGGGAGTTCGCATACTCCTCCGCAATCCTCCTCGATCCCTCCGGTTTGCCATGAGAGTCCTCGGCAGGATGGCAGCAGCAATGGAGGCGGAACCATTTGCCCAGTTTCACCTCAGGCCTCTTCACCTTGCCATCCTCAAGTCTTGGGACAGGAATCCCTTCTCCCTCAACAGGGAATTCCGGTTGACATCGTCAACCAGGAGGTCCCTACACTAGTGGCTCAAGCCAACTTCGCTTGCAAGAGAAAAATCGTTTCTCTCAGGTCACTGGAAGGTCCTGACCACCGATGCAAGCCTGACAGGTTGGGGTGCGGCGCACTTACATCACTGGGCACAAGGCAAGTGGTCACCAGCGGAAATGACTTGGCCCGAATTTCCAGAATATTGATGGGCAATCTTCCTGGCACTGAGAGCCTTTCATCGCTTGCTGGCAGCCTCTCACATAAGGATACAGTCTGACAATGCCATGGCGGTGGTATATGTGAATCACCAAGGCGGGACCCGCAGTGCCCAGGCGATGAGAGAAGTGGCACATATCCTCCACTGGGCGGAAGAGACGAGGTTGGTACTCTCAGCCATCCACATTCCGGGTGTGGACAACTGGGAAGCAGACTTCCTCAGCAGACAAGGAATGGACGCGGGGGAGTGGTCTCTCCATCCCGAAATTTTTCACCAGATCTGCCATCGCTGGGGGACCCCGGACGTGGACCTAATGGCATCCCATCTCAATGCCAAGGTCTCCAATTTCATGGCCAGGACACGCGACCCGTGGTCGCTCGGAGCGGATGCCCTGGTGCAGGACTGGATCCAGTTCCAGCTTCTGTTCATTTTTCCACCCATCCCCCTGATCTCCAGAGTCGTGAGGATGATCAAACAAGAGGGAGTTCCAACCATCCTAATCGCGCCGGACTGGCTCAGACGTACATGGTACGCCGACGTCGTGCAACTTACAGCAGACGCCCCCTGGCGTCTCCCCAACAGTCACGACCTTCTGTCACAAGGTCCGTTCTACCATCTGAATTCAGGGGCTCTCAATTTGATGGCGTGGCCCTTGAAACCTGGCTTCTAACCCATGCAGGGCTCTCACCAGACGTCATCACAACCGTGATCAAAGCAAGAAAGCCAGCCTCCGCCAAGATTTATTATCGTACCTGGAGAGCTTTCTTTACCTGGTGTGAATCCCGTGGACAGGTCCCACTCCCTTATTCCCTCCCGAAGGTGCTGGGTTTTCTTCAATTGGGCCTGGACGCCGGGCTATCCCTTGGCTTGCTTAAGAGCCAGGTGTCAGCGCTTTCAGTGCTTTTCCAAAGGCGTATTGCTAACAAGCCGCAAGTAAGGATTTTTCTCCAGGGAGTTTTCCGATTGGTTTCCCCCTACAGACACCCACTGGAAACGTGGGATCTCAATCTGGTCCTGGCAGCATTACAGGCACCACCTTTCGAACCCCTTAAGGAAGTCCCACTCCGCATCCTGTCACAGAAAGTGTTTTTTCTGGTGGCAATCACCTCGCTGCGCAGGGTGTCTGAATTGTCAGCACTCTCCTGCAGACGGCCTTTCCTAGCTTTTCACCTGGACAAGGTGGTTCTCCGTACAGTACCATCCTTCCTTCCGAAGATTGTGTCCACCTTCCACCTCAATGAAGAAATTTCACTGCCATCCCTTTGCCCAGTTCCGGTCATAGAGTGGAGAAGGCTCTGCATACGTTTGACCTCGTCAGGGCATTGCGTATATACGTGTCTAGGACTGCACCCTTCCGGAAGTCTGATTCTCTTTTCCTTCTTCCGGAGGGCGTTCGCAAGGGTCTGCCGGCTTCCAAATCTACCCTTGCCAGGTGGTTCTAGTCCACCATACAAGAGGCTTACCGACTTAACAATTCCCCTCTTCTGGCCGGTATCACGGCGCACTCTACGCGGGCAGAAGGGGCCTCCTGGGCCATTCGGCACCAGGCTTCGGCACAACAAGTGTGTAAGGCGGCCACTTGGACTAGCCTACACACGTTTACGAAACACCACAGTGTTCATACCCAGTCCTCAGCGGATGCGAGCCTGGGTAGACGGGTTCTGCAGGTGGCAGTGCCCCAAGTTTAGGGACCTGCTAGCACAATATTCGTCCATTGCTTCCCACCCAGGGACTGCTTTGGGACGTCCCATGGTTCTGTGTCCCCCAATGAGGCGACAGAGTAAAGGAGATTTTTGTGTACTCACCGTAAAATCTTTCTCTTAACCTCTAATTGGGGGACACAGCTCCCACCCTGTTGCCCTTACAGGCCGTTGTTTACGGTTGAGTTCTCATATTGTTCTTTGAGCTCATACATAGTAGCCTTCTTACAGGCATGGTTATGTTATTTGTTACGTTCCTCCTAATGCTTTTGCACAAAACTGGAGAAGGCTGACGCCGTCCAGGGGTGTATACTGCAGAGGAGGAGCCAAAGTTAATCTTTTCAGATTATGCATAGTGTCACCTCCCAGTGGACAGCAGCATAACACCCATGGTTCTGTGTCCCTCAATTAAGAGGCTAAGAGAAAGAGATTTTACGGTGAGTACACAAAAATCTCCTTAAGGAAATATCTAAGTGACCCTAAACTTTTGAACGATAGTGTATGTCCATAAATTTTTGTTGATGCCAAATACCGGGAAGTATCAAGAACCAAAGAAGTTTTATTTAAGGCATGATACATCAAAAAGAGACAAAAAAGCAATAAAAACATATTGTGAAACACACACAAAACGGCAATGAAAAAACGCAACTTACCTAATTTAAATAGGTGTAGGCAGGGTCGTGGAGTTGGTATAAAATGGACCGACTCCGACTCGTAAAATATATAATAAATTGGGTACAGTAATTCAATGCAGAATGTGCTGAATATTTTTTCATAGGAATTTGGGAAAGTTATGAAATGTCCTATAAATGGCTGTTCTAAGGCTACATTCACACACAGCGTTTTTGCTGCGTTTTTTGAGGATATGTTTTTCAGCTGCAAAAGCAGATCAGATTTTTAAAAAACCGCATCACCTGAAAGGTTTTTGAGCTCATAATGTATTCAGTAGCAAAAGCAGATTAGAAATCTTCTCCATCCATTTATCCATATCTGTCTGTTTTTGGTACAGATAAGATATGGACAATGAAAGCCGGATAGCACAGAGACTAAAGGTACTGTCACACTTAGCGATGTACCAGCGATCCCGACCAGCTATATGACGCGGTCAGGATCACTGGTACGTCGCTACGTGGTCGCTAGTGAGCTGCCACACAGGCAGATCTCACCAGCGACATCGCTGGGGACGGGGTCGCTACTTACCTGTTACACTAGGTGATCCTGCGTCCTCTCGCCCGCCTCCACGCTCTTCTCTCCACAGGAAGCTGACGACGAGAAGCGGTTCAGGACGTTCTCGCGCGATCAGCGATAACCAGCGGGTCGTAGGTAAGTATCACACACAGCGATATCGCTAGCAATATCACTATAACGTCACAAGTTATAGCGATATTGCTAGCGATATCGCTTAGTGTGACAGTACCTTAACACTCTTTTTTTTTTTTTTTTTTTAGCACCAGTCAGGTACACCTCATAGCTGCCCAAAAGGACGCCCAGAACAGGCATTGCTCGTCTTCAGTAACACATCAACATCAATTGATAGTTGGAATAAATAGACTGCATTCACCACATCTTCTTAAGGTGCAGGCTTTATTTTCAAGTGTAGGGGTGTGCAGTATGAGGTTCGCAGCAGCTGAGATGTCAGTGGTGAACTCTAGCACCAGTGAAGCTCCTCCTCTACAGACAAGGGTACAACGCAGACAAGTAAACATATTCAGAAAGAAGGAAGGCACTATCTCAGAAGAATTGCTAGAGTGAACAAGATAACAAGATTAAGGTAATTACTTCTTAAAGCATATTAAGCATATTTAAACTTTCAATAAACTGTGCATAAATCAATAGTCCAGTATACTGTATGTTCTCTCTGTATGCTTGATGCTTGTTTGTTTTTTCTTTGAGCTCATATACTTTTGGGAAGCTAGCTTTTATACAATATACATACAATATACAGGGAAAATACAGCAACAGGATTGATGAGGACTTATATGAGGACTTGTATAGGTATAGAAGCCAAAACAACAAGTTATTAGCTCTGTTATCAGTTTCTTTGTTCCTGGAGTATGATACACAACAAACTTGCTCCCTCCCTCTTCCCCTCTTCAGAGATTGTGAAGCATTTAGTGAGCTGTACCCTAATAAGAAAAGCCTTGGAAATTCAAAGTAAAGCTATCTAATCACATATTTTGAAAACTTTATTGTCATCTGTACTATTGATTTATGCAAAGTTTGTTTTATTTCTATCTAAAATTATACAGTGGGGAAAGTATGTATTTGATACACTGTCGATTTCCCACCTACAAAGAATAGAGAGGTCTGACATTTTTAATCATAGGTACACTTCAACTGAGAGAAACAGAATCTACAGGAAATGTCTGACCTCTGTAATTGCAAACAAAGGTTTCTGTACCAAATATTAAGTTCTGTTTTTCTATTGTATCAAATACTTCATATCATCATATTTTTCGCTTTATAAGACGCTCCGGATTATAAGACGCACCCCAAATTTTGAGGAGAAAAATAGGAAAAAACTTTTTTTTTAATAAAATGGTGGTGCTTCTTATAATCCAGGCGTCTTATTGCTTACCGGTCTGTCCTTGGGTTGCTGTCGCCCACTCTGTCCCCTGGGTGCTGTCGCCCACTCTGTACCTGGTGCTGCCGCCACTGCGCTGGGTCCTCCGGGTGCTGCCGCCGCGCTGGGTCCCTTGGGTGCTGGTGCTGCCGCCGCGCAGCACGGGACAGAGCCCGGTGGCGGCGGCAGGCACCGGGGGACACAGCGCGGAGGCAGAAGCAGCAGCACCCAAGGGACCCAGCGCGGCGGCGGCAGCACCCGGAGGACCCAGCGCGGTGGCGGCAAGTAACGGACACCCGCAGCGGCAGCCCAAAAAACGTATGTTTGCATTGTAAGACGCACCCCTATTTTCCCCCAAAATTTTGGGGAGAAAAAGTCCGTCTTACAAAGCGAAAAATACGGTATTTCATTCAATAAAATGCATATTATTTAAATCATACAATGTGATTTTCTGGATTTTTTTTTTAGTCTGTCTCTCCCAGGTGAAGTGTAGACAATTGTAGACCTCTCCATTCTTTGTAGGTGGGAAAACATGCAAAATTGTCAGTGTATCAAATTCTTATTTTCCCCAATGTACATGGTTCCCGGTTCTTGCTGGAATTATAATATACATTACTTTATTTTATAGGACAAAATTATTTTGAGTGAATTTATATGATTACAAAATGTCTAAGAAGCTCCCCATGAAGTCAGCTGTATTTGAGCATTTCACAGTGACTCAAGATGAAAAATATTTTGTGTCAATGTATGACAAGTGACCCAGAGGAAAACAAATGCTGTGATGCCAAAATCCGCGCATACTCAGGCAGTGATAAAAATGGTCCTACAAGAGCTTCCAATCTAAAAAGACATTTACAACGCTTCAACCCAGAAGTTTTCAAAACTGTGACTGAGAAAGATAGCAGCACCAAGAAACCCGCGTCCAGCACTTCCTGCCAGGCAAATGAGGAGGAAAGAGCATCTCAAACATCATTAACAAGATATTTTGTAAGTGACAAAGTTACTGTAACAATGATAGCAGATATGTTTAAAAGACAGCTCATACAGCTTGTTGTGAAGGACGGTGTACCATTATCACTATTTGCACGACCAGCTTTTACAGCTCTTAATGGAGAAATGGCCTGCAAATTTGGTGTTTCTCTGGAAAGAGAAAGTATTAGAAAATTAGTGATTGAAGAAGCCCTTAAACAAAAGGAAGATCTTACAAAGACTCTCAAGACGCTTCATGTTTCTTAAAATGGATGACTGCACACGTCACAGAGTGAACTATTTTGCCATCAATGTTCGATATGTTTGTGACAACAAGAAATTGTTACCAAGACATTAGCAGTAAAAGATACAAAAGCTCATCACAGCAGCCAGTTTCTCCAGGCCTTAGTGGAAAAAGTCCTGCAAGATTACAAACTCAAAAAAGAACAGGTTATTGCTATTGTAACGGACAATGCTTCAAACATAAGTACAATTAAACTGATGAATGAGAGTAATGAACAACAGCTAGAAGAAAATTTAGGATTCAGTATGTTTGAGATGGAAGGCCACAGTGCTGTTCATGTAACTGGGGAACAAACATATTACAACAGAAGAACAGCAAAATTATACTTTAGAAATAGATGATCTTGTTGAAGCTGCTTCAAAACACTTTCCTATTCATCATATGCGCTGTGTTGTGCACACGCTGCAGCTGGCAATAAGACAGTCTGCAAGAGGGACATGCTGGAAATCTGATTGGAAAAGTGAGGAAATTGGCTATTGCTGCCAGAACCCCTAAAATTCATTCCATCTTGAAGAGACGTGCTGGGAAAGGGGCAATTGTTGATCAAGCCACTCGGTGGGGCAGCACTTATTTAATGATTGAGCGATTGCTTGAACTAAAACCGTTTCTTACAGATATGGCGAACCCTCGGGTAACCCTAAATGAAGGTCAATGGACACAGGTGGCTGAATTGAAGGAATTGCTTAACCACCCATTTACCGTGACTAAACAATTACAAGCTGAGGATTTAACTCCTGGCATTTTCATAAGGGAGTGGAAGAACTTGCTATTTTGCATGTCCCAAAGAGGTGGTTTAATCGCAGATGGCATTTCTGCTACAATGAAACGGAGAGAGACACAGCTATTGGAAAATAACATTTTTCTGGCAGCTGTTTATGTGGACCCAAGTCATCGTATACTGCTTGATGATCAACAGCTTACTAAAGGAAAAGAAGCTGTGACTGAGGTAGCAGTTAGGATGAGTGGCCTACAGGAGGACTGCTAGGTGCAAGAGGACTTGGGTCCTGACAGTGCTACTGCTGCCATATCTTCATCCTCATCAGATGAGGAGTTTGACTTTGACAAGTATTTGGATGACATGGAGCAGGCAAAACGTTGCCGCAAGGAAAAAGACTTCACTCCGTCTCCTATAGCAAGCAGATTAACCATATTTCAGCAAAATGATTAACTTGCTCTCAAAGAAATAGAAAAATTCAACCGTTCATCAAAACTGACTGTGCATGAGGTAATTCCTTTATACACGGAAATTGTTAGAGATGTTGCCCATGTGGTTACGGCTTTGCCTCAAACCCAAATTAGTGTAGAGAGGTTGTTCTCTGGCCTTAAAATTATTAGGTCAGATTTGAGGTCATCTATGAAGGAAGATCTGATGGAGGCAATTCTATTTCTTAGGACAAATTCATAGACTGCACAAATGTTATTTAGTATGTTTTTGTTGAAAACTCTTTTTTGCCACTTACATAGTTTATTACACAGTGTTATATATGTAATCTATATTACATAGTGTATTAGATATTTATAATTTATTAGTTTTTTGTGTTCTAAAGTTGTATTCCAATAAATATATATTATGTTCTATCTAAATATCTTGTTTATTGTATCATAAAAATGTTTAAGTGTCTGATGATCACATTGTACTACAATAAATTTTCCACTTGAATATAAGCAATATATGTGGGAGTTGGAGTCGGTGTAAGGGAAATTGAGGAGTCGGAGTCGCAGGTTTGGCTTACAGTTTCCACTGCCCTGGGTGTAGGGAGCATAGCCTTAGGGATTATACAGTAGACATAGTAGTGGCTTGCAGCTACGGCTTTCTGTGAGGTATCCCATTGTCTTACTTGTTTTATCACAGGAGTGAGTATTTTTTGCCAGGTCTCCAGCGCTCTGAGCTTACCATGAATCAAATCAGTGACCCACAAGCTAAACGACAGCTCCTACCTCACTGACTTGATTTATGATGAGCTCAGGGGACTGGAGATGCTGAGAAACTTATCCTCCTGTGATAAAATCGGCACGGCAATGTGTTTTTATCACAGGAGCAAGAGTTTTTACAGCATCTACAGTCCTCTGAGCTCTTCATTCATTCATTGAGGTAGGAGCTACCGCTGAGCTTATGTATCACTGACTTGATTCATCATAACCTCACAGTGCTGGAGACAACTGTGATATAAGAGGTAAGGCAGTGTGTTACCTCACAGAAAGAATCAGCTGTGATCCCGTTCTGTAATGTCTGTATTCTCTCTTTTGCATCCTCCCCTGCACAGGAGCTGTGGTATGTGCCGATCATGTTCCTGCACGGTCAGTCACTGCCATTACACAGCACACATTTATAAGATTATCTTAGCACAGGAATATTTTTTGACTTCCAATTGTGGAACTTATCATTCCAAGATCTATCAAGATTAATATGTACTTTGTTCATGGAACAACCCCTTTAACGCCTTTCTGATATCGGATGTAATGATCTGTCCATGTGCCCTGGGCCTATTTGACCAGGGACGGATCGGTACGTCATCGCAATCGCCTGCACACACGGGGGTGTGTGTGCGCGATCGCTGCTGGATGTCAGCTAAATCTGACAGCTGACATCTGGCACTTTAACACCTGAAATTTTGGATCGGAGACCCCGTGGCGTGGCGTGGGGTCCCGATCGTTGACATGGTGACCTGATGCGCAGTGCATGATCAGCAAGTCTCTGTAAGTCAGAGCTGACAGTTTCTATAGCATGCAAATGCCGCTTCATCTCCAAGCTATAGAAGTGATCAGCCTGCAAAAAATGATTGTCCCATAGTGGGACAAAGTAAAAAAGTTAGAAAAAATTAAAAAAAAAAAAAAAAAAAAAAGTAAAAATATATATATATAAAAAAAATCAATATATATTCTATCGCTAAATATTTGAATGAAAAATCGGAATAGAAAACGATCAAAAAATGTCATGTGCCCGAAAATTGTACCAATAAAAACATCAACTCGCAAAAAACAAAACCTCACGTGACTCTTCTGGCCAAAATATGGAAAAATTTTAGCTGTCAAAATATGGCGATGCAGAAACTATTTTTTTGCAATAAGAAACATCTTTTAATGTGTGACAGCAACCAAACATAACCTGCTATAAGGCCTCTTTCCGTTACCAAAGATGTAACTGTCCGTGTGTGCAATACTTGTGGCATGCGTGTGCGGCCTGTGTGCCGCATCAGTACCACACGGACGCGTGCCAGAGAAGAAGCATTACAATAAACGTTGGTCCCTGGCGCCGGGTGCTGAACATGGCTCTCATCATTCTCCCCTTCTCTGCCGGCGATCGGCGTGAGCAGGAAGAATGAGTTATATTTATGTGATAAAACAGACAGCAGGCGGCGGCTGATGGACTATTACTCCCATCGGCCTACTCCTGCTAATAACAGTGACAACAGGAACCGTCGCCTGCACTATAAATCCAGGCTGAGAACCACTGGTGAATGAGCTGCTGGGAATGGAGCATCAGTGACTGGCAGTGACATCATAGAGATTACTACCTGTCAGTGAGGCTCCGTTCCCAGCCGGGCTGAGCTGCAGTGACTTCGGTGAGATCCCCCCCACTAGCGCCGTGAGCGCAGATCAGCCCAGATAAAGGGGTTAAGACTGCATTCATCTGTCAATAATCGGTCAGTGTTTCATCAATATTTGTAAGCCAAAACCAGAAATGCAGCCTTCAGAGAACCTACAGAGAAAAACTAGTTGAAAGATTCATATCTGTGTTTATTTCATTCATATATTTTTTTGCAACCTGAAAAGTGCAATATCTACTCTTGATATATTCTTTACCAAATGTAACTTTCTTTATCGCTTCATTGGGGGACACAGGTAACCATGGGTGTATGCTGCTGTCTCTAGGAGGCTGACACTAGGCAAAAAAAGGAAAATGGCTCCTCCCCAGCAGTATACACCCACCGACAGGCACAAAGCAAATCGGATTAGGCTTAGTGTCTGTAGGAGATTAACCTGGATCAGATCCCAGATCTGCAGTTTTTTCCTTTTCAGGTAACTTGTTGTGTTGTATTAATCTTTTTCCTTTGTTTTTCAGGTTCTTCATCTTCAGGGTAACAGGGTGTAAATTCTCACCCTGTTTTCCCACATATATGCGACTGAGAAAGCAGTGTGGTGTCACCCACATTGCCCACTCTCAGACTCGCAGGCAGAATGTTATCCCCTGTCACCTTTACGGGTGTTTCACTGTGATTTCCGGTGGCCGGTCCGTTGCCTATTCCCTTCCTCACCCCCCTCCTCAGAGAGGGCTGAGAGGAAGAAGGTGGTCACCAGCGGTGGCCTCCCCCCTTGTAAAGGGTTGACGCCGTCTTCTGCACCGTCTGGAGACATTGCGGGAAGGAGGATCCCTGACCCAGCGACGCTCAACCATCCGAGGGCTCCTGATGAGATTCTGATCGGTGAAGAGGACCATGGACACCCGGCAGGTATGTTGTATGACCCCTCTTCCCCCAACCCCCTCCCCCTCAGCGCCGCATGACACCATCTTTCCCTAGTTCAATAGGACTCACCGGCTCCCCACCGCGTGTTTGAATTTCGTGCCCTTTTTTCCCGGTTTGCGCGCGTCTTCTCTGAGTCTCCTTCCCTTCCTGTAGAGGAGCTTCCTCCCCCTGCCGGTACACTCCTCCCCAGATTTTCCTCCAATCATAGAGGCGCCTTGCTTGCTGGCCGGCTTATTCTCCTGGCTGGACATGCCCCCTGCCCCCCCCGGCGCTTCAGCCAATCAGCTCGTTGTCATCTTTTTCACCAGCCGGCGTTCATCGGCCACGCCCCCCCTCCCCGCTCTGCGCACTTGTTTTTTTTTTTGTCCAATAGGATCCAAACACAGGGGCGCTTTCAGTTTGTGTTGGCCGGCAGATCCACCGGCGTGCAAGCAAATCACACTCATACTTTCGGTTCTCAGCATCTTGCTGGTCTCAGCGTGGCCAGCAGCCATCTTGGAACATGTGCTCTGCAGCTGTGGGTCCGAGACACATCCTCTGCCTGCTTCATCTTGTCCATTCAGCTCGGACTTTGCCTCATCTGCCTGCGGACATCTGACAAGGGGGGCAAAGCTATCCATCGGTCTTTGGCTGCATTATCGTTGGCATCTGGTAGGCTCTGCCCTCTCCCTTTCCTTGCCCCTGTACCCCTATATAGCACTCTTCAGCAGTATCACCAAGGCTCAACTTTTGCCCAATTTGGCAGGGGCTTCTTGTCCTCCCTCTAAGCCCACTGTGATTCTTTACGCCTGCCTCTGCTGTTAAAGAAAGTGGTCTTCATGTCAGCCGTCCTCTTTCTGCCTGTCCTGCAGTTTTTCCACCATGTTGGCCCCACAGGAGCACTCTAATGCCTGGGATGAGAGCATACCCCTCCCTCCAGTGGGCTATTGCCATGTCTGTCGGTCCCGGACCTGACTAAAATATCGCAGTCACTGGTCCAGGCCCTGGAATGTCTTCCATACCTATCTGCCGCCACCAGTGCTCTGAATGCCTCCCAGGGTGATTCGCACTCACCTGACCATGACCTTTGCAGGGACAGATCGGGAAAAGGGCCTAGGAAGGGTGCTCTCCCTAGCTTCTCATCCAGTTCCCTGGGTCCCTCTGCATCTTCCAGGTTGCCTCTCCCTACACCTTCTCTTTGAAGGCTTTGGGGTCGGATGTGGATTCACAGTCCGGGTCTGAGTCTGATTCGGACCAGGTTTCTAGGATGCAGGTCATTGTTGATAGCATTATTTTGGCTATTGCTTAGACCCGTAGACTAAAAGAGGACAAGGTTCCTGCTCAAGAGCACTCGGTTTTCTTCAAACTGGTAAGACGTCTTCCTCGGTCCTTTCACAATCATAAAGTTTCAGGTGACCATGGCCAAACACTGGGAGCATCCCGAGAAGCGTTTCCAGGGAAGGAAACTGCTAGAGATCTTGAGCCCAGACCTTGTCAGCAAATGGGCAGTGTCTCCCAAGGTGGACCCCCAGTCTCTCGCCTGGCCTCAAAGACAGTTCCATCTCCTCAGGAGGAGCTGCAGGTTTGGCAGACCAGATTGCTCACGCCAGCAAATATCTTCTGGCCGCCTCTTTGGATGCGGCCGGCTGTTCTGCCAGAGCAAGCAGCAACATCGTTGCCATACGCCGCATCTTTTGGCTGAAGGCGTGGAATGTGGATCCAACCTCTAAGAAATTACTCACCAACCTGGCCTTTCAAGGGTTCCAGGCTCTTTGGTTCCAGACTTGACCTGATAATTTCGGACGCTACCGGGGGTAAGAGTACTTCTCTTCCTCAGTCCAAGCCCAAACATCCTTTCAATAGGAAAGGACCCTTGCCCTTTCGTTCCTTTAGACCTTTCTCCTCTTCAGGGACTTCCTTCCAGCAGGACCCCTCGTCCACCCCTAGGGAAAGAAGGAAACCATCCTTCAAACCGGCACCTCACTGGAGGCCAAAGGGCCGCTGCTTCAAGCCCTCTGATTACTGCTCTCACAGGTTCTCTTCTAAGTGATGGGTCACCTGGAAATCTTTCCGGGGTTGGAGGCAGGCTTCTCTTCAGGGACGCATGGTTGACAGTAGTCTACAATGCCTGGGTCAGAGAGATAGTTACATCAGGTTACAATATTGACTTTTCTCCCCCCCCCCCCCCCCCCACCCCATAGGAAGAAGTTTCTTTCTGTATCGCCCGCCAAATCCATATCCAGCCCCAGGGGTTCTTCAGGCCGTCTTTTCCGTTCTACACTCAGGAGTAATTGTGCCCGTTTCTTGTAACGTACGGTTTTCAGGGCTCAACTCCAATCTGTTTGTAGTCCCGAAAAAAGAAGGATCGCTCAGTCCGATCTTGGACCTCAAGCAGTTGAATCGCCACGTTTGGATCTGCCACTTCAGGATGGAGTCTTTAAGCTCGGTGATCGCCTCCATGGAACCAGGAGAGTTTCTTTGTTGTTATACATCCAGGATGCTTATCTCCACATTCCTGTTTGTGTGCAGCACCAGAGATTCCTTCGGTTTGCGATCCAGGAGGATCATTATCAGTTTGCAGCCTTTCCTTTCGGCCTGGCGTCTGCCCCCAGGGTGTTCACGAAGGTCTTGGCAACAGTCATGGCCATCCTTTGCTTCAAGGGGATTCTCCTTCCCTTACCTGGACGATCTCCTGATCAAGGGACGGTCCCGCCGAGCCTGCGTACAGAGTCTTCAGATCACTCTGGACACTAACGTCTCGGCTGGATAATCAACAGAGAGAAATCCTCCCTGATCCCAGCTCAGCGCCTGGTGTTCCTGGGTATGGAGTTCGACAGAACACAGGCCCATGTCTTCCTTCCGAAGGAAAAGTTTTCGTTTCTCCGCCAGGGATTCCACTCTCTAAGGCGACCAGCTCCTCTTCCCTTACGGTCCTGCATGAGGGTTCTGGGGAAGATGATTGCCTCCATGGAAGCCGTGCCTTATGCCTAGTTCCACACCCGTCCTCTTCAGCTGGCCCTCTTGTCTGCTTGGGACAAGACCGTCTCCCTGGGCCGACCGGTACTTCTGCCTCTCAAGGTGAGGCAAACTCTGACTTGGTGGACGCTATCTGCCTCAGTCGTACACGGGAGGTCCTTTCTTCCTCTCCGGTGGCAGGGTCATCCCCACTGACGCCAGTCTCCTTGGTTGGGGAGCGCTCTTTCTTCATCACACAGAGTAGGGTTGCTGGGTTGCTCAGGAAGCCCTTCTCCCCATCAGTCTCTTGGCGATCAGGGCAATTTTTCTTGCCCTTCTCTGCTGGCAGTCCCTCCTCTCAGGCAAGCCGGTCTGCATTTAGTCGGACAACAAAACTGCCGTGGATTACATAAACCACCAAGGCGAGACTCGCAGCAAACAGGTCATGACAGAGTTGACAAAGATTCTGCGATGGGCGAAACGTCACGTCCCTGCCATATCAGCCGTTCACATTCCGGGGGGGGTGGAAAATTGGCCAGCCTGTTTTCTGAGTTGTCAGGGTCTCGCATCAGGCGAGTGGTCTCTCAACCCTGCCGTCTTGAACCAAATATGTGAGAGATGGGGCACTCCGGACGTCGACTTAATGGAATCTCGGATGAACCATAAGGTTCCTCAGTTTGTAGCCGGGATCTGATGGCCAACGGTTGCGATGCCCTAGTGATCCCATGGTCCCAGTTTCAGCTGCTTTATCTTTTTCCGCCTCTCCCCTTGATTCTGAGAGTCGTAAAAAATGTAAAGGCAGAGAGGGGGTTCCCGTTCTTTTGATAGCTCCAGACTGGTCAAGACGGGCTTGGTATGCGGAGCTGCTGAACATGCTCATGGACGTCCCCTGGAAGCTTCCAGACTGTCCAGATCTTCTCTCGCAAGGCCCCCTCTTCCACCCGAGTTCTCAGTCTTTGAGTTTAACGGCAGGCTGTTGAGGCCACAGTCCTGAAGGAAGCTGGTTTTTCTCTCAAGGTCGTCCAGACCATGATTAGGGCGAGAAAACCAGCATCCTTACACATCTACCACAGATGTTGGAAGGCCTTCTTCCGGTGGTATGATTAGAAGAGTTTGTTTCCAATGTCCTTTTCCCTTCCGTCTCGACTCGGACCTTTCGCTCAGTACCCTTAAAGGTCAGGTGTCCGCTCTGTCATTTCTCTTTCAGAGAGATCTGGCTTCTCTTTCCCAGGTGAAGACTTTTTTTCAGGGTGTCGCCCACCTCGCACCTCCTTATCGTCCTCCGATAGACCCATGGGATCTCAATCTCGTTCTCTGCGCTCTTCAGCGCACGCCCTTTAAGCCCACCCAGGATATCTCGTTCTCTCTCCTGTCATGGAAAGTGGCCTTCCTAATCACTATTACGTCTATCAGGAGGGTTTCCGAGCTAGCAGCATTTTCTTGTTCTCCTTTCCTAATCCTGCACCAGGACAAAGTAGTCCTCCGACCTGTTCCTTCCCTTCTGCCCAAGGTAGTTTCTGCTTTTCACATCAATGAAGACATTGTCCTTCCTTCTCTATGTGCTTCTCCGGTTCATTCCCTGGAAAAGTCCCTCCACAAGCTGGACTTGGTCAGAGCTATTTGAGTCTACATTTCTAGAACTGCTTCTTTTCGTCAGTCCGATTCCATGTTTGTCATCTCTCAAGGTCATGGAAAGGGGCTCCCAGCTTCTAAATCCACTATTGCTCGTTAGATTCGTTCGGCGATATTGGAGGCATACCGTGTTCAGGACAAACAGCCTCCTCCGGGAGTGAGGGCTCACTCCTACCCGGGCTGTGGGTGCTTCCTGGACTGGTCGTCACCAGGCTTCGGCTTTGCAGATCTGCAAGGCTGCAACCTGGTTGTCCTTGCACACCATTGCGAGATTTTACAGCGTTAATACTCACGCCTTGGCTGATGCAGACCTGGGTAGAAAGGTACTGCAGGCGGCGATTTCCCACCAGCCTACCTAAGTCTGTTTTCTCTTTACATATCTTTCTCTCTTTCCCACCCTTGGGACTGCTTTTGGACGTCCCATGGTTACCGGTGTCCCCCAATGAAACGACTAAGGGTACTTACCGTAAAACCTTTCTTGGAGCCTTCATTTGGGGACACGGCACCCTCCATGAATATTTGTACCGTTGTTGGCCTACGTGCCATTGTTTTGGGTTGGTACATATGTTGAGCTTCTGGTTGCTTCTGCTACTCCTTTAGCACCAACTGAGTTGCTTTGTGCCTGTTGGTGGGTGTATTCTGCTGGGGAGGAGCTATTTACCTTTTTTTTTTTTTTGCCTATTATCAGCCTACTAGCGACAGCAACATACACCCATGGTTACCTGTGTCCCCCAATGAAGGCTCCAAGAAAGAGATTTTACAATAAGTACCAAAAATCCCTCTTTCTCCTGCACCTCATTGGGGGACACAGAGACAGTGGGTGTTATGCTGCTGGCCACTTGGAGGACACTAAGTAAACCAGGAAAAAAAGTTAGCTCCTCCCCTGCAGTGTACACCCTCTCGTTGGCTGAGATTTCTCCAGTTCTTTGCTTAGTGTCTGTAGGAGGCACTTGAGTCTGGTTTCAGACCCCACCGTTTTTATTTTATTTTTGAATTTTCTGTAAATTTTTATTTTTTAATTAACGTAGTGAAGGGGCGACGGTTCCTTTCTGCGGCCCGCTCTCCCCCGAACTAACAGGCAAGCAAGCGGAGTATACCTCCCCGTACGCTTTTCTGCGACGAATGGGGCTGATTCCTCTGACGATGGTTCCCTTGCGGTCGGTACTCCACGCATACGAGGGCAAGCGCAACAGGACGTAGCACAGGAGTGCATGAAGGACTTCAGCAGCGCTTTGTCGGATGCCCTGAATCAGTCCCAGAGCTCTCCATCCCCCTACCACAGGGTGGATCGATTGAGCAATACCCCTTTAAGACCTCTTCCAGGTCTGCTACATCGCCCCGAGGATGAGACACACACCTGCAGCTGGAAGACCCCGGACAGCGATGACCTGCCTGAGCATAGGAGTGGAGGTGTGGGGTCGGGTCCTGCCCCCCTGGAGAAGCGCTGACTTAACGTCAGCGGCGTTGCACCAGCGCCCCATCGTGCGCCCCCCCCCCAAACTCTCGGCACTCGGGTAGGCCAAAAATTTAGTCCCCGGCTTTTCAGGCCTGCTAGGCTGCAATTTGGCGCCGCCCCCTCCCTGCCCCCGGCGCCTACCTCGGGTAGGCCAAAAATTTAGTCCCCGGCTTTTCCGGCCTACTAGGCCGCAATTTGAATAGCCCCTCCTCTTGGCTCCTCTTATTACTTACGAGACGCGTAATTCTAACCTCGGGGGCCATGTCTTCAGCTACCGTTAACCCTTTCAGGAGCGCTATACCTGCTCTGGACAGCCGGAAACCGGGTGACACCACAGGGCCACCGTTTTTCCTCCTGGGGGACACAGCACAGGACCGTTGGTAAGCTGCATCTGCCCTCAGATTAAAGCTTAACCCCTTCCCGGCACCTTCCCTGCAGCTGCAGACAGACTCTGCCGTTAACCCTTCAGGAGCGCTATGCCTCAATCTAAGGAGGCTAAACGGGTTGTTAAGAAGCACACTGCGTTTTTTACCGTGTGTATCACTTGCAAGTCTGCCTTACCCAGTGCACAGACTAATCCGTTATGCATGAACTGCGACCCGGAATGCGCCCTGACCTTTGCTCCAACGTCCCTCGCCACCGCTGCTGACGGGCCTCCTGTGCTTAGTACCCCTGAGTGGGCTGCGTCCCTGTCACGGTCGGTAAAGTCTCTGACCCAGGGTATATCCTCCCTCCGGGAGGACTCTTTAAGTCAGAAAGCGTCCTTACCTCCCAATGAGGGCTCTGGCGTCGGCTGGGAACCGTTCACCAGCAAGGACCATACTCGTCCAAAGGATGGTCAGGTCTCTAGAAAGCGGACCCATGACGTGTCCCCTAGTCACGTTCGCGCCTCAGCATCGGCGACTCCTGTCTCTTGCTCGCCCTCTCCTGAGGTTCACAGCAAACACGACTTTGAATTCGAATCTGACACGTCAGCCCCTCAGAATCCCCCAAATGATCAAGAGTCGCATGATTCTCTTATAGAATCAGTCAACAGGATTCTGAGGTTGGATGAGGAAAATACTCCCGCTCCAGCACACCCTATCTCATTTAAGAAAACCTAGTGTGTGCGCAGGTTATTTACCAGCCGTCCAGAAACACAGTGATCGTCCACATAAGCGCTTCACAGGGGAAAAAGTCTACTCAGGCTAAATACCCTTTTCATCCAGACCTAATGTAGGATTGGTTATAGCCCCCTCCGGTGGACCCTCCTGTATCGCGTCTTGCTTCTAAAACGCTCCTATCTGTTTCTGAGGGTTCCTCAGTCAGAAACCCCTCTGATCGTCAAATTGACTACCTTGCCCGTTCAGTTTTTTGAAGCTTCAGGAGCAGCGTTTTTTTCCATCATTCGCAGCAATTTGGGTCACTAAGGCAATGGCCGCTTAGGCAGAAGTCTTGATTACTTCCTTCTAGGGCACCAATCTTCCTCCGGAGGCAACCACTGTCGCCAGGCAGATAATTTACGCAGCGGATTTTGTAGTAGACGCTTCTTTTGATGCCGCCAATTGCGCAGCTCAAACTGCCGCTAATGTGATCTCCATTAGAAGAGCCCTATGGCTCCGCGGCTGGCGGGCGGATGCCACATCAAAAAAATCGTTGTCTTCTCTCCCCTTTCAAACGGGTCGTCTTTTTGGAGAGAAACCGGACCAGCTCATTTCTGATACTACCAGGGGAAAAGTAAATTCCTTCCTCAACCAAAGGGGCTGTCCGGCCGTTTCGCAACCATCAGCCGACGCGTTTTCAATCTTCTCGCAACAATTCCGGTTGGTTCTCCTCTACCTTCTCTTCTGGATCAGGTCGTTACCCGCGCGGAGACGGAGGCTCCCAGGTCTCATACAGACCTAACCGCTCTTGGAAACCCAGGCCTAGGGTTTCTGGATCTAGGGGAGCCAGATCTCATAGATCTACCCAATGACGACAAGTGGGTCAGGGAGCTGGTGTCCTCCGGATACAAGATAGAATTTCTCCCCCTCCAACTTGGTTTTTCCTTTCCTCTCCCCCCATGAAAAAGACAAGAGCCTTCCTTTGGGCTGTTCAGGCTCTGCTAAGGGACGGAGTCATCATTCCGGTCCCTCATCACGAAAGGTTCAGGGGATTTTATTTAAACCTTTTTGTGGTTCCAAAAAAAGACAATGCGACCCATTCTGGATCTCAAACTGTTAAATCAGTTTGTCAAGGTACGGCGATTCTGAATGGAATCTCTCTGATCAGTTGTCGCTTCCATGGAAAAAGGAGAGTTCCTTGCATCCATCGACATAAAGGACTCTTACCTTCACATTCCGATCTGCCCGTCCCACCAGCAGCTCCTGCGTTTCGCAATTCACGAGGAACACGTCCAGTTTGTTGCCTTGCCCTTCAGACTCGCCACCGCCCCCAGTGTCTTTACCAAGGTCATGGCAGCTGTCATGGCCATTCTCCACTCTCGGGGAGTGGTGATGTTACCGTGTCTGGACGACCTGCTCATCAAGGGTCCGTCCCTTCCAGCCTGCGAGGAATCCATGGATAACAGTAAATACACTCTCTAGCCTGGGGTGGAAGATAAACTTCGAAAAGTCTTTCCCAAAACCAGCTCAGCAGATTTCCCTTTTAGGAATGATCTTGGACACTTTCCGCGGGTTGGTCATTCTCCCTCCAGGAGAGACCCAATCCTTACAACAGACAGCGCAGACGCTTTCCCGACCGGTCTCTCACTCCATTCTTTTCAGCATGAGAGTTCTCGGAAACATGGTACAGGAAAGATGTATATCTTTGTACCGTGTTAGCCAGTAGATAGAAAAATATTCAGGATTGAGAGTCCTCAGTAGTTGATACCTTTTAATGGCTAACTGAAAAGATGGTAATACATTGCAAGCTTTCGAGACTACTCAGGTCTCTTCATCAGGCTAGACTAATACAAAATCTGAAGTCACATATTTATGCACAATACAGCCTAGAAAAAATGCAATAGATAAGACAAGTGACGTGAAGCAGAACTATCAATATGGGAGAGGGAGAAACATAAATGGCACCGATGGAAGCAGTTCCATTTGCACAGTTTCACGTCCGTCCCTTACAACACGCGTAGCTGTTAGCTTGGGACAAGAACCCGTTCTCCCTGGACCGCCGGATCCCTCTGTCCCTGCGGGTCAGGCAAGCCCTCAGGTGGTGGACACTGAGGTCCTCAATGAATCAAGGCAGGTCTTTTCTCCCAGTAAGATGGTTGGTAGTAACCACCGACGCAAGTCTCCTCGGCTGGGGTACAGTCTTTCGTCGTAACACAGCACAGGGTCATTGGTCAACCCGAGAGTCACGTCTCCCCATCAACATTTTGGAGATACAAGCGATCAGATTAGCTCTACGGAGTTTCCACCATCTCCTCACAGGTCACCCCATCAGGATCCAGTACGACAACGCCATGGCTGTAGCGTGTATCAACCGCCAGGGAAGTACCCAAAGCAGGATGGCCATGCACGAAGTGAGTCACATCCTCCATTTGGCCGAGCGTAGAAAATTGGGCGGCAATTTTTCTCAGTCACCAAGGCATTGCCTCGGGGAAGTGGTCTCTTCATCCAGAAGGCTTTCAGCAGATTTGTCATCATTGGGGGACTCCGGATGTGGATCTCATGGCCTCAAGACTAAACAACAAGGTTCTTCGGTTCATTGCCCGATCGCGTGATCCATGCACCATCGGAGCGGGCACCCTAGTTCTGCCATGGCACCGCTTTCGGCTCCTGTACATCTTCCCTCCTCTTCCCTTACTTCCGAGGGTCATCAAGAAGATCAGAACGGAGGGAGTATCAGTGATCCTAGTCGCGCCAGATTGGCCACGCCGAGCATGGTATGCAGAACTAATACAACTACTTACCGACGTCCTCTGGCGACTTCCAGATCGCATGGATCTACACTCGCAGGGCTCGATTTACCACCAGAACTCCGGGGCCCTGTCTTTGACGGCATGGCCGTTGAATCCTGGATTTTAGCACAGGATGGGTTCTCTCACGTGATTTCCACCATGATTAGTGCTAGGAAGCCTGTGTCCATGTGCATCTATCACCGCACCTGGAAAACCTTCTTTTTGTGGTGCAAGGATCATGGTCGATCACCTCTGGTGTTTTTCCATTCCGGCCATATTGGAATTCCTTCAATCTGGTTAAAATCAGGCCTCGCGTTTAGATCACTCAAGGGCCAAATTTCGGCCTTGTCAGTGCTTTTTCAATGCAAAATTGCCACCAAACTTCAGGTCAATGCGTTCATTCAGGAAGTTTCCCATGTGGCGCCTCCTTATAGAAGGCCATTGGAATCATGGGACTTTATCCTGGTTCTCGGGGCCTTAAAGGAGGCTCCTTTCGAACTGCTGCAGAACGTGTCACTGTCCATCCTCTCTTGGAAGGTGGTCTTTCTAGTGGCAATTACGTCAATCTGACGAGTTTCGGAATTGGCAGCCCTGTCCTGCCGTTCTCCGTTCCTGAATTTTCATCAGGAAAAGGTAGTTCTGAGGATGTCCCCGTCCTTCCTGCCCAAGGTCGTCTCCTCTTTCCATCTCAACAAGGAAATTGTTTTGCCTTCCTTTTGTCCGGCGCCAGTCCTTCGCATTGAGAGGGCCCTCCACACCCTGAATGTGGTTAGGGCGCTGAGACGGTACATCTCACGGACGGCTCCCTTCCACAAGACAGATGCCCTGTTCATGCTTCCAGAGGGGCATAGAGAAGGGACTAGCAGCATCAAAAGCAACGCTAGCCAGGTGGATTCGCTTGGCGATTCAGGAATCCAACCGTGTCAGGAACGCGCCAGTCCCAGCGGGGATTAAGGCACACTTTACCCGCTCTGTGGGCGCCTCTTCGGCCATTCGGCACCAGGCCTCGGCAGAACAGGTCTGCAAGGCTGCGACTTGATCCAGCCTGCATACCTTTACAGACGTTGCCTAATTCCTTCTCAGGCCTCTGCGGATGCAGGTCTCGGCAGACGCAGCCTGCAATCGGCAGTACCTCAGTGTTGACTCAGTGGTACATGGCGTATTAGCGGATGTATGCTCCCCACTCTGGGACTGCTTTAGGACGTCCCACTGTCTGTGTCCCCCAATGAGGCATAGGAGAAATAGGGATTTTTGTGTACTCACCGACCGTAAAATCCTTTACTCCGAGCCAATCATTGGGGGACACAGCACCCACCCTGTTTAGCCTATTGGCTCACTGTAGCATTCTTAGGCTTTGACTTAGTTATGGTTATTGTTGACTGTTTATGCTCCTACTGCTGTTTTTCACCGAACTGGAGAAATCTCAGCCAGCGAAAGGGTGTATACTGCAGGGGAGGAGCTAATTCTTTTTCTGGTTTACTTAGTGTCCTCCTAGTGGCCAGCAGCATAACACCCACTGTCTCTGTGTCCCCCAATGATTGGCTCGGAGAAAAGGATTTTACGGTGAGTACACAAAAATCCCTATTTTGCAAGCAGTTCATTATTGATATCTTTTCACAGCAGCCTTTGAAACCAACTATCCCCAGTAGACCCATCGCCCCAGCCCCTCCGTCTGCCCTGTCTGCTGTTCCAAAGGTATCTGGGCCAGTGACAGTCACAATGGAGAGTGGCCTCCCTCAGGCTTCAGCTATCCCTGTGGCCACCATTAGTGGGCAGCAGGTATGTATCTAATACACTGTATGTTGTGCCAGTGTTAGAATTAGTACATATTTTCTTATATTGTGTATCGTATATTTTGGTATAAATTGACCTTTTAGCCTGTTACAGATTAATTTCCATGTTAACCGTTTACATTCATTCATTCAGATACTATGGTTTTTGCTTACTACCTTTTTTTTTTTTTTTTTTATCTCTTGGTTACTTTTAGGGACACCCTAATAATCTGCATCACATAATGACTGCAACTAATGTTCAGATGTCTATAATCCGCAGCAGTGCTCCAGGCCCACCACTGCATATTGGAGCCTCCCATCTTCCAAGAGGTAATATAAATACCTTGATGTAGATGGGTCGGGCCATGTTAACTCCTGGTAAATTTTATTTAGAGGGATCCCGTCACACCAGGATATATATGTATGTATGTATGTATGTATGTATGTATGTATGTACGTACATACACACACACACACACACGAAATAGGCCTGGTGCTATTGCATCAGGAGTGCGGTGAAATGAACATCCGCCGGCTGAGCCTGTGAGCGGTGCGGGATTCAAATCCCCCGCCCCGCTGGCTGAGCCAATGAGTGGTGCCGTGCGGGATTTGAATGCATGCATGGTCCTCTCACCCCCTCTATCCTGGTATGCATGGCCCTCTCACCCCCCTTTCCTGGTATGCATAGCCCTCTCACCCCCCAATCCTGGTATGCATGGTCCCCTCACCCCCAATCCTGGTATGCATGGTCCCCTCACCCCCCAATCCTGATATGCATGGTCCCCTTACCCCCTATCCTGGTATGCATGCTACCTCTCACCCCCCCTATCCTGAAATGTAGGGTACTCTCAACCCTATTAAACTGCACACATACAAAATAAAAAATTATGCTAACCTTTCTTCCCTGTGCTCCAGCGCTGTCCGGTGCCATATTGCTGAAGGCTCCGCCCTCCTCGTGCACGCTGGGCTGCGCCCTCCTCGTGCACGCTGGGCTCCGCCCTCCTCGTGCACTTCCCCGACAACCAGCACAGCAGGGTCCTGCACACACCGAGGCCCCTAATCATGTGACTCCTGACTCCTCCCCTCCTGTGACCTCATCACAGGTCCTGTGCGCACAGAGCAGCCATCGCGTCAGGCCAATTGCAGCCTGGCAGCCACGGAGCTGCACAGCCAATGAGCGGCTGCAGCTCCGCGATCGGGCCCCTTAGCACTTCGGACCCCTGCAATTGCGGTAGATATGCCCCTGCTTGGGTGTTCCAATATGGCGGTCGGCTCTGTCACAACTTCCGGCCGCGGTGGATTGTGGGATAGTGACACAATCGCCGGAAGCTGTGACAGAGCCGATTGGCAATTATATAGTATTTGTGTGTGTGTGTGTGTGTGTGTATGTATGTGTGTGTATATATATATATATATTATTATAGAGTAGGGCCAGCACCTCTAAGCCCTATGTCGCAGCATTCTAGAATCTGTATGTCCCCAATCTGCTTTCCATAAAACAAAATATTATACTCCCCTATAGGGCTGTCCGGTCCCATGGGCGTCGCTGTTCTGGATGCGGCGCCTTGTCTCTTCTTGCTTTTTGTGGCTGACGCGTTCTACGTCATTCAGAAAGGGTCCATCGCACTCCTGCGCAGGCGCACTTCTCTCTGCCTTGAGGGCAGTGCAAAGTACTATAGTGCAAATGCACAGGGAAAGACCAAAGAGTGCGGGCGCGTGCGCAGTACTGTGCTTTTGTTCTGCCCTCGGCAGGGCACAGATGTACGCCTTGCGCAGGAGCTTGATGGAGGACACTGTGTGGATTATGTAGGAGGCATTATCCATATGAAGCAACAACAGAAGAGGCCCCGGATCAAGACCAGCGATGCCCATCAGACCGGCCCGCCACATAGGTGAGTATAATAAAAGCTATTTTTTGTTTTCTGGAAAGTGGTTTGGGGACATTTATACAGCTTTATACGCTGTGACATACAGCTTACAGGGGCTGGTTGTACGTTATATGGGAAAAACCTGATGACACATTGCCTTTAAGGTCTATAGTGTATTCAGAAAAGTAACCTCATCATTTGTAATCTGTTATATTGGAAAAAGTGCCATTTGTAGTTTTTCTATTTCTCATTAACCTGTTAATTAGGAGCCGCTGCAGCTGCTGTGATGTCCAGCTCCAAAGTGACCACAGTTCTGAGACCAGCCTCTAACCAGTTGACCTCTGCTGCGGCTGCCCAGTCGGTGGCTCAGCACATCATCCACCCGCCTATACAGGTGAGTTGTTTGTTAGTTTGCTCGCTTCTCATTACGCTCGGATATATTTTGCTTTAGAACTGTGTCTAGTTTTAGACATTAATTATGAGCGAAGAAACATTTCAAATATGTCACATGTACCAAAACTTGATAGTTCCACACTGTATTTGAAATGTTTCTGTTGAGCTTCTCCCTTCTGCTTTGAGAAATGAGCAGAGCTTATGACGTTGTGACAGTGGATGCTTTCAGGACGTGTGTGATCAGGCAGGTATTGTACACGTGTCCTAGACTAATGAATAGAACCAGATGCCCAATAATGTGGAACTGAGCAGTGGCTGTGTGTCAAAGCATGGTTGCAGAGTTTCTCAGTGTGGAAAAAGCCATGTGTGACCATCACCACATTTCCAGACTTGTAGTTTGTCATGATCCAAAGGTCACTTTTTGCATGGCAATTTTAGAAGATGGAGCTGTTGTCGAAAGATTAATCCCAATAAATAACCAATTGGCAAAATTATAATTTTGTAATAGTTTATTAATATTTACATGATATATTATTAAAAACAAGAGGAAGGAGTTTGATGCTGATTAAATCATATAATTAAACATAGTGGATTGCCATAATCAAGCACTAGATCACAGGATGATAATATCAGCAATATATAGAAAAAAACATACACATAATTTAAAAAATGGTTACTACCATGTCAGTACTAATAAACTATTATTAAATACCGTAACTGTTTATTGGGAGTAATCTTTCTATAGGATCTCTATCTTGTTTCTTACCCTCCTTTTGGGGATTGCTTTTTGTATATAGGTTCAAATATTAGATGTGAGTAATTTCCTGTAAATTCATAGCCTTGGTGTGCATTAAAGGGAACCTGTCACCACTTTTTTGGCCTACTAGGTAAAAATATTACTTAATTGCGTGTCAGCTATGTGTTCCACAACTAGTTCTGAAACCCCCTGACTCCTCATGTATCACCCATAAAAACCTTTATTTGTCCCACACTGTATGTTAATCTGTTCGTACCGGTCCGATGGGCGTTGCCTCTGTTCAGTCACTCCATCCCTCCTTGGCTTGCTGTACGCATTCTTCGCTGTGAAGATCACGTACATATTTTGCACGTGCGCATTGAAATGTGACCTCGCGCGTGTGCAGTATGCTTTGCCCAACTGAGGGTAAAAATGAAAATCAGTAGTGCGCATGCGCCGGCATACGCAGTTGTTTATGTCCCGTAAGTATTTCGTGGCCGGACGCACTACTGATTTTTGGCTTTGCCCTCAGTTGGGCAAAGCATACTGCGAACGCGCGAGGTCAAGTTTCAATGCGCACACTCGAAATATGTACGCGATCTGCGATCTTCACAGCTAAGAATGCGTACAGTAAGCTGAGGAGGGGTGGAGTGACGGAACAGAGGCAACACCCATCGAACCGGACCGAACAGATTAACATACAGTGCGGGACAAATAAAAAAAGGTTTTTATGGGTGATACATGGGGAGTCAGGGGGGGTTTCAGAACTAGTTGTGGAACGCATAGCTGACACTCAAATGATATTTTTACATAGTAGGCCAAAAAAGTGGTGATGGGTTCTCTTTAATGAGTTAGTTTTTATTATGCAGCCACCCACTATGAAAGCAGTGTAATAATGTGCAATTATTATCTCTGAGTAAAAAGTGAATGTTTTTAGTTTTTCTACTAAAGTTAATGCCTTTCTGCACAGTCACGGCCTCCAATTACCACTGCAACTTCAGCCGCCCCTGCTGTAGTGGCCACAGTTTCTGCTACCCGAGCTCAGTCCCCAGTTATCACCACCACTCCAGCTCACGCAGCAGAACCCGTCCTAAGGTATGCTTTAAGTCTCTTGTGGTGTTTTTTTTTTTTTTTTTGGGGGGGGGGGGGGGGCATGGTGCTTTATTATATTGTGGCAGTCATTACTGAACATTTGGTCTTTCTGATCTAATGTTCCTTCCTAGGCCAACTTTGTCAATTCAGCAGCACCCTCCTCCTGCGACAATCAGCATTCAGAGACCTGCCCAGGTGCGGGACACCGGAACGCGCATTACACTGCCCACACATTCTGCATTGGGAGCCCAGAAACAGCTGCATGCAATGGCACAGGTACTGTATAATGGATGCTTGCTCCATAATACATAGAAATCATTTTACATTCTTAATTCTGAGTTTTATAAAGACAGAAAGTAGTAATTCCCCAGGACTTGGCCTGACAAGTTCTTGTAAGCTCATACTGTAGTATGCATTAACATATGTCTGTTTGTATCAGTGGTAGAGGTAATGCACAGTTGGCTTCCTCAGCGCATCTTTAATACTGGGCAGATAAGAAATGTGTTTTTTCGTCGCTCCAGTGCAGACTTCTATGCCCTAGGTCGATGCAGCTATTTCTCCATATTAACAGATTGCAAACATAGCCTACATGTAGTCATATCCTATAGGCATGTCCCCTCTCTCTAAGCCTGCACTTGTACTCTGTAGAGACATTCTGATTACACTAGGTTATTTATTCAATTGCGTTATGTTGTAGATCTCTTAAGAGACTTTTGAGTCACCTCATCTAGAAATCACAGCCTGCCCAGGTACATATGTTAGAAGAGGATGAGAGAGCGTGCTTTACAGAGAGCCCCGCTGAGCTTTCAACTGGTACGATCACATTAGACCCAGTTTCCCCAACATGAGCGTAATTGCAGAATTCAACCAGGCTAAAGATACATACACTGGAAGGCATTGTATTACATTGTTTCTGTAACTTTTAGTGTTAGACAAAATGTTATGTTTTAAGAATTTTTTAACAAGTTCCGTACTATATTTTTTGGCAGAAGACTCTCTTTGGCACGGGAAATCCAGTAGCTGCTGCTACTGTGGCTCCTATTTTGGCAACAAACACTCTGCCATCTGTAACAACGTCAGGTAATATTCATTATAATTCATTTTGGCATAAATCAGTAGCAAATTTCAACATATTAAAGAATAAATGACCTTTTATTTTTTACTTATTTTGTTCCAGTCTACAAAGTTATGAAACGTTGCAAATGACTTTATTAGGGGTACAACAGAAAAGATATGCATGGAAAGCCTCACCGTGTGATATGTAGTATGGTTGCTCTCATTGGGTTTGAGAGAAAAATAGGATCCGCCTGGCTAAAAATGTAAGTCACCAACTTTATTCCATCCGATTAAAAGATTAGGATATCCATAACAATTAAAACCGTGTCCATTCTATGACGCATTCCTGGCAAAGCCCTTAGTAAAAGAAAAGAATTTGAATTCCTATGACTAAGGTCTTCGGCCAGAAACACGTCAGAATGGACACCGTTTTAAATGTTATGAGTATCCTAATCTTTGAATCGGATGGAATAAAGTTTGTGACTTTTACATTTTTGGCCAGGTCTTTTTTTGCACTTTATTAGGGGATTCGACGTCATTCCTGTAAAAGAAAAACTCATGTAATTGTCTTCCACACCCCTGCTTTTCTATTTGACTGCCTTCAAGAAGTTGTCCAGTACTATAACTTTTTTTTTCTTTTCATAAATCTTGCTATTATGTGCCACTAAAAACATCCACTGTGTTTATTTTAGCAATATTACCTTTTATCAACCTCTCGCAGCACATTTTCAGTGCTGGCTCCAGCTCTCATGGGGTTAATCAACAACTTGCTTTCTCCTGACTTATTGTGCTCTAATACTACAAGTTCCATGATGCATTGCAATGCTGGCTTGCATGCAACAAGCACACCCACTCCAAACCACACCCAAACCCCTCCCTCCTCTATCTTCAATCTGAAGCATCTTATTGTAAGGGTATGTGCACATCTTGTGGATTTTGGCAGAAAATGCAGGTGCGTTTTTTGATGCGGTTTTTCAGTGCGGTTTTGCATGCCGATTGTATGTGTTTTTGTAAGCTAAATAAAGATCTGTTATTTAACAAAAAAAAAAAAAATTGTGATGTCATTTCTGTCCAACCTCCTCTTTTACATTGGTCCAACCCACACTCCATTACACACATAGATAGACAGATAGAAGGATGGAAGGATAGATGGGTAGGGCTAGGGTCACAGGACCTCTTTCCTGGCGGAGGGATATACATCGCGGAGGATTACCATCGCCTGTCATTTCAGTGCTGGAGCCCCTGGAGAGCGGTCACATCAGCTGATGCGGCTGCTCTCCATGGGAGATCGTCATGGGACCCTCAATATTAATTGGACTACGACGGACAGGTAAATATAGCTTGGCAGCACAAGGTAATGACAATATTCATTAGGGGCCCCGGGGGGATACAGTGGGGGGTTAATAAAGTAGTGGACAACCCCTTTCAGCTACAGTCATATCAGAATCTACTCATTTGGAGGACAGATGCTTATAACATAGTGTCAGCACCTGTGTTCTCCTCTGCTAGAAGTCTGATGCTGAAGATGGTTCTGATGAGGAGGAGGCGCTGACCCATTACTGCTTTCATCTACAGTATATTCTAAATGACTACGTTCTGATATTCGTGCAGGTGAACGGAACCAAATATACTGGGAAAAGCATGGGTTTGGAAGCCATGTACATGCAATTTATTATTTTTTGTTTTTTACAAGTATGAATACAAACTTTCTAATAAAATGATTTGGAAAGTTTCATAACTTTGCATGTTGGACAAAGTATATAAAAAAAAAATTTAAAGAGCGCAATGTTTCTTTCTGATGTGAATTTGGCTTATTTTTAAGGCCAGTTTAGCACATCCTGTTACGGACTGAACATTAGTCTGACCCAAACTCATAAATAAGGCTGTTAAGTTTGGGTAAGGAGATCCTCAGTTACGTGTTCCATAGACCTTGATACATGAATATGATAAACCAGCCTAATCTTGTGGAAACCTGTGGCCCTCCCCCTGCTCCGTCTTTGTTCAAAAACCTCTGTTCGTTAAAGCAATGCATAGTGAGCAGGAGGATGCAGTTCTTCTCTTCATCTGCTTGGTACACGAAGAGTGGAGCAGCATCTACAGCCCATTGATTAAAGGGAATCTCTCACCAATTTTTTGGCCTATCAACTAAAAATATCATCTAATAGAGTGTGAGGTATACATTCCCTCTTATGCGTGCGCAGCATGCTTTGCCCAACGGCGGGCAAAGCCGAAAAGCATTAGTGCGCATGCGCCAGTGAACTATGTCCCAGAACACAGCGAAATACTTCCAGGACATAGTAAATCCGGTGCATGCGCACTAATGCTTTTCTGCTTTGCCTGCAGTTGGGCAAAGTATACTGCGCACACGCGGGAGGCAATTTGCGCACGCGCGGGACCTGTCATGCGGACGCGGACAACGCTATTCACAGAACGGAATGCGTACAGCACGCTGATTTGGGGTGGAGAGAGGGACCAGAACCAACGCCCATCGGACCGCGGATATTACCATACCGCGCCAGGGCAATATAAAAGGTTTTTATGGGGGGGAGTCAGGGGGTTTCACAAGGAGTTGGGGAATGTATACCTCACACTCTATTAGATGATATTTTTAGTTGATAGGCCAAAAAACTGGTGAGAGATTCCCTTTAAATACACAGTGCATCTACATAACACTAGGAATAGTGCAGCGCACAGCAAGTGGCAGATAGAGGAGGAAAACTTAATGATAGATGGAGGGATAAAAGATGAGGTTGTTCACAATACTTCTAGTTGTACTATATTAAATGTTTTCTTCTGCTTCATCACTGGTATAGGCTCTGCTGCCCACACACAAGTTCCTACCAGCACCATTGTCACCATGACCATGCCAACTCATTCTTCCCATGCTACAGCAGTGACCACTTCCAACATTCCTGTGGGTAAGTCTGTTTCTTTCTTGCTCTCCTTTCAGCACTTTGTAAGACATTTTAGTCACATAATTAAGAGGTTTCAAACAGCCAGAATAGTTTGCTATGGGTACAAAGCATTGTAATATACTCTATAAATTGGTGCCATTCCTTTTCACACAGCTGTTCTGTCATCCAGCAACCTTGCTTCTCATTCAGTAGTGGCTCCGTTTCATGAACTCGCTTTTTTCCCATGACACTTATGCTGTCAATTTAACCACATATGTATTTTTTTTTTTCCTCCAGCCAAAGTTGTCCCACAACAAATAACCCACACTTCCCCCCGGATACAGTCAGATTATGGATCGGAGAGAAGCAATCTGATACCTATTCCAGGTCACCGAGCCTCACCCAATCCCATGGCAATGGAGGCTAGGAGTGAAAATAGGTGTGTTCTAGCCTCTTATAACTAATGGCTGTGCATTCCTTTTCTTTGGCTGTTGTATAAATCTGTGATTTTTCTAACGTTTCATTGAGGGACACAGGAGACCATGGGTGTATGTCGCTGATACTAGGCAGAAAAAAAAATGATTTCCTCAGCAGTATTGTTACAATCCATTTTTGGATTCGTGGCAGCTCTGGTTCCACTATGTTTTAAATGTAGCTTTTTTCCTTTCATGACCAGTGGGGGTTAATGTCAGTTTCCCTGCTGGCAATCTGTTGCAACTGCAGAGTTGTTAGGTCAGCTGATGTGGTGGTGACCACTCCCACCATCCTTTAAATGGTCACCTGATGCATCAGCTGACTGTTGGTAAAACAGTTATTCTATGGAGACCAACCATGCAGTTGCAGCTTTCTGGTGTCAGCTACTTCTGGAGTTTGGAGACCTGTTTCAGTGTCATCTGCGGTGTGAAGCTTGGCAGCGGAGCCTGGAAGCTATGTGTGGTGTTTTTTTCCTTATCGGCCTCATGTTTTTCACTGTCCCCTATGTTGTACTATCTGCAGTGGTGATGCTAGCGCCCTTGCCGTCCAGTGCACTAGCCAGGGCCATGTGAGGTGACAGCAAGGGACGAGGTTTCTGACAGCGGCAGGGGAAGGACCCACTTAGGGCGTTAGGGGAGTGCAGAGACAGGCTCCGGTTTGAGCTCAGGGGGGTGTCAGTCCATCATTTCCATATCATTGTACCCTCTCGTGTCTACGCACCAGGGCCAAACCCCCTAACACATCACGAGTGTCTCGGGGTGAACTGTCCTTCGCCACTTTATCCCAGTCATCTATCATAGTGAGATGGTGCCGGGGGGAAGACTAACTGTTTCCAATGTCCCCTCAAAGACCTGAGGCACATGATCAGTTTTCATACTGCGAAGGAGTCTGGACCACGTCAGAACATGTACCCCCCTCCCAAGGTCTTCGCAAATGAAGAAAAAAAAGTAACGGGGGGGCTTCTTGGCTCTGGATCTCCTCCTTAGCGCAAGGCACTCTCCCTTGGCAGGTCTCACCTCCTTCAAAGGGGATGCCAGCATCCTCACACGACTTTTCTGATCCCCTGGTTCGCGCTCTCAAATCGAGGTCCCGGCTGATACTCCTCCTTCAGAGGTCTGGTCGCAATTCTCCGAGCGTTTTGTTCTTGGACTCCACTTCTTCTCTGCTGCTCTGAACCATTTACCTCCAGGTGCCGTCTGCTCCACACCTGTGGGCATCTTGCTTCCACACCTGCGGCCTCTCTAGGATCACCTCACTCTTTGTCACAGGCTCAGCACTCTTCAGAACGGGTAGGCTCTGACCTTTCTGGTCAGCAAGCTCAGCACTCAACTGCCTCTCCCCTGGTACACCTTATGTCTATCCTTAGGGAGACTTGCTTCCACCCATCCCCACCTATTATTCTTCACTTTGCCTGTTCCTCTTCTAAGAAAACATTTCCCTTCAGATCAGCAATCTGCCCTCTGCCCCCACTGAAGCCTTCCCATAATGCAAACCTCCCAGGAGCCATTCACTGCCCGGGAAGAAACTGCATCCCCTCCCCCTGAATGGACTGCCGCACTATCTAGGTCTGTCGCTGACCTAACCAAGGTTTCCAGACCCTATTTTCAGTCATTAAGCATATGCCTAATACAGCAGCAAACTCGTGTCTGCATTGCCCGGGAAGAATCGAAATCCAAACCCAATTCGCTGTCTCATGGCAGATCACACGTGAGGTCCAGGATGTGGTCTGATTTCCTTCTCTGGGTCTCTCGTTCACTCTTCACATTCTCCAGGATGGCCTCCATCTCCCCCAGGCTCCATGCACTTCAAGTGTATGAACTCCACTTTGAGTCTGAATTGGACCTTGATTCTGATGAAGCACCCTTGCGGGACATGATGGACAGTCTGATTATTACCATAAATCACACCCTCAATTGCAAGGATCGGGTCCCCCTTATCACAGAGCCATCAGTCTCTTTTAAGAAGGTGAAATACCTTCCCTGGGTATTCTCAATCCATAAAGAGTATGAAGATATATTTTTTCCCATGAGTAGGAGCACCCGAAATAAAAACGCTTTCAGAGACTGAGACGTATGGATATTTTGTCTCCTTTTCCTCCTGAACTGCTTAAACCCTGAGCTGAGTCTCTTGTGGATCCTCCGGGTTTCCTTTCTGTCCTCAAATGCGATCTTTCCTCTTTCGGACAGCGGCTCTCTCAAGGACCCTTCATACAGACACATTCAATCACTAATAAAAATCTGCCTTTGAGGCGGTAAGAGCATTGTTCTGTCAGGTGCCCCTCGGGAAGAACTGGTTGATCTCGCCGATCAAATTTCACTTTTGGTTAAATACATTCTCACAGTGTCTTTTGATGCAGCTGGCTGCTCGGGCTAGCTTCCAGCAACATCATAGCCATCCACAGAGTCCTATGACTCAAGGCCTGGAATTTAGACTCTGCCTTCAAAAAATCCCTCACCAGTTCCAGGGTCTACGACTGTTCGGAACCTGACTGGACCAAATCGTCTCAAGTGCCACTGGAGGTTTTGAGTACCTCCCTTCTCCAACATAGACCAAAAAGAGTTCTCCTCTGTCCCCCGCTATCGCTTTTGTTTGAGTCCCGGCCCCCAAAAGATCCCTCACTGCTATCTGTTTTTTTGTTGTCCCAAAAAACGATGGTTCTGTTCGTCCTATACTAGACGTCAAACTCCTTATAGCAAGTTTGGCTCCGCCTGTTCAGGATGAACATCCTCTCGATGATTGCCTCCATGAAACCTTCAGAATTCCCCTGTTCAGTGTACATCCAAGACACCTACCTTCACATCTCAATCTGTGTATTCCGCAGCTTAGCTGTTCAGGAGTCTCACTTTTAACTTATGATGCTCCCCTTTGGCCTACCGTCTGCTCCGAGAGCCTTCACGAAAATCTTGGCCTCTTTCATGGCTCTTCTTGTTCTCCCCAAAAGAATTCTAGTCATCCCCTTCCTGTGCGATCTGCTGAGCAAAGCCCCTTCCTATTGGAACTGCTGAAAGAGTTTTCATTTGACTCTTGACACGCTCTCTTGCCTGGGCAGGCTCATGAAGCCGTCTTTGATCCCGGCCTAGCACCTAGTTTTCTTAAATATGCTTTTCGATACCACACGCGACAGAGTTCATTTTACAGAAGAAAGTCTACATCTATTGCCCTGTCCGCTTCAGACCTGCATGAGTGTATTGAGCAAGATGGTAGCCGCCATGGAAGCGATTACCTTTGCACAGTTTCACACTTGCCCCCTTCAACTGGCACTTTTGTCTCATTGGGACGAAAAGATTTCATCACTGGACTGTCTAGTTTCTCTTCCTTTGCAAGTAAGACAGTCGGTGGTCTGGTGACATCTCTCACCTTATTCGCCACGGAAGATCTTTTTTTCTACTACACTGCCAAATCGTGACAACACATGCCAGCCTGCTCAGTTGGGGTGCAGTCTTTCAACACTTCACAGTCCAAAGCTGTTGGAAACCTTAGGAGCCCTCACTCCCCATTAACATTTTGGAGCTCAGGGCAGACTATCTCGCTTTCAAGCACTGTCAGGACCTTTCAGTGGGTTGCTCTTTGTGCATCCAGTCTGACAGAGCCACCGCTGTGGCATACATCAATCACTAGGGCGGGAACCAAAGCAGATCTGTCAAGTCAGAAGTCTCTCAAATTTTGGCTTGGGCTGAACAGAGGGTGCTTGCGACTTCAGCAGTTTATACTACTGGAGTGGACAACTGGGCCGCCGACTTCCTAAGTTGTCGGGGCCCCTCTTCAGGTGAGTGCTCCCTGAATCCATCAGTATTCAGGCAAACCTGTAAAAGGTGGGGAACGCTTGATGGCATCTAGGATAAACAAAAAGGGTCCTTGGTTCGTTCACAGGTTTCAAATCCCCTCCCCCCTCCCCTCACAATCTGCTCCTATGCCCTGGTTCTTCCATGGTTGCAGGTCCACCTTACATATGTTTTTCCACCTTTTATTCACTGATTCTCCCAAGCTCATGAAGAAGATCAAGGGAGAAAGAAGGCGTGTAAGTCATCCTTGTGGCTCCCGACTGGGCCAGAAAAACATGGTATGCAGAAGTGGTCAATCTCATCACAGACGTCCCGCGGAAACTTGAGGATCATCCAGACCTCCTTTACAGGGTCCCCTCTTCCACCAGATTTCATGCTCTCTCAATTTAAGGGCATGACTGTTGAAGCAGTCCTGAAAGATGCAGGCTTCTTTGACCAGGTTATACAGACTATGATCAAAGCAAGAAAGTCCTCATCCTCCCGCATCTACCATTTGCGCTTGGAAAGCCTTTTTTTTGCTGATGCAAGGCCTACCAGGTGACACACATGTCCTTCTTGATCCCCCTCCCTTCTGGTCTTTCTCCAGTCTGGTCTTGAGTCGATGCTATCAATCAGCTCTCTTGAGGTCTCTGCCGTTTCAGAGGAATCTGACTTCATGCTCCAAAGTCAGGGTTTTCCTTCAAGGAGTGGCTCATTCTATTCTTCCCGTGGACCACTATGACCTCAACCTGGTTCTGAATGCTCTTCAAGGTTTCCCCCTTTGAACCTATTTGAGATGTCTATTTGTCTTGGCTGTCCTGGAATGTTCCCTTTCTAGTGGCGATTACCTTCATCAGGCACGTCTCGGACCTGATGACCTAATCCTGCCGCTCGCCCTTTCTTGTTCTCCATAAAGACAACGTGGTGCTCTGTCCTGTTCTTTCTTTTCTTTCAAAGGTGGCTTCCATCTTAAAGAGGACATCATTCTTCCATCTCTGTTCTTCTCCAACACACCTTCGGGAGCAGTCTCTTCACAAGTTGAATCTTGTCAGATCGCTGTGTCTCTATCTTTCCAGAACGACATCTTTCAGATGCGCCAACTTTTTGTTTGTGGCTCCCGAGGGTCACGACAGAGGTCTTCCGGCCTCCAAGGCCACAAATTTCCACTGGATCCGTTCTGCCATCCTGGAATCTTATTGGGCACAGGATAGGTTGCCCCCTCCCGGGGTCAATGCTCACTTCACACATGCTGTGGGGGCTTCCTGGACCCTTCGTCATCGGGCCTTTGAGTCTCAGCTCTCCAAGGCTGCTACATGATCCTCCGTGCACACCTTCTCGAAGTTCTACAGAGTGCTTACGTATGCCTCGGGTGATGCAAGCCTAAGTAAGAAGGTCCTGCTAGTGGCAGTCGCCTGGACCTAGACCTGTTATATGCATTCTTCTGTTCTCCTTTCCCACCCCTGGGGCTACTTTAGGACGTCCCATGGTCTCCTGTGTCCCCCAATCAAGTGTTAGAGAATAGAGGATCTTGGGTACTTAACTTTCAGAGCCTTCATTGGGGGACTTAGTTCCCACCCCTCTTGTACTTATGTTGGGGTTTGTTATTTTTGCATCTCCTTCTGCTTTCTCACTAACTGATGAGCCTCATGTGAGTTGGTGGTGAGAAGCAGCTAATTTAGTTGCCTAGTAACAGCAGCATACACCTATGGTCTCCTGTGTCCCCCAATGAAGGTTCCGATAAAGGGATTTTACAGTAAGTACCCAAATTCCTTTTTTTGTCATATGTGCTACTCACAGATGAGGTCAGAGTATTTGGGTATATACAGAGAAACCTTATGGTCTTATATCTGTAGATGAATGCCAAAACATAGATTTTTAATATGACAATGTGTATATGGTTTATGCCAATACCTGATGGGACTTGTTTAATTGCAACCATGATCCAGATCGCTAGTAAGAGAGACGCTGAGGCTAAGGACCGGTTTGAGATGAAGCAACTCAGTGTCTAGTCCCAAAAAGATGCCAGGTAAGACGAGAACAGATTCTTTAAGGCATGAACCTCGAGGAAGCCTAAAAGAAGGCCTTTACCAGTGAATTTTTTGCCACAGTGAAACAAGTGAAGAAGCCTTTCTTATCACGCCAAACAACCACTAAAGACTGTAATGGGAATAAAGCTGTCGCCTAACAGGGCATCAATGAGGGATGGAAAGAATACATAAAGGAACTGCATGCCAGTAATACACAAAGCATCATGAAGAAAGCATGACCAGAAATAAACCAGAACCAGACCAATTGGGAAGCAAAGTGAATTGGATGCTGAGGCTGCCACCAAACAATAAAGCACTTGGCATTAATGGTCTTGCCACACAACTGCTCAAACTAGTCCCAAAAGTCGTACTGACAGCGTTATGCCAGAAGATCTGAAGGTGCTTCTGAAGTTCATCCAGAAGCATTCGGGCAACATCATTGATGGAGAATATCCTGACACCCAACCTGAATTTTGTAAGAGTAGAATAACCTGATCATCTCATAGAGGTTCTTCTGATATTCCATTTTTTCCTATCTGTGCTTCATTGATAGCACCAGAGCTTGTGTGGGCACTATAAGCAGTGGGAAGCACTGTGTAAGGTAGGCGTGCCAACGCATCTGTCACTCTACAGCGATCAAGAAGCTACAGTGCCGATCAGGTATTGACATACAGAATGGTTCAAGATCAAAAAGGCACAAGACGAGGATGCGTCTTCTCCCCTTCTTTTCAATCTCTATGCAGAAGTAGTCATGAGGAAACTTGTCTTGGATGATTTGAGTGTTGGGGTGAAAATAGAAGAAACATCAGCAATTTTAGATGTGCAGATGACACAACCCTGCTGGCAGTGAAAAGGACCTAACAATCTGTTCCTGAATTTGGAAGAAGAAAGCATGATGGGACTTAACCTGAACCATAATTATGACTACCACCATCGAGGAAGGCCACATAAGGCTCAAAATTGTAGTAATAGAAGTGGCAGAAGTGGCCAACAGCTTAGTTTTCCTTGAGACTCTCATCAATTAGAGTGGTGGTATGTCAGCAGAGATCAAGTGTTGATTAGCACTGGGACGTGAATCCATGGTGAGCATGGGCCAAATATAGAAGTTCAAAAACATCTGTTACCATCACAGACTGATTACTTTAGATGTCTTACGATTTGCTTCACGAATGCAGGCAGAAGAAAGTTTGATGCCTTTGAATTGTGGTGCTAGAGAAGACATGGACATCTAGGATCACCAACGAAGATGTTATTGATTGAATAAATTCAGATGTGCCCCTAGAAGGCAAGATCACCAGAGAGAAAATGACACATTGTTATATGGTCAGGGCAAATTCAGTAGAAAAGGAGGTGCTACTAGAAATGGACAGTAGTAAAATGAAACTGAGGAGACGGACTGTCTGGAAGCTGGATACCAACAAGAATGACATGGGAATAGTGGGAACTGGTGTACATTTGCAGGATCCTGGTTCAATACTCTTTGGCCGCCGAACCAGATCGCTGCGGTCACCCTCCCAACTGCAGACCTCTTCAGCATATCTTCTGGTCAATAAGCCTGGCAAAATATTATTCATATGTAACACCACAACAGTGTTGATGCAGGCAGGGTAGGGGGAAGATTTGTTAGGGGGGGGGGGATTTGTAGGGCTCTAGTCCTGTGACATCAAATGTGGCGTTTTGGGCCAAGTTCCTGCTAATCTTTTTGCTCAACTCTACTTGATGCTAAGGCCAGGTTCACAGTGTTAATGCAGTCCGTTCAATGCATAGCGTTGACTGACTGCGTTAACACTACTCCCTCCCGCGATCGCGTTATGCGATCCCGCTAGTCCAGATGCTTCATCTGTACTAGCAGTGACGGACCCTCGGACGCTGCAGACAGCGTCCGAGGGTCCGTCACAGAACGACAGCACATCGCTAACGCATGCCGATTATGACGTGTTAGCGATGCGCTCTTCTATAGCAGTGTATGGGTGCGTTAACGCATCCGTTAGATAGCGTTAATGCCGCTATGTAACAAATGCGTTAAACGCAGCACCTGAACGCTATGTGAACCCAGACTTACTGTAATGAATACTTCTACTTAAAAGTCCAATAACATTCAGACTTTTGGACTTCCTAAAACACTGATTTAATTCTTATTTTAGTCTTAGTTAGGGGGATGTTATCAAGTGGCCATTGATAGAGTAGTAACATATTGTAGAATTATTCTCTCCTTTGTTTTCCTTTCACAGGCCGCCTGTACCAGTGCAGTTACAATATTTTCTGCCCACATATCCCCAGTCTGCCTATCCGCTGGCTGCTCACACTTACACACCTATTACCAGTTCTGTATCTACCATTCGCCAATACCCAGGTTAGTACGGCGAAAACAGCTAGTTTGTACATCAGGACTTTCAGATAGGTCGCAGATCTGTCGTTTAACATGAATGTGTTTTTTTTTTTTTTTTTTAACTTGCTGCATTCTGCAATGATCTAAAATATTCTACTAAACTGATAGCCCTTTATAAAAATCTCTGATCATATAGTCATCAGCTTCTGACTAAATGCTTCTAAGGAGCTATATATTAAATTAATTGTAGCTGGCATTGTTACTTAATACTACTTATTTTTAGCGCACCATTGATTCCGTAGTGCTGTACACGATGAAGACTTGCATGCTGTACACAAATATACCGTATATTTACAGTGAAAAAAACTAACAATGACAGACTGGTAGATATAGGAGAGGGCATATTATTTAATTGCGACCAATGGATGCATTTTATGAATTGTCAGCCATAATGATGCATAACTGAACCAATTGTGTAGAATAATCTTTTGCATTCACATTTTAGTTTCAGCTCAAGCTCCAAATTCTGCCATCACAGCCCAGTCTGTGGCTTCCACGGTCCATTTGAACCCCATGCAGCTGATAAACGTAGACACATCTCACACGCGTCACATACAAGGAATTCAGCCTGCACCAGTTGGAGCACAAGGGATGCAGCCTACACCTTTCAGTACCCAAGGAATCCAGGCTACTCCGATTGGTGCCCAGGGAATCCAACCTCCTCCGATCAGCAACCAAGGAATTCATCCTACAGGGTCCATTGCCACTCAGGGGGTCCAGGCCCCTTCAGTTAACGCTCAGCAAGCCTCAAGTGATGCAAAACCTTCTGGTATTGTCTTTTCTAATTACTTAATTTCCTTTATTAATTAAAAAACTTGTAGCATTAATTTTTTTTCCCCCCTCTTGTCTTTCTAGTTGTTCTTGCTGAAGGAGCCACAATAGTTGCCAATCCCCTAAATAGTGCTTTCACTACGGCCCCTGCAGGTGCTGCAGTTATGCAGGGTCACAATCAAAGTCCGGGTATTGGTAGTGCCCCTGCTCAGGGCTCTTCACCACGACCTAGCATTTTACGCAAGAAGCCTGCTACTGATGGGTAAGTTAATAGGGAAGTGGCATCCTTTGCGGGATATGGGCATATCATGATGAATTTGTTTATACTTTGTTTGTTTTTTTTGTCCTCCACTAATAGGTTGTCTGTTCGTAAAAGCCTTATTCCCCCTCATCCAGGAGATGCAGTAAGCCCTCGGCACGACAGCACTCTGCGAAGCACCTCTGCTTCCCCTCGACCTGCTGGGTAATTTCAATTAACTATTATTTAATTGGCATGCAGTGAATAAGCTTTATACACAAGTAAACGAGCTCTCCTATGGAAAGCAGAAACATTTCTATCACCTGCTATCTATGTAAGCTACTGCCCTACCCTTACCAGCAGGACCTCCGCAAGGAGAACTAGTACCTACCGAAAACCTTCTGAAACTTATCAACATTAGATGTAGACTTCCAACCATGCGTTCATTTGCCTGGATCTCACTTGGAAGCTTCTGAGCTCTTCTGTCTTTGGATCTTTTGGTGTTCTGGTTGTATACTATGTATAGGCTCATGGTAATGTCTTGTGCGTTTGTGTGATTATTAATAATGTCCTAGTGCTTTGTAGAAAGAAATGTCTTCAGTCATGACATATTTTCTTTAACCCCTTTCCGACATCGGGCGTACATTTACGCCGATGTCTGACTCCCTTCCTTTGATGTGGGCTCCGGCGGTGACCCTACATCTTTCCCGGAACATGTTGGCTGTTTTGAACAGCTGACATGCCCGCAATAGCTGTGGGTGAAATTGCGATATTCCCACAGCTATTAATGCCGCTGTCAAACTATGACAACGGCATTTAACAAGCGCTTCCGGCAATCGCACCGAAAATACGCACACCAGTGACCCGTTTTGCGTGATCGTGGGTCACCGGTGTGTCGGCATGACAACCGGAGGTCTCCTGGAGGCCTCTATTGTTGTCAGTAGCGGATTGCTGTGAGCGCCTCCCAGTGACCGACGCTCATGGCAAGTCAGCAATTCTACATAGAGGCGATGATCAGATCACCTGTATGTAGCAGAGCTGATCGAGCTATGGCAGCTTCTATTCTAACATGGAGACTATTGAAGCATACCAAAAGTAAAAAAAAAGTGTTTAAAAATATATAAAAGTTCAAATCGCCCCTTTTGCCCCATTCAAAATAAAACAATAAAAATAAAATGAAACATATACATATTTGGTATTGTCACGTTCAGAATTGCCCGACTTATCAATAAAATAAATGGCGTAGTAAGAAAAAAGTAAAAACGCCAGAATTACATTTTTTGGTTGCCGCGACATTGCATTAAAATCCAATAACGGGTGATCAAAAGATCGTATCTGCACCAAATTGGTATCAATAAATATGTCAGCTCGGCACACAAAATATAAGCCCTCACCCAACTCGAGATCACGAAAAATGGTGACGCTATGGGTGTCAGGGAAAATTAGTGTTTTTGTTTGTTTTTTTTAAAGCAAAGTTTGGAATTTTTTTTCACCACTTGGATAAAAAAAGAACCTAGACAAATTTGGTGTCTATGGACTCGTAATGACCTGGAGAATCATAATGGCAGGTCAGTTTTAGCATTTAGTGAACTAAAAAAGCCAAACCAAATACAAGTATGGGATTGAACTTTTTTTGGAATTTTGCCGCACTTGGAATTTTTTTTACCGTTTTCTAGTACCCGACATGGTAAAACCAATGGTGTCCTTCAAAAGTACAACTCGTCCCGCAAAAAATAAGCCCTCACATGGCCATATTGACGGAAAAATAAAGTCATGGCTCTGGTAAGGCGGGGAGTGAAAAACGCAAAACCGAAAAAAGCTTTGGGGGATAAGGGGCTAAACGGTTTAAGCTTTTGTTCCACCTTTTCACATGTCCAGGTAAGACCCAGCCTCTGATTAGCAAGAACATCAAGTTGTCATAGAGGAAGTTTGATACAAGGTTAATGGATCTGTCATCAATATTATATGTCTTATGCTCCTCTTAGAGGTTCTATGTGTGTATTTTATGTGCTATATTTTTTTTTATGATGTAGTGTGAAACCTAAAGCTGAACTTCACATCTCTGTGGCACCAGGAGTGACTGGGGATCCGGGCACATGTGGCGAGCAGCCGAGCGCAGCTGCATCTCTCCCCTCTTCTCATCACCCCGCAGCTGCTGTACCCAGCCCTCCATCTCAGCCTATGCCTGGACCGCTCCCCAGCAGCAATCACGTCCCCCCAGCGGCCGTCCCCACCTTATCAGCACCTCCACCTCTTATGAGCAGTGCACCTTCTGGAGCAGTTGTTCCCTCCGAAGCCAAAGTGAAGGAAGATGCTGAACCAATGGACGTAGCACGGCCAATTTCAGGTATACAGTCTTCTTTTTACTACCTTCCCTAATAAGCTGTTGGAACTAATGTGAACAAGTAAGAAATGGCAATAAGACTTACAATTATTATTTTTAATGCAATTGTGACATTTTGGTCCAATTGTGTATATAAATGTCTTTCAATGGGAGACATCTCTGGTAGTTATTTAAAAACTGATATAATGCAGCATAGAAGATCATTATCTGCCTATATTTTTGTTTGATTTAATATAAAGTGATGTGAAGTAATATCTAGTATTCATGTAACAGAAGCAGCATGGAGCCTGATGGCAGTAGCCCCTGTGTTACCTTGAAGGGGGCCCTGTGTGTTGTTACAATTTTTAAAAGGCATTTATGTTGAAAAATGGTATCTGATCTGCGGCCAGGCTGTTTTTTGTTTGGAAGGTTCAATAAAACTTGCATCTTATTCAGTAAAATCACTGGTGTTTGTATGTATGAGTCCAGTGGGCGGGCCTACTAGTGATCTACAGTCTTACCTGTATGACTGTGTGTGCCAAAATAGCTGTCAATCACTAGTAGGGACCGCCCACTGGACTCCTGTACAAACAGGGGATTTCACTGAATAAAATGCAGTGTCTATTGAATCTTTTCCAGCAATCCTATATATCATTCTTAGTTTTTCTCCTTTTCTATACCGTTCTGTCCATAGATCAGACTATAGATCCTTCTAATTTGAGTCTTTTTACAATTTATTTAATATGCTGAACTGGGTATAACACACATTGTCCATTTTGTTTTCTCCCAGCAGTGCCTCCTCTGACTTCAGGATCCATCTCTTCCCCACTAGCTTTGCTGGCCAATAACATCTCTGTTACTGCTGGTGAATTACCACCGGGAGCTTCACCCCGTAAAAAGCCTCGCAAACAGCAGCATGTTATATCCACGGAGGAAGGCGATATGATGGAGACCAACAGTACAGATGAGGAGAGATGTCACATAAAACCTCTAACATCTCGCCCAGAGAAACGCAAGTCCCCACCTAAGGAGTATATAGGTATTGTCTGCCATTTTTATCATACAAAAGTGCCAAATGGTCGTATCCTGAGGACTAATTTTCCCAAGAACAGACTTCTGTGTGCAAAAACAAATGGAAATTATATTTATCTTTACTGTGAACAGGATTTTTTAAACGTGATGTTAAACACAAGGTTTAATCTGAGCCACTTTTGGCATCTCTTTTCAGATGAAGAAGGTGTTCGTTATGTCCCAGTTAAACCTCGACCCCCTATTACACTTCTGCGGCATTACCGCAATCCGTGGAAAGCTGCTTATCATCATTTCCAACGTTATAGTGATGTACGGGTCAAAGGCAAGTAACTGGAGAGAGCAGAATTACATTTTATTTTGCTAAAGTGGGAATTTCCACCTCCAATTTGTGCATGTACATCTGTAATTACAGAATTATAGACAACTTATCATTATTCTATAAACTCTTGACCAATTGAGGTCCAGAACCAAAATGACCAGTTTACTGTGTCAGGCAAGTTTCAGCTCTGCGCTGTAGGAGCAGAGCGACCATTTTCATCCAAATCTGATATTATTGTGGCACTTCTTTGCAGAAGAGAAGAAGTTGACGTTACAGGAGATTGCCAACCAGAAAGGTATTGCTTGTCGTGTGCAAGGCTGGAAGACTCATCTCTGTGCTGCCCAGCTTCTCCAGTTGGTAAATGTCATAGTTTGGAAACAGTTGTAATATTCTTTTCCTTTCCCTTTATTGGACCATACACATTAATCGACACATTTCCCTTTCAGACTAAACTAGAGCAGGATGTCTTTGATCGTCTAACTGTGCTACAAGAAGGTCTGATTCCTAAAAAGAAAACGGCCACAGATGACGATTTACACAGGATCAATGAACTTATACAGGTACCATGTTTTTTTGTGTAGGTTTCTAAGCTATTAGCGGAATGTTTTATGCTAGCATTTTTTTTATTCCTTGCCTCTTAAAGCATAGGTATTTCCTTTTGAGGATTAATTGGGTAACACCTTTTAAAAGGGGCGCTCCAGGTCTCAGAAGCAAAGTCTGCAGTCATTGTGGCTGCAGACTGATGAAACGAGGCGTTGTATAGTCACTTGTAGTGATGAGCGCATGTGCTCGGATAAGGTGTTATCCACAGTGATCGAGTGCTAATAAAGCATCTTCGGCGTGCTCGAATACTATGTTCTAGTCGCCGTGGCTGCATGTCTCATGGCTGTTCAACAGCGGCAGCTCATACAGGGATTGCCTAACATACAGGCAATCCCTGCATGTGTTGCCGTTGTCAAACAGCTGCGAGACACTTGCATGTCTTTGAACTCGAACATAGTACTAGAGCACGCCAAAGATACTTTATTAGCACTCAAGTATGGTGGATAACACCTTATTCGAGCACGCACGCTCATCACTAGTCACTTGTATAGGATTTCTAGAAGTGTGGCCACGTGCCGACTTGTGTCATGTGGCTTGTCTCATTAGAAGAACATTGAGCGAAGCCCAGGGGTATGCAAATGGCCACCCACCTGCACAAGGATTTACAGGGGATTTCTGCCAGTGTGCACATCCCACACGGTCACGATTCAGCAGTCCTCAGTTATAGAGCATGGCTGCAGACTTTTCAGAGTATGTACACACGTTGCGGATTCCATTGCAGATTTTTCCGTTCGGATTTTGCTAAATCCGCAGGTAAAATGACCTGCGTTTTACCTGCGGATTTAGTGCAGATTTTGTGCGGATTTCACCTGCATTTTTAACACCTGTGGATTCCTATAATGGAGCAGGTGTCAAAACGCTGCGGATTCGCACAAAAGAATTGACATGCTGCGGATTCAAATCCGCGGATAAATCCGCAGCATGTGCGCAGCATTCTTGGTTTTACATATCCTAAAATGGTACTGTACACCGCAGCAGAATCCGCAATGTGTGCACATACCCTCAGACTTGCAGAATCTTTTTTGTTTCTTGCTCAGTTATAAATTTTTAGCATGCAGCATTTTCCGGCTGTCGGATCACAGTAACATTTACTCGTTGTTCATTTTTCTGCAGGGTAACATGCAGCGCTGTAAACTAGTCATGGATCAGATAACAGAATCCCGGGACTGCATGCTTAAAGTACTTGATCACAAGGATCGTGTCCTAAAATTACTGAACAAGAGTGGAACATCCCGCAGGCTTTCCAAAGTAAAACACAAAGACAAAGTGTGAGCTGAGGACTGATTACTTCCAGTTTACCCCAGAACACTGCATACTTGCAGTTCATGTAGGGTTACTCTGACAGCAGACCGGTCATCTAAAACTTGTATATAATTTTTTTTTTTTTTGTAAGAATGGACAAGCAATGAACCCAGTTAGGCTTCATTTCTATATACTTGGCCTGCTTCAGGACTGATGGCTTGTGTCTTTTGTTTTCAGACTTAAAACTACTTTCTCATCCATGAGGAAGCCTTTCATTTATTACCTGGTGCTTTGTATGGGAACTGATTTTTTTCTTTTTTTATCTTTCTGTGTGTGACACATGCTCGTGTATAGTGTTTTTCCCCTTTATGCGCACACACTTTAAAAGTGATTTTTTTTTTTTTTATTTGTGCTCCATGTTTTGAAGAGATTCCTTTTCAAGGCACCACACATTAAATTGCAGAATGTTATTGTATCGCTGTTAATGTAGTGCCCTAATTATATTCGTGTCAGTGTTTTAAAAAAAAAAAAAAAAAAAAAAATATGTATGTACAGACCCACTACATTTCATTTTTATGTTACTGCTTCACGCTTTCTTCTCTAGTATTTCTATAAATCTGTGCTGGACAAGACTATTACGTATTCATTTTTTATACCTTTCAATCACTTGCTCCATTGCCGACACTATAAACAACTTTACTGTGTAAGGAAATTAGTGGTGGTGTATGTGTGTAGAGCTAGGATGCTAAGCCCTAATGTATTACTGTTCCCTGTATGTAAGGAAGGTGTAGGATGGGGCCAGGTGGCCTAAAAATAGAATCTAAAGGGGTTTTCCCACGAACAAAAGTTGATTTTAATCAATAGATCTTGGAGTAATAATAAGTTCCTTATTTGGATGTGATGAAATAAAATGTTCCTGTGCTGAGATAATCTTATAAATGTGCCCCTGCTGTGTACTGTGTAATGGCCGTGTCTGACCGTACAGGAACATGGTCTGATTATACCACAGCTCCTAGGAGGGGGGAAATCAGCTGTGATTCCATGCTGTCCTGTCTGTATCCTCTCTTTTGCTTCCTCTACTGCCCAGGAGCTGTGGTAGGATCAGACAATGTTCCTGTACGGTGAGACACAGACATTATACAGTACACAGCAGGGGCACATTTATAAGATTATCTCAGCACAGGAACATTTTTTCTCGTTCGCCTTATTGGGGGACACAGAGACCATGGGTGTATGCTTTGCTGCCACTAGGAGGCTGACACTATGCACAAAAAAATGTTAGCTCCTCCTCCGCAGTATACACCCCACCGACCGGCACCAATTTCCTCAGTTTAGCTTAGTGTCAGTAGGAGGTGGACACGGGTCTTTCATTAGACCGATATCTACCTCGTCGTGCGGGTTCTACGGAGGGATACAGAGTGAAAAGTCACATCTGTACTCCCACATGGAGTCTGCGAGTACGGCGTGTACTGCCACCCCGTATCCTTACAGTTCTCCGCGGCAGGACTAGCCAGACGGACGCCGACACCAAGACGTGCCAGCGACTCCAGGGGTCCTTGTCGCCAGTCTCCCTCCCACTCGCCTACCAGAGCCTGTCGGTTGGATGAGACGCAGGACTTCTTCAGACCCAGGTAACGGATCGGGGATGGGTGAGTATAGATTTTTATTACCTGGCTGCTCATTCCCGGCGGACAGGGGGCCTCTTCAATGGCACAGGGATGCGGGCACTGCGGGCGCTCGCAGTCGCCCTACATCTATAGGCACACCATGCTCCTTTTTGCTGGCCCCGCATTCCCCCCCCTCCCCCTTTCTGGGGACAGGGAGCACAGGGCCTTTTTCCTTTCCTCCCCTTGAGAGCGGCTTGCGGCTGCGGCGTCCCCTTCTTCAGACCTCCGCGCCGACCCCCTGCTGACAGGCGGCCGCCGCAACTAATTTAGGCCCCGGCTTCACTTCGGGCCTACCGCTGCGTCGCGGCCACGCCCCCCGGCCCTTTCTTCTAAGCGGGCTTCTCTCCCGCTCTTCCCAGGCCCTCCCACCGCCTGTCCTTCACCTGCCCATCCTGCTATTGGCTAGAGGGCGGTGAATTTTAACCCTGCAATGTGCTCTGCCCTCCCTCCTCTCCTGGACGCGCGCTCTTTCTCTGGCAGGCGCCATTTTACCAGCCTGTTAGCCGGACACCAGCTCGTCACCGGATCATCTTCTGCCAGCTGGTTCTTTCCTTCAGGAGGTCTATCGGCCGGATTTCGCTCTGACCTGCACCACTGATAGGTCGCAGAGCATCGCTTCTGGGGACACTGGACCGTGAGTAGCTCTGCACTGCAGACTGACCCTTCTCCGCCCTCTGTCCCCCAACCTTCCGGCATTACCTCAGCTTTTCACTATGTCTACCTCTAAGTCTGATCGTACCCGCTCTACTGCCCCCCCCTGCACTTTAGTCAAGTTCTTTGCATGTTCTTCGTGCAATCGCAAACTTCCAACAGGCCAGTCCACTCCCCTATGCCTGGATTGTAGCAACCCAATTCAGCCTGACGCCGTCCAGGAGCCATCTACAGCTCCAGGTGAGAGTGAACCCCCCATGCCTGGCTGGGCCTCCTCGCTATCTCAATCAGTGGCAGACCTCACCAAGGTGTCTCAGTCCCTGGTGGCCGTTCTTGATAAGTTGCCCCTGGACTCTTCAGCAGGGCCAAGCAGGTCCCAAATTGTTCCATCTGAGTCAGCCAGCGTTAGTCGCAAAAGACCCAGGCAAGATGCCCAGCCGGATTCCTCTCCTCGTCCCATCTCACCGCATAGCCCTTCTCAGCAGCCTCCCTCTCGGGCCTCCTCTCCCGCGTCAGGTGAAGCGCTTTCGGACAGGTCATTTGAGGGGATTTTAGAGCTGGATTCAGACCAGGATGCAAACATGAAGGTCACAGTGCAGAACCTCATTGCAGCGATCCATCATACTTTCGATATTGCTGACTCCCCAGCGAAATCCTCAGATCAGGAGGTTTCGTTCAGACGGGCAGAAACTCCCTCCAGGGTTTTTCCTTTCCATTCCGAGTTTGGGAAGATTTTTACCAAGGAAAGAGAGGATCCGACCAGACGCTTTCAAAGAGGAAAACGTCTAGGCGTACTCTACCCATTTGCTAAGGAGCTCACGGACAACTGGTCGGCCTCTCCCTCGGTGGATCCGCCTGTGTCCAGGCTTTCCAATAACACGGTTCTCCCGCTTTCAGGCGTGGCGTCCCTAAAGGATTCTAATGACAGGATTATAGAATCCCTGGCGAAGTCTGCCTTTGAAGCGGCTTCAGGGCTGTGTGCCCAATCTTTGCTTCATCCTGGGCAGCAAAGGCCATAGCCACGTGGGCAGACGACCTTCGTCAAGGCGTCTTAGATAAGGCGCAACCGGAGCGTTTGGCCGATCTCGCCAATCAGATCTCCCATGCTGGGGACTATCTTCTTTCCGCTTCCTTGGATGCCGCATCTTGTGCAGTTCAGGCGTCAAGCAACGTAGTTGCAATTCGACGTACAGTTTGGCTAAAGGCCTGGCAAGCGGACTTGTCTTCTAAAAAGTCCCTCACTAACCTGCCTTTTCAGGGGGTGCCCCTCTTTGGGTCCCAATTGGACCAGATTATTAAGGACGCCACCGGAGGCACGAGTTCACTTCTCCCTCAGTCCAATCCTCGCAGACCTCCACTAAGGCGTCAGTTTCGACCCTTTCGGACTTTCCGCCGTTTCAATACGGCAGACAACTCCTCCAGCCAACAAAGACCGCAGGCTCGCCAGGAGAGAAAGAAAGTTTCCTTCAGACCCACTCCTTCCTGGCGATCCCACTCTTCCCAGGGCAGACCGTCCAGATCTGGATCTGGACGGTCTACTTCAGCATGACTATCGTCGGACACGCGATGCGCCTTTCCAATTGGGAGGCCGACTTCCTTCCTTCAGGGACGTTTGGCTGGCCTCCGTAGAGGACGCTTGGGTCAGGGAGGTCGTATCCTCAGGATACAAGATACAGTTCGTCTCTCTCCCACGGGATCGTTTCTTCGAATCCCGGCCTCCAAAGGATCCAGCCTTGGTCCCGGGGTTCTCTACGACTATCGCCTCTCTCCTCAGACAGCACCACTACCAGCTCGTCGCACGGCCCTTCGGTCTTGCCACCGCTCCCAGACTCTTCACGAAGATCGTGGCTGCGTTGATGGCTTTGTTGAGAGTCAGAGGTCTCGTTCTTTTCCCGTACCTAAACGATATTCTGATCAGGGCTCCCTCATTTCAACAGGCTCACCAAAGTTTGTCAATCGTCCTGGACACTCTTTCCGATTTCGGGTGGATCGTCAACAGGAAAAAGTCCTGTCTGGTTCCTACCCAACGCCTGGTCTTTCTAGGCCTTCTGTTCGACACTCGTCGGTCAAGGGTCTTTCTCCCACAAGAGAAGACTCTCTCTCTGCAGCAGGAAGTACGATCGCTGCAGATCTCACGATTCCCGTCCCTCCGTACAGCCAGGAGGGTCCTGGGAAAGATGGTGGCGGCGATAGAGGCAGTTCCCTTTGCCCAATTTCACGCCAGACCTCTCCAGCAGGCCATTCTGTCGAAGTGGAACAGGTCGCCTCGGTCCCTGGATCGCCCTGTTCCTCCTTACCGGATCAAGCAGTCCCTCAACTGGTGGTTGTCGTCACCTCTCATTCTATCGGGTCGATTCTTCCTTCCCATTCGCTGGCAGATAGTAACCACAGATGCCAGTCTCCTCGGTTGGGGTGCAGTGTTCCGCAACCACACTGTTCAGGGTCGATGGTTGGATCGGGAATCTGTACCGATCAACATTCTGGAGATTCGAGCTATCCATCTTGCTCTCGTTCACTGGGAAAGGCTCCTCAAGGGACTGCCGGTACGGATTCAGACAGACATCGCCACAGCGGTGGCATATGTCTACCGCCAAGGGGGAACACGGAGTGTCTCAGCCCTGGCGGAGGGGTCCAAGATTCTTCGTTGGGCGGAGATTTCCGTTCCGACAATTTCCGCGGTGCACATTCCCGGCGTAGACAAGTGGGCGCCGACGCCCTGGCCGTTCCTTGGTGCCAGTTCGACCTTCCCTACCTGTTCCCTCCTCTGCCTCTTCTTCCCAACCTGTTGAAAAAGATCAAGGCAGAAGGAATTCCAGTCACTCATCGCCCCGAATTGGCCCAGAAGGTCTTGGTTCGCGGACATTGTCAACCTTCTCGCGGACGCCCCCTGGAAGCTTCCAGACAGAACAGATCTGCTGTCTCAGGGACCGATTTGCCACCCCAATTCTCGGCCGCTCAATTTAACGGCATGGCTGTTGAGACCGAGGTTCTGAAACGGGCAGGATTTTCCGACCAGGTAGTTCAGATCCGAGCCAGAAAGCCATCATCTTCCAAGATCTACTACCGAACTTGGAAGGCCTATTTCACTTGGTGTGAGACCAATGACATCGCGCCCATGTCCTTTTCGCTCCCTTCAGTCCTAGCGTTTCTTCAGGCAGGATTGGATGCGGGCCTTGCCCTCAGTTCTCTGAAGGGTCAAGTTTCGGCGCTGTCCATTCTATTTCAGAAAACATTGGCTTCCCGTCCTCAGGTTAAGACCTTTCTTCAGGGCGTGGCTCACACGGTTCCGCCGTACCGGGCGCCCGTGGATCCATGGGATCTTAATCTGGTTCTTGAGGTTCTGCAAGGTCCTCCCTTTGAACCCCTCAGGGATATTTCCCTTTCTCTCCTTTCTTGGAAGGTAGCCTTTCTGGTGGCCATCACCTCCGTCCGGCGCGTGTCGGAATTGGCAGCTCTTTCGTGCCGCTCCCCTTTTCTGGTGCTCCACCAGGATAATGTAGTTCTGCGGCCTCCACCCTCTTTCCTGCCGAAGGTGGTGTCCTCGTTTCACCTCAACGAGGATATCGTGCTACCATCCTTTTGTCCGTATCCAACTCATCCCCGAGAGTGGTCCTTGAACAAGCTGGACCTGGTTAGGGCGATAAGAGTCTATCTGTCTAGGACGACTTCCTTGCGAAAGACAGAGTCTCTTTTCATTGTCCCTGATGGGGCGCGGAAAGGTCACTCGGCGTCAAAGGCCACTTTTGCTCGCTGGATCAGATCGGCAATTTTGGAAGCCTACCGAGTTAAGCGTCGCAGAGCCCCTCCGGGGATCAGGGCACACTCTACTCGGGCAGTGGGTGCCTCCTGGGTGGTGCGCCACAGAGCTTCCGCGCTGCAGCTTTGCAAAGCTGCAACATGGTCATCGGTTCACACGTTTGTGAAACTCTACAGAGTCCACACCTACGCTTCGGCGGACGCCAGCCTAGGTAGACGGATTCTGCAGGCCGTGGTGGTGAGTCCGCTGGCCTGATGGAAGTTTGTTTCCCACCCCAGGAACTGCTTTGGGACGTCCCATGGTCTCTGTGTCCCCCAATAATGCGAACGAGAAAACAGGATTTTTTGGGTTGCTTACCGTAAAATCTGTTTCTCGGAGCCTTCATTGGGGGACACAGCACCCTCCCATGTTTTACAACTCCTGTTCTTATGGTTGTCGGTTGGTTACAGTTGAGTTGTCTGTTCTGTTTTTATTCTGTTTTGTTACTTCTACTGCTTTCTCACTAACTGAGGAAATTGGTGCCGGTCGGTGGGGTGTATACTGCGGAGGAGCTAACATTTTTTTGTGCATAGTGTCAGCCTCCTAGTGGCAGCAGCATACACCCCATGGTCTCTGTGTCCCCCAATGAAGGCTCCGAGAAACAGATTTTACGGTAAGCAACCCAAAAAATCCTGTTATTTCGTCACATCCAAATAAGGAACTTATTATTACTCCAAGATCTATTGATTAAAATCAACTTTCATTTGTGGGGAAACTCCTTTAGTTTAGGTTTTAAAATTCAAAGGAGTTTTCCACTTTCTTTATTTTAACAAGATGTGATGATTTTGTGGCATTTACTATTACAGAGGAGCATTACTAAGAATTTATAAGTAAAATACAACCTTTATTGAATCAAAAAACAAACACACAGAAATCCACAAACAACCGTGTCGCCTATATAGGCCCTAAATCGGGGCCCTGATAACAGCTACCTACCAGTGGAGGTTGGCACCCTAAACACAATCGAGATTGGCGCCCCCGCTCCACAATGGCTGACCCTGTTACTCCTATATAACCCTGGACTGGTGCAACACACAATCACCATTTAACCAGGAAAGGAGTGTAAAGGTGTCGCCGGTAAGGGTAGGTTTAGGCAACAATAGAAAAGGTGCAAAAAAAAGTGCTGTAAACACGAGACATAAAGTGACAAGTGCAAACAAATGAGTACCTGACTATATTGTTCCCAGTGACTGAACACCTTCCTGTCAGCGGAGGTTGGCACCCTACTTGTCAGCGGAATGGCGCCCCCGCTCCACGACGGCTATCCCTGAAGTCCCTGATATAACTGATAAATTAAACAAGGATAGCAAAAGCTAGATAGCCAGAAGGTGCATTTAACCCATAAGGCCAATATTGGCCCACAAGAGAGAAAGATACTAATGATAAATAATTAAGTCATGCTGATAACAATAAAAGGGTACTCAAAGTTGGTGGTTGATGGAGTGAAACCTCAACGCGTTTCTCCTTTTAGGATCATCAGGAGGCAGATAATCAGATGCTGTGTGCAGACCGACCAAACTCCCCATATATATAACATAACAGTCACTAGATGCCAATCAATCCTCCATGATGAAGAGGTCCAATCAATAAGATACAGCAAATGGGGCTAGCCACAGACACATAGCCATGCCCCTATCCTCTCTAAACAGGAAATGGGCTTTGTGTCATAGGTGGATCAGCCCACCATAGGAAAACATAGCTGTCAATCACAAATGCAACCAATGGGTTAATAAGCTACTTAGCGGTAATGCTTGGCGTGTGTTCCACATGGAGCGCAATTATGTCCACAGCTGATGACACATACAGCCAGGAAGTAGTCACACTAAGTGCGCTTCCTGTTCCATATGAGGGAGCTCAGATGAATGATCTACTGCGCATGTCCGCCATAATAGATGCTGGCGTTGTAGCCATGCGAGTCCCGGGTGTCTCCCGGGCAACAAGCTCCACCCCCCCCGCTCTAATCACTGTGGACGCCAGTGACACGCATGCCCGGAGCACCCCCCCGGGAAGCACATCAGTGCCTGCTCAGCCCACCGCTGATAATCGTGGGCGCTGCTACCGCGCATGCCCGGGGCGCCTCCCGGGGAGTGCACCAATAATTATTCAGCCCACCGCTGATGACCGTGGGTGCTGTTACCGCACATGCCTGGGGCGTCTCCCGGGCAACCAGAAGACACGTATACCACACACCCCTTGTATATTAGAGCCGTCCTGATTGTTTTCAAAGGACATTTCGCCCTGATTGTTTTCAAGAAACATTAGTACCCACCCCCATAGGCGTCTCCAGGGGAACAGGACGCATCATTTACAGATAAAGGAAGAAATGAAGCGCACATTAAACAGCTTACTATATCCGCATAAGACATGAATACATATATTGTTGCAGGTGTTTGGGTCTAACAATAAGAGGGGAGGACAATATTATGAGAGTAAAAATTAACATTTCCCATATTATAGACACAACATAATATCACATACTGTCAATAGGAGATGCATATTGGAGGAAATTTGGGGAAGAGGAGAGGTCAAAAAGGAGATTTTTGTGTACTCACCGTAAAATCTCTTTCTCTTAGCCTCTAATTGGGGGACACAAAACCATGGGTGTTATGCTGCTGTCCACTAGGAGGCGACACTATGCATAATCTGAAAAAGATTAACTTTGGCTCCTCCTCTGCAGTATACACCCCTGGACGGCATCAGCCTTCTCCAGTTTTGTGCCAAAGCATAAGGAGGAACGTAACCAAATAACATAACCATGCCTGTGAGAAGGCTACTATGTACGAGCTCAAAGAACAATATGAGAACTCAACCGTAAACAACGGCCCATAAGGGCAACAGGGTGGGAGCTGTGTCCCCCAATTAGAGCCTAAGAGAAAGAGATTTTACGGCGAGTACACAAAAATCTCCTTTACTCTGTCGCCTCATTGGGGGACACAGAACCATGGGACATCCCAAAGCAGTCCCTGGGTGGGAAGCAATGGACGAATATTGTGCTAGCAGGTCCCTAAGTTAGGGGCACTGCCACCTGCAGAACCAGTCTACCCAGGCTCGCATCCGCTGAGGACTGGGTATGAACACTGTAGTGTTTCGTAAACGTGTGTAGGCTAGTCCAAGTGGCCGCCTTACACACTTGTTGTGCCGAAGCCTGAGGCCGAATGGCCCAGGAGGCCCCTACTGCCCGTGTAGAGTGTGCCGTGATACCGGCCGGAAGAGGGGAACCGTTAAGTCGGTAGGCCTCATGTATGGTGGACTTGATCCACCTGGCAAGGGTAGCCTTGGAAGCCGGCAGCCCCTTGCGACTACCTTCCGGAAGAATGAAGAGGGAATCAGACTTCCGGAAAGGTGCAGTCCTGGACACGTAAATCCGCAATGCTCTGACGAGGTCAAGCGTATGCAGAGCCTTCTCCACTCTATGAACCGGAACCAGGCAAAGGGATAGCAGTGAAATCTCCTCATTGAGGTGAAAGTTGGACACAACCTTCGGAAGGAAGGAAGGAAGGTACCGTGCGGAGAACCACCTTGTCCTGGTGAAAGGCTAGGAAAGGCTGTCTGCAGGAAAGTGCTGACAATTCCGACACTCTGCGTAACGAGGTGATCGCCACTAGAAAAACCACTTTCTGAGACAGAATGGAGAGTGGAACTCCTCTAAGAGGTTCGAAGGGTGGAGCTTGCAATGCTGTCAGAACCAGATTGAGGTCCCACGTATCCAGCGGACGTTTGTAGGGAGGAACCAATCGGGAAACTCCCTGGATGAAAGTCCTTACTTGCGGTTTAATAGCAATGCGCTTTTGAAAAAGGACTGAAAGCGCCGACACCTGACTCTTGAGCGAACTTAAGGATAGCTTGGCGTCTAGGCCCGATTGAAGAAAACCTAGTACCTTCGGGAGGGAATAAGGGAGTGGGACTTGTCCATGAGATTCGCACCAAGAAAAGAAAGCTCTCCAGGTACGGTAATAGAGCTTGGCGGAGGCAGGCTTCCTTGCCCTGATCATAGTTGCAATGACTGCCGGTGAAAAACCTGCCTGGTTTAGAATCCAGGTTTCAAGGGCCATGCCGTCAAATTGAGAGCCCCTGAATTCTGGTGGAAGAACGGACCTTGAGACAGAAGGTCGTGACGGTCGGGTAGACGCCAGGGGGCGTCTGCTGTAAGTTGGACGATGTCGGCGTACCATGTACGTCTGGGCCAGTCTGGCGCGATGAAGATGGTCGGAACTCCCTCTTGCTTGATCTTCCTCACAACCCTGGAGATTAGGGGGAGGGGTGGAAAAATGTACAGGAGTCGGAACTGGGACCAGTCCTGGACCAGGGCATCCGCTCCGAGCGACCGCGGGTCGTGTGTCCTGGCCATGAAATTGGGGACCTTGGTATTGAGATGGGATGCCATTAGGTCCACCTCCGGGGTTCCCCAGCGTTGACAGATCTGGTAAAAAATCTCGGGATGGAGAGACCATTCCCCCGAGTCCATTCCTTGCCTGCTGAGGAAGTCGGCTTCCCAGTTTTCTACACCCGGAATGTGGACCGCAGAAAGTACCGACCTCGTGTCTTCCGCCCAGCGGAGGATATGAGCCACTTCTCTCATCGCCTGGGCGCTGCGGGTCCCACCTTGGTGGTTCACGTATGCCACAGCCGTGGCATTGTCCGACTGTATCCGTATGTGCGAAGCTGCAAGCGATGAAAGGCTCTCAGTGCCAAGAGGATGGCCCTGATTTCCAGAACATTGATGGGCAATGTCACTTCCCTCGGTGACCACTTGCCCTGTGCCCTGTGATGTAAGTGCACCGCCCCCCAGCCTGTCAGGCTTGCATCGGTAGTCAGGATCTTCCATTGTCCTGAGAGGAAGGGCTTCCCTCGTGTAAGCGAGGTTGGTTTGAGCCACCAATGCAGGGACCTCCTGGTTGATGACGTCAACCTGAACTCCCTGTCGAGGGAGAAGGGGTTCCTGTCCCAAGATCTGAGTATGGCTAGTTGAAGGACCCTGAGGTGAAACTGGGCAAATGGCACTGCCTCTATTGCTGCTGCCATCTGGCCGAGGACTCTCATGGCAAACCGGAGAGATCGAGGAGGACTGCGAAGGAGTGTGCGAACTCCCAGACGGATGGCCAGTGTCTTGTCCTTGGGAAGGAGCACCAGGCCCCTGGAGGTGTCGAATACCATTCCCAGGAATGTTAGAGTCCGAGTTGGGATAGTCGACGATTTCTGTAGGTTGACTAGCCATCCCAGGCGACTCAGAGTGTCTAGTGTGATTGAGACACTGACCTCGCAGTCTTTGAAAGTGGGAGACTTGATGAGGAGGTCGTCCAGGTACGGGACGACTAGAATGCCTCTTGAGTGCAGAACGTCCATGGTGGCCGCCATGACTTTGAACGTTCTTGGAGCCGTGGCGAGTCCGAACGGAAGGGCGACAAACTGGTAGTGGTTTTGGTTGACCGCGAACCTGAGAAACCTTTGGTGGGCGGGAGCAATTGGTATGTGGAGATACGCATCCTGTATGTCTATGGAGGCGAGGTATTCTCCCTGCTCCATGGATGCAATGATGGACCGGAGGGACTCCATGCGGAAATGACGGACCCGTACGTAATTGTTGAGCTGTTTTAGGTCCAGTATGGGTCGGACGCTGCCTCCTTTCTTGGGGACTACGAACAAATTTGAGTAGAACCCTCGGAATCTCTCGTTCGCGGGAACCGGCACCACAACTCCTGATTGAAGGAGAGAGGAAACCGCTTGGTGGAAAGCACGAGCCTTGTCTGGTGGTGTTGGAGGAATAGAAAGGAAGAACCGGTTCGGTGGAACGGAAGTGAACTCTATCTTGTATCCGGAAGACACTATTTCCCTTACCCACCTGTCTTCTGTAATAGGCAGCCAGACTTGCTGAAAGAGTAAAAGTCGGCCGCCTACTGGTGGGGTGTCTTCCGGAGTTCGCGAGTCATGATGAAGCGAAGTTCTGAGGTTTTCCTCCCTTGGGTTTCGCTTGGCCTGCTTTCGACTGCCAAGACCTGCCCGGTCGCTGCTGCGTCCGTGGGTTGTCCCTGCGTGGAGAACGGTTACGATTTTGCACTGGGCGCGAAACGGACCATCCCGAGGAATTCCGAAAGGATCGGAATCGCGTCTGGTTTCTTCGTTTAAACGTGCGTTTCGGTTTTAGTTGAGGGAGAGAGGTACTCTTACCCCCAGTGGCATTGGCTATCATGGTGTCCAACTTTTCGCCGAAAAGTCTTCCAGTAAAATACGGAAGTTGCGTGAGGGACTTCTTTGAGGCCGCATCCGCTTTCCATTCTCGCAGCCAGAGGATGCGTCGGATCGTGATGGCGTTTGATGCTATTCCCGCTTCACCTCTTGCGGAATCCAGGGCTGCATGAATCATGTAGTCTGCTACCACTGCTATCTGGACCGCTTGGTCCGAGAGCTCAGGATTTGAAGCCTGAAGACCCTCCTGTAGTTTTTGGCCCAAGCCAGGATGGCCTTGGCTGCCCAAACTGAAGCAAACGCAGGGCCCAGAGAGGCGCCTGCCGCTTCGAAAATAGAACGAGCCATGCGTTCTACTTGCCGGTCTGCTGCGTCCCTGAGGGTTGAGCTATCTGGCAGAGAGAGTAAAGTCTGCGCTGCTAGCCTAGAAACCGGAGGGTCCACTTCAGGTGGATCTGTCCATTGTTTGGTGTCTTTCTGTGGGAAGGGGTACTTCGCTTCCAAATATTTGCGATTAGCGAATTTTTTCTCAGGCTGCGCAAACTGTTTGGTAAGTATTTTCTCAAACTCATGGTGATTAGGGAAGACCTTAGGTGGTTTCTGAACACTTTCGAAGCAAATCCTATGTTCTGGGACTTCCGGGGCCGACTCTGGAATTTTTAGCACCCGATGAATGGCAGAAATGATGTCCTCAACTAGCGCTGTATTGCTAGGTGGAGAAGGTACCACGGACCTGTCCGTTTCGTTATCTGAGTCAGAGTCACAGATGCCCTCCGAATCCTGTGCATCGCTGAGGTTATCCCTGTAGGGCGACCTGGGGCGGGGGCCTTCTGTGGTGGGGGATCCCTGTGGTAAATTGCACTGTCTGTCTGTGGCAGGGGACTGCCCAGGAGATCTGGAATGACGATGTCTCTCCCTGGAGGGGGACGACCTTGTGCTATAGTGCGACTCAGGTGATCGAGACCTTACGTCTGTGAGAGTCGGAAGCAGCATGTTCCTGAGACAAGCTGTCCGTTTGCTGTGTACCTTCCATAGCCGGGGCCCGACTCTGCAGAGCTTGCAGCAATGTGGCAGTTAGGTTGTCTATGGACTGTGTCATAGACTGAGACATCTGAGTTGCCCATTCCGGCGTGGCCTGTGACACTGAAGCGTCAGTAGGGACTCCCTGGGGTTCTGACCCAGAGTTCTGGATGCAGTCCCGGCAGTGCGGATACGTGCTGTCACTAGGGAGCGTGGCTTTGCAGGCTGTGCAGAATGCATAGAAACATTCCCGCCTGGTTCTCTTCCTTGAGCCCGACATAGTGCACAGAGGCTGGCTATAAGGGATCGTACAGGGGTGGCTACGCAGAGGGAACCCACAGAGAGCCTTATAGGAAGTATAGATTCACAGCTGAGTAATGAGAACCCAGCTGTGAGCTTACCCCACCGGTGTGCCCCTAGGTCCAGCGCCGACAGATCCCAGTTCTGTGCCCCCCGGAGACCGCTGTGATGCTCCTCTCCTGGATCTCATCCAGAAAAAAAATGGCCACCGGGACTCTGAGGAGAGGGAGGAGGGGGCAGAGAGCTGAAAAGGGCACGCTGGGCTGTGTAAAAACGCACCCTTTCTGCCTCAATCCGCCCCTCCTATGACACTCCAGCGTGTCATTTTGGTCATCCGGGGGGGCGGGGAAAAGGCGGCGGCTTCGGCTAGGCCGAAGCCGCGGTCTAAATTAGAGGCCTGATGCCCAGGAGGGCTCCAGAGCGGCGCGGTAGTCCGGGGGGGGGGGCGGATTTGTACCAGACCCCCCCAGAATGGTCGACTGGATAGCGGTGGGGGTAGCAGGGGTAGCGGTTCCTGTATGGGGGGCCCCTGAAGCGCTATGGAGCCGCTGCTGCTGCAGACAGGGACGCAGAAAAGCCCTGTCTCTGCTGTGCCATCCAGTCCGCACCCTCCCCCGGCCCCAACAGGATCCCTCAGCCGGCCTGAGGTCCCTGGAAGCTGCGGAATGCTGCCTGTTCTCTGACCCTACCTGAGGCGTCTCAACCTAATGCCCCCTGCGGGGGATTAGGGAGGGTGCGTCTGTCACCGTCAGGGGGTCTTCATCCTCGCCTCAACCTCAACCCAGACCCCAAAGGGGTTGGGGAAGGAGGAGGGTCTCGACCTCGAACCAGGACCTGAGGGACTGGGGAGGGAGCGACATGGGGAATAGCCACCTCGACCTCAACCGGGTACCCCTAATGGGGGACCGAGGAGGGAGCCATGCCGGGAGTCTCGCTGGAGACCCACTTTTCTTCATCTGTATTTCCGGACGAAAAAAGGAAAAAAAAAACGGAAGAAAAAAAGGTGTGCCTCCTTGCGACACTAAGCAAAAACTGGAGAAGGCTGACGCCGTCCAGGAGTGTATACTGCAGAGGAGGAGCCAAAGTTAATCTTTTTCAGATTATGCATAGTGTCGCTTCCTAGTGGACAGCAGCATAACACCCATGGTTCTGTGTCCCCCAATGAGGCGACAGAGTAAATTATATTCACAATAAAGGGATACAATAATCACTGAAAATATATACAAAAAATTGATACCAAATTGTAAATAAATCACAATAATTTGAAACACGCATAGGACAGATTTTCATTTAGGCCACTTGGCCCCATGGACTCCAACCTGTAGATCCATCTACATTCTCTTTGTAACAATAACCTGTCAAAATTGCCACCTCTGGGGTTCCTCTTGACTACCTCAATGACAGAGAAATGAATCTCTTCCAGAGATTGTGATGGAAACTATATGCCCGGTTGTCACCAAAGGCCTTAAAATCCCTCTGGAATTCCTGGGCTGGTGGGAGGGAACCTTGATTTTCCCTGATGATCCTAGATGGTGGCAGGAGCATATTGGGACATGGTACAGATTCATTGATGACGTTTTTATTATCTGGCAGGGGACTGAAAGTGGTTTCTTGAGATTCATCGATGAATTAAATGACAATACAATTGGTATGAAATTCACCTATGAATTAGGCAAGACAACCTTGCCATTTCTTGATGTTCTGATTGAGAAAGGGGAGGACGGTATTTTGAGATCTCAAATACACCGTAAGCCAACCAGCACAAATAGTTTATTACGTTGGGATAGCCATCACCCAGAGGCACTCAAGTGTGGCATCCCAAAAGGTCAATTTTTAAGATTAAGAAGAAATTGCTCAGACATGGAGACTTTTAAACATCAGTCAGTAGATATGAAGAGGAGATTTTTGGAGAAGGGTTACCCTAGGCCTATTATTGAAAAATCATATAATTTTGCCTCGACTCAAGATAGGAACTCCCTGCTACAAACTAAATCTAAGAATTCTGAGAAAACATTGGATGTGACCAGGATTATTGGCACCTTTGACTGCCAGAATAAAAGCGTTAGGATATCCCAATGTTTATTTAAAATCCCCCTAACATCAGATCCCGACCTGAGTGGGATTGTGGGACCGCTCCCCATGATAACATTCAGGAAGGGGCGCTCCATTAAGGACAGTTTGGTGCATAGCTTCTTTAGAAGAACTAATCCAGCGGGCACCTGGCTGGACCGCAAAATTTGCGGTTTCTTTAAATGTGGCAACTGTGTGAACTGTAAATATATGAAGCAATGTAAATTAATCATTAGTTCCTCAAATGGTAGAGTATTCCATCAGAGAGATTTCTGTAACTGTAAGACTTCGGGTCTGATATATGTGGCAACGTGTAGCTGCCCAAAGGATTATGTGGGCAAAACCCTAAGGGAATTTCGGCGTAGAGTAGGGGAGCACATTGGTGATGTGAGGCATGACCGTGATACCCCTCTGGCAAAACATTTAAACGAGTCACATAAGGGTAACCTGGAAGAGATTCATTTCTCTGTCATTGAGGTAGTCAAGAGGAACCCCAGAGGTGGCAATTTTGACAGGTTATTGTTACAAAGAGAATGTAGATGGATCCACAGGTTGGAGTCCATGGGGCCAAGTGGCCTAAATGAAAATCTGTCCTATGCGTGTTTCTTATGAGGTTTCAGTTGTTGCTGGGGCCTTTCTTGCCATATGATACATTTTTTCCCCTTCTTTTTGGGATTCACAAATTGTGATTTATTTAAAATTTGGTATCAATTTTTTGTATATATTTTCAGTGATTATTGTATCCCTTTATTGTGAATATAATTTTTGACCTCTCCTCTTCCCCAAATTTCCTCCAATATGCATCTCCTATTGACAGTATGTGATATTATGTTGTGTCTATAATATGGGAAATGTTAATTTTTACTCATAATATTGTCCTCCCCTCTTTTATTGTTGGACCCACACCTGCAACAATATATGTATTCATGTCTTATGCGAATATAGTAAGTTGTGTAATGTGCGCTTCATTTCTTCCTTTATCTGTAAATGATGCGTCCTGTTCCCCTGGAGACGCCTATATGGGTGGGTACTAATGTTTCTTGAAAACAATCAGGGCGGCTCTAATATACAAGGGTCGTGTGGTATTACGTGTCTTCTGGTTGCCCGGGAGACGCCCCGGGCATGCGCGGTAACAGCACCCACGATCATCAGCGGTGGGCTGAATAATTATTGGTGCACTCCCCGGGAGGCGCCTCGGGCATGCGCGGTAGCAGCGCCCACTATTATCAGCGGTGGGCTGAGCAGGCACTGATGCGCTTCCCGGGGGGTGCTCTGGGCATGCGTGTCACTGGCGTCCACAGTGATTAGAGCGGGGGGTGGAGCTTGTTGCCCGGGAGACACCCGGGACTTGCGTGGCTACAACGCCAGCATCTGTTATGGCGGACATGCGCAGTAGATCATTCATCTGCACTCCCTCATATGGAACAGGAAGCGCACTTAGTGTGACTACTTCCTGGCTGTATGTGTCATCAGCTGGACATAATTGCGCACCATGTGGAACGCACGCCAAGCATTACCGCTAAGTAGCTTATTAACCCATTGGTTGCATTTGTGATTGACAGCTATGTTTTCCTATGGTGGGCTGATCCACCTATGACACACAGCCCATTTCCTGTTTAGAGAGGATAGGGGCATGGCTATGTGTCTGTGTTTGTCTGGCTAGCCCCATTTGCTGTATCTTATTGATTGGACTCTTCATCATGGAGGATTGATTGGCATCTAGTGACTGTTATGTTATATATATGGGGAGTTTGGTCGGTCTGCACACAGCATCTGATTATCTGCCTCCTGATGATCCTAAAAGGAGAAACGCGTTGAGGTTTCACTCCATCAACCACCAACTTTGAGTACCCTTTTATTGTTATCAACATGATTTAATTATTTATCATTAGTATCTTTTTCTCTTTTGTGGGCCAATATTGGCCTTATGGGTTAAATGCACCTTCTGGCTATCTAGCTTTTGCTATCCTTGTTTAATTTATCAGTTATATCAGGGACTTCAGGGATATCCGTCGTGGAGTGGGGGCGCCATTCCGCTGACAAGTAGGGTGCCAACCTCCGCTGACAGGAAGGTGTTCAGTCACTGGGAACAATATAGTCAGGTACTCATTTGTTTGCACTTGTCACTTTATGTCTCGTGTTTACAGCACTTTTTTTGCACCTTTTCTATTGTTGCCTAAACCTACCCTTACCGGCGACACCTTTACACTCCTTTCCTGGTTAAATGGTGATTGTGTATTGCACCAGTCCAGGGTTATCTAGGAGTAACAGGGTCAGCCATCGTGGAGGGGGGGCGCCAAACTCGATTGTATTTAGGGTGCCAACCTCCGCTGGTAGGTAGCTTATGAGGGCCCCGATTTAGGGCCTATATAGGCGACACGGTTGTTTGTGGATTTCTGTGTTTGTTTTTTGATTCAATAAAGGTTGTATTTTAATTATAAATAATTAGTAATGCTCCCCTCATACTCCAAATTGAATTTTTGAGCTTACGAAGTTACGTTTCCAATTCTGATATAAACATTTACTATCACAGAGGTATAAAAGGTCCAGAGCCTATTTTCTCCAGTTAAAAAAGGTTGTTTTTCCAATTTAAAGAAGCTGATGATTTGATGACATTGTTACGGGGTCTTCTTTGCTGTAATACCTCTTTACATTACCACCCTGTTTCTCAGGAGGTCCACTCTGCTTTTCCTCACTTCTGAATGAAGGGCGCTGGCTTGAAAGGCTTTGTAACATGAGAACATATAAAAGATCACTGCTTCTCCACGTATTTCCAGTGTGACATTTTACTCATCGGTCTCAGAATATATATACATACAGAGGGCAGGACAATCAATGTGTGTTGTGCCAGTAGATAACAGGCTCCAATTAAGACGCCAGACATACATTACAATAGCCGTGGGATTTACAAAGGTGGAGGGAGGTCAGAAGTGGGATGTCTCGTTTACCTCTGCCCTGGGGGTCGCAGCCGGTCGGTTGCTGCATTAAGGGCATACATCTCACATTACACCTCTCATACATGCATCTCCTATTCGGGGTGCTGGGGGGTTCTGTAACAGAGACATGCTCCTCCAATATCGGCCATGTTGAGAACAAGAACCGTGCTGTCTGTGGGGAAGCCTGTACTAACAAGCGCAGGCGGAGAACCTGTAAATCTTGTATATTAACCCCTTCACAACCTTGCATGTATCGATATGTCCAGGTTGGTAATTACTTAACGACCTTGGACGTATGGCTACCTCTAGGCGATTTTGCACGCTCAATTGCCGCCGTGTGTTCAGCTGACCACTAACACCTGGCACTCACTACCAGGAGCCGTGCCCGTACCGCTAACGGCAGTTTAACCCTCTAAATGATGCGATCGATACGTATCAGAGCATTTAGAAGGCAGGCAGAGCTCTGATTAGCGCCCCCACGACATCGTTGCGAGGACCTGATTGTTGCCATGGTGACCCTATGTCGTCATGACGACATCTGGGTCACCAGGCTCTGGCAAGTAATTAGATCACTCACTGTGCGTCATGTAACTAACTTGTGTCTGCAGCACTGACAGGTTATAAAGCATAGCAATGCTCCTGCACTGCTATGCTTTATAACTGTCATCAGAGATGTCTAAGTCCTATAGTTGGACAAAGTTTTAAAAAAAAAATTGAACATTTTTTTTTTCAATAATAAAATTAAAAAGTACGCCTATTTGGCATCACTATGTCCGGAATGACCCGACCTATAAAACTGTCTCACTAGTTAACCCCTTCAGTGAACACCATTAAAAATAAACAAGGCAAAAATACTAATTTTTCATACCACCGAACAAAAAGTGAAAAATATGAACAAAAAGATGATTAAATAAAAATGGTATTGCTGTAAGCATCTTGCCCCGCTAAAAAACATGCTGCCATACAGCTTAATCAGCAGAAAAATAAGTTCTAGCTCTCAGAGTAAAGTGATGCAAAAATAATTATTTTTCTATAAGTTTTTGTTTAAAACATAAAACTATATAAATGTGGTATCGCTGTAATCGTACTGACGTGAAGATTAAAGCTGCATTTTCAATTTTATCACACACGGAACGGCATTAAAAAAAATCCTGTATTGCTGGTGTTTGTTCATTCTGCCTCCCAAAAATCGGAATGGAAAGCGATCAAAAAATGTTGTGACTGAAAATGGTACAAATAAAAACTTCAACTCTTCCTACAAAAACAAGCCCTCACAGGACTGTGCTGAAATATGGAAAAAACGATAGCTCTCAAATATGGGGATGCAAAAACTTGTTTTAGCAGAAAAAAAAGCATCTTTTAGTGTGACAGCAGCCAAACACAAAAACCTGATCTAAATCTGGTATCACTGTAATCGCACCAACCCGAAGAATAAAATTGTCTCATCACTAATACCACACGAGAAATGGCGTAAAAGATAAAATCAATTCTTTACCTACCATTGATTTATTCATTCCTCTTCCCAAAGATCACAGTAAGACTCAGTTCACATTTATCCTGCTCTCTGTGCTTACAACGGGGTTTCCGTGTAAATCTCTGAAATACGTGATTCAGACGGAACCCGATGGAAGATTCCTTATAATGAGGCGCTGTGGACATGTCTGGCCTATGATCCGGAGGTGTCTGGGTTTTTTTTTTTAGGACTGCATAAAAACTCTGTCCGCCACAGTGTTGTGCTGTTGTGAAAAGGAGACCGCTGAACAGAGGCTAGACTGAGTCCAGAGTAACTCTCCTGTCTCTTTATAGTGAGTGGATCCCTCGGGGTTTCATCTGAATCGTGTCATTTGGAGATTTAGATGGAAACCCCTTTGTGAGTGCTGATAGAGCACAGGATAAATGTGATCCCAAACATTATGTAAAATGTTCTCAATAAAAGCTTCAATTCAATCCACCAAAAAAGAAAAAAAGTCCCCACTCAGGGCTGTCATCTGTTAACAGAAATATAGGGGGCTTCCAATTCACTGGTAGCACAAAGCGTCTGGAAAAGCGTTATGGCTCCTCGCTCCCCAAAAGAAATCAAGCAAATTTTGCACTCCCAAATCCAAATGCCCCCTTCCCTTCTGAGCCCCAGTGCACCTAAAACACTTTTAGCATCCACATGGTTGGCATTTCTGTAGTGATGAGAGCCCACCTAATTTAGAGGTGCGTGTCTCCAGAAGCTGGGCATAACGTATTGGTGGCTACGATGTTCTGCTCACTACAAGGGCAGTTTGCAATCTTCACTCAGTAACATTCACTGCCGCTTGTTTCTGGAAAAACACATGGAGTCAAAATCATCACTACACCTGTAGATAGATTCCCCAAGGGGTATAGTTTCCCAAATGGGGTCACTTGAGGGGGGATTCTGCTCTGCTAGCTCTGTATATGGAGTCTGCGAATTATTCTAGGAAAATCTGCGCTCCAGGAGGCAAATATTACGCCGTCCCTCCTGAGTCTCTCTGTATGATTAAGCAGTACTGTACAGCCACATATGAGGTATTGCCACGTTCAGGAGAAATTGTGTGATACACTTTGGTGCCATTTTTACCCATTTCTCCTTGTGAAAATGTAAAATCTAGGGTAAAAATGTAGTTATTTTGTCCACACTGCCCAATGGTATAAGATTCTGTAACATACCCATGGTGTCAACATGATCACTGCACCCCTAGATGAAGTCATTGAGAGGTGTAGTTTGTAAAATGGGGTCACGTATGGAGGGATCTGCTGTTCTGGCACCTCATGGGATCTCCCAGTGGGTCATGGCACCTGCAAACCATAACAGTAAAATATGGGGCTCATTTCCTTCTGAGCTTTGCACTGTGCCTCAAAAATAGGTTTCGACCACATAGGGGTTTCGGCGTAATCCAAAGAAATTGCACAACACTTTTTTGGGTCCATTTTATCCTGGTGTCCTACACTCTGCGATACCCATCAATATCATTATTGACCGGATTCAGAAGGGTTAAAGGCCTGAAATTGGTGCTGGCACTGCTCGCGGACGTTGCTGCAGGGTGTCACCTCTCATATAGAGCAGCACTCGCATTTGACTGCGATGGTGCTCAGCGTGAACCCAGGCGATCATCAGGAAGTATATGTATGGGTCCGTGTAACGTGCCGCCCGTCTCTGGCAGAGCTGGGTCCGTGTAATGTGCCGCCCCTTCTCCGGCAGAGCTGGGTGGGTGTGACGTGCCGCCCGTCTCCGGCAGAGCTGGGTGGGTGTGACGTGCCGCCCGTCTCCGGCAGAGCTGGGTCCGCATAATGTGCCGCCCGTCTCCGGCAAAGCTGGGTGGGGGTAACGTGCCGCCCATCTCCGGCAGAGCTGGGTCCGTGTAACGTGTCTCCGTTAGAGCTGGGTCCGTGTAACGCGTCTCCGGCAGAGCTGGGTCCGTGTAACGCGTCTCCGGCAGAGCTGGGTCCGTGTAACGCGTCTCCGGCAGAGCTGGGTCCGTGAAACGTGCCGCCCGTCTCCGGCAGAGCTGGGTCCGTGTAACGTGTCTCCGGCAGAGCTGGGTCCGTGTAACGTGTCTCCGGCAGAGCTGGGTCCGTGTAACGTGTCTCCGGCAGAGCTGGGTCCGTGTAACGTGTCTCCGGCAGAGCTGGGTCCGTGTAACGTGTCTCCGGCAGAGCTGGGTCCGTGTAACGTGTCTCCGGCAGAGCTGGGTCCGTGTAACGTGTCTCCGGCAGAGCTGGGTCCGTGTAACGTGTCTCCGGCAGAGCTGGGTCCGTGTAACGTGTCTCCGGCAGAGCTGGGTCCGTGTAACGTGTCTCCGGCAGAGCTGGGTCCGTGTAACGTGTCTCCGGCAGAGCTGGGTCCGTGTAACGTGTCTCCGGCAGAGCTGGGTCCCTGTAACGTGCCTCCGGCAGAGCTGGGTCCGTGTAACGTGTCGCCCGTCTCCGGCAGAGCTGGGTCCGTGTAACGTGCCGCCCGTCTCCGGCAGAGCTGGGTCCGTGTAACGTGTCTCCGGCAGAGCTGGGTCCGTGTAACGTGTCTCCGGCAGAGCTGGGTCCGTGTAACGTGTCTCCGGCAGAGCTGGGTCCGTGTAACGTGTCTCCGGCAGAGCTGGGTCCGTGTGACGTGCCGCCCGTCTCCGGCAGAGCTGGGTCCGTGTGACGTGCCGCCCGTCTCCGGCAGAGCTGGGTCCGTGTGACGTGCCGCCCGTCTCCGGCAGAGCTGGGTCCGCGTGACGTGCCGCCCGTCTCCGGCAGAGCTGGGTCCGCGTGACGTGCCGCCCGTCTCCGGCAGAGCTGGGTCCGCGTGACGTGCCGCCCGTCTCCGGCAGAGCTGGGTCCGCGTGACGTGCCGCCCGTCTCCGGCAAAGCTGGGTGGGTGTAACGTGCCGCCCGTCTCTGGCAGAGCTGGGTCCATGTAACGTGTCTCCGGCAGAGCTGGGTCCATGTAACGTGCCGCCCATCTCCGGCAGAGCTGGGTGGATGTAACATGCCGCCCGCCTCCGGCAGAGCTGGGTCCGTGTAACGTGCCGCCCATCTCCGGCAGAGCTGGGTGGGGGTAATGTGCCGCCCATCTCCGGCAGAGCTGGGTCCGTGTAACGTGTCTCCGTTAGAGCTGGGTCCGTGTAACGTGTCTCCGGCAGAGCTGGGTCCGTGTAACGTGTCTCCGGCAGAGCTGGGTCCGTGTAACGTGTCTCCGGCAGAGCTGGGTCCGTGTAACGTGTCTCCGGCAGAGCTGGGTCCGTGTAACGTGTCTCCGGCAGAGCTGGGTCCGTGTAACGTGTCTCCGGCAGAGCTGGGTCCGTGTAACGTGTCTCCGGCAGAGCTGGGTCCGTGTAACGTGTCTCCGGCAGAGCTGGGTCCGTGTAACGTGTCTCCGGCAGAGCTGGGTCCGTGTAACGTGCCGCCCGTCTCCGGCAGAGCTGGGTCCGTGTAACGTGTCTCCGGCAGAGCTGGGTCCGTGTAACGTGTCTCCGGCAGAGCTGGGTCCGTGTAACGTGTCTCCGGCAGAGCTGGGTCCGTGTAACGTGTCTCCGGCAGAGCTGGGTCCGTGTAACGTGCCGCCCGTCTCCGGCAGAGCTGGGTCCGTGTAACGTGCCTCCGGCAGAGCTGGGTCCGTGTAACGTGCCTCCGGCAGAGCTGGGTCCGTGTAACGTGCCGCCCGTCTCCGGCAGAGCTGGGTCAGTGTAACGTGCCGCCCGTCTCCGGCAGAGCTGGGTTCGTGTAACGTGCCGCCCGTCTCCGGCAGAGCTGGGTCCGTGTAACGTGTCTCCGGCAGAGCTGGGTCCGTGTAACGTGTCTCCGGCAGAGCTGGGTCCGTGTAACGTGTCTCCGGCAGAGCTGGGTCCGTGTAACGTGCCGCCCGTCTCCGGCAGAGCTGGGTCCGTGTAACGTGCCGCCCGTCTCCGGCAGAGCTGGGTCCGTGTAACGTGCCGCCCGTCTCCGGCAGAGCTGGGTCCGTGTAACGTGCCGCCCGTCTCCGGCAGAGCTGGGTCCGTGTAACGTGCCGCCCGTCTCCGGCAGAGCTGGGTCCGTGTAACGTGCCGCCCGTCTCCGGCAGAGCTGGGTCCGTGTAAAGGCCCCATCACACTAAGCTATCGCTAGCAATATCGCTAAAGCGTCAACGATTTTGTGACGTAGCAGCGATATCGCTATGTCTGATACTTACCTCCGACAGCTCCCCCACTGGTTATCGCTGATCGCGCAAGAACGTCCTGGGCCGTTCCTCGTTGGCCGCTGGCAGCGACGCGTGGATGCGGGTGGGAGGACGGCTTCATCGCCATGTCTGACAGGTAAGTAACGACAGCTGCTGCGTCGCAACATCGCTAGTGAGATCTGCCTGTTTGGCAGCTCACTAGCCACCACTTAGCGATGCACCAGCGATCCTGACCGGGTCGTATCGTTGTCGGGATCGCTGGTGCATCGCTTAGGGTGACAGGGCCATAATCAGGTACCGCACGGTGCCCTCCTGCAGCGCAGCTCGGTGTAAACTGCACAGGCCGGCCTCCTCACCAGTCACGATCACTACGTACGTAGGTACAGACCGCTGCTGCCGCCGCTCTCAGGATCTGATCGGACGCCCTACGTAAAGAAGCACCGCCCATATTCTGGCTCCTCCCAGCCCATACACGTGACTAACCACATGGTCGTGACGTCATCAAAGGTCCTTTAACCCACTAGGCTCTAGCATCTACCTGCCGGTTCGGTTCGGCTGCGGATGGCAGAGTCCGGCCTCGGGGCTGGAGATAAAGCGGAGCCGGCAGTGGGCGGAGCGGGTGAGATCCTGTACATCTTGCACGTCAGACGCGTCCAGCAGCCGGCGCCCTCCCGGCAGACATGGCTCCGGTGCTCGCACTGATCGGGGCTGCCGCCTCTCGTGTGCTGACACATGGCGCTGCCCGGAGGAGCCGCCATCATGTAGCCCAGAAGTTCCAGTGTGGGGACGGTAATGGAGCGGATGATGGCGGCACCGGGGTGGGCTAGTGTTATATTAGAGGGGTCTCCCACATTCAGCAGCAGGGCCCCCAGAGGCGGGCATGTGAGGTGCGGACACGGTGCACCGGCTGGTACTCGCGCTCCACTCTGTTTTTTCCAGCAGTGACATCACGTCGACAGCGCGCATCACCGCTGCAGCCAATCGCTGAGCACAGTAGCTCATGCCGTCATTACCGGCTCAGTAGTGATTGGCTGCAGCGGTGACGTGCGGTTGTGATTGACGTGATGTCACTGCTGCAGTAAAAACAGACTGGAACAGAGGGGAAGGGTGAGGAGCACCCAGTGTCGTTACTTTCCATACCTGCCAGTGTTCGGGGTCCACATTGCTGGAAGTGTGAAACCCCTTTTCTATATAATGTGATTATTGGGTCTGTAGGGGAGGTCTGCTGGCAGCGAGACCACTACTGTGTCATCATAACATATAGATGGTATGGTGGGGGTCCCACTTAGGACCACCACCATCTCTGTTAGGCTGGGGTCCAGCGGTCATATTTCATATCTGTATACGGACTGCAATACCCAGACTGACCCCAAAAAGTCACAGCCAGGTAGGCATACTGCTGGGCATTGTGGTCTGTATACGGTCCACGACATACAGCCGTGTGAGCCCACCGGAGCAGAGACGCTGCAGGACCCTGGGCCCGGCCTGCCCGTGCAATGTATGGACGCTTAACATACTCTGTAGGTATGTGCACAACAACCACCTGACAAAGCGCCGGCGAAACGCTTAACAGGATGAATCTGTGTTGCCTTGTGCCTGCGGTGCTAACACTCCGTCTATGGATGCGAAGCTTAACTGCTTCAGGTTTCCAAAGAGGCAAAAAGGAGCGACCTGAACGTCACTGGGAAGCTCCAAAGATGCTCAGGAAGCTTGTTAAGGAAGTTGCCAGAGTTTTTACTTTATTGTTTGAAAGGAGCTTAAAAAAGACCGGAAAACACGACTAAAATAACGTAACGACCGTAAAACACTGTAAAAATGCTCAAAAGTAACATCAGAGGCCAAAAACTGCAAAAGGAGAGAAACCAATAACAAACTCTAAACAAAAACGCTGCACCTACCCATTAGGCCGGGGTCAGCCGGCTGTAGAGTCTCTCATCCCAAAGAGTCACTGTCCCCACCTTTGGACAAATCAAACCTCATCAGGAAGTCCGGGCTGCGGCTGATCTCTCACTTCCTCTTAATGTTCGATTTGTCTGAAGGTGGGGGCAGTGACGCCAGCACTGATTGAGTGCCCGAGCTCACGTGTCATAACAACCGCACGGGAGCCCCGGAAACGCGAGTGCTGTCATATCTGGAACGGCACCGGCATGGTAGGCGAGTATAAGCTTTTCTTTACTTTATCGGCCCCAAACCTTTCTATCAAGAAGGGGTTGTCCTAGTAGTGGACAACCCCTTTTAAGTTTTGGCTTAAAGGGAATCTGTCACCTAATTTTTGACCTATCAGCTGCGGCCACCGCCATCAGGGGCTTATCTACAGCATTCTGTAATGCTGTAGATAAGCCCCCGATGAAACCTGAAAAATAACAAAAACACGTTAGATTATACTCACCGGGGGGCGGGTGTGGTGGGTGTCGAGGTCCGGTCCGGCGCCTCCCATCTTCATACAATGATGTTCTCTTCCTTGCTTCTCCCTCGGCTCCTGCGTACTTTCTCTGCCCTGTTGAGGGCAGAGTACTGCAGTGCACAGGCGCCGGGAAAGGTCAGAGAGGTCCAGCGCCTGCGCCCTGCAGTACTCTGCTCTGCCCTCAACAGGGCAGATAAAGTACGCCTGCGCAGGAGCCGAGGGAGAAGCAAGGAGGAGGACATCATCGTATGAAGATGGGAGGCACCGGACCGCGACACCCATCGGACCGGACCGCCCCAGGTGAGTATAATCTAACTCTTTTTTCTTATCTTTCAGGTTACATCGGGGGCTTATCTACAGCATTACAGAATGTGGCCGCAGCTTATAGGCCAAAAATGGGGTGACAGATTCCCTTTAACCATGTGAAATGCTTCTCAATGGGGTTGAGATGTTTTGGGTCAGTATTCATCTATACTGGGAAGCGCCATCCAATCAATCTTGCTGCATTTGGTTGAATCTGAGCAGAAAGTATCGCCCGGTACACTTCAGGGTTCATCCGGCTGCTTCTGTCGTCAGTCACATTATTAGTAAACACTAGTGACCCAGCGCCGTTGGGAGCCATGCATGCCCATGCCATCACACTGCCTCCACCGGGTTTTATAGAGAATGTGCTGAGCTTTGGATCATGAGCTGTTCCAAGCCTTCTCCATACTTTCTTCTTCCCATCATTCTGGTAAAGGTTGATCTTAGTTTCATCTGTCCTAAAGGCCCCTTTACATTTAGCGATGCACCAGCGATCCGTGCATCACTAAATGATTGCTAGTGAGCTGTCACACAGGCAGACCTCACAGCGTTGCAGCAGCGATACAGCACACGATACTCACCTTTCACACACAGCGATCCCGACGTCCTCCCGCCCGCCTCCACGCGTCGCTCGTCGTTACAGCATGAAGCGCCCGACGAGAAATGGACCCGGCCGATCTCGCGCGATCAGCGATGGACAGCGGGGGAGCCGGTCGGAGGTAAGTATCAGACATAGCGATATCGCTAGCACGTCACAAAATCGGTGACGTTATAGCGATATCGCTATATGTAACCCTTAAGAATGCGTTTCTAGAATGGAGGTGGGATCTTTACATGGCTTTTTTTTTTTTTTTTTGTCAAATTCTGATCTGGCCTTTGTATTTTTAAGGCTGACTAATGGTTTGCACCTTGAGGTGAACCCTTGGAATTTGGCTAATGAAGCCTTGTCTTTATGGTAGACTTAGGTACTGAATCACCTACTTCCTGGAGATCCTGGAGAGTTTTCTGCACTTGGGTGCTTGTCATGAAGGTTTTTTTTCTTCACAATTAAAACATTTATTCGATCATCCACCACTGTTGCCTACCATGGACGTCCAAGCCTTTTGAGTTCCCAAACCTGCCAGTACGCTGTTTTATTTTGCAGAATGTATCAAACTGTTGATTGGGCCACTCCTAAAATTTCCGCTATCTCTCTGGTGGATTTTTTTTCAGTTTATTGATGGTCTGTTTCTCTTCCATCGATAGCTCCTTTGACCGCATGTTGTGGGTTCACAGCAACAGCAAATCTTTTACCTGCTTTACCGGTGATGGATTAAAGGAAACCTGTCACCAGGTTCTTTAATTCTATATCTGTCCCCAACATGACCTGTAAGAGAAGAAAAAGAACTTTTATTATACTCACTAGCAGGGCAGTCTGGTCTGAGGGGTGTCGCTGGTCTTCGTCCAGCACCTCCCATCTTTTTACTATAACCATCAGGGCTGTGGAGTCAGTGGGAGCCCATTTTGGTGGTCGGTATAAAATAGAACGACTCAGACAACCAAAAAAAAAAGTCCTATTCCTGATTTAAGGTGTAGACTTTTAGCTGAGATGAATCTGTGCTGCAGTTTATGTTCATAATAATTAGTGAAGCTTCTCTTCTACGGATAAGGCCTCTTTCACACATCCGGTTTTTGTCATCCGGCACGATGCGGCGACATTTTTAATAACCGGATCCAGCACCGGATCCGGTTTTGTCCCATAAGCTTTCATGGGCGCCGCATCGTGCCGGATGGTTATGCGTCGTGTCCGGTTGTTGCCGGACACGGCATAAATTAGCCGTCCGGCATCTGCAAAAAACGTTCCCTGCAACGTTTTTTGTCAGCGCCGGACCGGCTTTTTCCACAGCGCATGCCCGGACTCTGTGAATGTTAACCCCACAAGTGCCCGGCGAGAGAGAGATCTCTCTTTGTCACCCGGACACTTGTGAGAGATCTCTCTCGCCGGGCACTTGTGGGGTTAACACTCACAGTGTCTGGGTGAGAGAGAGATATCTCTCTGTGGGGTTAACCCCACAAGTGCCCGGCAAGAGAGAGAGATTCTCTTGCCTGGACACTAAGTGTTAACCCCCTATGTCTCTCTCTCTCCACTCCCCTCCCCTCCCCTCTCCTATCCTCTCCTCCCCTCACCTCCCTTTCAGCAGCTGTCTCATTGGCTGCCTCTGTCCACCTCGTCCTGCGGCTCCTTTAATAATGTCCGAGCCGTATCGTCTCGCTGCACACACATCCGGTGTCACGGCTGCAGGCCGGATCCGGCGGCCCGGCTTTTCGCCGCACGCCGCCGGACCCCACACACCGGATGTGTGAAAGTAGCCTAAGGGGAAAAATTAAACACACAGGGAAGGAAAGCCTACATTCATCTCAGAACTTGTGGAGTGAACAGGAAAGCAGGATTAAGGAAGGTAAGTACTTAAAGCATATCTAAACTTTCTATAAACTGCATAAATCTATAGTCCAGTATATATGTTGTCTCTGCTTGATGACTTAGTTTGTTTTTCCTCTTAGCTCATGTTTGGAGAAATTAGCTGCTCTGATGACATATATACACTATACATAGAATATAAGGGGAAAAACTGTTTTCGAACATCTCAAATGTGGAAATACAGTAATAGGATCGATGAGGACATACAGTGCCTACAAGTAGTATTCAACCCCCTGCAGATTTAGCAGGTTTGATAAGATGCAAATAAGTTAGAGCCTTCAAACTTCACACAAGAGCAGGATTTATTAACAGATGCATAAATCTTACAAACCAAAAAGTTATGTTGCTCAGTTAAATTTTAATAAATTTTAAACATAAAAGTGTGGGTCAATTATTATTCAACCCCTAGGTTTAATTTTTTGTGGAATAACCCTTGTTTGCAATTACAGCTAATAATCGTCTTTTATAAGACCTGATCAGGCCGGCACAGGTCTCTGGAGTTATCTTGGCCCACTCCTCCATGCAGATCTTCTCCAAGTTATCTAGGTTCTTTGGGTGTCTCATGTGGACTTTAATCTTGAGCTCCTTCCACAAGTTTTCAATTGGGTTAAGGTCAGGAGACTGACTAGGCCACTCCAACACCTTGATTTTTTGCCTCTTGAACCAGGCCTTGGTTTTCTTGTCTGTGTGCTTTGGGTCGTTGTCTTGTTGGAAGATGAAATGACGACCCATCTTAAGATCCTTGATGGAGGAGCGGAGGTTCTTGGCCAAAATCTCAAGGTAGGCCGTGCTATCCATCTTCCCATGGATGCGGACCAGATGGCCAGGCCCCTTGGCTGAGAAACAGCCCCACAGCATGATGCTGCCACCACCATGCTTGACTGTAGGGATGGTATTCTTGGGGTCGTATGCAGTGCCATCCAGTCTCAAAACGTCACGTGTGTGGTTGGCACCAAAGATCTCGATCTTGGTCTCATCAGACCAGAGAACCTTGAACCAGTCTGTCTCAGAGTCCTCCAAGTGATCATGAGCAAACTGTAGACGAGCCTTGACATGACGCTTTGAAAGTAAAGGTACCTTACGGGCTCGTCTGGAATGGAGACCATTGCGGTGGAGTACGTTACTTATGGTATTGACTGAAACCAATGTCCCCACTGCCATGAGATCTTCCCGGAGCTCCTTCCTTGTTGTCCTTGGGTTAGCCTTGACTCTTCGGACAAGCCTGGCCTCGGCACGGGAGGAAACTTTCAAAGGCTGTCCAGGCTGTGGAAGGCTAACAGTAGTTCCATAAGCCTTCCACTTCCGGATGATGCTCCCAACAGTGGAGACAGGTAGGCCCAACTCCTTGGAAAGGGTTTTGTACCCCTTGCCAGCCTTGTGACCCTCCACGATCTTGTCTCTGATGGCCTTGGAATGCTCCTTTGTCTTTCCCATGTTGACCATGTATGAGTGCTGTTCACAAGTTTGGGGAGGGTCTTAAATAGTTAGAAAAGGCTGGAAAAAGAGATAATTAATCCAAACATGTGAAGCTCATTGTTCTTTGTGCCTGAAATACTTCTTAATACTTTAGGGGAACCAAACAGAAATCTGGTGGTTTGAGGGGTTGAATAATAAATGACCCTCTGAATAAACTTTTCACAATTTAAAAAAAATTAAACAAAGAAATAACATTCTTTTTTGCTGCAGTGCATTTCACACTTCCAGGCTGATCTACAGTCCAAATGTCACAATGCCAAGTTAATTCCCAATGTGTAAACCTGCTAAATCTGCAGGGGGTTGAATACTACTTGTAGGCACTGTATATATTTGTCAGCACAAACATGCTCCCTCTTTCTTCAGAGACTGTGAAGAAATATGATGTGAAGCATTTAGTGAGCTGTACGCTGAGACAAGCCTGACATTGAAAGTTCAGAGTAAAGCTATCATATTTTACAAACGTTATACTTATCTGCTGTATTGATTTATGCAAAGATTGTCTTATTTCCTATTGCAAGAATTACAATATACTTTATTTTTTTACTGGACAAAATTATTTTTATAGCTAATTTACATAATTACAAAATGTTTTAGAAGCATCTTATGAAGTCAGCTGTATATGAGCATTTCACATTGACTCAAAATTAAAAAAACATTGTGTGTCAGTGTATAAGTGACCCAGAGGAAAACAAATGCTGTGATGCCAAAATCAGTGCATACTCAGGCAGTGGTAAAAATGCTCCTTCAAGAGCTCCCAATCTAAAAAGACATTTACAACGCTTCCACCCAGAAGTTTACAAAGCTGTGATTGAAAAAGATCACAGTAGCACCAAGAAACCAGAGCCCAGCACTTCCCGCCAGGCAAAGGAGGAGGAAAGAGCATCTCAAACATTACTTACAGTAACTTTGTCATTTACAAAATATCTTGTAACAGTGACAGCAGATGTGTTTAAAAAACAGCTCATCGAGCTTGTTGTGAAGGACTGTACCATTATCATTGGCTTTTACAGCTCTTAAATGGAGAAATGGCCCGCAAAATTGGTGTTTTTCTGGAAAGAGAAAGTATTAGAAAATTAGTGATTGAAGAAACCCTTAACCAAAAGGAAGATCTTAAAAAGACACTCAAGATGCATTGTGTTTCTTAAAATGGATGCCTGCACACGTCACAGAGTGAACTATTTTGTTATCAACGTTCAATATGTTTGTGACAAAAAAAAATTTGTTACTAAGGCCTCTGTCACACATAGCGACGCACCAGCGATCCCGACAACGATATGACCTTGTCAGGATCGCTGGTGTGTCGCTACATGATCGCTGGTGAGCTGCCAAACAGGCAGCTTCACCAGCGATCAGCGACAGGAGGGTAACAAGCGACGCACGTCGCTTAGTTATCCACTGTGTACCTTAGTTACCAGCGCGCTGGTGCAAGGAGCTGGTAACCAAGGTACACATCGGATTTCTAAGCGGCGCGCGGCACTTAGAAACCCGATGTGTACCTTGGTTACCAGCTCCCTGCACCAGTGCGCTGGTAACTAAGGTACACATCGGGTTTCTAAGCGCTGCGCGCCGCTTAGAGACCCTCTGTGTACCTTAGTTACCAGCTCCTGATTGTTGGTCTCCCGCCTGTCACACGCAGTGATGCATGCTGACCAGCGATCAAAAAAATGTTCTGGCCATTCCCGGACAATCAGCGATAACCGGCAGGGGGGCCGGGTGCTGGTAAGTGTCACACACAGAGATCTCGCTGGTGAGATCACTGTTGCATCACAAAACTTGTGACTCAGCAGCGATCTCGCTAACGAGATCGCTATGTGTGATGGGGGCTTAAGACGCTGGCAATAAAAGATAAAGCTCATCACAGCAGCCAGTTTCCCCAGACCTTAGTGGAAAAAGTTCTGCAAGATTACGAACTCGCAAAAGAACTGGTCCTTGCTATTTTAACTGATAATGCTTCAAACATGATAAGTACAATTAAACTGATGAATGAGAGTAATGAACAGCAGCTAGAAGAAAATTTCACATTCAGTATGTTGGAGATGGAAGGCCGCAGTCCTGTTCCCATAACGGAGGAAAAGACAGATCTTACTACAGAAGAACAGCAAAATGATTTTTTACAATTAGGTGATCTTGTTGAAGCTGTTTTCCTATTCATCATAAGTGCTGTGTTGTGCACACGCTGCAACTGGCAATAAGACAGTCTGCAAGAGGGACATGCTGGAACTCTGATTAGCAAAGCGAGGAAATTGGCTATTGCCGCCAGAACACCTAAAATTGATTCCATTTTGAAGAGACGTGCTGGGAAAGGGGCAATTGTGGTTCAAGCCACCCGGTGGGGCAGCACTTCTTTATTGACTGAGTGATTGCTTGAGCTGAACCCTATGGCCAACCCTCAGGTAACACTACATGAAGATCAATGGACACAGGTGGCTGAATTGAATGAATTGCTTCATTACCCATTTACAGTGACTAAAATGTTACAAGCTGAGGATTTAACTCCTGTCACTTTTATAAAGCAGTGGAAGAACTTGTTGGTTTGTCTGTCCCAAAGAGGAGGTTTAATCGCAGATGGCATTGCTGCTTCAATGAAACGGAGAGAGACAGCTATTGGAAAATAAAATTCTTCTGGCGGCTGTTTATGTGAACCCGAGTCATCGTATACTGCTTGATGATCAACAGCTTACTAAAGGAAAAGAAGCTCTGACTGAGGTAGCAGTTAGGATGAGTGAGCTATAGGACAGCCAAGAGCAAGAGGACTTGGGTCCTGACAGTGCTACTGCTGCCATATCTTCATCCTCATCAGATGAGAAGTTTTGATTTTGACAAGTATTTGGACAACATGGAGCAGTCAAAGCGTTGCCGCAGGGAAAAAGATTCCACTCCCATAGAAAACAGATTGAACTCTTCTACGACTGAGATCATGTGAAAAATGTTGATGAAATATGGTCAAGTCGTTCATCAAAACTGACTGTGCATGAGACAATTCCTTTACACCTTGAAATTGTTAGAGCTGTTGCCCATGTGGTTACGGCTTTGCCACCAACCCAAGTTAGTGTAGGGAGGTTGTTCTCTTGCCTTAAAATTATTAGGTCAGATTTTAGGTTATCTATGAAGGAGGATCTGATGGAGGCAATTCTATGTCTTAGAACAAATTCATAGACTGCACAAATTTTATTCAGTACGTTTTTGTTGAAAACTGTTTTTTCCACTTACTGCATGGTGTATAATAAATTGTAAATATGCAAAAAAAACATTTTTGTTCTAAAGTATTCCAATAAATATTTTATGTTCTATCTAAATGGCTTGATCATTGTATCATAATAAGGATTAAAAGCCTGATGTTACCATTTTACTACAGTAAATTTATCACTTAAGCTTAAACATGAGCCATGTATGAGGATTTCAGTCGGTGTCATGGAAATTGAGGTGTCGGAGGTTTGGCTTACCGACTCCACAGTCCTGATCACCATCCTCCTTGCTTCGTGTGGTTGATGCGTCCCTGCGTCATCCACACAGGGTCCCTGGCATCACACTCTTTGCGCAGGTGTACTTCTCTGTTCTGTTGAGGGCAGAGAAAAGTACCGTGCTCTGTCCTCAACAGAGCCAAGAAGTACACCTGTGTAGGAGCATGATGCTGAAGAGACTGTGGACGACGTGAGGAATCGTCATCCACATGATGCAAGAAGGAGGACGGGGATCGCAAAAAGGTGCAAGGCGCAGGACCAAAACCAACGACACCCCTCAGACCGGACCTCCTCGCAGGTGAGTATAATAAGTTATTTTTCTTGTCTTACATGTCAAGTTGGGGACTTATATACAGCATTATAGAATTCTGTATATTTGCCCTGAAAAGTGATGGTCATATATTATATTGACCAAACCTGTTGACGGGTTCCCTTTAGTGAGGGAATAGCCCATACAGCCCATTAAAGAGCTTTAGAGATACAGTTGTGCTCAAAAGTTTACATACCCCAGCAGAATTTTTGCTTTCTTGGCCTTTTTTTCAGAGAATATGACTAACACCAAGCCTTTTTCTCCACTCCTGGTTAGTGGTTGGGTGAAGCCATTTATTGTCAAACTACTGTGTTTTCTTTTTTTTAAATCCTAATGACAGCCCAAAACATTCAAATGACCCTGATCAAAAGTTCACATACCCCATTTCTTAATACCGTATATAGCCCCCTCTAACATCAATGACAGCTTGAAGTCTTTTATGGTAATTATGGATGAGGTTCTTTATTTTCTCAGATGGGAAAGCTGCCCACTCTTCTTGGCAAAAAGCCTCCACTTCCTGTAAATTCCTGGGCTGTCTAGCATGAACTGCGTGCTTGAGATCTCACCAGAGTGGCTCAAAAATATTGAGGTCGGGGGGGCGTGGTTTGCAGGGGAAGGGAGCAGACCTGTTTACAAGGAGCTCCTGCTATTCCCCTAATTAAGCTTGCAAAAGCTTACTTAAAAGTGGAATTTTGGACTTCTAAATCTGCTTAAACATGCCTGGAGTGAAAAGGGACAAAGAAATCCTGGATCCAGCAAAGAAAAACTTTGTTTATGCTATCAAAAGCCCTCTGAAAGGACCTGAGGTAGGCCTCCCTTCTAAAGCAAAGCAGCGACCTGGCAGGAGAAGGGGAGAGAGATGATCCAGCAGCCTACTTGGACTCCCCGAGCGGTAAATATGAAGGAGGTTGTACAGACAGCGGCTCCAGCACCTGAGGAGCCAAGTCTGCAGCAGCGTCGGGGAGCCGCGGGGAACATCAAAGCAGGAGGACCGCGGGAAAAAAAAAATTCCTTCCCGAGGTCGGCGCTGGTCCGGAGCGGTGGTGAACGCCACGCTGGGGGTGAGATGACATCTAAGAAACCCGCGGCGGGTACCGGAGCAGTGGCGGTGCCGGCGGGGAAAGGAGGACGCCGGCATGATTCAGCATATCTCAAGCCGGCAACAGCAGATGCAGATCGGGACCTGGAGAGAGCGGCGGGGACTTGTCAAGTGGCTGCGGGAGCAGCTGGACGGCCTGGAAATGCAGCGTTGAGGATGTCGGTACCTTCAGAGGAGATCGGGAGCCCAGGAGTAGCGGCGCTGAGTTTGTCGGCTGCCGCTGGAGCGGCCAGGAAACGGAGGAAAGCGGCGGTGTTTTCAGCAGCTGCAGGAGCAGCCAGGAATCTGGAGGAAACAGCGGTGGGGAAAAGTGGATGTCCAGGAGAAGCGGCGGGGAGTTTATCAGCGGCTGCCGGGGAAACCCAAGGAGGTGGCAGTGTCTTCTCCAGCGGCTGCAGGAGCAGCCAGAAAAATGGTTGCAGGAGCGGCTGGGAGCCTGGGGGAGGCTGCGGTGTTTTGTTCAGAGGCCAGGAGATCAGGAGAAGTGACGGCAATTTCAAAAGTGGTCACAGGAACAGCTGGTAATATGCAAGAAACAACGGTGATTCCTTCAGTGGCTGCGGGAGCAACCAGAAGCTCAGGAGAAAAGGCGGTAAATTTAAAAGTGATTGCAGGAGTAGATGACTACCTGTCAGCAGCAGATATGGGAGTTATTAATATTTTAAATGATGCAGCAGCAGACTTGGATAAGACATTAAGAAAAATTACAGAAAGACAGACTAATATGTTGATGGATATTATGGGGACTTCAGGATCAGACAGGGGTTGGGGAGACATCGAGGAAGGTACTTTAGATATGGCAGGAATAGATAGGTGCATGGGGGGAAATAATGCTAAACAGGGAAGGGAAGCTCCAAATCTTTCTAACGGCATAGGGATTAATTCTCTATATGGACGGGCAGTATCGGGGGAAGGGAATCGGTTTGATGAATCTCCAATACGACGTAGTCCTTGTAGATCTTTATCACCCAAGTTAGCTGTAGATGGCAGACTCAGACATGATGCACCGTTTGTTCCAGGGAAAATAGGGAAGGACTATTATAGGTCAGGGGAAGGAGAGAAGACAAAAGGATATGACTCTCATTTCTATGATTCCAGTAATAATATAAAAGGCCTATCAGACTATAAATATAATTAATTTAATTCATTGGAAGACTTGCAAAGTATAGATTCTGGGGAATTTTTGGATGAGGGGACATCTGAATCTGGGAGTAATGATTCGTCTGCTGACATGGAGTCTGAAAGATATAATTCCTCAGACTCCTTTTCAGAGGATGGGGGAGATGGATGCTCTGACTCTGATATTGGAGAAAAATTTAGTAATATTTGTAAAAATTATAATACCTCCACTACATCATTAATTGACAGAATACCTGCTACTGATAGACATCCTACAGGTGACTTTATACTTAAAGTGTTTAAAGCTTTGATTAAGTCTGTAGAAATAATATGGGGAAATCACATCACAGATACAAATTTAGAAGTAACGTCTGAATCGAAAACTGAAATATTAGATTCTAAGCTAAAGATAACATCGGAGGCTTCTATTAAAAGACTTTTCCAAAAGACGCTGTTTTTCCTCATGGAAGACTTTCACCTTAATTCTACTAAATCCACAGCCATCTCTCTGCACAATGCTGGAACGGATAGGCCTCCCTATTCAGAATCTGGACATGTATGCTTTGAAGAAATTAAGTGTTTGCCCACATTTACAGAGTCCCTGGAAAAAATGCAAAAGGATATAGACTCTTTTAGAGACAATCTGGCTTCATACGAAGACTTTAAAAGAAGAAATAATATTAAGATAAGAGGGATCCCCGAGAAAGTTCCGTCATTTCAATTAAAAAGTTACATGTCGTCAATGATCCAACAAATCCTTCCTCATGCTGAAGAAAAAAATCTGATTGAAAAAGCGTTCAGAATCCGCAGACCTCCCTCCCTTCCATCTGACGTTGCCAGAGACGTCATTGTGACATTTTATCCCAACTGGATTAGAAATACGCTCCTAAATATTGCAAAGGAACCATCATTTACTTCATCTTCATATAGACACTTATCTTTCTACAAAGATCTCTCTAAGGACATCTGGCGGAAAAGAAAATCATTTTATACTATAACAAAGGAACTACGCCGTGCTGATATCCCCTACAACTGGACTCAACATTCTTCTCTACAGGTCAAATTTGCCGCAAAAATGACTGTCATCTCTTCACCGGAGGAAGGCATTGATTTTTTGAGAAACATCGGAATAATATCATCGGAAGATGTTCCTGAATTCTCCAGACGTTCTAAAGCTGACCTTAATCCTACATGAAAGTATTTAAAGACTGTAAGGTTTCAGATGATAGTGGCGGTTTTGTCCTCATTTGTCCTTTCTTTTCCACAGGAGTAAACTATTTATATATTTGAATATTGCTAGGATTCGGTCTTTATATTTACGTTATTATTTTCTTTTTTGCTCCAGGGTAAACTATCTGAGTATATTATACTTTGACAGATTAATATTTAGTAGGGGTAAAATTAAAACAATAGTATTCCGCTTTGTAGTTTTGGATTGAACCATTTTTTTTTCTGCCTCCAAACTGGTCTTAGTACCATTGGTAGTGGTACGGACGGGACTGGTAACCTTACACTTATAGCTACTAGTTTTTTTGGGGGTTTTTTTTTGTTTTCTTTAGGGATATGTATCAGGTTCATACTGAAGTTGATACATGCTACTAATAAATATATTACCATTATCTATGATATAATTTTGCTACTTTATGTATGTTTGCCTGTCTATCCCCCATCTGGGGGTCTCTCTGTCTTCACATGGGGATTTCTTTCCTATTCCTAACCCTTCCCTTTCCTACCTTCCTTTCCTGTTAAAAATTTTAAAATTTAATAAAAATTATTGGAAAATAAAAATATTGAGGTCAGGAGACTGAGATGGCCACTCCAGAACTTTCACTTTGTTCTGCTGTAGCCAATGACAGGTTGACTTGGCCTTGTGTTTTGGATAGTTGTCATGTTGGAACGTCCAAGTATTTCTCATGAGCAGCTTCCGGACTGATGATTGCAAATTTGCCTCCAGTATTTGCTGTTAACGTGCTACATTCATCTTTCCTTCAACTTTGATCAAGTTTCCTGTGCCTTTGTAGCTCACACATCACCAAAACATCAGCGATACACCTCCGTGCTTTACAGTAGGAATGGTGTTCCATTCATCATAGACCTCATTGCCCTCTCTCCAAATGTAACGTTTATGGTTGTGACCAAAAAGTTCAATTTTAGTGTCATCACTCCAAATTAACTTGTTTCAGAATTTTTTGAGGCTTGTCTCTGTGCTATTTTGCATATTGTAGGCGAGATAATTTGTGGTATTTGCGCAGGAATGGCTTTCTTTTGGTTACTTGACCATGCAGCTCATTTTTATTGAAGTGCCTCCTTATTGTGCATCTTGAAACAGCCACACCACTAGTTTTCAGAGAGTCCAGTATTTCAGTTGATGTTATGTGTGGGTTTTTGTCACGTCACCGTCAGACTCAGGGCCTGCTGTCCCGGCCTCGGCCATTAGGAGGCGCCGGACTGTCACCTCACCGTCAGACTCGGGGCCTGCTGTCCCGGCCTCGGCCATTAGGAGGCGCCGGACTGTCACATCACCGTCAGACTCAGGGCCTGCTGTCCCAGCCTCGACCACTCGTCCTATCACCGTCTGACCCGTGGCCTGCGGTCCCGGCCTCGGTCTCTGGGAGGCGCTGTGCTTCAACCCCGAGTGATGGCGATAGTTATGAGGCTCCTGCGCAGGCGTCCGCTGGACGCAGGCTTCGCTCCTCGGTCAGTCATGAAGGGGCTGGTGCATCACCATCCAGCCTGGTCCTGGGGGCGGTCCGGATGACATCATCAGCTCAGGAGCCTGTGAGGGATGACCTGATCCCTCAAATACCTTGGGACTGCTCTTGCAGGCCGCCGGATATATTCTTGGTTCCCCTGCGTGTTATTGTGTGAATTACTGTTTGACTGACTCTGACTTTTGCCTGGACTTCTGACCCTGCTTCTGCCTAACGATTCTGTACCTCTGCGACTCTCCTGGTTTATGACTCTGGCTTCGGCCTGGAATCTGACTTTGCTACTGCCTACTGTTTTTATACCATTTAGTCTCGGATATCATTGCCTCTGTGTCCTGTATTGGAACACCTTTCTGGCGACCGTCCTGCTCTGGTCATTGCTCCTATTCAGACAGTGCCTCCTGGGCTCTGCTATAAATCCAGATCCCTGTATAGGGGTAAAGGGTATCAGTGTTTCTCGGGGTGCTGTCTGGCTGCAGTCCAGACCTCAGGCAGACGTCACATTATATCCGGCCCAAAAAATAAAACTGCTCTTGTGTCTATACTTAACACATATAAAAGCAGTTTTCCTTACCTTTTTTATTCTTCCTCCTGACTGAGCTGATTCTCGGCAGAAACACCTGTTACATTGCACAGCCTGGAAGGTCACTTTCAGGCTCAAGCATGCTGCAGCCTGGAAGCTTCAAGGAAAATGCTGGCTGTTGGAAATCCACATTCCTGGATCATCACCCCCTGGACAGCTCTGGGGGCCAGGTATTGCCCTCAAATGCGGCCAAACTGTTGTTACCAGTTTCCCTTTCTTTTGCTAAGAAACGTCTGTGTGTGAAGGCTTATGTGGATTGTGGTGCTGCCGTTAACCTTATGGATTTTTTATTTGCTAAGAGCCTTGGTGTACCTCTGTCAAGGCTGAAAGTGCCTATTCAGACTACTGCGATTAATGGTACATCTATATTCCAGGGAGGCGTGGAATTCATTACTGCCGAAATTTCTATGTCAGTGGGGACATTACATAACGAACAAATGTCATTTTTTGTTATATACAATTTATCAGATTCAGTTGTGTTAGGCATGCCATGGTTGCACCAACATAATCCGGTTATTGACTGGCGCATAGGAGACGTTGTGCGCTGGAGTCCATGGTGTCAGAGTAACTGTGTGTCTTTTTCAGTAAACCAGGTTAAAATTAAAACACCTTCTATTCCATATGCGTTTAGGGATTATGAAGATGTTTTCTCCATAGTGGAGTCTGAGAAACTACCTCCTCACAGAGAATACGATTGTCCTATTGACTTGGTCCCTGGTGCCAATCTCCCTAAGGGGAGAATATTCAACCTCTCTGGTCCTGAGCGTGAAGCCATGAATGACTACATAGCAGACAGCCTACGAAAAGGCTTCATTAGACCTTCCACCTCACCTGTAGGAGCTGGGTTTTTCTTTGTAGAGAAAAATGATGGTGGACTTAGACCATGCATCGATTACCGTGAGCTGAACGCCATTACTGTAAAAAATCAGTACCCGCTGCCACTCATTCCTGATCTTTTTAATCAGTTACTGGGAGCCCGCTGGTTTACTAAACTTGACCTCCGGGGGGCATATAACCTGGTCCGCATAAGAGATGGGGACGAATGGAAAACGGCCTTTAATACACCCCTTGGCCATTTTGAGTATCTGGTAATGCCGTTCGGACTCAGTAACGCTCCTGCAGTATTTCAGCACTTCGTCAACGATATTTTCAGAGACATTTGTGGGGTGTATGTCGTCGTATATCTGGACGACATTTTGATTTATTCTGCTGACCCTGTGACACATGCTCAACACTTCCGTTCAGTACTGCAAAGACTGCGCGAAAAACTCTTTGTTTGCGAAATTTGAAAAATGTGGGGGTTTTTTTGCCGAAGAGGTGCAGTTTTTAGGATACATGGTCTCAGGCAAGGGGTTCCGCATGGATCCTGCCAAGATTTAACCTATTAAGGATTGGGTGCAACCCAAATCGCTGAAAGCACTGCAGCGATTTTTGGGATTTGCGAATTATTATCGCAAATTCATCAGGGGATTCTCAGAGATTGCCAAGCCACTCACGGACCTTACCCGGAAAGGGGCGGACGTGACCAATTGGAATCCTGAGGCAACTCTGGCTTTTTCTACACTAAAAGAGTCCTTCGTGGCCAACCCGGTGTTGATTCAACCAAACTTGGACCACCCGTTTATTGTAGAAGTAGATGCCTCCGAAGTCGGAGTGGGAGCAGTGCTCTCGCAAGGCAATGCATCCCTCACTCAGCTTCGCCCATGTGCCTTTTTTCCCGCAAATTCTCTGCCACGGAGAGAAACTATGACATCGGCAATCGGGAATTATTGGCAATCAAGTGGGCCTTCGAGGAATGGCGCCACTTCCTCAAAGGTGCCAAACACAAGGTTACTGTTATTACCGACCACAAAAACCTAACCTACCTAGAGTCGGCTAAAAGACTAAATCCTAGGCAGGCCAGGTGGGCCTTGTTTTTCTCCAGGTTTGATTTTTTTTAATCACCTTTCGCCCCGGAACTAAAAATGTGAGGGCAGATGCCCTCTCCCGCAGCTTTTGCCCCACACAAACCGAGAACTATGAACCAGTTCCAATATTGGCTAATGGCATTGTCGTGTCGGCAGTATCTCTGGACCTTCTGGAGGAGATCCGTAGGTCATCAGAGCGAGCTCCTGACACTACACCCCCCAAATAATTATTCGTTCCAGCTACCTTTCGCTTACAAGTGTTAAAAGAATCACACGACTCCATCCTGGCAGGCCATCCTGGTCTCAATAATACCACTAGGCTGGTAACCAGGAACTTTTGGTGGCCAAGGACTGTAAGGACTGTGAAGTCTGTGCCCGCGCCAAGTCCCCCCATAATCGTCCTACCGGCTGGCTTCAGTCCTTGCCCACCCCTGAGAGTCCATGGACCCACATCTCCATGGACTTCATTAAAGACCTGCCATCCTCTGATGGGAAAACTTGTATCTGGGTGGTGGTGGACAGGTTCAGTAAGCAGTGTCACTTTGTTCCCCTGTCTGGCTTGCCTAACTCTGAAACTTTAAGTAAGTTGTTTGTTCTTCACGTTGTACGTTTGCACGGCGTTCCGGCAAATATTGTGTCCAACAGGGGTACCCAGTTTGTCTCGAAGTTCTGGAGGGCGTTCTGTAAACGTATTGGTGTTGAGTTGTCCTTCTCCTCGGCATACCATCCCGAAACCAATGGTCAAACTGAGCGTGCCAACCAAGCACTGGAGCAATACCTCTGCTGCTATGTCTCAGCACATCAGTCAGATTGGGTGGAACATTTGCCATTGGCAGAGTTCGCTCTCAATAATAGATACCATGACTCCATTAAAACTACCCCCTCTTTCTTTAACCTTGGACTACATCCGCGCTTTGGATCATTTTCGGCCAAGATGTTGGAACTCCCAGGGGTTGAGCAAAATATACATCGTCTGAAGACAATTTGGTCCGAAGTAAACTCTAATTTGAAAGGGGCTCAGATTAGACAGGCTTCGGCGGCTAATAGACGACGATCCCAGGGGCTGCACCTGGGAGTTGGTGACAAGGTTTGGCTGTCTACAAGAAACATCAAACTTAAGGTACCGTCTGCCAAACTGGGTCCCAGGTTCATCGGCCCATATGAAATATTAGAGGTAATTAACCCGGTAGCGTTTCGGTTAAAGCTCCCGCAGTCGTCTAAAATTCCTAATGTTTTCCATAAGTCCCTCCTCAAGGTGTACCGCTCCCCAATTCGTCCCGTCCAGTCCCCTCCTCCTCCAGTTTTGGTCAAGGGCGCCTTGGAGTACGAAGTCCAGGGCATCTTTGATTCCTGTCTAGTGAGAAACTATATGTGCAATATTTAGTGCATTGGAAGGGCAACGGCCCAGAGGAGAGGTCCTGGGTCCCCGCTAGTGACATTCGTGCAAAGCGGTTGATTAGAAGGTTTCTCCCCCTCCACCCTGACAAAACGGGTTTTGAGGGTCCGGAGGCCCCTCTTGGGGGGGGGGGGGGGGGTACTGTCACGTCACCGTCAGACTCAGGGCCTGCTGTCCCGGCCTCGGCCATTAGGAGGCGCCGGACTGTCACCTCACCGTCAGACTCAGGGCCTGCTGTCCCGGCCTCGACCACTAGGAGGCGCCGTTCTGTCCTATCACCGTCTGACCCGTGGCCTGCGGTCCCGGCCTCGGTCTCTGGGAGGCGCTGTGCTTCAACCCCGAGTGATGGCGGCGATAGTTATGAGGCTCCTGCGCAGGCGTCCGCTGGACGCAGGCTTCGCTCCTCAGTCAGTCATGAAGGGGCTGGTGCATCACCATCCAGCCTGGTCCTGGGGGCGGTCTGGATGACATCATCAGCCCAGGAGCCTGTGAGGGATGACCTGATCCCTCAAATACCTTGGGACTGCTCTTGCAGGCCGCCGGATATATTCTTGGTTCCCCTGCGTGTTATTGTGTGAATTACTGTTTGACTGACTCTGACTTTTGCCTGGACTTCTGACTCTGCTTCTGCCTAACGATTCTGTACCTCTGCGACTCTCCTGGTTTATGACTCTGGCTTCGGCCTGGAATCTGACTTTGCTACTGCCTACTGTTTTTATACCATTTAGTCTCGGATATCATTGCCTCTGTGTCCTGTATTGGAACACCTTTCTGGCGACCGTCCTTCTCTGGTCATTGCTCCTATTCAGACAGCGCCTCCTGGGCTCTGCTATAAATCCAGATCCCTGTATAGGGGTAAAGGGTATCAGTGTTTCTCGGGGTGTAGTCTGGCTGCAGCCCAGACCGCAGGCAGACGTCACAGTTTTTCTTTGCATCCCAAACAATTTTCCTGGCAGTTGTGGACAAAATGTTTGTTGGTCTACCTGACTGTGGTTTTGTTTTTAAAGAGCCCCTTATTTTCCATTTGTTAATCACAGTTTGAAAGGTGCTAACTGGCATTATCAATTCCTTGGATATCTTTTTGTATCCCTTTGCTGTTTTATACAGTTCAACTACCTTTTCCTGTAAATTTGTTGACAATTCTTTTGCTTTCCCCATGACTCACAATCTAGAAACATCAGTGGCTGGATTGCAAGAGTCTGTCTAGATCCCAGTAACTCGCTCAGCTTTTATGCACACACTTATTACATGCAAACAGGTCATAGGTGAGGATGTTACCTTTAGTAGCTATTCAAACCTATTTGTATCAACTTCTGTGCATGCTACAGTGGGGAAAAAAAGTATTTAGTCAGTCAGCAATAGTGCAAGTTCCACCACTTAAAAAGATGAGAGGCGTCTGTAATTTACATCATAGGTAGACCTCAACTATGGGAGACAAACTGAGAAATAAAAATCCAGAAAATCACATTGTCTGTTTTTTTTTCATTTTATTTGCATATTGTGGAAAATAAGTATTTGGTCAGAAACAAGCAATCAAGATTTCTGGCTCTCACAGACCTGTAACTTCTTCTTTAGGAGTCTCCTCTTTCCTCCACTCATTACCTGTAGTAATGGCACCTGTTTAAACTTGTTATCAGTATAAAAAGACACCTGTGCACACCCTCAAACAGTCTGACTCCAAACTCCACTATGGTGAAGACCAAAGAGCTGTCAAAGGACACCAGAAACAAAATTGTAGCCCTGCACCAGGCTGGGAAGACTGAATCTGCAATAGCCAACCAGCTTGGAGTGAAGAAATCAACTGTGGGAGCAATAATTAGAAAATGGAAGACATACAAGACCACTGATAATCTCCCTCGATCTGGTGCTCCACGCAAAATCCCACCCCGTGGGGTCAGAATGATCACAAGAACGGTGAGCAAAAATCCCAGAACCACGCGGGGGGACCTAGTGAATGAACTGCAGAGAGCTGGGACCAATGTAACAAGGCCTACCATAAGTAACACACTACGCCACCATGGACTCAGATCCTGCAGTGCCAGACGTGTCCCACTGCTTAAGCCTGTACATGTCCGGGCCCGTCTGAAGTTTGCTAGAGAGCATTTGGATGATCCAGAGGAGTTTTGGGAGAATGTCCTATGGTCTGATGAAACCAAACTGGAACTGTTTGGTAGAAACACAACTTGTCGTGTTTGGAGGAAAAAGAATACTGAGTTGCATCCATCAAACACCATACCTATTGTAAAGCATGGTGGTGGAAACATCATGCTTTGGGGCTGTTTCTCTGCAAAGGGGCCAGGACGACTGATCCGGGTACATGAAAGAATGAATGGGGCCATGTATCGTGAGATTTTGAGTGCAAACCTCCTTCCATCAGCAAGGGCATTGAAGATGAAACGTGGCTGGGTCTTTCAACATGACAATGATCCAAAGCACACCGCCAGGGCAACGAAGGAGTGGCTTCGTAAGAAGCATTTCAAGGTCCTGGAGTGGCCTAGCCAGTCTCCAGATCTCAACCCTATAGAAAACCTTTGGAGGGAGTTGAAAGTCCGTGTTGCCAAGCGAAAAGCCAAAAACATCACTGCTCTAGAGGAGATCTGCATGGAGGAATGGGCCAACATACCAACAACAGTGTGTGGCAACCTTGTGAAGACTTACAGAAAACGTTTGACCTCTGTCATTGCCAACAAAGGATATATCACAAAGTCTTGAGATTAAATTTTGTTTCTGACCAAATACTTATTTTCCACCATAATATGCAAATAAAATGAAAAAAAAACCAGACAATGTGATTTTCTGGATTTTTTTTTCTCAGTTTGTCTCCCATAGTTGAGGTCTACCTATGATGTAAATTACAGACGCCTCTCATCTTTTTGTGGTGGAACTTGCACTATTGCTGACTGACTAAATACTTTTTTTCCCCACTGTATCTGGTCAAAATCACCAGGGTATGTAAACTTTTGATCAGCGCCATTTGGATGTTTTGGGTTGTCATTATGATTTAAAATGAGAAAACACAGTAGATTGACAATAAATGGCTTCACCCAACCACTAACCATGAGTAGGGAAAAAGTTCTGGTGTTACCATTCATATTCTCTGAAAATAGGCCAAGAAAGCAAAAATTCTGCTGGGGTATGTAAACTTTTGAGCACAACTGTATCTGTCAAGTTAGTTTTAGTCCCTTTAAAAAAAAAAAAGAGCTACATATTAAAGAATTATTATTCCTAAACCTTTTCTCCAATTAAGATGTGAATAGCCTGAAATTAAAGCTGAGAGTTTGCACTTTAAGCCCATAATGATTATATAGCTATCTTGAAAATGTTTTGGTAAACAGCTAAAACTTGTCAGTGTCCAAGTATTTCTGGACCTACCTGTTTAGTGTCATCTTCACAGAATAGGAAGCATGATCCTAGTTATAAACCACAGTGTCCAGTGTGAAAACTGCAAAAATTCATTTATTTTAATAAAATAGTGATGCATAAAATTGAAAAAACCATCAAGCATTTTTAGACATACTTTTATCATAAGAACTTTGATTTAAAGCAAATCTGTGAGGCCCTTTTTATGTAGTATCTTGTGTGACAAAGTCACTAGCAAAGTGCTGGAGGGGTGATGGGTTTCATTGAGGCTATCAGCTTCAGTGATACGAAGCTCAGAAGTTTGCTCCAGCACACTAAGTGTTGAGAGGGGTCAATTTGCCATTTTAAGGACTGGGTTTTTGTGGACAACCATAGAGCAGGTGGGAGGTTATCCACCTTATCTCCACCCCAGGGTGAGATCTGAGGTTTAAATCGGTCTTTTGAAGCATTCAACGTTCGTTAGGCCTGGAGAGTGGAACTCCAGTGCTACAGTAGGTTTCCTGATATGTGAATCCTCTGAATGGGCGCTGCTCCACAACCACATGGACTGTGCTTTATGTTATGTTTTTTCTTAGGCCACAAAGGCCTTGTTTATTTTTGATAATTTTTGCACTGGCTTATGCAACACCCTTAAACCAGTGAGAGTCTTAAAGGGACAGTGTACCTGTGTCTACCTCTGGGTTGCAGCCGACCTACCACACCTGATTAGTATTATGATATTGGCCTTGGACAGACCTGTCAGAATGTGTAACTTTTATTTCTGTACGTGTATTTGAACTTTTATACATTTATTTACTGGCTTTAATAGTCTCCATAGGAGACTTGAAGCTGCGATATTCTTGGCTGCAGAATGGCAGTGACAAGCACAGGGGTCTCCTGCAGACCCTGGGTTGTCATGCCTACCCATCAGCGTCCTGTGATCATGTGACGGGCACCGATGGATGGAGCTAGTCACGTGCTTCCAGCACAGGCATGTTAAATGCCGCTGTCAGAGATTGACAGTGACATTTAACATGTTAACAGCCGCGCATGGATCACAATTCCACCTGCGGCTGTTGGGGGCACATGTTTGTTGAACATATCACCTGTCATGTGCCTGGGGCTGGCGCTGGAATAATATCATCTTGTCTCTGGCTATATTCCCTAAAACAGACTCCGATATTTGCTGCTCGTGGTTTGGGCTGCATGAATCAGATGACCAAGTTCCCTTTATGGGGTTCTACAGGAACAGAAAATACTAAATAAGTGAAGGAAATGTCTTGATAATTTTAATAAATTCAAGTACATTTACTTAGCAAATCCCAATTGTTTTGTCTAGGGAGGTAATCACTATAGAAGTAAAATGGACACCACCTTTTTACACATACATAAATCTGTCATAGAATGTTAGGACTGGAGCCTGTGAGAATGTGCATTTGGAAACTCTGCTGTGTCCTGAAGATACTTATATAGTTATTGAGAAAGACCGGGAACAAAGAAGTGTGGTCAGCTTCTTCTAACCTCAGCACCTTTGGTATCTCCAGTATTAGATCAGATAGACAGGGTGGACAGCAGTGTGAGCAGACTCTTCTTACCTCAGCACCTCTGGTATCTCCAGTATTACATCATATAGACAGGATCAATCCTATAGAGGCAATAACACACAGTATTAAACAAGTCTAGTAACCACTTTGCAAAGGTAAAAAAAGATAAATTAAACAGGTTCAGTGCAGAAACCATGGAAGAGCATATAAGGAGAACAAAGCACCCAAGAACTTATAAGAGGTAAAGCTTTAAGACCAATACAATAAAAATACATACATAAAATGAGAAGCTAGGGTGATGACAGAGAGAGGCCAGAATGTGGAACTGCAACTGAGAGGAGAGACTTGAAGACAATTGTATAACATATGTCATGAAGATAGCTAAAAAATTAATCCCTTTACCCCCGAAGGTGGTTTGCACGTTAATGATCAGGTCAATTTTTACAATTCTCACCACTGTCACTTGAGGTAATAACTCTGGAACGTTTCAACATATCCTAGTGATTCTGAGTTTCCTTTTTAGTGACATATTGTACTTCATGTTAGTGGTAACATTTCTTTGATATGACTTGCGTTTATTTGTGAAAAAAACTGAAATTTTTGCAATTTTCCAACTTTGAATTTTCATGCCCTTAAATCAGAGATATGTCACACAAAATACTTAATAAATAGCATTTCCCACATGTCTACTTCACATCAGCACAGTTTTGGTACCAACATTTCTTTGTTAGAAGGGTTAAAATTTGACCAGTGATTTTTCATTTTTACAACAAAATTTACAAAACCATTTTTTAGGGACCACCTCACATTTGAAGTGCCTTTAAGGGGTCTATATGACAGAAAATACTCACAAGTGACACCATTTTAAAAACTAGACCCCTCAAGGAACTGATGTAGATGTGTGGTGAGCACATTGAACCCTCAGGTGCTTCACAGAAGTTTATAATGTTGAGCCGTAAAAATAAAAAATAAAATTTTCCCCACAAAATTGTTATTTTTGGCCCTAAATTTTGCATTTTCATAAGGGTAAGAGGAGAAATTGCACTATGCAGTTTGTTGTCCAATTTCTCCTGAGTATGCCGATACCCCATCTGTGGAGGAAACTACTTTTGCGGCACAGTGCAAATCTCAGAAGGGATGAGGCGCCATATTGTAGTTCAGATTTTTCTGCTGAATGGTTTGAGGGTGCCATGTCACATTGGCCGAGCCCCCGAGATGCCTGAACAACAGAAACCCCCTATAGGTGAACTCATTTTACAAACTACACTCACCAATGAATTCATCTAGGGGTGCAATGATCGTATGTGCACCACATGTGCCTCGCAAGATTTTATACCACTGGGCGGTGATGAAAGAATAAATTATATTTTTACCACAAAAATGTTTTAACCCTGAGTTTTTACTTTTTCTAAGGGCTAATAGGATTTTTTTTTTTTTTTGTACAAAAAACTGAGGTCCATTTTTTCCTGAGTGCGTCAATACCCTACATGTAATCATGAAATATTTTTCAGGCACAGTGCAAAGCTCAGAAGGCAAGGAGCGCCATATTTTACTGTTATAGTTTGCAAGTGCCATGACCCACTGGGAGCGCCTATGAGGTGCCAGAACAGCAGAATCCACCATAGGTGACCCCATTTTACAAACTACACTTCTCAATGAATTAATCTAGGTATGCAGTGATCATACTGACACCATCGGTGTGTCATAGAATTTTATACCATTCGGCGGCGAAGAAAATATAACTACCGTATATACTCGCGTATAAGCCGAGATTTTCAGCCCATTTTTTTGGGCTGAAAGTCCCCATCTCAGCTTATACGCGAGTCATATACCGGAGTCGGGGGGAGAGGGGGGTGTCGGAGATCATACTTGCCTCTCCTGGCATGTCTCTGCAGCCCCACGTGCTTGTTCCATGTTTTCGGCGTGCTGTTCTTCCTGCTTTCAGCAGTCACGTGGTACCGCTCATTAACCCCTTCCTGACATGAGACGTACTATCCCGTCCATGGGACCCGGGCCCCTATGCCCATGGACGGGATAGTACGTCTACCACGATCAGCGGCGCCCACGTGGTGAGCGCCGCTGATCGCGGCCGGGTGTCAGCTGATTATCACAGCTGACACCCGGCACAATGTGTCAGGGGCGGTCACGGACCGCCCCCGACACTTTAACCCCTTGTACACCGCGATCAAACATGATCGCGGTGTACCGGGGGTTAAAGGGAAGCATCGGCAGGGAGGGGGCTCCCTCCGTGCTTCCCTGAGCCCCCCACGGCAGCGCAATGTGCAGCGCTGCTGCCGGGGGCTCCTTTCCTGCAGGCCCCCGAATCCAAGATGGCGATGGGGGCCTTCGGGGGCCTGCAGGAAGCTGGCTCCTCAGTGCCTGCAAAGCGCAGACATGAGGAAGCCTTTTGCAGTGCCTGTGACAGATTGCTGATCTGTCACAGTGATGTGACAGATCAGCGATCTGTCACAGGACAGTGATGTCCCACCTGGGACTATTTAATAAAGTAAATAAAAAAATAAAAAAAAGTGTTAAAATAAATTAAAAAAAATCGCCAAATAAATTAGAAAAAAAAAAAAAAAAATATTCCCCCAAATAAATCCATTTTTTAGAAATAAAAAAAAATAAAATAAAAGTACACATATTAGGTATCGCCGTGTCCGTAATGACCCGCCCTATAAAACTGTCCCATTAGTCAACCCCTTTAGCGAACCCCTTAAAAAATAAAAATAAAAAACGAAGCAAAAAGTAATGACTTATTATCATACCGCCAAACAAAAAGTGTAATAACGCGCGATCAAAAAGACGCATATAAATATCCATGGTACCGCTGAAAACGTCATCTTGTCCCGCAAAAAACGAGCCGCCACACAGCATCATCCGCGAAAAAATAGTTATAGCTCGCAGAATATAGCGATGCAAAAATAATTATTTTTTATATAAAATAGTTTTCATTGCATAAAACCGACAAAACATAAAAAAAGACCTAAATAAGGTATCTCTGTAAGCGTACTGACCCGAAGAATAAAACCGCTTTATCAATTTTATCGCACGCGGAATGGTGTAAACGCACCCCCCAAAAGAAATTCATGAAACGCTGGTTTTTGTTCATTCTGCGTCCCAAAAATCGGAATAAAAAGCGATCAAAAAATGTCACGTGCCCGAAAATGGTACCAATAAAAACGTCAACTCGTCCCGCAAAAAATAAGACCTCACATGACTCGGTGGGTCAAAATACGGAAAAATTAGAGCTCTCAATATGTGGTGATGCAAAAACTATTTTTACAATAAAAAGCGTCTTTTAGCGTGTGACAGCCGCCAAACATAAAAACCGCCATAAATAGTAAATCAAACCCCCTGTTATCACCCCCTTAGTTAGGGAAAAATAATAAAATAAAAAAAATGTATTTATTTCCATTTTTCCGTTAGGGTAGGGTTAGGGCTGAGATTAGGGTTAGGGGTGTGTTGGGGTTCGGGTTGGAGTTAGAATTGGGGGTTTCCACTGTTTGGGCATATCAGGGGCTCTCCAAATGCAACATGGCGTCTGATCTCAATTCCAGCCAATTCTGAGTTGAAAAAGTCAAATGGTGCTCCTTCCCTTCCAAGCTCTGCCATGCGCCCAAACAGTGTTTTACCCCCACATGTAGGGTATCAGCCTACTCAGGTCAAATTGCAAAACAATTTTTGGGGTCCAATTTCTCCTGTTACCCTTTGGAAAATAAAAAATTGGGGGCAAAAATATCATTTTTGTGGAAAAAAATGATTTTTTTATTTTCACGCCCGAGCGTTATAAACTTCTGTGAAGCACTTGGGGGTTCAAAGTGCTCACCACACATCTAGATAAGTTCCGTGGGGGGCCTAGTGTCGAAAATGGGGTCACTTGTGGGTAGTTTCAATAGTTTAGGTACATCAGGGGCTCTCCAAACGCACATGACACCCGCAGACCATTCCATCAAAGTCTGCATTCCAAAATGACACTGCTTCCCTTCCGAGCCCCGACGTGTGTCCATACAGTAGTTTTCTCCCACATATGGGGTGTCAGCGTACTCATGACAAATTGGACAACAACTTTTGGGGTTCAATTTCTCCTGTTACCCTTGGGAAAATAAAAAAATGGTGACTAAAAGATCATGATTGTGGAAAAAATACGAATTTTTTATTTTCACGCCCGGGCGTTATAAACTTCTGTGAAGCCCTTGGGGGTTCAAAGTGCTCACCACACATCTAGATAAGTTCCTTGGGGGGTCTAGTTTCCAAAATGGTGTCATTTGTGGGGGGTTTCCACTGTTTTGGTACATCAGGGGTTTTCCAGTCGCGACATGGTGTCCGATCTCAATTCCAGCCAAAAACGTCAAATGGCGCTGCTTCCCTTCCGAGCTCTGTCATGCGCCCAAATAGTGGTTTACCCCCACATGTGGGGTATCAGCGTACTCAGGACAAATTGCACAATAACTTTTAGTGTCCTGTTACCCTTGGAAAAATAAGAATTGAGGGTGAAAAGATCATTTTCGTGGAAAAAATATGATTTTTTAATTGTACGGCTTTGTGTTATAAACTTCTGTGAAGCCCTTGGGGGTCAAAGTTCTCACCACACATCTAGATAAGTTCCTTTGGGGTTCTAGTTTCCAAAATGGGGTCACTTGTAGGGGGTTTCCACTGTTTAGGTACATCAGGGACTCTCCAAACGTGACATGGCGTCCGATCTGAATTCCAGCCAATTTTGCATTGAAAAAGTCAAACGGCGCTCCTTCCATTCTGAGCTCTGCCATGTGCCGAAACAGTCGTTCCCCCCCACATATCAGGTATCAGCGTACTCAGGACAAATTGCACAATAACTTTTGCAGTCCAATTTCTCCTGTTACCCTTGGTAAAATAAAAAAAATTGAACCTGAAGTATTTTTTTTGTGAAAAAAAGTTAATGCTCATTTTTTTTTAAATATTCAAAAAAATTCCTGTAACGCACCTAAAGGGTTAATAAACTTCTTGAATGTGGTTTTGAGCACCTTAAGGGGTGCAGTTTTTAGAATGGTGTCACTTTTGGGTATTTTCTATCATATAGACCCCTCAAAGTGACCTCAAATGTGATGTGGTCCTAAAAATAAAATGGTGTTGTAAAAATGAGAAATCGCTGGTCAACTTTTAACCCTTATAACTTCCTAACAAAAAAAAATGTTGGCTCCAAAATTGTGCTGATGTAAAGTAAACATGTGGGAAATGTTACTTATTCAGTTTTTTGTGTGCTGTAGCTCTGTGATTTAAGGGCATAAAAATTCAAAGTTGGAAAATTGCGAAATTTTCAAAATTTTCGCCAAATTTCCGTTTTTCTCACAAATAAACGCAAGTTATTTGAATGAAATTTTACCACTAACATGAAGTACAATATGTCACGAGAAAACAATGTCAGAATCACCGGGATGCATCGAAGCGTTCCAGAGTTATGACCTCATAAAGGTACAGTGGTCAGAATTGTAAAAATTGGCCCGGTCATGAACGTGCAAACCACCCTTGGGGGTGAAGGGGTTAAACTCATGAATATGCAGCATTATAAGGGGCCACCAAACACTGTGCAGCATTATAAGGGGCCACCTGTGCAGCATTATAAGGGGCCACCAAACACTGTGCAGCATTATAAGGGGCCACCAAACACTGTGCAGCATTATAAGGGGCCACCAAACACTGTGCAGCATTATAAGGGGCCACCAAACACTGTGCAGCATTATAAGGGGCCACCAAACACTGAGCAGAATTATCCGGGGCCACTCATCACTGTGCAACATTATACGGGGCAACTCACTGTGCAGCATTATAAGTATTATACTGATGTCTCAATTAATTTTACTTTTATTGGTATCTATTTTTATTTTTGAAATTTACCAGTAGCTTCGGTATTTCCCACCCTAAGCTTATACACGAGTCAATAAGTTTTCCCATTTTTTTGTGACAAAATTAGGGGGGTCGGCTCATACACGAGTGTATACGGTACATTTTTACCACCAAAATTTTGTTTTAGCCTCAGATTTTACATTTTCACACAAGTGGGTAAAAATGGCACAAAAATTAGTCCCACAATTTCTACTGAACAGGGCAATACCCCATATGTGGCTGCACAGTACTACTTAGCCATACAGAGAGACTCGGGAGGGACAGACCGCTATTTTCCTCATGGAGCGTAGATTTTCCTAGAACAGTTTGTGGACTCCATGTACTGAGCCCCTAATTGCTAGCAGAGCAGAATCCACCCTCAAGTGACCCCATTTTGGAAACTATACCTCTTGGGGATTTTATCTACAGGTCTAGTGATGATTTTGACTCCATGGGTGTTTTCCAGAATCAAGGAGCAATGAGTGTTAGAATCATAGAATCGTAGAGTTGAAAGGGACCTCCTGGGCCATCTGGTCCAACCCCCTGCTCAAAGCAGGATTCGCTAAATCATCCCAGTCAGATGTCTGTCCAGCCTCTGTTTGAAGACTTCCATTGAAGGAGAACTCACCACTTCTCGTGGCAGCTTACATGTTGCTGAATGAAAATTGCAAACTGCTGTTGCAGTCACCAGTACGTTATGCCCAGCCCGCGCTTCTGGAGGCATGCACCCGTAAGTTACCGTAGGTGGGCTCTCATCGCTTCAGAAATGCCAAACGTGGATGCAATATGTGGTTTAGGTAGACTGGGGGCTCATAAGGGAGGGGGGCATTTGGATTTTAGAGAGGAGAATTTGCTGAATTTCTTTTGGCGGGTGAGGAGCTTTTTTGCTTTTCCAGAGCCTTTGTACTACCAGTAACGTGGAAGCCCCTATATTTCTGTTAGCAAATGCTAATTATAGGGATTTTCTGCCGGGGGTTCTGTCTGAATCAGTTATTTCAGAGATTCACATGGAAATCCCAGTGTAAGTGCTCAGCGTAGAGCGCAGGATAAATGTGTGACAAGCCTTACTCCGATCTTTGGGAGGTAGAATGAAAAAAACAACAGTATGTGAAAAATTGGTTTTATTTATTTTTTACACCATTCATGGTGCAGTATAAGTGATTAGGCGACTTTATTCTTCTGGTCGGTGCGACACCAGATACAGCGATGCCAGATTTATATCGGATTTTAACACTAAAAGATGCTTTTTATTGCAAAACTAGTTTTCGCATCACAATATTTTGAGAGCTATAATTTTTCCATATTTTGCATATTTTGGCCTACAGTCATGTGAGGGCTTTTTTTTTTGCTGGATGAGTTGTGTTGGTACCATTTTTGGGCACATGACATTTTTTGATTGCTTTCTATTCCGATTTTTGGGAGGCAGAATGAACAAAAAATCAGCAATTCTGGAATTTTTTTTGGCAGCAGTTTTTTTTTCTTCGGGTCATTACAATTACAACAATACCTCATTTATATAGTTTTTTAAGTTATGTGTCACTTTTACACAAACTGTTTTCTAGACAAAATTATTTTTACATCTATTTATTCTGAGAGCTATAACTTTTTTATTTTTCTGCTGATGGAGCTGTGTGATGGCTTGTTTTTTTTGCGGGACAAGATGACGATTTCAACGGTATTATGTTTATTTATATCCATCTTTTAGATCACGTTTAATTCCACTTTTTGTTCTGCAGTATGATGATAAAGCATTGTTTTTTGCCTTGTCTTTCATTTATTTTTTTTCATGGTGTTCACTAAAGGGGTGAACCAGTGGAACAGTTTTATATGTCAGGTCTTTGCGGACGTGACTATACTAAATATGTGTACTTTTATTGTTTTATATATTTTTTTAAATTCAAATAATTATAGAAACAATATCTTTTTATTTTAATTTTCTTTTAAAGAAATTTTTAAATGATTGTAAAATTATTTTTTACTTTTTTTTTACTTTGTCCCAATATGGGACTATCATTTTTTGCAGACTGATCGCTTCTACAGCATGGGGATGCAGCAGCATCCCCATACTATGCAAACTGTCATCTCTGCACTGACAGGGAAAGTTGCTGATCCTGCACTGCATGATCAGCATGTTTCCTACCTCTGGTGACCCTGATGTTGTCATGACGACATCCGGTCACCATGGTAACGAACGATCGGGACCCCACGTCACGCCGCGTGGTCTCTTATCCAAAGGCAGAGAGACTGTAATCCCTCTGCTGGCACCCGGAATGCTGCAATCTTGTTCGATTGCAGCATTTCGGGGGCTAAAGTCCTGGGAGCGGTGCGTGACTGCTCCTGGCACCTAGTGCTGATTGTCAGCTGTCAGAATCAGCTGACACCACTCGTGTGCGCGGGCGATCACGCGGACGTAATAATCTGGCCCTGGTCAAATAGGCCCAGGGCACAGAGACGTATTATTACACCTAATGTCAGAAAGGGGTTAAAGTACGGCCAAATAAATCCCTGTAACAATAGGTGGTAAGTGGTACATGTAAAAATAGAGGGAAAGGGAGCACCAACACATGATAAATGAGAGGTGTATACAATGTTGTCGCTTTTTGGATCGTAGCTACAGCAAGAGAAAAAAACAAAAAAAAAAACACAACAGGGCCAGGAACACTGACCGACGACAACTATTATACTCCTCTAAAAAGCCCAATTTACATTACATTTACATTTTATGTATGTATATTTATTGTAATGGTCTTAATAGAGCTTTACCTTTTATAAGTCTATCTGTTGTTTCCTGGGTGCTATGTTCTCCTTATATGCTCTATCATATAGACATGGTGGACAGCAGTGTGGACAGCCTATTCTTTCCTCAGCACTCTGGCATCTCCTAAATATGAAGATGGGCGGCGGTTCCTATTGCAAACGCTCACAGGCAGATGTCCTAACACGCTAGGATATTGATTACTTCCCTAAACAACAAAATCGATTTGTTATTTAAACGTCAATTAAACAATAGGGCGAAGAAGGTTGCATTGTTTACTTGTCTGAATCAATTTTTGAAGTCCCATACAAGTATTATCAATTAGGAGTGAAGAGGTCTGCAGCGCTTTTTATTATTTATTTTTGGCTGTGTTTTTAACCCCTTCACGACCCATGACGCCTACGTAGGCGTCATGAAAAGCCGTGCCCAAACGACCTATGACGCCTACGTAGGCGTCATGCTATAAATAGCCCCCCTGCGGGTCGGGTGACCGGGGTCACTGAAAGGTCACCCGACCCGCACACTGAGGACACGCTACAGTTAATCCCTGGGGGCGTGGCTTAGCCCCCACGTGCCTACGATCGCTCTGATTGGCTGTTAAAAGTGAAACAGCCAATCAGAGCGATTTGTAATATTTCACCAATGAAATTTGGTGAAATATTACAATCCAATCAATGGCCGATGCTGCAATAGCATCGGATATGGCTGGACACCGACACCCGACCCCCCCCACACACCGACTGGCGGGGCCGATCGGCCCCCGCCACCGATGGACGGTGGCGATCGGTCGCCGCCGTCATCATCTGCTCCCCCTCCCCTTCCTATCGCTCCCTCCCACCTTCCGATCCCCCCGGGACCTCCGATCGTGCTCCCAGTGTCCCGCCGTGGCTCCCGGCGTCCGGATCATGGGCACCGCCATCTTGCAAAATGGCGGGCGCATGCGCAGTGCGCCTGCCATTGTCCAAGATGGCGGCGCCCATGAATTTGCCGGTTGCCCGTTCATTTTGATCACTGTGATACACTCTCACAGTGATTAAAATGAAAAAAAAAGTAAATACACCCCCCTTTTATCACCCCCATAGCCAGGCGCAAATAATAAAATAAAAAAAATATTTTTTTTTCCATTTAGGGTTCGAACTAGGGTTAGGGTTGGAATTAGGGTTACAGATAGGGTTAGGGTTAGAAATAGGGTTAGGGTTGGAATTAGGGTTAGGGTTAAAATTAGGGTTAGGGTTAAAATTATGGTTAGGGTTAAAATTAGGGTTAGGGCTGGAATTAGGGTGAGGGCTGGAATTAGGGTGAGGGCTGGAATTAGGGTGAGGGGTGGGTTGGGATTAGGGTTAGAGTTGGGATTAGGGTTAGGGGTGTGTTGGCGTTAGGGTTGTGGTTAGGGTTATTATTAGGGTTGGGTTAGGGTGTGTTGGGGTTAGAGTTGGAGTTAGAATTGAGGGGTTTCCACTGTTTAGGCACATCACGGGGCCTCCGAACGCGACATGGCGCCACGATTTATTCCAGCCAATTTTGCGTTCAAAATGTCAAACAGCACTCTCTCCATTCCGAGCCCCGACGTGTGCCCAAACAGTGGTTTACCCCCACATATGGGGTATCAGCGTACTCAGGAAAAATTGCACAACAACTTTGGGAGTCTAATTTCTCCTGTTACCCTTGGGAAAATAAAAAATTGGGGGCTAAAAAAATGATTTTTGTGAAAAAAATGATTTTTTTTGTTTTCACGGCTCTGAGTTATAAACTTCGGTGAAGCACTTGGGGGTTCAAAGTGCTCATCAAACATCTAGATAAGTTCCTTGGGGGGTCTAGTTTCCAAAATGGGGTCACTTGTGGGGGGTTTCCACTGTTTAGGTACATCAGGGGCTCTGCAAACGTAACATGACGCCCGCAGACCATTCCATCAAGTCGGTATTTCAAAACGTCACTACTTCCCTTCCGAGCCCCGATGTGTGCCCAAACAGTGGTCCCCCCCCTACATATGGGGTATCAGCGTACTCGGGACAAACTGGACAACAACTTTTGGGGTCGAATTTATCCTGTTAACCTTGTGAAAATAAAAAATTGCGGGCTAAAAAATCATTTTTTGAGGAAAAAAAAAAGATTTTTTATTTTCACGGTTCTGCGTTATAAACGTCTGTGAAGCACTTGGGGGTTCAAAATGCTCACCACATATCTAGATAAGTTCCTTGGGTGGTCTAGTTTCCAAAATGGGGTCATTTGTGGGGGGTTTCCACTGTTTAGGCACATCAGGGGCTCTGCAAACGTAACATGACGCCCGCAGACCATTCCATCAAGTCGGTATTTCAAAACGTCACTACTTCCATTCCAAGCCCCGATGTGTGCCCAAACAGTGGTCCCCCCCCACATATGGGGTACCAGCGTACTCAGGACAAACTGGACAACAACTTTTGGGGTCGAATTTATCCTGTTAACCTTGTGAAAATAAAAAATTGCGGGCTAAAAAATCATTTTTTGAGGAAAAAAATTTTTTTTTATTTTCACGGTTCTGCGTTATAAACTTCTGTGAAGCACTTGGGGGTTCAAAGTGCTCACCACACATCTATATAAGTTCATTGGGTGGTCTAATTTCCAAAATGGGGTCACTTGTGAGGGGTTTCCACTGTTTAGGTACATCAGGGGCTCTGCAAACGTAACATGACGCCCGCAGACCATTCCATTAAGTCGGTATTTTACCCTTCGCCACGACAGCACCCACTGGAGGTATCGGATCCGCCCCATTTGGAACAGGAAACCCTACAGGAAAGATAAAAGGGGCGGTCTGCCTTTCCTCCTCAGTTTTGGTTTCCTGTTCCAAACGGAGCCACGATATCCTTCAGGAAAAGATTACCTGGGCCAGGCATGCCGCCTGTGCAGTCTCCTTGGGAACGGCAGGGGCTGCGGTCCAGAGGCAGCGTCGGGGGAGATTCCGTTAGACGGCTCCCCCCTCGTCTGGTGAGCAAAGGGTGATGACGGGGTCCGGGGATGGCCGCCCTGTCTCACCCAGGAGAGCGCCGGCAGGCACCGGGACGCACCGCTGCTGGGAGCGGTAAGAGCGCCAGTGGCGCAGAAGAAGAAAAAGAAAAAAAAAAAAATGGTTGAACTTCCGGGGCGGGATGGCTGAGAGAGCGTCGGGCACGTGCGCGGTGATCCCTGGGAGGAGGAGCCACTTCCGGGGGGACGGCAGAAGAAAAAAAAAAAAAGAGGAGCAGGTTATTTAAACAGCGGCGCAGCTGAGCGGCGATGCAGCAATGTCGTCCCCAACGGAAGCACACGCTCCAGCGGGGGATTCTGCAGGAGGTAGCTCCACCAGGGACCGCAACACCGGCCGCAGGAATGAAGCAGGAGAATCAAGGCCTAGGACGTCTCCGCCATCTGATCCGGTAATATAAGGCTTCACTGGGTGAGTGTGCAAAGTATATGCTCTGCCTACTAAGCTGACCTCTCCTACCCCCCCCCCCCCCCCCGCCTTGGTGTCCCCTTCTAGACCAAGAAAAAGGATAAATCCAAGCATAAAGAATGTGCGCTATGCTCGGAACCTCTCCCTGAATCCTACTCTAAGAAGCTCTGTAAACAGTGCACCAAAGAGACAAAGCAAGGGTCCGCATTGTCGACAAAGGACATTAGAGCTATAATCAGGGAGGAGATACAGGCTATTAACCGCGCCAAAACTCCCTCAGAGACTGGCAGCAAGAAGCAGTTAACCCTCAGCTCAGAGTCAGAAGAAGAATGGTTAATCGCTGACTCCTCACTAACATCCTCGTCATCATCAGACATGGAGGGACAGTCATGTTTCCCCCTAGATAGTGTGGACAACCTAGTCAAGTCGGTGAGAAGCACTATGGGGTGTGAGGAACCAAGGGGTGCCCAAATCGCACAGGACATAATGTTTGCGGGATTGGCTGAAAAGAAAAGGAGAGCGTTCCCGGTAATACCGGCAATTAAGGCCCTAATAAAGAGGGAATGGGAAAAAAATGACCAAAGAAGTTTTCTCCCATCAGCCTCAAAAAGAAAGTATCCTTTCAGCGATGAGGAGCTATTAAAATGGACCAAAGTGCCAAAAGTGGATGCCATTATATCCTCTACTTCGAGACAATCGGCTATTCCAGTAGAGGACGCAGGCTTGTTGGCAGACCCGTTAGACCGCAAGGCGGAATCATCATTGAAGAGGTCTTGGGAGTCTACCACGGGTATATTTAAGCCAGCGGTAGCCACCACATGCACCACTAGATCCATGCTCGTGTGGTTGGACCAGCTGGATCAACAAATCAAGCAAAAGGTGTCCAGAGAAAAATTAAGGGCCGCTATCCCATTGATAAGGGGGGCAGCTGCCTTTATGGCTGATGCGTCGGCAGACACTCTACGGCTGGCAGCAAGATCAGCAGCTCTAGTGAACAACGCCAGAAGGGCGTTGTGGATGAAGAGCTGGAAGGGGGACGCGCAATCAAAGGCTAAGATCTGTGCAACCCCGTGTGAGGGTGAGTTTCTCTTCGGGAAAGCCCTAGACGAGATACTCGCCAAAGGAAAGGAAGAAGGCGTTCCCTGACTCTTCTATCCCTTTCTATAGGAGAACCTTTAAGAGGCGACTGTTTGGAAGAAGGAGGCAAACGGAAAGACCAAATAGATGGGCCACAAAAGAAGAGAAACAAAAGGGTACCATGTTCAGGGGTCCAACGTTCCGAAGGGAAAATAGAAATTAAAAAATCAGACCCACCTGTAGGAGGTAGATTACGGTTCTTTTATCCAAAATGGGAACAAATATCCTCAAACCCATGGATCTTGAGTATTATTAAAGAAGGAATGAAAATAGAATTCCTTCAAAATCCTTATGATTTCTTTGTCCTAACCCGCCTTAACTCTATGACCCAACAAAAGGCCCTCGAAGAAGAGATTCGGAGCCTACTATGCAAAGGGGTTTTAGTAGAGGTCCCAGAGGGACAGGAAGGTAGAGGCTTCTACTCTCCCTTATTTTTAATTTCCAAACCAGATGGTACATTTAGAACAATTATTAATTTAAGGAAGCTTAATACGTTTATTAAAAATTATAAGTTTAAGATGGAATCAATCAGATCCACCATAAAGCTTCTCTTTCCAAATTGTGTGATGGCGGGGATTGACTTAAAAGATGCTTATTATCATCTTCCTATCCATAATAGATACCAAAAATATCTAAGGGTCGCAGTGGTATTCGATGGCAAGGTCCGTCATTTTCAATACACAGCCATGCCTTTCGGCCTCTCAACAGCACCAAGAATCTTCACCAAGGTGATGGCAGAGGTGATGGCCTATGTTCGTCAAAAAGATACTTTAATCGTACCTTACTTAGACGACTTCCTAATAATCGGGAACTCAGATACCCAATGTACCGAAAGAGTGGCTGATGCAATCTCGTCTTTACAGGACCTAGGCTGGATCATCAATATACAGAAGTCCAGGCTCGTTCCGCAATCCCTCCAGATGTTTTTGGGGTTCCAATTGAACTCCATAACCCAGAAATGTCTACTTCCGCAGGTAAAGATTGCACTAACAAAAGAAAAAGTAGAGGCAGCCATAGATAGACCAGGCATGTCTCTGAGAGGGGCAATGTCGCTATTGGGGTCGCTAGATTCCTGTGCCCCTGCAGTCCGGTGGGCCCATTATCATGTCCGCACACTCCAGCATCAGATCCTCCAGGAGGAGAGGCGACATGGTGGTCACCTCGAGAGCAAGATAACTCTAACGCAGGAGGTCTTGACTTCTCTGGAATGGTGGTTAGAGGATGACCATCTATCCTCGGGAGTCCCATGGGTCATAGTACCATCTAGTATACTAACCACCGACGCTAGCCCCCAAGGCTGGGGAGCCCATATGGGGAATAGCTTTTGTCAAGGAAGATGGAATAGAGAGGAAAGAGAATACTCGTCTAATTTAAAAGAACTGACAGCAGTATACTATGCTCTACATTATTTCCTTCCACAGCTCCAACAGAAACATGTCAGGATCCTGTCGGACAACACCACCACAGTGGCCTACATAAACAGACAAGGAGGTACTCGATCAGAGACTCTGATGTCTTCTGCGGCAAGAATCTTAGACTTAGCCGAAAGCAATTTGTTGTCCCTCTCAGCTCTTCATATCAGAGGAGAGGACAATCAAGAAGCAGATTTCTTAAGCCGACACACACTTCGGCAAGGAGAGTGGTGCCTCAATCACCAGATCTTCCAGAACATAGTGGCTCTATGGGGGCATCCTCAAGTGGACCTCTTTGCCACAAGGGAAAACAGACAAACAAAGACCTTTGCTTCCCTGTCTCCAGCAGATCACCCAGACATACTGGATGCCCTCCAGGCCCCATGGAGATTCAAGCTGGCATACGCCTTCCCTCCATTGATTCTCCTGCCACAAGTGATTCAGAAAATCAGAGAGGAAAAGGCGAGAGTAATCCTGATAGCACCATTCTGGCCCAAGAGACCGTGGTTCTCGTGGCTACGAATTATGGCAGTGACAGATCCTTGGGTTCTCCCCTCAAACCCCAACCTACTCTCCCAAGGCCCTTTTTTCCACCCTCAAGTGGACAACTTACACTTGACGGCGTGGAACTTGAAAGGCACCTATTAAGATCAAGAGGGTTTTTGCAATCATTAATTACTACACTCCTGCAGAGCAGGAAGCAGTCCACAACCCAAATTTATAAAAGAGTATGGAAGAAATTCCTAGAGTTTCATACAGCATCTCATACAGCAGAAGTCCCGATAGTCCCTATCTTAGAGTTCCTACAAAAGGGAAAGGAATTGGGCTTGTCAGTAAACACACTGAAAGTACAGGTGTCTGCGTTGGGGGCGCTGTATGGCCATAATATAGCAGGGAATAAGTGGATATCACGATTCATTACGGCATGTGAAAGAATAACTCCGGTTCACATACCCACAATCCCTACATGGGACTTAAACTTGGTGTTAGACGCCCTTACAGAAGAACCTTTTGAACCGATAGATACGATATCCCTTAAATATTTATCATTTAAGACGGCCCTCTTGGTAGCACTGACATCAGCTAGGAGAGTGGGTGATATCCAGGCCCTGTCCATAGATCCACCCTTTTTGCAGGTATATCGGGATAGATTAATATTAAAGCCAGACCCCTCATACCTGCCTAAGGTATCAACAAGGTACCATAGGTCTCAGGAGATACTCCTCCCAACCTTCTTTGAAGATCCCTCCACTCCGGAAGAACAGAAATTCCACACTTTGGACGTCAGAAGAACTGTCCTAAAGTATATTGAAAGGTCCGAGAGCTGGAGGCAGTGTAGGGCTCTCTTCATTTCTTTTCAGGGCCGTAAAAAAGGGTATGGAGTCACAAAGAGCACCATTTCCCGATGGATCAGGGATGCCATTCGTTTAGCCTACTCTGCAAAAAATGAAGAACCTCCGGGAAACATCAGAGCACATTCCACCAGAGCAATGGCGGCTTCCTGGGCGGAGAGGGGAGACGTTCTAATTGAAACCATATGTAAGGCGGCAATTTGGTCATCCCCTTCTACCTTCTATAGACACTATAGACTTGATCTTTCGTCTACCTCTGACCTAAGCTTTGGCAGAACTGTCCTTGGCACGGTGGTCCCACCCAGGTGATGGTCTCTGGAATCTCTCCAGTGGGTGCTGTCGTGGCGAAGGGTAAAAAGCCGGATTACTTACCGGTAATGCTCTTTTAATGAGTCCACGACAGCACCCGCTCACTTCCCTCCCTGCTACAAATATCAATGTTAAAAGTATATCTGCTAAAGTTGGATAAGTAAAGATATAAGTACAAGACATTGCCTAATCTTTGGCGGTCCTCCTGGTACTCTGAAATGCAAAACTGAGGAGGAAAGGCGGACCGCCCCTTTTATCTTTCCTGTAGGGTTTCCTGTTCCAAATGGGGCGGATCCAATACCTCCAGTGGGTGCTGTCGTGGACTCATTAAAAGAGCATTACCGGTAAGTAATCCGGCTTTTCAAAACGTCACTACTTCCCTTCCGAGCCCCGACTTGTGCCCAAACAGTGGTCCCTCCCCACATATTGTGTACCAGCGTACTCAGGACAAACTGGACAACAACTTTTGGGGTCAAATTTCTCCTGTTACTATTGTGAAAATAAAAAATAGCGGGCTAAAAAAATCATTTTTTGAGGAAAAAAAAATATTTTTATTTTCACAGCTCTGCGTTATACACTTCTGTAAAGCACCTGGGGGATCAAAGTGCTCACTATGCATCTAGATAACTTCCTTAGGGGGTCTAGTTTCCAAAATGGGGTGATATGTGGGGGAGCTACAAAGTGTAGGCAGACAGGGCCTCTCCAAACACGACATGGTGTCCGCTAACGATTGGAGCTAATTTTCCATTCAAAAAGTCAAATGGCGCTCCTTCCCTTCTGAGCCCTGCCGTGCGCCCAAACAGTGGTTCCCCCCCACATATGGGGTGCCAGCGTACTCGGGACAAACTGAACAGCAACTTTAGGGGTCCAATTTATCCTGTTACCCTTGTGAAAATAAAAAATAGCGGGCTAAAAAATAATTTTTGAGGAAAAAAAATTATTTTTTATTTTCATGGCTCTGCGTTTATAAACTTCTGTGAAGGACTTGGGGGTTCAAAGTGCTCACTACACATCTAGATAAGCTCCTTGGGTGGTCTAGTTTCCAAAATGGGGTCACTTGTGGGGGGTTTCTACTGTTTAGGCACATCAGGGGCTCTGCAAACGCAACATGATGCCCGCAGAACATCCCATCAGTCTGCATTCCAAAATCGCGCTCCTTCCCTTCTGAGCTCTCCCATGCGCCCAAACGGTGGTTTCCCCTGACATATGGGGTATCGATGTACTCAGGTCAAATTACACAACAACTTTTGTGGTCCATTTTCTCCTATTAGCCTTGTGAAAATAAAAAATAGCGGGCTAAAAAATCATTTTTGAGGAGAAAAAATTATTTTTTTATTTTCACTGCTGTGTCATAAACTTCTGTGAAGCACTTGGGGGTTCAAAGTCCTCACCACACATCTAGATAAGTTCCTTGGGTGGTCTAGTTTCCAAAATGGGGTCACTTGTGGGGGAGCTCCAATGTTTAGGCACACAGGGGCTCTCCAAACACGACATGGTGTCCACTAACGATTGGAGCTAATTTTCCATTCAAAAAGTCAAATGGTGCTCCTTCCCTTCGGGACCCTGCTGTATGCCCAAACAGTGGTTTATGACCACATATGAGGTATCTGTGCACTCAGGAGAAATTGCCCAACAAATTTTAGGATCCATTTTATCCCATTGCCCATGTGAAAATGAAAAAACTGAGGCTAAAATAAAATTTTTGTGAAAAAAAGTCCTTTTTTTTTTTTTTTTAAGGATCAATTTGTGAAACACCTGGCAGTTCAAAGTGCTCACTATGCATCTAAATAAGTTCTTTGGAGGGTCTAGTTTTCAAAATGGGGTCACTTGTGGGGGAGCTCCAATGTTTAGGCGCACAGGGACTCTCCAAACACGACATGGCAACCGCTAAATATTCCAGCATATTTTCCATTCAAAAAGTCAAATGGTGCTCCTTCCCTTCTGAGCCCTGCCGTGCGCCCAAACAGTGGTTTATGACCACATATGAGGTATCGGTGTACTCAGGAGAAATTGCCCAACAAATTTTAGGATCCATTTTATCCTGTTGCCCATGTGAAAAATGAAAAAATTGATGCTAAAAGAAAATTTTTATTGGAAAAATTAAAATGTTCATTTTTTCCTTCCACATTGCTTTAGTTGCTGTGAAGCACCTGAAGGGTTAATAATCTTCTTGAATGTAGTTTTGAGTAGCTTGAGGGGTGCAGTTTTTAGAATGGTGTCACTTTTGGGTATTTTCTGCCATATAGACCCCTCAAAGTGACTTCAAATGTGAGGTGGTCCCTAAAAAAAATGGTTTTGTAAATTTTGTTGTAAAAATGAGAAATCGCTAGTCAACTTTTAACCCTTATAACTTCCCAACAAAAAAAATTTTTGTTTCCAAAATTGTGCTGATGTAAAGTAGACATGTGGGAAATGTTATTTATTAACTATTTTGTGTCGCATAACTCTCTGGTTTAACGGATTAAAAATTCAAAATGTGAAAATTGCGAAATTTTCAAAATTTTCGCCAAATTTCTGTTTTTTTCACAAATAAATGCAAACATTATTGACCTAAGTTTACCACTAACATGAAGCCAAATATGTCACGAAAAAACAATCTCAGAATCGTTAGGATCCGTTGAAGCGTTCCTGAGTTATTACCTCATAAAGGGACACTGGTCAATATTGCCAAAAATGGCCAGGTCATTAAGGTCAAAATAGGCTGGGTCATGAAGGGGTTAAGTACTCATTGCTTTACATCCCCAAAGAGTTTAAATCCACAGAATAGAAGATGACTCCAAGATGGTTGGAGGTCCTGCTATCTCCAGCAGTTCCATATATATTTCATGGGGTGATCGGTCTCATGCACAACCATAGCTCCATTCAAAGAGGGAACACCAGCCACCCATTCTGATTATTGGTGGGTGACTTAGCAGTTGGACTCTCACCCATTGTTAAGAAATTCAATTTTTATATAGTTTTTTTGTTTAAAAAAAAAAAAAATGTGACTGCCATTACAAATCAGTTTAATCACAACATTCTAAATGACAAGTGACAAAAGGTAACGGCATAGTACTAACGTTTCTGCTCTGTCATGTGTAGGGTGTACCACAGAATGGGGAAGAGACGCTGCGTGTCAACTACAGAAAATAAGCCATCTTCAGGCTGCTGTGGTGTAAAAAAGCCCAAACTGTGCCCTTCTGCTGGCAGCGTTCAGCCCACAGTACCACATAACTGCCACCCCCACGAGGACAAGACGGTGGGGCCAGGTGCTCTCACCCCACTCTCCCGCCCTAATGGGACCACAAGTGGACGGGAGCAGTTGGTGGTGACAGCTGACATGGGCTGTTACTGCTTTGATGTTCTTTATTGTCATCTGCACGGCTTCCCACAACCACGTCTGCCACGTTTCACCAACGACCCCTAGTAAGTGACGAGCTTAAAGCTATATTTCTCTTGGTTCTTACAGATTGCTAAAGTGAAGTACTGAAATATGTTGTTATACAAAGAGAGAGAACCATAATTTCCCGTGCTTTCTCAGGTGAAGGCCATGTTCATGGACTGCGATTTTGCTGCTGATCTGTGCCCGATGCTTGCCCACTCCATATGCCATTTCCATACCTACAATCTTATGACATTTGCCTTTTCCACTTCTCCCAATTGAGTCTATGAAGAGAAAAAGGTTGGCACATGATCGGCTGTATGCAAATCACATATGGGGCAGTCGGGTAACGAATGCCGGGAGTGGAAAATCAGCTGAATCCTATCAGTGCATTACACACTATTGGGAATCTACATTTGAGTCCCCGTCAAATTCTATAATTGTCCCTTTAATATTCCCCTAAAAGCTCTGAAGGTGTCCACTGACTAAAGTACAGAGAATAAATATCTCACCCACCCTCTCCTAATTATAATTGGAATCTCTGCTTATCTAAAGATTGAGGGGCACTGACGTGTTATTATTTCTTTCCTTACTATTTGGTGGGATGATTGGTATGTTCCGTTGAATACAGTCAGTCATACGATTGGGGCATAGAGTGGTATGTCCTGAATAAACATTACAGGGTTTCCTGATCAGAGGCCCATCACTCCCTGAAGAAGCTATGCGAAACATGCATTACAGTATCTTTTTTCTTTTTTTTATTATACTTGCACTGTTGATCTTCAATTATCTATTTTGTTTTATTCGCTGTTCTAGTGCCACTAATTTCTACAGCACTTTATAGACTAAATCATCCCTTTTCCAATTGGGACTCCCAATCAGTATGTCTTTGGAGCGAGGGAGCCAGGAGGTACATGGAGGAAACACACGTAAACATGGGGAGACCATACAAACTCCATACATATGTTGTGGGATTTGAAGCCAAAACCCCAGCGCTGCAAGGCTGCAGTGCTTAACCACTGAGCCACCGTGCTGCTCATCCTTTATATCCACAATTCATGTCAATATTCTCCAACCTTTTTGGGCAGCAATTTTTAATTCTAGTCTACTTCTGGCAAAATTCAATATATAAGTGAACCACTGCTCTGACTATCTAGTAACAATTGTTTCTTGCTCTTCTACATCTTATATGTTTTTTTTTATAGTTTTTATGTAGTTTTTAACCTTTTTGAAATGTCAATTTGATGTTCATAAATTACTTTCTACTCTTCTGAATAAATAATTTATTATCCTCATGTAATAAAGGAATAGTGGCCAGCCTGCTATTCCTGGACCATTGCTAGTGGCGCTGAGATTGGGGTGTGCTGTTGTCCATCGGACCCCTGGTGAGGAGGTTGAGTGGTTGCCACATACAAAGCTGTGGTGGATCCACGTCTTCCTCGTCTGAGAACCATATGATGGGTTGAATTCTGGAGAGCCCATTCGATGTATTTCCTCTTTGACATTGTAGGAGGGTATGCCCCGCATGTTACTGTTAGGCTGAGTTCACACGTGGCGTTTTTGCGGCGGTTTTAACCACGCGATTTTGCCGCGAAAACGCGAAAAATAAGCATCCCATGCATTCCTATGGGATTCCGCAATGCTGTGCTAATGCTGCGGTTTTTACCGCGGCGGAGTCGCTTCGCGGTAAAAAACGCAGCATGCTCATTAATTTCGCGGAATCGCGGCGATCCCGCACCCATAGGAATGCATTGTTCTGCTTACTTTCCGCATGTGGCTGTGCACACCATGCGAAAAGTAAGCAGAACATTTGCGGATGGTACCCACGGTCCGGAGGAGAGGAGACTGTCTTCTGGGCTTTGGGTACCATATTCCTGTAAAAAATAGAATTTAAAATAAAAAATATTGTTATTCTCACCTTCCAACGTCCCGCGCAGCATTCCAGCCTCTCTCCACGCTCCCGGTCCCAGTAAGCCTTTGCGAGCGATGACGTCCGTTCTCGCGGGATCGCGAAGTCTCGCGGTCATTTGCGTGACGTCATCGCGAATGACCGCGAGAGGTCGCGATCCCGCGAGAGCGGACGTCATCGCGGTAATTCTCGCAAAGGATTACTGGGACCGGGAGCGTGGAGAGAGGCGGGAAGGCTGCGCGGGACGTCGGAAGGTGAGAATAACAATATATTTTTTTTTTATTATTATTTTTTACATTCTATCTTTTACTATTGATGCCGCATAGGCGGCCTCAAGAGTACAAAGTTGGTCACACTCGTCAAACACTATGTTTGACGAGTGTGACCAACCTGTCAATCAGTTCTCCAAGCAATGCTCCAGATCGCTTGGAAAACCCTAGCAATTCTGCAAGCTAATTACGTGAATTTAAAATGCGATTTTCTCGTGGAATGGAATTCCGGAATTCTCGCGGTAATTTCCGCGAGATTTCCGTTACGTGTGAACCCAGCCTTAGGGACAGCGGAACGCACTAAATAATAAGAGTAAGTGCATTCGCCGCCCGGGGTCCACCGTGCCGAGGTGTTACACTGCTGCTATGTAATGGCAGACGCACAATATGGCAGTATAACGCATGCGGGTTGAACCCGGTGTGCACTGGGCGGTCTCTGTTACTTCACAGAGGCGCCTAGGTGTTAAATACAAAGACCGAGCCTGCTGACGTCACAGGACTCAGCGGAATGCACACACGGTATATGGTCATAGGACTCTGGCCCAAGACACAGGGTCAGCGTCTCTCTAGACCTACCATGTGTGCGGCGTCGCAACCGTGGACGCTAATAAGTACTGCTGACTGCAGCGCGGCAACAGACACTGCCGCTGTACGACAGTGCCTGGTAGCAGGCACACTGTTGGACGCTAGTACCGTGGATGATATGCACTGTGGCCTGTAGCTTGCCACTGACTGGCGCTGACTCTTATCACTAGTTCCCTATCCACACACATAATATCAGAGGGAGGGGAATCTTAATAAGTCATTCTCAGGTTCATGCATCCGTCATCATTCACACAGGTAGCAACTAGCATCTATACTATCGCATGGCCGAGCGAACCTTTTATAGCCGGGACCTTCCGGAAGCTTCCAGATCCCTGAGATGGACCAATCAGATCTGGAGAAGGACCTGTGCATGTGACTCCCGATCTCCATTGGGAGATCATCTCGTGAGCATGCTCAGTGGAGCGACGGAAGGACTTAGCCTCTGGAGTGACTTGCTACTGAGCAGCCTGCGTTGCTATTGCTGGCCCAGAGGTGGCAGCAACAACCAGACCTACAGGGCTGGTCTGAGCAGAGCGTCGGGAACGACAGGGCTGCTGAGCAAGCTCCACTGCGGTCGATGGAGAATGGGAGACCGCTGAATGCAAGGCTATGGATTCCTGCTGTGCCGCTGCAGGAACCCGACGCCTAACAGTTACTGCTGGCCTATGACCAGTAACTGTTCGGACATTATGAATTGCAGCCAGTGCACACTTTGGGTATTGATGATCACTCCTAATGTTACCATCTTGGAAGCCGTAGCTTAGGTCACAGGCTTAGCTACACCTCTAATCAGAAATGTCATAAGATCTGGGGACTGATTCCCCTGCCCCAAACACTTAATATATATTATTGGAAAGGTATTAGTACGGGAGGCCACCCCATGTATATCTGCACTGCTGCACACTGTGTGGTCATACCGAGCTGTACGTGGATCCCATCTTCTTGTTTCCAGGGCTGTGAAGTCTAAGCCAAACCTCCAACTCCGACTCCTCAATTTCCATGACACCGACTCCAACAGCCTCATACCAGGGCTCTGGAGTCTGTAAGCCAAACCTCCGACTCCTCAATTTCCATGACTCTGACTCCACCAAAATAGACTCCGACTCCACAGCCCTGCTTTTTCCTCCTTTATTTTTTTTTTAAATATACCTTTTTAACATTTTTTGGGCCCTGGTTGAGGTCATATGATAGAAGATTGTTGTTAAAGAGAATCCGTCATGGTTCCTTCCATCTCTGTTTTAGTAAATATCTGCAGTCCCCATAAAATTGAAGGTCTAGATCTGGATCTTCCCTTTTATAGCTCTGCATTGTATCGTTCCTTTGTTATTCCTCTTAGAATGTTCTGACTACAATTACAACTGGGTGTCACCATTCCAATTGTCAAAGGGGCGTGTCCTTACAGAGTCTGACACTGTCAGTAGTGACTTACCTCGAATTGATAACACCCAGTTGTCAATTTATTTACAATTTGCTAGTGGGACTAACGGAGGAATGGCACAGTGCTGAATCATAAGAACTGTCGCTGTGGAATTGTTACTTTATTGTGATTCAAATATTTGCTAAAGCAGTCTAAGGAAGAACACATCTTGTGGGGAGTGCCAGAATGTAACAAAGCTTTTGTTACAGGGTCAATATTGACTTCTTAGGATTTTTACATCCAATAGGTGGCACTATAGTCCGGGTTCTTTGATGAGTCTATTTGCTTACTAGACACGCCATCTGCTTGGTTTACTTTTCTTTTTATTTTGACATTTATGTAGTGAGGTTAGTTCTTTATGAACTATTATATTTAATTTTGTACTTCATCTTACTTTACCTTTTTTCTTTTTCTCGATTTTCCCCATCTCTAGCCCTCTGTTTGTCACGTGGAAGGCTGGACGTGACAAGCGTCTTCGTGGCTGTATTGGCACTTTTTCCGCCATGAACTTACACTCAGGACTCAGGGAATACACCTTAACCAGGTACTTTAGACAGCATAAAAACATTTACTGTGCTCATACCCCATATATAGGGTGTGCAAATATATTCTGAACCATACATACAGTATGTACTGTACAATATTGTAACTATAAGGCCACTTGTCTGTAAATGTACTGTAGTCATGCTAATACAGTGAGAAGAATGACTTTTCAGCAGTTGCACCATTCCATTATCTTACTGGTTTGTGTTTTTAATCCGAATTTTCACTTTTTTATTAATTGTTTCTGAACTGTATATAGTATATTGTTCATTTAGCATGGACCTTAATATGCATTTGTACTATTGTGCGTAGCCATCCTCCCTGGGTGAGATCACCGATGATGGAGACTTCTATGGGAAAAAAATGAGGGCCCTCCTCAGCTGCAGCGACATATAATATATTACACGGTCATACATGTTGAGCAACTTACACTGAACATAAGCAGTAGACAATCAGAAGAGCTCCCTGACATCTACAAGGTCTCCTGACAATACACTGACTATTGGTGCATTTGCATGTGCTGATTTCATCAGTGCACCTTAACGAACACGGGACGAATATACAAGTTGCTCTGTGCCCATTTACACAGGTCACCAAACGAGTATGGGCACAGAATAGTCGCTGGTGAAACGTGGACGAGGGATGAGAGGTACAGCAGCAATCAAACATGCACAAAAATTAGATTACCATATACACTCGAGTATAAGCCGACCCGAGTATAAACTGAGGCATCTAATTTTGGCCATGAAAAACTGGGTAAACTTATTGACTCGAGTATAAGCCGGGTATACATTGTCCCCTCATCCCTATCCTGGTATGCATGGCTCTCCCATGCCTGTCCTTGTATGCATGGCTCCCGGGCACAGGCTTTAGCCACAGCCGTCGGCTCCTGCCTCTGTCACACGCTGCTCCGCCGCTCCCCCTCCCCCGCCGGCTTTCTAGGACAATTGACTCGTATATAAGCTGAGGGGGGGGGCGTTTTCAGCACAAAAAATGTGCTGAAAAACTTGGCTTATACACGAGTATATGCGGTATATAATATGAATATTTACTAACCAGTTTATAAAACCAAGGAAAGGATGGCAGGTAAACAGTGTATATGTAACAAATGACAGTAGTTATTCTCAAGAACAGCAGTTAAGAGTATATGCAGGTACACTTAATTTTCTTTAAGTTATAAGGGAGCAAAATATAACGCAATTAACCCTCTCTATGCATAAATCAATAAAACTACAGTGTTGTGCCAGTATTTTAGCGATTGCCTACTTGAAGCAGTTTTCGAAGTGTCTTACAGAAGAGGCCTTTTCTCCTAACTGGATCTCTGTAAGGCTATTTATATATTTCTTCATATACATTCAGATGTAAAATGGTACCGGTACATTCTGAAACTGAAGTAGAAGGGTCCTTGCTGGGCTGAGTCCCGAATAATGAGAAACGCCGTCTTGAAGCTCTTAAGGAATGCCGATCTCTCTAACGCAGTTCTTCCTTAAGTCCTTAGAGATAAGGCCTCACGTGACCTAGACCAAGATGCTGTGTACTTGGTTGTCCTCATAATCATCTCATGTCAAGCCGAAAAACGAGTCCCAGAGTCTCCAACAAAAGATCCAGATTCGCACCGCCGTATCCAGACTTTCACCAAGGATCTGCAGGTTCACTCCTTCCAGCCACACACCAACCGCCAAAACCCCCCCACGGACCCAACTACAGCCTCTCGCTGCTTCCCTCTTCTGGCCAGATAATATATTACATCACAAATCTCCAACAATACAGTAAACTGTGATTAACCCTTACATTCCACTTTTGATGTCTTAGCAAACACAGCACCAACCGAAATCTGGCCCCACTGAGTCGTTTTGGAGGTATCTTTGTGGAGGGATGCCTGCTGTGGGATGCTCCGACCTACGCAAGCCAGCAGGTTCCGAGGACTCTACAGGGCCCTCAGCTTCTCTCTCTCTCTGTAGTTGCATCTCTGGTTTGGGTGCCAGAACTGTACTGTCTGTTAAGCTTGGCGCAACCGGTACAGTCCACCATTTGTCATCAATGTAATCTTCCACTAGGGGTTTGTTCCTGCTGGACTCGGGTCGATGGAACAAAAGAGGCGAAGCATGTTCCGATGTAGTCAGCGTACCGGACCCGATCCGTCTTCTTGCTTCACATCGTAGACTAGTCCATGCTGCACTACCTGCTTCCAACACCTTGTAGGGTTCCTACTTCCAGCGAACATCCAACTTTTCTATGGTAGTCTGCACATGGACCAGCACGCTGCGTGAACTGCTTAAATTGGACTTAACCACGGTCTCGGGGTCACTGATTTTGTTGCTTGTGTCACGCCGTCTCTGCATACTCACCCGGCCATCGCTCCCACGCCACAGCCCATCACCACCCGACAGCCACGGCGGTCACCTCTGACAGGCGCGCGGCCGACGGCGTCTTTGCATGCAATGCGCATGCGCCATAGGCCGCGGCCGCACCTCCCTTCTACTTCTTGTGCTCCGGCTATGCCCTGACCCGGAAGCACCCCCTGACCAATGGCAGACCAGACAGGGGCATATCAGGCCGCTTCCCCCCTAAAGGAGGCGCCTGATCGTTGTGTTTCCTAGCACACTGGGCCTCGCTTCTTCGTGTGCTCTCTGCAGTCTCACAGTCCCCTTCTCGTGTGCTCCCTGCAGCAGCCTCGCAGTCCGGCTATCCGTGTCCCCTGCTACACTCCAGTCCTGCCTCCGGTGTTCCTGTTCCATCCTGCTCCAGTCCTGCCGTCCTACTCCAGTCCTGCCTCCGGTGTTCCTGTTCCATCCTGCTCCAGTCCTGCCGTCCTACTCCAGTCCTGCCTCCGGTGTTCCTGATCCATCCTGCTCTAGTCCTGCCGTCCTACTACAGTCCTGCCTCCGGTGTTCCTGTTCCATCCTGGTCCAGTCCTGCCATCCTACTCCAGTCCTACCTCCGGTGTTCATGTTCCATCCTGCTCCAGTCCTGCCGTCCTACTCCAGTCCTGCCTCCGGTGTTCCTGATCCATCCTGCTCTAGTCCTGCCGTCCTACTCCAGTCCTGCCTCCGGTGTTCCTGTTCCATCCTGGTCCAGTCCTGCCATCCTACTCCAGTCCTACCTCCGGTGTTCCTGTTCCATCCTGCTCCAGTCCTTCCGTCCTCCCGTCCTCCTCTAGTCCTGTCTCCTGTGTTCCTGCTCCAGCTATCCCTCCACGTTCCAGTCTACTGGCTTACTCCATTCCTGTCTCCTGTGTTCCAGCTCTGTCCTGTCATCTTCACTTCAGTCCCTCCACGTTCCAGTCTACAGTCTTACTCCACTCCTGTCTCCTGTGTTCCAGCTCTGTTCTGTCATCTACACTTCTTCCCACAGTCCTACTCCAGTCCATCCTGAGCCGCCCCTCTCTGTACCGGCTACCGTGGTACTCGAACTCCTTGGCCTGCTCCTAACGGTCCCTGTTGGTTCCACCTGGCAGCTCGCCCGGGGCCCCTCGGTGCCACGGCCCTGAGGGTCCACTCCTGGAGATTCCGGCTCCAGACCAGCCACGCTAACAGCTTGTCTCCTAACAACTGGTGAATAGTTTTCACTCTGGTTCGGTGCTCCTGCACCCATGAGTCTGGAGTGTGGTGTTTTTCTTTGGTTGGAGTACTCAAGTTAAATTTTGACACTTCTCTTCCCGACTGTCCGAATGGTAACATGTAGAGAGTGTAAGCAGTAGTACTATGCACTCATTATTGTAGGCTCAGACCAACTCAGGCAAATAATCCGGCTACTGCAATTTATTGTCTCACTCCAGGGTTTGAAACATCTGCAGCAGTGTTCAATTAAATTGCTCATAGGCGCCATTTCCCTGTGGGTGATACGGTGTTGTTCTGGACCTCCGAATCCCATAGATCTTAGAGAGCTTCCCATGATTTTTCCTTGAAAGCATTCTCGTTGGTCAGAGTGAATCGTCCTCAGACATCTGTATTCCTGAATGAAGTGTTTACACACTACCCTAGCCACCGTCTCTGCAGTCTTGGGTTGGTACAGCTACCGCAAACTTTGAAAAGTGATTCATAATTACTAAACAGTATTATAGCTCTCCTGCGGCAGGCCTGACCAGTAGATAATCAATCATCAAGATCTCCAGGGGTGCAGTTGACTGGATGACTTGAGTCAGCACCCTCTGCTCCCCTGTCTTCGCAAACTGTGCATTGCTGGCAGACTTCTCTGATGATCTGCTCCAGCTGAGGCCAGTACAGAAATCGTTGAATACATTTGTAAGTTTTCTCTGGACCAAAATTGGAAAATTTCTCATGGCTCTGCTTAGCCACACTCTGATCTAGGCTGCTAGAAATCACAACTTGCCACTTTTTTCACTCTCTGATGGAAAATACACTGTCCGATACATTACGCCATCTTTAACATGGAATCTTTCCCACTGATGCAGAATCTTCCAGCCATCTGAGGACAATTTGGCCCGAGCCATCACTGAAGTCCATTCCCCTTCTAGTAGACAGCCCTTTATCATCTGGATTACAGGGTCGTCATCTTGGGTCTAGGCCCATTCTGCCAGTGTCTTGCTGGGCAACCCCATCCTGTCCTGCTGAGCAATCCCATCCCGTCCTGCTGTTACTCTGGCTACAGAGGCCACGGGTTTCACTTGATCTAAGTCTAATATCTATCTCTCTTCTTTTTCATACACCTCTCCGGATGAAACGGGAAGGGTGACTCGAGACAAAGCGTCAGCATTAGCATTCTCTTTACCAGAACGGTACTTAATGGAGTAATTAAATGTTATAATTCAGGTGACCCATCTCTGTTCCAGGGCTGCCAGCTTCACACTTTGCAGGTGAGCCAATAGATTATTGTCAGTCTGGACCAACACCTGTCCTCCAGTGAGGTATTTGTCAAACTTCTTGGTTATGGCCCAGACGAGCACCAACAACTCCAGCTTAAAGGAACAGTAGTTATCTGAGTTTTGTTCAGAGTTTCTCAAAGACTGACTTCTGTACGCTATAACTCGTTCATAGCCCCCTGCTCCTGCGCCAGCACCACTCCCAAACCGTGAAGACTTCCATCCGTATATAGAATGAATCAACAATCATATTGAGCGAATGCCAACGCCGGGGCATTGGTCAAGGCTTCTTTCAGCTGATCCAGGGCCCGTTGTTGCAGGGGTCCCCAGGCCATGGGGCCTTTTTGCGGTCCCTTTCAGTAACTTGTGAAGCGGCTCGGCTATATTGGTGATGTTCAAGATGAAATTTTAATAATATCCTGTTAGTCCCAGGAAGGCTGCTAGCTCTCGAAGTGTCTGTGGCGGAGATCAGTTCCTTAAAGCTTCTGCTTTGCTTCCGTCAGGGCTGACTCCACCTAAAGACTCCACATGTCCTAAAAATCCTATTTCTGTCAGTGGGCTTGTAGACGGGTCAGCACTTGTCGTAGTCTTCATGGATGTTGCTCGAAGATAGGTGCATCAGTTAAGGCTTTGTCCAGGAAGATCAAGATGGATTCAAAATTCAGCTCTCCCAAACATCAACTGCTGAAATGTCCCAGGTGTATTGGGTGTGTCCAAAAGGCATTCTATTGAACTCGTACAGGCCAATTGGTAAAATGAAAGCTGTCTTGGGTTTTTCTCATTCAGCAAACGGAACCTGCCAGTAGCCACTTGCCAGATCTGAAGTGGAGAAATACTTGGCCTGTCGGATTCTTACTCTCCCTCACTACTCCACTGCTCAGCATCTGTGATAGCATTGCTTTTACTTCCTGATATAAGTTAGGGGGGAATCTGTCTATCACTCTCGGATTGAAGGTGTCTCTAACATCGCAATTTCATGTTCAGTGCGAGTTTATCATCCAAATTCATCTTAATTTCTGGAGAAAGCCGCTTGAAACTCCCATAACAGGTCTTCTATCTGATGAGTTTGTTCGGAGGAGAACTGACTGGTGTCCAGTCGTATTATTTTGAGGATCTTACAGCAATTCTACTCCAGAGTCACCTCTTTACTCGGATCTTCGGTCACAGTCCACGGTTCCTGTTCCTTAGCAAGCAAGGCAAGTTGAACTTTGGGGACGGTCTCTCTTCCATACACATACAAATCCTCAACTTCTTCAGCTGCACGAAGCATGACAGCAGAATCCTATACATTGGCACACTAGACGGCCACTTGTTCATCCACCACTGTCGTCATGGTACATGCAAACATTATGCCTTGTGATGTTTGTTAGCTTCTGGGGCTCAATAATCACCACTATTCTGTTGAGTCTTCGGTGGCTTCCCACATCCATCTGTATAATCTTCTCCTGACGAGGCAAGAGATTTTGAAGCCCTGGTGGAACGGTCATAATTTCCACCACTTCATCTTCAGTAATACTGTCGCGAATCCCACATACCCGGCTCAGTCTCTGGAATGCCTTCTGTGTAGGCCAACGTTTGGTGAATCTCTGCCAGTGTCCTGGGTCATCTTTGTGGAACAACTACAGGTCTAGATCACACAGGATATTCATCCTAATATATTGAGGTTCTTGACCGTGGATCCCCATCCACAAGCAGGACCCCTTTTTAACCCACATCAATGTTTCCAATCTTCACGTGCATCCACAACATCACGTGGACTGGAATCTTCATCTGGTTAACGGTCGTCAGCTTAATCAGTTTTCATTGCTCATCTTTGATAAAGTGACCGAAATGAGTCTTGAAGTACTCCAGTGGCATTGTGGAGACTTCAGCTCCCATATCTACTAAGCCGCGCACGTTCTTGGGTTCAATCTGTATGTCGTTCACAGCACTTCGGGACACAATGTTCTTAGGGCATTTCAGGCTTTGCCTACATGGGGCATTTCCTCCAGTGTGCCCTACCACTGGAGGTGATCCTCATTTAACCCCTTAGTGACCGTGCCAAATTTTTTCAAGGAAATTTATAAAATTTATCATTTTGAAGGACCTATTCAGGTTTGAATTGACTTTGGGGGTCCTATATATTGAAAAACCTCCAAAAGTGATACCATTTTTACAACGGCACCCCCCAACGTATTGAAAACTGCTGTCAGGTAGTTTATTAACCCTTCAGGTGCTGTTCAGGAATGAATGCAAAGTGACATGACAGGAATGAAAAAGTGTGTTTTCCCTAGGATGTCCCTCATGACAGCACAGTAGGAGGATTGTCCCATATATCCTCTAGGGACAGGAAGCATACAAGAGGTTAAAAGCCCCCCTTCCGGCTCAACCCCAGTGTTTTTCCTGTCCCTAGCTGGATGGGGCGCGCAAGAGAAGCAGCAGCGCGATACCTACTGGAGCTCAGGGGGATTGGGGGGTACCGGATCTCTCCCCTTCCCGCTGTCAAGATGCTCCATGGCTGACACCTCACTGGGCGGGGTTCCTTCAGCGTGTCGGTAGAGCGGGGAGCTCCCAACGATGCCGCATCCTTCTCCAGAGGGAGTTCGGCTCTACGCCGCCGCCACCTACTTCCGGTCACGTGATGAAACATGCGTTCCGGCAGGGAACGTGTTTCCGGACGGACACCGTTCGAGGATGCACACTTCCGATTCGGACGGCGCCGTGTGGGTTCCAATAAGGAACACACGAGATCTATGGGGGGTGTTCTCTAAGCCATCTTGACAAGGTAAGACCCTTTAAAAAGGGTGCTAACAGACTAGATAACGAGCATAAATCTGAAACATGGAGAATAATCCAGGCCGCTCAGAGGCACCAGCCGAACATTCTTTGGTTAGCGTAAGTGACCCCATAGCATCTGATGTGCCTCATGGTGTAAACTCTGGTAAAAAGGGAAACGTTCCAATTTTTTGTGTTAGGATAAAGGCACCCCCGCAAGGTCTAGTTCCTCTTCCCGCAAAAATCCACAAAGATGTCCGTCATGCAAATCCAAACTGGCAGATTCATACACAAAACAGCTATGTCCAGAGTGTGTGGCAAAAGTCCTGAGGGAAGAAGCGTCCTGAGGCGTCCTTCTTGACAGATATGCGGACCATTATTAGGGAAGAGGTCCAGAGCACGGTGGCAAATCTCGTGCCGCATCAGCCAGACCCAAGTACCTCCTTCCTGTCATAAAAGGGCTCGATGGGAGATGGAGGAATCCTCGGAAGACGCGTACCTCTACTCGTACTACTCAGAGGAGGACGAGAAAAACGAGGAAGAAGGGGTTTCCCATAGACGTCAGAAGAAAGGAAAAAGTATTTCTTCTCATCTGAAAATACGGACGACCTTTTGAAAGCAGTGAGAGCAACCATGAAGATCGAAGAAACAGAGGTCCCTCGCACAATCCAGGACGAGATGTTCGGTGGTCCCAGAATGCAAAGAAACAGTGTTCCCAGTCAACCAGCATATTCGAGCCATGATCCTGGAAGAATGGGAAGATACAGAAAAGCGCCTAGTCATCCCTAGGGACTTTAAGGCTCGCCTTCCCTTTGATCCTTCAGAAATCAAGCTGTGGGAGGAAATCCTGAAGGTCGACATCCAATCGCCAGGGTGGCGAAAAAGTCCGCTATACCTTTTGAGGACTCTTCCTGTCTATGAGACGCTATGGACAGGAAAGCAGAGGGTCTATTGAGAAGGAGTTGGGAATCGACGGCTGTGATTATCAACACCAACATAGCTGCCACGAGGTCGGTAGCTAGCTAGATCCATGTGTGTCTGGATTGACGAGCTGTCCAATTAGATAAAAACCAATACCCCTAGGGTATTAGATTCCATCCCTATGCTGAAAATGGCGGCGCAGTTTATGGCGGATGCTTCAGCCGAATCTGTAAGATTCGCGGCTAGAAGTAATGTACTTTCTAATGCGGCACGACGGGCTATATGGCTTAAAACTTGGTCTGGGGATAGCTAATCCAAAAGTAAGCTCTGTTCCATCCCTTTTTCCGGTACGCATGTCTTTGGTCCGGTACTAGATGACATGTTAGAGACAGACGCCGATGACAAAAAGGGGTTTCCAGAAGAGAAAATCAAAAAATTGCGGCCCTTTCGTAGATTCCGTCAACACTTTTTAGACAGGACTATAAGGGAAAGGCAGGCAAGTGGCGTTACCCCAAGGGAGGTAAGGGTAGTCCCACCCGATCGTCCTCCGCCGCACATAGAAGATCTTAATGCCAGAAAAGTAGGAGGGAGACTGCGTTTTTTTTTCGGAAAGAATGGGAAACCATAACAAACAACAATTGGATCCTGCGAACCATAGGGGAAGGTTACAGGATAGATTTCTCCCATCTCCCTCCCCTTTGATTTTGCGTCTCCAATCCCCACTCCCTTTCCACGCAGAAAAGGATGTGGACGGAGGTAAAAAAAACCTCTTAAAATTAGGAGCAATCGAGCCGGTTCCCATCTCGGAAATGGATCAAGGCCATTACTCATCCCTGTTCTCCATAAAAAAAACAAACCTCAGGCAAGTATCGCACCATCATAAATCTAAAACCCCTGAACCAGTGGGTAAGGTACAAAAAGTTCAAAATGGAGACAATCAGGTCAGCCATCCAGCTAATAGAACGAGACAATACCATGTGTACCTTAGATGTAAGAGACGCATATTATCACGTGCCGATTCACCCAGACCATCGCCAATATCTGAGGTTTGCAATATCCTGCCACAGTTCAAACCATCATTTTCAGTTTGCATGCCTCTCATTCGGCCTTTCCTCAGCCCCGCGCATATTCACAAAGTTAATGACGGAGGTGGCAGCTTTTCTCAGGAGGCAGGGGATTGTAGTGGTCCCCTACCTGGACGATATCCTGCTGGTGGCGGACTCTGCTTTCCTCCTCAAACAGCAGCTGGCCCAAACCGTGAAAGTTCTGGAGGACCTGGGGAGGCAAATAAGTTGGGAGAAATCCGACTTGCGTCCAGGAACCCAGAAGGTATTCTTAGGAGTCCTCCTCAATTCTCATCGGAGGATGTCCTACCTGCCCCATGCAAAACAGGAGGAAATCGGGGGCAGAATCAGTGCGTTTCAAAAGGAAAAGAGAACTTCTGTCAGAAATGCCATGAGGATCCTAGGACTCATGACATCCTGCACCCCAAGTGTACATTGGAGTCGGGCCCATTCAAGGCACCTTCAAAGGGCAGTCCTTATGTCCTGGAACAAGCATCGTTCAGGTTTGGACAAGAAAATGGCGCTTCTGACCGATTTAAGACATTCCCTGAATTGGTGGACATCCAAGGGCAATCTTGGAAAGGGGTACCTTGGACTCTTTCTGCCCGCATTGTAGTTACCACAGATGCAAGTTTAAGCAGATGGGGTGCGGAGGTAGAAGGTCGCTTCCTACAGGGCACATGGGGCCCGGAAGAACAGAGAAAATCCTCCAACTACAGAGAACTAAAGGCTGTATGGGTGACTCTGCAACGTTGTCAAGACATGGTCAGGGATCGGCATGTACAAGTCCTCTTGGACAACGTCACCGCATTTTCCTTCCTTCGATGCCAAGGAGGCCCGAAAGGCCAATCTCTGCAAACCCAAGCAGAAAAGATCTTGGGCGGAGAAGAATGTCCGATCCATCTCCGCTGTGCACTTGAAGGGTTCCGAGAACATAACGGCAGATTTTCTCAGCTGGAAGAAACTGTGGTTCTCGGAGTGGGAGATAAACTCAGAGGTTTTTCATCAGTTGACCCGAAGATGGGGAACGCCGCAAATCGACCTGTTCGCAACCCGGAAAAACGCGAAGATAGCAAGATTCTTCTCCATAAGTCCAGCCGAAAGACCAGAGGGTATAGATTCTGTATGCATTCCCTCCTTTTCCCCTCATACCAAGAGACTTGCGAAAAATCAGGGAAGATCAGGCCCAGTGGTATTGGTATCTCCCTTCTGGCCGAAGAGGTCCTAGTTTCCAGTATTGAACCGCATGGCTCTGGAAGATCCGGTGCCACTTCCGGACAGACCCGACCTCTTATCCCAGGGTCCCCTCTGGCTCCAAGACCCTGGTTTTCTGCGCCTGACAGCCTGGATCCTGAGCAGAAAATTCGAAGTTCCAGGGGGTTGTCAGACAGAGTGATCATTACTATGCAGGCTAGTAGGAAGCCTGTAACATCTGCGATCTATTCCAAGATATGGAAGAAGTTTTGTTCCTACGTTGGAGAATCCACCTCGACCACATCCCTGCCAGACATCTCCAAAATATTGGATTTCCTCCAAGGATTCGAGATGGGCCTAAAACCTAGTTCCTTGAAGGTACTGTCAGGAACACCGCACTGCACTTGCTCACTGAGCCAGTGCGCGTGTCCGGAGTACAAAAACAGTGCTCAAAGATACCTGTGGAGCGGTACAGCAGCGGTGACGATGTGTGCTTCAGACTATCAGGACCTGAAGCACGTGACTGCTGGGGGTGTGACCTAAGCTCCACAGAGCTAGGAGCTGCAGGGAAACTCCTAGAAAGGTAACTACGGGACAAGATACCAAGGGGCATAGACAGAGACAGAAATCAGATCAAGCCGGAGTCAAAGCACGAGATAGCAGGACAGTACCTGTTGTGAGTTCATTCTCTGGTTCACCAGTTGTGAGTTCCCCTTCCAGACTCTCTCTGGTGGTGACAGGAGGTGGTGAGGCTGGTTTGATCGGTGGAGGTCTGCCACCTGAGAATGAGGATGACGATTGGACCTCGGGATTCTCAGTTTGGATTTAAGACTGCCTACGCCCTATTCAGTTGCTGGTGATTCCTTCTGGCTTGTCAGCTCTTGGTTTTCAGCTCTGTTCCAGTCATCTAAAGCTAAGTTTTTCTGCTAATGTTCACACTTGATTTTGTTGGTCTGTTCAGTTTTTTGTGTGGTTTGCCAGCCCCGGCTGGGGGCTGTGCTGAATTTCCACTCTTATTTATCAGTATTTTGCCAATTGGCTTTTTGTCCCTTACTAGTTCGGTCTCTTTTTGCTCTGTCTCAGAATATTTCAGAGTGCTGATATAGTGGGAGAAGTCTAGTGACTTCAGGGTTAATTTTGCTATCAGAATGTTGGACATGATTTTTGTAGGGTTTTTGGCAGATTGCAGACAGTGTCTTTCCTTTCCTGTCTAGTTAGTTTGGGCCCCATCATTTGCTCAGCCTATTTTCCTGCCTGTGTTTGTGCCTTCATCTTGTTTCACCATCAATACATGTGTGGGGGCTGTCTATTCCTTTGGGGTCTGCTCCTGGGCAGTTAGTTTTCCCTTTTCTTGCTTTAGGCTTATTTAGTCATCCGGCCGTGACGAGGCGTCTAGAAACATCGTAGGCACGCTCCACGGCTACTGCTAGTTGTGAGGTAAGATCAGGGATCTGCAATCTGCATAGTTACCAACCTCTCTGGTTTTCTGTGATTTAGCTGGTTTTGTTTTTTCCTTCTCGGTGACCCATTCATAACAGTACCAAAGGGTTAGACAGAGCGAATAGTCAGGACGTAGCAATAGGTCAGAAAACCAGAACGGGCAATGGACGGTACAATAGGGACAAACTGTAACGGAGTAACAATAGCCAAGCCAGGAGGTCAGAACCGGAGAAGACAATAGTACCAAAACGAGAGACTGACTTCAGAGTGAGGGGACATACCGGGTCAGACACGGGAATCAAACAAGCAATGCAGTATCCACGCACACCAGGGGGGTCAGACACACAGCCAGAATAACAGTATAGCTGACATTGAATCCTAGTCTGGAGTGAGTATAAATACCCCTCCCAGAACCAAAGAGAGGCTGGCAAAAGTTAACCCTGTGAGAACAGGACATTAACCATGTCCTAACCATGACAGGTACAAATTTCCACCCTCAGTGCCTTCATGGACTTCCCCTTGGCAGGCCATCCATGGGTAGCAAGATTCTCTCGAGCCATTTCCAGGTTAAGACCATCAATCAGGGAGACTGTGCCTCCTTGGGACCTAAACCTTGTACTAGGAACATTGTGTAGACCACCCTATGAGCCCCGAGAAGAGTCTGGCATCAACTTCCTCTCTATAAAGACTGCATTCCTGGTGGCGATTACCTCGGCGAAGCATTTGGGTGAATTACAGGCACTGTCAGTCAGGGATCCCTACTTGCAGATCCTAGAGGATCGGTTAATACTTAGGCTTGACCCATCCTTTTTACCGAAAGTGGTCTCAGAATCAAATTTAAACCAAGAAATCGTTCTCCCATCCTTAAGTCACTCCCCAAAAAATGAGAAAGAAAGGCTGTTCCACACACTAGATGTGAGAAGGGCAGTGATGCGCTATGTTGAGGTTTCAGCTCCCTGGAGACAGGATTCAAATCTATTCATACAGTATGCAGGGAAAAATAAGGGTAGAAAAGACTCAAAACTATCCTTGTCTAGATGGATCAAGTCAACGATAGCACTAGCGTACGAATCAGAGAAAAAAGATCCCCCCACTTAAAATTAAAGCCCTCTCCACGAGGGCAGTTTCCATTTCCTGGGCTGAAAAAGCAGGGGCTTCCTTAGACCAGATTTGCAGGGCAGCAACTTGGTCCAATATAACAAGCTTCTGTAAACACTATAAGTTAAACGTGATGTCAGGTCAACAATTGGCCTATGGATGAAAAGTCCTACAGGCAGTGGTCCCACCCTAGAATGTCATTTATTTGGTATTTCTCCTATGTCTCCAAAGACATACTGATAGGAAATTTAGATTGTGAGCCCCATCGGGAACAGTGATGATAATGTGTGCAAACTGTAAAGCGCTGCGGAATATGTTAGCACTATATAAAAATAAAGGTTATTATTATTATTATACTGTGTGCTGTCACGAGGGACGTCCTGGGGAAAATACAAACTAGACCTACCGGTAGTTTTGTTTCCAGGAGTCCATCATGACAGCACCATTACATTCCCTCTCCTGAATTCTAAAGCTAATGTGAATTAACATTTATGTATAAGAGTTCAATAAAATATAGTTGCAACCATCCTGGTGTAGTGATTAGTAAAGACACTGAGGTTGATCCGGAAGGAGGGGGGCTTTTAACCTCTTGTGTGCTTCCTGTCCCTAGAGGATATATGGGACGATCTTCCTACCGTGCTGTCATGATGGACTAATGGAAACAAAACTACCGGTAGGTCTAGTTTGTATTTTTACCACCTAAATGTCGCTAACTTCCGAACTGATCACTATAGCCGGAAGAAGCTAAGGCCGTTATTTGGCCGTGAATTGCCATGGCAAACATCAGGGCCACGCAATCATGATCTCAGGGTGCCAATGGGGTAAAGAGGGAGCCCCCGCACTTTTTTAACCATTTATATGATGTAGTCACTATTCATAGCAGTATCTGAGGGGTTAAACAGATTTGGACTGTGCCAACACTGATTGAGGATAATGCAGCAAGTTGTCAGCAATAGTGTACAGCCAGCAGCTGCTGGATTGTCACCTGTATGGTGGATACTATTCTGTTATATCTCAGGTCAGTAAAAAAACGTATTGATGGTCATTTTAGGGGTTTTAAATGTCCTAGCTCTCACGCTACCATCCGTTGTCTGAGTTGGGGCAGTTCTGGGAAACATGCCCTCTTTCTTGGCACCTCCATCATATTGGGCCACATGAGAGAGTATGTTCAGGCGTTCTCGGGTTTGGTCCTGGTTTGAACGAGATTGTCTTTGGTGGGTGAGTAATTTCTGATTACCTATACGAAGGGACGTTTCTGGGATGTCTCAGTTCTTCCCACCCCATCTGTCGGGGGAAAGGGTCATACATCGAATGGACGAGCGTCCACCACCACACTTGACGGGGCGACAGGGCGTGAGTCTTTCTTAGCTGATCCACTTGCCGGGTCAGTTCCTGGATTGCGGCCCTCATCTCAGCCAAGGAGTCGAACTGCTGATTTTCAGCCAGAACTTCCTGTCCTCTGGGGCAATACACGTACAGTGCTGAAGCCAATATCTTCTTCACCTTAACGAGTCAAAGCTTCTGCGCAACCTGGGCAAACTGAAGTCTCATTCGCCCATATCTGATCTTGCAATGTCCATGTCAGTGATGAATCCATCGGTCCCTGAACAAACTGTTCTTACAGGATGGTGTCAGGATCGGTGATAATAGGCTGGAGACTTTCATTTTTTGGCAGGTCTGTATCATTCTCTGTAAAGCATTTATTTACTGTTTTATGCTTTCGTCTTCTTCCTGACACCGATTACAGAAGCATGTCTGGAAATAGCTGCCGAGCCTCTCTCCATAAACCTCCTCTAGTATGGCCACATTGTCTTCTAGAGTCTTTTGTGTTGACGCGAGATGCGTCACTGTTTGCCGGGTTTTTCCCCTCTAGCGTGTGTAGCTTGACCTTAGAGGGCAGCTCCTCAGCTAGGTTGTCTGTATGTACTTTGCATATGATCGGCCTTCTTCGATTGACATGTTATCACTGTCAGATTTTGTAAGTTTTCTCAGTATAGACCCTGCTGACAAGCTCGCGCTCGGAGCGTTTAGAGTCGGTGGGTGAGGGGCTGAGCCATCTGCTCCCGCGGACCCTGTGGCCTGCTCCGCACTACCATCCCCAGATGTGTTCTGCATTGTAATGCTGTACCCTTCTTGCAGTGCCAAATGAAACGTGGATGAGGGGTACAGCAACTGTGACAACACAGCATTTAATCTTAATTATGCCAGACGCATGATTTCAGCAGGCTAGGAGACATAGGCTATTGTCTGAACATTGACTATTGAATTTGTGTTTTTCTTCGGTGAGTCAAAAACCATAGAGCAGAGTCTGAATGTTGACTCTGGAAATTGATGTTTATAAATTGTTGAATGGCTGCTTTTTAGCTCTATCAGCTCCTACAGTTATTGCGTTACTATCTTTAGAGGACAGGGATGCAGGGTCATTGAACAATTGGTGTTTGCTAATATGTTGATTAACCATTGTATAAGTCCATGTAGCTTGTTGATCTGCAAAACAGTAGAGGACAAACTATGCGGATTGATTAAATACTCAAACAGAGTTAATAATAATAATTTCTATTTCTATAGCGCCGACATATTCCGCAGCACTTTACATTTCAGAGGGGACTTGTACAGTCAATAGACATTACAGCATAACAATAATCACATAGATCATAACAGATACCAAGAGGAATGAGGGCCCTGCTCGCAAGTTTACAATCTATGAGGAAAACAGGTAGACACGAAAGGTGGGTGAGTTAATCTCATCCCACCTTTCCCCTGAGCTGTGGATGATAACCTGAACCACAAATGTGTGTATAAAAGGGATTCCTATCCTGGAACAAAAAATAAAGGAAAAGACTCTACAAAATAACAGCCAGGACACCATGGCTCCATAAAGAGAGACTCTACAAAACTACAGCTAAGGCACCATCAAGGGGAACACATATTTGACATTCTACAGGATGTCAACTTAAGGGACCTAGCTGGAGGATAACAGATCTGCTCCATTGACCATCATTGAATCCATGGATACATTTGGGGAAGCCAGGTTGTGACCATCCTGTCACCTGACCCTATGGATGCGTTTGAGGAAGCCAGAATTGGGACCCACTGGTCATCTGGCCCCTTGGAGAAGTTTGAAGAAGACAGATTGTGACCCTCCAGTCAACTGACCACGTGCCTCAATGGACTGTCAGCTTCCTAAGATTGTCATTACCTCTTCTCTGTGGGTCGCAGCTGCTCTAATCCCAGCGAGTCAGCAGAAGGGTGAGACTATGTAATTTTGCACCATCTTGTGTATTTTACTGGGACTGTTCTATGTTATTGTCTGTTGCTGGTTCTATAAATTATTGATACACTGTTTTATCCACACCCTGTGTTGTCTGCGTAGTATTTTGCCCACAGGAAAGGAAAGTGGGCATTCAGTGGGATGAGCCCTAGTCCATGCGGTCTGGAGCCAGCCGACGAGAGTACCCACTGACCCCCGTGACTCCATAGTAACAATCAGCAGACATGCACAAAGATTAGATCCCGTAGAATGTAAGTCTGCAAGGACAGGGTCCTCTCCCCTCTGTACCAGTCTGTCATCGTAAATTTGTTTACTGTTAACGATATCTATACACTTGGAGTATTGTGTGCAATTTTGGACGCCGGTGCTCAAGAAAGACATTACTGAACTTGAAAGGGTTCAAAGGCGGGCTACTAAAATGATAAATGGAGTTGGTTCACTACAATACCCAGAAAGGTTATCAAAATTAGGTCTATTTACTCTAGAAAAGAGAAAACTTAGGGGAGACCTAATATATATGTACAAGTATATCCGAGGGCAATACAGAGATCTCTCCAATGAACTGTCTGTACCAAGGACTGTGACAAGAACAAGGGGGCAATCTCTTCATTTGGAGGAAAGACAATTTCTGCATCAGCATAGAAGAGGGTTCTTCACGGTAAGAGCAGTGAGGCTCTGGAATTCTCTTCCTGAGGAAGTGGTGATGGCCAACTCACTGAATGAATTTAAGAAAGGAATGGATGTTTTTCTTGTGAGTAACAGTATAGAAGGTTACGAATAACAGAATATTATAGGTAGATGGTTGACCCAGCTTAGGGGAAGGAATTTTTTCCCTATGGAGAACATTGGCTTCTGCTCTGTGGGTTTTTTGCCTTCCCCAGGATTAACAATGCAGAACAGCTGCACTAAAAATAGGCTGAACTAGATGGACATAAGGTCTTCCTTCAGCCTTCAAAACTATGTTACTATGTTATAACTTTGTATGTAACCCCCCTTCTCATGTACAGCACCATGGAATTAATGGCGCTATATAAATAAATAATAATAATAGATAGTATAGTATGAATATTTATGAACCAGTTTATAAAGCAAAGGAAAGGATGTTAGGTAAACAGTGTACCACTAACAAATGCAACACACCAAGACTATGCAGGTAAACTTAAACAGAATTAAACACAATTCAATTAACCCTTTCTATGCATAAATCAATAAAACTGTATTGTGCCAGTACTTTAGTAATCGCCTACTCTGAGCAGTTTTCTCAGTGTCTCTTACACAAGAGGCTTTTTCTCCTAACTAACTGGACCTCTATAAGGCTATTTATATATGCGCATATATATATACAGATGTAAGATGGTACCGGTACATCCTGAAACTGAAGTAGGAACGGTCCTTGCTGGGCTCAGTCCCCCGAATAATCAAAAATGCCATCTTGAAGCTCTTAAGGAATGCCAATCCCTCAAACGTAGGGCTTCCCTAAGTCCTTAGAGATAAGGGAAAGCGGTTTCCAATGAATGCTCCATGGGAAGGATATTGGAGATATAATTTCATGTCAATTATTTGTAAATCATTTGTATCCCATGGATCGAGATAAAAAAGCAGCCCAAGGCTAAAATATATATTTAATTGCCTTAAGAGCACACTAGACAATACGTGATATACACAATGGCTATACTTATACAATGTTCAGATATGCAAGTGCAAAAGATGTTAGCAGATGGATCATGTCAATTACTGGTTTGATGTTCAAGCATGTGTGTTCTGGGCCGCAGGGTCATGGGTTGCCAGCTGGTTCCTAGTTTCTTCATATAAAGTTACTTGACTTGGCTCCCACTTATGAAATGAACCGAAAGGTATTTATTTTGCAGCAAACCTTTCGTTCTGAGCTTAGCTGGTTCAAGGTGTGAGATCTTTGTCTTACAGCCTTTTGAGGCTTGACCCCCTGCTGAGCTAGGTGTCCTGTTGCAGCTGCACAAAGGAAGGGTGGTTTATAGTTCCATGCCAAATAGGATACAAATGATTGAAATTAAATTACCGTATATCTCCAATTTTCTTCACATTCAACGATTATCTTTTCAACTAAATGCACCATTAGTGCCGTCCCAATGTGTCCCAGTGTCTGAGGCTGGAGAAATAAGGTTTGCCATGTTCAATAATAACATGGTGAATCTTTTTTTCTACTAAGTGTTTGTTTCCTAGCAGTAATAAATACACGTCTGTGTCATGATTCTGTTGCTGGGAGTCCCTGGACTAGGGGCTCCTTCCCTGTCTCCTCCCTGTCTCCTTCCCTGTCTCCTTCCCTGTCTCTAGTGGCATGCTAGCTCGTCCTGTTCTTGGATTACTTCTGATGGTAACGATGCCGGGGCCACGTACCTTGCACGTACCGAGGACAGCTGCTGGAATACTCGCTGTTCCCCTACGCCGGTACTGGTGCGTGGAGAGCAGCGAGTATTCATTGCTCTTTAGTAGACACACTGTTAGCCGCTTCCGCCAGCTTTCTACGGCTGCCTGGCATTCGCTTGTGCTGCTACTAAAGGTAATGAATTTTAAATGCTTTTGATGACTATGGGAGTGGAGCAGTGAATATACATTGCCTTAAATAGCAGGAATGATAAAAACGGACACACGGACCATACACTGATGGTAAAAACGGACACACGGACCATACACTGATGGTAAAAACGGACACACGGACCATACACTGATGGTAAAAATGGACACACGGACCATACACGGATGGTAAAAACGGACACACGGATGACGCTGATTGTAAAAATGGACACACATATAACACACTGATGGTAAAAACAGAACACATGAATGACACACTGATGGTAAAAATGGACACACGGATGAGACACTGATGGTAAAAACGGACCATACCCTAATGGTAAAAATGGTCATACGGATGACATTGATGTTAAAAATGGAGACACGTATGACAGCGGTACCGATTTTTCACATACATTTTTTATATGGATGCGTGAAGGAGGCCTAATAGGGAGTGAGTTGTTAAGTGGCATCAGGAGGGTGAAGGGGGCCACCAGGCTCGTGCATCTCTCAACTTGAACTTCATTTAATAAAGTACAATTTTAGGCATACAACTGCATATCGATAATGTCAAGTGACAGAGAGCTGCGGTTCCAAAGTATATCACTACTGCATAAGTTGTATATAAGTATATCATTACTACATACGTGGTATATAAGTATATCACTACTGTATAAGTTGTATATCACTTATGCAGATGCCGGTGTCTCCATGGTAAGAGCCTACAATCCCAGTGTAGTCTGATCCTGCAGTTTCTTATGTCTGCTACTCTATGCTGACGTTCTGCAAAGAATAGGGGAAAGGCAGATGAGAACATGAACATTGAGACACGTATAGGAACTGTGAACACAAATGTAGGAGGAGCAAAACGAGACCTTTTATCAAAATTATTTTTTAAAACCCAATACAGCAATAAGACGTGCTTCCGAAAGTACATAGCTTCTCCATATATTTTGTGATTCTAAAATTACAACTATCTTTCACATTTTAGAATAAATTCATGTCATGTAATACACGTCTCTCTAGTTATATCTGTTTTTCTGGACAGTTTGGCATCCTTCTTTTTCCAGGGGTATTTCCTATGACTGTTGTTTGGGCATGCGGACAGTGGATGTACTGATTGATATGCACTGGCTGAAAAATCAGGAGTAACCCGTCACATCGAACATGCAGTTCAGTTGGCAGGAAGCACATGATACCGAGCAGGCGGAGCGCAGCAGATTTATATACAGCTCAGCTCCTCTGGATATAGAATATATTTATTGTTCTCCCCTATTAATTTGGGCTAGGAGTTCAGTGGTCCATTTTACTCAGTAACTGATACTTATCTCTGTGTACACAGTCGTACAGAAAAGGCTATAGGACCGCTTACTGGACTCCTAAGCCCACAGTCAGCAATTGAATAAATGACAAGATGACACTTGGGAGGTCACATTCAAGGAGAAACACATTGTAATATTGCATGTTGCTATTTGAGTGTTTGGGATGATTTTACACGTGTTGTATTCTGGTTATTAAATGCTACTATAAATCTCTGGCTTTTCCCTATGAACCAGAACTAAAACTATTTTGCTGTGTAGCACAATTTTTGTCCCCTTCCATTTATTGGTTATCTTGGTTAATATTGAGTACTATCTAGTGCCTATAGGGATAGCACAGGTTAGTTGATGAGTGAGGCTAGTGCCTATAGGGATAGCACGGGATAGGCTGAGGAGTGAGGCTAGTGCCTATAGGGATAGCGCGGGATAGGCTGAGGAGTGAGGCTAGTGCCTATAGGGATAGCGCGGGATAGGCTGAGGAGTGAGGCTAGTGCCTATAGGGATAGCACGGGATAGGCTGAGGAGTGAGGCTAGTGCCTATAGGGATAGCGCGGGATAGGCTGAGGAGTGAGGCTAGTGCCTATAGGGATAGCGCGGGATAGGCTGATGAGTGAGGTCAGGCAGATATTCCGCATGTGGGCAGTGCAGCCCCCTTGTGACTTTTTACTTTCTATAGTATTCATGGATGGGTTCACATCTTCAGCAATACGTCTCCCTACCTCTCACCGAAATTATGCTACACAGTTCACAGCATCATACATGCAAGAGGACTGCAGAAAGAGATGGCAGGGCCCAAATAGTCACAGTGGGTCCAGAATGTGGACCGCTTCTCCCTAGTAGATTGAGGGAGATATTTTAGGGTACACCGATTTAAAGGGTAGGCTTCAGCTTGGGAGGTTTTTTTTTTTTTATTCTTTTTCTTCTGTGAGTTTGTTGTAATTACAATGTCTGATTTTTCTACTCCATAAAACTATATATTAATCTGCTCCGCTCCTCCTATGTAGCATGCTACTGGCAGATCAAACGCCATGTTCAATGTGACAGATTGCCTTTAAGAGAACGGTGACTTGTGTTCTGCACATTTTGCCTTCCATAAGTGTAGTCTTTGTATTATTTAAAATATAAACCTATATTCCTGTCAACCTGCAGTGCCCTTAAGGACAGCCGCTTCCCTCCTCTAACCCGTGAGGAGCTGCCCAAGCTGTCTTGCTCCGTGTCGCTGCTCACCAACTTTGAGGATGTAGGCGATTTCCTGGACTGGGAGGTAAAAAGTTCCACGTGACGTTTGGCTTGACTCCATACTGCACTATCTGCTCAGCTTCCAGTATCGCTGCAACAAAATCGGCATCTTCCCGCTTCTCATTTTTCTTCTGTATTTTTTAAGACCACACAAAGGCCTTTCTGCTTATAACTGTCCTAACAAAAGCACCAATGAGTCTTACAGCTACATTTTCCCCCCCAAGGCAGTGTAAAAAATGAAAGAAGCTATCTGAACTGATTATTTGTTTTTTAGAATGGATTCTTAAAGCTGGATGTATACACATAGCTGTAGGCCCCACGTGTGTTTACTAGAGGGTCCTCTCTCCTGGCTTTCCCATACATGTGCACACTCAGACTGGCCAAGCAGCCATGTGTTCTGAATGGCTACGAACAGTGCCTTATATCCAGGGAGAACCAAAGGTTCAGGCGCTTAAAGGGCTTGTATAGCTTTAGGCTACAAGTCTACAGTCAGACATGACTGCAGACTTGCGAATCCTCACATTGCACGCACTACACGCTGCGAGGGTTCTCTGGAAACGGGGCGCATGACCACAAGTGTGTGATTTGCATACATGCGGTCATGTGCCGACTAGACGTAAGCAGCCTCTCTCAGTGCAAATGTATTGAGCGAAACTGGACATGTCTAGTCGGAATGTGGCCGCAAGTATGCACATCACACACTTGTAGTCACATGACCACCCGTTCCTAGTGCACACGATGTGAGGATTCACAAGTCTACAGTCACATAGCGACTGCAGACTTTTAGCCTGTCGCTGGGGACTCCCTTTAAAGAAGCACTCCTCCTCCCATCAGAATTATTATCCCCTTTATATATTGCAATCATCATATTATTTAGCACTGTGCACTTACAATTGCTCATTTTGCCTTTTTACCCAGCTAATTATTTTCTTCTCCATTAGGTCTATGACATCACATGATTAATAACCAATTAACAGGAGCAGGAAATCTTATTTTCCCTGCGTGAGTAATCACTGCAAAAGTCCTTGACGGGGGGGCAGCTGGGTCACGAGTTGAAGTGGGGGATGACTCATGCAGGAAAAAAAGACTTCCTGCTTATACATTGAGCACAAAAAAGAGAAGAATTATCTGGGTAGAAAGGCAAAATGAGCAATTGTAAGTACACAAAAATGTCGTATCCTTCTCTCCTTTGGGGAGAGTGGTTAGCCAACTTTGCCGAAATTGGCTTTTTTTCACCATCTTTAATGTGTATGGGGACTTTAAAGGATAATCTCGAAACTCAGCTTTTTTTCAGTATCTGAATGATGTTGTGTTTTGTTTTTCCCAATATTATGGAGCTCTTGTAATCTTCTCTACATCAGATTCGCAGGGCTCTTGTACTGTGGAGGATGCGGCTGCAGTTTCTCCACAATACGTCCTGTTGCATGAACTTGAAGAAAAGGGCAAGGGTCTGTAAATTGTCTTGGAGGGCAGTGAGCTGTATTTCAGTATTTGGAGGATGGTATAAGCTCAATGGCAGCGTGTGGAGGATGGTATGAGATGATTGAGATTTTGTATTTTTTTTTGTTACTTGTGTGAAAAATGGATTTGTAGCCAAAAATCTAGAGTGAATAATAATAACTTTGTATCATCCCCATGAGCACTGACAGCATGGAAATTAATGTTAGGGTACATGCTGTGACTGTACATGCTACTTTTTTTTTTTTTTTTTTTACATGCCTACATTATTGGTTCCTTCGATGGAATATGTCAGCAGGTTTTATGTAATCTGACAGCAGCATGATGTAGGGTCAGAGACCCTTATTCCAGCGATGTATTACTTATTTTACTGTTTGCAGCAGTTGTGGTATAATCCCTGTTTTCTGTCTTGCAAATCTAGCAGTTCTCTGAATGCTGAGTCCTGTATAACCCCGCCCACACCACTGATTGGCTGCTTCCTGTGCACAGTGTATATTGACAGAAAGCTGCTAATCGGCACTGGGGGCATGGTAGGACCAGGAGGTACAAGACACCTAGTCCTGTTGTGATAATCTCTTGCTAATAAAACACTCATTTTATTGAATCGGCAAAGCAGAGCCCAATAAGTGTCACATCACTGAAATAAGGGTCTCTGTCCCTACATCATGCTGCTGTCGGATTACACGGTAAAACTCTGCTGACAGATTCACTTTAAAGGCGTTATCCCATAAATTAGTAAATCTTAAGCATTGCATATCATTACTTTTTATGGGAAAAAACATCACTTTCCAGTGTAATGGAGTGTGTCCAGGAAGCATCTCCCAGGAGTGCTGCATTGCAATCTGCTTCTACTGCAGGAAAGATGGCCACCCACAAATGGCCCCAGCAATCCCACAATTATATAGCTAATCTCCATCTAAGTATCTTATCTATTATCTTCTTCAGCAGCACTATAAGGACAAAAGGGCTTTACATCTACAGGAGCTTTTGTGACATCCTTTAATGAATCTATAGGTGGTAATATAGATTTTGGAAGTGTCTTTGGGAATATTTGCCCACTGATGCAGAATGAGCATCTGTGAGGTCAAACACAGAGGAGAGGGTCGGGCTCACAATCTCTGTTCTAGTTCTTTCTGAATGTGTTGAATGGGGTTGAGGTCAGTTCCCTGTGTGGCCGGTCTGGTTCTCATCCAACCATCCCTTTATGGACTTTAGTATGAGCACCGCCATGCTGAAACTGAAAAGGACCTTCCCCAAACTGTTCCCATAAAGTTGGAAGTAATTATTGTCCAAAATGTCTTGTCATGCTGAATCATTAAGATCTCCTCCCATCACTAAGACTAAGGGGTGTAGGCGAAACTCTGAAAACCCCATAGCATTGTCCATTCTTTATCACATTTTACAGCTGGCACAGCTAGGCAAGAAACGTTCTCCTGGCATTTGCCAAATCCAGACTCTTCCATCAGATGCCAGATAGACAAGTATGATTCATCACTCCACATGACGGCCTATTTCCAATGCTCCAAAATCCAGTGGCAGCTCTACACCACTCCATCCGATGCTTGGCATTGTGCTTGGTAATGTAAGGCTTGCATGGAGTTCCTCGGCCATTAAAACCCATGTCATAAACATTCTGGGATTCCGCTTTTGTGCTAATATTAATGCCAGAGGAGGTTTGGAGCTGTTGAGTCTGCAACGAGTTTGTTCCTTCCATTTTACTATGCTACCACTCAATGTTAGTCGTGGAATATATAAGAAGGAAGACATGTGATGAGCTGACTTGTTACACTGCCGACATCCCTATTACGGCACAGCGCTGGTATCCGTGATCTCTTTAGAATGAGCCATTCTCTTACAAATGTGTAAAGTCAGACAGCATAGGGAGGGGCTGGATTTTATACACCTGTGGTAATGGGCCCTGAATATTGTGATTATGCCATTTATCCCATTACTTTTCTCCACATAGTATATCTTTCATCTGCCTCATATCTACCTGTCCACATCTATCTCTCCTTCTCTGGTCCCCACTTATTACAGCTCCTGCACATGCTGGATTTCTCCTCTGATAACCACATCGTATCGGCCAAAGATGAAAATGTAATGTATTACATGACAACATATCATTTTTATTGATGTAAAGTGCCTTGAAAAACTGTTCCACCCCTTGAACTTTTCCACATTTTTTTCACGTTGCACCCACAAACTGAAATGTGTTTTATTTGGATTTTATGTGATCTACCAATACAAAGCAACAAGTATTTATGAAGTGTAACGGAAGTTACACATGGTTTTTTATTTGTTAAAATAGAAATCTGAAACTTGTGATGTGCATTTATATTCTGCCCCCTTTAGTCGATACCCCTAAATAAAATCCTGAGTGACCAATTGGCTCCAGAAGCCACATAATTAGTAAATTTAGTCCACCTGTGTGTAATTTATTTCCAGTATAACTATAGCTGTTCTGTGAAGGTCTCAGAGGTTCATCTGAGAACGTTAGGGATCAAACAGCATCATGAAAAACCAAGGAACACACCAGACAGGTAGGAGATAAAGTTGTGGAGAAGAGTAAAGCAGAGTTAGGTTATAAAAATTAAATAAATAAATAGCCCAAGCTCTGAACATCTAACAGAGCACTGGTCAATCCATCTTTAAAAAATGGTAGGAGAATGGCACAACTGCAAACTATCCAAGACATGGCCATCCACCTAAACTGACATCCCAAGCAAGGAGAACACTCATTAGATAAGCAGAGCCATGGTCACTCTGGAAGAGCTGCAGAGATCCACAGCTCTGGTTGGAGAATCTGTCCGCAGGACAATTATTAGTCCTGTATATCATAAATCTGACCTTTATGAAAGGGGAACAAGAATAATAATAATAATAAGAATAATTTTTGAAAGCAAGCCATAAGAAGTCCCATTTGCAGTTTGCTGAAAGCCATGTAGGGAACACAGCTAGCATGTGGAAGAAGGCTCTTTGGTTAGATGAGACTAAAGTAGAACTTTTTGGGCTAAATGCAAAACACTATATGTGGCAAAACACAAAGCCATCACATCAACCCTGGAAAGACCATCCCTCACCGTCAAACATGATGGAAGCAGCATCATGCTGTGCGGATGCTTTTCTTCAGCAGGGACAGGGATGCTGCTCAGAGTTGATGGGAAGATGCATGGAGCTAAATACAGGGCAATCCTTGGAGGAAAACCAGTTAGAGGCTGCAAAAGACTTGAGACTGGATAGTAGGTTCTTCTTCCAGCAAGACAATGACCCTAAACTTACTGCTAGAGTTACAATGGAATGGTTAAGAACAAAGCATATTCATGTGTGTGAATGGCTCAGTCACAATCCGGACTACATACCATTGACAGTCTGTGGAAAGACTTGAAAATTGCTGATCACAGATGTCTCCATCCAATCTCTCTGAGCTAGAGCTAGGTTGCAAACTAGAATGGGCAATGATTTCAATCTCTAGATGTACAAAGCTGGTAGAGACTTGCCCAGCTGTGCCCACTGTTAGAAGACGGAGCAGCTCCGCAATTGAGTATTTCTAGACGGCGACCAACATTGAGAGCAGCTGATAAGCGAGGGTGCCTAGTGTCAGACCCCAACCGATCAGACATTGATGACCTATCCCAAGGATAGGTCATCAATGATAAAATAGTGGACAACCTCTTTTTGCGGGTGTAACGTGAAAAAAATGTTCAAAAGTTCATGGGGTATGAATACTTTTTCAAGGGCCAGTTCATTACAAATGCATGTCTTTTTAACATGCTCTGTTGCGTTTTGAGCAATATTTTCACGAGTCAATCCATTAAGTTAAAAAACAACTTTCACCTATTTTGTATGTTAAACTGGACACACAATATAATAGATAATGCAGAGCAGTTTAAAACTTTTTTTTATTTTAAGTTAGCTTTCCAATTGCGGATACATTAGCAATCAGAGTATCTGGCACCTAAACATTTTTTTTTTAAGTCAAGTGGGCATTGCCAGAGAGATTTCACTGTAATTCTTCCTTTTTCTGTCGCTGACCAATCATAAGCAGACAGCAGAACACTAAGGACAGGAGAACACACCAATACAATAGCACTGACAAACAGTCTGCGTTCCACACTGCATACTGATGGCTTGTGCTGGAGCACAGCAGAACTGAGTGTGATTATCTCACAGCTCCCTTCTCTGGCAGGCAGTGTTGAGGGAGGGATAGTCATGGGGAAATTCCATCACCTCTACTCTCAAATTCAAATGAGCTTTATTTTCGGGACCACATATACATTAGCCTTTCCAAAGCAAGTGTAGGGATGCCACCTCTGCTGTACTGCACCTTCCCCCCCACACTGAATGCTATGTCATCTTTCCACTCAGAGCCTGTTCTAAGCTGTAGTGGGGCATGTTCTTTTTCTTTGTTTGTGGATGCCTGCTTCTGATTGGCAGAGCTGGCAGCACTATGAGAGGAGAGCTACTAGAAGTGTTTATAATGAGACTTCTAGAGATGAGCGCTGAAGGCTGTCATTTGGTCACACTCAGCTCTGCTGTGCTGCAGCACATGTCCTGACTCTGCAGTGAGGAGAGCTGACTATTTGTCAATGCTATTGTGGGGGGAGTGTCCTTCTTTCCCCAATGTGCTGCTGTTGCCTGCTTACGATTGGTCAGTGTCTGAAAGAGGAAGAAGTACACACCCCCAGTGAAATCTTTCTGGTAATGCCCACTTGGATTTAAAAAAAAAAAAATTAACTACTGAAGTGCCAAATACTTTGATAATATTTCCACAAAGGAGAGGCGAAACTTAAAAATAAAGATTATTCCTCTCTGCGTGGCCTATCCCTTTTTGTGTCCAGTTCAACATGAACAATTTGGTGAAAGGTCCTCTTTAAGTTATATTCTGTATATTCTACTCTGATTGGAGTCGCTCACTAATATAAATCCCATAAACAATGGTGATGATTGGATGATCCAAATAATCAAAAACGAGGAATACAATTTATTTTTCCATCTGAAGTTCTGATTTGAACCAAATGAAGATCTTGTGTCTGAACTCTAAAAGAGATGTTTTGAAAACTGGGCCAAATTCCTTAACCATAGATGCAATTACTGGAGATAAAGCAGTAGTTTAAGGGGGCATTTTATTTTTTCTAGGAGAGATAAAGTTGTTGAAGTCTGTTGTTTGCAGTGTAGTGAAATCCCCTCTCACTGCTTTAAGATGTAGTGATATTATGTATAATGTCTAAGATGCGGAGAAGTATGATGATTGGGAGATTTGCAGTTTCTGTACCTCATCTACAAGTATGATGACCTCTCAGCATCAGGATGTAACCTATATATTTATTATCATCTGATTCATTGGTGTTGCTACCTACATAATGTGTATGACTGGGAGATTATAAGGTCATATAAGGACATGCTTTTTAGGGAAGCACAACCATAAAGTATAAGTAAATGCCATAATGCTTTTATATAAGCTATTCTTGTTTGCAATTTAAAGATAAGATTAACTGCTCATGTCATTTCTATTTTAGGTTGGAATCCATGGGATCCGAATTGAGTTCCTAAATGAAAAGGGGGTAAAACGCACAGCCACCTACCTACCAGAAGTAGCCAAGGAACAAGGTACGTTATTTCACCTGTATATCTAAAGTATCGCCATGTATTATGTGAGGTCAGAGCAGGGCCGGCGTTAGGGGGCTTGCAGACCAGGCAGCCACCTAGGGACTCCACTCCTCCAGGAGTCCCCAGCCAGTGGTGTGCCACCATCAGCGGCACACCGCACAGCATCACAGCAGTGATGGAGGAGAGAGCGTCATGTGACTCTCCCTCTTCTGTCACTCCCCTTCTGCCTCTGAATCAGTGTGTGCCAGCAGTGGAGCTGATGAGATGCTCTGCAGAAGCCAGGGCAGCAGTGGTACAAGGAGGAGAGGTAAGTATTGTGTATGTGTGTCTGCTGCATGATACTGTGTGTGAGGGAACTGCGTTAGACTGTGTGGGGGCTGCACTATACTGTGTATGTGGGGGTACTGCACTATACTGTGTGTGGGAGGGCTGCATTATACTCTGTGTGGGAGGCTGCATCATACTGTGTGGGGGGGGCTGCATTATACTGTGTGAGGCGGGCTGCATTATGCTGTGTGTGTGGGGGCTGCATTATGCTCTGAGGGGGCTACATTATACCCCAAAGGAGCTGCATTATACCCTGAAGGAGCTGCATTATACTCTGTGTGGGGTCTGCATTATACACTGAGGGAGCTGCATTATACCCCAAACAAGTTGCATTATACTCTGAGGGGGCTGAATTATACTGTGTGTGGGGGCTGCATTATAACCCAAAGGAGCTGCATTATACTCTGAGAGGGTCTCCATTATGCTCTATGAGGGGGGCTGCATTATACTCTGAGGGAGGCTGCATTATATTATGAGTGGGGCTGCATTATACTCTGTCAAGGACCATGGGGAGTGCATTTTACTATATATACTACATGGGACCTGCATTATACTGTATTGAGGACTATCTGTACCAATCATTCTTCCTCAGCTGGAGTAAGGGTATGTGCACACGGTCAGTAAACGATGCGGGTTGGACGCTGCGTACTTGTGCAGTGTCCAGATGTTAAAGCATAGTGCATAGACGCTTTCAGCTCACCCGCAGAGATTGACATGTGGCATATCTCTCCAAGACTGCAGCATGTCTATTTATCTTGCGAAGATGCGAGTCTCCGCGAGATAAATTTTACCTATGCAATGTGTTGGATGCGGTGAATCCGCACGGTTCAGTGATCACATGCGGGTTCGCCTGCGTTCAGTAGACGGCAGTGTTTTTAAATGCAGCAGACGTGTGCTGCCTCCAAAGCGCTGTCAATTACTGAACGTGTGCACATACCCTAAAGAGGCCGGGAAAAAAGCATCAAACGACTTCAATATTGTTGATCACGCTTGTTTACCGGCCTGAACTTAGAGCTGTTAAATACAACAGAAAAGTTTCTGTGTGACGGTGCAATATGTGACCATTTGTGGCCCCATACAAGGCTGCATGCTTAGCTTATACTGTCACTTTGGGCTGACACTCCTTTTAATCTATGTTCATTTACTAGGTCATATTAATATCTATATTTCTGAAGACCCCTAAACAGTCATATGGAAACTGCGTATCCATTATACCTACCTCATAAAACATACATTTCTAATAATTGCATACCAACATCCTAAGTGTTTGAAACTTTTAAGTAAGTAACTTGTAGATTGCTTCTACCTATATTTCTGTAATTGTATGTCTTCTCAGATTGGGATCAGGTTCAGACAATAGACTCTCTGCTCAGGAAAGGCGGCTTCAAAGCTCCCATTACTAATGAATTTAGGAAAAGCATCAAACTCACAAGGTGAGTAATGCCATATTCTTGCCTAGGTCGCCTTTCCACAACCTCGTCCATGAGTATGATGTATATGTTCCTTGCCACTCAACATTACTGTAGTCTGGAAGCTAAAGGCCCCCATAAATATCAGATAAAGGTTATTCAAACTTGTCGATTTCAGAGGGACAAGCCAACCATCGAATGTGTATAGGGGCCTAGATAATCTGCCGTAACAGATGATGCCAAGGGATAGAAGGTAGAGATGAGCGAACCTGAACTTAAAAGTTCAGAGTTCCTACCGGACAGTTAGTGACTTCTCTCTGATATCAGTTGCAATGTTTGGAGGTCCTGGGGGGAGTCCAGGAGAGAGCGAGACAATTTGCCAGCTTAAATGTTCAGGTTCGCACTGTTTTCAGTGGGGTTTGGGTTCTGGTTCGAGTACAGCTCTGGTACCCAAACCAAACTTTGGAATAATGTTTGGGTCCTGTACCAGAACCGAACTTCCACAGGTCAGCTCATCCCTATAGAAGGATCAGACATGCTAAAATTCAATGCCTAATCTAGTTCTCCTGAGAGATGGTCTTCAAAAGAGAAGTCGAGCTGCAGCTTATTGGCTTAATCCAACTAACATTACTTAGATGAGCCAAGTGGGCAAGTTTACAGGAAGTCGGAAGAGATAATACCATGGGAAACTAAAGGATATGGACAGCTTTTTTTTCAGGAAAAAAAGCGAGATCGGGTTGACACAGGTTATCTAGTTGTTGAAATTGCACTTTAAGTTTCAACCTTATCCAAGTTTCACTTTTTTTGTGAGAGTGTCTCTCCATGTAATACATGCTGGATGTGAATTCTGTATTATTGATATGATTATTTACCGTATTTATTTTACAGCACCATTAATTCCAGGATGCACTACTTAAGAGGGTTTACATCCATGTAATACATATATATACAAACAATGACAGACTGGTACAGAGGCGGAGAGGACCCTGCCCTCATGAGCTTACAGTCTACAGGGTATTCGGGAAGGAGACAGTAATTCAGGAGGATGGAGTAGATCCAATGGTAGTGAAGCAACAGTGTTTTTTGTTTTGTTTCTTTACAGGATTTAGGCTTTTTTGAAGAGAAGTTTTCTGGTTATGTCTGAAGGTATTAATTGTGGGAGACAATAGAACCTGTTGAAGCACTGAATTTCCGATGATGGCAGATGCTTGGGAAAAATCTTGGTTGAGGAACGTACAAGAGTGGAGGAGAGAAAGAGGTGACAGCTTGGCAAGAGAGCTAGATCTGAGTGTTATCAGCTTATAGGTGGTAGTGGAAGTCATGGGACTTGGAGTTGCCCCAGGTGTAAGGTAAAGAAGATGAATACAAATAGATTCACCAGGAACATATTTGCAAAGGATCCACCTAAACCATATTAAGGCCCAAACAATGAGGGTGGATATTGATGCGACACCAAACAGCTAGTAAATTACAAGAAGATCAAAAGGAGTTATATTTGGCATAAAAATTTTACACTTGATAAAACAATTTAAAAAATACGGAGAAAAAATGAGTGTACCATATACAATGAAAAACAAGTATTTATTAATACAAAAGTTTATCAATTACATAAATAGTAAAATGTACAATAAAATATATCATATCAATTAGTATGTATGGATACACATGATCCACAAGACTGATGGCCACAGACTATGAGCAGAACATAATAGCAGGACAGAGCAAAAAATAACCTATGTCAAACCAATGGTGATAGAAAGGAAGCGACGAAATATCAAGCGAAACGTGCATTGGGGAACGTGGTCACATCACGGGCAGTCACTATGGGTAATTAACCTCTTCATTCTTTACGTAGCCATGTAGCGGTCTTTGCATATGTATACATATATATTCATTGTTGATACCATGGTGATGTTTATGATTTAGGGGCACTTGTTCAGCATACCATTGCACTGCATGGTTGGCTATATGAGCCACCTGATACTGAGTGAATCAGCTGCCTGATGTTTACATTAACTCTTTCTATCACCATTGGTTTGACATAGGTTATTTTTTGCTCTGTCCTGCTATTATGTTCTGCTCATAGTCTGTGGCCATCTGTCTTGTGGATCATGTGTATCCATACATACTAATTGATATGATATATTTTATTGTACATTTTACTATTTATGTAATTGATAAACTTTTGTATTAATAAATACTTGTTTTTCATTGTATATGGTAAACTAATTTTTTCTCTGTATTTTTTTATATGTATCTGAGTTTATATACATGAAATTTTCTTGACTTTGTGCTGGTACTTTTTATGTACTTTATAAAGCAATTTGTTAAAAAGCACACATGTATATAAAAAGGGCAACCACAAGAAACGAGCGTCTGCATGACAGATGCCTGTAAGGTTCTATAAATGAACAACGTTATAGGTCCCAATGGGAAAAAGTGCAGCAGAAATATTCTAGGGATAAGCAGTGCATCATGGTCAGGGTCTATAACATAAGTATAATAATCACTATGGATTTATAAGTACCATGTCCAATAAAGACCCATACATTGTAGTTGTCAGTGAGTCAAATCCCTAATATTGCATTCTTACACATATGGAGCCAAGTAGCAGTCATCAGAACAAAAGAATAGATCCCCAACAAGCATGTCATAATGGTTGACTATGGGATGGTGGATGTGTGATGGGTATATGGGCACTGGACTATGGGATGGTGGATATGTATGATGGGTATATGGGCACGGGCCTATGGGATGGAGGATGTGTGATGGGTATATGGGCACTGGACTATGGGATGGTGGATATGTATGATGGGTATATGGGCACGGGCCTATGGGATGGAGGATGGGTATATGGGCACTGGACTATGGGATGGAGGATGTGTGATGGGTATATGGGCACTGGACTATGGGAAGGAGGATATGTATGATGGGTATATGGGCACGGGACTATGGGATGGAGGATATGTATGATGGGTATATGGGCATTGGACTATGAGATGAAGGATGTGTGATGGTATATGGGCACTCGACTATGGGATGGCGAATATGTATGATGGGTATATGGGCATGGGACTATGGGATGGAGAACATGTATGATGGGTATATGGGCATGGGACTATGGGATGGAGGATGTGTGATGGGTATATGGGCACTCGACTATGGGATGGAGGATATGTATGATGGGTATATGGGCACGGGCCTATGGGATCGTGGATATGTATGATGTGTATATGGGCACGGGACTATGGGATGGAGGATAATTATAATTTGTTATAACCACAGTTAGTTACTATGCCCGGGCAGCGCTGAGCTCTTCAGCTAGTTAGAGATAAAGGACCATTCATGTTCATTTTATCTTCCACTCAGTGTCACTCAAGCACTGGTTTCTGGTTGTCATCCTTTTTATATACATGTGTGTTTTTATACAAATTGTTAAAGTGTACAATTTTTCTTCCAAATATAACTCCTTTTGGCCTTCTTGTTATATACAAAGGTAAAGAAGAGAAGATGTCCCAGGACAGAGCCTTGATGGACACCAAACGAGAGTGGGCAGAATAGGAGATGCTAAATGTGCAGTTATTGAAGTATGAGGAGATGCCGGGGACGGTAGGGTCTTTGCTGTCAAGGGAAGAGAGGATCTACCATAGGAAGAAGTGGTCATTTGTGTCAAAGGCCGAGGACAGGTCTGGAAGGAGGAGTACAGAGTCTTGTCTGTTCACTTTGACGTTTTGCAGGTCATTTGTTTCTTTGGTTAGGGTGGTTTCAGTAGAGTGGTGGGGACCGAAGCCGCATTGTAGGTTGTCGAAGTATGTGTTAGATGAGAGGTGAGAAAAAATGTGGACGTTCTGTTCAAGGAGTTTTGAGTTTAAAGGCAGTAGCGATGTGGGGTGATAGCTGGATGTGGAGGTTGGGTCAAGGGATAGATGTTATGGTCGCATGCTTGAAAGCGTGTGGGAAGGCTCAGAGTTGAAGGAAACCTGACATGTCCCTCATGCCCCCCAAAACATCACCATGTGTTTATTTTTTTGTTAGCATCCTGCCTAACAGACCCTTTGTACAGTATAAGTGATTGGAATTTATGGCCAAAAAAGGAATGCTAAAAATCCAGTTTCAGACTACTTGCGGGTGCGTTGGTTTCCACAGACTAGTCGCCCCAGTAATTATGTCACCGCGCCCCTGTGAGAGTGCTAACATGATTTGTAAGAACTGCTGTCACCGCCATCTGTCTGCAAGTCTTACACATGCGCACATCTGTCACCATTTTATATGCAATGCCACTCTGAAACTCTGGCTGCTCGCAGCTTTTTAATGAGGTCGGTGTGCCAGGATTGTCTATTGATTTGTCACATTCTGCTATGTTTGAGAGGGGCAACAGAGTCCATAGCTGATGCACATGTGTTAGATGAAAGTCAAGAGAGTGTGTGAATATTTAGGGGTGAGAGGTCTCTGCAAGGTTGCGCTAATTGCTGGACTTGGAACGCAGTGTAACAGGTATTAAAATGTGACTATATAGTAGTCAGAGGGAGAGGCGAGGTAAGCTAGGGAACAGAGGCAGGGAAGATGAGGTCCAATCTATGTCCATTTTTATGGGTGGCTGTCGAAGAGCATTGTGCGATACCAAAGGATGAATCAGGTGACAAGAGTTTGGAGGCTACGGACTGGTGGTTGTCAATGGGAATGTTGAAATCACCCATGATGACTGTCGGAATATGAGCAGAGAGAGTATAGAAGCCAGGTGGAGACGTGGTCAATAAAGGAAGTGGTGGGCCTGGTGGTCGATATATGATGACCAGTTGGAGGGAGAGTGGATAAGGACAGAGTACACTCCAAAATAAGGAAGGGTGTAGATGGGATAGAGTTTAAAGTACAGTTATTAAACAGTTGAAGGCCAACTTCTCCACCATGTTTATTGTCCGGGCGAGGAGTGTGGGTGAAATGAATGCCACCAGAGCACAGTGTAGCGGGGAAAGCTGTGTCAGAAGGTGTCAGCCATGTTTCTGTGAGACCCAGGAAGGATAGATTGCGAGAGGTAAAGGGGTCATTAATAACATTGATTACAAGTTGTTATATATTACATATTATAGACAGAGGGGGCATTCTACAATTCTCCAGAGAGAGCGTGAAGGAACGGCGTTCAAGTGAATGGGTTTTAGGTTAGAGAGGTTGTGGAGATTTCTGGTAGCAGGAGAGAGATAGAAAGGAGAAATAACAGAGGGAATTAGCTGGGTAGGACTGGGATTGGGAGAAATATCACCAGCAGTGAAGAACAGCAGAAAGAGGGAGAGTAGATAGGAGGAGAGTGCGCAACTTGTGTTGCTTTTTTTTTTTTTTTTTTTTTTTTTTAAAGGTAGGATTTAACGTGGTTGTTCGAGTACACTTATACTCCCATCCGGTGCCTGCACCATTCAAGCGGTGTTGGCACTGGCTCTCCCAGGAATCACGTGATGTTATGTCCCGCATTCCCTGCTGCCAATCAGCGCCTGCTTCACTCTCCCCGCCTTTGAACGTATCACATACATCTGGAGGACGGGAGAGAGCAGCAGCTCTCGCTTCCTCAGGATGTATGTGATTTGTTTGAAGGTGAGGAGAGTGGAGAGTGAAGTCACCGCTAATTGGCGACAGGGATTGCGGGACATAATAATGTCACATGATTCCTGGGAGAGCCAGTGCTAACACCGCTGTTTGGGTTTGGGGATAAAGAAAGACAAGCAACAACTGAGAGGGCACATGTACATAGTAACATAGTTATTAAGGTTGAAGGAAGACTTTAAGTCCATCTAGTTCAACCCATATCCTATCCTAACTTGCCCTAATATGTTGATCCAGAGGAAGGCAAAAAAACCCATGTGGCAACAGTAAGCTTCACATTGGGGAAAAAAATTCCTTCCCGACTCCACATACGGCAATCAGACTAGCTCCCTGGATCAACGCAATAGTAAGGAAACTAGTGTATATACCCTGTAACATTATACTTTTCAAGAAAGGCATCCAGTCCCTTCTTAAATTTTAGTAGGGAATCACTCATTACAACATCATAGCATCATGGCAGAGAGTTCCATAGTCTCACTGCTCTTACAGTAAATAAACCGCGTCTGTGAGTATGCTTAAGGCTGAGTTCACACGTAGCGTTTTTTTCGCGTTTCCGCGGCAGTTTTAACCGCGCGATTTTTACCACGAAAAATAAGCTTCGGAATTCCGCAATGCTGTGCTAATGCTGCGGTTTTTACCGCGGCAGAATCGCTTTGTGGTAAAAAGCGCAGCATGCTCATTAATTTCGTGGAATCGCGGCGATCCCGCACCCATAGGAATGCATTGTTCTGCTTACTTTCCGCACGTGGCTGTGCACACCATGCGAAAAGTAAGCAGAACATTTGCGGATGGTACCCACGGTCCGGAGGAGAGAAGAAAAATATTGTTATTCTCACCTTCCGACGTCCCGCGCAGCCTTCCTGCCTCTCTCCACGCTCCCGGTCCCAGTAAGCCTTTGCGAGCGATGACATCCGTTCTCGCGGGATCGCGAAGTCTCGTGGTCATTCGCGCGACGTCATCGCGAATGACCGCGAGACATCGCGATCCCGCGAGAACAGACGTCATCGCGGTAATTGTCGCAAAGGATTACTGCATAGGCGGCCTCAATAGTAAAAAGTTGGTCACACTCGTCAAACACTATGTTTGACGAGTGTGACCAACCTGTCAATCAGTTCTCCAAGCGATGCTCCAGATCGCTTGGAAAACGCTAGCAATTCTGCAAGCTAATTACGCTTGCAAAATGCTAGTTTTTCCGCAGGAAAATCGCATTTTAAATTCCCGGAATTCTCACGGTAATTTCCGCGAGAGTTCCGCTACGTGTGAACCCAGCCTAAACCTTCTTTCCTCCAGACGTAGAGGATGCCCCCTTGTCCCCGTCACATGTCTAAGAGAAAGGTCTTTGTATTGTCCCCGCATATATTTATACATTGCAATAAGATCACCCCTAAGCCTTCGATTTTCCAAACTAAATAACCCTAAGTGTAATAACCTGTCTTGGTAATGCAGACCCCCTAGTTCCCTAATAACCTTGGTCGCGCTTCTCTGCACCCGCTCCAGTTCAGCTATGTCTTTCTTATACACCAGAGACCAGAACTGTACACAGTATTCTAAGTGCGGTCGCACTAGTGACTTGTATAGAGGTAAAATTATGTTCTCCTCATGAGCATCTATGCCTCTTTTAATTCATCCCATTATTTTATTTGCCTTTGCAGCATCTGCCTGACACTGGCCACTAAATGTGAGTTTGTCGTCCACCCATACACCCAGGTCTTTTTCAGTGACCGTTTTTCCCAGTGTTTTACAATTAAGCACATAATTATACTTCTTGTTCGTTCTACCCAAGTGCATGACCTTACATTTATCCCCATTAAAGCTCATTTGCCATTTATCAGCCCAAGCTTCTAGTTTACATAAATCCTCCCGTAATATAAAATTGTCCTCTGTATTGATTACCCTGCAGAGTTTAGTGTCATCTGCAAATATTGAAATTCTACTCTCTATGCCCCCTACAAGGTTATTAATAAATATGTTAAAAAGAAGCGGGCCCAAAACTGACCCCTTTGGTACCCCACCGCTAACCATGACCCAGTCCGAGTGTGCTCCATTAATAACCACCCTTTGTTTCCTATCCCTGAGCCAGCTCTTAACCCACCTACACATATTTTCCCCTATCCCCATTGTTCTCATTTTATGTATCAACCTTTTGTGTGGCACCGTATCAAAAGCTTTTGAAAAGTCCATGTACACCACGTCCACTGCATTCCCTTGGTCCAGTCCTGAACTTACCTCTTCATAAAAGCTTATCAGATTAGTCTGACAGGAACGGTCCCTTGTAAACCCATATTGATATTGGGTCATGAGGTTATTCTTCTCCAGATACTCCAGTATAGTATCTCTTAGAAAACCCTCCAGGATTTTACCCACAGTTGAGGCTAAACTTACTAGCCTATAATTTCCAAGTTCAGTTTTTGTCCCCTTTTTGGATATTGGCACCACATTTGCTATACGCCAGTCCTGTGGTACAGACCCTGTTATTATGGAATCTTTAAAGATTAAAAATAATGGTCTATCTATGACTGTGCTTAATTCCTGCAGTACTCGGGGGTGTGTCCCATCCGGGCCCGGGGATTTGTCAATTTTAGTGATTTTTAGACGCCGCCGTACTTCCTGCTGGGTTAAGCAGGTGACATTTAATGGAGAATTTTTATCCCTGATCATGTTATCTGTCATGGGATTTTCTTGTGTAAATACTGTTGGAAAAAAGTCATTTAGCATATTGGCTTTTTCCTCATTGTCATCCACCATTTCACCCAGACTATTTTTAAGGGGGCCAACACTATCATTTTTTAGCTTCTTACTATCTTTGCATGTGTGTATCTCGGCTGCTGTTGTCTTCACGTGCTTTCATGCACCAGCACCACACAGAGCCCCTGTACTGCACTTATTTACATTCCATGTGCTTTCCTTGTTATCTATATACTGTTTTCTTTTTCCTCCATAAACCTTTAGATACTTTCCCCCCCCCTCCACTGCAGATTTGTGTACTACCCCTCCCTCCTGCTGTCTCCAACAGTGAGAAAAGTGAGTGGGAAAGCAGAGAGAGTGTCAGGAGCAGGAGCTTCCATGGATTTTTAAAATTTTTGTAGAACACTCATCTAGATAAAGCACTTAAAGACCCTTCATCAATAAAATGGTAGAACTTTTTTTTTTTATAAAGACTATTTAGAAACTTGTTTGACTTTGCATTTATTAAGCAAATGAACAATAAAAAAATGATGTGCCTTTGCTAAAAACCAAAATTAGATATCACAGAACATCTAACAAAATAGTTTATGTTCAGAGGCAAATCAATTATTTTTTTAACTTCTCAGAACTACAGGGACATTGCTATTTTTGGTAATAGCTGAACTTGTCCATTGGGTAACATTAGGCTGCCCATACTACACTATGCCATACAATGGTCTGTAATTCCAGCACATACTGTATGTTAAATGGCGGCCATAAATGTGACGTGAACAGATACTAAACTAGATTTAGTGTGAGAGCCTGATCAAAGAAATCCAGAAATCTCCTTCATCCCTAGCAGTGTAGAGTTGGGAAAGAGTTCGAATGAGGTTCAAGTAGCTTCACAGTTTCAGAAAACTCTCCCTCTGAGTGCTGTTTATCTAGTCTCACCCTCCCCAGGTCCAGCGCTGAGTTTTGAGTTGCCTTTTTACCCTCTTCAGGTGCAGTGTTCTGTCTCAGTGCTGATCCCGGTGTCTGTTTCTGTTTTCAGCACTGACTGTGCATCATATTGGCTTTGCCCGAGCTGATGGCATGAGCCGTTCAGAGCCGCGTCGCTCGTTTATTGACTGCAGCTCTGTCGACGTGATGTCAGCGTTCCAGAAAACAACAGACTGCGGGATCAGCGGGGGTGATTCTGCGCTGGACCTGGTGAGGGTAAGTAAAGAACGTTTTTTTTGTGTGTTTTTTTTTTTTTTTTTAAACAAACTGCAACCCGAAAAACTTTTTAACTGTAGACAATCCTGGATTTTCTTTGTTTACTGTGGACTTAGCTTTAACACATTGTAACGTTGTGTTTTCTTGTACAGGTACCGCAGTGAGAAGGTGACAATCAGTTACACAGAATATATGGCCTCCCGCCAGAACGCACAGCAAAATGGCACTGTGCATGCACTGCCTCATTATACGCATTACTCCTGACACCTGCCTGCCCACGCTGCAGCAGTGCTCCCCGCTCGCCGGCAATGCCTGTGACCTCCTGACATCTGACTCCTCCTCAGCCCCCTCCTCCTGGTCCAGTTACCTATACTACTGCACCATCTTATGAGCTTCACCAGAGGAGGGCGCCGTGCCCAGAGACTGGCAGACACAAGCAGCCTTACCCCACACCCGTTCTCTCCAGGGACCTTGAGTGGGAAGGAGAGCTAAATTGGAAGTTATGGTCTCCTTCAACCCCTCCAGTGTTAGGGGTCACTCACCCCAGGAAAAGCTTCTTTTTTTTTTTTTTATTGGTTTTTACGTTCTATATTGATCTTGTCTTTTGCATATGCATATTTCAATATCACTTTTTTAACATAAAATACAACCCTATACATTGTAAAATCAGCTCCCTTATTTCCAGAACTTGCCTGGATTGGGTCAGCATGGCCTCTAATGTGTCGCATTGCAATTTTACCAGACCAACCGGTCTTGGGCTGTGAGTGGCATATTGAGAGCCATTTTAAAAAACGGTGTCCCCACCTTTATCACTCATGACCGATCCTTAGGAACATCCTCCTTATGATAGGTCATCAATATCTGATCAGTTTGGGTCTGGCACCCCCGCTGGCCAACTGTTCTCAGTGTTTGTGGCAGTGGCAGCACAATTGCGGAGCTGCTCCATCTTCTGATACTGGCCTCGGTAGGGTAATTCACATCTGCCTTCTATTGATTTGAATAGGAGGCGGATGTCCAGCTCCCAGCCGCAGCCACTATCAGACAATGGAGTATCTCCACAGTTGAGCAGTTCCAGCCAGCGGTCACCGTCACCAGCACAGAGAGCAGCTGATCAGCCAGGGTGCCGGGTGTCGGACCCTGATTGATCAGACATTGATGACCTATCCTAAGGATAGGTCATCCGTGATAAAGTATTGGACAACCTCTTTAACAAGAATTGAGTAGAGTTGAACAGAAAGATTCACAGAACGTGGCGGCCAGACTAGGAAAGGGTGAACGTCCTCGGCTGGCACTCGAATGTCAGCATCCTGTGTCTTTTGCGATTATTATGCCTCCATGGTGTCATGACTTACTTCCCTTGAGATTTCTTAATCCCAAAGGCACCCATTATGCCAGCATTCGGGTGCCCCACTGAGGTGGTTCATGCCGCATTACCCGGTAGCCACCAAGTGCCATTGTGGATGCCGGACCAGAGTCCTACAAATCTTTTTGCTCACTACTAGATTGGAGTACTGCACATTACTTACAGTATATAGAATTCCCTTTTGCAAGGACGTCTTTCTATGCATTATATCTTACAATATTTTTATCTCAGAATTGCTTAGAATCGCCATTTTTTTATGCAATTCCAAATATATTTAACCTCTCTGATGTCAGTCCCGCTATTAACTGTGCATGTATCGTTAAAGCGGTGGGTCACTTAATACATAAGTATAGCTAAACTACCATTAATCAATTACTAATGGTAACAATGTTTTGTCCTTTCAGAGCTGCCATTACCCCTATGTATGGGACTCATGGGCACCAACACAAGGACTGAAGTCCTGTCCATCAGATGTGATTTCAGTGGTGTCCATGGGAACCTCTCGTGACTACATAATCCATAGAGATGGACGTTCATGAGTAAGGTTACGGGAAGTTCTCTAGCGGCTTCTCATATATCAGTGCAGTGTTGGCATGTCCATTATTGCTACTGATCCATCAAAGCTGCAGTCGAGAGAGGGGAGTGATGAGTCTCTCCATATCGCTCCCAGGCAAGACTGTGAGCACTCGTGTTTTGGAGCGATGGGAAGAGGAACAATACAAAGTGCCAATGACAGTACCCAGCTTCTACTGATATGTAGAGGAGATCACTTTAGGACATTTCCATCTTCAGGTCATCCGAGCATGAGTTCCCGCAGTATTTTATACAATTGGCGCAAGAGAGTTTCAAGTAGCCTCACTCATGAACCCACACTTTTATGGCCAATCTTGCACGTGACGTTTTTTTCGTTGCCATTTTAAGGAATATGGTCACATTCAGGGAAATATTTTTTACTGAAATGCATGCATTTTTAGCTGCAAATCAATTTTTCGTTTCGGTATCTTTTGAAATTAAAATGTTTGCACTATTTGCTTTTTTGGGCTTGCACTACTGTTGGCTGCACTGTTAACAGAGTCCATCAACAAGCTCATTCTGATATAAAGCCTCCTAACTCTCGTCCTCCTTCTTCTGAGCTCCTCTCGTCCTCCTTCTTCTGAGCACCTCTCAGCTGATTTCTGACCACATAAAAGTTCATCTGAAGTTTGTGGTTAGAAATCAACACAGAGAAGCACTAAAGAAGGAAGAGAAAGAGAAGAGTTAGAAACTCCCATCAGAACGAGCTCTCTGGATTCTCATCTCATTCCGCAGACAGCACAACACAGAGCGGTTAGAGAAGGCAAACAGTGTGAAGTTTTTAGTAAATCCCAGTTAAATGCATACATATTTGGCCAATATCCTATTTTTTTTTTTTTCAAGTTAAAACAAAATTGCTAAATTAATAAAATAGCTCTAATTATGTATAGTGGCCAACCTCTTAAGGTTTTTAACCTTGAGGTTCTCTCAGCTACATTGCTGGATAGGACAGTAGACGACAAGTTTGCTGGCCACACGTGGACAAGTTTGCTGGCCACACGTGGACAAGTTTGCTGGCCACACGTGGACAAGTTTGCTGGCCACACGTGGACAAGTTTGCTGGCCACACGTGGACAAGTTTGCTGGCGACACGTGGATTTTCTATCACTAAAGATGCAATGTAATTTAGTTATGGGCCCAAAAGCTCCTGACAAGGTTCCGTTTTATGTCTGGTTGCTACAGTTTTATCCAGGCTCATGTACACGCTCTCTATTAAATGTGTCACACTTAATAATATATAAATATAAGAGATTGATGCATAATCCTGGTCACCATCCCTGACAGTCAACAGAACATCCAGACAATTGTGCAATGCGACTTTTTATTTTTTCAAGACTAAATAGCTGTATTTTAACTATCGCTCAGCAAACAAAATGGTCTATAGCCAGAAACTAATTGCAATGTAAATCAAAATGAATATACTTTCATGGCTGTGCGCGATCCAGCATCCTGCTGCCATCCCGCTCTCCCAGACAGCCATGGCCACAAGTGATCCTGTATGTAAGTAGTACCAGTGGTGTGCGGGATTTGCTGATCTGATGTCCTCGGAACGTTCTCCCGACCCCAGTAACATTGGTAGTACTTCTTTGGGACTTGCTTGATGACATGCTGTCATATGCTTTGAGGTTTAATGCTACTTTTCATAGGTGGTTGACAACCTATGAGACTGCCATTATAGGGGCTACCATCCAGTGGTCTAACTTCTGCAAAGCAAATCTTTTCATGCATTAAACAACCTCCTGACTATAGTACTGCTTTTTTTTCTTAAAAAGACCACCTCTGTTAAATGTAATGGTGGTCTTAATGTGACTGTAGGGAGCTCCAAATCCTCTTCATAGGCTTAATATTTGGAATAGTTGCCATACTGGCTGTGTGTAGCCCCCACTGGAGGAAGCTTACTGCATAATGTGTTAATAATAAAGGGTATCTAAAGGTGCTAAACAAGGTATCTCCTATCTCCAGGTGATAACTGTTAGATGGGTGGCACCCCTATCTTTAGGGAATCGGGACCTTGTGTCCACCCTTTTACCCCGGCCATAGGACTGTAGCCAGGAGGAGTTGCTTAAACCAGGTGGTCCTTCTAGTAAAGGCTGCAGGCAGTTAAATTTAATTTTTTTACTTTACATCTATGCACTTGATTTGGAGCTCTGTATAAAAAACAGCTTTGTCCTTTACCTAGGTGTAGTTAAGAGGGTGTTTTTCACTCCTAATATCTGGTTTAGTACATACTTGCAATCCCCATGAAATAACATTGCTGGAACAACTTTTCTTATAACTCTGTGTCATGTTCCTCTGTTATGCCTCATAGAAATGTATTAATAAATTGACAACGGGGCATTATTATGCCTTAGGCCAAAGGGGCATGTCCCTACACAGATTCACACTGGTAGCATGGATTGGACACTATTAGGGTGTGGATGTACTCACCCCCAACTGCTAACACCCAGATTTCAATTTAGTATCGAGGAACAGCACAACACCAGATTCTAGGAAAATATTCTCTAGCTTTGGTTCTACATGCAGAATCCATATATTTATTATGATAGACATGGAGAGGTAAGGATAAAAGTTTTTTTCACTGAATGATTAAAAAAAAAAAATGACACCCAACTTTCCCAGGGACAGCTAGAACAATGGCTAAACTGACAGTAAAATGTTTACAGGGTTATTTCCAGGATGTTCAATTATCTCCTATTTATATAGAATAGGGTGATAACTCAATGATCACTGAGGCCGACCGCTGGGCCCCCCAGAGATCATGAGGACCAGGCTCTGAAGAGACCAAACCTGAATGGAGCGGAAGAGTGCACACGTTAAACCTTCGCTACGTTCATTGTTTATGGGACTGGCGGAGAAAGTGGAGTACAGCTCTCTGTTCTATCTTTCAGTCCCATAGACCAGGGTTCCCCAACTCCAGTCCTCAAGGCCCACCAACAGATCATGTTTTCAGGATTTCCTTTGCAGTGCACAAGTGATGCAATTATTACCTGAGCAATACTAAGGAAATCCTGAAAACATGATCTGTTGGTGGGCCTTGAGGACTGGAGTTGGGGAACCCTGCCATAGACGATGATGAATGGAGTCGAGCATGCTCACTTCTACTCTGTTCAATACTGGGCTCTATGGAGTCCTATTCTCAGGATCTCTGGGTGGTCCCTGCAGTCGGACCCCCAGTGATCAGAAAGTTATCTCCTATTCTATAAATAGGGAATAACATGATATCTTGGGAATAACCCCTTAATCTCTTGTACTGTTAGCTTGTAGCAGGACATGATTTTTATTTTATAAGCAATTTAGGAACATGGGAACTCCCTCTCACCCCAGAGTGTAATAAAACATCCAGTGATCTTGTAGCCAGTGATCCCTTTTCTCATTACAATCTTATTTATACACCACGAATCCTATGTCTTGGATGCCGTCTTTTATGACATTTTTTTTTATGCCTACCGGCAAACTGGAGAGGAAGCTCGGGTGAAGAGAGTAACTTTTGTGGCACAGAGAGGGAGCGAGGATGGATTTTGCACATGAAATGTCAGACTTCCTTGATGTCAAGCTCTATCTTCATCTTTGTCCGAGAAGCCGCCACCAACTGGTTTCATTGGCCGTAGATTGAGAAGTAACCCGCCAGACGCATCCCCCTCTTTCCCTTTGAGGAATTATAGAAGATTGTTTTTCCTTTCATGCTGCTGAGAATAAATTGAACTGATTGAATGGATCAGGCAATGACGTGTTGTGTTGTTATCATTGAGAATTCTTGTGCTTATTTAATACGCATTGATAAGAAGAACCGCTAACGCTTCAGGTGGAATTTATGGTAGTCCAAAAAAAGACTCAAGGTTACGAAATAACATGTCCCATCACTGGCGGGAGAAGGACCTAATCTAGGACTCCACTTGGTAATATAGACATACCGTATATATGATGCAAACAGAGTACTTCTGGAAAAGGTGGTGCCAGCATACATGTACAATAATACAGCAGAAAATTATTTTATATATTCATCTCTCAACAGGCCCTATCAAAATGATGGCCCCTTACTGAACACCCTTAGAGCAAACGGAGCTATGACTATTGCTGTGAATGCACAGGGGTAAAGTGTACATGTGCTGGCCCACCAGCCTCAACGTACATTTCACCCAAGGCTTCGTCAGGGGGCGTGTTAAAACAGGGAGCATAGTGTGGGTTTTTATAATGAGGCTAATAAATGACCAATGGGAACTAAAATGCCTGAATATACTAGAGCCAATGGTATTATTGTATCTGTCTTTTATTCCTAAGAACCAAAAGAATAATACATCACAAAAGTGAAGTGCCAATAGAAATAGAGATAAGATGGCCAGAAAAACGAAAGGACCTTTCAAGTATCGAACTGAACGGCAGGACCTGTGAACTGAGGGGGGTGTATCCCTACAGTAACCGCATGGTCAGAGAATGGGCAGCTGCCATTCCCACTCTCAGAAGCGAGCCTACGCCCTCTTGGACAATGGGCAGACGCGTCCATGGCAACCGAGGAAACGATCACAGAAACCAAAGAGCGCGTCCGTGCGAGGCACCCGGCATGGCCAAAGCTCAGAGCAGAAGGAAGCCGCGCATGTTATGAAGAGCTGAACAACTGCTCATTTTTACTCAGCTGTTTCTTCCCTTGTCAGAGATATCAAACGCAAACATATAGAGGGTCAAAATTAAAAACTTTAACAAAGTCATAGGCCAGCCAGTATACTGGGCCCCACATAATCCTCCATAGAGAAAAATGAGCCACACGTAGTCATTTATACAGAATAACGGGCCCCATGTAGTCCTCCTTACCGAATTATGGGCACCATGTAGTCCTCCATTCAGAATAATGGCACCACATGGTCTTCCATACAGAATATTGGCCCTACAGAGTTCTCCATACAGTATAATGGGCTCCACATAATCCTACATAGAGAATAATAAGCCCCACGTAGTCCTTTATACAGAATAATGGTCTCCACATAATCCTCCATACAGAATAATTGCGCCACATTGGGGTGGTGGTTCTGGTGTCGCCAGCCAAATAAAACCACCCTGCGCGCCATATATTGACATGTATGTCTTGGGCACTCTTGATTAAGCCTCGTTCAGATGTTCATTTTTCACATACGTGTTCTATCCATGTTTTTCAGTCTGTGGTTCTGATCACTTTCTTGTTTTTTTTCAGATCGAGTGTCTGTACAATAAAAACATAGACGTCTGTTTTTGATTGGAGTCACAAATCACAATTACCCATACAAGCCTATGGGCCTGTGAAAATCACAGCCAGCACATGGATGGCATCTGTGTACAGTCCGTGTGTCATCCTGGATTAACATTGTAATGAATGGGAGAAGCTTTTCTATGTATTTATTTTTTTCTTACTTGAAAACCACTGATGAAACACTGATGGTAAAAACGAACCGATGGAGCAAACGCTGTAGAAAACTGGATCCAAAACACTGATGTAAGGCTGGTTTCACATTAGCGTTTTTGTGCGCATCCATGCGCATGCTTCATGAGTACCTATGTTTAACATGGCGTACGCATGGTCTTGCGTTTGCATGCTTTCGTCTGCATTTTCATGCGCATGCATTTTTTCGAGGTGTGCGACTAGACGCGCCGGATGCAACATGTTGCACTTTTGGGTCCGTCCAAAGTCGGCAAAAAAACGTATGCATACGCTTGCGCACGGAGTGTGTTAAAACAATGCATTACAGTCTATGGGAACGCAGGCGTGCGCATGGACATGCGTACGCCTGCATTTGCGTACGCATGCGTTTTAAGAGCAAACATGTCTAGACACTGGTTTAAATCACCCCCTTCCCATGACACGCCCACTGGTGTCCCATTGGTGGAGTCTGTTTCAAGGATTTTACTCCTGTGAAATGTGACACCTAGAGAACGCATGCGCATAAAAAAGCACAAACGCATGTGCGTTTTTGCATGCGTTTCTACTTGCGCACGATGCGCTGCTCACAAAGACGCAAATGTGAAACTTGCCTTACACTGTTTTTTAAACACATGAAAAATCATGGACGTCTGAATGAGGCCTAATGCTAAGTTCCCACAAAGAGGATTTGATGCGTTTTTTATGCTGAAGATTTTCAGCAAAATTTCTGCACCAATTTGCAAAATTAGATTCCCTGCATTTTTCTTTGCATTTTTGTATATGCAATGTTTTTGTGTCTTTTAAGTTTTGGTGTCCTCTCTTTTTGTTATGTCATGTCTTTAAATAAAACTTATTTGGATACCTTCTATTACTTAACACTGAAAAAACTTTATTAATAAATTCATGCGCCGACTACATGCATTTATAGTACGTTTCCACAGAAGAAATGTAATAAAACCATGTGCTTTTTTTTTTTTTTTATCTGCGGACTCTCCTCATCTCTTAGTCTATGGGGAAAATAGGTAAATAAAATGCATATTTACTACCAGAGAAACTGACGTGTTGCAGATATAAAAATCGCACTTAGGTCAATTTACGCTATGTAAAAAAAAAGCACAATGAGCATATGGGATTTCTATAAGTCTCATTCACTTTGCTGGTGCGGTAAGGGGCAGGCAGAGTTTTTTGTGCTTGAAAATACACAGCGGCAAAAAAAAAGTCACTACTTTAAAGTATTACTGCATCCAAGATGGTGTACGTGTCCCATATGGTATAATAATTATGGTAATCCGCTTAAGAGGGTACATTTGATTTTTGGTTAAAATGCCATTGATATGGCACTAAGCATAAAATAGGTTAATTGTACTGTATAGCTTTCTCTGAAAGATGCTCTTTTTCTATAGGTTAAAATGACACCATGATGTGAACTTGACAGACTGATGTATAGACTTGGATCGCCACTCAGATCAATATCGGATAAGTCTCTGCAATTTTGCACCAACCACTTGGTACGCATAAATAAAATTGGACATGCCCAGCCCCATAGACTATATATATATATATATATACTGTATATATATATGGTACGAATTCTATCCATAATAAACACAGATAGAACTCGTATGTGGAAAAAAGGTCGTCTGCAGAAGCCCTTAAAGTCTCCATACATATTAGACTAATGTTGGCCAAATCTGCCAATATTGATGGGTTCGGTCAATGGTCTAATGTGTATGGGGGGGCTGGCTTATTGATATACAGGAGAGATGTCGATCACATTGTTCTCCCTCAGATAAGCCGCTGGCCGACGAGTCAGTTGGCAGCTTTCTCGTAGAGAACACAGGAGTATTCGGCCAAGCGAGTGCTCCTGTGTATGGGACAGTCAGTTGTGATGGCTGTTGGCTGAAGCATCGTATCTCAATGAGACTGCTGACTTGTGCACTTTCAGCTTTGCTTTATCAGTAAAATAGAAAACCTAAGATAAAAACAAAGTGAGCAAATACCCTGCAGTAAATAAATGAATAGCAATAGTGCATGCAAATAACAAAGGCTACTCAGTTAACATAATTTTGATCAAAAAAACATAAAAGCCGTCCCGTCACGTCACGGTGACCCTATTCGGGACGGTCTTAACCTCTATTAGTAAAACCTTACCATATGTCAAATGACATACTGTAATTGTGAATAAGGACCGAAGCCCCAACTAATGGACATCCAGCAATTGGGAGTTATATAAATGGAATATCCAGCTCAAAGAAAAGGGAGGCCACGCTATTATTTGCACAGAATCTCAAAAAATCTGAAACAAAAACCTAAAGAAATGAACTGGAATATAAGTTAGGTGCATACCACATGTTAACACCAGCCACTAAACAGACAAAACCTAAGATAAAAACAAACTGAGAACATATCCTGCAGTAAATAAATAGCAATAGTGCATGAACATAACATGGTCCTTGGTTAACATAATTGTAATAATAGAGTTTAGGACCGGCCCGAATAGGGTCACTGTAACGTGGTGGGATGGCTTTTACTTTTTTTTTTTTTAATTAAAATTATGTTAACCAAGTAGCCTTTGTTATTTTCATGCACTATTGATATTTATTTATTGCAGGGCCTTAGATGACTTTGTTTTTATCTTAGATTTTGTCTGCTTAGTGGCCAGTGTGAACACGCACCTACCAGCTGCATGTATATCAACTTATATTCCAGTTCATTTCTTTAGGTTTTTATCAGTAAAACAGAAAAAAATTTGATTGTATCATTATACTAAAAGCTCTAGATATTCAAGTATATAAATACCCTTTGCCTTAGGTTTCGCTCACACGAGTGTATAACTCAGCTGAGTGCCATGCGATTATTTTTTTGGGATAGAACTGGGCCCAATGTTATTCTATATAGAAGAAAGTTCAGCTCACCCCATTATATCCTGGTTCCTTGGCTGGTCATCGGCGCACGGAGCTGCCCTGGTCCCGGTGGCAGGGTCGGTTTTAGGCAAAGTGGGGCCCTAGGGAAAGTTTAAAATGGGGCCCAAATGCTAACATATTGCACATCACGCAGAAGCATTTCTATTGTATTTACATGCGCTGAGTTCAGGACGCTAAATGAGTGTGATCGACAATATTGAAGTCATTCAACACTTGTTTCCCGGCCTCTTTACACCAACTGAGAAAGGATGATGAGGACAGAACAATCACTAATGGATCACTAATAGATCACCATACAGTATCATGTTATCAGCAGCACATCTACAGTTTACACCCCATAGTCCTCCATATAATATAATGTGCCCTATAGTCCTCCATATAGTATAATACACTCCCTATAGTCCTCCATATAATATAATGTGCCCCATAGTCCTCCATATAGTATAATACACTCCCCATAGTCCTCCATATAGTATAATACACTCCCTATAGTCCTCCATATAATATAATGTGCCCCATAGTCCTCCATATAGTATAATACACTACTCAGTCCTTCATATAATATAATACACTCCTCATAGTCCACCATATATTAAAATACACTGCTCAGTCCTCTATATAGTATAATACACTCCTCATAGTTCTCCATATGTTAAAATACACTGCTCAGTCCTCCATATAGTATAATACACTCCTCATAGTGCTACATATAGTATAATACACCGCCAGTCATCCATGTAGTACAATTCACTTCCCATAGTATAATGCACCCCATAGTTCTTCATATAGTATAATGTATTCCCCATAGTCCTCGATACAGTATAATGCAGCCCTGCCATATAATATAATGTAGCCCCCGACAGAATATAATGCAGCCCCCTCTTATAGTATAATGCAGCCACCCCTTAGAGCATAATGCAGCCACCCCACAGAATATAATGTAAGCCCCCATAGAATATAATTCAGGCCCCCTCATATAGTATAATACAGCCCCTCCATAGAATATATGGCAGCCCCCCTCAGAGTATAATGCAGCCCCTTATATAGTATAATGTAGCCCCTCCATAGAATACAATGTAACCCTCCTCATATAGTATAATGCAGCCCCAATAGAATATAATGTAGCCCCCTCATAAAATATAATGAATCCCCATACAATATAATCTAGTCCCCCCCACGGAATACAATGTAGCCTCCTCATAGAGTATGATGCAATCACCCCCCATAGAATATAATGTAGCCCCAAACAGAATATAACACAGACCCCCATATTATATAACACAGCCTCCCCCATAGAATATAATATACAGCCACATGGTATATACCACAGCCCCACATGGTATACAGCACAGTACCATGGTATATAGCATAGCCCCACATGGTATATAGCACAGCACCACACCACATAGCATGTAACCCCCCCCGAGAATGCCCCCATAATCCAGTACTCACTGTTATATAAAAAAAACACTCCTCACCTCTCCTCGTGCCCGTGCTGCTCCCAGCTCCTGTCTCAGCCTACACTGCTTGGTACACAGTGAGTGTGCGATGACGTCATCGCGCATCCGCAGTGTCAGAGGCAGAGCGGGGAATGATGGGAGAGGGAGCGTCAGCTGACGCTCTCTCCTCCATCATTACCGGCGTCTATGACGCCAGTATAGTTCAATGCGGTGGCGGGGGGAGTTTATAAGCTAAAGACTCAAACCTGACCACCAGTTAAACTAGTCACTGCCCACTCCCATTATGTCAGCGACTAACCAGTATCCCCAGTACACATCGCTATTTAGTAATAATGGGTCACATGGTGTCACCTTCATATTGAAGACTGAAACATTGCTTCATCGCAACTTTAAAAGGGAGCAAGAGCTAGCACTCTAAGAGTGTGTGCACACGCTGCGGATTTTGCTGCGGATCCGCAGCAGTTTTGGTCCTGCAGATCTGCAGCAGTTTCTGCTGCGGTGTACAGTTCCATAAAAATCAATGCAAAATGAAAACCGCTGTGCAGACAGTGCGGATTTGCTGGGGTTTTAAAACCGCAGCACATCAATTCTTTGTGCGGATTCCGCTGCGGTTTGGCACCTGCTCCGTGGCAGGTGTCAAACCGCAGAGGAAACCCGCAGGCTAAACCACAGATAAACCGCAGGTCTTTTGTCATTTATTTGGATGACATTTTGGTGTATTCCCCAGACAGTCAGTCTCACTTGCAACATCTACAGACAGTTCTCCAGAGACTCAGGGAGAACCACTTGTTTGCTAAACTGGAAAAATGTTCGTTTTTCGTACAGGAACTGCCTTTTTTGGGGCTGATTGTATCTTGTGAGGGGTTTCGTATGGACCCTAAGAAGGTGCTGGCGATTGCAGACTGGGTTCAGCCTCATGATCTCAAGAGGCTCCAGCGCTTCTTGGGATTTGCGAACTATTACCGGAGATTCATTAAAGGTTTCTCTCAAGTGGTTAAACCACTCACAGATCTTACCCGGAAGGGGGCTGATGTAAAAAATTGGTCAGAACTCGCTAAGGAGTCCTCAGCTCTTAAGAAATGTTTCATGTCCGCCCCAGTGTTGGTTCAGCCAGACCCGTCCAAACCATTTATTGTGGAGGTGGATGCTTCTGAAGTAGGGGTGGGGGCAGTGTTGTCCCAGGGTCCGGCCACCCTTACTAATCTCAAACCCTGTGCCTTCTTCTCCAATATGTTCTCATCCGCCGAGAGAAACTATGATGTAGGCAATAGAGAACTTCTTGCGGTCAAGCTGGCATTCGAAGAATGGAGGCACTTTTTGGAAGGGGCGGCTCACCCGATCACGGTTATCACCGATCACAAAAATTTGGCATATCTTGAATCTGCTAAGAGGCTTACTCCTAGACAAGCCCGTTGGTCACTTTTTTTTCACGCTTTCAATTCTCAATTACTTTTCGACCAGGGTCCAAAAATGTTAAAGCGGATGCGCTGTCCAGAAGTTTTGACCCGGTGTCTCCTCCCGAGCCGCCGTCCTCCATTCTTTGCCCGGAGGTGGTAGTGGCGGGGGTCTCTTCAGAATTGGAACAAGAAATTATGAGAGCCCAGTCCCTAGCTCCGGCGGCCAGGAAATAAATTGTTTGTTCCAGATTTATTGCGGCCTAGACTTCTGCAGGAGTTTCATTAAACATATAAAATGCAATAGCTTTGTTCCTCTTGCTCTATAAACCACATCCATGAAGCCTCATGAGGCTGTGAGTGTCCGATCAGCCTGTATAAACGATTGGTGGTGCAGCTAGCTTTTCTTGGCTTATTGCAAAGCTTGACGTTGACCGTACAGGAGAATATACAGTATATATACTCCATTCAATGGAATCAGCTGTATATATACTATACGTTCATTGGGAAGCGCACAATAGTGCCTAGTAGTGACAGCAGTGTGGCTTCATCCATCAATCGTCAGGTCATCTGATCACGCTGCTGACGAGCCTGTTCTGCGCAGCATCGGTGGTGAACGTCAGTGTGATGAGAGCTCCAATGAAGCTGACGACACCGAAGATTTATTGCAATGTAATTGATGCAATTTATTGTGAGAGGACAGTATGGCGGGGGTGGGGGTTGATGAAGTTTGAAGAGGCAGCAGTATGGGAAGGGTGAAATATGTGAGGAAACAGACTCTTGGGCAATGAGGGGGAGGAAAATGTGTGAGAAGACTGTAAGGGGAGCAGTGGGGGAATGTGTGAGGAGAGAATATTGGAAGTGGAGATAATATGTGAAAAAACATTATGGAAAATAGTTGACTATGTGAGGAAGTCAGTATGGGGAGCGAGTGAGAGGGAAACTATTAAGAGGCAGTATGGGGAGTGGAGAGGAACAAAAATGTATGTGGAGACAGTATGGGAAGTGAGAGGGAGGGAGGTGTGTGAGGAGACAGTATGTGTGGTGGAGGAAGGTGTTAGGAAATGTTGGACAGTATTAAGTGGAACAGTTTGAGGAGACAGCATGTGGGGAAGAAAAGTATGATGGGGCACAGTATAGAGACTGGGTACTGTGGAAGTCATGATAGAGAAGGGGCATTACAAATGATTGCTGTAGTTAGCTTTGTGCTGTATTTATGAACTGTTGGTGGTTTTGGTGATGTATTTCTGTACTGCTGGTGATCAATATATTCATGTACTGATGGTGGTTCTGGTGATTTACTCTAGTGCGGTTATTGGCTCTGATCCTGTACAGATGTAACAATCCCAAACTTCTACAATTAGCCATGCTAATAAAGTACTGTGTCATCTGATAAGCTACGTTACTACATTTGCATTTACAACAAAGTTGCACTCTGTAGGGCTAAATCATGTAAATGTGTAATGTATTAAATATGAATCTCAATAATGCTATAGATAAGAAAAAATGGAGATCCATGGCACATAATTTGGCCAATTCATACATGCAGAGCAGCCAATGACAAGGCGGTCTCAGATCTGCTGGGAACCTACGTGTCTAGTGTGAATACCTCTCTAAGGCTAGGTTCACATTAGCGTTTGAGTCCGCAGCGTATCATCCACAGCGTATTATCCACATCCGCAAACGCATGCAAAACACGTTCACGCAGCGTTTTTTATGCGCATCATCTTACGCATAATGGGAAAAAAAGCTGCGTGTGCATGCATTTGTATTCATTTTTGCATGCGTTTATGTTGTTTATGCATTCGTTCGATATGACACCAGACAAAAATGGGCATGTCTCATGGGATTTCTATATGTATTTTGAATAATGCATGCGTATCAAATGCATGCGTACGCATGTCCTTGCGTACCAATGCGTTCCCATAGACAGTAATGAGTTGTTTTTTTACGCACTCATCCGCATGCCTGTGCATATTTGACAGATTTTTGACGCCTCAAAATATGCAACATGTTGCGCTCTCTGGGCCCCGCCGCACACCGCGAAACGATGCATGGGTACGCATAAGCATGTAAACGCATGTCCCTGTGTACACCATGATAAATATATACAGTTGTTGCCAAAAGTATTGACACCCCTGCAATTTTGTCAGATGATACTCAGTTTCTTCCTGAAAATGATTGCAAACACAAATTCTTTGCTATTATTATCTTCATTTAATTTGTCTTAAATGAAAAAACACAAAAAGAATTGTCCTAAAGCCAAATTGGATATAATTCCACACCAAACATAAAAAAGAGGGTGGACAAAAGTATTGGCACTGTTAGAAAAATCATGTGATGCTTCTCTAATTTGTGTAATTAACAGCACCTGTAACTTACCTGTGGCACCTAACAGGTGTTGGCAACAATTAAATGACACTTGCAGCCAGTTTACATGGATTAAAGTTGACTCAACCTCTGTCCTGTGTCCTTGTGTGTACCACATTGAGCATGGAGAAAAGAAAGAAGACCAAAGAACTGTCTGAGGACTTGAGAAACCAAATTGTGAGGAAGCATGAGCAATCTCAAGGCTACAAGTCCATCTCCAAACACCTGAATGTTCCTGTGTCTACCGTGCGCAGTGTCATCAAGAAGTTTAAAGCCCATGGCACTGTGGCTAACCTCTCTAGATGTGGCCGGAAAAGAAAAATTGACAAGAGATTTCAATGCAAGATTGTGCGGATGTTGGATAAAGAACCTCGACTAACATCCAAACAAGTTCAAGCTGCCCTGCAGTCCGAGGGTACAACAGTGTCAACCCGTACTATCCGTTGGCGTCTGAATGAAAAGGGACTGTATGATAGGAGACATAAAAAAGCCAGGCTGGAGTTTGCCAAAACTTACCTGAAAAAGCCTAAAACATTTTGGAAGAATGTTCTCTGGTCAGATGAGACAAAAGTAGAGCTTTTTGGGCAAAGGCATCAACATAGAGTTTACAGGAGAAAAAAAAGAGGCATTCAAAGAAAAGAACACGGTCTCTACAGTCAAACATGGCGGAGGTTCCCTGATGTTTTGGGGTTGCTTTGCTGCCTCTGGCACTGGACTGCTTGACCATGTGCATGGCATTATGAAGTCTGAAGACTACCAACAAATTTTGCAGCATTATGTAGGGCCCAGTGTGAGAAAGCTGGGTCTCCCTCAGAGGTCATGGGTCTTCCAGCAGGACAATGACCCAAAACACACTTCAAAAAGCACTAGAAAATGGTTTGAGAGAAAGCACTGGAGACTTCTAAGGTGGCCAGCAATGAGTCCAGACCTGAATCCCATAGAACACCTGTGGAGAGATCTAAAAATGGCAGTTTGGAGAAGGCACCCTTCTAATATCAGGGACCTGGAGCAGTTTGCCAAAGAAGAATGGTCTAACATTCCAGCAGAGCATTGTAAGAAACTCATTGATGGTTACCGGAAGCGGTTGGTCGCAGTTATTTTGGCTAAGGCTAAGTGCACACGTACCGGAACTCTCGCGGAAATTACAGCGAGAATTCCGGAATTCCATTCCGCGGGAAAATCGCATTTTAGCTTGCGTAATTAGCTTGCAAAATGCTAGCATTTTCCAAGCGATCTGTAGCATCGCTTGGAGAACTGATTGACAGGTTGGTCACACTTGTCAAACATAGTGTTTGACGAGTGTGACCAACTTTTTACTACTGAGGCCGCCTATGCGGCATCAGTAGTAAAAGATAGAATGTAAAAAAAAATAAAAAAATAGTGTTATTCTCACCTTCCGACGTCCCACGCATCCGTTCCCAGTAATCCTTTGCGAAAATGCCCGCGATGACGTCTGTTCTCGAGGGATCGCGATGTCTCGCGGTCATTCGCGATGACCGCGAGACTTCGCAATCCCGCGAGAACGGACGCCATCGCGGGCATATTCGCAAAGGCTTACTGGGACCGGGAGCGTGGAGAGAGGCGGGAAGGCTGCGCGGGACGCCGGAAGGTAAGAATAACAATATTTTTTATTTTAAATTCTATTTTTTACAGGGATATGGTACCCAAAGCCCGGAGGACAGTCTCCTCTCCTCCGGACTGTGGGTACCATCCGCTATTGTTCTGCTTACTTTCCGCATGGTGTGCACAGCCACATGCGGGAAGTAAGCGGAACAATGCATTCCTATGGGTGCGGGATCGCTGCGATTCCGCAAATTAATGAGCATGCTGCGGTTTTTACCGCGAAGCGATTCCGCCGCGGTAAAAACTGCAGCATTAGCACAGCATTGCGGAATCCCATAGGAATGCATGGGATGCTTATTTTTCGCGGCAAAATCGCGCGGTTAAAACCGCCGCGAAAAAAAACGCCACGTGTGAACTCAGCCTAAAGGTTGTGCAACCAAGTATTAGGCTGAGGGTGCCAATACTTTTGTCTGGCCCATTTTTGGAGTTTTGTGTGAAATGATCAATCTTTTGCTTTTTGCTTCATTCTCTTTTGTGTTTTTTCATTTAAGACAAATTAAATGAAGATAATAATACCAAAGAATTTGTGATTGCAATTATTTTCAGGAAGAAACTGAGTATTATCTGACAGAATTGCAGGGGTGTCAATACTTTTGGCCACAACTGTATGTACGCATGACGCATGCAGATCTATGTGGATCAAACGCTGCGCACACAGACACAAATGTGAAACCAGCTTAGGCCTCTTTCACACTTCATTTTTTTATGTCAGTTAAAATCCGCCAAAAAGGCGGAAAAGCGGATCCGTTCCTAACTGATGTGAACGGATGCCACAGGATCCGTTTTGTGACGGATCCGCAGAATGAAGAATTTTAAAGGAACCGCTGCCCGGGGGGAGAGAGAATGCGGATCCAACAACAAAAAAAACGTTGCAAGGTCCGTCCAAGCATGCCGGCGGACGAAAAAAATTTGGCGGATCCTCACAAAAACGGATCCAACGGATGGTCATCCGTCAAGATCCGCCAGTAATGCAACTCAATGGGGGAAAAAACGGATCCGCAAAAAAAAATGGCGGATCCGTTTTTTTCAAATCCTGGCGGATTTTGACTGATGTTCAAAAACGGAAGTGTGAAAGAGGCCTTAAGGCAGCACAGAGTGCAACCTTGTTGTATATGGAGGTGGCTGCTCCTAGTTCACACCTGGACACGCCAGTCTTCTGATTTGGAAGTTCCAGTCAGCATTTTGTTACTTGCATTTACGTAATTTGTGATGAGCCTACAGACGCTCTATGTGACTGTGTAAGGGGAAGGAACTAACTAGGCATGTCTAATCCGTGAAGAGTCCAGAACCGTCGGGACTGTCACCTGTATTGCGGAGTAGAAAGCTTGAGACAACAGACCGTACTCTGTGTTTGAGAAAAGGGGGCATGCCTAAGCGGACTGAGCTGCAGAGCCTAAGTGACCAGACAGTTTGGGCGGGAACTTCGGGCGCGCCTCACACCTGTGAGGTAAAATCAACTGAGAGGCGTCTGGGCAGAGCAGAGCCTGGGACGGCAGAGCGCTTTTACAGGAGACCGTCGACTGAGTACCGCTCAGACACCGCTGTCCCAGCCGACATCGCTGCCCTCGCTGAGACCGCTGACACAGCCAAGAACACTCCACGGCCGCCCCCGCTGACAGTACTGACCGGGAGAGACAAGGTCTGTGAATGGGGATTAGGCGTGTGTCGACTCAGCACAGAGAACCGGGCTGCCCATTGTAAACTCTGTTTGGGCAGTGCTGCAAATCTCCATAGTGTTGGGACACTCACCGCTGAGGATAAGGATGTATCCCTCTTCATCACCTCATCTGCTGGACCCAAGACCCGCATCAGGATCCTGAGGATTCGCCGCCATCGTCAGGACCACGGGAGGACACCGCCGACGTCAAAAGAAACTACATCATTGACCTCAGGATTGTGACAGACCCCCGCTGCGACGCAATCTAGGCAGCACCAGTCACAGACAGAAGTTCAACCATAATAAGCGCCTGAGGGATCAGTTATATTTTATTGTATTGTCAGCTTATAATAATAATCTTTATTTTTATATAGCGCTAACATATTCCGCAGCGCTTTACAGTTTGCACACATTATCATCACTGTCCCCGATGGGGCTCACAATCTAAATTCCCTATTAGAATGTCTTTGGAATGTGGGAGGAAACCGGAGTACCCGGAAGAAACCCACGCAAACACGGGGAGAACACACAAACTCCTTGCAGATGTTGTCCTTGGTGGGATTCGAACCCAGGACAACCACTGAGCCACCGTGCCGCCCTACTTTACTTGTCCCTGTTACCTCAGTTATCCCCATTAGCCTTCTGCTGTATTAGGGAATGGTATCCCTCCGTTTCCTCCCTGCGTGGAGATTCTACTGTATAATAAACCCTGATCACCCTTGGTCTGTGTACAGTCCGTTACTGCATCCTACGTGCCTGCAGTCTCCTCACAGCTCGCACAGTGCGCGGTCAGGATTCTCTGGGGTCGGAGGTCACGTAACAGCAAGCATGGGAATCGCAATCACAGTGCCAGAATTTCCATTTTTCGATCAGCGCTCTCCCCCCAAAGAAAACCATGGAAGGGTGAGCGGATGTGTAAGTGATGTACCCCTTTAAATAATATTCTTTCTGACGCCACTAGGGGCGTTCACTGACTGTGGAGACAGGTACAAATCCCTCTGCTAAGACTCCCCTTAGTGGTGGCTGCAGGTACAGCAGAACTGTATCAGTCATCAGGAGCTCTTCTGCCCTAACACCTTCCAGATCTGCAGCGAATGAGCGAAGACCCCGCTGTGTGTGAGACCCCAGACCTATGTTCCTTCCTTCTAGGGGTGTGAGGTAAGGGGCAGACTACGGTTCTCGAGGTCATGTGATTCTTTCCACCACATTTGCGAGTTTTCCCTTCACCATAGAGATGTGACCTCCGGGTAGAGCGCCGACATCCAACCTTTATATGCTCTGTGGTACTTCCGTTTACGTCATTCCAGTGTGATCCAGGATGGCGGCTGGCGGTGCTGAGGTGCGCACGGGGGACGTGGAGGAGGACGCCTCTCAGCTGCTGTTCCCCAAAGGTGAGACTGTGGCCGGTGACTGACGCTCGAATATCGGGAGCCCCGATCCGTGTGTATAATGGCAGTACTGCAGGGGCCGCGGAGGGCAGCGGGCGCTGGTGTGCAGGGCAGGGGAGCCGTGCAGGGCAGGGGAGCCGCGGCGGGCAGGGGAGCCGCGGCTGGTGTGCAGGGCAGGGGAGCCGCGGAGGGCAGGGGAGCCGCGGCTGGTGTGCAGGGCAGGGGAGCCGCGGAGGGCAGGGGAGCCGCGGCTGGTGTGCAGGGCAGGGGAGCCGCGGAGGGCAGCCGCCGCTGGTGTGCAGGGGACATCCGTTGCTGTTATTGAGGAGGGTTCCCTGTCCATAGAAGATGAGATAGGTGTGAGTTCTGGGCTCCGCAGTCCTGACGCGTCGGGAGGGTTACTGCCCAGCCCCCTGCATTCATTGTGTGTGGCTAGTGCATGCTTCATTTTTTGTTTTCACCTGCAGATCTGGTCTGTGAAACAAAAAAAAAAAACCCCTCTCGCCTGCATCTCCCCACTGAATAACATTGGTGTAAGTGCAGTCCGTTTTTTTGCATACAGCACTCGGACCAAAGATCTAGTCATGGGAACAATCCTTCACTGTGAGAACATTGTTAGTTGGTGGTTTCACTATGTGAAAGGTTAATGTTTCCATTTGCTAACAGCAAGCATGTATATTGAAAATGGTTAACCAACAGAATAAGATTATAAGAGCGTACTGAAAAATCCACAGGAACAGCTGCGATGATTTCTCATTTATATTGGGATATACTGCAGTTGGTGCTTCTGAATCATCCTGTACGTGCGAAGGAGAGGTGGGAGCGAGATATTGGTCCTATTGAGGACAATTTATGGTCAGAAATATTAGAAAGAGTTCCCGGACTCTCGCTGGGAGAAACCCTCGTTTGTCACATTTATATGTAACTCATCAAGTTTATTGCACGCAAGTTTTTGTTCGATATTGGAGTTAGGCCCGATCCTCTTTCTCCAAGGTGTCGAACAAACACAGCCACCCTACTGCACGTGTTATGGTCGTGTCCAAATCTTGAAGCGTTCTGGAGTGGAGTAATAGGGATAATTAATAGAGTATATTCGGTTGAGCTGCGCAGAACCCCCTTTGTATGTATCCTAGGATATATAGAAGACTTGCCAGCAGAAGAGGTTGGGAAGTTAGCTGTATCTAGAATGCTTTTTATGGCCAGAAAATTGATAGCCCAGTATTGGATCTCCCACCAAACCCCCTCAATTGCAGAATATGTAATAAAAATTAACTGGTTAGTTAATTTGGAAAGAGGTGTATATCGCAAGAGATTCTATTTCCATATGTAAAAAAATATGGGCATGTTGGATTGATCATTCTGGTCTTGCTATGAGCGAGCTGACCAGGTTCAGGTTGGGTCTATCCTGGTACGACGATATAAAGGTGGAACAAGATTTGACTCTGACAGATTATTACATGATAATTTAATTTGGCTTACAATAAGGAGACTTCAGATAAGTAGCTCTTTAACTGAGACTTGTATTAACCTGTTATCTTCCTTTGTACTATTGTAACAATTTTGGGAGCGGCACTATATGTAATCAGCTGTACCATTTTACCATTAAAATATTGTTTGCATTGAGGTTGTAAACTGGGGTGAAGGGGGGAGCGGGGTTAGAGGTGTATGTACCTCTATTGCGGGTGGTTGTTTTCTTTGTTTTTCCTTTTTGTATTAAAAAATTTCAATAATTTAATTTAAAAAAAAAAGGAAGTGGTTAACAATTGAAACACAAATATTGCACAACTTTTCATTTAGTTTTTATATGGAGCATACCTTTTAATGGGAATGTCCTAAGTTCTTAAATAGTTGAAATTGTAAAGTGCTTGTAAAAAAACAGCATCTTTTCAATGTCCCTCATTAAAAATCCTCTCTTCTCAAGAACATAGGACGTGTTTCCCAGATTACCACCCACCCTCTATGCGTTGCTTGCAGCATGGGGCAGCACTGCCAAGCCACCAGCCCAAACAGTCAATCTTCATTCTGGAGGACATTGCCCCCCGCATATAGGAAGCCGCTCCTGAACACAGATTAGAACATTCCTGTAACTGTAGAGAAATCATGTGAACGTTTTAATTTTGTGCAGAGTTTGAGACCGCAGAGACGCTGCTGAATTCAGAAGTGCACATGTTACTGGAGCACAGAAAGCAGCAGAATGAGAGCGCAGAAGAGGAGCAGGAGTTATCCGAAGTCTTCATGAAAACGCTCAACTACACCGCCAGGTTCAGTCGCTTCAAGAACAGAGAAACCATTGCCAGCGTCAGAAGGTATCCCCTATAACCAATACTCTAATGGCTATATAGAATCTTTAATAATTTTATATATACTTATTTTATTTTTGGTGGACCTATAGACTTCGCATTGCAGAGTCTGTTCGGTGCCTTGGATCAAAATTGGACATGTCTGCGTCTTTTGGTGTGGACCACACGGTCTGCAAAATGAGATGGACATGTAGGCAGCAACATAGACTATAATAAGTATGAGTTCTGTCTGTAAGAGACACTCGGAGCCTTATTCAGACAACAGGTTTTTTTGACATACAAGAAAAACAGACCGAGATCCGTTGGCGAGTTGTGAGTTTCGTCAGGTTTTTTTTTTTTCATTGATGAGAAAAATACGTTTCTCACCTTCTATCTATTGGTCAGTGAATTTCATTGCCGAGTTTGATCTGACACACGGAGCAATATCGGGCGTGTCTCAGTGATCTTGCACAGACCATTAGGTCCGAGGAAAAGCTCAGACTTATGAAAGTCTACGGTGCTGTTCACAGGTACAAGTGCTATCTGTGAAAAACATGGATGGCACTCGTACAAGTAAAACTGACGTCTGATTGTGCTCTAACAAGAATTTTAAACTCTGAGAGGGTGCAGAGGTGATACATCCAAGGAAGGGCAGATTATACACTGTAGCCATGAGGGTGAACATGCCAAAACCTCTACAGGGGATCTATGGCAAATGGCATTATGATTCACTTCGGCTTTTTTTACACTTAACCCCTTCTCGAAAATGAGCTTAACTGTACGTCTAGATTGTAAGTAGTTTACTGCAGTCTGGTTTATGGTCTGTCCACATTCTGCAGCTAAATTCTTTATACCCTTACATTGCTTTAGTCAGAGGTAGAAGATCTTAAGAGAAATGTACAAATGCGATTAAGAGATGCTTTTACTTCCATGTAGAGATTAAATGTAACCACACTTTATATTTGTCCATAATGTGGCACTGAGCTGACACCTCTCTTCCCACAGCCTGCTCTTACAGAAGAAACTGCACAGGTTCGAGTTGGCATGTTTAGCCAATCTATGTCCAGAAACAGCAGATGAAGCCAAAGCATTAATTCCAAGGTACGTGGCATGATGATTATTTATTTATTTTTTTTTTTCTTAGAATTTTTCAGTGACCAGACCCCATTATTCTTAAATTAAAAATGGAAAGTGCCAACTATGACACTTTCTATTTTTCAAAATCTTCTTCATTCTCAAGAATGGAAAGTCTTTTAATTTGGTTTACTATTTATTGCCTGTTACCGGCCACCGATTCAATGTATGAAGTGTATACAAGGAGTGCAGCACTTACATGCCGTTCATATAGCTGCTTGTATGCGCTTTAGTGCCCCTGCGTTCCCCTGATGTTACTGAGGCAAAGCGGCGCGATACAGCAGCATCATAGAGCAGGTAATTTGAGCCATTGGTGGAACCATGCCTCTGTCACTGTCAATCAGGAGGCAGGTGAGCCTTACCCTTATTGAGGGGGTTGTCCGCCTTTCTCCCATTTGAGGGCCAAATCCTTTTTTTTATTTTTTTTTTTTTATTTTTTTTTTTTTTCTTCAATCTTTTCTTTACAAAGTTTTGAGTTAAACCAACAGCCTCACGGGCATACAAGAGGCTGATTGGGTCAGGAGACTGTCGTTCTGTGCCTTGTTGTTTGCCTGACGTGTAGCGTTGGCCTGAAAGAGGTTTGCACATTGTAGCAGGTCGCCCTTTACCCTGACCCTTCATTATAGCATGAAATGGTGTGGATTGTTTTGGAAAATTTTGCACTCACAGTTCACAATTGTGCAACAAGGGGTTTAAAACTATTGACACATGGGGAAAAGAAAAGTCTTGTCACAGATAATGCCAAAGATGTATCTGAATGTAGCCCTAGTCCAGCAGTTCATGGTGCAGAAGGGGATTGTATCTTGTAATTGTTCTTCAAAATAATGCAACTTTTCTTCGTACTTTGCCTCCCACCTTCCTCCAGTCTTGAAGGCCGTTTTGAAGAAGAGGAGCTGCAGCAAATATTAGATGATATTCAGACAAAGAGAAGCTTTCAGTACTGAAGAATGAGTCCTAGTCATCCGCCATGTTCATTCTCCACCAGCATCCGTCAGCAGTTGTCACCAGTGTCCCCATTTCCAGCAGTGACTTTTTACCCGTTGGGTTATGTTCATCCTTTAATAAATATTTTTTTCTTTTTGTAATGCTGAATTGTGTAAGAGATCCATTACCTGCTCCTTCTACCACTGTGGTCCTGTTAATGAACGATTACACTTATTGTAAAAACTTTTATTACAAGATAAAGAAAAAGAATGAAAAAAAAAAAATAATGGGTGCATTGTTTCACTCTTTTTGTAGGTGGGGACCATGATTTTAAAGTTACACCATGCTGTCTTATACTGTAGCTTGGCTGGGTTTTTGTTGGGCACAAATGGTTGATGCCTATGAGTTAAAGGATGGCTACTTCTGAGTGGGCTTAGATTGTAAGACACACTGTGGGAACCGAGCCGACAACTCTTGATACAAAATATTGTAGTCTTATTGCTATCAAACTCTAGTTTTACCCAGGCTGATTAGATTACTGACCTTTCAAATATGAAACTTTATCTTCCTGCAAAATAACATTTTTAATGTTATGGTTATCAAAGGGGATGATTAACTTCTTAGTGACATCACTTTTATATGGCAATAACTGGACTGTTTCAACATATCCCATTGATTTTGAGATTTTTTTTTTTTGTGATCTATTGTACTTTGTTAATGTTAAACATAGGGTTAACATGATTTGAGTTTATAAAAAAAAAAAACCCAGAGATTTGAAAACTGTCTAAAAATTTGCAATTTGAAAACTTTGAATGGATTGTCTCTTTAATCCAGTATAGTCATAACATGCAAAAGTTAATAACCTTTACCTCATTTCAGCTATTCCTGAAGGGTTAATAAACTACCTGGCAGCAGTTTTAAATGTATCACTTTTGGGGGTTTTCCAATATTTGGGTCCCCCCAAAGCCACTTAAACTGAATAGGTCCCTAAAAAAATTATTTTTTAAGTTTCCTTAAAAATGAAAAGTGACTGCTACAATTTTAGAACTTCTAGCACCCTAACAAAATAAAAGAACATTTTACAAATGGTGCTGATGTAAAGCTGCTATGCTATCTACTCTGCCAGCTTAGAGCAGTGACTCTGGCTTCATTTCACCTCACGCCAACATCAGCGTCTTCTCTTCTGCTCTGCTGTCGACTGCATGACTGCTGATGTCATGCTGATTGACAACCACCTCCCCATAGTTAGTCAGTGCGGAGCCAGCTGTCAATCACCATTACGGCCCATTGACACAGCAGATTGGCATCAGCAGAAGTTTGAGAAGTGGCAGGGGCAGTCCGTGACCCCTCTGAGCCCACAGAGAGGGTTGCTGAATAGAACAGGTACGTAGTTTGCAATGAGTACGTCCAGGCGATTTTGCACACTCGGCACCTGTGTGTGCAGTCGCTGGTGGGTTTAATAACATAGCTGACACCCGACTCTGCCAGCAGTGTGACCCCTTAAATTCTGCGATCAATAGCTAGAGTGTGATCTAACTAACTTGTGTCAGTGCAGAACTGACAAAGCATAGCAATGGTCTGACATTGCTATGCTTTGTAACTGCGATCAGCCTGCTGAAAGTCCTATAGTGGGACCAAGTAAAAAAAAAAAAAATTGTAAAAATATTTTTTAAAAAAATCAGAAAATACAAAAAATATATATTGTACTGATGTACTTTTTTTAATAAAAATATAAATGTTTGTTATCGCAGCATCCAGAATGTCCTGCCCCATAAAACTGTCCCACTAGTTAACCCCCTCAGTGAGCTCCATTAACATAAAAAAATCCAAAAAAACAATTTTTCATCATACCGCTGAACAAAAAGAATAAAATGCAATCAAAAAGATATGTACATAAAAATGGTATCTCTGAATGTCATCTTGACCCGCAAAAAACAAGCTGCCATACAGCTTCCATCAGCAGAAAAATAAGTTATAGCTCTCAGTACAAAGCGATACAGAAGAAAAAAGTTTGTAAAAGTTTTTGAGCATTGTGGCTCAAGTCTCCTCATCGCGGCATGCTCAACATGTCGCTCTCCACAAGGAGAAACTGTACCCCTTGGAGATTAAGATGGAAACTCCGATATAATTGCTCAGCGTAGAGCGCCGAACAAGTGTGTTCCAAAATGTTCCCAATAGAAACTTCACCTCAGTCCACACAAAAAAAGCCCCCCACTCGGGTCTGTCATCTGTTAATGGAAACATAGGGACTTCCATGTTACTGGTAGTACAAAAGGTCTTGAAAAGTGCTATGGCTGCTCGCCTAACAAAAGAAATCCAATTAATTCTGCGCTCTCAAATGCAAATACCTCCTACCTTCTGAACCCCAGTGTGTCTAAACCACATTTAGTGCCCACTTGTGAGGCCGGGGTCACGCTAACCGACGCAAAATATGGTCCGTAGTTTACAGGCGTAATACGGATGAATGACCCCTAAATAGTGCTCCATATGTCATCCGTAAGCAAGGTGTGGTTACGTATTTTGCGCATGTCGGCATCCGTATGCAATCTGTATGGTGAGATTTTCTCGCCGCCTTGCAAAATGGACATATAATGGAGCCTTATGACAGAGTTTCTAACAAACGAAAAAATATATATAGACGCATAGAAAATATATATATATATATATATATATATATATATATATATATATATATATATATATATATATATATATATATCTCAATATCATTGGGATAAACATATATATATATATTTATATTTCACAGAGTTCATCATAGCAGAATAGCCGCTAATTAAATTGTCGGCTTCTATCAAATCATTCCCCGACCCGACATGAAATGACACATGGTTTACATTCAGTAAAGCATTTCATTTCATGTTTTTTAATATGTCCCTGACTAATAATTAGATATGGGTTTGTGTGCAAAATTATGGAGTTGTAGTTGTTATTTTAATGGGTTAATTCGTTGTTAAAAAATGTGTGGGCTTCCCATTGCCCTGTAGCGGTGGCAAATGGGTTAATCTAACAAAGGGTTAATGTCACCTTACAATCGAATGGTGACATTAACCCTTTGTTAGATTAACCCACTCGCCACCACTATAGGGCAATGGGAAGCCCACGCATTTTTTAACAACGAATTAACCCATTAAAATAACAACTCCAACTCCAAAATTTTGCACACAAACCCTCATCTAATTATTAGTCAGGGACATATTAAAAAACATGTTGGGCTGTTGGGAGAAAACCCATAGAGAATAATTTGTCCGTGTGTAATGTGTGCTTTTAACGCCTCTCACTCGTCCGTATTCCTCACCAGTGTGTCCCCGGCCTTAGGCAGCCTCTCATAACTACAGACATGCCAAACTAATGGATGCATGTCTCCAGAAGCATGAGCTGGGCACTACAATGTACTGGTTACTACAACGTCAGTTTGCAATTTTCACTCGGCAACATCCACTGATGCCTGTCTCTAGAAAACATCCATGGACTTAAAATCGTCACTACACCTGTAGATAAATTCCCAAAGGAGTATAATTACCAAAATGGAGTCACTTGGGTGGGATTCTGCTTTTCTTGCACTTAGGGGCTCTGTATATGGAGTATGCAAACTATTCTAGGAAAATCTGCTCCAGAGACCAAGTAGCGCTCCCTCCATCTCGAGCCTCTCCGTACGGCTAAGCAGCATTGTACAGCCACATATGGGGTATTTCTACATTCAGCAGAAATTGTGGGACAAAGTTTGGTGCCATTTCTACCCATTTCCTCATGTGAAAATGTAAAATCTGTGGATAAAACGATTTTGGTGGTAAAAGTGTAATTATTTTTTCTTTACTCCAATCAAATAAATTCTGTTAAAAGATTTTTGCAACAAACTGAGGTCCATTTTTTCATAATAGACCTTAGAAAAAATAAACACTTGGGACTAAAACAACTTTAGTGGCAAAAAATGTAATTTATTCATTCTTCACTGTCCAATAGTATAAAATTCTGTGAGGCACATGTGCGTGACAGATGGCTAAGAGATAATAGGAATCCGTATTTGTAATTTTGTTTTCCATGAATCATCAGGGTTGTTTTTGCAATACAGTCACAATGAATTACCTTACTGATTGGTTTACATGGTGTGTGTCTGTACTGATACAATGTTATGTGATGCTGGCATTCTAAATGAGTGTGATATAATATAGACTCATATACTGCATGACCAATTATATTTCATTGATTCTATTATATGTTTATATCTTTCCAACCCAAATATGTACTGTATGTGTATAATATATGGCATGTACTATATTGACACCTGTATCTTGCCTATGCTTTTGTCTGCGTATACGTCCTATTTGTTATGTAAATTTTTAAGATGCATGTCTAATAAAAATTGCTATATTTTTTTTATAGATGGACTAGTTCCTCCATGTTTTCTTGTGTAAGAATCTCCCTAGACCCATGTTGACGCTGGCATCTCCTACCAGCACCCACCACTTCCACCATTAGTTTATCTATTGACTAGTTGTACATTAGTACTAAATCGTCGCCAAGAATTTAAAATATATTCTATCGATTTATATCTATATGCTGATTGTATGAAATTTGGGTTGCATGGAAGCATGAAAACATTTTTAGCGCACATTGTTAACCCCTTCCTGCCATCCGACGTACTATCCCGTCCATGGGACCCAGGCCCCTATGCCCATGGACGGGATAGTACGTCTACTGCGTTCAGCGGCGCCCACGTGGTGAGCGCCGCTGATCGCGGTCGGGTGTCAGCTGATTATCACATCTGACACCCAGCACAATGTGTCAGGGGCGGTCATGGACCGCCCCCGACACGTTAACCCCTTGCACACCGCGATCAAACATGATCGCGGTGTACCGGGGGTTAAAGGGAAGCATCGGCAGGGAGGGTGCTCCCTCCGTGCTTCCCTGAGCCCCCCACGGCAGCGCAATGTGCAGCGCTGCTGCGGGGGGCTCCTTTCCTGCAGGCCCCCGAATCCAAGATGGCGACGGGGGCCTGCAGGAAGCTGGCTTCCTCAGTGCCTGCAAAGCGCAGGCATGAGGAAGCCTTCTGCACTGCCTGTGACAGATCGCTGATCTGTCACAGTGATCTGTGATGTCCCACCTGGGACTATTTAATAAAGTTAAAAAAATAAAAAAAAGTGTTAAAATAATTTAAAAAAAAAATCGCCAAATAAATTAGAAAAAAAAAAATTCCCCCAATAAATCCATTTTTTGGAAATAAAAAAAACAAAACAAAGTACACATATTAGGTATCGCCGCGTCCGTAACGACCCGCCCTATAAAACTGTCCCATTAGTTAACCCCTTTAGCGAACCCCTTAAAAAATAAAAAACGAAGCAAAAAATAATGATTTATTATCATACCGCCAAACAAAAAGTGTAATAACGTGCGATCAAAAAGACGCATATAAATATCCATGGTACCGCTGAAAATGTCATCTTGTCCCGCAAAAAACGAGCCGCCATACAGCATCATCAGCGAAAAAATAAAAAAGTTATAGCTCGCAGAATAAAGCGATGCAAAAATAATTATTTTTTTATATAAAATAGTTTTCATTGCATAAAACCGACAAAACAAACGACCTAAATGAGGTATCGCTGTAACCGTACTGACCCGAAGAATAAAATCGCTTTATCAATTTTACCGCACGCGGAACGGTGTAAACGCACCCCCCAAAAGAAATTCATGAAACGCTGGTTTTTGTTCATTCTGCGTCCCAAAAATCGGAATAAAAAGCGATCAAAAAATGTCACGTGCCCGAAAATGGTACCAATAAAAACGTCAACTCGTCCCGCAAAAAATAAGACCTCACATGACTCGGTGTGTCAAAATACGGAAAAATTATAGCTCTCAATATGTGGTGATGCAAAAACTATTTTTACAATAAAAAGCGTCTTTTAGCGTGCGACAGCCGCCAAACATAAAAACCGCCATAAATAGTAAATCAAACCCCCCGTTATCACCCCCTTAGTTAGGGAAAAATAATAAAATAAAAAATAAAAAAATGTAGTTATTTCCATTTTTTCCATTAGGGTTAGGGCTAGGGTTAGGGTTAGGGCTGAGATTAGGGTTAGGGGTGTGGTGGGGTTCTGGTTGGAGTTAGAATTAGGGGTTTCCACTGTTTGGGGACATCAGGGGCTCTCCAAATGCACCATGGCGTCTGATCTCAATTCCAGCCAATTCTGAGTTGAAAAAGTCAAATGGTGCTCCTTCCCTTCCAAGCTCTACCATGCGCCCAAACAGTGTTTTACCCCCACATGTAGGGTATCAGCCTACTCAGGACAAATTGCAAAACAATTTTTGGGGTCCAATTTCTCCTTTTACCCTTAGGAAAATAAAAAATTGGGGGCAAAAATATCATTTTTGTGGAAAAAAATGATTTTTTTTATTTTCACGTCCGAGTGTTATAAACTTCTGTGAAGCACTTGGGGGTTCAAAGTGCTCACCACACATCTAGATAAGTTCCGTGGGGGGGTCTAGTGTCCAAAATGGGGTCACTTGTGGGGAGTTTCAATAGTTTAGGTACATCAGGGGCTCTCCAAACGCACATGACACCCACAGACCATTCCATCAAAGTCTGCATTCCAAAACGTCACTGCTTCCCTTCCGAGCCCCGACGTGTGTCCATACAGTAGTTTTTTTCCCACATATGGGGTGTCAGCGTACTCAGGACAACTTGGACAACAACTTTTGTGGTCCAATTTCTCCTGTTACCCTTGGGAAAATGAAAAAATTGGGGACTAATTGATCATGTTTGTGGAAAAAATACGATTTTTTTATTTTCATGCCCGGGCATTATAAACTTCTGTGAAGCCCTTGGGGGTTCAAAGTGCTCACCACACATCTAGATAAGTTCCTTAGGGCGTCTCGTTTCCAAAATGGGGTCATTTGTGGGGGTTTCCACTGTTTAGCTACATTAGGGGCTCTCCAAAGGCAACATGACACCCGCAGACCATTCCATCAAAGTCTGCATTCCAAAACGTCACTACTTCCCTTCCGAGCCCCGACGTGTGCCCATACAGTAGTTTTCTCCCACATATGGGGTATCAGCATACTCAGGACAAATTGGACAACGACTTTTGGGGTCCAATTTCTCCTGGTACCCTTGGGAAAATAAAAAAATGGTGACTAAAAGATCATGTTTGTGGAAAAAATACGAATTTTTTATTTTCACTCCCGGGCGTTATAAACTTCTGTGAAGCACTGGGGGGTTCAAAGTGCTCACCACACATCTAGATAAGTTCCTTGGGGGGTCTAGTTTCCAAAATGGTGTCATTTGTGGGGGGTTTCCACTGTTTAGGTACATCAGGGGTTTTCCAATCGCGACATGATGTCCGATCTCAATTCCACGTCAAATGGTGCTGCTTCCCTTCTGAGCTCTGCCATGCGCCCAAATAGTGGTTTACCCCCACATGTTGGGTATCAGCGTACCCAAGACAAATTGCACAATAACTTTTAGGGTCCTGTTACCCTTGGAAAAATAAGAATTGAGGGTGAAAAGATCATTTTTGTGGAAAAAATATGATTTTTTAATTGTACCGCTGTACGTTATAAACTTCTGTAAAGCCCTTGTGGGTTCAAATTTCTCACCACATATCTAGATAAGTTCCTTGGGGGGTCTAGTTTCCAAAATGGGGTCACTTGTAGGGGGTTTCCACTGATTAGGTACATCAGGGACTCTCCAAACGTGACATGGCGTCCAATCTGAATTCCAGCCAATTTTGCATTGAAAAAGTCAAACGGCGCTCCTTCCATTCTGAGCTCTGCCATGTGCCGAAACAGTCGTTCCCCCCACATATCAGGTATCAGCGTACTCAGGACAAATTGCACAATAAGTTTTGCAGTCCAATTTCTCCTGTTACCCTTGGTAAAATAAAAAAAATTGAACCTGAAGTATTTTTTTTATGAAAAAAAGTTAGATGTTCATTTTTTTTAAATATTCAAAAAAATTCCTGTGATGCACCTAAAGGGTTAATAAACTTCTTGAATGTGGTTTTGAGCACCTTAAGGGGTGCAGTTTTTAGAATGGTGTCACTTTTAGGTATTTTCTATCATATAGACCCCTCAAAGTGGCTTCAAATGTGATGTGGTCCTAAAAATAAAATGGTGTTGTAAAAATGAGAAATCGCTGGTCAACTTTTAACCCTTATAACCTCCTAACAAAAAAAAAATTTGGTTCCAAAATTGTGCTGATGTAAAGTAAACATGTGGGAGATGTTAGTTATCAAGTTTTTTGTGTGCCGTATCTGTGATTTAAGGGCATAAAAATTCAAAGTTGGAAAATTGCGAAATTTTCAAAATTTTTGCCAAATTTCCGTTTTTCTCACAAATAAACGCAAGTTATTTGAATGAAATTTTACCACTAACATGAAGTACAATATGTCACGAGAAAACAATGTCAGAATCACCGGGATCCATGGAAGCGTTTCAGAGTTATGACCTCATAAAGGTACAGTGGTCAGAATTGTAAAAATTGGCCCAGTCATGAACGTGCAAACCACCCTTGGGGGTGAAGGGGTTAAATATTGAGTCATGTTTTTAAGAAGAGTTTTTGTATTGAAAGAAAAGCTGTTGTGGTCTTCATGGACCAGACTACCCCTGACCCCGAGGACATGGAGGGTTAATGGGTGTCTTTAACAGCAATTAACAGACTTAGGAATATTTGTTTTATGATAGTTTGGGTTGTGCACAAGATAATGGTTTTGCTGAACAATGGCAGCCTGTGCACATTTGGAGAGCGGCTGTTTGATGCCCATCCACCAGTCAATAAGGGAGGCCCAAAAGTAGGTATCAATGAAACTTATCACAACAGATTATATGGGTAAATATACACAATGACGAAAAGAAGATATGTAGTTGCATATATGACTTTAAGGCCCCTTTACATTTAGCGATGCACCAGCGATCCCAACCACGATACGACCCGGTCAGGATCGCTGGTGCATCGCTAAATGGTCGCTAGTGAGCTGCCACACAGGCAGATCTCACAGCTATGCAGTAGCGATACAGCGGTCGTTACCTTTCAGACGCGGCGATCCTGACGTCCTCCCGTCCGTGTCCACGCGTCGCTCGTCGGCGCCAGCAGGAAGCGCCCGACGAGAAATGGAGCTGCGCGATCAGCGACAGACAGCGGGGGAGGCGGTCGGAGGTACGTATCACACATAGTGATATCGCTGCTGCGTCACCAAATCGGTGATGCGCTAGCGATATCGCTATGTGTAAAACCCCCTTTACTACATTTGTTTAATCTCATAAGCACTCAAAGTGCCTTCTGTGAACGTTGCTACATTCCCCGAACCTCTCCTGTACACTGACACACGGCACAATGTCCATAAATGCTTCTAAGATTAACTCTTTTTATTCGTCTATTTTCTGTTATGTTGTTGGATGTCAGTGGACATGTGTACACACAAAATCTCTGAGAATTTAATTGCTTCAACTAAGCAATTTACCAATCAATAGTTGTTTAATAGCACAAAACCAGCTGGTGTAAGGGTACCGTTACACTTAGCGATGCACCAGCGATCCCGACAATGATATGGATCGCTGGTGCATCGCTAAGTGGTCGCTAGTGAGCTGCCAAATAGGCAGATCTCACCAGCGACATAGTAGGGGTCGGGGGCTGCTACTTACCTGTCAGACGCGGCGATCCTGACGTCCTCCCGCCCGCGTCCACGCGTCGCTTGGCGCCGCAGGAAGCGCACGACGAGAAATGGTCCAGGACGTTCTCGCGCGATCAGCGATAATCAACGGGGGAGCCGGTTGGAGGTAAGTATCACATGTTGCGATATCGCTGCTGCGTCACAAAACCAGTGACGTTACAGCGATATTGCTATCTATATCGCTATGTGTAACGGGCCCTTAAGATAGCGTGCACACTGTGTAATCTCTACGTCTCACACTGATGGCAAACAGTAAGCAGCTAAACTATCCAAACATGATTCTCCTGGAAAGCCATGAAGTCTGCCAGGTTTATGTGAAGTCCTAGACCCAGATCCAACAGCAACGCCTTACAAGGTAAGCAGGATTACCACTCTGTAAATATTTGTGGCTCTCACTATCTGTAACGCTGTGTATTTATACCCAATGTAGGCAAGCGTTAAATGATCTGTAACTTCAGATTTAGCTTTCAGAAACTTCTCATAGAGCAGAGCCTTATTCTACTAGTAAATCATTATATCTGGAGGCCATGTATGTATGTCCCTAATCCTGTCCCCACCCTGATATATACCAGAATAGAGATCATATATATGTTGCAACACAAATTTCCACAATATATATGTATTGGATGCTGTAAATCTGCATTGTTCAATGAACACATACGGCAGATTTAACGGCGTGATTAGAAGGCAGCGTTTTGGACGCTGTGGATTGCGGGCACGTACCCTTAGGCTGGAGTCACACACAAAGTAGAAAAATATGGACCGTATTTTACGTCCGTAATATGCATAAATGGTCCCTAAATAGTGCTCCGTATGTCATCCGTTATCAGGGTGTGGCCACGTATTTTTCTCATGTAAGCATCCGTATGTAATCCGTATGGCATCCGTATACCGTTTTTTTCTCGCAGGCTTGCAAAACGGACATTTAACGGTTTTGAGGCCTGCACATAATTTAAATCATCAGCACCAACCCTATTGCCTCAACATCAGGTGGCAGCCTCCAATCTGCCCATTTTGGTGCTCTGCTTGTGTGGGGGTCTTGCTGGTTGTTAGCAAACATGTCTGACACACTTCAGTTCACCCCAACTGACCGTGTTCTCTTCAACTGGGTTTTTTCCAGGCGCTTTGGCAAGCCATACCCAGTGATTGTGGATCCGAGGAGGAGGAGATGCATGTGGGTGCATCCGCAGTTGAGACAACGCCTCAATAAAGGCCATTTTCACAGGCTTTATGCAGCTCTGAGGACACATCCTGACAAGTTTTTCCTCTATTGTCGGATGACCGTTTCTACCTTTGATGTTTTGTTGGAGACAGTGCGCCCAAGGATCACCTTCCAGGACACCCGGATGCGCAAATGTATCTGCGGAGGAGCGCCTTCTCCTTACGTTACGGTATGTATTTCTCAGCTACAGAATGTATGTAGATGATTATTTTCTCAACTAATTCTCTTACTCAGTAACCCCTTTTTTTGCCAAGAAACATTAGGTATTGGTACCAAATATCATCTGAAACTTAGAACACTTTGATGTGTTATTCCACATTACATAGCTGTGGGACATGTGTATATGTATTGTTCGCCTAGCTTCTTACACACTGTTCTGGTGATCTATATGTAATGTGTGCATCCTTGAGCATGTATTTTAATGTATATATTTTCTACATTTGTTTAATTGTAGGTTCCTCTCAACTGGCCTTTCTTATGCAGCACTCCATCTGGAGTTTTTGATTGGGCGATCGACAATATCTGGCATCGTTCGTGCTACATGTTTCGAAATCTGGTCCAGAGTTCATCATCTGGTCATGCCAGAGCCCAAAATGGGAGACTGGTTGAGGATTGCCAGGGGATTTGAGTTGCACTGCCAATTCCCCAATTGTATTGGAGCCCTGGATGGGAAGCACATCCGTGTGCGTAAGCCGCCGAACTCAGGGTCCCAATTTTATACTTATAAACAATATTTTTCTGTAGTTTTGTTGGCTCTGGTTGACAGCAACTACAGGTTTATAATTGTAGACATTGGGGCCTATGGAAGAACTGGAGACTCTAGAGTCTTCAGTTCTTCCATTATGGGTCGGCGGCTGCGCAATAATGAGGCCATACCAGCGCAGAAACCTTGACCACCGGCGCAGGATTTTTAATGTGCGCCTTTCACGTGCCCGAAGACTGGTGGAGTGCGCCTTCGGCATTCTTTGTGCCAAATGGCGTGTCCTCCAGTCTGCCATTCAGCTGAGTGAAGCCAACGTAAGTGAGGTCATCAAGGCTTGTGCGGTACTCCATAACTTCACTAGACTGCATGATTGCTCCTCATCTGATGTGACTGAAGGTGTGGTGGACAATGTTGCTAGGCCTACGCCACATGTGCTCCCTTTACGGCGTCCTCTCTCAGGACTCAAAGTACGTGATGTGTTCACCCAGTATTTTGTTTCACCTCATGGTTCTACTACCTGGCAAGATCAGACTGTATCTATGTTGTGATGTTCTTATATGTGTGTATATAATTTGTTTTTGTTTGGTCTTCTCTGATTTGTGTTGTCTGTTTATTTAATATATAAAGCTCAATGTGTGTATGTATGTATGTATGTGTGTATGTATGTGTGTGTATGTCCGGGATAGGCATCCGCACCGTCGCAGCTACAGCCACAAAATTTGGCACAATCACACGTCTGGACCCCGAGAGTGTCCTAAGCTATGTTGTGAGGCGAAATTTTAACCCCGCGCGTTCCAATTCACCAAACAATTTTGCCCCTATCTACATAATGGGGAAAAAGTGTGTGCGCATCAAGCCCCGCCCTTCATTATGATGTCACAATGGTTGCCATGGCGACGCTGATTCATCATAGGTTGCAATGGGGTTGTTTATGTCAACGGTTGCCATGGTGATGATGATGTGATATAGGGTATATGGGCACGGGACTATGGGATGGAGGATGTGTGATGAGTATATGGACATTGGACTAAGGGATGGAGAATATGTATGATGGGTATATGGGCACGGGACTATGGGATGGAAGGATATGTATGATGGGTATATGGGCATGGGACTATGGGATGGAGGATAATTATAATTTGTTATAACTAACCACAGTTAGTTACTATGCCCGGGCAGCGCCGGGCTCTTCAGCTAGTATGTGATAAAGTTGACTTACTTATTCGAATGCCTAAAATAATTCAGGAAGAAGGCCAAAGATGCATTTTCAAAGCTTTTATAAATTAAAAAAATTGCTTACAATACGGTGTACCATATTTTTGCCATATGGCAGATATTGCCCAGGCCATTTAGCCTTTTCTGTATATAACATTGTCATTTTTTGACACACAAAGAGGTAACAAGAAATTATAAATACCACCAAAAAAATGTACAAAACAATTAGCTAGTTTATAACTGCTGGTAGCTTGGTGGAGGTGATGGCGGGAGGCCTTCATCTCTTTGTTGGAGGTTAGGGTTCCCAGCTTGACCATCACCCTGTTGGGATGGATGATCTTGGCCCTGTGGGAAGATGTGGTCATGTTCCTGCAGCTGCGCACCAAAGAGACCATAAGGATACTGTCGATGATAATCCTGTGGCTGATTGTAGCCACGTCCATCATACCCCCCAATATGACCATGTCGTCCAAACACAGGTTGGGGCCAGCCTGCAACACCAGGTCTGTACAAGTGGCCATATTGGGCAGGTTGGTTATAAGCTGCCATTTGGCCCTGTTGTGGCCAAGGTTGGTTTGGGGGGGGAATGGGTGGAGGTGTAGGCACACGTGCAGGCGAACACTCAGATCCTAATTGAGCATGCACAGCTGGTTGTCGGACAAGACGGAGACGGTTACGGGTTGAGAGCTGCCACCTCTCAAGATACTCAAACAACTCATATGGGTCATTGGGGTCTGTGCATGCATCAATTAGGATCTGAATGGATCCGCGCACACGTAGCCTCACCTCACGGGGTAGGGAACGGAGGTACAGGGCCAGGCTTCTGGAATATGCCTCTTCACCCTCATCCTGGGCAGCCCTGGACAGGTAATTTAGGACACCTGTGTCTACCTGCCTCTGGGTATCAGAGCCAGTGTTGTCCCTTCTCTGTCTCCCACGGCAGACTACGGCTGCAGGCTGAGGGGACCCCTCAACACGGCCAGTAGGGCTGCTACTGTTGCCAGGGTCTTCTAAGTTGCTGGTGGCTCTGCTGGGTCTGGACCAGGTGCAGAACCTGATGCTGGTGGAGCTTGGGGGTTGCAAAAGCTCTGGTCAGTAGATGGGCCAGTCACCTCTTCACATCCCCCGTCCGGGTCTATAATGGGCTCAATATCCGACCCTGTCTCCCTCTCTGTGAGGTTGGACTGAGTTCTGTTAGGAAATGTTAAAAAAAAACAAATGTAGCTGTGACCCTAAAAAGCATATGTGTCATGTGGTGTGAGGTCTGTACTTACGGTCTGAGATCCATACTGGGTGCCAAAAATGCCAAGCGGTCAAAATAGATATATTTCCGCTTGGTTGGTGCTGCTGCCCCACTCCTGGCCCTCTGCTGTCTTTCCCGCCGGTACTGGTCGCGGATGCTGCGCCAGCGTCTCATCACATCCTAAACTGCAATGTGAATTGAGAAGGGACTGTAACCTTTGTGAATTGTCCCAAGCAATATTCCTAACATTTCACATAGTCACGTGGCCTAGTAGGGGGTGGTATTTATCTAAATGTTTCTTTAGCAAACAGGGATACCTACATACACAGTCTAGGATTGTAGGGGCTACATTTAAAAAAGCTCACTTATGGGCTTTAGGCTGTGGGCACACGTAGCGTTTTAAAACGCTCACTAAAAACCGCACTCCTTCCCAGAAATCGCGCGTTTTTTTCCGCGCGATTTCACCGCGATTATGATCTCGATTTTGCCGCGATTTTCACGTACGATATTCAAGCACTTTCCAAGCGATTTGAAGCATCGCTTGGAAAGTGATTGACAGGTTGGTCACACTCGTCAAACATAGTGTTTGACAAGTGTGACCAGGTTTTTACTATTGAGGCGATCTTGCCGCCCCTGATGCCTTCCATTTGTCCCGGGTCTCCCTGCCACCTACCGGGACATCAGACTTTCCTTCGGACAAGTCTGAGGCCTATATCTCTGATGGGCACAAGTTGGTGGATCAGAAGGCTCAGGGAGGAGTGGGCCCTAGGAAGGGGGGTAATGTTAGGCGTCGGATTTCTGCGTTTACTCCGCAGGGATCCAGACCCTCACATTCTGCAGTCTCCTGCTGTTTATCTACTGCAGAGGAGATTGCCTTGCAGCAAATGTCTCCTGAGGCTAAGTCCTTCTGTCCTCCTACTGAGCATGCTCATGGGACGATCTCCCATTGGAGAACGAGAGTCATGTGCTCAGGTCCCGCTCCAGATCTCATTGGTCCATCTCAGAGATCTCGAAGCTTGCGGAAGGTCCCGGCTGCTACAAAAGGCGCGCATGGCTATTCCGCCATGTGCTAGTATAGACTTACTTGCTGCTGTGTGTATGATGATGGATGTATGATTCTGGTGAATGACTCATTATAAAACCCCTTCCCTCTGATATTACGTATGTGGTTAGGGACTGAGTCAGAATCAGTGCCAGCGCTCCTCTGCTGCAACATCCACAGCTGCTAGCGTCCGACATTGTGCTTGCGCTTTAGCCTTGTCGTTTGGCGGCAGTGTCCACGCCGCGCTGCGGCAGCAGCCCCTTTGCGTTCGCAGTTGCGACGCTCCACACACGGTAGGTCTAGACAGACGTGCCGCCGTCTTGGGCTACTCCTGTGACCTGATACCGTGTGTGCGTTTTTACTGAGTACTGTGACCTCAACAGGCTCAGTCTTTTGTGTTTGTACTTATTTGGCATCTCTGTGAATTAACTGACATTGCTCTGCGCTCCTGGGTGAAGTTTAACCCTGTGCGCATTTCCGCCATATTGCTCCTGCCACCACTTAGCAGCGGTTATATCACCTACTGCACGGTGGACCCCGAGCGGCAAACGCACTTTATTAATATTTTTATTTAGTGCGTTCCGCCATTCCTATCACACATGCTGTTCATGGGGAAACTGTGTGGGACTCATGACGCATATGGGGGAGGTTGTGTGGGGCTCATGCCGCATATGTAGTAGGCTGTGTGAGGCTCATGCCTTATATAAGGGGTAGTTGGGGGTTTAAAGATATATAGGGGGTGTCAGCATACTTAATTCTGCTCAATATTAAGTGATACAATTAATATTAATAAATTAATATTGAGTAGAATTAATTTCAAGTTATTGGTTCCTCCCTCCACAACAGTCATGGTCTCTCATGTGGCCCCTCGGGAAAATTAATTGCCCACCCCTGGTGTAAGGTATACCGATCAAGGTAAAGAGGGTACTTAGCCCCCTAACAAATCTGATACATTATGAACTCTTAGAAAAGTTTATACACTTCCATGAGATTTACACAACAGTCTTCATAAAGGGGCACAAAATAGTTTATAAATAACATTTCCCACATGTCTATTTTACATCAGCACAATTTTAGAAACAAATTTTTTTTTTTGTTAGGAAGTTATAAGGGTTAAACGTTGACCAGCGCTTTCTCATTTTTCCAACTAAATTTACAAAACCATTTTTTTAGGGACCACCTCACATTTGAAGTGAGTTTGAGGGCTATACATGACAGAAAATACCCAAAAGTGACAGCATTCTAAAAACTGCACCCCTCAAGGTGCGTAAAACTGCATTCAATAAGTTTATTAACCCTTCAAGTGCTTCATGAGAACTAAAGCAATGAGGAAGGAAAAAATGAACATTTTACTTTTTTCACAAAAAATGTATTTTGAAACCAAACTTTAATTTCACAAGGGTATCAGGAGAAAATGGACCAGAAAACTTGTTGTGAAATTTCTCCTGATTACGCCGATACTATGTATGTGGAGGAAAGCCACTGTTTGGGCGCATGGCAGGGCTCAGAAGGGAGGGAATGCAAAATTGGCTGGAATCAATGGTGGCGCCATGTTAAGTTTGGAGACCCTCTGATGTACCTAAACAGTGGAAAGCCCCAATTCTAAATCCAACCCTAACACAGCCCTAACCCCAACACACCCCTGACCCTAATCCTAACCATAACCCTAACCACAACCCTAACCCTAGCGCAACCATAAATCTAGCTCTAACCCTAGCCCTAACCATAACCCCAACCATAACCCTATCCCTAGTCGAACCCTAACCCTAGCTGTAACCCCAACCATAACCCTAATGTAAAAAATATACATTTTTTTATTTTATTATTTTTCCCTAACTAAGGGGGGGATAAAAGGGGGGTTTGATTTAAAATTTTTTTTATTTTGATCTATTTTTTCCCAGAAGAAGACGCTGGCGGGCGGGAGGGAGGACAGGACTGGCGGATGCAGGAGGGACTGGAGGACACCGCAGGTACCATGGGGCTCGGGTGACCTTATTTCTCTTCTGATGTGTGATCACATCAGAGGAGAGAGAAATTAAATGAGAAATCAGACTTTTTTTGTGTGGTCACCGTTGTTCCTTGAATAACGGTGATCACAACACTGAGGTCGGTAAAAACCAACTGGAATCATGCTCTCCGGGGTCTCAGCTGCCCCCGATAGCCGAGACCCAGTAGATTTTCTGACGCTGGGGGCGCTATAACCTTATTTCTCAGTGCCGTTAAAAAGCGGCGCTGAGGAATAAGTACCCTTAACTGCTGCCGTTAAAAGGCATATCTGTGATCATCAAGGGGTTAAAAGGTCTCAGCACAAAATGACTGCTCAAATCAATAAAAAATTCTTGATTCATTCTTGGCATGGCCATGCAGTTCAATGAACTTTCCCATCTATTTGTTTTGTATCTATCGCTGCCATTCTCTACCTCCTGTAAAGTCAGAGCTGTCAATCAAGGCAGACGATAGCGGAGATAGATGGGAAACAAGTAGGTAGGGCTGAACTGTTCGGCCGAGTAAAGTGGGTCCTGATGGCCTGTGTTTGGTTTAAACGGCCATTTTATGCTGACAAACTCTTTAGCTCAGGCAACGCTATACAGAGAAGCATTAAAATGAATGTCCAGCTTTTACCATCATGTTTTATAGTAGGATCTGGGGGGGGGGGACTCTAGGCCAAACAACCATGCGTATTGCCAGCTTAATACTGCTACACTGGGTTTGTTTGTAGTAAACACCATGGAGACACATAGGTTTGCACAGGAGCTGTAGACTCACAACAGTAAGACATTATTTTTATATGCATTTGGGCAAAATGGGCAAAAATGTTGATTGTATACATATTGTTCAAGAATCTGTATTCGTGTGGCTAAAAAAAAATCATTACTGTACGTTTAAAGGGAAGGTGGCATCCAAAAAAATTTTTTTCAGCAATTCAAAAAATGTAAAGAATCAATGTTTAAATTTTGTTAAAAATATTGTAATTTCTTTATAATTTAGTAAAATATGAAAAATTATTTTAAAAAGTTTGGTATTTAAACACTAGGGGGAGCAGCTACTGAAATTTGACAAAAAACCTAGTGTACAACTAGCTCACATTATGACTGCAGTAAATATGGTCTGAATCTGCTGACGTGTGTGATGACATTCCTCCCCTTCTGGATGTTTGCTAAGGGATAAGAGAGGATGACATTTAGGATCACAGTGCGGAGCCATTTTTTTGGTGACTTCAAAGCTATACTAACAAGTGGACGGTCACCGAGTATAGCAGGCAGCAAGGATTCTGTTAGTTGGTGCTGCTCGCTGTATCATAAACTGGGAAATACACATGCACACTCACAGGATAATACACACTCTCACACACAAAAATACACACTATCATGCTCACGCATTCACGCTTACGCACACGCTCACACACTCATGATCACACTTACATGCACACATTCAAGCTCACATGCTCACACTCACACTAATGCTCTCTCTCACGCATACGCTCACACTCTCGCGCTTACTCTCACACTTTCACGCACACTCTTACACTCGGCCCGACACCCTCATTACTAAGCCGATAAGTAACCACAAACATACACAAACCTACCCACACATTGTCACCAGCCTATGTAGGAGCATTAACAGAACAAACGTACATAGGCTGTAACCAGACAGAAACTGTTAATTTTAAAGAAAAAATTTTTTTTAAAAATTGCGTGGGCTCCCGCTTCATTTTAATAACCAGCAGAAGGAAAGCTGACAGCTGCGGGCCAATATTAATAGCTTGGGAAGGGGTTAATACCTATGGAGTTTCCCAGGCTATTAATATCAGCTCACAACTGTATACTTAGCCTTTACTATTAAAATGGGGGACCCCCCCAAAAAAAGACCTGTGGTACCCCTATAATTAATAACCACCGAACGCTATGCAGACAGCTGCGGGATGATATTAATAGACTTGAAAGGGGCCATGGAGAGCAGTCACATCAGTGATGTCACGAAGTGACTGACCAATGCGACACGACCCAAAGATTGGTCGGTCACCAAACAGTAAAACAAAAAACACACCTGGGGACACAATTACAACGGCCCTGCGATAGGGAAAGGGAAAATGGACAACTCCTGCTCTCTCCTAAGGATATGCTCTGATCTCCCTGACGTCCCTATATAGGTTTTTTCAATCTGTCGCTGAGCAGGATACCTAAGCCCTCGCTTACCCTGCACCTATCCCTAAGTAGTGAATTCACAAGTGAAGACACTGGTACCACCGCTGCACTAATACAACACAAGGTAAGGTAAGACAGGCAAGGTAAAGGAAAAGGGTAACAAAAATACAACACAGCTTTCTGCTGTAAAGCACCGCACAGCAGGATAACAACACCAGATTCACCATAAACAGCTGAGGCACCACTGCTCCCAGCAAGCTCCTTCTCCCAGCTTGGTCGCTGCAGAATGAATTCTAACATCGAAGGTCAGCTGATGCATCAGGTGACCTTTTGAAGGAAGGTGGGAGTGGTCACCACCTGCATTAGCAAACTCAGCAGCAATGCAATTACACCAGCGGCCACCGGGGTGAAAAAACAGACATTAACCCCCAATGGCCTGAAAGGAAAAAAGTTTTAATGTGAGAATCCAGATCTGCTACGGATCCAAAAATGAATCGTGACAAGTGATGTGACTGCTCTCAAAGACAGCCGGCGATACACTGACAGGAGGTAATCGCTCCCGCAATGTATAACACTGAGCTGCCATGAGAGAGGTCACCGGAGTTCATCAGCTGATCCGATTCTCACACAGCTAATGAACTCCAGTGAACTCTCACAACAGCGCAGTGATACAGACGTTGCCCGATGGCCGCAATCTCCTCCCACAGCTGTGACCAGGACATCCCAGGAGGGTGTGCCCAGGTCGCAGCTATGAGGCAGGAGGAGCTGACTTAGTGCAAGAGATGCGTTGGGAGTCCGACCGTTTGCTCCTATGCCCATCGCTGCCGTAAGTGAGGTGTGCAAGTGTCGTGCCCAGACACTTACACCCATACTAATGAAAATGGCAGCCCTCCAGTGGCAAACATAAAAGTCAATAAATAAAAAACTATTAAAGTAGTTAATTTAATTTTGTATTAAAAATAATTGATTGTATAATCAATAATTATTAATACAAAAACTGAAATCACTGCACTTTCCCTTTAAGACACTCTCAGATACAATCACAGATGAGATTTATTTCATATTCTTGTTGTTGACGGACATCTAACTATAGCAGAGTAAGTATACAGCGCTATGTCCTCCTGGGGGCTCATTGTATGAGAAGGAAATCCAGATCCTGTGGTTTTCTCCTGCAGACTTCCATCCGGCCTCTATACTCTGGCTGAAAGCTGCCAAGAAAAATCTGAATGAACTTGGAAATATACTCAGTAAATGTTATGAAAAAAGAGGGGGAGAAGCCAGCGCTGCTTGTGGTCAGAACGTAATACATAAAGTGTGAAAACACACATAGGTTTCTATCTGTATTCAAAAATGAGACATTTAGCAAAAAATTGATCAATTGTTTGAGCTACCCCGCCACGTCAAGGCAGTCTCGTAGGGGGAGTCCTACTCTACGTTTTTTATGTTCGCTGTGCCATTACGGCCTCCTAAATGTATAAAAGCAAGACCTCATTACATGCACACTGTACCTCAAGCATTTCAGAATCGCTCCTATGGCACCAGAGAGGACAAGCGCAGGTAAAGATTAGCCAGGTCCATGCAGACATTTCAGGTCCAACCTCCACACTGCCTGACCAGCACCACAGATAAAGGACGATCCAGGCCCAGATACAGGTGCGTAATCAAATAAAGCCTAGGGCAGGGCAGGGCTGCCGTTTAATGTGAACAGCAGCCTAGATCAATCACTAAGAAAACAGAAAGAATGGCGTACATGACCCAGCGCGCACGGCTACAGTGGTGGTCAGCCACAAAACCAATATCAAGAAAAAAGAGGGGGAGAAGCCAGCGCTGCTTGTGGTCAGAACGTAATACATAAAGTGTGAAAACACACATCTGGGCCTGGATCGTCCTTTATCTGTGGTGCTGGTCAGGCAGTGTGGAGGTTGGACCTGAAATGTCTGCATGGACCTGGCTAATCTTTACCTGCGCTTGTCCTCTCTGGTGCCATAGGAGCGATTCTGAAATGCTTGAGGTACAGTGTGCATGTAATGAGGTCTTGCTTTATACATTTAGGAGGCCGTAATGGCACAGCGAACATAAAAAACGTAGAGTAGGACTCCCCCTACGAGACTGCCTTGACGTGGCGGGGTAGCTCAAACAATTGATCAATTTTTTGCTAAATGTCTCATTTTTGAATACAGATAGAAACCTATGTGTGTTTTCACACTTTAGGTATTACGTTCTGACCACAAGCAGCCCTGGCTTCTCCCCCTCTTTTTTCTCAGTAAATGTTATGTAGCCGACGGCTCCACATGACATGGTAAAAGACAATGCGTAACAACAGGGAGATATCTGATTGGCTCCGAATTTATTCTACAGCAGGGGGAACACCCCAATTTGAGGGGGGGGTAACAGCTCACTGAGCCATTGGCCAAGGGGGCAAAAAAGTACTCATTTACATTTAAATTACACGTTATTTTCTCAGGAGCTGATCCACTGAAATGTTCAGTGCTGGCATGATTTTTGATATGAGCTAAGCCTTCTGTATCAGTGCTTGTTTATTATGCATATTGGGCGACAGACTACTATTGAATTAACTTTTGCACTAGAGATCAATGCCAGATTGTCAGACTTTCTGGGACATCAGAGGACACGTAGACGAAATTTCACATATTTCTTTATCCAGCAGTTTTTCCCTGTACTAATGATAAATGCATTGTATCAAGAGGAGCAATTATTAGAATATCACCACTCCAGTAGAGAAAAATCAGCCTGGGTTCATTCAGCCCTGTTCGCAACTGTCATTTATTAATTGCTCCATTTAATTTTTTCCAAGAAGAAATACAATATACAAAGCTTCTCTACTGCAAATAGAGTTTTAATTAAAAAAAAAAATCCACAGTTTAGCAATCCATGCCCAAAAGAAGCTGATTACTCAGAATTGCCACTTGTCATCATTAGTAGTTCCAGTAGGGGGGCGCCATAGGTGGATTCTAATCGCTTGGGGATTATGATCATGTTACAGCGTCATCTGACTTCACATGGAGCAGACGGAAATAGAAGGATGTTATACTTTTGTTCCAGTTCACACTCACTTCCTAGAACATGATTATTAATAGATGGGGCCCCTGAAAGGGCAGCCTGACCTTACTCGCCAAGAAATCTGAACAGAAATATGCTGTGAAAAAAGACACTGGAATGCATTAAAGACCCTTCTTATTCAAATACAACTTTGTGCGGCGCTGACTGCTATCAGATGCCCATCCTATACAGCCGTCAATAGCAATTCATGGGGAACGCTGAGCATTTTCCCTATTTATAAACTACCATTAAAGAAGCCCTAGTGGGCGCTGGCGAGCACCATAGTCTTTTCGGAGGAGGCGGCAGGTTATTGTGGTTCAGACAAGGGCGCCTTGTTGTGGTCACTGTGTTCATATCCCAAATGGCGGAGGTGGTCTTTGGGTTGATCATCTGCAGCTTCCTCCTGTCGGTCACCAGTGTCACCACTGTCCTGTGCTGGATACTGCTGGCCAGGACTAGGAGAAAATGGGAGGCGAAGTCGAAAATAGTCAAGTCCTTGGAAGTCCCCTGGAACAATAATGGAAAAAAAAAAAAAACACATCTTACACCCGGCACTGACACTAGTTTTCCAAATGCAAAACAGTAAAAGATCAGTCTGAGCACTTAGCCAAAAACAGCAGCTCGGTAAAGTTCCAAACTTGTCTGCTGCCATATTTCCACCTCTTTTTTTCAGACGGGGCCAAAAGAATGTGCTTTTGGCTTTTGCTTGGTATGAACACGTCTGCATACAGTTTATTCAACCGTTTAGTAAAGTTCAGCAGATGGTGCTTTACTTTATGGAGGACCACCGGTTCCAGGTACTGATTTTAATGCAGATAATGACGATTTTTTTATACTCTTGTGTGAACCTGTCCTATCCAGCACTGATATAATCATTTGACCTGAATTCCAGACATGTTCTGACAAATATAATTTTAAAAGACCAAACCGCACCGTGCTCAGCTTCCCCAGGTCCCCTTCTTCCCAGTGTCTGGCATTTCACTGCAGTACTGTTGTCTCACCAACAGGGCGGCGGCGGCAGCTGATCTCCACTGGAATCTCACTCACAAAGCCCCATATTACACTGATTAACCGCCACGCTGTCCATGTGACGACAGAACTGCAGCCAATGTCACATACCGGGAGAAGCAGCGGAGACTCGCTGTTGGACCCAGGAATGGTGAGTATAACAAATTTTTTTTTTTTTTAATCAAAATGTAATGAGGGAAAAATCATATCTGAAAAGGGAATTAAAGCCCTTTAAAGAAAACGTTAGGATTTTATACCACAAACTAATGGCATGTATATGAAGGTACTTTATTGCTGATTAAATCCTAACCTTTCTTGTAGAAATCTGTTTTGCCATTTTGGAGAAATCCATAGTTGAAATGATATATTATGAATAGCACGTGCAGTGGGGCGGGCCCTGCACCAACAGTACTCCGGCCCTCTATACCTGTTCCCTGCCTGCTGCCTGCCTCCTGTTTCTAATATCTCAGTGACCTGTCAGTCAGAGACAGGAGGCAGGCAGCGGACGAGGAATAAGGAGAGCTGTAGGTGCAGGGCCCTGCCCACTGCACTTGCAGCTCATTAGCATACATTTTCAACGATGGATTTCTCTATAATAGCAAAACAGCTTTCTACAAGAAAGGTAAGGTTTTAAAAAGCAATAAAGCACCTTTACATAAATGTCATTCGTTTGGGCTAGTAAATCCTAATTTCCAGGTTCCCTTTAATTCCTCGTTTATGAAAAATACTACTTTTAGATCATGTTATCATCATTCCGGAAACTGAGTGAACCTCATAGGATTGTTGTACTTATATCATGGCAGACAAACTGCTGATTACGTGATATATTCAATCTAGAAAATGATCCCAACGTCTGCAGAGTCCTAGTGAAATAACATGTTACTGAGAATAAAAACCACTAATCATATTCTTCTATGTGCGCCAAGTGACTTAATGCTGCCTAATGTATATATTTTGCATATGTAAGAGCTCCGCTTTGTAATCTAAGTACAAGGATATTGACCCTGCCTGATCTCTACTTATACAACCACATAAAGGTGCCTCAAATCTTTATAAACAAATCACATTTATGTGAGGACACAGTACGTTCATAAAAAATATGAGTGTACTGAAGGAAATTATTGTCAGTGATTAAAGAGAATCTGTCAGTAAAATCAGCCCTCATATGGACATGTAGGTTATAGGAAACTGAATAAAATGATGCCTTGATATCTGCGATCTGACGTCTTATTCCAGAGATAGCCACGTTTTTTCTTAATACATCAATGAGGTGTTAAGATCTATGGGTCAGACATAGATCTCCGTGAGAATCTGCCTCCAGAGATTATTGTAAATGAAAGGTGACATTACCAGTGTGAAACATGTAGCTCATGTAGAACACCCCTTCATGTGTTGAAATGTAGCTGCTGGACATTTTGATATTGTGTCATGCGACCACAGTTGCTGTGTATCTGTATCCTAATCAATTATTTTTGGACTCCGTTGCAAAAAGCACACTGCTATTGCCAAGATCAGTAACACGCAAACCATCCTGAGTTAAAGGGAATCTGTCATTACGATCAACCCTCTATGGGAACGCAGGTCAAATAAAGTGGAAGAAAATGATTGCTTGATATTTGTGATCCGATGTCATATTCCATAGAAATCAATGCTTTTCTTAATATGCAAATGAGCTGTTAAGATCTATGGGGCGGACACTGATCTCCATCAGAATCTGCTTCCAGAGCTTATTGTAACTGAAAGGTGACATTACCAGTGTGAGACATGTAGATCAGGAGAGCAGACTGTCAGTCATTACATAATCTCACACTGGTAATACCCCTTTCATTTAAAACAAGCTCTGGAGGCAGATTCACATGAGGATCTGCACAATAATACTAAATAAACCATGTGCATAAAGTATTATTGTGTCTAGAGTACATAATTATTATATGGGGTGGAGAAGACTTTCAATAATAATAATTTGAATTATGTAGCGCCAACATATTCCACAGCACTTTATAATTAAGCAGGGACATGTACAAACAAAGGAGACTTCACAGATTACTGTCATAGAGTGGTAATATACAACAAAAGGCTGGTGTTATAGAGGATGGTATATTAAATAGATAGAATGTTGTTATATCGGTGGTATAAAATACACCGCAAGACTGCTGTTATACCCCCTCTCTCTTACCCCCCCCCCCAACCTCGCTTTATCTGCAGACATACTCCTTAACCTCAAACCTCTCCTTCTAACATACAATACAAGACGATCACTCTCCTTCACCCACCTGCTTTCCCTTTCTCTGCTTCTTCTCATTGCTGGTGACATATCCCCCAATCCTGGCCCCCCCCCTTCCTCATACATCCCACTAATCCTCACCCCTATCTTTCTCACACTAAGAGAAACTACCGCAATCCCTCACACTTAAAACCTGTGCCACTGACCCCCTCCCTCCCGCACCCTCTTTCTGGAGCACTTTGGAATGCTCGCTCCATCTGCAACAAGCTCCACGTGATCCACGACCTCTTTACCTCCCGCAACCTTTCCTTCCTGGCCCTCACTGAGACCTAGCTGACACACCCTGACACGGCCTCCCCGGCCGCACTGAGTTATGGCGGCCTCCACTTTAACCACACTCCTCGCCCTGGCCACAGACAAGGTGGAGGAGTGGGTTTCCTCCTTTCTAAAAACTGCTCCTTCAACCCTATCCAACCCCCACCCTCCCTTATCCTCCCTTCTTTCGAGGTCCACTCTGTCCGTATTTACTCTCCCTCTAATCTCCAAATGGCTGTCATATACCGACCACCGGGATCAGCCACTGCTCTCATCGACCAATTCTCCACCTGGCTCCTCCACTTTCTCTCTTCTGACATCCCCACCATCATCATGGGGGACTTCAACATCCCCATTGACACCCACCAGCCAGCCCTCCACAACATGGACAGTTCCACCGCTTTCTACAACGCCACCCTCACATCAGCCATAGACTCAGTCGCCCCTCTCATGCATGGCAAAGTGCGACAAACCAATAGGCAATCCTGGCACAACAACCTCACCAAAAAAAAAAAAAAACTTCGACAAACATCCAGGGTCGCGGAGCGGCGTTGGAAGAAAATACGCCTGCCAGACGACACAACACTGCTTTCAAACAAGCTACACTTGCCTTTAAATCAGCCCTCACCTCTGCTAAACAGACCTATTTCACAAACCTTGTATCTTCATTATCCCACAACCCAAAACAACTGTTCAGCACATTCAACTCTCCTCCACCCACCACTGCCACCTCCAACTCCCCTCATCTCTGCTGAGGACTTTGCCACCTACTTCAAAAACAAGATTGACCAAACAAGGCACACCTTTACAATTCCATCACCCCAACTGCTCCACATACCAGTCCTCTGCCCTTCCCTAATAACCTCCCTCTCCATCATCACTGAAGGAGACCTTACTAATCTCACCTCACCACCTGTGCACTTGACCCCATCCCTTCCCATCTGCTCCCAACCTCACTAACATGATCATTCCAGCCTAACCCATCTCTTCAACCTATCCCTAACTTCTGGTACCTTCCCCTCTGCCTTCAAACATGCCACCATCACACCCATCCTCAAAAAATAAAACCTTGACCCAACTGCTATGCCCAGCTATCGCCCCATATCACTGCTCCCGTTTGCTTCCAAACTCCTTGAACAGCATGTCCATGCTCAACTTTCCTCCCACCTCTCATCTAACTCCCTCCTTGACATCCTGCAATCTGGCTTCCGCCCCCACCACTCCACTGAAACTGCCCTGAACAAAATTACTAATGACTTACTCACAGCCAAAGCTAACAGACAGTTCTCCATCTTCCTCCTTCTTGACCTGTCCTCTGCCTTTGACACAGTTGACCACTGCCTACTGCTACAGATTCTTTCTTCCCTTGGCATCAAAGACCTTGCCCTGTCCTGGATTTCCTCATACCTTTCTGACCGCACATTCAGCGTTTCCCACTCCCACGCTACCTCCTCATCCCGCCCCCTCTCTGTTGGAGTCCCCCAAGGCTCTGTCCTGGGGCCCCTACTTTTTTCCATCTACTGTATACTCTTGGCCTAGGACAACTCATAAAGTCCCATGGCTTCAAGTACCACCTGTATGCAGATGACACTCAGATCTACCTCTCTGGCCAAGATGTCACTTCTCTGCTGTCCAGAATCCCAGAGTGTCTATCAGCCATATCCTCCTTTTTCACCTCTCACTTCCTAAAACTCAACGTAGACAAAACTGAACTCATTATCTTTCCTCCATCTCACGTATCTTCCCTACCCGATCTATCTATTATAGTAAACGGCATCACGCTCTCTCCAGCACGTGAAATCCGCTGCCTCGGAGTAACTCTCGACTCTGCCCTGTCCATCAAACCACATGTCCAATCTCTTGCCACCTCCTGTCGCCTCCAACTCAAAAGTATTTCCAGAATCCGTCCCTTCCTCAGTCCTCAATCTACTAAAACTCTTGTACATGCCCTCATCATCTCCCGCCTTGACTACTGCAACACTCTCCTCTGTGGCCTCCCTGCTAACTCTCTTGCACCACTCCAGTCTGTGCTCAATTCTGCTGCCCAACTAATCCACCTCTCTCCTCGCTACTCCCCTGTCTCCCCCCTCTGCAAATCCCTCCATTGGCTCCCAATTCCCCAAAGAATCCAGTTCAAACTACTAACACTGACCTACAAAGCCATCCACAACCTTTCCCCTCCCTATATCTCTGAACTAATCTCCCAATATCTTCCCTCACGTAATCTTTGATCATCCCAAGACCTCCTACTCTCCTACACACTTATTCGTTCCTCACACAACCACCTCCAAGATTTCTCCCGAATATCCCCTATCCTCTGAAATGCCATGCCTCAACACGTCCGATTATCCACCACCCTCGGATCCTTCAAATGGAACCTGAAAACCATCTTTTCAGGAAAGCTTACAGCCTGCAATGATCATTCTGCCGCCTCACCACCACCTGAGCTGCCGCCTCATCACCACCAGAGCTGCTGCACCCCCGACCTTCTGTCTCTTCCCCACTATCCCGTAGACTGTAAGTCCGCAAGGACAGGGTCCCCTCCCCTCTATACCAGTCTGTCATTGTAAATTTGTTTACTGTTAACGATATCTATAACTTTGTATGTAACCTCCCTTCTTATGTACAGCACCATGGAATTAATGGCGCTATATAAATAAATAATAAAATACAGGTTTTGGGAGTTATAATCAGTTGGCTTGAGTGACACAATTTAAGCCTGGGAAACGGGTACTTGGGTTAGTGCCGTACTTTTGTTAGTGCTCACAGGGGAGAGTAAGTTTCTTACCCAGTGGCAGGGGGACATTAGGGTAGTGAAAAAAGTGGGAGCAGTAAACTATAAAGTACCAACCAGGGAAAAGGAAGCCATTTCGAATATATTTTAGCAACTTACTAAAACCTTGGAAGGGTAGCAACCCACTGGAAACCCCTTGCTTGTTGACCTAATCAGGAGCCAACATGGCGGGTATCAAAGTGCCAGAAACATTGACGCATTCCCAAAATTGGTATAGCCAAAAATCTGTACCCAAAAACAGGGGCGGATTCTTGGAAGTACTAGATCACCCTTGTGTCATCAAGCATGAGCCTCAAGTTTGAGTCAATTTAAAACTCTGTAGAATCTGTTTGCTTGTGTTGTGGTGTGACTGGTGGTCGCGTGGTTAATGGAAGCTATGTGTCACAGGGATGGAAGCTCCCTGTGATGTAGCCCAGGGTGTTTTCTTAAGTAGTTGTTGTTTACACTTGGGTCCGGGCTGCGGGTAGCTTTGAGAGTTGGGAGGGTCGGGCTACCCATGTACCACACACTGTGGTGAGGGGGCTCACTGTACTCCATTTTGTCTGAAGATATGTGTGTGGTTGTGAATCTGCAGGACCTGTGATGATGTCATGATCATGTGACTAGCCATGTGGTAGGTATCTGGGAGGGGTTACAGGTTATCTAAGGAAGATGTGTTGCACATGTGAGGGAGAGTGTGTTGGAGACTGTCAGCCCAGACAGAGCTCCCATGTTCCAGGCTCAGACGTCGCATAGTCTGGGGAAGCCGCGCCGGCGACTCCGAACCAAAAGGAGCTGACTGTCTTGAAAACCGTGTGACACTGACAGGGTCAGAGAGAAATGTGTACAGGATGCCTCTGTGGTAAGAGGGATCCGGGAGCCTGCGTGGCCAACAAGTAACGAACCAAAAGGAGCTGATGGTCTTGAAAACCATGTGACACTGACGGGGTCAGAGAGAAATGTGTACAGGATGCCTCTGCGGTAAGAGGGATCCGGGAACCTGCGTGGCCAACAAGTAACGAACCAAAAGGAGCTGACTGTCTTGAAAACCATGTGATACTGACCGGGGTCAGAAAGTGACTGTGTGTGAACTGATATCTATCGGATGCCTCTGAGGACAAGAGGGATCCGCGAACATGTGTGGCCAATTCAACAGGTAACGGTATTGACAACCGTATGTTATACTGACCGGGGTCAGTGAAAGACTGTGTGAGAAGTGGCTATATGGTGCCTCTGTAGATAAGAGGTACCCGGGAACCTGTGTGGCCGACACCAGCAGGTAACAGACAGGTGTCCGTGTTATACTGACCAGGGTCAGAGAGAGACTGTATCTGCATCCATGTGTTAAAGCTGAAGGTTTAACAGACAGTGTAATGGCTGCTGGAACTGTCTAAATATTAAACCGTACGGCTTAATTTTAACCCTGAGAGTTCCAGTGTTTACCGCAAAGACCTGCCAAGAGAGTAATCCCCGTCCACTCACATGGTGGAACGTTACAGTGTGTTGACAGATGGTCCAGCCCCCAGCTTTGGGTGGGGGGGGAGTATGTAGCAAAGCCATGTAGGCTAGGGTTAAATGCTAGTTGTACAGGTACTAAGTATATCACCTTGCTAGCCCATCATGTAACTAAGCTCGTTGTTCTCCTTGGTCAGTCAGCTCAAGCTGACCAAACTGGATGTGCCTTGGAGCTGAAGAGACAGGACAGAATGAGTCTTTGAGAAGAGTCTGCAGAGGCCATGTGCAGTGAGCCACAATTATTAATGGTTGCTATCTCTTCTCCAGTAACTGTTTTGTTTGGCCAAGTTGGGGCTAGCTCAGCTGTGTATTAGTAGCCAGGGTCTGTTCTGTTTAGTTAGCGCCTGGACATGGCTACGGATTTATGTTTGAGGGTTTTTTTGGTGCTGGACAACCTGTGGAAAGCAATAAAAAATGCACGTGCTTGGTCTGCATAGTCTGTGTGAACGCCACCTAAGTCCTAATGCTTCTATGCTAGAGAGAGTGAATCCCCAAAGCTTCACATTGGGTCACGGGTGATGCTATCTCCCTGGACCAAACAGTTTCTGCCTAGAGAGCCATCTGCTGCTGAAGCTGCTTCTGAACCTGCTGCTGATGCTGCAACTCCTAGTGCTGCTGCTGAAACTGCTGCTTCTGCATAAGCTGCTGCTTTAGCTTCTGCTTCTGCTGTTGATAGTGCTGGATCAGGAGTTTGTTGGGTATGCTGCTGGTGCTGCTGTGGTTGTACGTGGACTAATTGCGTAACATGCTCGTCTATGCTTTCAGACTGTGTTCACAATACTGTATCTGCCTTTACCCAGGACATTCAATCTTTACAGTCCAATCACCTGTGCTCTATGTGACTTAATGCCTGCATTCTCCAGCAATTTTTGGAATTCACTCTCTCTGGCAGGCATTAGGCAATGCAGAATTGGTACAAACCAATACATTTTCTGTTGCTTTCCAAAGATTTCACCGCACCAAAACAAACTAATAAAAATAAATCCCTAGCCTTCGCCAGGCGCTAACTAAACAGAACAGACCCTGGCTACTTATAATCGGCTGAGTTAGCCTCAGCTCGGTCAAACAAAACAGCTGCTGTACATAGCAACTACTAATACTTGTAGTTCTCTGCAAACAGCCTGTGCAGACTCTTCTCAGAGAGGGATTCTGTCCTGTCTTTCTTCAGCTCCAAGATACATCCAGTCAGGTCAGCTTCCCTGAGCTGACTGACTAAGGAGAACAGCTAGCCTAGTTATATGCAGGGCCAGCAAGGTGATCTAATTAGAACCTGTAGGCTAGAATTTAATCCTAGCCTAGCTGGCCTCACTACAAGGAGGTATGGAATACACCACCAGACAACTGTTAAACATAGTGCTATAGAATACTATGCCAGTCTGTTGTTATACAGGGAGGTATAGAATACACTGCCATACTGCTGTTTATAGGGTGGCAAAGAATGTGCCATCAGACTATATAGGAGGTATAGAATACACATCCAGACTTCCATTATATATGGTGGTATAAAATACACAGCCAGACTGCAGTTATAAAAGAGGTATTGAATATATTGCCAGACTGCTAATATATAGGAGGTATTGAATATACAGGCAGACTTCTGTTATACATGGAGGTATATAATACACCGCTAGACTGCTGTTATACAGAGTGGTATATAATACTCCATTAAACTGCTGTTATACAAGGTGGTATATATTACATTGGTAGACTGCCATGACAGAGGGTCTTCCAGGCTACATCTAGTTATTAAAAATGTAATCTGAACCTATTTATTAGCTCTATGCATGTTGATTATTTGCTATTACTTTATATTGCTCTGTGCCCTGTGTTTTTAATGCTAAACTTTTGACAACCTAATTAAATAGTATATTACTAACCAGGAGTAACTAACGGGCTCATGGGGTCTTCAGACTGGTGAAAAGCATCACTGGGTTCCAGCTCACTAATGTCCAGTGGTTCAGACAGTTCCAGTGAGTCAATATTCACTTCCATCGATGATACACTGTCCAGTGGAGCTGCAGAAGAGAAAAGATAGATTCAGCTTTACTATGCACAATGCACAAAACATGACTAATGTCTGTTGAATGAAGCTGAGATTATTTATTTCTGTATCTAGCATTACATGTTCCGCTTTTTGGTTTCAGCAGCTTCATGATGTGCATTCTTTCTTTCCTTCATGATGGAAAGGTTATAAAACCTTAGTTACCCTTGTCACACGATAAACACTAGGGCCCCAGTTCACCAATCTTTGGGCCCAATTTATCAAGACCGGCATTGTTCAATCCAGTCTTGATGAGAAATGCTGGAGTCAGATGATTCAGATTCATGAAGAGGTATAATGCATCTCCACGAATCAGGACTGGTGGACAAGTGACCTACACCTCTGTGCAGGGCGGGTTTTAGACAAAGTGGGCCCCAAATGCTCAACAAAAACCATAAGATGAAAAAAAAGTCACCTAAAAATAATGTTGCAAATGATGAATTGTGGCCATTGTCCTCCTCTCATCTGTGTAGGAAAAAGTATTCAAAATTGAAATAACCAAGTAAATAACACTGACATGTTTTTATATATGTGTATCACATATGTGGCAACTTCCCCAAACTATTTCCATGACTATTTATAGTAATTTATGAATTGGCTGTTCGTGGATATATATATATATATATATATATATATATATATATATATATATATATATATATATTTGTTTATTTATTTATTTAAATAGATAAAATATTGTGCTGTTCCATCTAAGGTTATGATTGTATGCTTATATAATTGTGTTAAGTTACCTTTCTTTGTATTCAGTTTTGCATTTGGTCTGCTGCCACCTGCTGTCCTTTTCTGTATAGCAGATGGCAGCTAATTAATTCTAGTACATGCCTCCCACTTCCAGGTCAGGTGAATCCTTCTCTTCCTGCCGGTGGCCATTACTAGTTTCTTTTTCACCCGGGAGAGACACGCTTACTAGGCTGTGGAAGGCATCAGTTTTTTGACCACACACAATTTGCTGAATCATCTTGCTGCATACCTTGCTGCACACATCTTGCTTTACCACCTGGGTTGTTACACCTGCATTTCTGGAGAAGTACTGCATTACCAATCATACGCTGTATGTCCAGATTTCCAATAAACAAGTCTGGACTTCACAATATCTGGTTTGTATCATCTCTCCGGACGCATGAACAGCAAACAGCAACAATGGTCCTGTCTGCTCTGCATTGAGAAATCGGAAGGTAGAAATCTCTCCCAGCCCCAATCAACTACACCTCCATTCGCCTCATGTGGGGACAGAACTAGAGTTGAGCGAAACGGGTCGAAAAATTTCAAAAGTCGCCGACTTTTGGCAAAGTCAGGTTTCATGAAACAAAACCCGACCCTAGGATGAGGTCGGCCACGAGGTCGGCGACTTACGCGCCAAAGTCGCGTTTCAAAAGTTTGTTTTGCGCTCTTTTTCAGCCAATCAGGATCCACGGACACTGTGGGCAACGTGATGACATAGGCAGGGGTCACCACCATCTTTCAGAAGGGCATGCAAGTGATTGGCTTGCTTTGGTGGGCGTCACAGGGGTTATAAAAGGGCGTGCACGCCGACCGCCATCTTACTTCTGCCGAAATTAGCATAGGGAGAGGTTGCTGCTGCTGATTCTGTAGGGAGAGCGTTAGGCAGGGAAGAAGAAAAAAAACCTGCTTCTGCTGCTAGCGATCTTGCCTGTACAACACACCAGTCACTGTGTGTGCAGTGCAAGGGGAGGCTATATTGTGGTGGATCAGTGGTGTTGGTTGTTAGGCTGCCTTCTAAGGCTTCCTGACAGCTGCATTGCTGTTTACCCACTGCTCTGCAAACTGCTTTTTTAAAAGCAATCCCAATTTTTTTTTTTTGTCCTGCTGAGGTACTGAGCGTGCATTTTTTCACACCATACAGCGGTGTACGCTCCTCACACAGTACCGTGTAACGGCTGTTATCACAGCCACAGTGAAGCTATCTGTGTGTCACTCTGTGAGAATAAGTCGAGGACATGTTCCGTTCTTACAGACCTGCACCTACTAGTTTTGTCTAGCTTTCAAACAGTTAAATATATTTGCTGTTTGATCACATTCAAAACTATAGAGAGACAGCGTGTGTCAGTCCGTATACTTAAAAAACACGGAGCTTGACAATTTTACGTACACCGGACAGCCGTGTACGTGCACGCTCCTCTCAGTACCGTGTAACGGCTGTTATCACGGCCACAGTGAAGCTATCTGTGTGTCACTCTGTGAGAATAAGTCAAGGACATGTTCCGTTCTTACAGACCTGCACCTACTAGTTTTGTCTAGCTTTCAAACAGTTAAATATATTTGCTGTTTGATCACATTCAAAACTATAGAGAGACAGCGTGTGTCAGTCCGTATACTTAAAAAACACGGAGCTTGACAATTTTACGTACACCGGACAGCCGTGTACGTGCACGCTCCTCTCAGTACCGTGTACCGGCTGTTATCACGGCCACAGTGAAGCTCTGTGTCACTGTGGAAGGATAAGTGGAGGACTTGTTCCGTTCTTACAGACCTACACTCTAGGGAGATTCCTATTCTGCCCAGTTCTACATACACCTTGTAGTTTGTGATACACTAGCCAATTTCTGCCTGTGACATAGCGCTCTGATATTCAGTGGGCCTCACACAATCCAAAAGTGTCCAGTGTCCACTAGTGTGTGCAGAAATTCAAAATCTCCCTTATCCTGTAGTCACTTTTTTCACACCTGTGCCATCGAGCCTGTGACATAGCGCTGTGATATTCAGTGGGCCTCACACAATCCATAAGTGTCCAGTGTCCACAAGTGTGTGCAGAAATTCAAAATCTCCCCTGTCCTATAGACACCTTGTACCTTGTTTTACATTACTATATAGTTTGTTGGATTTTGTCTACATTTCTACAAAAAATGAGGAAGGCTGGTGGAAGAGGCCGTGGAATTGGGCGGGGGTTGGCAGCTGGCAATGATGGTGTTGGTGGTGGATCTGATGGTAGTGGAAAGAGCAAAATAGGACTGAATGCAGGAGGTGTTGAGCCTGTGTCATCGTCTGGCTCCATAAGGCTTCGAAGGCTTAGTTTTCTAGGAGTTGGCAAACCGCTTTTAAAGCCAGAGCATCAGGAAAAAGTTTTGTCTTACATTGCTGACTCAGCCTCTAGCTCTATCGCCTCCTCTTCTGAAGTTGTAAAAAGTAAAAGCACTGAGTCGTCATTGGAGGCTCATGTTCATGAACCACACCTTTCCTTGTGTCCTTCACCCCAACCAAGATTGAAGGATGACGCAGGACATACTACTGATTACTCCATGGAGCTGTTTTCACATACCATGCCTGGATTATCAAGTGAAATGGTGAATTACCCAGGCCAAGATGAATCTGACATGGAGTGCACTGATGCACAGCCGCTGATAGATGATTCTGCTGGTACATTCACTCAGAGCACTACATTGTCCTCGCAGTGTACAGAGCCAGATTCTGACCCTGATGAGACTCAGGTGCCCCTTCCCGCACACTATACCACCATACACGGTGACACAGAGGAAGGTGCACATGGCATTGAAGAGGAGGTGATGGATGACCCAGTTGTTGACCCAGATTGGCATCCATTGGGAGAAGAGGGTGCTGCTTCCAATAGCAGGAGCATCCACAGCAGATATCGACATCGCAACAGCTGTTATCTGGCAGGCCCGGAGCACTCCAAAGACAGGTTCCAAAAATCAAAAGAGTTGCTGGACAGCTTGTCCAGAGGGTCAAAAGATCACAGCGTGCTAGGCCGCAAAATGTCTGCCAAAGTAGGAAGAGTGCAGTGTGGCACTTTTTTGAACAAAATCCTCATGATCAGGCCAAGGTTATCTGTAAGAAGTGCGCAAAGACCTTTAGCCGAGGGAAAAATCTGAAAAATTTGAATACCAGTTGCATGCTTAGACATTTAACCACCATGCACTTGCAAGCGTGGACACAACACCAAACCTCAAGTGCCACATGTGCAACTGATCACAAAGAAGGTAGTCAGCAACGCTACATTGTTTCCCCCACTGTAAGCCCACCGGTTAGCACAGCAGCAAATGTTGAGGTGTCGTTGCAAGGCCACAGCAGTCAGGGAATCCCACAGTTATACCAACGAAATACTGAATCTAGGCCATCAGAAAGAACACCAACTCCATCACCATCATCAACCCTCTCTCAGTCCGCCCTGTCCACCGCTACTTCCACCATATGCAGCTCTCAAGTCCAGCTCACCCTCCCAGACACTATGAGTAGGTCAAGAAAGTACTCAGTCTCTCATCCGCGTACACTGGGTTTGAACGCCCACATTGCCAAACTAATCTCGTTTGAGATGATGCCCTATCGGTTGGTGGAAAGCGCAGCTTTCCGCGAACTCATGGCCTATGCAGTACCACGCTATGACCTACCCAGTCGCCACTTCTCTCGCAAAGCCATCCCAGCCCTCCACCATCATGTAAAAGACCGCATTGTCCATGCACTCAAGCAGTCAGTGAGTGGAAAGGTGCACCTCACAACTGATGCATGGTCCAGTCGGCATGGCCAGGGCCGTTACGTGTCCATCACTGCGCACTGGGTTAATGTGGTGGATGCAGGGTCCACAGGGGACAGTGGTGGTGGGACAGTGCTGCCTAGCCCACGGTATAGGAAACAGTTGGCTGTAGGCGTTCGACCCTCCTCCTCCTCCAGAAGCGAAAGCTCGTCCACAGAGCGCAGTCGTACGAGCACTCCATCTGCAGCTGCCACTGTTGCACACAAGGTGTCCCCCTATCGAGCAGCTAGTGGAAAGCGTCAGCAGGCTGTGTTGCAGATGATGTGTTTGGGCGACAGACACACCGCCGAGGTGCTGGCCGAGTACTTGAAGCGACAAACTGAGTCATGGCTGGGCAGTGTACATCTTGAGGCAGGCAAGGTAGTTAGTGATAACGGCCGTAATTTTGTGGCAGCCATAGCCCTTTCAAAACTCAGCCACATACCTTGCTTGGCTCACACCTTGAACCTGGTGGTGCAGTGCTTCCTCAATAATTATCCGGAGTTAACAGCCCTGCTCCAGAAGGTGCGAAGACTGTGCGCGCACATCCGCCGGTCGCCTGTACACTCCGTTCGTATGCAGAAGCTGCAGCGATTGCTCCACCTTCCCAACCACCGCCTCATTATCGACATTGCAACAAGGTGGAACTCCACCCTGCACATGGTGGAGCGGCTGTGCGAGCAGAGGCAGGCCATAATGCATTTGTGGGAGGATACACGGCCAGGCACTTTGAGAGCAGACATGGAGTTGACAGGTGTGCAGTGGTCGAAGCTGAAAGACCTCTGTAAAGTTCTTCAGTGTTTTGAGGAATGCACACGGCTGGTAAGCGCAGACGACGCCATCCTAAGCATGAGCATCCCACTTATGCGTCTGCTCATGCAAACTTTGACGCACCTTAAGGAGCAGGCGTCTGCAGCCAATGTTGATGAGGAGGAAGAGGAGGAGAGAATCCTTGATGACATTCAGCCATTGTCTGCTCGGGACCTCTCCTGGACGAGGTGGAGGAAGAGGAGGAGGAGGATGATGATGGGGATGATTACTTAGGGGAGGAGGATGCATCTCGTGGGGCAAGTGAAAATGTTGGCGTGGCAAGGTCTGGTACAGGGTTTGTGCGTGACTGGAGGGATGTGGATTTGCCAGAAAGTGCTCCTCCAACCAGCACTCGCAGTGCATCATTGACACCGGGAACATTGGCCCACATGTCAGATTATGCCTTGCAGATCCTAAAAAGGGACCCCGCATTGCCAAAATGATGAACGATGACGACTACTGGTTGGCCAGCATCCTGGATCCACGCTATAAAGGCAAATTACAAAACATCAAGCCACAGGAGAACCTTGACCTAATATTGGCTAATAAACAAGCAACTCTGGTAAATCGGTTGCTTGAGGCATTCCCAGCACACAGCAGCGGTGATGGTTCTCACACGAGCCGTACGGGCCGGGGGCAGCTTGGCAGAGGTGTTCATGGTGCACACAGCAGAAGTGGCGTTGGAGACAGGGGTTTCATGACAATGTTGTGGACTGATTTTTCAAGTACCGCTCACACAACTGGTAATACTGCATCGATGGAAAGTGACAGGAGACAGCAGTTGTCAACTATGGTTACAAACTACTTTTCCTCCAATATCGATGTTCTCCCACACAGGTCATTCCCCTTTGACTATTGGGCCGCTAAACTGGACACCTGGCCTGAATTGGCACAATATGCCTTACAAGAGCTCGCTTACCCAGCTGCAAGTGTGCTATCGGAAAGAGTCTTCAGTGCAGCTGGATCAATCCTGACAGAAAAAAGGACCCGTCTGTCAACCCAAAATGTGGATGATCTAACCTTCATTAAAATGAACCATGCATGGGTTTCCAAGGATTTTGTCCCACCTTCCCCTGATGACACATAGGGTGACAGAAAAATGGCTTGCTTTGGTCCACCTCTTCCTGGGACTTGACCTATTTCGCCTTTTGCATCAGCTGAATGTCCAACATCAACATATGCCACTTTCTAAAACTCCCTAACTGTGCTGCCCCCCCCCCCCATGGCCGGGGTCACCACCTAGCGCACGACACCGTGCGAGTGCCGTTGCCCTGGACAGGTGGGTAGGCCGACTCTTGGGCGCGGGCACTGGCACAGGGTCCCTCATAGTGCAATCAAGTGTCTCTGACGGTGGTGGTGCACACCCGCCGTCAGACACACCGCCGTACTATGAGGGGCCCAGTGCCAGTACCGATGCCCACGAGTGGGCCCCCCTTGCTTGGGCAGGGCCCCAGCATTTGCAATCTTTACCTCTCCCTGCTCCTCCGCTGTGTAGTCTGGGCTGTCAAATCCATACTGTGCCTGACACCGTCTGAGCCTGCCTCCTGATGTATAGACATATATTTTGAATGTGTACGCTATCCATACATGTTATCCGGGGATACGGTACCCTTTCTCACCTTTGTGCAATCACGTGCAATCCATACTGAGCCTAACACCGTCTGAGCCTGCCTCCTGATGTATAGACATATATTTTGAATGTGTACGCTATCCATACATGTTATCCGGGGATACGGTACCCTTTCTCACCTTTGTGCAATCACGTGCAAGCCATACTGGGCCTAACACCGTCTGAGCCTGCCTTCTGATGTATAGACATATATTTTGAATGTGTATGCTATTCATACATGTTATCCGGGGATACGGTACCCTTTCTCACCTTTGTGCAATCACGTGTAATCCATACTGGGCGTGAGAACGGCTGGCGAGCTGTTAAGCAAGCTACAGCACCTGTGGTTTGCACACGTAAGTTTTTCATTTTTTCAGGAATGACGGTTAGGCCTAATTCCGGCACTGCGGTTGACCTGCACTTACTGGGAAATTATCGTTCGCGGGTAATAATTGTAATCAGTGATCCCCATCACTAACGTTGTTCAGCGGGTTATCTGCACCTGTAAGCGACAAACGCTGGCCTTTTCAGTGTAGCGCACATGCAGCCACGGACATGTAAGGGCATGACACACCAGTTATTGGCCAATCTCATGTGCCAGAGCCTCACGTGTCCCTCTAGTAAGCCGGACTCGGACCGCGGGGCATGACGGAGTCTCGTTCGTTAACGGAATTAAGCTTGCAATGTGTGCATCTTTTCTGTAGCTGACATGGTTGAGGTTTCCCAGGTGGAGTCGAATTTAACCGTAGGCTCCACTCCTGGTGGTGCCCTTCTGGACATTCCTTTAAGGTTCAGCTTTGCAACCATACTGCCCACGTAAAACAAACACTTTGCCTTCATGAACGCTGTTTGGAGGGTCATGACTCGTGGGAATAACGCCGCCCAATCAGTTAACCTGCTAGAGAGATCCTTCGTTGCTCCCAAGCATGACATCACACTCCCTAGGAGGAAGGTAATACCACTGTGGCGACCGTACTCCTGGGGGCGACACAAGTGCACTGATGCCCAGCCACTGCTCGATGAATCTGCTGGTACATTGACCCAGACCACTACATTCCCCTCGCACGCTACACGGCCTGAATCTGACCCTGATGAAACTCAGGTTACCCTTCCCATATACAGTTCCATCTTACACGGTGACAAAGAGGAAGCTGCAGATGAAAGTGCAGGTTCGGCCCACCCGCCATCAGACACACCACCGTACTATCAGGGGCCCTGTGCCAGTGCCGTCGCCAACGAGTGGGCCCCCCCTGCTTGCTCAGGATCACAGCACTTGCAAGGTTGAAATACTGTGCAGTGAGATGGAAGATGGGGACGACGAGGAGTCCAGAGTAGTACAGGGATTCCCTAGAGAGGAGACTTATTTGATTGTTTTCAATGTTGGGACAGCAATTTTTGGGGAGCACTATACTCTGGAGAATGATAGATGGGGCCCACCATACACTGGAACATTCCAAAGGTGGACATCAGACACTGGAGCAGCATTTACAGGGCCCATTATACACTAGAGCATTAGAAATGGGGCCCATTATGTTTGGAGCATTATTTGGGCCCATAAGACAGTGGAGCTTCATCCATGGGGACCAACATATACTGTAGCATTATGTGGAGCTCATCATATACTGTTTCAAACATTATATGGGACCAATGATTCTGTATGGAGAAATAGATGGGCCTCGTCATGAGATGTAAAAAGTGAAGTATTTTTCATTGTACTATACCGCTATTTCTCTGCCGTATCGAAGCATGATGAGTTGTGGTATGTGTTAAAGGGGCGCTCTTTCGCCTAGGCCACATGAAAACCTGGAGCCAGCCCTACCCCCCCACAACTTTAGCCAAATAACCCCCATTTTTCAGTGCGTAACTTGTATTATGAAGATAATTAAGGTTGACAAGCTTAAGTAAGAAGAATTGATGCTTTTGGCATTCAAATGGGCACTGTAGGTGTGTTTCCTGTCCTCCTCTCACTGCCGACTTTTATTCCCCATTGACTTACATTGGGTTTCGTGTTTCGGGACGACCCCGACTTTTCCCTATAATCGGCCGATCTTGCTCGACCCGACTTTTGGAAAAGTCGGGTTTCACGAAACGAAACTCGACCCTAAAAAACCAAAAGTCGCTTAACTCTAGACAGAACAAATATAACATTGGATGGTCAGTGTTACTTTACTGTCTATGGTCAGGTCTACCATTATCTACATTATCACAGGGGATAGAATGGAACAGTAGCGACCCCCAGAAGACAATTTTATTACTTTTTACTATATAAAATATGGGAGCTAGAGGGAGGATAAATGGAAAGGCCAATTTTAAAAGGTTGTGATCAAGATCAGTTTGGTGGAGATGCGACACCCAATACTCCTGCCGATGAGCTGATCTTGGTGCTGCCGCCGACCAGATGTGCTTTGTTGCGGAAGTACACAGCTCTATCAACTGTACAGTGGCAGTAAGGGGGACTGAAGATCCACTCCCATTCATTTGAATATGCAGGGGGTGTCATATCCTCACCGATCTGATACTAATGACATATCCAAGAGTTAGGCCATCTATATGAAGTAACAGACAATGGTCTTGCAGCTGATTCCTATTCCTGCGGTGCGCTCACTGAGAGCCCCATTGCCAGGAGGAAATTAACTTTATTCCTTCCGGCAGCATTGGCTTCCAGCCACAGAGGTGGCGCAGGCTCAAAATCAGTTACCGCTCTGTGTATAGAAAGCGATGGATGTAGCCGCGCAGTTACAGTCACCACTCTCTATATGCAGAACGGTGAATTTACCTGTGCTGATACCACCTCTATGACCCAATGCTGCCAGGAGGAATAAAGCTAATTTCCTCCTGGCCATGAGGCTCTCAGTGCAGATGTCGGGCAGGTTCAGAGCTCTATTAATCTGCAGGTTAACCACACATTTGCAGGTTAATAGCGTTAACAGATTCCCTTTAAGAAAAAAAAAAAACGCTAAACAGCTTCTAGGAGCGCTACATTACTAGATTTTAAAACTGTTCCACTCATTTCTCCTGTACAAAAATAAAGTAGATGAAAGAAAAGGGAAACTCCGAGCCTTTCCAATGGGGGTTTCCATACAGAAAACTTAATCATTGCAAAGTGACAATTTATGTAAATCTTTAATATACTGTACTTTGTGTTTCAATTCCTTATTCCTAGTCTCGGCTCAGTGTTAGGAAATGAAAGTAATGTTTGTATCTACAGAGTGAAGTCTGATGGCTCGGCTCGTTCCTTTCTGTAGCCCTGATTGAAGTTTCGGGTTAGGACACTTCCACTGAAGTCCGTGAAGAAACCTGCATCTATCAGACATAATCATCTAGGATATGACAGATATTTTTAAAATGTAGTATCAGAGTAGGTAAAGTATATCACTGCTGATACAAGACTAGGGCTCATCCAATCGTCAGTATTTTCCATGTAGGCCGGAGTCACTCTACAGCGAGATACGGCCGAGTCTCGCAGGTTAAAACCAAGCTCTGGCGCCGGCACTCCGGAGCGGAGCATGCAGCTCCATGTATTGCTGTGCGGCTGCACGCGCTGCTCCGGAGTGCCGGCGCCAGAGCTTGGTTTTAACCTGCGAGACTCTGCCGTATCTCGCTGTGTGTGATCCCGGCCGTATGAGAAAAATGGACCCATTATTCTCATCAGACTTTGATCAGAGTGTGATCTGAGTGGCATCAGTTTTTCTAGGAAGTAGAGAGGAAAAAAAAACAAGTTTCTCCACCTTCTCCATTCAAAATTGGAAGTGTGTCTGATATTCCGTGAACCACTCTGTCTGAAATGTACAAGTGCAATCTGTGAAAAACACGGGTAGTGCTCGTGTGAGAAAATCGGATGTGTGAACGCGCACTAACAGTGCATATCTAGGCAGGACACATGGTAGTACCCTGTCAGTTGTGAGTCTGCAAAATAAAATTTACACTTAAAATTTGATACTTTTTTTGTAATCAGTATCATAGTTTGTTTTTTAATGTTATTGACCTAGAAAGCTGTAAAACAGCTGCAAACCTACAATGCGTTACATACAACTGCCATGTGTGAGCTTGTTTTAAGTTGACTGATCATATATTCACGAGGAAAAACAATTTCCTGCGGATTTCTGCTTAGCGATCTATTTGCACACGTTAAAACGCGCCACTCCAGCGGGTTTTTTTTATTACAATGCTGGAGTGATGGTAATTAATTAAGGTCCCTATCCCTAGACTTGTACTCACCAGCCGGAATTTTCAGCTCTTCCGGGTGCCGTTTTGGTCTCACGCCGCCATATTGTGACCAGAACTTCTGACTGACCGGTAGTCAGAGGTAAAAGTCACAAGTTCTCAATGTAAGTCTGAGGCCTCGTTGTGCCCTCATTCTGGCTCTCATACACTTACATTGAGTTGTAACCTCCGGATTGCATAGACACACTGGAGTGGTCCGGCAGGTCACAAGCAGTTGGAGAACGATGGGAGCAGCGCCAGGAGCAAATGAAGACGGCGGCTGGTGAAAATAAGACCAGAGGCAGGGAAGTTAGTTTAGTAGCACCACTCTGGTGCTACATTATAAGAAAATGCTGGAGTGGTGCTTTAAGACATTTCTACATCAAAAGTGTGTGACTTGGTAGGAAAACCCTGCATAAAATATGTGCCTTTTTGCTACTTTTTTTTCGGTTCATCTGAATGGGTGAAAAATGCTGCAAAAATGCTGAAAAAATTAACATGTTCATGATGAGATTTTAGAAATTGTATTCACTTTGCTGGTACAGTAAAATGCTGCTGATGTTTTACAGGAAAAAACGCAGCAAAAATGCAAGGTATGAGGAAGCTCTTAAAACTTGTCTGAAACCATGAAGCTAACATGTCTGAAGCCACAGATCTGTAGCAAAATTCTCATGTAATGCATGCAGATCGTCAGTAGATTGCAGCCATGGCATAGTGAAAATCCACACCGCATCGTGGTGTAGTTTTCTATATCATGTAGGCGAGTCTCTTCTACTCAGCTGATACTGCTCAAATCTGCAGCAAATCCGTAATGTGTGAGCAGCACACCAAGCGTGACCGAAAACTTTACCATTTTCAGAAAGTAATCGGAGAGGATGAAAATGGAGAAGCATCAATCATAGAGTATTTAATGTGGTTTTCACAAAATCCCATAGAACAGAGGAGAACTTGCTGATCACAGGGGGTCTGACCAGTGGGATTGTAGAGGACATGCGCATGCTCAGCCTCCACTCCATTCATCGTCAATGGGACTGCTGGAAATAGCAGAGCACTTTACTCCGCTTTCTCTGGTCTTGCCATTGACAATGAATGGAGCAGAAGCCAACCATGCTCATCTCCTCTATATACAAGACAAGGATCTAGTGAAGCTACCCTCACTGTTTTCCAGAGCCATGTACTTGGGTTCACTGGGATTCCCAGCAGTTGGATCCCAATGGGAAGTAGGGGATAACATTCAACTATGGGAAAACACCTTTAGGTTTAAGTTGTAGCTGCTCTTTATCATGGATTAGTTCAGTGGGTGACACCAGACTTTGAGGCTATGTACCCACGTTGCAGAGATGCTGCGGAAATTTCCGCAGCATTTCCGCAACTCCCGCCGCGGGAAAAACACATGGAATTCGCATGCGTTTTTCCCGCGAAAACAAGCGTTTTTCACACGATTTTCACGTGCGGAATTCAAGCGCATTCCAAGCGATTTAAAGCATCGCTTGAAATGTGATTGACAGGTTGGTCACACTCGTCAAACATAGTGTTTGACAAGAGTGACCAACTTTTTACTATTGAGGCTGCCTATGCGGCATCAATAGTAAAAGATAGAATGTTAAAAATAATTAAAAAAATAAAAAATCGTGATAAACTCACCTTCCGGCGTCCCCAGGCCTCAGCGATGTTCCCGTTCCCAGCTATGCCTTGCGACTAAGACCTTTGATGACATAGCGGTCTCACGATACTGTAGCAGTTTCACGAGACCGCTACGTCACCACAGGTCCTTGCCACAAGGCATTACTGGGAACGGGAGTTGGCGGGAGCATCGGTAAGGCTGCGCGGGACACCGGAAGGTGAGTATAACCCGATTTTTTATTCTTTTTTTTTTTTTACAGGGATATGGTACCCAGAGCCTGGAGGACAGTCTCCTCTCCTCCAGAATGTGGGTACCATCCGCACATGAGCTGCTCACTTTGCACATGGTGGGCATAGCCACATGCGGAAAGTAAGCAGATCTCATGCATTCCTACGTGTGCGGAATCGCGGCGATTCTTTGCGGAATTGCGGTGATTCCGCAAAAATAATGAGCCTGCTGCATTTTTTCCGCTATGCGATTCCGCCACGGAAAGAAACGCAGCATTAGCACAGCATGTGCGGAATACCATAGGAATGCATGGGGTGCGTTCTGTATGCATTTTCGCAGCGTTTTCGCTGCGAAAAATGCGGCAAAAACTCATACAATCCGCAACGTGGGTACACAGCCTGAGGCTATGTGCACACAGTGCGGATTCTGCTGCGGATCCACAGCGGATTTGGCCCTGTGGATCTGCAGCAGAACTGCATGTGATGTATAGTACCATTAAAGGCAATGTAAATCAAAATCCGCAGTGCACATGCTGCGATTTTTTTCCGTGCAGATTTGCTGCGGATTGAAAACTGCAGCATGTCACTTCTTTTGTGCGGATTTGCTGCAGTTTTCCACCTACTCCATTCTAGAAATCCGCAGGTGGAAAACTGCAGGGGAAAACTGCACAAAAACTGCAGTAAATCCGCAGGTAAAACTCAGATAGTTTTACCTGCGGATTTAGCAAAAACTGCAGGGAAAATTCCTCAGCAGTTTCAACACTTTGTGCACATATCCTGAAAGTTTTCTAAAAAAAATAGGCACATATAAAGACATAGCTGTCCGTCACAGAGCAGTACCACCGTATGCGCTCATCAGTTTATATTGAAAGTTTCTCCACAAAACAGTAAGGAAATCAGCATTGTATACCCAGCTCTATAATATGGCGACCAGGTACCGGACTCAGTGTTACATATGACAAGATCCTTTCATGTTTGAGTTAGAGAATATTATTTAGATGACTGATGATCGCTTCTTATCACTTTGCTCATCTGGAAACCATTGTTGGGCCTCCACAGGTGAACGCCGTGTGATTCCTGCATTATATCACAGTAATGTAGGAGCAGCTGATCTTAAAGGCATTCCTTACAGATCTACGCCTCATTAGCACCCCACATGTTTTCACATTTTCAGCATAATTTGAGGTACTGCACTTTTTTTCAGTGATGTTTAGAATACATATAATTCCATTCTGTATTTTTTTTCTCTTTTGGCAGCAAAGTTGAGAGCAGTACGGTATGTATCCGAATACATTGTATGATATACAGTACATACACTTAAAGGGAATCTGTCAGCATAATATAGAGCAAGAGCCTGATTCCAGTGATGTGTCACTTATTGGACTCTGTGTAATTTCTTTAAAATCACTGTTTTATCAGAAGGAGATTATCACTGCTTTACCAGGACTCACATGCAAACCAGTCCAGATAATCTGTGTAGCCCTACCCTAACCACTGATTTTCAGCTTGTTGACAATGTCCAATATATACAGGGCGCTGTCAATCAGGGATGTGGGTGGGTTATACAGAGCTCAGCATTCTGACCACTGCTACATCTACAACAGAGGAAACAGCATTTCTATTAAAACTGCACCAAGCAGCCCAATAAGTGACACATCACTGGAATCAGGATGTTTTTGCCCTATGTTATGCTGTTCTCAGATAACATAGCAAAAAATCTGCTGACAGATTGTCTTTAACCCCTTCACTACCAAGGGTGGTTTGCACGTTAACTCCCGGGCCAATTTTTACAATTCTGACCACTGTCCCTTTATGAGGTCATAACTTTGAAACGCTTCCATGGATCCCGGTGATTCTGACAATGTTTTCTCATGACATATTGTCCTTCATGTTAGTGGTAAAATTGCATTCAAATAACTTGCGTTTATTTGTGAAAAAAACGGAAATTTGGCGAAAATTTTGAAAATTTCGCAATTTTCCAACGTTGAGTTTTTATGCTCTTAAATCACAGCGATACAGCACACAAAAAACTTAATAAATAACATTTCCCACATGTTTACTTTACATCAGCACAATTTTGGAACCAAAATTTTTTTTTGTTAGGAAGTTATAAGGGTTAAAAATTGACCAGCGATTTCTCATTTTTGCAACACCATTTTATTTTTAGGGACCACATCACATTTGAAGCCACTTTGAGGGGTCTATATGATAGAAAATACCCAAAAGTGACACCATTCTAAAAACTGCACCCCTTAAGGTGCTTAAAACCACATTCAAGAAGTTTATTAACCCTTTAGGTGCGTCACAGGAATTTTTTGAATATTTAAAAAAAAATGAACATTTAACTTTTTTTCACAAAAAAAATACTTCAGGTTCAATTTTCTTTATTTTACCAAGGGTAACAGGAGAAATTGGATCCCAAAAGTTGTTGTCCAATTTGTCCTGAGTACGCTGATACCTCATATGTGGGAGAAAACTACTGTATGGGCACACGTCGGGGCTCGGAAGGGAAGTAGTGACGTTTTGGAATGCAGACTTTGATGGCATGGTCTGCGGGTGTCATGTTGCTTTTGGAGAGCCCCTGATATACCTAAACAGTGGAAACCCCCCACAAGTGACCCCATTTTGGAAACTAGACCCCCTAATGAACTTATCTAGATGTGTGGTGAGCACTTTGAACCCCCAAGTGCTTCACAGAAGTTTATAACGCCTGGGCGTGAAAATAAAAAAATCATTTTTTTCCGCAAAAATTATATTTTTGCCCCCAATTTTTTATTTTCCTAAGGGTAACAGGAGAAATTGGACCCCAAAAGTTGTTTTGTAATTTGTCCTGAGTAGGCTGATACCCCATATGTGGGGGTAAAACACTGTTTGGGCGCATGGCAGAGCTTGGAAGGGAAGGAGCACCATTTGACTTTTTCAACGCAGAATTGGCTGGAATTGAGATCAGACGCCATGTTGCCTTTGGAGAGCACCTGATGTGCCCAAACAGTGGAAACCCCCCAATTATAACTCCAACTCTAACCCCAACACACCCCTAACCCTAATCTGAGCCCTAGCCCTAACCCTAGCCCTAATCCTAGCCCTAACCCTAGCCCTAACCCTAACCCTAATGGGAAAATGGAAATAAATACATTTTCTTTTAGTTTTATTATTTTTCCCTAACTAAGGGGGTGATAACGGGGGGTTTGATTTACTATTTATGGCGGTTTTTATGTTTGGCGGCTGTCAGACGCTAAAAGACGCTTTTTATTGTAAAAATAGTTTTTGCATCACCACATATTGTGAGCTATAATTTTTCCGTATTTTGACCCACCGAGTCATGTGAGGTCTTATTTTTTGCGGGACGAGTTGACGTTTTTATTGGTACCATTTTCGGGCACGTGACATTTTTTGATCGCTTTTTATTCCGATTTTTGGGACGCAGAATGAACAGAAACCAGCGTTTCATGAATTTCTTTTGGGGGGGTGCGTTTACACCATTCCGCGTGCGGTAAAATTGATAAAGCACTTTTATTCTTCGGGTCAGTACGGTTACAGCGATACCTCATTTAGGTCGTTTTTTATGTTTTGTCGGTTTTTTGCAATGAAAACAATTTTATATAAAAAATAATTATTTTTGTATCGCTTTATTCTGCGAGCTATAACTTTTTTATTTTTTTGCGGATGACGCTGTATGGCGGCTCGTTTTTTGCGGGACAAGATGACATTTTCAGCGGTATCATGGATATTTATATGCGTCTTTTTGATTGCGCGTTATTGCACTTTTTGTTCGGTGGTATGATAATAAATCATTATTTTTTGCTTCGTTTTTTATTTTTATTTTTTAAGGGGTTCGATAAAGGGGTTAACTAATGGAACAGTTTTATAGGGCGGGTCGCTACGGACACAGCGATACCAAATATGTGTACTTTTATTGTTTTTTTTTTTATTTTGAAAAAATGGATTTATTGGGGAATTTTTTTTTTTTACTAATTTATTTAGCGATTTTTTAAAAATTATTTTTAACACTTTTTTTTTTTTTTACTTTATTACCTTGTCCCAGGTGGGACATCACTGTCCTGTGACAGATCGCTGATCTGTCACATCACAGATCACTGTGACAGATCAGCAATCTGTCACAGGCGGTTCTGCAGACTTCCTCATGCCTGCGCTTTGCAGGCAGTGAGGAAGTCAGCTCCCTACAGGCCCCCGAAGGCCCCCGTCGCCATCGTGGATCCGGGGGCCTGTAGGGAAAGAGACCCCCGCAGCAGCGCTGCACATTGCGCTGCCGTGGGGGGCTCAGGGAAGCAAGGAGGGAGCCCCCTCCCTGCCGATGCTTCCCTTTAACCCCCGGTACACCGCGATCGCGTTTGATTGCGGTGTACAAGGGGATAACGTGGGCGCCGCTGATCGCTGGGACGTAATATTCCGTCCATGGTAATTAGGTCCAGGGTCACATGGACGGAATATTACGTCCATTGTAGGTAAGGGGTTAAAGAGGACTTGAGATAAGATCATAGGTAGACAGTTTTTGCTATTAGTTTATTCCGACGTTTTAAATGCGCCTTACGGTTCCAGAGATATGGACTTTTTTGTTAGTCATAATTTTTTTGGTCTTTACAAGGGGGTGTGGCTCACAGGATTCTCAGGGGAGGGTATTTTTTAAAGACAGCTCTGCATAATTACCCTATGAGCATTGCCCCTAGAGACCATAAAAATGAACATGAAATAAAAATGCCAATATCGTAGAAACTGTATGGGGGATTTAAACAAAGATGAAGTGGGGTAAGGGTGGGGGGATAGCCGAACGTGCACTTGACTAAGAGATATTCAATTTTGCTAAACTAGACAAGACAAGAGAGCTGACACGCAGTTCATGCTGCCCATATCGCGGGCAGCATGATCAGGACCTGGCTGCACGATCGCATCCAGGTATATTTTCCACTGAATTGCTCTAAGAACGGTAGTCAGAGGCCCAACTAGTCAAGTGCCGTCCCCATCCCACTTATCCCAGCACCACTGCAGATAACGACAGGTCTCTGTCATAGGCCGGGGTCACACTTGCGAGAAACTTGCACAAGTCTCGCGTCTCAATACCCGACACTTGGACCGGAGCGATCAGCCCGGTCCCGAGTGCCGGATATTGAGATTCGAGACTCGTGCAAGTTTCTCGCAAGTGTGACCCCAGCCATAGCAAGAGATCTGTCAATCACCTAAGCTTTGGTCCCCGGCCAGATCTGTAACGTACATCTTCTCTGAAATACTGGAGTGGTTCAGAGGAAAATATACCTGTCTGCAATCATGAAGCCCAGCTTTGATTCATGCTGCCTGTGGTTTAGGTAACATGAATTAGATGACAAATTCCGTTTAAGAGAAAAAAACTCTTAAAGTGGTTGTCCACTGCTTTAATGTTGTTGGCCTATGCTTTGGATAAGTCATCAATATCTGATGGGTGGGGTGCAACACCTGGTACCCTCACCGATCAGCTGTTCTCGGTGGCCGGAATTGCTCAGTTACGGAGCTGCACAGCTCCTTCGAAGGAATAGTGGCCGCGACCGGGTATTGCACATCCGCTAAGTATTCAGATCAATAGGGGGTGAATGTGCAGTACCCGGCTGCTGCCATAATTCCGTCATCGGAGCTGTTGTGCAGCTCCGTATCTGAGCAGTTCGGCCTCCACTAGGAAAAGCTGATTGGCACCCCGACCGATCAGATATTGATAACCTATCCTAGGAATAGGCAAACATTGTTATAGTTCTGGACCACCTCTTCAAACAAGTCTCAAAGTCATCCAGTAATTTCACTGATGTGGTGATGAATGTGGCTCTAAACAAACAATACTCTGTTATGTCCAATGCTAAAAAACATTGGTGATGAGCACAGACACACCTCGAGAGTACAGTGGGTACAGGAGTCATTGTCCTACAAGCCCTCTCTCCACCCAGTGCTCTCTAACCCTTAAACCTGACTCACACTGACATTCACTAAAATTGATGGAAATTTCATAAGAAGAAAAGTAATTACTGTAACCTTCACGTCAATGTCCAACCCACACGACAACCGCCTCCGCCATCTGCCTACTGCCACTAATCCCTACTCCATACCTCTCATCTTACAGATATACAGCAGTAATTACCAGTGTTCATACTTACTATCCTTCATACCTTACCATGGCCTTTCCATGTAAATCCATTACATTAGGAAGCCAACATTTACCCCTCAACCTGACCACTGCTCCACCCAGCCTGGATGTTGCCGCAGCCAGCAGGTTGGCGGTCATGAGATCCTTATTCTGTTGATGGGTGGGTGACCACATAGACATACACAGTATAATGTATAGCTTCCCTAACCGAACAGATGCTCCTTTCCATATTTTTTTCTTTTAGGGCCATCACACATGAACCTGCTCTCAAACATCTTTCAATACCTCACTTTTGACAAGTTCGTCTTACTGGATACTCTGGCTTGTTCTTGCCTGGTCTTCTTCATGCCTCAGTAAAATTCCCGTATATCACCCTATTCCTCTTATTCTCAGAATATTCTGCACTTATTCCTTTCCAGATCTCATTCCTGGTAGCTGCATTATTAATTCAGTGCTACATGGGAGGTGTTGGGAATTGCAATCTCTCCTTTTCTTTTCTCACAATGTGCAGCACATTACATACTGGTCAAAAAGAAGATTTTGACTATTGTTACCTATGTAAGAAAATCAGGTTTAAAAAAACAAAAACTATGCACTCTATTAAACCATTCGGTAACATATAATGTAAAAATAAAAAGCAGAAGTTATGTGTCATGTAACCCTACAGGACCTTGTCAGATGTCCTGCCGCAGCCCACCACCCTGCACTCACGTCTCCATCGCTCGTTCAGCACGTGGATATGGGGGTAGTACATGTCCACATCGTGCGCCAGGACATCCTCAAAGAAGCGCTGACGATCCCTCAGGTGCTGCGTGCCGGAGGTCTGGCTCTGGAAGACAGGATGTCCCTGAAAGAAGACAGTTTGAAAATTGGGGTTAGAGGAGTTGCACATTTTAAGGTCATAAGTCAACCACCAATACCGGGCAATCCAAGCACCTATGACAATTAGCTTGGCTAGAGGGAAAAATATACAAAAAATGCCTAAAAAAAAGTCAGTGGAGAATAAAATCGCTCCTACATGGAATAATACAGAAGTTCCTTATAGCAAAATATCATTGGATTAAAGACAATGTTTCTAAAATGAAATTGTTCCCCCCGTCACGTGAAGTGCATGCTGTGATATCACACAGGAAGCCCCCACTGTCACCGCCAGGCACGTACGGTACATGCTGCTATTGGGGGGATAGATAAATGTATGGCGGTCACTCACACAGCAGGAGACGGCGTATATAGCACAATATATAGGGGAATGGACCCAGAATACAGCGGACCTACCTGGGATCTGGCTGTCATGTCTGAGCCGGCTGTGCAGTGTGGCAGCTCCCTGCTAGTACACAAGTTGTCAGGAGTTCAGGACAATGTGAGCACAGAGCTGGGCGGAAACATTCATGTCTTATTACTCATCTGCAGAGAATGGAGTGTCACACATCGCTGACTATATATACAGATGGAGCAGAGCTGAATCTGCCATGTAACTCTTTAGCGGCTTGTTTTTAACTCTTTTGGGTGACATAAAATAATAGATTTATTTGGAGTTCTTGTATAAAATTGCAATAGCGCTATTCATTATTGTATTTGCACTTTTTTTTTGTCTTATGGCTGTTTGCCAAACTCTTCTTTAAGGCTATGTACACACCTTTCATTTTGGATGCGTTTTTTTCCTAATGCAAAACCTGCTCCCTTGGCAGTAAACTTAGCAGATTTTGCTTCGTTTTTGGCGCATTTCTTTTGCTGCGCTTTTGTCAGGGTGCATGCTGATAAAGTTTAGTGCAAAACTTATTAGCACCCATTGCTTTCAATGAGTGAAAGCAATGCATCTCCGATATTCTCCCAGGTAAACTCTCCTCACCTTCCCTCCTGGAATCAGATCTTTTCCAGTGACGGGTGCCTAATGATCCTCCTTTTGCTTTTTAGGACTGGTATTAGAAACGGCCTGCAATTTATCTACTTTATTCTGACTGTGCCTAAAAGGTATTGATTTTTCTTTTTCGGGTGAACCACCTATCGTAATGCCAACAATATACCTTTTTCTAATAGCTTGCCATTCACTCTATAGGATCAATATCAGAAATAGCCTAAACACTATCTACCCTACCCTGACTGTACCTACAAGGTATTATTTCCCCTTTTTTAATGAACCATAAATCTAAACGCTAAACAATACAAGCACCTAATGGTTTTTGCCCTTCCTATAGGTTTACCTCAGCTAATGCCCGTCCTTTTTCTTACGCCGCTGCCAAGGATTAGCTAAGGTTTAAAATACACCATGATGACTATTATAGCCCCTATATAAACCTGGATTTAATTCTGAGGTACAACTCAATACTTTGGTTACATCAATTTTCTCACATATGGGTCCCAATCCTATTAATATCAGTACCTCTCTTTTTAAAAAGCCTAGGCAGCCACAGTCGTATTGCATCTATAGTCAACACAATACCTGGGAGTACCTGGAAAGGTGACCTCCTTTCTTCCACATAAAGTGCCTTATGCTGACTTTCTTCTGTGCAAGGTAAACATTCTCTGGGCCTCTCTCCCTCTCAAAACCTGTGTTCTTTCACAAATACAGTGTTATTTTGTATCCATACTTTTACATTACTTTTGGTTGATGTATATTTACTAACTTATGACATATTAATTCCTGGTTTATTACTATTACTGTTTTTATATATATTTGCTCTCGCTATTGCCAGTCTACAGAATTTGTTTTTCCGTTTGTCCTTGTATATGAACCCCCCCTCCCTCCTTTGTGTATGTGAACCCTTTGCCTTTATTGTATGATTTGTATTTTTATGCACTGTTTTACTTGTCTTGTAGTACCCCTTGAGTAAGATCTGGGAGGATCGAAACGTTGGGTAGCTTATTTGGAAAATCAATGTATATACACTGTCATTGAAATTGTGGCACTTTTCTCTGGACTGGATTCCTTGTTTTGAATAAAAATTCACTGATTTTGTTTGCAAAGTATCAAGTGGTTGTGTGCAGTGGATTATAACTTTTACTTATATTTGGGGCCTGTCCGGTCCAGTCCACCAGCACCTCTCTCCTATATGACTAGAGTGCACATCATCCTTCTTCCTTGCCTTCAATGAGTGAAAAACTCTGAAAAAACGCTGAAAGACATGCTCCATTCTGCAAAACCTCAGATATTAAACACAAAATACTGAGAACAAAAAAAAACAAGCTGTGTGCATGACATTTCTGAAATCTCATAGACTTTGCTGCTACTGTGAAATGAAGGTGAAAATTTGCATTGAAAAAAAGCATAGAAAAAGCTGCAAAAATGCAATGTGTGAACATAGCCTAAGTTGCTTATATTTTGAAGTCTATTTTCTAATTATTTGTGTTTTTTTTCTCTCTTCACTATTTTGGACATGATTTTTGTATTTCAGTTGTTTGCCGCCAATTCAACATTGGCGACTTTTCAAAAACTTGTTACATTTTTGTGTAAATATACTCCAGTTTCCATTGGATTGATATTTTTTGTTTTTGCTCTTAAGGCATGTGGAATTCGCATGCTTTTTCCCGCAAAACACAAGCGTTTTGCAAGCATTTTTAGCTTGCAGAATGCTAGCGCTTTCCAAGCGATTTGAAGCATCGCTTGGAAAGTGATTGACAGGTTGGTCACACTTGTCAAGCATAGTGCTTGACAAGTGTGACCAACTTTTTACTACTGATGTTGCCTATGTATATATATATATATATATATATATATATATATACTCCTCACACTAACTAACTCATTTCCCCTCCTGGCCCTCAGAGAGCACTCCTCCCCCAATTCTGTTTCAGAGCTCCCTCTGCTGGCCTGGAGTGGGAACGGTGTTGCATGACATGGTTAACTGTTAGAGAGACCCTTCCTTGCTTCCAAGCATGACATCACCCTCCCTGGAGGAAGGCAATGCCACTGTGGCAACCATACTCCTGGGGTGCCACATTCCCCCCTAGTGCAAGTCAGCACTCCTGGGCTGATGAAAGAAAACATGAATAACATATAACAAATGACAAATAAACAATTATGGAGGTTACAAAAACCACAAGCTCCAAAAATAGTCCTATGATGATAAGTCCAAGCATCAATGTCCATGGTCCATTCCTGGGCAAATGGTGAACTATTTACAAGGGTAGTGACCACACACAGTCCTGTGGCCAATGTCCATGAAAACAAAACTGGAAATTTCAAAGGAAACTCTTACAGATGATCTGTAGGCACAAACTTGAAAACAGTTACATATGTACATACAATTTCAACATTTACATTTACTTATCTATACACGATATCTGATGGTCGGTATACCTTGTGTAGTACGGGTAGACCTGCGTAACACTGGTGTAATTGGGGACCTCACTGGTTGTCTGGTGCTGGTGTAGTGTGTAATGTACTGGATACACTACTGGTGGTTCTGCGTAGCACAGGGATACTAGATTGTCTGCGAACTCTAAAGGGCATGTCACACTAAGCGATATCGCTAGCAATATCGCTATAACTTGTGACGTTATAGCGATATTGCTAGCGATATCGCTGTGTCTGATACTTACCTACGACCGGCTCCCCCGCTGGTTATCGTTGATCGCGCGAGAACGTCCTGGACTGTTTCTCGTCGTCAGCTTCCTGCGGCACTTCCTGCTGTGACGACGAGCGACGCGTGGAGCCGGGCGGGAGGACGCAGGATCGCCTGGTGTGACAGGTAAGTAGTGATCCCCGTCTCCAGCGATGTCGCTGGTGAGATCTGCCTGTGTGGCAGCTCACTAGCGACCACTTAGCGATGTACCAGCGATCCTGACCGCGTCATATCGCTGGTCGGGATCGCTGGTACATCGCTAAGTGTGACAGTACCTTTAGACTCACCATGGGTATAACAGATTCACCACTGGCAGGGCGAGGACTCTCCGGCTCCACTGCTGGTATGGCATCTGCTACCTGAACTTCCTGATTCTCAGAGTTCTCTTGAGTCACTTCTTCTTGTACTACCATTGGGGAAATGTCAACACTGATTTTGAACATGTAAAATTATATCTCATGGGAATCAAAACGTAGTGCGAACATGTAAATCCCCTAAAAGCCAAATTTATGCAAAAATACATTAAAAAACACCTATCCCAGTGAATTATTGGCAAATGCCACAAATGAAAAAGACCTATTCTGGGATGCTACACAGCCCTACAATAAGGCTATCTGATACCTTCCTGACCGTGGAGGTTGGCACCCTAAAGGCACGAATCTTGGCGCCCCAGCTGAACGAGGACTGTCCCTCACTCCCCTACCAGTCCCTAATAAGACAGGAGGGAAAACAGTAATCAGATAGTGCAGTAATGAATATTCAAAATGTCCTAGGCTAATGCAGGACCTCAGACAAATATCAAAGATACATAAAAACTATAGTACCTTCGCATCATGATCAGCTATGACCAGCTGGTATGTCAAAAGACACTGATAAAAGTCAGCCCCCCTCAGGGGTATATAATCAATTCAAATAGAAAAAGGGTCACTTATCATGTGCAGGTATGTCCCACATGATAAGTGACCCTTTTTCTATTTGAATTGGTTCCTCTCTTGTTTTTTGTCTTGCCTGAGCTAGACTCTTTTCCACACACTCTTGTACTCTACGGCAGGGTTCCCCAACTCCAGTCCTCAAGGCCCACCAACAGATCATGTTTTCAGGATTTCCTTAGTATTCCTCAGGTGATAATTGCTTCACCTGTGCAATACAAAGGAAATCCTGAAAACATGATCTGTTGGTGGGCCTTGAGGACTGGAGTTGGGGAACCCTGCTCTACGGTACTGTTGCTGCCTCTCTGTGTCCCAGTCAGCATCTGGTGATGTCACCTCAGGTGTAAGGACTCCCATATCCAAATCAATAGGCAGTTTGCCAGGCCTCGCTCTCATTAGGCTGGAGTACAGTTGGTGGAATTCACAGGAATGTAGTTGTAGAGGTCGACCAGATCTGGCAACTTTTCTGGCCACAGATTCCTCTCCTCCAAAGGCAGGGTCTTCAGCAGGTCGATTACCACCTGGTTCATCTTTTCATACATACCATTGGTCTGTGGATGGTATGGTGTTGTCCGGATCTTCTTACAACCATACAAGCTACAGAATTCCTGGAACACTTCGGCCTCAAAGGCGGGACCTTGATCTGTAAGCACTTGCTCAGGGTATCCATGTGGTCTACAGAAGTGCTGTTGGGACACTCTGGCTGCTGTCCTGGCTGTTTGATCTTTGACAGGCACAACTACCAGGAATCTTGAGTAGTGGTCCACGATGGTAAGAGCATAGATGTAGCCTGACCGGCTTGGGACCAGCTTCACATGGTCCAGGGCTACCAACCCGAGTGGCTGTTTGGTTACTATTGGCTGCAGAGGCGCTCTCTGGCTGTTTCGATCCTTTCTGCACAGGTTACATTGTCCACACTCCCTGCACCACTTTTCGATGGCATTCCTCATACCAGCCCAGTAGAATCTCTCCCGGAGCAATGCTTCCAACTTCTTCCATCCGAAGTGGCCAGCTCCATTGTGGTATGCTTCCAAGACCATTGATGCCTCTCTCTTTGGGATTATCACCTGCCAGACAAGCTTATGAGTGCGGGCATTGATACTCCTCCGACACAGCTTTCCTTCATAGATGAACAGCCGACCTCTTTCTTTCCACAACTGCTGGGTTTCTTCAGGAGCATCCAACTCTGGGTGTGAGTCAGCTTGTGACAGTAGCTCTTTCACCAGGCGGACTGCGGGGTCATTATCCTGAGTTTGTGCCCAGTCATGATGGGGCAATGGATTTAGGGTGACCTCTTTCAAGCCAGACCGTCTATCTCTCACTCCTTGAGCACGCTGGGCCGCAAGTGGCCGGTGGAAGGGAGGTAACTATTTCTTCAAGAGCCTCAGGGTCTTCTCCCGCATCTGGCAGATTAGGCATTCTGGACAGCGCATCAGCATTGGCATTCTTGTGCCCTGCTCGGTACTTGATGGTGAATTCATAGTTAGATAGCTGAGCCATCCATCGCTGCTCCAGTGCACCTTGCTTGGCAGTTTCCAAGTGAGTCAACGGGTTGTTGCCCGTGAAGATGGTAAACTTGGTTGAGGCTAGGTAATGCTTGAATCTCTTCGTCACAGCCCAGACTATGGCCAGGAACTCCAGCTTGAAGGAACTGTAGTTGTCGGAGTTCCTTTCAGTGGGACGCAGCTTCCTGCTGGCGTAGGAGATCACTCTTTCTTTGCCATTCTGTACCTGTGACAGTACTGCTCCCAGTCCCACATTGCTGGCATCAGTATACAACACAAATGGCTTTTTCATAATCTGGGTAGGCCAGAACTTCATCTCCTGTGAGAGCCTTCTTCAGTCGGGTGAAGGACCTCTCCAACTCCTCAGTCCATTCAAATGTGGAATTCTTCTGTTTGGCTTTCTTGGACTGCCCCACCAGAAGATTTTGCATAGGAGTGGCTATTTCAGTGAAGCCTTTGATGAACCTTCGGTAGTAGCCTACCAACCCGAGGAATTGGCGTACTTCATGGAGGTTGCTGGGGTTCGGCCAGTCCCGGTTGACTGTGACTTTGTCAGGATCTGGTGCCACACCTTCTGCACTCACCACATGACCGAGGTACTGTACCTTGGGCTTCAGGAGGTGGCATTTGGAAGGCTTCACCTTCAGGCCAAAGTTGGACAAGGCTTCAAACACCTCAGCCAGGTGCTCCAGATGATCAGTAGTAAAAAGTTGGTCACACTTGTCAAGCACTAAGGCTATGTGCACACGGAGTTTTTTGCCTCTGCGGATTTTGTAGTGAAAACTGCAGATAAATCTGCAGGACTAAAGTCCTGCGGTTTATCTGCGGTTTTGCCTGCGGTTTTGCCCTGCGGTTTTACACCTCATAATGGATGAGGTGTGAAACCGCAGCGCTTCTGCACAAAAGAATTGACATGCTGCGGATTGTAAACCGCAGCAAAACCGCGCGGAAAAATCCGCAGCATGTGCACTGCGTTTTTCAGTTTACCATTGAAAACAATGGTACTGTACAACGCACCTAAATCTGCTGCAGACCCGCAGCTGCAGAAATGCTGCGGATCCGCAGCAGAATCCACACCGTGTGCACATACCCTAAGCCCACAATAGAAAACAGAGAAAAAGTTGATAATACACTTCAAAAGAGGTACAACTTAAAGGGGTGGTCTATTATTTGTTCAATTCCTTTTTAAAGGGAACCTGTCAGCACTTTTGGCCAATATAAGATACGGCTACTGCCCCCCAGGACTTATCTATAACATTCTATAATGCTGTAGATAAGCCCCCAGTCCGACCTGAAAGATAAGATAAACAAGTTTTATTATACTCACCCGGGGGGGGGGGGGCGTTCCGGTCCCAGGTCCTGGTCCAGCGCCTCCCATCTTCTTATAATCGCCAAGTAATATCGACTTGTCAGTTAACATTTGATTTAAAATATTGTGCTCTTATTGTTGATGACTAGTGATATTTTCTGATATGCTAATTATGCATTGCCTAGACCAGGTAGTTTGTTGACTTCGAAAACAGAGGAGGAAAAACTATGCAAATAGATTACATAATCAAGTAATACTACTTGATCTCATCTACATTCTTATGCTTTATGTAAATACTGAATGAATGACACTTTTTAATTATAAAAAGAGGTTATGGGTCGCCCTCCCAGGGCTGTGGGGTACTCGGTACCGGGCCGGTCTCTCAGAGGGGATTGTCACAGCAGCGGTGACCCGGTTCGTGGCCCTGGGCGCCCATGTAAAAGGGGTTGAGTTGGGAATAAAGTTTATAAGTGATTCGTGACGCCACCTGTGGTGTTCGGCAAGGGAGGTGTTAAGCCGACGCTGCAAGCAGATCCTCTGGGACAGATGGTGTAGTGTAGCAATGATGTTGTAGCCCTCCACAGGCAGGGCTGTAGTCCCAGGGCAGTGTAGACAAAGGGTTAGGAAGAGGGTGCAATGTTTGGCACAGAGATGTAGCAGTGCTGAGGATGTTGCAGGAAGGAGGCAAGGGTGCAGTTTCTTCACCTTTACTTGGCAAACGCAGTCCAGGGTCCTGATTACAGATGGCACAGGAGCAGGCTAGCCTGGAAGCAACTCAGGGATCTCTCCATCAGATGGGTTGTGTAGTCTCCTTCCTAGAGCTGGCTTGAGGTACATCCAGTACTGTGTTACACTGAAATTCCTCCTTCTTATCGTCTCTTAGAACTACCTCGTATGGCAGACAGCTGTAGCCCTCTATCTCTCTTGGCTCACCCGTCGCTGTTGTGCCTCCGAGTCTTAGTTGGGAATAGAGCATTTACAGCTTCCTATTCCTCTGGTTTCTGTTGCAGGACCTTCAGTATCCATACAACCGTGGAGACCAGGCTCCAGATCATGCACTGTCACTGGGAGGGAGCTCTCTATCCTCAGCTCAACCTCCAGCTTCTCTCCACGCGTCTACACTCATTGCCCTCCTCACACTAACTCATTTCCCCTCCTGGCCCTCAGAGAGCACTCCTCCCCCAATTCTGGTTCAGAGCTCCCTCTGCTGGCCTTGAGTGGGAACGGTGTTGCATGACATGGTTAACTGTTAGAGAGACCCTTCCTTGCTTCCAAGCATGACATCACCCTCCCTGGAGGAAGGCAATGCCACTGTGGCGACCGTACTCCTGGGGCGCCACAGTTACATGTCTCTTGAGAGAGAGACTGAGAGAGCCAGAGATTCAGCCAAGACATCCAGACATTCAGAGTCTGTACAGGAGTGCAGCCAAGACATCAAGGCTTCACCACGAGGGACACAGATTTATCATTCTATAGGATGCTAGCTTAGGAGACTTAGGGCTCATCCCCATTTGCAAGAAAAAAACCGGTCCGTTTTCTGGATGAAAAAAACGGACCGATTCTATGCAATTGTCATGCGAGTGTCATGTGATTTCAGTGTGATTTTTCAATATGACATGCGTATGACATCCGCATGCAATGCGATTTTAACATGAGGTTTTACATAGAGCAGTTCTCTCCATGTAAAAACTCATGTTAAAATAGCATTGTAAACGAACACTGTACACATTGTTTTAAAAAAAACCCAAAAACCTTCAAAACACACACGCATATATATACATATATACATTGTGTTCCAAATTATTATGCAAAACATATTTCCTCATATTTTCTCTACATTACCTATATGTATTGCAGTCATTGTTATTTTCCAGTCATCTAATATTCTAGTATAATTGCAATGTTTTTGAATAAACTGCCTATGAAAACAGTATATTTTTAAAAATAAGAAACACTCAAAATGCATGTTCCAAATTATTATGCACAGCAGAGTTTTCAACCTTTTTATTTTTATTTTGAACAAAAAAATGGTCAATTGTGAAATTATAAGCATTATCAGCTTATTACAAAATGAAATCAAACAGTTTTCAAGTCAAAACTTTATTCTAGGTGATGTTATATTTGCACATAGGACCCCTTATTCGAAAGAAGCTTCTGAACTCTCTCGTCCATTGAATTTGCAGGTTTTTGGATGGTTTGTGCTTCAATTGTTTTGCATGTGGACAGAATACCCTCCCAGCTCTGTTGCTTAGATGTGAACTGCCTCCCGCCATCATAGACACTCCATTTGATGATGCTCCAGAGGTTCTCAATGGGGTTGAGGTCAGGGGAAGATGGTTGCCACACCATAAGTTTGTCCTCTTTTATGCCCATAGCAGCCAGAGATGCAGATGTGTTATTTGCAGCATGAGACGGTGCATTATCGTGCATGAAAATGATCTTGCTGCGGAAAGCACGGTTCTTCCTCTTGAACCATGGCAGGAAGTGCTGTTTTAGAAACTTCACATAGATTATGGAGTTCTTCTTTACCCCTTCAGGGATCCTAAAGGGGCCGACAATCTCTCTCCCCATGATTCCAGCTCAAAACATTACTCCACCTCCTCCTTGTTGGCGCCTTAGCTGTGTTTTCATGGGGTGTCCATCAACCAGCCATCCTCCACTCCATCCATCTGGACCATCGAGCATTGCACGGCACTCATCGGTGAACAAAACAGTTTGGAAGTCAGTCTTCATGTATCGTTTGGCCCACTGGAGCCGTTTCTGCTTGTGTGCAGTGGATAGAGGTGGTCGACAGGATGGCTTATGCACAGCTGCAAACCTCTGAAGGACCCTGCATCTTGTTGTTCGAGGGATGTTGGAGGCACCAGCAGCTTCAAAAACTTGTCTGCTGCTATGACAAGGCATTTTTGCAGCTGCTCTTTTAACCTGACGCAATTGCCTGTTGGAAAGAGTCCTCAATTTTTCCTTATCAGCACGCACACGTGTGTGCTGGGAATCAGCTACATACTTCTTGATTGTGCGACGATCACGATGAAGTGTCTTGGCAATGTTGATTGTAGTCATGCCTTAACCTAAATACTCCACAATTTGTTGCTTCTCAGCAGCCGACACATCCTTTTTCTTTCCCATTTTGGCAAAAAATGTAGGCTGCTTAATAATGTGGAACAGCCTTCTTAAGTAGTCTTGCCTTTATTTGGACACACCTGCCAAAATAATTTGCACAGGTATCTGCAATTGCTTTCAGTGATATAAAGAGCCCTGGCACACATCACCATCAATGAGTTTAAATGACAAACAAAAAAATTCTAACCTTATCACTCCTAAACTCTTTTTGCATAATAATTTGGAACCCAGTGTATATATATATATATATATATATATATATATATATATATATAAGAGAAAGATAGCAGAATAGCCGTTAACTCATTTGTCGGCTTTTGTAAAATAATTGCAAAAGCCGACAGGATATGAGACATGGTTTACATATAGTAAACCATTTTATTTCGTTTAGTTTTTTATATGTACATATATACACATAGAGTGCATACATATATATATATATATATACACACACATGTCAGTGACACACACATACTGTATATACATATAATTTAATATATATATATATATATATATATACATAATATATTATATATATGTAACATATAATATATATATATCTAATATATAAAGCTCAATGTATGTATGTATGTGTATGTGTGTATGTCCGGGATTAGCATCCGCATCGTCGCAGCTACAGCCACAAAATTTGGCAGTCACACATCTGGACCCCGAGAGCGTCATAGGCTATGTTGTGAGGCGAAATTTTAACCCCACGCATTCCAATTCACAAAACAATTTTGCCCCTATCTACATAATGGGGAAAAAGTGAAAGGAAAAGTGTTGGAGGCAAATTGACAGCTGCCAGATGTGAACAAGGGGGACTTAAAGAATGAGAGTGATGGCGCCAAAGAGTATATACCGTACAGTTGCTAAGGTGGGGCCCTGACATGGGATACTCACCACACACGGGGATATGAACACACACAAAATGCACCACACACTACCACGTGCTTCAACACATATACCACCCTCAGCACACATTTCACCACACATACACCAACCTCGCCACATAAAAGTCGAAACACAAAAGTCACCACTCAAAACTCGCCACGCTGTCCCAGAGCTGTTTAAAAGATGAATAATCAGGTGTGATTGGTTGCTATCAGCAACAGTTTTCTTTGTAGACAGTTGTGGTAACTGAGGCCTATTATTCTTATCTTTTCTATGGTGTTATCGTCTATTAGGTACACAGCTCAGCAGAAAGTATCACACAGGATAGGATACTTGGGTAATCGTTTAGTTAATTTGTGTTGCAAATCTGTAGTGTTGAATATATGATGTGAAATGTTTTTATGTGCAATATAATCATTATAATTTGTTATAACTAACCACAGTTGGTCACTATATCCGGGCAATGCCGGGCTCTTCAGCTATAATATATATAGTTACACATAATATATATATATATATATATATATATATATATTATATTATACATTTTAGATATTTAATATATTAATATATTATATACATACATATCATATATATAATATAAATATAATATATACATATATATATATATATATATATATACACACACACGTCAGTGACAAATACAATTAGTATAGTGTTGCTTTCTCTAAATTATAGGGGGACCCTACGCCATTTTGTTCCTGGAAATAATAATTTATTTAGTAAATACATGCCAACAATTTAGAACAACACTATACTAATTGTATTTGGCACTAACATGTGTATATATACAGTGGGGAAAAAAAGTATTTAGTCAGTCAGCAATAGTGCAAGTTCCACCACTTAAAAAGATGAGAGGCGTCTGTAATTTACATCATAGGTAGACCTCAACTATGGGAGACAAACTGAGAAAAAAAAATCCAGAAAATCACATTGTCTGTTTTTTTTCCATTTTATTTGCATATTATGGTGGAAAATAAGTATTTGGTCAGAAACAAAATTTCATCTCAATACTTTGTGATATATCCTTTGTTGGCAATGACAGAGGTCAAACGTTTTCTGTAAGTCTTCACAAGGTTGCCACACACTGTTGTTGGTATGTTGGCCCATTCCTCCATGCAGATCTCCTCTAGAGCAGTGATGTTTTTGGCTTTTCACTTGGCAACACGGACTTTCAACTCCCTCCAAAGGTTTTCTATAGGGTTGAGATCTGGAGACTGGCTAGGCCACTCCAGGACCTTGAAATGCTTCTTACGAAGCCACTCCTTCGTTGCCCTGGCGGTGTGCTTTGGATCATTGTCATGTTGAAAGACCCAGCCACGTTTCATCTTCAATGCCCTTGCTGATGGAAGGAGGTTTGCACTCAAAATCTCACGATACATGGCCCCATTCATTCTTTCATGTACCCGGATCAGTCGTCCTGGCCCCTTTGCAGAGAAACAGCCCCAAAGCATGATGTTTCCACCACCATGCTTTACAGTAGGTATGGTGTTTGATGGATGCAACTCAGTATTCTTTTTCCTCCAAACACGACAAGTTGTGTTTCTACCAAACAGTTCCAGTTTGGTTTCATCAGACCATAGGACATTCTCCCAAAACTCCTCTGGATCATCCAAATGCTCTCTAGCAAACTTCAGACGGGCCCGGACATGTACAGGCTTAAGCAGTGGGACACGTCTGGCACTGCAGTATCTGAGTCCATGGTGGCGTAGTGTGTTACTTATGGTAGGCCTTGTTACATTGGTCCCAGCTCTCTGCAGTTCATTCACTAGGTCCCCCCGCGTGGTTCTGGGATTTTTGCTCACCATACTTGTGATCATTCTGACCCCACGGGGTGGGATTTTGCTTGGAGCACCAGATCGAGGGAGATTATCAGTGGTCTTGTATGTCTTCCATTTTCTAATTATTGCTCCCACAGTTGATTTCTTCACTCCAAGCTGGTTGGCTATTGCAGATTCAGTCTTCCCAGCCTGGTGCAGGGCTGCAATTTTGTTTCTGGTGTCCTTTGACAGCTCTTTGGTCTTCACCATAGTGGAGTTTGGAGTCAGACTGTTTGAGGGTGTGCACAGGTGTCTTTTTATACTGATAACAAGTTTAAACAGGTGCCATTACTACAGGTAATGAGTGGAGGAAAGAGGAGACTCTTAAAGAAGAAGTTACAGGTCTGTGAGAGCCAGAAATCTTGATTGCTTGTTTCTGACCAAATACTTATTTTCCACCATAATATGCAAATAAAATGAAAAAAAAACAGACAATGTGATTTTCTGGATTTTTTTTTCTCAGTTTGTCTCCCATAGTTGAGGTCTACCTATGATGTAAATTACAGACGCCTCTCATCTTTTTAAGTGGTGGAACTTGCACTATTGCTGACTGACTAAATACTTTTTTTCCCCACTGTATATATATATATATTATATTCTTAGTATATTTAGATTATATATGTGTATATATAAAATATTAATATATTATATATAATATATATACTGTATTCCCTATATCTTTAATATAATATATTATATATATTATTTTGTGTGTGTGTATATATATATTATGTATATATATATTCTATATATATTATATTATACAGTATATATACGGTATATAAAATGGATATATATATATATTACATATAAATTATATATATATAATATATCTATTATATATATGTGTGTGTGTCACTGACATGTGTGTATATATACAGTATATATATATATATACATACATATGTATTCTGTGTTTAGATCTAGTGTTTTGTGAGCTGTCATTGTGATTTTCCAAATATATGTATATATAGATACATATGCGGCTATAATCACACTGACAGCTCAAAAAAGAATAGATAGATGTATACACATAGAATACATAGATATATACATGTCAGTGACACACACATGTGTATTCTATGTGTATATATTTATACTATCTGTTCTATTCTAACATGTCAGTGTGATTGTACAATAGCCGCTTATGAATTGTCGGCTTTTTTCAAAGGACACCGGTGCGTATAATTCGGACAGCACTCGCATGGTGGGAGTGCTGTCAGATATTTTATCGCACCCTTTGACTTGCATTGGCGATTTTCACCTGAAAATCGCAGCAAATCGCAGCATGCTGCGACTTTTTTCTCAGTCCGATTTCGGCTGAGAAAAAAAATCACAAATGAGATGTCACACATTGCCTAACATTGGTCAGAGTGCAATCCGATTTGTAATCGGATTGCACTCATCCGATTTTCGCACCAGTGAGTATGAGCCCTTATACCCCAGCTGGAAGAATACAGATCTGCTCCATTGACCATCTCGAATCCAAGGATATGTTTGGAGAAAGCCAGGACTGAGACCTGCCGGTCGCCTGGCTCTATGGAGATCTTCAGAGAAGCCAGGTTGTGACCCTCCAGTCAACTGGCCTTGTATCTGAATGGACTGTCATCTTCCTAAGCTTGTCTTTACCTCCTCACTTTGTGTGTGCCATAAGTGGGGTAGTTGACCATGGAAGATCTGAAGTAACAGCTGTTCTAATCCCGGCGAGTCAGAGAAAGGGTAATGTGCACCATCTTGGGTATTGTACTGGGCCTATTCTATGTGTTATCTGCCTGTTTTGTGGTTCAACAAAGGATTGCCACACTATTTTACCCTCACCCTGTGTTGTCCGAGTAGCGTTATGCCCATGTTAAAGGGAGAACGGGCATTCGGTGGGACGATCCCTAGTCCATGCGGTTTTGGCTAGCGGACCGGGGTGCCCGCCGACCCCCCGTGTCTCCACACTTCCACATTGCTCTATGACAATGCTGGATATGCCAGCACTCGCTGACATTGTTATGCCACATAAGCGCTGCAGCCAATCAGTGACTGCTAATTGGCGGCAGGGCTCATATTTTCTTCGGACAAAATTTGAGCGCAGCTGGAGCAGTACGGAAGGTGAGTAACTGTTTATGTTAAAATGGTGGAATACAGCATATAAGAAGGGATTGTCCAAATAATGAAAAACCCCTTTAAGTTGCTTCTATTCTGAAGTCTATTTTGTATTTCCTCTCTTGTTTTCTCTGTTCATCATTATGGGCATGATTTTCATAATACAGATGTTTGCGGGCGATTCATCATTCGTGATTTTTTAAAAACAGATTTTATGAATTTGTCTTTTTTTATTTTAAACAGGGAATTCAATGTTTATTGGACAAAAATAGCTGCAAATGAAATAATAAATTGGACCCAAAGAGAATTTTTGATCCTGCACAAAGTTTGTGCGCCATTTTTTCAAAAATTGCAACAAATACCACAACATAAAAATGATAAGTGACTAGAAAACAAAAATAATAACATACGAGTGACAGCACTCATGGGTAAGGGTGACGTTAATAGCAGATACTGCACCTGGTTATATACATCAGAGACTCCACTATCTGTGATATCCAATGGCTGCACAATTTTATTTCCCAAATTTGTACTCATGGGAGAAGTTTCAGAGGCATTTAATGTCCTTTTTAGCTATATTACTGCAAATAGTTTCAACCCTGTAGAATTAAATATCAGAATGCAGTGAGCAACAGGAATAAAAATAACTTTATGTCTGACGTCTGATTGACCAGTCGTATCCTAAACTATTGCTTGTGATATCTATCAGCCCAAAGATTCTAACAAGACAGATGAAACTGTCCAGATTGTATATTGTAAAATCAGCTGTGTCTAAAGAATGTGTAATGTTTTCGGACTTTTATGCTAGATCCGTTATCTTCGCATTTAGTGTGTCGGCCATCTTGTTTCCTGGACTGTGCATTGACTTTTGCCCTCAACCAATATGGAGTCCTCAGCTTGTCGTTGGCCATCTTGTTTCCTGGCATGTGCAGTGACTTTGCCCTCAAATAACATGGAGTACTCAGCTATGATGTCCCTGCCCTGTTTCCTGCCAATTGTCCTTTTAATCAGCTCCAGCTGATTCACCTGTGCTCCTGAATCAGCTCTATTCCCAGTTTGTGACTTGGTCTGTGAAGCCTGGATCTCCTCTGCTTGGAACCATTTGTGGACACAGAACCCTTCTGCTTGCCAGCTACTTCTGACAGGAAAGTAATGGACTCTGAATATCGTTGGTTGTTTGCCTAACTCTGCAACTATCCTGCTACTGCACTACTTGTATGAAGTAATACAAGAAATGCTTAAGAAGCTTATGTCTCATGTGTCTTATTATACCCATGCGTTAGACTCTAGATAGACTGTATACCATATGACAGATTCAGGAGCCATGATCGAGTCTGCTGGGTCTGAGACACCGCTGCAACCTGTATAGAGATTTTTTTTTTTTTTTTTTTTGGATCTTTGCCGTTGGGGAGCCGCTGCAGGCTGTGGATCCAAGATATCGATATATGTGATAGTGGTTGTGGCTTCTCACAACCTTTCCAGGTGAGCACATTCCCTTCTTTTAAGTCAGGAGTGTTACCACAGGTAAACACTATTGTGCTCCTTTTCTTTCTTTCCAGCCTCTCTGCCATACATCTTCGGGGAATATGGAGGACTCTGTTAAACATCTGTGCGAAGTAACCAATTCAATCCTTGCCGATCTACAGGCAGTAAAGGACAGCTTTGCAAGTCTGCGGGATCGGAGTGATCATAATCTACAGGTGTTCGGACAAACCACTCAGGACTTACGAACCCGGATTGAGGTTCTGGAGCGACAAGTCCAAACCCAAACTTCCACCCCGGCAATGGGAATCCCCAAGCTACCACCATTCCGCTTTGGCGGTGAACGGGAAAGATTCAGAGGATTCATTAATCAATGCAAACTGTTCTTTGCGGCTCATGCGCCTCAGTTCCTTACTGAGCGATCTAAAGTATTAACAATAATTATGCTGCTCTCCAACAAAGCTCTCGCATGGGCAAACCCTCTAATTGAGACTGACGACGACTGTCTAAATAACCTTGATGCTTTCATTTCAGCTATGGGGAAGGCATTCGATGATCCGAACCGCGGTGCTACAGCGGAATCAGCTATGTTGACTTTAAGCCAAGGTAAGCGCTCAGTAGCAGAATATGCTCTGGATTTCCGGAGATGGGCCCTCGACACCACTTGGGATAGCTCCGCTAAAAGATCGGTTTTTCGGAGAGGATTATCCTCTGTAATTAAGGACGAACTTGCTCGTGTCGACCCACCTACAGCATTAGGAGATTTTATCAACTACTGTATTCGGATCGATGCTCGGCTTACTGAACGCAGACAGGAGAGGTGGTCGGAGCTAAGGCACTCTAATCATTTATTCTCTCCCTCTCCAGCCAAGGAGTCCTTGAGCAGGATTATACGAGAACCAAAACCCGAGCCTATGCAGGTGGACTCTTTACAGAGACGGGTCAGTGATGCACGTAAGGAACAGCGACTAAAGGAAAATCTGTGTTTCTATTGCGGTAAGTCAGGACATTTCATCATCAACTGCCCCAGTCGTTCTCGTAAGACAACTGCAGCCATCATACACTGCGAGTGCTGTGAGAGGGGTTCTGTCAGGTCCGCACTACAGACCCCAGAGGGAGTAGAAGATACAGACATTGATTACTCGGACTTGAACTCTGTTATCTCTGAGCCCGATGTAGGTGTTACTGCAGCAGTTTTTCCGGTCCTCTCAGCGGTTTCCCAGCTGAGCTGCAAGAACAACAATTCTCATTGCTTCATTCCCCTCAAACTCAGGGTTCACTCCGTTTGGGTATCTACCTCCGCTATGATTGATTCAGGGGCAAGCGGCAATTTTATGGACATCTCCTTTGCCCAGAGACATAACGTACATTCAGTAAAGGCTACTCCTGTACAGATGGAGACCGTGGATGGCTCACTGTTAAACTCGGGACCAGTGGACCAGGAGACGGAACCCCTGAAGGTCCTCATGGGTAATGACCATCAAGAGAGTCTGTCCTTTATGCTCATCTCTTCTCCTCATTTCCCTATTATTCTAGGACTGCCTTGGCTGCAGGCTCAGAATCCTACGATTAATTGGGAGACTAAAGAACTGCACTTTCCGAAGACACAGATAAGTCCAGAAGCTTCAGTCTGCTCCATCCCTAAGGGACCACCATCAGTCTCAGAGCTACCAGCAATATACCGTGAGTATGCTGATGTGTGCGACAAAAAGAACGCAGACCTACTACCCCCTCACCGTCCATATGACTGTCCAATAGACCTATTACCAGGTGCAGGGATACCGTTTGGCAAGATTTACCCTTTGGCAGGGCCAGAGCTAAAGGCGCTAAAGGACTATATAGATGAACAGCTAGCCAAGGGCTTCATACGCCATTCTTCATCTCCCGCTGGTGCACCAATCTTCTTTGTGAAGAAGAAAGACGGATCTCTTAGGCCCTGCATAGATTATCGGGAGCTCAATAAGATCACGATCAGAAACCGTTACCCACTACCTTTGATTCCGGAATTATTGGAGAGAGTACGGCATGCAAAGCTCTTTACTAAGTTGGATCTCCGTGGGGCCTATAACTTGGTCCGCATTAGACCTGGGGATGAATGGAAGACTGCTTTCAGGTCACGCTACGGACACTTTGAATACCTGGTAATGCCATTCGGTTTATGTAATGCCCCAGCAACTTTCCAACATTTGGTGAATGACATTTTTAGAGATCTCCTGGATACATTCATTGTCATTTATTTGGATGATATCTTGATTTTTTCTAACTCCACAGAGGAACATCACAGACATGTGAAGATGGTCTTAGAACGTCTTCGACAAAACCATCTGTATATCAAACTAGAAAAGTGCGAATTCCATCGGACGGAGATCCAATTTCTGGGGTATGTAATGACGTCACGAGGAATTAGTATGGATGAGAGTAAGATCCAAGCCATTAAAGACTGGCCGGTCCCCAAGAATGTAAAGGAGGTCCAGCGCTTTATAGGGTTTGCTAATTTTTATAGGCGTTTTATCAGGAACTTTTCTGAGGTAGTGTCTCCCATCACACGGCTTACCCGCAAGAACTCTGCTTTTACCTGGACCCCCCAGGCTCAAGAAGCATTTTCCCGCCTGAAACAGAAATTCACCACGGCACCTATTCTGGTGCATCCTAACCCTGAACGTGCCTTCATAATAGAGGTGGATGCCTCAGACAGTGCCATTGGAGCTATCCTCTCCCAGAGGACAGGCGAGAAAGAAGTCTTACATCCCTGTGCTTTCTTTTCTCGGCGGTTGTCTCCTGCAGAACGAAACTATGACGTGGGTAATAGAGAATTGTTGGCCATCATCGCAGCCTTCAAAGAATGGAGACACCACCTTCAGGGAGCTGCACAGCAGATAATCGTCTTGACTGACCACCGCAATCTCGAGTTTATCAGATCGGCTAAGTGTTTGACTCCTCGCCAGGCTCGTTGGAGTCTTTTTTTTAAACCAATTCAGTTTTGTTATCTCTTATAGACCAGGATCGCGTAATGGAAAGGCCGATGCGTTGTCTAGACTCTACTCAGATGAAACTATCCCACTCACGTTTCATAAGACTGTTATCTCTGATTCCAGGTTCCTGGGGGTGATCCATAATCAATACTTGCTTAACGATATCAAGGAAGCATACCATACGGATCCCTGGTTGGCACAACCATCTTGTGAAGTAAGTCTTGTATATAAGAATGGTGTGTGGATTCAGGGGCAACGCCTGTATATTCCTGAAGCGGCCAGAGGGAAAGTACTGCAACTCGTCCACGATTCTAAAATAGCGGGGCATAGAGGAGTTCTGAAGACTCAAGAATTCCTGTCTCGCTTCTTTTGGTGGCCCACGTACAGAAGAGACGTTCTGGATTATGTCACTTCTTGTGAAGTCTGTGCTAGATGCAAGACTCCACGTTCGTCGCCTACAGGTCTTTTACAACCCCTACCCATTCCCACCCGTCCATGGGGATCCATATCAATGGACTTCATTGTGGAGCTGCCAACCTCTCAAGGGAAGAACACAGTTCTAGTGGTGGTGGATCGGTTAACAAAGGCAGCCCATTTTATTCCGTGTGTGGGTTTACCCACTGCGAAACACACATCGGACTTGATCATCCAAAATGTGTTTCGTCTGCATGGCGTACCGGATGAGGTTGTATCTGATCGAGGGGTGCAATTCACTTCAAAGTTTTGGCAGCACTTCTGTGCTGCGTTAAACATCAAAGTTAATCTATCTTCTGCCTTTCATCCGCAGACAAATGGACAGACTGAGCGGACTAACCAGACCCTAGAACAGTATCTCCGCTGTTTTATCTGCCACCTACAAGATGACTGGGTGGATTTGCTCCCACTGGCTGAATTCTCTTACAACAATTCGCAGAGCGCTTCCACTAAGTTGTCACCCTTTTATGCCAATTTGGGTTATCATCCTAACATCCTTCCTCGATTTCCCATAGACACACCTCTCCCAGCTGTAGCCGACAGAATCACATCTCTACAACAGAACCTTGATCTACTTAAGAGGAATCTGGAATCCGCTCAGGACAGGTATAAAAAATCGGCAGATAGGTTTCGTAAACCTGCACCAACCTTCAAGGTAGGAGATTTGGTTTGGCTGTCAACTAAGAACCTTAAGATGAGAGTACCATCATCCAAATTGGGTCATAAGTACATCGGGCCTTATAAGATTACTAAGCTTGTCAGTAACGTTGCCTGTCGCCTTCAACTGCCGAGATCTATGAGGATTCACCCTGTGTTTCATGTTTCCCTACTGAAGGCTGCAACTCCCAATTCTTTCCCTGGTCGTTCTTCTTCCCCTCCTGCTCCGGTCCTCATCGATGGCCAGGAGGAGTTTGTCGTGGAAAGGATCCTGGACTCCAGGTTGCGTAGAAACGGGGTGCAATACCTGGTACAGTGGCAAGGCTATTCTTCTGAGGACAACTCGTGGGAACCAGCCTCCAATCTCCATGCGCCTCGTTTACTCCGCCAGTTCCATCAGAGGTACCCGGGAAAGCCTGGACTGGGGCCATCCGGAGGCTGTCCTTAAGGGGGGAGTAATGTAATGTTTTCGGACTTTTATGCTAGATCCGTTATCTTCGCATTTAGTGTGTCGGCCATCTTGTTTCCTGGACTGTGCATTGACTTTTGCCCTCAACCAATATGGAGTCCTCAGCTTGTCGTTGGCCATCTTGTTTCCTGGCATGTGCAGTGACTTTGCCCTCAAATAACATGGAGTACTCAGCTATGATGTCCCTGCCCTGTTTCCTGCCAATTGTCCTTTTAATCAGCTCCAGCTGATTCACCTGTGCTCCTGAATCAGCTCTATTCCCAGTTTGTGACTTGGTCTGTGAAGCCTGGATCTCCTCTGCTTGGAACCATTTGTGGACACAGAACCCTTCTGCTTGCCAGCTACTTCTGACAGGAAAGTAATGGACTCTGAATATCGTTGGTTGTTTGCCTAACTCTGCAACTATCCTGCTACTGCACTACTTGTATGAAGTAATACAAGAAATGCTTAAGAAGCTTATGTCTCATGTGTCTTATTATACCCATGCGTTAGACTCTAGATTGACTGTATACCATATGACAGAATGTGATCAGTCAATGGGTAACAATTGCAGAAAATAATCAAAATCAGCAATTCGGGACGCTGTCTAGACGCTGTCTAGCATGAATTGCGCTTGAGATCTCCCCAGATTGACTCAATGATATTGAGGTCAGGAGACTGAGATGGCCACTCCAGAACCTTCACTTTGTTCTGCTGTAGCCAATGTCAAGTCGACTTGGCCTTGTGTTTTGGATCGTTGTCATGTTGGCACATCCAAGTACGTTCCATGCGCAGCTTCTGGGCTGATGGTTGCAAATTTGCCTCCAGTATTTGCTGATAACGTGCTGCGTTCATCTTTCCTTCAAATTTGACCAAGTTTCCTGTGCCTTTGTAGGCACATCCCCAAAACAGCAGCGATCCACCTCCGTGCTTTACAGTATGAATGGTGTTTCTTCCATCATCATGTGTAGTGCGCCCGCCGAGATCTGCTGGCCGGCACCCGGGAACAATAATTTTTCCTATTGGTTCATTTTGGTCAATGCGATAGACCCTATCACAGTGATCAAAATAAAAAAAATAGCAAATAAACCCCCCTTTATCACCCCATTAGTTAGGGAAAAATAATGAAATAAAGAAAATATATTTATTTTCATGTTCCCATTAGTGTTAGAGTTAGGCTAAAGTGAGTTGGTCTAAAGTTAGGGTTAGGGTTGGAATTAGGGTTATAGGGTTAGGATTAGGGATTAGGGTAAGAGTTGGGATTAGGATTAGGGTTGGGATTAGGGATAGGGGTGTGTTGGGGTTAGGGTTAAGGTTAGGATTGGGTTAGGGGTGTGTTGGGGTTAGGTTTGTGGTTAGAGTTATGGTTTTGGTTGGGATAAGGGTTAGGGGTGTGTTGGGGTTAGGGTTAGAATTGAGGAGTTTCCACTGTTTAGGCACATCAGGGGGTCTCCAAATGCAACATGGCGCCACCATTGATTCCAGCCAATTTTGCGTTCAAAAAGTCAAACGGTGCTCCCTCCCTTCTGAGCCCTGACGTGTGCCCAAACAGTGGTTTACCGCAACATCAGCGTGCTCAGGACAAATTGAAAACCAACTTTGGGGGTCTAATTTCTCCTGTTACCCTTGGGAAAATAAAAAATTGGGGGCTAAAAAAATCATTTTTGTGGAACACATCAAGGGTTCTGCAAACGCAACATGATGTCCACAAACCATTCCATCAAAGTCTTCATTGGAAAACGTCACTACTTCTCTTTCGAGCCATGACGTGTGCTCTGGGGGATTGCACGGGGGCCCCGGGGAGAGGGGGCCCCTCCAGCACCGCATGGCTAATTATGTCAAAATTCAAATTAGCCATGTGTAGTGCAACGACTCCAACCCCTCCCCCTGCTCCCCGCATTGAGGAGGAGGCAATGATGGAACCTGCAGGAGAGAGCGTCAGCTGACGCTCCCTCTCCCATCATTCCCCGCTCTTCCTCTGACACAGGAGAGAGGAGCCGGGAGCATGAGGAGAAGGTGAGGAGTGTGTTTTGTTTTTTTAAATCAGTGTGAGTACTGACTGGACTGTGGGGCCATGCTGGGGGGTCTATATACCATGCTGGGGGGCTATATACCATGCTGGGCTGTATTATACCATGCTGGGGGGGCTACATACCATGCTGGGGGGCTATATACCATGCTGGGCTGTATTATACCATGCTGGGGGGGCTATATACTATGCTTGGCTATGCTTGACTGTATTATACCATGCTGGGGGGGGCTATATACCATGCTGGGGGGGCTATATACTATGCTGGGCTGTATCATACCATGCTGGGGGGCTATATACCATGCTGGGGGGGCTATATACCATGCTGGGCTGTATTATACCATGCTGGGGTGCTATATACCATGCTGGGCTGTATTATACCATGCTGGGAGGGGCTATATACCTTGCTGGGCTGTATCATACCATGCTGGGGGGGCTATATACCATGCTGGGCTGTATCATACCATGCTGGGCTGTATTATACCATGCTGGGGGGGCTATATACCATGCTGGGCTGTATCATACTATGCTGGGGGGGCTATATACCATGCTGGGCTGTATTATACCATGCTGGGCTGTATTATACCATGCTGGGCTGTATTATACCATCCTGGGGGGCTATATACCATGCTGGGCTGTATTATACCATGGTGGGCTATATACCATGGTGAGCTGTATACCATGGTGGGCTGGGCTGTATACCATGTGGTGCTGGGCTATATACTATGCGGCTGTTTTATACCATGGGGGGTACATTTTACATTATATTCTATAAGGGGAGGCTGTGTTATATACTATGGGCGGCTACATTATATTCTATGGGGAGGTGGGCTGTATTATATTCTATTTGGGGCTACATTATATTCTATAGGGGGCAGTATTATATTTATTATATTCTATGGGGGCTGCATTATACCATATGAGGAGGGCTACATTGTATTCTATGGAGGGGCTACATTATACTATTTAAGGGGCTGCATTATATCCTACGAGGGGGTTGCCATATATTCTATGGAGGGGCTGCATTATACTATATGGGGGGAGACTGCATTATATTCTATGGGGGGGTTACATTATGTTCTATACAGATATTATATCCAGCCCTGCATAGCCTCAATATTAGATTAGATAACAACAAATAACAAATAACTTTGTTGCCCTATGAAGTGTTGGGGGGGGCCCGAAAAATTTCTTGCACAGGGGCCCACTACAGTCTGTGTCTGCCCCACCGTGTGCCCAAACAGTGGTTTGCCCCCCAACATATGGGGTACCAGGGTACTCAGGACAAATTGGACAACAACTATTGGGGTCTAATTTCTCCTGTTACCCTAGTGAAAATAGAAAATTGCGGGCCAAAAAAATCATTTTTGTGGAAAAAAAATGATTTTTTATTTCTACGGCTCTGCGTTATAAACTTTAGTGAAACACTTGGGGGTTCAAAGTGCTCACCACACATCTAGATAAGTTCCTTAAGGGGTCTAGTTTCCAAAATGGTGTCACTTGTGGGGTTTTTTCACTGTTTAGTCACATCAAGGGCTCTCCAAACGCGTCATGGCATCTGATCTCAATTCCAGCCAATTCTACATTGAAAAAGTCAAACGGAGCTCTTTCCCTTCCGAGCTCTGCCGTGCGCCCAAACAGTGGTTTACCCTCATAAATGTGGTATCGGCGTATTCAGGAGAAATTGCACAACAAATTTTGTGGTTCATTTTCTCTTTTTACTCCTGTGAAAATAAAAAAAAAATGGTTCTGAAGTAAAATGTCTGTAAAAAAAAGTTAAATGTTAATTTTTTCCTTCCACATTGCTTCAGCTCCTGTGAAGCACGGCTAATAAACTTCTTGAATGTGGTTTTGAGCACCTTGAGGGGTGCAGTTTTTAGAATGGTGTCACTTTTGGGTATTTTCTGCCATATAGACCCCTCAAAGTGACTTAAAGGAAACCTGTCACCCCCCAGGCGGTTTAAAGTAAAAGAGCCACCTTCTGCAGCACTAATGCTGCATTTTGTCATGGTGGCTCTTTTATTTAGCGTCCCTTCCACTGCAGAAATAATCCTTTTTAAAATTGGTCAGACATACCTGAAGTTTGACCGGGGGGCAGGTCTTTCCCCCTCGGACACACACGTCTCACATCCATCAGTCATGTTATCCTTCAGTCTTTGCTCCGCCTCCTCAGCTTTCATTTCAAATTCTGGCACCTGCGCTGTTACTATATTTTCTTGGGCATGCGCAGTTAGCGCTGCCCATGCTCTGACATCACATAATATCCTTCCTATCGCACCTGCGTGGATGAGCGCAGGGCCAGCGTTATGGGCAGGCAGACCAGGCAGCTGCCCAGGGCCCCCGCTCCTCCAGGGGCCCCCAGCCAGCGGCACATCACACAGCCGCTATGGGGCCCCTGTCAGGCAGGTGGGCCCGCCTGACCCCAGCGCCAACTCCCGCCGCCGCCGCACTGAAGGAGGCAGTGATGGAGGAGAGAGCGTCAGCTGACGCTCACTCTCCCATCATTCCCAGCTCTGCCTCTGACACAGCGGGGGAGCGATGACGTCATTGCGCTCTCACTGTGTGCCAGACAGAGCAGGAGTAGACAGGAGCAGACAGCAACGCAGGCACGAGGAGAAGGTGAGGAGAGGTTTTTTTTTTTTTTAAATCAGTGTGAGTACTGGACTGTGGGGCCACTCTGGGGGGACTATATACCATGCTGGGCTGTATCATACCATGCTGGGGGGGCTATATACCATGCTGGGCTGTATTACACCATTCTGGGGGGGGCTATATACCATGCTGGGCTGTATCATACCATGCTGGGGGGCTAAATACCATGCTGTGCTGTACTATACCATTCTGGGGGGGCTATATACCATGCTGGGCTGTATTATACCATTCTGAGGGGGCTATATACCATGCTGGGCTGTATTATATCGTGCTGTGCTGTATTATACCATTCTGGGGGGCTATATACCATGCTGGGCTGTATTATACCATTCTGAGGGGGCTATATACCATTCTGAGGGGGCTATATACCATGCTGGGCTGTATTATACCATGCTGGGCTGTATTATACCATTCTGGGGGGCTATATACCATGCTGGGCTGTATTATATCGTGCTGGGCTGTATTATACCATTCTAGGGGGGCTATATACCATGCTGGGCTGTATTATACCATGCTGGGCTGTATTATATGATTCTAGGGGTGCTATATACCATGCTGGGCTGTATTATACCATTCTGGGGGGGCTATATACCATGCTGGGCTGTATTATACCATGCTGGGCTGTATTACACCATTCTGGGGGGCTATATACCATGCTGGGCTGTATTATACCATTCTGGGATGGCTATATACCATGCTGGGCTGTATTATACCATTCTGGGGGGCTATATACCATGCTGGGCTGTATTATACCGTATGGGCTGTATCATACCATTCTGGGGGGGCTATATACCATGCTGGGCTGTATTATACTGTGCTGGGCTGTATTATACCATTCTGGGGGTGCTATATACCATGCTGGGCTGTATTATACCATTCTGGGGGGGGGCTATATACCATGCTGGGCTGTATTATACCATGCTGGGCTGTATTACACCATTCTGGGGGGGGCTATATACCATGCTGGGCTGTATTATACCGTGCTGGGCTGTATTATACCATGCTGGGCTGTATTTTACCATTCTGGGGAGGCTATATACCATGCTGGGCTGTATTAGACCGTGCTTTGCTGTATTATACCATTCTGGGGGGCTATATACCATGCTGAGCTGTATTATACCGTGCTGGGCTGTATTATACTATTCTGGGGGGGCTATATACCATGCTGGGCTGTATTATACCATGCTGGGCTGTATTATACCATTCTGGGGGGGCTATATACCATGCTGGGCTGTATTATACCATGCTGGGCTGTATTACACCATTCTGGGGGGGCTATATACCATGCTGGCCTGTAATATACCATGCTGGGCTGTATTATACCATGCTGGGCTGTATTTTACCATTCTGGGGGGGCTATATACCATGCTGGGCTGTATTTTACCATTCTGGGGGGCTATATACCATGCTGGGCTGTATTATACCATTCTGGGGGGCTATATACTATGCTGGGCTGTATTATACCGTGCTGGGCTGTATTATACTATTCTGGGGGGGGCTATATACCATGCTGGGCTGTATTATACCATGCTGGACTGTATTATACCATTCTGGGGGGCTATATACCATGCTGGGCTGTATTATACCATTCTCGGGGGGGAAATACACCATGCTGGGCTGTATTATACCATACTGGGCTGTATTATCCCATTCTGGGGGGCCATATTCCATGCTGAGCTGTATTATACCATTCTGGGGGTGGCTAAATACCATGCTGGGCTGTATTATACCATTTTGGGGGGCTATATACCATGCTGTGCTGTATTAGACCATGCTGGGCTGTATACCATTCTGGTGGGGCTATATACCATGCTGGGTTGTATTATACCATGCTGGGCTGTATTATACCATGGTGGGCTGTATACCATGCTGGGCTGTATTATACAGCCCAGCATGGTATACAGCCCAGCATGGTATACAGCCTGTATACCATGCTGGGCTGTATTATACCATGGTGGGCTATATACCATGCTGTGCTGTATACCATGGTGGGCTGGGCTGTATACCATGATGGGCTGGGCTGTATACCATGTGGTGCTGGGCTGTATACCATGTGGTGCTGGGCTATATAATATGCGGCTGTGTTATATACCATGGGGGTACATTTTACATTATATTCTATAGGGGGAGGCTGTGTTATATAATATGGGGGGCTACATTATATGCTATGGGGATGTGGGCTGTATTATATTCTATTTGGGGCTACATTATATTCTATGGGGGGTGTATTATATTTATTATATTCGATGGGGGCTGCATTATACTATATGAGGAGGGCTACATTGTATTCTATGGAGGGGCTACATTATACTATATAAGGGGCTGCATTATATCCTATGAGGGGGTTGCCATATATTCTATGGAGGGGCTGCATTATACTATATGGGGGGTGGGGCTGCATTATATTCTATGGGGGGTTACATTATATTCTGTGGAGTGGCTGCATTATATTCTATGGGGGGTTACATTATATTCTGTGGAGTGGCTGCATTATACTCTGGGGTAGCTGCACTATTCTCTAAGGTGTGGCTGCATTATACTATAAGAGGGGGGCTGCATTATATTCTATGGGGGTTACATTATATTGTATGGTGGGGCTGCATTATACTCTGTGGGGTGGCTGCATTATGCTCTATTGAGTGGCTGCATTATACTGTATGTGGGCTGCATTATACTGTATCGAGGACTATGGGGAATACATTATATGAAGAACTATGGGTTGCATTATGCTATGGGAAGTGAATTTTACTACATGGGTGACTATTGCGGTGCATTATACTATATGGAGAACTATGAGGAGTGTATTATACTATATGGAGGACTGAGCAATGTATTTTAATATATGGAGGGCTATGAGGAGTGTATTGTACTATATGGAGAACTATGGGGAGTGTATTTTAATATATGGAGGACTGAGGAGTGTATTATACTATATGGAGGACTATGGGGCACATTATATTATATGGAGGACTATGGGGTGTAAACTGTAGATGTGCTGCTGATAACATGATACTGTATGGTGATCTGTTAGGGTGTGTGCACACGTTGCGGATTAGTCTGTGGCTTTTTCTCCAGAGAATCCATATCTCTTGGCAGAAACCGCAGGGTAAAACACATGCATGTTTCCTGTGGATTCTTAGCATGTGTACAGCGGATTTGATGCAGGTTCTACTGCGGATTGGCAGTGCGGATGAGAGAGAGATTGATTGATTTGTATGTCCCGGAATGTACACTGCAGCTGCAGTCCCGCAACAAAGTAACATGCTGCGGAAAATAAACCGCAGCAAATCTGCGCGGAATTTTCCGCAGCATGTGCACAGCGGATTTGATTTTCCATAGGTTTACATGGTACTGTAAACCGCATGGAAACTGCTGCGGATCCGCAGGACCAAATCCGCTGCGGATCCGCAGCAAAAACCGCAACGTGTGCACACACCCTTAGTGATTCATTAGTGATTGTTCTGTCCCCATCATTATTTCTCAGACGATGGAAAGAGGCTGGAAACAAGTATTGTTGAACGACTTCTTCAATTTTGTCGATCATTTAGCGGCCTGAACTCAGCGCATGTAAATACAATCGAAATGCTTCTGTGTGATGTGCAATATGTTAACATTTGGGGCTCCATTTTAAACTTTGCCTAGGGCCCCACTTTGCCTAAAACCGGCCCTGGGTGTGCGGCCCGAGATCCCACCCCGCAGGTGAATAAATCAGAAGAGACTGCGGGGCGAGATCTCTGGCCGCACGTCCACGCAGGCACGATAGGAAGGATATGATGTGATGTCAGAGCACGGGCAGCACTAACTGCGCAAGAAAATATAGTACAGTGCAGGCGCCAGAATTTGAAATGACCGCTGAGGAGGCGAAGCAAAGACTGAAGGAGGATATGACTGATGGATGTGAGGCGTGTGTTGTGTCCGAGGGGTAAAGACCTGCCCCCCGGTCAAACTTCAGGTATGCTGACCAATTTTAAAAATGCTTATTTCTGCGGTGAAAGGGACGCTAAATAAAAGAGCCACCTTGACAGAATGCAGCATTAGTGCTGCACAAAGTGACTCTTTTACTTAAAAACACCTGGGGGGGGGGTGAAAAATTTGTTGTAAAAATGATAAATCGTTGGTCAACTTTTAACCCTTATAAGTTCCTTTCCAAAATTGTGCTGATGTAAAGTAGACGTGTGAAATTTTATTTATTAAGTATTTTGTGTGACATATCTCTCTGATTTAAGGGCATAAAAATTAAAAGTTTGAAAACGGCAAAATTTTAAACATTTTCGCCATATTTCTGCTTTTTTCATAAATAAACATAAGTCATATCAAAATATTTTTACAACTAACATGAACTACAATATGTCACTAAAAAAGAGTCTCAGCATCAGCGTGATCCGCTAAAGCGTTCCAGAGTTATAACCTCATAAAGTGACAGTGGTCAGAATTGTAAAAATTGGCCTGGTCATTAAGCAGCAATTTGGCTCTGTCACTAAGGGGTTAAAAAGAGAAAACACAGTAGATTGACAATAAATGGCTTCGCCCAACCACTAACCATGAGTGGAGAAAAAGTTGGTGTTATCATTCATATTCTCTGAAAAAAAGAAAGCCAAGAAAGCAAAAATTCTGTCTGGGTATGTAAACTTTTGAGCACAACTGTAAAATGTTCCTGTGCTGAGATAATCTTATGAATGTGCCCCTGCTGTGTACTGTGTAATGGCCGTGTCTGATCATACAGGGACATGGTCTGATCACACCACAGCTCCTGGGCAGGGGAGGAGGCAAAAGAGAGGATACAGACAGGACAGCACAGGATCATAGCCATTTCCCTGATTACCATATTTGCTACTGTTAGCTCTTACCAGGAGGTACTGATAAATGTTTGCCATTGACAAAAAATGAATCCTGATCCTATGGAAGCAAGTATTAAGTTTGATGAGAGAACGTGCTAGAAAAGGTTACGTCATTTTGAAATTGTGGTTAACAAAAGTGAAATCTGTCACGTGATGATCATAACTTCAGCAAAAACTTTCCAAATACATCTTATTTTTGCAGGATAATGTGCCTGCACCATGTTTCATGTTTCACTGCAAAAACACATTGAAATCTGTTTGAAATTGTCAATCATCTTCCATATTCTCACGATTTGGCCCTATCTCATATATTATAACTTTCTGAAACTGAAAGTTATTGAAAGGTGGAAAATTTACAACAAACAAGATGGTATCTGAAGCTGTGGACTTGTGATTTGTAGAACAGATAACATTTTAGTTTTGAAAAGACATTACTTTTTGGTTCATGCATCCCTTGTAGAGTTGAAAGATGATTTTGTTGTATAAATTAGTATTACTTCAAAAACATGCAGCAATTTTCTAGCCTAGGCCAAATGTGTATCAATACCCCCTCGTATTTATCTGCTTGTTTTCATGTTACAGTATTTTGATGCTTGTATGTTAATGTGCTCCTTGTCGGTTATTATATTCTTACTTTAACATTTACCATAGATCTTATTTATACCACTATTTCGAAATTGTCTGTCACCTTAATCCATCTATAAATAACCAGTGGGTAGAAAAAAAGCATGTGCATCCGACATGGATAACACAATGTCCTAAACAGTACGGTCAAGAATAGCACAGATGCAGCTCAACTGTGAAGCAGATAATAAACTTGTCCTCCATCGGTCATGAATGTGACAGGACAAAGCTGCAAAATTTTACCTTTGAATTTAGCATGCAAGTGAAAAACAGGATAGAAACCTGTGAGATCATGTATTGTGTTCTTTTTAGGCCTCATTTGGTTTTCAGTCAACAGTAAAATTATGTGATTTGCCAAAAATCTCTATCTTGGTCTCTTCTGTCCATAAGATGATTTCCCAATAGGATTTTGGCTTACTTTCGTACATTTAGGCAAACTGCAGCCTATTTACACATTCATGGCCCAAAGTGTTGGCACCCTTGAAATTGCTCCAGAAAATGAAGTATTTCTCCCAGAAAATTATTGCAATTACACATGTTGTGTTATAAAGATGTTTATTTCCTTTTCTGTGTATTGGAACAAGGCAAAAAAAACAGAAAAAAAAGGCAAATTGGACATAATTTCACACAAAACCCCAAAATGGGCTGGACAAAATTGTTGGCATCTTTCCAAATGTGTGGGCAAACAATTTTGCTTCAAGTTTTGTTTCAAGCATTCATTCAAACTCATCTGTGGCAAGTAATAGGTGTGAGCAATATGAAAATCACACCTGAAGCCAGATAAAAAGGGGAGAAGTTGACTCATTCTTTGCATTGTGTGTAGGTGTGTGCCACACTAAGCATGGCAAACAGAAAGAGGAAAAGAGAACTGTCTGAGGACTTAAAAACAAATTGTTGAAAATATCAATAATCTCAAGGTTACGAATCCATCGCCAGAGATCTTGATGTTCCTTGCTCCACAGTTAAAACAAATAATCAAGAAGTTTACAACTCATGGCACTGTATCTAATCTCCCTGGATGTGGACAGAAGAGAACAATTGATGAAAGGTTGCAACACAGGATAGTCTAGATAGTGGATAAGCAGCCTCAATTAAGTTGCAAAGAAATTCAAGTAGTCCTGCAGGCACAGGGTGCATCAGTGTCAGTAGACATTTGAATGAAATGAAACGCTATGGCAGGAGACCCAAGTGATGAAACAGAGTCATAAAAAAAGCTAGACTGCAGTTTGCCAAAATGTATGTGAGTAAACCAAAATCCTTCTGGGAACTTATCTTATGGACATTGAGACCAAGATAGAGCTTTTTGGTAAAGCACATCATTTTACAGTTTACTGAAAACCAAATGACAAAGAACACAGTACCTACAGTCAAATATGGTGGATGTTCAAAATGTTTTGTGGTTGTTTTGCCACCTGTGGCACTTGGTACCTTGACTATGTACAAGGCATCATGAAATTTGAAGATAACCAAAGGATTTTGGTTCGCAATGTAGTGCCCAGTGTCAGAAAGCTGGATTTGCGTCCTATGTCATGAGTCCTCCAGCAGGACAATTTCTCCAAAGATACTTCAAGAAGCACCCAGAAATGGAGGAAACAAAGCGCTGGAGTGTGAGGCAGTGAAGAAAAAGAAAGCTTAGCGCTGATTGGTGTAACGGCAGTAATCAGGGGCTGCTGTGCGATGTTCCACCAGTCAGAAGACAGATTAAATGAACACTCTCAATAGGGAAGACTTAAGCCAGCGCTGAGGAGGAGGAAGCTCTGTGGCTCCAGTTATCCCCTGCTGCTTCATCAAATCATCCTGCGGCAGCAAGAATGTAAGTATAGCAGTTCTGCACTAACACTACTTGCTGTCCTTCTGTTGTGTGAAGTGAATGTAAGGAGGCCCAGGACTCGCAACATCATTACTCTGAGAGGGGAGTGTTTCACGCAAGGACTGCAGCCTTGGTGAATATGTCCTGCTCCTTTCCTCATATTCATGATATGATCTACACTCCTTGTGTTTTGCAGACCGGACAGGGATCTGTTTTTTTTTAAAGTCTGGAATGGTGTGATCCCTTTAGTGTCCTTTCAGAATAAATATTTTCTCATGCATCTTTACTACAAAATACTGTCACAAACGTGGGCCATTGATTGTAGATAAGATTTACTATTTTTCAAACCCAAAAATGTAATAACAAATTCATTAAAGACCATGTTGCACAAATAAGTACACCACAATGAAAGTCTTAGGAGCAAAGTTAAAGTTTTAATAAATAAAGTTGTAATATTCTTTTCAGTTCTCAATGACAGTGCACTCCCTCGCTGGCTCTCATGGGAAGTGATGAGAAAACAAGAGAACAACTTGTCAATACCATTGTAAGGAGATTACTCAGTGAGCAGAGTTCAGCCCCACCCACAAAACAAAGGTCACTTTCAGGGGCTAATCTCTGTGCTTCCTGCTCACCAGGTAGTCTCCTTAGCGCAGTGTCACTATGCACTTGTGATGAAGTGGACAAGAGGGAAGACAAATAAAGTTAATTCCTAGCTGAGTAACTGTAAGCGAACACCACCTTCCACTGGTCAAAAGAAAGAATTACAGTACTAGGAACCTATGTTTCCACAGGAAGAGATTGAAGACGTCTCCAGGTCAGGTGACACCTAAGTCACAGTGGCTAATTATAAAAGGCCTGGCCGAGCCAAGAAGAAACAATTAAGAGTCAGTGATAAGCAGTCATAAAGGAGCGCTTAGGAAGCAACCCAGGGGCAGACAAGAATGTCAGGTCTCCACCGCAGCTCCAGCCGAAAACCTCCAATGGAGGATAGGAGCAATGAGAAAATGGAAAACGGTCTTAGGAGCGCAGGAAAGAGACTCAGACAAGAGATGGGTTTAAACCACAACGCGTTTCGACGGAGGATCCGTAACTTCCACCTGATGAAGACGGATCCTCCGTCGAAACATGTTGTGGTTTAAACCCATCTCTTGTCTGAGTCTCTTTCCTGCGCTCCTAAGACCGTTTTCCATTTTCTCATCAAGAAGGAACATTTGTCACCAGAACCTGTACCAGGACAGATCATGTGGTTGGTAGGTGGGCTTACAGCAACCATCATCATATAATGGCCCATTAGCTATCAGATGTCGGAGAAGGAATGAACTGTGAGGAAGGTTCAGAGCCCATGCCAGTACAAGACTAAGTAGTGCCAGTAGAAGATCTGTACCTCGCGCCAGCAGAAGATTCATACCTTGTTACAGTAGAAGACTGTGATCAGTTCCGAAGCAGGCTTGGGAGATGAACCAACTATAGCAGAGGACCGTTCCTGTGGGCCGTTACTTCCTGCACAGACATACAGTAGAGGATGTGGACTGGGGCTTTGCTTCAGGAGATAGAGACCGACAGTGCGCAGAGCACACTGTATACTCAGTGAATCGCATATCTAGGACTTGCGGCCTAGCGGGAAATACCAAAGACCCCCGCTAGGGCCAGTGTAACGATCAGAGGTGTTTACACAGGCTAAGATGGGGACGGGCCTAGTACTGAGAATAAGGCTCCCTAAAGGGAATCTGTCACCTATTTTTTGGTATATAAGATGCGGCCACCGCCATCAGGGGCTTATCTACTGCATTCTGTAATGCTGTAGATAAGCCCCCGATGTAACCTGAAAGAGAAGAAAAGCGAGTTATATTATACTCACCCAGGGGCGGTCCGGGTCCGGAGGGTGTCGCGGTCCGGTCTGGGTCCAGAGGATGTCGCGGTCCGGTCCGGCGCCTCCCATCTTCTAGCGATGACGTTCTCTTCTTTGCTTCCCATCGCGGCTCCGGCGCAAGCGCACTGCTCTACCCTGTTGAGGGCAGAGCAGAGTACTGCAGTGCGCAGGCGCTGGATCCCTTCTGGTGCAATTTCATTCTGTGGTTAGTTCCACATGCTTTAGGGCAGTTAGGATTTACATTTTTTCTTACATTGATTTATTATATGCTCGATATCAAGTCTGTTTTTCTGCCTTATCTTTGCCTGCAATGTACATGGCTGTCTTGTTATATAGAATTGCATGATATGTGTCTGCTTATGGGTGGCTATGAATAGTCCAATATGGGCCACATCTTAGGTTCATATTACCTGTTTTTTTTGGGGGTGTCTGGGTTATTGGTTCTTTGTTTGTATTTTAAATGTTTTAGCTTATTGTATCCAATATGAAATAAAGGTTTTTATTGTCTATTGGGATGTGCATACCATCATTAGCCTAGTCTTTTTCTGCTTCTCTGCTTACGGGCTAGGTATTGCACTCCACTGGAGATTGAAATATGACAGTAGTGCACCCCTCCTTTTGCATTTCAGGTTGACACCATCCAGTCACCTGGCCCCATGGAGACGTTCGGCGAAGCCAGGTTTAGACCTTTTGGTCACCTGGCCCCATGGAGATCTCTGGAGAAGCCAGCCATGTTTCTCAATAGACTCAGCTTCCTAAGCTTGTCATTACCTTCTCTCTGTGGGTGCCTGCCACTAGTGGGGATAGTCAGCCCTGAAAGCCCCAAAGTCACAGTTGCTCTAATCCCAGGGAGCCAGCAGAAGGGTGAGACTTTGCAATTTGCACCATCTTGTGTATTTGCTGGGACTGTACTGTGTGTTATTGTAAAGTATTGCCACACTGTTTTACCCTCACCCTGTATTGACTGCGTAGTATTCTGCCCATAGGGAAGGAGTGCGGGCATTCAGTGGGATGAGCCCTTGTCTATACAGTCTTTCTGAAGACAGCCAGGCAACACACATGCATGCCATTCAAAGGAAAAAAGTGGGAGAACGGCACTTCCAGCAGTTCAATAAATTATTTAACAAGCTATAAAAAAGACAAACTGGGTTATAAAAGGATGAGTTTCTGGCATTCAGAACGTCCTTGATTAAGAGCGTCCTGGACATCAGAAACACGTCTGCTTTTTAACCCTGTTTGTCTTTCTTTATGGCTTGCTAAATAAAATCCTTGTATTGTTGCTGTGCTTCCCAGCTGGAGACATGGCACCCACCTGTTTTGCCTCCCATGGACTTTAATCTTACAAGCGTGGTAAGCTCCAAACGCCTCCTTTTTCTCATGCATGCCATTCCTCTGCAGTGTACGCTATATTGTGCCATAAGAAACACTCACTATGGGTTAGCTTTCTACTTTTCTAGTTATCTGAACTTGCATGTCGATTTTCTTCAACTCTTCTCATCAGAAGATGCTGTTTAGGTATTAACTTCCGTGGTCGGCCTGGACTTCTCTGTGAGATGGTTACAGTTCCGTCTTTGTTAAAGTTTTGTATTACTTTTGCTACAGACTAGTATTCTGACTGATAAATAAAGTTTTGTTGACCTATTTGTAACCTTCACTTTGTGTAACAAAATTATTTCCATTTTGATAATGTTTTGTTTGATAATCTAATGCATGCTGGGATAATCAAACAGGAAGTGATCATGGGGCAGAGGTTGTAGTCACTGCCACAGCCTCTGTCTCCACCCTGAAGCAAAGCGTCATCGTGACTTCCGTTTCAGGGGCTGGACTAAGTCCCTGCTGTACCCTGCCACAGTTCATTCTGTGCTTAGTTCCACATGGTTTAGGGCACTTAGGATTTACATTTTTTCTTACATTTATTATATGCTCGATATCAAGTCTGTTTTTCTGCCTTATCTTTGCCTGCAATATACATGGCTGTCTTGTTATATAGAATTGCATGATATGTGCCTGCTTATGGGTGGCTATGAATAGTCCAATATGGGCCACATCTTAGGTTCATATTACCTGTTTTTTGGGGGTGTCTGGGTTATTGGTTCTTTGTTTGTATTTTAAATCTTTTTAGCTTATTGTATCCAATATGAAATAAAGTTTTTTATTGTCTATTGGGATTTGCATACCATCATTAGCCTAGTCTTTTTCTCCCTTTTTTTTGAGATGGTCTCAACCTGGCATATTTGAACGTCTCCATATGGCCAGGTGAACATATTGTCCCAACCTGTCTTCTACAAACATTTTGATGGTTCAGTGATAGTCAATGGAGCAGACCTATATTCCTCCAGGTATGGCTGTGGTCCCTTAAGCTGGCATCCTATAGAAACCTCTCAAATCTGTATTCCTCCAGTTGGAGCCGTGGTGTCCTGGCCGCTATTCAATAGAGATTCCCAGCAGAAGGATAAAGGTAAATTTTTATACCCACATCTGTCCTTCAATGTTAGGGATGGCGGAACGCACTAAGTAATAAATAATAGAAAGTGCGTTTGCCGCCCGGGGTCCACCGTGCAGAAGGTATTACACTGCTGCTAGGTAATGGCGGACACGCAATATGGCGGTATATCGCACGTGGGTTGAACGTCACCCGGTGTGCGCTGGGCGTACTCTGTTGATTCACAGAGGCGTCAAAGCAATAAACATAAATACTGAGCCTGTTGGACTCACAGGTCTCAGCGGAATGCTCGCACGGTATATGGTCACAGGACTAGGGCCCAAGACACAGGGTCAGTGTCCGTCTAGACCTACCGTGCTTCTGACAGCAGCGTGACGACTGACACAGCCGCTATACAATGCCCAGAAGGGGGCGCACTGTCGGACGCTAGTTCTGTGGAGATATGCACTGTGGCCTGTAGCGTGCCCCTGACTGGCGCTGACTCTATGACTTATTCCCTATCCACACACATAATATCAGAGGGAGGGGAATCTTAATGAGTCATTCGCAGGTTCATGCATCCATCATCATTCAAATGGTAGCAATTAGAGTCTATACTAGCGCATGGCCGAGTGGCCATGCGAACCTTTTATAGCCGGGACCTTCTGGAAGCTTCCAGATCCCTGAGCTGGACCAATCAGATCTGGAGGAGCTGGGCATGTGACTCCCGATCTCCAATGGGAGATCGTCTCGTGAGCATGCTCAGTGGAGCGACAGAAGGACAGCCTCTGGAGTGGTTTGTGTAGTGAAACCTCCACCAGGGGGAGCTGGTGAGGGAAGAGAGGTTATACACTAAGAGCAGCAACCCTGAGCAACAGCACAGGTGCCACAGGTAACGAGAGAGAATAGTCAGACGAACCGAGTCAGAAACTAACAGGAGCAGACGTACCAGAAGGAGCAGCAATACACATAGTCAAAATACCAAAGCTGAGAGTCAGAAAGCCAGAACATGAGCACAGGGTCCAAAACGTGAGATGAAATACGTGGTCGGGGTACAAGCCAGGGAGTCAGATGCCAGAGAGGGAACGTAACAGCAGACACAAATACCAAGAGACGGGGTCAGAAATCAGTCCGGGTCATACACGTGAATATCAGTCCAAGGCAGGAGGATCACCAGGGTACAAGGGTCAGCGGTAGTGTTGAGCATTCCGATACCGCAAGTATCGGGTATCGGCCGATACTTGCTGTATCGGAATTCCGATACCGACTTCCGATATTTTTTCAATATCGGAAGTCGGCATCGGAAGTTCAAAGTTGATTGACAGCCTGACGTCATCATGATGCGCGGTGTGTGCGCATCATGATGCGCCGTCATTTCGGGCCTTCCGGGGGTCTCTGCCGGCCTGCCGGGGGGCTGTGTGGACTGCCCGGGGTCTGTACCGGCCTGCCGGGGGGCTGTGCCGGCCTGCCGGTGGTCTGTGCACCCTGTGGGGGTCTGTACCGGCCTGCCGGGGGGCTGTGCCGGCCTGCCGGTGGTCTGTGCACCCTGTGGGGGTCTGTACCGGCCTGCCGGGGGGCTGTGCCGGCCTGCCGGTGGTCTGTGCACCCTGTGGGGGTCTGTACCGGCCTGCCGGGGGGCTGTGCCGGCCTGCCGGGGGGCTGTGCTGATGTCCGGGGGTCTGTGCAAGCATCGTCCGATGGGACTATAAGTCCCATCTGGCGATGCCTGCTACCATGACAGTGATTGACACATTAGCCAATGATAGGACAGTAGTAGTCCCATCATCCGGCTAATGTGTTAAATGTTAAAAAAAAAAATAAAAAAATACTACATACATACTACATGCATGCTACATACATACTACATGCTACATACATACTACATATATACTACATGCATGCTACATACATACTACATGCTACATACATACTACATATATACTACATGCATGCTACATACATACTACATATATACTACATGCATGCTACATACATACTACATGCTACATACATACTACATACACTCACTGGCCACTTTATTAGGTACACCTGTCCAACTGTGTGTTAAGACTTAATTTCTAATCAGCCAATCACATGGCGGCAACTCAGTGCATTTAGGCATGTAGACATGGTCAAGACAATCTCCTGCAGTTCAAACCGAGCATCAGTATGGGGAAGAAAGGTGATTTGAGTGCCTTTGAACGTGGCATGATTGTTGGTGCCAGAAGGGCTGGTCTGAGTATTTCAGAAACTGCTGATCTACTGGGATTTTCACGCACAACCATCTCTAGGGTTTACAGAGAATGGTCCGAAAAAGAAAAAAAATCCAGTGAGCGGCAGTTCTGTGGCCGGAAATGCCTTGTTGATGCCAGAGGTCAGAGGAGAATGGGCAGACTGGTTCGAGCTGATAGAAAGGCAACAGTGACTCAAATTGCCACCCGTTACAACCAAGGTAGGCAGAAGAGCATCTCTGAACGCACAGTGCATCGAACTTTGAGGCAGATGGGCTACAGCAGCAGAAGACCACACTGGGTACCACTCCTCTCAGCTAAGAACAGGCATCTGATGGCTACTTTCAGCAGGATAATGCGCCATGTCATAAAGCTCGAATCATCTCAGATTGGTTTCTTGAACATGACAATGAGTTCACTGTACTCAAATGGCCTCCTCAGTCACCAGATCTCAATCCAATAGAGCATCTTTGGGATGTGGTGGAACGGGAGATTCGCATCAGGGATGTGCAGCCGACAAATCTGCGCCAACTGTGTGATGCCATCATGTCAATATGGTCCAAAATCTCTGAGGAATGCTTCCAGCACCTTGTTGAATCTCTGCCACGAAGAATTGAGGCAGTTCTGAAGGCAAAAGGGGGTCCAACCCGTTACTAGCATGGTGTACCTAATAAAGTGGCCAGTGAGTGTATATACTACATGCATGCTACATACATACTGCATGCTACATACATACTACATACATACCACATATATACTACATACATACTACATGCATGCTACATACATACTACATACATACTACATACATACCACATATATACTACATACATACTACATGCATGCTACATACATACTACATGCATGCTACATACATACTACATGCATGCTACATACATAACACATATATACTACATGCATGCTACATACATACTACATGCTACATACATACTACATATATACTACATACATACTACATACATACTACATGCATGCTACATACATACTACATGCTACATACGTACTACATATATACTACATGCATGCTACATACATACTACATGCTACATACATACTACATATATACTACATACATACTACATGCATGCTACATACATACTACATGCTACATACATACTACATGCATGCTACATACATACTACATGCTACATACATACTACATATATACTACATACATACTACATACATACTACATACATGCTACATACATACTGCATGCTACATACATACTACATACATACTACATACATACCACATATATACTACATACATACTACATGCATGCTACATACATACCACATACATACTACATACATACTACATGCATGCTACATACATAACACATATATACTACATGCATGCTACATACATACTACATGCTACATACATACCACATACATACTACATACATACTACATACATACTACATGCTACATACATACTACATATATACTACATGCATGCTACATACATACTACATGCTACATACATACTACATATATACTACATACATACTACATACATACTACATGCATGCTACATACATACTACATGCTACATACATACCACATACATACTACATACATGCTACATACATACTACATATATACTACATGCATGCTACATACATACTGCATGCTACATGCATGCTACATACATACTACATACATACTACATGCTACATACATACCACATATATACTACATACATACTACATACAATACATTCATGCAATACATACATAGACATACAGTACATATAACATAGAGTAACATACTTACCAATACTTGTCACATTGTTCCCCGAAGCCATTGTCTTTTACGGAATAAATATTAACATAACAAACCACAAAAATACTCACCCACGATCCGAAGCAGTCCACGAGTGTGTCCCACGACGATCTTGGGTAGAGAACTGCAGCATCAGCTGATGCTGCCGTTCTCTACGGGCTGCAGGAATCCAATGACGGAAGGTAGGTATCCTTCCGCACTGTATTCCTCCGCCACTTAAAAAAAAAAAAGTCCCTAGTCTCACTTTATGCCATTGCTGCGTGGGAAATTCCCACACAGCAATGGCATAAAGTGAGACTAGGGACTTTTTTTTTTTTTAAGTGGCGGAGGAATACAGTGCGGAAGGATACCTACCTTCCGTCATTGGATTCCTGCAGCCCGTAGAGAACGGCAGCCATCAGCTGATGCTGCAGTTCTCTACCCAAGATCGTCGTGGGACACACTCGTGGACTGCTTCGGATCGTGGGTGAGTATTTTTGTGGTTTGTTATGTTAATATTTATTCCGTAAAAGACAATGGCTTCGGGGAACAATGTGACAAGTATTGGTAAGTATGTTACTCTATGTTATATGTACTGTATGTCTATGTATGTATTGTATGAATGTATTGTATGCAGTATGTATGTAGTATATATGTGGTATGTATGTAGCATGTAGTATGTATGTAGTATGTATGTAGCATGCATGTAGCATGCAGTATGTATGTAGCATGCATGTAGTATATATGTAGTATGTATGTGGTATGTATGTAGCATGTAGTATGTATGTAGCATGCATGTAGTATGTATGTAGTATGTATGTAGCATGCATGTAGTATATATGTAGTATGTATGTAGCATGTAGTATGTATGTAGCATGCATGTAGTATATATGTAGTATGTATGTAGCATGTAGTATGTATGTAGCATGCATGTAGTATGTATGTAGTATGTATGTAGTATGTATGTATGTGGTATGTATGTAGCATGTAGTATGTATGTAGTATGTATGTAGTATGTATGTGGTATGTATGTAGCATGTGGTATGTATGTAGCATGCATGTAGTATATATGTGTTATGTATGTAGCATGTAGCATGCATGTAGCATGCATGTAGTATGTATGTAGTATGTATGTAGTATATATGTGGTATGTATGTAGCATGTAGTATGTATGTAGCATGCAGTATGTATGTAGCATGCATGTAGTATATATGTAGTATGTATGTAGCATATATGTAGTATGTATGTAGCATGTAGTATGTATGTAGCATGCAGTATGTATGTAGCATGCATGTAGTATATATGTAGTATGTATGTAGCATATATGTAGTATGTATGTAGCATGTAGTATATATGTAGTATGCATGTTGCATGCATGTAGTATATATGTAGTATGTATGTTGCATGTAGTATATATGTAGTATGAATGTAGCATGTATGTAGTATGTAGTATGAATGTAGCATGTATGTAGTATGCATGTTGTATGTATGTAGCATGTATGTAGCATGTAATTTTTTTTTATTTTTTTTTTACATTCAACACATTAGCCGGATGATGGGACTACTACTGTCCCATCATTGGCTAATGTGTCAATCACTGTCATGGTAGCAGGCATCGCCCGATGGGACTTGTAGTCCCATCGGACGATGCCTGCACAGACCCCCGAAGCCTGCACAGCCCCCCGGCAGGCCGGCACAGCCCCCCGGCAGGCCGGCACAGCCCCCCGGAGCCTGCACAGACCACCGGCAGGCCGGCACAGCCCCCCGGCAGGCCGGCACAGCCCACCGGAGCCTGCACAGACCACCGGCAGGCCGGCACAGCCCCCCGGCAGGCCGGCACAGACCACCGGAGCCTGCACAGACCCCCTGGCAGGCCGGCACAGCCCCCCGAAAGGCCCGTACAGACCCCAGAGAGGCTGTACAAGGCAAAAACAGGGTTTTTCTTATTCCGATACCGGAAGTCCCATAGACTTGAATGGGACTTCCGGTATCGGAATCGGCGATACCGATACTTTTTTTTAAGATCGGCCGATCCATTCCGATCCGATACTTTGAAGTATCGGACGGTATCGCTCAACTCTAGTCAGCGGCTCTAAACTGCAAGCTTGAGCTATCACTAACACTGGTCAGCAGGCTGTGAGGGATTGAAATAGCCCAGCTAGCTCCAGAACGAGGCTGAGGAGATTAACCCCCACATGACTAGTCCGGAGTGAAGACAGCAGAAGATAAACTCTGGACTGGACCATGACAGTTTGCTGCTGAACAGCCTGCATTGCTATTGCTGGCCCAAATGTGGCAGAAACAGCCAGACCCACAGAGCAGGTCTGGGCAGAGTGTCGGGAACGACGGGGCTGCTGAGCAAGCTCCTCTGTGGTTGATGGGGAATGGGAGACCGCAGAATGTGAGGCTCCAGGTTCCTTCTGTGCTGCTGCAGGAACCCGACGCCTAACATTCAATTCTCTTTGTTGGAGCATTCAATCAATCTGCATTGTTTGTCCTTCACTATTTGCAGGTCAACAAGCTACATGGACTAATACAATGTGTAATCAATATATTAGCAAACATTGTTCCATTACCCTGCACCCCTGTCTTCCAAAGATGTGATAGACACAACTCTTATAAAAGTTCAATAATGTATCCAGCTGCTGCTGCTCCACCAGTTGAAGTTCCAAAGTAGGTATCAAAGAATTGTCTAGAACAGGGGTGGGCAATTAATTTTCCCGAGGGGCCACATGAGAGACCATGACTGTTGTGGAGGGCCGAACCAATAGCTTGAAATTAATTCTACTCAATATTAATGTATTAATATTAATTGTATCACTTAATATTGAGCAGAATTAAGAATGCTGACACCCCCTATATATCTTTAAACCCCCCCACAGCCCCTTATATACAGCATGAGCCTCACACAGCCTGCTACATATGCGGCATGAGCTCCACACAGCCTCCCCATGTACAGCATGAGCCTCACACAGCCTCCCTATATACAGCATGATCCTTACACAGCCTCCCTATATACAGCATGAGCCCCACACAGCCTCCCCATGTACAGCATGAGCCACACACAGCCTCCCCATGTACAGCATGAGCCCCAGTTTCCCCATATACTGCATGAGGTCCCACACAGCCTCCCTATATACTGCATGAGCCCCACACAGCCTTCTTATATATAGCATGAGCCCTACAGTCTCTCCACATACTGAATGAGGCCCCACACAACCTACCAAATACTGTATGAGGTCCCCACAGCCTCCCCATATAATGATTGAGACTCACACGGCCTACCCATATATTGCATGAGCCCCACACAGCCTCCCTATATACTGCATGAGCCCCACCACACAGCCTTCCCATATACTGCATGACAGTATACAGCCTTGCCATAGCCTTCCCATGTGCAGCATGTCACCCCCATAGCCTCCCCATGTGCTGCATGTCACCCCCATAGAATCCCCATGTGCTGCATGTCACCCCTATAGAATCCCCATGTGCTGCACGTCACCCCCATAGAATCCCCATGTGCTGCACGTAACCCCCATAGAATCCCCATTTTCACCCCCATAGAATCCACATGTTCACTTCCATTGAATCCCCATGTCCACCCCCATAGAATCCCCATGTCCACCCCCATAGAATACCCATGTTCACCCCCATAGAATACTCATGTTCACTCCCATAGAACCCTCATGTTCATACACATGAAAAAAAACACCACATACTCATCTTGGTCCCGTTCCCAGGTGCCCTGCTTCTGCTTCTGTTGCTGTCTTCGGTGCGCTGACTCTCCGGCGGTACACAGCTGACGCGATGCAATGACGTCATCGTGTCAGCTATTTCACACGCTGATTGGTGGAGGAAGTGGCCCTCCTCCACCAATGCTTTCTGCACCTAGGGAGACAGCGAGCAGGGGGGCATAGTGCGGCCGGCGGACCTCAGGTTTCCAGCCCCACAGCTGTCTCGGTCCACGGGCCAGACTGAGACAGCCAGAGAGCCGAATGTGGCCCGGGGGCCGCACTTTGCCCACGTCTAGTCTAGAAGGTAGATAGTTCTGTGCTGCTGATAGGTAAATACTGTAAATACAGGACTCTGCATATTCAAATTGATTTGCAGTTTATTCTCAATGCGTTTCAAAGTCAGGTCTGACTTCCTCAGGAGCACCACAGAAAATTATACACAGTGACAGAGCCATGGTTTGAATATTTGTCTTCTTTAAACCATGGCTCAGCCACTGTATATATTCTTCTTTGGTTCTTCTGAAGAAGTTAGACGTCACTTCGAAACATGTTGAGAATAAACCGGATATCTTTTGAATATTAGAAATGCTGGATTTATTTATTTTCCAGCAGCGCAGCACTATCCAGACAATTGTTTGATAACCCCAACCATGACACGATCAGCACACATTCTGCAACCCTAAAGGAGACACATTATGCAATATCTCTAACATTACCTATTGCCCACATTAAAAGTTTCTTCTTCCTTAGCAGCACATAAAAAAGTCTTTTTTATTGTTCCAGCTATCACTCATTGTAATGTTTAAATGCAGAAAAAGAAACTGTCTGACACAACCCTTGATGGAGACAGAGAGCTCTTCTCCTGTGACTGCTGCTGGTTGCCAATAAGTCCTTGTCAGATATCTACTGGTTATGTTCTGTAGAGGATTGTCATAATTATTAGGGATGAGCGAACCCGAACTGTAAAGCTCGAGGTTCGTACTGGTTATCTAGTGTTCGGTACCGAACTCCGAAGACGGACTACTTAGTGTATGTCCGTGACACTGTTCGGGTTTGGCAGCCTAATAAAGCTTGCTGTGAGCAGATATTAATGGGCTGGGAATGCCCATGAATATTGGCCTCATCCCAAATCAGTAAGACCAGCCCTCAGCCACCCCAGGAATGGCGCATCCATTAGATGCGTTAATTCTGGCACTTATCCTCGGCTCTTCCTGATTTCCCTGGTGTGTTGGCAATCAGGGTAATGGGACTGGGATTGGTATTAGCTGTGTATTAATAGTCTGGTAATTGATATTGGCCCCTTCCCAGCTTAACAAGAACAGCTCACAGCTGTCTGTTTCCCTTGGCTGGTTGCTAAAAATAAGCAGGACCGAATGTTGCTTTTTTTTTTTTCATTCATTGATTCATTTATTTATCTATTTACAGCTGTGTGAAACAGTGTTTGCCCCTTCCTGATTTCCTATTATTTTGCATATTCATCACACTTAAATGTTTCAGATCACCAAACAAATTTAAATATTAGACAAAGATAACACAAGTAATCACAAAATGCAGTTTTGAAATGAAGGTCTTTATTATTAAGATAAAAAGAAATAAACCTACATGGCCCTGTGTGAAAAAGTGATTACCCCCTAAACCTAATAACTGCGTTTGTGATAACTGGCAATGAGTCTTTTACAACACTCTGGAGGAATTTTGGCCCACTCATCTTTGCAGAGTTCAGCCAAATTGGAGGGCTTCCAAGCATGAACCACCTTTTTAAGGTCATGCCACAGCATCTCGGTTGGATTAAGGTCAGAATTTTGACTAGACTACTACAAAGTCTTACTTTTGTATTTCTTAAGCCATTCAGAGGTGGACTTGCTGGTGTGTTTTGGATCATTGTCTTGCTGCATAACCCAAGTGCGCTTCAGTTTGATGTCACGAACAGATGGCCGGACATTCTCCTTCAGGATTTTTTGGTAGATAGCAGAATTCATGGTTCCATTTACCACAGCAAGTCTTCCAGGTCCTGAAGCAGCAAAACAGCCCCAGACCACCATACTACCACCACCATATTTTACTATTTGTATGATGTTCCTTTTCTAAAATGTTGTGTTACTTCTACGTCAGATGTAATGGAACATACACCTTCTAAAAAGTTCAAGTTTTTTCTCTTCAGTCCAGAGTGTATTCTCCCAAAAGTCTTGGGGATCATCAGGATGTTTTCTGGCAATACTGAGATGAGCCTTTATGTTCTTGTTGCTCAGCAGTGGTTTTCCTCTTGGAACTCTGCCATGAAGGCCATATTTGCTCAGTCTCTTTCTTATGATGGAGTCATGTACCCTGATCTTAACTGAGGCAAGTCAGGAATGCAGCTCCTTGGATGTTGTTGTGGGGTCTTCTATGACTTCTTGGATGAGTCGTCGCTACACTCTTGGGGTAATTTTGGTCAGCTGACCACTCCTGGGAAGTTCACTGCTGTCCATGTTTTTTGCCATTTGTCAGTGATGGCTCTAAATGTACTTTAGTTTGCTGGAGTCCCAAAGCTTGAGTAATGGCTTTATAACCTTTTCCAGACTGATAGATCGCAATTAGTTTGTTTCTCATTTGTTTCAGAATTGTTTTGGATTGTGGCATGATGTGTAGCTTTTGAGAATATTTTGTTCTGCTTCACTTTGTCAGGCAGGTCCTATTTAAGTTATTTCTTGATTGACAACAGGTGTGGCAGTAATCAGGCCTGGGATTGGGAATTTGAACGCAGCTTCTCAAAGATGTGATTAACCACAGTTAATTTATGCTTTAAGGGGGGGGGGTGAGTGTCAATCATTTTTTCACACAGGTCCCTGTAGGTTTGGATTTCTTTTTCCCTTAATAATAATAAAGACCTTCATTTAAAAAAAAGTGCATTTTGTGTTTACCTGTGTTATCTTTGTCTAATATTTAAATTTGTTTGGTGATCTGAAACATTTAAAGAGTGGCAAACATGTGAAATAGGAAATCAGAAAAGGGGCAAACACTTTTTCAGACGTATTAACAAGTACAGTAAACTACACATGCAAGGCACTGCTCCACTCTTCCACTTGAATCTGCACCTACTGTTTCAATATTATTTTTTTTTTAATTCTATGTAATTTTAAGTAATTTCCTTATCCCCATTTATTAACAGGGCAGTCGCTTGCTGTTACTCCCGTTTTGCTTCCTTTTTCAGCCCCCTAGCCTTTACTAACATAGTTTAACATAGTTTTTTGAAGGCTGAAGGAAGACCTTAAGTCCATCTAGTTCAGACTATTTTTAGTGCAGCTGTTCTCCATTGTTGATCCTGGGGAAGGCAAAAAAACCACAGAGTAGAAGCCAATTTTCTCCATAGGGAAAAAAATTCCTTCCCTTAACCCCTTCACCACCAAGGGTGGTTTGCACGTTAATCCCGGGCCAATTTTTACAATTCTGACCACTGTCCCTTTATGAGGTAATAACTCTGAAACGCTTCATTGGATCCCAGTGATTCTGACACTGTTTTCTCGTGACATATTGTACTTCATGTTAGTGGTAAAATTTCATTCATATAACTTGCGTTTATTTGTGAAACAATGGAAATTTGGCGAAAATTTTGAAAATTTCGCAATTTTCCAAATTTGAATTTTTATGCCCTTAAATCACGGAGATACGGCACACAAAAAACTTAATAAGTAACATTTCCCACATGTTTACTTTACATCAGCACAATTTTGGAACCAAAATTTTTTTTTGTTAGGAAGTTATAAGGGTTAAAAGTTGACCAGTGATTTCTCATTTTTACAACACCATTTTATTTTTACGACCACATCACATTTGAAGCCACTTTGAGGGGTCTATATGATAGAAAATACCCAAAAGTGACACCATTCTAAAAACTGTACCCATCAAGGTGCTCAAAACCACATTCAAGAAGTTTATTAACCCTTCAGGTGCTTCACAGGAATTTTTTGAATATTTTAAAAAAAATGAACAATTAACTTTTTTTCACAAAAAAAATATTTCAGGTTCAATTTTTTTTATTTTACCAAGGGTAAAAGGAGAAATTGGACTGTAAAAGTTATTGTGCAATTTGTCCTGAGTACGCTGATACCTGATATGTGGGAGGGAACCACTGTTTCGGCGCATGGAAGAGCTCAAAAGGGAAGGAGCGCCGTTTGACTTTTTCAATGCAAAATTGGCTGGAATTCTGATCGGACGCCATGTCATGTTTGGAGAGTCCCTGATGTACCTAAACAGTGGAAACCCCCCACAAGTGACCCCATTTTGGAAACTAGACCCCCCAAGGAACTTATGTAGATATGTGGTGAGAACTTTGAACCCACAAGGGCTTCACAAAAGTTTATAACGTACAGTGGTACAATTAAAAAATCATATTTTTTCCACAAAAATGATCTTTTCACCCCAATTCTTACTTTCCCAAGGGTAACAGGACCCTAAAAGTTATTGTGCAATTTGTCCTGAGTACGCTGATACCCCATATGTGGGTGTAAACGACTATTTGGGCGCATGGCAGAGCTCAGAAGGGAAGCGGCGCCATTTGACTTTTTTGGCTGGAATTGAGATCGGACACCATGTCGTGTTTGGAAAGCTCCTGATGTACCAAAACAGTGGAAACCCCCCACAAATGGCACCATTTTGGAAACTAGACCCCCCAAGGAACTTATCTAGATGTTTGGTGAGAACTTTGAACCCCCAAGGGCTTCACAGAAGTTTATAACGTACAGCCATTCAATTCCAAAATCATATTTTTCCACAAAAATGATCATTTCACCCTCAATTCTTATTTTTCCAAGGGTTACAGGACACTAAAAGTTATTGTGCAATTTGTCCTGAGTACGCTGATACCCCACATATGGGGGTAAACCACTATTTGTGCGCATGGCAGAGCTTGGAAGGGAAGCAGCGCCATTTGACTTTTTTGGCTGGAATTGAGATCGGACACCATGTCGTGTTTAGAAAGCCCCTGATGTACCTAAACAGTGGATTCCCCCCACAAGTGACCCCATTTTGGAAACTAGACCCCCTAAGGAACTTATCTAGATGTGTGGTGAGCACTTTGAGCTCCCCCAGTGCTTCACAGAAGTTTATAACGCACGGGTGTGAAAATAAAAAAATTGTATTTTTTCCACAAATATGATCATTTAGTCCCCTTTTCTTTATTTTCCCAAGGGTACCAGGAGAAAATGGACCCCAAAAGTTGTTGTCCAGTTTGTCCTGAGTACACTGATACCCCATATGTGGGAGAAAACTACTGTATGGGCACACGTCGGGACTCGGAAGAGAAGTAGTGACGTTTTGGAATGCAGACTTTGATGGAATGGTCTGCGGGTGTCATGTTGCCTTTGGAGAGGCCCTGATGTACCTAAACAGTGGAATCCCCCCACAAATGACACCATTTTGGAAACTAGACCCCCAAAGGAACTTACCTAGATGTGTGGTGAGCACTTCGAACCCCCAAGGGCTTCACAGAAGTTTATAATGCCCGGGTGTTAAAATAAAAAAATCGTATTTTTTCCACAAACATGATCATTTAGTCCCCTTTTTTTATTTTCCCAAGGGTACCAGGAGAAAATGGACCCCAAAAGTTGTTGTCCAACTTGTCCTGAATACCCTGATACCTCATATGTGGGAGAAATCTGCTATATGGGCCAACGTCTGGGCTCAGAAGGGAAGTAGTGATGTTTTGGAATGCAGACTTTGATGGAATGGTCTGGGGGTGTCATGTTGCCTTCGGAGAGCCCCTAATGTACCTAAACAGTGGAAACCCACCACAAATGACCCCATTTTGGAAACTAGACCCCCTCAGGAACTTATCTAGGTGTGTGGTGAGCACTTTGAACTCCCCCAGTGCTTCACAGAAGTTTATAACGCCTGTTCGTGAAAATAAAAAAATCGTATTTTTTCCACAAACATGATCATTTAGTCCCCAATTTTTTTATTTTTTCAAGGGTACCAGGAGAAAATGGACTCCAAAAGTTGTTGACCAATTTGTCCTGAGTACACTGATACCCCATATGTGGGAGAAAACTACTGTATGGGCACACGTCAGGACTCGGAAGGGAAGTAGTGACGTTTTGGAATGCAGACTTTGATGGAATGGTCTGCGGGTGTCATGTTGCCTTTGGAGAGCCCCTGATGTACCTAAACAGTGGAATCCCCCCACAAATGACACCATTTTGGAAACTAGACCCCCTATGGAACTTATCTAGATGTGTGGTGAGCACTTTGAACCCCCAAGGGCTTCACAGACGTTTATAACGCCCGGGCGTGAAATAGAAAAATCGTATTTTTTTCCCACAAAAATATTTTTGCCCCCAGTTTTTTATTTTCCTAAGGGCAACAGTAGAAATAGGACCCCAAACGTTGTTTTGCAGTTTGTCCTGAGTAGGCTGATACCCCATATGTGGGGGTAAAACACTGTTTTGGCGCATGGCAGAGCTTGGAAGGGAAGGAGCGCTGTTTGACTTTTTCAACGCAGAATTGGCTGGAATTGAGATCAGACGCCATGTTGCGTTTGGAGAGCCCCTGATGTCCCCAAACAGTGGAAACTCCCAATTCTAACTCCAACACTAACCCCAACACACCCCTAACCCTAATCTCAGCCCTAGCCCTAACCCTAATGGGAAAATGGAAATAAATACATTTTTTTAATTTTATTATTTTTCCCTTACTAAGGGGGTGATAACGGGGATTTGATTTACTATTTATGGCGGTTTTTATGTTTGGCGGCTGTCGCACGCTAAAAGACGCTTTTTATTGTAAAAATAGTTTTTGCATCACCACATATTGAGAGCTATAATTTTTGCGTATTTTGACCCACTGAGTCATGTGAGGTCTTATTTTTTGCGGGACGAGTTGACGCTTTTATTAGTATCATGTTCGGGCACGTGACATTTTTTGATCGCTTTTTATTCCGATTTTTGGGACGCAGAATGAACAAAAACCAGCGTTTCATGAATTTCTTTTGGGGGGTGCGTTTACACCGTTCCGCGTGCGGTAAAATTGATAAAGCGGTTTTATTCTTTGGGTCAGTACGGTTACAGAGATACCTCATTTATGTCTTTTTTTATGTTTTGGCGCTTTTATGCAATAAAAACAATTTTATATAAAAAATAATTATTTTTGCATCGCTTTATTCTGCGAGCTATAACTTTTTTATTTTTTCTGATGATGCTGTGTGGTGGCTCGTTTTTTGCGGGACAAGATGACGTTTTCAGCGGTACCATGGATATTTATATGCATCTTTTTGATCGCGCGTCATTGCACTTTTTGTTCGGTAGTATGATAATAAATCATTATTTTTTGCTTCGTTTTTTATTTTTAATTTTTAAGGGGTTCGCTAAAGGGGTTAACTAATGGGACAGTTTTATAGGGCAGGTCGGTATGGACGCGGTGATACCAAATATGTGTACTTTTATTGTTTTTTTATTATTTAAAAAAAATGAATTTGTTATGGAATATTTTTTTTTTTTCTTTTTTATTTATTTAGCGATTTTTTTACAATTATTTTTACACTTTTTTTTTTTTTTACTTTATTAGGTTGTCCCAGGGGGGACATCACTGTCCTGTGATAGATCGCTGATCTGTCACATCACAGATCACTGTGACAGATCAGAAATCTGTCACATCACAGATCACTGTGACAGATCAGCGATCTGTCACAGGCATAGATGCAGAATTACTCATGCCTGCGCTTTGCAGGCACTGAGGAAGCCAGCTCCCTGCAGGCCCCCATCGCCATCTTGGATCTGGGGACCTGTAGGGAAAGAGACCCCCGCAGCAGCGCTGCACATTGCGCTGCTGTGGGGGGTCAGGGAAGCACGGAGGGAGCCCCCTCCCTGCCGATGCTTCCCTTTAACCCCTGGTACACCGCGATCGTGTTTGATTGCGGTGTGCAAGGGGTTAACGTGTCGGGGGCGCTCCGTGACCGCCCCTGACACATTGTGCCGGGTGTCAGCTGTGATAATCAGCTGACACCCGACCGCGATCAGCGGCGCCCACCAGGTGGGCGCCGCTGATCGCGCTAGACGTAATATTCCGTCCATGGTACTTAGGGCCCAGGTCACATGGACGGAATATTACGTCCAATGAAGGAAAGGGGCTAAGCTGGGTCAACCATCTACCTATAATATTGTTATTCGTAACCTTCTATACTGTTACTCACAAGAAAAGCATCCATTCCATTCTTACATTCATTCAGTGAGTTGGCCATCACCACTTCCTCAGGAAGAGAATTCCAGAGCCTTACTGCTCTTACCATGAAGAACCCTCTTCTATGCTGGTGCAGAAATTGTCTTTCCTCCAAATGAAGAGAATGCCCCCTTGTTCTTGTCACAGTCCTTGGTACAAACAGTTCATTGGAGAGATCTCTGTATTGCTCTCTGATATACTTGTACATATATATTAGGTCTCCCCTAAGTCTTCTCTTTTCTAGAGTAAATAGACCTAATTTTGATAACCTTTCTGGGTATTGTAGTGAACCAACTCCATTTATCATTTTAGTAGTCCACCTTTGAACCCTTTCAAGTTCAGTAATGTCTTTCTTGAGCACCGGCGTCCAAAATTGCACACAATACTCCAAGTGTGGTCTGACGAGTGATTTGTACAGAGGGAGAATTTTGTTTTCATCTCGTGTCCCCAGACCTCTTCTAATGCATCCCATGACCCTATTTGCTTTGGTGACAGCTGCCTGGCACTGGGCACTCCAATTTAGCTTCTTATTGACTAAGATGCCTAAGTCTTTTTCCATGTCTGATTTCCCCAGCAGTTTCCCATTTAGTAAGTAATTGTAGCGTCTGTTTCTCCTTCCCATGTGCATAACCTTACACTTTTCTGTGTTAAACCTCATTTGCCATTTTTCAGCCCAATTCTCCAATTTACTCAAATCTGTCTGTAGTTGCACTGTCCTCCTTTGTGTTAACTACCTTACATAGTTTTGTATCATCTGCAAATACTGATATTTTACTGTGTAAGCCATCCACTAGATCATTAATAAATATATTAAATAGTAGGGGGCCCAATAAAGAACCCTGTGGTACAACACTAGTAACCCTGGCCCAATCTGAGTATGCCCCATTAATAACCACTCTTTGTTTTCTATCACTAAGCCAGCTATCTACCCATCTACACACATTTTCCCCTAGCCCAAGCTTTCTCATCTTACTTACCAATCTTTTATGTGGGACAGTGTCAAATGCTTTAGAGAAGTCGAGATAAATGACATCCAATGATTCTCCTTGGTCCATTTGAGAGCTTACATCCTCATAGAAGCTGAACAGGTTAGTTTGACAGGATCGATCCTTCATAAATCCATGTTGATATGGAGTTAAACATTTATTAACATTGAGATATTCCATAATGGTATCTCTCATAAACCCTTCAAAAATTTTACCCACAACAGATGTTAAGCTTACTGGCCTATAATTTCCAGGTTCCCTTTTACACCCCTTTTTGAATATTGATACCACATTTGCTTGCCGCCAATCAAAAGGAACAGACCCTGTTTCTATAGAGTCTTTAAATATAAGGAATAGAGGCCTGTCTATCAAATTACTTAACTTCTTTAATACACGAGGGTGAATGCCATCAGGGCCTGGTGATTTGTCAATTTTAATCTTACTAAGGCGGTTCTGCACTTCTTCCTGGGTTAGACAGGTAATACTTAATGGGGAGTTTACATTATCACTCTGCATTTCCCCTGGCAAATCCTTTTCCTGTGTGAACACTGTTGAGAAAAAAGTATTTAAAACATTTGCTTTTCCCACATCGCTCTCTCTGATTTCACCCTGATTGTTCTTTAAAGGGCCGACACCATCAATTTTAATCATTTTACTGTTTATATAATTAAAGAATAGTTTGGGGTTTGTTTTACTTTCCTTAGCAATGAGTCTCTCAGTTTCCACTTTTGCTAAATGTATTTGTTTTTTACACATTTTATTTTTTTTCTCTATAACTTTTTAATGCTATGACCATTTTACAGCCATTTTACAGCAACAAAGTTTGGATCACCATTAACTTTTATTGGGTTCAGGTCTGGGGTCAAGTTTGGGTACCCGAACAAAACTTTGGACTCAAGTTTGGCCAAACACGAACTTCTACAGTTTTGCACATCCCTATTATCACAGTATTTATTACACTGAGTCTATCATGAGGCTCCAATTGAATTACCAAGAAATTGCTTGTTCTCTAAGTGCTACACAGTCTAGCTTTCTACCAATGCCTATGGGAAAATCTCAGAACAATGATATCCACAAATAATTACTGTAACTCACTAGTTTCCAGCTGCTTGTAGCAAGATGGAAAATCCATCAGACCCCCGCCCCTATGAGTACTATCATCACCCTCCTCTCTCTCTTTGATGGGATTGAACTCAGAAACGTTTTATACAGTATGTACAGGTAACACTAACAATGACTTGCCCAGAATTGTTGGAACAGAAGCTCATTTGCAGACTGTAGATTACTGAGCGACTTCACAGGTTGTGACTTATGAAAGTGTCTACAAGTATCCTATAATGTCTTTAACATTGTCAGAAATATGTTCCAGTGTAAAGATTTCCAGCAAGAGGGAAAGTGAGAAAGTATACACTACACCTAGAAATGAATGTTTACATAAACCAATAAATATAGTTGTCTCGTTTTTTCTCATGCCTCCGAACACATTAGATGGCTGTCAGTTGGATGTCAGCTATCTTTGATGTCTCTCCTATACACAGGAGTGCTCTCCTGGCCGAGCACTCCTTTCTTTTCTGTGAGAGAGCCACTGCCATACATGTCATGAAAATAGACCCTTCACCAAATTTTTCATGTTGCAGCAGACACAGGAGGTAAAAGTGGCTGCAAAGTGGAATAAAACATTTTTTTTTCTTTTTACTTTCACCTCTCTGTTGTGGAGATAATAGCAACTGAAATATGTGGCACTTATAAGTTAACTTTTTTTTAAGTCCAAGTAGGTGTTATCAGATAATTTTCACTGGGGGCGGGTACTTTTTCTCCCCATATAATGCTGCCTTCACTGAACAGTACCATCAGTACAGCATAGTGGGCACAACCTTGTTCTGCAAAGTTCATTTATTAATGCCAAATTTATATTTATTTTATTAATATTGTTACCCACATTGGTACCTGTACATATTGGGGCTGTAAATCTAAAGTCCAAATTAACATTTTTAGTTTTGTAGGGCAACCAATGCAAACACAGGGAGACCATATAAACTGCACACAGATGTTGTTCCTGTAACCTGTTGGATTTAATGAAGGACCTCAGTGCTGCAAGTCAGTGGCACAAAACACTATCTGTTATTCAGCATAGAGCACGATCAATGGACCTTCTTTAGCAGGGTAATTGGCAGATGCAGTATGAAGTGCTCATTCTGCAACCAGACATGTTGCAGCCATCATACTTTGTGGAGGGCACGATATTGTGTGTGTCAGGATCACCACGACCGCTGCCACCAATTTGTCACAAACACCACTTGCTCACGACACACAATGTTACTGTAAAGGGCCTGTCACACTAAGCGATATCGCTAGCAATATCGCTATAACATCACTGGTTTTGTGACGTAGCAGCGATATCGCTAGCTACCTCCGACCGGCTCCCCCACTGATTATCGCTGATCACGCGAGAACGTCCTGGACCTTTTCTCGTCAGCTTTCTGTGGCGCCGATGAGCGACGCGTGGACACAGGCGGGAGGACGTCTTCATCGCCTCATCTGACAGGTAAGTAGCGACCCCCGACCGCTGCTATGTCGCTGGTGAGATCTGCCTGTGTGGCGGCTCACTAGCGACCACTTAGCGATGCACCAGCGATCCTGACCGCGTCATATCGCTGGTCGGGATCGCTGGTGCATCGCTAAAAGTACTGTCACACTTAGTGATGCACCAGCGATCCCGACCAGCGACATGACGCGGTCAGGATCGCTGGTGCATCGTTAGTGGTCGCTAGTGAGCTGCCACACAGGCAGATCTCACCAGCGACATAGCAGCGGTCGGGGGTCGCTACTTACCTGTCAGACGAGGCAATCCTGACGTCCTCCCGCACGCGTCCACACGTCGCTCGTCGGCGCCACAGGAAGCCCAGCAGGAAGCTGACGACGAGAAACGGCCCAGGACGTTCTCGCGCGATCAGCGATCACCAGCGGGGGAGCCGGTCGGAGGTATCACATATAGCAATATCGCTGCTACGTCACAAAACCAGTGACGTTACAGCGATATTGCTAGCGATATCGCTTAGTGTGACAGGGCCTTAAGTGTGACAGTACCTTAAAGGGGGACTCTGCTTCTCACACTCACTCGTCCACTCACAATGACAATGAGCTAAGCGCACCCCACAGACAGTTCTCATATCCACACCACACTTTTCACTGCCACCACTAGCCATTTTGATAGACCAGCGAGGCGCCTGCACGGGGTTACACACTAACACACATGCCACCCAGCGTTCCCGGGCACCTGAAGGGTCTGTGCACACGGTGCGGTTTCTACTGTGGATCTGCAGCAGAACTGCAGGTGATGTACAGTACCATTATAGCCTATGAAAAAAAAAAACCACTGTGCACATGCCGCGGATTTTTCCGCATGGTTTTTGCGTGGAAAATAATAAGCAGCATGTGACTTCTTTTGTGCGGTTTTTCTGCAGTTTTTCACCTGCTCCATTCTACAAATCCGCAGGTGGAAAACCGCACAAAAACAGCAGTAAAACCGCAAAAAAAAAAAAGGAAGAAATCCGCAGGAAAAATGCAGGTCATTTGACCTGCGGATTTAGTAAAGTCCGCGTGGAAAAATCCGAGGGAGGATCCGCATCGTGTGCATATAGCCGAAAGGTACTGTTCTTAAGGCTCCTTTACATTTAGCGATGCACCAGCGATCCGACCAGTGATCCGACCCGGTCAGGATCGCTGGTGCATCGCTAAATGATCGCTAGTGAGCTGTCACACAGAAAGATCTCACAGCGATGCAGCGCACGATACTCACCTTTCACACACAGCGATACTGACGTCCTCCCGCCCGCCTCCACGCGTCGCTCGTCGGCGCCAGCAGGAAGCCCAGCAGGAAGCGGACGACGAGAAATGGAGCCGGACATTCTCGCGTGATCAGCGATGGACAGCGGGGGAGCCGGTCGGAGGTATCACACATAGCGATATCGCTAGCAATATCGCTATAACGTCACAAAATCGGTGACATTATAGCGATATCGCTAGCGATATCGCCATGTGTAAAACCCCCTTTACACTCTGGCTATTCTCACCCTCTTCAGCGTTTATGGGTACATTAAGAGCAGAAAGGAACAAATTTATTATATTTTAGATTTAATATACAAAAAGAAGAACAGTGCTTAAAAAGGTTACAAAAAATTAAATCAAAAGACACAGGCAAAAACAGTATAAAAAAGGGATGATATACAGACTTTTTTTTTACAAATTGTTGTGAGGCAGAGGAAAACGATGAAGGAAACATGGACAGATCTGTAATACTCATTGCTTCTCCTAGGGTCTGACACTGATATTCCTTAGATGACCTGTTATAAAAGGTCTCAATAGACCCATCACTCCTCTCCCATCTCAAGTAAGAGGACGGCTGATTCGATTCTAATTTAGTTTTAGGCCATATTTCTGCTGTTGGAAAAGTTTTCCCCTAGGAACCTCCTAGAGAAACAAAATTGCCATCATCTCACCAAACATCCTTCAAGCATTCTATACATACTGCACATGAATATGACAAATCCATCATTCAAGGAGATATTGCCAGGTACCAAAATGTTTGCAATTTTATCCACAGATGCGAATATGTATCTTGATCGTGGCTATATCCATGGATTGTGTTAAACTCGGTTTTTATAGATGTGGCATGTTAAATATTGGACTTCCATTGCCATGTGAGCACTCTGATATAGAGCGGTTCTGTCTGCTTTCGGAGCCAGTATCTTCACTTTGCATTGATTAGCACCTCTTTAGTAATTAGGATGTACACAGTCAAAGTTTCCCTTTTCAACAACTATCAGATAATTGTTAATTACTCTGTATTTACACTCCATGTCTGCTCTCCATCAGATAACCTGCTTCAATTACCTATACACAAAAAAGAAAAGAAAAAAAGCACAAGAGCATATAAAAAAATCAATGATTTTATTATTAAAATTTCATAAGAACAAAAAAGGAGTAAGATGCAAATAAAAGACTGTTAACCAAAAGGGCAGCAACACCATAGTGCCATGTTCGAGCAGAGTCAAACTCGTATGGGATATGTAAGTATATGGATAATGGGTCGCCGTCCCAGGGCCGTGGGGTACTCGGTACCGGGCCGGTGTCGGCGGGATGTGTCACAGCAGCGGCGACCCTGTCCGTGGCCCTGGGAGCCCAATTAATAGGGGAAGTTTGAATGGTGGAATGTAGATAATGGAATAGTTTGTGACGCCACCTGTGGTGTTCGGCAAGTGAGGTGTTAAGCCGACGCTGCATGCAGATCCTCTGGGACTGGTGGTGTGGTGCAGTCAAGATGGTGTAGCTCCCCACAGGCGGAGCTGTAGTCCCAGGGCAGTGTAGATGTAGGGTTAGAGGAGAAGCACAGGCGGTGTAGAAGCTGGTACCCCGATGTAGTGGCACCGGGTGTGTTAGCGCAGGAATAACTGGAGGACACCAGGGCATGTAGTTCCAAAGCTTTACTCACAGTCTGTAGTACACACAGGTGCCTGAATCCGTGCTGTGTTCTCCGGGTCAGGGACTCAGTCAACCTCCAGGTCAGATGGAATGCTCCCTTCTAACACTCCGCCAACATGTGCCTTTCTGAAGTCTCCTCTTATAGCGCCTTTGGTGTGAAGTACTCCTAGTACTGAGTTACACTGGAGTTCCTCCTGACAGATGTTCCCAAGAACCATACTTGTACGGCAGACAGTTGTAGCCTGCTTCGGGGACTCCTTACTCCTGAGTCCCGGCTCACTATCCAAGTTGCTGTTGTGCCCCCAAGTCTTAGATGGGAGTAGTGCATTTACAGCTCACTACTCCACCGGTGTGTGCTGTAGGACCATTAGTATCCATACAACCTCGGTGACCGGGCCCCGGCGTTGCGCTTAGAACTTCTAGGCAGGGTTCTCTCCTAACCCACGTCCTCTGTTCTCTTTTACTCCTGCGTTCTGTACTAATCTGTCCTTATGGAAGATCAGGATTCTGTTCAATGTCTTTCTCCTTCTTTCCTTTCCCGTGCCAGCAGACCCAGGTCACTGAGGTCTGCTGCAGCACCTCCTTCCTCCATCCCTCTCCCAGGGATCTTCTCTCTTCACTCTCTCCTACTCACTGACTGACTGACCTGAAATCCTAAACCTTCCCACTCTTTTATGTATTCCAACTCCACGTTTCGTGTTCCAAGCAGGGAGCCACGAAAGGTGCTCTGCTACACTCCAACCAGGGAGCCGCAATGTGGCTTTGCTGAACTACTGTGTTGTGTGGGATGCAGGTGTTGGAATGTGGTCAGGAGCCTCCAACCTACCTGGATGGTGGGGTACCACACCTCAGGAGGAGGTGCAGTACCTCTGTGGCAACTGAATCCTCAGGGGCGCCACAATAACAATAGGGAAAAAAACAGAGAGAACAAAAATATATATTTTCCACACAAAAGGGAAGCTGTCATAAAAAGATGTTCAGTATACAAAACAGGTACATAAAAACATGTATATATGCATAGAGTCAGTATGGCAATATAAAGTGCCTGTGCAATGAGTAGAAAACTGGTAAATTTAGTAATCAAGGTAAAGTGCCAAGAAACACAGGTAATGCCAACCACAGGAAATATACGGTACATATAAAATACAGCTAGATGTAAATAACAACCAATCAAATATGGTCAAAAATGACTTGATACTGAATATTTAACTCCAGCTGTAAAAAGAAATTAATTCATGAGTAATGAGGGCTAACAAGTATAATAGAGAGTCCTAATGTCGATCAACCCTGGTTTTTAGGGGAACCGATAAGACAGAATGCAAATAGCTGATAACCCAATGACCAACCTGCTGCAGAATTGAGAGGCAGACCCCAGCGCGCGTTTTGCGGTTTGCTTCTTTGGGGGGCGTAAGTGTATTACCTGTACACAGCAGGAGGTTCAGGAAGTGATCCAATGTCGCCAGCCTTTGATCTGTATACTCTAACTGAATTTATGACAGTGTGTCTGTTTGGGGGACATCATACTGTGCGTGTGGAGACTATGAGGATATGATACTGTGTGGAGGGCACTTTAGGGGCATATAGTACTTTGGATGTCGAGACACCATATTTTCGGTGTTGGGTCACTGTGGGGGCAAACTATGTGAGGGGATTTACTGTGATTATATCATAGTATACTGTATGTGTTTTTGTGTCTGGGAGCATCATATTCTATGGGGGTCATCAATGTGGTATACTAGGTGAGAGCACTAGTGGGCTTCAGTAGGAGCATAATTACTGGGAAGGTGCCCAAATACATGTCCCTTGCTCTGTTTCTAAAAGTTGTGAGTTATGAGCCCACTTTCTACAGAATATTTTTTGGGGATATGTGGAGAAGGGAACCCAGTTTGGACTTTTGCTATGGGGCTCGCGAGCTCTATGTACGGTATATCACATTTAAAATAGTACCCATATTAGTCGAGGCATAACTTGAAGCTGGTAGATTATGATGCAAAATCTATAACAATGTACCCTTTATTGTACTGGTGTCTTATGTGGTAGAGGAGTCCCCTTAGTCACTAAAGCCCAGGGGCAGCTGCTACCACTGTAATAAAACCATCTAATATCACAAAGACAAATTTGTAATAGTTGTAATAATTGAAATTGCTATTGGGCTACATTATTATACTGAGAAAGCTCTTTAAAGTGGTTGTCTGGTCAAAACCGATAAGTTTGCAGTCACACAGTGGGTGCGCTGCGGGAATTCGCCGGTTTAAGAGTCAGGGATGTAGAGTATGAATGCGTTATACATACCCCTAGCCAGTGGGAGCGGCCTAGTTCCATTCACTTGTATTGAGCCGAGGCCATTTCCTGATCAGTGACGTGGATGGCCAGTGTGTGTATCCGACAAGAGCGCGTGGCCTCGCTCCATAGAAGTGTATGGAGAGCGAGGCTGCGCCCACTGGCCAGGGGTATGTATAACTCATACATACTCTCCGCTCCCCGGTCTGAAGCTGGCGAACCCTTGCAGCGCACAGTGCGTGTGGGATTCATAAGTCTGCAGTCACTCAGAGTAACTGCAGACTTATTAGTTTTGACCGGACAACCCCTTTAAGACCACTTTCCTGATAGTTTTTAATCTCATGTGTAGCAATATAGAAAGTAGAACGTGGGTGTTACTGTATATATCAGTGTCGTAGAGGTGTGGCAAGGGAACACCAGTAACAATGACTTTGGGGGCCCATGTTTCACCTGCATACAAATATTACGCTACCCCCGTTCACAATGTACCTATATCTCTATATAATAATAATAAACTAGGTAGTTTGGTTAATGAATTATGAGATTCTGCTTTTTTCTGTACAGAGAAAATAATGTGAATTATGCCAAGTACTGCCCATAGAGTGGGGTTGGGGATCCATGTCTGCACAGGGGCCCACCGGGGGATTCCCCTGTTCCCCTATGGGCCAGTCCGAGCCTGGTATATACTGATATCTATCTCTCCCCTGCTTCATCGATTGCTCTTTAGCAGACAGAGGGAGGTATGTGTGGCTGTATTAGCCGGTCTGATTGCATCATTCGGATAGCATGTACTCAGCTTGGGTTCAGGCTGAAACACAAAGGATTTCTTTTCCACTTCCAGCTGGGCCTGAATGATGTCACTGTGGGATAGGACACTGAAAACTAAACAGTGAGCTCAGGGAAATCGAGTTTAAAGGCACCACGGACAGACAAATCAGAGAGATTAAATACATTTTAACTTATTACATTTGTAAAGAATAATTCACATTATGACATTCATTCATTGTGAAAAAGTAAAAAAATGTATTCTATATGTCTCTCTGCTGCTTTGACACTGGTCGTTACAACCTGTCTACAGCATGTGACCACTGCAGCCAATCACTGAGCTCTGCAGACACGTACTGCGCTAGACCACCGAGGCCAGTGATTGGCTGCAGCCAATGCTGTCTATCAGATACTGTAAGTAAAAAAGTTGCTCTCTGCTTTTGCTATTCCTCAGGAGGAGTATCATGTATGGGCAGCAATGTTGCTCAGTGGTTAACACTGCAGCCTTGCAGCGCTGGGTTCCTGGGTTGACATCCCACCAAGGACAAAATCCACAAGGAGTTTGTATGTTCTCCAAGTGTATGCGTGGGTTTCCTCCCACACTCCAAAAATGTATTGATAGGCAATCTAAGTTGTGGACAGTGCTGATAATGTCTGTAAAGCGCTGTGGTATTAATGCCGCTGGATAAGTGAGCAAACCTCCAGTTATAAGTTAAATGCAGGAAAGCATGAATAATGATTGGCAGATAACTTTTAGATGCTTTGCATTATTTCAACTCATCATTGCCCCCTGCTGGTGTATTATTCATATACAACTAGTGATGAGCGAACAAGCTCAGATAAGGTGTTTTCTGAGCATGCTTGGGTGCTTATCTGAGCACGTTCGCTCATCACCATATTCAACACATTTACTGTGTGCACCGTGAACTATTTTCTCAGAATATGGCACATCCAGTGGATTTCTACTGCAATTTTTGCCATTTAAAAAAATAATTGCTTTTCCTGCAATTGTAATCATTGTAAAAATTCCAAAAAAAAGGTACATATTTACCGGGTAAATGCCGCACGTGAGCTGTGTTATAGTATAAATTTGCTATAACTGTGACCAGCGAGAACATTATGTCATTCAAGATCGGTGCAATAACAATCGGCTGCTGGACATTTTATGTATGATGTCTAAATGTTCAAATGTTATTTATCTGCTACAGGACTCCGCATTAGAACGTTTTTTTGGGGGGACACGAGGATTTGTTTTGTTTTTCCCTTTGGAAAATTCCTTTATTTTTACTCCAAAGCAAAAATATGAAGCCTTTTTCTGATCTTTATTTTGTAAAAATAAACTGAACTTTGCTAAGGAAACTTTTTAGAATACAAACATGTTAACATTTAATTTACACGTATTTATAGTACGGCAGCCAGGTACAGTGCATCTGTAAGTCGGTAGCATGATCTGATATGACAGGTTCCCCTTAATGGCCAAATTTGATTAGCAAAATAGATGAGAATAGGAGACATTCTGAGTCTCCATTTTTAAAACAGATGTCTGCATGGATCAAGAAACCTCTGTGGGTCAGAAGACAGCACAGGATGTGTACCATGGATACGTGACTGTAGCTTTAAGCAATTTTCCCACGATGAGCATTTGGTGCGGTTTTGATTCTGAAGATTCTCTGCAGCATTTTTGCACCAAGTGGCTAATTAAGGCTACTTTCACACATCAGGTTTTTTCCGACAGGCAGGATCCGGCTACTTTTTAAAAAAACGGATCTGGCAAAATCTGCCGCCGGATCAAGTTTTCTCTCATTGAATTGTATTAGTGCAGGATCGCGCCACAAAACCTTCCATTTCTTCCGGTTTTTGCTGGATCCGGCTAAAATTGTGATTCCGGTGTCTGGAAAAAAACGTCTCAAGTAACGTTTTTTGTCTGCGGCGAAAAACCCGACAGCACCAGATCTGGCGCTACTGGCTTTTTGCTACAATGCAAGTCTATGGGCACCAGAATGCGCCGGATCCGGCTACCGGATCCATTTTTTTAAGTCTGACCAAGCTCAGATCCAATTGGCCAGCCACCAGGAAACAGATATAGTGTGGCCCTCATCCATTACCAGCCAGCTAGATGGATCTGGCGGAAAAACGGATCAGTTTCATCAGTTTTCCATAATTTACGCCGGATCCGTCGCTCAGGCGCGATGCCGGATCCTGCCTGTCGGAAAAAACCTGATGTGTGAAAGTAGCCTAAGGTTAATTGGGATTTTTTTTCGAAAGCACCACTCTTCCGTTTTTTTTTTCTCCACCCCTGGCATTGTATCACTAATTTAAGTTTCCTGCCCCTCCTAATATTCTTACCAGTGGTCGCCTTCTGTTCTCGGCGCCGCTCTCGTCTCCTTCTGCAGTTTGTGACCTGATGGCTCCAGTGTTTGCTGGGGAGGACAGAAGTCACTTGTCAATGTAAGTCTATGAGAGCCGGAACGAGGCCAGAAAAAGGCCTCATAGACTGGCATTGAGAGCTTGAGATCGTAGAGTTGAGAGAATACGTTAGGGATCGGTCTCCAAATCCAAATTTGCCATATTCATGCCATATTGGTACCCTATTCGTACCGAATTTGTTTTTGATGATCGGTTACGAACATATTTGGTCATTTCTACTCCCATAGACTCCAATGACGTTTGGCTGTGTTAGGCGAATATTGCAAAAACAATATTCGCCATCGATCATAATCGGAACAGAATTTTGAAAAGTTCGCTCAACTCTAACCGTTAGGTCTGACTTCTAAATTATGTCATAAAGTGTTTTTAAAAGTGGCAAACTTTTTCTGCAACTCAAAGGTGCAACTTTTAGCATTTTCACACCAGTTTCTCCCAGCTCCGTCAAAATTGGCGAAACTGGAGCAGGTCAGAGGCGTCAGAGCTCGTCTAATTCAAGACGAGCTGTGGGCATCCGTAAGCCAGAAATCTTACTCCAGCGATTTCTCTTGAACACAATCGTTCCGACTTTCATCAGAGTTTTGGATCAGATTTTCATCATTGTTTGTCCGAATATCTCTAAATCTACATTCTACCTCCTTTACTTCATCTAATGGAACAAAAAACTTTTTACATTAGGGATTTCATTACTTGTAACACCTCGAATGTTGTGTATTATGCCACATGCCCATGTGACAAAATCTATATTGGACTGACGTCTCACAAGCTGAAAGAGACATCATGGAGGCCAAAGAAATTCAGGACTCAACACTAAAAACTCTCCCAAAACACTTCAAATTGTTTCGTAATGCCAACCCCAAGGGCCTTATGGTCCGAGGAATTGATAAAATTGATTGCGGCATTCGAGGTGGTAATGATAAACAAATTTTAGCACAACACGAATGCAAATGGATTGTTACATTAGATACTTTGGTGCCCCTTGGTTTAAATGAGAAACCAAGGGTCTTTTTTATGATGACACTGTTCACATGTGCATTGATGTATTTTTCCTGCTTTTTCTTTATCCCCACCACGTTTCCTTGGTAGATATATGTATTTTGTCCTTGTGCTTTGTATTTTTATTGTCTGTGTTTGTTTTTAGCCATCACATATTTGTATTCTAAGTATTTGGTAATTTGACGAGTGGTGGCCCTGATATCATCCACGAGACCTGCACACCATTCGCATTGTGGATCATATTTGTGTCAAACAACGGAGGACCATTAAGACCGTAATAGTGGACATTTGTGCATGGACTGTATCTCTAATAAGTCCACATTTCTTTCATTTGGAGTGGGTGGGTTTCTACTTTGATGCATGAATTTATTTAGCCCCTGGAACTGCGGGAGGGGTGTGGTTTTGGGGGGGATACCTATTTGCATATGTTGATTTTTCTCAATATTTATACATTTTAAAAATAGGAGCTGACTTGTTTTTGGTTATCTTCTTTGCCTGGGCTTCTTTATCCATTCCTTTTTATACTTTGGACCCTTTATTCCCAGTGTCCCTCAATCTTTGCCCCTTAGTAGTTAGCATATTATACTTTTTTTCAGTGATTTAACCCACCAAATATAGCCACTTTCAGCAATACCCCGGTAAAACGGTTTCAGCTCTGTGCGCAGGCGCAGTGTGTAATGTATCGGCACGTAATATGTCCCCTTTAGTGAATTAACTCACCAAATATGGACACTCTTAGCAATACTCCGGTAAAATGGTTTCCGCTCTGTGCGCATGCGCAGTGTGTAATGTACTGGCATGCCAATATGTCCTTTTTAGTGAACTAACTCACCAAATATGGCCACTCTCAGTAATACTCTGGTAGAATGGTTTCCGCTCTGTGCGCATGCGCAGTGTGTCATGCATCGGCACGCCAAGTTCCGGCCATTTATGAGGCGCACGCATACTAATGATGTCAGAGAGTGATGTTTTCATCACACATGCGTGCGACCTCAAGATGGCGACGGTTCACTCTGCGATCGCCGCTTGAATACACTGGGCGTGCGCCGACTTAATGGGCTTCACCTGACACACCGCTCTTATAAACCCGGTGGTTTACACAATACAGACACCTCCTCTTGAGAAAGCCGTGGTGAAACGCTCGTCGGGGATCAGCGGGGCATTTCACATTATATTTGAAGTGGCAGTTTGTAACATTAGCATTATAGCAGTGACCTCCTAATATGTGTAGGCTAATAATTGCTAGACCTATGGTACAATATAGCTGCACATTCGACACCGTAACTATCTAACTATTGCACTTTATATACATCTTATTATCAATTTAAGATAGTCTTTTCCTATACTTTTTGAATATTTTATTAGGTGTTTCCTTACCCTATTCTATCACTACATGGGTTATCTCCCTGTTTGTCGTCAAATGTTCTTCCTTATTACCTATCTACAATATATTCTTATAATATAAATATATGATGTTTTTACTAGTATTGTATCAATAAAATTTGACTTTTATCTTTCATACATATTTTCAGTGGTTCTTGGTTACTCTATGTTGATTTATTTTAGTGTTTGGTCAGTGTATCAGTTTTTGCCATCAATGTTTCATCAGTGATTTTCTCATATGAAAAAAATAAATACATTTCAAAGCTTCTCCTAGGGCTGTAAGGTAGCGCTGTCATTCGGGTAGGGGATACTCGCTTGGCAGCCAAGTAATCACATCCGGCACGGGTTTTCCATAAAACAATCACAGTCCATGTGGTTTATTTAGGCATCATAAACCATGACCAGCAACATAAAGTTCATATTAACAGCATAGCGTCCATGACAGAGCTTCACTCTGTTATCACTGTGGTCACACAGGTTGTGCCATGTCCAGCACACAGGCTCTCTTAGCCTCACAGTTATATCCCCTCTCTGGGTTTACCTCATGGCTGCTTCACCACGCTGCAGACGTTCATTCGTTCTATCAGGCACGTGCAGCCATTAAAACACAGCGTTCACTTGCTGTCAAGAAGACAGCCCCATCTCTCTCAGATGGGATCTTCCAAAACGGACCAACCGGGTCCCAGCATTCACTCCATGTGACCTACCGTGGCCACCTTATATGGTCTGTAGCCACGCCCACCGGGTCACATGGCTATGACCTCATCAAAGGTCCTTCAACCACTCATACACACTTTACAATAGCGTTCTTAAACACACCCCCTGGGTGGGTTTGTAGGTAACTGGTGCTGCCTGTCTCACCAGCTACCTGGAGACTTCTCCCTGACACATCGGAACGAAAGATCAGCTCTGCTGATCAGCACATAAGCAAGCCTCCATCCCAAGGCCACCAACCTTGAGATACATAACGATCCTTTAGCACCCTGCTCCTGTTACCACTCTGGACAAGGCTATTCGTTCGTCCTGGGACACCCACACTTGTGCGAGTCTCTCGCAAGTGAGTATGAGCCCGGTGGTGTAATGACCACTGTGTCCGCTACGGGGCGCTGTGTGGGTGTCCCAGGACGAACGGATAGCCTTGTCCAGAGTGGTAACAGGAGCAGGGTGCTAAAGGATCATCTCTCGCTTGAAAACCTGGCACTGCCACTGGCACTTGGACCGGAGCGTGCAGCTGCATAGAAATACATGTAGCCACACACTCCGATCCAAGTGCCGGCGTCAGTGCCAGGTTTTCATGTGAGAGACTCGCACGAGAATCGTGTGAGTCTCTCGCAAGTGAGTATGAGCCCTTAAAGGGATTATCCCCTTTCAGAAAACCTTGGTCCTTGGGCGCAAATATAAAAAAAAACAAAAACACATGCTTTATTCACCATTCCCAGGTCCACCACTGAGTCTTTGCCGCTGCTCCTGTTGTCTGCTATTAGAAGAGGTGCTGACGTTACAACAACAGCGTGGCAGCCAATCACTGAGCTCCTGTGGATGGATTCTCTGCACTCAGAGGTGCTGTGTTCACTGACTGGCTGGCACGCTGGTGTTGTAACGTCACTGCCCCGCTAATGCCGGACGCCCAGAGTTGTGGCAGAGACTTAGCGCTGGGATGGTGGGTAAAGTGCGATTTGTTTGTTTATGATAAACTATCATGTGCCGGAAAGGATGCGGGCTCACTGACGGAGCCCGCATTAAAGGGGGAGACACGACCTATGGCGTATATATACGTCATAGGTCGTGAAGGGGTTAGGAAAAAAGAAACAAGTCAATTCAGCTGATACTAACTGTATCACATTTTGACAGATATTTTTGCAGTGTACGTTTTTTTTTGCAGGTAAAAAGGCATAACTAATGTGTGAATCTAGAAACAATTACTCCCAAATAAGAACCATAGCTTAGACCACATGCAAGGCCTCTGTTATTTCCATGAGCCTCCGCCCTTCTGCACTGTCTGGAACAGCCAGGCACACAGCCAATACAGCGTGGCTGCGGTATAACTGAGATTATTCTTATTTTATTTTACATTTTTAAAAGACACAATAATGGAAAAAAGTAACCTTTACATAAAAAGAACAGCGCCACAATCAGACATAATACTGACACCATCTAGGGATATTACAACTGAAATGATCTGTCCTGACGTTTGGCTCTGTAAAGTCCATGGTATATTCTCATGACCAACATTAGAACGGTAGATTTCATCATACATTATAAGTTAATAATATACAGACATTCAGACCCAGGGCCATGTGCACAAAACCCCTGTGCCACTTATCTGCCATACATGAATGTTATACAAAAAAAGGGCAATGCTTCTACATCCAACTCACTTGTCATGGTGGTTCTGGTGAAGGATACATGTACTGATGGTGGTTCTGGGGACATGTACATGTACTCACGGTGGTTCTGGTGACGTACAGGAATAGAGCACCAGAACCACCATCCGTTTGGTTGCAAACCGTATTTGTCACAATCATACGTATTATCCATGTCCCTTTATCGATAATGGGATCTGTTTAGTTTCCATTAGGGTATTCACCAAATGATGGACACCTTAATTGAAACCACACAGCCCCCATTATAGTTAAGTTATACTAGTTTCCATGACCATCCTTGGGTCTGACATTTAAAATATAGGACGTCAGGGATGAATATCACTATTTACTCCTTGCATTAGGTAAGTGGTCCACAAACAATGAATGATTCCATATCCAACTTTGAAAACGTACTTCCTGTTGAACCTCACCCCTAAAGTACTTCACTTTTTTTTTTTTACTATTGCTGATATTTTTTGGTGAAAAAGGTAATAATTGTAGTGAAAGTGGTTGTCAGAGCTTTTTACCTGACCCATCTGAAGTGCTGAGGAGGGAGTGTTAGAGGTCCTGTTACGTTAGTCCCTCACCTATTCCTTTACTTGGGGGCTGAGGGTTCAACGGGGGGAGGGGGAATTGGCTTAATCTACCTAGGGCACCAAAATACTTTGTCCCACCCCTGGATAATGTCATCCATAATTTTAATTAGGCCGGCTTCACATATGCGTTTGGCAGAGCTGCGGAGGGCTGCGTAGTTCCTCCGTGAAGCTCCGCCCACTGCCACACCTCCTCTGGTCAGCTCCGCTTACATCTGCGTGCGGATGTATGTGGATGTGTCCACTTGTGTCGTTTTCACGCTGCAGCGACCCGTGTCGAACGCAACGTGTTGCAATTTGTTGCGGTCGCCGCATCGTCAAAACGCTTCGGTGTCAATAAGACACCTCTCCATTACTAATCCCATAGTAATTAAAGGGTTAAATAAACACACACAATAAGAGCAAAGTACTACTGTAAACTACTGTAGAATGAATGGAAGCAGCCAGTGCATGCTCAGTAACTAGCGGTGATGTCATCACTGAGTCTGCGCTCTGCTTCCATTCATTCCCCTGTAGTTTACCGTCAGAGTGGCTGTATTAGCACTGCTCCACCTGTCAACTGATTAACCCCTGAGATGGATTACGCTGTGGGACGTCACTGAGCGCCAGACAGGTAATGTATATTGTTGTTTTATTATGTTAACCTTTTTTACGGGAGAACCTTGGTGTCGCAATGGAATTAGAGTATAACAAAGATTTTAAAACTGTGTGTAGCGTATTCTTTCATTAAAATACTCTTATTGTGTGTGCTTATTTAACTCTTTGATTACTATACGATTAGTAATTATCTGGGCTTAATGTCACCTTACAATAGAAATGTGGCATTAACCCCTTATTACCCCACTTGCCAACGCTGCAGGGCAAGCGGGAAGAACCCGACAAAGCTCCAGAATAGGCGCATCTAATAGATGTGCCTTTTCTGGGCAGCTGGGGGCTGCTGTTTTTAGGCTGTGGGGGCCCAAGATCAATGGCCCCTTACCAGCCTGAGAATAGCAGCCCCCAGCTGTGAGTTTCGCTGGGTTGGTTACAAATATAAGGGGGACCCCACGTCGTTTTTTTTTTCATTCTCTCCTGCTCGCTGTTGCCGGCAGAGCAGGAGAGAAGGATAGCTGCGGTCAGCACCAGTCGCCGGGAACAGCGCTTACTGTAGCGCTTCTTCCCCGGCAGCCGTCCGTAAGCATGGAGGACAGTGTGAACTGTTCTCCGTGTGCACGTGTTCAGCACTTTTGCGGACCATCCGCTCCCACACACACTGACATGTCGCCGTGTTTTTCACACGCACCGTGTGTCTGTGAAAACACGCTGACATGTGCAGAGACACATTCATTTAAATGGGTCTACGTGTGTCAGTGGCTCCGGTACGTGAGGAAACTGTCACTACACGTACCGGAGCCACTGACGTGTGAAACCGGCCTAAAGAGCACTTTGACATATCTTGATTGACAGAGCACAAGTGGGCGCTGCTAGAACTTAATCAGTGGCTCTGCACGGACACAGCGAGGGCAAAGTTGGGCTCAGTGTCAGTGTGCGCTGTCATCACTGGCTGCTGTCTGCGGCCGCCGCTCAGTACAGTGTTGCAGACAGCAAACAATCACACTTAGGCTACTTTCGCAATGCGCCGTTTTGGAGAAAAACCCATCCTGCAAAGTTGCCCGCAGGATGCGTTTTTTCTCCATAGACTTGCATTAGCGACGCATTGTGACGTATGGCCACACGTCGCATCCATCGTGCGCCGGATGCGTCGGGTTTTGGCGGCCGCGACGCACACAAAAACGTTACATGTAACTTTTTTTGTGCGTCGTGTCCGCCATTTTTGACCGCACAGGCGCGGCCGAAACTCCGCCCCCTCCTCCCCGGACATTACAATGGGGCAGCGGATGCGTTGAAAAACTGCATCCGCTGCCCCCGTTGTGCAAAACTTTCACAGCGTGCGATGGTACGTCGGCCCGACGCATTGCGACGTACGTCACATGACGCTAGTGTGAAAGTAGCCTTAGCTCGACTTAGTTCAGACAGTTACAGGTTGAAGTGCCACAGAAAAAACTCCTCCAGCTAAAAATCCAGGAAAAAACAGAACTTTATTCCAGTGCGATTACAAAATGAATGACCCCTTCTATTTCATCCAGCAATAGAGTATGAATTTGGGTTTTGGGCTGGAGGAGTTTTTTCTATTGGATCTATACAGCGCCGAGTCTGGCAGGAGCGGCCGAGGATCTCGGTTATATAGCGGGGTGAGATGGTAGTTTCTATTTTTACAGGTTCAAGTGCCCTAAGGGGACTAACAAGCAAAGCAAAAAAAAAAAAATAAATAAACGTTTTATGTTTTTTAAAATACCCCAAAATAAAGAAAAGTTCTGGCTGGTATAATAAGGCTGTGCAGTGACCACATCCCGCGTCTCCTCAGTGTCCTCCTCACAGCCGCTGTGGCGGCCGTACTCCAGTAATTACCGCAGGCGCTCCTACACTGCTCACTACGGTGAATCCAAGGGATGGTGCGCAGCTATGTTTTGTATTACGGCAACGGGCCTGCTCAGGTCACATGACTCGAGATGGCGGCTGAGATCCACTCCCGGTCTCCCCGCGGCCCTGTCCTCCTTACCAAAATACCCGGGCACCGGGAGCACGTGACCTCTGCTTGCCTCATCCCGCGAGAGGACGGTGTCATCACCGCTAGCGAAGACCGGTAATTATACTCGTAGCTGAGCGGTCGGGATGATATTAATGCAGGGTGACGGCTATTGTCCTGCATCACCTGGTGACGTCACGGGCGGAGTGCTCGGGGCTCAGACTGTGCGGGAGGAACTAGTGCAAAGCAAACGTGGGGTTGGCCATATCAACCAATCAGGTGCTTGCTTTCATTTTTCAACATAATTGTGAAATATGAGACATAAACTGTGAGGCTAAGTGCACACGTACCGGAACTCTCGCGGAAATTACCGCGAGAATTCCGGAATTCCAGTCCGCGGGAAAATCTCATTTTAAATTCCCGCGATTTTCCCGCGGAAAAACTAGCATTTTGCAAGCGTATTTAAAACCGCAGCATTAGTACAGCATTGCGGAATCCCATAGGAATGCATGGGATGCTTATTTTTCGCGTTTTCGCGGCAAAATCGCGCGGTTAAAACCGCCGCGGAAACGCAAAAAAACCGCCACGTGTGAACTCAGCCTGATTGGTCGCTGTGAGCAGCTCCACATTTCATTGAGGGTTTGGTAAGGCCTGTTTCATACTTCCGTTGTTGGCGGACAGCTTACATCCGCCCAAAATGAAAAGTAGCGGATCCGCCGACGATGAAATGTGTTGGAAATATAAGTGAGAGAGAATGAATGCGCACTTGAAAATAGCGGACCGTCAAAGAAAAAAAAACGTTGCAGGGTCCGTCTCATCCTCCCGGGAGACACTAAAATCTTGGCAAATCCATCAAACGGGTGGGACGGACGGATGGACGAACAACCGTCAGTCAAGATCCGCCACAAATGTAGGTCTATGGGGGATCTGTTTTTTTTCATAAATTGGCGGATTTTGACGTAAAAAAACGGAAGTGTGAAACAGGCCTAAATGATCAAGTGTACATGATACTGAACTCGCCAGCTGAGCCCCCCCCCGTTGTCCGCATGTTCCCCCCCCTTATACCAACTTATACCAAGTGTTAGGGGGATATACATGATACTGAACTCGCCAGCTGAGCCCCCCCCCCGTTGTCCGCATGTTCCCCCCCCTTATACCAACTTATACCAAGTGTTAGGGGGATATACATGATACTGAACTCGCCAGCTGAGCCCCCGGTGTCCACATGTGCCCCCATTATACTAAGTGTTAGGGAGGATATACGTGATACTGAACTCTCCAGCTGAGCCACCGGTGTCTGCATGTGGCCCCCCTTATACCAAGTGTTGGGGAGATATACATGATACTGAACTCGCCAGATGAGCCCCCGGTGTCCGCATGTGCCCCCCCTTATACCAAGTGTTAGGGAGATATACATGATACTGAACTCGCCAGCTGAGCCCCCGGTGTCCGCATGTGCCCCTCCTTATACCAAGTGTTAGGGTGATATACATGATACTGAACTCGCCAGATGAGCCCCCGGTGTCCGCATGTGCCCCTCCTTATACCAAGTGTTAGGGGGGGATATACATGATACTGAACTCGCCAGCTGAGCCCCCGGTGTCCGCATGTGCCCCCCTTATACCAAGTGTTAGGGAGATATACATGATACTGAACTCGCCAGCTGAGCCCCCGGTGTCCGCATGTGCCCCTCCTTATACCTAGTGTTAGGGGGGGATATACATGATACTGAACTCGCCAGATGAGCCCCCGGTGTCCGCATGTGCCCTCCCTTATACCAAGTGTTAGGGGGGGATATACATGATACTGAACTCGCCAGCTGAGCCCCCCAGGGGTCCGCATGTGCCCCCCCTTATACCAAGTGTTGGGGAGATATACTTGATACTGAACTCGCCAGCTGATCCCCCCGGTGTCCGCATGTGCCCCTGTTATACTAAGTGTTAGGGAGGATATACATGATACTGAACTCGCCAGATGAGCCCCCGGTGTCCGCATGTGCCCTCCCTTATACCAAGTGTTAGGGGGATATACATGATACTGAACTCGCCAGCTGAGCCCCCCAGGGGTCCGCATGTGCCCCCCCTTATACCAAGTGTTAGGGGGATATACATGATACTGAACTCGCCAGCTGAGCCCCCGATGTCCGCATGTGCCCCCTTATACCAAGTGTTAGGGAGATATACATGATACTGAACTCGCCAGCTGAGCCCCCGGTGTCCGCATATGCCCCCCTTATACCAAGTGTTAGGGAGATATACATGATACTGAACTCGCCAGCTGAGCCCCCGGTGTCCGCATATGCCACCCTTATACCAAGTGTTAGGGGGATATACATGATACTGAACTCGCCAGCTGAGCCCCCGGTGTCCGCATGTGCCCCCCCTTATACCAAGTGTTAGGGGTATATACATGATGCTGAACTCGCCAGCTGAGCCCCCCCCCCCAGGGGTCCGCATGTGCCCCCCCTTACACCAAGTGTTAGGGGGATATACATGATACTGAACTCTCCAGCTGAACCCCCCAGGGTTCTGCATGTGCCCCCCCTTATATCAAGTGTTAGGGGGGATATACATGATACTGAACTCGCCAGTTGAGACCCCGGTGTCCGCATGTGGCCCCCCCTTATACCATGTGTTGGGGGGGATATACTTGATACTGAACTCACCAGCTGAGCCCCCCGATGTCCGCATGTGCCCCTGTTATATCAAGTGTTAGGGAGGCTATACATGATACTGAACTCGCCAGCTGAGCCCCCGGTGTCCGCATGTGCCCCCCTTAGGCTGTGTTCACACACAGCGTTTTTCTTAGCGGTATTTTTAGCGGTTTTGCCAATAAAACCGCTAAAAATAAGCTTCCCGTTAATTTCTATGCGTTTTGCACTTTTTGTGCATATTGATGCGTTTTTTACTGCGAAAAAAACGCATCGCGGTAAAAAATGCAGCATGCTCATTAATTTCGCGGATTTTTCCGCCGTGCAAGTATGCGTTTGGCGGCGCATGCGTCCTTTTGATGCTGCGCCGAGCGCACCAAATTGCAACCTGCGTTTGGTGCTGGTCGGTGCAGCGTCAAAAGGACGCATGCGCCGCCAAACGCATACTGCGCACGGCCTGCTTCCCCAGTGCTAAAGATAGGGGACGCAGGACGCATGCAGTGTCATGCATCTGTAGGCGGAGCTACCGGCGGAGGCGCGGCAGGGGGCTGTGTGCAGCCCGACGCTGCGGCCGTAAACGCTAATGTGAAACTAGCCTAAAAGAAGCAGCATGTCGCTTCTTTTGTGCGGTTTTGCTGCAGTTTTCCACCTGCTCCATTATAGAAATGTGTAGGTGAAAACTGCAGGGGAAATCCGCACTAAAACTGCAGGTAAAACGCAGGTCATTTTACCTGCAGATTTAACAAAATCTGCGTGTAAAATTCCACAGCAGAATCTGCACCTTGTGCACAGGGCCTTAGGGGAGATTTACATGATACTGAACTCGCCAGCTGAGCCCCAGGTGTCTGCATGTGCTGTTTGTGAAGGAGCGCTTGCCGCTTGAAACGCGTCAATAGATACCTGTAGTTTTATTTTTGTGAACACACAATTTTAATCTTTGCTTCATGTACCTTGGAAAATAAATAAAATGCACTTTTTTTGGATTTCATCTGTGAGCTGGATTTTTCTGCTTTCTCTTTTGGAACTCGCACCTTGCCCAGGTGCTATCCGTGCTCCAGAAGTGTGGAACTGCAAGTGGTGAGCTGGATTATCTGCTGTGGTTTTGACAGTAGTTCAGTGCAGGATGTGCTATGTTTTTTTTCATAAGAATTTGGAAACATTATAAAATCTCCTATAAATGTCTGTCCTGTTCCTGATCTTAGGATCTCGGCTTTTACTTGAGATGAATCTGTACTGCACTTTATGCACATGCTCAGTAGTGACCAGTGCTGTGAGGTCAGAGCTGAGATGAATCTGTGCTGCACTTTATGTACATGCTCAGTAGTGACCAGTGCTGTGGAGTTGTAGATGAGATGAATCTGTGCTGCACTTTATGTACATGCTCAGTAGTGACCAGCGCTGTGGGGTCATAGATGAGATGAATCTGTGCTGCACTTTATGCACATGCTCAGTAGTGACCAGTGCTGTGGAGTTGTAGATGAGATGAATCTGTGCTGCACTTTATGTACATGCTCAGTAGTGACCAGCGCTGTGGAGTTGTAGATGAGATGAATCTGTGCTGCACTTTATGTACATGCTCAGTAGTGACCAGTGCTGTGGAGTCATAGATGAGATGAATCTGTGCTGCACTTTATGTACATGCTCAGTAGTGACCAGTGCTGTGAGGTCAGAGCTGAGATGAATCTGTGCTGCACTTTATGTACATGCTCAGTAGTGACCAGTGCTGTGGAGTTGTAGATGAGATGAATCTGTGCTGCACTTTATGTACATGCTCAGTAGTGACCAGCGCTGTGGAGTTGTAGATGAGATGAATCTGTGCTGCACTTTATGCACTTGCTCAGTAGTGACCAGTGCTGTGGGGTCGTAGATTAGATGCATCTGTGCTGCACTTTATGTACACGCTCAGTAGTGACGAGTGATGTGGGGTCATGGATGAGATGAATCTGTGTTGCACTTTATGTACATGCTCAGTAGTGACCAGTGATGTGGGGTCATAGATGAGATGAATCTGTGCTGCACTTTATGTACATGCTCAGTAGTGACCAGTGCTGTGGGGTCAGAGATGAGATGAATCTGTGCTGCACTTTATGTACATGCTCAGTAGTGACCAGTGCTGTGGAGTTGTAGATGAGATGAATCTGTGCTGCACTTTATGTACATGCTCAGTAGTGACCAGCGCTGTGGAGTTGTAGATGAGATGAATCTGTGCTGCACTTTATGCACTTGCTCAGTAGTGACCAGTGCTGTGGGGTCGTAGATTAGATGCATCTGTGCTGCACTTTATGTACACGCTCAGTAGTGACGAGTGATGTGGGGTCATGGATGAGATGAATCTGTGTTGCACTTTATGTACATGCTCAGTAGTGACCAGTGATGTGGGGTCATAGATGAGATGAATCTGTGCTGCACTTTATGTACATGCTCAGTAGTGACCAGTGCTGTGGGGTCAGAGATGAGATGAATCTGTGCTGCACTTTATGTACATGCTCAGTAGTGACCAGTGCTGTGGAGTCGTAGATGAGATGAATCTGTGCTGCACTTTATGTACATGCTCAGTAGTGACTGGTGCTGCACTTTATGCACATGCTCGGTAGTGACCGGTGGTGTGGGGGTCAGGGAAATTGAGGAGTCGGCCCCATTGAATAACATTTGTCGAGTTCTGTCCGTTTTTTTTTTTCCCCCCACAGATAGCACTCGGACTGAAACTGTGATCATGTGAATGAGCCCTTATAGTGGCCAAGGTTCAATACTTAAATGTCCAGCTCATTCTTTATTCCACATGGCTGAAGAAAAGCTCTCTATATGACAATTATAGTGTCGTCTTTTTGGAAAAAGTTTTTTTTAAATGTTTCCTTTTTCAGTTTTTCTACGGCCTCAGTGTAACCACAGATGGAGGCTAATATAGAAGGCGTGCGGTGTGCCGGTCTGGAGAATTGGTGAAGCTTGTACTGCAGCCATCTACGTGTTAAACACGTCACCTCCGTTCCCCTGTGGTATTGGGCTCCGTGCACACTGCGTGTCATTGGAGGTAGGATTATATACTGTGCAGTACTCTCTATAGGAGAAGGCAGAATACTGGGCTTTCTAATATAGTAGGGAAAAGTACTTATGGACCCCGCTGAGCGAATCCTGCTGATACATTTACTATTTGTCATACATTTGTATGACATGGTGTAAATGTCGCCTTTCAGCTGAATATGATGTATTCCCCCACTATAGAAATATGGCCCCCTCCTCAGGAACACTACCACAGAGAAGAGCTGAGCACCACGCCCACTTGGCTAAAAAGACTAGATTTACATACAAGGGAGAGGACACCATATCTCAGGGATAAAACAGACACAGCTAGATTCAGGAGAGCAGCGACATTTACACCAGGTAAATGACAAGCCATGGGAGGATCTGCTGTGGTGTAGAATAATGCAGCCGCCATGGACTGTGCTTGGAAAATCCCATTCATTGCTGCATGAAGGAATTGTGCTCTGCAGGAGCCACGCGTGACTCTGTGAAGCATAGATACTTCTCAGATCTCCTATTCTGGGCATTTTTACCACCGGAGACTTGTCACAATGTCTTCTCAGTATTTTTTTATCCTCCTGTTAAACCCTATTGATGAGCGTTAGATGCCTGAGAATAAAGAGGGTGTTGTGCTACTTCCCTGAAGAACAAGGAATTCTTGTATAATACATAACATGTGAAATCAGGAGTCACACTTAACCCTTCACCCCGTTCATGTGATCTTTATACATGGCATGCTTTCCCTTAGGCATGTGAAGGGTCCTGCTTCTGTTCTCATATAAGAACCACAGTGGCATATTTACTACAATGCTTCCAAATTCTGTCACATAGATGTCTGGAAGAAGGGTGATGTCTAAAAGGATTCATGAAAGATGTGACATTTGAAGGGGGTTGTCCTACAAATAAATATTATTTACTGTTAGATCACACCAGACATGATTTTTCAGTTGAATTAAATGGGATGGCCACTACATTTTTATTGATGGCTTAGCCATAGGATAGGCTATCAATATTCCATCTGTATGGGAGCAACACCCGTCATCCCTGCCGATCAACTGTTGCCAAGCTTTCTGGAAATTCTCGGATGCAGCTAGGACATAGCAGCTCTATAATTTTTCCATCATACATGACGGCACAACGAGAGAGGGGATCCGCCCTTCAAGGACAGGCAACCTTCAAGATAAAAGGGTCGGCTCCTCTCTCCGCATCAGTTGGTTTCCTATCCTTGATGGGAACCCTCAAGATCGGCCCGTAGATTGGGGATTTACTAGCTTTATCAGCAGACCTTCCCTACACTCAGGCCATGGACGATAGAGTTGTGTCAAAATTAGATCCAAAATACCTTCCCAAGGTGGTATCAAAATTCCATAGGGCTCAGGAGATAATCTTGCCATCCTTTTGTCCTAACCCTAACAACCAGAAGGAGGAGAGGCTTCATTTGTGAGGAGATGTCTCCTGCAGTATTTAGAGGTAACGAGACCTTGGAGAAAACAGAGGGCCTTATTTGTCTCATACCAGGGGGCAAAGAAGGGCCTTAAAGCCCCTAAACAGACTATAGCTAGATGGGTGAGAAAGGCCATTATGCCAGCATATAGCAGTGCAGGCAGGGCTGTTTCAGAAGGTATAAAAGCCCACTCCATGAGGGCCATGGCGACACCCTGGACGGAGAGAGCAGACGCTCCCATTGACCAAATCTGTAAGGCGGCCACTTGGTCCTCTCCATCTACCTTTGTCAAACATTATAGGTTAGACCTATCTGCTACCTCTGATCTCGCATTCGGGAGAAGAGTGTTACAAGCAGTGATCCCTCCCTAAAGAGAATACAAATCTCTGTAACTCTTGTGGTGCCGTCATGTATGATGAAAAAACACGGGTATTACATACCTGGTAATGTTTTTTCATGAGACATGACGGCACCCTTATATTCCCTCCCTATTGATCACATCATTAGTTCGGTGCATTATTAGCATTATACACTCCATTGGGTGTTGGAAATTTAGCAGTGTAAAGGATGTATTATTTATATGTACACTAACCTGCGGAGTTCCTCTCGTGCTCTGTAAAACAACTGATGTGGAGAGAGGAGCCGCCCCTTTTATCTTGAAGGTTTCCTGTCCTTGAAGGACGGATCCCCTCTCTGGTGGTGCTGTCATGTCTCATGAAAAAACACATTACCAGGTATGTAATAGCCGTGTTTCTATAGCGTAGATAAGCAGTACCCAGCCACAGTCACTATAGTGTTGACAGAGGTGCTCAGTCAAGGCAGCATCTGACGGCGTGAGCTCGCAGCTGTGATCGGAGGTAAAAAGATTACCTTCAGTCACCGATGTCGGATGATGAGAATACTGCTCCCATTGTCAAAAATGGGGGTACCCCACACCTTATTTTTAATTAAATAATGTACAAAAAAAGTGTGGAGACCCCCATCTATTCTTGATAACCAGCCTTGCTAAAGCTGACAGCTGAGGGTTGCAGCCCAGCTGTGAGTTCTGTTGCCTGGCTGGTTATCAAAAATACAGGGGAACCCACGCTATTTTTTTTTTTTTTTTTTTTAAATATTTAGAGCACATGCATCAGCTTATGGATACTCCCATCTCGCTGTTATTAGCGGTAGTAGTCCCATCTGCTGACGCTTGTGACCGGAGGTAAACTTGTTACCTCCGATCACAGCTGATGCTGTCATTTGACAGAGTGGGAACCGCGACTGTCAGACCGACGGTAATGACTTTAGTGTTCTGTTACACGAACCCAAACTTTAACTGTTTGGTCAAACATCCAGGGGTCCGACCAGCTCAATCTCATGATTACAAACTGACTCGCTAAATCCTCCAAAGCTCTTTGTAGAGGAGGACAATTTTCCCTGTATGAGTCATGAGCCACTGCCAGGGCTGTGGAGTCGGTAAGCCAAACCTGCGACTCTGACTCCTTAATTTCCCTTACTCCGACTCCCACATATATTGCTTATATTTAAGTGAAAAATTTAGTGTAGTACAATGTGAACATCAGACATTTAATAATTTTTATGATACAATAATCAAGATATTTAGATAGAACATAATATATATGTATTGGAATACAACTTTAGAACACAAAAAACTGTAATTGTAAATATGTAATACACTATGTAATATTGAATGAATATATATATATATATATATATATATATATATATATATATATATATATATATATATATATATATAGCGCCATGTAAGTGGCAAAAAACAGTTTTCAGCAAAAACATACTAAATTACATTTGTGCAGTCTATGAATTTGTTCTAAGAAATAGAATTGCCTCCTTCATAGGTGACCTCTCAGACTCTCTTCTACCTCTGTACTCCATATCTTCACTCCACAACACGGACAGTGCCACCGCTTTTTACAACGCCACCCTCACATCAGCCATAGACTCAGTCGCTCCTCTCATGCATGGCAAAGTGCGACAAACCAATAGGCAACCCTGGCACAACAACCTCAACAAACAAATTTGACAAGCATCCAGGGTCGTGGAGCGGCGTTGGAAGAATACACGCCTGCCAGACGACTTCACTGCTTTCAAACAAGCTACACTTGCCTTTAAATCAGCCATCACCTCTGCTAAACAGACCTATTTCACAAACCTTGTATCTTCATTATCCCACAACCTAAAACAACTGTTCAGCACATTTAACTCTCTCCTCCGCCCACCACTGCCACCTCCAACTCCCCTCATCTCTGCTGAGGACTTTACTACCTACTTCAAAAACAAGATCGACCAAACAAGGCAAATCTTTACAGTTCCACCACCCCAACCACTCCACATGCCAGACCTCTGCCCTTCCCTTATAATCTCCCTCTCCAACATCACTGAAGGAGAGCTTACTCATCTCCTTTCCAAATCACACTTCACCACCTGTGCACTTGACCCCATCCCTTCCCACCTGCTCCCCAACCTCACCAACATGATCATTCCAGCCCTAACCTGTCTCTTCAACCTATCCCTAACTTCTGGTACCTTCCCCTCTGTCTTCAAGCATGCCACCATAACACCCATCCTCAAAAAAATCAAACCTTGACCCAACTGCTATGCCCAGCTATCGCCCCATATCACTGCTCCCGTTTGCTTCCAAACTCCTCGAACAGCATGTCCATGCTCAACTTTCCTCCCACCTCTCATCTAACTCCCTCCTTAACATCCTGCAATCTGGGTTCCGCCCCCACCACTCCACTGAAACTGCCCAGACCAAAATTACTAATGACTTACTCACAGCCAAAGCTAACAGACAATTATCCATCTTCCTCCTTCTTGACCTGTCCTCTGCCTTGGACACAGTTGACCACTGCCTACTGCTACAGATTCTTTCTTCCCTTGGCATCAAAGACCTTGCCCTGTCCTGGATTTCCTCATACCTTTCTGACCGCACATTCAGCGTTTCCCACTCCCACACTACCTCCTCATCCCGCCCCCTCACTGTTGGAGTTCCCCAAGGCTCTGTCCTGGGGTCCCTACTTTTTTCCATCTATACTCTTGGCCTAGGACAATTCATAAAGTCCCATGGCTTCCAGTACCACCTGTATGCAGATAACACTCAGATCTACCTCTCTGGCCCAGATGTTGCCTCTCTGCTGTCCAGAATCCTAGAGTGTCTATCAGCCATATCCTCCTTTTTCACCTCTTGCTTCCTAAAACTCAACGTAGACAAAACTGAACTCATTATCTTTCCTCCATCTCGCGTATCTTCCCTACCCGATCTATCTATTATGGTAAACGGCATCATGCTCTCTCCCGCACCTGAAATCCGCTGCCTCGGCGTAACTCTCGACTCTGCCCTGTCCTTCAAACCACATGTCCAAACTCTTGCCACCTCCTGTCTCCTCCAACTCAAAAATATTTCCAGAATCCGTCCCTTCCTCAGTCCTCAGTCTACTAAAACTCTTGTACATGCCCACCTCATCATCTCCCGCCTTGACTACAGCCTTAATGGAATAAAATTCTTGGACTTATGTGCGCTGCTTGACAAAGTATCACATCCAGGTTATATAAAGAGTTTAACCATTTAAATGGTTAAACTCTTTATATAACCTGGATGTGATACTTTGTCAAGCAGCGCACATAAGTCCAAGAATTTTATTCCATTAAGGATTTATACTGGCGGTCACGGAGTGGACCTTTGGACGTACAGCAAGCTGGCAACTGATCTATATGCCTTAATCTCTCCTGGAAAGGGTGAGTAAATTTCTTTTATTTCTTCCAATATCTACCCGGATAAGACCCTATTGCGCTCTTTCTCTCCTATAGTCTGTACGCCTTGACTACTGCAACACTCTCCTCTCTGGCCTCCCTGCCAACTCTCTTGCACCACTCCAGTCTGTCCTCAATTCTGCTTCCCGACTAATCCACCTCTCTCCTCGCTACTCCCCTGTCTTTCCCGTCTGCAAATCCCTCCATTGGCTCCCAATTCCCCAACGAATCCAGTTCAAACTACTAACACTGACCTACAAAGCCATCCACAACCTTTCCCCTCCCTATAGCTCTGAACTAATCTCACAATATCTTCCCTCACGTAATCTTCGATCCTCCCAAGACCACCTACTCTCCTCCACACGTATTCGTTCCTCATACAACCGCCTCCAAGATTTCTCCCGAATATCCCCTATCCTCTGGAATACCATGCCTCAACACGTCCGATTATCCACCACCCTCGGATCCTTCAAACGGAACCTGAAAACCCATCTTTTCTGGAAAGCTTACAGCCTGCAATAACCATTCTGCCGCCTCACCACCGCCTGAGCTGCTGCATTCCCGACCTTCTGTCTCTTCCCCACTTTCCCGTAGAATGCAAGTCCGAAAGGACAGGGTCCTCACCCCTCTGTACCAGTCCGTCATTGTAAATTTGTTTACTGTTAACGATATCTATAACTTTGGATGTAACGATATGTATAACTTTGTATGCAACCCCCCCCTTCCCATGTACAGCACCATGGAATTAATGGCGCTATATAAATAAATAATAATAATGACCTCAAATCTGACCTAATAATTTTAAGGCTAGAGAACAGCCTCTCTACACTAACTTGGGTTGGAGGCAAAGCCGTAACCACATGGGCAACATCTCTAACAATTTCCGGGTACAAAGGAATTGCCTCATGCACAGTTTTGATGAACGGTTGAATTTTTCTATTTCTTTGAGAGCAAGTGAAACATTTTGCTGAAAGATGGTCAGTCTTCTTGCTATAGGAGACGGAGTGAAATCTTTTTCCTTGCAGCAACGCTTTGCGTGCTCCATGTCATCCAAATACTTGTCAAAGTCAAACACCTCATCTGATGAGGATGAAGATATGGCAGCAGTAGCACTGTCAGGACCCGAGTCCTCTTGCGCCTGGCAGTCCTCCTGTAGGCCACTCATTCTAACTGCTACCTCAGTCAGAGCTTCTTTTCCTTTAGTAAGCTGTTGATCATCAAGCAGTATACGATGACTTGGGTCCACATAAACAGCTGCTAGAAAATTTTTATTTTCCAATAGCTGTGTCTCTCTTTGTTTCATTGAAGCATCAATGCCATCTGCGATTAAACCTCTTTGGGACAGGCAAAATAGCAAGTTCTTCCACTCCCTTATGAAAATGCCAGGAGTTAAATCCTCAGTTTGCAATTTTTTAGTCACGGTAAATGGGTGATTAAGCAATTCCTTCAATTCAGCCACCTGTGTCCATTGACCTTTATTTAGGGTTACCTGAGGGTTCGCCATACCTATAAGAAATGGATTTAGTTCAAGCAATCGCTCAATCATTAAATAAGTGCTGCCCCACCGAGTGGCTTGATCAACAATTGCCCCTTTCCCAGCACGTCTCTTCAAGATGGAATCAATTTTAGGGGTTCTGGCGGCAATAACCAATTTCCTCACTTTTCCAATCAGATTTCCAGCATGTCCCTCTTGCAGACTATCTCTTATTGCCAGCTGCAGCGTGTGCACAACACAGCGCATGTGATGAATAGGAAAGTGTTTTGAAACAGCTTCAACAAGATCATCTATTTCTACAGTATAATTTTGCTGTTCTTCTGTAGAAATATCTGTTTGTTCCTCAGTTACATGAACAGCACTGTGGCCTTCCATCTCCAACATACTGAATCCTAAATTTTCTTCTGGTTGTTGTTCATTACTCTCATTCATCAGTGTAATTGTACTTATCATGTTTGAAGCATTGTCCGTTACAATAGCAAGAACCTGTTCTTGTGTGAATGCAGCCTTAGATCAGGAATAGAACAGCCATTTATAGGGCATTTCATAACTTTCCCAAATTCCTATGAAAAAATATTCTGCATTGAACTAGTGTACCCAATTTATTATATATTTTAGGAGTCGGTCCATTTTATACCGACTCCGACTTCACCAAAATGAGCACCGACTCCGACTCCACAGCCCTGGTCACTGCAAAAGTCCCTGGCAGGTGGGTGTGTCGTGCTAGGGTGAGTTGAAGAGGGGAATGATGTGCTGGGACAAGAGGCTTCATGTTTCTACATAGAAAAGAGAAGAATTATCTGGATAGAAAGGAAAAATGAATCATTGTAATTACACAGTGCTATATAATATTATTGCAATATATTGAAAGGATAAAAACTTTGATGGAAGTGCTTCTCTAGCACTTTATTTGTGCAGTGTGATGAATAATGTAACATTTAGGGTAAGTGCACACGTTGCGGATTCTGCTGCGGAATTTTCCGCACGGATTTGTCTAAATCCGCAGGTCAAAGGACCTGCGGTTTATCTGCGGATTAGCCTGCGGTTTTCCCCTGCAATTTGACACCTGTCATGGAGCAGGTGCCAAACCGCAGCGGAATCCGCACAAAGAATTGACATGCTGCGGATTTAAAACAGCAGCAAATCCGCGCAGAAAATTCCACACCGTCTGCACTGCTGTTTTTGATTTACATAGATTATGATGGTACTGTACACCGCAGCAGAAACTGCTGCGGATCCGCAGGGCCAAATCTGCGGATCCACAGCAGAATCCGCAGCGTGTGCACACACCCTTAGAACACAAACAATCACTGGCAGAACTGCTGTTTTGTTTCTATTATATCCCATGAAGAGATAATAAAAGTTGAACCCCAAAATGATGCCACTGAAAAATACAACTCATCACGCAAAAGAGCAAGCCCTCGTATGACTGTTGACAATTTTTTTTTCTTGAATGTTATGTCTCCAGGAACTCGACAATAGAAAAATGGGGCAAAAAAATAGTCTGCCATAAAGGCCAAAGCTGGTTATGACATCAAAGAGTTAAAGGGGGTGTCTTAAAAACACAAAAAAGAACCTATTCACAACCCTGGCTAGTCTGGCTGATGAAGTAAGGGCAGCTCCTTTCCGATTTCTACCTGCCCCTCTCCAGGCGATTGACAGGTCTCTCCCATGGTTTGGGCAGCATGAATCTAATGACATATTGACAGGTTCCCTATAACCTTTCTCTGTTGTAACTGTGTAAACACTATTGGAATGTAATAGTTTCCTGAAATAGCTTTAGTTTTTGTACTGTAACAATGATATATAACAGCTTCATTTGTATCCACAGGACACTGCGAATATGGCTGAAGAGAGACAGCGGGCAGTACTGGCCCAGCATCTATCACACCATGTCATGTAAGAGCTACCGATGTCACCCTGTGTATATAGAGATAGTGGGGTGTGGTCTGCCGTGTGGGGACATCTTATCAGTGTGAAATCCCTTTAGGGTGTGTGCACATTTAAGCGTTTTTACTGGCATAAACGCTTACAAGAAGCATCCCATTCATTTTATTGAATTCTGCACTTTTTATACATATTGATGCGTTTTTTTCCGCGAAAAAAATGCATCGCAGTAAAAAATGCAGCATGCTCATTAATTTTGCGGAAAAATCCGCATTTCTAACTATTTTATATGAGACTGGGGACGCTCCAGAAAAAAACGCATAAAAAACGTGCGGAAAGAAAGCGCATTTTCTGGGAAGGAGTCCGGTTTTCAGTCAGGAATTTTCTGCATACGTGGGTACATAGCCTCAAAACTTTCACTTTTGAAGTGTTCTGTTCCCTAATGGCCAGCAGTGTGGTGGTACCCTGTCTTTGTGTCAGTGCTGCTGTCTTCCAGCTGTGTAAATCCGGCAGGTTTTCCTGTGTATACTGTGACTTCCTGGAAACACTGTGTATTAGTGTAGCTACCTGGCGGTGAATGACAGCAGTATACGCTCGCTTTTCTCCGGCGGAATATCCACGTGTTTCCGGGGGAAACTGCAGTTATGGAAACAGGAAATGTCACAGAATATTCAAATTATTTTCCCCCTGCTGTTAACATGTTAAATTCTGCTGTCACAGTCCGGTGGCAGGCAAGTGCGTCATTTCCAGTCACCCATTGGCTCACCTTCAATGTAATCGCGGGGCGCTGATGGGTTGCCATGACAGCCGGGGGTCTGCTGAAGACCTCGTGCTTGTTGTGACTAATTCCTTGTGAAAGTCAGCGTTTAGTTGATGTTCATAAGAGACCGTGATTTTCACTATAAAACAACAAAATTAAAAATACACATTTGGTATCGCTTCGTTCATAAAAAGTCCGGTCTGTCAAAATCTAAAATAAATTAATCTGCATAACAAGATGAAAAACTGAATTGCCAGAATTATGCTTTCTTTCGGCTGCCGCAAAACTAATAAAATGCAGTAAGAGGCAATCAAAACATTATATCTACCTCAAAATAGTAACAGTAGAAACATTTGTTCAGGGTGCAAAAAAATAAGCCTTAAATACAGCCCCATATTCCAAAAATTGAAAATGTTACGGGTGTCTGAAAATGGCAACATCATATTATTATTTTTTTTTTTTTTTTTTTTTTAAGGAAATCTGTAAAAAAATTTTAGTTTTTGTTTTACCACTTAAAGGGAATCTGTCACACTTTGACTATCAGCTGCCGGCATTGACATCAGGGGCTTATCTACAGCAATCTGTAATGCTGTAGATAAGCACCCTATGTAACCTGAAAGAGAAGAAAAACACGTTAGATTATACTCACCGGAGGGGGCGGTCTGGTCTGATGGGTGTCGCGGTCCGGTCCAGCGCCTCCCATCTTCATACGAAGCCGTCCTCTTCTTCCCTTCCTGTAGTAGCTCCGGCGCAGGTGCACTGCTCTGTCCTGTTGAGGGCAGAGTCCTGCAGTGCGCAGGCGTCGGGAGAGGTCTGGCACCTGCGCACTGCAGTATTCTGCTCTGCCCTCAACAGGGCAGAGCAGTGCACCTGAGCTACTACAGGAAGGGAAGACGAGGACGGCATCGTATGAAGATGGGAGGTGTCGGACTGGATCGCGACACCCATCAGACCGGACCGCCCCCTTTAGTGAGTATAATCTAAAGTGTTTTTCTTATCTTTCAGGTTACATCAGGGGGGGGCTTATCTACAGCATTACAGAATGCTGTAGATAAACCACTGATGTCGGTGCCGGCAGCTGATAGTCAAAGGGTGACACATTCCCTCTAAACAAACACCCCCACCACCTTCCTCCCTAAACTATACGTATTTGGTATCTGTGTAATCGTACTGACCTGCAGAATAATATTTCCAGGTTACTTTTACCGTATAACAAACATGGTAGATTAAAAACACCTAAACCAGTTGAAAAATTGCACTTTTTTTTTTTTTTGTAATTTCAACTCGATTGAAATGTATTTCGCACTTTCCAGTGCATTATATGGTAAAATGAATGGTGTCATAACATAGTACATCTTGTCCTGCAAAAAACAAGCCCCGCAGCTTACAGTTATATGGATGGGGAAAAAAAGAAAAAAAAAGTTATGGCTCTTGGAAGAAGGGGAGGAAAAAAATTGTAAAAAACAAAAAACGGAAAGTTGCCCTGTGATGAAAAAGTTAATATGAGAACCCTGACTGGATGATACACGGTGATGCAGAAGCATTTCTGTGTTGAACCAGCAATAGATCCATCATGAGTGAACCGTTGCCACCAAAATGCACTTTTAATGAGCTATACTGTGTTGTAGGGAACTTGGCCCTTATAATAATTTAGTATGGTTATCGTGCACAATTAATGCAGTAAAAAATAACAGAATTATTGTTATTTTGCCTCCCTAAAAAAAAATGCAATAAAAGTCAAGTCAACATGGTAAAACAAACTAAAAATGAAGTTACAGTGGCTTTTGAAAGTATTCACCCCCTTGACATTTTCCGTGTTTAACTACCGTACAGTCTGGAATTTCACTTTGTTTTTTTTGAGGGTTAGCATCAGTTCATGCCTACAAGTGTGAAAATTTGGTTTTCTTTTCACTGTGAAGCACACAACAAATAGGACACAATTACTGAAAACTTTAGTGTGCATAACTATTCATCCCCCTAAAGTCAGTACTTTGTAGAGTCTCCATTACAGCAACTAGTTTGAAGTCACTTTGGATAAGTCTCTGAGCCTTTTATGTCTTGCCATTGGGCTTTTTGTCCATTTCTCAAAACAAAATTGCTCCAGCTCTTCCAAGTTAGATAGTGTCCTGTGATGAACCGCATTGACTAGGCCACTCCGGAACATTTACACATTTCTCCTTAAGCCAACAGTATGCTTCGATTCATTGTCTGGTTGGAAGGTGAACCTCCATCTCAGTCTCATATCACTGACAGAATAAAACAGTTTTTTCTTAAGAATATCCCTGTATTTTGCACCATCCATTTTCCCTGTCCCTGCTGCCGAAAAACATCCCCACTACATGATGCTGCCACTACCATGTTTCACTATGGGGATGGCGTTCTTGGTGGTGATGAGGTTTGTTTATTTAATGCCGGACATAGCTTTTACTTCTGTGGCCAAAAAGTTAAGTTTTGGTCTCCTCTGACCACAACACCTTCCTCCATACATTTGGGCAGTCTCCCATATGTCTATTGACAAACTCACAAAAATTGTAAGGCTCATTTTAAGTAAAGGCTTTTTTCAGCCCACTCTTTTGTGGTTGAATGGACAGATACTCTGATCTCTGCTTGGGAACTTCTCAGCTCCATCAGGGTTACCTTTTAGTCTCTGTGCTGCCTCTCTGATTAATGTCCTCCTTGCCCAGGATGAGAGTTTTGGTGAGTGGCCTCTCTTGTAAGGTTTGTTTTGGCACCGCATTCTTTCCCTTTGGTGATTAGGTATTTGATGGTTCTCCAGGGGATGATCAGAGATTGGGATATTTTTTTTTATAACCCATCCCTGATTTGTACTTCTCAACAACTTTGTCCCTGACTTGTCTGGGGATCTCCTTTGGTCTTCGGGGTGTTTAGTTAGTGGTTCCTCTGTCTTAATAGTGTTGCAGCCTCTTTGACCTCTTAGATAAGGTAAAGGGAATATACTGATAGTCCATGTAACACTAGAAATTGGCATGTGCATATGTATTCACCGTGTTTTCGAATGAAGCCCCTAAAAATTTCTGGTGCAAGCAATTCCTTTCATAAGGTCAGGATCACACATGTGAGAAACTCGGACGAGTCTCGCACGTCAATACCCAGCACTGCCACCGGCACTCGGGAGCAGAGCGTGCGGCTGCATGTATTTCTATGCAGCCGCACGCGCCAATCCCAGTGCCAGGTATTAACATGCGAGACTCGTCCGAGTTTCTCGCATGTGTGATCCCGGCCTTATGAAGGGAATTGATTGCACTAGAAATTTTTAGGGGCTTCATTCGAAAACACGGTGAATACCTATGCACATGCCAATTTCTAGTTATTTGATCCCATAAATTTAGTTTATGCCTGTATTTTTCTGACTTCACCAATTTAGACGATTTTTAGTGCTGATGCATCACACACAAATCAGATTACAAAAAATATTTAAACGCAGGTTGTAATGTAACAAAATAGATGTAAAGCCAAGGGGGTGAATACTTTCGCAAGCCACTGTATTTCAAAACTTCTTTATCCTTCTTGAAAGTAATACAAAAATTACAGAGCTAAAGTTGTATCTCTGTATTCATAAGGACGCCCGGAGTAAAGTTAACATATACATTTTACTGCTGAGAGAGAGAGAAAGCTGTTAAAACTGTGCCTCTTGGAAAGCAGAGATGGAAAAAACAGAAGGGAAAGATGGCTGCAACACCAAGCAGTTAAGGCCTCTTTCACACATCAGTTTTTTGCCATCAGTTGCAATCTGTTGTTTTTTAAGAAAAAAATGGATCCGGTGACTCATGGCGCTGGATCCGTTTTTTTCTCAGACTTGTATTAGTGACAGATGGCCTCATGTTTCATCCGTCGTTCGACGGATCCGGCGGAAATTCTATGTCCGTCGGCCGGAGACAATTAACAAACCAACGTTTTTTTGTCTACAACGGATTCCTTTTTTCTTCACTGAGCATGCTCAGTTTACCTCTGGTCACTGATGTCAGCTGATGGGACAACTGATCCCATCATCCGACACCTACTACCACTAATTGCAGTAAAAGCAGGAGCGGCGGATGGAAGTATTCATCTGTCGCTCCTGCGCTGAGTGTAAATAAATAATAAAAATTAAAAAAATGGCGTGGGTCTCCCCCTATTTTTGATAACCGGCCAGGCGAACCTCACAGCTGGGGGCTGCAACCCTCAGCTGTCAGCTTCAGAAAGGATAGTTATCAAGAATAGAGGGGTTCCCATGCTCCCAAAAAAAAAAATATTTAAATGAATAATTTAAAAAAAAAAAAGTGGAGTCCCGTCCCCCCCATTTTTGACAACCAGCCTTGCTAAAGCTGACAGCTGGTATTCTCAGGCTGGTAAGGGGCCATTGATCTTGGGGGGCCCCCCCCCCCAGCCTAAAAATAGCAGCCCGCAGCTGCCCAGAAAAGGCACATCTTTTCCCACTTGCCCTGTAGTGGTGGCAAGTGGGGTAATAATGGGTTAATGTCACCTTGCTATTGTAAGGTGACAAGCCCGGGTTAGTAATGGAGAGGTGTCAATAAGACACCTCTCCATTACTAATACTAGAGTCATTCAAGGGTTAAATAAGCACACACACAATAAGAATAAAGTCTTTTAATTAAATAAATAAACACGCAGGTTTTCCATTTGTATTGTTCTCCTAATCCAATCGAAGTCCTCGATCTCCTGAAAGAAATAAACAACCAACAATATACCCATACCTGTCTGGCGAAGTCAAGTCCCACGGTGTAATCCATATCTGTGGGGTAAATACTTTACAACCGATAGCGGTGCTAATGTGACCACTCCGAGTGTAAATCAGTGAGGAATGAGCTGCTGGGAGCAGAGGTTCAGTGACTAGCGCTGACTTCACTGAAGCTTTGCCCCCTCACAGCCTGACCTGGAGTGAACTCTGAAGCGTGGGAAAATCCAAGGGAAGAGGTTACCGCAGGTAATGTATCTATTCTATTCTTTCTATCTGTTCTTTCTTTCTATCTGTTCTTTCGATCTCTATTTTAAAAAACGGATGCGACTGATCCATTTTTTCGACGGAACAGTCAGTCGAATCCGTCGAAAAAATGGATCTGCCGCATCAGTTTTTCACAATCTGCGACGGATCTGTGGAGCTGACGGATTGTGACTGATGGCAAAAAACTGATGTGTGAATGAGGCCTAAAGAGTAACTGAACTCAGCTGCGCTGATATTACAATGTACTCATTCAGATAGCAGTGATTTTTCTCGTCCAGTAAGAAGGTCTGAGTTCATCAGTTCTTTTGATCAGAATTTGGTCATTGTTTGCCATCAGTTTTTCTCTTACCGAAAAAATGTTTCTCCAGCTTCTCATATCTGTGAAAAATGGACAGCACACAGATGGTATCCGAGTGCAATATGATTTTGTATTGACGATATTTATCCTAGACTTAGATCAAAATTGAACATGTCTCTGTGCTGTGATTTTTGTGCTGACCAGCCAGTCAACAAAATACATGGACATGTGAACTGCTCCATAGACTATAATAGGTACTAGTTCTATCTGGAAAACAGTTTTTCACATACGAGTTATACAGGGCTGTGGAGTCGGAGTCGGAGTTAGTTTTGGTTGGAGTCGGTAGAAATGTACCGACTCCGACTCCAGCTTTAAAAAAAATGTATTAATATTTCATAATTGAACTTTCATATGAATTTTATAAATGTTACTCAAATATATATGTTCTATCAAACTATGAACAACAGTGATAAGCAGTTCTGCTGGAGATAGACATTTCTTACTTCTTGTGTGTCACTGTTCTCCACTGCCCTTATCTAATCTTATACTTGGTTAACCTCATGCTGCACCAACCACCCTACTTACAATGTATGAAACTGAAAGTGAAAATGTGTTGCAAATTCTTAGTAGTAAAGCTCCTCCTCTAGACTAGATCATACTAGGTGTGCGTCTTCCAAGCATCTCACAGCTGCCTGCTACTCAGAAGAGGAAGACTGTAAGAAGTATTATCCTTTCAACAAACTTTGCATCAGTTAACTGTGAGTACATGAGGAATAATAACAGTATTACTGACCACTATATCAGTTGTACGACCTGGCAATAATTTTGTACAATTGTTTTTAGGAAAAACAATTGTCATTTGGATTGTGAATGCAGAATTAAAAACCTGAGAATGTCAAAGAAGCATCACATTAAATCAGCTGTATTTGAACATTTCACCATCACTCAAGATAGAAAACATTGTCTGTCAGTGTATGACAAATGATCCAGACGAAAATAAATGCTGTGAAGCCAAGATGAGTGCATATTCAGGCAAAGATAAAAATGCTCCTACCAGAGCTTCTAATCTAAAGAGACATTTACAGCGCTTTCATCCAGAAGTACTGAAAGCAGTGGATGAGAAAGACTGCATCCAAACCAATGAACCAGTGCCCAGCTCTTCCAGCCAAACAAAGGAGCAGAGAACTTTGCAGCCATCAGTTGCAAGATATTTTGTCAGTGACAAAGTTACTGTGACAATGTCAGTAGATACATTTAAAAAACAGATCATAGAGCTTGTTGTAAAGGATAGTGTGCCTATTTCATTATTTTCACGACCAGCTTTTTGTCTGAATGGGGAAATGGCCCGCAAGCTTGGTGTTTCTCTGCAGAGAGAGTGAGTATTAGAAAATTAGTAATCGAAGAAGCTTTTAAACAAAAGGAAGAACTTAAAAAAACTCTCAAGGGACGCTTTTTGTTTCTTAAAATGGATGCCTGCACACGTCACAGAGTGAACTATTTTGCCATCAATGTCCGATTTGTTTGTGACAAAAATGAAATAGTTACCAAGACATTGGCAGTAAAAGACACCAAAGCTCATCACACCAGTGAGTTTCTCCAGGTCTTGGTGGAAAAGGTTCTGCAAGACTATGAACTTAAAAAAGAGTAAGTTCTTTCTGTCGTAACTGACAATGCTTCAAATATGATAAGTACTATTAAGCTAATGAATGAGAGTAATGATGGTGACCAGCAGCTAGAAGAACATTCTGGGTCCACAGACACAGAAATGTTTGAAATAGAGGAACACAGTATTGTAACTGAGGAGCAAACTGAAGTTGCTTCAGATGAACAGCAACATGATAGTTTAGATGATCTTGTTGAAACTGTCAATATGTTCTTTCATTCATCACATGCGCTGTGTTGTGCATACGCTACAGCTGGCTATAAGAGACAGTCTGCAAGAAGGACATGCTGCTGCACTGATTGGCAAGGTGAGAAAATTGGCTACTGTTGCCAGAACCCCTAAAGTTGACTCAATTTTGAAGAGACGTGCTGGAAAAGGGGCAATTATTGATCAAGCCACACGATGGGACAGTACTTACTTAATGATTCAGCGCTTGGTTGAACTGAAAACCTTTCTTGTAGACATGGCTAACCCTCAACTGACGCTAAATGAAAGTCAGTGGAATCAGGTGACTGAGCTGGAAAAATTGCTAGAGCACCCATTTACAGTGACTAAAAAATTACAAGCAGAGGACTTAACTCCAGGTATTTTCTTAAAGGAGTGGAAGAACCTGATGTTTCGCCTGTCCCAAAGAGGAGGGTTAATTGCAAGTGGCATTGCTACATCAATGAAACGGAGAGAGGAGCTACTATTACAAAATAACATTCTTTTGGCAGCTGTTTATGTAGACCCAATGCATCGGATTCTTCTAGATGATCAACAGCTAAGTAAAGGAAAAGAAGCTCTGTTTGAAATAGCAGTAAGGATGAAAGGGTTGCAGAACAGTCAGGAGGAACAAGAAGAATTTGGTCGTCCTGCCACATCTTCACCCTCATCATCAACTGATGAAGAATTTAATTTCGATAAATATTTGGATCACAAGGACCGTGTAAAGCGTTCCCGCATAGAAGAAGAGTCATCCCCATCAAGGAACACAGCCAGTACATTTCAGCAGAATTTTTCATGTGCACTAAAAGAAATTGAGAAATTTGACCGTTTATCAAAAATAACAGTGCAACAAGCGATTCCTCTGTATCCTGACATTGTCAGAGATGTTGCCCGAGTGGTTACTGCTTTGCCACCAACACAACTTAGTGTAGAGCGGTTGTTCTCTGCTCTCAAAATAATTAGATCAGATTTGAGGGCATCCATGAAGGAGGATCTGACATAGGCAATACTTTTTCTGAGGACAAATTTATAGATTTCTTCTTATTAACTGCATAAAAGTGTTTATTGCTTATTTACTTACAGTTTAGAAAAGTTTATAAAAGTTATTTGCTATATTCTAATTGTATTCTAATAAATGTAGTTTTTGCTCTAAGTGGTCTGATTACTTATATGATGGTGAGAAACTGAATAAGCACGATGTTTAATATTTTACAACAGTAAATTTGTTGTTATGAATTGGCCATTTATGAAGGAGTCAGAGTCGGATAAAATCCAGGAGTCGGAGTCGCAACTGTGGCTTACTGACTCCACAGCCCTGGAGTTATACCATCTGATTCAGCCCTAACTCTGGGGAAAAGCATCTGCAGGAGATTATTCTCTTCCATACTGGACAAAATGACAAAAAAAATATATGCACTGCTCAAAAAGATAAAGGGAACACTAAAATACCACATCCTAGATATCACGGAGTGAAATATTCCAGTTGCAAGTCTTTATTCATTACATAATGGAATGCATTGAGAACAATAAAACATAAAGTGATCAATGTAAATCAAAATTAATATCCCACGGTTGTCTGGATTTGGGATGATACTCAAAATCAAAGTGGAAAATTAAATTATAGGCTGATCCAACTTTAGTGGCAATGCCTCAAGACAAGGAAATAATGGTAAGTAGTGTGTGTGGCCTCCACGGGCCTATATGACCTCCCTACAATGCCTGGGCATGGTCCTGATGAGGCAATGGATGTTCTCCTGAGGGATCATCAGTCAACTCCTGGACAGTCTGTGGTGCACAGTGCCATATGTGGATGGAGCGAGACATGATGTCCCAGATGTGCTCGATTGGATTCAGGTCTGGGGAACTGGTAGGGCAGTCCATAACATCAGTTCCTTCATCATGCAGGAATTGCTGACACACTTCAGCCACATGACGCCTAGCACTGTCATTCATCAGAGGGAACCCAGGGCCAACCGCACCTACATATGGTCTCACAATGGGTCTGAGGATCTCATCCCGGTACCTAATGGCAGTCAGGCTACCTCTGGTGTGCACATGGAGGGCTGAGCGGCCCTCCAAAGAAATGCCTCTCCACAACATTATTGACCCACTGCCAAACCAGTCATGCTGGAGGATGTTGCAAGCAGCAGAACGTTCTACATGTCATCTTCAGGCTTTCACATGTGCTCAGTGTGAACCTGCGCTAATCCATGAAGAGCACAGGGTGCCAATGTTAAATCTGCCAATCTTGATGTTCTCTGGCAAATGCCAATTGCCATGCACAGTGTTGGGCTGTAATCACAACTCCCACTTGTGGACGTCGGGCCTTCATAACCACCCTCGTGGAGTCTTTCTGATAGTTTGAGCAGACACATGTATGTTATTGGCCTGCTGGAGGTAATTTTCAGGGCTCTGGCACTGCTGCTGTTCCTGCTTGCACAAAGGAGGAGGTAGCGATCTTGCTGTTAGGTTGTTGCCCTCCTTCGGCCTCCTCCACTTCTCCTGATGTACTGGCCTGTCTCCTGGTATCTGCTCCATGCTCTGGACTCTCTGTGCTGACAAAAACAGCTACTTTTCTTCCCACAGCTTGCATTGATGTTCCACCTTGGATGAGCTGCACTACCTGAGCAATTTATGTGGGTTGTAGACACTTCATCATGCTTCTGTACAGTAACTAATAGGTTTGAGAGCAATGACAATGCAAAAGTGACCAAAATAGCCAAAAGGATGAGAACAGAGAAATGGTCTGTGGTCACCCCCTGCTAATTGCCTATCATTTCTACCTGCTGACTGTTCCATTTGCACAACAGCAGGGGAAATTGAGTCTCAGTCAGTGTTACTTCATAACTGGACAGGTTGATTTCACAGAAGTGTGATTGACTTCTAGTTACATAGTGTTGTTTTAGTGTTCCCTTTTTTTTTTTAAGCAGTGTATATATAATGTACTGTGTTTGTACAAAAAAGTTCCTTCTCACCCCCCAATGGGGGTGGTCTTTGTTGTCCTTTCTCATTCTCGGGTCCTATACCAGATGCCTGGGAGTTTGAGGGTTCTGCGCAGGATCTTAGTTGTTCCCAGCATTTCGCTTTTCTGGACAGAGAGCTCAGATGTTGCTCCTGGGATCTGTTGTAGCCATTCCTCCAACTTGGGGGTCACTGCTCCAAGTGCTCCTATCACCACTGGAATCACTGTTGCCTTCACCTTCCACATCTTCTCCAAGTCTCCTTTGAGGATCTGGTATTTTGCCAGCTTCTCATATTCCTTCTTTCTGATGTTGATGTCACTTGGCACTGCCACATCTATTATCATTGCTGTCCTCAGATCCTTGTCTACTATCGCCATTGATTTCTGAGCTCTTCCTGAGTTAAAACATTAGTATTGTTGTTTCTTAATGATTATGAACTTTGTTTTCTTTGCATTATATGAGGTCTGAAAGCACTGTTTGTTTGTTTTTTTTTCTTTTGACTATTTTTCTTTGTCAGAAAAAAATACAACATTTATTGCTTGGAAATTCAGAGACATGTCAGAAGTTTATAGACTAAAAGAACAATTTGCATTTTACTCAAAAATATAACTATAAAGAGAAAAATCAGACAAACTGAACATTTGAAAGTGGTCTCTTAATTTTAGCCAGAGCTGTATGTGTACATATAATAATTATTTTTTTAATATTATGTTTGTACTTGTTAGTTGTTTTATTCTAACAGTCTCTTTTTTTTATTTCAGCACCTTGCTCAGCTCTGAGATACCACCATGAGAGTAGAATGATTTTTGTGGGGCAAGATAGCGGCGCTATTGTTGTAAGTATCTGTGTAGGCTGGTTTCACTGTCCTGGTGTGAGCTGTGATGCACGGACTGATCACAGGTCTCTTGTCCTGACTCCATCTTAGCAGTCTCGTGTGTTTTATAGATAGATGTAGATCATTTCCTATGAGGTTTTTGAGTTTGGGCCTGGAGACCAGCAGAATGTCTGTACATTGTTCCATACTTGATCTCTTGTGAACCATAAAAGTTGAATTAATTGTTTTTATATTTTGCCAAGCATGAAGACTATTGTACATGTTTATGTATTGTTTTCCTATGTAGTAAGACATTGTGTCTAAAATCTTTCTTTACGTTTCTTGTTGGGCAGGAGTTTTTGGTCTCTGACGACTTTAACAAAATGAGCTTTGTGAAGACGTACCCTGGTAGGTAGAGTACTCTGCTTTACTAGATAATTCTAGTGAAAGGTATTTGTTCTAAAGCATGAGATCCCACTATATTATTGATATTGTGTGCGTTAGGGTGGAAGGGAGCAGAAGGTGCTACTGGTTCTCTTGTGCAGTTTAGGTGAACGCCCCATGTACTGGTGTCTCATTGTCTTACTAGGTCAGTTATAACTAATTTCACTATTTCTCACTAGGTTCAGCTAATTATCGCACTTGTGATTAACCATTACAGCTCATCAGAACCGTGTGACAGAAGTAATTTTCTCTCCGGACCCAGAATGGGTGATTAGCACCGGGCAGGATAAATTTCTCACCTGGATGTGCACGCAGAGCGGGTCGCTGGTGGGACGACATGCATTCACTTCCTGGGCCTCCTGCCTCCAGTATCCTTTGTACGGGTCTTTAGATTAGATTAAGCATGAACGTATAGATTGTGACATTATAGAGGTGACCTAACTTAAAGCGTGCCTCCAGTCTCAAAAGAAAACCTACCGGAGCCTGCAGCTCAAGCCTCGGGCGGCGGTCCGTGCTGCCGGTTAGCAGGAAAGCTCTCTAATGGAGTGGTGAGTGTACTGTGAAGTCCTGTACTGTGATCGTCTTTCTTTTGAAAGTGGAGGTTACGCTTTGAGTAGCCAGAATTGTGTAAAAATACTTTTACAAGAAATCGAGCCTTTCTTGTCCATGTGCTATGCTTGATGTGGCAGCTGTACTCAGGTGAACGCAGCAGTATCAGACACTGTAAATGGATGGGATGGCGTTTCATTTCTTGCTATAAAAAGCAGGTCTTTCTTATTCTGGCTAACACCTATAAATAAAGGTACATTGCATGAACGCACTGAAATACTGAAATCCGCAGCCAGCAGTTTTATAAAGTGTTTTGCAAGCTTTTTATGAAGTAAGAATGGGTGGAAAATTAAACACAAACTGGGCGGGAATAACTTTTCCATGATGTTTACAAGCCATCGTGTATATTTTTCTATGGAGGATCAGTATGGGTTATAAATGCTTTCAGAGTTATTTATGGCCTGGTTTATCTTGGGTTTTGAGTTAATCTTTTCTATGTCTTTTAAACATTCATTTTGCAGTTGAGGTCCTGTTTTTTCATCTCCTACTTCCAGGCTTGTATACCTCGCTGTGTCAGTGCTGGCTCTTGAGCTATATTTTCAGACTGCCAAAACACGGTAGACATTTTCCAAAGCCCAATCACACTCATAGGAAAAGGAATAATAGAAAAAAAGGTTTAAAGATTAAACAGACACCCTTGTTTTAAAAACAATTGAAATTCTACTATTGCCGCAAGTGTAAAAGTCTGATCTGTATGTAAATATAAACTTAATTAGCCCATAAGGTAATGTAATGAAGAGAAAACAATCCAAGCACCAGAATTGCTGTTTTTTTTTAAAAAAGAAAAAAACTGATCATGTGAATGTAGCCCATAGGCTTACATGCTCTCATGGCAGTGTATGTTAGCCAAGTTATCTTTAAAGGGAATCTGTCACCTATTTTTTCGCATATATGATGCGGCCACCGCCATCTGGGGCTTATCTACAACATTCTGTAATGCTGTAGATAAGCCCCCGATGTAACCTGAAAGAGAAGAAAAACAAGTTATATTACACTCACCCATGGGCGGTCCGGTCCGGGTCCAATGGGTGTCGCGGTACGGGTCCAGCGCCTTCCATCTTCTAGCGATGACGTCCTCTTCTTTGCTTCCAGTCGCGGCTCCGGCGCAGGCGTACATCTCTGCCCTGTTGAGGGCAGAGCAGAGTACTGCAGTGCGCAGGTGCTGGACCTCTCTGACCTTTCCCACCGCCTGCGCACTGCAGTACTCTGCTCTGCCCACAACAGGGCAGAGCTGTACGCCTGCGCCGGAGCCGTGCCGGGAATCAAAGAAGAGGACGTCATCGGGCCCAGACCGGATCGCCCCTGGGTGAGTGTAATATAACTTGTTTTTCTTCTCTTTCAGGTTACATCGGGGGCTTATCCACAGCATTACAGAATGCTGTAGATAAGCCCCTACGTATTCGTCCTCACATGGGAATTCATATTAGGAAGGTCTTTTTTTTTTTTTTTTTTTTAACTATATAATGAATGCAACAAAACAAACCCCCGATGGCTGAATTGCATGATTTTCACCATTTCATCGCACTTGTAATTTTTCCCTTTATTATTCAGTACATTGTATGGTAAAATGAATGGTATCATTCAAAATTATAAGTCCTTGTACGTCTGTGCGCACAGAAATGTTCTGGCTCTTAGAAGAAGGGGAGGAAAAAACGAAAGCGCAAAAGCAAAAAATGAAAGGTGTTAATACCCAGATCCAATATCACCCATAGCTTTTCCCAGGGTTACACCTTCAGTGATGTGATGGGAAATGAAGCAAAGCTGATGGGAAAGCACGGCATAGAAATAACTACATACATTGATTCAATCTTCACATACATGTACAGAGGTAAGGTTTTATTTATTTTGTATGGGTTTTTTTTTTGGCGGTGGGGGGATACTTTTATATGGGCAACCTCTGTATGAAGCGACATGATCCCTAACAACCCCCCGTACAGGTATGATGAGGAAACAAAATATGCTTTTGTGGGAGACTTCTCTGGCCAGATCACACTGTTGAAGCTGGACACCTGCTCTGTCATCTCGACCCTCAAAGGTCATGAAGGTAACTTCAGATGCAAATCTGTATGTTAGTAATTGGTGTTTAGGTTTTGCTGTAATATTCTTCTCCACACACCGCTCCATGAATGACATTGGATAACAAACTTTGTTTTACTTTTTTTTGTTATCGGGAAATGCTCAGAAAAGTGTGTGGATAAAATGGCACCGCAGACACCATAGGAGCATTTTGCCACTTGAGTATTTCTAGTGAGTTTTGTAGTAAAATTCATTCAATAATCCAAGTAACAAATGAAAACCAGTTAGTGTACCCATACATGTAACTGTAGTTGCAGATTTCCATTTAGATTTTGTGGCACTTTTCATTTTTTGCATAGTACAGAGTTAGACTAACTAAACTCTGAATATCTTTTTTTTTTTCCTCCATAACTTTCAGACACTTTAATTGACTACAGATCTGTGGCGGTCAGGCTCTGTGCCCCCCACCGATCGCTCAATAGACCGCCGAGAAGTGCACAGCTCGGGACAGGAGCACGCTGGTCACACACAGAGCGGGTATTGACCCCCGTACTATACTCTACCCTTTTTGTCTCCTGAGCTGCACCCTTCTTACAGGGTCTGATGAATGAGCGGTGGGGGTGACCGGACTTGGACCGCGAGATAACTCAAAATAATTTTTTCATATTTGGCAGTCACTTTAATTATCTGTAGAAGTTTGTTGATCTTTTTAAGAGTTTTCCACAACTTAGACAACCCCCTCAGAATTCTTGTGTTTTCCACTATAAAATAACACTTATACTCCGCACCGTTCTCGCTGTGTCGGCACTGGCTCTTCCGGCGCTTGCGTGACATTGTCATGCAATCCCTGCTCCTAATCAGCACTGGCTTCACTCCTCTCTTACTGACGTAGTTGACATCCGGCGTAAATGATGGCTCTGGCTGCTTTATCGCTTTGGGTGATGGCAGTGCTGATTGGCTGCAGGAATTGCTTACCATAACATTGTCACCTGAGCTCCGGGAGAGACAGTGTCGACATCGCTGGAACGGCACCGGAGGTGAATATAGATGTTATTGTTTTACTGTCGGGAAACTGAGTTAGGGCTCATACTGACATACGAGAAACTGGGACGAGTCTCGTACGTCAATACCCGGCACTGCCACCGGTACTCGGATCGGAGCGTTCAGCTGCATAGAAATACATGCAGCTGAACGCTCCGATACGAGTGCTGGTGACAGTGCCGGGGATTGACGTACAAGACTCGTCCCAGTTTCTCGCATGTGAGTATGAGTCCTTATAGGGGTTGTCCACTACTCAGACAGCCCCTTCTGAATCCCTGTGAGTCTACGCTGTTAAAATATAGAGTATCCAAACCTTTCGTGTGTGTTTTTTTTTTTTTTTTTTTTTTTTGAGAGAGAGGGGAAGATTTCAATGTGGATTGTGCTAGAAATTTCAACCATTGCATAAATTGATTGCAGATTTTCAAATTGATCATCCAGGAAAGTGCCGGCAGATATTTTTGGCTTGTATGTGACCAGTCAGAAATGGCAGCGGTGTAAACAGGAAACAGGAGGATTTTGTCTATGGCTGAAAATATTTTACCATTTATTAAAGGAGGTCTCATCGCAGCTGTTCTGGGGACCATAGCTGAAGACTCGTGAAATTTACAGATTTTTTTCATATGTTCAAACCCAGCATTAGACGCTCTACAGACTGCGTGTTATAAGTTTGTTTTCCTTATTAGATGTAAAATATGGCATGGGCGTTCTTTGTAATCTCTTGCTAAGGGGGCTGTTAGAGGAGCTAAGTACAGAGCTGAATCAGTGGAGACGCCGTCTGTTAGTAGCTGTTTGCTTATGTTACATTCTATGTAGAAAAAATGGGTTTGTGACTTTATTATAGATTTCTCATTAAAAGTTTTAATCCGGTCCCCTTTAGGAACAGGAAGACTATCAGGTCGTACATTTCCAGCACCTCCTCATCTGTTCTATGTTACATTCCCCTCAATATCTCTACGGGGGACATCCGTCAGACTAGTGTTTCCTACTCCAGTCTTGCTCATAATCCCACTGGAGTAAGGTGTGGCAGTTAAAAACCCCACTCCAGCGTTTTGTCAACGCACCATTGGAGTGAAGAAATGGAATTCCTCTGCCCCGTCTCTCCCCTGCCGCCACTTTCATCCTTTTCCAGCATCGCTTCCGTTGGTCTCTGGTGAAGTCACCCTGCCGGCAGCTCCGGTGTTTCACAGTGCGCCGGAGATCAGTAGTCATTGTAAGTCTGAGAGCCTCGTTCTGGCCGCATCCTGGCTCTCATAGACTCGCATTGAGCTCTTGTGACGTAACGTCTGACTTCACGCCAGTGAGAAGTTGCTGGCACAAGATGGCGCCGCGGGACCGGAGCGGCATTGGTAAAAGATGAAGATGCCAGAGATGAGTATGAGAACGGGGCCAAGGGGCTTGCATTTAAAGTCCCTCTCTAGTACTGAATGCAAAATGCTGGAGTGGTGCTTTAATATTCCCCTAATAAATGTGGCACATCTTTGTAATTTTTATGGCATGCGGTGCGCCATGGAGTCTATCTGGCCATGCTTGTTACTATAAAGACCCAAGCACGTTTTAATAGAGAGCTGGGGCTGCTGTAACAATGGAAAGGGGCGCACAAAAAATGCAACTTTGATACTAAGAAAAATTGCAATAATTGCTTCGATAAATTTCCCCATAGGGCAGTTTTACCACTGCTCCTATCAGACTGTTCTCTTCACCTAATGATTATGAACCACATTTATTGCTACATTTGTTTTTTTTTTCTCATTTTAGGCAGCATTTCGTGTCTTTACTGGGATCCTGTCCAGCGCTATCTGTTCTCAGGTTCATCTGATCACAGCATCATCTTGTGGGATATTGGAGGGAGACAAGGACGGACACTCATCCTGCAAGGACACCAGTAAGAATTTCACATTGCATTTGCTCTCGGAAAGTGCGTGACATGGTCCAATGTCTGACAGTGAACAGCCGATTCCTGGCCCCGAGCCAAGTCCGCACTTTAATTTACTTCAATGGCTGCTTTGAAGATGTTGAATGACGTGCACTCACTCAATACTGAAGTGCCGTAATGTTAGAGTGGATGACTTAGAGAGCAAAGCACAGGAGCAGGCAGCCAGCAGACGTCATTGTCCGCCACCGTCGCTAGCTGTGCTTCACAGATGAAATGTCACTTATCGTTGTGTATTATTGGAAAATGATTTTTTTTCCTACAATCAGACATTTCTGCACATTCGATATGGGAGAGTGATGGTAAATCGTGTCTGATGGTAAGTGGTGGTAAATCTGGTCTCTTCCCTGTATTCTAGTGATAAGGTACAAGGCCTGTGCTATCTGCAGCTCACTTGGCAGCTCGTCTCCTGCTCAGTCGATGGAGGAATCTGTGTTTGGAATATGGATGTCGAAAGAGAAGAGGTAACAGAACCTTTTAAGTCTTGGTTTTCAGTCTTGCACATTTATGCATCTGTCGTTTCAATATTGTCAGTGTAGAAGACCCCAGCCCGTGATGATACAACAGAATTGCTTCTAGAAAAGAATATAATGCCACTGAGAGGCACCTTATGGCAGAACTGTATGTACAGGCCACATACATGAGGCCATATGCTGGCAGAATCCCTTCACCATTAATCCTTTTAAGAATTGGCAATTGTTCAGATTATTTTTTTCATGTTCTTTTTTACTTTTCCCGCCTCTTCTTCCAATATCCCTATTTTTTTTTTCCCCTTGACATAGCTGTACGAGGGCTTGTTTTATGCGGGAAGAGTTGTAATTTTGAATGACTTCATTCATCTTGCCATACATTGTACTGGAAAAAGCGAAAACAGTATTCCAAGTGGGGTGAAATAATGAAGAAAAAAATGCAATTCTGCCATCGGGTGCTTAGGTGGGTTATTCTGACTGTATTCACTGTGTGGAGAAAGCAATCCCAAACTAGGTTGTTTTTTTTTTTGTTTTGTTTTTGTTTTTTTTTTGTTCCAAAAAAATCCTGAACATTCAAAAGAGAATTTTTATGATAGTTTGAGACCCATAACTTTTCTCTGTCGGTGCCACTCTTGACCTGTTGACGCCACTCTTGACCTTGTGACCAGGTCCCCTTTAGATCGAGCTTCTATGAAGGTGACTATTCAAAGTATGGTGGGGGTTTTTAATCAAAGAAAAGAAAGCAATTCATACTTTTTATATATTTTTTAACCCCTTAACGACCGCCGATACGCCTTTTAACGGCGGTAATTAAGGGTACTTAAACCACAGCGCTGTTTAGTAAGTAAATAGCGCCCCCCAGTGTCGGATTTTCTCTGGGGTCTCGGCTGCAGGGGGTAGCCGAGACCCCAGAGAACATGAATCGGGTCGGTTTCTGCTGTGGAAAAAAAAAAGCCGTGATTTTGCATTTAATTTCTCTTTCCTCTGATGTGATCACACATCAGAGGAGAGAGAAAGAGGGTCCCCGATTTACCCCCCCCCGTACCTCTCCATGGTCCAGGGTCCCCTCCCGGTGGTCCTGCGTCCTCCGGTGGGCGCAGCCATCTTGAGTCCGGAGAAAATGGCGGGCGCATGCGCAGTGCGCCCGCCGGGAATCTGCAGGCTTCGGCTGGCAGATTCCATTCATTCAATTTGATCACTATGATAAACTATCACAGTGATCAAAATAAAAAAAATAGTAAATAACCCCCCCCCCCCCCTGTTTATCACCCCCTTAGTTAGGCAAACATAGTGAAATAAAGAAAATTTTTTTTTTTTTTTCATTTTTGGTTAGGGATTACGGTTGGGATTAGGGTTAGGGGTGTGTTGGGGGTTAGGGTTGGAGCAAGAATTGAGGGGTTTCCACTATTTACCAGCTTTGGGGGGTCTAAAAATTGGGGGCTAAAAATCACTTTTGTGGAAATAAAAAAGACTTTTTATTTTCACTGCTCTGCGTTATAAACTTCTGTGAAGCACTTGGGGGTTCAAAGTGCTCAACACACATCTAGATAAGCTCCTTCGGGGGTCTAGTTTCCAAGATGGGGTCACTTGTGGGGGGGGTTATACTGTTTAGTGACATCAGGGGCTCTCCAAACGCAACATGACGCCCGCAGACCATTCCATCAAAGTCTGCATTCCAAAATGGCACTCCTTCCCTTCCAAAGCTCTCCCATGCACCCAAACAGCGGTCCCCCCCCCACTTGTGGGGTATCAGCATACTCAGGGCAAATTGCACAAAAACTTTTGTGGTCCAATTTCTCCTGTTACCCTTAGGAAAATAAAAAATAGCTGGCTAAAAAAAATCATTTTTGAGGAAAAAAAAAGATTTTTAATTTTCACGGATCTACGTTATAAACTTCTGTGAAGCACTTGAAGGTTCAAAGTGCTCACCACACATCTAGATAAGTTCCTTAAGGGGTCTAGTTTCCAAAATGGGGTCACTTGTGGGGGGTTTCCACTGTTTAGGAGCATCAGGGGCTCTCCAAACGTGACATGGCGTCCGATCTCCATTCCAGCCAATTCTGCGTTGAAAAAGTCAAACAGTGCTTCTTCCCTTGTGAGCTCTGCCGTGCGCTGAAAAAATGGTTTCCCCCACATATGGGGTATCGTCGTATTCAGGAGAAATTGCACAACAAATTTTGTGGTTCATTTTCTCAACATTTGTGAAAATAAAAAAATGGTTCTGAAGTAAATTTTTTGCAAAAAAAAGTTAAATGTTAATTTTTTCCTTCTACATTGCTTTAGTTCCTGTGAAGCACGTTAAGGGTTAATAAACTTCTTGAATGTGGTTTTGAGCACCTTGAGGGGTGTAGTTTTTTTTGAATGGTGTCACTTTTGGGTATTTTCTGTCATGTACACCCCTCAAAATGACTTTAAATATGATGTGGTCACTAAAAAAATGGTTTTGTGAATTTTGTTGTAAAAATTAGAAATCGCTGGTCAACTTTTAACCCTTATAACTTCCTAACAAAAAAAAAAATTTTGCTTCCAAAATTGTGCTGATGTAAAGTAGATATGTGGGAAATGTTATTTATTAAGAAATTTGTGTGACACATCTCTCTGATTTAAGGGCATAAAAATTTAAAGTTTTAAAATTAAATTGCAAAATTTTCAAAATTTTCGCCATATTTCCGTTTTTTTCATAAATAAACACAAGACATAGCGAAGAAATTTTACCACTAACATGAAGTACAATATGTCACGAAAAAACAGTCTCAGAATCAGCGGGATCCATTAAAGTATTCCAGAGTTATAACCTCATAAAGTGACAGTGGTCAGAATTGTAAAAATTGGCCCGGTCATTAAGCTGCAAACTGGCTCTGTCACTAAGGCCTCTTTCACACATCAGGTTTTCGCCGTCAGGCGCGATCCGGCGCTTTTGACAGAAACCGGATCCGGCGAAATGCAATGCCGGATCCGGTTTCCCCCCCATTGACTTGCATTTGCGCCGGATCGCGCCGGATGGCCATGCGTTTCATCCGGTTTTCGCCGGATCCGGCAATGTGTCGCGATCCGGCGTCTGGAAAAAACGGCTACTGTAACGTTTTTTGTCTCCGGCGAAAAAGCCGGACACGCCGGATCCGGCGCGTCCGGCTTTTTCACACAATGAAAGCCTATGAGCGCCGCAATGCGCCTGATCCGGCGAAAGCCGGATCCGGTGGCCGGATCCGTTTTTTTTGGTCTGAGCATGCTCAGTAGCTCTGCCCACAAGACATATATAAAAGCAAGACAGTGGGACCCACAGCCACACCCAACATGCCACCCAAGAAAGCAACCAAGCGCAGCAGGAGAAGGCAGGAGACCACTGCAGCACCATCAGCACCACCACCACCCCAAATGGAGCAGCAAATGGAACATGCTGAGGAGGGGAGGCCAGCAGCAGATGAGAGACGGTAATTATCAAATCCCCCATTCCTCCAAACTAGGGCTATTGAATATCAAGATATTCATTGGCCCTTTGTTTCTCTTTATTCAACAGCCGCCCAATAGATGCAGCAGCAGCAATGGCAGCAGCTGGAACACCACCCACAGGCATGGAGTGTGGCCACCAGGAAGACAGCACATCATCTTCTGGGAGCCCTCCCTCGCATCGTCAGCGTTTGACGGTAAGTTTTTATTTCCAAAATCCATCATCTCTGTAATATATGTCTATTCATTGCCTTTTATTTCAAAACAGGATTCACAAGATGAAGAGGAGCTCCCAGAAGAAGAAGGAAGGGGTGGACAGACACTTGGAGTGGGCTCACAATTGGTAAGTTTTTTGCATCAAACACAACATCACACTACACACAACACATAGAAAACAATGTTCTGCAGACCACACACAGCAAACAAATGCCTACATCCAAAGACATAACATTTTTTGTTTTCTTCTCTAGTCTTCCCAATCTGGTGCTCGGCCAAGAGGTCCTCGCAGTGCCTCCCAGGGTCGTCGGCGACAGCAACGCGGCGGTCACCAGCGTGTAAGTATAAATATTTTTGCTTTGTTTTTTTGCACTTTTTATTTCATTTCTTTTGTGGAGGCTAATTGTTATTTTTGTCTTTTTCTTTAACAGCCTTCACAGCGTGCTCCCGACTCTGACGGTGAGGATGGAGGACTCGATGTGGACCACCTCATCGATCTCGTCAGAGAAAGGGAGCCGCTCTGGAATATGGCTGACCGCCGCCACGCTGACCTTATCGTTACCCGACGACTCTGGGAGGAAATCTGTTCGCTCCTTGTGGGCCGCTGGGAGGACCTCGATGTTCGGGCCCAGATTAAAGAGCGTAAGTATATACAGTACCGGTTGCTTGATGTAAACCAGTGTTTCCCGAACTCCAGTCCTCGTGGTCCCCACGGATCATGTGTTCAGGATTTCTATTTACTATGGAAATCCTGAAAACATGACCCCTGGGGACCATGAGGACTGGAGTTTGTGAAACACTGATGTTGTATACTAACCACTCCTTTCTCGTTTCAGGGAACAGAATTGTGAATCGGTGGCGGTCTGTGAGGGATCGTTTCAAGAAGGAGTTCAATAAAGAGATGCGGGCCCCGAGTGGATCTGGAGGACGCAGGAGCAAGTACAAGTACGCAGAAGCCCTGTCGTTCCTCCGGGAAACAATGGTCACTAGAAGGTAAATATTACACACCACATGTGAAAAAAAATGTTAGATGTAACTTTTTTTTTTTCAGCCAGGGCCATACCATGTCAGTATTTTAATTGTTTTTTTTTCTCTTTATTCCACAGCACGGTGAGCAGCACTCGGGAGCCTGCACGATTGGACCCTTCTGAGGCGATCCCTGAGGAGACCGGCACCGAGGGACACTTCGACCGCCCCGGTACATCTGCACCTTCCCAGCCTTCCCACACATTCGACCCATCTGTCCCATCCACCAGCACAGGAGCATCGTGGCCGCCTACATTACATGAAGCTGCTGGTGAGGAGATCGCTTTCCCTTTACCCCACCCTTCTGCCCCTGCCACCTCTAGTACACCTGCGGGTACTGGGCGGCAGCGGCAGAGGGGTCAGGAAAAGAGTTATGCGCCAGAGTTCTTGCATCTGAATGCATCTTTCCAGAACTGTCTAAAAGTCTTGTCAGAGCAAATCTCCGCAGGCTTTCAGCAGATCAACTCCAGCATTCTGGAGGTGAAGACACTTCTGCAAACCATGCATTCAGAAGCAAGATCTTCGCCAAACCACACCTTTTTCAGGTCTGTTGTGGAGCGCATGGCAACACTATCTCCTACCCAGCAGATGCATGTAATGCATTCGTGCCACGGTGCTCTACAGCAGGTTACATCCCAACCTCCACCTCCCACCACTGTAGTTCCTCCACCTGCACCCCCTCCAGCCACTTTCCATCCTCCCCCTCCTATTACATCTGCACCCCCTCCAGCCACTTTCCATCCTCCCCCTCCTATTACATCTGCACCCCCTCCAGCCACTTTCCATCCTCCCCCTCCTATTACATACCAGCAACCTCACCAGTACCAGCAACCTTCCCAGTACCAGCAACCTCCCCAGTACCAGACATCTCCCCACTTCCAGCAACCTTCCCCGTACCAAACTCCTTCCCCCGTACCGAGCTCCTTCCCCCGTACCGAGCTCCTTCCCCCGTACCGAGCTCCTTCCCCCGTACCGAGCTCCTTCCCCCGTACCGAGCTCCTTCCCCCGTACCGAGCTCCTTCCCCCGTACCGAGCTCCTTCCCCCGTACCGAGCTCCTTCCCCCGTACCGAGCTCCTTCCCCCGTACCGAGCTCCTTCCCCCGTACCGAGCTCCTTCCCCCGTACCGAGCTCCTTCCCCCGTACCAAGCTCCTTCCCCATACAACTTTCCATCAACATCATCTGCTCCTACAGTCCCTGCCCAACCCTCCACTCCACCGCCCACCACCTCTTCTGCCTCCCACATGTCCACCCATTCTGTAGCTTTTTCCACACCATCACCTCTAACTGTACCTTCCCCACCACGATCCCAGTCCTCTCTCCACACTCCCATTGTCGAAGTGTCCCGCAGCCCCTCCAGCAGTATTTCCACCCCACACTACACCGAGTTATAATGTTTTTTTTGTAATAAAAATGCCCATTTGGTTGGTTTCAAACCTTTATTAAAAAAGTTTTTTTAACTTTAAAAACAGTTTACACAAAAAACAATATTTTAAATAAAAGTTAAATTATCGTTTCACAATGGTTGTCTGTCATTTCTTTCTGCGGCGAAATATGTTTAAAAAAAAGGTTAAATACAGGGTATTTAAAAGGTAAAAAGGTATTCAAAACCAGGTATATAACTGTGGGTAAATTTTAGCTTTTTGCCACAGTTGTGTTCCTGGTTGTGTTTGAAGCAAAGTATTTCACCTGAAAAGTTGTGTTTATTGTTGGTGATTTCCTAACAATGTACACAACTTTTGTTAAAAGGTGAAATACTTTGCATAAAACACAACCAGGTACACACCTGTGGCCTAAAGCTAAAAATAGTAAGACCATGACAAGATAGCCAACTTTGGTTGGCAAAGGTATATACTGTTGGTCCAGAAGGTACACAAGTTTGGTTAGGGCACAAATCTTTCACACTCTGTCATCCTGCCAGTGTACTCTGCCTTGAGGTGACATAAAGTATAGTGCAAAAATGTCCATCATTACTGAAACCGTCACAGAACTTCTAGTGGTAATATTTCCAATGACAACATCCATCTTCGCCAGTAACTTGCTCTTCTCTCCAACCTGCACTTTCTCCTCTACAACCTGTCAAAGAAGGGCTGTAGGAACATGCTATATATAGTTTTCCAGTAGCCAATCCCGTTCGGAAGGCCACAAGGGTCAATTTTAAAAACCAGATCCGGCGTAATCCGTCGAAAAACGGATAGAAAAACGGATGAACCGGATGAGACGGATCCGGTTTTGTCTGTCAAGAACAAGACGGATCCGGCATTCCGGCACGATGCCGGATCGCGCCTGACGCCGAAAACCTGATGTGTGAAAGTAGCCTAAGGGGTTAATATATTTACTTTTTAATCTCTTTAAGGGACTTGAACTGACGATCGCTAGATAGCTTCTATTGAACTACAGTATTGTGGTATATGATGCCATTGACGTTCTCCTATGTAGCTCCATAGGAAGCTAAGATGCCATGTGTTGGTGACTCTTTCAGGAGTCCCTATTTCAGGTCATCACATTTCATTATAAGTCAGTGAGGTCCTTTCACCCTTCTGACCCCGCATGGTGGAACCACAACTCTGATGTGAACAGAGGCTTACATGTTTTGATTACAAATTGGAATTAATTTCTCCCTATTTTCTGTATTCAAGGCTCCTCAATGGTTGGAAAGCGACTCATGTCAAAAGTGTGCCCAGCCCTTCTTTTGGAACTTAAAACAGATGTGGGACACAAGGACTATGGGGTTACGCCAGGTAATAGAACGGAGAGAAGGATGCTGTCCCTCTGCCTCGTTTCAGTACTTTCTCAGTGTCTGTGTCATACTTCTTGACATGTTGAGGAGCTTTGTGTTGCTCCTTTTGTCGCTGTAGCATCACTGCAGGAAATGCGGCCAGGCAGTCTGTGGGAAATGCAGCTCCAAGAGGTCCAGCTACCCCATTATGGGTTTCGAGTTCCAGGTGCGGGTCTGTGACTTCTGCTATGAGAGCATAAAAGACGAGGAGTGAGTATTCTGACTGATTGCATTGTAGTTGTTCACAGTCCCATAGTTAAAACTGTTGGTCAACCATTAAATCTAAATCAGAGGTTCTCTGGCATAAAAATGTTTGACTGGCAAGCTTTTTCTAGGATCCACAGCAGACAGCCGCAATGTCCACATAGAGTAACATGCCCCCTTGCCAGATGGCTGGAAAAGATGACTGCAGTGTTACAGGTGTTGTCAGCCTTAATTATACCCACTTGGGTCACTATAGATGAAGTTGGTGACCCTTACTTGGGTCGTTGCAGGCGAAGTTGGTGACCCTTACTTGGGTCGTTGCAGACGACCTAGGCTTGGTTTAGCATCACCACCGTGGTTGGATGTTGTTGGAGACCAGTAAGGGGCAAACCCTTTAAAAATCAGTTGAGGATAGTTGGTAGCTGCGATATCCTGATCATTTGACACTCCTACATGAGGGCTTACTCTGAATTATTCTAATAATCGGGCCCGGTTCACTCTGCTTTTCCGCAATGTGTTCAGTGGTTTTACCTGAATCTCGGGATTCAGACGAAACCCAAGAAAGGGCAATAGGCAGCAAAGACACGAATGGAGTTAAAATGAACTTTAATTGTTTTTTTTTCTGTTATTTTGAAAGTGTTTGTCTTTTCAGACGGGCGCAGGAGCGTAGTCAGTTTCTGTGGCCGTCTGAAAAGATGGACACTTTCAGGGTGAAAAAGAAAAAAACAAAAAGCACATTTTGAACTCCATTCATGTTGTTGCAGTCTCTGGCCCTGTTGGGGGTTTGTCTCAATCCTGCTTTTAGGAGAATATGAGAGGAACACTGGGAAGCACTGCAGAAGCGCAATGTGAACAGGGCTTTACAAAATGACTGTTCAAAATGACTGTTCAAAACGGCAGTGTAATTGTGCGCATAACCATCTTCAGCGTAAAATCCAGTCTGAAATCTCCCGCGATAATGGCTGCATAATGTTAGAAAAGAACTAAAGTCTGTGGGCCAGAATTCTACTGTAAACCACATTGAAATGTCACAAACTCTTCACGTGGCTCGAAGTTGCGCAAAAATTCTCTTTTGCCGTTTTTATGCCAGTCTCAACCAGATCTGCAAATGTGGGTGGGATAAGTTGTGGTTACGCCCACCTAGCAAATTTATCAAAATCTTTGGTAATCTACTCCAGTTCCTGACTCTAGTAACATTTTTTGAGACGGTGACTGCCGGTTGTAAGATGTGCCCTGATGTAGAGGTAGAGATCCTGATTCCGGCCATGTATTACTTACTGGGCTGCTTGCTGTAGTTTTTATTATCAGTTTTATCAGCAGGAGATAATCAATAGAGGACCACTTGGCCTGCTGCCTTGTAATCCAGCCCTGCGCCCACCCTTGATTAGCAGCTTTCTGCCTATGCACAGTGTACACAGAATGCTCACAATATGTGGTGTGGGCAGGTTATACAGAGCTCTGCATTCAATGAACTAGTAGATCTGCATCACAGAAAACTGATTTGTTTATTTTTACAATTGCAGCAAGCATCCCAGTAAGTGACACAATACTGGAATCGGGGTTTCTGCCCCTTCACCATGCTGCCCCTCACTTGGAGTAGTGAAAGAACTGGTGATAATTCCCTATAAGTGACATGCACGTGCCTTAATGAATGTGATGCATCTCACTCTAGCGCTGCATTCTTTATGACTGGTGTGAACATCGCCAGTCTTGGTGGATCAGACCCTATTGGGTTACGTTGGCTGGTAAAGATGTGTTTTAAGGGAAAAGAACTGCCATGTGTACAGAGTGGCATCTTGGGGGGTGGAGGGGGAGTGGATAATGGTTGAACACATTGGTACTAATAGCCTTTTTGCCTCCAATACTTCTGTGTAGCCGAGCATCGTTGGCCACGTTCCATGAGGGTAAACACAACATCTGCTTTATGACAATGGATGTCTCCCGAGGCCTTATGGTTACATGTGGCACAGATCGACTAGTCAAGGTATCGTTTTTGTTTTTTCAAATTAGTTCAAGAGCTGATGTAGAGAATTAGATAAATGATGACTGACAGCATAGAGATGACTAAGATAGGGATACAGTAACTTGGAAAAGCCTTTTGGAGAGTCAGCAAAGGGTTCCTCCAGTTAAAGGGGTATTGGAATCTCCGCTTGGTCAGTGTTCTACATCCCCCATCGCTCCTGATGATGATCCTCTGTGCACAATGTTCATTCTGACTATACATCATGTCAGCGGCACAAGGAGTGGAGGGGGTCGGCACTGTTGGCATGGGCCTGCAGTTGAATTGGAAGTACTCGTACACTGTATTATTGTACATTTTGTGTCCATGTACAGATAAATCTCTTTAAAGGGAACCTGACATGTAAGATGATGCTATTAGCCAGCAGATATGGGGTTAATCTGCAGGTTAATAGTATTCTGACACTTTACAGCACGCGCAGTGAAAGCCCGGTTTCTGGGAGGAAATTCACTTTTTCTCCCTCACCCATGACAGCACCACGGAGAGAGGGGGTCTGCCCATCAAGGACAGGAACCTACAGACAAAAGAGCGGCACCTCTCCTCCGCCCCCAGTTGGGTTCCTGTCCTTGACGGGTGAACCACGGCAGCAGGAGCTCAGCGCTTACCGGAAGGTGAAGATCCAGGACCGTCCCGTCCGCGGTCAGACAGCGGGGAGGCCCCTGTCGCGACGGGGTCGGTTGCCGAAGCCGCTACCGCTGCAGCTGAGGGGCTGTCCAGGGTGAGCGGGCGGGGAGGACCGGGCCGCCGCTCCGGGAGGAGTAGGGGCCAGGGGACGCCGGTATAGGGGTAGCGCCGGGTACAGAGGTGTACCAAGATGGCGCTGCCCCGGAAGTAGAAGGAGGAACTTCCGGGTCCCCGCGGTCGGCACATGCGCAGTGCGCACTCCGCGGGGGAAGCAGCGGTGCAGGCCGGGAAGACAGGTGACGCCAGGGCGGCTTATTCAAATTTGGATTTGGAACGCTGAAGCAGCCTCAGGGCTGGAAGCGTTCAGGCGCGATGGATAGCGACCCGCATGAGGAGCTACAGCAGCCTAAGCAGCAGCAGCAGCAACATAGCCAGCATCACCAGCACCGCCAAAAGGATAAAGACGGACGGGGGAGCCGGTCCAGTAGCCACTCCACGCAACATTCAACTGCAAGGAGCAAGTCACCTGCCGTGGATCGCCCAGTGAGGAATTTGGATCCACTTCCAGAACCGGTACCTGCAACCGCGCATGAGGGGTAAGTGGATCTTCGTGAATGTTCCCCATTGTAATAGACTTCTTTCCCTTATCAGGGAAAGAAGAAAGAAAAAACCAAGAACAGGGAATGCCCCACCTGTAGGAAGCCATTACCAACGCCCTGGGAGAAAAAATTGTGTGACTCCTGTATACAGGAGGTCCTCGGCGGTGAAACCCCGGATCATGCCGCAGACCTAAGGGCGGTAATCCGCGCAGAAATTCAGAGTGCCCTTTCATCCAAAAAACGGGAAGGGAAAGGAAGGAAGGGGGACGTGGTAATAGAGTCCCAATCAGAGAGCTTGTCGTCAGGGGAAGTCACCTCCCATACTGTAAATACCGACTCGTCATCCTCCGAAGAGGAGACGGAAGGTCGTCATTGTTTCCCCCTGGACGAAGTGGATGCCTTAGTAAAGGCGGTAAGATCCACTATGGGGATGGAAGACCCCCGGACTGATAGATCAGTCCAGGACATTATGTTCGGGGGACTGGGTCAAAAGAAACGGAGGGTATTTCCGTTAAACAAGAACGTCCAAGGCCTCATAGATAAAGAATGGGAAAAACCGGATAGGAAAAGCTCTACGGTTCCTTCCATCAAAAGAAAGTACCCATTTGATGAGGAGGCATCCACATCGTGGGATAAGGCCCCCAAACTAGACGTGGCGGTAGCCAAAGCTTCGAGAAGGTTTGCTCTCCCCTTTGAAGATATGGGTACCCTGAAAGACCCGTTAGATAAAAAAGCGGATACCCTACTTAAGGGCACCTGGGAATCAGCAGGGGGAAACATCAGGCCGGCGGTAGCGGCAACCTGCACCTCCAGAGCTCTTATGGTATGGATAGACCAATTGGAGAGACAGATAAGGGAAGGGGTTCCCAGAGATAAAATCCTGGAATCCATGCCAATGATAAGAGGGGCGGCAGCCTTCCTGGCCGACTCTTCGGCTGATTCGATAAGATTGTCATCTAAAACGGCAGCCTTGTCGAATGCAGCTAGAAGAGCTTTATGGTTAAAATGTTGGCCTGGGGATCTCCAGACAAAAATGAGGTTATGCGCCATTCCCTGTGAAGGAAAATTCCTCTTCGGGGAAACCTTGGATGACATCCTCTAAAAGGCAGGCGTCAAAAAGAAAGGCTTCCCAAACCTAGGACCAGTGAGCGCCACAGGCTTTAAACGGTCCTTTCGGAACAAAAAGTTCTTTCAGAGGAGACCCCCGAGAGACCAAAAATGGGAAGACAGAAGAAGGGACAGGGGGTTCATCTTCGGTAACTCGTCCCGGGATAAAAAACCCGCCAAGTGACTGTGGGCCCAGGGTGGGAGGGAGACTAAGTTTTTCCTCCCAGCCTGGGAGAAAATATCCAACAATCCCTGGCTGATAAATCTTGTAAGATCAGGATTAAGGATAAACTTTTATTCTCTCCCGCCGCAAAAATATATAATTACCCCGATAAGGTCGTCAAAAAATGAACAGGACGCCCTCGAAAAGGAGGTCCTGAGTATGTTGGACAAAAAAGTCCTACAGGAGGTTCCCCCACAGGAGAGAGGCAGGGGGTTCTACTCGCCTCTCTTCCTGGTAACCAAACCAGACGGCACCTTCCGCACCATCATAAATTTAAAAAGACTGAATTGCTATATCAAGAACGAAAAATTCAAGATGGAATCGATCAAATCGACCATCAAAATTCTCTTTCCGCAATGCTTTATGGTGGTCTTAGACCTCAGCGATGCCTACTACCATGTCCCCATTCACAAAGAATCCAGGCAATACCTCAGGCTAGCAGTCTCGATAGCAGGAGAAATAAGAGAATTCCAATACAAGGCCCTGCCATTTGGGATCTCGGTTGCTCCACGGGTCTTTACGAAATTGGTGGCAGAGATGATGGCTCACATAAGAGAACAGGATGTTCTGATAGTGCCTTATTTGGACGACTTTTTAATAGCGAGCAACTCGGGCCAGAAATGCACAGAACAGAGGGACAGAGTGATGAGCACTCTAAAAAACCTCGGGTGGCTTCTGAACCTGAAAAAGTGGCTGGAGCCAAGGAGAGTCCAGGAGTTCCTAGGCCTGACACTGGATTCAAACATCCAAGTGTGTTACTTGCCAGATCACAAAAAGGACAGAATTATCCATATGGTACAAAAAGCGAGGCAAAACCCTTCTATGACACTAAGACGAGCAATGTCCCTGTTAGGGTCCCTCTCTGCATGCTTGCCGGCGGTCCAGTGGGCACAAATACACATGAGGGATCTGCAGTGGGATATCCTGACCAACCAGCGGGCCTTAGGAGACCACTTGGAACATCATATTACGCTAGTTTCAAAAACTATTCATTCCCTAGCCTGGTGGGAGGACAAAAACAACTTGTCCAAAGGGATCCCCTGGGAGGCCAAGATCACACATGTAATTACCACCGACGCCAGTCCTGTGGGATGGGGAGCACACATGGGCATCAGTGTGGCTCAAGGGGGATGGAGAAGTCAAGAACTAAAAGCCTCCTCGAATCAAAAAGAACTGCTAGCAGTAAATTATGCCTTGAGTCACTTTTTGCCAGCATTAAAGGGCCATCATGTCCGGATATTCTCGGACAACCGAGTAACAGTGGCCTATATAAACCACCAGGGGGGAACCAGGTCCAGAACGCTATTGGAGGCATCCTCCGAGATATTCAGGTTAGCCGAGGAAAACTTACTGTCCCTATCGGCGCTACACATACGGGGAGTAGAGAACCAGACAGCAGACTTTCTGAGCCGTACCCAACTACATCAAGGGGAGTGGGCTCTAAATCAGTCCGTTTTTCAGAAGATTGTGGAAATGTGGGGAACCCCAGACATAGACTTATTTGTAGACCACAAAAACAAAAAAGTGGAAGCATTCTGTTCTCTAAATCCCAAGGGAAATCCTCAGACCCTGGACGCATTTATGCTCCCATGGACACGGGGACTACTGTATGCCTTCCCACCGACCATTCTCCTCCCGGCGGTGATAAGGAAAGTCAGGGAAGAGGGGGCTCAGGTAATACTTATAGCCCCTTTCTGGCCAAAAAGAACATGGTTTTCATGGCTCAGAATAATGTCAGTAACCGACCCCTGGGTTCTACCAGATCTCCCCGACCTTCTATCGCAGGGTCCTGTGCTACACCCCCAAGCAGTGAACCTCCATTTAACAGCATGGAATTTGAAAGGTCACTGCTGAGGGGGAAAGGATTTTCAGAAAATCTAATTTCCACGTTACAAAAAAGTAGAAAACCAATTACAATCAAAGCCTATGGTAGAACCTGGAGGAAATTCCTATCCAGTTCGGGGGCAAAGGTTCAGGATGGAATACAAATGGATAAAATCCTGGAATTCCTCCAAAGGGGGTTAGAACAGGGACTAGCGACTAACACACTGAGGGTACAGGTAGCGGCCCTAGGCGCCCTCTATAATCAGGAGGTGGCAAGCGACCCTTGGGTATCACGGTTCATGAGGGCCGCAGCCAGGTCTAGACCAATAGCTACCCAGAAAGTACCATCATGGGATCTGAACTTAGTGTTGTCAGCCCTAACAGGACCCCCATTCGAGCCTATTCAGTCAGCTCCACTAAAGACCCTATCATTAAAAACGATATTGCTAGTGGCCCTAACATCGGCTCGCAGAGTGAGTGACTTACAAGCCTTATCGGCATTACCCCCATTCATTAAAATTATGGAGGATAGAATTATATTGAAACCTGACCCTGCATATTTGCCCAAGGTAGCAACACACTTCCATAGATCACAGGAGGTAGTCCTTCCTTCCTTCTGCCTAAACCCTACGAATAGAGGAGAGGAGAAATTTCACACATTAGATGTGAAGAGGTGCTTAGTGCACTACCTAGAGGCCACCAAGGGATGTAGGAAGGAAGGATCTCTCTTTGTGTGTTTCCAGGGACCTCGTAAGGGGCTCGGGGCGTCCAAAAGTACCCTAGCAAGATGGATAAGGGATGCGATTGCCCTGGCATACTCATGCAGCGGGAATACCGTCCCGGAGGGTCTAAAAGCCCACTCTACGAGAGCAATGGTGACCTCATGGGCAGAAAGATCAGAGGTATCAATAGAACAGATCTGTAAGGCGGCCACCTGGTCAACACCTTCTACCTTTTTCAAACACTATCGCCTAGATCTAGCCTCTGTGTCTGACCTGACCTTCGGGAGAAGGGTCCTTCAGGCGGTGGTCCCTCCCTAAGCTACCAATCTCTGAAATTCTCTCCGTGGTGCTGTCATGGGTGAGGGAGAATAGCTTAGTTACTCACCGATAACGTTGTTTCTCGGAACCCATGACCGCACCCGCTTAATTCCCCCCCTTTTTTCACGTGTGCGGTGAGCACGATTTAATGTGTGCAGAGTGTGTTCTTAGACACGAGACTTCTCTATAAGTATACAAATTGTAAAGTTATGTATATACTTTTGTTGTTAACTAACCGGGAGACCCTCTGATGCTCTGTAACCAACTGGGGGCGGAGGAGAGGTGCCGCTCTTTTGTCTGTAGGTTCCTGTCCTTGATGGACGGACCCCCTCTCTCCGTGGTGCTGTCATGGGTTCCGAGAAACACCGTTATCGGTGAGTAACTAAGCTATTCTCCCGGCAGGCTCACTCTGCCAGTCATCAATATGACGCAGACACGGGCTCAGTCACTGCTCTGTGTATAGCGAGCAACGGCTGTAACCGCACACTCGGCACTGACTGACAGCAGCTCCACATTAGGGCCAGCTGTCAGTCAGTGCAGGGGTGCATGGTTACAGAGAGCGTCGGCTGTAACCATGCCCTCGGCAGTGACTGACAGCAGCTCAGCTTTAGCACCAGCTGTAAGACAGTCTATTAAAGATAATTGGGGTGCTCACTGCTAATATAACATAGAAAAACCTCGGCACACAAAATTTCAATAATCAAATGTTTATTTATACATCCACAGTTGCTGAAAAACGGACCAAAAAATTGATACAAGTAATCAAGAATCCACAGATAAAAAAAAAAAATCGATATTGAGCCTTTATCAAGAATTTATCTGAAATAAACCAAACAATAAAAGATCAAAAAAGTAAAAGAAAAAAAAGTCTTTCATGTACAAAAAGACATCAGTTCATGTGTTACATCTAGGTCTCAGACTAAATGTAATTACAAAAATAAAACATGTTGAAAAAATAATCGCATCATGATACTACTGATACGACTCGTGAAATTATCATAGACAATTATTATCCGAGAGAAGACTCCTCCCATTTGCACTGTGTATAACAAACCAATATGTTATTTTCTGAGATGCACATAAATCCAATACCTGTATGAATAATGGTCCTAAAGCATCAGCAGGATTCCTCCTATGCTTACAGCACATTGAAAGTGTGGGTTACCTTATATAACGAAAATAAACAAATGCATAATAAAGGGCCACATCAAAAGGAAAACCAATACTGAGGTGCAGTATCTAGCCAAGCAAAGATAATATGCTCCGTTAAAACACACCAATTATGTGAGGATATCAGGATGACGTGCCGATACGCATCAATCCGCGGGGAGAGGTGCTCTGCCGCTGCCATGTGAGCACACGTGCCCTCTTATGTCAACATGACTATAGACTTCCGGGGTAAAGATCAGCATCCGTGAAAGTGAACTGCAGTGCGCATGCGGAAACAGCCAAAGTGTGCTCACCGATGAGCGTCATGTGTCGGGAGATCACCAGAAAGTCCCGAGCTCAGTCGGAATAGTTGCCAGTGTTTTTAAAGAACAAGTGCGCCGTCGCCAATTTAAATGTGCGGATGAAAGGAATTATTTCCCACGGGTGTGACCCGTTTGGAGCTAAAAGGGAAAGGAGAAAAGGATAGATTGATAATAAAGTAACCCAACTATACTAAATATTGTTTTCGATTCTCTCTGAATATTATACATCATGCCTCTGATAAGTACCAGTGACATTATCATTATTTAGATCAAACCATTATTCCCTAGATGATAGTAATGATAATGAATTCATATAATGTCACTCACAAATTATTGTACCATTGCACCCGTTAGCAAACCATCACAAGTCTAATCATAATTGCAAAGTTACCGTATATCAAAACAGGAACATACAGATTAAATGTTAAAAATATAACAAAGGAAAAATTCGGTCGTGGGAAAAAACATGTAATGTAATATTAATGAATACGGATTGTTCAAGTACCTGAATGGGGTAACCCCTGCTGCGGAAACGTGCTTCCATTTCCTGACGCCTTAATTCCCTAATAGAGGAGTCCGAGACAATCCAATCAATCCTCACATGTTGTGATCTAGGTAACGCACATTTCACAGGTCGTGGATGACTACTCCTTTTGGTCTGTTTCTCAGCAACTGTGGATGTATAAATAAACATTTGATTATTGAAATTTTGTGCGCCTAGCGGTAAGACAGTGTCAGGGGCGCACAGTTACAGCCGTACGGCACCATCCCTATGACTGTAGGCTGAATGCTGCCTGGGGAGAAAAAAGTTAATTTGTTAATTTCCTCTTCTCAGCGGAGCTCTTGCGCTGTTGGAACACTAGTAACCAAAAAAATGTACCCCATATCTCTAGGTTAATAGCGTTATTTTACATTTAACGGTAACTTGTCATTAGTTTCATACTGTTCAAAACTACAAGCAGCGTTAAACAGGATGTCCACTACTCGGTCAACCCCTTCTGAATTCCTGTGTTTCCCCTCAGTAAAATAAGAACCTCTATACTCCCCACCAGTGTCAGTACTGACTCCCCCGGGGCTTGCGTGGCATTCTGTCACGTGATCCCTGTGGCCTTATGCTCTGGCTTCACTACCCTTTCCTGCAGACATATTTGACAGCCAACAGAAGTGAGAGCTGTGGCTTCTCTCACTTGTCCGGATGTCTCGATTTGCCTGAAGGAGAGGGGAGTGAAGCCAGAGCCCGGGGGAACCATTGCTGACACTGCTAGAATGGCGCCAACCTCTCAAGTGAGTATATGTATTATATTAATGGGGGAAAACCTAGGGATTTAGAAGGGGTTTGTCTGATTAGTGGGAAACCTCTTTAAATACCATCTGGATCCTTTATTGTAGGAACGATGTTTTACTCTGAAATGCTTTGTCGAAAATATTGTTTTAAAAAATGATTTGGCAAAGGGAAAAGTGAGCGTTGGGCAGCTTCTCCATATCTGCTTGGTTTGATAGATGGGATTCTGCATATTCATGTACAAGGAGAGACCTGCCACCCAAGTGGAGTTGGGAGAAGTGGACTCTTCTCCTTGTGCCTGGCTCATTTTTAATTCTACTCCTAATTAGTGATGAGCGAGTATACTCGTTGCTTGGGTGTCCTCCAAGTATTTTGGAGTGCTCGGAGATTTAGTTTTTGTTGTCTCAGCTGCATGATTTGTGGCTGCTAGACAGCTTGAATACATGTGTGGAATGCCTGTTTGTTTGTGAATTCCCACATGTATTCAGCCTGTCTACAAGTCGCAAATCATGCAGATAAGACGAAGAAAATTAAATCTCCGAGCACGCCAAAATACTCGGAGGACACCCGAGCCTGCTCGGGAAAACTCAAGCGATGAGTATACTCGCTCATCACTATTCCTAATCTATCATGCTGCCTTGTTTCAGAGCAAATAATAACTCTATAATGAAGGTCCCCATCTGGATTTAAGACCACTTATGGTTCAAACAATTAAATCCAAATTTGTCCAATAATCATCATATGGCACTTCAAAACACATATATTTAACATAGCATGGCCACATATACCAAGACTAGAAGAAGAGAACCATATATATAAAAAAACTAATTTTATTAATTACTTTTAAAAATTGTCAGTAAAAAACCACATCAATATTGACACTACAATAGTACCCCAAAAAAGGGGGGGACGCACACCATAAGTAGATCAAAAATTATTAGTTTGTAAAAAGCACACAAATAAATCTATAGGCTTATATAGAAAAAATATATATGTTTTTGCATCCTTTTAAAATACAATTCCATGACAGAGAAAAGGGGCTATGCGTGTTATAAACAGTGCCTAAAGCATCTCATAGCATAACATATATCCTTCCTGGACCGCCACTATTTACACTCTGATAGAGACTTATTTGTAAGTAATATATTGAAAATAATGTGGGTTACTTTATGAAGGATGTTACATGAAGCACTATTTTTCTAATTGGGCTATATATTAGTTATGTTGCACTTGAAATAATTAATACATGAAGTGATCCAGGAAGGATATATGTTATGCTATGAGATGCTTTAGGCACTGTTTATAACACGCATAGCCCCTTTTCTCTGTCATGGAATTTTATTTTAAAAGGATGCAAAAACATATATATTTTTTCTATATAAGCCTATAGATTTATTTGTGTGCTTTTTACAAACTAATAATTTTTGATCTATTTATGGTGTGCGTTCCCCCCTTTTTTGGGGTACTATTGTAGTGTCAATATTGATGTGGTTTTTTACTGACAATTTTTAAAAGTAATTAATAAAATTAGTTTTTTTATATATATATATATATATATATATATATATATATATATATATATATATATATATATATATATATATATATATATATGGTTCTCTTCTTCTAGTCTTGGTATATGTGGCCATACTATGTTAAATTTATGGTTCAAGCAGCAGAAAACTTTGTAAAGCAAATGATAAGCTTCACTAAACCTTACTGTTTCCTATGTAATCACTGCCATGTGGATAGTGCCATACTAGTATGCACCTATTACGTTCTTTGCTGGAGTCTTGTCTGATAAACAGAAGAGACTAGTGCATTCACTTACATTAGTCTGTGTACTGTCTGTTTAGTGCATGATTCCAAACGTGAACATCTGAACAAGGCCTAAGACACTTGTGCACAACTTTCTTGATGGGAAAACAAGCATTTTATAATCTATACGTATAATATACATTGGGATGGGGGTCATTAACCAAATTTAATGTATTCTTCTGTCTAAAAAATATATATATGTAATATTTGGTTTTCTGTTCTATAGATCTGGGACATGACACCAACAGTGGGTTGCAGTTTGGCAACAGGCTTTTCTCCCCGTTGATGTAATTGACTTGGTTCTGTCCAGAAGAAAGCACCTTGTGTACATCAGCTTGTCCTGGGCATCTCTGTTCCTTCTCCACTCCTCCTGGGCATCACCGTTCCTCCTCCGCTCCTCCTGGGCATCACCTTAACTTCTCCGCTCCTCCTGGGCATCGCCCGTTACTTCTCCGCTCCTCCTGGGCATCGCCCGTTACTTCTCCGCTCCTCCTGGGCATTGCCTGTTACTTCTCCGCTCCTCCTGGGCATCGCCCGTTACTTCTCCGCTCCTCCTGGGCATCGCCCATTACTTCTCCACTCATCCTGGGCATCGCCTGTTACTTCTCCGTTCTTGTTGTACGTATGAAAGCAAAGCAGAGCAACAGATTTCCCAGACACGGAGGAGGTGCCTTAGACGCCACATACCTGCGCCACCATTACCTTTTAACTATGCTTCATCCCACACTACTGGAACTATTACAAGCTGTCTACTATATCTAGAGGCTGAAGGACTTCCAGCTGTGTATGATGGATTCACCAGCCTTCAGAATGGGTATGCATTGTGAAACTAAATGGAATACCTCAAAAGCCACCCTAAGACCCCCATTTTATTGTTTAACAAGTACGGTCCCACAAATCATACGATAGACCTCACATGCAAGTTTTAAAGTGTACATACAGGCCTGTAAATTTGGACGCCATGAGTGTAGATACCGATGTCTTCAGTGGTTTCATGCCGGAGCTCGTGATGCCGATTGTAGCTCATTGTAGTCCATATCGTGTCAATTGTGATCCTTGGTAACAAATGTAAATTGAGAATATTTGTAACCTGCTCCGTTTTGCAGAACTGTGAAATTATTATGTAATGTAAGTGATTGTTTGTTATTTTTAGGTGTTTTTTTTTGTTTTGTTTTGGTTAATGTTTTGTCCCAATGTGAGAAATAGAAAGGTGATCAAACCGAAAATGTACACGTCTACTTCATCCCTTTAGTGTTTAGGCCATGGCAGGATATGATCTATCTGTCCGTCACTTTAATCATGCTAGTTTTACAAACGCCTAAAGTCCGCTAAACCTTCTAAATAGGAATGTTCCCTAAATATAAATGTCCTCACTTATTAAGTTGGCATTCTCCAATACTCCACTTTTTTTTTTTTTTTTTTTTTCTATCATCAAAATCTATAGGGTGGTAAAATGTCTTACAGGTACAGATGAAACAATATTCTTTGCATATTGCAGTGTCTTATCCTAGATTCTTTCTCTCTGAGAGGTTACTTGCAGCATCATAAACCTTCCAGACAATTGCCAGGATTAAGCAAGGCGCATCCTGTTCCTTAGTCATTACCTAGCCAATAATGCTGAGGTCCAAGGACATTTTTTTTGCCTAGTTTTCACGGCATTGTTTCGGGGTTTTTTTTTAACTTTTAATATTGTGAACTCAACAAGGAAATTCCCCAATTCTTTTCTATAACTCTTGTCGTTTTTTTTTTTTTTGTTAATATATCTCCTTAGTGCAAAAGAGGTGTTGAAAAATCTGGAAAAACAGTAAGAAAGCAAGTACTGATTATCAGACATGGCTATTACCCAGTCACTACATCATATTTCATGTTTCCTTCTGTTTTTGCAAGGCGATATAATTTGATCAGAATGGGTTGCAGCAGGGCTCAAAGTACGTACACAAAAAAAGCGTCGTGTGCACGAGATTTCAGAAGTCTCATTGATTTACGCTGGTTTTATAAAGCGCTGCGTATTTTACGCAACCAAAATGCGCAATGTGAACATTCCCTGCTTCAGGTTTTCCATGTTTCCTTACATATTACAACATATATGGTAAATCTTACAGGTCTTTTTTAAATGTTCATATAGTGAAAAACAAAAGTAGCAAAAGCTTCCAGAATCGCAAAATCTCTTCTTTATTTCTTCATCACAAGTAAAGGGAGACAACAAAATTTCAACCCCGACACACATATGGACCTTGGTCGAGCCTGTTGTTACTTTTCATTATATGGATACAGAACGAGGCCTTGAGGTCGCCCTACTTTGAGCATACTTGCATCCTGCTATCATCCATGAAGGAGACCCCTGGGCTGATGGTGTCCCAATTGTTTTAGACCTCCTTTAATGTATCTGTGTCTTCCAATCGGAAGAATACATTTCAGAATATATTTACATTTCAGACTGTACATAATCATATGGTTTAGGGTACAGGATAAAGACTGAGGCACTTTAAGAAAAAAGAAAACCCCCTGACATTTTTAGTGTTTTTGGACCATGTAATTGGTATTGTGTATTACACACGCTTCTTTTCTGTAATAGAAGTGATGTCTTATTAGATTTTTGCTCAGCAAGGAATAACGATTTCCATATGGTTGTGCTCTGGGGCCATTGATTACTGATCTGATTAATTGTATTTAGGAACGGCATATATATATTACGTTCCATAAAGCGAAGGGTCTACATTACGGCCTGTCTGCAGATTGATCCATATTTTACAGATCTTATGGATATACATCTCTCCTTACAGTATTGCAGCGTAAATCCATTCTACCAAATAAATTACAGTAGGCTGATGGTAAAAATAGTGACCAAAAATGGCTGAAAATCAGATCCAGCATACTGATGAAATTCTTTTTTTTCTTTTCATGTGCAAAATCAAAACATTTAATGAGGCCTAAGTTTATACCAGTAAAACTTTTTTTTTATATTATTGTGAATTCTTTGCTTTTTTTTCAGGTCTTACACAATGGAGAAAGAAACAGATGAGAATTACTTGGGACTGTGGATAGTCTTATAATGGCTACTGGCCATAGTTTTTGACCCTGGTGCGCTCCCCTCCATATTTTTTTTTTTTGCATGTATTTGGATTTCATTTTCACTACTGATGTTTCATTTGCTCTATAGACGGTGAAGGAAGCTTGAGACCTAGAGGAGGGTTGGTTCATTAACCACACTTCTGGCCTTGTAGTATAACTTGTAGATCACGGACCTTCTCGAAATACTGATGGAAGCTGGAAGGAACTAATAGTTTTTCAGCAGCTCATTACCAGCGGCTTATGGGAACCCCTCTGCACAGGGTTTGAGATGAAATAAAGGGTACATCTGCATTATAGGGCACCCTCGATATTACTGGCGTTCTTGTGTCCCACCAGAAGTCCAGAGCTGATATTGGGAGGTGATTGGGTGGTTTTCTTGTGTAGTGATGAGCGATTTGCTGGGATAAGGTGTTATCCACATGCTCAGGTGATAAGAGTGTCTTCGGCGTGCTCAAATACTATGTTCGAGTCCCTGCGGCTGCATGTCTTGCAGCTGTTCGACAGCCACAACACATGGAGGGATTGCCTGTTTGTTAGTCAATCCATTTATGTATTGCAGCTGTCAAACAGCCACAAGACATGCAGGTGCGGGGACTCGAACATAGTATTTGAGCATGCCGAAGACACTCTTAGCACCTGAGCATGATCGGATAACATCTTATCCTAGCACATTCGCTCATATCCAGTAGGCAACCATATGACATCCAAAGTCTCTTTTTGGCGGCACAAGAGCGACTTCCAACATGGTCTCTTGGGCGTACAAATCCCTGTTTACCTGGAAAGAAGCTATTTTTTATGCATGTTTCTCCATCCCAGACAGGCAGCTAATGATGGGCATGTAGGATAGAGGCTGCCCAGGATCGAGCATAAATATAAAGTATGTTAGGTTTAGGATTAATAATTTCTGAATGCTCAATCCCGGGCATTTGCTGCATGTTTCTATGGTTTACCCTGCAGAGATCCGTACGGAAAAAGCTACTGATGGTTTCCCTTAAACTACATTTGTTTTTCCTATGATGTGTTACGTTTGTCCTGGTATTTTTCTTCCTAGTTTTAAATGAGCACTCCCTGTACTTAATAAAGTCCTATATTCTAAGGCACAAGATGTAAATCATTTAAGGGGTTATCTTCCTTTTGGGTATGTTTTTTTTTAACTCACAAATGCATATATTTCAGGCTCAAAATTATTTTTGTCATGGGGTTTCATTAAAAATGTTGTACTATTTGGCTTTTACAGGCTGTTCCCCAGCACATTGAACTTTGATATGATCTCTGGTCAGAAATTATCTGAAAGCGCAGAAAATTATAAAGGAGTTATAAACTGTCTGACCCTCAGAATGCGCTCACTGACAAGCTTCTCAACTGACTCGCATTACAACCGGCAACACACTATGCAATTCAGAGGCTATATAGAAGGCAAATAATGTTTTTTTTTTTTTTTTGTTTGTTTTTTTTCTGTTTTATCAAATGGAATCGAACATAAGAATTTTAGCCAATATACATGTAATTAAGTAAAATAAACTTGTCCCCAAAAATGGACAACCCCTTTCTTGATATTTTAGGCAGCCTCTCTCCACTTCTTACAATCATGAACGTCCAGCTCCCAGCTTCTTTGCTACACCATATCTTGGCCTTGCTAGCCCGGCTGGGATTTAGGCATCTCTATCCTAAAAAGTACATCTGCGGTTTAATTTTTTTTATTAATTTCAGCGCCAGAGTGGCAACAGTAATGTTTGTTCACTGTGTATAATAAATTACTTGCTGGTTGCCGTCTTGTGCACTAGTCTACACTGGCATGTGACCGCAGCTTTGACTGCCCAGAAGTCAATGGTCACTATCTCTTCTAATGAACGTGTATGAAAGCTCCTCCTGAGTCTTGTACACTGGCATTGAGGAGGGTCGGTGCGCACAGCAGACACGGGCGTGATCCGGCAGGTCACATCTCCGGTCATGTGGTGCAGAAGACGGCATATACTCTCATGGCTGCCATTCTTGGCTCGGCTGACCTTTTTAGGTTAGGATTCAATGACCTGTTTTATTCCCAGCAATAGCAGCTACCAGATCTGATAAGAAAATATCTCCAGTTTAAATGCACTTGGGAAATGTCTGCGATTTCTGCAACTGCCTACTTTCTCCATGTACTCGCATTCACTAGAACAGTGTTTTACTTATTTAAAGTGTCTTCTTCCTTTGTCATTGCCATGTTTTTGTAATAAAATGATTGTCTATATTACACTTGTCTGATGATTTCTTCACATGCTTATGTATTTTTTTTTTTTTTTACAAGTATGTGTAGATGGTTCTAAAAGTGGCCTTTACTTTTGGTCTATATAATGAAGATGACATTCTCCTATGACGCCCAGTCATAGTCGTCTCTCGGCTGTCATAGCAGCCCATCGGCTCTCTGCAATTGTGCCACGGGGGGCGTGTGTCCTATTGCCGCTATTGGAGATAGATGCCGGCTGTATAAAACAGCCGGCATCTGCTGTCTGTAGAGCGCTCTGTTTCTCAGTCTACTCTGAAGTCCAATGCTACTTAATGGAGAGTTAAGGAGTTAGCTCATTCTGCAACAAGAACTAGGGAGTGCAACACATAGGCAAAATAATAACAGAACAAAAGAAAGAGAAAACTATCATCTAGTCCAAATTGTATTAAAATATATAGATACTTTATTAAATACAATTAAGGAAACATGCTTAAAAAGGTAGAAAAAAGATATGTTGCAAACACCGGACGTAGGTGTGTTGGCGTAGCAGTTATATGGTATTATATCAAATTATAATGGTAAAAAACATATAGAATATACAACTGCTATAATATATTCGCCCCAGAGAAATCTGACATCAATAGTATATTAAATTAGTATATATAGTTCACTATCAAAAGCTCACCAGACAATACATCATGGTGGGCATAGATGGGCAGAGCAATCACACAGCAGTTATACATATGCAAATTAAGGTACTAATAAGCATACCAATGAATATCCTGTGGACCACCAGGGAGGCAAAGAGGGGGGAGAAGGAGAACACCAGCACACTCGTGTCACCCCGACGTGCGTTTCGGCAATGCCTTCGTCGGGGCGTACAGTGAACAATAGTGAGGTGTTTAAAAAGGGGCCGGAACTAATCAGTATCAACCCGAAGTGCTGTCATGTTGCCAGGGCAACATCCAAGTCGGCCGCCCTCACCGCATTAACCCGGGCTGCGCCGGGATAAACTCTGCACAGCACTACCTCAACGGGGATGCAGGAGAAAACAGGCCGATGGGAGGCCCGATAGCGGTATAAAGAATGCTGATCATCTACGCCGCATACGACTCATGCACAGTCAAGGCATCCCCCATGTCCGTCGGCGACCGAGTCAAGGGGAGGCGGCGCCAGGGCGCACACCATGTGACCTAACGTCAGCCACCCCAAGAGACTCCGAGAGCCGAAGGACAGAGGGAGGATATGACACTCTTGCATACACAGCCACAAATCATCGGTATAGACGCTAAAAGACAATAATGGATCTGAGGAAATCTAACTTGGTTGTTGGATAAATCACGTCATCACAAATAGAACACAGGACATATTCGACATTGCATCATAATTAGAAGTAATATAATAAGATGTATAGTGACTAGTATTAGTATCCATATGTTTGTGAGACAGACTTAACTCAAATACCAAAAGGGCATTGCCCCTATATAGACACACAGATTTACGTGCCTTGTCACATACAAATGGAACATAATAGCAGATATCATACATATATATCATAATAGTATAAAATTAATACAGTATTGTTAATCTGTAAATTTCCAAAATAATAGACAAGTGATAACGATATAAATTTCCTCAATATGGAATATGAATCTTTATGGGGCAGCACACTCTGATCAAAGAAACAGGGAAGACCAAGAGGAAACCAGCACTCCTAAAATAAGAGAATGTTAAAAATATAAAAAGAACTGACATGGCAAAAAAATAGGCAAAATAAGGTAAACTTTTCAGTTTCAAACATTGTATACAATTATTTTTGGCCCCAAATACCTACATTTAAGTAAAAGATTAACCAGTCCTTTACCCTTCTATAGTATGTGAACAGTGCAGATCCTGGGTAAGTATCATGCAGTCACTTCTTTCCAGGAATGCTGAGGGCCCGTCCTGCACCATGTGCCCCTGCTATACCTGGTTGGGTCTTACAGTGGATTCTTAGTTGCTTTTTCCATGCAAGTTCTTTGTGAGCCTCATAGACTTGCAGAGAAAGTGACATCCGGTCCACATACAAGCCACTGAGAGGGTCTGCTAATCCTGTCTTCTGTCATAGTGCAGGAAAGTAAAGCAGGCAGTGGTGGTAAGGATCCTAATGCACAGTGTTCACGTATTACTGCAAGCTAAAGGATGGGTTAGTATAAAAAAACAGCTGGAGTACTACAATAATGTGTGTAGTAAAGAGCACCTTGACGTGAGGCTCTTGGGAATCTTGTGTATTTTTGGCTATACACTCATCATGTGATCCTAATGTGGCGTTAAGTCCGCTAAATCTAACGGGCTGATTCAGCACACTGTGTGCCCTAGTTTTCTGGCATAAAAATGTTGAAAAGTCGCAATTTTGTTAGAATCAATATTTAGCATTTTTACACTGATCCCAAACTTTTGAAAAGTATGTTTTCAGCCAGCTGAGGCTGATGAAGGCCAACAAATCCATTAGAATTTTTGCCACAAAAATGGCAAATTACAACAGAAATGTGTGCCAGTCTCTGCTGTATATTTTCTGGTGGTGGTACAAAACAGATGCACAAAATTTGTGAAAAAGTGCACAGCTCTTTTTGGTTCTTGGCGCAACCTACTCCAGCGCACTCTTCAAGACTGGTGTACAAAATGCCAGAATTGATGAATTGGGGTCCAAAATCTTAGTGTTACAGCTTTGATAATGAGCAAATAAAATATATATAAATTTTTATTTTTTTTTTTTTCAGTATGTTTGGTAGCTGATTAAAAACTGAGGTGACATCGGGGAAAATGTTCTTGTTAAAAATGTATTTAATTAAGTTTTCTGAAATTAGAACAGCACGAGGTAAACTCCTAGGACAATTTTCACAGGTCGCTGCAATTCTACTATGGGCCACACGTTAATCATTTTCAGGAGAGAATCAAGCAGCATGTAATCGTCCCTCATTAAGAGTTTCTCTTCTGCCGTTGCCAGACATCCGCTTACTAATGGACCCTGCAATTATGACTACTACACCAAGAATAAAGAAAAGTTACTCAGAATGAGGAGCTCATATGGTAGTGCCCGAGGGACAGAGAAGCATTCGGCTTTGCCACATAGAATAAGCACAGAAATGTATCGGGTATTTAATTTGCTCTTCCAAATGGATATAATTCTTACATGTATTACACTGGTCGACAAAAAATTTATTTTTTTTTACTTACAAAAACAAAATTAACTGCATCTAAATAAATTTTTTGCACTGAAATCAAATGGTCTTTCAGATTTTTATTTTTTTCATCAGACAGGGTTTAGGAAATATAAAAAATGACTTATGAAGTCAACATTATATGAAATGCACCATACCTATAAAATAATTGATGATTTACTGGAAAATTTTACTCTCTGGATGTCTCTTCATGGTCCAGCAATAGTCAGCCAGCATACTTGGGCTTCCCTTGACTTGGTACCTCTGTTCTATCGTAGAAATTTGACAGTTCCAAGATTTTTGAGAAGTTGTCCAAGTGTGAGCCCAAGAAATGAAGTTTCAAGGATAAGTTGCATCCCCCTAGCTTGGTATGATTTTGCAAGATCACTCACGATACCACTGAAGTTTTCTGCTTTGATTTGCGAGAAAGGAGGAGATATTTTTGAAGGACAGCTAGGCTGCTTTTTGCAATGAATTTAATAGTTTTCATAGTAGTCAAGATTCTGATATGTTGGGGTAGAGGAGATGCATGTGAGATATCTTGTATGCGATTTTGGGAAGAGGGGAGTAGGGAAGGAGATCTTGTGAGGATTGGAGGTTGAATGCAGGTAAGTACTGGGAGACCTAGTGCTGGTGGTGTCCTAATGGATAAGCGCATCCGGCTGTCCCCTGAAAGTATAGACTGCCTAACTTTCATCAAGATAAACAAGTCATGGATCTCCAATGACTTCTGCAACCCAGTCGCAGACTAGGTGATGGTGTAGTTTTTAGTGTGCTGCATTGATCTTGCGTTATTGCAGTCTGTGACACCTTGGTCATGGCTTCTGTGCCTACTGTTGCTGATGTTACAAACAATTTTTTGAAATGTGGAGACTTCAAGTTGGGTCTCCATCTGGTGGGTTGCCTGTAGTAGAAGGTGTGTCAGAGCCCCATTATACTACAGGGTGAGCCATTTATATGAATACACCTAAGTAAAATGGGAATGGTTGGTGATATCAACTTCCTGTTTGTGGCACATTAGAATATGGGAGGGAAAAATTTTTTTTCAAGATGGGTGGTGACCATGGTGGCCATTTTGAAGTCAGCCATTTTGAATCCATCTTTATTTTTTCTAATGGGAAGAGGGTCATGTGACACAAACTTATTGAGAATTTCACAAGAAAAACAATGGTGTGCTTGATTTGAACGTAACTATTCTTTCATGAGCTATTTACAAGTTTATGACCACTTATAAAATGTGTTCAAAGTGCTGCCCATTATGTTGGATTCTAGTGCCTTCTACAATATAAACAATTAGGTGTCAAATCCTAATTTATTGGCCAACATATATAAATACCTTAGCATGTTATGAGGTCATCCAACCACATGGTGGCAGTATTTCAGTTACAAACTGACACTAGGCTGAGGTGAATATAATGTGTGTTTGTGTGTTGTATATGTATGTGTATACATATATGCAGCTCTGGCAAAAATTAAGAAACCACTGCACAGTTTTATAAAAATCAGCTTCTCTACATGTCTGACAACCATTCCATTCCAGTGTCAGTTGAATTCCAACCAGAGTACACCTCATTGTACTTAATGTGCTTCTGATTAGGTGATCACTTGAACCAAATCTTATTTAGCAAAGGAAAGTATAAAGAAAAACCCTGCTGTGGTGTTCACAATCCTCTTGCAATAGGACAAGCTGGATGGCAAAACAAGTGCTAGTAATGTCCCAAAAGTAATAGGAATGAAAAAATAACTTTTAACCATGCCAAAGGAGTTAAAAAGAAAAGTCTTGAGTGAGGAAAAGAAGGGCTCAATTCTGGCTTTACGAGCAGAGGGATCCAGTGAGCGTCAAGCTGCCTCCATCCTTAAAATTTCTAAGACGGCAGTCCATTACAACAGGGTCAAGCAGCAGACATTGAGAACAAAGCTACAGACCGGCAGAGGGCGAAAACGTCTCTCCACTGACCGGGATGACCATCTTATTCAAATGTCACTCAGCAACCGCAGGATGACATCAAGTGACCTACAAAAGGAATGGAAAATGGCAGCTGGGGTGAAGTGCATGGGAAGAACAGTTCGTAACAGGCACCTAGAGGAGGGGCTCAAGTCATGTAAAGCTAGAAAAACAGCCACGAGTCGATAGGAACTCCGCCCATGGCTGTTATCTCCTGCTGTCACTCTCTGACAGCGGCATTTAACAGGGACCAGATGGACACGTCATTCCAGCTGCCCCTGTCACGTGAACGCGTGGTGCCCATGAGTTGTCATGACAGCCGGAGATCAAGCTATTAAAAAAGTACACATATTTGGTATCACTGTGTTCAGAAATATCAGATCTATCAAAATATAAAGTAAACTAGCTGAAGAGCCCAGCGTTGCCTGGGCATAGTAACCAACTGTGGTTAGTTATAACAAATTATAATGAGTATATTGCACATAAAAACCATGCATCTAATCAGAGATTCTGTGTGATACTGTGCTGAGCCGTGTATCTAATCCTATTCTGTGTGACACTGCTGAGCCGTGTATATAATCCTGTGTGATACTGACTGCTGAGCTGTGTATCTAATCCTATCCTGTGTGATACTGACTGCTGAGCCGTGTATCTAATCCTATCCTGTGTGATGTCTGCTGAGCTGTGTATCTAATCCTATCCTGTGATACTGACTGCTGAGCCTTGTATCTAATCCTATCCTGTGTGATACTGACTGCTGAGTCGTGTATCTAATCCTATTCTGTGTGATACTGACTGCTGAGCCGTGTATCTAATCCTCTCCTGTGGGATACTGTCTGCTGAGCCGTGCATTTAATCCTCTCCTGTGTGATACTGACTGCTGAGCTGTGTATCTAATCCTATTCTGTGTGATACTGCTGAGCCGTGTATCTAATCCTATTCTGTGTGATACTGTGCTGAGCCGTGTATCTAATACTATCCTGTGTGATACTGTGTGCTAAGCCGTGTATCTAAACCTATCCTGTGTGATACTGGGCTCCCCCTGCAGTCTGTGTCAGAGGGTGGTCTGTGTTGGCACGGTAATAAATTGGGTTATTTCCAGCATTACAGAAGGACGATAACACCATAGAAATGATAAGAATAATAGGCCTCAGTTACCACAACTGTCTACAAAGAAAACTGTTGCTGATAGCCACCAATCACAGCTCATTTTTCATCTTTTAAACAGCTCTGGGACAGCGTGGCGAGTTTTGAGTGGTGACTTTTGTGTTTCGACTTTTATGTGGCGAGGTTGGTGTCTGTGTGGTGAAATGTGTGCTGAGGGTGGTATAGGTGTTGAAGCACGTGGTAGTGTGTGGCGCATTTTGTGTGTGTTCATATCCCCGTGTGTGGTGAGTATTCCATGTCAGGGCCCCACCTTAGCAACTGTACGGTATATGCTGTTTGGCGTCATCGCTCTCATTCTTTAAGTCCCCCTTGTTCACATCTGGCATCTGTCAATTTGCCTCCAACACTTTTCCTTTCACTTTTTCCCCATTATGTAGATAGGGGCAAAATTGTTTGGTGAATTGGAACGTGCAGGGTTAAAATCTCGCCTCACAGCATAGCCTATGATGCTCTCGGGGTCCAGACGTGACTGTGCGGATGCCTATCCCGGACATACCCACATTGAGCTTTATATATTAGATTAATCTGATTGTTAAACAGCATAACGAGAAAAAATCAAAACGCCAGAATGTGTTTTTTTAGCAGCTGCAACATTGCAATAAAATGCAATAAGAGGCGATCAAAGCGTCATATCTACCCCAAAATGGTATCAATAAAAACGTCAGCTAGGGGAGCAAAAAATAAGCCCTCACCCAGGTGCAGATCCTGAAAAATGGAAATGCTATGGTCTCAGAAAATGGTGAGAAACACAAAAACTTTTTTTAAACAATTTTTTTTTTTTTTAAATTCACCATTTAAATAAAAAGTAAACTATTCATGTTTGGTACCTACATACTCATGCTAACCTGGGGAATCATACTGCCAGGTTAGTTTAACCATATAGTGAACATGGTAAATAAAAACTAAAACATTGGGGAATTGCAATTTTTTTTTGCAATTTCACTGCACTTGGAAATTTTTTTTTCTATTTTCTAGTACTCTATATGGTAAAATCAATGATACCTTTCAAAATTACAACTGGTCCTGGAAAAAAAAAACCAAGCTCTTACACGGCTATAATGACAGAAATATAAAAAAGTTATGGCTTCTGGAAGAAGGGGAACAAAAAATGAAAATGGCCATGGCTTGAAAAGGTAAATGAACAACTACAGTGCTGTCACTCACAAAGGTAATACTTAAAGACAAATCATCACTGTTATGGTACTTTCTTATCAGGAGACTATCTACTGTATGTGCGCATAACTATTGGGCAACTATTAGTGTGCAGAATTATTATGCAACTAAAATAACATTTAATTTTCCCATCGCATTTCCCATAATTTAATTCAAATTTTTAAAAGGGGCATAACCACTATCGAAGTGCGTATTCTTTTTTTTCGGCCATCCTGTATATTATAAACTGCAAATGAAAACCGATCAATAAAGAAAATCCCTTATTGGCTAAAAAGAAAATCAATATTTACCAAATATGTTATACTTATTTGTAATCCACGTTACTGCTACAGCCTTAATACATTTTGTAACTAGATTAAAGATAATTAATAAAACTGATAAATACAGCGTGTACTCCAACATATTGTTATGACAAAGTACAGCATGTTCTGCAACAGAAAAAGATACATAATGTCACATCATAGAATTTTGGACATTTTTGGCTTACCACATTTGGGCCTGAATGTGGGAATCCTGAAAACTTAAAATACTTCAGTCCTAAAAGACAAAACAGCCTAAGTCCTGAAGGTGTTAAAAACATTTAATGTCAAGATTAATAAACTATGAAGAAAATCGTTCATTGGGAGCAGGAGGACACAAGTTCTCATGCTGTGTGACTGGAATATGTTTTCAGATGGAATTTTTCTACTGAGACAAAACGTCAAGATTCATCTATTACAGGATTAAGGAGAATTTGCTCTAAGTTTTAGTACATTGTAATAAATTCAGCCGAGTTACCAAATCTACTCCACACTTATCCTCAAATTATTAACATTAATGATAAAATATCTTCTACATTGCAGTGTCAGGGTCTCAAAATGCTAATATGAAATAAGTGTCTGAACTTCAAGACCTTGATCCAGTTGGTCTTGTCTGAAGAGTCTTGCAAGTGGTGTGCGCTTCCATTCACGCGCCATTTCAGAAATCTCACTCCAGGTAGGTTAGGGAGTGAGATTTCTGGCGTAGGGAACGCCACACCTTGTCATGAATTAGATGGGATGTTGCTTCCCAACCCCGCCGCATCTCCGTCCTGACCCAGCTCTTCAATTTCGGCAGAGCTGGGAGAAACTGGCATGAAGATGCCATAAGCCTCAAAATTTAGGCGCAACTCTGAGTTGTATTTAAATTTTGCAACTTTTCAAAGCTCTAAAGCCAGAATTCAAGCATGAATGCTTTGATGAATTGGGCCCATTGACTATATGGACAAGGACATGGACCTTCATGGATAGGAGTAATTCTACCTTGTAGGGAGCATCCTAATTAAAAAAAATACATATAACATCAGTAAAGCCAACATAACCAATTGTATGTAGCATGGATAATTCTTCAAGAGGATCTAAGGCCACACAGACTGTATGGCCTCCACTACAGTTCTTCTCTTGTGTGCACAGAACTGGATTATTTAAATCCTATACCCGACATTGCTATTTCTGTGTGTGGTTCCACTATTACTCCCCAGCAACATGCCCGCTGTCTTGGGGTCATACTTGATTCCGAGCTTTCCTTTGCCCCCCACATTCGATCACTGGCTCGCTCTTGTCATCTGCACCTCAAAAACATTTCTAGAATTCGACCTTTTCTTACTTTTGACTCTGCAAAAACTCTTACTGTTTCTCTTATTCATTCTCGTCTCGACTATTGTAACTCTCTTCTAATCGGTCTCCCTCTTACCAAACTCTCCCCTCTCCAATCTGTCTTGAATGCTGCAGCCAGGATCATATTCCTCGCCAATCGTTACACCGATGCCTCTACCTTGTGCCAGTCATTATACTGGCTACCCATCCACTCCAGAATTCAGTATAAACTTATTACCCTCACCCACAAAGCCCTCCATGGCTCAGCACCACTCTACATCTCCTCCCTTGTTTCAGTATACCACCCTACCCGCGCCCTCCGTTCTGCTGATGACCTGAGGTTAGTATCCTCAATAGTCAGAACCTCCCACTCCCGTCTCCAAGACTTTACACGTGCGGCGCCAATTCTTTGGAATGCACTTCCCAGGTCAATATGATTAGTCCCCAATCCCCACAATTTTAAGTGTGCCCTGAAAACGCATTTATTCAGACTGGCCTATCGCCTCAACACATTAACCTAACCTATCCCTGTGTGGCAGAGCCAAAAGTTTTACCATAACCAGGTTCCCAGCATCATGTTCCCACATGCTTTATGCATCCATTAGCCCTCTGTGTCTGTACTGTTACACACTTAACATTATGGCTGGTCCATACAATCAGAGCAACTGTTACCACCCACCTTTCGTGTCTCCCTCTTTCCTCATAGACTGTAAGCTTGCGAGCAGGGCCCTCACTCCTCTTGTTATTTGTTATAATCTACTGTATGTGATTATTGTTATGCTGTAATGTCTATTGTCTGTACAAATCCCCTCTGAAATGTAAAGTGCTGCGGAATATGTCGGCGCTATAAAAATAAAATTTATTATTATTATTATTATTATTATTATAAGTCTCAAGAAAACTGGCTTATTTTTATAGCACTGACTGCACAGAATTTTATCCTCCTCCAGGCTTCAACGCTGGACTGCTAACTCTTCCATAGTTTGCTCTGAAAGCAAACGCTATCCCCAGGCTCAGGAGACTTTCCACAGTGCTATCCCCACCCAAGCTGACAGTACATTCTGTCTATACTGCCTCAGCCAGTGAAGAGAAAACAGCTGCACTCTGGGAAATTTTGATTTTCAATGCGAAAATTTTTTTTATTGAAGACACCACAGGGGAATAGTGCGTTGAGGTGACTATTCCACTGCAATTTTTTTGCATTGAAAATCAAAATTTCCCAGAGTGCAGCTGTTTTCTCTTCACTGGATGACCATCTGGACTAAGTTCCAGGTTCAGCTTGCACCTATCTCATATCCACAGAGTGCACGTCTTGTCTGTATCACTATACTGCCTCAGCGGCGTGCACAGAAAAGTCCCTGTGTGGCCAAAATGTTGCATTTTTTTTTCTTATTTCTACACTGGTATTAAAGTTTTTTCGAAGGAGATTTTTCGGTGCTTTGGATCTCTGGCCTGCATTCACAGAACACTGCAGAGCACCCTTGTCCACTAACAGTCTTCCTCCTATCAAGTGTAAAAATAAGCAGTCACTGTATTAACTCAATCCTTACCCCTCTCAACTAAGCCTACTGAACTCCTTTCCAAAGACTAGCTCAAGTATGCCGAGTTAATCTCAATAGAGCAACTCTTAGGCCCTTCGGCATGCCTTTGGGTTTCCAGCTTAACTTCCATTCTTATCAGGCAAACAGCTCTATTGGCCAAAATACACAGCAGATGAAAGTGGACCTAATTGACCAACTTTCGTTGGACCAGCCAATCATCTGATGGCTATGAGGGCCTCTCCACTCTCCTCTGACAGATGATGTTGGGGGAAGAAGAATTAAGCTGTTGGAATTTCTGCAGTCAATTCTTTAGTTTTCAGGGGATACTTCTCTAATGATAGCTATCTTCTCACTCATTGACAACACATGTTGAACGCTTGTTGCTCATGTTGCTGATGTGTATGCGGGAGTCGGGATAGTCTTCTGAGTTGTCTGCTGACAATTATCTGATGTGTATGGCTAGCATAAGCCTCCAATCCAATAATGCCCCCAATTTCAAAGGCCAAAGCCAGCACTGGTTTCCAGTACATTGCTATTTTCCCAGGTGAAATTGGCTTTAAAGGGAATCTGTCACCCTTTTTTTTGCCCTATGAGCTGCCAGCATTGACATCAGGGGCTGTAGATAAGCCCCTGATGTAACCTGAAAGATAAGAAAAACAAGTTAGATTATACTCACCGGAGGGGGCGGTCCGGTCCAATGGGTGTCGCAGTCCGGTCCGGCGCCTCCCATCTTCATACGATGCCGTCCTCTTCTTCCATTCCTGTAGTAGCTCCGGCGCAGGCGTACTGCTCTGTCCTGTTGAGGGCAGAGTCCTGCAGTGCGCAGGCGTCGGGAGAGGTCTGGCGCCTGCGCACAGCACTATTCTATAGCATTACAGAATGCTGTAGATAAGCCCCTGATGTCAATGCCAGCAGCTGATAGTCCAAAAAAAAGGGTGACAGATTCCCTTTAAAGGGGTTGTCACTCTGTAGACCCTAGATTATGTATTAGTTATTAGTGTTGAGCATTCCGATACTGCAAATATCGGGTATCGGACGATATTCGCTGTATCGGAATTCCGATACCGAGTACCGATATTTTTTCGATATCGGAATCGGAAGTTCCCATAATGCAATGAGCCACTGTTGTGGCTCTGATTGGCTGCCGAAATGACGTCATCATGATGCGCGGTCTGTGCGCCTCATGATGCGCCGTCAGTTCGGGCCTTCCGGGGGGTCTGTGCCGACTGCCGGGGGTCTTTACCGGCCTGCCGGGGGGCTGTGCCTGCCTGCCGGTGGTCTGTGCCGACTGCCCGGGGGTCTGTACCGGCCTGCCGGTGGTCTGTACCGACTGTCCGGGGGTCTGTGCAGGCTGCGGGGGTCTGTGCAGGATCATCCGATGGGACTACAAGTCCCATCGGGTGATGCCTGCTACCATGACGGTGATTGACACATTAGCCAATGATGGGACAGTAGTAGTCCCATCATCCGGCTAATGTGTTGAATGTAAAAAAAACCAACATACTACATACATACTACATGTTACATACAAACTACATGCATGCTACATACATGCTACATACATACTACATGCATGCAACATGCATACTACATATATACTACATGCATGCAACATGCATACTACATGTATATACCACATTTATACTACATGCATGCAACATACATATATACTACATGCAACATGCATACTACATATGTACCACATATATACATGCATACTACATATATACCACATGCATGCAACATGCATACTACATATATACCACATATATACTACATACATGCAACATACATACCTACAACATATATACTGCATGCATACGACATATATACCACATACATACTACATGCATACTACATATATACCACATGCATGCAACATGCATACTACATATATACCACATGCATGCAACATGCATACTACATATATACCACATATATACTACATGCATACTACATATATACCACATGCATGCAACATATATATATACAACATATATACTACATGCAACATACATACTACATATATACTACATGCAACATACATACTACATATATACTACATGCAACATACATACTACATATATATACTACATGCATGCAACATACATACTACATACATACTACATATATACTACATACATATATACTACATGCAACATACATACTACATATATACTACATGCATGCAACATACACACTACATATATACTACATGCATGCAACATACACACTACATATATACTACATGCATGCAACATACACACTACATGCATGCAACATACACACTACATATATACTACATGCATGCTACGTATATACTATATATATACTACATACATGCTACATAAAAAACAATAAAAAACATAAAAAAATAAACAAACATGCTACATGCATACTACATATATACTACATGCATGCAACATGCATACTACATATATATACCACATATATACTACATGCATGCAACATACATATATACTACATGCAACATGCATACTACATATATACCACATGCATGCAACATGCATACTACATATATACTACATGCATACTACATATATACCACATGCATGCAACATACATATATACTACATGCAACATACATACTACATATATACTACATGCATGCAACATACATACATACTACATATATACTACCTGCATACTACATATATACCACATGCATGCAACATACATATATACAACATATATACTACATGCATGCAACATGCATACTAAATATATGCCACATATATACTACATGCATGCAACATACATATAACATACATATATACTACATATATACTACATGCAACATACATACTACATGCATGCAACATACATACTACATATATACTACATGCATACTACATATATACCACATGCATGCAACATACATATATACTACATATATACTACATGCATGCAACATGCATACATACTACATATATACCACATGCATGCAACATGCATACTACATATATACCACATGCATGCAACATGCATACTACATATATACTACATGCATGCAACATACATATATACAACATATACTACATGCAACATACATACTACATGCATGCAACATACATATATACTACATGCAACATACATACTACATATATACTACATGCATGCAACATACATACATACTACATGCATGCAACATATATACTACATATATACCACATGCATGCAACATACATATATACAGCATATATACTACATGCATGCAACATGCATACTACATATATACCACATATACAGTATACTACATGCATGCAACATACATATATACTACGCAACATACAAACTACATATATACCACATATATACTACATGCATACTACATATATACCACATGCATGCAACATACATACTGTATATACTACATGCATACTACATATATACTACATGCATGCAACATACATATATACTACATGCAACATACATACTACATACAACATACATACTACATACATACTACATATATACCACATGCATGCAACATGCATACTACATATATACTACATGCATGCAACATACATATATACTACATACAATACATTCATACAATACATACATATAGACATACAGTACATATAACATAGAGTACATACTCACCATCACTTGTCACTTTGATCCCCGAAGCCATTGTCATCTATGGAATAAATATTAAAATAACAAACCACCAATATACTTACCCCTGATCCGCAGAAGTCCACGAGTGTCCCACGACGATCTTGCGTGGAGAACAGCAGCATCAGCTGATGCTACCGTTCTCTACGGGCTCCAGGAATCCAATGAAGGGAGGTAGGTATCCTTCCGCACTGTATTCCTCCGCCACAGTAAAAAAAAAAAGTCCTTAGTCTAGCTGATGCTGCTGTTCTCCACGTAAGATCGTCGTGGGACACTCGTGGACTTCTGCGGATCAGGGGTAAGTATATTGGTGGTTTGTTATTTTAATATTTATTCCATAGATGACAATGGCTTCGGGGAACAAAGTGACAAGTGATGGTGAGTATATACTCTGTGTTATATGTACTGTATGTCTATATGTATGTATTGTATGAATGTATTGTATGTAGTATATATGCATGTTGCATGCATGTAGTATGTATGTAGTATGCATGTTGCATGCATGTAGTATGTATGTAGTATGCATGTTGCATGCATGTGGTATATATGTAGTATGTATGTTGCATGCATGTAGTATATATGTAGTATGTATGTTGCATGTAGTATATATGTATGTTGCATGCATGTAGTATATATGCATGTTGCATGCATGTAGCATGTATGTAGTATGCATGTTGCATGCATGTGGTATATACAGTCATGGCCAAAAGTATTGACACCCCTGCAATTCTGTCAGATAATACTCAGTTTCTTCCTGAAAATGATTGCAAACACATTCTTTGGTATTATTATCTTCATTTAATTTGTCTTAAATGAAAAAACACAAAAGAGAATGAAGCAAAAAGCAAAACATTGATCATTTCACACAAAACTCCAAAAATGGGCCGGACAAAAGTATTGGCACCCTCAGCCTAATACTTGGTTGCACAACCTTTAGCCAAAATAACTGCGACCAACTGCTTCCGGTAACCATCAATGAGTTTCTTACAATGCTCTGCTGGAATTTTAGACCATTCTTCTTTAGCAAACTACTCCAGGTCCCTGATATTTGAAGGGTGCCTTCTCCAAACTGCCATTTTTAGATCTCTCCACAGGTGTTCTATGGGATTCAGGTCTGGACTCATTTCTGGCTACCTTAGAAGTCTCCAGTGCTTTCTCTCAAACCATTTTCTAGTGCTTTTTGAAGTGTGTTTTGGGTTATTGTCCTGCTGGAAGACCTATGACCTCTGAGGTAGACCCAGCTTTCTCACACTGGGCCCTATATTATGCTGCAAAATTTGTTGGTAGTCTTCTGACTTCATAATGCCAAGCACACAGTCAAGCAGTCCAGTGCCAGAGGCAGCAAAGCAACCCCAAAACATCAGGGAACCTCCGCCATGTTTGACTGTAGGGACCGTGTACTTTTCTTTGAATGCCTCTTTTTTCTCCTGTAAACTCTATGTTGATGCTTTTGCCCTAAAAGCTCTACTTTTGTCTCATCTGACCAGAGAACATTCTTCCAAAATGTTTTAGGCTTTTTCAGGTAAGTTTTGGCAAACTCCAGCCTGGCTTTTTTATGTCTCTGGGTAAGAAATGGAGTCTTCCTGGGTCTCCTACCATACAGTCCCTTTTCATTCAGATGCCGACGGATAGTACGGGTTGACACCGTTGTACCCTCGGACTGCAGAGCAGCTTGAACTTGTTTGGATGTTAGTGGAGGTTCTTTATCCAACATCCGCACAATCTTGCATTGAAATCTCTTGTCAATTTTTCTTTTCCGGCCACATCTAGAGAGGTTAGCCACAGTGCCATGGGCTTCAAACTTCTTGATGACACTGCGCACGGTAGACACAGGAACATTCAGGTCTTTGGAGATGGACTTGTAGCCTTGATATTGCTCATGCTTCCTCACAATTTGGTTTCTCAAGTCCTCAGACAGTTCTTTGGTCTTCTTTCTTTTCTCCATGCTCAATGTGGTACACACAAGGACACAGGACAGAGGTTGAGTCAACTTTAATCCATGTCAACTGGCTGCAAGTGTGATTTAGTTATTGCCAACACCTGTTAGGTGCCACAGGTAAGTTATAGGTGCTGTTAATTACACAAATTAGAGAAGCATCACATGATTTTTCGAACAGTGCCAATACTTTTGTCCACCCTCTTTGTTATGTTTGGTGTGGAATTATATCCAATTTGGCTTTAGGACAATTCTTTTTGTGTTTTTTCATTTAAGACAAATTAAATGAAGATAATAATACCAAAGAATTTGTGTTTGCAATCATTTTCAGGAAGAAACTGAGTATTATCTGACAGAATTGCAGGGGTGTCAATACTTTTGGCCATGACTGTATGTAGTATATATGTATGTTGAATGCATGTAGTATATATGTTGCATGCATGTGGTATATATGTAGTATGTATGTTGCATGCATGTAGTATATATGTTGCATGTAGTATATATGTAGTATGTATGTTGCATGCATGTAGTATATATTTGTTATATATGTAGTATGCATGCTGCATGCATGTGGTATATATGTAGTATGCATGTTGCCTGCATGTAGTATATATGTAGTATGTATGTTGCATGTAGTATATATGTAGTATATATGTATGTTGCATGCATGTAGTATATATGTGGTATATATGTAGTATGCATGTTGCATGCATGTAGTATATATGTTGTATATATGTATGTTGCATGCATGTAGTATATACCACATATACTTCATGCATACTACATGCATGCAACATACATATATACTACATATATACTACTTTTTTACATTCAACACATTAGCCGGATGATGGGACTACTATTGTCCCATCATTGGCTAATGTGTCAATCACCGTCATGGTAGCAGGCATCGCCCAATGGGACTTGTAGTCCCATCGGACGAAGCCTGCACAGACCCCCGCAGCCTGCACAGACCCCCGGACAGTCGGCACAGACCACCGGCAGGCCGGCACAACCCCCCGGCAGGTCGGTACAGACCCCCGGCAGCCTGCACAGACCCCCGGACAATCGGCACAGACCACCGGCAGGCCGGTACAGACCCCGGGCAGTCCGCACAGACCCCCGGACAGTCGGCACAGCCCCCCGGCAGTCCGTACACACCCCCGAGAGGCTGTACAAGGACAGAAAAGGGTTTTTCTTATTCCGATACCGGAAGTCCCATAGACTTGAATGTGACTTCCGGTATCGGAATCGGCGATACCCGATACTTTTTTCGTATCGGGCCGATACCATCCGATCCAATATTTTAGGGTATCGGATGGTATCGCTCAACACTATTAGTTATACATACTTCAGGCCTGAGCCCGACTGGTGGGTGTGGCCTCACTCCATACACTTGTATTGAGTGAGGCCGCACCTCGTCTAGTGATGAGGCCGGCCAGTGGGTGTGGTCGACTAGAGGGCGCAGCCTGGCTCCGTACAAATGTATGTACCGTATTTTTCGGACTATATGACGCACCCCAAATTTTCAGAAGGAAAATAGGGAAAAAAATTAATGTGTCAAATGGTGGCCCGTCTTACAATCTTAATTCAGGTTACCCGGGGAAAAATCAGCAGCGCTGGTGGAGTGGGGTCACAGGAGATGTTTGGTGGTCCGGCGATATGAATTCCATTCCAGGCTGGTGCGGTGGCCTTCGGGAAATCCCATCCCAGGCTGGTGCAGCAGGTCCGATGGTGGTGCTCGGGGCTCCATCGGTGGCCTCCGGGAAAATGCTCAGATTGAGATCTCAGCAACAAGCCTGGGATGGGATTTCCTGGAGGCCACCGTAATGGATATGCTGGGCCTTCGGGCTTTCACAAAATTCTGTCTGAGCCCCCCTGCACCCCAGATCACCACCACCGAACCTGCTACACCTGCTAAACCTGCTGCACCAGCCTGGAAGGGAGTGTAATCATTACCCGGCAGCATCGGACAGGGACCGTGGCAGAATCTCCCTACTCTTGCTGCCGCCACAGTTTTTGTAGGTATATTCTGACTATAAGATGCAACCCCATTTTCCCCAAAAAAAATTTGGGAAAAAAGAGCGTCTTATAGTCCGAATAATACGGTAAGTGAGGTTGTGCCCACTGGCCAAGAATATGTATAACGCACACATACCCTCTTGTCCCGGATCAGAAGGCGGCAAATCACCACAGCACACAGTGTGTGCACGGGGGGATTCAGAAGTCTGCAGTCAAACGTAGTGACTGCAGACTTATCAATTTGGACTGGACAACCCCTTTAAGTCGAACTAACTCACAGGTGAACTAGTGCTCTACCGTACACCACGTGCAGACGATCCACACAACCCCTGTTATCACCAAGCCACCAAAATTCTCCCTTCTCATTTTTTGCTAGCTTTGTGAAGTTTACGTTGGGGCACCTGACCCAAACTTCTGATGGGATGATGGAACAAGGTTTCTAATGGGGTAATTTTGGTTTCCAATAGGTTATCTGCCATTTTATCAGAAAAACCATATTGCAGCATTGAGCTTTTTTTCCTATTGTGAAATAGAGGCTCCAACATAAGTGTGAATCCTGCCTTAACCTTCAATAAATGACTTATCTTAAAAGAGGCACCTGATAACTGCTTCTTATCTGCGTTCTTGTTGATTTAGTCAGAATGTAAATAAATCTTAAAGCAGATAAATATGATTCTTGCTAAATGCTCGGCATATACTGGATTTCCATGTGTATGTGTAATCAAACAATACATTATCTGTGCGGTGTCTAAAGGCCCCGTCACACACAGCGATCTCGCTAGCGACAGAGATCAGCGACCGGCCCCCCTGCCGGGTATCGCTGATCGTCCTCGATCAGCCTGGGCCATTTTTTGATCGCTGGTCTCCCGCTGGCCAGCACGCATCGCTGCGTGTGGCAGCGAGAGATCAGCGACCCTGGTTGTAATGTAAACATCAGGTATCCAGGAGCCGCGGCTCTTTGATACCCGATGTTTACCTTGGAAACCGGCGTACACTCTGGTTTCCAAGGTAAACAGCGGGTATCCAGGAGCCGCGCGGCTCTTAGATACCCGATGTTTACTTTGGAAACCAGCGTGTACGCCGGTTTCCAAGGTAAACAGCGGGTATCCAAGAGCCGCGGCTCCTGGATACCCGATGTTTACATTAGAAACCAGCTTGCTGGCTGGTCCTGATCGCTGGAGGGGCTGTCTAACGATGTCCCAGCGATCCCATCCATGTCAGATCGTTGGTGGGATCGCTGGGACATCGTTATGTGTAACGGGGCCTTAAGGCTGGTCACATAGATAAGCTCCTATTTCTATGTTGGAACTGGTTTCAATAAACCAATGAAACAAGAACAAGTAACATGACACAAATTACACACTTGTTCTTGTTTCATCACAAGTGGATTCTCCAAATTAAACACAAAATGATGCTTTAAAGGGACTCTGTTACCTGGTTTCTCTCTCACCCATGACAGCACCATGGAGAGAGGGGATCCGCCCATCCTGGACAGGAACCTACAGATAAAAAGGCGGTACCTCCCCTCCGCCTTCAGTTGGGTTCCTGTCCCTGATGGGTGACCTACAGAACAAGCAGCAGCAGCAGCAGCTTACCTAAGAGGAGATCCAGGGCCGTCTCGTCCAAGGATTGACAGCGGGGAGGCCCCTGTCACGGCGGGGTCGGTTCCTGAAGCCGCCACCGCTGCAGCCGACGGGCTCGACAGGGTGGGCGGGGGGTAGAGGACCGAGCCGCCACTCCGGAAAGCAGGCTGGGGCTGGTGGGGACCCAGGACACGTGCGGGCCATGCTATGGAACAGAGGTGTACCAATATGGCGCTGCCCCGGAAATGAACAAACGACTTCCGGGTCCCCGTGGTCGGCGCATGCGCACGGTGCACTCCCCGGACAGAGAGCGGTGCAGCCTGGGAGAGGAGGTGACGTCGCACGCCGAGAGATTCGAAAATGAAAGTGCTCCTGGCTGGAAGCATCCTGGAAGTGGGGGACAGGGGAACAGCCCAAGCAGGAGCCAGGCAGCAGCGACACCACCATCTCCAGCAAAAAAGAGCGGACAGGCGTGGTGACCGGTCTAGTAGCCACTCCACGCAGCACAGCAGATCGGCTGCAAGGAGCAGTCACCATCCTTGGATCAGCCCGTACGGGATCTGAATCCACCTCCCGAACTGGTACCTGCAACCGCGCATACCTGGTGAGTGACCTTCGAGAATGTTCACCATTGTAACAAACTTCTTTTCCCTTATCAGGGAAATAAGAAGGGGGAAAACAAAGAACGGGGTATGCCCCACTGGTAGCAGATCCCTAACAATCTCATGAGATAATAGGCTCCGTGAATCCCACGGACCTAAGAGCTGTAATCGGTTCAGAGTACACCCCTTTTCATCCCTGACATGGGGGGAAAAAGTTAAAGGGAGGGACGCCATAGCGGGTTCCCAGTCACATGTCTCAACGTCACAGGAGATTACCTCACATACCTCGGACACCGGCTCATCATCCTAAGACCAGCAAACGGGAGGCCGTCATTGATTTACCTAGAGGAGGTAGACACGCTGGTAAAGGCAGTAAGATCTACCATGGGGGTGGCAGACCCTCGCCCTGATAGGCCAGTCCAGGACATAATGTAGGGGGACTGGGCCAAAAGAAACGCAGGGTGTTCCTGCTAAACGAGAATGTACAGGGGGGAAAAAAAAAAAGGAAAAAAAAGGGGGAAAAGCCGGATAGGCAGTCTCTTCCCAGTCTCTTCCCTTAAGAGGAAAGACGAAGGGGCGTCCACATCTTGGGACAAGGCCTCGAAATCTGAAGTAGCTGTCGCCAAGGCCTCAAAAAAAAAAAAAAAAAGTTTTCACTCCCCTTTGAGGACAGGGGTACTCTGAATCACCCCTTAGATAAAAAGGCCGATACCTTCCTCAAGGGTGCTTGGGAAGCAATATGCAAGCTATAGCGGCAACATGTACCTCCAGAGCCTTATGGTATGGGTGGATCAACTAGATAAATAGTTGAGGGAAGGTACACCCAGGGAAAAAGATTCGGGAATCTATTCCAAGAATAAGGGGAGCAGGCGGCCTTCTCGACAAAAACCTTCTGACAGTTTTTGGAAGGAAATCTCGGACAGCCCTTGGTTATTAATTCGGATCGCCTTGGGCCTAAGGATAGACTTTCTCTCTCTCTCCCACCTCAAAAAATACATAGTAACTCCACTAAGATCCTCTATACGAGAATAAAAGCTCTCGAAAACGAGGTCCTAAGCTTAGTAAAGAAAGGAGTCCTTCATGAGGTTATCCTGCAGGAGAGGGGCAGAGGCTTCTATTCCCCTCTTTTTCTGGTGACCAAACCAGACGGCACCTTCCGGAAATTATAAATTTAAAAAGTCTAAACGTTTGTCAAAAAACAAAAATTCAAAATGGAGTCAATCAAATTAACCACCAGAATCCTGTTCCCACACTGCTTCAGGACAGTATTAGATCTCAGTGACGCGTACTATCACATCTCCATCCACGAAGACTCCAGAAAATACCTCAGACTGGCGGTCGCTATAGAGGGCGAAATAAAAGGGGTCCAATATGGGACCTTGCCGTTCGTAATATCTATAGCCCCACGAGTATTCCCAAAACTAGTAGCAAAAATGATGGCCCGCCTAAGGGAGCAGGACAAATTAATAATCCCATATTGGATGACTTTTAATAGCGGCTCGCCCCTAAAATGCAAGGAACAGAGGGACAGAGTGATGAACACTCTATAGAACCTCGGCTAGCTTCTGAACCTGAGAGAATTGAGGTTGGAGCCAACACGATCGGGAGTTCCTAGGACTAACACTGGACTCAAACACCCAAGAGCAATACCTCCCGGACCGCAAAAAAGAGAGCATCGCTCAAATGGTAACAAGAGTGATTCAGAACCCTTCCATGACACTAAGAAAAGCAATGTCATTACTAGGGTCTCTCTCTGCCTGCCTACGGGCGGTCCAATGGGCACAGCTACATACGAGACCTCTCCAATAGGATGTATTAGCCAGCCAGTTAGCATTACAAGGTCACTTAGGGGGCCGCATTACCCTAGATTCTAAAACTATTAATTTCCTAGCCTGGCGTGGAAACAAAGACAACCGATCCAAAGGGATTCCTTGGGTAAGAAAAAAAAAATCCACATATAATTACCCCGGATGCCAGTCCCACAGGATGGGAAGCATACATGAACAGCAGGGTGGTCCAGAGGGAAGGGGGAGGCCAGGAATTAGAAGCCTCCTCGAACCAAAAGGAACTCGGGCAGTAGGCTACGCCATAACACACTTCCTACCCGTGCTGTGAGGTCATCATGTCCACATATTTTCGGACAATCAGGTGATGGTGGCTTATATAAATCATCAGGGAGGAACCAGGTCCCGAGCCCTAATGAAACCGTCTTCCAAAATCCTCACCCTATCAGAGTATCTCTCTTGGCACTGCACATACGGGGAACAGAGAACTGGAGAGCAGACCTTCTGAGTCGCACCATATTACGCCAGGGAGAATAGGTCCTAAAACAGTCCTTTTTTCTGCAGATTGTAGAAATGTGGGGAACCCCAGACATAGATCTGTATGCCAACTACAAAAACAAAAAAGTGAAACCTTTTTTTGTTCCTTAGACCCCAGAGGGAATACTCGGGCCCTGGACGCTCTTATGCTCCCGTGGACACAGAGCCTAATGTATGCCTTTCCCCCGATCATTCTCATTCCGGCAGTCATAAGGAAAGTCAGAGAGGACGGAGCGAGAATGATACTAGTGACTCCCTTCTGGCCAAAAAGAACTTGGTTCTCCTGGCCGAGAATGCCCTCAATAACCGACCCTTGAGTCCTACCAGATCTCCCAGACCTACTGTCTTAGAGACCAGTGTTACACTCTCGAGCAGTGAACCTCCATTTAACACATGGAATTTGAAAGGGCACTGCTGAGGGAAAGGGGTTTCTCTGAAAGCCTAGTTTCTACACTACAAAAGAGTAGGAAACCGGTCACGACAAGAGCCTATGGGAGAACTTGAAGGAAGTTTCTGTCCACCTCCAGGGTCCAGGATGGAGTCCAGATTGACAAAATTTTTGAATTTCTGCAGAGGGGCTTAGAGCAGGGACTGGTGGTTAACACACTGAAAGTACAGATAGCGGCCTTAGGTGCCTTTTATAACCAGGATGTGGCAGGCAATTCCCTGGGTAGCACGGTTTATCAGGGCCGCAACCAGGTCTAGGCCAATAGTTAGCCTGAAATTACCATCATGGGACCAAATCTCGTACTATCTGCACTAACAGGTCCCCCATTTGAACCTATCCAGTCAGCTCCCCTTAATATCTTATCATTAAAACTGTGCTTCTAGCAGCGCTAGCATCGTCTCACAGGGTAAGCAATATTCAGGCTCTATCAACAGCGCCACCATTGACCAAAATTCTAGAAGATAGTCATCTTGAAGCCTGACCCGGCATATCTAACTATAGTGGCATCACATTTTTCATAGGTCCCAAGAGGTAGTCCTTCCTTCCTTCTACCCAAATCCCAGGAATCGGGGAGAAGAAAGATTTCAAACCCTAGATGTGAAGAGGTGCCTAGTTCAGTATTTAGAGGCCACCAAAGGTTGTAGGAAGGAAGGCTCTCTCTCTCGCTTTGTGTGTTTCCAGGGACCTCGGAGGGGACTCAAAGCATCTAAGAGTACCCTGGCAAGATGGATAAGGGATGAGATTGGCATATACATCCAGTGGGAATACCATTCCGGAGGGGTTGAGAGCTCATCCCACAGGAGCAGTAGCGACCTCGGGGACTGAAAGATCCGAGGTATCGATAGAACAGATCTGTAAGGTGGCCACCCGGCCAACACCTTCTACCTCTTTTCAGACACTATCATTTAGAGCTAGCCTCTATGTCTGACCTGACCTTCGGGAGAAGGGTCCTTCAGGCGGTGGTCCCTCCCTAATCTACCAATCTCTGTAATTCTCTCCGTGGTGCTGTCATGGGTGAGAGAGAATAGCTTAGTTACTCACCGATAACGGTGTTTCTCGGAACCCATGACAGCACCCGCTTATTCCCCCCTTCACGAGTGTGGTGAGCACGTTTTACTGTCCGTGGAGTGTTTCCGTTTAGGCACGGTGCTTCTTGATAATAAGCAATATTATAATGTTGTGTATATACTTCTGTTTAACTAATCTGGAGACCCACTGATGCGCTGTAACCAACTGAAGGCGGAGGGGAAGTACCGCCCTTTTTATCTGTAGATTCCTGTCCAGGATGGGCGGATCCCCTCTCTCCGTGGTGCTGTCATGGGTTCCGAGAAACACCGTTATCGGTGCGTAACTAAGCTATTTTTCCACCTAATCTGACTGCAGCATAATATAAGAGCAAAAACCTCGATTTCAGTCATGTATCAATTACTGAGCAGCTTGCTGTAGTTTTGATAAATCACAATTTTATTAACAGGAGATTATCACTAGAGGACTAGTAAACCTACCAGGTAGTCAACCACATTTATGAGCTTTACATAAACCCCGCCCCTACCACTGACTGGCAGCTTTCTGCGTACATTTTAAATCTGCACAAAGCTGATAATCAGTGGGATGGGTAAGGTTAGACCAAGTTCATCCCTGCTAGATCTTCAATAGATAAAACAGTGATTTTATCAAAATGACAGCAAGCAGCCCAGTAAGTGACGCATCACTTGAATCAGGATCTCTGTCTCTGCCTTATGCTGCTCTCCGATGGATAGCAAAAACCTTGTGACAGATTCACTTTAACAACTACTGCAGACTCAGAAATTTTCAATCCTCAGAATAGAATCCGTAATAAGAGCATGTACAACTAATTAAGAGACTGACCGATTGTGATGTAAAGAAAATTCAAATCCCTGGTCTGACAAGTAGTTGGTTGACTGCAGTTTGATTACAAGTTAGAAATATGTCAAGAGAGTGATTAAAAACTAAGAGATGATTATGTAGACAGACATGTGTGAACGTAGTCTAAGATCTACTTTAGTTTATTATGCTATATAAAATCATTGTTGTCGATCACGGCTGCTTGGGGATCTATTCTATTATTTCTAAAAACTGTTTTTCGGTGATTCCTTTGTATCCCCATTCATACTGCACCTACACACACAAATGATACAACATTTGAAAGGTAAACTTGCACCCTTCAGCAAGAAAACAGCCAAACAAACCACACATCCACGATTTGATCACAAAATACAGTATAAACATTAATTTTCATAAACCTGCAGTAAGGAAAAATGACCTGCAGGTGGCACCACAGTAACCCACAGTACACTACCAACACATTTGTATACATGCACTGCTTTTTCGGGGATTACTTCGCCCCACACACAACACACACACACACAAGATACACCATTTGAAAGGTAAACTTGCTCCCTTCAGCAAGAAAACAGCCAAACAAACCACGCATCCACGATTTTATCACTAAATACAGTTTAAACATTCATTTTCATAAACCTGCAGAAAGACACAATGACCTGCAGGTGGCACCTCAACCGGAAGACATTTTTGGCCTCTACTTATCAAACCAATTCATTGTATTACCAATCTACATATATAAATACCTATCTGTGTTCATCAGCTCATGAAATACATTTACTTTTGACCAGCTTGCTTTTTCTGAAATTGCCTGCGCCCGCGACTATCAATGTGCGAAAATTGCGCACTGGCCAACTAGTTTTATAGAGTTTCAGAAAATTTAGAGAGCAATACTCCCTTATAAATAGGTCCCGAACCTGCCACTTCTGGTAAGTTATATTAGGCTTTAGAATGTTAGAATATCTTCTGCATCATCGGATTATCACAAATATAAGGATGATGACATAAATCTAGAAGGACATATCCAAAGAGTGAGTTCTAGCTGAACATGACATCACAATATATCACAGTCATTACTTCAAAGCTGAGCTGAGAATGTGAGAAAAATCAAACCTGCCATTAACACGTCCAGTCTGTAAATGTCATCTTTTGCCTGCAGCAGCTGAAAAACCTAACAGACTCCGTAACACCAGATAATAGCCAGAACACCGACAAAACATTCATCATGACATTTATTGGAACCATTCCATCAGTGAGTAATTTTTATGGTACTTTATTTTCAGAATACAATCTGACCACACAGAGAACGTTCGCAGTCATCCATAAAAGCTGTTGAGCTCCGGGGGGGTTACGTGGTGGGATTGTCATAGATGATATCAACACACTAACAACAAAGCACCTTCCAATCTTTTTAAAGAGAAAGTTGTCAATTATACAGCTGCAAAAAATTTTGCAGCGTATTTGAAATAACACAACGTGATTGCATAATTTTACCCCACCCACCAGTGCTATATTCACATTCTGGGTATTGCAGATCAGGTCCTAATCGTTTGAATGGAGGATAATCTGGAGTACCCATCATCCGGCATTGCATGTATTGAACTGTGGTGTTTTGATCCAGCTGCTGCCGGGCTGATAATAGCTGAATGTTTGGATAGTCAGCCAATCTGATATTTATCACCTACAGTGCCTTGCGAAAATATTCGGCCCCCTGGAACATTTCAACCTTTTCCCACATATCATGCTTCAAACATAAAGATACCAAATGTAAATTTTTGCTGAAAAATCAACAAGTGGAACACAATTGTGAAGTTGAACGAAATTTATTGGTTATTTTATATTTTTTTGGAAATACAAAAACTGAAAAGTGGGGCGTGCAATATTATTCGGCCCCTTTACTTTCAGTGCAGTAAACTCACTCCAGAAGTTCATTGTCGATCTCTGAATGATCCAATGTTGTCCTAAATGACTAATGATGATAAATATAATCCACCTGTGTGCAATCAAGTCTCCGTATAAATGCACCTGCTCTGTGATAGTCTCAGGGTTCTGTTTGAAGCACAGAGAGCATCATGAAGACCAAGGAACACAACAGGCAGGTCTGTGATACTGTTGTGGAGAAGTTTAAGGGTATGTGCACACGCTGCGGAATGCTCTGCGGATTTGGCCGCGCGGATTTCATAAAATCCGCAGGTAAATCTGCAGGTCAAAAGACCTGAGGTTTTACCTGCGGATTAGCCTGCGGTTTTGCCCTTCGGTTTTTCATCTCCACAATGGAGGAGATGGCAAACCGCAGCGGAATCCGCAGAAGGAATTGACATGTCAATTCTTTCTGCGGTTTTGAAACCGCAGCAAATCCGCGCGGAAAAATCCGCAGCGTCTGCACAGTGTTTTTTTTTTTCCATAGGTTTGAATGTTACTGTACACCGCAGCAAAAACTGCTGCGGATCCGCAGCGGCCAAATCCGCTGTGGATCCTCAGCAGAATCCGCAGCGTGTGCACACACCCTAAAGCCGGATTTGGATACAAAATGATTTCCAAAACTTTAAACATCCCAAGGAGCATTGTGCAAGCGATCATATTGAAAGGGAAGGCGTATCCTACCACTGCAAATCTACCAAGACCCGGCTGTCCCTCTAAACTTTCATCTCAAACAAGGAGAAGACTGATCAGAGACGCAGCCAAGAGGCCCATGATCACTCTGGATGAACTGCAGAGATCTACAGCTGAGGTGGGAGAAGCCTGTCCATAGGACAACAATCAGTCGTGCACTGCACAAATCTAGTCTTTATGGAAGAGTGGCAAGAAGAAAACCATTTCTCAAAGATATCCATAAAAAGTGTTGTTTAAAGTTTGCAACAAGCCACCTGGGAGACACACCAAACATGTGGAAGAAGGTGCTCTGGTCAGATGAAACCAAAATCAAACTTTTTGGCAACAATGCCAAACGATATGTTTGGCGTAAAGGCAACACAGCTCATCACCCTGAACACACCCTCCCCACTGTCAAACGTGGTGGCAGCATCATCGTTTGGGCCTGCTTTTTTTCAGCAGGGACAGGGAAGATGGTTAAAATTGATGGGAAGATGGATGGAGCCAAATACAGGACCATTCTGGAAGAAAACCTGTTGGAGTCTGCAAAAGACCTGATACTGGGACGGAGATTTGTCTTCCAACAAGACAATGATCCCAAACATAAAGCAAAATCTACAATGGAATGGTTCACAAATAAACGTATCCAGGTGTTAGAATGGCCAAGTCAAAGTCCAGACCTGAATCCAATCGAGAATCTGTGGAAAGAGCTGAAAACTGCTGTTCACAAACGATCTCCATCAAACCTCACTGAGCTCGAGCTGTTTGCCAAGGAAGAATGGGCAAGAATTTCAAAAGGTGGCGCAACAAAGTATTAAGTTAAAGGGGCCGAATAATATTGCACGCCCCACTTTTCAGTTTTTGTATTTCCAAAAAAATATAAAATAACCAATAAATTTCGTTCAACTTCACAATTGTGTTCCACTTGTTGCTGATTCTTCACCAAAAATTTACATTTGGTATCTTTATGTTTGAAGCATGATATGTGGGAAAAGGTTGAGAACTTCCAGGGGGCCGAATACTTTCACAAGGCACTATATCCCTAGGATAGGCCAGCCAGTGTCTAAGCAGTGTAAAAACCCTTCAAAAGTGTTGCGCAACATTAAATACCTCTACTAGTCCCCTGATACTGGACCAGTCATACTGGATCTGCTGTAATCATGCACAAAGAACTCTCCTTGTTCTCCTCGTGTAAGTGCTGGGATAAGATAGCTGTTGTGCAAGTGTAAGATATCCACCAGTTGGAGAAATGCAGGCTATCCTGCTGAAAAAAGGCCACTACCCCAGGCAGTACTGTGTGACAGCATTCTTCACTGCTGGGATCATCCCACTCCTTCAGCTATGGGCCTAATCTATTATATAAAGCTCAAGTGTGTGTATGTTTGTATGTCCGGGATTGGCATCCGCACCGTCGCAGCTACAGCCACACAATTTGGCACAGTCACACGTCTGGACCCCGAGAGCATCCTAGGCTATGTTGTGAGGCGAAATTTTAACCCCGCGCGTTCCAATTCACCAAACAATTTTGCCCCTATCTACATAATGGGGAAAAAGTGCGCGCGCATCAAGCCCCGCCCCTCATTATGATGTCATAATGGTTGCCATGGCGACACTGATGTCATCATAGGTTGCAAGCCCCGCTGCTCATTATGATGTCATAATGGTTGACTATGGGATGGAGGATGTGTGATGGGTATATGGGCACTGGACTATGGGATGGAGGATGTGTGATGGGTATATGGGCACTCGACTATGGGATGGAAGATGTGTGATGGGTATATGGGCACTCGACTATGGGATGGAAGATGTGTGATGGGTATATGGGCACTGGACTATGGGATGGAGGATATGTATGACGGGTATATGGGCACTGGGACTATGGGATGGAGAATATGTATGATGGGTATATAGGCACGCGACTATGGGATGGAGGATAATTATAATTTGTTATAACTATCCACAGTTAGCTACTATGCCCGGGCAGCACCGGGCTCTTCAGCTAGTGCTTAATAAAATATTCTTTCTGCACATGGATTGGACAGAGGCAACCATGAAGATAAAAAACAGACACATTTTTTCACACCACAGAAAAGATTTATTGAAACTGCTCTTATCTAAAAGAAAAGTCACATGGAAATGTCATAATACAAATGTGATGTAATATTTCCATATTTGCTGCCTTATATCTTTAAACTTGACATTAAAGTATCCAAACTTTCAAGTACATTGTGATTTTCATTATTTCTGGCCATTATATGACTTGTATCCTAGATTTTCACCAGTTTCCTCCTCTGGTTCTCTTTCTTAATTTGCAATTTAGTTGCTATGAACTTTCATATACACTGCGCAGCCCACAAGGTGGGATTCCTGCTCATCATTTATTTTCTTAAAACATGGAGAAAAGCAGCGGCATGGAGGAAATTGCACAGCATTAGTGAGCAGTGTAGACGTGAATCCAGCTGTGGGGAAGGTAAAGGAAAGGACCTGTTAGAAAGCTCAGCTGCGTCTCCCTCTGCTTGTTTCCTCACTCTGCTCCTTCTTAACTCTCTTTGGAGTATAATGGGCTGTGTCACAGGATACTACAGTGAGCAGGCAGGGCCGGACCGAGAGATTACGGCGCCCTAGGCGAAACTATTTTGTTGCGCCCCTACTATTCTTGGCAGTAGATGAAAACTTGGGATATAAATTTAGGAGCAAAATAAACCACAACAATGATTAACTCTCTCCTAACTCTTTAATCTTCTGAGAAGTTGTATAGGACAAATATATACAAAGTAATCAATAACACAAAACAAAAACGACCATAGGTAATTAAAATTTTTGTTTCCTTGCCTTTTTTTGAAAAGGATGACACTAAGTCACCGAGATTAATTTGTTTAGCAACTTCAGATTCTATCGAAATTGTTGCCAACCCAACCAACCTCTCTTGCGTCATATTTGCCCTTAAATATGTACACTTTTCTTTCCATCCCTAAAATTTTTTGCCTTTTGAAAAGATTTTTTATAATTTTTTCTATTTTTTCTCTGGCGCCCCCTTTGGGTCGGCGCCCTAGGCGGCCGCCTAGTTCGCCTATACGTTCGGGCCGGCCCTGTGAGCAGGCAGTCCGTCTTTTCTGAGTAAATCAGAGTGGATGATAAGTTAAGAAAGCAATGAGGAAGGGAAAAAGAGTCTCATAAGTGGGGAAGGAAGGTGATTTCTCTGATATGGTATATTCCAAAAAGTTTCTTATATTTAACTGCATGATTTATGCAAATTTTCATGAAAGTAAAGTTACATTTAAATGGTGCACATGCTGGAGTATGAATGAGTGGGTGGGTTGGTATGGGTCTTTCTCGTGGTCACAGGTATCTTAGCTCATTTTTGATGACACAGACATTGTATGTTTATATTGTTCTCTACTGTACGGATAATTTTGATGATCTTATAAAAAATGTAACATTCACATGAATTCCAGGACCCAAAGTTTCCTGCTGAATGCACAATGCTGCCTTCACCTGGCAATTTTATAACTCCATGGTCCAATTCAGAGGCTCACATTGCCAATGGATATGCTTTCGGTGGTGGCCAGGGATCAGCATGGACACTGACCGATCTGTAGCTGCACAACCCCATACACAATTAAGCTGTCATGCCCTGTGTGTCTTGACACCTTTGATTGGACAACTGTCATTGCAGCCCAACCATTATATCTAGTGGCCTTTTCATCATAGGCAGCATTCATTTTTCTAGCAATTTGTGCTAGCTTTCTATGGGATAGGCTTTACTAGTTTGGCATCAATGGCCTTGGGCACCTATGACCCATTCTTTTTTACGTCCATTTTTGGTTGGTCATTTCTGATAACACCTCACATGAAGTACCATTTTTGTGATGTTCTAAATCATGTCCCATCCATCATATTTTGTCCCTTGTCAAAGTGCTTAGAGAATTACATGTGTTTATTTTCATGATTGAAAGACATGAACTTCAGGAAGGACTGTTCACTTACTGCCTAATTTATCTCATACCTTTACAGGTGCCGTGTCACAAGAAGTGATCCCTCTATGCTGAGCAGGGGTGGATTAAGGGTAGCCAGGGCCCGGGGCAGTTCAGACTCTGTGGGCCCCCCTCGTCACGTGACGGGGGTCACGAATCGTAGAGCCACACTCTACATAGAGAATAACGGGGCCTCCAGCACCGACCTCCACCCGCAGAGCCACACTCCACATAGAGAATAATGGGGCCTCCAGCACCGACCTCCACCCGCAGAGCCGCACTCCACATAGAGAATAATGGGGCCTCCAGCACCGACCTCCACCCGCAGAGCCGCACTCCACATAGAGAATAATGGGGCCTCCAGCACCGACCTCCACCCGCAGAGCCACACTCCACATAGAGAATAATGGAGCCTCCAGCACCGACCTCCACCCGCAGAGCCGCACTCCACATAGAGAATAATGGGGCCTCCAGCACCGACCTCCACCCGCAGAGCCGCACTCCACATAGAGAATAATGGGGCCTCCAGCACCGACCTCCACCCGCAGAGCCGCACTCCACATAGAGAATAATGGAGCCTCCAGCACAGACCTCCACCCGCAGAGCCGCACTCCACATAGAGAATAATGGGGCCTCCAGCACCGACCTCCACCCGCAGAGCCGCACTCCACATAGAGAATAATGGGGCCTCCAGCACCGACCTCCACCCGCAGAGCCGCACTCCACATAGAGAATAATGGGGCCTCCAGCACCGACCTCCACCCGCAGAGCCGCACTCCACATAGAGAATAATGGAGCCTCCAGCACAGACGTCCACCCGCAGAGCCCCACTCCACATAGAGAATAATGGCGCCTCCAGCACCGACCTCCACCCACAGAGCCGCACTCCACATAGAGAATAATGGAGCCTCCAGCACCGACCTCCACCCGCAGAGCACCACTCCACATAGAGAATAATGGAGCCTCCAGCACCGACCTCCACCCACAGAGCCGCACTCCACATAGAGAATAATGGAGCCTCCAGCACAGACCTCCACCCGCAGAGCCCCACTCCACATAGAGAATAATGGGGCCTCCAGCACCGACCTCCACCCGCAGAGCCGCACTCCACATAGAGAATAATGGAGCCTCCAGCACCGACCTCCACCCGCAGAGCCACACTCCACATAGAGAATAATGGAGCCTCCAGCACCGACCTCCACCCGCAGAGCCGCACTCCACATAGAGAATAATGGAGCCTCCAGCACCGACCTCCACCCGCAGAGCCACACTCCACATAGAGAATAATGGAGCCTCCAGCACCGACCTCCACCCGCAGAGCCACACTCCACATAGAGAATAATGGGGCCTCCAGCACCGACCTCCACCCGCAGAGCCGCACTCCACATAGAGAATAATGGGGCCTCCAGCACCGACCTCCACCCGCAGAGCCGCACTCCACATAGAGAATAATGGGGCCTCCAGCACCGACCTCCACCCGCAGAGCCGCACTCCACATAGAGAATAATGGGGCCTCCAGCACCGACCTCCACCCGCAGAGCCGCACTCCACATAGAGAATAATGGAGCCTCCAGCACAGACCTCCACCCGCAGAGCCACACTCCACATAGAGAATAATGGAGCTTCCAGCACCGACCTCCACCCGCAGAGCCACACTCTACATAGAGAATAATGGGGCCTCCAGCACCGACCTCCACCCGCAGAGCCACACTCCACATAGAGAATAATGGGGCCTCCAGCACCGACCTCCACCCGCAGAGCCGCACTCCACATAGAGAATAATGGGGCCTCCAGCACCGACCTCCACCCGCAGAGCCACACTCCACATAGAGAATAATGGGGCCTCCAGCACCGACCTCCACCCGCAGAGCCGCACTCCACATAGAGAATAATGGGGCCTCCAGCACCGACCTCCACCCGCAGAGCATCACTCCACATAGAGAATAATGGGGCCTCCAGCACCGACCTCCACCCGCAGAGCCGCACTCCACATAGAGAATAATGGAGCCTCCAGCACCGACCTCCACCCGCAGAGCCGCACTCCACATAGAGAATAATGGGGCCTCCAGCACCGACCTCCACCCGCAGAGCCGCACTCCACATAGAGAATAATGGGGCCTCCAGCACCGACCTCCACCCGCAGAGCCACACTCCACATAGAGAATAATGGAGCCTCCAGCACCGACCTCCACCCGCAGAGCCGCACTCCACATAGAGAATAATGGGGCCTCCAGCACCGACCTCCACCCGCAGAGCCGCACTCCACATAGAGAATAATGGGGCCTCCAGCACCGACCTCCACCCGCAGAGCCGCACTCCACATAGAGAATAATGGAGCCTCCAGCACAGACCTCCACCCGCAGAGCCGCACTCCACATAGAGAATAATGGGGCCTCCAGCACCGACCTCCACCCGCAGAGCCGCACTCCACATAGAGAATAATGGGGCCTCCAGCACCGACCTCCACCCGCAGAGCCGCACTCCACATAGAGAATAATGGGGCCTCCAGCACCGACCTCCACCCGCAGAGCCGCACTCCACATAGAGAATAATGGAGCCTCCAGCACAGACGTCCACCCGCAGAGCCCCACTCCACATAGAGAATAATGGAGCCTCCAGCACCGACCTCCACCCACAGAGCCGCACTCCACATAGAGAATAATGGAGCCTCCAGCACCGACCTCCACCCGCAGAGCCCCACTCCACATAGAGAATAATGGAGCCTCCAGCACCGACCTCCACCCACAGAGCCGCACTCCACATAGAGAATAATGGAGCCTCCAGCACAGACCTCCACCCGCAGAGCCCCACTCCACATAGAGAATAATGGGGCCTCCAGCACCGACCTCCACCCGCAGAGCCGCACTCCACATAGAGAATAATGGAGCCTCCAGCACCGACCTCCACCCGCAGAGCCACACTCCACATAGAGAATAATGGAGCCTCCAGCACCGACCTCCACCCGCAGAGCCGCACTCCACATAGAGAATAATGGAGCCTCCAGCACCGACCTCCACCCGCAGAGCCACACTCCACATAGAGAATAATGGAGCCTCCAGCACCGACCTCCACCCGCAGAGCCACACTCCACATAGAGAATAATGGGGCCTCCAGCACCGACCTCCACCCGCAGAGCCGCACTCCACATAGAGAATAATGGGGCCTCCAGCACCGACCTCCACCCGCAGAGCCGCACTCCACATAGAGAATAATGGGGCCTCCAGCACCGACCTCCACCCGCAGAGCCGCACTCCACATAGAGAATAATGGAGCCTCCAGCACCGACCTCCACCCGCAGAGCCGCACTCCACATAGAGAATAATGGAGCCTCCAGCACAGACCTCCACCCGCAGAGCCCCACTCCACATAGAGAATAATGGAGCCTCCAGCACCGACCTCCACCCGCAGAGCCGCACTCTACATAGAGAATAATGGGGCCTCCAGCACCGACCTCCACCCGCAGAGCCACACTCCACATAGAGAATAATGGAGCCTCCAGCACCTACCTCCACCCGCAGAGCCGCACTCCACATACATGGCTGCTCTCAGTGCTCTGTGCTGTGCGCACAGGACCTGTGATGAGGTCACAGGAGGGGAGGAGACAGGGGTCACATGATCGCAGGCCCTGACACCTTACCTCCTGTGATCTCATCACAAGCCTTTGCACGCTACCAGCAGCATCAGCGTTCAGGCTACTTGTAGATGCTGCTGGTAGCAGAGCACATAATGCCGCCCCCACGGTCACTCACTTTTAGGTGGGGAGAAGATGGAGTGCCATTGCAGCAGCCAGCAGGAATGTGGTGGGGGCCCCCTTAGAAGCTCTTGTGGTGGGGGCCCCGGGGCTGAAGCCCCGCCTGCCCTGCCTATAATCCGGCCCTGCGCGGTGGCGGATTATAATGGGGCAATTTACTGGCCTGGGCTGTGGGCCCCTTAACCCCACTGGGCCCGGGGCAACTGCCCAAATTGACCTCATTATAATCCGCCACTGATGCTGAGCGAAGGAAATAGTGGAAACAGACCTATAGGCACGTTCTTATGTAGTATAAATGCGGTTTTCTCCGTTGTACAGAAAATCTGCTGTGTGTGAAAAACCTTAAGGCTATGTGCACACGTTCGGAAATGCTGCGGAAATTTCTGCAACATTTCCGCAACTCCTGCCGTGGGTAAAACGCATGCAAATTCGCATGCATTTTACCCGCGAAAAACAAGCGTTTTGCAAGCATTTTCGCTTGCGGAATGCTTGCGCATTCCAAGCGATATGAAGCATCGCTTGGAAATGTGATTGTCAGGTTGGTCACACTTGTCAAGCATAGTGCTTGACAAGTTTGACCAACTTTTTACTATTGATGCTGCCTATGCGGCATCAGTAGTAAAAGATAGAATGTATAAAATAATAAAAAGAGTAAAAAATATTGTTATTCTCACGCTCACCTTCCGACGGCCCCCGGAGTCCTTCCCGCCTTTCACCACGCTCCCGGCATCTTCCGGTCCAGTGATGCTTTGCGCGAATGACCGCTGATGACGTCACGCTCGCGAGTGCAACGTCATCTCAGGTGATTCACGCAAAGCATCACTAGGACCGAAAGATACCGGGAGCGTGGTGAAAGGCGGGAAGGACTCCGGGGGCCGTCGGAAGGTGATTATATATCTATTTTTTTATTGTTTACAGGATTATGGTGCCCAGGGCATGGACGAGAGTCTCCCCTCCTCCAGACCCTGGGTACCATCCACACATTGAGCGCTCACTTTACGCATGGTGAGCATAGCCACATGCGTAAAATGAGCATTTCAATGCAAACCTATGGGTGCGGAATCGCCGCGATTCCGCAAAAAGAATAAGCATGCTGCAGATTTTTCCGCTATGCGATTCCGCAGCGGAAAAATCCGTAGCATTAGCACAGCATTGCGTAATCCCATAGTATTGCATGGAATGCGTTTTTTTTTTTCATTTTCGCGGTGATACTGCAGCGGAAAAACACTGCAAAAACGAAAAAAAAAACAAGCAAACGTGTGCACACAGCCTAAAAGTTAAGATCCAAGCACCTTTTCACCAAAAGTAAAAATTACTTAAAATTTTTTACATATTTTGTATTTCCAGTACTAGTAAAATTATAAAAATATTTATCCCATATGTTTAACCCAGAAATGATAAAAAAAAACAAAACAAAAAAAAACACACAACTGGAAACCGTTTACAAGTTGTGATACTTTCAAAAGGAGGTACTACTAGGTACTAACCATGCAGGGTGCCTAAACGTTTACATCAGCCCATTTTATTTTTTGTGGTTTTTAAAATGTAAAAGATGAAAATATATAAAAATATATATATTTTTTTCCCTAAAATACAAAGGGAATGTGTCATCTTTAACTTTAGACTTTTTAGACACCATTTCATCTTCAACTTGCTTAAGGCCTCTTTCACACATCAGTTTTTCGCCGTCAGGCGCGATCCAGCTTTTTTTTGTAAAACCGGATCCGGCGAAATGCAATGCCGGATCCACTTTTTCCCCATTGACTTGCATTAGCGCCGGATCGCGCCGGATGGCATTGCGTTTCATCCGTTTTTTGCCGGATCCGGCTACTTGTCTCATTCCGGCTTCTGGAAAAAACGGCTACTGTAACGTTTTTTGTCTCCGGCGAAAAAGCTGGAAGCGCCGGATCCGAAGCTTCCAGCTTTTTGCCACAATGAAAGTCTATGGACGCCGGAATGCGCCGAATCCAGAAAAAGACGGATCCAGCCACCGGATCCGTTTTTTTAAGTCTGCGCATGCTCAGATCCAATTGGCTGGCCCCCAGGAAACAGATATAACCTGCTAGACAGATCCTGCAAAAAAACGGATTCGTTTCTACAGTTGTCCAAAATTTACGCCGGATCCGTTTTTTCTAAAAATAGCCGGATCCTGCCTGACGGCAAAAAACTGATGTGTGAAAGTAGCCTAACTGTTCACAATAACAGTAATTCTGACCAGGGGAGCTCAAACTTTTACATGCCACTATGTATGTCTTTAAACCAAATACTTTAGTATTTTAAGTCGTTTTCCAGTTTCAGAAAACCTGTCTAAGCTCTAGGTCTTTACTCACCCTCCCTGGTCCAGTTCTAGGTCTCCACCATTGTTCCAGGTATGTTACTTTCTGACAATCATGGCTGACAGCACTGCGGAAAATAACTGAGTTCAGCGGCTCTGCCCGAGTTGACGGCACAAGCCACTGTGGTCACTGACTGACAATAACAAACAGCAGGAGTAGCAGCGCAGACTCGGCACTGGACCTGGGGACAGTGAGTAAAGAACAGTTTTGAGTTTTAAAACAGACTGCAACCAGGAGACGGGTTTTCACAAACTAGAAAACGTCTTTAATATGTACCAGAACCGCTATTCTCATGTTATAATTATCAGATAGACTTGTCTCTCTGAGTTATGTTTTAACTATTTTCATGTAATCTTGTGTGTTTAATCTACATTTCCCAATAGCAAACACGGGTGGGTATTCCTCCAATGTTACTGTGCTGTTGCGTTCTACATTCCACTAAGGTAGACAAAGACTGGAATGATCGATAAATAGCTATGTCTATAATCATATACCCAAAGAGCTGCAATGCATCAGAGCTGGATCACCAATGATAATGGCAGACAGTGTACCACAGTGAAGTCTCTGTCAAACTGATCGATAATGAGCAGAGGTCAATATGTTATGACATGATTTTTCTCCTTTAAGGCTGCAGAATGGTTGGCAGTGTTACAGGTGATGACATCATACGCAGGAGCTTGGCAGGTGATGACATCATACACAGGTTCTTGGCAGGTGATGACATCATACCCAGGTACTTGGCAGGTGATGACATCATACCCAGGTTCTTGGCAGGTGATGACATCATATGCACGAGCTTGGCAGGTGATGACATAATATGCAGGTACTTGGCAGGTGATGACATCATATACAGGTTCTTGGCAGGTGACATCTTTAGCAGGTTCTTGGCAGGTGATGACATCATACCCAGGTACTTGGCAGGTGATGACATCATACACGGGGGCTTGGCAGGTGATGACATCATACGCAGGGGCTTGGCAGGTGATGACATCACAATGGGCATCTGCAGTATAAATTGAGCCTTGGACCATGAAGCCTTCTGACCAGTGTGGCCACTGATTGGCTGCAGCAGTCACACACTGACAGCAGCACAAGATGAGAGGAATACCGTATGTGCTATTTCATTTTTTTATAGTATAGTTGGACTATGTGTCAAATAACATGAAGGAGTGGGAAGCTCCTTCAAATATATAGTTCTATGACTGTGATTATAGAGGTCCTACAAATCAGAATTTAGCAAAAAGAATGCAGTGCCTGGTCCAGAAGCTACATCAGTTGTCCATGGCTGCTGAGCTAGAGCACTGTGAACTCCCCGCTACATCTCCTGCGCCTCTTATAATTGGTCGCCTGCTGTGACCTCATTACACTGGGATGGATGATTTCAAAGTGACCTACTGAGAACGTTTTTGATCAGTTTGATATCATATATCTAACAATTATACAAATAGAAGTTAGATATTTTGGAAATAACAAAACCTCAGGTTTCAAGGTGCTTGTCCACCAGCCTTTTTACATAAGAAGATCATTATAAATCATATATGGCAGCGGTACTGAAGTTAGTAAAAGTCCACTTCCCTGAGTCTGCGGTCAGATGAAGGTGTGAGCTGAACACAAACCGAAAATATATTCTATTGATAATCTGCAAACTTTGTAGAGTTACTTGAATCAAAATTAAAAGTGATGTCCCTTTACGCAACTGAGACACAATGTTATTGAGAAGCGTTCAAAAACAATGCGTTTCTTTTGAAAACAAGCAACTTTGCAATTTTACATTTTATTAAAACTCCTCTCCTTTCACAAGAAGGAAGGGCTCTAGTTTATAGTTCATTGTCCAGGTTAGCAGCCACGCTGTAGTTTTACCTAGGTAAGGAGCACACGCCACTTGCAGGCTCGGTGCTATAAAGTCTGATTGCGCCACTCTGAAGCTGGCCGGATTGCTGGATCTCACCAGTGCCAGTCTCCCTGTGCTACTCCAATTCTTCAGAGGCAAAGCTACCCCATAAAGCAATATTAGAGAGCACACAGTTCGGACAAGCAGTGAAGTCAGGACACTTGTAAGAACGGACAATCTACTGGAACACACTACCTCACGCACCTGAAAAGTAGGGCAGCAGGGGAGAGATGTGCTCATGAAGACAGAAAATTAGAACACTCCTTTAAATGGACCAAAGAACAGAAGTCATAAAATGTAATAAGACCTTAGATCAGCCCCATAAGATTAGATTATTCAGACCCCATATGAAATCCCCAAAACAAATTTAGAGCCCAGCCCACACATATATATATATATATATATATATATATATATATATATATATAATTAGGCAGGGCCCTGTAGGTTTGGATTTCTTTTTCCTTTAAAGGAAACCTGTCACCTGTTTTTAGCCGCTATAAGATGCGGCCACTGCCTTTCAGGGCTTATCTACAGCATTCTGTGGGGTGGTCCGGTGCGGTCTGGTCCCATAGATGTCGCAGGTCCTGGTCCGGCACCTCCCATCTTCTTGCGACGCCACCCTTCTGCTTGCTTCATCACTCCCTGGCATCGCACTCCTGCGCAAGCGTACTTCTGTGCCCTGTTGAGGGCAGAGCAAATTCCTGCAGTGCGCAGGCGCTGGGCCTCTCTGACCTGGCGCCTGTGCACTGCAGTACTTTGCTCTGCCCTCAATAGGGCAGATAAGCCCTGAAGGGAGGTGGCCACATCTTATAATGGCCAAAACAGGTGACAAGTTCCCTTTAATAATAAAGACCTTTATTTAAAAACTGCATTTTGTATTTACTTGTGTTATCTTTGTCTAATATTTAGATTTATTACACACAAAATCCTAATACTAGTGTAAAACCACGGCCGAGTGGTCGACTGGTCAGCACAATCCATACTCACTGTGCTGTCAGCTGCTTCTTTCCTGCTGTGTTCCCCGCTCTTCCATTCACTTATTCCCCAGCTACTACTACAATTAACCTCTAAAGTGTTCTACAACTATGCTTTCCTATGCAGTGTACTAACTGCCCCCATCCAGTGACATTTTCCCTAAATGCACTGTCCCTAACCTACATATAAAACAATATGGCAATAAACACGTATATACAGCTTACATATTGTGAATCTTCAAATATGAAAATTATGTACACGTTAATAGCAACATCAACATTTAAAAGGCTAGACCCTTGACCCTCTTACATACCCCTCTTCCTTAAATCATTGTCATCCTTGACAAAGTAAAAACACTACCAACATTTTCCTGTAACACATAAATATACAGTTTTTTTCTTTTAAATTAGCATATATATTAATATATCAAACTCTTTATTTTACAAGAATACTGCACACAGGGAGAGCAATAATGTCCATTTTCTCATTATGAGGTAGAAATTTGCAACAGGAATGTCCACTTTTTAGTATGACAATGCACGTGTCCATATATAAAAAACTTCTTACAAAAAGGTGCCTCCCCCCTTCCTTTGAGGGGAGCACAACGTATTTACAAGCTCCACTTCATAATTTGGAGACAGTCCATCTTTTCAGACATAGTTCTGCCATCTAGCAGAAAGGGTGCAACAAAAAAAATCAATTTGCAGCAGGTCTCGTGGACCGTCTTCAGCTCTTATAGAGCGTTGAAGGGTTCCTTTACCCTGAGGGGACGCAGAACAGTCCCTGAAATATGCAACTAGCACTTGAAGGGTTAAGCACAGTCAGTTCAGTGGTGCGCATCCTGCGCGGCCTTTCCACTTGATGCCCGGCCCCTGGCGTCGGCTGAAAAGGGACTCTGCAGCCGCAGAGTCTCCGAGATGATAAGCATGGTCAGGGACAGAGGTGTCACCGGTTACCTCTGCATGTGGATCCGTTTCTTTCCCAGTGGGTTCATTTTCCTCCAGGCACAAGACGACAGCCACTGCATAGTAGCCTTGTGGGCAGTCCTCTTTGTAGAAGGAGATCCAATCCCCGACCTGCAAAGCTGTACTGTCACGCCGTGCTTACCTGGGGGCGGGACCTCGGTCCCGACGTCATCTCTTCCGGAGCCGCGGTCAATCCAGGGGTCCCGTCGGGTGCGCACGCACAGCTCTCGTCCCCGGGTCTCCTCCTACATGTCACGTTTGCGCTTGCGCGCTCCTGTCAGTGCTGTATAGGGCTTGGTCCTCTCTATGGTAATGGAGGTCCTGACCCGGAACCAGTAGTAGTCATGTGCTATATCAGACGACCTCCCCCTAGGGGAGGTGCCTGATTACTGTTGTGCTTCCTGGCTTGGTCTGCCGTGTCCCTGCCTGGCTGTGCGCTGTATTCAGGTCCCCTGCCTTGCACTCTGTTGTGCCTCCTGGCACACGCTCTTACCCTGTACTCTGTCTCATCCTCAGTTGTGCCTCCTGGCACACACTCTGATTCCGTGCTCTGTCTCATCCTCAGTTGTGCCTCCTGGCACACACTCTGATTCCGTGCTCTGTCTTATACTCAGTTGTGCCTCCTGGCACACACTCTGATTCCGTGCTCTGTCTTATACTCAGTTGTGCCTCCTGGCACACACTCGGACCCTGTGCTTTGTCTCTTACTCTGTTGTGCCTCCTGGCACACGTACCAATCCTGCACTCTGTCTTATGCTCAGTTGTGCCCTCTGGCACACACCCTGCTCCTGTACTCTGTTACACCACCTGGCACACCTGCTGCCTGACACAGTGCTCTTGACGTGCTCCTTGCACGCATCCTGCTTCACTCACACCCGGACGAACGAAGTCTCTGTATACCACGTGTTCCCGTGTCCACGCTTTACACGTTCCTGCAGACACACTCACCCACTCGTGTCTCCTGTGAGCCGGCCACCTGGTGCCAGCAGTCGTGGTGCCTCACCCCCTGGGGCTTGCCCCTGACACTCCCTGTATAGGGGGTGGTCTTCACTAGGTCAGCTCGCCCTGGGAGGGTTGGTGTCACGACCCAGAGGGTCCACTCCAGGAGTCGTCACAGTATAATCAGGCCATGGACCCCGCTGGTACCACCACCTCCATCCAAAAGGAACTGGTGTTCCTACGGGAGAGTCAGACCACGATTATGGCCTTTTTGAAATCCATGGAGTCCCGTTTGTCGGCCATACAATCCGTTTCTGCTCAGTCCTCGGTCCCGCACCCGATGCCGCGCCTCGGCAAGCCACCCCGATATAGCGGGGACCCTAAGTTTTGTCGAGGATTTCTGAACAAATGCCAGTTACATTTTAAGCTTTTGCCACAGCACTATCCTACTGAGCGCGCCCAAATTGCCTTTATTGTTTCACACTTAGAGGGGGAGGAGTTAGCATGGGTGAACCCCCTCTGGGAGCGCAATGACCCACTCGTCTCTCAGCTTTCCACCTTTTTGGACACCTTCCGCAAGGTGTTCGACGAGCCGGGTCGGCTGGCCTCTATCACCGAGTCCCTCTTTAACCTCCATCAGGGTACGCTACCGGTGGGACAGTATGCCATCCGTTTTCGTACCTTGACCTCCGAACTCGGTTGGAACAACAAGGCTCTCGTAGGGATCTTTTGGCGTGGCCTGGCCGGTCGGATCAAAGACGTACTGGCAGGTCGGGATACTCCCACCTCTTTAGAGGATCTGATCTCTCTGGCAACACGCATTGACCTGCGGTTTCAGGAATGTGCCCGTGAATTAGCCAGAGAGAGGAGCTCCTCTCACCTCCTCCGTTCCTGCTCCAAGAAGCCGGGAAACTTCTCCGTCTAGGGTTGATAGGAGAGGCCTCCCTAGGTGTACGTGATTCCTCTCCTCCCCTGCTCGTGTCCGTATTATTGAATCTCGGTGCCAAGCGTTATTCTGAGGAGGCTTTTCTGGATTCTGGCGCGGAGGGGAATTTCATCACACTCGAGGCGGTTAAAAAATACCGGATTCCTGTCAGATCCCTGGAGACTCCTCGGTCGATTGTTTCGGTCAATGGTACGTCCGTGCAGGAGACCGTTACCCAGGCCACCGAAGAGATCAAGCTGCAGATCGGAGCCCTGCACCTGGAAAAGATCTCCTTCCTCGTCTTGTCTACCATGTCTCACACGCTTCTTCTAGGCCTCCCTTGGCTACGGACTCATGAGCCAACCCTGGACTGGCAGTCGGGCGAGATACTCCGGTGGGGACCGTTCTGTCAGGAGAAGTGCCTGTTGCCCGTCCGTCCGATGAACTCTGCCGGTCCATCCCCGGCACCTACAGGTCTGCCGTCGGCTTACTGGTCCTTTGCAGATGTCTTCGACAAGAAGGAGGCTGAGACTCTGCCCCTCCATCGGCCATATGACTGTCCGATTGACCTCATTCCTGGTTCTACGCCACCCAGGGGTAGGATATACCCACTATCCCCTGCTGAGACCCAAGCTATGTCTGACTATATCCAGGAGAACCTTGCGAGAGGTTTTATCCGTAAGTCCTCCTCGCCCGCGGGAGCGGGATTTTTCTTTGTAAAAAAGGACGGCTCCCTCCGTCCTTGCATAGACTACCGAGGCCTGAACGATATCACGGTCAAGAACAAGTACCCATTGCCATTGATCCCGGAGCTCTTTGGCCGACTTAGAGGAGCTCGAATTTTCACCAAACTGGATCTTCGTGGGGCCTACAACTTGATCCGCATTTGTTCCGGGGATGAGTGGAAGACCGCCTTTAACACCAGAGACGGTCACTACGAGTACTTGGTCATGCCCTTCGGCCTCTGCAATGCCCCAGCGGTTTTCCAGGAGTTCGTGAATGATGTCTTCCGGGATATGCTGTACTCCTGCGTGGTAGTCTATCTGGATGACATCCTCATTTTTTTTCCAGACCTCTCCGCCCACAGAAAGAACGTGCGTCAAGTCCTCCAGCGCCTGAGGGAGAACCGCCTTTATGCCAAGCTCGAGAAATGTGCCTTCGAGCAAACGTCCCTGCCATTCTTGGGGTACATTATCTCAGAATTAGGTCTACGCATGGATCCGGCAAAGGTGTCCGCCGTCCTCGATTGGCCACAGCCCCATGGGGTGAAGGCAATCCAACGCTTTCTTGGTTTTGCGAACTACTACCGACAGTTCGTTCCTCATTTCTCCTCATTGGTTCGCCCCATCTCGTCCCTTATCTGCAAGGGAGCTAACCCAAAGGCTTGGCCCTCTGAGGCTGAAGAGGCCTTCCAGTCATTGAAACAAGCCTTTGCCGCTGCTCCGGCGCTTCACCGACCTGAGGTTAGTAGACCTTTCACTCTCGAGGTGGACGCATCCTCTTCTGGGGCTGGCGCAGTTCTTCTGCAGAAATCCTCTTCTGGACGTTTTGTCACCTGTGGATTCTTTTCTAAAGTATTTTCCTCCACTGAGCAGAACTACTCCATTGGCGACAAAGAGCTATTGGCCATTAAGTTGGCCTTGGTGGAGTGGAGGTACTTACTGGAAGGTGCCATGCATCCATTCAAGATCTTCACGGACCATAAGAACCTGGCGTACATCCAGTCCGCACAGAGGCTCAATCCTCGGCAAGCCAGGTGGTCCCTATTCTTCGCCCGCTTTGACTTTGAGCCCGGCGATAAGAACGTTAGAGCGGATGCGTTGTCAAGATCATTCCTGTCGTCTGATGCAGAGGAAGAACCCTCTCATATCATTGATATATCCAAAGTAATTACTGTGGCTCCTGTCAAGTTAACCACGTTACCTCCGGGAAGAACCTTTGTGGCTGAGAATAACTGAAAACGAGTGCTAAATTGGGGACATTCGTCCAAGATTGCCGGCCACGTTGGTGTCAAAAAGACTTTGGACTTAATCTCTCGCCATTATTGGTGGCCTTCACTCTCCCAGGATGTTAAAGACTTTGTAGCATCTTGCCCGTCCTGTGCCCAGAACAAGATACCCAGACAACCACCCTCCGGTCTTCTGTTCCCGCTTCCCATTCCGTTGGCTCCATGGCAGCACATAGCCATGGATTTCATTACAGATCTGCCTTGTTCTTCCGGCTGTACTGTGGTCTTGGTGGTTGTAGACCGATTTTCAAAGATGGCCCACTTCATTCCTCTTCCCGGACTACCCTCTGCTCCTGACTTGGCGAAGATCTTTATTTCCCACATCTTCATGATTCTCGGCTTCCCCCAGCACATCGTGTCAGACAGAGGGGTCCAATTCACCTCCCGATTCTGGAGAGCTCTATGCAGACTCATGAAAGTGTCATTGGATTTCTCTTCCGCCTATCACCCCCAAACCAATGGGCAGGTGGAACGTACCAAACAGATCCTTACATCCTACCTCCGGCATTTTTCTAATGCTCATCAGAATGACTGGGTCGGTCTACTTCCTTGGGCTGAGTTCGCCTACAATAATCACTCCAGTGAATCGTCTACCAAGTCTCCTTTCTTCATCGTCTTTGGACAGCATCCCCATGTGCCTCTACCGGTACTTCCTGTCTCGGGGGTACCTGCTGCCGATTCTCTGTCTGTGGAGTTCTCCAGGGTATGGCAGGAGACCAAAACCGCTCTCGAGAAAGCACGGGACAGAATGAAATTACACGCTGACAAGAGGCGCCTGGACATTCCTCCATTTCTCCCTGGTGACAAGGTGTGGCTCTCCACCAAATACGTCCGCCTTAAGGTACCATCTTACAAACTGGGTCCCCGTTACATTGGTCCTTTTGAGGTCCTCAGGCGGATTAATGATGTTGCTTACAAATTGAAGCTGCCTCCTTCACTCCGTATTCGCAATTCCTTCCATGTGTCTCTCCTAAAACCTGTGGTTCTTAACCGATTTCATCCTTCTCCAGGCCACACACCCCAGCCTGTTGGCTTGGGGGATGAGTTTGAGGTGAATGACATTTTGGCCATGAAGAAGGTAAGAGGGAGAACCATGTTCTTGGTCGATTGGAAGGGTTTTGGCCCCGAGGAGAGGTCATGGGAACCCAGGGAGAATATCCACGCACCCCAGATTTTGTCTAAGTGCCTCTCCAGTTTTAGAAAGAGGGGGCGTAAAGGGGGGGTACTGTCACGCCGTGCTTACCTGGGGGCGGGACCTCGGTCCCGACGTCATCACTTCCGGAGCCGCGGTCAATCCGGGGGTCCCGTCGGGTGCGCACGCGCAGCTCTCGTCCCCGGGTCTCCTCCTACATGTCACGTTTGCGCTTGCGCGCTCCTGTCAGTGCAGTATAGGGCTCGGTCCTCTCTATGGTAATGGAGGTCCTGACCCGGAACCAGTAGTAGTCATGTGCTATATCAGACGACCTCCCCCTAGGGGAGGTGCCTGATTACTGTTGTGCTTCCTGGCTTGGTCTGCCGTGTCCCTGCCTGGCTGTGCGCTGTATTCAGGTCCCCTGCCTTGCACTCTGTTGTGCCTCCTGGCACACGCTCTTACCCTGTACTGTCTCATCCTCAGTTGTGCCTCCTGGCACACACTCTGATTCCGTGCTCTGTCTTATACTCAGTTGTGCCTCCTGGCACACACTCGGACCCTGTGCTTTGTCTCTTACTCTGTTGTGCCTCCTGGCACACGTACCAATCCTGCACTCTGTCTTATGCTCAGTTGTGCCCTCTGGCACACACCCTGCTCCTGTACTCTGTTACACCTCCTGGCACACCTGCTGCCTGACACAGTGCTCTTGACGTGCTCCTTGCACGCATCCTGCTTCACTCACACCCTGACGAACGAAGTCTCTGTATACCACGTGTTCCCGTGTCCACGCTTTACACGTTCCTGCAGACACACTCACCCACTCGTGTCTCCTGTGAGCCGGCCACCTGGTGCCAGCAGTCGTGGTGCCTCACCCCCTGGGGCTTGCCCCTGACACTCCCTGTATAGGGGGTGGTCTTCACTAGGTCAGCTCGCCCTGGGAGGGTTGGTGTCACGACCCAGAGGGTCCACTCCAGGAGTCGTCACAGTATAATCAGGCCATGGACCCCGCTGGTACCACCACCTCCATCCAAAAGGAACTGGTGTTCCTACGGGAGAGTCAGACCACGATTATGGCCTTTTTGAAATCCATGGAGTCCCGTTTGTCGGCTATACAATCCGTTTCTGCTCAGTCCTCGGTCCCGCACCCGATGCCGCGCCTCGGCAAGCCACCCCGATATAGCGGGGACCCTAAGTTTTGTCGAGGATTTCTGAACAAATGCCAGTTACATTTTCGTGTCTCCTGTGAGCCGGCCGCCTGGTGCCAGCAGTTGTGGTGACTCACCCCCTGGGGCTTGCCCCTGACACTCCCTGTATAGGGGGTGGTCTTCACTAGGTCAGCTCGCCCTGGGAGGGTTGGTGTCACGACCCAGAGGGTCCACTCCAGGAGTCGTCACATGTACCATGTTTTATAGAGGTGACATTTAAACTGTGTTCCAAATTATTATGCAAAAAGAGTTTAGGAGTGATAAGGTTAGAATTTTTTTGTTTGCCATTTAAACTCATTGATGGTGATGTGTGTCAGGGCTCTTTATATCACTGAAAGCAATTGCAGATACCTGTAAAAATTAGTTTGGCAGGTGTGTCCAAATAAAGGCAAGACTACTTAAGAAGGCTGTTCCACATTATTAAGCAGCCTACATTTTTTGCCAAAATGGGAAAGAAAAAGGATGTGTCGGCTGCTGAGAAGCAACAAATTGTGAAGTATTTAGGTCAAGGCATGACTACAATCAACATTGCCAAAACACTTCATCGTGATCATCACACAATCAAGAAGAATGTAGCTGATTCCCAACTCACACGTGTGCGTGCTGATAAGGAAAAATTGAGGACTCTTTCCAACAGGCAATTGCGTCAGGTTAAAAGAACAGCTGCAAAAATGCCTTGTCATAGCAGCAGACAAGTTTTTGAAGCTGCTGCTGCCTCCAATGTCCCCCGAACAACAAGATGCAGGGTCCTTCAGAGGTTTGCAGCTGTGCGTAAGCCATCCTGTCGACCACCTCTATCCACTGCACACAAGCAGAAACGGCTCCAGTGGGCCAAACGATACATGAAGACTGACTTCCAAACTGTTTTGTTCACCGATGAGTGCCGTGCAACGCTCGATGGTCCAGATGGATGGAGTGGAGGATGGCTGGTTGATGGACACCCCATGAAAACACGGCTAAGGCGCCAACAAGGAGGAGGTGGAGTAATGTTTTGGGCTGGAATCATGGGGAGAGATTGTTGGCCCCTTTAGGATCCCTGAAGGGGTAAAGATAAACTCCATAATCTATGTGGAGTTTCTAAAACAGCACTTCCTGCCATGGTTCAAGAGGAAGAACCGTGCTTTTCGCGGCAAGATCATTTCCATGCATGATAATGCACCGTCTCATGCTGCAAATAACACATCTGCATCTCTGGCTGCTATGGGCATAAAAGAGGACAAACTTATGGTGTGACCACCATCTTCCCCTGACCTCATCCCCTTTGAGAACCTCTGGAGCATCATCAAAAGGAGTGTCTATGATGGCGGGAGGCAGTTCACATCTAAGCAACAGCTCTGGTAGGGTATTCTGTCCACATGCAAAACACTTGAAGCACAAACCATCCAAAAACTGACAAATTCAATGGACGAGAGAGTTCAGAAGCTTCTTTCGAACAAGGGGTCCTATGTGCAAATGTAACATCACCTAGAATAAAGTTTTGACTTGAAAACTGTTTGATTTCATTTTGTAATAAGCTGATAATGCTTATAATTTCACAATTGACCATTTTTTTTTTCAAAATAAAAATAAAAAGGTTGAAAACTCTGCTGTGCATAATAATTTGGAACATGCATTTTGAGTGTTTCTTATTTTTAAAAATATACTGTCTTCATAGGCAGTTTGTTCAAAAACATTGCAATTATACTAGAATATTAGATGACTGGAAAATAACAATGACTGCAATTCATATAGATAATTTAGAGAAAATATGAGGAAATATTTTTTGCATAATAATTTGGAACACAGTGTATATACACTTTGTCGTGAGTGTCGACCATCCTCAATAAAACCGTAGCCCCGCTAGACGTTGGTATAAACGAGCTGACCCTAAGTACGACGTGCAGACATGGCAGCCTTTCCCTTCTGGTGTAGGAGGGCCCATTTCTTATGCTCCCTGGCCTTTTTCTGGGCAATAATGTCCGAGATCCACACGGATGGGTGAGCGCATGACGGGGGCCCGGTATCTTCTACGGACCCCTGACAGCAGTGCCGGGGGCGAGGTGGCGCAGGTCTTGGGCCTAGCATCGGTACTGCCCTGAGAAAACGATGGTGCAGGGGCTGTGTGAACCGTCGCTCGCTGGGGTGAAGTCTCATTCACCGCTAGCGATCTCACTGTCCCGCTCAGGCTGGTCCTCATCTCCTGCAGGTACTGCCTCATGCGGGAGGCCGGGTTTTCTTCCGGCTCTATCGTAGTAGAAAAAGACAGCAGGATGGCACTCACCGTTCTCTTGAAATGATTCACTTTATTTCATGTTAATAAAGCACAGGCAATGGCACGGGAGAAATGCAAAAAGACGGACGACAGCCGTTTCGTGCACAATGCACTTCAACAGGTCCCATGCTCAGGCTCAAGGAAACACTAATTTATACCACATGTGTGAACAAAAGAAACTCCACCCTTTACCTGAACGTGTCTTAAAAAAACCCAAAATAAAAACAAGCATAATTTACATACACCATATGCAATAAAACTAGCAATCATAACCGCTTCAGAGAAATACGGACATATCCACTTTTTCATTTAGACCCAAAGGACCTGTGGCTTTTGTACGGAGGATCCATTTAGCCTCTATTTGTAAAAGATGTTTTTTATGACTCCCTCCATACTGCGGTGCAGACACCCTTTCAATGCCAGTAAACCGTAATGCTTCCGCATTCCCCCCATGTACCTTCCTCATGTGTTCTATAAGTCTATGGACACCCTTTCCTGTGCTGATGGAATTGAAATGTTCCCTGAATCTTACACAGAGAGGCCGGATAGTTTTCCCAATGTAGAAAAAACCACATGGGCAAAACAATGCATACACTACAAAGGAGGTCCTGCAAGTAATGAATTCCGTGACTTCGTGAAATATAGGTCCCATTTTTACAGTTTTGCCACTTAATTTAAATGGGCACCAAGAACAGTTTTTACATATATAATTTCCCTTTGGGGCACTAGATTCCAACCAATTATTACGTTTCTTCCGGCTCTACTTCCTCCTTTTAACGGATGTCAGCAGCACTCTCGAATATGGCAGCTGTGTCCTCCGGTCGGGTGGGCTCTGTCAGCTCGCGGTCACTGCTGGTACTTGTTCCCGGGGTGCACTTGTGTTCCTTCTCTGGCGATCCGACAGGAACAGCTTCCGGGCTCGTTGGTTCCTCGGAGGAAGTCAGCGGTGCTTCGTCCCTCCGTGGCTCCGGTTAGGCCTGTGCTGCGGGCGGACGCCTTTTCGGTGTGCTATCAGGCTCCAGCTCCGCAGGTCCAGCTGTCATGGGTACAATCAACCATCCAGGATCTTCCCTCCGGGTAAGTGCCAGGTGCTTCTGCTTTTCTTCCCAGCTACAGGTGGGGCATTTGGATTCTTTGTTCCGCCACCGCCATTCCGTTTGCCCGACGACTCTGCAACCGCACCGATACATCGTGTCCGACATCCCGTGCCTTAATGACGCCAGACAGCTGCACTCAGCACTTTCTGCAGAGCCACTACCGTTCCAGGGTGGGGCCCTCGCCGGCCTCTCCACCCATTTTCGTGCATTAGGTGGGAAAGGGCGAACGTCCATCTGTACATACCACTCCCTCCAGGGGCGGACCCGACATTGGTGATAACTCTCCTTTGGCACCATCCAGATGCTGTCATGATCACAAATCGCATCTTGTTGACAGGGACAGTCCTTTTTGGTGCCACAGCTCTCCATCTTGGCGGTCGCCTTCTTAGGGTCCACAAAGTCGCTCTCCAGTTCTTCTATCAATTCCGGTGTAATAGTCACGTCCAGTATTATTTGCTCATTGTCACAGTCTTCAACCCGGTCGCTAAGTGTCACTGTAATCACTTTCACTTTATCTTCTTTCTTCACATCCAATGCGGTTTCACCACCATATGGGGCAGTGAGATCCTGCCGACTACGCCACTTGTAAAACCACGGCCGAGTGGTGGACCGGTCAGCACAATCCATACTCACTGTGCTGTCAGCTGCTTCTTTCCTGCTATGCTCCCTGCTCTTCCATTCACTTAAAGGACTGGAGGCAGAGTCCAAAGCAACTTTAAATATAACGGTTTTATTCTCTTCAGGACACAGTACATCCATAACACTCCCAGCACACTTGTCACAGTACCAGCAATGCATTACTCTTCGTCTTTCCCTGACGTCTTCTACTACATGGGAATAGGCCACAAAAATATAACAGGAACGAGGAGCCGGGTGAAAACGGCACTTCAACCTATCTCCCTGGAATCGACTTGAGCCCAGACATGGAAATAATCATCTACTAGGTCACCCACCCCCTTTTGGTTATCCTGCCCGTGCACTCGCTGGTGGCCCACTCTTCTCCTTCAGCACCCAAACTTCGTCAGTAACTTCTTCACTACACTGCTGCAACTACCATGCACTGCGTGCTTCTCTTCTTCCTGAGTACTTCCACTGTTCTATATGGATGGCTGGGATTCTCTGCTTGGGAACATTGTGTGGTACCTAAGCTGCTCAGGCCCCAAGGCCACATGAGCACACCAGGGGTCTACCCCCCCGACTGACTATAACCAGGAAATCTGCCTACCTTATTCCCCAGCTACCACTCCTACAATTAACCTCTATAGTGTCCTACAACTATGCTTTCCTATGCAGTGTACTCAGTGCCCCATGTAGTGGACTTTTCCCTAACTGCACTGTCCCTAACCTACATATAATACAATATGGCAATAAACACGTACAGTCATGGCCAAAAGTTTTGAGAATGACACAAATATTAATTTTTACAAAGTCTACTGCTTCATTTTTTCTAATGGCAATTTGCATATACTCCAGAATGTTATAAAGAGTGATCAGCTTAACAGCAATTACTTGCAAAGTCAATATTTGCCTAGAAAATGAACTTTATCCCCCAAAACACATTTCAACATCATTGCAGCCCTGCCTTAAAAGGACCAGCTAACATCGTTTCAGTGATTGCTCCATTAACACAGGTGTGGGTGTTGATGAGGACAGGGCTGGAGATCAATCTGTCATGATTAAGTAAGAATGACACCACTGGACACTTTAAAAGGAGGCTGGTGCTTGGCATCATTGTTTCTCTTCTGTTAACCATGGTTATCTCTAAAGAAACACGTGCAGTCATCATTGCACTGCACAAAAATGGCCTAACAGGGAAGAGTATCGCAGCTAGAAAGATTGCACCTCAGTCAACAATCGCATCATCAAGAACTTCAAGGAGAGAGGTTTCCTTGTTGCCAAAAAGGCTCCAGGGCGCCCAAGAAAGACCAGCAAGCGCCAGAACCGTCTCTTAAAAGTGTTTCAGCTGCGGGATCGGGCTACCAGCAGTGCAGAGCTTGCTCAGGAATGGCAGCAGGCAGGTGTGAGTGCATCTGCACGCACTGTGAGGCGGAGACTCTTGGAGCAAGGCCTGGTCTCAAGGAGGGCAGCAAAAAAGCCACTTCTCTCCAGGAAAAACATCATGGACAGACTGATATTCTGCAAGAGGTACAGGGAGTGGACTGCTGAGGACTGGGGTAAAGTCATTTTCTCTGATGAATCCCCTTTTCGTTTGTTTGGGACATCTGGAAAACGGCTTATTCGGAGAAGACCAGGTGAGCGCTACCACCAGTCTTGTCTCATGCCAACTGTCAAGCATCCTGAAACCATTCATGTGTGGGGTTGCTTCTCAGCCAAGGGAATGGGCTCTCTCTCAGTCTTGCCTAAAAACACAGCCATGAATAAAGAATGGTACCAGAATGTCCTTCAAGAGCAACTTCTCCCAACCGTCCAAGAGAAGTTTGGCGATCAACAATGCCTTTTTCAACATGATGGAGCACCTTGCCATAAAGCAAAGGTGATAACTAAATGGCTCAGGGAACAAAACATAGAGATTTTGGGACCATGGCCTGGAAACTCCCCAGATCTTAATCCCATTGAGAACTTGTGGTCAATCATCAAGAGACGGGTGGACAAACAAAAACCTTCAAATTCAGACAAAATAAAAGCATTGATTTTGCAAGAATGGACTGCTATCAGTCAGGATTTGATCCAGAAGTTGATTGAGAGCATGCCAGGGAGAATTGCTGAGGTCCTGAAGAAGAAGGGTCAACACTGCAAACATTGACTTGCTGCATTAACTCCTTCTAACTGCCAATATAACCTTTTGCTACTCATAATATGATTGCAATTATATTTCTGTATGTGATAAAAACATCTGACAAAACACATAAAAACCAGAGGCCAGCAGATCATGTGAAAATATAATATTTGTGTCATTCTCAAAACTTTTGGCCATGACAGTATATACAGCTTACACATCGTAAATACGACACATTTAAATATGGCAATTATGTACACGTTAATAGCAACATCAACATTTAACCCCTTAATGTCTATGGACATGCACAGTCCGTCATGGCAGGAGGTAACTTTCAGCACCATGACGGACTCTGCACGTCCTGCCTTTGAACTGTCACTGCGTGTAAACACGCAGTTTCAGTTCAGTGCCGACAGCTGTCTATGACAGCTGAGAGGCACAGGAAGGGGGGCAGGGACCCTGTGATTGGTCGGTCAATCTGACAGACCAAACACAGCATTGATCAGCAGGAGCTGAAATTTGAGCTTCTCCTTGCCTGATCAGTGTAGGAGCCCAGTGCTGCAGTGGCTGAGCGTCCTGCACTGACAGCTAGGAGCGGAGTCCCCACCGCCCCTGGCTGTTAACCCCCTCACTGCTGCGATCGAGCGTGATCAGTGATCACAGCGTTCAGAGGGGGAGGCAGAGGGTAGGGGGCTCCCTCTGCCTCAGGTCGGCAATCCTGCGATGTAATCGCGGGGCCCGACCTGTGCCATGATGACCCGGAGGTGTCATGACAACCTCCGGGTCATTTACCTACGGAGAGCTGGTGAGATCATGCTCATAGCATGGTGTCAGCAGCTCTCAGCATTGGTATAATGCATTACAATGCTGGAGCATTGTAATGTATTATACCGAAAGCGAAAGTCCCATAAAGAGACAAGGTAAAAAAAAAAAATTTTTTTTAAAAATGTAAAAAAAAATTATTAAAAAATAAAAAAAAATGCAATAACAAGCGATCAAAAAGACGAATATAAATAAACATAGTACCGCTGAAAACGTCATCTTGTCCCGCAAAAAACGAGCCGCCATACAGCATCATCAGCAAAAAAATAAAAAAGTTATAGCTCGCAGAATAAAATGATGCAAAAATATTTTTTCTATAAAAGTTTTTGTGTAAAAAACACCAAAACATAAAAAAATATAAATGAGGTATCGCTGTGATCGTAGTGACCCGAAGAATAAAGCTGCCATACTAATTTTACCACTTGCGGAACGGAGGGGGAAAAAAAAAAGCATTCCTAAATTGCTGGTTTTTGTTCATTCAAAAAATGAACAGAAAAATAAGAATAGAAAGCGATCAAAAAACGTTATGAGCCCGAAAATGGTACCAATAAAAATGTCAGCTCTTCCCACAAAAATCAAGCCTGCATATGACTCTGTCAGCCAAAATATGGAAAAATTATAGCTCATTGAAGATCTTTTGTGGAAAAAATTAGATTTTTTAATTTTACGGCTCTATGTTATAACCTTCTGTAAAGCCCTTGGGGGTTCAAAGTGCTCAACACACATTTAGATAAGTTCCTTGGGGGGTCTAGTTTCCAAAATGGGGTCACTTGTGGGGGGTTTCCACTGTTTAGGTACATCAGGGGCTCTCCAAACGCGACATGGCGTCCGCTCTCAATTCCAGCCAATTTGACATTCAAAATCTCAAATGATGCTCCTTCCCTTCTGAGCACTGCCGTGCGCCTAAAGATTGGTCTTCCTCCACACATGGGGTATCTGTGTACGCAGGAGAAATCTCACAACAAATATTGTGGTTCATTTTCTCCTGATACCCTTGACAAAATAAAAAAAATTGTGTCCAAATATAAATTTTTGGGAAAAAAGTTAAATGTTCATTTTTTCCTTCCACATTGCTTCAATTCTTTTGAAGTGCCTAAACGGTTAATAAACTTCTTGAATGTGGTTTTGAACACCTTGAGGGGTGCAGTTTTTAGAATGGTGTCACTTTTGGGTATTTTCTGTTATATTGACCCCCCAAACTCACTTCAAATGTGAGGTGGTCCTTAAAAAAAATGGTTTTGTAAATTTTGTTGGAAAAATGAGAAATCGCTGGTCAACTTCTAACCCTAATAACTTCCTAAGAAAAAAAAATTTTGGTTCCAAAATTGTGCTGATTTAACCCCTTCACCCCCAAGGGTGGTTTGCACGTTCATGACCGGGCCAATTTTTACAATTCTGACCACTGTACCTTTATGAGGTCATAACTCTGGAACGCTTCCATGGATCCCGGTGATTCTGACATTGTTTTCTCGTGACATATTGTACTTCATGTTAGTGGTAAAATTTCATTCAAATAACTTGCGTTTATTTGTGAGAAAAACGGAAATTTGGCGAAAATTTTGAAAATTTCGCAATTTTCCAACTTTGAATTTTTTTGCCCTTAAATCACAGAGATACGGCACACAAAAAACTTGATAACTAACATTTCCCACATGTTTACTTTACATCAGCACAATTTTGGAACCAAAATTTTTTTTTGTTAGGAAGTTATAAGGGTTAAAAGTTGACCAGCGATTTCTCATTTTTACAACACCATTTTATTTTTAGGACCACATCACATTTGAAGCCACTTTGAGGGGTCTATATGATAGAAAATACCCAAAAGTGACACCATTCTAAAAACTGCACCCCTTAAGGTGCTCAAAACCACATTCAAGAAGTTTATTAACCCTTTAGGTGCGTCACAGGAATTTTTTTGAATATTTAAAAAAAAATGAACATCTAACTTTTTTTCATAAAAAAAATACTTCAGGTTCAATTTTTTTTATTTTACCAAAGGTAACAGGAGAAATTGAACTGCAAAAGTTATTGTGCAATTTGTCCTGAGTACGCAGATACCTGATATGTGGGGGGGAACGACTGTTTCGGCGCATGGCAGAGCTCAGAATGGAAGGAGCGCCGTTTGACTTTTTCAATGCAAAATTGGCTGGAATTCAGATTGGACGCCATGTCACGTTTGGAGAGTCCCTGATGTACCTAAACAGTGGAAACCCCTACAAGTGACCCCATTTTGGAAACTAGACCCCCCAAAGAACTTATCTAGATGTGTGGTGAGAACTTTGAACCCACAAGGGCTTTACAGAAGTTTATAACGTACAGCGGTACAATTAAAAAATCATATTTTTTCCACAAAAATGATCTTTTCACCCCAATTTTTATTTTCCCAAGGGTAACAGGACCCTAAAATTTATTGTGCAATTTGTCCTGAGTACGCTGATACCCCACATGTGGGGGTAAACCACTATTTGGGCGCATGGCAGAGCTCGGAAGGGAAGCAGCGCCATTTGACGTTTTTGGCTGGAATTGAGATCGGACACCATGTCGCGTTTGGAAAACCCCTGATGTACCAAAACAGTGGAAACCCCCCACAAATGACACCATTTTGGAAACTAGACCCCCCAAGGAACTTATCTAGATGTGTGGTGAGAACTTTGAACCCCCATGGGCTTCACAGAAGTTTATAACATAAAGCCATACAATTAAAAAATCATATTTTTTCCACAAAAATGATCTTTTCACCCTCAATTCTTATTTTTCCAAGGGTAACAGGACCCTAAAAGTTATTGTGCAATTTGTCCTGAGTACGCTGATACCCCACATGTGGGGGTAAACCACTATTTGGGCGCATGGCAGAGCTCGGAAGGGAAGCAGCGCCATTTGACGTTTTTGGCTGGAATTGAGATCGGACACCATGTCGCGTTTGGAAAACTCCTGATGTACCAAAACAGTGGAACCCCCCCCACAAATGACACCATTTTGGAAACTAGACCCCCCAAGGAACTTATCTAGATGTGTGGTGAGCACTTTGACCCCCCCAGTGCTTCACAGAAGTTTACAACGCCCGGGTGTGAAAATAAAAAATTCGTATTTTTTCCACAAACATGATCTTTTAGTCACCATTTTTTTATTTTCCCAAGGGTACCAGGAGAAATTGGACCCCAAAAGTTGTTGTCCAATTTGTCCTGAGTATGCTGATACCCCATACGTGGGAGAAAACTACTGTATGGGCACAAGTCGGGGCTCGGAAGGGAAGTAGTGACGTTTTGGAATGCAGACTTTGATGGAATGGTCTGCGGGTATCATGTTGCCTTTGGAGAGCCCCTAATGTACCTAAACAGTGGAAACCCCCCACAAGTGACACCATTTTGTAAACTAGACCCCCCCAAGGAACTTATCTAGATGTGTGGTGAGCACTTTGAACCCCCAAGGGCTTCACAGTAGTTTATAATGCCAGGGCATGAAAATAAAAAAATCATATTTTTTCCACAAACATGATCAATTAGTCCCCAATTTTTTCATTTTCCCAAGGGTAACAGGAGAAATTGGACCCCCAAAAGTTGTTGTCCAATTTGTCCTGAGTAGGCTGATACCCTACATGTGGGGGTAAAACACTGTTTGGGCGCATAGCAGAGCTTGGAAGGGAAGGAGCACCATTTGACTTTTTCAACTCAGAATTGGCTGGAATTGAGATCAGACGCCATGTTGCATTTGGAGAGCCCCTGATGTGCCCAAACAGTGGAAACCCCCAATTCTAACTCCAAACCGAACCCCAACACGCCCCTAACCCTAACCCTAGCCCTAACCCTAGCCCTAACGCTACCCTAACCCTAGCCCTAACCCTACCCCAACACACCCCTAGCCCTAACCCTAACCCTAATGGAAAAATGGAAATAAATACATTTTTTTTATTTTATTATTTTTCCCTAACTAAGGGGGTGATAACGGGGGGTTTGATTTACTATTTATGGCGGTTTTTATGTTTGGCGGCTGTCGCACGCTAAAAGACGCTTTTTATTGTAAAAATAGTTTTTGCATCACCACATATTGAGAGCTATAATTTTTCCGTATTTTGACCCACCGAGTCATGTGAGGTCTTATTTTTTGCGGGACGAGTTGACGTTTTTATTGGTACCATTTTCGGGCACGTGGAATTTTTTGATCGCTTTTTATTCCGATTTTTGGGACGCAGAATGAACAAAAATCAGCGTTTCATGAATTTCTTTTGGGGGAGTGCGTTTACACCGTTCCGCGTACGGTAAAATTGATAAAGAGGTTTTATTCTTCACGTCAGTACGGTTACAGCGATACCTCATTTAGGTCGTTTTTTTATGTTTTTGTCGGTTTTATGCAATGAAAACTATTTTATATAAAAAAATAATTATTTTTGCATCGCTTTATTCAGCGAGCTATAACTTTTTTATTTTTTCGCTGATGATGCTGTGTGGCAGCTCGTTTTTTGCGGGACAAGATGACGTTTTCAGCGGTACCATGGATATTTATATGCGTCTTTTTGATCGCGCGTTATTACACTTTTTGTTTGGCGGTTTGATAATAAATCATTATTTTTTGCTTCGTTTTTTATTTTTATTTTTTAAGGGGTTCGCTAAAGGGGTTAACTAATGGGACAGTTTTATAGGGCGGGTCGTTACGGACGCGGCGATACCTAATATGTGTACTTTTATTGTTTTTTTTTTATTATTTCCAAAAAATGGATTTATTGGGGGAATATTTTTTTTTTTTTTCTAATATATTTGGCGATTTTTTTAAAATTATTTTTACACTTTTTTTATTTTTTTTTTACTTTATTAAATAGTCCCAGGTGGGACATCACTGTCCTGTGACAGATCGCTGATCTGTCACATCACAGATCACTGTGACAGATCAGCGATCTGACACAGGCACTGCAGAAGGCTTCCTCATGCCTGCGCTTTGCAGGCACTGAGGAAGCCAGCTTCCTCAGGCCCCCGAAGGCCCCCGTCGCCATCTTGGATTCGGGGGCCTGGAGGAAAGGAGTCCCCCGCAGCAGCGCTGCACATTGCGCTGCCGTGGGGGGCTCAGGGAAGCACGGAGGGAGCCCCCTCCCTGCCGATGCTTCCCTTTAACCCCCGGTACACCGCGATCGTGTTTGATCACGGTGTGCAAGGGGTTAACGTGTCGGGGGCGGTCCGTGACCGCCCCTGACACATTGTGCCGGGTGTCAGCTGTGATAATCAGCTGACACCCGGCCGCGATCAGCGGCGCTCACCACGTGGGCGCCGCTGATCGCGGTAGACGTACTATCCCGTCCACGGTCATACGGGCCCGGGTACCGTGGACGGGATAGTACGTCGGATGTCAGGAAGGGGTTAAAGTAGACATGCGGAAAATGTTATTTATTAACTATTTTTTGTGACATATCTCTCTGATTTAAGGGCATAAAAATTAAAAGTCTGAAAATTGCAAAATTTTAAAATTTTTTGCCATATTTCCATTTTTTTCATAAATAAACACAAGTCATATTGAAGAAATTTTACCACTAACATGAAGTACAATATATCACGAAAAAACAGTCTCAGAATCAGCGGGATACGTTGAAGCGTTCCAGAGTTATAACCTCATAAAGTGACACTGATCCGATTTCAAAATTAAGGCCTGGTCTTTAACCTACAAAATGGCTTGGTCGTTAAGGGGTTAAAGGGCTAGACCCTTGACTCTCTTACACTGGCCAACATGAGGTACTTCCATTTCTTGATGGTGTATCTGCTGTCATTGATGTACGAGAGGAAGGTCTGCGCTCATGGAGGTTCATATAACATTTAGGCTACATTCTTACATCCATGTGCGACCTACTTTTTTGGGGTCAGCACAATGAGCCAGAGTTTCATTGATCCTTCCAAACATCAGTTTTAAAAACGGATCCATTTCTCTGGTCAACGAGTCTCGGAGCATGTCCTATTCTCAGCAGTTTTGTGGATCAGACTCAGCTATTAAAGCTTATGGGGATCCGTGTACCACGGATGACAAAATGAAGACAGACTGTGTACTTCAGATATCCATCTTAGTTTCACTCATTTTTAATTGAAACATTGTTTAGAGTCAATGAATAAAAAACGTTTGTCGTCTACCTGTGTTAGTGTAAAAAAAAATGGATGAGAAAAAAAGGAAGAAACAAGGATGACACCTTAGAAAACATTGGTCCGTTCCTCTAGGGTGGTGACTCACACAGAAGTGTGAATGTAGCTCAATAGTTAGAGACATTAGAAGAAACTCTACAATGTTTCGGATACTGGTAGAATGAATTGTAAGTACATTTTCATCTCATTGTCATCTATTCATTATCAATAATGAGAAACCTTCCTTTCAGAGCTTCTAATATTAAAAAAAACCCACAGAACTACAATTTGATGCCTGTAGAGGCCGGTAGCATTGTGAGAAATGAAGATGATGAACAACTCTTGCTGACCCTTAATTCGGGTTTAGTTCCTCAAATCAAACAAAGAAAGACTTCTTGATGAAATACAATCCTGTGCTATGTCCTCTGATGAGAATTGTTGATATTGCAAATGTTTTGGTTCAACATTTACTAAATCAGACGCCAACCATTGTCTTTTGTAAGTCAGTAAAGGAGGGCGATTTAATGCTGAAAACATAACGTTCTTCTACATGTTGTATTGTTATGTTATTTGTTGCCTTTTTAGTGCAGCATAGGCTATTATTGTTGACTAATGAGTAGAGATGAGCGAATATGTTCAGAAAACGATCGCCAAACATAAATTCGGCATGAATATGGTACATTCATTTTTGTGATCAGTAACACGAGCATTTTTCTTAAAATCGGAAAAAGTCAATAACATTCGGTAAAAGATAGAATAAAAGCCGGTAATTCAAGTGGCGCGTTCACTGAAATGACAGCATGATAGGTTGATATATAAAAAACATATATGGTTTTTAGATATACAGTATGTATATATATATGTCAGTAACACACACATATATATATATACACTCACTGGCCACTTTATTAGGTACACCATGCTAGTAAGGGGTTGGACCCCCTTTTGCCTTCAGAACTGCCTCAATTCTTCGTGGCAGAGATTCAACAAGGTGCTGGAAGCATTCCTCAGAGATTTTGGACCATATTGACATGATGGCATCACACAGTTGGTGCAGATTTGTCGGCTGCACATCCCTGATGCGAATCTCCCGTTCCACCACATCCCAAAGATGCTCTATTGGATTGAGATCTGGTGACTGAGGAGGCCATTTGAGTACAGTAAACTCATTGTCATGTTCAAGAAACCAATCTGAGATGATTCGAGCTTTATGACATGGCGCATTATCCTGCTGAAAGTAGCCATCAGATGTTGGGTACATTGTGGTCATAAAGGGATGGACATGGTCAGCAACAATACTCAGGTAGGCTGTGGTGTTGCAACGATGCTCAATTGGTACCAAGGGGCCCAAAGAGTGCCCAGAAAAAATTCCCCACACCATGACACCACCACCACCAGCCTGAACCGTTGATACAAGGCAGGATGGATCCATGCTTTCATGTTGTTTACGCCAAATTCTGACCCTACCATCCGAATGTCGCAGCAGAAATCGAGACTCATCAGACCAGGCAACGTTTTTCCAATCTTCTACTGTCCAATTTCGATGAGCTTGTGCAAATTGTAGCCTCAGTTTCCTGTTCTTAGCTGAGAGGAGTGGTACCCAGTGTGGTCTTCTGCTGCTGTAGCCCATCTGCCTCAAAGTTCGACGCACTGTGCGTTCAGAGATGCTCTTCTGCCTACCTTGGTTGTAACGGGTGGCAATTTGAGTCACTGTTGCCTTTCTATCAGCTCGAACCAGTCTGCCCATTCTCCTCTGACCTCTGGCATCAACATGGCATTTCCGGCCACAGAACTGCCGCTCACTGGATTTTTTTTCTTTTTCGGACCATTCTCTGTAAACCCTAGAGATGGTTGTGCGTGAAAATCCCAGTAGATCAGCAGTTTCTGAAATTCTCAGACCAGCCCTTCTGGCACCAACAATCATGCCACGTTCAAAGGCACTCAAATCACCTTTCTTCCCCATACTGATGCTCGGTTTGAACTGCAGGAGATTGTCTTGACCATGTCTACATGCCTAAATGCACTGAGTTGCCGCCATGTGATTGGCTGATTAGAAATTAAGTCTTAACACACAGTTGGACAGGTGTACCTAATAAAGTGGCCAGTGAGTGTATATATATATATATTTATTACATTGTCTTCTTTTCGGCCTTGCTGTTACTATACAGTTATTAGATTTTTTAGAAGGATGTAGATCTGGGGATTTATTCTGACGGAGTATAGGCTGAACTGGATGGATAAATGTCTTTTTTGGTCTTGCTAACTACGTTACTATATGTATTACATAGATAGATAGACGAAAAGCTGGTAATTCAGCAGCAGCGGTAGTGTAAAATCACTGCAGGACCCGACAGGATAAAAGAGATAGATTACATACAGTAAATACAAATAGAATAGGTAGATATATAGAGGTCAGTGACAAATACAATTAGTACAGTGTGTGTGCAAATTACTGTACATGTATTTAATTAATAAAAGATTATTTTTCAGAAAAAAATGGCATAGATTTCCAGCGTACTTTTCGTTACTGCTAGTTACTAGCAGAGAGAAAGCTGGTGGCTAGGGGCCGATGTTTATAGCCTGGGAAGGGAGTAAAACCCATGGAGCTTCCCAGGCTATTAATATCAGCTCACAGCTGCATACTTAGTCTTTACTAGAGATGAGCGACTTTGCCTTCTTTCGGGTCGAGTCGGGTTTCATGAAACCCGACTTTCTAAAAAGTCGGGTCGAACGAAATCGGCCGACTATAGGGAAAAGTCGGGGTCCGACTGAAACACGAAACCCAATGCAAGTCAATGGGGAAGCAAAGTCGGCAGGGAGTGGAGGACAGTAAACACACCTACAGGGCCCATTTCAATGCCAACGACATCAATTCTTTTTACTTAAGCTTGGCAACTTTAATTTACTTTATAATAGTTACGCATTGAAAACTGGGGGTTATTTGGCTAAAGTTGTGGGGGGGGTAGGGCTAGCACCAGGTTTTCGTGTGCCCTGGGCCAAAGAATGTCAGTGCGCCCTTTTAACACATACCACAATTCATAATGCACCGATACGGCACAGAAATATAGGTATAGTATAATGAAAAATACTTCACTGCTTACATGACATGACTGATCTATTTTAAATTCTACAATAGCTCAAAAAACGGACAGTATATTACTCCATACAGTATTATGGCCACCACCTAGTGTGCCATACAGAATAATGAGCCCCATATATTTCTTCATACAGAATAATTGGTCCCATATAATGTTCCATGCAGTATATGATGAGCTCCACATAATGCTACAGTATATGTTGGTCCCCATGGATGATGCTCCACTGCCTTATGGGCCCAAATAATGCTCCATAGAGTCCATATATAATAGGCCCAATTTCTAATGCTCCAGTGTATAATGGGCTCCGTAAATGCTGCTCCAGTGTCTGATGTCCCCCATTTGGAATGCTCCAGTATATGTTGGTCCCCATGGACGATGCTCCAGTGTGTTATGGGCCCAAATTATGCTCCATATATAATGGGCCCCTTTTCTAATCATCCAGTGTATAATGGGCCCCGTAAATGGTGCTCCAGTGTGTGATGTCCCCCATTTGGAATGATCCAGTATATGAGGGGCCAAATGGATGATGCTCCAGTGTATGATGGGCCTCCTATATCATTCTCCAGTGTATATTGCTCCCCAAAAATGCTCCCAACATTTAAAAAAATTAAATACCTCTTTTCGCTGGGCACTGCTCTACTCTGGACTCCTCAGCATTGCCATTTTAAAGCTCTCTGCACTTGTACTGTTTCGGTAGAGGGCATACAGGTGTGATGTCATCGCGCTCTGTAACCTGAATGTCACTGTCAGGAAAGGCGGAAGACGTCACGGCGGTGGAGCAGGGAGAGAGAAGTATTGCAAGTGCTGTGGCCCTGAGGAAGCATGGGGGCCCACTCGTGGGCGACTGCACTGGCATATGGCCCCTCATAGTACGACGGTATGTCTGACGGCAAGTGGACCCTCCCACCGGCAGAGACACTTTTGTGTACTATGAGGGGCCCTGTGCCACTGCCGACACCCACGAGTAGGACCCCCCCACCTGCTCATGGAACCGGTACTTTCATCTGCACCTTCCTCTGTGTCACCATGTAAGTTGGTATAGTATGCGGGAATGGGCACCTGAGTTTCATCAGTGTCACATTCTGGCACTGTAGAGTGCGAGGGGAATGTAGTGCTGTGGGTCAATGTACCAGCAGAATCATCCAGCAGTGGCTATGCATCAGTGCACTCCATCTCCGATTTATGTTGGACTGAGGAATTCAGAATTTCACTTGATAACACAGGCATGGCCTGTGAAAAGAGCTCCATGGAGTAATCTGAAGTGTAGGCTGCCGCATCCTTCACTTTTAGTGGGGGTGAAGGAGACAAGGAAAGGGGTGGTTCCTGACCAAAAGCCTGCACTCACGACTCAGTGCTTGCATTTTTTTAAACTTCAGAAGAGGAGGTGATAGAGCTGGAGGCTTTTTCGGCAATGTAAGGCAAAACCAGTTCCTGATGCTCTGGCTTTAAAAGCAGTTTACCTACTCCCAGAAAAGGGAGCCTTAAAGGCCTTCTTGTGCCAGCTGATGACGCAGGCTCAACACCTCCTGCCTTAGCTGCTATTGTGCTTTTGGCAATACCAGCAGATGCACCATCAGTACCAGCTGGCCCCCCCACAACCACGTCCACGGCCTCTTCCACCATACGTAATAATTTTTGTGAAAATGGATTAAAAATACCAGCAGATATATGGTACTGTTTCAGAAGCGGACAGCTCTATACAGTCTTGGGATAATTGTAAATCTCTGTATATATTTCATGAGTCAGACACAGACGGTCACAGGCTCAGTATGGATTAGACAATAATATAAAAATTTGCAAAAGTGTACAGTATCACTAGATACAAGGTATATATAGTATAGTTTAAACATACTGAATCTCCGTATACATTTCAGGAGGCAAACACAGATGCTCTCAGGCCCAGTATGGATCCGACAACAATATAGAAAGTTGAGAAAGGGTACTATGGCGCCCCTGAGGGTACGGTCGCCACAGAGGTACTGCACCTCATCCAAAGGTGTGGTATTCCACCCTCAGGTAAGGAGGGATCACCACTCAGGACTCCTAACCCTGCACTCTACATACACACTAGTTAGTCAGTGCTTTCTGGGTGTACCCGGCGGGAGGATGACCTCATCCCAGACTGACTAGGAAAGGTTGTTGGGGGTTAGTGTGGAAGGTAGGTACAGTGGGAGGAGCTTATGTAGTGGAGTGATTGTGGGCATCCAATCAGAGAGAGCAAGCTGACAGTTGATGGGTGGAGCTAGTCTGAGGTAAATGGATCTTTCTAGAGAGTTGTCAGTCGGTGACAGGACAGAGTAAGAGCAGGATTGCTGTGAGAGGGCTGAGGGTCAGAGAAGAGAGAAAAATCTTGTCCAAGCTCCTAGACTGGAAGGAAGGGGTCCTTGGGGCACGGGAAGTGCAATAAGCCACCTGTGAAGCCCGTTTCTGGAGAAGGAAGGACCAGGCCTCGTTGGGGAAGGTGGCTCCTGAAGGTAGTGGAGAAATACAGGGCTCAGCTAGGAAGACGGAGGCAAAGGTAACTTTAGGTGCTTCAGTCGCAGCCACATTCAATACTCAAAAAGGCAGCAGTTGGAATAAAGGACCCCGGAGCCTGACGCACGTCGCCCGGTGTGATCCGTGGCTGCCGGCTTGGGACACTGTTTACGAAGGCGCACAGGAGGAAGGAAGGGAGAGATCAGTGCAGAGACACGGCCTAGAAAGGATACACAAGGAGGAGTCTTGAACAGGTGTTCCTGATCTACCTTGGAGTTTGCCGGACACAGTACCAATCGGGTCATCTTGTGCACAAAACTTTTGAGGAAAAACTCAGAAACTGCACCCAACTGTGTCCTTGGTGCCTTTTACAACTCCCCTGCTACACACACTACACTCACCATCACCGTCAATGGCTCACAAACACCATCTCAACTGCCCTGGGATACAGCTCTGCCCGTGGAGAGCTTCATCATCTTGGCTGCTTTAACACCGGCCCAGAGGATCTGGATTGCAGTGTCGGCTACCCTAGCCGAGTACCACGGGTGGCGTCACGATCCCCCTTTTCCAAATTAATTAGCATACCATCTTCCCCCTCATCTGAACTGTCATCGTCTTTATTGGACACCCAGGGCCACGGACCGGGTCCCAATCACCACCGTGACATACTTCCCCCTTAAAAGAGCCTGAAAGGCCTTGTACTGAGTAACCCCCGGCCCTGCGTGACGTTTCATTTTAACACCAGATAACAGGGATATATTGTATAGTTTCAACATTATAAATCTACGTATATATTTGAGGAGGCAGACACAGACGCTATCATGGCCAGTATGGATTCGACATCAATCTAAAAAGTAGAAAAAGGGTACAGCATCACAAGATCCAAGGTATATATAGTATAGTTTCCACATTCAAAATCTCCATATTTATTTCAGGAGGCAGACACAGACGCTCTGAGGCCCAGTATGGATTACACAACAATATAAAAAGCAGTAAAAGGGGAATGGATCCCAAGCGTACTGCTGTATACAGTGATGGGGTCATCTGGCGATCTACATATATATTTCAAGAGTAACACACAGCCTCTCACAGGCTCAGTATGGATCACACCATATTATAAAAAGAAGATCCGCAAGAAATAATCACACATGTGTGCCAATGTTCCAGGTGTCAATTATGCACTTTGAGTGGTGGGTGGAGGATGAATTTCGGGCACAAAGGGTACTGGAACAACTGATACAAGATATAGATAGTATACTTAAAATACAAAAATATATCCCTAAGTATTTCAGGAGGCAGACACATATGCTCACACGCTCAGTATGGATTTGACAATAATGTAACAAGTTGAAAAAGGGTACAGTATGACCAGATACAAGGTAGTATTGTTTAAACATTCTAAATCTCCGTAGACATTTCATGAGGCAGACACAGACGCTCTCAGTCCCAGTATGCATTAGCCAATAATATAAATATAGTGTTGTTTAAACATTATAAATCTCCTTATTTTTTTCAGGAGGCAGACACAGACGCTCTCAGGGTCAGTATGGATTACACAATATAAAAAGCTGTAAAAGGGTAATGGATCAGAAGCATACAGCTGCATACAGTGTTGGGGTAATTGTAAATCTCAGTGGATATTTCCAGAGTCAGAAACAGACTCTCATTGGCTCAGTATGGATTAGACCACTATATAAAAAGCAGTAAATGGGTAAGGTATCACAAGCGTACAGCTGTATACAGTGTTGGGTTAATCTTAAATCTACAAATCTATTTCTGGAGTTACAGACAGACGTTCACATGCTCAGTACGGATTACACCAGAATCTAAATAGCAAAAAAGGGTACTGTATCATTAGCGTACAGCTTTTTCCAGTGTTGGGCAAATTTTACATCTTGCGATCGATTTCCGTCATCACCCTCAGACGCTCACTCACTATGGATTTGACCGTAATACAAAAAGTTTGAAAAAGGTACTGTATCAGCAGATCCCATGTGTTTCCAGTCTAGGGGTAATTGTAAATCTCCATCTATACTTCAGGCTTCAGACAAAGACAATCACAGGCTCAGTATGGATTATACAATAATATAAAAACTTGAAAAAGGGTAATGTTTTACAATCGTTCAGCTGCATACAGTGTTGGTGTCATTTTAAATCTCCTTATATTTTACCAGAGTAAGACACAAACTCTCACAGGCTCAGTATGGATTACACCCGAATATAAAAATGAGAAAAAGGGAAATGTATTCGAAATGTACACCAGTATACAGTGTTGGAGTACTTTGAAATCTTCGTTTATATTTCAGTCTCAGTCTGCCAGTCCAGACTCTCCGCTAGAGGAAGGTAGATGGATAAAAGTACAGACATAAAGTCAAGTGATTTTAGAGGTTTTTGAATTAGTAATCACGAGAAAACTCGCAGAGGCAATGCTGACCCGCAATAACTTTAACTGTGGATACAGCTAAAACGCAAATTAGTGAAGAAAGGGTTGCTGTATTGCAGTAGCGTCGATCCCATACTATAGCGCTTTCTTCCCACATCCAGGTAACCATAGGATATCCCTTTTGTTTTATTGTGCTGCACATTTCTTTATCACCCCTGTTCACAGATAGGGGTTGCCTTATTGCATATATTATGGTACTACTAATGTGGTTTCTCTTTCCTGTGATATATCATTGAATAGATTATAATCTAACTGCACTCTCCCCTTTTTCCTCCTAGGAGGACCAGCCTATTCAGACTATTTGTAGCACAAGCACTACCTGTTACTTCATTATAAAGGGCACAGATTGCACCTAGCACTGTGGAGCACTTTTATCTTTTATTTCCTGAGAGGGATTTCACTTGTTATTTCACCTGTGACGGAACGTATACATCAAGCATTTTTTTTCCTTAACACCGAGTATTACATATATTTGCACGTATTGATTGTATGATGCGTACTTTCACGGACCAGTCTCTTCTATCCGGAGTTATGAAGTATATGCAATTGACATATGATTTGATAACAGATGTTGCTTTTCTATTCATGTGCATCCTATTATATTTAACTCTGTTTCTATTATGTCTTATGAATTACAGATCTTGATACAATCTCTGATGAAGGTCCTATGTTGGGACCGAAAACGTTTAGAGTATATGTTATCTGGATGCCAATAAATATGGAATAACCTTTTTCACAATTTGAGTGCCAAGTTGTTTATTACTTAACTCCGGATAATTATTTAGGAAGCACTGCACCAGCAGGTTCAAGGTGTGAGCCAGGCAAGGTATGTGTGTGAGTTTTGAAAGGGCTATGGCTGCCACAAAATTCCATTATCACTGAATACCTTGCCTGGCTCAAGATGTAGACTGCCCAGCCATGACTCAGTTTGTCGATGCAAGTAGCCGGCCAGTAAGTACCTTCGCGGTGTGTCTACTGTCGCCCAAAGACATCATTTTTAAAACAGCCTGCTGCCGCTTACCACTAGCTGTTCGATAGTGGGACACCTCATGTGCAACACTGACAGATGTGGATGGAGTGCTCGTGCGACTGCGTTCTGTCGACGAGCTTTCGCTTCTGGAGGAGGAGGGTCGAATCCCTACAGCCAACTGTTTCCTATACCGTGGGCTAGGCAGCACTGTTCCACCGCCGCTGTCCCCTGTGGAGCCTGCATCCACCACATTAACCCAGTGCGCAGTGATGGACACGTAACGGCCCTGGCCATGCCTACTGGTCCATGCATCTGTTGTGAGGTGCATCTTTCCACTCACTGATTGTTTTAGTGCATGGACAATGCGGTCTTTCACATGCCGGTGGAGGGCAGGGATGGCTTTTCGAGAAAAGTGCCGACTGGGTAGGTCATAGCGTGGGACAGCCTAGGCCATGAGCTCTCGGAAAACTTCGCTTTCTACCAAACGGAAGGGCATCATCTCTAATGAGATCAGTTTGGCAATGTAGGTGTGCAAAGCCAGTGTACAAGGATGAGAGGATGAGTACTTTCTTGTCCTACTAATAGTGTCTGGTAGGGTGAGCTGGACTTGAGAGCTGCATATGGGGGAACTAGCTTTGGACATGATGGACTGAGAAGGGGTTGGTGATGGTGAGGGTGTTGATAGCCTAGATTCAGTGTTTCCTCGCGAAAATATTGTGATTGCCTGACTGGTTTGGCCTAGCGACGACACCTCAACATTTCTTGATGGTGGTGTGCTTTGCGGTGGCCTTACAGTGGGGGAAGCGATGGAGCGTTGCCGGCTAACTTCAGTTGGAGCAGGTGCACATGTGCTACCTGAGCTTTTGTAGTTCGTCCACGCTTGCAAGTGCATGTTGGTTAAACTTCTAAGCATGCAACTGGTATTCAAATTTCTTAGATTTTTCCCTCTGCTAAAGGTCCTTCGGAACTTCTTACAGATAAATTTTGCGTCATCAGTAGGATTTTGTTCAAAAAAGTGCCACATTGCACTCTTCCTGCTATGGTATAAATTTTCAGGGCTTGCACGCTGTGCTAATTTGACCGTCTGGCCAAGCTGTCCTGCAACTCTTTTAGTTTTCTTGCCAAGTTTTTTTGACAGCTACGGGCCTGCCAGATAAAGACGGCACCTTGAAAAAGAGCAGCGAAACGCGCGTCGGTGGCGTGGGGCTTTGGTCTTGATTCATATCGCTTATGGGTAAGCACTTGGGGCATTTATTTATGATGTATATTTAATTGTATTTTGGCCGGTTCCAACAGTGGGGGATTAAGCACTTATACTGGCCAGTACTTTTATAATCTATTCCCATTGTGGTATAATGCACTTTGGCATTTTTTACATGGTATTTAATCTTTGACCTTGCCTTCATTACCTGATCCTTTTGTATGTATTCATGTTTGTGACAATTATGTCTAATAAAAATATATATATTTTATATTTTTTGGACTTTGTGCTCCTTATGGTGTCTTTGGTTATCAAGTTCTAATGTGGAGTGTCCTGTGGAAGCCCTCTATTACCTATCACTGATATGGGTCGAGTGGGTGTTCTATCATACATTGTGCTTTGGATAGTTTGTTATTATGGGCCTGCCAGATAACCGCTGCTGCGATGACGATGCCTGCTGTGGATCCTTCTCCTGTTCTGACCTATTGTCACTATCACCCTCTTCCAATCCGGATGCCAATCCGGGTCAACAATTGTGTCATCCATGACCTCATCTTCAATGTCATCTGCACCTTCCTCTGTGTCACCGTGTAAGGTGGTATAGTATGCGGGAAGGGGCACCTCAGTTTCATCAGGGTCTTATTCAGGCTCAATAGACTGCAGGGCAATGTAGTGCTGTGGGTGAATGTACCAGCAGACTCATCTAGCAGTGGCTGTCCATCAGTGAACTCCATGTCAGATTCATCTTGGACTGGGGAATTCAGGATTTGACTTGATAACCCAGGAATGGTATGTGAAAAGAGCTCCATGGAGTAATCTGAAGTGTGTGCTGCAGCATCCTTCACTTTTGGTGTGGGTGAAGGACACAACGAAAGGTGTTGTTCCTGACCAGAGGCCTGCACTGACAACTCTATGCTTGCAGGTTTTGTAACTTCAGAAGAGGAGGCAATAGAGCTGGAGGCTGTTTCGGCAATATAAGCCAAAACCTGTTCCTGATGCTCCGGCTTTAAAAGCAGTTTACCTACTCCCAGAAAAGGGAACCTTAAAGGCCTTCTTGTGCCATACGATGACGCAGGCTCAACACCTCCTGCCTTAGCTGCTATTGTGCTTTTGCCAGAACCAGCCGATGCATCCGTACTAGCTGCACCCCCCCGCCCACGTCCGCTGCCTCTTTCACCACACTTCCTCATGTTTGGGAAAATGTACCAAAAATTCCAGCACAGAAATGGTACTGTATTAGTAGCGTACAGCTGTGTAAGGTGTATGTAAGAAGTGAAATCTCTCTATATATTTTGTGAGTCACAGACGCTCACCCAGTATGTATTTCACCGTAATCCAACAAGCAGATATACGGTACTGTAACAGAGGTATACAGCTGTATACGTTGTTGGTGAAACTGTCAATCTCCGTATATGTATTTACGGAATGTCACACACACGCTGACTCTGTGTAGACGTGACTGTAATAAGAACACCAGATATCCGATACTGTTTGAGAATCGGACAGCTCAATACGGTGTATAGAGAAATTGAAATGTCCGTATATGTGGTTACGGAGTGTCACACACACACGCTGACTCTGTGTAGATGTGACCGTAATAAGAACACCAGATATCCGATACTGTTTGAGAATCGGACAGCTCAATATGGTGTATGGAGAAATGAAAATGTCCGTATATGTATTTACAGAGTCTCACAGACACACGCTGACTCTGTGTAGATGTGACTGTAATAAGAACACCAGATATCCGATACTTTTTGAGAATTGGACTGCTCAATACGGTGGATAAAGAAATGGAAATGTCCGTATATGTATTTATGGAGTGTCACACACACACACACTGACTCTGTGTAGATGTGACAGTAATAAGAACACCAGATATCCGATACTGTTTGAGAATCGGACACCTCTATATGGTGTATGTATGGAAAAATGTTAATCTCTGTGTATTTTTTTACGAACTCATACACATATAGCATGTATTTGTCCGTGATACCAGCCGGTACACGGTAGTGTGTGAGGAGCGTTCAGCTGCATCTCTAAGATGTGCCATTTCTGGCACTCAGTCTCGCTCTTCCCACTTGCCCTGTAGCAGTGGCAAGTGGGGTAATAGTTGGGGGGGTTGATGTCACCGTCAGGTGACATCAAGTCCCGAGGTTAGTAATGGAGAGGCATCAATAAGACGCCCCCATTACTAATCCGATAGTCACATTGTATAAAAACACAAACACCCAGAATAAAGTCCTTTAATTGAAAGAATGACAGACTCCTTTAATAATCTCAATTAAACCATACTTACGACATCGCCTAATTCCACCGAAGCCCTTGTTCTCCTGTAATAAGCCAAAAAAAACAACAACAATATACCATACCCGTCCGTCGTTCTGTCCCACACCGTAATCTATATCTGGGGGATAATTAGTTTTTTGACCTGAACGGTGCCAAGAGGCGACCATCCAGGCTGAAAACCATTGGTGAATGAACAGCTGCGAGCACAGCCTCAGTCACTAGTGGTGACGTCACTGAGGCTCCGTTACCAGCCAAAATGAACTGCGGTGATTTTGGCAAGATCCTGGATAGCACTGTGAAAAAGTCGCACGGTGCAGAGGCGAGGTCACCGAAATGAAATTCTCCCAGAAATGAAAGGAAACAGACCTTTGCTGTGGGGCCCCATTGCTGTCATTAAATAACCCATCAAGTTCCCACAATCGTGTCACAACGCTTAACGAGATGACATAGGCCCTCCCCATCTCATCTCGTAGCTGAGGCGGTTACCGGAGGGTGTCTGCAGTATGCAAATTCTCCTAACATCTGACAAACATACGGTCATAATAAAAAGAAAAAAACGGAGTTCCATACAAAAATTATAAAAAATACTTTCAGTGCTTACCCATAATGTCTGCTATTATGGTGCCCTGGAGCCACGTGCCGCCCCTGACGCGCGTTTCGCGTTTGCTTTTCGTGTATTTTTTGCACAGGCTTTGACCATTTCCTCTAAACAGCACTCTGATGTTATACACACTGGGGGTATTCCAGGTCTCATGAGCATAAGTAATTGTCTGTTTTTGAGGGGTTATGTGGTGGATAGATGAGGTTGAAAAATAGCATCTTATATTACTACTTTTTTCTTTTATGTGCAATATTTTTACATTATTACGCGTATATTACCCTATTGTGTGCCTTGGGCTTATATATACATGTTTTTAGGGTCTTTGTTCTGGTAAATATTACATACATGCATGTCACTTGATGTAATAAACAAACACATGTATTTTTTATAATTTTTGTATGGAACTCCGTTTTTTTCTTTTTTTTAGTATCTATTTGGAGTATACAGTGTGAGTCCAACATCATTTTTATGGGATTAAAATTATTGATTTTCTTTTGAGTTTATCAATATAATTTATTGTTATACCCATAATTTTCTTCCTTTTGGAATTGTGTTAATTAAACATACGGTCATGGCCCTTGAAATTGTTCCAGAAAATGAAGTATTTCTCCCAGATAATTATTGCAAGTACACGATTTGTTATACACGTTTATTTCCTTTGTGCATATTGGATCAGCCCAAAATAAAGAAAAGAGAAACAAAGTCAAATTGGATATAATTTTACAGAAAATCCCCTAAAATGCGCTGGACAAAATTGTTGGAACACTGAACTTAATATTTGGTCGCATAATATTTGGTCGCATGATCTTTGGTATAAATAACTGCAAATAATCACTTCCTATAACCATCAATAAGCTTCTTACACTTCGCAACTGGAATTTTGGATCACTCTTCTTTTGCAAACTGCTCCAGGTCTCTCCTATTTGAAGGCGCCTTCTCCCAACAGCAATGTTAAGATCTTTCCACAGATGTTCAATAGAATTTAGATCCAGACTCACTGCTGCCACTTCAGAACTCTCCAGCGCTTAGTTTCCATCTATTTCTGCATGTTTCTTGAAGTATTATTTGGGTCATTGTCCTGCTGGAAAAACCATGACCTAGTACGCAAACCCAGCATACTGACACTGGGCACTGCATTGTGACACAAAATCCTTTGGGAATGTTCAGTTTTCATGATACTTTGCACATAGTCAAGGCCCCCAGTGTCAGAGGAAGCAAAACAACACAAAAACATCTTTGAACTTCCACCATATTTGACTGTAAGTACGGTGTTCTTTTCTTGTAGGCCTCATTCCATTTTCGGTAAACAGTCTAATAATGTGTCTTACCAAACAGCTCTATCTTGGTCTCATCTGTCCACAATATGCTTTCCCAGAAGAATTTTCACTAACTACACGTACATTTTGGCAAACTGCAGTCTTGCTTTTTTCTGTCTGTCAGCAGCGAGGTCCTCCCAGTTCTCCTGTCATAGTGTTTCATTTAATTCAAATGTCAACGGATAGTTCGCACTGACACTCATGCACCCTGAGCCTGCAGGACAGCTTGAATTACATTGGAACTTGATTGGGGCTGCTTATCCAACATGTAGACTATTCTGCATTGCATCCTTTAATAATTTTTTCTCTGCTGTCCATGTCCAGGGAGATTAGCCACAGTGCCATGGGTTGTAAACTTATTATGTAGCACACCGTGGACAAAAGGAACATCAAGATCTCTGGAGATGGACTTGTAACCTTGAGATTGTTGATATTTTTCAACAGTTTTGGTTCTCAACTTACCACTTTGCCACCCCATGTGTAAGGTGGCCGGCAGCTTAGGATTGTTGAATATTGTACTTGGTATTGAATTAGAGAGTAATTTCCATGAGTTGTACACCATTTATTCCCTAAAGAGAAGAAACCAAGAGAATTCGGAGTTGATAATGTTAAGCACACATGGCTAATCAAAGAGTGTAGACATGGTGCATCCACCACTCATGAAGAAGGTGTTAATGGCGGTGGGATACTTTCTCAGGCTTCCCATCTGCCTGGCTCTTTTCTTCTGTGTACTGTATGTAATAATAAGAGGCCATAGTGTAAGCGAGACTTTGTGCCTCCACAGATCGTGTTGAACTTGTTTGGCAGGATTGATGGAGGAGGATAAACAAGCTTGCTGAGCCTGACGCACGCTGACATCAGCGCAGTCACAAACCATGCAGCCAAATTACTTGGGCTAAAAATAAGACAATCTCAGATCACCAAGCTCTGAATCCGATTCACACAATGAGAGACCGAGGTATAAAAAAGAAAAGATCAATGTGTTTCCTTGGGAGAAGATTTAACCCCTCAGGCAGCGGCTGATCTTTGAGTCTGTTTCTTTTAAGGGCTCATTCAGATGAACGCATTAAACATCAGATAGCACTCATTCAATTTATATGGTGGTGTCAGTGAGCCCATAAAAAGCCAATGGGTGTGTAAAAAACGAATCACATATGGCTTACCATCTGTATGTATACATTACAATAAAGCCACGTTCAGTATTTGGTCAGTATTTTACATCAGTATTTGTAAGCCAATACCAGGAGTGGGTGATGAATACAGGAGTGGTGACTTTTTTTCTACTTTTCCTCTGGTTGTTCCTCTCCTGGTTTTGGCTTACAAATACTGATGTAAAATACTGAACGTGTGAGTTTGGCCTTATAAATAAAGATACTGAGGAAACTGTATTTGTCCTGTATTATGTATTAAAGTGTTCATATAAAAAAAATTGTTAAATGTTAAAACGGATACACATACAGATAACAATGCATATGAAAAATCATCAAGCTGCTAACCAGTCATGAGCTCCATCCAACCTCCAAGTGTCTACAATGGGCATCAGATCTGGACCATGGAACAATGGAGAAGGTGGCGGGTCTAATAAATCATGTCCCCTTAGCTGCAAAATATCCCTCTCACTAACCTCCTAAGTGCTAGGGCCAGTAAAAGACTCCTTTCCTTGTCAATCATTCTCTATGAAAAATGTTCATTGGGCTCGTATATACACACCTATCTATATGTGTCACATCCTAGTGCTGCCCATTTTTTATGTCACATAGCACACTGACCCACACAGCTACGTTGATCCATACATGTATCCAAATCTCAGGTCCGTGAGACTCACAGCACGTCCTATTCTCAACCATTCATTGGATCAGACTCGGCCATTAAAAGGAACCTGTCAGCAGGATTGCGCACAGTAACCTACAGACAGTGTCAGGTTGGCGCCGTTATACTGATTACAATGATACCTTGGTTGAGGAAATCCGTCTTGTGGTTGTCGTTTAATCTTTATTTTCAGTTGTATGTAATTCATTTGTTTGAGGTTATCCTGAAATTCATGAAAAAAAAAAATCCATTTGAAAATGGCGCTGGCCACACCTGCATAGTAACATCTATTGGTGATCCAATAGCTGCTACTGCGCAGGTGCGGCCGGCGCCATTTTTAAATGAATATTTTTTTATAAATTTCTGGATAACCGCAAACAAATGAATTACACACATATTAGATATGCGATCATGCTGCAGCACAGGTGCCACCGCAGGCGCCTGCCTGACGAAGAGGATTAATTTTTCTTCCAAGATTATACGAGGGGCGATCCAAAAGTAATGATAATCAATAATAAACACAATGAATATAGTAAAAAAAAAAAATTTCATTTTTCTACATAGTCTCCTAACAAGTCTATACATTTAGTCCATCTCTTTTCTAAACTTAGAATTCCCTTCGAAAAAAATTCTTGATCTTGACCCTCAAAAAACTCCCCAACGACAGTTATCATGTCGCTAGTGTAGTCAAATTTCTTGCCCCGGAGGTGTTCCTTGAGCCGAGGAAAGAGAAAGAAGTCACTGGGGACTAGATCTGGCGAATAGGGGGGGGGGGGGGTGTTCCACCAGTTCAAAGCCCGCTTCTTGAATGGTAGCCATGGCAACTGCAGCTTTGTGAGCCGGTGCGTTATCTTGGTGAAACAGCACTCCAGCTCGCAGTTTGCCGCGCCTTTTCTCCTTGATAGCCTCCCGCAATCTTCTTATTTGTTCTGCGTAGTAGGAGCCCGTAATAGTGGCTCCTTTCTCCAAATAGTCCACCATAATAATTCCTTCAGCGTCCCAAAAAACGGACGCCATAACCTTCCCTGCTGAGCTTGACACTTTGAATTTCTTCGGCGCCGGTTCGTCGGCTCGTTTCCATGTCATCGATTGTTGTTTAGTTTCGGGATCAAAGTGGTGGATCCAGGTCTCCTCCATGGTCAAAAAACGTGACAAAAAATTCTCCCTGTCTGCTTGGAACTTTTCGAGATTTGCTATTGAAATGTCAACTCGTTTCTTCTTTTGCTCGTCGGTTAACATTTTTGGCACCCAACGCGCGGAGACCTTTCTCATATGCAATTCTTTTGCAAGGATTCTTTGAATACTGCCATATGAGATCCCTGTGACCTCAGCTACATGCCTGATAGTCACTCTTCGATCTGCCAACACAACTTCTTCAACTTTGTTCACGTTTTCTTTGCTGAGGGACGTGGATGGGCGTCCTTCGCGATGTTCATCTTCCGTCGATGTTCTTCCCAGCTTAAATTCCTTGGCCCAGCATGCAACTGTGGAATATGGAGGGAAGAGTCCCCCAATGTTTCCACCAAGTCGCTGTGTATGTCTTTGGTAGACATTTTTTTCAAGCAGAGGTATTTGATGACAGCTCTGAGCTCGTTTTTTTCCCATTTTGATGTTCACTCCTTGGCAGTTCATATTCAAATGAATGTAGCTCCTCGGAATTGTGGCCTATTTAAGTGATTTTTTTTTCCTGGACTAGTGGGTACCTAAGAGAGAAGAAAACATTTTATTTTAATTTCTGTGTGCAATAGAAATAACCGATTGTCATTACTTTTGGATCGCCCCTCATACATTATATATATATAATATATATATATATATATATATATAGTATATATATATATATATATATATATATATATATCCCCTGAAAATCCTGATCTACTCCTGCAACTAGAGAGCTCTGCAGCTGATCTGAAACGATATTAGATAAACTAAATACCATCAATACCAGAGATCGACTGTCAAGGCTTAGAAAAGAAACACCACCAGACAGTATGCTAGAAGATGCCAATAGAGCACTTGCATCAACACCTACCACCATCATACCTCAAACTAATAAGCTGATCTATGTTACTGCCTCAGCAATCATGGAAATGCTTGTATATACAACCAGCAAGAACAGAAGTATGTGCCCCCCTTGGAAAAGAAGGCTGGAGACAAAGATCAAGGTGACATGAAGGGAAGTCAGCCAACTATCAGAAATACAGAAAGGTGTAAAGATCAGAATAAGACCAAGCTGGACAAGTACAAAGACCTGACCCCAACTGAAGCTCTAGAGACTGCTAAGCAAAGGCTCACAGCCCTCGCTGCAAGACTAGAGAGATTCACTAGAGAAGCTGAGGCCAAGAAGATAAATGCCCTGTTCTCCAAAGAACCATCCAAAGTGTACTCTCAACTACAGAACATCAGCACAAAAGCAGCAACTCCACCAATAGCAGAGACTGAACAATTCTGGAGGGACATATGGGACAAGGAAAAAACACACAACATCAGTGCAATGTGGCTGCAATATCGGAGAATGAAACACAGCAACCACCTAGAGCAAGTACCAGTCACCATTACAGAAGCAGCTGTCCAACAGTGGGTCAAGAACATGAAGAGCTGGACAGCACCTGGCCCAGACATGATCCACTCCTACTGGCTAAAGAAACTAACAGCTGTACATGAACGCATGCCAAAGCAGATGAACCAACTGCTAGAAGCAGCCAACCACCCATGTTGGCTAACATAAGTTAGAACAGTGCTGATCATGAAGGAGCCTCATTAAGGAACAGTTCCATTCAACTACCACCCAATAACCTGCCTTACGACAACATGGAAACTCCTGTCAGGCATCATAGCCACCTAGCTGCAGAACCATATGGACCAGTACATGAATCCAGCACAGAAAGGCATTGGGACCAACACCAAAGGCTCTAAGCACCAACTCCTAGTAGATAGAGCAGTTGCTCAAGACTCAAGATCCAGACAGACCCATCTCTGCACAACCCGGATTGACTACAAGAAAGCCTATGACTCAATGCCACACACATGGATCTATGAATGCATGGCTCTATACAATGTCAACAGGAAATTAAGAACCTTCAGCAGATACTCAATGGGGCTATGGAAAACAACATTGGAAGTCAACTCAAGACAACCAGCACAAGTGGCTATCAAATTTGGCATACACCAAGGTGATGCCCTGTCCCCAATGCTGTTCTGCATATGCTTGAACCCCCTCAGTCAGATAATTACAGAGTCTGGCTATGGATACAAGTTCAAGAGTGGAAGCACCATCAGTCACCTCCTCTACATGGGTGACATCAAGCTGCACGCGAAAAACGAACATGACATCAATTCACTGATCCACCTGACAAGGATCTACAGTGAAGACATCGGGATGTTCTTCGGACTGGAGAAGTGCGGCCGGCTGGTAATAAAGAGAGGCAAGGTAGTCAAGACTGATGGAGTTGAATTACCAGTAGGGCACATGCAGAAAAGGATTTCCAGTTTGTCAAGGAGCGCTTCCGGCTGATTCAGTAATCACTCCGAATATTTCAAGGAATATCCAGTTTATTGTTAGACATAAAAACACAACGCGTTTCGGCTATACATAAAATTAGCCTTCATCAGGGCACATAGCAGATATGCTACAAGTACCTCAGCATCCCACAGGGATATGGTAACCATGATGAGGAGGCAAGGAAAGCAGCAACATCCAAATACCATCAAAGGGTACGACAGGTCCTGAAGAGCCAGCTCAAAGGGAAGAATAAAATCTGCGCCATCAATACATATGCCCTGCCAGTTATCAGATACCCTATTGGCATAGGGTGCCATGGCCAAAAGAAGAGATGGAAGCTGCACATGTGAAGACACGAAAGCTCCTCACGATGCATGGAGGTCTACACCCTTAGGGTATGTGCACACATTGCAGATTCACCTGCGGGTTTTTTCCTGTGGAACCGCAGGTAAAGTGACCTGCGGTTTTGCTGCGGTTTGGCCTGCGGTTTCACACCTCTACTATGTTAAAGGTGTGAAACCGCAGCAGAATCCGCAGAAACAATTGACATGCTGCGGAAAAAAAAACGCAGCTTTTCCGCAGGTAAAAAACCGCAGCGTGAGCACTGCGGTTTTGAAAACCCATAGGCTAACATGGTACTGTATCATGTCTGCGGAACTGCTGCAGTTCTGCAGGGCCAAAACCGCAGCAAAACCGCAGCAAAACCGCAGCGTGTGCACATGGCCTAAGTCTAGCATCAAAAGATTGTATACCATCAGAAAGGAGGGTGGTCGAGGCTTGAGACAAGGAGTATCGAGGAATGAAACACGGAAGAAACAAGGAGTATCGAGGAATACATCAGAAAAATGGCACCAAAAGATGAGATGCTGAGAGAAAGCCTAAGGCAGCGGCAACAGCAGATCTGAAAGGAAGAACAGGAGCATGAAGTGCCATGGCAAGACAAGCAGCTGCATGGGATGTACCATCGACAGATAATGGAGGTGGCTGACATGGAGAAATCCTACCAATGGTGGGAGAATGCTGGACTCCGAGACAGCACAGAGGCACTACGTTTCATCCATTAACTGTTTCATTGTTAAGAGTCAGTGGCTGAAAAGAGTTGATAGTCTACCTGTATCAGTGAAAATAAATACGGATGCAACTAGGAAACAGCTAGGATGGCACCCGAGAAAAGACTGGTCAGTTTCTCTCAGACGGTAGCCATATATGTGTGAATGCTGACTAACAAGGCTGGCGAAACGTGGCCCAGACAGTGTGGCTGCTAGACTGCTGCCACATCGCGTAACACCACTGCAGGGGAACATGGTTGTATTATGGCCGCGTCACGCAAGTCGTAAAAAATCCAACTGGTTCCAACTGTTACGGTGTGGCGGAAAAGCAAAGGAGTACCTGGAAGTGGACCCTCTGGGTCACGGCTCCAGAGCCCCCAGAGGCGGGTGCCCAGGTGAGGACCACCCCCTATACAGGGAGTGTTAGGGACAGACCTCCCGGGGATAGAGCCGTGACAGCCGGAACCAAAGGGACGACTGAGGTAGGAGAACAGGAGGCAGCGTATAGGGAGAGGCAGTAACCCAGTGGGTGTGGAACCGGGGACCCAGGGGCGCACAGGAACGGAGGCTGTAGATGTAAAGCAAACAAATGAATACAGGCTGTACAGCAAATAACCGAGACGGAGAGGGAAATAGGTAGCAGGACAGAGGAGGGAAAGCACCAGGGAGACAGGGAGGGCAGAGCACAGAAAAGCAGACCGAGGTTAGGCAGGTGGAACCACGGTAAAACAGGCAGCAGTGACAGAGGACAAGAGGGGCCTGAGGACACAGAGAGCGAAGCTGCGGACAGCGTCACCGCATGAGATACTCAGGCGTCTTACCAGGACTGACGCCGGGCATATGTAGCGGTGGGCACCGCCATCTTGGGGGCGGGGCCTAGCGCGTCAGCTACCCAGGAGGCTGAGCGCTGTGGGCAGGAACCCGGCGCCGAAGGCCGGGCGCGGGGACGCGCCGAGGGGCAGGAGCGTGCCGGACAGCGCTGTGACACCAACTCTTTGCACCTTGCACGTCATGGCAACTCTCGAGTGACAATGTAACCGCATTCACCTCCACTATGCTGGAATATGTCAGTGGCACACAGTGATCTCGGCTCTGCAAAACATGTCACCCCAGCCTGGACCTGAACGTGTGCCATCCCAGGGTCTATCTGTACGGTGTCATCCCAGCCTGGACCTGAATACATGTCGTCCTAGGTGTATCCGCACGGTGTGGCCCCAGCCTAGACCTGAATATGTTCTGCCCCTGGTGTATCCGCCCAGTGCAGTCCCCGATGCATCCGCACAGTGTCATCCCAGCCTGAATATGTGCTGTCCCCAATGCATCCGCACGGTGTAGCCCCAACCGGGACCTGAATATGAGCCATCCCTGATGTATCTGTAAGGGGAGGCCAGGACTATAGTCGTGGCCAGAGACACTGAAGCATCTGTGTCCCCACCTGCTCAGCATACCTGCGTCTTCACGTTTGGGTCCCCCCTGGGCACTTCCCAAGCGGCGAGGAGCCCTCTCCGAGGTAAACCCCAGTAATGGAGACACAGTCCAGGGTAACTTGAACGTTTTCTTTACTTTTAACTTCAGACATTATATCCACAGTTGGCACATCATGGGATACACATTCAGCTTCACTTGTTTCATCAGCACTCCCTACTGTGCGGACGCTTCCATATGGCACACGTCCGGACCAGACCGTCTTAGACTGCTTCCCAGTTTCTTCCTGGCCTAACCTTGCCATGATGACAATTCCTTCTGCCTGTTTCACCCCAGACTTGAAATCGTCCGTCACCCGGTTTAGTTGCCTCTGGAAAAGCATCCGGCACGTCTGTACTGTTCCCTGCGAAGCTTCAACTTCGTTCTTTTCCTCACTCCAACTGAATTCTGCCCTAAAGGCTTTCGCCCAGGCGATGAGTCGCCACATCTTCCTTCTACTGTTCTGGCCAAGTGCAATGATGCCCAGTGGCCGTAAATAACGTGGGCTGTTGCTGCTTAACGTTGCGTGGCTGCCGAGCCATCCTGGGCTTATAGCCCATATGGACACTTCGGGCACCCTGGCCCTGTCTAACTTTCTTTCGGCTTTAACCTTAACCCTCGGCAGCCCCTCCTACACTTAACCCTATACTCTCTGTTAACTGTTCTGTATACTAGAGTGCCCCCCTCTAGTGTCTAAACAAGAACACTACACTTTCCCTATACTGTACATGAAATGCAGTGAAGATTATCACAACTATGTGCAAGTAAGAACAATAAAACATGAAGACAAGGCACTGTTAATAGACCAGAAGAGGTAGCAGTACCATATCATACATGGGGTACTACATGTAACATGTAGCTATACCAGTTAGCAAAAAGTAATGACTAAAACAATGAACATTATTAACTTAACCCCCTAACATGTCCGCGAGCCTGGACCTGAATATGTGCCATCTCCGGTGTATCCGCACGGTGTGGCCCCAGCCTGGACATGAACATGTGCTGTACCCGATGTATCCGCACGGTGTGGCCCCAGCTTGGTCCTGAATATGTGACATCCTCGGTGTAAACGCACAATGTGGCCCCAGCCTGGACCTGAACATGAGCTTTCCCCCGTATATTTGCACGGTGTCGCCCCAGCCTGGACTTGTGCGGTCCCCATTGTATCCGCACGGTGTGTCCCCAGCCTGGACCTGAATATGTGCCGTCCCCGGTGTAAACGCACAATGTGGCCCCAGCCTGGACCTGAACATGAGCTTTCCCCGTATATTTGCACGGTGTCGCCCCAGCCTGGACTTGTGCTGTCCCCGATGTATCCGCACGGTGTGGCCCCAGCCTGGTCCTGAATATGTGACATCCTCGGTGTAATCGCACAATGTGGCCCCAGCCTGGACCTGAACATGAGCTTTCTCCCATATATTTGCACGGTGTCGCCCCAGCCTGGACTTGTGCGGTCCCCATTGTATCTGCACGGTGTGTCCCCAGCCTGGACCTGAATATGTGTCATCCCTGGTGTATCAGCACGGTGTGGCCCCAGCTTGGACCTGAACATGTGCCCTCCCCGGTGTATCCGCATGGTGTCATCCCAGCCTGGACCTAAATATGTGACGTCCCCGACGTATACGCAGGGTGTCGTTCTATCTTGGACCAGGACGTGTGCCATTCCTGGTGTATCCGCACGGTGTGGCCCCAGCCTGGACATGACTATGAGCAGTCTCCGGTGTATCGCACAGTGTGGCCCCAACCTGGACCTGACTATGAGCCGTCTCGGGTGTATCGCACGGAGTGGCCCCAGCCTGGACCTGACTATGAGCCGTCTCCGGTGTATCGCACGGAGTGGCCCCAGCCTGGACCTATGAGCCGTCTCCGGTGTATCGCACGGAGTGGCCCCAGCCTGGACCTGACTATGAGCCGTCTCCGGTGTATCGCACGGAGTGGCCCCAGCCTGGACCTGACTATGAGCCGTCTCCGGTGTATCGCACGGAGTGGCCCCAGCCTGGACCTGACTATGAGCAGTCTCCGGTGTATCGCACAGTGTGGCCCCAGCCTGGACCTGACTATGAGCCGTCTCCGGTGTATCGCACGGAGTGGCCCCAGCCTGGACCTGACTATTAGCCGTCTCCGGTGTATCGCACGGAGTGGCCCCAGCCTGGACCTGACTATGAGCCGTCTCCGGTGTATCGCACGGTGTGGCCCCAGCCTGGACCTGACTATGAGCCGTCTCGGGTGTATCGCATGGAGTAGCCCCAGCCTGGACCTGACTATGCGCCGTCTCTGGTGTATCGCACGGTGTGGCCCCAGCCTGGACCTGACTATGAGCCGTCTCCGGTGGAAGCACGGTGTGGCCCCAGCCTGGACCTATGTGCCGTCTCCGGTGTATCGCACGGTGTGGCCACAGCCTAGACCTCTGACTATGAGCCGTCTCCGGTGTAAGCACGGTGTGGCCCCAGCCTGGACCTGACTATGTGCCGTCTCCGGTGTATCGCACGGTGTGGCCCCAGCCTGGATCTTTGTGCCGTCTCCAGTGTATCGCACGGTGTATCCCCAGCCTGGACCTAACTATGAGCCATCTCCGGTGTATCCGCACGGTAGGGTGCAATATTACGGTAATCACTACAAAGCTACGACCTAATAGCGCCATGTGATTTTTCCCATAAAGGCAGCAGCGTTCTCAGCCCACATTGCTCCTATCATGGCCGTCCGTTCCGTGGTATGTATGGCATGTAATCGTGTACACATCAGGACACTGCATCTCACCTGCCCATACACAAAGGCTCTCAGCACAGACACCTGCCGCACTGCTCAGCTGGGATTTTATGCCCCAGTCCTCACATTGACCCCAGGGAGAGGCCGTGTACACCCGTGCGTGGTACAAGGAAGTGGGTGTTGTTAGGCGGGGAATGAGGGCGCGGCCGGGTCACCTTGTTACTAGGAGCCGCTCACAATCCGTGTGAGGTTGCTAGGGTCCCAGGATGAATGGGCGTGGCTTCCGTAAAGGGGTGTGACTGAGCACACGGCAGGTGCACTGAAGGGCGGGGCGTACTACGAGTGGGCGGGGCGCCGCCGGTGAAGTGCTGGTTCCATTCTCACCTCTGTCGTTGTCACCTGTGTCTTCCTTTTCCGCCGGAACAGAAATGGTAAGAGGGGAGATCGGGGGTGAGGCACCGGGACGGCGGGGCTGGGAGCAGGGCACGTAGCGGTGCACGGGCTGCTCTGTGACAACGTGACAGGTGTCCCGCTGACAGCTCGGTGCTCTGCTATGTCTGTCACAGGTGGTCATCATGGACGGTGGGAGATCAGTGCAGGGGCTGATCCTTAACCCTGTCATCCCCACCCGCCGTTTATGAGCTGCTGCCGGTCCTCCCTCTGATGTTACGTGAGACGTGCACAGGTGCCTGTCTGTGCTGCGTCCTCCCATATACAGAGATCAGCTGCACAGTGTGCACAGGTGCCTGTCTGTGCTGCGTCCTCCCATATACAGAGATCAGCTGCACAGTGTGCACAGGTGCCTGTCTGTGCTGCGTCCTCCCATATACAGAGATCAGCTGCACAGTGTGCACAGGTGCCTGTCTGTGCTGCGTCCTCCCATACACAGAGATCAGCTGCACAGGTGCCTGTCTGTGCTGCGTCCTCCCATACACAGAGATCAGCTGCACAGGTGCCTGTCTGTGCTGCGTCCTCCCATATACATAGATCAGCTGCACAGTGTGCACAGGTGCCTGTCTGTGCTGCGTCCTCCCATATACAGAGATCAGCTGCACAGTGTGCACAGGTGCCTGTCTGTGCTGCGTCCTCCCATATACAGAGATCAGCTGCACAGGTGCCTGTCTGTGCTGCGTCCTCCCATATACAGAGATCAGCTGCACAGGTGCCTGTCTGTGCTGCGTCCTCCCATATACAGAGATCAGCTGCACAGTGTGCACAGGTGCCTGTCTGTGCTGCGTCCTCCCATATACATAGATCAGCTGCACAGTGTGCACAGGTGCCTGTCTGTGCTGCGTCCTCCCATACACAGAGATCAGCTGCACAGGTGCCTGTCTGTGCTGCGTCCTCCCATATACATAGATCAGCTGCACAGTGTGCACAGGTGCCTGTGCTGCGTCCTCCCATATACAGAGATCAGCTGCACAGTGTGCACAGGTGCCTGTCTGTGCTGCGTCCTCCCATATACAGAGATCAGCTGCACAGTGTGCACAGGTGCCTGTCTGTGCTGCGTCCTCCCATATACATAGATCAGCTGCACAGTGTGCACAGGTGCCTGTCTGTGCTGCGTCCTCCCATATACATAGATCAGCTGCACAGTGTGCACAGGTGCCTGTCTGTGCTGCGTCCTCCCATATACATAGATCAGCTGCACAGTGTGCACAGGTGCCTGTCTGTGCTGCGTCCTCCCATATACAGAGATCAACTGCACAGGTGCCTGTCTGTGCTGCGTCCTCCCATATACAGAGATCATCTGCACAGTGTGCACAGGTGCCTGTCTGTGCTGCGTCCTCCCATACACAGAGATCAGCTGCACAGGTGCCTGTCTGTGCTGCATCCTCCCATATACAGAGATCAGCTGCACAGTGTGCACAGGTTCCTGTCTGTGCTGCGTCCTCCCATACACAGAGATCAGCTGCACAGTGTGCACAGGTGCCTGTCTGTGCTGCGTCCTCCCATACACAGAGATCAGCTGCACAGGTGCCTGTCTGTGCTGCGTCCTCCCATATACATAGATCAGCTGCACAGTGTGCACAGGTGCCTGTCTGTGCTGCGTCCTCCCATATACAGAGATCAGCTGCACAGTGTGCACAGGTGCCTGTCTGTGCTGCGTCCTCCCATATACATAGATCAACTGCACAGGTGCCTGTCTGTGCTGCGTCCTCCCATATACAGAGATCAGCTGCACAGTGTGCACAGGTGCCTGTCTGTGCTGCGTCCTCCCATATACAGAGATCAGCTGCACAGTGTGCACAGGTGCCTGTCTGTGCTGCGTCCTCCCATACACAGAGATCAGCTGCACAGGTGCCTGTCTGTGCTGCGTCCTCCCATACACAGAGATCAGCTGCACAGGTGCCTGTCTGTGCTGCATCCTCCCATACACAGAGATCAGCTGCACAGTGTGCACAGGTTCCTGTCTGTGCTGCGTCCTCCCATACACAGAGATCAGCTGCACAGTGTGCACAGGTGCCTGTCTGTGCTTCGTCCTCCCATACACAGAGATCAGCTGCACAGGTGCCTGTCTGTGCTGCGTCCTCCCATATACAGAGATCAGCTGCACAGTGTGCACAGGTGCCTGTCTGTGCTGCGTCCTCCCATACACAGAGATCAGCTGTACAGGTGCCTGTCTGTGCTGCATCCTCCCATATACAGAGATCAGCTGCACAGTGTGCACAGGTTCCTGTCTGTGCTGCGTCCTCCCATACACAGAGATCAGCTGCACAGTGTGCACAGGTGCCTGTCTGTGCTGCGTCCTCCCATACACAGAGATCAGCTGCACAGGTGCCTGTCTGTGCTGCGTCCTCCCATACACAGAGATCAGCTGCACAGGTGCCTGTCTGTGCTGCGTCCTCCCATACACAGAGATCAGCTGCACAGGTGCCTGTCTGTGCTGCATCCTCCCATATACAGAGATCAGCTCCACAGTGTGCACAGGTGCCTGTCTGTGCTGCGTCCTCCCATACACAGAGATCAGCTGCACAGGTGCCTGTCTGTGCTGCGTCCTCCCATACACAGAGATCAGCTGCACAGGTGCCTGTCTGTGCTGCGTCCTCCCATACACAGAGATCAGCTGCACAGGTGCCTGTCTGTGCTGCGTCCTCCCATACACAGAGATCAGCTGCACAGGTGCCTGTCTGTGCTGCATCCTCCCATATACAGAGATCAGCTCCACAGTGTGCACAGGTGCCTGTCTGTGCTGCGTCCTCCCATACACAGAGATCAGCTGCACAGGTGCCTGTCTGTGCTGCGTCCTCCCATACACAGAGATCAGCTCCACAGTGTGCACAGGTGCCTGTCTGTGCTGCGTCCTCCCATACACAGAGATCAGCTGCACAGGTGCCTGTCTGTGCTGCGTCCTCCCATACACAGAGATCAGCTGCACAGTGTGCACAGGTGCCTGTCTGTGCTGCGTCCTCCCATATACAGAGATCAGCTGCACAGTGTGCACAGGTGCCTGTCTGTGCTGCGTCCTCCCATATACATAGATCAGCTGCACAGTGTGCACAGGTGCCTGTCTGTGCTGCGTCCTCCCATATACATAGATCAGCTGCACAGTGTGCACAGGTGCCTGTCTGTGCTGCGTCCTCCCATATACATAGATCAGCTGCACAGTGTGCACAGGTGCCTGTCTGTGCTGCGTCCTCCCATATACAGAGATCAACTGCACAGGTGCCTGTCTGTGCTGCGTCCTCCCATATACAGAGATCATCTGCACAGTGTGCACAGGTGCCTGTCTGTGCTGCGTCCTCCCATACACAGAGATCAGCTGCACAGGTGCCTGTCTGTGCTGCATCCTCCCATATACAGAGATCAGCTGCACAGTGTGCACAGGTTCCTGTCTGTGCTGCGTCCTCCCATACACAGAGATCAGCTGCACAGTGTGCACAGGTGCCTGTCTGTGCTGCGTCCTCCCATACACAGAGATCAGCTGCACAGGTGCCTGTCTGTGCTGCGTCCTCCCATATACATAGATCAGCTGCACAGTGTGCACAGGTGCCTGTCTGTGCTGCGTCCTCCCATATACAGAGATCAGCTGCACAGTGTGCACAGGTGCCTGTCTGTGCTGCGTCCTCCCATATACATAGATCAACTGCACAGGTGCCTGTCTGTGCTGCGTCCTCCCATATACAGAGATCAGCTGCACAGTGTGCACAGGTGCCTGTCTGTGCTGCGTCCTCCCATAGACAGAGATCAGCTGCACAGTGTGCACAGGTGCCTGTCTGTGCTGCGTCCTCCCATACACAGAGATCAGCTGCACAGGTGCCTGTCTGTGCTGCGTCCTCCCATACACAGAGATCAGCTGCACAGGTGCCTGTCTGTGCTGCATCCTCCCATACACAGAGATCAGCTGCACAGTGTGCACAGGTTCCTGTCTGTGCTGCGTCCTCCCATACACAGAGATCAGCTGCACAGTGTGCACAGGTGCCTGTCTGTGCTTCGTCCTCCCATACACAGAGATCAGCTGCACAGGTGCCTGTCTGTGCTGCGTCCTCCCATATACAGAGATCAGCTGCACAGTGTGCACAGGTGCCTGTCTGTGCTGCGTCCTCCCATACACAGAGATCAGCTGTACAGGTGCCTGTCTGTGCTGCATCCTCCCATATACAGAGATCAGCTGCACAGTGTGCACAGGTTCCTGTCTGTGCTGCGTCCTCCCATACACAGAGATCAGCTGCACAGTGTGCACAGGTGCCTGTCTGTGCTGCGTCCTCCCATACACAGAGATCAGCTGCACAGGTGCCTGTCTGTGCTGCGTCCTCCCATACACAGAGATCAGCTGCACAGGTGCCTGTCTGTGCTGCGTCCTCCCATACACAGAGATCAGCTGCACAGGTGCCTGTCTGTGCTGCATCCTCCCATATACAGAGATCAGCTCCACAGTGTGCACAGGTGCCTGTCTGTGCTGCGTCCTCCCATACACAGAGATCAGCTGCACAGGTGCCTGTCTGTGCTGCGTCCTCCCATACACAGAGATCAGCTGCACAGGTGCCTGTCTGTGCTGCGTCCTCCCATACACAGAGATCAGCTGCACAGGTGCCTGTCTGTGCTGCGTCCTCCCATACACAGAGATCAGCTGCACAGGTGCCTGTCTGTGCTGCATCCTCCCATATACAGAGATCAGCTCCACAGTGTGCACAGGTGCCTGTCTGTGCTGCGTCCTCCCATACACAGAGATCAGCTGCACAGGTGCCTGTCTGTGCTGCGTCCTCCCATACACAGAGATCAGCTCCACAGTGTGCACAGGTGCCTGTCTGTGCTGCGTCCTCCCATACACAGAGATCAGCTGCACAGGTGCCTGTCTGTGCTGCGTCCTCCCATACACAGAGATCAGCTGCACAGTGTGCACAGGTGCCTGTCTGTGCTGCGTCCTCCCATATACAGAGATCAGCTGCACAGTGTGCACACATCCCATATCAGGGGATCACACATTAAATATAACAACTTTAGAAACTGTTATAAGCGCACCAATCACAGAGCAGGAAAGGCCCCGCTGCTGTCACTTCCCCACATCCCACCTGTCAGATCTGTTTTATGCCTGTGTCTGATGTACCTTGTGTTTCTGCTGACAGAACCGCAGCAGGCCACACTAGTTTCTTCCATAAATTGGATGAGACTCACCTTTTCAAGTCTATGGGTGTGCAAAAAAAAAAAAAATCAGCTGCCGTACGGAGACACAGTATAGCATCCGATATTTACAGATACATTACAGTTCTATAACATAGGAAACTCTAAGGCTATGTGCACACGCTGCGGATTCACCTGCGGGTTTTTCTGCGCGGATTCACAGGTAAAACTGCAGGTAAAGTGACCTGCAGATTAGCCTGCGGTTTTGCCCTGTGGTTTCACACCTCTGCTATGGTAAAGGTGTGAAACCGCTGCGGAATCCGCCCAAACGATTGACATGCTGCGGTTTGTAAACCGCAGCAAAACCGCATGGAAAAGACCGCAGCGTGAGCACAGCGGATTTATAATGCCGTAGGCTAACGTGGTACCATGTCTGCGGATCTGCTGCGTTTCTGCAGGGCCAAAATCGCAGCGGAACCGCAGCAAAAACCGCAGCGTATGCACATAGCCTAAGGGCAAGTGCCCACGATTCGGAGTTGCTGCGGGTTGGACGCTGTGTACTTGTGCAGCGTCCAGATGTTACAGCAGAGTGGATGGGATTTCAAGCAATCCCCCGTTCCCATTTATGCGTCCGCAGATGCCTGCGGATCACCCACAGAGACGGACATGCAGCACGTCTTTCCAGACCGCAGTATGTCAATTTTTTTTTTCTTTAATATATGCTCGTGTGACCCTACCTTTATAGAACCGCAACATCTTTGATGTTATAGGAGCCTGATTACCCAGACCACAGGACTGTAAGGCCGGGGTCACACTGGCGAGGAATACGGCCGAGTGAGAGGCGCTAAAAGCACGCATTACACACGGACCAATGATTCTCTATGGGGTCACTCGCACCAGCCGTATATTTCTCCTCAGTATCCTACGCTCCGTGCCACTCGCAGCATGCTGCGATTGTCAGCGTACTACGGCCGTAATACGCCAATGCAGGTCTATGGGTGCGCAAGAAATACGGATTACACACGGACCACACATGTGACTTGCGAGAAATACGCACCAGGTGTCTTTTAGCAAAGCCGGCAATTCAGTGCGCTATACAGTAAACTCACACTGACAGGTTTAATAAAGAAAGAAAGAATAGATATAGACACATAGAATACATATATATATATATACACGCATTCTATGTGTCTATATCTATTCTTTCGTTTCTGTTATAAACCCTGTCATAGGGCTCCATTATATGTCCATTTTGCAAGCCTGCGAGAAAATCTCGCCATTCGGATTACATACGGATGCCCTACGGATTACATACGGATGCTTACATGCGCAAAATACGCGACCACACCTTGATTACGGATGACATATAGAGCACTGTTTAGGGGACATTGATCCGTATTACGCATGTAAAATACTGACCGTATTTTGCGTTGGTTAGTGTGACCCCGGCCTAAGTGTCTCCTATCAGTCTGTGAAATCCAGGTGGTGGATGAATAACATACTAGTATTGTCTTTTTTTTATCCATGGCCTATAGCCTTGCTTTAGCGAGTTTGATCTGTGACGCAGATTAAGGGATTGCACAGACGAGGGTATTTTAGTTCTGAGCTTGATCCGACAAAACGTATCTCACTCGCCCCACTGTTATTCTATGGGGCCGTGCACATGTCCAATATTAATTTTTTTTTACCTTGGACAGAGCCTATCCAAAAGAAATATGGCTGCATACCCTGAGTTTGATCTAATATTTGGAATGCGCTCGGCCATGTTAATCAATGAGTGCATGGAAAACATTGGACTGCACTCAGATGACATATGAGTTCAGTTCGATTACCACAGACTGACAGAATGGAGAAAATTTTTTTCGCCCTCTTCTCATCAAAGAGGATGGGATCACACTCTGATTAATGTGTCATTGGCATAATTGTCCCAATTCTCTTAGTGTAAAGAATCTAGGCTTTCTGCAACTGCCCTAAAACTGGACATGTGCTGTGGTGCAGACCTCTTAGGCCATGTGCCAGAGGCGTAGCTAGGGGTTCAGGTCAGGAGGGGCGAAACATAACTGGTAACTCTGATTACAACTATGGCGGCGCTCATTCCTGCAGAACCTACAAGTGATCACAGTACAACTATACAGGGGCTTCTCACTAAATTAGAATCTCATCAAAAAGTTAATTTATTTCAGTTCTTCAATACAAAAAGTGAAACTCATATTATATAGTTATTACAGACAGTGATCCATTTCAAGTGTTTATTTCTGTTAATGATTATGGCGTACATCCAATGAAAACTCAAAAGTCATTATCTCAGTAGATTAGAATAATTAACTAAAAACACCTGCAGAGGTTTCCTAAGTTTTTAAAAAGGTCCCTTAGGCTGGTTTCACTTATACTTAATAAAAGAGGAAACTAACCTAAGGATGGTGCTATACAGTGAGTATACTATATACTAAGGGACTCTGCTATACATAGTATATAGTGTACTCACTTATTATGCATAGCACAGTCCCTTAGTATATAGTGTATTCACTTATTAACCCCTTTACCCCCAAGGGTGGTTTGCATGTTAATGACCAGGCCAATTTTTACAATTCTGACCACTCTCCCTTTATGAGGTAATAACTCTGGAATTCTTCCATGAATCCTGGTGATTCTGACAATGTTTTCTCGTGACATATTGTACTTCATGATAGTGGTAAAATTTCTTTGATATGACTTGCGTTTATTTGTGAAAGCTTTTTTGCAATTTTCCAACTTTGAATTTACATGCCCTTAAATCACAGACATATGTCACACAAAACACTTAATAAGTAACATTTCCCACATGTCTACTTTACAATTTTCGAACCAAAATTTTTTTTGTTAGGAAGTTAAGGCAATACTAGAACATAAAAAACACCTGCGCTACAAATAATTATTTGAACTACAAAGGCAACAACTGTGGTTGCCAGGATAAGGTGCATAAACCAAAAACCACCTGCAGAAAATATATTTGTTTGTTGTTCATATGAAATTGCAGCTATAATTGAGCCAGGAATGCAGGTGTGAAGAGGCAAAAAACTTACTTGAGTCTGATGAGTGTACAGAGGTTACTAGAGGATACACTTGGTTGTATGCAGAGTGCGCTTCACAAGGTGTCCGCAGCCAGTAGATGCACAGTTCAGCTGGAGGTGGAGATGTAGTGGAGCGTCGTCCTTGGGCGGTGGGGGAAACCTCCGTTGCTGCCGTGCAGCTAAGTGAATGAGCGACGGCGTGCTCCGGCCGAGAGACGCCGCCGTGGGATAGCGTTGAATGTGGGGGCGGGGTTTGATGCAGGTTATATCAATAATTTAAAAAAACAGTGTGAGGACCCCTCTATTCCTGATAACCAGCCTTGCTGATGTGGCGTCCCTGAGGCTCAGTCGCCACAGAGGTACTGCACCTCCTCCTGAGGTGTGGTGCCTCACCATCCAGGTAAGTTGGAGGCTCCTGACCACGCTCCAACATCTGCATCCCACACAACACAGTAGTTCAGCACAGCCACATTGCGGCTCCCTGCTTGGAGTGTAGCAGAGAACCTTTGGTGGCTCCCTGCTTGGAACACGAGACGTACTGGGAGGTGGGTGGAGTTAGAATACATAAAAGAGCGGGAAGGTTTAGGATTTGGGGTCAGTCAGTCAGAGGGAGTCACTCAGAGAGGAGTGAGGAAAGAAGATCCCTGAGAGGGATGGAGGAAGGAGGTGCTGCAGCAGACCTCAGTGACCTGGGTCTGCTGGCACCGGAAAGGAAAGAAGGAGAAAGACATTGAACAGAAACCTGATCTTCCATGAGAAGGAGAGATTAGTACGGAACGAAGGAGTAAAAGGGAACAGAGGACGTGGGTTAGAGGAGAACCCTGCCTAGAAGTTCTAAGCGCAAGGCCGGGGCAAGGTCCCCGAGGTTGTATGGATGCTAATGGTCCTGCAGCAGACACCGGTGGAGTAGTGAGCTGTAAATGCACTACACCCATCTAAGACTTGGGGGCACAACAGCAACTTGGATAGTGAGCCAGGACTCAGGAGTAAGGAGTCTCCGAAGCAGGAGTAAGGAGTCTCCGAAGCAGGCTACAGCTGTCTGCCGTACAAGTAGAGTTCTTGGGAACATCTGTCAGGAGGCACTCCAGTGTAACTCAGTACTGGGAGTACTTCACACTTAAAGGCGCTATAAGAGGAGACGTTCAGAAAGGCACATGTTGGAAGGGAGCATTCCATCTGACCTGGAGGTTGATTGAGCCTCTGACCCGGAGGACACAGTACGGGGGCAGGCACCTGTGTGTACTACAGTCTGTGAGTAAAGCTTTGGAACTACAAGCCCTGGTGTCCTCCATTGATTCTTGTGCCAACACGCCCAGCACTGCTACATCTGGGTACCAGCTACTGCGCCACTTGTGCCTCTCCTCTACCCCTACATCTACACTGCCCTGGGGCTACAGCTTCACCTGTGGGAAGCTTCACCATCTTGGCTGCAACACACCACCAGCCCCAGAGGATCTGCACACAGCGTCGGCTTAACATCTCACTTGCCGAACACCACAGGTGGCGTCACAAACTATTCCATTAACTTCATTCCACCATTTAACTTCCCCTGTTAATTGGGCGCCCAGGGCCACGGACCGGGTCACCGCCGCTGTGACAATCCCCTCTGAGAGACCGGCCCTGGGAGGGCGACCCACTGACAGCTGAGGATTGCAGCCCCCAGCTGTGAGTCTTACCTGGCTGGTTATAGAAAATACAGGGGAACCCACGCCATTTTTTTTCCATTTATTTTTAGCGCAGGTGGGGGCTAATGAATACCCCCATCAGCCGCTCCTGTTGTCACTTTTATTAGCAGCAGCAGTGGTAGACTGATGGGAGTATTAGTCCCATCCAGTGGCGTAACTACAAAGGTGCGAACTTTCAAATGGGGCTCTCCCATGCCAAAATACACGCACATATCCACTCCGTAAACCTCACACACGCGTGACTCTGCTCCACACACCTCGTATACACGTGGCTCCGTATACCTCGCACACGCGCGGCTCCGCTCCGTACACCTCGCGTGGCTCCGCTCCGTACACCCTGTAAACCCCTCCTGACTCCACACATAAACTTACCTCATCCAGCGCCATGACAACCAGCACAGCATAGTTGTCCTGCATACGCTGAGGCCCCTGATCACGTGACCCCCTGACTCCTCCCCTCCTGTGACCTCATCACAGAGCTCCATGACTGGTCACTGTGAGACATTGGGGGGTGGAGTGCAGAGTTCAGGGGGAGGAATAACAGAGTCCATGCTGGAGGAGGGGGCGCAGGACGTGATGGAAGCCCAGGTCCCACATGAAGCTGGCTGCTTCTTTGCTGGACTGGGCGGGCCCCAATCACTTCGGGACCCCGTCGCAGCTGCGACCTCTACAACCTCTGTAGATACGCCCCTGGTCCCATCAGCCGCCGCCTGCTGTCTATTTTAGCACTTAAATGTAACTCTCATCATTCTCCCCTGCTCGCGCTGATTGCCGGCAGAGCAGGGGAGAAGGATGAGAGCCGTATTCAGCACCCAACGCCGGGGAACAGCGCTTACTGCAACGCTTCTTCCCTGTCACCGTCCGTGTGGTACTGATGCGGCACGGTTGTCACATGTATTACACACACGGACAATGATATTTCCGGTACCAGAAATATCAGGACATGTGAAAGAGCCCTTACAGAGGGTTTTTATGTTTGGCAGCTGTCACATGCTAAAAGATGCTCTTTATTGCACAAAATACCTCATTTATACCTCCTTTTTTTTTTTTTTATGTTTTGGAGCTATCTTATAGAAAAAATAATTGTTTTTCTATCACTATATTCTGCGAGCTATAACATTTTTATTTTTCCGCTGATGAAGCTGTATGGCGGCTTGTTTTTTGAGGGACAAGATGACTTTTTCAGTGGTACCACGTTTATTTATATCCGTCTTTTTGATCGCGTGTTATTCCACTTTTTGCTCGGTATGATGATAAAGCATTGTTGTTTTTTTTTGTTTTTTTTCTTATGGTGTTCACTAAAGGGGTTAACTAGTGGGTCGGGTCATTGGGCACGCAGCAATTTCAAATGTGTACTTTTATTGTTTAGATTTTTTTCATTCAAATATTTATTTAGAGATAGAATATATAAGCTTTTTTATTATTATATTTTTAAAAATATATTTTTACAATTTAATTTTTTTATTTATTTTTTTTTTTTTTTACTTTTTCCTAACTTTTTTATACTTAGTCCCACTATGGGACAATCATTTTTTGCAGACTGATCGCTTCTATAGCAGGCAAATGAAGCAGCATCTGCATGCCATAGAAGCTGTCATTGCTGCACTGACAGAGAGACTTGCTGATCATGCACTGCGCATGATCAGCAAGTTTCCTAGCTCTGGTGAGCCGGATGTCATCATGACGAAATCCACTCACCATGGCAATGATCAGGACCCCGCGTCGGGCTGCGGGTTTCCGATCCAAAGGCAGAGGGGCTGTCAGCCCTGTGCCGGCTTCTGGAATGCTACCATCGTGTTTGATCGCAGTATTTCGGGGGTTTAAGTGCAGGGAGGGATTTTACAGATAACATTATTACTCCAGGTCACAAAGAACAGATACAGAATAATACAGGTGCTTCTCACAAATTTAGAATATCTTCAAAAAGTGAATTTCAGTTCTTCAATGCAAAAAGTATTATGGCTTACAGCTAATGAAAACCTAAAAGTCATAAAGTATTCTAATTTACTGAGATAATAACACCAGCTTGAAAACATGATTTTTTTTTTTTTCATTGATTTTAAGGCTACTGTACATCACAATGCTGATATGCAACGTTTCTGCGCAGTAAAATCCGCTGCGGATCCGCTGCAAATCTGCATCGTGTGCACACAGCCTTAAATTTCCATCTCCAAAAAGCCGATTAATAATGGAGAGGTGTCAATAAGACACCTCTCCATTATTAACCCTAGACTATGAAAGGGTTTAAAAACACACACAGACATTAATTACAAAGTCGTTTAATGAAATAAAGACACCAAGTTTTTGACCAATTTTTATTACTCTGCTATTCCAAAATTAAACCATGATCTGCAAAAAAAAAAAAAAATCAACAATATACTTACCTCGCCGCCGTTCAGTCATGTCCCACGCTGTAATCCTTCACAAGGGGTTAAATAGTTTACAATGAGGACCGGTGCTAATGCAACCAGCCCCACTGTAAACTATTTCAGAATGACTTAGTTCAGCTCAGCGCAGCCTCTTATAGATGCGCCTTTTCTGGGGTGTCTGGGGGCAGATTTTTGTAGGCAGGGGAGGGCCAAAAACAATGGTCCCTCTCAAGGCTATTAAAATCTGCCCTCACCTGCTTTACCTCTCTGGTTGACAAATTACCGCGGGAGCCCACGCAATTTTTTTACAAAAAATTAACCCCTTAAATTAACACCTACACCTCCCAAATTTTACACACAAACCCTCATCTAATTACTAGTGAAAGACATAAAAAAAACATGAAATGAAATGGTTTACTGTATGTAAACCATGTGTCATTCATTTCATGTCGGGTTTTGGAATGATTTTAATGAAGCCAGCAAATGTTTCAGCGGCTATTCTGCTAAGTGGAAATATATATATGATATGAACCCATTCTACGTCCGGGTGGCGAGCATTTTTATTGGTATATGGTCTCCCATCATGGTATGTGCTTCCTCCCCCTCCTATCCTGGTGTGCATGGCACCCCTCATCCCTATCCTGGTATGCATGGTCCCCTCACCCCCCAATCCTTGTATGCATGGTAACCCCTTATCCCTATCCTTGTATGCATGGTCCTCGCATCCCCCTATCCTTGTATGCATGGTCCTCGCACCCCCCAATCCTGGTATGCATGGTCCTCTCACCGCCCCTATCCTGGTATGCATGATCTTCTCACCCCCCCCCAATCCTGGTAGGCTTGCTACCCATAATCTCCTCCAATCCTGGTATGCGTGGTCCCCTCACCCCCCCTTTTGTGGTATGCGTGGTCCCCTCACCCCCCCTTTTGTGGTAGGCGTGGTCCCCTCACCCCCCCCTTTCGTGGTAGGCGTGGTCCCCTCACCCCTTTTATACTACACACATACAAAAAGAAAAAACATTTATACTCACCTTTCTTCCCTGTGTTCAAGCGCTGTAATATTCTGCTGGAGGCCAGGGGAGGAGTCTGGCACCGGAGTACGCGCATGCCCATAGCGCTGTCCGGCGCCATATTGCTGAAGACACACTGCAAATGTGTCTTCAGTAAAATGGCGCCAGATCGCGCTATGCGTATGCGCGATTCCGGCCGCACTCCTGCCCCGACCGAAGAGAAGCGCCGCGGCAACGCTCCTCCCAGTCAGGTAAGTATGGCGCCCGAGATCGCGGTATGTACGCATACCGCCATCTCCGGGTGCCATACACACTCCTCACCGCTGGATGCCTCATTCTGTCTGGAGCCAGACTGCGCAGGCGCGTCGCGCTTGCGCAGTCTATAAAGGCTTCAGTCAGAGTGACGATTAGCCCGTTATATATAATATAATATATGTTGTGTGTGTGTGTCTCTATGACGTGTGTGAGTATATATATTTATACATTCTTTGTGTCTATATCTATTCTTTCGTTTGTGTTTGAAAACCTGTCATTGGGCTCCATTATATGTCCATTTTGCAAGCCGGCGAGAAATTCTCGACATACGGATTACATACGGATGCTTACATGCGCAAAAAACAGAGCCACACCTTGAAAACGGATGACATACGGATCACTATTTAGGGAACATTTCTCTGTATTACGGCCGTAAAATACGGTCTGTATTTTTATACGTTAAGTGTGACTCCAGCCTAACTCTCCCTACTGTCGGGCAGGACACAATACCAATATTATTAACGCACATCACTTTTCACATTACACAATACAACAATACGCTTGTTCTTCAAGGGACAACGTGGATAGTATGTCTATTTCCTCACATCTGCATCACGGCCGGGTGTAGGAGCTGCCTGTCATTACATGCATTTTTTTTTATGGATAAGAATACTGCATGTTTTACATGGAAAACTGCTTATGTGCGCCTGTACACTGAATACCATGGGTCAGCGAGTGGACTTGACCACACGCTGACTGTAAATATGCTCATCTGAACCCGCCCTGGGCTCATACTCGCACTTATTACTGATCCATAATTCAGGGCCTGTTATGGGCTCACACTCTGCCTCTTTGTGCCGCTGACTTTATCAGATGATGTATTATCCAGGCATTAGCCACACTGGCATTGTTGCTTGTGCAGAATATGGAGCCACATATGGGCACTGTATAGCCGCACACATTGCCTACACATCTATAATACAAATTTCTGCTATGCTTTTAATATAGGATCTTATCGGCACGTGTCGGTTATTTTCAGGAGCTCGGTGCTTCCTCGTGACAGTATTTGATTACAGATTGCATTTATCAGATTATTCTTTATCTCTCTGTTCTCTTCTTTTTCTTGTATGAGAGCTTGCTGAATATTACAGCTGCAGCTGAGACGAGTGGCATCGAGATAAACCCTTAAGATGCAGCCTTTGTTCTGTACCTCTTCTAAGCTTCTCGTGGTAGAGAGGAAAACTGTCAGGAATAGCATCGTGCTGGGTGATCTATTATACCAGATCGGCAGGCGTCATGTAAGCAAATTCAGAGGTAGTGTCTTGTCTGTTAGGCGGGGTTTGGATCATTGCCTCCCATGGGATCACCTAGTCGTTACTGCTGGGTGCATTTGCATTCGGAGATGACGTTAATAATCCTCATTCACGTATTGCCAGCATTTTCCACTGCGCTTTACAATGAGATGAAAAAGTCAGTTCCCTGATTATAAGAGCTGACAATCTAAATGAGAAAATCAAAAACAAGAAAAAGCGTGTAATAAACGTGCAAAAAAATCTCAATTTTATTCATAATTAAAAATACATAAAAACACATATATTAGTTACAAAGCAAGATGCCAATAGTGCAAAGTCATGCGCCCAAATGAACTACAAAAGCAACGCCCACACTGGGCAGGTAGGAAATATTAATATCATTGTATGTAATTTAATGATAGTAGCAGCCTCCATAAACAATAGTCCTATACATAAAAGTCATCAAGATTATGCTGCTAAAGGCAACGAATTATATCCAAAACACCCATAATGACCTACCAGTCCCCCTGACGAAGGCACGCTGCCGAAACGCGCGTTGGGGAGGCGGCACCATCACTGGAAGTCTGGTAGGTCATTATGGGTGTTTTGGATATAAGTCGTTGTCTTTAGCAGCATAATCATGATGACTTTTATGTATAGGACTATTGTTTATGGAGGCTGCTACTATCATTAAATTACATACAATGATATACTGTAAATATTTCCTACCTGCCCAGTGTGGGTGTCGCTTTCGTAGTTCATTTGGGCTCATGACTTTGCACTATTGGCACCTTGTTTTGTAACTAATATGTGTTTTTATGTATTTTTAATTATGAATAAAATTGCGATTTTTGCACGTTTATTATACGCTTTTTCTTGTTTTTGATTTTTTTCATATGTTTGCGTAGAACAGCTTTACAACTAGTATGACTGTAATTATTATGGTTATTTACTGATTTTCTGTAGTTTGCTGGGGTTTATCTCTAATAGTGTTGCCAATCTAAATGAGAGCAGTGACATAATAGGTACATGGTGCTTTTTTTTTTTTTTTTTTAAGGATCATTCCTTTGTTCTGTCATATATGAAAAGCTTGTGGCCCTCGACATCCCATCATCTAAGACTCTGTTCACACTCTCCGTTTATATCTTCCATTTCAGGAACAGACAAGTGGAATAAGCAATCAATTACATCAATTATGTAAATAAAAGCAGAGGTGCACCATGGATTATTGTAGGGTCCGTTTTCTGGAACTTAAAGGTCCTCTGCTCAAAAAATCGTACTTGGACCCTATATTAATCAATGGCGCCCGTTCTTCCATTTGCTTTATGTAATAGATCACTTATTGCTCACACCAGTCTATTCCTAAAACAGAAAAGACAAAAGAATGTCTGAAGGGAGACTGAGTCGACACTGATACAAGAGGGGTGTAGCAGGCTGAAGGCAGAATGGAGTGGAGGTGTCTCAGACCAGTTAAGGTTGTGAATGGGTAATTGACCGTTCCCTTCCAGAAATATATTTTTTTTTTAAGGCAAGCTTATAATTTTGAATGTCAGGAGCAAGCCTTATTTTCCAGGAGAGTAAGGTCTAGGGAATCAGTGCAGCATGGGAGAAGGACTGCAGACGAGACGATGAAAGCTACAGGAGTGAGCGAAGAAAAAGAGAGCAGAGATGTATGATGGTGCTGTAAGGGAGGGACAGGACTGTAGTCATGACCTGAACAATTGCCATATCCATGTCCAGTCCTTGCCACTACAGGAAAATGTACTCTCCTCTTCTGCATACCTGTATCTCTAGAATCATCTTCCTCTGGGCACTTCCCAGGCAATAACGGTCCCTCTCTCAGGCGACTCCCATCAATGGAGACACAGTCCAGATTAACTTTAACACTTTACTGAGTACTTCACATGTTACATCCACAGTTGGTACATGGTGACATTTACTTGTATCCTCCTCGTTCCCTTTCTGGCTGTCACTTCTGTGCAGTACACGCCTGGACCGGACCGTCCTAGACTGCTCCCCTATTCCTTCCTAGCCTATCCTCGCCATGATGACAATTCCTTATGCCTGTTTCGCCCCAGACTCAAAATCATCAGCCACCATGTTTGGTTGCCTCTGGTAAAGCATCCGGCCCATCTGTACCGAACTTATCGAAGCTCCAGCTCCCTTCACTTCAGCTGTCCAGCCCTGACTCCTGCCCTAAAAGCATCGGCCCAGGCGACAGGTTGCCACATTCTTCCGTTTCTGTACTGGCCCACTGCTATGACACACAGTGACACATTATATTAAGCAATAATATGATACAAGAATACAAGACAATATATTACAGTTTTCTACAAAATGGTAAAACATACATGTGGCAATACCATTAAAGATGAGCGATAATACGTAGTTTATATGCAGCAGTACCGCAGGCATTTATCATAGACAAATTTGTAAACCTTAACAACCAGGAGACAATCAGAGGGAAGGGGAGCAAGAAAGACCTCAAATCTCTCCCCCTTACAGTGCCATCATTGTGGTAGGCTTTGTAGACCAGTTAGTGAAATGAGTGATAGAGAGCAGCAGCTTAGTATAAGCCCAGGGCTATGCAGCACCATGTGTTGTGTGACAGCAATTCTCAGACAAATCCGGCAACAAAAATAATTATACAACCGTTTTCGAGCTTTGGTTTCAATGGAAAAAAATAGCCAAATCATCAACTGGGGAACCCGATGCTAGGACCCCCAATAGATTGATGTCCCAGACCCACCACATTATACTCGCCCCATTCAGGAGACTAAATGAACCGCAGGTCAAGTGTGCAGTCAGACTCTGTTCTTAGACTATAGGACTGCCAAACGGCCAAGTGCTGCGTCCTCTGTCAGCCCCATTGACTTTGAATGTATCACTTCTTCTAGTTTCTTTTCACCTTTTGCTTTATGGCTGCTGTTGGGTCTACGTTTTTATTTATAATCCTTCATTTTGTCTTGTTGACCAGGGGAGGGCATGTGGGAAGATCAGCCACTCTCATCCCGGTGTAGTAGGATCACTAAAGATGACTTGTACCGCAGCAGGTCATGTCACCATACAATTAATAAATGGTTGTACCTGTGCATTGCTCTCTATTTATTGGGGCAATGGGACAGAGGGAAGATAGCCCAGCGATGCACTCTGCTGTCTGACTCCGTCAGTCTCCTACACCAAGAACAGATCAGCAAGGGGCATGTGTGATTATAGCGCTCCATACTATCCTGACTGCAGCTAAAAGTGTTAGGTGCTCAGGACCCCCATCTTGGCAATCGTGTCAAAAGTGGTGAGACTCAGCGATCAGACTATGTCATTCATAATAATAACCTTTATTTATATGGCGCCAACATATTCTGCAGCGCTCTACAATTCACCAGTTCATATACAAGTCATAAGTAATACGTTAAAGATAATACAGTAAATAAAGCTAAAATTGATGCCAACCCTGCCCATAAGAGCTTATAATCTGCAATGAGGTGACGGTGACAAAGTATAGGGGCTTATTTACAATGATGGTCCAGCCATCTTGAGGGAATGTGGGATAGATAAAGACTGCATGAGCTAGTTGCCAGCCAGTATGTGTGGTGCTTTTGGGTTCAGTTGATTTTGATGGAGAGTTATGTTCAGAGACGTATTGGATGATCTATATGTAAAAGGACTTTGATTAGGGAACGGGATAGGCCGCTCTAAGCAGATGTGTTTTTAGGGAGCGCCTAAAACTGTGTAAGTTGTGTTAGTCCTAATTTCTTGGTAGAGCATTCCAGAGGATTCGTGCAACTCAGGAGAAGTCTTGGAGCCGGGATTGGGAGGTTGGGATAAGTGCGGATGTTAGTCGAAAGTCGCTTGTGCAGCGTAATGAGCGGGTAGGCAGTAAACAGAAATGAGGGAGGAGATATAGGGGGGACCACACTGTGGGGAAATTTGTGGGTGAGAACAAGCAGTTTAAATTGGATCCTATGATGTATGGGCAGCCAGTACAATGACTAGCACAGAGCAAATGTGTCCGACTAACGATTAGCCAAATAGATGACCCTGACAGCTGCATTAAGGATGGACTGGAGAGGGGAAAGTCGAGTGAGGGGGATGCCAATTAATAGAGAATTACAGTAGTCAAGGTGGGAGTGGATAAGGGCAATAGTGAGGGTTTTTGTTTCCATGGTTAGAAAGGGGCAGATTCTAGAGATGTTCTGTAGGCACAAGTGACAAGAGCGGGCAAGAGATTGTATGTAGGAGATGAAGGAAAGGTTGGTGTCAAACATAATACCCAGACAGTGGACCTGCTGCCTAGGCATTAATTTGGTGCCACACACAGAGAGGGTGATTTCAGGTTTAGGGAGGTCAGTAGATATCGGGAGCAGAATTAGTTCAGCTTTGGAAAGGTTGAGTTTCAGATAGAGAGCGGACATGATGTTGGAGACTGCGGACAGACAGTAGTACAGCAGGTGTAAGGTCGGGGATGACATGTTGTGTGTTATCAGCATAAAGATGGTACTGAAAGCCCTATCTGCTGATGGTCTGATTGGGGTCATGTAGAGAGAGAAGAGGGCCAATGACTGAACCCTGAATGACCCCAATAGTGAGAGGAAGAGGAGAAGTGCCAGCGAAGGATACACTGAAGGAGAGGTCAGAAAGATAGGAAGAGAACCAGGAGAGAGCAATGTCCTTTATGCCTATTGATTGGAGCATAGAGAGTAGGAGATAGTAGTCAACAGTGTTGAAAGCTGCAGAGAGGTTGAGAAGGGTAAGCACCTTTACAATCTACATGAAATAATTGAGTGGACTTTGTAAGTAATCTTCCTTGCCCACTGTCTTTTTCAAATAAATGTGATTATGATTGTGCCAAGACTAGAAATGAGCGAATCTTTCAAGGTTCGGTTCAGTCCGGAGAAAGTCCCGATGTTCGTCGACCGAACTCTAACCCCATTGAATTCAATTGGAGGCAAAACCAAGTGCATAGACTACACCTTAAGGGGCGCCGAAAAGCTTCCCAAACAGCTCAAATCAGGGGCAGACACCAGAAAAAGTGGCATCAATTGACCCAGAGTGCAAATAGAATAAATGGATGGATGCGTATGGATGCGTGGGACAGGGCTTGGACCAGCATTTGTAGCTGAAACAATGATCAGTGACCGGTGTAGACCTGGTGTTCTGAGAGATCTAACAAATTCAGGCAACATACATGGAGACCCAACTTGCAGTCCAAACATTAGGAGCAGACACCAGGAAAAGTGGCATCAGTTGACCCACAGTACAAATTTGATAATGGCACATCAGCAGTCAGCCATGGGCCATGCATGAGGTAACTGGGTCTGGGCCAAAATTTAGAGGTTGGAATTTAAGTATAAATTAAGACGAGGTGGGTGAGTGATCGCTGTAAGCCTACTGTGCTGGGAGCCCTGATACCTCATGCAACAGCTCAAACTGCTTTTTTGCTCAGCCACACTCAGTGGCACAAATATCAGCTTTTAGACCACGTTATAAAAATGTAAAGATAGTAACACAGGTAGTTGACAAAGTAAGTGCAGGGCAGGCCTGCCGGTGTGGGAGCCCTACTACTACAGGCAACACACATGAAGGAGACCCAACTTGGATTGCAAACATTTCAAAAAATTATTGCGCTACACCACTAAAGTGGCATCAATTTCCCCTGAGTAGAAATAGTATAATGGGACTGGGGTGCAAATGTCATTGGGGATCTATGACTTGTTCATCTTGATGAAAGTTAGGCGGTCTACACTTTCAGTGGACAGCCGAATGCGCTTATCTGTCAGGACACCACCAGTAGTGCTGAAGACAAGTTCTGAGAGAGCACTGGCTGATGGGGATGACAAAACCTCCAAGGCGTGACAGGCGAGCTCAGGCCACTCTTCCATTTTTGAAGACCAAAATGCAAAATGATCCAAATTATACCTGATTGCATTGTTATTGAGCTCGAGATACTCCTGCACCATCCTCTCTAGTCGTTCTCAACGTGTCAGACTTGAACTCTGTTCTGCTGGTGCACAGGCTGGTCTAAAAAATGTGTTAAACAACTCCCAGAAATTGCTATTGCCACTTGCACTGCTGCTGCTAATGTTTTTTGCATTGACGACTCGAGTGATGCACACTGTGTGCCTCCCTGCTGTCTTGGTGAAAACCATTCTTAAGATTGTCTACAAGCATGAGTCGATACACCAGCATGCACGCATCCCTTTCCAGAGGGGAAGGCATCTGGCAAAATGTTGCCCACTCGGCAAGATGTAATGCCCCTGCCCGTGTTTGCTCGTTCAGATGTCAGGGGTGACATGCACCCTGGCAGACAGATTTTTTCAGGGTACAGATGATGTTTTCTGCAACATGCTTTTTATAGCGCAGGCACAGTGTTCTTAGAGAAGTAATGGCAACTGGTACTGGTGGACTGCGACTGCCATCAACGTTCGGAAACCATCTGTATCCTCAGGCGGAAAAGCAGCATTTCTGTGGCCTACAGATTGAATATGGTGGAGTTCAAGCTCTTAGCTTTGGCATGTGTAGGAGAAAACATTCTTTTATGTAACTACAACTGCGAGACCAAGGGCTGGCTGCTATGCTGAGAGAAGGTGGGGTAGGGTGAACAGGATAAACTGCTGGATTGTGAGTGAGGTGCAAGTGGATTGAGAAAGATGTGGTGTGCCCGGTGAAGCAAAAACAGCAGGCATCTAAATTTCTGTGACAGCTGATGGTCCTCACTCACCGCGAATGTAGGGGGTAAACAAATGGAGGTTCTGTGGCCACAGACCTGTGTGAGAACACTTGCCATGGTGACAGAGGAAGAAGTGACAGCAGATGTGGTTGATGGGATGGCTGATGAGGCCCGCTAGTCCGCATTTTAGCACAGTGTGATTTCCCAGACTAGGGCATATTGATCACGCATGTGCCGGTTCATTCTTGTACTAGTCAAATTATTGCAATTTTTGCCTCAGAATAATTTTTTCAAAAGTTGGCAGATAAAGTGAGTTTGGTCAGCCTTTGTGGTCTCAAAAAAGGCCCAAGCTAAGCAACCCTTGCCACCCCTGCCAACTGAAAAATTGTGACCTGTGCTGGCCACAGTTGTGGCTGAAGATGCAGTGCCTGTCTTGGTTGCATCATTCCGTGTCTGTGCGGCAAGCTGCAACATAACTTCCTCCTCTGCTGATCTACTGCGTGCCTCTGGATTCACACCAAGTGGGATCTAGAACCTCCTCGTCATCCTCTCTGTTCTCCCACTCCTAACCCTGAGAGTCGCCCTCCTCCTCTTCCTGCCCTTACAGCACAGTACACTCCGCATGCACCTCAGGTATCTGAGTCTCATCAGGATCACCTCCACCCCGGGGGTTAACATCTGGTGACGAGGGTCTGGATTCTCCACGGACCCTACTTCGACTGGCCCCAGATCCAACAGGAAAAAATTTTGGACATCGGTACAGATGGTTTCCTCCTCTGTATTCTGCCAATCTTTGGAGCAGACCTCTGATGCCCATGGAATAGAATGTGTGAACAGCTCTGCAGACTCGCCTATCTGTGGTTCCCCACAATCAGCTAGGCAGTTGAAAATTTGTGACTCGGGGGTAAATTAGGTTAATTAGGGTGCCACTTCTGAGGATTACACTGTGTGTGATGTGAAGATGGAGTGACATGGAGTAACCGCGACAGTGAGGAGCCAGAAAAACGCAGCGTCTGATTGCTTCTACTCCTGCGCTGAAAATTAGCACTTCACCTTCTTTTTAAATGGTGTAAATTATTTTTGGCAGTACACGGATTAATAATCCATGTTGGTAGCTCTGGGCTGTCTGGTGTCTCGGCTGAGCACAGTTAGCCACTCCTATCCCCTATATAATCTGGCTCCTCACTGACACACTGTCAGAGATAGCTTAAGCTATATGGCCGGGAGGATAGGAATTAGTGGTTATATAAGAAGGCGTTTGGTGGATTTATATCCGTGACTGTTGCTTGGGTTTGTAAGTGTGATAATTCCCTTTCCTTCTCCTAATTTGGTTTTTCCCCATTCCTCCACTTCACGGTGCATTCCTCTGTTATATGTAACTGAATATTTATATGCCTGGTATTTTCAGTTGCCCCTGTTCGTTTGGTTGGTGTACTGCGGTGCACAGCTGCTCCCCTCTTCCCTGGGTGGGGTAAGGGTACAGACGGAGGGCGTATACAGGAGATAAGGCAAGGCAAGTTGCCCTGGCATTTTCACCTTCAGAAGTAACCTGGGGAAGAGAGCGAGCTAGGGCGCCACCTAGCGTTAGGAACAGGGAAGGAACCTCTGGCTCCAGGTCACCCGACAACCGAGTTGTGACATGGAGGAAGAGGAGGAGACGCAACTTGATGCAGCGCTTGCCATCCACTGGAGCAAATGCTCTTTCTGACCACCATCTACAAGGCGTACCGCTGTGCGGCTGCCAAAGAAAAGGTGTCGAGTAGCCCGTTTTAGTAACAGATGTTGTCTTGGGATAGGACGAGATGGTATATGTCCAGTAAGGGCCGGTTTTAGGCAAAGTGGGGCCCTAGACAAAGTTTAAAATGGGGCCCCAAATGCTAACATATTGCAGATCACACTGAAGCATTACAATTGTATTTACATGCGCTGAGTTCAGGCCGCTAAATGAGTATGATCGACAGTATTCGTCGTTCAACACTTGTTTCCCGGCCTCTTTACACCAACTGAGAAAGAATGATGGGAACAGAACAATTGCTAATGGATCACTAACAGATCACCATACAGTATCATGATATCAGCAGCACATCTACAGTTCACACCCCATAGTCCTCCATATAATAGAATGTGCCCCATAGTCCTCCATATAGTATAATACACTCCTCAGTCCTCCATATAGTATAATACACTCCCAATAGTTCTCCATATAGTACAATACACTCCGTAGTCCTCCATATAATATAATGTGTCCCATAGTCCTCCATATAATACATTCCTCATAGTCCTCCATATAGTATAATACACTCCTCATAGTACTCCATATAGCATAATACACCGCCAGTCATCCATGTAGTACAACTCACTTCATATAGTATAATGTATTCCCCATAGTCCTTGATACAGTATAATGCAGTCACCCCAGAGTATAATTCAGCCCCGCCATACAATATAATGCATCCACCCCACAGAATATAATATAACCCCCCCATAGAATATAATGCAGCCCCCCTCATATAGTATAATGCAGCCCCTCCATAGAATATATGGCAGCCCCCTCGTAGAGTATAATGCAACCCCCCATAGAATATAATGTAGCCCATCCATAGAATACAATGTAGCCCTCTTCATATAGTATAATGTAGCCCCTCATAAAGTATAATGAAGCCGCCATACATTATAATCTAGCCCCCATAGAATATAAATATAATACAGCCCCCCATATTATATAACACAGCCTCCCCCATAGAATATTATGTATAATGTACCCCCCATGGTATATAGCACAGCCCCACATATCATCTAACACCCCCTCCCCGAGAATGGCCCCACAGTCCAGTACTCACTGTGACATAAAAAAAAAACAAAAAACCACACTCCTCACCATTCCTCGTGCCCGCGTTGCTCCCGGCTCCTGTCTCAGTGGCTGCACTGCCGGCACACAGTGAGTGCGCAATGACGTCATCGCGCACCCGCAGTGTCAGAGGCAGAGCAGGGAATGATGGGAGAGGGAGTGTCAGCTGACACTCTCTCCTCCATCATTGCTTTGAACTGTACCGGCGTCTGACAGTAGAGCTTTCAGTAACATTACCACCTAACCCATGTACATGTTGCACTCCAAGCCTATTCCCCCTTCCACGAGGACCTCGCTTTCTTCTACTTATGTTGTATGTACCCTTCCCTTCTTTTAACCAGCTGTTTCACGACCCTATTACCCAGACCTGTCAGTCACCTGTCACTAAATGAACAATCAGTCTTTATTTTCTGAGATGGTGTGCCTGAACAACAATATTAGCCGTAACGATTTTGATTTGCAAATTGTACCTCCTGGCTGCACCCCAATATTAGCCCTAACTATTTTGATTAGTTAATGGGACCTCCTGAGTCCTGACTACAACACGGTATAAGGCTAGTTTCACACTTGCTTTTTTTTGCAGCGCGTTTTTCCCGCAAAAAAACGCATTGAAAAAACGCATACAAAAGCATACAACTGCTGCGTTTTTTTCAAGCATTTTTATGAGCATGCATGAAAAAAACGCAGAGTTTTTATGCGTTTTTAGTGCGTTTTTACCGCGTTTGCGTTTTTTTCCAACATTAGGTGGCCCCTCACACTAACCCAAACCATGACTTTACTAACCCTGACCCTAACCCTTAACCAAACCATACTTAACCCTAACCCAAACCCTAAACCCTAACTAACCCTGACCCTAACCCTAACCCTAACCCTGACCCTAACCCTTAACCAAACCATACTTAACCCTAACTAACCTTAACCCTGACCCTAACCCTTAACCAAACCATACTTAACCCTAACCCTGACCCTAACCCTAACCCTAACCCTGACCCTAACCCTTAACCAAACCATACTTAACCCTAACCCAAACCCTAACTAACCTTGACCCTAACCCTTAACCAAACCATACTTAACCCTAACCCTAACCCTAACCCTGACCCTAACCCTTAACCAAACCATACTTAACCCTAACCCTGACCCTAACCCTGACCCTAACCCTTAACCAAACCATACTTAACCCTAACCCTGACCCTAACCCTTAACCAAACCATGCTTAACCCTAACCCTGACCCTAACCCTAACCCTGACCCTAACCCTTAACCAAACCATACTTAACCCTAACCCTGACCCTAACCCTTAACCAAACCATACTTAACCCTAACCCTGACCCTAACCCTAACCCTGACCCTAACCCTTAACCAAACCATACTTAACCCTAACCCTGACCCTAACCCTTAACCAAACCATACTTAACCCTAACCCTGACCCTAACCCTAACCCTGACCCTAACCCTTAACCAAACCATACTTAACCCTAACCCTGACCCTAACCCTAACCCTGACCCTAACCCTTAACCAAACCATACTTAACCCTAACCCTGACCCTAACCCTAACCCTGACCCTAACCCTTAACCAAACCATACTTAACCCTAACCCTGACCCTAACCCCAACCCTAACCCTGACCCTTAACCAAACCATACTTAACCCTAACCCTGACCCTAACCCCAACCCTAACCCTGACCCTGACCCTAACCCTAACCCTAAACCCCCTTAACTAACCCTAACTCTAACCCAAACCCCTAAATTCCATGGTTAACAAAAAAAAACGCATGTGCAAAAAAACGCATACATGAGCATGCCAGTGCGCATGTATGCGCATCCATAGGCTATAATGGCCATTTTTAGCGCAAAACGTGCGCATATGTGCGCATGCGCTTTTTTGCAGGGCCAAAAAATGCAACATGCTGCGTCTGGAAAATACAAACGCACACCCCAAAAAAACGCAGCGCATGAAAATCGCATACATGCGCTTACCAGCGCGCAGGTATGCGCACCCATGTTAAATATAGGGGAAAAAACGCATGCGCACGTATGCGTTTTTTTCCAGCGCAAAAAAACGCAAATGTGAAACCAGCCTTAGCCCGTGATTTTGAGTAGGAAATGTGAACTCCTGCCTGCACAACAGTATTAGTACAAACTTGTTAGATGCTGGATTTCATTCAGGACAGGATCCTATCTAACTATATGACAAGTTAAATTGAAGCAGGAGCTGCCTCTATGCGCTGTAAAAACTGAGAAAATGGCGTCCACGGGGCTCACAATCTACAAGGGATCTGGTCGTGCAGCGGTTTGGTGGTTACTGCAGGTTGTAGGCTTGGCAGAAGAGGTAGGTCTTCAGGTTCTTTTTGAAGGTTTCCATAGTAGGTGAGAGACTGATATGTTGGGGTGGAGAGTTCCAGAGTAGGGGAGATACATTTATTCTGTCTGTCTTCTAAAACGGACAGACGTGTGAAGAGAACCTGATGTGGAACCGATCCAATAATAGGATTTGGAGCTACCTGGGGATTTCCAGGTCATTGCTCTTGCCTTGTGAATCAGCCAGTATACACAGATCAGTCATTTTCTCACAGAACTAGAATTGGCTATGAATAAATCATAAATGTTTTTTTTTTGTCAGTGTAAAATCTAATTTTTAGAAAACATTGGCGATGCATTTACACCCACAGTGTGCTCTGTGCCTGCTTGTTCCTTCATCACTGGCACATTGTAGGCGTGGGGGTGGGGGGGCGCACAGCGAGCCTGGCTTTAGAATAGCACTTTCTTAATGCTTATTAATGGAATTGGCTGAGATCTGACAGTAGAGCAGGACATGTGAAATTGTCCCTTCTCTTCCCACAATTATAATATAGCAGAGTTACTGTTTATGCTATTCTTTAATATTGATGTCATGGTTTTTGTTCCTCCAAGGTTAGAGCACTATCTGTACCTGAAAGGGTTTTTATTGTAAATTATCACAAGCTCTTGGCTGTGCCTACAGGTATGCGCAAATAAAAAAAAAAAAAAGCATTAGATAAGTAGCATGCTTCTGTCCACTGTGATGCAGTGAGGGGGATCATATGCGAGGGTCGATATGTGTCCCCCAGGATGCGAACGGAGTCTTATTAAAACCGATGGACTGCCTTGTGTTCACAGCATGACGCCCATGAATCACAAAGCAAAATGAAAGAAACTGTGGATTGGGTCCAAGTAGTGACTCAGATTTTTAGGATAACCCTTTAGGGGCTTTTATTTTCTGGAGTGAACTACAGGATCGTAGTGGGGCGGTTCACAATCTCCAGCCGGGTCTTACAAGTGGCCCATGGCCACAGATCCCATTTTAAAATCCGGCAACAAAGGGTTGGGTGGGTCAGTTTGGAGTTTGCAGACTGCCGAACAGGTGTCTCTGTGCAACCCAGGACAACCCATCGGGGGTTAACATCAGTTTTCCCCCCCGGTGGCCGCTGGTGTAATTACATGGTTGGTCAATTTGCTGATGCTTTTGGTGACCACTCCCACATTCCTTTAAAAGGTCAGCTGATGCTTCAGCTAACTGTTGGTGATACACTTCCTCTTTGGAGACCAACCAAGCTGGAGTCAGGAGGTGGGCCACTGACACACAGTGGAATGACCTTTCCCTTAGGAGTCATTTCGTGCAGGGTCTGTCCCCAAGGTTGCAGGATACTCTGGTGCAGTACGCCGCCCCCAGGTCATTGGAGGCCGCCATGTCCCTTGCCATCTGGGTGGATAGACGCCTCAGGGAGAGGCATACACCAAATATGCCCCCTGTAGTACTTGCTAGGGAGGAGGACACGCCTGAGTAGATGGACAAACCCATGCAGGTTGGAGTAGTTGGTTCCCAAACGGGGTTGCCAGGGGTTTGCCGTAGTGTGGGGGCATGTTCTTACTGTGGGCAGACTGGTCATTTCATCAGAGTCTACCCAGCGCGCGCCAAATCATCTGTACCAGCTAAGAAGCCGCGTCCCCCTGGTCGTGTGGAGGGAGGCGACCAGGGAGTGTATATTTCCTCCATTTCCCCTCAGTGTACCTTGTCAGCAGAAGTGGTGGTAGGCGGCGTAACTGAGGGTATACCAGTGCTTGTGGACAGTGGAGCAGGAGTCAATCTGGTGGATGCTCACTTTGTCCAGACACATGGCCTGAGGTGTAGGATGCTAGCAAAGCCCCTAAGCGTCCAGGCCATTGCCTCTGTCCCACTGAGCCAGGGGAGGTTAATCCAAGTTGTGGAAAATATACATCTGCGTATAGGGACTCATCTTGAGGAGTCCCTGTCATGCTACGTCTTGGGGGGGGGGGGGGGGAATCCCATCTATGGTTTCAGGCCTCCCTTGGTTGAAAAGACACAACCCGGTCATAGATTGGCTGTCTAGGGAAGTAGTCAGCTGGGGTCAGTTGTGTGATGGCTGCTGCCGAGGGGCTACTGTCTCTGCTGTCATTCTACAATCATCCCCTTCTCCTCCCTGGCAGCACCTCTGCTGCCCTCACTGTAGGGGCAAGTATCAAACCTCACCACAAGCTAACCCTGAGTGTCAGAGTTCTCTTAGGAGGAGGGTCAGAGGAGAGTGGTGGTTCTTTCTGAGCATTGTGAGGGTGACGACACAGGGGGACGCCTCTGTTATCGGTTCTGGGAAGAGTTCACCATCTTGTAGCAATAAACATTCAGGTCCAGACCTGTGTGTGAATGAGTACGTAAGGGTGTCCACCAAAAACATCCGGTGGAAGTGTGCTGCTGGGGTCTGAAGTTCTCTGGTGATCGGGCCGTATCGGGTGTCGGCCATTCTCAGCCTCAACCCGGGGACTTGCCAGCTGGAGTTACCCCAGTAATGCCCATACACAACTTATTCCCCAGGTTGGCGCTCTGGAGATTTGTGGCGCCTCCGGAGCATACGTTGTCACCGCCATCAATCCACATTTGCCATAAACCTGAGAGTCAGGTGACTGCCGAGGTGAACTCTGGTGGATCGAGGCGTCCTCATTGTAGGTTGTTTTCTGGTGAGGTGCAGTGTTGAAGGTCCAGAGGCCCCTCATTGAAGGAGGGGTACTGTCACGATCCATTTTTGGATCTGTGTCAGATCTAGGATTCTCATATATAAACTTTTTTCCTTTCAGGCCATTGTGGGTTAACATCAGTGTTTTCCCCCCCGGTGACAGCTGGTGTAATTACATGGCTGGTCAATTTGCTGATGCAGGTAGTGACCACTCCCACATTCCTTTAAAAGCTCACGTGATGCTTCAGCTAACTGTTGGTGATACACTTCCTCTTTGGAGACCAACCAAGCTGGAGTCAGGAGCTGGCTGAGTGCAGTAGTGCTTCAGCTGAATGCTGTGATCTGGTGCCTAACTCTGCTGTGCAGTGCATTGCAGCAGACAAAGCTAAGTGTTTGTCTTACTTCGTTTGTATATCTTCCCTTTGGTGTTTATTAGTGCAGCAGTGGGACCAGTGTCCGCACTTACCAATTCCCTATTGAGGGATAGGTGCAGGGCAAGTGAGGGCTAAGGTATCCTGCTCGGCGACAGTTTGAAAGAAGCCGTATAGGGACATCAGAATAGACCAGGGCACAGCCTCAGGAGAGTGCAGGAGGTGTCTATTTCCCCGTTCCCTATTGCAGGGCCCACCGTTGTAAGTGTGTCCCCGGTGTTCCCTTGTTTGTTTGCTGTTTGGTGACCGACCGCTTGCTGGGTCGTGTCACACAGGGCCAGTCACTATGTGACAAAGTTTATAGGGCATTAATTTGTGACGCCACCCATGGTATTCGGCAATAAAGGGATGGCCGACGCGGCCTAAGGAGATCACTGGGGCCGTTGGTGATGCAGCAGAGTTGTTACAGCTCTCCACAGGTAGAGCTAGGCCCCAGGGCAGTTATAGTTCTTATAAAGGATAGTGACGTTGGGGAGCAGGACTGAGAGAGTAATGAATAACTGCAGACACATGAACTGTAGTTTTCTTTACCTTTACTTGATGGTTTGGAATGCAGACCGGAGCACTGCTAACAGATGGAAATGGAGTTCTGGACAGCCTGGAAGCAATTTAGGGTCCCCTAAGCCAGATAGAGTTGGAGGCCTCCTTTCTGCACTGTCCTCTGAGGTCCTTGCTGCTTAAAGCTATGCTCAAGCCTCTGTTCCTTATTGTCCTAGTACTTGCCCGTATGGCAGGCAGCTTGACCCTATTGCAGGTGTCGCTGCTTTGTGGCGGCTTTGGGCTCTGATATGCTGCTGTGCCCTGAATGTTTGATGGGCCAGGGGACCTGCAGTTCCCTGCCCTCCGGATTTAGCTGCTGGGACTGTTGTACCTGTGCAACCACGGACTCCAGCGTCCGGTTTTAGCGCTCTGTTCTGGGGTGAGCTAGGTCTAAACTCCACTCCCCAGCTTTTCCTAGACTTCTCTCTTCCTCTATAACTCTTCTCTGACTCTCTGCATCTCTAGTCTGGGGAGGAGCTTCTCATTCTTACAGTCCCCACCTCCAGGCCAGAACTAATAGGGAAGCTCCCCTAAAACCGGGTTTTGAGCTTCCCATTCTGGTCTGGAGCCAGGAAAAGTGTTGCATGCTGATGTTACCTGACCAGGGAACTCCTCCCTGCTTCCAGGCATGACATCACCCCCTTTGAGGGAGGCAATGCCACAGTGGCAACCAGACTCATGGGGTTCCACATTCCCCCCTTGTGAAATTCAGTACTCCCGGACTGAGGAAACATAACATAACATGTTAACAAGGGAGCAATCATAACTATTACAAGATTTCAAAAATGAAAAATTACCAAAACTCAAAAATAGTCCCGGTGACGACTAGTCCATGCGTCATCGTCCATTGTTCTTTCCTGAGCCATGTTGGTAACTATATACAAGTCAGGTCCTCAACATTTTATTACGAATATTTAAAAGATCATAAAGTAAGTCATTCTGAAGTCCTATACATTGACTGACTGCCGAATTTTTAATTTCCGCCCAGACAGCCTCTTTATTTCCCTCTATTTTTGAAAACCAGTGCAAGTAAAGCTGTCAGCTGCGGACAGGAACCCCCAGCTGTGAGCTCTATATCGGCTGGTTTTCAAAAATAGAGAGGTCCCCACGCCATATTATTTACATATTTAAAAAATGTTTTAAAAAAAAGAAAAGCGTTGGGTTGCCCTCATTTTGACAACCAGCCAAGCTAAAGCGGACAGCTGGTGGCTAGTATTCTCAAACTGGGAAGGGGCAATGGATATTGGTCCTCCCCAGTCTAAAAATAGTTGCCCACAGCCGCCCCAGAAAAGGCGCCTCTATTAGAGGTACCAATTCTGGTGCTTTGCCCGGCTCCTTCCACTTGCCCTAGTGCAGTGGCAAATGGGGTAATAATAGTTATGGGGTTGATGTCAGCTGACATCAAGCCACAGGTTAGTAATGGAGAGGCATCTGCAAGTTGCCCCATTAGTAACACCACAGTCTTATTGTAATAAAGACACAGCCAGAATAAAATTTACTATTTGAAATAAAAAAACATCATATTCCTCACCTGTCCGACGAGGACTTTTTTCTGGTTGTGTCGTTATTACAATAAAACTATGTTGTTAGTAATGGCCACAACTTACAGATGCCTCTCCATTGCTAACCTGTGGGCTTGTTGTCAGCTGACATTATAAAGATGACCTCAACCCCACAAATATTTCCCAGTTGCCACCGCACCTGGGCAAGTGGGAAGAGGGAGGCTAAAAGCCAGAATTGGCACATCTAATGGATGCGCAATTTCTGGGGCTGCTGAGAGCTGATTTTTTTGTTTTTTTTTCCAGTCCAATAACCAGGGCCCCTTCCTAGGCTATTAATATAAGCCCTCAGCTGTCTGTTTAGCCTTTGGTTATTGATTATAGGGGGGCTACACTTTTTTTTTGGGGGGGGGATGGTGAGGGGAGGGTCTCTTCTGTAATAACCAGTACAGGCTAAACGAACAGCTATGAGCTGATATTAATACCCTGGGTACCTTTAGAGCCATTGGCACACTCCCAGAATATTAACATCAGCCCCCAGCCATCGACTTTCCGTTAGCTATTTTTTTTTTTTGAGGGGGGGGGGCATATTAATTGAGAAGAGGTTGTCTCAGTGGTGGACAACCCCTTTAAATTAATACTATACTTGCCAATTCTCCCAAAATACACACGGGAGTCCCAGTAAATGAGGAGATCTTGGTGCCTAGGGCAGCACCTAGGGCAGCACTAACTATGTAAATACATCCCTGGGGGTAGATGGAATGAAGTTGTAAAAATGTCAGGATAAATATTACAACGCAATATGCCTTGAAAATAGAAAGTACAGTACAAAACAAATGGAAAAAAAGTGTGGAAACATAATAAGCTAGAGGACAATACAAGGTGACACTTAGTACATAAAGTCTGTGCACAAGTTTTCGTAGAGATTTTGGACACTTTTCTCATTCCTAGATATAGATTTAGTGATGATTAAAGGGGATCTGTTACCAGGTATTTGCTACCCTATCTGAGTGCAGCTAAATGTATGGGCAGTGTGCGGTAGTGCTGTCATTCGGGTAGGGGATACTCGCTTGGCAGCCAATAAATCACATCCGGCACAGGTTTTCCATTAAACAATCATGGTCCAAGCGGTTTATTTACGCATCATAAACCATGACCAGCAATATAAAGTTCATATCAAACGGCATAGCGGCCATGACAGAGCTTCACTCTGATTATCCTGTACTCACACAGGTTATGCAATGTACATTGCGCAGGCTTTCTAGCCTCACAGTTATCACCCCGTAAGGGTTTTACCTCATGGCTGCTTCTCCATGCTGCAGACGTCCCTTCCCTCCTCTGGGAATTCTCAGACACGTGCAGCCATTACACACAGGCACTTCAGGGAGGAAGACACATCTCCCAGCAAGACCTTCCAAACGGACCAACCGGGTCCCTGCATTCACTCATGTGACCTACCCTGGCCACCTTATATGGTCCGTAGCCACGCCCACTGGGTCACATGGCTATGACCTCATCACAGGTCCTTGAACCATTCTCACACTCTTTACACTATCGTTCTTAACCACACCCCTGGGTGGATTTGTAGGTAACTAGTGCTGCCCGTCTCCCCAGCTACCTGGAAACTTCTCCCGGACACATTGAAACAGCACCTCAGCAGTATCACTACTGATCAACACACACATAAGTCTCCATCTCAAGGCCACCTACCTTGAGATACACAACGGTCATTCAGTACTCTGCCATTCATCCTCTCTCTTAGGACATCCACACAGCGCCCCCTAGCGGACACAGTGGTCACTACACCACATACCTACCCCCTCTGTTCAAAGTTAAGGGGTTGAACACACAACATTACACCAGGATCTCGAGACCGGGCACTCACTACACCTTGCCCCCAGGTCGAGAGAACCGTCTCCATCTGTCATACGGCCTCATTCCTACGTTAGGCCTCCCCCGCCCCCAGCGGTCAGAATATCGGCCCTGATCTTTGGCCCTCCAGTCACAGCCTGTCTGCGTCATCAGACACTGTTTGGTCACCACATTCCTCTTCCTGTTTGTTCCGTTCCCTGACCTGCTCCCCCGGTCAGTACGGTCATAAGTCTTAGTTAAGCCTACTGTCTGGCCTAAGTCTGACTCATTCAGTCTCACAGGAACTACAGTCTCTCAACGTCATCCTGCCAGTCGAACTACCACTTGCTGACATTCTTCGGCCATGTCACTTCTTGGAGGAACCGTTCGGGTCCTTACATCTTGGGTTGAAGGCGGCCGCCACCTGGTGTTCCGTACCTCTATTGATTTGCCAACGGTCAAGCCTCAACTGCTCAATCTCTTGCAGGTACCCCACTCGATACTCCAATAGCATCCAAAAGTTTCTCAGGCTTTCCACGGAGCCAACCACCATGATGGGAATCCTACCCTCTTCACTGGATCTCTGGTCTTCATAATCAGGAGGGATCCTCACCCTCACCACACCGGAGATATTCACAAGGTCTTGCATTACGTTCCCGGATCTTCCAATGATTCTCCCAATCAGACCTTTGGGAACCGGAACTACATCTTTCCGCAAACCCAGCCGATCGATAGCCTCCCTTGCTAACTCTAGGAGTCGAGCAGCTTTCATATTACTCCGCCTGACCAACTGTTTGGCGTGGAGACATTGCAAATGCGTCTCTTTCAGGACAGCTACCCAGTTTGCTGTATCTTCCCTGGCCGATATTATCACCAACTGCCGAGTCTCAGGTGCCCAGTGCACCTTACACGCCTTGACCGCCTTCTTAAAAGCCTCATGCACACCTTCCTCAGTGCAGGCTTCTTGCATGTCTTCTGGTACATCAATCACAGACTTGAAGGTCGTGGTCTTGCTCACTTCCCGGACCAAAGGCTCTGGCTTTACCACGGACACTTCCCTCACTACAGATGAGCTGACCGGATGACTGTCTTCTTCAGCTCTTTTCTCACCAACTTCACAAGATTTTATGTCTTCATGACCCTTTGCCACGATTGGTACTGGCTGTTCTGTCTTGTTGTCACTTGGGCCCTACCGCTGTAAGTCTTCGTCCAGTTTCCTTTCCCGCTGAAGTTCTCTTACAGTTTCTTTGAGTTCCTCTATCTCTTCCCTAAGGGTCTTGTTCACAGGTGACCTCTGAGCTCCAAGACTTCTTTCTCGAGCTCCTCGACCCTGTGCTCGGCCGTTTGTCTCAGGACTCCTTCTCGTTTGACATGTTCTTCCACCTCTTCTCTGAGGGCCTTATTCAGTCCTGGCCACGTTACATGTGCCTTTGAGCTCAGAGACTTCTTTCTCTAGCTCCTCTAGTCTGTGCTCACTTTCCCTCTCAGACTCTGGGAGTGGGTGACTGTGGCTCTGAGTCACCCCGACCTGCCGAGCAATCCCTCCAGTTACCCATTAACCGTGTGAATATTTCAGCCGTCTTATCAACCAGGTTAACGTCAGTCCTGTCACGAGATGCCAGGTCCGTCCGTTGGGCAGACGTACCCCTTTTCCCGGTCACTTCTACCTCTGATCTCTCCACGTCAGGAGCCTTCATCGTCTTACTATCGGTTAGCCCAACAGAAGGACCGTCTCCACCCTCCTGGCATATGTCATCAAACCTGACAAAGTCCCGGCCCCACTCCACAGCATACACTAAGTCTGGTGGTATACTGCCACCTTGGCACTCACTGCCTCCGAACCCCTCAAATAGGGATGGGCGAATCTACTCGTTAGGACTCGTTACTCTGCGAGTAGTAGGGGACTCGCAGGAGTCGGTACTCTGCGAGTTTCCAAGCGATTACTCGCACAGTAACGAGTCCAATGCAAATCAATGGCAATCCTAGTTTTTTCAGAGTTTAATACAAGCAATCCTAGTTTCTTAGCAATTTTGTGTCCCGCTGTCAGCAGCGAGTCTTAGCGAGTCTAGGACTCCTATATACTGTATTCGGGACTCGCAGAATACAGAATATGTTAATTTTCAGAGACAGTCTAGTTTGTTAGGTGAGAAAACTGTGAAGAGCACTACTATGATTGGCTGCTGTCCATCGTGATGCCTATGTCATGTATCACAGGCAAGGCTGTATATAAACCCTGCCCCGCCATTTTGGGCACATTCCTGTGACGATCTGAGCTAGTGCAGGGCGAGTTGGAGACATAGAGCAGATCTAGGGACTGTTAGTCAGTGTAGGACCTCAAGATTCCTCACATATAACACAAAAGTTCTTTTCAGAACTACCAGGACGGAGGAGTACTGTAGAGGACTGTAGGCAGGGAGAAAGGCAGGAGCAGCCTTACAGTGCATACAGCACCATCCTCAGAGCTTAGCTTACTCACTCAGCTTCCATCAGAGCTGAAATCAGAAGCATAGCTGAGCAAATTTTCTTTTTTTTTTCCACCAGATATTATTGGGGTCATATTTACCCCTGCAGCGTTATTGTTTCTGTGGCAGACCAGTGCGTTGCTGCTATCTATCCCACCAGCTAATAGCACGCACGCTGCCTGCTTGTGTGCACTAAACAATTTTTTCAGGGAGAGTGCGTTGCTTCTCTGCTAAGTTACAGCACGCACTTCACCCCAGAGCGGTGACGCAGACAGCACCACAGTCCACCTAGGTGACTGCCTTTGCGCACTAAACAATTTTTTCAGGGAGAGTGCAGGGCTTCTCTGCTACCAGCTAATAGCACGCACGTTACCTTCCTGCTGTGCCAATACGCATCACTAGCCTTGATTGTCCTCCTATTACAGTCCCCTGTAGTTATCCCCTTTGCACTGTGCATCCCCTGAGACTACAGCACGGGTCACATCACATCCCCCAGTGAAGCAGACCCCGGCCCGGTGCTGGGTACCACGGTTTCAGTGCGTCACAGACGCCAATGGTGACACAAGAAATCTCACTCTCTCCTAATCCAAAAAAGGGTACAGTAAAAGAAAATAGAAGAAATGACATCACATAACTCTTACCCATGTTTGCCTGCCCATCTTCTCCAGCGTGATCAAATGACGGGAACATACTTCTGGCGATGGACCTCCAAGCCATATTTCGCTGTCTTTCATCACCATAGCCAGGGTGGGTGGGCTGCCACAGCTGGGGCCACTCTTCAACCAGGCCGATCAGCCTCTCTGTATCACGTCTGCTACACATCTTTGGTGGGCCTGTGTGTGCAGATCTGATCGCCCTGTGTGTGCAGATCTGATCGCCCTGTGTGTGCAGATCAGATCTGCCTGTGCAGTAAATCGGTTGGCACAGGCGACTTCCTGTTTAGCTTCTAGCGTGATGTAGAAACGATTTTCTGTGCTTTAGGGATGAATTCTAAATCGCTAAGCTAGGGGCCACTTGCAAGAGTAAAGAGTAAAAAAAATGGCAGCACAGGAATCGCTGCAATACTCGCATCCCCATTCATTAACATTGGACTCGCTAGACTTGCAACGAATAGCGAGTTTCCGAGTCGGACTCGTTAGAGTCTAGCGATTCCGAGTATTTCAGGATTCGCCCATCCCTACCCTCAAACATTACTCTGTCTACCGCATAGTTCACCGTGACCCCATGTTTACAGCGAACCTGGACCACTCGGTCAGACAGAAAGTGAGAGGAGTTCCTGTCAGTCACCTGACTCTTTGAGTCCAACCGTCCCGAGATTCCTTCCTGGTGCAGCATCACGGTACACACTTGCGGCCAGTCATCATCCGGAAAGAATATCCCACATTCTGGAAACAACATACACGAACACTGCGGTTACTCTTTTGCCACACCGGCCCCTTTCTGGACCTCCACCCCAATTTGGGTCACCGCCCCCCTCTGTGACTCCACCCCCTTTTGGGCTACCTCCCTGATTTGGGCCACCGCCCCCTTTCGGGATTTCCCCATGTCCGTTACACCGGTCTTCTCAGACCACAGTTCACACAACACAGTTTATGTCTCTTACGAAACCACACAAGTCCTTGTTGGCACCACCACAGCTCCTGCTGTCACCGATCTTCGACACCACCGGCTGCCGTTCACACACAGCTGCTGACGTCACCTTCGTAACCCCGCTGAGTTACAGGAAGCCGCTTGTCCCCTTCGTAACCCCGCCGAGTTACAGGAAGCCGCTTGTCCCCTTCGTAACCCCGCCGAGTTACAGGAAGCCGCTTGTCCCCTTCGTAACCCCGCCGAGTTACAGGAAGCCGCTTGTCACCTTCTTGACTCCCACTGAGCCACCGCAAGCTGAGTTGAGACAAGAGAAAAAAAACACACCACACAAAACTCACGTGCCCTGTCTGCGTGCTATTCAGGACGTTCCGTCTCCGCCTGAGACCGTCCAACACACAGGGCGCACCGGGTGTGATTCAGGGAGCGACCCTCCTCCCAGGGTCTCCCCACACACCGGCCTCACCAGGTCCAGGGGCTCGGCGGGTGCTCTTCAGGACATCCGTCTCCGCCTGAGACTGCCCAACACTCGCGCCTCACCAGGTCCAAGGTCATACCACGTGCTCCCGGGATCTGATTCTTTCTCCTAGAATCTCCCAAAACTGACCCTCCAGGACCTTTCCTCACTTAACCCTCCAGGTACACAGCCTTACTCACTGACCCAGGTCAGTACCACACGAACACCTGTCCGTTACCTGTGTCAGCCACACAGGTCCTCGGGTACCTCTTCTCTGCAGAGGCACCCTAGCAATCACCAGTCTTTTTCTCCTGGGGAAGCGGCCGCACTGGGCTCACCGATCCGGACAGTGCCTTGCTCACTAGGCTGCCTCATGGTTCCAGAACCACAGCCGGGCAGTGGCTTCCCCAAATGCAGGACGTCACAGGCTCTGCTCACACACGTGGCCGGACAGCATATTACACGGCTTTCCCGACCGTCCGCCCTCCTGGCTCAGCGTTGCCAGCACTGCACCATGTGCTTTGGAACCGAGCAACTGAGCTTTGCAGTCCTCTTCCGTTGCCCTTAGCAACAAGGCTACAACATTGCCCTTTGCAATCTCCACCAATTGTGAGGTAGCGCTGTCATTCAGGTAGGGGATACTCGCTTGGCAGCCAATAAATCACATCCGGCACAGGATTTCCATAAAACAATCACTGTCCAAGCGGTTTATTTACGCATCATAAACCATGACCAGCAACATAAAGTTCATATCAAACGGCATAGCGTCCATGACAGAGCTCCACTCTGCATAACCTGTGTGAGTACAGGATAACCAATGTCCATTGCGTGGGCTTTCTAGCCTCACAGTTCTCACCCTGTCAGGGTTTTACCTCATGGCTGCTTCTTCATGCTGCAGATATCCATTCCCTCCTCTGGGAATTCTCAGACACGTGCAGCCATTACACACAGGCACTTCAGGGAGGCAGACACATCTCCCAGCAAGACCTTCCAAACGGACCAACCGGGTCCCTGCATTCACCCATTTGACCTACCCTGGCCACCTTATATGGTACGTAGCCATGCCCACCGGGTCACATGGCTATGACCTCATCACAGGTCCTTGAACCATTCTCACAATCTTTTACACTATCGTTCTTAACCACACCCCTGGGTGGATTTGCAGGTAACTAGTTCTGCCCATCTCCCCAGCTACCTGGAGACTTCTCCCGGACACATTGAAACAGCACCTCAGCAGTATCACTGCTGATCAACACACACATAAGTCTCCATCTCAAGGCCACCTACCTTGAGATACACAATGGTCATTCAGTACTCTGCCATTCATCCTCTCTCTTAGGACATAAACACAGCGCCCCCTAGCGGACACAGTGGTCACTACACCACAGCAGAGACACTGATTCCAGCAATGTGTCACTTTCTTTGCTAGTTGCTGTTTTTTATAAAATCTCTTCTGTTTTCTCTGCAGATCTCCCAGTTCTCTTATGCTCTACATAACCCCACCCACACCACTGATTGGCAGCTTTCTGCCCTTGTGCAGTAAACATGGAAAGCTGCCAATCAGTGGTGGGGGTGGAGTTAAGCAGAGCTCATTAATATGGAGGACTACCTGGCAGCAGGTTTACTAGTCCGCCTAATGATCGTCTGCAGATCGCTGAAATCGGGGTCTTTGCCCCTACATCCTGCTTCTGATTACATAGCAAAAACCTGCTGACATATTCCCTTTAAGTAATCTTTTCAGAATGATAGTGAATTTAAAAAAAAAAAAAAAAAAAAAAAAGCTTTCAGAACACTTGACGACATGAGGATCAAATGGTCCATGACAAAGCTTCAACATACAAAGCTGAGCTCTGCACTTGGAGGAGTTAGAACCAGGTTAATGTGGAGTGCATGGCAGGTTGTTATGAAAGCCCAAGGAAGAATAACAAAGTGCTAAATGGGATTTTTTTTGCTAATGATGTCGTCATTTTCTGCTTGCTCTGGAAAAGCATATGCCATTAATACACATAATTTGCTTTCATTTGGGAGAGGTATATTTCATGAAGTCTGAGCGCACATGCGTAAACCCACATTTCTTGTGAATTTATGCTGCCGATATTTTTGGCAGCATGTGCGTGATATATTTTTTTAAATTTCTTCCCCTATTCTGGCGAATGGCGATATAAAAGGCAGCTATGTTCTACAAGCAAAAATGCAGTGGAAGATCCTCTGTGTTGTAGCACTGTGGAAACTATCCTTGTTAACCTCTTATCGATATCCGTCATGCAGATATGGTGCAAGTCAGTAGCGGTGGTTTCGAGTGGGCTCACAGAATGAGCTCGCCCCATACACGGCAGGTATAGCTGTAGCTGGGTTTCAAAGGAGACTGTGATTTTTACTATAGGCAACAATTCTGTGGTATTGCAGTTTATAGCAAAAGTGATCAGACGATCGTAGCTTTAAGATCCCTAAGGCTATACTCGTTGCATTTCTGTTTGTTTTTCTGCAGGCGAAACCTACTTTCTTGGCAGTAAAGAAACTGCTTACAAAAAACATGTTTTGCTGCGTTTTTATTGTCTCTTGTACACGTTCATAAAGTTAAGTACAACAAAAACAAAATTATTCAACTTATGCTGTGTGCACACAGTGAGCTTTTGATGAGTTTTTTTCCCATGCGGAAATGTCCCAAAAACGCTATGGAATCCATATCCAAGCTTATTTAATGACAATCCTGGAGTGTTTTGCACATAAGTAAATTTTCTTTGAGTATTTGCATTCATTTTTTTTTTTTTGCAGCATGTCAATTCTTTGTGTGTTTCTGCAGTGTTATTCACCCATTGACTTCAATTGAGTCAGTCAAATCCACAACAATAACGCAGGTATAAAAATGTTAGCGGATTTGCTGAGTTTTTGTTTGCATTTTTTTACCGGCTTCCTATGGTGTTTCCCACCCTGTCATCTGTGTGACAGCGTGGGAAACATCAGCGCAGTGATTCTGATCGTCGGTAACTCTACCGCAGGTAAGACTGTCGGTCAGAGCACTGCGAGGTAACGCTGTCAAATGTCAGCATGACCCCGCAGCTGTGACTGCGACTCCCGGTAATGCTACAACCGGTAGATGTTACCGTCAGTCAGAGCGTTGCGGGGTCATGCTGTCAGACATCAGCGTGACTCTGCAGCTGTGACCCACAGCGATGACCTGCGGTAAAAAGCTTACCGTGGGTCAGCAGGTGTGGGCTGATGAGACTACTGCTCCCATTGAGCTACATCTGCTGTCACTGATGACCATGACAGTAGGTGCCGCTGATGGGAGACGTAGTCTCATCAGCCAATGCCTGTGCTCACAGTTTAAAAGGAAAAAAGTAAAGTACTGATATACATAATCAAATAAAAATAAAAAACCCATTATACTCACCTAACACAAAATCCCCGATGCCCTCGTCTCCTAGAAATAATGTAAAATAATAAACCACCAAATACTCACATGTCTGCTGTAGTCCATGTAATCCATAGTGTCCCATGGCAATCTCACGTGTAGAACAGTCACATCAGGAGATGTGACTGCTCTACCCTGCCCCCAGCGATGCACTGCGGGAGTGATTACTTCCTGTCCGTGGATCACGGAGCTGCCGTGAGAGAGTTTACTGGAGTTCATCAGCTAATCAGCTCTGGTGCTCTCCCTTACGGCACCAACGCGGCTTAAAATTTGCATTAAAAAATAGCAGAAACGCAACATGTGAACAAGTACAGTGAAAAGTTTAAAAAATATGAAAAAGCCCATAAAAGTTCAAATCGCCCCCCTTCACCTCCATTAAAAATAAAGGAAAAAAAAATGCACATATGTGGTATCGCCGCATCAAGAATAGTCTGATCTATCTAAAAATAATTAACCAGATCAGCAAATGTCATAAGCAGCAAAAAATTAAAATCACCAAATTTTGCTTTTTTTTTTGTCTCTGCAATATTGAGAAAAAAAATGCTGTAAGAAGCGATCAAAATATCTGATCTATCCCAAAATGGTATCAATAAAAATGTCTCCTCTCACAAAAAAATAAACCCTCACACAGCTCATGAAAATGTGGTGGGTCTTAGAAAATGGCAACACAATCCCCCCCAAATCAATTTTTTTTTTTTTTTAAATTTCTGATTTATTTTTTTCCCCACACCACTAAAATAATAAACGGACAAGTTTTGTATCACTGGAATTGTACTGATGAGGAGAATGAGAGTATGTTCCCACGGCCAGTAAACGCTGTGGGTTGGACACTGTGTGCATCAGCAGTGTACAACCCGCAGTGGCCAGCTGTTACAGCACAGTGGATGGGATTTTAAGAAATCCCATGCCCACTATGTGTTTACTGGCGCCTGCGGCTTCCCTGTGGAGTCTCCGCAAGATAAATATTGGACGCGGTGATTCCGCACGGTTCAGTGAACACATGCGGAATCGCCGCACGTACAAAAGCCGGCAGCGCATTGGACGCAGCGGACATGTACTGTGTTTAAAGGGAATCTGTCACCCCTTTTTTGAGATATCATATAATGATATCATTCAATTGTGTGTCACATAAGGATTCTCTTAGTACTTTTGCTTCCCCCTGACTCCGCACCTTTCATGCATAAATACCTTTTTTATATCGGTTCAGATGTATGTAAACTGCCACTGTCCGATCCGATGGGCGGGGCTTATTCAACTGCCCCCCCCCGTCTTGCTCTACACAAGAAGAAATGCGTAGAGCAAGACAGGGAGGGGGAACAGTTGAATAAGCCCCGCCCAGTGGACCGGACAGCGGCAGTTTACATACATCTGAACCAATATAAAAAAGGTATTTATGCATGAAAGGTGCGGGGTCAGGGGGAAGCAAAAGTACTAAGAGAATCCTTATGTGACACACAATTGAATGATATCATTATATGATCTCTCAAAAAAGGGGTGACAGATTACCTTTAAAGCGCTGCCGGTTACTGACCGTGTGAACGTAGCCTTATATTGCAGGATCATTTTTTTTTTTACCACACAATGTACGCCATAAAAACAATTCCCCCAAAAAAACAATGTCAGAGTTGTATTATAATTTTTTTTTCACTATTTCACCGCACTTTGAACATTTTTCTTCATTTCCAGTACACTGTGTGGTAAAATGAATGGTGTCATTCAAAAGTTCAACTTGTCCCGCAAAAAAAAAAAACAAGCCCTCAAATGGCTATGGGGACAGAAAAATAAAAGTTATGGCTCTTGGGAAAAAAAAACAAAGAAAACCAAACAAATTGGACATGTCAGGAAGGTGGTGGGACCTACAACGACCTTGGATTGTGTTTATGCATCTCATACAGATTTTGGAGACTGGTAAATGTATAGGAGAGCACTTATTGAGCCTTTGTACATTATTATTAGAATTTCACATGCTACTCTTGAGCACTTCTCTTTTAGGCTGCCTTTGCAACACACCTAACCAAAGGCAGATTCGTGTTTAGGTGTGTTTGTGTTTAAATACAGGCGATATTATCGTGTTAGTACATGAAACATGTTATTGGAAGCTTCCAACTTCACCTTTTCCTTAAACACTTACGAGACGATCGTCCACTTGTAAAATTGTTCTATTTGTGTTTGTTTAGGGAGAGAATTTCCACCGGAATGAACTTGCGACAAGGTCGCTCTGAGCTACTCGTGTTCCTGAGCCTTGTGTGCTTGCTATTACTGACCTATTTTCAGGAACGTTGGTTAGAATATTAAGAAATTTTATGGCGTTCAATTCCTTAACCCCTTAACCCCCAAGGGTGGTTTGCACGTTCAAGACCGGGTCAATTTTTACAATTCTGGCCACTGTCCCTTATGAGCTAATAACTCTGGAACGCTTCCATGGATCCCGGTGATTCTGACAATGTTTTCTCGTGACATATTGTACTTCATGTTAGTGGTAAAATTTCATTCAAATAACTTGCGTTTATTTGTGAAAAAAACGGAAATTTGGCGAAAATGTTGCAATTTTTTCAACTTTGAATTTTTATGCCCTTAAATCACAGAGATACAGCACACAAAAAACTTAATAAGTAGCATTTACCACATGTTTACTTTACATCAGCACAATTTTGGAACCAAAATTTTTTTTTTTGTTAGGAAGTTATAAGGGTTAAAAGTTGACCAGCGATTTCTCATTTTTGCAACACCATTTTATTTTTACGGACTACAGCACATTTGAAGCCACTTTGAGGGGTCTATATGATAGAAAATACCCAAAAGTGACACCATTCTAAAAACTGCACCCCTTAAGGTGCTCAAATCCACATTCAAGAAGTTTATTAACCCTTCAGGTGCTTCACAGGAATTTTTTGAATATTTAAAAAAAATGAACATTTAACTTTTTTCACAAAAAAAATACTTCAGGTTCAATTTTTTTTATTTTACCAAGGGTAACAGGAGAAATTGGACTGCAAAAGTTATTGTGCAGTTTGTCCTGAGTACGCTGATACCTGATATGTGGGGGGAACCACTGTTTCGGCGCATGGCAGAGCTCAGAAGGGAAGGAGCGCCGTTTGACTTTTTCAATGCAAAATTGGCTGGAATTCAGATCGGACACCATGTCACGTTTGGTGAGCCCCTGATGTACCTAAACAGTGGGAACCTCCCACAAGTGACCCCATTTTGGAAACTAGACCCCCCCAAGGAACTTATCTAGATATGTGGTGAGAACTTTGAACCCACAAGGGCTTCACAGAAGTTTATAACGTACAGCGGTACAATTAAAAAATCATATTTTTTTCCACAAAAATGATCTTTTCACCCCCAATTTTTATTTTCCCAAGGGTAACAGGACCCTAAAAGTTATTGTGCAATTTGTCCTGAGTACGCTGATACCCCATATGTGGGGGTAAACGACTATTTGGGCGCATGGCAGATTTCAGAAGGGAAGCAGCGCCATTTGACTTTTTTGGCTGGAATTGAGATCGGACACCATGTTGCGTTTGGAAAGCCCCTGATGTAACAAAACAGTGAAAACCCCCCACAAATGACACCATTTTGGAAACTAGACCCCCCAAGGAACTTATCTAGATGTGTAGTGAGCACTTTGAACCCCCAAGGGCTTCACAGAAGTTTATAATACCCGGGCATGAAAATAAAAAAATCGTATTTTTTCCACAAACATGATCATTTAGTCCCCAATTTTTTTATTTTCCCAAGGGTAACAGGAGAAATTGGACCCCAAAAGTTGTTGTCCAGTTTGTCCTGAGTACGCTGATACCTCATATGTGGGAGAAAACTACTGTATGGGCACACGTCGGGGCTCGGAAGGGAAGTAGTGACGTTTTGGAATGCAGACTTTGATGGAATGGTCTGCGGGTGTCATGTGCGTTTGGAAAGCCCCTGATGTACCTAAACTATTGAAACTCCCCACAAGTGACCCCATTTTGGAAACTAGACCCTCCACGGAGTTTATCTAGATGTGTGGTGAGCACTTTGAACCCCTAAGTGCTTCACACAAGTTTATAACGCCCGGGCATGAAAATAAAAAAAATCATTTTTTTCCCACAAAAATGATATTTTTGCCCCCAATTTTTTATTTTCCTAAGGGTAACAGGAGAAATTAGATCCCAAAAGTTGTTTTGCAATTTGTCCTGAGTAAGCTGATACCCTATATATGGGGGTAAAACACTGGGCGCATGGCAGAGCTTTGAAGGGAAGGAGCACCATTTGACTTTTTCAAAGCAGAATTGGCTGGAATTGAGATCAGACGCCATGTTGCATTTGGAGAGCACCTGATGTGCCCAAACAGTGGAAACCCCCCAATTATAACTCCAACCCTAACCCCAACACACCCCTAACACTAATCTCAGCCCTAACCCTAGCCCTAGCCCTAATGGGAAAATAGAAATAAATACATTTTCTTTTATTTTTATTATTTTTCCCTAACTTAGGCTGGTTTCACATTTGCGTTTTTTTGCACTGTAAAAAAACGCATACGTGCGCATGCGTTTTTTCCCCCTATATTTAACATGGGTGCGCATACCTGCGCGCTGGTAAGCGCATGTATGCGATTTTCATGTGCTGCGTTTTTTTGGGGTGTGCGTTTGTATTTTCCAGACGCAGCATGTTGCATTTTTTGGCCCTGCAAAAAAGCGCATGCGCATGTATGGGCACGTTTTGCGCTAAAAATGGCCATTATAGCCTATGGATGCGCATACGTGCGCACTGGCATGCTCATGTATGCTTTTTTTGCACATGCGTTTTTTTTTGTTAACCATGGAATTTAGGGGTTTGGGTTAGAGTTAGGGTTAGTTAAGGGGGTTTAGGGTCAGGGTTAGGGTCAGGGTTAGGGTTGGGGTTAGGGTCAGGGTTAGGGTTAAGTATGGTTTGGTTAAGGGTTAGGGTCAGGGTTAAGGTCAGGGTTAGGGTTAGTTAGGGTTTAGGGTTTGGGTTAGGGTTAAGTATGGTTTGGTTAAGGGTTAGGGTTAGGGTCAGGGTTAGGGTTAAGTATGGTTTGGTTAAGGGTTAGGGTCAGGGTTAAGGTTAGGGTTAGTTAGGGTTTAGGGTTTGGGTTAGGGTTAAGTATGGTTTGGTTAAGGGTTAGGGTTAGGGTTAGGGTTAAGTATGGTTTGGTTAAGGGTTAGGGTCTGGGTTAAGGTCAGGGTTAGGGTTAGTTAGGGTTTAGGGTTTGGGTTAGGGTTAAGTATGGTTTGGTTAAGGGTTAGGGTTAGGGTTAGGGTCAGGGTTAGGGTTAAGTATGGTTTGGTTAAGGGTTAGGGTCAGGGTTAAGGTCAGGGTTAGGGTTAGTTAGGGTTTAGGGTTTGGGTTAGGGTTAAGTATGGTTTGGTTAAGGGTCAGGGTCAGGGTTAGGGTTAGGGTTAGGGTCAGGGTTAGGGTTAGTAAAGTCATGGTTTGGGTTAGTGTGAGGGGCCACCTAATGTTGGAAAAAAACGCAAACGCGGTAAAAACACACTAAAAACGCATACAAACGCATAAAAACGCTGCGTTTTTTTCATGCATGCTCATAAAAATGCTTGAAAAAAACGCAGCAGTTGTATGCTTTTGTATGCGTTTTTTCAATGCGTTTTTTTGCGGGAAAAACGCGCTGCAAAAAAAAGCAAGTGTGAAACTAGCCTAAGGGGGTGATAACCGGGGGTTTGATTTACTATTTATGGCAGGTTTTTATTTTTGGCAGCTGTCGCACGCTAAAAGACGCTTTTTATTGTAAAAATAGTTTTTGCATCACCACATATTGAGAGCTATAATTTTTCCATATTTTGACGCACAGAGTCATGTGAGGTCTTATTTTTTGCGGGACGAGTTGGCGTTTTTATTGGTGTCATTTTCAGGCACGTGACATCTTTTGATCGCTTTTTATTCTGATTTTTGGGACGCAGAATGAACAAAAACCAGCGTTTCATGAATTTCTTTTGGGGGGTGCGTTTACACCCTTCCGCCTGCAGTAAAATTGATAAAGCGCTTTTATTCTTCGGGTCAGTACGGTTACAGCGATGCCTCATTTAGGTCATTTTTTAATGTTTTGGCGCTTTTATGCAATGAAAACAATTTTAGAAAAAAAATAATTATTTTTGCATTGCTTTATTCTGCAAGCTATAACTTTTTTATTTTTTCGCTGATGATGCTGTATGGCAGCTCGTTTTTTGAAGGACAAGATGATGTTTTCAGTGGTACCATGGATATTTATATGCGTCTTTTTGATCGCTCGTTATTGCACTTTTTGTTCAGCGGTATGATAATTAATCATTTTTTGCTTCGTTTTTTATTTTTTAAGGGGTTCGCTAAAGGGGTTAACTAATGGGACAGTTTTATAGGGCAGGTCGTTACGGACGCGGCGATATCAAATATGTGTACTTTTATTGTTTTTTTTTTTTTATTTCCAAAAAATGAATTTATTATATGTTTTTTTTTTTTTTATTTAGCGATTATTTTTACACTTTTTTTTTTTAAACTTTATTACATTGTCCCAGGGGGGACACACCTGTCATGTGACAGATCGCTGATCTGTCACGTCACAGATCACTGTGACAGATCGCTGATCTGTCACGTCACAGATCACTGTGACAGATCAGCGATCTGTTACAGGCACTGCACAAGGCTTCCTCCTTGCCTGCGCTTTGCAGGCATGAGGAAGCCGGCTCCCTGCAGGCCCCCGAAGGTCCCCGTCGCCATCTTGGATTCGGGGACCTGCAGGGATGGAGCCCCCTGCAGCAGCGCTGCACATTGCGCTGCCGTGGGGGGCTCAGGGAAGTACGGAGGGAGCCCCCTCCCTGTCGATGCTTCCCTTTAACCCCCGGTACACCGCGATCGTGTTTGATCGCGGTGTGCAAGGGGTTAATGTGTCCGTGACCGCCCCTGATACATTGTGCCAGGTGTCAGCTGTGATAATTAGCTGACACCCGGCCGCGATCAGCGGCGCTCACCACGTGGGCGCCACTGATTGCTGTGACGTACTATCCCGTCCCTGGGAATTAAGTCCCAGGGCACATGGACGGGATAGTACGTCACATGACAGAAACGGGTTAAAGGGGGTTGTCCCACAAAGTTCCTTTCAATCAATAAATCTTTGAATAATAATTTCGACAATTGGGTGTGTTTAAAAAAACCTGTTTCTGTGCTGAGATAATCTTATAAATGTGCCCCTGCTGTGTAATGTGTAATGGCCGTGTCTTACCGTACAGGAACATGGTCTGATCATACCACAGCTCCTGGGCAGGAGAGGAAGGAAAAGAATATACAGACTTTACAGCATGGGATCGCAGCTGATTCTTTCTGTGAGGTAAAATGGATCGCCCGCCAAGGCAGTCGGGATACTTGGTAACGGGCCACTTCTTAAAGGGGCAGTGACCCGGTCCGTGGCCCTGGGTGTCCAATAAAAGGGAATATTTGCAGGGGAAAAAAATTAAGAGTTTGTGAAGTGTTTGTGACACCACCCATGGTTTCTGGTCAGTGGGGTGACCAGCGCTGCAGGGCAGGTCCTCTGGACTGATGGTGATGCAGCAGAGTTGGTATAACTCTCCACGGGCAGAGCTTTGTCCCAGGGCAGTTGTGGTAGTAAAGATGTTGTGTTTGATGATGATAGATGTAGCAGAGTTGGATAGGTGACGCAGGAATAATTAGAGGATACAACAGAGTGAAGTTTCCTTTACCTTTTACTTAGCTGTGTAGGTACAGTCCAGGGCTCAGGTTACAGATAGTTCTGGAGCAGGTCAGCCTGAAAGCAATTTGGGAATCTCCTTATTCAGGTGGGTTGTGAGGTCTCCTCTCTATCGCTATTCTCTGAGGTACTTGCTGCTGTTAACTCTATTCAAGTTCCTCTCTCTTTCTGCTACCTAGGTAGAATGCCACACGCATGGCAGGCAGCTGTATCCTGCTTCAGGGATCGCTCCTATTTGGCATCTCAAGCTCACACGTGCTGCTGTGTCGTCGAATAACAGTTGGGGACAGAGGATCTGCGGTCTTCTGTCCTCCGGATTCTGCTGCTGCGGCTTTAGTACCCACACAGCCTCGGACTCCGGGGTCCGGTCTCTGGCGCTCAAACCTGGGGGTGAGCTCAGCTATAGCTCCTGTCCCTAGCTTCTCTCCGCACGTCCTGTCTCGACCCTGTTCAGGCACTAACTAACTACTAACTTCTTGTTTCTGACAGAGAGCAGCTCCCCTGAAGTCGGGTTTAGAGCTCCTTCTGCTGGCCTGGAGCAGGAACTGTGTTGTATGCTGAAACTACTTGTTAAGTGGCTCCCTTCCTTGCTTCCAGGCATGATATCACTCCCCCCCCCCCCCCCGGAGGGAGGCAGGGCCACTGTGTCAACCAAACTCCTGGGGTGCCACAAAAACATTGTTTAAAAACAGGCCAGGAAATGTTTTACCTCACAAAAAGAATAATATGCTTCCCTAGATGTATGCCCTTTTGATTCCTCCCCTGGCCAAGAGGATTATCTCAGCACAGGAACTTTTTTTTTTCTTTAATTACATCCAATTGTGGAACTTATTTTTATTACTAGAGCTGTTGAATAAAATGTACTTTGTTCGTGGGAAAACCCTTTTAACCTCTTAACCAGTAATGTTGGCAAACACTGATGTCTGAATAAAACTTTGATTAGGATGGGTCATCAATATCCCATCATGAAGGTACGGACACCTTGTTCCCACACCATCAGCTGTTATCTCCAGCAGCGGCCGGGGGTATACAATGTACGGATACAAACTGCTGAGCTCCGACATATTGTTTAGTGGCGAGTACTGCAGATCAGCACTTGTTCAAGGAGTGGGAAACCTAATGATAGGCCATCAGTATCCTATAGAGGAAAACCACTTTAAAGGGAACCTGTCATCAGAAAAAAACGCTGTTAATCTACAGGTTAATAGCATTACTAACCTGCCCGGCGAATGCTGGAGGGAGGAAATTATGGTAACTTTATTCCTCCTGACAGTGTTCCAGTTTCAGTCACGGGGGAGGCGCCAGCGCTGATTTAGTCATCGCTCTGTGTATAGTGAGGAATGGCTGTAACCGTGCCCCCACGCCTGACTGTCATCCAGCCCCAATGCCGAGCTGCTGTCAGTGCTGGGGGCACGGTTACAACCGCCCCTCACTATACACAGAGCGATGACTGAATCAGCGCTGGTGCCTCCCCCGTGACTGATACCGGATTGCTGTCAGGAGGAATAAAGATAATTTTCTCCCTGCAGCATTTGGTTAAGTGCGGGCACCTGGCAGGTTAGTAATGCTATTAACCTGCAACTTAATGGTGTGTGTGTGTGTGGTTTTTTTTTTTTTTTTTATGGTGACAGGTTCCCTTTTAAAACACACACTTTGCTGGTCACTAAATTCCTTTATTTCTCACTCAAAGTCTTTTTATTTTTGTCAGATATAAAGTAATTGTGTATAATTTTGTTTTTCAATAACCGTAAACTAGACAAGCTGTATGTGTAATTCACATTAGCGATACTTGCAAACTTTAGCTTTCGTCATTTGCTTGTATGCCATACCTTATACAGACTTCTTACAAATGGCACTTTTTTTGTCTTTGGCCAATGATACCTTTTTTTTTTTTTTTTCTTTCGTGTCTTTGGGGAGATTTTCTGGGATACATGTTACGGTTAGAATCACACATTTAAGGATTCCACCTTATGGATATGTCTGATACAAACCGGGGTTAACTATATGGGAGGGCACAGAACAGAGCAGCACACGGCAGGGTGATATAGGAAAGGCACTTCCTGTTTAGATTCAGACTCCAGGCAGTCTGCCCAAGGGCAGGATGCATATAGTAAGACAGTTACAGGCCATGGGGATAAAGCTGCGGATGGTAGTAAGGGGCCACAAGCTGGAGACCAGTGTAAACAGGCACCAGCTCAATGAAATCATCTCCAGGAAGGATTTGGGGTCTAAGACCTGGGCAGGAGCAGCTGAGATGGCATTCCGGCACCTTTCCTTAATGGAACCGAACGAGGGGCTAACAGGGAGCTGGTGACGTGGAAAGTACAGATGGTACACGGATTGTCTAAAGAGGCTGCCCAGATGGCAGGTACAAGAGAAACATGGGCTGGACACGGATTGTCCAAAGAGACGGCAGAGATTGCCAGGAGCAAAGAAAGAGATTATACAGAGAATAGAGTCTGCCTGGAAGGCAGGGAAAATACGGGAAACGTTGCCCTGTGTGAACTGTGCTGCTGATGTGCTGGATGCCTTACTGTTTAGAAAAGTTCAGCTGTTGGAAAAGGACTATGACTATGCAGTGTTCCATGGAACTTGGAAGCCATAAGCTGGAGTGACAGAGATTGAAGGGATTCCAGCAACGGAAGTGAGTACTTAGTCAGACCCATCACACAGCAAAAAGGACATGGTATTTCATATGTAGGGTGTCGGGGTGTGGGAACCTTAAAGCCAGTTGCCACGACTACCACCCTGGCTGCCTTACATAGTCATATTATCAGAAGAAAAAAATAACTTATTTCTGCTGCTCTTTTATTTTCAATTAAATTGACAGACTTCTACTGGAAGTTCAATCCCTGGTGCGACCATAGCCCAAATGATCATTACACACAGAGCCGTATACTACTCCCCTTAATAAATAAGGGGAAATGGTAAATAAAAATGGCATTTGTTGGAATAAAACTATTCAGCCGGAGAATTTGACAAGGGTTGGTTTCATTGCACCGGAAGGGAAATGTTATCCATGTGCAGAATTTTGACTTCTCATTAATGAGTTAAGAGAAGAAATGTAGCTTTAAAATGCGCTGAGAAGCTCATGAACGCCCAGTATGATGACTGTACAGGTAATCTAAGGAAGAAAGTCTCTTGATTACAGGGGAGCTGGGTGATCTTGCTGTGGCTCATAATGTCTTGTTTGGGTGGGAGGTTTCTTGTGTGCAGTAATGATATATTATATGATAATGGGTTTCTACCTCACCCCATGCTTGTGTAATAATAGCTTTATTACTGTGAGTAGGGTTCATTGTAAAGCTACAGACTTCGAGTAACAATAGATTAAGTAAACAAGTATTAGCAATGATAATATAAAAACCTCAGTGGCGCTCAAGTATACATAGGGCCCCCAGCAGCAAAAGCAGAAAGACACCAGTCACCATAGATGGGAAAGTCTGTATTGATAAATGAATTACTACTGCGCTTAGAGTCACTGGTATCTATTGTCTTACTTAAATGGATTTGAAGAGAAAAAAAAAAAAAATCAAAGTCCAGAGCACAATAAAAGAAACAGGTTTGGACAGAGAACAGCAATAAGTAACACTAAAAAAGTCATATACACTCACTGGCCACTTTATTAGGTACACCTGTCCAACTGTGTGTTAAGACTTAATTTCTAATCAGCCAATCACATGGCGGCAACTCAGTGCATTTAGGCATGTAGACATGGTCAAGACAATCTCCTGCAGTTCAAACCGAGCATCAGTATGGGGAAGAAAGGTGATTTGAGTGCCTTTGAACGTGGCATGATTGTTGGTGCCAGAAGGGCTGGTCTGAGTATTTCAGAAACTGCTGATCTACTGGGATTTTCACGCACAACCATCTCTAGGGTTTACAGAGAATGGTCCGAAAAAGAAAAAAAATCCAGTGAGCGGCAGTTCTGTGGCCGGAAATGCCTTGTTGATGCCAGAGGTCAGAGGAGAATGGGCATACTGGTTCGAGCTGATAGAAAGGCAACAGTGACTCAAATTGCCACCCGTTACAACCAAGGTAGGCAGAAGAGCATCTCTGAACGCACAGTGCGTCGAACTTTGAGGCAGATGGGCTACAGCAGCAGAAGACCACACTGGGTACCACTCCTCTCAGCTAAGAACAGGAAACTGAGGCTACAATTTGCACAAGCTCATCGAAATTGGACAGTAGAAGATTGGAAAAACGTTGCCTGGTCTGATGAGCCTCGATTTCTGCTGCGACATTCGGATGGTAGGGTCAGAATTTGGCGTAAACAACATGAAAGCATGGATCCATCCAGCCTTGTATCAACGGTTCAGGCTGGTGGTGGTGGTGTCATGGTGTGGGGAATTTTTTCTTGGCACTCTTTGGGCCCCTTGGTACCAATTGAGCATCGTTGCAATGCCACAGCCTACCTGAGTATTGTTGCTGACCATGTCCATCCCTTTATGACCACAATGTACCCAACATCTGATGGCTACTTTCAGCAGGATAATGCGCCATGTCATAAAGCTCGAATCATCTCAGATTGGTTTCTTGAACATGACAATGAGTTCACTGTACTCAAATGGCCTCCTCAGTCACAAGATCTCAATCCAATAGAGCATCTTTGGGATGTGGTGGAACGGGAGATTCGCATCAGGGATGTGCAGCCGACAAATCTGCGCCAACTGTGTGATGCCATCATGTCAATATGGTCCAAAATCTCTGAGGAATGCTTCCAGCACCTTGTTGAATCTCTGCCACGAAGAATTGAGGCAGTTCTGAAGGCAAAAGGGGGTCCAACCCGTTACTAGCATGGTGTACCTAATAAAGTGGCCAGTGAGTGTATATCCCTTTGGATGCTTAATGCCAATTGTAGAGCAAGAAACCAAGATTACCTTGTAAAGCAGTAGGGGTTAACAGCCACAGAGGGGGAGGGCGGGGTCAGTCACACAAGTGAAGGCTGATTCTGTGTTTGGAGATCCCAAAAGTCCTTCTGTAAGTAATAACACTCCTCCTGTGGGTTGCTGATTAAATGCTTCTTGCTTAAGAACTGCAGTAATCCTGTTAGCGATGCTACCCCGGCCGGTGGCAGCAGTCGCTCTAATGGCAGGCTGGGTGGGAAAACACACTGAACTAGGTGCCTGAACTTCACACTAACCTCGTCAGCACAGGACCTGTGTGAAGTCAGAGACACGTGATGCACTGGACTGCAGCCTAGAGATTGCAGTGAGGACCAAAAAGCTATCCTACATGTTTCAGAGACTCCTGTCTCCTTCCTCCAATCTCTAGGCTGCAGCCCAGTGCATCATGTGTCTCTGACTTCACACAGGTCCTGTGCTGACGAGCATAGTGTGAAATTCAGGCACCTAGTTCAAGACTCCCCTCAACACCGCCTTGTGAGCATTCCAATAGGTAAACGGATTGAGGAGGTTTGATTCGTTTTCACTAACATAATTTTGTAAGGCTGAGCTGATTTCAGATTTGATGGTGGGGTTATGAAGCAGAGAGGAGTTGAATTTCCACATGAATTGGGGACCCTATTATCAGTTCTACAGTTACTGGGGAATGATCTGAAATAGATTTATTAAGTATGGAGCTGGAGGAGAACCTTGGCAAGGAGAAGACATCTGTGAGTATCAGATCTATTCTAGATGCCGACTGATGGCCATCAGAAAAATGAGTAAATTCTCTAGATGTGGTATTCAAACAGCGGAATGAGTCGAATAGCTCGTGATTATAAATCCAGCTGTTCAAGGATTGCATTTTTTGTCTGCTGGGAGAGGTGGAGTTTAGTACACCATCTGGCACCATATTAAAGTCCCCTAACAAAAGTAGGGTTCCTGATCGTAAGGTGTCTAATTTTTTCATTAGCTTATTCAGGAAGCTAATTTGGCTGATGGTGGGAACATAAGTATTAACTATTGTGAAGGTTTGGCAGTTCAGTTTGCACAGGAGAATATGATAATGTCCTTTTTCGTCTTTTACTTCAGAAAGCAATTCAAAGGAAATTGAGTTACTAATCGGGGTTAAAACCCCAGCTTTCTTTTGTGGACCGCAAGATTCAAATACAAATGGGACATTTTTGAGATTTATAGAAGGGTGGTTGTCTTTTTTTAACTTAGTTTCTTGAAGGCATACAACCTCAGGATGCATCCTGTTAATCTCCCTACCAATGGAAAATCTCTTCCAAGGGCTATTTAGCCCCCTGACATTGTATGATACGAATTTTATTTTCATGTTACAAGAATGGCTGGGTTCGTTTGAAGTGGGGTAGAGGAAATGCAGAAACCAAAGTGCACCTACCTTTGTAGAACTTAGTTGTCCAAAAACCTCAAACTATATACCTATTTGAAACCAAAAACAATAAGAACAAAATTGTCCTTCAGGAAGAGCCGATCCAGAAGGCTTTAATTCCTTAGTGGGGAAAGTTTGTGTATGGATCCCATTGGAGGCATCCCTTGGCATAACAACAATATTCCCAGAAGGAAAATAATCTCATGTGATATACGAGTCCATAAAGTAGTAGAGAAGTGAGAAAACCTGTGGAAAGAAGAATAATAAGCAGTACAGTACAATACATTGACCAAATAATCAAGAAGTGTAGAGAAGCCCTATAACAAGGTGAGTAAATATATTGGCCAGGTCTCTCCGTTGGATCATCCCTTCTCTGACGAGGGCCCAGGGTCTTGAGAGTTGGAGATTCTATGGCGGTCGGGTATCCTGTAGTAGGACAGGAAATCTCTTCCTTCTTTAGGTGAGAATAGGACGGTCGTCTTTCCTTTGTAGATTATCAAAAGTTGAAGTGGGAAGCCCCGTTTATAGGGGATATTATTTTCCCTCAAGGTGGAAGTGACTGGCTTAAAAGACTTTCTTCCTTCAATCGTTTCCTTTGAAAGATCCGTAAATAGCTGAAGGTGAGCATAGGGTTCTGGAAAACCTCCTAGATCTTTAACCGATTGTTGAATTTTTTTCCTTAATCTTGAAGAAGTGTACCCTTAAGATGGTATCTCTAGGTAGATCTTTATCGATATTCCGTGGTTTGGGAAGTCTGTGGATCCTATCTATGATGAGATCTTGGTCTGTAAGTGTCGGTAGTAATTTTTTGAAAATTGTCTTCACGAAGTCTTCTACTTTATCCGGTGAGATAGAGTCTTGTATTCCTCTTATTTTTAAGTTGTTTCGTCTGTTCCTGTCTTCTATATCCACAACTTTAATTTTAAGTCTGTGAAATTCAGATTTGAGGTCATGGGTGTCTTTTGATAAATCATCAGTGTGTTCTTCCACTACAGTTAGCCGTTTTTCATGGTTGTCTAACCTGCTGCTAAATTTATCCAAGGTGGACTGTAAAATTTTATTTTGGTTTTCAAATGATTGTGACATACTGGACGTGATTTTCTGGGCGAGAGTATCCATGTAAGAGTATATGGATATAGCATTCAGATTTTGGGAAGGAGAAGGATTGGTGTTATCTATCTTAAATTTTGACCTTTCCGGCAAAAAGTTTGGACTTGAAGCGTCGGCTGGCGATGTCAATTTTTCAGAAGTTTTACCAGGATTTTTCCTTTTTGATGAGAGAGATGTATCCATGACCTCTTTATGAGGAGATCTGGCCTTAAATGGGTTAACGATATCCACTTGATCTTTAAAGTGAGGATTGTAGAATCCTGAAATTTTTGTGCTTTTTGAGGAGTCGTATTAGACACTTTCGTTGAATTGGACACTGGAATAGCCTTGTGACTCATCTTGTGCCCTTTTTTTAATCCTGCCTTGCAGGGATTATATTAGAGAGAATTGATATTATTGGTGATGTCTATACTGAATAAACGTTAAAAATATAGAAAATTCTTGTGTCTTCCTATGCCTTTTTATAAAAGAGACCGTGAGGAATGAGATACACCACAGAATCAGATGCATACAGTAAAATCCTTTATTAACTGCGTGCCGATATAGACGCGCTCCCTGTGACTTTACATACAGCCGTGACAGGCGGCTAGTCTTCACACAGGGCTCAGTGACGTCAGTCCCCGCTCATAAAATATGCAACAGGGGAGCCGGCAGCTGATACACGGCACCGCTGAAGAAAGGCAGATCACCCCAGTGGAGCCGCACAGGAGCGGTGGGGAGCGGAGGTAACATAGAAATAGGCACAAATCACGGACTATTTTGCATCCTTCCACCTCAAAGATCTGTTATGACAGGAAAATGGCGTACTTGAGATAGGACGTTGAAATGAAAGAGATCCCTCCGCAGCCGTTATAGCTCCCGCAGCCTCGCACAAAGCAGGGGAATATAGCTAAATTAGGACACCCTGGGACTTCCAAAGGGTCTAAAACAGACAAGAGGAGATTCCAAAAAAAAGTCAATGTCTTTTAATTATGCAACGAGAGAAATTCTGTCAGATTAGGCACAGGGTGGGGACTATTTTGTATCCTTCCACTAATCAGCTGGTATATGACAGGATTTTTGTAAAAAAAATCTCCAAAAGACAATAAAAATCTTTAAAATGTGGTAGACAAGCGTGGAGATAATTTTTCTGAGGACAAGGACAGCCAGTGGGTAATGGAAGGAGCAGGGAAAGGATTTTTTCACTCACGGTTCAAAATGGTGTCACCTTGCAGTAAAATGGCGGGAAAAGGCCTTAGATTTCAAAAATGTCTTTTTTAATGTCCAAAGCTCAGACAAGGGGTACCAGAATGTACCTCTGAGTAACGAGAAAACAGTTTTGCCGTGGGTTATCGAAGAGAGCGATTTTCTTTTGCTTTGTCGCTTTAGGAGATGCCTCCTCAGAGATCCTGAGCCATGCGTGTTACACGATCGCCAGCTCAGGCCACACCCCCAAGGATTGTTGATTTGGGCAAAAACATCCATGACTCCCCGCTGCATACTTGGAGGCCAAGAAAAGCAACCCTGTCTCTTCACTGTCCCCTGCCCCTTCCAAAATTCCTTCCCATCATGGTACAGACCGGGATCCCTGTTTGCCCATGTTTTACTGGACTGCCTGATTAGTATAAATATTTAAAGGGAACCTGTCACCATGAAAGTGCCGACCACTCTACGGGTACTATGTTATAGAGCAGGGGAAGCTGAGCACAATGACTATGTAGTTTTGTGAGTAAAGATTCGGTATATCCTGAGTTTCATTAATTGAAACTTCTGCTCTTTCTGGGATTTTCGGCCCAGTGGGAGGTCCTGTCGGTGACTGCCAGCTTTCTCCACCCAATATACCAAAAATCCGAGAGAGAGCAGAGGTTTATCTTAATAGAACACAGGTTATACTGACTTTTTCTCGCAAAACTATAGATCAATCCACTTGGCTCCTCCTGCTCTATAACAAGGTTCATGTGGAGTAATCTGCATTTTCAAGGTGACAGGTTCCACTTAATGGCTACAGGTTTCCCCCAGGTGTGGGGTGGGGATCCTCCAATTTTTTTTTTTTCTGCCAAGGGTCATTTGGATATTTCTACCATCATTCAGGGACCGTACAAGATTATCATCTTGAAAATTAATGTGCCACATTTGGTCAAACCATTCTCTCACCCCTAATGTGATGGCGTGCGATGTTGGGTGATATTTATCATGTTGCTACTCGCAATACGTTGGTTTGGATCACAGAGGTCTCGATGTGGTGATAAGTTTTACACTGCGTGTCCCCTCAAATTGGGAAATTCTTCTCTGCTCACACAACATTTATAGTACTAAAGCAGCGGGAGGTCTGCTGTATACATCACATAGGAGACACTGAGACTGCTGTAAACATATCTGCATAGGTTGAAAAAAGTCCTAGGTCAATCAAGTTCAATCTTTCTTCACCAGTTTTACATTTTGTCAATAAATTATCTATAACCCACAATGTAATGTGTACTGCGGTTTCCCATTCAGATATCTAATGCAGATCGTTTTTGTAATATTGTACTATCAAGGTCAGTTATTAATATCCTATATAGTTTTGGTGTCATCAGCAAAGACCATTACACTCTCAGTCTCATCCACACGGTCATTACATAGGAGACACTGGGGCTGCAGCATGTACATCACATAGGAGACACTGAGACTAATGTATACATCACATAGGAGACGCTGGGGCTGGAGTGTGTGTGTGTGTGTATATATATATATATATATATATATATATATATATATATATATATATATATATATCATAGGAAACATTAGAGATGGAGCATAAACATCACAGCAGACACTTGGGCTGGAGCATGTACATCACAGTAGACACTTGGGCTGGAGCATGTGCACCGCATAGCAGACACTGGGGTGGGAACATGTGCACCCACATAGCAGACACTGGGGCGGGAGCATGTGCACCCACATAGCAGACGCTGGGGCGGGAGCATGTGCACCCACATATCAGACTGTTGTGAGTTCATTTTCCCCTTCGTCACTGAGGTCTGGTGAACTCCCTATTCTGGTAACGGAAGGTAATGAGCCTGATTATCAGGCACCTGAGCCTATTGAGGATGACTGGCTGAGTGGAGTCACGGACTGGATATAAGGCTGCCGACGCCCTTCTGCCCTGCGGGTGATTTCTCTGTGGACTTCTAGGACACCAGTCTGATTCCTGCTCCTCTAAAGCTAAGTTTTCTGTTTTGCCTGTTAGCATTTTTGTTTTGTTTTTTTGTTTCCCTTGCTTTTCTGTATTCTGCCATTCCCTGCTGGGGTGAGCTGAATCTCCTTTTGCCTGTAGCTCTATCTTCAGAATATTCCTGAGTACTGACATAGCTTTTTTGAAGCCTAGCGTCTTCAGGGCCTTTTTCACTGTCAGTCTGTTGGCTCTTATTTTCATAGGGTTTTTCACGGATTGCAGACAGCAGCCTTCCTGTCCTTTTCTATCTAGTTAGCTTGGGCCCCGTCTTTGCTCAGTCTATCTTTCTGTCTGTGTTAGTATTTTCATCTTGCTTCACTGTCATTATATGTTGGGGGCTGCCTATTGCTTTGGGGTCTGCTCTGGGGCAGTTTAGATTCCTTCTTTCTTTAGGCCTATTTTAATTCTCCGGCTGTGATCGAGGGATCTAGGGCATCGTAGGAACCCCCCACGGCTACTGCTAGTTGTGTTGATAGGTTCAAGGGTCTGCAATCCGATAGCTGCCAACTTCTCTGGTTTTCTGGACTTAGCTAGCATTTCTGTTTTTGCCTCCTACGGTGACTCAATCATAACATCAGACACTTGGGCGGGAGCATGTGCACCCCTACATAGCAGACACTGTGGTGGGAGCATGTGCACCCACATATCAGACACTGGGGCGGGAGCATGTGCACCCACATTTCAGACACTGGGGCGGGAGCATGTGCACCCCTACATAGCAGACACTGGGGCGGGAGCATGTGAGATCGGAGGGCATCACTCGCTAACTTCGTCCACAAAATACATTCAGACACTGGCACTGGCCTGTGTTAGGACGTAATCCTTCATTGCAGGTGTCGCAGCATCCAGTAGTGAGCGCCATGTGCACATACTCGCAGTACAATCAAAGGTCCTGTGGCTGGCAATGCGCGGCCACTAGCCCAAGCACTGCGGTCCCCGAGAATCAGCCCAGGGGCTAGAAAATAGGACATCGCGGGCCACAAATGGTTCATGGGCTAAATGTTTCACAGCCCTGCTCTCGGTGAAAATAAATAATAAGCTTATCACTGCTGCAACCTGTGAACTAAGAGGGGAGCACCGGCTCCAGCACTGCGTCTCTGCTGCTACTACTATCTTTAGTCACAGCCTGCAGCGGTGCTACAACAACTACAGCACATGTTACCACGGCAGCCAATCACTAGGCTTGAGGATGATGCCAAAGTACTAGTGATGACACAAATTCAGCCTGTCAACAAAGGTGAGAACCGCAGCAGAGGAGCTACACTGGAGCTGGGGAGGGTGAGTAACAGCTGAGTTCATTATTTTCAAAGGGAGAGAGCACATTGTCATTTGATATGTTATACCTGAAAACTCCTTTAAGGTTGGGTATGTTTCTTTTCTCATTGCTCTGGCCTGTCTTTCAGATTCGATTCCTCCTTCTGTTCAGTCGGCAAGGGAAGTTGAGACTGCAGAAATGGTATATAACCCTGACCGAAAAAGAGAAGCGCAAGATAACACGGGAGTTGATGCACATAATTCTTACCCGGAGTCCTAAGACCAGCAGCTTTGTGGACTGGAAGGATTTAAAGCTCGTATACAAGAGGTATATTGTCAATATACTCTCCTTCTTCAGCGTGCCTGCCCCCATTACACCAGCATCTCTGATGCAGCATCAACACTAGGCATTGTTGGCATGGCGGTGGGTGCAGCTGCAGCAAAAAGCTGGTTAGCTCCTCACAGAGGAACATTGCTACCGCTCCCCGGCCAGTTATACCCTTGGGTCCTGTTGTAGCATTGTATTGTGACTGTCAGATCATGGGATCCCAAGTGAGGGGCAGACCCTCTGATTTTCAGTGATGTGTCACTTACTTGGCTTATCTCCACTTATCAGAAGGAGATTATCATTGCCTGACTAGTCGTCTTGTGTCATGTAGTATTCCTGCTTTGTGTAACCCTGCCCCACTAATTGGCAGCTTTCTGCCTATGCACAGTGTACACAGAAGGCAGCCAATCAGTGGTGTGGGAGGAGTCATACAGAGCTCATCATTCTGATGAGCACTGGCAGATTTGCAGCTGATAAAATAGGGATTTTATCAAAATGTCAGCAAGCAGCCCAATAAGTGACACAACACTGGAATCTAGGTCTCTGCCCCTACATCCTACTGCTCTCAGATAACAAAACAAAAACTTGATGACAGATTCCTTTTAAAAAATAGTATGCAGGATTGCTGGGTTGGCTAAAAAAAAGTGATATTTCGCTCTTTTACTACAAAAGAGGCGGCAGAGGGCTGTGGGATCTCGCTCTGCATACTGGGATCTCACAACCTTAAAGTTCGGACTCGACTTTACTAGAAAGGTGTGCCTTTTTATTGGTCATTAATGACTCTTTTGAGGTGATTTGTTACTGGATTATATTGAGACACCTCCCAAATCTTGGGTTGCTCACTCTTTTATTAAATAAAAAGGTCAGTCCCAGATCTGTGATACTGCGTGCTCTTTAAATTTCCTAGAGTTGTCTTTGAGCTTCATGGATTTTGCATGTCGCTGATAGACCATTGCTATTTGCCATCATGATATTGTTTTAACCACTTGTTCACCTATTAATTATGGTATTTTTTTCCTATGTAAATACAATGAAAGAAATAATAATTTGATCCCTTGCTGACTTTATGCAAATTGTCTCTTCAGAGAAGAAGACTAGAACTCTAGAGCCACCTATTGGAAGTAGCAATCCTAAAAGTCAATGTCGGCCCTTTAGCGAGCCTTGTCACATGACTCAGGATAAAAGCCAAATTAGAATCTCAATTTGCAGACACTGTGTTTTGAGGTACTAGCCCTTGTCAGTGCAAAGTGTTAGATCTGGTTTAACTGTGTGAGAGGCGTCCGACCGATATCCAAGAAGTTTCGTTTCTACTTGCAGAGATTGAGAAGAGTTAAAGCCGCAATGCTCCTCTGGGAAATATGCAAATTGTTTGCCATGTGACAAGGCTCATTAAAAGGTCGAGACATTGACTTTCAGGATTGCTACTTCCAATAGATGGCACTAGAGTTCTAATCCTCTTCCTCTCGGAAGAGACAATTTGCATATTTCCCAGAGGAGCATTGCGGCTTTAATTCTCCTCATCTCGGCATGCTTAGCATGTCAATCTCTGCAAGGAGACATGATACTTCTTGAATATTGAGCGATAGAATATCAAAAATAAAATCCAAAAAATCACATTGTATAAATTATATAAATGTATTTGCATTTTGCAGTGAGAAATATTTGATCCCCTACCAACCATTAAGAGTTCTGGCTCCTACAGACCAGTTACACGCTCCTAATCAACTCGTTACCTGCATTAAAGACAGCTGTCTTGCATAGTCCTCTTTATGAATGAGTCTGTGGACAGGAATCTATCAGTCACTCTAAACTCTAAAATATGGGTGTAGTACGTGTGCCGACTGGGGATGGTCCCTTTTGGCTGCGGAATGGACTGACGACAGACACAGAAGCTCGTTCAACCATGTCCAACTTTATTGGGTGTCCTCTTGACATCCACCGTAGGCACGACAGCTTTTGCTCCTAGGCCCGGGTACCAGTCACCTCCTCCTACTCCTGTCGGCGGTAACCCTCCAGGTTCTTCGCCATGGCTGCTGTTAGGCCCACAGCCACAGCGCTTCCCCCTGGCTGAGTCTGCCCACTGCGACTCTTACTGCTCCTTCAGTGTCCAGCCATCCGGTACCCCGGGCCTCCTTTAGTCAGCGTCCTTCTGACCTGCAGCTGTCCTCTCCAGGCCACCCCCCTCTGAGTATCCATCTCTCTCCTCTGTCTCTCCTGAGCTCTTCCTTCCTCCATCCTCTCCTGAGCTCTTCTCTGTTCTATCTCCTCCTGGGTGTCTGTCCTGCCCCTGGGACTCTCCTTTTTATCTCCTCATCCTGGAAATCCCCTTCCCAGTCCTGGGACTCCGCCCACTATGACTCTGCGGTTTTCCAGCCTAAAGCTGCTGTTGATATACAAAAACTTGGCACACACTTGTGGATTCTGATGCAGAAAAGTGATTGATTTTAATAAAGTACAGTACATACAAATAGACGTTTCGGTCTATGACCTTCATCAGTGTACGTGAGACTGTACTGTGAGCTCAAAAATAACTGGGCATAAATCTAGAAATCCAATAAATGAGGAGGCACAAAAGGCCGTTTCTCGTTGCTTGTAAATAGTAAATGGACGCGGTATCCGCCGCAAGTCAATAGCGCTTTTGTTTAATTAAAGCTGCTGTTGAGTCCTTTTCTCACTACTCTCTGTCTCCATCTTGTGGACAAAACCCGGTACTACACTGTAGTTTCCTAATTCTAGCTGTTGTCCCACACATAAACATTTAAGTCAGAATAAAGCATTGTACACATTTTCCTTCTGCATTAGACAGGTATATAGGTCAGTCCACCCTCCTATATAGGCAAGACCAAAGAGCTTTCTAAGGGTGGTTTCACATTAGCGCTTTTTAAGCGCACGCACGGCCGGGGGTAGCTCCGCCCCCGAGCCGGCTCTCTGCCCGGCGTGCCCGCCCCTTGCGCGCCAAAATCAAACTTTTCGGATTTTGGCGCGCACGGCGCACCGTCAAAAGTGCGCAGTGCAGGTCAAAGCGCAACTAGCGCACGGCCTGCGCACGATCTGCGCACCCTATGCTAAAGATAGGGTGCGCCGATCGCAGGCGCCGCTGTGCGCTAGGAGGCGGCGCTACAAGCAAGGGGCGGGCACGCCGGGCAGAGAGCCGGCTCGGGGGCGGAGCTACCCCCGGCCGTGCGTGCGCTTAAAAAGCGCTAATGTGAAACCACCCTAAGGATGTCAGGGACAAGATCACAGACCTGCACAAAGTTGGAATGGGCAACAAAACCATAAGTACGACGCTGGGTGAGGAGACAACTGTTGGTACAATAGTAAGAAAATGGAAAAAGTACAAAATGGCTGTCAATCAGCATCGATCTGGGGCACAATGCAAAATCTCACCTTGTGGTGTGTCCTTGATCATGATCATTACACCGTAAAGGTTTAAAATCCTGCAGTGCCCGCAAGGTCCCCCTGCTCAAGAAGGCACATGTGCAGACCCAGCTGAAGTTTGCCAATGAACACCTGGAAGATTCTGAGAGTGATTGGGAGAAGGTGCTGTGGTCAGATGAGACAAAAATTGAGGTTTTTGGCATTAACTCAACTCGCCGTGTTTAGAGGAAGAGAAATGCTGCCTATGGCCCAAAGAACACCGTCCTCACTGTCAAGCATAGAGGTGGAAACATTGTTTTGGGGGTGTTTCTCTGCTAAGGGCACAGGACTACTTCACCACATCAATGAGAGAATGGATGGAGCCATATACCGTAAAATCCTGACTGACAACCTCCTTCCCTCCACCAGTACATTAAAAATGGGTCATGGCTGGTTCTTCCAGCAAGACAATGACTCAAAACATACAGCCAAGGTAACAAAGGAGAGGCTCAAAAAGAAGCACATTAAGGTCATGGAGTGGCCTAGCCAGTCTCTAGATCTTAATCCCACAGAAAACTTATGGAGGGAGTTGCCAAGCGACAGCCTCAAAATCTTAATGATTTAGAGATGATCTGCAAAGAGGAGTGGACCAAAATTTCTCCTGACATGTGCACAAACCTGATCAACTACAAAAAACATCTGACTGCTGTTCTTGCCAACAAGGGTTTTGCCAACAAGTATTAAAGGGGTTGTCCGGGCTTTTCACATAATCTCAGTGCTTATCTGTGCTGCAGAATGTTGAAAATAAGTAATTTACCTTCTATCACCAGTTTGCAGGGTTTGCTAGATATCATCTCTTGCTTGTAAGAAAAACGTCCAGGGGGTGTGTGTTCTGGCATTGAAATGAGAACTGGTCGTTTCCTCCTCAACAGTTTCACTTTCCATAGATCACTGCTCAGTGTGTGTCTGGGGGAGGAGCAGCTCTCTGCTCTCTGCACTGAGGCTGCTAGTGGGGGAGGATTTGTTACTGTGTGAGGAGGGCTTGTTCATGTGGACGGGGAGGGCCTGTTGCTATGGAGGGTGGGGTTGTTACTATAGAGGGCAGGTTTTTAGTAGAGTAGGAGGAAACAACCAGTTCTCATTCCAATGCCAGAACACCCCCCCTGGACGTTTTTCTTACAAGCAGGAGATGATATCTCGCAAACTCTGCAAACTAGTGACAGAAAGTAAATTACTTATTGTCAGCATTCTGCAGCCCAGATATGCACTAAGATTATTTGAAAAGCCCGGATAACCCCTTTAAGTCTTGTTTGCCAGAGGGATCAGATACTTATTTCTCACTGCAAAATGCAAATAACGTTATATAATTTATACAATTTGATTTTCTGGATTTTAGTTTTTATATTCTATCTCTCAATGTTAAAATTAACCTACCCGTAAAATTATAGACTATTCATGTCTTTGTCCGTGGGTAAACTACAAAATCAGCAAGGGATCAAATAATTCTTTCCTTCACTGTATATGTATTTCAGGCTAAAAATCATGTTTGCAATTAGGTTTAATTAAAAGTTTTGCGCGCTTTGCTTTTCCAGGCGCTTTGTTTCCCTACATACTCCATTTGTAACCACGGATCAAATTTAACTGAGAGAAAGAAGAGAGCAGAAATATGAATTACAAAGTCTCTTGTCAGACCATCAGAATGAGAAAGTCACTGACTGATTCTCAGTTAACTCATTCTGCAGTTATCTGCTAAACCGGAGATTTTTTGGTTACGTGCGCTGCTTGACATAAAACACGATTGCTATTGCATTAAATGAACTATGTTTTATTCTCTTTTCCCAACGCGTTTCGAAGTGTACACCACTTCTTCCTCAGGGGATGACATACATCCATGTATGAAAGAAACAGATTGAAATACCCTTATGCAGTTCACTCACTCAGCAAGGGCTGAAATCACTATGCCAATCCAAGTTTCCTGAAGAGTGTATTACACATGGATTTGAAATAAATTTACCTATCAAAAAGGTCAATTCAGGTACTCAGAGAACAGGTGTAAATCGAATGTAGTGATATCAAGGGACCCCCTGGAATGGCACACTGAGTATAACCTATACAAACCTGCAATAACAATACACCTAAATAGAATACAAAGGTTCTTTAGCGCTTCAACTAATGATACCCGGGTATCTATGACTATGGTATCTTTAACCTGAGATGAGTCTCCTCTCAGGCATATAGAATACATAGGCTGCATCCAGTCCCAAATCTTCCACACCATTCAGTTGCAGCAACACTAGGTTCCTCATCTTGTTGGCCGGTGCCGAGCCAAAACGCCGGGGACTTATAGTTCTGTAGCCTCAAGAAGCCGTCTCTCCTTCTGTAGTAATCATGAATTCTCCGAGAAGCAATACAACTGTTTCTATATAAAATGTCTGTCCAATATTGCTTCTCAGCTCATCACAACAGGGACTCCATAGAGCTCCACAGTCACACAACTCTCAGGAATGCTCAGTCTTTATTCCACAGCAAGGTCTCAGGCTCTCAAGATGAAGGGTTGCAGTGCACAGTCTCTTACAGCGTTCAATCTCTTTGCTTCTCACAAGCTGCTCCACACAGTGTTTTTCAGGGCAGTCTCTCTTCTCCTTCTGGAAGCTTCCCTTACAGCTCTAGACAGCTGACACTAGGCCCCACCCCCCAGCACACACAGAATCCTGGGCACTCGCAGCACCTGCTCTTAGGTGCAGCAGGCAAACACCACAGGGTCCTAGTGCACTCCTGGTGTAATCACAGTTCACCCTTACACACAAACGTATGCAGAGATCTGTCAATCCAGGGCAGGGTGTTGGGAGAAGTCTCATGTATGGCTCAGGCCCCGGAGGCTTTTAAAGTTGTTTTTTTTTTTTTCTTTCTGAAAATTGCAGTATTTCTGTGTCACAGAAATGGCTGAGATCATACAGCCAATGTCTAATATATGCTGTCCGGCGGCATGTATACACTGTCAGGTTCCCTTTAATGAAACCCAATTGTAAAAACAAATTGTATTCCAAAATACATGCATTTGAGTAAGAAAAGAAAATTGTTTGTAAAAGTGGAGAATCCCTTTTAATGACATTTTTTTAAACAATCGCAGCAATTGTGCATTCACAGGTAGTATGCCCAGTTGTCAGAGACACGTGGTATAAGAGTCATGGCTGTTCTTTAATCCACGATGTCTTCCTGATTGCTGAAGAAGCGGCAATTATCCCTATTAATCTTGGCCTTTTATCTTCTGACTTTTCAGGTATGCCAGCCTGTACTTCTGCTGTGCCATAGAAGATCAAGATAATGAGCTGCTGACGTTGGAGATCGTTCATAGGCTTGTGGAGCTACTCGATAAATACTTTGGAAATGTAAGTTTTTTCATCTTATTTCACCATCTTTTCATCTGAAACAATAAAATGGCTACATGTGGGTTTGACTACTAAAAACATAGAAGACACAACATCTTGTGTAGGCTCTTCCATGTATTGTAGGAATGGTTCTTGTAGTCACTGTCTTGGCTTATATATCGGAGCATGCATACAACCAACTTGTTGCATCATGAAATGGATCGATGTGTCTTACCACTTTCGTTGTGATATAGACTATTCTTATTTGCAGGCTTTGTCCCCTTTGGTTTGTTTTGGTGCTGTACCAGCTTATAATGCTCCCTTACGTCTTGGCCCCACATGAATACGTTCAGAAACAAATTGCAGTGTAAAGTATAAGGGGTAGAGTCTCTTTTTGTGGAGAGTGACATGCCAGTGTAAGGAGACTTATAAGCCATGCAATGCTCCTCTGGGAAATCAAATATGCAAATTGTGTCTTCAGGGAGGAAGACAACTTGATCTCTAGCGCCACCTATTGGAAGTAGCAATCCTAACAGCTGGGTTTTTAAATGGGTTATCCAAGACTTTTTGTGGATAGGGCTAAGAATGAACAGACAGGTAGTTACTAACTACCTGATCTGCATTGAGACGGTCTCTACCGGTGACATCCCTGCTTCATTTCATCTCTCGTCAACAAAAGCAGCACCTTCTCTTCTATTCTGCTCTGTTGACGGAATGTCACTGCCAATGTAATGCTGATTGACAACCGGCTCCTTGCAGTTGGGCAGTAGTGAGCCGGTTGTCAGTAAGCATGACATTGGCAGAGACGTTCCTATCAACAGAGTAGAATGGCGGAGAAGGAGCTACTCTGCCGATGAAATATTAGCAGAAATCACAAAATCACCTGTAGCAGTGGTCCTTGACCGCTCTGAGCCGGCAGAGATTCGCACAAAGTAAGACAGGCACGTAGTTAGCAACTACCTGCTTGTTGGTTACATATGTTCAAAATAGACCTAGGTCCATCAAGTTAACCTTTCTCCACCAATTATACATTTTTCCACTAATTTAACTATAGCCCGCAATGTAATGTGTATCGAGAAAATCGTCCAGCCCTTTTTTAAAAGCTGTTAGTGTCTGCCATTACTAACTCTTGTGGTCGGACATACCATATTCTGATTGCTCTAACTGTAAAGAACCCTTTCATATTTAGCTCATGGAAGCGCCTTTCTTCCCGTAATGAGTGCCCCCTTGTCTTAACTATGGTCCTTGAAAGGAATAAGATATGAGCCAGTCCTTTGTACTGACCATACATACATATATTTCTACATGTGAGATCTCCTCTGAGGCATCTTTTTTCTAAACTAAACAAACTCAACTTTTCCAACCTCTCATCATATGAGAGGCCATCATAGAATCATAGAATGTTAGAGTTGGAAGAGACCTGGGTCATCGTGTCCAACCCCCTGCTCAATGCAGGATTCACTAAACCATCTCAGACAGATGTCTATCCAGCCTCTGTTTGAAGACTTCCATTGAAGGAGACCTCACCACCTCTCGTGGCAGTCTGTTCCACTCATTAATTGCCCTCACTGTCAAAAAGTTTTCCAATATCTAATCTGTATCTTTTCCCTTTCAGTTTAATTCCATTGCTTCTCGTGTTTCCATGTGCAAATGAGAATAAGGATGATCTCTCTACACTGTGACATCCCTTCAGATATTTGTAGACCGCTAAACACGTGGTCAAAATTGTTGGTACCCCTTGTTTAATGAAAGAAAAACCCACAATGATGACAGAAATAACTTGAATCTGACAAAAGTAAGAAACTCAAATAAATAAAAAATCTATGAAAATGAACAAATAAAAGTCAGACATTGCTTTTCAACCATGCTTCCACAGAATAAAAAAAAAAAAATAAAACTCATGAAATAGGCCTGGATAGAAATGATGGTACCCCTGAAAATAATATGACAAAAGGGACATGTTAAATCAAGGTGTGTCCACTAATTAGCATCACAGGTGTCTACAATCTTGGGAGTCAGTGAGTGGGCCTGTATAGAGGGCTACAGATACTCACTGTGCTGTTTGGTGACATGGTGTGTATCACACTCAACATGGACCAGAGGAAGCAAAGGAAAGAATTGTCTCAGGAGATTGGAAAGAAAACTATAGACAAATATGTTAAAGGTAAAAGTTATAAGACCATCTCCAAGTAGCTTGATGTTCCTGTTGCACATATTATTCAGAAATTTAAGCTCCATGGGACTGTAGCCATCCTCACTGGACGTGGCCACAGGAGGAAAATTGATGACAAATCAAAGAGACGGATAATACGAATGGTAACAAAAGAGCCCAGAAAAACTTCTAAACAGATTAAAGGTGAACTTCAAGCTCAAGGAATATCAGTGTCAGATCGCACCAACTGACGTTATATGAGCCAAAGTGGACTTCATGGGAGACGTCCAAGGAGGACACCATTGTTGGGAAAAAAAATCATAAAAAAGCCAGAATGGAATTTACCAAACTACATGTTGACAAGCCACAAAGCTTCTCGGAGAATGTCCTATGGACAGATAAGACAAAAATGGAACTTTTTGGCCAGGCACATCAGCTCTATGTTCATAAACGGAAAAATGAAGCATATCAAGAAAAGAACACTGTCCCTACTGTGAAACATGGAGGAGGCTTTATGTTCTGGGGCTGCTTTGCTGCATCAGGCACAGGGTGTCTAGAATCTGTGCAGGGTACAATGAAATCTCAAGATCATCAAGGGATTTTAGAGAGAAATGTGCTGCCCAATGTCAGAAAGCTTGGTCTCAGTCGCAGGTCATAGGTCTTGCAACAGGTTAGTGACCCAAAACACACAGCTAAAAACACCCAAGAATGGCTAACAGAAAAACATTGGACTATTCTGGAGTGGCCTTCTATGAGCCCTGACCTAACTCCTATTGAGCATCTTTAGAAAGAGTTGAAAAATGCCATCTGGAAAAGGCAACCTTCAAACACGAGACAAATTGGAGCAGTTTGTTCTTGAGGAGTGGGCTAAAATACCTGCCGAGAGGTTCAGAAGTCTCATTGACAGTTACAGGAATTGTTTGTTTTCAGTAATTGCCTCAAAAGGTTGTGCAACAAAATATTAAGTTAGGGATACCATCATTTCTGTCCAGGCCTATTTCATGAGTTTTATTTTTTCAAAAATTCTGTGGAAACGTATTTGAAAAGCAATGTCTGACTTTCATTTGTTCATTTTCATACATTTTTGATTTATTACTTTTGTCAGATTCAAGGTATTTCTGTCACCATTGTGGATTTTTCTGTCATTAAACGAGGGGTACTAACAATTTTGACCACGTGTGTATTAAGTCTCCTCTTAGGCTACTTTCACACTTGCGTTTTTTTGCGCTGCGTGCGCAATGCAAACGCGCATAAAAACGCATCATGCGGTTTTAATGCGTTTTCTTGTTTTTTGCGCATGTTTTTGCTAAAAACGCATGCTTTTTTTTTTTGCGCTGACGTGCGCATGACCATGCGCACGTCAGCGCTCCCATAGACTCTAATGGGTTTTGGGTGAATTTCGTGCGCATGCTTTTTTTGAGACCGGTCGGACGCACACAAAATGCAACAGGATGCATTTTGTGAGCCCGGGCGCACACTACAAAAAAACGCATGCGCATACAAACGCATGACAATGCGCACTCATGTTAAGTATAGGAAAAAAACCGCATGCGCATGTATGCGCAAAAACGCAGCGCAAAAAACGCAAGTGTGAAAGTAGCCTTAGCCTTCTTTTTTTGCAAGCTAAACAAACACAGATCCTTTAATTGCTCCTCGTAGGACATATTTTGCAGTCCGCTCACCATCCTGGTAGCTGTTCTCTGAACTTGCTCCAATTTTTCAATGTCTTTTTTAAAATGTAGTGCCCAGAACTGGACACAGTATTCCAGTTCCATCCCTTGTAATAATATAGTTGCCGCCTTTGAACTGACTAACTTCTGAATATCCTTTTTAAAATGTGAAGCCAAAACTGGATCCCATATTCTAGATGTGGGCTTACAAATGATTTATAAAGAGGTAATAATACATTGGGATCACGGGATTTTTTCTCTTTTTATACATCCTAAAATCTTGTTTGCTTTTGCGACTGCTGTCTGACATTGAGTACTGCTGCTCAGCTTTACTTGTGACCAGAATTCCCTGTCCTTCTCCTGTTCTCCATTTATGATGACTCTGTTTCCTGTCATTTAGCCAATTACTTGCCAATCTGCATATAGTTTCCCACAGTCCTTGCCTTTGTAGCTTCAGTATAAGGCTGTTATGTGGAACAGTTTCAAATGCCTTTGCAAAGTCCAGATAAATCACATCAGCTTTAATACCAACATCCAGATTTGCACTTGCCTCCTCATAGAAACCCAACATGTTGGTTAGACACAACCTATCTTTCAAGAATCTGTGCTGGTTGTCAGTTATATTATTCGCTGCAATTTATCTCTATATCTCTGCAGATCATCTCTTATGGCCCCATATACAAAAATATAAAAAATCTTGTATAACCTCTTTAAGTGAGTAACAGCATCAATTGGAGCTCCGCTTTGACCTCTGCTATGAAACACAGATGGTGGCTATGTAATATAGCCGGGATCTGCCACATGTGGACAGGGCTCGGCTGCTGAACCCTCTCTCCATGCAATCACCCAAGCTTTGACGTACATGTATTTGATACTGCGTCATGGGGTAAAGGAAGTGGCAGCCAAACATGTGCATTACAGCTTTAGTTAAAGGCTATTTGACTGACATTTCTAGCTGAGCCATGTGCTCTTGTTATCAGTAGTGGGACCCTTAAGGGAACCTGTCAGCAAGGATGTGCTGAGTGACCTACACACAGTGTCAGGTTGGTGCCATTATTGATGATTGATTGATGAAATCCATCCTATGGTTTTTGTTGTTTTAATCAGTATTTTCAGTGGGGGGACGGACTGTGGGGGGTCTTCATGTGGTGCTCTGATTAAGTATTCATCTGTATGGCTTCTAACCGGTCACTGATCCCTCACTGACCTGCCCCCTAGTTTACATAAAGAATATTATATATATTTAAAAAAGAAAATCACCTTCTGCAGACAGGCACCCGTGGTGGCACCTGCGCAGCAACATGATCACATCATTGTGTTTAATTATTTTTTTAAAATTTTTTTATTTATGGTATACATAAATAAAAAAAATAATAAAATCAGTCTGAAAATGGCGCCAGCCGCGCCTGCGCAGTAGCAGCTATTGGATCTCCAATGGATACTACGGCGCAGGCGCAGTCGACACCATAAATTAAAAAAAAATAAAATCAGTCTGAAAATGGCGCCAGCTCCACCTGCGCAGTAGCAGCTATTGGATCTCCAGTGGATACTACTGCGCAGGCGCGGTCGACACCATTTTCAGACTGATTTTTTTTTTTTTTTTTTTTTTTTTTTTAAATTTATGGATACCATAAAAAAAAATTATTAAATACACATTATAGATGCGATCATGCTGCGCGCAGGCGCAACTGCCAGCTCCTGCCTGCAGAAAGGGATTTTTTTCTTTCAATGTGTATAGAATAATCAATTATGTAAAATAGGGGGCAGGTCAGTGAGGGATCATTAACTCAAAACTGAAAATAAAGATTACACAACAACCACAAGATGGATTTAATCAACCAAGGTATCATTGATCAGTATAATGGCGCCGACCTGACACTGTCTACTCAGCACCATCCTGCTGACAGGTTACCTTTAACAATTAGTTGGGATAGGAGATAAGTCGCAATCTAGGTATAATCCCTTTAAATTACAGCCAGATTGCAAAATTAACGATATAACAGTCGCAGCTGGAACATTTGGATGCAAGTGAACAGTAAAAATGCAAACCCACATTAATAAATTAGTTCTGTAAGTAAAATTTGTGTAACTGCTGTATGTTTTCTTCTGCTTTCCTAGGTCTGTGAGCTGGACATAATTTTTAACTTCGAGAAAGCATACTTCATACTGGATGAGTTTCTCATGGGGGGTGAAATTCAGGAGACCTCCAAAGAGTCTGTAGTGAGGGCCATTGAGGATTCGGATATGTTACAAGAGGTAATTTCCTTTTGCGCTTACTTGAAGTACTACCTGCACACTCATGTTAAGAAAGCTATGGAGAAAAAAAATGTTCCCTAAAAAACACGCCAACCATCTGTACTCCTGTGGTAAGGACTGTAATCTTTCCTATGTAATCCTATCTTGGTGGATATTTTGGGCTTGGACATCACGCACTCGGGTTAATCTGGTTTCACCCTCGTTAATTTCTATAGCCTTTAGTAAAGAAGGGAAAGGGAGGACATGATGGAAAACCTTCAATATCTTACAGGTTTAAATAAGGTTCAAAGTGTTTCCGTAAGAGACTTAAAGAACAAGGAGGCACAAGATGAAATCCGTTCAGTGGAGGATGAGAAGCAATGTCAGAAAATAATGAATAAGTAGAAATAAAAGAAAAAATAGTATAAGGGCAGACGAGATAGATCATGTATTTTATTTGCCGACAATTTTTTTTGCTTCTGTTGCCATTATTAAGGGGTTATGCCCAACATTTAAAATTCTCGTGTATTCAATGGAGTTTGAGGGAAACTGCTCCCTCTGAAAACAGTTATGTATCACTCTGAACATATCGACTATAAGACTATATAAGGGCATTTGTAGGCTTGAAAAAGACCATAAAGGTGGAAAAGTTGCTGCTCTCATTATATAGAGGAATAAAGTTATATGAAACTTCCTAAGGAACATGGGCTTCAGTAGGTTAGAAGTACTATAAGACTGTCATTACAAGGGGCATAGATCAATGCCAGAATTGTTGTTTTTTTGTTCAACCCTCACTAAGAACAAAATAAAAGGTGATCATTAAATCATATGATCCTGAAAAAGGAACTAGTAAAAACTGAAGTTCAGCGTATAAATAGAAGAGCACTCACAAAGCTCTGTCTACAGAAAAATAAGAATGTCGTGAGTCTTCTGAGAGTATGGTAACCAAATAAAAGATTTGGGGGCCGATTCTTGATTGGCATTGAGGTCGCCGGTCTTTGTGCTGGGCGTGTAAAATGCGCATAATTCATTAAGAGGCACTTGCCACTTAAAGGGCTATTCCCATCTCCAAGATACTATATGTAGTAGGTGTAATAATAATCATATTAGCAAATACCTTTTAATTAGAAATGCAGTATAGTTTTTCTGACTCACTATGTCTCCTCCTTTCCTAATGTGCAGGACTTTAGGTATCCATGGTTACGACCACTAATATAGTGACAGTTAGCTAGTTGCTAGTAGTCATAACCATGGATACCTAAGATCCTGCACATGTGGAAAGAAACATAGTGAATCAGAAAAAAGGTAATACATTTTTAATTTGAGGTATTTGCTATTATTATTATTATTATTATTATTATTATTATTCCTACTACATTTGGGGATAGGATCTTGGAGATGGGAATACCCCTTTAATGATTAGGCAAATCTGACAACTAGAATAAAGTACTCCATAACTTTTCATTGATTTAGTTGGGCAGGCTTTGCCATGACCCGTCCCACCTCGGCTCCCACTCCAGTTCACCGGCAAGTCTTCGCCAATGCTCCCGGTGTGTGGCCTCGGCTGTGGCACTGATGTCATGTTGACCATATGGCGGCCAGTCAGTAAGCTCAAAGCTTCATCCAGTTTAGACCGTACGACCCCCCCCCCCCACCTTTTAGAGTTACAGCTAATACCAGACACTTGGAGCATTGGCAGAGACTGGTCGGTGGACCCGTGGAAGAGTACAGCTCTTTGTTTCTTTATAATAATCAACAGTCTGGGACACTAATTTTCTAAAAGGGAACAACCCCCTTCTATTTTGATGACCTATTCGTAGTGTAGGTCCTCAAGATGAGATAGGTGGGTGTCAGACACACAACGAAAGCCAGCTGTAAGAGATGAACCAAGTGGAACACTGCAGCTCTGTACAGTTGTGGCCAAAAGTATTGACACCCTTGCAATTTTGTCAGATAATACTCAGTTTCTTCCTGAAAATGATTGCAATCACAAATTCTTTGGTATTATTATCTTCATTTAATTTGTCTTAAATGAAAAAACACAAAAGAGAATGAAGCAAAAAGCAAAACATTGATCATTTCACACAAAACTCAAAAAATGGGCCAGACAAAAGTATTGGCACCCTCAGCCTAATACTTGGTTGCACAACCATTTTTAGCTCTCTCCACAGGTGTTCTATGGGATTCAGGTCTGGACTCATTGCTGGCCACCTTAGAAGTCTCCAGTGCTTTCTCTCAAACCATTTTCTAGATCTTTTTGAAGTGTGTTTTGGGTCATTGTCCTGCTGGAAGACCCATGACCTCTGAGGGAGACCCAGCTTTCTCACACTGGGCCCTACATTATGCTGCAAAATTTGTTGGTAGTCTCCTGACTTCATAATGCCATGCACACGGTCAAGCAGTCCAGTGCCAGAGGCAGCAAAGCAACCCCAAAACATCAGGGAACCTCCGCCATGTTTGACTGTAGGGACCATGTTCTTTTCTTTGAATGCCTCTTTTTTCCTCCTGTAAACTCTATGTTGATGCCTTTGCCCAAAAAGCTCTACTTTTGTCTCATCTGACCAGAGAACATTCTTCCAAAACGTTTTAGGCTTTTTCAGGTAAGTTTTGGCAAACTCCAGCCTGGCTTTTTTATGTCTCGGGGTAAGAAGTGGGCTCTTCCTGGGTCTCCTACCATACAGTCCCTTTTCATTCAGATACCGACGGATAGTACGGGTTGACACTGTTGTACCCTTGGACTGCAGGGCAGCTTGAACTTGTTTGGATGTTAGTCGAGGTTCTTTATCCAACATCCGCACAATCTTGCGTTGAAATCTCTTGTCAATTTTTCTTTTCTGTCCACATCTAGGGAGGTTAGCCACAGTGCCATGGGCTTTAAACTTCTTGATGACACTGCGCACGGTAGACACAGGAACATTCAAGTCTTTGGAGATGGACTTGTAGCCTTGAGATTGCTCATGCTTCCTCACAATTTGGTTTCTCAAGTCCTCAGACAGTTCTTTGGTCTTCTTTCTTTTCTCCATGCTCAATGTGGTGCACACAAGGACAGAGGACAGAGGTTGAGTCAACTTTAATCCATGTCAACTGGCTGCAAGTGTGATTTAGTTATTGCCAACACCTGTTAGGTGCCACAGGTAAGTTACAGGTGCTGTTAATTACACAAATTAGAGAAGCATCACATGATTTTTCGAACAGTGCCAATACTTTTGTCCACCCTCTTTTTTATGTTTGGTGTGGAATTATATCCAATTTGGCTTTAGGACAATTCTTTTTGAGTTTTTTCATTTAAGACAAATTAAATGAAGATAATAATACCAAAGAATTTGTGTTTGCAATCATTTTCAGGAAGAAACTGAGTATTATCTGACAAAATTGCAGGGGTGTCAATACTTTTGGCCACAACTGTATATTGTTTAGCAGCAGGGGCCGAGTACTGCAGATTATTTCTCATTTTCAGAATGGTGCCAGGTTTCGGTCCTCCTTATATTAGTCCCAGGAAAACCCCTTTAAGGAGCAAAAGGCATAGGACTGTGCAATCCTGACATTCATGCTTGTCTTTATTTTTTTATAGGATTTGCTGTGTTTACTAATGTTCAGTTCTGAGTGAGTAGGTGTTTCCTGTACAGGACCCTCCTGTAGTAGCGGGAGCAGTTCTGGAGGACCTGAACAGCCCATTCATTTGATTACATTCATTTCTCCTGCAGATGCGCTGCAGGGAATTGAACACTTGCTAAGGAGAAGCCTTATTATCAAGTTATAGTTTGGGGACAAAAGGAAAGTGTCCAAAGCAGGCAACCCCTTTTAAACTATTGAACCCCAAATGCGCACTTATTCTAACATAGTACTGATCTACAGAACTATAAGATATGAGAAAAAAAAGAAGTTGTGATGTGAATGATGCAATAATGTGGCAATATTTTCAGATTGCGTTTGCATTTTTTTTTTTTTTTTTTAGACAATGGAAGAATACATGAACAAACCAACATTTTAAGAGAGCGACTCCAAGATCCGTCCACCGGTCCAGAAGTAGACTCTGTATTGTATTGGACAGAAGACATGGCAACTGCACTAAGGATCAGAGGGCACCGCGGGGCGGTCCTTCTGCCATCCTACCACAGGGCAGCATGAAATCAAGTGGGACATGATTACCAAGACTACCTTATTCAACCCTTTGCAGCTGTATGGACCTAGACGTATACGAAGTGAATACATGTTTGCAAAAGGAACCTTGCTTTTTAAAGGAGAAAAAAAAATATTTTTTTATGTATATTTTGACTCATACCAGAATGACTGCCGGAAAATGCCAACCAAAGCAAGGACTTAAGTTAATGATTTTTATATGTTAATATTTCTTCATAAGTTTGGTGTAAACGGGCTAATCGGGCCTCATTTATTAAAGCTATCTAGCGGTAAAGCTGGCCGTGCGGCCCATAACAACCAATCACAGTACAGCTTTCTTTTTTTCACAGCAGGTTAAATATTGAAAGCTGAGCTTTGATTGGTTGCCATGAAGAACAAGGACAATAACTCTACTATCTAGTTTCAATAAATGATTCTCAGCTCTTTTTTCTTGGTGTAGAATGATCTAATGAATATTAATAACGAATATTAATGTAGATCCTGAAATTTACGCAAATATCCTAAATAAATGGAAAAGGTTATTTAATCAAGGCGTTTTGCAACATTAGATTTAATATATATATATATATATTTTTATTGGGTTCTTATGAGCACAAAATAATGTTAAATACCGTCTGTCTGTCACTTGCCAGTGGAATTAGCATCCATTTGTCAAAATTTAGATCAGCAAAGTCAGTACATTTTAACCCTACCCCTGTTACTACACAAAACCCACTTGGGAACGCCCACTTTCAATAAAAACCTCCCATTTTTAACTCAGAAGATTGTCCCAGCAAGTATGATATATTATTGTTTAACTACATGCTAGATATCAGATTGGATTGCCGAAGGGCTGATATCCATGATAACCTAGATATGTAGATAGTGGAAATGATCGAATTGGTTCACAGGACAGCGGCCATCTCAATATACTGCCTATTACCTGCCAACATTCACAGATTCTCTTTTTTGGTTAGCCGGCTTGGTGCAACATCATCATTGTGGTGTGATGCGCAGGTGACATGGCACCAGGCTGGCTAATCAAGCAGAGCTGGAGATCATCATTGTGGTGTGATGCGCAGTTGACATGGCGCCAGGCTGGCTAATCAACAGAAGAGCTGGAGATCATCATTGTGGTGTGATTCGCAGGTGACATGGCGCCAGGCTGGCTAATCAACAGAAGAGCTGAAGATCATCATTGTTGCGTGATGTGCAGGTGACATGGCACCAGGCTGGCCAATCAAAAGAAGAGCTGGACAGCATCATTGTGGCGTGATGTGCAGATGACATGGCGCCAGGCTGGCTAATCAACACAGGAGTTGGGGATGCTGGCAGGTGAGAGGTGGTATACTGACATGTCCACTGGAGCAGGATTCTGCAAATTGAGTTGCTCATCTCTGGTATCAGTAAAGCTTGTGACCTGTTAGGGATATGTTTGGAATACAAGAGTGGTATTTTACAGGAGCAACCTCTTTTGTGAGGAGTGTAGATTGGAGATGGGAGCATGTTCAAATAACAGCACATATAGAAATGTAACCCTCACCATCTATCAAACTGAATAATCTAATATTAAAGGAATAAATTAAAGAAGTTCTCCACTACTAGGACAACCCCTTATTTATCACTCTGAATGTTCGCTCCAATTTACCTCTCGGGGCGGCACTGCTTTAAGAGTGCCAGCACTCGCTCTCTCGGGGCTCACATGAGGTTGTTGTGTCACGCAAGCCCTGCGCCTATTCGATGCTGGCGCCACTGTCCCTGCCTTCAGACATGTAAGTAATCAAGAGAAAGTGAGTGGCCAGCCGCAGCTATCATTACTTCTTGAGCACTTGTATGTCCAAAGCCAAAGAAGGGGCTAGTGGAGCTGGCACTGATTGGGTGCAGGGCTCACGGATGACAAAACAACCTCATAAGAGCCCCCGGAATGCAAGTGCTGACACCGCTGAAATGGCGCCAGCACAGGAGGTGAGTGTAGCTGTTTTTATTTTAGCTGGAGCAAATTTTCAGAATGAGAATGGGTTGTCATAGTAGTGGACAACCCTTTTAACTTAAACCCTTTAACTATATCACAGTTAAAGTGACAAGTTATCTTAGCAGCATAAATAAGAAAATGTTTATATATATAATTCTTATGTTTTCACAGACAATGCTTCTCTCTTTGATTAAAAATGTCTGTAATGAAAAACTGTTTTCTCATTATATTAACTAGGGGTTTACAACTGGAAAAAAGCCAGCTCACTGATCTTCAGAAAGTGCACAAACTCCGTCCTGATGGGACGCATTCATGTGAAATTTGAAGACTAATTGTTCCAGCTCTTCCATAAAAAATTCCTTTATTTTGTCACGATAAAAACATGATTCTTAGACAACATCAAGGCACACGTGAGGTCGAGCTACGCATTTCAAACACTGCTGCGATCTTTATCAAAGCTCAGCTCAGTTTTTGCTATGTAATCTGAGGACATATTGTAAATGCTGAGACACAGATTTCATTGATGTGTCACTTTTTAGGCTGTTTGCTTTTGTTTCATTACAATGAATGAATCATAGAATCATAGAATTGTAGAGTTGGAAGGGACCTCCTGGGCCATCTGGTCCAACCCCCTGCTCAAAGCAGGATTCGCTAAATCATCCCAGTCAGATGTCTGTCCAGCCTCTGTTTGAAGACTTCCATTGAAGGAGAACTCACCACTTCTCGTGGCAGCTTGTTCCACTCATTGATCACTCTGTCAAAAAGTTTTTTCTAATATCTAATCTGTGTCTCCTCCCATTCAGTTTCATCCCATTGCTTCTAGTCTTTTCTTGTGCAAATGAGAATAAAGTTGATCCTTCTACAATGTGACAGCCCTTTAGATATTTGTAGACAGCTATTAAGTCTCCTCTCAGTCTTCTCTTTTGCAAACTAAACATTCCCAAATCCTGCAACCTTTCCTCATAAGACAGGGTTTGCAGACCGGTCACCATTCTGGTCGCTCTTTTCTGAACTTGCTCCAGTTTGTTGATGTCTTTTTTAAAATGCGGTGCCCAAAACTGGACACAATATTCCAGATGAGGTCTGACCAAAGAGGAGTAGAGGGAAATAATGACTAAACATGATCTAGACTGTATGCTTCTGTTAATACATCCTAGAATTGCATTTGCCTTTTTTGCTGCTGCATCACACTGTTGACTCATATTCAGTCTGTGATCTATTAGTATACCCAAGTCTTTTTCACATGTGCTGTTGCTTAGTCCTATTCCTCCCATTCTGTATATGCTTTTTTTCATTTTTATTGCCCAGATGTAGTACTTTGCATTTTTCCCTGTTAAAAACTATTCTGTTAGTTGCTGCCCACTTCTCCAGTTTATTTATATCTTTTTGAATCCTCTCTCTCTCTTCTCTAGTATTAGCTATCCCTCCTAGCTTTGTGTCATCAGCAAATTTAATCAGTTTACCCTCAATTCCTTCATCTAAATCATTGATAAAGATGTTGAACAATACAGGGCCCAGGACAGAGCCCTGTGGTACCCCACTTGAGACATTCTTCCAACTGGATGTGCAGCCATTTACGACCACTCTTTGGGTCCGATCACTAAGCCAGTTATGAATCCACCTAACAGTTGCCTTGTCCATTCCATACTTAGTCATTTTTTCAATAAGGATTGTATGAGATACTTTGTCAAATGCTTTGCTGAAGTCAAGATATACTATATCTACAGCATTTCCTTGATCCACCCAATCAGTGATTCCGTCATAGAAGGAAATTAAGTTAGTCTGACATGACTTATTAGTTACAAACCCATGCTGACTCTGTTTAATCACTTCATTCTTATCCAGGTACTGACATACATGTTGTTTAATAATTTGTTCAAAGATCTTTCCTGGTATAGAAGTCAGACTCACCAGCCTATAGTTGCCTGGGTCCACCTTCTTCCCCTTTTTGAAGATAGGAACAACATTTGCTCTTCTCCAGTCTTCTGGGACTTCTCCTGTTCTCCAAGAATTTTCAAAGATTATGGAGCGGGGCTCAAAAATTTCTTCTGCTATCTCCTTCAGTACTCTGGGGTGTAATTCATCTGGACCTAGAGACTTGAATTCATTTAGGTTAGCTAAGTGTTTCCTCACTATCTTTCTGTTTATAGATATCCTGGATTCTTCTATTCCCTTAATAGGACAGTGAAGAACAGTTGATGTTACATTTCCTTTCTGAGAGAAAACAGATGCAAAATAGGAATTTAAAAGTTCGGCCTTCTCAACATCCTGTCTTACCATTTCATCATTTTCATCCTGTAAAAATCCTATAGCATCTTTGACTTTTCTTTTACTTTTGACATATCCCCAAAATCCTTTATTATTGCTTTTGACATCTCTTGCAAGCCTCACTTCATTGTCAGCTTTAGCTAATCTGATTTGTGCCCTGCAGGTTCTGCAGACAGCATTATATTCTTCTTTAGATATGCCTCCCTCTTTCCATTTTATAAACTTTTTTTCTTCCTTTTTAGCATGTGCTTAAGTTCTGTGTTCATCCATCCTGGCTTCCTTAAATGCTTCCTATTCTTCCCTCTTTTCGGAATTGTTAACAACTGTGCTTTGAGAATTTCATTTTTCAAGATTTCCCATCCTTCCTGGACTTTTTTTGTCTTTAACCCCTTCCTGCCATCCGACGTATTATCCCGTCCATGGGACCTGGGCCCCTATGCCCATGGACGGGATAGTACGTCTCAGCGATCAGCGGCGCCCACGTGGTGAGCGCCGCTGATCGCGGCCGGGTGTCAGCTGATTATCACAGCTGACACCCGGCACAATGTGTCAGGGGCTGTCACGGACCGCCCCGACACGTTAATCCCTTGCACACTGCGATCAAACATGATCGCGGTGTACCGGGGGTTAAAGGGAAGCATCGGCAGGGAGGGGGCTCCCTCCGTGCTTCCCTGAGCCCCCCACGGCAGCGCAATGTGCAGCGCTGCTGCGGGGGGCTCCTTTCCTCCAGGCGCCCGAATCCAAGATGGCGACGGGGGCCTTCGGGGGCCTGCAGGAAGCTGGCTTTCTCAGTGCCTGCAAAGCACAGGCACGAGGATGCCTTCTGTACTGCCTGTGACAGATTGCTGATCTGTCACAGTGATCTGTGATGTGACAGATCAGCGATCTGTCACAGGACAGTGATGTCCCACCTGGGACTATGTAATAAAGTAAAAAAAAAATAAAAAAAAGTGTAAAAATAATTTTAAAAAAATCGGCAAATAAATTAGTAAAAAAAAAAAAAACCATTCCCCAATAAATTCATTTTTTGAAAATAATAAAAAAAAAACAAAAGTACACATATTAGGTATTGCCGCGTCCGTAACGACCCGCCCTATAAAACTGTCCCGTTAGTTAACCCCTTAAAAAATGAAAATAAAAAACGAAGCAAAAAATGATTTATTATCATACCGCCAAACAAAAAGTGTAATAACGCGCGATCAAAAAGATGCATATAAATATCCATGGTACCGCTGAAAACGTCATCTTGTCCCACAAAAAACGAGCCGCCACACAGCATCATCAGCGAAAAAATAAAAAAGTTATAGCTCACAGAATAAAGCGATGCAAAAATAATTATTTTTTATCTAAAATAGTTTTCATTGCATAAAACCGACAAAACATAAAAAAACGACCTAAATGAGGTATCACTGTAACCGTACTGACCCGAAGAATAAAACTGCTTTATCAATTTTACCGCACGCGGAACAGTGTAAACGCACTCCCCCAAAAGAAATTCATGAAACGCTGGTTTTTGTTCATTCTGCGTCCCAAAAATCGGAATAAAAAGCGATCAAAAAATGTCACGTGCCCGAAAATGGTACCGATAAAAACGTCAACTCGTCCCACAAAAAATAAGACCTCACATGACTCGGTGGGTCAAAATACGGAAAAATTATAGCTCTCAATATGTGGTGATGCAAAAACTATTTTTACAATAAAAAGCGTCTTTTAGCGTGCGACAGCTGCCAAACATAAAAACCGCCATAAATAGTAAATCAAACCCCCCGTTATCACCCCCTTAGTTAGGGAAAAATAATAAAATAAAAAAAATGTATTTATTTCCATTAGGGTTAGGGCTTGGGTTAGGGCTAAGGTTAGGGTTAGGGCTGAGATTAGGGTTAGGGGTGTGTTGGGGTTCGGGTTGGAGTTAGAATTGGGGGTTTCCACTGCTTGGGCACATCAGGGGCTCTCCAAATGCAACATTGCGTCTGATCTCAATTCCAGCCAATTCTGAGTTGAAAAAGTCATATGGTGCTCCTTCCCTTCCAAGCTCTGCCATGCGCCCAAACAGTGATTTACCCCCACATGTAGGGTATCAGCCTACTCAGGACAAATTGCAAAACAATTTTTGGGGTCCAATTTCTCCTGTTACCCTTAGGAAAATAAAAAATTGGGGGCAAAAATATCATTTTTGTGGAAAAAAATGATTTTTTTATTTTCACGTCCGAGCGTTATAAACTTCTGTGAAGTCAAAGTGCTCACCACACATCTAGATAAGTTCCGTGGAGAGTCTAGTGTCCAAAATGGGGTCACTTGTGGGGAGTTTCAATAGTTTAGGTACATCAGGGGCTCTCCAAACGCACATGACACCCACAGACCATTCCATCAAAGTCTGCATTCCAAAATGTCACTGCTTCCCTTTCCGAGCCCCGACGTGTGTCCATACAGTAGTTTTCTCCCACATATGGGGTGTCAGCGTACTCATGACAAATTGGACAACAACTTTTGGGGTCCAATTTCTCCTGTTACCCTTGGGAAAATAAAAAAATTGGGGACTAATTGATCATGTTTGTGGAAAAAATACGATTTTTTTATTTTCATGCCCTGGCATTATAAACTTCTGTGAAGCCCTTGGGGGTTCAAAGTGCTCACCTCACATCTAGATAAGTTCCTTAGGGGGTCTAGTTTTCAAAATGGGGTCATTTGTGGGGTGTTTCCACTGTTTAGGTACATTAGGGGCTCTCCAAAGGCAACATGACACCCGCAGACCATTCCATCAAAGTCTGCATTCCAAAATGTCACTACTTCCCTTCCGAGCCCTGACGTGTGTCCATACAGTAGTTTTCTCCCACATATGGGGTATCAGCATACTCAGGACAAATTGGACAACAACTTTTGGGGTCCAATTTCTCCTGTTACCCTTGGGAAAATAAAAAAAATGTTGACTAAAAGGTCATGTTTGTGGAAAAAATATGAATTTTTTATTTTCACGCCCGGGCGTTATAAACTTCTGTGAAGCCCTTGGGGGTTCAAAGTTCTCACCACATATCTAGATAAGTTCCTTAGGGGGTCTAGTTTCCAAAATGGTGTCATTTGTGGGGGGTTTCCACTGTTTAGGTACATCAGGGTGTTTTCCAATCGCGACATGGTGCCCGATCTCAATTCCAGCCAAAAACGTCAAATGGCGCTGCTTCCCTTCCGAGCTCTGCCATGCGCCCAAATAGTGGTTTACCCCCACATGTGGGGTATCAGCGTACTCAGGACAAATTGCACAATAACTTTTAGGGTGCTGTTACCCTTGGAAAAATAAGAATTGAGGGTGAAAAGATAATTTTTGTGGAAAAAATATGATTTTTTAATTGTACCGCTGTACATTATAAACTTCTGTAAAGCCCTTGTGGGTTCAAAGTTCTCACCACATATCTAGATAAGTTCCTTGGGGGGTCTAGTTTCCAAAATGGGGTCACTTGTAGGGGGTTTCCACTGTTTAGGTACATCAGGGACTCTCCAAATGTGACATGGCGTCCGATCTGAATTCCAGCCAATTTTGCATTGAAAAAGTCAAACGGCGCTCCTTCCATTCTGAGCTCTGCCATGCGCCGAAACAGTCGTTCCCCCCCACAAATCAGGTATCAGCCTACTCAGGACAAATTGCACAATAACTTTTGCAGTCCAATTTCTCCTGTTACCCTTGGTAAAATAAAAAAAATTGAACCTGAAGTACTTTTTTTGTGAAAAAAAAGTTAGATGTTCATTTTTTTTAAAAGTTAATAAACTTCTTTAATCTGGTTTTGAGCACCTTGAGGGGTGCAGTTTTTAGAATGGTGTCACTTTTGGGTATTTTCTATCATATAGACCCCCTCAAAGTGGCTTCAAATGTGATGTGGTCCTAAAAATAAAATGGTGTTGTAAAAATGAGAAATCGCTGGTCAAATTTTAACCCTTATAACTTCCTAACAAAAAAAAATTTTGGTTCCAAAATTGTGCTGATGTAAAGTAAACATGTGGGAAATGTTAGTTATCAAGTTTTTTGTGTGCCGTATCTCTGTGATTTAAGGGCATAAAAATTCAAAGTTGGAAAATTGCAAAATTTTCAAAATTTTTGCCAAATTTCCGTTTTTTTTTTCACAAATAAACGCAAGTTATTTGAATGAAATTTTACCACTAACATGAAGTACAATATGTCGCGAGAAAACATTGTCAGAATCACCGGGATCCATGGAAGCGTTCCAGAGTTATGACCTCCTAAAGGTACAGTGGTCAGAATTGTAAAAATTGGCCCGGTCATGAACGTGCAAACCACCCTTGGGGGTGAAGGGGTTAAGGATATCCAGCCATTGGATCCATCCAATTCTCTTTCCGAATCCCTTTAAAATCTGAAATCCTTTCTGAAATCTAACCTTGACGTCTGAGTCTTCACGGGTCTTCCTCCTCTAGTTATCCAAAATTCTAAAATAGCATGGTCGCTACCTCCTAGGGTCCCAGCCACTTTTACCTCCTCAACCATTTCCTCCCTGTTTATAAGGATTAGATCCAAGGTAGCAGTTCCCCTTGTTTTCTCCCCTACCTTTTGGAAGATAAAGTTGTCAGCAAGAGAGGATAAGAATTTCCTTGACCTGTTAGTTTTGCCTGAGAGAGATTCCCAACAAATGTCTGGATAGTTGAAATCTCCCATGACAACTATGTCATATTTTTTGGAGAACTTGGCCATTTGATGCATAAATAGTTCATGCCTATCTTCAGCTTGCACAGGCGGCCTGTAGTAAATGCCTACAATGGTGTTCTTTCCATTGTTCTGTCCTTGTATTCTTACCCAAACAGTTTCCACAGAACTTCCAGTCTCTGAAGCTTCAATCTCTGTGCAGATATACTCGTTTCTAACATACAATGCGACACCTCCTCCTCGTTTATCAAGTCTGTTTCTTGCAAATAAGTTGTATCCTTCTAGTCTTGTATTCCAATCATGTGTATCGTCCCACCAAGTTTCAGTGATTCCAATGACATCATATTTCTTTTCCTGTGTTAGTAGTTCCAATTTTCCTTGTTTGTTACCCATACTTTGTGCATTAGTATAGAAACATTTTAGTTTGTGATTGGCTTCTCTTTCTCCAATATTTTTATTAATTAGATTCTTTTGTCTTTGTTCTTCCTTTCCACTTCTAATAGCAGAGTTCTCAATAGCATTTGTCAGGTGTATGACTTTTTCTGGTCTTTTGCTTCCCTTCCCATGTTGTTTTAGTTTAAAGCTCTCCTTACAAGTGTAACAAGGCGACTTCCAAATTCATGTTTTCCAGTCTTCGTAAGGTGCACCCCATCTCTAGAAAGTAGTCCATCGTAAAGGTAATTCACTCCGTGATCCATAAATCCAAATCGTTGCTGACGGCACCATCGACGTAGCCAGTTGTTCACCTGCAGAATCTTATTCCACCTCCTTGTTCCATGGCCATCCACTGGGAGGATGGAAGAGAAGATCACCTGCGCTCCCAGTTCTTTCACTTTCTTGCCTAAGTCTTCAAAGTCTCTGCAGATGGTTTCCAGGTCGTTTCTTGTGGTGTCATTTGTCCCCACATGTAGTAGCAGGAATGAGTAGTCATCTGTAGGTCAGAAGAGTCCTGATATCCTGTCAGACACATCTTTAATTTTTGCCCCTGGAAGACAGCACATTTCTCTTGAAGTTATATCCGGTCTGCAGATAGCGGCCTCTGTTCCTCTCAACAGGGAATCCCCCATGACCACCACTCTCCGTTACTTCTTCACAACATTTTTCTTTCTCCATCCAGGAGGACTCTGAAGGCATACAAGGTTTCTGTTTGTTTTATCACCAGGATATTATCACTGCCTGGACTACAGCTCACTTGAGCTTTGGTCTGACCACACACCCACCACTGATAAGATGCTTGCATTCAATAGGCAATGTACACAGAAAGCTGTAGTGTGGGGGCCATGGTTAGTTTTCTGAGCTCTGCTACTTCTAAAAACTCTATGTCTCAACTGTTCCAACCAGTAGACTAAATGATAAATATCTGGAATCAGGGTCTCTTTCTCTACATTACGCTGATCTCAGATGAGGTAGCAAAAACCTGGTGATAGATTCCATTTAAAGGGAACCTGTCACTACAAAAAAATGCTATTAACCTGCAGATATGTTGTTAATAGTGTTATTAATCTGATTGGTGCCTGCACTTAGCCAAATGCTGTGGGGGAGAAAATGAACTTTATTCCCCCTGCAGCATTCAGGTTTCAGCCACGGGAGTGGCGCCAGTTCAATCAGTGTTTTGAGCCCTGGCGTAGATAATGCTAAATGCTTTCAGGGGGAATAAAGTTAATTTTCATCCACAGTGTTTGCTAAGTGCGGGCGCTGGACAGTTTAACGCTATTACCAACAGCTAAACCTCATATCTGCAGGTTAATAGCGTTTTTTTCTGGTGACAGGTTCCATTTAAGTAATACTAGCCCATGATTAATACTTGACCCAAATTGATAGAACAAAGACCATACTACAGACCAATATTAGCATCAGACCAACCACCAGACTTCCTGAGGATCCTTTTTGGCCCAAGCGATGACACAATAATGGGCCTAAATACAATGGGACCTAATGGTGCAGTACAGAGGACACTCCCTGTGTTTGTTTTTTATGAATTTTTCAAGGTCAATGCCAACACATAATTCAGTATTGTTGATGTTTTATGAAAAGAATACTTATCTTATAATATAATAAATTTTATTTTTATAGCGCCGACATATTCCGCAGCACTTTACATTTCAGAGGGGATTTGTACAGACAATAGACATTACAGCATAACAATAATCATATACAGTAGATTATAACAAATAACAAGAGGAGTGAGGGCCCTGCTCGCAAGCTTACAGTCTATGAGGAAAGAGGGAGACACGAAAGGTGGGTGGTAACAGTTGCTCTCATTGTATGGACCTTGATCTGTTTTCTGTGAACTTCTAATACCTTGATTTTCTTGAAGGTCTGCTATGATCTATCCACCAGTTAAATAATTAATTTTTCTCATTTAATCTATCTTTTTGTGTCCAACTGACTACCTTAGATGTCTTTTTTTTTTTTAAATTCTTTTTGACCAAATATATACAACTGTAATGTACCACATAGACAAAAACAAAACTGTATTGCAAATTAGCGTTCACTTTTGCTACAAATTTTCTATGCAAGTTTTTATTTATATTGTAATTATATGCTGGACAAAAACTACTTGCACAAATTCAGATAATGTTTGTAAAATCATATGGTTTTCATTCACATGGCACATTGCCAGGACTTGTTTGGACCAGGCGCCTAGACATGCAGACTGTTGAGTTTGGTTCAGGAGATCCATGGCCAGTCTGGACATTGCTGACCCTACTTGGACTGTCAATGTTGGAATCGTGGATTTGGCCTTAATGCTCCACGTAGACGTTATGAAATTACCAAAGTGTTTTCAGTTATGTGGTTTGTGGCATTTATTTCATTGGTTTATCTGGCATATTTTCCATAGGTTTCTCTGTAGGGCTTGAAAAATGTCAAACCAAACACATGTACAAAATGCTTAAAAGTAAGAAAACTTGTGAAAAAAGTAAATAAAACAAAAAACCCTGCCATTACTTTTAGGTATAGTCATGCTTAAAGAGGATCTTTCACTGGATTTTTCAATTTAAGCTGAGAGCTGCTGTACTGATTCTGGAACAAATTTTCTTTTTCTTCTGTGCCCCTACATTCCAAAGTTATGCCCAACGGTAACAATGGTGCAACATCTCCCTTGAACCAACTGGACGTTTACCACAGAACTTCTCTGTGGGAGTGGCCGAGCTTTTGATTGGCTATCATCGGAAGAGGAAAAGGAAACGCCCACAGAAAAGTTGTGTGGTATACGACCTGTTTGGTTGAAGGGAAAATTTGTATCTTTATCACTGGGAGACATAACTATGGAACGGAGAGGCACAGAAGAAAAAGAAAAACTGTTACAGAATGAGTGAAGCAGCACCAGCTGGAGGAGGTACTCGGTTTAATTTACAAAAATCCATGAACGGGTTCACTTTAAAAATGTGTGAGACTGGAAACATTTGCATTTTTTTAAATTATATTTTTGAAGACAAAGGTAAGAGTAAATATAAGAAATTTATATTGAAAATTATACTGACAAGACTGATGCATCTCACTTTTTTATCCATGCTGTGTTTGGATCAAAAACCTCCAGTAAAATCTCCATGTGTAATTCCAACTCTAGAGTTAACATTAAATAAAAATTTACTTTATTTTTTTAATGTGTATCACACATTCACTGACAGTGCTAAGATGTCAGTGAATACCACTCATGCCTCAAGCATAATCACCGCAGGTGTTGACAACCCCAGGCATATGCACCATTTGGAGCGATTTGCATAATATCATTAGTCTGGCACGCGTCACGCTACTGATGTAAGCGCCGAATTAGTGGAAAGTTAATTCACTTATTTGAGTTAGAAACATATGGAAGTCAGTCCAATGTGCAGAATCCAATCCTCACTAATCATTCCCTGCACAGACACTTAAGACGGCAAATAACGATATGTATGAGCAGACGGGCTGCTGCGGATACTGAAAAGGATCATCATGGAACGCATGGAAGACTCGGTGCTTGGATACCTGTTGCTTAGCAATATTATCAAGGCCTTAACTCATTAGTGTGGAGCAGTAAGGAACGGACTTTTTGCTTTTACGTAATAGGAAATATTACAAGTTAATGCGCATTGGAGATTATCCATGTAAATACATTTATGAATCATTGCTGCAATTCTAGTGGGATGGGATACAATGGAATATAGTTATTGTATAATAGAAGGGACAACATATTTCTTGGCAACATTTACAATTTGAGGCAGGAAATGTTTTGAATTGGTCTGTATGTGGGGGAGACCGGGCAAAAACTGAGAACAAGGATGAATTCTCATCGTCACACTATAAGAGAAAAAAGATGGATCTACCTGTGGCAAAACATTTTTGTATCCTGGTCATAGCATGATGGTCATTAAATTACTTGTATTAAAAGGTAACTTCAAGTCTCAGAGAGAAGAATCTCGGAGTACAAATTTATGAAAACTTTCGACACATTCAGTGCAGGTATTAATGTGTCGCATGGATTTATGTCTTTTTACATCAATTAAGGAATTTGCTCCTCAGACCTTCTGGGGTCATCACAACACAGAACCAGACCGGCTATCAGAGGGCAATAAAGCCTTCACACTGCTTATCTATGAACTGCTCCAATATTTATGCTTATCCCATAATGACTATTCCGCTTCACATCACTTGTCTTATCTATTGAGATATTGTATAAATATGTGATCCTTCAGATGTTGTATTAGTCTAGCCTGATGAAGAGACCTGCGTAGTCTCGAAAGCTTGCAATGTGTTACCATCTTTTCAGTTAGCCATTAAAAGGCATCAACCACTGAGGACTCTCAATTCTAAATATTCTTCTATCTACTGGCTAACACGGTACAAAGCTATAAATCTTTCCTGTATCTAATATTCTACTAGACACCTGTGAATGTGACATAGAGAGTGGGAACCTAATGTTCACACCACGTTGCTGTGCAAGGATTTGCAGAATCAATTCTTTTAAAAAAACCCTCCTCCTCCCATCAACAATTTTATCCTCTTAATATATTGCAGTCATCATATTATACAGAATCATAGAATCATAGAGTTGGAAGGGACCTCCTTGGCCATCTGGTCCAACCCCCTGCTCAAAGCAGGATTCGCTAAATCATCCCAGTCAGATGTCTGTCCAGCCTCTGTTTGAAGACTTCCATTGAAGGAGAACTCACCACTTCTCGTGGCAGCCTGTTCCACTCATTGATCACTCTGTCAAAAAGTTTTTTCTAATATCTAATCTGTGTCTCCTCCCATTCAGTTTCATCCCATTCCTTCTAGTCTTTCCTTGTGCAAATGAGAATAAAGATGATCCTTCTACAATGTGACAGCCCTTGAGATATTTGTAGACAGCTATTGTGTACTTGTGTACTTATTGTGCACTGTGTACTTACAATTGATCATTTTGCCTTTCTACCCAGATAATTCCTCTGTTTTTCCATTAGGTTTATGACATCATATGATTAAAAACTAACCAGCTGAATCCTTCTAAGCTCTATGTAGAAACAGGAGGTCAATTTTCCCTGTATGACTCATCACTCACTGCAAAAGTCACTGGCAGTGGAGGAAGAGAGAGCACCTGGATCAGGAGTTGAAGAGGAAATTATTTTTGCTGGGACAAGAGACTTCCCATTCATACATAGCACAGAGAAAAGAGAAGAATTAGCTGGGTAAAAAGGAAAAATAAGCAATTGTAAGTACACAGTGCTGTATATTCATGATGACTGCAATATATTAAGAGGATAAAAACTTTAATAGGATGGCTTCTTTAAATTCCCTGCACGGATTGTCACAGTATTTCATTTGGTAAAATGATCTGCAGATTTGTCTTTTTATTTAAAAATTATTTGTCTCACCCCTAAATAATCACTCCAAATAGAGGTTACTAGTTGTCTTGCTTACTCGCTGTCAATGTAATTCATTTCCAGCAGCAGAAAATCAGAGATGGATTACAGGAAGTGAGGGCGATTCTTTCTTGCTGCTCCTTCTCTCCTGTCTTTCAAGCTGCATACAGGTAAAACCGGAGAGGCAGAGTCTTAGTCAGGGCAGACAAGGTGTTTAACAAATAAAATAAGAATGCATGCTGGGATGTAAGGAAAAGGAAGTTCCAGCGCCTATAATGCAGACAATAAGGAACCGCCAAGTGAAAATGAGAGGATGGCAAAGTACAAAGCTTGTGAATTTGGACAGTTTATTGATATACTAAGAATATGTTATCCAAAAGCTGTTTTAACTCATAGAATCCTAGAGTAATAGAGATGAAAGGGACCTCCAAGGTCATGGTGTCCAAACCCTGCTCAATGCAGGATTCACTAAACCATTTAGGACATAAATGACATAAATGTCCATAATCTGTCTGAAGACTTCCACTGGAGGAGAACTCGCCACCTCTCGTAACTCATTATTTTTTCCATGGTCAGACACACACTAATGATAGAGCGATAGTGTATCCTAGCTATGTGCATTCACCATGCAGCTGTAGATGTTATGGCTTTGAGTGGTGAAATGGTTAAAAGGAATTGTCGAACAATTTTTTACATACAGTAGCATGTAAAAGTTTGGGCACTCCTGGTCAAAATTACTGCTATTGTGAACAGTTGAAGATGAAATGATCTCTAAAAGGGCTAAAATTAAAGATGACACATCTTAAATTTAAGGCAAAAAAATACATTGTAATTTTTAAAATGTAAAAAAATGACAAAAAGGAAAATGGGCGGAGGCAAAAGTTCGGGCACACTCAGAGATTTGTGTGCTCAGATAACTGACCAAGGTTTCAGACCTTAATTAGCTTGCTAGGGTTATATCTTGTTCACTATTATCGTTAGGAAAGGCCTAGTGATGCAAATTTCCCAGATTTATAAAAACCCAGCCTCCTCTAATCTTGTCAAAAAACAGAAGCCAACGGTTCTTCTAAGCAGCTGCCTAGCACTCTGAAAATGGTGGAGGTCCACAAAGCAGGAAGAGGCTATAAGAAGATAGCAAAGCGTTTTCAAGCTGCCCTTTCCTTAGTTTGAAATGTAATTAGCTGCCATTTCTTAACAGGAACAGTGGAGGTCAAGATAAGGTCTGGAAAACCAAGAAAAATTCAGTGAGAGCTGCTTGTTGAATTGCTAGAAAGGCAAATCAGCACCCCTACTTTATGGCAAAAGACTTTCAGAAAGATTTAGCAGAATCTGGAGTTGTGGTACATTGTTCTACTGGTCAGACATCTGCACTAATATGGCCTTCATGAAAGAGTCATCAGAAGAAAACCTCTCCTGCATCCTCGCCATAGAATTCAGCGTCAAAAGTATGCAAAAGAACATCTAAACAAGTCTGATACATTTTGGAAACAAGTCCTGTAGACCGGTGAGGTTAAAATAGAACTCTTTGGCCACAATGATCAGAGGTACTGGTGCTTCATACAAAATAAGAATATCATCAAAAAGTTATTTTATTTCAGTTCTTCAATGCAAAAAGTGAAACTCATATATTATATAATCACAAAACTCAAGATAAAAAGCGGACGGCACCGCTGTTACCGTGTAACTTCAAATGATGTGCGGCATACAGAAGCCCAGCAGCTGGGAATCTCGGGTGCCAGACCTGGAAACAGTCAATCCTGGGAATCCATGCAAAGAGAAAAGGTCGCACTCATCGAGATGGAAGTTTCACTGGTTTCCAGACCCGTTGAAGCGCTCGAGCAGCGCGAAACGGCCGTTGTCAGCCTTTCTTGCACTCCTTATGTCACTCCCCCGACTTGACATGTTCATGATTTGTCAATAAATCAGTGAAACTTCCATCTCGATGAGTGCGACCTTTTCTCTTTGCATGGATTCATATATTATATAGTCATTACAAACAGAGTGATCTATTTCAAGTGTTTATTTCAGTCATTGTTGCTGATTATAGCTTACAGCCAATGAAAACCCAAAAGTCATTATCTCAGTAAATTAGAATACTTTATAACATCAGCTTGAAAAATGATGTTAAAATCTGAAGTTTTGGCCTACTGAAACGTATATTCAGTAAATGCACTCAATACTTGGTCGGTGCTCCTTTTGCATCAATTACTGCATCAATATGGTGTGGCATGGAGGCGATCAGCCTGTGGCACTGCTGAGGTGTTATGGAAACCCAGGTTGCTTTGATAGCAGCCTTAAGATTGTCTGCATTGTTGGGTCTGCATCTTCCTCTTTACAATATCCAATAGATTCTCTATGGGGTTAAGGTCAGGCGAGTTTGCTGGCCAATCAAGCACAATGATACTGTTATTTTTAAACCAGGTATTGGTACTTTTGGCAGTGTGGACAGGTGTCAAGTCCTGCTGGAGAATAAAATTTCCATCTCTAAAATGCTTGTCAGCAGAGGGAAGCATGAAGTGCTCTAAAATTTCCTGGCAGACGGCTGCGCTGACTTTGGTCTTGATAAAACACAGTGTACCTACACCAGCAGATGACATGGCTCCCCAAACCATCACTGACTGTGGAAACGTCACACTAGACTTCAAGCAGTTTGGACTGTGTGCCTCTCCACTCTTCCATCTTCCAAATGAAATGCAAAATTTACTTTCATCTGATAACACCTTGGACCACTGAGCAACAGTCCAGCTGGAAACACATTTGCCAGCGCATGCGCACTTTTGCTTTTTGGCTTTGCCCGCAGTAGGGCAATGCATACTACGCAAGCGCAAGGCATGGTTTGTCTGCGCAGGTGCAAAATTTCTCACGGTGATGAAGATGACGCAGGAGGAGGAGTCATCCATGTTCAGGACTGCAAGCAGCAACTGGGGGGAAGGGGTGGAGTGGCCCAAAGTCACACCCATCAGACCTTACAGACCCCATTAGAATACAGCATGGGAGAGATAAAAAAGGTTTTTCAGGGTTATACAGGGGGAGTCAGGAGGTTGCATAAGTATTTAGGGAATGCATAGCAGACGCTGACCAAGATATTTTTAGTTGGTATGACCGGTTCCTTTTCACTGCAATTAGTTCAAATTAATCAGTGTTGTACCGCTGTGATACTCATGCTACTTGTCAGATGCGCCTCTTAATGAAATGGGAGCATCTGACTCCAACACATCCTCTCATCAAGACCCAAGACCGGTGTTGATCATTATTTGCCACTGGTAAGGGAATAACGTTGAAATATTCCTGTTCTCGTCCACATAAAGCAGAGCAGGAAGTAAAACTTTTCATACTTCTTCCAGACTTTGAACCTCAGCCATACATTTTGCAGCTGTAATATTACAATTAGAATAAATTTATCATTTGAAAGCTAAGACTTTAAGTTTACTATGATACTAAGAAATAGACTCTAGCCTTTACACTGTAACTGCCATTTAAATTCATGATGTACTACATATAACTTTAGCAGTGAGATGGTGTAAATGCCTTTATATGTCGCTGGATATTATTTTTTTTAGTTCTTGTTCCTATAGTTAATGAGATTCTCTTACTTTCTTTTGCATGAACATTGGTTTACTACAGTGTCGGAGCATAGAAGCAGTGGCTTGTATGTTACCAGCAGAAATAGAATTCTAGAATTGATTGAGTCCAATGTATGTGTGACTGTGACAGTATCAATGCTCGTCAAAAGAGTGACCTTGGAAGGTTTATGCAGGTTTAGTGTTACCATGGTGTTTCTTTATCTGCCAGCAATATGGAAGGCACGTGATTGTCATGAATAGAATAACCATTAGCAGACAACAGTGGGCGCTGTACTACAAGTTGAACGTGTATTGTTTCAGGCAATATTCCAAATTTCATCTACAATTTTGGTGTTAACCCTACAAGTTGTAGTGCTATTGCCGGTGGCCATGCATGGTGTCCCTTTCTCCCTCCTAGCAGGGACGCCGGCTTACTCACTTCTCTGGTTCTCGGCATTGTCCCTGGACTGCTCCTGCTTCCTGTCACTTCCTGGTGTGCATGGTGCACAATGTCTCAGCGGCATGCCCAGTGTGCGTTGTACGCGCTCCCCTGTTCTTAAAGGGACAGAGCGCACACTTGGTAAAATGTCCCCAGCTGAAGCATTTGGTTAATGTCAACAACTGCAAGGTGTCTCCCAGCAAATATCTGGGAGGCATCTTGTATAAAAGGCACCCTCCCCAGTTGGGAGGTCCCTGAGCAACTGCTACAGTGGGAGGTGCCTGAGCAATTACTATATTATGGTTGTGCAACTGTATGTTGCCAGGTCCCCATCCATAGACTGTTTAACTTGTTCCCGTATGCTGTGTCCTGTTAGTTCAGTATAGTTAATCCTTGTCCCTGTGACCGCTTCGACATTGTCCGTACCTTGAAACCGCAATGGCTGTACCTGAACTGTTTCCGGAGAACAGTGAGTTTAACTTGTCCTTGGGACCGTCCTGTTGGCATAGTCTGAACCTGTCTTTTTGGCCATTCTGTTGGCACAGTCTGAACCTATCCCTGTGGCCTTCCCATCTGCTATCCGGAGACTGCACAGTCTGAACCTGTCTCTGTGGCCATCCTGTCGGCATAATCTGAACCTGTCCCTGTGGCCATCCCGTTTTTCATCCGGAGAATGCACAGTCTGAACTTGTCCCTGTGGCCGTCTAGGGTGGTACCTGATCTCAACGAAATGAGAAAGACTTTCCTACACCCAGTTTCTGGTAGTATCACGGCAGGCAGACCAGGCAGCTGCCTAGGGCACCCGCTTCTCCAGGGGCCCCCAGCCACTAATAGCGGCACACCACACACATGGCTGCTATGGGGCTCGTGAGAAAGAGGGGCCCGGCCCGCCCCGTCCTCCGCATTCAACTTATTGGCATCATAGATACCAATACAGTTGAAAGCAGTGATGGAGGAGAGAGAATCATGTGATGCGCCCTTCCCCATCACTCCCCCTATGACTCAGCGTGTGCTAGCAGGGGAGCTGAGACGCTCTGCAGAGTGCAGAAGTCAGAGCAAGGGGGAAAGAGGAGGAGAGGTAAGCATTGTGTGTGTGTTTGCGGGGGGCTGAATTATACTGTGTGTGTTTGTTGGGGTGCTGCATCATACTGTGTGTGTGTATGGAGGTGTGCATTATACTCTGAGGGGGCCTGCATTATAATGTGTGTGGGTGGGCTGCATTATACTCTGAGGGGTTGCATTATACTCTATGAGGGGACTACATTACACTCTGAGGGGGCTGCATTATACTCTGTGTGGGGGGCTTGTTCCCATATCCCGTATCCTGTGCCCCGTCAATTCAGTATAGTTAGTCCTTGTTCCTGTGACCATTTCGGCGGTGTCCGTACCCTGAAATCGCATTGGCAGTACCTGAGCTGTTTCCTAAGACCAGTGTGTCTAACCTGTCCATGTGGCCGTCCTGGCGGCACAATCTGAACCTGTCCCTGTGGCCATCCTGTTGGCACAGTGTGCACCTGTAAGGAGATGGCTGGTCCCTTCAGTTGTTTGTATGTATTACTGTTAGCTTAGGGAAAGCAACAGTTAAAAATAAGGGCTGGCCCAGCAGCAGAGGGGGCTTTACCTGCAGCCACAAATAGAGAGGAAGCTGCTGCTTCCTCAGAACAGCCCGGGTACATTGGACAGGGCAGACGTGTTTCACAGACGGTCCATTGCCAGACCCCCGGAAGGAAGAGGTTTGTTGCCCCAGAATCCAAGGACTCCAGGGACTCAGGAGAGGTCCCGAAGACAAACGGGCTAAGGACTGCAACAAGAGCCCTAGGACTCTGGAAGGACCCCTGCTTCTGAAGGGGTTAATGTGGAATTCCTCTAACCTCTGACTGCTGCAGCTGCTGTGGGTGCAGTTGGAAAGTGTAACAGGGAGAGAGTAGGGAAACCAGTGTTTTACTCATTCCTTGCTTCTTCATCACTGTTCAATAAAAAGTTATTTCTCTGTTGGACAATGGCTGCCTTCCGAACTCTTTACTCGCCTGGACTGCTGTGACCAGAGGAGAAGGTAACCTGTGGGGAAAAAGCTGTGTTGGTCCTATCTACCTATGTGCAATGGACAGGGGGTGCTCGCTGAATGTCTGCTCAGTGGACTTTGCTGGTGAACAGTGCCTTTAAATAGCTCGACACAACTACCCCCGATTGCTCTTGTTACACTTGGCGTAGTGCGGCAGGATGGACCCCTACAGCCTAAAGACTGATGGATGCAATGCTTAAAACTTGTGACTTTGGAATGCTGTCTGTCATAGAAGAAATAGAGATGGCAGCTGATTGTGTCTGTGAATCTGAAATGTATGATGTGCTGCCCGAACTGTAAGAGATTGAGCTGTCGGCTGAGAGCGATCCTGAGATTTGTGACTTTGAGATTGGGACTTGTGATGTGTTGCCCGCCATGACAGGATTGCAGATGGCGGATTTTGTGGACTTGGGAAAGGCGCTGACCGCCGAAAAGATGGCGTCTGTTGGCTCCAAAACTGAAGAAATTGCCACCTTTCGTGGGCATCATGCAGGGAATTTGGTGCCAGAAGAGAGAAGGCCACACCCCGTTGTGGGAAATGACCACCCTAAATGGGTGTGGGGTGAAGGAGACGCTGCCCTTACAGCCTGAGCAGGAGAAATGGGTGGAGTAGCAAAGAATGAATCCACCCACAAATGGATGGAGCCCGAAAAAGATGGACTGTTTGTCAGTGGATGAGGTGTCATTACTATGGAGAGGAACAGCATGTCGTTCCGCATTTGCCCCCAGGATTGGAGGCGTGCCAGATCCTGGCTGAGGCGGGTCTGAAGTTTGAGGCATGGTGTCCAGAAGAATTAGAGGAGCGACCTCCCCTTTCCGCGGCCGTGTCAGTGACTGGTGGAAGACCCTGAGGATGACAAGGATTACGGGGGCCTGGTGATGCCCCGACGGGAACCTGCAGGAGTCCGGAAGGCTTTGGAGGCGGCTCTGCAGGGAAAGATGACGGCCTCAATCACTGAGGTCGGCAGCTGCACAAAAGGACTACCGGTAGCTGTGGTGGTGAGTAAGAGACTCCTGCTCGACAGTCCCGCTGCCTTGCCTGCTGTCCCCTTACCTCCCTTGTTTCCACTGTCATTTCTGGTGATGCCCCGGCCGTCTGTTCCACCAGCCTCATTGGAGGTGCCCCGTCCACTGTCTCAGTCGTTGCGTCCGGCCGCGTCGGCACCTGCGCTTCCCCAGGTCACACCCGTCCCTGCTGACAACCGCAGCCTGCATGCAGAGGAGCTCCATGTGCCTACGGAGGCCGAGTGGATCCATGAAGTGATACGCCAGAAAAGGTGGCGGGAGCGCCGCGTCCTTGCAGAACTACAGCACCCCGGCGGAGGAACCGCAGCAGGCTGGATGACCCGCGGCCTCGTCAGGTATCTGAATCGCAACAAGGGCTATGGCCTTGTGCATGAGCTGGAGACCAGGACCAAGGTTTACATAAATGCTGACTCCCTCATGTTCAATGGCTCCCTTCGAAGAAAAACCCAGAGGGACCTATGCAGTGGCCATTAAACTGGCCCCTGATCGAGAGACTGGCCCATAACAGGAGGTCTCAGATGTGGAACGGCTGTCTGCTATGACCGGCCGCAGTTGCCCCGACCACACAGGAGAGAGCAGTGCCTCCGGGTAGTGAGGCGGCCGCAGATGTGTTCACAGAGGCGGAGGCTCAAGGAGCTGCAGGACCACCACTGGAGGGAGTGCATCTAATGTCTATGTGATAGTACAAGGGACAAATGCGGCCCATTATGCAGCGCAGCGACCGTGTACAGACTGAGTGGCCCGTTTAAGGATTGATGTTAATTGGTGCCAGTTGCACCCAACAAATATGAGGGACTGTTTTGCATCCCTAAGAGGACAATGGACCTTACATGGCGGCCAAGGACAATGGCTTTTGTAGCAGCCACCCATGGACGGCCATATTTGTTTGTTTTTTCCCTCCTCCCAGTTTTGTTTACACCCATTGGTGTTTCCCCTGCTGTATCACAGGACCAGGAGTTAATAGCGGTGGACTACGGATGTGGCTGCTGGACTGCATGTTCCTGAACTTTGCCTCCACTTCAACCCTTGGACTAGCCCCATGTTTCTAAAGCAGCCCACCACCGTTAAAGGGCCCATGATACGCCGCAAGGAGGGAGGAGGAGGCTATCCTCAGAAGGACCAGGGTCATGTGGACCACTACACAGGAAAGGGACTGTCGGGTCTGGAAGCAGCCCACTTCAAGGACTGTGGCCACCCGAGTTAAAGGGATAACCGGCCATTAATGAACTACGTGGCCCTTATGAGCTGTTTTCTTTCTACATTTACCAAGGTTGCCATGGCTGGGGATGGCCATGTTTAAAGAGGGGGGAGTGTAAGGAGTTGGCCGGTCCCCTCAGTTGTGCCCCCTCCTCCTTCTGTGTGGCCACCATGCACTTCATGTAGATTTGTTAGGTACCTGTAAATTTTATGCATCATTATGCTGTATTTGTATTGTAATGTGAAGCTTTTCATGTAATGTGATGTTCGATATGTGTTTATGTGAAGTTTGCATTGTTCTTGATGTAATCTATGTTGGCAATGTTCCATATGTATTACTGTTGTTAGCTTAGGGAAAGCAACAGTTAAAAATAAGGGCTGGCCCAGCAGTAGAGGGGGCTGGACCTGCAGCCACTTAGAGAGTGGAAGCTGCTGCTTCCTCAGAACTACCCAGGTACGTTGGACAGGGCAGACGTGTTTCACAGACAGGGCACTGCCAGTCCCCAAGACTGGAGAGGTCTGTTGCCCCAGACTCCAAGGACTCCAGGGACTCAGGAGAGGTCCCGAAGACAAAAGGGCTAAGGACTGCAACACGGACCCCTGCTTCTGAAGGGGTTAACCCTGGTGTGTGGAATTCCTCTAACCGCTGACTGCTGCAGCTGCTGTGGGTGCGGTTGGAAAGCGTGACAATGGGAGAGTAGGAAAATCAATGCTGTACTCGTGCCTTACTTCTTCATCACTGTTCAATAAAAAGTTATTTTCCCTGTTGGACAACGGCTGTCTTCCGGACTCTTATTCACTTGGACTGCTGTGACCAGAGGAGAAGGTAACCTGTGGGGAAAAAGCTGTGTTGGTCCCATCTACCTATGAGCAAAGGACCGGGGTGGGTGCTCGATGAACGTCTGCTCAGTGGACTCTGCTGGTGAACTGTGCCTTTAAATAGCTCCGCCACAACTACCCCCCCGGTTGCTCTTGTTACACACCCGTCCCTGTGGCCGTCCCGTTTGCTTTCCGGAGACTGCACAGTCTGAACTGGTCCCTGTGGCAGTCCTGTCGGCATATTCTGAGTCTGTCCCTCTGGCCGTGCCGTCTGCTAGACGAAGACTGTACAGTCTGAACCTGTCCCAAGTGGCTGCACTGCACATCTGTACTTGCTCCAGTGGATGTCCTGCTCTGTCCAGAAGTCTGGTTAAACAGCTTAGACCTGTTGGGTCAGCTGCTACTGCCAGACATCATCCTGGAGTGGTACCTGGCAGCTACCTTCCACACAACACTCAACACTAGAGGCTCCTGTGAACACCAAGGTAGCTGCTTAGTCACGCCCATCAAGGGTAGGTCTGTTCTGTGGCACAGTGGGGCCACAAACCACGTGCATCACCTGCCACCTGCGTGCATAACGCAGGTATATCTCACCTTTGGATTTAATTCCATGTTACATTCAGGATTTTGCTGGTACAATTCAGTGAACGTCAAAAGAGGTGTGGCTAAGAAAAATCACAGAATTACTTATTATGGGGGCATTTTGGAGGTGTTCTTGTCTGCCCCTGTGAGTAAAGTTGAAATGTTTTGAATTTAGTGTAAATGCTGGTAAGTTTGACAGTGGAAACAAATTCATGTAGAAAGAAAACTGAAAGCTATCACTACATATTCTCTGTTGAGTTATCACACTGGATATTATAGCAACTTTTTACATAGACAGGCCTTAATCAAACTTCCATTTTTTTATGTACCTGAAAAAACAAACACATTTATTTTTGTGAGTGTTTTGGATCAGATTTTCATCAATGTTTGGCTATTGTGGCAGTTTTTACTATCAAAGTTTCATCAATACTTTTCTTATATGCAAATAAAAATGACAAAGCTTCTTTTGTCTATAGGTGTATGTGTACACGGCGTTGTACCCTCTGAGATTTGCCACAGGAAGATGCTTCCGGGCATGCAGTCGACTTTTCCTGAAGCATCATTTAGATCAGGGTTTCTCAACTCCAGTCCTCAACGCCCACCAGCAGCTTCAGCTTCAATGGATTCCACTGATTCTGAGATGTTTTTTCACATGACCTATTGTACTTTGTGTTAGTGGTAAAATTTCTTTGATATGACCAGGGCCGGCGTCAGTGGCAGGCAGACCAGGCAGCTGCCTAGGGCCCCTGCTCCCCCAGGGGCCCCCAGCTAGCGGCAATCACGCAGCCGCTATGGGGCCCCCGTGAGGCAGGGGGGCCCGCCTGCCCCGAGCGCTAACTCCCCCTGCTGCCACATTGAACTGTACCGGCATAGACGCCGGTACAGTTCAAAGCAATGATGGAGGAGGGAGCGTCAGCTGACGCTCCCTCTCCCATCATTCCCTGCTCTGCCTCTGACACAGCGGGTGCGCGATGACATCATATCATCGCACACTCACTGTGTACCAAGCAGAGCAGGAGACAAGAGCCGGGAGCAGCGCGGGCATGAGAAGGTGAGGAGCGTTTTTTTTTTAAATATATCAATGTGAGTACTGGACTGTGAGGTCATTCTCGGGGGGGGGCGCGCTGCTATATATCATGGTGGGCTGTGTTTCTATATACCATGGTGGGCTGTGCTGCTATATACCATGGTGGGCTGTGCTGCTATATACCGGGCTGTGTTGCTATATACCATGGTGGGCTGTGCTGCTATATACCGGGCTGTGTTGCTTTATACCGGGCTTTGTTGCTATATACTGTACCATAGTGGGCTGTGCTGCTTTATACCATGGTGGGCTGTGCGGCTATATACCATGGTGGGCTGTGCTTCTATATACCGGGCTGTGTTGCTATATACCCTGGTGGGCTGTATTGCTATATACCATGGTGGGCTGTGCTACTATATACAATGGTGGGCTGTGCTGCTATGTACCATGGTGGGCTGTGTTGCTATATACCATGGTGGGCTGTGCTGCTATATACCATGGTGGGCTGTGCTGCTATATACCGGGCTGTGTTGCTATATACCATGGTGGGCTGTGCTGCTATATACCGGGCTGTGCTGCTATATACCGGGCTGTGTTGCTTTATACCGGGCTTTGTTGCTATATACTGTACCATAGTGGGCTGTGCTGCTTTATACCATGGTGGGCTGTGCGGCTATATACCATGGTGGGCTGAGCTGCTATATACCGGGCTGTGTTGCTATATACCATGGTGGGCTGTGCTGCTATATACCAGGCTGTGTTGCTTTATACCGGGCTTTGTTGCTATATACTGTACCATAGTGGGCTGTGCTGCTTTATACCATGGTGGGCTGTGTGGCTATATACCATGGTGGGCTGTGCTTCTATATACCGGGCTGTGTTGCTATATACCCTGGTGGGCTGTATTGCTATATACCATGGTGGGCTGTGCTGCTATATACAATGGTGGGCTGTGCTGCTATGTACCATGGTGGGCTGTGTTGCTATATAAATTGGTGGGCTGTGCTGCTATATACCATGGTGGGCTGTGCTGCTATATACTGGGCTGTGTTGCTATATACCATGGTGGGCTGTGTTGCTATATACCATGGTGGGCTGTGCTGCTATATACCATGGTGGGCTGTGCTGCTATATACTGGGCTGTGTTGCTATATACCATGGTGGGCTGTGCTGCTATACACCATGGGGGGTACATTTTACATTATATTCTATGGGGGAGGCTGTGTTATATAATATGGGGGGCTACATTATATTCTATGGGGAGGTGGGCTGTATTATATTCTATTTGGGGCTACATTATATTCTATGGGGGGCTATATTATATTTATTATATTCTATGGGGGGTGATTGCATCATACTCTATGAGGAGGCTACATTAAGCTATATGAGGAGGCTACATTGTATTCTATGTGGGGCTGCATTATATTGTATGGGGGCTACATTATATTCTATGGGGGCTGCATTATACTATATGAGGAGGGCTACATTGTATTTTATGGAGAGACTACATTATACTATATGAGGGGGGCTGCTTTAATATTCTATGGAGAGGTTACATTATATTCTGTGGAGTGGCTGCATTATACTCTGTGGGGTGGCTGCATTATACTATAAGAAGGGGGGTTACATTATACTCTGTGGGGTGGCTGCATTATACTCTGTGGGGTGGCTGCATTATGCTTTTTGGGGTGGCTGCATTATACTATATGTAGGCTGCGTTATACTGTATCGAGGACTATGGGGAATACATTATATGAAGAACTATGGGGTGCATTATACTATGGGAAGTGAATTGTACTACATGGATGACTATGGCTGTGTATTATACTATATGGAGGAATATGGGGCACATTATTTGGAGGACTATGGGGTGTAAACTGTAGATGTGCTGCTGATAACATGATACTGTATGGTGATCTGTTAGTGATCCATTAGTGATTGTTCTGTCCCCATCATTCTTCCTCAGATGGTGGATCGAGGCCAGGAAACAAGTGTTGAACGACTTCAATATTGTCGATCACACTCATTCAGCGACCTGAACTCAGTGCATGTAAATACAGCCGACATGCTTTTGTGTGATGTGCAATATGATAGCATTTGGGGACCCATTTTAAACTTTGACTAGGGCCCCACTTTGCCTAAAACCGACCCTGGATATGACTTGCATTTATTTTTGATAAAAAAAAAGAAATTTGGCAAAAATTTTGAAAATTTTGTAATTTTCAAACTTTTAATTTTTGTGCCATTAAATCAGAGAGTCATATCACACAAAATAGTTAATAAATAAATTTTCCCACATGTCTGCTTGACATCTGCACAATTTTGTAAACATAATCTTTTTTAAGACGGTATAAGGGTTAAAAGTTGACCAGCGATTTTTTTCATTTTTCCAACAAAATTTACAAAACCATTTTTCTAGGAACCACATCACATTTGAAGTGAGTTTTGGGGGTAAATATGACAGAAAATACCCAAAAGTGACACCATTTTAAAAACTTCACCCCTCAAGGTGCTCAACACCACACTCAAGAAGTTTTTAACCCTTCAGGTGCTTCACGAGAACTAAAGCAATGTGGAAGGAAAAAATGAGCATGTTATTTTTTTCACAAAAAAATTTACTTTAGACACAAACTTTTTTATTTTCACAAGGGTAACAAGAAAAAAATGTACCACAAAATTTGTTGTGCAATTTCTACTGAGTACATTGATACCCCGTATGTGGAGGAAAGCCACTGTTTGGGTGCATGGCAGGGCTCAGAAGGGAGGGAGCACCATTTGACTTTTTGAAAGCAAAATTGGCTGGAATCAATGGTGGGCACCATGTCGCGTTTGGAGACCCCCTGATGTACCTAAACTGTGGAACCCCCAATTCTATCTCCAACCCTAACACAGCCCTAGCCCCAACTCTAACCCCAACACACCCCTAACCCTAATCCCAACCCTAACTGCAACCATAACCTTAACCACAACCCTAACCCCAAAACACCCATAAACCTAATCCCAGCCATAACCACAACCATAACCCTAACAACAACCCTAACCCCAAAACCACCCTAACCACAACCCTAACCCTAGCTCTAACTCCAACCCTAACCCTAGCCCCAACTCTAACCCTAATGGAAAAATGGAAGTAAATACTTTTCTTTATTTTATTTTTATCTAACTAAGGGGGTGATAAAGGGGTGGTTGATTTACTATTTTTTTTATTTTGATCACTGTGATAGTGTCTATCACAGTCATCAAAATGAACCAATAGGAAAAATATCCTATTATTGTCGGGTGCCGACCGGGAGATCTCGGTGGGCGCACTGCGCCCTCCAGTTTCTTCCAGGAAGGTGACGTGGGACAGAGCGGAGGGTCTGGGGATGCCGGAAGTACTTGGGGGGGCTCGGGGTCCCCATTTTTCTCTCCTCTGGTATGCTATCTTCTTGGGTGTGTATCAGTATACAGAAGGGTGAATTTATTTATTTTACTCATCTATATAGAGCCATTAATTCCACAGCGCTTTACAGACATTATTGGCACTGTCCACGATGGGGCTCACAATCTAAATTCCCTATCAGTATGTCTTTGGAATGTGGGAGGAAACCGGACTACCCAAAGGAAACCCATATAAACACAGGGAGAACATACAAACTCCTTGAAGATGTTGTCCTTGGTGGGATTTGAACCCAGGACCCCAGCGCTGCAAAGCTAACAACTGAACCGCCGTGCCACCCTAATTAATGGTCAATTTAGGTTATTCCCCCAAATAATCAAGTTATCTTCTATCCAAACCCCTTTGTGATCCCAAGATGGGGCTATAGAAACCCAGGCATTTGGCTTTGCAACCCCAGGCTATAGTCTTTGGGACTGCTGAGTACGTCACTTGGTTATTTCCATTCAAGTGCAAAGACAATGGTTGGAGGTCAAGCATGCACACCTCTGCTCAATTTAGGACAGAGCTGCAAAACTCATTTATTGAGGTTCCTGAGCCCCAATCTCAGGAACGTAGGAGATCCAAGTGGTCAGATCCCCCGCAGTCAACAAGCTATCCCCTATCTTTTCTTGACTTTTTTTTTGAATAACCCTTCAAGTCTAAGCACTGGCAGGCTTAGACAGAAAAGTATTCCTGTACAAGAACAATATATGGGCCTTTTCCAGTCCAAAAGATTATCATAATGCACAATTCCACATGTTTTAGAAGTGGAAATGGTTCCCCCGTACCTATCGGACCCCTGTGAAGTTCAACAAATTGCACAAATGATGTGTCTGCCTCTGAGTCTAAGGTCTCATTTGGTGTAATTGTAATGTGCAAAAAAATTGCTGCAATTGCCAAATGCAATTATTTGTTCCAAATATGCAGACCAGATATTCCTTAGTTGCTATATACTGCAATTTACTTAGTTGTACTGAGCTATGTGATAATAATGTTCCAGTCTTGTTTACAAGGGGCAGAAAAATATTAATCTATTGATAGTTGGATCAGATTTAGCACCTTGTTCTGACCATGTTATAAAAGTAAGTGAATAACATCCATTTGCTAACCAAGCAAAAACTGGGGGTGGATGGAAGAACATGACTTTAGGAATAAACTAAGCATTACTTGCCTGATTAGAGAGGACCTTGCTTGTAGTCTGTTATCTTAAAAACACATTAGGCAGTAGGAGCTAAAGACACAACATTGTGGAATATTTTTATTTTATCTAAAACTAATTGAATTGTTACAAAAGTTGGATACAAATTGTTTGCAAAGAAGGAGTGTTTGTGAAGTGTGGTCAATCTTGATTGTGATTTTGGACACAATCTTTATGATCAAACTGTAGAAGGAAGATCCTCCGCAATTAATTAAAAAGTGGGTGGTCATCAGGCTCAAAACTGTACAATCTGACCAACCCATGTGACAAAACTGATTACCTGAAGCCATGGAATATATAGATCATTTAATATGTTTACAGAAGATCGTTGTTGTGAATTCTCTTGCTCGGAGTTCTGAGCTGAAGCTCCCTCTGCTCCCTCTGGTGGTTGCTGAGAGTAGTGGAGCTGACCAGGTGGATGGAAGTTCCCCACCTGACAACGATAATTGGAAACCTGGGATTACTTGCTGGGAGCATATAATTGAGCTGGCTGCTCTTGGAGGTTGCTGGTGATTTCCTCAGTGTGCATTTGGAGCTCTTTTGTCCCCTGCCTGATCTGCATGGTTCAGCTAAGTGATTATTTTGCTAATCCTTTGCATCTAATCTGGTTGTCTTTTTTTGCTTTCTGATTTGCTGCTAGGGTTCAGCGTGCTCCCTACTGGGGGCAGCGCTGGGCCCTGCTTCATATTTTGCAGCTTGTTCAGTCCCCTGTTATGTTAGTATCTTTTGCTTGCTGCCAGTTTATACCAGAGTGCTGAACTAGCGGGGGTGAGATCGTGTGATCTCAGGTTTTTTGTATATCAGTAGTGTTGGACTTTTTGAGGGTTTTGTGTGTTATTTCATCTCCCGCCTCGACTACTGCAACCGCCTACTCTCTGGCCTCCCCTCTAGCACTCTGGCTACGCTCCAGTCCATCCTACACTCTGCTGCCCGACTAATCCACCTGTCTCCCCACTATTCCCCAGCCTCCCCCCTATGCCAGGCCCTTCACTGGCTTCCTATTGCCCAGAGGCTCCAATTCAAAACCCTAACCATGACATACAAAGCCATCCACAACCTGTCTCTTCCATACATCTGTGACATGGTCTCTAGGTACCTACCCGCACGCAACCTTCGATCATCTCAAGATCTCCTTCTCTACTCCCCCCTTATCTCTTCTTCCCACAACCGCATACAAGACTTCTCCCATGCTTCCCCCAAACTCTGGAACTCTCTGCCGCAACACGTCAGACTCTCACCATCAACGGAAACCTTCAAGAAGAACCTGAAGACCCACCTGTTCCGACAAGCCTACAGCCTGCAATGATACTCAGTCTACTGAACCACTGCACGACCTGCTCTACCCTCTCCTACTGTATCCTCACCCATCCCTGTAGACTGTGAGCCCTCGCAGGCAGGGTCCCCTCTCCTTATGTACTTGTGTGTCCCTTGTCTTACACATGTTTATTATACTTGTCTATATTTCCCCTTTTCACATGTTTAGCGCCATGGAATAAATGGCGCTATATAAATACATAATAATAATAATAATTGCAGACAGTATCTTTTCTATCCTGTCCTGTCTAGACAGCTTGGGCCCCATAGTTTGCTCAGTTTGTTCTCTGCCTGTGTTTGTGTCTCTTCTTGTCCCACCAACAATATGTTTGGGGGCTGTCTATTCCTTTGGGGATCTGCTCCGGGGCAGTTTAGATTTCATCTTTCTGTCTTTAGGCTTAGTTAGTCCTCCAGCTGTGACGAGGCGTCTAGGGCATCGTAGGAACGCTCCACGGCTACTGCTAGTTGTGCTGATAGGATCAGGGGTCTACAATCCGCTTAGTTACCAACCTCTCTGGTCTTCTGGTGGCTTAGCCCGTTCCTGCCATCCTCCTCGGTGACCCATTCATAACAGATCGGCTTATAACACATAATCAATGAGGGCATCAGATACCATGCTTGGCCTCTTTCTGCTATATATTGATGCATACCTGCTACCTAATCCAATGTGACGTCAGTAAGGCTGCGCGGATTCCCCTGGCTGACCTGAGGTGAACTAATGAGCTTGGAAAAAAATGCAGAAACTTTCCTACGCTCATTAGTTCATCTCCGGGCAGCCAGGGAGGCTGCGCAGAGATGAAATAATTCATTCTGGCAGTGGTTTACATGAGGCTGGTCGCATTAGCACCGGTCCCTGTGTAAACCACTTAACCCTTTCTGATGGATTGCAGCGGGGGACGTGACTGAGCAGCAGAGAGGTAGCATGAAAGCCATCCCACCACGACACGGTAACTCTGTTCGGGATAGTCCTATACTGTCTAATATTAAAAGCCATCCCACCATGACATGGTAACTCTGTTCGGGATAGTCCTACACAAAAATTGAGCTTGGTTTGAGTTGATACACATGCAACATATAAATGCATGTTGACATTGGCCATAAAACCTGCAAAAGACAAAATGAGCAAAAACCCTGCTGTAACTAAATAAGTAGAAGCAAAAGTGCATCTAAATAATACAGTCCTTTTGTCTGCCCTTGCTCACACATTGAGGTCAACTTTGACACAAGGCAAGGTTTTTAATATTAGACAGTGTAGGACTATCCCGACAAGAGTTACCGTGTCATGGTGGGATGGCTTTCATGCTACTTTTGATCAAAAACAGTATGACTAAAAACTCTGTATTATTTAGATGCACTTTTGCTTTTATTTATTTAGTTACAGCAGGGTTTTTGCTCATTTTGTCTTTTGCAGGCTTTATGTTTTATGACCAATGTCAACATGCATTTATATGTTGCATGTGTATTAACTCAAACCAAGCTCAATTTTTGTGTTTTTTCCACGGACAGGATAGTACATCATAGCGATCAGTGGCGCTCACGTGGTGAGCGCCGCTGATCATGGCTGGGTGTCAGCTGATTATCACAGACACGGACCGCCCCCGACACGTTAACTCCTTGCACACTGTGATCAAACACGATCGCAGTGTACTGGGTTTAGGGAAGCATCGGCAGGGAGGGGGCGACCCCCACAGCAGCGCGATGTGCAGCGCTGCTGCGGGGGTCTCCTTCCCTGCAGGTCCCTGGATTCAAAATGGCGGCGGGGGCCTGCAGGGAGCCGGCTTCCTCATGCCTGCAAAGCACCAGCACAGATCAGCGATCTGTCACATGACAGTGATGTCCCCCCTGGGACAGTATAATAAAGTAAAAAAAAAAAAAAAGTGTAAAAATAATTTATATAAAAATCACTAAATAAATTTAATAAAAAAAAATATTCCCTAATATATTCATTTTTTGGAAATAAACAAAACAAAACAATAAAAGTACACATATTTAGTATCGCCGCATCCAAAACAACCCGCCCTATAAAACTGCCCCATTAGTTAACCCCTTTAGCGAACCCCTTAAAAAATAAAAATAGAAACAAAGCAAAAAATAATGCTTTATTATCATACCGCCAAACAAAAAGTGCAATAACGCGCGATCAAAAAGACAGATATAAATAACCATGGTACCGCTGAAAACATCATCTTGTCCCGCAAAAAACGAGCCACCATACAGCGTCATCAGTGAAAAAATAAAAAAGTTATAGCTCGCAGAATAAAGCGATGCAGAATAATTATTTTTTATATAAAATTGTTTTCATTGCATAAAAGCGCCAAAACATAAAAAATGACATAAATGAGGTATCGCTGTAATTGTACTGACCTGAAGAATAAAACCGCCTTATCAATTTTACTGCACGTGGAACAGTGTAAACGCACCCCCCAAAAGAAATTCTTGAAATGCTGGTTTTTGTTCATTCTGCATCCCAAAAATCGGAATAAAAAGAGATCAAAAAAGTCATTGACCGAAAATGATACCAATAAAAACGTCAATTCGTCCCGCAAAAAATAAAATCTCACATGACTCGGTGGGTCAAAATATGGAAAAATTATAGCTCTCAAAATGTGGTGATGCAAAAACTATTTTTACAATAAAAAGCGTCTTTTAGCGTGTGACAGCTGCCAAACATAAAAACTCGTTATAAATAGTAAATCAAACCCCCCGCTACCACCCCCTTAGGGAAAAATAATAAAATTTAAAAATTGTATTTATTTTCATTTTCCCATTAGGGTTAGGGCTAGGGTTAGGGTTAGGGTTAGGGCTAGGGCTGAGATTAGGGTTAGGGGTGTGTTGTGGTTAAGGGTGGAGTTAGAATTGGGGGGTTTCCACTGTTTGAGCACATCAGGTGCTCTCCAAACGCAACATGGCGTCTGATCTCAATTCCAGCCAATTCTGCGCTGAAAAAGTCAAATAGTGCTCCTTCCCTTCCAAGCTCTGCCATGCGCCCAAACAGTGTTTTACCCCCACATATGGGGTATCAGCCTACTCAGGACAAATTGCAAAACAACCTTTGGGGTCCAATTTCTCCTGTTACCCTTAGGAAAATGAAAAATTGGGGGCCAAAATATCATTTTTGTGGAAAAAAAATATGATTTTTTTTATTTTCACGCCCGGGCGTTATAAACTTGTGTGAAGCACTTGGGGGTTCAAAGTGCTCACCACACATCTAGATAAGTTCCGTAAGGGGTCCAGTTTCAAAAATGGGGTCATTTGTGGGGGTTTCCACTGTTTAGGTACATCAGGGGCTCTCCAAAGGAAACATGACACCTGCAGACCATTCCATCAAAGTCTGCATTCCAAAACATCACTACATCCCTTCCGAGCCCCGACGTGTGCCCATACGGTAGTTTTCTCCCACATATGGGGTATCAGCGTACTCAGAACAAATCAGACAACAACTTTTGGCGTCCAATTTCTCCTGTTACCCTTGAGAAAATAAAAAAATTGGGGACTAAAAGATCATGCTTGTGGAAAAAATATGATTTTTTTATTTTCACGCCCGGGCGTTATAAACATCTGTGAAGCCCCTGGGGGTTCTAAGTGCTCACCACACATCTAAATAAGTTCCTTGGGGGGGTCTAGTTTCCAAAATCGTGTCATTTGTGGGCGGTTTCCACTGTTTAAGCACATCAGGGGCTTTCCAAGGGCGGCATGTTGTCCAATCCCAATTCCAGCCAAAAAAGTCAAATGGCGCTGCTTCCCTTCCGAGCTCTTCCATGCGCCCAAATAGTGGTTTACTCCCACATGTGGGGTATCAACGTATTCAGGACAAATTGAACAATAGCTTTTAGGGTCCTGTTACCCTTGGGAAAATAAAAATTGGGGGTGAAAAGATCATTTTTGTGGAATAAATGTGATTTTTTAATTTTACGGCTGTACGTTATAAACTTCTGTGAAGCCCTGGGAGGTTCAAAGTTCTCACCACACATCTAGATAAGTTACATGGGGGGTCTAGTTTCCAAACTGGTGTCATTTGTGGGGGGGTTCCACTGTTTTGGCACATCAGGGGCTTTCCAAACGTGACATGACGTCCGATCTCAATTCCAGCCATAAAAGTTAAATGGCGCTGCTTCCCTTCCGAGCTCTGCCATGTGCCCAAATAGTTGTTTACACCCACATATGGGGTATCAGTGTACTCAGGACAAATTGCACAATAACTTTTAGGGTCCTGTTACTCTTGGGAAAATAAAAATTGGGGGTGAAAAGATCATTTTTGTGGAAAAAATATGATTTTTTAATTGCACCGCTGTACGTTGCAAACTTCTGTGAAGCACTTGTGGGTTCAAAGTTCTCACCACATATCTAGATAAGTTCCTTGGGGGGGTCTAGTTTCCAAAATGGGGTCACTTGTGGGGGGTTTCCACTGTTTAGGCATATCAGGGGTTCTCCAATCGTGACATGGCGTCCGATCTGAATTCCAGCCAATTTTGCATTGAAAAAGTCAAACGGCGCTCCTTCCCTTCTGAGCTCTGCCATGTGCAGAAACAGTGGTTCCCCCCCACATATCAGGTATTGGCGTACTCAGGACAAATTGCACATTAACTTTTCCAGTCCAATTTCTCCTGTTACCCTTGGTAAAATAAAAAAAAATTGGACCTGAAGTAATTTTTTTGTGAAAAAAAGTTAATGTTCATTTTTTTAAACATTCAAAAATTTTTTGTGAAGCACCTTGAAGGGTTAATAAACTTCTTAAATGTGGTTTTGAGCACCTTGAGGGGTGCAGTTTTTAGAATGGTGTCAATTTTGGGTATTTTCTATCATATAGACCCCTTAAAGTGACTTCAAATGTGATGTGGTCCGTAAAAATAAAATAGTGCTATAAAAATGAGAAATCGCTGGTCAACTTTTAACCTTTATAACTTCCTAACAAGCAAAAAAATTTTGGTTCCAAAATTGTGCTGATGTAAAGTAAACATGTGGGAAATGTTACTTATTAAGGTGGTACCTGATGAAGATGGAGATTATCCGTTGAAACGCGTAGTTGAACTTAATAAAGAAGAAAACCTTTCAAGCTTCTCCCTTTCCTTTGCGCTCCCCTGCGATCGGGTTTATATCCTCTCTAGAGGCACCCGACAGGAGCAGCATCGGATTACTATTACCAGCACCCTGAAACCTGTCAGCCTGGCGTTCCATATATCTGTCTCACTCTGACTATTTCAGAATTGTAAAAATTGGCCCGGTCATGAACGTGCAAATCACCCTCGGGGGTTAAAGGGGTTAAACATGTCAGTGTGATTTTACTGTATCGCGCAGTGAATTGCCGGCTTTGTTAAAGGACACCAGTGCGTATTTTTCGCAAGTCACACATCTGGTCCGTGTGTAATGCATATTTTTTGCGCACCCATAGATTTGCATTGGCGTATTTCAGCCGGAATACGCTGACAATCACAGCATGCTGCGATTGTCTCAGCCAGAATAATACGGCCGAGAAATATACGGCTGTTGGGAGGTTTTTATGCCTCTCACTCGACCGTATTTCTCTCTAGTGTGACCCCGGCCTAATCCTTATAAACAGGGAGGAAATGGTTGAGGAGGTAGCTACCATGCTATTTTAGAATTTTGGATAACTAGAAGAGGAAGACCTGTGAAGATTCGGACTTCAAGGTTAGATTTCAGAAAGGCAGATTTTAAGAGACTCAGAAAAAGAATCGGAGGGATCTAATGTCTGGATATCCTTAAGGGGAAAAACGTCCAGGAAGCATGGGAAATCTTGAAAAATTAGATTCTCAAAGCACAATTGTTAACAATTCTAAAAAGAGGGGAAGAATACGAAGCATTTAAGGAAACCAGGATGGATGAACACAGAACTAAAACATATGCTAAAAAGAAAGAAAGAAATGGAGGAGACACAGATTAGATATTAGAAAAATCTTTTTGACAGTGAGGGTGATCAATGAGTGGAACAGGCTGCCACGAGAGGTGGTGAGTTCTCCTTCCATGGAAGTCTTCAAACAGAGGCTGGACAGACATCTGTCTGGGATGATTTATTGAATCCTGCTTTGAGCAGGGGTTGGACCAGATGACCCAGGAGGTCCCATCCAACTCTACCACTCTTTGATTCTAAATTTGAATATTTATCATCCCTCTCTGCTGGTTTCTGATATCAGAAAGTCGCAAGATTTGGTGCAAGGAGTATTTTCACAAAAGTATTTTGCCTTTTTTGCGCCTGCCTGTCACAATCCATTTTTGGATCTGTGGCAGAGTCTGGACTCTCTTATATGAACCTTTTTCCTTTCTGGCCTCTGGGTTAATATGGAGTTTTGCCCCCAGTGGCCGCTGGTGTTACTACAACTGTAGTTGGTCGGCTGCTGGTTTTTGCCCCCGGTGGCCGCTGGTGTTACTACATGTTTAATTAGTCAGCAGGTGGTGACCTCCCCCCTTCTTCCTATGAAAGGTCGTCAGCTGCTGCTCCCTGTTGGTAATACTGGTCATTCACTAACCAACCTTGGAGAAGAGAGGAGCTATTTGGAGCAGTGCTGTTGCAGCTTATCTGGAGCCTTGGTATTTCAGCTGGAAGCTGTGTCCGGGTGCCGTACTCTGCTGCCTCAGGAGCATTGGCAGCAGAGAAAGCTAAGTTGTTTGCTATTCCCTGTCTGTTATTTTCCCTGGTGTGTTTATTAGTACAGCGGTGAGGACCAGTGTCCGCACTTGCCAGTTCCCTAGTAAGGGATAGGTGCAGGGCAAGTGAGGGACTGAGGTATCCTGGTCGGCGACAGGTTGAAAGAACCTGTATAGGGAACGTGAGGAGAGTTCAGTGCTCTTCCTTAGGATAGTGCAGGAGGTGTCCTGTTATGATTGGGTCACCGAGGAGGAAAGCAAGACCAAGCTAAGCCACAGAAAATCAGAGAGGTTGGTAACTAAGCGGATTGCAGACCCCTGATCCTATCCACACAACTAGCAGTAGCCGTGGAGCGTAGCTACGATGATTCTAGACGCCTTGACACAGCCGGAGAACTAAATAAGCCTAAAACAAGAAAGGGGAAATCTAAATTGCCCCAGAGCAGACCCAAAAGGAACAGACAGCCCCCAAACATACCATATATTGTCGGTGAGACAAGATGAAAACACAAACGCAGGTAGGAAAATAGGATGAGCAATCGATGGGGCCCAAACTAACTAGACAGGAAAGGAAAGACACTGTCTGAAATCACGCAAAAAAACCTACAAAAAATGCCCAACACGTCTGATAGAAAAAATACTGGAGTCACTAGACTTCGCCCACTATATCAGCACTCTGGTATATTCTGAAAACAGAGCAAAGAGAGGCCAATCTAATAAGGGACAAAAACAAACTGGCACAAACAGTAATATACGGTTGGAAATTCAGCACAGCCCCAGCCGAGGCTGGCTGACCACACAAAACTGAAATAGACAAAACCAAATCAAATGTGAACAATAGCAAAAGAATACTTAGCTTGAGCATGCAGGGACTGAGCTGGAAACTAAGACCTCAGGAGGCAGGAAAAAATCACCAGCAGGGATAGAGGGAGTCGGCTGTCTTAAATCCAGTCAGAAACTCCCAATGTCCAATTGTCCTCCTCATTATCAGGTGGCAGGCCTCTGTTAATTAGATCAGCTCCATTACCTCCTGTAACCACCAGAGGGAGCCCGGAAAGAGAACTCGCGACCCCTCTGTCAATACAACCATCTCCACTACCTTCACCAGCAACCAGAGGTAGGCCAGAAAGTAAATTCACAATCTATCGGCATGAATGTCAGAAGCAGAGACCCAAGAATTATCCTCCTGGCCATAACCCTTCCATTTGACCAAGTACTGGAGTCTCCGTCTAGCCAAACGAGAATCCAATATTTTCTCTACCTCATATTCCACATTGCCTTTAGCCAATACAGGGTCAGGAGGTGCCGCCATAGGACATAGGAACTACTGGCTCCACAATCCTCTTCAACAGAGATTTATGAAATGCGTTATGGATCTTAAACATAACTGGAAGAGCCAATCGAAAAGAAACAGGATTAAGAATCTCCAAAATCTTATAAGGTCCAACCTTCATGGGAATATTCTTTGACGACAACCAAACCATATCACCCACTTTAAACCGGGGACCAATGGTCCTATGCCGGTTGGAAAATCGTTGGGCTTTTTCCTGAGAGAAGGACATCTTATCCACCACTTGGTCCCAAATCTGCTGCATTCTCTCTACCACAGTGTCCACACTTGGGCAGGTCGAAGATTCCACTTGCCCTGAAGAAAATCGAGGATGAAACCCAAAGTTACAGAAAAAGGGCGACATCAAAGTGGCAGAACTAGCTCTATTGTTTAGCGCGAATTCGACCAAGGGCAAAAATGAGACCCAGTCATCCTGATCAGCAGATATAAAACATCTCAAATAGGACTCCAAAGTCTGGTTTATTCTCTCAGTCTGCCCATTGGTCTGAGGATGAAACGCAGAGGAGAAAGATAACTGAATTCCCAGATTGGAACAAAAAGTTCTCCAAAATCTGGAAACAAACTGGACTCCTCTGTCCGACACAATGTTCTCAGGAATCCCATGCAACTGAACCACCTGCTGTAAAAGCAAGGGCACCAACTCTGAAGAAGGTGGCAACTTTGGGAGTGGTACAAGATGGATCATCTTAGAAAATCTATCACAAATCACCCAGATAACAGTCATTCTCTGAGAGACAGGAAGATCAGAAATAAAATCCATTGAGATATGGGTCTATGGCCTCTTGGGCACTGGCAGGGGCATCAACAACCCACTAGAACGAGAACAGGGTTTAGACCGAGAACAAGTCCCACAGGACTGCACAAAATTCCTGACATCACGAGATAAGGCAGGCCACCAAAAAGAGCGATTCACCAAATCTCTGGTACCAAAAATACCTGGATGACCAGCCAACACAGAGCAATGAATTTCAGACATTACTCTCTTCCTCCACTGGTCAGGAACATACAATTTTCCCATAGGGCAAAGCTAAGGTTTGTCCTCCTGAAATTCCTCCAGGGCACGTCTCAAATCGGGCGAGATGGCGGAAAGAACTACCCACTCACTTAGAATGGCAGTAGGCTCGGTCACAATAAGAGAATCCGCAAAGAAACTCCTAGAAAGAGCGTTCGCTGTTGTGAATTCACTTTCTGGCCTACCTCTGGTTGCTGGTGAAGGTTGTGGAGATGGTTGTATTGACAGAGGGGTCGCGAGTTCTTTCTCCGGGCTCCCTCTGGTGGCTACAGGAGGTAATGGAGCTGATCTAATTAACAGAGGCCTGCCACCTGATAATGAGGAGGACAATTGGACATTGGGAGTTTCTGACTGGATTTAAGACAGCCGACTCCCTCTATCCCTGCTGGTGATTTTTTCCTGCCTCCTGAGGTCTTAGTTTCCAGCTCAGTCCCTGCATGCTCAAGCTAAGTGTTCTTTTTCTATTGTTCACATTTGATTTGGTTTTGTCTATTTCAGTTTTGTGTGGTCAGCCAGCCCCGGCTGGGGCTGTGCTGAATTTCCATCCGCATGTTGCTGTTTGTGCCAGTTTGTTTTTGTCCCTTATTAGATAGGCCTCTCTTTGCTCTGTTTTCAGAATATACCAGAGTGCAGATATAGTGGGCGAAGTCTAGTGACCAGTATTTTTTCAGACGTGTTGGGCATTTTTTGCAGGGTTTTTTGCGTGATTGCAGACAGTGTCTTTTCTTTCCTGTCCTGTCTAGTTAGTTTGGGCCCCATCGTTTGCTCAGTCTATTTTCCTACCTGCGTTTGTGTTTTCATCTTGTCTCACCGACAATATATGTTTGGGGGCTATCTATTCCTTTGGGGCCTGCTCTGGGGCAGTTTAGATTTCCCCTTTCTTGCTTTAGGCTTATTTAGTTCTCCGGCTGTGTCGAGGCATCTAGAATCATCGTAGGTACGCTCCACGGCTACTGCTAGTTGTGTGGATAGGATCAGGGGTCTGCAATCCCCTTAGTTGCCAACCTCTCTGGTTTTCTGTGGCTTAGCTTGGTCTTGCTTTCCTCCTCGGTGATCCAATCATAACAGTCCGCCTTAACATTCTTAGTGCCCGGAAGAAAAGAGACCACAAAATTAAAACGCGTGAAAAACAAGGCCCACCTAGCCTGTCTAGGATTCAAGCGTTTGGCTGATTCAAGATAAATCAAATTCTTGTGGTCAGTGAGGACCACAACTTGATGTCTAGCTCCCTCCAACCAATGTCTCCACTCTTCAAATGCCCACTTCATGGCCAACAATTCCCGATTCCCCACGTCATAATTACGTTCAGATGGGGAGAATTTTCGAGAAAAGAAGGCACAGGGATTCATTTTAGAAGTCACTGGATCTTTTTGGGACAAAACAGCTCCTGCACCAATCTCAGAAGCATCTACCTCCACCTGAAATGGAAGTGAGACATCAGGTTGCCGCAGAACCGGAGCAGAAGTGAATCTCCGCTTAGCTCCTGAAATGTCGAGACTGCCTCTGGAGACCAATTCACCACATCAGCGCCCTTTTTGTTCAGATCAGTCAGTGGTTTGACAATACCAGAAAAATTGCCTATAAATTTACGATAGAAATTAGCAAAACCAAAAAACTTCTGGAGAGCCTTCAAAGAAGTGGGCTGAACCAAATCATAAATGGCCTGCACCTTGGCCGGGTCCAATTCAATAGCCGACGGAGACAAAATAAATCCCAAAAATGAAATCCTCTGTACACCAAAGAGGCATTTTGATCTCTTAACATACAGGGAATTTTCCCTCAAAATCCGGAACACAGTCCGGACATGTTGCACATGAGAATCCCAATCACTGGAAAAGATCAAAATATCATCCAGATAAATGATCAAAAACTTATCCACAAAGTCCCGGAAAATATTGTTCATAAAAGATTGGAAGACAGAAGGGGCATTAATGAGCCCAAAAGGCATCACCAGGTACTCAAAATGTCCCTCCGGAGTATTAAACGCCGTCTTCCATTCATCCCCGTGCTTTATGCGAATAAGATTATACGCCCCCCTGAGGTCAAGCTTGGTGAACCAGCAGGCACTTTTAACTCTGGAAAATAAATCAGAAATCAAGGGTAACGGGTACTGATATTTAACAGTGAATTTGTTAAGGGAACGATAGTCAATACAAGGCCTTAATGAACCATCTTTCTTGGTCACAAAAAAAAACCCAGCACCTAAGGGTGAAGAGGATGGTCTAATATGACCCTTCTCCAACGACTCCTTGATATAAGATGGCATAGCATCATGTTCGACTACCGATAAGTTGAAAAGCCGACCCTTGGGAAATTTACACCCCAGCATCAACTCAATTGCACAGTCATAACTCCTATGAGGAAGCAAAGGTGCAGACTTACTCTCACTAAATACATCAGAAAAATCAGCCAAATAATCAGGAATATCATGAGACTGGGGAGAGGTAGAGAAAACAGGAGTGTCACTAAGAACACACTGACTACCCCAACTCACCACAGACACAGATTTCCAATCCAAAACAGGATTATGAGTTTGCAACCAGGGAAAACCCAGAACAATAGTATTATGCAAATTGTGCAGCACCAAAAATTTACAATTTTCTTGGTGGTCCAGGGCGACCTGCATTATCACCTGGGTCCAAAACTGGGGTTTATTCTCCGCCAAAGGAGTAGCATCAATACCCCTCAAAGTGATAGGAGTCCGCAGGGGTACCATGGGAAAACCACAACATTTAGTAAAGTCCAAATCCATCAGATTCAAAGCTGCTCCTGAATCTACAAAAGCCTTAGCAGAAAATGTAGATAAGGAGCAGATCAGAGTAATTGCCAAATGGAACTTAGGTTGTATACTGCCCACAGCAAATGTGTACGCAAAACATTTCTCTCATTTAGGGCAGACAGAAATAGTATGAGAGGCGTCTCCACAGAAAAAACACAGCTTATTACGCCTTCTAAACTCCTGACATTATGCCCTAGACAAAACCCTATCACATTGCATGGGTTCAGACGTTTGTTCAAAAGGCAGCAACGCCTCTCGTGTAGTTTTACGTTCACGTAGACGTCGATCAACTTGAAAGGCTAATGACACAGAATCATCAAGACCAGAGGGAACAGGAAATCCCACCATAACATATTTTACGGTTTCTTATAAACCCTTCCGAAAGAGAGCTGCTAAGGCACTGTCATTCCATGTAGTAAGGACCGCCCACTTTCGGAATTTTTGACAGTATAACTCTACAGAATCCTGACCCTGGTTCAATGCCAATAGGGTTTTCTCAGCTTGATCAATAGCATTAGGTTCATCATACAACAACCCCAAGGCTGGAAAAAATGCATCCACATTAGTCAGAATAGGATTTCCAGGTGTCAGAGAAAAAGCCCAATCCTGGGGATCGCCACGCAGCAAGGAGATGACAATTTTAACCTGCTGCACAGAGCTCCCCAATGAGTTAGGCTTCAAGGCAAGAAATAGTTTACAATTATTCTTAAAATTCAAAAATTTAGACCGATCCCCAGAAAACACATCAGGAGTAGGGATTTTTCGCTCAACAGCAGGTGATTGAGCGAGATAGGCAGAAATTCCCTGCACTTCAGCAGCGAGCTGCTCAACACGATCAGACAATTGCTTAATGTCCATTAAAGAAAAAATCCTCCTACGGCCCCAGAGAAAAAGAGAAAAAAAAAATATATATTAACAAAAAAAAAATTCTGACACTTTTTTTTTTTTACAATACTCTCCTGCTTAAGGCTAGTTTCACACTTGCTTTTTTTTGCAGCGCGTTTTTCCCGCAAAAAAACGCATTGAAAAAACGCATACAAAAGCATACAACTGCTGCGTTTTTTTCAAGCATTTTTATGAGCATGCATGAAAAAAACGCAGCGTTTTTATGCGTTTGTATGCGTTTTTAGTGCGTTTTTACCGCGTTTGCGTTTTTTTCCAACATAAGGGTGGCCCCTCACACTAACCCAAACCATGACTTTACTAACCCTAACCCTGACCCTAACCCTAACCCTAACCCTGACCCTAACCCTTAACCAAATCATACTTAACCCTAACCCAAACCCTAAACCCTAACTAACCCTAACCCTGACCCTAACCCTAACCCTAACCCTAACCCTGACCCTAACCCTAACCCTAACCCTAACCCTAACCCTAACCCTGACCCTAACCCTAACCCTAACCCTAACCCTGACCCTAACCCTAACCCTAACCCTGACCCTAACCCTTAACAAAACCATACTTAACCCTAACCCTGACCCTAACACTAACCCTGACCCTAACCCTAACCCTAACCCTGACCCTAACCCTAACCCTAACCCTAACCCTGACCCTAACCCTTAACCAAACCATACTTAACCCTAATCCTGACCCTAACCCTGACCCTAACCCTTAACAAAACCATACTTAACCCTAACCCTGACCCTAACCCTAACCCTGACCCTAACCCTAACCCTAACCCTGACCCTAACCCTAACCCTAACCCTGACCCTAACCCTTAACCAAACCATACTTAACCCTAATCCTGACCCTAACCCTGACCCTAACCCTTAACAAAACCATACTTAACCCTAACCCTGACCCTAACCCTAACCCTGACCCTAACCCTAACCCTAACCCTGACCCTAACCCTAACCCTAACCCTAACCCTGACCCTAACCCTTAACCAAACCATACTTAACCCTAATCCTGACCCTAACCCTGACCCTAACCCTTAACAAAACCAAACTTAACCCTAACCCTGACCCTAACCCTGACCCTAACCCTAACCCTAACCCTGACCCTGACCCTAACCCTAACCCTAACCCTAACCCTGACCCTAACCCTAACCCTAACCCTAACCCTTAACAAAACCATACTTAACCCTGACCCTAACCCTAACCCTAACCCTGACCCTAACCCTAACCCTAACCCTAACCCTGACCCTAACCCTTAACCAAACCATACTTAACCCTAATCCTGACCCTAACCCTGACCCTAACCCTTAACAAAACCATACTTAACCCTAACCCTGACCCTAACCCTAACCCTAACCCTAACCCTGACCCTAACCCTTAACCAAACCATACTTAACCCTAATCCTGACCCTAACCCTGACCCTAACCCTTAACAAAACCATACTTAACCCTAACCCTGACCCTAACCCTAACCCTGACCCTAACCCTAACCCTAACCCTGACCCTAACCCTAACCCTAACCCTAACCCTGACCCTAACCCTTAACCAAACCATACTTAACCCTAATCCTGACCCTAACCCTGACCCTAACCCTTAACCAAACCATACTTAACCCTAACCCTGACCCAAACCCCAACCCTAACCCTGACCCTGACCCTAACCCTAACCCTAAACCCCCTTAACTAACCCTAACTCTAACCCAAACCCCTAAATTCCATGGTTAAAAAAAAAAAACGTTGGTGCAAAAAAACGCATACATAAGCATGCCAATGCGCACATATGCGCACCCATAGGCTATAATGGCCATTTTTAGCGCAAAACGTGCGCATATGTGCGCATGCGCTTTTTTGCAGGGCCAAAAAATGCAACATGCTGCGTCTGGAAAATACCAACGCATACCCCAAAAAAACGCAGCGCATGAAAATCGCATACATGCGCATGGCAGCGCGCAGGTATGCGCACCCATGTTAAATATAGGGGAAAAAACGCATGCGCAGGTTAGCGTTTTTTTCCAGCGCTAAAAAACGCAAATGTGAAACCAGCCTTAGAGTACCCTAGAATCTGCGGTATAGGCTGGTGATTCTGTTATGATTGGGTCACCGAGGAGGAAAGCAAGACCAAGCTAAGCCACAGAAAACCAGAGAGGTTGGCAACTAAGCGGATTGCAGACCCCTGATCCTATCCACACAACTAGCAGTAGCCATGGAGCATACCTACGATGATCCTAGATGCCTCGACACAGCCGGAGAACTAAATAAGCCTAAAGCAAGAAAGGGGAAATCTAAACTGCCCCAGAGCAGACCCCAAAGGAATAGAGAGCCCCCAAACATTGTCGGTGAGTGTAAAATAATGCATATCCTGTAAAATACTCAGGACTAGTTACCAGATAAAAATATAGTGGTTTATTTGCTTACTTCCATCAAAGAAAGGTTATTACAGAAAAACAGGTGAATAAAAATAGGTGAAAGAGAAATTGTCCATTAGATCATGTTCTGAGATCCCACATGGCAAAAGCAACATGTATTCTTCTTCTCTCCGAGATCCTGAATAGCAAATGGCTGCTGTGTCTCAGTTCGGCTTCTCACATCGCCGTCCAGCTGTTATGTCATGTCATCTTGCGTCTGTCTCTCATGATGGTGAGGGAAGAAGACAGCCCCCTCTACAGTTAGCCATGAATTATATACGTCTCCTAAAGCACGTGGTCTCTACATATATGGAGCTGTCTTTCTACCATGAGCCAAGCTTAAAAATAGCCTATGTCATGTAAGCTAAAGCATTCTACAGAACTGGGTCTATAAGAAATTAATGGATTATTAATATTTAACAATTCCCCCTTTTGAGGGAGACAGACATTAATTGGAACCCTCAAATATAACGATCTTTTTTCTTCTTTTCTTCTTCTTTGACAAAATAATTTAATATCAATAATAATAATAATAATATCAGATTACCGTTATAAGTACTCAATGACATAATTGATGTGAATTCATGTTATGGTAAGCCGTGAACAATATTCATATAAAATATGTATAATTATACTTCCCTAAGTCTAAATTGAAGCATCTCAGGTCCAGTCATCATCATCTGGTGTCATCTGGTCTTCATTTTGATGTCTTCTGTCTTCTTCTTGGTTCTTTTAAAAATACAGTTTTCTTATAGCATATAGATGTGTTGTGTATCAAATCAAAGTCCATAATTTCAAATGTTAATACGAAAACAAAGTCTATGCAGCTTTAATATCTGTGCAGTGTTATCTTTAAAAACCTGGGCTTACATTGGCTCGCCTTGGATATTCTGGAATCCTCCATCGGTACTGGTCTTTGAACAGGTGTGACGTCTTTGGTCAGCAAAGCAAGGGTTAAAATGACTCTTCCTTGCTAAACATAGCACCATAACCAGTCCTTGTCCTAATGCACAGGACATATGTCAGGGTTGTAGCTTCCTGACAATTACCTTCATTGTTCACCAGCTTTCATCGAAGCTTTTCAGGTGATTGAAAACCTCTGGAACTTGATAAGAACGTGATAACACAGTTCATCTCAGCATCATAGGATCATCGTCCTCTGGTTGTCAGGTTAGACACTTTAATTGTGACTGTCGGTGGTGGATACTGCACTTGTGACTGTCAGTGGTGGATACTGCATTTGTAATTAACACAGTCTATTACTCAGTAATCATAGCTTTGTTACCTTCTGGGATTTCTGGATCGCGGCATTCTTCTTCTTGCAACTGATAAAAATCAATGAAGTTTAGAAATGTGAAAAGTCTTTATTAACATAATTTCAGTATCTTGCTTGAAGTCTTCATTCCCTATTCTATACCAAATCTGGTAATTTCCCTATCCCATAATATCACAGCGTACCATAGCAATCAGTAATATCCATATAATTATTATCAGAATTTGTACTGTATATGGATTTCAATATTTGAAATAATAAACCAATAATAAGTGATAATACATTATTATCCATTTTTTTTTTCATGTGATAGAACATTTTTATGTCATAGGTGTAATTACCTTTTTCAACCCATAGGTGTCACTGTGTTTTATGTAACCAGTGTTTTCATCTTTATTAATAAGGAATATATTTATTATACTAATAATATGTAGGAATGTATAGCCATGAACCAAAATAAGAATATATGAGTGAGCGAATGAATGAATAAAAGAATTGTTGCATATAACTCAGAAGTGAAACATTTTCCTTAGTAATAGAACCATATAATTGCTATATTTAATGAAGCAATATTCTCAGCAGATATTACTTTACTAAATATTGGTGAAAGAATTAAAAATAATGAAAAATAAGAATGAAAAATAAGAATAAGAATAAGGCTTTTATGTTGATGCAGAGTAGTTATGTCTTCAGTAACATATACCCTTAATATTTCCATGATCTGGATTATTTCATAATGGTCATAAACTTGTGTTATCAAAATATTCAAATCATGCAACTTTGCATGTAATTCCTCTTAGTGTAAAGAAATGACTCTTTATAATACTTGTTATTATACCCAATACTTATACCATTGTACCTTATTAATATTTTTTTCCTATTAAAATGTGTGAAGAAGAGGTATTAATCAAATGTGATTATGTAGTCAGGATAAAAAACATATTTCCCCCTTAATACCAAAAAATATTGTTTCATGAAATAATTCATTTATCAAAACCAAAATTAAAATAATTAATGTATAAATTATGTGAATTTATACTTGCTTATACCATTATTTGTCTGAAGATGTGTAACCATCAAAATTAATTTGAATATCATAAAATTATCCTTTGGAAAAATTAATTCAAATGTAGTTTAAGATTAACACACTTGGACAGAGAAGGAAGGTCCACTATTCCCAGATGCAGCTGGTGAATACCAGGCTCTGTGCTGGTGCCTGTTTAAAAGAGCTAAAGCTGATAAGGAAAGAATAGATTTTCTTCCTAAACTATTTTCTATTTTGTTGTGCGATTGCACTTATCCACAATTAACTAAATCAAGAAATAATAATTACTATAGAAATATAGAAATATATGTTGTATAGATAATATTTCATTATGTATCTTAATATTCTAATAATTTCCTAAAGATAAAAGCTTTGGGGTTTTTTTTTTTTTTCTTTCTCTCATGCATTCAGGATCCTGAGGTCTCACAAACGTATCACATTACTCGCTCAGCAGCTGCTCATACACTCAGTCACTGTCACTCAGACTGTGTCACATATTAAGTTTAAACCACACATATGAAGGTGTGATGAATACACGTATTTTAACCCAAATTATCCTAATTATCAATGCATTGTAAACTATTTCAATTTAGTCTCTTAATATTTCTTTGAATATTCCCCAAATACACATGACATAAATATATATGTATAGCTATACTTGACATTTAGGCCTGGAAAAAAAATTCCATTGCTTTGCAAAAGTTGAGACCCCCTTTAAAATTCTTTTCCTAAGGAACAGGGACATAGTATACTGGTATACTTGTATTATTAGAACAAGGTTCAAATTCCCCTGCTGTGGTTGTCATTCAAACCATGCAGTAAAAAAAACACACACCCAGAACATTTTAAAAAGCAATTGGTTATTTCCTTTTAAGGGTTAGATATATAAAATCATGCAATATTGCAACATCCTGTGTAAATAAAGGCATAAATCCTTGGAAGAGAATTTTCCTTGATTAAGTCCTGCTTTGAAATGAAAATTCTAAGGAAACATAAAAAATAAGGTTAATATCATATAATTCTAAATATTATTACTGATGTAGATTTTAATTTTCATTAAAAAATACAGTTCTACTATTTCTACTTCTACAAACACTCTATATATATACTGTATGAATATGTATATATCCACAAACCATAAAACTACAGGATTATACTCTATAACTCACTAATTGTATAACACTGTTACACAATATATATTACTTTTTTCCTAACCAATTCCTACACCCATACTTATTTCTCTGCAAAAAATATCCTGAAAGGTTCTTGCCATTTTAAAGCTGATAGATTCTTGGAGCAGAGTATTCAGTTTACAGGCCATGATGTCACTCACCACCTGTTTCTGTCTGTTAAATTCGGCCATCTTTGTTACAGAAAGAAAATCAGAACTCATCATTTTTCTTAATTCAATTTGTGTCTTTTCGGTGTTCTTTTGCATCATTCCATATGGTTTATAACAAACATGTGATTTTCTTTTTCTTTCTTCGTAGATTTGATTTTGGGGAAAACTCATTTTAGAAGGCTTTGCTAATACAGGCTTCTGATAAGATTTTACTCTGCCTGTCTTCCCAAAATTAGCACAATTTACTTTCCTCTCACGATTCTCGTGTTTCCTGGCAAAATCAAGAAATTGCGCACATTCAAACAAAGAATCTTTTTGTGACGCAATAACACGAGATGCAGGATTTAGAAACCAAAATTTGCTTACAAAACTCCTTATGAGGGACGGTGTTTTGACATTCTCACTCAGCATTTTGTACAAACGTTCATATATGGACATGAACGTAAAAATACATTCCTTCCGACCAATCCTTAATTTTTGAAGAATATCAATATCTGGATGATTTTCATTTGATGAACAAAAAATGAGAATTTTTAATCTGTCCTTATCAGTTAAATTCTCATGTGTCTCACCAGATAACTTTAAAGACAATCTCCTAGCAAAATTTACAGGGATCCACATTTTGAACAACTGATTCTTCTCCTCGTTAGATAAATCAAAGTTATCAGTACAACTTTCAAAGATCTCAGAGTTTCTATAAACATCTATTTTGTTGTCATAAGCAGGAATTATTTGGCATATTTTTATCAAATTCTTCCTCACGCTACTTCGGATTTGGGCCTGTGAGTCTTCTATTTTTAGTGGTACGTCTTTCCCTTGTACGTCCTCTACGTCAGTTCTGAAGTCTCCTCCTACTTCTCCATCTTGTTCCACGTCTGCAAGGTCACCTTCAATAGCTGCTACTACTTGTAACTGTTTCTCCACATTACAGTGAATCTCGGGAATATCACTATCCTCTACACAATCATTTTTAGATTTCTCTGACACAGATCTATGAAATATATCTACCATCTGTAGAATATTTTTTAATCTCTCTCTTTCTCTATTGAAAAACTTAGAATCTAACCTCTGATTCTCGAGTTCACACTCGGCATATAAACTTAACCATAAAACTTCTGAATTAGAATTGTCTACAGACTTAAATTTCAATTTACTCTGCTTAGCAAGACAATTAATGACATCCATTTTATCTTACCTTGAAATGTCTCAGCTCCTTTGATGGACAACGCTGGGTTCCTGTCTTCACACGTCTGGCTTAGGTCTGGTACTTTTGGCACTTGTAGTACTTCTCAATCTATCTGGTACTTCTTACTTCTAGGTTCTGTTAAATTCTTGTAAGTAGTGGAATTCCCGATAACTTGCACATATGATTTGACGTTAGCAAAGTCCAATCCCCCGTGTGGGCAAGTTGAGGGAAATCCGCAAAAAAGTACAAAAATTCAGATCTGGCTGGCTCTCCAATGTAAAATAATGCATATCCTGTAAAATACTCAGGACTAGTTACCAGATAAAAATATAGTGGTTTATTTGCTTACTTCCATCAAAGAAAGGTTATTACAGAAAAACAGGTGAATAAAAATAGGTGAAAGAGAAATTGTCCATTAGATCATGTTCTGAGATCCCACATGGCAAAAGCAACATGTATTCTTCTTCTCTCCGAGATCCTGAATAGCAAATGGCTGCTGTGTCTCAGTTCGGCTTCTCACATCGCCGTCCAGCTGTTATGTCATGTCATCTTGCGTCTGTCTCTCATGATGGTGAGGGAAGAAGACAGCCCCCTCTACAGTTAGCCATGAATTATATACGTCTCCTAAAGCACGTGGTCTCTACATATATGGAGCTGTCTTTCTACCATGAGCCAAGCTTAAAAATAGCCTATGTCATGTAAGCTAAAGCATTCTACAGAACTGGGTCTATAAAAAATTAACGGATTATTAATATTTAACAGTGAGACAAGATGAAAACACAAACGCAGGTAGGAAAATAGGCTGAGCAAACGATGGGGCCCAAACTAACTAGACAGGACAGGAAAGGAAAGACACTGTCTGCAATCATGCAATCACGCAAAAAACCCTGCAAAAAATGCCCAACACGTCTGATAGAACAAATACTGAAGTCACTAGACTTCGCCCACTATATCAGCACTTTGGTATATTCTGAAAACAGAACAAAGAGAGGCCAATCTAATAAGGGACAAAAACAAACTGACACAAACAGTAACATACGGCTGGCTGACCACACAAAACTGAAATAGACAAAACCAAATCAAATTTGAACAATAGCAAAAGAACTCTTAGCTTGAGCATGCAGGGACTGAGCTGGAAACTAAGACCTCAGGAGGCAGGAAAAATTCACCAGCAGGGATAGAGGGAGTCGGCTGTCTTAAATCCAGTCAGAAACTCCCAATGTCCAATTGTCCTCCTCATTATCAGGTGGCAGGCCTCTGTTAATTAGATCAGCTCCATTACCTCCTGTAACCACCAGAGGGAGCCCAGAAAGAGAACTTGCGACCCCTCTATCAATACAACCATCTCCACAACCTTCACCAGCAACCAGAGGTAGGCCAGAAAGTGAATTCACAACAGTGTCCACTTCCCCATACCCTATTATAGGGCCCACCGTTGTAATTGTTTCCCCGGTGTCCCCTTGTGTTGTGAGTGTATTTTTCCCTTCACCATTGAGGTCTGATGAACTCCCTCCTCTGGTGAAGGAAGGTAGTGAGGCTGATTACCAAACACATGGGCAGCTAGATGATGACTGGGTGGCTGGAATTGAGGACTGGATATAAGGCTGCCGACGCCCTTCTTCCTGGCTGGTGATTTTCCTGCTGGATTCTTGGAGACCAGTCTGATTCCTGCATCTCAAAGCTAAGTTTTTCTGCTCTGCTTTGTACTCTTCAGTTTTGTTTTTGTTTTGCCTTGTTTTTTGGGAGTTCTGCCATCCCCGGCCGGGGGTGAGCTGAATTCCATTTTTGTCTCTGATCTGTTGATCTTTTGCTCTGTCTTCAGAATATACCTGAGTGCTGATATAGTCTTTTGAAGCCTAGCGACTTCAGGGCCTGTTTTTCCTATCAGTCGGTTGGCTCATTTTCATAGGGTTTTTGCGGATGGCAGACAGCAGCTTTCCTATCCTGTCCTATGTAGTTAGCTTGGGCCCCATCATTTGCTCAACCTATCTTTCTAGCTGTGTTAGTGTTTTCATCTTGCTTCACCGTCATTATATGTTGGGGGCTGCCTATTGCTTTGGGGTCTGCTCTGGGGCAGTTTAGTTTTTTCCCTTTCTGTCTTTAGGCTATATAGTTCTCCGGCTGTGATCGAGGGGTCTAGGGCACCGTAGGAACCCCCCACGGCTACTGCTAGTTGTTGTGGATAGGTTCAGGGGTCTGCAATCCGATAGCTGCCAACCTCTCTGGTTTTTCTGGACTTAACTTGTATTTTATTTTTTCCTCCTTCGGTGACTCATCATAACACCCTTGTCTGTCTTGTTGTTTTGTGACCGACCGATTGTCGGGTCGCGTCACGCAGAGCCAGACATACCGTGACATTATTACCAACCTACCCATTTTTTCTGGTAAGCCATGATCCAAATACAAGTATTGTGAGGAAAGAGGGAGACACAAGCGCAATATAGGGTCTTATCCCACAAATAAAGTAAGCGGTTTGAGAAATACCATGGTGGTATTTCCTGAAGAAGAGGTTGCAAAAAACCTTGAAACGCGTAGAATAAACCACTGTCAAACTTTATCAACCTTCTGGAATTTCATCATTTGGGCAACGCGGATGAAATCCACGTATTCCTTTGCAGAGCTATGACCCAAATACAGGCCTTTGCCCAACTGCTTCAACCCCTCATTGATGAGCTTAGGGTGCTGTGTGGTGAGGTGGTGCAGCAGCTGCAGCAGTTGGTGGGGTTTGGTTCAGGTGCAGGGCCAACCAGAACCCAAGATATCCCTCCCTGACAGGTTTGCTGGAGGGAGAGCTAAATTCTTGTTTTTTCAGGAGGCCTGCAAGTTATACTTCAGGCTCCATCCTCGTTCATCAGGGAGTGAGGAACAACGGGTGGGAATCGTTATGTCCCTTCTTAAGGGTGATCCCCAATCCTGGGCCTTCTCCCTGCCGGTTGATTCACCATCTCTACGATCAGTGGACGAGTTTTTTGCAGCATTGGCGCTGGTGTATGGAGATCCTGATGGCGTCTCCCTGGCGGAATCCCGACTCCGTAAGATCAAGCAGGGGGGCCGGCCGGCTGAGGAGTACTGCTCAGAGTTTAGGAGGTGTGCCACTGACACACAGTGGAATGACCCTGCACTTAGGAGTCATTTTGTGCAGGGTGTGTCCCCAAGGTTGCAGGATACTCTGGTGCAGTACGCCGCCCCCAGGTCGTTGGAGGCTGCCATGCCCCTTGCCATTCAGGTGGATAGATGCCTCAGGGAGAGGCATACACCAAATGTGTCCCCTGTAGTCCTTGCTAGGGAGAAGGACACACCAGTGCTGATGGAGGAACCCATGCAGATCGAAGTAGTGGGGAAGTAGTGGATTTCAAAAGAGGGTTGCCTGCGATTCGCCGTGGTGTGGGGGCATGTTTTTTCTGTGGGCAGACTGGCCATTTGTAAAAACTCTGCCCAGCGCGCGCTAAATCTGCGGTAGAACCTAAGCAGCAGCGCTTCCCTGGTCGTGTGGAGGGAGGTGACCAGGGAGTGTATATTTTCTCAATTTTGTCCTGTCAGTGTACTTTGTCAGCATAAGTGGTGGTTGGCAGGCTACCTGAGGGCATACCGGTGTTTGTGGACAGTGGAGCGGGAGTCAATCTGGTGGACGCTCACTTTGTCCAGACTCATGGCCTGAGGTGTAGGACGCTAGCCAAACCCCTAGGCGTCCAGGCCAATGACTCTGTCCCAATGAGCCAGGGAAGGTTGACCCAAGTCATGGAAAATATACATCTGCGTATAGGTACTCATCATGTAGAGTCCCAGTCATGCTACGTCTTGAGGGGAATGCCATCACCTATCGTTTTAGGCCTCCCTTGGTTAGAAAAACACAACCCGGTCATAGATTGGCGGTTTAGGGAAGTAGTCAGCTGGGATCAGTTGTGTGTGGGCTGGTGCCTGGGGGCTACTGTCTCTGCAGTCTTTCTTCAGCCATCCCCTTCTACTCCAGTAGGGGCAGCAGAGGTGCTGCCAGGGAATAGGGGCAAGTCTCAACACTCACCATTAGCCAACCCTGAGAGGCGGAGTACTCGTAGGAGGAGGGGTCAGAGGAGGGTGGTGACTCCTTCTGAGCATTGTGGGGATGTGAGGACACAGGGGGATGCCTCTGTTGTCGGTTCTGTGAAGCGTTCACCATCTTATGGCAAACGTGTGGTGGCAATAAACATTCAGGTCCAGACCTGTGTGTGAATGAGTACGTATGGGTGTCCACCAAAAACATCCGGTGGAAGTGTGCTACAGGGGTCTGGAGTTCTTGGGTGATCGGGCTGTATCAGGTGTCGGCCATCCTTGGCCCGGGGACTTACCAGCTGGAGCTACCCCCAATGATGCCTATACACAACTCATTCCTCAGGTCGACGCTCTGGAGATTTGTGGTGCCTCCGGAGCATACATTGCCTCTTCCATCTGCCCACGTTTGCCATAAACCTGAGAGTCAGGTAGTTGCTAAAGTGAACTCTGGTGGTTCTAGGCGTCCTCACTGTAGTTGGTTTTCCTGTGAGGTGCTGTGTTGAGGGTCCAGAGGCACCTCATTGAAGGAGGGGTACTGTCACGATCCATTTTCACAACTGTGGCAGAGTCTGGACTCTCTTATGTGAGCCTTTTTCCATTCTGGCCTCTGGGGTTAATATGGAGTTTTGCCCCCCGGTGGGCGCTGGTGTTACTACAACTGTAGTTGGTCGGCTGCTGAGTTTTAGCCCCCGGTGGCTGCTGGTGTTACTACATGTTTAATTAGTCAGCAGGTGGTGACCTCCCCCCTTCTTCCTATAAAAGATCATCAGCTGCTGCTGCTCCCTGTTGGTAATACTGGTCATTCACTAACCAACCTTGGAGAAGAGAGAAGCTATTTGGAGCCTTGGTGTTTCAGCTGGAAGCTGTGTCCAGGTGCCGTACTCTGCTGCCTCAGGAGTATTGGCAGCAGAGAAAGCTAAGTTGTTTGTTATTCCCTGTCTGTTATTTTCCCTGGTGTGTTTATTAGTACAGCGGTGAGGACCAGTGTCCGCACTTGCCAGTTCCCTAGTAAGGGATAGGTGCAGGGCAAGTGAGGGACTGAGATATCCTGGTCGACGACAGGTTGAAAGAACCTGTATAGGGAACGTGAGGAGAGTTCAGGGCTCTTCCTTAGGAGAGTGCAGGAGGTGTCCACTTCCCCATTCCCTATTATAGGGCCCACCGTTGTAATTGTTTCCCCGATGTCCCCTTATCTGTCTTGTTGTTTTGTGACCGACCGATTGTCAGGTCGCGTCATGCAGAGCCAAACATATCGTGACACTGCCCCTACGCTTATGTTAACAGAAGGCAGAGTTTAGAAAAGGGGACAAGGTTAGCAATGCACAACAATTTTACTATAATGTATGGTAGAAAATTGTTGTGCATTGTAGCTTATGGCATAGATTTTGTCCCTGATTAATCAAAGCTCTTATGCCTAAAAACTTGGAAAAGTCACAACATTTTGTGCCTTTTTTTAACATTTTCTGGCAATTTTTATCCATGTTTGAAGACGGTGGCATCACGCCACACCTTGTTTAATTCATGACGAGCTGTGGCGTACATTATGCCAGAAAGCTTACTAGGAAAGGCAGCCAAAAGATGTATATGCCAATTTTTTTTTGTTCTGCTTTAGTTTTTTTTGTACATTGTACATATAGGAGTTGTATTGCCCCCTTTTTGGGCTGTAGATTTTGCCTATATAGCTTTCCTTGGGCAGGTACAAAACAGTCAGTTCTGGGCCTTACTCTGACCCCGTCTATTTTGAGGTCTGCTGATACATAGCGAGGTGAACTACAAGAGTTAGGGTCCATCTTGATTGGGTACACCTTGTAGTGTTGGGATAGCGTGTATGCTTTTTTGATCAAAATAATGTCAACTAAGTACCCTATGTTTTTTACATGTGCAGCACGGTGGCTCAGTGGTTAGTGCTGCAGCCTTGCAGCGCTGGGGTCCTGGGTTCGAATCCCACCAAGGACAACATCTGCAAGGAGTTTGTATGTTCTCCCCGTGTTTGCGTGGGTTTCCTCCGGGTACTCCGGTTTCCTCCCATACTCCAAAGACATACTGATAGGGAATTTAGATTGTGAGCCCCATCGGGGACAGTGATGAAAATGTGTGCAAATTGTAAAGCGCTGCGGAATATGTTAGCGCTATATAAAAATAAAGATTATTATTATTACTATTATTTAATTTATTTACTTACTGCAGGGTATTTTCTCATTTAGCTTTTATCCTTGGCTCTGCCTGCTAAATGGCCGCAGTGTGAGTGTGCACCTGCACATTACACTTATACTAACATGTGTTCTGTCTCATTTCCTTAGTTTCACTTAACAAACATGCTGTACTTTACTCTCGAAGGGGGTGTTCAAGACTGATGTATGAAACACTAGCAGCGGATTTTGCTGCGGTGTACAGTACCATAATATCCTATGGATATCAAAAACCGCTGTGCAGACGGTGTAAATTTTTCCGCGCGGATTTGCTGCGGTTTCTAAACCGCAGAAAGAATTGACATGTCAATTCTTTCTGCGGATTCCGCTGCGGTTTACCATCTCCTCCATTGAAGAGATGATAAACCGCAGGGCAAAACCGCAGGCTAATCCGCATGTAAAACCGCAGGTCTTTTGACCTGCAGATTTACCTGCGAATTTTACAAAATCCGCGCCGCCAAATCCGCAGAGCATTCTGCAGCGTGTGCACGTACCCCTACAGTACCAGACACGGGATCACTGTTGAACATGTGCTGCTTCTTTTAAAACTCAGCTTTATTCCAGGGGTTGACAAGACTGAAAACATATGGGAAAAGGCAGGTAATGGTGTAAAATAATAAATTTCATCACTTTTGACATGCTAAACTGGCTGCCTTATGATAGAGGGACCGAAGAGCTGAATAAATTGTAGTTTTTATTTTGTATATTTTTCCTCTCCATTGCAGAGGTATTGGATTCAAATTTTGGGGGTGTTTATATTTTCCTTGCGTGACATTGTTCAATCAAAAGAAGGCAGCATCATACAGGGGAAAAAGATAACACCCCCAGAGAAGGTCAGAACCATGTTTTTCAGTATAATGTAGTAATACCTGATGGGTCTAACATAATCACGCAGAGATCTCCTCACGCTCTGCACTTTCTAACATTATAAGCCAAAAGAGGAGGAAAGCTGCAATGTAATGCTACACTCTCTGGATCTATCCCAGTTATCAGAAAATAATAACCCAATACCGGAGATAGATTCAGAGCATTGTAAATGACAAACATTGCTATAAAAAATAAAGACTAGCCAATATACATTATATGTGAAGGGATAAGGCTGGTTTCACATTGGCATTTCGGTGTGCAGCGTATGATCTGCAAAGTTCAAAATGCGCCATGCGTACAGATCTGTCACATAGTATATGCAGGGATACACAGGAACATGCATTTGCATGCGTTTGCATGTAGATGCGATGTTTTGTGGTGTGCGGCGGTGTGCAGTGAATGCAACATGTTGCATTTTTTGAGGCGTCAAAAATCCGTCAAATATGCACAGGCATGCGGATTAGTGTGTCAAAACAACGCTTTACTGTCTATGGGAATGCATTGGAACGCAAGGACATGCGTACGCATACGTTCGATATGCATGCATACTTCAGACTGAACAATCCTCCATGAACAATCCTCCAATTGACTGCCACTTCCCCTGTAAAAACTTCCCCAACCACTCCTAGCCTACCATCACAGCCCGACACCCCTCAGGTGCACAATGTAACTCCCTCCCGCAGATCCCAAAAGTAAAGCCCTTTTTTAAAATTTTTTTGTTATTTGTCAAATTTCCTCTTGGTGTTATGTTTGCTAATAAAAATCCTTTTGGTTCACAATACCGGTTGCCATGTGCTTTCTTTATCTCTTTATTTAAACATGTGTATTGTTGAGTGAAGTATTAACGGTTGTTACAGTAAAGGTATTTATTATTAAAGTTACAGTCAAGGTGATAGTATTAAAGTCAGCAAACATTACAGGTACATAACATTACAGGTACATTTTACTTAGCGGCTTAAAACCATTTTGTCTTGCCATGCCACACGTCCAATATCCGAAACAAATTGGGCAGCAAATTTATCCCTCATTTGGGCAACTTCCACTGTTGTCCTCAGAGGGTGATCTTGGTAATCCTGCAATGTGGTATGAACAGGTTCGTCAAGTTCTAATTGTTGTTGCTCTTTCACCAGGATGTAATTGTGCAGAACAACACACGTTTTCACAACCTCAACAATTGTATCAATTTTTAGATTGATGGATGTTCCCGTTTAGATACCAGCAATCTAAATGCACACTCCACAGTTCTTCGTGCTCTTGTCAGTCGGTAGTTGTAAATCCTTTTGATGTTATTCAAGTCCTGACTTGAGTACGGTTTTATGAGTTTGGCACACATTTGAAATGCCTCATCCCCAACCACAACAAACAGTATTGGTGGTCCTTCAGTGTTTGGAAGAGGTCGTGGCTATGGAAAATTTAAATCATTACCATACAAACTTTGGCTCAAGTCAGAGTTTTTGAAAGTCTGTGAGTCATTTCCTCGTCCAAATGAGCCAACGTCCACGGCAACAAATCGACAGTCAGCATCCGCAATTGCCATGAGAACAATGGAAAAGTATTTTTTGTAATTGAAATACTTGGATCCACTTGCAGCATGTTTCATATTCCGAATGTTTTTGCTGTCCACAGCCCCCAAGCAGTTAGGAAAATTACAAATGTCCTGGAATTTTGCAGCATTTTCCAGCCAGAGTTCAGTTGTGGGTTAGGGGAGGAATTCTTCATGCAGATCGTCAGATTAATCACGGCAGGTGTCTCCCAACAATCCCAGGAAGCGTGGACACTCCAATCCGGAGGTGAAAATGTAGAGATGATAAGGTCTCTCCGGAAGCCAGGAATCTAACGAACAGAAAATGGAAAAAAAATTAAGTACATGGCTTTTATAACAATAGTAATAATGACATGTGTTTGTTTTTCAAAATTACATACCTCAGGGTCACCAACAGACATTCCTCAGCAGGAATTGCTTGACGTAGCTGTGTGTCCTGCCTGGTGATGGATCCTCGGACATGTAGCAGCAAGTCATTGAAGCTCTGTTCCAACATTCTCGTGTACTCGAAAAACTCTGGGTTTTCACGCAGCTCAGTGTACAAGGAGTGGTAGGCTCCACGGCTCTCTCGGACTTCAACGATGGGGTGTTGCCAATAGTGACAACGACGTCTTCTCCGTCTTTTTCTTCTTCCTTCTTCTTCACAAGCAAAAGCAAAGGCAATAGCCAATTTCAATGACAAATCAAGATGAAGAAGGAAGCTCTCCACGCTAAGATTCATCTTGAAGCTGGATACAGCAGCAAAAGTTGAGGATTTCATCTGTGCAGTGTGTCTGTATATAGAAATCCCATGAGACACGCCCATTGGGTGTCTGGTATCATATCGAAAGCATGCGCATAAACAACGCAAACGCATGCAAAAACACATACAAACGCAGCGTTTTTTTCTCGCCATGCACAAGATGATGCGAATGAAAAACGCTGCGTAAACATGCGTTTTGCATGCCTTTACGCATGCAGATGATACGCTGTGGACTCAAACGCTAATGTGGACCTAGCCTTAGTCCAACTCGATTACGATTACCGTTTTTTGCGGATTATAAGACGCATCGGATTGTAAGACGCACCCCAAATTTTGAGGCGAAAAAGAGGAAATTTTTTTTTTTTTTAATAAAATGGTGCCTCTTATAATCCATGCTTCTTATTGCTTACCAGGGGGTGGGGGTGGCTGCAGTGAAGCGGGGTCCCAGGATCGCTGCTGAAAGTGGCAAGAGTGGCACGTTGCCGCAGGCTGGGATGAGGGGTTGTTCCGCTGCGGGTAAAAATGGCTGTGGTGCTCTGTTGTGCGGGGGTCTCCGCCGACATTTTGTGAAAGCTCGGAGCACGCTGCACATCCATTACTGCGATGCGGTGGCCTCTGGGAAAATGGCTGCCAGGGGTATCACATGCTCAGATTGAGATTTCTGCAACACAGAGCACTGCAGCCATTTTCACATGCAGTGGCGCACATCGGAACACCCTCTTATCACAGCCTGCGGCCGGCAGCAACGCGTCACTATTGCCTCCTCCAGCAGCGACCGTGGCACCCATCTCCACCGCGGTTCATAAGGTATATCTACATTATAAGACGCACCCCCATTTCCCCCCCAAATTTGGGGGAAAAAAGTGCGTCTTATAATCCCAAAAATACGGTACATAGAAACCAGCAAAAAGGACTAAAATTTTACTTTTAATTAATAAGTTTAAAAAGGTATAAAGGAGACCTATCAAGAAATAAACTTGATGCTATGAAACAATTGTAACAAGTTCCACTCATCCATCACAGGGAGAGATATACAGTGAATTCAGTCATCTTATTGCTAGTCAGATGCGTAATACTCATTTAGGAGAGAGTGGAAAAATCCATTTCTCTCTCCTCTGATATGATCTAGCATATCAGAGAATAGAGAAATGGGGTTATGTCCTCCGAGCCCCTATGGTACCTTAGGTACCAGATCCGTGATCCCCCGGCCCCACTCCTTCTTCTGCAGAAAGAAATGGCGGACGCTTGCGCAGTGCTCCCGCCAAGATCTGCATCCCTGCACCCGACAACTGCTCGGAATTTTCTCATTGGCTGTTGACTTTTGATTACTGTGGTAGACCTTATCACAGTGATCAAAAGCCCCCAATATTTGTCAATATGGAAGCACTTGGGCTGTGCATCTTCTCTCCTTGTAGTTGTTCTGGGAGAGAAGGGAGATACACTATGTGCGAGTGCTGCCCTGTCAGAGAAGAAAAAGTGAAAAAAAATCACACTTCTAACTCCGTGTTTGTAAACCCCTAAACTCAATTGATCACCTCCCTTCTTTGCCATCCCACTTGCCAGATTCATTTTTTGTATATTTGTTGTTTTTCTACTTTTTTTTGCAGAGAGGGTTAGAGTTTTTTCAAAAGTAAAAAAAAATATTAGTGTTAGATTAGGTTTAGGGCCAGGAGTGTTAGCTTAGGGCTTTGTATCTCCCCCTGTTTTGCTGTTTTGAGACCTGCCACACATCTTAAAATTATTACAGCTTTTTTTTTTAAATAATTTATATTTTCTGCTTAGTGGGCCCCAGTATAGTAATTTTAATGAAACAGGTATTGAAGAGAATATTTTTATCAGTAAGTCACATTTACCCCATTTCACAATTAATTCCAGGACTTGATCAATCACATACCCCCAGTACAGTTTATTCTTCTTGCTATAATATACACAATTGCAAGAGACCTCTTTTTTAGCAAGGCCAAGTATTAGAATCAGCAATTGTGTTTTTAGAGGTATGCCTCCCTCTTTGAGTAATAATTCCTGGAAGGATTTTCTTGTTCGATAGTTCAATTTCTATGTAACTGTAGGGAGGAGGACCCCCACAGTGTGTCCGGGCCGGAACCATGGGGACCGCCATCTGAGTTCCTAAGGAAGAAGTACCCGGGGGACAGAGGAGGAGAGTGGATTGTTGAGAGTGACAGGATAACAAGGGGATGGGCGGGTATAAATGGGGCAGGGAGCGCGCAGAGGAGGCAGTTGGTGATACTTCAGACACGCAGCAGGAGTCAGAGGAGGCGTGAGAAAGCGGGAAGGACACTGACAGTTCAGAGAAGAGACCAGCAGCAGAAGGTAGATACGCAGTGGCCCTTAGGAAAGGGGCGCTGAGCTTACCGACAGGGGACTGTCCCTTCACCCCAATCCCGGGTTACGATCTGCCCCCGGTCATCCTCGGCCGTTACCGCTGAGCTCGAGCCCTCCGCGGCCTGTCTGCTCCATTTCCCGGCTGCTGGCATCCCCCTTCAGCCCGCGGTTGCGGCCTGCCCGCTGCCACCCGCGGACGCTGCCTTTTCACGTCAGCCCATGGTTGCGGCCTGTCTATCACCGCACACCCCGCTGCAGTCGGCAGTTGGGGCCTGTTCCTCGTCAACAGAGACACTCTGCACACAGCCCCAGGCTGTGCATGCGGTCAGTAAACCGCTACTCTTGAGCACTGCGACACAACCCTGCTTGGGGACAGGAGTCCCATTGAACTCGCTAAAAAGCGCAACCCCGCTGTTACAACAGGGGGTTACTCCATCTCAGGACTCCATCAGGGCCTGTTGAGCCCCAACTCTTCCTGGGTGCTGGGGTGCCCGAAGACTATTCCAAATCTTCTGCAGCTGGGCCCAGCGGCTGCTACGCCAAAGCAGCCTCATCAAAGATGCCACAGCAGCATCATCAAAGATGCCAAAGCAGCTTCATCAACAATGCAGCTTCCACAGAGGTGCCGAGGGACATCAGGACGGATAAGTGACATTATAGAGTATAAGGACCCGTAGACGGCCATACCGTGGCCCCATAGTAACCGGCCTCGGCCAGGTTAGTCGTGTTCTTTTCAAATAGTGTTTGGTTGTACTGAGTCCCTGCGAGGACAACTGTTCTTACGCCTTTTTGGTTGCTTAGTATAGCCCTAGCGGCTTTAAATTATAAAAAGTTTGCTTTTCAAAATTCAACCAGTCTCGCGTCTCGTCACTGCATCCTGCGAACCTGCTGTTACCTACATTTGGCGCAGTCGGCAGGATGCAATCTCCGAGCATGGACAACGACGCCCCAGACCAGGGCAGGGCCGTGAACTCAACAGCTGATGAGGGCCCTCGTTCCAGCATTTCGTTGGGGGCTATGCTGAGCAACCTGCCTAGATTTTCCGGCTCCAATACCATGCTGTGGAGCTGGACAGAGCGAATGCGGGGGCTCTTTCAAATGCACCCGATGACTCCTGACCTGGAAGCAGAAGTAGCTCTCATGGCATTAGATGGGGAGGCTCGGAATTCAGTGATATTAAAACCCTCGGGACACCGCAACACCTTTGATAAGGTTTTGCAGATTTTAGAATAGACCTATGGGGACCCAACCAACGTGGGAGAGTTAAGAACTCGGTTGTTCAGTCAGATGAAGGGGGAGGGGGAGACCATCACCCAGTATATGAATGTCCTCCAAGAGTTACACACGGCCATCGAAAGAAAGGACAGCGTAGGGGTAGGACCTGTTGACATTACACTATGCAACCTGTTGATGACTGGACTGCGAGACCCATTACTAAAGCAGGCATTACGGGAACAGATTAGAATGTATCCATGTATAGACTTTTCCGAGGTGGGAAGTCAAGCACGCGATCGAGAGCAAAAGCAGGGAATGGCGGTCCCCGTGGGGAAGGTCCGGAACGTGGAGGCTTCCCTGAATGCACTTGCGGAGCCTCAATGGGTAGAGGAAATGAAACATGATTTGAAGAACTTCCAGGGCAAGTTGGCTGAAGTGAAAAGAAGGACGGAGTCCGGGACTGGACGGCCTAGTGTTAACCCTGGTCCTTGGGGACTCCTCTCCCCCCGGGGCTGTCGGTCTGCACAGACCTGGTGCTATGAGTGTGGGGAGCTGGACCACTTCGCCCGAGAGTGTCTGTGGCGTGGGAGATACCCACCTTGGCGGCCATTAAAACTAGAGGGCTCAGGGCTGGGGGGAAGCCGCTCGGAGCCAGAACCCACGATTAGGGGTGGTGGAAGTCCCGACGATTTGGTCACAAAATGTCCGGTGGTATGGACAGAAGTAGAGGGCCGGGCAGTCCGGTGCCTAGTGGACACAGGGTCACAAGTGACAACTATGCCTGCAACTTATTTCCAGCAAAATTTTCCTGAAGCAGCGAGACCCCAGTGGGGATCCATGATCAGACTGGTAGCCGCCAATCAACTACCGGTCCCTGTTGCCGGGGTGGTGTGGGTACAGGTGACGCTGTGCGGTAAATTCCTCGGCTGCAGAGGAGTGGTTCTGACCCACGGAGAAACTGATAAACAGCACCCAGTCATTTTGGGCATGAACATACTGCGGGAGTTTGGCAACCTACTCCTCAATGATCCCACACAAGAGACTTTGAAACAGTGGGGTTCCCGCACAGCCCAAGGACATGTATTCCAGCAGTTGGTGCGGGAAGCACAAGTCCTCCAGGACTGCCAGGAGGGCGAGGCCCTGGGCAAAGTCATCGTGCCAGCGGCTCCCCTGCTTGTACTGCCCCCTGGACAGACCGTGGTGGCCCTACCCATCCGAGCCCCGATACCATTGGAAGGCGTGGAGATGCAGGTGGAGCCATGCTACTCGGAGCACTTATCCCCTGGCATACTGGTGGCTCGCTCCCTGACCACAGTGCAGAAGGGGACTGTCGTGGTGCGCTGCGTCAACCTTGAAGACCAAGACATCGTCCTGAAGCTCCGGACAGAACTGGTCAAGCTAGTAAGGCCTTTTGAAGAAGTGCTACCGGCCCCTGCGGTTCAATTGAGAGTGCAGTCCGAGGACCCTTGGGAAGTAACTATCCGGACTCTGCAGGCTACCGAAATTTCAACTCAGGAAAAGGGTTGAGACATCCTGGAACAAATGCGGGCCGACCTCTCTGGACTAACTTCGGCCCAGCTCTCTCAGATAAAAACACTGCTCGGACAGTACCACGAGGTATTTGCTAGTCATGAGGAAGATTTTGGATGTACCACCGCCATCACCCATGGAATTCCCACGGCAGGAGCAGCCCCCATCCATGAACGATATCGACAGATTCCTCCACAACTCTCCAAAGAGGTGAAAACTTTGCTAGCCCAAATGCTACGAAAGAGAGTGATTCAAGAAAGCCAAAGCCCCTGGGCAGCTCCCATTGTGTTGGTGCGCAAAAAGGATGGCACCTTACGATTGTGCGTGGACTATCGAAAGCTGAATGCTTGCACCATCAAAGACTCGTACCCACTGCCCCGAATAGAAGAATCCTTGTCTGCCTTGGGGAAGGCGATGTACTTTTCTACTTTGGACCTGGCCAGTGGGTACTGGCAGGTGCCCATGTCAGAAGAAGACAGGGCTAAGACGACGTTCATATTTCCTATGGGACTGTTTGAGTTCAATCGAATGCCATTTGGACTGCCCAACGCCCCGGGGACCTTTCAGCGGTTGATGGAGCAGTGTCTGGGAGATCTCAATTTTGAGGCCACATTGATATACCTGGACGATATCATCATTTATGCTGCCACGTTTGAGGACCTCCTGAAGCGGTTGGGGCAGGTACTCTGCGGCTGCAAAAGTACGGGCTGAAGGTAAAACCCCAAAAATGCCACCTATTTCGCACCCAGATCAAATATCTGGGCCATGTTGTCTCGGCGGAGGGCGTAAGGCCGTCCCAGGAAAAGGTTGCTGTCATTCAGGGATGGCCTACCCCTGAGACGATAAAAGACATGCGGGCCTTCGAGGGGTTGGCCGGATACTACAGTCGTTTCGTAAAGAATTTTGCATGCTGGGCTCGAGCCCCACACGACCTGCTGAAGGGGGCTCCCGCTGGGGCAAATGGACGAAAAATCCAGTGGCGACAACCTCAGGAAGAGGCCTTCCAAGACCTTAAGGCTGCGTTTTCCGATGCTCCGGTGTTGGCTTATGCGGATTTCTCGCAACCGTTCATCCTGCACACTGACGGGAGTCTTCACGGACTGGGGGCTGTGTTGTCACAAGTTCAAGATGGCCAGGAGAGAGTGATCACGTATGGAAGCCGCTCACTCCATGATTCCGCCAACAATGACAATTACAGCTCCTTTAAGCTCGAGCTCCTCACAGTAGTGTGGGCCATGACGGAGCGGTCCGCAGAGTACATGGCGGGCTACGAGGTAGTGGTGCGGACCGACAATAACCCGCTGGCCCATTTGGAAAATGCCAAACTGGGAGCTCTGGAACAAAGATGGGTGGCCCGGATGGCGAAATTCAACTATAAAATTATCTATAAAGGAGGGGCCGAGAATGTACACGCTGATGCTCTCTCCAGGATTCGACATACAACCCCAGGGAAGCGTCGAGACGACGAACTAGAAGGGGAAGAGATACCGTTTGCCCTCACTGCTGCCATGCTTACAGCTGCCACCCAGGAAGTACCTCCCACGGAGAACCTAAGGGGCATGCTGGAACAATCCCGGGATAAGTGGATCCAACAGCAGCAAGAAGACAAAGAAATTGGGCTTCTCCGGAAATGGGTAACCGCTGGCAAATTGCCCACTGAATCCCAAAGATAGGCTTTGACTCAGGACATGTCGCTGATGTTACGACAATGGGAGAGACTGGTTATCCGAAAGGGACTATTGTATCGTAAAATGACATCACGAACAACATCTATGACGACTTGGCACGTAGTTACGCCAGGAGCCCAACTTAATGAACTGGCTCGAGAAGCCCACGAAAAAGGGTCTCACTTCGAAGCTCAAAAGACCTTGCAGTGGTTACAACAGAAAATTTACCATCCATGCTTGCATGCTGTTGTGGATGAGACTTACCGGACCAGTTACCTATGCGAATTAGCTAAACCGCCCGCACAGCGAGCCCCAGTACAAACAATCGTGACCTCAGCGCCCCTCGAGCTTCTGACGGTGGATTATCTGACCATTGGTCCCGCATTCCAGGGATATGAACACTGCCTCGTCATGGTAGACCATTTCACTAAGTTTTCTGTGGTCACCCCCACTCGAGACCAGACCGCGGAGTCGGCCGCCGCCGCAATTTGTAGAAACTTTATACAAGTTTACGGCTGCCCTCAATGGATACATTCTGATCAAGGAGACTGTTTTTTAGGAAAAATAATGGAGGAAAAAGGATATCTATACGATATCTATACGGTATTGAGAAATCCAGGACCACACCATACCACCCGCAGGGAAACGGAGCCTGCGAGCGATTTAATCGGACATTAATCCAAATGTTGCGTACTCTGGAGAGTGACAAGAAGGCCCGTTGGCCTGAATATGTCCCTGAATGGGTCTATAACAACCGAGTACATCGAGTTACCGGCTATACCCCTTATTCCCTGTTGTTCGGATGCAAGGGCAAGGGGATCACGGAGGTAGAGTTGGACCCAGAGGAACCTCAGCCCTGGACTGGGTTATCATCATGGGTCTGAAATCACCGGCACAGGCTGCAAACTCTTCATCGAATCGTACGTACCAAACTTCAAGATTTAGAACACCCAGGAAAGAGTTCATCTCTGCCTCCCTGTTATGATGAGTCACCGAAGGAGGAAAAAACAAAATAACAGCTAAGTCCAGAAAAACCAGAGAGGTTGGCAGCTATCGGATTGCAGACCCCTGAACCTATCCACAACAACTAGCAGTAGCCGTGGGGGGTTCCTACGGTGCCCTAGACCCCTCGATCACAGCCGGAGAACTATATAGCCTAAAGACAGAAAGGGGAAAAACTAAACTGCCCCAGAGCAGACCCCAAAGCAATAGGCAGCCCCCAACATATAATGACGGTGAAGCAAGATGAAAACACTAACACAGATAGAAAGATAGGTTGAGCAAATGATGGGGCCCAAGCTAACTACATAGGACAGGATAGGAAAGCTGCTGTCTGCCATCCGCAAAACCCCTATCAAAATGAGCCAACCGACTGATAGGAAAAACAGGCCCTGAAGACGCTAGGCTTCAAAAGACTATATCAGCACTCAGGTATATTCTGAAGACAGAGCAAAAGATCAACAGATCAGAGACAAAAATGGAATTCAGCCGGGGATGGCAGAACTCCCAAAAAACAAGGCAAAACAAAAACCAAACTGAAGTGTACAAAGCAGAGCAGAAAAACTTAACTTTGAGATGCAGGAATCAGACTGGTCTCCAAGAATCCAGCAGGAAAATCACCAGCCAGGAAGAAGGGCGTCGGCAGCCTTATATCCAGTCCTCAATTCGAGCCACCCAGTCATCATCTAGCTGCCCATGTGTTTGGTAATCAGCCTCACTACCTTCCTTCACCAGAGGAGGGAGTTCATCAGACCTCAATGGTAAAGGGAAAAATGAACTCACAACACCTCCCGACCTCCAAAGCGGAGACCGAGTACTCGTACTAGACCAATGTCCCCAGAACAAATTAGAGCAACGCTGGGAAGAGGGTCCCTATCGGGTCCTACGCCGTATAAACCCTGAAGGACCTGTGTATGAAATACAACCCGAGAAAGATGAAACGCTGCCTACCCACATAGTGCATTGGAATATGCAACGCCCCTGTATTTCCACCGATCTGAAACAACCTGAACCTGCTCCTCAGGTCTCTGAACCATTGCCCGTGTTCTGGGACTCGGACGACGAAGAAGACTTCCCCACAATAACCAGGGGCTGTCTACTCAATGACAAACCAACTGACACAATTAGCCCGCCCGAACCAGCTAGCCCACCACCGGCCACCACCCCAGAAGACTCCACCCCCGTCGTACTAAGACGCTCCGAGCGGTCGACAGCCGGCAAACCCCCCGAACAATACGAACAGGACCAGTTCATATGGCAACGAAAACTGACACCTCCGCAGATCAGCCCAAGTATACTGAGGCCCTCGCCCAAGGACTGGTGAGCTTAGAGGATGGAGGAATGTAGGGAGTAGGACCCCCCACAGAGTGTCTGGGCCGGAACGAAAGGGACCGCCATCTGAGTTCCTAAGGAAACAGTACCCGGGGGACAGAGGAGGAGAGTGGACTGTTGAGAGTAACAGGACAGCAAGGGGAGGGGCAAGTATAAAAGGGGCAGGGAGCGCGCAGAGGAGGCAGTTGGTGATACTTCAGACACGCAGCAGGAGGCGGAGGAGGCGTGAGATAGCGGGAAGGACACTGACAGTTCAGAGAAGAGACCAGCAGCAGAGGGTAGATACGCAGTGGCCCTCAGGAAAGAGGCGCCGAGCTTAGGCTGGTTTCACATTAGCGCATTTTCAGCGCGCGTACGGCCGGGGGTAGCTCCGCCCCCGAGCCGGCTCTCTGCCCGGCGTGCCCGCCCCTTCCTTGTAGCGCCGCCTCCTAGCGGACAGCGGCGCCTGCGATCGGCGCACCCTATCTTTAGCATAGGGTGCGCCGATCGTGCGCAGGTCGTGCGCTAGTTGCGCTTTGACCTGCGCTGCGCACTTATGACGGTGCGCCGTGCGCGCCAAAATCCGAAAAGTTCGATTTTGGCGCGCACGGCGCACCGTCAAAAGTGCGCAGCGCAGGTCAAAGCGCAACTAGCGCACGGCCTGCGCACGATCGGCGCACCCTATGCTAAAGATAGGGTGCGCCGATCGCAGGCACCGCTGTCCGCTAGGAGGCGGCGCTACAAGGAAGGGGCGGGCACGCCGGGCAGAGAGCCGGCTCGGGGGCGGAGCTACCCCCGGCCGTGCGCGCGCTGAAAATTCGCTAATGTGAAACCAGCCTTACCGACAGGGGACTGTCCCTTCACCCCAATCCCGGGTTACGATCTGCCCCCGGTCATCCTCGGCCGTTACTGCTGAGCTCGAGCCCTCCGCGGCCTGTCCGCTCCATCTCCCGGCTGCTGCCATTCCCCTTCAGCCCGCGGTCACTGCATCCTTCGAACCTGCTGCTACCTACATAACCTTTGAATGTGTCCCGGCATTCCTTCAATTTTACCCTAAAGATCAAAAGGTGTGCAATCTATTATTATATAGGTACAGTATATAGAGTAAGGGGGAGATGGATATGGTCAGCTCACCAGTAGTGCATATTCTACCTCAGCATGATGTACTTTATACTAGTCTCATATCCACATGGATATACCTGCCTGCCCTATGTCTCAAGCCGTGCCTGCCCTGTGTCTCAAGCCATGCCTGCCTGCCCTGTGTCTCAAGCCGTGCCAGCCTGCCCTGTGTCTCAAGCCGTGCCTGTCTGCCCTGTGTCTCAAGCCTTGCCAGCCTGCCCTGTGTCTCATCCATGCCAGCCTGCCCTATGTTTCCAAGCTGTGCCTGCTTGCCCTGTGTCTCAGCCATGCCTGCTTGCCCTGTGTCTCAACCATTCCTGCTTGCCTTGTGTCTCAGCCTTACCTGCTTGCCCTGTGTCTCAGCTGTACCTGCTTGCCCTGTGTCTCAGCTGTGCCTGCTTGCCCTGTGTCTCAGCTGTGCTTGCCTGGTTACCAGCCGTGCCTGCCGTACCTACCTGCCTGCCTGTAGCACCTGTCCAAGTGACTTGTCCCTGAGTGGGATCAGCAGCCACAGCCAGACACCACCCTGAATTGGCACCTGGCAGCTACCTGCCGCACAAGCCTGGCCTCACCATCAGAGGCTCCAGCGAAGACCGAGGTAGCTGTCATAGTCATGCCCCATCCAGGGTACTCTGGTTTGTGGCACAGTGGGGCCACAACCCCCGGCTTGCGCCAATCAGCCAATGCACGAGCATGACAGTGGCTCAATGATATTGAGGTCAGGAGACTGAGATGGCCACTCCAGAACCTTCACTTTGTTCTGCTGCAGCCAATGACAAGTCGACTTGGCCTTGTGTTTTGGATTGTTGTCATGTTGGTATGTCCAAGTACGTCCCATGTGCAGCTTGATTGCAAATTTGTCTCCAGTATTTGATGATAATGTGCTGCATTCATCTTTCCTTCAACTTTGAACAAGTTTCTTCTGCCTCTGTAGCTCACACATCCCCAAAACATCAGTGATCCATCTTTGTGATTTACAGTAGGAATGGTGTTCCTTTCATCATAGGCCTTCCTGACCTCTCTCCACATGTAATGTTTATGGTTGTGGCCAAAAAGTTCAATTTTGGTCTCAACACTCCAGACACTCCAAATTACCTTGTTCTAGAAGTTTTGAGGCTTGTCTCTGTGCTGTTTTGCTTATTGTAGGGGGAGATGCTTAGTGTCATTTGCGCAATAATGGCTTTCTTCTGGCGACTTGACCATGTGGCCCATTTTTCTTCAAGTGCCTCCTTATTGTGCATCTTGAAACAGCCACACCACTAGTTTTCAGAGAGTCCAGTATTTCAGCTGATGTTATTTGCTGTTTTTTCTTTGCATCCCGAACAATTTTCTTGGCAGTTATGGATAAAATTTTTGTTGGTCTACCTGACTGAGGTTTTGTTTTTACAGAGCCCCTGATTTTCCATTTGTTAATCACAGTTTGAACACTGCTGACTGGCATGATCAATTCCTTGGATATCTTTTTGTATCCCTTTCCTGTTTTATACAGTTCAACTACCTTTTCACGTAGATCTGTTGACAATTCTTTTCTTTCCCCATGACTCACAATCCAGAAACGTCAGTGGCTGGATGAAAGATGCAAGAGTCTCTCTGGATCCCAGAAACTCACTCAGCTTTTATGCACACACACTGATTACAAGCAAACAGGTCACAGGTTAGGATGTTATCTTTAGTAGCCATTCAAACCCATTTGTGTAAACTGCTGTGCATGTTATATGCATGTTATCAGGCCTAAATCACCAGGGTATGTGAACTTTTGAGCAGGGTCATGTTTTGGGTTGTCATTATGATTTACACAGTAGTTTGACAATAAATGACTTCACCCAACCACTAACCATGAGTGGAGAACAAGTTTTGGTGTTATCATTCATTTTCTCTGCCGGGGGTATGTAAACTTTGGAGCATAACTGTACATTACAGGGTATGATTTTCAAAAAAGACATTTATGGGGGATTTATGTTGCTCTTGGACCACACAGGCTCAGCAAATATCACAATCTATTCCAAATAGAGCCAAATTTGTGTTCCAAAATTCACATTGTACTCCTTTCGTTCCAAGCTCTGCCGTTTATCCAAACAGAACCTTTTGACTACATGTGGGGCATCTACTCGCTTGTAAGAAAGTGGGTAACAAATTGAGGAGTCCACTTTCTGGTGTTATCTTTAGCAAAAGTTAGAAATTTGAAGCTAAAGCAAGATTTTTGTGAAAAAATGAACATTTTTTGCAATATAATGACCTGATGTTATCAAATTCTGTGTCGTACCTGTGGGTTCTCAATGCTCACTATACGCATGGATAAAATCCTTGACGGGTGCTCCTTACTTTCTGTGTCCTGCTGTGCACCCAAACAGTGGTTTTCCCCCACATATGAGATATCGGCATCCTCAAGAGAAACTGCACAACAAATTTTTGGGTCCAGTTTCTCTTGTTACCCTTGTGAAAATAAAAAAAAATTAGGTCTGAGGTAAAATTTTTGACAAAGAAAGTTAAACGTTAATTTTTTTCTGCCACGGTGCTTCTTGAATGTGGTTTTGAGCAGCTTGAGGGGTGCAGTTTTTAGAATGGTGTCAGTTTTGGGTATTTTCGGTCATATAGACCGCTCAAAGTCACTTAAAATGTGAGGTGGTCTCTAAAAAAAATGGTTTTGTAAATTTTGTTGGAAAAATAAGAAATCGCTGGTCAACTTTTAACCCTTATAACTTCCTAACAAGTTGTAAGTAGACATGTGTGAAATGTTATTTATTAACTATTTTGTGTGACACTACTGTCTGATTTAAGGGCACAAGAAATCAAAGTTTTAAAATTGCAAAATTTTCGCCAGTTTTTTTCACAAATAAACATAAGTCATATCTTAGAAATTTTACCACTAACATGAAGTACACTATGTCACGAAAAAACATTCTCTGAATCACTGGGATCCGTAGAAGCGTTCCAGAGTTATTGCCTCATAAAGTGACAGTGGTCAGAATTGTAAAATTTGGCTTGGTCATTAAGGGTGTATTACACGACACAGGCCATATATTCCTGCTTTTCCCTTACACATTGTTGTGTGAAGTTTTTTTAGGGACAGTATTGAGAAGCGTTGTTTTCTTGTTTTGTTTTTTTTATTCATATATTTTTAATTTGCTTTCAGGTATATTTGAAACCCTACGGAAAACTGCTTGAAAATAATTCCTTAGTCCTTACCAAAAGCATGCTCCATTTTGAAATAAATTAAAAAGGGGAAAAAAACAAAAAACAAAAATTCACTAAAAGAGAAGAAAAATGGTCACAAACAAAAATGTATTTTATGCGTCATCTGTTTCAGCATCGAGCTGCAGGTTCTTTCCCCCTCAAAAAAAGGAACAATTAAAATCAATAAATAAAAGAATAAAATAAGAGGATATGTTGTATAACCTGTTGACTTTTTTTCACTTGATATTTTGTGAGACACATCTGTACCAGGAAACCACCACATAATAGATGTTCCTTTTGCTATGATCTTTGTCACCACGTGCTCAATATGTCCCTCGGAACTGGTAGCCATAGCAACGAGATATGATTGTGGAGAAACCTTCTTCATCTGGTTGTGTTTAATACGTGTGCAAACAAGCAGACTCTGGAGCAACATTGATCTGCAGGCTCCAAATGCAAAAGCAAACAAAGAAACTCCCTAAAGATGTTCATTGTGATGGAAACGACAGGCTCACATTTTATTATTTTAAAGAAGAAACCATAGCGAAGCTCTATTGACCTGTAATCTGCACCTTCCTTCCACTAGATACAGGATGCCATGTGTGAGGAACAGTTTATTCCCTTCTACCTTTCAGACCGTTCTCCAAAATTATACAAACAGCTCCCCAGCAAAACTGCATCAAGGAACGAGGCAAATCGAACTGTAAAAGTGAACTGTGCTGAAGATATTCTTTTCAGTGTCAAAGGTGACGTCACGCTGTTCTAAAAAATAAACTTTGCTTAATAACTTTTTATTTATTGAGAATTTCACTCATGCTCATTTCATGCTCTTCTCCCCTGTATAGTAAGGTGCTTATAGGGCTAGGGCCGGTATCAGACAAAGTGGGTCCCTAGGCAAAAAATAAAATAAGGCCCCCAATGCTCACATATTGGACCATGGCACGCAAACATTTTGATTGCATTTCCATGAGCTGAGTTGGACCTCTACGTCTTTACACTGGCTAATGAAGAATGATGGGGACAAAACACTAGTAGCTCAATATATCCCATACAGTATCATGTTATAAGAAGCAGGGCTGTCGAGTCAGTGTCCATTTTGGTGGAGTCGGTATCAAATGGACACACTCTGACTCCTTAAATACATATATTATACATTGCGTGCAGGATGTGATGTAATTTTTTCATAGTAATTTGGGAAAGTTATGAAATGTCCTATAAATGTTTGTTTTGTTCCTGATCTAAGGATCTCGGCTTTTAGTTGAAACGAATCTGTGCTGCACTTTATGTACATGCTACGTAGTTGTGAGGAGGCCAGTGTGGTAGTTGTGGCGAGGCGCTGTTGCATTCCCACACTCTGGGCCCCCACAAAGGAAGCACAAAGTCCCATCTGTTGTGTGTGATATGTACCAAGCAGAACACTCACATTAGACTCCAGGGTTTCTTCTGATTCTGTAATCTCAGCTCCAGATTCCCGGTTCACACAAAGAACTCCAGACTCCATGTCCATATTTAACAGCTCAACTTTACTTGAAAACAGGGTTCTTGATACAGACGTAGCACAGTTCACATACATTGGTATTCCTTGAGCTTTCCCTGCCTTCTCTGAGTACATCCTTCCTGAAGACACTCATATCCCTGTCTCTTCTGACTATCTCTGTCCCGCAGATACTCCTTTCTATTCTGCAGCGTCCATGCCCCTAGGTCCACCAACTTCCTCCCATTCCCCCGTCCGGTTTCAATTGGAAAATGTAAAAGGCGCGCTCAGCTCTGCCTAATCCTGGCTGTAGGCCCTGAAGCCTTTTTGGAATGGTTACTTCTTTATGTGGTGACCACTGGCACGTTGCTCAGCCTAGGGTCCCTTGTTGCCTCAGCAAACTTGACCCCCCATGGCTATCCATGTGTCCTCTCTCAATGCTACATCACTTCTGCTCACTAAACAGGAAGTCTAATACTATAGCTCACTGCTCTGCACTGAACCCATCTGTAACTCCTCCCAACCTGGAAAACCCCTTATTCTAACTAAGCTTATTCTAACACTCTCATTCCCTATCTCTATTATGCCCCACTAAACTATTCCCAATATTGTCCTATTCTACTGCTACCCTTTTATTCTATATCTTTCCCTAATCCTATACAGAATACATGTAAAGTACATACATATTAAAATAACAGTAAACAGATACATTCAGAAAGCTCTATGGAACAGCACATATCTAATGTGAACACTGTTTAAGGAGGGGGGAGGCATATAACGACCTCTGTCACCCCCTTACATAGTGAACAGTGCTGTGGAGTTTGGAGTCAGGGAAGTTGAGGAGTTGTGTAGTAATGGCCCGGATTGGGGGGTGGTCCACTGCTTACCGTGATCAGATGACACAGACATGAGACGGAGGCAGATTTTAGTTGCAACAGGTCCGAGTTTATTGGCCGTCCTCCTGACGACCGTAGCCATACACCGCAGTTCCTTTACAGCTCTCCGTATTCAGGCCCAGGTACCTTCACCTTCCTTCTGTCGTAGTGATGTTCCTCGAGGATCTTTCGCTGGGGCTGTCCTAGACCTATCTACCGCCAGCGCTTCACCTGTCCGAGGTCGTTGTCCAATCGATACCCCCGGGGCCTCGTCTGTCCTGTGGTTCTTTGTGTCAGGGGCCACCCCCTGACTGTCTCTTCCTGTCAGTCCCCTGGTCGAGCTCTCTACCGTTGTCAGTCTTTCTGTACTGAGTCTTTTCCTCCTGAGCTCCTCCCGGGACTAGTCCTAGCCTGGAACCCTGTCCTGTCCTATTTATCCCCTTCCTCGGGAATTTCCCTCCTGGGTTCCTATCTCCCCGCCCACCATGACTAAGCGGTTTCGTAGCCCTAAGCTGCTGTCAAGTCCTGTTCTACGCTCACCCCTGCCCTCTTGTGGTCAAATCTAGGTACTGCACTCCTTTTCCACCTTCCCCAGCTGTTTCCCTTCTGTCATTGCCAATATCCGTCTATAGTGCACAAACTGTCCCTTCTTCCTTCAGACAAGTCTGTCTGTCAAGTCACCTTCCCCACACTTCCTTCCTTTGTCTATGGTCGTCCCCGACAATCGTACTCCCTACCTACATCGTCCTGAAGCTTGTCCACCATCTGTTGTCGGATCGGTTGTTGGGCCAAACCCGCCACATGCGGGGGGCCGAACCGAACCAGGAGCACCATGCTCCGAGCAGCCTACTGCTACTTGCCGGCGCGCACGCCACGTGACAACTTCTTTCAGGTTGGCGAGGTCCACCCGGACTACTCTACGGCGTGTACCTCCCACTGCTCTCCTCTTCTGCTACCTTCAACTGTCCGGAATGCCATGACCGAGGCCTTTCGCCTTCCAGGTCATCGTTAGCGCCCGCCTATCCTTTTGGGGTGTCCATGGTGTCGGGGACCTGACTGAAGGACCACTGCCTGGTTCACTCTCTCGTCTGTTTGTCCATCAAATTAAAAAGAGTCATGGTCGGCGTTTTTATCCTACTCTGTACCCGGGACCTGTTACACATTTTTATACATACTACACATTAAATCAACTTGTTAGCATACCGTTACCTCTACACTGTGTTCCAAATTATTATGCAAATGATATTTTTCTCTGATTTTCCTAAATAGTCAGTACAAATGACAGTCAGTCTAATAAAAGTCATCACCCGTTAGAGTATACAGTTGTGGCCAAAAGTATTGACATCCCTGCAATTCTGTCAGATAATACTCAGTTTCATCCTGAGAATGATTGCAAACACAAATTCATTGGTATTATTATCTCATTTAATTTGTCTTAAATGAAAAAAACACAAAAAGAATTGTCCTAAAGCCAAATTGGATATAATTCCACACCAAACATAAAAAAGAGGGTGGACAAAAGTATTGGCACTGTTCGAAAAATCATGTGATGCTTCTCTAATTTGTGTAATTAACAGCACCTGTAACTTACCTGTGGCACCTAACAGGTGTTGGCAATAACTAAATCACACTTGCAGCCAGTTGACATGGATTAAAGTTGACTCAACCTCTGTCCTGTGTCCTTGTGTGTACCACATTGAGCACGGAGAAAAGAAAGAAGAGCAAAGAACTGTCTGAGGACTTGATAAACCAAATTGTGAGGAAGCATGAGCAATCTCAAGTCTACAAGTCCATCTCCAAAGACCTGAATGTTCCTGTGTCTACCGTGCGCAGTGTCATAAAGAAGTTTAAAACCCATGGCACTGTGGCTAACCTCCCTAGATGTGGAGGGAAAAGAAAAATTGACAAGAGATTTCAACGCAAGATTGTGCGGATGTTTTATAAAGAACCTCGACTAACATCCAAACAAGTTCAAGCTGCCCTGCAGTCCGAGGGTACAACAGTGTCAACCCGTACTATCCGTCGGCATCTGAATGAAAAGGGACTGTATGGTAGGAGACCCAGGAAGACCCCACTTATTACCCCGAGACATAAAAAAGCCAGGCTGGAGTTTGCCAAAACTTACCTGAAAAAGCCTAAAACGTTTTGGAAGAATGTTCTCTGGTCAGATGAGACAAAAGTAGAGCTTTTTGGGCAAAGGCATCAACATAGAGTTTACAGGAGAAAAAAAGAGGCATTCAAAGAAAAGAACACGGTTCCTACAGTCAAACATGGCGGAGGTTCCCTGATGTTTTGGGGTTGCTTTGCTGCCTCTGGCACTGGACTGCTTGACCGTGTGCACGGCATTATGAAGTCTGAAGACTACCAACAAATTTTGCAGCATTATGTAGGGCCCAGTGTGAGAAAGCTGGGTCTCCCTCAGAGGTCATGGGTCTTCCAGCAGGACAATGACCCAAAACACACTATAAAAAGCACTAGAAAATGGTTTGAGAGAAAGCACTGGAGACTTCTAAGGTGTCCAGCAATGAGTCCAGACCTGAATCCCATAGAACACCTGTGGAGAGATCTAAAAATGGCAGTTTGGAGAAGGCACCCTTCAAATATCAGGGACCTGGAGCAGTTTGCCACAGAAGAATGGTCTAAAATTCCAGCAGAGCATTGTAAGAAACTCATTGATGGTTACCGGAAGGGGTTGGTCGCAGTTATTTTGGCTAAAGGTTGTGCAACCAAGTATTAGGCTGAGGGTGCCAATACTTTTGTCTGGCCCATTTTTGGAGTTTTGTGTGAAATGATCAATGTTTTGCTTTTTGCTTCATTCTTTTTTGTGTTTTTTCATTTAAGACAAATTAAATGAAGATAATAATACCAAAGAATTTGTGCTTGCAATCATTTTCAGGAAGAAACTGAGTATTAGCTGACAGAATTGCAGGAGTGTCAATACTTTTGGCCACAACTGTACATCAAATTTTATTGAAGAAACTTCCCAATGATAACAGTATAATCTCCAAAATGAATAAAAACTCAAATTGCACAGTTCCAAATTATTATGCACAGTAGAATTTCTAAACATTTGATCTGTTTTAAAGATCTGAAAAAGCTCATTTCTGGAATTTGCAGCATTAGGAGGTCACATTCACTGAACAAAAAAGCTATTTAACTCCAAAACATCCTAACAGGCCAAGTTCCATGCTATCATAGGAACCCTTCTGTGACATCACCTTCACAATTCTTGCATCCATTGAACTTGTGAGTTTTTGGAGAGTTTCTGCTTGGATTTCTTTGCATGAAGTCGGAATAGCCTCCCAGAGTTGCTGTTTTGATGTGAACTGCCTCCCTTATAGATCTTTTGCTTGATGATACTCCAAAGCTTCTCTATAGGGTTGAGGTCAGGGGAAGATGGTGGCCACACCATGAGTTTATCTCCTTTTGTGCCCATAGCAGTCAATGACTCAGAGGCATTCTTTGCAGCATGAGATGGTGCATTGTCATGCATGAAGAGTATTTTGCTCCTGAAGGCACATTTCTGCTTTTTATACCATGGAACACAGCTGTCAGTCAGAAACTCTATATACAGTACTTTGCAGAGGTCATTTTCACACCTTCAGGAACCTTAAAGAGCCCTACCAGCTGTTTCCCCATGATTCCGTCCCAAAACATGACTCCTCCTCCTCCTTGCTGAAGTCGCAGCCTTGTTGGGACATAGTGACCATCCACCAACCATCCATCTGGACCATCCAGAGTTGCTCGACACTCATCAGTAAACAAGACTGTATGAAAAATAGTCTTCATGTATGTCTGGACCCACTGCTACAATTTCTGCTTGTGAACACCTTTTAGGGGTGGCCGAATAGTAGGTTTATGCACCACAGCAAGCCTTTGAAGGATCCTACACCATGAGGTTTGAGGGACTCCAGAGGCACCAGCAGCTTTAAATATCTGTTTGCTGGTTTGTAATGGCTTTTTAGCAGCTGCTCTCTTAATCCGATGAACTTGCCTGGCAGAAACCTTCCTCATTCTGCCTTTATCAGCACAAACATGTCTGTGCTCAGAATCAACCACAAATCTCTTAACAGTACGATGGTCACGTTTAAATTTTTGGGAAATATCTAATGTTTTCATCTCTAGACCAAGGCATTGCACTATTTGATGCTTTTTCAGCAGCAGAGTGGTCCTTTTTCTTTCCTAAATTCCTTGAAACCTGTGCCCTGCTTAATAATGTGGAACACCATTCTTAAGTAGTTTTCCTTTAATTGGGCTCACCTGGTAAACTAATTATCACAGGAATTTGAGATTGATTTCAGTGATCCAAAGAGCCCTGATACACAATACCATCTATGAGTTTATTTGAAAAACAAACAATTACATCATTATGACACTTAAATCCAATTTGCATAATAATTTGGAACGCAGTGTACTTTAATAACAGTATGAGTTACTCAACAGGAGTAACCCCTTTTTCTTGTCGTTTTTTGTTATGTGCTTTTTTTTCCTTTCAACACAACATTTTAAAACAGAACAGGAATACTCCCCCTTCCTTTAACATTAGCACTTTCTCCCCCGCATCCCCGCTAGGTCAGGAGAAAACAATAAACAACAAAAAAACAAAAATATTTTCCTTCACTGGAAGACAAAACTGTCCTCTAGGCCTGCACAACGGTGCATCGAAATCCCGGTAGTCCGGGCCATCTCCTGATAGCCGGTGTCCCGCCAGTAGCAAGGGGCTCCACAGCCGTGGAGCTCCTGGGATGCTGGGAGTGTCTCTGGGGGTCCTTTTTTTAAGGGGGCTCGTGGCCTTCAGGTTCGACGATCACGGCTACTGCATACTAGCCACAGGGACAGTACTCTTTATAGTATGACACCAAGTCCCCCTCCCGCAAAGCCCGGCCGGGACAGATGGAAGTCACGTTAAGATATACCTTTTTGCCGGTTGCGAGGTCTCGAATGAACCTGTATCCCTTCTCCAGGTTGGTATACACGAGCCGCCCGGTGGATCGGGAAGCCGCCATGCCAGCCTCTCCTTTTTCGTGGAGCAGGCTCAAGATCTCCCGCTCTCGGGCCTTCTTCTTCTCTATGACCTCCGCAACCCATATGGAAGGTCCGGTGTAGGCTGCAGAGTCTGGTGGGTGGGACGCGGCCAGGGTCGAGAGCGGGGCAGGGGCGGCCACAGACTCCGGTGGCCCAGCAGCCGCTGGGGCCGGCCGACGGGCAGGAGCAGCCATGGGTCCCGGTGTGTAGGCCTCAAAGCCCGACAAGCAGGCCGCAGCCGACTCCGGGAGTGAAGTAGACGCGGCCGCGGTGCAGGCCGCAACCGGAGTTGCAGATGGGGCCAGAGTGGTGGCAGGCTTAGGTGGATAGGCCGCCGCCTCAAGGTGGAATGTGGCAGGGACGGCCACAGGTGGGTTCCGCACCGGCGACACACGACGTGGCGCCGCCGGGCGAGGTGGCTTGGGGACGTGGGCAGAGGCGTCGCTTCTCCACCTATCTTCCTGGGTCCAGCATGAGGGGGAAGATTTGATGTAACCCCAGATTGCCCAGTACAGCTGCAAACGCCTGTGACTCTTCCTGAAGCTGGAATATCACAGCCATCTTGTTCGGCTTATGTACCGCCCTGGATCTTCTGACGACAGCCAATGAGCCGGAACAAAGTCTCAAATTTGTAATCCACAGGTGAGCAATTCAAGTCCTTTTAGGTACTTCTGCCGCAGGCCTGCCGCTGAAGGTAGAGTATTGGCAGCAGCGAGGGGTTGGCGGGGGCGTCCTCCGCTGCATCGGCGCGTGCCTCCGACATTCTCTTCCCCCCCTAGTTAACGTTAGCCAGGCCCCGGGGTTGAGCAGGCTTACCAGCTGCAGCGTTGCAGGCTGGATGATCGGGGGACACCGGGGCTGCAGGCCTCTGCTCCTCCCACTTCTTGCGCGCTGGTCTCTTCCTGCGCGGCACTTCACTTCTTCACGCTCTTCAGCAGGCTCTGCCCACGACGGCCCGCCTCTTTGCTTTCCCGTGCGCGCCAAGCAGCGGGATAATGGCGGCAATGATACAAACAGTCTAATGCACACAACACAGTCTCAGGCACACAGGACCCGGGGACACCGGGCTCCGTAAATCCTGTTTGTGATGCCAAGGTGGGTCGCCCTCCCAGGGCTGTGGGGTACTCAGTACCGGGCCGGTCTCTCAGAGGGGAATGTCACAGCAGCGGCGACCCGGTCCATGGCCCTGGGCGCCCATGTAAAAGGGGTTTGAGTGGTGGAATAAAGTTTATGAGTGATTCGTGACGCCACCTGTGGTGTTCTCACAATGAAGATGTTAAGCCGACGCTGCAGACAGATCCTCTGGGACAGATGGTGTGGTGCAGCAATGATGGTGTAGCCCTCCACAGGCAGGGCTGTAGTCCCAGGGCAGTGTAGATCGATGTTGGGGAAGAGGGTGCAGTGTCTGGCACAGAGATGTAGCAGTGCTGGAGAAGTTGCAGAAAGAAGGCAAGGACACAGCGGAATGTAGTTTCTTTACCTTTACTTTGTAAGTGCAGTCCAGGGTCCAGATTACAGATGGCACAGGAGCTGATTAGCCTGGAAGCAACTCAGGAATCTCTCTATGCAGATAGGTTGTGTAGTCTCCTTCCTAGCGCTTACTTGAGGTACATCCAGTACTGTGTTACACTGACGTTCCTCCTTCTTCTTCCCTTTTGGATCTACCTCGCATGGCAGACAGCTGTAGCCTTCTATCTCCTTTGGCTCACACATCGCTGTTGTGCCTCCCAGTCTTAGATGGGAATAGAGCATTTACAGCTTCCTATTCCTCTGGTTTCTGTTGCAGGACCATTAATATCCATACAACCGTGGAGACCAGGCTCCAGATCATGCGCTCCAGCTGGGAACGAGCTCTCAACTCTGCTCAGTCCCCCAGCTTCTCTCTCCACATCTACACACTTCGGCCTCCTCACACTAACTGACTAATTTTGCTTCCTTGTCCTCAGAGAGCACTCCTCCCCCAATTCTGGTTCAGAGTTCCCTCTGCTGGCCCGGAGTGGGAACTGTGTTGCATGTTATGGTTAACTGCCAGAGAGACCCTTCATTGCTTCCAGGCATAACATCACACTCCCTAGGAGGAAGGTAATGCCATTGTGGTGACCATACTCCTGGGGGCACCACAAATGCTAAACACACACAGTCTGTGACCTACACGTATATACAAACTGCATGTTACACACACATATATACGTATAGCACACATATGCATAGAGCATATACATACAGATACATGTATACACAGAAGACCTGTGTACAGGAATGTAGGTACATGCAGATACATGTATACAGAGCATCTACATAAACATGCATATGTGGCGCCCTGCGACTTTGCCGCCACAAAAGGGTTAAATATGTACTGTTTTGTATGTGTTTTGTAAGCAATGGGAGTTATGCTTTCTATGCTAGAGACCACAACACACACACAATTTACCTCACTCCCTTTCTTGTCTGCAGCTTAGAGCTTTGCAGACATACCCTAACTGGGAGGGGGAGGAGTTGAGTTGTTGTTTTCAGTGAAGAAGACACTCTTTTCCAAACTTCTTTTATTTTTACTTGATTTTTCAACCCCCATTTCACTGTCCCTGGAGCACAGGCACCGGGCACGGCCACCACCCCTGTGACCTCCTGAATCCAATGCTGCCCGGTGACCTGAGTACCCCGCTCCGGGCGAGACACATACACAAAGCAGCATACATACCGACACATGCATGGATGGAGCACATACACACCGACACATACATGGATGGAGCACATCTATATCTACACATGCATGGATGGAGCACACACATACACATATGTATATATTTATATATATATATATATATACACACACACATACTTTTTTTGCATTATTCTGACTTGAATATATGTTATTAGCATATTGAGACGTCTGAGTATAGACACACAGTGGCTGTGTGTGTGATGCACATTTTTTAAATACCAGCTGCACAGATGAGAGTTCATATATATAAGCATGTTAGCAGTCGTTCAGCGAACAAGCAAAATGCTGCTCATTCATTGAGTGATTGGATTGTTTATGGCAGAACATAAATCATTGTTCTCGGCAGCACATCGCAGGTGTAAGCAACCCCTGGGGCAGAGGGTCAACCCCCAGGAGTAGGACCACAAGGCCCAAAGAATTGGCAAGCCAAGTATGTTGGAGGGCGACCGGTCCTCCCAGTGGTGATTGACGGTATCCCCATGAACGCTTTGCTGGACACTGGCTCCCAGGTGACAACTATGCCCTATATCCTTTACAAGCGGTATTGGGCTGATTCTGAACTTACTCACGGCCCAAGTGATGAACTCACAGTAGTTGCCAGTAATGGTCAGTCTTTACCGCAAGTGGGATGTAAAGAAATTACTGTTAAAGTGGGTTGAGTAGAGTTAAAATCTCAAGGTGTGATAGTTGTGGATATTGATCGATGAGAATGTAACCCAATGATGACTCTAGGTACCAATGTGACTGAAAATTGTCTTTTGGAGGTTATTGTTTTGTTGCAACAGGTAGTCGAGTCTGCTGGTTCCAGTGAACAACGAGTCCTGCAGAAGGAGATCAGAGCCCTGATGCAAAGACAGCAGGTAGAACTCTGGTGGAGAAATTGGCAGCGTCAGAGTGAGTGATTCTTTCCCAATTGCAATACCCCCCAGATGTGAAATATTGATTTGGTGTCGGGCAGCCATAGGCCTCAGAGGAAAAGATTACCAGGCAATGGTAGAACCAGTGTACTCTGATAGCAGGCCCACTGTCCTGACAGCCAGAGGGGTAGTTGATGTCCGTAAAGGGAGATTACCTGTACGCCTCTTGAATTGTGGGAAGGAGGAGGCCACAATACCTCGGTATGCCACAGTTGCTAAGCTGCTTACTGTCAGTAACAATGCAATGCAGGCAGCAGAGCCCTTGGTCTCATCCGACCAGGTGGAGGACAATGGCTCTGTAAAGCAGCTGGAGGAGTGGTGTCAGCAGCTGCATGTGGGGACTGACTCCACCCCTTCATACCAAAAGAATGGGGTTTACCGAGTGACTCAGGAGTATGAGCGGGTATTCAGTAAACACCCTCAAGACTTTGGGAAGGCAAAAGGGGTTCAACACCATATCCCCACTGGAGATCATCCACCCATTAAAGAAAGATACCGGCCTATACCCACAACACAATACCAGTGTGCCAAAGGTATGTTGCGGGAAATGAAGGAGGCTGGGGTGATCAGAGACAGTTGTATCCCGTGGGCAGCCCCAATAGTCTTTGTGGAAAAGAAGGATGGTACCATGAGAATGTGTGTTGATTACAGAAAAATTAACAGCATTACACATAAAGATGCCTACCCATTATCCAGAATTGAGGAGTCATTAGCTGCACTTAAAACTGCTAACTATTTTTCCACCTTGGATCTCACTAGTGGGTATTGGCAGGTTCCCGTGGCAGAGGCAGACAAGGAGAAAACAGCGTTTACCACCCCAATGGGTCTCTGTGAGTTCAACTACATGCCATTCGGGCTCTGCACTGCTCCAGGGACATTCCAACGGCTAATGGAATGCTGTCTTGGGCACAAGAACTTCGAGACAGTCCTGTTGTACCTTGATGATGTCATTGTTTTCTCCAAGACTTATGAAGACCATCTGAAGCACCTGGCTGAGGTGTTTGAAGCCTTGTCCAACTTTGGCTTGAAGGTGAAGCCTTCCAAATGCCACCTCCTGAAGCCCGAGATTCAGTACCTTGGTCATGTAGTGAGTGCAGAAGGTGTAGCACCGGATCCTGACAAAGTCACAGTCATCCGGGACTGGCAGAAGCCCAGCAACCTACATGAAGTACGTCAATTCCTTGGGCTGGTAGGCTACTACTGAAGGTTCATCAAAGGCTTCACTGAGATAGCCACTCCTATGCAAAATCTTCTGGTGGATCAGCCCAAGAAGGCCAGAAAGCAGAGTCCTACATTCGAATGGAATGAGGAGCTGGAGAGGTCCTTCACTCGACTGAAGATGGCTCTCACAGGAGATGAAGTTCTGGCCTACCCAGATTATGACCAACACATTGTGTTGTATACTGATGCCAGCAACGTGGGACTTGGAGCAGTACTGTCACAGGTAAGAGGAAAGAGTGATCTCCTACGCCAGCAGGAAGCTTCGTCCCACTGAAAGGAACCCTGACAACTACAGTTCCTTCAAGCTGGAGTTCCTCGCCATAGTCTGGGCTGTGACTGAACGATTCAAGCATTACCTAGCTGCAGCCAAGTTTACCATCTTCACGGACAACAACCCGTTGACTCACTTGGAAACTGCAAAACTAGGAGCACTGGAGCAGCGATGGATGGCCTGGCTGTCTAACTATGAGTTCACCATCAAGTACCGAGCAGGGCACAAGAATGCAAATGCTGATGCGCTGTCCAGAATGCCCAATCTGCCAGATGCAGGAGAAGACCCTGAGGCACTTGAAGAAATAGAGTTACCTGCCTTCCACCGGCCAATTGCGGCCCAACGTGCCCAAGGAGTGAGAAACAGACGGTCTGTCTTGAAAGAGGCCACCCTAAACCCATTGCCTCATCATGACTGGGCAGAAACGCAGGATAGCGACCCCGCAGTCTGCCTGATGAAGGAGCTACTGTCACAAGCTGACTCACGCCCAGAGTCGGATGCTCCTGAAGAAACCCAGCAGTTGTGGAAGGAAAGAGGCCGGCTGTTCATCTATGAAGGAAAGCTGTGTCGGAGGAGTATCAATGCCCGCACTCATGAGCTGGTCTGGCAGGTGGTAGTCCCAAAGAGGGAAGCATCAATGGTCTTGGAAGCATACCACAATGGAGCTGGATACTTCGGATGGAAGAAGTTGGAGGCCTTGCTCCGAGAGAGATTCTACTGGGCTGGTATGAGGAAAGCCATTGAAAATTGGTGCCGGGAGTGTGAACAATGTAACCTGCGCAGAAAGGACCGTAACAGCCAGTGAGCTCCTTTGCAGCCAATAATAACCAAACAACCACTCGAGTTGGTCGCCCTGGACCATATGAAGCTGGTCCCAAGCCGCTCAGGCTACATTTATGCTCATACCATCGTTGACCACTACTCAAGATTCTTGGTAGTTGTGCCTGTCAATGATCAAATGGCCAGAACAGCAGCCAGATCATTCCAACAACACTTTTGTAGACCACACGGATATCCTGAGCGAGTGCTTACAGATCAAGGTCCAGCTTTTGAGGCGGAAATGTTCCAGGAATTCTGTAACTTGTACGGTTGTAAGAAGATCAGGACAACACCATACCATCCACAGACCAATGGCATGTGTGAAAAGATGAACCAGGTGGTGATCGACCTACTGAAGACCTTGCCTTTGGAGGAGAGGAATCTGTGGCCAGAAAAGTTGCCAGATCTGGTAGACCTCTACAACCACATTCCTGTGAATTCCACCAACTGCACTCCAGCCTACCTAATGACAGTGAGGCCAGGTAAGCTGCATATTGATTTGGATATGGGAGTCCTTACACCTGAGGTAACATCACCAGATGTTGACTGGGATACAGAACGGCAGCAACAGTATCGAAGAGTACAAGAGTGTGTAGAAAAGAGTCTAGCTCAGGCAAGACAAAAGCAAGAAAGTCACTACAATCACCATGCACCTGCAGTTCCCTTGTCACCAGGAGAACAAGTCCTAAAAAGGAAGAGGAGGATGCATAAATTAGATGACCAATGGGAAGCTGAACCCTACACCGTCCTATCATCAAACTTCGACAACACCAAGGTGTGCCTTATCAGTAAGGATGGGGGAGAAACCTCAGCAGCAGTATCAAGGGATCATTTGAAATTGTGCCCTAACCAGTTAAAAGAAAGAATGGAAGAGCAAAACAACATCCAACCCATAGAGGAAGAAGAAAAGGTCAGCACTGTACTTGGAGAATTCCCTGCAAACTGGACTAGAGCAAATAATGCCATAGTGGTGCCAGTTTTGACCTTTCCCCAACAGGTATTACAAGAAGAAGTGACTCAAGAGAACTCTGAAAATCAGGAAGTTCAGGTAGCAGATGCCACACCAGCAGTGGAGCCAGAGAATCCTCGCCTTGCCAGTGGTGAATCTGTAATACCCATGGTGAGTCTAAGGGTCCGTAGACGGCTACTACCCAGTTTACCCACACCAGAGCTACGTAGGTCTGTCCGTAGTACCCAAGGTATTCCACCCCTCAGATATCGCGTATAAATCCGTTAATGTAAATGTTAAATTGTATGTATATATGTAATGTTTAAGTTTTGTGCCTACAGAGACTCTGTAAGAAATCCTCTTTTTGAATTTTCCAGTTTATTTTGATGGACAATTGGGCCACAGGACTAGGTGTGGTCAAAAACTTCTTTTGAACATAGTTCACCATTTGCCCAGGAATGGACCATGGACATTGATGCATGGACTAATCGTCACAGGACTATTTTTGGAGCTTTTGGTTTTTGTATTTTTCATTTTTTTTCTCTAAATCTTGTACATTTATAAGTGTTAATATGTTTATATGGTTTTTTTATCAGTCCAGGAGTACTAAATTGCACTGGGGGGGATTGTGGCGCCCCCAGGAGTATGGTCACCACAATGGAATTACCTTCCTCCTAGGGAGTGTGATGTCATGACTGGAAGCAATGAAGGGTCTCTCTGGTAGTTAACCATAATATGCAACACAGTTCCCACTCCGGGCCAGCAGAGGGAGCTCTGAACCAGAATTGAGGGAGGAGTGCTCTCTGAGGGCCAGGGAGGGAAATTAGTCAGTTAGTGTGAGGAGGCCAAAGTGTGTAGACGTGGAGAGAGAAGCTGGGGGACTGAGCAGAGTTGAGAGCTCGTTCCCAGCTGGAGCGCATGATCTGGAGCTTGGTCTCCATTGTTGTATGGATACTAATGGTCCTGCAACAGAAACCAGAGGAATAGGAAGCTGTAAATGCTCTATTCCCATCTAAGACTGGGAGGCACAACAGCGACGTGTGAGCCAAAGGAGATAGAAGGCTACAGCTGTCTGCCATACGAGGTAGATCCAAAAGGGAAGAAGAAGGAGGAACGTCAGTGTAACACAGTACTGGATGTACTTCAAGTAAGCGCTAGGAAGGAGACTACACAACCTATCTGCATAGAGAGATTCCTGAGTTGCTTCCAGGCTAATCAGCTCCTGTGCCATCTGTAATCTGGACCCTGGACTACACTTACAAAGTAAAGGTAAAGAAACTACATTCTGCTGTGTCCTTGCCTTCTTTCTGCAACTTCTCCAGAACTGCTACATCTCTGTGTCAGACACTGCACCCTCTTCCCCAACACCGATCTACACTGCCCTGGGACTACAGCCCTGCCTGTGGAGGGCTACACCATCATTGCTGCACCACACCATCTGTCCCAGAGGATCTGTCTGCAGCATCGGCTTAACATCTTCATTACCGAATACCACAGGTGGCGTCACGAATCATTCATAAACTTTATTCCACCACTCAAACCCCTTTTACATGGGTGCCCAGGGCCACGGACCGGGTCACCGCTGCTGTGACATTCCCCTCTGAGAGACTGGCCCAGTACCGAGTACCCACAGCCCTGGGAAGGCGACCCACATTCACATTTATACTGTATATACTGGTAGCACAGATGGGAGTCCGTATGTGTAAACATCAGCAATCGCCCAAGGAATGACCAAAATGCTGCCTATTCATTGGGTGATTGAATTGTTTATGCCAAAACAGAAATCATTGTTCTCAGCAGCACATTGCCCGGTGAAAACAGCAGATATAGTGCTGATCCCATGATACTGTATGGGGACAGATTGACCTACTAGTGATCATTCTGTCCCCATCATTGTTCCTCAGCCGGTGTAAAGAGGTCTGGAAACAATTATCGAAGTTCTTCAATATTGTTGATCACGCTCTTTTAATGGCCTGAACATGTAAAACAGAAATGTTTCTGTATGATGGGGCAATATGTGAGTATTTTAGACACCATTTTAAACTTTTGCCCAGGTCCCCACTTTGTCTAAAACCGGCTCTTCCTTAGGATAAGTTCTCATGATGAATAATTGCAAGGGAACAAGAAGAATCTACAGTATATGTACATAAGCACTCAAATCTATAAAGGCAGATGATGTGTAAATAATGGTAATCTGTACACATACAGTATCCTAGATTGTAATACCAGCAGACTAATCAATCAGTAACAAAATTCAATATTTGAGACACCAGAAAAAAACAGTAATAAGCATGCACACATGCTGATCAATCATTTGTGATGCATATGGGTGTGTACTAACTACCTGCAAATATGCTGATTTCAAGTGAGATGTTTAGCAGCATTTTTCATTGAATTTGTAAGCGTTTTATGGGTTAAAAAACTGCCATATGTTGATTCAACGTCCATATGAAATTTGGTATTTGTGGCATTTTGGTTTGTGGAATATTGTAGCATACTTATGTATTTAATCACTTGGCATCACAACCAGTTTTGGTCTTTATGGCCATTTTTTAAATCTTTTTATTGACACTACAGGAGCCATAACTTTTTTCCTTTTTTTTGTGGACATAGTTAAGTGAAAGCTTATTTTTTCAGGAGAAGTGGAACTTGTCAGTGGAATTATTTTCGTGTACATACAGTACAATTTATTAACAAGCTTATCTTAACACTTTATTGTGAGGAATATAGAAAAAACACTAATTCTGATATAGTTTTTTCTATTTAACTCTACTCTTCACGCTTCACAAATAAAATGCTTACGGAATGTTTTATTATTTTGTTCAATAAATACCCATTTTGAAAAAACATCACTTGTTTTTGTGATGCCATATTTTGGGAGCCTCAAATTTTATAGTTTTCTATCAGCGGAGTTGTTTGTGGGCTTATTTTTTGTGTGACAAATTGTGGTTTTCATTTGTACCATTTTATGGTATATACAACTTTTTGATCACTTTTTATTTATAGTTTTGCATGTGTTTTATTTATCTATTCTTTTAAACACCACTCAGTCCTAGGTGTAATTCACATGTTAACTTTATTCTGCGGGTTGATACAAAATTTCTATAGTTTTTTAATGTTTTGCTACTTTTGCACACAAAAAAATTACTTTTTTTTGCTCGCCATATTCTGATGCCAATAGTGTTTTTTTTTCTTTTACGGTACAAGCTGTACTTTATACAAGTATTATTTTTGGGTACATATGACTTGTTAATCACATGTTAATTAATGTCATTATTAGGAGGCATGAGCAAGAAAAGAATAAATCTGTAATTGTTTTTTAACCCTTTCTCTACATGTGACATTATTACATCATATTTTGGATCCCACTCTTTGATGCAAGCTCATCATACTGAGGGGGGGCTGGTATTGGGGGCCATCATATTGAGTGGGGGCTAGCATTGGCATCCATCATACTGAGTGGAAAGCTAGAATTGGGGACCATCATACTGAGTGGGGGTTGTGGGAGCATCATACTGAGAGGCAATCATACTGTGTATTGGGATTTGTGGGGACAATGAGACTGTGATGTGGTATCGTACTGAAAGTGTAAAGGATAGCAGAATCTGTGGGTGCGGGTGGGCAAATTTTTGAGAGCATCACCTCTATTATTGACATTGAAGTGGTGAGAGCACTAAGGGGCTTTAATAGGATCATAATTAATGTGTATGTCCTGAAATACGTTTCTTTCCCTGTTTATAAAAGTTGGGAAATATAGAGGGTGGAGGGCTCAATTAAAACTTTTGCTATGGGTCCTGTGAATTTTACGTATACCATGTCTCTGACATTGGCATTTAAAGCTCGTGGACAAGGTGCACACCAATCTATGCACCTATCTGACCTACTGCGATGCGATTGAGGAAGGCAAATAGGTTACCATGGCAGTTGGAAGTCTGTGTGAAGGCCCCCATACCTGTCATGAAAACCAAAATATATTTATCAATACTGCGGGATTACAGTATGTAATACAAGTGATCGGATGATCGCAATTTCAAGTCCCCTAAGGGCACTAACAAATAACAGAAGCAAAGTTAGATCCAGCTCAGCATAAGAGACATCTTGGAAGTGTTTGGAGCCCGGAAATGCAGTGTCGAGGCATCAAACAATCCTAAAATGAAGAAGATCCAGCTTAGCAAACTGTGAATAGGCTTTAATTCACACAACGTGCATGGCAGAGGACAAAGTCAGCAATACAGTTAGAAGAAACGTGACATCAATACGTTTCGGGTGACAGTCACCCCTTAGTTCTGGTTTATTCACAGGACACTTGTCTTATGTTTTCTACGCTAATGTATAGGGGAGTTTCCTGCCCTTTAATATTTTTCTGCGGTTTTATGATGGTCTAAATTATTTAATCACACACTATATTATACCCCATTGTTGACCCTGTATATACTTTTTGTGACCTATTGATAGATAGGTTAGCGTTCATTAGGGACAGCCGTTGACGAGCGGGGGCGCTACTGTCATGATCTTAGGGTGCCAACCTCTGTGGCTTAGGTAGGAGTCACATCTAGGGAAAGATTCATAACTTCCGGGGCCAGTTAAGGACTAATCCCTTAAGAAATATAGGTGCTGTGACCATCCATTGATTATTTTTTTCCCCGTTGATCAACATTTGATGAAAACCGAATTTATTAATTTATATATTCAATTTTTGTGTTTTGTTTTTTTGCAGGTTTTTTTAATATATTTAATACAAAAAGGTGTTTTTCGGGGAATTTATGGAAATAGTTTTGATTTTTTTCTCTGAATATATCACAACTGCAAAAAAAGTTTGATTCTATCGAACAGGAATCCCTCTACTGCTCTAACATAGTTGATGAAAATTCTCTTTCCCCCCCAGCATAATCTGAATATAATAAGCTAAACATAAAGACAAAAATGAACAAATGTTATATATCAAATTCTGAAAAATAATACAGATTGCTTTGTAAATGATTCAGCGTTGAGATAACACTCAAAAGAACAAAGCTTTTATTAATGATCCACAAAGGCTACAGAACGCTTTCAGCAGCCCAGAAATCAGCTATGGGAAAGTATTTGATGTGATATATTTATGTGGCCCTAGAGGGGAGCCTGCTCACGATGATCCAGGTCAGAATAACATGTACAGTTGTGGCCAAAAGTATTAACACCCCTGCAATTCTGTCAGATAATACTCAGTTTCTTCCTGAAAATGATTGCAAACACAAATTCTTTGGTATTATTATCTTCATTTAATTTGTCTTAAATGAAAAAACACAAAAAGAATTATCCTAAAGCCAAATTGGATATAATTCCACACCAAACATAAAAAAGAGGGTGGACAAAAGTATTGGCACTGTTCGAAAAATCATGTGATGCTTCTCTAATTTGTGTAATTAACAGCACCTGTAACTTACCTGTGGCACCTAACAGGTGTTGGCAATAACTAAATCACACTTGCAGCCAGTTGACATGGATTAAAGTTGACTCAACCTCTGTCCTGTGTCCTTGTGTGTACCACATTGAGCATGGAGAAAAGAAAGAAGACCAAAGAACTGTCTGAGGACTTGAGAAACCAAATTGTGAGGAAGCATGAGCAATCTCAAGGCTACAAGTCCATCTCCATAGACCAGAATGTTCCTGTGTCTACCGTGCGCAGTGTCATCAAGAAGTTTAAAGCCCATGGCACTGTGGCTAACCTCCCTAGATGTGGACGGAAAAGAAAAATTGACAAGAGATTTCAACGCAAGATTGTGCGGATGTTGGATAAAGAACCTCGACTAACATCCAAACAAGTTCAAGCTGCCCTGCAGTCCGAGGGTACAACAGTGTCAACCCGTACTATCCGTCGGCGTCTGAATGAAAAGGGACTGTATGGTAGGAGACCCAGGAAGAGCCCACTTCTTACCCCGAGACATAAAAAAGCCAGGCTGGAGTTTGCCAAAACTCACCTGAAAAAGCCTAAACCGTTTTGGAAGAATGTTCTCTGGTCAGATGAGACAAAAGTAGAGCTTTTTGGGCAAAGGCATCAACATAGAGATTACAGGAGAAAAAAAGAGGCATTCAAAGAAAAGAACACGGTCCCTACAGTCAAACATGGCGGAGGTTCCCTGATGTTTTGGGGTTGCTTTGCTGCCTCTAGCACTGGACTGCTTGACCATGTGCATGGCATTATGAAGTCTGAAGACTACCAACAAGTTTTGCAGCATAATGTAGGGCCCAGTGTGAGAAAGCTGGGTCTCTCTCAGAGGTCATGGGTCTTTCAGCAGGACAATGACCCAAAACACACTTCAAAAAGCACTAGAAAATGGTTTGAGAGAAAGCACTGGAGACTTCTAAGGTGGCCAGCAATGAGTCCAGACCTGAATCCCATAGAACACCTGTGAAGAGATCTAAAAATGGCAGTTTGGAGAAGGCACCCTTCAAATATCAGGGACCTGGAGCAGTTTGCCAAAGAAGAATGGTCTAAAATTCCAGCAGAGCATTGTAAGAAACTCATTGATGGTTACCGGAAACGCTTGGTCGCAGTTATTTTGGCTAAAGGTTGTGCAACCAAGTATTAGGCTGAGGGTGCCAATACTTTTGTCTGGCCCATTTTTGGAGTTTTGTGTGAAATGATCAATGTTTTGCTTTTTGCTTCATTCTCTTTTGTGTTTTTTCATTTAAGACAAATTAAATGAAGATAATAATAGCAAAGAATTTGTGTTTGCAATCTTTTTCAGGAAGAAACTGAGTATTATCTCACAGAATTGCAGGGGTGTCAATACTTTTGGCCACAACTGTACACAAATTGATCCAGATTTGTCAAATTAAAAAAATCAGCAGGACAGCGGCACAGCAGATGATAACCGTTATCTCACCCTTTTATTGTGTATTATGAGTTTCATTTGGAGAATTCTAGATTATACTTAGATTATTTCTCCAAATGTATAAGAATCATTAATATAATATTACAGTTATAGCTATAACATTGAACAGGTGACAAAGGTTCACTTGCTCTTGAGACTAAATAAATGTTGCTACCTGCTCAAATGGGTCAATAAATACACCAGCTTTTGTTTTTTTTTTTGCATGGAACTTGTACCATAGGTTGGTGGTTGCAATCTGCGGGCTGGCGCTTATATCTTCACTTTTGCTTGTGCTGCTTAATTTTTTTTAAATCTATTTATCTATCTATAAAAAAACAACAACAACAAAATGACCAACATCTCCGAACAGTATAAAGTGTGAACATGTGTAAGCTGCTATGACTGCGTAATATACAAACAAAAGAATACAGAGGTAATCTGTAAGCGCTAAGACGTATGCAAACGTTGGGTATATGAAATTAGTTCTGGATCCTACCTACCCTTTAAAAATCTAGGCTTTTAATGCAGGAGAGGTATGATTGATAAATATTAAGTTTAGAGTCTCATCAAAGAAAGCTATGCCTTGTCATGGCTGATGGGCTCTCATGAATTGGCAATTTGTGCAGTAAAAACTTTCATTTTATAACTAAATTCTATATAGCAGTAATGCAGTCTGAATTTCATACATTCAGTGTTTGCATACAGTTTAGCGCATACAGTTCTGCAGTATTCTTTTGTGTCTCGTTTAGCCCATTTTCCTATAAACCACTTACTATTTTCAGTTCAGCAGTGCTGTTTTGCTATTTCAGATATATAGCGGATTGCTTTACTAGCTTGAAAATCTTGGCAAAACAAAGCCGTGATGCATTTTGTGAGTCATGCCTAGTTAGAAAACACATTAATAACCTGTATAGCTGCCAACATTCTATAAGGATTTAAGCTTTACTGCTAATTAAAATTAACTACAGATGGGTTTACATGATACATTGATACCTACCAAAATTTGATATATGTAAATGTTGCTAGTGACCTCTGTTTTCATATGGCAGCAAATATTTCTATAATAAGGCTACATTCACATTTTTGTCTGGACATTCGGTTTGTTCCGTTTCAGGAACAGTTGGAATTCATGTGGAAAAGTGATCCAGTGTATCAGTTATGCAAACAAAAGTAGAGGGCCCAGTGGTTTACTGCTAATAGTGGCAGATCACACAGCCACTATGAGGGCCCATGAGTCGAGGAGGCCCAGTTTCAGTGCCGCCTCCAGCCCCGCCGCCTGGCATCACACTTTCAACTATATTGGCATTCTGGATGTTCATACAGTTGAAAATATTGAGGGAAGAAGGCACTGTCTGCTGACGTTCCCTCCTCCATCATTCTCCCTCTGCATCTGATCTCTGACATCTCACAGTGGGCGTGATGACGTCATTGTATCGCAACCCTCTGCCAGGCATTGTAAAGCACTGAGGGCCATTATACTTTGTGAAGGCCCTAAACGAGTTTGCAGGGCTATGTAGGAGGCATTATACAGTTTAAAGATTGATATGTGTGGCCCATTATACAGTATGCAGGGCTATGTGGGGGCCATAAAAGAGTATGTGGGGGCCATAAAAGAGTAGGCAGGGCTATGAAGGGGCCATTTTACAGTTTACAGGGCTATATAGTGGCCATTATACAGTTTACAGGGTTAGATAGAGGCCATTATACTGTTTTCAGGGCTATATGTTGGCCAATACTTTGTAAGGGCTACAAAATTGTGTGAGATATACTCTTCTGTGACTTTTTTTTGGGGGGGAAGGGCAATTGGCACTTTTTCTATTGGGCCCCATGATTTATATGTACACCCCTGAGAAGGCCCTATTGATTATAATGTGTTATTTTTTATGTCCATTTTTTTTTAAACCGTTTGCAGAAATTTTTCCTCTGTTCGAAAACATAGAATCCAGACAGACTCCATAATAGTTAAAGTGTCCCTCTACTATTCGAATCCTAGTGCAAAAATTTATGCCAACAATAATCTGAATCCATTCCCATAACAAACGGTACCAGACAAGGTTGCCCTCTCTCTCCACTCTTGTTCACACTGGCCATTGAACCTCTGGCCGATATGATCAGAAATAACCCATCTATCTCTGGTTTTAAAACTGACTAGAGAGAATTCAAAATCAGCCTATTCGCAGATGATATTTTCTTAACACTGACGGATCCTATCAAATCAATTGAGGCTTTATTATCTACTTTGGATTTCTTTTCGACAATTTCGTATTTCAAGATCAGTTGTCAGAAATACAAAGGTTTATACTTCTTCATTACCGTTTATACTCGTGTATAAGCCGACCCGTGTATAAGCCGACCCCCCCTAATTTTGTCACAAAAAACTGGGAAAACTTATTGACTCGCATATAAGCCTATAAGCCGAGGGTGCACAGTGAGTGGCCCCAGATAATGCTGCACAGTGAGTGGCCCCAAATAATGCTGAACAGTGAGTGGCCCCCGTTATGCTGCACAGTGAGTGGCCCCAGTTATCTGCACAGTGAGTGGCCCCAGTTATGCTGCACAGTGAGTGGCCCCAGTCATGCTGCACAGTGAGTGGCCCCAGTTATGCTGCACAGTGAGTGGCCCCAGTTATGATGCACAGTGAGTGGCCCCAGTTATCTGCACAGTGAGTGGCCCCAGTTATGCTGCACAGTGACTGGCCCCAGTTATGCTGCACAGTGAGTGGCCCCTGTTATGCTGCACAGTGAGTGGCCTCAGTTATGCTGCACAGTGAGTGGCCCCAGTTATGCTGCACAGTGAGTGGCCCCAGTTATGCTGCACAGTGAGTGGCCCCAGTTATGCTGCACAGTGTGTGGTCCCATCATATTGCTGCTGCCGCTGCCTCTGTTACCAAAAAAAATAAAACCTGTATACTCACCTCCGTCGCTGCCCCCTGCTCATCAGCATTGTGGGCTCTGCAGTGACTGTGCAGGCAGAGGGCGCGATCGTGCCCTCTGACTTGAATGTCACTGCAGAGGATGCAAGACAGCAGAGCGACGCGCAGGGACAGGTGAATATGCCTCCCCCCTGTTCATACTCACCCCCGTCATGGCGCTTGCCTCTGCAGCGCAGCCCTGCTTCTTCTATGTTCTCGGCACGCTGCTCTCTTCCTGCTTCAGCGGTACTGCTCATTAAATATGTGCATATTCATGAGTTTAATGAGCGGTACCACATGACCTCTGAAGCAGGAAGGAAGAGCAGTACCACATGACCGCTGAAGCAGGAAGGAAGAGCAGTGCCGAGAACATGGAACAAGCAGGGGGGCTGCAGAGGGTGGGTTTGATCTCTGACACCCCCGCTCCCCCTCCCCCGGTATATGACTCGTGTATAAGCCGAGAGGGGGACTTTCAGCCAAAAAAATGGGCTGAAGGATCTCGGCTTATACACGAGTATATACGGTAATAACCAAACAATCAATCATCTTACCAAGACTACAAATTTTAAATGGGTGGAGAGAGAGGTCACCTATCTTGGGATAACTATTTCCAAGAATTTTGATCTAGCTATATCTTCCAATATGGAATCTATTTTGAAAATTATTGTTACCGATCTAAAAAATTTCTGAAAATTTGGTCTCTCTTGGCTGGGAAAGATATTAGTTATAAAAACTTTCATCCTTCCGAAAGTCTTATATATCTTTAGGACCTTACCCCTAGCTATTCCTGCACATTTTTTAGACAGAATCCAAGCAACTGTTAATTCATTTGTTTGGAACGGGAAGAAAGCTAGCGTTGCGTCAGACATTTTATATAAATCCAAAAATAATGGTGGCATTGCGCTTCCCAACATTAAAGCCTATTATTTATCTAGTTTGGTTAAACATAGTGCATACTGGTTTAACAAAAATAACTCTCCTGCATGGACCCATCTAGAAGATTTGATTAATAACCACTGCCCCTACAGGACATAATTATTAATCACCTTTTTAGACCACACCTACCTAATCCTAAATCTCCTATCTTCCAGGCGTTGACTAGCGCTTGGACTATTCTAGCTAAACCTAACAAGAGAAGAAACAAACTAGAATTAACAACAAACTTCCCAATTTCCTTGCTCACTATTATCTATAAAATCGATCTTCCGGATAATTGGAAGCAATCGGGAATCAAAAAAGTAAGAGACTTGCATAATGGGCTGAATTTTATACCCTTTAAAGAAGTCAAAGAAAAATTTAATCTAACCTCCCAAGACTTTATGTTCTTTTTAATTTTAAAAGATGGCATTCGTAAATTTATACGCAACAAAAATCTGAAGGCAGAAATTATTGCTATATTATTAGAAAATCCTAATAATACATTTTTATGGAGCACCAAAAATCTTTATAGTTATTAAATAATGATAATACTTTCCATAAAAACTCGTATATGGTAAAGTGGGAATCAGAACTAAATATTTCTATTAACCACGAACAATGGGAAAATGCTATCAGAAACTCATATTCGTCTAACATTTATGATCCTTCACGAGACTTACTATAAAACCCTCGTTAGATGGTATTACATCCCTTCTCGCCTAGCTCATATTGACCAAAAGAACTCACCCTTATGTTGGAGGAATTGCGGACTACACGGTAATCTTATCCATATTTTTTGGAGTTTCTCTAAAGTTAAAAGCCTGTGGAAACAGGTATCGATATATGTTGACTCCCTTCTCAAGAGGCATTACCCGTTAACTCCAAAGGCCGCTCTTCTCTCTATTGACCTTGAAGAGTTCGACGAGGTTTGTTATAATACATATTTTCCTGGTGGTTAGGAATTCCCTGGCATTGTACTGGAAAAGAGTGGATGTGCCAATGTTTTCAGATACTTTGGAGAAAATCTCTTCGCACTACTCTTTGGAACTAAGCTTCACTATTATTAATAATAACTTAAAGAAACACGCAAAGAAATGGGACAAATGGAAATCAATTCCTGTTACAGCGTAAACCGAAGATATACTTTATTGTTCAAATAATAAACAACATCTGCGCTACGGTACGGCTGATGGAATACTCCCATAGATCTGGTCAACACACAACCCTTTTTTTTTTTTTTTTACAATACTGGTCATTAAGTGCCTACAGTTCTTTTTATGCTATAAACTTAAGTTAGATACAGTTTATACAGTTTACATCTGCATCAAGTTCATATGCAAAGCTATGGAAATGTATATTTGGAGTTTTCTAGTTTTTATTGTCACCCCATTTCCCTTCCCTTCCCCTCTCCTAATTGTACCCCCCTCCCCTTTTCCTAAAACCTTACATTTCCCTCCTCACTCCTTCCCTTATTATAACGTCAAGTCAACATCAATAAAAACAGTTAAATACAAAAAAAAGTCCCTCTACTTCCATTTGCATGAATAATGCAAATGAATGACTTTTGCTCATAAATGTTGTCAGTTCATAAAATGTAAAAGACAAATGGAGTGTGAAAATGGACATGAGAACTAAGCCAAATCCCACCTAATCTGACATTAAATGGGGTTTTCTCAACATCATAAATGGTTAACATTGCCGAGCGCACCAAAATGCAACACTGTGCCAAAAGGGCGCATGCGCCGGCAAAAGCATACCAGCGCATGGCCTGTGTACCCAACGCTAAATATAGGGGACGAAGGGTGCATGCAGCGTCATGCACCCATAGGAGGAGCTGACCGGAGGAGGCGTGGCAGGGGGCAGAGCTGCACGGCGGCCGTGCGCTGCGCCTCCTAACGCTAGCGTGAAACTAGCCTTATCTCTGCAGTGTGCTCTCTTATGACACTGGGCACCTCTGCAATCTATCAGGCAAGAAGTGCACACTTGCAAGCTCTTTGTACAGAGCTTGTAAATGTAGCTCCCATTCTGGTCAGAACACACTTTGATGCTGCAGAGGCAAAGCTGCCTATTCTTGTGGAATTAGAGAGTGCATCTGTGGAAACACGGGAGGTCAGCTACTCAGACAACACAGGGTGAGGGTAAAACAGTATGGCAATACTTTATTGAACCACAAAACAGGCAAATAACATGTAGAAAAGTCCCAGCAAAATACCCAAGATGGTGCAAATTAGTCTCACCCTTCTGCTGATTCGCCAGGATAAGAGCAGCTGCTACTTCAGAGCTTCCATGGCCAACTACCACACCTGTGACACTCACACAGAGAGGAGGTAATGACAAGCTTAGGAAGATGAAAGTCCATTGAGGTGTAAAGGGCTGCCAGGGCAGTAGTCGTGAAAGAGTATCTCAGGCATTGCATACCCTGGCCTCCCTCTACAGGAAAACGGTACTTCTTCTCTTGCATGGCACAATCAGTACTCACGGTGCTGTCAGCATCTCCTTTGCTGCGCTGGCTTGAAATGGATCCTGCATCCCAATGAAAAGAATCACAGTCCAGAGCAACTCTCAACTGAACAAATTCATTAACTTCAGGACACAGCACATCCACATAGTTTCCAGCATTTCCATTACAATAAAGACGGCACAATATCTCATCTTTTCCTTCTCTGTTCCTTGTGTCACTGTTTCTGCGGGATGGGGTGTCTCAGTCGACCCCGGAGTGTCCTCCTAGTGGAACGTCATCACAGTAGAGCTTTCTCCCGTCCACTTCACCTCAGCCCACGAGGCTATCCACCACATACTGGAGTGACCTGCTCGTACACTCTTACGCTAACCTTAAATACTGATCCACTTTCTCCTCTTCCTCTCTACTGCTGGTTCTGCCATACCTTGCTTTTCTCTGAGCTTCCCCTGGATGGCTAGACATATGCTTCAACACTGCAGGGTAGCATGCAGCTCGGGCATATAGCCCACCCGAGCTCACAGGGGTCAGGCCCCTGACTGGGCTCTCTCAGCTCCCCAGCCCGACTGACTCAAACTAGGAAGTCCTGCTATCTTACTCCACAGCTAACCCCTCCTATAGTTAACTATTTACAGTGTGACTTAACCTACTGAGCTCCGTGCCCCATCTAGTGGACATACTGTACACTGCACTGTCCCTATTATCTACATTGTGCAGAAACATAGCAGCATATGAAATATAGATAATACAACAGCATAAGATATATGATAATATGCAACAACAGAATTAAATATATATAAATACATATATACATACACAATAACAACATGGAGGTATTAAGAGGTAAGACTCTCAACCCCTTGCAGAGGTACAAGGCCAGTTGACTGGAGGGTCACAACCTGACTTCTCTGAACATCTCAATGGAGCCAGGTGACTGGTGGGTCCCATTCCTGGCTTTCACAAATTTATCCATGGGGCTCAGGTGAGCGGTCGGTCCAAATCCAGCCTACCCCAATGTATCCATGGTTAAACGATGGTCAATGGAGCAGATCTGTATTCTTTCAGCTCGGGCCATGGTTCCCTAAGCTGGCATCATGTAGAATGACAAATCTGTGTCCCTCGTGATGGAGCCATGGATGTTTGGATATCTAGATGTCGTGGCTCAATATCTGTCTGATGTTATAGAGCAGGGGTGGGCAATTAATTTTCTTGAGGGGCCACATGAGAGACCGTGACTGTTGTGAACCAGTAGGCTGAAATTAATTCTACTCACTATTAATATTGATATATTATAATTATTATATTATTGATAATAATATTAATTGCATCACTTAATATTGAGCAGAATTAAGTATGCTGACATCCCGCAATATATGATTTGAACCTGAGTACAGCCCCTCCATATATACTGCTTGAGCCCCACACAGCCTCCCTATATGTACTGCATGAGTCCACACAGCATCTCTATATATACTGCATGAGCCCCACACAGCCTCCCCCATATACAGCATGAACCCCACAGCCTTTCCCATATACAGCATGAGCCCAATACAGCCTCCCCCATATACACCATGAGCCCAACACAACCTCTCCCATATACAGCATGAGCCCCACACAGCCTCCCTATATACACTGCATGAGCCCCACACAACCTGCCCATATACAGTATACTGCATGATCCCCACACAGCCTCCCCATATACACTGTATGAGACTCACACAGCCTTCCCATATACACTGCATGAGCCCCACACAGCCTCCCCATATATACTGCATGAGCCCTATACAGCCTCCCTATGTATACTGCATGAGCCCCTCAGCCTCACTATATACAGCCTGAGGCCCCACACAGCCTTCCTATATACTGCCTGAGGCCCCCATAGCTTCCCTATATACTGCATATCGCTCCCACAGTCTCCTCATGTGCAACATATAACCCCCATAGCCTCCCCATATTCTGCATGACACCGCCATAGCCTCCCCATGTGCAGCATGACACCCTTATAGCCTCCCCATGTGCTCCATGTCACCACATAGCCTCCCCATGCGCATGTCACCGCCATAGCCTCCCCATGTGCAGCATGTCACCCCCTAGCCTCCCCATGTGCAGCATGTCACCCCCATAGCCTCCCCATGTTCTGCATGACACCCCATAGCCGCTTCATGCGCAGCATGTTACCTCAATAGCCTCCGTATGTGCAGAATGTCACCCCATTGCCACAGCATGTCACCCCATAGCCTCCCCATGTTCTGCACAACACCCACATAGCTTCCCCATGCCCACCGAAACATCCCATACTGTCATGCCCGTCATGCCGGCCATGCTGCTTGCGCTGCATGATCCCCATTGTCATGCCTGTCATGCCTCATTGTCCCCAGGTCCGGGTCCCTGAGGGCGCCCCGCAGGTCTCGCCTGTGTGTACAGGTGCACCTCATGACTGTTATGTCGCAAGACGCCTGGAGCAGTGTGCACTCACGCCTTACCTCATGGCTGCACGCTGTTGCTAGGTAACATTCCGTCTCTGCTGTGATTCAGCAATCCTCTGTACTCCTGGAACCCCTGATCATGTGACCTTTCCTATGTTTCAGCACTGTCTGATTCTGCAATCCTCTGTATTTCTGGAACCCCTGAGCATGTGACCTTCTCTATGGTCCAGTCAGTCTGATCTAGCAACGCTCTCTATGACTCAGGAGTATCTGAACCGGAAGTCCTTCCCTGGTTCTGACCCGGAAGTCCAGGTGCTATGGTGCTATATCAGACCGTCCCTTCCTATGGTCGGGGCCTGAGTATCGTGTTGCTTCCCTGTATGGCTGCTTGGTCTGCTCGGTCGCTCCCTGTATTCTGTGCCCCTGCACACTGCTCTGTAGTGCGTCTCTACACACGCTCTGTGCTTGTACTCTGTCTCTTGTCTCGTGCCATGTCTTGTGTTGTCTCTTGTGCTGTGTTTGCTTTTGCTATGCCTTGCCTTGTAGTACTTCCTCTGTTCTCTGCCTTTGCCTGTTTCGCTATGTCTTGCCTAAGCTCTTCCTTGCCTTGTTGTTCGTCCTGTGTTCCGTGTCTAGTCTCAAGGCTCTGCCTTGACCCAGCTCTGGGCTCTGGCCTACGCTCCGCTGCTAGTTCCGCTCTCTGTCCTGAACCCTGTCCCTGGCGTGCCCTCTGCACGCGCAGGACCTTGTCTTGAACTCTGTGTCTTGCCTCCGTTTTTCGTGCGCCCTTGCACCTCTCGTACTAGGCTTTGCCATGCTGTCTCACACGCGTCTCTGTCCTGTACCTTTGCCTAACCCTGCCTTGTGGCTGCGTGCCCTCTTGCACGCGCCTGGTCGCTCCATGCCCGCCTGTTGTGCCTCAGCCGTGCCGCCCCTAGTCGTGCCCGCCTGCCTGTGTCTCCAGCCGGTACCGCCTGCCGGTGCCCCAGTCGTGGTTTCCGTGCTCACTTGCACTCACGCTGTTTCTCGCACTGTGCATTTTCGTGCTACTCTTGCACAAGTCTTTCGCTTTCCTTGCTCTGTCCTGAACCTTGTCTCTCTGTCGTGTTCTGAGTTCTATGACCTGTCTTGTATCCTTGTCTTGCTAGTACCTTGCTCTGTGCTTTACTCTTTGCCTTGAACCCTGACCTTGGCGTGCCCCTCTGCACGCGCAGAACACCAGTCCTGACCTTCAAAGCCCAACGTGTTCTCTAGCACGTGTGGGACCCGCTGCTAACCTTGTACCCTGGCGTGCCCCCTAGCGCGGCCTGGACCATTCTTTGTACCATGCCCCTGGCGTGCCCTAGCACACGCAGGACCTTCAATCTTGAATCCTGGCGGCTTCCTTAGCGCGCCGAGGACCTTGGACCCTGAACCCTGGCGTGTCCCTACACACGCACCCTGTCTTGTGCTTTGAACCCTGGCATGTCCCCTACACACGCACCCTGCCTTGAACTTTGCCTTGGACCCTGGTGTGTTCCTCACGCATGTCTTGAACCTTGTCGTGTCTCCTTGCCTGAACCTTGGTTTGCCTGCTGGATGCCCGGAACCTGCCGATCGCTGCTAGAGAGCCTAAGCCTGATGACTGCGGCCTGATGTCTGGAGCTGATGTCTGCAGCCTGATGCCCTGATCCTGTCGATCGTTGCCTGCTGTCCGGAGTCCGACGTCATCGTGCCTTTGCCTGTACCCAGGCATACCATCTAGCACGTATCTCGCCATGGACCTTGGCGTGCCCCCGTGCGCACCTTGCTGTGTTTTCCCTGTGTTTTCACGTCCTGTACCTGATGTTACCCTGAAGTTTTCCTTAATGAAGATACCTTGAACTTACGTCTTGTCTTGTTTCCTGCCTGTCCCTGGTCATCAGACACTCACATTGTGTCTTCCTTGAGCCGACCGTCTGGTTCCAGCAGTCGTAGTATCTCACCCCCTTGGTCTTGCCCCTGACACTCCCTGTATAGGGGGTGGTTCCTCACAAGGTCAGCTCGCCCTCGGTGGGTGGGTGCCACAAACCCGGAGGGTCCACTCTAAAGAAAAGTCGACTCAGCTAAAGCTGACTCCTCACACATACATATGAAAAAAAGGAACACCACATACTCACTTCAGTCCTGTTCCTCGGCGCTCTGCTTCTCTCCCTGCCTCGGGTGTGCTGTGTCTCCACAGTACACAGCTGATGCGATGAAATTACATCATCACGTCGGCTGTTTCACACACTGATTGGTGTAGGAAGTGGCCAGAGGACTCTCCTCCACCAACACAGTCAGCACAGATGGAGACAGTGAGTGGGTGGGCATTGTGCGGGAAGTACTTTGCTCAGATCTGTTATAGAGGCATATAACCTCTTTTAATAGTTAACAACTGTCCTTCAAGGCAGCATTCACAGGTCAAGGGGAAGAATGGAGATGATATCAACTCGCAATATTTCATTATATAATATATTCACATAGTTCTTCCACCTTTATTTTGCAAGTCAACAAACTGGTAGGCCTGGAGAATGTGTAATCAACATATCAGCAAACATCCATATTCAATGATAACCAAAACAAAGAAGAACCCCAGTCCCAGACCAGAAAAGGTCATGAGGCTATCGTTAACATTAATAAAAATACAGTAACTAATGGATGAGAAAAGTCACCACAAAAAAGGACTACCAACTGACTTCCCGGCGTGCTCCCTGCCCCCTTTATACACGCCCCGCCCATTGGTGACCTGTCACTTTCAGTAGCTCGCTCTCCTCTGTTGTCCCCTGGGTCCCGTTTCTCTAGGAACCCAGATGGCGGTCCCCTTTGTTCTGGCCCAGACATTCTACGGGGGTCCTCCTCCCTACACTCCTCCATCCTGTAAGCTCACCAGTCCTCGGGCGAGGGCCTCAGTATATTGGGATTGGTCTGTACGGGTGTCAATTTTTGTTGCCATATGAACTGGTCTTGTTCGTATCGTTCGGGGGGCTTGCCGGCTGTTGACCGCTCGGAGCGTCTTAGTTCAACTGGGGTGAGGTCTTCTGGGGTGGTGGACGGTGGTGGGTTAATTGTGTCAGTTGGCTCGTCATTGAGTGGAGGGCCTCTGGAAGTTGGAGGAAAGTCTTCGTCGTCGTCCGGGTCCCAAAACACGGGTAGCGGTTCAGAGGCCAGAGGGACAGGTTCTGGTTGCTTCGGGTCAGTAGAAATACACGGGCGTAACATATTACGATGCACAATGTGGGTAGGCAGCGTTTCATCTTTCTCAGGTTGTATTTCGTACACAGGTCCTTCAGGATTGATACGGCATAGGACCGGATAGGGACTCTCTTCCCAGCGCGGTTCCAGTTTGTTCTGGGGGCGTTGATCTAGTACAAGTACTCGGTCCCCGCTTTTGTAGATGATTTTATAGTTGAACTTCGCCATCCGGGCCACCTATCGTTGTTCCTGAGCCCCCAATTTGGCGTTTTCCAAATGGGCCAGCGGGTTGTTGTCGGTCCGCACCACTACCTCGGAGCCCGCTAGGTACTCTGCGAACCGCTCTGTCATGGCCCACAACACTGCGAGGAGCTCGAGCTTAAAGGAGCTGTAATTGCCAGAGTTGCGCTCGGAGTCATGAAGTGAGTGGCTTCCATAGGCGATCACTCTCTCCCGGCCGTCTTGAATTTGTGACAACACAGCCCCCAGCCCGTGAAGACTCCCGTCAGTGTGTAGGATGAACGGTTGCGAGAAATCCGCATAGGCCAACACCGGAGCATCCGAGAGCGCAGCCTTGAGGTCTCGATAGGCCTCTTCCTGAGGTTGTTGCCACTGGATTTTCTGTCCATTTGCCCCAGCGGGATCCCCCTTCAGCAGGTCGTGCAGGGCTCAAGCTCGACATGCAAAATTCTTTACGAAACGACGGTAGTATCCGGCCAACCCCAGGAATGCCCGCACGTCTTTTATCGTCTCGGGGGTAGGCCATCCCTGAATAACAGCAACCTTTTCCTGAGATGGCCTCACACCCTCTGCCGAGACGACATGGCCCAGATACTCAATCTGGGAGCGAAATAGGTGGCATTTTTGGGGTTTTACCTTCAACCTGTACTTTTGCAACCGGCTGAGCACCTGTCCCAACCGCTTTAGGTGGTCCTCAAATGTGCAGCGTAGACGATGATTTCGTCCAGGTATATCAATGTAGCCTCAAAATTGAGATCTCCCAGACACGGCTCCATCAACCACTGAAAGGTTCCCAGGGTGTTCGCCAGTCCAAACTTCATTCGATTGAAGTCAAATAGTCCCATAGGCAGTATGAATGCCGTCTTGGCCCTATCTTCTTCTGACATGGGCACCTGCCAGTACCCACTGGCCAGGTCCAGAGTCGAAAAATACGTCGCCTTTCCCAAGGCGGACAAGGATTCTTCTATGTGTGGCAGTGGGTATGAGTCTTTAATAGTGCAAGCATTCAGCTTTTGATAATCCACACAGAATCATAATGTACCATGTTTTTTATGGACCAACACAATGGGGGCCGCCCAGGGGCTTTGGCTTTCCCGTATCACCCCTTTTCGCAACATTTGGGCCAACAAAGTTTTCACCTCTTGATAGAGTTGTGGAGGAATCTGTCGATATCGTTCTCGGATAGGGGCCGCCCCTGCTGTGGGGATTTCATGAGTGATGGCAGTGGTACACCCAAAATCTTCCTCATGACTAGCAAATACCTCATGGTACTGTCTGAGCAATGTTTTTATCTGTGAGAGCTGGGCTGGAGTTAACCCGGAGAGCTCGGCCCGCATCTGTTCAAGGATGTTTCGACCCTTCTCCTGAGCCGAGACTTCGGTGGCCTGTAGAGTTCGAATTGTTACTTCCCAAGGATTCTCGGATTGTACTCCCAATTGAACCGCAGGAGCCGGCAGCACTTCCTCTAAAGGCCTTACTAGCTTGGTCAGTTCGGTCCGCACTTTCAGGACGATGTCTCGGTCTTCGAGGTTGACGCAGCGCACCAGGACGGTCCCTTTTTGCACTGTAGTCAGGGAACGGGCCACCAGTATGCCAGGAGGTAAGCGCTCCGAGTAGCATGGCTCCAGCTGCACCTCCACGCCCTCCAAGGGTATCGAGGCTCGAATTGGCAGGGCCATCACAGTCTGCCCAGGAGGCAGCACAAGCAGGGGAGCCGCTGGCGCGATGACTTTGCCCAGAGTCGCGCCTTCCTGGCAGTCCTAATGTACCCGCGCTTCCCGCACCAACTGCTGGAATACCTGTCCCTGGGCCGTGCGAGAACCCCACTGCTTCAGGATCTTATACGTAGGATCATTGAGGAGCATGTTGCTGAACTCCCGTAGTATGTTCATGCCTAGGACTAGGATGACTGGATGCTGCTTATCAGTTTCTCCTTGAGTCAGTACCACCCCTCTGCGACCAATGAATTTACCGCACGTCACCTGTACCCACACCACCCCGGCAACCGGGACCGGTAGTTGATTGGCGGCTACTAGTCTGATCATAGCCTCCCACTGGGGTCTCGCTGCCTCAGGGAAATTTTGTCGAAAATAAGTTGCGGGCATCATGGTTACTTGTGACCCCGTGTCCACCAGGCATCGGACGGCCCGGCCCTCCACTTCTGCCCAAACCACTGGACATTTTGCGACCAAATCTTCGGGACTTCCGCCACCCCTAGTTGTGGTTTTTGGCTCCGAGCGGCATCCCCCCAGCCCGGAGCCCTCTAGTTTAATGGCCGCCGGGGTGGGTATTTCCCACACCGCGGACACTCTCGGGAGAAGTGGCCTGGTTCTCCGCACTCATAACACCGGGCCTGTGCAGACCGACTGCCCCGCGGCGAGCGGGACCCCCAGGGGCCGGGATTAAAACTAGTCCGACCTGTCCTGGACTCGGTCCTTCTCTTCAATTCGGCCAAATCGCCCTCGATGTTCCTCAACTCTTGTTTCATCTCTTCCACCCATTGAGGCTCCTCGACTGCATTCACGGAAGCCTCCACACTCTGGACCTTCCCCACGGGGACCGCCATCCCCTGCTCTTGCTCTCAAGCCCATGCTTGACTTCCCACCTCTGAAAAGTCTATACGGGGATTCATTCTGATCTGCTCCCGTAATGCCTGTTTTATTAACGGGTCTCGCAGTCCAGTCACCAGTAGGTCGCGTTGGGTAATGTCAATAGGTCCTACCCCTACTCCATCCTTTCTTTCAAAAGCCGTATGCAATTCTTGGAGGACATTCATATACTGGGTGATAGTCTCCCCCTCTCCCTGCATTAGACTGAACAACCGGGTCCTTAATTTTCCCACATTAGTTGGGTCCCCATGGGTCTGTTCTACCATCTGCAAAACTTTATCAAAGGTGTTGCGGTGTCCCGGGGGCCTCAACATTACTGACCTCCAAACCTCCCCATCTAATGCCACGAGAGCTACTTCGGCTTCCAGGTCAGGAGTCATTGGGTGCATCCGAAAGAGTCCCCGCATCTGCTCTGTCCAGCTCCATAGCATAGTATTGGAGCCGGAAAACCTAGGCAGGTTGTTCAGCATAGCCCCCAACGAAATGCTGGAACGGGGGCCCTCATTATCTGTAGAGTTCACAGCCCTGCCCTGGTCTGGGGCACCATTGTCCGCGCTCGGAGACTGCATCCTGCCGACTGCGCCAAATGTAGGTAACAGCAGGTTCTCAGGATGCAGTGACGAGACACGAGACTGAGTCTTGTTTTGGAAAGTAACGTTTAGGAACTGGAGCCGCTAGGGCTATACTGAACAACCAAAAAGGGGTAACACTATTTGTCCTCGCAGGGACTCAACAACAATAACAACACTTTTCTTTTAACGAGAATGCGACTGACCCGGCAAGGCCGGATATTATGGGGCCACGAAATGGCCAACCACAGGTCTATATTTCCTAAAGTCAACTTATCCTTCCTGACGTCCCTCGGTGTCGTTGGTGTGGCTGCTTTGGTGTTGCTGATGTGGCTGCTTTGGTGTAGCTGATGTGGCTGCTTTGGTGTCGCAGCCGCTGGGCCCAGCTGTTGAGAAGCTGTAGTAGTCTTCAGGTATCTCAGCACCCAGGAGAAGTTGGGGCACAACAGGCTCTAAGGAAGTCTTTCGTTGCGGTAACCCCCTGCAGCCACAGCAGGGTCCCGTTCGTTAGCGAGTCCACGGGGACTCCAGTCCTCCCAAGCAGGGTGGTGACGTAGTCTAGAAGAGTGGCGGTTGGTAGGCCACGTGCACAGACTGGGCCTGTGCAAAGAGTCTCTCCGTAGGCGAGGATCAGACCCCAACTGCCAACTGCAGCAGGGTAATGGCAGCTGTGGGCGGTGATGAACAGGCCGCAACCAAGGACGGAGATGGGGCGGCAGTGGGCAGGCCGCAACCACAGGCTGAAGTGGCGTGTCAGCGGCCGTGGGAGACACCGGGCAGCCCGCAACGGGCTGGAGTGCAGCGGCAGCGGTTGAGGACAACCGTGGGCAGGTCACGGGCCCAATTTGGAGAGGGGCGACAGTCTCTTACCGGTAAGCTCGGTACCTCCTCTCTGAAGGCCGCCGTACATCTCCTCTCTGCTGCTGATCTCTCCTCTGGTCGCCGTCAGTCACTCTAGCTCTGTCACACCCCCACAGTCTCTTTCTCTGTGTCTGGCGTACTACCAACTGATTTCCCGGCGCGCTCCCTGCCCCCTTTATACTCGCCCCGCCCCTTGTTGACCTGTCACTTTCAGTAGCTCGCTCTCCTCCGTTGTCCCCCGTGTCCCGTTTCTCTAGGAACCCAGATGGTGGTCCCCTTGGTTCTGGCCCAGACATTCTATGGGGGTCCTCCTCCCTACACTTGTACGGATACTGGCTGTCATCTTGTTCGTGCAGCTTTCTTCGAATACCTCTATTTACTATATTGATGACTAGACCCTACACAACAAGCACTTTATTTTATTTATTTTTACCTTCTTTGTCAATTGGATTTCCTTATAGATTGTAAGCTTGTGAACAGGGCCCTCAGTCTTTCTTGTATTTATTGAACTATGTGTTATTCTGTAATGTCTGATATTGTATAGACATGTGCCCACTGAATTGTAAAGTGCTACAGAATATCCAGCACTGTAGAAATAACAATTATTATTCTTATTATTACTACAACTAGATTCACTACTCCAGCTTCCTGCTTCAGCTGGAATCATGCAAGTCCACATTTATTATGTATAACTGGAGAATCATAATTTCTCATCTGTGTAATGAGCATGAAATTTCTTAACAGACTGCAGGGCTAATAAGTAAAGTGGCAGAGATTATTAGTAAATGAGTCACACAACTCACTTACATTGACCTAGGGCCTTAAAGGGAATCTGTCATCTCATTTTTCCGATGAGATGCGGCCACCGCTATCAGGGGACATTCTGTAATGCTGTAGATAAGCCCCTGATGTAACCTGAAAGATAAGAAAATCAAGTTAGATTATACTCACCCGGGGGTCCGGTCCGATCCAATGGGTGTCGCGGTCCGGTGCCTCCCATCTTCTAGTGATGACATCCTCCTCCTTACTTCTGCCACGGCTCCTGCGCAGGCATACTATATCTGCCCTTTGAGGACAGAATAAAGTACTGCAGTGCGCAGGCTCTGGACCTCTCTGACCTTTCCCGGTGCCTGCGCACTGCAGTACTCTGCTCTGCCCTCATGCTGTAGATAAGCCCCTGATGGCAGTGGCCGCATCTCATAGGGCAAAAATGAGGTGAGAGATTCCCTTTAACATCAGGAACTTGGTGAGTCTACACCTCACCACTGGTTGTAGCTCATGCAGAAATTATCAAAATTGATCTCAATTTATCCTTTTTTTTTTTTAACTTCTTCTCTAGATCGTAGTTGTTCCAGCATCCTCTACATTGTGTTCACCCGTGACTCTACCTTTTTTTGGCAAAGGATAAGGAACACTGATGGAATAATGCATATTGATCTGTATGTATTGCAACAACTACTACCGTACTGTTTTATATATTGTGCATATTGTGAGATTGTTAACAAATTTCAGTGACAAAAAAAAAAACCAGACAGGATGCCCCCTCCTTCTCATCCCTTCTTGTTGTTGTAATGCTCCCATGCTGCAAGCCACAGCAGATACCAGACTGATCACATTTCATGCTGTAAGCTGTTCAACCTGGATATGAATAAATCTACATTCTGTGTTGCTGACTCTGGATGTTACGCTGATTAATCCGCTGCTAACAGGTTATGGGCCCAGAGTCCTAGAGTCCCAGATCCCCAGAGCACAGAGAAAAGAAAAGAAAGGAAGACAGCAAAGATGGACACCAGCAGCAGCAACTCCGTGAAGTTTACAGTACCAAGTCTCACTGACCAGAATTATCAATCCTGGAAATTCAAAGTGAAAATGCTGCTGATAAGAGAAGGTACATGGAAATACACACAGGAGCCTAAACCTGACCCAGTATCACAGGAGTGGATAGAGATGGATCAGAAAGCACAAAGTACCATATCACTCAGTATAGATGATGATCAGATTGTGCATGTGTGTAAAAGTGAAACTGCAAGAGAAATGTGGGAGCAGCTGCAAAAGGTGCATGAGAGGATAAATTTAAGCAATAAACTTTATCTCATGAGAAAATTGTACCAGTCTAAACTACAGAATGGCCAGGATATGCAGGACTATATAACAAGCATTCTAGAGATTGTAGAATGCCTGAGAGGCATTGGGGAAGATTGGAAGGACTTTCATGTAGCCGCATTAATGCTTAGTGGTCTTCCAGAAAACTATGACACGCTTGTAACCGCACTAGATGCGCACCCAGATGATGAGCTTACATTGGAGTATGTCAGAGGGAAGCTCATAGATGAATATAAGCGGAAAGCGGAAGGTGTAAACAGCAGGACATGCGATGCAGAATCTGCTTAACTGACACAAAATCTAAATGATAACAGAAAGCACCTAAAAGAAACACGTGAATGTTTTGCTTGCAAGAAATCAGGACATTTGAAAGCCGACTGCAGAGTCTGGAAAGCTAGAATGAATCAGCTGAAAAAGCATAGCAGTCTTCAAAGGGTTAAAAGTGCTGTGTCTGCAGAAAATGATTCTGTGAATACTGAAACTGCATTTACTGTCAGTGTAAATACATCAAACCATGCAAGGTGTATAGACTCTGGAGCAACTAGTCACATGACTAATAACAGGGACTTCTTTTCTAAGCTTAACCAAAGTAAGTTAGAGAAAGTGATTATGGCTAATGGTCAGTACATGACTTCACAAGGTATAGGAGATGGTTATATTGATTGTCAAATCTCACCAACACAAAGCAAGAAGATCCCAGTAAAAGATGTGTTCTATGTGTTCACAAAACAAGGAAATGAAGTTACATTTAAGCATGATAGCTGCATCATCTCAAAAGAGGGCCACACACTAGCAGAAGGAAAAATCACAAATGAACTTTACCAGCTTAAATGCAAAGAGTGTGTGTACACTGCTCAGGAAGAAAGGCACAATAACTGCATTCATGTATGGCATAGGCGCCTAGCACACAGAGACCCAGAAGCAATAAGGAAGTTAGTTCAAAAGCAACTAGCTGAGGACATTACAATTGATCTATGTAACCAGATAATGAAATGTACTAGCTGCATCAAAGGGAAAATGTCTAGAAAAGCTTTTCCTAAGAGAAGTACTACAAGAACAGAACAGACACTAGATTTAATACATACAGATGTCTGTGGTCCAATGAGCACTCAGACTCCTGGGAAGAAGAGATATTTTCTCACATTTATTGATGATCATTCAAGATATACAGTTGTCCATCTGCTTCACAGCAAGAAAGAAGTTCCAGAGAAACTTGAAGTATATCTAGCTGAGGTATATAATAAATTTGGGAGAATGCCAAAGATACTACATGCAGATAATGGGACTGAATACACAAGTAATGAGACACAGAGCATTTTAAAGAAAAATGGAATCCTATTTCAGACCACTGTACCGTACAATCCTGAGCAAAATGGTGTCGCGGAAAGAAGGAACCGAACACTTTGTGAAAGTGGAAGAAGTATGTTGTTTGATGCAAATCTGCCCACAGCATATTGGGGTGAAGCAATCATGACAGCTTGCTATCTTCAGAACAGGCTACCAGGTAAAGCTACAGAGAAAACTCCGTTTGAGCAATGGAACAGCAGAAAGCCAAAACTACATCATATAAGAATATTCGGAAGTAAAGCGCTTGTACATGTTCCCAAAGAAAGGCGAACTAAGTGGGAATCTCATGCTAAGGAAGGGATCCTGGTAGGCTACAGTGAAACCCAGAAAGGTTATAGGATTCTACACCCAGAAACAAACAAGGTCACAATAAGTAGAGATGTAGTGATTGATGAGAACTTTAGAATCATAGAATCGTAGAGTTGGAAGGGACTTCCTGGGCCATCTGGTCCAACCCCCTGCTCAAAGCAGGATTCGCTAAATCATCTCAGTCAGATGTCTGTCCAGCCTCTGTTTGAAGACTTCCATTGAAGGAGAACTCACCACTTCTCGTGGCAGCTTGTTCCACTCATTGATCACTCTAACTGTCAAAAAGTTTTTTCTAATATCTAATCTGTCTCCTCCCATTCAGTTTCATCCCATTGCTTCTAGTCTTTCCTTGTGCAATTGAGAATAAAGTTGATCCTTCTACAATGTGACAGCCCTTTAGATATTTGTAGACAGCTATTAAGTCTCCTCTCAGTCTTCTCTTTTGCAAACTAAACATTCCCAAATCCTGCAACCTTTCCTCATAAGACAGGGTTTGCAGACCGGTCACCATTCTGGTCGCTCTTTTCTGAACTTGCTCCAGTTTGTTGATGTCTTTTTTTGTGTCCCCCAAGTTTTGTGACATCACGCCAGTAGTCCAGCTGAAGTCACAATTACAAGACAATAACGAGGAGGATGAAGAAGTCTGGCTGGATTCTTCAACCACTGAAGGAACAACAGAAAAATCAGGTGAATCTGAAATCAGGAGATCTTCAAGATCAAACAGAGGCGAACAAGCTAAACGTCTATCCTACATAGTCAAGACACTACCTGAATCAGAGCCGCAGTCATGGGATGAAATGCAAGAACTATCTGTCCATGAAAGAACAAAGTGGATCAATGCTGCTATCAGTGCTAGAACCAAGCACATTGACGTCAGACATCATCATTTACAGTACGTGATTTGATAGATTGTGGCATAATTCAGTTCGTCTATTGTGAAACTGATAAGATGGCAGCTGACATTATGACAAAGCCATTGCCACGAGCCAGGTTCCAAGAATTGAGAACCACACTGGGACTAAGAGGATAAGTAGTTGTTGAGTGGGGGTGTTGGAATAATGCATATTGATCTGTATGTATTGCAACAACTACTACTGTACTGTTTTATATATTGTGCATATTGTGCGATTGTTAACAAACTTCAGTGACAAAAAAAAAAAACAGACAGGATGCCCCCTTCTTCTCTTCCCTTCTTATTGTTGTAATGCTCCCATGCTGCAAGCCACAGCAGATACCAGACTGATCACATTTCATGCTGTAAGCTGTTTTTGTTCAACCTGGATATGAATAAACCTAAATTCTGTGTTGCTGACTCTGGATGTTACGCTGATTAATCCGCTGCTAACAAACACGAACTCCACACTCCTTTACAGTCCTCGAGTGTGTTTACCAGATCCCAACACCTAATGATTGCCTTCTGATACCCAACAATGACTTTACTGTAACCTTTAGGCTGTGTGCACATGTTGCAGATTTAGATGCAGATCCGCAGTGTTTTTGGCCGCACAGATTCACATCAAATCTGCAGTGTAGTGCATAGTCAATGTTAATCTATGGTGAATGGACATTTATTGTGCACATGCTATGGAAAAATCCACACAGATTTGCAGCGTTTTTCCGCAGCATGTCAATTCTTTTTGCAGATCTGCAGCGTTTCTGCACCCATTGACTTCCATTGAGTCAGGCACATCTGCAGCAAAACCGCAGATGGAAAAAAGAACTGCAGATTTGCTGCGGATGTGGGTGCGAGAAATGCTGCAGATCGGGAGGAGGGAAGTGTGTTGGTGGAGTGTGGGTGGAGACTGTGTTGGAGTCTGTGTGCGGGGGTCTGCGTGTATGTGTGTACGGGGGTCTGCCTGTTGTGTGTGTATGTGTCCCTGTCTGTGTGTGTCTGTGTGCATCCATTGTCTGATGAGACTACTGCGCCCATCCAGTTATGAATGCTCACAGTGATAGCATTGCCGATGATAGGAAAGTAGTCCCATCAGACAATGCATGTCTTCAGTAGTAAAAAAACCAAAAACCCTTACAGAACATACATATAACATTCATTACAGACAGTACATACAACATATAACATAGAGAACATACTCACCAATCACCTAGTCACCGAAGCCCTCAATCTCCTGTAATAAAAATAATAAACCAACCTATACTTACCTTTCCACTGTAGTCCAGTTAAAAATGAGTGTCCCACAACGATCTCCCGTGTAGAACACTATCGGGTGATGTCAGTGCTCTACAGGAGCTCCCACGATGAACTGACAGGCGGAAGTAATCCTCCGCGATGTATCCCTCTGCCACCAGGAAAGAGGTACCCTAACCCTAAATCTCACGCACACATTGCCGTAAAGTGAGAGGATGAACTCAGGTAACCTCTTCAGTGATGCACTGCAGGAGCCATTGTCTCCTGTCACTTCATCGTGGGAGGCTCTGTAGAGCAGTGACATCACCCGATATCTATAGGGGAGATCGTCGTGGGACACTCGTTATTAAATGGACTACGTCGGAACAGGGAGTATTTGTTTGTTTATTTATTTATTTTCTTCTGGAGATTGAGGGCGTTTCATGGATTAGGCATCTAATAAATATGGCAAAACTGTGTAGTGTTTTATTTCATTAAAATAATTTTTTCTGGCTGTATCTATTTTTTTTTAACCCTTAAACAACAATAGGATTAGTAATGGATAGGTGTCTTATTGACGCCTCTCCATTACTAACCGGGCTTCATGTCACCTTACAATACAAAGTTGACATTAACGCCTTATTACTCGATATGCCACCTCTACATGGCAGTGGGAAGAGAGAGGCTAAGTGCCGTAATTGTCACTTCTTACAGATGCACCATTTCTGAGGCGACTGGGGGCAGATGTTTGTAGCCGGGGGGCGGACAATAACCATGGACCCTTCCTAGGCTATGAATATCTGCCCTCAGTGGTGGGCTTTCCCTCTTTGGTGCAGAAAATTGCGCGGGAGCCCACGCCATTTTTTTCTCCTTTTTTTTCAAAACTAAACATATTGCTCCTTAATAAACATCGGCCTTGGTATTATATATCTATCTATCTATAAATATATATGTATAGATATATCTATCTATCTATACATATATCTATCTATCTATCTATCTATCTATCTATCTATCTATCTATCTACCTATCTGTGTGTGTAAACAATATTCTTCAATATTCTTCAATGGAGTATGTAAAATAAGAGGTTGGACAAAGAAATGACATCACAACTGTTTTTTTTGTTAAATAATAGATCTTTATTTAGCTTACAAAAACGCATATAAATCTACATGAAAAAAATGCATCAAATCTGCATAAAAAACGAGGGGATTTACGCACTCACCCCATATGGAGCAGTTTTTTTGCTTTCAACTATTTTACCCATTTTATATGCAGTTTATCCTGTAGATAAGTCATAAATGTTGTTATTGGGATAAACCCTCTAAGTAACATACTAACGTAAGAGGAAGGTTATACGCTGGTAAATCAAGAGCATCCAGAATCATGTACTATTGCTCCAGTATATTAGACTTGAACCCAGGGGCATTGCTATGGGGGGCAGAAGTTGCCAAGGCCCCAGCATTATAAGGGGTATCTGGCGAGCTCTGTTAAAGATTTTGCATTTGGGCCCAGAAGAGTCACAGTATGCCTCTAGTTTTAGAGAAAACTTTTGTCTAAAACATAGTTCATCAAAAGAGTTGTGCGCAAAATATGCCTAGTCAAGCACCTTTGTTTCACCAGTCAATGCCTTCACTGTGAATAGAAGCGAACGAACACAATAGATTGAGATTTTTTTCTTCTTATGTCTAATATTCCATTTATCACAGATACCCCATGTTACCGTAGCTTGCAGGGATAATAATTGGCAGGATCCGTAAATATCTTTTTCTACATCAAGCTATTTTGAGACAAGAGGAAGCATGACTACAATCGCTCCTCTCCCTCCCTTCGCTCTCATTCATAGCAGATGAGACCTGTTCTCAGGAGAGAGATGAGTCAGATGCCCTTGCTCTTTCTGTCTCCGAATCTCTGCATACGCTCAGACTCTATATTCATTGTGATGACGTAAAGCGGAGCAGTACAAATGAGAAGTCTGCACAAGTTGCTGTCTTGGGAGAGGTGTTGATATTTGCAGTTTAGTTGAAAGGTTGGCCATAAAGCTTAGAACAGTGATGAACAACCTTTTCTGGTGTGAGGGCCACATTACCAGATTGAACCAATGCCAAGGAGCCCATTCTGCCTTCAGAACTGTCCTGTCATGAGAAGGTTGGTCCCTCACTCCCTCATCCGCACCCTAGAAAGAGATGTCCAGGCCAAGCCTTTATATTTTACATGAGTTTCTGTAAAGTACGAGTTCTGTACTAATCCCAGAAAACGACACTGAAGATAGCCTCACACACGCATAGCCACCGTTCCTCTTTTTTTTACATTGAAAATTCATGTGAAAAGACACAGACAAGCATGTGTATAACCAGGTGATTGGGAGGCGCTCAGAATGGCACAGCATTCTACATGTGGCCATAAGAGGAAGATAGTGCACCACTGGTATAGGGAGGTCAACTTTAATTTGGGTTAACTAAAAGTAACCCAAAATATTTGCAAATTAGTCAATTTATTAAAATAACTTTTAAGGTATGTGCCCACGATCTGGAGTTGCTGCAGGTTTGATGCTGCGTACTTGTGCAGCGTCAAACCCGTATGGGCCTGATGTTACAGCATAGTGGATAGGATTCCAAGAATCCCATGTCCACTATGCTCCCACAGACGCCTGTGGATCTCTCGCGGACACTGGCATGTCTCCCAGACCGCAGCATGTCAATTTCTCTGGTGGAAACACGAGTTTCCGCAAGAGAAATTTCACCAACAGAATGTATTGGACACTGTGAACCCGTATGGTTCAGTGAATACATGCAAATTCTCCTGCGTTCAATAGATGACAGCGCTTTGGATGCAGAGAACATACACTGTGTCCAAAGCGCTGCTAGATCCGGATCGTTGGCACCCAGCCTTAAAGTTGGTTTACAACTTTTTTTTTTACATGTAGTTTATTACCAAACCAGAGAGATTACTGGTTGGACTTTTAAGTCCAAGCCTATTTTATTATTTAGGCATATAAAGAATTTATTTTTACATTTTTGCCAAATTTATTCAGCTATAACATTTCTATTTTACCTATAAAAGTTTTTTGGGCTTTTTTGCAGGGTGAATTTTAGTTTTCTATGGCACCATTTAAGGGAACATAAAACTTTTCAACTTTTAAGAAATATTGAGAGACATGGACAAAAAAGCAATTCCTCATTTTTTTGTCATTTAAACTTTATGCCCATCATTGTGAGGCATAAATAATTTGTTGCCTTATAGGGGTTTTCCAGGTGTAAAAAAAACAGTCTGGTTGTCAATCTAATGAGTTCCCAAAGCCCCCTTTCACCTTTCATTTTTAGCTCCTCTTCAGCCCCTTGAAGCCATCCTTATGGTTTGCTATTATTTAGATGCTGAACTTCCTGCCAACTCTCCCTTTAGATTACATTTCCCAAAAGTTAGATCAGTGTCTGTCCCACGGAGACCACACTACCACTCTTAGAGTTGGCCCATTCCACCTAAAGAGCACCATCCTGAGACTCCAGGACAGTCTCAAGATGAATACTTTTCTGCATACACAATTTATCTTGCTAATATTATTCACACTTCACCTATGCGCTATCCTGACACTCTTGTGCAGTCAGTAACGGTACATGTGCTGACACTGACAATACATAGGCTCAATGTATGGATGGAGAGCAATGAGTCATATAATGTATTCATTTATTATAATGTAATCTATCACTCTAGAACACCCAACATCATCCCCTCTGGCTAACATCACACACTCATAAGATTACTCTCTCAGCTCTCCCTCACTGAGTCATTCCAAGCACAGACAGAAAATCTTGGTTCTGTTTGCTATGAATGCACTGTAGCAAAAAGTAAAGAGCATTACCTCATGAGTCATGACAGAACAGGAACAGAGCAGAATTTTAACGGCTAGCAAAATTTTGAAGTTTTGTAATTTTTTTTAGCCACTACAATCGCTTAACCCCTTCATGATCTTGCGATTTTCCATTTTTACGTTTTTGTTTTTCGCTCCCCTTCTTCACAGAACCATGACTTTTTATTTTTCCATCAATATGGACATGTGAGGGCTTGTTGTCTGCGGGACGAGTTGTACTTTTGAAAAACACCATTGATTTTACTATATAGTGTACTAAAAAACAAGAAAAATATTCCTAGTGCTGTAAAAGGGCAATTCTACAATTGTTTTTTTTTTTTTTTACCATGTTCACTAAATGTTAAAACTAACCTGCCAGTATGATTCTCCAGGTCAGTATGAGTATGCAGAGACCAAACATGTATAGGTTATTTTTTTTATTTAAGTGAACAAAAAAATTCCAAAGTTTGTAAAAAAAAGAACGTCATCATTTTCCAAGACCTGTAGAATGCCCATTTTTTTGGGATCTGGGGCTGGGTGAGGGCTTATTTTTTTGTGAGCCGAGCTGACGTTTATATTGATACCATATTGGTGTAGATATGATGTTTTGATCTCCTGTTATTGTATTTTATTGCAATGTTGCTGCGAATAAAAAAATGTAATTCTGGAACTTTGATTTTTTTTTCTTGCTACGTCTTTTAGCACTTTTTAAATTCTTTTATGTATTTACCATCTTTAGTGTTTTTTTATAAAGCTATGGTTGCATTGGGGAAATGTCACTGATACAGATAATGAGCCATTTATGGAAGTGATGCATTTGTGCAGTTATTACTATAAATTTTGGAAAGTCTATGATCATTAATGTGCAGCATACGGGGATATCATTGTGTATCTAAATGTGTACAGCTTCACCTGAGAGGAAGTCTGTTGCACCTCAATACTAGACCTGTGTAAGGGGTGAAAGGAGACGTCATACGCCTCCTTAAGACAATGTCTGCAAGGATTGGGCAATTATTACGTGTGTGGGCCAAAGGGCTGGTTTATTAAAAGACTACTCGGTCTGAAACGAGATACCCAGTCCGAACCCAGTGGGACCGGCATTGGTGCTGACCAGGACAGCTGGGCCATTGCTGAATGATAAATCCTAGAAGACAGCGTTAATGTTATTTATGTGGATTTTATGTGTATTGGTATTTTACAGGTACTGTTATGGTCGGGGACAACCATATTTTAGGAGGGAGGAATGTAAGGGTGTGAAAGGAGATGTCATTATATTGTAACTAATATGTAGTGCTGTAAGGTACTGATGCTGCTGTTTAAATACTGTAAAGCCTATTGTGAGTAACATGCACTCAGCTTAGGTGTACAGAAAGTGTAGGATATAGTGTAGCGTTTAGGACATGGAGCAGATTAGACAGGCATTATAAGTGTAATATGCTTAGCGCATACTGTTGGAAGATAGTGACTACAGTTAGTAGGTGTAAGGTTAAGTCTGCCCAGCAACCAACTACTGGGGCAAACAGAGTAAAGAGACAGTTAATGATTGGTCCATCACAAAGTTGGAGGGACTAGAGCCAGTAAAAGACAACCACATCCAGGTTTTAGTCAGTTAGTGAGGAGAGTTTGTTGGTGACAGTTGCTAGGGTGAGTTCAGGTGCAGTGGGCTGATAGCATAAAGAAGCACAAATTGTGCTGGGTGGTAAGAGGCCTTAGCAAACTCCCTGTAGATATTCTTGCAATGTCCGGAGCTCAAGGTCCGACTTTGTGGCCATAGAGAGTACAGACACCCCTTCAGTACAGAGGAAGTTAGATGTGGAACCTCGTGAGGGAAAGGTTATGTATCTTGGCAATATTGCGAGATCTGATGGAAAATCTCTGGGGCTGACAGAAACTGTTACAGTAGGGATAGTTCTAGCGGAAAGTAAAGCGAGAAATGTACTGTGTTACTGAAGCAGGAAAAGGAGTTTGCTGTGCCCGATACCACGTGATACAATCTAATGTACTGCAACTGTCAAATAAACTGTTAAATGTTGAAATGAACTGGGTGTCCCCTGAGTTGTGTGCGGGTGTTCCTGAGCATTCAGAGCTGAAGACGGTAGAGACCTAAGGCCGGCAAGTCAGTGTGATGGTACACGGGCATGATTTATTTGTGGCATGCTACTAGGGCATGGGAACGCAGACCCTCGATCATGACTATCGCCCTGTGCACCCTACAACTGCATGCTATTTTCCTAAAGAAGAACAGATGCATTACCTGGGCACAAAGACAAGTCCATAAAACTAAATAGCACATACACTGTAATAGTATTGAAATATGTCCACCGCTCTGTGGCACTGTAGTTAGAGAAATATACTGGTGTGTGGTGAGAACGCTACAAGGATATAGGGATGATCATAAGACCATGTGCACACAACGCGATTTTCAGTTGCATTGAACCAGTCAAATTCCCCTTTTGCTTCCCCCTGACCCCGCAACTTTCATGCATAAATACCAGTTTTATATTGGTTCAGATGTATGTAAACTGCCTCTGGGCGGGGCTTATTCAACTGCTCCCCCCTCCCTGTCTTGCTCTACACAAGAAGAAATGTGTAGAGCATGACAGGGAGGGGGGGAGCAGGTGAATAAGCCCCGCCCAGCGGACCGGACAGCGGCAGTTTACATCCATCTGAACCGATATATAAAAGGTATTTATGCATGAAAGGTGCGGGGTCAGGGGGAAGCAAAAGTACTAAGAGAATCCTTATGTGACACACAATTGAATGATATCATTATATGATATCTCAAAAAAGGGGTGACAGATTCCCTTTAAAGAGGAAACTGCTTCAGTAAAATGACGGTGATATTTTTTCCTGAAACATCTATCTTACTAGCAGTTTCCTGACCATTCTTTCAGTTTTTTTGACTGCTGGTAATTCTTTTTATAATTTTTTCCTGTATTTTTGTGGCATTTTTTTTCACTGGCAGTTTTCCAGTTGTTTTATTTTTTAACTTCATTCAACAATGAAGAAATCATTAGCAATTTTTCAAGCAAAAACACTGGCAAAACCCTCAAAAAGATGGATGTCTTTTGACAGCCTTCCCATTAACTTCTATTATAAATACGGTGCATGGCAAAATATCAGTACAGTCCGATTGTTGTGAGTGCAGTACTTCCACAAGCAACCAGACAAAAACCTCCAAATATAGAACAAATAGAAAGGAAGCAGCACTTCAATGGAAATAAATGAAAAAGGGAAACTTTATTCACCCAGATACATGTGACGTTTCAGCTTCTCATGTGCAGCCTTTCTCAAGCATGACTGCTAATACAAAGTACGCCCTAAAAATGGTCAGGGTGATGCTTTCAACTGCTTGGCATCTTTTAGAAAATTGAAGAGGTTAAAAGATACTCAGAAGACTGAATATATGACCACCAGGTTGTTCTTTCATAAAATTTCATATGCTCATTCTTTCAGCGTTTAGTTATTGCTTTTTCAAGCTTTTTATGGACCAAAATCTGCCTGTAAAAAGTGTTGTATGCACATCACCTTAAAGAAGTTGTCCAGTCTCAGGCCGGGATCACACATGCGAGAAACTCGGACGAGTCTCGCATGTTAATACCCTGCACTGCCCCCGGCACTTGGGAGCGGAGTGTGCAGTTGCATAGAAATACATGTAGCCGCAATATCCTGTCCGAGTTTCTCGCATATGTGATCCCGGCCTAAAATGAAAAGTCTGCAGTCTCTCAGTGTGACTATAGACTTCTGAATCCTGCCAGCACACACACTGTGTATACTCCCACACTGAACCCGCTTAGAGGGCACGGCCTGCTAGTGTATTGAGCGAGGCTGCGCCCACTAGACAGTTCTGCCCAGGAGTATGCATATTTCTTTCCCGACCTGTGTTTCTGGTCCAGACAACTGTGAATCCTCACAGTGCTCACTGTGCATGCTGGGACAATTCACAAGTCTGCGGTCGCCTTTTGGCTGGACAACCCCTTTAAAGAGGTTACCCTAGGGTAGGGAAAACTGTTTTTTTTAATATATATATTTTCCAAGAAAGTCTATGTACACACAATGTCTTTATTCCAATGGCAAAGCCACCAAATTTTTTGTAGGCGTAGTCGCTTCAAGTAAAAGCTTGCCGTCGTTCTCCTGAAGTGGCTTTGTTGGCAGTTTTTCCAACGTCTTTTTTTCAGTTATTTAAACTATCATTAGCGTTCATCTTCCTAGCTGCCTGAAGAATGCAAATGCTGCTTTTTTTGAACCACATTGTGGTTTTCGACCTCTGAATAGGATGAAAGAAGTAACAACAACAATGTCGTTATTACACTGTTGTGCATTATATTATTATTTTTTTTTTTTTAGAACGGTTTTGTGGAGCATTTTTAGGCGAGTTCCAGGTGAAAGCTGCCTGAAAAAAATTTTGTATGCACATACCCAAACATCTGCACTTTTCTTTATGGTATTTGCCTTGTTTTCTGCTTACCCTCATTCACTTGCGTATGGCTCATATGCAACATAAACACAGTAAATGGACAAAAGCAGCAATTTCGGGAAAACAAAACCGATTTTTTTCTTTTTATTTAATACCGGACAACCTCTTCAAGAAACAACATGCAATAAAAATTTTAATTTGTTGCCTTTCGTTCCATAACTATGTTCCTCAGCATTGAAAGGCTCAATGGGAGAAAGATCTGGAGACACTGCAGGCCATGGTTGCTTGTTTAGGCCAAACAGACTGCTCACAGTAACACTAGCAACATGGAGCCTGAAGTTGTCGAGTTGAAAAATTGCTCCAGGGAGACTGGTTCCACTACCAAATCAATTTAACACCGAGCTGTTAGTGCAATCCCGGCAGTAGGACTGGTGTGACGTTCCCTCGTGAAACTCTCTTCATGCATTGCCCAGGTGGTGTTATCAGATTTGAGGAATGGTGCATAGTGATCCATTCTGTATTGCTAATGAAATTAGACACCAAATGCTGAGCCTCAGGCATCAAACATTGTCTACACAAACCACCAGAAGGCATTTACACAACATTGGGTTAGACATCCAATACGAATATTCCATTGACCTCATGCCACCACTTTTAAAGACTATAATGGTGCAGAGTAAGACAGGATGGATCCAGGTTGGAATAGATCTGGAAATTGCTCTGGAGATCATATGAATAAAGCCATGTAGAGCCTAGCCTTCTCGAGGTGACGTGAAAGTGTCCCATGAATTATTTTTTAGCATGACAAAGCTGCACATCATGTTGATCATGCTACTGTTAGCAGCCTGTGTGACCTAAATTTACTACAATGGCCTGCAGCGCTTCGGGACTTGCCTCCCTTCGAGCACATCTGGGGTGTCATTGGTCGACAATTGCAAAGGGAGCTGCCAGCAGTGGAACTTGATGATTTGCCCAAGTGCATTCAGAGTGGCAGAACAATCATCAGACAACCATTAGTAACCTCATTGATACCAGCCATGTGTGTAAGGCTGGTTTCACACTTGCTTTTTTTTGCAGCGCGTTTTTCCCGCAAAAAAACGCATTGAAAAAACGCATACAAAAGCATACAACTGCTGCGTTTTTTTCAAGCATTTTTATGAGCATGCATGAAAAAAACGCAGCGTTTTTATGCGTTTGTATGCGTTTTTAGTGCGTTTTTACCGCGTTTGCGTTTTTTCCAAACATTAGGTGGCCCCTCACACTAACCCAAACCATGACTTTACTAACCCTAACCCTGACCCTAACCCTAACCCTGACCCTAACCCTTAACCAAACCATACTTAACCCTAACCCAAACCCTAAACCCTAACTAACCCTAACCCTGACCCTAAACCTAACCCTAACCCTGACCCTAACCCTAACCCTAACCTTGACCCTAAACCTTAACCAAACCATACTTAACACTAACCCAAACCCTAAACCCTAACTAACCCTAACCCTGACCCTAAACCTAACCCTAACCCTAACCCTGACCCTAACCCTAACCCTAACCCTGACCCTAACCCTAACCCTGACCCTAACCCTTAACCAAACCATACTTAACCCTAACCCAAACCCTAAACCCTAACTAACCCTAACCCTGACCCTAAACCTAACCCTAACCCTGACCCTAACTCTAACCCTAACCCTGACCCTAACCCTTAACCAAACCATACTTAACCCTAACCCAAACCCTAAACCCTAACTAACCCTAACCCTGACCCTAAACCTAACCCTAACCCTGACCCTGACCCTAACCCTAACCCTAAACCCCCTTAACTAACACTAACTTAACCCAAACCCCTAAATTCCATGGTTAACAAAAAAAAACGCATGTGCAAAAAAACGCATACATAAGCATGCCAATGCGCACATATGCGCACCCATAGACTATAATGGGTGTCTTGCTGTAAAAAAACGCATTGCGCGCGCATGCGTTTTTTTGAGGCAAGTCGGACGCACCAAAAAATGCAACAGGATGCATTTTGTGCGCCCGAGCGCATACCGCAAAAAAACGCATGCGCGGTAAAACGCGTACAAACGCATGTGTATGCGCACATAAGCGCATCCCATGCAAAGTATAGGAAAAAAAAACGCATGCGCTATTTAGCGCTAAAATACTGAGAAAAAAAACGCAAGTGTGAAACCAGCCTAAGACCAACGATTTCTGCACATGGCGACCAAACTCAATACTGAATAAATCAAGATGTTTTGAAAATTTTGTTTCCATTTTTTCATTATCTATATATCATTACCATGCCTATCAATCCTGTGATTTTTATGTCACCACAACTTTTCTTTTTTGGAGTTGAAATTTCAATCTTGTGGAGTGTGTGTAACCTGGAGTTGCATCACAATGGCGTAACTTGAAACACATGGACCCCAATGCAAAATCTCTAACAACATCCCCATTTTTCATGGTTCCTTCATAATATTGGTCTTCACATATTGGCCAGAGAGACCATTTGAACCCCCCCATCCTGCAGAGCCTAGGTGCAACTACAAATCCCTGCACCTATTACAGTTATAAGCTCCTGTGAGGGGGCATCATCCTATGTAGTTTACAATGTATGATTTAGAATATTTTTCTCTGAAAAAGTTACTTGCAAGTTATTTGAATTTTTTTTTATGTTATTGTTGAAAACAACGGAAGTAGCAAAAGCGTAGTAATATTTTCCATTTAGGAAACAAATGATAAACAAGGAACTTAAAAATAGTGAAGTAAGGACATCAAATCCTAAATATTTTCCCCTCTCTATCTATTATTTTCATCTTGTGAAGCCTTATTTATTTATTGTGCATTGCTTATACAGCACTATCATTCCACAGCACTTTATAGATATTATCATCACTGTATGTCTTTGGAGTATGCAAGGAAACCGGAGAACCTGGAGGAAACCCATGCAAACACGGGGAGAACATACAAGCTCCTTGCAGATATTGTCTTTGGTGGGGTTGGAACCCAGGACCCCAGTGCTGCAATGCTAACCACTGAGCCACCGTGCTGCCCAGTAAAATTCCTGTAATTTTGTAGGGTTGTGTTATTCAGAGGAATGTCAGTTCATGGCCTTTAAATCCTGATATATCTGCTAGCCTGGCTTATTTTGCCACTATTAAGTGAAACAATCTAATGAAATGGAAATGATTTTCTTCTCAATATGTGTCTATGGAAGCATTTTTCTGCATTGGCCATTACTCAGGAAACAGGAAATTAAGAACACTCTCCTCTTGGCCATTTGGAGCAAAATTAATGGTGTAATGAAAATGTAGCAAAAAAAAAAATGTTAACATGATTTTCTAACCCTGAAAATATGGTTCATTAAAGCTTTTTTTTTTCGAACAAGCTTAAAAATGTATTTTCCTACAAATTACTGCCCTTCTACTTTTGTTGCGCAGTACACAATGGAAACAGCAGCCACTCATTGGCCAGTTACGCTTAGGTCTAGAAGTATTTGGACAGTGACTAAATCTCCGTGATTTCAGCTCTGCAGGCCACTATTTTACTATTGTTATTTAAAATGAAACAACTGAGATGTTATTGAAGTGGAGACTTTCTGGTTTAATTAAAGGGGTTCATCACAAATATCCTGTGAAACGGTTAGGAATTGCAACCATTTTTCTACAAAGCCTCCTCATTTTAGGGCAGGGGTGGGGAACCTTTTTTCTGCCGAGGGCCATTTGGAATTTTATAATAGCGTTCGGGGGCCGTATAAAATTATTAATAATGATAAGCGAGTATGCTCGTTGCTCGGGTTTTCCCGAGCATGCTCTCGTGTCCTCTGAGTATTTTGGTGTGCTCGGAGATTTAGTTTGTCGATGCATTTGCATGATTTGCAGCTGCTGGACAGCCTGAATACATGTGGGGATTCCTTAACAAACTGGCATTCCTCACATGTATTCAGGTTGTCCAGCAGCCATAAATCATGCAGCTGAGGTGATGAAAACTAAATCTCCGAGCACGCCAAAATACTCGGAGGACACCCGAGCATGCTCAGGAAAGCCCGAGCAACGGGTCTGAGGTACCGTGATTACCCTGCACACTGCAGCCATCTCCCCAGTGCACCCACATCCCTAGTGCAGCCATCTCCCCAGTGCACCTGTTTCCCCAGTGCAGCCATCTCCCCAGTGCAGCCATCTCCTCAGTGCACCCGTTTCCCCAGTTCAGCCATCTCCTCAGTGCACCCATCTCCTCAGTGGACCTGTTTCCCCAGTGCAGCCATCTCCTCAGTGCAGCCATTTCCCCAGTGCACCCATCTCCTCAGTGCACCCGTCTCCTCAGTGCACCCGTTTCCCCAGTGCACCCATCTCCTCAGTGCACCCATCTCCTCAGTGCACCCATCTCCTCAGTGCACCCATCTCCTCAGTGCAGCCATCTCCTCAGTGCACCCGTTTCCCCAGTTCAGCCATCTCCTCAGTGCACCCATCTCCTCAGTGGACCTGTTTCCCCAGTGCAGCCATCTCCTCAGTGCAGCCATCTCCTCAGTGCACCCGTTTCCCCAGTTCAGCCATCTCCTCAGTGCACCCATCTCCTCAGTGGACCTGTTTCCCCAGTGCAGCCATCTCCTCAGTGCAGCCATCTCCTCAGTGCACCCGTTTCCCCAGTGCACCCATCTCCTCAGTGCACCCATCCCCTCAGTGCACCCGTTTCCCCAGTGCACACGTTTCCCCAGTGCACCCATCTCCTCAGTGCACCCGTCTCCTCAGTGCACCCGTTTCCCCAGTGCACCCATCTCCTCAGTGCAGCCATCTCCTCAGTGCACCCGTTTCCCCAGTTCAGCCATCTCCTCAGTGCACCCATCTCCTCAGTGGACCTGTTTCCCCAGTGCAGCCATCTCCTCAGTGCAGCCATCTCCTCAGTGCACCCGTTTCCCCAGTTCAGCCATCTCCTCAGTGCACCCATCTCCTCAGTGGACCTGTTTCCCCAGTGCAGCCATCTCCTCAGTGCAGCCATCTCCTCAGTGCACCCGTTTCCCCAGTGCACCCATCCCCTCAGTGCACCCGTTTCCCCAGTGCACCCGTTTCCCCAGTGCACCCGTTTCCCCAGTGCAGCCATCTCCTCAGTGCAGCCATCTCCTCAGTGCAGCCATCTCCCTAGTGCAACCATATCCTCAGTGCACCCATCTCCTCAGTGCACCCGTTTCCCCAGTGCACCCGTCTCCTCAGTGCACCCATCTCCTTAGTGCAGCCATCTCCCCAGTGCAGGCTCCGCTCAATCTATACCCCCCAAGTGCCCATTGCCCCCGCCGCTCTTTCTCTCTCCCCCTGCCGCTCTCTCTCCCCCGCCGCTCTCTCTCCCCCGCCGCTCTTTCTCTCTCCCCCGCCGCTCTTTCTCTCTCCCCCACCGTTCTTTCTCTCTCCCCCGCCGTTCTTTCTCTCTCACCCCCGCCACTCGTTCTCTCCCCTCGCCGCTCGTTCTCTCCCCCCCACCGCTCGTTCTCTCCCCCTGACTCACCTGTGGCTAGGTCCCTGCTGCTTCTTCCTCTTTGTGTGAGCGCGCGGTCACGTAGTACCGCTCATTAAGGTCATGAATATGGGCGTCACACCTATGAGAGTGGAGTGGCGTCCATATTCATGATCTTAATGAGCGGTACCACGTGACCGCGCACTGACACAGGAAGAGCAGGACCATGGGAGCTGCAGCGCAGGCACGGCTGGAGGAGGTGAGTATGATGGGGGGAATACAGCCCTGCTGAGCACAATACCACCACACCTCTTAAAGGGCTCGTGGCCAAAAAATGGGAAAAATGGCTGCGGGCCGCACAAGATGATATGGCGGGCCAGACGTTCCCCACCACTGTTTTAGGGGTTCAAAAGTAATTGGACAAATTAACTTTGCAATAAATAAAATGTTCATTGTTAATACTTTGTAGAGAATCCTTTGTCGGCAATGACTGCCTGAAGGCTGGAAGCCATTGACATCACCAAATGCTGGCCTTTACTGCAGTTGACTTCAGTTGTTGGTTGTTTGTTGGTCTTTCTGTCTTGAGTTTTGTCTTAAAGGGAATCTGTCAGCAGGTTTTTGCTATATAATCTGAAGACAGCAAGAGATAGAGGCTGAGACACAGAATTCAGTGATTTATCACTAAGGTTAGTTTCACATTTGCGGACGAAGGGTTGCGGACTTCCTCCGTAAAGCCCTGCCCCCTGCCACGCCTCCTCTGGTCAGCTCCACCTATTTCTGCATGCGGCTTCATGCGGCCTGCATATCCTATCTTTAAAATTGGGTACGCAGGCCGTGCCGCAGTATGCGGATGCCGCCGCATGCATAGAGTGTGAGCAGCTGCTAGGGAGAGTTGTGCTTTTGCAAATCGTCCATAAATCATCTCAAAAACAAAAAAGCTCTTGTGAGAGCTACCTGGAGTATTTTAATAGTAGGTGACTGAAGTGCAGGGAGACAGGCAGGAGCGTTACAGTACATACATAGTACCTCAATATTTCAGCTATTCTGAGAGGTGAAAGTACTGTATAAGGTCAGGGAGTAGTGACAGTTTTCCTAGCTATTTTTGGGGTCACAGTTACCCCTGCAGGACAATTTTTTTGCCCTTGCAGTGCTGTTTGCACACCGCATATCACGCACGGTACTGCACAACTGAGATGCAGCCAGCACCGCTGACTTCTGTGGTGACTGGCGAGCTAAATCTTCGGCTTTAACCTCGGGCCAGTTTTTTTTCCCTTGCGGTGCTGTTTGCACACCGAATCGCACGCACAGTACTGCACACCTGAGACGCAGTCAGCACCGCTGTCTTCTGTGGTGACTGGCGAGCTAAATCTTCGGCTTTAACTTCGGGCCAATATTTTTGCCCTTGCGGTGCTGCTTGTAAAACACAAAGCAGTACTAGACTGTAGTGCTACCTTCCTCAAAGCAGGAACTGCTCCTTGCTCTCCAATATCTGTGGGTCGCCCTCCCAAGGCTGTGGGGTACTCAGATGGGAAGGTCACAGCAGCGGTGACCCGGTCCATGGCCCTGGGCGCCCATGTAAAAGGGAGATTGAATGGTGAAATGTAGTGGAAATGAATAGTTCGTGACGCCACCTGTGGTGTTCGGCAAGGGAGGTGTTAAGCCGACGCTGCATGCAGATCCTCTGGGACTGATGGTATGGCACAGCAAAGATGTTATGGCTCCCCACAGGTAGAGCTGTAGTCCCAGGGCAGTGTAGATGTAGAGGCCAAGGGAAGGCATAGGTGAGGCAATGTCAAGTACCAAGATGTAGCAGTGCTGGGTGTGTTGGCGCATGAATAAGTGGAGGACAACAGGGCATGTAGTTCCAAAGCTTTACTCACAGTCTGTTGTACAAACAGGTGCCTGCCTCTGTGCCGTGTCCTCCGGGTCAGGGACTCAGTCAACCTCCAGGCCAGATGAAATACTCCCTTCCAACACTCCGCCAACATGTGCCTTTCTGAACGTCTCCTCTATAGCGCCTTTAGATGAAGTCCTCCTAGTACTGAGTTACACTGGGGTTCCTCCTGTCCGATGTTCCTATGAACTCTACTTGTATGGCAGACAGCTGTAGCCTGCTTTGGGGACTCCTTGCTACTGAGTCCCGGCTCAATGTCCAGTTGCTGTTGTGCCCCCTAGTCTTGTGTGGGAATAAAGTGGTCACTACTTCTATTCCTCCCGTGTCTGCTGCAGGACCATTAGTATCCATACAACCTCGGGGACCGGGCCCCGGCCTTTCTCTTAGAACTTCTAGGAAGGGTTCTCTTCTAACCCACGTCCTCTGTTCTCTTTTACTCCTCACGTTCCGTACTAGTCTTTCTTTCTATGGAGAATCAGGCTTTCAGTCTATGTTGCTCTCTCTCTTCCTTTCCCGTGCCAGCAGACCCAGGTCACTGGGATCTGCTGCAGCACTTCCATCCTTCTATCCCTCTCTCCAGGGATCTTCTTCCCTCCAGCTCTCTAATCAACTAACTTCCAATCCTAAACTCTTCCCGCTCCTTGTAATGTAAACTAACTCCACCCACCTTCCACCACGTTTCGTGTTCCAAGCAGGGAGCCACCAATGGTGCTTTGCTACACTCCAAGCAGGGAACCGCCGAAGGTGCTTTGCTACACTACTTTGTGGTGTGGGGTGCAGGTGTTGGAGTGTGCTCAGGAGTCTCCACCTTACCTGGATGGTGGGATACCACACCTCAGGAGGAAGTGCAGTACCTCTTTGGCGACTGAGCCTCAGGGGCGCCACATCTGCATCTGAACATCTGCAACTATGTCACAAAAACCCTGGTCATGGGGTTGTCCGACAAGGCACTGAGTCTGGGAGACAGAAGAAGGTCGATGCATCTATGTTCCTGGTGAAAATTCCTGGTCTGGAATGTAAACGTGTCTGGAAGCTAGAGAAGAAAGAGCAGATACTGTCTTGGATGGCAGCTAAGTGCTCAACGAAATTTTCTAGCAGCACCCAATCTTCCACAACCACAGTCTACTGTCGATACACAGAACGCTGGGTCATCCAATCCTCAACCTGTGCCTACTTCATCCCCCCCTCAGCAGTCACAGGAAACATTTGACCCCAAGCTTGGCCACTCCGATGATCTGTTTGGTACATATGATCCTTTGGTTTCCTCTCAGCTCTCAATGCGCAACATTGAAGAAGAGTGTGAGGAGGTATCGTCTGTTCATGGCCAAATATTTGAAAACCCACGGCCAGAAGAAAGCCACTTTCAGCCACGTGATATACCGGCTCAAGAGGTGGAGGCTGATGATGGAGAGACATAGTTGCCATCTGGCCAGCTGACAATATCAACATGGACGACGAGGTGGTCGATGATGAGTCCACTGATCCGACCAGAACCGTTGGTACGTATAGCCAGCACAGCAGCACAGAGGAAGAAGGTGGATACGTAGCACTAACAAAGGCACCAAGGGCTACTGGTTTGAGCAGAGTGCTAAGTGTGTCAACTGTTCCCAAGAGCAATCCCTCTGTGCCCCAAGTCAACACAAGGGGGCGTTCATCCTCTGTCTGTAATTTTTTTTCGGATAGTCCTGAACCAAATATTGTCATCTGTAGCATCTGCCATACGAAGTTGAGCAGAGGCCAGGGTAAAGTCAACCAGAGCACCACCAGTATGCGGAAACATCTGTTAGCCAAGTACCCTAGTCGGTGGGCAGAACAACAGGGTACCACATCAGTGTCTGCAGGTCAAACCACTAACATGTCGCCTGTGATCCGTCCTTCCCAATCTGCTGGCCAGGAAGCAGGTGCTCATACCTCCTGCTCACTGCGGTTGCAGAGACAAAGGACACACCAATCCCATTCACTTGTTTGTCCCAGCCAAGCATCCAGTTGTCCGTGCCACACATCTATGAAAGGAAGCCTAAATACCAACCCACGCACCCACAAGCACAAATACTAAACGCGCACATTGCCAAGTTGCTAGCCGTGGAGATGTTGCCGTTTGTGGGGGCACAGTCTTTCCATGATCTCTTGGCTGTGACTGCCCCACGATACTCTGTTCCTTGCCTGCACTATTTTTCCCAGTGTGCCATCCCCACGTTACACCAGCACGTGTTAAACAATATAAAGTGTGCTCTCACCAACGCCGTAACCGGGAAGGCCCACATGACAACAGACACGTGGACAAGTAGTTGTGGACAAGGACGATACATTTCTGTCACGGCACACTGGCTGAATCTGGTGGAGGGTGGGACAAAGTCTCAAACTGGAACATCACATTTCCTACCCACACCAAGAATAGTGGGCCCAACCTCAATCATCGTTCTAGCGGTGATAGTAGTCCGAACTTCATAATTGTCTGGCCCTTGAGGCCTTCTTCCTGCAACAACCATGATACAGCCCCTTGGGCTGATTTTTGGATACACTATGTCTATGGCTGCACATTGTGCAGTGACAGTGGAACAACAAGGACAGTAGTCCAACCTTTATAATTGTGAAGCCCTTGTGATGATGATGGATTGCTTCTTCCTGCGTTAACCAACACACAGGTTTTTTCTGCCTGCTTTTAAACAATCATGCACCCATTTCAGCCTTTTCCTCAGGCCCCCAGACCGCTTTGTAGGGTCCATCAGAAAATTACTCACATTTCCCATTGACTTGCATTGGACTCGCTACTCATTACGAATACCTGAGCATTAGGACCTACTCGTTACAAGTATAGCAAGTCCGAATATTTGGCTACTCGCTCAACCCTATTCATTGTCCATCTGTACTGTGAAACATCCTCCAATCAAACTTGCTGCATTTGGTTGAATCTGAGCAGAAAGTATCTCCCTGTACCTTTCAGGATTCATCCGGCTGCTTTTGTCTTTAGTCACATTATCAATAAACACTAGTGACCCAGCGCTATTAGGAGCCATGCATGCCCGCACCATCACACTGCCTCCACCATGTTTTACAGAGGTTGTGGTGTGCTTTGGATCATGAGCTGTTCCAAGCCTTCTGCATGCTTTCTTCTACCCATCATTCTGGTACAGGATGATCCTAGTTTAATTTGTTCATCTGTCTGAAGAATGCTTTTTCCAGAACTGGTTGGCTAATCACCAATGTGCACTACAACATGGACTATAATTGATCCATTTGCTGACCATCAAGCACATGAATAGCATACAGAAAACAAATGTGCACTTTAAAATTCACTGACACGTTCTCAGTTAAATCATTCTGCAGCTGGCAAGAAGCAGTTCAATAAATAAAGCCATAGAAGGCAAATGGTGAAAGATTTTGTAATTAAGCTCTATTGGCTCACAGAAAGACAAACTATAAAAACACCACCGAAAAAGATACAGCCTTACCAACATCATGTCAGATTACCAATGCATTAACAGGATGCAGAAGACCCCATGAGAAAGGCAGGGGCAGCACAGGTGCAAAATACTGATGGAGCCACCACTCACAAACCTCCCAATTCATGGAGAGGGCGGTTGCTAGTATTAAAAATGCACACAGCTGAGGGTTGACTAAAACACCAGTCACACAGGTAGGTGTGATGCAAGTGAGTCTGGCTTACAGCCTATTAATGACTCCCATACTATTAGATCAGGTGGGCTACCCAGCAGTATATAAATGTACCCCACAAGGACAGACACCCCAATTCACACCACCAGCAATAAAGAGCCTGGCTGTTTCCTGCATAAAAATGGAAAAATGTGCAATAAAAAAGATGAAAAATTAAGTATAAAACATGAGGCATTAGTCACATCACTTTATTAGGATGCCACTACTTCAGCAAGTTAATTTGTGAAATTTCTTCCTACCTAAATATTCCATGAGTGGTATTGTAAAAAAAGTGTAACAATTTAGCAACCACAGCAACTTACCCACGAAGTGGTAGACCATGCAACGTTACAGAACTGGGTCACAAAGTACTAAGAGGCAAAGTGCATAAATGTCGCCAACGCTCTGCTGACTCAATAACTGCAGGTTTTCAAAACTCCTCTAGCCCTAATGGGTTGGTCTACCCTATTCTTAAATGCTTTAGTAACCCAGGTAAAATAAAAAAGAAACACCTTGAGCTCCTGGACCAGAGCTGTTACTGCTGACAGGCGTAGGCTCAGACTGACCCCCTGGTGAACAGGTGAATCCCTTGGTGGGCCGCTGTGGAGGAATGGACCCCTACATGAGCAGTAGTTGGAACAACGCACTTCTATAACTATATACTGAAATCAGCGGCATCTCCGAATTTGATAATAAACTACCCATTGTATTGATGTAAAGAAGCATTGGAAAATTTGTGAATGAAGATAATGTAATATTCGCTTATAAAGGGCCCCGAGTGTTAATGTTACTGATGGGTACATGGAATCCGTATTCGACTCTGGATAGGCTAGGGATAGCGCCGACATTGCTGGAGCGGTGCCGGCACAGCAGGTATGTGTTTTTTCCTTGTATCTGGTGCACTTTATAATTTAAGTCATGGACAACCTCTCTAACATCAGCACAAAAACTGCACTGGTAGCTTCATGGCATGGGTTTCCACAGCCATCAATCTGCATACAAGCCTTATGTCAATAAGCACAATGTCAAGTGATGGATATAGTGGTGTAAAGTGCACCACCATTGGATTCTGTAGCAGTGGAAACGTTGCCTGTGGAGTGACGCTTTTCTATTTGGCGTCTGATGGATGAGTCTAGATTTGGTGATTGTCAGGAGAACGTTACCGGTCTGACTGCATTGTGCCACCTGTAAAGTTTGGTGGAGGAGTACCACTTCTAGCTTTGTTACTTTACATTACAGAAATGACTGGGTTGCCCTTTTAGTAGTAGAAACCCCCTTTAAGCATGTTTCATGCACCTTTCCATGCACATTTCATGTAACATGTACTATCTTTAGCAGTCTTAGCATTTCACTTCACAGCCCGCATGTAATGCCTGAACCCAACAAGCAGGTGCCGTGCCTGTCTCTGAGATCTGCATCTCGTGTCTTATCATAAGTAACAGGTTCGCAATCACCCCGCAACAGCGCCCATTATTCAACACAAACTCCTATGGCTGCAATAAACCATCTAAAATCTCTTATTGACGGATCAGCGCCTAAATAAGCAAAGAGACAGTGGTGCTCCCATTAAGGGTTAATCAGATCTGTAAACCCTTCCAGCACATACTAGGATGTGATACAGGTAGCAGCTACATGCTAATATCTGATATGGTGCAGTCTGGACTCCTGATTCAGCCTGATACCTGTGTCTTTAGCTCACTGTGGCTGCAATCCAACCTTATCTAGTCTGTGATTTTGAGATCGTGTCACTCCCATGTAGGCAGAGGGTATGCGAAGAGTTAACTCTGCCTGCTTCTCACTCCCCTGAGCTCTGTGCACACTGAGTGACGTCATAGGGATCACGTGATGTGCCCTATTAAGCACTGGGAGCTGTTCTGGTGCTGAAACACATATCTCCATCCTGGGAGGGAGCGATGATCTGAGAGCAGCCCTCTGCCTGAAGCACACAGGTAGGCAGTTGCTGGGGGGCTGAGCATTGGGTGCAGACCCCCTGGGGGCTTAGGAAGCAAGTTCTACAAATGCTCCTGTACTTTTATAAGGGTTAGGTATGACATCCTGCTTAGTATATGCTCATCACTTGTCTAGGGTCTTTTCTGTATACCTGAATTTTGGGAATGGGTGGTAGACATTGCCGTTTGCCCACAGCGCTCTTCTCCATAACTTAGTTCTGGTATGGCAGGTGTGGGAGGTGGCAGTGCGTTGCCTGTTGCTATGCTGCACAAGTTACTGAGCCGCAGATGTAGACAATGGGCAGATGCTGGAGACTGGGATGTGTTACCTTACTGGTATGGATCATGATGATGTAGATCATGCCCAATGCAATCACTGTAGTAAGGGATGCCGTCAGATGCGTGAACCCAAAGAGCAGAGAATGAGTAATTTATGATTTTACATTCTTGTCCTAAATAAGTAGACGTGTCCTATGCAGACTATAACTAAGCGCACTTAGTACGCCAGAGACGCGTCATTCTGTGTCCAGGGTTAATGTCTTGTTAATATTAATAGTAAGAGAAGTTTTGGGATTGAGGATTGAAGAGAGATGATGCACTTTGCCTCTTATTTTTTTGCAGTATCTGCAGCCCTGTAAATGTCCATGTATTCGCCCAAGGGACATGGATAAAGCCGCAGCTTCTTTATCCAATCTTATTAGCATTTAACAGTGTCCATCCTGGAGGAGAATGTAATGAGATCTGAGATTACACGGCAGATTACGTCAGCAGTAAATGGAGCCATATAACCTATATGTGTGTATTATTATAACGCACGGCTGACTGTCTGCCGCACATTATCAATGGCAATCATTCACCATCCATAATTCAGTGACGCCCGCGTAAGTAATTCTACCTAAGAGGTACACACGTTAGTAATACACAGCATCTGATCCATCCAGTACATTACTTTGTATTTCTTAGGACAGACCATTTCCTTCCCACTATATTACTATCACATTTGTGAGGTTTTTTTTTCTTCTGATAAATGAGGAGTCACTTCCATATGTATCTGCAATCTGGTGAAATATTGTAATAAATTCCCTATGTTATGGCAGATTTTACTATTTATATAAATAAAGAGCAAAAGAATGGGAGGATCCCAGACTGCATTGGATGTCATTCATAGGTCTACCAGAGTGATAATGCCATAGGGGGTAACTAGTGATGCTTATTCAATATTACTAGTACATTATTATGGGTCAGATATTACTCTAATTTCAGGATCTGGTCTAATTTGAAACAGTTAGATATAAATCTAGATTAGATAGCAGTAGAGCAAGGTGGGGAGAGCGATGTATCACTATCTCAGATACATCATGCTTGTTGAATGTGGTTTTAATGATCACAGAGCGTGTGGGTGGTATTGGCTTCTATTAGTAAATCAAGAGGAAAGCCAAGATTACACTTACCTCGGCATTACATTTCTTGGTGCTGCTTTAACACATAAATCTAAAGCCAAGGTACAAGTTATTTCGGTCAACTTGCACCTATAAATACGTTAAGATGTTTCTATAAGTAGATTGTGATTTCACAGAGATCAGACAAAGATTCATTAAATGTGATGTTTGGAAGCAGTCGCCAGTACTGCACTTTATTGAAGCATTGCCCTTCTATCATTTGTGTTTTGCATTTCTAATGATATTAAAGTGCATCTAATGACATGATGGAGTCAGGGTAATGATATATTTGATGTTCCTTAATCGTTATAATCTCATTCATTCCTTGCTACATATTCTTCTCAATTTGTTTTGTAGGAATCATTGCCCAGCATGGCATCTCCAAGGAGCTACTATCTTGCAGGATGCTTATCCCTGTGCTTTTTAATCCTCCTTATGTCCTTTGCTGATGCTGCACCATTTCCATACTACCAAGTGCCACAATCAGATCCAGAGTACAGAATGAAGAGTTTACAAAGGCTGCCAAGCCCAGATATGTTAAAGGCACTGGAGTACATTGAAAATCTCAGGAAGCAAGGAAGCAGAACCGAAAGCCTCCCCGACTATACCTCCTACCAAGGGGCACCATTTCCCTCTGAGCAGAAGGATGTGCATGCCCTTTCACCAGACAGTGCCAAACCTCTTCTCAATGATGATGAGTCTGAGTGGATGAAAGCAATGTTGGAAGCCTTGATGCAAGCTGAGAAAGAGGCAAAGGTGGTTCCACAAGACAAAAGCAAATCATATAGCAACGTGGACAAAAGCTTACCTCCTGAGCTTATTGAAGATTATGACTCAAGTAAGTGGTCTGAGAGAAGACCAAAAACTAATAAATTATCTTCAAGATTATATGACGACTACTCTCGGGACAACCCATTGAAAAGGACCAATGAAATTGTTGAAGGTCAGTATACTCCACAAAATTTAGCTACATTACAGTCTGTCTTCCAGGAACTAGGGAAACTTCAAGGCCAGGTGAGCCATAAAAGAGAAAGATTAGATGAAGACCAAAAACTTTACAAGGATGATGAAGATGACATGTATAAAGCCAACAACATTGCTTATGAAGATGTAGCAGGAGGGGAAGACTGGAACCCAATTGAAGAGAAAATTGAGAGCCAAACAGAAGAAGAATTAAAGGAAAGTAAAGAAGAGGTTGAGAAGACAGATGACCTGGACGAGGAGATGAAACGTTCTGGATTGTTGGGTTTACAGGATGAGGAGCCTGAGAAAGAAAATAAAGAGCAAGAATCCGAAAACCTGCCAAAGTTGATGAACTCGTATTTAAAGATGTGGTTAAACAAACAGGAAAAGGGTAAACCGAATATAGATAAGAGATCACTTAAGTTCTCAGGAAAAAATCTAGACCCTGAAGCTATTTACCAACTGATTGATCTGTCTAGAAACTTACAAATCCCTCCTGAGGATCTTATTGACATGCTACAAGATGAAGATAGCAGGAAATTTCCAAGTAGGTTGGAATCTGAAAAGGAGGTTGAAGTACCTGAAGATCTGGATGAGGTTTCAGAAACTATGACTGATAAAACGGATGTGTATAAAAGTAAGCAAGGATTTATAAAGCATCCCACAACTGCTGTGCTGCCTAATGGTCCTGAAGATCTAACACTAGAAGATATGATGAACCTCATGGGAGCAGATAAGTTGCCAAGCCAAAAGTATCCATACTTTAATCGATTTAACCAAAACAGTGGTTCATCAAGACCTTACTCCATGTTTAGCAAACCTAAAGGACATAAAGTCATCTGGCCAAATGACTTAGAAAAAAGACAAATTGAATATGATCCCAGATCAGAGAAGGAGGAAGAGTTGGCTGACTATGTAGTTAGGATGCTGGCCAAATATCCAGAACTTCTGGGCAACAATCAAAATAAAAAAATCCCTACGCTTTACTCACCGGGTGACATTCAGGAGCTTGAAAAGCAGTATGAAAAGGCTTTAAGGGGGTATCTGAGCATGCGAGGTTATCAGGATTTAGAGACTGCAGCCAACAGTAAACGAAGGCTTACTCTACCAAGGGAAACTGATGACACACAAAATAAGCAGTATATAGACGAGGACATGCTTATGAAGGTCTTGGAGTACATGAACCAGGAGAAAGCAGAAAAAGGGAGAGATCACAGTGTTAAAAGATCCATGGAGAATATGTAATTTGTTTGTGTTACCCAACAACATCATTCTCTTTTTACTGTTTTTCTTTTCTGGCTTTGTGGTTCACGTGGACTGGGCTAAGGTTTCTCTTCCAGTTATAGGAATGGCTTTCTGATGACCCAGTGTCAGGATAATCATACATTATTGCTTCATAGTCATTGCGATAGTATGACTGTTTTGTATCCATTGGACACTCATTCATTACTTCTGAAATTGAAGGGATCTTATATGAAATTGAGAAGGACTATTTAAAGATTGATAGGTCCAGGATGTTTCCGTTCAAGTCTCTATAAATCAGAACCTTTCTTAGCAATGAATCTGCGTTTTTCTTTTGTCCTTTCTTTAGACAATATTATGATTATTTCAAACTGACATTATTATAGCTTTGTAGACAATACCTATACTACTATATGTGAGATTCTGTGAAAATACAGAATATGTTTAGTGAGGCACTGCAGTATTCTACTGAAAATAAAAAAATAATCTAAGAAGACAGCCGATCTGGTTCTATGTATCTCAATACCGCTGAATGGAGCCATGCATTTTTTCAATAGTTTTTGAAACATTGTTTTTCATAAAGGAGTTTTTGAGATTAGAAAAACAATGTTTGCTTACACCCACTTCCATAAGCTGTAATACCAGAGACAAATAACTAATGGACAAGTTTGTCACGTTTTCTTGAAGATTAAAACACATTTTTTTTCTAATCTCTTCAACTCTTTGATGATAAAACAGTGACTATTGAAATTAAAACACAAATTATTATTATTTTTTAATGAATCGAAAATAAATTTCATATCAGTAGGGGATGAAATGACATGTTAAATATTCATCCCTTTGCTCATATTTTCTCTTTTTTGTTTTGAAAATATGTATGGAGATAACACAAGACCTTGTTATACAGTATTTATTTTTATATTATTTTAAAATAAAGATAAAATATGTAACCTTATGTGAGAAAGCACTGACCTACTTAGACCTGCTCTGTCTACTGCCAAATGGAGCGCCAATTAAATATAATAACCCAGTTTTTCATAATTAGAGATGATGACAGAGGTTTGCGTTTGGCTTTTATTAACCATTTCTTTGAAAAAAAAGTAGTCTTCTTAAAAAAAAAAAAGTGTCATGTATAACACTAAGCACTAACCATTGCATGGCTGAATCTTGTGTTCAGCATTGTGCTGCGTAGTATACATTAAAACCTACTGTATACTGATCTGTTCCACAAGGACTCCCATCATCTGGGCTTCACATATCATTTACCTTGCTTTGAAATTTACCATTTTCACTCCTTCCTAGGACTGATCTGTCGTACCCATGTATTTGTGGAATGTCCTCATCCTCAGCTGTATTCTCACAGTTATGCATCTGCCTCATGAGATAATTGGGATACAACATAATTGGGATACAACGTACATTACTTTCACTACCAACTCCTGGCACTATACATTCAGGTTTCTCTCACAAGATTTATTTTTAATCACTGAATTATTTTGTTACTGTTTGTTGTGTATCGTGTGGTACTGTAAAAAACTAAAATAAAGCATTCTGTATATTTGAAGCATTTATTTTCTGCCAATCATCATGTTAAAACACTTATAATTGAGCAAATGTCATAAAATTATTGCATTCATTTACCTACACAAAATATAGTCCGTAGGAGTAAAGCATACTGTTCATGAACCCACTCTGATTCTCCTTTTTAACTCACCGTTAAAGGTACATTCACACAGGTCCTATTTGCAGCAGATTTCCCACTATCAAACTGCGAGCAGAAAATCCAATGAGTATGACAGTACCAACACTGTGTTGAAAATCAGTGGTATGTGTGGGGGCAGCAGTGGAAAGGTTCAAGGGCAAGGAATAAAGACAAATACCACTTTAGCTTTATCCAGGATGTAATAGTGGCTGCAGACCAAAATTACACTTTTTTTTGCATATTTAGAATCATAGAATCGTAGAGTTGGAAGGGACCTCCTGGGCCATCTGGTCCAACCCCCTGCTCAAAGCAGGATTCGCTAAATCATCCCAGTCAGATGTCTGTCCAGCCTCTCCATTGTGGAGATATTAGCAATCAAACTATTTGGCACCTAATGAGTTAGCATTTTTTAAGTTTAATTTTTCAGTGGAGCAGCAACATTGAAAGAAAAGGAGAACATGACTCCACCGAATTAAAACAGATTTCTCAATGTGTGAGATGTACTGTAATGATACAGCCCTGATCTCCTGGTCTAACCGCCTGCATGATTACAAACACATCCCTAAACAAGCAGTGTGTGGGGGGGAGGGACAGTACAGCAGAGCTTAACTGTGTCAAATTACAAATCCTTCTGTCAGCTCTCCTCAAATAGCAATGCCACCTCTGCTGTATTGCCCCTCTCCCACACTGCCTGTTTGGAGATGTCTCAGTATTCATACTAGTGTCTGTTCTACTATTCAGTGAGATCAGAGAAGAGTCTCAATCTCACAAAGGAGTAGTCAAGAAAAGAGATGTCAGAGCCCTGATTTCACTGCAGAGTTATTACAAGTTGCTTGAGAGCAGCTGACATAAGTGGGATTACTGATACACTCAGTAATCAGGAAAGCTGATAGAAGGGTTTGTAATGTGACACAGCTAAATTAAGATGCACTGCCCTTTCCCTACACTGATTATGCTGTCAATTACATTGTAGGGTCACACAGATAATAGTAGATTGATATTAATATCAGAGAGATACATGGTCGATTTGTATCTGATAAGTGTCACAGTTCTGTAAAAAAAATTAAAGATTCACCGTAGAATTATATCTGCTAGCACCCATCTATATAGTTATACAATTCAATCAAACTTTGATGAATTGTAGACATAGCTTAATAGACCATTAACTCAAAATAGAGGTGCGCAAAGAAAGCAGGGATTCCTAATATGCCTCTAATATGCTCAGAGAGAGTGTGGGCATTGGAGCATAGAATTCATGGCTCTTTAAAAAGTATACTAGTTTTTCAGGACGATAATCTTAATCCATGGGCCAAATGAAGCTTTAGCCTAACAGTAAGGAAAAGGAACCTTCAATTTTTCAATTAAAATTTTCCCACTGCTGATAGGATTCTTATAGTTACACATAATCTGTTCGACCCTGATAAAGGGATCTCTGAAAAAATCCAGGAGTACTTGGAGTAATTTCAATATAAATTTTATCTGTTGTTGACTTTTGCTGGTATAAACAATATAATGGAAAACATAAGTTTTATACATACAAAATGGTAGGCAAAATATCAACATGAAGTCAAAGATATCAGCCTCAGAAGTATACAATATAAGAGAAAAGATAATAAAAGCAACACCCTATAAAAATAGCTGCCTCTGTATGTCAAAAATAATACATAAAGCCAAGAAACTGAAATATAATGATAAAAGCTATTACATAATCCACATACCTTATGGAAAAAAGTATTGGGACACGTCTTAATCATTGAATTCAGGTTTTTCATTCTGTCTGATTGACACAGTTGTATAAATCAAGCAAATAGCCATGCAGCTCACTTTTTCTAACATTTTTGAAATAATGGGTGCTTCATGCCAAGCAACATGACAGCCATACATCACCAAGCACAATGCCATGCATTGGAAGGCGTGGTGTAAAGCACACCATCTCTGTGCAGTGGAGCAGTAGAAATGTGTTTTGTGCAGTGACAAATACCACTTCAATATCCAGTAGTCTATTGGATAAGATTGAGTTTGGGAATGTCCGGAAAAGGTTACCTGAAAAACTGTATTGTACCAATGTAAAGTTTGGTGGAGGAGGTATAATGCTTTGGTATTGTTCTTCAGGGGTTTTCATAATGCCTCAGCATTCCAAGACATTTTGGATGATTTTATGCTTCTAACTTTGTGTATGCAAATTGCCTCTTCATAGAGGAAAAGGACAGATTCTAGTATAAAGAAGTGGCAATCAAAAAAGTCTGTATCAACCCTATACAGGGCCTTTACAAATGACTTAGGATAAGAATCCAAACCAGAAACTCTATTTGCAGACATGTGTTTTAGGGTATTTGCTCCTTACCCAGGCAAAGCAGAAGAACTAATTTGGCTGTGAGAGGCCTCTAAAAGGGGCAAACCTTTTCCTTGTGGAGAGTGCCAAGTCTACATAAGGAGACTTATAAACTCTGCAATTATCCCCTGGGAATTTAAATATGCAAATACCTGCTTCAGAGAGTGAGATATAAGTCTCCTTATGCCATCATGGCACTTTCCACGTGTATACAGAGGCTTCTCACTCAGCCAAATTGTTCTTTTGCATTGCATTGATTAGGGCCCCCCAAAATATTTGCCTGCAAATTGAGTTTCTGATTTGGCTTAGTACTCTTATTCATGTGGCAAGGCCCTTTAGAGGGTTGATATTAACGATTAGGACTGCTGTTGGCAGCGGATTATTCAGGATACTCTCCAAGCGTGAGACAACAGAGCATCTTTATTCTGGAACAATATATGATAAGTTTTATAGATCAGGAATAAATCATTTGTGTGTCTCTATCTGTGCAGCATCTACAGCAGGCTGCTTCTCTCATACACAGACACAGGAAAACAGGAAATACAGTCACATGCTATCTCTGTGTGAGCCTCTGAGAGTTTTTTTTAACTTTATAAATAGCATTCCAATCTAGCAACTAAACACTCTTAGACAGGAATGGAAGTTGTTGCATCAAACATATTCCAACAACTGCTACCTCTAAAAAGAGGCATTAGAGTTCCTGTCATCTTCCTCTCTGAAGAGGCTATTTGCTTATTTAAAGGGGTTGTCCACTGCTAGGTCAACCCCTTCTCATTCTGAATATTTGCCCCTGTGAAAATAAAACCACTTATACACACCTCATGTGCGGGCACTGTTCTAACGGTGTCGGCACGCCCATTTCTCTAGCAACCTTCGACGACAGCATAGGAGGTTGTCTCCATGCCCTAATAGGGGACAGGAAGTACACAGAGGTTAAAAGGTCCCTCCCACCGCCCTCTCACCAGTGTCTTTCCTGTCCTCCATGGGGCATGGAGAGGTTAGAGGTATGCTGCGTGGTCGGCTGCTGCAGTGTACCTGATGGATCTCAAAAGCCGGGCAGTGGTGGTTGGTGGCTCTGCCTTCCCTCCTCCGTGCTGCTCCCATCTTCTTTTGAATTCGGGACCTTCCTGGCCCACCTGCGCTCCCTTGGGGGGTAAAGTGGGCCAGTGATCCCCGACCGGAGGCCTCCTGCAGCTCTCCGGTCTCTCCTCCTTGTGCACGCGCGGCTGGTGGCGTCCCGGAAGTGGCACGCTTCCGGGGTATGCGTTCCATCCTGGAGCGCAGGTGACTTCCGGTCCGGCTTATGGCGGCCCCCGGATAGCTGACAGCATGCAGAGCACGCCAGAAACGACTGGGCCTGCTCCGGATCTTGGGAGGAGGAGGGGGAAAAATTAAACAAGCGCTGAAAGCTGGTGTAACCCTTTTACAAACCCGCCGGAAGATTCCGACAGGTAAGACAGAAATCCCAGCATGGATAGTTCTTCCTGCCCTGCATCTGCAGAGCCCAGCGCTGCCCCAGCCACAAGTGAGTGTTTATTGGGGTGGGTCCTAGTGGTGCTGTTCTGGGATAGGGGTCTAAATTCTCAAAATACTTCTCTCCCCCCTTGTAGGGAGACAGGTCCTCCCATAAAGGCACCAATAGCACCAAAAAATCTGTTAAATGCGATATGTAACATAAAACTCCCCTCAGCAGGGGGGTGGAAAACTGCACAGACAGATTGGTCAGGGCGCAGTGGAAAGCACTGGCGCTTTGCAGCATGAGGGGATGACATCTGCAAGGAGTTTGTATGTTCTCCCTGTGCTCTGGTGGGCGCCACCTATCCTCCAAAGACATCTCACCTCCACCTGCGGGCTCACCTCCCTCAAAAAAAAAAAAAGAGAAGCGAGTCGGACTCTTAGTCGGAGCACTCATACGACTCATGCTCTGAAAGATGAGAGGAGTCGCGAGCCCCTAGAACCTCTGAAGCCAGAAGATATCACTTTTTCTTCGGAGTATGTGGAGGAGCTGGTTAGTGAAGTTCATGCACCATGGGACTAGAGGACGAACCAGTCCCTCTGTCGGCACAGGATAAGATGTGTGGAGGGAGAACAGGCAGGTTTCCCAGTCAGTCAACAGCCATTCTAAGCTGAATTTGCATGCTCTTGTCAGATCGTGACCACTAAGCAGCTTGAGGCTGGGCCATAGGTCCATAGTGGATAGGATCTCTCAGGAATGCGAGTACCCGGAAACTATTCCGCTCCATCAGAACTTAAACATAGGTTCCCTCTGGAGGGTGATGCATACAAATGGCACATTCCGAAAGTGGATGTTCAAGTGGCAAGAGTCGTACAAAAGACAGTACTTCCATTTGATGATGCATCCCAGCTTAAGGATCCGATGGACCATAAAATAGAGACCTTTGCCTTAAAATCAGGAATTGCTTCCTCGTGCGTTTCTAAATCCCTCTTCCAGTGGATTGAGGAGCTAGAAAATCATATTTCAGGGGACCTCAGGGGGTGAGCTTCTTGCCTCCCTTTCCATACTAGAGGGCTATACGCTTACGGACGCATCTATGGAGATAATCCGTACCTCTGCCAGATCTTTAGTACATTCTAATTCTGCCAGGCAGACCCTCTGACTTAAAACATGGAGCAGGGATGTTACCTCCAGGGTTAAGCTCAACAGTATCTGTTCCATCCCCTTCAAAGGTGAACACGTCTTTGGCCCAGCTCTGGATGAAATTCCTGGAAGGGCCACAGATAAAAAGAAAATGCTTCCTGAGCAAAAGACCTCAAGGAAGGTTTTTTTTTCGAGCCCCCTAGAACCAATCATCCCAGCCAAAAGGGAAGGGATGGAGCTATACTAAGGGAAGAGGAACATCCTAGCCCCCAGCAGGGGGAAGGCTTTCAAAATTTTCCACTCTTAGCAGTTAATCTCCAACAGCCTCTGGGTCCTCATAGTAATCAGGTACGGCCTCCTTCTAGAATTCGAATCCTCCTCCCTGCGGAGTCTAAGAGTCACCTCCCTACCATTTTGGGATGCTTTGGCAATGCCAAAGTCCGGCATTCAACTCCGCCTGCAATCAAGTGCCATATGTCATTTCCCTGTGGGAGAGCATGGAAAGGGTCATTATTTCAGGCTATTTCTAGTAAAGAAGCCCACAGGAGAGTCGAGGATAATAATAAACTTAAAGGACCTCAACTGACACATCGCATACCGCAGATTCAAAATGGAGTCAGTAAAGATGGCCATTCTCTTGATAGGCCCTCATTCCTTCATGGCAACCATAGTCCTGAAGGATGCCTATTTTCACATTCCTATACATCCTGCTCACAGGAAATATCTAAGGTTTGCGGTCCGTCAGGGTCCAGAGATCAAGAAAATGATTCCCTTTTGGGATACCCTCTGCCACACGAGTATTTTCATAAATTATGGCGGAAGCTGTGTCCCACATCCGAGGCCAGGGTATATGCATTGTACCTTACCAGGATGACCTATTGATAATAGGAACCTCCTAACAGACTCTAGGAAAACCAGATAGCTCAAACTCTGAATGTTCTCCGATCTCTGGGGTGGATCCATATATAAAAAACCACAGATCCAACCCTCTCAGGAAATAAGGTTTTTGAGAGTCCTCTTAGACTCAAGAAAACAGATGTCCTTCCTTCTGGAGGATCATCAAGTGACTTTAATATCAAAGATCTCGAGTTTCAGAAAGCAGAGGTCCCCGACCCTCCGGTCAGCTATGTCAGTACTAGGGTCGAGGACATCCTGCTTCCAGTCGGTGCCTGGGGTGCAGGCCCATTCCAGAATCCTCCAGTCCCATATCTTGGGAAATTGGAACAGAGACCACAATTGCCTAAACAGGAGAGTCCTGACCCCAGGGAAAGTAAAAGCTTCACTGGCTTGGTAGATGGACCACAGAAATCTGCTCAGAGGCATCAGCTGGTCCCATGTCCCCTTAGTCACAGTAACATCAAATACTAGCAAAAAAGGCTGGGGAGCCGTGGTATCCCTGCTGCCATTTCAGGGGTTATGGAGTCAAGAAATGAGTACGAGATCTTCCAATTTCAGGGAGCTGAAAGCAGTGGAAGAGGCTCTCCTGGCTGCAAGACACCTGGTTCAGGGTCACCATGTCAGGGTCTACTACAGCAACATGACAACAGTGGCACACCTCAAACACCAGGGTGGCACGAAGTTCAACAGCCTAAACAATCTTTCAGGATGAATAGTTTCCTGAGCCGAAAGGCACTTCCTTTCACTAACAGCAGTTCACCTAAAAGGGGACCTCCAATCTTTAGACAAACTTCCTGAGCAGATGTATCCAGCCTGGCGAGTGGAGTCTGAATGGAGGAATCTAACTAGTAAACAAGTGGGGCCTTCCGGAGGTGGATCTGCTAACATCGAGCAGAAATGCTCAAGTAGGAAACTACTTCTTCTTGAGCCCCAGGTACAGATCACTGGGGGTAGATGCCTTCGCTCACAGGTGGGAATTCCATTTGGTGCATGTCTTTTCCCCAATTCCAATCCTTGCCGCAACCCTGAGAAAGATCCAAAAAGATCGAACCCCGACCATCCTGGTGGCGACGCTGTGGCCGAAGGGGATCTGTTTTTCCTTAATTACAGAACTCTAGGTAGAGGGACCACTCCTCTTACCATTGGAGGACGACCTCCTCCTGCAGGGCCCTCTACGCCACCCAAACCTTCGGGGAATGAAGTTAGTGGCCTGGTTACTGAGGCCCAGATCCTGAGGTCCAAGGGCCTATCAGAGGCGGTAGTTGAGACCCTTCAGAAATCAAGGAAGCCAGTCACCAATGCCATATACAACAAAGTATGGAAGAGATTTTCATCATGGTGTCGCCGAATCCTCCTGACCCATCGTATCCTGGATTTATTACGGAAGGGGCTCGGGTTAGGCCTGAGGGTACAAGTCTCGGCCTTAAGCTCCATGTTCGACTGCAACTTAGCCAGCCACCGGTGGATAAGAAGGTTCATGACATCAGCCACTAGGCTACATCCGAAAAAACAAATTGTCATTCCACCATGGGACTTAAATGTGGTGCTTAAGGGGCTCACTCAATCCCCATTTTGAGCCCCTATTATCTTTTACTTCTCAGCTCCTCTCCTGTAAAGCGGCCTTCCTTGTAAGCAATAGCCTCAGCGAGATGTATAGGAGAGCTCCAGGCTCTTTCAATTAGAGAGCCCTACCTAACCATTAGGGATGATTCCCTAGTTCTCTCCCTTGATCCATCTTTCTCCCGAAGGTTGTTTCTGACTTTCATAGGCCACAGAATATAATTCTTCCCTCGTTTTGCCAAAACCCAGCAAATCCGAAAAAGGAAATGGTTTCATACACTTGGCGTAAGGCGCATAATCTCTCACTACTCGAGTTGTAAGCCCTATGGAATCAACCACAACCTGTTTATCCATTCGTCTGGTGCAAATAAAGGGCAGAAGGTGACAAAAAACACCATTGCCAACTGGATCAAGAAGGCCATCTCTGAAGCATATCTAGCACAGAACATCACACCTCTTACGGGAATCAAGGCTCATTCAGCGCGGTCTACTTCTGTCTCATGGGCTGAGAGGGCAAGTGCATCCTCCGAGCAGATCTGCAGGGCTGCAGCTTGGTCCTCGTTACATACTTTTACTAGACACTATAGGTTGCACCTAGTGTCCAACAGGGATTTAGTTTTTGGCCAAAAAGTCCTTCAGGCTGTTGTCCTCCCCTAGTGCAGTACAGGTTGGTATGCCTCCTATGCTGTCGTGGAAGGTTGCTAGAGAAAATAGAATTAGACTTACCGGTAATTCAGTTTCTAGAAACCTTCCACGACAGCACTATTTCCCTTCCTGTATTCTTGGACAAATTCTGAGAATCTTAAGGTAACCGGTGCTACGGCGTTCAGTTATAAGTCACTGGTGAGAGGGAGGTGGGAGGGACATTTTAACCTCTTTGTACTTCCTGTCCCCTATTAGGGCATGGAGACAACCTCCTATGCTGTTGTGGAAGGTTTCTAGAAACCAAATTACCGGTAAATCTAATTCTATTTTCGGGACTCATGTTATGACACGTGAGCCCTGCACCCAGTCAGCAATGGCTTCACTGTCCACGTCTTCAGACATATTAGTAATCAAGAGGAAGTGAGCGGATAGCCACACCTCTCACTTCCTCTTGATACATCCAAAGGTGGTAAAAGCTACGTCAGCAGTTATATCCAGAGGAGCACTCCAAGTCTCCTTATTCTGACTTGGCGCTCTTCACAAGGAAAAACCTTTTCCAACTTCATGGTAACAGATTGGGGAAGGTCTTTTTCTGTTCCAGCATGACTTTTCCCCAGTGCAAGGTCCATAAAGGCATGGTTGGGTAAGTTTGGTGTGGAAGAACCTGAAAGCTGCACAGAGCTTGGACCTCAACCCCATACAAAACATTTGGGACGAACTAGAATGGGGTTTACTATCCAGACTCTCTTGTCTAGTATCGCTGTCTGACCTCACAAATACTGTGCTGGATGAATAGGCAAAAATCCCTACAGACACAATCCAAAATCTTGCACAAAACTTGTGGACAGGGCCGGTTTTAGGCAAAGTGGGGCCCTAGGCAAAGTTTAAAATGGGGCCCCAAATGCTAACATATTGCACATCACTGAAGCATTTCGATTGTATTTACATGCGCTGTGTTCAGGCCGCTAAATGAGTGTGATCGACAAAATTGAAGAAGTTGTTCAACACTTGTTTCCCGGCCTCTTTCCACCGTCTGAGAAAGAATGATGGGAACAGAACGATCACTAATGGATCACTAAGGGTGTGTGCACACGTTGCGGTTTTTGCTGCGGATCCGCAGCGGATTTGGTCCTGCGGATCCACAGCAGTTTCCATGCGGTTTACAGTACCATGTAAACCTATGGAAAACCAAATCCGCCATGCACATGCTGCGGAAAATTCCGTGCAGATTTGCTGCGGTTTATTTTCCGCAGCATGCTACTTCTTTTTTTGCAGAACCGCAGCTGCAGTGTACGTTCCGGGACATACAAATCAATCTCTCTCATCCGCACTGCCAAACCGCACTAGAACCTGCATCAAATCTGCTGTACACATGCTAGGAATCCGCAGGAAAAATGCATGGGTTTTACCCTGCGGTTTGTGCCAAGAGATATGTATTCTCTGCAGAAAAAGCCGCAGACTAATCCGCAACGTGTGCACACACCCTAACAGATCTCCATACAGTATCATGTTATCAGCAGCACATCTACAGTTTACACCCCATAGTCCTCCATATAATATAATCTGCCCCATAGTCCTTCATATAGTATAATGCACTCCTCAGTCCTCCATATAGTATAATACACTCCCCATAGTTCTCCATATAGTACAATACACTCCCTGTAGTCCTCCATATAATATAATTTTCCCCATAGTCCTCCATATAATATAATACACTCCTCATAGTCCTCCATATATTAAAATACACTGCTCAGTCCTCCATATAGTATAATATACTCCTCATAGTTCTCCATATAGTATAATGCACCATAGTCACCCATGTAGTACAATTCACTTCCCATAGCATAATGCACCCCATAGTTCTTCATATAATGTATTCCCCATAGTCCTCGATACAGTATAATGCAGACCACATATAGTATAATGCAGCCACCCCATAGAGCATAATGCTGCCACCCCACAGAGTACAATGCAGCCTCGCCATACAATATAATGTAACCCCCATAGAATATAATGCAGCCCCCTCTTATAGTATAATGCAGCCACCCCTTAGAGAATGCAGCTACGAGAGAGTATAATGCAGCCACTCCACAGAATATAATGTAACCCCCCATAGAATATAATGCAGTCCCACCCCCCATATAGTATAATGCAGCCCCTCCATAGAATATATGGCAACCTCCTCATAGGATATAATGCATATAGAATACAATGTAGCCCTCCTCATATAGTATAATGCAGCCCCCATAGAATATAATAAATATAATACAGACCCCCATAGAATATAATGTAGCCCCAAATAGAATATAATACAGCCCACCTCCCCATAGAATATAATGTAGCCCCCCATATTATATAACACAGCCTCCCCCTATAGAATATAATGTAAAATGTACCCCCCATGGTATATAACTCAGCCGCATAGTATATAGCCCAGCACCACATGCTATATAGCCCAGCACCACATGGTATATACCCCAGCACCACATGGTATATACCCCAACACCACATGGTATACAGCCCAGCCCACCATGGTATACAGCACAGCATGGTATATAGCCCACCATGGTATAATACAGCCCACCATGGTATACAGGCTGTATACAATGCTGGGCTGTATAATACAGCCCAGCATGGTATAATACAGCCCAGCATGGTATACAGCCCACCATGGTATAATACAGCCCAGCATGGTATATAGCCCCCCAAAATGGTATAATACAGCCCAGCATGGTTTAATACAGCCCAGCATGGTATATAGCCTCCAGAACGGTATAATACAGCCCAGCATGGTATATAGCCCCCCAGAATGGTATAATACAGCCCTGCATGATATAATACAGCCCAGCATGGTATATAGCCCCCCAGAATGGAATAATACAGCCCAGTATGGTATAATACAGCCCAGCATGGTATATAGCCCCCCAGCATGGTATATAGCCCCCCCCAGAATGGTATAACACAGTCCAGCATGGTATAATACAGCCCAGCATGGTATATAGCCCCCCAGAATGGAATAATACAGCTCAGTATGGTATAATACAGCCCAGCATGGTATATAGCCCCCCAGAATGGAATAATAAAGCCCAGCATGGTATAATACCGCCCAGCATGGTATAGAGCCCCCCCCCAGAATGGTATAATACAACCCAGCATGGTATAATACAGCCCAGCATGGTATAATACAGCCCAGAATGGAATAATACAGCTTGGTATAGTACAATACAGCCCAGCATGGTATATAGCCCCCCCAGCATGGTATAATACAGCCCAGCATGGTATATAGCCCCCCCAGCATGGTATAATACGGCCCAGCATGGTATAATACAGCCCAGCATGGTATATAGCCCCCCAGAATGGTATAATACAGCCCAGCATGGTATAATACAGCCCAGCATGGTATATAGCCCCCCAGAATTGTATAATACAGCCCAGCAAGGTATAATACAGCCCAGCATGGTATATAGCCTCCCCAGAATGGTATAATACAGCCCAGCACAGTATAATACAGCCCAGCATGGTATATAGCCCCCCCAGAATGGTGTAATACAGCCCAGCATGGTATAATACGGCCCAGCATGGTATATAGCCCCCCCAGAATGGTGTAATACAGCTCAGCATGGTATAATACGGCCCAGCATGGTATATAGCCCCCCTCAGAATGGTATAATACAGCCCAGCATGGTGTATAGCCCCCCCAGCATGGTATGATACAGCCGAGCATGGTATATAGCCCCCTCAGCATGGTATAATACAGCCCAGCACAGTATAATACAGCCCAGCATGGTATATAGCCCCCCCAGAATGGTGTAATACAGCCCAGCATGGTATAATACGGCCCAGCATGGTATATAGCCCCCCAGAATGGTGTAATACCGCTCAGCATGGTATAATACGGCCCAGCATGGTATATAGCCCCCCCAGCATGGTATGATACAGCCCAGCATGGTATATAGCCCCCTCAGCATGGTATGATACAGCCGAGCATGGTATATAGCCCCCTCAGCATGGTATGATACAGCCGAGCATGATACATAGCCCCCCAGAATGGTATACTACAGCCCAGCATGGTATATAGCCCCCCCAGCATGGTATAATACAGCCCAGCATGGTATAATACAGCCCAGCATGGTATATAGCCCCCCAGAATGGTATAATACAGCCCAGCCTGGTATAATACAGCCCAGCATGGTATATAGCCCCCCAGAATGGTATAATACAGCCCAGCAAGGTATAATACAGCCCAGCATGGTATATAGCCTCCCCAGAATGGTATAATACAGCCCAGCACAGTATAATACAGCCCAGCATGGTATATAGCCCCCCCAGAATGGTGTAATACAGCCCAGCATGGTATAATACGGCCCAGCATGGTATATAGCCCCCCCAGAATGGTGTAATACAGCTCAGCATGGTATAATACGGCCCAGCATGGTATATAGCTCCCCCAGAATGGTGTAATACAGCCCAGCATGGTGTATAGCCCCCCCAGCATGGTATGATACAGCCGAGCATGGTATATAGCCCCCTCAGCATGGTATGATACAGCCGAGCATGGTATATAGCCCCCTCAGCATGGTATGATACAGCCGAGCATGATATATAGCCCCCCAGAATGGTGTAATACAGCCCAGCATGGTATATAGCCCCCCAGCATGGTATGATACAGCCGAGCATGGTATATAGCCCCCTCAGCATGGTATGATACAGCCGAGCATGCTATATAGCCCCCTCAGCATGGTATGATACAGCCGAGCATGGTATATAGCCCCCCCAGCATGGTATGATACAGCCGAGCATGGTATATAGTCCCCTCAGCATGGTATGATACAGCCGAGCATGGTATATAGCCCCCCCAGCATAGTATATAGCCCCCCCAGAAAGGTGTAATACAGCCCAGCATGGTGTATAGCCCCCCCAGAATGGTGTAATACAGCCCAGCACAGTATAATACAGCCCAGCATGGTATATAGCCCCCCCAGAATGGTGTAATACAGCCCAGCATGGTATATAGCCCCCCCAGAATGGTGTAATACAGCCCAGCACAGTATAATACAGCCCAGCATGGTATATAGCCCCCCCAGAATGGTGTAATACCGCTCAGCATGGTATAATACGGCCCAGCATGGTATATAGCCCCCCTCAGAATGGTATAATACAGCCCAGCATGGTGTATAGCCCCCCCAGCATGGTATGATACAGCCGAGCATGGTATATAGCCCCCTCAGTATGGTATAATACAGCCCAGCACAGTATAATACAGCCCAGCATGGTATATAGCCCCCCCAGAATGGTGTAATACAGCCCAGCATGGTATAATACGGCCCAGCATGGTATATAGCCCCCCCAGAATGGTGTAATACCGCTCAGCATGGTATAATACGGCCCAGCATGGTATATAGCCCCCCCAGCATGGTATGATACAGCCGAGCATGGTATATAGCCCCCTCAGCATGGTATGATACAGCCGAGCATGGTATATAGCCCCCTCAGCATGGTATGATACAGCCGAGCATGATATATAGCCCCCCAGAATGGTATAATACAGCCCAGCATGGTATATAGCCCCCCCCAGCATGGTATAATACAGCCCAGCATGGTATAATACAGCCCAGCATGGTATATAGCCCCCCAGAATGGTATAATACAGCCCAGCCTGGTATAATACAGCCCAGCATGGTATATAGCCCCCCAGAATGGTATAATACAGCCCAGCAAGGTATAATACAGCCCAGCATGGTATATAGCCTCCCCAGAATGGTATAATACAGCCCAGCACAGTATAATACAGCCCAGCATGGTATATAGCCCCCCCAGAATGGTGTAATACAGCTCAGCATGGTATAATACGGCCCAGCATGGTATATAGCTCCCCCAGAATGGTGTAATACAGCCCAGCATGGTGTATAGCCCCCCCAGCATGGTATGATACAGCCGAGCATGGTATATAGCCCCCTCAGCATGGTATGATACAGCCGAGCATGGTATATAGCCCCCTCAGCATGGTATGATACAGTCGAGCATGATATATAGCCCCCCAGAATGGTGTAATACAGCCCAGCATGGTATATAGCCCCCTCAGCATGGTATGATACAGCCGAGCATGCTATATAGCCCCCTCAGCATGGTATGGTACAGCCGAGCATGGTATATAGCCCCCCCAGCATGGTATGATACAGCCGAGCATGGTATATAGTCCCCTCAGCATGGTATGATACAGCCGAGCATGGTATATAGCCCCCCCAGCATAGTATATAGCCCCCCCAGAAAGGTGTAATACAGCCCAGCATGGTGTATAGCCCCCCCAGAATGGTGTAATACAGCCCAGCACAGTATAATACAGCCCAGCATGGTATATAGCCCCCCCAGAATGGTGTAATACAGCCCAGCATGGTATATAGCCCCCCCAGAATGGTGTAATACAGCCCAGCACAGTATAATACAGCCCAGCATGGTATATAGCCCCCCCAGAATGGTGTAATACCGCTCAGCATGGTATAATACGGCCCAGCATGGTATATAGCTCCCCCAGAATGGTGTAATACAGCCTAGCATGGTGTATAGCCCCCCCAGCATGGTATGATACAGCCGAGCATGGTATATAGCCCCCTCAGCATGGTATGATACAGCCGAGCATGGTATATAGCCCCCTCAGCATGGTATGATACAGCCGAGCATGATATATAGCCCCCCAGAATGGTGTAATACAGCCCAGCATGGTATATAGCCCCCAGCATGGTATGATACAGCCGAGCATGGTATATAGCCCCCTCAGCATGGTATGATACAGCCGAGCATGCTATATAGCCCCCTCAGCATGGTATGATACAGCCGAGCATGGTATATAGCCCCCTCAGCATGGTATGATACAGCCGAGCATGGTATATAGCCCCCCAGCATGGTATGATACAGCCGAGCATGGTATATAGCCCCCTCAGCATGGTATGATACAGCCGAGCATGGTATATAGCCCCCTCAGCATGGTATGATACAGCCAAGCATGGTATATAGCCCCCCCAGAATGGTATAATACAGCCCAGCCTGGTATAATACAGCCCAGCATGGTATATAGCCCCCTCAGCATGGTATGATACAGCCGAGCATGGTATATATCCCCCCAGCATGGTATGATACAGCCGAGCATGGTATATAGCCCCCTCAGCATGGTATAATACAGCCCAGCATGGTATATAGCCCCCCAGAATGGTATAATACAGCCCAGCCTGGTATAATACAGCCCAGCATGGTATATAGCCCCCCAGAATGGTATAATACAGCCCAGCAAGGTATAATACAGCCCAGCATGGTATATAGCCTCCCCAGAATGGTATAATACAGCCCAGCACAGTATAATACAGCCCAGCATGGTATATAGCCCCCCCAGAATGGTGTAATACAGCCCAGCATGGTATAATACGGCCCAGCATGGTATATAGCCCCCCCAGAATGGTGTAATACAGCTCAGCATGGTATAATACGGCCCAGCATGGTATATAGCTCCCCCAGAATGGTGTAATACAGCCCAGCATGGTGTATAGCCCCCCCAGCATGGTATGATACAGCCGAGCATGGTATATAGCCCCCTCAGCATGGTATGATACAGCCGAGCATGGTATATAGCCCCCTCAGCATGGTATGATACAGCCGAGCATGATATATAGCCCCCCAGAATGGTGTAATACAGCCCAGCATGGTATATAGCCCCCCAGCATGGTATGATACAGCCGAGCATGGTATATAGCCCCCTCAGCATGGTATGATACAGCCGAGCATGCTATATAGCCCCCTCAGCATGGTATGATACAGCCGAGCATGGTATATAGCCCCCCCAGCATGGTATGATACAGCCGAGCATGGTATATAGTCCCCTCAGCATGGTATGATACAGCCGAGCATGGTATATAGCCCCCCAGCATAGTATATAGCCCCCCCAGAAAGGTGTAATACAGCCCAGCATGGTGTATAGCCCCCCCAGAATGGTGTAATACAGCCCAGCACAGTATAATACAGCCCAGCATGGTATATAGCCCCCCCAGAATGGTGTAATACAGCCCAGCATGGTATATAGCCCCCCCAGAATGGTGTAATACAGCCCAGCACAGTATAATACAGCCCAGCATGGTATATAGCCCCCCCAGAATGGTGTAATACCGCTCAGCATGGTATAATACGGCCCAGCATGGTATATAGCCCCCCTCAGAATGGTATAATACAGCCCAGCATGGTGTATAGCCCCCCCAGCATGGTATGATACAGCCGAGCATGGTATATAGCCCCCTCAGTATGGTATAATACAGCCCAGCACAGTATAATACAGCCCAGCATGGTATATAGCCCCCCCAGAATGGTGTAATACAGCCCAGCATGGTATAATACGGCCCAGCATGGTATATAGCCCCCCCAGAATGGTGTAATACCGCTCAGCATGGTATAATACGGCCCAGCATGGTATATAGCCCCCCCAGCATGGTATGATACAGCCGAGCATGGTATATAGCCCCCTCAGCATGGTATGATACAGCCGAGCATGGTATATAGCCCCCTCAGCATGGTATGATACAGCCGAGCATGATATATAGCCCCCCAGAATGGTATAATACAGCCCAGCATGGTATATAGCCCCCCCAGCATGGTATAATACAGCCCAGCATGGTATAATACAGCCCAGCATGGTATATAGCCCCCCAGAATGGTATAATACAGCCCAGCCTGGTATAATACAGCCCAGCATGGTATATAGCCCCCCAGAATGGTATAATACAGCCCAGCAAGGTATAATACAGCCCAGCATGGTATATAGCCTCCCCAGAATGGTATAATACAGCCCAGCACAGTATAATACAGCCCAGCATGGTATATAGCCCCCCCAGAATGGTGTAATACAGCTCAGCATGGTATAATACGGCCCAGCATGGTATATAGCTCCCCCAGAATGGTGTAATACAGCCCAGCATGGTGTATAGCCCCCCCAGCATGGTATGATACAGTCGAGCATGGTATATAGCCCCCTCAGCATGGTATGATACAGCCGAGCATGGTATATAGCCCCCTCAGCATGGTATGATACAGTCGAGCATGATATATAGCCCCCCAGAATGGTGTAATACAGCCCAGCATGGTATATAGCCCCCTCAGCATGGTATGATACAGCCGAGCATGCTATATAGCCCCCTCAGCATGGTATGGTACAGCCGAGCATGGTATATAGCCCCCCCAGCATGGTATGATACAGCCGAGCATGGTATATAGTCCCCTCAGCATGGTATGATACAGCCGAGCATGGTATATAGCCCCCCCAGCATAGTATATAGCCCCCCCAGAAAGGTGTAATACAGCCCAGCATGGTGTATAGCCCCCCCAGAATGGTGTAATACAGCCCAGCACAGTATAATACAGCCCAGCATGGTATATAGCCCCCCCAGAATGGTGTAATACAGCCCAGCATGGTATATAGCCCCCCCAGAATGGTGTAATACAGCCCAGCACAGTATAATACAGCCCAGCATGGTATATAGCCCCCCCAGAATGGTGTAATACCGCTCAGCATGGTATAATACGGCCCAGCATGGTATATAGCTCCCCCAGAATGGTGTAATACAGCCTAGCATGGTGTATAGCCCCCCCAGCATGGTATGATACAGCCGAGCATGGTATATAGCCCCCTCAGCATGGTATGATACAGCCGAGCATGGTATATAGCCCCCTCAGCATGGTATGATACAGCCGAGCATGATATATAGCCCCCCAGAATGGTGTAATACAGCCCAGCATGGTATATAGCCCCCAGCATGGTATGATACAGCCGAGCATGGTATATAGCCCCCTCAGCATGGTATGATACAGCCGAGCATGCTATATAGCCCCCTCAGCATGGTATGATACAGCCGAGCATGGTATATAGCCCCCTCAGCATGGTATGATACAGCCGAGCATGGTATATAGCCCCCCAGCATGGTATGATACAGCCGAGCATGGTATATAGCCCCCTCAGCATGGTATGATACAGCCGAGCATGGTATATAGCCCCCTCAGCATGGTATGATACAGCCAAGCATGGTATATAGCCCCCCCAGCATAGTATATAGCCCCCCCAGAAAGGTGTAATACAGCCCAGCATGGTGTATAGCCCCCCCCAGGATGGTGTAATACAGCCCAGCATGGTATATTTCTCCCCCCGGAGTGGCCCCACAGTCCAGTACTCACACTGATTTTAATAAAACAAACACACTCTTCATCTTCTCCTCGTGCCTGCGTTGCTCCCGTCTCCTGTCTCCTCCTGCTCTGTCTGGCACACAGTGAGAGCGCGATGACGTCATCGCGCCCCCGCTGTGTCTGAGGCAGAGCGGGGAGTGATGGGAGAGGGAGCATCCGCTGACGCTCTCTCCTCCATCACTGCCTCCTTCAATGCGGCAGCGGCGGGAGTCGGCGCTGGGGGCAGGCAGGCCCCCCTGCCTCACAGGGGCCCCATAGCAGCCTTGTGATGTGCCGCTGGCTGGGGGCCCCTGCCTGCCCATAACGCCGGCCCTGCTTGTGGAATCTATCTTAGCTTCAAATAGGGGAATGACAGCAAATTAATGTCTATAGATTTAGCATGGGGTGCCATAAAAGCTCCTATCGCTCTATAGTGTAGGGGCTCCAATACTTTTGTTATTTATATATATACATATATTTATAAAATTATATATATATATATATATTTATATATATATTGTTAGCGTGGGTGGTTTGGAGCAGGAACCCCGGGAGTGGATCCTCTGGACCGTGGCACTGAGGGGCCCCGGGCGAGCTGCCAGGTGGAACCAACCCCTATACAGGGACCGTTAGGAGCAGGCCCAGGGGTTCGAGTACCACAGTAGCCGGTACCAAGAGAGGCGGCTCAGGATGGACCGGAGTAAGACTGTGAGACTGGAGTAAAGAATGACAGAACAAGACTGTAACCAGGAGACCGGAAAGAAGTGAGACAGAAGACTGGAACGAGAAGGAATGACAGGAGCAGGAACACTGGAGACAGGACTAGAGTAGGACGGCAGGAACACTGGAGACAGGACTGGAGTAGGACCGCAGGAACACTGGAGACTGGACTGGGGTAGAACGTCAGGAACACTGGAGACAGGACTGGAGTAGGATGGCAGGAACGCTGAAGGCAGGACTGGAGTAGGACGGCAGGAACACTGGAGACAGGACTGGAGTAGGACGGCAGGAATGCTGAAGGCAGGACTGGAGTAGGACGGCAGGAACACTGGGGACAGGACTGGAGTAGGACGGCAGGAACACTGGAGACAGGACTGGAGGAGGACAACAGGAACACAGGAGGCAGAACTGCGGAAGAGAACAAGGAACACAGGTAGTAGGACTGAGAAGCTGCTGCAGAGAGCAGCCTAGAACAGAACTGCAGGAGCAGAGAGCACACGATGAAGCGAGGCCAGAGTGCTAGGAAACACAATGATCAGGCGCCTCCCTCAGGGGGAAGCGGCCTGATATGGCCCCGTCTGGTCAGTCATTAGTCGAAAGGTGCTTCCAGGTCAGGGCACAGCCGGAGCATAAGAAGCAGGAAGGAGGCGTGGCCGCTGCCTATGGCGCATGCGCATAGAATGCAGGGAGGGCATCGGTCGTGAGCCCGTCTCAGGTGACCGCCGTGGCCGGCGGGTGGAGAGAGGCTGCGGTGTGGGAGCGGAAGTCGACTGCGGCGTGGGAGCGAAGGCCGGGTGAGTATGGCGGAGCGGTGTAACAGTGCCCCCCCGCCTAAGCCGCCCTCCCCGGAGGTTAGCAAGAATTCTCTTGAGGATACCGGGAACATTGATATTCTCCCGAGGCTCCCAGGATCTCTCCTCAGGACCAAAGCCCTTCCAATCAACAAGAAAGTCCTACCTCTAACCCTCTTCACAGCGAGAATGTCCTGCACTTCAAAAACATCATCGGCACCCACCGACTGAGGACCAGGATCAAGCGAGGAATGGAAGCGATTCAGCACCACAGGCTTCAGGAGAGAGACGTGAAAGGTGTTCGGGATCCGGAGCGAAGCAGGCAACCTCAATTTGTATAGACAATATAGAGTCACTGCACACGCTGGTTATGCTTAGTGTGAAATAAATTTATTGCTTGACGGTGAGGAAGCGACATCTATCGACGTTTCGGCCACATCGGCCTTTATCACAAAAGTCGCTGTAATAAAATACATACGTAAAAATATAAAAAAATTTTTACACTTTATACAAAATATATACATATAGTATCGAGAGAGAATGGAATACATGCATTAGAATCACTTGGGAGGATATAGAGACATTAAAAAACGTAAGAGTGAGAGATAATGCGGTAGGTAAGACAATGTATGAAACAACATAGAGGAACGCGGTCATACCCCTTTAAATTGAATGTAGGGTCTGTTTTCACCAAATCGATAATGTCACTGCTAGGCATAAATGAATTGGTAGCTTATTCTGTAAGTAAGGATAAACGGACATGTCGTTAGGGTGACATATAATAAACAAAGTACTGAACTGGGTGTCTAGAGGCACAATGAATAGCTCAGATTTACCAGCGTAAATGATGTAGCCATAGAACTAGTTATGCACACAAAAGACTAAAAAGGGCTACAAAGATCTGCCTAGGCATATAGCCGGGGTATGTCCAGGAAAAAGGTATAATGTATTTTGGGGAAAAAAAAGGAGAAAAAGAATATACCAAGGTTGCCGATAATCCTATTCCTTGAGGAGGTGGTGGACTGGTAAATATGCCAGAGCTAAATGAAGAAGAAGGGGTACATTAGGTATAGAACAGGATTGGTGGTCCTGAATTGGGACCATATTCAAGTTGGTGGTACAGCGGTGGTCCCTATATGGGACGGTACTTACAGTTATTGGTGGCGCAGTGGGTGAAGTATGCACAGTGGTGCCAAAGCAATGAGTGGATGCTGAGTGGCGAGTTGCGCTTTTTACACTGTCCGGTCTGATCACGTGACCGGAAGTGAGGTCAGACGCTGGCGCGTGCGCATTGGAGCATGGCCGTGTCGTCTCACAAGGGTACCCACCAAAAAGATGGCGCTGGCTGCTGCCACATGCGCAGTAAGGCGCAGTCAGGGAGAAGCTAATGAAGACACGCAGAGGCTGCTGAGGCTTTGAATGGAACACAATGAAAAAATACATAAAAAAATATTTTTATAAAAAGGACAAAAAATAAAAAAGCAAAGTAAATTGAAATAAACAAAAGACAAATTGGTAAAACGAAAATAAGTGGAAAAGAAAAAAATGAAAAGAAAAAAAGGGGAAAAATAAATGTAAAATAAAACACCCTCAAAGAAGGAAAACAGGAAAAACGGGATAAAAAAGGAAAAACGGGAAAAAGAAGGGAAAGCATCCCATCTTGGTGTTGGACAGAATGAGAGACCTAGGTTTAGCACTTTAAGTTCTAAAGGAGAAAGGGAGTAGTCGGAAATATTTACAACTAAGTTTGGACTCCTACCTGTTGAGACCGAAGAGTTATCTAGCGATTTTGTTCTCCTCCTCGACCGCCTTGTTGGCGTGTGTTTTGACCTAAAAAAGGAACTCTGGAAAGAGAAGTGCTGCCAGTGTCGCTCCCGGATCCTGGTGAAGAACCTCCAACTGGAGAGGATCCCCCGGAGGCTGTATGTCCCCCTTGTTGGCGACGAGATCTGGAACAGTAGTGTCTTGGTGCTGGATCTTCCCATCTGCTTTCCAATTAGAGAAAGACCTACAACAATTTTATCTCAACATTAGATTGAAGGTACATTTTGATGATTCTCCAACAAGGTTAACTAACATTACAGCTCCAGATCCCAATCGGGACGTAAGTCCTTCTATTACAATTGACACCTTAGGACTATGCAATCCAAGTAGCTTCATGCCTCCCAAAACTAATCATGCGGTTGAGACCTTTATAGATCTCCTTGACTGGGATATTAAACAGACCATTCATGAACAACGATTGGGCCTACTTCCTGTCCGCCATAATTTATCACCTGTTGACAAACAAGCCATCTCATCCCTGAGAGACAATCCAAACATCATTATAAAACCGGGGGACAAAGGAGGTGCAATCGTTGTCATGAATAAGAATCAATACGTGACCGAAATCAAGAGACAACTCTCGGATACCAACACATACAGGAAAGTTCATATTGACCCTACGTTCCAAATACGCAGGAAAATAGACCAAATTCTTGATAAACATATGCAGCTCAAGACCATAGATGCAAAGACTAGAACATTTCTGACAAATCAACATCCAATAACCCCGGTGCTCTATACCCTCCCCAAAATTCACAAAGACTTACACAACCCTCCTGGACGTCCCATAGTAGCCTCCACGGACTCTATCCTCAATCCTTTATCCATCTTTTTGGAAAAAATATTAACACCATTTACTCACACCACCAAATCTTTTATTCTGGACACAGGAGATTTCCTGAATAAGATCCGTTCCATAAATTCCATTTCACCCAGCAGTATTCTCTGCACCTTCGATGTCAACAGTTTATACACATCAATAACACATGACAAAGGGATAGAGGCAGTCAAACTAACTCTCATTGAAGCTAATATTGAACCAGACACACAGGCACTATGTTTGGACCTTCTAAATGTAGTCTTACGGGAAAACTTCTTCCGATTCCAGGATGATTTTTTCATCCAGACGTGTGGCACCGCGATGGGCTCTAATGTAGCCCCCGCGTACGCAAATCTTTACATGGATAAGTTTGAACGAGACTACATTTACTCCAATCCACTCTTCCAGGAATTCGCCACAGTGTGGTTTCGCTACATTGACGATGTTTTCTGTATCTGGGGTGGGGACTCAACTAGCCTTTTCAAATTCTATGACACCATCAATAATGCCAGACATGAGTTGAAATTCACAATGTCCCATAACTTGGACTCAATCACTTTTTTGGACACTAGGGTCCATAAAGACGCACAAGGAAGACTTTCATCCGATCTCGACACTAAACCCACCGACTGCAATAACCTTCTTCTTTATGACAGTTGCCATCCAAGGTCCACCCGCAACAGTCTCCCACGATCACAATTTAAAAGGGTCACCAGGATCGTGTCAGATCCATCAACTAGAGACCTCAGATTACGAGAAATGTCTGACAGATTTGAATCTAGACATTATCCATCTACACTTCTGGCTTCTGAGATGACCAAAGCACTGGTTGACCCTGACACCACCAGGACCACAACAATCAAACCACCCAGACTCCCATTCTTTCATGGTCACCACCCGTCCATGCAAAGAATACATAATCTCATCCACAAACATTGGCCTTTATTGACCAGAGCCTATCCTAGAATCAACATTTTCAAATCTCCACCATTGATGTTCCTGAGGAGACCTCAAAATATCAAGGACAAGCTAGTCCGGGCTGACCTGGGTACCTCCAGTCACATCAACACACATACTTTGACAAGACAGAAAAGAACAGGTACGTTTCCCTGCCTAAACTGCATGAGCTGTTCTAACATCATTAAAGGCAATGAAATAGTTCACCCACGTTTTGGTAAATCCTACCCAATTAAAGATTACTTCACTTGTGAAACCAACTTCGTCATTTACATCATCAAATGTCCATGTGGTTTACTGTACGTGGGTGAAACCACCCAGGCCATTAGGGACAGAATATCCAGCCATAAGTCCACGATCAGGTGCAGAAAAACATGGCTCCCACTTCCTGCCCATTTCAAGGAAGCCCGACATAACGTATCGCAATTACGGTTCCAAATTATTGAAAAAGTCCCTAGACCCAAAAGGGGTGGCAATCATATTTGCCTTTTAAAGCAACGGGAGACATTCTGGATCTACACTCTCGACACCCTACATCCGAGGGGTCTCAACCGAGAAATTGATTGGTTAATCTAATAAAAAAAATTTTTTTCCTCTTTTCCTTTAGACCCATTGAGTGGTTGCCTTCTTGAGTCTCTTTTTATATCTAACCCAAGCGGTAAGATAATGAACCATAATATGTTTTCTTTTTTCTTTTTCAAGTTTTCTTTTTCGAGTTTTCATTATTTTTCCCCCTCTTTTTTTCCTTTCCCCTTCTTTTTCCCGTTTTTCCTTTTTTTTCCCGTTTTTCCTGTTTTCCTTCTTTGAGGGTGTTTTATTTTACATTTATTTTTCCCCTTTTTTTCTTTTCATTTTTTTCTTTTCCACTTATTTTCGTTTTACCAATTTGTCTTTTGTTTATTTCAATTTACTTTGCTTTTTTATTTTTTGTCCTTTTTATAAAAATATTTTTTACATATTTTTTCATTGTTTTCCTTTTATCCCCTTATTTATTTTTATTATTGATTATTTATTTTTATCTTTTATTTCCTATTTTGCATCATTCATTTGATTACAGTTCATCCTATTGTTTACATCTTTTCCCATTGTCATTACCCGCTCACCCCCAGGTCACATATTAACTCTTTTCATTTCTTTTATTTTTACTTTATTTCTATTTAAGTTTGGACTCCTACGCAGTTTAAATGCTATATGTTTATGTATATTATTTGCAATAATACTGTTCGTAGATATCTGTTCTATATCTCAACTGCCCAGCCTCTTCATTTGTAGCACACTGTTCCTCCCCCTTAGATGCGTATGTTCCATTCAAAGCCTCAGCAGCCTCTGCGTGTCTTCATTAGCTTCTCGCTGACTGCGCCTTACTGCGCATGTGTCAGCAGCCAGCGCCATCTTTTTGGTGGGTACCCTTGTGAGACAACACGGCCGTGCTCCAATGCGCACGCGCCGGCGTCTGACCTCACTTCCGGTCACGTGACCAGACCGGACAGTGTAAAAAGCGCAACTCGCCACTCAGCATCCACTCATTGCTTTGGACCACTGTGCATACTTCACCCACTGCGCCACCAATAACTGTAAGTACCGTCCCATATAGGGACCACCGCTGTACCACCAACTTGAATATGGTCCCAATTCAGGACCACCAATCCTGTTCTATACCTAATGTACCCCTTCTTCTTCATTTAGCTCTGGCATATTTACCAGTCCACCACCTCCTCAAGGAATAGGATTATCGGCAACCTTGGTATATTCTTTTTCTCCTTTTTTTTCCCCAAAATACATTATACATTTTTCCTGGACATACCCCGGCTATATGCCTAGGCAGATCTTTGTAGCCCTTTTTAGTCTTTTGTGTGCATAACTAGTTCTATGGCTACATCATTTACGCTGGTAAATCTGAGCTATTCATTGTGCCTCTAGACACCCAGTTCAGTACTTTGTTTATTATATGTCACCCTAACGACATGTCCGTTTATCCTTACTTACAGAATAAGCTACCAATTCATTTATGCCTAGCAGTGACATTATCGATTTGGTGAAAACAGACCCTACATTCAATTTAAAGGGGTATGACCGCGTTCCTCTATGTTGTTTCATACATTGTCTTACCTACCGCATTATCTCTCACTCTTACGTTTTTTAATGTCTCTATATCCTCCCAAGTGATTCTAATGCATGTATTCCATTCTCTCTCGATACTATATGTATATATTTTGTATAAAGTGTACATTTTTTTTTATATTTTTACGTATGTATTTTATTACAGCGACTTTTGTGATAAAGGCCGATGTGGCCGAAACGTCGATAGATGTCGCTTCCTCACCGTCAAGCAATAAATTTATTTCACATTAAGCATAACCAGCGTGTGCAGTGACTCTATATTGTCTATGCAATTTGTGGGACTCTCCGTTCCTTTTCACTGGCACCGCGAACTCAAACTCTTAGGCCGAGTGCTAACCATCTACATTATCCAACCTTAATTTGTAGGCGACTTCGTTAATATGTCCCAGAACTTCAAGCGGACCGATGTAGTGTAGGCCCAATTTGTAGGACGGCAGTTTCAATCGGATGAATTTGGAGGAGAGCCAGACCTTGCCCCCAACACGATACGGTGGAGGATCCAACCTCTTTTTGTCTGCATAATTCTTCATCTGATCAGCGGATCTCTTGAGTGATGTGTTGGTCTCAGCCCAAATCTTAGAAAATTTAGAGGACAAGGCGTTGGCCACGGGTACCTCGGAGGCAGGAGTTACCAGAAGAGGAACACCAGGATGTCTGCTAAAAACAATTTAAAATGGAGACTTGGCCGAAGACTCACCAGCATGGTTGTTATAAGCGAACTCTGCCCAGAGGAGCAAGTTGACCCTAATCGTTCTGGTGGGCGTTGGAGAAGTGACGTAAGTACCCCGTAAGCGTCTGGTTGGTATGCTCTACCTGTCTGTTGGACTGTGGATGGTAGGCCGAGGAGAAGTCGAGGGTAACGTTCATGAGCTTACAAAGCGAACGCCAGAACTTGGAGGTAAACTGAACCCCTCGGTCAGACACAATGCGTCGAGGTAGTCCGTGAAGTCTGAAGATTTGATGAATGAAGATTTTGGCCAGCTCCGGCGCTGAGGGAAGACCGGGCAGAGGGACGAAGTGAGCCATCTTGGAAAAACGATCCACCACCACCAGGATGACTGTGCAGCCCGAAGAGCAGGGTAGGTCGGTGATGAAATCCATGGCGATGTTTTCCCAAGGAACCGTAGGGACGGGCAACGGAAGCAACAAGCTGGACGGAGGTCTCCGTGGCACTTTGTTTTTAGCACAGGATGGACAAGAAGCCACAAAGTCGAGTACATCTTGGCAAAGTGTGGACCACCAGTAGTGACGCGTGATTAGGTCAAGGGTCTTCTTAGTTCCGCATGGCCGGCCAGTTTGGAGGAGTGCCCCCATAGAAGGACCTTTTGCTTGAGATTCTCTGGCACAAGCGTCTTGCCAGGTGGGGGAGTAAGCCAGTTCACTGGAGCCACGGTGATGATCCTAGTGGGATCAATGATATGTGAAGGTTCCTCCATGGATTCGTGTGGCTGGAAGACCCTGGACAGGGCGTCGGCTTTGGAATTCTTGTTGCCAGGACGGAAACGGAGCTCGAAATTAAATCGGGCAAAAAATAAGGACCATCTGGCCTGGCGAGGGTTAAGTCTCTGGGCAGACTGGAGATAGGCCAGATTCTTGTGGTCCGAGAAGATGACAAAAGGATAGACAGCTCTTTCCAGGAGATGGCGCCACTCCTCCAAGGCCAACTTGATGGCCAAAAGTTCCCGGTTGCCAATCAAGTAGTTACACTCGGATGGAGAAAAAGCCTTCGAGAAGAAGCCACAAGGGTGCAGGCGACCGGAGGCGGTTCTCTGGGACAGTATCGCCCCGGCCCCCGTCGAGGAAGCGTCCACCTTGAGTACAAAAGGTCGATCGCTCTCAGGGCGATGCAGGACCGGAGCCATGGAGAAAGCCCGTTTTAGGGTCAGAAAGGCCTCTTCTGCCTCAGGAGACCAATCCTTGGGAGTAGACCCTTTACGGGTGAGCGCAGAAATGGGTCCTGTGATCGCGGAGAAGTGGGAGACAAATTGCCGGTAATAGTTGGTGAACCCGAGGAATCGTTGCATCGCCTTTAATCCGACGGGGCAAGGCCATTTGAGGATGGCAGGCAACTTCTCGGGATCCATCCTTAGACCAGTGTCGGAGATAATGTATCCCAGTAACGGCAGAGAGGTCTGTTCGAAGAGACATTTCTCGATCTTCGCATACAGGCGGTTCTCCTGAAGACACTGAAGCACCAGGTGGACACTCTTTCTGTGGGACGAGAGGTCCGGCGAGAAGATGAGGATGTCGTCTAAGTACACGACCACACAGGAGTACAAGAGATCCCGGAAGATCTCATTGATGAACTCCTGAAACACTGCAGGAGCATTGCAGAGACCAAAGGGCATGACCAGGTACTCGTAATGACCGTCTCGAGTGTTGAATGCGGTCTTCCACTCGTCACCTGCACGGATACGGACCAGATTATAGGCTCCTCTGAGGTCCGGCTTGGAGAAGACCTGAGCCCCTCTGAGATGGTCAAATAACTCCGGAATGAGTGGAAGAGGGTACCTGTTCTTGATGGTAATTTCATTTAAGCCCCTATAGTCAATGCACGGCCGTAGAGTTCCGTCCTTCTTTTTGACGAAGAAGAACCCGGCTCCCGCGGGCGAGGAGGACCTCCGTATAAAGCCTTTGGCGAGGTTCTCTCGGACATACTCAGACATGGCGGTAGTCTCTGCGGGAGACAGAGGGTAAATTCTGCCCCTGGGAGGGGTTGAACCGGGAACAAGCTCAATTGGGCAGTCGAACGGCCGGTGAGGAGGAAGGACCTCTGCCTCCTTCTTATCAAACACATCGGCGAAAGAGCTGTAGGCTGGAGGAAGGCCCGGAAGGTCTGGCGGAGACCGAGGAGCGACCGCCAGACAGACAGGAGTAAGTCAGCGAGCTTGGCACGGGTGCCCCCAGCGGAGTATCTCCCCAGAAGACCAGTCGAGAACAGGCTGATGAGTCCTTAATCATGGGAGACCAAGTAGAATGGCGTGAGAGAGCTTAGGCAAAATGTAAGGCTCCGACTTGCAACTCCACCTCTTCAGTGACCAAGGTGACGGTCACCTGTAGCGGTTTGCCATCCACGGTGGCAATCTGAATTGGGTTAGATAGAGTGACTACAGGAATTTGGTATTTGTCCACTTCTTCCAGCCAAATGAAGTTACCCGCTGAGCACGAATCCACGTAGGCCACCTCGGAACCACGCCTCCCTCCTGAAACCAAAAGCACAGAAATCGTAAGGGGTTGAGAGGAATCATCATCACCTAGGGAGGCCTCTCTTACCTGACCTAGCTGGAGTCGTTTCCCTGTCTCTTAGGACAGGTGCGGACATAGTGTGACGAATCACCGCAATAGAGGCACAGACCTTGTGCCCGTCTCTCACTCTGACGCAACTCGGCCAACCTGAGACGGTCTATCTGCATGGGCTCACCCGAAGAGAGGAAAGAGGAACCGGCCGAATGGGAGCTGGCAGATCGGGTGAAAGGAGAAACTGACCTGGTGGACCGCCTGTCTCTCGCTGACTCCCGAGCGCGCTCCAGGAAGCGCAGGTCAATGCGGGTAGCCAGCGAGATAAGGTCCTCTAAGGTGGACGGGGTATCTCAACCTGCGAGTTCATCCTTTATTCTACTAGAAAGACTGCGCCAGAATGCCCCCACCAAAGCCGCGTTATTCCAGCCAAGCTTGGAGGAAATAGTGCGAAAGCGAATAGCGTACTGTCCGACCGTGAGAGAGCCCTGGTGTAAGTTAACGAGTGACTCAGTGAGAGAGGCTAACCGACCCGGCTCATCGAAAACCTTACGAAACGTATCCAGGAAAACCGGGAGACTCGAGACGACCGGGTCGTCACATTCCCAGAGCGGGTTCCCAAGACAGGGCCTCTCCCTCCAGATGGAACATGATGAAGGCCACTTTGGCCCGATTCGAGGGATATTGCTGTGGCAGCCATTCAAAGTGGAGGCTACACTGATTTAAGAACCCCCTACAGACCTTGGGATCCCCGGTGAAACGAGGCGGTTTGGCGAGGCGGGGCGTCGGGAGAGCAGTAGACGCAGGAGGAGGAGTCGGCACTGCAGTGGCAGCCTGGAGGGCCGACAAGCGACTATCAAAGGAGGCCATGTAGGACAAAATGTGGGCTTAAGTATCTTGCTGCTGACCCAGCTCCTGTGGGAGACTGGCCAGATGAGTGGTATTTCCAGGATCGGCCACCTGTAAGGCCGACAAACGGGTGTCCATCGACTTCATGACTGACATAATGCGACCCTGATTCTCCCGTAGGAATAGCAACTCTTTCTGGGTAGCAGCCCTAGTACCGGCGGAGTCCATGGCCTGATCATACTGTTAGCGTGGGTGGTCTGGAGCAGGAAACCCTGGGAGTGGACCCTGAGGACCGTGGCACCGAGGGGCCCCGGGCGAGCTGCCAGGTGGAACCGACCCCTATACAGGGACCGTTAGGAGCAGGCCCAGGGGTTCGACTACCATGGTAGCCGGTACCGAGAGGGGTGGCTCAGGATGGACCGGAGTAAGACTGGAGTAAAGAATGACAGAACAAGACTGGAACCAGGAGACCGGAAAGAAGTGAGACAGAAGACTGGAACGAGAAGGAATGACAGGAGTAGGAACAATGGAGACAGGACTGGAGTAGGACGTCAGGAACACTGGAGACAGGACTGGAGTAGGACGGCAGGAACACTGGAGACAGGACTGGGGTAGAACGTCAGGAACACTGGAGACAGGACTGGAGTAAGACGGCAGCAACACTGGAGACAGGACTGGAGTAGGACGGCAGGAACGCTGAAGGCAGAACTGGAGTAGGACGGCAGGAACACTGGAGACAGGACTGGAGTAGGACGACAGGAACGCTGAAGGCAAGACTGGAGTAGGACGGCAGGAACACTGGAGACAGGACTGGAGCAGGACGACAGGAACACAGGAGGCAGAACTGCGGAAGAGAACAAGGAACACGGGTAGTAGGACTGAGAGGCGGCTGCAGAGAGCAGCCTATTACGGAACTGCAGGAGCAGAGAGCACACGACAAAGCGAGGCCAGAGTGCTAGGAAACACAACGATCAGGCGCCTCCCTCAGGGGGAAGCGGCCTGATATGGCCCCGTCTGGTCAGTCATTGGTCCAAAGGTGCTTCCAGGTCAGGGCACAGCCGGAGCATAAGAAGCAGGAAGGAGGCGCGGCCGCGGCCTATGGCACATGCGCATAGCATGCAGGGAGGGCATCGGTCGTGAGCCTGTCTCAGGTGACCGCCACGGCCGGCGGGTGGAGAGAGGCTGCGGCGTGGGAGCGGAAGCCGACTGCGGCATGGGAGCGGAGGCCGGGTGAGTATGGCGGAGCGGTGTAACATATATGTATGAAAAAAGGGAAAAAGCAGCACAAAAAATGAACAGACAATGTGGGTGCAAGCCTTCCAGGCATATACCAATCCTCAAAAATAGTCCTCAAGATGAAAGCAGCACACCAAAAGAAATCCAGTCAAAGTGCTATTTATTAGCCCATCTGGCTAGTTGCCCATACAGCGACGTTTCGGTCCTGGGAGTTGTGGACCTTTCTCACCAATCATACTGGAATTTACAAACAATTAGATAATGTACATTGTGCAATACATAGTTTTACAAAACATGAATAACAATCAAAAAGTGCATTTATAGTGCAATGTGCAAAAGTGCCTCAATTGATGAAAAGATATCAATCTCCGCTTAAAAACCATTTATATCTAGTAATGTCCTATAATATATATATATATATATATATATATATATATATATATATATATATAATATATATAGTGCCTTGCAAAAGTATTCGGCTCCCTGGAACTTTTCAACCTTTTCCCACATATCATCCTTCAAACATATCGTCCTTCAAACATTGTGGGACACAATTGTGAAGTTGAACGAAATTTATTGGTTATTTTAAATTTTTGTGGAAATTCAAAACCTGAAAAGTGGGGCGTCCAATATTATTCGGCCCCTTTACTTTCAGTGCAGCAAATTCACTCCAGAGGTTCATTGTGGATCTCTGAATGATCCAATGTTGTCTTAAATGACTAATGATGATAAATATAATCCACCTGTGTGTAATCAAGTCTCTGTATAAATGCACCTGCTCTGTGATAGTCTCAGAGTTCTGTTTGAAGCAGAAAGAGCGTCATAAAGACCAAGGAACACAACAGGCAGGTCCGTGACACTGTTGTGGAGAAGTTTAAAGCCGGATTTGGATACAAAATGATTTCCAAAACTTTAAACATCCCAAGGAGCACTGTGTAAGCGACCATATTGAAATGGAAGGAGTATCATACCACTGCAAATCTACCAAGACCCGGCCGTCCCTCTAAACTTTCATCCCAAACAAGGAGAAGACTGATCAGAGATGCAGCCAAGAGGCCCATAATCACTCTGGATGAACTGCAGAGATCTACAGCTGAGGTGGGACAGTCTGTCCATAGGACAACAATCAGTTGTGCACTGCACAAATCTGGCCTTTATGGTAGAGTGACAAGAAGAAAGCCATTTCTTAAAGATATCCATAAAAGGTGTCGTTTAAAGTTTGCAACAAGCCACCTGGGAGACACACCAAACATGTGGAAGAAGGTGCTCTGGTTAGATGAAACCAAAATCGAACTTTTTGGCAACAATGCCAAACGATATGTTTGGTGTAAAGGCAACACAGCTCATCACCCTGAACACACCATCCCCAGTGTCAAACATGGCGGTGGCAGCATCATGGTTTGGGCCTGCTTTTCTTCAGCAAGGACAGGGAAGATGGTTAAAATTGATGGGAAGAGGGATGGAGCCAAATACAGGACCATTCTTGAAGAAAACCTGTTGGAGTCGGCAAAAGACCTGAGACTGGGACGGAGATTTGTCTTCCAACAAGACAATGATCCCAAACATAAAGCTAAATCTACAATGGAATGGTTCACAAATAAACGTATCCAGGTGCTAGAATGGCCAATTCAAAGTCCTGACCTGAATCCAATTGAGAATCTGTGGAAAGAGTTGAAAACTGCTGTTCACAAACAATCTCCATCAAACCTCACTGAGCTCGAGCTGTTTGCCAAGGAAGAATGGGCAAGAATTTCAGTCTCTCGATGTACAAAACTGATAGAGACATACCCCAAGCGACTTGCAGCTGTAATTGCAGCAAAAGGTGGCGCAACAAAGTATTAAGTTAAAGGGTCCGAATAATATGGCACACCCCACTTTTCAGTTTTTTAATTTCCACAAAAATTTAAAATAGCTAATAAATTTCGTTCAAATTCACAATTGTGTCCCACTTGTTGTTGAATCTTCACCAAAAATTTACATTTGGTATCTTTATGTTTGAAGCATGATATGTGGGAAAAGGTTGAAAAGTTCCAGGGAGCCGAATACTTTCGCAAGGCACTGTATATATATGTAATATATATATATATATATATATATATATATAGAGAGAGAGACAGAGAGAAAGAGTGTTGAGATTTACAGTACAAGGCAACAGCAGAGTGTGAATCAGCAATATAGAGAATGATGACAGTTCATTGATAAATAATGTCAGTGTTGTGGAAACATAACAACAATGTTGCTGGAGAGAAACATTGCTTAAAAGGAACCTGACATATTGAGTATGCAGTATCATCTGCTAGCGGCATATTATAAAGCAAGAGGAGCTGAAAAGATTAATATGCATGTTGTCAGGAAAATAATTTTTATTTGTACTAGTATAGCTGGTATTTTATTCAATGAAATCCCTTTTTTGCTGAGCAGTCCATTGACCAGTCGTCATCAGTGATTGTCAGTAAGTGTGCATACAGATAGCTGTCAGTCACTAATTGGGACCTATCCACACCTATGCCCAGAATAAGCAACAAATTAAATTAATAAAGCAAAAGTTATATTGAATTTTTTTTCTGCAACCTGTCATGTTTTCTGCTTCTCCAGTTCTACCAGTTCTTCTCCCCACAGATAGGACTGCATATACACTGTTAGGCCCCCTTCACACTTCCGTTTTGTATTCATGTCAGGCATTGCACAGTGTCCATGTGAAAAACCCTCAGACATGTCCTTTTTATTAACACAGCATGGACAAAATGGTGCTGCAGATGTGCACACTGATGACACACAAATGTCATCCGTGTGTCATCAGTGTGACACGTACAGGCGCTTGGGAAAAAGCAGTACAGTTTGTGCTGTTCCCAGGCACCGGGTGCTGACTCCCACTGTCATCATTGTCGCCTGGTCTCCCTGCGATCAGCGAAACCAGGCGAGTCTGATGACAGTTGTAGTCAGCACACACCGTCTGTCTCTAGCGTTAGCTACAACTGTCCATGTTATGCGATTAACAAGACCAGGCGAGTCTGATGACAGTTGCCGTCAGCTGCTGCCCTCTTTATCTAGTGCATATTAAATAAATAATTTAAAAAAAACAGCGTGGGGTCCCCCATAGTTTTCATAACCAGCTGAGAGAAAGTTGATGGCTGATGTTAATATTCTGGGAATGAGCCAATAGCCATAAAGGTTCCCATGCTATTAATATAAGCTCATATCTGCTTGCTTAGCCTTTACTGGTTAAAATAGGGGAGAACCCCCCAAAATTAGCATGGGGGTTGTTGTGTCCCATGAATGTGTTAAATATTAATAATTCGTTAAATATTTCTTATTACACCCAGTTCTGTAGATTGCTTTAGCTTATATGACATAGGCTATTTTTAAGCTTGGCTCATGGTAGAAATGTCAGCTCACTACATATTTAAGTTTAGCCTTGAGGTAAATGTCAAACTCCATATATACCGAGATCACGTGCTTCAAGAGACGTATATAATTCATGGCTAACTGTAGAGGTCGCTGTCTTCTTCCCTCACCATCATGAAAGACAGACACGAAGATGTCGCCTGTGTTGGGCCATGACATGACATAACAGCTGGTATATTACTTGACGGCGATGTGAGAAGCCGAACTGAGAGACAGCAGCCATTTGCTATTCAGGATCTCGGAGAGAAGAAGAATACATGCTGCTTTGCTATGAACAATGGACAATCTCTCTTTCACTTATTTTTATTCACCTGTTTTTCTGTAATAACCTTTCTTTGATGGAAGAATCCAAATAAACCACTATATTTTTATCTGGTAACTAGTCCTGAGTATTTTACAGGATAAGCATTATTTTACATTGGAGAGCCAGCCAGATCTGAATTTTTGTACTTTTTTGCGGATTTCCCTCAACTTGCCCACAAGGGGGATTGAACTTTGCTCATATGTGCAAGTTGTCAGGAACTCCACTATTCACAAGAATCAGACGGAACCTAGACGTGAGGACTAAGAAGTGCCAGATAGATTGAGAAGTACTACAAGGGCCAAAAGTACCAGACGTAAGCCAGACGTGTGAAGACAGGAGCCCAGCGTTGTCCATCAAAGGAACAAGCTGAGACATTTCAAGGTAAGATAAAATGGATGTCATTAATTGTCTTGCTAAGCAGAGTAAATTGAAATTTAAGTCTGTAGACAATTCTAATTCAGAAGTTTTATGGTTAAGTTTATATGCCGAGTGTGAACTCGAGAATCAAAGGTTAGATTCTAAGTTTTTCAATAGAGAAAGAGAGAGATTAAAAAATATTCTACAGATGGTAGATATATTTCATAGATCTGTGTCAGAGAAATCTAAAAATGATTGTGTAGAGGATAGTGATATTCCCGAGATTCACTGTAATGTGGAGAAACAGTTACAAGTAGCAGCAGCTATTGAAGGTGACCTTGCAGACGTGGAACAAGATGGAGAAGTAGGAGGAGACTTCAGAACTGACGTAGAGGACGTATAAGGGAAAGACGTACCACTAAAAATAGACGACTCACAGGCCCAAATCCGAAGGAAAGTAAGGAAAAGTTTGCTAGAGATATGCAAAATAATACCTGCATATGACAACAAAATGCATGTTTGTAGAAACTCTGAGGTTTTTGAAAGTTGTGTTGACAAATTTGATTTATCTAACGAGGAGAAGAATCAGTTGTTCAAAATGTGGATCCCTGTAACCTTTTCCAGGAGGTTATCTTTAAAGTTATCTGGTGAAATACATGAGAATTTAACTGATAAGGACAGATTAAAAATTCTCATTTTTTGTTCATCAAATGAAAATCATCCAGATATTGATATTCTTCAAAAATTAAGGATTGGTCGGAAGGAATGTATTTTTACGTTCATGTCCATATATGAACGTTTGTATAGAATGCTGAGTGAGAATGTCAAAACACCGTCCCTCATAAGGAGTTTTGTAAGCAAATTTTGGTTTTTAAATCCTGCATCTCGTGTTATTGCATCACAAAAAGATTCATTGTTTGAATGTGCGCAATCCCTTGATTTTGCCAGGAAACACGAGAATCGTGAAAGGACAGTAAACCGTGCTAATTTTGTGAAGACAGGCGGAGTAAAATCTTATCAAAAGCCTGTATTAGCAAAACCTTCTAAAATGAGTTTTCCCCAAAATCAAATATATGAAGAACAAAGGAAATCACATGTTTGTTATAAGCCATATGGAATGATGCAAAGGAACACCGAAAAGACACAAATTGAATTAAGAAAAATGATGAGTTTTGATCTTCTTTCTGTAACCAAGATGGCCGAATTTGACAGACAGAAACAGGTGGTGAGTGACATCATGGCCTGTAAACTGAATACTCTGCTCCAAGAATCTATCAGCTTTAAAATGGCAAGAACCTTTCAGGATATTTTTTGCAGAGAAATAAGTATGGGTTTAGGAATTGGCTAGAAAAAGTAATTATATATATATATTTTGTATAACAGTGTTATACAATTAGTGAGTTATATGTAATTATTTTATAGAGTATAATCCTGTAGTTTTATGGTTTGTGGATATATACATATTCATACAGTATATATAGAGTGTTTGTAGAAGTAGAAATAGTAGAACTGTATTTTTTAATGAAAATTAAAATCTACATCAGTAATAATATTTAGAATTCTGAATATGATATTAACCTTATCTTTTATGTTTCCTTAGAATTTTCATTTCAAAGCAGGACTTAATCGGGAAAAATTCTCTTCCAAGGATTTATGCCTTTATTTACACAGGAAGTTGCAATAATTGCATGATTTCATATATTTAACACTTAAAAGAAAATAACTAACTGCATTTTAAAATATGTTCTGTGTGTGTGCTTTTCTGCATGGTTCGAATGACAACCACAGCATGTGGAATTTGTACCTTGTTCTAATAATAAGTATACCAGACCAGTATACTATGTCCCTGTTCCTTAGGGAAAGAATTTTTAAAGGGGTCTCAGCTTTTGCAAAGCAATGGAATTTTTTTTCCAGGCCTAAATGTCAAGTATAGCTATACATATATTTATGTCATGTGTATTTGGGGAATATTCAAAGAAATATTAAGAGACTAAATTGAAATAGTTTACAATGCATTGATGATTAGGATAATTTGGGTTAAAACACGTGTATTCATCACACCTTCATATGTGAGGTATTTGGTTTAAACTTAATATGTGACACAGTCTGAGTGACAGTGACTGAGTGTATGAGCAGCTGCTGAGCGAGTGATGTGATACGTTTGTATGAGGCCTCAGGATTCTGAATGAGAAAAAAAAAAAAAAAACCCAAAGCTTTTATCTTTAGGAGAAATATGCAGATCAGATAAATTATTAGAATATTAAGATACATAATGAAATATTATCTACACAACATATATTTCTATAGTTCTTTAGTAATTATTTCTTGATTTAGTTAATTGTGGATAAGTGCAATCGCACAACAAAATAGAAAATAGTTTATGAAGAAAATCTATTCTTTCCTTATCAGCTTTAGCTCTTTTAAACAGGCACCAGCACAGAGCCTGGTATTCACCAGCTGCATCTGGGAATAGTGGACCTTCCTTCTCTGTCCAAGTGTGTTAATCTTAAACTACATTTAAATTAATTTTTCCAAAGGATAATTTTATGATATTCAAATTAATTTTAATGGTTACACATCTTCAGACAAATAATGGTATAAGCAAGTATAATATTTACACAATTTATAAATTAATTATTTTTAATTTTGGTTTTGATAAATGAATTATTTCATGAAACAATATTTTTTGGTATTAAGGGGGAAAATATGTTTTTTATCCTGACTACATCATCACATTTGATTAATACCTCTTCTTCACACATTTTAATAGGAAAAAATATTAATAAGGTACAATGGTATAAGTATTGGGTATAATAACAAGTATTATAAAGAGTCATTTCTTTACACTAAGAGGAATTACATGCAAAGTTGCATGATTTGAATATTTTGATAACACAAGTTTATGACAATTATGAAATAATCCAGATCATGGAAATATTAAGGGTATATGTTACTGAAGACATAACTACTCTGCATCAACATAAAGGCCTTATTCTTATTTTTATTTTTATTCTTATTTTTCATTATTTTTAATTCTTTCACCAATATTTAGTAAAGTAATATCTACTGAGAATATTGCTTCATTAAATATAGCAATTATATGGTTCTATTACTAAGGAAATGTTTCACTTCTGAGTTATATGCAACAATTCTTTTATTCATTCATTCGCTCACTCATATATTCTTATTTTGGTTCATGGCTTTACATTCCTACATATTATTAGTATAATAAATATATTCCTTATTAATAAAGATGAAAACACTGGTTACATAAAACACAGTGACACCTATGGGTTGAAAAAGGTAATTACACCTAAGACATAAAAAAAATGTTCTATCACATGAAAAAAATATGGATAATAATGTATTATCACTTATTATTGGTTTATTATTTCAAACATTGAAATCCATATACAGTACAAATTCTGATAATTATATGGATATTACTGATTGCTATGGTACGCTGTGATATTATAGGATAGGAAAATTACCAGATTTGGTATAGGATAGGGAATGAAGACTTCAAGCAAGATACTGAAATTATGTTAATAAAGACTTTTCACATTTCTAAACTTCATTGATTCTTATCAGTTGCAAGAAGAAGAATGCCGCGATCCAGAAGTCCCAGAAGGTAACAAAGCTATGATTACTGAGTAATATACTGTGTTAATTACAAATGCAGTATCCACCACTGACAGTCACGAGTGCAGTATCCACCACTGACAGTCACAAGTGCAGTATCCACCACTGACAGTCACAAGTGCAGTATCCACCACTGACGGTCACGATTAAAGTGTCTAACCTGACAACCAGAGGACGATGATCCTATGATGCTGAGATGAACTGTGTTATCACGCTCTTATCAAGTTCCAGAGGTTTTCAATCACCTGAAAAGCTTCAATGTAAAGCTGGTGAACAATGAAGGTAATTAACCCTGACATATGTCCTGTGCATTAGGACAAGGACTGGTTATGGTGTTATGTTTAGCAAGGAAGAGTCATTTTAACCCTTGCTTTGCTGACCAAAGACGTCACACCTGTTCAAAGACCAGTACCGATGGAGGATTCCAGAATATCCAAGGCGAGCCAATGTAAGCCCAGGTTTTTAAAGATGACACTGCACAGATATTAAAGCTGCATTTCATCTATAGACTTTGATTTGATACACAACACAATTTCTACAACATCTATATGCTAGAGAAAAACTGTATTTTTAAAAGAACCAAGAAGAAGACAGAAGACATCAAAATGAAGACCAGATGACATCAGATGATGACTGGACCTGAGATGCTTCAATTTAGACTTAGGGAAGTAGAATTATACATATTTTATATGAATATTGTTCACGGCTTACCATAACATGAATTCACATCAATTATGTCATTGAGTACTTATAACGGTAATCTGATATTATTATTGTTATTGATATTAAATTATTTTGTCAAAGAAGAAGAAAAGAAGAAAAAAGATCTTGTTTTATTTGAGGGATCCAATTAATGTCTGTCTCCCTCAAAAGGGGGAATTGTTAAATATTAATAATTCGTTAAATATTTCTTATTACACCCAGTTCTGTAGATTGCTTTAGCTTATATGACATAGGCTATTTTTAAGCTTGGCTCATGGTAGAAATGTCAGCTCACTACATATTTAAGTTTAGCCTTGAGGTAAATGTCAAACTCCATATATACCGAGATCACGTGCTTCAAGAGACGTATATAATTCATGGCTAACTGTAGAGGTCGCTGTCTTCTTCCCTCACCATCATGAAAGACAGACACGAAGATGTCGCCTGTGTTGGGCCATGACATGACATAACAGCTGGTATATTACTTGACGGCGATGTGAGAAGCCGAACTGAGAGACAGCAGCCATTTGCTATTCAGGATCTCGGAGAGAAGAAGAATACATGCTGCTTTGCTATGAACAATGGACAATCTCTCTTTCACTTATTTTTATTCACCTGTTTTTCTGTAATAACCTTTCTTTGATGGAAGAATCCAAATAAACCACTATATTTTTATCTGGTAACTAGTCCTGAGTATTTTACAGGATAAGCATTATTTTACAGAATGGGAACAACTTGTTATGTATTTTCTATATTATGCATTGCATTCTGTTGTTTCTAGGCAGAAGCTCTGCCCTTTGAGGTTGGGCCTCAGGAAGGTGAGAGAGAATAGGGAGAGAGAATAGGGACGCGATGCACATCAGTTTGTAGAGAAGAACATCTACTGGACGAAAGGCTCAAGTCTTTATCCTCGAGTGAAGAGGCTATCAATCTCCTCTCCAGGACTCAGGAAATGCTCTAGTCATCAAATATCCACAAGATTATCTCTAACAGTCAAGAGGTAATGGAAGCGTTTCCATCCGAAGACCAGTGGCGGATTAAGTGGACTATGGGCCCGGGAATGTTCATAAAACCTGGGCCCCTGTACCCGCCTTCCCACCTGAGCGCTGCGGTCCCCGTGCGGGAATTGACAGCCGTACGGACCGCAGCACTTGGTTTGCTGCGGGTCCATACGGAAAACCCGACACCATTCCACCACGTGTGGACATGGCCTAAAAAGACGTTGCACATAAGCTGTAGGCCTACGGCCAATACGCACAAAGTCGCCCAACGTGATCCTGGCCATAGGGGATCCACTTTAATGTCCCCACTTTAATTTGAAGTCCCCTTACTTCATCCATTGCAGTCCCCTATCACCCACTCACTTCATCTGCAGTGCCGCTTCATCATTTGCAGCCCCTTATCCCCCCTTCCATTTTATCATGTGCAGTCCCCTTCCCCCCCAACTTCATGTGCAGCCCCACACCCCCATCATCATGTGCAGTGAATTTTACCCCCACATCATGTGCAGTCCCCCTTACCCCCAATTCATCATGTGCAGTGCCCCTTACCCCCAATTCATCATGTGCAGTCCCCCTTACCCCCAATTCATCATGTGCAGTCCCCCTTACCCCCAATTCATCATGTGCAGTCCCACTTACCCCTTAATTCATCATGTGCAGTCCCACTTACCCCTTAATTCATCATGTGCAGTCCCACTTACCCCTTAATTCATCATGTGCAGTCCCCCTTATCCCCCACTTCATCATGTGCAGTGCCCCTTACCCCCAATTCATCATGTGCAGTCCCCCTTACCCCCAATTCATCATGTGCCGTGCCCCTTACCCCCAATTCATCATGTGCAGTCCCCCTTACCCCCAATTCATCATGTGCAGTCCCACTTACCCCCAATTCATCATGTGCAGTCCCACTTACCCCTTAATTCATCATGTGCAGTCCCACTTACCCCTTAATTCATCATGTGCAGTCCCCCTTATCCCCCCCTTCATCATATACACCCCCCAGTCACCCCCCTTCATCATATACAGCCCCCAGTCACCCCCCCTTCATCATATACAGCCCCCAGTCACCCCCCTTCATCATATACAGCCCCCAGTCACCCCCCCTTCATCATATACAGCCCCCAGTCACCCCCCTTCATCATATACAGCCCCCAGTCACCCCCCTTCATCATATACAGCCCCCAGTCACCCCCCTTCATCATATACAGCCCCCAGTCACCCCCCCTTCATCATATACAGCCCCCAGTCACCCCCCCTTCATCATATACAGCCCCCAGTCACCCCCCCTTCATCATATACAGCCCCCAGTCACCCCCCCTTCATCATATACAGCCCCCAGTCACCCCCCTTCATCATATACAGCCCCCAGTCACCCCCCCTTCATCATATACAGCCCCCAGTCACCCCCCTTCATCATATACAGCCCCCAGTCACCCCCCTTCATCATATACAGCCCCTGGGCTCGGGTGCCAGCTGGAGCTGCCGCAGCAGGAGCCGCCGGCACCACCACTCACTGTCTTGGAGTTGAAGCAAGGACTGATGAGCCTCACTCAGCGAGCCGCAGCGCCAGCCACTCACTAGGTGTCAGGACTCAGGTCAGGAGATGTGCGACAGTGCGCCGCCCGTCGCTGATGTCCGGTCACCGCCCGGTCCCTCCATGTCCAGAGAGAGGCGCGCAGCACGCTTCACAAGCTCCTGCTTCCTCCTTCCGCCCCGTCCTGTCTCCGCCTCGTCACTTCCTCCCTGCGTCGCACACGTGACAAGAGACAGGGGAGGGGAGCTCTCCACGGTCTCCACCAATCAACCGACACTCCTGGGCTGCTGCTGGACTGCGATTGGCTAATGGCACGCGTCTCCTGCCGGCGCCACTGATTCAGATTCAAGGTCGCATTCCCCAGCAGTCAGACAGTGTGTCACCGTGTGTGGGCCCTTCCGTCACGCCAGGGCCCCGGCATTTGCCCGGGTACGCCAGGTGCTGACGCCGGGCCTGAGCCCGCCCCTGCCCCTGGGCCCCCAAAAAACCTTGGGCCCGGGGCGACCGCCCCATCCGCCCCTATTAAGATCCGCCATTGCCGAAGACTATGCCACGAGCCTAACAGACCTCCATTTAGGTTCCGACGTCCCTCCCATACAACGCAGCCTCGGTCTGCTATGGGATATTAAACAGGACGTATTTACTTTTCAAGTGTCACCCTGCAACAAACTATTCACCAAACAAGGATTCCTATCTGTCATAAACTGTATCTACGATCCTCTTGAGTTCGTCATACCCATCACTATTCAAGGCAAGATTCTGCTAAGACAGCTCACTGACGAAAGTACCGATTGTGATGCTCCGCTGCCATCCCAGAAACAACAAAGATGGGAGGCCTGGAAGAAGTCACTAAAGGTCCTACAACTCCAAGTCCCATGTTGTTATTCTGTAAAATCTTCTTCAGTTGCTGCCAGAAGAGAAGTCCACATATTCTCCGACGAGTCTACAGAAGCCATAACCGCAGTAGCTTATCTGAAGACCTCGGGAGCGCACAATGAATTACACTGTGGTTTCATTCTGGGTAAGGCCAAACTAACCCCTAAACCTGCACACTCAGTCCTAAGGCTTGAACTTTGTGCCGCAGTATTGGCGGTAGAAATCGCTGAAGTCGTGAAAGATTAAATGGACATCGCAATCGATTCCTTTACATTCTACACAGATGGTAGAGGGGTACTAAGATATATATATATAACCAAAATAAACAATTCTACATCTACGTGAGTAATAGAGTAGAGCGCATCAGATGTTTTGCTACTCCTGAGCAATGGCATCACATCCACTCTGATATAAAACCCAGCTGACCGAGGAACGAGACTCACAGCTGCATCTAAGCTCGGTGACAACATGTGGCTGACACCTCCAAGTAATGAGGATACCTACAATAACTACATCAGCAACGCCTGTGCTGGTGGATCCAGAATCTAATAAAGAAATTAGACCAACTATCTTCATACACTATATTTCAATGACATTAAGGCTGAAGTTGAAACCTCATCGTTTTGAACGCTTCACAAGTTGGTCATCCGCTGTACGAGCCGTGGCTCGCCTTACTCATATCATTCATTGCTTTACCAACGACAGGTATTCAGGATGCCGTGGCTGGCACATGTGCAAGGGTCATCCTACTATCGAAGACAAGGAACAAGCTGCACAAGTCATCATCAGGTGCGTACAACAAGAAGTATATCATCATGAGATTGACAGTATTATGAAAGGTGTCAACCTCTCCAAAAACAGTACGCTCCTTGACCTGAACCCAGTGCTTGATCACAGCAAGTTGCTAAGAGTAGGCAGTCACTTAGGGAAATCTGAACTGCACCATAAGTAACAGAATCCTATTTTCATCCCGGGTCAGCACTACGTGGCTACTCTGCTAGTCCGGGACTATCGTGAACAAGTACAGCATCAAGGCAGACAGCAGACCGAAGGTGGCATCAGGCCGCTGGTATATGGATCGTTGGAATGAAGAGATTTGTCTCCTCTGTGCTCCATAGATGCGTTAAGTGCCAAAGGTTAAGAGGAAGACATCAATACTAGCAGATGGCGAATCTTCCAACAGATAGTCTAAGTACAGATCAGCCATTCTGTTGTGTCGGGGTAGACGTCTTCGGTCCTTGGTCGGTCGTTACAAGAAGAACCCGTGGGGGAGTGCAAACAGTAAGCGATGGGCTTTTCTATTTACCTGTCTCAGTATCCGTGCAGTTCACATTGAGGTTATTGAAGCCATGGACTCTTTTTGCTTCATCAATGCCCTAAGAAGATTCTTTTCCATCCATGGGCTTGCTAAACAACTCTGGTCCGACTGTGGACCTAGCTTTGTAGGGGCTTGCAAGGAATTGCAGTTAGACAACTTCTTGACCAATAATGGCTGCACCTGTGTGTTCAATCCTCCACACATGGGTGGATCCTGGGAACGCATGATTGGAATTGAACAAAGAATTCTCGATTCCATGTTGCTGGACCACAAGCTTCCTTTCACTCATGAAGTGCTGGTCACTTTCCTCACAGAGGTGTCAGCTATAATAAATGCCAGACCCTTGGTTCCAGTATCTTGTAATCCTGATGCTCTAATGATTCTCACTCCAGCTACACTTTTACGCAGAAGATTAAAGCTGTTCCAGACCCTCCTGGGAGCTTTGATCACAAAGACATTTTCAGACATCAATGGAAGCAGGTACAACATCTGTCTAATGTATTCTGGTGCCAGTGGAAGACTGAATATCTGTATCTGCTTCAAAACTATCTCAAATGGTATTAGCCAACTCCTAACCTGCAAGAAGGAGCTCATCCTTTTAAAAGACAAAGAGGCTCATCGTAACCACTGGCCGATGGGTCTTATCACCAAGGTTGTGCACAGCGATGACGGAAAGACTCAGAAGGTAGACGTCAAGGTGACAAAAGGGGTTCAATTCGAATCTTCTTTCGCCAAGTCACTGACCTTGTGCTACTTTTACCGAAGGTGGAAGTCACATGAAGTGAACATTGTTGCTGGACTCCATCAAAGCGCGGAGCATACTACTTCATACCCCAGCCATGTTAGGACATAAAATGCTCTGCGTGCAACTGGGCTTGAACACTTCCCCATGGATTAAATGTTACTATTGGATTGTTGGGTTGGTGGAAGAGTTGGCTTGTTGCGGCTTCCCCAACATGAAGATGGGTTTTTCTATCAAACTCATATTCATTTTTCATTTCTTATTCAAGGACTACGCGTCATCGCTCAAGTACGGACTTGAATTGTTGCATTATTGTAGGATCATTCAGTGAATAAGAATATTTAGGAAACCAACGTTCCCCAGAATCGTATGCATGCACATTTATCTTACATGTTGAGCGTAATCGTTTGTTTTTTTTTAATTTATTGGTGACAAATCTTCCTGAACATTTCTGCTGCATGTGAATAGTGGTCTGGAAATCCGAGAGGATGTACATTGTCTTTGGATCTGACACTGGATTTGTTGATGAATCTATTCCAACATCTGACAAATCTAACACTTTTGAATTGGGCCTTATTGTTAGAGACTTTAAAAATGGAGTATGTAATATGATCAGCTGGTGCAGGTTATGTCTGATCAAGCTTTGATAAGCCTGAGGGAGACATAGCACTACATAACAGATGTACACAGATATCCAGTCTACAGGTGAAGCAGAAGACCTCATCATTTATAGTTTTAGCTCACTGTAGCATGTCCATGTTGCATATACAGTAAGGTGTACACAGACAATCTTGCAGTTCTATGTTTTATCCTATACTAGATTCAGTGTTGTGATTTTTGTTGGGGGGTTGGGGTGGGTGTCTGTAAATCGAGACAGCTGCTATTTTTTTGGGTCCTGCACTGTATTCATAAGTTATTCGTGCAGTAATGAATTTAAGGGGTTCTCCGCTAATCGGCTGCTTTGCTCACATTTCCCTTGGACAAAACATCCAGGGAAGTTGTGAGCACTGTAGCCCAGTAGCAGTTACGAATTGGCTGTGTGGCATCCCAGGAGTCCGGTTGCCACAGTGGAATTGCCTGCCTCACTAGGGGCTGATGACATGCCTGGAAGCAAGGAGAGTTCCCCTGACCAGATAACACTTACATCCAACACTTTTCCTGACTCCAGACCAGAAGGGAAACTCTAAACCTGGTTTCAGGGGAGCTTCTCTATTAGTTATGGCCTGGAGGAGGGTTCAGTCAGTCAGTGTCTAGAACTGAGAGTGACAGAGTCTGAGTGAAGAGAGGAGAGAGGAGAAGTGAAAGAGAACCTGAGGAGTGGAGCTGTGACCAAGCTCATACCAGAGTACAGTGCTAGAAGCCGGATGCCGGAGTCCGTGGCTGACGGGTAAAATAGTCCCAGCAGCTAAATCCGGACCGCAAGGGATTGCAGGTCTTCTGGCCCAGCAGACACCCGAAAGCACAGCAGCAGACCAGAGCCCGGAGCTGCCATAAAGGAGCGATTGGCTCAAGCTGCCTGCCATATGGGCAAGTACTTCAGAACAATAAGGAACAGAGGACTAAGCATAGCTTTAGGCAGCAAGGACCTCAGAGGACAGCACAGTAAGGAGGCCTCAAAACCCATCTGGCTTAGTGGATCCTAAGTTGCTTCCAGGCTCCCCAGACGTGCATTGTCATCTCTAACTAGTGCCCTGGCCTGCACTTCAAACCGTGACTAAAAGTGTGGAAACTGCACCCTGCTGTGTTCTCCGAGTTATTTACTGCGCCATTCACCCTGCGCTACATCCATCACCATCTTTAACAATATAAATGCCCTGGGACTAAGTTCTACCTGTGGAGATCGGTATCAACTCTGCTGCATCACCATCAGCCCCAGTGGTCTCTTTAAGCAGCGTCGGCCATCCTTAGCCGAGTACCACAGGTGGCATCACAAATCTTCTCTTAAAAACTTTATGTCATGATCCATGCTGGATTATGACAGATAAAAGCACTAGTAACCTTTTTTTTTTTTTTTTCCTTAAGCTGGTGGTTCCGTTCTAGTTTTGCCCCCAGTGGCTGTTAGGGTCATTGCACTTGATGTTTTCTTTGCTTTGCCTTTTGCCCCTGGTGGTCACTGGGATTATAGCAGCTTTTGGCCCCTGATCATTTGACCATTCCCTTTTCCTATATAGGGTCACATGGTCTATGAGCAGGTGTTGGTGATATTGCTCATTTCCAACCAATGAGGAACAAAAAGAAAGGTCCTCCAATAAGAATAAAATTTTTATTTTTATTTAAACATATGACATGAGATAAAACAGAGTCGGCAAACCATACTTGAAATGAAATAGCGACAAAACACACAGCCTCTGGGTGAAAAACACTTTTTCATAAATAAGGTAGAATGTAATTTTACACATAAGTATGAAAACTGGCAACAAATAGTCACATAAATCTCACAGAGCACATATTTTTAGCAAATAAATGACTTGCATTAAAGAGCATACATGTATTTTCTGGACATTGCTGGTTTTTCACATTCAATTGTTCCCCATATGGGAAATAACCCACAATACACAATTATAATAAAATTATTTTGTAAATTTACAAGGAGTAGATGAATGTGAAAAATACACCTTATGCATTAAAAAATGTACACACATAATTCAAAACATTACTAGTTTCTCACATCTACATTCACAGCATGCTACTAATGGAGCCATGAGGTATTTTTTCACATCTATCCTTACTCTCCTTATGAATTTACATATACAATTTTTGTACAACTTTTTGCATTGTGGGATATTTCCCTTTTGGAGAAGGATGAGATGTGAGAAACTAATAAATTTATAATAATAAATTTTATTTCTATAGCGCTGACATATTCCGCAGCACTTTACATTTCAGAGGGGACTTGTGCAGACAATATACATTACAGCATAACAATAATCACATAGATCATAACAGATACCAAGAGGAATGAGGGCCCTGCCCGCAAGCTTACAATCTATGAGGAAAAAAAGGGAGACATGAAAGGTGGGTGGTAACAATTGCCCTGATTGTATGGACCAGCCATAATATTAAGTGTGTAACAGTACAGACACGGAGGGCTAATGGATGCATAAAGCATGTGGGAACATGATGCGGGGAACCTGGTTATGGTAACACTTTTGGCTGTGCCACACAGGGATAGATTAGGTTAATATGTTGAGGCGATAGGCCAGTCTGAATAAATGAATAAATAAAACTAGTAATATTCTGAATTATGTGTGTACATTTTTTAATGCATAATGTGTATTTTTCACATTCATCTACTCCTTGTAAATTTACAAAATAATTTTATTATAATTGTGTATTGTGGGTTATTTCCCATATGGGAAACGATTGAATGTGAAAAACCAGCAATGTCCAGAAAATACATGTATGCTCTTTAATGCAAGTCATTTATTTGCTAAAAATATGTGCTCTGTGAGATTTATGACTATTTGTTGCCAGTTTGCATATTTATGTGTAAAATTACATTCTACCTTATTTATGAAAAAGTGTTTTTCACCCAGAGGCTGTGTGTATTGTTGCTATTTCATTTCAAGTATGGTTTGCCGACTCTGTTTTATCTCATGTCATATGTTTAAATAAAAATAAAAATTTTATTCTTATTGGAGGACCTTTCTTTTTGTTCCTCATATGTAATTTCATGGTCCTCCGTGTTATAATTTTCATTTGTGAGTGATAATTCATTTCCAACCAAGACTGGTGAAGGAAGGAACTACAGAGAGCAGCTCAAGGGAGCTCTGGTGTAAAGTCTGGTGAAGGAAGGAATTACAGAGAGGTGTTCCTTGCAGCTCTGACAAAGCTTGGAGAAGTAGCAGCTATTCTGTAGGAGAGCTGCATGCTGGTTTCTGGGAGCAATAGCAACAGAGCAAAGCTAAGTGGTGTTATCCCTGTTTGTATTTTTCCCTGGTGTGTATTAGTACTGCGGAGGGGCCAGTGCCTGCACCACCCAGCTCCCTAGCAAGGGATAGGTGTAGGGTATGCTAGGGTGACAGGTTCCGGCTCGGCTACAGGTGAGGAGCCTGTATAGGGAACGTTAGGAGTGTGAGGGACACTGACTCAGGGGAGTGCAGGAGGTCTCCACGTCCCCGTTCCTTATCGCAGGGCCCACCGTTGTAACTGTTTCCCCTTCCCCCGTGTCTTGTTGTTTTAGTTACCCGCCTGCGGGTCGTGTCACACAGGACAGTTACATGTGCCATGTCTTGTTGTTTTAGTTACCGGCCTGCGGGTCGTGTCACACAGGAAGGGTTCGCGTGACATTTTATTTCCCCTTTAATCATCAATTTTCATTGGACACCCAGGGCCACAGACCGGGTCACTGCTGCCGTGACACATCCCTTTAAGAACCAGCCCTGTAACGAATTACCCCACAACCCTGGCGGGCGCTCCATCTGCACCACTCACAAGACATAACAATAGTGCCATCAATGCTGTTACAATGCCAGTGCAGGAGGTGAGATTTTTTTTTCTCTTAGGGGCATTTAAGACATGCCTGACAAAGTAGTGGTCAACACCTTTAAAGCTTTTTTACAGGACAAAAAATTATTTAACAGTCATTGAAACAAGCCTTCAAATCTCCATACTAGCTTTATTTTCCCTTTTTAGTTCCCCATCAGCCCACACAAACATTTTTTCAGTTTTCATTCTGTTCTCCCTGCCAGCTGCCCCTCTGTGCCTAGACTACTTTTTCCAATATTCTCGTACACTCCCATACTCAGTGCCCAACTACTGTACCTAAAAGCACCATCTAGAGACTCATAAGCAGTCTCAAGACGGATAAATCACTACACACTGTTTCTCTCTCCTTACACTCCACTAATGTATGTACTATGCATTCTCTTGAGATTTGATGTACAAAGATATGTATGGGTGCAAGGAGTCATATACTTGACAAATCTCCAGAGTCTACACTGCATCTGTAGCTTCCTGTGCACTTTACCAGTCACTCACTGGCAGAGGATCACTATCCATGCCCACCCATGACATAACCATGCCCTGCTCCAAGAACTGCAGGCTCCTGTATGCAGGACTCTGCTTGACTGGCAGTATGTTTCCTTTACAGCACAGACAGGAAATCTTTTTACTCTGTGCTTTGAAAAAACACTAGCTGGAAGTAAAAATATATGACAAATAAGGAACAGAGCAGAATTTTAACAGCAAGTAAATAATGCATTTTTTTTTTCATTTCTCATAGGCTAATGTTCTAATAATCTGTGTGCCTGGAAAATACTTGGTACGTTTCCACATTTATGTCAAAGTATGGTATGTATGGATATATTATATAGATGGCAACGTTATAATAGTGCAAAAGACCATGGTGTTCATGTGAATAGAAGCATTGCATAATAACGCAACTTGAAGAAAAATAGGAAAAATGTAATTAAGTCAGGGCCAGCACTGAGCTGGTGCAAACTTGGCAATTGGCCAGATTCCCTATCTCCAAAAGGACCCCAGGCTTTACAAGCCAGAAACTGCACTGATAATACCAGTACTGCATTATCAAGACAGCTTCCAAAATTAGAGGCACAAAATAACCTTTGGTGACATTATCGCCATGTGACCAAAAGTCCTGCCCTTGTTGGAATATAGAGAAACTACAGAGGAAAAAGCCTAGTATGTCCTAACTGTGTGTGTGTGTAACCTGCAGTGTGTGTCTGTGTAAAATGCAGTGTGTATGAATGTAACCTATATTGTATGCACATAACTTGCAACGTGTGTGTAACATACAGTTTGAGTAACATATAATGCGCATATAGCATACAGTGTGTGTAACATGCAGTTTGTGTGTAGCATACAGCGTGTGTATGTGAAACACCACATGTGAATTTTCTTAATTTCTCATAGGCGTACACATCTACAGTAAGTGTGCACAGGGCCATCATCAGGGCATTACTGCCCTGACTGGCGTATGGGGCTTGATCAGCAAAGAGGGCCTGCATCGGGCCCCGTCTCTTCTGCTCATTGGGCCCCAGCGGCAGGATTCTGCAGGTGCAGTAACTGAACCTGCGTCTGAGATTCAGGTTCAGTTACCGTATTGCCCTCACGGCAATAGTTAAAGCCGCCAGCCAATCGGAGGCTGGTAGCTGACGATAGAATGCATGTTGCCGGCGTATGACATCATTTCTATTCGCCTGCAAGTGCGTGCTTGAAATGCCTGGAGGGATCATTGCCGCAGGAGCACGGCAAGGTAAGGAGTAAGGTTTTTTTTATTTTTATTGAAAGCGGCACGCTGTAATATGTTTCACTGGCAAAATGTAGACATGGGGCTAGACCAGGGTTCCCCAACTCCAGTCCTCAAGGCCCACCAACAGATCATGTTTTCAGGATTTCCTTTGTATTGCACAGGTGATGCAATTATCCCTTGGAACCCTGGGCTAGACAATAGTCCGTAAGGAGACACGGGGGCAGGATGGGAGACATGGAGGCAGAATGGGAGACACGAGGGAAGAATGGAGACACGAGGGCAGGATGGAGATAAGGGGCAGAATGGAGACATGGGGGCAGGATGGGAGACATGGGGGCAGGATGGAGACAAGGGGCAGGATGGAAAAAAGGGAGCAGGATGGAGACAAGAGGCAGGATGGAGACAAGGGGGGCAGGATGGAGACAAAGGGCAGGATGGAGACAAGGGGCAGGATGGAGACACAGGGCAGGATGGGAGACACTGGGGCAGGATGGGAGACACGGGGGCAGAATGGAGACACAGGGGGCAGAATGGAGACAAAGGGGGCAGAATGGAGACACAGGGGCAGAATGGAGACATGGGGGGCAGGATGGAGACACGGGGCAGGATGGAGACAAGGTGCAGAATGGGAGACATGGGGCAGGATGGGAGACACGGGGGCAGGATGGGAGACATGGGGGCAGGATGGGAGACACATGGTGCAGGATGGGAGACACATGTTGCAGGATGGAGACAGATGGAGCAGGATCATGGGGCAGGATGGAGACAGATGGGGCAGGATGGAGACAGATGATATAGGATCATGGGGCTGGATGGATACAATGGAGACAGATGGGGCAGGATCATAGGACAGATGGGTCAGGGTCATGGGACAGATGGGTAAGGATCATGGGACAGATGGGACAGGATCTTGGGACAGATGGGGCAGGATTAAGGAACAGATGAGGCAGGATGGGGAGATAATATGGAGCAGGATGGGACATCACATGGGGGCAGAATGGATACTCATGAGGGCAGGATGGAAGAACATATGCGTCCGGGATGGGAGAAAATATGGCTGAAGCCAGGAATGAGACACACGGGGGCCAGGATGGGAGATATTATTACAATAGGGGCTAATTAAGGGATATTATTACTATAGTGATGTATTTATTTTATTTTTTGAGGGTACGCTTTTTAAATAGGGGAGGTGGTCCTGTTACTGTGCAGTGCGACACTATTGCCTTTTTTTCTTCATCTGGTGTAGTTTAGAATTTGGGGAAAAAAAAAGTAATGTGTTCTGCAAGCGGTGCACTAGATAACTGTACTTCCGGCAGAGACAAGCCCTGGCTGAAAGAAGTGACAGCAGTCTGTGATGGATGGAGATGAAAAGTGAAGATGAAGGACTTCACCGAGAGACATCACTGGCAGTGGCGCAACTACAAAGTTATGGGCCCTGGTGCGAACTTTCAAATGGCCCCCCCATGCCAAAATACATGCACATCTCCACTCCGTATACCTTGTACACATGTGGCTCCGCACACCTTTTACACACGTGGCTCCGCTTCGCACACCTCGTTCACGCACGGCTCTGCTCCTTACACCACGTACACGTGCGGTTCCGCTCCGTCCACCTCGTACATGCGAGGCTCCACTCCGTCCACTTCGTACACGCACAGCTCCGCTCTGTCCACCTCATACACACATCGCTCCTCTCTGTCTACCTCATACACACACGACTCCTCTCTGTCCACCTCATACACACACGGCTCCTCTCCGTCCACCTCATATACATGCGGCTTCGCTATGTACACTTCGTACACACGCGGCTCCACTCCGTCCACCTCATACACACACGGCTCCTCTCCGTCCACCTCATACATGTGCGGCTCCGCTCCGTACACTTCGCACACAAGCAGATCCGCTCCGTCCACCTCATACACACACGGTTCGGCTCCGTACATCTACTACACACACGGCTTCTCTCCGTCCACCTCATAAAATGCGGCTCCGCTCCATACACCTCGTACACACACGGCTCCTCTCCGTCCACCTCATACACACAGCTCTGCTCCGTACACCTTGTGCACATGCGGCTCCGCTCTGTACACTTCGTACACACGCGGCTCCGCTCCGTCCACCTCATACACACATGGCTCCGCTCGGTACACCTTGTACACACACGACTCCTCTCCGTCCACCTCATACACATGCGGCTCCGCTCCGTACACCTCGTACACGCATGGCTCCTCTCCATCCACCTCATACACACACAACACTGCTCCATACACCTCGTACACACGGCTCCTCTCCGTCCACCTCATACACATGTAGCTCCGCTCCGTACACTTCGTACACACACGGCTCCTCTCCGTCCACCTCATACACATGCGGCTCTGCTCCGTAGACCTCGTACACATGCGGCTCTGCTCCGTACACCTCATACACACGCGGGTCCGTATACTTCATACGCATGCAGCTCCGATTCATACACACACGGCTCCGCTCATCTTGTACACATACGGCTGCGCTCCATACACTTCGTACACACATGGCTCCGCTCTATACACCTCGTACACACACAGCTCTGCTACATCCACCCTGTAAACCCCTCCTGACCCCACACAGAAACTTACCCTCATCCAGCACCACGACAACCAGCACAGCAGAATCCTGCATACACGGAGGCTCCTGATCATGTGACCCCTGACTCCTCCCCTCCTGTGACCTCATCACAGGTCCTGTGCGCACAGAGCAGTCATCGCGTCACGCCAATTGCAGCCTGGCAGCCAATCAAAGCATGGAGCTGCACAGCCAATGAGCGGCTGTAGCTCCGCAATCAGGCTTCTAAGCACTCGGGCCCCGTCGCAGCTGCGACCGCTGCGACTGCGGTAGTCACGCCCCTGATCACAGGTGAGTCAGTGTTTTACCTGTACACTGACAGCATACACTGTATACTATATGCAGTGGTCCTGTGTACAATGTCACTAGTAATCACTGTATTACCTTTACACTATACACTATATACAGAGTTCCTGTGTATAATGTCACTGGTGATCACTGTATAACCTGTACACTAAAACTATATGCAGAGCTCCTGTGTATAATGTCACCAGTGATCACTGTATTACCTGTACACAGACACTGCATACTAAGAACAGATCTCCTGTGTATAATGGCACTTATGGTGATATTAGTATTGTGTTTTTTTATTACTGATCAGTATTGTAGTATTCAGTCACTATGTGGTGGTAATATGTTGTCCGGCCATGGTGTGGTGGTATTTGTTCCTTGTATGTACGATTATTTGGTCACTGTGGTGGTAATATGTGGTCTGGTCATGGTGTAGTGGTATTTTTTCCTTGTATGTGGTATTATTGGTCACCATGTGGTGGTAATATGTGGTTTGGACATGGCTTGGCAGTATTTGTTCCTTGTATGTGGTATTATAGTCACTATGTGGTTGTAATATGGTGTCTGGTCATGGTGCGATGGTATTTGTCCCCTGTATGTGATATTATTGGTCATTTTAAAAATTGAAAAATAAAAATATACCTATATTGTATTGGATATTTTAACAAATAGGTTGATAGGTTAGAGTAGAGTAGGGCCCAGCTTAAAGAGTTTACCTTGTCGTGGTGGCGACTTAAAAAATCTTTTGGCCAAAACAAAAGCTGCTGGTTGTATGTGTGATCTGGTGATCGGAACTGTTAATGTGTGATTGGTGAGAATTGGAGTTTTTCCTAGAGAGAGCGGTGGGGCTGTGGACAGTTTGTGAGGTGGAGACGGGGTTGGGGTGGATCCTGGGCAGAGTCTCAAGGGGGCCTCAAAAATTTTGCCAGTATGGGGCCCAGAAATTCCTAGTGGCAGCTCTGAGTGTGCATATTTGTGTATAGCATGGACTGTGTGTGTGATATTTGTGTAACATACAGAGTGTGTAGCAGTCACGTTTGTGGCATTCACATTTTGAAAATGCTGATAGCACAAACGAGTGTTTTTAGGTGTGAATATGTCAGCAGTCATCCAACAAATGAGCAAAATGCTCATTATTCGGATGCTTGAATCATTTATTCTGGAGTAAAATCATCGTTCTGAGCTGCACCTTGACCTATGTAAACAGGACATGTGCGGCCGGTAACATGACATTGTATAGAGACAGAACAATGGCATTAGCAATCATACTGCTTCTATCGTTCTTTTGTCTAAAGAGACTGACAAACAAGTGCCAAATAAATGGAATATAGTTGATTGGCGCTCATTTAACAGGCAGAAGTCTATTTCTGTAAATGCACAATAAATGTTTCTGTGTGATGGTGTAACATGTTAGCAGTTGGGGTTCCACTTTTTACGTTTTGCACATGGCCACACATTGTCTAAAACTGATGCTGTATTACGCAAAGCAATATTTCTGTAACATGGATCAGTTCTGTATTTCTATTTTCTGAGGACACACAATGTAATGCACACTGCAAGAACTATAATATAGGGGAAAAGTAGTTTATAATTTATGCTTTGTGCAGTAAAAGGGTCAAGAGAGCAGATGATGTTTGTCATTGGCTTCACATCTGCATTCACTGGAAGGAAAGTATTACCCGCATCCTCAATGTGTTGTATAATGCAATCAGCAGTCCTGTATAAACACCAGTCTACTCATTTGCACATATGAATTAATGTAAATGAAGCACAATTGCACAATAAAACATTTACTACAATATAGCCATATATCTTACAATAATAAACACTGAAAAGACAACTAAGGCGAAGGAGGCTGTGGAAGAAAAGAAATCATCATCTTCACAATGGGAAATAAAGAAAACCAAGTCATTGACAGTCAGACTAAAGCCTGGGGGGAGACGAATATATCTTATATGTTATGTACACCAATACCCAATTTTCATTTACAGTATGATAGCAGTAATTTCCTCAGCTGTTGGCAGGCAATGTGTTAATATACATACGGGACCAGCAACCAGCAAACAGTCTGCGTCACTAGTCTCATAATAAAGTCCAGTCATATCAGGCAGAGTAACAACATCATTATGACTAACGTCTGACTCATCCTGCAGTGAAAGGGAATGATTTATGGGATGTTGGCAGAGGTATGCTGCACAATGCACTACAATACATGTAAAGCAACTTGAAGCACACACACATACTGTATATATATACACTCACTGGCCACTTTATTAGGTACACCTGTCCAACTGTGTGTTAAGACTTAATTTCTAATCAGCCAATCACATGGCGGCAACTCAGTGCATTTAGGCATGTAGACATGGTCAAGACAATCTCCTGCAGTTCAAACCGAGCATCAGTATGGGGAAGAAAGGTGATTTGAGTGCCTTTGAACGTGGCATGATTGTTGGTGCCAGAAGGGCTGGTCTGAGTATTTCAGAAACTGCTGATCTACTGGGATTTTCACGCACAACCATCTCTAGGGTTTACAGAGAATGGTCCAAAAAAGAAAAAAAATCCAGTGAGCGGCAGTTCTGTGGCCGGAAATGCCTTGTTGATGCCAGAGGTCAGAGGAGAATGGGCAGACTGGTTCGAGCTGATAGAAAGGCAACAGTGACTCAAATTGCCACCCGTAACAACCAAGTTAGGCAGAAGAGCATCTCTGAACGCACAGTGCGTCGAACTTTGAGGCAGATGGGCTACAGCAGCAGAAGACCACACTGGGTACCACTCCTCTCAGCTAAGAACAGGAAACTTAGGCTACAATTTGCACAAGCTCATCGAAATTGGCCAGTAGAAGATTGGAAAAACGTTGCCTGGTCTGATGAGTCTCGATTTCTGCTGCGACATTCGGATGGTAGGGTCAGAATTTGGCGTAAACAACATGAAAGCATGGATCCATCCTGCCTTGTATCAACGGTTCAGGCTGGTGGTGGTGGTGTCATGGTGTGGGGAATTTTTTCTTGGCACTCTTTGGGCCCCTTGGTACCAATTGAGCATCGTTGCAACGCCACAGCCTACCTGAGTATTGTTGCTGACCATGTCCATCCCTTTATGACCACAATGTACCCAACATCTGATGGCTACTTTCAGCAGGATAATGCGCCATGTCATAAAGCTCGAATCATCTCAGATTGGTTTCTTGAACATGACAATGAGTTCACTGTACTCAAATGGCCTCCTCAGTCACCAGATCTCAATCCAATAGAGCATCTTTGGGATGTGGTGGAACGGGAGATTCGCATCAGGGATGTGCAGCCGACAAATCTGCGCCAACTGTGTGATGCCATCATGTCAATATGGTCCAAAATCTCTGAGGAATGCTTCCAGCACCTTGTTGAATCTCTGCCACGAAGAATTGAGGCAGTTCTGAAGGCAAAAGGGGGTCCAACCCGTTACTAGCATGGTGTACCTAATAAAGTGGCCAGTGAGTGTATATACATATATATATGTTTTTGAAGAAACAGATTTCTTCATATTCTCATTATATATATATATATGTATATATTATATTTTATTGTGTGCACATGCTATAGCAATGCCAGGTATGCTAGGTTTAAACCCTTGCTTTGCATGTTTTTTTTAGTACACCTAGCTAACCCTGCACAGGCTAGGTGTTCATCTAAGTCAGTCTGCTGGGGAGGCTGAGCAGACTGGATGTGTCTTGAAGTTGTAGAGAGAAACAAGCCAGAATCTCTCTGAGAAGAATATGCACAGGCTGTGCGTACCAAACTACAAGTATCAGTGGTTGCTATGGACTATAGCATTTTTGTTTGACCAACCTGGGGCTAGTTCAGCGGTGTCTCAAGTAGTCAGGGTGTACACTGTTTAGCTAGTGCCTGTTTATGATTTTGTTGTTTTGGTGCTGTGCAAAGCAATAAAAACTGCATGTGTATGGACCAAACTGCATTGTCTGTGTAAATGGTACCTAAGGCATAATGCCTACCAGAGAGAGTGAAATCCTACAATATGTTGATACATACAAGAACTTACATTGATTGTAGTAGTTAAATGAACAGATTTACAAAGGGATGGGGGGGCGGCAATTTTTCACAGAACTTTCTCATCGCTTTAATTGGCGCTATGTCACACGCTGGGGGGAGCGAGTAACTGGTTGCACTATAATGTAATCCTGCCTTCTCCCAAACCATCATTTTATCCTGGTCAAGCTGATCATCCTTCCCTTCTATTTTTTGGGGGACGGTACTTTATGTATATAGCTCACGCAGCGGTACATGGGGGTAGAAACGGGAACACTGTCTCTTTAAGTTTTTCACTGGTTTATTAGGTACATGTGGCATAAACCAAGGTGAAGTAAAATATACACGGCCCTTTGGGCAAAACCGGGAAACAAAACAAAATGGTATCTCATAGTCCATACATCTGCCCACTCAGGGTTAGCAAAAACACACGGTTTGGTTAAGCACCAACATAAGCACTTTCCTGGAATTACTATCTCCCAGACACACTGAACAACCTCCCACCCGCTCTATGGCTATTCACAAAAACTCAGCCCTTAAACAACATGGCTGATTAAATACAAGTACGCAGATACCAAGCACGCATAGTTTATTTTTTGAGTGGTGAAAACAAATTCAGAAGTTTCTAAGAAATTTTTTTTGCTTTTGTTACCATTTTCTGACACTAGTAATGTTTTCATTTTTTTGGCTATGGGCTGTGTGACTGCTCATTTTTTGCGTCCCGAGCCAACGTTTTACTGATACTATTTTGAAGTAGCTATGATGTTTTCATAGCTTCTTATTGCATTTCATTTCAATGTTGCAGCAGCCAAAAAACGTAATTGTGGTGTTTTGATTTTTTTTTACCATACGTCATTTACCAATCAAATTAATTTATTTTATACTTTGATAGGTCAGACTATTATAAACGCAGCAATACTGAATTTGTATATTATAGAATAATAGAATGGTAGAGTTGGAAAGAACCTCCTGGGCCATCTGGTCCAACCCCCTGCTCAAAGCAGGATTCACTAAATCATCCCAGACAATGTGACAGCCCTTGAAATATTTGTAGACAGCTATTAAGTCTCCTCTCAGTCTTCTTTTTTGCAAGCTAAACATTCCTAAATCCTGTAACCGTTCCTCATAGGACTTGGTTTGCAAACCGGTCACCATTCTAGTCACTCTTCTCTGAACTTGCTCCAGTTTGTTGATGTTTTTTTTAAAATGTGGTGCCCAAAACTGGACACAGTATTTCAAATAAGGTCTGACCAGAGAGGAGTAGAGGGCAATAATGACTTCACATGATCTAGACTGTATGCTTCTGTTAATACATCCCAGAATTGCATTTGCCTTTTTTGCTGCTGCATCACACTGTTGACTCATGTTCAGTCTGTGATCTATTAGTATAACCAAGTCTTTTTCACATGTGCTGTTGCTTAGCCCTATTCCTCCCATTCTGTATATGCTGTTTTCATTTTTATTGCCCAGATGTAGTACTTCACATTTTTCCCTGTTAAAAACCGTTGTTAGTTGCTGCCCACTGCTCCAGTTTATTTATATCTTTTTGAATCCTCTCTCTCTCTCTTCTCTAGTATTAGCTATCTCTCTTATCTTTGTGTCATTAGCAAATTTAATCAGTTTACCCTCAATTCCTTCATCTACATCATTGATAAAGATGTTGAACAATACAGGGCCCAGGACAGAACCCTGTGGTACCCCACTTGAGACATTCTTCCAAATGGATGTGCAGCCATTTACTACCACTCTTTGGGTCCGATCATTAAGCCAGTTATGAATCCACCTAACAGTTGCCTTGTCCATTCCATACTTACTCATTTTTTCAATAAGGATGGAGGTAAGATACTTTGTCAAATGCTTTGCTGAAGTCAAGATATTGTTAGGGCTGGCGGAACGCATCAAATAATAAAAGATGGTGATAAGATGGGTTCACAGCCCGGGGTCCACTGTGCAGAGGTGGTAAACTGCTGCTCGGTAATGGCGGACGCTATAAGGCGGTATAAGAGAGGAACACATGTGGGTTAACGTCACCCGGTGTGTACAGAGGCGAATTCTGTTACTTCACAGAGCCGCACTACCGCAGAACATAAATGCCAGAGCCTGTTAAAGCTCACAGAGCTCGGAAAGGTGAGTGCTCAGTATATGGTCACAGAACTCTGCCCCAAGGACATGGGGTCAGGGTCCCTCTAGACCAGTGTTTCCCAAACTCCAGTCCCTCCTCACGGCCCTCAAGGGTCATGTTTTCAGGATTTTCATAGGATTGCACAGGTGAGAGAATTCTTGATGCCTTGATGATACTTCCACCATCTGTGCAATTCTATGGAAATCCTGAAAACATGACCCGTGGGGGCCGCAAGGACTGGAATTTGGGAAATACTGCTTTAGACCTACTAAGCGTGCGGCGTCGCACCTGCGGACGCCACTAATTGATGCTGGCTATCATGGAGTGCCGACCAAGTGCACCTTGGAGTACAGACAAGCCACCACTTGGCGCTGATGCCAGTCTCAGACTCTGCCTCCTACCTGCACCTTAGCCTGGGCGCTATCAGGCGAGGCTACACAGCACATGCGTACCATGAGTCATTCACCAGAGACACTCATACGTGCATACAACACTCACTCCACATGGTATATAATTTCTTCCCTATAATAGTGCATGGCCGGGCGGCCATGCAAACCTTTTATAGTTGCAGCCTTCTGGGACCTTCCTAGTGGACCAACCGGAGCCACAACAGGACCTGAGCATGTGACCTCCGACCTCCAATGAGAGGTCGTCCCACGGGCTTGCTCAGTAGACCAAAAGAAGGACTTGGTCCCAGGAGCTGCTCATTGCTGGCTATTGTGGATTGCTAAAGCTGAACCAGGAGTGGGAGCAGCAACCGAACTGTCAACACTAGGCTGAGCAAGATGCCAGGATTGATGTCTTTGTTGAGCAGCCTCCTCTGTGGCTGGGAATGAATGGGAGACCGCAGAAGGCAAGGCTCAGGATTCCTCCTGTGCAGGGAAAGAAACCTGATGCCTAACAGATATACTATATCTACAGCATTTCCCTGATCCACCCAGTCAGTGATTCTGTCATGGAAGGAAATTCAGTTAGTCTGACATGACTTATTAGTTACAAACCTATGCTGACTCTGATTAATCATTTCAGTCTTATCCAGGTACTTACATAAGTGTTGTTTAATAATTTGTTCAAAGATCTTTCCTGGTATAGAAGTCATTTACCAGAGTATAGTTCCCTATGTCCACCTTTTTTATTTATTGTTTTACTTTTAATAGGAAAAAAGTTGAGTGATTTGAATTTTTGTTGGTTTTTATTCTTTTCATATTTTTAAAAATGTTTTTTTTTCACTTTTCACTGTATCTTCTGATAACTTGTGCTAAACTCGCTTTCATAGGAGCTTGCTTTCACAGGAGGATTGTAGCAATAGGTATGGAGTCTTCATCAGACCCCTGGCTATCATGACAACCCATTGGCGCCCTGTTATCACGTCCCAACTCTCTGATGGCGTGACGTACCCCTCTGCTGGCAAATGCTAAATGCTGCTGTCATAGATTGGCACCCTGACTTAACAGGTTAAGAGCTGCAGGTGGAGATCAACTTGCGCTTGTTAGACGCACATGATGGTTCATCAAATCAGGATCATGTGCAGGGAAGCATATGGACTCGGTGTGCAAGCCCATATCAAAGTCAGGGGACATGATATGCGACTTAAGTTTATGTCATATATCATTAAGGTGTTAAAGAGTAATTAAGGAGTTCCTGGTTGTGGCTGTAATCTTTGCATCGCACTTGGCTTCACCACTTTCTCTAAATGTAAAGTCTTATGAATATGCATATCAAAATATGCATTAAAGGAAATCTATCACCACTTTTTTGCTTCCTTATCTGAGTGCAGCATTACGTAGAGACAGAGACCCCGATTCAAGAAATGTGTCATTTACCGTATATACTTGTGTATAAGCCGAGTTTTTCAGCACTTTTTTTGTGCTGAAAATGCCCCCTCAGCTTATACACAAGTCAATTGTCCCAGAAAGTCAGCGGGGGAGGGGGAGCGGTGGAGCAGTGGGTAACAGAAGCAGGAGACGGTATTCATTTCTTTTATAGTGCACACAGTGACAGCTGTAGCTGCAGCTGCCGGCTTACAGAAGACATCCTACTCACTCTCCAGCGTGCCCTCGCAGCATCTCGTTGGTCCCGGGGCCCTCGCAGCATCTCATTGGTGCCGCCTTCCAGCAGTTCTTCCTGTGCTGAGCGATCACGTGGCACTGTTCATTAAGGTAATGAATATGCACGCATCTCCACTCCCATAGGCATGGAGGGAATATTTATTACCTTAATGAGCGGTGCCACGTGATCGCTCAGCACAGGAAGTGCTGCTGAAAGTTGACACCAACGCGATGCTGCGAGGGCACGCTGGAGGAGGGTGAGTAGGATTTTTTTTTGTAATAGGAAGCATGCATACAAGGACAGAAGGGGGGTAGCCATGCATACCAGGACAGTGACAGGGGGGGAGCCACACATAGCAGGACAGGGATGAGGGGACAATGCATACCAGGACAGGACAGGGGAGCCATGCATACCAGGACAGGATGGGAGAAGCCATGCATACCACGACAGGACGGGAGGAGCCATGCATTCCAGGAGCCACGCAAACCAGGACAGTGACCGGGGGTGAGCTATGCACACCAGGACAGGAAGGGGGAGCCATGCATACCAAGACAGGACGGGGGAGCCATGCACACCAGGACAGGACAGGGAGCCATGCATACCAGGACAGTGATGGGGGGAGCCACACAAACCAGGACAGTGATGGGGGGGAGCCACGCATATCAGGACAGGATGGAGGAGCCATTCACACCAGGACAGGACGGGGGAGCCATGCATACCAGGACAGCTATGTGGGAGTCACGCATACCAGGACAGGATGGGGAAAGCCACGCATACCAGGACTTGATGGGGAAGCCACGCATAACAGGACAGCTAGGGGGGGAGCCATGCATACTAGGACAGGACGGGGGGAGACACGCATACCAGGACAGTGACAGGGGGGGAGCCACACATAGCAGGACAGGGATGAGGGGACAATGAATACCAGGACAGGACAGGGGAGCCATGCATACCAAGACAGGACGGGGGAGCCATGCACACCAGGTCAGGACAGGGAGCCATGCATACCAGGACAGTGATGGGGGGAGCCACACAAACCAGGACAGTGATGGGGGGGAGCCACGCATATCAGGACAGGATGGAGGAGCCATTCACACCAGGACAGGACGGGGGAGCCATGCATACCAGGACAGCTATGTGGGAGTCACGCATACCAGGACAGGATGGGGAAAGCCACGCATACCAGGACTTGATGGGGAAGCCACGCATAACAGGACAGCTAGGGGGGGAGCCATGCATACTAGGACAGGACGGGGGGAGACACGCATACCAGGACAGCTACAGGGGGGAGCCACGCATACCAGGACAGGGATGAGAGGATAATGCATGCTCGGCTTATACTCGAGTCAATGTGCTTGCTCAGGTTTCCGTGGCAAAATTAGGTGCCTCAGCTTATACTCAGGTCGGCTTATACTCGAGTATATATGATACTTGGCTTGTTAGCATAGTTTTAATAAAATTATTGTTTTATCAGCAGGAGATTATCATTAAAGGACTGCTTACCCTGATGCCAGGTAGCCGGACCCGGCCCCCATTGCTGATTGTCAGCTTTCTGCCTATGCAGAGTGTACACAGAAAGCCACCAATCAGTGGTGTGGGTGGGGTTATACAGAGCTCAACATTCAGAGAACTGGCATATCTGCAGCAGAGAAAACAGTTTATAATCAAGAGTGCAACAAGCAGCCCAGTAAGTTATACATCATTGGAATCAGGGTCTCTGCCCCTACATTATGCTGCTCTCAGATGGATTAGCTAAAACCTGGTGACAGATCCCCTTTGATAATAATGAATATATAATCTTTTTAAATTATATGACATCTATCATCTATGAGATTGACCAGGATCCCTTTCAGCATGAACAAAAAATAAATAAAAAATTATGAAAATAAAGCAATGGTTCTTTGAGTAAGCATTCATTTTGGCTTGAGTTTACCTCCATACTGTTGAAGCATTATGAGTTTTTTAATATTTTGTTTTTCCATCTGGCAAAATAAACTTTTTTTTTGTTGCATTTTAATTGGGTTGTCAGACATGATGTTCAAAGTGAACAATTGCCTCTTATAGAAGAAGAGCTACTTAACTAAGGGCAGAGAAACGGCAAGGGGCTTGGAGACAAATTCCTTTTGTTCTATAGCACTGATGTATTATTTTTCTAAAAATAAAATAAACAACATATTAAAACTAAATAATATGGGATCTGGAGATATTCTGTTTTTTTTTTTTATTTTTTAGATAGCAGTCTTTTTTAAAGGGAACCTGTAATGTCCGATAACACTATTAACCTGCTGAATTGGAGGAGACACAGATTAGATATTAGAAAAAACTTTTTGACAGTTAGAGTGATCAATGAGTGGAACAGGCTGCCACGAGAAGTGGTGAGTTCTCCTTCAATGGAAGTCTTCAAACAGAGGCTGGACAGACATCTGACTGGGATGATTTAGCGAATCCTGCTTTGAGCAGGGGGTTGGACCAGATGGCCCAGGAGGTCCCTTCCAACTCTACGATTCTATGATTCTATGATTCTAATATACAGGTTAAATGGAACCTGTTGTGTAAAATAACATTATTAATCTGCAGATATAGGGTTATTCTGCAGTTAATAGCGTTCTGACACCATGCGGCGCCAGCACTGAGAGCCCTGCTGCCGGGAGGAAATTAACTTTTGTCCCCCTGGCAGCATTTGGCTTCCAGTTAATAGGGGTGGCTCCAGCAGTTTCAGTCTCTGCTTTGTGTATAGAGAGTGGTGAATGTAACCGCGCCCTCAGCAGCGCCACCCCTATGACTGGAAGCCGAGCCCTGCCAGGGGGAATAAAGTTCATTTCCTCCTGTCAGTGGGGCTCTCAGAGCAGGCACCACACAGTGTCAGGATGCTATTAACTTGTAGATTAATCCCTAATCTGCAGGTTATGATGGTTATTTTACATGACAAGTTCCCTTTAATAGAATAGTGAAGATGTCCAGCTGCTGTACTAAAAGCGCAGGACTTGGGAGAAAGTGAACTTTATTTTTCCTGGGAGCCGCCAGCTTTCAGTTTTGCAGGCGTGCCAGGATCAATGACAGTCACCACTCCCCGCACTGAAATCGACTGTTGTAAGCATGTCCCTTGCCCCTCCACTGACTGACAGCCGTCTTTGCACTGACACACTGCACTTTGAGCTGTCAGTAAGAGCCAGGTTGTGCTTACAGCCACCTCTGTCAGTGCAGTGAATGGTGACTGTAGCCAGGTCTGCTTGACTGAAAGCCAGCGGCTCTAGGAAGAAATAAAGTTTATTTTCTCCCAGGTGACACACTTTCAGTACAGTGGCCAGGCACATTCATAACGCCAATAACCTGATAATTAACCCAAAATCTACAGGTAATTAGCAATATTGGACCTGACAGGCTCCCTCTAAAGGGAACCTGTCAGCAGGATTGTGCATCTTCGTTTTCAGTTTTGAGTTAATGATATGCTTGTGCTCCGGGGCGGCCTGTGGGGGTCTTCACATGTTGCTCTGCTTAGGTATTTATGTGTATGGCTTCTGACAGGTCACTGATCCCTCACTGACCTGCCCCCTCAGAATGTCGATAGTTGCTGCTGCGCAGATGCTGGCAGCGCCATCTTGCTAGAGAAAATTTTTGTTGCCTCCTCTAAGATAGTGCCGCTGGCACCTGCGCAGTAGCAGTTATCGGATTGCCGATAGCTGCTACTGCGCAGGCAGCACCATTTTTTTTTTTTTTTAGGAATTTATGGGTAACTTGAAAAAAAAGGCGTACAGTTAAGTCCATATATATTTGGACAGAGACAACATTTTTCTAATTTTGGTTCTAGACATTACCACAATAAATTTTAAGCAAAACAATTCAGATGCAGTTGAAGTTCAGACTTTCGGCTTTCATTTGAGGGTATCCACATTAAAATTGGATTCAGGGTTTAGGAGTTTCAGCTCCTTAACATGGGCCACCGTTTTTAAAGGGACCAAAAGTAATTGGACAAATTAAATAATTGTAAATAAAATGTTCATTTCTAGTACTTGGTTGAAAACCCTTTGTTGGCAATGACTGCCTGAAGTCTTGAACTCATGGACATCACCAGACGCTGTGTTTCCTCCTTTTTGATGCTCTGCCAGGCCTTCACTGCGGTGGTTTTCAGTTGCTGTTTGTTTGTGGGCCTTTCTGTCTGAAGTTTAGTCTTTAACAAGTGAAATGCATGCTCAATTGGGTTGAGATCAGGTGACTGACTTGGCCATTCGAGAATATTCCACTTCTTTGCTTTAATAAACTCCTGGGTTGCTTTGGCTTTATGTTTTGGGTCATTGTCCATCTGTAGTATGAAACGACGACCAATCAGTTTGGCTGCATTTGGCTGGATCTGAGCACACAGTATGGCTCTGAGTACCTCAGAATTCATTCAGCTGCTTCTGTCCTGTGTCACATCATCAATAAACACTAGTGACCCAGTGCCACTGGCAGCCATGCATGCCCAAGCCATCACACTGCCTGTGCCGTGTTTTACAGATGATGTGGTATGCTTTGGATCATGAGCTGCACCACGCCTTCGCCATACTTTTCTCTTTCCATCATTCTGGTAGAGGTTGTTCTTCGTTTCATCTGTCCAAAGAATGTTCTTCCAGAACTGTGCTGGCTTTTTTAGATGATTTTTAGCAAAGTCCAGTCTAGCCTTTTTATTCTTGATGCTTATGAGTGGCTTGCACCGTGCAGTGAACCCTCTGTATTTATTTTCATGCAGTCTTCTCTTTATGGTAGATTTGGATATTGATACACCTACCTCCTGGAGAGTCTTGTTCACTTGGTTGGCTGTTGTGAAGGGGTTTCTCTTCACCATGGAGACTATTCTGCGATCATCCACCACTGTTGTCTTCCGTGGGCGCCCAGGTCTTTTTGCATTAATGAGTTCACCAGTGCTTTCTTTCTTAGGATGCACCAAACTGTATATTTTGCCACTCCTAATGTTGTAGCAATTTCTCGGATGGGTTTTTTCTGTTTTTGCAGCTTAAGGATGGCTTGCTTCACCTGCATGGAGAGCTCCTTTGACAGCTTGTTTCCTTCACAGCAAAACCTTCCAAATGCAAGCATCACACCTCAAATCAACTCCAGGCCTTTTATCTGCTTAATTGAGAATGACATAATGAATGGATTGCCCACACCTGTCCATGAAATAGCCTTGGAGTCAATTGTCCAATTACTTTTGGTCCCTTTAAAAACAGGGTGGCACATGTTAAGGAGCTGAAACTCCTAAACCCTTCATCCAAGTGGATACCCTCAAATGAAAGCTGAAAGTCTGAACTTCACCTGCTTCTGAATTGTTTTGTTTAAAATTCTTTGTGGTAATGTCTAGAACCAAAATTAGAAAAATGTTGTCTCTGTCCAAATATATATGGACCTAACTGTACATACACATACACATTACATATGCGATCATGCTGGCACCTGGCTGCAGAAGGGGATTTTTTTCCCCAAGATATATATATATATATATATATATATATATATATACACACAGTTGCAGTATATGTATATATATATATATATATATATAAAATATTCATTATTTAAATGAGGGGGCAGGTCAGTGAGGGATCAGTGACCTATCAGAAGCCATACAGATGACTGCCTAATTAGAGCACCACATGCCACCCCCTGGAGCACGAGCATATCATTGACCAAACTGAAAATAAAGATTAATCGACAACCACAAGACAGATTTCACCAACCAAGGTATCATTAATCAGTATAACGGCGCCGACCTGACACTGTCTGTTGGTTACTGTGCACAATCCTGCTGACAGGTTCCCTTTAAAGTTTTACCTTCTGTGGCTAGGGAAGACATCAACATATACTTGGTATAATCAGTGTCTCAATAGGACTAAACACACACCTTCAAACAGGTAATGGCCTAGCTTTTTAGTGCCACTTCCGCAACTAATCTTATGCCTACAAGCACACGGAAGCAAACGCCAAGTATTTCTTTTTTTTTAAAAAATATAAACAATTCTTTATTGAACAAAATATTACATAAAATATAAAATTTCCATGGGAAACAGGTTGCGAAATAAATCTGCAAACTCAGGGGTAGCTATACCTAAAGTATATTGTGTACCACCTTTAGGAAAAAATTACATACTTTATATATAGAGGATAAGTAGGTGGTTGAGAATGAACAAAACATACTTCCCTTATATGGATTAAACCTATATTCCTTAAATCCAAAAAAATGTCTATACCAAAATGGATGTTAATATGGTTAGTGCTTATGAGAGTCAACGCACAAAAATCAATGTGTATAAAAATAACACTTTCTGATAGTGGTCAAAATATAGTTAGACCAATTAGGTATTTAGGCAAAAATGGATTTTTTGAAAAAGTCTCTTAGCAGTCAGTAAAGATTCAAAAATTGCTGTATGTTAAGCAATTATTCGTATAAGTCCAAGTGGATACAAATTTAACAGAATACTGCTGAGGTCAAATTAAAAGGGACAATAATGCATTAACCCCCTAAGGAAGAAGCTAACGCGAAACGCGCGTCGGGGACGCTATTCTGCAAACCATGTCATGTATACCTTTTGTCTATAGAGCTCTTACTCTCTCCCTCACTATTTACTTCATCACTAGCACTTAAAGGGGCACTATCCACCTTAGTACTATGTATACTTCTGTATCACGGGACTTATCCCAGGGAATATCTACTGCCATTAACTTCACCTAAATTTCTGAGCATCATAAATTGTATTTCTTAGTATTTTCTACCTATTGGATGCATAAAGCCCCTGTGTGCATTACATTTAATGAGGAATAGTTTGCTCTATACATCAATGTTATGAGCACCAACTGTGACACTAAATGTGCCTGATTGTAAAACTTACTTTCCCTGATGTTGAGTTTGACATTATTGTCCCTTTTAATTTGACCTCAGCAGTATTGTGTTAAAATTTGTATCCACTTGGACTTATACGAATTATTGCTTAACAGCAATTTTTGAATCTTTTTTGACTGCTATTAGGCTTTTTCAAAAAATCCATTTTGGCCTAAATACCTAATTGGTCTAACTATATTCTGACTACCACTAGTCAAATCCTAAACAAGACCAAAATAATAGAGGACACACCTCAAACCAAAGTAAACACCAAAAAACGGAGGTGTAAAACCAGATATATAATAAAAGTGAAAATTTATTGAATATACAGAAAGGTAAAATCACATAAATATAAAGGGACTGAAACTGAACAAAATGAACTCCAAGGGGTCCACAGAAAATGAAAAATGCCAAATAAAGAATAAATGCCAAGTGGAACCTATTCAATTATATGAGCTGTTTGCGTATAATAATACCAAAGTAGCTTCAAAGAACTAGCAATGTGACAACACATTTATATAATAAGAGGCAAAGATCATTTACATATAAAGTGCAATAGAGATTGCTGTCCACTGGTCATGTGACCATGAACACAAGCATCTAATGGTTATGTGACCATGAACGCAAGCATCTAATGGAGCTGACTATCGCTAGGAGGCATAATTACCGTGTGGACCGGTAGAAGCGATTTGCAAAACGTGCGTCGGGGCTATCTCCTTGCTCGGTCCACACGGTAATTATGCCTCCTCACTTTTATTATATATCTGGTTTTACACCTCCGTTTTTTGGTGTTCACTATCAGAAAGAGTTATTTTTATACACATTGATTTTTGTACATTGACTCTCATAAGCACTAACCATATTAACATCCTTTTTGGTATAGACAATTTTTTAGGATTTAGGGTGTGTGCACACACTGTGGATTGATCCGCGTGGATTTTGCAAAATCCGCAGTTAAATCCGCTGGTCAGAAGACCTGCGGTTTATCTGCGGATTAGTCTGCGGTTTTGCCCTGCGGTTTATCACCTCTACAATGGAGGAGATGGTAAACCACAGCGGAATCCGCAGAAAGAATTGACATGTCGATTCTTACTGCGGATTAGAAACCGCAGCAAATCCACGCGGAAAAATCCGCACCGTCTGCACTGCGGTTTCCATTTCCCATAGGATATAATGGTACTGTACAACGCAGCAGAAACTGCTGCGTATCCGCAGGGCCAAAACCGCTGCGGATCCGCAGCAGAATCCGCAGCGTGTGCACACTCCCTTAGGCTATGTGCCCACGTATGCAGAAAATTTCTGTATGAAAACCAGACTCCTTCCCAGAAAACACATGTTTTTTTCAGCGCAGAATGCATTAAAATGAATAGGATTCTTCTTTTAAGCGATTTTTAAGCGTTTTTTTTTCCGGTAAAAACGCTTAAAAAACGCTTACGTGGGCACACAGCCTTAAGGAATGTAGGTTTAAACTATATAAGGGAAGCATATTTGGTTCATTCTCAGCCACCAACTTATCCTCTATATAAAAAGTATGTAATTTTTTCCTAAAGGTGGTACGCAATATACTTTAGGTATAGCTACACCTGGGTTTGCAGATCCATTTTACAACCTGTGTTTCCCATTGCAATTTTATATTTTATGTAATTTAAAAAAAAAAACAAACAAATCTTGAAAAAAAAATTGGTATTGGTACTTGGTATTTGCTTCCGTGTGCTTGTCATTTAGCTGTAGTAAGGAGCTGATTTATGGCCATGTTTATGGCCATGTGGACTTCTGGAGTATAGTGAAATCTTAGGCTGTGTGCACACGCTGCGGATTGTGGTGCGGATTCATCCGCGCGGATTTTGTAAATTCCACAGGTGAAACCGCAGGTCAAAAGACCTGCGGTTTTACCTGCGGATTGCTCTGCGGTTTTGCCCTGCGGCTTTTCATCTCCTCAATGGAGGAGATGGCAAACCGCAGCGGAATCCGCAGAAAGAATTGACATGTCAATTCTTTCTGCAGATTGAAAACCGCAGATAATCCGCGTGGAAAATTCTGCACCGTCTGCACTGCGGTTTTTGATTCCCATAGGGAATCATGGTACTGTACACCGCAGCAAAAACTGCTGCGGGTCCGCAGCGGCCGAAACCGCTGCGGAACCGCAGCAAAATCCACAGCGTGTACACACAGCTTTAATGATAAGGGTAATCTTGATATCCTATTGTGAGGCTATTAAATAGCTCCTCCATGGAGCTTTGCCAATAATTTTGCATGGAGTCAGGCATATCACGTTTTTCATGGAAATGAGAATAAGTGATATAGGCTGAACTGGATGGACTAATGTCTTTTTTCGGCCTTACTAACTATGTAACTATGTTAGTCCTACTGTACAATAATAGAAGGATTTCTATCCAATATGCAAAAAAATCATTTCTAGTAGTACAGATTATCCAATAGTTGTAATGCTAAGTGCATTCATTTCATGGTTCAAATTATTTTAGAGGTTAGCTATTAATCGGGGTGTAATAAAATTGTCAATGATAAAAAATGATTGTTCAAATCAAGTACAGGCGCTCGGTGCGCCCGTGACATGGCCACACAGTTCAGTGCACCTTCCCTCCTACTTGCTCTCCATTTCCTCTCCCAACCCCAATTCTTGATCGACCGCTCAGGTTTGATAAGGGAAGAGAAGAGCGGCGATAGATGGAAACACATAGCGACCATTTAAATGACATGCAAACCTCAAGAACCCCTTTCTTTATGAGGATAAATAAAAAAAAAACATTTCTGCCTTGGTCACTGTGAAAATAAAACCTTTCATGAAATGTGACTCCCGAACAAAGTGCCATAGACCTTCATCTTCGTAAATACAGATAGAAACCGAGAGCTTGTCTAGGTCTGTTGCCACAGTTACAACGTCGGAAATATCTGGACCAGAAAATGTCAGATGATGATGACAGCTGTTGAGGTTGTGGAGGGGGCTGCTCTCTGGATTCTGGGTGAGTCTCCACTAAATGAGCCTCAATTACTGAGATTATGTAACGAGCTGACATAAGAATATGGCATCAACTGATCACATCAAAATTTGCAAAGAAAAGCTTTTCATTTCTTCCTTACATTCATGTGAAAAAAAAGGAGCTTATTCTGTATGTTCCGTATTCCTATGTGTCAATAATCATGAGAGGTGATAACGAACTGTTCGCTAGCGGAAATCACTGGAGGAGATGTAATCGCTTTATCAGATATTTTAATATGTACCAATGAAGGATCAGGCTGGAGACGTCCAGGAAGGCTGGCGGCCGTGGATAGGGAGCGGCGAGATGGTGGGGACTGATCCAGCAGGGACTTCTGGATAAAGCTCATTACAGCCATGGAAACGGCGGCTTACAGAAAAGTTGCTATCATTTATCATGGTCTATTAAAGTTATTAGTAGATGTTTCTAGAAAAAAAAGATGGTTAATTAGTTTTCTGAACGCCAGCAGGCCCGGTAATACAGCTACTATGTACCTGACACATCAGAAAAAAAAAATGTATGAAGTGAATTGATCCCAATTCTTCTGGGAGTTCCCTGACTCACAGGTAGCCGTAAAGCCGATGTCTGTAAAGCGCTTTTGGATTAGGCCTCTTTCACACATCAGGTTTTCGCCTTCAGGCGCGATCCAGCGCTTTTGACAGAAACCGGATCCGACGAAATGCAATGCCGGATCCTGTTTCCCCCCCATTGACTTGCATTTGCGCCGGATCGCGCCGGATGGCCATGCGTTTCATCCGGTTTTCGCCGGATCCGGCAATGTGTCGCAATGTGTCGCGATCCGGCGTCTGGAAAAAACGTCTACTGTAACGTTTTTTGTCTCCGGCGAAAAAGCCGTACCCGCCGGATCCGGCGCGTCCGGCTTTTTCACACAATGAAAGCCTATGAGCGCCGCAATGCGCCGGATCCGGCCAAAGCCGGATCCGGTGGCCGAATCCGTTTTTTTTGGTCTGAGCATGCTCAGTAGCTCTGCCCACAGGAGATATATAAAAGCAAGACAATGGGACCCTCAGCCACACCCAACATGCCACCCAAGCCAAGAACCAGGAGCAGGAGAAGGCAGCAGACATCTGCAGCAGCACCATCAGCACCACCCCAAATGGAGCAGCATGCTGAACGGGAGGGGAGTCCAGAAGCAGATGAGAGACGGTAATTATCAAATCCCCCATTCCTCCAAACTAGGGCCATGGAATATCAAGATATTCATTGGCCCTTTGTTTCTCTTTATTCAACAGCCGCCAAAGAGATGCAGCAGCAGCAGCAGCAGCAGAAATGGCATCACTGGCAGCAGCAATACCCACAGCCATGGAGTCTGGCCATCAACAGGACAGCACATCTTCTTCTGGGAGCCCTCCCTCGCATCGTCAGCGTTTGACGGTAAGTTTTTATTTCCAAAATCCATCATCTCTGTAATATATGTCTATTCATTGCCTTTTATTTCAAAACAGGAATCACAAGATGAAGAGGAGCTCCCAGAAGAAGAAGGAAGGGGTGGACAGACGCTTGGAGTGGGCTCACAATTCGTAAGTTTTTTGCATCAAACGCAGAAACACAACATCACACTACACACAACACATAGAAAACAATGTTCTGCAGACCACACACAGCAAACAAATGCCTACATCCAAACTCATAACATTTTTTGTTTTCTTCTCTAGTCTTCCCAATCTGGTGCTCGGCCAAGAGGTCCTCGCAGTGCCTCCCAGTCGTCGGCGACAGCAACGCGGCGGTCACCAGCGTGTAAGTATAAATATTTTTGCTTTGTTTTTTTGCACTTTTTATTTCATTTCTTTTGTGGAGGCTAATTATGTTATTTTTGTCTTTTTCTTTAACAGCCTTCACAGCGTGCTCCCGACTCTGACGGTGAGGATGGAGGGATTGATGTGGACCGCCTCATCGATCTCGTCAGAGAAAGGGAGCCGCTCTGGAATATGGCTGACCGCCGCCACGCTGACCTGATCATTACCCGACGACTCTGGGAGGAAATCTGTTCTCTCCTTGTGGGCCGCTGGGAGGACCTCGAAGCTCGGGACCAGATTAAAGAGCGTAAGTATATACAGTAACGGTTGCTTGATGTAAACCAGTGTTTCCCGAACTCCAGTCCTCGTGGTCCCCACGGATCATGTGTTCAGGATTTCTATTTACTATTGAAATCCTGAAAACATGACCCCTGGGGACCATGAGGACTGGAGTTTGTGAAACACTGATGTTGTATACTAACCACTCCTTTCTCGTTTCAGGGAACAGAATTGTGAATCGGTGGCGGTCTGTGAGGGATCGTTTCAAGAAGGAGTTCAATAAAGAGATGCGGGCCCCGAGTGGATCTGGAGGACGCAGGAGCAAGTACAAGTACGCACAAGCCCTGTCGTTCCTCCGGGAAACAATGCTCACCAGAAGGTAAATATTACACACCACATGTGAAAAAAATGTTAGATGTAACTTTTTTTTTTCAGCCAGGGCCATACCATGTCAGTATTTTAATTGTTTTTTTTTCTCTTTATTCCACAGCACGGTGAGCAGCACTCGGGAGCCTGCACGATTGGACCCTTCTGAGGCGATCCCTGAGGAGACCGGCACCGAGGGACACTTCGACCGCCCCGGTACATCTGCACCTTCCCTGCCTTCCCACACATTCGACCCATCTGTCCCATCCACCAGCACAGGAGCATCGTGGCCGCCTACATTACATGAAGCTGCTGGTGAGGAGATCGCTTTCCCTTTACCCCACCCTTCTGCCCCTGCCACCTCTAGTACACCTGCGGGTACTGGGCGGCAGCGGCAGAGGGGTCAGGAAAAGAGTTATGCGCAAGAGTTATTGCATCTGAATGTATCTTTCCAGAACTGTCTAAAAGTCTTGTCAGAGCAAATCTCCGCAGGCTTTCAGCAGATCAACTCCAGCATTCTGGAGGTGAAGACACTTCTGCAAACCATGCATTCAGAAGCAAGATCTTCGCCAAACCACACCTTTTTCAGGTCTGTTGTGGAGCGCATGGCAACACTATCTCCTACCCAGCAGATGCATGTAATGCATTCGTGCCACGGTGCTCTACAGCAGGTTACCTCCCAACCTCCACCTCCCACCACTGTAGTTCCTCCACCTGCACCCCCTCCAGCCACTTTCCATCCTCCCCCTCCTATTACATCTGCACCCCCTCCAGCCACTTTTCATCCTCCCCCTCCTACTACATACCAGCAACCTGCCCAGTACCAGCAACCTCCCCAGTACCAGCAACCTCCCCAGTACCAGTCATCTCCCCACTTCCAGCAACCTGCCCCGTACCAAACTCCTTCCCCGTACCAAACTCCTTCCCCGTACCAAACTCCTTCCCCATACAACTTTCCATCAACATCATCTGCTCCTACAGTCCCTGCCCAACCCTCCACTCCACCACCCACCACCTCTTCTGCTTCCCACATGTCCACCCATTCTGTAGTTTTTTCCACACCTTCACCTCTAACTGTTCCTTCCCCACCAAGATCCCAGTCCTCTCTCCACACACCCAGTGTCGAAGTGTCCCGCAGCCCCTCCAGCAGTATTTCCACCCCACAGTACACAGAATTGTAATGTGTGTTTTTTGTAATAAAAATGCCCATTGGGTTTAAAACCTTTCTAAAAAAGTTTTTTTGCACTTTAAAAACATTTTACAAAAAAAAAAAAAAATTAAATAAAAGTTAAATTATCGTTTCACAATGGTTGTCTGTCATTTCTTTCTGCGGCGAACTATGTTTTAAAAAAAGGTTAAATACAGGGTATTTCAAAGGTAAAAAGGTATTCAAAACCAGGTATAACTGTGGGTAAATTTTAGCTTTTTGCCACAGTTGTGTTCCTGGTTGTGTTTGAAGCAAAGTATTTCACTTAAAAAGTTGTGTTTATTGTTGGTGATTTCCTACCAATGTACACAACTTTTGTTAAAAGGTGAAATACTTTGCATAAAACACAACCAGGTACACACCTGTGGCCTAAAGGTAAAAATAGTAAGACCATGACAAGATAGCCAACTTTGGTTGGCAAAGGTATATACTGTTGGTCCAGAAGGTACACAAGTTTAGGGCAAAAATCTCTCACACTCTGTCATCCCAGTGTACTCTGCCTTGAGGTGACATAAAGTATAGTGGAAAATTGTCCCTGAAACCGTCACAGAACTTCTAGTGGTAATATTTCCAATGACAACATCCATCTTCGCCAGTAACTTGCTCTTCTCTACAACCTGCACTTTCTTCTCTACAACCTGTCAAAGAAGGGCTGTAGGAACATGCTATATCTAGTTTTCCAGTAGCCAATCCCGTTCGGAAGGCCACAAGGGTCAATTTTAAAAACCGGATCCGGCGTAATCCGTCGAAAAACGGATAGAAAAACGGATGAACCGGATGAGACGGATCCGGTTTTGTCTGTCAAGAACAAGACGGATCCGGCAGAAAACCGGATCCGGCACTTCAGGTTTTACAAAACATTTGCCGGATCCGGCATTCCGGCACGACGCCGGATCGCGCCTGACGCCGAAAACCTGATGTGTGAAAGTAGCCTTAATGGCGCTATATAAGTAAGTAAAATAAATAAATAAGTAGCTGTAATGAGGTCGTTCTTTCATTATCACGGTGGGTGCGGAGGGAAATTGCTGGTTTATGGTTCTCCAGTTCATTCAATCAAGGCAACATCTATGAGAGGCCCATATACTGTGCATGTTCATATTATGTTCACATCGATTTCTTGATGTGGATTTTTCTGACTGAAAAATCCACCCCCCAAAAAAATGCTTAGAAAAAGGTTGATTTTTTGAGGCTATGTGCCCACGTTGCGTTTAGAGCATTCCGCAGCGTGTGCACATACCCTTAGTGTTTTCTGCTTTTTTTTTTCCGCCTTGTGCACCGTGTATATTATGGCTACATATTAGACTATTTTTCTTGCTCATGTAATGATTCCACTGAATCTATTAACCACATGGCTACATCCATTTGTTGGCTCCTTATACTAACTTACCACTTTTGTAGATCTTGTGTGTCACAATGCGTATTTTTGCCATTGGGTGTAAGGCCTGTGATGCAGTGACCCTTGTGACAGCTAGGGGGTGCTGTATGGGTCATGCACACAGGCATATCTATTGTGGTAATGGAGATAGGATGAACGGCAGGATGGTAAATGACCGTTATGTATCCCAGGGTGGGTGGCCCTGGGATGGAAGATTGAACGTGTGTTAGCAGAGGTACTGTGGTTTTGTTACAGTGTATCAGGGAAAGCTTCCAGGTGACTTGGTGAGATGGGTGGGATCAGTCACCTACAAACCCACCCAGTGGCTTGGGTCTGAACGCCCAGGATAAAGCCTGTGTGTGGCTGTGTGAAATAGGACCTGCGATGAGGTCATAGCCATGTGATCCGTATCTTACCGGTGGGCATGGCTTTGGACCATATAAGGTGACCAGGGTAGGTCACATGGGAGAGCGCCTGGATCTGATTGGTCTGTGTGGAAGGTCTCGGAAGGCCGACGTGCTGGAAGGTGTGCTGCCTTCCTGAAGCGCACATGCGGACGCCGCTGACTGTGTGGGGCCTGTGGGTAATGGCCTGTGTGTATCGGACAGTCCCCTGGAGGGAAAGGACGGCCGGAGTGAGAAGTAACTAAGAGGTATCCCCGGACAGGGGGAATTAACTGAGAGACGGTAAAGCCTGATTGCTGGACAAAGCACAACCTGTGTGACCACAGGGCTAAGGGAGTGGAGCTCCACTATGAACATTCGTTTGGTCTGCAGTAACATAGAAACATAGTAAATAAGGTTGAAGGAAGACTTTAAGTCCATCTAGTTCAAACCATATCCTATCCTAACTTGCCCTAACATGTTGATCCAGAGGAAGGCAAAAAAACCCATGTGGCAAACAGTAAGCTTCACATTGGGGAAAAAAATTCCTTCCCGACTCCACATACGGCAATCAGACTAGCTGGATAAACGCAATAGTAAGGAAACTAGTGTATATACCCTGCAATATTATACTTTTCAAGAAAGGCATCCAGTCCCTTCTTAAATTTTAGTAGGGAATCACTCATTACAACATCGACTGCTATCGTTTTCTTCATGCTGCTGTGATTTATACCGTGTACAATAAACCGTATGGAGTGTGTTATGTGAAAAGCTGTGCCAGACCTGGTTTATCTGCAGCCAAGTGAGTGTCCCCCAATACACTCAGTGAGCGATACCTTACAGGTCTCTTTCAAACTTCTGTTTCCTTTTCTGCTTTTCACATATGTGTTCTATCCTTGGTTTTCCCCATTGTGTCCATTGTAAAGTATGGAGCTTTTGAGATGTCTGTGTGTTTTTATGTAAAATCGTGTGTCCACTGCTATTGGCAGTACGGCACTGTATGGTGCTCAATCCAGAGTTCAAGGAGTGTCATAGGAAATGACCCCTATCAGTCAACAAATCTTCAGCCAGCATCATCAGGGAGCCTTTAATGCTAAATATGTTAACTGATTAGTGGCACTAAGTAATGTGTCTGTTATGGACTGATCTGAGTTGGAGTAGTGCTATTAGGGGCAGCTCCAGCAGGTATCATAGTCAGGAAATAGCCAGAGGTCGGTACACGAATCTTGAGGATAAGCAGCAGGTGGAAAGAAGCTAGACTAGGGTATGTGCACACGTAAGCGTTTTACCAAAACAAGCGCTTAAAAAACGCTTAAAAGAAGCATCCCATTCATTTTAATGAATTCCGTACTTTTTTTGCATATTAATGCGTTTTTTCTGCGAAAAATACGCTTCGTGGTAAAAAAACACAGCATGCTCATTAATTTTGTGGAAAAATCTGCATTTCTAGATATTTTCTATGAGACTGGGGATGCTCCGGAAAAAAACGCATAAAAAAGCACGTTTTTTGCGCAAAAAACAAGCAGAAAACGCGCCGAAAAAAATGGGCATTTTCTGGGAAGGAGTCCGGTTTTAAGTCAGGATTTTTCTGCATATGTGTGCACATAGCCTTAAGGCTGGGAGCTCAATAATCTCACAAGGAAGGAAGTGCAGTGCCAGGTTTAAGTAGGGTGTTCAATCAGAAGATTACAGGGTTGAGACAATCAGGAACTCAGGGTTGAGACAATCAGGAACAACACAGTACTAGTATTTGGTTTAGCAAGGAACTGTCCAGTGAGCTGAATAGCTCAGAGGGAAGAGCTGCCACCTGGCACACAAGAACTACTGGGTTTGAATTTTAACAGTGTATGGCTCTACCAAAATACCCTTTATAAAAAGGGTAGATTGGAGGTTGCTGTTGCTGAAGACTATATTGCATAACTGGAACAGAGCAATATAAACCTCCATATAATGCCTCTGCTCAGCCTACTATCATTATTCTTACTGTGTCATCAAGCTGCTATTTGGTGCCCTAAGCTTTCACATTTCCTATGGTCCGCCATAGTATTGCAGTGTCAGCTATGTGGGTGTGCAGCATCGTGATGATACACACATTACAAAAAAGAGCAGGAAGATTCAAAACTGACTCATGTACAAATACAACTGTTTGCTGAAAACATCAAGTAGCATTATTGTCAAGTTTACTAGGAAGCAATGAACATCTCTGGAGAACGTACGTCCATATATACAGTTGATAGAAAAAGCCTACATAACCAAGTTAAAAGGTGAGGTTTTTGTCATGTAAAAAATAACTTCAGAACTTTTTGCACCTTTTAATGAGAACCGGTCATGTCTCCAAACACTATTAAACTGAAGACATAGATTTAATCAGCAGATTAATAATGTTCCAAAACTGCAACTGTTGTACTGAAAGCCCAACTATCAGGAGGAAATGAACTACGGTACATTCCTTCTGGATGCTTCTGACTTTCAGTCATAAAGGCTGTTCGGGCGCGACTAGTCACCTCTCAGTACACAGTGAGTGGTGACTGACTGCGTCCTTGCACTGACAGCCGTTCTGGCATAGATGTGTGTCAGACCAAACTGTGAAAGTGAAATGAGTGTGATTACAGCAGGCACTCACTGTGTACTGAGTGGTGACTGAAGCCACACCTCTATGACTGACAGCCAGAGGCTGCTGGAAGGAATAAAATTCATCTCCTCCCAGTAGCAGGGCTTTCGGTACGGTGAAGGGGTTAAGGAGAAAATACCACTATGCAAAATTTAGGACTAATAACGCAGGCAAGAGATATTTATAACGAAGAACCTTGAGGAGATGTAATACAATTTTTGTTTTTAATTTTCCAATTTAAAAAAAAAAAAAAATATATATATATATATAAATAAAAGAGTTTAAGTAGTACATGTCTATAGTGTAGCTCCAAATACTGATATATTGTGAGCTGAAAAACGATCATTATTCTATATTAATAACAACGATCTGCTCCAGTGCTTCCAGCCTCGCAAACATTAGAAAAAAAATGAAGACACAAACAAAATCTCCTATTATTGCAGACTGGTCACGGATTTACAGATAGTTAGCAAACACATAAATATAAATATATATACAATGGCATGTAAACATTTGGGCAAAATTACTGTTATTATGATCAGTTAAGCAAGTTGAAGATAAAATTATCTCTAATGGCTCATACTCACTTGCGAGAGACTCACAAGATTCTCGTGCGAGTCTCTTGCATGAAAACCTGGCATTGCCGCCGGCACTTGGACCGAAGCGTGCGGCTGCATAGAATTCCATGTAGCTTCACGCTCCGGTCCGAGTGCCGGCGGCAGTGCCAGGTTTTCATGCGAGAGACTCGCACGAGAATCTTGTGAGTCTCTCGCAAGTGAGTATGATCTCTAAAGCAGAGTATTTTTTTTAGTGTGCAGTAATACACAATTTGTTCAGTAATAATTTAAAAGACAACTACAGATACCAAGTTGAAAACGCTAGTCTTGTATTCATGGAAACTTGTTTTGTATAAGTTACAATTAAAGAAAACAAGTACAAGTAATGCAAACATTTGTGTCATAATTGTGCAAAATTAACTCGTAACTGCCAACAGTATCTAAGAATGTCTTTTTCTTTGTTTTTGTGGTGTTGTTATGCTCCTTTATGGGGTTTCCTTGACGTTTCTCAGCACGGCTGAATATGCCAGTGAAGTTCACTTGTAACCGCTTCGGACGATCACGAGCATGTTGCTCACACTTCCAGATCCAAAAAAGTAGAATGTCTATATTTTGCAAACCATCTCAGTACTCAAGGTCTAGTTCTGATAGATTGAGATCACTGCCAACGGTATTAAACGGTATTAGATACAACCTTTATATCTGCATCCTTGGACAGATCGCAAAATGACTTCACAATGTCAATTATCTTTTCATCAAGATTGAAAAGGTCGCTTAAGAAAGTTATGGGACCCTCCTTCACCTCCATGAATATGGCGGTTAAGTCCCTCTTATCAGTATCATAGAGATTGTGTCCCTTACTTCTGAGCTTCAACCAGATCCGGAAGTCAGATCAATATAACACAGGTATTAGGATGCAGTGACACAGAGGCACAGAGCAAGGGTTAACAGGGGGAAACAGTTACTTGTTTAATATATACAGGGATAACCTCCTTGCAGGGAGCAACAGGGAATAATAAGGTGAAGGCTGAGAAGTACAAAGGGAAAAATAACTCAAAATGGCAGTTTATGAATGTCAATTTCGCTTAGTGTAACTCAGATATCTTTCTTGGATGGCAGGCTGAGGTTGGTGCTGACTTCTTCCAGCTTCCCCGCCTAACAAATCAGTCTCTCTTCTGGTGACAGCGAGCGGTCACCGGTCTGATCAGCTGAGCCCCTAGTCCGCTAAGCTGTAGCGCAGCAAATAGCAATCCACTGCGGTCCTTCATTCTGCGTACGTTCCTCCGCACGGCTGATGAGGCCTGAGGGTCCCTGCTGTACCCGACCGTAATCGCTCCTGTGCAGCCTATTGCTACCCGCGACTCAGCCCCAGTCCGCACTGACTCCTCTCTCTGGCAGGAAGCTCTTCTCTTTTCCCATGCAAACCCTTTTTTACCCACCTAGGTGACCATAGCAAGAGCTATCGGAATGTAATTTTTTTGTAAAGTACAAAACTAAAGCCTGTCAAGACCGAAGCGCAGCCTCCACCAGTGCAAACGTACATTTAGTTGAGCAGCCCTTGAACAGGAAGACTGACTAGATCAACATTATTCTCCTTAGCTATCATGTGCAGTTTCCTGGTTCTGAGTCCAGACACATGGAAAAAAACTGCAATTTGAAGACAGATTCTGAAGCATGGTATTCAGTTCTGGAACTGTATTGCTCACACTTCTCCATGCTAGGTTTTACGTGTGTGCACCATATCTTCAGAAGGAATGGAGGTAGGTCACCCTCCCAGGGCCGTGGGGTACTCTGTACCGGGCCGGTTTCAGCGGTATGTGTCATAGCAGCGGTGACCCGGTCCGTGGCCCTGGGCGCCCAATTAATAGGGGAAGTTTGAACGGTGGAATGTAGTTAATGGAATAGTTCATGACGCCACCTGTGGTGTTCGGCAAGTGAGATGTTAAGCCGACGCTGCATGCAGATCCTCTGGGACTGGTGGTGTGGTGCAGCCAAGATGGTGTGGCTCCCCACAGGTGGAGCTGTAGTCCCTGGGCAGTGTAGATGTAGGGTTAGAGGAGAGGCACAGGCGGTGTAGAAGCTGGTACCCCAATGTAGTGGTACAGGGTGTGTTAGCGCAGGAATAATTGGAGGACACCAGGGCATGTAGTTCCAAAGCTTTACTCAGTCTGTAGTACACACAGGTGCCTGCCTCCGTGCTGTGTCCTCCGGGTCAGGGACTCAGTCAACCTCCAGGTCAGATGGAATGCTCCCTTCCAACACTCCGCCAACATGTGCCTTTCTGAACGTCTCCTCTTTTAGCGCCTTTGGTGTGAAGTACTCCTAGTACTGAGTTACACTGGAGTTCCTCCTGACAGATGTTCCCAAGAACCATACTTGTATGGCAGACAGCTGTAGCCTGCTTCAGGGACTCCTTACTCCTGAGTCCTGGCTCACTATCCAAGTTGCTGTTGTGCCCCCAAGTCTTAGATGGGAGTAGTGCATTTACAGCTCACTACTCCACCGGTGTCTGCTGTAGGACCATTAGTATCCATACAACCTCGGGGACCGGGCCCCGGCCTTGCGCTTAGTACTTCTAGGCAGGGTTCTCTCCTAACCCACGTCCTCTGTTCCCTTTTACTCCTTCGTTCCGTACTAGTCTCTCCTTCTTATGGAAGATCAGGTTTCCGTTCAATGTCTTTCTCCTTCTTTCCTTTCCCGTGCCAGCAGACCCAGGTCACTGAGGTCTGCTGCAGCACCTCTTTCCTCCATCCCTCTCCCAGGGATCTTCTCTCCTCACTCTCTCCCACTGACTGACTGACTGACCTCAAATCCTAAACCTTCCCGCTCTTTTATGTATTCTAACTCCACCCGCCTCCCAGCACGTTTCGTGTTCCAAGCAGGGAGCCACCAAAGGTGCTCTGCTACACTCCAAGCAGGGAGCCGCAATGTGGCTTTGCTGAACTACTGTGTTGTGTGGGATGCAGGTGTTGGAGCGTGGTCAGGAGCCTCCAACCTACATGGATGGTGGGGTACCACACCTCAGGAGGAGGTGCAGTACCTCTGTGGCAACTGAATCCTCAGGGGCGCCACGTTAAACACAGCACGTCCGCGGGCTGCAAGTCAAACAGAGTTAACAATACAGGAACATACAAATTTTTATATTGCTGAATAAACATTTCTTATACTAATCTTCTCAATATGAGCGGCACTGATCCTTGAATGTTGCAAACAATTCTTAGTTAACTATCTAAAGTCTTAATTCAAAAGTGCAAGTTTCATCATCAACCTATTTCTTCATCATCTTTCCTTTTTCACATTTTCTACCTTTCTGTCATTAGCTTAAAGTGATAACCGCTGATACCTGGTTCATCACCTACATTTTCCAAATCTTCATTCTTTATTCAAATCTCTCATCTCTTTATTAAAACATTCCTACATCTTATATGAAAGCTATCATAAAACACATTATCAAATACTTCACATTAAAACTTTCAATAATTCTTGTAAGTGCTGGACAGCGCTCCCAGCCGGGTTCTCTTGCAGTGTCCTTTGATTGGAGTCATGCTCCAAATGAGGTAGACGTTATCTTCGCAAAGTGTCTATGTAAAACCAAGAAAGGGCACCTAAATAGGTGCAAACTACAGTATGCACAATAACAGTTCTGGACCATTCAGCGTTCATAATCTCTGCAGTTCAAGTGTGAAAGCTGCCATTACAACTGGGCAACAACTGGAAAAACAAAACTAAACCATGATGATCAAAAATAGGATCCAAAAGGCACAAATGTGCAAATACCGTCCTGGGTAATGAGAGTTATTTATTTTCGCTGGAGATTGCTAGTGGTGGTCTCCTCCTCGGATTTCTGGAAACTGGTTACTGGAACTGCTTACAGGGGAGATACTTTGGGTGTCTTCATCCTGTCGCTGGTTGCTTGCCCTAGGGCATGGTGGTAACAGCTGTGATAAAGGGAACCCATGATGTATATCAATGTCCATCAGCTGTTCTCCATTGGTGGGTGGTTCCGCTGCCGTGGTGCGGGGCCTAACATCCAGGGAGGCTGCGGCCTGTTGGCATTGATAGGCGGCTGCGCGGGGGCTTTGCAGCCAAGGGATCCCGATGTCACTATCCCAAAGCGACCTAGACTCCTCCAGCCCTGAAGATGCCGGATCGTGCGCGCCTGCTCCAGCCGTACCCTTCTCAGTAGGGACCTCTTCCACCTCCCCATCTCCGACAGCCTAGTGTCCCCAGCTGATTCTTCCAACTGCCCCATTTCGAGTTCCCGCAAGCCAGCCGCTGACAACGTGAATTCAGGGGGTAACCCATTAGGAGGGCCGGGGTATATACCTGGCACCTCCCGGCGGCGCGGTCTCTGCTCCAGTGCAGGCATAGTGGCGGTGGACGCCGTTCGGTGGGATACTGGGGATGGCGGTGGAGCTAATGGCGGCTCCGGGTCCGCAGGGGTCTCTGAAGGGACCTGCACGGCCGTGTCAGGTCTGGACGGAAGCTCTTCTTCCTCCGCTTCGGCTCCCAGGGCCTTGTACAACTCCTCCGGTGGTGGCGGCAGAGAGGGAACAATATACGCTGTCGGTGGTATGGCAGCGGTCGCAGGCTCTACAGGGTCTGTCTGGAAAAGATCCGGTGTAGCAGCGGCAGGTACCGGTGTCGTGGGTACCGCAAGTGTAGGTACCTCCTGGGCGCGCTGCAGATTCAAAGTCCATAGCGCTTCCTGCCTCAGTTGCAGGCGGCGTGTCAGCTGGGCTATTTCGTCCTCCAGCTGCTGGCGGTTCATCTCAGACACTGGGTTGGAGCATTCAGCCATGGCGCCAGGGAGATCCAGCATAACCTCCTCGCACTCCGTAGGCCTCCTCCCGTCTCCTTCCAAGATGGCGTTCTGGCGTTCTTCCTGTCTGGGCTCTGGGCTCTTTTCTCGCCACTGGCTTCCGCTCCTCCTTCTTGGGGTGGCGTCTTCTTCCAGCTCCTCTATACCAAGCCAGTATACGAACCCCTCGGGGGGTGGGCCATGTCGCTATCGCATAATAATTCAGGCAGGGGAGGCCCGTCACAGTTTGTGGTCTTTTCTTAGGACCTCCCAGGTTGTCACGCCCTTCTTCACTGCGCCAGCGGCCATTTTTAACATTCATTTCACAGTCTATCAAATTGGGTCTTCTGCAAATTTTCAAAAACTTTGAGTCTTAGGCACATAGAACCTGATGGCATCAGGTCTCGTCATCCTGTTCGTGATGCCAAGTTTGGGTCGCCCTCCCAGGGCCGTGGGGTACTCGGTACCGGGCCGGTGTCAGCGGGATGTGTCACAGCAGCGGTGAGCCGGTCCGTGGCCCTGGGCGCCCAATTAATACGGGAAGTTTGAATGGTGGAATGTAGTTAATGGAATAGTTCGTAACGCCACCTGTGGTGTTCAGCAAGTGAGATGTTAAGCCGACGCTGCATGCAGATCCTCTGGGACTGGTGGTGTGGTGCAGCCAAGATGGTGTAGCTCCCCACAGGTGGAGCTGTAGTCCCAGGGCAGTGTAGATGTAGGGTTAGAGGAGAGGCACAGGCGGTGTAGAAGCTGGTACTCCAATATAGTGGTACAGGGTGTGTTAGCGCAGGAATAATTGGAGGACACCAGGGCATGTAGTTCCAAAGCTTTACTCACAGTCTGCAGTACACACAGGTGCCTGCCTCCATGCTGTGTCCTCCGGGTCAGGGACTCAGTCAACCTCCAGGTCAGATGGAATGCTCCCTTCCAACACTCAGCCAACATGTGCCTTTCTAAACGTCTCCTCTTATAGCGCCTTTGGTGTGAAGTACTCCTAGTACTGAGTTACACTGGAGTTCCTCCTGACAGATGTTCCCAAGAACCATACTTGTACGGCAGACAGCTGTAGCCTGCTTCGGGGACTCCTTACTCCTGAGTCCCGGCTCACTATCCAAGTTGCTTTTGTGCCTCCAAGTTTTAGATGGGAGTAGTGCATTTACAGCTCACTACTCCACCGGTGTCTGCTGTAGGACCATTAGTATCCATACAACCTCGAGGACCGGGCCCCGGCCTTGCGCTTAGAACTTCTAGGCAGGGTTCTCTCCTACACAAACAGAGAGCACAGAATGACAATTGTGCAGAAATATCCTGCAGTAAAACATATAACAGTAGTCAGCAAGTGCTGATAAAAAGAAGATAACAAATACAGGGTATTTAGTCGATACTTTTTTTGCAAAAAAATGTATACCAAGCTGTTCCACCGCATCAAGGTAACCCCTATTGAAGCAGTCCCTATCTAATGTATTTAAAACCTGAACATGTGAACAGTGTCTAAATGAAAAGGATGAAGACAGGCGCTTCCCAGTATGGGCACGTGGTGCAAGCCAGCTCTTTACGTGCATGTCACACAAGAGAGGGGTGGGGTCTCTCAAATCATGCATAGGCATGGAAAAAACTGGATTAAAAACACATGTGACATGCACACATATGAACAAGTCAATAGGACAATGTTCACACCACCCACTGACTCAAACACAAATAGAGAGCACAGAATGACAATTGTGCAGAAATATCCTGCAGTAAAACATAACAGTAGTCAGCAAGTGCTGATAAAAAGAAGATAACAAATACAGGATATTTAGTCGATAATTTTTTTGCAAAAAAATGTATACCAAGCTGCTCCACCGTGTCAAGGTAACCCCTATTGAAGCAGGGTTCTCTCCTGACCCATGTCCTCTGTTCCCTTTTACTCCTTCGTTCCGTACTAGTCTCTCCTTCTTATGGAAGATCAGGTTTCTGTTCAATGTCTTTCTCCTTTTTTCCTTTCCCGTGCCAGCAGACCCAGGTCACTGAGGTCTGCTGCAGCACCTCCTTCCTCCATCCCTCTCCCAGGGATCTTCTCTCCTCACTCTCTCCCACTGACTGACTGACTGACCTCAAATCCTAAACCTTCCCGCTCTTTTATGTATTCTAACTCCACCTGTCTCCCAGCACGTTTCGTGTTCCAAGTAGGGAGCCACCAAATGTGCTCTGCTACACTCCAAGCAGGGAGCCGCAATGTGGCTTTGCTGAACTACTGTGTTGTGTGGGATGCAGGTGTTGGAGCGTGGTCAGGAGCCTCCAACCTACCTGGATGGTGGGGTACCACACCTCAGGAGGAGGTGCAGTACCTCTGTGGCAACTGAATCCTCAGGGGCTTCACAGAGGCATACTGCCTTGGGCATTTGCCAGACTGCTTGACCTCTATTTTTTATTTCATTTTTTTTTTTTATCTGTGGAGAGTTTCTCTTTGAAATCCACAGTAGAATAAAACTCATCTGCGGATCCTGAATCTGCAGCATATCAACTTTATGCTGCAGATTTAAGTGAAAAATTCACCTCTTCTAATGAGGGTGTGATTTCCGCACCAAACCCGTGCCCCAATAAATCTGCGTCAAATGGTGCAGTTTTTACTACATGTTTTCTGCTGCAGAATTGCTGCTGGATTTTCTGTGTTGGCATGCTTTAAATAGGTAGTGACAGGGTTAATGACATTCATGCTGATTTAAGAGAAGGAGTTATTAAAAATGGTGGTATCATCTGGTGCGGACCGCAGCCACTTTGCCCGTTTTTTGGCCGCGGGTCCTTTTAATTCTTCAGAGGTGTGCACGGACGACTGCATCATAGACGCCGATACAGTTGAAAGCAGTGATGGCGGACATAGTGTCAGACGCTCTCTCTCCCATCACTCCCCCTCTGCTTGTGACTCAGCAGGCGCGCGATGGTGTCACAATATCGTTTACCACACTGTACCAGCAATGGAGCCGATGAGACCGGAGCAGTAGAAGAGCCTGGAGCAGCGCGGGGAACAAGGAGGAGGGGTGAGTATTGTGTGAGTGTGTGTATGCATTATTGCGTGTGTGTGTGAGTGCAGGGGCTACACTATACTGTGTGTGTGTATGTCTGCAATATACTGTGTGTTGGGGAGCTGCACTCTACTGTGTGTTGGGGGAACTGCATTATACTGTGTGTTGGGGATCTGCACTATACTTTGTGTGGGGGGAGCTGCACGGTACTGTGTGTTGGGGGAGCTCCACTGTACTGTGTGTTGGGGGATTTGCATTGTACTGTGTGTCGGGGAAGCTGCACAATACAGTGTGTTGGGGAGCTGCACTATAGTGTGTATTGGAGTGCTCTGCCTGTGCTATACTGTGTGGGGGTAGCTGCACTTTACTGTGTGTGTGTGGGGGGAGCTGCAAGTTATTTAAATGTTTGAATAAATATAGTTGTCTAATATTTATGTTTATAATTTTATAAGGCCCCCGAACGCTATTATGAAATTCCAAATGGCCCTTGGCAAAAAAAGGTTCCCCACCCCTGGTTTAGGATCTTCATTAGTGACATATCGATCACAGCATTTAGGGGGTTAAACTGCCAGGAATGGTGCAGACATTGCTCCTGGCAGTGAGAGTCAAGTGTCAGCTATCATGCTAGCTGAACAACCGGCGGGGATCGTGCACACACAGCTCCTGTGCTCCCAAAATCGCCAGAACGTATTTTTACATGCAAAGTCAGTAAGTCCTTCCCAACCTGGATGTATAGATAGATCTACGGTCATGAAGGAGTTAATTTGTATATATATATTTTCTTTTAGCCTGGACACCTCACATGCAGTACATAACGATAAAACACACACACCAGTTTCTCTCCATCTCCTCAATTCCTACAGACTTCTCTGCAGGGTTGAAGGAAAGATCTTTGTTCAAATGACCATGATGTTACCAAAGGCCATTCTACACTTGTAACCTTGGAAACGGCACAGATAATGAAGTACTGACATTATCAGTGCTGTTTCTGGATTGTAAAGGTTGGGGGCAAGTTTGATGATGTTGGCCCTGGGCAATTCCCAATTTGATCCATGCCCATTCCCACCCTCTATTGCTGGCCCTGACACTACAGATGTCCTGAAGTTTGAACTCCCATAGATTTGCATCACAATTGGTCCCATTGTTATTGTTTTGGGCTTATTACTGATTTTTCTGTTATTTTCTTCTCCAGCGCCACCAAGCATTAACACTAAAATGTTCAGTTGCACGGTCGTGAAAAACCCTATTCATATTGCATGGGATGTGGTTTGTTACACGGTTTCTGAGCAGACACTAGGCTTAAACTGTGACAGGTCTCACATAACCATCCGAAGTATATACTACACGAAGCAGAGGTCACATACAGTATATCTCACACTGAAAAATAAGTACTTATCTCCATGTGTTATAACATTCTGACGTAAAATGAGGACACTGAGGGATTAAATGAATTACCCTAATTAGGAAAGTCATGGTTAGGCCTTAAGAAATGAAATTCTGGTCCTATTTGGGACATGTGAATAAAAAAAGAAATATTAACTAAGTAAAAGTGAGTCCACATAAGGCTAGTTTCACATTTGCGCTTTTGAGCGCAGCGACGGCCTGCGCACGGCCGCCGCTAAGCCCCGCCCCGCCGCGCCTCCGCTGGTAGCTCCGCCTACTGGCGCATGACGCTGCATGCGCCCTGCGTCCCCTATCTTTATCACTGGGGGCGCAGGCCGTGCGCAGTATGCGTTTGGCGGCGCATGCGTTCTTTTCACGGTGCGCCGAGCGCAACCAAACTGCAGCAAGTTGCGTTTGCCGCTGGTCGGCACACCGTGACAAGGACAGATGCGCCGCCAAACGCATACTGCACACGGCCTGCGCCCCCAGTGATAAAGATAGGGGACGCAGGACGCATGCAGCGTCATGCGTCGGTAGGCGGAACCACCGGCGGAGGCGCGGCAGGGGGAGGGGCTTAGCGGCGGCCGTGCGCAGGCCGTCGCTGCGCTCAAAAGTGCACATGTGAAACTAGCCTTACAGATGTACCTGCATATGCATTGGAGAGATACTGCTGCAGTGTAGACTTGCCTTTAATATGTCCTATCTTCTATAATTTTCCCTTTTATATATGCTTAAAGCATTCAATTACCAGGGGTGGTCTATCAGTCTTATTTTTCGGTCCTCAGTGACAACTCTGCAGCATATTTGTGCAGCGTGTGTGTGCAGGGCAAGCTATCAAAGTGCTGGAGAGGCATTACAGTCACGCTCACAGTATAGTGAGCTCCCTGGACCGCCTCAATGACTGGAAGGGAGCAGCTGCAGGGAGGATATAAGTTCATTTTCTCCCTGTAGATGCAGTTAGGCAACCAGGCAAGATTTTTCTGCTATTTACCTGCCGAATAACTCTAAATTTGTAGTGAAATTGTATATTTGGACATGACAGGTTCCCATTCAGGTGCATATAAGCCTTCTGATGCACGTTGTTAAATGTTGTGAAATAATAGTCTGTTTTCTCAGGCTGTCATGGCTTCAGATTCACACAAAATGATTAGTAACAAATTGGTCAGTGCGCAAAGGCTGCGGTTGTTTTTGGCAGAAAAGTTTCTGTTTACACTGACAATGCGCTGCCACAAATGATAATTTTTTGAGCAAAGTAAGAGATAATTTCACCCAATAAACAAGTGTTTTGCTGGTTCCTCGGGTAATCAGCAGCCTGTTTATACTGTACGATAATTGTGCAATGTGAAAGCATCTTTTGAGGAAACACCAAGATGTCAGGCTGCTTGGAATGTTGTTTTGCACAGGTCCTAAACCTCCTAAAGAAATAATGGTCACAATAGACAAATGGTGACAAATGGTCACAAATAGACAGGCATACCTGCAGACTGGCGCTTCAATTTACACTGCAGAATCTAAATGCTGACCATAATTTTATTTGACATTTATTTGACTGAAATTTTTTTCTTTTGTTTCTTACATGTCTCAAGTGCCACTGTCTATACAGTGGGGAAAAAAAGTATTTAGTCAGTCAACAATAGTGCAAGTTCCACCACTTAAAAAGATGAGAGGCGTCTGTAATTTACATCATAGGTAGACCTCAACTATGGGAGACAAACTGAGAAAAAAAAATCCAGAAAATCACATTGTCTGTTTTTTTTTTCATTTTATTTGCATATTATGGTGGAAAATAAGTATTTGGTCAGAAACAAAATTTCATCTCAATACTTTGTGATATATCCTTTGTTGGCAATGACAGAGGTCAAACGTTTTCTGTAAGTCTTCACAAGGTTGCCACACACTGTTGTTGGTATGTTGGCCCATTCCTCCATGCAGATCTCCTCTAGAGCAGTGATGTTTTTGGCTTTTCGCTTGGCAACACGGACTTTCAACTCCCTCCAAAGGTTTTCTATAGGGTTGAGATCTGGAGACTGGCTAGGCCACTCCAGGACCTTGAAATGCTTCTTACGAAGCCACTCCTTCGTTGCCCTGGCGGTGTGCTTTGGATCATTGTCATGTTGAAAGACCCAGCCACGTTTCATCTTCAATGCCCTTGCTGATGGAAGGAGGTTTGCACTCAAAATCTCACGATACATGGCCCCATTCATTCTTTCATGTACCCGGATCAGTCGTCCTGGCCCCTTTGCAGAGAAACAGCCCCAAAGCATGATGTTTCCACCACCATGCTTTACAGTAGGTATGGTGTTTGATGGATGCAACTCAGTATTCTTTTTCCTCCAAACACGACAAGTTGTGTTTCTACCAAACAGTTCCAGTTTGGTTTCATCAGACCATAGGACATTCTCCCAAAACTCCTCTGGATCATCCAAATGCTCTCTAGCAAACTTCAGACGGGCCCGGACATGTACAGGCTTAAGCAGTGGGACACGTCTGGCACTGCAGGATCTGAGTCCATGGTGGCGTAGTGTGTTACTTATGGTAGGCCTTGTTACATTGGTCCCAGCTCTCTGCAGTTCATTCACTAGGTCCCCCCCGCGTGGTTCTGGGATTTTTGCTCACCGTTCTTGTGATCATTCTGACCCCACGGGGTGGGATTTTGCGTGGAGCACCAGATCGAGGGAGATTATCAGTGGTCTTGTATGTCTTCCATTTTCTAATTATTGCTCCCACAGTTGATTTCTTCACTCCAAGCTGGTTGGCTATTGCAGATTCAGTCTTCCCAGCCTGGTGCAGGGCAACAATTTTGTTTCTGGTGTCCTTTGACAGCTCTTTGGTCTTCACCATAGTGGAGTTTGGAGTCAGACTGTTTGAGGGTGTGCACAGGTGTCTTTTTATACTGATAACAAGTTTAAACAGGTGCCATTACTACAGGTAATGAGTGGAGGAAAGAGGGGACTCTTAAAGAAGAAGTTACAGGTCTGTGAGAGCCAGAAATCTTGATTGCTTGTTTCTGACCAAATACTTATTTTCCACCATAATATGCAAATAAAATGAAAAAAAAACAGACAATGTGATTTTCTGGATTTTTTTTTCTCAGTTTGTCTCCCATAGTTGAGGTCTACCTATGATGTAAATTACAGACGCCTCTCATCTTTTTAAGTGGTGGAACTTGCACTATTGCTGACTGACTAAATACTTTTTTTCCCCACTGTATATGTATGACTCCTCTAAGCAACATCTTGATACAAACGTATTCATGTCTTGTATTTGTGCTATCAAATTCTTATTTTGTTTTCCATTTGACTATATATTCTGTTCAATCATTCTGTGCCTTGATTCCTTTAATGTTGTGGCCTGACTTTAGCTATCAGGATAGAACCATGAACTGAGGTTGCCCATTATGTGCATAATATTATGCTGATTTACATCAATGAGAGACTGCATATATCATCTACATTTGCAGTAGTTATAGCAACCAAAAAGAATCATCAGAGCTGCACTCGGGTCCTAGGATCATCTCAGGCGATTGACATTCCTTCTGCTTACACCAAAGTCGGAATGTGAAACCTTGTGGCTGAAATCCATATTATTGTATTGCAGTACTTGAAGGGGGACACAGTAGCTAAAACAAATGTATTGTGTCAAGGGCGATCCTTAGGGCACTACATCCGTATTTTATTTAGAGCGGCCATTGGGGCATTACAGCTGTATTGCGCTGAGGGCAATAATAATAATAATTTCTGTCCCACAAGGGTTGCCGTGACGTGGCGGGATGGCTTGTACATTATTTTGATCAAAATTATGTTTACTAAATACCCTTATTATTATTATTACCTTTATGCATTATTTGCAGTATATTTTTTACTTTTAGTTCAGGATATTTGTGTTTTTTGCTTTCTGTTTTCTCTGGTTAATGGTCATGTGTTAAAATGCACTTACATTGTGCATACACATTAACTTACTTGTCTCAGTTCAGATTTGTTTTTTATTCATTTCATTGTGCATTCAGTGCATATAGGGGTGTGACCGCCCTTTTTCTGAGCTGGGAAAGCCATCCAGTCTGGCCTAAGCTGTTACAAGTGGTTCAGCCGCTCGACCCTTCTTCACATTCACGCCACTTGGCAAGTGATAAGGTTTTAAATACTAGAGTAGGGAAAAAAAACCTGTCCCACAAGGGTTGCCATGACGTGGCGGGATGGCTTGTACATTATTTTGATCAAAATTATGTTTACTAAATACCCTTATTATTATTATTACCTTTATGCATTATTTGCAGTATATTTTTTACTTTTAGTTCAGGATATTTGTGTTTTTTGCTTTCTACCGCTATATTGCGTCAAGGGCGGTCATTAAGGTATTACAGCTGTATTGTGTTGACGGCGGCCATTAGGGCACTACAGCTATATTGTATTGATGGTGGTCAGTGGGCATTACAGCTGTATTGTGTTGAGGGTGGTCATTAGGGCGCTACAGCTGTATTGTATTGACAGCAGTCATTAGGGCACTACAGCTGTATTGTATCGAGGGCAGTCATTAGGGCACGACAGCTTTATTGTTGTTCTGTTATTTGTTTCCTGTCATGGATCACACTCCTTGGATATCTCCAGGCTTTTTATTACATGAGACTTGCGAAGCATTCCTCCATTATAAGATGTCTGCTAACAACAACTAACCAACAAGTTCCTAAACTCTATAGTACACACATCAACGTAGTGAGACCCCTAGAGGCCACATCAACATATAACATATTGCTACATACTTTCTCTTTTAACTGGAAGAACAATAAAATTAATAAAACAATGTATACCATGACCAAGTTAGAGCTATAACATAATAAGTCCAGTTAGATATAATCCTTGAGGTGTGCCGGCTTTCTGATAATTCTGCCAGGTCTAGTAACATAAGATGTGTCACTGCTTTCATCTGGTAGTTCTTCTGATCCTGGTAATATGCCTTCTGATATTATCTGTCTCTGGCCAGAATCCTCACCCTGATGGTCAGCTGTCACTGTTGGTACTTCACTTGTACTTTCTGCCTCGTTGTCTTGGGTGTCAGAATACTGCTCAAAAGGCCATGAATCATCTCTTTCTTGTGATTTCCTCAGATATCTCTGATTTCTCCTTAGTCTTCTTCCTTCCTCTGTTAGAATTTCATAGGACCGAGGTCCTAGTTTCTGGACAACTTTTGCCTTTTGCCAGTGTTTGTCAAACGTGCTGCTTGGCTGCAGCCGAATGTTGTCATTTCTCTGGAGCGCAGGCAGATCCTTTGAAGATTTATTGTAATAGAAAGCTTGCCTATCTTGATTCTTCTGTAATTTAGCTTTGATGTTTCCAGCAACTTTGGCTTTAACAGATGACTAGCAGTTGGTAAGAGTGTCTTTGTACGCCTACTCATGAGCCTCTGTGCCGGACTGCTGCCTAGGCCTTGGGTGGGTGTGTTTCTATGATCCAGTATAGACAGATATACATCAGTACCTGCTTGTTTTGCTTTCTGCATGAGTCTTTTGGCTGTTTTAACTGCTGACTCTGCTTTCCCATTACTCTGAGGATATCTGGGAGAAGATGTCTGATGTTCAAATTCCCATTTCTTGCTGAAGGTTTTGAACTCTTCCAAAGTAAACTGCGCCGCATTATCCGAGAAAACGATATTTGGAATGCCATACCTGGCAAAATGGGCCTTGAGTTTTTTAATCCCTGTTCCCGCCCTTGTGTCCTGCAACAAATCAACCTCCCAGAAGTTAGAGAAATAGTCCACTGTAATCCGGTAGTCTTTGTCATTCCATGTGAACAAGTCCATTCCTATTTTTGACCATGGCCTATGTGGAATTTCATGTGGTTGCAATGTCTCCTTTGGTTGCTTATCACTGCAGGATATACATATTTCACATTGTGCTATATAATTTTTAATGTGGTCATAGTAACATAGTAACATAGTTAGTAAGGCCGAAAAAAGACATTAGTCCATCCAGTTCAGCCTATAAAATTCTGTCAGAATAAATCCCCAGATCTACGTCCTTCCAAAGAACCTAACCATAACTGTAAGATACAATATTGTTACGCTCCAGGCAGACATCCAGGCCTCTCTTGAACCCTTCAACTGAGTTCGCCATCACCACCTCCTCAGGCATGGAATTCCAGATTCTCACTGCCCTAACTGTAAAGAATCCTCTTCTATGTTGGTGGAAAAACCTTTTCTCCTCCAGACGCAGAGAATGCCCCCTTGTAACTGTCACCTTCCTTGGTATAAACAGATCCTCAGAGAGATATTTGTATTGTCCCCTTATATACTTATACATGGTTATTAGATCGCCTCTCAGTCGTCTTTTTTCTAGACTAAATAATCCTAATTTTGCTAATCTCCCTTGGTATTGTAGTTCCCCAATCCCCTTTATTAATTTTGTAGCCCTCCTTTGTACCCGCTCTAGTTCCATTATATCCTTCCTGAGCACCGGTGACCAAAACTGTACACAGTACTCCATGTGCGGTCTAACCAGAGATTTGTACAGAGGCAGTATAATGCTCTCATCATGTGTATCCAGACCTCTTTTAATCCACCCCATGATCCTGTTTGCCTTGGCAATTGGTCATTCATACCTGGCCAATAAACAGATTCTCGCGCTCGATGTAGACATCCTTCCATGCCTAAGTGAGAAGAGTGCAATGTTTTCAGTATGTCTCTTCTGAGAACTTCTGGTATAACCGCCCTGTCTCCTTTAAAGATGATTCCTTGCTGCACTGACAATTCATCTCTTATGTGGAAGAATGGTGAAACTTCCCTTGGAGCATGTTGCTTGTATTTTGTCCAGCCCTGCAAGATGACAGTTTTTAAATTCTGGAGACTTTTATCCTTCTCTGTGAAAGTCTGAATTTGCTTCAACTTTTCTTTTGACACTGCAAGATAGTTACACATATTGATGGTTTCAATGTCTTTCTACTCATCATTTGTGACAGGAAGGTAAGCTCTGCTTAGCGTATCTGCAATCAGTAAGTCTCTTCCTGGACAGTACCCGATGTCAAAATCATATTTCTGAAGTCGTAACAGCATACACTGTAGTCTCTTTGGGGCATTTAGTAGTGGTTTCTTCATAATGCTCTCCAAAGGTTTGTGATCCGACTGTACTCTTACCCGTCGACCATAGGTGTATTGGTGAAACTTCTCCAACCCAAATACAGTGGGGAAAAAAAGTATTTAGCCAGTCAGCAATAGTGCAAGTTCCACCACTTAAAAAGATGAGAGGCGTCTGTAATTTACATCATAGGTAGACCTCAACTATGGGAGACAAACTGAGAAAAAAAAATCCAGAAAATCACATTGTCTGTTTTTTTTTCATTTTATTTGCATATTATGGTGGAAAATAAGTATTTGGTCAGAAACAAAATTTCATCTCAATACTTTGTGATATATCCTTTGTTGGCAATGACAGAGGTCAAACGTTTTCTGTAAGTCTTCACAAGGTTGCCACACACTGTTGTTGGTATGTTGGCCCATTCCTCCATGCAGATCTCCTCTAGAGCAGTGATGTTTTTGGCTTTTCGCTTGGCAACACGGACTTTCAACTCCCTCCAAAGGTTTTCTATAGGGTTGAGATCTGGAGACTGGCTAGGCCACTCCAGGACATTGAAATGCTTCTTACGAAGCCACTCCTTCGTTGCCCTGGTGGTGTGCTTTGGATCATTGTCATGTTGAAAGACCCAGCCACGTTTCATCTTCAATGCCCTTGCTGATGGAAGGAGGTTTGCACTCAAAATCTCACGATACATGGCCCCATTCATTCTTTCATGTACCCGGATCAGTCGTCCTGGCCCCTTTGCAGAGAAACAGCCCCAAAGCATGATGTTTCCACCACCATGCTTTACAGTAGGTATGGTGTTTGATGGATGCAACTCAGTATTCTTTTTCCTCCAAACACGACAAGTTGTGTTTCTACCAAACAGTTCCAGTTTGGTTTCATCAGACCATAGGACATTCTCCCAAAACTCCTCTGGATCATCCAAATGCTCTCTAGCAAACTTCAGACGGGCCCGGACATGTACAGGCTTAAGCAGTGGGACACGTCTGGCACTGCAGGATCTGAGTCCATGGTGGCGTAGTGTGTTACTTATGGTAGGCCTTGTTACATTGGTCCCAGCTCTCTGCAGTTCATTCACTAGGTCCCCCCGCGTGGTTCTGGGATTTTTGCTCACCGTTCTTGTGATCATTCTGACCCCACGGGGTGGGATTTTGCGTGGAGCACCAGATCGAGGGAGATTATCAGTGGTCTTGTATGTCTTCCATTTTCTAATTATTGCTCCCACAGTTGATTTCTTCACTCCAAGCTGGTTGGCTATTGCAGATTCAGTATTCCCAGCCTGGTGCAGGGCTACAATTTTGTTTCTGGTGTCCTTTGACAGCTCTTTGGTCTTCACCATAGTGGAGTTTGGAGTCAGACTGTTTGAGGGTGTGCACAGGTGTCTTTTTATACTGATAACAAGTTTAAACAGGTGCCATTACTACAGGTAATGAGTGGAGGAAAGAGAAGACTCTTAAAGAAGAAGTTACAGGTCTGTGAGAGCCAGAAATCTTGATTGCTTGTTTCTGACCAAATACTTATTTTCCACCATAATATGCAAATAAAATGAAAAAAAAACAGACAATGTGATTTTCTGGATTTTTTTTTTCTCAGTTTGTCTCCCATAGTTGAGGTCTACCTATGATGTAAATTACAGATGCCTCTCATCTTTTTAAGTGGTGGAACTTGCACTATTGCTGACTGACTAAATACTTTTCCCCCCCACTGTACCACAGCCAGTAGTTCCTTCTCAATCTGAGCATATCCCTTCTCTGTTGTTGTAAGTGCTCTGCTTGCAAATGTGAGTGGTTGTTTGTTCTGCATTAATGTAGCTCCAAGAACCTTTTTCTGAAGCATCACATTGTACCACTACTTCTTGATCTGGATCAAAATACTTTAGGGTTGCTGCATCTGCAATAGCTTTCTTTACTGATTGGAAAGCAGTCTCCTGGCTTTCCGTCCATTCCCAGAGCACATCTTTGAGGGTTAGCTGTCTCAGTGGCTCACACATGTCTGGCAGATGACTGCAAAATTTGGAGAGATAATTTACCATGCCCAAAAATTGTTGTACTCCACAAACATCAATAGGGGTAGGCAAATCTTGTATTGCTCTCACCTTTTCAGGATCCACTTTTACACTGTTTGAAGTCAGACGATGTCCAATATAAGCCACTTCTGTAATTTTCAGTTTGAATTTGTCCAAGTTCAGCTTTATGCGTTTTGCTCTGCATCTGTCCAAAAATTGTATCATCTTCTGATCGTGATCCTTCATTGCAGATTCCATATCTTCACCTTCTCCCACTATTAGTATATCATCTCCTATTGTCTTCTCTCTAGGAAGTCCTTCCAAAGCCTGCATTAATGTCTGCTGGAACACCTCTGAAGCAGGTTTTAGTCCCATGGGCATTCTCAGCCATTTAAAGGGTCCAAATGGTGAAGAAAATGTCAATAAACTTGATTCTTCAGTCAGTGCCACATGCCAAAATCCATTTTTCACATCACATACAGAAAATATTTTAGCTTTTGATAGATCTGGTAGAACATCATCTAATGTCAGCATGGGGTAATGATTTCTTTTCAGCACCTTGTTGAGTAGCTTAGGATCAATGCATATTCTTAACTTGCCAGATGGTTTCTGCACTATGACCAAACTGCTGACCCAATCTGTGCTCTTATGGACTGGTGCTATCATGCCTCTTCTCTGTAAATCTTGCAGTTCTACTTTCAGTGGTTGCATTGAAGCTACAAGCACTCTCCTTGTAGGTAATCTGGTAGGCTGCACGGTGTTGTCAATTTCTAGCCTATATTTACCTTCAAAGCACCCATTACCTTCAAATAAATCAGCATACTTCGTTTTTATTTTCTGAATATCCAAGTTGTGCTCTGCGCTTAGTTTGGGATTTGGTATATCCTGGGAAACATCAACCGACATAATATTCTGAGACTCTACTTTTATTAAGTCCAATGTCTGAACAGCTTTTACTCCCAATAATGGTACATGTGTGGTGCCCCTGAGGTTCAGTCGCCACAGAGGTACTGCACCTTCTCCTAAGGTGTAGCGCCCCACCATCCAGGTAAGGTGGGAACTCCTTTCCACGCTCCAACACTCGCACCCCACACAACAGGGTAGTTCTGCACAACCACATTGCGGCTCAGTGCTTAGAGAGTAGCAGAGCACCTCTGGTGGTTCCCTGCTTGGAACACTGGATGTGCTGGGAGGTGGGTGGAGTTGAGATATATAAAAGAGTGGGAAAGTGTAGGATTACAGGTTCAGTCTGGCAGAAGGTCAGGCGGGTAAGAAGTTACTCAGACAGGAGTGAGGATCCCTGGAAGAAGGGATGGAGAATGGAGTGCTGCAGCTGCCTCAGTGATCTGAGCCAGCTGGCACGGGAAGGGAAAAGAAGGAGAAAGACGTAGAACTGCGACCTAAGCTTCCATAAGAGAGAGAAAGATCAGTACGGAACGAAGGAGTAAGAAGAACAGAGAGGACGTGGGATAGAAGAGGAACCCTGCCTATAGGTTCTCAGTGCAAGGCCGGGGCCCGGTCCCCGAGGTTGTATGGACACTTATAGTTCTGCAGCAGACACCGGTGGAGTAGTAGGCTGTAAATGCACTACTCCCATCTAAGACTTGGGGCACAACAGCAACTGATTAGAGAGCAGGGACTCAGGAGAAGGGAGTCCCCGAAGCAGGCTACAGCTGTCTGCCATAAGAGTAGAGTTCTTGGGAACATCTGACAAGAAGAACTCCAGAGTACCACGGTACTGGAGCTCTTCACACTTTAAGGCGCAATAGAGGAGTCATTCAGGAAAGGTACATGTTGGCGAGGAGCTTTCCATCTGGCTTGGAGGTTGGCTGAGTCTCTGACCCGGAGGACATGGCCCGGAGGCAGGCACCCTTGTGTACCGCAGACTGTGAGTAAAGCTTTGGAACTGCAAGCCTCGGTGTCCTCCATTCATTCTTGCGCCAACCCGCACTGCACCGCTACATCTGGGTACCATCCTTTACACTGCCTGTGCCTTTCGACAACCATTACAACTACACTGCCCTTGGACATCAGCCCTGCCTGTGGAGGGCTATACCATCACTGCTGCACCATAGCATCTATCCCAGAGGATCTGTCTGCAGCATCGGCTTAACACCTCCCTTGCCGAACACCACAGGTGGCATCACGAACTATTACATTCCATTAACTACATTCCCCCATTACTTGGGCGCCCAGGGCCACGGTCCAGGTCACCACTGCTGTGACACATCCCACTGACACCGGCCCAGTACCGAGTACCCCACAGCCCTGGGAGGGCAACTCACATGGTGTTAGGCATCGGATTTCTGTCACTGCACAGCGAGAATCCCGAGCCTTACTTCCAGCTGTCTCCCATTCCTCTCCAGCCGCAGAGGAGGTTGCTCAGCAAACTCGTCAGTCTAGGCGCTCTGCCCAGACCAGCTCCGTGGGTTTGCTTGCTGCTGCCACCTCTGGCACATCTATGGCAATACATGCTGCTCAGCAGCGAGATTCTCCAGGGCCTAAGTCCCCATGTCAGGCCACTGAGCATGCCCGTGGAGTGATTGCCAGGCCAGATGGTCCTTGTTCTTCTCCCATTTCCACTTCACCCTGCATTTTCTCTCCAGGGAGAAGAACGTCCGGGCCGATGCTCTCTCCCTCTCTGTGGTGTCATCTGAGGAGGAGCTTCGGCTGATAGTCCTGTCTGAGAGCCCGTGCCCCTGGAGTGATCTCCCATTGGAGATCGAAGGTCACGTGCTCAGGTCCTGCTCGTGTTCGAATTGGCTCATCCGAGAAGCCAGGAAGGTCCCAGACGCTCGCGGCTATAAAAGGTTCGCATGGCCGCTAGGACATGCGCTAGGATAGACTGTATTTACAGACTATGTGGAGTGAGTGATGTATGCACGTATGAATGTTTCTGGTGAATGACTCATTAAGAAACCCCTACCCTTGGTACGCATGTGTTGTGCAGCCTAGCCTGCTAGCGCCCAGGCTTAGGTGTAGGTAGGACAGAGGTTGAGTCAGGCATCATTCCTCACCAGGGACTCGGCATGCCTCAGTGCACGTGCTCCACTTCATAGCCAGTGTCTATAGCGGCGCTCGCGGCAGAGACGCCGCGCGCTCAGTGGGCCTAGAGGGACTCTAACCCCGTGTCCTTGGGATAGAGTTCTGTAGCCGTACACTGTGCGCTCTTTTGGCCGGGCTCTGTGAGCTAAACAGGCTCTGACATTTACGTTCAGCGGTTGTGCGACTCTGTGCATTAACAGAGTTCGCACCTGTTCACATTGGGTGACGTAACCCAAGTGTGACTGTTTTTACGCCGCTCTATTCTTCCGCCATTACTTAGCAGCAGTGTACCACCTCTGCACGGTGGACCCGGGGCTGCGAACGAACCTACTATTATTTTATAATTTGGTGCGTTCCGCCAGCCCTAACATTATCCTATCGCCAGGGTCTGGCTAGTTATGGCGGACAAACGGCGACTGCTGCAGTACATCCGGCAGCTGCAGGGCAGGTTGGCGGCTCTCGAGCGTCCAGCCTCAGCTGCGGATGTTACTGCGGTCGCTATTCAGGCAGCCACAGAGGCTGTCTCCCGTGTGACCACTGCCATCCCTGCCCCGACTTTGTCCCGCCTTCCACTGCATGAGAAGTTCTCGGGTGATAGTGTCTCTTGTAGGGGTTTCATGAGCCAGTGCTCGATACAGCTGGAGCTGCTGGCAGCACGATTCCCCTCCGAGCGAGCCAAAGTGGGATTTATTATTTCCCTCTTGTCGGGCAGGGCTTTGGAGTGGGCCACACCGCTGTGGGAGCGTGGTGATCATGTGGTGCAGAGTGCCTCTCAGTTCCTGGACACTCTGAAGTATGTCTTCCTGGGACCGCGAGTCACCCATGATACCGCGCTCCAGCTGTTGGCATTGTCACAGGGTTCGTCCATGGTCAGCCACTTTGCCATCCAGTTCCGGATTCTGGCCTCGGAATTAGAGTGGCCAGATAAGGTCCTCATTCTGGCATTCTGGAGAGGTTTGGCTGGCCATGTGAAGGACGCTCTGGCCACCAGGGAGATTCCTGCTACACTGGAGGAGCTTATCACCATCTCCACCCGTATAGACCTTCGCTTTGCCGAGCGAAGGTTGGAGCGGACTCAGTGTAGGCAGAGGTTTAGGTTGGCATCCAGTTTTGCTAAACCTCTGTGGAATCTCCCGATCCGGCGTCTGAGCGTCAGGGGGCTTCCCGCGAGGGATCCAGGCCCCGGCCCGCTCGAGCCCCTGTGATCTGTCATGGTTGCCGGCAGTCCGGTCACTTTGCCAACCAGTGCCCACAGCGGCTGGGAAGACGCTTGCCCCTATTGGCCGTAGGAGGCGGCTCACTAGAATCCGCGGCATTTTCCTCCAAGTTGTCCTTTAAGGGGACACTTGGGTTTGGTTCTTCCACTCTGGCGGTGGAGGTTTGCGTGGATTCCGGAGCGGAGAGCAATTTTATGTCATCTGCCTTCGCTCAACGGCATGCTATACCCCTGGTTATGATGTCTACACCAGTCACCGTCAGAGTAGTGAATGGCGCGACTCTGCCCTCACATATTACCCACCAAACCGCTCCACTGTTACTCTCGGTGTCTCCATCTCATCAGGAGACGATATCCCTCCTCGTCATGCCCGAGGGTATCGACCAGGTCCTTCTATGGGTCCCCTGGTTGTGGTATCACTCTCCCCATATAGAGTGGTCCTCGGGGAGAATTCTTGGTTGGAGTAAGTCTTGTGAGGGTAGATGTCTGAGGGAATGCATCCAGGTTGCCTCCACCGATGTCTCCGCAGATCTTTCCTCTCTTTCCAAACACTATCGACAGTATGCGGACGTGTTCTCCAAAAAGGCGGCCGAGACACTTCCACCGCATCGCCCCTATGACTGTCCTATTGACCTCTTGCCTGGTGCTGAGCCTCCTCGGGGTTGAGTCTATCCCCTATCTCTCCTGGAGACAGAGGCCATGTCTCAATACATCAGGGAGAATCTGGCAAGAGGATTCATTAGGAAGTCAGTGTCACCAGCGGGGGTGGGATTCTTCTTCGTCCAGAAGAAGAGTGGGAAACTACATCCTTGCATCGATTACAGGGGTCTTAACGCCATCACCTTTAAGAATAAGTATCCTCTACCCCTGATATCAGAGCTGTTTGATAGGCTACGGGGAGTGAGAGTGTTTACCAAACTTGATCTGCGGGGGGCTTACAACCTGATTCACATCCGTGATGGAGACGAATGGAAGACGGCATTTAACACCAGAGACGGGCACTATGAATATCTGGTGATACCCTTCGGGCTCTGTAATGCCCCAGCCGTCTTCCAAGATTTTGTGAACGATATCTTCCGGTATATGCTTACCACCTCGGTAGTAGTCTATCTGGATGATATTCTCATCTACTCTCCAGATATTGACTCCCACCGGAGAGATGTTTGCAAAGTTTTCGACCTCCTGCGGGCAAACTCCCTCTATGCCAAGTTGGAGAAGTGTGTGTTTGAGCAGGAGTCCTTGCCTTTCTTGGGCTATATCATCTCAGCCCAGGGTTTGGCCATGGATCCTGCCAAGCTACAGGCGGTGATGGATTGGCAGGGACCCCATTCTCTCAAAGTGGTGCAGCGCTTTATGGGGTTCATAAATTACTATCGCCAATTCATTCCCCACTTCACAACTTTGGTAGCGCCCTTGGTAGCCCTCACCAAGAAGGGTGCAAACCCCAAGTTGTGGTCAGAACCTGTCTCCAAGGCCTTCTCCTCTATTAAATCCCATTTCGCTAGCGCTCCCATTCTACATCGCCCCGATGTGGATAAACCCTTCATTCTGGAGGTGGATGCCTCTTCCGCCGGTGCTGGAGCGGTCCTGTTCCAGAAGGACTCGCAAGGTCGGAAGCACCCATGCATCTTCTTCTCCAAGACCTTCACACCGGCGGAGAGGAATTATTCCATCGGGGACCGGGAGTTGCTAGCAATGAAGTTGGTCTTTTCAGAGTGGAGACACCTCCTGGAGGGGGCTCGCCACCCTTTCCAGGTGTTCACCGACCACAAGAATTTGGTCTATTTACAAACAGCCCAGCGGCTAAATTCTCGCCAGGCCAGATGGTCCTTGTTCTTCTCCCATTTCCACTTCACCCTGCATTTTCTCTCCAGGGAGAAGAACGTCCGGGGCCGATGCTCTCTCCCTCTCTGTGGTGTCATCTGAGGAGGAGCCTCGGCTGATAGTCCCGTCTGAGAGCCCGTGCCCCTGGAGTGATCTCCCATTGGAGATCGAAGGTCACATGCTCAGGTCCTGCTCGTGTTCGGATTGGCCCATCCGAGAAGCCAGGAAGGTCCCGGACGCTCGCGGCTATAAAAGGTTCGCATGGCCGCTCGGACATGCGCTAGGATAGACTGTAGAATCATAGAATCATAGAATCGTAGAGTTGGAAGGGACCTCCTGGGCCATCTGGTCCAACCCCCTGCTCAAAGCAGGATTTGCTAAATCATCCCAGTCAGATGTCTGTCCAGCCTCATAGAATCATAGAATCGTAGAGTTGGAAGGGACCTCCTGGGCCATCTGGTCCAACCCCCTGCTCAAAGCAGGATTCGCTAAATCATCCCAGTCAGATGTCTGTCCAGCCTCATAGAATCATAGAATCGTAGAGTTGGAAGGGACCTCCTGGGCCATCTGGTCCAACCCCCATTTACATGTATTTACAGACTATGTGGAGTGAGTGATGTATGCACGTATGAATGTCTCTGGTGAATGACTCATTAAGAAACCCCTACCCTTGGTACGCATGTGTTGTGCAGCTTAGCCTGCTAGCGCCCAGGCTTAGGTGTAGGTAGGACAGAGGTTTAGTCAGGCATGAGTCCTCACCAGGGACTCGGCATGCCTCAGTTCATGTGCTCCACTTCATAGCCAGCGTCTATAGCGGCGCTCGCGGTAGTGATGCTGCGCGCTCAGTGGGCCTAGAGGGACTCTAACCCCGTGTCCTTGGGATAGAGTTCTGTAGCCGTACACTGTGCGCTCTTTTGGCCATTCTCTGTGAGCTAAACAGGCTCTGACATTTACGTTCAGCGGTTGTGCGACTCTGTGCATTAACAGAGTTCGCACCTGTTCACATTGGGTGACGTAACCCACGTGTGACTGTTTTTACGCCGCTCTATTCTTCCGCCATTACTTAGCAGCAGTGTACCACCTCTGCACGGTTGACCCCGGGCTGCGAACACACCTACTATTATTTTATAATTTGGTGCGTTCCGCCAGCCCTAACACATGGTTACCACCATGCAACACGGTAAATTCAACTCTATAACTCTTTCTGTTACATGGGTTCCGTATTTTGAGCTTACATGTCCCCATCGGTTTCAGAACACTTTTGTTGTACATCACCAGTACCTTGTCAGATGGCTCAATAGAAACCTGTTTGTTTAGCAGAGCAGATGGAATTACATTGCAGCTTGCTCCACAATCCAGCTGAAATCTAATGGGCTTCTCATCCAACAAGAATGTTGCATAAAGCTGCTTGACATCCTTGCCTACTGACTGCTTGACTACATTGACTTTCTCTGCTGCAGGCTGCAGTTGTAGCCATATAATGTCCTCTGCACTGTCAGTGTCTGGTGTCACAGTGTGGAAACGTCTGTACTGTTTGCCTGTTCCTTGCCTGCAGACAGCTGAGAAATGATTTATCTTTCCACATGATCTGCAGGTTTCACCATATGCTGAACACTTGGTTTTGTCTCTCTCATGTCTTTTCCCACAATACTTGCAGTGGACAGTGCTTATAGGGGAGCTTGGTCTTGTCTTTCCTTTCATAGATACTGCATGTATCTTATCATCATCATTATCACTGGTGCCTGCCATCATCTTCAGGCTGTGTTTTGTCAGCTCAGCAGCCCTGCAGATTTGCATGCATTTCTCTAAAGTCATGTCTTCCTCTCTCAGTAATCTTTCTTTGAGATGACTGTCTCTTATGCCACACACCATTCTGTCTTTGATTAGACTGTCCCTGATCTCTCCAAAACCACATGTTGTTGCCAGCCTCCTCATCTCTGTCAGATATCTGTCCACATTTTCACCATCTTCCTGATGTCTTGTGAAAAAGTTATATCTTTCTACTGTCTCATTCTTCTTTGGGTCACAGTGTTTATCAAATGCCTACACAATATCTGCTAGAAGGAGGTTGTCTGTGTGTGGGAGTAAGGTGTGGGCTAATTCTCTGCCATTTTACCCAATAAGGTAATAAAACAGCTTCACTTTCCGTTTGTCATCAGTAGGGGCCACTGTGAGATCCACATACAGTGTAAACTCTTCCTTCCAATGTCTCCAAGTCTGGGACAGATTACATGAAGTCACATCCAGTCCCTGAGGGGGTTCAGACCAGTCTCCATTTTGCAGTAATGTCAGGGAATCTGTTCTTACAAGTGCTGTGATCCTCTGTGATCCTCTCTACAGTCCCAGCCTCACACAAGCTCTGAGGTTTGCAGGTTCTGTGCCCAGCTGCCACCATGTTCTGTTATTTGTTTCGTGTCATGGATCACACTCCTTGGATATCTCCAGGCCCTTTATTACATGAGACTTGCAAAGCATTCCTCCATTACAAGATGTCTGCTAACAACAACTAACCAACAAGTTCTTAAACTCTATTTTACAAACATATGTAGTGAGACCCCTAGAGGCCACATCATCATATAACATATTGCTACAATTGTATTGACGGCGGCCATTAGGACACTAGAGCCGTATTGTGTCGAGGGCGGTCATTAGAGCATTACAGCTGTATTGTGTCAAGGGCAGTTATTAGTACATTTTAGCTTTATTGTGTCGCAGGCAGTCATTAGAGCACTACAGCTGCATTGCATTGATAGCGGCCATTAGGACACTACAGCTGTATTGTGTCGAGGGTGCTTATCAGGGCCCTACAGCTGTATTGTGTCAAGGGCGATCATTAGGGCACTATAGCTGTATTGTATCAAGGGCTGCCATTAGGGCATTACAGCTGCTTTCTGACAAGGTAAGGGGCTTGGACACCTCCAGGTATTGTGCACAATTGGAGGACTGTTGGCAGTAGATTTGCCTGCAGGCTTGGGAACTTGAAGGGAGCAGCTGGCCTGTGAGCGTCACATCCTTAGTACAAAATGCCACATACTAGGGACAAATATCGCCACACCATGACCTGACCACATGTTACCACCACATAGTGACTGAATAATACCACATACAAGGGACAAATACCACCATACCATCACCAGACCACATATTACCACCGCATAGTCACAGAATAATACCACATACAAGGACAAATACTGTCACACCATGGCCGGACCACATATTATTATCACATAGTGACCGAATAATACCACAAACAAGGGACAAATACCACCATACCATGACCAGACCACATATTACCACCACATAGTCACAGAATAATACCACATACAGGGACAAATGCCAGCACACCATGACCAGACCAGATAATACTACCACATAGAGACCTCCCAGTCCCCTGATTTTTCATAGTTACATGCATCCCTCTTCCCTAATTTATTATGTCCTCTCTCTCTCCCACCCCACCCTCTATTCATCATCATTTAGTATTCCCCACCCCTAATTCATCATCATTTGTTCTCCACCTTCAATTCATTATCATTTGTTGTCCTCCACTCACAATTCAGCATTTGCTCTCCCTCCTCCACTCCCATTTCAGCATTTGCTCTCCCACCCCACTCCAAATTCTGGATTTGCTCTCCCCACCCCACTCCCAAATCTGCATTTGCACTCCCACCCCCAAATCTGAATTTGCTCTCCCCACCCCCACCCCCACCCCCAATTCTGCATTTGCTCTTTCCACCCCCACTTCCAATTCTGCATTTGCTCTTCCGACCCCCACTTCGTCACTTGCTCTCCCCACCCCCACTTCCAATTTGCCATTTGCTCTCCACTCCCGCTCCCAATTCATCATTTGCTCTCCCATACACTCCCAAATTGTCATTTGCTATACCCCACTTCCAATTCATCATTTGCTCCCCCCCACTACCAATTCGTTATTTGCCCTCCCCCCATTCCCAATTTCAGCATTTGACCCCCACCACTCCAAATTCAGCATTTGTTCTCCCCCTACCGCTCCCCCACTCCCAATTTGTCATGTGCCCCCCATTCCCAATTTGTCATTTGCTCTCCCCAGCCCCTCTCCCAATTTAGCACTTGCTCTCCCCATCACCATCCCCAATACAGCATTTGCGCAAATTCACCCCAATTCAACATTTACGCTGCCTACCCCCAATTCAGCAGTGTGGGAAATAAGTATTTGATCCCTTGCTGAATTTGTAAGTTTGTCTACTGACAAAGACATGAGCAGTCTATAATTTTAAGCAGGGTCGGACTAGGCCACCGGAGAACAGGAAGATTCTCTTGTGGGCCCAGGCTCTGACACCTGCTGACGTATAGGACCAGCTGCCTAGGGCCCCTGCTGCTCCAGGGTCCCCCAGCCAGTGATGTGTCGCTAATAGCGGCACACCACACAGCTGCTATGGAGCCCCCGGTGCCAGCAGAGCAGCAGCGGGTGACAGGAAGCCAAAGCCTGTTCCTGCTAGTAAAGTGAAATGAATATTCACGCTTCTCCATGCCCCCGTGGGCGTGGAGAGGCATGAATATTAAGCAGGCAGTGTTTGCCGGAATCAGCGTGGGAGCGAGGAGGAGAGGTGAGTATAGTGTTTTTTTTATATATAGTGAGTCCTGATACCTCATATGAGGGGGGCAGCATGATACCCCGTATGGGGGGGCAGCATGATACCCCGTATGCCTAGCAACAGCCTGAAGTATTAATGATTTAGAGATGATCTACAAAGAGGAGTGGACGAAAATTCCTCCTGACATATGCGCAAATCTCATCATCAACTACAAAAAACGTCTGACTGCTGTTCTTGCCAACCAGGGTTTTGCACGAAGTGTTAAGTCTTGTTTGCCAGATCAAATACTTATTTCTCATTGCAAAATGCAAATAAATCTTTTATAATTTATACAAGGTGATTTTCTGGTGTTTATTTTTGATATTCTATCTCTCAATGTTAAAATTAACCTACCCTTAAAATTATAGACTGTTCATGTCTTTGTCATTGGGCAAACTTACAAAATCAGCAAGGCATCAAATACATATTTCCCCCACTGTACCTCTCATACAATCCCCTGCAGCTCCACTTTTGGACTGGAATCTTGGCACTCTTACATGACAGCGTGTACGCGATGATGTCATCGCATACGCACTGTCAGCAGTGAGTCACAGAGGAAGCAAAGGGAGTCCCTTGGAGTTGTGCTGCCGTCACGGCCATAACAATTCCAACCCTCCCTGCGCAGAGATGTACGCTGCCGTTGGCAGCACGCCAGCACACATACCCTGGGGCCCAGCGAGCAGAAGCACAACAGAGGGGGCCAGTACTGGGTATGGGCCCCTGCTTTTTACTTCTGTTCACCGTGCCCTATACAGCAGTAAGGCCTGATGTTGGCCCTAATGCTCAAACTGGAGCTACTATTTTGACATTTTTAACAAAACTGGATAAAAACGTATTTAAAAATTGGGCATAGAGATTGACACGCTAGGCATAGTTTTCCTTTTGCCTGTTGATAAATTGTGCAGATTGGATCAATGGTTAACATGTTTATTGGCGCAAGAAAGGTAAAGTTACAAAAGATGCAATTTCTCCTTGGTTTATTAGTTTTCACATGCAGGGTTATTACTATGGGTATGGATTTTTCGAGATGTCTCTCTTTGGCTAATGGTAGGTGTTACTTTACAGCACCATCTCATTAGGGTAACTAGGTCTATGCAACAGGATTTATTGGTGAGGTGGAGTTTCTAGCACTTATATAATAGCAGGACTTTTTATCAGAGTGAAGAAATGTCCAATGTTGAAATCTGTTAATGCACTAATGGTCCTAAACCTTGGCGTTTGGAACTTTTCTTGGTGGGTCTAGGGTGTGCTGGCCTAAGTTGTGGTTCAAGCTCATGTAGGGACGGAATTTAACCCTACTTGAATTTTTCTCAGTTTTAGCAGTTGTGGAGTCTCGGTGGGAGTTTTCGATAAACAGAATACATTTTTTCTCAGACAACTTATCAGTAGTAGGGATGAGTGGACCCCTGGAAGTCTAGGTTCTGGTAGCCAACCGAACTTTAGTCAAAATTTCAGTTTGGGTACCAGAAATCAATGGCGAGCTAAGCTTTGGAGTTGGGAAAAAAATCTCTGTCACAAGAAAAAAATGCTATTATCCTGCACATATCGAGTTAATCTGCAGGTTAACAGCGTTATTTACCTGCCCTATGCCCTCACTTAGCCATCGCTGCTGGGAGAAAAATAATTTTATTCTCCATCGACAGCGCTCCGGTTTCACTCACTGGGCAGCGCTAGTGCAGATTCAGTCACTGCTCTGAGTATAGAGAGCAGTGGCTGTAATCGTGCTTCTGGCCCTGACTGACAGCCAGCCCCAATGCAGAGCCAGAGTCAGTCAGGGCCAGGGGTGCAGTTACAGCCGCTGCTTTCTGCATAGAACGCTGACTGAACCAGCGCCGGCGCCACCCCCGTTACTTAAACTCGAATGCTCCTGGGCAAAATAAAGTTCATTCTCTCCCTCAGCATTCGAGTAGGTGTGGGCGTTGGGCAGGTTAATACCGCTATTAACCTTCTGATTAATCCTATATCCAGTTTAATCCATTAATCCATTTTTTTCTGGTGACAGGTTCCCTTTAAGGGGTGTTGCAATGGAGTTTCATCCAGAAGAGCTGGTCCAGGGTGATCTTTTTGAAATTGTATGGATTACCTCATGTTCTAAAATATTTAATGATACAGCAGAAATGTGGCCTAATCATCTTAAAAGAAGTCACAAGTCACTCTGCAAAAATATTGTGACTTTTGGCATTTTCGCACCAGTCCCAACCAGCTATGCCAATATGGACATGGCATGGATATGACATGAACGGGAAAGGGTGGGGTCACGCCTGCCTGTAAAATTCATCATACATTACACCACTAAAATGCCGTAACTTACTCCAGAAGTCTACATCTGCCACTGACAGGCGTACATTTCTGGCGACAGTCCTGCTGGATACCAAATGCGCCGATTAATGAACCAGGTCAGTGAACTGCAGAAAGCGCTTCATTAAGACTAGTGTGCGCTATGCCAGTCTTATTGAATCGCCACCATAGTTTAAGAGTTCAGACATCTGTTTTTTTCACGAATGAGAAAAAATGGACCAAGTTTCATCACTGAATTTCATCCAAGTTTGCTTCGAATGTCAACAGTTTTTCTCGTATGTGAAATAATAAAAAAAAGTTTTTGTATACTTTTCCTTGTAACAGTCCGTGAAAATCAGACTGCACTTGGATGCCATTGCCAATTTAAATACGACACTCTGATCATAATCAGATATGTCTCTGAGATTTTGAATGGACTACTCAGTCTGTGGAAAATCATGGATATGTGAATGACCCCATACACTATGACAAATAAAAGTGCTATCCGTGCAAAACATGTATAGCACTTGTGCACAAAAAACGCGCATCTGAATGAGGCCTTAGGTGTACTTATGAGTATAGCTCTCCCTTGGACTTGTGCCACCTTTCACATTGACAGCTGATGGCTTTGATTTTACAATTAAACAGGGGAGGAAGGTAGCTGAAAAAGCAGTGACTTCTAATTCAAAGACCAGATGTCATGGTTCCACCCCTCAGTGTTTCTGGGATGCAGTTACTGACAGCTCGGCCGTCTAATCTGGTATAGGGGTGTGCTGAAGCTGTCAGTACTTTGATTGACAGCTTGGCCATCCAATCTGGTACAGGGGCGTGCTGCGCTGTCAATGAGTTGATTGATAACTCAACTTTCCAATCTGAGACTGTGAGGCGTCGGCTGTCTACATGTGTTCATTATTCCAGTTAATGGCCAGGCTTCTTAACTGAGCTGTGTCTCCCAGAACTCTTCCAGATGTACATGCAGCTTGTGAGGTTTGTGCTTTCCAGTGTCTTGAGTTCTGTTTGCTTGATCTGTTGCCTGACCTTGGATTTTGTTCTGACCATCCACCTGTTTAACCCCTTCAGCTCTGATCCGTTATCCTCCTGGTACTCTGACCTCGAAACGTTACCTGACTACGCTTTTGTCTCTTCCTTCTGTTTATGATGTACCCTCCTGGCTTCTGACCCTGGACTCCTTGACCACTCTGACTCACAGCTTGGCCGTGAGAAGTGACTAGCGTCACACTAGGGCAGACAGAGGGACCGGGGAATCACAGATGTGGAGGAGAAGACCCAGTGCACAGTTCGGCCCCTGTGCACTGAAATCTATTTAGCAAAAAACTTCTTATGCTGATTAATGAAGTGGCTTTCTTCAGCAAAGGTATAAATTTGATTAGTCTGACAGCCCCATTATAGCCATGTATTTACCTTACATTAAAAAATCTTGCTGACAGGTTCTCTTTAACTTTCCTGGATCCTTACATTCCTTAATCAAGAACCTGCAAAAAAACACTAGTGCATGCCCTCATCATCTCCCACCTCGACTACTACAACCTCCTGTTTTGTGGCCTCCCTTCTAACACTCTATCCTAAACTCCACTGCCCGACTAATCCATCTATCCCCCAGCTATACTCTGGCCTTTTCTCTCTGTCAATTCCTTCACTGGTTCCCCATTGCCCAGAGACTCCAGTACAAAAGCCTAACCTGGCATACAAAGCCTTCCACAACCTGTCTCCTCCATACATCTGTGACCTAGTCTCCCGGTACTTACAGGCATGCAAGTACCGATCCTCACAAGATCTCCTTCTCTGCTCCCCTCTTATCTCCTTTTCCCACAATCGTATACAAGGTTTCTCCCGTGCATCCCCCCTACTCTAGAACTCTGTATCCCAACATATCAGACTCTTGCCTACCGTGGAAACCTTCATAAGCAAAGGACAAGCCTACAACCTGCAGTTACCCTTGTTCCACCATACTGCTGCATGACCAGCTCTACCTTCACCTACTGTATCCTCACCCACCCCTTGTAGATTGACACTTGGATCAAAATCTGTCAAAGTTTAATCCGAGTGTCATCTGAGTGTGATTCTCTAAGCCAGAGAAACCAAGGAAAGATATGCCCTCAGGCCGCCCCAAAGCAAATACATGTTCCTCATCATAGAGACAGTGAGAGAGACAGACTGTTTCTGCTTCGGGCCAACCTGTGGTGATGTCATGATCACATGACTAGTACATGTAATATATACCTGGACCTGTGGTTCAGTCTGTGGTGTATTGGGAGAGAGGTGTAACTCCCATGTGGGTCCCATAGGAGCTAAGGATGCTGTGTGCGTACTACCTGCAGTGAAGCCTGCAGGACAAGGACTCTGAGAGACTTTATCTTTTTTTTAACTTTTTGCCAGAAAGGCTTTGTTTGTTTTTCCTGAACCCTGCGGAGGTTTATGCTGTTTAAAATATACCAGCAGGTAAATTTCTACTAGACTGTTCCTGTGTCTACCTTTGTGAAGCAGCGGAGCAAGTCAACCCCTCACAGAGCGTACATTGGACTGAACTTGGATGACATCCGAGTGCAGGCCTATGTTTTACACGCACCCATAGACTTGAATGGCTGTGTGTGATTCGAATATTGGAGCCACTTGCAGCATGCTGCCATCGTTTTCTCATGCCGAATCGGCATGAGAATATAATTTCAGATATGCACTGCCCAATAGTATAACACTGGGCCAAGTGCTATCAGATAAAACATCATCTCATAGCACTCGGCTGTATTATACGGCAGTGTGATTGAACCCTAAGGCCGGGGTCACACATGCGAGAAACTCGCATGAGTCTCACACCTCAATATCCGGCACTGCCGCCAGCACTCGGGACCGGAGTGTGCGGCTGCATAGAATTACATTCAGCCGCACACTCCGGTCCTGAGTGCCGGCAGCAGTGCCGGGTATTGAGATGCGTGACTCATGCGAGTTTCTCGCATGTGTAACCCCGGCCTTACAGTTGCCCTATAATTCTGCACATAGATATATTCCTAAGGCAACGTTCACACTTTCAGTATTTGGTCAGTATTTTCCCTCAGTATTTGTAGGCCAAAACCAGGAGTGGAACAATCAGAGAAAAATCTAATAGAAACACGTCACCACTTCTGTATTTACCACCCACTCCTGGTTTTGGCTTACACATACTGAGGTAAAAAACTCACCAAATACTGAACGTGTGACCGTGGCCTAAAATAGACTAAACCTCACTTTTTAATTTGTTAAATATTCAAATTTCAGTTTTAATTACTTTTTGGATTGACCTCAGTGGAGTTGTTTAATGATAAAATGAATTATCAAAAATGCTAACGGCCTAATAATTGTGCGCACAGTGTATATGTAGAGATGAATATCACGGTGCTGCATTCTGTGTCAGTGCACGGCGTAGGGAGCGATGTGCTGCAATCTGATAAATATCTTATTACCATACTTATTTGTCAAATGCATTCTGTAAGCATGAAAAATAAACCACTTTGCATCTAATGACTAATATAAACCACTTATCTCATCTAGGTGATTGGAAATAACGCACAGGGACTTCACATCTCAAGTGATGCAGACTTTTTTTTTACATAATTCGTTTAAAATGTTGTAAGACAGAACAAAAGTAAAATAAAACTTATCGCTTTGCGGTGGAAATGAAATGCACAATAATGTGATACGGAGGAATGAGAATAGCTAGAAATTCAATTTTTCTCTTTGATATCCACTGCCCATGACTACTTAGAATCAGATTTTTTTTTCCAGTGCTACAAATAGCAGCGCTATGCATAGAAGAGGAGACTATGCACGAAACGGCGCTATACATAATGAGAGGATGCTATATAATACAGGATGGCTCTATATACAGTGGGGAAAATAAGTATTTGATACTTTGCCGATTTTGCAAGCTTTCCCACCTTCAAAGAATGGAAAGGTCTGTAATTTTTATTGTAAGTACACTTCAGCCGTGAGAGACAGAATCTAAAAATAAAAAAAACAAAGTCACGTTGTCTGATTTACAAATAATTAAATTGCATTCTATTGCATGAAATAAGTATTTAACCCTTTAATGACATGCGCCGTACTAGTACGGCGCATGTCGTGTCTCTCCCTTTGATGTGGGCTCCGGTGCTGAGCCCACATCAAAGTCGGACATGTCAGCTGTTTTGAACAGCTGACACGTGCCCGCAATAGGCGCAAGTGGAATCGCGATCCGCCCGTGCCTATTAACTAGTTAAATCCCGCTGTCAAACTCTGACTGCGGGCTTTAACTAGAGCTTCCGGCCACGTGGCCGGAAATATGCACACCAACGACCTCCGTCACGTGATTGGGGGTCATCGGTGCAGTGCCATGACAACCAGAGGTCTCCTCAAGACCACTATGATTGTTGATGGCAGATTGCTATGAGCGCCACCATGTGGTCGGCGCTCATAGCAATGCTGTAATTCTGCTGCATAGAGGTGATCTATGCATCACCTCTCTGTAGCAGAGCCGATCGCGCTATGGCAGCTTCTAGCCTGCTATGGAGGCTATTGAAGCATGCCAAAAGTAAAAAAAAAAAAAGTGTTTAAAAATATTTAAAAAAATGAAAAAACATAAAAGTTCAAATCACCCCCCTTTCGCCCCAATAATAGTAAAACAATAAAAGAAAATCAAACTTACACATATTTGGTATCGCCGAGTTCAGAATTGCCCGATCTATCAGTAAAAAAAAAGATTAATCTGATCGTTAAACGGTGTAGCGAGAAAAAAAAATCAAAACTCCAGAATTCTTTTTTTTGGTTGCCTCGAATTGCATTAAAATGCAAAAATGGGTGATCAAAAGATCGTATCTGCACAAAACTGGTATCATTAAAAAAGTCAGCTCGCGCCCCAAAAATAAGCCCTCACCCAACCCGAGATCACGAAAAATGCAGACGCTACAGGTCTCGGAAAATGGCGCAATTTTTTTTTAGCAAACTTTGGAATTTTTTTTCACCACTTAGATAAAAGAGAACCTAGACATGTTTGATGTCTATGAACTCGTAATGACCTGGAGAATCATAATGACAGGTCAGTTTTAGCATTTAGTGAACCTAGCAAAAAAAACAAAGAAAAAACAAGTGTGGGATTGCACTTTTTTTGCAATTTCACCACACTTGGAATTTTTTCTCCCGTTTTCAAGTACATGACATGGTAAAACCAATGGTGTCGTTCAAAAGTACAACTCACCCACAAAAAAAAGCCCTCATATGGCCATATTGATGGAAAAATAAAAAAGTTATGGCTCTGGGAAGAAGGGGAGCGAAAAACAGAAACGCAAACCGAAAAAGGGCTCCGTCATGAAGGGGTTAATCACCTACCAACTGTAGCGTCGGCATCCCTGAACGCTGCCCCTCTTCCCTGGCAGGGACACCAGGTATCTCACCACTGCAGATCCACATTCATTGTGCTTAGGGCGCACGAACACGCGTGGTCCCCTTCTCTTAAAGGGACAGCGCATGCTGTCCTAAATTGTCCCCAGCCAATGTGCACAGCCGACAGCACTTGCTGTGCCAGTCTATACATCATCTGGATCCTCCAGCACTTGCCATGCCAGTCTCTACATCATCAGGACTTGCCAGAACTTGCCGTGCCAGTCAGCATATCAGCTGGACCCGCCTGTACCAGCTGCACGAGCCTGCACATTAGCCGGACCCAACTGTACCAGCTGTGCCAGTGTAGGTACGTGTGCCGACTGGGGGGTGGTCCCTTTTTCGCCGCGAACAGACTGGAGACAGAAACCGATGCACGTTCAACAGGTCCTCTTTATTGGCCGTCCTACTGACGACCACAGCAGTACGCCAGCTTCCATACACACAGGTCTGGGTACCTTTCACCTTCTTCTCTTTCCTAAATTGATATCCCTCACGGTTCTATCGCTGTGGCTGCCCTAGGCCTACCACCACAGCGCTTCGCCTGTCCGAGTCTGTCCATCTGGTACCCCCGGGCTTCCTCTGTCCTGCGGCTCTCCTGTCAGGGCCACCCCCTGACTGTTTCTCCTTCCAATCCCTCCCTGAGTTCTTCCTCTCTGTCTCTTCTTCCTTCAGTCTCCTCCTCTGCTGAACTCCTCCTCCTGGACTGGCTTCCTTCTGGAACTCTCTCTCCCTTTTTATTCCCCTCCCTGGGAATTCCCCTCTTGAGTCCCTGTAACTCCGCCCACCATGACTCTGTGGTTTCTTTAGCATTAGCTGCTGTTAAGTCCTTTCGCTGCCTTCTTCTGTCTCCCTATAGTGGCCAAACCTCAGTACTGCACTGTCTCCTTTTCCTGCTGTTCTTGGTCTCCCCCTAGTTGTCAAAACCCAGTACTTCACCATCTTTCACTGCCTCTAGCTGTCTCCCCACATGTCTATACAAATTCACATCACGCATATCTACTGCATATCTTATATTCACTTTCCTGCTTCAGACAGGTCCATAGGTCAGTCCACTTCCCTACACCAGTCTGTATATCAGCCAGACCCGCCTGTATCAGCTGTGCCAGCCAATATTGTATTGTAACGGATTCAAAAAGGATTGTAATGAATAAGAAAAATGCTCACGCAAGAATTGAATAAACTAAATTGGATTTACTTAATAAATTATAAGATTAAATAACAACAGTATGAGCAACAAAATACATGTGAATTGAAAACAACCATTACATACATTACATTATTAAGAGAGAAAGTCCTTCAATCTGCATCCATCTCTCTTCTCAGTCTGTTCCTCTGTGTGTCCTCCCTCCCTGTATATCTGTGTGCTCTTTTATGTGTATAAACTTCTTTGATGTCAACAAGGCATATGTACTGGAGGCTGAAACTTCCTCCAATTAGGGTAAACATCTCCTGGGAAAGCTCTATAAAACGAACTCTCATCTTTGGATGTCAAAGGTCCTTTTGTTAGAAGATGAATGTAAATGACCTGGTCATTTACATTCCTTTGTTTAGAAGACAAGTGATAAGATAATAAAAACTAGTTATTTGCCCTCTTTGGACAGTTTGACCTTCAGGAAGGTTTAGCAGAATGAGATATATATTATGTGTATTAAACCATATCAATATTTAGTAAAATAATTAATTGGAGTGTTAAAACCATTAAAAATAACTCGTACTATACATGTATATCAGCTGGACCCACTAGCACTTGGTCTTCATCAGAAACCAAGCCTAATCCCACCTTCAGGAGCTCTAGTGAAAAGTCAGGTGTTCTGCTAGTCATGCCCCTCCAGGCTCTCAATGGACCACAGCACAGTTGTTGCACCACTCCCATTAGGCTGGGTTCACACGTAGCGGAACTCTCGCAGAAATTACCGCGAGAGTTCCAGAATTCCATTCCATGGGAAAATCGCATTTTAAATTCCCATGATTTTCCCGCGGAAAAACTAGCATTTTGTAAGCGTAATTAGCTTGGAGAACTGATTGACAGGTTGGTCACACTCATCAAACAACTTTTTACTACTGAGGCCGCCTATGCAGCATCAGTAGTAAAAGATAAAATGTAAAAAATAATAAAAAAAAATAAAAAATGGTGTTATTCTTACCTTCCAATGTCCCGCTCAGCCTTCCCGCCTCTCTCCACGCTCCCGTTCCCAGTAATCCTTTGCGAAAATACCCGCGATGACGTACGTTCTTGCGGGATCGCGACGTCTCGCGGTAATTCGCCATGACGTCGCGCGAATGACCGCGAGACTTCGCGTTCCCGCGAGACTTTGTGCTTCCGCGAGAACAGACGTCATCTCTTGCATTTTCGCAAAGGAGTACTGGGAACGGGAGCATGGAGAGAGGCGGGAAGGCTGCGCAGGATGTTGGAAGGTGAGAATAACAATATTTTTTATTTTAAATTCTATTTTTTACAGGGATATGGTACCCAAAGCCCGGAGGACAGTCTCCTCTCCTCCGGACCGTGGGTACCATCCTCAATTGTTCTGCTTACTTTTCGCATGGTGGGCACAGCCACATGCGGAAGGTAAGCAGAACAATGCATTTCTATGGGTGCAGGATCGCCGCGATTCCGCAAAATTAATGAGCATACTGCGTTTTTTACCGCGAAGCGATTCCGCCGCGGTAAAAACTGCAGCATTAGCACAGCATTGCGGAATCCCATAGGAATGCATGGGATGCTTATTTTTCGCGTTTTCACGGCAAAATCGCGCGGTTAAATCCGCCACGGAAACGCGAAAAAACGCCACGTGTGAACTCAGCCTAACAGTTGGCATAGGCCATGAAATCTACTGGCTCTCAGGCTTCCTCTATCTCTGACCTCCACTAGGTGGTCTCCTACCAGAAAGACCAGCAGCATAAAATCCTTTCCTACCCATGGACAGTAAACACACGTCTTGAAACACTGTAGTAAACTCCAGCTGCTGCACCTACCCAAGTGGAGACCACCTCGGCCATGATCCAACAGTCTGCCAGCTATGTGCCCGACTCTGGACTCTGTCTGTCATAATGTAATAACGTTATGGCAGCGACCCTGCCCTATGTTGGGGGGTTTATTTACAAGTTCAGGCTGCACTTTGAACTCTTGGCCCACCAGTTTGTCTCCAACCTGGTCAAGGTGGCATTCGTCATGTCAAATTACACTGGCAAAGCTCTAGCATGGCTTAATCTCCTATGGAAGATAGGGGATCCTCTTGTGTCGAACCTGCAGTCCTTCTAGAGGTCTTCCATAAGGTCTTCAATGTCAATGTGCCCAACTGTACTTCCACTGGAGCATCTTCTCTACTCAGGCTGTGCAGGGTAACCTCATAATTGCCGGTACGCTATCCATTTTTGTACCCTGTCATCCAAACTTGCCTGGAATAATGAGGCTCTGGTGGCTACCTTTTGGGAAGTCATTTCTGGGCGAATCAAGGATGAACTGGCCTGTCATGATATTCCCACTGCATTGGATGACCTGATGTCCTTGGCTACCCGGATAGACATCAGGTTTCAGGGGCGTTCCAAGGAGGTGACCAGTGAGAGAAAACCAGCGCTCCTAGCACCAACCTTCCAAAGGCCGATCACTCAACAAGTCTCAGCTTTGACTAAGCATCGTCAGGAGGTTCGTCTTATAGATGTAACATGCTTCTATTGTGGCAGTCCCGAACATCTAATGTGACCCTACCCCGAGAAACCGGGAAACTCCAGAGTCTAGGGTCTGTTGGAGAGGCTACACTGGGCAAGAATCGCTCCTCTCCATTGCTGTCTCTGATAGTATCTGTCCTGTCCTCTGCGGCAATATCCATTTTGTCAAGTCAGCCACCTGGACTCCAAGTCCACAGGCAATCTCATCCAGCTGGCCATTGTACAGCAGTATAAAATCCTGATCCAACGTCTACAGGATCCGTTAGTGGTTTCATCAGTGGATGGAAAGCCTCTTTCCGAAACCATTCTTTTTGTTACCTAGCCCGTGGAACTTCAGGTAGGAATGCTCTCTGCTTCTAGGTATGCCATTGTTGCGGAGACATGAGCCTGTCTTGGACTGCAGATCCGGAGAAGTGTTCTGTTGGGGACAGAAATGCCACGAAAAATGCCTTGTTCCCATTCGTCCTGCTTGACCGCCGGCTTTTAAATCTAACTTTCCTGCCTTGTCTGTGCCATATTTGACACGCTGATGTCTTTGATAAGACGGAAGCTGAAACACTAACACTTCATAAGTCATATGACTGTCCTATTGATCTTCCAGGCGCATCCCCTCCATGAGGTTGAATCTAATCATTGTCGCAGGCTGAAAACCGAGCCATGTCCAAATAAATTAAAGAGAATCTTGTTAGTAGATTTATCTGGAAATTTTCCTCCCTCACTGGAGCAGGATTCTTCTTTGTAAAGAAAAACTAACGAAAAAAAGTAAATATCCTCTCCGCCTCTCATCTCCAAGCTGTTTGATCATCTTAAAGGTTCCTGAGACTTCACGAGGCTTTATCTTCAGGGGGCGTACAACCTGATTCGAATACGTCAGGGAGATTAATGGGACGGCCTTTAATACCCACGATGGCCACTGCAAAAATTGTGCAATGCCGTTTGGACTCTGTAATGGGATCTTCTCTACACAAGTGTAGCATTGTACTTGGATGATATCTTGGTGTTCTCCCCCGACCAGCCTTCACACCAAAAAGATGTTCGCCAGATTCTGTAGAGGTTAAGGAAGAACCGCATATATAGTATGCCAAATATGAAACATGCGCCTTTGAGCAGACTTCTCTTCCATTTCTTGGATACCTTATCTCCGAGACCGGCCTGAAAATGGATCCCGAAAGGTGTCCGCCGTTCTGAAGTGGCACCATCCTGATGGTCTGAAAGCTATCCAGTGGTTTCTCAGATTTGTGAATTATTAACCCTAGTTCATTCCCCATTTCTCCTCCCAGACTGCTCCTATTTATGCCCTGACCTGCAAGGGGGAAAAACCTAAGATATGGACTCCAGAGGCTGAGAAAGCTTTCATATTTTTAAAACAGGCCTTCTCCTCAGCTCCTGTTCTGCATCATCCAAACAATAATATGCAGTTCTTTGTGGTGCTGAATGCTTCTTCAGGGGCCGGAGCCTTTCTTGCCCAGAAGTTTTCATCTGGCCGCATGGTGACCTGCGGTTTCTTTACCAAAATCTTCTCTGCTTCAGAACGCAATTACTCGATAGGCGATCAAGAACTGCTAGCGATAAAATTAGCGCAGGAAGAGTGACGATTTTTGCTGGAGGGGACTGTGCATCCAGTGGTTATCTACACTTACCACAACAATAATTAAACACAAACCCAGACTCATAATCACACATAAGCCAAGAACCTAAACTTGGCCGATCATAGACAACTCAAAAAATACAAACCCAGACTCATAATCATGCATAAGCCAAGAACCTAAACTTGGTTGCTCATAGACAACTCAAAAAATGTCATGTTTAAAAAGGAGGACAATAGGAGTGTTTAAAAAAATATGTATACAAACTTTATTGAACATATAGAAATGATTTTAAACAAACATGTAAAGTGCAAATGTGGCGCCCTGCGTCTTTACGCCACAAAAGGGTTAAATATGTACTGTTTTGCAGTGTTTTGTGAGCAATGGGAGTTATGCTTTCTCTGCTAGAGACCACAACACACACTCAATTCACCTCACTCCCTTACTTGTCTGGAGCTTAGAGCTTTGCAGACATACCCTAACTGGGAGGGGGAGGAGTCGAGAGCTGTTGTTTTCAGTATGAAGGAGAAGAAGAGTGCTCTTGGAAGCCATGATGACATGTGCTCCATCCAGGAGTTAGAAGCATCAGGGAATCAGCCCCTAGGCCATCCATGCTTTTAGAGCAGGGTGGTAAGCTGAGAGACAGTGTGGGATTATAGAACCAACAGCATCGTGTTTTCTCCCCGGAAAGACTGCAACGACCTAGGATCAGTTAAGGATAGTGCAAGTGTGAACTTGAGCTGCTTCACAAAAGGATCCATGCTGCAAGTTGCCAAAGGAGAAATACACAGTAAGTAGAGGCTATATCGGACGTTTTAGACTCTGGGAAGCCTTGGTCCCAGAAGGGATTAGAATAGCAGGAAGCTTACACTGAGTCACAAGCAGATTGAAGGATAACTCCCATTTTGCAGAACAGACTGTAACCTGGTGAGAGTTGTAATATGTCCTCTGAACCACACCTGAACTACAGTAAATGATAAAGTGACTTTCCTTGTCTCCTGCCTTATTACTCCGTGTCTCCTACTTCCATCACAATCTCTGGGGGTTAGCCCTGGTTGGAGAGGGTTTAACATCTGCACTGCCAACACCATCTACTTCCCCAGGGATCATCTGCAGTGCCGGCTATACTACACTTAAACTGGCGTCACAAATCACTACATAAACTTTATCCCCATCCAATTCTACCCCATTTACATGACCGCCTGGGGCCACGGACCGGGTCACTGCCACTGTGACATCTCCCATTAAAGTTAACGGGCTCGGTACCGGGTATGCCACGGCCCCTCGGGCACGTCACATGACAAGGACACCAATAAGTGGAATTCAGTACTATATCAGTTAAATCAATAGTATATTGAAATTCATAAATCACCTGGAAGAGATACCTTCAGGTATAACAGTCATCTGACCATCCAAAAAATCAATATTGTTATCCAAGGCTCATAATACAATATAAGTCAAAAAATAGATATCCTTTTTTATATACAGTATTTGTTGTCTTATTATTCGCCAGACAATTTGGTAAACAGGTCAGAGTACAGTAGTAATCATGCCAGAGGTATAAGAATAATAGTTCAAAATGCAATAATGTTCATACCATATATGGTATGGACAAATATATTCGAACCGCATGTAACAATACCTAAAGTTTCCCTTACCGAGTACTGAAGCCCCACCGCAGATATATTTGGGTGTGCAATGAAACCACCCACCTTTCGTGTCTCCCCTATTTCCTCATAGATTGTAAGCTGGGCCCTCATTCCTCTTGGAATCTGTTGATTTATGTGATTATTGTTCTGATGTAATGTCTTTCGTCTGTACAAGTTCCCTTTAAAATTTAAAGTGCTGTGGAATATGTTGGTGCTCTAGAAATAAAATTATTATTGTTATCACTATATTTACTCGTGTATAAGTTGAGATTTTCAGCCCATTTTTTGGGCTGAAAGTCCCCCTCTCGGCTTATACGCGAGTCATATACCGGGGGTCGGCGGAGGAGGGGGAGCGGTGGTGTCAGAGATCATACTCACCCCCTCCTGGCACGTCTCTGCAGCCCCTGCTTCTCCCTCAGTCGCCTGCTTCCTGCGTTCAGCGGTCACATGGTACAGCTCATTAAACTCATGAATATGCGCATATTTATTAGTTTAATGAGCAGTACCACGTGACCGCTGAAAGCAGGAAGAAGACGACCGATGGAGAAGCAGGGGCTGCAGAGAAGACTGTGCGCCAGGAGGGGGTGAGTATGACGGGGCAGAGCAATATTCACCTGTCCCCGTTCCATCGCCGTGCACCGCTGTGTCTCCGGGTCCTCCTGCTGTGACATTCAGGTCAGAGGGCGCGATGACATAGTCAGTGCGTGCCCTCTGATGAATGTCACTGCAGAGACCCAGGAGGCACAGTGGAGGACGGTGATGGAACAGGGACCAGTAAATATCGCCAGTGCCGGGGGCTCAGGACACCGGCACCTGGTCCCCAGCGATGGAGAGGTGAGTATGTCATTTTTTTAATTGCAGCAGCAGCAACTAAAGGGTATTTATGGAGCATCTTATGGGGCAGCATTAACCCTTGTTCAGCAGCATATTATGGGGGTATTTATGGAGCATCTTATGGGGCAGCATTAACCCTTGTGCAGCAGCATATGGGGGGTATTTATGGAGCATCTTATGGGGCAGCATTAACCTTTGTTCAGCAACATATTATGGGGGTATTTATGGAGCATCTTATGGGGCAGCATTAAGCCTTGTGCAGCAGCATATGGGCGGTATTTATGGAGCATCTTATGGGGCAGCATTAACCCTTGTGCAGTAGCATATTATGGGGGTATTTATGGAGCATCTTATGGGGCAGCATTAACTCTTGTGCAGCAGAATATTATGGGGGTATTTATGGAGCATCTTATGGGGCAGCATTAACCCTTGTGCAGCAGCATATGGGGGTATTTATGGAGCATCTTATGGGGCAGCATTAACCCTTGTGCAGCAAAATATGGGGGTATTTATGGAGCATCTTATGGGGCAGCATTAACCCTTGTGCAGCAGCATATGGGGGATTTTATCTATGTAGTATCTTCTTGGACCACCATTAACCCTAGACTTATATGCGAGTCAATAAGTTTTCCGAGTTTTTTGTGGCAAAATTAGGGGGGTCTGCTTATACACGGGTTGGCTTTTACAAGAGTATATACATTATCTCTCCATATTTCCTCAGATACTGGTATCGTCTGGGGGGCCAGCTTGCAAGCTACTGAATGCTACTTTGGATTTTTCAGCATCCTACCATCCTCAGGCCAATGGCCAGGTAGAGCAGGTCAATCAGATTCTGACTAACTTCCTGCGGTACTTCGTCAATGCCCACCAGAGTGACTGGGCCGAACTGTCATACATCAACCATTTGAGCAAGTCCTCTGCCAAATCTCTGTTCTTTGTGCTCTGCGGTCAACATCCCAATATTCCGTTACTTGTTTCTACCACCTCTGATATTCCTTTTGCGGAATCCCTCAACAAGGGTTTTTATAAAATCTGGGAGGACACCAAATCCACCTTTTATTGAAGTCTTCTGAATGGATTAAAAAACGCACAGACGGGGGGGCGTGGCCTGTGCTCAGGACGATGATGGACGTCTGAGCGGTGAGCTCCTGCATATACAGCCACAAAAGCGACTACAGAGCATTTAAAAAGAAGATATTTATAACTAATTATTATTAAAACCACTAAAGACTGTCTCAGGACCTTCTCCATAGCCACCCAGGAAGAATTGGATTCTCTGCTTCCCTGCCTGCCTGGCCTGTGATAAGCGGTGGCTGCAGCTGTAAAAATGGCGGGAGCGGCTGGTTTAAACATGGCAAGAGTCCGGGAGTCCCTCCACTGAGCTGTGACATCATCGTCAAGGAGTGGGAACCGGACTGAATTGAAGCCGCTGCAATAGAGGACCTGCTGTATACCGTGGCCGCGGTGAGTTTATAGCCTGCAACGCCTGTCTGGCGGGGGGGAAACCGGAGCCACAGCGCTGAGGAGAAAAGAGCGGGAAGCGGCTGTGAGGCAGCGCCATTACAGAGCGCAGACGACCGGGACTAGCCTGAGGTAAAAAGGTGACGAGAAACCACTGACGCTGCAGCCGGAGGAACAGCCCAGGAAGGAGGCGGAGGAAGAAGCACAGCAAGCGGTGAAGACAGGCGAAGATAAGAGCGGTGTTACAGGTAAGCCGCTGAAGACAAAGGGGAGTCCATTGCTCCTGAAGAGGAACTGGCTTGGAAGAAAGAGTGGCTGGAAGAGCTGAAGATCGGGAGACGTCTTAGAAGAAGAAAGAAGAACGGTGGTGTACGGAGGTGATCTCTGGAAAAGAAGACTCGGCAAAAGAAGCTACTTTAACCTGAAACAATAGCCCTGTTAGGGCTGCGAAAAGTAAGAGAGCTTAAAACCTCTGTGCTGCAGGGGATCAGTTTTACTATTGGTGGTCATTTTGAGGGGAGGGTGACTGCTCTCACTACTGTGGGTTTTTGGGATCCTTGAGTGCTTTAGCACATATTTATTGGGCATGGTTGTGTTTCCCAGGAAGAAATATCATATAGAAAGCCTACATAAAAACAAGAATTGCCCTGGCTCTATAATTCTTAGAGGGACCTGTGTGTGTGGATTTCTTCATAACAGAGACAGTACATTATGTTGAGCTTCGCATAAATACCCAAGCAGACTTGGTTGCAGGAGCCTAGTGTGGGGAAGATTGCCTATTGGGAATCTGATAATCCGTTTTAGGCAACATTTGATCCTCTGGATAAACTAATTCTGCATAGTGGTGACCTGGCTTACTCACACTATTAAGGACTGAACTTTATTTGATACTCATTAATTTTACCGCATAGTGGCGTTTGTGACCTGGAAGCTAATTTGGGTGACAACTTCAGGTCATAAGATATTTACCACCCAAGAAGTCCTGTCAGCGAATCCTTTACAAAACTCTCTACTAAGTGGAGTATCTCTTTATTTTACTTTAAACATTTAATTCTATATTACCCCATTATAATACTTGTTTATTATTAATTAAACAGGTGACACTTTCACTTTATTTCGCCTATCGTTTAAACCTGCATAGTGACTTCATTATATATAATATTGAGTCTTCAGTTTTAGTATATAAATACTAATATACCAGATCAGTACCTAAAAAATAGGCTACAGGGTTATATCTATAGCTTTGAATGTTAAAAAAAAATGTTTCCTTCTGAGGTGAATGCTATTAGGGGATTGGAAGTTACTGTAATACTGATAATATAGCATAACTTGACGTCTGTAGATTTAAGACATCACTTGTTACCTACAACTACATAGAAACCTGTTTATACATATTGGTAAACCTTCTGTCATACTACGCACTAATTAGTCTACCTGACTTTGTCAGATAGAATGGCATCTGGTAACCTGAAATTTAAAGGTCAAACAAACAAGACTCAAAAAATGTGGGGCACCACGAAAACGAGACAAAACAAAATTTCCTCTGACTCAGTTAGTCCACATAAATCCAGGTCTCCACTTGAGAGGTCTGAAGACAGATATAAATCTTCACTAAAAGACACGAACACATGACATGGCAAATTAACACAGGAAAAGAAAGTCCAAAGGGACTTACTCCCTGAGCTTCGTAATTCTCTGAAGCCTAATAAAGCTACTGAAAATGGTGCCCAATATGTTGAACCTAACACCACAGTCGAAGACACTATGGATCTTTCTCTGTCTCACAAACGAAAAACCCTGGGAAAGGGGGACAAGGGTAGCGGTATTTCTGTATTAGATTCAGACAGCACCTCAGAGGAATTATCTCTTAATGGGAGTCCTAATAAACCCCTACAAAAAAAATGGCGCTCGTTAGCCTTGCTTCCTGGGGGACCCACCATGGACACAATTAACTATGAAACATTTTTTGCATCACAGACAGGTATCTGAAGGGTCCTCGCTAACTTCTGTAAAGCATTAAAAGACTATCACACTGGGTTTTGAGGCACAGAGAAACCTCATACAAGAGGTTAGTGAAAGATTTACACATAGGTTTAAGGTCAACGAGACTAAAATTACTAAGTTGGAAAACAAAATTGAGACATTAGTCCAGCAAAACTTGGATTTGGGTGAGGAAGTTAAATTTTTCCAATCCAAAACGATGGATCTGGAAGTCAGATGTCGTCGAAATAATCTCAAACTTAGGGGCATTCCAGAGACTATATTACAGGACGATCTTTCTAATTATGCCAAAACCTTATTTAAAAAGGCAGTCCCTACACTGTCAGATATTCACTTGACAATTAATAGGATTCACAGGTTACCAAGACCAAAAGGTATACCCTTAGACAAACCCAGAGATATCATTTTGCGGTTGTTTTTTGAGACTAAAGAAAAAATCTTAAAATTTTTAAGAGACAAACATACCTTCCCAGCCCCATACAATAACATAAAAGTCTTCTCAGACTTTTCAAAGAACACCATGGACACCAGAAGAGCATTTAGGGAGACTACTACCAAACTGAGAGATTCAGGACTCACATATAGATGGGGGTTTCCCACCAGGGTCATAGTTTGGTATAAGGGCAGGAATATCTCCCTAATTAATCCAGATGAAGGTCGGGACTTTCTAGCATATCTCCAAAAAGACCTTAAGGATAAAGGTTGATTTGCCACATCAGAAGAATTTTTAAGGTCTTTACTTTGGAAATATTATCATCTTTAGGCTAAAGCAGTTCTTGTTGTTATTGTATGTATAGTGGTTGGTTATGCGGGAACCTAGCCACCTTTTTTTCCCCGCTCTCAGGAGATAGCCACAATAGGTGGCTCCCTCCAGGAGTTCTCCATTGAGTTGTTTCAATTTTTCTAACTTTTAGTACTTAAACCATTTGTTTTTCTTTTTTTCGTTTTTCTTGCTCTAAGATACCAGACTCCAAGGGGTTCCATTCCAAATGGATATTAAAATTTTATCTTACAACGTGAGAGGACTTAACAGTCCATTTAAAAGACATGTGACGTGGAAATAAATCAAAAATTACCAGGCAGATATAATCTGCTTACAAGAAGTAAGATTAGCCAGAGATAACCACCCGTTCTTCCAAAACAAAAACTACCCTAATATATTGAAGGCCCTGAAATTAAACAAGAAAGCTGGAGTAATAACTATTATTAGCAATAAAATATCTTTTAAATTGCATTTGGAAGAAGTATATCCAGAGGGAAGATTTCACATCCTGGTATGCGATCTCAACGGCAGCACCTTTACTATAGTTAATATCTATGCCCCAAATAGTAAACAACTGCCCTTCTTTAATAGGCTAATCAAAAAAATTGAAAAGGTCAGAAGGTGAGAGCTGATGTTGGTAGGAGACTTTAATTTGTTGCCCAATAATGACCTGGACGCATCTTCCCAGGTGCGTAAATCATGCCCATCTTTAGACAATTGGCTTTCCAGCAATGAATTATACGATGTTTTTCGTTGCCTTAATACATCCTCCAGAGAGTATACTTATTTCTCTGAAGCTCACCAATCCTCCTCAAGAATCGATCTTTTTCTCGCCAACGTCTTCTCTCTCTCTAAATTCAAGAAAATTGAAATTCTTAATAAAACTTTTTCAGACCAATCGCCAATAAGGGCTGAATTTGCCATAGGCCCACCAACATCCAATACCTTCCTGTGGAGGACCAATCTTTCCTTACTTAAAACACACAAATATAGGGAAATTATAGATAAGACACTTAATAACCATTTTTCAGATAATGCCACGGAACAGATTGATCCGTTCATCTTATGGCAAGCCCACAAAGCTGTAATTAGAGGGTGCATTATGCAATTATCGGCTAGAAATAGGAGGGAGACGAGGGAAAAAATTTCACGACTACAATCCCAAATCAAAGTAAATGACGACCAGCAAAATAGTCGAACAAGTCCATCACATACTATTCATATGGAAATAGTAGATTTAAGGCAGCAATTGAAAGCACAACTTATTTCAGATTATGACGCAGCAATAAGAGCTTCCAAGGCCACTTATTATACTTCCACAAATAAGCCCACACGTTACATGATGAGAAAATTGCAAAGGGATAGGATCACCAGAAGGATCAACAAGATCCGAAACACAGCAGGGCAATCGCAGACACACCCTCAAGACATTGCAGATGTTTTTGCAAATTTTTTTCAAAAGTTATATAATTTGGACAAGACCCTGGGAACCATTCACCTGACAAAACTGCTATAAATTAGTTTTTGGCTGGTCTAAATCTTCCTCGAATAGATAAATCGGACCTAGATACATTGAACAAACCAATTACCACAGAGGAAATTGATAAGACTATCCTAAAGCTCAAACCCTTAAAATCACCAGGCCCAGACAGGTTCGCCAATGAGTACTATCAACTATTTTCCAAAACCCTTATTCCCTATTTAAAGGTTCTTTACGATCAAATATCAATTAGTGGTTCCTGTCCAAAAAGCATGTTGGAAGCCACAATAATTCTAATACCAAAAGAGAAAGGGGAATTAGTGAATGTAAAAGACTTTAGGCCAATCTCCTTAATTAACGGTGATATAAAAATATTTTCCAAAATCCTAGCAGAACGGCTTAAGAACGTTTTACTCAAGTTAATCAAAGAGGATCAGATGGGTTTTATTGTGGGTAGACAAGCTGCAGATGGCACGAGAAGAGTTATTAATTTACTCAACTTGATCAAGAAATCTAGAGTCCCATCCCTATTTTTAGCCTTAGACACCGAAAAGGCGTTTGACAGAGTCAATTGGCTATACCTTCAAAATGTCCTGTCTAAATTTGGCTTTGATGACTACTTTGTTTCTAAAATATTCTCTCTATATTCTAACCCAAATGCCAAAATCTATGTAAATAGCTATTTATCTAAATCCTTTAACATAGCAAACGGGACTAGACAAGGGTGCCCTCTTTCCCCTTTATTATTCACAATGGCAATAGAGCCGCTAGCAGAAACAATTAGGGCAAACCCCTCAATATCTGGACACGATACCAAAAGCCAAACCCACAAATTAAGCCTATTTGCGGACTATGTATTTTTATCTCTAACTAACCCTGTTAAATCAGTCAAAACTTTGATGGAAACATTAGAACAATTTTCCAGAGTATCTTGTTTTAAAACTAATAAGGGAAAATCTAAAGTAATGTCATTCAATGTTCCGCAAGAAGAAATTAAAGAAGTACTAGCTACGACTAACTTTCAGTTAGAAATCCAAACCTTGACATACTTAGGTATTAACGTTACAAAAAAATTTGCACAAAGTATAACTAACAATATTGAACACCTAATAAATACCCTTTCCAAAGACTTTAAATATTTTGAACATTTGAATCTTACCCTTATGTGACGTATACTAGTGGTAAAATCTATCATACTACCTAAGATACCTTATGTCTTCCGTTCTATCCCTCTTAAAGTTAATTTAAAACTCATAAATAGAGTTGAGCGACTTTGGTCGGATCGGGTTTCATGAAACAAAATTTGTTTCAGATGAAACTGGTCCGACTAGGGCAAAAAAAGTTGGAGTTTCGTCCGAAACCCGACCCCAATGCAAGTCAATGGGGAATAAAAGACGGCATTGAGTGGATGAATGTCATCCGCTCAATGCCAACTTTTATTTCCCATTGACTTGCATTGGGGTTGGGTTTCGGACGAAACTCCAACTTTTTTTGCCATAGTCGGACCAGTTTCATCTGAAACAAATTTTGATTTATGAAACCCGATCCAACCAAAGTCGCTCAACTCTACTCATAAATAAACTACAAGAATTAATTAAATAAAAAAACAAGGGTAGCACATACTATTCTCTTCAGAAATAAGAAACATGGAGGTTTGGCTCTACCTAATATTGGGGCCTATTACCACGCGACTCTGGTTAAGAATAGTCAGCAGTGGTTCAAGTCAGGAGAGTAGCCAGTCTGGATGGATCTTGAATTAGCAAGTAGTAATTATAAATCTTTACAAAACATATTTTTTAGCCATGTTTTAGAGCCTTTAACTAGACGTCACTCTAATCCGATGTTGCACGCCATATTGGATGCCTGGTCGAAATTTTCTAAATTAAAAAGGAAAGAGAATAGGATAATTTCTTTAAAAAAATTCCCTCAAACTTTTTGACGTAATGTTTCAGTCACCTATTCCTAGGGTTTGGTCCGATTATAAGGTCAAGAAAGTAGGAGATGTTTGGGATGGTAGTAGGGTATCTTCCTTTTCCAAGATCAAGGAGAAGTATCTTATACCATCTGGGGAATTTATCTCGTATCAGATTTTGAAAGATAATCTTCTGCAACTAATACGTAGAAGATCTTTGAATCTAGAGGTTGTGGCTTCATTAGTCAACCATAGTAACTCTAAATTGAATTGGACTCTCAAAAATATATACAATCGCCTCAATGGAGATTTTATCTTCACGAAACATATATATATGGAAAGATGGGAGACAGATTTAAGAAAGACTTTCAACCCAGAGCAATGGGAATATGCCATAGACCATACATATAAAGCCATGGTATCTATGTCTTTGCAGGACCTACTATAAGTATTTGTCCGATGGTATTACACACCGACTAGATTAGCCCATATAAGCGGTGAAATCTCTTCCCTATGTTGGAGGGGTTGTACTTTTCCTGGGAACTTATTTCACCTCTTTTGGAGTTGCCCTAAGCTGAAAAATTTATGGACAGAAACTAAAACACACGTTAATTTACTATCGGCCAATTCGGTTGAGATTTCTCCGCAGATGGTGATCTTGTCCCTGGATATGGAGGGGGTGGCTGCCTCCATCAGATATGTAATGATACATATCTTTACAGTAATTAAGAATCTAATCACTTTGTGGTGGAAAAACACTGAAGTACCCTCATTTTCAACTATTCTTTATACTCTACGCTCACATAGTCAGATAGAGGAGCGACTTGCATTCAATAACAATGTCCTACATAAGTTTCACCTAGAATTGGCGGTTTGGAATTCTATGTACATGTAAAGATATTAGATTGTTGTGCTATATACCTGGAGTCTGGATTGAAGTTTATATACTCTAATTTCAATGTGGAGTTCTCTATTTTTTACTTCTTCCCTTTTCCCCGTTTCTGTTACCCCTGTCTTCCCTATAATTTATAAAATTTCAATAAACATAGTTGAAAAGGAAAAAAAAAAACGACAGACAAGAGATGTCTGGATCCGCCTATATGTTTCGTCCTGGGAACAAGGTCTGGTGACAAGTATGTCCACCTCTAGTTACAAACATATAAATTGGGCCCTCGTTTCTTTAATCACTTCAAGGTTTTAAAACAGATTAATCCAGGAGCCTACAAACTCAAACTCCCATCCTCTTTACGGATCCTCAGTTCCTTTCATGTCTCTCCTCAAGCCTCTTGTCTTCAGTCCTTTTTTCAAACATCTTGGTTTCATTCCTGCTCCAGTCAGCACTGAAGACATTTTCGAGGTAGAGAACATATTGGTCACCAAGAGGGTAAAAGGAACAACCTTTTTCCTAGTGGATTGGAAGGGGTTCAGTCCAGAGAAGAAGTCCTGGGAGCCCAGGGAGAACATCCATGCCCCCCTCCTCCTGGAGCCATTTTTTTGCTGGCTTGAAAAAGAGGAGGCGTAAAGGTTGAGCATACTCTAATGTCAGCTGCCTCTCTCTTCCTGCAGGGACGCTGACTCACTCACTGCCGCAATCTCACACTCCTCCTGCTGCTGCTCGGTGTCTGCGCATGGCTTGCAGATGCTCGGGCACTGTGCTTAGGGTACTCATGTGAATATGCAAATAAAGTCCGTGGAGCCTCATTTAAGAGTCTCAAACACGGGACTAGCCAGATCTTCCTCCAGGGAAGGACCCAGCTAAGGAGTGGCTTCTTTCGGAAACCACCATTACCACCATATTAAGTGGCCCTTTAAGTCAATATCCAGCTCTTTACGAGTTTACAGATATGACAAGGGAAATACCAAGGCCATGTATCCACTTAATATGGTTGTAATGGTGGTTTCTGAAAGGAGCCACTCCTTGGCTGGGTCCTTCCCTGGAGGAAGATCTGGCTAGTCCCGTGTTTGAGACTCTTAAATGTGGCTCCACAGACTTCATTTGCATATTCGTATTTCACAGGGAGCAATGCACCTAGGATTTCACTGATTGAGCGCCTTTGCCGGCTGCCGCAGTGTTTTTTTTGACTGGTCTCCCTGAGGTCAGTGATTGTTTTGTGATGTGATCTCGCTCTCTTCAAGGGACAGTTTTCGCCAACCTAAAGTGTCCCCAGCCAATGGCTGGGAGACACTTATTATTAAAGGCACTTCCACCTAATGGGAGGTGCCTGTGCAACATTGTTAGTTTGTTATCAAACACGCTTGCTTGTTCTCAGGTCCCAGGTCGCTAGTTCCTGCTAGAGTCTGTCCCTAAATCTCCTTGCCAATACTTGCCTTGTCAGTCTGTATTACAACTGGACCCGCCTGCACCAGCCGTGCCAATCTGTATATCAGCTGGACCTGCCTCTACCAGTCCGTATATCAGCAGCAGAAAAGACAGTGCATAGGGCTATACTAAATTATTATAATAGGTTTAAAAATTTAAACCAAAAAAATTTAAAAATGTATTTAGAATTATAAGCCCAAATGCTCATCAGTATAGGACACACTGAATATGTATACAAAAAAGCAAAAGGAAAAACAGTGCATAAACATCCAAAGTAGATATAAACATCACAAATCTTTATTTAGACACACAGGTAAAATATGGCATAATGGCATAACAAGAGTGACATAAAATAAGCACCAAGGTGATCAGTATCCTTAGGCTGGTTTCACATTAGCGCATTTTCAACGCGCACACGGCCGGGGGTAGCTCCGCCCCCGATCCGGCTCTCTGCCCGGCGTGCCCGCCCCTTCCTTGTAGCGCCGCCTCCTAGCGGACAGCGGCGCCTGCGATCGGCGCACCCTATCTTTAGCATAGGGTGCGCCGATCATGCGCAGGTCATGCGCTAGTTGCGCTTTGACCTGCGCTGCGCACTTTTGACGGTGCGCCGTGCGCGCCAAAATCCGAAAAGTTCGATTTTGGCGCGCACGGCGCACCGTCAAAAGTGCGCAGCGCAGGTCAAAGCGCAACTAGCGCACGACCTGCGCACGATCGGCGCACCCTATGCTAAAGATAGGGTGCGCCGATCGCAGGCGCCGCCGTCCGCTAGGAGGCGGCGCTACAGGCAAGGGGCGGGCACGCCGGGCAGAGAGCCGGCTCGGGGGCGGAGCTACCCCCGGCCGTGCGCGCGCTGAAAATGCGCTAATGTGAAACCGGCCTTACATATGTGCAAATAGTACAAAGTGAAATAGGGTGCCGACCAGTCAATATATCATAAGGGGAACCATCCCCAAACGATCAGCTACCCAATATAGGGTTAAGCAGTCAGAATTCAAGTATATTGCACATACCGTAACAAAGGACACAGGACACCTAATGCTGTAACAACCCAACGTACGTTTCGGAAGCAAAAGATCTTCCTTCCTGACCCACCAGTACCTTCTGTGCCAGCCTGCATATCAGCCGGGCCTACCAGTATCAGCCGTCCCAGCCAGTATATCAGCCGGACTCGCTGGTATCTGCTATGCCAGTTTGTACATCAGCTGGATGCACCCACCAAAATAGAACTGTTTGGTATCAATACCACTCGCCGTGTTTGGAGGAAGAAAGATGAGTACAACCTCCAAGAACACAGTGCCAACCATGAACCATGGTGGGAGAAACATCATACTTTGGTGGTGCTTTTCTGCAAAGGAGACATGATGACTGCACCAAATTGAAGGGAGAGATTTTGGCCAACATCCTCTTTCCCTCAGTAAGAGCATTGAAGATGGGTCATGGCTGGGTCTTCCAGCATGACTATGACCTGCAACACACACCCAGAGCAACTAAGCAGTGACTTTGTAAGAAGCATTTCAAGGTCCTTGAGTGGCCTTACCAGTCTCCAGACCTGAACCCAATAGAAAATCTTTGGAGGGGGCTGAAACTCAATGTTGCCCAGCAACAACCCCACAACCTGAAAGCTCTGGAGAAAATCTGTTTGGAGGAGTGGGCCAAAATCCCTGTTGCAGTGTGTGCAAACTTGTTCAAGAACTATAGGAAACGTCTGACCTCTGTCACTGCAAACAAAGGTTTCTGTACCAAATATTAAGTTCTGTTTTTTTTGTATCAAATACTTATTTCATGCAATAAAATGCAAATTAATTATGTAAAAATCATACAGTGTGATTTTCTGGATTTTTTTTTTAAGATTCTGTCTCTCACAGCAGAAGTACCTACGATAAAAATTACAGATCTTTCCATTCTTTGTGGGTGGGAAAACTTGTAAAATGGGTAGTGTATCAAATACTTATTTTCCCATCTGCATAATAAAAAGGGAATGCCATGTAATAAGGGACAGCGTTATATAAAACAACAAGGAGATGCCATGTAATATGGAACAGATTTCTCCGAAACAAAATTTTATTTTAATCCTAAACTCGTCTATTTAAACCATCTATTTAATGTCATAATCTAATCCATTTTCTAATGTACTTTAATTAAAAAGTCCATATTCTTACCTAAATATTCTCTAACTGCTTTATTTTGTTTTTCTACTTTATCTTTGATGATGCTTAGTTTGAGAATCACTGTGCATGATCAGATACTCTAAAGTCACCATAGCGGGACTCAATAGTTGCTATGACAGCAGGAGGTCAAATGGGAACCTCCTGATCTGTCAGCTATGGTGGCCTGTTAGACCATGCCAGCAGCAAGGTATAACAGGCATTCTATGAGAGAAAGGCTCCCTTCACATGTCCTGATTCTGGTATATCCTGCTATCCGTGTCCATGTTTATGTGTGTGTCATCTGCGTGCACCATCCGTGTCAACATACTGGAATAGAATGCAGAAGTGAAATGACAGATGTTTAGTTGTTAGCTGTGAAAAGATGGAGAGAGAGATGGACAGATATCCATGACTTATATAATCAGTGCTATGTGTGTAGTTTACTGTACTTGTATTTAGCTAATAAAGTGGCAAAAAACTCTTTTTTTTCATCATACCGTCAAACAAAAAGTGTAATAAAACGCGATCAAGAAGTCAAATGTAATTAAATATGGTATAGCTGAAAACCAAGCCACCATGCAGTATAAAATTATGTGTGGTACATGTGGTTTCAACATTCTCACTGCACCCCTAGATGAAATCATTGGGGGGTGAAGTTTGTAAAATGGGGTCAGTTACAGAGGAGTTTGGCTGACCTGGCACCTTAGGGGTTTTGCCAATGTGACATAGCACCCACAAACCATTGCAGCAAAATATGAACTCCAGTATGGAGCTTCTTCCCTTATGATCTTTGTATTGTGCTTCAAAAATAGTTTTTAACCACATATGGGATATTGGCGTAGTCGGGAGAAATTGCGCAAGAGATTGTACCATTCTCATTTTCTTTTTACTCCTTCTGAAAATTAAAAACTTGGGCACAAAGCAACATTATATTGGGAAAAAAAATTTAATTTTCCATTTACTCAAGCCAATGTTATACAATGCTGGGTATCCCATGAGTATTAAAAATGCTTAATACACCACAAGATGAATTCTTCAAGATGTGTAGTTTCCAAAATGGGGTCACTTGTGAGAGTTTCTGCTGTTTTGGCATGTCAGGGGCTCTTCAAATGTGTCATGGCATCCACAATCTATTCCAGCCACAATTACCCTCTAGAATTCAATTGTAGTTTCTTCCCGGCTGAACCCTGTAGTGTGCCCATACAGTTTCACCCACATATGGGGAATTGGTGTACTCAGGAGAAATTGCACAACAAAATGCAAGGTCCATTTTCTCCTGTTACCCTTGTGAAAAATGTGGGTCTAAAGCAACATTTTTGCGGGGAAAAATGTATTTCTTCATTTTTACAGATCAACATTATAAAACTCTGTGAAGCATCTGTGGGTTCAAGGTGCTTACCACACCTCTAGATAGGTTCCTTGATGGGTGTAGTTTCCAAAATGGGGTCAATTGCTGGTGATTTTCACTGTTTTGGCATGTCAGGGGCTCTCCAATTGGGCATGGTTTTAGCTATCAATTCCAGCGAATTTTGCATTCCAAAAGTCAAATGGTGCTCCTTCAATTCTGAGCCCTGCCGTGTACCCGAACAATAATTTTCCAGCACATATAAGGTATTGGTGTACTCAAGAGAAATTGTACAGCAAATTATATGGCCCATTTTCTCCTGTTAACCTTGTGAAAATAAACAAATTGCTAAAGCAACTTTTTTATGGGAAAAATCAAAATTTGTATTTATTCCTTCCTAAAGGATTAATAAACTTTTTGAATGTGGTCATGGGCACTTTGAAGGGTGCAGTTTTTAAAATGGCATCACTTTAGGGTGTTTTCTGTTTTATAGGTCCCTTAGAATCATTTCAAATGTGATGTAGTCCCTCAAAAAACTGGTTTTGTAAATCTTGTTGGAAAAATGAAAAATTGCTAATTAACTTTTAACCCTTCTAATTCGCTAGCAATAAAAAAAATTATGTTTCGAACATTATGCTTGTGTAAAGAAGACATGTGGTAAATGCTATTTATTAACTGTTTTGACTGACATAGCTAACTAATTTATGTGCATAAAAGTTTGAAAATGGCCAAATTTTCAAATTTTTTGCTAAATTTTCAATATAATAAACGCAAAAAATATTGACCAAACTTAACCACTTATATGAAGTATAACATGTCACAAAGAAACGTTTTCAGAATCACTAGACTATTTTGAAACGTTCCAAAGGTATTACCTCATAAAGTGACACTGGTCAGAATTGCAAAATTTGGCCTAGTCAGGAAGGTGTAAAACGGGCTCGGGACTGAAGGGGTTAGGAATCGGATTAATAATTAAGTTTTTTGTTTTTTTTTTTAATTCCACGACATTTAACTTGACACAATGTGTGTCAAATTTATCCCAGTGACCTCTTACCCAATACACCTGGCATAACCTATACTTGATTTACTTAGACTCATACCTTGATGTCATACCTGTGCACAGTGACATACTGTCAGGTCAGGCGATTAGGTGGTCATCGAATGATTATACACTATGAAGATTTACATTGTATACATCACACCAGAGGTGAATCTAGGTTTTTAGGCACCTGGGGAAGAATTGAGTTTGGCACCCCACACCCTGCTCAATCCATTTGAGTAGCTGATATGTGACCACTTATAAGCCGACAAGATGCTTTTTCTGATTCTCTCAATGTTCAGTGAAATACTACAGCCGCTGCTTCACTGAGGGAAACAGTAAGAGAAGTTAGTTGCCACAGGACAGTAAGTATTAAAATCGCAAATGGGCGATCATGTGATGACCGCTGGAAACAGAAAGCAGAGCTGAGAATTGACAGTGAATATATTGCATGCTGTCAGGACTGGACATGCTACCCTGCTTAATGCTATATTTAAAAGGGTCATCCAGGTTTGTGACGAAAGTCTGCAGTCACTTTAGGTTTCTGACTTCTCAGGATCTTTTGGTGCAGGTGGCAAGAGTGAATGGTCATGTGACTGCAAGTATACAATTTGTATACATCCAGCCACATTCCAACTACAGTTGTGCTCAAAAGTTTACATAACTCGGCAGAATTTTTGCTTTCTTGGCCTTTTTTCAGAGAATATGAATGATAACATCAAAACTTTTTCTCCACTCATGGTTAGTGGTTGGGTGAAGCCATTTATTGTCAAACTACTGTGTTTTCTCTTTTTAATTCATAATGACAACCCAAAACATTCAAATGACCCTAATCACAAGTTTATATACCCCATTTCTTAATACCGTGTATTGCCTCCTCTAACATCAATGACAGCTTGAAGTCTTTTGTGGTAGTTGTGGATGAGGTTCTTTATTTTCTCAGATGGTAAAGCTGCCCACTCTTCGTGGCAAAAATCCTCCAGTTCCTGTAAATTCCTGGCCTGCCTAGCATGAACTGCACACTTGAGATCTCCCCAGAGTGGCTCAATGATATTGAGGTCAGCAGACTGAGATGGCCACTCCAGAGCCTTCACTTCGCTCTGCTGTAGCCAATGAAAGGATGACTTGGCCTTGTGTTTTGGATCGTTGTTATGTTGGAATGTCCAATTACGTCTCATTTTCAGCTTCCGGGCTTATGATGCAAATTTTCCTCCAGTATTTGCTGATAATGTGCTGCATTCATCTTTCCTTCAACTTTGAACAAGTTTCCTGTGCCTTTGTAGCTCACACATCCTCAAAACATCAGCGATACACCTCTGTGCTTTACAGTAGGAATGGTGTTCCTTTCATCATAGGCCTTGTTGACCTCTCTCCAAATGTAACGTTTATGGTTGTGTCCAAAAAGTTCACTTTTGGTCTCATCACCACAAATTACCTTGTACCAAATGTTTTGAGGCTTGTCTCTGTGATTATTGTAGGCGAGATAGTCTGTGGCATTTGCTCAATAATGGCTTTCTTCTGGCAACTCGACCATGCAGCCCATTTTTCTTGAAGTGACTCCTTATTGTGCATCTTGAAACAGCCACACCACTAGTTTTAAGAGAGTCCAGTATTTCAGCTGATGTTATTTGTGGGATTTTCTTTGCATTCCGAACAATTTTCCAGGCAGTTGTGGTAAAAATATTTTGTTGATCTACCTGACTGTGGTTTTGTTTTTACGCCTCTGATTTTCCATTTGTTAATCACAGTTTGAACGCTGCTGACTGGCATTATCAATTCTTTGGATATTTTTACATATCCCTTTCCTGTTTTATACTGTTCAACTACCTTTTCCTGTAGATCCGATGACAATTGTTTTGCTTTCCCCATGACTCACAATCCAAAAATGTCAGTGGCTGGATGAAAGATACAAGAGTCTGTCTGGATTCCAGAAACTCACTCACCTTTTATGAACACACACTGATTACAAGCAAATAGGTCACAGGTGAGGATGTTACCTTTAGTAGCCATTCAAACCCATTTGTGTCAACTTCAGTGCATGTTACCAGGCCAAAATCACCAGGGTATATGAACTTTTCATCAGGGTCATTTGGATGTTTTGGGTTGTCATTATGATTTAAAAAGAGGAAACAGCAGTTTGACAATAAATGGCTTCACCCAACCACTAATCATGAGTGGAGGTTAAGTTTTGGTGTTATCATTCATATTCTCTGAAAAAAGGCCAAGAAAGCAAAAATTCTACCGGGGTATGTAAAGTTTTGAGCACAACTGTAGATGTTGCTGGCCTCCTGCAATTCACTTGTTTTGAGTGAAGCAATGCATGTCTAGGTGGCACATGAATACAGGTATGCAAATCATATACTTGCAGTTGCATGACCTCTTGCTCTCACCACTGACACCAGATGATCCTGACAGTGTGCAATGCATTTGCTATAAGGATTCAGATATCTGCAGTTGCACAGAGTGACTACTGACTTTCATCACAAACTCGGACAACCCATTTAAAAGTGTAGTAACCCTTAACTTATCAGACAGCACAATACCATATTAACATAGCCATGTATCACGTAATCTTATAAGTTATAGATTGTTACATATGTACAGGATCAGAACCAATAGCAGTGAAAGAATACATCACCATAACCACTGGCATTACAGAAATATATCACCAGAACCACCATCAGTACATGAACATATCATCAGAACCTCCATCAATGCAGAAGCACATCACCAGAATCACAATCAGTGCAGAAATATGTCACCTGAACCACCATCAGTAGAGAAATTGTTACGATCGCGGATGCAGCATGGCTTACCCTGCCAATGCTCCCACGTCATCGAACCATAACGACAATGGGGTTTGCGTCCCAGGTGATCGTGGAATGTGAACCCACTGGACCACACGGGGGACCCGGGCCTAACCGAACTAGGGAAGGGTAGCGACTGGGGTCTGTGGCAGCTGAGCTTGTGGACAAGATGGCCATATGCAGGACTAAAAAGACACTGCACAACTTCAGGTATGAGGAAACATAAAGTTTACTTAAATAAAGCAAAAATGCATCTAGACACCAGGTTCCCAATTACGCACATCACAAAGGGTACACATCTCAGGTTGACAGGAGAAGCAAGAGGTCATCATGGGTTGACGCAGTCCAGGGTCATCTGGCATGGGCATCCTAAGAGGACTTCACACTTAGGCTTCAGGAGTGGCACAGGCACAGCAGGAGAACATCAGACACCGACCTCAGACTAGTTTCAGACGATGGCAATAGGTCATCACGGGTTGACGCAGTCCAGGGACATATGACACGGGCATCCTAGGAGGACCTCTCTCTCAGGCCTCAGGCATAGCCCAGGCACAGCAGGAGAACATCAGACACCGACCTCGGACAGCCTTCATACAATGGCAGGAGCCATCACGGGTAAGACCCCAGGGAACCGGCAGGACATCAGAACATAAGCAAGACACGGATAGCACAGGTCCAGGAATATAGCACTGGGCATCGGATAATCAGGTCCAGGGCTCACTGGCAGAACCATCAATGGGGAACAGAGCTGGAGACTCCCGGGAACCACGGATCCATCCAGGAACACAAGCGGGACCGAGTCAAGAGCACAAATTGGACCAGCAGGACCACGGACTGGACATCTGGACACAGGCTGGACATCAGAACATAGACTGGACATCAGATCATGGACGGGACATATGAACACGGACAGACATCTGGACTCAGGCGGGACATCAGGACACAGGCAGAACATCAGGATTCAGGTAGGACATCAGGACATTGTGACCCGAGCCAAACATCAGGACATCAGGGCACAAGCCGGACATCAAGACATCAGGTCTCAGGCAGGACATCTAGACATAAGGTGGACATCAGGACATCAAGTCTCAAGCAGGACAACAGGGCACAAGGCAGACATCAGGACATCAGGTCTCAGGTAGGACATCAGAACTCGGATCTCAGATAGAACATCAGAACACTGGCATCGGACTCCGGACATCTGGCAGCGATCAACAGGCTCTGGACATCAGGCCGCGGACATCAGGCTCCGAACATGAGGCAGTGAAGGATAGGATCCGGACATCTGGTGGAGGACGTCAGGCACCGGACATCTGGGAGCGGTCGTCAGACACCGGACCTTAGGCCGCGGTAATCAGGGCTCCAAACAAGAGGCCACGGTCATCAGGCTCCGGACATCTGGCAGTGACCTAAAAAGGAACTCAAGCGGTCTGGTGCAAGCACCGCCGGTTGGACTGGAGCTGGCCAGGGATTGCACCAAATAGCAAGCTGAGTACAGAGTCATAGAAACTAAGCAGAAACACTGGACTATATCAGAATAATATCAGAATGGGAGAAAGGATCTCCAGAAGCATTTGTGATCGTAATGGGGGACTTTAACAAAGGAAAACTCAACCTGGATCTCCCCAAATTTCCTCAACATATAAACTGCTCCACGAGAGAGAACAATACGCTTGATCACTGCTATACAGTCATAAAAGGGGCCTACAGGGCAGTGAGGAGAGCAGCAGTGGGCTTTTCAGATCATTGTCTAATTCATTTAATTCCAGCCTACAGGGAAAGGTTGAAAACATCCAAACCTACAGTTTATACAAAGAAGACCTGGTCTGAGGAGGCAAAATTGCAACTACAAGCATGCTTTGAATGCACGGACTGGGAGGTATTCCAGGAAACATGCTCGGGTCTGGATGAATGGGTTGATGCAGTGTCCTCATATATCCCTTTTTGTGAAGACACGTTTATTCCATCCAAATCTGTCCACTTTCGGGGAAACAACAAGCCGTGGTTTACAAATAAAGTCAGGTTGATCCGTAAGAGAAAAGAGGAGGCTTATAAAGCAGGCGAGATTACTGAATTCAAGAAACTTAGGAACTCGCTATCTAAAGAGATCAAGTTAGCCAAACACGAGTATGCAAAGATTCTGGAGGAAAGGTTCTCATCAAAAGATACTAGATCTGCATGGAGAGGATTAAGAGAGGTCACCAATTATAAAAGCCACCCCACTATAGTGAACCACCCAGCAGAAGTCTGGCAGCAGAGTTAAATGAATTCTACTGCAGATTTGAGGCAAGCTCTACACACAGTGGCTATTCATCTCTAAGCTCCTCAGTCTGTTCATATAAAGATCATTCGTTGTGCAACACCCAAGTAGTGATCTCCGAGGCAGAGTTGATACGCATCCTGAAGGGACTTAAGGTCAAAAAGGCACCTGGCCCTGATGGTGTATCTCCAATGTGTCTGAAAGTATGTGCTACCCAGCTTGCCCCTATACTGACAAATATATACAATGTGTCACTGCAAGAGTGCGTTGTACCTCAGTGTTGGAAAAGTTCCACAATTATCCCTGTCCCCAAGAAAGTGGGATCCTCTGAGTTGAACGACTATAGACCAGTAGCACTCACATCTGTAGCTATGAAAGTCTTCGAAAGAATTATGATGTCCCACCTGATAAAATTCACGCAGAAGCTATGGGACCCGCTTCAGTTTGCCTATAAGGAGAATCGTTCTGCAAACGACACTGTCAATCTGGCACTGAAGTACATTTTGGATCATACAGATGAACTGCACTCATATGTCGGGATTCTTTTCATGGACTTTAGCTAAGCGTTCAATACCATTGATCCGAATTTACTTCATAAGATAATGGTAGCTCTTGGAGTCCCTCTCAACTTATGCTTGTGGATTTATAACTTCCTGACAGCCAGGATACAGAGTGTAAAAGTTGGACCATTCACTTCGGACACCTTGGTCACAAACATCGGGGCACCTCAGGGGTGTGTTTTGTCCCCGTTACTGTTTTCTCTCTATACGAATGATTGCATCTCTTCAGCAGACTCAGTAAAAATCTTGAAATTTGCCGATGATATGACACTGATTGGTCTCATCAGGGGAAATGCTGAAGACTTGTATCGGAGTGAGGTGAAAAGAATATGTGACTGGTGTAAAGCCAATAATCTTGTACTCAACACTAAAAAAAACTGCTGAGATGGTTGTGGATTTTAGGAAAGATCAACATGAGATACTTCCAATCTACATCCATAACTAAGAGACCAAATTCCTTGGTGTTATCATCTCTCATGATCTTAAATGGGGGAAAAATGTGGATGCTGTTATAAGAAAAGCACAACAGAGGATGTTCTTCCTGCATCAGCTGAAAAGATATGGTTTGTCTAAGAATCTGCTGATCTTATTCTTTAATGCTGTCATCAGATCTGTGATTTGTTCCTCTCTGATAGTCTGGTATGGGGGAGCCACTGCGCATGACAAACTCCGCTTACAAAGGACTTTCAGAACAGCAGAGAGAATTCTAGGTTCCCCCTGCCTAAAATCCAGGAACTTTATGATAAGAGAATTCGATCCCACGCATTGAAAATTTCATCCGATCCCTCTCACCCGGGACACGCCTCATTCCAACTACTCCCTTCAGGACGTCGCTTCAGAGTCCCCAAATGCAGCACCAACCGCCATATGAACAGCTTCTATCCACTCTCTGTTCAACAATTAAATCGTCATGTGTAGACTATATACTGTATCTGTCTTGTTAGATGTTACTTGTTGTATCTGTTGTTATATATTATGTTGCCTCTTTGCCACAAAGAATTCCTTGTATATATGTAATATGTACTTGGCGATAATAAATTTGATTGATTGATTGGACTCCAACTTCCAAGATGAACCCAGGTTTGTTCACAGAATGTCAGTTAGCAAAAAGTCACAGTCACTGGGTACAAGGTTCAAGACACAGAAGAACTTCAGGAACAACACACAGCAGGAATCAGGACAAGAACTCTGGTACCAACACATAAACAGGGCAAGTCCAGGAACACAGACATCAGCTGTCCCATAACTGATAATAGACTGAACAGAAATGGATCTGGGTACTCAGCCCCCAGAGCAGACGGGAAAACAGGCATCAGCTTTCCTAAAACTGAACACAGGCAGGACAGGAGCTGAACACCAAACACACATGGCAAGAGTCAGATAATTAATGCGAAGCTCTGGCAACACCCCACAAGGCAGGAGAACTTTATATAGGAGCTGCCCCACAGCGATAGGCTGGGAGCAGCAATTCAAGCACACACCCATTCCCCATAAAAGCAGGGGAGGTGTGGCCGTGCACACCTTAAGCACAGCCAGAAACAAATCAGCATAGCATAGCAAAGGACACCTGGCAGTGGCTACAAGCCTAGACACACGTGGTAAGTCATGCACAACTGCAGAGGACCTAGCAACCCGTGGGTAGCTTCCACAGGGGCAACCAGGGACGGCACATGCGGATGGTCATGCAGCGCAGCGGAGACACTCACGCATGTACGGCTACGCAGCGGAACCCGGGAACTGAGCAGCATCCATACAGGTAACTGACAACAGCATTCCAGCTCATTAGAGGGAAAGGAGCGAAGGGTTAAAGCAGAGATATGCAGAGTAACGCCGGGTATACAGAGTACAAACACAGTGGCGTTACAGAAATACATCACCAGAACCACCATCAGTACATGAATACATCAACAGAACCACTATCAGCACATGAATACATCACCAAACTTAGTACAGCAATCGTAATCTCAGGTCAACCCCATATAGAAATGAATCACATGAACCTACAAATCCCAGAATGTCCTTAATAATGGTAAAGTGATACAGGGAGTTGTTATTAACAGCCAACAAACTGCAGACCATACAGGAACCACTGTACTGATGAGATGCAGGCAGTATCACAAATAAACATTTACATCCAAGAACCTTATAGACAAAAGTCGCTCTCTTTGTTTTTTTCTTCATCTTGTCTAGACGCCATGATGACTTTTTACATTAAGAGCTCATGTCTGAAGACTTCCATCTTGTTTTCTCTTCTACAGCACATCCCAACCCTTAAAAATAGCATGGTGATTGTAATGCTCCTGAATAAAAATATCTGCTCTACGCTGTATCCTTAAATAAATAACTGCACCTCACTGTGCTTTCTGCACTAAATATGATGCCACACTGTCCCTCAAATATTTTGTGCCCTCCATACTGCCCCCTGCTTTCCGTCCTGGCCCCCTCTTCACACTGTGCTCTAACACTGTTTCCTCCATATAGTGCCCAGTAACTATACTGTGCTTCCTCAACATATGCCACCTCCTTACGGTGCCTCACACTGTCCCCACACTGCCCCTGTCTCTATACTGCTTCACCATACTACCCAGTCTCTTCTGTGCCCCCTCACACTTTTCTCCCCATAGTGTCTCCTCACATTATTCCCCTCAATAGTCTTTTCACACATTTCCCCCTCCCTCTTCATACTGTCTTCTCTCACATTTTCCCTTCATGCTCTCCACACTGTCTCCTTATACATCTCCACTCCCCATATTGCTTCTGCACACATTCCCTCCCTCTCCTCATTCTGTTTTCTCACAAATTCCACACTTCCCATACTGTATCCTCACTGATCCCCTCACTCTCCATACTAACATTCTGTTTCCGCATAGGTCCCCACATGTCCCCATTGCTCCCCATACTGCATCTGCAACAATGTACCCCCCCTTCCTCCTATTATGTCTATGCACCAATCCACCCACTGTTCATAGTGTCTGCACTACTTTTTCCCCCTTAGACTGTGTCCATGCCACTGTCCCTCACACTTGTCATACTGTGTTCACACCTATCCCCCACACCCTCCATTCTCATAGTGTGTCCACACCAATCCCCCTTTGGCTACTCATTCATTGTCCTCCCCAATCCCCCCACTCCTCATACTATGTCCACACCAGTCCCTCCCTCATACTGTATCTGCACTAATCCCCCCACTCATCTTACTGTGCCTGCACTAATCACCCCCCACTTTTCATACTGTGTCTGCACTAATCCCCCTGCTCCTCATACTGTGTCTGCACTAATTCCCTCCAATCCTCATAGTGCGTCTGCACAAATTCCCCAGGTCCTCATATTGTATTCACACAAACTAAGAGAAGCAAGTACAATTGATTGCTTCTCTGAGTCAACTTGAAAGCCGGAACAGAGAGTGCCCAACTCCCACCACGGGGCTGCACCCCACAATCAGCTGTGCCCAGGGCAAATGTCCCGCTTTCCCCCAGATATTCCTCTGTATCACAATTCCAGTATGGCATTCACTGTGTCTAGCTAGCATTTGCAACCCTAGGTCCAATTAACCCCTTCACTACCAAGGGTGGTTTTCATGTTAACTCCCGGGCCAATTTTTACAATTCTGACCACTGTCCCTTTATGAGGTAATAACTCTGGAACGCTTCAATGGATCTAGGCGATTCTGACATTGTTTTCTCGTGACATATTGTACTTCACTTTAGTGATAAAATTTCTTCGCTATAATGTGTGTTTATTTATGAAAAAAAATGGCGAAAATTTAGAAAATTTTGCGATTTTCAAAATTTAAATTTTTATGCCCTTAAACCAGAGAGTTACGTGACACAAAATAGTTAATAAATCACATTTCCCACATGTCTACTTTACATCAACACAATTTTGGAAACAAAATTTTTTTGTTAGGAAGTTATAAGGGTTAAAAGTTGACCAGAGATTTCTCATTTTTACAACAAAATTTACAAAACCATTTTTTTAGGGACCACCTCACATTTGAAGTCACTTTGAGGGGTCTATATGGCAGAAAATACCCAAAAGTGACACCATTCTAAAAACTGCACCCCTCAAGTTACTCAAAACTACATTCAAGAAGATTATTAACCATTCAGGCGCTTCACAGGAGCAGAAGCAATATGGAAGGAAAAAATTAACATTTAACTTTTTAGTCACAAAAATGATCTGTTAGCAACAATGTTTTAATTTTCCCAAGGGTAGCAGGAGAAATTGGACCCCAAAAGTTGTTGTCCAATTTGTCCTGAGTACGCTGATACCCTATATATTGGGGGGGACCACTGTTTGGGCACACGGCAGGGTTCGGAAGGGAAGTAGCGCCGTTTGACTTTTTCAACCTAAAATTGGCTGGAATTGAGATTGGATGCCATGTTGCATTTGACGAGCCCCCAATGTGCCCAAACAGTGGAAACCCCCCACAAGTGACCCCATTTTGGAAACTAGACCCCCTAAGGAACTTCTCTACATGTGTGGTGAGCACCTTGAACCCCCTAGGGCTTCACAGGAGTTTATACCGCCCGGGCGTGAAAATAAAAAGATCATATTTTTTCCACAAACATGATCATTTAGTCCCCAATTTTTTATTCTGCCAAAGGTAGCAGGAGAAATTGGACCCCAAAAGTTGTTGTCCAATTTGTCCTGAGTGCGCTGATACCCTATATGTGGGGGGACCACTGTTTGGGCGCACGGCAGGGCTCGGAAGGGAAGCAGCGCCATTTGACTTTTTCAACCTAAAATTGGCTGGAATTGAGATAGGACGCTATGTTGCTTTTGCCGAGCCCCCAATGTGCCCAAACAGTGGAAACCCCCCACAAGTGACCCCATTTTGGAAACTATACCCCATAAGGAACTTATCTATTTATGTGGTAAGAACTTTGAACCCCCAAGTGTTTCACTAAAGTTTATACTGCCCAGGCGTGAAAATAAAAAAACCTATTTTGTGCCCACAAAAATGATCGTTTAGTCCCCAATTTTTAATTTTCCCATGTGTAACAGGAGAAATTGGACCTCAAAAGTTGTTTTCCAATTTGTCCTGAGTACGCTGGTACCCCATATGTGGGAGAAAACTACTGTTTGGGCACACGTCGGGGCTCAGAAGGGAAGAAGTGAAGCTTTGGAATGCAGACTTTGATGGAATGGTCTGCGGGCGTCATGTTCCGTTTGCAGAGCCCCTGATGTGGTTAAACAGTAGAAACCCCCCACAAGTGACCCCATTTTGGAATCTAGACCCCCTAAGGAACTTATCTAGATATGTGGTGAGAACTTTGAACCCCCAAGTGTTTCACTAAAGTTTATACTGCCCAGGCGTGAAAATAAAAAATCCTAATTTGTGCCCACAAAAATGATTGTTTAGTCCCCAATTTTTAATTTTCCCAAGGGTAACAGAAGAAATTGGACTCCAAAAGTTGTTGTCCAATTTGTCCTGAGTACGCTGGTCCCCATATGTGGGAAAAAACTGCTTAGGCACATGTCGGGGATCGGAAGGGAGTGACGTTTTGGAATGCAGACTTTGATGGAATGGTCTGCGGGCGTCATTTTCCATTTGCAGAGCCCCTGATGTGCCTAAACAGTAAAAAAACCCACAAGTGACATTATTTTGGAAACTAGACCCCCAAGGAACTTATCTAGATGTGCCCCAACTAATCTAATGTTTCCGGTAAAGTAATTTAGTAGTGCATTGAGGTGTGGTACAATTTGAGGCAATCCTTCATACACAGGCCAGGTTTTTGGGGGAAGGGGTCGCATTGATAAATGGTGTCCTTGCGTATTCCGTTTTTGTAACACACTCGGCACCTTTTTTGCGATTTACCTCTTTTTGTAGTTAGCGGGACCTCCCCCGGGAAATGCTGACCTGGTACAATACGAGCACCTTCAGTTCCGGAAGTTCTGGGGCCCGCTCCTTCCAGAGTGCCAAACATCAGGGCTTTAACCACTACCTCCTGGAACTCAAGGTATGACGAATTGGTATGCTGTGCACATTGTGACAGCAGGAATGCGTTGAGCATTGCCAATTGGACAATGTGCACGGCCAGCTTTTTGTATCACACCTTGGCCTTTCTCAAAGCATTGTATGGTTGGAGGAGTTGATCGGAGCGATCAACTCCCCCCATGTTTTTATTGTACCCCAGCACACATTCAGGTTTGCTGACCTGTGCAGAGGTGCCCCGTACAGTGCTGAAGGCGCTGCCATCACCGTGTATGGTGGTCAAGAGAAAGACATCCCTCTTGTCCTTGTACTTGACCACCAGCAGGTGGTTGCTACATTGGACCCTGCTCTCACCTTTTCGGAGCATCTGCCCACGTAGCGTCTTCGGGAGGCCTCTCTGATTTTTGAGGACAGTACCGCAAGCTGCGGTACCTCGCGCAGAGAGGGATTTGTAGAGTGGGACACTGGTATAAAAGTTATCAGTGTAGAGGTGATAACCTTTATCCAGCAGTGGGTACACCAAATCCCACACAATTTTCCCACTCACTCCCAGGTCAGGAGGACACTCAGGGGGTTCAATCCTGGTGTCCTTTCCTTCGTACACTCTAAACCTGTGGGTGTACCCTGAGGTACTCTCACACAGTTTATAGAGTTTGATTCCGTACCTGGCCCTCTTACTGGGCAGGTATTGACGGAATCCGAGCCTTCCCCTGAAATGGACCAAGGACTCATCCACGCAGATAGATGTTCCTTTGGGGCACGTACACTTCAGCAAACTTTTTGTTGAAGTGTTCGATGACCGGCCGAACTTTGAACAGATGGTCAAAGTTGGGGTCATCTCGTGCGGGACACTGTGCATTATCGTTATAATGCAGAAACTTGTGGATGGCCTGAAAACACGTCCAGACCATGACCATTCGGAACACTGGAGTGTTGTATAAAATATCAACACTCCAATATTGCCGAATTTCAGGCTTCTTCAGGATACCCATGTGGGGGACCAGGCCCCAAAACTGCGTCATTTCAGCTGCGTCCACAGGAGACCAGTTAGTAACGGGTGAACGCTGGTTTTGCTCCAAAAATTGCCGAGCGTACAAATTAGTTTGCTCCACCATGAGGTTATCAAAATCCTCAGAGAAAAAGACTTTGAAAAAGTCAATTTCTGTGAGGCCGGTGGTGTCAAACTTGATTCCTGATTCTGCCACAAAATCAGGAATCAGTGGCTCGAAATTTTCGGGGGGCGAGGTCCACACAGGGTCTGCTGAATCAGCCGCGGGCATGGTGGGCGCTGTCTCATCTTCTGTCCTGGAGCATCTGTGTGGCGGTTCCGCAGGACCCGAGGAGGAAGATGAGGAGGGGGAAGAGGATGAAGAATCTGAAAAATAAAGAAATGTCGGATCGTCATCCTCACTATCAGTGTCGGAGGCAAGTAAAGCATGTGCCTCCTCCATTGAATAGCGCTGTTGGGAGGAACGGGACATTTTTTTTGTGTAAATATGGTGCTTGGGTGTACTTTATTTATAACTGTGTATGTGGTGGGGGGCTAGTGATTGGTGCACACTATCCTGTAAGAAAAAGCTAAAAGGAAATGGGGAGCAAAATACCTGTGAAAAAAAGTCTAAAACAGCAGGTCCTAGATATGATAAGTGAACAACGTCACTTATCAAAATTTAGTGGCTGCTGGATGTGTGCACAGGGGTGGTTCAAAGGGGGAGGTGAAAAAGAAAAATGGAAGACAACCGGCACAAACTTTGATAAGTGAATTGCGTCACTTATCTAAATTCGGCGGCTGCTGAATGTGCACACGGAAACGGTGCAAAAGGGGGTAAAAAGAGGGGGCTGGGGGGATTGGGGTGGATGAATAGAGATCGGGCAGGGATCAACAGTTAGGGTTGTAGTTAGATGGCACAAAAAGGGGTGAAAAAAATGAAAAACGGCAGGCACAAGCTCTGATAAGTGATGTGCGTCACTTATCAAAGTTTTGCGGCTGCGGGATGTGTGTGCGGAGGTGGCGCAAAGGGGGCTAAGGAAAAAAAAAGCGAGCACGAGTGTTGATCGGTGAATTGCATCACCGATCAACGCTCGGCGGCTGCGCACGGAGGTGGTGCAAAAGTGGGGTGGAAGGGGGTAAAAATAGGGGGAAGGGGGATGGGGGATTGGGGTGGATGAAGAGAGATTGGGCAGGGATCAGTTAGGGTTGTAGCTAGGTGGCACAAAGGGGGGTGAAAAAAAATGAAAAACGGGATGTGTGTGCGAAGGTGGCGCAAAGGGGGCTAAGGAAAAAAAGCGAGCACGATTGTTGATTGGTGAACTGCGTCACCGATCAATGCTCGGCGGCTGCGCACGGAGGCGGCGCAAAAGGGGGGGTGGAGGGGGGATGGGGGGATGAAGATAGATTGGGGGGGTGAAGATAGATTGGGCAGGGGATCAGGTATCAATTAACACTTACAGTTGTAGTTTTCGTTCTTCTTTCTTCTGCAGGGATTGTAATGCTACAAGCTGTGGCACCACAATACCCAGCACAGGAGCTCTTGCTGCATCCGACCTCTCTGCAGCAATCCTCAGCTAGAGTGAGGACCCCTGCAGACAGGTCAGACAGGTCAGAGGCAGGTCAGGGGCAGGTCACAGAGCGGTCACATTGCTGCTGTGACCTGTCATTGGTGGGATCGAATGATTACATCGATCCCACCAATCCCTGCTCTGCGTGGTGACCATGGTAACTGCCTAGGATCAGAGCTCACAGCTCCGATTCCTAGGCAGGTCATGGCCAGGTCATCAGCAGGGCACAGAGCGGTTACAGCGTGACCACAGCTGTGCCCTGTGGCTGGCGCAATCGCCGATCTAATCGATCGCGCCAACCACTTCCTGCAGGCCCTGCTGGGCCTGTCCTAGGCTCTGGCCTAGGATCGGTGCTATTACAGCACTGATCCGGGCCAGTACCGGCAGGGCACAGCGGCGATATTGCGCCGCTGTGCGCTGTGATTGGCGCGATCGATTAGATCGGCGATTGCGCCAATCTGGGGGCTTTTCTCCGGTGCCTGGCGTTGCCAGGCACCGGTCCTAGGATTGAGTACATCAGTACTCGATGCTAGCCTAGGATCCTGTTGTTTCAGCCAATCTGATTGGCTGAAACAAAGAGAAGCACTGTGATTGGCTGTTCTGAATTGAACAGCCAATCACAGCTCACAGAGTGGCGGGCCAGGGCGGAGACTTCCCAGGATGCTGAGGCCATCTATCCGGAGGTAAGATGGCGTCGGCATTTTAATGCGATCACCGCGACTTAAGTCCCGATGTCGCATTAAAGGGTGTGACGTACTATTCCGTCCATGGGACTTAGGTCCCAGGTCACATGGATGGAATAGTATGTCCATTGTAGGAAAGGGGTTAATAGTGGCTGCAACCATTTTGATTTAACCATCTGTTGTTTCCTCACCTGTGACTTCATCACCTATGACATCCCTATACGATTTGGAACCTTAAAAGACACGTGTATCAGACAATATTATTGACTTTGCATATTATGCGATTTTGGTGTCACACACAGTGTAGGACAGACTAAGTGCAAAACAAAGGGATAAGGGAAGGGGAATGAAACACTAGGGAAGGGGGGAGTGGAGACCCCTAGACAGATCTAATGTCACCCTGTCTGTCCTATTGTCCCTATATATATGTTCCGCACCTATTGCTAATCAGGATACCTAATCCCTGCCTGACCCTGGCTGTTCTGCCCATTCAAGAGGAGCAAGCTAAAATTCATAGTGTAGCACCAGTTACAGCCTTTAGAGGACATTAGTTACTCATTTATCTTGTTTCTGTGTACAATAAAGAATTTTTCCTTTAAGGAATAGTGTGTTCTGCATAGAACCGCCCCCTAAGTTTTCCCGGGCAGAAAGAGATATGTAGACATCTTTCCTGGGCTTTCCTTAGTGATACACTAGTGTCCTGGCTCTCTCTCTTCACTTCACTTTCTCCTCCTGACCAGCGGATTCCAGTGAGACAGTAAACGCATTTATGTGTCTGTGTTAGGCAGCCTCTCTGTAGTTTCTGTATCTCTTAGTTTAGTTAATCCTTTTATACTGCTTACAGATAGATTGCATTTCTGTACAGAGCAGGATAGTGTTGCAGCATGTACTTTGCCATAGCTGTGTTGTAATGTTACTGTGCAGCCTCTGTATTCTTAGTTACTGATGAAATTGCGCTCTGTATCATGCTGTTGTCTCTGTTATGTGGCAGTACTGAGGCACTGTTTATTTCTTTGTAGTTTTTACCATAATATCATCCACCATTGTTGTTCACTGTTACCAAGTTTACATCATCATCATCTCAATAAATATAGATTTAAGAATCCATACAGTCTTTTTACTGGGAAGTGGATGAAGGGTTTAGCCATGTGCTGGAATCCACACAGCATCATACATGGAGGAAGGCAGAACACTGGCGATAAGGCCTGCAGCAGGGATGACAGGAGGCGCTAGTCAATCCCCACTACCACTAAAGACAGCTAGGATACACAAAACAAGGGAACATTTAGCTTGACAAAGAGAAACACCATTGTCCTTCAAACTCCAAGAGGACGCTAGCCGACTGCTGCAGCTCCAAGCCTCAGCAGTGAAGTATAAATAAAAAATAACACCCGCTACTCCAAACAGTAAGTTGGGAGTTATAAACACCCAGATCCAGGTGACACAATTAAGGCCGGGGGAGGTGGCCACTAGTCTGCAAGGCTGAGACCTTCTGCAGACAGATGCAGTGCGACTGTCTGCAGCCTCTGACACACATGTGACATTAGGTGACCCAACAATGTATTTACCTAGCAGTGCCGAACCTCAAAAACATTATCAGGGATAATACAGCTGTTTGAAAAAGTGTTTGTCCCTTCCTGATTTCCTATTCTTTTGCATGTTTGTCACTCTTAAATGTTTCAGAACAAACAAATTTAACCCCTTAGTGACAGAGAATTTGGTACTTAACCCCTTTCTGCCATCAGACGTACTATCCCGTCCATGTGCCCTGGGACTTAATTCCCAGGGACGGGATAGTATGTCATAGTGATCAGCGGCGCTCACGTGGTGAGCGCCGCTGATCGCGGCCGGGTGTCAGCTGATTATCACAGCTGACACCCGGCACAATGTGTCAGGGGCGGTCACGGACCACGCCCGACACGTTAACCCCTTGTACACCGCGATCAAACACGATCGCGGTGTACTGTGGGTTAACGGGAAGCATCGGCAGGGAGGGGGCTCCCTCCGTGCTTCCCTGAGCCCCCCACGGCAGCGCAATGTGCAGCGCTGCTGCGGGGGGCTCTTTCCCTACAGGCCCCCGGATCCAAGATGGCGACGGGGACCTTCGGGGGCCTGTAGGGAGCTGACTTCCTCACTGCCTGCAAAGCACAGGCATGAGGAAGTCTGCAGCAGTGCCTGTGACAGATCGCTGATCTGTCACAGTGATCTGTGATGTGACAGATCAGCGATCTGTCACAGGACAGTGATGTCCCACTTGGGACAATGTAATAAAGTTAAAAAAAAAAAAAAGTGTAAAAATAATTGAAAAAAATCGCTAAATAAATTAGTAAAAAATAAAAAAATATTCCCCAATAAATTCATTTTTTGAAAATAAAAAACAAAAAAAAATAAAAGTACACATATTTGGCATCGCCGCGTCCGTAACGACCCGCCCTATAAAACTGTCCCATTAGTTAACCCCTTTAACGAACTCCTTAAAAAATAAAAATAAAAAACGAAGTAAAAAATAATAATTTATTATCATACCACCGAACAAAAAGTGCAATAATGCGCGATCAAAAAGACGCATATAAATATCCATGGTACCGTTAAAAACGTCAGCTTGTCCCACAAAAAACGAGTTGCCATACAGCATCATCTGCAAAAAAATAAAAAAGTTATAGCTCGCAGAATAAAGCGATGCAAAAATAATTATTTTTTATATAGAATAGTTTTCATTGCATAAAACCGACAAAACATAAAAAAACGACCTAAATGAGGTATCGCTGTAACCGTACTGACCCGAAGAATAAAACCACTTAATCAATTTTACCACACTCGGAACGGTGTAAACGCACCCCCCAAAAGAAATTCATGAAACGCTGGTTTTTGTTCATTCTGCGTCCCAAAACTCGGAATAAAAAGCGATCAAAAAATGTCACGTGCCTGAAAATGGTACCAATAAAAACGTCAACTCGTCCCGCAAAAAATAAGACCTCACATGACTAGGTGGGTCAAAATACGGAAAAATTATAGCTCTCAATATGTGGTGAAGCACAAACTATTTTTACAATAAAAAGCGTCTTTTAGCGTGTGACAGCTGCCAAACATAAAAACCGCCATAAATAGTAAATCAAACCCTCCGTTATCACCCCCTTAGTTAGGGAAAAATAATAAAATAAAGCAATGTATTTATTTCCATTTTCCCATTAGGGTTGGGGTTAGGGCTAGGGCTAGGGTTAGGGCTGAGATTAGGGTTAGGGGTGTGTTGGGGTTAGGGTTGGAGTTATAATTGGGGGTTTCCACTGTTTGGGCACATCAGGTGCTCTCCAAATGCAACATGCGTCAGATCTCAATTCCAGCCAATTCTGCGTTGAAAAAGTCAAATGGTGCTCCTTCCCTTCCAAGCTCTGCCATGCACCCAAACAGTGTTTTACCCCCACATATAGGGTATCAGCATACTCAGGACAAATTGCAAAAACAACTTTTGGGGTCCAATTTTTCCTGTTACCCTTAGGAAAATAAAAAATTGGGGGCAAAAATATCATTTTTGTGGAAAAAAATGATTTTTTTATTTTCACACCCAGGCGTTATAAACTTCTGTGAAGCACTTGGGGGTTCAAAGTGCTCACCACACATCTAGATAAGTTCCATGGGGGGTCTAGTTTCCAAAATGGGGTCACTTGTGGGGAATTTCAATAGTTTAGGTACATTAGGGGCTCTCCAAACGCACATGACACTCGCAGACCAATCCATCAAAGTCTGCATTCCAAAACGTCACTACTTCCCTTCCGAGCCCCGACGTGTGCCCATACAGTAGTTTTCTCCCACATATGAGGTATCAGCATACTCAGGACAAATTGGACAACAACTTTTGGGGTCCAATTTCTCCTGTTATTCTTGGGAAAATAAAGAAAATGGAGACTAATTGATCATGTTTGTGGAAAAAATAAGATTTTTTTATTTTCATGCCTGGGCATTATAAACTTCTGTGAAGCCCTTGGGGGTTCAAAGTGCTCACCACACATCTAGATAAGTTCCTTAAGGGGTCTAGTATCCAAAATGGGGTCATTTGTGGGGGGTTTCCACTGTTTAGGTACATTAGGGACTCTCCAAAGGCAACATGACACCTGCAGACCATTCTATCAAAGTCTGCATTCCAAAACGTCACTACTTCCCTTCCGAGCCCCGACGTGTGCCCATACAGTAGTTTTCTCCCACATATGGGGTGTCAGCATACTCAGGACTAATTGGACAACAACTTTTGGGGTCCAATTTCTCCTGGGGTGTCAGCATACTCAGTACTAATTGGACAACAACTTTTGGGGTCCAATTTCTCCTTGTACCCTTGGGAAAATAAAAAAATTGGTGACTAAAAGATCATGTTTGTGGAAAAAATACGATTTTTTTATTTTCACGCCCGGGCGTTATAAACTTCTGTGAAGCACTGGGGGGGATCAAAGTGCGCACCACACATCTAGATAAGTTCCTTGGGGGGTCTAGTTTCCAAAATGGTGTCATTTGTGGGGGGTTTCCAATGTTTTGGTACATCAGGGGTTTTCCAATCGCGACATGGTGTCCGATCTCAATTCCAGCCAAAACGTCAAATGGCGCTGCTTCCCTTCCGAGCTCTGCCATGCACCCAAATAGTGATTTACACCCACATATGGGGTATCAGCGTACTCAGGACAAATTGCACAATAACTTTTAGGGTCCTGTTACCCTTGGAAAAATTAAAATTGGGGGTGAAAAGATCATTTTTGTGGAAAAAATATGATTTTTTAATTGTACGTTATAAATTTCTGTGAAGCCCTTGTGGGTTCAAAGTTCTCACCACATATCTAGATAAGTTCCTTGGGGGTTCTAGTTTCCAAAATGGGGTCACTTGTGGGGGGTTTCCACTGTTTAGGTACATCAGGGGCTCTCCAAACGCGACATGGCGTCCGATCTGAATTCCAGCCAATTTTGCATTGAAAAAGTCAAACGGCGCTCCTTCCCTTCTGAGGTCTGCCATGCGCCGAAACAGTGGTTCCCCCCATATATCAGGTATCAGCATACTCAGGACAAATTGCACAATAACTTTTGCAGTCCAATTTCTCCTGTTACCCTTGGTAAAATAAAAAAAATTGAACCTGAAGTATTTTTTTGTGAAAAAAAGTTAAATGTTCATTTTTTTTAAATATTCAAAAAATTCCTGTGACGCACCTAAAGGATTAATAAACTTCTTGAATGTGGTTTTGAGCACCTTAAGGGGTGCAGTTTTTAGAATGGTGTCACTTTTTGGTATTTTCTATCATATAGACCCCTCAAAATGGCTTCAAATGTGATGTGGTCCGTAAAATAAAATGGCGTTGCAAAAATGAGAAATCGCTGTTCAATTTTTAACCCTTATAACTTCCTAAAAAAAAAATGTTGGTTCCAAAATTGTGCTGATGAAAAGTAAACATGTGGGAAATGTTATTTATTACGTTTTTTGTGTGCCGTATCTCTGTGATTTAAGGGCATAAAAATTCAAATTTGGAAAATTGCAAAATTTTCCCCAAATTTCCGTTTTTTTCACAAATAAACGCAAGTTATATGAATGAAATTTTACCACTAACATTAAGTACAATATGTCACGAGAAAACAATGTCAGAATCACCAGGATCCATGGAAGCATTTCAGAGTTATAACCTCATAAAGGGACAGTGGTCAGAATTGTAAAAATTGGCCCGGTCATGAATGTGCAAACCACCCTTGGGGCTTAAGGGGTTAATGGCCAAGCCAATATTTACAATTCTGACCATTGACAGTTTATGAGGTTATAGCTCTGGAACGTTTCCATGTATCCCACTGATTCTAAAAAAAATTTTTTGAGACATGTTTGTGGTAAAATTTATTTGATATAACTTGCGTTTATTCATTAAAAAATGGAAATTTGGCAAAAATTTAGAAAATTTTGCAATTTTCAAAATTTAATTTTTGTACCTTTAAATCAGAGTGGTGTCACACAAAAGAGATAATAAATAACATTTCCCACATGTCTACTTTACATGAGCACAATTTTGGAAGCATAATTTTTTATTATTACATTATGAGGGTTAAAAGTTGACCAGCGATTTCTTATTTTTCCAGAAAAATTTACAAAATCATTTTTTTAGGGACTTCCTCACATTTGAAGGGAGTTTGGGTGGTCAATACAGTAGAAAATACCCACCATTCTAAAAAATGCACTCCTCAAGGTGCGCAAAACCACATTCAAGAAGTTTATTAACTCTTCAGGTGCTTCACGAGAACTAAAGCAATGTGGAAGGAAAAAAATGAACATTTTGCTTTTTTACTTTATTCACAAAAAATTAAATTTTTTTATTTTTACAAGGACCACAAAATTTGTTGTGCAATTTCTCCTGAGTACAATAATACCCCATATGTGGGTAAAAGCCATGATGCGTTTAGAGACCCCCTAATGTACCTAATCAGTGGAAACCCCCCAATTCTAACTCCAACCCTAACCTCAACACACCCCTAACCCTAATCCCAACCCTAACCACAAACCTAACCCTAACACACGCCTAACCCTAATCCCAACCCTAACCGTAATCCCAACCCTAGCCTCAACCTGTTGTGAACTGGTCACCGAGGAGGATGGCAGGAATAGGCTAGGCCACCAGGAAACCAGAAAGGTTGGTAACTTAGTGGATTGCAGACCTCTAATCCTAACAACACAACTAGCAGTAGCCGTGGGGCATACCTACGAGAGCTAACTAAGCCTAAAGCAAGAAAGGTGAAATCTAAATTGCCCCGGAGTAGAACCCCAAAGGAATAGATAGCCCCCAAACATATATTGTCGTGAGACAAGATGAGGCACAAACACAGGTAGAAAATAGACTGAGTAATTGAAGGGGCCCAAACTGTCTAGACAGGATAGGACAGGAAAGACACTGTCTGCAATCACGCAAAAACCCTAAAAAAATCTAACACGACTGATGTACAAAAAACACTGAGATCTCACGACCTCTCCCCCACTATATCAGCATTCTGGTATGAACTGGCAGCAAGCAAAAGGGACTAATATAACAGGGGACTGAACAAACTGATGGAGCGGGGTCCAGCACTGCCCCAGCAGGGAGCACGCTGAACCCTCATAGCAAAGCAGAAAGCAGAGCAGAAAAAGGCAAAACCAGATCAGATGCAAAGGATTAGCAAAAGAACCACTTAACTGAAAAATGCAGGATCAGGCAGGAGACAGCAGACCTCAAAATGCACAGGAAGAAGCAAGCACCAGCAGCAACTGAGGGAAGCCTGCTCAATTAAATACTCCCTGTCAGTAACCCCAAATTTCCAATCATCGTCATCAGGTGGCAGACTTCTGTCAATCCGGCCAGCTCCACTACCCACAGTACCCACCAGAGGGAGCCCCAACTCAGAAGAAAGAGAATTCACAACGTCAACCCTAACTTTAGCTCCAGCCCCAACCCTAACCTTAACTTTGGCCCCAACCCCAACCCTAACTTTAGCCTAACTCACTTTAGCCCAACTCACTTTAGCCCAACTCTAACCCTAATGGGAAAATGGAAATAAATACTTTTTTTATTTTATTATTTTTACCTAACTAAGGAGGTGATAAAGGGGGGCTTGATTTACTATTTTACATACAGTTAGGTCTGTTATGAATGGGTCACAGAGGAGAAAGAAACAAAACATGCTGAGTCCCAGAAAAAACAGGGAGGTTGGTAACTATGGGGATTGCAGATCCCTGATCCTAACCACACAACTAGCAGCAGCCGTGGAGCATTACTACGATGATTCTAGACGCCTCGTCACCGCCGGAGGACTAAATAAGCCTGAAGCAAGAAAGGGGAAAACTAACTGCCCCAGAGCAGACCCCAAAGGAAAGACAGCCCCCACACATGTATTGATGGTGAAACAAGATGAAAACACAAACACAGGCAGGAAAATAGGCTGAGCAAACGATGGGGCCCAAACTAGCTAGAAAGGACAGGAAAGGAAAGACACTGTCTGCAATCTGCCAAAAACCCTACAAAAATAATGTCCAACACTTCTGATAACAAAATTAACCCTGAAGTCACTAGACTTCTCCCACTATATCAGCACTCTGAAATATTCTGAGACAGAGCAAAAAGAGGCCAATATAATAGGGGACAAAAAGCAAATTGGCAAATACAGATAAATAAGAGTGGAAATTCAGCACAGACCCAGCCGTGGCTTGCTGCCCACACAAAAAACTGAATAGACCAACAAAATCAAGTGTGAACATTAGCAGAAAACTTAGCTTGAATTGACTGGAACAGAGCTGAACACCAAGAGCTGAAAAGTCAGAAGGAATCACCAGCACCAGAATAGGGCGTCGGCTGACTTAAATCCAATCTGAAATTCCTGAGGTCCAATCGTCATCCTCATTATCAGGTGGCAGATCTCTACTGATTAAATCAGCCTCACTACCTCCTGTTACCACCAGAGGGAGCCTGGAAGGAGAACTCACAACTGGTAGACCAGAAAATGAACTCACAACATAGGTCCATATATATTTGGACAGAGACAACATTTTTCTAATTTTGGTTCTAGACATTACCACAATGAATTTTAAACAAAACAATTCAGATGCAGTTGAAGTTCAGACTTTCAGCTTTCATTTGAGGGTATCCACATTAAAATTGGATGAAGGGTTTAGGAGTTTTGATCATTGTGATAGGGTCTATCACAGTGATCAAAATGAACTAATAGGAAAAATTTCCTTTTGTTGCCGGGTGCTGGCCCGCAGATCTCGGTGCATGCGCCTGCCATTTTCTCCCAGAAGAAGATGCCAGGGGCCCGGGGGTCTTCACAGGGGGTTGCAGGGACAACACATGTACCGGGGGGGATCGGGAGGGACCCTATTTCTCTTTCCTCTGATGTGCAATTACATAGAAATTAAATGGAAAATCAGACTTTTCTTATTTTTGGGGTCGCCGTTATACCATTAATAACACAACAATATCACAACACCGGGGTCGGTAAAAACTGACTTGAGTCATGTTCTCTGGGGTGTCGTGTCTATGCCTGGTAGCCGAGACCCTGGAGAAATTCCGACTCTGGGGGGCGCTATACCCTTATTCCTCAGCGCCATTAAAAAGCGGCGCAGTGGTTTAAGTGTCATGATTCCTCTGCTCAGAGTGTCTTGGACTCTGTGATGGACAGCGCTGGCATCATATCCTGTGCTGGGGCATGCTGAGCTGTCGGTGCTTTGATTGACAGCTCGGCTGACCTATCTGACTGGAAGGTGCAGAGACTTCCACAGGTTCTCCATATTCTTGGTAATTGCCCTGTTATTTAGGTGAGCTGTCTGGCCCAGATCATTGCCAGTCAAAAGCTTGGACTATGCTGATGCTCTCTGGTGTGTTTGCCTGTACCCTGTGCTGTAAGTTCTGATCTTCTTCTGCTGCTGACCTTTGGACCATGTTCAGACTACCCGTTTGTCATTGCCCCTTTGCATCTGATATTCTGCTGCTGACCTTTGGACCGTGTTTAGACTACCCGTTTGTCATTGCCGCTTTGCATCTGATATTCTGCTGCTGACATTGGACCATGTTCAGACTACCCATTTGTTATTGCCCCTTTGCATCTGATATTCCACCTTTTGATCGTGTTAAGACTACCTATTTGTTATTGCCCCTTTGCTTATCCACTGTTTCACTGGCATTCTGACCCTGACATGTGACCTGGTTTGCATCTTTGTATTTTCCCTTGGTTTACTACATGATCTTTTGGTATTGACCCCGGAACGTCTGACTGCGCTTATTCACGGCCTAGCCGTGGAAAGGTGTATCGGCAGTTATTAAAGGGTTAAATATTAGCCAAAGATAACACAAGTAAACACAAAATTCATTTTTTAAATGAAGGTCTTTATTATTAAGGAAAAAAGAAACCCAAACCTACAGGGCCTTGTGTGAAAAAGTGACCTCCCTAAACATAAATTAACTGTGGTTTATCAAATCTTTGGGAAGCTGCCATCATTATCCTTCTTGTAAGTTTAGCACTGGCTACTCCACAAACAATTGTCTCCCATCTATTTTGGTCTCCTAAAAGGGATAAATCAGGCTATGTCACTGTCTGTCCATTATGACATCATTACTCCTGTATGATGACATGCACTAGTCCTTTGATTATATAATTGGTGACATTACAGAGGCAGTGACATTGGCCCTCACAATCTTAATAGTAGGGACTATTATATAGTTATTGGAAACACTGCTATTACAGGTACAGTAGAAATGATACTTGTTACAAAATACAATGTCAGTTGTTATTTTTCAAGTCAAATTTTGAATCAAAATAACATATTTGCTATGTGTTATAACAAAGGATGTGTCTTATACATCATTCTTCAATAATAAGTATTTTTTTCTGATTTTTTTTTCTGTATTGGTGAATCACAGCAGGCCGTATCAGCCATTGTGTTGTGCAGGTGTGCCTTGTGTAGTGGAATACTGTGCTAAGTGCAGTTTGTGTACACCAAGGTAAATTACTGCAATTTATTATGTTTACATTGTTTTCATGTTTGGAGTTGGTAATGTGATTTCATAATTCGTACGCTGGAGATGTATTTAAGTTAATTTCTGTGTTTGTAAGTAAAAATACACAACTATGCAAATGCACATATATGTGCATTTATAAAAACATAGAGAGATTACTTGGGAGTTAAAGATAAAGAGTGCACCATTTCCCAGAAAGATCATTCCCATTTCTCCTTGGGTTGTGTGTGTTATTGCAGTATATCCTCACCTACATAAATGGAGAATTGCAATACCATACACATATCTGGAAAAAATGCATACCTCTTTTCTAATCCTAGACAATCAATTAAGAAGATCTACTCAGAAAATTACTTCTAGTCTAGCTAGACTGATTGTTTACATAGGGATGATGCATGACCAATGGAGCGATTGTGACATAGGGAAGTGATAGGCGTCAAAAATGTTGTGACGCAACAGCGATCTCGCCTGCGATCTCGCTACATGTGACATGCAGCAGCGACTGGCCCCCCTGCTGGATATCGCTGATCATGCAGGAATGTCCTGGGCCATTTTTTCGTTGTCGGTGTCCCGCTGGCCAGCATACATCGCTGTGTTTGATCACTGGATCGTTGCTGCGTCACTGAAGAGATCTGCCTGTTTGGCAGATCACTAGCGATCATTTAGCGATGCACCAGCGATCCCTACCAGGTCGTATCGCTGTCAGGATCGCTGGTGCATCGCTAAGTGAAGTGGGACCCTTAGTCCAAAGGCACAATTCATTATTGCATTTGTGCATGTTTGGTCTAGTTTTTGGTATTGTTCACTTGTTTTTTCTTTGTACTTTATTATTTTTAAAAGTTTATTTTATGGGTTCAATTCTATTTTTTTTTATATTCACCATTATTGTAAAGAGCTTAGGGTTTCCAGATGTTTCTGGCAGATTCATCTGTGATTCTTCAAAAAGTTACTAAATTACTGCACAGATGTACTCCAGTCCCCTCTCTGGTTGATTTTATGCAATTTTTCAGATGTTATGCAATGTGTGACTTTTTGATTTTAAAAAATCACAAAAAATGGGTAAAAAAACAAAAAAAATAAAGATGGGGATTTTTTGCACAAAATTCATGAACCATGCACACCATTATACAGAATTTGCTGCAAAATACCGCAGCGAATGCCAAAAGACAAAATAGAAAAGTGACTTAAAATATGCAAATAATGAATTGGGGCCAGTTACTTTCACTACCATTACGTTTTATGTTAACATGATGTCATAGTGGCCTAGCAAATTTTGGTAACCATCAGAGGAAAAGAAGTCAGCTGGAGGCTGCTGTTTATAGCCTGAGAAGGGGGTAATAGCCTGGGAAGGGGGTAATACTATCAGCTCACAGCTGCATATTTAGCCTTTACTGATTATTAAAATGGGGGACCCAAAAATAATGACCTTGGATCCTCCTATAATTAATAACCAGCAAAGGCTAGGCAGACAGCTGCGGGCTGATATTAATAGGCTAGGAAGAGTCCATGGATATTTGCCCCTCCCAGACTAAAATATTACCTCTCATTTGCCCCAGAAATGGCACATCCATAAGATGGGCTAATTCTGGCTCTTAGCTTCCGCTATTCCCACTTAGCAAGGATAATAGGGTTGGGGTTGATGTCAACTTTGTATTGGCAACTGACATCAAGCCCAGAGGTTTAGTAATGGAGAGGTGTCATACTGTAGATAAAAAACATTTTGTTGTGAGTTCATTCTCTGGTTCACCAGTTGTGAGTTCTCCTTCCAGACTCCCTCTGGTGGTAACAGGAGGTACAGAGGCTGATTTGATCGGTGGAGATCTGCCACCTGAGAATGAGGATGACGATTGGATCTCAGGAGTCTCAGATTGGATTTAAGACAGCCGACGCCTTATTCAGTTGCTGGTGATTCCTTGTGGCTTGTCAGCTCTTGGTTTTCAGCTCTGTTCCAGTCATCTAAAGCTAAGTTTTTCTGCTAATGTTCACACTTGATTTTGTTGGTCTATTCAGTTTTTGGTGTGGTCAGCCAGCCCCTGCTGGGGGCTGTGCTGAATTTCCACTCTTATTTATCAGTATTTTGCCAATTGGCTTTTTGTCCCTTACTAGTTCGTTCTCTTTTTGCTCTGTCTCAGAATATTTCAGAGTGCTGATATAGTGGGAGAAGTCTAGTGACTTCAGGGTTAATTTTGCTATCAGAAGTGTTGGACATGATTTTTGTATGGTTTTTTGCAGGTTGCAGACAGTGTCTTTCTTTTCCTGTCTAGTTAGTTTGGGCCCCATCATTTGCTCGGTCTATTTTCCTACCTGTGTTTGTGCCTTCATCTTGTTTCACCGTCAATACATGTGTGGGGGCTATCTATTCCTTTGGGGTCTGCTCTGGGGCAGTTTGTTTTCCCTTTTCTTGCTTTAGGCTTATTTAGTCCTCCGGCCATGACGAGGCGTCTAGGAACATCGTAGGCACGCTCCATGGCTACTGCTAGTTGTGTGGTAAGATCAGAGATCTGCAATCTGCATAGCTACCAACCTTTCTGGTTTTCTGTGACTTAGCTTGTTTTGCTTTCTTCTCCTCGGTGACCCATTCATAACACACCCTGAATAAAGTCCTTTATTTGAAATACACTGACACCTTTTTTTAAATTAATAAAAAAACAAAGTTATACTCACCCTGATACCTAATCCACTGAAGCCCATGTCCCTTGTACAAGAATTAAAATAATAAACAACCATATACCTAATGTGTACAAACTGTACAGCACTTCGGAATATGTTAGTGCTGTATAAAAATAAAGATTATTATACCTCACCTTTCCAGTGTGAAGATAATCCTCTGGTGCCCATGTTTCTTGTAAAAGAGTAAAAAAAAAATAACCATATTCATCACCTCTCTGACAAAAAGATAGTCCATTTGATCCTTGAAGAGTCTAGCTCTGCTACATCGATTCTCAGGTTGAATGCTGGCAAGGTGTGAGCCTTCTCCTGGCAGCCAGCAGAGACACTATGCTGCGCAGCATCAGTGCCTCGCCGTGTCGTGAGAAAGGTGAGCAGAGGTCATAGCCAATGAACTCCGTTCAACTCAATTATGTCACCGCTAGGGTGAGAACTTTCTCACGTCCTAGCGGTGACATCAGTTTTGAATTACAAATACTAATGTCGTGAGCCCCAATTGCATTTTAGCTCAGGGAGACACATGGTCGCATAAACCCAAAAGGAAGAAAAAACTTTAGCATTTAGATTATTATTTATTTATTTCTTCCCCCCACCTCCATTTTCTTGTGTTAATATAGTGCCACTATTTACCCCCCACTATTTATTTGAGTGCTACTTACCGGTTCTAGAATCTTTTGCATTTGAGTGAGAAGAGTATATTCAGTTTAATTGGTCAGTTTGGTCCAGTTGCAAGAAAGATGTTCCCATAAAGCAAGGCATATAATTAATTAATTATTAAGCACTATTAAGCATAATTATTAAGCAGGGCATAGTCATCCAGCTAACGTTAGGTGGCCTTAGTCTAATAATAAAATCTAGTGGTGGTTGTGGATTGTTTGAATATATATGGTTTAATTACCTAGGAATTCAGGTAACCCTTTAATAAACATTGCGATTTATTTTATCCAAATCTCTGTCTATTGTCTTTATATTGGTTATTAAGTTATTAATGGGCATTGTTCTACTATGTAATACTGACTGAAAAATTCCAACATGTTAATAAGGCCAAAGTATGTTGTACCATTCAATTGTATCTTCTCAGTTGTTCCTCGCGTTTACAGTATTCCTAATTTTTTTTTTTACAAATAATTCTAAAATGGAGAGCAATGAAAATAAAAGACTCATAACAAAGACTTAATCAACAAGAAAATGATGTGTTATCAGCTAGCTGTAGAAACATGCTGAAATGTCTCTTAATAGGAAAATTACAGAGGAAGTAAATCAACAACCCTCCTCCTTGGAATAATCAAGGGAGCAATAGAACGATGTTGGAAACATACTCAGCTTGTCCTGAAGGCTCCATCGTTAAGGATTGATAAGTGGCTTCTTTATAGGCCCCGTCGCTATGGTTACTGCGGTTCCCTCGTTCTGTGGTCTGTATTGCCTGGATTGTTTATTGAACATGTTATTGCTTGTAAGGACTAAAAGGAACATTCCCATTATGGGAAAATGACGAGGATGCGGTCAGATGTAAGACAACATTGACAATATGCACATTAGGCACAACACAGTTATGTTCCAATATCTGTCATAGCCATCCTCATTGAGGCTAATGATTGCTCAATACATTTTATTTACTGTACACAGGTATATACAACTCATTTAGAAAATATGAAGGAATACTTTTGCTTTGAAAACAATTTGCTGAAAATTCTTTGTGGAATCTTTTTAAAATTATTTATTGAGCCTCTAACAATAGATTTTCACTTGGTATTTTATAGCAATTTTAATGCAATATTTAAACCCCTTCAGCCTTGGTGATTTTCTGTTTTTCCTCCCGTTCTTCCAAGAGCCAAAAATATTTTTTTATTTTTCCATCCTCATTACCTTATGAATAGAAATAGGCGGACTCCTTTTCGGGTCCGGCGGACCAGTTACAAAAAGCTCGGGTACCAGAACAGTACCGGGACCCCATTCACTGTAATGGGGGGCCCGGACTTCTAGTTTTTGGCACGCTATCATATGTATGACAGCTGCAAAAGAAGAAAGCACATGCATAAACTCAGGATCAGCACAATATATGAAAAGATACAAAAAAGTTTTAATTTCCAAACCAGAAAAATACACACAAGTTAAAAACATTTAAAAAGTCCAAAAAGGAAAATACATATTAGATCCAAAATTTAAAATATCATATTCACAAAAATGCCCACTGGCTGCAAAAATTCCTTATCATGCAATAATTTTGTATAATATCTCATAGAATGCTGCTAACATATTGCCATCCATGGTGCTGTTTATACACAAGCAAAATAAAACGGTAAAATCTTATTCAGGGAAAGACATTGTTAGTTTACTAGGGCATGGCCACCTCTGAACCCTGCACAATAGCACTGAGCTAAAGATCCCATCCAAAAACACAAGCCCAGTGGGAACAGACAAATGTATATGCCAAGGCATACTAATACTTCACCCTAAGTAGTCCTAAAAGGTTGCCCCATAGCCTAGAGAGCAGCAATGTAGCCTAGTGGAGAAAGAGGACCCACGCGTTTCGACACTCAGGGTGTCTTTTTCAAGGTGAGTGTATCTGGTCTAGAAATGGTAACTCATTTATGGGTACATAATTAATTATAATTCTTACCAGCTGGCGGCAGGATTGTTAAAAAATGTGTTTGGCTCTTGGAAGAACGGGAACGTGTGGGTCCTCTTTTGCTTGTGTATAAACAACACCATGGATGGCAATATGTTAGCAGCATTCTATGAGATATCATGCAATAATTTTGTATAATAAGGAATTAATTTTTGCAGCCAGTGGGCATTATTGTGAATATTATATTCTAAATTTTGGATCTAATAAGTATTTTCCTTTTTGGACTTTTTAAATGTTTTTAACTTGTGTGTGTTTTTCTGGTTTGTAAATAAAAACTTTTTTGTATCTTTTCATATATTGTGGTGTTCCTGAGTTTAAGCATGTGCTTTCTTCTTTTGCGGGTTCATTGTGTTTTACATGCTTTTAGGTGATCCCACTTCTAATAATTGTAAGAATATTAGTTGATGGTTCCCACTTTACTTTGTATATTCATGTGCATGAAAGCGTGGCAAAGACCGCTTCTGATCAGCGGTGAAATCATTCCCACTAGTCAGAGAGCCGCAGTTCCCATGCTGTCAAAAGACAGCGTGAGTGCTCAGCTGTGATTGGAGGTATAAAGTTTACCCCTGGTCACTGGTGTCAGCTGATGGGACTATCGCTCCCATCATCCAACACCTGCAGCCATAAATAACAGTGAGAGCAGGAACAGTGGGCGGGAGGATTCATTAGCCGGCATCTGCGCTGTAAATAAATAATTTAAAAAAAAAAAAAACGGCGTGGGTTCCCCTGTATTTTTGATAACCAGTCAGGAAAAACTCACAGCTGGGGGCTGCACCCCTCAGCTGTCAGCTTCAGCAAAGTTGCTTATCAAGCATACAGGGGTCCCCACGCTGTTTTTATAAATTATTTAAATAAATAATTTTAAAAAAAGGCGTGGGGTCCCCCCCATTTTTAACAACCAGTCTTGCTAAAGCAGACAGCTGGGGGCTAGTATTCTCAGGCTGATAAGGGGCCACGGCTCTCTGACAGGCGGGGATGATTTCACCGCCGATCAGAAGTGGTGTTTGCCGTGCTGTCAGCACATGACAGCGCGACAAACACCCTGTGTTCAATCCCAAACAGTAACACAGACTTCCTGGTGATGTCCGTGTTCGGTGTCCATGCCCGATCAGTAGTTGTTCAGTACAGACACCGAACTTTACTGTTCAACTCCGCCCATCTCTACTTATGAAGGCTTGTTTTTGGAGAAACAAGTTGTATGTTTGAAGAACAGCATTCATGGCATTACACAGCAAAATATTAAATTTACCTTAAATGTACTCTTATCCAAAGATACTTAATACATAGACAGAAACACGTTGACATAGTAGAAAAAGTTTGGCCACAGCCTTTATTAAAAATCTTTAATACATAGAAAACTGTAAAACAATTTATGTAATAGCCTACTTATAACCAAAACCGCAGCTTAGCCAAAGCTCAAGCCCGTTTACTTTTTACCATACCTGTTGTCCATTCAGTTCCCTGAACGACTGACCCATCCTGTTATCTTGCCTAATTTAAAGGGCAAGCGTGGCCCCGTCCCACCAGGGCCATTACTAACATAGCTTGCAAATTAAAATTAAATATGTAATTGTCTATTTCAGATAAATGGACCGAATCATTACGAAAAAGGCCGGGCATACCTTTTAAGTCAAAGTATCTGAAAGAAAAAAACACTAATCATCGCCATGAACTTACACATAGAACTATTTAAATTCTTCCAGATCTTCTTGCAAAATTTAAATATAACGAATTCACCCAGATTAGTCTCAACACTATCTCAGAAAATATGATTTTGACCTCATGAATCATCTTTCTTAACTCCAATAGATTCTTCTTCACCTGGAATAACAACTCAATTGTACCAACCTTTCCAGTGTTGTTTCCTTCTAAGTGCACGATGATGATATCAGGGACTGGAGCTCTATCACACATCACAGTCACTTGATCCATTGGGCCATCACATCTTTGTCCTCCAATGCCAAACCAAAAGACTCTCACTTTGTCAGATGACAATAATAGGTTCTGTAACATTGGCATCTCTGCATGCTTCCTCCCTCTCCCGGCAGGGACGCCGACTCACTCACTGCCGTGATGCCCATCCCGCACCTCTTCCTCCTTCCTTTACTGCCCGAGGTCTGCGCAAAGCTCGAACAACCCCGTGCACTGTGCTTAGGGACTGCACACCCCCGATCTCTTAAAGTGTTCCCAGCCAATGGAAGACAATTATCATTTAAGGCACCTCCACCTGTTGGGAGGTGCCCGAGCAACGTGTTATGTCAGTAGCCTGCATGCTTGCTAGGGCTCAAGTCCCCAGTACTTGCCAGTCAGTTTACCTATCATGTACCTGTCTGCTCATACTTGCCATGTTTTCCTGTATTTCAGCCATGCCGCCAGCACCTGCCTGCTTTTACATTGGCCGTGACCACCAGCACCTAACTGCTTACAAATCAACTGTGCCTGCTAGCACCTGCCTGCTTGCATGAGCCATGCCTGCCAGCATCTTGCTGCATATCAGCCATGCCCGCCAGCACCTGCCTGCATATCAGCCATGTCTGCCAACACCTGCCTGTCTGTACATCAGCAGTGCTCGCCAGCTCCTGCCTGCAGATTAGTCATGTCTGCAGGCATCTGCCTGCCTGCATATCAGCTGTGCCACCAGTACCTGCCTGCCGGTATATCACCAGTGCCTACCAGTACCTGCCTGCCTGTATACAAGCCGTGTCCGCCAGTATCTTCCATATCTGCCTACATCGGCTGATACAGCTTCCTGCCCCTTTGGTGGTCAGCTGCTGTGCATTCAAGGTCTGTCCTGTAATAGCATCTGGCATCCATCCAGAGCCAAGTCTAACCCCACCATCAGGGGCTCTAGTGAAAAGTCGGTTGTTCACTTTGTCAAGCCCCCCCAGGCTCTCCTCGGTTTATGGCATAGTGGTTCCTTCACGCAGCCCGTTACAGTTTGCTCAGGCCATGGAATCCACTAGCTCTCAATCATCTTCTATCTTCTACCTCTTATCTGTACCAGGAATTCTCCCTTCAGAAAGACCAGCAGGGCAAGATCTTCTCTTATCTGCAGTCAATTACAACCTGCCCGGACACTCTTACATCTGCAGCTGCATCCGCTCCTCCCTAAGCCGCAGCAACCTCGGACGATACTCTCCAGCCTGACTGCTATGTTCCTGGTTTCAGACTCTGTCTGTCAGCTCCAACACCTTATGACGGTGATCCTTTTCTATGTTGAGGGCTCATCAACTAATGCATGCTGCATTCTGAACTCTTGGCACACCAGTTCACTTCAGATTGGGCCAAAGTAGCTTACATCATGTCCCATCTCACTGGCGAAGCTCTGGCATGGCTCCTCCTATGGGAGTGAGGGGATCCTGTTGTCTCCAATCTTCAGACCTTCTTAGAAGCCTTCCAAAAGGTCCTTGATGAGCCTGGCCATGTTTCTTTCCGCAGCATCTTCACTTCTCAGGTTACACCAGAGTAATCTTACTGTGTGTCAGTACGCCATCCATTTCTGGACCCTGTCCACCGAACTCGTCTGGAAAAATGAGGGGCTGGTGACCACTTTCTGGGAAGGCCTTTCTAGAAGAATGAAGGATGACTTGGCTGGCCGTGATATTCTCACCTTGTTGGATGACCTGGTGTGCTTGGCTATCTACATCGACATCAGGTTCTAAGAGCGCTCCAAGGAGGTGACCCCAGAGAGAAGATCTGTGCGCTTGGAGTTTACCTTTCCTACCGATCATGTTGCAGGACCTCAGTTTTCACCCCCTCCTCTAAAATCTATGCATATCGACCAGATGAGCCTGGCCAAGCACTGTCAGGATGTCCATTGTGCAGAGGGGAGGTTTTTCTATTGCGGTAGTCCTGATCGTTTCATTCCCTTGCTGAAAAACCAGGAAACTTCAAAGCCTAGGGTCTGTTGGAGAGGCTACTCTGGGTGAGGACTACTCCTCTCCTCCGCTGACTCTGTCAGTACTCATCTCCTGTGGCAACATCCATTTCATTGAATCGGCCTATCTGGACTATGGTTCCACAGTAAATTTCATTCAACAGATAGTGGTGGAGCAGTATCAGATCTACATCCTACATCCTATGTCTGGAGAATCCTTTGCTGGACCTTTGGATAAGAATGCTGCACTTGGAAAAAATGCCTCTTTATGGGCTATGAGGTTTCTCTCATCCTCTGCTACTAGGTCTGTCATGGCTGTGAACACACAAGCCTGTCTTGAATTGGATATCTAGTTCCCATCCGTGCTGCTTGATCTCCGGCTACACCATCAAATTTACCTGGCTTGCCTCCTGCTTATTGGACGTATGCTTATTTCATCAATAATAGAAGGCAGAGACGCTACCACTTCTGCTCCAGTCAGCGATGAAGATATGTTTGAGGTAGAGAATATTTTAGCCGCTAAAGAGGTAATAGGGAAAACCTTTTTTTCTTGTGAATGGGTTTTGTCCCCTTGGGTGGCCATGGGAGCCCAGGTATTTCTTGTGAGCTTGAAGAAAAGGGGGGTGTAAAGGGGGGTTAATGTAACGTTGGCGTCACTGCACACTTCCTCTCCCCCCCGACAGGGATGCCGGTCTCACTCACCGCCCTGACGCCCATCCCGCACCTGCTCCTCCTTCCTCTGCTGCCCTATGTCTATGCCATGCTCGCAGATCCCTGAACACTGTGCTTAGGGTGTGTGCTTCTGGTCCCTTAAAAGAGCAACACTGTCTGTAGTCTGCACGCTTGCTTGTTCTCAGGTCCCCAGCACCTTCCAGTCATTTTACCTGTCCTGTACCTGTCTGCCTGTGCTTGTTGTGTTTTCCTGTATTCCAGCTGTGCTCGCCATCACCTGCCTGCTTGCATATCAGCGGCTCCCCCAGCACCTACCTGTTTGCATATCAGCCATGCCCCCCAGCACCCACCTGCACATCAGCCATATCTGCCAACATTTACATGTCTGTACATTAGCCACAGGGGTTGCAACCAGGAATTTCAGGACCCAATACTGGAAAAATTTTAAGGCAAAATTTTCAGACCCCCTTGAGACTCCGCCCAGGCTCAACCCCATCTCTGCCTTCACCCCACAAAGCTTTCACAGTCCCAAGATCCAAAACCCACTCTTGAAAAAACTCCACTTCTGCATTACATCCTCCCAAATCACACAACAGTTCCCATAAAACACTATATCACATACATAGCCATCAGTTTTTGGCCATCATGGCAAGAGAGACTCTTTTTGCAGGACCCTATTCTCCTGTAATCTACTAAGCATTAAAATATCCAATACTCTCTTTAGGTATACTTTTATTTATTTTTCTTTAAGGGAATGTGTCACATACATTTTTTTTAAATGACCAATAATACCACATACAAGAGACAAGTACCATCCCATCATGGCCGGATCACACATTACCACTAGAGATGAGCGACTTTACCTTTTTTCGGGTCGAGTCGGGTTTCATGAAACCCGACTTTCTTAAAATTCGGGTTGAACGAAATCGGCCTACTATAGGGAAAAGTCGGGGTCCGACTGAAACACGAAACCCAATGCAAGTCAATGGGGAAGCAAAGTCGGCAGGGAGTGGAGGACAGTAAACACACATACAGTGCCCATTTCAATGCCAACAACATCAATTCTTATTACTTAAGCTTGTCAACCTTAATTTACTTTATAATAATAGTTAAGCATTGAAAACTGGGGGTTATTTGGCTAAAGTTGTGGGGGGTAGGGCTGGCGCCAGATTTGCGTGTGCCCTGGGCCAAAGAGTGTCAGTGCGCCCTTTTAACACTTAACCACAATTCATAATGCTCCGATATGGCACAGAAATATAGGTATAGTACAATGAAAAATACTTCACTGCTTACATGACTTGACTGATATCTATTTTAAATTCTACAATAGCTCAAAAAACAGACACTATATTACTCCATACAGTAAGTATTATGGCCACCACCTAGTGTGCCATACAGAATAATGAGCCCCATATATTTCTCCATACAGAATAATTGTTCCCATATAATGTTCCATACAGTATATGATGAGCTCCACATAATGCTTCAGTATATGTTGGTCCCCATGGATGATGCTCCACTGTCTTATGAGCCCAAATAATGCTCCATAGAGTCCATATATAATGGGCCCCATTTCTAATGCTCCGGTGTATAATGGACCCCGTAAATGCTGCTCCAGTGTTTGATGTCCCCCATTTGGAATGCTCCAGTATATGTTGGTCCCCATGGACGATGCTCCAGTGTGTTAGGGGCCCAAATTATGCTCCATATATAATGGGCCCCATTTCTAATGATCCAGTGTATAATGGGCCCTGTAAATGCTGCTCCAGTGTCTGATGTCCCCATTTGGAATGCTCCAGTATATGATGGGCCAAATGGATGATGCTCCAGTGTATGATGAGCCCCATATATCATTCTCTCGTGTATATTGCTCCCTAAAAAATGCTCCCAACATTTAAAAAAATTAAATACCTCTCCTCGCTGGGCACTGCTCTACTCTGGACTCCTCAGCATTGCCATTTTAAAGCTCTCTGCACTTGTACTGTTTCGGTAGAGGGCATACAGACATGATGTCATCGCGCTCTGTAACCTGAATGTCACTGTCAGGTAAGGCGGAAGACGTCACGGCGGTGGAGCAGGGAGAGGTAAGTATTGCAAGTGCTGTGGCCCTGAGCAAGCACGGGGGGCCCATTCGTGGGCGACGGCACTGGCACAGGGCCCCTCATAGTACGACGGTATGTCTGACGGCGAGTGGGCCCTCCCACCAGCAGAGACACATTTGTGTACTATGAGGGGCCCTGTGCTACTGCTGTCACCCAAGAGTAGGACCCCCCCACCTGCTCAGGGAACTGGCACTTTCATCTGCATCTTCCTCTGTGTCACCGTGTAAGGTGGTATAGTATGCGGAAGGGGCACCTGAGTTTCATCAGTGTCACATTCTGGCTCTGTAGAGTGCGAGGGGAATGTAGCGCTGTGGGTGAATGTACCAGCAGAATCATCTAGCAGTGGCTGTGCATCAGTGCACTCCATCTCCGATTCATGTTGGACTGGGGAATTCAGAATTTCACTTGATAACACAGGCATGGCCTGTGAAAACAGCTCCAGGAGTAATCTGAAGTGTGGGCTGCCGCATCCTTCAATTTTAGTGGGGGTGAAGGAGACAAGGAAAGGCGTGGTTCCTGACCAGAAGCCTGCACTGATGACTCAGTGCTTGCATTTTTTTAAAACTTTAGAAGAGGAGGCGATAGGGCTGGAGGCTTTTTCGGCAATGTAAGGCAAAACCAGTTCCTGATGCTCCGGCTTTAAAAGCAGTTTACCTACTCCCAGAAAAGGGAGCCTTAAAGGCCTTCTTGTGCCAGCTGATGATGCAGGCTCAACACCTCCTGCCTTAGCTGCTATTGTGCTTTTGGCAATACCAGCAGATGCACCACCACCACCATCAGTACCAGCTGGCTCCCCCACACCCACGTCCGCGGCCTCTTCCACCATACGCAATAATTTTTGTGAAAATGGACTAAAAATACCAGCAGATATATGGTACTGTTTCAGAAGCGGACAGCTCTATACAGTCTAGGGATAATTGTAAATCTCCGTTTATATTTCATGAGTCTGACATAGATGGTCAGAGGCTCAGTATGGATTAGACAATAATATAAAAAATTGCAAAAGGGTACAGTATCACTAGATACAAGGTATATATTATAGATTAAACATACTGAATCTCCGTATACATTTCAGGAGGCAAACACAGACGCTCTCAGGCTCAGTATGGATCTGACAACAATATAGAAAGTTGAGAAAGGGTACTATGGCGTCCCTGAGGGTACGGTCACTACAGAGGTACTGCACGTCATCCAAAGGTGTGGTATCCCACCCTCAGGTAAGGAGGGATCACCACTCAGGACTCCTAACCCTGCACTCAACCCACACACTAGTTAGTCAGTACTTTCTGGGTGTAGCCGGCGGGAGGATGGCTTCATCCCAGACTGACTAGGAAAGGGTGTTGGGGGTTAGTGTGGAAGGTAGGTACTGTGGGAGGAGCTTAGGTAGTGGAGTGTCTGTGGGCATCCAATCAGAGAGAGCAAGCTGACAGTTGATGGGTGGAGCTAGTCTGAGGTAAATGGATCTTTCTAGAGAGTTGTCAGTCGGTGACAGGACAGAGTAAGAGCAGGATTGCTGTGAGAGGGCTGAGGGTCAGAGAAGAGAGAAAAATCTTGTCCAAGCTCCTAGACTGGAAGAAAGGGGTCCTTGGGGCACGGGAAGTGCAATAAGCCACCTGTGAAGCCCGTTTCTGGAGAAGGAAGGATCAGGCCTCGTTGGGGAAGGTGGCTCCTGAAGGTAGTGAGAAATACAGGGCTCAGCTAGAAAGACAGAGGCTGAGGTAACTTTAAGTGCCTCAGTCGCAGCTGCATTCAATACTCAAAAAGGCAGCAGTTGGAATAAAGGACCCCGGAGCCTGACCCACGTTGCCCGGTGTGATCCGTGGCTGCTGGCTTGGAACACTGTTTGCGAAGGCGCACAGCAGAAAGGAAGGGAGAGATCAGCGCAGAGACATGGCCTAGAAAGGATACACAAGGAGGAGTCTTGAACAGGTGTTCCTGATCTACCTTGGAGTTTGCCGGACCCCTCCCTCGGATGACACAGTACCAATCGGGTCATCTTGTGCACAAAACTTTTGAGGAAAAGCTCAGAAACTGCACCCAACTGTGTCCTTGGTGGCTTTTACAACTTGCCTGCTACACACGCTACACTCACCATCACCGTCAATGGCTCACAAACACCATCTCAACTGCCCTGGGATACAGCTCTGCCCGTGGAGAGCTTCATCATCTTAGCTGCTTTAACACCGGCCCACAGGATCTGCATTGCAGCGTCGGCTACCCTAGCTGACTACCACGGGTGGTGTCACGATCCCCCTTTTCCAAATTAATTATCATACCATCTTCCCCCTCATCTGAACTGTCATCTTCTTTATTGGACATCCAGGGCCAAGGACCGGGTCCCAATCACCACCGTGACATACTTCCCCTTAGAAGAGCCTGAAAGGCCCGGTACTGAGTAACCCCCGGCCCTGCATGGTGTTTCATTTTAACACCAGATAACAGGGATATATTGTATAGTTTCAACATTATAAATCTACGTACAGTATATATTTGAGGAGGCAGACACAGACGCTGTCATGGCCAGTATGGATTCGACAACAATCTAAAAAGTAGAAAAAGGGTACAGTATCACCAGATTCAAGGTATATATGGTATAGTTTCAACATTCAAAATCTCTGTATTTATTTCAGGAGGCAGACACAGACGCTCTGAGGCCCAGTATGGATAACACGACAATATAAAAAGCAGTAAAAGGGGAATGGATCCCAAGAGTACCGCTGTATACAGTGTTGGGGTCATTTGGCGATCTACATATATATTTCAAGAGCAACACACTGCCTCTCACAGGCTCAGTATGGATCACACCATAATATAAAAAAAAGATCCATAAGAAATAATCACACACGTGGGCCAATGTTCCAGGTGTCAATGATGCACTTTGAGGGTACTGGATCAACAGATACAAGGTATATACAGTGCCTACAAGTAGTATTCAACCCCCTGCAGATTTAGCAGGTTTGATAGGATGCAAATAAGTTAGAGCCTTCAAACTTCACACAAGAGCAGGATTTATTAACAGATGCATAAATCTTACAAACCAAAAAGTTATGTTGCTCAGTTAAATTTTAATAAATTTTAAACATAAAAGTGTGGGTCAATTATTATTCAACCCCTAGGTTTAATATTTTGTGGAATAACCCTTGTTTGCAATTACAGCTAATAATCGTCTTTTATAAGACCTGATCAGGCCGGCACAGGTCTCTGGAGTTATCTTGGCCCACTCCTCCAAGTTATCTAGCTTCTTTGGGTGTCTCATGTGGACTTTAATCTTGAGCTCCTTCCACAAGTTTTCAATTGGGTTAAGGTCAGGAGACTGACTAGGCCACTCCAAAACCTTGATTTTTTGCCTCTTGAACCAGGCCTTGGTTTTCTTGGCTGTGTGCTTTGGGTCGTTGTCTTGTTGGAAGATGAAATGACGACCCATCTTAAGATCCTTGATGGAGGAGCGGAGGTTCTTGGCCAAAATCTCCAGGTTGGCCGTGCTATCCATCTTCCCATGGATGCGGACCAGATGGCCAGGCCCCTTGGCTGAGAAACAGCCCCACAGCATGATGCTGCCACCACCATGCTTGACTGTAGGGATGGTATTCTTGGGGTCGTATGCAGTGCCATCCAGTCTCCAAACGTCACGTGTGTGGTTGGCACCAAAGATCTCGATCTTGGTCTCATCAGACCAGAGAACCTTGAACCAGTCTGTCTCAGAGTCCTCCAAGTGATCATGAGCAAACTGTAGACGAGCCTTGACATGACGCTTTGAAAGTAAAGGTACCTTACGGGCTCGTCTGGAACGGAGACCATTGCGGTGGAGTACGCTACTTATGGTATTGACTGAAACCAATGTCCTCACTGCCATGAGATCTTCCCGGAGCTCCTTCCTTGTTGTGCTTGGGTTAGCCTTGACTCTTCGGACAAGCCTGGCCTCGGCACGGGAGGAAACTTTCAAAGGCGGTCCAGGCCGTGGAAGGCTAACAGTAGTTCCATAAGCCTTCCACTTCCGGATGATGCTCCCAACAGTGGAGACAGGTAGACCCAACTCCTTGGAAAGGGTTTTGTACCCCTTGCCAGCCTTGTGACCCTCCACGATCTTGTCTCTGATGGCCTTGGAATGCTCCTTTGTCTTTCCCATGTTGACCATGTATGAGTGCTGTTCACAAGTTTGGGGAGGGTCTTAAAATAGTCAGAAAAGGCTGGAAAAAGAGATAATTAATCCAAACATGTGAAGCTCATTGTTCTTTGTGCCTGAAATACTTCTTAATACTTTAGGGGAACCAAACAGAATTCTGGTGGTTTGAGGGGTTGAATAATAAATGACCCTCTGAATAAACTTTTCACAATTTAAAAAAAAAATTAAACAAAGAAATAACATTCTTTTTTGCTGCAGTGCATTTCACACTTCCAGGCTGATCTACAGTCCAAATGTCACAATGCCAAGTTAATTCCGAATGTGTAAACCTGCTAAATCTGCAGGGGGTTGAATACTACTTGTAGGCACTGTATAGTATACTTCAAATACAAAAAAATCTCCGAATGTATTTCAGGAGGCTGACACATATGCTCACACGCTCAGTATGGATTTGACAATAATGTAACAAGTTGAAAAAGGGTACAGTATGACCAGATACAAGGTATATATAGTATAGTTTAAACATTCTAAATCTCCGTAGACATTTCATGAGGCAGACACAGACGCTCTCAGTCCCAGTATGCATTAGCCAAGAATATAAAAAGTATAAAAAGGTTACTGTATGACCATATACAAGGTACATATAGTATTGTTTAAACATTATAAATCTCCTTATTTTTTTCAGGAGGCAGACACAGACGCTCTCAGGGTCAGTATGGATTACACAATATAAAAAACAGTAAAAGGGTAATGTTTCAGAAGCGTACAGCTGCATACAGTGTTGAGGTAATTGTAAATCTCAGTAGATATTTCCAGAGTCAGAAACAGACTCTCACTGGCTCAGTATGGATCAGACCACTATAGAAAAAGCAGTAAATGGGTAAGGTATCACAAGCGTACAGCTGTATACAGTGTTGGTGTAATCTTAAATCTACAAATATATTTCTGGAGTTACAGACAAACGTTCACAGGCTCAGTATGGATTACACCAGAATCTAAATAGCAAAAAAGGGTACTGTATCATTAGCGCACAGCTTTTTCCATTTGTTTAGTAAATTTTTCATCTTGGGATCGATTTCTGTTGTCACCCTCAGACGCTCACTCACTATAGATTTGACCGTAATACAAAATGTTGATCAAAGGTACTGTATCACAAGATAGGAGGTGTATATAGTATAGGGTAAACTTTTTATCTACGTATATATAGAAGGACTAAACCACACACGCTCACTCACTATGGATTATACCGTACTAACAAATATAGAACATCAGATACCTGGTGTATATAGTATAACTGAAAATGTAATTCGCCCTATATATTTCCCGAGTCACATACAGATAGTCACCATGTATTTCTCCGTGATACCAGCCGAGACACGGTACTGTGTGAGGAGCGTACAGCTGTATACGGTGTGGGAAATAATGAACGTTCATTCACTGTGCAGAAAAAAAGAATAAAAGTATTAGTGCTGTGTAAAAAGCTGTCTGCACAACAGTTTACACACAACAATACTGCTATAAGGCAGGCTAATAATTGGTGCTGCTGCACACAAGAAAATCCTCCCCTGTGACTGCACCCTAACTGTACTCAACAATTGCATTCATCACAAGCACATAAGAACTTCTGTTTACAGGCCTAAGTGTCTCCCTAAAGACAGGGGCCAGAGCAAGCCAAAACCCCTGTGATGGTGGGATTTCCTATGTGGATATCATGTTGTGTATATTTCTATTTTACTTATTTTCATAGTGTTTTTCTTGTTGCCTTGTAAGTCTACAGCCTGACTGTATCTGTCTCTTGATGACCCCCTGTAGTTCCTTAATCCCCAAGGCTCCTTTGTTCTCCTCTGGGAGGCCTGCAAACCACCCCAGCCTGTTTGACTACCTCTGGACACAAGGAAGGGGGTGGGGAGGACAGGAGCTGGACAAGTCAGTTCCTGTGTGGAGAGCATCATGTAAAGACTGTATCACAGAGAGAAGGAAGCGTTTGGACCCATTTTATCCTCTGGATGCTAGAGTTTTGGAATCTCATCTCCCTGGACATTTTATCCTGTTACTGGACTGCATTCTTGTTCTGGACTATTGTATCCTCAGTGTGGTGGATTGTTTATGGACCTTCTAATTTTGCCTGTAATAAAGGTCTTGGGATTGTTCACACTTCCCTCGCTCTGTTGATTGTGTGGTATCGGAGAAGGACCCCGTGACAACTGGTGGCAGCGGTGGGATCAACAGAGTGTAACCTAATGGAGAACCACCCACAGAGTGAGTACAGAAATTGGACTGTATCCAGTTTACGGGAGAGAGCCAGAGACCTGGGCCTGAACTACCAGGGACTGACTAAAGAGGCCTTAATTGATCTTCTGGTGGGCACTAGCCCGGCCACCTCCTCCCAGATGTCTGAAGGACAAGCACTGGAGACAGGGATCCCCATCCAGAAAAGCCAGTGGTTGGTGTGGTACGAAGAAGAGATGGCGGTTCTGGGCCCCGGCGTCTCTCAAGAGTACAAGGAGGAGGCTGCCCGCCGGGCACAGCGGAGACAAGAAGCAATGGAGCTTGAAAGAGGGAGTAATGCAATGTGGAGTGTAACCCCAACGATCCGGAATCCTGTACGGATCACCCGGAGAGAGTTTAAGCCATTTGATGAGGCTTCGGAGATGTGGAGGAGTTCTTCAAGGACTTTGAGCAGCAGTGTGCTGTGATGGAGGTGCCCCACTCTGGCTGGATGCGTTTGTTAGTGGGACTCCTGAACGGTAGCATGGCGGAGGCTTACCAAACCATTGACGCACAGCGGAATCGAGATTATAACATTGTAAAGCGGACTAACCTGGATTACCATGCTATCACCCCAGACTCATATAGGGCCAAGTTCCAAGACCTCCCATGCACCACGGGGGGATTGTTTAGGATGTATGTACATAAGATGTCCCAGGCATGTCGGACATGGCTGGAAGCAGAAAACGCCTTTACTGTGGAAGATGTTATACAGGCGTTCCTTATAGAACAATTTCTTGGCAAGTGCCCGGCAGAGGTACGGGAATGGGTCAGGGAGCGCACGCCGTGTACCGTGGATAGAGCTGCAGCCCTGGCCGATGAAGCCCTTACTATCTGGCCGCAATGGAGGAGGCTTCTGGACAATGAACCACGGCCTGCTCCCGCGCCCCGTCCCCCTCCAATTATATCTGCCCTTCCACCTAGTCGCAAGCCGATGACAATCATGCCTCACAATCCCAGGCCCCAACAGTTCCGACCACGACCGGGGGTATCACAGAGAGGAGATGTTATGGGTGTGGGTAACCTGGACATTTGCAGTCTGGCTGTCCCTCAAGGATTCGGAGGGAGCCCCACGCAGCTCCACCTCGTCCAGTGCATCTTGTGCACTCCGCCCCGACTGAGGAAGAGCTACCACCACCCCCACCAGAGTGGACCACCGACCACGGCACCATAGATACTCCTCCTGGAGTGTACGGACTCCGGCCTCTGTCCTTTAGCTACTCAGAGCAACGGCAACGCCACCTGCAGGATGTCTTAATTGATGGATACAAAGTGTCAGGATTTATAGACACGGGGGCGTTCTTGACTATCGCTAACCCCATGTGGTTCGACCCGAGGCAATTTACCAGGGTCCGGGAATTCCCATTGTCCTGGCGGGGGGGTCCCCGCAAATATATACAGCGAGCTTCTGTGTGTTTGGATTATGGTTGTGGAGAAAAACTGTGTTGGATTGGAGTTATGGGAGGACTTCCTGCAGATATCCTCCTTGGGAATGACATTGGGGAGTTATAGTGCCAATTTGTGGGAGCAGTCACCTGACTACAGGCCCTTCAAGCACTACGTCATCCGGACCTCACTGGGGAGCAACCACCACGAACTGCATCAGAGTCGGTAAGAAATACGTTCGCTGCTACTACATTGGGAGAGTCTTGGGACATAGAGGAGTTTAGGAGAGAATTAGAGGCTGACACTACCTTAGCAGCCCTTAGGCGAAAGGCAGAAACTGCACACATGGGAGATAATGGGGATGGCTTCACTCGAGAAAACGGACTGTATTATCGTGTAACAAAGGTCAGTGACCAGGACAACCCTGACGCAACGACCAGGCAACTCATTGTCCCTCAGAAGTACAGGGCACAGCAACTCCAACTGGCCCATGACATCCCCTTGGCTGGGCATCAAGGGAGCAAAAGGACTGAAAAGAGACTCACCCAAAGTTTTTACTGGCCAGGTGTCTCGCAGTCGGTAGCCCATTATTGCCGCACCTGCGATGTCTGCCAGCGAATGCGGCATCCAGGAGCTCGACATAAGGTACCCCTGCAATCCCTGCCCATAATTGAGGAACCGTTTCAACGTGTAGCTGTCGACATCATAGGTCCTCTGGCCCACCCCAGCCGGTCGGGGAAAAAAATATATCCTGACCGTGGTGGACTATGCGACTAGGTATCCTGAAGCTGTGGCCCTGTCCAGTATTACAGCAGTAAAGGTAGCCGAGGCCCTTGTTACCATATTTACCAGGGTAGGGTTTCCTAGTGAAATATTATCGGATCAAGGCACTCAGTTAATGTCAGATCTGGTCCAGTCCCTATGGCATACCTGTGGTGTTCGAGCCATTCGCACCACCCCATACCACCCGCAGACCAACGGACTATGTGAACACTTTAATGGAACCCTAAAAAATATGCTGAGGGCTTTTGTTGACGTTGAAAAAGACTGGGAAAAGTACCTGCCACATCTCCTGTTCACCTATAGGGAGGTTCCCCAAGAGTCCACGGGGTTCTCTCCCTTCGAACTACTGTTTAGCTGGAAGGTCTGTGGGCCTCTCACTCTTCAGAAAGAAGATTTGGAGGGAGACATATCAGATACCGGAATGCCCATCATCATTCTAGATTTCAGAGACCGTCTTGCCCAGCTAGCTACCTTGGCTAAAGAACATCAGCGAATGCCCCAGTCCAGACAAAAAACCTGGTATGACCGTAATGCCAGGAACCGGGAATTTATGGAAGGACAACAAGTGCTCATGATTACTGCTTCCCCTGCCAACAAGCTTCAAGCAGTGTGGGAAGGCCCTTATCCGGTTGTCAAGAAAATTAATGACACTAACTACGTTATTGCCCTGGAGTCTAGTGGTCGACGACAGAAAGCCATCCACATTAACATGCTGAAAGACTACCACGACCGATCTCTGCCTGTTATACAGTTGTGGCCAAAAGTATTGACACCCCTGCAATTTTGTCAGATAATACTCAATTTCTTCCTGAAAATGATTGCAATCACAAATTCTTTGGTATTATTATCTTAATTTAATTTGTCTTAAATGAAAAAACACAAAAGAGAATGAAGCAAAAAGCAAAACATTGATCATTTCACACAAAACTCCAAAAAAAGGCCAGACAAAAGTATTGGCACCCTCAGCCTAATACTTGGTTGCACAACCTTTAGCCAAAATAACTGCGACCAACCGCTTCCGGTAACCATCAATGAGTTTCTTACAATGCTCTGCTGGAATTTTAGACCATTCTTCTTTGGCAAACTGCTCCAGGTCCCAGATATTTGAAGGGTGCCTTCTCCAAACTGCCATTTTTAGATCTCTCCACAGGTGTTCTATGGGATTCAGGTCTGGACTCATTGCTGGCCACCTTAGAAGTCTCCAGTGCTTTCTCTCAAACCATTTTCTAGTGCTTTTTGAAGTGTGTTTTGGGTCATTGTCCTGCTGGAAGACCCATGACCTCTGAGGGAGACCCAGCTTTCTCACACTGGGCCCTACATTATGCTGCAAAATTTGTTGGTAGTCTTCAGACTTCATAATGCCATGCACACGGTCAAGCAGTCCAGTGCCAGAGGCAGCAAAGCAACCCCAAAACATCAGGGAACCTCCGCCATGTTTGACTGTAGGGCCGTGTTTTTTTCTTTGAGTGCCTCTTTTTTTCTCCTGTAAACTCTATGTTGATGCCTTTGCCCAAAAAGCTCTACTTTTGTCTCATCTGACCAGAGAACATTCTTCCAAAACGTTTTAGGCTTTTTCAGGTAAGTTTTGGCAAACTCCAGCCTGGCTTTTTTATGTCTCGGGGTAAGAAGTGGGGTCTTCCTAGGTCTCCTACCATACAGTCCCTTTTCATTCAGACGCCGACGGATAGTACGGGTTGACACTGTTGTACCCTCGGACTGCAGGGCAGCTTGAACTTGTTTGGATGTTAGTCGAGGTTCTTTATCCAACATCCGCACAATCTTGCGTTGAAATCTCTTGTCAATTTTTCTTTTCCGTCCACATCTAGGGAGGTTAGCCACAGTGCCATGGGCTTTAAACTTCTTGATGACACTGCGCACGGTAGACACAGGAACATTCAGGTCTTTGGAGATGGACTTGTAGCCTTGAGATTGCTCATGCTTCCTCACAGTTTGGTTTCTCAAGTCCTCAGACAGTTCTTTGGTCTTCTTTCTTTTCTCCATGCTCAATGTGGTACACACAAGGACACAGGACAGAGGTTGAGTCAACCTTAATCCATGTCAACTGGCTGCAAGTGTGATTTAGTTATTGACAACACCTGTTAGGTACCAAAGGTAAGTTACAGGTGCTGTTAATTACACAAATTAGAGAAGCATCACATGATTTTTCGAACAGTGCCAATACTTTTGTCCACCCTATTTTTTATGTTTGGTGTGGAATTATATCCAAGTTGGCTTTAGGACAATTCTTTTTGTGTTTTTTTATTTAAGACAAATTAAATGAAGTTAATAATAACAAAGAATTTGTGTTTGCAATAATTTTCAGGAAGAAACTGAGTATTATCTGACAAAATTGCAGGGGTGTCAATACTTTTGGCCACAACTGTAGCTGTCTAACCCCCTTGTGATATCGCCGACGACGAGTATCTCCCCGATCTCCTCCAGGTTGCCCAAGCGGGAGGATCACTGGAACAAGTGCCTCTTGGCTCCCATTTATCGGATATACAAAAGGATGATATTTCGCCGTACTTATTCCGAGGGCTGCTGCTTTCTCCTCAAAACTGGGGAAGACTACTCTCACCAGCCACCATGTGGAAACCCCCGGATAATGCCCCATCCAGCAGGCTGCCTACCAGGTTCCAGAGGCTGTTCAAGGCATGATAAAGGACGAACTGGAGGAGATGAAATGACTGGGAGTTATTCAGCCATCTCACAGTTCTTTGGCCTCTCCTGTCGTCCTGGTCCCCAAGAAGGATGGTACAACACGATTCTGCGTTGATTACAGACGACTAAATGATGCCACCAAGAGTGATGCTTATCCCATGCCTAGGATTGATGATCTATTGGATCGTCTGACCAGTGCCCAATTTGTGACCACGTTAGACTTGAGCAAGGGGTACTGGCAGATACCCCTAACGGAGGACGCGCGGGAGCACTCAGCCTTTATTACTCCATTTGGGCTTTTTGAGTTCCTGGGAATGCCCTTTGGGATGAAAACTGCCCCCGCTACTTTCCAGAGACTGGTAGATCGACTGTTACAACAATGTCAGGACTTTGCCTGTGCTTACTTAGACGACATTGCCATTTTTAGCACAACCTGGGAGGAACATCTTAAACACTTGGGCATAGTGCTAGACTGTATCCTTACTGCAGGACTGACCATTCACCCTGATAAGTGCCAAATAGAGATGGCTGAGGTGCAGTACCTCGGGCATAGAGTAGGGGGTGGGACCCTAAGGCCTGAGCCTGCCAAGGTGGAAGCCATTAGCAATTGGTGTAGACCCCAGACTAAAAAGCAGGTACTTGCATTTTTAGGAACTACTGGTTACTATGGAAAATTTGTTTCTAACTTCAGCACCTTGGCCAAGCCCCTAACCGACCTGACCCACAAGAACATGCCTAGGAATGTGACATGGACGACTGCATGCAAGGATGCCTTTTCAGCGTTAAAGACCGCCCTCGTCACTGCTCCTGTCTTGGCTGCCCCTGATTATAAGAGCAGGTTCCTCATGCAGACAGATGCATCCACCTTTGGAATTGGGGCAGTACTTAGCCAAGTGAACGCTGCCGGAGAAGAACATCCTGTTGCTTTTGCCAGTCGGAAACTACTGGATCGGGAAGTTACCTATGCCACTATTGAAAAGGAGTGCCTTGCCATCGTATGGGCACTGAAAAAATTGCAGCCATACTTGTATGGCAGAGACTTTACAATTGTTACAGACCACAACCCCCTCACATGGCTGAACCGCGTATAAGGGGACAATGGAAGATTTCTGCGGTGGAGCTTATCCTTACAACCCTACAGCTTCTCCATCCAATACAAGCGGGGAAGCCAACACCAGAACGCCAATGGTCTGTCTCGACAAGAAGAACCATAGGCTCCCCAGGCCAACCTACCCCTGCCACTGTACAAGGAATTATAAACGATTGAGCAATGTGGACTAAAGTGAGCAGGCCAGAGGTCTGTGTAGACCTCATAGCGTGCTCACTTATTATGGGGGGGAGAGGTTGTGATGGTGGGATATGCTATGTGGATATCATTTTTTGTATATTTCCATTTCACTTATTTTCATAGTGTTTTTCTTGTTGCCTTGTAAGTCTACAGCCTGACTATATCTGTCTCTTGATGACCCCCTGTAGTTCCTTAATCCCCAAGGCTCCTTTGCTCTCCTCTGGGAGGCCTGCAAACCGCCCCAACCTGTTTGACTACCTCTGGACACAAGGAAGGGGGTGGGGAGGACAGGAGCTGGACAAGTCAGTTCCTGTGTGGAGAGCATCGTGTAAAGACTATCAGAGAGAAGGAAGCGTTTGGACCCATTTTATCCTCTGGATGCTAGAGTTTTGGAATCTCATCTCCCTGGACATTTTATCCTATTACTGGACTGCATTCTTGTTCTGGACTATTGTATCCTCAGTGTGGTGGATTGTTTATGGACCTTCTAATTTTGCCTGTAATAAAGGTCTTGGGATTGTTCACACATCCCTCGCTCTGTTGATTGTGTGGTATCGGAGAAGGACCCCGTGACTCCCCCCTCCCCAGAGGCGTAAGTGGAGGCCCAAATGACAGTGGGTTGGAGGGAGGGGGCTAACTGTCCCTGGGGGGTGGAGTATGGAAATAAGGGAGGGATTTGAAGTCAGCTTATGGGGCGGTTACCTCAGTTCCCACTACAGAGCCACAGAGACTGTCCCACGGCCAGACGGCATGGAGTCCATATCAGCTGGATAGGCTGCGCTCTGCAGCGTAGTTGCAGCCTGCCGGCGTGGATCATGGAGCAGGTTGCGGGGATCATCGGTGGAAGCAGCGGGTCGGCCGCTGGTGTCTCTTCCCGTGCGAGGCGGCGGTCAAGGGCCACGGAGCGTTTATCTCTCGACGCAGATCCTGGGACCAAGCGCTGGCGACGGAGACCCTTTCAGGGACCCTCCGGGTCTGGTGCCTGCTGGTAAGTGTGCACGCAGGCCCCGGGCTGGGAGGAATCCACGAGCCGGGCTGGGTCCAGTGGTGGTTGCAAGTCCTTCTCCCTAAGCAGAGAGGGATGCGGGGCCTGCACTCAACGGGTCGGCAATGAACAATGACGTCACGGCAGGCCGTCATGGAGCTGGGTGGTCTGCCTCCTCTTCTTGTGGCGGCAGTGGGAGTTACCCGGAGGGGGGTTGTCGGGCAGCAGCCCCCGTCGCCCGAGGCTGTCAGCTATGCCCAGTACCTCGGGCACCCTGACCGGAACAACGGCGGTGGATCAGCATGGACGGTGCATCAGACAGTCGGTGGGGGTTGCGGGGGGTGGTTGTCCGCAGGCGGAAGCCCCCGTGGCTGTGCAGCCCGCTTGCCTCAGCGTGGGCCGGATAAGCAAACAGCCATGAACGGAGTTCCCCGTGATGGCATCGTCGTCGAAAAAGCCTGTTTCACAAGATGGTGGACCTCTGGGGACAGAGGGTCTGAGGGGAAGCTCCATAGTCGACGGCCAGTGGGATACGGGATTGGCAACTGGAGCAGTCACAGCGTCATCACAGCCCAGTGAGTATGACTCCATGTCTTGTTTGTCCTCATCTCTAGTGAGGTCCCCTGCGGTCGAGAGTGGGTTGGGGGGCTGGCCGGTGGCGTTAGGTCAGGGAGTTGTGGACCAAGTTCCTTCATGGATTGGAGGGCTGGGAGAGATGTTGACTTCCATGCGGGATTTGTTGTCGCCGATGGAGGGATTTGGAGCGCACCCAGCGCATTTAGCCGCTTGGGTGGGGTCGCAGGAGTGAGGGAACAGTTTGTGGGAGGCGGTTACCGGGGTGTCAGTTGGCCGAGCTGACCCTGTGTCTGTTTCGGTTCAGACTGAGAAGGAAAAGGAATGTCGGATCAATGTAGATGACAGGGCAAATGGGGAGGTATATGTATGCTTTGAGGGCCCACTGGGCGCTCATCATGAGAAGGAGGTGCGGGAAAAGATATAGAAGGACGAATATGTCACGATTTTGTCACTGCTTCCTTTGTAAAAGTTAAACTTGGACAAAGGGAAGAACGATGATAGCCAAAATGAGGAGTAGGAAAAACGGAGATGGTGATTGATTCCGCACAGATTATCTAATTGGCTACAGGCATTCAATATTTTGGCTAGCGTGTTTGGAGAGAAGGCGCCTGAGAATTGTTCTCCTCTTTTTTTGTTTTTTAGATTCGATTGGGGAGGCTTATCGGGTGTAGGGGGTTCAGGCTTGGCTCCATTACAACAAACAGTTTAGGCATAGGAAGTCGTTTCATCCGGCAATTCGATGGGAAAAGAAAGACATACGACTGTGGTTGAAGGTTATGACGCTGACTAAGTTCGGCCATTCCTTTCCTGGGGTGCCAGGGGTGCTGGTTCATGAAATGCACAAAGCAGTGGACAAGGGGCAAGGGGGTCACTCGGGGCAATCGGTCAGCCAGAAACAGGGTCTCTGCTGGCAATTGAATGATGGCCAGTGTAAATTTGTGGCTACATTGCTGCAAATTTAAGCACCATTGATCGAATTGCAAAGGAACCTCGCATGATGGTTCCAGATGCTTTAGGAAGCAGAAAGGAAAAGCAGAGTGAGAGTGCAAATTCAAAAGGGGTAGACACCATTGAACCTGGCCGCGACGGTACCTTATATAAGTTGTTTTCCTGATGGGGTTAAGTCAGAACTGTTGTTGTCCATTTTCAGTGACGATTTTAACATTTCCACCCCTCCTTTTGAGATACCACTAGTGATTTACAATCTGAAGTCAGCTGACCAATATGCTGAGGTGGTGTCGTAACAGTTGGGGAAGGAGGTTAAGTTGGGAAGGATGTCTGTGCCGTTTATGGATCCTCCGTTTGAAGATTTGTTAGTCTCGCCCCTGGATGCAGTGCCTAAGAAACAGCAGCATAAGTTCAGGCTCATTCATCATCTGTCTTTCCCTCATGGTAGGTCGGTGACTGATGGAATTGATCCGGAGCTGTGCTCTTTGTTTTATAAGTAATTTCAGGAAGCGGCAAAGTTTGTCCGGAAATGTTGGAAGGGGGCACTTTTGCCTAAAACGGATATTGAGTCTGCATTTATGTTGATCCCTGTTCATCCGGATAGTGTTAAGTTGTTGGTGTGTTACTGGGGTGGTGTTTTTTGGGTTGATAGGTGTTTGACAATGGGTTGATCGGTGTCTTGTGCATTTTTTGAGGCAGTTCTTTTCTCGAATGGGTTGTCAGTGAAGTATCGGCTTTTGATTCCTTGATTCATTACCTGGATGATAGTTTGTGTATCGGTGGTGATAATTCTGGTTGTTGGGAGAGGTTACTTAGAGTGGCGGAATGGGTGGCGGAGCGTTTTGTTTTACCGCTTGCTCCCAGGAAAACAGAGGGGCCTTGTACGTGCCTATATTTTTTGTGAATCGTGATTGATTCGTTAAAATGTGATTTCCGTTTGATGGAGGCTAAGGTAAAGGCGTTGCGGGATGAGGTGTCTCGGGCAAGACGGTTGAAGAAATTGTCATTGACATAGGTGCAGTCACTACTTGTCAATTTGACTTTTGGTTGTCGCATTATTACAATGGGTCGGGTCTTTTCTCGGCAGTTGGCGAGCGCTACGGCAGGAGTGCAGGTTCCGCATCATTTTGTTCGGCTTTACAGTTAACATAAGGCTGATTTGGAATTGTGGGACTATTTTTTTGGAGCAATACAGCGGACGTTTTTGGCTCATGGAGGAGGCAGTTGTAAATGATGACCTGAAGTTGTTCACAGATGCGTGTGATGGAGTGTGTTTTGGGTCATATTTTAGGGGCCTGTGGTGCGCGGCTGCGTGGCCTGCAGAGTGGTTTCAGCTGAGCCTTGTTAGGAATATTGCTTGGTTGAATATTTTGACTATACTGGTGGCTGTGAACCTATGGAAGGAGGAGTTTCGGGACAGAAGGATCCGTTTTAATTGTGACAACATGGGAGTTGTGTGTTCCATTAACAGCTTGACGGCGTCCTCTCCTCCAGTGATTCGAGTCCTGCGGCACTTAATTTTGACTTGTTTAGGCTAGTTTCACACTAGCGTTTATGAGCGCAGCGACGGCCTGCGCACGGCCGCCGCTAAGCCCCGCCCCCTGCCGCACCTCCGCCGGTAGCTCCGCCCTGCGCCCTGCGTCCCCTATCTTTATCACTGGGGGCGCAGGCCGTGCGCAGTATGCGTTTGGCGGCGCATGCGCCTTTTTGACGGTGCGCCGGCGCAACCAAACTGCAGCAGGTTGCACGGCCTGCGCCCCCAGTGATAAAGATAGGGGACGCAGGGCGCATGCAGCGTCATGCGCCGGTAGGCGGAGCTACCAGCGGAGGCGCGGCAGGGGGCGGGGCTTAGCGGCGGCCGTGCACAGGCCGTCGCTGCGCTCATAAACGCTAGTGTGAAACTAGCCTTAATGCTTAATGCTCATGTGACGGCTTCTCAGGTGGCAGGTATTAGGAATTCCATTGCTGATTCTTGATCTCGTTCAGTGGTAGCGTTTTCAGTAATTGTCCCCGGATGCAGAAGAAGCGGGTTTCTTTGAGTCCAGCCGGGCTTTGGAAGGTGGTTTCAGGGCTGCAGAACCTTTCATACGGGCATCTCTGTCTTCTATTACTTGGTCGATCTATGAGTCAGTATGGATTTAACCGTAATACAAAATGTTTGAAAAAAGTACTGTATCAGCAGATCCCATGTGTTTCCAGTCTAGGGGTAATTGTAAATCTCCATCTATACTTCCGGCTTCAGACAAAGACAATCACAGGCTCAGTATGGATTACACAAGAATATAAAAACTTGAAAAAGGGTAATGTTTTACAATTGTTCAGCTGCATACAGTGTTGGTGTCATTTTAAATCTCCTTATATTTTACCAAAGTAAGACAAAAAATCTCACAGGCTCAGTATGGATTAAACCCTAATATAAAAATGAGAAAAAGGGCAATGTATTCGAAACGTACACCAGTATACAGTGTTGAAGTACTTTGAAATCTTCGTTTATATTTCAGTGTCAGTCTGCCAGTCCAGACTCTCCGCTAGAGGAAGGTAGATGGATAAAAGTACAGACGTAAAGTCGAGTGATTTTAGATGTTTTGGAATTAGTAATGACGGGAAAACCTCCCGGAGGATTCGCAGAGGCGATGCTGACCCTCAATAACTTTAACTGTGGATACAGCTAAAACACAAATTAGTGAAGAAAGGGTTGCTGTATTGCAGTAGTGTCGATCCCATCACCGTAACTCGTCTCCATCAAATTGTGATCACAGGGAGAGCTGTAGACATGGTCCTCACTGCCTATCATGATCTGTCTGGTCACTTTGGAGTGCAAAACACACAAGCCACAGGCCGTAGGGGATTCTATTGGATTGCCATGAGAGGAGACATTGAAAAATGGTGGCAGGAATGTCACACGTCTGGGACTATGAAAAATGTGAAAGGTGATCATAAAGCACCACTGCATCCGATTGGGAGTTGACGTCCATTACAAATGGTAGCCATTGGTAATCTGAAGGTAGAGGCCAGCAGGACAGGGCATAGCTACATCTTAACCATCATCGATCAGTACGCCAAATTTGTAGTGGCCGTCCCTGTGACGGATTTAAATGGCCAGACTACACAGTGGTGGAGAAGGGAGAGGTAAGTATTGCAAGTGCTGTGTCCCTGAGCAAGCAGGGGGGGCCCACTCATGGGTGCCGGTACTGGCACAGGGCCCCTCATAGTTTGCCAGTGTGTCTGACGGCGAGTGGACCCCCCCACCGTCAGAGACACTTTATTGTACTATGAGAAGCCCTGTGCCAGTGCCGTCGCCCAAGGGTGGGGCCACACACCTGTTCAGGGCAACAGCACTTGCCCGGGTGCGGCAGGTGTTGACCCCGGGCCTGTGGTGGGGGGGCAGCCCATTGAGGGAGGTTTAAAAAATGGCATATGTTGATGTGTAGGCTGGACTTTCAGATGCTGCAAATGGAGGAATTGGAGAAGTCAGAGGAAGAGGAGGACAAAAGCGAGTCTTTTTTCTGGCAACCTATGTGTTATCAGGGGAGGGTGGGATAAAATCTTTTGAAACCCATGCATGGTTCATTTTAATGAAGGTTAGATCATCAACATTTTGGGTCGAGAGACGAGTCCTTTTTTCTGTCAGGATTGATCCAGCAGCATTGAAGACTCTTTCAGATAGCACACTACCAGCAGGGCAAGCGAGATCCTGTAAGACATATTGTGCCAATTCAGGCCATGTGTCCAGTTTTGAGGCCCAATAATCAAAGGGGAATGACCTGTGAGGGAGAACCTCGATATGGGAGAAGTAGTTTGTAACCATAGTTGACAACTGCTGCCTCCTGTCACTTGCAATCGATTCTGTATTAGCTGTCATGTGCGCGGAACTTGAGAAATCAGACCACAACATGGTCAGGAAACCCCTGTCTCCAACACCAGTTCAGTTGTGTGCACCACGAACACCTCTTCCATTTTGCCCACTACGACTCGTGGGAGAACCAGCTCCGCTGCTGTGTGCTGGGAATGCCTCAAACTACCTGTTTACCAGAGTTGCTTGTTTGTTAGCCAATATTAGCTCTAGGTTCTCCTGTGGCATGATGTTGTGTAATTTGCCTTTATAGCGTCGATTGAGGATGCTGGCCAACCAGTAGTCGTCATCCCTCATCATTTTGGCACCACTGCATCCGATTGGGAGTTGACGTCCATTACAAATGGTAGCCATTGGTAATCTGAAGGTAGAGGCCAGCAGGACAGGACATAGCTACATCTTAACCATCATCGATCAGTACGCCAAATTTGTAGTGGCCGTCCCTGTGACGGATTTAAATGGCCAGACTACACAGTGGTGGAGAAGGGAGAGGTAAGTATTGCAAGTGCTGTGTCCCTGAGCAAGCAGGGGGGGCCCACTCATGGGTGCCGGTACTGGCACAGGGCCCCTCATAGTTTGCCAGTGTGTCTGACGGCGAGTGGACCCCCCCCACCGTCAGAGACACTTTATTGTACTATGAGAAGCCCTGTGCCAGTGCCGTCGCCCAAGGGTGGGGCCACACACCTGTTCAGGGCAACAGCACTTGCCCGGGTGCGGCAGGTGTTGACCCCGAGCCTGTGTTGGGGGGCAGCCCATTGAGGGAGGTTTAAAAAATGGCATATGTTGATGTGTAGGCTGGACTTTCAGATGCTGCAAATGGAGGAATTGGAGAAGTCAGAGGAAGAGGAGGACAAAAGCGAGTCTTTTTTCTGGCAACCTATGTGTTATCAGGGGAGGGTGGGATAAAATCTTTTGAAACCCATGCATGGTTCATTTTAATGAAGGTTAGATCATCAACATTTTGGGTCGAGAGACGAGTCCTTTTTTCTGTCAGGATTGATCCAGCAGCATTGAAGACTCTTTCAGATAGCACACTACCAGCAGGGCAAGCGAGATCCTGTAAGACATATTGTGCCAATTCAGGCCATGTGTCCAGTTTTGAGGCCCAATAATCAAAGGGGAATGACCTGTGAGGGAGAACCTCGATATGGGAGAAGTAGTTTGTAACCATAGTTGACAACTGCTGCCTCCTGTCACTTGCAATCGATTCTGTATTAGCTGTCATGTGCGCGGAACTTGAGAAATCAGACCACAACATGGTCTCCAACATGGTCTCCATGGTCTCCATGGTGTCTCCAACACCAGTTCGGTTGTGTGCACCACGAACACCTCTTCCATTTTGCCCACTACGACTCGTGGGAGAACCAGCTCCGCTGCTGTGTGCTGGGAATGCCTCAAACAACCTGTTTACCAGAGTTGCTTGTTTGTTAGCCAATATTAGCTCTAGGTTCTCCTGTGGCATGATGTTGTGTAATTTGCCTTTATAGCGTCGATTGAGGATGCTGGCCAACCAGTAGTCGTCATCCCTCATCATTTTGGCAATGCGGGGGTCCCTTTTTAGGATCCGCAAGGCATAGTCACACATGTGGGCCAATGTTCCCCCGTGAGAAGCATCCTCCTCCCCAAAATAATCATCCCCTCATCCTCCTCTTCATCTTCCTCTTCTTCCTCCACCTCGTCCACGCCAGTTCCCTGACCAGACAATGGCTGACTGTCATCAAGGCTTCCCTCTTCCCCCTCCTCCTGTTGCTCCTCAGCTGCAGACGCCTGATCCTTAATGTGCGTCAAAGTTTGCATGAGCAGACTCATAAGTGGTATGCTCATGCTTATGATGGCGTCGTCTGCGCTTACCAGCCATGTGCATTCCTCAAAACACTGCAGGACTTTACAGAGGTCTTTCAGCTTTGACCACTGCACACTCGACAATTCCATGTCTGCCCTCAAACTGCCTGCCCGTGTATCCTCCCACAAATGCATTACAGCCTGCCTCTTGGCACAGCCTCTCAACCATGTGCATGGTGGAGTTCCATCTTGTAGCAACGTCTATGATTAGGCGGTGCTTGGGGAGGTTGAGTGATCGCTGCAGTTTCTGCATACGACTGGAGTGGACGTTTGAGCGATGGTTGTGCGAGCACAGTCTTCGCACCTTATGGAGCAGGGCTGTTAACTCCGGATAATTATTTAGGAAGCACTGCACCACCAGGTTCAAGGTGTGAGCCAGGCAAGGTATGTGTGTGAGTTTTGAAAGGGCTATGGCTGCCACAAAATTCCGCCCATTATCACTGACTACCTTGCCTGGCTCAAGATGTAGACTGCCCAGCCATGACTCAGTTTTTCGATGCAAGTAGTCGGCCAGTACCTCCGCGGTCTGTCTACTGTCGCCCAAAGACATCATTTTTAAAACAGCCTGCTGCCGCTTAGCCCTAGCTGTTCGATAGTGGGACACCTCGTGTGCAACACTGACAGATGTGGATGGAGTGCTCGTGCAACTGCGTTCTGTCGATGAGCTTTCGCTTCTGGAGGAGGAGGAGGGTCCAATGCCTACAGCCAACTGTTTACTATACCGTGGGCTAGGCAGCACTGTTCCACCGCCGCTGTCCCCTGTGGAGCCTGCATCCACCACATTAACCCAGTGCGCAGTGATGGACACATAGCGGCCCTGGCCATGCCTACTGATCCATGCATCTGTTGTGAGGTGCACCTTTCCACTCACTGATTGTTTTAGTGCATGGACAATGTGGTTTTTTACATGCCGGTGGAGGGCAGGGATGGCTTTTGAGAAAAGAAGTGCCGACTGGGTAGGTCATAGCGTGGGACAGCGTAGGCCATGAGCTCTCAGAAAGCTTTGCTTTCTACCAAACGGAAGGGCATCATCTCTAATGAGATCAGTTTGGCAATGTAGGCATTCAAAGCCAGTGTACGCGGATGAGAGGATGAGTACTTTCTTGTCCTACTCAGAGTGTCTGGTAGGGTGAGCTGGACTGGAGAGCTGCATATGGGGGAACTAGCATTGGACATGACGGACTGAGAAGGGGTTGGTGATGGTGTTGATGGCCTAGATTCAGTGTTTCCTCACGAAAATATTGTGATTGCCTGACTGCTTTGGCCTAGCGATGACACCTCAACATTTCTTGATGGTGGTGTGCTTAGCAGTGGCCTTACAGTGGGGAAAGCGATGGAGCATTGCTGGCTAACTTCAGTCGGAGCAGGTGCACATGTGCTATCTGAGGTTTTGTAGTCCGTCCACGCTTGCAAGTGCATGTTGGTTAAATGTCTAAGCATGCAACTGGTATTCAAATTTCTTAGATTTTTCCCTCTGCTAAAGGTCCTTCGGCACTTCTTACAGATAACCTTTGCGTCATCAGTAGGATTTTGTTCAAAAAAGTGCCACACTGCACTCTTCCTACTATGGTACAAATTTTCAGGGCTTGCACGCTGTGCTAATTTGACCGTCTGGCCAAGCTGTCCTGCAACTCTTTTAGTTTTCTTGCCAAGTTTTTTGACAGCTACGGGCCTGCCGGATAACCGCTGCTGCAATGACGATGCCTGCTGCGGATCCTTCTCCTGTCCTGACCTATTGTCACCAGCATACTCTTCCTCCAATGGATGCCAATCCGGGTCAACGACTGGGTCATCCATGACCTCGTTTTCAATGTCCTGCACCTTCCTCTGTACCTTCCTCTATGTCACTGTGTAAGGTGGTATAGTATGTGGGAAAGGGCACCTGAGTTTCATCAGGGTCTGATTCAAGCTCAGTAGACTGCGAGGGCAATGTAGTGCTGTGGGTGAATGTAACAGCAGATTCATCTAGCAGTGGCTGTGCATCAGTGCACTCCATGTCAGATTCAACTTGGACTGGGGAATTCAGGATTTGACTTGATAACCCAGGAATGGTATGTGAAAAGAGCTTCATGGAGTAATCTGAAGTGTGTGCTGCAGCATCCTTCACTTTTGGTGTGGGTGAAGGACACAAGGAAAGGTGTTGTGAGCTCATTTTCGGGTTTGCCTCTGGCTTCTGGTTAGGGTTATGGAGCTGGCTGTGCTGACAGAGGAGTAGTGAGTTCTCTATCTGGACTCCCTCTGTTGGTGAAGGGAGGTAATGAAGCTGATCTAAATGGCAGAGACCGGCCACCTGAGGAAGAGGACTGCGATTGGACATCAGGAGTTTCTGATTGGATTTAAGGCAGCCGACTCCCTAGTTTCTTGCCGGTGATTTTTCCTGACTGTGGCTTCTGGTTTCCAGTTTGGTTCCTGCCTTCCTAAAGCTAAGTTTTCTCTGCTATTGTTCATATGAGTTTTTGTCTGGTTTACTTAGTTTTTGTGTTCAGCCAGCCCTGGCTGGGACTGGGCTGAATCCCCATTTTGTCTCTGATCAGTTGATCTCTTTTGCTCTGTCTTCAGAATATACCTGAGTGCTGATATAGTGTTTTTTTTCTATCAGACATGTTGGACATTATTTTTGTCAGGGATTTTTGCGTGATTGCAGACAGCGGCTTTTCTTTCCTGTCCTTTCTAGTTAGAGAGGGCCCCATTGTTTGCTCAGCCTATCTTTCTGTGTCTGTGTTTTCATCTTGTTTCACCGACAATACATGTTGGGGGCTGTCTATTGCTTTGGGGTCTGCTCTGGGGCAGTTTAGATTTTCCCTTTCTTTCTTTAGGCTTATTTAGTACTGCGGCCGTGACGAGGCGTCTAGGACCACCGTAGGCATGCTCCACGGCTACTGCTAGTTGTTGTGGATAGGATCAGGGGTCTGCAATCCACTAGTTACCAACCTCTCCGATTTTCTGGGCTTAGCTTGCTTTTTGTTTTTTCCTCCTTGGTGACTCATTCATAACAGAATCACCAGCCATACCGCAGATTCTAGGGTACTCAAAAGCAGTAAAGAATTGTAAAAAAAAAAAAAACTGTCAGAATTTTTTTTTTGTATGTATATTTTCGCCTCTTTTTTTTCTGGGGCCGTAGGAGGATTCTTTTTTTTTTTTCTTTTTCTCCTTGATGGAGATTAAGCAATAGTCTGATCGTGTGGAGCAGCTCGCTGCTGAAGTGCAGGGAATTTCCGCCTATCTCACTCATTTACATGCTGTTGAACAAGGATCCCTGCTCCTGATGTGTTTTCTGGGGATCGGTCTAAATTTTTGAATTTTAAGAATAATTGTAAATTATTTCTTGTCTTGAAGCCTAACTCATCGGGGAGCTCTGCGCAGCAGGTTAAAATTGTCATCTCCTTGTTGCGCGGCGATCCCCAGGATTGGGCGTTTTCTTTGACACCTGAAGATCCTGTTTTGACTAATGTGGATGCATTTTTTCAAGCCTTGGGGTTGTTATATGATGAACCTAATGCTATTGCTCAAGCTGAGAGAGCCCTATTGGCATTGAACCAGGGTCAGGATCCTACAGAGTTATACTGTCAGAAATTCCAAAAGTGGGCGGTCCTTACTACATGGAATGATAGTGCATTGGCAGCTCTCTTTCGGAAGGGTTTGTCTGAGACTTTAAAAGATACTATGGTGGGATTTCCTGTTCCCTCTGGTCTTGATGATTCTATGCCATTAGCCATTCAAGTTGATCGGCGTTTACCTGAACGCAAGACTACACGGGAGCCGCTGCCACATTTTGAACAAATGTCTGAACCTATGCAATGTGATGGAGTTTTGTCTAGGGCGCAACGTCAGGAGTTTAGAAGGCGTAATAAGCTGTGTTTTTTCTGTGGAGATGCCTCTCATATTATTTCTGTCTGCCCTAAACGAGAGAAACGTTTTGCACACACATTTGCTGTGGGTGGTGTACAACCCAAGTTTCTTTTGGCAATTACTCTGATCTGCTCCTTATCCACATTTTCCGCGAAGGCTATTGTGGATTCAGGAGCGGCCTTGAATCTAATGGACTTGGATTTTGCTAAACGTTGTGGTTTTCCTATGACACCTCTGTGGACGCCTATTCCTTTGAAGGGTGTTGATGCTACTCCTTTGGCGAAGAATAAACCTCAGTTTTGGACCCAGGTGATAATGCGGGTCGCCCCAGACCACCAAGAAAATTGCAGATTTTTGGCGTTGCATAATTTGCATGATACCATTGTTCTGGGGTTTCCCTGGTTGCAAATCCGTAATCCGGTTTTGGATTGGAAATTTGTGTCTGTGGTGAGTTGGGATTGTTGGTGTGCTCTTGGCGACACTCCTGTTTTCTCCACCTCTCCCCAGTCGCATGATGTTCCTGACTATTTGGCTGATTTTTATGATGTATTTAGTGAGATTATTATTATTTAGTATTTAGTGTATTTAGTCTGCGTCTTTGCCTCCTCATAGGAGCTATGACTGTGCAATTGAGTTGAGACCTGGGTGCAAATTTCCCAAGGGTCAACTTTTCAATTTATCTGTACCCGATCACGAGGCTATGCGATCTTATATTAAGGAGTCGTTGGAGAAGGGTCATATTAGACCATCCTCTTCGCCCTTAGGTGCTGGGGGTTTTTTTGTGGCCAAAAAAGATGGTTCATTAAGGCCTTGTATTGACTATCGTTCCCTCAACAAAATTACAGTTAAATTTCAGTATCCGTTACCCCTGATTTCTGATTTATTCTCCAGAGTTAAAGGTGCTTGCTGGTTTACTAAGCTTGACCTCAGGGGGGCGTATAATCTTATTCGCATCAAGCATGGGGATGAATGGAAGACGGCGTTTAATACTCCGGAGGGACATTTTGAGTACCTGGTGATGCCTTTTGGGATCACTAATGCCCCTTCTGTCTTCCAATCCTTCATGAATGATATTTTCCTGGACTTTGTGGATGAGTTTTTGATCATCTATCTGGATGATATTTTGATCTTTTCCAGGGATTGGGATTCTCATGTGGAACATGTTCGGACTGTGTTCCGGATTTTGAGGGAGAATTCCTTGTATGTTAAGGGATCGAAGTACCTTTTTGGTGTACAGAGGATTTCATTTTTGGGATTTATTTTGTCTCCGTCAAATACTGAAATGGACCCGGCCAAGGTACAGGCCATTTATGATTGGGTTCAACCCACTTCTTTGAAGGCTCTCCAGAAGTTTTTGGGTTTTGCTAATTTTTATCATAAATTTATAGCTATTTTTTCTGGTATTGCTAAACCACTGACTGATTTAACTAAGATGTGCTGAATTGGTCTTCAGAGGCTGTTTCGCGCCTTTCAGGAGCTGAAGCGGAGGTTCACTTCTGCTCCGGTTTTGCGGCAACCTGATGTCTCACTTCCTTTTCAGGTGGAGGTAGATGCTTCAGAAATTGGTGCAGGAGCTGTTTTGTCCCAAAAAGATCCGGTGACGTCTAAAATGAATCCCTGTGCCTTCTTTTCCCGAAAGTTCTCCCCATCTGAATGCAACTATGATGTGGGGAATCGGGAATTGTTAGCCATGAAATGGGCATTTGAGGAGTGGAGACATTGGTTGGAGGGAGCTAGACATCAAGTTGTGGTCCTCACTGACCACAAGAATTTGATTTACCTTGAGTCGGCCAAACACTTGAATCCTAGACAGGCTAGGTGGGTCTTGTTTTTTACGCGTTTTGATTTTGTGGTCTCCTTTCTTCCAGGCACTAAGAATGTTAAGGCAGATGCCCTTTCTAGGAGTTTCTTTGCTGATTCTCCTATTGTGACCAAGCCTACTACCATCATAGGTGAGGGGGTAGTTCTTTCTGCCATCTCGCCCGATTTGAGACGTACTCTGGAAGAATTCCAGGAGGACAAACCTGAGCATTGTCCTATGGGAAAATTGTATGTTCCTGACCAGTGGAGGAAGAGAGTAATGTCTGAAGTTCATTGCTCCGCATTGGCTGGTCATCCAGGTATTTTTGGTACCAGAGATTTGGTGAGTCGGTCTTTTTGGTGGCCCGCCTTATCTCGTGATGTCAGGAATTTTGTGCAGTCCTGTGGGACTTGTTCCCCGTCTAAACCCTGTTCTCACTCTAGTGGGTTGTTGATGCCCTTGCCGGTCCATATTTCAATGGATTTTATTTCTGATCTTCCTGTCTCTCAGAGAATGACTGTTATCTGGGTGATTTGTGATAGATTCTCTAAGATGGTCCATCTTGTACCACTCCCAAAGTTGCCATCTTCCTCAGAGTTGGTACCCTTGTTTTTACAACAGGTGGTTCGGTTGCATGGGATTCCTGAGAACATTGTATCGGACAGAGGAGTTCAGTTTGTTTCCAGATTCTGGAAAGCATTTTGTTCCAAGCTGGGAATTCAGTTGTCCTTCTCCTCTGCATTTCACCCCCAGACCAATGGGCAGACGCAGAGAACAAACCAGAAAGGTGTTGTTCCTGACAGAGGCCTGCACTGACGACTCTGTGCTTGCAGTTTTTGTAACTTCATAAGAGGAAGCAATAGAGCTGGAGGCTGTTTCAGCAATGCAAGCCAAAACCTGTTCCTGATGCTCCAGCTTTAAAAGCGGTTTACCTTCTCCCAGAAAAGGGAACCTTAAAGGCCTTGTGCCAGACGATGACACAGGCTCAACACCTCCTGCCTTAGCTGCTATTGTGCTTTTGCCAGAACCAGCCTATGCACCACCACCATCACCATCAGTACCAGCTGCGCCCCCCCGCCCACGTCCGCAGCCTCTTCCACCAGACTTCCTCATGTTTGGGAAAATGTGCCAAAAATACCAGCAGAGAAAAGGTACTGTATGAGTAGCGTACAGCTGTGTAAGGTGTATGTAAGAAGTGAAATCTCCGTATATATTTTGTGAGTCACAGACGCTCACCCAGTATGTATTTCACTGTAATCCAACAAGCAGATATACGGTACTGTATCAGAGGTGTACAGCTGTATACGTTGTTGGTGAAATTGTCAATCTCCGTATATGTATTTACGGAATGTCACACACACGCTGACTCTGTGTAGATGTGACCATAATAAGAACACCAGATATCTGATACTGTTTGAGAATCGGATAGCTCAAAACGGTGTATAGAGAAATGGAAATGCAGCAATACAGCTATCAGGGAGTCTTATAAGGCAGCCTAATCACCAACAGAGCTGCTGCACAAAAAAGTGTGAAAAAATGAACGATTGGTAACTATGCAGAAAAAAGGAATAAAAATATTTTTGCTTTTAAAAAAGCACTCTGCACAGCAGTGTGCAAACAGCAATGCAGCTATCAGGGAGCTTTATAAGGCAGCCTAATAACCAACAGAGCTGCTGCACACAAATATATCCTCCCCTGTCACTGCACACTATACTGTTGTGTTGTACAGTGACATTCGCTATCAGCAGAAGCAATTTTTTTTGTTGGCCTGCCTAAAAACTCTCCCTATGGAGAACGAGCAGCAGCAACCTATCCCTATGCTAAGATCGGCAGAAGTAAGATGGCGGTCGGCAGTCACGGCCTTTTACAGGCACTGTGATGCCACACAAAGCCAGCCAATCACTTGAATGCCCTTCTCTAACATGGTGGGGGCCGCTGCCTATGTAATCGCGTTGCCCACAGAGTGCGTCCTTGATGATTGGATGAGAAAAGGCTCTGGAAGCATTGTGGGTAACGCGACTTTGGCGCTCAAGTCGGCGACCTCATGCTATGGTCGGGTTTCGATCAGCGAAACCCGACTTTAGCCAAAGTTGGCGGATTCTGAATTTGGCCAACCCGTTTCGCTCATCTCTAATTACCACCAAATAGTAAGCAAATAATACCACATACAGGGAACAAATACCACCATACCATGACCAGATCACATAATAGCACCACATAGTAACCGAATAATACCATATATAAAGAACAAATACCAGCACACCATGACCAGATCACATATTACCATTACATAGTGACCGAATAATACCACATATAAGGAACAAATACCACCACATCATGACCAGTCAATATATTACCACTACATAGTGACCAAACAATACCATGCACAAGGAACAAATACTGCCACACAATGACCAGACCACATATTATCACCAAATATTGACCAAATAGTGACTGAATACCACAATACTGATCATTAATTTAAAAAAACACAGTACTAATATTACCATACATGCCATTATACTGTACACAGGAGCTTTGTACATAGTATATAGCATATAATATAAGTGTACAGGTAATAGTGACTCACCAGTAGAGATGAACGAACCTTTCAAGGTTCGGTTTAGTTCACTGAATGTCCCAATGTTTGCCGAACATGTTCATCAAACTCTACGATGAACATTCCTGAGCCCCATTAGATTCAATGGGAGGCCAAACCAAATGTATATGCAACACCTTAAGGGGTGACAAAAAGCTTCCCAAACAGATAAAATTAGGGGCAGACACCATGAAAAGTGGCATCAATTGACAAACAGTAGAAATTTGCTAATGGAACAGCAGCAGTCGGTCATGGGCCATGCATAAAGTATCAAGGTCTGAGCCAGCATTTACAGCTTTGAACTTAACCCTTTGAACCCTTTTTAGTATATCCCTCAGGTTGGCTCATGTACAACTGTTCTTCAATCTCACCATGTAGGAAGGCTCTTTTGATGTCAAAATGTCTCACTGTCATTTGTTGAACTGCAGCTATGGACATTATCGTTCTGAATGTGGTTTGCTTCGCAACTGGAGAAAATGTAGCATCATAATCTTCACCATACTTTTGCGAGTACCCTTTTGCAACCAATCTTGCCTTAAACTGGTGAACTTTACCTTCTGAGTCATATTTGTTTTTGAAGACCCACCTTCATCCGATAGCTGTTTTTCCTTGTGGTAGCTCAGTAAGCTCCCATGTCTGAAGTTGGTGAAGGGACTCCATCTCTTCATTAGCAGCATTTATCCACTTCTGTTTCTCGTGAACAGGCAGTTTTTGCATCTCTTGCCATGACTGTCGCTCTGGTTTAGGAAGTGTTCTGACCATATAAGAGAGGCGTCTAGCTGGGATACCTTTGTTTGGCCTTTCTCATCTCCTGACTGGAGGTTGACTTGGTTCTTCTGTGTCTTTCTTGGTGGCTTCAGAGCATATCCACAATTCAGTGTTTTACTTTTCTGCATCTGGGTTTGGTGATTGAGATTCTAGTTCTTGCTTCTTAGGTTGATTAACTGGTGTAACCTCATGGAATTTTAGCGATACAGAGTTTTCATCAATCACTACATCTCTGCTGTTTGTTACTGTGTTGGTCTCTGGGTGCAGGATTCTGTATCCCTTTTGAGTTTGGCTGTAGCCCAGCAGGACTCCATGCTTTGCATGTGATTCCCACTTGGAACGTTTTTCTTTGGGAACATGTACAACTGTTTTGCTTCCAAATATCCTGAGGTCCAGTTCCATAGCTCATATGGAGATTTATTTGTGGTGTGGTGTAGAAACCACTGAGTCCGCTAGGGGGCGCTGTGTGGATGTCCCAGGAGAAAGGATGAATGGCAGAATACGGAATGGCCGTTATGTATCTCAAAGTGGGTGGCTTTGGGATGGAGACTTATGTGTTGATCAGCAGTGATACTGCTTAGGTGTTGTTTCAATGTGTAAGGGAGAAGTCTCCAGGTAACTAGAGAGATGGGCTGGCCTGACATACAAACCCAACCAGGGGGTGTGTTTAAAGCCACCCAGGGGGTGTGTTTAAAGCACTATTGTAAAGAGTGTGTAAAGGCTTGAAGGACCTGTGATGAGGTCAGAGTCATGTGACCCGGTGGGCGTGGCTATGGACCATATAATGTGGCCAGGGTAGGTCACATGGGAGTGAATGCTGGGACCTTGTTGGTCCAGTGTGGAAGGTCCCGCTGAGATGGGACTTCCTGCCTGACAGCACGTGTGGACGCTGTGTTTAATGGCTGCAAGCACCTGAGAGTTTCCTGGAGGGAATGAATGTCTGCAGTATGGAGAAGCAGCCATGAGAGAACCCTGACGGGGTGATATATAACTGCGTATTTGACATTGCTAACAGAGTGAAGCTCTATCATGGACGCTATGCCGTTTATATATTGCTGGTCATGGTTTATGATGTTTAATAAACCGCATGGACCATTGTGAGTTTATGGAAAACCTGTGCCGAATCTGATTTTGTGGCTGCCAAGCGAGTAACCCCTATTTAACTGACAGCGCTACCTCACAATTGTTGTAGAATGCGTGCAGTGTTGTAGCCTTGGTGCTAGGGGCAACGGAAGAGGACTGCAAGATTTGGTTGCTAAGGGCAACGGTTTCCAAATGCATGTGGCAGTGCTGGCAACGCTGAGCCAGGAGGGCTGACGGTTGGGGAAGCCACTGCCCGGCTGTGGTTCTGGAACTGTGGGGCGGCCTAGTGAGTAAGGCACTGTCCGGATCGGTGAGCCCAGTGCGTCCGTTTCCCCAGGAGAAAGAGACTTATAGGATACCTGTTATGAATGAGTCACCGAGGAGGAAAACACAAAAAGCAAGCTTAGCCCAGAAAACCGGAGAGGTTGGTAACTAGCGGATTGCAGACCCCTGATCCTATCCACAACAACTAGCAATAGCCGTGGAGCGTGCCTACGGTGGTCCTAGATGCCTCATCACGGCCGGAGAACTAAATAAGCCTAAAGAAAGAAAGGGAAAATCTAAACTGCCCCAGAGCAGACCCCAAAGCAATAGACAGCCCCCAACATGTATTGTCGGTGAAACAAGATGAAAACACAGACACAGATAGAAAAATAGGCTGAGCAAATGATGGGGCCCTCACTAACTAGAAAGGACAGGAAAGAAAAGCTGCTGTCTGCAATCACGCAAAAAACCCTGCCAAAAAAAATGTCCAACACGTCTGATAGAAAAAGGCCCTGAAGTCGCTAGACTTCAAAACACTATATCAGCACTCAGGTATATTCTGAAGACAGAGCAAAAGAGATCAACTGATCAGAAACAAAATGGAGATTAGCCCAGTCCCAGGCAGGGCTGGCTGAACACAAAAACTAAGTAAACCAGACAAAACTCATATGAACAATAGCAGAGAAAACTTAGCTTTAGGAAGGCAGGAACCAAACTGGAAACCAGAAGCCACAGTCAGGAAAAATCACCAGCAAGAAACTAGGGAGTCGGCTGCCTTAAATCCAATCAGAAACTACTGATGTCCAATCGCAGTCCTCTTCCTCAGGTGGCCGGTCTCTGCCATTTAGATCAGCTTCATTACCTCCCTTCACCAACAGAAGGAGTCCAGATAGAGAACTCACTACTCCTCTGTCAGCACAGCCAGCTCCATAACCCTCACCAGAAGCCAGAGGCAAACCCGAAAATGAGCTCACAACAGATACCTCTGCGGTAGAGGGGTCCGAGAACCTGCGCGGCCAGCAGGTGACAATCGTGAAAACCGTGTTGTACTGAACGGGGTCAGTGAGAAAGAGACTGGTGATTGATAGGGTGCCTCTGTGGAGAAGAGGTATCCGAGAACCTGTGGGGCTGACACAGGTAACGGACAGGTGTTCGTGTTGTACTGACTGGGGTCAGTGATAAAGACTGTGTACCTGGAGGGTTCAGTGAGCAAGATCCTGGAGGGTCAGTGTTGGGAGGTTCTGGGAGAAGAATCGGATCCCTGGAGCACATGGTATGACCTTGGACCTGGTGAGGCGTGAGTGTTGGACAGTCTCAGGAGGAGACAGATGTCCTGAAGAGCACCCGCTAACCCCCTGGACCTGGTGAGGCCGGTGTATTGGGAAACCCTGGGAGGAGGATCGGCTCCCTGAATAGCACCCGGTGCGCCGAGTGTTGGACGGTCTCAGGTGGAGACGGTACGTCCTGAATAGTACACAGACAAGACACGTGAGTTTTTGTGGTGTGGTTTTTTTTTACTTCTTTTCTCAACTCAGCCTGCGGTGGCTCAGTGGGAGTCAAGAAGGGGACAAGCGGCTTCCTGTAACTCGGCGGGGTTACGAAGAGGACACCAGCCGCTGTGTGTGAACAACAGCTGGTGGTGTCGGTGATCGGTGACAGCAGGAGCTGTGGTGGTGCCAACAAGGACTTGTGTGGTATCGTAAAAGAGACAAACTGTGTTGTGTTAACTGTGGTCTAAGGAGACCGGTATAACGGACATGGGGAAATCCCGAAAGGGGGCGGTGGCCCAAATCGGGGTGGTAGCCCAAAAGGGGGTGGAGTCCCAGAAGGGGGCAGTGACCCAAATTGGGGTGGTAACCCAAAAAGAAGTGGAGTCCCAGAAGGGGGCGGTGACCCAAATCGGGGTGGTAGCCCAAAAGGGGTGGAGTTCCAGAAGGGGGTGGCAACCCAAAAAGAAGTGAAGTCCCAGAGGGGGCGGTGACCCAAATTTGGGTGGTAACCCAAAAAGGGGTGGAGTCCCGGGAGGGGGCGGTGACACAAATTGGGGTGGTTCAGGAAATGGCAGCACTGGTTGCCTCACAGGGTGTGTCTGGGAAACCGCAGGGTGTCTGTATGAGTTTTGAGGCGTGCGGCATGTATTTTCTGGATAATGACGGGCCACAGGCGTGTATCGTGATGCTGCATCGGGAAGGAGTCTTTGGTAGACTGGACTCAGAGTCAGGTGACTCTGACAGGAACTCCTCTCGTTTTATCTCTGACCGAGAAAAACGCCAGGGTTCGCTGTAAACATGGGGTCACGATGAACTATGCAGTAGACCGAGTAATGTTTGAGGGGACCAAAGGTAATGTCTGCCAAGGGGGTGGGATACCACTGGACTTAGTCTATGCCTTGGAGAGGGGCCGGGAATTTGTTTTGTTTGATGACGTATGGTCGGACGATGGAGACATTTCGACTGTGGGGCCATCAGACACTGAGACAGTGACTGTGAAAATGAGGATGAATGAACTCATGGAGATCAACATCCAACACTGCGGAGACACCATCACGTGTTTCTCAACGCAGTGATTCTAGAGCACTGCCCCCATTCCTTATGGGAAATATGCAAGACATGCAAAACAGAAGCCGCGGAGACACCATCACATGTTTCTCAACGCAAGCAATGACCAGCCAGGTCTTTCCCCGGGAAGGAACAACCACGGGAAGGGCAGTCTCCAATGAAGGAAACCACCTATGCCAAAACATGGTATCCATCCACAGACAGCTGATGAGGGGCACTGATGAGGGGCAATACCCCGTAACAGCTGTCTGTGGATGGATACCATGTTTTGGCTTAGGTGGTTTCCTTCATTGGAGACTGCCCTTCCCGTGGTTGTTCCTTCCCGGGGAAAGGCCTGGCTGGTCATTACTTGCGTTCAGAAACATGTGATGGTGCCTCCGCGGCTTCTGTTTTGCTTGTCTTGCATATTTCCCATAAGGATGGGGGCAGTGCTCTAGAATCACTGCGTTGAGAAAAACGTGATGGTGTCTCCGCAGTGTTGGATGTTGATCTCCATGAGTTCATTCATCCTCATTTTCACAGTCTTTTACTAGGCATTGCTCCTACCAGCCAGTTTCCTACTCCACACTGATGAGGGGCAATACGCCGAAACAGCTGTCTGTGGATGGATACCATGTTTTGGCATAGGTGGTTTCCTTCATTGGAGACTGCCCTTCCCGTGGTTGTTCCTTCCCGGGGAAAGACCTGGCTGGTCATTGCTTGCGTTTAGAAACATGTGATGGTGTCTCCGCGGCTTCTGTTTTGCATGTCTTGCATATTTCCCATAAGGGATGGGGCAGTGCTCTAGAATCACTGCGTTGAGAAAAACGTGATGGTGTCTCCGCAGTGTTGGATGTTGATCTCCATGAGTTCATTCATCCTCATTTTCACAGTCTTTTACTAGGCATTGCTCCTACCAGCCAGTTTCCTACTCCACACTGATGAGGGGCAATACCCCGAAACAGCTGTCTGTGGATGGATACCATGTTTTGGCATAGGTGGTTTCCTTCATTGGAGACTGCCCTTCCCGTGGTTGTTCCTTCCCGGGGAAAGACCTGGCTGGTCATTGCTTGCGTTGAGAAACATGTGATGGTGTCTCCGCGGCTTCTGTTTTGCATGACTGAGACAGTGACGGCTCCTGACATGGACAGGTCAGAGGTAGAATTGACCGGGAAAAGAAGTACATCTGCCCAACTGACGGACCTGACATCTCATGACAAGACAGATGGTGGGCTGGGAGATGAGGTGACTGGAGTGGACACACGGTCAGAGGGTAACTAGAGGGTTGACTCGGATGATCGGCGTGACTCAGACTCTAGGGGTGACTGTGGCTCTGAGAGAGAAAGGGAGCACAGACTGGATGAGTTAGAGAAAGAAGTCTTCGAGCTCAAAGGTCAGCTCGCATCCTGGCAAGGTCTGAATAAGTCCCTCAGAGAAGAGGTATGACTACTAACAAAAACTGTAAGAGGTCTTCTGCGGGAGAAGAAGTGGGACGAAGACTTACAGCAGCCAGACCTGAGTGAGAAACAGTGTGAAGACAAAAAGAAACTGAAAAGTATGGAAGCAGAGGTGATTCGTTTGCAGATGGAGCTTGCTACTGCAGAGTGTGCTAAAAGACAAACACAGCAGGAAAAAGACAAACTGGCTGATGTGATTGCCAACAACAGAGGTGAAGGTTCTCTGGCTTTTGAAGAAAAGAGACGGTTAGAGTCTCGCATTGTTCAGCTTGAAGAAGAAGTGGAGGAAGAACACGGCAACGTTGAATTAGCCAATGACAAGCTGAGAAAGGCCACACTTCAGGTTGACCAGATGGATGCTGATCTGAAGACAGAACGTAGTAAGGCTCAGAAGAATGAGAATGCCCGTCAGTAATTAGTTCGCCAGAATAAGGACTTAGAAGCAAAGGTTGCACTACTGGAGGAACAGCTTGATGCAGAAATTAAAGTGCGACAATCTGCTAGCAAACAAGTACGTCGTACGGAAAAAAAACTGAAGATTGCACTAAGGCAAATGGATGATGAAAGGTGTAATTCTGAGCAGTACCAAGACCTGGCGGAGGGAAATGATGTGCGTCTGAAACAGTTGAAACGCCAGGTGGAAGAAGCAGAGAAAGAGGCTCAACGTGCCAATACGTTGCACCATAGATTACAGTGTGAACTGGAGGTTGCTACAGAGACAGCAGATGCAAAGAACTGTGAGTTAATGCACTGAAAAGTAAACTTAGATGTGGTGGGGTACCATTTGTTACAAGACGCTTAGATAGAGAAAGGATGGTGACTAACCAGTGTCTGACGACGCAGACAGACCGTGACTGGAGGGTCAAAGCCAATGACCGATATTCTGACCGCTGGAGGCGGGGGAGGTCTAATGTAGGAACGAGGCCGTGTGTCAGATGGAGACGGTTCTCTCGACTTGAGGGGCAAGGTGTCGTGAGTGCCCGGTCGCGAGACCCTGGTGTAATGTTGTGTGCTCAACCCCACAAGTTTGAACAGAGGGGGAGGTATGTGGTGTAGTAACCACTGAGTCCGCTAGGGGGCGCTGTGTGGATGTCCCAGGAGAAAGGATGAATGGCAGAATACGGAATGGCCGTTATGTATCTCAAAGAAAAACAGGAAATACAGTTACATGATACCTCTGTGTGAGCCTCTGTGAGTTTTTTTTTAACTTTATAAACAGCATACAAATCTAGCAACTGAACACTCATAGACAGGAATGGAGTTGTTTCACCAAACATCTTCCAACAATCACAAACTATTTGGATTAGCAAATTGAGCCTCCTGGCTGAACCCCAATATTAGGCCTGATGATTTTTCAGTGGAAATGTGGCCTTCTGATTACTCACTGCAACACAGTTTTTGCCCAAGCGATTTAGATTAACATATGGAGCCTCCTAAGACTACAACACAGTTTTAGCAAAATCTAGTTAGATGCTGGAAGATTGATTTCACACAGAACAGGATCCTATTAAGCTAACTGACAAGTTCAATTTCAGTAATAGCAGTACTAGCAGGAGTGCCTTCTCTGCACTGTGACACTGAGAAAATGGCGCCAGCAAAACAAGATGTCCGCTTTTAATATGGATAGGGACATGTGACTTTGGCAGCCAGTCACAGAAGTCCTTGTGTCATGATGTTGTGGATGGTTTCTGCACCCTGAGTTGCTGCTGGAATGTACACACATTAAGTTATTAAAGAAAAAAAAATTACACGCTGCAGCTCCTCTGACCTAGACATACCTTCCCCTTATCAAATACGTCTCCACCGCTCATCACACAGCATCTCTATCCTAGCCAAAGTCATAACAAAAGCATTAGAGGAAGTGATTTACTCAGCTGTGATCGAATTTTGAACACGAGTCTGAATGCCACATTCGTGCCAAATTTTAGATTGGTGAAAATTTTCTGAAATTTTTCTGAACACATTCTCTCATCTCTAGTTGTGGGTCCCCTTACGCCTTGGGCTGTTGTACAACTACACAGGTTGCAACAATGCTATGTCCACCCCTGAACTGTACTCATTAGTTATAGTTATTAGTAAAACTACACAACTCAGAGTCAACCACTACTGCTGCCTCAATCAAACTTCAAGTGTCTTATATTTATGGCAAACTTTAAATATGCCATTGTATCATATATAGAAGCATCAAGATTCATAAATTTGTTTGAGTTCTGTCAACTGAAGAAAAGCTCTATAGAGAAGCAATGACTGTAGACAGTAATTAGCAATGGGCTCAACTACTTCCTGTAAACCCTCCTGGGGCCTGAAGAATTCTTACACTTACATTTTATTTCTGACGGACCAAGAAGAATCCCTGAATAATAGATCAAGCTTTTACATGATGAGAAACTATTGCTGATTTCCTCACAGATCCAAACCTCTATTTGGCCGTTTAACCTGTTACTGAGAAACATCAGAGACAATTACTCTCATGTACAGTGAAAAACACAGTGGATAATATCATATTTGGGACAACCCAAGGTAATAATTCTATTGCTTACCATCAGGGGCATACCTAGAAATCATGGAGCCCAATATATATATCACCCCCTGCATGTGTATATACTGTATATATGTAAACTGTGTATCTATAGCTGTCACCCATTGCACATATATATATATATATACAATATATATATATATATATATATATATACACACACTGTATATACACACACCCTAGAAAATACAAAACAACAAAATTTGCAAAACCATTTTTTTAGGGGCCACCTCACATTTGAAGTGACTTTGAGGGGCCTATATGACAGAAAATACTCCAAAATGGCACCATGTTGAAAACTGCACCCCTCAAGGTACTCAAAACAACATTCAAGAAGTTTATTAACCCTTCAGGTGCTTCACAGGAATTTTTTCACAAAAATTTTCCTTTAGACCAACTTTTTTTTACTTTCGCAAGGGTAAAAGGAGAAAGTGGACCATACATTTGGTTGTGCAATTTCCCTTGAGCATGCCATATGTGGGGGAAATCTACTGTTTGGGCACACGGTAGGGCTCTGAAGGGAAGGAGCGCCATTTCACTTTTTGAATGTAAAATTTGCTGGCATAATTAGCAGTCACCATGTCGCGTTTGGAGAGTCCCTGATGTGCCTAAAGAGTGGAAACCCCTACAAGTGACACCATTTTGGAAATGGGAACTCACTTAGATGTGTATTGAGCACCTTGGAGCACCAGGTGCTTCACAGACATTTATAACGTTAAGTCATGAAAAAAATCACATTTTTCTCAGAAAAATCTTTTCTAGCTCCAAATTTTGTATTTGCATAAGGGTAACAAGAGAAATTGCTCCATACAATTTGTTGTGCCATTTCTCCTGAGTGCGCAGATGCCCAATATGTGGAGGAAAACAACTGTTTGGGCACACGGCAGGGCTCGAAAGGGAAGGAGCGCCATTTGACTTTTTGAATTTAAAATATGCTGGAAAAATTAGCGGTTGCCATGTTGCGTTTGGAGAGCCCCTTATGTGCCTAAACAGTGGGAAAAAAAACACAAGTGACACCATTTTGGAAACTAGACCTCTTAGGGAGTTTATCAACATGTGTAATGAGCACCTTGAACTCACAGGTGCTTTACAGAAGTTTATAGTGTAGAGCCATGGAAATAAAAAATCACATTTTTCCAAACTCTTTTTTAGCTCTATATTTTGCATTTTCATAAGGGTAACTGGTGAAATTGCTCCATACAATTTGTTCTGCAATGTCTCCTGAGTACACTGATATCCCATATTTGGGGGAATACTACTGTTTGGGCACATGGTAGGGCTTGGAACTGAAGGAGCGCCATTTGACTTTTTGAGTGTAAAATTTACTGTAATAATTAGCGATGTCATGTAGCGTTTGGAGAGCCCCTGATGTGCCTAAACAGTGGAAACCCCCCCTTAAGTGACCACATTTTGGAAATTATACCCCTTTGGGAATTTATCTATAGATGTAGTGATGATTTTGACTCCATGGGTGTTTTCCAGAAACAGGCAGCAGTGGATGTTGCTGAGTGAAAATTGCAAACTGCCATTGTAGTGACCAGTACATTATGCCCAGCTCATGCTTCTGGAGACACACACCTGTAAATTAGGTGGGCTCTCATCACTACAGAAATGCCAAACATCTGGGCGCTTAATTTTTTTTCGGCTTACTGGGGCTCAGAAGGAAGGGGGACATTTGTAGTTGGGAGCACAGAATTTGCTGAATTTGTTTTGGGGAGTGTGAAGCCATTTAGCTTTTCCAGAGCCTTTGTGCTGCCAGTAAGGTGGAAGCCCATTATATTTCCCTTACTGATGATGGACATGAGTGTGGACTTGCTTTTTTGTGGATTGAGTTGAAGCTTTTATTGGGAACATTTTACATAACGTTAGGGATCACATTTATCTGGCAATCTACGCTGAGCACTTTGGGGTTACCATCTAAATCTCTGAGTGACGTGACAGATGACACCCCCAAGGGATCCATTCACTATAATGAGGCAGCAGATTTACTCTGGACTCCGTCTGGCCTCTGTTCAGTGGTGTCCTTTTCAGAAGTGCATAAAACTGTGGCCAACGGCACTTTTATGCAATCCTAAAAAGACAGAGACCGCTGGATCACAGGTCCTATGGCGCCCACAGTGCCTCCATCTGCCTCATTATAGGGAATCTTCTGCCGGGGGTTCTGTCTGAATTACGTATTTCAGAGATTTACACAGAAACCCTGGTGTAAGCGCTCCATGCAGAGCGCAGGATAAATGTGCACTGAGCCTTACTGCAATCTTTGGGAGGCAGAATGAAAAAAATCAACAGCATGTGAAGAATTGGTTTTATTTATTTTTATGCCGTTCCTCATGCGATATAAATGATTGGGAGACTTTATTCTTCTGGCCGGTGCGATTACAGTGATACCAGATTTATATCAGGTTTTTATGTTTGACAGCTGTCACACACTAAAAGACGCTTTTTATTGCGAAAACTAGCTTTTGCATCACCATATTTTGAGAGCTATAATTTTTTCATATTTCGGCCGACAGAGTCATGTTATAGCTTGCTTTTTGCGGGACGAGCTGACATTTTTATTGGTACCATTTTCGGACACATAACATCTTTTGATCGCTTTCTATTTCAATTTTTGGGGACAGAATGTACAAAAACCAGCAATTCAGGAATTGCTTTTTGTTTTCTTCTTGTATACAGTTACGCGTGTGGTAAAATTGACAGCTTTATTCTTCGGATCAGTACGATTACAGTAATACCTCATTCATATAGTTGTTTTTATTTTTTTGGCGCTTTTACACAATAACAACTATTTTATAGATAAAATAATTATTTTTGCACTGCTTTATTCTGAGAGCTATATCTTTTTTTTTTTCTGCTGATGTAGCTGTATGACAGCTAGTTTTTTGTGGGACATGACTTTTCAGCAGTATCATTTTTATTTACATCCGTCTTTTTGATCGCATTTTATTGCACTTTTTGTTCGGCGGTGTGATAATAAAGCATTGTTTTTTGCCTGTTTTTTTCTTTACGGTGTTCACTGAAGGGGTTAACTAGTGGCATATTTTTATATAGCGAGTTGTTACAGACGCGGCGATACCAAATATGTGTACTTTTATCATTTTCTTATTTACAGAAATAAATGTATTTATTGGTAAAATTTGTTCTCTTTTTTTTTTCTTTATTTAGGAATTTTTAAAAAATATATTTTTACACATTCTAATATTTTTGTTTTTAAAACTTTTTTACATTTGTCCCAGTATGGGACATCACTATATAATGTCATATCACTGATTTGACCCTTTTCACTGCTTAGTACACAGCGATCTGACAGGCAGGGAAGACGGCATGCGGCGCCTTCTCTCAGCAGGCGCTCACAACCACCTTCCTGCAGGACCCGGAAGGACACCGTGGCCATCTTGTTGCCAGGGGTCTCCATGGAGACCATCAGGCCTTCACGATCACATTACGATGTCCCGATGGAAGCACACAGGGAGCCCCCTCCCTTTGCGATACTTCTCTATGTCACTGTCACTACTGACAGCGGCATCAGAGGGGTTAATTGCCCGTGATCGGTTCTAGCATTGCTGCGGAGTGTCAGCTATCATATACAGCTGACACATGCACCCGATCGGCACTCAGCGTAAGGCCATGCAATCGGTGCGCCATACTAGTACTGCTGTTTGTGGGAACACATCTCCCGCAGAGCAGTACATGTCGGGAAGGGGTTAAATACATTTACTTTGAATTTTCCTGGGTCACTTCCTCATTCCTTCACAGTGTGAACCCTGTTGCACTACAGGCTATATAACATCCCATAAACAAATGTTTGGATTATTTTCTGCAAGCCTGCTTTTCACAGTACAGGAATATTTCATGAAAACTGTGTAATTGCTTCATTTGAGGATTTCCTATCGTAGAACCATATTTCACCCACTGAAAGTGACCCTTTAGTCAAAGCTGGAAATTTACCAATAAAAGTCAAATGTATAACTGTCAGACCTTGTATGTGCCTGTAGACTGATCCTGCCATTGTTATCTCATTGCAGAACCCCCTTTGGCAATATGCAGCCTGGGATTGTCCCAGCAGCAAGAGTTGAGAGTTGATATTTACCGGTATGTTCTTTATAAGAAGAAAATAAGGTCTAGTTCTAGCTTATAACTGAAAAAGGAAAATTATGGAAATTTTCTTCCGAAGACTTCAATGTTGGTTATATGGGACTTGCAACTCATAGGTGATTTGTCGGTGATTAGGATGTGATTTTTTTTTTTACTTACAACCAAATCACAGCTCCATAATAGTCACATGAAAGCAAGCCACGCAAATGTTTTTGGTCCAGCAACTTGTCATGGGGAGGTTGTTTTGTTGATGTGGTGTTATTCTTAGGTGGTTCAAGGATTATTTTATTTCCACTTTTTAAATCCACCATAGGATTTCAGAGATATGGGCTTTTCCATTTAGTACTATTTTTGGTCTTTACAAATGGAGGGTGGCTCACCGGATTCTTTGGAGGCACGTCCAGCTATCATTCATTATGGGAGCCAGACACCTCCAATCTTCTTTCCAGATACACTAACAGCTCGGTGTTACATTGATTTGGTGGTGAAATCAGTGGTGCTGCCTTTTTTCTTAAGTATCCTTGGAGCCATTTTAACATCACGAAACAATCACTGACCTCAGGGAGACCAGTCAGAGAAAACACTGCAGCAGCCGGCAAAGGCGCTCAATCACAGTGAAATCCTAGGTGCAATGCTCCCTGGGAAATTTATTTGCATAGGAGCCATTTTAAGACATTTGACACTCACACTCAATACTGAATGCATTGTGTTGTTTTGATAATTTACTTTCAATTTTTTCATCACTTGCATACATGTCCATCTATACTGTGTTTTCCCATATTCCACTAATAAAAAGGTCCATATATCGTAAATCATATGGTCAACTTAGAAATAAGAAAAAGTGGAATATTCAGGTTAAGGCTGCCAGGGTGGAAGTCGTGGCAATGAGCTGTAGTGTTCCCACACCCTGGTGACCTACAGATGAAATACAAAGTCCTTTCTGTTGTATGTGTGATAAGTGCAGCAGAGTATTCACTTCAGTGGCTGGAGTCCCCTCGGTCTCTGTCACTCCAGCCTCATGTTTCCAGGTTCCGTGAAACACTGCAGAGTCATAGTCCTTTTCAAACAGTTCAATTTTACTGATAACGTAGGCACTCATCAGACTCCATTCTTTCTGCGCATCCTCTCTTTCTGTTCTCCCGGCAATCCCTGCTGTCTCTGTGGATAATTCGTGTCCTATCCATATTTCCTGCATCACCAGCTCCCTGTCAACCTCTCGTCTGGTTCCAAGCGGGAAAGGTGCCGGGAGTGCCATCCTAACGACTCCCGCTCCTTTCTTAGTCCCCGGATCCTTCCTGAGGATGGTCCTCCTGAGCTGGTTCTCATCTGTACTACTCTCCAACCTGGGGCCCCTTACTTCTGTCCCCATGGCCTGTAACTGTCTCCTGCATTACATGCACCCTGCCCTTCAGCAGGCTGCCCGGGCTTCTGACTCCAATCAGGAAGTATCCTGACTATACTTCCCTGCTCTTTGCTGTTCCTCCCATTTAGTTAACCCCTGTGCTGCCTAGCTCCTACTTTATTCTATGCTGTTCTCTATCTCTAATGTGCCCCCCTCTATTATGCCCCACTATGGTCCTATACTACCAAAGGTCTATTCTAGCCCTATTCCTATAACAGTAGATGACATCACAATGTATAAACATTACATATAACATCAATAACAATGAGGTGCCACATGTAACCGTGCGAACAGCGTCCAGGAGAGAGAAGGCACGCAAGGTTCCCCGCCACCTCCTTACACAGGAGCTGCCGGAATAAAATAAGAGCAAAAACTGACCACTTTGGAAGTATTGATGTTGATACAACTCTAGTTTTCACTGTGTCCTCTGAGTCTCCATCTTTTTCTTGGATGTAGTACATTCCATTTTTCACTGCCCCTCCCCTCCTGCTTTTGGCTGTTCTGTATCCTAAATTAGGGAACATACCCAAGTTTCATTTTCACACAGTTACTATTACAGATTTCTATTGAAGTTTTTGTGTCTAAGATTACATCAGGGTATACTTCTTACATTTCTGTGTTGTACATCACAGATAATAAAAGGCCCCTGTGCAGGAACAATACATTGGCCCTTTGCAGCCAAAAAAGATCCTAAAAACAGCAAAACTTCACCTGCTTTGGAGGCGGATAGGGGCCCCATTACCTCTTGAGCCCCTGGGTGGCTGCGCAGGTTGCGCCATTGCTATGTCCGCTCCTGTTTTACATACCAGCATTAAAATACTTGCACAATTACAAAGGAACATTATCTATTTCACCACAAGGAGGCAGTAAAAGACTAAGTTGCGAAATATTTTATCACTAGGAAATAAAATACAGTATTATGTAAATCATAAAGTAAAGAAAATGTATTTCTTTTTACAAGATTAAATTTTTGTTTTGCAGTTCCTGATTTTGTTAATGAAATGTTAACGTTCCGAAAGATTAAATAAATGTTAAAATGTTCTAGCATAATTTGTCCGCCATGACATTGCTATTGTTAAACATCTGGACATGAGGGTTTTAAGATCTGTCTTTTGTCTGTGCCATTTTTTTTAAAGCAAAGGGTTGGAGTGAAGGTTGATACCTACATAAAGTGGTAGTGGCGTGTCTATATTTAACCAGCCATGAGCAATGTGTGAGTCACTGATAGAAAAGTGAAGAAGTTGCTTGACAGTGTTAGCAAAAGGGCCCCTAAACTTGCGAACACATAACAGACACAGTCATTAGGTTTAAGTAGTGTTGAATGTGATTAAACCCAACAGGAATCCCTCGGTATTATCTGTATAGTTGCATCTAAACCAGGCCTGCACAACATATGGCCCGCGCAACAATGTTGTGCGGCACGCAGAGCTGTCCGGGAGACGCCTCTCCTTCTTTCCATATTCAAATGCATTTGCATCTTTCAGATGGCAATTTGGCACATTATGGAGAACATTATGGATCAATTTGGGATCTTAAGGGGACATTATGGGGCAATTAGAGGCAATTTATAAAAGGGGGCATAGTATAGCGAGTGTCAGTAGGGTAGGGGGACTTGGAAAGGAGAAGTTTGTGGGAGATATGGAAAAGGGCAGTATGTATGCAGGGGGACATTATTGAGAAGGGATGTGTGTGTGGGGATATTTTGGAGAGGTGTAGTGGGGGGATATTATACAGATGGGCAGAGTGAGGGTATATTGTACAGATGGTCAGAGTGAGGGTATATTGTACAGATGGGCAGAGTAGGGGGATATTATACAGATGGGCAGAATGAGGGTATATTGTACAGATGGGCAGAGTAGGGGGATATTATACAGATGGGCAGAGTAGGGGGATATTATACAGATGGGCAGAATGAGGGTATATTGTACAGATGGGCAGAGTAGGGGGATATTATACAGATGGGCAGAGTAGGGGGATATTATACAGATGGGCAGAATGAGGGTATATTGTACAGATGGGCAGAGTAGGGGGATATTATACAGATGGGCAGAGTGAGGGTATATTGTACAGATGGTCAGAGTGAGGGTATATTGTACAGATGGGCAGAGTAGGGGGATATTATACAGATGGGCAGAGTAGGGGGATATTATACAGATGGACAGAGTAGGGGGATATTATACAGATGGGCAGAGTAGGGGGATATTGTACAGATGGACAGAGTAGGGGGATATTATACAGATGTGCAGAGTAGGGGGATATTGTACAGATGGGCAGAGTAGGGGGATATTATACAGATGGGCAGAGTAGGGGGATATTGTACAAATGGGCAGAGTAGGGGGATATTATACAGATGGGCAGAGTGAGGGTATATTGTACAGATGGGCAGAGTAGGGGGATATTATACAGATGGGCAGAGTAGGGGGATATTATACAGATGGGCGGAATGAGGGTATATTGTACAGATGGGCAGAGTAGGGGGATATTGTACAGATGGGCAGAGTAGGGGGATATTATACAGATGGGCAGAGTAGGGGGATATTGTACACATGGACAGAGTAGGGGGATATTATACAGATGGGCAGAGTAGGGGGATATTGTACAAATGGGCAGAGTAGGGGGATATTATACAGATGGGCAGAGTGAGGGTATATTGTACAGATGGGCAGAATGGGGGGATATTTTGGGGAGGGTCAGTGTGTGTGGTAGTTTATAGAGGGAAAGTGTAGGGGTGGTATTTTGGGGATAAGCAATGGTGGGAATTATAGAGAGGGGTAGTGTAGGTGGAATAGTTTGCAAAGGGGCAGTATGGGAGGGATATTACAGAGAAGGGCCGTGTGAGGGGGGTATTTTGCGCAGGGAGCAAAGTGAGGGGAAAGTATTTATTCAGTGACAGATCATGGGAGATATTTTTATTTATGGAGCAGTATAATGATGCTTTTAAGGGCACTGTGTTGGGATGTGCTGGTGAAACCAAAGAGGCAAGTCTGGAGAGAGAAGCCCTGGACATGAAGTATCATCATGGCGTTTGTGCTACATGGAGACAAAAGGGATGGGAATGACTCCAATCAGATGTCACATAAGGTACCTGGATGTAATTGTTTACTTGTGATACTGCCTGCATCTCATCAGTGCTCGTGATTCCTGCATGGTCTACAGTCTGATGATGACTGATAACAACAACTCAAAGCGTCTCCTTACCATTGTTAAGAACATAATGGGAATTGTAGGTTCATGCAATCTAAATGTATATGGCTCTGACCTGACATTTCAAATGATCACTGTACTAAGCTTGATCATGATTCTGATGCTACATTCATGTACTAATGGTGGTTCTGGTGCTGCACTCGTGCAAAAAGTGGTTCTGATCTTGTACACATGTAGCAATCTTTAACATGTTTCATGGCAATGATAAAACATAAAAAGTTTCAAAACTTTGAGATTCGAGATTATGAGGAGGATTTGGTGAGTTTCTGCTCTAAAAAGCTCAGTTTAAGTTATCTTGTGTTCACACTGATTATTTTGGGAGCAGAAAATGAGCAAAACTTCTCCAAATCCTTCTCAAATACTCAAAATTTGGTTCTTGTGTTGTATTAATGTAATGAGGGTGGTTCTGGTGATGTATCTACCTTTTGTGACATAGTCACTGGTGTAGTGCTGGAGGGGAGATATGGGTCTTTGTACATGTTGACATCAATGATTTGAAACCAGAGTAGTTTCCCCCGGCACACTACTTGTTGGGAGGGTAAAATTAAAATTACATTATGGGCTGGTTTTAGTGGACATTCATAGAACGGGTAGGAGAATGTCCACCGTATCGCCACCTACAGAGCCGAGCACTGCTGTGTGCTAACAGGACCTGTGTAATGTCAGTCATTTGTTCAGTCATATGGGGGAAAGAGTAACATGGTCTGAGGCTTAAATCACTGGGCTCTAGAGGCAGTCTGGGTTCAGCTAGACTGGAGGGAGGTTCTCCACTGGTTTTTGTGTCCAGAAGAGAGTCTGAACCTGTATTGCTCAAGAGCGGTGTGCTACCCGCATAAGTATGGACTATGATGCAGTGTTTTTTTGTTTTCTGTTTTAGCCAGAAAGACTGTGTTTATATTTCCTTCTTGTTGGTTTAAGTCGTATAACAATAAATCAACTGAAGATTTAAAGAGACGGTGTTCCTATTTTCTACTTCCATATATCGCCAAGTGAGTTGAACTTCCTCACCTTTTAAATTAAAATTGTATCTCTTGTGGGTCTCTATCCTCATAATCTCAAATCTCTAAGGTTTTAGAAGTACATTTTAACATAGCCATGAAGCAGGTTATGGATTGCTGCATTTGTACAAGATCAAAACCACGAGTGCAGCACCAGAACCAACATCAGTACATGAATGCCTCACCAGAATCACCATCGGTCCTTGAATACTTCACCAGAACCACTACCAGTACATGAATGAAGCACGAGAAGCACCATTAGTACATGAATGCCACACCAGAACCACTTTTGGTAAATCAATGGAGCACCATAGCCACCATCAATACCCGAATACAGCACAAGAACCACTGTCAGTACATGAATGCTGGATTAGAACTAAATGGTAAAATGCAACTCCAGAATCACTGTCAGTAGATGAATACAGCACTAGAATCACATGTTCCCTCCTCTGCATACTGCTCACACATTATTGTGCCTTCACATTAACATCACTCATATTCAATAAATTTTCATAAGATCTTCAGCTCTACGTGGTGCTTACCTTTCCCACTTTGGCAGCAGGGTGATGGCAGCAATGTGATTATAGCAGCAAGCATTGGACTCAGCAGGGTGACAGCCTCAGCAGAGTTAGGGCCCCACTAAGGCGGCAGTGGCAGAAAGGTGACCGCCTCAGTGGACCTCTGACCAGTTATGGATTGCTACATTTGCATACAATCAGAACCACGGTCAGTACATGAATCCATTACCAGATTCACAGTGAGTACATGAATTTACAGTGGGTATGGAAAGTATTCAGACCCCTTTAAAATTTTCACTCATTATTTCATTGCATCCATTTGGTAAATTCAAAAAAGTTCTTTTTTTCTCATTAATTTTTGCAAATGTATTAAAAAAGGAAAACTGATATATCACATGGTCATAATTATTCAGACCCTTTGCTCAGACACTCATATTTAAGTCACATGCTGTCCATTTCCTTGAGATCTTCCTTGAGATGGCTGAGCTCCACAGATGCAGTAGGGAGATGGGAGAAAGCTCCACAAAGTCAACTATCACTGCCGCCCTCCATCAGTCGGGTCTTTATGGCAGAGTGGCCAGACGGAAGCCTCTCCTCAGTGCAAGACATATGAAAATCGGCATAGAGTTTGCTAAAAAAAAACACATGAAGGACTCCCAGACTATGGGTAGGCGCTCCTGAACACAGGACCCTGGACAATATCCCTTGTGCCCCCAGGTAGCTGCAATACTGTTCAGATAGCTAGGGGAATAAAACATACAGATCTAATAGTATGAGTCTATCACTCAAAGGCCCTAATAAGCCCTACAGACAATCACTACCTAACCTCGGAGGTTGGTACTCTAAATTGAGCAATTGGCGACCCCTGCTTAAGTCTGACTCACGCTTGTTATCGTTAATAGGCCCTATTGCTCCTAGTACCAAAGGAAACTATCATTAGGTGCCATTCAAGGTACCATGGTAATTTACAATAGACAATAGAATAACCATAGGCATCCCAATCATGGAACTAATGCAAGCCATCATAATAATATTTTCATGTAGCCTTATGTGCCCCAACTAATATTTTTCTTAATTCTTGTTGGAGTATCAAAAATACATAATAGCCAGCATCACAGAGACAAACTGAGTGCAGATAATAGTAATGATATTAAATAAGTAGCCGTAAGTATCCCAATCTGGGTCTCTATTCAATAGAACGGTACAAACCACAGCAATAGTATAATATTATATAACCAAGAGCACTCCAATCAATGTTGCATAAGCATCTCAAGCAATTCCTGTCTCATATACTTGACATGTGCCGGAGTCGACATTATGGTGCATGTTACCATCAATGCAAATACAGTGCTGAAGCAATTACAGCGCCAAAGCAGTTATGGTGCCAGTGCTCCCCTTACTGCAACCAATCTGCTACTACTTCAAGTACCTGAGTTAAAAAAGAACACTAGAGAAAAACAGGAGGTACTCAATGGCACTAATGAAGAAATATTTGATTTACAGCAGCAAAATATTAAACAATGGATTTAAAGTGGATAATGTCACCCTCCTTTCAAGTACATCCCTAACTACACTGGACTTTGTTCACAATTGTACTTTAGTGACCCATGGTCCGTTCCTCTCCTACATCGAAGAGTGTCGGCATCATGGTACATGTTAGTGAGTCGCCCCTCACACCCAGGGCAGCGGGGTACTCGGTACCAGTCCGGTGTCAGGGGGAATGTGTCACAGCAGCGGTGACCCGGTCCGTGGCCCTGGGCGCCCAATATCAATGGCGGTGATGTCAATAGTGTTATAGCTTAGTTGAATAGTTCGTGATGCCACCCGTGGTGTTTGGCAAGTAAGATGTTGAGCCAACGCTGTATGCAGATCCACTGGGACTGATGGTGTGGTGCAGCAAAGATGGTGTAGCTCCCCACAGGGGGAGCTGTAGTCCCAGGGCAGTGTGGGTGCAATGGATGAGGAGAGGCGCAGAATGGTATAGATGCTGGTACTCAGATGTAGCGGTGCTGAAGGTGTTAGCGATGAATGAATGGAGGACACCAGGGCTTGTAGTTTCAAAGCTTTACTCACAGTTCGTGGTACCCACTGGTGCCTGCCTCCGTGCCGTGTCCTCCGTGGTAGAGACTCAATCAACCTCCCGGGCAAGTCAGGGTTCTCCTCTCCACCACTCCGCCAACATGTGCCTTTCCTGAACGACTCCTCTATTGCGCCTTTTAATATGAAGAGCTCCAGTACCATAGTTCTCTGGAATTCCTCCTGTCAGATGTTCCTAGAACCTTACTTGTATGACAGACAGCTGTAGCCTCTATCGGGGACTCCTCTCAGAGTCCTGGCTCGCAAATCGGTTGCTGTTGTTTCCCAAGTCTTGGATGGGAGTAGTGCATTTACAGCCAACTACTCCACCGGTGTCTGCTGCAGAACCATAAGTGTCCATACAACCTCGGGGACCGGGCCCTGACCTTGCGCTGAGAACCTATAGGCAGGGTTCCTCTTCCAACCCACAACTCCTCTCTGTTCTCCTACTCCTTCGTTCCGCGCTGTTCCTTCTCCCTCTTATGGAAGCTTAGGTTGCAGGTCTACGTCTTTCTCCTTCTTGTCTCTTTCCCGTGCCAGCTGGCTCAGATCACTGAGGCAGCTGCAGCACTCTTTCTAAACTGAACTCAAACTGAACTCAAAACTAACTTCAGAACTGAACTCCTCTCGCCTGACCTCCCGTCAGACTGACCTACTATCCTCAGCTTTCCCTCTCTTTTATACTAACTCCACCCACCTCCCAGCACATCTCGTGTTACGAAGCAGGGTTCCACGAAGGGTGCTCTGCTACCCCCAGCCTGAAGCTGCTAGGCGGACCTACTGAACTATCCTGTGTGTGGGATGCAGGTGTTGGAGTGTGGAAAGGAGTCCCCAACTTACCTAGTTGGTGGGGCACTACACCTTAGGAGAAGGTGCAGTACCTCTGTGGCGACTGAGCCTCAGGGGCGCCACATTAGCACCACTGAAATTACAGCAATGATACAATTACAGCGCCAATGCCTCTACTCAAAGTTTGGGCTCTGTGTATGTTCCGAACGCTATTAACCCACAGATTCATCCCATATCTGCAAGTTAATGGAATTGTCCACTAATAAGACAACCTCTTCTCGATCTAAATGTTTGGTGCTAATAAAATAAAAACACTTATACTCACCTCCCGTGCAGGGGTCGTTACAGTATTGTCAGCACTCGCGTTCCCAGGGCTCTTGTGTGGTTGTTATGACACATGAGCCCTACATCCATTCAGAATGTATTGAACATCAACAAGAAGACAGGGATGTTCTCTGACTTCCTTTTGATGTTTGATTTGTCTGAAAGTGGGGACAGTGACGCCAGTGCTGATTGCGCGTAGGGCTCATGTGCCATAACAACTGCACGGGAGCCCCAGGAACGCGAGTGCCAAAGTTATTGGAATGGCGCCGTCATGAGAGGTGAGTATAAGTGTTTTTATTTTATTGGCGCCAAACATTCAGATTGAGAAGGGATTGCGTTTGTGTTTTTTCATGAAACAGGTTCTCTTTAAATCCATGATCCTTATAGAGTTATATTTTCTTATATGCTTTGGAGCCATCTGGTGTTCATAGTATATAGCAATCTTCACCATCACTTCAAGTACTGGGTTCGGTTAGGGCAGGTGAAGAAGGAAAAGGGTAACCTTTATCCTCCTTTATTGTATGACCTTATGCCTTCCTTCCACTGTTCAGTCAGGAGAAGGAAGGACATGGTCTAGGCCATGGAAGGACTGGGCCTGATTTTGACATAATCTCTGAAGAGATGCATAGGAGGCAAGAGTGAGACTACTCTAGTGCTTTGAGTACAGTGGCAGATGTATCCACAGGCTGCAGAGTTTTGTAACATGTCCTTAACATGGTTAGTTTGACTATGAGGATTTCATTCTTGCAAATTGACCAATCTAACAAACTACCGCCTACTTTTATCTTGCCCTTGTGGTCCTTAATGAGATGCTACCTCAAATTGAGTGGCCTTGGACTTGAACTATTATTAAAGCGCCACAGTGGTCTTCACACAAGCATCGCACTTGCCTACATGCCTGCTCTGTGCTGCCCAGTCAGCTGACCTGATGGTCCTTCACTCTCTACATGTAAGGAATGGTTTAGTAGGGATCTGGTGGCTCCTCTCTGCTTCACCATTTTGTCTAACTATATCTGTGTCCTAAGAAAGGGAACAGTTGGGAGGTATGATGAAACCAATATCTTGTTGTAGGAGGTATTAACCATATGAAGGTCGGGATCCATGATAACACTGTTGGACTGGGATGAGACGAGCCCACCACTGATATTGATTCTGGAAACCCACTGTTCAGCTACATGCAATATTACCTGGCCCTTGTTAACAAATTTTCTTATGCTTCTATATAATAAAAAACTGGGTAGTTTGTTAAATGAATAACGAGATTCTGACGTTCTCTGCACATGTTGCGCTAAGTGTACTATGCCATACATGTATCGGGGTTGGGTGCGACTTTCCCCCAGAAGGTTCCACTGGCAAATTCACCTGTTTCCTTATGGTCTAGTCCAAACCTCCTTGACTAGTACTGGAGTAGTATTTATGAGGCCTACTAAAGAGAAGGAGAGTATTTTTCAAAGTGACTGATGTACCCACTTGAGGGGTTTGTAGGCAGGGCAAGCTGTGACACAGGAAGCGCCACAGGGTAATGAAGACTGCATTACCTACTATATGATCACTTTTGCATGGCCAAGATCCCCAGCCATGGAAGAGACCACTCTTAAAGGGAATCTGTCACCAGGTGTTTGCCACCTAATTTGAGAGCAGCATAAAGTAGAGATGGAGACCCTGATTCCAGCGATGTGTCACTTACTGGGCTGATTGGTGCCATTTTGATAAAATCACTGTTTTATCAGCAGGAGGTTATCATAGAAGACTAGTAAACCTGCTGCAATGTAGTCAAGCATATAACCTTGACATTCAGTGAACTAGAAGATCTGCAACAGTTAAAACAGTGATTTTATCAAAATGATGGCAAACAGCTCAATAAGTGACACATTACTGTAATCAGGGTCTCCGCCCCTACATTATGTTTCTTTTGGATGGCGTAGCAAAAACCTGGTGACATAGTCTCTTTAAGCAAGGACACTTTGCATCAGTAAAAATATGTTTCAGCACCATTTGTAGCTTATTTGTTTGTACTCTTGCATGCTGCTAGACATGAATGCTCAGTCTGTTTTCCCACAGCCAGGTCTCTACAAAATAATTCCCTGCTCAAAACAGAGGAGCCAATGGAAATAACAGCCAGCCCTACTTATCAGGAAAGAGCAGTGACTTTTCAGTAGCACGGCAGTATAGCTGAGAAGAGTCATGATGCAGGGAAAATAAGAAGGGTACTATGTTGTCAACTGTCAGAAGGAGAAGAGGTCTGATCTTGAACAGAGGCTGCTACAGCAGGACAGAATCTATTCTATTATTTCTAAACACTCTTTTTCGGTAATTACTTTGTATCTCCATTCATACTCCACCTACACACACAAATGATACACCATTTGAAAGGTAAACTTGCCCCCTTCAGCAAGAAAATAGCCAAACAATCCACACATCCACGATTTGATCACAAAATACAGTTTAAACATTAATTTTCATAAACCTGCAGTAAGGAAAAATGACCTGCAGGTGGCACCACAGTACCCCAAAGCACACTACCACAAAGCTGCATACAGACATCACAAACAAATCCAAACATTTGCCAAGGGGGCTTTCCAGCTTGCCAAACTGCTTGCCTAGCCTATTTAGCCAAATTGGAGGATTGCACACTTCACTGCAAGTGAGGCACATATGCAAACACATTTGTAAACATGCACTGCCTATTGAATTGCACACTTGCTCAGTTCATACTCTACCCACACAAACAAGTGATACACCATTTGAAAAGTCAAATGACCTGCAGGTGGCAGCACACTACCCCAAAGCACACTACCACAAAGCTGCTTACAGACATCACAAACAAATCCAAACATTTGTCTTGGGGTCCAGTCCAGCTTGCTCAAGTGCTTACCCAGACTATTTCAGGCACATTGGATGATTGCACACCTCACTTCAGGTGAGTCACATATGCAAACACATTTGTATACATGCACTGCTTTTTTGGTGGTAACTTCGCCCCACACACATAAATGGTGAGTCACATATGCAAACACATTTGTAAACATTCACTGCTTTTTCACTGATTACTTCGCCCCACACACACAAATGATACACCATTTGAAAGGTAAACTTTCTCACTTCAGCAAGAAAAGAGCCAAACAAACTACACATTCACGATTTTATCACTAAATACAGTTTAAAAATTCATTTTCATAAACTTGCAGAAAGACACAATGACCTGCAGGTGGCACCTCAACCGGAAGATACTTTTTGGCCTCTACTTATCAAACCAATTTATTGTATTACCAATCTACATATAAAAATACCTGTCTGTGTTCATCATCTCATGAAATACATTTACATTCTTTCACCAGCATGCCTGTGTCTTCTCTCACTGCGCCATCAGGGATTCCACTGTGGTGCTGAAGCCTTTCTGCAATTGGTCTCGCAAGAATTTAGACACAGACCGGTTCAAATGCAACAAGTGAAACTTTACTTGAACAACTTGGCAGTACATACTTGTCACTTACAACATCAACAGCAAGTTCCATGCAGTTCTCATTCTGTTCTTTCCCTGTACTTAGTTCCACGTCCTTCAGTACATTACGGGGGGGAAAACTTGGTGACCCCCGCTAGGGCCATAGTGTCAAGAAGAGCTAGCAAAGCACCTCTCCCAGAAACTGGTGTACTATCTCTGTCTGAGAGACATCAGTATAATCCTTTTATAATCTCCCATTGTTCAGATTAAACTTTAAGACTTATTGTATGTTCTGCTTTGTATAACCCACTTGTGTTTGTGTTTTTATTCTATTGTTAAACTGCTTCCCAAATGCTACAAATTCCCACCACACCGGAAACAATAAATAGCTTGTTGTCTGTTCCAACCTCATGCTTATCTGATCTGTGCATTGCTGGATTGCTTACAGAATCACCACTGGTATAGAGCAATGGTATAAAACATGAATTTAAGGTGGACATCATGTTCACAGAAAGTGGGGAAGGCTGGTTTCTAGCTATGCGCATACCTTCCATTGTGGAATACTGTACATGAACTAAGAATAGAAACTAATGATGTAAAATAAACACAGACTAAACAGATAGATGTGTGAGCATTGGAGGGTTATGCAGAGCACCTTTTTGGCTACGCTCCCAGATTGAATGGTGACTTACCTGTTGCTGATGAAGGATGATAGAACCAGAAGGTATTATGGAGAGTCTTACATGAGATATATGAGTATCCTAAAGTCCACCGTATACATTAGAATAAAGTTGGCTGAATCCCTCAATATAGGCAGACTCGTCTGACAGCCTAATGAGTATCCAGTCCTCTCTACTCTCCCCTGACAGATGATCTCAAGAAAGATTCAATGTGTCCGATTTTGGGCTGCCGATTGTTTTATTCTCCCTGAGATAAGTTGCTGTCAGAGGAGTCTGGCCGACTCGAACACGGGACTAATCCAAAGTAATACATGATCACCCCCCATTAGCTGTGGTTGGTACCTTGCAAACACAAGGGCTGAAGAGGCGGTATGAATCGCGTGAGAAAAACAATCGTAAACCCAAGCAAAGTTTTGCATCATACTGTTCATATAACAGCCATAATGTAATATTTAAAAGGGCATCATCCTTAAAAACCCTATTCCTCTGGAATTATTAATATTATTTAATATTATAGGGCCATTTATTCCATGGCGCTTTACATGTGAGGAGGGGTATACATAATAAATACAAGTACAGTAATCTTAAAAAATACAAGTCATGACTGCTACAGGAGGAGAGAGGACCCTGCCCGCGAGGGCTCACATCTACAAGAGATGAGTGAGGATACAATAGGTGAGGGCAAAGCTGGTTGTTCAGTGGTTTGGTAGATCGGAGGTAGGCTTGTCGGAAGAGAGGTTCCTTTTGAATGTTTCCACGGTAGGCGAGAGTCTGATATGTTGGGGTAGAGAGTTCCAGAGTAGGGAAGATGCACGGGAGAAATCTTGTATGTGATTGTGGGAAGAGGAGATAAGAGTGGAGTAGGGATGGAGATCTTGTGAGGATTGGAGGTTTCGTGCAGGTAAGTACTGGGAGACGAGGTCACAGATGTATGGAGGACCCAGGTTGTGGATGGCTTTGTATTCCATGGTTAGGGTTTTGAACTGGAGTCTTTGGGTAATGGTGAGCCATTGCAGGGATTGACAGAGGGGAGAGGCCGGGGAATAGCAGGGGGATAGGTGGATTAGTCGGGCAGCAGAGTTTAGAATAGATTGGAGGGTGCGAGAGTGTTAGGCTATGTGCACACGTTGCGGAATGTTGCGGATCTGCAGCGTTTTCTCTGTGCGAAATTGCATCAAATCCACAAAGGATTGCTCAAGCAATGTTAATCAACGGGAATTCAGAAATGGTGTGCACATGCTGCAGAAAATTTCATCCTGATTCTCAACGTTTTATTTTCCGCAGCAGGTTAAATATTTTTAGAAGATCTGCAGCGTTTCTGTACCCATTGACTTATATTGAGTCAGTCAAATCAGCAGCCAAACCGCAGGTGTAGAAAGGTTTGTGGATTTGCTTCAGATTTGCATGCCAAAAATGCTGCAGAAAGGAAGGAGGAAGAGTGTTTGGACAGAGAATGTGTGTGGGCAGAGAATATGTGTGAGCAAAGAATATGTGTGTGACTGTCTGTGTGCGGGTGTCTGTGTTTGTAACCACGTGAGATCGTCGTGGGACGCTCGGTAAATGAACAACGTCAGACAGGGAGCATTTATGTTGGTTTATTATTTTATTTTTGTTGCAGGAGATCGAGGGAGTTGGGGATTAGGCGATGCAGTAAGTATGGTAAATTAAGATTTAATAAAGGAGTCTGTGTGATTATTTCAATTAAAGGACTTTATTCTGGTTGTGTCTTTATTTACCATATAACTATAGGATTAGTAATGGATAGGTGTCTTATCGACGCTTCTCCATTACTAATCTGTGGGTGTAATGATCTGGTCAGCTGGTGCAGCCAGGAAGATGGGGACCGCCATCTGCAGCTGGCCCTACAGCAACTCCCTGCCAAAGACTATATTGGACGTCTGCAGCTGATCCAGCAAGCTCAAGAGAGAGCCGAGCGCTAAGACGAGCGGGAGGCTGAGAGAGCCGAGCGCCAGGCCCAGAGAGCCCATGAACTGGAGATTCTCCATTGGGGGGATGCCCCCACAGCCAGGAGCAGTGATCCCCACAGCGCCCAGAGTCCGAAGCCCAGAGCATTTTCCCGTGATGGAAAAGGACGGGGATTGGGCACGTTTCTGCGAGCCTTTGAGAAAGCCTGCAGACAGTACCGGCTGGATAAGGACCAATGGGTCAGGTATCTGACCCCAGGGCTGAAAGGCAAAGCCCTGGAGGTGTTTGCTTCTCTGCAGCCAGAAGACGATGACGACTATGATGCCATCAAGCAGGTCCTGATCGCCAAATACCGGCTGACACCTGAGGTATACCGAAAGAAGTTCCGGAACCTCCAACGTGGCCCACACGATAGTTATAGCGATGTGGTGCAAGGACTCAGGACCCACTTTGACCAGTGGATCCATGGACTGTCAGTTGATTCCTTTGAGCTGCCAAGGGACCTGATGATCAAAGACCAGTTCCTGCATCTTTGCCCAGCTGAGGTCCCACAGTTCATCAGTTCATCCTGGATCGAGAACCAACGAATGTGGACAAAGCCGTGCAGATCTCCGACAACTATGAGGTCAACCGGAGGCCAGAGACACGGAGGCCAGTCACCGCCAGCTGGAGAGGGGGTAAGCCTGCAACCAACCCCAGTGCCCCTGCCAGCCGTCCCCCCGGAGGCCCTGTCCCTGTTGCCAAAACCAGGCCTACTACTGACAGTCGCCAGTGTTACAACTGCAGTCGGACTGGTCATATCAGTGGCACTTGTCGGGAAAAGCAGAAGACCCCCCCCCCCAGCCAAGGCCTCTGGGCCCAACGCCTCTGTTCTTTTGGTGGGAGGTGTGGTTGGGAGGATTGACGACAACGTTCAGCACGTCCAGGTGGGGGCCCATTTTGCTACCAGCCTCAAGAACACCAAGGCTGAACGAACACTCATCCATCCTGGACTGGCGGCCTCTGAAGAATTTATTGAGGGGAAAACCCTGACTGTCACTGGGATCGGGGGTACCCGCTGTCCCTTGCCAGAGACCCGGGTATTTCTTGATTGGGGTGCTGGGAGCGGGGTGAGGGAAGTGGGAGTATCCAAAAACCTGCCCACTGATGTTTTATTGGGGACTGATTTGGGGAGGATGGTTGCCTACTACGTCCCTGACACCCCTCCCCAATCTGATAATAAGGGTGACGTTAACCCTGATGATGTTGACGATGATGGGAAACTGAATGTGTTACCTGCTAATGCCTTGATGAGTAATGATGCAACTAATAACCATTCTCTCCACAGGAATGATGATGATGATGATGTAAATGTACCGAAGAAAACTGATAACCATTCTTTCCCCAGGAATGATGCTGATGGTGATGTAAATGTACCAAAGAAAACTGATAACCATTCTTATCCCTTTGCCAGTGATAGAGGAGCCCTTCCAGAGAATTGCAGTGGACATTGTGGGCCCGCTGGCCGTCCCCAGCAGGTCTGGAAAGCAATACATTCTCACCGTGGTAGACTACGCTACGCGGTACCCAGAGGCAGTAGCTCTGTCGTCAACCAGGGCGGATAAGGTGGCTGATGCACTGGTGACCATCTTTTCAATGGTAGGATTTCCCAGGGAGATGCTTACCGATCAAGGGACCCAATTCATGTCTCGCCTAATGAAGGTTCTCTGTGAGAAAATGCAGGTGAAGCACCTGGTATCGAGTGCGTATCACCCACAGATCAATGGTTTGTGTGAATGCTTCAACGGTACCCTCAAACAGATGCTCCGCATGCTGGTTGAGACCCACGGGCGCGACTGGGAGCGGTAGCTCCCACACCTGCTGTTCGCTTACAGAGCAGTTCCGCAGGCCTCGACGGTGTTCTCCCCCTTTGAGCTCCTGTATGGCAGGTGAGTCCGGGGACCCCTTGGGTTGATAAGAGAATCCTGGGAAGATCAGCCAAACTCCACAGAAGTGTCCATCGTGAATTATTTCATGCGCTTCCGTAACAAGATGCAGACCTTGATGCAGTTGGTGCATGACAACATGAAGCAGGCTCAGGCTGACCAAAAGCACTAGTATGACCAGAACGCCCAGGAGCGGACCTACCAGGTGGGTCAAAAGGTGTGGGTGCTGGTCCCCGTACCAACGGATAAGCTTCAGACAGCCTGGGAAGGCCCATACGTCGTCCACCAACAGCTCAACCCTGGTCATGCTTGACCATGCTCGGGGTAGGTGTAAGGCCTTTCACGTCAACATGCTGAAGGCTCACCACGAACGTGAAGCCTGCGTCCTACCGGTCTGCAACCTGCCCGAGGATGGGGAGGAAGATCCCCTCCTGGACATGCTGGCCCAAGCCAAGGCCAATGGGTCCATTGAGGAGATAGAGGTAAGTGCCTCCTTAACCGTACTCCAGCGGTCGCAGTTGTTGGACGACCCGGAACCAGGCCATGTTCACCAATCGACCTGGGAGGACGGAGTTAGTGGTTCATGAGGTGGACACCGGGAATCACGCCCCACTACGGCGAACACCTTATCGGATCTCTGAGGAGGTGCAACAGGTCATGTGCCAAGAGATCAATGAGATGTTACAGCTGGGGGTGATGCGACCGTCAAAAAGCACGTGGGCCTCGCCTGTAGTTCTCGTGCCAAAAAAGGATCGGACCACTCGGTTCTGCGTGGACTACAGGGGGCTCAATGCCATCACAACCTTTGATGCACAGCCGATACCACGCATGGAGGATCTGCTTGAGCGGTTGGCAAAAGCAAAATACATATCCATCATGGATCTAAGTTGGGGATACTGGCAGATTCCCCTGAGCCCTGAGGCGCAGGAGAGATCCGCCTTTATCACCCCCTTTGGACTGTACGAGCCCACAGTCATGCCCTTCGGCATGAAAAATGTCCCTGCCACTTTCCAGCGAATGGTCAACCACCTGCTCCAGGGACTGGAGGAGTACACGGTGGCATACCTGGATGACATTGCCGCACCTCCAGGAGGTGTTCAAGCGTCTTCACCAGGCAGGCCTGACCATCAAACCGGGAAAGTGCCAGATGGGCATGAGCGAGGTCCACTATCTGGGGCACCAGGTAGGCGGGGGTTTCATGCGCCCAGAGCCGGAGAAAGTGGACGCAATCGTGTCCTGGCCTACCCCCAGGTGATGTCCTTCTTGGGCACTGCAGGCTACTATAGGCGGTTCATACAGAACTATAGTGCCCTTGCAAAACCCCTGACGGGCTTCACCAAGCGGAATCTGCCCCAAACAGTCAACTGGACAGATGGCTGTGAGGCGGCCTTCCAAGCTTTGAAAACAGCCCTGTGCAGCTCTCCAGTGCTGAAAGCAGTCGACAGCAGTTGCCCGTTCCTGGTACAGACCAACGCCAGCGAGTTTGGCCTCGGTGCTGTCCTCAGCCAGATCGACTCGGGGAACCAGAAGCACCCCGTGTTGTACCTGAGCCGGAAACTTTTGCTGAGGGAAGTGGCATTCTCCACCATCGAGAAGGAGAGCCTGGCCATGGTGTGAGCACTGCAACGTTTGCAGCCTTACCTGTATGGGTGCACCTTCACGGTGGTAACCGACCACAACCCTCTGAGCTGGCTGCACACAGTGTCTGGAACCAATGGAAGGTTGCTACGCTGGAGCCTTGCCCTCCAGCAGTACGACTTTACTGTACAACACAAATAGGGCAGTGAGCATGGAAATGCCGATGGGTTGTCCCTCCGGGGCGAACCCACTGAGGTGCGCATGGTGGATTACCGACAGGTTATGCCTCTGTAGCGCACTCTAAAACAGGGAGGTGTAATGATAAGTAAGATATGTCTGTAAGGTATGACTTAAGGTTCCCTGATTATTACACTACAGATGAGAACCAGCCTGTCACATAGCTGCGACCCCTCCTCTTTTATCCCACAGCTTACACTCACACTGCAGCTATGTGCCTGCTTGTAACCCTATACCAGATGCTTCATGTGCAAACAATCTCCTCGCCACAGCTAAGGAATGTTAATTAGCTAAGTGGAAAGAATGTCTTTGTTTGAAGCAACATACAGCTGGATATAAGTATGGGTAACATGAAAGAGGCCAAATCTCGAAAACCATACGCAGCAGAGATATGAAAATTACATTTTCACAAAATGCATCGACCCAGCGTTCTGGCCCATAATTTTCACGGTTCTAGCACCCACAGAAATCGAGAACTAAATTTCTCCTAAATGGTTTGACATAATTACTGCATGTTTGGTCTTTAACTATTGTCTGCGACAGGCTAAAGAGAATGATACCATGTACATGTTTATACGAGGTACCCTCTGCGAGATATAGTCATTATAAGTTTTGTAGTCAGAATTGTAACTCCTAGAGCAAGGGGAGGAACATACCAGACGGCCCCTTTCGTGATGTCACAAACCCAAAGCTATAAGGTATTCCCTACCAAAAATCAGTCATTCGAGCTGTAGGTTTGCTGCCAAAAGGACCCCAGATGCAGGGTGACGTGTTGCTCTGCCTCCTCCCCACATGGTTAGCCTAAAGACCATCTAAGCAACTGTAAGTGTTGAATCTCTATGTTAATCCCTTTTATTTTATATTTGCATTGTACATATCTAATGTCTCAACTTTGTAACATCTTTTATCTGTGTAATCACTGCCCACCTTTTTGGGAATAAGTTATAAAATTTATTAGTCTGTCTTCATGCTCTAAAAACGAACACGTGCCTTTAAGATAATTGCTACTGAATTGGGTTGGCTTCGAACCCCTCTATTAAGTTTATAACTTAATCAGAGAAACTCTGGAGCTGGTGGCAGCAAAGTGTGATCTGGGCCCTGGGCACTGCTGAGAGTGACAGAAGGGAGTTTATAAACTAATTAGGTGGCTGCGGCCAGAGCATTTTATAATTGCCTCACTGCAGCGTGCCGGGTGGCCAGTCCTCATTGAAGCAGCCGGCCGGCGACCAATTATCCCAGGTGTAGTTCCCTGACTGACCTGAGGATAAGGGGGCGCCGGAGAGCTGCGAGTTCCAAAGTGGAACTGAAAAGTTTCGTGAAGTATTGTGAGCAGTGGCGGGACAACCAAAATAACCCCCCTGCGATAAATTGTTAGGGGAAGATTAGCTTGCTGTTTTTTATCACATGGTGCCAGCGGTGACATAACTAAGATAAGCCCCCCTTGTGTCTGTGATAGCCGTGTGTCAGCAGTGCATCGCATCCCTCCATCCGTGACATACCGGTGTCAGCGGTGGGTCTGTGACAGTGGGCTTGATGTCACCGGACAGTACAAAGGTGACATCAACCCCACAAATATTACCCCACTTGTCACCGCTACAGGGCAAGTGGGAAGAGCGAGGCTAAGTGTCAGAATTGGCACATTTATAAGAGGTGCCATTTCTGGGGTGGCTGAGAGCTGATGTTTTTAGCCAAGGGGGTGCCAATATACATGGCCCCTTCCCAGGCTATTAATATTAGCCTGCAGCTGTCTGCCTAGCCTTTCCTGGTTCAATTTTATAGGGGGACCCCACATCAACTTTTTTCTGGGGTTTCCCTGTAAACTAGCCAGTAAAGGCTAAGCAAACATCTGTGAGCTGATATTAATAGACTGGGAACCTTTATGGCTATTGGCTTATTCCCACAATATTAACATTAGCCCTCAGCTGTTGGTTTTCCCTCTGCTTGTTAAGAAAATTACGTGGGAGCTCACGTAATTTTTTTTTTTTTTTTTTTTAAATAAACAGATATTATGTTTCACACAGATTTTGTGTGTGTGTGTCTTTTATTTAACTCTTCATGTACCATTTTATTAATGAGGGTATCTGGCTGACACGTGTTCATTACTGAACCTCCGGCTTGGAATTCCGATTCCAATTTATATATATATATATATATATATATATACTATAATCACTTATATTTGTTTTGTGTGTAAACATATTTGAACATGGTATGTAATGACATTATGGTCTGCAATGGTGAAAGAAAAAGAAGAGTTTGGACAAGGAAATGACATCACAATTCTTTTTTTTATTTTAAATAATATATCTTTATTTAGCTTACAAAAAGGCATACAAATCCGCATGAAAATACGCATCAAAACCGGCAGAGTTTCAAGTGCGTTTTCTGCCAAGAGAGGCAGAATCTGCGCAGAGTTTTACAAAAGCAAATCTGAAACGTGCACACATACCCAGGAGATCAATAATAAGAAAAAAAATGGGGACGAAAAAAGAAAAATAAGAAAAGCACATGAAGTACACAAAAAATTCTTTAAAAAGCCCAACAATGTATACAGTTGTGCTCAAAAGTTTACATACCCCAGCAGAATTTTTGCTTTATTGGCCTTTTTTCAGAGAATATGAATGATAACATCAAAACTTTTTCTCCACTCATGGTTAGTGGTTGGGTCAAGCCATTTATTGTCAAACTACTGTGTCTTCTCTTTTTAAATCATAATGACAACTCAAAACATCCAAATGACCCTGATCAAAAGTTCACTAAACCCATTTTTTAATACCGTGTATTGGCCTCTATAACATCAATGACAGCTTGAAGTCTTTTGTGATAGTTGTGGATGAGGTTCCTTATTTTCTCAAATGGTAAAGCTGCCCACTCTTCTTGGCAAAAGACTCCAGTTACTGTAAATTCCTGGGCTGTCTTTCATGAACAGAGCGCTTGAGATCTCCCCAGAGTGGCTCAATGATATTGAGGTCAGGAGGCTGAGATGGCTACTCCAGAACCTTCACTTTGTTCTCCTGTAGCCAATGACAGGTCAACTTGGTCTTGTGTTTTGGATCGTTGTCATGTTGGAACGTCGAAGTACGGCCTATGCGCACCTTCAGGGCTGATTATTGCAAATTTCCCTCCAGTATTTTCTTATAATGTGCTGCGTTCATCGTTCCTTCAACTTTGACCAAGTTTCCTGTGCCTTTCATCATAGGCCTTGTTGACCTCTCTCCAAATGTAACATTTACGGTTGTGGCTAAAAAGTTCAATTTTGGTATCATCACTCCAAATTACCTTGTACCAGATGTTTTGCTTTGAGACAGTGGGAGAGACTCCAGTTGGAAGATGGCTTGCTATATAGAAGAGTACAGCTGGTGCGGGAGTCACTTGGCAGGTATTGCTCCCGGAGAAGTTGGTCCATGTAGTGGCTACAGAGGCCCATGAGAAAGGGGCTCACTTTGGTCCAAAGACGTTCCAGTGGTTACAGAAGCTGGTATATCACCCCCCGACTGAAGGCTTCAGTAGAGGAGGCCTGTCAACGATGTTGGAGCTGTGAATTGCCAAACCTCTGGAAGAGAGAACCCCGACGCAGACCATCATGACTTCTGCCCCCTTAGAGTTATGGATGATTGATAACTTAACCGGGGTCCCAGCTCATCTTGGGTATGAACATTGTCTGGTGATGACTGACCACTTTACCAAGTTCGTTGTGGTGACTCCGACTCGGCACCGGACTGCTGAGTCAGCGGCGCAGGCCATCTGCCGAGACTTCATCCGGGTGTATGGTTGCCCGAAAAGGATCCATTGTGACCAAGCTCCCCCAGCACTAGATATCCCCACTTGATTGCATTCAGCTTTCATTCTGGTTGGATGAGCACCCCTTTTTATTTAAGTGGTTCTCTGTATCTGTGCTATTGGTAACACCTTATTGCACATCCAGTTGGAAGAATGTCTCAAGTGGGGTACCACAGGGCTCTGTCCTGGGCCCTGTATTGTTCAACATCTTTATCAACGATTTAGATGAAGGAATTGAGGGTAAACTGATTAAATTTGCTGATGACACAAAGCTAGGAGGGATAGCTAATACTAGAGAAGAGAGAGAGAGGATTCAAAAAGATTTAAATAAACTGGAGAAGTGGGCAGCAACTAACAAAATGGTTTTTAACAGGGAGAAATGCAAAGTACTAAATCTGGGCAATAAAAATGAAAAAAGCATATATAGAATGGGAGGAATAGGGCTAAGTAACAGCACATGTGAAAAAGACTTGGGCATACTAATAGATCACAGACTGAATATGAGTCAACAGTGTGATGCAGTAGCAAAAAAGGCAAATGCAATTCTAGGATGTATTAACAGAAGCATACAGTCTAGATCACGTGAAGTAATTATTTCCCTCTACTCCTCTTTGGTCAGACCTCATCTGGAATATTGTGTCCAATTTTGGGCACCACATTTTAAAAAAGACATCAACAAACTGGAGCAAGTTCAGAAAAGAGCGACCAGAATGGTGACCGGTCTGCAAACCCTGTCTTATGAGGAAAGGTTGCAGGATTTGGGAATGTTTAGTTTGCAAAAGAGAAGACTGAGAGGAGACTTAATAGCTGTCTACAAATATCTAAAGGGCTGTCACATTGTAGAAGGATCAACTTTATTCTCATTTGCACAAGGAAAGACTAGAAGCAATGGGATGAAGCTGAATGGGAGGAGACACAGATTAGATATTAGAAAAAACTTTTTGACAGTTAGAGTGATCAATGAGTGGAACAGGCTGCCACGAGAAGTGGTGAGTTCTCCTTCAATGGAAGTCTTCAAACAGAGGCTGGACAGACATCTAACTGGGATGATTTAGCGAATCCTGCTTTGAGCAGGGGGTTGGACCAGATGGCCCAGGAGGTCCCTTCCAACTCTACGATTCTATGATTCTATGATTCTATATTCTTGAGAAGTACCTTTTCTCCCTTTTAATTACCTTAATTGTCTATATCTAATAATTATTGTGTGTTCTTATTTGGATGTACACCTGTTACATTTAAAGCTAAATTGTCCTTCAGGATATTGGTTATCATATACGGCCTATGTGCATTATTGACTCTTGGGGGAGTTTTTTTAGCTCCATTTTGGGCTAAACAGGGTGTTTACTGTCATGTTTTTGACTTTTAAATGTTTTTAATGGGTTATGTCTGTCATGTATCCAATAAACTTATATTTGTCTATTCAGGTGATCCTGGTCTAAGTCTGTAGCTTTTCTCTTTATAATTCACTAGTGTTGTTTTACAGACTCCTTGTGTATCCCTGTTTGTGGTGCCCTCTAGCTTTCTTTACTTACCAATTCTTTGACTAGATGGCACTCCCTACAATAGTTCCAGCAGCAGATTAGCGATATGGGTGAAATTCTTCACGAACCTTCGGTAGTACCCAGTAAGCCCTACAAAGGTCCGAACATCTTTCACTGTTTTCGGGGTGGGCCTTTCCTCTACTGCCCCTATCATTTCACAAGCAGGTCTCACTCCTTCCATGTATACAATGTGTCCCAGGTACTCAATTTGTTTGTAGATAAGGTGACATTTTGGGGGCTTCACTTTCAGTCCGTGCTTCTGCAGTGGACTCAACACTTGCTCCAGCCACCAGAGATGTTTTTCAAAGGTGGCTGCATAGACAATGATATTGTCAAAATAGATGAGTGTTGCTTCAAAATTCAACTGCTGAAACATCCCGGGAGCGTTAGTCAGACTAAAGGGCATCCCATTAAAGTCAAGCAATCCCATAGGCAGTGTGAACGCCGTCTTCAGCTATCGTGTTCAGCCATGGGCATCTGTTAATATGTGCTGGCCAGATCCAGGGACGAAAATTACTTTGCCTCTCCCAAGGCAGACAATGACTCCTCAATTCTGGGCAATGGATAGGAGTCTCGCACCGCACCGTACAAGCATTCAGTCGTCTGTAATCAACACAGAAGTGGCAGGGTTCCATCCTTTTTATGGATTAAAACAATGAGAGCCGCCCGCAGGCTCTTACTCTCTCGTATGACTCCATTCTGCAGCATGTGAGCCAGCATCTCCTTTACTTCCTTATACATCTGGGGCAGTATCTGGTGATATCTCTCCTGAACTGGGGCAGCATTTCCAATGGGAATCTCATGGGTTATAGCCTTGATGCACCCAAAGCCATCTTCATGGCGGGCGAAGACCTCCTGGTAGCCCTCCAGTACAGCTTCCACCTGGTGCACCTGTTGCAGTGAGAGTCCCATCAATTCGGCATCTGCTCCAAAATTCGACGACCCTCCTTCATGCTTCCAGGCGGATGCTCCGGTTTCATTGTAATGGCTAGGGTCCATGGATCTCCCTGCATTGCTGCCAACTGCACAGCCTCCGGTTACACCAGTGTAGGGAAGGTGACCTGACGGACGGACGGACTAGTCAGAGTTGAAGAAAGATAGGTTTGCACAGTGTAGGTAGGAGTCAGTGATTACAGTGGGGAAACAACTAGGAAAGTGTAGTGGACGTGCAGTACCTTGGGATGACCATTAGATGGCAGGGTGGAGTGTGAGCAAAGGACTTTACAGCAGCTTAGGGCTTTAGAAACCGTTGGTCATGGGGGGCGTGGTGACAGTTAGAGTGACAGTTTCAAGGAACCGGGGGAGTTATAAATACTGAGGGAGGGTTCCAGAAAGTTCCAGTCCCCAGGGGGAGCTCAAGTGACAGGAGGACTACGACAGTCTGTGCACTCTGAGGAGAATCCAGACCAGGGGGACTGAGGAGAGAGGACGTCAGGGGGGTGGTCCTGACAGGAAAGGACCGCAGTTGAGACGAGGTACTGGGTGTAAGACACCGTATGTGACACGACGACTGAGCAGTAGAAGCGCTGTTGGTTAATGGGCCTAAGGCGGCCACAGTGACGGAACTGTCAGGAGCGTCGACAGTAAAGGAGGGGACGGTGTGTGCAGACACGTCTCCAGTGTACGGTGTGAGAAGCGGCTCTGGAAACGGAGGGCCGCGAGTTGTGCCGTCAGTCGGACGGCAAGTGAAGAAATAAACTTAGACCTGTTGCACCCAGAATCTGCCTCCATCGTGTCTCTGTTGTCATCTCTGCGCGGTATAAAAGTAGGACTACCCCCCCCAGCTCGGCACCCCACCACCGACACTACATTTGGCGTAGTCGGCAGGATCGCCGCCGCTAATACCCCATCTTCTGCGGCAGACCTGCCTCAAAGAATGGAAAAGGACTTGGACTACTCTGTTTGGATTACAATTACCTGTGGATTACAAATGACCTACCTGTGGAATACAAATGGGAAGCGCTGTGGCGGATCTGTGTGGCCAGCAGAGGATCCGGGGCGGTACCAGGTACTGTGCAGTATGGCGGTGTTGCTTCAGCACAGAGGAGAGGTCCGGGTGTTTGCAGTCGTGTTGAATGGACTGGGACCCCCTCCAACGTACCCCAAAAGGAAGCAGTATGTGCCTGGAAATCGACGCTTCCATATATTGGACCCTGACAGGATGGTGGAGAGGCCTGCCGACACCTCACCTCACAGAGGGAGTGGCACAGAAGAAAAACTTGGCTGCGGCTGTCTGATGCCATTCGAGTGCTGCCCAACGGACGGTATGAGACTCTGCAGGTGTCGGGGCATCGGCCGCCTAGAGTGGCAGTGGCGGCAGGGGATGGAGCTGTGCCAGAAGTCGCCCTCAGAGCCACGGGAGAGCAGCGGGATGCTGAGCTGGGGAGCGGAGCCTGAGCGGAGTCAGCGAAAACGGCCGCCACCAATACCAGCAGAGGACTTCTCAGCGGAGCCCCCGAGTTTAGGGGAAAAACCCGCGGGACAGTGGAGCGAGGGACGGAGGCTGCGGGTGAAGCCACGTATTGATGTGATGGAGGCCGCAGCGCCGGGGAAGGTGAGAGTACCCCCGGCACCACCAGTGCCTCCGCCAGCGGCCCTCATCATTCCGCCGCAGCACGCTGCCCCCTGCGCACCGGAAGGCCTGGGTACATCGGGCCCAGTGGTGTATGCAGAGTTGTGCGAGGCCCCTGCTCAAGTCCCTGAGGTACCCCGCCTGGAGCCGCCAGTGCGGAAGTCATCCAAAGAAGACGCTGCTGCGTTCCCCCTGCTGATAGCAGCTGCGTTGTTGGAACCGGCCGTTACTCCGGCTCCATTGGAAGTAGTGGATGCGGTCTGTCCTGAGGCCGCGGTTATGCCGCTGCTGAAGTCGACTGCGGCCGACTTAGTGGGCCTTGTGATTCCAGCCTCCAAGGACCCGGTTGTCCCCATTTGCCACCTGGCCCCAGCGGCTGTTGAGCCGCAGGAATCATCGGCCGCCTCTGATCCACGTCCTTCCTCGGTTAAGTCCCGCCCACCGGACTCCAGGGCTCATGCCGGACCCTCTGTTTGTGTTGCAGGAGTTATAGAGAAGAAGAGGGCCAGGGGGCAGGAAGTCTGGAACCTGCTCCATGAGAGGGGAGAGGCTGGCATGGCGGCTGCACGACCCCCGGGACGGCTCGTTTATACTATCTTGCAGAAAGGGACACTTCTTGCATCCTGGGAGCTCCACGGTTGTGGGGTCCCATACTACTGACCACCGAAAGGAGGATTGAACTGTCAGGAGTTCGTTGCACCGTTGTGCAGGTCAAAAGGACAGTTCGCGGTCAGCTTTTAAAAAAAAAAGAAATGTTTATCTGTGATTTTTATGTCTGTTTTTCTATGTTCCTCTTACAGGATAGTTTGTGTTTACTTGTTAGACTGACAGAGCGGGGATACTTAAAAGAGAGGGAGTGTCCATGTCCAAGGAAGGGGGGAGAAAGAAGACATGCAATATTATGTTGTTATATATTGGTTTTAAAATGAGCAAAAGAAAACGGAAAAAAAAAAATTATAAAAAATGGGGTACTTGTGCTATTATAAAGTTGTATGATGTATAATATGCAAAGTAAAATGCAACAGGTCCGGGTAAGGGAAGGTCTGCGGGACCAAAGGAAAGTGTGAGATCCGGTAGGGATCTAAGAGTTGAGGAGGTCTGGGAGACCGGGACGCCGACCATGACATGTAATTGAAAGAAGGAAAATGAGTTGGAAGACGTGAGAAAGACAGCCGTCCTAGGTCAGGTCCCCAACACCACGGACACCCCTGAAGAAGGAAAGGCGGGCGCCGGCAATGATCTGGTAGGTGAGTGGCCTCGATCATGGCATACCGGATAGTGAAAGGTAACAGTAGGGGAGAGTAGGGGAATGATACACGCCGTAGAGAGAATACGGGTGTACCTTGCCCAATTTGAAAGACGTTGTCATGTGGCGTGCGCGCTGGTGAGTAGCAGTAGGCTGCTCAGAGCATAGTGCTCCCAGTATGGTTCGGCCCCCGCAGATAGTGGGTTTGGCTCAACTTCTGGTCCGACAACAGAATGTAGGTGTAGATTCAGAACAACGAAGGCAGGGATGACGATTGTCGAGGACGACAATGGACAAAGGAAGGGGGAGTGTAGGGAAGGTGACCTGACGGACGGACGGACTAGTCAGAGTTGAAGAAAGATAGGTTTGCACAGTGTAGGTAGGAGTCAGTGATTACAGTGGGGAAACAACTAGGAAAGTGTAGTGGACGTGCAGTACCTTGGGATGACCATTAGATGGCAGGGTGGAGTGTGAGCAAAGGACTTTACAGCAGCTTAGGGCTTTAGAAACCGTTGGTCATGGGGGGCGTGGTGACAGTTAGAGTGACAGTTTCAAGGAACCGGGGGAGTTATAAATACTGAGGGAGGGTTCCAGAAAGTTCCAGTCCCCAGGGGGAGCTCAAGTGACAGGAGGACTACGACAGTCTGTGCACTCTGAGGAGAATCCAGACCAGGGGGACTGAGGAGAGAGGACGTCAGGGGGGTGGTCCTGACAGGAAAGGACCGCAGTTGAGACGAGGTACTGGGTGTAAGACACCGTATGTGACACGACGACTGAGCAGTAGAAGCGCTGTTGGTTAATGGGCCTAAGGCGGCCACAGTGACGGAACTGTCAGGAGCGTCGACAGTAAAGGAGGGGACGGTGTGTGCAGACACGTCTCCAGTGTACGGTGTGAGAAGCGGCTCTGGAAACGGAGGGCCGCGAGTTGTGCCGTCAGTCGGACGGCAAGTGAAGAAATAAACTTAGACCTGTTGCACCCAGAATCTGCCTCCATCGTGTCTCTGTTGTCATCGCTGCGCGGTATAAAAGTAGGACTACCCCCCCCAGCTCGGCACCCCACCACCGACACTACACCAGCTCTTCCAGCATTCCCAGCACCTGAGCCACTTCACTCTTAGGTGGGAGGGTGAGATCATCTTCTCCCAGGTTGACATACCGGACCACAACGTTACTGTCATGGACTGTGGCTAATTTCCGAGCGACGAGGAGTCCTGAGGGTACCTGATCCACCAAGGTTAATTCTATCTGCACTTCCACCCCCTCAAGAGGTGTACAGGCTCTTTTTGGCAACGTGAGCACAGTCTGACCAGGCGGTAGAATGAGTTTAGCAGCTTCCGGTGACTATAACCTTTCCCAGAAACTTCCCTTTGCTTGACATTTCCTGGGCCTGGGCAGCCCATATCAGTTGTTGAAATACCTTCCTCTGGGGGTTTGTTGGCTCCAACAGTCCAAAAGGACCTCTTATGGCACGCTGATCAGGAGAGTTCCCATTTCTTTCAGTACATTCATCCCTACAGTTACCGCTAGACCGTCACCAGTATCTCTGGTGACCAACACGACTCCTTTCCGGCCCACAACTTTGCGGCACACTTTAGTTTCCATCCAGACCACCCCTGCAACCAGGATGGGTAGCTGATTGGCTGCTGTCAGTCTGATCATCGGGCCCCACTTTGGCCGCGTCACCTCAGGAAAATAACGTCTAAAATACGCTTCCAGCATGGTGGTCACCAGCTATCCAGTATCGACTAGGCAGCGGATGCCTCACTCATTCATCTCAGCCCAGACAATAGGACTCATAGAAATCAAACTTTCAGGACTGCCCTCTCTCCTCCTTGGTTCCTCAGGCTCTGGGCGGCGTCCCAAAGCCACGGAGCCAACTAGTTTAATCGGCTGCCAAGGTAGGGACTGACCCCGTCTCGCACACCTTCGGGCGTAGTGTCCAGTGTGCCCACACTTGCAGGGCCGGTTTTAGGCAAAGTGGGGCCCTAGGCAAAGTTTAAATTGGGGCCCCAAATGATAACATATAGCACATCACAGAAGCATTTCGATTGTATTTACATGTGCTGAGTTCAGTCCGCTAAATGAGTGTGATCGACAATACTAAAGAAGTCATTCAACACTTGTTTCCCGGCCTCTTTCCACCGTCTGAGAAAGAATGATGGGAACAGAACGATCACTAATGGATTGCTAAGGGTGTGTGCACACGTTGCGGTTTTTGCTGCGGATCTGCAGCGGATTTCGTCCTGCGGATCCGCAGCAGTTTCCATGCGGTTTACAGTACCATGTAAACCTATGGAAAACCAAATTCGCCATGCACATGCTGCGGAAAATTCCACACAGATTTGCTGCGGTTTATTTTCCACAGCATGTTACTTCTTTTTTGCGGAACCGCAGCTGCAGTGTACGTTCCGGGACATACAAATCAATCTCTCTCTCTCATCCGCACTGCCAAACCGCACTAGAACCTGCATCAAATCCACTGTACACATGCTAGGAATCCGCAGGAAAAATGCATGTGTTTTACCCTGTGGTTTCGGCCAAGATATATGGATTCTCTGCAGAAAAAGTCACAGACTAATCCGCAACGTGTGCACACACCCTAACAGATCACCATACAGTATCATGTTATCAGCAGCACATCTACAGTTTACACCCCATAGTCCTCCATATAATATAATCTGCCCCATAGTCCTCCATATAGTATAATACACTCCTCAGTCCTCTATATAGTATAATAAACTTCTCATAGCCCTCCATATATTAAAATACACTGCTCAGTCCTCCATATAGTATAATACACTCGGCATAGTTCTCCATATAGTATAATGCACCGCCATAGTCACCCATAGTTCTTCATATAATGTATTCCCCATAGTCCTCAATACAGTATAACGCAGCCCACATATAGTATAATGCAGCCACCCCATAGAGCATAATGCAGCCACCCCACAGAGTATAATGCAGCCCCACCATAAAATATAATGTAACCCCCATAGAATATAATGCAGCCCACCTCTTATAGTATAATGCAGCCACCCCTTAGAGAATAATGCAGCTACCCCAGAGTATAATGCAGCCACTCCACAGAATATAATGTAACCCCCAGAGAAAATAATGCAGCCCCACCCCCATATAGTATAATGCAGCCCCTCCACAGAATATATGGCAACCCCCTCATAGGATATAATGCAGCCCCTTATATAGTATAATGTAGCCCCTCCATAGAATACAATGTAGCCCTCCTCATATAGTATAATGCAGCCTCCATCGAATATAATATAATACAGCCCCCCATAGAATATAATGTAGCCCCAAATAGAATATAATACAGCCCACCTCCCCATAGAATATAATGTAGCCCCCCCATATTATATAACACAGCCTCCCCCTATAGAATATAATGTAAAATGTACCCCATGGTATATAACACAGCCACATAGTATATAGCCCAGCACCACATGCTATACAGCCCAGCCCACCATGGTATACAGCACAGCCCACCATGGTATACAGCCCACCATGGTATAATACAGCCCAGCATGGTATATAGCCCCCCAGAATGGAATAATACAGTCCAGTAGTATAATACATCCCAGCATGGTGTATAGCCCCCCAGCATGGTATAATACAGTCCAGCATGGTATAATATAGCCCAGCATGGTATATAGCCCCCTCAGAATGGTATAATACAGCCCAGTATGGTATATAGTCCCCCAGAATAGTATAATACAGCCCAACATGGTAGAATACAGCCAAGCATGGTATATAGCCCCCCAGAATGGTATAATACAGCCCAGCACGGTATAATACAGCCCAGCATGGTATATAGCCCCCCAGAATGGTATAATACAGCCCAGCATGGTATAATACAGCACAGCATGGTATATAGCCCCCCCAGAATGGTATAATACAGCCCAGTACAGTATAATACAGCCCAGCATGGTATATAGCCCCCCTAGAATGGTATAATACAGCCCAGCAAGGTATAATACAGCTCAGCATGGTATATAGCCCCCCAGAATGGTATAATACAGCCCAGCACGGTATAATACAGCCCAGCATGGTATATAGCCCCCCCAGAATGGTGTAATACAGCCCAGCATGGTATAATACTGCCCAGCATGGTATATAGCCCCCCCAGCATGGTATGATACAGCCCAGCCTGGTATATTACAGCCCAGCATGGTTTATAGCCCCCCCCAGAATGGTGTAATACAGCCCAGCATGATATAATACAGCCCAGCATGGTATATAGCGCCCCAGAATGGTGTAATACATCCCAGCTTGGTATAATATGGCCCAGCATGGTATATAGCCCCCCCAGCATGATATGATACAGAATGGTGTAATACAGCCCAGCATGGAATATAGCCCCCCCAGCATGGTATGATACAGCCCAGCATGGTATATGGCCCCCCCAGCATGGTATGATACAGCTGAGCATGGTATATAGCCCCCCCAGAGTGGCCCCACAGTCCAACACTCACACTGATTTAAAAAAAAAAAAAACACTCCTCACCTTCTCCTCGTGCCCGCGCTGCTGGCTGCTCCTGTCTCTTCCTGCTCTGTCTGGCACACAGTGAGAGCGCAATGACGTCATCGCGCCCCCGCTGTGTCAGAGGCAGAGCGGGGAATGATGGGAGAGGGAGCGTCAGCTGACGCTCTCTCCTCCATCACTGCCTCCTTCAATGCGGAGGCGGCGGGAGTCGGCGCTGGGGGCAGGCAGGCCCCCCTGCCTCACAGGGGCCCCATAGCGGCTGTGTGATGTGCTGCTGGCTGGGGGCCCCTGGAGGAGCAGGGGCCCTAGGCAGCTGCCTGGTCTGCCTGCCCCTAACGCCGGCCCTGCACACTTGAAACAAGTCAGACTCCACTCAGCACGGGGCTGACTTGTTCCCTGGCGAGACTCAACAAATAAGCAGGACTCTGACTCACTCCTTTCTCTTGATGTATTTTGGGCTGAAGCAGGCACTCTTCAAAGGCTGGACCACTCTTCCAGCATTTCCCGGATTTCCTTCCGAATCGCTCAGACCCACTCTGGTTCAGCTGTGGGCTAGGCGGTTACCTCACTGCTCCAGACCATCCCTGCCAAGGCTGCTGTCCCCTGCTTCTGCTTTCTTATGCTCGCGTCTGCCCCAATTTCTAAGAAGGTCATATATGGTTTGGCACGCAGGCGCTCTCTCAAAGCTTGCTTAAGCGACGCGTCCCTGAGGCCCGCCACCAACTGGTCCCTCAATATCACGTCAGGGGGCCCCACTCCTATTTCCCCCACATCCCGTCGGGCGATATGCGCGTGCACCTTTTGTAGCACGTTAACCTCATAGAATCCTAGAATCAGGGAATCGTAGAGTTGGAAGGGACCTCCTGGGCCATCTGGTCCAACCCCCTGCTCAAAGCTGGATTCGCTAAATCATCCCAGACAAATGTCTGTCCAGCCTCTGTTTGAAGACTTCTATTGAACGAGAACTCACCACCTCTCGTGGCAGCCTGTTTCACTCATCGATCACTCTAACTGTCAAAAAGTTTTTTCTAATATCTAATCTGTGTCTCCTCCCATTCAGTTTCATCCCATTGCTTCTAGTCTTTCCTTGTTTAAATGAGAATAAAGATGATCCTTCTACAATGTGACAGCCCTTGAGATATTTGTAGACAGCTATTAAGTCTCCTCTCAGTCTTCTCTTCTGCAAGCTAAACATTCCCAAAACCTGCAACCTTTCCTTATAAGACAGGGTTTGCAGACCAGTCACCATTCTGGTCTCTCTTTTCTGAACTTGCTCCAGTTTGTTGATGTCTTTTTTAAAATGTGGCTCCCAAAACTGGACACAGTATTCCAGATGAGGTCTGACCAAAGAGGAGTAGAGGGCAATAATGACTTCACGTGATCTAGACTGTATGCTTCTGTTAATACATCCTAGAATTGCATTTGCCTTTTTTGCTGCTGCATCACACTGTTGACTCATATTCAGTCTGTGATCTATTAGTATACCCAAGTCTTTTTCACATGTGCTGTTGCTTAGCCCTATTCCTCCCATTCTGTATATGCTTTTTTCATTTTTATTGCCCAGATGTAGTACTTTGCATTTTTCCCTGTTAAAAACCATTCTGTTAGTTGCTGCCCACTGACGGAGATGTATTGCATCACTGACTCCCCCTCCCTCTGAACACGGTGAAACAATCGCATCCGCAATTCCCAGACATTGGTGGGCTCACCATGCATCCCTTCCAAAATGTGTAACACCTTGTACAAAGTGCCCGTTCATGAGGGGGGCAACATCTAGCCTCACCGTCCAGGGCCATCACATCAATCTCCGCTTGCATAGCAGGAGTCCTACGGTGCATCCTCAACATGCTTTTAACCCGCTCAGTCCAGTCCCACAGCATTAAATTACTCCCCGAGAATTTAGAGAGATTGCTGAGCATGGTCCCGAGGGGCAAGCTGGAACTCGGGGTACCCATGACAGAGTGGTCTGCTGTCTCTGCATTCGTAGACTGAATCCTGCCGACTACACCAAATGTAAGCAGGTGTGAGGATGCAGAAATGCAGGGATTGCAGAACAATGCTTAACAACAATGTAATTTAATTTGTAACAGAGGTGATGAAAATGATCTCCTCGCAGGAAGTTATTAACACAACAGTCTGCTATTTCAACTTCACTTATCGTAATCTTCTCTGGTCCTCATCCACATCGTCTGATGGGGGTTGGAATACCAGCAATGGCCTGCGCGGGGTCCTCAAACGAACTCATCAAATCACGATCCATCTTCTGGTGGCAACGGGCAGTCACCGATTCTGCCTGCTGAGCCTCTAGTCCATTAATCTGTGCAGCAGAAGCGAAGAGTGCTGCAGAAGTCTCTGTCCACAGCGTGCTCCGCTGTGTAGGAAGATGGACCGGGCCGGTGGTACCTCTCTTGCGTCGGTTCCGGAACTATCGGGGCTGTCACCATTGTTGCTGGAGGGAAAGCTTTCTGACCCAGACAGACCTTTGCACTCAACAGTAGAGGGCATGTCAGGGATAAAAGGGACGGTGCACGGGAAAGCGAGGGACTTGGCGGGAAGACAGAGTGCCCAGCAGGAAAAGGTTGATTCACTCTCCGTGGAGCAACACGATAGCTCAGGCCTACGCTGTAGTTCCCCAGCATATGCGCACACTGACTGTGAGCAGCGAGTAGCTGTGTGCCCGCTCACCCCTGTCAATAAGAATCCGTCCTGCACTGTTCCGCTGACTTCCGCGGGCGTGCGGCCTAAGTCTGACCAGATGAATCATACGGAGCCGGGTAGCTTCACCCCCGCCCCTGCCGCTGAACTGAGTCACGCTCTGGCGGTACCACATACTGTCCCACATCACGTACATCGCCCCGGGAATACAGGACTTCACCTAGGAGAGCCAGGATATGCCGCTTTTGTCAGGAGACGGGGGTCCATCACATCCAGGAATTTCTTATACGTTCTGTTGCTTTTTTGTTATCTCACAATTATTTTTCATTTGCAGGGGGTTTTTTTTGGCAGAACAAAGGTGTTAGAATGGGAGGGAAATTTTCACCTTCCCTCGCCAATTTGGTTGTTGAAATTTGGGAGGAATTTTTTCTATTTTCTGAAAATAACATTTTTCATGCTGATATTTATTTTTATGGGCGTTATATTGATGATATAACAATAATATGGACAGGCAGTGATGTAGAGGGAATGGCGCTGGGGGAGAAGGGGGTGGAATGGAGCGGCGGGGAGGACTTGTTACTGTATGAGGGCTTCTTTATGTGGACAGGGAGGGCCTGTAGCTATGGAGGGTGGGGTTGTTGCTACAGAGGGCATGATTTTAGTAGCGTAGGAGGAAACGACCAGTTGTTATTTCAATGCCATAACACACCCCGCCTTTGACGTTCTGTTAAGAATATCTACAAAACCGTGCAAACTAGCGACATAAAGTAAATTACTTATTGTCATAATTCTGCAGTCCAGATATGCCCTGAGATTATGTAAAAAGCCCGGACAACCCCTTTAAGGCTTAATTGCTGAAACGTGTTAGTCATATTTCTGCCTCTTGTGTTACCCACATTGCTTTTTCATGTTTTTAAAAAGCAAATAAAAAAATGTTTTTAATACATCAGTGGATTGTTTCATCGCTGGAGCACATCTCTTCTTTTTTTCTGCTGAGAGGTGATGAAAATGATCTCCTCGCAGGGCATTATTAACACAACAGTCTGTTATTTCAACTTCACTTATCTTAATCTTCTCTGGTCCTCATCCACATAGTCTGATGGGGGTTGGAATACCGGCTACGGTCTGCGCGGGGTCCGCAAACGAACTCATCAAATCACGATCCATCTTCCGGTGGCAACGGGCAGTCACCGATTCTGCCTGCTGAGCCTCTAGTCCATTAATCTGTGCAGCAGAAGCGGAGAGTGCTGCAGAAGTCTCTGTACACAGCGTGCTCCGCTGTGTAGGAAGATCGACCAGGCTGGTGGTACCTCTCTTGCGTCGGTTCCGGAACTATCGGGGATGTCACCATTGTTGTCGGAGGAAAAACTTTCTGACCTGCACAGACCTTTGCACTCAACAGTAGAGGGCGTGTCAGGGATAAAAGGGACGGTGCACGGGAAAGCGAGGGACTTGGCGGGAAGACAGAGTGCGCAGCAGGAAAAAGTTGATTCACTCTCCGTGGAGCAACACGATAGCTCAGGCCCACGCTGTAGTTCCCCAGCATATGCGCACACTGACTGTAAGCTGCGAGTAGCTGTGTGCCCGCTGACCCCTGTCACTAAGAATCCGTCCTGCACTGTTCCACTGCGGGCACGCGGCCTAAGTCTGACCAGATGAATCATACAGAGCCAGGTAGCTTCACCCCTGCCTCAGCCGCTGAACTGAGTCACGCTCCGGCAGTCCCACATCACGTGCGTCGCCCCTCACCTAGGAGAGCAAGGATATGCCGCTTTCGTCAGGAGACAGTGCCTCAACTTTCTACAGGATCACGCCAGAGACTTCATATGTCACTTGTGGCTCCACTGTGGGATTTCAAGCTTTCACAGCCCAGAAACCATCAGATTGATAAGTTTACCCGTTTCATGAACAATTGTTCTTACCCTGATATAATACTCAGTTTTACTCCCCTCATAACTCATTCTCTCCCTGCATGGAGTATCCCCTGTAATAAACCCTTTAACTCTTTCTCTGCCTCCTACTCATCACTGCATCCCATGTACCTGCTATCTCACAGCTGCACGTGTTATGAATGAGTCACCGCAGGAGTCAAAAACAGAAATACTAGCTAAGTCCAGAAAACCAGAGAAGTTGGCAGCTATCGGATTGCAGACCCCTGAACCTAACAACAACAACTAGCAGTAGCCGTGGGGGGTTCCTACGGTGCCCTAGACCCCTCGATCACAGCCGGAGAACTACATAGCCTAAAGACAGAAAGGGAAATCTAAACTTCCCCAGAGCAGACCCCAAAGCAATAGGCAGCCCCCAACATATAATGACGGTGAAACAAGATGAAAAAACACTCACACAGATAGAAAGATAGGCTGAGCAAATGATGGGGCCCAAGCTAACTAAATAGGACAGAATAGAAAAGCTGCTGTCTGCAATCCGCCAAAACCCTCTCAAAAACAAGAGCCAACAGACTGATAGGGAAAAAAGCCCTGAAGATGCTAGGCTTCAAAAAGACTATATCAGTACTCAGGTATTATCTGAAGACAGAGCAAAAAGGAATTCAGCTCACCCAGCAGGGAAAGGCAGAAATCCAGAAAAACAAGGCAAAACAAAACCAAAACACAAATGCAAAAAGTAGAGCAGAAAACTTAGCTTTTGAGGAGCAGGAATCAGACTGGTCTCCAAGAATCCCTCAGAGTAATCACCCGCAAGGCAGAAGGGCGTCGGCTGCCTTATATCCAGTCAGCAATCCCAGTCACCCAGTCATCATCATTCTGCTCAGGTGCTTTGTAATCAGCCTCACTACCTTCCTTCACCAGAAGAGGGAGTTCATCAGACCTCAATGGTGAAGGGGAAAATGAACTCACAACAGTACCTCCCCCTTGAGGAGGGGTCACCGAACCCTCATCCACGCCACCAGGGCGATCAGGGTGAGCCCGATGAAAGGCACACATCAATCTTTTGGCATCAATATCAGAGGCAGAGACCCAGGAATTATCCTCCTGACCATAACCCTTCCACTTAACCAAATACTGGAGTCTCCGTCTAGCCAGACGGGAATCCAGTATCTTCTCTACCTCATATTCCATGTTACCTTCAACTAATACAGGGTCCGGAGGTGCCACCCCAGGAACAACTGGTTCAACAAACCTCTTCAACAAGGACTTATGAAACACATTATGAATTTTAAATGTGACAGGAAGAGCCATACGAAAAGAGACCGGATTAATAATCTCCAAAATCTTGTAAGGTCCAATAAATCTAGGCTTAAACTTAGGAGAAGCCACCTTCATAGCGATATTTTTTGATGATAACCAAACCATATCACCAACCTTAAACTGGGGACCAATGGTCCTATGTCGGTTGGAAAACCGCTGGGCCTTTTCCTGGGAGAGAGATAACTTATCCACCACTTGGTCCCAGATCTGGTGCATTCTCTCCACCACAGTGTCAACACCTGGGCAGGCAGAAGACTCCACCTGCCCTGAAGAAAATCGAGGATGAAAGCCAAAGTTACAAAAAAAAGGTGACATCAAAGTGGCAGAACTAGCTCTATTATTTAAAGCAAATTCGGCCAAGGGCAAAAATGAAACCCAATCATCCTGATCGGCGGAAATAAAACATCTCAAATACGACTCCAAGGTCTGGTTTGTTCTCTCCGTCTGCCCATTGGTCTGAGGGTGAAAAACAGAGGAGAAGGACAACTGAATTCCCAGCCTGGAACAGAAAGTCCTCCAAAATCTAGACACAAATTGAACTCCTCTGTCAGATACAATGTTCTCAGGAATCCCGTGCAAGCGAACCACCTGTTGCAAAAACAGGGGCACCAACTCAGAAGAAGATGGCAACTTAGGGAGTGGTACAAGATGAACCATCTTAGAGAACCTATCACAAATCACCCAAATAACAGTCATTCTCTGAGAGACAGGCATATCAGAGATTAAATCCATTGAAATATGGGTCCATGGCCTCCTGGGGACCGGCAAAGGCATCAACAACCCACTAGAGCGAGAACAAGGTTTAGACCGGGAGCAAGTCCCACAGGACTGCACAAAATTCCTGACATCACGAGACAAGGCGGGCCACCAAAAACACCGACTCACCAGATCTCTAGTACCAAAAATACCTGGATGACCAGCTAATGCAGAGCAATGAACTTCAGACATCACTCTCTTCTTCCACTGGTCAGGAACATACAACTTTCCACTGGGACAACGCTCAGGTTTGTCCTCCTGGAACTCTTCCAGAGCACGTCTCAAATCGGGCGAGATGGCAGAAAGAACTACCCCTTCGCCTAAGATGGTAGCAGGCTTAGTCACCACAGGAGAATCAGCAAAGAAGCTCCTAGAGCGGGCGTCTGCCTTGACATTCTTAGTGCCAGGAAGAAAAGAGACCACAAAATCAAAACGTGTAAAAAAACAAGGCCCACCTAGCCTGTCTAGGGTTCAAGCGTTTGGCTGACTCCAGGTAAATCAAATTCTTGTGGTCAGTGAGGACCACGACTTGGTGTTTAGCTCCCTCCAACCAATGTCTCCACTCCTCAAATGCCCATTTCATGGCTAACAGTTCCCGATTCCCCACATCATAGTTACGTTCAGATGGAGAGAACTTTCGGGAAAAAAAGCACAGGGATTCATTTTAGATGTTACAGGATCCTTTTGGGACAAAACAGCTCCTGCACCAGTCTCAGAAGCGTCCACCTCTACCTGGAACGGGAGTGAGACATCAGGTTGCCGCAAAACCGTGGCAGAAGTGAATCTTCGCTTCAGCTCCTGAAAGGAATAAACAGCCTCCGGAGACCAATTCAACACATCAGCACCCTTTTTAGTCAGATCAGTCAATGGCTTGGCAATACTAGAAAATTTTGCTATAAATTTCCGATAAAAATTAGCAAAACCCAAAAACTTCTGGAGGGCCTTCAAAGAAGTGGGCAGAACCCAATCATAAATGGCCTGTACCTTGGCCGGGTCCATTTCAATAGTTGACGGAGACAAAATAAATCCCAAAAATGAAATCCTCTGTACTCCAAAAAGGCATTTCGATCCTTTGACATACAGGGAATTCCCCCTCAAGATCCGGAACACAGTCCGAACATGTTCCACATGAGAATCCCAATCCTTGGAGAAGATCAAAATATCATCCAGATAGATAATCAAAAATTTATCCACAAAGTCTCGGAAAATGTCGTTCATGAAGCACTGGAAGACAGAAGGGGCATTAGTGAGCCCAAAAGGCATCACCAGGTACTCAAAATGTCCCTCTGGAGTATTAAATGCCGTCTTCCATTCATCCCCATGCTTAATGCGGATAAGATTATACGCCCCCCTGCGGTCAAGCTTGGTAAACCAGCAAGCACCTTTAACTCTGGAGAACAGATCCGAAATCAGGGGTAACGGATACTGATATTTAACAGTAATTTTGTTGAGGGCACGATAATCAATACAAGGTCTTAATGATCCATCCTTTTTGGCTACAAAAAAAAAAAACGGCACCTAAGGGTGACGAGGATGGTCTAATGTGACCCTTCTCCAACGCCTCCTTAATATAGGATCGCATAGCCTCGTGCTCGGGTACAGATAAATTGAAGAGCCGACCCTTGGGAAATTTACACCCCGGGCTCAGCTCAATTGCACAGTCATAACTCCTATGAGGAGGCAGAGACGCAGACTCATTCTCACTGAATACATCATAAAAGTCCGCCAAATAATCAGGAACATCATGCGACTGAGGAGAGGTGGAAAACACCGGAGCCTCATTAAAGGCACACCGACAACCCCAACTCACCACAGACACAGATTTCCATTCCAAAACTGGATTATGAATTTGCAACCAGGGAAACCCCAGAACAATGGTATCTGTTGTGAGTTCATTTTCCCCTTCATCACTGAGGCCCGGGGAACTCCCTCTTCTGGTAAGGAAAGGTAGTGAGCCTGATTATCAGACACCTGAGACTAATGATGATGACTGGCTGAGTGGAGTCACAGACTGGATATAAGGCTGCCTCGCCCATTCTGCCCTGCGGGTGATTTCTCTGTGGACTCCTAGGACACCAGTCTGATTCCTGCTCCTCTAAGCTAAGTTTTTCTGCTTTGCCTGTTGCATTTGTGTTTAGTTTTTGTTTTCCTTTCTTTTCTGGATTCTGCCATTCCCTGCTGGGGTGAGCTGAATCTCCTTTTGCTTGTAGCTCTGTCTTCAGTATATGCCTGAGTACTGACATAGCTTTTTGAAGCTTAGCGTCTTCAGGGCATTTTTCACTGTCAGCCTGTTGGCTCTTATTTTCATAGGGTTTTTCACGGATTGCAGACAGCAGCCTTCCTGTCCTTTTCTATATAGTTAGTTTGGGCCCCGTCTTTGCTCAGCCTATCTTTCTGTCTGTGTTTGTGTTTTCATCTTGCTTCACCGTCATTATTTGTGGGGGCTGCCTATTGCTTTGGGGTCTGCTCTGGGGCAGTTTAGATTTCCCCTTTTTTCTTTAGGCCTGTTTATATCTCCGGCTGTGATCGAGGGGTCTAGGGCATCGTAGGAACCCCCCACGGCTACTGCTAGTTGTGTTGATAAGTTCAGGGGTCTGCAATCCGATAGCTGCCAACTTCTCTGGTTTTCTGGACTTAGCTAGCATTTCTGTTTTTGCCTCCTACGGTGACTCAATCATAACAGAATCACCCGCCGTACCGCAGATCCTAGGGTACTCAATAGCAGGAAAGAATTGTAAAAAAAAAAAAAAAAAAAAAAAAAAAGTGTGTATATTTTTTCCTCTATATCTCTGGCCGTAGGGGGATTTTTTTTTCTCTCAATGGAGATAAAGCAATTGTCTGATCGTGTGGAGCAGCTCGCTGCGGAAGTGCGGGGAATTTCCGCCTACCTTGCTCATTCACATGCTGCTGAACCAAAGATTCCTACACCTGATGTATTTTTTGGGGATCGATCTAAATTTTTGAATTTCAAAAATAATTGTAAACTATTTTTTGCCTTGAAGCCCAACTCGTCAGGGAGCTCCGCACAGCAGGTTAAAATTGTCATCTCTTTGCTGCGTGGCGATCCCCAGGATTGGGCGTTTTCTTTGAAACCAGATGATCCTATTCTGACTAATGTGAATGCATTCTTTCAAGCCTTGGGGTTGTTGTATGACGAACCTAATGCCATTGATCAGGCTGAAAAGACCCTGCTGGCATTGAACCAGGGTCGAGATTCTGCAGAATTGTACTGTCAAAAATTCCGAAAGTGGGCGGTACTTACTACCTGGAATGATAATGCCTTGGCTGCTCTCTTTCGGAGGGGTTTGTCAGAGGCCGTAAAGGATACTATGGTGGGATTTCCTGTTCCCTCTGGTCTGGACAATTCTATGTCATTAGCCATTCAGGTTGATCGGCGTTTGCGCGAACGCAAAACTGCACGAGAGGTGTTGCCAACTGTTGAACAAATGTCTGAACCTATGCAATGTGATAGAGTTTTGTCCAGAGAGCAGCATCAGGAGTTCAGAAGGCGTAATAAGTTGTGTTTTTTCTGTGGAGATGCCTCGCATAATATTTCTGTCTGTCCTATACGAGAGAAACGCTTTGCACACACGTTTTCTGTTGGTGGGGTTCAACCTAAGTTTCTTCTTGCTATTACTCTGATCTGCTCCCTGTCCACATTTTCCGCCAAGGCTTTTGTGGATTCGGGGGCAGCTCTAAATCTAATGGACTTGGATTTTGCTAAACGTTGTGGATTTCCTATGACACCTCTGCAGACGCCCATCCCTTTGAGGGGGATTGATGCTACTCCTTTGACTAAAAATAAACCTCAGTTTTGGACCCCAAACCATCAAGAAAATTGCAGGTTTTTGGTGTTGCATAATCTGCATGATACCATTGTTCTGGGGTTTCCCTGGTTACAAATTCATAATCCAGTTTTGGATTGGAAATCTGTGTCTGTGGTGAGTTGGGGTTGTCGGTGTGCCTTTAATGAGGCTCCGGTGTTTTCCACCTCTCCTCAGTCGCATGATGTTCCTGATTATTTGGCGGACTTTTATGATGTATTCAGTGAGAATGAGTCTGCGTCTCTGCCTCCTCATAGGAGTTATGACTGTGCAATTGAGCTGAGCCCGGGGTGTAAATTTCCCAAGGGTCGGCTCTTCAATTTATCTGTACCCGAGCACGAGGCTATGCGATCCTATATTAAGGAGGCGTTGGAGAAGGGTCACATTAGACCATCCTCGTCACCCTTAGGTGCCGTTTTTTTTTTTGTAGCCAAAAAGGATGGATCATTAAGACCTTGTATTGATTATCGTGCCCTCAACAAAATTACTGTTAAATATCAGTATTCGTTACCCCTGATTTCGGATCTGTTCTCCAGAGTTAAAGGTGCTTGCTGGTTTACCAAGCTTGACCTCAGGGGGCGTATAATCTTATTCGCATTAAGCATGGGGATGAATGGAAGATGGCGTTTAATACTCCAGAGGGACATTTTGAGTACCTGGTGATGCCTTTTGGGCTCACTAATGCCCCTTCTGTCTTCCAGTGTTTCATGAACGATATTTTCCGAGATTTTGTCGATAAATTTTTGATTATCTATCTGGATGATATTTTGATTTTCTCCAAGGATTTGGATTCTCATGTGGAACATATTCGGACTGTGTTCCGGATCTTGAGGGGGAATTCCCTATATGTCAAAGGATCTAAATGCCTTTTTGGAGTACAGAGGATTTCTTTTTTGGGATTTATTTTATCTCCGTCAACTATTGAAATGGACCCGGCCAAGGTACAGGCCATTTACGATTGGGTTCAGCCCACTTCTTTGAAGGCCCTCCAGAAGTTTTTGGGTTTTGCTAATTTTTATCGGAAATTTATAGCAAAATTTTCTAGTATTGCCAAGCCATTAACTGATTTGACTAAGAAGGGTGCTGATGTGTTGAATTGGTCTCCGGAGGCTGTTTCTTCCTTTCAGGAGCTGAAGCGAAGATTCACCTCCGCCCCGGTGTTGCGGCAACCTGATGTCTCACTTCCGTTCCAGGTTGAGGTGGATGCTTCTGAAATTGGTGCAGGAGCTGTTTTGTCCCAAAAGGATCCTGTAACATCTAAAATGAATCCCTGTGCTTTCTTTTCCCGAAAGTTCTCTCCGTCTGAACGTAACTATGATGTGGGGAATCGGGAACTGTTGGCCATGAAATGGGCATTTGAGGAGTGGAGACATTGGTTGGAGGGAGCTAAGCATCAAGTCGTGGTCCTCACCGACCACAAGAATTTGATTTATCTAGAGTCGGCTAAGCGCTTGAATCCTAGACAGGCTAGGTGGGCCTTGTTTTTTACACGTTTTGATTTTGTGGTTTCTTTTCTTCCTGGCACTAAGAATGTCAAGGCAGACGCCCTCTCTAGGAGCTTCTTTGCTGATTCTCCTGTGGTGACCAAGCCTGCTACCATCTTAGGCGAAGGGGTAGTTCTTTCTGCCATCTCGCCCGATTTGAGACGTGCTCTGGAAGAGTTCCAGGAGGACAAACCTGAGCGTTGTCCCAGTGGAAAGTTGTATGTTTCTGACCAGTGGAAGAAGAGAGTGATGTCTGAAGTGCATTGCTCTGCTTTGGCTGGTCATCCAGGTATTTTTGGTACTAGAGATCTGGTGAGTCGGTCTTTTTGGTGGCCCTCCTTGTCTCGTGATGTCAGGAATTTTGTGCAGTCCTGTGGGACGTGCTCCCGGTCTAAATCGTGTTCTCGCTCTAGTGGGTTGTTGATGCCTTTGCCTGTCCCCAAGAGGCCATGGACCCATATTTCAATGGATTTCATCTCTGATATGCCTGTCTCTCAAAGGATGACTGTTATTTGGGTGATTTGTGATAGGTTCTCTAAGATGGTTCATCTTGTACCACTCCCTAAGTTGCCATCTTCCTCTGAGTTGGTGCCCCTGTTTTTGCAACAGGTGGTTCGCTTGCACGGGATTCCTGAGAACATTGTATCTGACAGAGGAGTTCAGTTTGTGTCTAAATTTTGGAGAACTTTCTGTTCCAAGCTGGGAATTCAGTTGTCCTTCTCCTCTGCTTTTCACCCTCAGACCAATGGGCAGACAGAGAGAACAAACCAGACCTTGGAGTCATATTTGAGATGTTTTATTTCCGCTGATCAGGATGATTGGGTTTCATTTTTGCCCTTGGCCGAATTTGCTTTAAATAATAGAGCTAGTTCTGCCACTTTGATGTCACCTTTTTTTTGTAACTTTGGGTTTCATCCTCGATTTTCTTCAGGGCAGGTGGAGCCGTCTGCCTGCCCAAGTGTTGACACTGTGGTGGAGAGAATGCACCAGATCTGGGACCAAGTGATGGATAAGTTATCTCTCTCCCAGGAAAAGGCCCAGCGGTTTTCCAACCGACATAGGACTATTGGTCCCCAGTTTAAGGTTGGTGATATGGTGTGGTTATCATCAAAAAATATTGCTATGAAGGTGGCTTCTCCTAAGTTTAAGCCTAGATTTATTGGACCTTACAAGATTTTGGAGATTATTAATCCGGTCTCTTTTCGTTTGGCTCTTCCTGTCACATTTAAAATCCATAATGTGTTCCATAAGTCTTTGTTGAAGAGGTTTGTTGAACCTGTTGTTCCGGGGGTGGCGCCTCCAGACCCTGTATTGGTTGAAGGTAACGTGGAATATGTGGTAGAGAAAGTACTGGATTCTCGTCTGGCTAGACGGAGACTCCAGTATTTGGTTAAGTGGAAGGGTTATGGTCAGGAGGATAATTCCTGGGTCTCTGCCTCTGATGTTCATGCCAAAAGATTGGTGCGTGCCTTTCATCGGGCACACCCTGATCGCCCTGGTGGCGTGGTTGAGGGTTCGGTGACCCCTCCTCAAGGGGGAGGTACTGTTGTGAGTTCATTTTCCCCTTCATCACTGAGGCCCGGGGAACTCCCTCTTCTGGTAAGGAAAGGTAGTGAGCCTGATTATCAGACACCTGAGACTAATGATGATGACTGGCTGAGTGGAGTCACAGACTGGATATAAGGCTGCCTCGCCCATTCTGCCCTGCGGGTGATTTCTCTGTGGACTCCTAGGACACCAGTCTGATTCCTGCTCCTCTAAGCTAAGTTTTTCTGCTTTGCCTGTTGCATTTGTGTTTAATTTTTGTTTTCCTTTCTTTTCTGGATTCTGCCATTCCCTGCTGGGGTGAGCTGAATCTCCTTTTGCCTGTAGCTCTGTCTTCAGTATATGCCTGAGTACTGACATAGCTTTTTGAAGCTTAGCGTCTTCAGGGCATTTTTCACTGTCAGCCTGTTGGCTCTTATTTTCATAGGGTTTTTCACGGATTGCAGACAGCAGCCTTCCTGTCCTTTTCTATATAGTTAGTTTGGGCCCCGTCTTTGCTCAGCCTATCTTTCTGTCTGTGTTTGTGTTTTCATCTTGCTTCACCGTCATTATTTGTGGGGGGCTGCCTATTGCTTTGGGGTCTGCTCTGGGGCAGTTTAGATTTCCCCTTTCTTTCTTTAGGCCTATTTATATCTCCGGCTGTGATCGAGGGGTCTAGGGCATCGTAGGAACCCCCCACGGCTACTGCTAGTTGTGTTGATAAGTTCAGGGGTCTGCAATCCGATAGCTGCCAACTTCTCTGGTTTTCTGGACTTAGCTAGCATTTCTGTTTTTGCCTCCTACGGTGACTCAATCATAACAGGTATCATGCAAATTATGCAACACAAAAAATCTGCAATTTTCTTGATGGTCTGGGGCGACCCGCATTACCACCTGGGTCCAAAACTGAGGATTATTTTTCGCCAAAGGAGTGGCATCAATCCCTCTCAAAGGGATACGCGTCCGCAGAGGTGTCATCGAAAATCCACAACGTTTAGCAAAATCCAAGTCCATTAGGTTCAGGGCTGCTCCCGAATCCACAAAAGCCTTGGCGGAAAATGTGGACAGGGAGCAGATCAGAGTAATTGCCAGAAGAAACAGAAACATAGGTTGAACACCACCCACAGAAAACGTGTGTACAAAACGTTTCTCTCGTTTAGGACAGACAGAAATAATATGCAAGGCATCTCCACACAAAAAAACACAGCTTATTACGCCTTCTGAACTCCTGACGTTGCTCCCTGGACAAAACTCTATCACATTGCATAGTTTCAGACACTTGTTCAACAGGTGGCAACACCTCTCGTGCAGTCCTGCGTTCACGTAAACGCCGATCAACCTGAATGGCTAATGACATAGAATCGTCAAGACCAGAGGGAACAGGAAATCCCACCATAGTATCTTTTACGGCTTCTGACAAACCCTTCCGAAAGAGAGCTGCCAAGGCATTATCATTCCAGGTAGTAAGGACCGCCCACTTTCGGAATTTTTGACAGTACAATTCTGCAGAATCTCGACCCTGGCTCAATGCCAACAGGGTCTTTTCAGCCTGATCAATAGCATTAGGTTCGTCATACAACAACCCCAAGGCTTGAAAAAATGCGTTCACATTAGTCAGAATAGGATCATCTGGTTTCAAAGAAAACGCCCAATCCTGGGGATCGCCACGCAGCAAAGAGATGACAATTTTAACCTGCTGCGCTGAGCTCCCTGACGAGTTAGGCTTCAAGGCTAAATATAATTTACAATTATTTTTGAAATTCAAAAATTTAGACCGATCCCCAAAAAACACATCAGGAGTAGGGATCTTTGGTTCAGCAGCATGTGAATGAGCAAGGTAGGCGGAAATTCCCCGCACTTCTGCAGCGAGCCGCTCCACATGATCAGATAATCGCTTTATCTCCATTGAAAGAAAAAAATTCCCCCTACGGCCTCAGAGATATAGAGGAAAAAATATACACACTTTTTTTTTTTTTTTTACAATTCTTTCCTGCTATTGAGTACCCTAGGATCTGCGGTATGGCGGGTGATTCTGTTATGAATGAGTCACCATAAGAGGCAAAAACAGAAATACTAGCTAAGTCCAGAAAACCAGAGAAGTTGGCAGCTATCGGATTGCAGACCCCTGAACCTAACAATGACAACTAGCAGTAGCCGTGGGGGGTTCCTACGGTGCCCTAGACCCCTCGATCACAGCCGGAGAACTACATAGCCTAAAGACAGAAAGGGAAATCTAAACTGCCCCAGAGCAGACCCCAAAGCAATAGGCAGCCCCCAACATATAATGGTGGTGAAGCAAGATGAAAAAACACTCACACAGATAGAAAGATAGGCTGAGCAAATGATGGGGCCCAAGCTAACTAAATAGGACAGAATAGAAAAGCTGCTGTCTGCTATCCACCAAAACCCTCTCAAAAACAAGAGCCAACAGACTGATAGGGAAAAAAGCCCTGAAGACGCTAGGCTTCAAAAAGACTATATCAGTACTCATGTATTATCTGAAGACAGAGCAAAAAGGAATTCAGCTCACCCAGCAGGGAAAGGCAGAAATCCAGAAAAACAAGGCAAAACAAAACCAAAACACAAATGCAAAAAGTAGAGCAGAAAACTTAGCTTTTGAGGAGCAGGAATCAGACTGGTCTCCAAGAATCCCTCAGAGTAATCACCCGCAAGGCAGAAGGGCGTCGGCTGCCTTATATCCAGTCAGCAATCCCAGTCACCCAGTCATCATCATTCTGCTCAGGTGCTTTGTAATCAGCCTCACTACCTTCCTTCACCAGAAGAGGGAGTTCATCAGACCTCAATGGTGAAGGGGAAAATGAACTCACAACATGCATGCTTGTCAAAGATGGGGAACGTACCTCAGGACTTAGCACCTGGCACCCGCTCCTCAGCGCAAGTACCGCACACTGTTTGGCTGTGCATCCGACGCTCACTGAAGTTCTGCCGGGGCACGGCTCCACACTGTCTCTCACTGCGGAGCACGGCACACACCTGCTTCCTCTCTCACTGCCTGCAGGATCTCTCTGCTCTGTTCCTGTGCTTCCTGCTCCCTGGCCAGCCTAGCTATGCCCCCTCTCCCCGGGTCATGGGACCTGTCCGATTCCCCATTGCTTCTCCCGACAACACTGGGCGCATCCTCAGCAGTTCCGGATTCGGCATGGTGCCCGGTCTTCCTCCTTACATATACATACATACGCATGACTATAGACTTTGCACTACACAGTTTTCATACAGAAGTGATGGTGTAGGGGACATATGACGGATCTGTCACCACTGTGGATATAGATGAGAGGTGTATATGAATGGAGCTGCACTGCCACAGATGAGAGGACGAGGATTACTCCTCTGTACATTCAAATGCAGAGATCAATGACAGAGGTCAGTGTTGGGGCAGTTACTAACAGCAAATGAATGTGTAGTGGGTGGGCAGTGCGCAGTGCTGGACACTGAAGCCAGTGGCAGAGCTTATGATTGGCCTCCACCCCCATCCTGGTGTGCATGGCCCCATCAGAAAACATTAAAGAAACAAACCATTACACTTACTTTCCCTGCGCTCCCGTGCAGCATCTTGTTCCAATGCCAACAGCTGCTTAATGCTTGTAAGCAGCGCAAGGCAGGGACGTCATGCTCTGCTTGCAAGCTGAAGGGCAGCTGCCAGAATGCTCATTGCTTTGCACGCCGGGACTGTGTGCACAAAGAGCAGTGAGTATTCATTGCTCTTCAGTAGTGCGAACAGTGTCAGCCGGAACGACCTGCAGCTGCCAGCAGTCACTTGTGCCGCTATTTAAGAGAAATGAATATTCACCTCCCATGGGCGTGGAATGCAGTGAATATTCATTTCTCTTTGGCAGCAGGCACAGGAGTTAGCCGCAGCAGCTAGCTCCTGCCTCCTGTGACTTTTTGCTCTGCCAATGCCACTCCCCCGCCTCCACACCACTGCCATTTGGACTATAAGATGCACCCCCATTTTCCTCCCCCTTTTCTCAGAAGAAAACGTGCGTCTTATAGTCTGAAAAATATGGTACATCACTGCACCACACCTTCTACACCAGTACAATATTGTATCCTAAGTCAATTGTCAAGTCACTGTCCCTGTACAAAGAAACAAATGGCTTCACTTTATAATAAAAAGTCAAATGTATTCAGTATAACAATGCCAATGTACTAAAACAAGCCTGTGAGTAATTAGATTGAGGGTGACAGATAATTTCTATAAATATAGAGAAAGGAATTATACTATTTGTAAAATTATTTTTTTTAGGGAAAAACAAAGCTAACGCTTGGTGTCTTAATCACAGTACTTTGGTGAAAAGTGTATAATATGCAGACATGCTAACCTTAACAAAATGATTTTTCTCATAAATTTAGAGCTAAAAATACACCGGAATAGTACGACCAAAAGTACACAGTTAAATGCAGCGTAAAACCTAAATCATTCTCCAGATAAATATTGTGATATTATAGAAAGGATTTTGTTTGACTATCTAAACTAATGACTGTCTCGTTTCTTTTTCTTGTTTTTACATTAGCCATTTTTAACTCTTTTTGTATAGCAGAGGAACCAGACTGACATCTAGCTAAATAATACTTAAGGGGTGTTGTAGTTAAATGCCTAATAGTCTACTAAGTCATGTCTCCTTCAGCGGAAGAATGTCTTTCTCATCCATTTCTCGCTCATCATTGTCATTGCTGAATCACTAATTCATGGTCTATTCATCTATCACCTTAGTTTCTGTTATAAAAGAGGTTTTCCCACCATTTATGACTTATGAACAGGGTATATACAGTATATATACAGTATATGCTCCTCTGCGACCTCACCCATCAGTAGAACATTGTCCTACAACCTCAGTTAGTGATTGAATAAAAGGGTGTCTGGACATGTGAGCCACCCATCCTGTATATTTCATATACTGTACACATGGAAAAAATTGTTGGCATGCTTCTTTAAAGTGAGAAAAACTGACATTGGTCACTGATTAAGTTGACTGTAAGCCCCATTGGGGTGATGATAATGTGTGCAAACTGTAAAGCGCTGCGGAATATGTTAGCGCTACATAAAAATAAAGATTATTATCAAAAATAAAGATTATTATTAAACTGGAAAAAGTAACTTTTAATTTAGAGAAGCATTCCTCTCATCGTAGGTTTTATCCTCTTAATATATTGCAATTATCATATTGTATGTCACTGTGTACTTACAAATGCTAATTTTGCCCTTCTACCCAGCTAATTCGTCTATTTTTAGCTGTTGGAATCGCCTTTCTTCCACCCGTAATGAGTGCCCCCTGCTCCTTACAATGGTCCTTGGAAGGAATAAGTCATGCGCCAGTACTTTGTACTGACCACAAATATATTTATACATATAAATAAGATCCCTCTGAGGTGTCTTTTTCCCAAGCTAAACAAGCCCAACTTTTTCAACCTCTCATCATGTAGTATTGTAGTTATAATGCTGACTCATACAAGAAAAATAGACCTCCTGTTTCTACATAAAACATAGAAGGATTCAGCTAGTCAGTTTTTAAACATGTGATGTCATAGACCTAATGGAAAAGAGAAGAATTAGCTGGGTAGAAAGGCAAAATGAGCAATTGTAAGTGTCATGTCGGACGCTGTTCACACCACAGCGTCCGGCAGGCAGCGGTAGTTCCATCTCCGTCCACTATAGCCTCAGTGGCGCCGGCTTGATTTTACTCAGGTTATCTGGGGTTAATCTAGCTGGAAATCAGGTGGGATGTTTGGTCACGCCCACGGTCTTTAAATAGTCGTGCTGGCCTGTGGGCGTCGCCGACTATAGCTTGTGTTTTGTGCCAAGTGGTTCCGGTCTGGAGAGGAGGTGTTGGAGAGAGAAATTCATATCTGGTGTCGTATGATCCGTTGTTACCTTTTCGTCTTCCTATATTTGTGCTTTGTTTTGCCCTGTTCACATTATAGTATTGTCCTGTGTGGTTGCGGCGCGGTGTGGTTTGAGTTCTCCCTGTCTGTCATTACTGTGTGGGCTTTGGTGGTTTTACAACTCACTGGGTGGAGGGTGGAGGGTTCAGCTTAGGGCTGAGCAGGAGATAAGGAGAGGCTGGAGGCTCAGGCATTTGCACCTTTAGCAAAAACCCTGGGTTGAGGGTCAGACAGGGTTTTCCCTAGTTTGAGGGACTCCGCAGGGGCCCGGGTTTGTCAGCCTCCTTTGACCTAAGCCCCGCATAACATTATAATCGGCCCAACATTTTTCCATGGATTCCATGACTTCCATTAACCGCCAGTTGGCGGCGCTGTCCGTACAGGTCACCGAGTTGAAGGGGGCAGTTCAGCAGCAGGGCCTGGTTGTAGCTAATGTGCAAGCGGCTTCTGCAGGTGCAGGTGCAGAGCCTAAGATTCCGCTGCCTGAACGATTTTCTGGGGAACGCAGCAAATTTGTCATCTTTCGGGAGGCCTGCAAGTTATACTTTCACATGCGCCCGGTCTCCTCAGGAAATGAGGCTCAGCGGGTGGGTCTGGTGTTATCTTTACTGAGTGGGAACCCCCAAGCATGGGCGTTTTCCTTACCAGCCGACTCTGCTACGTTTCATTCGGTTGAGAATGTTTTTTTCAGCACTCGGGCTCATTTATGATGACCCCGACAGATTGGCTTAGGCGGAATCTAAAATCCGCGCCCTCCGTCAGGGGGAACGTATGGCGGAAGACTATTGTTCGGAATTTCGCCGTTGGGCAGTAGACACACAGTGGAACGACCCAGCGCTGCGGAGTCAGTTTATTCATGGGGTCTCAGAAAGAGTTAAACAGGCCCTTCTGATGTATGAGACTCCGGCATCGTTGGAGTCTGCCATGAGTTTGGTTATTCGTATTGATCGCCGTTTGCGTCAAGGGGCGCAGGAGACGCTGCCTCTGGGGGAAAGCAGGGGTGCAAGTGTGGTTGCTGCAGGTGAGCCCACGGAACCTATGCAAATCGCGGGGGTATCGCATGTGCAGCGACGCGTTCCTGGGTTCAGGAAGCATGGAGCATGTTTTTACTGTGGTAAAAGAGATCATTATGTAAATGCTTGTCCTGTGCTACCAAAGAAAGTCGCACCGGCGGAAAACTGGTAAGCTCAGAGGGTATGGAGGAGGCCCAACTGAGCGTATGCATATCCTCCATGATGGTATCTCAATGTATGCTCCCTGCCAGGGTTATTATTGCGGGCAGAGAGCTACCAATATCAGTGTTTGTGGATAGCGGTTCAGCCACCAATCTCATGGATGAGGAGTTTGCACGCATGGCAGGTTTCAAGATCGAAAAACTCCCTCATCCTATTCGCGTGGTTACCATTAATGCCGCTCCCCTCCCACAGGGGGAGATTACTGAGTTTGTAGCTGAGGTTAAACTCCACATTGGGGTCCTACATTCTGAGTGGGTTACTTGTAAGGTACTCAATAATCTCCCAGCACAAATAGTCCTGGGTTTCCCATGGTTGTCTAAGCACAACCCGGTGATTGACTGGAGAACCCAGGACATAGTCCAGTGGAGAAGTTTCTGCCAGGAAAATTGCTTGGCCACATGTGTGTCCGCCGTGAAGTCCAGCCTTCCGGAGGCATTGCTGGATTTTGCGGACGTATTCTCTGAGAGGGGTTGCTCAGAACTACCTCCACATCGAGCCTATGACTGTGAGATTAGGTTAAAGCCTGGGGCTAAATTGCCAAAGGCAAGGATGTTTAGTATTTCAGGTCCGGAGAGACAAGCTCTTAAGGATTACACTGCGGAGAGTTTAAGTAAAGGGCACATCCGGCCTTCATCCTCACCTGTAGCAGCGGGGTTTTTCTTCATTAAGAAAAAAGATGGGGGGTTACGCCCGTGTCTGGATTTCCGGGAGTTAAACCAGATTACGGTCCGTGATCCCTACCCGATGCCTCTGATCCCTGATTTGTTCAATCAGGTGGCGGGTGCGAAGTGGTTTTCCAAACTTGACCTCAGGGGGGCATATAACCTCATAAGGGTCCGTCACGGGGATGAGTGGAAGACGGCATTTAATACCCCTGAGGGTCATTTTGAAAGCCTAGTTATGCCATTTGGGTTGACAACCGCGCCGGCTGTGTTCCAACATTTCATAAATGATGTATTTGCTCATGTGCTGGGGAAATTTGTGATTGTGTACCTGGATGATATCCTCATTTATTCGAGCGACCAGGACACTCATTTAGAGCATGTCAGGCAGGTGTTACAGCTGCTCCGTGAGAATAAGCTCTATGCTAAGCTCGAAAAATGCATGTTTTTTGTTCAAGAGTTGCCTTTTTTGGGATATATTGTGTCCGCCGCAGGGTTTAAAATGGATGCCGCGAAGGTGCAAGCGGTGCTGCGATGGGAACGGCCTGGTAATCTAAAAGCGCTCCAGCGGTTCCTTGGGTTTGCTAACTATTATAGGAAGTTTATTAAGAATTTCTCTACTATAGCCAAACCGCTCACGGACATGACGAAAAAAGGTACCAATCTCGCTATCTGGTCTGAGGATGCGGTGCGTGCATTTGAGCTTCTGAAGAACCGTTTTGCTTCAGCCCCCATTCTGATGCAACCGGACGTATCTAAACCTTTTACGGTGGAGGTCGATGCGTCTGAGGTGGGAGTGGGGGCAGTACTGTCACAGGGCTCGTCCTTGAGCAATTTGCGTCCATGCGCCTACTTCTCCAAGAAACTGTCGCCGGCCGAACGGAATTACGACATCGGCAACAGGGAGTTGTTGGCCATCAAATTGGCTTTTGAGGAATGGCGACACTTCTTGGAGGGGGCGGCCCACCAGGTCACAGTCATCACCGACCATAAAAACCTGCTCTATCTGGAGTCGGCCAAGCGTCTGTCTCCCAGGCAGGCTCGCTGGGCATTGTTTTTTACACGTTTTAACTTTCTGGTGACTTACCGTCCTGGGGCGAAAAACACCAAGGCGGATGCCTTGTCCAGGTGTTTTCCGGGGGGAGAACCTCGGGAAGATCTGGTACCCATCCTCCAGGAAGGTGTAGTGGTTTCGGCTCTCACGACTGAGGTAGAGGCGGAGATTGCCGAGGCCCAGGAGGAAGTACCACCAGGACTTCCCGCTAATAAGTCGTTCGTATCCCTTCATCTTCGTCTTAAGGTGTTGGGGGAACACCACGACTCGGTCCTGGCCGGTCATCCAGGGGTTAGGGGCACCTTGGAACTGGTATCGCGCCGCTTCTGGTGGCCAAAAATCCGTCAGGACGTGGTTTCGTACGTGACAGCTTGCATCACGTGCGCCAGGGCCAAGTCGCCCAGAACCCGTCCTGCTGGCACTCTACAGCCGCTGGGGATACCTAGTAGGCCATGGACAGAAATCTCCATGGACTTTATCACAGATTTGCCTGCCTCGGCGGGGAACACGGTCATCCTGGTGGTGGTTGATCGATTTTCGAAGATGGCGCATTTTGTGTCGTTGCCTTCCTTGCCCAACGCGAAGACGTTGGCTCAGGTCTTTGTGCAGGAGGTGGTCAGACTGCACGGAGTTCCGTCGGGCATAGTGTCTGATAGGGGTACCCAGTTTGTGGCGAAGTTTTGGAAAGCTTTTTGCTCACGATTGGGGATCAAGTTGTCTCATTCGTCGGCGTTTCATCCGCAGTCAAATGGTCAAACTGAGCGCATGAACCAAAATCTGGAGCAGTATTTGCGATGTTTTGTGTCTGACAACCAAGAGGAGTGGTCGACGTTCCTTCCCTTGGCCGAGTTCGCATTAAATAATCACCGCCAAGAATCATCGGGAGAGTCTCCATTCTTTTGTGTTTATGGGCACCATCCTCAATTTTGTACCTTGCGTCAGGGGGTCTCTGGGGACGTCCCAGAGGAGGACCGGTTAGGAGTTCAACTATCATCGGTCTGGAGGAGTGTGAAACAGCGATTGCTGAGCATGAGTGCAAGATACAAACGTGTGGCTGACTCTAGACGCGTGCCAGGTCCGGACCTGTGTGTGGGTAATTGGGTGTGGTTAGCTACTAAAAACATAAAACTCAAAATTCCATCATTGAAATTGGGTCCAAGATTTATTGGCCCTTTTAAGATTGCTGCCATCATTAACCCGGTCGCTTATCGGTTGGAGCTTCCTGCGGTATACAAGATACACAACGTGTTTCACAGGTCTTTATTGAAAAAGGTGGTAGGCTCTGTGGACACGACGCCGATGCCACCTCCAGTCATGGTGGATGGCGATTTAGAGTTTGAAGTCTCCAAGGTGGTGGACTCTCGAGTACTGCGCCGTACTCTTCAGTATTTGGTGCACTGGCGGGGGTATGGTCCGGAGGAGAGGTCTTGGGTACCAGCCTCGGACATACACGCGGATCGACTGGTCAGTTCCTTTCACCGCCGCCATCCGGACAAGCCGGGTCCTATGAGTCTTGAGGGCCCTGGGGTCCCTCGTAGAAGACGGGGTACTGTCATGTCGGACGCTGTTCACACCACAGCGTCCGGCAGGCAGCGGTAGTTCCATCTCCGTCCACTATAGCCTCAGTGGCGCCGGCTTGATTTTACTCAGGTTATCTGGGGTTAATCTAGCTGGAAATCAAGTGGGATGTTTGGTCATGCCCACGGTCTTTAAATAGTCGTGCTGGCCTATGGGCGTCGCCGACTATAGCTTGTGTTTTGTGCCAAGTGGTTCCGGTCTGGAGAGGAGGTGTTGGAGAGAGAAATTCATATCTGGTGTCGTATGATCCGTTGTTACCTTTTCGTCTTCCTATATTTGTGCTTTGTTTTGCCCTGTTCACATTATAGTATTGTCCTGTGTGGTTGCGGCGCGGTGTGGTTTGAGTTCTCCCTGTCTGTCATTACAGTGTGGGCTTTGGTGGCTTTACAACTCACTGGGTGGAGGGTGGAGGGTTCAGCTTAGGGCTGAGCAGGAGATAAGGAGAGGCTGGAGGCTCAGGCATTTGCACCTTTAGCAAAAACCCTGGGTTGAGGGTCAGACAGGGTTTTCCCTAGTTTGAGGGACTCTGCAGGGGCCCGGGTTTGTCAGCCTCCTTTGACCTAAGCCCCGCATAACAGTAAGTACACAGTGCTATATAATATGATGACTGCAATATATTAAGAGGAAAAAAACGCTTGCATTTACAAATCTATTTATGGCAGTTTTGGATATCTCAAATTTTTGCAGGTTTTTGGAACTATTCTTCCTTCCTAAAGTGACGAGTAAAGTTGTTGGGTGTAAACTTGGACCAGAGATTCTTAAAATCAGACAGATTTGCAAGGCTTCAGGAACCACTATGATATAAGTCAGAAGCATTTTAAAACTGTCTAGTTTGTGTTTGCACTGTCTAAGAATTAGACAATACTGATAAATATGCCCTTTTGCATTTTTTCATGGAGACGAGAGTGCACCAGATTGCTTAATTGGCTTGTATTTTTTTTTATAAATTGGTGAAAATCATGGCCAATACATTCTCCATTTTTTTATGGTCAATGGTGATCAAATGGTAGATACTATGCCTAATACAATGATATACTGCTGGCCTCCACTGACTTATTAAAATAAAGATATATTATTATTATTTGCTAGTCTGAAACTAATTTAAACTGATGTCAAACCCAAAAGGCTGCAAACACTCACTTTATAAAAAAACCGTTTGGGATAAGCCTTTTCCTTGAAATACCCCTTGCAGCTAGCACTGGTTCCTTGTAGATGCTCTCTGCTATGTATATTTAATTTGCTGTGTACAGGCTGGAAAATATCACTAAAAACAGGGGTCAGTGGTAATGTGTACAGTTCAAAGCCCACACACTCGTAATTGGTTACTTAGTTCAAATGCATTTGTTCCCACAGTTCTGAAACAGCTTTTCCTTGACAGTACTCTAAGATTTTCCTCTTTATTTTCACATCGTTCAGAATCTACTGAATCCAAGTTGTCATTTTATTCTCTGTACAAGATGCCATAATTATTACTTTGTATCTCTATATAACATAGCAAGCATTGGTGAGCAGAAAATAAGACCTGTATAGTGAGATCACTTGCACTTTTTCATCTTTTACATGACCTATCAGTTTTAGTTTAGATTTAATTCTATACTTGGCACCTTATTGCTTTATATTATTTTGTCATTTTTTGAATCCATATGTGATGTGGCTATATTGCCTTACACCTGTCATTTAACCATATGTGAGTTCATATTTTACTTTACTCTGATGTAGACCGCGTGTAGTTCATTCTGTTCAGTTTCAGTCCCATTATGTACATGTAATTTTTAATATTTATTTTATATTATGTAATTAATAAAAATGTATCTTATTTTTATCTTGGTTTCAAACTTCTATTTTTTTGGATTCTATTATAATTTGAAATGCATCCTTTACAATTTTGGTCTAGTTTTGGGCTTGATTAGTTTCACACTAGCGTTCGGCAGAGCTGCAGAGGGCTGCATAGTTCCTCCGTTAAGCCTCGCCCACTGCCGCACCTCTTCCTTCAGCTCCGCCTACGTTGGCATGCGTCCTACGTACCCTATCTTTAACACTGGGTACGCAGGCCATGCAAATGTATGCGGATGCCTGTGCATTCGTCGTTTTGACGCTGCGCCGACCGCAACAAAATGCAACATTGCGTCGAGGTAGGAACACAAACACAAAGGTCCATCATCCTTACACCTGATTTGCACATCTAAACACTGAATATTTTGCCCATTCTTTTTTGCACACTAATTCTAGCTCAATGAGATTGGATGGAGGCGTCTTTGAACAGCAATTTTCAAGTCTTGCCACAGATTCTTAAAGGGAATTTAGTTCTGGACTATGACTGGCCATTCGCACACATGGATATGCTTTTATTTAAACCATTCCATTGTAGCTCTTTCAGTATGTTTAAGATTGTTGTCCTGCTGGAAGGTGAACCTACTACCAGTCTCAAGTTTTCTGCAGCCTCTAACATGTTTTCCCCCAGGATTGCCCTGTATTTAGTGCCATCCATCTTCCCATCAACTCTGACCAGCTTCCCTGCCCATGCTGAAGAAAAGCATCCACACAGCATGATGCTGCTACCACCATATTGGACAGTGGGGATGGTGTTTTCAGGATGATATGCAGTGTTAAAAGACATGACAGAAAAAAAATCAGCCATTCTTGGAATACCATGTCCAGACACAAATACACAAATGCATAACAGGATGCAGCAGGTCCCTCATGATAAAGGCAGGGGCAGTAGAGTTGCAAAATACTAATAGAACAACCACTTACTACCCCACCAAACATCAGTCAGGCTCCCTACTATTCAAAATGCACACAGGCTTGCATAGGGTGCAATTCACACCATTACAGGATATGCACCTCTGTCCATATAACAGCCTATTACCAATGCCTCTATTATTACATCAGGTGGGCTGATGTGGACACCCCACAGAAGGGCCTGGACCATTTGTACAGTAGAATGTGTCTATCCACATATAATACCATAAGGCTAAGACTGTGTTTGCATGCAGAGTTTTTGTTTTTTTTGCTGCATTTTTTTCTGCAGAAAAGAAGCTTTGTGTACCAACAAAAGCTATGAGATTTCAATAATCTCTTGCACATGCTTGTTTCTTCCTGACTGAATTTGAGAACTGCAGCATTTTTTTTTAATTTGCAGCATTTTTGCAGCATTTTTTCACCCGTAGAAAGGAATCTGAGTGCAAAAACTGCAGCAAAACAGGTTACTGGATATATATACAGTGGGGCAAAAAAGTATTTAGTCAGTCAGCAATAGTGCAAGTTCCACCACTTAAAAAGATGAGAGGCGTCTGTAATTTACATCATAGGTAGACCTCAACTATGGGAGACAAACTGAGAAAAAAAAATCCAGAAAATCACATTGTCTGTTTTTTTTTCATTTTATTTGCATATTATGGTGGAAAATAAGTATTTGGTCAGAAACAAAATTTCATCTCAATACTTTGTGATATATCCTTTGTTGGCAATGACAGAGGTCAAACGTTTTCTGTAAGTCTTCACAAGGTTGCCACACACTGTTGTTGGTATGTTGGCCCATTCCTCCATGCAAATCTCCTCTAGAGCAGTGATGTTTTTGGCTTTTCGCTTGGCAACACGGACTTTCAACTCCCTCCAAAGGTTTTCTATAGGATTGAGATCTGGAGACTGGCTAGGCCACTCCAGGACCTTGAAATGCTTCTTACGAAGCCACTCCTTCGTTGCCCTGGTGGTGTGCTTTGGATCATTGTCATGTTGAAAAACCCAGCCACGTTTCATCATCAATGCCCTTGCATTCAAAATCTCACGATACATGGCCCCATTCATTCTTTCATGTACCCGGATCAGTCGTCCTGGCCCTTTGCAGAGAAACAGCCCCAAAGCATGATGTTTCCACCACCATGCTTTACAGTAGGTATGGTGTTTGATGGATGCAACTCAGTATTCTTTTTCCTCCAAACACGACAAGTTGTGTTTCTACCAAACAGTTCCAGTTTGGTTTCATCAGACCATAGGACATTCTCCCAAAACTCCTCTGGATCATCCAAATGCTCTCTAGCAAACTTCAGACGGGCCCGGACATGTACAGGCTTAAGCAGTGGGACACGTCTGGCACTGCAGGATCTGAGTCCATGGTGGCATAGTGTGTTACTTATGGCAGGCCTTGTTACATTGGTCCCAGCTCTCTGCAGTTCATTCACTAGGTCCCCCCGCGTGGTTCTGGGATTTTTGCTCACCGTTCTTGTGATCATTCTGACCCCACGGGGTGGGATTTTGCGTGGAGCACCAGATCGAGGGAGATTATCAGTGGTCTTGTATGTCTTCCATTTTCTAATTATTGCTCCCACAGTTGATTTCTTCACTCCAAGCTGGTTGGCTATTGCAGATTCAGTCTTCCCAGCCTGGTGCAGGGCTACAATTTTGTTTCTGTTGTCCTTTGACAGCTCTTTGGTCTTCACCATAGTGGAGTTTGGAGTCAGACTGTTTGAGGGTGTGCACAGGTGTCTTTTTATACTGATGACAAGTTTAAACAGGTGCCATTACTACAGGTAATGAGTGGAGGAAAGAGGAGACTCTTTAAAGAAGAAGTTACAGGTCTGTGAGAGCCAGAAATCTTGATTGCTTGTTTCTGACCAAATACTTATATGCACCATAATATGCAAATAAAATTAAAAAAAACAGACAATGTGATTTTCTGGATTTTTTTTTTCTCAGTTTGTCTCCCATAGTTGAGGTCTACCTATGATGTAAATTACAGACGCCTCTCATCTTTTTAAGTGGTGGAACTTGCACTATTGCTGACTGACTAAATACTTTTTTGCCCCACTATATATATATATATATATATATATATATATATATATATACAGTATAACCTTGATAAAAAAAATAATCAGAAACTGTATGTGTGTTTCCAGCCTTAGAGACAACATTTTGTGTTTCTATCAGAAGTGTGAGTGTCTGCAATTAGAGTTGAGCGATTTTGGTCGGATCGGGTTTCGTGAAACCCGAATGAAACAAAATTTGAGTCGGAGAAACTGGTCCGACTAGGGCAAAAAAAGCCGGAGTTTCGTCCGAAACCCGACCCCAATGCAAGTCAATAGGGAATAAAAGTCAGCATTGGGGTCGGGTTTCGGATGAAACTCCGACTTTTTTTTGAAACCCGATCCAACCAAAGTCGCTCAACTCTATCTGCAATTAAAAATTAAATCTGCTGATAGATGTATAATAATGTAGTTAAGAGTTTCCGGCTCCATATAAAGTAAAGGTAATCTAAATAACTGTAATTTATGGGTAATCCTCAGCTGTTACAAATATATTCCTTTATCTCTCTGGCACTCTATATACCATTAGGCTAAATGTTTATTTTTGTTGCCTTGGGATACAATATAGTTTGATCATTTTATCTTTATTGGATGGGATTTTATCTAAAAATCACAGTATCACGCTGCAGCCAAATTAAACTTCTCTGCTGTTTATATGATACCAGTAGAAATTGCAGATGGAAGATGGGAGAAGAGAGCACGACACTCAATCCAATAGATGAAGCCGCTTGAAACTTTAAAGAGATGGTACCAGTTATGCTCTCGAGAATTAAGATTCATCATAAGGTTTTAAGCACACTTGGATTAAAGAGGATTTATTCTTAAAGGTGATCTTTCAACAGGTCTTTGTTATGTACTGTCACGCTCACCTCCCCGGTGCCGACTCGTCCTGCGGCTTCGGCAGCTGCTGCTCTGACCGCTGCCGCAGCTCTCCCTGTTCAGGCTCCTGCCACCGCCACTCTGTCAGTCTCTACTGCGGCTCCCTCCGTCAAGGCATCGGCGGCCCCCGCTGCCTCCCGTGCCTCCACGCTGCTCTGCTCTCGCCGGCACCTCCAGTCCTCTCGGCCCGCCCCCTCTGCTGGCGCCTGTCCATCAGGTGCTTTTCCTCCAGTCCTGCGGCCACCCTCTGCTCCCTCCCAGGTACTGCCCCTTTTCTTATACAGTATGTATTGATCTTAATATTATATGTCAACATTGATGCTTTGCAAAAATTTTTAGAAACTCTTTTTAATTTTATTATCAATAAATATACAAGTTTTTATATAGGATGTATGGTCATCGTTTTTGTGTGTTATGCTCTGTTCAGTTTTTGAGACTGTCCTGCAGTAGTAATATATAGTCTGTGGGGGCTTTGGCCAAATATATACCATTTAGTTTATTATTTTCTGATTAAAGGTTGATTTCCCCCATTGCATCCTTTTGTATGCTGTGGTCCCTCCCAGGTACGCAGGCGCACGCCCCCCTAGACCAGGCGCCCTATCTCTTGGTCCTATGACTTTGCCGCACCCTGACCCGGAAGTTCTACACCATGCCTTATATCAGGCAGCCTCTCCCTATGCTTGCTGCCTGACTATCAATTGTGTTTCATGTTCTGATATCGGGTCCACGCTTTCCTGCGTTCCTTCTGTCTCTGCGCTTCGTAGCGTTCCTGGTTTCCCGCTAGCTTCCCTCCTTGTTACCCTCTTGTGTTCCCTTCCAGGTCCAGTCCATTCCTGCCTTCATCTGCCTGTTCCTGTGCCTTATCCGCTACCCGTTCCTGCCGGCTCCCTGGCCGTCCACCACCATCCTCGCGGCTTCAGCAGTCTCCCCTGTGGTCGTCGCCATCTCCCGTCTGGCCGCCTGCACGTCCTCTGCCTGTGTCGCCCTCCGGTTGTCCCCAGGTATCAGCTTCCGTGGCGATAGTCTCCCCTGGGTCTGCCCCTGATGCTCCCTCTATAGGGGGTGGTACACCTGGTCAGCTCACCCTAGGGAGGTTCGTCATCACGGTCCTGAGGGTTCAGCTCCCGGAGCTCTCCAACCTTACAGTATAGTCAGGCCATGGACCCCGCTGGTACCTCGACCCTGACTCAAAAGGAACTCCTGTTCCTATGAGAAAACCAGACGAGGATAATGTCCTTCCTCAAATCCATGGAATCCCAGCTGTCGGCCTTACAGGCCTCTGACCCCACTAGCACTCTTCAGATGGCGGGTCTTCAGCAGGAGCTTGCACAGCAGTGCGACACACAGGTCCATATTCTAAACTACATGGCCTCAGTGGATAACCATCTTCTGACTCTCCAGACCATGGCCTCTGCTCCAGCCCAGGTGGCAACCCCTCACCCGCCACCCTGTTTGGCGAAACCCCCACGGTACAATGGTGATCCCAAATTATGCAGAGTTTTCCTAAATCAATGTCAGCTACACTTCGAGCTGTCCCCTCTGCAGTACCCTACTGATTGGGCCAAGGTGGCTTTTGTTGTGTCCCACTTGGAGGGTGAGGCCCTAGCTTGGGTAAACCCCCTCTGGGAGCGAGACGATCCCATTGTCTCCCTGCTCTCCATTTTTCTGGACACCTTTCAGAAGGTGTTCGATGAACCAGGTGGCTTGGTCTCTACTACCGAAGCGCTGTTTAATCTCCACCAGGGCACGCTCTCGCTTGGTCAGTATGCCATTCGGTTTTGTATCCTGTCCTTGGAGTTGTGGTGGAACAATGAGGCCTTGGTAGGAGCCTTTTGGCGGGGACTCTCTGGTCGTGTTAAGGACGAGTTAGCGGGACGAGATACTCCAGCCTCCCTGGAGGATTTGATCTCCCTGGCCACCCACATCAACCTACGCTTTCAGGAGTGATCCCGTGAGGCTACTAGAGAGAGAAGACCTCTCGCTCTTCCAGCCGCTCGTAGTCCACCCCACTCCCACCCAGTGTCATCTTCTGCGACTTCTGCACCGGAACCCATGCAAGTGGATCGTCTGAAACCGGTGGAGGAGCGTCGGAGAGAGAGAGGATCGAACAGAGGCTCTGCTTCTATTGTGGGAGTGCATCCCACTTCCTCCGCTCCTCTCCTATACGCCTGGGAAACGCCTCCGCCTAGGACAGGTAAGAGAGGCCTCCCTAGGTAATTGTGATTCCTCTCTACCCTTGATTCTCTCCGTCCTTTTGCACATAGGCTCCAAACGTTCCTCTGAGTGGGCTTACATTGATTCGGGTGCAGCTGGCAACTTTATTCAGTTCGAGGTGGTTAAGAGACTTCGGATCCCTTTCCAATCCCTGGAGACCCCTCGGCAGATTGTTTCGGTCGACGGTCAACCCTTGCGGATGTCCGTTACTCAGGTCACCGAAGAAGTGGAACTTCAGATTGGAGCCTTACACCGGGAGAAGATAGTCTTTTATGTGCTGCCCTTGCTTTCCCACACCATTCTCTTGGGCCTACCCTGGTTGAGAATCCACGAGCCTGTCTTGGACTGGCGCTCCGGGGATATCCTGCGTTGGGGACAGTGGTGTCAAGACAGATGTCTGTCTTCCGTTCAACCGAAGAACTTCACGCCTCCCACTTCGGTCTCTACAGACTTACCTTCAGCCTATTGGGCTTTCTCAGATGTCTTTGACAAGAAAGAGGCGGAGGTCCTACCCCCGCATCGGCCCAATGATTGCCCAATCGATCCTGTCCCAGGGTCTACTCCACCTCATGGTCGGATTTTTCCTCTATCCCCCGCCGAGACCCTGGCCATGACCGAATATATCCAAGAAAACTTAGCCAGAGGCTTTATTCGCAAATCGTCTTTACCGGCAGGAGCAGGGTTCTTTTTCGTCAAGAAGAAGGATGGATCCCTTTGTCCCTGCATTGATTACCGGGGCCTCAATGATATCACCATCAAAAACAAATATCCGCTGCCTCTCATTCCGGAGCTATTCGACCATCTACGGGGAGCACGGGTCTTCACGAAATTGGATCTCCGCGGGGCTTATAATCTAATCCGCATTCGTTCCGGAGACGAATGGAAGACCGCTTTCAGTACCCGAGACGGCCACTATGAATATTTGGTCATGCCCTTTGGCCTGTGTAATGCTCCCGCAGTGTTCCAGGAGTTCGTCAAAGACGTGTTTCGAGACCTTCTCTACTCCTGTGTGGTGGTGTACTTGGACGGCATCTTTGTATTTTCCTCGAACCTGGCTACCCACAGAAAAGACGTCCGCCAAGTCTTACTATGATTAAGAGAGCATCGTCTCTACGCCAAACTCGAGAAGTGCGCCTTCGAGCAATCCTCGCTGCCGTTCTTGGGTTATATCATTTCTGACTCTGGCCTATGTATGGACCCGGGAAAAGTGCCCGCTGTGCTTAAATGGCCACGTCCCCAGGGAATCAAGGCGATCCAACGATTCCTTGGTTTTGCCAATTACTACCGGCAATTTATTCCACACTTTTCTACCTTGACCGCTCCTATCTCCGCCTTAACCCAAAAGGGAGCCAATCCTCACCTCTGGTCCTCGGAAGCTAAAGATGCCTTTCAATCCTTGAGACAAGCTTTCGCTACAGCGCCCATACTCCATCATCCTGAAGTTAACAAACCCTTTATCCTCGAGGTAGACGTATCGGCCATCAGAGCCAGGGTGGTTCTTTCCCAGAGATCTTCCTCCGGTCGACTGCTCACCTGCAGTATCTTCTCTAAGATGTTCTCCACCGCCAAGAGAAACTACGCCATTGGTGACAGAGAGCTGCTTGCCATCAAACTGGCCTTGGAAGAGTGGCGGTATCTTCTGGAAGGAGCTGTACATCCGTTTAAAATCTACATCGACCACAAGAACCTGGCATACATCCAGTCAGCACAAAGACTTAATCCCCGGCAAGCCAGGTGGTCGCTATTCTTTGCCCGGTTCAATTTTGAGCTGCATTTCCGTCCCGGTGACAAGAATATCAAAGCAGATGCTTTATCCAGGACCTTTCTGGTCTCCGATAATGAAGAAGAGTCATCACACATTGAAGACCCCAGTAAAGTCATCATGGTCGCACCCATTAGCTTGACTTCGTTGCCGCCAGGCAAGACCTTCGTGCAGGAAAGCAAGAGGAAGCGAATGTTACGCTGGGGTCATGCCTCCAAGATATCCGGTCATGTGGGCCTCAAGAAAACGGTCCTTCTCATTTCTTGTTTTTATTGGTGGCCACCTCTTCTTCAAGATGTCCGAAGTTTCATTCCCTCGGCACCAACCCTCCGGACTCTTGCACCCGCTTCCGGTTCCTTTGGCTCCCTGGCAGCATATCGCAATGGACTTTATTACTGTTCTGCCTCGGTCTTCTGGTCACACCGTCATCTTGGTCATGGTGGATCGATTTTCCAAGATGGCCCATTTTATTGCTCTGCCAGGCTTACCCTCCGTGCCTGAATTGGCAAGGATCTTCGTCACCCATGTTTTCCGGATTCACGGCTTCCCCAAGCATATAGTTTCCGACAGAGGAGTTCAGTTCACCTCGCGGTTTTGGAGGACCCTGTGCAGTATGATGGAAGTAACGTTGGACTTCTCTTCTTCCTACCATCCCCAGACCAACGGCCAGGCAGAACGTACAAATCAAATCCTTGTGACTTATCTCCAGCATTTTTCCAACGCCCACCAGAACGACTGGTCCAGCCTACTCCCGTGGGCCGAATTCACCTACAACAACCATACCAGTGAGTCCTCCTCCAAATCACCCTTCTTTATTGTCTACGGGCAACATCCAGGTGTTCCTCTGCCGGTACCTCCTGTCTCAGGTGTGCCGGCGGCCGATCTTCTCACCGAGAAGTTCTCCAGGGTCTGACAGGAGACCAAAACCGCGCTTGATTGTGCTCAAGGCAGGATCAAGAGACATGCCGATAAAAAACGCCTGGATTCTCCACTGTACCAACCCAGAGATAAAGTATGGCTGTCTTCAAAATTTGTCCACCTGAAGCAACCTTCGTATAAACTGGGTCCTCGGTATGTAGGTCCGTTTGAGGTCTTGGCTCGTATCAATGATGTGGCCTACAAGTTAAAACTTCCCGCCTCGCTAAGGATTCCTAATTCTTTCCATACCTCTCATTTAAAGCCTGTTATCCTTAACCGCTTTCATCCTTCCACTGGCCGCTCGCCGCCGCCTGTGTCCGCACAGGATGTCTTTGAAGTTAAAGACATTCTTGCAATGAAAAGATCCAGAGGTAAGACCCTCTTCTAAACTGACTGGAAGGGTTTCAGTCCCGAGGAGAGATCTTGGGAGCCCAGGGAGAACATCCAGGCTCCTCATATCCTAGCCAAATTCCTTTCTGGCCTTAAGAAGAGGGGGTGTAAGGAGGGGGGTACTGTCACGCTCACCTTCCCGGTGCTGACTCGTCCTGCGGCTTCGTCGGCTGCTGCTCTGACCGCCGCCGCCGCAGCTCTAACTGTTCAGGCTCCTGCCACCACCGCTCTGTCAGTCTCTGCTGCAGCTCCCTCCGTCATGGCACCGGCGGCCCCTGCTGCCTCCCGTGCCTCCACGCTGCTCTGCTCTCGCCGGCACCTCCGGTCCTCTCGGCCTGCCCCCTCTGCTGGCCTCTGTCCATCAGGTGCTTCTTCTCCTGTCCTGCGGCCGCCCTCTGCTCCCTCCCTGCACGCCCCCCAGACCAGGCGCCCTATCTCTTGGTCCTATGACTCTGCCGCACCATGACCCGGAAGTTCTACACCGTGCCCTATATCAGGCAGCCACTCCCTATGCTTGCTGCCTGACTATCAGTTGTGTTTCACGTTCTGATATCGGGTCCACGCTTTCCTGTGTTCCTTCTGTCTCCGCACTTCGTAGCGTTCCTGGTTTCCCGCTAGCTTCCCTCCTTGTTACCCTCTTGTGTTCCCTTCCAGGTCCAGTCTGTTCCTGCCTTCATCTGCCTGTTCCTGTGCCTTATCCGCTACCCGTTCCTGCTGGCTCCTTGGCCGTCCACCACCATCCTCGCGGCTACAGCAGTCTCCCCTGTGGTCGTCGCCATCTCCCGTCTGGCCGCCTGCACGTCCTCTGCCTGTGTCTCCCTCCAGTTGTCCCCAGGTATCAGCTTCCGCAGCGATAGTCTCCCCAAGGGGGCCATGTCATTATTTTTTCTTCTTTTAGACCTTTACTGGCCAGCCACACTTTGGAGTATTTGGATGCATGTGATGGAGCATTGTCCTGCATGGAAATCATGTTTTTCTTGAACGATACCGACTTCTTCCTGTACCACTACTTGAAGAAGAAGTTGTCTTCCAGAAACTGCCAGTAGGTCTGGGAGTTGAGCTTCACTCCATCCTCAACCCGAAAAGGTCCCACAAGTTCATCTTTGATTATACCAGCCCATACCAGTACCCCACCTCCACCTTGCTGACGTCTGAGTCGGAGTGGAGCTCTCTGCCCTTTACTGATCCAGCCTTGGGCCCATCCATCTGACCAATCAAGAGTCGCTCTCATTTCATCAGTCCATAAAACCTTAGAAAAATCAGTCTTAAGATATTTCTTGGCCCAGTCTTGACGTTTTATCTTATGTTTCTTGTTGAAAGGCGGTCGTTTTTCAGCCTTCCTTAGCTTGGCCATGTCCCTGAGTATGGCACACATTGAGCTTTTTGATACTCCAGTAACGTTGCAGCTCTGAAATATGGCAAAACTGGTGGCAAATGGCATCTTGGCAGCTTCAAGCTTGATTTTCCTCAATTCATGGGCAGTTATTTTGTGCCTTTTTTTATCAACACACTTCTTGCAACCCTGTTGGATATTTGCCATGAAACGCTTGATTGTTTGGTGATCACGCTTCAAAAGTTTGGCAATTTCAAGACTGCTGCATCCCTCTGCAAGACATCTCACAATTTTTGACTTTTCAGAGTCCGTCAAATCTCTCTTCTGACCCATTTTGCCAAAGGAAAGGAAGTTACCTAATAATTACGCACACCTTATATAGGGTGTTGATGTCATTAGACCACACCCCTCCTCATTATAGAGATGCAAATCACCTGATTTACATAATTGGCAGTTGGCTTTCAAGCCTATACAGCTTGGAGTAGGACAACATGTATAAAAAGGATGATGTGATCAAAATACTCATTTGCCTAATAATTCTGCACCCAGTGTAGAATGGTAACTCAAAATGGTCTCCTCTAAACTGAGTTATGGTTTTAGGCTTGGCAGTTAGGAAGGAACAAGAGGGCAGATCTCAAAGTTATATGTACATAAAGTATCTCTTTATACATGCAAATAGTCTCTTCAGATAGGAAGAGGACAGGAATTCTAGTGCCACCTACTGTAAATAGCAGTCCTAACAATCACTATCAAGCCTTTAAAGGGAATTGCCTCAAAACTCAGGATAAGAAGCCAAACCAGAAACTCCATTTGAAGACATATGTTTCAAGCTGTTTGCACTTCATCAGTGCAAAGCAAGAGAGTTGATTTGGCTGGGTGAGACGTCTCTAACGGGGTCTCTCTTTGTGGAGAACGCCAAGCCGGCATAAGAAGACTTAGAAGCCATGCAATTCTCCTCTCAGAATTTAAATCTGGATTTTATAAATGCATATATACAGTAGATGAAAAGATATGCAATGTTTTAAAGACTTATCAAAATAGCATCCAACTTAGTATCTTTACATGGCACTTCAACATATTAACCTTTTTCTGGGTTGTGATTATTACCGGAAAAAACGAAGAAACCCATAATAAATATTAAATTTACAATAATCTTTATTCAACGCGTAAACCTAACTGAATTAATACCTAATAAATTTAGAACACATTCTGAAATCACAACAAAGAGCTCAATACACGAACATTTTTGTTAACTTTACTTGTACCTCAGAGGCATTTCTATTTCTTATTTTTATTTTTTGGTATGCTTTTAAATATATAAATAAAGATTATTGCAATTTTTAATATTTATTATGGATCTCTTTTTTTGGTAATAATCACAACCCTGAAAAAGATTAATGTACATTATTTTTTTTTATAAAGGTGTAATCCAAGGTTTTATAATATTTTTTTGTCCAAGGGCCACATTGCCATACTGAACCAATCCCAAAGGCCGCAAATTTGTTTGAAGAGGTAGTTACATGAATACATCACCAGAACCATCATCAGTGCATTAATACATCACTAGAACCAAATTTTGAGTATTTAAGAAGAATTTGGAGAGTTTCTGCTCCAAAAAAAATCTGTGTTAACACATGCTAACTTAAATTGAGTTTTTTTTGTAACAGAAACTCACAAAATCCTCCTCAAAATATCAAATCTCTAAGTTTTGACACCTTAACACAGCCATGAAACACCTTAGGGATTGCTACATGCGTACAAGATCAAAATCACTTTGAGCACATGAGTGCAGCATCAGAACCACTATTAGTACATGAACTTCCCATAGTATAATGCACCCCACAATTCTTCATATAGTATAATGCATTCCCCATAGTCCACAAGATAGTATAATGCAGGTCCCATATAGTACATATAGTATAATGGACTGCTCATAGTCCGATTTGAGGAGAATGTAGCTCCCCAAATAGTATAATGCTCCCCATAGCCCTAGACAGTATAATGCAGCCCCTCCATAAAGTATAATGCAGCCCCGTCATAGAATATAATGCAGCCACCCCATAGAATATAATGCAGCCCCCATATAGTATAATGCAGCCACCCCATATAATATAATGCAGCTACGCCATAGAATATAATGCAGTCAACCCATACAGTAACACATCCACGCCATAGAGTGTAATGCAGACCCCATATAGTATAATGCAGCCACACCATAGAATATAATGCAGCCTCATAGAGTATTATGCAGCCCCCATGTAAAATATAATGCAGCCCCCTCACATAGTATAATGTCGCCCCTACATAGAATATAATGTAGCTACCCTATAGAATATAACTCCTCATAGAAAATAATGTAGCCCTCCATAGAATATAATGTAGCCCCCCTATTCCATAGGCTATAATGTGGCCCCCACATAGAATATAATGTATCCCCGTATATAATATAATGTAGCCCCCCTATTCCATAGACTATAATGCACCCCCCCCATACAATATAATGTAGCCCCCCTATAGAATATAATGTAGGTCCACAGTATTATGGCATCACTTACTCACTGATATATATATATATATATATATATATATATATAAATACAATACTCACTTCTCCTCCTCGTTCCCCTGCCACTCCTGCCTTTGCAGAGCGTCTCAGTAGTTCCACTGCCCGGCACACAGAAGGTGCATGATGAAGTGACATCATCGTGCACCCGCTGTGTCAGAGGCAGAGGGGCAGAGAGCATCATCTGACGCTATGTCCTCCATATTGGTTTTAACAGTATTGGTGATGCTGATACAGTTGAATGCGGGGGAGGCACCGGGGCCACATAGCGGCCACTGGCTTGGGGCTCCTGGGGGAGGTGGGTCACTAGGCGGCTGCCTAGTCTGCCTGCCTTTAACACCAGCCCTGGATAGGAGCATAGTAAGGTATGTAAACCTGGGGTCTGCCACCTTCTGGGGTAACTGCGTGACAAGGATAGCTTAGGGCACCTCCTAGTTTGAGGGATCGGGTAGGTGCCCACAGACCCTAGTCATGACGTGACATAATTCTTCTCTTTTCTCTGCTCTATTAGGAAACAGGAAGTCTATTTTTCTTGAAATTATCATTCCCCTCTTCAATTTCTGACCCAGCTGCTCCTTCCTCCCCCTGCCAGGGACGTTTGCAGTGACTCATGACTCATTCAGGGAAAATAGTCTTCCTGTTTCTACCTAGAGCTTTGAAGGATTCAACTAGCCAGTTTTTAGTCACGTGATGTCATAGACCTAATGGAAAACAAAAGAATTATCTGGCTGGAAGGGAAAAATGAGCAATTGTTAGTACTCAGTGCTGTATAAAATTTTGATTGCAATATATAAAGAGGATAAAATTTTGATCGGAGTGCTCCTTTAACCCCTTTCTGACATTGGACGTACTATTCCATACATGTGCCCTGGGACTTAATCCTCATGGATGGAATAGTACGTCATAGGCGATCAGCCATGCTCACGAGGGGAGGGTGGCTAATCGCGGCCGGGTGTCAGCTGATTCTCACAACTGACACCGGCACTTTAACCCCCGGAACACTGCGATCAAGTATGATCGCAGCATTGCATTCCGGAGCCGGCAGAGGGGCTAACAGCCCCTCTTCCTTTGGATCGGAGACTCCGCGGCATGATGCGGGGTCCCGATTGCTCCCTTGGTAACTCGATATCGTCATGACGACATCTGCGTTACCAGAGCTGAGAGACTTCCTGTCATGTGCAGTGCATGTCAGGAAGTCTCTGAGGTCAGTGTGCAGATCTACATGCCATATAAGCAATCAGCCTGCACAAAATGAGTGTCCCATAGTGGGACAAAGTGTAAAAGTTAGAATTAATTGAAAAAAAATTAAAATAATTGTAAAAATATTTAAAAACTCTAAAGAATAAAAATATACATCTACTATTGCCATGTCTGTAATGACCCGACCTATAAAACTGTGTTAGGAGTGGCGGAAGGCACTAAAAAAAAAAAAAATTAAAGTGCCTTCGACACTCGGGGTCCACCGTTCGGTGGATGACAAAACCGCTGCTAAGAGAGACAGAGCACTAAAGCGGTAATATGCACAGGGTTCTAACTCACCCAGGTGCAAAAAAGGCAAGTTCTGTTAAATGACACAGAGCTGCAGAGAAAAATAATACCAAAAGTATCGCTGAGCCTGTTAACAGCACAGGATCTCAGCGGCACACGTGCGGTAGCCGGAAACCGGAGTAGTTAAATACAGTCACTACAACCGAGTGGACTTACCGTGTACACGTGTGCTCGGCGTCGCAACTGCGCACGCCTGGACAGGCTGCAACCGCAAATATCGCAAGCGCGATGCAGGACAATAAGCTGCTGGAACGATGGAGCTTGTGCGCGCTGGCGCTAGCGCAGGTGCTGACAGAATACCACTCACTCACACAGACGTAATAACCGAGGGAAGGGGTTTCTTAATGAGTCAGTCACCAGTCCAAGCATCCATCACCATACACACAGCAGCAGTATAAAAATACTAGCGCATGGCATAGCGGCCATGCGCACTTTTTATAGCGTACGGGACCTGCTGGAAATCTCCAGAGCCCTGAGCTAAGCCAATGAAATCAGGAGCAGGACCTGAGCACCTGACTCCTGGACTCCAATGGGAGCTCGTCCCGTGGGCATGCTCAGAAGCTGGGAAAAAGGACTTAGCCTCTGGAGACAAATGTGTGAATCTGGATTCCCGCATAGGCATTATAGAACCCAGATTCCTAACATTACCCCCCTTCCTAGGGCCCCCTCCTCCCTGAACCCTTCGGTCCACCAGCCTATGCCCGAAGCGGTACAGGTCTCAGACTCGTCAAAAGGCGAGCCTGATGACCCAATAGGTGAAACCGAAAAGCGGGACACACGGATGGTATCAGGGGAGACCAGATCACCAGGTCTCAGGAGGGACACCCGGGAGACAACGGGAGTTTTAGGAGACGGTCGCCGTGTATCGACGGGCGTAGCCACACTCCGTTCGGGAAGGCTATCCCGAGCACATAGGGTGCATGCCCGAATAAATTTTTTTTACGTCCCGAGCCCTGTGCGGCCACCAATACGAACTGACCAATGACTTCGTGGTCTGCATATAGCCATGATGGCCGTCCGCATTGGGCGCGTGTGCCCACGCGAGGCCTTTAGGCCGCTGGCAAGGAGGGACAAAAGTCTCACTTACCGGCTCACAGTCAGAGCATTGCGGGAAACTGTCTTCCTGGGAAGCAGCAAGTAGGTGGTGACAACCGCTTACGGGCTCTTGAGCCAGACATGTCTCAGAAATGGCGCGAGACACCTCCATGGGTTCAGGAGGTAGAACCTATGGCTCGGGCAGGTCCAGAGGCTCAAAACATTTGGGAGCCGGAGTACCTCTCCATTTGGAGTGCGCTCGCTCCAAACCACGCTCAGAAAAACGGAGGTCAATCCGTGAGGAGATAGATATTAACTCCTCCAGGGTGGTAGGAATTTCTCTCGTGGAGAGAGCATCCTTGACGTGCTCCGCTAATCCCTTCCAAAATACAGGAATCAGAGCCTTGTCAGACCACTCTAACTCAGACGCCAGTGTCCGAAATCGGACGGCGTATTGACTGACCGAGAGTGATCCCTGAGACAAGGTGAGCAGTTGGAGAGAGGTGTCATGTGTAACCCGTGGACCGAGAAACACCTGCCTGATAGCAGTTAGCAGATTAGCTGCGGTCCGGATATCCGGGTCACCACACTCCCATAGTGGCGTAGCCCATTCCAGCTCCTTGCCCGACAGTAGGGCTATAATAAAGGCCACCTTGGCCCGCTCTGTAGGGAATTGCGCAGCCAGCAGCTCCAGATGAATCGAGCACTGGCTGATAAAACCTCTACAGGAGGCGCCATCCCCAGAATATTTTTCGGGTAACGGGAGGCGGGTAACTGTCGGCACAAGTGCGGACATGGACATATGCCCAACCGCGTCTGTGAGTGCTTGGACAGCAGCATCTGTGGCCTGCGAAGCTGCGAGAGCTCTCTCAAGGGTAGCCAAGCGAGTCTCGAGCTGTCGCACGCACTGCAACAGTTGCTGCTGATCTGCCATCTCCAGCCAGACCCTGGCACTAGTATTATGTTAGGAGTGGCGGAAGGCACTAAAAAAAAAAAAATAATAAAGTGCCTTCGCCACTCGGGATCCACCGTGCGGTTGATGACAAAAGCGCTGCTGAGAGAGGCAGAGCACTAAAGCGGTAATATGCACAGGGTTCTAACTCACCCAGGTGCAAAAAGGCAAGCTCTGTTAAATGACATAGAGCTGCAGGGAAAAATAATACCAAAAGTATCGCTGAGCCTGTTAACAGCACAGGATCTCAGTGGCACACGTGTGGTAGCCGGAAACCGGAGTAGTTAAATACAGTCACTAAGCTGCTGGAAAGATGGAGCTTGTGCGTGCTGGCGCTAGTGCAGGTGCTGACAGAATACCACTCACTCACACAGACGTAATAACCAATGGAAGGGGTTTCTTAATGAGTCAGTCACCAGTCCAAGCATCCGTCACCATACACACAGCAGCAGTATAAAAATACTAGCGCATGGCATAACGGCCATGTGCACTTTTTATAGCATACGGGACCTGCCGGAAATCTCCAGTGCCCCGAGCTAAGCCAATGAAATCAGGAGCAGGACCTGAGCACCTGACTCCTGGACTCCAATGGGAGCTTGTCCTGTGGGCATGCTCAGAAGCTGGGAAAAAGGACTTAGCCTCTGGAGACAAATGTGTGAATCTGGATTCCCGCATAGGCATTATAGAACCTCTGAAAACGGCATCTTGTCCCGCAAAAATCAAGCTGCCATATAGCTCATATACCAGAAAAATAAAAAAGTTATAGCTCTCAGAATAAAGCAATGCAAAAATGTTTTTTTCTATAAGTTTTTATTGTATAAAAGTGCTAAAACATAAAAAAGATATAAATGAGATATCACTGTAATCAAACTGACCCGAAGAATAGAATCATAGAATCGTAGAGTTGGAAGGGACCTCCTGGGCCATCTGGTCCAACCCCCTGCTCAAAGCAGGATTCGCTAAATCATCCCAGTTAGATGTCTGTCCAGCCTCTGTTTGAAGACTTCCATTGAAGGAGAACTCACCACTTCTCGTGGCAGCCTGTTCCACTCATTGATCACTCTAACTGTCAAAAAGTTTTTTCTAATATCTAATCTGTGTCTCCTCCCATTCAGCTTCATCCCATTGCTTCTAGTCTTTCCTTGTGCAAATGAGAATAAAGTTGATCCTTCTACAATGTGACAGCCCTTTAGATATTTGTAGACAGCTATTAAGTCTCCTCTCAGTCTTCTCTTTTGCAAACTAAACATTCCCAAATCCTGCAACCTTTCCTCATAAGACAGGGTTTGCAGACCGGTCACCATTCTGGTCGCTCTTTTCTGAACTTGCTCCAGTTTGTTGATGTCTTTTTTAAAATGTGGTGCCCAAAATTGGACACAATATTCCAGATGAGGTCTGACCAAAGAGGAGTAGAGGGAAATAATTACTTCACATGATCTAGACTGTATGCTTCTGTTAATACATCCAAGAATTGCATTTGCCTTTTTTGCTGCTGCGTCACACTGTTGACTCATATTCAGTCTGTGATCTATTAGTATACCCAAGTCTTTTTCACATGTGCTGTCACTTAGCCCTATTCCTCCCATTCTATATATGCTTTTTTCATTTTTATTGCCCAGATGTAGTACTTTGCATTTCTCCCTGTTAAAAACCATTCTGTTAGTTGCTGCCCACTTCTCCAGTTTATTTAAATCTTTTTGAATCCTCTCTCTCTCTTCTCTAGTATTAGCTTTCCCTCCTAGCTTTGTGTCATCAGCAAATTTAATCAGTTTACCCTCAATTCCTTCATCTAAATCGTTGATAAAGATGTTGAACAATACAGGGCCCAGGACAGAGCCCTGTGGTACCCCACTTGAGACATTCTTCCAACTGGATGTGCAGCCATTTACGACCACTCTTTGGGTCCGATCACTAAGCCAGTTATGAATCCACCTAACAGTTGCCTTGTCCATTCCATACTTAGTCATTTTTTCAATAAGGATTGTATGAGAGACTTTGTCAAATGCTTTGCTGAAGTCAAGATATACTATATCTACAGCATTTCCTTGATCCACCCAATCAGTAATACCATCATAGAAGGAAATTAAATTAGTCTGACATGACTTATTAGTTACAAACCCATGCTGACTCTGTTTAATCACTTCATTCTTATCCAGGTATTGACATACATGTTGTTTAATAATTTGTTCAAAGATCTTTCCTGGTATAGAAGTCAGACTCACTGGCCTATAGTTGCCTGGGTCCACCTTCTTCCCCTTTTTGAAGATAGGAACAACATTTGCTCTTCTCCAGTCTTCTGGCACTTCTCCTGTTCTCCAAGAATTTTCAAAGATTATGGAGAGGGGTTCAAAAATTTCTTCTGCTATCTCCTTCAGTACTCTGGGGTGTAATTCATCTGGACCTGGAGACTTGAATTCATTTAGGTTAGCTAAGTGTTTCCTCACTATCTTTCTGTTTATAGATATCCTGGATTCTTCTATTCCCTTAATAGGACAGTGAATAACAGTTGATGTTACATTTCCTTTCTGAGAGAAAACAGATGCAAAATAGGAATTTAAAAGTTCAGCCTTCTCAACATCCTGTCTTACCATTTCATCATTTTCATCCTGTAAAAATCCTATAGCATCTTTGACTTTTCTTTTACTTTTGACATATCCCCAAAATCCTTTATTATTGCTTTTGACATCTCTTGCAAGCCTCAATTCATTTTCAGCTTTAGATAATCTGATTTGTGCCTTGCAGGTTCTGCAGACAGCATTATATTCTTCTTTAGATATGCCTCCTTCTTTCCATTTTATAAACATTTTTTGCTTCCTTTTTAGCATGTGCTTAAGTTCTGTGTTCATCCATCCTGGTTTCCTTAAATGCTTCCTATTCTTCCCTCTTTTCGGAATTGTTAACAACTGTGCTTTGAGAATTTCATTTTTCAAGATTTCCCATCCTTCCTGGACATTTTTGTCTTTAAGGATATCCAGCCATTGGATCCCTCCAATTCTCTTTCTGAATCCCTTAAAATCTGCCTTTCTGAAATCTAACCTTGACGTCTGAGTCTTCACAGGTCTTCCGCCTCTAGTTATCCAAAATTCTAAAATAGCATGGTCGCTACCTCCTAGGGTCCCAGCCACTTTTACCTCCTCAACCATTTCCTCCCTGTTTATAAGGATTAGATCCAAGGTAGCAGTTCCCCTTGTTTTCTCCTTTACCTTTTGGAAGATAAAGTTGTCAGCAAGAGAGGATAAGAATTTCCTTGACCTGTTAGTTTTGCCTGAGAGAGATTCCCAACAAATGTCTGGATAGTTGAAATCTCCCATGACAACTATGTCATATTTTTTGGAGAACTTGGCCATTTGATGCATAAAGAGTTCATCCATATCTTCAGCTTGCACAGGCGGCCTGTAGTAAATGCCTACAATGGTGTCCTTTCCATTGTTCTGTCCTTGTATTCTTACCCAAACAGTTTCCACAGAACTCCCAGTCTCTGAAGCTTCAATCTCTGTGCAGATATACGCATTTCTAACATACAATGCGACACCCCCTCCTCGTTTATCAAGTCTGTTTCTTGCAAATAAGTTGTATCCTTCTAGTCTTGTATTCCAATCATGTGTATTGTCCCACCAAGTTTCAGTGATTCCAATGACATCATATTTCTGTTCCTGTGTTAGTAGTTCCAATTCTCCTTGTTTGTTGCCCATGCTTTGTGCATTAGTATAGAAACATTTTAGTTTGTGATTGGTTTCTCTTTCTCCAATATCTTTTTTAATTAGATTCTTTCGTCTTTGTTCTTCCTTTCCACTTCTAATAGCAGAGTTCTCAGTAGCATTTCTCAGGTGTATGGCTTTTTCTGGTCTTTTGCTTCCCTTCCCATGTTGTTCTAGTTTAAAGCTCTCCTTACAAGTGTAGCAAGGCGACTTCCAAATACCTGCTTTCCAGTCTTCGTAAGGTGCACCCCATCTCTAGCAAGTAGTCCATCGTATAAGTAGTTCACTCCGTGATCCAGAAATCCAAATCGTTGCTGACGGCACCATCGACGTAGCCAGTTGTTCACCTGCAGAATCTTATTCCACCTCCTTGTTCCATGGCCATCCACTGGGAGGATGGAAGAGAAGACCACCTGCGCTCCCAGTTCTTTCACTTTCTTGCCTAAGTCTTCAAAGTCTCTGCAGATGGTTTCCAGGTCGTTTCTTGCGGTGTCATTTGTCCCCACATGTAGTAGCAGGAATGGGTAGTCATCTGTAGGTCTGAAGAGTCCTGATATCCTGTCAGACACATCTTTAATTTTTGCACCTGGAAGACAGCACATTTCTCTTGAAGTTATATCCGGTCTGCAGATAGCGGCCTCTGTTCCTCTCAACAGGGAATCCCCCATGACCACCACTCTCCGTTTCTTCTTCACAACATTTTTCTTTCTCCATCCAGGAGGACTCTGGATGCTGTTTGTTGGCAAAGTCTTATCCTGATGTATTTCTTCATCGTTCTCCTGCGTGAGAGCCTGGTACTGGTTTCTGAGCAGTATGGGTGCTGACTGCCTCCTGATCCTCCTGCTTCTCTGGGTCACATGTCTCCATTCCTCTGTTTCTTCAGGTGCACTTCGAATTTCTTCTCTTTCTGTAACATGAAGAGATAATTCTGCTCTGTCCAAGAACTCTTCACCTTCCTTAATGATCTTCAACGTAGCTAACCTCTCTTCGAGATTTTGCAACTTTTCCTCCAACAGGGTCACAAGCTTGCATTTGTGGCATGTGAAGTTTGGCTTTTCCACTGGTAAATCTGTGAACATGTAGCAAGAAATGCAGCTCACCAAATGGCTCCTGGCCTCTTCCATCTTGAGATTTCTTAAAAAGATGAAAGATGAGCCAAAATTCGCGCGCCGACAGGCGCGCGGTTTCTCCGATTTCCTCTTTTCAGCTGCAACGGCCAAAACCGTTGCCAAAAACCGGCCAAAAACTGCTTTATACCGTTCCGCGTGTGGTAAAATTGATAAATGCCTCCCCCCCAAAAGAAATTCATGAATTGCTAGAGATGGGGTGCACCTTACGAAGACTGGAAAGCATGTATTTGGAAGTCGCCTTGCTACACTTGTAAGGAGAGCTTTAAACTAGAACAACATGGGAAGGGAAGCAAAAGACCAGAAAAAGCCATACACCTGACAAATGCTATTGAGAACTCTGCTAATAGAAGTGGAAAGGAAGAACAAAGACGAAAGAATCTAATTAATAAAAATATTGGAGAAAGAGAAACCAATCACAAACTAAAATGTTTCTATACTAATGCACAAAGCATGGGCAACAAACAAGGAGAATTGGAACTACTAACACAGGAAAAGAAATATGATGTCATTGGAATCACTGAAACTTGGTGGGACGATACACATGGTTGGAATACAAGACTAGAAGGATACAACTTATTTGCAAGAAACAGACTTGATAAACGAGGAGGGGGTGTTGCATTGTATGTTAGAAACGCGTATATCTGCACAGAGATTGAAGCTTCAGAGACTGGGAGTTCTGTGGAAACTGTTTGGGTAAGAATACAAGGACAGAACAATGGAAAGGACACCATTGTAGGCATTTACTACAGGCCGCCTGTGCAAGCTGAAGATATGGATGAACTCTTTATGCATCAAATGGCCAAGTTCTCCAAAAAATATGACATAGTTGTCATGGGAGATTTCAACTATCCAGACATTTGTTGGGAATCTCTCTCAGGCAAAACTAACAGGTCAAGGAAATTCTTATCCTCTCTTGCTGACAACTTTATCTTCCAAAAGGTAGGGGAGAAAACAAGGGGAACTGCTACCTTGGATCTAATCCTTATAAACAGGGAGGAAATGGTTGAGGAGGTAAAAGTGGCTGGAACCCTAGGAGGTAGCGACCATGCTATTTTAGAATTTTGGATAACTAGAGGCGGAAGACCTGTGAAGACTCAGACGTCAAGGTTAGATTTCAGAAAGGCAGATTTTAAGGGATTCAGAAAGATAATTGGAGGGATCCAATGGCTGGATATCCTTAAAGACAAAAATGTCCAGGAAGGATGGGAAATCTTGAAAAATGAAATTCTCAAAGCACAGTTGTTAACAATTCCGAAAAGAGGGAAGAATAGGAAGCATTTAAGGAAACCAGGATGGGTGAACACAGAACTTAAGCACATGCTAAAAAGGAAGAAAAAAATGTTTATAAAATGGAAAGAGGGAGGCATATCTAAAGAAGAATATAATGCTGTCTGCAGAATCTGCAGGGCACAAATCAGATTAGCTAAAGCTGAAAATGAATTGAGGCTTGCAAGAGATGTCAAAAGCAATAATAAAGGATTTTGGGGATATGTCAAAAGTAAAAGAAAAGTCAAAGATGCTATAGGATTTTTACAGGATGAAAATGATGAAATGGTAAGACAGGATGTTGAGAAGGCTGAACTTTTAAATTCCTATTTTGCATCTGTTTTCTCTCAGAAAGGAAATGTAACACCAACTGTTATTCACTGTCCTATTAAGGGAATAGAAGAATCCAGGATATCTATAAACAGAAAGATAGTGAGGAAACACTTAGCTAATCTAATTGAATTCAAGTCTCCAGGTCCAGATGAATTACACCCCAGAGTACTGAAGGAGATAGCAGAAGAAATTTCTGAACCACTCTCCATAATCTTTGAAAATTCTTGGAGAACAGGAGAAGTGCCAGAAGACTGGAGAAGAGCAAATGTTGTTCCTATCTTCAAAAAGGGGAAGAAGGTGGACCCAGGCAACTATAGGCCGGTGAGTCTGACTTCTATACCAGGAAAGATCTTTGAACAAATTATTAAACAACATGTAAGTCAATACCTGGATAAGAATGAAGTGATCAAACAGAGTCAGCATGGGTTTGTAACTAATAAGTCATGTCAGACTAACTTAATTTCCTTCTATGACGGTATCACTGATTGGGTGGATCAAGGAAATGCTGTAGATATAGTATATCTTGACTTCAGCAAAGCATTTGACAAAGTCTCTCATACAATCCTTATTGAAAAAATGACTAAGTATGGAATGGACAAGGCAACTGTTAGGTGGATTCATAGCTGGCTTAGTGATCGGACCCAAAGAGTGGTCGTAAATGGCTGCACATCCAGTTGGAAGAATGTCTCAAGTGGGGTACCACAGGGCTCTGTCCTGGGCCCTGTATTGTTCAACATCTTTATCAACGATTTAGATGAAGGAATTGAGGGTAAACTGATTAAATTTGCTGATGACACAAAGCTAGGAGGGATAGCTAATACTAGAGAAGAGAGAGAGAGGATTCAAAAAGATTTAAATAAACTGGAGAAGTGGGCAGTAACTAACAGAATGGTTTTTAACAGGGAGAAATGCAAAGTACTACATCTGGGCAATAAAAATGAAAAAAGCATATATAGAATGGGAGGAATAGGGCTAAGTGACAGCACATGTGAAAAAGACTTGGGTATACTAATAGATCACAGACTGAATATGAGTCAACAGTGTGATGCAGCAGCAAAAAAGGCAAATGCAGTTCTAGGATGTATTAACAGAAGCATACAGTCTAGATCACGTGAAGTCATTATTTCCCTCTACTCCTCTTTGGTCAGACCCCATCTGGAATATTGTGTCCAGTTTTGGGCACCACATTTTAAAAAGACATCAACAAACTGGAGCAAGTTCAGAAAAGAGCGACCAGAATGGTGACCGGTCTGCAAACCCTGTCTTATGAGGAAAGGTTGCAGGATTTGGGAATGTTTAGTTTGCAAAAGAGAAGACTGAGAGGAGACTTAATTGCTGTCTACAAATATCTAAAGGGCTGTCACATTGTAGAAGGATCAACTTTATTCTCATTTGCACAAGGAAAGACTAGAAGCAATGGGATGAAACTGAATGGGAGGAGACACAGATTAGATATTAGAAAAAACTTTTTGACAGTTAGAGTGATCAATGAGTGGAACAGGCTGCCACGAGAAGTGGTGAGTTCTCCTTCAATGGAAGTCTTCAAACAGAGGCTGGACAGACATCTGACTGGGATGATTTAGCGAATCCTGCTTTGAGCAGGGGGTTGGACCAGATGGCCCAGGAGGTCCCTTCCAACTCTACGATTCTATTCTATTCTATTCTATGCTGGTTTTTGTTCATTCTGCCTCTCAAAAATCGGAATAAAAAGCGATCAAAAAATACCATGTGCCCAAAAATGGTACCAATAAAAATGTCAACTTGTCCTGCAAAAAACAAGACCTCATCTGTGGGCCAAAATATGGAAAAATTATAGCTCTCAAAATGCTAAAACTATTTTTTGCAATAAAAAGCGTCTTTTAGTGTGTGACAGCTGACAAACATAAAAACCCACTATAAAAACCCGCTATAAATAGTATATAAAACCCCCCTTTATCACCCCCTTAGTTAGGGAAAAATAATAAAATTAAAAAAAATGTATTTATTTCCATTTTACTGTTAGGGTTAGGTTTAGGGTTGGGGCTAAAGTTAGGGTTAGGGTTGGGGTTAAAGTTAGGGTTAAGGTTAGGGTAAAGATAGGGTGAGGGATAGGGTTGGGGCTAAAGTTAGGGTTAGGGTTGGGATTAGGGTTAGGGTTGGGATTAGGGTTAAGGTTGGGATTAGGGTTAGGGTTGGGATTAGGGTTAGGGGTGTGTTGGAGTTAGGGTTGGAGTTAGAATGGGGGGATTTCCACTGTTTAAGCACATCAGGGCTCTCCAAACGCGACATGCGTCTGATCTCAATTCTAGCCAATTCTGTGTTGAAAAAGTCAACCAGTACTCTTTCCCTTCCGAGCTCTGCCATGCACCCAAACAGTGGTTTATCCCCACATATGGGGTATCAGCATACTCAGGACAAATTTCACAACAATTTTGGGTCCAATTTCTCTTGTTACCCTTGGGAAAATAAGAAATTGGGGGCAAAAGATAATTTTTGTGAAAAAAAGATTTTTTATTTTTACGGCTCTACATTATAAACCTCTGTGAAGCACTTGGTGGTTCAAAGTGCTCACCACACATCTAGCTAAGTTCCTTAGGGGGTCTACGTTCCAAAATGGTGTCACTTGTGGGGGGTTTCCACTGTTTAGATACATCAGGGGCTTTCCAAACGCGACATGGCGTCAGATCTCAATTCCAGCCAATTTTACATTTAAAAGTCAAATGGCGCTCCTTCCCTTCCAAGCTCTGCCATGCACCCAAACAGTGGTTTACCTGCATATATGGGGTATCAGCATACTCAGGACAAATTGTACAACAACTTTTAGCATCCAATTTCTCCTGTTACTCTTGGTAAAATAAAACAAATTGGATCTGAAGTAAATTTTTTGTGAAAAAAAGTTAAATGTTCATTTTTTTTTTTAAATATTCCAAAATTTACTGTGAAACACCTGAAGGGTTAATAAACTTCTTGAATGTGGTTTTGAGCACTTTGAGGGGTACAGTTTTTAGAATAGTGTCACTTTTGGGCATTTTCTATCATATAGACCCCTCAAAGTGACTTCAAATGTGATGTGATCCCTAAAAAAAATGGTGTTATAAAAATGAGAAATCGCTGGTCAACTTTTAACCCTTATAACCTCCTAACAAAAGAAAAATGTGGTTCCAAAATTGTGCTGATGTAAAGTAGACATGAGGAAATGTTATTTATTAACTATTTTGTGTGACATATTAAGGGCATGAATATTCAAGGTTGGAAAATTGCAAAATTTTCTAAATTTTCACCAAATTTCTGTTTTTTCAGAAATAAATGCAAGTCACCTGGCGGTAAGGCAGGAGCGAAGTCCCCTCTCTGTACACTGATTTCCCAGTGGTGGGCTTCAGGAAAAGCTACTATAGTTCTTTTTAATAGCAGACATGCTGTTAGCCGCAGCAGCCTGCTTCCTGCAGCGACTGAGCTCTGAAATGTAACCGCTACTTAACGCAATGAATGTTTTAGTAGCAGGCACGCGTGGTCGCCCGGCCGCTTGCAGGAAGCTGACGACTGTGCTTACTGTGCCTGCTATTAAAGATCAATGAATAGTCACTGCTCTCCACGCACATGGGAGTGGAGAGCAGTGTCTATTTATTGATCTTTAATAGCAGGTACAGTAAGCGCAGCCGCCGGCTTCCTGCAGCGGCTGGGCGATAATAATAATAATAATATTACATTTTATTTCTATAGCGCCGACATATTCCACAGCACTTTACATTTCAGAGGAGACTTGTACAGACGATAGACATTACAGCATAACAATAATCACATATATACTAACAGATGCCAAGAGGAATGAGGGCCCTGCTTGCAAGCTTCCAATCTATGAGGAAAAAAGGTAGACACGAAAGTTGGGTGGTAACAATTGCCCTGATTGTTTGGATCAGCCATAATGTTAAGTGTGTAACAGTACAGACACAGAGGGCTGATAGATGCATAAAGCATGTGGGAACATGATACGGGGAACCTGGTTATGGTAAAACTTTTGACTGTGCCACACAGGGATTGTTAGGTTAATGTGTTGCGTCGGTAGGCCAATCTGAATAAATATGTTTTCAGGGCATGCTTAAAATTGTAGGGATTGTGGACTAATCGTATTGACCTGGGAAGTGCATTCCAAAGAATTGGCGCAGCACGTGTAAAGTCTTGGAGACGGGAGTGGGATGTTCTGATTATTGAGGATGCTAACCTCAGGTCATCAGCAGAACGGAGGGCGATCACGAGGGCCGCTGATAAATAGAATGAATATTCACTGCTCTCCATGCCCATGGCAGTGGATAGCAGAGAATATTCATTCCCTTAATTAGTGGGCACACTTCAGAGCCCAGACGCAGGAAGCTGGCTACTGTGCCCGCTATTAAAGATCAATGAATATTCACTGCTCTCCACTCCTATAATCCAGGGCATGGGGAGTAGTGAGTATTCTGGCAGCTATCCTCTGCTTGTAAGCAGCGCATGATGTCACTGCCATGCGCTGCTTACACGCATAAATCAGCTGCTGGCATCAGAACAAGATGCTACGAGGGAGCGCAGGGAAGGTAAGTAGAATGGTTTGTTTTTATAATGTTTTTCTGATGGGGACCATAGATAGGCTGGGTTATGATTGTGTTAGGTGCCATCCGTTACTAAGCGACACTAATGCTATGTAACGGATGGAGTAACACACCCATTGCCAGCTTTAGGGCATCCGTTTAACGGATCCATTAAATGGATGGCACTTACGCGATGTGGACCTAGCCATATCACGATAGGGATGAGGGTGCCATGCATACCAGGATAGGGATGAGAGAGCCATACACACCAGGATCGGGATGGGGGCCATGCATACCAGGATAGGGATGAGGGGCCATGCATACCAGGATGGGGATGAGGGGGTCATGCATACCAGGATGGGGATGAGGGGGCCATGCATACCAGGATGGGGATGAGGGGGCCATGCATACCAGGATACGAATGAGGGGCCATGTATACCAAGATGGGGATAAGGGGGCCATGCATACCAGGATGGAGATGGCGTCATGCATACCAGAATAGGTATGATGTGGCCATGCATACCAGGATAGGGATGAGGGGACCATGTATACCAGGATAGGGATGAAGTGACCATGCATACCAAGATAGGGATCAGGTGGCCTTGTATACCAGGATAGTGATGAGGAGGCCATGCATACCAGGATATGGATGAGGGGTCCGTGTATATCTAGATGGCAGACATATATACAGTATATACCAGGATAGGGGATAATAGTACAGAACTGATCACATTTTTTGATTCAATTTTTGTTCTATTTTCCTCCTCTATAACCTAGGGACATAACTACAATGTGGGGATCTGGATGGGGACATAGCTACAATATGGGGACCTGGACAGGGACATAACTACAGTATGGGGGCATGGATATGAGGTTTTGACTACAATATGAGAACCTGGATGGGGATATAACTATAAAATGGGGACCTTGATATGGGGGCATGACTACAATATGGGGACCTGGATGGGGACATATATACAATATGGGGATCTGGATGGAGACATAAGGAAAAGTGTAACCAAAAAGGGGAGGGGGAGTGGAAAAAATTTTTGATCTAACTTCTCTGTGCTTTGTAAAGTGTAAAAAGCACAACCCAGTCCCAGCGCCTGCCTGCCGGACCCTCCACCTTCCCCCCCCTCGGTACATCATGGTCCAGCCAAGCCAACGCCGCCCTCACATGACGTCACATGCTGCTCTTCCTTATTCCAGAGCAGACCAGTGTGCGCGAGCCACGTGGGACTGGCTGGGAGCGGTCGCAGACTCGCAGAAGACGGCGGGTGGACCGTGGACAGCCAGGCAGCAGGAGTGGAGTGGACGACCGGACCAGGCGGCAGGAGTGGACTACCGGACCGGACCACACCAGTCTCCAGGCGGCAGGAGTGGACGACTAGGAGGCAGGCGCAGAGTCACGAGGGTGGGTAAGTACTAGTCAATGTCTGTCTGTGTCTGTCTCTCTGAGTCTCTGAGTGCACTGCGACGTCTCCGGACCGGTGGCGTGGGTGGGGTGGCGCCGTGGGGATGATCATGTGCGCTGATGGACTCTGCTGTGTGGCCTGTCTGCCCCTGCTGACAATGCTGCCCTATGGATGGGGAGAGGGCCGATGATAGGGAGATGATGGGGAGAGGGCCAATGATGGGGAGAGGGGAGAGGGGAGATGATGGGGAGAGGGGAGGTGATGGGGAGAGGGAAGGTGATGGGGAGAGGGCCAATGATGGGGAGATGATGGGGAGAGGGCCAATGATAGGGAGAGGGGAGATGATGGGGAGAGGGCCAATGATGGGGAGATGATGGGGAGAGGGCCAATGATGGGAAGAGGGCCGATGATGGGGAGAGGGCCAGTGATGGTTTTGATGGGGAGAGGGCCGATGATGGGGAGAGGACCAATGATGGGAGTGATGGGGAGAGGGCGACAATGGTGGTGGGGGAGAGGACAGTGATGGGGAGGAGGAAATGATGGAGGTGGTGGAATGGGCAATTTCTACTGTCTACATGAAGGGGATCATGATGGGGCATATTTCTACATAAAGGGGATCATGATGGGGCATATTTCTACATGAAGGGGATCATGATGGGGCATATTTGTGCATGAAAGGGATCTTGATGGGGCATATTTCTACATGAAGTGAATCATATCATAATGGGGCATATTTCTCCATGAAGGGGACAATGATGTGGCATATTACTACAAGAAGGGGATCAGGATGGGCATATAACTACTGGCTATGGGATCATTCTAATTGGGCAGGTGGTGAACACAGTAATTAAATGATAAAGTGTGTACCTGTTACTAGTTTGGTGGTCGTTTGCAATCTCAGCACCTGGACCACCAGAGATTTTTTTTAATGTGTTTTTTTGTCAAGTGTAGAGCCGCAGCAAATATTTATACTTTTTCAGATCACAGTGAAGCCTCCTAGCCTGCCATTCTTGCCGGTGCTATCCACAAGCCAGCCATCTCCAAGCCACCCCAGGATTCAGAAGTCAACAGCAGCCAGATACAGTAAGTGTTATCACATTTGTGTGACTGTGGCTAAAGATTAGAGATATTCATACTGTGAAATGTAGCAGTAGATTTTAGCTTGGAAACTGCTTGCATTCCATGCTAAAATCTATCTATCCACCTATCTATCTATCATATTCTACATTTTTCGCATGGTGGAGGAGGAGCTAGGGTGAAGGTGGAACTGGGGGTGGAGCCTGGGCGGAGTCTTAAGGGGGGCCCCACAATTTTTTCCAGTATGGGGCCCCGAAATTACCAGTGGCAGCCCTGTCCCCCCACCATGAATACTAGTTGTAAATATATCTTTGCCTCTGACCCTAAGTAAATCACTGCTACATGTCTTCCCTCGCCTGCATTTATATGTTAAGTATTTTTATCATTTTTGATTATTTAAGAAAATTTGTACATTTCATATTTAGACTAGTAGATTGTCCTTTTCTCTCTTGTTTTAATATGAGGAATATGCACATTTGTTATCACCACATCCATAACAAACCAAGCTCTAAGGCTAGTTTCACACTTGCGTTTTTTTGCGCAAAAAAAGCATGCATTTTCTTTCCTATACATTACATGGGTACGCATACACATGCGTTTGTATGCGTTTGTACGCGCATGCGTTTTTTTGTAGTGTGCGCTCAGGCACACAAAATGCATCCTGTTGCATTTTTTGTGCGTCCTACTTGTCCCAAAAAAACGCATACGCACGCAATGCATTTTTTTCACCCAAACACCCATTATAGTCTATGGGTATAGTCTATGGTAATGCGCACGTCAGCGCAAAAAAAGCATGCGTTTTTTTTAAAAAACATGCTCAAAACCGCAAAAAATGCATACAAACGCATGATGCGTTTTTTATGTGCATTTGCACTGCGCACGGTGCGCAGCGCAAAAAAACGCAAGTGTGAAAGCAGCCTAAAACATGAAAAAAAACATTGCAAAAATGTTCAAAAGGTGTATAGAAAAAAATGGTACCACTAAAAATGTCACTTTTTCCTCCAAAGAATGCGGCCCCCAAATTCAATTTTTTTCTATATGCGGCCCAAATACCCAGCTGAGTTTGAGACACCTGGGCTAGAGAGAAACATGGGTGCATTACATATACACAGAACGTGCATGGACACACAGGGCAAAGAGCTATAACATACCTAAACAAGAGAGTATAACAAGTGGAACATATGTAGCAAGATAGTGCTACATATCCATTTGAATTCCATTCTCATTAGGGCCACTGAGAATGTAGTAGTAATCACAAAAAACTTGCTTGAGCACTACTCATTTCAGAACCCACTATCCCAAAATTATGCCTTCTTCCCAAAATATATACCGTACATAAAAACACCAAAATACCTACTATTTCAGGAGGGGGGGAATTACTTTGAGCATGCAAACAAATGGATAGACCCTAAACTGCAACCACTAGGTACTAACCTGCCGTCCTTTCGTAAGGTTATGGGCGAACTCTTTTGGAAAGTTGACGGCTTATACTTAGACACTGATACTACAGTATACTGGTGATGGGGAATGTAGAGTCCCTTTACACCAGTGTGAGGGAAGGCCAGGGCCGTAGTCATGGTCGAAGACACTGGTGTATTTGTGCCCTGGCCTCCCAACACATGAAAATAGGGTCCATTACTCTGCATACCTGTGGCTCCATCTTCTGCGCTGTCAGGGTCCTCTCTGCTTTGCTGAAGGCTCCCTATAGACAGTTCTGCATAAATAGAGACACAGTCCATTTCAACTTTCAAATGAACAACTTTACTGATTTCTTTACGCAGCACATCCATATTCTTCACAACATTAACAGGTTCCTTATTGCACATTTCTTCCTCTTTCCCTGCACTTCTCTCTCTGTCACACAGCACATACCCAGATCAGACCGTATCTTACAGTTCCTCAGCATCCTCCCTGTTCAGCTCTGCTACAATTAGACGTTCCCTAGTCTGTTTCACCCCAGACATGAGAATATCAGCCTCTGAAGTCAGTTGCCAGATGGTGAGCGACCTGCCCTTCTGTACTGTCTCCTGCGGTGACCCAGCATCCTCCCAGTCCAAACTCACTGCATCTGGGGGTTCCCTAAGCCGTTTCACCCCGGATCTAAGGGCTTCAGCCCATGTGATAAGTTGCCACATTATAGAGCCACTTGCCTCCCCGTACTGCTACTATTTCTGTCTTAAGCTTCTGTTCCAGGACTGCTGTGACCCGCTGCTGTTCTGGCCTGGTGCTGAAGATGGCTGGGCTTCTCCGTTAAAAAACGTTGCATGATCACTGCTATCATTCCGGGTGCTATAGCCCGTGCAGACGGCTCGGACACCCTGGCCCGACTGACTCCTTTTGAGGAAGTTTCTAACTGGTTTCACTATACTATATTACATCTACTATACTGCCTCCATCTACTGGTCAGAAATGGGTACTACACTTTTCCTAATAACAGGTACATGAAATAACAAATATATACATTACATTATGTACATAGCAGCATTGTTTTAACACTAAGGAAGAATGTAGGGTATTATACGGTCCGGGTACATCCCTTTCACCAACATCAGACACGTCGATGAACTTCATGCTACCAAATCTTTTTTGGACATATCAAACCTATTTTCAAGTATGAGCCACCTCATACTTGAACTTTTAAAGTTCACATTGACCCACAATTTTTTTTGTTTTTAAGGGTCCTTTCCCCTACAGCTTCAGGGAACAGGGCTGCATTCGCTCCCTCCTATGCCAACCTGTTTCTGGGGCTGTGGGAAAGGGACCTCTTCCTGTTGGATCAACAGGCGTCACTGGACAGTGTCCTCTCCTGATTGAGTTCCTGGATGTCACAGTAAAGAGAGACCAGTGCGGTGAAATACAGACCGACTTTTACAGAAAGCCTACACCTACCAATATGCAGCTACATGACTCCTCCTCCCATCCCAGACATGTCATACAATCTGTCCCCATTGGACAATTTCTCCGTCTCCACAGGATATGATCTTGACTTTGAGAGGCAGGTTGGGGAACTAAAATCAAGATTTTATGAACATGGCTATAGCTGCCAGATGATAAAAAAAGTCTATAATAGAGCAAAATACTCTACTAACAATACCTTGCTCTATACAAACAATAATTATAATAAAAAAACAAAAGCACAAGTAAGATTTAATACTAATTTCCATTCTCAGTTTCAGCTAATGAGAGCGGCTTTTCATAAATCCTCAATTCTCAAAGTTGATCCTACCATTGTCAAATTAATACCAGATAAACCGGCCATTACCATTCGACGCTTGAAGAAATCTCCGTGATAAAGGTTGGTTTCCGAAACACGCTTTGGGGCGGACACACAGGCAGAGTGAGCCCCAGCTCTACTGGTGTCAGCCTACAGGTATAACACATCTTTTACGTAGCTGTTCTCTCCCTCCTGAGATTATGGTGTTACCTTGGCTACAATGCTTAGACTGCTATTCTAACGCTAATTACTTTAAATATACTTTGTATTGGTAACCTTTACTTATGCCCATATGTATGGTATATGACACCATACCACTTGGCTTTCAGTGCAGGGTTAACTATAATTTTTATGTGCACTGTCTTGCTAGATATGTTCCACTTGTTATACTCTCTTAGGGAGGTATCTTATAGCTCTTTGTCCTGTGTGTCCATGCATGATCTGTGTAGCGTACCCACGTTTCTCTCTAGCCTGTTTTTTACTAATATTTAATAAAGATTTGTTACACTTTTACCCTACATGGTACTTTCTGATTGTCTCTTTTTTCCTCCCTTTTTCTTCGTTATGCTTCTATCTGTCCCGATTTTGTCCGTTACAGAAGTGGCAGTGTCTGATATGTTATAGTGTTTTCTTCAACATATTCCCTTAAAGGGAATCTGTCACCTCATTTTTCGCATATAAGCTGCAGCCACCACCATTAGGGGCTTATCTACAGCCTTCTATAATGCTGTAGATAAGCCCCTGATGTAACCTGAAAGATAAGAAAAACAAGTTAGATTATACTCACCTGGGGGGGCAGTCTGGTCCGATGGGTGTCGCGGGTCCGGGTCCGGCGCCTCCCACCTTTATGCGATGACGTCCTCTTTCTTGCTTCTGTCGCAGCTTCTGCGCAGGCGTACTGATTTACCCTGTTGAGGGCAGAGTAAAGTACTGCAGTGTGCAGGTGTTGGCCCCTCTGACCTTTCCTGGCGCCTGCGCACTGCAGTGTTTGCTTTGCCCTCAACAGGGCAGGGAATTACGCCTGCGCAGGAGCCGCAACAGAATCAAGGAAGAGGACGTCATCGCATGAAGATGGGAGGCGCTGGACCCGGACCTGCGACACCCATCGGACCCGGACTGCCCCTGGGTGAGTATAATCTAATTTGTTTTTCTTATCTTTCAGGTTACATCAGGGGCTTATCTACAGCATTACAGAATGCTGTAGATAAGCCCCTAATGGCGATGGCTGCAGCTTATATGTGAAAAATGAGGTGACAGATTCCCTTTAATTGTGCCACTTGTTTCCATGAGCTACTTTTATGATGTCACTAATGCTGCGCAGCCTCCCAGCCTGACCTGCAATGAAGTCTTGAGTGTGGGAAAATGAACTGTTATTTTATCTCATTCTCAAGAGTTCACCGCGGGTCAGGTGGGAGGCTGCGCTCACTTCATTGATGCTGCCGCCAGCAGCCTCTCATTCATTCCTCAGTGGTTTACAGCCGAGGAGGAAGCATTAGCACTAGAGTTGAGCGACTTTAGTCGGATCGGGTTTCATGAAACAAAATTCGTTTCAGATGAAACTGGTCCGACTAGGGCAAAAAAGGTCAGAGTTTCGTCGGAAACCCGACCCCAATGCAAGTCAATGGGAAATAAAAGTCGGCATTGAGCGGATGAATGCCATCCGCTCAATGCCGACTTTTATTTCCCATTGACTTGCAATGGGGTCGGGTTTCCGACGAAACTCCGACCTTTTTTGCCCTAGTCGGACCAGTTTCATCTGAAACGAATTTTGCTTCATGAAACCCGATCCGACTAAGGCCTCTTTCACACATCAGGTTTTCGCCGTCAGGCGCGATCCGGCGCTTTTGACAGAAACCGGATCCGGCGAAATGCAATGCCGGATCCGGTTTCCCCCCCATTGACTTGCATTTGCGCCGGATCGCGCCGGATGGCCATGCGTTTCATCCGGTTTTCGCCGGATCCGGCAATGTGTCGCGATCCGGCGTCTGGAAAAAACGTCTACTGTAACGTTTTTTGTCTCCGGCGAAAAAGCCGGACACGCCGGATCCGGCGCGTCCGTCTTTTTCACACAATGAAAGCCTATGAGCGCCGCAATGCGCCGGATCCGTTTTTTTGGTCTGAGCATGCTCAGTAGCTCTGCCCACAGGAGATATATAAAAGCAAGACAATGGGACCCTCAGCCACACCCAACATGCCACCCAAGCCAAGAACCAGGAGCAGGAGAAGGCAGCAGACATCTGCAGCAGCAGCACCATCAGCATCACCCCAAATGGAGCAGCAAATGGAACATGCTGAGGAGGGGAGTCCAGCAGCAGATGAGAGACGGTAATTATCAAATCCCCCATTCCTCCAAACTAGGGCCATGTAATATCAAGATATTCATTGGCCCTTTGTTTCTCTTTATTCAACAGCCGCCAAAGAGATGCAGCAGCAGCAGCAGCAGAAATGGCATCACTGGCAGCAGCAACAGCAGCAGCAATACCCACAGCCATGGAGTCTGGCCATCAACAGGACAGCACATCTTCTTCTGGGAGCCCTCCCTCGCATCGTCAGCGTTTGACGGTAAGTTTTTATTTCCAAAATCCATCATCTCTGTAATATATGTCTATTCATTGACTTTTATTTCAAAACAGGAATCACAAGATGAAGAGGAGCTCCCAGAAGAAGAAGGAAGGGGTGGACAGACACCTGGAGTGGGCTCACAATTGGTAAGTTTTTTGCATCAAACGCAGAAACACAACATCACACTACACACAACACATAGAAAACAATGTTCTGCAGACCACACACAGCAAACAAATGCCTACATCCAAAGACATAACATTTTTTGTTTTCTTCTCTAGTCTTCCCAATCTGGTGCTCGGCCAAGAGGTCCTCGCAGTGCCTCCCAGGGTCGTCTGCGACAGCAACGCGGCGGTCACCAGCGTGTAAGTATAAATATTTTTGCTTTGTTTTTTTGCACTTTTTATTTCATTTCTTTTGTGGAGGCTAATTATGTTATTTTTGTCTTTTTCTTTAACAGCCTTCACAGCGTGCTCCCGACTCTGACGGTGAGGATGGAGGGATTGATGTGGACCGCCTCATCGATCTCGTCAGAGAAAGGGAGCCGCTCTGGAATATGGCTGACCACCGCCACGCTGACCTGATCGTTACCCGACGACTCTGGGAGGAAATCTGTTCTCTCCTTGTGGGCCGCTGGGAGGACCTCGAAGCTCGGGCCCAGATTAAAGAGCGTAAGTATATACAGTACCGGTTGCTTGATGTAAACCAGTGTTTCCCGAACTCCAGTCCTCGTGGTCCCCACGGATCATGTGTTCAGGATTTCTATTTACTATGGAAATCCTGAAAACATGACCCCTGGGGACCATGAGGACTGGAGTTTGTGAAACACTGATGTTGTATACTAACCACTCCTTTCTCGTTTCAGGGAACAGAATTGTGAATCGGTGGCGGTCTGTGAGGGATCGTTTCAAGAAGGAGTTCAATAAAGAGATGCGGGCCCCGAGTGGATCTGGAGGACGCAGGAGCAAGTACAAGTACGCACAAGCCCTGTCGTTCCTCCGGGAAACAATGCTCACCAGAAGGTAAATATTACACACCACATGTGAAAAAAATGTTAGATGTAACTTTTTTTTTTCAGCCAGGGCCATACCATGTCAGTATTTTAATTGTTTTTTTTTTCTCTTTATTACACAGCACGGTGAGCAGCACTCGGGAGCCTGCACGATTGGACCCTTCTGAGGCGATCCCTGAGGAGACCGGCACCGAGGGACACTTCGACCGCCCCGGTACATCTGCACCTTCCCAGCCTTCCCACACATTCGACCCATCTGTCCCATCCACCAGCACAGGAGCATCGTGGCCGCCTACATTACATGAAGCTGCTGGTGAGGAGATCGCTTTCCCTTTACCCCACCCTTCTGCCCCTGCCACCTCTAGTACACCTGCGGGTACTGGGCGACAGCGGCAGAGGGGTCAGGAAAAGAGTTATGCGCAAGAGTTCTTGCATCTGAATGCATCTTTCCAGAACTGTCTCAAAGTCTTGTCAGAGCAAATCTCCGCAGGCTTTCAGCAGATCAACTCCAGCATTCTGGAGGTGAAGACACTTCTGCAAACCATGCATTCAGAAGCAAGATCTTCGCCAAACCACACCTTTTTCAGGTCTGTTGTGGAGCGCATGGCAACACTATCTCCTACCCAGCAGATGCATGTAATGCATTCGTGCCACGGTGCTCTACAGCAGGTTACCTCCCAACCTCCACCTCCCACCACTGTAGTTCCTCCACCTGCACCCCCTCCAGCCACTTTCCATCCTCCCCCTCCTATTACATCTGCACCCCCTCCAGCCACTTTCCATCCTCCCCCTCCTATTACATCTGCACCCCCTCCTGCCACTTTCCATCCTCCCCCTCCTATTACATACCAGCAACCTCACCAGTACCAGCAACCTCCCCAGTACCAGACATCTCCCCACTTCCAGCAACCTGCCCCGTACCAAACTCCTTCCCCGTACCAAACTCCTTCCCCGTACCAAACTCCTTCCCCGTACCAAACTCCTTCCCCGTACCAAACTCCTTCCCCGTACCAAACTCCTTCCCCATACAACTTTCCATCAACATCATCTGCTCCTACAGTCCCTGCCCAACCCTCCACTCCACCGCCCACCACCTCTTCTGCCTCCCACATGTCCACCCATTCTGTAGCTTTTTCCACACCTTCACCTCTAACTGTTCCTTCCCCACCACGATCCCAGTCCTCTCTCCACACACCCAGTGTCGAAGTGTCCCGCAGCCCCTCCAGCAGTATTTCCACCCCACAGTACACAGATTTGTAATGTGTGTTTTTTGTAATAAAAATGCCCATTGGGTTTAAAACCTTTATTAAAAAAGTTTTTTGCACTTTAAAAACATTTTACAAAAAAAAAAAAAAAATTTAAATAAAAGTTAAATTGTCGTTTCACAATGGTTGTCTGTCATTTCTTTCTGCGGCGAACTGTGTTTTAAAAAAAGGTTAAATACAGGGTATTTCAAAGGTAAAAAGGTATTCAAAACCAGGTATATAACTGTGGGTAAATTTTAGCTTTTTGCCACAGTTGTGTTCCTGGTTGTGTTTGAAGCAAAGTATTTCACCTAAAAAGTTGTGTTTATTGTTGGTGATTTCCTACCAATGTACACAACTTTTGTTAAAAGGTGAAATACTTTGCATAAAACACAACCAGGTACACACCTGTGGCCTAAAGGTAAAAATAGTAAGACCATGACAAGATAGCCAACTTTGGTTGGCAAAGGTATATACTGTTGGTCCAGAAGGTACACAAGTTTAGGGCACAAATCTTTCACACTCTGTCATCCCAGTGTACTCTGCCTTGAGGTGACATAAAGTATAGTGGAAAATTGTCCCTGAAACCGTCACAGAACTTCTAGTGGTAATATTTCCAATGACAACATCCATCTTCGCCAGTAACTTGCTCTTCTCTCCAACCTGCACTTTCTTCTCTACAACCTGTCAAAGAAGGGCTGTAGGAACATGCTATATCTAGTTTTCCAGTAGCCAATCCCGTTCGGAAGGCCACAAGGGTCAATTTTAAAAACCGGATCCGGCGTAATCCGTCGAAAAACGGATAGAAAAACGGATGAACCGGATGAGACGGATCCGGTTTTGTCTGTCAAGAACAAGACGGATCCGGCAGAAAACCGGATCCGGCACTTCAGGTTTTACAAAACATTTGCCGGATCCGGCATTCCGGCACGACGCCGGATCGCGCCTGACGCCGAAAACCTGATGTGTGAAAGTAGCCTAAAGTCGCTCAACTCTAATTAGCACTGCTCCCAGATATGGATTACGCCGTGGGACTAAACGCCAGATAGGTATGGTATATTGTTTTTTTATTTTTAATTTATTAAAAGATATTGAGGGCATCATTTGGATTAGCAGAAGAATAAAGATGGCAAAACTGTGTGGTCTTTCATTTCATTAAAATACTTTTTTCTCCCTGTGTGTGAATTGATTTATCCCTTTACAAACTTTAGGATTAGTAATGGATAGGTGTCTTATTGACACCTCTCTATTACTAAGCCAGGCGTAATGTCTCCTTACAATACAAAGGTGACATTAACCCCTTATTACCCCATATGCCACCACTACAGGGCACTGGGAATAGAGAGGCTAAGTGCCAGAATTGGCGCATCTTACAAATGCGCCTTTTCTGGGGTGTCTGGGGGCAGATGATTTTAGCCAGGGGGGGGGCAATAACCATGGTCCCTTTCTAGGCTATTAATATCTGCCCTCAGTCACTGGCTTTACCTCTCTGGCGCAGAAAATTGTGCAGGAGCCCACACCAGTATTTTATTCTGTGAAAATATTCCTGTGTCTTCAGGTGTGTGATGGGGCCAAGAGGACTGCAGTCTCCTGCCCTCCAGATTTGGCTGCTGGGATTGTTGTACCCATGCAGCCATGGACTCGGTGTCTGGTATCAAGCGCTTTTCCCTGGGGTGAGCTTGGTCACAGCTCCAATCCCCAGGCTTTCCTAAACTTCCACTTTTACTCTCCTCTTGGGATGAGCTCTTCACAGCTCCTGTCCCTTGTACAGACTCTCACAGACTGCAACTCACTAACTCCACCTCCAGCCCAGAACTTATAGGAAAGCTCCCCTGAAACTGGGTTTAGAGCTCCCCCTTCTGGTCTGGAGTAGGAAAAGAGTTGAATGTTGGTATTACCTGGCTAAGGAAACCCTCTTTGCTTGCAAGCATGACATCACCCCCCTGTGAGAGAGGCAATGCCACTGTGGCAACTGGACTCCTGTGGTGCCACATATGTTTTGAAGATTATTTGGTTTTAAAACGATGTTTACAGTAGTGTTTTACAATGCGATATTAACATGAGCTTTTACATAGAGAGAACTGCTGTATGTAAAAGCTCATGTTAAAATCGCATCGCATACAGATGCCATATGGATGTCACACTGTTACTAGATGTGAGGAAATCGCATCCTCACATTGCAAACGGATTACATACTGATCACTGTTTAGGGAACATTTGCGTGATTCTCGGCTGTCAAAATCGGACCGATTTTTTTATATGTTAAGTGTGACTCCAGCCTAAGGGGTGATCTCCTCGCAGAGAGTTAATAAACAATGAATCAGAATTAAAGGAACAGGCAGCATTAAAGCAACAGTCCTATATTCAAATAACTCTTATCATAGCTCACGCTGATGCTCCTTAAGCCACAGTCCGATGAAAGTAGTAGTGCCGGCAACAGCCAGTGTAGGGTCCTCCAATGGGGTCCGAGAATAGCGATCCGTCTTCTGGCAGCAGTGGGCGGTCTCCAGTTTTACCCACTGAGCCCCCAGTTCATGAGTCTGATCAGTGAGGGCCAAAGAAGTAGCAGAAGTCTCAGTAGCGGACCTGAGCTGATGCACGCTGGTCCGCTGGGGCAGACGCTCCCCAGAGTCCTGCAGATGACACACACTCCTCTGTATGAACACCGCCCGATGCTTATCCGCATAGCGCTCTCCTTAGTTCCAGTCCCGCTATAACATGCGGGTAAGTCTCGACGCTGCCTGCCACAGCACTGCTGCGCTGGGTGCAGAGCACACTGCTCACCCTGCTGCGCTCTCCCTGGCGGCCCACAACTCACTGTTCCTTCACGTTCTTTCTGCTCTGAGTATCCTGTGTACACACCCCCTCTCCCCGGGTCATGGGGTTTGTCCAGTCCCCTATTCCTTTCCTGGGAAACATAGGACGCAGCCCCGACAGTTCCAGAGTTTGGCCCAGTGCAGGAACCAGCAGCCCGGTTTTCTTCCTTACAACAAAACCCTTGTTGGTAAGCACAGCAGTCAGACTTTTTTTGTAGTTGATGATGAGGTTTGCACACATGTTAGGAGGAATTTTGGTCCACTTCTCTTCGCAGATCATCTCTAAATCATTAAGATTTTGAGGCTGTCGCTTGGCAACTCGAAGCTTCAACTTGCTCCATAAGTTTTCTTTGGGATTAAGGTCTGGAGACTCGCTACGCCACTCCATCACCTTAATGTGCTTCTTTTTGAGCTACTCCTTTGTTGCCTTAGCTGTATGTTTTGTGTCATTGTCTTGCTGGAAGACCCAACCATGACCCATTTTTAATGTTCTGGTAGAGGGAAGGAGATTGTCGTCACTCAGGATTTTATCGTACATGGCTCCATCCATTCTCCCATTGATGCGGTGAAGTAGTCTTGTGCCCTTATTAGAGAAACACCCCCAAAATATAATGTTTCCACCTCCATGCTTGATAGTGGGGACTATGTTCTTTGGGTCATAGGCTGCATTTCTCTTCCTCCAAACACAGCGAGTTAATGCCAAAGAGCTCAATTGTTGTCTCATCTGAAGACAGAACCTTCTCCCAATCACTCACAGAATCATTCAGATGTTCATTGGCAAACTTCAGATGGGCCTGCACATGTGCCTTCTTGAGCAGGGGGACCTTGCGGGCACTGGAGGATTTTAAACCTTTAGGGTATGTGCACACGCTGCGGATTTTGATGCGTTTCCGCAGAGTTTTTGGACGCACGGAATTGCCTCAAATCCGCAGTACAGAGTGCACACAATGTTAATGAATGGGAAATGATGTAAAAACACTGTGCACATGCTGCAGAAAATTCCGCGCAGAATCGCAGCGTTTTATTTTCCGCAGCATGTCAATTCTTTTTGCGGATCCGCAGCTGCGGTTTACATTCTAGCACATAAAATCTCTTTCTCTCTCTCCACAGGCTAATCCGCAATGTGTGCACATACCCTTATGGCGTAATGTGTTACCAATGGTTTTCTTGGTGACTGTGGTCCCAGCTGTCTTAAGATCAATAACAAGTTCCCCCTGTGTAGTTTTAGGCTGATCTTTCACCTTCCTCATGATCAAGTATACCCCACAAGGTGAGATTTTGCATGGTGCCCCAGATGAATGTCGATTGACAGTCATTTTGTATTTCTTCCATTTTCTTACTATTGCACCAACAGTTGTCTCCTTCTCACCCAGCGTCTTACTTATGGTTTTGTAGCCCTTTGCAGCTTTGTCCAGGTGTATGATCTTGTACCTGACATCCTTATAAAGCTCTTTAGTCTTTCCCATGTTGTAGAGGTTAGAGTCTGACTGAGTCTGTGGACGGAATCTTTTATAAAGATGTCTATGTAAGACATCTGTCTTTAATGCAGGTAACGAGTTGATTAGGAGCATCTAACTGGTCTGTAGGAGTCAGAACTCTTAATGTTTGGTAGGGAATCAAATACTTATTTCTCACTCTAAAATGCAAATAAATTTATATAATTTATACAATGTAATTATCAGGATTTTATTTTTGATATTCTAATTCTCAATGTTAAAATTAGCCTACCCTTAAAATTATAGACTGTTCATGTCTCTGTCAGTGGGCAAACTTACAAAATCAGCAAGGGATCAAATACTTATTTCCCCCACTGTATAGAAGACCAGTTCTTGAAGACCAAACATGTTTTGGAAAATGATCCAATGTTTGATTTTCAGTAAGCTGGCAGGATGTGATAATGCCCATGCAGCATGTCTGACATTAAGAGACAGCAATCTGCTTGAAAAACAAATTATTGTTTTATGTCAGGTCTGCATTTTCTCATATTTATTGTTTCTCCTTTTATACTAACAAACTTTTCTCTAGATAACTATTGGAAACTTGACTGTTTTCTTCCAACTGTTTTGCTACAGCAAATATAACCAATATCTGATTCTTGTAATGTTTAACGTTTTGTGTCAAATATCTGAAGGATGGTGTAAAGACACAGCATATAATCTTAATTATGCCAGACGTCTATTTTCAGTAGCCCAGGAGACGTAGACTATTGTCTGAACATTGACTATTGAATTTATGTGTTTTTCTTCAGTCGGTCAAGAACCATAGAGTTTTGTCATATGAGTCTTAAAGTTGTCTATTGAAATTGATGAATGGCTACATTTTACCTCTTATATCAGCTCCTACAGTTTATTGCATTGCTAGGACGAGTGCACTGTATTAAAGGGATGATGGATGGGGTCATGTATCGCAAAATTTTTGCCAACAACCTCCTTCCCTCAGTAAGAGCATTGAACATGGGTCATGGCTGGGTCTTCCAGCATGGCAATGACTAGAAACACACAGCCTCGGAGCTGAAACTCAATGTTGCCCAGCCACAGCCCTGAAACATGAAAGATATGGAGAAGATCTGTGTGGAAGAGTGGGCCAAAATCCCTGCTGCAGTGTGTGCAAACTTGGTCAAGAACTACAGGAAATGTATGAACTCTGTAATTGCAAACAAAGGTTTCTGTACCAAATTGTACCACTAACTCAGGGGCACTGCAATGAGGAGCCCTTGTGCTACTAAAAGTTGCTCCTGGGGTGGTGGGAGGATACTGTCATGTTTAGGGAGGATGATGTCACTTGGTTTCCCAGGATTCCATATTGGAGGCGCTACATAGACGACATTTTGGTACTTTGGGTGGGTGACAAACAGTCCTTTGAATCGTTTGTAACTCATCTGAATTCAAATAACATAGGCTTGGCATTTAAATAGAAAGTAGGAGGTAACAGCATTACGTTCTTGAACCTTACCATCGCAAAAAATAGTGATGCATTCCTCAAACCCTCCATATACCATAAAAAACATTGACAAATAATTTGTTACAATGGGAAAGTCATCATCCTAAGAGTCTTCTGAGAGGGATCGCTTTCTTAGATTGTGGTGAAACTGCTCCAACTTTGAGTATTTCCAACAAAGTAGCTCTGATTTGAAAGGGAGGTTTAGGAGGAGAGGATATCCAAGACATGTCATTGATGAGTCGTATCGTCATGCTTTCTCCAGGGATAGGAGGTTCCTTTTAATACCACAACTTAACCAGGTGATGTTGGCATTGCACACCTCAAAGGCACATACAATAATCAAACAGACAGAGTTATGGGCATTCTGAAAGATTGTGGTGTGTTCTCAGGGTAGATCCAGACATTGGCAAATGTATCTCACCTGTGCCATCTGGTTCACAGCCATTATGCACCTTCCAAGTCCACCGGTATGTGGCTCAATCATAAACCACTGAGCACCGTCCCATGTGGCTCAGGTAGCTTCTATTGATATGTCACTCAATGTATATCGTTCAGAGGAACTGTGATGGTAGGGACTACAACATGAGACATTTCACTAATTGTAGAACACCTGGTTGAACAGGGAACAGTCTCTAGGGCACCCTTGCTGCTTTCCGGGCCCTGACAAAGTCTAATAATGCTTTCTGGGCTGCTTTAGCATCGACCGAGCCCCGTCTCATCTGCAGCTATCCCCATACCAACACCCAGTAATGTGAGTCTATGCTGAAAGCAAAGGCCCTGTTCACTCGCATCCTTCGATCACCAGCTGAGGTGAGAGTCTCTGGTTGCGTATTCTTCAGATAGCATCGGTGCTTGATGGCCGATGGGCATCTCCTTGATCTGGTAAAGAAAAGGGGCTGGTCCTTGACTCTTGACTGACATCGTCTGGGTTCTGGATTGTGACCGGCGTTCCTCTGGTCTTCGGTAAGGCAGTCCATAAAAAGGAAAAACTTGATCCAGCACTTCAAATAAATTGCAAAATTTTATTCCAAAATTATTCCATCAGTAAAAATATGATTCAAGAAAAAATCCACATTCTGAAATGGATAAATGTATCATCCGAGGAGAAAAACAATAAAAACGCATACTTACTGCAAAAAGACCTCTGGTAAAACTATTCTTAGAGCTAATTCCTGTCACCCCAGACATACCATCCTTGGTGTCCTGGTGGGTGAAATGATTGGGAGGAAAAGAAACTGCTCTGATCATCAAAAAAAAAATGTAAGCAAAATTCGACTATCAATAATAAAATGTGCAAAACATTTGGCCCAGAAAATGTTGAAAACTAAAATATAAAGGGATAACACAATGTCAAACATAATTTTCATCCTTATAGCTGACAACCATTTGCTTCTGGTTTCCTAAAATCACCAGGAAAATGGCATCAAAACAACCAGACAGGTGTGGTTATCTGAAGCGAGTTTTATATTCTGTCTTAGCTGAATTTCCACATTAGTTTATGAATAAGAAGTATCACTTCTCTTGGGACTTTCTCCTCGGATGATACATTTATCCATTTGAGAATGTGGATTTTTCCTTTAATCATGTTTTTACAGATGGACTAGTTTTGGAGTAAAATTTAGCAATTTATTTGAAGTGCCAGATCAACTTTTTTTCTCTTTTATGTACTGCCTCTCCTTGGATTTGGGATCCTGTGCACTCATGGATAGGTGAGCTGATCACATCAATTTTTCTTTGTCTGGTCTTCGGTACTTGACCAGTGTCGTCTGGATTCCGGGCATCAACCGGAAGCGTCAAAATCTCTCACTGGCGCAAGCCTCCCAACCGTTTCGGATCCAGTGGGACAGTCCTGATTTTCACAGCTTGACCTGCTGTTCCGACCGGGAGTTAACTTTTCCCATACTGCACTGATAATCTGCCACGCCCCCCCATGCACCGACCCCATCCATTCCTCGCCCTCCCAGAGAGACCCACCGCAGCCCCTCACTGCTAATAAATCCCAGCAAAGACGTCACTGGGTTGCTCTGTGCGCACAGGACCTGTGATAAGGTCACAGGAGGGGAGGAGTCAGGGGGTCACATGATCAGGGGCCTCAATGTATGCAGGACTGTGCTGGGCTGGTTGTCATGGTGAGGGATATGGAGAAGTTTATGTGTGGGGTCAGGAGGGGTTTACAGTGTGGGTGCAGCAGAGCTGTGTGTGTACGAGGTGTACAGAGCAGAGCCGTGTGTGTACGAGATGTACGGAGTGGAGCCAGGTGTGTATGAGTTGTACGGAGCGGAGCCGTGTGTGTACGAGGTGTATGGAGTGGAGCTATGTGTGTACAAGGTGTACGAAGCAGAGCTGTGTGTGTATGGGGTGTTCGGAGCGGAGTCGTGTGTGTACAAGGTGTATGGAGAAGAGTCGTGTGTGTACTCCATGTATGGAGTGGAGCCGTGTGTGTACGAAGTGTACGGAGCAGAGCCGCGTGTGTATGGGGTGTGTGGAGCGGAGCTGCATGAATACAAGGTGTACGGAGTGGAGCCATGTGTGTACTTGGTGTACGGAACGGAGCCTTGTGTGTATGTAGTGTACGGAGCCGTGTGTGTACCGGGTGTACGGATCGAAGTCGCGTGTGTATGGGGTATACAAAACGGAACCCTGTGTGTACGAATTGTACGGAGCTGAGCCGTGTGTACGAGGTTTACGGTGTGGAGCCATGTGTGTAGTGAGTGGAGCAGTGTGTACGAGGTGTATGGAACGGAGCCATGTGTTTGTACGAGGCATACAAAGCGGAACCGTGTGTGTGTGAGGTGTGCGGAGCCGTGCGTGTACAAGGTGTATGGTAGGGAGCATTCATACCTCCCAGCCATCCTTTATCCAGCGGGACATTCCTGATTTTGAGAGTCTGCCCCCTGTCCCGGCCAGGAGCTTTCTTTTCCCGTGGACCCAGGAGTACACGGCGGAACCCCGAGGAGCACTTTAAAACTCGCACTTGACGTTCCACCGGAAGTGATATGCTGGAAGCTGACCGGAAATTAGGTAATTTCAGGAGGAGATTGTGATGGAACATGGAGGCACTTCAGGGAATGCTTCAGATCCATCACCGTGTCCTCCTCCAACAGCGCGGACAGAGGGATCACTTTGGAATCGGGATGCCGGCCATGTGAGCGGATCATGATATGTCCTGCACCTGAAGGCCCAGGTGGGCACTACAATGGGAGCTGGGCTGCTATAGAATCTTTACAGAATCTTTCATTCTCTCTGTTTTTTCTTTCCCTCTCTGTTTCTTTCTTTCTCTGTTTCTTACTTTCTCTCTCTCTGTTCTTTCTTTCCCTCTCCAATCTTTCTCTCTCTGTTCTTTCTTTCTCTCTCTAATCTTTCTTTTTTTCTTTCTCTCTCTGTTCTTTCTTTCTTTCTTTGTTCTTTCTTTCAACTCTTTCTTTCTCTCTCTGTTCTTTCTTTCACTCTCTGTTCTTTCTTTCTCTCTCTCTGTTCTTCCTTTCTCTTTCTTTCTCTGTTCTTTCTCTCTGTTCTTTCTTTCTCTCTCTGTTCTTTCTTTCCCTTGTTTCTTTCTTTCCCCTCTATCTTTCTCTCTGTTCTTTCTTCTTTTTCTCTTTGTTCTTTCTTTCCCATCTTTATTTCTTTTTCTATCTGTTCTTTCTTTCTCTTTCTTTCTCTCTCTGTTCTTTTTTCTGTCCCCTCTTTCTTTCTCTCTCTGTTCTTTCTTTCTCTCTGTGTTCTTTCTTTCTTTCTCTCTCTGTTCTTTCTTTCCTCTCTTTCTTTCTCTCTCTGTTCTTTCTTTCACTCTCTGTTCTTTCTTTCCCCTCTTTCTTTCTTTCTCTCTCTCTGTTCTTCCTTTCTCTCTCTGTTCTTTTTTTCTTTCTCTGTTCGTTCTTACTTTCTCTCTGTTCTTTCTTTCCTCTTTCTTTTTCTCTCTGTTCTTTCTTTCCCCTCTTTCTTTATCTCTCTGTTCTGTCTTTCACTCTCTGTTCTTTCTTTCTTTCCCCTCTTTCTTTCTCTCTCTGTTCTTCCTTTCTCTCTTGCTATTCTTTCTTTCTTTCTTTCTTTCTCTCTCTGTTCGTTCTTTCTTTCTCTCTCTCTGTTCTTTCTTTCCCTTCTTTCTTTCTTTCCCTTCTTTCTTTCTTTCTTTCTTTCTCTATCTCTGATCTTCCTTTCTCTCTCTGTTCTTTCTTTCTCTCTGTTCGTTCTTTATTTATTTATTTCTCTCTCTGTTCTTTCTTTTTTCCCCTCTTTCTTTTTCATAAAAAGATTAAAGATTGTAGTTAGGTGAGTTGTGACGACTGGAGAGAGAGACTGGAGGAGATGTGAGGGAATGGGGTCGGTAGTGCATGTAGTCAGACGAGAAGAAGAGAGGAGTTTGGAGACTTCTTCTGTGATCTGATCAAATGTGGAAAGTGAGCCAGGGGAAATGCAGGGAGGGATGGCAGTCACAGCACTTGGTGGTTGGGAGCAGATTTCCTGATGGATATTATCCATTTTTTCTATAAAGTGGGAGGCCAGGTCATCAACAGTTGTCTGTGATAGGGGCTTGTGCTTTTGGCCTGAGGAGGGAGTGAAAAGTGTCAAAGTTTCTTGGGGTTGTTGGCTAGTGAGGAGATCAGGTGGTGAAGTAGGTCTGTTTGGCAAGGTGAAGAGCATAGTTATAGGTTCTTAACATACATTTGAAGTGGATGAAGTCTTCTGGTGTTTGGGTTTTTCTCTATAGGTGTTCAGCGCTCCTAGAGCATCGCTTTAGAAGTTGAGTTTGCGATGTGAGCCAGGGCTGTTTTATTCTGTGTATGGAGGTTCTGATGGTGAGGGGCGCTACTTGGTCAAGGGTGCTTCTAAGAGTGTCGTTGTAGTGATGAACAGCCAGTTCAGGACAGGAAAAAGAGGAGATTGGGGACAGTGATGAGTGTAGGGAGTCTAAAAGTGTCTGAGGGTTAATGGCTTGTAGATTTCAGAATGTGTGGTAGGTAGCAATGTGCTGGGGTGGGCGAGGACTTGTGAGCGTGAAGGAGAGAATGTTGTGGTCAGAGAGGGGAAGTGGTGAGTTAGTTAGGTAGGAGATTGAACAGAGCCAGACAAAGACCAGGTCAAGGGTGTTACCATCCTTGTGTGTCTCAGAGGTTGAAAGCTGTGAGAGGCCTAGAGAAGTGGTTAGTGATAGAAGCTGGGATGCCGATGTTGGAAGTGGGGCTGTTAATGGAGATGTTAAAGTCTCCCAGGATAAGGGTTGGTAGTTCTGAGGACATGAAGTGCAGCAGCCAGGCTGAGAAATGGTCAAGGAAGTGGGTGGGTGAGCCTGGGGGCTGGTACATGACCGCTACTCTGAGGGAGAGGGGATGGAAGGGCCTGATGGTGTGGACCTCAAAAGAAGGGAATGAGAGTGATGGCACTGGGGAGATGACCTGGAAAGTGCATTGTGGGGACAGCAGTATGCCGACTCCACCGCCAAGTCTGTTTGTGGGTCTCGGGGAATGGCAGAATTGTAAGCCACCATGGGAAATGGCAGCAAGGGAGACAGTGTCAGAATCCTGAATCCAGGTATCAGTGAGGGCCAACAGATTCAGAGAGTTGTTCAAAAAGTAATTGTGCAGGAAAGGAAGTTTGTTACATACAGACCGTGGATTCCAGAGTGCACAATTAAAAGAAGGAGCTGAGGGAGTGCAAGTAATATTAATAAGATTATTATGGTTTAGTTATGAGGTAGCGTAGGGGTTGAGGATGGGGGATGGTGGACTGGGGTTGGGGGAGATGTTCCTCAAAATCAGTAGGAATAGGAAGATAAAGAGCAAGTAGTTATTGGAATAGAAAGAAGTTTTTTCTGCGATGTGTATTTGTAAGATGGGCTGAGATTTTTAGGAAGATGAGAAGTGCATGAAAGCTGTACATGGGAGAGGGACGTATAGAGGGGCTGATGTGTATGAGTCGTGATGGAGGGGGGATGGGGTGGTGAATGTGGATGGCAAGGGAACACAGGAGGATAGAAATAAACCACATGGATAAAAGGGAGTGCAAAGTGTGGGTTACCTGACTCCTGCTCTGACTAACTGCCATGAAATAACTGCCTTTTGCTTGTTCAGTATAATGGGCCCCATATATGGTGCCATACGGTATAATGGGCATCATATATTGCTCCATACAGTATAATGAATCCCATATATTACTCCATGCAGTATATAATGGCCCACATATACTGCTCCATACAGTATAATGGGCCCCATATAATGCTACATACATTATAATGGGCCCATATATAACTCCATACAGTGTAATGGGCCCCATATAATGCTCCATACAGTATGGCCCCCATTATAGCGCTATCACTACGCTCCTCAACTCAAGGGCATCATAGCTTGCCGGTGTCCTGGACTCCGAGTGCCCCCCCATTCGTCCAGAGCAGGGGGGTTCACCGACCCTGTGCATGCAAACTGTTTCTAATTAAGTAATGTATGAGACAAGATTGACATTTATATCATGTCCTAGACATGAGTATTTCCGTATTTACACTACCACTATTAGAGATTTTAAGGTCACGTATACCTGTTTTTTCATTGTGGTGCTTTCTTTTTTGCAGGGTCAATTAGGGTCAGTATGGGTAAGCCAAAATTGGGCGGGGGAGCCATATTGTTTCCTGGGGTGCTAACCTCGGTGGCAAGGTAGGGTTATTACTAGGCCGAATTTAGGGCCAGTACCCCTATTGCTCATGTATGTGTGACCTATCCCTGCTTGACTATTTACAAAGCCCCCCTTTTAAAATATTTTTCGATTAAAGTCTTTTTTAGTTTGTTGATTTATTTTGGACCTGTTAAGGTATTTTGATTCCTGTGCTTTTTTTAATCACCCCAAGCCTCTTACCCAAACATAGAATTGTTGATGTCCATGCATTACCATGATATTTCATTTGTTATGTTATTTGGTATTTGGTTATTAATTACTTACCAATCACTATTGCTGGCCAGGAGGTGGAAAGGGTTGAGAGCTACAAATATCTGGGGGTTCACCTTGACAGCAAACTTGATTGGAGGTGTCATACAGAGAAGGTTCAAAAGAAGGCAATGAGCAGCAGACTATACTTTCAGCGGAAGCTCAGGTTATTCAATGTGTGCAGTAAAATGCTGGAAATGTTCTACCAGTCCATGGTAGCGAGCGCCATCTTTTTTGCTATCATCTGCTGGGGCAGCGGTGTGCGAGTAGCTGACGCTAATAAGCTCAACAAACTTAGCAGGAAGGCAGCAGTTGGCCTCCATCTTGACTCTTTTGAGGAGGTAGTGGAAGATAGGATTCAGAAGAAGTGTAGGGCTATAATGCACAATAATACACACCCACTATACGGGCTGTTCTTGAATCAGAAGAGCACATTCAGCAGCCGTCTAATCCTACTAAAGTGCAAGATGGAGAAATTCAGGAAATCATTTGTGCCTACTGCTATGGGGATGTATAATAATTCACTAAGGGTAAAAGATGGCTATGACCTAGGGCTGGCACACTAATGGAAATGATCAGAGATTTGTGTACCTTTGCTTGTTATGTATTGTGGTTAGTCATGTGCAAGATCTGTGTCTAGTAATTACTCTATGTAATGCTGTTTGTAATGTAGTAATGCTGTTCTTAATGTTTTGTTTGTAATGCTGTTGTAACGCTGCTGTGATACCATAATTTCCCTCGGGATCAATAAAGTGTATCGTATCGTATCGTACTTGTCTAACAATTTGCAGCAAGGTTTAGTACATGCTTTTTTATTGTTATAATAATTGTAATAAAGTCCTTTCTTTTATGTGCATGTGTATGTATATGTATGTGTATATATATACGCATACATGTGTGTATGTGTGTGGATATGTATATATATATATATATATATATATATATATATGTATATGTATGTATATATATATATATATATATATATATATATATATATATGTGTGTGTATCCACAGTATATATGCACACATGATTGCATATACCATTTATTTTGCCTAGACTCTGAAACTCTTTTCAGCTGATGTAATACATGGGTGTAATGCTTAGGTTGCAAAACTTATCTAACGTACAAAATAAAAGTCATTCCTTTGCTTCTTTGGTAACGTAGATAAGAAGGATTGCTAACAAGCTAAGCATATTCCATGTACTCTTTTTGCAAATGTAGTGTTTTCAATGCCTTTCGGCTCTGCTATTTAAACTCTTAAGAATATGTATTGAGTTAGACAGAGGACGGCCCACACCTGGTGTGGCCGTCATTCTCTCTCCATGCCAGCATGTCCAATAAAGAAGCATCTTACTTATTCAGGTCTGGATGATTTCTAATTGGAAGACTGAAACTCCCTTGACATTTTGGTGCGTTGGCCGGGAATCCAACACCTTTCCCTCACCGGTGAGTACTGTAAACCGTGCACGGGGGAGTCTGGGACTCCTTAAGTAAGTCCTCCGCCTTGACATTAGGCGTCACCAGGGGCATTAATCAGTTATCCCGGTCTGAGGGAAAGTGACGGATTTCGTATAGTCTAAGAATCTCTGGGAATCGTCTGTATCTGAATACAGGTAAAAACATTTAATAATTTTCATTATATTTGGTAACGTTGTTAATCCAGTATGAATGTTATTCTTGGAATTGAATGGGAACTGTGATTGCAGACGTTTCCAATTGCGGTTAGTGAGAGGCTCCTGTAAATTGGAAGTTTACATGCAATTGGAGTTATAAGAACTCCTGTAAGTTGCTAAGCTCCATAGTGTATGGGGTTTGTTGTTCTTGTAAGATATTCCATAGAATAATAATCTTTGTTTTTTAATTTAATTTTATTTTATGACTGTTATTCTTGAAATTGAATGGGAACTGTGATTGTGGACTTTTCCAATTGGGGTTAGTGAGAGGCTCCTGTAAGTTGGTAGTTTACATGCAATTGGAGTTATAAGAACTCCTGTAAATTGCTAAGCTCCATAGTGTATGGGGTTTGTTTGTTCTTGTAAAATATTCCGAAGAATAATAGTAATCTTTATTGTTTTTATTTTTATTTTGAATGGGATGAATGTTATTTTAGGAATTGAATAGGGAACTGGTAGACTTTTCCAATTGGGGTTAGTGAGAGGCTCCTGTATGTTGGAGGTTTACATGCAATTGGAGTTATAATAACTCCTGTACATTGCGAAGCTCCATAGGAATGGGGTTTGTTTGTTCTTTTAAGATATTCCTCTGAATAACAAAAATCTTTATTTTTTATTTTTTGAATGGGTACAAAGCCAGTGTGAGAAGGCTACTGTGGAATAAAAAACTCCGTGTGCACGTTAAATTGATCTAGATGGGAGAATCGAGGGAGATTCTCGTTAGATTAACCCCTTAATGACAGACAATATATCTTTTTACTGACCTGAGATTTAAGAGAATATCATCCCCGTACAGGTGTTGATCCAGCAGCTGTCGGCTGTCCACTATAGCTGACAACTTGCTGTATCCTGCTATACCACTTTGCAATAATTCCTGAAAATCACCTGAATGGTTAATAAACTACCTGACAGAAGTTTTCAATATGTCAGGGGGTGCTGTTATTAAAAAAAAAAAAAAAGGGCTATTAAGGGGTTAAGGAATCCAGTATAAGATGAATTTTTGCCGGTATTCTGTTTTGTCTTCTGTACTTTGTTGAATGGTGTTTTCTGTTAAGTGTGCTGTTTTGTCTGTCTTTTAAAACTACATAGGTCTAAAACGCCATAAATATATGTTTTATGTTACACATGAGACTCCTTGAATGTTATCTTGAGTGAATGTAAATGAGGGAGTCCAGTAGGCGTGGTCAACAGTCATCTGTGGACTGGAGACAAATCATAGGTTATTATAGTGGTATAAATCACCTAGGTACATGTCACCTGATCCCCATAGAGAATATTCTATGTTGTTTTGTTATCTGTTTTTCTTTTAATAACACAGAGTGACTGAACCCTCCTCGTTTCACTGAGGAGAGTCTGCACCTGTGGTGCTCTGAATACCTGATATTAAGAATGGGAACGTCTCTGTATATAAAGAGGCGGTGTCATTGGACTTTATCTCAGCACTTCAGGAATAGGAGTACGAGGGAACTTTAATAATCTCTTGTCTTATGTCTCTGTGTACATGTGTCTGTCCAGTCCCTAACTGTGAAGATTGTTGTACGTTGTGTGTTTGTACTGTTACACTGGTCAGAATTCCCTGTGAGCATATTTATCTCGTTCAGATCAGTGACCACATTTATCATCGTGACCCCATTCCTTGGGGACCGTTCACATTTGTCACACTGTGTTGTCATACTAGGCCCTTACAGGTCTTCATTGGATGGAGATGGCAAGATATAGAGATACAAGCTGGTAAATATCTAGGACATAGTGTAATCAGTGAGGATTATTTAGATCCTGGATATTAGGAGCAGTAATTGAATTGTTGCTATTGGTTTTTTATCTTCTTGTTGACATATGAATTTCACTGATATTTGTCAAACTTCTTAAAAGTGGGTAGAAATCCATTGTGCTCCAGGGTTTATATTGTGCATAGTCCTCATCTTGTTGTTTGTCTTTTTGTGTTTAAGAATTTTATGTAACATCATTATGGGACTTTATCCCATAGATATATATTTTAAGATCTTATCCTCATTGTAAGGCAGGATTGTTATTGACCATTTCATTTGATGGCTGGAAAGTTATTAAGATTGTACCGAGAAGGTATCCCTGGAATGAGACCGGATATGGTCCTTTTTCATCAGGTACCCAGAGAGAACAGTCTTCAGATCAGATGTGCAATGTGTCCTTATTGGTAACTTATAGGCCTAACTCATATATTATAACAAATAGAGAGTAAACATTGTATATCCCTGTCAATGTCTTTTTAGTCTTGACAAACAAGGAGTAGGCACCACCCAGAGAAAACAGTCCTGAGGTGGGGAGATAAGCTGTTAACATGAGGATTGTTGTGGAATGTGGTTGTGGTTTTGAGATAAGAAGGGGCCACTAGGAGACCCTGAATGTGTCCTTTGACAGATGGGTCGTATTGGATGATAAACTTAGTTTAAAATTTGGTACAAGAAATGTGTAATGAGAGGAAATATTTAATTTGGCTAAAGTAGAAATACATTTATAAAAAACACTGTATCTCCCGAAGTAACTCTCCTTGTGGGAAGCCATGAGGTCACTTTTTTTTGTTGATTCAGGAGCCACTAGAACCTTAGTACATCCAGAAGAGATACCGACTATTGGACTGTCTGCTGCCTGCATAGTGGTAAAAGGAGCAAGTGGTAAGACACACAGAAGCATTGTCTACGCCTGTGGAGACACCGGGCCCTCGGCACAGGTAAAAGTGCAATTACACAAATTATATTATCAGCTGTGTGGGAGGGATATGATGCAAGCCCTGAGCCCGGGAATAATTCCTACTGCTGCCGGACTATAGGTGAAATCCATTGCTGAGACAATGGTGCTCCAGGGGTATAGGGAATCTAGATATTATTACAGTCTAGCTCTAATAACTGCAGGACCATCCTCAGTTACTGAGTCCTTCATCAAGGAAGCAATAGATAAAGGTATACAAATGTAGATATTCACACACCTGAAGAACTACACTGCACCATGTACTACAGGTATTTCAGGGGTCCTGATGTAAAATATGAGAATTTCCATGCTCTAGATTGTTCTTTGCACACCATATACTGGAATTATAAAGGGAACTGTGCTGCCAGTTGTAAACTGTCAGGACAAATTAAATTGATGTTTTTGCTTTCTAGAGGCCCTGTGCCACATATTTCCCTCTCCAGATGTAAAGTAGATCATGGAAATTCCTTGGTGATTTTGTTGGAGTGTAAGGAAAGTAACAATGGGAGGATTTGGGTGATGGCTCATTTTACAATGCCAGACTGCAGGCATGTTCACAAGTACTAAAGTGGAACACCATTTCTAAACCCAGTGTCCACATGCAGCGAGGCAGGGGAACGAGTGAGAAATGCTGATCCTTTCCTAGAATTAGAGGAAGAATTGACCACATACCCAGAATCTTTGTGGTCCACATGACCTGCAGATGTGGGATTGATGAAAGAGGTGATTATACCCTGTCCAGCTCACCTTGTAACACAGTCTTGTTTCCAGTAGGGAGGGCGCCCCCATCTGTATACGAGGCTGTGATAACAAGAGCCCCCACAGTGCCAGACCCCCATACTCTGCTGAATGGCTGGAGGCCGGAACATAAGGTCTTTACAGTGATGTCAGTAATGTCTCCTTCAGCATCCTGGTACATCCAGATAGCCAGGTTTGGTTTGTATTCACATATAAGGGGAGCAGGTATACATTCACCAGCATCCCACAAGGGTACTGTGAATCACCTACTATTGTTTTCCAGGTAAAATCGGCTAACCTAGCTCAGTGTGAGTCACCAGAAGGGAGCCAGATGCTCTTATATGCGGATGGCATGCTATTGGCATTTAAAAAAAAAAAAGAAAAAAAAAATTGGTAACAAAAGGGGTTATTTTTAAAGATGACCTATATGTATAAACTGCCCAGTGACCTCCTAAGATATGTCACAGTATTGAGCCATGGCATAAGCTATGTCTCAACAGGAGGGATGGTAGAGGTCATACCTTACGTATTTATGCTGTATGGCTTTACTAACTATTAAAATTTTTTGTTTAATCTGCATTACTTGTGCAAAAATAATTCCTAAGGGAATCTGAGACCAGAGAGAGGACAATGTCCTCACCCTGAATACTTATTCCAACACATTTGTATGGATTTTATTGAACAAGTGTGAGGGGAAAAGTCCGGCCTTGTTATTATGGATGCTTTCAGCAGGTGGATTGAAGCTGTCCACCCTGATGCATTAATGGTACCGAAGGCCCTTCTAAAGGAAGTCATACCCAGATTTGGGGTTCCAGAAAATATATAGTAAACTAAGTAATGTTGTTATTACCTAAAAACATTGTCAATTGAGTTGGGAAACCGCTGTGCCTGTCATCCTCAGTCAGCCGGACTGGTTGAGAGACACAGTGGGATCTTGAAAAATAGGTTGACAAAGACCATGCAGGAAACAGGAAAAATTGGCTGTACTGTCTCCTATTGGTTGTACTAAATATGTATGTCACTCGGACATCGGTAGTGCTGACAGCCTTTGAAATCATATACGGGAGACCTTTTCTGTTACCTCAGCTAAAATCCTTTAGAAGGATAGATGAGGAAGGTGATTGTACATTAGCAGAATATATGGCTAAGATATTAACTCACAAAGAAGTTTCTACTCATAGTTTTGTTCCAGGAAAACCCACTAACAAAACCTGAGATTGTGAAACCTGCAGACTGGGTCCTTGTGAAGGTGATAAAGAAGAGACACCAGCACCATCCTAAGTGGGAAGGTCCTTACCAAGTCCTGTGGACTTCTCCTACTGCGGTCAAGATTGCTGAGCGCAGCTCCTGGATCCATCTCTCATACTGTAAACTTGTCAGACAGGTAGGGACAGAGTAGGATCTGACTTGCTTGTCAAAGTCCAGCTACAAAGGGAGGTTTTCCACAAGGGAAAGCTTGTCTCAAACTGGTGAAGTCTCCCATTCATCCCCCTACCCGGACAAGACGGTCAGATCTAGGATGTGTACATCAGGGTTAGTCACATGTATATTCTTCGTGACCATAGTGATGGGAGATTGGAGGGCAATAGGCCCAGCAGGAGAGGAAAATCCAGGGTGGTAGAATGGTTTCAGATTTAAGACTTTCAATCTTACTTTTGAAATCGGGCAGGAGGCCGCCGTGTTAGTGGATTTCTGTCTGTTGTATAAATGATACAGAGATAGGGAACAAGCTGTGAAACTAGCAGAGTCTGATAAATATGTTTGTGTTATGAGCTCTAATAGCAGAGGGGATGAATGTGTGTGACTGGAGTAAAGCAGCATGGACAATTGTAGCCCGAGACTATAGGTATAAGCCTTATGGCTACATAGATTTAAAGCCTGATTCTCCATTAGGAAAAAGGAGATCCCCTTACACAAATAAGAATAATTGTAATCAGCTACTAAGAACTTTTAAAAAACCCTAAGATGAGGGATCAAAGGTTATAGGAGCTGATATGTCAGGAACAGACCCAATAGGACATTTCTACATAGAAGTTTAGAATAATAGCATACATAGACTCAAGGAAGGTATGCCAGAGAGAACCATAACAGAGTCCATAGGGTTTATAGTTGGATTGTCTAACCTAACTTATGAAGATAAACTAGCTTTAGAGAGAGGCTGTGAGGACAAGAATGAATGGTTAGAATGGCTTAAATACATTGCAAAAAGCTTAAAAAATTAAGTTATATAGTAAAACTTATGTCTGCTCAGAAAGGGAAGGAAAATGTAAAATGTTATCATTTTTATATTCCCCACTTGAGAAACCGGATATTCCACCACAGGTGATTGCTAATCCTGGTAACTATACTTGTTTTAGTCTTCCAGGGCATGGGCACAACTTCGGAGAGCTCCAAGGCGACTCTTGTAGAGAATGGATCATTGTCTCCCACAGGGCCAAGTACTCAGCCATATGGTCAGACCACACTACCCTGAGAGCGGATATATGGTGGTTATGCGGTGATAAAAGCATAAGAGCCAGACTACCACATGGTTCCCGAGGGGATTGTGCGGTGGTCCAGCTAATCATGCCGTTCCACCTGTTGTCAACAGGGATATGGCCAAAGGTGCGTAGTGGAAGAGACAGAAGCATGAAACTACGCAAGGATCCTTCCATTCTAGTATCTACAGAGATGACATTGGAGTTCCCAGGGGAGTGTCCAACGAGTACAAGGCTAGGAACCAGGTAGCAGCTGGGTGGGAATCCATAATTTGGTGGGTGATTCTAAAAATGAATGTAGATTGGATAAACTACTTATACTATAACCAGCAGAGATTTGTTAATTATACCCGAGATGCAGTTAAAGGGATAGCTGAGCAATTAGGACCAACTGCTCTCATGGCTTGGTAGTATGGGATGGCATTAGACAAGTTCTTAGCAGAAAAGGGAGGTGTATTTAAAATGTTTGGAGGGTTTTTGTTGCACCCTTTATCCTTAATACAGATTTTGATAGAAGTATCTCCAAAGCTCTTGATGGACTGACTGCCCTGTCTAATGAATTAGCTGGGAACTCTGGATATGACGACATATTCCTGGACTGAAGGATGGTTTGGGAAATGGTCTGGATTATTCACTTCTGCGTTGACATCTCTTACCATCGTGGCCGGAGTGCTGATTGTTTGTGGATGCTGTGCTATTCTATGCATTAGAGGACTTGTTCAAAGACTGATTGACTCTGCCATAACAAAAACTATGTATCAAGGAATGGAGACCTTGGAATCCAACGAAAGAATGAAAATTTTTGGACTTAATGATAAATATACTGAGCGTATTACTCTCCCTCTAGACTATATGAAGATCTTCTGTGAAATCTGACAAAAAAGAAATCTGTCCCCAATGTGTACAGATAGATGATTTTATTACAAGATGAGGGAATGTTATAATAATTGTAATAAAGTCCTTTCTTTTATGTGCATGTATGTGTATGTATGTGTATATATATGCATACATGTGTGTATGTGTGTGGGTATATATATATATATATCCACAGTATATATGCACACATGATTGCATATGCCATTTATTTTGCCTAGACTCTGAAACTCTTTTCAGCTGATGTAATACATGGGTGTAATGCTTAGGTTGCAAAACTTATCTAACGTACAAAATAAAAGTCATACCTTTGCTTCTCTGGTAACGTAGATAAGAAGGATTGCTATCAAGCTAAGCATATTCCATGTACTCTTTTTGCAAATGTAGTGTTTTCAACGCCTTTCGGCTCTGCTATTTAAACTCTTAAGAATATGTATTGAGTTGGACAGAGGACGGCCCACACCTGGTGTGGCCGTCATTCTCTCTTCATGCCGGCATGTCCAATAAAGAAGCATCTTACTTATTCAGGTCTGGACGATTTCTAGTTGGAAGACTGAAACTCCCTTGACATTTATTATTTTACCATTTTTAGAAAATAAGAAACAGTTGTAAGTAAAAATGATCATGCCCGCACTTCAAGCTTGTGCCATGTGTACTCTGTACTTCATCAGCTATAAAAAGAGTCAGAATGTTTATTACCCCTTCAGTATCACATTTTTAATCTAGTCACACATGATAAAACCCAGCAAACCAGGGATTTAGAATACAATATTCAAAGCAGGCAACACGCTTCTGCAATAAAATCCAAGAATGTTATAAGTGAGTTATTATGAAAGTAACAGTAACCTTTTACTTCTACAGTGTGGTGTGAAAATAATCAAAATGTAGAATTTTGCAAGCAGTCCTTTAACTCCTTCAACCCCCAAACCTTTATAACCAGGGCAAATTTTACATTTCTCACCACTGTCACTTTATGAGGTAATAACTCTAGAACACTTCAACGGATCCGGTGATTCTGAGATTGTTGTATCATCATATATTGTATTTCATGATAGTGGTAAAATGTCTTTGATATGGCATGCATTTAGTTGTGAAAAAATGGAAATTTGGTGAAAATTTGGCAATTTTCAAAGTTCTAATCTTTATGTCCTTAAATCATAGTTATGCCACATCAAATAGTTAATGAATAATATTTCCCACAAGTCTACTTTACATCAGCAGAATTCTTTAGCATATTTTTTAGTTATAAAGTAAAGTGTTAAAAGTTGACCAGCGAATTACAACATTTTTTTTTAGGAACCACATTACATTTCATGTGACTTTGAGGGGTCTATATGGCAGAAAATAATCAAAATTTACACAATATTAAAAACTGCACCCCTCTAGGTGTTCAAAACCACGTTCAATAAGTTTATTAACCCTTCAGGTGCTTCACAGGAATATTTAGAATATGGAAGGAAAAATTTAACATTTAACTTTTTTTCACAAATATTTTACTTTATACCCACATTTTTTTATTTTCACAAGTGTAAATGGAAAAAAAAATTGTTGTCCAATTTCTCTTGAGCATGCTGATACCCCTCTTGTGGGGGAAAACCACTGTTTGGGCTCATAGCAGGACTCGGAAAGGAAGAGGCACCATTCGAATTTTTGAATGCAATATTTGCTGCAATAATTAGTGGATGCCATATCACCTTTGGAGAGCCCCTGATGTGCCTAAACAGTGGAAACCCCCCCACAAGTGACACCATTTTGGAAACTAGACCCCTCAGGGAACTTTTCTAGAAGTGTGGTGTGGACCTTGAGCACCCAGGTGCTTAACAGAAGTTTATAATATTGAGCCATGAAAATAAAAAAAATCAAATTTTTCTCATGAAAATGATTTTTTAGCCCTAAATTTTGCATTTCCACAAGGGTAACAGGAGAAATTGCAACATACAATTTGTTGTGAAATTTCTCCTGAGCATGCCAATAACCCATATGTGGGGGAAAACTACTGTTTCGGTGCATAGCAGGGCTCAAAATGGAAGGAGCACCATTTCAGTTTTTGAATACAATATTTGTTGGAAGAATTAGCAGAAGACCTGTCGCATTTGGAGTGCCCCTGATGTGCCTAAATAGTGGAAAACCTCACAAGAGACACAATTTTGGAAACCATACTCAAGGAATATATCTAGATGTTTAGTGAGCACCTTGAACCCCCAGGTCCTTCAAAGATGTTTATAACATAGAGCCTTGAAAATAACAAAAATCTAATTTTTCCCACAAAATGTTATTTTAGCCCCAATTTTTTTATTTTCATAAGGGTAACAGGAGAAAATGGAACCCAAAATTTATTGAACAATTTCTACTGAGAATGCCGATACCCCATATGTGGTTGAAAACTACTTTTGAGGCACAGTGCAAAGCTCAGAAGGGAAGAAGCACCATATTGGAGTTCAGATTTTGCTGGATTGGTTTGAGGGTGCCATGTCACATTGAAAGAGCTACTGAGGTGCCAGAACAGCAAATCCCCTCACAAGAGACACCATTTTACAAGCTACACCTCTCAATGAATTCATCTAGGGGTGCAGTGATCATATTGACAAAACACATAGGTCACAGAACTTTATACCACTAGATGTGGGCCCGAAGCTATCGCATCGGGAGGTTAGTGACATCATGATGGGGGCAGCTGTGTGGCGCTGGGGGTGGCGCTGGGGGTGGCGGCCCACCCACCTCTGTGCAGTCATAGCCGGCAGGAAAGACGATGCTTTGCGGCCTGTGCTGGAGATGGGGTGCGGCGCCACCAGAGGGTGGCCGCACCCCATCTCCAGCACAGGCCTCAAGCCGCGGTCTTTCCTGCCGGCTGTGACTGCATGGAGGTGGGTTGGCAGGCAGCGGCGGGATCTGGTGCATATAGTCAGGCAGCGGGTCTTAGCGGCATCTCTCTCATTACTCCCCCCTCATTACACCCTCTCATTATACCCCCTCATTACACCCCTCTCGTTATACCCCCTCATTACACTCCTCTCAATATACCCCCATTACACCCCTCTCATTATACCCCCCTCATTACACCCCTCTCATTATCCCCCCATCATTACACTGCTTTCATTGTATCCCCCTCTCATTATACCCCCCTCATTACACCCCTCTCATTATACCCCCCTCTCATTATACCCCCTCATTACACCCCTCTCGTTATACCCCCCTCATTACACCCCTCTCATTATACCCCCCTCATTACACCTCTTTAATTATACCCCCTCATTACACCCCTCTCGTTATACCCCCTCATTACACCCTTCTCATTATACCCCCCTCATTACACCCCTCTCGTTATACCCCCCTCAATACACCCCTCTCATTATACCCCCATTACATCCCTCTCATTATACCCCCCTCTCATTATACCCCCCTCATTACACCCCTCTCATTATACCCCCCTCTCATTATAGCCCCCTCATTACACCCCTCTCATTATACCCCCTCATTACACCCCTCTCGTTATACCCCTCTCACAGCCAGCAGGAAAGACTGTGCTTTGCGGCCTGTGCTGGAGATGGGGTGCGATGCCACCAGAGGGTGCCCGCACCCCATCCCCAGGACAGGCCACAAGTCGCGGTCTTTCCTGCTGGCTGTGACTGCACGGAGGTGGGTGGGCAGGCAGCGGTGGGTCCGGTGGTGGCGGGTCCAGCAGTGGCGGCAGCGGGTCCAGCGGTGGGTCCAGCAGTGGCGGCGGCGGGTCCGGCGGTGGGTTCAGTGGTGGCGGGGGGGTCCGGCGGCGGCGGGGGGGTCCGGCGGTGTCCCACTGGTGGTACTGGTACAGCGGGTGCCATATTGAAATACCCATCACTTGGGTATTCCAATATGATGGCCAGACTGTGCCTGTCGCTGATTAGTTGCGCCCTGCAAAGTCTTCCTAAGCATTTAAAAAGGTCCCTTAGTCTGTTTCAGTAGGCTCCACAATCATGGGGAAGACTGCTGACTTGACTGATGTCCAGAAGGCAGTCATTGACACACTCCACAAGGAGGGTAAGCCACAAAAGGTCATTGCTAAAGAAGCTGGCTGCTCATAGAGTGCTGTATCCAAGCATATTAATGGCAAGTTGAGTGGAAGGAAAAAGTGCGGTAGAAAAAAAGGAGGTGCACAAGCAACCGGGATAACCGCAGCCTTGAAAGATTTGTTAAGAAAAGGCCATTCAAAAATTTGCGGGAGATTCACAAGGAGTGGACTGCTGATGGAGTCATTGCTTCAAGAGCCACCACACACAGATATATCCAGGACATGGGCTACAAGTGTCGCATTCCTTGTGTCAAGCCACTCATGGCCAATAGACAATGGCAGAAGCATCTTACCTGGGACAACGAGAAAAAGAACTGGACTGTTGCTCAGTTAACCAAGGTGTTGTTTTCAGATGAAAGTAAATTTTGCATTTCATTTGGAAATGAAGGTCCCAGAGTCTGGATGAAGAGTGGAGAGGCCACAATCCAAGCTGCTTGAGGTCTAGTGTGAAGTTTCCACAATCAATGATGGTTTGGGGACCATTGTCATCTGCTGATGTAGGTCCACTGTGTTTTATCAAGACTAAAGTCAGCACAGCCATCTACCAGGACATTTTAGAGCACTTCATGCTTTCCTCTGCCGACAAGCTTTTTGGAGATGGAAATTTCATTCTCCAGCAGGACTTGGCACCTGTCCACACTGCCAAAAGTACCAATACGTGGTTTAAAAACAAAGGTATCACTGTGCTTGATTGGCCTGCTAACTCGGCTGACCTTAACCCCAAAGAGAATTTATGGGGTATTGTCAAGATGAAGATGAGAGACACCTGCCCAACAATGCAGATGAGTTGGAGGCTGCTATCAAAGAAACCTGGGCTTCCATAACACCTCAGCAGTGCCACAGGCTGATCGCCTCTATGCCACACCGCATTGATGCAGTAATTGATGCAAAAGGAGCCCCAAACAACTATTGAGTGCATTTACTGAACATTTCAGTAGGCCAACATTTCTGATTTTAAAATCATTTTTTAAGCTGGTGTTATAAGGTATCCTAATTTACTGAGATAATGACTTTTGGGTTTTCATTGGCTGTAAGCCATAATCATCAACAGTAACAGAAATAAACACTTGAAATACATCATTCTGTTTGTAATGACTATATATGATATATGAATTTCACTTTTTGTTTTGAAGAAATCAAATTAACTTTTTGATGATATTCTAATTTTGTGAGATGCACCTGTATATATCCTCTTATATGCTAATGTCTTTCATAAGCTACTTTTATTACTATACGGGGAAATGGGTAAATATGGCACCAAAATTCATCCCATAAATTCTGCTGAATGAAGAAATACCCTATTTATGGCAGTGCAGTACTGCTTAGTCACATGGAGAGACTTGGGAGGGACGAAACGCAATTTGCCTCCTGAAGTGCAGATTTTCCTAGAATAGTTTGCAGACTCCATATTCAGAGCCCCTAAGTGCTAGGAGACCAGAATCCCCCCCCCCCAATGACCCCATTTTGGAAATTATACCCCTTTGGAAATTTATCTACAAGTGTAGTAATGATCATGACTGTATGAAAATTGCAAATTGTTGTAGGGACCAGTACGTTATAGTGACCAGTACATTGTAGTGACCTGTACGTTATGCCTAGCTCATTCTTCTGGAGACACGAACCCGTAAATTAGGGGCGCTCTCATCGCTACGGAAATGCCAAACATGTGGGTGCTAAATGTGGTTTAGGTACACTGTTGTGCTCAGAAGGGAGGGGGCATTTGGATTTGGGAGCGGGGTTTATTTTTAGGAGGGCTCCCACCATTAAGAATATTTTAGCCCCTAGTGTTATCTCCTCGAGGGATATTTCACTAAACAGTAGTATACCACATGAGAAAAAAGGAGCTTTTCAATGTAACAGGAAGGGCTGTCGGTGTTGTAGATCTATAATTAATTCTACTGATAGATTTCACTCCCTTAGTTATCCCAGTGGGGAATTTAGGATTAGATATAGGATGACGTGTATGACCAGTTTTGTTATCTATCTTATTCAATGTAACTGTGGGAAGCAATATGTAGGTAGGACATCTCAGCCTTTACATAAGAGGATTAATTCCCATTGATTTAACATTCGGAAGGGATATATGAAACATGGTTTGTCCCGTCATTGTGCAGTGTTCCATCAGGGTTCTGTGTCTCTGACGGTGCTTCCCATAGATCATGTATCCGAACATACCCCGGATAGAATACAAAATTTAAAAAGAAAGGAAACTTATTGGATATATAGATTAAATACACTCCAACCAATGGGTTTAAATGAAATTAGTGACCTTTTTAAGACATATTCTGGTGAAATATTAAAATGAATGGAGTATTTGTTAATTACATATGAGGAACTAAGGAGGCATGTGGATTTGGTGTGGTCTAGTGGGCTAAGACATGTGAACCACATTTTTTGAGTTGTTCTGAAGTGGTGGGTTCAAGTTTATATTTTTTTGCATTTTATTTTATAGTATATATTTTTTGTTATTTTGGTGTATAATATTTCCATGATATTGATGGAAATGGTATTGGATTTTGATCACAATATTTAAGCATTTTATTTATATACATGGTTTTATATGATATATGGGCGTTTCCACAGGAAATGATTTCAAAGAAAGGTGTATTGAAACAGTTTGTGATTGTATTTATATCCTGAATTTGTGATTGTTCTTTATGCCCTGATGAAGTGGCTGGTTTTGCCACGAAATGCGTAGGCTTATTAAAGAAGTTTTTTATTATATGGACTGCCGAAGGTGCGTTTTTTTCTGGTCAGCGCGGTTTATTCAGCCCGGCTCTTTTTTTCCACTTTGAATTTTTTCCATTTTGGATTTGTTTTATTCATTACCAGCGGGATACCAGTGATGACCGGACCTTTATGAGTGATTCCCAGTTTGTTGTGACTCACACAACTTCAGCAGGTGAGTCTAACTGATTGGGCTTGCTTGCTATTGTGGTTCATCTAGACGATACACCCTATGTGCGCTTTCTATCTTTGTTTTTTTTAAGTAGAGGGGAGAAATAACTAAGGAGAGGGGAGATGCGAGAAACTACTGAGAACAGGAGAGAAATTACTGAGGAGAGGGGAGAAATGACTGAAAGGAGAGATGGGAGAAACTACTGAAAACAGGAGAGAAATTACTGAGGAGAAGGGAGAAACTACTGAGGAGAGGGGAGATAGAAGAAACTACTGAGGAGAAGGGAAATGGGAGAAACCACTAAGGGGAGATGGGAGAAACTACTGAGGAGAGGAGATAAGAGAGGAGTTGAGTAAGAATCCTGAGGAGAGGGGAGAAATCTCCAAGCACTTTCCCCTGTATGGCTGCTATTCACACACAGGAACTCCCTCCCTCCTTTAATGCTCCCAGCAGCTCAGCAGTCAGGACGGGGGGTGTACAGGGCTGACAGGGGGGCTCCCTCCACTGCTGAGTCATAACTACATGACCACCCCTTTTCCTGTCCTCTATGATTATGAAAGAGTGAATATATATGTGTATGTCATCTGTGTATATTGCGTGTGTAGGCTGTGTGCTGTATGTGTGTATTGTGTGTGTGCTCATGCAGATATCATGTATGTATAAGTATGTCCTCTTTTGAGTTACGTGATGGCAATTCAGACTCTTTGTATCACGCTGGTCTCTCTGTGAGCCACCAGTGTCTTTTAGGGCTCATACTTATCTGCATTTAAAACAAACGAGTGCAATCTGATAAAATAACAGATTGTATCCTGACTAATATTACTGAATGATTCAGTACTCACCGGCAATTTTATTCTCAGCTTGGATCAGACGCAGAAAAAAATCACAGCATGCAGCGAGTGTTCACATACAGTTAGGTCCATATATATTTGGACAGAGACACCATTTTTCTAATTTTGGTTCTAGACATTACCACAATAAATTTTAAACAAAACAATTCAGATGCAGTTGAGTTCAGACTTTCAGCTTTCATTTGAGGGTATCCACATTAAAATTGGATGAAGGGTTTAGGAGTTTCAGCTCCTTAACATGTGGGACCCTGTTTTTAAAGGGACTAAAAGTAATTGGACAATTGACTCCAAGGCTATTTCATGGACAAGTGTGGGCAATCCCTTCTTTATGTCATTCTCAATTAAGCTGATAAAAGGCTTGGGCTTGGAGTTGATTTGAGGTGTGGTGCTTGCATTTGGTAGGTGTTTCTGTGAAGGAAACATGTCGTCAAAGGAGCTCTCCATGCAGGTGAAACAAGCCATCCTTAAGCTGCAAAAACAGAAAAAACCCAACCAAGAAATTGCTAGAACATTAGGAGTGGCAAAATCTACAGTTTGGCACATCCTGAGAAAGAAAGCACTGGTGAACTCATCAATGCAAAAAGACCTGGGCGCCCACTAAAGACAACAGTGGTGGATGATCGCAGAATAGTCTCCATGGTGAAGAGAAACCCCTTCACAACAGCCAACCAAGTGAACAACACTCTCTAGGAGGTAGGCATATCAATATCCAAATCTACCATAAAGAGAAGACTGCATGAAAGTAAATACAGAGGGTTCACTGCACGGTGCAAGCCACTCATAAGCATCAAGAATAAAAAGGCTAGACTGGACTTTGCTAAAAACCATCTAAAAAAGCCAGCACAGTTCTGGAAGAACATTCTTTGGACAGATGAAACCAACATCAACCTCTACGAGAATGATGGAAAGAGAAAAGTATGGCGAAGGCGTGGTACAGCTCATGACCGAAAGCATACCACATCATCTGTAAAACATGGCAGAGGCAGTGTGATGGCTTGGGCATGCATGGCTGCCGGTGGCACTGGGTCACTAGTGTTTATTGATGATGTGACACAGGACAGAAACAGCCGAATGAATTCTGAGGTATTCAGAGCCATACTGTGTGCTCAGATCCAGCCAAATGCAGCCAAACTGATTGGTCGTCGTTTCATACTACAGATGGACAATGACCCAAAACATAAAGCCAAAGCAACCCAGGAGTTTAATAAAGCAAAGAAGTGGAATATTCTTGAATGGCCAAGTCAGTCACCTGATCTCAACCCAATTGAGCATGCATTTCACTTGTTAAAGACTAAACTTCAGACAGAGAGGCCCACAAACAAACAGCAACTGAAAACCACCGAAGTGAAGGCCTGGCAGAGCATCAAAAAGGAGGAAACACAGCGCCTGGTGATGTCCATGAGTTCAAGACTTCAGGCAGTCATTGCCAACAAAGGGTTTTCAACCAAGTACTAGAAATGAACATTTTATTTACAATTATTTTATCTGTCCAATTACTTTTGGTCCCTTTAAAAACAGGGTGGCACATGTTAAGGAGCTGAAACTCCTAAACCCTTCATCCAATTTTAATGTGGATACCCTCAAATGAATGCTGAAAGTCTGAACTTCAACTGCATCTGAATTGTTTTGTTTAAAATTCATTGTGGTAATGTCTAGAACCAAAATTAGAAAAATGTTGTCTGTGTCCAAATATAGATGGACCTAACTGTATGTCGGAGGGAGACTCAGCAATGCAAATCAATGGGTGCAAGAAAAAAAACGGACGACACATGGACCATCCATATGGCATTCATTTTTTACAGATCAATGGAAAAAGAAAAAAAAAGGAAATTCAATCATCCCATGATAGTACGTGACACATAGCGAATAATGATGAGAGAGTAAATTCGTTACTTGAGATTTCCCAAGCATGCTCGGGTGATCTCCGAGTATTTGGATGTGCTCGGAGATTTAGTTTCTGTCACCGTAGCTGCATGATTTGCAGCTGAATAAAAAACAAAAAACTGTCCCACAAGGGTTGCCGTGACGTGGCGGGATGGCTTGTACATTATTTTGATCAAAATTATGTTTACTAAATACCCTTATTATTATTACCTTTGTGCATTATTTTCAGTATATTTTTTACTTTTAGTTCAGGATATTTGTGTTTTTTGCTTTTTGTTTTCTATGATTTGCAGCTGCTAGACAGCCTGAATACATGTGGGGATTTCCTAACAAACATGCAATCCCCACATTTATTCAGGCTGGCTAGCAGCCGCAAATCATGCAGCTGCGAAGACACAAACGAAATCTCCGAGCACATCCAAATACTTGGAGATCACCTAAGCATGCTCGGGAAATCTCGAGTAACGAGTATACTCGCTCATCACTAATAAAGAAGCATTGACAGGTTTCCATAAAGCAACTGCTAGCCTTCATTGAGACAAACACACCTGTGGTGATTAGTAAGAACATTTTTGTTTGAAACGCGTAATCCCCTGGATCTACAATTTTAACAGAATGTTTTTAAAGATATTGCAATAAAGATGAAATTTTAACGTCTATTCAACCATCTGATTTGGATGTTTGTTGCTGGAACTCTTTTGTTTGACTGTGTACTATGTACAGAGGTCCTGTGTATAATGGTAATATTTGTATTGTGTTTTTTCTTATTAATGATCAGTATTGTAGTATTCGGTCACAATGTGGTAGTTTTATGTGATCTGGTCATGGAGTGGCAGTATTTGTTACTTGTATGTGGTATTATTCGGTCATTATATGGTGGTAATATACAGTCTGGTCATGGTGTGGTGCTATTTGTCCCTTGTATACAGTATTATTTGGTCACTATGTGGTGGTAGTATGTGCTCTGGTCACAGTGTGGTGGTATTTCTCCTGTGTATATAGTATTATTCAGTTACTATGTTGTGGAAATATATGCATTGGACATGGTGTAGTGGTATTTGTTCCTTATATGTAGTATTATTCAGTCAAGATGTGGTGGTAATATGTGGTCTGATCATGGTGTGGAAGTACTTGCTCCTTGTATGTGGTATTAGTCGGTCATTATGTTGTGGCAATATATGGCCTGGTCACAGTGTTTCAGTATTTCTCCCTTGTATACAGTATTATTCGGTCATTAAGTTGTGGTAATATGTGGCCTGCTCACAGTGTGACAGTTTTTCTCCCCTGTATGTGGTATTATTCGGTCATTATGTGGTGGTAATATGTTGCCTGGTCATGGTGTGGTGGTATTTGTTCCTTGTATGTTTTATTATTCAGTCACTATGTAGTGATATTATGTGGTCTGGTAATGGTGTCACGGTATTTGTCCTTTGTATGACTATTATTTGTCTTTTTAAATAATGTTTGCGACACATTCACATAAAGAAATATAAATTAAAAATATACTTAAAAAGAGCATTGGATGTTTTAAGAAATGTTTCATAGGTTAGAGTAGAATAGAGTAGGGCCTGGCCAAAAGAGTCTACCTTGTTGTGGTGGAAGGCAGAAAAAATCTTTTAGCTAAAACAAAAGCTGATGTCTATGTGTTATATGGTGTTCAATGGGAACTGTTAATGTGTGATTGGTGAGGACGCGGTGCAGAAGTGGAGTTTCCAAGAGTGGATGGTGGGACTGTGGAAGGCTCGAGGGGTGGAGGTGGAGCTGGGGTGGAGCCTGGGCAGAGTCTCAAGGGGGCCAGAAAATTTTGCCATTATGAGGCCCTGAAATTCCTGGTGGCAGCCCTGCTGTGAGCATCTGGAGCTGGGGCTGAAAGGGTGTCTGTAAACTGGTGGGATCCTTCTCTTTTTGCTCTGGGAAAAAGGATTGTAACTTGTAGGAGCCCACAATGGCCTATACAGTATGTGTCTACTGAATAAACTCTTTTATTTGCCGTTATACCTTTGTGCCCAGAATAGGCTGTTTTTGGTTTTGAATCCCACAGAGTTTTTTGGATGCAAGAAACCTACACATGTGTGGACTCAGCCACATTGCCTTTGTGAAGGCTACCGACCTGAGAGCATGAATCCTTGCAAAAAAAAAAATATATATATATATATATAGTAGTGTCCACAATGATAGCAGTGTGTTCAAAAACATGAGTTGATCACAAAATCTTTATAATAGTTTTTATTTCCATGCATTTTGGAACATTGCAAAGTTTTCTCTTTCAAAACATGAAGGGACGTGAATAATTTTTAACTAATTTACAGAAAATAACAAAAAATGAACGTTTTAAAAAACAGCAGCGTCTGCTTCACCCTTAAGTAAGGGCCACTTGATTCACACCTGTTTCTTCACAGAATGAGTGAGATCACTAACTGATCCAATTAATTATTCTAATACACAGAATCAAAACATGCAGATCATGAATGCGGAGTCTGTTGGTTTTCTTAGGATCTACTGCACCAACTGGTAAATTGCTTGACATGTGGTCATATAATTTATAACAAAAGCAGAGATTAATCTGCTTAGTCATATTGGACTGCTATTATTTTGAACGCTACTATATTCTGTACATATATGAATAGTACTGTAGTATTGGGCAAAAGCTTTCAGCAGGAGTGGGAAAAATGTTACAACGTAGGAATGCTTTCAAAAATAGAAGTGTTAATACTTTTTTTTTTATCAATTAGCAAATACAAAATGAATACCTGCTTAGAATATTTTGCACAGTACTGTGTAAAATAGACAGACAGACATCTTTATAATGGGTTTGCACTGTTAAAAGTGTGATGCTCTCTTGCAGTATCAGGTAACAAAAAAATTGAAAGATAATATGCTGCACTATGAGCCATGATATCAAGAAGGCCGGGTCCCTACAGGGACGAGATGGACTCCACTGCACCATCATAGGAAGAACTGACTCAAGACTCAGCAAATGGTGCAGTACGCCCTTCACTTGGTGAGCAGTGCGCTCTATACTTCATTGTACACATAATGTCATCTTGGTCCATCCTTGAGTACAGTAAACAGTAATAGTAGTTTACGAAGTGGGTAAGCAATCAACATCACAATGAAGTAAATAAAGTAGAAAATTACGTTGAGAACTTTTTTGGGAGCAAAACATTCAGATAGTAAAAATGTGGCCCAACAGTACGATCCCTGTGCCGTTATTTTAGATTACCCATCAAACACCAATAAATTCATTGTTTTTCTACAACTGCCAATTATCTTAAGTTTATTAGCATTTATTCATAACATCCTAATGAGATGAGAACTGTAATAAGCTGCCTAGATGGGGAGCAGAGGACAAATTTGGCAATGTTCCCGGTAATATTCCATTGTAAATCTGCAAAATGTACTAGCTTGTCCTTGGTATGTAGGAGAATGAAATGTATAAATGTGCACAGAACCTGTTTTATTTCAGTAAGTCAGACAGGATATGAACCTTTTATTTCCATTACTCTACTTGAACCATCTTTGGTCAAAAAATCAATATCACAACAACAGCAGCTTAATGAAAAGACTACCATATGTTATTGTTGTGCCTCTTTCATTCAAAATGATTGAATTAATGTTGAATAAAAAGTAGACCTTCATTTAAACCTAAAAATGCAGTATACTGTGCAACAATTAAAAAGAAGCTGTAACTAAGGTGGCATGACACTGTAAAATCAGCGGTGTATAAAGGTATTGTTAAAAAAACTCGTGCACCTCTATGGAAGTTCTATTATGAATGTAACTATAAATGGATCCTGTGCATTAGGCAACAAATGGTCTATGTAATAAGATATGCTACACTGACACTGACTGCTTGGGGCCCCTGTGCAAGAAATGAGTCTGGGGCCCCCTCCATTTATAGCGACAAAGCTACAGATATATATATATATATATATATATATATATATATACCCACACACATGTTATACATAATAAAACAGGAAACTAGGTAAGTAAGAACAGCACTATACATGATAAGTGAGTCCACTATATACTAAGATACTGTGCTATACATAATAAGTGAGTCTACTATATACTAAGGGACTGTGCGATACACATATAAGGCTACATTCCTGTATCCGTGTGTAGCGTTAGTGTGCTGCTCGTTTTTACAGACGCATTGAGCATGTCCTATTCTTATCCTCAAAATCGAATCAGAACAGGACATTCTCTGGCCCTCACGGATCTCATTCTCAGATCCATGATTTCCAGGGATGTCTGAATGGATCTATAAAACTGTACAAGTCCGTATTCTGCCTCCATGGCTAAACTGCCAGTGTTGGGCGCTTAGACTGCCATCCCATGGCTTCTGTTTACCATTACTCACATTTAATGATGTCCGCAGGTAGGTTAAGGCTACCATCCGTTTTTTCCCCATTGAGTTACATTGGTGCCGCATTGCGCCGCATAGACACGCGGCGTGTCCGGCTTTTGCCGGATACGGCAAAAAGTGACGGTGCGGCGTCTTGAAAAAACGTGCCATTTAACGATTTTTTCCTGTGTCGGACCTTTTTTTAAACAGCGCATGCCTGGAAGATTGTCTCTGCCATGAATATTAACCCTGGAAGCGGCGAAAAATCTCTCTCTCTCCCCCCCCTTTCCAGGGTCCTATTACTTTAAGTTTCAGACATTGGTAACTGAAAACGGATCCATCAAAAAAAAGGATCCGGTGCATCCATTTTTCTCAAACGGAAACGGATCCAGTTTTTTTCATCTTTGCCGGATTTCAAGTGACGTTGAAAAACTGAAGTGTGAAAGTAGCTTAACTCGACCGGAAAATAACACGTTTGAAGAGTCCAGTAGACGGTTTATTCTCAGCTGAATCCTTGCATAATGCACAGTTATAGTAGGTAAAAAGAGACTTTCCTTATACAGAGCTGTATAAAACGTGTGTCTCCAAGATGGAGATGGACTCAAAGATGGAGAAGAAGGGAGGGGTTACAGAAATGAGCGTCACATGCGAGGGGGGAGGAGACAACCTCTAAAAAGGACAGATCTATACACAGCAATGACAAAAACAATATAATTAAATACAATACTGTCTGTATGATTCTAAATCGTGGGACATGACACTCCCCATCTGAAATCTTTAGATTTCATGATGATCCAACTTGACACGAAGTGTTACGATGATGTTCACCAATGTCCTAGAAACCTGGAAGACAAGAAAGAAAACACAACATGCGAAAATAAACTGTAACAGTTGTAAGTCTAATACTTGGTTGCTGGCGTGAAGTCCTCAATGGTTGGATAGTTCAAGTCCATAGGAGAACCTATCTTCAGATTGGGGAAGATGCAACATACAAACACTTCCACCAACCAAAACAATCCAGATGAAAGTTCAAGTTTTTTTTTTTAATTTACAGTTAAGGGTGTATGACGGTATGCTCCTCCTCCAGGGCCGGACTGGGACAAAAAAGCAGCCCTGCCACACAAACCCCACCAGCCCACAAACTATAACACTCATCAGCCCCGATCAGTGAATTTTTGTTATACTTTGTCGTCCCCTCATCACTCTATTAAAGGAGTTATTTAAAGAGCCACATGTTAATGGCATCACAGTGCGTATGATTGGACCACAGATCCATTTGCATGGTGCACTTCAAAGCTACGTTTCCTAGGATCATGGGGGTCCCAGCGGTTAGATCCACAACAAACAGAAAGTCATCCCCTATCCAAAAGATAGGGGAGAATATCCAAATTTGGATAACCCTCCATACAGTATTATGTGCACCACTTAGTCCTCCATACATTGTTATTGGTACCACATAGTCCTCTTTACAGTATTATGGGCACCATATAGTCCTCTATACAGTATTATAGGCATCATACAGTCCTCCATACAGTATTATGGGCCCCACATAGTCCTCAATAAAGTATTATAGGCACATCACAGACCTCCATACAGTATTATGGGCACCATATAGTCCTCCATAGAGTATTGTGGGCACCACATAGTTCTCCATACAGTATTATGGGCACAACATAGTCCTACATACAGTATTATGGGCATCACATAGTCCTCCATACAGTATTATGGGCACAACATAGTCCTTCATACAGTATTATGGGCACAACATAGTCCTACATACAGTATTATGGGCATCACATAGTCCTCCATACAGTATTATGGGCACCACATAGTCCTCCATACAGTATTATGAGCAACACATAATGCTCCATACAGTATAATGGCCCCATATATTGCTCCATACAGTACAATGGACCCCACATATTCCTCCATACAGTACAATGAGCCCATATAATGCTCCATACACTATTATGGGCCCCATACATTACTGCATACAGTTTTATGGGCCCCATATAATGGGCCATACAGTATAATGGGCTCTCATACTGTATATTACTTCAAACAGTATAATGGGCCCCATATATTACTTTAAACAGTATAATGGGCCCCATATATTACTTCATACAGTACAATGGGCCCCATATAATACTTCTCCCTGTCCCCACTGCTCTGGTCTCCTCAGTGTATTCTGATCCTCTGCACTGCTTGGCACAGACGATTCACTGTAGTAATGTCATTGCACCCTCTGCACTAATATGTCACAAAGCTCAGACGCAGAGGGGGAATGATGAGAGAGGGAGCATCAGCAGATGGCTCCCTCACTCATCATTGTTTTCAACTGTGTCAGCTCTGGCACCGGAGCCCCTACTTACGAGCCCCATAGCATACTAAGTCCCTGACGGCACTTGCCCACTTTTGCCGGGTGGTGATGTCAGCCTTGATATGTGTCATAATTGAGCACCACCAAATATTAAGCAGTGGGTGAAATGATTTTAGGACACACACCCTTAAATCAAAGGCAGTTATAAAAAGAAAATAATCAGCACACTGATTAAACGATTAAATAAGAGAAAAGTGGAGGACTCTTTATTAGCCCATCTAATATATTTATGCTCAATGTGTGTGTGTTTGTATGTTTGTATATGTGTATGTCCGGGATTGGCATCTGCACCATCGCAGCTACAGCCACAAAATTTTGCACAGTCCCACGTCTGGACCCCAAGAGCGTCGTAGGCTATATTGTGAGACGAAATTTTAACCCCGCGCGTTCCAATTCACCAAACAATTTTGCCTATTCTTATCATTTCTATGGTGTTATCGTCCTTCTGTAAAGCTGGAAATAACACAATTTATTACCGTGCCAACACAGACCACCCTCTGACACAGACTGCAGGGGGAGCCCAGTATCACACAGGATAGGATTAGATACACGGCTCAGCAGTCAGTATCACACAGGATAGGATTAGATACACAGCTCAGCAGTCAGTATCACACAGGAGAGGATTAGACACATGGCTCAGCAGTCAGTATCACACAGGATTGGATTAGATACACAGCTCAGCACACAGTATCACACAGAATAGTATTAGATACATGGCTCAGCAGACAGTATCACACAGATTAGGACTAGATACACGGCTCAGCAGTTAGTATCACACAGGATAGGATTAGATACACAGCTCAGCAGTCAGTATCACACAGGATAGGATTAGATACACGGCTGAGCAGTCAGTAACACACATGATAGGATTAGGTACACGGCTCAGCAGGCAGTATCACACAGCATAAGGTTAGATACACGGCTCAGCAAACGGTATCACACAGGATAGGATTAGATACACTGCTCAGCAGTCAGTATCACACAGGATAGGATTAGATACATGGCTGAGCAGTCAGTAACACATGATAGGATTAGATACACGGCTGAGCAGAAAGTATCACACAGGAGAGGATTAGGTACACAGCTCAGCAGACATTATCACACAAGATAGGGTTAGATACACAGCTCAGAAACAGGATGTGCCAAAGCACAGGACATTTTCATTCCAAGAATTCCACTCATTCCATCTGATTTGTAATGTTGTTTATCAAAAGGCTCTTGAATGAGTTAAAAATAAAATACTATCAATACTTGGGTAATCGTTTAGTTAATTTGTGTTGCAAATCTGTAGTGTTGAATATATGATGTGAAATGTTTTTATGTGCAATATAATCATTATAATTTGTTATAACTTACCACAGTTGGTTACTATGCCCAGGCAATGCTGGGCTGTTCAGCAAGTGTGGTAATATTTCAATTCCATAGCAGAGAAATGATCTGTTATAGATCCAAAACTTTGTCACATGGGCTAGTAAAGAGTCCACCACTTTGCACAATTCATCGGAGCGATTTTTATTTTCATAGATACACACACTTAGAGCAGATACTTATATTTACACCATGTATACAGGACAGGAGTAGTATACACAATGTACACAGCTCCACAATATATACTGTGGTAAGGAATATAGAGTGGAGCTGTGTATATATTGTATAGTGTAAAGATGGGCCAGTTTATATAGTGTGGATTCCACACTATATACACAGCAACATACTATATGAACAGCTCTACACTATATACACACAACTCTACATTATAATTGACAGTATTATACTATATTATGTTACATACTGCTGAATATATATCACATTGAGACTATTGTATATACATATGTATATACGGGTGCTGGGGCTGGTGCTGGGGCTGATGTATATACAGGTGCTGGGGCTGGTGTATATATGGGTGCTGGGGCTGATGTATATACGGGTGCTGGGGCTGATGTATACACAGGTGCTGGGGCTGGTGTATATACGGGTGCTGGGGCTGATGTATATACAGGTGCTGGGGCTGATGTATATACAGGTGCTGGGGCTGGTGTATATACGGGTGCTGGGGCTGATGTATATACAGGTGCTGGGGCTGATGTATATACAGGTGCTGGGGCTGATGCATATACAAGTGCTGGGGCTGATGTATAAACAGTTGCTGAGGCTGATGTAATATGGAGCGGGGGGCTGATGTGTATATGGGTGCTAGAGCTGGTGTATATATGGGTGCTGGGGCTGATGTATATATGGGTGCTGGGGCTGATGTATATACAGGTGCTGGGGCTGATGTATATACAGGTGCTAGGGCTGGTGTATATATAGGTGCTGACTAGAGGCTCATCAGTGATGTATATACATACAGCCCATATATACATCAGCCTCAAGTCAGCACCAGTATATACATCACCCCCGCCAGCACCTGTATATACATCAGCCCCAGCACCTGTGTATTATACAGGTGCTGATGTATATACTGGTGCTGAGGCTTACATATATACTGTTGCTGAGGCTTACGTATAGATAGGTGCTGACTTGAGGCTGATGTATATACAGTGTACAGTGTTTATACATCAGCCATTTTGGGCACAGTGGTTGGTACTGAGGAAAAGAAAGAAAGAACAGAGAGAGAAAACAGAGAGAGAAATAAAGAAAGAACAGAGAGAGAAAGAAAGAGGGGACAAAAAAAAGAACAGACAGAGAGAAAAAAAGAAAGAGGGGAAAGAAAGAACATAGAGAGAAAGAAAGAAAGAAATAAAGAAAGAACAGAGAGAGAGAAAGAAGGAGAGAGAGAACAGCGAGAGAGAAAGAAAGAGGGAAAGAAAGAGAACAGAGAGAAAGAAAGAATAGAGAGAGAAAGAATAAAGCAAAAGAAAGAAAGAAAGAAAGAAAGAGGGGGAAGAAAGAAAGAGAAAGAAAGAACAGAGAGAAAGAGGGGAAAGAAATAAAGAAAGAACAGAGAGAAAGAAAGAAAGAACAGAGAGAGAAAGAAAGAGTGGACAAAGAAAGAAAAAACAGAGAGAGAGAAAGAAAGATGGGAAAGAAAGAAATAAAGAACAGAGAGAGAGTAAGAGAGGAAAGAAAAAGAGAGAGAGAGAAAGAAAGAACAGAAAGAAAGAAAGAGGGGAAAGAAAGAACAGAGAGAGAAATAAAGAAAGATTAGAGAGAGAAAGATAGAACAGAGAGAGAGAAAGGAAGAGGGGAACGAAAGAAAGAACAGAGAGAAAGAAAGAAAGAACAGAGAGAGAAAGAAAAAAGAAAGATTAGAGAGAGAAAGAAGAAAGAACAGAGAGAGAAAGAAATATTCTATAAAGATTCTATAGCAAAATCCGCACGCCTCATGCACACACGGTTCAGCTTTGTATGCCTCGTACACACACGGCTCTGCACATCTCACGCACACATGGCTCCGCAAAACTCGTACACATGCGACTCTGCTCCGTACACCTTGTACACACGGCTCCACTCCGTAAACCTTGTACACATGCGGCTTTGCTCCATACACCTCGTACACACTCCGTACACCCCGCACACACGTGGCTTCATTCCGTACACACCCGGATCTGCTCCGCTCCGTAAACACAAGGCTCAGATCCGTACACTTTGTACACACAGGGCTCTGTTCCATACACCTTGTACACACACGGCTCCGCTCCGTACACACGGCTCTGCTCCGTACACCTCATACACACATGGCTCCGCTCTGTACACCTCGTGCACACGCGGCTCCGCTCCGTAGACCTTGTACACACCTCCGCTCCATACACCTCGTACACTTCCGGCTCCGCTCCATACACCTTGTCCACCTCTAGCTCCGCTCCGTACACCCGGCTCTGCTCCACTCCATAATAATAATAATCTTTATTTTTATATAGCACTAACATATTCCGCAGCGCTTTACAGTTTTGCATACATTATCATCACTGTCCCTGAATGGGGCTCACAATCTAAATCCCCTATCAGTATGTCTTTGGAATGTGGGAGGAAACCAGAGTGCCCAGAGGAAACCCACGCAAACATGGGGAGAACATACAAACACCTTGCAGATGTTGTCCTTGGTGGGATTCGAACCCAGGACTCCGGCGCTGCCAGGCTGCAGTGCTATCCACTGAGCCACCGTGCTGCCCTAGAGCTGCTCCAGAGCCATCACAAATGGCAGACAGCAAAACCTAACTTCTAACACCCAAGCGCACCCATTGTCGGTCAAGAAACGATCAAGCTGAAGTTCTTTGCAGGATCCTATGAAATTAGTTCTGCAGTCAGACCTGAGTTGTTTAACTAGTCCCCGGATGGAATAGAATATTCTGAGAGCGTTGATGAAGCTATAAGAGTCCATAGATTCGATCACCTCACTGCACGGATGCTAAGAAAGGTGAACAGCACGCCCATCATTTACTGCTTACGGCTCCGCCACGGTCCTTCTTGTAACAACCGACCATGTACCAAAAGCATCTACCCCGACATATGAGAATGGCTGGTCTGTAATTAACCGATCAACTGGAAGATTTGCCATTTGTTGATGTCGGTGCTTCCAACACATCTCTTCATTCCCACAATCTATAAACCGGCTGATCTAGTGGCATCTTCGGTGAGCTGTCTTCCTTGATGTTGCACTCGTTCATCATAGTGGCGAACCAATAGAGTAGCAATGTGATGTCAACCAGGAATTATGATAGGATTCTGCTCCTTACTGCATTATTTGGATTTCCATATACGACCACCTACTCTTAGTAGTTTATGATGATCGACCACTGGATTCAGTTCAAGTAATGTGCTGTTTTTGCATAAGCTGGTACCTCTTCTGATGCTGTCGATTTCGTGACAATAATCTTTTTGTTGGACACACCCAATGATGATCTGTTCTGCATGTTCAATGTTGGCAACAGTAGGGTGTCCTTTACACATGTGCCAGCCATGGCACTCTGATGATTTGTTGTTGCTAAAACAATGGGCGATGTGAAGAAGACGAGCTACAGCCCGCACGACGGACGACCAGCTTGAAAAGCGTTCAAACCGATGAGACCTTAGTTTTTGTTTTGGTATCACAGAAGTGTAGTGAGTAGAGATGGTTGGTCTGACTTCCTTGTCAGATTCTGGTTCTACTAGCTCATAAGTGTTGCTGATGTCCTTTGAACAAGGGTCTTTGTACAGGAATCTTGGAGGCGACAGCCACGTGTTGTCATTGAGTTTAGACGCAGCTGTAAGTCTTGTTCCTCTGTTGGCCGGGTTCAGATCAGTGGGGATGTGATGCCACTGCTCGGGAGTAGAAAATGCTCTGATTCGTTCTACACTATTGCTGACATAGACGTAGAATTGTTTTGTTTGATTGTATATGTAACCAAGCACTACTCTGCTGTCTGTGTAGAATATAAATGAGTCAGTAGCCATGTCTAATTCATCCCTTATAATTTCTGAAATTTCTATTGCCAGTACGGCAGAGCAAAGTTCAAGCCTTGGCATGGAATGTGCGGGTTTCAGGGTTAGTGTTGCCTTACCCAGGATGAACCCACAATGTACCCTGTTGCTGGATTCTGAGGCTTTCAGATAGGGCACTGCAGCTATAGCCTCTGTAGATGCATCAGAAAATATGTGGACCTATTTTTGGACGGCAGTTGAAAGGGACGTTAAGGTCTAACAACGTGGGACTTGAAGATATTCTAAGATCTTTAAAGATTTCTTCCATGTTTCCCACCCTTGTTGCTTCTGGGATGGTAGCAGAGTGTCCCAATCTGTGTTCTCGGCGGTTAACTGTCTCAACAGTTTCTTGCCTTGGATAGTGATGGGTGCTATAAATCCAAGGGGATCGTAAATGCTGTTGACCACGGATAAGACTCCTCATTTGGTGAAAGGCTTATCGCAGGCCGATACCTGGAATGTGAATGTGTCCTGTTTAATGTCCACAACAGACCAAGTCTACGTTGCATTGGAAGAATATCAGAACCCAGATCAAGGTCCTTCAGGCTTTTTGCATGGTCTGCGGATGGGAATGCTTTCATTACCTCCTGATTGTTGGAGGTAATCTTGTGCAGTCTGAGGTTTGCTGCAGACAGCATTCCCTGTGTTCTGGACAGCAGATCAATTGCTTCTTCACTTCTGGGCAAAGACAAGTCTGTCATGAATGTAGAAGTTCCTTTACACAAATAAACGAGCATCCGATCCATACACTGTCTCAACTTGTTGGGCTGTCCATCTCAGTCCATAGATTGCCACACCAGGTGAGGGACTGTTGCCAAAGACGTGTACCTTCATCCAATAACCTATTACCTCATTGCGGATGTCATCGTCCTTGTGCCATAGGAACCTGAGGTAGTTTCTACTGTCTTCCCTCATGATGAAACAGTGAATCATTTGTTGGATGTCGGCCATTACTGCAACGGGTTCTTGTCTGAAGCGTACCAGTACTCCTATGAGACTGTTGTTCAGGTTATGTCCCGTGAGGAGCAGGTTGTTGAGAGAAATACCTTCATACTGAGCACTGGAGTCAAACACCACTCTGATTTGATTGGGTTTGAGAGGATGGTAGACACCAAAGGATGGAAGGTACCAGCATTCTTCTCTTTCCTTTAGTTACAGCAACACAGAAAGAACCACGTAACGACCATAGGTCCCAATTAAATACAATGTTTATTGTTACAACAAAATAATATTTTAAAAACAGATTTTATTAAAATAAATCATGTCTGTAGACATATGCTGAAAAGATATAGTTTATAGGGTCAATACTACCCAGATATAGGACATACCCTTTTATATATAATAGTGGAAAAAATGTGAAAAATATTTAAATAATGTTATATGTGATAATTCAATATATTATATTTATATAAAGTGCATCATACATATAAATAAATAAAGTGCTGTGCAAATTTAAATACAACAGGCCTGATGAAGGCTTAGCGCCGAAACGCACGTTGGGGCTGGGCGTCTATTCCAGGTGACCAGGCGAGGTTATTCACAGCATACTTTGTAAGTTATTATTCTCTAATTTTTATATTTTTTTCTACACTGCACTTTTCTCTGGTCTGCAGGTATTCGGACCTAATAGTGACATACACCAGCCAATTTCAGCCTGTTAAATTGAGGTGTAATCTATATTGGGCCTGAGATAATAGTTCAGCCTCCTAAAATCTCTAGGGAGATTCAAATTCTCCCCAATACTATATACCACCTTGTACTTTTTCATACACCAGCCAATTTCAGTCTGTTAAATTGAGGTGTAATCTATAGTGGGCCTGAGATAATAGTTCAGCCTCCTAAAATCTCTAGGGAGATTCAAGTTCTCCCCAATACTATATACACACCTTGTACTTTGTCATACACCAGACAATTTCAGCCTGTTAAATTGAGGTGTAATCTATAGTGGGCCTGAGATAATAGTTCAGCCTCCTAAAATCTCTAGGGAGCTTCCAATTCTCCCCAATATTATATACACACCTTGTACTTTGTCATACACCAGCCAATTTCAGCCTGTTAAATTGAGGTGTAATCTATAGTGGGCCTGAGATAATAGATCAGCCTCCTTAAATCTCTAGGGAGATTCAAATTCTCCCCAATACTATAAACACCTTGTACCTTGTTTTACAGTACCATATAGCTGGTGGTATTTTGGGTACATTTTTCCAAAAATGAGGAAGTATGGTGGAAGAGGCCGTGGAAGTGGGCGGGGGTTGCCAGCTGGTACTGATGGTGGTGGGGGTGGTGGTGCATCTGCTGGTAGTGGCAAAAGCACAATAGCACCTAAGGCAGGAGGTGTTGAGCCTGTGTCATCGTCTGGCTCCAACGGCCTTGAAGGCTCCCTTTTCTGGGAGTAGGTAAACCGCTTTTAAAGCCGGAGCTTCAGGAACAAGTTTTGGCTTACATTGCTGACACAGCCTCCAGCTCTATCGCCTCCTCTTCTGAAGTTTAAAAAAATAAAAGCACTGAGTTGTCAGTGGAGGCTCCTGGTCAGGAACAACACCTTTCCTTGTGTCCTTCACCCCTACCAAAAGTGAAGGATGCGGCAGGCCACACTACAGATTACTCCATGGAGCTCTTTTCACATACCATGCCTGGGTTATCAAGTCAAATCGTGAATTCCCCAGTCCAAGATGAATCTGACATCGAGTGTGGGTGGCCAGCCAGGGCAGTGGGGTTAATCGGTACCAGGCCAGTGTCTCACAGGGATATGTCACGGTGGTGGTGACCCGGTCCGTGGGCATGGGCGTCCATGCAAAGGGGTGAATAACGTTTATAGGTGAATGATTCATGACGCCACCTGTGGTTTCTGATCAGATTGACCAGCGCTGCAGTGTCGCTTCTCTGGGACAGATGTTGTGGTACAGCTAAGATGTAGAAGCCCTGCACAGGTAGGGCCGTAGTCACAGGGCAGATGAAAGAGTTGGTAGATGGTGTGCAGTGCAGGATGTAGCAGAGCCGTGTGCCAGGCGCAGGAGAATGATGACAGACACAGTCGTGCAGTTCCTTTACCTGTACTTGGCAAGCGCCGTACAGGACCCAGAGTACAGATGGAGAAGGAGTTGGTCAGCCTGGAAGCAAATTAGGAATTCTGTCTCTGCAGATAGGTAGTGTGGCCTCCGTTCTAGCGCTTATCTGAGGTACTCGCAGTACTGAGTTCACTGAAGTTCCCCCTGTTGACTCTCTTTTGAAACTTTCTCGTATGGCAGGCAGCCGTAGCCTTTTCTTTCTGGCTCACACATGTTGCTGCTGGGGCCTCCGAGCCTTAGTTGGGAACAGAGCATTTACAGCTGCTACTTCCTCCGGTTTCTGCTGCAGGATCGTCAGTGTCCCTACAAACTTGGAGACCGGAATCCAGACCATGCGCTCCAGCTAGGAGTGAGGCTTAATTCTGCTCATCCTCCAGCTCCCCTTCTCACATCCACACACATCCCCTTCCCTTCACAGACTGCCTTAACTTCCGTCCTCCCGACCACAGAGAGCAGCTCCTCAGCAGTCAGGTTCAGAGCTCTCCCTGCTGGCCTGGAGTGGGAACTGTGTTGTGTGTTGGTTTAACTGCTAGAGAGATCCTTCGTTGCTCCCAAGCATGACATCACACTCCCTAGGAGGAAGGTAATGCCACTGTGGCGACCGTACTCCTGGGGGCGCCACAAGTGCACTGATGCCCAGCCACTGCTAGATGATTCTGCTGGTACATTGACCTAGACCACTACATTCCCCTCGCACTCTACACAGCCAGAATCTGACCCTGATGAAACTCAGGTTCCCCTTCCCGCATACTATACCACCTTACACGGTGACAAAGAGGAAGATGCAGATGAAAGTGCAGGTTCCTTGAGCAGGTGGGGGGGCATACTAATGGGTGACGGCACTGGCACAGGGCCCCTCATAGTACGCAAAAGTGTCTCTGCCGGTGGGAGGGGAGGGGTGCGGTGGGAGGGGAGGGCCCAGGGCCCACCCCCACCCCACCCCCACCCCCAACCGGGAGGGCCCACCTGCCGTCAGACACACCGCTGTACTATGAGGGGCTCTGTGCCAGTGCCGTCGCCAACGAGCGGGCCCCCCCTGCTTGCTCAGGATCACAGCACTTGCAAAGTTTAAATACTTACCTCTCCCTGCTCCACCGCCGTGATGTCTTCCGCGTTTCCTGACAGTGACATTCTGGTCAGAGAGCGCGATGACATCACGTCTGTACGCCCTCTGCCTAAACAGTCCAAGTGCAGAGAGATGAAAGATGGGGACGACGAGGAGTCCAGACTAGTACAGGGATTCCCTAGCGAGGAGACTTATTTCATTGTTTTAAAGGTTGGGACAGCAATTTTTGGGGAGCACTATACTCTGGAGAATGATATATGGGGCCCACCATACACTGGAGCATTCTAAAGGTGGACATCAGACACTGGAGCAGCATTTACAGGGCTCATTATACACTGGAGCATTAGAAATGGGGCCCATTATATATGGAGCATTACTTGGGCCCATAAGACAGTGGAGCTTCATCCATGGGGACCAACATATAATGTAGCATTATGTGGAGCTCATCATATACTGTATGGACCATTATATGGGACCAATGATTCTGTATGGCGAAATATATGGGCCTCATTACTCTGCATAGTGCACTATGCAGTGGCCATAATACTGTATGGAGTAATATACTGTCCGTTTTTGGAGCTATTGGAGAAGTTAAAATGGATATCAGTCATGTGATGTAAGAAGTTAAGTATTTTTCATTGTACTATACCGCTATTTCTCTGCCGTATCAGAGGATCATGAATTGTGGCATGTGTTAAAGGAGCCCATAGACACTCTTTGGCCCTGGGCCCTCAAAAATCTGGAGCCAGCCCTACCCCCCCACAACTTTAGCCACATAACTCCCAGTTTTCAATGCCTAACTATTACTATAAAGTAAATTAAGGTTGACAAGCTTAAGTAATAAGAATTGATGTTTTTGGCATTAAAATGGGCACTGTAGGTGTGTTTCCTGTCCTCCACTCACTGCCGACTTTTCTTCCCCATTGACTTGCATTGGGTTTCGTGTTTCAGTCGGCCTTCGACTTTTCACGATAATCGTCCGATTTCGTTCGACCCGACTTTTGCGAAAATCGGGTTTCATGAAACCCGACTCGACCCGAAAAAAGGCAAAGTCGCTCATCTCTAGTGTGGAGTTCTCCTTCAATAGAAGTCTTCAAACAGAGGCTGGACAGACATCTGTCTGGGATGATTTAGCGAATCCTGCTTTGAGCAGGGGGGTTGGACCAGATGGCCCAGGAGGTCCCTTCCAACTCTACGATTCTATGATTCTAAATGATACCTTCCGGAGTGCTTAATCTCAACTAAACATTAAACAAAAAGGAATCTTGCACAACTTTTCAGCGGCACGCTTTCCGTGCATCCTTCGTTTTGCATGCCCTGGCATGGGCTGAAGAGGACTCTGCAGCCGCAGAGTCCAGAAACTGCCCAGGTGTAGTAGTCCCAGCGTAAAACTGTGATGTGGACGGGAGCCGGTTCCCTGCCACTTTGGCAGAACAAGAACCGTCCAGCTTTGCACTACTACTGGCCACAGATCCGGTCCCCCATACCCGGTGGTTATACGACTGGTCTAGAGGACCACTTTCTGATTCATTCAATAGGAGAACGGGCCGATCCCACTGGGACAGGAGCCCAGGTGCACTTACCACCTCTCGATATAGCATTCTGCACACACCAGTCCCGCGGCGATTATCTTCTTCTGTTCCCAGAGATGTAATACCGTTTCCGGCCTAGCTTCCAGCACGGGTCCCTCTGGGGCGCTCAATACTTCTGTTCCTCCGATTTCCAACTCCCAGCAACTTGGTTCCGGCTCTTGGCGAGAAGTCTCCATGTCCCTCCGCGATGGCGCCGAATATAGCAAATGCCCAGACTCCGCCGGGGAAGGCTCCGTTCACCACTGATATTCCATCTCCGGAAGAAGGCGTTCTGGTTCACGCTTCTCCAGTTCACCGGGTTTCTGAGGTGAGTGATGTTGTTTGCACTGTACTCCAATCTCTCTACTGTGTGCCACCCATTTTTAGGTGGGGGCGCCACCAACAACTCCTCCCATTTGCTGTTGTTCTGTAGGGGGCGGCAGGGTCTTCTTCTCCTCATCCGCACCTGCCAGGGGAAAACCAGGGGACATTGACAAGTGAACTTTGGTGCCAAAACCATGTAGTATCGCTCACATAGGGTGAGGACCTTGTTGTTCTCTCCTTTTTCATCGCCATTTCCTGCCAATTCCACAACCGCCATCTTAGTCACAATAATGATGTCAGACTTTCTCACAAAATAAGCCAAATCCAACTTGGTAGTCAAGTACGATGTTGTCACAGAATCTTCTTCTTTCAATTCTCTAAATACAGCAACCACTTGCTCCTTTTCCTTGTCATCTTTCAGAGGCACAGTAGTCGCACACACAACATCATTAACTCTTTTCTTTGCGGTTTCCCCGCCATGCAAGGTAGTTGCATCCTGCCGACTACGCCAAATATGAGGGTTGGCCAGGACTATAGACATGGCCATGGACGCTAAAGCATCGGTGTCAAGGCCATCCCTCACAAAAAAGTAAAGTCCACTATTCGGCATACCTGCATCTCCAGGTTCGGGTCCCTCTGGGCACTTCCCAAGCGACGATAGCCCCACTCCGAGGTGACTCCCAGTAACTGAGACATAGTCCATGATAACTTGCACAGCTTCTTTACTAGCAACTTCACACAACATATCCACAGTTGACACATCATGTATAACACATCCTTCTTTACAGCTTTCCCTACTTTGCTGGCAATTCCACACAGCACGTACCCTGACCGGACCATCTTAGACTACTTCCGCCTGGAAGTTTCCTTGCCATGATGACAATTCCTTCTGCCTGTTTCACCCCAGACTCATGATCATCAGCCACCTGGTATAGTTGCCTCTGGAAAAGCATCTGACCCATCTGTACTGCTCCCTGTGAAGCTACAGCATCCTTCTGTTCCTCACTCCCTGTTTCTGGTTGTGCTTCAGCCCATCCGACTCTGGTCCTAAGAGCTTCTGCCCAGGCAATGAGTCGCCACATATTATCTGCTGTTCTGGCTCACTGTACTAATGTCTAATAACTGTGGATAACTGGGACTTTCACTAAATAACATTGCGTTGCTGCCGAGCCATCCTGGGCCTATAGCCCATGTGGACACTTTGGGCGCCCTGGCCCGGTCTGAACTAACTTCCTTCTAGCCTAGACATACCTTCCGGCAGCCCCTCCTACACTTAACCCTATCTTGCTAAGAACTCTATGTACTATAGTGCCCCCTCTAGTGTCCAAAGGGTGCACTACACTTTCCCTATCTAAAATATAGTATTGTACAATGGAACACAACACATTTACAGGAAATGGTAACACATATAAAAGTGTGGCAATACCATTGATTCTGGGTGGTAACACATGACGACATGTAGCAGTACCACCGGATTACTATAAATACACGGTAGCAGCAATTACTCTACACCATAAAACATTAAGAACTACTAAGGGAGGCAGAGTAAGGGAGTAGTATTATTTCACTCCTTTACAGTACTTTTGACAGTGTGGACAGGTACCAAGTCCAAAAAGCTTGTCGGCAGAGGGAAGTATGAAGTGCTCTAAAATTTCATGGTAGACGGCTTGTGCTGAATAATATTGCACTCCCCACTTTTCCGGTTTTGAATTTCCACAAAAACAAACTAACCAATAGATTTCGTTCAACTTCACAATTGTGTCCCACTTGTTGTTGATTCTTCACCAAAAATTTACATTTGGTATCTTTATGTTTGAAGCATGATATGTGGGAAAAGGTTGAAAAGTTCCAGGGATCCGAATACTTTCGCATGGCACTGTATATGAGTTTCACTTTTTGTATTGAAGAACTGAAATAAATGAACTTTTTGATGATATTCTAAGTTTGTGAGAAGCACCTGTACCTGTGCCTTAAGATTGAGCCTCCAGACTTCTTTTTGGTGTTCTCCACCTTTTGTGCATACCATACTTCAACTTACTTCTATCTCTCTTGGGTTCCACTTCATGCATGCTGCTGAAATTCCCAAATGTGCCAAGTCTTCACTTCTGACATGCCATCCTGCTTGCTGCATCAATGCCCAGAGTCTATGTGCCCACCTGGATCTGTGGTCCAGAGGATCCACCTCTCCAGATGAGACTAACATCTGTTCTGTGTGACTTCAGGCAGAGGAGCAGTCAGTCGAGCAGGAGGAGATGGCGCTGAGCGGGGGGGTAAATCTGGAGTGACAGGCTTTAGCTCTTCTGCATATCTATCCATCTTATACTGTACATAAATAGATATACATACTGTATGTATACAGATATACAGGGCTGCCACTAGGAATTTCGGGGACCCATACTGGCAATATTTTTGGGGCCCCCTTGAGACTCCGCTGAGGCTCCACCCCTCAAACTGTCCACAGCCCCACTGCTCTCTTTTGGAAAAACTCAACTTCTCACCTATCACTCATTAACAGTTCCCGTCACCAGATCACACATATAGCCAGCAGCTTTTGTTTTGGCCAAAAGATTTTTTAAGCTGCCAGCACGACAAGGTAGACTTTTGCCTGAGCCCTACTCTACTCTAAGCTATTAATCATTTGTTAAAATATCCAATACAATTTGGGTATATTTTTTTTATTTTTCAATTTTTAAAATGACCAATACTATCACATACAAGGGACAAATACTACCGCTACATGACCAGACACCATATTACCACCACATAGAGTCCTATAATATGACATAGAAGGAGCAAATACCGCCACACCATGTCCAGATCACATATTACCACCACATGGCGACTAATAATGCAACATACAAGGAACAAATACCATGACACTATGACAAGACTACATATTACCACCAGATAGTGACCAAATAATAGCACATACAGTGAACAAATACCGCCACACCATGGCCATACAACATATTACCACCACATAGTGACTGAATACTACAATATTGATCATTAATAAAAAAAAATGCAATACTAATATCACTATAAGTGTCATTATTTACAGGAGATCAATACTTAGTATGCAGTATATGTGTACAGGTAATACAGTTATCACTGGTGACATTATACACAGGAGCTCTGTATATAGTGTATAGTGTAAAGGTAATACAGTGATCACCGGTGACATAATACACAGGAGCTCTGTATACAGTATCAGTGTACAGGTAATACAGTGATCAACAGTGACATTATACACACAAGTGCTGTATATATTGTACAAGCTATACTGTGATCAATGACATTATACACAGGAGCTCTGTATATAGTGGCAGTGAAAAGGTAATACAGTGATCACTGGTGACATTGTACACAGGACAGCTGTATATAGTATACAGTGTATAGTGTCAGTGTACAGGTAACACACTGACTCACCAGTGATGTCTCTAGGTGAAGTCCTTCATCTTTGCTTTTCATCTTCATCAAGCCAGGGCTCGTCTCTGCAGGAAATTACACAGTTATCTAGAGCACCACTTGCAGAACACATTACTTAATTTTTTTCCCAACTTCTAAACTATACCAGATGAAGAAAAAAGGCGACATGGTGTCGTTCTGCATAGTAACAAGACCGCCTCCTCAATTTAAAACAGTATCCTCAAAAATAAAATAAATACATCACTGGAGTAATAATATCCCTTAATTAGCCCTTTTATTAATAATATCCCCCATCCTGGCCCCCTGTGTGTCTCATTCCTCGCCTGAGCCATATGTTCTCCCATTCTGCCCCCATGTGATGTTCCATCCTCCCCCATCTGTCCCATGATCCTGCCCCATCTGACCCATGATCCCTCCCCATGATCCTGGCCCATCTATCTCCATTGTATCCATCCTGCCCATGATCCTGCCTCATCTGTCTCCATCCTGCCCCATGGTCCTGCCCCCTGTGTCTCCATTCTGCCCCATATTCCTGCCCTGTCTCCATCCTCCCCCTGTTTCTCCTATCCTGCCCCCTGTGTCTTCCATCCTGCCCCTGTGACTCCCATCCTGCCCCCATGTCTCCCATCCTGCCCCATCTGTCTCCATCCTGCCCCGTGTCTCCCATTCTGCAATCATGTCTCCCATCCGTCCCCATCTGTATCCATCATGCCCCAATTTCTCCCATCCTGCCCCCATGCCGCTTTCAGTTAAAATAAAAAAACCTTTCTCCTTACCTGGTCGCATTCCTGCGACGATGCTCCCTCCATGCAGTTTGAGCGTGCACTCGCCGGCGAATGACAATGATATCATACACTGGTGACGTGCACACTGATATCAGCTGCCAGCCTCCGATTGGCTGCAGGTTCAGTTACTGCACCGCCATAATCCTGCCGCTAGGGCCCGGTGAGCTGATGAGACGGGGCCTGATGCGGGCCCCCTCTGTTCATCGGGCCCCATACGCCAGTCAGGGCATTACTGCCCTGATGACGGCATTGTAGATATATATGGGGTCTTTATACAGATAAGAAATTCATTCTTCAATTTTATATTTTTATATATTTCCATTTTCTCCAACAAATCTGATAACATTGCTGCTATTGTTAAATTTTATATGAGACCAAAATAATATCTAAACTCCAAAAGCTTCTAAATCGATTTTCCTGGTAGACCCCACAAGTAGAACTTCCTTGTATCATGTAGGTTCTTCTCTGCTTCTGTCTGTGAACATGACATTCCAGACAAGTATTTTCTTTGGCAACTCTGGATGGTGTTCTAGATGCTTTGTAATCTGCGTTCTGGGGGAAGAGAAACTTTCCATTTCTTGAGATAAAACAGCAGCTTTTAAGCTTTAGCCCAAGACATTTGGATTTGGATCAGGAGATTGCATCTTTGTAGCTATTTTACCATGTTATAAATATATTGTTTGTGGTTTATGTACAATGCCAAGATAGGGTTTAAAGAAAAACTGTTCTTTCGTACTGGTTGTATCTGGAAACATGGAACAAAACTTTGTAATCTTTATAGACACTGGGCCAAATTCATCAAGAATGTTTTTCTTGTATGCCAGTCTTGTATGCCAGTCTTGATGAAATGTGCACCACATTCACCATATTCATTAAGAGTAGAGATGAGAGAATTTGTTTGGATTCGGTTCCGAATATGATCAGAATGGAATATTGTTTTTTGCAATATTCGTTGAACACAGCTGAACGTCATTAGAGTCAATGGGAGTAGAAATTACCGAATATGTTCGGAACCAATCATCAAACATACATTTGGCACAAATAGTGGTCGAATATGGCTCGAATATGTCAAAATCAGATTTGGGGACAAAAAACGAACAAATTCGCTCATCTCTAATTAAGAGTAGTAATTTGCACCACTGTTATAACCAAAAAGTATTGGTATGATAAATCTGTTGAGCAAGTCAGCCATGTCCTCTCCTGGCTGAGCTCAGACCACTTTTCTTAAAGTTGTGGTGCTGGTCAGTACTAGCAAAAAATGCAGAGTCGCAAAATGTTCGTGCAACTTCAAGGTGAGCAAATTTTTCAACATTTCAGTACGTTTTATGCCAGAAACCTGGTATAAACTGCTTGATGAATCAGTACTAGTGATGAGCGAGTATACTCATTGCTCGGGTTTTCTCAAGCATGCTCGGGTGGCCTCCGAGTATTTTGGCGTGCTCGGAGATTTAGTTTTCGTCGCATCAGCTGCATAATTTGTGGCTGCTGGTCATCCTGAATACATGTGAGAATTCCCTAACAAACAGGCATTCCTCACATGTATTCAGGCTGTCCAGCAGCCGCAAATCATCCAGCTGCGTCGACAGAAACTAAATCTCCAAGCACGCCAAAATACTCGGAGGTCACCCGAGCATACTTGGGAAAACCCGAGCAACAAGTATACTCACTCATCACTAATCAGTCCACTGTCTTTATTTTTGTGTGTGTATCTGTGGCACCCCAGAAGTCCGGTTGCCACTGTGGCATTGCCTCCCTCACAGGGGGTGATGTCATGCCTGGAAGCAAGGAGGAGTTCCCTGGTCAGGAAACATCAGCATTCAACACTTTTCCTGACTCCAGACCAGAAGGGGGAGCTCAAAACCCGGTTTTAGGGGAGCTTCCCTGTTAGTCTGGCCTGGAGGTGGGGTTAGGCAGTCAGTGGTGGGGACTGGAAGAGTAAAGAGCTCGTCCCTAGACTAAGAGTTATAGAGGAAGAGAGAAGTCTAGGAAAAGCTGGGGAGTGGAGCTGTGACCAAGCTCACCTCAGAACAGAGCTCTAGAACCGGATGCCAGAGTCCGTCGCTGCATGGGTACAACAGTCCCAGCAGCTAAATCCAGAGGGCAGGGAGCTGCAGGTCCCCCGGCCCATCAAACACTCGGGGCACAACAGCATATCAGAGCCGCCGCAAAGCAGCGACACCTGCAATAGGCTCAAGCTGCCTGCCATACGGGCAAGTACAGGGACCATAAGGAACAGAGGTTTGAGTACAGGCTGTCCGGAACTCCATTTCCATCTGTTAGCAGTGCTCTGGTCTGCATTCCAAACCATCAAGTAAAGGTAAAAGAAACTACAGTGCATGTGTCTGCAGTTATTCATTATTCCTTCAGTCCTGCACCCCAACGTCACTATCCCTTGTAAGAACTATAACTGCCCTGGGGCCTAGCTCTATCCGTGGAGAGCTGTACCAACTCTGCTGCATCACCAACTGCCCCAGTGGATCTGAACCGTAGTGTCGGCCATATTACCATTGCCGAACACCACGGGTGGTGTCACGAATTAATACCCTACAAACTTTCCTCCTTATTTATTTACATTGCACGCCCAGGGCTACTGACCGGGTCATTACCGCCGTGACATCCCCTGGACACTTGACCGGCCCGGTACAGAGTACCCCCGGCCCTAGCAGGTGCTGCATATCTCTATAAAATTTTATTTGGAAGTGAAGACGCTCAAGTGTTGGCTTTACCCAATTTTAGAGAAACTTGTGACTTTGCGAAGTGCACATAAACTTGGATGAACACCTCTAACTGCATGCAGAGAATAGGCAGTAATTCTGTGGCAGCCCATCCAAGACAGACTTAAAGGGGTTGCCTGATGTAAAACTACAAGTCTACAGACAATCTATGTGACTGCAGACTTGTGAAACCTCACATCGCATGGGAACGGCGGTTACGTTACCACAAGTAAGCGATATCCATACTCCCAGCCACAATCTGACAAAAATGTTTCCGGCCTCGCTCAAAACACTTGCATTGAGCGAGGCCATGTCCATCCAGTTGGATTGTGCCCGCAAGTATGCATATTCTATATTCGCGGTCACATAACCGCCATTCCCGGCACTGACCACGGAAAATCCTTCAGGGCCAAACTGGGACAAAAAAGCAGCCCTGCCACAGAAACCCCACCAGCCCACATACTATTACACTCCCCACCCCTGATCAGTGAATTTTGCTATACTTTTTCATATCCCTTTACATTCTTCTTAAAGGAATTGTTTGAAGAGCCACATGTGAATGGTGTCACAGTGCACGTGATCGACCGCAGCTCAATTTACACGGTGCCTTTTAGAGCTCCGATTCTCAGAATCATGGGAGTCCCAGAGGTCATGCCCCCAGTGACTGGAAAGTTCTCAGGATAGGGGATTACTTGGGTTAATTCATTTAAACGGGTTTTCTAATATTTATTTTTATTTTCCCATAGGAATATTGACAATAATAAACCAATACTAACCCTCCCAAAGTCCAATGTCGCCTTTCCGACAACAGGACAAGAGAAGTGGTACTATAAAATGTATATTGTTATGAATGGGTCACCGAGGAGAAAAAAAGCAACACACGCTAAGTCTCAGAAAACCAGAGAGGTTGGTAACTATACAGATTCCAGATCCCTGATCTTAACACACAACTAGCAGCAGTCGTGGAGCGTGCCTACGATGGTCCTGGACGCCTCGTCACAACCGGAGAGCTAAATAAGCCTAAAGTAAGAAAAGAGGAAAACTAACTCCCCCAGAGCAGACCCCGAAGGAAAGACAGCCCCCCACATGTATTGACGGTGAAGCAAGATGAAAGCACAAACAAAGGCAGAAAAATAGGTTGAGCAAACGATGGGGCCAAACTAACTTGAAAGGACAGGAAAGGAAAGATACTGTCTGCAATCTGCCAAAAAACCCTACCCAAAATAATGTCCAGCACTTCTGATAACAAAACTAACCCTGAAGTCACTAGACTTCTCCCACTATATCAGCACTCTGAAATATTCTGAGACAGAGCAAAAAAGAGGCCAATCTAATAAAGGACAAAAAGGCAAATTGGCAAATACAGATAAATAAGAGTGGAAGTTCAGCACAGCCCAGCCGGGCTGGAAAAAAACTGAGTTGACCAACAAGAGCAAGTGTGAACAAACTTAACTTGAGAAGACTAGAGCAGAGCTGAAGTCCAAGACCTGAGAAGCAGACTGAATCACCAGCAACTGGATAGGGCGTCGGCTGTCTTATATCCAGTCTGATACTCCAGAGATCCAATCATTATCCTCCTCGTCAGGTGGCAGACCATTACCAATTAAACCAACCTCACTACCTCCTGTCACCACCAGAGTGAGAACGGAAGGAGAACTCCCAGCTGGTGGAGCAGAAAATGAGCTCATAACAGTATATACAGGACAGGAGGAGGGGTACTGTGCAGAGTATATATACAGGACAAGTGGTACTGTGCAGTGTATATTCAGGACAGGAGAAGTGGTACTGCACAGTGTATATATACAGTATACAGGACAGACAAAGAGGTGCTGTGCAGTGTATATACTGTATACAGGTCAGGAGAAGTGGTACTGTGCAGTGTATATATACAGGACAGGAGAAGTGGTACTGGGCAGTGTATACACAGGACAGGAGAAGTGATACTGCACAGTGTGTATATACAGGACAGGAGATGTGGTACTGTGCAGTGTATATATATACAGGACAGGAGAATCAATCTCCTGTAGGCCTAACTCACCATATTTCGAACTGCAATAACTGCTGAAAAAAAAAACTGACTGCACAAGGATGGCAAGTGAAAAGAAAATCATCCCACTATTCTGGATGAAAATCAAACCGATTTTGTTATACTGTTGTGTGAACCTGTCCTAGTAGTGATATAATTCCACCCAGGACAGAGCAGTGTATATATACAGATACATAGTTCCATAGTAGAGAAATGTTCTGTTATGGATCCGAAAGATTGCCACATGGGCTAATAAAGAGTCCGCCACTTTTTTCACAATTAATCGGAGTGCTGCCTATATATATATACAGTATTTACAAGTACTTCTCACTAAAATAGAATATCATCAAAAAGTTAATTTATTTCAGTTCTTCAATGCAAAAAGTGAAACTCATATATTATATAGAGTCATTACAAACAGAGTGATCTATTTCAAGTGTTTATTTCTGTAAATGTTGACGATTACGACTTACAGCCAATGAAAACCCAAAATTAATTTTCTCAGTAAATTAGAATACTTTATAACACCAGCTTGAAAAATGGTTTTAAAATCTGAAATGTCATGACAAGGGACATATTGAGGCCAGAATGCACATATGGAGACTAGGCTGGACATGTTGGGGCCAGGATGGACAATGGACATGGAGGGCTGGCTGGACGGGGGACTTCAGGGGCCAGGCTGGAAAAGCGATATGGGGGCCAGACTGGACAAGGGACATGGAGGGCCAGGATGGACAAGGGATAGATGAAGCCAGGCTGGAGCACATTATTAAATAAAGGGATCCAGCATGAGGGACTTAATTACTCTTTGGGGGACAGAATAATGAACATACATTATTACTTTATTGTGGCAAATGGGGAACATAATTACTTTAGGGTCAATTGGGAACATTATTGCTACTGTAGTATATTTTACTTTTTAGAAAACTGTTTCGATTGTGGGGAACAAAAGTGGGGTCCTTATACTGTGCAGGGCGGCACTACGTTCCTCTTTTTCTTCATCTGGCGTAGTTTAGAAGTTGGGGAAAAAGTGGGAAATGTGCTCTAGAAACGATCAGCTATTGATGACTGTGTGTTATTTTCTGGAGATGAGTCCTGGATGGAAGAAGTGATGGTGGTCTGTGCCAGATGAAGAAGAAAAGCAAAGATAAAGTGTTTAACCTAGAGGTGCCACTTGAGAGTCATGTACACACACTATATACTGTATACAGAGCTCCTGTGTATAATGTCACTGGTGACGACTGCAATACCTGTACACTATACACTATACACAGAGCTCCTGTGTATAATGTCACTGGTGATCACTGTGTTTCCTGTACACTCACACTATATACTGTATGCTATACACAGAGCTCTTGTGTATAATGTCATGTATAATGGTAATAACAGTGTTGTTAGCATTGTGGTTTGCATTCATGATCAGTATTGTAGTATTCGGTCATTATTGGGTGGTAATTTGTGGTCTGGTCACCATGTGGCGATATTTTTCCCTTGTATGTGATATTTGGTCACTATGTGGTCCAGTCATGGTGTGATGGTATTTCTCCTTTGTACAGTATGTGTTATTATTTAGTCACTATGTGGTGGAATATGTAGTTCAGTCATAGTGTGGTTATTATTTGGTCACTATGTGGTAGAATATGTAGTCCAGTCACAGTGTGGCGGTATTTCTCTATTTGTATGTGGCATTATTTTGTCGCTTTTTGCTAGTAATATGTGATCTGCTCATGGTAATGTGGTATTATTCGGTCACTATGTGATAGTAATATGTGATCTGGTTATGGTGTGGTGGTATTTGTTCCTTGTATGTGGTATTATTTGGTCACTATGTGATGGTAATATTTGATCTGGTCATGGTGTGGTGGTATTTGCCCCGTGTATGTCGTATTATTCGGTCACTATGTGGTAGAAATATGTGTTCTGGTCATGGTGTGTCAGTATTTGTCCCTTGTATTTGATATTATTTGGTCGCTATATGCTGGAAATATGTGGTCTGGTCATGGTGCGGTGGTATTTCTCCCTTGTATGTGGTATTATTGGTCTTGATATAGTCATTTGTTCTCTTTGATATTAATTAGGAGAAGATTCTTTATTGGCAAAGATTAAATAATTGGAACAGGATAATTGATAACGCATTGCTTGGTGGGGGTCTGACTGCTGGGACCCAATCAGCAGAGCATGGAGCTTTTATCTCCATTAGACTGGAGTGGTATGTGCAACTTGACCACTGATCCATTCATTCTCTCAGTGGCTGCGAGTGCTGCCCTGTTTTTTTCTGGAAGCCCCACAGAGAATGAATGGTGCTGCGGTCAGATATCCCACCTGCAGCTCCATTTTAAAATGGAGATTAGTGTCCTGTTAGGAATAAAACTTCCCCATTCTTCCGATCCGTGCAGTTCCCAATGGTCGTACCTAAACGACGTCACATAGGTGAAGTGAGTTCATTGGCCATGAGCTTGCAGGATCTGACGGCATCGCGAGCAGGAGAACTTTCTCGTGCTCGCGGTGCCCTCAGACAGGGAATAGCAGTCCACAGGGAGAAACTCAGCACACGGTGCTCAGTGTCTGCTGGATGACAGGCTGTACAGTTGCATCCTGCATCCATTCAGCCTGCCATCTACATGTAGCAGAGCTAGACCCATAGTGAGACAAATGGATTAAAAGCATCTTTGCGGAAAGGTAAAGAATATTGTTGCATGTTTTTTTACCTCTTTTGCAGATGAAGAGGATGTTAATTTCCCAGTACTCTGACCTCGGAATGCTGCCTGTATACACTTTTGTCTCTTCCTTCTGTTTATGACATACCCTCCTGGCTTCTGACCTTGGACTCCTTGACCACTCCGACTCACGACTTGGCCGTGAGAAGTGACTAGTGTCACATTACGTCTGGCCACGTTTTTCTTTTTCGCCAGTATGGATCCTGTTCACACGCTTTGTGACCAGGTGGCGAATTTGATGCAGATGACTCAGGATCTGGCAAAGGATTGCCAGAGTCTGGAGTCTTCACAATATCAGTAGCAGGGTCAGATAAATAACTTTATGGAGACCTCCCATAGCCTCCCACTGCCGGCAGTGGCTGTGACATCAGTACCCTCTGATGTACAGTTGGTCTCTCCTGAACCTCTTATATCCCTCCCTGATAAATTTTCAGGAGAGAAAGACCAGTTTAGGGTTTTCAGGGAGAGCTGTAAGTTATTTTTTACCCTGCATCCCCGGTTGTCAAGGGTGGAGTTCCAGCGGATGGGAATAATCATGTCACTATTGCGAAGAGGTCCTCAGACCTGGGCAATTTCTTTATCCCCACAAGCCCCAGAACGGTTTTCCGTCGATGCCTTTTTTGACAGTTTAGGTCTGATATATGACGAACCCGACAGAATCCAGGTCGCGGAGGCTAAGATCATGAACCTGGCACAGGGGGGTCGCACAGCTGAGGACTACTGTACTGATTTCCGGCAGTGGTCCACAGAAGTTCTATGGAACGATGCTGCTCTCACTCAGACTCCCAGGTACTTTTTTCTTCCTCTGATAAAGTACTGATAAATTCGATGATTTCCTTTGAGAACTAGGTGTTATCACCATTGGTATTGATTGACTGTGGGTCTGCTGCTAACTGTATTGATTCGGGACTGGTTTTGAAGTTTAGGGACAGTTAGATTAGAAAGACCCATTCAAGTTATTGCCCTTGTCAAAAGACGGTTACCTCACAATGTGGTCGAGAGAGCAACGGTGGATTTCACTCTCCAAGTGGGAGCTCTTCACTCTGAATCCATCTCCTGTTTTGTGTTGGATAATTTACCTGCTGGATTGGAACTGGGTTTTCCATATCTGCAGATTCACAATCCAGTTATTGATTGGTGTCAGAAGGAGATTGTGAAATGGGGCCCCAAGTGTTACAAAACATGTCTAAAAAATGTACAAATATGCTCCGCTAGTCTGGAGGGTCTTCCGGGGTACCTGAAGGACTTTGGAGATGTGTTCTCGAAATAAAAGGCGGAGATACTACCTCCCCATTGTCCCTATGATTGTGATATTGATCTTATTCCTAGCTCCAAGTTGCCAAAAGCTCACCATTACAATTTGTCGGTGCCTGAACGAGCCGCCATGATAGAATATGTTAATTAAAGTTTACGGAAGGGTCATATCCATCCTTCCTCCTCCCCTATAGCTGCTGGATTTTTCTTTGTTAAAAAGAAAGATGGGGGTCTCCACCTTTGCCTTGATTTCTGAGAACTAAACAAGATCACGGTTAAAAATACTTACCCATTTCCACTCATCCCTATACAATCAGCTTCTGAGGGCCAGGATTTTTTCTAAACTTGATCTTAGAGGGGCTTACAATTTGATACACATCCGGAAGGGTGAAGAGTGGAAAACTGCGTTTTTAACGTCTGAGAGTCTATTTGAAAACCTTGTCATGCCTTTTGGATTATCTAATGCACTTGCTGTGTTTTAAAATTTTATGAATGTTATTTTCTCTGATTGCAATGGAAGATTTGCTGTGATTTGCCTCGATGGCATTTTAATTTTCTCGTCAGACTTGGACACTCACAAGGTACATGTTTGTGTTGTGTTACAGAGGCTGAGGGAGAACTCTCTGTTTGTTAAATTAGAGAAAAATGTGTTTTTTTCTGTGCCAGAAATCTCTTTCTTGGGATTTATCTTGTCAGCAGAAGGGTTTAATATGGACCCTGGGAAGATGCAGGCCTTAATTGATTGGGTACAACCTCGTGATCTTAAGGCTTTGCAGAATTTTCTGGGATTCGCCAACTATTACAGAAAATTTATCAAGGGGTTTTCCCAGATTGCTAAACCACTTACTTACCTTATACGCAAGGGGGAAAATCTCAAGGTTTGGTCATCGGGTGCTATCAGGGTTTTAGAAAGATTAAAAGAGTGTTTTATGTCAGCACCAATTCTGATCTACATGTGATGCATAAGGACTTCAGAAAGGTTAAACATCCTAATGAATCGTATGGATATATCCAATAGTATATCCTCAGTAAAAAAAACAAAAACCTTATTAATTCCAAAAAATATATTGAAAATATCTTTATTTAACCACAAATACAAAAAAGACAATATTATAATATCCATGCAAAAAATATTCAAATAAAAAATGGACAGGTGAGTAGCAATATAACCCTGAAGCAAAGGAAGGCAGTCCAATAATACCCAGGAGGGAAGAATCTAAACACACCAATCAATATACAGTATGATATCAAATCCAATATTAATTATCTGAACAAGTACTAAATGTACACTTATTGTGTGTCAAAAAACTCCTTATCTGGAAATGGGATCAAAAACGGTATATAATATTTGGCAATAAAAGCAAAGAGATGTCAGAAGGAATATCAAATAATTTGTAAAGATTGGGCAAAAACATCCCATGTGTATCCAGAGCAATATGCCAAACAGATATAACATAAATAATTTTGTAAAGTGCCACATGTGCATGTAAACAATCAGAAAAACCGCCTCATACCCATGGTGGGCGTGCCAAGTCGAAGCGCAACTACTCCAACGCGTGTTTCTATGCCTCCTCCTCGGGGGGAAATGTCTTATGTGTGTATCTTGCTGTTTAAATTCCCTCTCTCATCAAAAACAACCAATGGTAGCAGTAGGAGGAAATCCATCCAGCCGCGTCCACCGTGCGCATGGGGGCAGGGTCTCCACCACCAAGCACGTCACATCCGGTATCACAGGAACAGTGCATTTTGGAAACAAGTGTTCCCCTCTGACGTCAATGGAACACATCGCTCCGTACAGATGCCACTTGGAACGCAGGCAAGAGGAAGCACCGCATGCATGCGCTACCCACAAAAGAGAAGGATAATGCTCCAAGCAATACCGCATTGAAACACCAAATCGCCATTCTATTTATGGACAACATAAAGGGCAAAATAAAAAACCTCACAAAAAGGAATTTGGCATAAAGGAAAATGTGGATTATCATAGAATCTATGTAGCAAATAGCAATATGACAAATTATAATAACATCAATCATATGTAGCAAATAACAATACAACAAATTATAATAACATCAATCATTGAAAACAATAAATAAAACAATTACTAATGAAGTAATATTATAATACAATGATCAATGATAATTTGCTGATACAATCATAAGATGTTAGTCATAATTATTAATAAAGCCACTTCTTGGTCAGTAGATGGGACAGCATCCTGAGGGATATTCATGATGGTATACATGAAGACAGGAGATTCAATGCTGAAAAAACGTCCACTATTACAACAAAACACAAACACACATAAATTATAAAAAGTGAATAAAAACAATTCCAGAGGCTTAATTTGAGTGTAGCCTGATCTAGCCTGATCTTCATGACCGCATATGGCGACTTCAGTTTTACCTTCTCCTCGATACCTCACCGCCTCCTATCATCCCCCTCTTTCCTTTCTCCTGAGAATAAGACACGGTACAATTTAAATTCTTTGGATAATTTTGGCCACAGCGGCCAATTTTATTAACAAACATTAACAATAAACATTAAATAATTCAAAATTATGAGGGGAGGGTTCTTGGAGCTAGAAAGATCTGGCTATAAACTTATTTCCACCATGTTACCCCCAGCCGTCCAGCCCAGCTCGAGGGCACCGTAACTCCCCTTCTGGGAGACCAACCACCATAGCTCCCGAGGTAAAACCCCGTCCAGAGCCCATACCCAAAAGCCAGATCCCCCCATACCATTTTAAACTGTCGGGAATGTTACTTCCGAATCCTTCCCCGACCAATCACCGTCAACTCCAAGAACCCCACCCCCCGCCCCACAGCCACTGTGACAACAGCAACAACGACGCCTCGTATAGACCCTGACAAGAATCTATATACCGATCACCTTTTTCTTTTTTTTTTTTTTTTAAAACGTACATCCCCTAGCAGCCCCCAACATGCTACCCAAAACAGGGAGGGTGGGTGGGACTTCTCTCCTCTGCTCCTGGCTGGTGAGTGCGGTTTTTCCCGCACTTTTTTCCCTAATACAGGCTGCCCCCACCTTAAACCCCTCCCCCGGCCCGCGTCCCGGCCAACAATTTCAAACTGGCACAACACTAGTTCAAACTTCCCGCCCATAGCAGTCATGGGGGGCTTCCCCTAGGCTGTGCCCTTCCCCAGCCCCCTTCTTGACCGCATATGGCGACTTCAGTTTTACCTTCTCCTCGATACCTCACCGCCTCCTATCATCCCCCTCTTTCCTTTCTCCTGAGAATAAGACACGGTACAATTTAAATTCTTTGGATAATTTTGGCCACAGCGGCCAATTTTATTAACAAACATTAACAATAAACATTAAATAATTCAAAACATTAAATAATTCAAAATTATGAGGGGAGGGTTCTTGGAGCTAGAAAGATCTGGCTATAAACTTATTTCCACCATGTTACCCCCAGCCGTCCAGCCCAGCTCGAGGGCACCGTAACTCCCCTTCTGGGAGACCAACCACCAAAGCTCCCGAGGTAAAACCCCGTCCAGAGCCCATACCCAAAAGCCAGATCCCCCATACCATTTTAAACTGTCGGGAATGTTACTTCCGAATCCTTCCCCGACCAATCACCGTCAACTCCAAGAACCCCACCCCCCGCCAACCACGAACAGCCCTGACCACCTCAGGCTCGTGAGTGCCCCAAAACCACCAAGGCCCTCTCGATCCCCTCCTGTATTGACAGTGCCCATAAATCAATACCAATAGAATTTAAATGAACCCCATCGGCCAACCAAAAATTACCGGCACCTGTCTCCAATTCAAAGTGACGAACACTAATGCCCCCATTCCTGGACACAAACGCCGACACCGCGCGATTCAATTTCACCCTAGCCCTGTTAATCCCTTTCAACGATCTCGCTTGCCTCCACCTCTGTCTGGATACCACATCTGACCATACCGTCACCACGTTCGGGAACGATGTCCACAACCTCAAAAAATCGGAACGTATGTCCCTAATTAGTTCTCTCACCGGCCTGACCCCTAAATCATTGCCCCCCACATGGAAAACAATAATGTCGGGGGTTCTATCCAAGCGAGCGGACTTGGTTAACTCCAGGAGCACCCTGCTCCATACCATTCCTCGGAAACCCAACCAACGGACCAGCACCTGCTCCCTCCCAAAGCCCAATTGCCTACCATCTGGCCTCGCGTCGGCTCGTAGCGCACCCCAATAAACGTAAGAGTGTACGAATATCCAGGCAAGAAAGGGGTCGCCACCTGGAAAAAACACAACAGAATATAGGAAAAACACATCGAGGACATGCAAACCACGCAGCTAACGCCGAACATACAGTAAATACCGATCCGACTGCCACCTGCCAATTCTCCTAATCGCATCAGCCCCCAACCCAAGGCTGTCTGCTTCGGTCGCAGCACCAATTCTAAATGAATGAGACCCATACATGTCCTGGGGAAGGCCCAACTCTACCAATCCCTTCTTCAAAACCGCAATGAACTGGAACCGAGACAAATAGGTGCCGTCCACATGGCACAAGAGAGGACCCGTCCTACCCGCCCATACGCCCCAATATGCTTCCAAACAGCCACGAGGGCACATTAATGCCCCATCAACTCGCCCCAAAACTACCCGTCTGCCCCTACCCTGTTGATCAGTTTTTGAACGCCGAATCCAAAAAACAATGCCCCCCGCCCAAAATTCCACATCTTCTGCCAACACCCCTCCCGCCGAAACCCTGCTGCCTGACACCACCTCGCCAATGCGCATTGCCCCAAAAAAGGCCAAAGAAAAAGCCAGCCGAAACAGGGCCAACTCAAAAACTGACGTGCAAATACCCCCAAGGACTCTGCCTAAGCCTTCCAACGTACTAAACGAAATAGGCCTTCGTTTGTCCCCGGCTTTGTTACCCCTCCGAAACCCTTTTAACGCCTGACTCACTAAGAAGCTCTTCGCAACGTCCCCCACCCCTTGCAACTTGAAACCGAAAGCTAAACCCGCTACAAACTTGTTTACCTTAGCAGCAGACCAACCGCTGTCAGCTGCCTTCCCAATTAAAAACAATACCGCCAACATCCTATCCTCATCACTTTCGACCCCACCCCACTCTGCCAACCAACTCTGCCATACTCGCCACGAAGAATCGTAGGCCGACCACGTCTGCTGCGATAAGGATTCCCGAATCAGTCTTCCTGCTCTTCCGTAATCACCTTCCACAGAAAGGAAGGGCATTCCACGCCCGTGGCATCTGCTCCTGGCGCCAATTCTCGAAAACGGCCCCACTGAAAACGAGACAAAGAGTCTGCTATTGAATTCGTAACCCCGGGCACATGCACTGCAGAAATCCCTGCGTTCAAATCCAGACAGCGAAGAACCAAAACCCTAACCAATCTAACTACGGGGGGAGAGGAGGCCGACAAACTGTTAATGACCGCTACAACACTCGCGTTGTCGCAATGAAAGCGCACTCTCCTATTTTCGAACATGGGACCCCACACCAAAACAGCTACCACGATAGGAAACAGCTCCAATAGTGCCAAGTTTTTGGTAAGGCCCAACAACTTCCACGCCTGAGGCCACCGCCCCACACTCCACCTACCCTTACAGTAGGCGCCGTAACCAAAGCCGCCTGCTGCATCCGTAAATATTTCAAAATCAAAATTGCTCAATGTCTCCTCCTGCATCAGCGACCGCCCATTGTAATTCCGCAAAAACCGCTGCCAAACCATCAAATCGTCCCTATGCTCCTTCGTCAAGCGAACGTAATGGTGCGGAGCCTTCACTCCCGCCGTCGCGCTAGCCAAACGACGAGAAAAAATTCGACCCATAGGCATGATCCCGCAGGCAAAGTTCAATCTCCCCAATAGGGATTGTAATTCCTTGAGGGTCACTTTGCGCAACTTCGAAATCCTGTCTACCTCCTGTTTCAACAATGCCAACTTGTCCTCTGGTAACCGACACTCCATCCTCTCCGAATCGACAACTATGCCCAAAAAACTTATAACAGCCTTAGGGCCTTCCGTCTTCTCAGATGCCAGCGGCACCCCAAAATGCTCCGCCACCCAAACCATGCCTGCCAACGCGTTCCTACACAACGGCGAATCCGGGGGGCCAATAAAAAGAAAATCATCCAAATAATGAATGATCGACTGCATTCCTGTAACATCCCTTACCACCCACTCCAGAAAAGTGCTAAACGTCTCAAACAAGGAACAAGAAATTGCGCAACCCATCGGCAAACACCTATCGAGGTAGAAATTCTCCCTCCAAAAACATCCCAGCAGCGGGATACTATCTGCATGAACCGGTAGTAACCGAAAAGCGGACTCAATGTCTGTCTTTGCCAACAAAGCCCCTGACCCATAACGTCGCACCCACTTAACCGCCGTATCAAAAGAGGTATACTCCACAGAACACAACTCCCTATCGATACCGTCATTAACTGACAAGCCTTTTGGATAAGACAAATGCTGAATCAAACGAAACTTATTCGGCTCCCTCTTAGGCACAACCCCCAACGGGGAAACAATCACGCCCGCAACAGGAGCCGTGGGGAACGGACCGGCCATCCTGCCCAAATCCACTTCCTTTTTTAACTTCTCATCTACTACCTCCGCATGCATTATTGCCGACCGCAAATTTTTAACAGAAAAAGGAACTACATGGCCAGGAGGTGGAATCCTGAAACCGTCAACAAAACCATTCAAAAGCACGCTGGCCTCTGCCCGAGCCGGGTACCTACTTAGAAAGGGGGCCATCTCTTGAACCCTCACCGGGCTCTCCCCCTTGACCGGCACCCACATTTGGCTTTCCTTTCCCTTTCTTAAAACATTTGGAAGCGCCGTGTGAGCTACCGTTGCAGTGGGAGCACACATGCTTGAACTTGCAGCCCGCCCCGTACTTGCACTGCCCGTCATTAAATTGCCAGCACGCTCCCGACTTCTCTCTTCCTCCCTGGGTTGCCTGAGCACTGCTACCCTGACCTGCTTGCTGACTGCTGCTGCCCCCGCTCCCGTGAAAGGACTGCCCATACCTCACTGGGGCCATCACCTTCAGCCACAGCCCGATATCCTTTTGATCCCACTTTATCTCCGGCCGTACCGCCTTCCTCTGCCTAAACTGCTCGTCGTATCGCAGCCACGCCTGGCCCCCATAAATACGATGCGCCTCCCCGATAGCATCTAAATAACAAAAAAGGCCAGAACAATTATCCGGAGACTTCTCCCCTATGACACTAGCCAAAATAGCGAATGCCTGCATCCAATTCACAAAAGTCTGCGGGATCAGACGCCACCTCCTCTTTTCTTCCTCCTCTTTTTTACTATCGTCCTTCTTCCCCTTATCCAGGTTAAACTTTTCCAACGGCAGCAATGAAAATATCTCCACATACTCGTCCCGCCAAATCTTCTCCTTCACTTCTTTCTTTAAATGGGCCCCCAGCGGCCCCTCAAAGCACACATAAACCTCTCCCTTAGCCCTATCGTCCAGTTTTATCCTATCCCCCTTATCCGTTTCCGTCTGCACTGAAACAGATACTCCTGCCGCAGCTCCTTCATCGCATTCTACCGCGCGTAACACGTCACCACCCGACTCTGTGCCCGAACCGCGACCCACTATCCATGCCCCCGCTGGGGACGGAGCTGCCTCCCCAATTACCCCCCCCCTCCAGTCTCCTCAATATTTGCGACATGTTCGCCAAAATGTCCCTTAGCCCCGGCACCTCAGCCCCGCTAGGCCCACTACGCCCCATCCGCTCCCTACCATCTCCCTGCCTGCCCCCATCATCCTGCAATACAGCCCCTGCGGGCGACAAACACGACATGGAGCCATACTCACATAGCTGCGCGGGTGCTGTGTCCCCGCCAGCTGGAAATCCGGAATCCTGACGTCCTCGATGATCCTGATGCAGGCACCGCTGCTCCAGGCCCGCGCCCCTGGCCTCCTCGTCACCAGGGGGACCCGAGCATTCGATACCCGCCGCTCCCGAGAACTCCCCCTTGAGCGGGACCCGTGACAGTCCCTGGACCCATGCCCGACTGGCCGGTCCGTAGCACCCTCCGGGCGACTCCCGGATAAATGCCCCCAGGTGCCTGGTGCCTCGTCTGCTGGATAGGGGCCAGGCAGGGCGACCGCGCTAAGTCGCCTCCCGCCCGTCGACCGGTCCGGGCTACACGTGCTGCTGGGACCAGGCAGGGCGTCCCCGCTGAGCCCCCTCCTGTCCGCCGATCGGTCGGGGCTCCACATGCTGCTGGGACCAGGCAGGGCGTCCTCGTGCTGCCCCCTCCCGACCGCCGCTCTCACGCTATGGACTGCAATGGGGGAAGGCAGGGCGGCAGCATCCGGCACCCTCCCGCCCGCCTCACCTCCGGTCCTTCTGCTGACGGTGGGGCCAGGCAGGGCGCTGCCGCAACGCCCCCTCCTGCCCGCCGCGCCACGTCTGGCGCCCTGGCTGGCAGACGCCCCCGAGCGGTCCTCATCCCCGGGGGCGCCCTCGATCCTGCCTCCCGCCGCTGTGTTGCCCGGCGCCGGCCGGCGCCGGCCTCGCCGCTGTGAGGGCCTGCCGCGGACTTCACACTCCCCCCTGCTGCGTGACTCTTCGGCTCCTGCCCGCGACGTCACTTCCGGTCCGGCCTGCTGTTCCTGTCCTGCTCCCCCACACTTGCCGCCCGTGCTGACCAGCCGGCTGGGCGGATTCCTGCCGGGACGGGCGCAGGGAGGGGATGCAGCCCCAACTGTTGCGCCGCCCGCAGGGTCCCTGGAGGGGCTCCGCAGCCGCCGCCTGCTGCGGGCTGACACCTCCGGTGACAGCCTTTCGGGGGGACGGATCCTCCTTCCACCCCGGCTGGTTCCCTGCTCCGCAGCGCTGAGGAGGGAGGAAAGCTGGGTCTGTAGCCATCCTCCCCTCCTGGACCTGGCCACATCCTGCAGTCTGGCGAAAAGTTGCTGCTCGTCGTCCATCGATTCAGGTGGGACTTCTCTCCTCTGCTCCTGGCTGGTGAGTGCGGTTTTTCCCGCACTTTTTTCCCTAATACAGGCTGCCCCCACCTTAAACCCCTCCCCCGGCCCCCGTCCCGGCCAACCATTTCAAACTGGCACAACACTAGTTCAAACTTCCCGCCCATAGCAGTCATGGGGGGCTTCCCCTAGGCTGTGCCCTTCCCCAGCCCCCTTCTAGAACCATTCATTGTAGAGGTGGATGCTTCGGAGATCAGGGTGGGGGCAGTCTTATCTCAGGGGTCCAAAACTCTGACTAACCTGCGTCCATGTGCTTTTCTTTCTAAAAAATTTTCACCAGCAGAGAAAAATTATGATGTGGGTAATCGGGAATTACTTGCTATCAAATTGGCCTTTGAGGAATGGAGACATTTTTTGGAGGGGGCGGTTCATCCAGTTACGGTGATCACGTATCACAAGAATTTAGCTTACATTGAATCGGCTAAAAGGTTAACTCCTAGACAGGCCAGATGGTCCTTGCTTTTCTCTCGATTTAATTTTTATATTACTTTCAGGCCTGGGTCTAAGAATTTGAAAGCTGATGTTTTATCTCTTAGTCAAGATTCCATTTCTCCTCCAGAACCCCCATCCTCTATTATTCCTCAGGGTATTCTGGTGTCTATGGTAACCTCGGAATTGGAAGAGGAGATTCGTAAAATCCAGTGATTGGCTCCTTCCACTTCCCCAGAGTTCAAATTATTTGTGCCTGTGTACCTAAGATTGCGGGTGTTACAGGAATTTCATGATTCCATTTTAAGTGGTCATCCTGGGGTTACTGCCACGAGGAAAGCTGTTGCTAGACTTTTGTTGGCCGTCCATGCATAATGATATTAAAGATTTTGTATCTACTTGTGAAGTCTGTGCACACGCCAAATCCTATTCCTGAAAGACCATGGACGCATGTATCCATGGATTTCATTACAGATTTGCCTCTGTCGGTTGGGAAAACTGCTATTTGGGTGGTAGTTGATCGATTCAGCAAACAAGCTCATTTTGTTCCTTTGTCAGGATTACCTAATGCAGAGACACTCTCCAGGTTGTTTATTTCTCATATTGTAAGGCTATATGGGATCCCTCTGAACATTGTGTCTGATAGGGGAGTACAATTTGTCTCTAAATTTTGGAGAGCTTGGATTGACTTGTCATTTTCATCTGCTTATCACCCTGAAACCAATGGTCAGACTAAGAGGACAAAGCAATCTTTGGAACAAATTTTAATGTGTTTTGTGGCAGCGCGACAGGAGGACTGGTCTTTGTTTTTACCTGTAGCTGAGTTTGCTTTTAACTGTCAAGTAAATCAATCTACCGGAACCTCACCTTTCTTCTGTAATTATGGTTTTCCTCCCCATTTTGGTGAATTTTCTAGGATTAGTTCTGAATGCCCTGGGGTGGAAGTCGCCGTACAGAGACTTGGAGATATCTGGAGGGAGGTTTAGAAGAATATTGGGACTGCTCAGATTCGCCAAAAAGAAAGGCCAATAGAAGACGTTTGGTGGGTCCTGTTTTTAAGATTGGGCATAAGGTTTGGATGTCATCTAGGAACATTAAACTTAAAGTGCCATCAGCGAAGTTGGGTCCAAAGTTTATTGGTCCATGTGAAATCCTAGAGGAGGTCATCCCTGTGGCATTTAGATTAAAGCTTCCTCCATCCCTTCGTATCCCTAACGTGTCAGGGTTTCTGGGATGCAGTTACTAACAGCTTGGCCATCCAATCTGGTACAGGGGCGCCCTGAAGTTGTCAGCACTTTGCTGGACAATATGGCCATGCAATCTGGTACAGGGGCGTGCTGAGCTGTCAATGTGCTGATTGACAGCTCGACTAGCCAATCTGTGACTGGGAGGCGTCAGCTGTCTCAGGTGTTCACTATCCCAGGTAATTGCAATGCCTACTTAACTGAGCAGTTTCTCCCAGACCACTGCCAGACGTACATTCATCTTGTGAGGTTTGTGCTCTGTGCTCTCTTATGCCTTGTGTTCTGTTTGCTCGATCTGTTGCCTGACTTTGGACTTCGTTCTGACCATCTGCCTGTTTAACCCCTTCAGTTCTGATCCGTTAACCTCCCGGTACTCTGACCTCGGAACGTTACCTGAATACGCATTTGACTCTTCCTTCTGTCTATGATGTACCCTCCTTGCTTCTGACCTTGGACTCCTTGACCACTCCGACTCACGACTTGGCCGTAAGAAGTGACTAATGTCACAGAGCCTAAGAATTTCATTGTGAAATCAGAGCAGTGAGGCCACCATGTTTTTCATAATTTATAGTTGTAGGTGGTACATTATTGCTAAACTGTACAGACCTCAGCTGCTGCAGAACCTCTTTAACAGAGGTTGGTAGGAACTGAGGCGTGTATTATGAAGCTCTGTAGATGCGGAGATTTGTATAACGAAAATCTGAGGCAGCTGAGCGGAGTATTATTTTATTTTTTGGCACAGTTGAAGCAACTTTCATCAAAATTTATCTGGGTCACAATAGCTCTGCAAGAGTTACGCAGTGTCAAAACTTCATGTATGTCCAAACTCTTATGCAGGGCTGGCGTCAATACCTGGGCAAGTGCCAGGGCCCTGAGTAGGTGGGGGGCCCATTCACCATCAGGGATACCAGCGCGCTATGGAAGCCCAGTACCAGCGCCTGCAAGTGGGCCTCCCATTTACTCAGGAGTCAGGACCCCGGTACATGCAATAATTACCTCTCCCTGTTTCTCTGCTGCGGTGTCTTCCGCATCTCTTGACTCTGATGTTTCTGGTCAGAGGGCGCGATGACGACACTAGTGTGCGCCCTTTGAGCAGTCACAGTTCAGAGAGATGGAAGACGGCAACGCTGAGGAATCTGTAGCAGAGCAGCAGCCAGCGAGGAGAGGAATTTCATTTGTTTGTTTTTTTAATTTTTGGAGCAATATATTGGGCCCATTATATTCTGGAGCATTATATGGGGCACAGCATATACTGAGGCAATAAATGGATCTATCATATACTGGAGCATTATATGGTGCCCATCATATACTGGAGCATTATATGGGGCCCATTATATAGTGGAGCATTATATGGGGCCCAACATATACTGGAGCATTATATGGGGCCCAGCATATTCTGGAGCATTATATGGGGCTCAGCATATTCTGGAGCATTATATGGGGCCCATTATATACAGGAGCATTATATGGGGCCCAGCATTTACTGGAGCATTATCCGGGGCCCAGCATATATTGGAGCATTATCTGGGGCCCAGTATATATTGGAGCATTATCTGGGGCCCAGCATATATTGGAGAATTATCTGGGGCCCAGCATATACTGGAGCATTATATGGGGCTCATTATTCTGTATATATGGTACCCAAAAAACTGCATGGAGCATTATATGCGGCTCAATATTCTGTATAGAGCACTATGCGGTGCCCGTAATACTGTATGGAGCAGGAGCGGACACTGACAGCTCAGGGCCCTGTGCAAGAAATGTGTCTGGGCCCCCCTCCTTTTATGGCGACAAAGAAATATATATATATATATATATATATATATATAGTATGTATATATCCACATACATGTATATATCTTACATAGTCTCCTTTATTACATACATAGTCCAGTGCCCATATACTCATCATACTTACCCCCATCCCATAGTCCTGTGCCCATATACCCATCACACATCCTCCATCCCATAGTCCTGTGCCCATATACCCATCATACTTACCCTCCATCCCATAGTCCCGTGCCCATATTCCCATCAAACATATCCTTCATCCCAGAATCCTGTGCCCATAAACCCATCATATATCCTCCAGCCCATAGATCCGTGCCCATATACCCATCATACATATCCTCCATCCCATAGTCCAGTGCCCGTATACCCATCATACATATTCTCCATCCCATAGTCCCATGTCCATATACCCATCATATATATCCTCTATCCCATAGTCCAGTGCCAATATACCATCATACAAATCCTTCATCCCATAGTCCCGTGCCCATATACCCATCACACATCCTCCATCCCATAGTTCAGTCCCCATATACCCATCACACATCATCCCATAGTCCAGTGACCATATACCCATCATACATATCCTCCATCCCATAGTCCCATGTCCATATACCCATCATACATATCCTCCATCTCATAGTTCAGTGCCCATATACCCATCACACATCATCCCATAGTCCAGTGCCCATATACCCATCACATATCCTCCATCCCATAGTTCCGTGCCCATATACCCATCATACATATCATCTATCCCATCGTCCAGTGCCCATATACCCATAATTAATATCCTCCATCCCATAGGCCTGTGCCCATATACCCATCACACATCCTCTATCTCATAGTCCAGTGCCTATATACCATCATACAAATCCTTCATCCCATAGTCCCGTGCCCATATACCACCACAAATCCTCCATCCCATAGTCCAGTGCCCATATACCCATCACACATCATCCCATAGTCCAGTGCCCATATACCCATCACACATCCTCTATCCCATAGTCCAGTGCCCATGTACCCATCACACATCCTCTATCCCATAGTCCCGTGCCCATATACCCATCATACATCCTCTATCCCATAGTCCAGTGCCCCCCATATACCCATCACACATCCTCTATCCCATAGTCCCGTGCCCATATAATCTTCATACATATCCTCCATCCCATAGTCCCGCGCCCACATACCCATCATACCTATCCTCCATCCCATAGGATTGCAGCCCCCAGCTGTGAGTTTTGCCTGGCTGGTTATAGAAAATACAGGGGAACCCACGCCATTTTTTCATTTATTTATTTATAGCACAGGCGGTGGCTGATGAATTACCCCCATCAGCTGCTCCTGCTGTCACTGTTATTAGCAGCAGCAGGGGTAGGCTGATGGGAGCAATAGTCCCATCAGCCGCCTACCTACTGTCTCTTTTATCACTTAAATGTAAAGGCCCTTTTACATTTAGAGATGCACCAGCGATCCCGACCACGATACGACCCGATCAGGATCGCTGGTGCATCGCTAAATGATCGCTAGTGAGCTGCCACACAGGCAGATCTCACAGCGATGCAGCAGCGATATAGACGACGATACTTACCTTTCAGACGAGGCGATGCTGACGTCCTCCCGCCCGCCTCCACACGTCGCTCGTCGGCGCCAGCAGGAAGCACCCGGCGAGAAATGGAGCCGCCCGATCTCGCGCGATCAATGACAGACAGAGGGGGAGCCGGTCGGAGGTAAGTATCACACATAGCGATATCGCTAGCAATATCGCTATAACGTCACAAAATCGGTGACGGTTTAGCAATATTGCTAGCGATATCGCTATGTGTAAAACCCCCTAACGCTCATCACTTTTCCCTGCTCGCACCGATCGCCGGCAGAGCAGGGGAGAATGATGAGAGCCGTATTCAGCACCCAGCACAGGGGAAAAGCATTTACTGCAGCGCTTCTTCCCTGGCGCCCGTCCGTGTGGTACTGATGCAGCACACGGTTGCCACACGTATTACACACATGGACACTGACATCTCCAGTACCGTAAATATCAGGACGTGTGAAAGAGGCCTTTATAGCGGGTTTTTATGTTTGGCAACTGTCACATGCTAAAAGATGCTTTTTATTGAAAAAAAAATAGTTTTTGCATCACCGTATTTTGAGAGCTATAATATTTCCAAATTTTGGCCCATAGAGTCACGTGAGGTCTTGTTTTTTGTGGGATGAGCTGATCTTTTTATTGGTACAATTTTCGGGTATATGACATATTTTGATCGCTTTCTATTCCAATTTTTGGGAGACAGAATGAGCAAAAAATAGCAATTCTCCAACAAAGTATAAGTCTCCACAGCGGGGAAGCCCACTCAATGTACAGGTATTGCGTGAAGTGATACTGCAGACATATATACAGCAGTAAGTGCTCCATGAACCGAGGTGCCACTCCAAAGAAAATAGCCACAATAGATACAAAAATTTAAAGAAACGGATGGCACTCACCTGTTAAAAACTTCTTTATTCCAATACTTTAAAACACCGGCGTCAGGAGAATGGGAGCAGGAGTGGAATGGACGACAGCCGTTTCGCGCTGCAGTGACGCTTCTACTGGTCACAAATGAGCAACATTGTCAACTACATAACACTTCATATGGTGGTGAATCAGGATAAATATATGCAGTATATCATTCCGGTGGAAGAAATTCTGTCCCAACACAATAGAAATACCACTGGGTAAAACGGTGACTAAAATCACCCTAAATAACGTAAAAAAATGCGCCTTTAATTGGAAATTGAACAATAATTTATTATATGAAGCTAACTCAGAAGCTTGTAAGGGAGAATACTAGACAATTTTTCTTAGAAAACTGTAGCGATATTTCTGATTGCAACGTTTGGGAGGCACCCAGAGCAGTGCTCAGAGGTTTTTTTTTTTATAGAACTGGGCTCTAGGAAAAAAAAAAAAAGAGAAAGAGAAACTCACAGCATCCTTATTGTCTCAAATTAAAGACTTAGAGGAGAAACATAAAACAACCCAGGAGGCATCGCTAGAAAAAAGATCTTTTTAGACAAAGAGCAGAACTCAGAGAATTGCTGAGACAAGAATCTGAGAAGTACTTGCAGTACTCTAGATTTAAAATATACACTCAGGCAAATAAATGCGGTAAAAATCTGGAGAACCTGGTTTAAAAAAAAATAAACTCAACATATATACAAAAGATCAAAGACCCACGAGACCAAATACACTACAAAACAGAAGATATAGCAAAAATTTTCAGCTCATTTTACTCAAACCTCTACAATTTAAAAACAAAGGAGGACTCTGCATCCCCAAAAAAGAAATCTGAACTCATCAATAACTACCTAAAAACTATAGACCTACCTAAGCTAACGTCCCAACAAATACAAAACCCTGGATAACCCAATTACATTGTATGAGCTGGAATCTGTCATTAATTCAGGCCCTAAATGGAAAAGCCCAGGTCCAGATGGATACTCTACGGAGTACTACAAAATTTTCAAAGATGAACTCTCCCCGCACCTATTGAAATATTTCAACAATATATCCAGAGCAAATCCATTCAAAACAGAGGCACGTTCTGCCCACATTGCTCTTATCCCAAAAGAGGGTAAAGGCCCAACCCTTTGTGGCAGATATAGGCCAATTTCATTGATTAATAACGATATTAAGTTGTATGCAAGGATTTTGGCCGGAAGGGTACAGAACCTCTTGTCGGATCTGATCAATCTCGATCAGGTGGGCTTTGTGGGGGGCAGGGAGGCCAAAGATAATGTTATTAAAACCCTGAATATAGTCTATTTTACAAAATGTAAAAATATTCAAACTGCTCTTCTGTCAACTGATGCCGAAAAGGCATTTGACGGAATTGATTGGGAGTTTATGGAAAAAACATTGACAAAATTTGGCTTCCCTGAATTCTTTATTGGGAAAATTTTGGCTCTATACTCTCACCCAACGGCCCGATTGAAAATCAATAATGACTTGCCCTCCAGTTTTGGGATGGAGAACGGAACAAGACAGGGGTGCCCTCTCTCCCCACTTCTGTTTGTTCTAGTCTTTCTACAAGAAATTAGACAAAATCCCAAAATACGAGGCGTAAGTTGCGGTGACAAAGAGCATAAAATAGCGGCATTTGCAGACGTTGTTCTTTTCTACCTTATAGACCCCTGGCAATCTATCAACCCACTAATTGAAGAAATGTGCAAATTTGGCCTAGTTTCAAATTTTAAGATAATTTTTTCTAAATCAGACATGTTAAACCTTAATGTTGATAAAAAAAACTGGAATCTTCTATCTACAAAATCTACATTAAAAAATAACTGTTCTCATATCACATATTTAGGCACTCCATTCCCTCCTTATATAATCTTAATTCGCAACCTGGAACGTGATCTTTCCTCATGGAAAGAGTTGCCCATTTCTTGGTTCGGCAGAATCAACATCATAAAGATGGTCATTTTACCCAAATTACTTTATTTCCTTCAAGTCCTACCTATTGACATCCCACAATCCTTCTTTCAAAAAAGTAAAACTCTGATATCTAAATTTATTTGGCAAAACAAAAGTAGTAGGATCAAACACTCAACACTAATAAAAAGGAAATGCAAAGGAGGGCTTGGTCTGCCGGATTTTGAAAAGTACAGACTTGCCTCACACAAGGCTAGAATCAAGGAGGTAAGAATCTTTCCCCCTAGGAAATTATGAGTCGACATTGAACTTGATTTCTTAAATAAAAATATTAACCATTATCTCTGGCCAACACCATATAATAAAATTAAATACTCTGAAATTGTAAACCCTTTAACCAAACTATCAATAACACTCTGGAACAAGACTAACAAAAAATACAATTTTGTTCCAAATATCTGTACACATACCCCATTGCTACACCTGATCCCGAATAGATATAGAGCTATTAAAAACAAAGTCAAAACTCTAGGAAATCTCTACTAACGAACTTAAGATTATATTTAATGGCGTTAAAATGACAGAAACAGAACTTGAAATAATAAAAGAAACAGTTAGAATTCACATTCCTAATATCTCTAACAACCCTACTGATAAATTGACGCAGGATATTTTTTTAGTTCAAAGATGAGCAAGAAAATAATATCAAAAATTTATAAAATACTATGCAATTCAGGAGAACCTCCTAACTTTATAAGTAAATGGGAGAAAGAATTGAATATTCCACTGACACCAGAGGAAATTTCTAGGCTTTGGAAAGAGACTCATTCCATCTTGCCCTCAACGAGATATCAAGAATTTAACTATAAGGTTGTTTCTCGTTGGTATAAAACCCAAGATACTCTTTATAGGATTGATAAGTCTTACTCATCTAATTGCTGGAGATGTAATTTGTCACTAGGTACACGTTCCCATATTTGGTATGAATGCACTAAAATTGCCACTTTCTGGAAAATGATACATGGTCATATAAAAAATGTTTTTCGAACATTGCCCCCTTTGACACCCAAAAAAATCCTCAATGTTCGACCCCAATACAAACATGTAAGTGATTATATTGTAAGTTCCCACCTACTTAGCGCAGCCAAAATTCTTATTGCTAGGCATTGGAAAGATAGTGACCCACCTTCCCTCTCAGAATGGATAAACAAAGCCAATAGCATTTTTTCTCTCGAAAAAAACTCAGTTGACCTACTGTAAACAAGATAAGCTACAAAAAAGATGGCACCAATAGTTCATGTACCAAAATGCCATGATGCTTTAATGCAAAGAACTCTCTTAATATACATTGTTTATGCTTTATATGTTTGTATACACTTTATTCTCCGATATTGTAAATAAAAAGATAGAGGCTACTGTCTGACGGGACTACCTTCCACAATTTTCCCTCTCTCAACCTAATCTTACCTTTTCCCCGTTTTTTCCCCTCCCTTTCTTCCCAAACCCTTACCCTGAACTTCCCTCCTTATAAAGAAAACTGAATGTTAATTATATTGACTTGTATGCTGTTACTATTTCTGTAATAACATTCATAAATAAAGAATTTCTAAAAAAAAAAAAAAAAGGTGACTAAAGTCCCCCACTCTCTTACAAATGTCCTGAGGCCTAATCTGGACTGCCAATTATTTGGGTCTTCTGAAGGAAGGGGCTCTAGGGAATGTGTCTCAGGAGTTAGTAAGTGGTTACAGGCAACTCCCTGATGGCTACCAGAAGAATATGAAAACAAAGAATTTGACAAAAATTGTGACCCCTGGGACAGAGAGTTGTGTCCTAACAAGACCTGTATTATTTGTTGTGTCGGCCTTCCTTCCTTGCAGCTGCTTGTGTGGATTTTAGTGTTGCCTGGATCACTGAAAAAGGGCTGTGACCTGAAATACTAAATGCATACCTCCCAGCCGTTCCGAATCTGGCAGGACAGTCCCACATGTACGAGGTGTAGGAAGCGGAGCCGCGAGTGTACGAGGTGTACGGAGCAGAGATGTGTACGAGATGTATGGAGCGGAGCCGTGTGTGTATGAGGTGTATGGAGCGGAACCGTGCATGTTTGAGGTGTATGGAGTGGAGACGTGTACGAGGTGTATGGAGTGGAGCTGTGTGTGTACAAGGTGTACGGAGCAGAGCCGCGCGTGTATGAGGTGTACGGAGCGGAGTCACGCATGTTCAAAGTGTAGGAGCAGAGCCGCGCGTGTACGAGGTGTACGGAGCGGAGATGTGTATGAGGTGTACGGAGCAGAGCCATGTGTGTAGGAGCAGAGCCGTGCGTGTATGTGGTGTACGGAGCGGAGATGTGTACGAGGTGTATGAAGTGGAACTGCGGGTGTACGAGGTGTACGGAGCAGAACCGCGTATGTGCGAGGTGTATGGAGCAAAGCCGCATGTGTGCAAGGATTACAGAGTGGAGCCATGTGTGTACAGTGTGTGACCGCGTGTGTACAAGGTGTACGGAGCAGAGCAGCATGTGTATGAGGTTTACGGCGTGGAGCCATGTGTGTGCGAGGCATACAAAGCGGAACCGTGTGTGTATGAGGTGTGCGGAGCCTTGCGTGTACAAGGTGTAAGGTGGGGAGCATTCATACCTACCAACCGTCCCAGATACAGTCCCGATTTTGAGAGAGTCTGCCCTGGCCGGGAGCTTACTTTTGCCATGGACACAGGAGTACATGGCGGAGTCCCGAGAAGCACTTTAAAATTCGAACGTGACGTTCCACCGGAAGTGACGTGCTTGAAGCTGACAGGAAATTAGGTAATTTCGGGAGGAGATTGTGATGAACCATGGAGGCACTTCAGGGAATGCTTCAGATCCATCACTGTGTCCTCCGACAGCGCAGACAGCGGAATCGCCTTGGAATCGGGGATGTCGGCCATGTGAGAGGATCATGATATATCCTGCACTGGGAGGCTCAGGTTGGCACTACAATGGGAGCCGAACTGCTATAGTATCTTTACAGAATCTTTCTTTCTTTCCCTCTGTTTCTTTCTCTCTGTTCTTTCTCTCTCTTTCTCCTTTTTTTCTTTCTTTCTCTCTCTGTTCTTCCTTTCCCCTCTTTCTCGCTGTTCTTTCTTTCCTCTCTTTACCTCTCTCTGTTCTTTCTATTTCTTTTTCTCTCTCTGTTCTTTCTTTCTTTCCCATGTGCCTTTCTTTCTCTTTCTTTCTTTCCCCTCTCTCTCTCTGTTCTTTCTCTCTCTGTTCTTTCTTTCCCCTCCTTCTTTCTTTCTCTCTCTCTCTTTCTTTCCTTCTCTCTGTTCTTTATTTCTTTCCCCTCTTTCTCTCTCTCTGTTCTTTCCCCTTTCTTTTTTTTTCTCTCTCTCTGTACTTTTTTCTGTCCACTCTTTCTTCTCTCTCAGTTCTTTTTCTTTCTTTCCCCTCTTTCTCTAGTCTTTCTCTCTATTTTCTTTCTTTCTCTCCCCTCTTTCTTTCTCTAATCTTTCTCTCTATATTCTTTCTTTCTCTCTCTCTGTTCTTCCTTTCCTTCTCTCTGTTCTTTCTTTCTATCTTTCGCTCTCTGATCTCTTTCTTTCCCCTCTTTCTTTCTGTTCTTTCTCTCTGTTCTTTATTTCCCCTCTTTCTTTCTCTCTCTGTTCTTTCATTGCCACCTTTCTTTCTCTCTCACTATCTGTTCTTTCTTTCCCCTTTTTTTCTCTCTCTCTGTTCTTTTTTCTGTAGCCTCTTTCTTTCTCTCTGTTCTCTTTCCTTCTTTCTCTCTCTATCTCTCTGTTCTTTCCCCTCTTTCTTTCTCTCTCTCTGTTCCTTCTTTCTTTCCCCTCTTTGTTTCTTTCTCTCTCTGTTCTTTCTTTCCCATCTTTCTTACTTTCTCCCTGTCTGTTCTTTTTTCTATCCCCTATTTCTTTCTTTCTGTTATCTTTCTTTCTGTTTCTTTCTTTCTCTGTTCTTTCTTTCCCTTCTTTCTTTTTTCTTTGTTTGTTTGTTTCTCTCTCTGATCTTTCTCTCTGTTCTTTCTTTCTCTCTCTGTTCTTTCTTTCTCTCTCCTTTCTTTCTCTCTCTCTGTTTTCTTTTTTCCCTCTATCTGTTCTTTTTCTTTTCCTCAGTACCAGCCACTGTTCCCATAAGGCCAGCCACTGTGCCCTCAGTACTAGTCAGTGTGACCAGCAGTGCTAAATGGGTGTGGTTGGGGCAGGGACATGTGTGACTAGTTGTGAAATGGGTGTGGTCGGGATCGTGGCCGCAGCCTTTGTCCCTCTTTCCCTTCTTCAAAAGTTGGGAGGTATGCTAAATGGTACTGTAGTCTGTGACAGTGGTGGCAGCTGTGGCCTGTATTACCAGGCTCTGCCATGGTTTGAGAAAGGGAAGAAGACTGTGGTCCTTCCAATGAGCCATATGGTGACCTTTGACAAATAGAAAGACTATGGCTTGCACCAGGAGTGCATTACATTACTGAGAAACTGTGGACTGTTCATAGTGTGATAGACTGTGAGGTGTGCCATGTTAATTTTCCTGAACATAGCTGTAGGGCAGTGTCCATTGGCAGAAGCAATTCCTGCTGTAGGTACTATAAGAAACTATCTATCAAGCCAGGGCCACTCAATTACCCATTAGTACATTACTATATCATATTGAATTGTGTTTTCCAAGTTCTGTATCAGATTGTTGTATAACCAGTATGCATATATCCTCCACTATCCAGTCAGTGTTGCCATCATGGAGAAACTGTATCACTACATTATTCTACCTTACACTGTATCTATCAAAACTTAGCATTTTTTTTCATCATGTAGCAACATACCCTCTCATAAGTGCTCCTAATGTCCCCAAAAAGAACCTGTCTAGCAAAAGTCGTGCTCAAACTTCCAGGTTATGGGGTTCCGGCATCCAGAGGAGGATCCCACCTTCACTCACAGTGATAGAGTGAAAACTTGCAAGATGTCTCGCTTTGCCCTAAGTCCTGCACTAACCTGTCACTGATGGTAATATTATTAGAGAGAGTTACCATTCAGTAACAAATTAGTAAAGTACATGAAGGTGCTCGCTATGTGCAAAAAAATAGTTCTTGCAAGATGGCTCACAATTGAGAATCTTGGGCTTGATTTTTATTAGAAAGTTGGACCCTTTGAGGGGATGTTGGGGCACTTAAAAGCCATTTTGTTATTACGTGATATTTAGAAAAATCACCAAACGAGCTGCTGACTTTTTTTTTATTAAATGAATGGGACAGTCCTATATTGGTGGTGAGTACTCTTTACGTTGGGTAAATTTATTTGGGTTCAGCTCAGTTGAGTCTGAGTGCGTTAATGTGCCATCCTTGTGTGTGCGGAAAGGGTATGCTTGGAGTCAAGGACCACAAATAAACACTGTCAATTTTTATTCTATCTTTAATTTAGACAGCATAACAAAATCAAAATTGCTTACCAAACCATTACCACTTTCACACTTCCGTTTTTGACAATCAGTCAAGATCCGCCAATTTTGAAAAAAACGGATCCGCCATTTTTCTTTGCGGATCCGTTTTTTTTCCCCATTGACTTTCATTATTGGCGGATCCTGACTGATTGCTGTGCGTTGCATCCGTTTTTTTGAGGATCCGCCACAATGTTAGTGTCCGTCAACATCCTCAAACATTTCCAAACGGAGCTTGCAACGTTTTTGTGGCCAGCGGATCCTCCAGACACTGAATTAACCCCAAAATCTGTCTGGGTGCCAGACAAAAAAAAAAATCTCTCTCTCGCCAGCGGTTCCTTTAAATTTCATCATTTTCAGGATCCGTCTAAAAACGGATCCTGTGCCATCCGTTCACATCAGTTGAGAATGGATCCGCTTGTCTGCCTTTTTGGCGGATTTTAACTGATGCAAATAACTGAAGTGTGAAAGAGGCCTAAGTGTAACATGATACAATCAAAGGACGCAAAGTGAGTAATAGTAGAGGATCCTGCGCAGTACAATATTTAGTCTGGCGTAAATTGAAATATTAAATACTAGAAGCATCACAGAAAATATCTGTCTGTAGTCATATATTCTAGGTAAATGCAGTTATTCTAGTCGATGTTCTTTGCCATTTTGTCCCATCATGTCTAAATTATGGGACCTATGCAAAAGAATTGCTAGTGTTGCAACTGTTAAAGAGAATCTGTCAGCGGGTTTATGCTGCCTCATCTGAGAGCAGCATAGTGTGGAGAAAGAGATCCTGATTCCAGCGATGCATCACATAGTAATAATAATAATAATAATAATAATTCTATTTATATAGCGCCAACATATTCTGCAGCACTTTACAATTAAGCAGGACTTATACAGACAATAAAGACATTACAAAGTAACACATACTTCAACAGTTACAGGAAGAGTAAGGGCCTTGCTCGCAAGTTTGCAATCTGTAAAATTTAGTTTACTGGTTGCAGCAATTGTGACAGAATCAGCATTTTCACTGCTGTAGATGTAGCAGTGCCCAGAAGGCTGGCCCCGCTCATACCACTGATTAACAGCTTTCTATGTACATTGCATATTGACAGTAAGCTGTTAATCAGTTTTGGGTGTGTCGTTAGACCAGGAGGTATGGGGGCATCTAGTCAGGCACTGATAATCTCCTGCTGCTAAAATCTTTTTTGTATTGAAACAGCAAACATCCTAGTAAGTGACACATCCCTGAAATCAGTGTCTCACCCCCTACCTAATGATGTTCTCAGATTACATAGCAAAAAACCTGGTGATAGATTCCCTTTAAGATGGTTTCTTGCACAAAACCTTTTCAACAACACCACTGCAGTTTTTTTTTGAGCCAGAAGATAATTTGTCAAGAAGTAGAAGTCTTTCCCATATATTTCACATTCCTCATGAATCTACTTCTGACTTTGGCTAAAAAAATCTGCAACAAAAACTCCAGATGCATTTTTCAAAAAAAACTGTGCTGTGTAAAACCACCGTATAAAGGGTTTACAGCGTTTGAAAAAATGTTTGCTCTTCCTCTACAAACAGCGCCTCTTCTGTCCATGGATATATCTGGTACTGCAGCTCAGACCCAGTAAAGTGTAGCATAGAAATGGTTAAACTTGGTCCTATGTGACCTACTAATGGATCTCGAGGACCGAGTGACAAAATGAATGACAAATTGAAAATATGGAATTTCTGTTTTGCGGGGGGATTTTTCTCTTTTTTATTTTCTTAATTTAGTTCACTATGGGGATTTTGGTCAGGTAAATGCCCTACAGATCATTGGAAAAACATACTAAATGAGTGAATAAAAATCTACAGCATTCAAGTTTTGTTCATAAATTGTACAGTTCTCAGTCTGAAATGGCATGAACCCTTCTTATGATTATCTCCTTTGGTCAACCCCTAGTTACATTTTTCAGCAATACATGCTTTGGTATTGGAATGGGGTCCGTAAATCAAGCCCCCTACCCTCTGTTAGTAAATCCCTTAGCTAATAAAAGGAGGATCCAACCACCTGAATCGTTCAATTCTCTAGAAATACTTCATATACTAGAAAATGTATAAATATTATTTATCAAAAAGTGCTATACATCAGCATATATTGTGTCCCGAGATAAAGAAACCAAATTTGTTACCTAACACTAGTAAATATAAAAACCTATTTCTTTAATTTACAATCTTCTAATACCCTGACATCTAATCTACAAATTATAGCAACCTCTGGTCTTCTGTAGACGTGTTTCTACAACATATAGATTATTAATAGAGACTTGTATCATTTCTTGCCACTATAGTATGATAAAAGTGAAAGATCTGGTCATTCTGGTCTTGCTTTATTATCAGTCAATTTGTTTCAACCCATGCTAGACTGCCAAAAGTACAGGGCCAGCTCTTTCTTTCTAGGGCCCATGTGAATGGTAAAGCCTATGATACCTTTCAGTTCACTGCATGTGAAAGGAAGACCATGCTATCCCTCTAAACACAGCGGACCTTTTTTACATACCCCAACTATAACATTAGTACTTCCTTTCTCTAAAAGGAGCTCGTTAGGCATCGAGACCCTAAACACAAGACTATTGTCTCATAAGGAGAGATGCTATAGGTTCCTGCAGTCTCTTTAGTACATCGCTAGGAAATCTGTTTGGTGTCCTCAGATTGTTCTTCATCTGCTTTTTCTTGAACGAGAACCTCTGGAGCCTCTTCTTGGATGGTCAAGTGAACTTCAGAAGAGGATGATTCCGAGCTCAGGCTACTGTCTACTACATTATAGTCTGTGCAGAATCGGCTGGGCCCAAAACTGTCCTGAAGGACTGTGAGCACAGTGCTCTGCTGGGGTGGCTTGGATGAGGAAAGAGAAGAAGTCCTCTTCCTGGTCTCTGTCCAAAGCTTCTCCTCATCCTGATAAAGTAGTAAAAGTTTGGATTCTTTCTCCTTCTTTTTTGATCGCATGTAGACAAACATGATGCCCGTCAGAAATATTCCGTAGAAGGACATGACGATCAGAACGTAGAGATACTCGTTGTTATCCTTCCCGCTGCTTACTTGTCTTGGTGGTTCCTGATACAGGCTCATGTCTTTGCCTGTTATGGTCCCATTAACCATTTCTTCCATCCTCAACATTGAAGCAGGAATTCAGTTTATCAGTTTAGATCTGCATGTAGAAAAAAATCATAAATATTTCCAAAATATAACACCACATACAGATGAAGAATAACTCTGAACCAAGCTCATATTACATTTGGGATTCATTTCTCATTAAAATCACAAGATGGGTTGGTAAATGTCCTGGCATGGAAATCATTATGGTGTTATCTTGGGTGTTGGATCATCCAGGGCTATAGCTAGGCTTTCCACCACATGGGGCAAATGTTTAGTTCACTGCTTCAGTCTTGTGTATAAACATGGTGCCAAATGGGATTTTTGGAGCCCTGAGCCCCGCGTGGCACGTAAAGCTGATATCTGCCATAGCTATGACCCTGAGATAACAAAACACTAAAACGACCTGGGAAATGACCATTATGGGCATTGTAATTGTTTAGCACTACGCAAATGTCGCAAATGTATATGAACAATATACCTGAGAAAGACATTTTATACTGTCGAAATGCGTTGTATGTGCTTTTTCTTGAGAAATATTAAAAACCGTTTTTGGATAATATGAAGCCTTGGATCCTACACCTACGGGAGCGCAAATAGCCTGGCATAAAGTTTATTGACATACAAACATACAAATGCACCCTTTAATTTATATTATGCCAGGCACATCTTAAACTTTTCCTTATTGATACACTGTAGCGTCCACTTCATGGCCTGACCCTGATAAGGACACTGACGATATTACCATCACACAACAGTATGTGCCAGTCTCATAGACTGTAAGCTTGCGAGCAGGGCCCTCACTCCTCTTGTTATTTGTTATAATCTACTGTATGTGATTTTTGTTATGCTGTAATGTCTATTGTCTGTACAAATCCCCTCTGAAATGTAAAGTGCTGCGGAATATGTCGGCGCTATAAAAATAAAATGTATTATTATTATTTATTATGTGCCATCTGACAACTTTTGCTAGCCTTTTTTACATATGTAAATCTGGTTAGATTCTTTTCATCTAAATACACCACAAAGGGACAAATTTCTAAAAATTGTCTACAAGAAAAATTTTCCCTTAGTAACCAATCACAGCGCTGCTTTTATTTTTCAAGAGCAGAAGTTGGAATGAGAGCTGTGCTGCGATTGGTTGCTATGGACAACAAAGACAGCGTTTTCTTTTACACGGTGTCAGAAAGATCCCCTATTCTCTATAGTGATTGGTCACTGTGGAGGAACACACACACGGACCCGTTCCTCCCACGTCACCACCGTGACGTAACTACACAGGCACAGCTCTCCGGCGCCCCCCCTTTGTCTCTCAGGTCAGTAAGGGAACTGCACCTAGAGCAAATGGTCGCCGGGGAGGAGGCCCTGTTACCCGCTGGGGGTTCTAAGATTCGTGATCAGAGTAAAAGCATCAGCCCAAGATTAAGTTTATAGTTTAATTGCCTTAAGGGCGCACTAGATAATTACAGAAATATACAGTAAATTTGCAGTCAGAGAAAAGATATAACAATAGGGTACAAGGCTTAGAGATATTAAGCTGGAGGTCAATTTACCAGATTGTATTGTAGGGTGCATGCGGTTGCCGGGGAGCTCTGCAGTCCACAGGTACAATAATCTTAGTTGCTGGACAGACCCCCAAAGCATGGGCCGCTGCTCCCCTCGGCAGGTCTGTCCCCAGGTCCTTCTTAGATCATCATCGTCTGCATCTTCATTGTGAATGACTGAATGCCAGGGGCTGCCAGCCCTTAAACACGTTGGGTTCCTCCCCCTGTGTCAGAGGGTGGGATAATAATCTCCACCCTTTAGCTCTTTGCAGAACTTATTTCCAATATCTAAGAAAGGGGATAACTTTCTACAGCATGATCGAATCAGAACATGAGAGGTACCAGTGAATGCGGTTTGCTTTGCCGGTCATGTGGAGTGCAAACATGGCCCTATTGGGTTACTGTAGAGGACAATCTCTATATCTCAGGAATCAGTGCTCTCATCGACTCGGGAGTCACACTGCCAGATGCACAATTCCCTCAGGGTCACTCGGATATTTTCATGTGTCCATAACTCGAAAGATGAGTTCATAATTCGTGTTCATAGGATGGAGCCACAGTGTCTGGGACACACAAAGGATGCATATTCCTGCGTCTGCTAGCAGGCACATTCTAATTGAAGCCCTCAGGCTTTATCTGGCCCCCTGCTGGCACGGCTCCATACCTGGGCTTTGAAGCTCTGTTTTGGGCCTATCCTCATTATCACACCAATGCCCTGGCTATTTAGCATTGGAACACTAAATCCTGCTTGTATTCACTAAGTACACAGCGCCTGGGGGTATAGAAGCCTTTAGCTGCCTGTAATTTCTGAACTTAGACCAAAATGGATGCCAAGCTCAGATATGTGGCCCCACATCTAAGATGGCGGCCGCTCCTTCATCACAGTCACGTTATATTTTGGCATTACTTTGAATACTTCATGTCATGCTCAGTATATTCCGTGTGGAAAGAGTTGTTCTCATGGATGATGATGGCATTTTCCTCTGTAGGAAGTGGTGACTCGTGTGGTTAGTGAGCAGTTGTCAGTGACTCTTTGTTGTCAGACGCTGCATCGAGTTATGATAAATCTTATGTAATACAATAACTGTAACTAACCCCCTGTATTATATGATTAGGGATCACTCAGTCATTATACTAAATAAATAGATTCTGTCATGTCATCCCATAGTGTATGGTATTGTAAAGTGTCACTTTCCTATCAAGGAAATTCCTATGAAGACTTTTACATTTTTGGAGATGCACTTTATTGGGCACCCGTCATCTGGCGTACATGCAGTCCGATCTGTGGACAGCACGGTATAGAGAAGGAGAAGCTGAGAAGAATGATATATAGAATTGCTGGAAAAGATTCAGTAAGACTTGTATTTTATTCATTGAAATCCCCGCTGTTTGTATGTATAGGAGTCCAATGGGCGGGCCTACTAGTGATTGACAGCTATCTCTGCACACACAGTCATACAGGGAAGACTGTCAATCACTAGTAGGACCGCCCATATAAACATCAGGGATTTCAATGAATATAATACAAATTTTACAGAAACTTTTCCCACAAAAATGTATAATCATCTCCAGCCTGGCCGCACATTTTACACATGACAGGTTTCCTTTAAATCTTTTCAGACTCCCATGTCTTTTGCTGCTAAAAATTCTGAAAAGGGAATCTTGGCAACAAAGGGTCCATAAGTCTTTCCCCTTGCCACATTACAATTCATAGATCACCAGCACTACAACCATATGATGTACTTCTCTACCATCACTACTGTTTAAAAATCTGATTGAAGAAGACAATGACAGCTCGCATTAATGATCCTTATAGCATAACTCATTTTAAGGTTAGCAAACTTTGGGTCATTTCTACATAGTACACTCCCGTACAAGGTATGAGTGGTGGGATACACAAGATTTTCATACATTATACATCCCATTCTTTGATTCCCATCTATATGAGATTCCATATGCATATAGGGAAAATAGACTGCGAACAATGTATTTGTGCGAACCTAAAATCGACCCATCCGGCATTGTCTATGCTGTAGGTTATGTTTGAACTGCAAAGTGCTCTGGAATATGTTTATTATATTATTTTTTGCCTTACGTTGCAAAACACGTATATATATATATATATATATATATATATATATATACACACACACACACACATATATATATATATATACACATACATATACATCTTTGTGTAGTGGTGAGCTATAAATACATAATAGTGACTTCATAAACAGTGTTATATGAAATAGATTATATCCCGGAAATATATGATCTCCCAGCTACCATTGCGCACACAGGGATAAATATTGTGGGATATCGTATGTTATGGACTTACGTGTGAGAAGCACTTGAAGAGCAAATTCAATGAGAAGTGCAGTTCTTGCTCTCTGTATCCCTGGAAAGCTGAAACTGATTTCCACCTGATGCTCTGGTGTCTTTGGGTGCTGCAGGGACATATATAGCCAGCTGTGGACGTCTGCGTGACATGGGGTAGAAGGAGGAGGATGGAGGCTTGTGCTTGAAGACACGCAGAACATCCCACTGAACTTGTGACAGCCACAAGGGGGAGAACAGAAGAAAAGAAAAGGAATGAGAAACTTCTACTTCTGATAAAAATTAGGACAGTAAATGAAGCCAAAAGCAAATTGCTATACGGGGTTATCCTCATAACTAAGGGTGAAGACAGTACTGAATTCAAGCGTGGAACACTTTCAGATTTGGGCCGGGGTCACACTTGCAACTGCAATGCGAAAAACTCTCGCGAGTTTCTCGCCTCAATACCCGGCACTGCTCCCCTTCTTCCCAGAGCCATAACTTTTTTATTTTTCGGTCAATATGGCCATGTGAGGGCTTATGTTTTGCAAGACGAGTTGTACTTCTGAACGACACCATTGGTTTTAACATATAGTGTACTGGAAAATAGGAAAAAAATTCCAAGTGCAGTGAAATTGCAAAAAAAAGTACAACTACACAACGGTTTTTTTTTTTTTTTTTTTTTTACTATGTTCACTAATTGCTGAAAATGACCTGCCATTATGATTCTCCAGGTCATTTCGAGTTCATAGACACCAAACATGTATAGGTTAATTTTTCATCTAAGCGGTGAAAAAAAACTCCAAAGTTTGCTAAAAAAAAAAAAAAGCTCTATTTTCCAATACACATAGCCTCTCCATTTTTTTGCGATCGAAAACCCGTGTTTCGGGTTGGGTGAGGGCTTATTTTTTGTGTGCCGAGCTGACGTTTTTATTGATACCATTGTGGTGCAGATACGATTTTTTGATCGCCCATTAATCCATTTAATGCAATGTTGCAACATCCAGAGAAACTTAATTCTGGCATTTTTACTTTTTTTCTCATTACGCCGTTTAGCGATCAGGTTAATCCTTTTTTTATTGATTGATCGAGCGATTCTGAATGCGGCAGTGCCAAATATGTGAATGTTTGATTTTTTTGTATTGTTTTATTTTGAATGGGGCGAAAGGGGGGTGATTTGAACTTCTATTTTTTTTTATTTCTTTTATATTTTTAAAAACTTTTTTTTTACTTTTGGCATGCTTCAATAGTCTCCATGGGAGACTAGAAGCTGCCATAACCCGATCAACTACATACAGCCAATGATCAGATCGCCTGTATGTAGCAGAATTGCTCACTTGCTATGAGCGCCAATCACCGGGAGGCGCTCATAGCAACCAGCAGTGACAACTATAAAGGTCTGCTGGAGACCTCTGGTTGCTATGCCAACCCATCGGTAATCCGCGGTCACGCAACACGGGCGCCCGTGGATGAAATTTCCGGAAGCGCGTGTTAAATGCCGATGTCAGAGATTGACAGCGACATTTAACTAGTTAACAGCTGCGGGTGGATCGCGATTCCACCCGTGGCTGTTAGAGGCACATGTCAGCTGTTCAAAACAGCTGACATGTGCTGGAAAAGATGTAGTCTCAGCGCCAGAGGACACATCAAAGGGAGTTAAGAGGGTAGAGAAATCTGGAACAGTTCTTTATAGAGGGTGTCTGGTTTTATTAAGTCCAATTTCTGCCTATATTCAAGTGTTGATTGTAGCACTGCTGCCAGCACCCCTGCATGAGGTCCCCTTCTCTTTCCAACCGTCTCGGCAGAGTCCTCGCTGTGCTCCTGATTCCTGTGTGCGTGCCACAGTCCCGGCAGCGTGCCCTGTACACATGTGTGCATGCTCACCTGTTCTTAAAGGGGCAGCGTGCACATATACTAAATGCCCTCAGTTTGTAGCTGAGAGGCATTTAGGCTTCTTTTACATTTACTGGGTTTTTTGCGTCCCCTTATTGCGTGCCGTATCACCGCAATTTTCATGGTCTGCCGCAATAAGAGACCGCAAAAAACTTGTGGATCGCCGTTTTTCAGGTTTCCAATACTGTGGAAACAGTATTGGGGAAAAAAAACGGCGTCCTGCAAAACCGGACGTCACGGTGCACCGCAAAAACAAACTTCCTCTGTTTTTGTGGCCCAATTGAGTTTCAATGGGGGCCATGTCCGTAAACCGTGATAAAGATCGAGCAGGCGCGATCTTTTTTCATGACCGTAAATACGGCCATATGGCGCACAGCGTTCCATGGAATTATTGCGGCCCCATAGAAATCTATTGGGGCCACAAAAATGGGACGCAAAAACACAGTAAGTGTAAAAGAAGCCTAAGTATAATCAATACACCTGCAAGATGGCTCCCAGCCAATTGTAGCGAGACATCCTGCATAAAGGATTCCCTCTCCCCTACGTTGTCGCTGATCAATGTGTAGAATCATTAGTTAGTAAGTTGTACTGCTAGTGAGCTGTGAGGTCCCCTAGTCCCGGTGCATCCAGTGTCCTGAACATGTATCCTGGTCCCAGTGTGGGCCTTCCTGTATCCGTAGTCCCCTGGTCCCAGTGTTGCCAGTCATGAATCCATAGTCCGCTGGTCCCGGTGTGGCCAGTCCTGTATCTGACGTACCCTGATCCCGGAGTGGCCAATGCCTGAATCTCATCCCTTAGTCTGTGAGCGGCCAGGGCCTGAACATTGTCCCCCAATCCGTGTGTGGCCAAACTCTGACCCAGTATCCTAGCCCAGTGTGTCTGAACTGAGCCCATATCCATCTCAGTAACCGTTCTGTAGAGGTTCCAGAACTTACTTGTCTGAACAAAGACATAGTCCTAATTAGTGTCAACGCACCTGACAGGCTTGTGTGGTAGGCAGCTGCCAGGTAGCACTCCTGGGCAGAGCCTGGTACTGCAGCTGCCTACTACACAAGCCTGACCTCACTTTTAGAGGCTCCAGGGAACACCAAGGTAGCTTAGCAGGGCCGACGTTAGGGGCAGGCACACCAGGCAGCTGCCTAGGGCCCCCACTCCCTCAGGGTCCCCCAGCTAGCAGCACATCACGCAGATGCTATGGAGCCCGTGTGGCAGGGGGGCCCGCCTGCCGCCAGTGCCAACTCCCCCCACCACCGCATTGAACTATACCTGCGTCTGCCGTTATAGTTCAAAGCAATGATGGATGAGGGAGCATCAGCTGACGCTCCCTCTCCCATCATTCCCCTCTGCCTCTGACACTGCTGGTGCGCGATGATGTCATCCCGCACTCACTGTGTGCTGGGCAGTGCAGCCACTGAGACAGGAGCCAGTCAGGAGCAGCGCGGGCACGAGGAGAGGTGAGGATTGTGTTTTTATATATGCATATATATATATATATATATATATATATATATATACACACACACATACACATATCAGTGAGTACTGGACTGTGGGGCCGTTCTTGGGGGGATGTGGGCTATGTTATATACTTTGTGGGCTGTGTTATATACTATGTGGGCTATGTTATATACTACTAGCTGAAGAGCCCGGCGCTGCCCGGGCATAGTAACTAACTACGGTTAGTTATAACAAATTATAATGGTTATATCTACAGTGTATATATATAAAGCTGAGTGTATAGCCCCACCAGCTCCGCATAGCCACATTCACTATAATATCCCACATCATCCCGTCAGCCAGAGCTACCAGACTACTACCCCTAGTATCCCAGATCGTCCCGTCAGCCAGAGCCACCGGACTACTAATATCCCACATCATCCCGTCAAAGCTACCGGACTACTATATCATCCCGTCAGCCAGAGCCATTGGACTACTCCCCCTAATATCCCACATCATCCCATCAGCCAGAGCCATCGGACTACAACCCCTAATATCCCACATCATCACGTCAGCCTGGCGTCAGAACCAGAGTGTGGCGCCCCTGAGGCTCAGTCGCCACAGAGGTACTGCACCTTCTCCTAAGGTGAAGTGCCACACCGCGTAGGTAAGTTGGGAACTCCTTTCCTCACTCCAACACCTGCATCCCACACACAGGATAGTTCAGCACTGATCACATTGCGGCTCCATGCTTAGAGGATAGCAGAGCACCTTTCGTGGGTCCTTGCTTCGTAACACGAGATGTGCTGGGAGGTGGGTGGAGTTAGATATAAAAGAGTGGGAAGGTTTAGAGTTCAGTTCAGTTCAGTCTGGAGGAGAGGCTGAGAGCAGGCTGACAGGAGGTCAGCCTAAGGGGAGCTCAAGGCGGAGGAAGGCAGTCAGTCAGGAGAGGCTGAGGACTGGTCTTAGTGGAACGATCTCCCTAGGAGAGGAAGGAGTGCTGCAGCTGTCTCTGTGATCTGAGTCAGCTGGCACGGGAAATAGAACAGAAGGAGAAAGACGTAGAACTGCAACCTAAGCTTCCATAAGAGAGAGAAGGAACAGCGCGGAATGAAGGAGTAGGAGAACAGAGAGGAGTTGTGGGTTGGAAGAGGAACCCTGCCTATAGGTTCTCAGCGCAAGGCCGGAGCCCGGTCCCCGAGGTTGTATGGACACTTATGGTTCTGCAGCAGACACCGGTGGAGTAGTTGGCTGTAAATGCACTACTCCCATCTAAGACTTGGGACACAACAGCAACACGGATAGAGAGCCAGGATCCAGGAGGTCCCTGATCAGGCTACAGCTGTCTGTCATACAAGTAGAGTTGTTAGGAACATCTGACAGGAGGAACTTCAGAGTAACCACGGTACTGGAGCTCTTCACACTAAAAGGCGCAATAGAGGATTCATTCAGGAAAGGTACATGTTGGTGGAGTGTTGGAGAGGAGAAGCCTAACTTGCCCGGGAGGTTGATTGAGTCTCTGCCCCGGAGGACACGGCATGGAAGCGGGCACCAGTGGTTACCAAGAACTGTGAGTAAAGCATTGAAACTGCAAGCCCTGGTGTCTTCCAGTCATTGTGCGCCAACACCTATCAGCACCGCTACATCTAGGTATCATCCTTTACACTACCTGCATCTACACACTGCCCTGGGGCTACAGCTTCACCTGTGGAGAGCTATACCATCTATGCTGCAACACACCATCAGCCCCAGAGGATCTGCACGCAGAGTTGGCTTAACATCTTGCTTGCCAAACACCACAGGTGGCGTCACAAACTATTCTATTTCATTAACTACAAACCACCATTGACATTGGGCGCCCAGGGCCATGGACCGGGTCACTGCTGCTGTGACACATTCCCCTGACACCGGCCTGATACCGAGTACCCCACAGCCCTGGGTGTGAGGGCGACCCAAGAGCACCTGGTGAATGATACCTGACCTGGGAGTAGTCCTTGTGCCCCGACGCGCGTTTAGCTTCTTCTATGGGGGAAATACGTATTTCCCCCAGGTGTTACTCTCCTAACTTTATATATTTAATGGGCTAAATCTTCATATATCTATCAAGATTGCCATGCACTATCTGCACTTTGCGAATTAACTATTATTGTGATATATTGAAAGTCCATTCCTGTACTATATTAATTTAGCAGTACTATATTTTTTTTTATATTTACACTAGGTATATATTTAATAGCCTAGTTCTGCACTAGTGCACTTTATTAAGGGAATTAGGGTACTATTATTAGTGGTAGTACAGTTGATATATTTATATATTTACCAAGACTGCTGGCATTACCACTAGCACTTTGTATTATCTGCATTTTTCGGATTAACAGTTATTGTGATTTATTGAAAGTCTATTTTTGTACTACCCTAATATAACCTATAAGCAGTGCCATATATATATATTTTTGCACTAGTGCACTTTATTATGTGATTTTTGTAACACCTATGCAATTTTATACTTGTGGAAACTATTTTAGGTTTTTTAGACCATTGATTGGTCATACATATATATATTATCTCTAACAGAGGATGCCTAATAATAGAGTATACAAGTTTTTATGACTTTAATGATGTGTGAATAAGCTACCTGTGGTCTGTAGTCCTTAATTTGCACCTGTATCTTCATTATTTTATCTTATTATTGGTGTTTTGAATAAAGATGGATTGAGATTTATTTGAACTTGGCGTATACTTCCTTTTTTTTGGTAAGACTTATTACTGCCTTAGTTTTGGAGATTCATAAGTTGACATGCTGTAAATGCCAAATATTGAGGGACATCTGGAGCCCATTGAATGACCCTATAAGTGCTCTGGTGGGCTACTCGGACTCTGTCCAGAAGGAATGAAGAATAAACTGCCCTAAAGTGTTCATCACCAGACAACTGTGTATAATGGTCAATACAAGCTACAGAGAAGAAGTGCAGCTACACAGAAGTGAATGTACATTATAACAGTAATATATCCTGTATATATAACACATGTACATCACAGATAAGGATCGTAGAGTATCGTCTACTCTGTTTAACAACTTTAAGTAGTTTTTCTGGTTAGAAAATGACTTGCACTTTATAGTCCATATACTGTATTTCAAACAGATTATATAATGGAAAATCAATTCATCATCTTTTAATTTATTAAACTCGTTGTGCACAGTACACATATATTCATATCCAAGAAATGTATCCATGATATGTTTTATAGAAAGTGACTTTGCCCAGTCTGGTATAAAATCATTGAAGTAAACTGGAGGGAAACTTTCAACTAATGGGATTAAAAAAACAGTGGAAACAAATTTCCAATTGGAGTTCTTTGGTTTTTAGATAATTATTGACTCTAAATTATTATAATAAAAAATAGTAAACCAGCAACATCGGTTAAATGCGGCCTACACCGGTGTAGCGCCCTCACAGCACAAGTCCACACACCCAGCCAGGACACCCACTTTCATGTAACATGTCGCGGGGCCAGAGATGAGTACCTGGCCCACGGCAATCGCCCCGCACCACTTTACATTAATATGACCCAACAACCTATATACCCATATCCAAAAGTACAAACTATGTACAATCTGTTGTCAGCCAGCAGGAAATAATAATATTCTTGTGTATTTGTAATTTTGTAGTATGTATGGTCATTCTCCTAGAACATTTCTCCAGCAGCTTGGATGCTGACGTGATAACATTACAAATGATAAGTCTCGTTTGTTTAATTTTGTGAAATTTCCAGTGTTTTGGCCTTTTGTGAATTTGACGCTTCACACTGGAGTATTATAGGGAACAGATCCAGACACCCGGTTTATTTATATCTCCCTGGCTTGTGGCTATATCTTAAGGAACACAACCGCTGTCATGGAAAATGTGAGCTGTATTCAACACAAAAGGCCAGATGAGTCCAGGCTGGAGGCAGCTAGAACAATGCACACGTCTCCTTATCAGGCTGAGGTTAAGGTGCCGTATGACGGATCCTTCAAAGTATATACAGACGTTGTGTTTAGTCACAAATATTTACTGTCTTATTATCGGAGAGGAGGGAACACAAGATAATGTCGCAGTATATTACGATGAGAGCTTATTAAGCAGCCTTTTGTCAGTTCAGTGCTTATCTTCACATTCTTGTATAAAGCTTAATTATGCTAAAGAAAGGTTCTATAAAATAAGAAACTCTACTGACAGTAGCACGCCAAAAATGACAGCAGGCAGCTAACAGAGGGGTAACTAGAAGTTCCTGGCAGGGGCGGTGGTCTCGGCTCTCTGTGCTGACATACCCTATTAGTGATTCAGGCAAGGAAGGAGATCACATTAAGGAAGTTGGGGCAATGGTGATGGCGTTGAGCGCCATATTTGACAATTCTCTCTGCAACCTGCCCACTAGGCAGAGGCTGGACAGACATCTGTGTGAGATGGTTTAGTGAATCCTGCATTGAGCAGGGGGTTGGACATGATGACCCTGGATGTCCCTTCCAACGCTACCATTCTAGGATTCTATGACCCTCCAGTGCCTAATGGCGAATAAAGCCCGAGCCCCCAATGCAAGAGCCGGCAGGTACCTTCTACCTTTGCATCCTATACATCTTATAATTATTACCATGGAAGAGAACCTGTTTAGCGCACACAATGAAATATTTCATCCTGAGCTCAATACAAAATATGAAGTTATAGGAAGGGGTTATTGCACATAGTGATGTCACAGCACAGTGTTCAGGATCACAGTGTGTAACAAAGCAGAGATGATACACAAAGTGATGTAAAAAAATTGGAAAAAAAATTACATGGATAATAAAAACCCTGTAAAGTCATAGGAAAGTGTTATTTATTACATGGTGATGTCAAAGGTTAGTGTCACAGGTGTGTCAGAGGCTGCAGAATGTCGCACTGCATCTAGCTGCAGAAGGTCTCAGTGGTTGGCTTTGCAGACTCCTTCCTAGTTCTTCTGATATTAGGACTCGGTGGCAACCTTCCCCAGCTCTAGTTGACACACCTGGACGGGAATGTTTATAACCCCCAGCTTGTTGCTAGAAATTGCGGTTGATATTTCCATTTCTAGTTCCCTGTTGCGGCTTGGAGCTATTGCAGTCGGCTATCTTCCTCCTTGGTGTTGTGGTAGGGGCCGGGATTGGGGGGTGGTCCTCTGCTTACCACGAGCGGACGATGCAAAGACGAGACAGAGGCAGAATTCAGTTGTAACAGATCCGGGTTTATTGGCCGTCCTCCTGACAACCATAGCCATGCACCGCAGTTCCTTTACAGCTCTCCGTTTCCAGGCCCGGGTACCTTTCACCTTTCCTTTAGTCGTTATGACGTTCCTCGCGGATCTTTCGCTGGGACTGTCCAAGACCAATCTACCGCCAGCGCTTCACCTGCCCGAGGTCGTCGTCCAATCGGTACCCCCGGGGCCTCGTCTGTCCTGCGGTACGTCATGTCAGGGCCACCCCCCTGACTGTCTTCTCCTGTCAGTCCCCTGGTCAAGCTCTTCACCGTTCTCTGTCTTCTGTCCTGAGTCTTCCTCTGCTGAGCTCCTCCTGGGACTAACCTCACCTGGAACCCTGTCCTCTCCTATTTATCCCCTCTCTCACTGGGAATTTCCCTCCTGGGTTCCTATCTCCCCGCCCCCCTTGACTAAGTAGTTTCTATAGCTGTAAGCTGATGTTAAGTCCTGAACTACACTCCCCCCTGCCATCTTGTGGTCAAATTTCGGTACTGCACTCCCTTTTCAGTCTTTCCCTGCTGTTACCTTTCTGTCATTGCCAATCTCTGTCTATAGTGCACACATCGTCCCCTCCTACTTCCAGTCAAGTCTGTCCATCAAGTCACCTTCCCCACAGTGTTGCTGGGGGACATCTTTATTTCTCTCTGAGTCTGCTAACGATAAGTGTTCCTCCTGGTTTGTGTATCCCTTCTGTCTCTATCAGTAGTGGAGATTGACTAGCGCTCATCCTGTCCTTCCCGGTGTAGGGCTTATCTCCAGGGTCAGGGAGGGATTAGGTATCTTGCTCGGCAATAGGTGTGGAACCTAAATAGGGACGATAGGGCACACAAGGTGACACTAGATCTGTCTAGGGGTCTACACTCTCCCCTTCCCTAGTGTTTGGTTCCCTTTCCCTTATCGCTTCATGTTGCACTTAGTCTCCCTTCACTGTATTACAGTTAGGCATTGTAACATAGTTATGTCACAGCAGTGTTATAATGTACACAGTATGGTAATAAAATGTAAAATGAGCAGCAGGTATCAGGCACTTTCTGTATGAACACAGTCAGGTATGCTTCACTCTGAAACACTGTAGAGTTACAGAGAAAAACGTACTTTAAAAGTCGACAGGGACCGAGCTGCACTAGAGACTAGTCCCACAGGCGGGTCTCTGTCACGTTCTTTCCACCTACTGCCCTGGAGTGACAGGTATAAGTACATGTAGAGAGAAACCTGTCACTCCAGGGCATGAGAAGCCACCGGGGACCTGCCTGTCCGACTAGTCTGCCGCTGCAGTAAAACATACCTGGCTGAGTTCATACAGTCAGGGCTGATATACGCTGCCTGTGGATTGTGCAGCAAGTATCAGCTGTCATGTTCTCTTAAATAAAGGCCATAAAAATTAAAAGTTTAAAAATAAATCCAAAATTCTAAATGTGATTGTAAAAGCTTAAACACTTAATGCTCAGTGTTAAAATCTGAAAACTTAGAAAGTTAGTAGAGAGGAGATGCCACACGCTTCCTGGGAGGTCCCAGCCAGATGACATTTTTATAATATGTGAATGTACTAATATGGAATAAAATCTGTTTTGTGGTTGTGAAGATATACGGTACATTCTAAGGTTGTCCACCTACACTCACTGGCCACTTTATTAGGTACACCTGTCCAACTGTGTGTTAAGACTTAATTTCTAATCAGCCAATCACATGGCGGCAACTCAGTGCATTTAGGCATGTAGACATGGTCAAGACAATCTCCTGCAGTTCAAACCGAGCATCAGCATGGGGAAGAAAGGTGATTTGAGTGCCTTTGAACGTGGCATGATTGTTGGTGCCAGAAGGGCTGGTCTGAGTATTTCAGAAACTGCTGATCTACTGGGATTTTCACGCACAACCATCTCTAGGGTTTACAGAGAATGGTCCGAAAAAGAAAAAAAATCCAGTGAGCGGCAGTTCTGTGGCCGGAAATGCCTTGTTGATGCCAGAGGTCAGAGGAGAATGGGCAGACTGGTTCGAGCTGATAGAAAGGCAACAGTGACTCAAATTGCCACCCGTTACAACCAAGGTAGGCAGAAGAGCATCTCTGAACGCACAGTGCGTCGAACTTTGAGGCAGATGGGCTACAGCAGCAGAAGACCACACCGGGTACCACTCCTCTCAGCTAAGAACAGGAAACTGAGGCTACAATTTGCACAAGCTCATCGAAATTGGACAGTAGAAGATTGGAAAAACGTAGCCTGGTCTGATGAGTCTCGATTTCTGCTGCGACATTCGGATGGTAGGGTCAGAATTTGGCGTAAACAACATGAAAGCATGGATCCATCCTGCCTTGTATCAACGGTTCAGGCTGGTGGTGGTGGTGTCATGGTGTGGGGAATTTTTTCTTGGCACTCTTTGGGCCCCTTGGTACCAATTGAGCATCGTTGCAACACCACAGCCTACCTGAGTATTGTTGCAGACCATGTCCATCCCTTTATGACCACAATGTACCCAACATCTGATGGCTACTTTCAGCAGGATAATGCGCCATGTCATAAAGCTCGAATCATCTCAGATTGGTTTCTTGAACATGACAATGAGTTCATTGTACTCAAATGGCCTCCTCAGTCACCAGATCTCAATCCAATAGAGCATCTTTGGGATGTGGTGGAACGGGAGATTCGCATCAGGGATGTGCAGCCGACAAATCTGCGCCAACTGTGTGATGCCATCATGTCAATATGGTCCAAAATCTCTGAGGAATGCTTCCAGCACCTTGTTGAATCTCTGCCACGAAGAATTGAGGCAGTTCTGAAGGCAAAAGGGGGTCCAACCCGTTACTAGCATGGTGTACCTAATAAAGTGGCCAGTGAGTGTATATTATCCATACAATAGAATTATATGGAAAATGATTGTCTAGCTACAGCCAACATGTTGATGATTTTAGTAATTATGCTGAAATACACTATATGGACAAAGGTATTAGGACACATCTCTTTGAATTCAGGGTTTTCATTCAGTTCCATTGCCACAGGTGTATAGCCAAAAATCTCAGCATGCACTACTTTGGTCTGATTTACGGATCAGGCTAAATACATGTAAATAGCAGTCAGCTTCTGCATAGGCGTAGCTAGGGTTTTGGTTCAGGGGAGTCAAAAGTTCTGAGTGGGCTCCTAACCAGTTAATTTACAACTTACAATTTAATTTACAATGACCATGCTGTTACTGAAAATAATCTCTATACAAAGACCAACATTGATATTACCTCCATATGATGACCATATAGTGGTAGATACCAGTCCTATGAAACATGTAATAGATTACTGTACAGTTACAATTAGTGACTTACAGAACTCGGCTGCAAAGATTACAAAGATACATTTGACGTCTCATATTTCAGGCACTGTCACCATCTATCCCCAACCTTCGCATACTCATCATCCTACTGATACCCCAACGCTGAGCCACTGCTACCGTATGTGTCGTATTGCTGTATCTGCTGTTTGGTTCTGTGTGCTGTCTAAATGGTAAAACAAACCTCTAGAATATATTAATGCCCTGTGCAAGTGCACTAGAAAACAGTGCCCACATTTTGCCCCTAGAAAGTAATAATGCCCTCTCTATGTGCCCCTTTGACAGTCAGAATAGCCTGAGTTCACTTTAACAATAAGTGCCCACTTAACAATAATGTCCCAAGTCTCCCCCAGACTCTATAAAGTATAAGCCACCCCCATAGGAAGACTCTTTGTAATATAATGCACTGCCAATAGGTAGACTCTATATAGTATAATGAACTCTCCATAGGCAGACTCTATATAGAATAATGCAATTCCCATAGGCTGCCTCTATATAGTATAATGCACTCCCCATAGGCAGCCTCTATAGTATAATGCCCTTACCATAGGCAGACTCTATAGTATAATGCACTCCCAATAGGCAGACTCTATATAGTATAATGGACTCTCCATAGGCAGACTACAGTATAATGCACTCCCCATAGGCAGACTCTATAGTATAATGCACTCCCCTTAGGGAGACTCTATAGTATAACGCACTCCCCATAGGCAGACTTTATATAGTACAATGCACTCTCCATAGGCCTCTATATAGTATATTGCACTTCCCAAAGGCCTCCATACAGTATAATGCACTCCCCATAAAAAATAAAAATACATAAATAAATACAATACTCACATTTCCTCCTCGTTCTCCCGCTGCTCCAAGCGCCTGCACGTCTCAGGACAGCAAGTGCCAAATAATGACGTCATTGAGCCCTCTGTCAGTTATGTCAGACACAGAGGGGGAATGATGGGAGAGGGGGAATGATGACAGAGGAAGCATGACACTCCCTTTCTCATCATTGCTTTCAACTGTATTGACGGGCGGGGGGCCCGGTGCTGGCACTGGAACCAGTAGCGGCTGGGTGGCAGTGCATGGAGATCAAGTCTCACTGCTCTGCCACAGTTTAACTTTATGAGCACACTGTGCACACCCATACAGTTAACAGTAGAGTAGCTCCATGTGGGCCCCTCAGAGTGCAGAGCCAAGAGCAACCGCCTACTCTTCATCCCGGTAGCTACGCTACTGAGCTTATGCACTTGCCCTCTATGTGGGCGATCACACGGAACCGCACACAGAGCCAGTATCGTCTGCAATTTGCAGACATAACTGGCACATGTTTTACTATGGCTGTCTTAGCTTGGCCTTTTTGACACAATCAGGAGTCAAAAGAGTAGGTGGGTTCAAATCAGAGGCAGAATATGAAGGCAAAGAAATGGTTAACAGTCTATGGTGAAAACAGGTAATCAGTTCAAAGCTAATTCAGAGGCATGGTAGTATATTTAGCTCAGTCAGGTGTCAGAGAATATGTCCACAAATGTGCACCAGGAGCAAACCAAATAGAAAAACAATAACTGCAGATTGCTGCAAGTATAAAGTGAACCTGTCTTATCCTCATACGATATTAACTTGCAGATATTGGGTTAATAACCAAATTAATAGCATTATAAAGCTGCCATAACCTGTGCACTGATGCTGCAGAGATGGCTGTCAGTCAGTGTCGGGCGTAGTGGTTACAGCGACCGTTCACTATGCACCAAGCGGTGACCGAAGCTACGCCTCTGTGACTGAAAGGTGGCAGCTGCCGGGAGGAATAAAGTTCATCTCACAGTAGTCAGGATTTTAGTGCAGTGTCCGAACAGCTTTAGAATATTATTTTTATAATAACCCTATATCTCCAGGGTAAAGCACCACTCCACCTTTTTTCTTCAGTGCTGGAGTGGTGCTTCTAATATAACGTCCTTGCCATGGTGTTATACTCACCCACCAACATCTTCACCATTTTTCAGCACAGGTTCCACAGCACCATCTTGTGACCCCAACTTCTGACTGGCCGGAAGTCAGAAGTTACGTCACAAGTTCTCAATGTGTCTATGAGAACCAGAGCAAGGCTGTCACGATTCCTCATCTCAGTGTGAGTGGCAGCTCAGCCATCCAATCTGAGGCTTGGGCATGCTGAGCTGTCAGTGTGGTGAGTGACAGTCCAGCTGCCCAATCAGGGCCAGGGCATGCTGGACTTCTAACAGGTGTCTTCTGTTCGTATTGATTCCCAGGCTATTTAGCTGGCTGTCTGTCTCTTGTCTCTGCCAGTTGAAGATCTGCTCTGTTTTGTGTGAGTTTGCCTCTGTGCGGTCAGTGCTGTATTTTCATTTTATGCTGACCGACTGTTTGCCTTACTCCTCTGTTTTGATTCGCTAATTTCTTTGAATTCTGACCCCAGGGCCTGTGCAGACGTTTGAAAAGCCGGTGGTAGTGGTGGCGGCTTCTCCACCCAGCCAGCCTCCCTGGACCCAGAGGATGGTGCGGCTGGCAGCAGAGCTCCTGCTGCTGCTGGGACTTGTGCTGCTCAGCTCACACTGCACATCACTGTGCTGCGAGGGAGTCCTGCCAGCCCGGCCAATGTCAGCATTCAGCAGCCAGCTCCAAGTGAGTCTGCTCTTGGCTACCGCACTCCAGGCCAGAAACAAGTTTAGGAAAACTTTACTAGATGCAGTGATTGATGGATGATGCCACCTGCGGCTCCAACCCTGGGTGCAGTGTGAACATGACGATGTGGGGAGGGGGTGTTAAAGGGGGACTGCACATGATTATGTGGGGGGGGTTATAGGGGGACTGCGCATGATGATGGGGTTAAAGGGGGACTGCGCATGACGTGGGAATGGGGTTAAAGGGGTACGGCACATGATGTGGGGAGGGGGTTAAAGGGGGACTGCACATGATGTGGGGATGGGGGTTAAAGGGGGACTGCACATGATATGGGCATGGGGTTAAAGGGGGACAGCACATATGCTGTGGGGATGGGGTTAAAGGGGACTGCTCATGGTAATGTGGGGATGGGGTTAAAAGGGGACTGCACATGATAATGTGGGGATGGGGTTAAAAGGGGACTGCACATATGATGTGGGGAGGGGGTTAAAGGGGGACTGTACAGATGATGTGGGGGGTTATAGGGGACTGCACATGATGATGTGGGGATGCGGCTAAAGGGGGACTGCACATGATGATGTGGGTATGGGGTTAAAGGGGGACAGCACATGATGATGATATGGGCATGGGGTTATAGGGGGACTGCACATGATGATGTGGGGAGGGGGTTATAGGGGGACTGCACATGATGTGGGAATGGGGTTAAAGGGGGACTGCACAGATGATGTGGGGGGGTTAAAAGGGGACTGCACAGATGATGTGGGGATGGGGTTAAAGGGGACTGCACATGGTAATGTGGGGATGGGGTTAAAAAGGGACTGCACATGGTAATGTGGGGATGGGGTTAAAAGGGGACTGCACATATGATGTGGGGAGGGGGTTAAAAGGGGACTGCACAGATGATGTGGGGGGTTATAGGGGACAGAACATGATGATGTGGGGATGGGGTTAAAGGGGGACAGAACATGATGATGTGGGGATGGGGTTAAAGGGGGACAGAACATGATGATGTGGGGATGGGGTTAAAGGGGGACAGCACATGATGATGTGGGGATGGGGTTAAAAGGGGGACTGCACATGATTATGTGGGGGGGTTATAGGGGGACTGCGCATGATGACATGGGAATGGGGTTAAAGGGGGACAGCACATGATGATGTGGGGAGGGGGTTAAAGGGGACTGCACATGATGATGTGGGGATGGGGTTAAAGGAGTACTGCACATATGATATGGGGGGTTAAAGGGGGACTTCACATGATGTGGGGATGGGGTTAAAGGGGGACTGCCCATGATGAAGTGGGTATGGGGTTAAAGGTGGACTGCACATGATGTGGGGATGGGGTTAAAGGGGGACTGCACATATGCTGTGGGGTGGGGGTTATAGGGGGACTGCACAGATGATGTGGGGGGTTATAGGGAACTGCACATAATGATGTGGAGGGGGTTAAAAGGGGACAGCACATGATGACGTGGGGAGGGGGTTATAGGGGGACTGCACATGATGTTGTGGGGAGGGGGCTATAGGGGGACTGCACATGATGTTGTGGGGATGGGGTTAAAAGGGGACTGCACATGGTAATGTGGGGATGGGGTTAAAAGGGGACTGCACATGGTAATGTGGGGATGGGGTTAAAAGGGGACTGCACATGGTAATGTGGGGATGGGGTTAAAAGGGGACTGCACATGGTAATGTGGGGATGGGGTTAAAAGGGGACTGCACATGGTAATGTGGGGATGGGGTTAAAAGGGGACTGCACATGGTAATGTGGGGATGGGGTTAAAGGGGGACAGCACATGATGATGGGGTTAAAGGGGGACAGCACATGATGATGTGGGGATGGGGTTAAAGGGGGACAGCACATGATGATGTGGGGATGGGGTTAAAGGGGGACAGCACATGATGATGGCGTTATAGGGGGACTGCACATGATTATGTGGGGGGGTTATAGGGGGACTGCACATGATTATGTGGGGGGGTTATAGGGGGACTGCACATGATTATGTGGGGGTTATAGGGGGACTGCGCATGATGACATGGGAATGGAGTTAAAGGGAGACGGCACATGATGATGTGGGGAGGGGGTTAAAGGGGGACTGCACATGATGATGTGGGGGATGGGGTTAAAGGAGTACTGCACATATGATATGGGGGTTAAAGGGGGACTTCACATGATGTGGGGATGGGGTTAAAGGGGGACTGCACATGATGATATGGGCATGGGGTTAAAGGGGGACTGCACATATGCTGTGGGGTGGGGGTTATAGGGGGACTGCACAGATGATGTGAGGGGTTATAGGGAACTGCACATAATGATGTGGAGAGGGGGTTAAAAGGGGACAGCACATGATGACGTGGGGAGGGGGTTATATGGGGACTGCACATGATGTTGTGGGGAGGGGGTTATAGGGGGACTGCACATGATGTTGTGGGGATGGGGTTAAAGGGGGACTGCACATGATGTTGTGGGGATGGGGTTAAAGGGGGACTGCATAGATGATGTGGGGGGGTTAAAAGGGGACTGCATAGATGATGTGGGGGGTTAAAGGGGGACTGCACATGATGATGTGGGGATGGGGTTAAAGGGGACTGCACATGGTAATGTGGGGATGGGGTTAAAAGGGGACTGCACATGGTAATGTGGGGATGGGGTTAAAAGGGGACTGCACATGGTAATGTGGGGATGGGGTTAAAAGGGGACTGCACATGGTAATGTGGGGATGGGGTTAAAAGGGGACTGCACATGGTAATGTGGGGATGGGGTTAAAAGGGGACTGCACATGGTAATGTGGGGATGGGGTTAAAAAGGGACTGCACATATAATGTGGGGATGGGGTTAAAGGGGGACTGCACATATAATGTGGGGAGGGGGTTAAAGGGGGACTGCACATATAATGTGGGGAGGGGGTTAAAGGGGGACTGCACATATAATGTGGGGAGGGGGTTAAAGGGGGACTGCACATATAATGTGGGGAGGGGGTTAAAGGGGGACTGCACAGATGATGTGGGGAGGGGGTTAAAGGGGGACTGCACATGATTAAGTGAGGGGAGGGGACGGGAGACTGCAAATGATGAATTGAGTGAGGGAAGAGGAACAGCAATTGAATTGAAGGTAGGGAGTGGGGAGAGAGCAAATAATGAATTTTGAGGGTAGGGGAGTAATTGATATATTGAATGTGGGGGTAGAGCTGTTGATAATGAATAGAGGGTGGGAGTGAGAAGACATGACATTGAATTGGGGCTGATGAGGAGGCATACATACCATGATGGGGATGAGGAGGCATACATACCATGATGGGGATGAGGAGGCAAATGAAAAGTAGAAAAGAAGTACAGAAAAACGTGCACTCACAGCATGAATCAGTATCAAAAAAGGCTTTTATTAGACATACATATACCAAACAGGCAAATGTGCACAATAAGACATTATTAAAAACAAGTGAAAAGACATGCAGACTAGTGGATGCATAGTCATGATGAAATGCAAATTTATGCTCAAATGAATAAAGGGTTATACGTGAAAGTGATAAATCACTACTCAGCAGGAGAAGAAAACATGTGCAATCAGGCTCGGTCTGGCCTGGCGGGGTACCGGGGAAATCCCCGGTAGGCCCCAGCTGAGGAGAGAGGGGGGAAAAAAAATATAATGCATGCATTTATATTTGTAGCCGTGGGCCCTTTAAAAGTGCAGGGACTCGCACAGCGCTCAGGACAGTGGCAGGCTGGGCCAGGAAGCCCAGGGGGTCACGTACATGGGGGGGGGGGGGGCTTTTAAAGTGCAAAGTGCCATGGGAGCCAGGATTGTGCGCACTGCAGCTGGCCCTTTAACAGTGCAGGGGCGCGATGCTCAGGTCACTGCTGAAGCTAGGAGTGATGAAGGTGCTAATGGAAGAGAAGGTGTCTGCTGGCTCCCCTCCTGCACTGCTGGCAGCTAAGCTCTGAGGTCTTCATGATCAGGAGGGGGAGGGGAGGCTCCAGAGGAACACAGTGCTGGCCTGAAGTGAGTAATGGAGCTCCCCGATTATGGCTCTATCCTGACTCCTGTCCTCCACATCAACAAAAGCTGGTTTTCCTGTTTGCCCCGCACAGCTGCACTCTCTCTGCGCCCCCCCACAGAGCTGCACTCTCTGCCCAACACAGCTGCCCCCCCACAGCTGCCCTCTCTCTGCCCCCCCACAGCTGCCCCCTCTCTGCCCCCCACAGCTGCGCTCTCTCTGCTCCACACAGCTGCCCTCTAGTTGATGATATCACAATGTCTTCCCTCACTCCTGTGTTGTGATGGTGACAGGAGCTCCCCATGTTCTTCATGGCATTTGTTGCCAAGAGATCCATTTATCTTATTTCTGTGTGTATACACAAATCACATATATATACACTATATAAATTATATACACACTATACTGATTTATAGGGCAGGGTCACACTTGCGTGTGTAATGCGAGAAACTCACCTCAATACCCTACACTGCCGCCGGCACTTGGAGCCCCCCATTCTGGAAGTAAGTTGTGGCAAGGAGAATAAAACTTAATTTTCTTGCTGTAGCTAATGCTTTTCCATTAAGCCAGTTAACCAGGCTTTAAACCCCATTTACCTGCAGATTAACCCCATATCTGCAGATAAATACAGTTTCTCAAGGTGACAAGTTACCCTTAATGGGACTCTGAGTAAATAAGCAGGACTTCTTCTGTACTGAATCTCCAGGGGAAAAATGCAATGTACTACATCTGGGCAATAAAAATGAAAAAAGCATATACAGAATGGGAGGAATAGGCCTAAGCAACAGCACATGTGAAAAAGACTTGGGTATACTAATAGATCACAGACTGAATATGAGTCAACAGTGTGATGCAGCAGCAAAAAAGGCAAATGCAATTCTAGGATGTATTAACAGAAGCATACAGTCTAGATCACGTGAAGTCACTATTTCCCTCTACTCCTCTTTGGTCAGACCTCATCTGGAATATTGTGTCCAGTTTTGGGCACCACATTTTAAAAAAGACATCAACAAACTGGAGCAACTTCAGAAAAGAGCAACCAGAATGGTGAATGGCCTGCAAACCCTGTCTTATGAGGAAAGGTTGCAGGATCTGGGATTGTTTAGTTTGCAAAAGAGAAGACTGAGAGGAGACTTAATAGCAGTCTACAAATATCTAAAGGGCTGTCACATTGTAGAAGGATCAACTTTATTCTCATTTGCACAAGGAAAGACTAGAAGCAATGGGATGAAACTGAATGGGAGGAGACACAGTTTAGATATTAGAAAAAACTTTTTGACAGTTAGTGATCAATGAGTGGAACAAGCTGCCACGAGAAGTGCTGAGTTCTCCTTCAATGGAAGTCTTCAAACAGAGGCTGGACAGACATCTGACTGGGATGATTTAGCGAATCCTGCTTTGAGCAGGGGGTTGGACCAGATGGCCCAGGAGGTCCCTTCCAACTCTACGATTCTATGAAGTGTATTGCAGTGCAGGGACTGTTCGTTTCCTTGCACTGCAATACAACCTGTGAGCCACTGTGAAGGAGGCAAACAGATTATGTCTGTGTGAAGAAAGTGCTGCTGAGGTGTTTGCCAGCAGATTGTCACAAGTACAAGCAATTGCTAGCTTACTGCTATATCTAAACTGTCTGTTCAAGCCTTGTTGCCTTATTGTGATTAAAATTCCCCTTTACAACCCCAGTGATGAGAAGTAATCTGTTGGAAACCTTGGATGAAAGTCTTCAATTTCTCTGATGCGTCATCACAGGGAAACATAGGAATTACACAATTCTAGTTAAAATCAGTGGGTTGTCTGTGCAATTCAGGACAGGACTCAACTATCCACATTGACTATTCAGTTTAATAGGGAGTGATTTTTCGGACTCTCAACACTCGGATCCCAAGTAAATAGAATATTATGACATAGCCAGTTTATGTACCAAAAATCTGGGATGGGAGAGTCCCTTTATTTGCGTGCCTAGTTACTAAAGAATACTAACACAAGTTACTTTCTAATTGCGCTCCTTTCTTCCATCCTCACATTCTCATTTTATGATTACGGCACAACGCCAATAAGAAAGATTCAGAAATTTCCCCTGAGGCTGATGGTATAGGATTTCTTATTTATTTATGTTCCACCTCTCCCCTCTAATTTGATTGACAGCTCTGGCTTCATAGATCCAGAGAAAGATGAAGATAGATGGAAGATACAGATCTTCAGATTTTTCAGGGCTGTCGTTGGGCAAAATGGAATTTCAGCTCCCTCCAAAGAATTTCTATTGGGTTCAGCTCTGGAGACTGGCTAGGCCACTCCAGGACCTAGAAATGCTTCTTACTTAGACACTCCTTAGTTGCCCTGGCTGTGTGTGTTGGGTCATTGTCATGCTGGAAGATCTAGGTACTACCCATCTTTATTGCACTTGCTAAGGGAATGAGGTTATTGGCCAAAATATTGCGTTATACGACCCCATCCATCCTCCCTTCAATATGATGCAGTCGTACTGTCCCCTTTACAGAAAAGCACCCCCAAAGTATGATGAGTCCCCCACCATGCATCACAGTTGGGATGGTGTTCTTGGAGTTGTACTCATCCTTTTTCTTCTTCCAAATGCGAGGGGAGTTTATACCAAAACATTCTATTTTGGTCTCATCTGTCTACCTTACCTTCTCCCATGCCTCCTTCAAATGGGTCTGGACATGTGCTGGTGTGCGCAGGGGGAACTTGCATGCCGTGCAGGATTTTAATCCATGACGGTGTAGTGTGTTACTAACGGTGATTTTTGAGACTGTGGTCCCAGCTCTCTTCAGGTCATTGACCAGGTCCTTCCATGTAGTTCTTGGCTGATTGCTGAAATTTCTCAGAGTCATCCTTAGCTCACAAGGCGAAACCTTGCATGGAGCCACAGACAAGGAAGATTGACAGTCATTTGCGTTTCTTCCATTTAATAAAAACAAAAAACTTTGATATTGTGCAGTGCACATTACAGGTCTTTTGCACACTGTATAGTTTGCTAAAAGGCACACGTGAGAGATGTCGACAAATGAACAAGTAATAATACCGTTTATGGTAGCCATAGGGTGGGCCCCTAGAGTCAATTACCCTGGTGGGCCCTAGGTACCCCAGTCTGACCCTGTGTGCAATGGGTGCACTCACAAAGATAGAAATACTGTATATCAGAGCTGGATAGTACTAGCAGCTAATAATAAAGGAGTGCTCCTTATTGGACTAAATAGGGTTAATCCATAATGCCCAGATAATAGGCACACTCACAAAAAGTAGCAATGTATACACAGATGTTACATCAAATGATACTAGCCAATCCCAATATGACTAAGCACTGAATCAGTCCCTGCCACAATGGGGCGCCCTGGAGGGTCTTGCATGGACTTGTGCACTTTCGGCAGAGTATAAAGTATAGGTGTCGTTGGAGTAATATGTATCAGAAAATCAAATGTTTCTTTGTCAATCAATCCTTGCTATAAAGCAGGTTTCACAATATTCCCAATATTTCTAATGATCTGGAACTTAGGATCCTGAGAATTTCCTGTATACATCTTGATCACTTATCTGTCTCATTATTTCAGCCACATAATTTTCTTTATCCATGATCACCAGGGCTCTGCCCTTATCTGCCCTTTTTATAATAGTTTCATCATGGATTAATTCATTCATTGCTTTAACTTCCTCTGTTCTCAAATTTGGTCTAGTGAAACACTCCATTTTTTTGACCGCAGTGATTCAATATCTCGTGTAACTGCCTCAACAAATGTTTCTATTGCTGCAGAGCTATTTGGAGGTACAAATAGACTTTTCTTTTTCAAATCCATTTTTGCTATACATAATTCAGCCTCCTGACTTATCATATATTTACTCTTATTATTAAACCATTCCTTCAAATTAATTGCTCTAAAAAACCTATTCAAGTCAACTTTACAGTCAAGCCAATCGACATGCGTATTCATACAGAAAGAGGGACCCTTATTCAGTAGTGACAATTGTGAGTCAGTCAATACCTTTTTAGATAAATTGATCACTAGTTCTGATGGTTGGATCGTGTCACTGGTTTCGGTGATTGGCTGTAATTCTTCTGTTTTCCGCTTCTTTTCTCTTTTTTCTCTTTTCCATTGTAGCCTACCTCCTCTCCTTTTTTGACCTTTTCCTTGAGGAGGGTGATCTATTTCTGCTAGGAATAAACTTATGGTTAATTATATTATTTTTATCCATCAACTGTCTTGTATACGTCATATTAGTCCAATGACCTCTTCTCCTCCATTTTAAATTGTCTTTCTGCCAGTTATAGATATTTCCTGTTCTATAATCTTCAGAATCCCGGATCCACTTTTTTTGTTTATTATCCTCTAGTTCAGTACGCATTTTATCAATTCTCCCCTTGATTACTACAAAAAACGCATACCACTCCTCCTCTTTGATGTAACTTTTGATTTTTGCACACACAACATCCACCTTTTCTTGTAAAAATTTAATAACATCTTGTAAATATTCCATAGGGTTAATCCATAATGCCCAGATAATAGGCACACTCACAAAAAGTAGCAATGTATCAAAGCTGAAAAATACTGACAGCTAATAATAAAGGAATGCTCCCCATTCAAGTATATAGGGTTAAACCATGATGCCCAAGTTTTACTCTCGTGCTGTTCAGATGGAAAGAAAAAACAAGCAATATACAATCACATATAATTACCCAGAAATCACACTGTCCACAACGCCCAACGCGTGTCGCTGCGTCCAGCAGCTTCGTCAGGTTATGGATGAGGAGCCATTTATACTAGGACAAGATGGGGCCCGGCATACCAGAATAGAGAAGGGGCCCTGCATACCAGTATAGGGATGAGGGCGATCATTCCTGCCAGGATAGGGATGAGGAGGCCATGCACACCAGGCCAGGGATGAGGAGGCATGCATACCATGATGGGGATGAGGAGCCATGCATGCAATTATAGTGAGTCAGGGGAGTGGGAGGTACATAGTGGGGGGCGTTGAGTATGCAGTGACTGGTTATGAACTGGGGGAAAGAGTACAGGTGCTATTTTATACATTTATTAGGTGGGTAAAGTGGCTATGCATAGCTAGAAGGGGCTCAGTGGCGTAATATAATTTATATTTGGAATGGTGGATTGCATAATAACCAATTATGTATTAATGGTGGCTGCATATCTGTATTTAGATGTGTAGTGTAGAAGAAAGGGAAAAAAGAGGGGAATGTGCTCTGGAATCTGTCCTCTAGGTAACTGTTATTTTATGCAGAGATGAGTCCTGACTGGAAGAAGTGATGGCGGACTGCGCTGCATGAAAAAGAAAAGCAAAGATAAAGGCCTTCAGCTAGAGACGTCCCTGGTGAGTCAGTGTGTTACCTGTACAATTACACTATACACTTTGTACAGAGCTCCTGTGTATAATGTCACCAGTGATCACTATATTATCTGTACACTGACACTGTATACAGAGTTCCTGTGTATAATGTTACTGGTGATCACTGTATTTACCTGTACACTATATACAGAGCTCCTGTGTATAATGTTGTCAGTGATCACTGTATTACCTGTACACTGATACTGTATACTATGTACAGAGCTTGTGTATAATGTCACTGGTGATCACTGTATTACCTGTACACTGACAGTAAATACAGAGTTCCTGTGTATAATGTCACTTAGTAGTGTTTTTTCTTTTTTTAATTAATGATCAGTATTGTAGTATTCAGTCACCATGTGGTGGTAATATGTGGTTTGGTCATGATATGAAAATTACATAAAATATATTTATATTTTCTAGGCTAGAGGAGAATCCGGCCAAAAAGCCTACCGTGTCGTGGTGGCGGCTTAAAAATTCTTTTGGCCAGAACAAAAGCTGCTGGTTATGAATGTGATCTGGTGTTTGATGGGAACTGTTAACCCCTTCATGACCAAGCCTATTTTGACCTTAATGATCAGGCCATATTTTGCAAATCTGACCAGTGTCCCTTTATGAGGAAATAACTCAGGAACGCTTCAGCGCATCCTAGCGATTCTGAGACTGTTTTTTCGTGACATATTGGGCTTCATGATAGTGGTAAATTTAGGTCGATAATTTTTACGTTTATTTGTGAAAAAAATGGAAATTTGGCAAAAATTTTGCAAATTTCGCAATTTTCAAATTTTGAATTTTTCTTCTGTAAAACCAGAGAGTTATGTGACCCAAAATAGTTAATAAATAACATTTACCACATGTCTACTTTACATCAGCACAATTTTGGAAACAAAGTTTTTTTTTTGTTAGGAAGTTATAAGGGTTAAAATTTGACCAGCGATTTCTCATTTTTACAACAAAATTTACAAAACCATTTTTTTAGGGACCACCTCACATTTGAAGTCACTTTGAGGGGTCTATATGGCAGAAAATACCCAAAAGTGACACCATTCTAAGAACTGCACCCCTCAAGCTACTCAAAACTACATTCAAGAAGATTATTAACCCTTCAGGTGCTTCACAAGAACTAAAGCAACGTGGAAGGAAAAAAATGGACATTTTAATTTTTCCAACAAAAATTTTTTTTCGCATCAATTTTTTCATTTTCACTTTCACATGGGCAACAGGATAAAATGGATCCTAAAATTTGTTGGGCAATTTCTCCTGAGTACACCAATGCCTCATATGTGGTCATAAACCACTGTTTGTGCGCACAGCAGGGCGTGGAAGGGAAGGACCACCATTTGACTTTTTGAATGGACAATTAGCTCCAATTGTTAGCGGTTGCCATGTCGCATTTGGAGAGCCCCTGTGAGCCTAAACAATGGAGCTCCCCCACAAGTGACCCCATTTTGGAAACTAGACCCCCCAGGGAACTTATCTAGATGCATAGTTAGCACTTTGAACCCTCAGGTGCTTCACAAATTGATCTGTAAAAAAAGTCCTTTTTTTTTCACAAAAGTTTTCTTTTAGCCTCAATTTCTTCATTTTCACATGGGTAAAAGGATAAAATGGATCCTAAAATTTGTTGGGCAATTTCTCCTGAGTACACCAATACCTCATATGTGGTCATAAACCACTATTTGGGTGCACGGCAGGGCCCAGAAGGGAAGGAGTGCCATTTGACTTTTGAATGGAAAATTAACTCCAATCGTTAGCGGACACCATGTTGTGTTTGGAGAGCCCCTGTGTGCCTAAACAATGGAGTACCCCCACAAGTGACCCCATTTTGGAAACTAGACCCCCCAAGGAACTTATCTAGATGTGTGGTGAGCACTTTGAACCCCCAAGGGCTTCACAGAAGTTGATAACACCGAGCCGTGAAAATAAAAAAAAATTTTTTTCCCTCAAAAAATGATTATTTAGCCCCCAATTTTTTATTTTCACAAATGTAACAGGAAAAATTGGACCACAAAAGTTGTTGTCCAGTTTGTCCTGAGAATGCTGGTACCCCATATATGGGGGGGACCACTGTTTGGACACACGTCGGGGCTCGGAAGTGAAGTAGTGACGTTTTGAAATGCCGACTTGATGGAATGGTCTGCGGGCGTCATGTTACATTTGCAGAGCCTCTGATGTGCCTAAACAGTGGAAACCCCCCACAAGTGACACCATTTTGAAAACTAGACCCCCCCTATGGAACTTATCTAGATATGTTGTGAGCTCTTTGAACCCCAAAGTGCTTCACAGAAGTTTATAACGTAGAGCTGTAAAAATAAAAAATCATTTTTTTTTTCACAAAAATGATCTTTTTGTCCCCAATTTTTTATTTTATCAAGGGTAGCAAAAGGAATTGGACCCTAAAAGTTGTTGTGCAATTTGTCCTGAGTAGGCCGATACCCAATATGTGGGGGTAAACCTCTGTTTGGGTGCACGGTAGAGCTCAGAAGGGAAAGAGTGCAGTTTGACTTTTTCAACGCAGAATTGGCTGGAATTAAGATCGGACATCATGTTGCGTTTGCAGAGCCCCTGATGTGCCTAAACAGTGGAAACCTCCACAAGTCACACCATTTTGGAAACTAGACTCCCTAAGGAGCTTATCTAGATGTGTGGTGACCTCTTTGAACCCTCAAGTGCTTCACAGAAGTTTATAACGCAGAGCCGTGAAAATACAAAATCATTTTTTTCCACAAATATCATTTTTTAGCCCCCAATTTTTTATTTTCTCAAGGGTATCAGAAGAAATTAGACCCCCAAAGATGTTGTGCAATTTTTCCTGAGTACGCAGATACCCCATATGTTGGGGTAAACCACTGTTTGGATACATGTTGGGGCTCGGAAGGGAGGGAGCACTGTTTGACTTTTTGGACGCAAAATTGGCTGGAATCAATGGTGGCACCATGTCGCGTTTGGAGACCCCCTGGTGTGCCTAAATAGTGGAAACCCTCTCAATTCTAACTCAACCCTAATCCCAACCATAACCCTAACCACAAGTCTAACCCTAATCCCAACCCCAACACACCCCTAACTATAATCTTAACCCTAATTGCAACCCTAACCCTAAAGGAAAAATAAAAATAAATATATTTTCTTTATTATGTGTCCCTAGCTATGGGGTGATAAAGGGGGGCTTTATTTACTTTTTTGTATTTTGATCACTGTGATAGTTTATCACAGTAATCAAAGTGTACCTGTAAAATGAATGAATGAATCCGCCAGCTGCCAGATTCATGGGCGCACTGCGCATACGCCCGCCATTTTGTAAGATGGCGGCGCCCATGGAGAGATGACGGCGGGACACCGGGAGGTACCGGGACTCATGAGGTACCGGGGGGACTATAGGGGGCGATCAGAAGGCAGCAGGAAGCGGAGGGGGAGCAAATACTGACGGCGGCGGCCGATCGCCGCCGTCAGTAGGTGGCGGCGGCACATCGCCGCTGTCAGTCGGTGGGGGGGTTGGATCACGGTCTCCAGTCATGTCCGATGCTATTGCAGCATCGGCCATGGCTGGATGGTAATATTTCATTAAATTTCATTGATGAAATATTACTATTACTCTGATTGGCTGTTTCACTTTTAACAGCCAATCAGAGCGATCGTAGCCACGTGGGGGCGAAGCCACCCCCCTGTGGTGAAGTACAAAGCCCCCTGTATCTGCGGGTCGGGTGACCTTTCAGTGACCCTGGTTACCCGACCTGCGGGGGGAGCTTTAAAGTCATGACGTCACATAGGCGTCACTGGTCATAATGGCACAGGTTTTCATGACGCCTATGTGGCGTCATTGGTCGGGAAGGGGTTAATATCTGATTGATGAGGATGTGGTGGTGAAGTTGATTTTTCCAAGAGTGAGCGGTGGGACTGTGGAAGGGTCGAAGGGTGGAGGCGGATCTGGGGTGGAGTCTCAAGGGGGCCCGAAAACTTTGCCAGTATGGGGCCCCAAAATTCCTAGTGGCAGCCCTGCTGCTCAGTACCACTTTTCTGTATATATACACTGCACAGTACCACTCCTCCTGTCCTGTATATATAAACTGCACAGTTCCCCTCCTGTCCTGTTGTTGGAGAGGCGACATTGGTCTTTGGGAGGGTTAATATTGGTTTATTTTCAGGAATTCTATGGAAAAAAATGCTGTGTTTTTCGAACTATGACGCAGTTTTTTCCTCCCAAAATGTGAAGGAACATGGGGGGTGCGTCTTATAGTCTAGATGAATCGGCTCTGGCTGTGGTGGGGGAGCGACATCAGCGGAGCAGTAGGTCAAAGAGGCAGGAGCCAGTGGCTGTGGCTAACTCCTGTGCTGCTAAAGAGAAATGAATGTTCACTGCATTCCACCCCCATGGGCGTGCAGGGCAATGAATATTAATTTCTTTTTAGCATCCTGATATGATTGGTCCCATCCTTATCCTGATATGATTGGTCCCATCCTTTCCATATCCTGGAATGCATGGCTCAATCAGAAAAGTTTTAAAAAAAAACATTACACTTACCTTCCCGGCACTCCCTTGCAGCGTCCTTCTCCATTGCCAGCAGCTGCTTTGTTTGTAAGCAGTGCATGGCAGGGATGTAGTAATGTGCTGCTTACAAGCCGAAGGGCAGCTGCCGGAATACTGTGTTCTGCACGCAGGGACTGTTTGCGCATAGAGCTCTGAGTATTCATTGTTCTTCAGTAGCACGCAGTATCAGCCGGAGCCTTCCTGCTCCGGTTGGCGGTCACATGTGCTGATACTTAAGAAATGAATATCTCAAGTATCGGCACATGTGACCACTGGCACCAGCAAGAAGGCTCCAGCTGAGACTGTGTGCGCTACTGAAGAGCAATGAATGATCTCTGCGATGAACAGTCCTGGCGTGCAGAGAGCACTGAGTATTCCGGCAGCTGCACTTCAGCTTGAAAGCAGCGCATGACGTCCCTGCCATGTGCTGCTTACAAACATAAAGCAGCTGCTGGCAGCGGAGCAGGATGCTGCGAGAGAGCGCTGGAAAGGTAAGTGTAATGTTTTGGGTTTTTTAATCTTTTCTGATGGGGCCATACATACCAGGATAAAGAGAGGATGGGACCAATCATAACAGGATAAGGATAGGGCCATGCATAACAGGATGAGGATGAGGGTGATTCCTGCCAGGATAAGGATGAGGTGGACCATTCCTACCAGGATATGGATGAGGAGCCATTTATACTAGGACAAGATGGGGCCCTGCATACCAGAATAGGGAAGGGGCCCTGCATACCAGTATAGGGATGAGGGCGATCTTTCCTGCCAGGATAGGGATGAGGAGGCAATGTATACCATGATGGGGATGAGGAGGCAATGTATACCATGATGGGGATGAGGAGGCATGCATGCCATGATGGGGAGGAGGGAGCCATGCATACCAGGATAGGGATGAGGGAGCCATGCATACCAGGTTAGGGATGTGGGGCCATGTGTATTAGGATGGGGATGAGGGGACCATATTTACCAGGCTAGGGATGAGGGAGCCATGCCTACCAGGATAGGGATGAGGAGCCATGTGCATCAGGATGGGGATGAGGGGACCATATTTACCAGGATAGGGAATATTAAGTACAGAATTTACCACATTTATTGCTTCATTTTTATTTCCCCCCTAATTTCCTCCTCTAAAACCTAGGTGCATCTTATAGTCTGAAAAATATGGTGTATATATTGGAAAGTCCATTTAAATGGATTATGCCAAGTTATCCCCTATCCCAAGACCTATGTAGTCCCTGCAGTCCGACCACTGGGACCCCCATGATCCCGAGAACCGGCGCTCTAAAGAGGTCGATCATGCACACTGTGGCGGCATTCACACATGGCACTTCAAATAATGCCTTTAAGAGGAGTGTTGAAGGGCATCACAAAGTATAGCAAAATCCACTGATCGGGTGTGGGGGGAGTGTTCTAGTATTTGGGCTGCTGGGGTTTGTGTGGCAGGGCTGCTTTTTTGTCCCAGTCCGGCCCTGGTGCCAAATGGTGGATAGAGTGGTGTAAAAGATGGTGTTATTGGAGCAGTGGAAACGTGTCCTGTAGAGTAAGGAACCTCGCTCCTTTATTTGGGTTGGGGAAATGCCAGGAGAACGTTACCTGCCTGACAATAGGATAATGCTAAGGTTGTTTTCAAGGCATGGCTGTAGCCACTTAGCTACAGAGAAGGGTTTGTCCACAACAGAACAAATCCCATGTCAATTGACCCGGGGTGCATATAATAAAATGGAAAAAAAACACAAACTTTATACTTACGTCCTAGACTAGCACCATCCCTCCAATCTTAGATCTGTGTACCATGCTGTTCCATATAGTGACATTCAGTAAAAAATGTATACAGTGGGGTATGACTATTATAGGCTTCATTAAAGGTATACATCAGAAACACTCCCAGCAGAATAGACACCGAAAATGCAGTCTAAAAAACGTACGTAACTTGGCTGAACAAACTGTTCAAGCATTGCACCCCTGAAAACAAAACAGCCCCCATTCTACATTTCAGCCATTTCCAGGCATTGTCAGTATTGCTTATCACAGACAAGTAATGTTGAACCATTTCATGTACCTTGGTGAATAAACATAGTTTGTTTGTTTTTTATCTAACTTGGAATACTGTGGATTTTCTATTTTAATGGATTTCGGATGTTCTTTGATCCTAGACATGACATGGCTTTTTACTCTAACACATATGCTAACGAAGAGAGCTGCTTTCTTATGAAAAGTTGGATGGTTTATCTAAAAAGCTGCCTCCCAAAGAATTTCTCATTACCTATCTCTTAAGAAATCTTGAATGGAGAGCAGACACATTTATCACCCAAATCACCTCACATTTTCTGTTAGCTGTGCTATTGTTTCATTCCGCTTTTTCTGATCTAATAATAACATTTACTTTAGCAATATACTCTGTTCTACAGGAGGAGTTGGCTAGACCAAATACCTAGATATCAGCTTTCTGCATAAAACATGTATGATAACTCCATTGAGACAGCACCTGACGTAATCCAATTCCCCACAAGACTCAATACACAAACCTATGGATTCACAGATGCATCAATACCCTATGTGTGAGTTGTCCAAAAAATATGAAAAAAAAACAACAGCACCGGGGTCTTTAAAAATTGAAAAAGTGTGGATTTTTTACCACCACATAGTGTGCAACATTTTGGCTCAATAATGTGCCTTTCTTAATCCTGGTTATCATGTATGAGCTGTAATACATCCTCCAAAAGTACCTCAATGTGTGTATTCCTAGGTCATATGCACTAAAGGGTATTATGATAATATGATATATGACCCCAGTCCCATAGATAGAGGGGAGACATGCATCTATCAGACATTTATGGTACATTCTGTGGATATGCTAGAAATGTCACCCACAAGACAGTACCTTTACCTCAATAAGAGTCCCCAGGGAGTAAACCAGGCTCCAAACTTATCAGCTGCTTATGATGCAATACACTTCTCAATTGATACTTAACAAAACCTTTCTTTTCTTATGGTTTGCATCATTCTCGTCAAGGACTCTAAAGCAAGCGAAAAGGTGTAGTAACAGTGGACATTCCAAAATTCAAGGGATGCAATGTAAGACCATTAAAAAGATTTCTGGGATTTTTTTTTTTTTTTTACTATGGGCCTAACAAATGACAGGCAAGTAGTTACTAACTGTCTGCCTGTTCTACATGACACCATCTCAGAGCAGTCACTGGCCGCTCCTGTCGGTGATTCTGCTGCTTTGGGTCATCAGAGCAGATCTTCCTCTTCTGGGCTTCTCTGTTGATGTGGTGTGACTGCCGACGTCATGCTGATTGACAGCCGGCTTTCCACAGTTGATCTGCCAGCTGTCCAACAGCATTACATCGTCAGTCATGCTTCATCAGCAGAGCGGAAGAGAAGCAGTTCCTCAGTTGATGAGACGTAAGCGGAAGCCGCAGAATCACTGTCAGGAGCGGTCTGTGACCACTCTGAGCCGGCAGAGGTCGGCACCAGGCAGAACAGGGCAGGTAGTTAGCAGCTACCTGCCTGTCAGTTCTTTGTCCCATAGTAAACAATATAAAATAGTCCCTGATAACCTCTTTAATGCTAATCCTCACACATGGCTAAGTATATAGCAGGGCCAGACTGGGATAAAAAAAAAAAAAAAGCAGCCCTGCCACACGAACCTCACCAACCCACATACTATAACACTCCCCACCTCCGATCTGTGAATTTTGCTATACTTTGTCGTACCCCTCAACACTCCTCTTAAAGGAGCCATTTGAAGAGTCACATGTGAATGGCGCCATAGTGCGCTTGATCGACCACAGCTCCATTTACAGCTCTGGCAAAAATTAAGAGAGCACGGCACAGTTTTATAAAAATCAGCTTCTCTCCATGTCTGACAGGCTTTCCATTCCAGTGTCAGTTGAATTCCAACCAGAGTACACCTCATTCTGCTTAACGTGCTTCTGATTAGGTGATCACCTAAACCAAATCTTACTTAACAAAGGAAAGTATAAAAAATCCTGCTGTGATGTTCACAATCCTCTTGCAATAGGACAAGCTGGATGACAAAACAAGTGCTAGTAATATCCCAAAAGTAATAGGAATGAAAAAAAATAACTTTTAACCATGTCAAAGGAGTTGAAAAGAAAAGTCTTGAGTGAGGAAAAGAAGGGGTCATTTCTGGCTTTACTAGCAGAGGGATACAGTGAGCGTCTTGTTGCTTCCATCATTAAAATTTATAAGACTGCAGTCCATTACAACAAGGTCAAGCAGCAGACATTGGGGACAACAAAGCTACAGACCGGCAGAGGGCGAAAAATATACCTATAAAGAGAAAAATCAGAAACTGAATATTTTGCTGTGCTCTCTTAATTTTTGCCAGAGAGGTATGTAATAGGCAGCAGCAGCAGACAGTAATGGACCCTCTTGATGTATGCAATGATATATCTATAAACCGACATACAGTGCCTGCATGCCTTGCACTGATATGTATATAGCTGCATACACTCCCCTGCCTACCTAGCACTGCAATCTATATACCCCTTAATAAGTCCTTAGGACCGTTGGTTTAGCTGGATTTGTGGATTCTATGATAGTATACCCACACTAACTTATAAACCCTAAAATCTGACCCTATCTTGGCAACAGCTCTCCATGCATCTGATTCCGGACGTGACTGTGACGAGCAGGGCAGCGGCAGGTCTCTTATAGACCTGATGATGCTGTGTGGCTAGCCAATCACTGTAATACTGCAACAAAGATATCTGCAGCATTACAGTGCATGGCAGACAATCCCTGTATGTTGATTGGCTCTCTAAAGAGTGCCAAACATGCAGGTTAGGGGACCCGTGCTCCCGCCAAATAACAGTGGAAATGCTCGGCACTCGCCGAATACAGCGATATTCAGGCGAGTAACAAGCATTACTGAGCCTGGTTACTCATCACTAGTACCAAGTCAGTAATTCCGGTCAGCTGCCGCCGACAGCGATAACAGCTGATCAGCCGGGGTGGCGGCTGTCAGACACCCCAGACAATCAGACATTCCCGGTGAAAGACCTGGCTAGTCACTGCCTGCGTTGAGAAACATGTGATGGTGTCTCCGCGGCTTATATATTTGCATGTTTTACATATTTCCCATAAGGGATGGGAGCAGTGCTCTAGAATCACTGCGTTGAGAAACACATCATGGTGTCTCCGCAGTGTCGGATGTTGATCTCCATGAGGTCATTCATCCTCCTCTTTTCATGGTCTGCTACTAGGCATTGCTCCTACTAGCCAGTTTCCTACTCCACACTGATGAGGGGCAATACCCCGAAACAGCTGTCTGTGGATGGATACCATGTTTTGGCATAGGTGGTTTCCTTCATTGGAGACTGCCCTTCCCGTGGTTGTTCCTTCCCGGTGAAAGACCTGGCTAGTCACTGCCTGTGTTGAGAAACATGTGATGGTGTCTCCGCGGCTTATATATTTGCATGTTTTACATATTTCCCATAAGGGATGGGAGCAGTGCTCTAGAATCACTGCGTTGAGAAACACGTGATGGTGTCTCCGCAGTGTCGGATGTTGATCTCCATGAGGTCATTCATCCTCCTCTTTTCATAATCAGACATTGATGACCTATCCCATGGATAGGACATCAATGTAAAAGTAGTGGACAACGTCTTTAAGTTTCATGATAGAAGATATTGTGATGTGAGATGTAGATGCGTTTGATGATTCTCCTACAAGGTTTCCATGTCCTTAGAGAGGCGCCCCTAATGTATTACCATTCGGATAATATATTCCAGCAATACTCATATATACACATATTGTAATGAGGGAAAAAAAAAACAAAAACATTACATAGCAGTTTTTTGAAAATTATAAAAAAAAATTGTGAGATGTTTGAGTATATTTTTATTCTAGATGTGCTGAAAAAAGGAACGTTTATCGTATGTTCTTTTCTCACAGTTACAACTGCTGGAATAGAAGTCTAAAGATTTGTCAGTGGAAGAATGAACTGCCTGGACTGGCACATGGTTACCGACCTCCGGTCTGTTCTTCCTTCTGTAGCAAAACTGATTGGGTACATTTGCTGAATGACCTGCCATAACAAAACTGGCTATCAAATGTCTAAATCTTTTGTTAATACAGCTCTGGTGATTACTAAACATTTAAGGTGTTGTGATACAAATAACAGAAGCTGAAATGTTGGGTTGTCTTAAAAGTTTCTAGGAGGAGAAAGCTTCAGTATGGTGACCCCAGTAGGGTTCATTTAGATTATAATGGGTGCAGTGGAAACTCAAACTTCACTATTATGTTCTTTTCATACATTATGTATTGAACTGTCCAAAAAAAAAAAAAATTTCTCAAATGTTTTTTAAAATATAAATTTTCTTGTATTTTTGCTGAACTCGCGATACTGCTGCTGCACTCATCCCATTTGATCCATGAAAATGCGTCACTTAGTACTAAAAGGCATCAATAGAAAGGCCTTGTATATTTCAGCAGAACAATGCTAAACTGCGTACTGCATCCGTCACAACAACATGGCTTCACAGAAGAAGACCTCAGGTAATGAACCGGCCGCCTGCAGCCCAGACTTTTCACCAGTATAAAACACTTGATGCATTATGAAATGAAAAATCCAGCAAAGACCCGGGACTGTAGCGCAACTAGAATCTTACATCAGACAATAATGGGACATTCCTCTCCCAAAACTCCAGCAATTGGTCTCCTCGGATCCCAGTCATTTACGAAATGTTGCAAAGTGAAGAGGGGATGCTTCACAATGGTACACATGGCACTGGTTCAACTTTTTTTGCCTCATGTTTCATTTGGTTCTCTTTGTTTACTCTAAGGCTTTGTACCCACGTTGCATTTTTCTATGCGTTTCCGCAGCGGAAACGCTTAAAAAACGCTAAGAAAACGCATCCCAATGCAATCCTATGGGATTCCGCAATTGCTGTGCCCATGCTGCAGATTTTTCCGCTGCGGAATCGCATAGCGGTAAAATCCGCAGCATGTTCATTATTTCTGCGTAATTGCGGCGATTCCGCCACCATAGGATTGCATTGAAACGCTCACTTTACGCATGTGGCTATGCCCACCATGCGTAAAGTGAGCTCTTCATGTGCGGATGGTACCCAGGGTCTGGAGGAGAGGAGACTCTCGTTCATGCCCTGGGTACCATATCTCTGTAAAAAATAGAATTAAAATAAAAAATAGGGATATACTTACCTTCTGTCAGCCCCCGGAATCCTCCCGCCTCTCAGCCGCGCTGCTAGCATCTTCTGTTCCCAGTGATTAATTGCGCGAATGACCTCTACGTCATCAGAGGTCATTGTCGCAAGGCATCCCTGGGAACGGAAGATGCTGGCAGCGTGGCTGGAGGATTTCGGGGGTCAACAGAAGGTAAGTATATCCCTATTTTTTATTTTTCTTTATTTTTAAAATACTATCTTTTACTCTTGATGCTGCACTATGCTTGACAAGTGTGACCAACCTGTCAATCACTTTTCCAAGTGATGCTTCAAATCGTTTGGAAAAGCACAAGCATTCTGCAAACTAAAAATGCTTGCAAAATGCTTGTGTTTTACGGGAAAATGCATGCGAATTCCGCATGCATTTTACCAGCGGCAGGGAGTTGCGGAGATGCTGTGGACATTTCCGCAGCATTTCTGCAACGTGGGCACTTAGCTTAAGGACTTTGTGTTTTTTAATAAATGCAATTTTTATTGAAAGATTTTCATATTTCATAAGAAACAGACTTGAAAAAAGGAATATGGATTAACAGATTACAATGAAAACCGTAAATCAGCCTTGTGGTATTGATGTAACATATTGTAGTGATATTCAAATATTATATATACACACACACAGACCAAAAGTTTGGACACACCTTCTCATTCAAAGAGTTTTCTTTATCTTCATGACTATGAAAATGGTAGATTCACTCTGAAGGCATCAAAACTATGAATTAACACATGTGGAATTATATAGTTAACAAAAAAGTGCGAAACAACTGAAAATACTGTATGTCTTATATTCTAGGTTCTTCAAAGTAGCCACCTTTTGCTTTGATTTCTGCTTTGCACACCCTTGGCATTCTTTTGATGAGCTTCAAGAGGTAGTCACCGGAAATGGTTTTCACTTCACAGGTGTGCCCTGTCAGGTTTAATAAGTGGGATTTCTTGCCTTAAAAATGGGGTCGGGACCATCAGTTGTGTTGTGCAGAAGTCTGGTGGATACACAGGTGATAGTCCTACTGAATAGCATATATAGGAAGGAGAGAAGTCCGGCTTTCAGGTTCGCGCTGTTCCAGTCCAAAGTTCACAAGGAGTTAATCCAAGGACCAAGCAGTGATTATAACTATCTTTTTATTCCATAAACTCTACGCGTTTTGTGTACACACTGTACACTTCCTCAGGAGCAAAGTTACACTGGCATCACATTCCATTCTCCTTATATACTAACTCCCCCAGGAAGTGAGGTAGGTGCTCATTGCACTTAAAAAAAAAAAAAAATTCACACATAACTATCAACATAATGTAAAATCACAAAAATCACTAAAATTCATCTATAAAACACACTTATATAAAAACACACATATGTAAAACTTCACACTAGAAAAAATTATTATTATTATTATTATTATTATTTATTGTTATAGCGCCATTTATTCCATGGCGCTTTACATGTGAGGGGGGTATACATAAAAACAAGTACAATAATCTTAAACAATACAAGTCATAACTGGTACAGGAGGAGAGAGGACCCTGCCCGCGAGGGCTCACAATCTTCAAGGGATGGGTGATAATACAGTAGGCGAGGGTAGAGCTGGTCGTGCAGCGGTTTGGTCGATCGGTGGTTACTGCAGGTTATAGGCTTGTCGGAAGAGGTGGGTCTTCAGGCTCTTTTTGAAGGTTTCGATGGTAGGTGAGAGTCTGATATGTTGTGGTAGAGAGTTCCAGAGTAGGGGTGATGCGCGAGAGAAATCTTGTATGCGATTGTGGGAAGAGGAGATAAGAGGGGAGTAGAGAAGGAGATCTTGTGAGGATCGGAGGTTGCGTGCAGGAAAGTACCGGGAGACGAGGTCACAGATGTATGGAGGAGACAAGTTGTGGATGGCTTTGTATGTCATGGTTAGGGTTTTGTAATGGAGTCTCTGGGCAATTGGGAGCCAGTGAAGGGATTGACAGAGGGGAGAAGCTGGGGAATAGCGGGGGGACAGGTGGATTAGTCGGGCAGCAGAGTTTAGAATAGATTGGAGGGGTGCGAGAGTGTTTGAGGGGAGGCCGCAGAGCATGAGGTTGCAGTAGTCAAGGCGAGAGATGATGAGGGCATGGACTAGGGTTTTTGCAGATTCTTGGGTGAGGAATGAACGGATGCGTGAAATATTTTTGAGTTGAAGTCGGCAGGAAGTGGAAAGGGTTTGGATATGTGGTTTGAAGGAGAGATCAGCATCAAGGATTACTCCGAGGCAGCGGGCTTGTGGGACTGGGGAGAGTGGGCAGTCATTTACTGTAATTGATAGGTTCGTAGGGGGGGGTCACGTGAGATGGGGGAAAGATGATGAATTCTGTTTTGTCCATGTTGAGTTTCAGATATCTAGTGGAGAAGAAGGATGAAATAGTGGACAGACATTGAGGGATTCTGGTTAGTAGGGAGGTGATATCTGGTCCAGAGATGTAGATCTGTGTGTCATCAGCATAAAGATGATACTGAAAGCCATGAGATTCTATGAGCTGTCCCAGGCCAAAGGTGTAAATAGAGAACAGCAGGGGCCCTAGGACTGAACCTTGTGGGACTCCGACAGATAGGGGGCGAGGTGAGGAGGTGGTGTGTGAGTGGGAGACGCTGAATGTCCGGTCTGTTAGGTATGATGAGATCCAGGAGAGGGCCAAGTCTGTGATGCCGAGGGATGAGAGGGTCTGTAATAATAGGGAATGGTCCACTGTGTCAAAGGCAGCCGACAGGTCCAGGAGGAGGAGGACAGAGTAGTGTCGCTTGCTCTTGGCAGTTAAGAGGTCATTGGTGACCTTAGTAAGGGCAGTTTCAGTGGAGTGGTGTGACCGGAAGCCAGATTGTAAGCGGTCGAAGAGGGAGCAAGAAGAGAGATGGGAGGACAGTTCAAGGTAGACGTGTTGTTCCAGTAGCTTGGAGGCGTATGGGAGAAGTGATATAGGGCGATAGCTAGATACAGAGGATGGGTCAAGAGAGGGCTTTTTGAGGATAGGTGTGATGGAGGCATGTTTAAAGCTTGAGGGGAAAACACCAAAAAATGTAAAACATTATAATAAAATTATGATTATACTCAATAAAAGTCTAAAATTCTTGGTACATCATATCAATTAGCAGAACAACATTCACAAATCTCTTATATAACTGCACTTATATTTTCCTTTCAGTATTAACCCTTCATTCAACATATTATACTTTTACTTTCCTTATATTTCAGGCAGATGATCATATATTAATTAATGTATGTACTCCTATGCGGATTCGATCCTGCACAGCAGACCCATGCTCTGCACTCAAGAAACTTTTCTGTTCTCTCAGCCAAAGGCTCCACATCTCCAGAGCTGTCAGTTCCTTTTCAAGGCACCAGCCAACTATTCCAATCATAGTAAAATGCCGCCGATTGAATCTCTTTATATGTTAGCGATATGATCATTCCCTTGCTGTAATGTTATAGCATGGACATCACACAATTATCAGATGCCAATACTACTCTAATCCTTAGCAGACAAATATGCAGAGCACCAAAATTATTTAAAGATGTCAGATATTTCATTTAAACCGTATGGTTGCAGAGTCTGCAACCTGTGAATCCAGTAAATTTCCTTTCTCATCAGAATGACACTCCTGTTCACAGTGTCTTCTGAAACATAATCAATTGTGGCCACTTTAATACATGGTTTCTTCCCATGTTTTATAGTGCAATGTTTTGATACTCCATGGAACATAAAACCTTCAATTATATTGTGTCTGTGCGAATTCATGCGGTTATGCAGTTCTTGTGTGGTTTTACCCACATACTGTAAACCACATTCGCATTCTATCAGATATATCACAAAACTACTTTTACAATTCAGGGAAAACTTTATATCAAACACCTTATTATTCTGAATTGATCTGAATGTGGTCATATTATGCATAATCATGCCACAACACAGACACCGAGCGGTATTACATTTAAAGACTCCTGTTTTTTTGCACTGTTCATCCCTAATTTTTTTCTTTTTTCAGGCGACTGGGGGCCAGTATATTTCTAAGAGTAGAGGATCTTTTAAAGGTTAGTCCTGGTTTATTTGGTAGCATACTCCCCAACACTGGATCATTAAGAAGAACAGACCAATGATCCTGTAAAATATTCCTAATTTTTTTATTTTGTTTAGTAAAATTAGTTAAAAAGTTTAAGGAGAAACTATCATTCTCGTTTTCTTTTTTCTTAGGATTTACTAGGTCCATCTGTTCCAAACCTGCGCACTCATATGCTTTTTCTAGCAGTTTTTTTGGGTAGTTTTTCTCAATAAACCTATTTTTCAATTCCTTGGCTTGTAATACAAAATCTGACTCTAAACTACAATTTTTCTTAATCCTTTTATACTGGTTCTTCGGGACATTGATTAACCATTTATAATAATGGCCACTATTAAAATCTAACAGACTATTTGCATCACACTTCTTAAAAAAAGTTTTAGTAAAAATCTTCCCTTCTGAATGGAAAATGGTCAGATCCAAATAATCTATACTCTCCATATTATATACCCATGAAAAGGTGAGACCCCAATCATTCCTCTGAATGCTCTCCAGAAATTGTTCTATGTTATTACATTTATTATCAAAGACTATCATAAGGTCATCTATGTACCGTTTAAAAAATATAATATGCTCTGAAAAAATGGAATTTTCTATATAAATGAATTAAAAAATGGCCATAAATAGGTTAGCGAAAGTTGGCGCTACTTTCGAACCCATTGCGGTACCGACTTGTTGGTGATATAGTTTTCCCTGAAAGTCAAAAAAGTTATTGTGCAGTATAAACTTCATGCTATCCATTAAAAAGGCTTTCTGATTCAATGGTAAACGGGCATCTTCTTTCACATATCTCCCAAAACAATACAATCCTAGATCATGTCTAATATTTGAATAGAGGGATGCAACATCTATGGTCAGAAACATGTATGAATCTTTCCACACTATATCCTTCATCAAATGAATCAGCTGGGCAGAATCCCTAAGAAAAGTTTTCACAGACATCACATGGAAATACATAATATTATCTACATACGCTGCCAATCCTGACGTGAGAGAACCTATGCCAGAAATGATGGGCCTCCCTGGGGGGTGGTTTTGATCCTTATGAATCTTAGGAAGATGATAGAAAAAAGCTCTAGGGGGATTTTTCATAGTCAGAAAATTATATTCATTTTTATTTAAAATCCCCTCCTTTTTTCCAGTTGCAATTAATTTATTATATTCAGTTACCGCACTCTTATAAATATCCATTGTGACCACTTTATATGTATTCTCATCATTTAATATTCTATATGCCTCTTTCAAATATTCCTTCCAAGTTCCTATCTTGGATTACAACTCCCCCCCCCTTATCAGCTGGTCTAATAACCACCTCTGTGTTCTCTTTCAGACTTTTAACAGCCTCCCTTTCTGCTTTAGTCATATTTCTTTCATTTTTATAATCTGCAGGATTTATATTCTCAAAATCCTTCAGTACTAAATCAGAAAATGTTTTTAAATGGTGTCCCTGGTTCTGTATCGGGTAAAAATTAGATTTATTCCTCAATGTAGTGTGTAATATTCCATTTTCAGTATGCTGTAATGAAACTTCCTCATCTAAAGACACTTTTTTACTATCCTGTATCAGGAAGTGCCTTTTTACCGTTAATTTTCTGATAAAAGTTTGCAAATCAATAAAAAGATCCAGTTCCTGTGAATTTGTGACAGGACAAAAGGATAATCCTTTTTGCAACACAGAAATTTCTGCTGTATTTAATATGATAGATGATAAATTAAAAATATTATTTATTATTTTGTTTTCTGGTGTCGGTATCTTTATTCTATTTTGTTGCGTTTGCCCCCCTCTGCAGCCTCTGTAACACTTTTTCTTTTTCTTGGCTGGTTTGAAAAAAAGTGCGTTATTACATTCTGCTGGTTTTTTCCCTTCACTAAAAAAGACGGTATATCATCTTGAAAGGATTGTTTCTTCTTTTGTTCACTACTGTTAAATTTTGGAAGAAAAGGGACCAAACTGCTCTGATTTTTAGAGTTATCAATGATACACATTTTGTTCAACTCTTGTGAGTTGTCTCATACAATGGACTCCTTCTCTGCAACTGCAATATCTGTCGCTCCCACAATTAAATTATCATCCAACCCCACTTGGGGGAGAATATAAATATTTTGTCTATGATCATCAATTTTATCCAGGAGATTGCTCTTCATGTTATCATCTGAAAAATTAATCATATCCGGGGGTTCAATCCTCATAGGAGTCATAGGAGGTGGCAAGCTTTTATTTCCATCTTTCCTATTCACCTGTTTTTTATCCTGATTTTTCCCACTTCTCTTTATTGCATCTATTTGTTCTATTATTTTCTTAATCTGCATCTGTGAGTCTATAACTTCCCCAGTAACATTAGTATTATTGGTGGTATTTATATCAACTATTTTTACTAGTGCACCCAAATCATTATTTCTTGAATTATCCGTGACATCCATTTTGTCATTGTCACTAATGATCCGTGGTTCGCTTATTTCAGCTATCATATCATTAATATTTTCATTTCCATTTTTATTTTCATTTTCATCCTTATTAGTGTAATTTTCAGTAATCACTGTTTCACATAAACCCGTCTGTTTTACTTGTGCATCAATGTTTTTGGGGACCTCACTTACTATAGTTTCAAAAGAAGGTTTTTGTGTAATCTTCAAATTAGTCTTTGTAAAATTTGGAGTATTTTCACTATAAAAAAATTTTTTATTTCCATTTCTGGGTGTACGTGTAGGCACCATAGGAATTTGAGGGGTGTTTTTCTGTATATTCCCATCTCCCTTATTCACATTCATTATATTGTTCTTCCCACAATCCAGTGTGTTTTTATCAATACTATTCGCTTTCTCATAATCATCTCTATCTCTATATAGTTTGCGTGCCTTTCTCTTAATTATTTCTTGTTCAGCTTGTAAGAGCCTAGATGTAATAGCTGTGTTAATCCTATTAAATTCCGGGTGTGTCCCAAAATGAAGGAGTTCTAATGATAAATTAGAAATCCTTTCTACTAATGTCTCTGCCAAAGATGTTCTTTTTTTAAAAAGTAGTTGCAGTAAACCCTGCATGCATTTAAATAAAACCTCATTCCATTCAGAACAAAAACTTAAATCATGTGGAAAAGGGGACGAATGATTAACCCTCAATCCCCTTGGGCATAAATTCTCATCTAAATATATAGAGAGAAACCTAGCATCAGTGTAAAAATGCAATTCATCCTTCAGAAAATCTTCTAACTGATTGAACAGTTTTTTCATTTTAGCCGTGTCTTCCCCTGTAAAGGGTGTCGTATCATCCACATTAATAGTCTTATTTGCTCCAGTCCCAATAGTCTGTACAATAAGTCGTTCCCAGGAAGAAAGGCGATGAGGAAAATATTCCATATTTCTGCCCTAGTGCAGCTATCCAAAGAGGAAATTCAATTTCCAATGTGAACTATAAAAAAGGGGGAGACAGAAGCGCACAATAGGGTCTTATCCAATGATATAAACGTTTCAACAGATATGGATCCACTCACCTGGTTCAGTTGTGTGAAACACAACAACCATAAGCACAAATGGGTAGGATCCGATGAACTGCAGCAATCAGCCGGTCACTAGAATTGCATATATAGGAAGGAGAGAAGTCTGGCTTTCAGGATCGCGCTGTTCCAGTTCAAAGTTCACAAGGAGTTAATCCAAGGACCAAGCAGTGATTATAACTTTCTTTTTATTCCATAAACTCTACGCGTTTCGTGTACACACTGTACACTTCCTCAGGAGCAAAGTTACACTGGCATCACATTCCATTCTCCTTATATACTAACTCCCCCACATGAATTCGCACAGACACAATATAATTGAAGGTTTTATGTTCCATGGAGTATCAAAACATTGCACTATAAAACATGGGAAGAAACCATGTATTAAAGTGGCCCCAATTGATTATGTTTCAGAAGACACTGTGAACAGGAGTGTCATTCTGATGAGAAAGGAAATTTACTGGATTCACAGGTTGCAGACTCTGCAACCATACGGTTTAAATGAAATATCTGACATCTTTAAATAATTTTGGTGCTCTGCATATTTGTCTGCTAAGGATTAGAGTAGTATTGGCATCTGATAATTGTGTGATGTCCATGCTATAACATTACAGCAAGGGAATGATCATATCGCTAACATATAAAGAGATACTATCGGCGGTATTTTACTATGACTGGAATAGTTGGCTGGTGCCTTGAAAAGGAACTGACAGCTCTGGAGATGTGGAGCCTTTGGCTGAGAGAACAGAAAAGTTTCTTGAGTGCAGAGCATGGGTCTGCTGTGCAGGATCGAATCCGCATAGGAGTACATACATTAATTAATATATGATCATCTGCCTGAAATATAAGGAAAGTAAAAGTATAATATGTTGAATGAAGGGTTAATACTGAAAGGAAAATATAAGTGCAGTTATATAAGAGATTTGTGAATGTTGTTCTGCTAATTGATATGATGTACCAAGAATTTTAGACTTTTATTGAGTATAATCATAATTTTATTATAATGTTTTACATTTTTTCTAGTGTGAAGTTTTACATATGTGTGTTTTTATATAAGTGTGTTTTATAGATGAATTTTAGTGATTTTTGTGATTTTACATTATGTTGATAGTTATGTGTGAATTTTTTTTTTTTTTTTTTTTTTAAGTGCAATGAGCACCTACCTCACTTCCTGGGGGAGTTAGTATATAAGGAGAATGGAATGTGATGCCAGTGTAACTTTGCTCCTGAGGAAGTGTACAGTGTGTACACGAAACGCGTAGAGTTTATGGAATAAAAAGATAGTTATAATCACTGCTTGGTCCTTGGATTAACTCCTTGTGAACTTTGGACTGGAACAGCGCGATCCTGAAAGCCGGACTTCTCTCCTTCCTATATATGCAATTCTAGTGACCGGCTGATTGCTGCAGTTCATCGGATCCTACCCATTTGTGCTTATGGTTGTTGTGTTTCACACAACTGAACCAGGTGAGTGGATCCATATCTGTTGAAACGTTTATATCATTGGATAAGACCCTATTGTGCGCTTCTGTCTCCCCCTTTTTTATAGTTCACATTGGAAATTGAATTTCCTCTTTGGATAGCTGCACTAGGGCAGAAATATGGAATATTTTCCTCATCGCCTTTCTTCCTGGGAACGACTTATTGTACAGACTATTGGGACTGGAGCAAATAAGACTATTAATGTGGATGATACGACACCCTTTACAGGGGAAGACACGGCTAAAATGAAAAAACTGTTCAATCAGTTAGAAGATTTTCTGAAGGATGAATTGCATTTTTACACTGATGCTAGGTTTCTCTCTATATATTTAGATGAGAATTTATGCCCAAGGGGATTGAGGGTTAATCATTCGTCCCCTTTTCCACATGATTTAAGTTTTTGTTCTGAATGGAATGAGGTTTTATTTAAATGCATGCAGGGTTTACTGCAACTACTTTTTAAAAAAAGAACGTCTTTGGCAGAGACATTAGTAGAAAGGATTTCTAATTTATCATTAGAACTCCTTCATTTTGGGACACACCCGGAATTTAATAGGATTAACACAGCTATTACATCTAGGCTCTTACAAGCTGAACAAGAAATAATTAAGAGAAAGGCACGCAAACTATATAGAGATAGAGATGATTATAAGAAAGCGAATAGTATTGATAAAAACACACTGGATTGTGGGAAGAACAATATAATGAATGTGAATAAGGGAGATGGGAATATACAGAAAAACACCCCTCAAATTCCTATGGTGCCTACACGTACACCCAGAAATGGAAATAAAAAAATTTTTTATAGTGAAAATACTCCAAATTTTACAAAGACTAATTTGAAGATTACACAAAAACCTTCTTTTGAAACTATAGTAAGTGAGGTCCCCAAAAACATTGATGCACAAGTAAAACAGACGGGTTTATGTGAAACAGTGATTACTGAAAATTACACTAATAAGGATGAAAATGAAAATAAAAATGGAAATGAAAATATTAATGATATGATAGCTGAAATAAGCGAACCACGGATCATTAGTGACAATGACAAAATGGATGCGACGGATAATTCAAGAAATAATGATTTGGGTGCACTAGTAAAAATAGTTGATATAAATACCACCAATAATACTAATGTTACTGGGGAAGTTATAGACTCACAGATGCAGATTAAGAAAATAATAGAACAAATAGATGCAATAAAGAGAAGTGGGAAAAATCAGGATAAAAAACAGGTGAATAGGAAAGATGGAAATAAAAGCTTGCCACCTCCTATGACTCCTATGAGGATTGAACCCCCGGATATGATTAATTTTTCAGATGATAACATGAAGAGCAATCTCCTGGATAAAATTGATGATCATAGACAAAATATTTATATTCTCCCCCAAGTGGGGTTGGATGATAATTTAATTGTGGGAGCGACAGATATTGCAGTTGCAGAGAAGGAGTCCATTGTATGTGACAACTCACAAGAGTTGAACAAAATGTGTATTATTGATAACTCTAAAAATCAGAGCAGTTTGGTCCCTTTTCTTCCAAAATTTAACAGTAGTGAACAAAAGAAGAAACAATCCTTTCAAGATGATATACCGTCTTTTTTAGTGAAGGGAAAAAACCAGCAGAATGTAATAACGCACTTTTTTTCAAACCAGCCAAGAAAAAGAAAAAAAGTGTTACAGAGGCTGCAGAGGGGGGCAAACGCAACAAAATAGAATAAAGATACCGACACCAGAAAACAAAATAATAAATAATATTTTTAATTTATCATCTATCATATTAAATACAGCAGAAATTTCTGTGTTGCAAAAAGGATTATCCTTTTGTCCTGTCACGAATTCACAGGAACTGGATCTTTTTATTGATTTGCAAACTTTTATCAGAAAATTAACGGTAAAAAGGCACTTCCTGATACAGGATAGTAAAAAAGTGTCTTTAGATGAGGAAGTTTCATTACAGCATACTGAAAATGAAATATTACACACTACATTGAGGAATAAATCTAATTTTTACCCGATACAGAACCAGGGACACCATTTAAAAACATTTTCTGATTTAGTACTGAAGGATTTTGAGAATATAAATCCTGCAGATTATAAAAATGAAAGAAATATGACTAAAGCAGAAAGGGAGGCTGTTAAAAGTCTGAAAGAGAACACAGAGGTGGTTATTAGACCAGCTGATAAGGGGGGGGGAGTTGTAATCCAAGATAGGAAGGAATATTTGAAAGAGGCATATAGAATATTAAATGATGAGAGTACATATAAAGTGGTCACAATGGATATTTATAAGAGTGCGGTAACTGAATATAAATTAATTGCAACTGGAAAAAGGGAGGGGATTTTAAATAAAAATGAATATAATTTTCTGACTATGAAAAATCCCCCTAGAGCTTTTTTCTATCATCTTCCTAAGATTCATAAGGATCAAAACCACCCCCCAGGGAGGCCCATCATTTCTGGCATAGGTTCTCTCACGTCAGGATTGGCAGCGTATGTAGATAATATTATGTATTTCCATGTGATGTCTGTGAAAACTTTTCTTAGGGATTCTGCCCAGCTGATTCATTTGATGAAGGATATAGTGTGGAAAGATTCATACATGTTTCTGACCATAGATGTTGCATCCCTCTATTCAAATATTAGACATGATCTAGGATTGTATTGTTTTGGGAGATATGTGAAAGAAGATGCCCGTTTACCATTGAATCAGAAAGCCTTTTTAATGGATAGCATGAAGTTTATACTGCACAATAACTTTTTTGACTTTCAGGGAAAACTATATCACCAACAAGTCGGTACCGCAATGGGTTCGAAAGTAGCGCCAACTTTCGCTAACCTATTTATGGCCATTTTTTAATTCATTTATATAGAAAATTCCATTTTTTCAGAGCATATTATATTTTTTAAACGGTACATAGATGACCTTATGATAGTCTTTGATAATAAATGTAATAACATAGAACAATTTCTGGAGAGCATTCAGAGGAATGATTGGGGTCTCACCTTTTCATGGGTATATAATATGGAGAGTATAGATTATTTGGATCTGACCATTTTCCATTCAGAAGGGAAGATTTTTACTAAAACTTTTTTTTAAGAAGTGTGATGCAAATAGTCTGTTAGATTTTAATAGTGGCCATTATTATAAATGGTTAATCAATGTCCCGAAGAACCAGTATAAAAGGATTAAGAAAAATTGTAGCTTAGAGTCAGATTTTGTATTACAAGCCAAGGAATTGAAAAATAGGTTTATTGAGAAAAACTACCCAAAAAAACTGCTAGAAAAAGCATATAATGAGTGCGCAGGTTTGGAACAGATGGACCTAGTAAATCCTAAGAAAAAAGAAAAAGAGAATGATAGTTTCTCCTTAAACTTTTTAACTAATTTTACTAAACAAAATAAAAAAATTAGGAATATTTTACAGGATCATTGGTCTGTTCTTCTTAATGATCCAGTGTTGGGGAGTATGCTACCAAATAAACCAGGACTAACCTTTAAAAGATCCTCTACTCTTAGAAATATACTGGCCCCCAGTCGCCTGAAAAAAGAAAAAATTAGGGATGAACAGTGCAAAAAAACAGGAGTCTTTAAATGTAATACCGCTCGGTGTCTGTGTTGTGGCATGATTATGCATAATATGACCACATTCAGATCAATTCAGAATAATAAGGTGTTTGATATAAAGTTTTCCCTGAATTGTAAAAGTAGTTTTGTGATATATCTGATAGAATGCGAATGTGGTTTACAGTATGTGGGTAAAACCACACAAGAACTGCATAACCGCATGAATTCGCACAGACACAATATAATTGAAGGTTTTATGTTCCATGGAGTATCAAAACATTGCACTATAAAACATGGGAAGAAACCATGTATTAAAGTGGCCCCAATTGATTATGTTTCAGAAGACACTGTGAACAGGAGTGTCATTCTGATGAGAAAGGAAATTTACTGGATTCACAGGTTGCAGACTCTGCAACCATACGGTTTAAATGAAATATCTGACATCTTTAAATAATTTTGGTGCTCTGCATATTTGTCTGCTAAGGATTAGAGTAGTATTGGCATCTGATAATTGTGTGATGTCCATGCTATAACATTACAGCAAGGGAATGATCACATCGCTAACATATAAAGAGATACTATCGGCGGTATTTTACTATGACTGGAATAGTTGGCTGGTGCCTTGAAAAGGAACTGACAGCTCTGGAGATGTGGAGCCTTTGGCTGAGAGAACAGAAAAGTTTCTTGAGTGCAGAGCATGGGTCTGCTGTGCAGGATCGAATCCGCATAGGAGTACATACATTAATTAATATATGATCATCTGCCTGAAATATAAGGAAAGTAAAAGTATAATATGTTGAATGAAGGGTTAATACTGAAAGGAAAATATAAGTGCAGTTATATAAGAGATTTGTGAATGTTGTTCTGCTAATTGATATGATGTACCAAGAATTTTAGACTTTTATTGAGTATAATCATAATTTTATTATAATGTTTTACATTTTTTCTAGTGTGAAGTTTTACATATGTGTGTTTTTATATAAGTGTGTTTTATAGATGAATTTTAGTGATTTTTGTGATTTTACATTATGTTGATAGTTATGTGTGAATTTTTTTTTTTTTTTTTTTTTTTTTTTTTTAAGTGCAATGAGCACCTACCTCACTTCCTGGGGGAGTTAGTATATAAGGAGAATGGAATGTGATGCCAGTGTAACTTTGCTCCTGAGGAAGTGTACAGTGTGTACACGAAACGCGTAGAGTTTATGGAATAAAAAGATAGTTATAATCACTGCTTGGTCCTTGGATTAACTCCTTGTGAACTTTGGACTGGAACAGCGCGATCCTGAAAGCCGGACTTCTCTCCTTCCTATATATGCAATTCTAGTGACCGGCTGATTGCTGCAGTTCATCGGATCCTACCCATTTGTGCTTATGGTTGTTGTGTTTCACACAACTGAACCAGGTGAGTGGATCCATATCTGTTGAAACGTTTATATCATTGGATAAGACCCTATTGTGCGCTTCTGTCTCCCCCTTTTTTATAGTTCTACTGAATAGACTGTTAGAATTTGTATTATGTCAAGAAAAAAGCAGCTACAGTAAAGTAAAGAAAAACGAGTGGCCATCATTACTTTAAGTAATGAAGGTCAGTCAGTCTGAAAAATTGAGAAAATTTTGAAAGTGTCCCCAAGTGCAGTGGCAAAAACCATCAAGCGCTACAAAGAAACGGGCTCACATGAGAACCACCCCAGGAAAGGAAGACCAAGAGTCACCTCTGCTGCGGAGGATAAGTTCATCCGAGTCACCAGCCTCAGAAATTGCAGGTTAACAGCATCTCAGATTAGAGACCAGGTCAATGCCACACAGAGTTCTAGCAGCAGACATCTCTACAACAACTGTTAGGCCAGGGTCACACTAACCTGCGCAAAATACGGTCCGTAGTTTACAGGCGAAATACGGATGAATGACCCTAAATAGTGCTCCGTAGGTCATCCGTAAGCAAGGTGTGGTCGCGTATTTTGCGCATGTGAGCATCCGTATGTAATCCATATGGCGAGATTTTCTCGCAGGCTTGCAAAATGGACATATAATGGAGCCCTATGACAGGTTTTATTACAGAAACCAAAAATTACATATAGACACATAGAATGCATATATATATATATGTGTATATATCTATTCTTTCATTTCTTTATTAAAACTGTCAGTGTGAGTATACTGTATAGCGCACTGAATTGCCGGCTTTGCTAAAAGACACCTGGTGCGTATTTCTCGCAAGTCACATGTGTGGTCCGTGTGTAATCCGTATTTTTTGCACACCCATAGACTTGCATTGGCGTACTACGGCCGTAGTACGCTGACAATCGCAGCATGCTGCGATTGGCACGGACCGTAGAATACGGATGAGAAATATACGCCTGGTGCGAGTGACCCCATAGAGAATCATTGGTCCGTGTCTAATGCATGCTTTTAGCGCCTCTCACTCGGCCGTATTCCTTGCCAGTGTGACCCCGGCCTTAAGAGGAAACTTTGTGCAGCAGGCCTTCATGGTAAAATAGCTGCTAGAAAACCACTGCTAAAGACAGGCAACAAGCAGAAGAGACTTGTCTGGGTTAAAGAACACACAGAATGGACATTAGACCAGTGGAAATCTGTGCTTTGGTCTGATGAATCCAAATTTGAGATCTTTGGTTCCAACCATGTCTTTGTGCGACGCAGAAAAGGTGACGGGATGGACTCTACATGCCTGGTTCCCACCGAGAAGCATGGAGGAGGAGGTGTGATGGTGCTTTGCTGATGACACTGTTGGGGATTTATTCAAAATTGAAGGTATACTGAAGCAGCTTGGCTACCACAGCATCTTGCAGCGCCATGCTATTCCATCTGGTTTGCATTTAGATGGACCATCATTTATTTTTCAACAGGACAATGACCACAAACACACCTCCAGGCTGTGTAAGGGCTATTTGACCAAGAAGGAGAGTGATGGAGTGGTACCCCAGATGACCTGGCCTCCACAGTCACCACACATGAACCCAACCAAGATGGTTTAGGGTGAGCTGGACCGCAGAGTGAAGGCAAAAGGGCCAACAAGTGCTAAACATCTCTGGGAACTCCTTCAAGACTGTTGGAAGACCATTTCCGGTGACTACCTCTTGAAGCTCATCAAGAGAATGCCAAGAGTGTGCAAAGCAGTAATCGAAGCAAAAGGTGGCTACTTTGAAGAACCTAGAATATAAGACATTTTCAGTTGTTTCACACTTTTTTGTTAATTATATAATTCCACATGTGTTAATTCATAGTTTTGATGCCTTCAGAGTGAATCTACCATTTTCATAGTCATGAAAATAAAGAAAACTCTTTGAATGAGAAGGTGTGTCCAAACTTTTGGTCTGTACTGTATATACAGTGGGGAAAAAAAGTATTTAGTCAGTCAGCAATAGTGCAAGTTCCACCACTTAAAAAGATGAGAGGCGTCTGTAATTTACATCATAGGTAGACCTCAACTATGGGAGACAAACCGAGAAAAAAAAAATCCAGAAAATCACATTGTCTGTTTTTTTTTCATTTTATTTGCATATTATGGTGGAAAATAAGTATTTGGTCAGAAACAAAATTTCATCTCAATACTTTGTGATATATCCTTTGTTGGCAATGACAGAGGTCAAACGTTTTCTGTAAGTCTTCACAAGGTTGCCACACACTGTTGTTGGTATGTTGGCCCATTCCTCCATGCAGATCTCCTCTAGAGCAGTGATGTTTTTGGCTTTTCGCTTGGCATCACGGACTTTCAACTCCCTCCAAAGGTTTTCTATAGGGTTGAGATCTGGAGACTGGCTAGGCCACTCCAGGACCTTGAAATGCTTCTTACGAAGCCACTTCTTCGTTGCCCTGGCGGTGTGCTTTGGATCATTGTCATGTTGAAAGACCCAGCCATGTTTCATCATCAATGCCCTTGCTGATGGAAGGAGGTTTGCACTCAAAATCTCACGATACATGGCCCCATTCATTCTTTCATGTACCCGGATCAGTCGTCCTGGCCCCTTTGCAGAGAAACAGCCCCAAAGCATGATGTTTCCACCACCATGCTTTACAGTAGGTATGGTGTTTGATGGATGCAACTCAGTATTCTTTTTCCTCCAAACATGACAAGTTGTGTTTCTACCAAACAGTTCCAGTTTTGTTTCATCAGACCATAGGACATTCTCCCAAAACTCCTCTGGATCATCCAAATGCTCTCTAGGAAACTTCAGACGGGCCCGGACATGTACAGGCTTAAGCAGTGGGACACGTCTGGCACTGCAGGATCTGAGTCCATGGTGGCGTAGTGTGTTACTTATGGTAGGCCTTGTTACATTGGTCCCAGCTCTCTGCAGTTCATTCACTAGGTCCCCCCGCGTGGTTCTGGGATTTTTGTTCACCGTTTTTGTGATCATTCTGACCCCACGGGGTGGGATTTTGCGTGGAGCACCAGATCGAGGGAGATTATCAGTGGTCTTGTATGTCTTCCATTTTCTAATTATTGCTCCCACAGTTGATTTCTTCACTCCAAGCTGGTTGGCTATTGCAGATTCAGTCTTCCCAGCCTGGTGCAGGGCTACAATTTTGTTTCTGGTGTCCTTTGACAGCTCTTTGGTCTTCACCATAGTGGAGTTTGGAGTCAGACTGTTTGAGGGTGTGCACAGGTGTCTTTTTATACTGATAACAAGTTTAAACAGGTGCCATTACTACAGGTAATGAGTGGAGGAAAGAGGAGACTCTTAAAGAAGAAGTTACAGGTCTGTGAGAGCCAGAAATCTTGTTTGTTTGTTTCTGACCAAATACTTATTTTCCACCATAATATGCAAATCAAATGAAAAAAAAAACAGACAATGTGATTTTCTGGATTTTTTTTTCTCAGTTTGTCTCCCATAGTTGAGGTCTACCTATGATGTAAATTACAGACGCCTCTCATCTTTTTAAGTGGTGGAACTTGCACTATTGCTGACTGACTAAATACTTTTTTTCCCCACTGTATATAATAAAACTATAAAATAAAACATGACAAAAAAAAAAAGACAGAGGGTTAATGGGATGAGTAAAGGTGTTAGACATTGAAGGGTGAGAGGGGATACATGACTTAGTGAATAAAGTTCCTAAATATTCAGAAGTACCCGGAAGGTGTTCCACGTTGGCCAAATGTGGTTGAATCTCTCGACCGTTTCATTATTCAGAGCAGTGCGATATTTGAAATTTCTGATATCTTTGATCTTAGTGTATAAGTAATATATAGACGGGGGGAGGTTAGTTTACAATGAGAAGCATTGCAGCCGTCAACATGTGTAGGAGAAGTCTAACGGTTCTTTTGGATATATTCTATGGGAAAATATTGAGTAAAAATGTTGAGGATCTAGTGATCGGTCTAGATCAAAGACCTGTTTAATCAAAGTTTGTACATTTGTCCATTTGTCCAGAACGGTATAATCAGGGAGCAGTCCCAGAATAGGTGGAATATAGATCTTGTAAACAAGGTATATCTCCTACACAAGTGGGAAATAGGATGGATCTAATTTATGTAGAATCTCAGGAGTGTGGTGCCAGAAGTGGAGGACCTTGTGTTGATTCTCTTTATAAGTGATACAAGATGCCGAAACGCTTAGGGTTCAACACAAATGACTTTCCCATTTGAGCATACAGTATATGGATGCCTAGCCAAGGAATTTCCATTTGGGGTTTTGTATAGTATTATAGTCATCAGAGATTAAGCCCTTTGTTGAGGGACCATTTCTCCAAAGTCTCTCAAAGGGTGTTGGGATAGAAACGTGTAAGCTGTGAAATAGGGATGAGGTAAATACTTGATCTTAATGTATTGGAATAAAGGGAGCACAGGAACAGCTAATTTAGATTTGTTCTAATCATAAGTAAGCAAAGTCCTTGTTTAATAGTTAGTTTTGTCTACAAAATTGAACGGGCCAATGTGAGCCCATATTCCTGTTATTGAGGGAGTCAAGCTTTCAGGGATATTTGGGTGGGATAAGAAGGAAGTAAGAGGAAAGTTTGTGGATAATAACTTGCATTTTTGGAACAATTCCTCCAAATGTTTCTAGTGAGGCCCCATCCCCAGACTAAGAGGAGCCTGATATGTCATGGACCTCTATACCCCACCCTGAACACGTCCCTATCCCCCGACTAAAGAGCCTGATACATCATGGACTCTTATACACCACCCTGGACAGGCCTATATCCTCTAAAAGGAGCCTGATATATCCTGGACCTCTATATGCCTCTCTACCCCTGTCCCCCTATTTTTATCATTTGCTTTGGCAATGCTAACATGTACTTAGTCTTGTGTTATGAAAGAGTCACCGTAGGAGGCAGACACAAAAATAGAAGCTACGTCCAGAAAACCAGAGAAGTTGGCAACTATCAGATTGCAGACCCCTGAACCTATCAACACAACTAGGAGTAGCCGTGGGGAGTTCCTACTGTGCCCTAGACCCCTCGATCACAGCCGGAGAGCTAAATAGCCTAAAGACAGAAAAGGAAATCTAAACTGCCCCAGAGCAGACCCCAAAGTAAAAGGCAGCCCCCAACATATAATGACGGTGAAGTAAGATGAAAAAACACTCACACAGACAGAAAGATAGGCTGAGCAAACGATGGGGCCCAAACTAACTAAACAGGACAGGAAAGGAAGGTTGCTGTCTGCAATCTGCCAAAACCCTATCAAAGACATAAGCCAACAGGCTGATATGGAAAAAGACCCTGAAGCAGCTAGGCTTCAAAAGCTATATCAGCACTCAGGTACTTTCTGAAGACAGAGCTAAAGGAATTCAGCTCACCCCAGCAGGGAATGGCAGAAATCCAGAAAAACAAAGCAAAACAAAGTCAAAGCACAAATGCAAAAGGCAGAGCAGAAAACTTAGCTTTAGAAGAGCAGGAATTCAGACTGGTCTCCAAGGATCCCACAGAGAAATCACCCGCAGGGCAGAAGGGCGTCGGCGGCCTTATATCCAGTCAGTCACTCCACTCAGCCAGGAATCATCATTAGGCTCAGGTGCTTGATAATCAGGCTCACTACCTTTCTTTACCAGAAGAGGGAGTTCATCGGGCCTCAGTAGTGAAGGGGAAAATGAACTCACAACAGTCTTGCCAATAAAGCTCATTTGAGTTTGAATTTGATTCATTGGGCCCAATAATTCATTTGAAGGAGGATTGTAAAACCATTCCATATCAGAGAGTTAAGAGTGGGCTGGGGCAAGCCATATTTTTTCCATTTCATCTTAAAGCAAAAAAAAAAAAAAAAAACACTATCTATCGCCTTCTCATCTGTGTTCTATTGTGAATAATATACTGCTATAAAAGATTTCCTAATCATTGTGTTCTTGTTTTCTTTACATTTTACACGACATCTCATCGTTTTTGGAAATTGTGTTGTACTTTACAATCAAACACGTGTGTAATCACTTGGTAGGACAAGAGTTAATGTTTATATTGGATTACAGCTCTGTCCTCTCACGGGCTATTCACAAGGGAGCGTTTCTAAAAGCAAAATAATTCATAGCTCTTTGTGATGTCATTCGGAGAGATGGAGACCCAAGACTCCCAGCCAATTATAGGATAATTACTGATTCCCCAGAAAATAGTGTGTTAGGATTCAAGGGAAAACAATTTTTGTTTTTATGTAACAGCACAATAAATATATTCAGGAATTTTGTTAAACTTTGACCCAATGCCAATTTCAAAAGCATCCACTCCAAATCTATACTTCAAAAGATACAACTGAGCATGGTACTTAAAAGTAGAAATGAGCGAATATTTCAATGTTCGATTCGGATTACATTTGCAATATTCGCCAATTTGTTAAATATTTGCCGAACATTACCGAACACCATTCACGTCAATGGGAGGCAAAAAAAACCGCATGCGCAACACCTTAGATCAGCTCCAAATTCTGCCAAAACACATCAAATGAGGGACAGACACCAGACACCAGGAAAGTGGTCTCAATTCACCCACAGTACAAATTGTAGCATGAAACTGCAGCAATCAGCCAGGCATGAGGTATCGGGGGTCTGGGACAGAATTTAAAGCTTCTCAGTGAACGTCACAGTAAGACGAGGTGGGTGAGGGATCGGTGTAGGGCCCCTTTGCTGGGAGTCCTGATATGACATGCAACACCTCTACCTGCTTTCATACTGAGTCACACTCAGGTGGCACAAATATCAGTTTTCTAGACTACCATTGTCAGAAAAATTTAAGGATAATAACACGGGTAGTTGAGTACAAGGAAGTGGAGGCCTGACTGTCTCGGAGGCATACTGCTACAGGAAATGCGCATGAAGGAGACCTAACCAGGAGTGTTGACATTTCCCAAAATTATTGGCAGACACCAAAGTGGCATCAATTTCACCACAGTAGAATAGGGACCGACAGGTCTTTCACTACACCCAATCCAGCAGATGGACACCCAACCAGGAGTGTTAATGTTTCCAAAAATTATTGGCAGACACCACCAAAGTGGCATCAATGTCAACATAATAGAAATAGAATAGGGACTGACAGGTCTTTCACTACACCCAGTCCAGCACATGGACACCCGACTTGGAGTGTTCTCATTTAGAAAAAAATGAGGGCCTGACACAACCGAAGTGGAATAACTTTCCCGAGAATAGAAATAGTATAATTGGGACCGACACATTTTCCACTACAGCTAACGCAGCAGATGCAGACAAACCATGACTGTTTACATTTCCACACATTTTGTTAACATCAGCAGCAGCCACAGAAGCGACACTAAAAATATCACCGAGTGCAGTTATGTGACATTAATGCATCACACTAAAAAAAATGCAATATCACCTAGTCTGTACAGTCTGCGATTGGCGTACAAAAGTCCTTAGAGATCCAAGACTTGTTCGTCTTAATGAAAGTTAGGCGGTCAACACTTTCAGGGGACAGCCGGATGCGCTTATCCATCAGGACACCACCAGCAGCGCCAAAGGCACGTTCTAAGAGAACGCTGGCTCCCGGACTCGATAAAACCTCCAAGGCATGTGAGGCGAGCTCAGGCCACTCATCTATTTTGGAATACCAAAATGTGAAGGGGTCCAAACCCTCCCTGATGTTATTGATATTTAGTTCTAGATACTCCTGCACCATCCTCTCCATTCATTCACCACATGTAAGGCTTGGACTCTGTTGTGCTGGTGTACGAGTTGGTCTATAAAAAGTGTCAAAGGACTCACAGAAATTGCTTCTTCCACCACTGCTGCAGCTAATGTTTTGGCGTTGACGAATTGACGGGCTGGAGGTTGGAAGTCTACAGCTGTGATACGAACTGTGTGCTTCACTGATGTCTTGGGGAAAAGCTCTCTAAGGTTGTATGAAAGAGTGTTTTGATACTCCAGCAATCACAGGTCCCTTTCTAGTGCAGGAATCAACTGGCAAAATTTGGTTTTATAACGCGGATCTAATAAAGTGGCAACCCAGTAGTCAGCATTATTCCTAATCATTACTATACGGGGATCATGTTGCAGATAGTGCAGCAAGAAGGCACTCATATGTCAGGCTCTACCATGAGGGCTGAGCCCATGCTGTGTTGGTGGCTGGGTAACAACCCCGAACAACAGAGAGGGGAGGATTATCCTCTTCATCTGACAGTTGCTCGCCCATCACCTCTTCCATTTGTTTTCCTTGGATCTTGCACTTTCGATAACAGTTTGTTATCATTACCAGCCCACCTCGATCTCAGTAATCCACCCTCCCCTGGCACCTGCCTGTGTGACGACTGTCTTGAACTTCGAGACAATTTTATCCCTTCCGCAGCCTCCTCTTCTTCTGGGAACATCTTCTCCCCCAAGCTATTCAAAGTCTGCTCCAGCATATAAATGACCGGAATAGTCATGCTGATGACAGCATCCTCAGCGCTAACCATCTTAGTAGCCATTTCAAAACTGTGCACAAAAGGTGCAGAGGTCCTTACTCTGTGCCCACTCTGTAAACGTGATATGCAACACCTCTGTACTGCGTTGGCCCAGGCTATACAACATGACATACTGTGTCAGGGCTCGTTGCTGCTGCCATAGACGCTGCAACATGTGCAGAGTGGAATTCCACCGTGTTGGCACATCACATATCAACCTGATAAATGGCATGGACAAAGACTTCTGTATCGATGCAAGTCAATGACCAGAGGGATGCAAAAAGCGGAAATGAGCACACAGCTTACGTGCTTTCTGGAGCACGTCACCCAGCCCAGGATAGTGGCTGAGAAAATGCTGTACCACCAGGTTGAGGACGTGAGCGCCATGCAAGGCACATGTGTGAGCTTGCCTTGTCGTAGGGCCGCCATCAGCTTCACATATCAGACACCACTTCCCTGGATGCAGGCTCAGCAGAGATAGCCACTGATCAAATTCAGCCTGGAGAGCTGTCCACAACTTTTCAGCTGTATGACTGCGATCTCCAAGGCATATCAATTTTAAGACTTCCTGATTTCAGGGAGCCCTGACTGCGCAGTACGGTGGTGGTGGGTGTTCGCTATGCACTGTTGGAACACGTGTCTCGTGAAGGCAGAGGCCCTAGAGGAGACAGAGAAGGAAGTGTTAAATGTAGCGGTTTGGCCTGCAAGCCTTGGGGATTCCAAGACTTGTAGAGCAGGGCCTGTCCCCACAGCCACCAGAGTCACCCAGTGCCCAGTCAGCAAGATGTAATGCCCTTGGACATGCTTAGTCGTCCAAGTGTCTGTGGACAGAGATTTTGTCAAGGAAACGATGATGTTGTCTGCTACATGCTGATGTAGCGCAGGCACACCTTTCTTAGAAAAGTAATGGCAACTCTTACTGGGGGACTGAGACGGCCATCATCTTTTGGAAACCGCTGGTACCACCATGCGGAAAGGCAGCATTTCCATGGCCAGCAAATTAGAGATGATGGAGTGCAAGCTCTTAACTTTGTCATGCGTAGGAGGAAACAATCTTTTCCGTGACCACAACTGCGGAACCATGGGCTGGCTGCAGTGCTGTGAGAGGGCTGAGTATGGTGAAGCGGACAAACTGCTGGACCGTGAGAGAGGTGCAGGTGGAGATGTTACTGTGGATTGAGAAACTTGTGGTGTGGTTGTTCTCTGAGATAGCTGAAAAACAGCAGGCATGTCCACTTCTGTTACAGCTGAAGGGGGCCTCTCAGTCAGCGTGACTCGATCGGGTTATCACATTCCTCAATACAAAAAACACGGTGGGCACCACATTAGATATGCACGATGAAGATGACCGGGTGCTACGCTGTGCCAAGAAGTAGATGTGTGTAAGGAAAAGAGCAGAAGCGCAGGACCCAGTGCACACTCAGCCGAAATGAAAAATACAAAAAGCTTTATTGAACAAATGCCCGACAGACAAAAAGACATACAATATAAAAACACAATTAAAATAACAACATGCAAAGGCAGATCAGACCTGACATATTAGGTAGATATAAAATTGACAATCATGGGTACAAATAGTAGTGGTTAACATACCACTGAGTGGACACCGCACATAACAGCATGGGCAAGGAAATAGATCTAGTCAAAATTGTATATCGTGCATCACATATATAAACATCCTACAAAAAATCCTCACATGTGAGTAAACTGGCATAATGTAGTCTAATTTAATCCACAATCAAATGCCAAAAAGGGTGATATAATAGACCAGGCTATATAAACTATAGCTACTGAACAGATGGATAAAGTGCAAAATCTCTATATGACATGCCCCCTAGCTATGCACATGTGTCCACACCGCGGTAAATCATGCATGTTACATGCAGTTCCCATCACATAGGACCCTTAGGTAGATGATACATTAATACATAAAAAAAACAAAAAAAATCCAATAGAAATTAACACAGAGGCCCCATGTGTATATCATACCCTCAGGTCCGTCTGGTCCGACTCGTGTCGCTGTTCCTCAGACAGCTTCGTCAGAGAAGTAGTCATTGTCTGTGTCCAGTCCTCTTTTATACCTATGTACGTGCATTTACAGTCACACTGGGTCACGCCAGCAGCTGTGTGCAGCGTTTCCCTGGTGCTTCCAATCAAATGGAAAGTGAAACTAAGTCTGAGTTACTGAGCATGCTCTGTAGGAAGTTATTCACTTCATCCACCAAAAAGATGGCGCTGCTGTGCACCAGCGACAGGAAGTGTAATACTGAGCATGCTCTGTAGGAAGTTATTCACTTCATCCACCAAAAAGATGGCGCTGCTGTGCACCAGCGACAGGAAGTCTATTATATCATCCTCTTTGGCATTTGATTGTGGATTAAATTAGATTACCTTATGCCAGTTTACTCACATGTGAGGATTTTTTGTAGGATGTTTATATATGTGATGCACGATATACAATTTTGATTAGATCTATTTCCTTGCCCATGCTGTTATGTGCGGTGTCCACTCAGTGGTATGTTAACCACTACTATTTGTACCCATTACTATTTGAACCCATGATTGTCAATTTTATATCTACCTAATATGTCAGGTCTGATCTGCCTTTGCATGTTATTTTAATTGTGTTTTTATATTGTATGTCGTTTTGTCTGTCGGTTATTTATGTTCAATAAAGCTTTTTGTATTTTAAATTTCGGCTGAGTCTGCACTGGGTCTTGCGCTTCTGTTCTTTTCCTTACACACATCTACTTCTTGGCACAGCGTAGCACCCGGTCATCTTCATCGTGCATATCTAATGTGGTGCCCAGCCCAAGATGCTGTTCGGACCGTAATGTTTCCTGACCCGGATCCAAGCTAAAAAAAATTTTGGCATCACTGCAGATTTCCTCCTCTTGGCTCTGCAAGCTTTCGAGTACACTTCTGATGAATATGACATAGAATGTGTGAACAGCTCTTGAGACTCACCCATCTGTAGTTCCGTACAGTCAGCTGAACGTTCGGATACTTGGGACGCGGGGGGAAGGAGGGGAATTTGGGTACCACATCTGTGAAATGTACAGGGTGTGATGTTGAAGAGGAGGAGAGGCCACTTGAAACTGCACTTGCCATCCACTCCAGTCCATGCTCTTTCTGGGCATCATCGACAAGGTGTACCGCTGTGCGTCTGTCAAAGAAAGGTAGTGGTGTAGCCTATCCAGTAACACAAGTTGTCAATTGTCTTTGCATAGGATGTGACGTTGCTTCACTAGTGCTTTCACAAGCATTACCACCTACCGCACATACAACTTGAACACTAAGGGCCCCGACACACATAGCGACTCACCAGCGATCCCGAAGATATGAACTTGTCAGGATCGCTGGTGTATCACTACATGATCGCTGGTGAGCTGTCAAACAGTCAGCTTCACCAGCGATCAGCACCAGCGACGCCGAGCGGGAACGTCGCTGTGTACGTTAGTTACCAGCGTGCTGATGCAGGGAGCTGGTAACCAAGGTACACATCGGGTTTCTAAGCGGCGTGCGGCACTTAGAAACCCGATGTGTACCTTGGTTACCAGCTCCCTGCATCAGCGTGCTGGTAACTAAGGTACACATTGGGTTTCTAAGCACCGCACGCTGCTTAGAAACCAGACGTTTACCTTGTTTACCAGCTAGCTGATCTCTGGTCGTTGCTCTCCCGCCTGTCACACGCAGCGATGCGTACTGGCCAGCGGGAGACCAACGACCCAAAAAAAGTCCTAACCTTTCATGAACGATCAGCGATAACCGGCAGGGGGGGGCGGTCGCTGATAGCTGTCACACACAGCGATCTCGATGGTGATTGCTGTTACGTCACAAAACTTGTGACTCAGCAGCGATCTCGCTAGCGAGATCGCTGTGTGTGACGGGGGCTTAAGTCTAACTCCCCTTCCACCACGGCCTCGCTTTTTCCCAGTCATGTTGCTCTGATAGTTTGGTAGGAGCACAGTAATAACAACCAAAAATTAGATTTTAAACTCTGCACCACCTCTGCAAACAGCTGAATTTCAGCGGCCATAAATTCCAAGTTCAAATATGGCGTGCTGTATCGTGTTAGTCACAGAAAAAAGATTTTTTTTCAAGTCAGGTCCCTTACTGTATGATGTTAATAACAGAAGAATCTGTTTGTAGCTTCTGGATCAGGCCTCTACACCTTAATTTCAACCCAAACAAATGACAAAGTGTGATACAGAGGGTTGTCTAACTTTTTGCAACTGAAAAATTATAATTTTTTTTAACGTGCCTTAGGTCTGCAGACAGCTTCATATCACCGCCACAAAATGGCAATGTGGGATACAGCAGGCTGTTTAATATGTTTTCACTAGCTACATGTGAATTAGAATGCTATACTCATGCAAGGATCACAATAGAGGCAGAGCACAACACGTGTCCTGTTTGATTTGTCTTTACACCTAAGTAATGTCCAAAAAGAAAAAAGTGCTGGAAGGTAAATTTAACAGCTACACTGGACACTAGCTACCTACAGTATCTGACTGACATATAACCACCTCGCTAACTAGCTAAAATGTGGGATACAGCAGGTTTTTTCACATTTGCCTACGGAAAAAATATTAGAGTGCTATGCTCATGCATGGAGCACAATAGAAGCAGTGCACAACAAACTTCTAGGAGATGTGACCTGCCGGCTTTGTCTGAGAACCTCAGTAATGCCCCCCACCCCCAAAAAAAATAAAAAAATTCCGGAAGGTAAAGTTTACAGCCACACTGGACACTATCTACCTACATTATCTGACTGATATACAACCGCCTAACTAAAATCTTGCTGTTAACAGTGGCAACGTCAGGAGCAGCCTCTCTGCGCTGCTACAGTGTCAAAATGGCGCTAAAACAAGATGTCCGCTATTTATATGGAGAGAGACACGTGATTTCAGCAGCCAATGACACAAGCCGTTGTGTCAGTACATTGTGGGTATTTCCTGGCTAGCCGCAATGTGCACACAAAGTAAGGAAAAAAAAAATGACAGCTTTGCTGTGCTTACAAAAACCAGCCAAACACGTACCACATACCTAAACAATAACACAGACCAAGTACAGTACACCCCTTCATGGCAGAAGTATATGTACTGGCAGTGGCCTCTTTTAGCAGGAGAATGCCCCTTGCCACACTGCAAAAATGGGATTGAAAAACATGGCAACAACTTTAAGGTGTTAACTCAGCTTCAAAATTGACTCGCCTTAATCCAACTGGGCAATGGAGGAATGTGCTGAATGGAGCCGGATCCATTAGGATCCAACCTTGGGACGTAAAGAATCTGCTGCTAACATGTTTGAGCCAGATACCATAGTTCATCTGTAGAGGTCTTATGGAGTCCATGCTTCAACACAATACACAATATCAGGCACTTTAGAATAAAGCCATTTTTTTCACTTTCGTCTTTTGCATCTCCACCCATGAGCCTTTGTTAACTTATCTTTTTGCTGGACGATTTGAACTCTTGAAGGGAATCTGTCAGTAGGGTCAACGCTGCTAACCCCCCTTCATAATAAGTAGTTATAGAGGCAGTTTCTGATGCTGATCATCATCTGGAGCATAGTCCTGAGCACCTCATGTACATAGAAGAAAAACATGGATTTCTCTGGAATAAGACAATGGAACCCAGATATCAAGATAACATTTTATTTAGCTTCCTATGACCTACATGCCGATATAGACGACTTAGCAGGGTTGATCCTACAGACAGATTCCCTTTAACACCAACATGTAATTTAACAAACATTAAAAAAATGCAAAATATTATTTCCCGAGTTTAAAGTCGCACATCACAGCAGTGGTTGGTCAAACAAGAGGAGGCAGTGCTGGGCAGGGAATAGAGTTTAAGTGACAAAGGCTTGTGAAGATCTTCCAAGTGCCGATAGCAATTGAGACTCATTTGCATATCTATTCAAATGCCGATCTCTCAGTAATGGAGGAAGAGACTGTCCAGATAAGAGTGTTGCTTGATTTGTCTTTAAAAAGCTACCTGCAAATCTGAATAGTTTGGAGGGGTGGATTCCCGCTGACAGATTTCCTGGTTTTTGCTATCACATCTGAGAGCAGCATGAGGTAGGTGCCGAGATTAAAACACTTTATTACTTAGGGCTCTAAATGCTGATCTGCGTATAACCATGTCCACACCTCTGATTGGCAGCGTTCTGTGTACACTGTATATTGACAGAGAGCTGCTAATTAGTGGAAGGGCGGAGTCACACACAGCAGGAGGACTTGGAGGCACCAGACACCTAGTCCTGTAGTGATAATCTCCGGCTAATAAAACATTGTTTTGCTTTTTTCCCAAAACTACACTAAGCAGAAAAGTAAGAGACAACGCGGGGATCAGCTCCTACATTATGCTGCTCTTAAGGGCCTGTCACACTAAGCGATATCGCTAGCAATATCGCTATAATGTCACTGATGTTGTGACGCAGCAGCGATATTGCTAGCGATATTGCTATGTCTGATGATTACCTCCGACTGCTCGCCCGCTGGTTATCGCTGATTGCGTGAGAACGGCCTGGGCCGGTTCTCGTCAGCTTCCTGCTGGGCTTCCTGTGGCGCCGACGAGCGACGCGGGCGGGAGGACGTCAGGATCGCCTCGTCTGACAGGTAAGTAGCGACCCCCGACCCCTGCTATGTCGCTGGAGAGATCTGCCTGTGTGGCATCTCACTAGCGACCACTTAGCGATGCACCAGCGATCCTGACCGGGTCATATCGCTGGTCGGGATCGCTGGTGCATCGCTAAGTGTGACAGTACCTTAAGTTTAGGTAGCAAAAAAATGGTGAGAGATTCCCTTTAAGAAACCCTTTTAACATTTGTAATAATTTGACTATAAATGTCCAGAGATGAAAATGACAAAAAAAAAAAAACCAAAAAAAAAAAAAACAACAAGTACAAGACATGACAGCTCTACCCCCAGGGCTGTAACAAAGCCAAGAAGTAACAATAGAGTTGGAAACATTAATGTTCTGTAGGATACAAAGTGTTCCATATGGCTATAAAAAAAGTCCACGTTGAAACAAATAAGACGACCACGAGACAATTAACATTAATTCACATCATTTATTTGAAAACCGCAAACCATTTAGATTAACCAATAAATAAACAACTTTATCCAAAAGGGACATTTGCCTCGGTGTCTCGCAAGAGCCAGCGCCTCCCTGTCCTTCCATTGTAACAAAAGCTATGAAATCAGGCAGCAGGCGGGCTCTGCTAAAAACAAGAGGCTAGAGCAAAGGGTTGGAACGGATTACATACAAGTAGTTAGGAAGAAGGTGTTTGATATAAAAAGATTTATTGGTTTCATAGAAAGACATCACTCCATGACCCCTGTCTTATAAAAACGCCACCCTGAATGTCATTTGTCAGCCAGGATAATGGATCGGCTTCATAGAAGCATAAGATATTCATAATAGAATAGAATATACAGAACCAAGAATATATATATATATATATATATATATATATACGGGTGCACTGGCAAAATAATTTGCTCTATTGGAGAGGCACTGAACAAGGAGAGCTGTGATCCAAGGAGAGGTGGGATACCTATTAATGTGGAGATCAGGGGAGCAATATTTGGGCTTGTGCCAATCACATTAGAAAATGTAAACTTTCCTGGGATTTCACTGGAGTTTGATTACATACACAGGTCCAAAGTTTCATAACATTTACATTGATTAAATGAGCTAAATACTATAAAGGGATGCCGAGGATTAAACAAAAAAAAAAAAAAAAAAAAGTTTGTTTTTTTTAAAAGACGTGGCACCATGATAAGTCTATAGGTTGTGTCTAGTATTGCATCTTATACTGGAAAAATGAGAGGGTTAAGCTGCAATACCAGATAAAGACCATGCACAAGAGTGGCACCATTTCTTCTAAAAAAAAATAAATAAATAAATGATAATGTCCTTTTTTCCTATTCCTGGATAACCCCTTTCAATTGCATCTGCCCACATACTACAAATCCTTGTATACATCCTCTCAGTTTATAATGTAAAGTGATAGGAGTGATGAAGGCCATGCTTTTTACATATTATAAGAGGATGGTAATAAGCTAGCCATAACGTCGTCATATACCTGGTCTGCAGTGGCTGAACATTCATTCACACTTGGCATTAAAGGTTTCTTTAAACTACTCTATTTTCATCGTGGATGTCCTTTGGATTGCTTTTAAGACACAAAATACAACAGCAAAATACATTATGAACACACAAAAAGCACTCCTAGCATTCACAGCAGAGGACTAGACCCCACAACCTAGGAGAGATGGAAGAACACATATAGGATTCTCTACAGGGACGAGAAGAATGTTTAAGAAGAACACAAAAGCCAACATTGGGGAAACTATCACCTACCACAGGACACTTGCTGCATTAAGGACAACGGGTATATTGGGGGTTTCCTCATTAGTCGTGGTCCTTAGTGGTTCCTTTTGGCATCACGTGGCAATAATCAGGTAAGAACATGGAAAATGGGCACGTTCCCATGATACATTTTAACTATTTATGCTCCATTACTGGATTAGGGTTGCAAATACCAATGCTATGTGAAAGTGGTCCAAGACAACATGCACTCAGTGGCACTAAGTCCACGGTTTGAAAGGAAAAAATCCTTTAAAAGGCAAGCTGTAAATGGGAGGATCAGCTGCATGCCCTCAAATCTGTGTGGATTTTTCATGCTGGGAAATGTACTGTAATTTTAATGAAGAGTTTTGGTGGAAATCCATATGTGAATAAGACCTTAAGGGGGTAACCCATGTGGGGATATGCACTAAATATTCAGTAGATGGAACCTACCATCAAGAACGGGCCTTGATGTTTGCCACTGGGAATGAAGAGTTGGCCGGACGTGTACAGCTCTTTCCATTCACTTCCATGAATCGTTGAGTTTTTTTTTTTATGAAACAAACTTACAAATATGTAGGGAGAGCAATGCGTGCTCGGCCATCTCAGCATTCCTGGCAGGGCCTTGTTCACAAATGGGAGAACTCCTCTAAAAGAAAATATGCAATCAGATTTTCAGCCCATAAATATCTACCACACAATGGAAACAGGTTTACAAAAATCCCATTTTCTGAAATGTAGAGTAAAGGAAACAAGTAATGGTGTAAAAAAGCAGCATGTGCCACCAAGTAAAGAGTCGAGTTGGCGGTACAAGGTTTCCTCAGAAGTCATGCTGTCCTGGCTGGACTCACTTCTCCACAGGGTGGGATACAGAATTACCAACCCGCTTCAAAATCATCCAGTATACGTGCAGTGATGTATACCTGTACGTTAAGGGACGTCAATAAACCAGAACTGAATGATCCTCAGGTCCAGGACCCTCCACGTGAGTCTTCATGGGTAGCTGCTCTACTTTATGGATTTGTTTCTTTATGCTGTTGGGGACATTTCAAGTGTTGCAGCTTTAGAAAGCCACTCTTTTATGGATTTGTACATGAAAAATCCACAACAGATCACAGTAACAGTCTTGTGGATATTAACAAGTGCTGCACAATTCTCCTGTACAGTAACAGATCTCCGATGCGGATATTTGAATCGTCAGCATGTCAGTTTCTGATGCAGAATTTTTACTGCAAGTGAAATCTGCCACAAAATCTGCACATCTAGACTTGTGGATGTGTGGCGCCCTGTGTATTTGCCGCCACAAAAGGGTTAAATATGTACTGTTTTGTATGTGTTTTGTGAGCAATGGGAGTTATGCTTTCTCTGCTAGAGACCACAACACACACACACAATTTACCTCACTCCCTTACTTGTCTGAAGCTTAGAGCTTTGCAAACATACCCTAACTGGGAGGGTGAGGAGTCAAGTTGCTGTTTTCAGTGAAGAAGAAGATGGAAGATGATGGAGAACGCTCTTGGAGGCCATGACATGTGCTCCCTCCAGGAGTAAAGCTTAGAAGAATCATGGAGTCAGCCCCTAGGCCATCCAGGCTTTCAGAGCAGGGTGGTAAGCTGAGAGACTGTGTGGGTTTATACAACCAACAGCAGAGTGTTTTCCCCGGGAAAACTGCAGCAAACTAGAATCAGTGAAGGATTGTGCAAGAAGGAACTAGGGCTTCACACAGGATCCAAGCTGCAAGTTGCCAGATGAGGAATACACTGTGAGTAGTGGCTATACTGAAAGTTCTAGACTCCGGGAAGCCTTGATCCCAGATGGGATTAGAATAGCAGGAAGCTTACACCGAGTCACAGCAGAGTGAAGGATAACTCCCATTCTGCAGAGCAGACTGTAACCTGGTGAGAGTTGTAATATCTCATCTGAACTGCACCTGAACTACAGTAAATGATAAAGTGACTTTCCTTGTCTGCTGCCTCATTACTCCGTGCCTTCTACTTCCATCACAATCTCTGGGGGTCAGCCCTGGTTGGAGAGGGTTAAACAACTGCACTGCCATCACCATCTACTCCCCCAGGGATTATCTGCAGTGCTGGCTATTCTACAGTCGAACACTTCAACTGGCATCACAAATCACTACATAAACTTTATCCCTAATCAATACTCCCCTTTTACATGACCGCATGGGGCCATGGACCGGGTCACTGCCACTGTGACACATCCCTTTAAGACGACCGGCCCGGTACCGAGTATCCCACGGCCTATGGGGCGCGTCAGATGTGCAACAGAGCTTTCTGCCACGGGAACATCTAACCTTATGACGTCCAGTCATGGAGAACATTAAAAAAGAAAAATGGATAAAAAGATATACAAACGGGGGTATTGTATATAGTGGCATTAGCTCATAAAAACCTTTGTTCTGGTCACTATTCTCATATCGTCATTCAATTAATTTCTACATGTAATGTAACAGTTTTTTGGCTTGATACAATAAAGATTGAATAAATGGATGTACAAGCGGTGCGTAATCTTGGAAAACATGGATCTTTCCAGCATGGGAAGGATACAGCCAAAAGTCTAACTGTGAGAAAGGAAGAAAACACAAGTTGACTCAATGGGAAAGTGATTGTTCTCATCTCTGGACTACATATATTAGACCCGTCATGAACACATATTGGATGCAACGTGCACCCTATAACTAAACAGGAACTAGTGACATCAGGAGAGCAAAGAGTTACTAGTGAACTGATGTGATATCACTGATTGTGCCGGAAAACAGCTGCATTTCACCCATATGTAAGTAAACGTTGTTTTACTATGATAGCAATCAATGACAAAGACAGATAAAGTAACAGATCTATAGAAATAACGCCTCGTGCATACAGCCGAGGAAAATCCCGCAGCACTGAAAATATGGGGAACATGTAGAAGGCCGTACGGGTTTGGTGAAGGAGTATTGGACTTGGACGGGTTTTATCTTAGTCCATCTGATGGAAAAGACTATTTTGCAGACACAATCATATCACATTAAGCACTCGATCCTTGTTCACACAGGGCTGGAGGAGAACGCCCTAGAACACGGTAATAAATTAAAAAGCTTTAGGATCCTTTTTCTAAGATTCTGGTACAAAGATTCTGTGACGCATTTTACAAGTTCTGTACAAAGCAGGACTGGACTAGAACATTAAACTGAATTATTTGAAGCGGAAGCCCATGCGGCTGAGGCCTGACATCCACTATATGTAGTGTAACAGAAAGAGGAAAATGGAAAAGCAAAAATACTGGGCCACGAGGTAAGGCTCGTTCAGACAAGTGTATTTATCGGTCAGTGTGCGCTACAGACAGCACACTAACCAATAATATCCAATGTGTAAGTACACACATGCGAGTGCGTGAAATAGTAGGCAGTGCCTGCACCAGTCTGCGATGCAGACGAGCTGTGAACGTCACTGGCCGATCTAACAGCGGCCATTTGAACCCAGCCTAAGTACAACCTCTAGAACAACACCTTTACTAACAGCAGGTTGGAAGGTCATTACATCAGCACTAAAAGGATGGCGTATCTGAACTATGTTAGCACTACTATTTGTAGCAATCATAATGGACATTAGAAACGTACCCCCAGTGAAAAATGCAAATTTGCAGTGCTCCCAGAGCATCAGGACTAGTACCTTGTGTAAGGTAATTCCTTTCTAAGCACAGTCACTAATACTTAAACCCTCTTCATTCACTAATAAGAAGAGATCAATATCTACATTGTCACAGTGAGTGAAGTCCGGTCACTGGTCACCACTTCTACAAAGCTGCTAACTCTCATTCTACATGCCACCAATCCCTTGTTCGTTACCTCCTATCGTCACACCCCTCTAACACTACAGACTGTTCAAGTGAATCAGTGCCTATGCTGCTGTGATCACAGGACTTTACTAGACACTACAGATACACAGAAAACTTCTCAGTATAGCCAAGATATTCAACTCATTTTATGTAGATCTCACTCCTTCTCTCAGCACAAAAGAGCTGCATTCAATCATGTAATTCCTACTCTACCCCATATTGACATGAATGCAGTATCCAACAGCATAGATCAGTATTTTTATATTTTTCCTTTAGATTGGAAATTTACACAATGAAGTGCATATTCTTATGATAACCATACACAAAAGAGCAAAGTCACCTGAACCTGATGATTTCCGCAATCTAATGTATGCGCATGGAGGAATCATTCAAGGAGAGGAGCAGCAACCAAAGATGTGTGCCCATGACTCCCCTCATCGCTGAGACCCCATGCTAGTGCCCATGACTCCCCTCATCACTGAGACCCCAAGCTAGTGCCCATGACTCCCCTCATCACTGAGACCCCATGCTAGCCCATCTCAATGGGAGAAGTAGCTATTGAAGGAATATGAGGTTTATAAGTAGATCACTGGATGGAAACTTTAAAGATAAGTAATGGACGAACAGTTTTTTGCTGGTTGAGAATGGTCACCAGAAGAAAATGTACTAATGCACCAACACATCAATTCAGACTAATATTTAGGAAGATCGCCTACAGAGCAGTTTCGTTAGCTATCTATGAATAAGATATTGCACTAAACAATTATTCGGCAAGTTTGGGTTTAAAATTAATAACTTATCAATATTCTAAAAAAAATTGGTCTTCTACACAAAGGTCCGGCTCAGTGACGCAGCCACCCTAGAAGCTCCTTGTCCGCCAGCTTCAGGTACCCTGTGCAAACAAATAAGCACATCTGCTGACCGGAGAACACATGGGAAATACTTTACAGGGAGAAATTTAATAGGAAAATATGAATGTATTGAACTGCCGCTTTAAATAATCCACCTTAAAAAAACTATAACAATAACATATCTATATATATATAAAATATATACACACCCATGTATACCTACACCATATTACATAAATATGTTCTTATCATACAAAGGTTCAACACTAGAGACTTATGATCTTGTAGAGATCCACGGCGTCGCGGGCAGAGACCATGTAAGCTCATGTAGTCACCAAAAAAATAAAAACATTCATCCAACTACATGGCCCATCTTCTGGGTGGAGAATCAGATCTGTTATGTACTTGGTCTAGTGACCACAAAAAAAAAGAACAATCCCTATTTGTTTGGTGTTTTTCCTGTGTTTTGTATGTACATTTTGATTTACGGTAGGTGACATTCAAGCTTTTCCATTGATCCCAGGTCTTGTTGCAGCTGGCTCTAAGTTCACTCTATTGCAGCAAGGTCTAGAAGTAACTGTTTGTTCCAAGAACATAGGTTGTCAAGAGAGCGGTATTACACAAAGGTTCCCCGGTTTTATTTCCCGCCATACATCCTCTCAATATCTTCCTGGTAATGACTTTTAAGCTCCTTGCGTTTCAGCTTGAAGGCATCTGTCACCAATCCTGTCTCGGGAGTCCAAGGCTCAGAAACCAGGCGGATCTTAGCAGGGACCTCAAACTTTTCAAGGGTGCCTGAAAATAAAAGCCTTAGTTAGCATTGGTTAACCGTAAACTTCTCAATGGTCAAAGAGCTGAAAACTTCAGTTTATTTAATGGGAAAGTAACAGAGGAATATTGTGGAGAAATACTGAGTTACACGTACCTCCAACATTTTACAAGATTGTCATGCAATATTTGTATCATTACATCAAGGCATTAAATGGAACGGAAAAAAACCCATTAAAAACACTGTAGAGGCCTGTTTCTCACCACATTTTTAGAATCTTTTAATAGCCACATTTGTTTTATATTGTATATTGATTTGTTGGAAAACTGATGCCTTTTAAAGCAAGTAAATCCACTTTTTTATCATATACGTTGCATCTGGTCATAGACTGCAATGTTTAAAAGCAAAATTGGATGCGTTTTTTTATACGGATAAAAAAGGGCAGTAGACTGTTCTTTTGCATCCTATAAAACACATATGTGCACAAACATGTCAACTAAATATCCATTCCACACATTTCCCCATTATTTCCTATTTAAACACAAACCTATCCATTGAAATATTTTTTTCACAGTGCAAATAAATATGTTACATACACCACAAAAACGAGGTGTGACACAGGCCTCAGTGGTATTCATAGAACAGTGGCTGTGTGCCTCCCCCATAGTACTCTCCTAGAGATGTGGCATCTATGTGTCGCGTGTACGTGGCCCTTCTTCAGTGGGATGATGTCAAGTGGTCGTACGGAGATGCAGAAAATGCTATGGAGCTAGAAGTCAGACCCTAGATACAAAGCATGGAGATCTAATATTGTAGTAATTCCACCAGTGCCCCACAAATATCCTTCTACGTTACCAGGAGGTTAATTCTTCTCCCATCCATCAGTCACATACCTGCAGCAGGAGATTCAGCCAAGACTCTCAGCACTTCCCTCTCCATTACTGGATTATTGCACAGAGACTCGAAGCTTCCCGGCACTCCTTTCTTCTCTGCTAGCTTTATTAGCTCCTTTTGGTTTGGCACCACAAAGCCAATCACATATGACTGATCGCTGGAACAGAAAGCAAGCAACAAATGTTGGGAAACTGGTACCATAGGATCGCCAAGCTTAATTTCTCATTTACCAAAACTTCACCGTGATGGGTAAACCATAAATGCTGCACGTGGTGATGAACACCCCCTAAAGTTTCATATACTGGATACCAAACCAGAAACAAGATCATTTTTGTGTATGGTCAGTCTCCATGACGCACACATCAGTAGATATAATTCAGCCAAATCATTAGTCAAGGCCAGCCAACCCTCTGATGTGTATGGGCACCTCCTGTCTGTCACCTGTCAGGGAAAAGGTGTCTGACAGATTAAATGGAAAATCCCGATCCTTTCGTTCGCACAAGAAAAAAAGTCACTGGCAGAGGTGACTGGCATCAGCTTTCTTCCAAATGAAAACACATGAATGCTGACTGAGCACTCCTGTCTGGGGTTTCGAGTGTGGGGAGATAGATGTTGGCGCTACAAGCACTGTAGCAAGATGGAGTATATGGCTCAGTGTCTGTAGGCTCTACATTAACAAAACATCACAGTAAAGATGGCAGCAGTCAGCCGAAAGTTCGTTTAATTGACCATTCTCCTCACTACATCATAAACGAGCGCCCCAATCCCATGTGTTTTCAATGGACAGAAGGGAGATGGACGCTGCTTAGCAGCTCCTGTGTCTCCTAAAACACACAAAAAAGGGCAAAAAAAATTCCAATATGCCGATCATCATCTCCCCTGACATCATACATTGGGGAAAAGTCATGATGCCCCAAACACTTCGGGTGGTCAGGAAGTTTGGCCTTCTTTCATCTAATGTGTATGTGGCCCTTTAGCCACGAGTACCAGAAGGAATAACCTTTTATGAGGAACGATCCCACTATCATAGAAGTTTTTAAGGATCCGTGTTCCTTTAGAATACATTTTATTGTTTTCCAATAAACATATAACAAATATTATAAGAAACTTGACCAAACCCACAGATTTCGGACTGACCATCTTTGGTATTGGGGCCTCCCGACTCCCCCACAGATGATGCGGAGGTAGATGATGATCGGCAGCTGGAAATTCAAGGTCTGTACAGAAAACACTGCAGTCTAACAAAGAAAGAGGCACCTACATTTCTTGATTTCTTAATTTTAGCTTAGTTTTTCTTTAAGATGTTGATTAGAGGAGTAATATGCTTGCGTACTAACACTCCTGCTCCAATCAGAGGTCATCGGACCTACAGACATATAGGATCAAGGGCCAAAAACCTATTTATTAGCAGAAATGGCCAGCGGAGAAGAATACATTTTATTGTCATTCCTCACACGATGCCATTTACCAGCATAGATTTCTGCAGAAGTAAACACCATGGAAGACGTCTATTCTATTGAAAGGAAATTACTCATCTGTATGCAGGAGAAGAAAAGGATGACGCAATACCAGGAGAACATTCGCAACACCATCCTAGAGCATTACCACTTGGAAACATTTCAGATGTTATTAAATTAATGGAAAAGATGACTCTTCCACCAGGATGGGAGGCGAGGAGAAAACAATGACTCAAAGAACTATGCCGTGTGAGACCCACAGTTCTATATGGGAAATCCATGGACTTCACACATGTACGGTTCTGCTCCCAAATGAAAGCTCTATCCATAGGACAGTACAGCACTGCGCTTTCCTATAGAAGCCAAAAATACATCTGGAAGACAAAACATCAGATTTATACAGAATCTGGAAGGGGAGAAAAACTTCCATGTTCCTCTGTATAATACTGAAGACGCACAGCCGTACGATAGGGGCCTATAACCAGGGCTATGGAGTCAGCAAGCCAAGCCTCCGACTCCACAACTCCAACTCCACAGCCCTACCTATAACACGACATGGGGAGCACTGTATTACGGATCAGACACACAGATCTATTACACAGCTGTGCCCAATCATACATACCATGGTTGTCCCTGTTACTATGTAACTATGAGGCCTTGACTTCTCCAGTATTTTATTTCCAATCTCATCTATACATTTTTGCTATTTACAAAAATTTAAATATTTAAATAACATGATGGCAGAAACAGTGAAGTTCTATGAAAGTGAACGCAGCATCCTATGGACGCACAAAGGCTTGGTGAGTGTACCTGTGGGGGGCGCCCCATCTTATGGCCTTACTATGAATGCTATAATGAGGACATGTTATGACAGCAGTTATCTGTAGATGTCAGGTCACCAGGTTTGTGCTCCACTCAATGCTAAACTGAGTGGCACCAGAATAACCCTTTTAGAGCCATAAGTCAACTAACCCGAATAAAGTCACATATTTCGCCCTTCAAGAAATGCTTTTGGGATAAGAAGCAGGGCCAATAAAGTAAGGCCCAAATTCATAAAGCCATTATGCCTATATTCTGGAGTAAAACACTATGTCACAAAAAAAGGCAAAGCTGCGAAAAAATGTTGCAACGTTTGGCATTTTCACAGCAGTTTCATTCAGTTCCGCCAAAACGAGTGTCGTTGGGGCAGGATCAGTGGCGGAACGGAGCGTGACGCTACAGCTCATCTGACTCATGACCTTAGGCCGGTCCCGAGTACTGCCAGGAATTGAGATGTGAGACTCGTGCGAGTTTCTCGCATTGCAGTGGCAAGTGTGACACCGGCCTTATGCCACAAATCTTACTGCAGTCCCTGACTGGAGTAAGATTTGTGTTGGACCATGGATGCACACACCACTTTTTAAACGCACCGGATTCATTAAGTAGTGTTTGCCTGTTAGTGAATCTTGAGCTTCTCACTACAACACATCTCCTCATCACTGATGAATCGGGGCCATAGCATTTACTACCCATTATGAAAATATATTGTCCTCTATCGACTTCTACAGATCAGTTTGCAGTCAGCATCTAACATGAGTATGAGTAATTTCCTACTATAATTTCGGTCTCTACCTTGACAAGTAATCCCAGAAAGCGGGCCTCAGTCCAGTCTCCGTAAAAAACCATGAGTCATTTTTGATAAAGAGATGATCTCACCTGTTCGCATATGCACAAATGTTGTCCACGATGGGGAGATTCTTTAAAGCCGCCTCCACTTTACCCAAGGAAACATATTCTCCTGCTTGAAGCTTTACCAGATCTTTTTTCCTGTCTGGAGAACATATTTGATAACATTAAGGCCCCGTCACACTAAGCGACGCACCAGCGATTACGACAACGACACGACCTGGCAAAGATCGTTTGTGCGTCGTTACATGGTCGCTAGTTAGCTGCCAAACAGGCAGATCTCCTAAACGACGCAGCAGAGATCAGCGATCTGTATAACGACCTTGTCACACAGCATGTAGTGTTTTAACGATTCAACCTAGTCTCGCCTGCGCCGCAGAGATTTGAGTTGCCAACGAAGTCGCTCATCATTTAAAGGGTGTCAAACTCAGCGATTCAGGAGCACCAGCGGGACGCCAACGATCAAAAAACGGCCCAGGACGTTCGAGCGCGATCAGCGACATCGCAGCGGGGGCCACATCGCCGCTGCATGTCACACACAGCGACATCGCTGATGATGTCGCTGTTGCGTCAGCAAATCGGTGTCGCTTAAGAGATATCGCGAAGTGTGATGGGGCCATTAGACCTTCATCTACAAGCCTCGCTCATGAAGGCATCATATTGAAGCTCTGTTCACACTTATGTCATGGCTTCTCAACTTATTATCTCAGTCGTTATTGGATGGACACTACTGGCTCTAGATGGCGGTATTTTACAGTCCGTAAACTGACCTCAATGCCTGGGGCTGACCAGAACTTGCAGCCTAATAGGAATATAAGAGGTTGTAAGTTCAGGTCCAGGAGGCCCCCACATGCAGTCCGGGCAAAGATGTCCGTATGCAGACATTGAAACACTGCCGTCTGGACCCCATCTTAGACATTGCCAAGGTGTCCATATTTTTGTAGCGTAAAATGGAAGCATGTGAGATGCTATGTTCTCCGTGCAACTATGATTAAATCTGTGAAAAAGGTGCCAAACATTGCTTCCAATGCAGATGTGAACAGAGCCCAAGTAATGATAACAAGAGGACAAGAGATGAGTGCCTGAAACACAGACCCCAGCATTCTCTCTAAAAGTACAAAACAACAGAACATTTAGCACAGAAATTGGAATAAGAGAAATAAGCCCAGGGCTTTATCAAGAAGCAGCGTCTCCAGGAAATCCCAGCTCCCATAGAGATGCCCACAGCCTCTACTGCATTCTGCAGGTCACTACACTGTGTACGGCCACGGCACCATCACCAACCGGAGTGGATACCCACGTGTTCACAAATGGGTCAGTGTGTTAAATGGACCATTCTGTTAGTTGCATCCGGTCTAATTAGTGATTACAGAGCAGCTACAAATAAGTGCTAAGAGGAGATTACAGGAAATCTACAATTGGCTTCTTTAGTACACGGACTACTGGAAAACTTACAGGAGTTAGAGAGAGTACTGGATAGAAACTGTGGAATCTGGTACCTTAATAGTTTCACCGTATATTCACATATATTTATGTGGGTTTACCATCTCATGCTAAAAACAAGAGAGAATCACCTCATTGAGAAAAAGGGAGTCGTAAAGTAGGAGATTTCATATAATTCGCAACACAGAACCTCTACTTAGCATTTAGAGAGGTCTTCAATAGAAAATAGAGAGAAGCGGAATAGAATCTAGTCTCCACTCGGGTTGAAAATACAAGGGAATCGTCACATTGACAATTTACAGTCAGAGTGACAGCAGGGATTTGTCTAGAGCTCGGAAAATCCCTTTATATCCATTTCCACAAGTGTGCTACATTCTAAAAAGACTATAAAAGGGCTTGTCAAACCCTCATGTCTACTTGAAATGAAGTTGGGGAGGTTCTCAAATTATCCCATGGTGTCTGGCTGAGGAATCTCGCTGATCAGCTGGTCAGACATTTGCCCTAATAGGAGTATACATAAATGGCACAATCACATTGTCGCATCTATCATATTTCAGAAATATTCAAGGGAATCTATCAGCAGGTTTATGTAATCTGAATCAGCATGATGTAGGGACAGGGACCCCAATTGCAGTGATGTATCACTTAGTTTACTGGGTTCTCTGCAGCAGATCTAGCAGAGCTCAGAATGCAGAGCCCTGTATAACCCCATCCATTCCACTGATTAGCAGCTTTCTGTGGACACTGTATATTTACAGAAAGTTCCCAATCAGTGGTGAGGGTGTGGATGGACCAGGAGGCACGAGACACCTAGTCTTGCAGTGATATCTCCTGCTGATAAATTACGGATATTATTGAAACTACAACTCACAGCCTAGTAAGTCAAGAATCTCTAAAATCATGGTCTCTGCCGCTACATCATGCTGCAATCAGATTACAAAAGCAAAAAACAGCAAAACCTGTTGACAAATTCCATTTAATAGTACTTTCTTAGATTTAATCTTGAAAAAAAACAAGTCCTTTGAGATCAACCTATAATCTAAGGTGTTGTATCTGAGTATACAATGGTAGTATAAGGGTACGTGCACACGCTGCGGAATCCGCTGCGGATTAATCCGCACGGATTTTGCAAAAACCGCAGATAATCCGCAGGTCCAAAGACCTGCGGATTATCTGCGGTTTTGCCTGCGGTTTGGTCATGCGGATTCACTATCTGCACAATGGTGGAGATAGGAACCCGCAGCAGTTTCCGCAGAAAGAATTGACATGCAATTCTTTCTGCGGATTCAAAACCGCAGCAAATCCGAGCAGATTTTTCCGCAGCGTCGGCACAGCGTTTTTTTTTTCCCATTCATTTGAATGGTACTGTACACCGCAGCTAAAACTGCTGCGGGTCCGCAGCGGCCAAAACCGCTGCGGAAACCGCAGCGTGTGCACGCAGCCTAAGAGTAACAGGCAGACTTCATATAAACCGGCCAAGTGTCCGTCACCTGTCCAGTCTAAGGATGCAGGCAGAATGTCATATTTAGGACAGATTGCTTATGTGCGATTTCAGCTGCATGAGGTGTCTGTCAAAGGCACATGTTAAGTAAATGAACCATGGGCTCCTGTGTTAATATCTCCAAATAAGATATGGTGATTATTGAGTTGTATACTTATTTGCAAGGGCTTTCGCTGCAAAATGCACCACTGCATACTGGCCCGACAGTATGGATTAGACAGACCTATACACCAGGAAATTTCCCCGCTCATAAGAAAAGAGGACACTGCAAAATGCAGTTTGAAAGGCTGGGAGCACAGGGCTATTTTTGGTCATTCAGACGGATGGATCAGACTGACCCATCACTATGACCTGTCTTTTATAGGCAATCGGAAAAGATGGACTTGTAGCAAAGCGCGGGAATAATATTGGCCAATCGTAAGAAATCATTCAATATATGCCTAATTTACCAACTAGTACCCCAACAGAAAAAAAAGATATTGTATTGCTAGTAACGATAAATGGCAAATTACCCATCTTTGCATCTACAGTAGTGTTCAAAATAATAGCGGTGTGTTCAAGGACATGAGTTAATCACACAATCTTTATACCAGTTTTTATTTCCAGCATTGGGAACATTGCACACTGTCCTAATTCAAAACATGAAGAGAAATGGATATAATTTTTAACTACTTTATAGAAAATAACAAAAAATGAACATTGGACTGTTCTAAAAAAAAACAGTGTCGTCTGCATTTGTCTTTACAAACTCACAATTTGTACCATTTTTTGTGGATTTATCATTCCCGTGAATCACTAACCTAATAATTAGTTGTATGCCCACAGTTTTTTAGAACTTCTTCACATATCTGCTGCATAGAATCAACCAACTTCTGGCCCCTGTCAGCTGTTATTCCAGCCAAAGATGCTTGGATCACATCCCACAATTTTTTGGCAATTGTTAGCTTTGCCTCAGAAACGGCATTTCTTATGTCACCCCACAAGTGTTCGATCGGATTAAGCTCCGGGGATTGGGCTGGACACTCTGTAACCACAATTTTGTCGGACTTGAACCAAGATTTTGCTTGTTTACTGGTGTGTTTTAGGGTCATTGTCTTGTTGACACACCCATTTCAAGGGCATAACCACTTCATTGTAAGGCAACATGACCTCTTCAAGTATGATAATATATGTAAACTGGTCCATGATCCCTGGTATACAGTAAATAGGTCCAGCTCCATAGTAAGAGATACATGCCCATATCATGATGCTTGCACCACCATGCCTCACTGTCTTCAGAGTGTACTGCGGCTTGAATGCAGAGTTTGGGGGTCGTCTGACGAACTGTCTGCGGACCTCGGACCCAAAAAGAACAATTTTACTTTCATCAGTCCACAAAATGATTCTCCATTTCTCTTCAGGCTAATTAATGTGTTCTTTGCCAAATTGTATCCTCTTCAGTACATGTCTTTTTTTTTTTAATAAACAGTGGGACTATGCAGGGACTTCTTGCTAAGAGATTAGCGTCACACAGGCGTCTTCTAAGGCTGTGTGCACACGGTGCGGATTCTGCTGCGTTTCCGCAGCGGTTTTGCCCCTGCGGAAACACAGCAGTTCCGCTGACCATGTACAGTACAATGAAACCCTATGGGGTTTCAAAAACGCTGTGCTGACGGTGCGGTTTTTTCCGCGCGGTTTTGCTGCGGTTTACAAACCGCAGCATGTCAATTGTTTGTGCGGTTTCCGCAGTGGTTTCATACCTCTACCATAGTAGAGGTGTGAAACCGCAGGGCAAAACCGCAGGTCACTATACTTGCGGTTTTACCTGCGTTTCCGCGCGGAAAAAACCGCAGCGGAATCCGCAACGTGTGCACATAGCCTAACTATCGCACTACTTGCTGGTACCTAGAGACGGTCTTTGATCATCCTGGAGCTGATCATTGGCTGAGCCTTTGCCATGCTGGCTATTATTCCTTCCATTCCAATGATAGTCTTCAGTTTTCTTCCACGCCTCTCTGGTTTGGCTTTCCATTTTGAAGCAATGGAGATCATTTTAGCTGAACAGTTGATCATTATCTGCACTTCTTTATAAGTTTTACCCTCTCCAGTCAACTTTTTAATCAAAGTATGCTGCTCTTCTGAACAATGTCTCGAACGACCCACATTTCTCAGGCTTTCAAAGAGAAATGCAAGTACAGCATGTCCTGGCTTCACCCTTAACCCCTTTATGACATCCGACGTACTATCTCGTCCATGTGACCCGGCACAATTTGTCCATGGAAGGGATAGTACATCATCGCGATCGGCCACGCTCACGGGGGGATCGTGGCCGGGTGTCAGCCGATTTTCACAGCTGACACCCGGCACTTTAATCCCCAAAATGCTGCGATCAAACAAGTTTGCAGCGTCTCTGGAGGCGGCGGAGGGCTGACAGCCCCTCTGGCTTTAGATCGGAGACCCCGCGGCGTCCCAATCATTGCCATGGTGAGCGGATGTCGTCTTGACGGCATCCGGCTCACCAGAGCTTGGGAACTTGTTGATCATGCGCAGTGCATGAATAGCAAGTCTCCATGTGTCAGTGCAGCACTGACAGCTTCTATGGCATTAAGATGCTGCTTCATCTGCATACTATAGAAGCGATCAGCATACAAAAAAATGATTGTCCCATAGTGGGACAAAGTGTAAAAATTGGGAAAAGTAAAATAAAAATAACTAAAAATATAAAAAATAATAATAATAATAAAAATCAATATATTTTCTAATCACTAAATAAATACTTCAATTAAAAAGAAAATCTAAACAATAAAAGTACACGTATTTGGCATCGCCACATCTGCAACGACCTGAACTATAAAACTGCCCCACTAGTTAACCCTGTTGGTGAACTCCATTAAAAAAAAACAAGGCAAAAAACAATGCTTTATCATCATACTGCCGAACAAAAAGTGGAATAACACGCGATCAAAAAGACAGATATAAATAAACATGGTACCGCTGAAAACAACATCTTGTCCCGCAAAGAAGGAACCGCAATACAGCTCCAAGAGTGAAAAAAATAAAAAGTTATAGCTGTCAGAATAAAGCGATGCAAAAAATAATTATTTTTTCTATAAAATTGTTTTTATTATATAAAAGCGTCAAAATAAAAAAAATATATAAATGAGGTATCGCTGTAATCGTACTGACTCAAAGAGTAAATCTGCCTTATCAAGTTTACCACACACTGAACAGCATTCTCATTCGCATGCTCATTTTGTCTCCCAAAAATCAGAATAGAAAGCGAACAAAAAATGTCATGTGCCCGAAAATGGTACCAATAAAAACGTCACCTCACATGACTCTGTGGGCCAAAATATATCAAAATTATAGCTCTCAAAATGTGGTGATGCAAAAACTATTTTTTGCAATAAAAAGCTTCCTTTAGCGTGTGACAGCAGCCAAACATAAAAACCCGCTATAAGGCCTCTTTCACATGTCCTGACATTTCTGGTACCGGAGATGTCAGTGTCCGTGTGTGCAATACTTGTGGCACACGTGTGGCATGCGTGTGCCGCATCAGTACCACAAGGTCGGGGGCCAGGGAAGAAGCGTTACAGTAAGGCTGTTCCCCGATGCCGGGTGCTGAACACGGCTCTCATTCTCCCCTGCTCTGCCGGCAATCGGCACAAGCATTTAAGTAATAAGAGACAGTAGGCGGCAGCTGATGGGAGTAATAGTCCCATCAGCCACCGCCTGATGTCTCTTTTATTACGTAAATGTAACTCTCATCATTCTCTCCTGCTTGCGTCAATCGCAGACAGAGCAGGGGAGAATGATAAGAGCAGTGTAACGGACATGTCGGCGTGTTTCACCCACAGACACACGGTCCGTGGAAACACACTGACATGTGCACAAACCCATTCACTTGAATAGGCAAATAGTGCTCCGTTCCTCCCGAGTCTCTCCACATGGCCAAGTAGCACTGTACAGCCACACTTGGGGTATTGCAACGTTCAGTAGAAATTGTGGGACAAATTTTGTTGCCATTTTTACCCACTTTTGTGAAAATGTAAAATTTTTGGCTAAAACAAAATTTTGGTGGTAAAAATGTAGTTATTTTGTCCTCACTGCCCAATGGTATAAAATTCTGTGACACACCCATGGTGTCAATATATTCACTGCACCCCTAGATGAATTCATTGAGAGGTGTAGTTTGTAAAATGGGGTCACTTATGGGGGGGGGGGTTCTGCTGTTTTGGCACCTCATGGGCTCTCCCAGTGGGTCATGGCAACTGCAAACCATAACAGTAAAATCTGGTGCTCCTTCCCTTCTGAGCTCTGCCATGTGCCCAAACAGTGGTTTACCCCCCACATATGGTTTATCAGCATACTCAGGACATATTGCACAACAACATTTGGGGTCCAATTTCTCCTGAAAATAAACTGGGGGCAAAAAGATCATTTTTATGGAAAAAATATGATTTTTTATTTTTACGGTTCTACATTATAAACTTCTGTGAAGCACTTGAGGTTTCAAAGTGCTCACCACACATCTAGATAAGTTCCTTAGGGGGTCTAGTTTCCAAAATGGTGTCACGTGTGGGGGGGTTTTCCACTGTTTAGGCACATTAGAGGCTCTCCAAATGCGACATGGTGTTCAATCTTAATTCCAGCCAATTTTGCGTTGAAAAACTAAACCGGCGCTCTTTCCCTTCCAAGCTCTGCCATGCGCCCAAACAGTGGTTTTCCCCCACATATGGGGTATCGGCGCATTCAGGAGAAATTGCACAACAACTTTTGGCGTCCAATTTCTCCTGATACTCTTGGTAAAATAAAAAAATTGGATCTGAAATAAATTTTTAGTGAAAAAAAGCTAAAATGTTCGTTTTTTTAACCCCTTAATGACCGCCAATACATCTTTTAACTGACGTGAGATATAAGAGAATAGCATCCCCATACAGGTGACCATCCAGCAGCTGTCGGCTGTACACTATAGCTGACAAATTGCTGCATCAGCCACGATCAGTGTTTGCACTGTCCAAATCATTTTAACCCCTTAGATGCTGCTGTTAATAGTGACATCATCATATAAATTGTTAACAGAGTGTTGGGGCTTCCTCTTTATCCCCACTGGCACCCTGAGATCATGATTGTGTGGTCCTGATGTTTGCTATGGCAATTTATAACCAAATAGCGGCCTTAGAGTCTGACGGCTGTTGTAACCTGTTCAGAAGTTAGCGGCATTTAGGTGGTAAAAAACAGGATTTTGGTTGCTTACCATAAAATCTGTTTCTCAGAGCCCTCATTGGGGGACACAGGAACCATGGGGTGTATGCTGCTGCCACTAGGAGGCTGACACTATGCACATAAAAAAGTTAGCTCCTCCTCCGCAGTATACACCCCACCGACAGGCGCTTGATTAATCAGCTAGTGAGAAAGCAGTAGGAGAAGCAAATGAATAGAGAACAGACAGAAAACTCACTGTAACTATAATGCACAGAACAAAAACCGAAGTTGTGAACATGGGAGGGTGCTGTGTCCCGCAATGAAGGCTCCAAGAAACAGATTTTACGGTAAGCAACCAAAATCCTGTTTTCTCCATTGCTTCATTGGGGGACACAGTAACCATGGGACGTCCCAAAGCAGTCCCTGGGAGGGAAAAGCAAACTTCCATCAGGTCAGCGGACTCACCACCGCTGCCTGCAAGATCCTTCTTCCTAGGCTGGCATCCGCTGAAGCGTAGGTCTGGACCCTGTAAAACTTTGCAAACGTGTGAACAGAAGACCAGGTTGCAGCCTTACAAAGCTGCAGCGTGGAAGCCCTGTGGTGCACCGCCCACTGCCCGGGTGGAGTGAGCCTTAACCCCAGGAGGTGGCACTCTGTTCTTGACCCCGGTAAGCCTCCAAGATTACCGATTTAATCCAGCGAGCAGTAGTCGCCTTGGAGGCCGGTAGGCCATTTCGTGCACCCTCTGGAATGACGAAAAGGGAGTCCGTCTTCCGGAACACATCCATTCTAGCCAAATAGACCCTCGTTGCCCTGACCAGGTCTAACTTGTTCAAAGAGCGTTCCCGGGGATGAATTGGAGCCGGGCAAAATGAAGGTAGAACGATGTCTTCATTCAGGTGGAAAGTAGACATCACCTTGGGGAGGAAGGAAGGCGGAGGCCGCAGTACCACCTTATCCTGGTGAATCACCAAGAAAGGGGGTCGACAAGAAAGGGCCGCCAATTCCGAGACGCGCCGGATGGAAGTAATGGCCACAAGAAAGGCCACGTTCCAGGAAAGAAAAGATAGAGAGACTTCCCTGAGGGGCTCAAAGGGTGGACCTTGTAGGGCTTCTAGGACTAGATTGAGATCCCAGGGATCCATGGGAGCTCAATACGGCGGTGTTGCATGCGCTGCCCCCTGCAGAGAAGTTCTGACCTGCGGTCGAGAGAATAACCTTTTTTGGAAAAGAATGGAAAGTGCCGAAACTTGACCCTTTAGAGAACTAAGGGCAAGACCAGCGTCCAGATCCGCCTGGAGGAATGCCAGAACCGAAGGAAGTGAAAATGACATAGGCGGAATGTCACTGGACTCGCACCAACCAAAATAGGCCTTCCATGTTCGATAGTATATTCTAGAAGACGATGGCTTCCTAGCACGGATCATGGTGTGAATAACGTGATCTGAAAAGCCTGACCCCTTCAGAACTGAGGTCTCAATGGCCACGCTATCAAATTGAGCGACTGAGAATTGGGGTGGCAAATCGGACCCTGGGACAGCAGATCTGGTCTGTCTGGAAGCCTACAGGGACCGTCCGCGAGAAGGTTGACGATGATGCTGTGGCATTGTCCGTCTGAATCCAAACTGGCAGACCCGTGAGCAGTTTGTCTCAATGAAGTAGGGACAGAAAAATTGCCCGTATCTCTGGGACGTTGATCGGGAGAGTAACCTCCTGCGTCGACCAACGACCCTGGACGGTCAGATGTCGAAACACCGTGCCCCAGCCGAGGAGGCTGGCGTCCGTCGTCACCACTTGCCAATGTACCGGAAGGAAGGACCGGCCTTGGGAGATGAGAGGTGATGTTAGCCACCAATTGAGGGACAGCTTGACCCGAAAGGGGAGTCGAATTGGGCGATCCAGGGAGGAGACAGATCTGTCCCACTGCGACAGAATGGCCTGCTGAAGTGGTCTTGAATGAAATTGGGAGAAGGGAATCGCTTCCGACGTAGCCACAATCCTCCCTAGGACCGTCATGGCTGATCGAAGAGAAGTGAGCCGGGGGGCCTGAAGCAAGCGAATCTCCCACCGAAGAGTTACTCTCTTCTCCTTGGGAAGGAAAACTCTTGCTTGATGGGTGTCGAAAAGTATGCCTAGGAACACAAGACGTTGTGTTGGGACCAGGCAGAACTTCTTTCTGTTGAAGATCCACCCAAAACAGGAAAGGGGTGTCGCAAACGATGTTCAGACTTTTGTGAGCCTGGGGCAAGGACGGAGCTTTCATGAGGATGTCGTCGAGGTACGGAAAGAGCACGAGACCTCTGATCCTCAAGATGGCCATCAACGCTGCCATGATTTTTGTAAAAACCCTGGGAGCGGTAGCGAGACCGAAAGGCAGGGCGACAAACTGATGTATCGCGAAGCGCAGGAATCTCTGATGTCCCGGGAAGATGGGGACATGTAGATAGGCGTCCTGAATGTCTATGGAGCACAGAAATTCCTGTGCCTCCATGGAAGCGATTACTGAACGAAGGGACTCCATCCTGAAATGTCGCAGATGGACCCTTTTGTTCAGTAATTTTAGATCCAGAATGGGCCGAACCGTACCGCCTTTTTTCGGCACTGCAAACAGGTTGGAGTAGAAATCTGTAAAGCGCTCCTCTTCTGGTACGAGAACAATCACCCCCGAACTGAGGAGAGAGGAGATGGCTGCGAAGAAACCTGGAACCAAGGCAGGGTATTTCGGAGGTCGAGATTCGAAGAAATGATCCCGAGGGCGCGAAACAAATTCTATCTTGTATCCTGAGGATACAACTTCTCTGACCCAGGCGTCTTCCAGCGAGGCGAGCCAGACATCCCTGAAGGCAAGAAGGCGGCCCCCTAGCCGGAGGGATGCGCCGGGATTCTGATAATAGTCATGCAGAGGAAGATCTTCCAGGTGTGGACCTGGTGGATCTAATTTGGGAGGAATGGGAGCGCCAGGAAGGAGTGGGCCTAAAGGAAACTCTTTTCCTCTCTTGGCGCGCTTGTGGTCTCTGCTGTTGGGAAGGCGCCTCCGTTGTTGTGAAACGACGAGCCCGAAACTGATGTTTCGGAGGAGGCCGACGAGGTTTGGACTGGGGAAGAAGGGAGCTTGTGCCCCCAGTGGCGTCCTTAATAATCTGGTCCAGTCTGTCGCCGAAGAGACGCGATCCCTGAAAAGGTAGGCTGGTGAGGGACTTCTTTGATGACAAGTCCGCCTACTAGGCCTTGAGCCAAACTGTGTGCCGAATTGCCACTACGTTGTTAGATGCCTGGGCTTCGCAAGACGTGGCATCTAGGGAGGCAGAGACCAAATATTCGCCTGCGTGAGAAATCTGGTCGGCGAGATCCTGCCAGCTGCTCTGGCTGGGCTCCGGCCAGAATGCCCTGACGGAGATCCTTAGCCCATTTGGCTATGTCCTTTGAAACCCAAGTAGAAGCAAAAGTCCGGCTTAGAGCAGATGCTGCGGCTTCGAAAGCCGACTTCGCAAAGGATTCTATGATTCTGTCATTAGGATCTCCCAAGGATGCTCCACCAGAAATCGGAAGGACCGTGTTGTGAGATAGTCTGGAAAACGGCGGATCCACGGAAGGAGAAGTTGACCAGTCTTCGGTGAGCTCCGGCGAGAAAGGATATAATACGCCAAGGCGTTTTCCTCTTTGAAAGCGCCTGGTTGGATTTTCTCTTTCCCTGGTCAGAAGTTTCTGGAATTCCGAATGAGGAGCGAAGACCTTGGAAGGAGGTTTAGACCGTCTGAACGAAACCCCCTGATCTGCGGGTTCCGCGGATGAATCTTTGATATTGAAGGTTTGGCTGATCGCTCCAATGAGGCTCTGGACCATATCCTTCATGTCAGCGATTTGGTCCGAGTCCAGTTCCAAAGCATCCTCAGGGGCGCATCTGAAAAAGTTTCGCCTGGCTCAGGAGAGGAAGATCGGGAAGAGGGCCGCTGGAGCGGGCTATGGGTCGAGACGGAACGGGAATGTTACACCGCTCCGTCATACTCACCCGGCCTCCGCTCCCACGCCGCAGCCTCTCTCCACCCGACGGCCACGGCGGTCACCTCTGAAGGGCTCGCGGCCGACACCATCCCTGCATGCAATGCGCATGCGCCATAGGCCGCGCCTCCCTGCTGCTTCTTGTGCTCCGGCTGTGCCCTGACCCGGAAGCACCTTCGGACCAATGGCAGACCAGACGGGGTTATATCAGGCCGCTTCCCCCTGAGGGAGGCGCCTGATCGTTGTGTTACCTTGCACGCTGGGCCCTGCTTCCTCCTGTGCTCTCTACAGTCTCTCGGTGCCGTCCTCAGTGTTTCCTGCAGCAGCCTCGCAGCCTGTCTTCCGTGTTCGCTAACAGTTATTCTCAGTCCTGCTCCAGTGTTCCTGTTTCCTCCGTCTCCTGCCTCTGGTGTTCCTGATCCATCCTGCTCCAGTCCTGCCTCCGGTGTTCCTGTTCCATCCTGTTCCAGTCCTGCCTCCGGTGTTCCTGTTCAATCCTGTTCCAGTCCTGCCGTCCTACTCCAGTCCTGCCTCCGGTGTTCCTGTTCAATCCTGTTCCAGTCCTGCCGTCCTACTCCAGTCCTGCCTCCGGTGTTCCTGTTCCATCCTGTTCCAGTCCTGCCGTCCTACTCCAGTCCTGCCTCCGGTATTCCAGTTCCATCCTGCTCCAGTCCTTCCGTCTTCCTTTATTCCTGCCTCCTGTGTTCCAACTCTGTCCTGTTATCTACACTTCAGTTCCTCCATGTTCCAGTCTATAGTCTTACTCCATTCCTGTCTCCTGTGTGCCAGCCCTGTTTTGTCATCTACACTTCAGTCTTACTGTCCTACTCGTCCATCCTGAGCCGCCCCTCTCGGTACCGGCTACCTTGGTACTCGAACCCCTGGGCCTCCTCCTAACGGTCCCTGTATAGGGGTCGGTTCCACCTGGCAGCTCGCCCGGGGCCCCTCGGTGCCACAGTCCAGAGGGTCCACTCCTGGAGATTCCGGCTCCTGACCACCCACGCTAACAGGGAAGAGGAACCGGACTGGTGCTCCTGTCTGGATCTTTTGCGGCTAATATTGGCAGGCTCAGACGGAGCTTCCTGTGACCTGCTGGGTCCTGCAGGAGCCACTTATCGAGTATGGACACCAGGGTCTGAGACACCCTGGTGAGATCTGCCACAGATTGTGACAGAGAGGAAGCCCACCCAGGGATAGGGGCCTCACTCTCGCTTGGGACAACAGGGGGCTCCTGCAGTCCTGACAGAGGGGAGAGAACTGACCTGATGGATATTTGCAGTTACAAGAAGAACATGCACAGTGACTAACTACCGTAGAGGAAGAGGAGGTGGTAGGAGAGCGAGAATGAAGAGGTTTAGAATTAGACATGGTGAGCTAACCCACTAACAGTGCCAGACGGTTAGGGGACACAGAGCTGAGGAGGGTGTTAGTCTGCAGAGCTACTCACAGAACCGGTGTCCTGAAGAGACTTCCAGCTATGGGGCTGCGTAACTTGCTTGGGTCTGCGAGTCCTACAGGCAGGAAAAGGCGACCGGCTCACAGGCTGAGGAAAAATGGCGGCAGCCTGAGGAAAAACGCTCCCTCCTGAAGCAGTGGGCGGTCATTAGCTCACTGTGGGTTTGGAAAGGGGGGAGCGAACCGCTCTTTCAGGGGTACAAAGATGGCGCTGTCAAACTCCTATAGGAGGATTGGGAGGAGTGGGCGGGGCCATGCGCCATCTCCAGTCTCTGAATGGAGCTGTGGGGGGCGTAGGACGGGCAGGAATAGAAGCTGGGGCCTGGATTAGAGCCGGCGGCCGCCGGAGGGGGCGGGGCGGCGCAGAGGCCTCACTGGAAACGCAAAATCGCGGCGGTAAGCCCCAGCTCGACCCCAGGAAGAGGAGGATGAGCCGCACAGTAGAAACAGGAAGCCCTACACGTATTTTCCTGTGCTCCTTTCCACCGCAGTGGGGGGAAGAACTACTAAGGGCCCAGTCTGAGTTAGTTGGGGAGGGTATATTTGCCTTCCGTAGTCTTCTCCTAAAGGGGTACTTGAGGAAGAGATGAGGTACCTCTTATCCCGGGGAAGAATCAGGACGTCCACGTGAAAAAGACTTCCTTGTGGACGTCCGTGTCTCCATTGACCGACAGGCTCTGGTGGGCGAGTGGGTAGGAGATGGGGCTAGGATCGGTCTGGGTCGCCTGGACACGTGTTATGATTGGGTCACCGAGGAGGAAAACAAAACCAAGCTACGTCACAGAAAACCAGAGTGGTTGGTAACTACGTGGATTGCAGACCCCTGATCCTAACCACACAACTAACAGCAGCCGTGGAGCGTACCTACGATGATTCTAGACGCCTCGTCACAGCCTAAATAAGCCTAAAGCAAGAAAAGGGGAAATCTAAACTGCCCCAGAGCAGACCCCAAAGGAATAGACAGAACCCACACATGTATTGACGGTGAAACAAGATGAAAGCACAAACACAGGTAGGAAAATAGGCTAAGCAAACGATGGGGCCCACACTAACTAGAAAGGACAGGAAAGGAAAGATACTGTCTGCAATCACGCCAAAAAACCCTGTAAAAATGTCCAACACTTCTGATAGCAAAAAAACCCTGAAGTCACTAGACTTCACCCACTATATCAGCACTCTGGCACCCCAGTTGGTGGGGTGTATACTGCAGAGGAGGAGCTAACTTTTTTATGTGCATAGTGTCAGCCCCCTAGTGGCAGCAGCATACACCCCATGGTTCCTGTGTCCCCCAATGAAGCGATGGAGAAATACACTTATTCATTTCTGTCATGCCACTTTGCATTAATTGCTGAAAATGAACTGAAGGGTTAATAAACTACCTGACAGCAGTTTTCAATATGTCAGGGGGTGCAGCTTTTAAAAAGGCATAACTTTTGGGGGTTTTCCAATATATAGGACCCCCAAAGTCAATTCAAACCTGGTTAGGGGTCCCTAAAAAAAAAATGTTGTAAATTTCCTTGATAAAATGAAAAATTACTGCTACATTTTTAAACCTCCTAAAATGCTAACAAAATAAAAGAACATTTTACAAATGGTGCTGATGTAAAGCAGGCATGTGGGAAATATTATTTATGAATGTTTTTGTGTGGTATGACAATCTGGATTAAAGGGATAAGCATTAAAAGTTTGAAAATTGCTAATTTTTTAACATTTTTCTCAAATTTCTGATTTTTTTTATAAATAAAAACAAAACATATTGACCTAAATTTATCGTTATCATAAAGTACGATGTGTCATGAAAAAACAACCTCAAAATCCCTGGGATTTGTTGAAGCGTTCCACAGTTATTACCACATAAAGTGACACTGGTCAGATTTCAACAATTTGGCTCCGTCACTAAGGGGTTAAACATTCCAAAAATTCCTGTGAAGCACATGAAGGGTTAATAAACTTCTTGAATGTGGGTTTGAGCACCTTCAGGGGTGCAGTTTTTAGAATGCTGTCACTTTTGGGTATTTTGTATCATATAGACCCCTCAAAGTCACTTCAAATGTGATGTGGTCCCTATAAAAAATGGTGTTGTAAAAAAGAGAAATCGCTGGTCAAATTTTAACCCTTATAACTTCCTAACAAAAAAAAAAAATTTGGTTACAAAATTGTGCTGATGTAAAGTAAAACATGTGGGAAATGTTACTTAAGTATTTTATGTGACATATTTCTGTGATTTAAGGGCATGAAAATTCAAAGTTGAAAAATTGCGAAATTTTCAAAATTTTCGCCAAATTTCCATTTTTTCACAAATAAATGCAAGTCAAATCAAAGAAATTTTACCACTAACATGAAATAAAATATTTCACGAGAAAACAAAGTCAGAATCACCAGGATCCATGGAAGCGTTCCAGAGTTATTACCTCATAAAGGGACAGTGGTCACAATGTTAAAATTGGCCCGGTCATTAACATGCACACCACCCTCGGGGGTAAAGGGATTAAATAATGGCCACCTGATTCACACCTGTTTCTTCACAGAATGATTTGACCTCACTAATTGATCTCCACACTGCTATTATTTTGAACACCCCCCTTTCAATGAATTATTCTAATACACAAATCTACTCCATCAACTGGTAAATTGACATGTGGCAATATAATTTATACCAAAAACAGTGATTAGTCTGGTTAGTCATGTTGGACTGCTATCATTTTGAACACTACTGTATATGAAAACTGCCCAATGTTATCAAACGAAAAATGCTGACAAAAGGTTTAAAAAATATATATATATTTGTGCTTCAGAAATTGACATTTTGGAGTTTTTATTGGGTGACACAAAAGGAAATACCCATGCCCCCTACATGAAGAATCTAAGAACCGACTACAGATCCTAAGCGATGAAACAAATCTCATCACCCCCTTTTACAATATATGCCCACCCAGAAGCTCCTGGGCAGGGCATAGGAGAAAGTTCCAGAGGCAACCAGGAGTGGGACCCGAATATCTCTGCAGCACTGGAACCATAAAGCTTGCAGGGACGAAAAAAAGAGACGATTTTTTGGCAAAAATGAACTTGTTAGCTTCATGTTAAAATGAAATATAGAAGAATGTTTGACTCACTGGTTAACACTTACCAATTATTTTTAGGCAGCCGTCAGAGTGGAATTCTCCGATATCCCCAGTGCAGAACCAGCGCTGGCCATTTTTGTCCACTAGAAAGTCTTCCTTGGTCTTCTGCTGGTTTTTGTAGTATCCCATGGTCACATTGGGGCCACCGATGAGAATCTCTCCCCTGGGACAAGGTTTGTCAGTGTTGAAGTAGCCGCCTAATTGATGAAATGAGTTGTACATTAGGATGGTGAAAAGGAAAAACTAACTTTTATGCTCAACACGGAGTAAGAAATTAGGAAACATGATAGCAATGGGAATATGCATTTAGTAGCTCCTACTGAGATTAATCACCTAAAGGGAACACTTATTACATCCTATCGTGGGAAACGGCATTAAGGACATTAAAAGCAGAAAGTCTCATGGAAAAAATATATATAGAGTGTGGAAAAAAGTATTTAGTCAGCCACCGATTGTGCAAGTTCTCCCACTTAAAAAGATGAGCGAGGCCTGTAATTGACATCATAGGTAGACCACAACTATGAGAGTCAAAATGAGAAAACAAATTCAGAAATCACCTTGTCTGATTTTTGCAAGATTTATTTTGCAAATTATCGTGGAAAATAAGTATTTGGTCATTAACAAAAGTTAATCTCAATATTTCGTTATATATCCTTTGTTGGCAATTACAGAGGTCAACGTTTTCTGTAAGTCTTCACAAGGTTGGCACACACTGTTGGTGGTACTGTGTTGCTCTCTGCCAGTCTGTAGCTTTGTTGTCCCCAATGTCTGCTGCTTGACCTTGTTGTAATGGACTGCCGGCTTAGAAATTTTAAGGATGGAGGCAACATGACGCTCACTGTATCCCTCTGCTAGTAAAGCCAGAATTGAGCCCTTCTTTTCCTCACTCAAGACTTTTCTTTTCAACTCCTTTGGCATGGCTAAAAGTTTTTTTTTCATTCCTATTAGTTTTGGGATATTACTAGCACTTGTTTAGCCATCCAGCTTGTCCTATTGCAAGAGGATTGTGAACACCACAGCAGACTTAGTTCAGGTGATCACCTAATCAGAAACACATTAAGTGGAAGGAGGTGTACTCTGTTTGGAATTCAACTGACACTAGAATGGAATGGCTGCCAGACATGTAGAGAAGCTGATTTTTATAAAACTGTGCAGTGGTCTCTATAAATATATATATACGGTATATACACTGGCATTTGAGTGTAAGGATGAGATTTAGTGGCAAAGCCATACTAAAACTAACAGGTCAGGCAAAACACCTAGAGTATTTCTTTAAGTATTAAAGATACTAATATTTCAAATTGTTTTTTCAGCCGCAATCAGGACAACCTCACGACAGGTCATGTCTATTACGTTCCCTCGAGGAAGGATATGTATTGCATTTTCCATTGCAATTTTGGGAGCAAAATATCTATCACATATTACTGCAGCAGTGTTGTGAATGAGATTTCTCAAAATCCCATGTTCATGCTGCAGGGAAGATCCACAAAATAGCTGGAATATCAATTATGTTGCAGATATCACAGATTTCATATTGTGCAATGCAAATTAGGACAAAAAAACGACAAAACTTATCAAATTTATTTAGCATTTTTGCAGATTTTTTTTTAAAGCATATTCATCATGTGATTTCACAATACAAACTGTATGGATTACTAAATATTAAGAAAAAAAATAAAATGATAATAAACACTACACCAAGGAAAAGGTAACAGTTCATGTAAATAGCATAAGGCGCTTAGATAACACTATATTGATCAAAAAAAGCATAAAAGCTATCCCACCAAGACAAGGTGTACCCATCGGGACGATCCTAACATGTCTCCAGTATTAAAACTTTGTGAATGTGAATAAAGGCAGAGCAAAACAGGGCCCCAACTGAGACACCCATCCATGGGAAGCTAAGAAATACTTAGATCAGAAAGGGGAGCTAGGCCTCCTGTTAGTACAAAGCACAAGAGATCACAGCAAAACCAAATACGGTAAATGAGCCGGATTATAAAATAGTAGATTAAATAGATCTCTTAGACCCGATGAGACTGGTGGATTTATTTTGAAAATACTTGTCAGAAATCTGATATTAAGATTAGCTTGGCTCATAAAATTCAAAGTTTCATAACAGACAGGAAAACTTTCAAGAAGGATTATTCAGCCATTCTGACATTGATTTTCAAAGTAAGTACAACACTCTTCTAAGATTTATTTAATAATGTATGCAAATTCTATTGAGAAACCTGGTGGCAGATCCTCTTTAGAGTAACTTCACACAATGAGAACCATTTGTTGTCTTATTACTGGAGATCATTAAACTTGGAAAAAACATTTCAGTTAGGATGGAAATCTTTCAGGGGTTTTTTTTTTTATGTCATTTACACTTTTCTAGAAATATAAATTCTATGTGGCTTAAATCACCTTCATCCCAGTTCTTAAGTTTTATCTCACAGCAGACTAAAGGTGCTCCCACTCTGCCCGTACTGTAGTCGCACACTGAAAAATAAGCAATATCCAAAAATTAATGCTTTTGTATCATTTGTACCCACACATTAGAACTTCATTAAACTCGAATGAAAACTCTTTTAAACATTTAAAGAAAATGTAATGAGCGCATTCCCTTAGTGATAAACCAATGACTATAAAACCAAATCATGCAGAGCAGCACTCACATAGCTTAAAAGAGGCCATGCCTAGCCAAAAGAGGCCATGCCTAGCCAAAAGAGGCCATGCCTAGCCAAAAGAGGCCATGCCTAGCCAAAAGAGGCCATGCCTAGCCAAAAGAGGCCATGCTTAGCCAAAAGAGGCCATGCTTAGCCAAAAGAGGCCATGCTTAGCCAAAAGAGGCCATGCTTAGCCAAAAGAGGCCATGCTTAGCCAAAAGAGGCCATGCTTAGCCAAAAGAGGCCATGCTTAGCCAAAAGAGGCCATGCTTAGCCAAAAGAGGCCATGCTTAGCCAAAAGAGGCCATGCTTAGCCAAAAGAGGCCATGCTTAGCCAAAAGAGGCCATGCTTAGCCAAAAGAGGCCATGCTTAGCAAAAAGAGGCCATGCTTAGCAAAAAGAGGCCATGCTTAGCAAAAAGAGGCCATGCTTAGCAAAAAGAGGCCATGCTTAGCAAAAAGAGGCCATGCTTAGCAAAAAGAGGCCATGCTTAGCAAAAAGAGGCCATGCTTAGCAAAAAGAGGCCATGCTTAGCAAAAAGAGGCCATGCTTAGCAAAAAGAGGCCATGCTTAGCAAAAAGAGGCCATGCTTAGCAAAAAGAGGCCATGCTTAGCAAAAAGAGGCCATGCTTAGCAAAAAGAGGCCATGCATAGCCAAAAGAGGCCATGCTTAGCCAAAAGAGGCCATGCTTAGCCAAAAGAGGCCATGCTTAGCCAAAAGAGGCCATGCTTAGCCAAAAGAGGCCATGCTTAGCAAAAAGAGGCCATGCTTAGCAAAAAGAGGCCATGCTTAGCAAAAAGAGGCCATGCTTAGCAAAAAGAGGCCATGCTTAGCCTAAATGATGTTATCTGGTTAAAAGGATTCTCCAGGCTTCGAACAAAATTCTGCATTTACTGTATGTGACTGCAGAATCATATGGTGCAAGCTCTGTCACCAACCCCATATGCCAGTAGCTGGACATAGGGTGGCATGTATGTATTTTGCATATTTACAATCACAAGCCATAGTTCTATTGAGAGAAGACAGACACACCTGGTCCACATGTGACCATAAGTATGAAAATCACATACATGCAGCCACAGGACCACCGGCTCACAACAAGAGTTCGAACCAAACCGCTGTCATGATTCAGCAATCTGCAGTCAGAGTGACTTTTGTCCCAAGCCTGGACAACCCCTTTAATATATATTTTTTCTATTTAACAATTGAGTGCTGCTGTCCATCATTTCCCTTTATACTGTATAATCAAGTAGGGATACAGACCAAACCCACAAGGAGGAGGGCGCTATAGCTGTCCACTTATACTTATGAGCGAATGTGCTCGATAAGGTGTTATCTGAGCATGCTCAGGTGCTAACAGAGTGTCTTCGGTGTGCTCGAAAAATAAGTTTGAGTCCCCGTGGCTGTTCGACAGCCACAGCACATGCAGAGATTGCTTGTTTGTTAGTCAATCCAAGTATGTGTCGTAGCTGTCGAACAGCCACGAGACATGCTGCCGCGGGGACTAGAACGTATTTTTTGAGCATGCCGAAGACACTTGGTTAGCACCTGAGCATGCTTGGATAACACCTTGTCCCGGCCCGTTCGCTCATCGCTTTTCAGAATACTTTTAATCAGGGCTGTGGAGTCGGAGTCGTGGAGTCGGAGTCGGTGCTCATTTTGGTGGAGTCGGAGTCGGAGTTGGAGTCGGTATAAAATGGACCGACTCCGACTCCTAAAATATATAATAAATTGGGTACAGTAGTTCAATGCAGGATGTGCTGAATATTTTTTCATAGGAGTTTGGGAAAGTTATGAAATGTCCTATAAATGGCTGTTATATTCCTGATCTAAGGCTACATTCACACACAGCATTTTTCCTGTGTTTTTTGAGGATACGTTTTTCAGCTGCAAAAGCTGATCATCTTTTTAAAAAAAACTGCATCACCTGAAAGGTTTTTGAGCTCATAGATAATGTTTTCAATAGCAAGAGCAGATTAGAAATCTGCTCTATCTATATATCCATTTATCCATATCTGTCTATCCATATCGTATCTGTACCAAAAAGAATGAAAACCGGGTAGTACACCAATATATATTCTGTTCTATCTAAATATCTTGATTATTGGATCATAAAAATGATTAAATGTCTGAGGTTCACATTGTACTACAATAAATTTTTCACTTAAATATAAGCAATATGTGTGGGAGTCGGAGTCGGAGTCGGAGTTGGAGTCGGTGTAAGGGAAATTGAGGAGTCGGAGTCGCAGGTTTGGCTTACCGACTCCACAGCCCTGCTTTTAATAATGACTTTAAAAAAAAAAATAAGCTCCTGGGGCTGAAGAGCAGGAGTTTACTTGCTTGCAGCTCCACCACTAGAGAAATGCAGTAGTACACAGTTCCCAATAAAATGAATGAACTATCTGTAATGCAAGGATGTACCGTCTACCCAAAAGTGAGAGAACCCCTCCATTAAATGAAAACCTGTTCGTTATGACTCAAGTCCACACTCACTCTCTGTGATTGTGCCGGCACCGCACGTCTCGGTAAGGCCATACCCTTGACCAACTGGGCAGCAAAAGCAGATGTTCATGAAGCGTTGGGTGGTAGCGGAAAGAGGTGCCCCACCAGAAAGCAGGACCCTCATCTTTCCGCCTAGTAACTTCCTCACTTTCCGAAATACAATCCTGTAGAGACGGAAAGATTGCAAAATATTATTAGCAGATGATCAGTCAAAGGATCCTTTATTTTAGGTACTCGCACTAACCGTCCAGTACCAATACACTAAGTTAAGGAGGTCTTCTATGCATGAGTAAATGCGTTATACAGCTCAGGAAATAACAAATATGCTTGCACTTCTGTAGACAGATAACATAGGATTTAGCCGACCCGTACTCTGGAGAAGGGTCATTTACCCAGCAGGGTCATTCTTTGCCTGAACTGAATTCTGCCAGACAACAGCTGGGAAAGGCCATTACATTGGGGATTTTTAGAAGAAAGAGGAAAACACACACGGAACTGCAGAGGACTACAGTCACTCCATCTTGTCAACTCTAGACTTAACACTAAGCCATTAAGAGATCCAGGCCGAGACGCTGCTCTTCCCTAAATGATGACTTCTTGGAGCTCTGCTTACAAAGTCACGCCATACTGCGCCTCTCGGTGGCCTCATTTTTCCCAGCTTAGCTATATTCACCTTACTAAGGTCATTTAGATCCTACTGGTTATACAGATCCCTTGTCAGCGTAACGACACCATTTATAGAGAAAATGAAACCTACTGATTTTATCACACTCACATTGGCCGGTAGACTAGAATCCATATAGGCTATGCAGCCACTAACAAGGGGATCAAAAGTATGGAGATTGCGCCAAATTTGGATGCCAAAGCAAAATTTTCAGATATCAGTGCACCATGTTTTTTTATGCGAAAACACAATATCATACCAAGAATGAGCAGAGACAGATAGACATGTCTGCAGGAGACGAGGTTTCCTCACGCACAATCCAGATACCCAACACGTAGAGAGCGGCTCAAGTGTGACTTGGATTACTGGCTTTTAAATTGGAAGTGAACATTCAGAAACTTTATGACATGTCATAGAGACCAGCGGTGCTCACCTCAGAGGCTGAAATGAACCACAAGTACAGGGATGCTGGCCCTGCACTTACAACTCTCCACCCCTCTCTTCCCGCCAACCGTTGTCCACCAGTCACTGAATGACAGGTCACTTGTCTGGGTGACCTGCCTTCACTGTCGGATATCATGAGCAAGTGCAGTCAGTCCCTGGGACAGCGTATGCCATCAAAACACCATCAGCATTGAGAACGCGTGTGCCGCCCTAGGAAATGATGATACCGGTGCGAGATCTCCAGCCAGGAAGGCAGATCACTCGTAAAAGAGTGTCCTGTCATTCAGTAACCAGCGGACAGGTGTGAAAAAGGGAGACAGGAAGAACTGTAAGTGCTCGGACAGGCCCCCTGCACTTGTGGCTCATCAATATTGAAATTGGAAAAGTGATTACTCCGAAATGGAATAAAGGACTGAAAAAACAAAGGTACGGAGTCAATCTGCTTTACAGGGAGCTAACACGTTAGATCAGTGGGGGCACTAAAAGGTTCCTTTTATAGTGCAGTTACACTTTACCCAGGGGTCATCCTCCCTGTTGCGATTTCCCTATGGATTCTATAACAAAGAGTATGCGGAAAGGGTTGAAAAAAAAACAGAAAAAGAAGGAATATTGAGGAGGAACTCTCACCTATCACACAGCGGAGTGCTGTAACCTCTCATGATCTGCTTCATTTTATAGTTGTATGCAAGGGAGAACAGACCTTTCTGAACAGGACTCATGGTGGCCACTTTACTCATGACGTTCTTATAGATGCGGTCCATGATTTCCTAAAAAGACAATGTGGTACTCAACACAAAAAACAAACATTCTACTTCTTTAACCAGTTAAGGTAAATAAGACGTGAGCAATGCTGAGATAGAAGCAAAGGAATAATGAAAATGTAGCTCTAATAACTATAATAATTGCTATAAATATTATAGTAGCATGTAAAAGTTTGGGCACCCCTGGTCAAAATTCCTGTTATTGTGAAGCAAGCTGAAGATTAAATGAGCTCCAAGAGGCCTAGAAAGACTATCTATATATATATATATATATATATATATATATATATATATATATATATACACACACACACACACACACACACACACACACATACATATATACATATACATACATACACACATATATACACATATATATACACATACATGCATACAGGAAAAAAGTTCCTTCTCACCCCCATTGGAGGTGATCTTTGTTGTCCTTTCTCATTCTCGGGTCCTCTACCAGATGCCTGGGAGTTTGAGGGTTCTGCGCAGGATCTTAGTTGTTCTCAACATTGCACTTTTCTGGACAGAGAGCTCAGATGTTGCTCCTGGGATCTGTTGTAGCCATTCCTCCAACTTGGGGGTCACTGCTCCAAGTGCTCCTATCACCACTGGAATCGCTGTTGCCTTCACCTTCCACATCTTCGCCAGTTATCCTTTGAGGCCCTGGTATTTCTCCAGCTTCTCATATTCCTTCTTCCTGATGTTGCTGTCACTTGGCACTGCCACATCTATTATCATTGGTGTCCTCTGATCCTTGTCTACTATCACAATGTCTGGTTGGTTAGCCAACAACTGCTTATTCATCTGGATCTTGAAGTCCCACAGGATTTTAGCCCTTTCATTCTCCACCATTTTTTCTGGGGTCTCCCACCTGGACTTAGGGGGACTTATTCCATATGCTGTGCAGATGTTCCTGTATACAGTTCCCGCTACTTGGTTGTGGTGTTCAGTATACGCTGTTCCTGCTTGCATTTTGCATCCTGCCACTATGTGTTTGACGGTTTATGAGGTTTCTTTGCATAGTCTGCACCTTGGTCTTGTATTGTGTGGTAGATTCCTGCTTCTATGGATATGGTACTTAGTGCTTGCTCTTTTGCTGCTATGATTAGTGCCTCTGTGCTGTCTCGGAGTCCAGCTTTCTCCAGCCATTAGTAGGATTTCTCCATGACAGCCACCTCCATTATCTGTTGATGGTTCATCCCATGCAGTGGCTTGTCTTGCCATGGCGCTTCATGCTCCTGTTCTTCCTTCCAGATCTGTTGTTGTTGCAGCCTTAGGCTTTCTCTCAGCATCTCACCTTTTGGTGACATTTTTCTGATGTATTCCTGGATACTCCTTGTTTCATCCGTGATGGTGACTTGGATGCTTATCAAGCCTCGACCACCCTCCTTTCTGTTGGTATACAATCTTTGGGTGTTAGACATAGGGCGGAGACATCTATGCATTGTGAGGAGCTTTCGTGTGTTCACATCTGCAGCTTCCATCTCTTCTTTTGGCCAGCACACTATGCCAGCAGGGTATCTGATAACTGGCAGGGCATATGTATTGATGGCACAGATTTTATTCTTCCCGTTGTGCTGGTTCTTCAGGACCTGTCTTACCCTTTTGATGGTATTTGGATGTTGCGGCTTTTCTTGCCTCCTCCTCATGGTTACCATATCCCTGTGAGATGCTGAGCTACTTGTATCATGTCTGTATATCTGCTATGTGTCCTGCTGGTAATTCCACTCCATTGGCCTTGACCACCCTGCCTCTCTATTACCAACCAGCCCCACTTCTCCAGTCCGAAGGACATCCCAAAGTCTTCGCTGTAGATCCTTGTAAGGTGGATCAGTGAATTGATGTCATGTTCATTTTTTGCATACAGCTTGATGTCATCCATGTAGAGGAGGTGGCTGATGGTGCTTCCACTCTTGAACTTGTATCCATAGCCAGATTCTGTAATTATCTGACTGAGGGGGTTCAAGCCTATGCCTAACAGCATTGGGGACAGTGCATTACCTTGGTATATGCCACATTTTATGGCCACTTGTGCTAGTTGTCTTGAGTTGACTTCCAATGTTGTTCTCCATAGCCCCATTGATTTTCTGAGGAAGGTTCTTAATTTCCTGTTGACAATGTAGAGAGCCAAGCATTCATAGATCCATGTGTGTGGCATTGAGTCATAGGCTTTCCTGTATTCAATGCAGTCTTTGCTGAGATTGGTGTGTATGGATCTTGAGTCTTGAGCAACTGCTCTATCTACTAGGAGTTGGTGCTTAGAGCCTCTGGTGTTGGTCCCAATGCCTTTCTGAGCTGGCATAATGTACTGGTTCATATGGTTCTGTAGCTTGGTGGCTATGATGCCTGACAGGAGTTTCCATGTTGTCGTAAGGCAGGTTATTGGGTGGTAGTTGGATGGAACTGTTCCTTTGTGAGGATCCTAAAAGATCAGCACTGGTCTTCCTTGTATTAGCCAATCTGGGTGGAGGCCTGCTTCTAGCGGCTGGTTCATCTGCTTTGCCATGCGTTCATGTACTGCTGTTAATTTCTTTAGCCAGTAGGTGTAGATCATGTCTGGGCCAGGTGCTGCCCAGCACTTCATGTTCTTGACCCGCTGTTGGACGTCTGCTTCTGTAATGGTGACTGGCTCTTGCTCTAGGTGGTTGATGTGTTAAATTCTGAAATCTTGCAGATAGATCTATATATATATATATATATTTTTTTTTTATTTATAGAGAGATAGATAAATAGATAGAAATAGATAGAGATATAGATAGATAGAGATATAGATAGAGATATAGATTAATAGAGATATATAGATATATATTTGCATCAAGAATTTGTTGAAATTTCATTGAATCCATTTCTTCCCTCTACTCGTGAAATGTACGGGGTGCCATTGGCTGCAACACATCCCCAAAGCATGACTAATCCACCCCCATGCTTAATGGTAGGCGAGATGTTCTGTTCCTGAAATTCTGTGCCCTTTTCTCTCCACACATACCTTTTATCATTGTGGCCAAATAGTTCTATTTTAGCCTCATTGGTCCACAGGACTTGTTTTCAAAATGCATCAGGATTATTTAGATGTTCTTTTGCATACTTCTGACACTGAATTTTATGACGAGGATTGATGACTTTCCCATGAACGCCATATTTGTGCAGGTGTCTCTGAACAGCAGAACAATGTACCACAACTCTAGAGTCTGCTGCTAAATCATTCTGAAGGTCTTTTGCAGTCAAGTGGGTGTTCTGATTTGCATCTCTAGCAATCCTATGTGAAGCTCTCACTGAAATTTTGCTTGGTCTTCCAGACCTTATGTTGACCTCCACTTTTCCTGTTAACTGCCATTTCTTAGTTACATTTCAAACTGAGGAAAGGGCAACTTGAAAAGGTTTTGCTATCTTCGTATAGCCTTCTTCTGCTTTGTTGGCCTCCACCATTTTCATTTTCGGAGTGTTAAGAAGAACCCATGACTGCTGTTTTTTGACACATGGTTAGAGGCGGCTGGGATTTTTGTAAAGCTGGGAAATTAGCATCACCTGGCCTTTCCTATGATAGTGAAGAAGCCATAACCCTAACAGGCTAATTAAGGTCTTAAACCTTGGGCAAAGTTTTCTGAGCACACAAATCTCCAAGGGTGTCCAAACTTTTGCAATGCAATCTTAAAATGAAAAAAAAAAAAAAAAAAAGTGTTTTTTTTCCGGACTAAAATACAAAGTAACCCATCTTTATCTTTAGCCCTTTTAGAGATAATTTCATCTTCAGCTTGCATAACTGTTCACAATAACAGTAACTTTGACCAGGGGTGCCCAAACTTTTGCATGCCACTGTATATTTTTTAATTTTTTTTCATGCAAATCTTAAACTATAACAACTTTACATAGGCCAGAAAAATGACAATATATCACACTATCCCCTTATTGGCACTTTTTATTACACATTTGGACATGGCATAAATTTTGCTGTGGATTTGGCAGCACGTTTTTACCTCTTACAAAATGTGACTTTTTAGACAAAATTCTCTAACGACTCAGCATGACAAAGATCATACTGCATATAGAAAATCCACAGCCTTCCCCACAGTCTGTACAAATGTCTCCTTCCACCTAGAAAAAGGGGTTTCCTAATACCTGGGTTACTAGCCTTATGATGTACTTGGGGGGGGGGGGGGACTTCAGTGCAGAGCAGACAATCTGAACATGGCCTCGGCGTCGAATCAATATTTCCTAAAACTGATAAGATTTATACTCTTGTTCCCATTTAGCAGCTTTTATTATCCTCTCTATAGCTTTTCAATTTTCTTTTTTTTTTTTAACAAGGATGTAGGAAATAAGAAAAAAAAATAAAAAAACAGGATTTTTAAAGGTGCTATAAAAGGCAGACGAGAAACAGAAGTCCTTGTACACAAAGGGGGATTGCATTAGAGTCAGTGTGTCTCCTAACCGGCAGAATTACGGTTAGGTGATTTTAGGCTGGAATGTGTGTATTTTGGTAACAGAGAACAGAGCATTTGGTGCTCGCTGCCAGGTGATGAGACATCCTCCATGTCCCAATGTATGACGTCAGAAGGGTCAGAAGACATCTGATGAGCTCACTCCTGTTCAATCACTCATCTCTGCCGCTTGCAGGAATTCAGAGTAAATATTTGTACCTGGACGTCTTCACACAATGTCCTAACGTCAGGGCAGTTTACTTACAGGAATGAGTACAAGGGACACAGCACTAAAGTCACTTACAGGGACAGCGGCCATTAGTGTCGGCTGCAGCTCGGAGGCATCGCCTTTGCTTCCTTTCTTGATTTTGGTGGACTATAAGATGTAAAAAAGATATTTTTATTTATTTTTAGGGATACAAATTCAGTTGTGTACATCAGGCTCATCGGTGCCGAGTACAGAGGAAGCCTACACAGAGACCAGTACATAGTTTGCGTCACTGCGACGCGCTCATCATCAACATCTGTTCTACATTAGCAGCTAATATATACAATCCTATATCATGAGCATCGGCAGAGCCCTGGATTATTGCACTGGTGCGACACAGATAAGTACAACGTACGCTGCAAATGAACTAGTGCACACAAATCATTACAGGAATGACTAGCTATGCAGCTACAGCAGAGTAAGAGGAAAAATCGTAGTTACTTACCGATAACGGTATTTCTCAGATTCCATGACGGCACCACGGAGAGAGGGGATCCACCCCACGGGGACAGGAAACCTACCAATAAAAAGGCGGTACCTCTCTCCCGCATCAGTTGTTTTACAGAGCATTAATGGAACTTCAGCCTAATACTAACACAACACACTAAGAAAAAAGGAATTTCTATAATTATTAAACTGCGTAGAGGAGACACCACGTGACTTTTTCACTGTATTTACAATAAGTGCGCACCCCACGCGTGTAGGGAGGGAATATACGGGTGCCGTCATGGGATCGGAGAAATACCGTTATCGGTAAGTAACTCCGATTTTCTCCTTCCCCCATGATGGCACCACGGAGAGAATTGCAGAGACTATCTATTGGGGGGGACCACTGCCTCCAGTACCCTTCTACCAAAGGTTAGATCTGAGGAAGTGCTAGGTCCAGCCGATAGTGGTTAAAGAAAGTTGAAGGAGAGAACCAAGTAGCGGCTCTTCATATCTGCTCAATAGAGAGACGCCTGCTCTCTCTGCCCAGGAAGTTGACACCACTCTTGTGGAATGGGCCGTTATTCTGCCTGGGATGTCCGCGCCTTCTGACGAGTACGACAAGGTGATGGCGTCCCTTATCCACCTCGCCAGCATGCTCTTTGATGCCTTTCGACCTTTCTTTGGCTCCTGGAAGCAGACAAAAATAGCCCCATCCTTCCTACACTCCCTGGCTGCCGCTAAGTATTCCACTAGGCATCTCCTAACATCTAATGTGTGCAAGGTCTCTTCTCCCTTGCTTTTGGGATTGGGGCGAAATGAAGGGAGAGAGATTTCCTGGGTTCTGTGGAATCGGGATGCTACCTTCGGCAGATAGGCTGGGTCTGTTCTAAGTATCACCCTGTCGTCCAGAATCTGTGTGAATGGAGGAAAGGCTGACAGGACCAGGATGTCGCTAATTCTACGGGCTGATGTGAGGGCTACCAGGAGGGAGGTCTTCAGAGATATTAATTTCAGCGGTGCTTTCTGCAAAGGCTCAAAGGGAGGCTTGGTCAGGGCTGAGAGTACTAAGTTTAGATCCCAGGGAGGGGTGTTTAGGGAAGACACGGGCCTGGATCTACCGGCTGCCTTAATTAACCTGGACACCCAACGATTCCCCGCCAAGTCACAGTTGTATAGGGCCCCCAGGGCTGCCACTTGAACCTTGTGCTGGTAGCTAGGCCTTGCCCTAAACCCCTTTGTAGGAACTCTAAGATGTTTGATATGGGTACCTTCCCCTTTGGACTAGCCTTTGATACTGAAAGGAACTTTCTCCAGACCCTCTCGTACTGTTTAGTGGTTATCGGCTTCCTGCTTTTCAGTAGTGTGGATACTAAATTTTGTGCGAAGCCTCTTTTGATTAATAGATCCCTTTCAAATTCCAGGCCGTCATGTGTAGATTCTCCGCCTGAGGGTGCAGTACTGGGCCCTGGGAGAGTAAGTTCGGGATATCCGGGAGGACCCAAGGATCGGAGATGGACATTCTCCTCAGCCACGAGAACCACGTCCTTCTCGGCCAGAAGGGGGCTATTAGTATTACCCTCGCTTTGTCCTCCCAAATCTTCCTCAGAACTGACGGAATCAAGGCTATTGGTGGGAACGCATATGCAAGGGGAAAGTGCCAGGGGATCATAAGGGCGTCCAGGGCTAACGGTTCCCCGGATGGGTCTATGGAGCAGAATGTTTTCACTTTCCGATTCGTTTTGTTGGCGAATAGGTCTATGTTGGGTTTTCCCCATAGCTGTGTGATCTGAATGAAAACTTTCTGGTTCAGCTCCCATTCGCCCTGTCTCACTTGTGTGCGACTTAAAAAATCCGCCATCACGTTGTCTGACCCTTTTATGTGTAATGCCGTTAGTGAGCCTAGGTTCCCTTCTGCCAAGTGGAAAATTGACTTTGTCACGTCCATAAGGGTACGGGATCTTGTGCCCCCCCTGTTGATTTAAGTAAGCAACTACCGTGCTGTTGTCCGAGAACACTCTTACGTGGTGGGCCCTGAGGGAGTTTAGAAAATATAGGAGGGCGCGCTTCACCGCTAATAGCTCCTTCATATTCAAGGAGGCTGTCTTTTCGTCCTCTGTCCAGACTCCTTGTGCTACTTGGTTGTCCCAGTGAGCCCCCCACCCCCTGGGGCTTGCGTCTGTAGTAAGGATCTGCAAGACCGGTATCACCCAAGGAACCCCCCTGGCTAGGTTGGATGGTTCCGTCCACCACTGTAGAGAGCGAGCTGTTACGGGTGAGATGTTTAACTGCCCTTCTAAATTCCCGTGAAGAGAAATTTCTGCCTCTAGTATCTCCCACTGGAGATCTCTTGTATGCGCTTGGACCCACTGGACCGCTGGTAGGCAGGCTGTCATTGAGCCGAGCAAGGACACGGCCTTCCTGAGTGTCATTAGTGTCCGTGTTATTGCTCCTGTTGCTAGCGGCTCTATGTGTAGCCATTTCCCTTCGGGGAGGCGGCACTCCTGCCTGATGGAATCTATGGTTATGCCCAAATATTCTTGCACCTGGCTCGGAATTAGCCGAGATTTCGATAGGTTCAACAGCCAACCTCGGTTGGACAGAGATTCCATAGTCTGGTTCAACTGGTTTCTGCAATGGCTCGGGGAGTTGCCTACTACTAGGAAGTCGTCCAAGTATGGGACTATTAGGGCGTCCTGTTCTCTCAAATGTGCCATAACCTCCGATATGATTTTCGTGAATACTCTTGGGGCAATGGCCAGCCAGAATGGGAGGGCTTTGACTTGGTAATGCTTTATTTCTCTCCCTATCGTGACTGCTATTCTGAGAAACCGGCGGTAGTCCGTGTGTATAGGGACATGACAGTACGCGTCTTTTAAGTCGAGTACAGCCATGTAACAAGCTGGAAACAATATCTTTACCGCGGATTTTATTGTCTCCATCTTGAATACAGGAATCACTAGGCATTTGTTTAACCTTTTCAGGTTTACTATCGTCCTGAACGTCCCATCTGGTTTCTTCTGCAAGAAGATAGGGGAATAGAAGCCTTCTCCTTTTTCTTGGTGGGGAACTACATGTAACACTGCTTTCTCCACCAGGGTCTGAATATCCTGTTGTACTGCAACTTGCTCTTCTATCGACTGCCTCTGTGGGGTCACTACGAAAGAGGGTTTGGGTAATGTGTGGAATTTGAACTTGAGACCTGTTTCTATAATGCTTAGGATCCATGAACTGTCTGATATCTTTTCCCAGGCCGAGAAGAAGAGGCTCAATCTTCCCCCTACCTGGGAGACACGTTCATTGGGGTTGCTTCTCGTCAGCCGGTTTCCAGAACATGAACCCCTTCCCTTTGCCTCTTCTATCTTCCCACTTGTCCTGGGAGTTTTTAGGCGGCTTCCTCTGGATAAATTTCCTGCTCCGAAAGCGTTTGAAGGGGAAATTGGATGGGTTAGGGAAAGATTTCTTTTTGTCCACTGCTTTCTCGAGTATATCGTCCAGTGTAGGCCCGAAAAGGAATTCCCCTTCACAGGGGATGGAGCACAACTTTGTTTTTGTTTGCAGGTCTCCCGTCCAGCACTTGAGCCATAGGGCCCTTCGTGCTGCGTTTGAGAATGAGGCTGCTCTGGCTGTCAATCTGATTGAATCCGCGGATGCGTCTGCTAGAAATGCTGCTGCTCCTCTCATTAGCGGGACGGAGTCCAGGATTGCTCCTCTTGGCGTTTTGTTCCTTAGTTGGTCGTCCAGCTGGTCCAGCCACACCATCAGGGCTCTGGCTGTGCAAGTGGCAGCTATAGCGGGTTTTAGTCCACCTCAAGCTGCCTCCCAGGCTCCTTTTAGGAATGTATCCGCTTTTTTATCCATAGGGTCTTTCAGCATCCCCATGTCCTCGAACGGCAGAGATAATTTTTTCGAGGCCTTCGCTATGGCTACATCTACTTTCGGTGCCTTGTCCCAAAACGAACAGCTTGGCTCCTCAAAGGGGTATTTCCTTTTCGGTGCTAGGAGGCCCTTCTTCTCTGGCCTTTTCCATACCCTCTGTATGAGCGCCTGGATTTTATCATTCATGGGAAATGACCTACTTTTCTTCTGCTCCAACCCGCTAAACATAGCATCCTGGATGGTCCTCTTAGGCCTGGTGTCTACTAGGCCCATAGTGGTTCTGATAGCCTTTATTACGCTATCTGTCTCTTCTATAGGGAAGCAGCTGCGACCTTCCTCCTCAGACGACGAGGAGCCGGACGACGGGCTATCTGTGTCTGATGAAGAAGACCCGCTATCCTTTTCGCTAGGCTCTGACTCGGGTTCCTTTCTTTTGGGTTTCTTATGCTTTTTGCTTTTCCCCTGAGGGGTTTGACGGTTTTCTCTACCTGGTGGGCGATTATGGCCCTAAGGTCATCAGCGAACCCTGGGGATTCCTTGCATATTGTATGTTCAATACAGGACTGACAGAGCCTTTTTTCCCATGCCGTGGGGAGTTCCTCCTTACAAAGTGGGCAAACCTTGTGGTTGGACTTCTGTGTACACTTCTTCCCCTATAAGAGAAGGAGGACAGGCCCTAATTACAGCACATACGTTAATGTAGTCCACTTACCCACCAGCCCGAAGAAGGATACCGAATCAGACGTGGGCCCCGGATCTGCACGCGGCTTGTCCTTTGGGACCCCTGCCCCCCGGACTTCTTGCTGTGTCGGGACTCCGAACGGCTGCTGCTGCCGTGTCGTTGCGACTGCTCCTTCGTCTCCTTCTTACGGTGCTGCTGCGGTGACTTTCGTGGCTGCTGCTGGTGTCCTGTGTCAGAGAACACATCCAGCAGCTGCTGCTCTTTTGGCTCGGTGCTCATGGCTCCAGGTGACAGGCTGCACTATGTCCACTGAGCGCTTTTAAACAAAGCGAGGCAAGTTTCAAAAAAAAAAAAAAAATCCTGCTGCCGTCTCTCCCCCCCGCACACCCTGGAGGCCCACTGACCCTAGCGGTGGCGCCTTGGGTAACCGCCCCAGCTGGGGCAGGGGGCTCCCGCTGCCATTTTCAGACTGGTCGGCCCCGGCATCCGGGAAGTCTGTAGGTTCCCTTGTGGGGACAGGAAACCAACTGATGCGGGAGAGAGGTACCGCCTTTTTATTGGTAGGTTTCCTGTCCCCGTGGGGCAGATCCCCTCTCTCCGTGGTGCCGTCATGGGGGAAGGAGAAATACACATTGTAAAGGCAGAATACTGCGACACACACACATAATGCAGGTACATACGTCTATAGTCACATGCCCAACTTTAGAGGCCATTTACAGCGTAGACATAGAATTAAAGGGGTTGTACAATAGTGGACAGTGCCTTGTTAATAGATACGCAGTGGAAAACATTATAATCTTAAAGAGGATGTTCACTACTTTAACACTGATGGCCTTTCCCTAGGATAGGTCATCAATGTTTGATCGGTGAGGGTGCGACACCCGGTGTTCACCAGAACTGACCCATTATGGAGCTGCACAGCAAAGCTCCATCTACTGTACAGTGGCCATGGCCGGGTAATGCACATCTGCCCCATACTGATGGAACAGGGGACAGATCTGCAGTACCCGGCGACAGCAGCTATACAGTAAATGGAGCTCTGCAGCTCTGTAACTGGTCAGTTCTGGCCGACACAGCTGGTCGGTAGTTTTGCTGGGTGTTGCACCACCACCGATCAGACACAGATGACTTCCTAAGGATAGGTCATGAATGTTAAAGTAGTGGACAACTTCTTTAAAGGGAATCTGTCATCAATTTTTTTGCCTATCAGCTGCGGCCACGGGCATCAGGGGCTTATCTACTGCATTCTGTAGATAAGCCCCCGATGTTACCTGAAAGAGAAGAAAAATGAGTTCGATTGAGTCATTGGCCATTGAGTCACTGCAACGGTGATGTGACATTGTTTATTACACAGAACAGACATCAGAATCCAAGAAGCAAGTTTTGAGTTGATTTTGTTTTGCACTGCAGATCTATTAAAGGGTTTTCCAATAGTGGACAACCCCTTTTAAACTGCATAAAAAGTTACCAAAAGAATACAGCAGCCTCTTTGAGGACTGAGATGTATGCAAAGACTGAATATAGGAGATGTAACCTGCATTACTGCTATATAGAATATACTTATAAAATTAAGGCGCTTAGTGCACAAATTGCCAATTCATGAGAGCCCACCAGCCGCGACAAGGCGTACCTTTCTATGTTGTTACCCTAAACTTAGTATTTATCAAACATGCCTCTCCTGGGCTATAAGCCTACACATTTTAAAGGGCAGGAGTACTCTGTCAGATAAGGAGGCAGTCACCATCTCCAATAGCTGATTATAAAAAAAGACCTGACACCTGAAAAGAATAAAGCAAGTGTGAACAGGAACACTTTAAGGGTATGTTCACACTGGGTGTTTTCGCTGCGTTTCTTTATGCTAATTTTCAGCTGCTTTATACAGTACCAGCAAAGCCTAGGATATTTCAGAAATCTCATGCACACACATTGGTTTTTTGTGTGATCAGGATTTTGTGCTTTGCTGTGTTTTTTGGACATACAGCATGTCACTTCTTTCAGCATTTTTCAACCATTGGCTTGAATGGGTGTAGAAAAAACGCTGCAAAAATGCAGGTATCATTATTTGCAGTGGCAAAAAAGTCATGGACATAGACACAAAAAACCGCACCAAAAACGCATCTAAGGCTGTGGCCACAATGCGATTTTTAAGCGTTTTTTGCCGCGATTTTTGGCGCGAAAACTTTTAAAAAACTCGTACAGAACGCACCCCATGCATTCCTATGGCATTCCGCACATGCGGTGCTAATGCTGCGCTTTTTTCCGCGGCGGAATCGCATCGCGGAAAAAAACGCAGCATGCTCATTCTTTTTTGCGGAATCGCAAAGAATTGCCGCGATTCCGCACCCATAGGAATGCATGAGAACCGCTTACTTCCTGCATGTGGCTATGCCCACCATGCGGGAAGTTAAGCATCTCATGTGCGGTTGGTACCCACGGTGTGGAGGAGAGGAGACTGTCCTCCAGGCCCTGGGTACCATACCCCTGTAAAAAAAAAGAATTATAAAAAAAAAAAAAAAAAATCGGGGTATATTTACCTTCCGGCGTCACGCGCAGCCTTCCCGGGCCACAGCGTTCCCAGTAATGCCTTGCGGCAAGGTCCTGTGATGACGTAGTCTCGCGTGACTCTAGCGGTCTCGTGAGATCACTATAGCAACGCGTCGTCACAGGTCTCGCAAGGCATCGCTGGGAACGGGAGCGTCACTGAGACTGCGCGGGACGTCGGAAGGTAAATATACAGGCGGCCTCAATAGTAAAAACCTGGTCACACTTGTCAAACACTATGTTTGACGAGTGTGAAGAACCTGTCAATCACTTTCCAAGCGATGCTTCAAATCGCTTGAATATCGCAAGCGAAAATCGCGAACATAATCTCGGTAAAATCGCGCGGAAAAAACGCGCGATTTCTGGGAAGGAGTCCGGTTTTGAGTGTCCGGATTAAAACGCAATGTGGGCACATAGCCTAAACCTGCGCTTTTGCCGCAGCTTCGTTCCTGCCAAGAAATCAGGTTTTGCTCCAGAAAAAAAAGCAGCAAAAAGGCCCAGTGTGAACTTACCCTTAAGGGGACTAAAAAGACAAGCAGTGCACAATAATGCGAAACTGCCCCTTTCCACAAGGCGTGGAAGGTCAACCATTACACAGGCCTAGATGTTATAGGAGCAGCTCCAGCGCCTCAGACGTAGCATCCATCACAAGGTCACACAGATTTATACAAACAGCATGGGACATGGAGGGCTTTCTATAGCTTTCCTAACCTACAACAGGGGATTACTGGGGCAGCTGGCCCCTTAGCGATCAGTTGATTCCTAGGGAAGCTCGCTTACAAGTGGTTGTCCAGTTTTACATTTACTGTACATAGTGATTAAAGAACTAAAAATGACTCCCTTCCTCCATCCCCCCCTTACTTACCTGATCAGAGAGCGTCTGTGGCGAAGAATAGCCGACACGGCAGCCACGGGAGATACACACCAACTCCGCACTTAGCTCCAACACATGGGCCAAAGGTAAGTAGCCAATGTACGTGTCCGTCTCTCTGCAAAAAAGAGGACACTGGATTCAACGCACAAGCACAAAGCTCTAATGGAGATCAGAACCAGGTAACATTACCCACGACAGGTACCTAAAGGGAAAATACAATCTTATAAATGTGCCCCTGCTGTGTACTGTGTAATGACTGTGTCTGACCGTACAGGGACGTGATCTGATCATAGCACAGCTCCTGGGCAGAGGAGAAAGCAAAAGAGAATACAGACAGGACAGCACCGGATCGCAACTGATTCTTTTAATGAGGTAAAATATTTCACTGCCTGTTTTTAAAAAATATTTTACCTCAAAGAAAGAATTTGCAATCCCATGCTATCCTGTCTGTTTTCTCTCCTTTGCTTCCTCCCCTGCCCAGGAGCTGTGGTATGATCAGATCATGTCCCTGTCCCTGTATGGTCAGACACAGATATTATACAGTGCACAGCAGGGGCACATTTATAAGATTATCTCAGCACAGGAATATTTTTTTTAACACATCCAATTGTGGAAATTATTATTATTCCAAAATGTATTGATTAAAATTAACTTTCATTCATTGGAAAACCACTTTAACTCCATGGATGTACACGTGTTCCCAAGATCAGAACATACCCCAGATTTGGTATCCGCTGTGCCATCCCAGTTATGCCAGCTATGATGTTACTGTGAGAGATCATCACTCCTTTGGGCAGCCCAGTGGAGCCACTGGTGTACATGATGACTGCGATATCATACGGTAGTGGCGACGGTTGTTGCTTGTTTGCTGTGGAAGAAAAGATGGTGACTTCTGTCATGTTTATATGACAAAATATGTAGAAAATTTTACGGTGTAGTTTGGAGCCAAGGGGCTTACCGGAGCTACACTACACTATTATTCTGCGGCAGAGAAGGGAGAATCGATCTCCCTACTCTGCTGCCCTGCCGCTATGGGCCCCTGAGAAGGCGGTGGGGGGCCCCGGTGCCAGCAGTGGGCCCCCACCTCTCAGCCAGCAATGTCATCCTGAGCTATTCTGTGCGCACAGGACCTGTGATGCGGTCACAGGAGGGGCGGAGTCAGGGGTCACATGATCAGGGGCTTCAGTGGCTGCAGGACTCTGCTGTGCTGGTTGTCATGGTGCTGGCTGGATGAGGTGAAGTTTCTGTATGTGGTCAGGAGGGGTTTACAGGGTGGATGTAGAGAGCTGTGTGTGTATGAGGTGTACAGAGCGGAGCCGTGTGTGTAGAAGGTGTACGGAGCAGAGATATGCATGTATGAGGTGTACGGAGGAGCGGAGCCGTGTGTGTAGAAGGTGTACGGAGCAGAGATATGCATGTATGAGGTGTACGGAGGAGCCGAGCGGAGCTGTTTGTGTACAAGGTGTACACAGCGGAGCCGTTTGTGCACAAGGTGTACGGAGCGGAGTCGTGTGTGTACGGAGCAGAGCTGCATGTGTACAAGGTTCACAGAGCCGAGCTGCGTGTGTACAAGGTTCACGGAGCCGAGCTGCGTGTGTACAAGGTGCACGGAGTAAAGTTGCGTGTGTACAGCGTGTACGGAGCAGAGCCGCGTGTGTACAGCGTGTACGGAGCAGGGCTGCGTGTGTACAAGGTTCATGGTGCCGAGCCGCATGTGTACAAGGTGCACGGAGCAAAGCTGCGTGTCTACAAGGTGCACGGAGCAAAGCCGCGTGTCTACAAGGTGCACGGAGCAGAGCCGCGTGTCTACAAGGTGCACGGAGCAGAGCCGCGTGTGTACAGCGTGTACGGAGCAGAGCCGCGTGTGTACAGCGTGTACGGAGCAGAGTCGCATGTGCACAAGGTGCACGGAGCAGACCCGAGTGTGTACAAGGTGCACGGAGCAGACCAGCGTGTGTACAAGGTGCACGGAGCAGACCAGCGTGTGTACAAGGTGCACGGAGCAGACCAGCGTGTGTACAAGGTGCACGGAGCAGACCTCCATGTGTACAAGGTGCACGGAGCAGAGCCGCGTGTGTACAAGGTGCACGGAGCAGAGCCGCGTGTGTACAAGGTGCACGGAGCAGAGCCGCGTGTGTACAAGGTGCACGGAGCAGAGCCGTGTGAGACTGTGTACGGGGTGTACGGAACGGAGCCGCGTGTACGGAGCAGAGCCGCGTGTGTACAGCGTGTACGGAGCAGAGCCGCGTGTGTACAGCGTGTACGGAGCAGAGCCGCGTGTGTACAGCGTGTACGGAGCAGAGCCGCGTGTGTACAGCGTGTACGGAGCAGAGCCGCGTGTGTACAGCGTGTACGGAGCAGAGCCGCGTGTGTACAGCGTGTACGGAGCAGAGCCGCGTGTGTACAGCGTGTACGGAGCAGAGCCGCGTGTGTACAGCGTGTACGGAGCAGAGCCGCGTGTGTACAGCGTGTACGGAGCAGAACCGCGTGTGTACAGCGTGTACGGAGCAGAGCCGCGTGTGTACAGCGTGTACGGAGCAGAGCCGCGTGTGTACAGCGTGTACGGAGCAGAGCCGCATCTGTACAGCGTGTACAGAGCGGAGCCGCATGTGTACAAGGTGTACGGAGCGGAGCCGTGTGTGTATAGGGGGTATCAGGTGCAGTAATAGGGACACAAACGGCAGCAGCATCTCAGCATTGGGGCATCAGGTGCAGTAATAGGGACACATACGGCAGCAGCGTCTCAGCATTGGGGTATCAGGTGCAGTAATAGGGACACATACGGCAGCAGCGTCGCAACATTGGGGCATCAGGTGCAGTAATAGGGACACATACAGCAGCAGCGTCTCAGCATTGGGGTATCAGGTGCAGTAATTGGGACACACGGCAGCAGCGGCTCAGCATTGGGGTATCAGGTGAAGTAATAGGGACACATACGGCAGCAGCGGCTCAGCATTGGGGTATCAGCAGGATGAGGGGTTTGTGCAGGTTGGAGATAGACGGTGATGGAGCTGGAATATGAGAAGTGAAACGTGTCGTTGTATTCTCTGTAGCCGAGTCCTGGCTGGAGGAGTTGTCATGTCGGTCTGGGTCAGAAAGATCGTCAGCGGTAAGACACCAACTATAACTGTGCAGTAATCACTTATATGTTTTGTAGGACTGGTATTTACCACTGACCATATGGCGGTAACATCAATATTGGTCTTTATATAGGGATTATTTTCAGTAACAGCGCAGTCAGCTTCTAACTCCACTCTTAGGGGGCGTTACTGAGTTGTAATCAAAGTTACCTAGTTAGGGGCCCACTTAGAAGTTTCGCCCCCCAGAACCAAAACCCTAGCTACGCCTCTAGTTCCCATGATACAGTAATTTTTCATTATCCTTGGCAGATTTATTATAGCAATTGTCTACACTGTGTACAATTTAAACAAATTTTTGTTGCTGATCTAGGAACCAGCCATAAAAACCACATGAAGAACTAAATAAGTACAAGAACTACAGAATGAAACCTCATCTCCAGTATAATAAAGGATGAGAGTGATGATCGCGACATCAGTGCAGCATCCGAGGAGCGAACATGTGCTGGAAGCGTGTCAGGCACCAGTTGGTGCTGGGAAAGAAAGACATGAAGGACTGGATCATGTTTGTATAGTCTGTGCCAGATGTTTGGGTCCTGAGACTGCAGCATCTGTTCACATGGAAAGAGAATCCTCCATCAGCATACATAGCGGGGGGGATGGGTGGGATGTACCCAGTTAATCATACATTGGAGGATCCTTGATTTCCCTCTGGGTGTGAGGATGCCGAGCATCGGGATGTCCTAAAGCTTCTGAGTCACCATTAGGGACATGTAATAGACAGAAGGCTGCAGGTTACTGGGACAGGACAGAAGAGCAGCACATACACAATATATACATGCATACAAGATTTCAGAACAACGCGGAGCAGACTAATCTTCACGTAGAAAAGTGCAGGATGACGCATCAGAACAAGGGGTTGGCACTACAGACTTGTTCACAAAGGGAAACGGTGCGTCAGGAAAAAACGAGAATAAAATGGAAGACGATCTACGCCTATAGGACAATTGTAGGCTCACAAGCGGTGGACACTTCACAGATATTGTTGCAAATTCACTGCAGATTTTATCTCTGCAACATAAAAAGTGATGAACTTTGCTGCCTTGCCGCTACAGAATGAGCATGCTGCAATCAGAAAATCCTGGGCACGGTTGTCGCTCCATGTGGGAAATGGTCTGCAGCATGTGGATAGGATTTGTAATCTGTAGCGCATAATGCTTGAACAATCTGCAGGAAACATGCACAGCGAATCCCTCCTTACATATATTTTACTCCATACACACCAATGTGACCCACTCACCCTGCCTGGCCCCCAGAGTCTGCACTGACGTCATACTGTGCACGGTGATATTATTGGGGTACTCTGTGGTAGTGCTGCTGCCATCCACGATGATGATATGCCGTAACAATGGCACTTGGGGAAGGATGCTCTACAAGAAAAAGAGAAATCATTGCATTAGTAATCAGTCAATACCATAGTACTTGGATAACAAAATCCCATAAGTCTGGTGCCAAAGCCAGATGCCTAAATGATTTCACTGCCCTAGCGCTGTGCTCAGCGGGGAAGGATGAGCAGACTGAGAAATCAAGCGGCACAGGTTAAGGCCATGTTCACACGTTGTGTTGTTGCAGCATTTTTTTCTGCAGGTAAAACCAGTTCTCTTGGCAGTAAAGAAGCTGCTTACAAAAGGCAGGTATTGCTGCTTTTTTGGTGCAAATTATATCAGTCATCTGTCTACACTACATGTTGCATTTTTTTGCACTGCCTCATGGCTTTTTATGATGCAAAAATGCTGAAAGGATGTATATGCTGAAGATTAAAAAAAAACAAAGAAAAAAAAATAAAATAAAAACAGAATATTTCCAATTCAGTCAGGAAAAAAAATCATGTGTGTGCATGAGATTTCTGAAATCTCACTGCTTGTCTTTACAGTACCAGCAAAAGTTAACAAAAAATCTAGAGATGAACAGGAATATAAGTTGGTAAGCACGTAACATGTATGCGCATGTTCACACTGGCCACTGAGCAGACAAAACCTAAGATAAAAACAAAATGAGCAAATATCTGCAGTTAATAAAGAGCTATGGTGCATGAACATAACATAGGCTACTTAGTTAACATAATTTTGATCATAAAAACATAAAAGCCATTCCACCACATCACGGTGACCCTATTCGGGCCGGTCCTAGCCTCTAGTATTAAAACCTTACCATATGTCAAGTGACGTAAATGTCAATAAGTGTCGAGCACCTTAGGTTCTTATTTCAGGTTTTTTCCACTCTGTGCAAATAATAGTGTGTTGTTAGATGGGGCCCCAGTCCTGCTCTGCCTTTATTCACATTTACATCACTTGACATATGGTAAGGTTTTAATACTAGAGGTTAGAACCATCCCGATTACGGTCACCTTGACGTAGTGGGATGGCTCTTTTTTTTTTTTTTGGACCATTTTTCGTCCAGTCTTTTCAAATTTTGTGACTGGGAATAGTCACATGTATATACGTTTTGTAGTCCGTTTTGGGATTTATACGGAGACTTTTTGATATAGTCTGTGACATATAGATCTAGTGGATTTATCTTCACTACATCTTGTGGTAGCTTTTATCTGATTATATTAAAAGTTATGTTTTATGATTTTCTCAATTGCTGGTATTCCGAATTGTCGTGAGATTTGTGGTTCCATTCACCACGTGTTGCTGCCTCTTATTCTTTTTTTTTTAATCAAAATTGTGTTAACTAGGTACCCTATGTTATTTTCATGCACTATTGTTATTTATTGATTTACTGCAGGGTATTTTCTCATTTTGTTTTTATCTTAGGTTTTGTTTGGAAATGTAAAAATCAGCTTTTAATTTGCATTAAAAAAGGCAGAAAAATATGCTGTAAAAATGGAATGTGTGAATATAGTATAACACATAAGTGTTAGGGTGTGTGCACACGCTGTGGAAACACAGCAGAATCAACTGCGTTGTACAGTACCATTAAAATGAATGGAAAATGGAAACCGCAGTGCAAACGGTGCGGAATTTTCCGCACGGATTTGCTGTGGTTTCAAAACTGCAGAAAGAAATGACATGTCAATTCTTTCTGCGGATTCCGCTGCGGTTTGCCATCTGCTCCATTGTAGAGATGATAAACCGCAGGGCAAAACCGCAGGCTAATCCGCTGGTCTTCTGACCTCCGGATTTACCTGCGGATTTTACTAAATCCACGCGGACAAATCGGCAGAGCATTCCGCAGCGTATGCAAGTATCCTAAGAATACTGGAGCATCTTGGAACTTTCACATTGTGAGTTTCCTCTGTTACTCCTACTGGAAATGTGTGCAGAGATTGACAGAGTCAGAATCATTTCCTAACCAAGGCTCTCAGGAAATCTGGGGTTCATTAGTTATTCCATTAAAAACAAAAAAAATGCTGATTGCAGAGGGGCCCAACTGCTGGAACTCAAGTGATCTCAAGATAGGGGGCTCTGCAGTCCCATCATGAATGGAGCGGAGGGGTGTATATTCTGTCTCCACTCCATTCATCCTCGAAGGGACTGCTGGAGAGTGGTTGGTTCTCTGTTAAAAAAACAAGGATAGATACAATAGGGAAGCAAACTGATTTTAGTTATCTGATTCTTTACAAAGCAATACACCTAAGCCAAACCATACAACTGGTCAATATTTATAGCATACAAAACCTCCCCCAGCGAAAGTTTCTTTGATGTCATTAGGGGTTCCCCACCAGTAGAAACATTTTACAGGCATTAGTCATTTATTGACATATTTATATGCGGAATAAAAGGGGAACAGCACAATGCAGAACGCTATGGAGAGATTTTCCAGAATCGTTATTCCAAGGAAATGAAGCATTTAGTAAAGCAGGCATGTCAGGAGAGCAGACGGATGAGCTTCCTACTGAGAAGAACACTTCAAGCCTTCTAACCTAAAACTTATCTAGTTGTTCTTATACAAGATTCTGTTGTTTGCACTGGTAAGCTGCCAATATATACATACAATACAACCAGGAGGCTGAGAATATCCTGGCCACAGCAACAAGATAAATTTGTATATATGGGCTGCCAAAACTGGCAAATGTTCAGCCCCACAGGACTCGGATATACAAGGAAGCACCTTCAGGTCTGGGCACTCAGGATACTGAGAACACTTATGTTTACTTTAATTAAAATGCAGCCATACTGAGCAAATGCTGAATATGGACAATTCAACCTGGAGACAGAAAATAACGCCATCAATATTAAATAGGAATAAGGTGCTACAATTAACTATTTAGGGAGTCTGAAAATGCTAACTGGACAGTAAGGAGCTAGACATATTCTGCCATCTACCTATTTATTTGGCTTCCTAAAGAAGTAAGCCCCACCTAACTTGTCAGCCGTTCTGGAATACCCCACATGTCTAATTAAGAGAAAAATACTGTAGAGACACTTATGCCATCTTGGCATAAACTAGCTGGGCTCTGTTCCCACTTACCTTGCAACCTGCATAACATTCAGCAAAGCTAAAGATAAAATGGAATCTGTCACATTTTTTTTCGCCTATCAGCTGCCAGCACCGACATCAGTGGTTTATCTACAGCATTCTGTAATGCTGAAGATAAGCCCTTGATGTAACCTGAAAGAGAAGAAAAAGGAGTTAGATTATACTCATCGGGGGCGGTCCGGTCTTGGTCCGATGGGTGTTGCGGTCCGGCGCCTCCCATCTTCTAACGGTGACGTCCTCATCTTTGCTGCCTGTTGTGGCTCCTGCGCAGGTGCCCTGTGGAGGGCAGAGCAGAATACTGCAGTGCGCAGGCGCCGGACCTCTCCCGGTGCCTGCGCACTGCAAGACTCTGCTCTGCCCTCAACAGGGCAGAGCAGTGCGCCTGCACAGGAGCCACGACAGGAAGAAAAGAAGAGGACGTTACCGTTAGAAGAAGGGAGGCGCTGGACCGTGACCCCCATCGGACCAAAACCGGACCCAAACCACCCCTGGGTAAGTATAACCTAACTCATTTTTCTTCTTTCAGGTTACATCGGGGGGCTTTTCTACAGCAATACAGAATGCTGTAGATAAGCCCCTGATGTTGGTGCCGGCAGCTGATAGGCGAAAAAAAGGGTAACAGATTCCGTTTAAGTCAGAGAACTTAAGGATGAGGTTATTGAATTCAGCAAGGACTAAAGCCTCTGGCAGATTCTGGCAGTGGCTCTTGTTATGAGTTCATTTTCCCCTTCACCATTGAGGTCTGATGAACTCCCTCTTCTGGTGAATTACAAAGCACCTGAGCAGAATGATGATGACTGGGTGACTGGGATTGCTGACTGGATATAAGGCAGCCGACGCCCTTCTGCCTTGCGGGTGATTACTCTGAGGGATTCCTGGAGACCAGTCTGATTCCTGCTCCTCAAAAGCTAAGTTTTCTGCTCTACTTTTTGCATTTGTGTTTTGTTTTTGTTTTGCCTTGTTTTTCTGGATTTCTGCCTTTCCCTGCTGGGTGAGCTGAATTCCTTTTTGCTCTGTCTTCAGATAATAACTGAGTACTGATATAGTCTTTTTGAAGCCTAGCGTCTTCAGGGCTTTTTTCCCTATCAGTCTGTTGGCTCTTGTTTTTGAGAGGGTTTTGGCGGATTGCAGACAGCAGCTTTTCTATTCTGTCCTATTTAGTTAGCTTGGGCCCCATCATTTGCTCAGCCTATCTTTCTATCTGTGTGAATGTTTTTTCATCTTGCTTCACCGTCATTATATGTTGGGGGCTGCCTATTGCTTTGGGGTCTGCTCTGGGGCAGTTTAGATTTCCCTTTCTGTCTTTAGGCTATGTAGTTCTCCGGCTGTGAACGAGGGGTCTAGGGCACCGTAGGAACCCCCCACGGCTACTGCTAGTTGTTGTTGTTAGGTTCAGGGGTCTGCAATCCGATAGCTGCCAACTTCTCTGGTTTTCTGGACTTAGCTAGTATTTCTGTTTTTGCCTCCTACGGTGACTCATTCATAACAATCACCCGCCGTACCGCAGATCCTAGGGTACTCAATAGCAGGAAAGAATTGTTAAAAAAAAGTGTGTATATTTTTTCCTCTATATCTCTGAGGCCGTAGGGGGAATTTTTTTTCTTTCAATGGAGATAAAGCAATTGTCTGATCGTGTGGAGCAGCTCGCTGCGGAAGTGCGGGGAATTTCCGCCTACCTTGCTCATTCACATGCTGCTGAACCAAAGATCCCTACTCCTGATGTGTTTTTTGGGGATCGGTCTAAATTTTTGAATTTCAAAAATTGTAAATTATTTTTTGCCTTGAAGCCTAACTCGTCAGGGAGCTCCGCGCAGCAGGTTAAAATTGTCATCTCTTTGCTGCGTGGCGATCCCCAGGATTGGGCGTTTTCTTTGAAACCAGATGATCCTATTCTGACTAATGTGAACGCATTTTTTCAAGCCTTGGGGTTGTTGTATGACGAACCTAATGCTATTGATCAGGCTGAAAAGACCCTGTTGGCATTGAGCCAGGGTCGAGATTCTGCAGAATTGTACTGTCAAAAATTCTGAAAGTGGCCGGTCCTTACTACCTGGAATGATAATGCCTTGGCAGCTCTCTTTCGGAAGGGTTTGTCAGAAGCCGTAAAAGATACTATGGTGGGATTTCCTGTTCCCTCTGGTCTTGACGATTCTATGTCATTAGCCATTCAGGTTGATCGGCGTTTACGTGAACGCAGGACTGCACGAAAGGTGTTGCCACCTGTTGAACAAGTGTCTGAACCTATGCAATGTGATAGAGTTTTGTCCAGGGAGCAACGTTAGGAGTTCAGAAGGCGTAATAAGCTGTGTTTTTTTGTGGAGATGCCTCGCATATTATTTCTGTCTGTCCTAAATGAGAGAAACGTTTTGCACACACGTTTTCTGTGGGTGGTGTTCAACCTAAGTTTCTTCTGGCAATTACTCTGATCTGCTCCCTGTCCACATTTTCCGCCAAGGCTTTTGTGGATTCGGGAGCAGCCCTGAATCTAATGGACTTGGATTTTGCTAAACGTTGTGGATTTCCGATGACACCTCTGCGGACGCCTATCCCTTTGAGGGGGATTGATGCTACTCCTTTGGCGAAAAATAAACCTCAGTTTTGGACCCAGGTGGTAATGCGGGTCACCCCAGACATCAAGAAAATTGTAGATTTTTGGTGTTGCATAATTTGCATGATACCATTGTTCTGGGGTTTCCCTGGTTGCAATTTCATAATCCAGTTTTGGATTGGAAATCTGTGTCTGTGGTGAGTTGGGGTTTGTCGGTGTGCCCTTAGTGAGGCTCTGGTTTTTTCCACCTCTCCTCAGTCGCATGATGTTCCTGACTATTTGGCGGACTTTTATGATGTATTTAGTGAGAATGAGTCTGCATCTTTGCCTCCTCATAGGAGTTATGACAATTGAACTGATCCCGGGGTGTAAATTTCCTAAGGGTCGGCTCTTCAATTTATCTGTACCCGAGCACGAGGCTATGCGATCCTATACTAAGGTGGCGTTGGAGAAGGGTCATATTAGACCATCCTCTTCACCCTTAGGTGCCCGTTTTTTTTTCGTGGACAAAAAGGATGGTTCATTAAGGCCTTGTATTGATTATCGTGCCCTCAACAAAATTACTATTAAAAATCAGTATCCGTTACCCCTGATTTCAGATCTATTCTCCAGAGTTAAAGGTGCTTGCTGGTTTACCAAGCTTGACCTCAGGGGGGCGTATAATCTTATCCGCATTAAGCATGGGGATGAATGGAAGACGGCATTTAATACTCCGGAGGGACATTTTGAGTACCTGGTGATGCCTTTTGGGCTCACTAATGCCCCTTTTCTGTCTTCCAGTGCTTCATGAACGACATTTTCCGAGACTTTGTGGATACATTTTTGATTATCTATCTGGATGATATTTTGATCTTCTCCAAAGATTGGGATTCTCATGTGGAACATGTTCGGACTGTGTTCCGGATCTTGAGGGAGAATTCCCTGTATGTCAAAGGATCGAAATGCCTTTTTGGGGTACAGAGGATTTCATTTTTGGGATTTATTTTGTCTCCGTCAACTATTGAAATGGACCCGGCCAAGGTACAGGCTATTTATGATTGGGTTCAGCCCACTTCTTTGAAGGCCCTCCAGAAGTTTTTGGGTTTTGCTAATTTTTATCGGAAATTTATAGCAAAATTTTCTAGTATTGCCAAGCCATTGACTGATCTGACTAAAAAGGGTGCTGATGTGTTGAATTGGTCTCCGGAGGCTGTTTCTTCCTTTCAGGAGCTGAAGCGAAGATTCACTTCTGCCCCGGTTTTGCGGCAACCTGATGTCTCACTCCCGTTCCAGGTAGAGGTGGACGCTTCTGAGATTGGTGCAGGAGCTGTTTTGTCCCAAAAGGATCCTGTAACATCTAAAATGAATCCCTGTGCTTTCTTTTCCCGAAAGTTCTCTCCATCTGAACGTAACTATGATGTGGGGAATCGGGAACTGTTAGCCATGAAATGGGCATTTGAGTGGAGACATTGGTTGGAGGGAGCTAAACACAAAGTCGTGGTCCTCACTGACCACAAGAATTTGATTTACCTGGAGTCGGCCAAACGCTTGAACCCTAGACAGGCTAGGTGGGCCTTGTTTTCTACACGTTTTGATTTTGTGGTCTCTTTTCTTCCTGGCACTAAGAATGTCAGGGCAGACGCCCTCTCTAGGAGCTTCTTTGCTGATTCTCCTGTGGTGACCAAGCCTGCTACCATCTTAGGCGAAGGGGTAGTTTTTTCTGCCATCTCGCCCGAATTGAGACGTGCTCTGGAAGAGTTCCAGGAGGACAAACCTGAGCGTTGTCCCAGTGGAAAGTTGTATGTTCCTGACCAGTGGAAGAAGAGAGTGATGTCTGAAGTTCATTGCTCTGCATTGGCTGGTCATCCAGGTATTTTTGGTACTAGAGATCTGGTGAGTCGGTCTTTTTGGTGGCCCGCCTTGTCTCGTGATGTCAGGAATTTTGTGCAGTCCTGTGGGACTTGCTCCCGGTCTAAACCTTGTTCTCGCTCTAGTGGGTTGTTGATGCCTTTGCCGGTCCCCAGGAGGCCATGGACCCATATTTCAATGGATTTCATCTCTGATATGCCTGTCTCTCAGATAATGACTGTTATTTGGGTGATTTGTGATAGGTTCTCTAAGATGGTTCATCTTGTACCACTCCCTAAGTTGCCATCTTCCTCTGAGTTGGTGCCCCTGTTTTTGCAACAGGTGGTTCGCTTGCACGGGCTTCATGAGAACATTGTATCTGACAGAGGAGTTCAATTTGTGTCTAGATTTTGGAGGACTTTCTGTTCCAAGCTGGGAATTCAGTTGTCCTTCTCCTCTGCTTTTCACCCTCAGACCAATGGGCAGACGGAGAGAACAAACCAGACCTTGGAGTCGTATTTGAGAGGTTTTATTTCCGCTGATCAGGATGATTGGGTTTCATTTTTGCCCTTGGCCAAATTTGCTTTAAATAATAGAGCTAGTTCTGCCACTTTGATGTCACCTTTCTTTTGTAACTTTGGGTTTCATCCTCGATTTTCTTCAGGGCAGGTGGAGCCTTCTGCCTGCCCAGGTGTTGACACTGTGGTGGAGAGAATGCACCGGATCTGGGACCAAGTGGTGGATAAGTTCTCTCTCTCCCAGGAAAAGGCCCAGCGGCTTTCCAACCGACATAGGACCATTGGTCCCCAGTTTAAGGTTGGTGATATGGTTTGGTTGTCATCAAAAAATATCGCTATGAAGGTGGCTTCTCCTAAGTTTAAACCTAGATTTATTGGACCTTACAAGATTTTGGAGATTATTGATCCGGTCTCTTTTCGTTTGGCTCTTCCTGTCACATTTCAAATTCATAATGTGTTCCATAAGTCCTTGTTGAAGAGGTTTGTTGAACCAGTTGTTCCTGGGGTGGCACCTCCGGACCCTGTATTAGTTGAAGGTAACATGGAATATGAGGTAGAGAAGATACTGGATTCCCGTCTGGCTAGACGGAGACTCCAATAATTGGTTAAGTGGAAGGGTGATGGTCAGGAGGATAATTTCTGGGTCTCTGCCTCTGATATTCATGCCAAAAGATTGGTGCGTGCCTTTCATCGGGCTCACCCTAATCGCCCTGGTGGCGTGGATGAGGGTTCGGTGACCCCTCCTCAAGGGGGAGGTACTGTTGTGAGTTCATTTTCCCCTTCACCATTGAGGTCTGATGAACTCCCTCTTCTGGTGAAGGAGGGTAGTGAGGCTGATTACAAAGCACCTGAGCAGAATGATGATGACTGGGTGACTGGGATTGCTGACTGGATATAAGGCAGCCGACGCCCTTCTGCCTTGCGGGTGATTCCTGCTCCTCAAAAGCTAAGTTTTCTGCTCTACTCTTTGCATTTCTGTTTTGGTTTGCCTTGTTTTTTTGGATTTCTGCCTTTCCCTGCTGGGTGAGCTGAATTCCTTTTTGCTCTGTCTTCAGATAATACCTGAGTACTGATATAGTCTTTTTGAAGCCTAGCGTCTTCAGGGCTTTTTTCCCTATCAGTCTGTTGGCTCTTGTTTTTGAGAGGGTTTTGGCGGATTGCAGACAGCAGCTTTTCTATTCTGTCCTATTTAGTTAGCTTGGGCCCCATCATTTGCTCAGCCTATCTTTCTATCTGTGTGAGTGTTTTTTCATCTTGCTTCACCGTCATTATATGTTGGGGGCTGCCTATTGCTTTGGGGTCTGCTCTGGGGAAGTTTAGATTTCCCTTTCTGTCTTTAGGCTATGTAGTTCTCCGGCTGTGATCGAGGGGTCTAGGGCACCGTAGGAACCCCCCACGGCTGCTGCTAGTTGTTGTTCTTAGGTTCAGGGGTCTGCAATCCGATAGCTGCCAACTTCTCTGGACTTAGCTAGTATTTCTGTTTTTGCCTCCTACGGTGTCTCATTCATAACAGGCTCTCCTTTAGAAGACATGGGTATGCCAGGTCAAGCTGAGTGTTCCCTGTCTATAGGGGAGTCAGAACAGATTGAGGTCAGCCAAATAATAATTTGGTTTGACAGCTAGCTAATGTGTATGATCAACTTAAGAGCCAGAGAGTCAATCTAGTAAGAAGTAATGGTGTTACAGTGAAATGTCAGTAAATCACTTACTGGTGGCTGCTATAAGACTGTATTGTTTTTCCATCTGTGACACTCATGCACAGTCTATCAAGTGTAACATCTTCACATGGCAAAATCATTACCTTCAATTTGGTCTGCAGGAGTTCTTTGCTGGTAATTATGTGGGTGACTTCAGTTTCATTAAGTCCATGTGCAATCGCAGAACCACCAAGTGTTGCATATAATGTCACAACTGAAAAAAACAAAACAAATGAAGACATTGATATTTTCTACAGTCAGGTGCAGGCACTTCTCAAATATAGACATCTTTTAGGCCTTGTTCACACATGAGAAACTTTTGTTTCAGCTCAATGTTTTCAGAAAAATTGGTTCAAATGTATTACATGACATGTAGTTGGCAGCCAAACGTGAATTCAATGTAGTCAGCATGATCAGGTTGAATCCCCCTCAATAAGATCCTCAATAATGGCCCCCAAAAGTCTAAACCCCATTTGAAGCAGATTTTGGAGTCAAATCCTTGCTTTTAGGTATAGTATGAGGCCTTATTGATAGATCCCATATGAACAAGTATAAGTTTTGTATAAATGGAGGTTTCTTTTTTAGCTATAGTATAAATCTTGGGTTTTCCAGGATAATTTTGTAGTCCCATGCTCAGGATAGCATAGAATTAAGAGAGGTAATACTTACCTTAGCGATTCCCGCAGCTCATGCTCACCTGCTTCCCAGGTCATCTGGCGGTCTCTGACATATTTATGAGTTGACATATTATGCCTTTCTATTGGGAATAGTGTTAACTGAATGTAGCGCTTTGGGCAACTTTTTATACATGATAAAAGTGTTAGTTTAATTAGCTATTTATCCGAGAAGGATGGGGGGGGGGGGGGGGGGGGGATAGAAATCCGAAAACATGTACGGTCGACTAGATAAGCTCATAATTTTTTATTTCCGATTCGGTCAAATCCATTAGAAAGTGTTCTATTTTAACCTTTTCTTGTAAAACCTTGGGAATGGGGCGTCAGGCCATGGACTGAACACTGTGCTGGAACATATTTAAGCTAATGCGGACCAGCTGCTTGAATTTCCAAGCATGGAGGAAAAGCTGAAGGCCTTTTATGCGCCCTCTCACCAATTGAAAGCAAGACTGTTCTGAGTCTGTTCTTTCTCCCCCACGGAGAGGAAGACACAAGGGGACAGCAGCTGCACTTCTGCCTGGGAGCTACAGATTGGTGTGGGAGAGAATGAAACAGCAGAAGTACACACAGTCCTTTCCTGGTTTTACATTGTGGGAAGTGATGTGGTGAGACACCATCTTCCCTCAGCTCTCGGTTATCAATGGAAAACATGCCCCATCTGGGGCTAGGACGATCACCGTGGTTAGTATTTGTAAGGCTGAATTCACATCTGTATCTAGAAGTAGAAAAACAAAACAAAAGCCCCACCGACTTTTAATTTGGTCCTTGAGGTCCTGCAATCAGCTCCCTTTCTATTTTCTTCATTAAATCCAACATAATTGCAGAAGCCTCCAATGTATATGTGAAGAGAACCTAACAAAGCCCTGGGAAGACCACGTGCATCTCTGTGCTTGCCAGTTCCCAGAAGCATTTGCCCACATTTTTTAGTAATAATTACGGTATGCAGCGTACACTTAGCCGAGGCAGTCTCAGGAAGCGGCATGGTGGTACACACTGTGTGATAGCACTGGCACCTCCTCATACAAGTTCACACTTGATCCTACTGAGGACTATGCTGATGGCCAAACAATGGTTCAGCCGATAGCCATCTGGCCCGACTCCTCCATACACAGGCGAGCGCTCCTCCTCTGCCGACTGCTGGTTTGCTCTCTATGCGAGAGCCGCGGTCAGACTCCTTTGATGGCAGCTTATCTGACAGAGGATTGGCAGTCAGAAATCAGACATGTCAGATCCTTATCTCCCCCAACATCATATGTCGGGGAGAATCGGGGGGGCCTCTATACTCACTAGACTGTTGTCCAATCTTACCAATATCAGCGGGTTCGTCTGCCGTTACTCTAGTTTGTATGGGGCCTTGAGTCGTCTTACTTTTGGCCATTCAACTAGGGCAAAAAAGTGACACAAATGCAAATTATGTGTCTGCTGCGCTCCATAAACATTTGGGCCAAAAGTGTGCCAATTGTAGGGTGCAAGGTTATTCTTTTAGATCCTAAGGTAATTAAACCTGTCTAAAAAACTTAGCCAAAGTATAGAAGAAGAAAAAAAAAAAAGGAGCCACCACCTTAGAAAGTGGGCCAATTAATTTTGACAGGGCTTAGGCTAATCTCCTCATAGAACAGTTCTGAGCAGCCTGGTATTCAGAAATTATGGCCACAATGGTTTTACTAAATTGATCGCTGTTCAACCCTTACAATCATCACTTGCTAACAGTTTGAGCTCTCGTACCAACAGCTGCAATTTTTAAAGAGAACCTGTCACCATGAAAATGCCGTCCAATCTGCAGGCACCATGTTACAGAGCAGGAGGAGCAGAGTAGGTTAATATATAGCTTTATGAGAAAAGATTCTGTATAACCTGTACTTTAATTCATTAAACTTCTGCTCTTTTTTGGATTTTTGGTCCAGTGGGCGGTCCTGTCAGTGACTGATAGCTTCCTTTATATAAATCAGTATATAGAGGTAGCTGTCAGTCACTGATAGGACCACCCACTGGACCAAAACTCCCAGAAAAAAAACAGAAGATTAAAATGAATAAAACACGTTATACTGAATTTTTTTGCACAAAACTTCATATCAATCTACTCAGCTCCTCCTGCTCTATAACATGATGCCTGCAGATTGGATGCCATTTTCATGGTGACAGGTCCCCTTTAAATTTATGATTATTTGGGTGAAAGTTAGCGTGGGTCCCAAACCACAAGGAAATGTATTATCGATGGGCCATGAATTCAGATCAGAAGCTGGATGCATTATCACAATTAAAGGGCATCAGTCAGTAGAATCAACCGTCCTACGCCGTCTATACGGGCATGTAGGACATAGGAAGCTAAATAAAATGATTCCTTGATATCTGCAATTCGATGTCTTATTTCCAAGGAATCCACATTTCTATTAATATGTAAACGAACTGTTAAGATCTATGGGCCAGACACTGATCTCCCTGAGAACCTGCCTCCAGAGCTAATTTTAAATTAAAAAGAGCATTATTAGAGTGAGACATGTAAATCAAGAGAGCAGACTGACAGTCATTACATGTCTCACACTGGTAACTCCCCCTTTCATTTACAATAAGCCCTGTAGGCAGATTCTCAGGGGGAGCTATGTCCGGCCTATAGATCTTAACACCTCATTTAAATATTAAGAAAACCGTGGATATATCTGGAACAAGACATCGGATCACAGATGGCAAGGTATCATTTTATTCAGCTTGCCATGACCTACATGCCCATATAGACGGCTTAGGAGGGTTGATTCTACAGACAGATTTCCTATAAGGGTATGTTATGGAGACTTGTTAGGGTATGGGGCTTTTTTTTGCAGTGGCTTTGTGGTGGCATTTTTTTCCCCTTTAAGTAAAAAATAATTAGCCGCCTTAAGAACGGTCAGGTCACTTCCTTTAACCGCTTCCCGGCTTTGATAACATGAAGGGGTTTAAAAAAAAAAAAAAAAAAAAAAAAGAAGCTGAAAAGACTGAACAAATGTATGGCAAGTAGTGTTGAGCGATACCTTCCGATATCGGGAAATATCGGATCGGACCGATACCACAAAAATATGGGATATCGCCATTTCCGATACCGGAAACCAATGCAAGTCAATGGGACACAAATATCGGAATGAAAATAAACCCTTACTTTCCTTGTAGGTTAATTCTACATGAAGGAAAACAACTAAGAATAATGCAGAATGTATTGGGGGAGGTGGAGGAGACATTAAAGGCATAGAGGATTAGCCCAAACGGAATAGCCGGAATCAATTTAAGACGTTCGGAGTTACAAAGATATTGACTATGTTAAGCTTTTTTATATTTTGTCAGATATTTGTGTTTCACTACTTCCATGCTCTTCACCTTCTTTTTTACTCCTCCCACACTTTCTCCTTCAGGGTCATCTTCTTGGTCTTCTTCGGGGTAGTCTTCAGCGTTGTCGTCTCCAGAGTCGTCGTCTTCTTCGGGGTGGTCTTCAGGGTCGTCGTCAGGGAGATCCAGAGTGATTACCAACAACCATTTCAAAAAGCTTGAACTTGGAAATGTAGCAGAAGGTACAAGAAGGCTGAGGAACTGCTGAGAACCAGCTGACGTACTGGAACCTAGATGGGTAGCCGAAGGTACAAGAGCCAATGGAACTAAAGAGGACAAGCTGATGGTACTGGAAACCGGTTACTAAGCAGGAGGTACCTGTGCCAGAAAGCACTACCAAGGACCAACAGACGTTGGTGGAACTCGGATACCAAGAAGGAGGCACCTAAGCCAAAGGCTCTGCCTGGAATCAGCTGACGTTACTGGAACCCAGGGGGACGTATTCAAGATTGACTTCCAAAGAACCAGCTAATGGTACTGGAACTCAGATAGGCAGCAGAAGGTACACATGAAAAAAAAAGTTGCAAGGCCGCGAGCCAGCCGGAGTTACTGAAACCCACAGTCCTACAGGGGGAGCTTGTCCTATTGGCACTACGGAACCAGCCTTCATTGCCAGATCCCGCAGTCCACATAGGAAGCACCTAAACTGCAGGCACCATAGAGTCGGCTAACCCGACTTCAACACGACAGTACAACGTATTGGAGGCAAAGTGACGTTGACACTACCCGGAAACAGCTGGCGTGCTGGAACCAGGCTGGGCAGGAGGGAGTACCCGTGCCAAAGACACTTCTGAGCAGCAACTGGCGGTGTTGGAGCCCAGGGATTACAGTAGAAACGGAGTGCAGCCAGAGGCCTAATTGGAGCAAGTTTAATATCTGTAGTAGTGTGAATGTGGACAGAGCAGGAGAAATTGCCGGACACACAGCAGGGGATCAGCTGACATTACTGAAGCCCAATAACACTGGAGCATGTGTTGACTGTGCAGACGGCATTTATGAGCAGCAACTGGCGATGTTGGAGCCCAGGGATTACAGTTCAGGTGGTAGAAACATGAACACAACAGGAGACCTGGATACTGTTGCCAACCAATTATTTAATCTGGAAGAGGACTGGCAAATTCCTGCGAGATCCAGGCCTTGTTCATTTTCAGAAAAGTAAGCCGGTCAACACTATCGGAGGATAGTCGCATGCGACGGTCTGTTAGTACACCACCTGCGGCACTAAAGACGCGTTCCGATAATATACTAGCAGCAGGGCAAGCCAGCACCTCCAATGCATACTGGCTAAGCTCTGGCCATGTATCCAGCTTAGAGACCCAAAACTTGAAGGGGGAAGAGCCGTGTGGGAGAACACTGAGAGGGCAAGACATGTAGTCTGTCACTATCTGACGGAAACGTTGCCTCCTGCTGACTGGAGCCGTCTGTGATGGTGTAGACATTTGTGGCGGGGACACACAACTTTGCCACATTTGGGCCATACTGGTCTTGCCTTGTGCTGAGGCGCTCATTCTGCTCCCTCTTTGTGCAGAGCTTCCTCCACTGCCTCGACGCACTGAGCTGCTTTGTAAAGCACTAGCAGCACTGCTCTCCGGTGGAATGGAAAACATGATGGAATGCACCAGTGTGTCTTGGTACTCCCACATTTCACGCTCCCGGTTCAACGGTGTTATGAGGCTTTGTAAGTTGTCCCGGTAGCGAGGATCTAGGAGGGTGTACACCCAATAATCATCCGTGTTGAGAATATGGGCGATGCGGTGGTCGTTTCTCAGGCCCGGCAGCATGAAATCAACCATGTGCTGCAGACTGCCAACTGCCCAAGAAACGCTGTCCCTTGCTTGAGGCGTCATCTCTGCCTGCTCTGCATCACCCCACCCTCGCTCTACATACTGACTACTAGAGCATTGTGTACCTCCCTCCTCTGGACAGATGTCTTCCTCCTCCATTGACTCCTCCTCACAAAGTGTCCCCTGCCTAGGCCTTTGTGAGGAACCATGTTGCGCAGACTGTCGAGAAGCAGATGGCATTTGTGACTCCTCATCCTCCATCTCTTCCACAACCTCCTCCCTTAGTGCTTGCAGTGTTTTTTCAAGCAGGCAGATAAGGGGGATAGTCATGCTGACTGTTGGGAGTTCATTTTCTGGTCCAGTTGTGAGTTCTCCTTCCAGGCTCCCTCTGGCGGTAACAGGAGGTAGTGAGGCTTATTTAATCAGTAGAGATCTGCCACCTGATAATGAGGATGACGATTGGACCTCAGGAATCTCAGATTGGATTTAAGACAGCCAACGCCCTACTCTGGTGCTGGTGATTCCTTCTGCTTGTCAGGTCTTGGTTCTCAGTTCTGTTCCAGTCAGCTCAAGCTAAGTTTCTCTGCTAATGTTCACACTTGATTTTGTTGTTGTATTCAGCTTTGTTGTTGTATTCAGCTTTTTGTGTGGTCAGCCAGCCCCGGCTGGTACTGTGCTGAATTTCCACTCTTATTTATCTGTATTTGCCAATTTGCTTTTTGTCCCTTATTAGATTGGCCTCTTTTTGCTCTGTCTCAGAATATTTCAGAGTGCTGATATAGTGGGAGAAGTCTAGTGACTTCAGGGTTAATTTTGCTATCAGAAGTGTTGGACATTATTTTGCAGGGTTTTGGGCAGATTACAGACAGTGTCTTTCCTTTCCTCTCCTTTCTAGTTAGTTTGGGCCCCATCGTTTGCTCAGCCTATTTTCCTGCCTGTGTTTGTGTTTTCATCTTGTTTCACCGTCAATACATGTGTAGGGGCTGTCTATTCCTTTGGGGTCTGCTCTGGGGCAGTTAGTTTTCCCCTTTTCTTGCTTTAGGCTTATTTAGTCCACCGGCCGTGACGAGGCATCTAGGTTCATCGTAGGTATGCTCCACGGCTGCTGCTAGTTGTGTGGTTAGGATCAGGGATCTGCATAGTTACCAACCTCTCTGGTTTTTCTGGGCTTAGCATGTTTATGTCTTTTCCTCCTCGGTGACCCATTCATTACAGAATCACCAGCCATACCACAGATTCTAGGGTACTCAAAAGCAGGAAAAAGTTGTTTAAAAAAAAAAGTGTCAGGATTTTTTTTTTATATGTATTTTTTTTATCTTTTTCTCTGGGGCCGTAGGAGGATTTTTTTTTCCCTAATGGAGATTGAGCAATTGTCTGATTGTGTGGAGCAACTTGCTGCTGAAGTGCGGGGAATTTCCACCTACCTCATTCAGTCACATGCTGCTGAACCTAAGATCCCTACTCCTGATGTGTTTTCTGGGGATCGGTCTAAATTGATGAATTCTAAGAATAATTGTAAATTATTTCTTGCCTTGAAGCCTAACTCATCGGGGAGCTCTGCGCAGAAGGTTAAAATTGTCATCTCCTTGCTGCGCGGCGATCCCCAGGATTGGGCTTTTTCTCTGACACCTGAAAATCCTATTCTGACTAATGTGGATGCATTTTTTCAAGCCTTGGTTTTGCTGTATGATGAACCTAATGCTGTTGATCAAGCTGAGAGAACCCTGTTGGCATTAAACCAGGGTCAGGATTCTGCAGTTATACTGTCAAAAATTCCGAAAGTGGGCGGTCCTTACTACATGGAATGATAGTGCTTTGGCAGCTTTCTTTCGGAAGGGTTTATCAGAGACCGTAAAAGATGTTCTGGTGGGATTTCCTGTTCCCTCTGGTCTGGATGATTCCATGTCATTAGCCATTCAAGTTGATCGGTGTTTACGTGAACGTAAAACTACACGGGAGGCGCTGCCACCTTTTGAACAAACGTCTGAACCTATGCAATGTCATGGGGTTTTGTCTAGGGCGCAACGTCAGGAGTTTAGAAGGCGTAATAAGCTGTTTTTTCTGTGGAGATGCCTCTCATACTATTTCTGTCTGCCCTAAACGAGAGAAACGTTTTGCATACACATTTGCTGTGGGCAGTGTACAACCTAAGTTCCTTTTGGCAATTACTCTGATCTGCTCCTTATCCACGTTTTCCACTAAGACTTTTGTGGATTCAGGAGCAACGTTGAATCTGATGGATTTGGACTTTGCTAAACGTTGTGGTTTTTCCATGACGCCTCTGCAGACGCCTATTCCTTTGAGGGGTATTGATGCTACTCCTTTGGTGGAGAATAAACCTCAGTTTTGCACCCAGGTGATAATGCGAGTTATCCCAGACCACCAAGAAAATTGTAAATTTTTGGTGCTGCATAATTTGCATAATACTATTGTTCTGGGTTTTCCCTGGTTGCAAACTCATAATCCAGTTTTGGATTGGAAATGTGGGTCTGTGGTGAGTTGGGGTTGTCAGTGTGTTCTTAGGGATGCTCCCGTTTTCTCCACCTCTCCTCAGTCTCATGATATTCCTAATTATCTGGCCGATTTTTCTGATGTATTTAGTGAGAGTAAGTCTGCATCTTTGCCTCCTCATAGGAGTTATGACTGTGCAATTGAGTTGATGCCTGGGTGTAAATTTCCCAAGGGTCGGCTTTTCAACTTATCAGTACCCGAACATGATGCTATGCGATCCTATATTAAGGAGTCATTGGAGAAGGGTCATATTAGACCATCCTCGTCACCTTTAGGTGCTGGGGGGTTTTTTTGTGGCCAAGAAAGATGGTTCATTAAGACCGTGTATTGATTATCATTCCCTTAACAAGATGACGGTTAAATATCAGTACCCGTTACCTCTGATGTCTGATTTATTCTTCAGAGTTAAGAGTGTCTGCTGGTTTACTAAGCTTGACCTCAGGGGGGCATATAATCTTATTCGCATCAAGCACGGGGATGAATGGAAGACGGCGTTTAATACTCCGGAGGGACATTTTGAGTACCTGGTGATGCCTTTTGGGCTCACTAATGCCCCGTCTGTCTTGCAGTCCTTTATGAATGATATTTTCCGTGACTTTGTGGATAAGTTTTTGATCATCTATCTGGATGATATTTTGATCGTTTCTAGTGATTGGGATTCTCATGTGGAACACGTCCGGACTGTGTTCCGGATTTTGAGGGAGAATTCCCTGTTTGTTAAGGGATCGAAATGCCTCTTTGGTGTACAGAGGATTTCATTTTTGGGATTTATCTTGTCTCCATCGACTATTGAAATGGACCCGGCCAAGGTACAGGCCATTTATGATTGGGTTCAGCCTACTTCTTTGAAGGCCTTCCAGAAGTTTTTGGGTTTTGCTAATTTCTATTGTAAATTTATAGGTAATTTTTCTGGTATTGTCAAACCACTGACTGATCTGACCAAGAAGGGCGCTAATTTGCTGAATTGGTCTCCTGAGGCTGTCTCAGCATTTCAGGAGCTTAAGCGGAGATTTACTTCAGCTCCGGTTTTACGGCAACCTGATGTCTCACTTCCATTTCAGGTGGAGGTAGATGCTTCTGAGATTGGTGCAGGAGCTGTTTTGTCCCAAAAAGACACTGACTTCTAAGATGAATCCCTGTGCCTTCTTTTCTCGAAAGTTCTCCCCATCTGAACGTAACTATGACGTGGGGAATCGGGAATTGTTGGCCATGAAATGTGCATTTGAGGAGTGGAGACATTGGTTGGAGGGAGCTAGACATCAAGTTGTGGTCCTCACCGATCACAAGAATTTGATTTATCTGGAGTCGGCCAAACGCTTGAATCCTAGACAGGCTAGATGGGCCTTGTTTTTCACGCGTTTTAATTTTGTGGTCTCTTTTCTTCCGGGCACTAAGAATGTTAAGGCAGACGCCCTTTCTAGGAGTTTCTTTGCCGATTCTCTTAAAGTGACCCAGTCTACTACCATCCTAGGTGAGGGGGTAGTTCTTTCTGCCATTTCGCCCGATTTGAGACGCGCCCTGGAGGAATTTCAGGAGGATAAACCTGAGCGTTGCCCTATGGGAAAATTGTATGTTCCTGACCAGTGGAGAAAGAGTGATGTCTGAAATTCATTGCTCCGCATTGGCTGGTCATCCAGGTATTTTTGGTACCAGAGATTTGGTGAGTCGGTCCTTTTGATGGCCTGCCTTATCTCGTGATGTCAGGAATTTTGTACAGTCCTGTGGGACTTGTTCTCAGTCTAAACCCTGTTCTCGTTCTAGTGGGTTGCTGATGCCCTTGCCGGTGCCCAAGAGGCCATGGACCCATATCTCAATGGATTTTATTTCTGATCTTCCTGTCTCTCAGAGAATGACTGTTATCTGGGTGATTTGTGATAGATTTTCGAAGATGGTCCATCTTGTACCACTCCCAAAGTTGCCATCTTCCGCTGAGTTGGTGCCCTTGTTTTTACAACAGGTGGTTCGGTTACATGGGATTCCTGAGAACATTGTGTCCGACAGAGGAGTTCAGTTTGTTTCCAGATTCTGGAAAGCCTTTTGTTCCAGTCTGGGAATTCAGTTATCCTTCTCCTCCGCGTTTCATCCCCAGACCAATGGACAGACTGAGAGAACAAACCAGACCTTGGAGTCTTATTTAAGATGCTTTATATCTGCTGATCAGGATGATTGGGTCTCATTTTTGCCCTTGGCCGAATTCGCGCTGAACAATAGAGCTAGTTCTGCCACTTTGATGTCACCCTTTTTCTGTAATTTTGGGTTTCATCCTCGATTCTCTTCAGGGCAAGTGGAATCTTCGTGCTGCCCAGGTGTGGACATTGTGGTTGAGAGAATGCAGCAGATATGGGACCAAGTGGTGGATAAGTTGTCACTCTCTCAGGAAAAGGCCCAGCGATTTTCCAACCGGCATAGGACCATTGGTCCCCGGTTTAAAGTGGGTGATATGGTTTGGTTGTCGTCTAAGAATATTCCTATGAAGGGTGCATCTCCAAAATTTAAGCCAAGATTTATTGGACCTTATAAGATTTTGGAGATTCTTAATCCTGTTTCTTTTCGATTGGCTCTTCCAGTTACGTTCAAGATCCATAACGTATTTCACAAATCTCTGTTGAAGAGGTTTGTTGAGCCAGTGGTTCCTATGGCAGCACCTCCTGACCCTGTGTTGGTTGAAGGCAATATGGAATATGGGGTAGAGAAAATATTGGATTCTCGTTTGGTTAGACGGAGACTCCAGTAATTGGTCAAATGGAAGGGTTATGGCCAGGAGGATAATTCTTGGGTCTCTGCCTCTGATATTCATGCCAATAGATTGGTTCGTGCTCTTCACCGGGCCCATCCTGATCGGCCTGGTGGTGTGGATGAGGGTTCGGTGACCCCTCCTCAAGGGGGGGTACTGTTGTGAGTTCATTTTCTGGTCCAGTTGTGAGTTCTCCTTCCAGGCTCCCTCTGGTGGTAACAGGAGGTAGTGAGGCTGATTTAATCAGTAGAGATCTGCCACCTGATAATGAGGATGACGATTGGACCTCAGGAATCTCAGATTGGATTTAAGACAGCCGACGCCCTACTATGGTGCTGGTGATTCCTTCTGCTTGTCAGGTCTTGGTTCTCAGCTCTGTTCCAGTCAGCTCAAGCTAAGTTTCTCTGCTAATGTTCACACTTGATTTTGTTGTTCTATTCAGTTTTTTGTGTGGTCAGCCAGCCCCGGCTGGTACTGTGCTGAATTTCCACTCTTATTTATCTGTATTTGCCAATTTGCTTTTTGTCCCTTATTAGATTGGCCTCTTTTTGCTCTGTCTCAGAATATTTCAGAGTGCTGATATAGTGGGAGAAGTCTAGTGACTTCAGGGTTAATTTTGTTATCAGAAGTGCAGGGTTTTGGGCAGATTGCAGACAGTGTCTTTCCTTTCCTCTCCTTTCTAGTTAGTTTGGGCCCCATCGTTTGCTCAGCCAATTTTCCTGCCTGTGTTTGTGTTTTCCTCGTTTCACCGTCAATACATGTGTGGGGGCTGTCTATTCCTTTGGGGGTCTGCTCTGGGGCAGTTAGTTTTCCCCTTTTCTTGCTTTAGGCTTATTTAGTCCTCCGGCCGTGACGAGGCGTCTAGGTTCATTGTAGGTACGGTCCACGGCTGCTGCTAGTTGTGTGGTTAGGATCAGGGATCTGCAATCTGCATAGTTACCAACCTCTCTGGTTTTTCTGGGCTTAGCATGTTTAGGTTTTTCCCTCCTCGGTGACCCATTCATAACAGCTGACTAGTGCATCATCTGCACTCGCCATCCGAGTGGAATCATCGAAGGCTCGCAAAACGTGGCAGATGTCCTTCATAGAGACCCACTCAGTGGTGGTGAAGTGTGAACGGCGCGCAGTGCGACTTGTTTGCGCCTGATGCAGCTGGTACTTTATTACTGCTGCCTGCTGCTCACACAACCTCTCCAACATATGTAACGTTGAATTCCACCTGGTGGGTAGGTCACATATGATGCAATGTTCCGGAAGGCGGAATCGGCGCTGCAGTGCTGCAATGCGCGATCTTGCCATGCTGGAACGCCGCAAGTGAGCGCACTCTATGCGGACCTTGTGCAGCAGTGCATCAAGATCCGGATAGTCTATCAAAAAACTCTGCACGACCAAGTTGAGCACATGTGTCAGACATGAGATGTGAGTGAGGTTGCCTAGGCCCAGAGCTGCCACCAGATTTCGGCCATTGCCACACACTACCATGCCAGCTGGAGATTCGCTGGCACAAACCACATGTCGCTCTCCTGCTTGATGGCATTCCAGAGCTGCGCTGTGTGGCTTCGATTCCCCAAAAGAAATTAATTTCAATACGGCCTGCTGACGTTTGGCCACGGCTGTGCTCATATCGGTCTTAACAGGTAAGCGTTCACGGGTCCATGTGGAGGTAGACTGTGACGGCTCCTGCAGCGCTGATTCAGAGGAACTGGAGTATGAGGAGGAGTCAATGTGTACAGACTGGATTCCTGCAATCCTTGGAGTTGGCAGAACACGTACAGCGCTACTCTCAAGATCCGTACCCGGCACCACAACATTTACCCAATGGGCAGTGAGGGAAAGATATCGTCCCTGTCCATGGTTACTGGTCCACGCATCGGTGGTCAGGTGGACCTTGCTACTGACGGCGTTTAGAAGCGCGTGTTTAATTTTTCCCTCCACATGCTTTTGCAGGGCAGGAACAGCTTGCCTGCTGAAATAAAAGCGGCTGGGCACGTTGTATTGTGGGACTGCAAATGCCATGAAGTTATGGAAGGTGTCAGTCTACACCAGCCTAAATTAGAGCATTTCAAGGGACAGTAGTTTTGCAATGCCAGCATTCAGAGCCTGTGCCGGGGGTCGTTTGCCGAGTATGGGCGCCTTTTCTCCCATGCTTGTGCTACCGATGGCTGTAAACTGGCCTGGGAGTGTGAGGATGACAGGGAACATGGTGTTGTGGGTGGAATGACAATGTGTTTCTGTACAACAGTGCCAAAGGTTCTTCCATGGCGATCCTGTGAGGAAGCCGAATCAGCTGTGTGTGAGATGGAGGAAGAGGCTACAACACGAGCTGAAGAGGTGGTAGGTGGCGCTGTAGGTTGGCCTAGGTCTTCAGTGTGTCTTTGTAACTCCACCACATGCTTGGTCCGCACATGTTTCCACATATTTGTGGTATTGATGTTGCTGACACTTTTCACTTTCTGATTACACAGCTTGCATTTGACAAAGCAAATGTCATCTGCAACTGTGTCAAAAAAGGACCAGGCACTGCAAGTTTTGGGAGCGCCCGTTTTGGGTTTTGGAAGAGGCATGCTCCTAATGGGTGCCGAAGTGGAGGCTACAGGCAACCGTGTCTGCCCCCTCCATCTCCCTCCTTTTTTGGCCTTTCGGGAAATCTCTTCCTCAGAGCTGCTCCCACCACCTTCCTGTACCTCACGCCATGATGGGTCAAGGACCTCATCATCTACACTACCCTCTTCAAACGACTGCTTCTCCTGGGTAGTCTCGACAGCACAGTACGCACCAGAAAGTGGCACCTGAGTCTCATCATCAGATGCGTACTGAGGGGTGCTGACCATAGGCACTGGCCCACCCGCCTCTTCAGATTCAGAGAGACAAAGCTGTTGCGCATTACTGCATACTACCTCTTCTTCAAATTCTCGAATGCTGCTTGGCTGGCCCCCTCTTTCCAAGCCAACAGATTCAGAGAACAGAAGTAGAGATGGCTCCTGTCCAGGGCTCTCTGACTGCCTGGGCAATTTGGCAGGTGGTGAAGAGACAGGTTGGTGCTCTTCAGTGCTCTGGACCTGAGAGGATCTGGAACTAATTGAAGTCGATACGTTAGCTGCCATCCATCCGACAACGGCTTCAATTTGTTCGTCCCGCAGAAGTGGTGTACGGCGAGCTCCTACAAAGCTGCGCATAAAGGACTGTTCCCTGGGAAAACTGGGGGATGCTGAGTCGCTGGTGCCCGCAGCAGGCACAGAATCCCCACGACCACGTGCCTTACTCCCTGCCTTCTTTATCTTGGTAGACTGATAAAGATAGGCAGAAAAGTACTAAGGGCTTAGTGTGCTTATTCCTGAATAGCTGCTAACAGATATAAGAAACACTAATTTTATAAAGTGTGGACTAGACTTTAATATGAGCTAATGTGGCCTACACAACTGTAAAGTGTAGTGTTTGGTGAACTTTATTAACTTTTTTTTTTTTTTTTTCACAAAAAGACACTGGATGTGCCCAAAGATGTAAAAGCGATAGTATCACAAACTTTTTGTAGCTATTACAATGCAGGAAGGTAACCTACAATGCAATAGATGAGGCTCCAAAAAATAGGCTAATACTAATCTGGCTGGGGCTGCAGGGCACAATCCAGCAGAAAGGCTCCTCTTTCTACTCCTATATAGTGTTTGCAAATAGTCTAGCTGGATACGGATGGAACCACACTAATAGGAGAAATCTGGAAAAATGAGCAGCACTAATGCAGAAAAGGACAATGTATGAGGCAGTGACGCACACTGAGCGGACTACAACCGGAGGTGGCTGCAGAACCCACTACAGCGTGAGCTGCACTCACACACAGAGACCTCGCAGACAACCGTGAACAGCGCTGCAAGGCAAAAGAAAGCTACAGCGGTTGATAAAGTAGCCTGGGTAAAGCAAAAAATAGAAAAATCGCTAGGTCACACTGTCCCTCAGAACAGCAGCGTCCTATCCCTAACTGAATTCACAGCAGAGTGAACCCAAAATGGAGGTGGCGGCTTTTATAGTGCATCATGACATCATTTCAGCAGCCAATCACAGCCATGCCAGTAGTTACATGCCTAACATGCGCATCATGACATCATTTCAGCAGCCAATCACAGCCATGTCAGTAGTTACAATGCTAACATGCTCTAACAGGATGTGGCCACACTTCTTAGGATCCTCATTGGCTGAATAAAATCTAACTGGCCCATTGCATTATGGGAACTTCCGATTCCGGTATTCGATATACTAAAAGTATCGGAACTCAGTATCGGAATTCCGATACCGCGAATATCGGCCGATACCCGATATTGCAGTATCGGAATGCTCAACACTAATGGCGAGTTGTTTTCCATTACAGTGCTTATGTTCATTCTTCTTTTTAGCATTTCATTAGGGCTTTTTCAGGCGGATTACGGAGTGTGCCCACTCAAAAAAGACGTTGTGTGCGCATACCCCAAGCTGAAAAGTAAATCAGAGCAAGAAGTGATCGGCCACGGGAAATTGGATGATGATGACCCCCACGGCCTCCTTCTTACAATGTTCCATGAGTTCTGATTAAAAAAAAAAACCTTTCAACATTGGGAGATGTGCCATCATTTCATCAGAAGACATGAAAAACATAAATTAATTCAAACGTATGAGTTGATGACGATTCAAATTTTTTGGTTTTTTTAAGGAACTTTGTTTGACCCAAGATGACTGAAGTGGTTAAGACTAGGACGGCCTGTACACCGATCTGAGAACTTGCAAACGTGACATGGTGAATGCGAAAGAAGTATATTACTATAGTAGGAGAAGAGCACATACTGAACAGGTCTTCTATATTAAAGTATTAGCGTGCATCTAACATTTTATGTACATGTTTACAGATGCAAAAGTATCAGTACTATTCAAATGCATCAATCATTCCTACTGCCATTACAAGACATCTTATAACATAAGGGCCAAGGCGAACACACACGTATGAAGCTTTCACGGCCTCCTCCTTGTTAGTGAGTGGGACCAGCGAGTGGCGGGGACGGTTCCCACAAGATGTCTTCACTCACTGCAGTGACCCGTGTTACATAAACAGTGAAAGGCAGGGAAAGCCTGCATCTATGGCTGAGCGACTGCGAATGTGTCCTGCACCCTTCACACTCCAGACTCCAGCAAGTCTAGATGTAGAGATCATGGACATACATGGCATACCCATAATATATACCGTGAATGCATGGCACCTGGAGATCGCACATCTATTTAGAGAACAGGGGCCTGAAATGTGCACCGCCCTCAGTGGACACATGGTCAGAATCCCCATACATGTGCACAGCTCAGTCCAGTCATTTGTATGAAACTTGCAATCATCTGACCATTGACAGCTACATGCATGTGGCCCAGTTCATGAGACAAATGCAGGTCCCACATCTGGGAGCCACATCTACTAAACATTTATAGCATATTGTGCAGATGTGCCCTAAATATTGTAGGGATTCACCCCCAAGAAGGCATTAGGCAGCGTTCACAAATACAATGCGGTTTTGGTCCAAACGTGTAGTTTTTTTGCTTTCGTAAGACTCCAAAGGATTCAAAACCAAAACAGCCTCTCTTGGTCACAAAGGGATAACAGCAAATAAACAGTTCATTTAGCAGGTACATATATGTCAGTGCGGGCTCACCTGAACAGATTACAGCGAACTTTATACACAGAGGAGGTACAATCACACCAGTCTCGGTATCCCCTTCAACCCGAGCGCCAGCAGCTTTCACACATTACTCTACAGCTCCAGTACACAGACTGCTCAGCTTTCCCAGCTGACCCATGCAGTCTCCATTCAGACAGAGACCCTAGTTTGTCCCTCCCAGCTACAGCTCACATTTTGGCTGGTCACTCACCAGCTTCAACACACTCCTCTCTGCTTCATTCAGCAGACTGACACAAGATGAACCAATTTCCTGGTTCTTAATCAAAACGAGTCAGATATATCTAATTAAGCCCTGCCTAGCTTTGGTACAATGTACAAAATGGGAATAGTTCTTTAAAGTGAACCTGCCACCAGGATTTTGCGCAGTAAACTACAGACCGTGCATAAAAACTGGTGTCCAATGTATGGTTCGAATATGTTTTATTTTTCTGAGGTCTGATTAAGGCTGCATTCACACATGTTTGTTATTGTTACCATTTTAGAGGAAAAAGACTTATTTTTTTCTCAGGTGTCATCATAGTTACATCCTTAGCTGCTTCTGTTTTTTTGGCTCTATTTTTTTCCCCACTGAAGAGAAGTGCTTGTTGCCAATAAAAAGACCCCTGGAAGGCCACGTTTTAATTCATGTCATCACTAAGCAACAGATGTGTTAGATACAGGTGCAAACCGAAGGCTTCCCATAGACTTTAATGGCAGAGTTTGATATGCAAAGTTGGATGGGAATACTACCTGCTCAGAGTCATAAGGATTTCACTGCTGAATCCATGATTTTAACAAATGTGTGAACACATACATGCTACTCTATGGCGCTGCCCAATAATAAAAAAAAAAAAATACATGTGTAAATACAGCCTAAAGTTAGGGGGTTTGACTTTGGATGTGAAAAAAACCCACAGACGTTTGGTCTGTGGTCTAAATTAATAATAAGGGTCTAGTATGGTGTTTGAATTAAAGGTCTGGGTTTGCTACTATTTTCGAGTCTTGTCTGGGTCTTAATTTTGGGGTCTTACTATGGGCCCAATCATTTTGTAGTAACGCCCTCTATGTACAGGTCTGGCAAAAATTAAGAGGCCACTGCAAAATGTTAATCTTATCTGATTTTTCTCTTTATAGGTATATTTTTAAGTAAAATGTAAATTGCTCTTTTATTCTATAAACTACTGACAACATGTCTCCGAATTTCCAAGCACTAAATTTTTTATTTTCAGAAAATGAGAAATGGTCAAAATAACAAAATAATGCAGTACTTGCAGACCTCAAATAATGCTAAGAAAACAAGTTCATAATCATTTAGAAACAACAATACTAATGTTTAAACTCAGGAAGAGTTCAGAAATCAATATTTTGTGAAATAACCATGATTTTTAATCACAGCTTTCATGCATCTTGGCATGCTTTCCACCAGTCTTTCACACTGCTTTTGGGTGACCTTATCCCACTCCTGGTACAAAAATGTAAGCAGTTCTTCTTGGTTTGATGGCTTGTGACTATCCATCTCCCTCTTGATTACATTCCAGAGGTTTTCAATGGGGTTCAGGTCTGGAGATTGGGCTGTCCATGACAAGGATTTGATGTGGTGGTCCTTCATCCACACAATAATTGACCTACCTGTGTGGCATGGCACATTATCCTGCTGGAAAAAACAGTCCTCAGAGTTGGGGAACATTGCCTGAGCAGAAGGAATCAACTGTTTTTCCAGTATAACCTTGTATGCGGCTTGATTCATACGTCCTTCACAAAGATTAACCTGCCCAATTTCAGCCTTGCTGAAGCATCCTCAGATCATCACCGATCCTCCACCAAATTTCACAGTGGGTGCAAGACACTGGCTTGTACTCCTCTCCAGGTCTCCGTCTAATCATTAGACGACCAGGTGTTGGGCAAAGCTGAAAATTAGACTAATCAGAGAAGATGACCTTACTCCAGTCCTCTATGGTCCAATCCTTATGGTCTTTGGCAAACTTCAGCCTGGCTCTCCTTTGCTTCTCATTAATGAAAGGCTTTTTTTCTAGCTTTACATGACTTGAGTCCTGCCTCTAGGAGCCTGTTACGAACTGTTCTTGCCATGCACTTCACCCCAGCTGCCATATGCCATTCCTTTTCTAGGTCACTTGATGTCATCCTGCTGTTGCTGAGTGAAATTCAAATAAGATGACGGTCATCCTGGTCGGTGGTGAATCGTTTTCGCCCTCTGCCGGTCTGTAGCTTTGTTGTCCCCAATGTCTGCTGCTTGATCTTGTTGTAATGGACTACCATCTTAGAAATTTTAAAGATGGAGACAACATGACGCTCACTGTATCCCTCTGCTAGTAAAGCCAGAATTGAGCCCTTCTTTTCCTCACTCAAGACTTTTTTTTTCAACTCCTTTGGCATGGATAAAAGTTATTTTTTCATTCCTATTACTTTTGGGATATTACTAGCACTTGTTTTGCCATCCAGCTTGTCCTATTGCAAGAGGATCGTGAACACCACAGCAGGGTTTTTATACTTTCCTTCGTTAAAGAAGATTTGGTTCAGGTGATCACCTAATCAGAAGCACATTAAGTAAAATGAGGTGTACTCTGGTTGGAATTCAACTGACACTGGAATGGAATGGCTGTCAGACATGTAGAGAAGCTGATTTTTATAAAACTGTGGAGTTTTTCTCTTAATTTTTACCACAGCTGTATATCCTCAAGCACAATTATTTTGATAGTATAGTATATGGGGCACTTGGCAGAACTTTCAAAACCACTGCTTTCAGGTCAGAGACTCAATTAAAAGGTTATCACCAAGTTACCAACCTACCTTTATCTCTGGGACCTCAAGCAATTGGGAGACTGGGACTCTTGAATGAAAATGAGGTGCACATGTTCAACCTCTGCTCCATTCATTGTCTATGGGACTGCAGGAGCAAGATGAGAACTGTATTCCATTTTTTCCATCAGCCTTATTAATAATGAATGGAGCGGAGGCTAATCATCTGCACTTCCTCTCTCCATGTATAGGAGTCTTCTCAGGGGTTCCAGAGCCTTGACTTAGGGATCACTGGTGGTACCACCAGTCAGAGCCGCAGCAGTCAGCAACTGAGAGGAGAAATTGATTTTTTTTTTTGCTATGACAAAAATGGTAGAAGTTCTGCAACAAGCTGATGACTTCTGCACTGGAAATATGGCTGGAACACAGGCTCGGACTGGCAGCCTATAGGGGAACAGGGGAATTCCTCAGTGGGCCCCTGTACAGATCTGATCCCCCAACCCCATTGTATAGGCACTCCTTGGAATAATTCACTTAATTCACTCAGCACAGAAAAAAGCAGCATCTTAGCACTCATTAGCCAAACTACCTAGTTTTTTATTCTATAGAGATAAGGGTAAATTTGTGATTGTGGAGGTAGTGTAATATTTGTATGCAGGTGAAAAGTGCCTCCCCCAAACTCCAAGTTACTAGTGGGCCTTTCTCATCCCAGTCCAACACTACTGGAACACATAAGATAAATGCTTTTAAGACTAACAATGGTCGAGAGACCTACTTCTGACTGATTATAGAAATTTTTCCAGGCCCAGAAAAATCATATGAGAATCTTGTAGAGTTGCCAAAACCTCGGACTAACGTCATGAGGAAAGAAGAGAAAGCAGCTGGAAGAAGCCAGAGCTGCGCTCTGTAGAGCCCTCACTTGTCAGCACGAGTGCGGAGAAGCTTTCATGCACTCGATGATGACAGTCCTGCTGGAGTTCATGGACACCGAGTGATACACACACCAACAGCGCTGAGCCTTCAGAGCCATGTGAAAAAGTCAGGATTACTGGGGAGAAAACAGGGCCTCCACGTCCTGCTGCCTGTTCACATGCGCCAGGTAATAAAACCCCCCCACACGTACTGACCGTGTGCTTTATCCACAAGGCTTCTTCTATAAAACGTTAGCAAACAGTCGCATTTTCCCTTCATCCGAAAAGCCTCTGACGCCAAGTACAAAAATATATGGTGCCCGGTGACAAATCCCCAAAAAGCTTCATACGTAGTAACAACACATCATGAATGAAAATAAAATGTATCATAAGATCTCCCAAAATCTCCACTGTCCGCCGTTGTACACTGACAATCATGGCCAGGCCTCAGTGTTGCGATGGGTCTGGTGGAGGTGACACTACATAAGCTACAATGCTTGGGGAGCGGAGGTGCCCATTTAAGCCCTAAAGTCTTCCTAGGTGGTCACTGCTGGGCATTTTCTGGTGGGCCATCCTGCGGCCAGCCTATACCCTCAGGCCAGGGCAGTGGTTATAGTGGAACCTCTGTAGGGAGAGGCACATGCTGATTTACCACTTAGTCACTTCCTACACAGGTTCTTGGGCAGGGTGGGCATGACACGGATGGCATGCATGCAAAAAATCCCCCAGATCAGCAGAGATCAAAGTGTCGTCTCCACTCCAGGCAATAGTTGCATTTTCAGCTTACACAAATTATCACTAAAGCCCCCCCCCCCCCCCCCCCCCAAAAAAAAAAAAAAAAAGCAAGGGGCAAAGACAAACGTTTCCTTCAGGTACCCACTTGGCAATCAGATAATTAATTACAACTCTTTCAACGAGACATGACAACCCTTTGGGTACAAAATGTGACTACTGTTACTGTGAAGAACCCTTTCTTCAACATGTAAAGGCAGTCTCCTGATTTGCTGGATGGTTTTGCAGCAGTGATTATAATTGGTTGCTGTCTTGTGGCACCATCAATGTGTAGCTATCATGGGTTTCTAGAATTGTAATTATTCTTATGATGAATATCACATTTGGGAAAAGTGCACTACAGGAATAGAACTAACTCAGCCATGGAGAAGCCATATAATGTAAGTGAAAGTGGAGTATCAGCAATTTGTGCATTGGGTTTACGCTACTGGAAATTGCCCGTAAAGCCTGGACTTATTTTCCCAAAGAAGCCAAAATCAGATTTTACTGCAACATAGTGTGTGAGAATCCGGTACTACTGTGCAGTCGGACACAACGCTCTGCTCCATTACATGCAGGGAGTCAATACAAATCTAAATAGGGTTAATGCAAGTGAATCACAAGTCAGAATGACGCTTGTCTGATCCACCAGGTATTAGTGCTTGTTCACACTGTCTCTTACTAGAGGCCAAAAATGTCCATTCCTCAAGCAGAAGATGCTTCGGGAATCGCTCTTTTCTCTGGAGTTTTGTAATCTTGAAGCATTTTTCATTTTTTTTTTCCCAAGTTTTTGTTTTTTTCCCGGACACTTTTCCAACATTTTATTCCGTTGACACTGAAGAAACACTTAAAAACATGCTTGGGTGCTGTTTTAACCTTCCCTTTGACTTCTATTCTGTAGTATAGAGCAACTCCCTAGCCAAGGGACTCGAACATAATATACGAGAGCGCCCAAATACTCGGCTAACACCCGAGCATGCTCGGATAAGGCGTTCGCCCACCACTAATCAAGAACTAATGCAGTGTGAACAGACCCTTACATGGCTCATTCATAGCAGATCTCCCATGATCCAGGTCAAAATAAAATCAAGATTATTCACCAAATGCCCGTCAGCGCCGGATCCTTGCTGCTCCTCGTTGTCTTTTGGTGACATGGGTGCCGCAGTGCCGTCACGTCTACATCCTGTGACCACTGCAGCCAATCACGAAGCTCGGTGGTGAAGCTGTTTGTGATTACTGAGCCCACCAATTAGCTGCAGCTGTAATGTCACATTTACCGTATGTGACCACTGGAGCCAATCACTGGGTCCAGTGGCGATGCCACAGGGGGTTGATGGCGCGAGACCGTCTGGCCCACTGCAGCGGTGATGTCACGTTTACGGCATGTGACCACTGTAGCCAGTGACTGAGCTCAGCAGTCAATCGGTGGTAGATGAATGAGACGTTGAGCCCAGTGATTGGCTCCAGCGTGACATTGACGTCACTGCTGCAGCCTGTCAACAAATGCTAACAGAAAGTGGCGGAGAGGCAGCGCTAAAGTGGCAGTCGTTTATTAGCATTAATCGCTATTTTAACCCTTTGGAGATTTTACTATGAAAGAAGACAAACCCTTTAAAGCGAATTAAGCAAAAAATAGGGGCACACAACCTGCAGCCAATAGACCAGCAGAGGATTTATAATGCTACTTTATTTTTTGTACATTCTGCTTAGATTGAGCATTTTATGCATTTTTCCTTAAACGCAAGCTATTAAATGTACAAAGATCGGCCAGACGGCGGACATGACAAGTTAGAAAATCCCAGCTTGCACCATGTTCTATGCAGACAGTTGCTGTGTCAGGGGAAGAAGCCAGGAGTGAGAGAGCGCACGTTTCAAGAGCCGTGTGCCCCGCTCTGCGCGCTCCCCCTCACATCCTGCTGCCGACCCTTGTCATTGTCCAACACGGTGGGAAAGCTTCAGCCGGGGTGACGAGGGGACTACGGTTATTTACATTATCTGTAGAGCTGTCATGTCACAGGCCGGAGGGGGGATGGGATATTCCGGGGTCCCATACTCATTATTAGGACAGTGGAAGCAGACGGTGGGGAACTGTTCAATATACGATAAGGGGAAAGTGACGGAAAATCATCGCACCCACGTGTCAGCGTGCAAATGTCTGCTTACTGGATGTGACTCACGCTGAGGGAAAGCACCGGACCGCACGGATTCGGGTAAAAATCATTGGGAACGAGAGTACAATGGTGATAAGCAGAAGACGTTTCGGAAAACATCTTACCCAACTGCAGAGATTAAAGTCATCAAGTTGATTTGTGGAAACTCATAAAAGCTTGGAAAGTCCACGATCCAGGCCAGCGGCGTTCTGTCAATGGCGACGTCACATAGAGGGGTGAGGCGACATTGTAAAAGAGGATCTCTAATCCTTGTAGGGTCCCAACATTATCAATGATTAGCGGTGTGAAAAGAACGTGTTGTGTCAGATGAAGGACAGACCCCTGATATCTGCAGTGTGTACCGAGCACCCCGCCACATGATTATAGAGGGTCCCGGACCACAACGTTTGGCTTTTTCATGCCATTTTTGCACAACACTGACAAAATGCGTGGAGCTGGAGGGTGACAAGTGCATGCCAACCCCTGCTTGTCAAATTGATACTGAACACCATGAAGCTTACTCCAATCCCTGACTGGAGTAAGGTTTGTGGACAATTCATACCACGACTGATTCATTAAGAGGTGTGTGCCAATTAATGAACCAGGAGCCTTGCACTCCACTCCGCCCTCCCATCAAGACTAGCTTCATGATATATCGGGGGCCAATATTCATCAACAAGAAGATCAAAGGATCCCCTTTAAAATCCACATAAAAAAGCTTTAAATACTCTGTCAATACTCTTTGATCTAGATTTGGGGGAAGATCTGCTTCAAAATCTATGACAAAAAGCTCAGCGCCAACATACCCAAGGCCACTTCTTTCTGAGAAATCCATATAAAAGGTGCTCCACAAAGAAAAGTTAAGTCTTTGGATGTGATTTTAGTGCAGGAGTTATATTTTCTCCTTCAATATATTGATTTGTAAAATTTGGAGCATTTTTTTAATACTATTGTAAATGCCTCAAGAATGGCGCTTCATGCAGACTTGAGACATTTTTCCCCCTTTGAAATCCACAGGAAACTTATTCAATCAGTATGTGAAGCATTTTTTCTGTGGATTTTGGAGAAGAATCTCCGCTTTTCACGTAAACTGTCTGAACAATCCCAAAATCTGCTTCAATAAAACATTAAGAAAAACTTTTCCAAAACAGTTTCAGATCTGAAAACCACAAGGATTCCACATGTGGATTTCCCCGGCAAAACCATGTCGGATCCGACGGCCTCGCAGTACACAGGATGTGTAGAACAAGATGGCTCCAGTTGGGAATCTGCTGTCACCTGGCATCACAACATGAACTTCAATCAAACAATAATTGCGGCAATTTAGCAAAATTGGTGCAAAAGGGTAAATGGAGCAGCACAGAAAAATTACATTCCTCCATTGTGATGTATGAGGACAATACTGGAACGTTACATGATGCAAGATTATAACATAAACCAGATGTAATAATGGCAGAGGACAACAAAGCCCAGCACAGAAGAGGCCATTAAACATAATGTCTGCGCAGGCTTACAAGACGAGGATTACATTACCAGACGAGCAGCCAATTCCCCCCTGACTGCGGAGTATTACTCACGTGGGAAATTGGACATGAAGCATGCCTGCGCTGAGATTATCCACTCCGCTCGGGTCTCGCAAAATATGGCGATATTCGACCTGGGTTTCTGGCCAAGTGTAGAAAGTCCACGGCCGAAGTTAGATGCTGCCGAATAGGTCTCTTCATACGAGATCCAGGTGTACTGTCCGAGGATTACCTGAGAATGACAGGAAGGCACAGAGCACGTGGGCATTAGTGGGGACGCCATGCTGACTGCACACCTGCTATAGGACTAATGCAGAGTGAGGGGGCTGCACCTATCGCTTACAGTCTAAACACCCCAAACACATCGGATAGGACGGCCGCCATCTCCGCAATGGTGGCCACATCTGGAGAACAAAAGGATCGGCCCTTGGAAATCCAACATGCCGGATCCTTCTCTTCCCTGATATCATCGGTCGCGGGAGATTTGGGAGACCCCCATACAGATTAGTGTGTTAATGCCTCGCATATTGTCCGGTTCGGACGACTTTGATCTAGTGTGTACGGGCGGGGGGGGGGGGGGGCCTTCATGCACACGTCACACAGCTGCCAGTTATATGACGGACTCATACACAGACTCCTATGGGGCCGTCATGCCTTACGCACATGGTCGTCCAGAAATACAGACCTATAAACGGATGACACACTGAGGGTAAAAACGGACACATGGATTACGTGGATGGTAAAAACGGACTAATGGATGACACACTGAACACTAAGGGTAAAAACGGACACATGGATGACACACTGATGGTAAAAACGGACACACGGATGACACACTGAGTGTAAAAACGGACACACGGACCATACACTGATGGTAAAAACGGACACATGGATGACACACCGAACACTGAGGGTAAAAACGGACACACGGACCATACACTGAGGGTAAAAACGGACACATGGATGACACACTGAGGGTAAAAACGGACACATGGATCATACACTGAGGGTAAAAACGGACACATGGATGACACACTGATGGTAAAAACGGACACACGGATCATACACTGAGGGTAAAAACGGACACATGGATGTCACGCTGATGGTAAAAACGGCCACACGGATCATACACTGATGGTAAAAACGGACACACGGATCACACACTGAGTGTAAAAACGGACACACGGATCACACACTGATGGTAAAAACGGACACACGGACGACACACTGATGGTAAAAACGGACACACGGACGACACACTGATGGTAAAAACGGACACACGGACGACACACTGAGTGTAAAAACGGACACACGGACCATACACTGATGGTAAAAACGGACACACGGATGACACACTGAACACTGAGGGTAAAAACGGACACATGGATGACACACTGAGGGTAAAAACGGACACACGGACCATACACTGATGGTAAAAATGGACACACAGATGACACACTGAACACTGAGGGTAAAAACGGACACATGGATGACACACTGAGGGTAAAAACGGACACACGGACCATACACTGATGGTAAAAACGGACACACGGATGACACACTGAGTGTAAAAACGGACACATGGATGACACACTGAGTGTAAAAACGGACACACGGATGACACACTGAGTGTAAAAACGGACACATGGATGACACACTGAGTGTAAAAACGGACACACGGATGACACACTGAACACTGAGGGTAAAAACGGACACATGGATGACACACTGAGGGTAAAAACGGACACACGGACCATACACTGATGGTAAAAACGGACACACGGATGACACACTGAGTGTAAAAACGGACACATGGATGACACACTGAGTGTAAAAACGGACACACGGACCATACACTGATGGTAAAAACAGACCTACGGATGACACACTGAACACTGATGGTAAAAACGGACACATGGATGACACACTGAGTGTAAAAACGGACACATGGATGACACACTGAGTGTAAAAACGGATACACGGACCATACACTGATGGTAAAAAGTGACACACGGATCACACACTGATGGTAAAAACGGACACATGGATGACACACTGAGTGTAAAAACGGACACACGGACCATACACTGATGGTAAAAACAGACCTACGGATGACACACTGAACACTGATGGTAAAAACGGACACATGGATGACACACTGAGTGTAAAAACGGACACATGGATGACACACTGAGTGTAAAAACGGATACACGGACCATACACTGATGGTAAAAAGTGACACACGGATCACACACTGATGGTAAAAACGGACACATGGATGACACTGAGTGTAAAAACGGACACATGGATGACACACTGAGTGTAAAAACGGACACATGGATGACACACTGAGTGTAAAAACGGACACACGGACCATACACTGATGGTAAAAACAGACATACGAATGACACACTGAACACTGATGGTAAAAACGGACACATGGATGACACACAGTGTAAAAACGGACACACGGACCATACACTGATGGTAAAAACAGACATACGAATGACACACTGAACACTGATGGTAAAAACGGACACATGGATGACACACTGAGTGTAAAAACGGACACACGGACCATACACTGATGGTAAAAAGTGACACACGGATCACACACTGATGGTAAAAACGGACACATGGATGACACACTGATACACAACACGGATGACACTGGCAGCGGTTTTTCGCGTAGATGTTCTATATGGACATGTGCAGGATTCTTTACAGAAAGAATCCAATGCTGGAAAACGAGTTGCAGCAGGCCCGGGTTAGTGCTCTGATTTAGGGCGATACTGCTCCCTATCTAACCTTTCCATAATGCTTTCCATGTGCACGATGGCGATCTGTGACGTTAGTGGTGGAAGTAACCGGCACGTGCGCACAATTCCTCGTCGGTGATTATTTCGTGAACACGGCTGTCACTCTGTTCCCTAATGACCGGAGCAGGGGATGAGCTCAGGCTCCAGCGTGCGCTCTGTTCCCTGAGGAGTTGTCCCAGTGCACGTCAGCACCAGTCACATGCCGGACAGCAGAGAAGCTGGAATACAAACTATACCAAAGTGCTCTGCAGGCTCTGGAGTCCAAGAACTACAACTCCCAGCATTTAGCATAAACTGCATACAAAACCAAGTGAGCAACAAACACATATTACTGGCAGCATCATCCACAGCTACGAAACTTCCCAGCCAGCCATTAGCAGAACACTCATCAGGTCACAGCTAATTCTTCATGAATGTAGATACAACATGAGACATTGTAATCTGCAGTTAGTAATGACTGTACAGTGCTGACTGCCCCATCCTGGGGGGGGGAGCCACTAATACTAACTACTGTTTGCTGGTGCTTGGATTAAAAAGGTCTAAAATCAGTTTATTCTGCTGTGTAACTTATTCTAACCTGTACACACACTGCCATCTGCTGGCCACACGTGAAATGGCTCGCCCAGCATTTGTTTTGTGTACCTCTTACTTCTACATTTAGTTTGACAGGTAAGTGTTCATGGTGATTTAAATTGGCAAAATACAGCTCAGAGGGTCTCATCATCTATAATAAGCTCATAATACCCACATACTAATGTCAGGCTAGAACTGGTCCACTGGAGGATGGGGGAAATCACCTGGTGGGCCCCTAAGCGTCGCAGAGTAGGCCTCCGGACTCGGAGTAGAGGGTGGCCGCCAGTTCCAAGACTATTTTCAGCTCGATATGCATACTTGGACACACATCTAGCTGAAAAGTCCTGCGGAGCAGAAAGCCACTAGCTCCCTGCCCCACACCACCAGCGTATCAGACTCAGCCGCAGCGGGTGTAACAACATCATTGCATCATCCGCACCAAAAGGGGGAAGAAGCTGCTTGTCTTGGGAGTGGGGACACAAGTGAGAGGAATGCTTTTTGTTTTTTTCTGTTTTTTTTTTTAAATAACATTTTTATGAGGGGACGTTAAGAGCGCGAGGGGACATTACTGTATGGGGCCAATTACTGTATGGGGCCAAATGTCCCTCCTTGTGGATCTATACATTATTAATGATTTATTTATGGGGCCATAATATGAAACGTTCCAAATGTAACGACACATAACAAGTGGATGCTTTTACTGTATGAGGGCAGAAAATGTGTACGTTACATGTATAAGGGTGTCATGGAGAGAGGACATTACTACTGTATGGGGGCACAAAAGAATGTACTACCGTTTAAAAGGCGACATATGTATTTGTGGCGCCCCTGAGGCTCAGTCGCCACAGAGGTACTGCACCTTCTCCTAAAGTGTGGTGCCCCACCATCCAGGTAAGGTGGGAACTCCTTTCCACGCTCCAACACTCGCACCCCACACAACAGAGTAGTTCTGCACAACCACATTGCGGCTCCTTGCTTAGAGAGAAGCAGAGCACCTTTGGTGGTTCCCTGCTTGGAACAATGGATGTGCTGGGAGGTGGGTGGAGTTTAGAATACATAAAAGAGCGGGATGGTTTAGGATTACAGGTCAGTCAGTGAGGCTGAGAGAGGAAGCCACTCGGAGAGGAGTGGGGATCCCTGGAAGAGGGATGGAGGAAGGAGTGCTGCAGCTGCCTCAGTGACCTGAGCCAGCTGGCACGGGAAAGGAAAGAAGGAGAAAGGCATTGAACTGAAGCCTGAGCTTCCATAGGAGGGAAAGCCAAGTACGGAACGTAGGAGTAAAAGGGAACACAGAGGATGTGGGTTAGAGGATGTGGGTTAGAGGAAGAACCCTGCCTAGAAGTTCTAAGCGCAAGGCCGGGGCCCGGTCCCAGAGGTTGTATGAACACTAATGGTTCTGCAGCAGACACCGGTGGAGTAGTGGGCTGTAAATGCACTACTCCCATCTAAGACTTGAGGCACAACAGCAACACGGATAGAGAGCCGGGACTTAGGAATAGAGAGTCCCCGAAGCAGGCTACAGCTGTCTGCCGTGCAAGTAGAGTTCTTGGGTACATCTGTCAGGAGGAACTCCAGTGTAACAAGGTACTGGAGATCTTCACACTTAAAGGCGCTATAGAGGAGACGTTGAGGAAAGGCACATAAGTTGGCGGGGTGTGGAAGGGAGCATTCCATCTTCCCTGGTGGTTGACTGAGTCCCTGACCCGAAGGACACGGCACAGAAGCGGGCACTACAGACTGAGTAAAGATTTGGAACTACATGCCCTGGTGTCCTCCATTCCTTCCTGCGTCCGTCCGCTTGGCACTGCTACATCCCCTGCGCCGTACACTACATCACCTAAGTGTCTCCACATCTACACTGTCCTGGGACAACAGCCCTGCCTGTGGAGGGCTATACCATCATTGCTGCACCACACCATCTGTCCCGGAGGATCTGCATGCAGCGTCGGCTTAACACCTCCCTTGCCGAACACCACAGGTGGCGTCACGAACTATTCATCTAACTACATTCCACCATTCACATCTTCCTATTACTTGGGCGCCCAGGGCCACGGTCCGGGTCACCGCCGCTGTGACACATCCCACCGACACCGGACCGGGACCGAGTACCCCACGGCCCTGGGAGGGCGACCCATATTAATACCATATGGGCCACAGGAGGGCACATACTGTGAGGGGGTCACATTAATGCTGCAATATATTATTTTTTAGGATACAGTTACTGTGCGGGGCAAAAGGGTGGCACTTTGGCACTTCTTCATTTAGCGCAGTGCAGAAGAGGGGGAAAGTGGAGAATGTGGCATGGGGACTCGAACATGTCACTCGAGCACCCGTAATACTCGGCGCATACCTCAGCACGCTAGACAGACTTGAGTAATGAGCACTTGCACACATAATTAATAGCGACCTGAGCTGGACGAAGGAAAAAAGAGAAGCTGAAAAACTTAATTTGTGGTCATTCGCATTACCTGCACACTTACACTATCTGCATAGTTACTGTGTATAATGTCACTGGTGAGAATATTTGTGGGAGTATTGTGGTTTTTGCAATAATGATCAGTATGGTGGTATTATTTGGACACTATGTGGTGGCAATGTGTGGTCTGGTCAGTGTGTGGTGGTTTTTGTTCCTTGTATGAGGTATTATTTGGTCACTATGTGGTGGCAATACGTGGTCTGGTCACACTGTGTGGGTGTTTGTCCCCTGTATTAGGTATTATTCGGTCAATATGTGGTGGTAATGTGTGGTATGGTCATTTTGTGGTGGTATGTGTCCCCTGTATGAGCTATTGTTTGGTCATTATGTGGTGGTAATATGTGGTCTGGTCATGGTGTGGAGATATTTGTCCCCTGAATGTAGTATTATTTGGTCACTATGTGGTGGTAATGTATGGTCTGGTCATGGTGTGAAGGTATGTATCTCTTTTATGTGGTATTATTAGTATTTTGGACTAATAGACAACAAAATACTATAGGTAACGAAACTCAAACAGGATGCCAGAAAAAGTGCCCAAAATTAAAATAGAACTCTTTATGGTTTTTATCATTAAAACCAAATAAACTAAAAGCCCCGTAATAACTAAAGTGATATATGATCACATAAAGTAATGGCTGTGACCAAAAAATCTTAAGGATAAATGTGATCCAATTCTTTAGTATAGAATTAGTATATAAGGACACACAGGTGAATGTGGTTGCAGAGAGAGAGAAAAAAAACTATTTCTATACAGGCCCTGTAAAAGCCCTCATCTCAGCCTCCTGCCTGCAAGAGTTGGCACCCAAAAGTATCGATGTGGCACCCCTAAGTATAGCACTAATATACAATAACATATATATGAAAATTAGTTACGCGATAGCTAAACTTGGCTCAGTGTTGAAATCCCCTTTCATGGTTCAAGGGGAAAGAAGAGGTCCCATATCATCTTGACGAGTTTCCCCCGTGACTTAACAGGATTCATTAAGCGACTTCTGTCCCGTCTTTGGCAATAGCCCACAATATGGGCACAGGGAAGGTATTTTAGCTAGACCACCACTATTTATATCCATTATCTCGGGGAAGCACATGGAATACGATGAGTAATGAAGCCATGTGTTAGTGGACCACATGAGGCGCTCACCCCGGAGTGGTCTTACTTCCAGCCGCGTCCTTCATTATCCCCATTAGATTACAGACCACCCTTCTCATCTGGTGATACAAGGACCCTCCTCCTGAAAACGCGGAATGCATCCCTATAGAGCCTGTTGTGTTGGAGCAGCCACCATCCGACTTCCCTGCAGACAGATATCTCTAGAGGACAATATCGGAGGTTGAGGTGGAACTGTTCCTCACAGGGATCCTTTCAAAGAAAAGCTAGGGATGTAAAAGGGTTCAACATAGTGGAAATCCCTTAGGCTATGTTCACACCTTGTTTTTGATGCGTTTTTTTTTTTTAAGGTAAAAACTGTTCTCTTGACAGTAAGAAACTCGCCTAAAAAAGCAGGTTTTGCTTAGTTTTTGCTGTGTTTTTGTCATGGGACATTGGACTCTTCTGCATGCTGATAAAGTTTAGTGCATAAAAAAATCTGCTTCTACTTCATCAGGTTTTGGCACAAAAAACGCAGAAAAAACGAATACCTGCGTTTTTGCAGCATTTTTTTCAGTGTTTTTTGCAGCACCCATTGCTTTCAATAGGTTAAACAAACTGAAAAAATGCTGAAAAAACGCTGAAAGAAAAAGGGACAAGCTGCAGTAGGCAAAAATGAAGGCATTGCACAAAATACGGAGGACAAAAAACAAGGTGTGTGCAAGAGATTTCTGAAAATAATCTGCAGCATGTCAATTCTCTGTGCGTTTTTGCCCTGCAAACTCTCAACGAGGCCTATAGAAATGCATAAAAGGTTTTAACCCCTTTCTGGCCTTGGACGGGATAGTACGTCCAAGGTCAGATCCCCCGCTTTGATGAGGGCTCCAGCGGCGAGCCCGCATCAAAGCCGGGACATGTCAGCTGTTTTGAACAGCTGACATGTGCCCGCAATAGGCGCAGGTGGAATCGCGATCCGCCCGCGCCTATTAACTAGTTAAATGCCCCTGTCAAATGCTGACCGCGGCATTTAACTAGAGCTTCCGGCCGCCGGGCCAGAACTACGCACATCAGTGACCCCCATCACGTGATTGGGGGGTTAGGGATACGTTGGCATAACAATCAGAGGCCTCCTGGACACCTCTATGGTTATTGATGCCAGATTGCTATGAGCGCCACCCGGTGGATGGCGCTCATAGCAATGCAGTAATTCTGCTACATACAGGTGATCTGCTCATTGCCTATATGTAGCAGAGCCGATCGCGCTATGGCAGCTTCTAACCTCCCATGGAGGCTATTGAAGCATGCCAAAATTAAAAAAAAAAAATGTTTTAAAAAATATAAAAGTTTAAATCATCCCCTTTCGCCTCTTTCAAAATAAAAAAAAAAAAAAAAAATCAAAACACACACATATTTGGTATCGCCACATTCAGAATCGCCCGATCTATAAATAAAAAAAAGCATTAACCTGATCGCTAATTGGTGTAGCGGGGAAAAAAAAATCAAAACACCAGAATTACGTTTTTTTGGTAGCTGTGACATTGCATTAAAATGCAATAACAGGCAATCAAAAGATCATATCTGTAAATAAATGGTATCGACAAAAACATCAGCTCGGCATGCAAAAAATAAGCCCTCATCCAACCCCAGATCACGAAAAATGGAGACGCTACGGGTATTGGAAAATGGAAAAAAAAAAATTTATTTATTTTTTTTTTAAGCAAACTTTGGAATTTTTTTTCACCACTTAGATAAAAAAGAACCTAGACATGTTTGGTGTCTATGAACTCGTAATGACCTGGAGAATCATAATGGTGGGTCAGTTTTAGCATTTAAGGCCCCGTCACACTAAGCGACTTACCAGCGATCCCGACACCGATATCAAGGTGTCAGGATCGCTAGTAAGTCGCTATGTGATCGCTGGTGAGCTGTCACACATCGGAAATTTAGCAATTTTCAAAAGTCACATAAAATAGTTAAGAAATAACATTTCTCACATGTATACTTTACATTTGCATCATTTTTGTAGAGAAAATGTTTTATGACGTTATAAGGGTCAAAAGTTGACCAGCGGTTTCTCATTTTTCCAACAAAATTTACAAAACCCATTTTTTTTTTTTAGGGACCTCCTCACATTTGAAGTCACTTTGAGGGGCCTATATGGCAGAAAATACCCAAAAGTGACACCATTCTAAAAACTGTACCCCTCAAGGTGCTCAAAACCACATTCAAGAAGTTTATTAACCCTTCAGGTGCTTCACAGGAATTTTTGGAATGAAAAAAAATGAACATTTAACTTTTTTTGTCACAAAAATTTAACTTTAGACCCAACATTTGTAATTTTTGCAAGGGTAACAGGAAAAATTCTACAACAAATTTTGGGGTCCATTTTTTCCTGAGTACGCTGAAACCCATTTGACTTTCTGAAGGCAAAATTTGCTGGAATTATTAGAGGACACCATGTCATGTTTGGAGAGCCTCTGATGTGCCTAAACATTGGAACCCCCCAAAATTGACAACATCAGAAACTAGACCCCTCAGTCAACTTATATAGATGTGCGGTGAACACTTTGAACCCCAAGTGCTTCACAGACGTTTAGAATGTTGAGCCATGAAACTAAAAAAAGTGATTTTAGCCCCAAATTTTGCAATTTCACAAGGGTAACAGGAGAAATTGCTCCATACAATTTGTTGTGCAATTTCTCCTGAGTACGCCGATACCCCATGTGTGGGGGTAAAATACTGTTTAGGCTCACGGCAGGGCTCAGAAAAGGAGTGACATTTTGGAACACGGGACTTTGATGCAATGGTCTGCCGGTGTCATGTCCCGTTTCAAGAGCCCCTGATGTGCCTAAACAGTGGAAAAGCCCCACAAGAGACATCATTTTGGAATCTACACCCCACAAGGAACTTATCTAGATGTGTGGTGATCATCGTGAACCACTAGCTGCTTCACAGAAGTTTATAACGCAGAGAAGTGAAAATCAAAAAAATAATAAAATCTCATTTTTCCCACAATATAATTTGTTATTGTATGTAGTTTTTCCCACAAAAATGTTATTTTAGCGCCAATTTTTTATTTTCACAAGGATAGCAGAAGAAAAAGGACCCCAAAATTTGTTGTGCAATTACTCCGGAGTACACAGATATTTTGGTCGAAAACTAATTTTGAGGCACAATGTAAAGTTCAGAAAGGAAGAAGCGCCATATTGGACTTCACATTTTGCTGGTCTGGTTTGAGGGTGCCATGTCACATTGGAAAAAGCCCCTGAGGTGCCAGAACATCAGAATCCCTCCATAAGAGACCCCATTTTACAAACTGCAGCTCTCATTGAATTCAGCTAGGGGTGCAGGGATCATATTGACACCACAGGTGAGTCACAGAATTTTATACCATTGGGCGGTGAAGAAAAACATAATTACCGTATATACTCATGTATAAGCCGAGTTTTTCAGCACATTTTTTGGAGCTGAAAATGCCCCCTCTGCTTATACACAAGTCATTGAGCAGAAACCAATGGGGGAGGGGAGCGGTGGCAGGAGCCGGTGGCTGGGACATCATGCTCACCCTCCTGTGCCATCTCTGAACGTCTCTGCAACCTCAGTTGTCCCAGGGCCGGCACCTTCTTCCTGTGTGGAGCGGTCACATGGTACTGCTCATTAAGCTAATGAATATGGACGCGACTCCACTCCCATAGGCATGACATCCATATTCATGACCTTAATGAGTGGTACCACATGACCGCTCAGCACAGGAGAGCTGCAGGAAGCCGGGACAACTGAGACGCAGGGACGTGCAGCGACAGGGGTGAGAATGACAGGAGAGGACATGGGAAGCACGGAGCAGGACGGGGAAGCACGGAGCAGGACGGGGGGAGCAGGGAGGCCGGGGGAAGGACGGAGGAGGACGGGGGGAAGCACGGAGGAGGACGGGAGGAAGCACGGAGGACGACGGGGGGAAGCACGGAGGACGACGGGGGGAAGCACGGAGGACGACGGGGGGAAGCACGGAGGACGACGGGGGGAAGCACGGAGGACGACGGGGGGAAGCACGGAGGACGACGGGGGGAAGCACGGAGGACGACGGGGGGGAAGCACGGAGGACGACGGGGGGAAGCACGGAGGACGACGGGGGGAAGCACGGAGGACGACGGGGGGGAAGCACGGAGGACGACGGGGGGGAAGCACGGAGGACGACGGGGGGGGAAGCACGGAGGACGACGGGGGGGGAAGCACGGAGGACGACGGGGGGGAAGCACGGAGGACGACGGGGGGAAGCACGGAGGACGACGGGGGGAGCACGGAGGACGACGGGGAGAGCACGGAGGACGACGGGGGGAGCACGGAGGACGACGGGGGAGCACTGAAGAGGATGGAGGAGGATGAGGGAGCACTGAGGAGGACGGAGGAGGACAAGGAGCTGAGCCATACATAGAAGGATGGGACAGGGGAGCCGAGCTATGCATACTGGTAGGGGGTAGAGCCACACAGCGCAGGACAGGGATGAGGGGACAATGCACACCCGGGTTATACTCGAGTCAATAAGCTTACCCAGTTTTCCATGGCAAAATTAGGGGGCCTCGGCCTATACTCGAATATATACTGTACCTTTTTAACCACCAAAATTTTGTTTTGGCCCCAGATTTCACATTTTCACACAGGGAAATGGGTAAAAATTGCACCAAAATGTATTCCAAAATTTCTGCTGAATGTGGCAATACCCCATATGTGGCTGCACAGTACTGCTTAGCCACACAACGAGACTTTGAAGGGATGAAGCGCTATTGGCAAATTGGCCCTCCCAAGTCTCGCCGTATGGCTAAGCATGACTGTTGTACAGGAGGCATCCTGGAATGCAGAATTTCTGTAATAGTTAGCAGACTCCATACACAGAGTCGATCAGTAGTAGAAGAGCAGAATCCCCCTTCAAGTGACCATATTTTGAAAATTATACCACTTTGGGAATTTTTCTACAGGTGTCGTGATGATTTTGACTTCATGGTTGTTTTCCAGGAACTAGCAGCAGTGGATGTTGCAGAGTGAAAATTGCAAACTGTCATTGTAGTGACCATACATTGTGCCCAGCTCATGCACCTGTAAATTAGGCGGCCTCTCATCGCTACAGAAATGCCAAACATGGGGACGCTAAATGTGGTTTAGGTACACTGTGGGGCTCAGAAGGGAGATGGCATTTAGATTTGGGAGCAAAGAATTTTCTGAAATTCTTTTGGGGGGCAAGGAGCCATTTTGCTTTTATTGGGAAGATTTTACATAACATTTGGGATCACATTTATCTGGAACTCTACGCTGTGCACTTACTTTGGGGTTTCCATCTAAAAATGCAAGTAATTCAGATGAAACCAGCGAGAGATCCATTCACTATAATGAGGCAGCAGAGTTACTCTGGACTCCTTCTGGCCTCTGTTTAGCAGTGTCTTTTTTCCAGAGTTGCAGAAAACTGTGCTCAACGGCACTATTAAGCACTCCTAAAAAGAGGGAACCGCTGGATCACAGGTCAGACGGGACCACAGTGCCCCCATCTGCCTCGATTTTCCGTCAGGTGTACCGTCTGAATAATGTATTTCAGAGATTTACGCGGAAACCCCGGTGTAAGCGCTCAGCGCAGAATAAATGTGCGCCAAGCCTTACTGCGATCTTTGGGAGGCAGAGTGAAAAAGTCAACAGCACGTGAAGAATAGGTTTTATTTATTTTTTACGCCGTTCATCGTGCGGTATAAGTGATTAGATGACTTTATTCTTTGGGTTGGTGAGATTACAGATTTATACCTGGTTTTTATGTTTGGCTGCTGTCACACACTAAAAGACATTTTTTCATTTTCATGTCATGCCGACATCCGGGTCACCAGGCTCTAGCAGAGCATGGTCTAAGAGGCTTATGTGAGAGCAGAACTGACAGTTGCAATGCATTATAGCAGCAATCAGACTGCTGAAAGTAAAAGTCCCATAAAGGACAAAATAATAAAATATACAGCTCTGGCAAAAATTAAGAGACCACTGCAAAATTTTCAGTTTGTCTGATTTTTTTCTCTTTATAGGTATATTTTTGAGTAAAATGTAAATTGCTCTTTTATTATATAAACTACTGAAAACATGTCTTTGAATTTCCAGACACTAAATTTTGTATTTATTTTCAGAAAATGAGAAATGGTCGAAATAACAAAAAAATGCAGTGCTTGCAGACCTCAAATAATGCTAAGAAAACAAGTTTATAATCATGTAGAAATAACAATACTAATGTTTTAACTCAGGAAGAGTTCAGAAATCAATATTTTGTGGTATAACCATGATTTTTAATCACAGCTTTCATGCGTCTTGGCATGCTTTCCACCAGTCTTTCACTTTTGGTGTCCTTATGACACTCCTGGTACAAAAGTTTAAGCAGTTCTTTGTTTGATGGCTTGTGACTATCCATCTCCCTCTTGATTACATTCCAGAGGTTTTCAATGGGGTTCAGGTCTGGAGATTGGGCTGGCCATGACAGGGATAGAATCATAGAATCATAGAATCGTAGAGTTGGAAGGGACCTCCTGGGCCATCTGGTCCAACCCCCTGCTCAAAGCAGGATTCGCTAAATCATCCCAGTCAGATGTCTGTCCAGCCTCTGTTTGAAGACATCCATTGAAGGAGAACTCACCACTTCTCGTGGCAGCTTGTTCCACTCATTGATCACTCTAACTGTCAAAAAGTTTTTTCTAATATCTAATCTGTGTCTCCTCCCATTCAGTTTCATCCCATTGCTTCTAGTCTTTCCTTGTGCAAATGAGAATAAAGATGATCCTTCTACAATGTGACAGCCCTTGAGATATTTGTAGACAGCTATTAAGTCTCCTCTCAGTCTTCTCTTTTGCAAACTAAACAATCCCAAATCCTGCAACCTTTCCTCATAAGACAGGGTTTGCAGACCGGTCACCATTCTGGTTGCTCTTTTCTGAACTTGCTCCAGTTTGTTGATGTCTTTTTTAAAATGTGGTGCCCAAAACTGGACACAATATTCCAGATGAGGTCTGACCAAAGAGTAGAGGGAAATAATGACTTCACGTGATCTAGACTGTATGCTTCTGTTAATACATCCTAGAATTGCATTTGCTTTTTTTGCTGCTGCATCACACTGTTGACTCATATTCAGTTTGTGATCTATTAGTATACCCAAGTCTTTTTCACATGTGCTGTTGCTTAGGCCTATTCCTCCCATTCTGTATATGCTTTTTTCATTTTTATTGCCCAGATGTAGTACTTTGCATTTTTCCGTTAAAAACCATTCTGTTAGTTGCTGCCCACTTCTCCAGTTTATTTATATCTTTTTGAATCCTCTCTCTCTCTTCTCTAGTATTAGCTATCCCTCCTAGCTTTGTGTCATCAGCAAATTTAATCAGTTTACCCTCAATTCCTTCATCTAAATCGTTGATAAAGATGTTGAACAATAAAGGGCCCAGGACAGAGCCCTGTGGTACCCCACTTGAGACATTCTTCCAACTGGATGTGCTGCCATTTACGACCACTCTTTTGGTCCGATCACTAAGCCAGTTATGAATCCACCTAACAGTTGCCTTGTCCATTCCATACTTAGTCATTTTTTCAATAAGGATTGTATGAGATACTTTGTCAAATGCTTTGCTGAAGTCAAGATATACTATATCTACAGCATTTCCTTGATCCACCCAATCAGTGATTCCGTCATAGAAGGAAATTAAGTTAGTCTGACATGACTTATTAGTTACAAACCCATGCTGACTCTGTTTAATCACTTCATTCTTATCCAGGTACTGACATACATGTTGTTTAATAATTTGTTCAAAGATCTTTCCTGGTATAGAAGTCAGACTCACCGGCCTATAGTTGCTTGGGTCCACCTTCTTCCCCTTTTTGAAGATAGGAACAACATTTGCTCTTCTCCAGTCTTCCGGGACTTCTCCTGTTCTCCAAGAATTTTCAAATATTATGGAGAGGGGTTCAAAAATTTCTTCTGCTATCTCCTTCAGTACTCTGGGGTGTAATTCATCTGGACCTGGAGACTTGAATTCATTTAGGTTAGCTAAGTGTTTCCTCACTATCTTTCTGTTTATAGATATCCTGGATTCTTCTATTCCCTTAATAGGACAGTGAAGAACAGTTGATGTCACATTTCCTTTCTGAGAGAAAACAGATGCAAAATAGGAATTTAAAAGTTCGGCCTTCTCAACATCCTGTCTTACCATTTCATCATTTTCATCCTGTAAAAATCCTATAGCATCTTTGACTTTTCTTTTACTTTTGACATATCCCCAAAATCCTTTATTATTGCTTTTGACATCTCTTGCAAGCCTCAATTCATTGTCAGCTTTAGAAAATCTGATTTGTGCCCTGCAGGTTCTGCAGACAGCATTATATTCTTCTTTAGATATGCCTCCCTCTTTCCATTTTATAAACATTTCTTTCTTCCTTTTTAGCATGTGCTTAAGTTCTGTGTTCATCCATCCTGGCTTCCTTAAATGCTTCCTATTCTTCCCTCTTTTCGGAATTGTTAACAATTGTGCTTTGAGAATTTCATTTTTCAAGATTTCCCATCCTTCCTGGACATTTTTGTCTTTAAGGATATCCAGCCATTGGATCCCTCCAATTCTCTTTCTGAATCCCTTAAAATCTGCCTTTCTGAAATCTAACCTTGACGTCTGAGTCTTCACAGGTCTTCCTCCTCTAGTTATCCAAAATTCTAAAATAGCATGGTCGCTACCTCCTAGGGTCCCAGCCACTTTTACCTCCTCAACCATTTCCTCCCTGTTTATAAGGATTAGATCCAAGGTAGCAGTTCCCCTTGTTTTCTCCCCTACCTTTTGGAAGATAAAGTTGTCAGCAAGAGAGGATAAGAATTTCCTTGACCTGTTAGTTTTGCCTGAGAGAGATTCCCAACAAATGTCTGGATAGTTGAAATCTCCCATGACAACTATGTCATATTTTTGGGAGAACTTGGCCATTTGATGCATAAAGAGTTCATCCATATCTTCAGCTTGCACAGGTGGCCTGTAGTAAATGCCTACAATGGTGTCCTTTCCATTGTTCTGTCCTTGTATTCTTACCCAAACAGTTTCCACAGATGTGGTGGTCCTTCATCCACACACTAATTGCCTGAAAATGGTTCCAATAAAAACGTTAACTCGTCCACAAAAAAGAAGCCATAACATGACTCTGTGGGCCGAAATATGGAAAAATTATAGCTCTTAAAATATGGTGATGCAAAGCCTATTTTTTGCAATAAAAAGCGTCTTTTAGTGTGTGACAGGCAGCTGTGAAACATAAAAACCCAATCTAAATCTGGTATTGCTATAATCGCACCGACCTAAAGCATAAAGTCGTCTAATCACTTATACTGCACGAGGAACGGCGTAAAAAAAAAAAAAAAATAAAACCAATTCTTCACCTGCTGTTGATTTTTTCATTTTGCCTCCCAAAGATCACAGTAAGCCTCAGCGCACATTTATCCTGGGCTCTGCGCGGAGCGCTTACACCAGGGTTTCCATGTAAATCTCTGAAATACGCAATTCAGACAGAACCCCTGCTGAAGATTCTCTATAATGAGGCAGATGGAGGCACTGTGGACACCTGTGATCCAGCGGTGTCAGACTTTTTAGGATTGCATAAAAGCGCGGTCTGCCACAGAACCTCTGAAAAGGACACCGCTGACCAGAGGCCAGACTGAGTCCAGAGTAACTCTGCTGCTTCATTATAGTGAATGGATCTCGTGGGGGTTTCATCTGAAACATGTTATTCGGAGATTTAAATGAAAACCCCAAAGTGAGTGCTCAGCATAGAGCGCAGGATAGATGTGATCCAAAATGTTGTGTAAAATCTTCCCAACAAAAGTTTCAAATCAATCCACGAAAAAGCAAATACCCGCTCTGGTCCGACATCTGTTATCGGTAATAAAGGAGACTTCCATGTTACTGGTTGAATCATGGCTCTGGAAAAGTGACATGGCTCATCACCCCCCCCCCCAAAAGGAATTCAGCATATTCTGCGCTCCCTTATCCAAATGCCTCCCTCCCTTTTCAGGCCAGTGTGCCTAATCCACATTTAGCATCCACATTTGGAACTTCTGTAGCGATGTTTACAGGTGCTTGTCTCCAGAAGCATGAGCTGGGCACCACAACGTACTGGGCACTACAATAGCAGATTGCAATTTTCACTCTGCAACATCCACTGCTCCTTGTTTCAGAAAAACAGCCATGGAGTCAAAATACTCACTACTGTACACCTGTAGATAAATTCTCAAAATTTCCAAAATGTGGTCACTTGAGGGGGGGATTCTGCTCTTCTAGCATTTCAGGACATAGTTTGCGGACTCCTTATACAATTCTAGGAAAATCTGCGCTACAGCAGAAATTGTGGGCCAAATTTTGGTGCCATTTTTACCCATGTGAAAATGTGAATATGCAAATAAAGTCCGTGGAGCCTCATTTAAGAGTCTCAAACACGGGACTAGCCAGATCTTCCTCCAGGGAAGGACCCAGCCAAGGGAAACCACCATTACCACCATAATAAGTGGCCCTTTAAGTCAATATCCAGCTCTTTACGAGCTCCACGGACTTTATTTGCATATTCGTATTTCCCAGGGAGCATTGAACCTAGGATTTCACTGATTGAGCGCCTTTGCCGGCTGCCGCAGTGTTTTCTTTGACTGGTCTCCCTGAGGTCAGTGATTGTTTCGCCATGTGAAAATGTAAAATCTGGGGCTAAAACAAAATTTTTGTGGTAAAAAATATAATTATGTTTTTTCTTCATTGCCCAATGGTATAAAATTCTGTGACACCACCCATATTCTCATACATATCATGAAAAAAAAAAAAAACAAACCTCAGAATCAGTGAGATCCGTTGAAGTGCTCCAGAGTTATTACCACATAAAGTGACACTGGTCAGAATTGTAAAATTTTGCCCGGTCATGAAGATGAAAACAGGTTCGGGGGGAAGGAAAAAGACCACCGGCATTCTCCTTATGTGGCTTGCTAAGGAAAATTTTAAAGAGATTGTGGGAACATGCCCCTAAAGTACCGTATGTGCAAACGTCACTTTTCTGTAAAAAAAAAAAATGCAGCATTTTACTGTTCCAGCAAAACCAATGAGAGTTCTGAAATCTCCTGCACATGCGGCTATTTTTTCATTTAATTTTGAAAGCAGTTTCCTACCTGCAGTGTTCCAGCATTACTGCAGCATCGTTCACCCACTCTAATGAATGGCAAAAACACGTGTTTTTTATACAGAAATGTCTCCAGCAAATACGTAAAACGTGTGCACAAAGACATAGGGCTCGTGCACACAACCTTATTTTCTGTCCCAGTGCCATCAGTTAAAAAAACAGATCGCTCTCCGGCCAATGTTATTCAATAGGGTCGTGCAGAGGAGACATTTTTGTCACTGAGCAAGTCTGAGTGTAAAAAAAAAAAAAAAAAAAAAAAAAAAAATCGGAGCATGAACTAGTTTTCTCTGTAAATCAGAGGAGACTCAACAATTCAAGTCCATGGGTGTGAGGAAGAAAAAAAAAAAAAATCAGATCCCATACGGAGACGGTACAGCATGCGATTATTACGGATACATTGCATTCTGTAAGATAGGACACGCTAAATGGCCCTGTACATCATTAATAGCTGCTGCCGTAAAACAGATCGATCGCGGATGATAAGTGAGGAAAAAAATCGTCCCGCGTTTTCTAGATGCAGCCCTGAAGGATTATATATTCGTGTGGCCCCCGCCATACAGCAACGTCTCCCTCAGCTTCAGATGGTGGTACAGCAGGTCATCAGCACCCTTCCAGCACCAGCCGCTACGGCATGGGTAAAGGTGGGCAGCATATTGTGCCAAAGACCCCATTAATCATTTAGAGTAAGGGGGCTCTCACACGTCAGGGTCTATGTGTGCTAGCTGTTTTGCAGATAGATGACGGATCCACTACAATGAGTGCGCTTTTTTTTTTACATGTCCTTTATTCAATAGACTGATTGCACGCAAAAAAATAAAAGAAAGAGACTTGTGATCCGTGTTGTGGATCTGACCAATGCAAGCAATGGCCGGTGAAAAGGAACTGACAGCACAGAGGTCAGCAGTGTTCTGCCCATATGTTAATGCTTAAAGGGGTGGTCCGAATGCAAAGCATTTTCTTCGTAAATCCCTCCCTGGCTATTTAGTTCCATAATCTAAGCTATTTTGTAATATTCTTGCTTTAAAAATTCCCTACCGTTCCCCAATTACATTATTCAACTACTTTTGCATTTTTTTTCTCTACTTCCTGTCTGATGGCGACTTGTTTGAGTATTCCCAGTGCATGCTGGGATACTGAAACAAAGGGTCACCAGAGCAGGGGGTCAGAGGCTGATGTCACTGCCGCAGCCCCTGCCCTTTGTGATGAGCGCAGCGTCCGGTCTGCTCTCTGCTGAGCTGAATAGTGACAAGCCGGCAGCAAAGAAGTCGTGATACCCGGCAGAGACCAATGACGTCACCTGCGTGGGCGGCGTTCGCCCTCCTGCACAGCTCTGCTACCAGCTTATTGCTGCTGCCGAGATTTTTTTTTTTCTTCCCGCGAGATGAGTTGTACTTCTGAATGCCACCATCCATTGTATCAGCTGATTTACTGGAAAGCAGGAAAAAAAATTACAAGTGTGACAAAATAGCGTATAAAGTGGAACTCTGCAATTGCTTTCATTGTTTTAGTTACAGTGTTCATTATACAGTAAAATAACCCGTCACTATGATTCTCCGAGTCAGTACAATCACACAGATACCAAACATGAAAACGTTTTTTTCTTTAATTAAAATTGTAGAAAAAAAAATTGAAAATATTTTTTTTCCGCTTCTGTCGCCATTTGTCACCCCCAATTGTCATCTCAACCTATTGTTGCCCCGTGATCACGCCAATTGGTGGTCAGGACAGAGTGACATAAAGATGCAGGCTGTAAATGTTGCTGTCAGGTAGCGACGGTGACATTTAACAGGTTAACAACCGCTGTCTCTGCTTCACGTGCGTCTGTTAGAGGTAGATGATGGCTGAATATTATGCTGGCAAAGATGCGGGTACAGCTCCTGAGCCTGCATTAAAGCGAGGGAGCAGACATACGGTGTACCATGTTGATAAGAAGTTATTGGGGTAGGAGAAGCTAAGACATTTTTAAGCTTTATACAAGAAATATGGATGCTACAAAGATTGAAAAACTGACACTAAAACATGAAGTCCAGAAAACTGGAAAAAAAGAAAAGGATAAAAAACACAGGGTGATTGTTCTAAACGGAACAGACAAAAGGAAAAGATAAGCCGACATGTGAACAGAGCCTGACTACATTTAAAAAAGTTTAGTTCCTCTTTAAAATGGAACTTTTGGAATGAATTGACCGTTTTTGAAAGAAAATAAGTATTATCAAAATAAAAAAAAAATTTGTAGATACGTAATATACCAAAACCAGCCATCTTGACTCACCTTTTTGAAGACCTTTCCATTGGGCTGGATTTCGTCCTCCTCACTGAGCACTTCTCTAGTCCCCAGACAACCCTTGGTTCCAAACAGCTGTGTGGCGTGCCTAAAGACCTTGTCCAGGGTGTCACAGCCCGGGTACAGAGAGGACGCCAGGCTGCTGAAGCTGTCCACCGAGCGGAATGGGCTGCTGGGGTCAGAGTCATTTAGGGGCTTGGCTTTTACCCGCGTCGCTCTCCTCTGCCTTTCCCTGGCACCGGAAAGTAAGAACCAAGGCACAAATGTGATCACTCCATAGAACCACATAAAAAAATGGAGGATGTACCGCAGCACAGGATTTATGTCCTCTTTTATCTGCATTTTGAAATCGAGGGAGGGAAGAGCGCTGCTGGGGAAGAAGAGAAATTTACCTGCAAATAAAAAAAACAAATACATAAAATTAGCCGTGGTAAAGAAGATTACACATGGCAAACGATGTAAGATAATAGACCTGAGGCCATAAGCCTGCTACCCGAGGGCAAATGTATGCAAAATCCAGCGAGTAACAGCTGATCAGACAGAAACGCGCAACTCCAGAGACGAACCATCACAGCCGACAGCTTCAGGGTGAGAGATCATGCTGTATTGGGGCAAAACGGCAGAAAGACCAAAAAAAAAAAGCCATTTTTAGCCTTTTTTTTTATATATATTTTAGGAAGTTGTAGCAATACTAGAACAATGCAGCTGCTTGGACACAGGACATCAATAGTCTCCAGCACATTTTCTGGAGGATTTGGCGGTGTGACGAAGGACCAGAATTACCCGTCTCCTCATCTAATTATACTTCCGCCCCACAGGGCTGATCACAGGGACTTGTTGTTTGGAGCAATTTGCAATATTCTCACTTAGAGCCGAACTATTAACATTCAAATTCCTCTGATGTATTAATAGACCTATGGCATCCTGGCTACTGATTTTAGAAACCACGGGTCTGATCACTAAGAAGAAGAGCGCCTCCACCCCCTATTTCAAACTATTCCTAAATTGTAGGGTCTTACTTGTCAGATTAACATATCTGAAAGCCGTGGAGCGGCTAAAATAAGTGACCAGACCTTTCTTCTGGTGGTCTCCACTGCCTCCAATATGAAATTTACAAACTAAACGGTATCAAGGACGCCACAAAAGGCATCAAAGACGGCGCTCCTGTAAAAACTAAGTACATTTAAAAGATGCCATGTACACATAAGGGGTTGTCCAGGCAAAACCGTCTTTGCCCAGTAGACTAGATATGTAAAATATATCAAACTCCGTCAGCAGCTCCTTGATCTGCACAGAAACAGGAGGCGCTGTCACAATTTCATCAGCCGCCGGACTGCTGCGGCCTGTGATTGGCAGCAGAGGTCAGAAGCCTGACCAGCATGTCATCAAAAACATCCAATAACATGCGACTCAACTCACCTGACCGCTGCAGCCAATCAGAGGCCACAGCTGTTGCTGGTGAAGGCACCGCTTCCTGTTTCTGTGCAGATCACAGAACTCCCTGCGCTGGATCCAGGTGGATCCAATTAGGCAAATATGACCAAGTCTGTCATGTTTTACATATCCAGTCCCCAGGGCAAAGTAGCAAAGCTTCGCTTTGCACCAGAGAACCCTCTAGAAGTGATATATTAGGAGCTATATATCATTGATACAACAGGTACACCACTGAAGCCTGCATCACGGATTATTATGTATACTGGAGTAGATAGCGCAGCGTCTCATGTCAGTAGCGCAGGTAATACTCCACACACAATGGCGGAGTCCAACAGACCCCATTACATTGAGATCCGTTGGGTGGTGATGGTGTCCTGCCCACACGTGCTCCAACACTGCTGCTCTACTAATATTTCTGGAAATATAGAGATACTAATGCAGATGTGAACAAAATCTGGGGAAGCTATATTTACAGGCAACTTTTATGACACAATGTGCAAACTCAATGTCTGAAATGCATTACGGGGATCAACCATTAGGTGGCAGCAACATGACAGATAACGGGGGGGGGGGGGGTGGGGGTGTTATGAGGGTAGAGTTCAGTCTAAATTTAGTGGGATTCACACAACTGTATGCACACGCCAGCTATATACAGTACATAGACGCCTATGGACCAAATACATTTTAGAAGCGCATTAATTCCTTTCTGTGCTCATTTGGGCTGTACAAACTACTATGTTTCTGAATACAAAATGTTTAAAAAAAAAGGAAGAAAAATAATAGAGCATGGAGATCAATCTGTACTGTACATAGATAAAAAAAAACAAAAAACAAACATACAGTCCAGATGTTTGATGTAGAGCGAAAAAAAGAAAGAGGGTGAGCGAGAGAGCGAGAAACAGAGGGCGAGCGTGAGGGGGCGAGCAAGAGGGACAGAGAAAGAAAGAGCGTGAGCAAGAGAAAGAGGGAGTACAAGAGTGCGAGCGATAGAGAAAGAAAGGGAGAGCGACAGAGAATGAAAGAGTGAGCAAGAGAGAGAAAGAGGGCGAGCAAGAGAAAGGGAGGCCGAGAGAAAAGGAGAGTGAATGAGAGGGCGAGCAAGAGGTAGAGAGAGCAAGAGGTAGAGAGAGAAAGAGGGCGAGCGAAAGAGGGCGAGCAAGAAAGAGAGCAAGCGAGCGAGCAAGAAAGAGAACGAGCGAGCTAGCAGGAAAGAAAGAGCGAGCGAGCAAGCAAGAGGGCGAGAAAGCAGGAAAGCAAGCGAGCGAGAAAGAAAGAGGGTGAGCGAGAAAGAAAGAGGGCGAGCGAGAAAAAGAAAGAGGGCGAGCGAGAAAGTGGGAGAGCGAGAAAGAAAGAGGGCGAGCGAGAAAGAAAGAGGGCGAGCGAGAAAGAAAGAGGGCGAGCGAGAAAGAAAGAGGGCGAGCGAGAAAGAAAGAGGGCGAGCGGGAAAGAAAGAGGGCGAGCGGGAAAGAAAGAGGGCGAGCGGGAAAGAAAGAGGGCGAGCGGGAAAGAAAGAGGGCGAGCGGGAAAGAAAGAGGGCGAGCGGAGGAAAAGGAGAGCGAATGAGAGCAAGAGTTAAAGCAAGAGGGACAGATAAAGAAAGAGAAAGACGGCATGCAAGAGGAAGAGAAAGAGGGCGAGAAAGAGGGCGAGCGAGAAAGAAAGGATGAGCGAGAGAAAAGAGAGAATGAGAGGGCGAGCAAGAGGTAGAGAGAGAAAGAGGGTGAGCGAGAGAGCGAGCAAGAGGGACAGAGAAAGAAAGAGCATGAGCAAGAGAAAGAGGGAATACAAGAGGGCGAGCGATAGAGAAAGAAAGAGTGAGCAAGAGAGAGAAAGAGGGCGAGCAAGAGAAAGGGAGGCCAAGAGAAAAGGTGAATGAGAGGGCGAGCAAGAGGTAGAGACAAAAAGTGAGAGATAAAGAGCGAGCAAGAAAGAGAGTGAGCGAGCAAGTAAGAGCAAGAAAGCGAGCGAGCAAGAAAGAGAGCAAGAAAGCGAGCGAGCAAGAGGGCGAGCAAGAAAAAGGGAGGGCGAGCAAGAAAAAGGGCGAGCGAGAGAAAAGAGTGACTGAGAGGGCGAGCAAGAGGTAGAGAGAGAAAGAGGGACAGAAAGAAAGACGTCATGCAAGAGGAAGAGAAAGAAAGGACGAGCGAGAGTGAAAAAGAGCGAATCAGAAAGAGCGAGCAAGAAAGCAGGCGAGCGAGCGAGAAAAAAATGGCGAACAAGACAGAAAAAGAGGACAAGCGAGAGAAAGAGGGAGCGCGAGCAAGAGAGAAAAAGAGGGCGACCAAGACAGAAAGAAAGAGGGTGAGTGAGAGAAAAAGAAAGAGAGCGAGAGGGAAAGAAAGAGGGCGAGTGAGCAAGAGAGAAAGAAAGAGGGCGAGCGAGAGAGGGCAGGCGAGCGAGCAAGAGAGAAAAAGGGCGAGCGAGCAAGAGAGAAAGAGAAAGAGGGCGAGCAAGAAAGAGTCAAGTATATCTCAACCCCAACCCCACATAACTCGCTAAGACATAAAATTTAAAAAATAAGGTTACACATTCTTCCTTGGGTTTGTTTTTAATGTAACCATTTTATTACCATCGCCCTCATCCGAGCTGTGGGTAAACACAGTGCAGCATTACTTATAACTTGCAGGTCGGGCACCCACTGCGCCCCTGCAAGATAAAGCAACATTTGAAATGGGGCTGAGGGTGGAGTGCAAAATCTGTAGCCCCTGTTTTATTTAGATCTTGGGGCAACCCTCGCTACGGCACTGGTCCAGAGAGCAGTACACATGCAGGAGGACGCAGTATGTCATGGTGTATGGCGACATGAGCAATCAGACAGGAAGCACTTGTGTAGGACTCTGCTTCCCATACGTTTCTGTACAGTGGCAGAAGCAATGAGTAGAGGCCGGCGGCTCCTTGTGTAACAGACCGCAGCCTGGAAGCAGTGCAGGATGTATGGGAGATGCTGTGCAGGGCTGCATACATGGCAGAGCAAGAAATGACGGCGATGTACAGCCCTGAGTTACATGCATTATGTTATAACCTGCACATTACAATGGGGGGCACAGAGCAGTGAGCACGAGGGCCCAGAAGCCTGGACCAAGGCCAAGGAGGGAGGCAGTAATGGTAAGGCTGCGGATGAGGAAACTTTGGACATTTCACAAGCATTACATACAACTACAAGTAAGACATATAAGAAAACTAGGCCTAAAGTGGAAACGTGTGACGGTGGTAACGCACCAGGGCTCGGCTCTATTGCCTGACACTGTAGGTCAGAAAGTAGCACCGAGGAAAAGGGAAACAAGCACTGATGATCTCCTAGGTTCAGCCTTCGGATCCTCACTGGACATAAAGTTCTAGCATATCCTAACGATGGTAGGAAAACCTGTCAACAGATTTCTCAAAACAAATTAGAATGGTGTACTTACTTTGAAAATCCATGTCAGAATAGCTATATAATCCTGACATTAACATTTTAGAGTTCAGCTCTAGAAGTCCTCTGTACCCACATCGCAATCGCATTAAGACTCTGCACACCAGTATGGTTTCTGTTAAAATGTGATATTTTGTAATCTGTTCTAATTATGTACACTACCATTCAAAAGTTTGGGGTCATCCAGACAATTTTGTGTTTTCCATGAAAACTTATACTTTTATTAATCAAGTGAGCTGCCAAATGAATTGAGAATCTAGTCCAGACATTGACAAGATTCGAAAAAAAGATTTTTATTTGAAATAATTTTCTCCTTCAAACTTTGCTTTCATCAAAGAATGCTCTCTCTGCAGCAATTCCAGCATTGCAGACCTTTGGCATTCTAGCAGTTAATTTGCTGAGGTAATCTGGAGAAATTTCACCCCATGCTTCCAGAAGCCCCTTCCACAAGTTGGCTTGGCTTGATGGGCACTTTTTGCGATCTGGTGACTGCGCTGGCCACTCCATTACAGATAGAATACCAGCTGCCTGCTTCTTCCCTAAATAGTTCTTGCATAATTTGGAGGTGTGCTTTGGGTCATTGTCCTGTTGTAGGATGAAATTGGCTCCAATCAAGCGCTGTCCACAGGGTATGGCATGGCGTTGAAAAATGGAGTGATAGCCTTCCTTATTCAAAATCACTTTTACCTTGTACAAATCTCCCACTTTACCAGCACCAAAGCAACCCCAGACCATCACATTACCTCCACCATGCTTGACAGACGGGCAGTCTTCCAGCATCTTTTCAGTTGTTCTGCGTCTCACAAATGTTCTTCTGTGTGATCCAAACACCTCAAACTTGGATAAGTCTATCCATAACACTTTTTTCCAATCTTCCTCTGTCCAATGTCTGTGTTCTTTTGCCCATATTAATCTTTTCCTTTTATTAGCCAGTCTCAGATATGGCTTTTTCTTTGCCACTCTGGGCTGAAGGCCAGTGTCCCGGAGGTGCCTCTTCACTGTAGAAGTTAACACTGGCATTTTGCGTGTAATATTTAATGAAGCTGCCAGTTGAGGACCTTTGAGACGTCGATTCTCAATCTACAGACTCTAATGTACTTGTCTTGTTGCTCAGTTGTGCAGCGGGGCCGCCCACTTCTCTTTCTACTCTGGTTAGAGCCTGTTTGTGCTCTCCTCTGAAGGGAGTAGTATACACACTGCAGTAGGAAATCTTCAGTTTCTTGGCAATTTCTCACATGGAATAGCCTTCATTTCTAAGAAGAATACTGTCGAGTTTCACATTAAAGTTCTTTTTTTTTTCCTTGCCATTTTGAGAGTTTAATGTAATGCTCCAGATTCTCAAGTAGCAAAAAGGAAGGTCAGGTTTATAGGTTCTCTATTCAGCTGTGCTGCTAACATACTTGCACAAGGGCTCCTGCTGAAGGGTTTTTTTTTCCAAGAGTGGTTTTGCTCTATTAGGCCTCTTTCACACATCAGTTTTTTGCCTTCAGGCGCGATCCGGCTTTTTTTTGGAAAAAACGGATCCGGCAAAATGCAATGCCGGATCCGTTTTTTCCCCATTGACTTGCATTAGCGCCGGATCGTGCCGGATGGCATTGCGTTTCATCCGTTTTTTGCCGGATCCGGCAACTTGTCTCATTCCGGCGTCTTGAAAAAACGTCTACTGTAACGTTTTTTGTCTCCGGCGAAAAAGCCGGAAGCGCCGGATCCGGCGCTTCCAGCTTTTTGCTACAATGAAAGTCTATGGGCGCCGGAATGCGCCGGATCCAGAAAAAGACGGATCCAGCAACCGGATCCGGTTTTTTTAAGTCTGCGCATGCTCAGATCCAATTGGCCAGCCTCCAGGAACAGAGACGGATGCAGCAAAAAAACGGATCCGTTTCTACAGTTCTCCAAAATTTATGCCGGATCCGTTTTTTCTAAAAAAAGCCGGATCATGCCTGACGGCAAAAAACTGATGTGTGAAAGTAGCCTTAAAAAAAACAAACCACAATACAGAAATCACCTAAGAAGCATTTGTGAGACTCTTCCTATTGATTTCAGTGTTAAACCACTTTGCTGTTCATATGAGGATCTTTTTGAGCATTTCTTCCACTTCAGGATTTGGAAAATATAAAATATACAGTTGTGGCCAAAAGTATTGACACCCCTGCAATTCTGTCAGACAATACTCAGTTTCTTCCTGAAAATGATTGCAAACACAAATTCTTTGGTATTATCTTCATTTAATTTGTCTTAAATGAAAAAACACAAAAAGAATTGTTCTAAAACCAAATTGGATATAATTCCACACCAAACATAAAAAAAGAGGGTGGACAAAAGTATTGGCACTGTTCGAAAAATCATGTGGTGCTTCTCTAATTTGTGTAATTAACAGCACCTGCAACTTACCTGTGGCACCTAACAGGTGTTGGCAATAACTAAATCACACTTGCAGCCAGTTGACATGGATTAAAGTTGACTCAACCTCTGTCCTGTGTCCTTGTGTGTACCACATTGAGCATGGAGAAAAGAAAGAAGATCAAAGAACTGTCTGTGAGGAAGCATGAGCAATCTCAAGGCTACAAGTCCATCTCCAAAGACCTAAATGTTCCAGTGACTACCGTGCGCAGTGTCATCAAGAAGTTTAAAGCCCATAGCACTGTGGCTAACCTCCCTAGATGTGGACGGAAAAGAAAAATTGACAAGAGATTTCAACGCAAGATTGTGCGGATGTTGGTTAATGAACCTCGACTAACATCCAAACAAGTTCAAGCTGCCCTGCAGTCCGAGGGTACAACAGTGTCAACCCGTACTATCCGTCGGCATCTGAATGAAAAGAGACTGTATGGTAGGAGACCCAGGAAGAACCCACTTCTTACCCCGAGACATAAAAAAGCCAGGCTGGAGTTTGCCAAAACTTACCTGAAAAAGCCTAAAACGCTTTGGAAGAATGTTCTCTGGTCAGATGAGACAAAAGTAGAGCTTTTTGGGCAAAGGCATCAACAGAGTTTACAGGAGAAAAAAAGAGGCATTCAAAGAAAAGAACACGGTCCCTACAGTCAAACATGGCGGAGGTTCCCTGATGTTTTGGGGTTGCTTTGCTGCCTCTGGCACTGGACTGCTTGACCGTGTGCATGACATTATGAAGTCAGAAGACTACCAACAAATTTTGCAGCATAATGTAGGGTCCAGTGTGAGAAAGCTGGGTCTCTCTCAGAGCTCATGGGTCTTCCAGCAGGACAATGACCCAAAACACACTTCAAAAAGCACTAGAAAATGGTTTGAGAGAAAGCACTGGAGACTTGTAAGGTGGCCAGCAATGAGTCCAGACCTGAATCCCATAGAACACCTGTTGAGAGATCTAAATATGGCAGTTTGGTGAAGGCACCCTTCAAATATCAGGAACCTGGAGCAGTTTGCCAAAGAAGAATGGTCTAAAATTCCAGCAGAGCATTGTAAGAAACTCATTGATGGTTACCGGAAGCAGTTGGTCGCAGTTATTTTGGCTTAAGGGTGCCAATACTTTTGTCTGGCCCATTTTTGGAGTTTTGTGTGAAATGATCAATGTTTTGCTTTTTGCTTCATTCTCTTTTGTGTTTTTTCATTTAAGACAAATTAAATGAAGATAATAATACCAAAGAATTTGTGTTTGCAATCATTTTCAGGAAGAAAATGAGTATTATCTGACAGAATTGCAGGTGTGTCAATACTTTTGGCCACAACTGTATAATCAAAATATGAAAAGAAAATTAATTACCGTATATATAAGAATTCTGAACGTGTAGTTGTAAAAAGTAATCACTAATGACCACACCAGCAAAAATATGCTCATTACACAGAGCCACATATGAAAAGTAACGACCCCCATATACATATGTAGGAGCGGCACAGAGAACGCAAACCCAATATCTACTCTTCTGAACAAGGAGACCTTCACATATGTGTACAGGAATTCAGAGCAAAGCTACCACAAATAGCCAAAAACGCCCATCTGTTCCCCCTTCCCCCCTAGAGATCACACACAGACCTCAAAACTATAAGGAAGGTGCAAAGTCGTGACCTTAGGTGACCCAAGCAGATTACAGTCTTATGTGCTCATCCGTTTTCACTGCAGCACAATATATAGATCAGCTACATGGTTAACATTGCCTGGAACTAACATGAGGCTTTATAAGGTGGGAGGAGGAAACAAAAAAAATAAAATACCGCAACCATTGGTCAACCCCCAACAGGAGATTAAATTACCAGGAAACCTCATCTCTATATCTTTGTGAATTACCGTATTTAGAAACAATCAGCAAGCAGCAGTTCTTGAAAACGTTACTATCCATTTTCAATGGGAGACCATGAAAAGGACCACATGTAGCATAATAGACACATATGATTACCGCCCACCCTGCCCGCAGTGTGTCATAGTAATTTTGGAGGCCAGATGTTACTTTACAGTCTGTAGGATATAATGAAGAGTTCACATACACAGGGGCGGATTATTGGCTTTGTGACATTTTTCTGGCATAGAAAAAGTTAGAAATTTAAGCGCCAAAGTTACGAGTTTGTGCTCCTCCTGCCACTGGAAAAGTGGGCATCGTTACACAGGGGGCAGCGCCACCATTGATCTGGCACCAGGAACTGTAGATCAAAGCTACACCCATCCATAGCAAGGGCACATTTCCAATCCAGCCAAAATGTGCCAAGATGGTTATTATGTGCCTCTTAGGTCCTCATTCAGGGTCCGCTTTTTCATGCACGTCTTCTCATGTCCAAAAAGACAAATCGACATCTTAAGCGTGAATTTTATGTATGGGCTGCAAGTTTTGTTTTTTTTTCCTCCTCATCAAAAAGTAGAAGGTTCCGGGATTGGCTTTTTTAGCACGCTCTCATTAGTCTTATTTGGCTAGGGCATACAGTGTCCTTTAAATGTCGGCACATCCAAAGAGATTTCCCAGGCAAAGCTGCTTAAAGGGAACTCGTCAACAAAAAAAATAAATGCTATTACCCTGTAGCAGGTATGGGGTTAATCTGCAGGTTAATAGCTTTATTATGCCCGATGCCTGCACTTACACACACCCGTAGCGTTTTCATTTCAGTCACCACTCTATGTATACAGTGCTGTATCCCCGACCCTGACTGACAGCTGTGCCCCAATGCTAGTGTCAGTCAGGGCTAGGGGGCCGCTGCCAATGCACAGAGCGGTGACTGAACCGGCACCGCCCCTGTGACGGAAACTAAATGCTGACGGAGAGAATAAAGTTCATCTTCTTCCTGCAGCGTTTTACTACGTGCATGCGCCAGGCAGGTAGGCCTCTTTCGACTCTTTCTTTAGACTTGTATTAGCGACGGATTGTGACGGATGGCCACACGTGTCATCCGTCATCCAACAGATCCATCGGAAAATCTTTGTCCGTCGGCCGGAGACGATGGACAAAGTAAAGTTTTTTGTGTATATCGAAAAGTCGGACAGCGACGGATCCAGCGCCATCCGTCGTTTGCTATAATGGAAGCCTATGGGCGCAGGATCCGTCGCTGTCCGTCAAAAAAACGGAATCCAGCGACGGATTCCGTCTTTTAAAACTGAGCATGCCCGGAATAATTTCTCTTTATTTTAACCCTTACGGCTGTTTTTTCCATTCTGGCACAAAAAATTCTCTCTCTAGAATTCTATTCCTTTAATTACAAGCTGCTGGGACAAATCTGTCAAAAAAACAGATCCGATGCATGAGTTTTTTGCAATCTGCACAGGATCCGTTTAACAGTTTGACTGATGGCAAAAAACTGATGTGTGAAAGAGGCCTTAATAGTGTTTTTTTCTGGTGACAGGTTCCCTTTAAGGAAAATTCCAGCAGTCATTTTCCTGAAGTGGCTTCACTGGTGGTTTTGCCATCATTCTAGAGTTTTGTACCGTATCCTATGACGTACGGAGAGAGGACAGTTTCCCACAATGATCATCACTTCTCCATTTCCAAACCCGGAAGCGGTGAATGGCTGTCACAGAAGATGGGGACCGTGCACAGCAGTGTTGCTTCGTCTTTGCTGTGCATTAGGGTCATTGTATGGGACGTCCGTGCTGTGCGCGCAGAACCTTAGGCTTGAAAAATGTTCCCCAGAAGTTTCAAAATATAATAAAGTAACAAAACCAAAAAAAAACAGCTAGAAATGTTTCCAAGAAGAGCTAAGAAAAAAAGCTTGAAATGTAAAATGTACCATATTTATCACTGAGAAACCTTCTGCATGTAGAAACCTTTCATAACCCGGCCCCCGGATGCTGTGAATATTGATTTTTCTGCTCCTGCTCTTCTTGTAAACCAAGCAGACATTAGCAGGAAATCACTTACTGGTATTTTAGACTAGAAATGAGTCTGTACAGTCAGGAAAGATTATTCAATGTGAAGGCAAAGCAATGACTGAAGGCCGCTCACCGCTGACGCCCCTTCTCCACCGTCAGGTCCGACACTCACTATAGATGTATGGACAGGGCCATCAGGGAGGACAGCCAGCTAGATCATATGATCGGCAGACACTAAATGATTCACTACTGGGATTGTTGATGTATTTTTGTATAATCTCATGGAAGGGGAAAAAAAAAACCCCGCTGGCAATACTCCAGCTGTAAAGTCGTAACTGTACATAATCCCCGGGCTCTCGTTCTCTGCCGCTTTGTAAACTCTTTCTGCATAGTCATTGCAGCAGGTGAACGCCCGTCCCTGCCCATATGGCACATGTACCTGTAGAGTGGAGAATTTACAGGTCAGAAGCGGCAGGTCACGGAGCTTATAGGCCCGGGACAGAACACAACTCTGGGAATCAGGCTCTTTCAGGGAAGACTGGCAGAATTGGCCTGGACTTGATAAGTGTCTTGGCACAGCATCAATGCTGATACATTAGAAAGGAATGGTCGCCAATATCGTGGACTGCTCAGCTGCGGCCAGTGTATCATTTTGGCTTTAGGCTGGGGGTACACAGCGACTTTCATCATGTGACAGGTGTTGCGGCCAAAGTTCACAAGGCATCATAGCTGCTACTCAGTCCAGTACAAGTGAAAGGGGGTCTCATTGCGACCCCGAGGGCAACAAGCAAGCTGGAAGAATATCAACTGCATCAGATTTTTTGTGACTTGTTCGTCATGACTGCAATACCCTCAGGGTTGCAGTGTGACCCCGATCACTTGTATTATGGCACGATGTAACAGCGACATCCAGCAAATTTGGGTCTCATGACAGGTGTCGCAGCCAAAGTCGCCATGTGGCCCCCCAGGCTTATGGGTACATTTCTGCACGAATACTACAGAATTCAGTACCAGCCTGAACAGACAGTTCCACAGAGGTCTACAGAGCTGTCAGTTTGGATAATTAGACTCACGGTCTGGCCACGATTTGCATCAACAATACGCTAATCTGAAGCTGGCCTAATAAAGAGATAGGCTCAATTCATCAAAACTGGCGAACATTAATAGGTGCACATCTGGGCAAAAATCTTACTCCACTCAGTGACTGGAGTAAGATTTCTGGCATAAGGAATGCCACTGCTCCATAAATTAGATGAGCTGTAGCATTGCACCCCTGTCCAGGTTCAGTATGGTGCTGAATCTAAGGGCAGGACATCCTGACTCTTGATCCAACTTGCCCCATTTTCAAGTTGTGGAGTAGAGCAGCAGTGAGCAACTCCATTGGTTCTGTAACCCCACATCCTGGACATAACCAGCGAGTTATACTATTACAGTCATCAAATGTCAGCCTGAGAAGTAGCAGGTTATTAATGTAATGTACACTGACAAGCACACCATCACCAACTCCAAAATTCTTCTACACCTCTTATGTGTGAACGATATCTGTAAATGAAGAGCTGCTAAGAAGATTACTTCCAATTCACCGAACAGGAAAAGGGAGCGCTAGACTGAATGATTATACAACACCCCAAATATTTTTAGGCAGGACCCACGTGAGTCGCTTGAAGGAATTATTCACTGGGATTTTATTAGTAACCTGCTCCAGGATCACATCCAGCTGATCCGAGTAGTCGGGATACGGCAGCACATGTCAGACTCGTACTATCCTAATGGCTCATTCTCTACACGTATATACATCTTCAGACATTCGATATTAGCGCCTACGTTGGCCCTTGGGTGTCCTGCATGTAAATGATGACTCAATGGTCTGCATATATAGGATCCTGCACCTCCATCCTCCAATACCCTTGCAATGTATAGGGAGGGAAATGATAAAGAAGAGATCTGAACACAAGCAGACACCGATTTTAGCTTCCTTTAATCCATGCTTCATGTAAACGCAGGATCACACTTGGGACAGATGGCAACGTAAATTTAACCCATTCTAAAACAAGCGCAAAATGTGGACAATCCCTTGCGGGTTTATAATCATGGTTGCGTCACGTTCAGTCGTTTGTGACGTATGCAAAAAATGGTACGACTGTCTGCAATAAAACAAGGACATGTGAAAAGCACCATAGACTTTAATTGGCATGTGTCGTAGCCAAGAAAATCACCGTCATGTGAAAAACAGACGTCTGAATGAGGCCTTATATCTGCACTGCATGGTGCCAAGTGAGACTAATGCAAGAGCCCATTACTGGCTGATGTGTCAGGCCGGGGTCACACTGGTGAGGAATACGGCCGAGTGAGAGGCGCTAAAAGCACGCATTAGACACGGACCAATGATTCTCTATGGGGTCACTCGCACCAGGCGTATATTTCTCATCCGTATTCTACGCTCCGTGCCAATCGCAGCATGCTGCAATTGTGAGCGTACTACGGCCGTAATACGCCAATGCAGGTCTATGGGTGCGCAAAAAATACGGATTACACACGGACCACACATGTGACTTGCGAGAAATACGCACCCGGTGTCTTTTAGCAAAGCCGGCAATTCAGTGCGCTATACAGTAAACTCACACTGACAGTTTTAATAAAGAAACGAAAGAATAGATATAGACACATAGAATACATATATATATACATTTGACGAGATTTTCTCGTCACCTTGCAAAATGGACATATAATGGAGCCCTATGACAGGTTTTATAACACAAACCAAAGAATAGATATAGACACATATATATATATATATATATATATATATATATGTGTCTATATCTATTCTTTGGTTTGTGTTATAAAACCTGTCATAGGGCTCCATTATATGTCCATTTTGCAAGGTGACGAGAAAATCTCGCCATACGGATGCCCTACGGATTACATACGGATGCTTACATGCGCAAAATACGCGACCACACCTTGATTACGGATGACATACGGAGCACTGTTTAGGGGTCATTCATCCGTATTACGCCTGTAAAATACTGACCGTATTTTGCGTCGGTTAGTATGACCCCGGCCTTAAAGTGAAATGTCTCACGAATATACATTGTACAGGTAGGACAAAAACCATATAGGACACACATTGTCCTAGCACAGGGGCAAAAAAAACCCCAAAACCATCCCATGCCCAATCACGTGCTGCACATGCATGTCGTCAGAAGAGGGGACTGAGCGTCACAAGACTCATAACAAGAATGGTGGCTCAGGAATGATATAGAATTCATAAGGCACATTACAAAAATACTATTAGTTCCAGGAAACTCCTGTAATAGAGACATGAACAGCAATCTGGTAATAAGATCAAAGAGTGAGGCCCGGCCAGAGATTAGATTCCTGCCGTTACACTAGTCCAGATCCAGGCTTTATCCAATACATAATGGCAGTAGTGGTAGGTAACTTCTTAGGCCATGGTCACACGTTCAGTATTTGGTCAGTATTTTACCTCAGTATTTGTAAGCCAAACCCAGGAGGGGAACAATCAGAGGAAAAGTAGAAAAAAAAGTCACCACTCCTGTATTCATCACCCACTCCTGGTATTGGCTTACAAATACTGAGGTAAAAAACGCAAATACTGAACGTGTGAATGTGGCCTTAGGCTGTGTGCACACGCTGCAGATTCTGCTGCAGTTCCGCAGCGGATTTGGCCGCTGCGGATCCGCAGCAGTTTTAGCTGCGGTGTACAGTACCATAATATCCTATGGATATTAAAAACCGCAGTGCAGACGGTGCAGATTTTTCCGCGCGGTTTTCCTACGGTTTCTAAACCGCAGAAAGAATTGACATGTCAATTCTTTCTGCGGATTCCGCTGCAGTTTGCCATCTCCTCCATTGTGGAGATGAAAAACCGCAGGGCAAAACCGCAGGCTAATCCGCAGGTAAAACCACAGGTCTTTTGACCTGCAGATTTATCTGTGGATTTTACAAAATCCGCGCGGCCAAATCCGCACCCCAATTCGCAGCGTGTGCACATACCCTTAGGTTCCAAAATCCAGTAATAAGCCAATCCCCCCCCCCCCCCAATGAGGACCTGCACCTCACTCCCATGGCTTTCTGCTACAACCCTCTCATCCTAAGACTGAAGTTGCCACCATAAAGGTTTAGCACTTGGGGGGGGTCCTTTAGTTTTTCCCATTCCCACCTAACCACTGTGCATGGAGATGCATATATTTCTGTACACTGAGCGAGACTTTCTTCCATAAAATCCTAGGAAGTAATGATGGTGCTAAAAAAATAAAGAGCTGTGGATCTCATGAACAGAACCACCAGGTGAGGTGGGCAAAAATTATACACTCATCACACAGATGCAGCCCAGATCGCGTGTGTGCTGTCCACAGACCCAGACATTAGGGTGTGTGCACACGTTGCGGATTCTGCTGCGGAATCTTCCGAGCGGATTTGTCTAAATCCGCAGGTCAGAAGAACTGCGGTTTATCTGCGGTTTTCCCCTGCGGTTTGACACCTGTCATGGAGCAGGTGCCAAACTGCAGCGGAATCCGCACAAAGAAGTGACATGCTGCGGATTTAAAACCGCAGCAAATCCACGCGGAAAAATCCACACCGTGTGCACTGCGGTTTTTGATGTACATAGGTTATAATGGCACGGCAGCAGAAACTGCTGCGGATCTGCAGGGCCAAATCTGCTGCGGATCCACAGCAGAAACCACAACGTGTGCACACACCCTTAAGGTACTGTACACCGCATGGAAAACAGCTGCGGATCCGCAGGAACAAATCCGCTGCGGGTCCGCAGCCGAATCCGCTACGTGTGCACATACCTTAAGAATCTGGAAGACAGAATGAGGAGCAATGAAGTAACAGCCATGTGAAGCTGGAAAATCTAATTTATACTCTGCCTCAGCCAAGACTTCATCATCTAAAGCAGACGGTTGTCTGCAAGAGCAGAAATCACTGCACAGCCCTTCACCCAGACAGGAAACAAAGGCATCACATACAAGATTCATCATCGTGGCCAAGTGGCCAAGCCACAGCTTACCTATGTAATATTACAAAGGTTATTAGTTAATGAGATCTATGCACACAAGTACATAAAATGCCTTTTTTATGGGAGAGATAATAGGAGACTTCGCATTCAGAAACCCCAATCCATAAGGGCGGCAGACTGCAATCTCCATATTTTTTGAAATTTCTTCACATTTGGGAAAAAGATCCAACCTCTTATCTAGCCATGGCGCTGGGAAGGAGAGCGGATATCAGATATCTCCACAATTGGAGAATATGGATATTAAGCAGGGGATTTCCCGCAGTTGACCCTTTTATGAACCAGAGTGTATGGCCACCATGACTCTACAATTCTGGTGAGAAGCAGATTTTCTGGTTTGCTAGAGAAGTCAGTAACTGTTATACGGTAAATGAAAGCGGGTGACTTGCTTCACTAGAGGCTTTTCCTCTACCCGAACCCCATTCACTTGAATGGGGAGCCAGAACATCCAGTGTTTGCCTTGCTGTCAGGTGCATGATAGAGCGGCAAACACCGCTTCTGATCGGTGGTAAAATCATCACCGTCGGTCAGACAGACCTATAACTATAAAGTTTACCTCCGGTCCTTGGTGTTGGATGATGGGATTACTGCTCCCATTAGCCTACGCCTGCTGACACTAATAAGAGCAAGGGCAGGTGGCGGCTGATGGTAGTATTCATCAGCCGGCGACAGCGCTGTAAATAATTTACAAAACACAGTTTCTGCTCCCCTGTAATTTTTGATAACCAGCCAGGCAAAACTCACAGCTGGAAGCTGCAACCCTCAGCTGACAGCAAGGCTGGTTATCAAGAATAAAGGAGTCTCCACGCTGTATTTTTGAATCATTTAAATAAATCATTTAAAAAATGGCATGGATGTTCCCCCCCATTTTTAACAACCAGCCAAGCTAAAGCAGACAGCTGGGGCCATGGATGTAGCCCCACCAGCCTAAAAATAGCAGCCACCCAGAAAAGGCACATCTATTAGATACACCAATCAAATCCCTCATTTTCTGAAATAAAACAAAATAAAAACAACAATATCCCTCACCTGTCCGACAAGAAAGTCTCACGGTACAGAGGCAAGTTCACCGGGAGAATTTCACTGTGGTGAATTTGAGCTGCAGTGAACTCCCCCAGCTGTCTGCTTTATCTTGGCTGGTTGTCAAATATGTAGAGGATCCCACTACTTTTTTTTTTTAATTAAATAATTAAAAAATGTGGCGTGGGGACCCCTCTATTCTTGATAACCAGCCTTGCTGACAGCTGAGGGTTGCAGCGCCTAGCTGTGAATTTTGCCTGGCTGGTTATCAACAATACAGGGGAACGAACACCAGATTTACAGCCCAGGCACAGGCTGATGAATACTCCCATCAGCTGCTCCGGCTCTCATTTATTAGCAGCAGCAAGCGGCAGCTGATGGGAGCAGTAGTCCCATCAGCTGACACCAGTGACCAGAGGTAAACTTTATACCTCCAATCAGATCTGCGTGCTCACGCTGTCTTTTGACAACGTGGGAAGTGGTTGCCTGACCAGGGGTGATGTATTTATCGCCAATCAGAAATCAGCGCTACAAACACCCAATATTCAGTGAGACGAACCCGAACAGTAACAGACTTCCTGGTGAAGTCTGTGCTTAGTGTACGTGCCCGAACAGTAGGTGGTTCGCCCATCTCTACCCAAGTGCACTCAAGTGCCCTGCAGAGGATTGCCTCAAAGGCCACATGCGGCCCCCGGACCATGTGTGTGACACTCTTGGTCTAATGGGTATGGGAGCTCCGGGTAATTTAACATCAGGGAAAATATTGACCCAGTATGTCTGATTTTAGACTGCCAATTGTATTGTCGCTGAAACATAAGCTGTCATGTCTGTCTGGCAGTGGCACTTTTAATGAGCGAAGGAGCGCTTCTGTGTATAGCTGGCCTGAGGCTGGGCTCACGCGACCATATTGGAAATCGGGCCAAAAAGATGGCAAATTGTGGATGTCACTGGCTCCGTATGCTGTGTATAGCTGACCTGAGGCTGGACTCACGCGACCATATTGGAAATCGGGCCAATCAGGATGGCAAATTGTGGATGTCACTGGCTCCGTATGCTTGCCTGCATTGCAAGAGTTTCTGTGACTTGTATCCATTATTCTAGTCCATAAAATGGACCCAAGTATTGCAGGCCGCAATTTTTTCCAGTATCACTCAGTGTGGAAAATCAGCAGTAGAATATCGCATGTAGCATTTTGAGGGAAAAAAAAAAAAAAAAAATAGATATCAAGACCCCTAAAACCTCACCACACAATTTTTGCAAAAAGGGCAATGTATGAACAAATGACATTACCATTGTGGGGTCCCAACCAATCAGCATTTTTATGCCATGTCAAATGTAATATGTGGCAAAAACTCTCTAAAGTTTATATGTATATGGTGTGGATACAAATCTAGGAAATTCATACTTTTACAGTGCACACAATCATACACTAACTCAATCTGGTGATACATAACCCCGACCGACCAACACAGGCGAGATCTGGAAACCTGACAGTGTCAACTTACTTATCTTGGTACAAGGGTATAAATTCTCATTTACCGGGCCCAGGATGCTGTAAATGAATGTGATCAGCTCTGATGTATCTGACAACATCCAGGACATATTACAGGTCTATGTAAGCCTAAGTTCACATGGAACTATTGGAGTCAAAATGAGTTTTCTAAAAGGAAATGCTGCTTTTTGGGGGTCATTTTTTTCCAGAAGCTGCTTTGAATAACGTTGCACATTTTTTTTCTTTTCTCTGAGCGTTTTTTGGGTGCATTAAACCTGTAGTTGACCAAAGAAATCCATACCAGGAAAAAAAATGGCACAAGGACCTTTTGCCGTACACTATATTTTCCAAGAAGTTATCCAGTGCGCTTGCTTCTAAGGTGTGACATTACGACCCAAGACACCTACCAAGAAGCAGGCACCATATGCAAGCACCATTCATGTGTCCTGTTCATTAGAATAAGAGACGGGCACGATACCCGCCGATCACCCCATGCATCTGAGCTGTTGTGTGGGGCCGGAACGTCATCGGCACTGCTCACTCCCACTGTGAAAATGAGTTCGGTCGGATGATGCTGGACACCCTTCTAAGGAGGCTGGTTTCAGATTTGCGTCTGTGTGAGCAGCGACTGATCCGCATGCGTACATATATTTGACATGGTGTATGCAGTGACATGCATTTGCATGCTTTTGCGTACGCATGCATCGCTTAGCGGTGTATGGCGGTGTCCGCCGAACGCAACATGTTGTATTTTTTGAGGCATCAAATATGCGCAGGCATGCACGAGTGCATCAAAAACGCATTACTGTCTATGGGAACGCATTGGTACACAAGGACTTGCATATGTTATTCAAAATGTAAATTGAAATCCCATGAGACACGCCCATTTTTGTCTGGTGTCATATCTAACGCATGCGCAAAAACCCATACAAATGCATGCACACGCAGCGTTTTTTTCTCCATCATGTGTAAGATTATGTGCGTAAACATGCGTTTTTGCATGCGGATAATATGCTGCGAACTCAAATGCTAATGTGAAACTAGCCTAATGCTAACATGTCATCTCTTGAATATACAGAGTCAATGCCTGACGCTGCAATACCAAATCAGATAACATTACGGCTCTGATTTCAGGAGCAGCGAAGCCATGGAGACTTTGTGTGGATCTAAAAATCACCTAACTCATTAATCCCATGTCTTACCATACACAATTACAATTTACTGTATACTTACAGGCCCTTTCTTCTGGCCAGTGGGATTCATACAGTTATATTTCGGGATGCTTAATATCTACAGTAGATTTAAAAAAAGGAGCAGTTCCCATCAGACATCTTCCTTTTTTGGACTATAGCCAGTCTGTACTGTAGAAGAGATGCCAAGAATACAGATGGATCAAAGTCGCCTGGACAGAGGAGTTAATCAATGGCAGAAAGAAGGCCGGGATCCAGTGTGACATGCGGTACAGAGAAGCCCACACCATTAATGTCTCAAGTGGGGTACCACAGGGTTCTGTCCTGGGCCCTGTATTGTTTAAATTCTTTATCAATGATTTAGATGAAGGAATTGAGGATAAACTGATTAGATTTGCTGATGACACAAAGATAGGAGGGATAGCTAATACTAGAGAAGAGAGAGAGAGGATTCAAAAAGATATAAATAAACTGGAGCAGTGGGCAGCAACTAATAGAATGGTTTTTAACAGGAAAAAAAACACAAAGTACTACATCTGGGCAATAAAAATGAAAAAAGCATATACAGAATGGGAGGAATAGGGCTAAGCAACAGCACATGTGAAAAAGACTTGGGTATACTAATAGATCACAGACGGAACATGAGTCAACAGTGTGATGCAGCAGCAAAAAAGGCAAATGCAATTCTGGTATGTATTAACATAAGCATACAGTCTAGATCACGTGAAGTCATTATTTCCCTCTACTCCTCTTTGGTCAGACCTCATCTGGAATACTGTGTCCAGTTTTGGGCACCACATTTTAAAAAAAGACAACAACACAGAATGGTGACCGGTCTGCAAACCATGTCCTATGAGGACCGATTACAGGATTTGGGAATGTTTAGCTTGCAAAAAAGAAGACAGAGGAGACTTATATCTACAAGAAACAAAAGGAGTAAAAACCTTGCTGTAACTAAATAAGTTAAAAGCAAAAGTGCATTTAAATAACCAAGTTCTTAGTAATACTGTTTTTGATCAATTTCAAATCTCAGTAGTATCAGTATTACTAAGAACTCTGTTATTTAAATGCATTTTTGCTTTTTACCCATTTTGTTTCTTGTAGGTCTTGTATCTTTTATGGCTGAAGTGAACATGCATTTATGTGCTGCATGTATACCAACTCAAATCAAGCTCAAATTTTCGTGTTTTTCTTTGTATTTTTGCATTCCTTGAAAGTCAGGGTGTGGCCTCCCTCTCCTGAGCTTTAAATTACATTTAAAAGCTTCCCCTGACTGGTGTCTACTGGCTGGGCCCAGTCCTTTTGTCTGCCCTTATTCACACACAGAAGTCAACTTTGACACATGGTAAGGTTTTTTAATATTAGATGGTGTGGGACCGTCCCGATCAGAGTCACGTTGTCGACGGTGGGATGGGTTTTAAGGCTATTTTTGATCAAAAACAGTCAGGAACCGCTGCGGGTTTGACTCTGCGTATTTAGGCAGCATCAAACGCGCAGCTGCCAGCTGATACAGCATAGTGGACGGGATATCTAGAAATCCCATGTCCACTATGCGTACATAGTCGCCTGCGGATCACCCGCAGAGACTGAGATGCAGCGCGACAATTTCTCTCACACTGCATCCAAAGCGCTGCTAGTTCCGGATCGTGGGCACCCGGCCTTAACCTCCAGATATGGGGATAATCTGTGAGGTATAGCGTTATAAAGACGAGCGGCTGCTGCACTAAAAGCCCGGCTACTGTGAGAGGAGTTTCATTCCTCCCGGCCGCCTCTGGCTTTCAGTCACCGCTCAGTACGCACTATGACGTTAAACTTCAACATTATCAGCAAACCAGGGATCCTTGGAAAGCTTGTTCCTGATAATCGTGCGCTGTAAGCTACAGACTAAATCACTGAGGAATAGATGACTGGCAAATGTGATCATTTATTTCTAGGTGCAGAGTCGCGTCAACACTATAAGGTGACAGAGGACAATTCTTACGGTCACCTGAGCAGCGAGTAATATCTAGGTTAATGCAGATACACGAGGTGTGACACTACAGGTCGACAGTCAGCAATGCGGCTGCCACCAACGAAGGCATCCAGCGATCAGCGCAGTGTTTCCATCACATGCCACACGTGCACAGCGCCACTATTTATAGGCCTCGGCCATCGTGTTTTCTCATAATAGACCCTGAAGCTTAGCAGCGGCCTGAACAAGAGAAGGAAGCAGGGAAACGTCTCCACTGAAGACGCCATGATAATCGAATAGATGGCCGCGATCTGTCGGAACCCAGGCAGGACACCCTACCCCCCATTATAAAGACATTTTCTTCTGGAGTGTCTGAATTAGAAAAATAATTATATGTTATATATTCTGCTATTTTCTAGATGGAAAAAGGGAGATTTAAAAAACTTGTTACGGTATATATTTTTTCACATTTTTAAAATATATTGTAACATTTTTTCATACAATTAGTACCCTTAACCCCTTCATGACCCAGCCTATTTTGACCTTAATGACCTGGCCATTTTTTGCAATTCTGACCAGTGTCCCTTTATGAGGTAATAACTCTGGAACACTTCAACGCATCTTAGCGATTCTGAGATTGTTTTTTCGTGACATATTGGGCTTCATGTTAGTGGTAAACTTAGGTCGATAATTTTTGCTTTTATTTGTGAAAAAAACAGAAATTTGGCGAAAATTTTGAAAATTTCAAATTTTGAATTTTTATTCTGTTAAACCAGAGAGTGATGTGACACAAAATAGTTACTAAATAACATTTCCCACATGTCTACTTTACATCAGCACAATTTTGGAAACAATTTTTTTTTTTGTTAGGAAGTTATAAGGGTTAAAAGTTGACCAGCGATTTCTCATTTTTACAACAATATTTACAAAACCATTTTTTTTAGGGACCACCTCACATTTGAAGTCACTTTGAGGGGTCTATATGGCAGAAAATACCCAAAAGTGACACCATTCTAAAAACTGCACCCCTCAAGCTACTCAAAACTACATTCTAGGAGATTATTAACCCTTCAGGTGCTTCACAGGAACTAAAGCAACGTGGAAGGAAAAAATGGACATTTTATTTTTTGCACCACAAATTTTATTTTATCATTAATTTTTTTCATTTTCACATGGGCTACAGGATAAAATGGATCCTAAAATTTGTTGGGCAATTTCTCCTGAGTACACTGATACCTCATATGTGGTCATAAACCACTGTTTGGGCGCACGGCAGGGCTCGGAAGGGAAGGAGCACATTTGACTTTTTGAATGGAAAATATGCTGGAATATTTAGCGCTTGCCATGTCACGTTTGGAGAGTCGCTGTGCGCCTAAGCACTGGAGCTTCCCCACAAGTGACCCCATTTTGGAAACTAGACCCCCCAAGGAACTTATCTACATGCATAGTGATCACTTTGAACCCCCCAGGTGCTTCACAAATTGATCGGTAAAAAAAAAAAGTACTTTTTTTTTCACAAAAATTTTCTTTTGGTCTCAGTTTTTTCATTTTCACATGGGCAACAGGATAAAATGGATCCTAAAATGTGTTGGGCAATTTCTCCTGAGTGCACAGATACCTTATATGTGGTCATAAACCACTCTTTGGGCGCACGGCAGGGTCCGTAAGTGAAGGAGCGCTATTTGACTTTTTGAATGGAAAATTCGCTCCAATCGTTATCGGACACCATGTCGCGTTTGGAGAGCCCCTGTGTACCTAAACATTGGAGCTCCCCCACAAGTGACACCATTTTGGAAACTAGACCCCTTAAGGAACTTATCTAGATGTGTAGGGAGCACTTTGAACCCCCAAGTGCTTCACAAAAGTTTATAACGTAGAGCAGTGAAAATAAAAAATCATTTTTTTTCCTCAAAAAAGATTTTTTAGCACGCTATTTTTTTATTTTCACATGGGTAACAGGAGAAATTGGACCACAAAAGTTGTTGTCCAGTTTGTCCTGAGTACGCTGGTACCCCATATGTGGGGGGGAACCACTGTTTGGGCGCACGGCAGGGCTCAGAAGGGAAGGAGTGCCATTTGACTTTTTGAAATGAAAATTAGCTCCAATCGTTAGCGGACACCATGTCGTGTTTGGAGAGCCCCTGTGTGCCTAAACTTTGGAGCTCCCCCACAAATGACCCCAGTATGGAAACTAGACCCCCTAAGGAACTTATCTAGATGCATAGTGAGCACTTTGAACCCCCAGGTGCTTCACAGAAGTTTATAAGCAGAGCCGTGAAAATAAAAAATATATTTTTTTTTCTTAAAAAAATATTTTTAGTCCGCAATTTTTTATTTTCACAGGGGTACCAGGATAAATTGGACCCCAAAAGTTGTTGTACAGTTAGTCCTGAGTACACTGGTACCCCATATGTGGGGGGGACAACTGTTTGGGCACACGTCGGGGCTCAGCAGGGAGGTAGTGACATTTTGAAATGCTGACTTTGATGGCATAATCTGAGGGTGTCATGTTACATTTGCAGAGCCCCTGTGTGCCTAAACAGTAGAGACCCCTGGCATGTGACCTCATTTTGGAAACTAGACCCCCCAAGGAACTTATCTAGATGTGTGGTGAGCACCTTGAACCCCCAAGTGCTTCACAGAAGTTTATAACGCAGAGCCGTGAAAATAAAAAATCATTTTTTTTCCTCAAAAAAAAAAAGATTTTTAGCCCGCAATTTTTTTTCACAACAGTAACAGGATGAATTGGACCCCAAAAGTTGTTGTGCAGTTTGTCCTGAGTACGCTGGTACCCCATATGTGGGGGGGAACCACTGTTTGGGCACACGTCAGGGCTCGGAAGGGAAGTAGTGACATTTTGAAATGCTGACTTTGATGGCATGGTCTGAGGGCATCATGTTACATTTGCAGAGCCCTTGATGTACCTAAACTGTGGAAACCCCCCACAAGTGACCCCATTTTGGAAACTAGACCACATAAGGAAGTTGCCTAAATGTGTGGTGAGCACACTGAACCCCCAAGTGCGTCACAGAAGATTATAACGCAGAGCCATGAAAATAAAAAATAATTTTTTTTTTCCTCAAAAAATTATTTTTTAGCTCTCAATTTTTTATTTTCACAAGGGTAACAGGAGAAATTGGACCCCAAAAGTTGTTGTCCAGTTTGTCCTGAGTACGCTGGTACCCCATATGTGGGGGGGAACCATTGTTTGGGCACACGTCAGGGCTCGGAATGGAAGTAGTGACGTTTTGAAATGCAGACGTTGATGAAATAGTCTGCGGTCGTAATTACGTTTGCAGAGCCCCTGATGTGCCTAAACAGTGGAAACCCCCCACAAGTGACCCCATTTTGGAAACTAGACCTTCCAAGGAACGTATGTAAGATGTGTTGTGAGCACTTTGAACCCCCAAGTGCTTCACAGAAGTTTATAATGCAGAGACGTGAAAATGAAAAAATCATTTTTTTCCACAAAAATAATTTTTTAGCCCCCAATTTTTTATTTTCCCAAGGGTAACACGGGAAATTAGTCCCCAAAAGTTGTTGTGCAATTTTTCCTGAGTACGCTGATACCCCATATGTTGGGGTAAACCACTGTTTGGGCACATGTCAGGGCTTGGAAGGGAGGGTGCACCGTTTGACTTTTTGAACGCAAAATTGGCTGGAATCAATGGTTGCACCATGTCGCGTTTGGAGACCCCCTGATGTGCCTAAACAGTGGAAACCCCTCAATTCTAACTCCAACCCTAACCCCAACACACCCATAACCACAGCCCTAACCCTAACACATCCCTAACCACAAGCCTAACCCTAATTCCAACGCTAACCCTAATTCCAACCCTAACCCTAATTCCAACCCTAACCCTAATTCCAACCCTAACCCTAATTCCAACCCTAACCCTAACCCTCATGGAAAAATAAAAATAAAAATATTTTCTTTACTTTATTAGTTGTGCCTACCTATGGGGGTGATAGTCGGGGGGTTTATTTACTTTTTCTTTCATTTTGATCACTGTGAGAGTGATCAAATTGAAAGAATGGAATCTGCAGCCGGCAGATTCGGGCGGGCGCACTGCGCATGCGCCCGCCATTTTCAAGATGGCGGCGCCCATGAACCGGACCCGCCGGACACCGGGAGCGACAGGGGGACTTAGAAGGTGCCGGGGGAGGTGAGATGGGGTGAGGGGGTTATTGGAAGCTGGCGGGGAGCAGAGGGAATGGGAGGGGGGCAGATGATGACAGCGGCGGCAGATCGCCGCTGTCATTCAGTTGCGGGGGGGGGGGGGGGCCATCGCCAGTGGTGGAATCGGTGTCTCCAGCCATGTCCGATGCTACAGCAGCATCGGCCATGGCTGGATTGTAATATTTCATCAATTTTCATTGATGAAATATTACTATCGCTCTGATTGGCTGTTTCACTTTTAACAGCCAATCAGAGCGATCGTAGCCACGTGGGGGCGAAGCCACGCCCCCTGTGGCGAAGAACAAAGCCCCCTGTATCTGCGGGTCGGGTGACCTTTCAGTGACCTAGGTCACCCGACCCGCAGGGGGGCTTTAAAGTCATGACGCTACATAGGCGTCATGGGTCGTTCTGGCACGACTTTTCATGACGCCTACGTGGCGTCAAAGGTCGTGAAGGGGTTAATAGGGGGAAACCCAATGATGTCAGACGTGACCACCTTCCATTCCCATCCCAACTTCCTACGACTTACAGCGACGTAACCGTTCACTGCAATTAAACAGCTGGCGCCAACACCGTACATTAAAGGGGTTGTTGTCCTCTACTCTGAAAACCAAGTCTCAGTCAGCATGTTTGCCCCCAGTCAAATAACACCACCTCTACTCACCTCCGGTGCTGGTGCCGGCCCTCCGAGGATTGGGATCGCACAACATTGCTATGGCACATGATCCCTGAGCCCAATCAGCGCTGGTTTTACGCTCCTCTCCCACAGATGTATCAGACAACTAGAAAGAAGCGAGTGGCCAGCAGAAGCTCGGACTTCCTCTTAATGTCCGCTTCATCGTAAGGCAGGGACAGTGAAGCCACCGTGGATGGGTGGCAGTGCTTGCGTGACATACTGTGATGTAATCCCTGAGAGAGCCAGTGCTGACACTGCAGGACCAAAAGGTGACTGCCACAGGGTATGGGACATCACAAAAACTGGTGGTGCCAGTTTGTCGGGGGCTTAAACAGAGAACGCTTTTATTATTTACTAGCATTTCCCATCATTGCATAATTCTTATTTGAGGCACAACCCCTTGACGCCAGCCATGTATGAACCATTACCCCTTTCTAAATGACTTTTCTGTCATGGCTGGTCAGGCAAGGTTGTCACTCTGGATGACAGCGCCATCATTGAGAGACATATTGATCAGCTGTGATCCAGGCTTTTATTGATCTGATGTAAATCTGTTCTTTGGCACAAAGTGTCACCCAAAGCTGCATCTGACAACGACTGATCTTTCACAGATCTGTTATGGTGTCACTGGCACAATTTTTCCTACTGGACTCAAAACTGTAACAGATAAGACATGTAAATGCTTCCAAGTATAAAACGTGAACAAGATCAAAGACGTAACCGTACATGGACATCAATATCGTACGACTAGACACCATTTCTGAGGGTGAGTCGTATTTTCACTGATAGAGGATGTCAAGGAAAGAAGATGGACAGCTGAGCAGAAAAGCCAAATCCTTGTGTTTACATGGGGGATAAGATGCTGCCAGAGGGGTCCGATAACGGCAATCTCCTCTGCCATAGAAAACCTGTGAAGGCTCGGCTGAGCCAGATGTTTGTGTGTATTGGGAGTCTGAGAGATAGCGGTACCAGTGCTTGGCGGACAGCTAAATAAGGAGGATGTGCAGCTTAAATGGGACCTGTCACCATGTAAATGCCATCCCCTCTGCGGGCACCATGTTAGAGCACGAGGAGCGGAGCAGATTGATCTATGGTGTGAGAAAAGAATCAGTATAACCTGTATTTTCATCATTTAATCCTCTGCTCTTTCTAGTCTAGTGGGCAGTCCTATCAGTGACTGACAGCTATCTGTACCCAGAATTATACATAGAATGCAGTCAGCCACTGACAGGACCGCCCACTGGACCAAAAATCCCAGAAAGAGCAGGGAAGATGTATATCTTTGTACCGTGTTAGCCAGTAGATAGAAAAATATTCAGGATTGAGAGTCCTCAGTAGTTGATACCTTTTAATGGCTAACTGAAAAGATGGTAACACATTGCAAGCTTTCGAGACTGCTCAGGTCTCTTCATCAGGCATAGAATAATACACAGCACAGAAAAAATGCAATAGATAAGACAAGTGACGTGAAGCAGAACTATCATTATGGGAGAGGGAAAAACATAAGGGTCTGTGCACACGGTGCGGTTTCTACTGCGGATCCGCAGCAGAACTGCAGGTGATGTACAGTATGTAGCGTTCCACCATGTGAGTGGACGGGGATTACCCACTTTGCAGGTCTTGGAGGTAAACACTGGCACATTCAGAGTTAAAACGAGTCCTTTCGGTTTATTTGCTCCATAAACTTCACAGTAACAAAACACGGTTTCCAGCCTTCACAGCAGTCAAAAGCAACAAAAACAGTCCTTAGCTGGGCTGTGTTCCCTCAGGCCCTGTTCACACACAGGCCAGGGCAATGTCCATAGCAGAGCTCTATCTGCAGCCAGACACAGGAATAGCCTTTAGCTCAGGCGAAAGCAAGCATAAAAAAGGCCATTACTTCAGGCTCAGTCCTGGAGCCTCAGCAAAAAGCAGGAGGCTTATCTCTCCTCACATACAGCCAGCATACATAGGCCTCACCGGGTCAGCAGCATCAGCACGTGGTCTTCAGCAAGGTAGCCCACCTTCCTCCACCTAGGCCTGCCGGGACCTTCCACATGGCCCAGTCAGATCCATGCGCTCATGTGACCAGACCTCAGGTACCTTATATGGTCCATAACCACACCCACAGGTGATCACATGGCTATGACCTCACTAAAGGTCCTATTACACACATCCACACACAGGCTTCCCTGACACATTGTAACGGAAACGTCAGCAGTACCTCTGCTGATCAATACTCGAGCCTGCATCTTAAGGCCACCTACCTTGGGATACATAGCGGTCATTCAGCATCCTATACCCATTACCACAATGGATATGCCTGTAGGCCCATCCTGGGACACCCACACAGCGCCCCCTAGCAGAAATAATGGTCACTACACCACAAGTACCATTATAGCTTATGTAAAAAAAAAACCGCTGTGCACATGCTGTGGATTTTTCCGCGGGGAAAAAAAAAGCAGCATGTCACTTTTTTTGTGCGGTTTTGCTGCAGTTTTCCACCTGCTCCATTCTACAAATCTGCAGGTGGAAAACCACAGTGGGAAACCGCACAAAAACAGCAGTAAAACCTCAAAAAAAAGGAAGAAATCCGCAAGAAAAATGCAGGTCAAAATCCGCGGGAGGATCCGCACCTTGTGCACATAGCCTAACTATTGGACCAGTTCATAGATAAGGAATCTGGATGTTTTATTGTCCTCTGATTGGGGTCTCCTAATGTGTTGTGATGCCCCCACAAGGTCATAAGAGCAAATTCCTTAAAGGGGTTGTCCGGGCTTTTCACAATCTCAGTACATATCTGGGCTGCAGAATTCTGACAATAAGTAATTTACTTTCTGTCACTAGTTTGCACGGTTTTCTAGATTTTCTGAACAGAACGTCCAAGGGGGGGGGGGGGGGGTGTTCTGGCATTGAAATGAGAACTAGTCGTAACCTCCTACTCTACTCCAAACATGCCCTCCTCTATAGCAACAACCCCACCCTCCATAGCTACAGGCCCTCCCCGTCCACATGAAGAAGCCCTCATCACACAGTAACAAATTCTCCCCCTCCAGCAGCCTCAGTGCAGCGAGCAGAGAGCTGCTCCTCCCCCAGACACACACTGAACAGTGATCTATGGAAAGTGAAACTAGTGAGGAGGGAAAATGGGCCACTCCATGATTGCAACACATAACTCATTAACAGTAATTCCTTCCCCCACTGTCCCAGGCTGCTGGCAGCAGTGAGAACAGACTGTGTAATGGCCAGTGATGGGGGTCTGCAGCTTCTAATATGCACAGGGGATGGCAGTCACTGATGTAATCTGTTCTGTGACAAAGCCTCTGCTGTGTGAATGAGACAGCTCTGTGTCACTGATGTCTTCACACAGCAGCAGATTTGGTGCAGTGTATGTGTGAGCACTGTGTCTCTAATGACACAAATACTGATGGGAGCAGCCTGTCCAATCAGCAGCTGTAACAGTGTGTTGGGGGGTGTATGTATGTATTGTGCTGCTTTCACAAATACAGGATCACTGCTGTGTTCTTTCCAATGCTGGAATGATGATAAAGATGAGTGCTGGTGCAGTTTACTGCCAGCCAATGAGTGGGCAGTGGGTGATGCTAGTCACTGGAGCTTGCTGGGAGTTTGGTGGCGCTTCGCACATACACTGCACCAAATCTGCTGCTGTGTGAAGACATCAGTGACACAGAGCTGTCTCATTCACACAGCAGAGGCTTTGTCACACAACAGATTACATCAGTGACTGCCATCCCCTGTGCAGATTAGAAGCTGCAGACCCCCATCACTGGCCATCACACAGTCTGTTCTCACTGCTGCCAGCAGCCTGGGACAGTGAGGGAAGGAATTACTGATAATGAGTGTGTTGTAATCATGGAATGTCCCAGAATACAGGACGATTTTCCCTCCTCCTCACTGGTTTCACTTTCCATAGATCACTGTTCAGTGTGTGTCTGGGGGAGGAGCAGCTCTCTGCACTGAGGCTGCTGGAGGGGAAGAATTTGTTACTGTGTGATGATGGCTTCTTCATGTGGATGGGGAGGGCCTGTAGCTATGGAGGGTGGGGTTGTTGCTAAAGAGGGCGTGTTTGGAGTAGAGTAGGAGGTTACGACTAGTTCTCATTTCAATGCCATAACACAATAACACACCCCCCTTGGACGTTCTGTTCAGAATATCTAGAAAACAGTGCAAACTAGTGACAGAAAGTAAATTACTTATTGTCATAATTCTGCAGCCCAGATATGTACTGAGATTATGTGAAAATCCCGGACAACCCCTTTAATTGATGTAAAAAGACAAAAATCCATGCAACACATTCATTCCTGCATTGAGAGTGTCAAAGGTCATCATGAGCTTGTACGCACACTGTTCTCTCTCTCTCTCTGAGATGTGGTTACATTTCAATACCAGTAATTTCATGTCTATGGTATTGTGATCAGGCATACAAAAATGTATGGCCACAGGTAGATCCATTCTTTTTTCTCTTATTGTGTGACGATGAGCATTCATCCTTGTTCTAAGCTTTTGCCCTGTCTCCCCGACATATAGACCCCCAGTTGGACGTTTAGTACAAATAATTAAGTACACCACATTAGATGTGATGCAGCTGAAAGTACCTGGGATCTTGTAGTCCTGATGTGAGTTGGGGATCTTTATCTTGTCCGTGGTCATTATAAATGGACAGGTTTTACATTTTTTCTGGCTGCAAGGAAAGGTTCCTCCAGCTGTTGGAGAGGACAGGGAGCTTCTGACAATGATGCTTCTTAGATTTGGGGGCTGCCGAAAGCACAGCAGTGGGGGGTCTGGAAAAATGGATTTTAATCGGGCATCTTTTTGTAGTAAAGGTTGTAATTTCCGTGCAGCTCCCCTTAGCACTCCCAGATTTGGGTTGTAGGTGACTACTAGAGGCACCCAGTTATTTTCTTCTTTAGCTTTGTAATGTAGGAGATGATTCCTTGATATTCTGGTGGCTCTTGTAATTTGGTTTTCAATTGTTCTTGGATGGTAGCCCTGATTCAAAGAGGTCTTTTTGAGGCGACCAGAAGCTCCCTGTCCTCTCCAACAGCTGCAGGAACCGTTCCTTGCAACCAGAAATGTAAAACCTGTCCATCTATAATGACCACAGACAAGATAAAGATCCCCAACTCACATCAGGACTACAAGATCCCAGGTACGTTCAGCTGCATCACATCTAATGTGGTGTACTTAATTATTTGTACTAAATGTCCAACTGGGGGTCTGTATGTGGGGGAGACCGGGCAAAAGCTTAGAACAAGGATGAATTCTCATCGTCACACAATAAGAGGAAAAAAAGAATGGATCTACCTGTGGCAAAACATTTTTGTATGCCTGATTATGGCACCATGGATATGAAATTACTGGTATTGAAAAGTAACTTCACATCTCAGAGAGAGAGAGAAGAGTCTGTGAGTACAAGCTCATGACGACATTAGACACGCTCAATGCTGGAATGAATGTGTCACATGGATTTATGTCTTTTTACATCAATTAAGGAATTTGCTCCTAAGACCTTGTGGGGGCAACACAACACATTAGGAGACCCCAATCAGAGGACTATAAAACATCCGGACTCCTTATCTATGAACTGGTCCAATATTTATGTTTCTCCCTCTCCCACAGTGATAGTTCTGCTTCACGTCACTTGTCTTATCTATTGCATTTTTTCTGTACTGTGTTGTGCATAAATATGTGACTCTTCAGATTTTGTATTAGTCTAGCCTGATGAAGAGACCTGAGTAGTCTCGAAAGCTTGCAATTTGTTACCTTTTAATGGCTAAGTGAAAAGATGGGATCAACCACTGAGGACTCTCAATTCTAAATATTTTTCAGAAAGAGCAGAGGATTAAAGTGATGAAAACACAGGTTATACTGGATCTTCTCCAATTAAACTAGGTTTGATGAATACTGTGCATTATTCAGATGGCAGCTAGGAGCAGATCAGTAAGGATAGATGACAACACAACTTCACTGCATGCTGCACCAAAATCCACTTAAATCCATCTGCCGTAGATCTCACAGAGAAAGGAAAAAGGCACTTACTGTGGAGTTACCCGCACAATAGCAGAGAGTCAGCCAAGTGCGGATCTGCGGCATATCAACCAAAATCAGCAGCAGAACTACAAATACCAGTCTGGCATTAGTGTCACGCATTGATAACCCAGCGGTGTGAACACAGGTTAATAGCTATATATGGTATATTACAGAGCACTGACAGCTTTCAGCTCTGGGATTTCTCCCATTGATGTCACCCTGCAGACCTGAGCTGGAGGTTTATATGTAGGTCGTAGAATTATGGAAGTCACCAGATGGACGGATGTGGTAAGGTTATACTCATGATGAAAAAAAAACAGAAATGAGTTTTTAAAACATCTACATTTATTCAGTATTGAGTCTGAGCGCCATGTTGACCTGAACACTTTCCAAAGTGTCCCAGGGCAACACAACCACTCCCTGCCGCCCGTCACCATGGCCTCCGCTTGTCTCCCATCGCACACATCTAGGACAGCATTGGTCGGCAATTATAAAGGAGCTGCCAGCAGCAGATCTTGATGATTTTTGTGCCCATGTGCAATCAGTGCAGCAGACACCCAGGAAGAACGTTATTGATAGCCGCTAGTGTGTGGCGCGCACGCACACAATACACCAGGAGGTGTATACACACACACTATCACAATATGAGTCCTCAGTGACGCAGATTATTGACGGACTGGACAGACGGTATATAGACGGTATATAGCAGCTTCCCGGCCTCCTCGGGTCTCTCCGTCAGGCTCAGGGCACCTGCACGTACAGACGGGTGACACACACGGCTCCGATCGCCTCCGCACAGTCTCCCCCTGTACAGCGCGGTATCAGACACTGCCGACATGATGAATAACGCAATGTGCGCTCAGACAGGAGAGGGAGGGAGCACCGCACTGACCGCCAGTTACCTCTGAGGCGCAAGGAGTAATGGTTCCCTTGGTAACGATCGCCGCGGTAACGCCGATCACTCACCCCGGGGATGGGAGCACCGGCTCCTCCGGCCGCTGCTGTACGTAGGAGACGCACGCACAAGGTGCTCGCCGCAGCCGGTGTCACCGCCGCGTGTACACGTACAGCAGACAGCGACGCAGCGACCACGACTCCTGCAGCCAATCAGCGGCCGGAGGTGCGGCATTGCTCCGCCCCTTACTGCCTTTTTCTTCTGCCATTGAGGACAGAGAGCGCGACGTGCTGATTGGCTGCGGGAAAGTGGCGCGTTTGGGGGCCTGACGTCATGCGGGGCGGGGCCGAGGTTATTAGAGGTCAGAAATGGAGCAGGAATGTGAAGCGAGCAGTCCGCGTGTAATCCCGGCCTGGCACATCCACGGTCACTCAGGACGGAGCCCACACCCACTCACAGGCTGACATCACGGACATTAAGAAGCCGCTTCTTTTCACCCAAGCACACACTCTCCCATGTTCACCTGGCTTAGTATCAGCTGCGATCCCAAGCACACATTGGGCACATATAACGCATCCTGGAGCCTCGTGTGTACAGGTCAGGAGGCCCTGACCCTTATGACATGTATGTGATGGATCTCACTAGGTGACAGGTGCTGGGAGAGACAGGGCACGTCCTTCTGACGGGGTCTTTGTACGCTGACATAAGAGTGACGTCACATCTAGTGACCGCCCCACTGTGTGATGTCACTGCGTCATCTGATGAGCAGGGCATGCTGGACAGCGCTGTGTGACGTGCGGCTGGGAAAGCTGCACGTCCACCGACAATGATTGGTTAATTAATGTCCTGCACAGCTCGTGCTGTCTACATACGCTGATCCCAGTGATGGGCTGCAGCGGTTCCATGTGCAGTAGTCATGACATCACCACGCAGCCTGTACGCGATCAACCTAAAAAGATACATGTAAAATAATGCAATTGCATTTTGCAGAATCCCAATATTTGTGAATTTAAATAGAAAAAAAATAGATTACATCAAATTTGCACCAAAAACACATGAAAAGGGTGGAAAATGCATCAAAAATGAAGCAAAAACACAACAGTCAGAGCAGATTGCTAATTCAAATTTTGATGCAAACACCTACAGAAAGATGCATCGTTTTGACATGTGTGGGATGTGGCCCTAGACCAGAGGTGTGGGATGTGTTACCAGACCAGAGGTGTGGGACATGGTGCTAGACCAAGGGTGTGGCACGTGGCCCAAGACCAGAGGTTTGGGACATGGTCCTAGACCAGAGGTGTGGGATATGTTACTAGACCAGGGGTGGGAACGTGGCTCTAGACCAGGGGTGTGGGACGTGGTCCTAGACCAGAGGTGTGGGATATGTTACTAGACCAGGGGTGGGAACGTGGCCCTAGACCAGGGGTGTGGGACGTGGTCCTAGACCAGAGGTGTGGGATATGTTACTAGACCAGGGGTGGGAACGTGGCTCTAGACCAGGGGTGTGGGACGTGGTCCTAGACCAGAGGTGTGGGATATGTTACTAGACCAGGGGTGGGAACGTGGCCCTAGACCAGGGGTGTGGGACGTGGTCCTAGACCAGAGGTGTGGGATATGTTACTAGACCAGGGGTGGGAACGTGGCCCTAGACCAGGGGTGTGGGACGTGGTCCTAGACCAGAGGTGTGGGATATGTTACTAGACCAGGGGTGTGGGACGTGGCCCTAGACCAGGGGTGCGGACGTGGTGCTAGACCAGGGGTGGGAACGTGGCTCTAGACCAGGGGTGTGGGACGTGGTCCTAGACCAGAGGTGTGGGATATGTTACTAGACCAGGGGTGGGAACGTGGCTCTAGACCAGGGGTGTGGGACGTGGTCCTAGACCAGAGGTGTGGGATATGTTACTAGACCAGGGGTGGGAACGTGGCCCTAGACCAGGGGTGTGGGACGTGGTCCTAGACCAGAGGTGTGGGATATGTTACTAGACCAGGGGTGGGAACGTGGCCCTAGACCAGGGGTGTGGGACGTGGTCCTAGACCAGAGGTGTGGGATATGTTACTAGACCAGGGGTGTGGGAAGTGGCCCTAGACCAGGGGTGCGGACGTGGTGCTAGACCAGGGGTGGGAACGTGGCTCTAGACCACGGAATCTTGGGGAATCATTTTCTGCCAAGTGCTATGCGGAGATTTATACCATCCTTCGGGGGCCATACAAATTGGGCGCTAAGTCTACCCACAAAGTACGTCCTTACGCTGGCACTGGTGTCAGGACATAATCTTTCACTGCGTGTTCCTCAATGCTCAGTACTGAACACTGCGTGCGTGTGCTCACAGAGCAAGAGGAAATTAATGGGCCGGCGGCGGCAAAATACAGCTGCCTGCCCAAGTACTGCGGTCCCCGAGAATCTGCCCAGATAAAAGGTCACAGAGGGCCCTAAGCAGCCAGCAGTTCCCCACCCCTGCCCTACACTGTGCAGGAACGTGCACCTTTTACATGGGGGATGGTAACACCAAACTGTCAATGTTTCGATACATTTCTAGGAGGAATAACGGAGGAACAGCACAGTGTAGAGTTTTAAGAAAAAATGCTCCAGAATTGTTATTTTATGTGCAATTCAAGTATTTATTAAATATTATTATATATACTTCTGAAACAGATAACCTATGAGAAAGGACATCACATCCAAAACATATAAGGTGTTACGTGTTGCATTTCGCTTGTTTTAGGCTACTTCCAGACTTGCGTCAGGAGGCGCAGGGCTGCCGCTAAGCTCCGCCCCCAGCCGCGCCTCCTTCAGTCAGCTCCTCCTCTAGGCGCATGATGCTGCATGCGACCGGTTGGGTACGTTGGTGTGTTTTTGCCGCCCTTTTTGCGCTGCGCCGACGTGCGCCAAACGCACCCTGTTGCATTTTTGTGCGCTTGGCGCAGCGCAAAAATGGCGCATGCGCCGGCAAAAACATACCAGCGCACGGCCAGCGTACCCAACGCTAAATATAGGGTACGCTGGTCGCATGCAGCGTCATGCGCCCAGAGGAGGAGCTGACAGGAGGAGGCACAGCCGGGGGCGCAGCTTAGTGGCGGCCCTGCACTGTGCCTCCTAACGCAAGTCTGAAAGTAGCCTTATTCCTTGTCACGTCGCTGTCAGACTCAGGGCCTGCTGTTCCGGCTTCGGCCACTAGGAGGCGCCGGACTGGCACGTCGCCGCCAGACTCAGGGCCCGCTGTTCCGGCTTCGTCCACTAGGAGGCACCAGACTGACACGTTGCCGCCAGACTCGGGGCCTGCTGTTCCGGTCTCGGCCACTGGAGGTGCCGGACCGTCACGTCGCCGTCGGACTAGAGGATGGCTGTTCCTGCCTTGGCCACTGGGAGGCGCCGTGGTTCGCCCCAGGGTGAGGGTGGTGACAGAGAAGAGGCTCCTGCGCAGGCATCTGGTGGGCGCAGGCTCTGCCCCTCTGTCAGTCATGTAGGGCTTACTGCATCTCCATCTGGCCTGTTCCTGGGGGTGGTCCTAATTACATCATCAGTCCAGGAACCTGTGAGGGATGACTTGATCCCTCAAATACCTTGGGACTGGTCTTGCAAGCCGCCGGATATATTCTTGGTTCCCCTGCGTACTACTGTGTAATTTGCTATAGTTAAACTCTGACCTCAGCCTGGATTTCTGATCATTCTATTGCCTGCCGTTTTTGTACCTCTGCCTCTCTTCCGATTTTTTGACGCTGACCTTCGCTTGGATTCCTGACCCTTCTGCTGCCTGCTGATTCTGTACCTAGCTGCCCTCCTGGTTTTACTGACCTTGGCCTGGATTTTTGATTCTTCTTGTGCCTGCTGTTTTCGTACCTCTGCTGCCCTCCGGCCTCCGACTCCTGCCTCCTGACCTTGATTACGGGTTTTAGTTTTGACCCCTTGGCGGCCGTCCTGCTCTGGTCCACTGCTCCTCTAGACAGCTACCCCCTGAGCCTTGCAACAATTCCAGATCCTTGTATAGGGTTAAGGGTCTCGGGGTTACTCGGGGTGCTGTTCCTACTGCAGCCCAGATTCGCAGACGGCCGTCACATTCCTGGTTTTTACTGTTGATCCAATAATGAATTGTTTTCTTATGTGTCCGGTGCTGGATCTCACCAGCCGTTTCTCAAATTGTCTGCTCCCGGCCCCAAGGATCCGTGCATTGAATACCTCCTGAATCCATGGACATTTGAACTGATTTTTTTTCTTACACACGTGGTCAAAATTGTTGGTACCTCTCGTTTAATGACAGAAAAACACACAGTGGTGACAGAAATACTTTAAATCTGACAAAAGTAATAATAAATCCAAAATCTATGAAAATGAACAAATGAAAGTCAGACATTGCTTTTCATCCATGCTTCCACAGAATTAAAAAAAAATAATAAAACTCATGAAATAGGCCTGGACAGAAATGATGGTATCCTTAACTTAATATTTTGTTGCACAACCTTTTGAGGCAATCACTGCAATCCTCTCGACAGGTATTTTGGCCCACTCCTCAAGAGCAAACTGCTTCAGTTGTTTGAAGGTTGCCTTTCCAGGCGGCATGTTTCAGCTCTTTCCAAAGATGCTCAACAGGATTTAGGTCAGAGCTCATAGAAGGCCACTTCAGAATAGTCCAATGTTTTCCTGTTAGCCATTCTTGGGTGTTTTTAGCTGTGTGTTTTGGGTCATTATCCTGTTGCAAGACCCATGAACTGCGACTGAGACCAAGCTTTCTGACACTGGGCAGCACATTTCTTTCTAGAATCCCTTGATAGTCTTGAGATTTCATTTTATCCTGCACAGATTCTAGACACTCTGTGCCAGATGCAGCAAAGCAGCCCCGGAACATAACAGCGCCTCCTTCATGTTTCACAGTGGGGATAGTGTTCTTTTCTTGATATGCTTCATTTTTCTGTCAGTGAACATAGAGCTGATGTGCTTTGCCAAACAGTTCAATTTTTGTCTCATCTGTCCATAGGACATTCTCCCAGAAGCTTTGTGGCTTGTCAAGATGCAGTTTGGCAAATTCCAGTATGACTTTTCTATGATTTTTTCCAACAATGGTGTCCTCCTTTGTCGCCTCCCATGAAGTCCACTTTGGCTCATACAACGACGGATGGTGCGATCTGACACTGATGTTCCTTGAGCTTGAAGTTCACCTTTAATCTGTTTAGAAGTTTTTCTGGGCTCTTTTGTTACCATTCGTATTATCCGTCTCTTTGATTTGTCATCAATTTTCCTTCTGCGGCCATGTCCAGGGAGATTGGCTACAGTCCCATGGAGCTTAAATTTCTGAATAATATGTGCAACTGTAGTCACAGGAAAATCAAGCTGCTTGGAGATGGTCTTAAAACTTTTACCTTTAACATGTTTGTCTGTAATTTTCTTTCTAATCTCCTGAGACAACTCTTTCCTTCGCTTCCTCTGGTCCATATTAGTGTGATACACACCATGTCACTAAACAGCACAGTGAGTATCTGTAGCCCTCTATACAGGCCACTCACTGATTCCATGATTGTAGACACCTGTGATGCCAATTAGTGGACACATCTTGATTTAACATGTCCCTTTTGTCACATAATTTTCAGGGGTACCATCATTTCTGTCCAGGCCTATTTCATGAGTTTTATTTTTTTTTTTAAATTCTGTGGAAGCATGGTTGAAAAGCAATGTCTGACTTTCATTTGTTCATTTTCATAAATTTTTTATTTATTTTTACTTTTGTCAGATTCAAGTTATTTCTGTGACCATTGTGGGGTTTTCTGTCATTAAACGAGGGGTACCAACAATTTTGACCACGTGTGTATTTGACACAGGATGAGGCTGAGCTGCAAAACTAGATGCCTCCCAGGGACCGCATGCAACTTCTCCAATTCGTGACACAACGTTTACCGGTTATATTATTTCTGTTGTACCTTATTTGCTTTGTGGGTGTTACTGGAAATATTTCACAATCAATTCAATGGAAACCTTAGACGGTTTTATTTACAGCGGGAATCAAACGTCAGCTTTTTACCACTGCTTGATTATGTGTTTCAGCACTAGCGCTATGACCTGGCAGGTAGGGTTGTGTTCACTTTTCCTTAGGAGCCTTTGTTGCCAATTCCATAAAATAAGCCCAAAGAATAGCAATGTTGAAATGACTTTATGTTAACAGACACCATGAAAGTCAGTGGGGTCCGTCGGAGACAACTGATGTCCATTAGGCTAAGGTCACAGCTTATTGTCTAATGATTCAGAACTCCCTTAAACTACCGAGGAGCGAGTCACAGACAAGGAGGCCACCTGTCTGCTTTCTGGAGTCAGTCGGATTAAGAGACCCCATTCTCCTGATGTGTGAGGCATCCAGAGATGTTTACATTGGGCACCATTAGTACCTGCCAGTCCTGGCTCCTCAGCGGCTGCCACTACTCTTTTCTGTGTGTGGCTGCTCACATTTAGGTAACCTATCAGACAAGCATTTTTCTGTCCATATGGTCGAGGGTTGCACAGAAACCACAGGTTGTGCACCCCTGATTTGATGAGCAGAGGGGTGTACTAACTTTCCTCCTATTATACATATTGAGGGGAGTAAGATTCTCCCAGGACATAAACCAACTCCAGAGGCATCTGCTCTCCCGATTGAGCAGACGAGTACATTTCTGTCATAATATTCTTATGCTGAATTTACTATTTGCAATTGACCATGCCTCCTCCAGATAAACTTCATCCACTTTTCAACAAAATGTCGGGGCTGACGGGGACTGGCATAAAAATGCCAAAGCCCGTTACAATTTTGCATGACTACGAGATGTGCAGAAATTAGGCTATGTGCACACGGTGCGGATTCTGCTGCATTTCCGGCTCTGCGGAAACGCAGCATTTCTGCAGACCAAGTACAGTACAGTGAAATCCTATGGGTTTTCAAAAACGCTGTGCTGACGGTGCGGTTTTTTCAACGCGGTTTTGCATGTCAATTGTTTGGGCGGTGTCTGCAGCGGTTTCACACCTTTAACATAGTAGAGGTGTGAAACCGCAGGGCAAAACCGCAGACCAAACCGCAGGAAAACCGCAGGTCACTTTACCTGCTGTTTTACCTGCGGTTCCCCGTGGAAAAAAACGCAGGTGAATCTGCAGCGTGTGCACATAGCCTTAGGGTATGTGCACACGGTGCGGATTCTGCTGCGGTTCCGCAGCGTTTCTGCACCTGCGGGTCTGCAGCAGATTCTGCTGCATTGTACAGTACCTTTATTTCCTATGGAAATAAAAAAAAAGCTGTGCACATGCTGCAGATTTTTCCGCGCGGTTTTGCTGCGTTTTACAATCCGCAGCATGTCAATTGTTTGGTGCAGAAACGCTGCAGTTTTACACCTCATCCGTTATGAGGTGTAAAACCGCAGATAAACCGCAGGACTTTTGTCCTGTGGATTCACCTGCGGTTTTCGCTACAAAATCCGCACACCAAAAAACTACGTGTGCACATAGCCTTAATGTGACTATTTTACTCCAGAATTGCACCAAAAACTGTTTGATGAACAAGCCCTTAAATCTTTAATCATTTAAAGTGGTTGGCCACCTTATCTAGATTTCAACACTTGTATTGGTTATATGATTTTTTGGGAATTTTCCTGATCTCAGATTGAGCATTGGCAAAGGAGGATTTGATCAGTCCTGTCCATCAGCTTCTAGCAGTTGAAAAACCCTGGACATGGAAAACCTGTTTTTCAATTGGAGGAGGGTGATGGACATGTCTGGTCCCACATATTTCTAAGCCCCGCAAAATAGGTTGCCATCCCTCCAAAAATGGTTAAAATGAAGGTGAAGTGCAGAAATCCTTAAGTGCCGTGGTCTTCTGATGGATTTGTGATGGCTTTTTTGCTTTCCTGTCCGGAGTAAGCTGACATTGCTTTCTTCACTCTCCACATGGTTCCAGACTGTAATCACAGTGACATGTCACTCCATATACATTCCACCACTTGTCTCCAACACTTACATCAACATTGACTTATCAACAGTGACTTATTTTGCTTGGCGGTTTCTTTACATCTTGAAAACTATTTGTACTCCTAGAAACATTTTTTACAAGATTCTCAGAATCAAGACTTTGTTCTTTGGACTATAATTGTGATAAGCAGTTTATTTGCGGTGTCTCCAGATGGTTCTGTTCTCTATCTGTAGGGATCTACCTCTAGTTACTCTTCCTTTAGAAATTTGCTTAGGGTGAGTAGGTGTTTAGTTGGCATTATGTGGTTGGAGCATTATAATTTAGGAAGAAGTATAGTACCTACAGATTAAATAGAGAAACTGGTCCCACCCTTGCCAGTGACACCTGCCAATGAAAAGTGGATGAACAAGATCAGTCCGTGGTTGGGGAAACAAAGAAACGTAATTAAGCTACAGATCTCCTAACCTTTTTATTAAAAAAAAAAATAGATCTTAAAGTGAATATCCACCTTTCAACACCATTTTGTTCATAATTTTATCTAAATTGGATAACTTCTTTGATTCTTTATATAACGGCTTGTTTACACAGGTCGATGGCAGCCTTTATCTGCTGATCTTATCGGCCGTCATTTGGTAGCCTGTTTAGATATGCCGATCACATTTCCGATGCACACAGAATGATCAGTAACAGATTGTTCTGTGCACATAGTGTGCCATTGTTCTCGGCAGCACATGTCGATGTGCAAGCTTAAAAGTCATACCACCTGACGAATGGACATTTGGTTTATTCATTGGGTGGTTGCCAGACTTTTAACAGTGGCCGATTACCAGACAACAAGAGTTCCTAGGAACACTCTTTTGGGTCGCCCTCCCAGGGCTGTGGGGTACTCGGTACCGGGCCGGTATCAGCGAAATGTGTCACAGCAGCAGTGACCCGGACCGTGGCCCTGGGCACCCAAGTAATAGGAAAATGTGAATGGTGGAATGTAGTTAGATTAATAGTTTGTGACGCCACCTGTGGTGCTCGGCGAGGGAGGTGTTAAGCCGACGCTGCATGTAGATCCGCTGGGACTGATGGTATGGTGCAGCAAAGATGTAAAAGCTCCCCACAGGTGAAGCTGTAGTCCCAGGGCAGTGTAGATGTGGTTGGCACGGGGATGTAGCGGTGCCGGAAAGGTAGGAAGCAGACAAAGGCACAGCGGGGTGCAATTTCTGTACCTTTACTTGATAAATGCAGTCCAGGGTCCTGGTTACAGATGGTACCGGAGCAGGCTAGCCTAGAAGCAACTCAGGAATTCTCTCTCAGCAGATGGGCTGTGCAGTCTCCTTCCTAGTGCTTACTTGAGGGATCTCCAGTACTGAGTTACTCTGAAGTTCCTCCTGTCAGATGTTCCCAAGAACTCTACTTGTACGGCAGACAACTGTAGCCCGTTCCAGGGACTCCTCACTCCTAAGTCCCGGGTCACTATCCGTGTTGCTGTTGTGCCCTAAAGTCTTAGATGGGAGTATTGCATTTACAGCCTTCTACTCCTCTGATGTCTGCTGTAGGACCATCAGTGTCCATTAGGGTGACCGCAAAAAATCGATGTCGGAATTTTGTCCGTCTGGACCCCACAAAACGATTCCCCTTTCCAGATATTGAGATAGCCAAAATTTGAGCTCGATCAAACGACGTTAACCCGTGCCGCTCGTCGCTCAAAGTTTGAAAAAATCCAAATTGAGGTATTTTAAGATTTAGGTATTTTGCATAGTCTGTTAGACTATAAAGAATGTGACAACAACATTGCAGAAATAGCCCTGACCAAATTTTCGAACCATTTGTGGTATTTGAATGCAGAGTTGGTGGGATTATTGTTTTTTGATCCCACCATTACAGACAATGAAAAGTTGTTAATGGCTAATAAATTGCTCAGTAGCACAGATGAACCATCAGAGCACACTAGGGTTGTAAATCCAAAAGTTAGGAAAGAAAAATTAAAAGAGGTAGGAAGTAACCGACTTTAACGACCTTCTGACAAAAGATGAAGAACAAAAGCAATATGTCCTGCAAGTTGTAAGCAAATGCTGAGCATTATATTCTGACGTTTCAAAAACTACTTTAACAAAAGCTCTAGAATAGATTAGATAACTATGTAAAATTATCAACTCATGTAGGTTAGCGTGCTCTGATGGTTCATCTGTGCTACTGAGCAATTTATTAGCCATTAACAACTTTTCATTGTAATGGTGGGATCAAAAAACGATAATCCCACCAACTCTGCATTTAAATACCACAAATGGTTCGAAAATTTGGTCAGGGCTATTTCTGCAATGTTGTTGTCACATTCTTTATAGTCTAACAGACTATGCAAAATACCTAAATCTTAAAATACCTCAATTTGGATTTTTTCAAACTTTGAGAGACGAGTGGCACGGGTTAATATCGTTTGATCGAGCTCAAATTTTGGCTCTCTCAATATCTGGAAAAGGGAATCGTTTTGTGGGGTCCAGACGAACAAGATTCTGACATTTTTTATCCCCCATATGAGATCCGGTCACCCTAGTGTCCATACAGCTGTGGAGACCAGGCTCCAGTTCATGCGCTCTTACGGGAGATGAGCTCTTCCCCTCAGCTCTATCTCAGCGATCCTTCCACACGTCTGCACACTTCACCCTCTGCAGACTAACTAACCACTCCTTCCTCTTGACCCTCAGAGAGCACTCCTCCCCTTAATCCCAGTTCAGAGTTCCCCCTGCTGGCCTGGAGTGGAACTGCGTTGCATGCATAGATTGACTGCGAGAGAGACCCGTCATTGTCTCCAAGCCTGGCAATACCCTCCCCTGGAGGAAGGCAAAGCCACTGTGGCGACCATACTCCTGGGGCGCCACATTCCCCCCTAGTGCAAGTCAGCACTCCTGGGCTGAGCAAAACATGAAAAACATATAAATAGTTAAAAAAGTGAACAATTATAATTGTACAAGATTTGAAAATGAAAAAGTTACAAAAACCAAGTGCTTCAAAAATGGTCCTATGATGATAAGTCCAAGCATCAATGTCCATGGTCCATTCCTGGGCAAATGGTGAACTATATACAAGTTGGTGACCACAGAAGTCCTGTGGTAAAATGTCCATAAAACAAAACTGGCAAATTCCAAAGGAAACTCTTACAGGTTACCTGTAGGCACAAAACTTGAGAACAGTTACAAATATACATACATCTTAGCAGTCATATTACTTTATATGCGGAATCTAAGGGGTGGTACACCCTGCGTGGTACGGGTAGACCTGCGTAATACTGGTGTAGTGTGTAATGCACTGGATACACTACTGGTGGTTCTATGTAGCACAGGGATACTAGATTGTCTAGGAACTCTTGGACTCACCAGGGGAACAACAGGTTCACCACTGGCAGGGCGAGGGTTCTCTGGCTCCACTGCTGGAGTGGCATCTGCTGCAAGATTTTCCTGATCTTCAGGATTTTCTTGAGTCACTTCTTCCTGTGCTACCAATTGGGGAAATGTCAACACTGGCACCACTATAGCATCATTTACTTTAGTCCAATTCACAGGGAATTCTCCAAGTATTGTGCTGACCTTCTCTTCTCCCTCTATGGGTAGGATGTTATCTGGTTCTTCCACTCTTTCCTTTAACAAGTCAGGACACAGCTTCAGATGATCTCTTGATATTGCTGCTGAGGTTTCTCCTCCATCTTTGCTAATATGACATACCTTGGTATTATCAAAGTTTGAGGGCAGAATGGTGTAAGGTTCACCTTCCCATTGATCATCCAATTTGTGCAATCTTCTTTTCCTTTTTAAGACTTGTTCTCCAGGCGACAAAGGAACGGCAGGAGCATTTTGATTGTAAAGCTTCTACTGCTTTTGTCTTGCCTGAGCTAGACTCTTTTCCACACATTCTTGAAGTCTTCTGTACTGTTGTTGTCTTTCTGTATCCCAGTCAGCATCTGGTGACGTTACTTCAGGCGTAAGGACTCCCATGTCCAAATCAATAGGCAGTTTACCAGGTCTTGCTCTCATTAGGTAGGCTGGGGTACAGTTGGTGGAATTCACTGGAATATGGTTGTAGAGGTCCACCAGATCTGGCACCTTCTCTGGCCACAGATTTCTCTCCTCCAAGGGCAAAGTCTTCAGTAGGTCAATCACTACCTGGTTCATCATCTCACACATACCATTGGTCTGTGGGTGGTACGGCGTTGTCCGGATCTTCTTACAACCATACAAGTTAAAGAATTCCTGGAACACGCCTTCGTGGGCAGAGCCTGCCACAGAGCGCAAATCAAGGGTCTCTCTGTCAAGTAAATACAACACACAGCACAGTTCCCACTCCAGGCCAGCAGAGGCAGCTCTGAACCAAAACTGGGGGAGGAGCTGCTCTCTGGGAGCCAGGAAGGGGAAGTTAGTTAGTTTGTGTGAGGAGGGCGAAGTGTGTGGACGGGAAAAGAAGAGCTGGAGGATTGAGCGGGGTTCAGGCTCACTTCTAGCGTAGCGCATGGTCCGGAGTCCGGTCTCCGAGGTTGTATGAATGCTTATGTTCCTGCAGCAGAAACCGGAGGAGCAGGAGGCTGTAAATGCTCTGTCCCCACATAAGACTCGGAGGCACAACAGCAATGTGTGAGCCAGAAGAAGGTGGCTACAGCTGTCTGCCATACGAGGGGGTTCTAAAAGAGAGCAAGCAAGGGGAACTTCAGTGTAACTCAGTACTGCAAGTACCTCAGATAAGCGCTAGAAAGGAGACTACACAACCCATCTGCATAGAGAGATTCCTGAGTTGCTTCCAGGCTGGCCAACTCCTGTTCCATCTATAATCTGGATCCTGGACTGCACTTACAAAGCAAAGTAAAAGGTAAAGGAAACTGCACCCTGTTGTGTCATTGCCTTCTTCCTGCAACCCCTTCAGCACTGCTACATCTCTGTGCCTAACACTGTACCCTCTTCCTCAACACCTATTCCCAATGCCCTGGGATTACAGCTCCATCTGTGGGGAGCTATTACATCTTGCTGCCTTATACCATCTGTCCCAGAGGATCTGCCTGCAGCGTCAGGTTAACCCCTTCATTGCCGAGCACCACAGGTGGCGTCACGTATCATGCATCCATAAGCTTTAATCAGCCACGTTTTCCCCTTTTGCATGGATGCCCAGGGCCACGGACCGGGTCACCGCTACTGTGACATATCCCTCTGAGATACCGGCCCGGTACCGAGTAACCCCACTTGCCTGGCGGGTGATCCATTTTGGAGTCACAAACAGGATCTACGAAGCCTGGTGCCACCGGGTTCTGTGTGCCAGAGACTGTGTTCTGTGCCGTGGACTTATTGGCATTTGCCATTGCCCGCCGCTTGGTGCGCGGGAAGTCAAAGGGGCGGCCCGTCGTGGGCGGAGCCTGCCAGAGAGCGCGAAAAGTGATGTGCTGCGCGGGAAGAGACCAGCGCGCGGGAAGTGAGGAGCAGAGGCCTGCAGTCCCGGTGTCCCCCGATCAGCCTGCGGAGCGGCGACCGGTAAGCCAGCGCAACACAGGTCCTGGTCAACGTTAACTAGGGGGGGAAGAGAATGTCTGAGGCAAGAGAATATGCAGCAGTGAATGCCACCGCACCCCCCACAGCACCGCAAGATGCAGGGGCAAGCGCAGCTGCAGCTCCACTGGCACCGCAGAATCCAGCGGCCAGCGCCGCCTCCAGAGCGCAGCAGGAACAAGCGCACACCGCAGCAGTCCCCATAATGCCGCTGTCCATGCACTATATACCGGGAACAGCCTGGCTACCGCAGTACTCAGGGGAGTCACATACCCTGAGTGAATTCAAAGAGAGACTGTGCAGTTTGTTTGAAGTGTATCCTCTGTCTGAAAACCAAAAATTGAACATCCGTATTGGGCTGCTAACAGGTGCAGCGCAAAGAGAAGTAAAAGCCTGGCAGGACACTGATAAAGAGACTGTTAAAAAGATTCTGGCTAAGCTAAGAAGCACCTTTGACACCTTCACTGCAGCTGACATAAAAATGAGATTCTTTGGGTGTAAGCAGAGAGTGCAGGACAGTATACGGGACTATGCTCTTAACCTGCAGGAGGCACTGCGATCCATAAAGAAGATTGACCCAGACAGTGTGAAAGATGGAGACAGGCTGTTAAAGGAGCAATTTATTGAGGGACTCCTATCCAGTACCCACAGAGCACAGCTGCGCATCATAGCCCTACAGAACCCTGATCTAGACTTTGCAGACTTTAAAGACAGGGCTATCCGGGTGCTGCATGAACCAAATGTCAGCCGTCCAGCGCCCCCTAGGCGCCCAGCAATCACATACCAACAAGGAGCAGCATCTTTCCCTCTAAGCCCTGTGAATTCTGACGCACAGACTCTGGATAATGATCCATCTACAGAACTGCGCCTTCAGGTGCAAGAGCTGACCAAAAATATGGCTGCACTTGCCAAAACTGTGCAGTCCATGCAGGTGTCCTTAAAGGAGAAGATCCAGTTGGCCTCCAGTCCAGAGGATGTCCCGTGGCTATGGAAGAAGAGGATCCCACCACTCCGAAGGAGAGACAACGATCGCTATGACCAAGACAGACGTCCCATCTGTCGTCACTGCCACAAGGCAGGCCACATAGCAAGATTCTGTTATTTAAATGAGCAACCCCTGGGGCAGAGGGCCAACCCCCAGGAGTAGGACCACAAGGCCCAAAGAACTGGCGAGCCAAGTATGTTGGAGGGCGACCAGTCCTCCCAGTGGTGATTGACGGTATCCCCATCAACGCTTTGCTGGACACTGGCTCTCAGGTGACAACTATGCCATATATCCTTTACTAGCGGTATTGGGCTGACTCTGATCTTACTCGCAGCCCAAGTGATGAACTGACAATAGTTCCCAGCAATGGTCAGACTTTGCCGCAAGTAGGATGTAAAGAGATTACCATTAAAGTGGGGCGAGTAGAGTTAAAATCTCAAGGTCTGATAGTTGTAGACATTGATCGACGAGAATGTAACCCAATGATGACCTTAGGTACTAATGTGATTGAAAATTGTCTTGCCGAGGTTATTGTTTTGTTGCAACAGGTAGCCAAGACTGCTGGTTCCAGTGAACAACGAGTCCTGCAGAAAGAGATCAAGGCCCTGATGCAAAGACAGCAGGTAGAATTGTCTGGCAGAGAAATTGGCAGCGTCAGAGTGAGTGATTCTTTCCCCATTGCGATACCCCCCAGATGTGAAATGTTAATTTGGTGTTGGGCAGCCATAGAACTCAGAGGAAAAGATTACCAAGCCTTGGTAGAGCCAGTGTACTCTGATAGCAGGCCCACTGTCCTGACAGCCAGAGGGGTAGTTGATGTTCGCAAAGGGAGAGTACCTGTACGCCTCTTGAATTGTGGGGAAGAGGAGGCCACAATACCTCGGTATGCCACAGTTGCTAAGCTGTTTACTGTCAGTAACAATGCAATACAGGCAGCAGAGCCCTTGGTCTCATCCGACCAGGTGGAGGACAATGGCTCTGTAAAGCAGCTGGAGGAGTGGTGTCAGCAGCTGTATGTGGGAAATGACTCCACCCCTTCATACCAAAAGAATGGGATTTACCGAGTGGCTCAGGAGTATTCAGTAAACACCCTCTAGACTTTGGGAAGGCGAAAGGGGTTCAACACCATATCCCCACTGGAGATCATCCACCCATTAAAGAAAGGTACCGGCCTATACCCCAAACACGATATCAATGTGCCAAAAGTATGTTGCGGGAAATGAAGGAAGCTGGGGTGATCAGAGACAGTTGTAGCCCCTGGGCAGCTCCAATAGTCTTTGTGAAAAAGAAAGATGGTACCATGAGAATGTGTGTTGATTGCATAAAAATTAACAGTATTACACATAATGATGCCTACCCATTACCCAGAATTGAAGAGTTATTAGCTGCACTTAAAACTGCTAACTATTTTTCCACCTTAGATCTCACTAGTGGGTATTGGCAGGTTCTCGTGGCAGAGGCAGAATAAGAAGAAAACAGCGTTTACCACACCAAGGGGTCTCTGCGAGTTCAACTACATGCCGTTTGGGCTCTGCACCGCACCAGGGACATTTCAACGGCTAATGGAGTGCTGTCTTGGACACAAGAACTTAGAGACAGTTCTGTTGTACCTTGATGATGTCATTGTTTTCTCCAAGACTTATGAAGATCATCTGGAGCACCTGGCTGAGGTGTTTGAAGCCTTGTCCAACTTTGGCCTGAAAGTGAAGCCATCCAAATGCCACCTCCTGAAGCCCAAGGTACAGTACCTCGGTCATGTAGTGAGTGCAGAAGGTGTGGCACCGGATCCTGACAAAGTCACTGTCATCCGGGACTGGCAGAAGCCCAGCAACTTCCATGAGGTACGTCAATTCCTCAGGTTGGTAGGCTACTACCGAAGGTTAATCAAAGGCTTCACTGAGATAGTCACACCTATATAAAATCTTCTGGTGGGCCAGCCCAAGAAAGCCAGGAAGAAGAGTCCTACATTTGAATGGAATGAGGAACTGGAGAGGTCCTTCACTCGACTGAAGATGGCTCTCAAAAGAGATGAAGTTCTGGCCTACCCAGATTATGACCAACCATTTGTTCTGTATACTGATGCCAGCAACGTGGGACTGGGAGCAGTACTGTCACAGGTACAGAATGGCAAAGAAAGAGTGATTTCCTACGCCAGCAGGAAGCTTCGTCCCACTGAAAGGAACCCTGACAACTACAGTTCCTTCAAACTGGAGTTCCCCGCCATAGTCTGGGCTGTGACTGAACGATTCAAGCATTACCTAGCTTCAGCCAAGTTTACCATTTTCATGGACAACAACCCGTTGACTCACTTGGAAACTGCAAAACTAGGCGCACTAGAGCAGCGATGGATGGCCCGGCTGTCTAACTATGAATTCACCATCAAGTACCGAGCGGGGCACAAGAATGCCAATGCCTATGCGCTTTCCAGAATGCCCAATCTGCCAGATGCAGGAGAAGACCCTGAGGCACTCGAAGAAATAGAGTTACCTGCCTTCCACCGGCCAATTGCGGCCCAACGTGCCCAAGGAGTGAGAAACAGACGATCTATCGTGAAAGAGGCCACCCTAAATCCATTGCCTCATCATGACTGGGCAGAAATGCAGGATAACAACCCTGCAGTCCACCTGATAAAGGAGCTACTGTCACAAGATGACTCACGCCCAATTCCAGATGCTCCTGAAGAAGCCCAGCAGTTGTGGAAGGAAAAAGGCAGGCTGTTCATCTATGAGGGAAAGCTGTGTCGGAGGAGTATTAATGCCCGCACTCATGAGTTGGTCTGGCAGGTGGTAGTCTCAAAGGGGGAGACATCAATGGTCTTGGAAGCATACCACAATGGAGCTGGACACTTCGGATGGAAGAAGTTGGAGGCCTTGCTCCAAGAGAGATTCTCCTGGGCTGGTATGAGGAAGGCCATTGAAAATTGGTGCCGGGAGTATGGACAATGCAACCTGCGCAGGAAGGACCGTAACAGCCAGCGATCTCCTTTGCAGCCAATAATAACCAAACAACCACTTGAGTTGGTCACCCTGGACCATGTGAAGCTGGTCCCAAGCCGTTCAGGCTACGTTTATGCCCTTACCGTCGTTGACCACTACTAGAGATTCCTGGTAGTCGTGCCTGTCAAGGATCAAACAGCCAGGACAGCAGCCAGAGCATTCCAACAGCACTTTTGTCGACCACACGGATATCCCAAGCGAGTGCTTACAGATCAAGGTCCAGCCTTTGAGGCAGAAGTGTTCCAGGGATTCTGTAACTTGTACGGTTGCAAGAAGATCAGGACAACACCGTACCATCCACAGACCAATGGAGTGAAAAGATGAATCAGGTGGTGATGGATCTACTGAAGACCTTGCCTTTGGAAGAGAGGAATCTGTGGCCAGAGAAGTTGCCAGATTTGGTATACCTCTACAATCACATTCCTGTGAAATCCACCAACTGCACTCCAGCCTACCTAATGAGAGCGAGGCCTGGCAAGCTGCCTATTGATTTGGATATGGGAGTCCTTACACCTAAGGTGACATCAGCAGATGCTGACTGGGATACAGAGTGGCGGCAGCAGTACCGTAGAGTACAAGAGTGTGTAGAAAAGAGTCTAGCTCAGGCGAGACAAAAACAGGAGAAGAACTACAATCAACATGCATCTGCAGTTCCCTTGTCACCAGGAGAACAAGTCCTAAAGAGGAAAAGAAGAATGCATAAATTGGATGACCAATGGGAAGCTGAACCCTACACCGTCCTACCATCAAACTATGACAACACCAAAGTGTGCCTTATCAGTAAGGATGGAGGAGAAACCTCATCAGCAGTATCGAGGGATCATCTGAAACTGTGCCCTGACCAACTAAAGGACAGAATGGAAGAGCAAAACAACCTTCAGCCCATATAGGAAGAAGAAGAAAAGGTCAGCACTGTACATGGAGAATTCCCTGCAAATTGGACTAGAGCGAATCAAGCCATAGTGGTGCCAGTTTTGACCTTTCCCCAACTGGTAGTGCAAGAAGAAGTGACTCAAGACCACCCTGAAAATCAGCAAGTACTGGAAGCGGATGCCACACCAGCAGTGGAACAAGAGAATTCTCACCCTGCCAGTGGTGAATCTGTCATGCCCACAGTGAGTATAAGTGGTCCTAGGAAATCTAGTATCCCTGTGCTACGCAGAACCACCAGTAGTGTACCAAGTACAACACACACTACACCAGTAGTAGTTAACGTAAGGTATCCAGTAAGGTCCCCAACAACACCAGTGCTACGTAGGTCTGTCCGTAGTACCCAAGGTATACCACCCATAAGATTTCGTATATAAGTTAATGTAAATGGTAAAATGTAAATATTCAACTTTTCAAGCTTATGTGCCTACAGAGACTCTGTAAGAATCTTTTGAGCAATCTCGGTTTGTTTTTGATGGACAATTCGGCCACATGACTATGTGTGGACAAAACAATCCTTGTATATAGTTACCAACTGCTCAGGAAATGGACCATGGACATTGACGCATGGACTAATCGTCATCAGGACTATTTTTGAGCTTTGGTTTTTGTAATTTTTCATTTTTGAAATCTTGTAACAGTTACAATTGTTCATTTGTTAATATGTTTGCATGTTTTCTTCAGTCCGGGAGTACTGAATTGCACTAGGGGGGAATGTGGCGCCCCTGGGAGTATGGTCGCCACAGTGGCATTACCTTCCTCCTAGGGAGTGTGATGTCATGCTTGGAGGAATAATGGGTGTCTGTCAGGTAAATACAACACACAGCACAGCTCCAACTCCAGGCCAGCAGAGGGAGCTCTGAACCAAAACTGGGGGAGGAGCTGCTCTCTGGGTGCCAGGAAGGGGAAGTTAGTTAGATTGTGTGAGGAGGGCGAAGTGTATGGATGGGAGAAGAAGAGCTGCAGGATTGAGCGGGGTTCAGGCTCACTTCTAGCATAGCGCATGGTCCGGAGTCCGGTCTCCGAGGTTGTACGGATGCTGATGTTCCTGCAGCAGAAACCGGAGGAGCAGGAGGCTGTAAATGCTCTGTTCCCACATAAGACTTGGAGGCACAACAGCAACGTGTGAGCCAGAAGAAGGTGGCTACAGCTGTCTGCCATACGAGGGGGTTCTAAAAGAGAGCAAGCAAGGGGAACTTCAGTGTAACTCAGTACTGCAAGTACCTCAGATAAGCGCTAGAAAGGAGACTACACAACTCATCTGCATAGAGAGATTCCTGAGTTGCTTGCAGGCTGGCCAACTCCTGTTCCATCTATAATCTGGATCCTGGACTGCACTTACAAAGCAAAGTAAAGGTAAAGGAAACTGCACCCTGTTGTGTCATTGCCTTCTTCCTGCAACCCCTTCTGCTCTGCTACATCTCTGTTCCTAACACTGCACCCTCTTCCTCAACACCTATTCCCACTGCCTTGGGACTACAACTCTACCTGTGGGGAGCTATTACATCTTGCTGCCTTATACCATCTGTCCCAGACGATCCGCCTGCAGCATCGGCTTAACCCCTTCATTGCCGAGCACCACAGGTGGCATCATGTATCATCCATGTATAAACTTTATTCAGCCATGTTTCCCCCTTTTGCATGGACGCCCACGGCCACGGATCGGGTCACCGCTACTGTGACATCCCTCTGAGATACTGGCCCGGTACCGAGTAACCCCACTGCCCTGGCGGGCGATCCATTTGGACCAGAGCCACCAAGACTGCATCTTGTATTTCATACAAAGAAAATAAGTACAAAATCCTTCATCTCTGGTACCATATGCCTGAATTTTTACATAAAATGGGCCCATCTATTCCTTCCCTTTGCTGGCATTGTGTCCTGTCTAGAGGTTCTATTTTTCACATTTTTTGGGATTTCCCTTTGATTAAACCGTTCTGGGTGATAGCCCAGCTCCTCACTAAGCAAGTTTCTGCAGTAGATGCCCTTCTAGATCCTCGACTCTTTCTATGAAATATTTTCCTTGAGTCCATATCCAAGAGATCCATTAGACTGCTTTTACGTATGTTAACAGCAGCACACTGTTTGATTGACTACCATTGGAAGTAAACCTCTCCACCTTCCTAACTAGATCTATATTCTCGCATCAAGGATATCAGGAACTTTGAATACCGGGCAGCCCTTAATGACAATACTGTGGAGACATTTCACCTTGGGATTCCTTTTGGGCCATGTTGCATATATGACCTCTATGAGATGGATATAACTAAGTCGTAAGCTAGTCTAGGCCTCTTTTGTCTGAGTCTATATGTTTGTTCGTTCGTGAGCTTTTGCACTTTATATACTTGAAAATGTTTACCCGAATGTTAAAGTATTATTATAGAACAATATCGGTTGACAACCTATAAATTATTGTGAATAATTTTCCATGTAAAAAATAAAAAAAGTATTCAATAAAAATTACAATTGAATAAAAAAGTGATGAGCGAATGTGCTCTGATAAGGTGTTATCCGACCATGATCTGTGCTAACCGAATGACTTTGGCGTGCTCGAATAACATGGTTGAGTGCCCTGTTTATTAGGCAATCCCTGTATGTGTTGCAGCTGTCGAACAGCCGTGAGTAGTGTTGAGCATTCCGATACCGCAAGTATCGGGTATCGGCCGATATTAGCAGTATCGGAATTCCGAAACTGACTTCCAATACTTTTGTCATATCGGATACCGGAATCGGAATCGGAAGTTCCCATCATGCTATGAGCCTGCTTGCTTTGATTAAGCCAATGGGAATCCTCCGAAGTGTGGGCACATCCTGTTAGGCATGTAGGCATGTTAACTATTGGCATGGCTGTGATTGGCTGCCGAAATGATGTCATGATGCACTATAAAAGCCACCGGAGCCGCCATTTCTGGTTCACTCTGCTGTGAATTCAGTTAGGGACAGGCTGCTGTAGAAGACTGTGAGGGACAGTTAGAAATAGCGATTCCACCAAACATCTAGTGCTTTACCCAGGCTACATAAACCACCACTGTAGCCTTCTTTGCCCTAGCAGCAGTGTTCACAGCTTTCTGCAAGGGCTGTGTGAGTGCAGCTCACGCTGTGGAGTGGGTCCTGCAGCCACGTCAGGTTGTAGGCTGCCCAGCGTGCCTCACTGCTGCCTCATACATCTTTTAATTTTTGAGCTGCATTTTTTACATAATTTCAATCTAGTGTGCTTCCATCCGTATCCATATACGTTGGTTGCAAACACTAGTAGTAGACAGCGGAGCCTTTCTGCAGCCTTTCAGTGCTAGTGTCCACTTTGCTGCACTGTTCACGGCTGTCTGAGAGGTCTCTGACTGTGTGTGAGTGCAGCTCACGCTGAGTAGTGTGTCCTGCAGCTACGTCTGGTTGTAGGACGCTCAGCGTGTCACTGCCTCACACATTTTTCTTTTATTGCAGCTCATTTTTTCTTCTATTAGTGTGCATCCATCCGTCTCCATCTACGGTGGTTGCAAACACTATATAGGAGTACACAGCATTTTGCATTGTAGGTTACCTGCCTGCATTGTAATAGCTCCAAAAAGTTGGTGATACTATCAGTTTCAATTCTTTGTTCACATACTTTGAGTTTGTTTCCAACAAAGAAACCACAAAAAAAGTTCACCAAACACTACATTTGGAACTTGTGTAGGCCACATCAGCTCCTATTAAAGTGTAGTCCACACACACACACTTCATAAAATTAGTGTTTCTTGTACCTGTAACCAGCTGTTCAGGAATAAGCACACTAAGGCCCCCCTTTGTACTTTTCTGCCTATCTTAAGCAGTCTGGCAAGATGAAGAAGGCAGGTAGTAAGGCGCGTGGGCGTGGAGTTTCAGCAGGGAGAGGACGTGGGGATTCTGCAGGGAGAGGACGTGGGGATTCTGCAGGTAGAGGACGTGGGGATTCTGGGCCTGCTGCGGGCACCAGTGGATCAGCATCCCCCAGTTTTAGCAGGCAACAGTCCTTTATGCGCAGCTTTGTAGGACCTCAACGTACCCCACTGCTGCGGGAGGAACAAATTGAAGCCGTTGTCGGATGGATGGCAGCTAACGCATCAACTTCAATTACTTCCACAGCCTCTCAGGACCAGAGCACCGAAGAGCAACCATCTGTCTCTTCACCACCTGCCAAAGTGCCCAGGCAGTCAGAGAGACATGGACAGGAGCCATCACAGTCTCTACTTCTGTTCTCGGAATCTGTTGGCTTGGAAAGAGGGGGCCAGCCAAGCAGCATTCCTGAATGTGAAGAAGAGGGAGTATGCAGTGATGCGCAACTTCTTTGTCCCTCTGAATCTGAAGAGGCGAGTGGGCCAGTGCCTATGGTCAGCACACCTCAGTACGCATCAGATGATGACGAGACTCAGTTGCCACTTTCTGGTGCGTACGGTGCTGGCGAGACAACCCCGGAGAAGCAGCTGTTTGAAGAGGGGAGGGAAGATGATGAGGTCCTTGACCCATCATGGCGTGAAGAACAGGAAGGTGGTGGGAGCAGCTCGGAGGAAGAGATTCCCCTACCGGCCAAAACAGGAGGCAGAGGGAGGGGGAAGACTTGGTTGCCTGTACCCTCCACTTCGGCACCCGTTAGGAGCATTCCTCATTCCAAAGGCAAAACGGGCGCTCCCAAGACTTGCAGTGCGTGGTCCTTTTTTGACACAGTTGCAGATGACATTTGCTTTGTCAAATGCAAGCTGTGTCATCAGAAAGTCAAAAGAGGGAGAGATGTCAGCAACCTCAATACCACAAATATGTGGAAACATGTGCGCACCAAGCACGAGTTGGAGTTGCAGAGACACCCTGAAGACGTAGGCCAACGTACAGCACCACCTACCACCTCTTCAGTTCGTGTTGGGGCCTCTTCCTCCAGCTCACACACTGCTGGTTCGGCTTCCTCACAGGATCGCCAAGGAAGAACCTCTGCCACTGTTGTCCGGAGACCCTGTCAGATTCCACCCATAGCAGCACGTTCCCATCCATCACAGCCATCGGTAGCACAGGCATGGGATAAAAGGCGCCCTTACTCGGCAAACCTTCCCCGAGCACAGTCTCTGAATGCTGGCATTGCCAAACTTCTGGCAGTTGAAATGCTGTCATTCAGGCTGGTGGACACTGACACCTTCCGGGACTTAATGGCATTGGCAGTCCCCCAATACAACGTGCCCAGCCGCTTTTATTTCAGCAGGCGAGCCGTCCCTGCCCTGCAGAAACATGTTGAGGGCAAAATAAAACATGCGCTACTAAACGCCGTTAGTAGCAAGGTCCACCTGACCACCGATGCGTGGACCAGTAACCATGGACAGGGACGATACCTTTCCCTCACCGCCCACTGGGTCAATGTTGTGGAGCCGGGTACAGATCTGGAGAGTGGCGCTGTACGTGTTCTTCCAACGCCACGGATTGCAGGACTCCAGTCTGTACACATAGACTCCTCCTCCTACTCAAGTTCCTCAGAAACAGCAGAGCAGGAGCCTGTTACGACCAATATGAGCACAGCCGTGGCCAAACGTCAACAGGCTGTACTCAAATTAATTTCTTTGGGGAATCGAAGCCACACAGCGCAGGAGCTCTGGAATGCTATCAAGCAGGAGAGCGATGTGTGGTTTGGGCCAGCGAATCTCCAGCCGGGCTTGGTAGTGTGTGACAATGGCCGAAATCTGGTGGCAGCTCTTGGCCTAGGCAACCTCACACACATCCCATGTCTGGCACATGTGCTTAACTTGGTCGTGCAGAGCTTTCTGAGGGACTATCCGGATCTTGATGCACTGTTGCACAAGGTCCGCATAGAGTGCGCTCACTTGCGGCGTTCCAGCACGGCAAGATCGCGCCTCGCTGCTCTGCAGCGACGATTTGGCCTTCCGGAACATCGCATCATATGTGACCTACCCACCCGGTGGAATTCAACGTTACATATGTTGGAGCGGTTGTGTGAGCAGCAGGCAGCAGTCATGGAGTACCAGCTGCATCAGGCGCAAACAAGTCGCACTGTGCGCCGTTCACACTTCAGCACCATTGAGTGGGCCTCTATGAAGGACATCTGCCTCGTTTTGCGTGCCTTCGATGAATCCACGCGGATGGCGAGTGCAGATGATGCACTAGTCAGCATGACTGTCCCCCTTATCTGCCTGCTTCAACAAACACTGCAAGCACTAAGGGATGAGGTTTCGGAAGAGGTGGAGGATGAGGAGTCCCAAATGCCATCTGCTTCTGGACAGTCTGCACTACGTGTTTCCTCACAAAGGCCTAGGCAGGGGACACTTTGTGAGGAGGATGAGGAGGAGTCGATGGAGGAGGAAGACATCTCTCCAGAGGAGGGAGGTACACAAACCTCTACTCAGTATGTACAGCGAGGGTGGGGTGATGCAGAGCAGGCCGAGGTCACGCCTCAAACAGGGGACAGCGGTTCTTTGACAGTTGGGAGTCTGCAGCACATGGTTGATTTCATGCTGCAGTGCCTGAGAAACGACCGCCGCATCGCCCACATTCTCGTCTCGGCTGATTATTGGGTGTACACCCTCCTAGATCCTCGCTACCGGGACAGCGTACAAAGGCTCATACCAACGTTGAACCGGGAGCGTAAACTGCGGGAGTACGAAGAGTCACTGGTGCAGTCCATAATGTTTTCCATTCCACCCGACAGCATTGTTGCTAGTGCTTTACAAAGCAGCTCTGTGCGTCGAGGCAGTGGAGGAAACTCTGCACAAAGAGGGAGCAGAGGCAGCGCCGCAGCACAAGGCAAGACCACTATGGCCCAAATGTGGCAAAGTTTTGTGTGTCCACCACAATTGTCTACACCATCAGCGACGCCTCGAGTCAGCAGGAGGCAACGCTTCCGTCAGATGGTGTCAGACTACATGTCTTGCCCTGTCACTGTACTCCCAGATGGCTCTTCCCCCTTCAAGTTTTGGGTCTCTAAGCTGGATACATGGCCAGAGCTTAGCCAGTATGCATTGGAGGTGCTGGCTTGCCCTGCTGCCAGTGTATTATCGGAACGTGTCTTTAGTGCCGCAGGTGGTGTACTAACAGACCGTCGCACGCGACTATCTTCCGATAATGTTGACCGGCTGACTTTTCTGAAAATGAACAAGGCCTGGATCTCCAAAGACTTTGCCATTCCTCTTACAGACTAAATTAGTGGTTGGCAACTGTATCCAGGTCTGCTGGTGTGTTCATTTTTCTACCACCTGAACTATAATCCCTGTGCTTCAACACAGCCAGTTGTCGCTCAGATGTGTCGTCTGCACAGAGAAACACACTAGCTCCAGTGTTAGTGGGGTTCAGTAACGCCAGCTGATCCCCTGCTGTGTGGACGGCAAAGTCACCAGCTCCATCAACATTCAAACCACTACTGATTTTTAACCGTGCCCAACTTAGGTCTCTGGCTCCACTGTCTCTACTATTTCCCCTGGCCTCCAACCCCGCCATCTACATCTCTGAAGTGGCGTCAGCACAATCTACACTTGTTCCTGTGGCTCAGTCCCATCAGTTTATCCCCTGATGTGTGTCCGGCAAGGTCTCCTGCTCTGTCCACATTCCCATAACCAGTAGTGGGAATGAGGACAGAGCTGGCGAACTTGCCGGACAAACATCAGGGGATCAACAGACGGGACTGAGCACCAGTAACACAGGAACAAGTGTAGATTGTGCTGACGCCACTTCAGAGATGTAGCTGGCGGGGTTGGAGGCCAGGGTAAATAGTAGAGACAGTGGAGCCAGAGGCCTAAGTGGAGCATGGTTAGAATCAGTAGTAGTCAACAACCTCCATAAAAACCGCTGCCCATTGGCCTCTGCATGCGGCATGCGTAATCCTGGGCTCCAACAGTGTCAGTTGGTGTTCAGAAGTGTCGTCTCCACAGAGCCAAACACATTCGTTCAAGTGTTAGTGGGGTTCAGCACTGCCAGCTGTTCCCCTGCTGTGGAGATGGCAAGTCTCCTGCTGCCTTCACCTGCCAAAAGCAACAGGCCCCAGCCTGCTCCTGGCCTAATCCTGGGCTCCAACAGCGTCAGTTGGTGTTCAGAAGTGTCGTTTCCACAGAGTCAAACACATTCGTTCAAGTGTTAGTGGGGTTCAGCACTGCCAGCTGTTCCCCTGCTGTGGAGATGGCAAGTCTCCTGCTGCCTACACCTGCCAAAATCCAGTAGGCCCCAGCCTGCTCCACGCCTGATCCTGGGCTCCAACAGCGTCAGTTGGTGTTCAGAAGTGTCATCTCCACAGAGCCAAACACATTCGTTCAAGTGTTAGTGGGGTTCAGCACTGCCAGCTGTTCCCCTGCTGTGGAGATGGCAAGTCTCCTGCTGCCTTCACCTGCCAAAAGCAACAGGCCCCAGCCTGCTCCTCGCCTAATCCTGGGCTCCAACAGCGTCAGTTGGTGTTCAGAAGTGTCGTTTCCACAGAGCCAAACACATTCGTTCAAGTGTTAGTGGGGTTCAGCACTGCCAGCTGTTCCCCTGCTGTGGAGATGGCAAGTCTCCTGCTGCCTTCACCTGCCAAAAGCAACAGGCCCCAGCCTGCTCCTCGCCTAATCCTGGGCTCCAACAGCGTCAGTTGGTGTTCAGAAGTGTCGTTTCCACAGAGCCAAACACATTCGTTCAAGTGTTAGTGGGGTTCAGCACTGCCAGCTGTTCCCCTGCTGTGGAGATGGCAAGTCTCCTGCTGCCTTCACCTGCCAAAAGCAACAGGCCCCAGCCTGCTCCTCGCCTAATCCTGGGCTCCAACAGCGTCAGTTGGTGTTCAGAAGTGTCGTCTCCACAGAGCCAAACACATTCGTTCAAGTGTTAGTGGGGTTCAGCACTGCCAGCTGTTCCCCTGCTGTGGAGATGGCAAGTCTCCTGCTGCCTTCACCTGCCAAAAGCAACAGGCCCCAGCCTGCTCCTCGCCTAATCCTCGGCTCCAACAGCGTCAGTTGGTGTTCAGAAGTGTCGTCTCCACAGAGCCAAACACATTCGTTCAAGTGTTAGTGGGGTTCAGCACTGCCAGCTGTTCCCCTGCTGTGGAGATGGCAAGTCTCCTGCTGCCTACACCTGCCAAAATCCAGTAGGCCCCAGCCTGCTCCACGCCTGATCCTGGGCTCCAACAGCGTCAGTTGGTGTTCAGAAGTGTCATCTCCACAGAGCCAAACACATTCGTTCAAGTGTTAGTGGGGTTCAGCACTGACAGCTGTTCCCCTGCTGTGGAGATGGCAGTCTCTCCTGCTGTCTCCGCATTCCAAAGACAGTAGGCCTCTGCCTACACCCTCCTATTTCCTGGGCTTCAACACAGCCAGTTGTAGCTCGGAAGTGCCGTCCACACGGAAAGAGACACTTGCTCCCGTGTCTCAGTGGGGTTCAGTAACGTCAGCTGATCCCCTGCTGTGTGGATGGCAGTCTCTCCTGCTGTCACCACATTCCAAATACAGTAGGCCTCTGCCTACACCCTCCTATTTCCTGGGCTTCAACACAGCCAGTTGTAGCTCGGAAGTGCCGTCCACACGGAAAGAGACACTTGCTCCCGTGTCTCAGTGGGGTTCAGTAACGTCAGCTGATCCCCTGCTGTGTGGATGGCAGTCTCTCCTGCTGTCACCACATTCCAAATACAGTAGGCCTCTGCCTACACCCTCCTATTTCCTGGGCTTCAACACAGCCAGTTGTAGCTCGGAAGTGCCGTCCACACGGAAAGAGACACTTGCTCCCGTGTCTCAGTGGGGTTCAGTAACGTCAGCTGATCCCCTGCTGTGTGGATGGCAGTCTCTCCTGCTGTCACCACATTCCAAATACAGTAGGCCTCTGCCTACACCCTCCTATTTCCTGGGCTTCAACACAGCCAGTTGTAGCTCGGAAGTGCCGTCCACACGGAAAGAGACACTTGCTCCCGTGTCTCAGTGGGGTTCAGTAACGTCAGCTGATCCCCTGCTGTGTGGATGGCAAAGTCTCCTGCTGCCTACACAGTCCTACTACTACTGATTTTTAACCGTGCTCCAATTAGGCCTGTGGCTCCACTGTCTCTCGTATTTCCCCTGTCTTCCAACCCTGCCAGTTACAGCTCCGAAGTGGCGTCTGCACAATCCACACTTGTTCCTGTGTACAGGTGTTCAGTCCGGTCAGTTAATCCCCTGATGTGTGTCCGGCAATGTCGCCTGCTCAGTCCACATTCCCATAACTAGTTATGGGAATGTGGACAGAGCAGGCGACATTGCCGGACACACATCAGGGGATTAACTGACCGGACTGAACACCTGTAACACAGGAACAAGTGTGGATTGTGCAGACGCCACTTCGGAGCTGTAACTGGCGGGGTTGGAGGACAGGGGAAATACGAATATCAGTGAAGCCACAGGCCTAAGTGGAGCTTGGTTAAAATTAGTAGAAGTCTACAACCGATCTTAAAATTTCTTCAATGCAGCCTCAGCCTGCTCCGTGCTTGTCCCTGGGCTTCAACACAGCCAGTTGTTGCTCGGAAGTGCCGTCTTCACAGAGTAAAACACTAGCTCCTGTGTTTGTGGGGTTCAGTAACGTCAGCTGTTCCCCTGCTGTTTTGATGGCAATCTGTCGTGCTGCCTCCCAATTGACAGCACATCAGGCCTCAGCCTGCTAAGTGCTTGTCCCTGGGCTCCAACATCGCCAGTTGCTGCTCATAACTGACTTTGGCACGGGTACTCCCTCCTGCCCAGCTTGGTTCCAGCCCTGCCTGCTGTTTCCGGGAAGTGTCAATGTCAGTTTGCCACCCCAAGTTGCCATGTCGTGTTGCGGTTGGGTTAGCCGAGGCTAGGGTGCCAGCAGTTTAGGTGCTTCCTATGTGGACTGCGGGTTCTGGTAAGAAAGGCTTGTTCCGTAGTGCCAGTAGGACAAGCACCCCCTGTAGGACTGTGTGATTCGGTAACTGCGGCCAGCTTGCGGCATGCCAACTTTGCTTTTCAGGGGTAACTTCAGCTGCCCCTCCGGGTTCCAGCACCGTCAGCTGGTTCTCGTCAGAGCCTTTGGCCTAGGTGCCTCCATCTCGGTATCCGAGTTCCGGCAACGTCTGCTGGTCCTTGGTAGTGCTTTGTAGCACAGGTACCTCCTGCTTAGTAACCGGGTTCCAGCACCGTCAGCTGGTCCTCGGTTGTGCCATTGGCTCTTATTCCTTCTGCTGCCCCTCCGGGTGCCAGCACTGTCAGCTGGTCCTCGCTATTTCCATTTGCTCTTGCAGCTTATGCTACCCATCTGGGTTCCAGCACAGTCAGCTGGTTCTCGGCAAAGCCTTTGGCCTAGGTGCCTCCATCTCGGTATCCGAGTTCCGGCAACGTCTGCTGGTCCTTGGTAGTGCTTTGTAGCACAGGTACCTCCTGCTTAGTAACCGGGTTCCAGCACCATCAGCTTGTCCTCGGTTGTGCCATTGGCTCTTATTCCTTCTGCTGCCCCTCCGGGTGCCAGCACTGTCAGCTGGTCCTCGCTATTTCCATTTGCTCTTGCAGCTTATGCTACCCCTCCGGGTTCCAGCACAGTCAGCTGGTTCTCGTCAGAGCCTTTGGCCTAGGTGCCTCCATCTCGGTATCCGAGTTCCGGCAACGTCTGCTGATCCTTGGTAGTGCTTTGTAGCACAGGTACCTCCTGCTTAGTAACCGGGTTCCAGCACCGTCAGCTGGTCCTCGGTTGTGCCATTGGCTCTTATTCCTTCTGCTGCCCCTCCGGGTGCCAGCACCGTCAGCTGGTCCTCGCTATTTCCATTTGCTCTTGCAGCTTATGCTACCCATCCGGGTTCCAGCACCGTCAGCTGGTTCTCGGCAAAGCCTTTGGCCTAGGTGCCTCCATCTCGGTATCCGAGTTCCGGCAACGTCTGCTGGTCCTTGGTAGTGCTTTGTAGCACAGGTACCTCCTGCTTAGTAACCGGGTTCCAGCACCATCAGCTGGTCCTCGGTTGTGCCATTGGCTCTTATTCCTTCTGCTGCCCCTCCGGGTGCCAGCACTGTCAGCTGGTCCTCGCTATTTCCATTTGCTCTTGCAGCTTATGCTACCCCTCCGGGTTCCAGCACCGTCAGCTGGTTCTCGTCAGAGCCTTTGGCCTAGGTGCCTCCATCTCGGTATCCGAGTTCCGGCAACGTCTGCTGGTCCTTGGTAGTGCTTTGTAGCACAGGTACCTCCTGCTTAGTAACCGGGTTCCAGCACCGTCAGCTGGTCCTCGGTAGTGCCATTGGCTCTTGTTCCTTCTGCTGCCCCTCCGGGTGCCAGTACCGTCAGCTGGTTCAAGAGGACAAAGAACAGGAAGACAACCACCAAGATGCAGAACAACAAGAGAGAGAAGACAAAGAAGCATAAAAAAACAAAGCAGAAGAACATTAAGCATAAGACTAATACTCTGAGCAAATGATATTATCTTATTTATAAGCAGAAGACTAAGCAGTGTATGGGGGTGAGTCCGTTCCTCCTCGTGGTGCCCCTGGAAAAGACCTGCTGCTGCAGGCCAAACTGAACGCGGACAAATCCTGTTGTAAATTTTTTGTGACAGGCAGAACGGAAGGTGTAAACTTCTAACCTTTCTAGATAACAACTACAGGAATGCCTGACACAAACAAGAATATGATGAAGAAGAATAGGAAGAAGATGAAGAAGTTGAATATGTAGAATAATAATTGTTGAATAAGAAGAATATGAAGAATGTAAGAAAAGGAAGAAGAAGAATGTAAAAAAAGGAAGTAGAAGAATTTAAAAAAAGGAAGAAGAAGAAGAATGTAAAAAAAGGAATAAGAAGAAGAATGTAAAAAAAGGAAGTAGAAGAATGTAAAAAAAGGAAGAAGAAGAAGAATGTAAAAAAAGGAATAAGAAGAAGAAGAAGAAGAAGAAGGTAAAAAAAGGAAGAAGAATAAGAAAGAAGAAGAAAGAAGAAGAAGACTTACATGTCTGGCAAAATATAAATGAGGCCAACATAGTCAATATCTTTGTAACTCCTAACGTCTTTAAAAAAAAAGTTTAATTCCTGCTATTCCATTTGATTGGGCTAAACCTCTATGGCTTTAATGTCTCCTCCACCTCCCACAATACATTCTACATTATTCTTAGTTGTTTTTCTTCATGTAGAATTAACCTACAAGGAAAGAAAGGGTTTTTTTTAATTCCGATATTTTGGCCCCATTGACTTGCATTGGTTCCCGGTATCGGAATCGGCGATACCGATACTTTTTATTTTAAGATCGGCCGATCCATTCCGATCCGATATTTTCAAGTATCGGCTGGTATCGCTCAACTCTAGCCGTGAGACATGCAGCTGCGGAGACTAGAGCATATTATTAGAGCACTCCGAAGACACTCATCAGCATATATTAGTATGACAGTGCTACTTAAAGGGAATCTGTCAGCTCTTCTGCAAATAGCCTCTTCACAGAGTTAAATAAGTGGGCCTCTAGTGCCACCTGTTATAAGAAGCAATCCTAAAAGTCAATTTAGACCCTTTAAAGAACCATGCCACACTACATAGGATGTACGGCCTGGGAGATCTGTGACCAGCCCATAGATCTTAACAGCTCATTTACATATTAAAGGGCAGCTGTCACTAGGTTTTTGCTACCTTTTCTGAGAGCAGCATGATGTAGGGAAGAGACTCTGATTCCAATGATGTATACTGGGTGCAGCAGCTGTGACACAATCAGAGTTTTTAGATGTAGTAGAGCTCAGAAAGCTGCCCCCGCCCATACCACAGCTTTCTATATACATTGCCTATTGACAGTAAGCGGCTTATCACAAGAGGGGGTGTGTTGAACTAGGGCTCATGTGCACTCTGGTCCAGACTGATAATGTACTGGTGATAAAAACTTGATTGTATGGAAGCAACAGCACACAACTTATTAAGTGACACATCACTGAAATCTTTGTCAGCTGCTATCTCATGCTGTCCACAGATTACACAGCAAAAAACTTCTGAAACATTCTCTGTAAGAAAAAGGTGGATTTCTCTGGAGCAAGAAATTGGAACACAGATGGCAAGGTATCATGTTAGGAGGGTTGATGCTACGGACAGTGTTTCCTGTTTATCATTGGACTCTCTTATGGATTACTCACATACTGTATCAGGAAGTTAACATCAGTACAATTATCATATTATGGGATAGCCATGCAAATTTTCACTTTTTACATTACAACCTTATCCAGTGTATAATTTTTGGTGACAGTGGCGGCATCACCAGAATCATAGCATATAATTTAGGATTTAAGTTCTATATAAACAGGTAGGAGAAATAGTATGACTGCTTTTAGCCAAGAATAGTATGTGCGTGCTATGTGAACAGTTTTTAAGCTTTAGGATTAGTTCACACGTGACATATTTGCATATTTCAAATTCACCTTGTATTTTACTACAAGATGCTCGAAAGAAATTACACACCTATATTTGGATTTCTGCTGCAGACTTGCACTTGAAATTTCCTCAGATCTGAACGAAGACCAGCAGCCACATAATCAGAATTAGGCCGGAGTAACACTTGCAATATACTCACACGAGTCTCAATACCCGGCACTGCCGCCGGCACTCGGACCGGAGCGCTCAGCTGTAAAGAAATATATGCAGCCGCACACTCCGATCCCGAGTGCCGGCGACAGTCATGCCGGGTATTGAGGCGCGAGTTTCTCACGAGTGTGACCCTGGCCTTAGTCCAATAATCCACCGATTTTATTTATGCAGAATCCATGGGAATAAGTAGCATGCTATTTGTTCTGCCAGATCTTTTCCAACACTGAAATTCCCTGTAGCACTCGAGGTACATATTCTCCAGATGCAAATAGATTGTACATTTATGTGCAACACTCGCAGTGAAACCTGTGTCTAATCTGACGCATGCGCATGGAGCCTTATGGTATCTGCACACCCCTGGGTATTTGCAGCAGATTTTTCAAAAAGCGGAGTGTTGGCAGGGAACGCTGTGTAAAGTGCTTCCATTTTTGATGCGTTTTTACTTTCATTTTTTCCAATAATTTAAATAGGTAAAAAAACACAGAAATAACCGACACGCTGCAGATGTGAAAAAAATGATGATTCAAATTCGTAAGGTAAAAGAATGTACATGAGATTTCAGAAATCTGATTCCCTTTACTGGTCCTGTAAAATGCTGCATTCTTAAAAAAAACGCACAAAAAAAACGCAGCGTGTTGACAAGCTCTTACTCTGTTACATATGTCCAGACTGTTATTTTGCAACAGAGGATATAACACCCAGGGTGAGAGCGCTGGATCCCGACTCTTTTGGAGACCAGAATTATCTCACACCATGGATAAAAGGTCTTAGGCTACGAAACACTTTGCATTTTGACAGTTTGTTCGGTTTTTAGGAACAAATGGAATAAATCCGTCTTAGCTCTTTGACATTAATTCCATTGTCTGTTCCTAAAAATTGAAACAGAAAAATTTCAAAACACAAGTGTGACCATAGCCTTTGATATTTTAAATGAGGGAGAAGTGTTAAAGGGAAGCTTAATAGAGGTTGAAGGGGAGCTATACAATACTCCAATAGCTGTCGTAACAGGACCCGAAATGCCAAAAGCCTTCGGAGTCTCAAATAGAAAGGACCAATTAAGGCGATTAAATGCCTTTTCTGAATCCAAGCTTAGTATTAGAGACTCTAATTTCCTTTTATTAGCAACATCGATTAGGTCTATGGCTCTTCTAGTGTTGTCTCCCCCCTGCCACCTGGTCCTTGTTAATAAGTTGGGGGAGCCAGCAGTTCAATTAGCCAATAGACATGTGAATAATTTAAAATCAGAATTTATCAACGCTATTGGACGATAGTTTGAGCAATACAAGGGATCCTTCCCCGATTTCGGGATAAGAACCAAAAAAGAATGTGCTAGTGTATCTGGCATGGGAGAGCCCTTGAGAAAAGAGTTGAAGAAATTAACCATATGAGGAGAGAGCTCCTCAGCAAAGGTTTTATAGTACAAGTACGTCACCCCATCTGGGCCCGGCGATTTACCCAAGGGGAGGTCTTTCAAGATGTCCAGAACCTCCTCCTGTGTCACACTCTGAGAGACTATAAGGCCTCAGTGGGGAGAATAGGGAGGTTTAAATTAGAATAAAGGCATTGCATCAATTTTTATCTATCAGACTTATTTGTGGCGGAAGCATTTGATAAGTTATATAGTTTATATAGAATATTACTGAGATTTCAGTTCGGTTATAAAGAATCGTGCCATCCGTACCTCTCAAGGCCTGAGGATGAGAGTTCAGGGATCTATCCTTCAAACGTCTGGTCAAAAGTGTGTGAGCTTTGTTACCTTTTTCGTAATATTTTTGTTTAGTATACAAAAGAAGGCTTTCAACATTACATAATGATAGATCCTTTAATTTGATTCTAAGTGTCACAACCTTATTTAAGGTCCTCACTGAGGGCGAGACCGCCAACTTACTCTCCTTTCTCGATAATTGAGAAGTTAGTTTATCAAATTCAGCTTTAGCGTTTCTTTTTAATCTAGGACCCTCCTTAATACAGTACCCCCTTATGACAGCCTTATGAGCTTCCCACAACACCGAAGGGGAAGAAACCGAGCCCTCATTCAAATGGAAGAAATCAGTCAGATGGTTCAATGAAGTCTTCTGAATTGTCAGATCCTTTATTAGAAACTCATTCAACCGCCAGTGGCATGCCCTGGAAAGTGGCTGAATGGATTTAAGGTCTAGAACCTCCGGGGCTTGGTCAGACCAGGTAATGTGACCTATCTCAGCCTTCGCCATCATCCTAAGGGTCGGAATATTTGCAAAAAAAAATCAGTTCTGGAATGGGTGTGATGAGGGGGAGAGTAAACGGAAAAGGAAAAGGTCCTGTCTCTGGGATAGTCTATTCTCCACAGGTCAAACAGGGAGTTAGACCTAATTAATTTTCTAAAGTCTCTTGTCAGTTTGATCAGATTTTGTGTTGGGGATTTACCACTTATAGAGAGTCTATCAAATTGTTCCGAGAAAGGGATATTAAAATCACCACCCACCAACAAGGCTGTTGGCAAAAATTTTTGAATCAAGGAAAAATCCTTTCACAGAAATTTGACCTGACCTGAGTTTGAAGCATATAAATTACATAGGACGATGGGCCTGCCCCTCAAAAAAGCCTCCTGTACAGCATATCTGCCCTCCAGATCAATGTGTGATTTGTTCACTTGTAAGGGACAGCTTGATGAAATTATGCAGGCCACTCCTCTCTTATTATTAGAGAATGCCAAATAAGACACGGGAAATGAGTTGAAGGCGAAACAGAAAGAGCATGTTTTATCAAAGCGTGTCTCTTAAAGAAAAGCAATATCGGCCTTCTAGGACTTCAGCAAGGTACCTCTTTCTAGGGGAGTTAAGATCCGTAGTGCAGTGGTAGCACACTTATGCAGTGATGAGGCAGTGACCCACAAAGTTCAAATACAAAACTCCTTTAATATGTTTCTTCACAGCATTAAATTTCCAATTCACACACAAGTGCATATAATATTAGTTTCCATTTCACAGCACTACATACTACACAGCATCCTTTAGACCAGGGTTCCCCAACTCCAGTCTTCAAGGCCCACCAACAGGTCAATTGCATCACCTGTACAATACAAGGGAAATCCTGAAAACATGACCTGTTGGTGGGCCTTGAGGACTGGAGTTGGGGAACCCTGCTTTAGACTACAGTCACTAAACACACTGGTCCTCCCTTTGACCAGTTGCTGTGTGTGATTGCACCGCTGTGTCAATGTCTCTTTACTCACAGCAAAACACAGTCCATGATATCCTCCAGATTGCAGCCGGGAACCATATCCTCCTGTTTGCAGGCACTAAACATGCCAGAGCTCCTTTGACCGTTGCCGTGGGTTTCTGCACTGCTGTGTACGCTGTGGGTGCCAGACCTTTCAGCTGCCTTGGCTGTTCAACTCCACTTGCCTGTGTCGCTTCACACACAGCTAGCGCAAGGGCCTCCTGCTCTGCACTCCCGCCAAACACCAGACTCATACTGACATCACACCTGACACACCCAAACCCTTTCCTGCAGGGCTTTTAACAAAACAGACCATCCTGCAGTCTGATTCACAACACAACATCCCAAAGCAGGTTTTCCCTACATCTGCCTTGGACACTAGTATGTCCAAGACTACACTTATTTTTATTATTTCTAGTCTGCATTGCAGTCACCACTATGCCCGTGACTGCCGTGCACTCCTATAACCTTCATACGCCTCCGTGCACAACCTGGGGAGAACACACAGTGACCCCTACCTGTGACATCGGTCACTGCTTCACCATTGCAATCACGGCTACACCTGCGACTGCAATGCCCCCTCATGACCTCAATACACCTCTGTGCATATTCTGGGGAGAACAAATCGTGACCCCTACCTGTGACACCGGTCACTGCCTCATAGGCTCTTGACATTTAATGATATTTTACGTGTCATTTGAGGTCGTATAGTGTACTCACATGCGTATGATCACCAGAAACATATAACAATAGGAAGTAAAGCACCATATTTCCCAGGAAAAAGAGCCCGGTCCGTGGCTGACCTTGTGAAGAATATCAAACCCACAAGGTTAAGAAGAACAGCAGTCACAGAAAAAAATTCTCAGGGAGACGCAGGCCAACACCTAAACCATAAAAGGTGAAAACAGTAATAAAAAAACAATCCCCTGTCAAAGGGCCAACCAGGGCTCCCCCAGGCACACATCACTATTAGTTAGTGGATTACCCGCTTAGACAGAGTAAAAAGAAATACGGCTATTAAACTTTTATGAAATACTATAAAGATAAGCCTGCACCAGCTAATACTTTTAAAGGAACATAAACAGATTTTGAGGCCAAGTTTTGCGCTCTCTAGAAGAGAAAATGTGGAGAACAATATAAAAAGTTCTGTTCAAGAAATCAGTGAAGGCCTGTTGTTCCCCTCTTTCCTCCCTTGCTACTCAGACAATCCTTTCTTTTAAGGGGCCAGATCGGAGGTGGAGGCGGACTCGCAGAATAGGGATGTCCCAATCTACAATCTTGGGGATCTGGAGCTCTAGTTTCTCGCAGAAGGATGGCAGATCTTCCAAGGAGTGAAGAGTCGCCGAAACACCCCACCTATATGGAATTTTGAGATCTTTCAAGATGGACAACAAAGGCCTGAGGCGTCTCCTCTTTTGCAAAGTTATACGAGGTAGGTCCAGGAATAACTGAATGGCAGTGTCCTGGTACATAATCTCCTTCAGGGATCTGCCCTTCATCATAATCCTCTCCTTTGTTTCAAAGTCATGTAGACCACAAATAATGTCTTTTGGAAAAGGTGAGGATCCTTTCGGCTGTAAGGTCAGGTGTGCCTGATCAAGTTTAGGGGGGGAGGAGACTGGATCGCCCATGATGGGGAGGGGAAGATTTCTTGCAGAATAAGCTTATAAGCTTAATGTTTTCCTGGCCATCCTATTCTGGGACCCCCCTCACTCTGAGTGATATTCGATCTCCTGCCCTGTTGTCCAAATCCTCCAAATGAGCCTGCAGATCTCTGATCACTTTCTGCTGCATCATAGAAGTCTGGTGCAAATCAGCCACATGCCATCTGGCTTTATCATGCTCCCCCTCTAAAGAGTAAATCCTGCCCGCCAAAAGCTGCAGATCCTGTCGCACACATGCGATTTCTGACCTGCACATTTCTTTGACTTCCATTATTAATGCTTTGAAGTCCTCTTTTGATGGGAAATGGGAGAAATACTTCAGCCACTGTGGGGGGAGATGATTGGGAGGTCACCCTCTTCATCAGAGGACCCTTCTAAATAATCCTCAGTACCAGTGTTACTAGGGGTTAATTTAGAAGGGTTTTTATGGGGGACAAAGACCCCATTTTTCCCCTGGGTCTCCATCACATCCCTAGGGAACTCTGTGTGAGTTATCTGCGGTCTGCGGCAAAGACTCCTTAGCTAGAACCTGATCATGCAGGGGGCAAAATGGCTTCTTCTTACAGCCTGCTACAGACCGCCAAAAGCAGTAGCGTGTTGACCAAGAGAAGCCGGCTCTTGAGATAATCTAGATAATCCAGCAGGAGAGTGCAACTCTGGGGCATCAATCACATGCAGTGCTTCCCCTATATCCCCTGGGGGACCAGTTTCTGCATGGGTCGAAGGAATCTCACTGATCCCCCGGGTGTCAGCATCAGCGTCGTCCGCCCGCTCTTGAGCCGTCCCCTCCACAAAGCAAGAAGGCGACCAGACTCCAGCAGTGCCCTGATCTCGGAGGAGGAAGGCGCCCAGTGCTGTCGTGGGACCAGCAGACGCTCCTCCAGGTAGCACCTGATTCCTGCTTCTTCTGGGACCCATCCGGGGGTGAATTAAAGCACTGGTATAGGATGCTTTTGCCGTGTTGTACCCGGCAGGAACCCTGTAGCCGCACAACCACTCACGCCGGCATCCGGACACGCGCCCCTTCAGTTCAACTTTAATGTGATTAGTTGGATAAGAATACAGTAATTAGCCAGAGCCAGCATGAGTTTCTAGCAAACAAATCATGCCAGACTAATCTAATTTTGCTCTATAATAAAATCACTGACTGTGTGGATCAGGGAAATGTGGTAGATATAATATATCTCGACTTCAGCAAAGCATTTGACAAATGAAAAAATGACCAAGTATGGGATTGACAAGGCTACGGTTAGATGGATTCATAAGCTGGTTCAGTGATCGTAGTCAAAAAGTGGTGATAAGTGGTTGCACATCCAACTGTGTTTCAAGTTGAGTACCATAAGGCTCTGGCCCCAGTGTTGTTCAACATTTTTTTTTATAAATGATCAAGATAAGGGAACTAAAGGTAAACTAATCAAATTTGCAGACAATGCAAAACTAGGGGGATAATTAAAGGCCCCGTCACACACAGCGATCTCGCTAGCGAGATTGCTGATTTTGTAAAACCACAGCGATCTCGCCAGCGAGATCGCTGTGTGACGGGAATCATCGACCGGCCCCCCCTGCCGGGTATTGCTGATCGTGCTCGATCGGCCTGGGCCATTTTTTCATCGCTGGTCTCCCGCTGGCCATAACGCATCACTGCGTGTGGCAGCGAGAGACCAGCAATCAGCGACGCTTGACGCTGGTTTCTAATGTAAACATCGGGTATCCAGGAGCCACGGCTCTTGGATACCCGCTGTTTACCTTGGAAACCGGCGTACACGCTGGTTTCCAAGGTAAACAGTGGGTATCCAGGAACTGCACAGCTCTTAGATACCCGATGTTTACCTTGGAAACCAGCGTGTACACCGGTTTCCAAGGTAAACAACGGGTATCCAAGAGCCGCGGCTCCTGGATATCCGATGTTTACATTAGAAACCAGCTTGCTCGCTGGTCCTGATCACTGGAGGGGCTGTCTATGTGACAGCTCACCAGCGATCAGCCTAACGATGTCCCAGCGATCCCATCCATGTCGGATCGTTGGTGGGATCGCTGGGACATCGTTATGTGTAACGGGGTCTTAACAGTAAAGAAGACAGAAAGGATTCAGAAGGATCTAGATAAGCCTGAACAATGGGCAGTGACTATTAAGCCCCCGTCTCACATAGCGAGATCGCTCAAGCGTCACCGATTTTGTGACGCAACAGCGACCTCGCCAGCGATCTCGCTACGTGTGACACGCAGCGGTGACCGCCCCCCCCCCCCCCCGCTGGATATTGCTGATCGTGCTCGAATGTCCTGGGCCATTTTTTCATCATTTGCATCCTGCTGGCCAGCGCGCATCGCTGTGTTAGACCAGACGAGCGACCTCGTTGGCGACGCAGAACTCAGGGACACAAGATGGAATCGTTCAGAAAAGCTGCTGTGGGACAAGGTACCAAGACCGCCGAGGATCACTGGATGGTTGCTGCGTCGCTGAAGAGATCTGCCTGTTTGGCAGCTTACTAGCGACCATTTAGCCACGCACCAGCGATCCTTACCAGGTCGTATCGTTGTCGGGAATGCTGGTGCGTCGCTAAGTGAAACGGGACCCTTAGAATGATATTCAATGGAGAAAGTCAAGATTCTACATCTGGGCAAGAAAAACTAAAATTACATCTACAGAATGGGAGGAATATAATTAAGCAACAGCACGTGCGAAAAAGACTTTCGTATACTAATAGGTCACAGACTGCACATGAGTCAACAGTGTGATGTAGCAGCAAAATGCAAACATGGTTCTAGGATGTATTAAGAGAAGCATAGAGTCTACCTCAAGTGAAGTAATTGTCCCCCTGTACTCCTTGGTCAGTCATCATCTGGAATACTGTGTCAAGTTCTGGGCACCATATTTTAAAAAAGACATTGAATAACTGGAGCAAGTTCAAAGAAGAGCTACTGGGATGGTGCGCGGACTGCAAAGTATGTCCTACGGGGAACGGGATCTGGGAATGTTTAGCTTGCAAAAAAGAAGGCTAAGAGGAGACTTAAAAGCTGTCTACAAATATCTAAAGGGATGTCACAGTGTAGAGCAGACCTGAACAAAGTACGGCCCGCGAGCCCCATCCGACCCTCTGGCTGTCTCAGTCTGGCTCGTGGACCGAGACAGCCATGGGGCTGGAATTTAGAGGTCCACAGGCCGCACGATGCCCTCCTGGCTGCTCGCTGTTTCCATGTATGCCGCAGCTCTGTGCAGCGCTACTGAATCCCTGAATCAGCATGTGAGTCAGCTGACGCAATGAAATGACGTCATCGCGTCAGCTGTTTACTCCGGAGAGTCCGCGCACCGGAGGCAGGGAGAGAAGCACAGCGCCAGGGAACAGGATGAGGTGAGTATGAGGTGTTTTTATTCTTATGTGTATGGGCTATTTAGGTGGGCATGGGGAGGCTATGGGAGTGACAACATGGTGCTGCACACATGGGGTGACAACATGGTGCTGTACATGGGGGGGTGACATGGTGCTGCACATGGGGGGTGACATGGTGTTGCACATGGAGTGTGACATGGTGCAGGACATGGGGGGTGACATGGTACTGCACTTGGGAGGTGACATGGTGTTGCACATGGGGGGTGAAATCATGCTGCACATGGGGGTGAAATGCTGCACATGGTGTTGCATATGGGGGTAACATGCTGCACATGGGGAGGCTATGGGGCAACATGCAGTTTATATAGGGAGGATGTGTGGGACTTATGCAGTGCATATAGAGAGGCTTTGTGGGGCTCATGCAGTATATAGGGAGGTTGTGTGTGGCTCATGCCGCATTTGGGGGAGGCTGTGTGGGGCTCATGAAGTATATAGGGAGGCTGTGTGGGGCTCATGCTGCATATAAGGGGCTGTTGGGGGGCTCATAAGGTACACAAAAGGAGCTGTGCTTGGGTTCAACTGATATATAGGGGATGTCAGCATACTTAATTCTGCGCAATATACAATTCTGATATATTATTGATAAGTTTATTAATATTGTAATAATTATAGAATATCGATATTAATATTGAGCAGAATTAATTTTGGCCTATTGGTTCGGCCCTCCGCAACAGTCACGGTCTTTCATGTGGCCCCTCAGGAAAATTAATTGCCCACCCATGGAGTAGAGGGATCATCTTTATTCTCATTTGCACATGGAAACACGAGAAACAATGGAATGAAATTGAAAGGGAGAACATACAGATTAGATATTAGAAAAAACTTTTTGACACGGTGATCAAAGAGTGGAACAAGCTGCAATGAAGTCTGGAAGTCTGGACAGACACTGAGATAGTTTAGTGAATCTTGCATTGAGCAGAGGGTTGAACATGATGACCCTGGAGGTCCCTTCCAACTCTAACATTCTATGGTCATAAATTGGCTTACAGAAGAAGACAGATAATAGTTACTGACCGTGTCTCTCAGGATGAGCTCAGTGACGGAGTCAAGCTGCATTTACACTGCAAGATAGTCGTGCACAACCTTTGTTAAAAATATTTGTTTCAAGATTATCTTGCCATGTAAACAGGCTGCCGATTACCCTATGAATGAGCAAAACTCTCGTTTATTGGGTGAAATGATCTCTTGGTCATTGAAAAAAAAATCATTATTCTTGGTGCATCATCCTGTGTAAACAGGACTTATGCTGCCAAGAACTAAGGCAGCCTATGCATTCTGAGCGATTTAGTATAGCTCGCTCAGTGCACACCAACTCTGCTAGGTAATCAGGCATTGAAATGACTGTGTATTGGTAAAAGTTTAACCAATTTGCAGTCATATTGTGCCCCCAGTCGGACCATGAATGCAGTTATTTGATCTTTGCTCACATTGGCCCAATGGTTAGCTGCTAATGTTCCTAGCTGATAGCCAGTCGGGCAATGTAAATGGACCCCTGCACTCATTCTGCAGCTTGCTAAGTATAATGATACATAGGTGTCACGGGTTTACCGCAACAGAGAGGAACTAGAAGACCGCAGCGTCTGATTTCTCCTATTACTGCACTGTTTAGAAGCACTTCACCTTCATATTAAACAGTGCAAGTTTCTTTTAGCAGTGCAGGGGTTAATCTGCTCAGTTGAGAGCTCTTGGAAGCTTTCCTGCGTTAAGGTTCTCATCTGTGCACTGTGGCCACTCCCATTTCCTATATAATCATGGCCCTGGCTAAAACTCATTGCCATAGTTAGCTTATGCTGCAGGGTTAATAGATGGTGGTTGTTATTGGAGAAGGTGTTTTGTGGATTTATCTGAGACTATTGCTAGGTTTTGGGTGTGTGCTAATTCCCCTCCTTCTCCTACTTTGGTTTTAACCCATCCTCCACTCCCCGGTGTATACCTCTGTTGTTTGTGCGAGTACATTTGAATGATTGGTATTTTACTTTTCCCTGGGTGGGGGAAGGGTGCAGACTGAGGGTGGATTCAGGAGCTAAGGCAACGTACATGGCCCTGGCATCTTCTCCATCAGAAGTAATCTGGGGAGCAGGGCGATCAAGGGCGCTCCTAGCGTTAGGGACAGGGAAGGAACCGCTCTCCTGGGACACCCGACACCAGAGTTGTGAAAATAGGAGCCTATAGGATAAATACAATTTAGGAATATAATAGCAAACTACTAAAAATCCTCTACATAACTTGAGCCTATATGAAATTATTCCTAATCAGTATTGCTGCTTTTAGCAATTCGATGTGATCTTTTCTATTTTCCCCCACGGGGTAAATCTTTCCCAGTAAACCAAATGTCAGCTGTTTGTCCCTGTTGGGATTTGTTCTTCCTATAAATGCTCTACATACCAGGAGGAGAACACAATAAAAGTTTGAGAAGATTTACTTATATCTTTCTGCCTGTGGTTTCTTTAACCTATGGCTGTAAAACGAACCTGATCCTATTCACTAAACGTAGGGAGTTTTCATATAGTGAGGAGTTGAATCACAAAGAATATTAGACGTGTTCATAACTTTTCATTATTCACTAGTCACATGTGCCAATGAATATCACTGGTGTGGGGTACCACCATCTGTCATCCACTGTGGAGAGCTGATGCAAAGAGGTGAAGAGTATCTGTTACCCTTGAGAATGGTATATATGCCTTACACTTTTTGCTTGCACCTTACTTAAATGCTGATGATAATAAATAGGTGTTCCTTCTCACGTACCTTTTGGAATATACTCATGTATACTTGATCTTATTTAGAGCCATATACATATAGTTATAGGTTTTTTAAACCCAGCTGTATATTTTTTTTGATTCCATATCATCGTTTCTATTATGTATGTGTCAGTTTTGGGGTTCTCTTGGTTTTAAAGGTATCTGGGACTTTACAAAAACAAAAAAATGTACTTAAGCACTAACAAGGAGGCAACAGCTGCTAACCTGCCTGTTGTGCACAGCACCTTTCCTCCTAGGCACAGAGTGATCACATACCACTCCTGCCAGGGATTCAGCTCCATCTGCTGACGCAACGGGGTGGGACTTCCGAGGTCTTTCTGACGGCCGGCTCCTACAGGCTGCGGGAATCTGGCTGTCAATCTGAATGACCTCGGAAGTCACACTCTGCCTACAGAGCGAACTGGAAAAGGAGCCTCTGCTCTGTAAATGTGACATCAGCAGATACTTCTGAATCCCGGCAGGAGCGGTCTCTTACCGCTCTATGTCAGGGAAGAATGGCACCATGCACAACAGGCGGGTAAGTTGCAATTACCTTCCTATTAGTGCTTAGGTACATTTTTTGTAAAGTCCCGGATACCCCTTTTAATTAAATGTTTTTATATTAGTGCTTGTATTTTGGTCTCAATAAAATCTATATATTATTATACAGGTGTGCATATCATTCTATAATGCTCTCTTCTTTTGGTTGTGCATTAGCTTGTGCTTACTGATATAGCACCCGTTTCATTATTATCTGTGCTTCTTTTGTATGTTTCATATACCGCAGCCTCATGTCTCCTGTGTTGTCTATACCGCAGCCCCATGTCTCCTGTGATGTCTATACTACAGCCCCATGTCTCCTGTGATGTCTATACCGCAGACACGTGTCTCCTGTGGTGTCTATACTACAGTCCCATGTCTCCTGTGATGTCTATACTGCAGTCACATGTCTCCTATGATGTCTATACCGCATTCACATGTCTCCTGTGATGTCTATACTGCAGTCCCATGTCTCCTGTGATGTCTATGCCACAGCCCCATGTCTTCTGTGATGTCTATACCACAGTCATGTCTCCCCTGTGATGTCTATGCCACAGCCCCATGTCTCCTGTGATGTCTATGCCACAGCCTCGTGTCTCCTGTGATGTCTACACCGCAGACATGTGTCTCCTGTGATGTCTATACTGCAGTCACGTGTCTCCTGTGATGTCTATACTGCAGTCACGTGTCTCCTGTGATGTCTATACTGCAGTCACGTGTCTCCTGTGATGTCTATACTGCAGTCACGTGTCTCCTGTGATGTCTGCACCGCAGTCACGTGTCTCCTGTGATGTCTATACCGCAGCCCCATGTCTCCTGTGATGTCTATACTACAGCCCCATGTCTACTGTGATGTCTATTCTGCAGTCACATGTCTCCTGTGATGTATATACCGCAGCCCCATGTCTCCTGTGATGTCTATACTGCATTCACGTGTCTCCTGTGATGTCTCACCGCAGTCACGTGTTCCCTGTGATGTCTATGCCACAGCCCCATGTCTCCTGTGATGTCTATGCCACAGCCCCATGTCTCCTGTGATGTCTATGCCACAGCCCCGTGTCTCCTGTGATGTCTATACCGCAGTCACGTGTCTCCTGTGATGTCTATACTGCAGTCACGTGTCTCCTGTGATGTCTATACTGCAGTCACGTGTCTCCTGTGATGTCTGCACCGCAGTCACGTGTCTCCTGTGATGTCTATACTGCAGTCACGAGTTTCCTGTGATGTCTGCACCGCAGTCACGTGTCTCCTGTGATGTCTATACCGCAGACACATGTCTCCTGTGATGTCTATACTACAGCCCCATGTCTACTGTGATGTCTATACTGCAGTCACGTGTCTCCTGTGATGTCTATACCGCAGCCCCATGTCTCCTGTGATGTCTATACTGCAGTCACGTGTCTACTGTGCTGTCTATACTGCAGTCACGTGTCTACTGTGCTGTCTATACTGCATTCACGTGTTTCCTGTGATGTCTATACTGCATTCACGTGTCTCCTGTGATGTCTATACTGCATTCACGTGTCTCCTGTGATGTCTGCACCGCAGCCTCATGTCTCCTGTGTTGTCTATACCGCAGACACGTGTCTCCTGTGATGTCTATACTACAGCCCCATGTTTACTGTGATGTCTATACTGCAGTCACATGTCTCCTGTGATGTCTATACCACAGTCGCATGTCCCCTGTGATGTCTGCACCTCAGTCACGTGTCCCCTGTGATGTCTATGCCACAGCCCCATGTCTCCTGTGATGTCTATGCCACAGCCCCATGTCTCCTGTGATGTCTATACCGTAGTCATGTGTCTCCTGTGATGTCTATACTACAGCCCCATGTTTACTGTGATGTCTATACTGCAGTTACATGTCTCCTGTGATGTCTATACCATAGTCGCATGTCCCCTGTGATGTCTATGCCACAGCCACATGTCTACTGTGATGTCTATACCACAACCCCAGTGTCTCCTGTGATGTATATACCGCAGCCCCATGTCTCCTGTGATGTCTATACTGCAGCCTCATGTCTTCTGTGATGTCTATACCGCAGCCCCATGTCTCATGTGATATGTATGCTGCTGCCCTATGTCTTTTGTGATGTCTATGCCGCAGCTCGAGTGTCTCCTGTGATGTTTAGGCCGCATGTCTACACAACAGTCACAGTGTCTCCAATGTTATGTATATGGCAGTCTTGGTGTGCCCTTTGTGATGTGTAGTCTAAGTGTCTCCTATTTTATGTATATACTCCAGCCCCTGTATCTCCTATGTGATGTGTATTTAGCAGTGTTGGTGTCTCCTATACTGCTGATCTCCCACTGCTTGAGTTCTATAAATTTAACATGAGCAGTGATGGATTTCCCACTGTGAGGAGACCTGAAGTGTAATGTACATCTGTGTTCGGTACGACTTGCTGGAAGTGACCAGGAAGTGGGCCAGGATGGGGCACATTAAACCAGGATGGGGAACATTATACCAGAAAGGAGGCCTGTTAGGAGACATTATCTCAGGAAGGGGCCCAGCATGGAGGACATTATTGCTGGAAAGGGCCTTCCTTATTATTTACCATCCTCTCTAGTTATGCATGGGGCGGTCTCTTATTATGTAGCGTCCTCTGTTATGCATGTACAGTGCTGTCCCATTATTACGTAGTACTATGTATATATAGCACCGTCCCTTGCGTGGAGTATTCTTGTTATTTTTTTAGTCATAGCACCCTCTTTTATTACATAGTTCTCTCTTGTTTGATATAAAATGACTGCTGATGGAGCAGCTGGTGACGAGAAGACCAGTCCATCAGCCGCCTCCATCAGAAAAAAAGCTTTACCATGCTCTGTCAGCCATCATTGCATTATACATCTAATAGGAGAGGACGGGATGTGATAAAGAACAGGGAGCTCTAAACAAAATTAACGAGAATACGATATGTAAGGGATGGTGCTGCTCCTAACAGGAGAGGTCACTTTATGATAAGGGACGGCAATTTACATAACGAGAGGAGACTATGTAATAGATACGATATATACCGTATTATATCTTTAAGCTGGAGTCACACATAGCGACTTACCAGCGATCCCGACAACGATATCAAGGTGTCAGGATCGCTGGTAAGTCGCTATGTGATCGCTGGTGAGCTGTCACACAGACACCTCCACCAGCAATTAGCACAGCGACGGCGAGCGCGCGGCGTAGAATCATAGAATCATAGAATCATAGAATCATAGAATCGTAGAGTTGGAAGGGACCTCCTGGGCCATCTGGTCCAACCCCCTGCTCAAAGCAGGATTCGCTAAATCATCCCAGTCAGATGTCTGTCCAGCCTCTGTTTGAAGACTTCCATTGAAGGAGAACTCACCACTTCTCGTGGCAGCCTGTTCCACTCATTGATCACTCTAACTGTCAAAAAGTTTTTTCTAATATCTAATCTGTGTCTCCTCCCATTCAGTTTCATCCCATTGCTTCTAGTCTTTCCTTGTGCAAATGAGAATAAAGTTGAGCCTTCTACAATGTGACAGCCCTTTAGATATTTGTAGACAGCAATTAAGTCTCCTCTCAGTCTTCTCTTTTGCAAACTAAACATTCCCAAATCCTGCAACCTTTCCTCATAAGACAGGGTTTGCAGACCGGTCACCATTCTGGTCGCTCTTTTCTGAACTTGCTCCAGTTTGTTGATGTCTTTTTTAAAATGTGGTGCCCAAAACTGGACACAATATTCCAGATGAGGTCTGACCAAAGAGGAGTAGAGGGAAATAATGACTTCACGTGATCTAGACTGTATGCTTCTGTTAATACATCCTAGAACTGCATTTGCCTTTTTTGCTGCTGCATCACACTGTTGACTCATATTCAGTCTGTGATCTATTAGTATACCCAAGTCTTTTTCACATGTGCTGTCACTTAGCCCTATTCCTCCCATTCTATATATGCTTTTTTCATTTTTATTGCCCAGATGTAGTACTTTGCATTTCTCCCTGTTAAAAACCATTCTGTTAGTTACTGCCCACTTCTCCAGTTTATTTAAATCTTTTTGAATCCTCTCTCTCTCTTCTCTAGTATTAGCTATCCCTCCTAGCTTTGTGTCATCAGCAAATTTAATCAGTTTACCCTCAATTCCTTCATCTAAATCGTTGATAAAGATGTTGAACAATACAGGGCCCAGGACAGAGCCCTGTGGTACCCCACTTGAGACATTCTTCCAACTGGATGTGCAGCCATTTACGACCACTCTTTGGGTCCGATCACTAAGCCAGTTATGAATCCACCTAACAGTTGCCTTGTCCATTCCATACTTAGTCATTTTTTCAATAAGGATTGTATGAGAGACTTTGTCAAATGCTTTGCTGAAGTCAAGATATACTATATCTACAGCATTTCCTTGATCCACCCAATCAGTGATACCGTCATAGAAGGAAATTAAGTTAGTCTGACATGACTTATTAGTTACAAACCCATGCTGACTCTGTTTGATCACTTCATTCTTATCCAGGTATTGACTTACATGTTGTTTAATAATTTGTTTAAAGATCTTTCCTGGTATAGAAGTCAGACTCACCGGCCTATAGTTGCCTGGGTCCACCTTCTTCCCCTTTTTGAAGATAGGAACAACATTTGCTCTTCTCCAGTCTTCTGGCACTTCTCCTGTTCTCCAAGAATTTTCAAAGATTATGGAGAGTGGTTCAGAAATTTCTTCTGCTATCTCCTTCAGTACTCTGGGGTGTAATTCATCTGGACCTGGAGACTTGAATTCATTTAGGTTAGCTAAGTGTTTCCTCACTATCTTTCTGTTTATAGATATCCTGGATTCTTCTATTCCCTTAATAGGACAGTGAATAACAGTTGGTGTTACATTTCCTTTCTGAGAGAAAACAGATGCAAAATAGGAATTTAAAAGTTCAGCCTTCTCAACATCCTGTCTTACCATTTCATCATTTTCATCCTGTAAAAATCCTATAGCATCTTTGACTTTTCTTTTACTTTTGACATATCCCCAAAATCCTTTATTATTGCTTTTGACATCTCTTGCAAGCCTCAATTCATTTTCAGCTTTAGCTAATCTGATTTGTGCCCTGCAGATTCTGCAGACAGCATTATATTCTTCTTTAGATATGCCTCCCTCTTTCCATTTTATAAACATTTTTTTCTTCCTTTTTAGCATGTGCTTAAGTTCTGTGTTCACCCATCCTGGTTTCCTTAAATGCTTCCTATTCTTCCCTCTTTTCGGAATTGTTAACAACTGTGCTTTGAGAATTTCATTTTTCAAGATTTCCCATCCTTCCTGGACATTTTTGTCTTTAAGGATATCCAGCCATTGGATTCCTCCAATTATCTTTCTGAATCCCTTAAAATCTGCCTTTCTGAAATCTAACCTTGACGTCTGAGTCTTCACAGGTCTTCCGCCTCTAGTTATCCAAAATTCTAAAATAGCATGGTCGCTACCTCCTAGGGTTCCAGCCACTTTTACCTCCTCAAACATTTCCTCCCTGTTTATAAGGATTAGATCCAAGGTAGCAGTTCCCCTTGTTTTCTCCCCTACCTTTTGGAAGATAAAGTTGTCACCAAGAGAGGATAAGAATTTCCTTGACCTGTTAGTTTTGCCTGAGAGAGATTCCCAACAAATGTCTGGATAGTTGAAATCTCCCATGACAACTATGTCATATTTTTTGGAGAACTTGGCCATTTGATGCATAAAGAGTTCATCCATATCTTCAGCTTGCACAGGCGGCCTGTAGTAAATGCCTACAATGGTGTCCTTTCCATTGTTCTGTCCTTGTATTCTTACCCAAACAGTTTCCACAGAACTCCCAGTCTCTGAAGCTTCAATCCCTGTGCAGATATATGCGTTTCTAACATACAATGCAACACCCCCTCCTCGTTTATCAAGTCTGTTTCTTGCAAATAAGTTGTATCCTTCTAGTCTTGTATTCCAATCATGTGTATCGTCCCACCAAGTTTCAGTGATTCCAATGACATCATATTTCTTTTCCTGTGTTAGTAGTTCCAATTCTCCTTGTTTGTTGCCCATGCTTTGTGCATTAGTATAGAAACATTTTAGTTTGTGATTGGTTTCTCTTTCTCCAATATTTTTATTAATTAGATTCTTTCGTCTTTGTTCTTCCTTTCCACTTCTATTAGCAGAGTTCTCAATAGCATTTGTCAGGTGTATGGCTTTTTCTGGTCTTTTGCTTCCCTTCCCATGTTGTTCTAGTTTAAAGCTCTCCTTACAAGTGTAGCAAGGTGACTTCCAAATACATGCTTTCCAGTCTTTGTAAGGTGCACCCCATCTCTAGCAAGTAGTCCATCGTATAAGTAGTTCACTCCGTGATCCAGAAATCCAAATCGTTGCTGACGGCACCATCGACGTAGCCAGTTGTTCACCTGCAGAATCTTATTCCACCTCCTTGTTCCATGGCCATCCACTGGGAGGATGGAAGAGAAGACCACCTGCGCTCCCAGTTCTTTCACTTTCTTGCCTAAGTCTTCAAAGTCTCTGCAGATGGTTTCCAGGTCGTTTCTTGCGGTGTCATTTGTCCCCACATGTAGTAGCAGGAATGGGTAGTCATCTGTAGGTCTGAAGAGTCCTGATATCCTGTCAGACACATCTTTAATTTTTGCACCTGGAAGACAGCAGATTTCTCTTGAAGTTATATCCGGTCTGCAGATAGCGGCCTCTGTTCCTCTCAACAGGGAATCCCCCATGACCACCACTCTCCGTTTCTTCTTCACAACATTTTTCTTTCTCCATCCAGGAGGACTCTGAAGGCGTACAAGGTTGCTGTTTGTTGGCAAAGTCTTATCCTGATGTATTTCTTCATCATTTTCCTGCGTGAGAGCCTGGTACTGGTTCCTGAGCAGTATGGGTGCTGACTGCCTCCTGATCCTCCTGCTTCTCTGGGTCACATGTCTCCATTCCTCTGTTTCTTCAGGTGCACTTCGAATTTCTTCTCTTTCTGTAACATGAAGAGATAATTCTGCTCTGTCCAAGAACTCTTCACCTTCCTTAATGATCTTCAACGTAGCCAACCTCTCTTCGAGATTTTGCAACTTTTCCTCCAACAGGGACACAAGCTTGCATTTGTGGCATGTGAAGTTTGGCTTTTCCACTGGTAAGTCTGTGAACATGTAGCAAGAAATGCAGCTCACCAAATGGCTCCTGGCCTCTTCCATCTTGAGATTTCTTAAAAACGATGAAAGATGATCCAAAATTCGCGCGCCGATAGGCGCGCGGTTTTTCCGATTTCCTCTTTTCAGCTGCAACGGCCAAAACCCAGTGATCGTTGAGCTCGCGGAGACTCTTCACTTAACGTCGCTGTGTTCGTTAGCGCTGATGCCATCCCTGTAAAAAAATAGAATTAAAATTAAAAAATATTGTTATTCTCACCTTCCGACGTCCTGCCTCTCTCCACGCTCCCGGTCCCAGTGATCCTTTGTGAGAATGGCCGCAAGAATGTCACGGTCTCGCGGTCATTCGTGCCAAGGATCACTGGGACCGGGAGCGTGGAGAGAGGCGGGATGGCTGCGCGGGACGTGAGGTGAGAATAACAATATTTTTTTTTTATTATTTTTTACAGCTGATCGCTGGTCTCCCGCCTGTCACACGCAGCGATGCGTGCTGGCCAGCGGAAGACCAGCGACGAAAAAAAAGTCCAGAGGTTTCTTGCAGCGATCATCGATACCGGCAAGGGGGGCCGGTCACTGATCGCTGTCACACACAGTGATCTCGCTGGTGAGATTGCTATATGTGACTCCAGATTTAGGCAGGTGGGAAGACCTCCACATATTTCAGGGGGGCGTGCTGCGTGTGAATCTGGCCCTATGGCTGCGTTTTATAGATGATGTAATTTTTATATGGAAAGGGGGGGAAGAATCTTTAAAACAATTTTTAGATGATATAAATAAAATTGATTTTTATCTGAAGTTCACTGCTACCACCAGTAAGGACAGAATACATTTCTTAGATTTGGACATATTTATCAGTCAGGATAAGATTCAAACATGCACTTATATGAAACCGACTGATTCTAATAGTTGTATTTCTTTAAATAGCTGCCATCTACCCAGATGGCTACTAAATGTGCCACGAAGTCAGTTTCTGAGGTTACATCGCAATTGTTCAGACCCGTCCTACTATGATGCTGAATCTAATACACTTATCAACAAATTTTTGAATGAGGGCTATGAATGAGAATATTTGTTAACAATTAAATAAAACGTTAATAACATTCCCAGAGAAAAACTCCTTTACACCAACAAACCAAGGGAGGAACATCAATCCGGAATTTTAAATCCTATATCTGTCCCCATTATTACACAATATAACTCCAACATTCACCTCCTAAAGAAAATTGTTAAGAAACATTGGGAACTTCTGAAGGAGGATAAGGTAATTGGGGACAAAATAACTGAACATCCAAAGTTTATTTTCAGGAAAGCCAAAAATTTGGGCCATATTATTGCCCCCACAATACGGAATCCTGGGCACATTAACAACTCTATTGGCCCTTTTAAAGTACAAACAAAAGGATTTTACCCTGAGGTTATCCTTCAAGTACCCTCACTTGTCTTCCCTTCTTTTGAGGTCCATGCCGTCAGACTCTACACCCCCTTCTCCATGCGAGTGGCGGTGGTGTATCGTCCTCCCGGCCCCTCCCATCAGTTCCTGGATCATTTTGCCACTTGGCTTCCACATTTTCTCTCCTGTGACATCCCTACCCTCATCATGGGTGATTTCAACATCCCCATTGCTCTTCCCCTCTCCCCATCTGCTACTCACCTTTTATCTCTAACCTCCTCATTTGGCCTTTCGCAGCTTACTAATTCTCCAACGCATGAAGACGGAAACTCCCTCGATTTGGTCTTCTCTCGGCTTTGTGCAGTGGATGATTTTGCAAACTCCCCTCTCCCGCTCTCTGACCACAATCTTCTTTCATTCTCTATCAAGAACTGCCAGGCTGCTCAGGTCACCCCCACTGTCCATACTTATAGAAACATACAGGCCATTAACACCCAGAAACTTATGAAGAACTTGCAGTCTTCATTGGCCCCTATCTCCTCCCTCTCATGTCCTGATTCTGCATTGAAGCATTACAATGAAACACTTCAAAGTGCCCTGGATGAATTTGCACCCCCTATAAATAGAACACCACAACGCAGACGGCGACAACCCTGGCACACGGTGCAAACACGTTTCCTGCAGCGGTGCTCCAGGTGCGCCGAACGTCTGTGGAGAAAATCCAATCTACACGAAGATTTCATCCATTTTAAGTTTATGCTTAGAACATACAACACTGCCCTTCACCTCTCCAAACAAACCAATTTCAACACCCTCATCACCTCACTGTCCAATAACCCGAAACGTCTCTTTGACACTTTTCATTCTCTACTCAATCCAAGAGTACAGGCCCCAACCACGGAGCTCCGAGCTGACGATCTGGCCAATTACTTCAAAGAAAAAATTGACCAGATCCGACAGGAAATTATCTCCCAATCACCTCATACCATGCACCGTCCTCCCTCCCCCACTGCATCTAACTCACTCTCTGATTTTGAACCAGTCACAGAAGAAGTAAGCAGGCTCCTTGCATCTTCTCACCCAACTACTTGCACCAGTGACCCATTTCCGTCACAGCTCCTTCAGTCCCTTTCCCCTGCTGTCACCCCTCACCTAACTAAAATATTTAACCTCTCTCTCTCTTCTGGTATTTTTCCCTTCTCATTTAAGCATGCCATCATACATCCACTACTTAAAAAACCATCCCTCGACCAAAACTGTGCCACTAACTATAGACCTGTCTCTAATCTTCCCTTCATCTCTAAACTCCTGGAACGCCTGGTCCACTCCCGTCTTATCCGCTATCTCTCAGAAAACTCTCTTCTCGACCCTCTCCAATCCGGTTTCCGCTCTTTACACTCCACTGAAACTGCCCTCACTAAAGTCTCTAATGATCTGCTAACAGCTAAATCAAATGGTCATTACTCCATGCTAATTCTCTTGGATCTCTCTGCAGCATTCGACACTGTGGATCATCAGCTCCTCCTCACTATGCTCCGTTCCATTGGCCTCAAGGATACCGTTCTCTCCTGGTTCTCCTCCTATCTCTCCGACCGCTCCTTTACTGTATCTTTTGCCGGTTCCTCCTCCTCTCATTTTCCCCTTACTGTTGGGGTCCCCCAAGGATCGGTTCTAGGTCCCCTCCTCTTCTCCTTGTACACTGCCCCTATTGGTCAAACAATCAGTAGATTTGGTTTCCAGTACCATCTCTATGCTGATGACACCCAATTATACGCTTCTTCTCCTGACATCACGCCAGCCTTTCTAGAAAACACCGGCGATTGTCTAAACGCTGTGTCTAATATCATGTCCTCACTATATCTGAAACTGAACCTGTCAAAGACTGAACTCCTGGTGTTTCCTCCCTCTACTAATGTACCTATACCCGACATTGCCATTTCTGTGTGTGGTTCCACTATTACTCCCCAGCAACAGGCCCGCTGTCTTGGGGTCATACTTGATTCCAAGCTTTCCTTTGCCCCCCACATTCGATCACTGGCTCGCTCTTGTCATCTGCACCTCAAAAACATTTCTAGAATTCGACCTTTTCTTACCTTTGACTCTGCAAAAACTCTTACCGTTTCTCTTATTCATTCTCGTCTTGACTATTGTAACTCTCTTCTAATCGGTCTCCCTCTTACCAAACTCTCCCCCCTCCAATCTGTCTTGAATGCTGCAGCCAGGATCATATTCCTCACCAATCGTTACACTGATGCCTCTACCTTGTGCCAGTCATTACACTGGCTACCCATCCACTCCAGAATTCAGTATAAACTTATTACCCTCACTCACAAAGCCCTCCATGGCTCAGCACCACCCTACATCTCCTCCCTTGTTTCAGTATACCACCCTGCCCGCGCCCTCCGTTCTGCTGATGACCTGAGATTAGCATCCTCAATAGTCAGAACCTCCCACTCCCGTCTCCAAGACTTTACACGTGCCGCACCAATTCTTTGGAATGCACTTCCCAGGTCAATACGATTAGTCCCCAATCCCCACAATTTTAAGCGTGTCCTGAAAACGCATTTATTCAGACTGGCCTACCACCCCAACACATTAACCTAATCTATCCCTGTGTGGCAGAGCCAAAAGTTTTACCATAACCAGGTTCCCCGCATCATGTTCCCACATGCTTTATGCCTCCATTAGCCCTCTGTGTCTGTACTGTTACACACTTAACATTATGACTGGTCCATACAATTCAGGGTAACTGTTACCACCCACCTTTCGTGTCTCCCTCTTTCCTCATAGACTGTAAGCTTGCGAGCAGGGCCCTCTTTCCTCTTGGTATGTGTTATAATCTACTGTATGTGATTATTGTTATGCTGTAATGTCTATTGTCTGTACAAATCCCCTCTGAAATGTAAAGTGCTGCGGAATATGTCGGCGCTATAAAAATAAAATTTATTATTATTATTATTATTATTATTATTTTACCCTTGTCAAAGGTGCAAAATGTGCAAAACATTACATCTTACTAAACAAAAATCAGTAACTTCCTTAAATGGAACTCAATTTCAGATAAATGATTTTATAACTTGTAGCACAACAGGGGTAATTTATACCATAGAATGCCCGTGCCATAAACTATATGTGGGACGAACTATACGCCCTCTCAGTAAAAAGATCGGTGAAAACCTGAGGAATATAAGGCCTCTTTCACACTTCAGTTTTTTGTGTCAGTTAAAATCCGCCAAAGAGGCGGAGAAGCGGATCCGTTCCTAACTGATGTGAACGGATGCCATAGGATCCGTTTTTTGAAGGAACCGCTGGGAGAGAGAGATTTTTTTTCCGTCCGCCAGAAAGGATTTCAGGGTTAAATTCCCGGCTGACTTCCTTTCTCTGGGCATGCGCACTGTAAAATGCGGATCCTGCAGCAAAAAAAAAATTGTTGCAGGGTCCGTCCAGGCATGTCGGCGGACGCAAAAAATTTGGCGGATCCGCAAAAAAACGGATGGCCATCCGTCAAGATCCGCCGGTAATGCAACTCAATGGGGAAAAAAAACAGATGCGCCAAAAAAAATGGCGGATCCGTTTTTTTCAAAAACTGGCGGATTTTGACTGATGGTCAAAAACAGAAGTGTGAAAAGAGGCCTAAGGAACAATGTGGATAATCATCCCTTATCTAGACATTTTCAGTTATTCCATAAGGGATCCACGAAAGATGTAAAAATAATGGGTATCAAAGTAGTTAATAAAGATTGGAGAAAAGGGGACTCCATAAACCAGATGTCAAGGGAGGAAACACGGTGGATATTTGAATTAGATACCTTGAAACCTAAAGGACTGAATAATGAGTTTTGGGAAGCAGGGTGTGTTGCAGTCCGCGCTGCCGAGATTCACAAATCACCTGGGATGCAAGATGTTGTAGCAGTGTACTCCTTTATTTCCTCCTACGCGTTTCGGCGCCCTTCCTGGCACCTTCCTCAGGGTTATTACATCAGCCATAGGAGCAGGGAATTTATAGCCCCTTACATTAGCAATTATGGGTGTGTTCTGTTTACATGTGATGTCATAATGGTCATCACTGGGGGAGGGGCCAACATTTTTGGCGGAATTTCACATAAATAGCATGATAAAACAAGAAAATGGTCCAAAACACTTGCTAAAATGTACATAAAAATCTTACAAACATAATGATGTAAAAATTTCCATAAAAAATGCAGCAGAAACATTGCTAAAATATCCAGACTATCACTGCAGAAAAAATGCTTTATAAACCCATTGTCACCCGACTTTCAGGGTAGTAGAACCCATGTATTTGCTGGTTTCAGTGTTTTCTCTTGTGACTAATGTTGAGCGCCACCATCTCACTGGTATCAGTGCCTGTGGATCGAAGGTTCTATAAACTGCTTTTTCATGACACTATCCTGTTAAATATATGGTCCTATGGTTGTTATAAAAGAATTGTTATGAAAAATTATCAAAGAAATATGTCAAAAATATTATTATTATTGTAACAAACAATCTTCTTTATTTTTGTTTTAGGAGGGGAGCAAAGAGTGGTACTGCTATTAAAATAAACTTCATAAAATATAAACCAGATTATTCCTAAGATCAACTGCTTCTTAAAAGTTTTTATTTTTATTTTATTTTAATTATTTATTGTCAATAAAAAATTATCTAAAAAATTGTATTAAAACTATTAAAAATGGCTTAAAAACTGTGTTTCTCATCTTCCGTGTGTTTATGGTCACTATTTTATATATTGGCTGTGGTGGTATCACCCATAGATCGTGTGTCTGTTGGTACAGCAAACCTAGGTTCTAATACCCAGGAAGATCACAGGTCTCAATACAGGCGCAAACAATATAGCACAAGCAATATAGCATAAAGGACAATGAGGAGAAAATACACGCCATCAGAAAAACCAGAAAGTTCACATAGCTATTCATTAGATCTTGTGTTGGTATTCATATACTATCTTCAATAACCAGAAAAAAACAAGACAAATTCATATAGCTGTTCATTAGATCTTGTGTTAGTATTCTAAAGCACCAGTAGATGGCACTACATACATTCATACCAAGCAGTGTGGATGCTGTTACTATGTAGAAATAGATATATTAAACCATCAGTTTATGTGAATTCGTGTATCTTGTGTTCGAGTGAACATTATTCTAACAAATACTAGTGAATTGTGATTTCTATATACCAGTGGGGGAAAAAATAATAAAATAATAATAAATAAATAAAAGTAAATACAAAACTGTGGGTGAAACAGATTTGAAAATAACAGATTTTAGAAAGGGATTGGGAGTGATCTCAGTGTGTATGTGTTTATACTGATAGCATCTATTACCTGTGATTGTGTCACCCACTTAGATAAATGTCAGGAAGTGAGCGTGGTGTGGGAATTCATATCAATTCAGAAATTATATTCAAGCCTTTTGGTTTTAATGTGTCCAGCTTAAACATCCAGTATTTCTCACGTTTTTTTAGGTGTTCGAACCTATTTGGTACATTGTCTGCTATGTGATCAATTGGGGTTAGTTTGATTGCTCTTATATCTCTGTTGTGATGGGTGTCATAATGAAGTGACACACCATGGGCTCTATAACCATTCTTTATGTTTGAACGGTGTTTGTTTAGCCTTTCGTGAAGCGGTCTGATGGTCCTCCCTATATATTGCAATCCGCACGGGCATTCAAGCAAATAGATAACGAATTCTGTTGAACAATTCATACCATGTTTGATGGAAAAGGATTCTTTTGTTGAGGTAGATTGGAAGGTGGTTGTCTGTTGTATACTTTGACAACAGAGGCATCTATTTCTTCTGCACTTTAAGACCTTTTTCAGTGGTTCTTTACTGGGTTTCGTGGTCATTTTTTGTTTAAGCCGACTTGGAGCTATTATTCCTCTTATGTTTGGGGCTCTACGGAATGTTATCCCTGGTTTCCCAGGTATGATTGATTTTAAGATGGGGTCACTCTGAAGTAGATGCCAATGAGTGTTCAAACATTTCCTGATGGTTTTGTGGCAATTATTGTATGTTGTTATAAAATTCAGTGCTTTCACTTCCTCGGTCTTTTTCTTATTCTTCTGTGTTAGGAGAATTGCTTGAGGGATTTCTCCACTGTGTCTCTGCGTACTGGATATTAATTCCTTCGGGTAACCTCTCTCTAAGAATCTATCTTTGAGGATTTGGGATTGTGATGTATAATCTTCTTCTGAAGTGCAATTTTTCTTTATTCTTCTGAATTGGTTTGCCGGGATATTACGCAACCATTTTGTGTAGTGTCCACTCTTGTAGTTGATGTAGGAATTCTTGTCTGTCGGTTTAAAATATGTCTTTGTGTAGATCTGTGTATCAACAGAAAAGATTGTAAGGTCAAGGAAATTGATGTTGTTTTCATGTGTTGTTGGCACGAACTTGATGCCCCAGTTGTTGTTGTTTATATTATCAAAGAAGTTGTCGAAATTGCCAAGCTCAGTGTCCCAGATGAGGAACAGGTCATCAATGTACCTTTTGTATAGGACCAGGCCTTTCTTATGTTCGTTGTCATATATATGTATTCCTTCAAAAAGACCCATAAATAGGTTTGCATAAGAGCAAGCTGTTTTTGAGCCCATTGCTGTGCCATGTTTCTGGTGATACATTGCACCATCAAATGTGAAATAGTTGTTGTTAAGTATAAAGTTCAGCCCATCGAGGATGAAATTGATGGTTCCTTTATCCAATTGTGTATCCTTTTTCAGGTAGTATTCTGTGCACAAAAGTCCTATGTCATGTCCTATGTTTGTATACAATGAAGTAACATCCATAGTGACAAATCTGTAAGATTTCTTCCATGTCATTCCTTTTAGGATCCTGATCATGTCTGTCGAATCTTTGATGTAGCTGTCTAATGTCACCACATATTTCTGTAGATTTTGGTCAATGTAGGTTGCGAGATTACTTGTGAGAGAGTCAATACCTGAGATTATTGGTCGTCCAGGGGGATTGACCAAATTTTTGTGAATTTTAGGTAGATGGTATAGAAACGGGGTGGGGGGTTGCCTTTTTATCAGAAATTTCTTTAAATCTGCAGTGATTATTTCTTGTTGGAATGCCGTATTTATTTTTTGGTTGTAAAGTTTTATCAGAGAGGGATATGGGTTGTCTTTGATTTTTTCATAATATTTCGTATCTGATAATAATCTTGATGCTTCTTTTTTGTAGTCATCAATATTTTGTATGACGATGCCCCCACCTTTGTCGGCTGCCCGAATCACTATTTCTCTGTTCTTGCTCAGATTCTGAAGTGCTTCTCTTTCTTTTTTCGTCAGGTTATTTTTGTCCTTCATCCTGCCTGTGTAGGTGTTATTATTCTTTATAAGAATATCTTTCTTGAGGTCTTTCAATAGTAAATCTTGAAATGTCTCAAGTATGTGGCCCCTGCTCTCCAGGGGATAAAAACTGGACTTTGCTTTTAAATTGGGATTGGATTGTATTATGTCTCTATTATCACTGTTGTTGTCAGGTTTAAGTAAAAAGTGTCTTTTGAGGGTCAACCTCCTAATAAATTGATGCACATCTATGAAAAGTTTAAAATCATCTGGCTGGTTAGTGGGGCAAAATAGTAAGCCTTTATTGAGAACCCTTGTCTCCTCTTCTGTTAGTGTATGGTCTGACAAATTGATGATGTTCTCATTATTATTGGTAATTTTTTGTTTCAATCCCGAAAGCTTATTCTTACTTTTTTCCTTGCTTCCTTTTCCTCTTTTTCCCCTTTCTTTCTTTTTCCTGTGGTAGGGCTGAAAAACTTCGTTATATTTTGGTTTGATCCTTTTACTGCGGCTAAAAAAGGAACTATGCCATTGTTGTCATTTTTCGAGTTGTCCAGTATGACTCTTTGTGTGGGCGTGTCACTGTTCAGTTCTATTGCTGTTGGTGTTGTTATGTTGATTAGATCTTCCTGGATTTGATTGGTGCCTGATATGACCATCAAATCTGGTTCTGGACTTTTGTTATTGTTTGTTGTCTTGCCATTACTGTGCAATATGATTGGATCTAGGGGCTTCTCCCTATTGATTTTATTAATGAGTTCTTTGATCTTCTTTAGGTGTTCTTCATCACTTGTTGTTGCTTTTTTAATGGGTGTGTTGTCCTTAGGGCTATTGTGAACTTGTGCCACAGTGGTTATTTGGTTGTTACTAGCTACTTTATTTGTAGGTGTTGCACTATTTTCACTGTAAATCCTGCTGTCTGATCCCATCAAATTGCCGGGTAGTTTTGCCACATCAATGAACCCGTCCTCATCAAATATTTCATCTGGGAATAAACTGGATTCCTCCACACTATTGATTTCCTCTTCGTCCATTATTTCAATCTCATCTATAGTTTCGGAGCCCGTGTTTCTATCCACTGCCTGTGTCTGATTTGGTGTCTGTGGGTTGGATTTGGGCTCCGAAACTATAGATGAGATTGAAATAATGGACGAAGAGGAAATCAATAGTGTGGAGGAATCCAGTTTATTCCCAGATGAAATATTTGATGAGGACGGTTTCATTGATGTGGCAAAACTACCCGGCAATTTGATGGGATCAGACAGCAGGATTTACAGTGAAAATAGTGCAACGCCTACAAATAAAGTAGCTAGTAACAACCAAATAACCACTGTGGCACAAGTTCACAATAGCCCTAAGGACAACACACCCATTAAAAAAGCAACAACAAGTGATGAAGAACACCTAAAGAAGATCAAAGAACTCATTAATAAAATCAATAGGGAGAAGCCCCTAGATCCAATCATATTGCACAGTAATGGCAAGACAACAAACAATAACAAAAGTCCAGAACCAGATTTGATGGTCATATCAGGCACCAATCAAATCCAGGAAGATCTAATCAACATAACAACACCAACAGCAATAGAACTGAACAGTGACACGCCCACACAAAGAGTCATACTGGACAACTCGAAAAATGACAACAATGGCATAGTTCCTTTTTTAGCCGCAGTAAAAGGATCAAACCAAAATATAACGAAGTTTTTCAGCCCTACCACAGGAAAAAGAAAGAAAGGGGAAAAAGAGGAAAAGGAAGCAAGGAAAAAAGTAAGAATAAGCTTTCGGGATTGAAACAAAAAATTACCAATAATAATGAGAACATCATCAATTTGTCAGACCATACACTAACAGAAGAGGAGACAAGGGTTCTCAATAAAGGCTTACTATTTTGCCCCACTAACCAGCCAGATGATTTTAAACTTTTCATAGATGTGCATCAATTTATTAGGAGGTTGACCCTCAAAAGACACTTTTTACTTAAACCTGACAACAACAGTGATAATAGAGACATAATACAATCCAATCCCAATTTAAAAGCAAAGTCCAGTTTTTATCCCCTGGAGAGCAGGGGCCACATACTTGAGACATTTCAAGATTTACTATTGAAAGACCTCAAGAAAGATATTCTTATAAAGAATAATAACACCTACACAGGCAGGATGAAGGACAAAAATAACCTGACGAAAAAAGAAAGAGAAGCACTTCAGAATCTGAGCAAGAACAGAGAAATAGTGATTCGGGCAGCCGACAAAGGTGGGGGCATCGTCATACAAAATATTGATGACTACAAAAAAGAAGCATCAAGATTATTATCAGATACGAAATATTATGAAAAAATCAAAGACAACCCATATCCCTCTCTGATAAAACTTTACAACCAAAAAATAAATACGGCATTCCAACAAGAAATAATCACTGCAGATTTAAAGAAATTTCTGATAAAAAGGCAACCCCCCACCCCGTTTCTATACCATCTACCTAAAATTCACAAAAATTTGGTCAATCCCCCTGGACGACCAATAATCTCAGGTATTGACTCTCTCACAAGTAATCTCGCAACCTACATTGACCAAAATCTACAGAAATATGTGGTGACATTAGACAGCTACATCAAAGATTCGACAGACATGATCAGGATCCTAAAAGGAATGACATGGAAGAAATCTTACAGATTTGTCACTATGGATGTTACTTCATTGTATACAAACATAGGACATGACATAGGACTTTTGTGCACAGAATACTACCTGAAAAAGGATACACAATTGGATAAAGGAACCATCAATTTCATCCTCGATGGGCTGAACTTTATACTTAACAACAACTATTTCACATTTGATGGTGCAATGTATCACCAGAAACATGGCACAGCAATGGGCTCAAAAACAGTTTGCTCTTATGCAAACCTATTTATGGGTCTTTTTGAAGGAATACATATATATGACAACGAACATAAGAAAGGCCTGGTCCTATACAAAAGGTACATTGATGACCTGTTCCTCATCTGGGACACTGAGCTTGGCAATTTCGACAACTTCTTTGATAATATAAACAACAACAACTGGGGCATCAAGTTCGTGCCAACAACACATGAAAACAACATCAATTTCCTTGACCTTACAATCTTTTCTGTTGATACACAGATCTACACAAAGACATATTTTAAACCGACAGACAAGAATTCCTACATCAACTACAAGAGTGGACACTACACAAAATGGTTGCGTAATATCCCGGCAAACCAATTCAGAAGAATAAAGAAAAATTGCACTTCAGAAGAAGATTATACATCACAATCCCAAATCCTCAAAGATAGATTCTTAGAGAGAGGTTACCCGAAGGAATTAATATCCAGTACGCAGAGACACAGTGGAGAAATCCCTCAAGCAATTCTCCTAACACAGAAGAATAAGAAAAAGACCGAGGAAGTGAAAGCACTGAATTTTATAACAACATACAATAATTGCCACAAAACCATCAGGAAATGTTTGAACACTCATTGGCATCTACTTCAGAGTGACCCCATCTTAAAATCAATCATACCTGGGAAACCAGGGATAACATTCCGTAGAGCCCCAAACATAAGAGGAATAATAGCTCCAAGTCGGCTTAAACAAAAAATGACCACGAAACCCAGTAAAGAACCACTGAAAAAGGTCTTAAAGTGCAGAAGAAATAGATGCCTCTGTTGTCAAAGTATACAACAGACAACCACCTTCCAATCTACCTCAACAAAAGAATCCTTTTCCATCAAACATGGTATGAATTGTTCAACAGAATTCGTTATCTATTTGCTTGAATGCCCGTGCGGATTGCAATATATAGGGAGGACCATCAGACCGCTTCACGAAAGGCTAAACAAACACCGTTCAAACATAAAGAATGGTTATAGAGCCCATGGTGTGTCACTTCATTATGACACCCATCACAACAGAGATATAAGAGCAATCAAACTAACCCCAATTGATCACATAGCAGACAATGTACCAAATAGGTTCGAACACCTAAAAAAACGTGAGAAATACTGGATGTTTAAGCTGGACACATTAAAACCAAAAGGCTTGAATATAATTTCTGAATTGATATGAATTCCCACACCACGCTCACTTCCTGACATTTATCTAAGTGGGTGACACAATCACAGGTAATAGATGCTATCAGTATAAACACATACACACTGAGATCACTCCCAATCCCTTTCTAAAATCTGTTATTTTCAAATCTGTTTCACCCACAGTTTTGTATTTACTTTTATTTATTTATTATTATTTTATTATTTTTTCCCCCACTGGTATATAGAAATCACAATTCACTAGTATTTGTTAGAATAATGTTCACTCGAACACAAGATACACGAATTCACATAAACTGATGGTTTAATATATCTATTTCTACATAGTAACAGCATCCACACTGCTTGGTATGAATGTATGTAGTGCCATCTACTGGTGCTTTAGAATACTAACACAAGATCTAATGAACAGCTATATGAATTTGTCTTGTTTTTTTCTGGTTATTGAAGATAGTATATGAATACCAACACAAGATCTAATGAATAGCTATGTGAACTTTCTGGTTTTTCTGATGGCGTGTATTTTCTCCTCATTGTCCTTTATGCTATATTGCTTGTGCTATATTGTTTGCGCCTGTATTGAGACCTGTGATCTTCCTGGGTATTAGAACCTAGGTTTGCTGTACCAACAGACACACGATCTATGGGTGATACCACCACAGCCAATATATAAAATAGTGACCATAAACACACGGAAGATGAGAAACACAGTTTTTAAGCCATTTTTAATAGTTTTAATACAATTTTTTAGATAATTTTTTATTGACAATAAATAATTAAAATAAAATAAAAATAAAAACTTTTAAGAAGCAGTTGATCTTAGGAATAATCTGGTTTATATTTTATGAAGTTTATTTTAATAGCAGTACCACTCTTTGCTCCCCTCCTAAAACAAAAATAAAGAAGATTGTTTGTTACAATAATAATAATATTTTTGACATATTTCTTTGATAATTTTTCATAACAATTCTTTTATAACAACCATAGGACCATATATTTAACAGGATAGTGTCATGAAAAAGCAGTTTATAGAACCTTCGATCCACAGGCACTGATACCAGTGAGATGGTGGCGCTCAACATTAGTCACAAGAGAAAACACTGAAACCAGCAAATACATGGGTTCTACTACCCTGAAAGTCGGGTGACAATGGGTTTATAAAGCATTTTTTCTGCAGTGATAGTCTGGATATTTTAGCAATGTTTCTGCTGCATTTTTTATGGAAATTTTTACATCATTATGTTTGTAAGATTTTTATGTACATTTTAGCAAGTGTTTTGGACCATTTTCTTGTTTTATCATGCTATTTATGTGAAATTCCGCCAAAAATGTTGGCCCCTCCCCCAGTGATGACCATTATGACATCACATGTAAACAGAACACACCCATAATTGCTAATGTAAGGGGCTATAAATTCCCTGCTCCTATGGCTGATGTAATAACCCTGAGGAAGGTGCCAGGAAGGGCGCCGAAACGCGTAGGAGGAAATAAAGGAGTACACTGCTACAACATCTTGCATCCCAGGTGATTTGTGAATCTCGGCAGCGCGGACTGCAACACACCCTGCTTCCCACAACTTTCTGAAGGTTTTTCCACGTGCGAGTGGTTGGTGGAGGTCCTGCAGCAGCTGATTCTGTGATATGCTCTCAAGCCAGTTGTGGGTTACACAACTGGAATAGGTGAGTGGAACTGTATTATACCGCTCATACTTCTAGTGTCACTAGTGATAGGGCACTATTGCGCCTCTTGTTCCCCCCACCATTTTTGTATTGAATAATGAGTTTGAACTATTCGCTTTTGACTGATGAATCAATTATTGCATAATGAGCCAAAGGGTATTTAAAGTTAACAACGCAAGAGGAGCCATCCCTGACGAAGGAATCCGTAGCAATTCTGAAACGCTTTGGATTTTTGGTTCCTTTTGCACACGGTAGCAGATCTGGGCACCACGTGACTGCGCGAGTCACGTGACTCAAATATGTCACGCAGGTCTTGCCAGCGTTCACCGCTGACACCGGCGCTTCAGCGTCTGGCTTATTGAGCACCCACCACCGGCCAGGGCAGCGCTCTAGGATTATTCTCCTCTCTTCCTCGGATCAACTTAAAGGACCGAAAGATAAGTACTAGTATCCTACCAGCACGGACTTTATACTGTAACAGCTGAAGGTATTGGGCTCGGCTAAGTGTTGACTGTTATTACCGCTCAGTTATTCCTCTGGCCCTACCAGCACTATTAGCACTTTACCTCCACTGCCATTAACACCTTGCTTGCACAATTCCATATGTTGCAGCGCACGATGGCACTCTTAGCACTTTAGCGGTTTTCAAATTATTTCGGATTCAAATATATCTAAAAATACATCTAGCACATACTGCACTTTAAGATACCATCTGCTTATTTGCACAAAGTTGCTGAATTATATAGTCAGTGGTTGGTACCTATAGGTACGGTATATTGTATTGTGTTTTATTTATTTATTTTTATCATATATCCTCCACCATGGGAGGTTTGTAAGTGCTGAAATGTAAAGTGCTGCGAAATATGTCGGCGCTATAGAAATAAAATTTATTATTATTAAGTGCTTCTTTTACTAGCATATCCTACTTTTTCAATCTATTTCGCCGTATTGATTTTACATCTGATCCATCAACTGGCACTTTATATGTTTCAAATCAGTTTTTGTGCTTATATGCTTGAGTCATAGCGCGAGTGCTCCATTATTACCCTTCCCGTATTATATCTTGGTTGTCATAAAAGGACTGCGTCCCAAATACGTTTCTTGCACAGAGGCCCCAAGCTGTCAGTGTCCATCCCTGGTTCTAATGATGGCTTTCTTGTGAATTCTGGAAGTATTTCAATGGAAAATGTTTACAACATAACCTGTTTTGCAACATGAAGCAATTAAATATTTGTAAATATAATATAAATATTTGAATCTATGAACGATCAAAGCCAAAAAAGCTGACTACTTGCAAACTACTGATGTGTGTTGCATATTTTAAACAGAGATATCTCTAAATAGATCACGGAAGCTGTAGATCTAATCATCTATATACATAGCAATGTATAAAGATAACAGATACGTTTATTACAAGAGATTGCAAAGGTAAACCAATTTTTAATCATCAATCATTGATAACTTAGAAATGATTAATCAAGGAAGGCAGGAAAGGATCAGCCCATTCTGCGCGAATAATTAATTCTATCTAAATATTTTTATATGGTTATAAATGGACGTAGCAAACAGTCAGCATTGTCAATCATACATAATGCTGGGTGTACCTCCAGCAATCAGTTATTAGATGTGTAGTAATCAATCCTGTAGGTGTCAGAGCTCTCAGTGATGTGATGCTCCAGATTCCACGTTTCTCTATTGTATGAAATGCTGACTTTCCAATGGTGCGAGGAGTCAGGAATAAATATTTTTTTTACATTCATTACTATTTTTATTCAGATGTTATGATAATGCTTCCCATTGGTGACCATGGGCTCCAGGAATCAAGTATTAACGTTTAGAGTTTGCCTTGTGCATTCCACTGCACCACTACTGCCAGATCTGAATGCCACCTAGAACTGTGGAGAATTGTGGGCACTTTAAGGGGGTTGCATAGGTTTGTTTTTTTTTATAAAGTGTTACTAATAACACAAACATAGTTTTGTCACATCTTTATGTACATTGTCACTTTGCCCACATCAAAGATGCAGAATATCTACACCATACATATACAGCTGGAAGTAAAGTTTGGAAGCTCAAAAGGTAAAGAAATACTGGCAACACTACCTGAAATTGGCAAAAAAAAATTCCTGGATGAGGCAGGAAGTCAAAAAGAATTGATGGTAGCAGGCACTGAGGTTTCAGTTTGTTCAGTAAGGTGCCTGCTAAAGGCTGGTTGTCTCCATACCAGAACCCCAATATTAACACCTCTACTGACCCAAAAGTATAAGAAAAGGCAAAACCATATAAATAAAGCAGCATAGTTTTGGGAGTCTGTTCTCTGGATGAAACAAAAGTAGAACTTTTTGTGATTATGGATCAGCAGTATGTCTGTAGGAGGAAGAAAAAGTCATATCCTGAAAAGAACACCCTGGCTACAGTGAGGCATGTTGGGGGCTCAGTTATGCTCTGGGGCTGCTTTCCTGTTTCTGGCACTGAAAACCTGCAGTGTGTGGAGGGAGAAAAAAGATTTATTCAATCAAGTATCAAGAAATCCAAGGAGAAATTGCCTTCTATGAGACAGCTGAAATGTGGACACGATTGGACCTTACAATAGCACAATGATCCCAAACATACCTCAGTGTCCACCAAGGATTGGTTTCAGAAGAAGTCCTGGAAGATTCTGTGGTGACCGTCACAGTAGCCTGACTTGAACCTCATAGAAAATCTGTCATCTGTTATGAAGAAGGTGGTTGTGTCATGATCCAGGACGGGATTTCGCTTTGACCCGTCCTGGTTAGACTAGGGGTTAATTGTGCTGCCTCTCTCTGGCAGCAGGAGGCTATTTAGTGCTCACTGGACCTGGGTCCGGTGTCAGTTATACTCCTGCCCTCGGCTGAGTTAAGTGACCTCTTGTATACGTGTGCCTTGTGCCTGATATCTTGCTTGTTTGTTCGGTTGTGATCTGGTTCTGTCCCTGTTACGAGTTCTGCCTGTCCCTCTTGTACTGCGCTACCTCTCGTGTATGACTCTCTGCTTGTGACCCGACTTCTCTCTGCTCGTCCCCTTGGTACCACGTCGCCCTCTTGTGTATGACCTTTGGCTCTGTCTGACTACCCGTCTGTTGGTCCCTCCTGTACCTCGTTCGCCCGTACTGTGTGTGACCTCTGTTTTGCCTGACTCTGAGCTGTTGTATGGTGTCCTGTCCTATCTGAATACAGGACGCTAAGCCCCGCCCCCTTGCAGTCACATGACCATAGGTCCCGTGCACATTATTCAGTTTTAGTGTCCGCAGGTCCTATGCATCTTTACTTTCCAGCACTGACTGGATCCTGACACTATTAGCCTGAAGCACGCCTGGTCACCTCTGCTGCCCTGCTCCCCAGGTAACTCTTAGCACTGCTTCTGTACTCAGGACACGCGCACTGGCTCTATGAGCAAGTGCAGTGCGGTGTCTCTGACATTATAACTGACCCATACCATTTTTTTTTCTCTGCTCACATTCACCTGTGTGTGTGATGGATCCTGTGCACGCTCTTTCTGAGCAGGTTAAGCATCTGACGCAGATGTCTCAGAAACTCTTTGGAGAACAAAGAGTCCTGGCTCAGTCTCAGCAGCTGATCGCTGACACTGTGCAGGGGGTTCTTTCATTGGGGGCTCGGGATGTTACATTAATTTCCCCTGAGTCTCCAGTGAAGTTACCAGATACCTTTTCTGGAGATAAAAATGACTTCAGAGTTTTCAAGGAGGGCTGTAAGCTTTTTTTTTCCTTAAGACCACACTCTTCTGGGGATGAAAGTCAGAGAGTGGGGGTCATTATGTCTCTGTTAAGGGGAGCCCCCCAAGCTTGGGCTTTCTCCCTTCCTACCACGGCCCCTGAGCGTATGACTGTGGATGCATTTTTTGAGGCCCTGGGGCATATTTATGATGAGCCTGATCGGGTGCGTATGGCTGAGGACAGGCTGATGAATGTTTGTCAGGGGAAACACTCAGCCGAGTGGTTTTGCTCAGAGTTCAGACGCTGGGCTGCTGAGGTCTGCTGGAACGAAGCTGCTCTCCGGGGGTTGTTCCGCAGAGGCCTGTCTGAGCATCTGAAAGACGCCTTGGCTCTCCACCCCCCACCTGATGCCCTGGAGGAAGCTATGACACAGGCCGTCCGAATGGATCGCAGGTTACGGGCAAGGGGAGTGATACAAACCGAGACATCATTGTTCTCCCAAGGAAGGGGAGCCAGTTCTTCACTGAAAATCACGGCGATGGGAACCATCAACCGTAAGGAGGAAGAAAGGAGGCAACGGCACGTGAGAAAATGCTGTGTTCACAGTGGCGAGTCTGGACATGGGAAAAAGGATTGCCCCTCCCGGCCACTAACCAACAAACGACTGAGCCCGGGTGATTATCGTGGAGGTCACCCAGGCTCTCAGGTACCCTTTTCTGCATTTTCTAAAATGTCATTCCAAGTGGAACTTTGTTGTGGGGGTGTCTCCACATCCACAACTGCCTTCGTGGATTGCGGTTCATCATTGAACTTTATTGACTCTGACTTGGTGGCCAGGTGTAAGTTAGGGACAGTTAGGTTGGAGACTCCGATTCACCTTGTTGCTATTGACAAAACACCACTGGGTAAGAATGACATTGTGTTTTGAACTGAAGAGTTTCTCCTTAAAGTGAGTTCCTTACATCAGGAACGTATTTCATGTTTTGTAATGAACAACCTGCCTGCGGGACTGGTGTTGGGGTTCCCCTGGTTACAGCTGCATAATCCTGTGATTAATTGGGAATCTCGGGATATTGTTAAATGGGGTCCCTATTGCTCTGAGAAATGTCTTGTTTCTGTGTCTGTGTCGTCCGTGGGTCTAGAAGGCATTCCGGAGTGCCTGATAGATTATACTGACGTTTTCTCCGAAAAAGAGGCTGAGGATTTACCACCACACCGCCCATTTGATTGTGCCATTGACCTGGTTCCAGGTGCTAAATTGCCCAAAGCCCGCCTGTATAACCTCTCGGGTCCGGAACGGGCTGCGATGAAGGAATATATTTCTGAGAGCCTCCGTAAGGGACATATTCGTCCTTCTGTTTCTCCTGTGGCGGCAGGGTTCTTTTTTGTAAAAAAAAAAAAAGACGGTGGTTTGCGCCCATGCCTCGATTTTCGTGAGTTAAATAAAATAACTGTGAGGAATACTTATCCCCTTCCACTTATTCCTGATTTATACAATCAGTTGTCCGGAGCTAAGTGGTTTTCGAAATTAGACCTACGGGGAGCGTATAACCTTATCCGAGTCCGGGATGGAGATGAATGGAAGACCGCCTTTCTCACTACTGAAGGGTTGTTTGAAAATTTGGTCATGCCCTTCGGCCTGACCAACGCTCCAGCGGTCTTCCAAAATTTCATAAATCATGTGTTCTCCGATTTGATTGGACGTTTTATGGTGGTGTATTTGGATGACATTTTAATCTACTCGCCTGATAAACAGACTCACATTGGTCATGTTCGGGCAGTTCTCCAAAGGCTCAGGGAGAACTGTCTGTTTGCTAAACTTGAAAAATGTTTATTTTTTGTTCAGGAACTGTCCTTTCTGGGGTTCATCGTGTCTGCTGAAGGGTATCGCATGGATCCTAATAAGGTGCAGGCCATTCTCGAGTGGGTTCAACCGTGTGATTTGAAGGGTCTGCAACGTTTCCTAGGGTTCGCTAATTATTATCGGAAATTTATAAGGGGGTTCTCACAGGTGGTTAAACCCCTCACAGACATGACTCAAAAGGGGGCCGATATTCAGAATTGGTCAACCGCAGCGGTAGCGGCATTTCAGTTTTTGAAAAAATGTTTCATGTCGGCCCCGGTTCTTATCCAACCGGACCCCTCTGAACCATTTATTGTTGAGGTAGACGCCTCAGAGGTGGGGGTGGGGGCGGTATTGTCCCAGGGACCCGCCACTTTGACCAATTTAAGACCTTGCGCCTTTTTCTCAAAGAAGTTCTCTCCGGCAGAGAGAAACTATGATGTGGGGAATCGGGAACTTCTGGCCGTAAAATTGGCTTTTGCAGAATGGAGGCATTTTTTGGAGGGGGCTGTCCATCCTATAACGGTAATCACGGACCACAAAAACCTAGCTTACATCGAGTCTGCTAAAAGGTTGACTCCCAGACAGGCTAGATGGTCACTTTTTTTTTCTCGATTCAACTTCTCGATCACTTTCCGACCAGGATCCAAGAATATCAGAGTGGATGCGTTGTCACGCAGTCTAGATCCGGTGTCCCCCCCGGAACCTCCATCCTCCATTCTTCAGCCTGGGGTTGTGGTGGCAGAGGTTTCTAATGTGTTGGAACGAGAGATTCGAGAAGCCCAGGCTCTTGCACCTCCAGCTAAGCCGGTGGATAAACTTTATGTGCCAGCTCAGTTTCGTCTCAAGGTCCTCCAGGAGTTCCATGACTCAGTTCTGGGTGGACATCCAGGGATCTCAGCGACCCGGAAGGCCATTGCTAGAATGTTCTGGTGGTCTTCTTTAGCCTCTGATGTTGGGGAGTATGTGTCTGTGTGTGAGGTTTGTGCCCGTGCGAAAACTCCCCATAACCGGCCGGGGAATTGGTACCACTGCCAATTCCTGAGAGACCATGGACTCATCTGTCCATGGATTTCATCACCAACCTTCCCCCTTCCAAGGGTAATACCGTGGTCTGGGTCGTAGTGGACAGGTTTAGTAAGCAGGCACATTTTGTACCTTTGGCAGCTCTACCTAATGCAGAAACATTGTCCAGATTGTTTGTGGAGCATGTGGTGCGGTTGCATGGGGTACCCCTGAATGTGGTGTCTGATAGGGGAGTGCAATTTGTGTCCAGATTTTGGAGAGCTTTTTGTAGGAGGTTGGGTATTAGTCTGTCCTTTTCATCCGCCTACCATCCAGAGACTAATGGGCAGACTGAGTGGACCAATCAGTCTCTGGAGCAAATTCTGCGTTGTTTGACCTCAGCCCGACAGGATGATTGGTGTTCTGTGTTACCATTGGCTGAGTTTGCTTTTAACAACCGCCCTAACCAGTCTACGGGTACATCTCCTTTTTTTTGCAATTATGGGTTTCATCCTCATTTTGGAGAATTTTCCCGCTTGAATTCTGGGTGTCCTGGGGCGGACGAGTCGATCCAGCGGTTGGGGGAGGTATGGCGGGAGGTCCAGAATAACATTACGAAGGCCCAGGACAAATTTAAATTTTTTGCGGACAAAAAACGAACCGTGGATCCAGTGTTTCAGGTCGGGGATAAGGTATGGTTATCCACCAAAAATATAAGGCTCAAGGTCCCCTCTGCGAAGCTTGGACCCAAGTTTATAGGTCCCTATGTAATTACCAAAGCAGTTAACCCGGTGGCTTTTCGGTTGCAGCTCCCGCCATCTCTGCGGATCCCAAATGTTTTCCATAAGGCCCTTTTGAAACCTGTGAGGTCCAGTGGGGTGGGATCATCATCTTCCCCGACACCGGTTCTGGTAGATGGGCAGGCTGAGTACGAGGTGGAACGAATTGTCGTCTCCAGGTTGGTCCGTCGCGCCCTTCAGTATTTGATACATTGGAAGGGCTACGGTCCTGAGGAACGCTCGTGGGTTCCTGCTCGATCAGTTCATGCGGATCGGTTGATCCGAGCCTTTCACGCCAAGTACCCTGAGAGACCTGGGGGTCCGGTGGCCCCCCATTGAGAGGAGGGTACTGTCATGATCCAGGACGGGATTTCGCTTTGACCCGTCCTGGTTAGACTAGGGGTTAATTGTGCTGCCTCTCTCTGGCAGCAGGAGGCTATTTAGTGCTCACTGGACCTGGGTCCGGTGTCAGTTATACTCCTGCCCTCGGCTGAGTTAAGTGACCTCTTGTATACGTGTGCCTTGTGCCTGATATCTTGCTTGTTTGTTCGGTTGTGATCTGGTTCTGTCCCTGTTACGAGTTCTGCCTGACCCTCTTGCGCTACCTCTCGTGTATGACTCTCTGCTTGTGACCCGACTTCTCTCTGCTCGTCCCCTTGGTACCACGTCGCCCTCTTGTGTATGACCTTTGGCTCTGTCTGACTACCCGTCTGTTCGTCCCTCCTGTACCTCGTTCGCCCGTACTGTGTGTGACCTCTGTTTTGCCTGACTCTGAGTTGTTGTATGGTGTCCTGTCCTATCTGAATACAGGACGCTAAGCCCCGCCCCCTTGCAGTCACATGACCATAGGTCCCGTGCACATTATTCAGTTTTAGTGTCCGCAGGTCCTATGCATCTTTACTTTCCAGCACTGACTGGATCCTGACACTATTAGCCTGAAGCACGCCTGGTCACCTCTGCTGCCCTGCTCCCCAGGTAACTCTTAGCACTGCTTCTGTACTCAGGACACGCGCACTGGCTCTATGAGCAAGCGCAGTGCGGTGTCTCTGACAGGTTGCAGCTCTAGAATATTAGTAAACTGGAGCCCATTACCTATGAGAACTGGGCTAAAGGCCCCATTACACACAGCGATCTTGCTATCGAAATCGCTGATTTTGTGATGCCACAGCGATCTCACCAGCGAGATCGCTGTGTGTGTGACGAGGATCAGCGACCGGCCCCCCTGCCGGGTATCGCTGATCGTGCTCGATCGGCCTGGGCCATTTTTTGATCGCTGGTCTCCCGCTGGCCAGCACGCATCGCTGCGTGTGGCAGCGAGAGACCAGCGATCGGCGATGCTGGACGCTGGTTTCTAATGTAAACATCGGGTATCCAGGAGCCGCGGCTCCTGGATACCCGCTGTTTACCTTGGAAACTGGTGTACATGCTGGTTTCCAAGGTAAACAGTGGGTATCCAGGAGTCGCGCAGCTCTTAGATACCCGATGTTTACATTAGAAACCAGCGTCGCTGGTCCTGATCGCTGGAGGGGCTGTCTATGTGACAACTCGCCAGCGATCAGTCTAACGATGTCCCAGCGCTCCCATCATGTCGGATTGTTGGTGGGATCACTGGGACATCGTTATGTGTAACGGGGCCTTAAGATTCCTCAAGAATACTGCCAGAAGCGGCGGTCTGGTTATGCATCATATTTGCACAGGTCACATTAGCCAAATAAGTTCTTCTAAGAACTAAAGATGCTTGTCATGAAGGGGTGAATTTTGAGCTAAATTTGGAGAAACCACTTGTTATATTAGATGTGTTGAGATATATACAGTAAATTGATCTTGTTTGATTAGTTTATTGCAAACAACCGAAAATTTGTAAACTTTGCTAATAAACCTAATCTGCAATAGGGGATGACTACTGTTAATTGCAAATGTGTACAAACATTTCCGGTAAGACACTTTACCACATACCGAGCCTGAGAACGTAGGTATAGTGGCCAATACTAGCACTCCAATAGCATGGTGTCAGCATAAGAGAGAGTAATACATCTGTTGTTATGTGTTGTGTGGTGCTTATTTAACTTTTGTTAATATAGATATTAAATAATGGTAAGTAAAACAACAATATAGAAATTTACATAATATTTTATATATATATATATATATATTTTTTTTTTTTTTTTTTTTTTCTTTTTTAACCCCTTCACCCCCAAGGGTGGTTTGCACGTTCATGACCGGGCCAATTTTTACAATTCTGACCACTGTACCTTTATGAGGTCATAACTCTCGAACGCTTCCATGGATCCCGGTGATTCTGACATTGTTTTCTCGTGACATATTGTACTTCATGTTAGTGGTAAAATTTCATTCAAATAACTTGCGTTTATTTGTGAGAAAAACGGAAATTTGGCAAAAATTTTGAAAATTTCGCAATTTTCCAACTTTGAATTTTTATGCCCTTAAATCACAGAGATAAGGCACACAAAAAACTTGATAACTAACATTTCCCACATGTTTACTTTACATCAGCACAATTTTGGAACCAAAATTTTTTTTTGTTAGGAAGTTATAAGGGTTAAAAGTTGACCAGCGATTTCTCATTTTTACAACACCATTTTATTTTTAGGACCACATCACATTTGAAGCCACTTTGAGGGGTCTATATGATAGAAAATACACAAAAGTGACACCATTCTAAAAACTGCACCCCTTAAGGTGCTCAAAACCACATTCAAGAAGTTTATTAACCCTTTAGGTGCGTCACAGGAATTTTTTTGAATATTTAAAAAAAAATGAACATCTAACTTTTTTTCATAAAAAAAATACTTCAGGTTCAATTTTTTTTATTTTACCAAGGGTAACAGGAGAAATTGAACTGCAAAAGTTATTGTGCAATTTGTCCTGAGTACGCAGATACCTGATATGTGGGGGGAACGACTGTTTCGGCGCATGGCAGAGCTCAGAATGGAAGGAGCGCCGTTTGACTTTTTCAATGCAAAATTGGCTGGAATTCAGATTGGACGCCATGTCACGTTTGGAGAGTCCCTGATGTACCTAAACAGTGGAAACCCCCTACAAGTGACCCCATTTTGGAAACTAGACCCCCCAAGGAACTTATCTAGATATGTGGTGAGAACTTTGAACCCACAAGGGCTTTACAGAAGTTTATAACGTACAGCGGTACAATTAAAAAATCATATTTTTTCCACAAAAATGATCTTTTCACCCCAATTTTTATTTTCCCAAGGGTAACAGGACCCTAAAAGTTATTGTGCAATTTGTCCTGAGTACGCTGATACCCCACATGTGGGGGTAAACCACTATTTGGGCGCATGGCAGAGCTCGGAAGGGAAGCAGCGCCATTTGACGTTTTTGGCTGGAATTGAGATCGGACACCATGTCGCGTTTGGAAAACCCCTGATGTACCAAAACAGTGGAAACCCCCCACAAATGACACCATTTTGGAAACTAGACACCCTAAGGAACTTATCTAGATGTGTGGTGAGAACTTTGAACCCCCATGGGCTTCACAGAAGTTTATAACATAAAGCCATACAATTAAAAAATAATATTTTTTCCACAAAAATGATCTTTTCACCCTCAATTCTTATTTTTCCAAGGGTAACAGGACCCTAAAAGTTATTGTGCAATTTGTCCTGAGTACGCTGATACCCCACATGTGGGGGTAAACCACTATTTGGGGGCATGGCAGAGCTCGGAAGGGAAGCAGCGCCATTTGACTTTTTGGCTGGAATTGAGATCGGACACCATGTCGTGTTTGGAAAACTCCTGATGTACCAAAACAGTGGAACCCCCCACAAATGACACCATTTTGGAAACTAGACCCCCTAAGGAACTTATCTAGATGTGTGGTGAGCACTTTGACCCCCCCAGTGCTTCACAGAAGTTTACAACGCCCGGGCGTGAAAATAAAAAATTCGTATTTTTTCCACAAACATGATCTTTTAGTCACCATTTTTTTATTTTCCCAAGGGTACCAGGAGAAATTGGACCCCAAAAGTTGTTGTCCAATTTGTCCTGAGTATGCTGATACCCCATATGTGGGAGAAAACTACTGTATGGGCACACGTCGGGGCTCGGAAGGGAAGTAGTGACGTTTTGGAATGCAGACTTTGATGGAATGGTCTGCGGGTGTGATATTGCCTTTGGAGAGCCCCTAATGTACCTAAACAGTGGAAACCCCCCACAAATGACACCATTTTGTAAACTAGACCCCCCAAGGAACTTATCTAGATGTGTGGTGAGCACTTTGACCCCCCCAGTGCTTCACAGAAGTTTACAACGCCCGGGCGTGAAAATAAAAAATTCGTATTTTTTCCACAAACATGATCTTTTAGTCACCATTTTTTTATTTTCCCAAGGGTACCAGGAGAAATTGGACCCCAAAAGTTGTTTTCCAATTTGTCCTGAGTACGCTGCTACCCCATATGTGGGAGAAAACTACTGTATGGGCACACGTCAGGGCTCGGAAGGGAAGTAGTGACGTTTTGGAATGCAGACTTTGATGGAATGGTCTGCGGGTGTCATGTTGCCTTTGGAGAGCCCCTAATGTACCTAAACAGTGGAAACCCCCCACAAATGACACCATTTTGTAAACTAGACCCCCCAAGGAACTTATCTAGATGTGTGGTGAGCACTTTGACCCCCCCAGTGCTTCACAGAAGTTTACAACGCCCGGGCGTGAAAATAAAAAATTCGTATTTTTTCCACAAACATGATCTTTTAGTCACCATTTTTTTTATTTTCCCAAGGGTACCAGGAGAAATTGGACCCCAAAAGTTGTTTTCCAATTTGTCCTGAGTACGCTGCTACCCCATATGTGGGAGAAAACTACTGTATGGGCACACGTCAGGGCTCGGAAGGGAAGTAGTGACGTTTTGGAATGCAGACTTTGATGGAATGGTCTGCGGGTGTCATGTTGCCTTTGGAGAGCCCCTAATGTACCTAAACAGTGGAAACCCCCCACAAATGACACCATTTTGTAAACTAGACCCCCCAAGGAACTTATCTAGATGTGTGGTGAGCACTTTGACCCCCCCAGTGCTTCACAGAAGTTTACAACGCCCGGGCGTGAAAATAAAAAATTTGTATTTTTTCCACAAACATGATCTTTTAGTCACCATTTTTTTTTTATTTTCCCAAGGGTACCAGGAGAAATTGGACCCCAAAAGTTGTTTTCCAATTTGTCCTGAGTACGCTGACACCCCATATGTGGGAGAAAACTACTGTATGGACACACGTCGGGGCTCGGAAGGGAAGCAGTGACGTTTTGGAACGCAGACTTTGATGGAATGGTCTGCGGTTGTCATGTGCGTTTGGAGAGCCCCTGATGTACCTAAACTATTGAAACTCCCCACAAGTGACCCCATTTTGGACACTAGACCCCCCACGGAACTTATCTAGATGTGTGGTGAGCACTTTGAACCCCCAAGTGCTTCACAGAAGTTTATAACACTCGGACGTGAAAATAAAAAAATCATTTTTTTTCCACAAAAATGATATTTTTGCCCCCAATTTTTTATTTTCCTAAGGGTAACAGGAGAAATTGGACCCCAAAAATTGTTTTGCAATTTGTCCTGAGTAGGCTGATACCCTACATGAGGGGGTAAAACACTGTTTGGGCGCATAGCAGAGCTTGGAAGGGAAGGAGCACCATTTGACTTTTTCAACTCAGAATTGGCTGGAATTGAGATCAGACGCCATGTTGCATTTGGAGAGCCCCTGATGTGCCCAAACAGTGGAAACCCCCAATTCTAACTCCAACCCGAACCCCAACACGCCCCTAACCCTAGCCCTAACCCTAGCCCTAACCCTAGCCCTAGCCCTAACCCTAACCCTAGCCCTAACCCTAACCTAACCCTACCCCAACACACCCCTAGCCCTAACCCTAATGGAAAAATGGAAATAAATACATTTTTTTTATTTTATTATTTTTCCCTAACTAAAGGGGTGATAACGGGGGGTTTGATTTACTATTTATGGCGGTTTTTATGTTTGGCGGCTGTCGCACGCTAAAAGACGCTTTTTATTGTAAAAATAGTTTTTGCATCACCACATATTGAGAGCTATAATTTTTCCGTATTTTGACCCACCGAGTCATGTGAGGTCTTATTTTTTGCGGGACGAGTTGACGTTTTTATTGGTACCATTTTCGGGCACGTGAAATTTTTTGATCGCTTTTTATTCCGATTTTTGGGACGCAGAATGAACAAAAACCAGCGTTTCATGAATTTCTTTTGGGGGGGGTGCGTTTACACCGTTCCGCGTGCGGTAAAATTGATAAAGCGCTTTTATTCTTCGGGTCAGTACGGTTACAGCGATACCTCATTTAGGTCTTTTTTTATGTTTTTGTCGGTTTTATGCAATGAAAACTATTTTATATAAAAAATAATTATTTTTGCATCGCTTTATTCTGCGAGTTATAACTTTTTTATTTTTTTGCTGATGATGCTGTGTGGCAGCTTGTTTTTTGCGGGACAAGATGACGTTTTCAGCGGTACCATGGATATTTATATGCGTCTTTTTGATCTCGCGTTATTGCACTTTTTGTTTGGCGGTATGATAATAAATCATTATTTTTTGCTTCGTTTTTTATTTTTATTTTTTAAGGGGTTCGCTAAAGGGGTTAACTAATGGGACAGTTTTATAGGGCAGGTCGTTACGGACGCGGCGATACCTAATATGTGTACATTTATTGTTTTTTTTTTTTATTATTTTAAAAAAATGAATTTATTGGGGAATATTTTTTTTTTTTTTTTACTAATTTATTTGGCGATTTTTTTTAATTTATTTTTACAATTTTTTTTTAATTTTTTTTTACTTTATTACATAGTCCCAGGTGGGACATCACTGTCCTGTGACAGATCGCTGATCTGTCACATCACAGATCACTGTGACAGATCAGCAATCTGTCACAGGCAGTGCACAAGGCTTCCTCATGCCTGCGCTTTGCAGGCACTGAGGAAGCCAGCTTCCCCAGGCCCCCGAAGGCCCCCGTCGCCATCTTGGATTCGGGGGCCTGGGGGATAGGAGTCCCCCGCAGCAGCGCTGCACATTGCGCTGCCGTGGGGGGCTCAGGGAAGCACGGAGGGAGCCCCCTCCCTGCCGATGCTTCCCTTTAACTCCCGGTACACCGCGATCGCGTTTGATCGCGGTGTGCAAGGGGTTAATGTGTCGGGGGCGGTCCGTGACCGCCCCTGACACATTGTGCCGGGTGTCAGCTGTGATAATCAGCTGACACCCGGCCGCGATCAGCGGCGCTCACCACGTGGGCGCCGCTGATCGCGGTAGACGTACTATCCCGTCCCCGGTCATACGGGCCCGGGTACCGTGGACGGGATAGTACGTCTCATGTCAGGAAGGGGTTAAACTTGATCTTTTGCACAAAGCATATAGAAAATATCTTCCTGACTGGCTATCACCAACATTTTAAAACTGTTCAAGGTGGACATACCAGTCTAATATGTCCAGGAACGGTCATAGTTCTCATGTTTGTACCTTGTCTTCCACTCTTTTTTGAGTGGGTACTTCATCAGCATTCTGTAAGCACCATCGGTGCAAGAACATCTCTTCCGTCACTTCCTAGGATGGATTGTGTCTGCCCCTAACAAAGTCTACCTCTCGCGTATGCCTGTATGCAGTTTGACAGACAGGAGAGCAGCCAATAACTGATCTACAGTCATGGTCAAAAGTCTTGGCACCCTTGTTGTTGTCCCAGATAATTAAGTATTTCTTCCAGAAAATTATTGCAATTACACACGTTTATTTCCATTGTGTGTATTGGAACAACACAAACAAAAACTGAGAAAAGGGACAAATTGGACATCATTTCACACAAAACCACAAAAATGAGCTGGATAAAATTGTTGACACCTTTCTAAAATTTTGCGTAAACAACTTTGTTTCAAGCATGTCATGCTCATTCAACTCACCTGTGTTTTGTAACAGGTATACGCAATATAAAGATCACTCCTGAAACCAAATAAAAAAGGGGAGAAGTTGACTTAATCTTTGCATTGTGTGTCTGGGTGTGGCACACTAAGCATGGAGAACAGAAAGAAGAGAACAGTCTGAGGACTTGAGGCACAAAATTGTTGAACAATCTCAAGATTTAAAGTCCATCTTCACAGATGTTTATGTTCCTTTGTCCACTATGCGCAACATAATCAAGAAGTTTACAACCCATGGCACTGTAGGACATCTCCCTGAACTTGGACATCAGAGAAAAATTCATGAAAGGTTGCAAAGCAGGATAGTACGGATGGTGAATAAGCAGCCTCAATCAAGTTCCAAAGAATTTTAAGCTGTCCTGCAGGCTCAGGGTGCATCAGTATCAGCGCGAACTATCTGTCGCCATTTAAATTAAATGAAACGGTATGGCAGCAGACCCAGGAGTACCCCAATGCGGACATAAGAGACATAAAAAGCTAGACTGCAGTCTGCCAAAATGTACGTGAGTAAGCCAAAAGCCTTCTGAGAAAGTGTTTTGTGGACAGATGAGACCAAGATAGAGCTTTTTGGTAAAGCACATCATTCTACTGTTTACCGAAAATGGAATGAGGCTATGAAAAGGACACAGTACCTACAGTCAAATATGGTGGAGGATCAGAGATGTTTTGTTGCCTCTGGCATTGGGTGTCTTGAATGTGTGCAAGCCATCATAAAATCTGAAGATTACCTAAGGATTTTGGGTTGCAATGTTGTGCCCAGTGTCAGATAGCTGGGTTTGCGTTCTAGGTCATGAGTCTTTCAGCAGGACAATGACATCAAATATATTTCAAGAAGCACCCAGAAATGAATGGAAACAAAGTACTGGAGAGTTCTGAAGTGGTCAACATTTAGCCCGGATCTAAACCCCATTGAACACCTGTGGAGAGATCTTAAAATTGCTGTTGGGAGAAGGCGCCTTCAAATATGAGAGACCTGGAGCAGTTTGCAAAAGAAAAGTGATCCAAAATTCCAGTAGAGAAGTGAAAGAAGCTTGTTGATGGTTATAGGAACCAATTGATTAAAGTTATTTATTCCAAATGGTGTGTAATAGTAATGAGTAGAGTTGAGCGACTTTTGGTTTTTTAGGGTCGCCTTTCGTTTCGTGAAACCCGACTTTTCCAAAAGTCGGGTCGAGCAAGATCGTCCGATTATAGGGAAAAGTCGGGGGTCGTCCCGAAACACAAAACCCAATGTAAGTCAATGGGGAATAAAAGTCGGCAGTGAGAGGAGGACAGGAAACACACCTACAGTGCCCATTTGAATGCCAAAAGCATCAATTCTTCTTACTTAAGCTTGTCAACCTTAATCAACTTCATAATACAAGTTACGCAATGAAAAATGGGGGTTATTTGGCTAAAGTTGTGGGGGGGGGGAGGGCTGGCTGCAGGTTTTCATGTGCCCTGGGCGAAAGAGCGCCCCTTTAACACATACCACAACTCATCATGCTCCGATACGGCAGAGAAATAGCGGTATAGTACAATGAAAAATACCTCACTTTTTACATCTCATGAAAATCATTGGTCCCATATAATGTTTGAAACAGTATATGATGAGCTCCACATAATGCTACAGTATATGTTGGTCCCCATGGATGAAGCTCCACTGTCTTATGGGCCCAAATAATGCTCCAAACATAATGGGCCCCATTTCTAATGCTCTAGTGTATAATGGGCCCTGTAAATGCTGCTCCAGTGTCTGATGTCCACCTTTGGAATGTTCCAGTGTATGGTGGGCCCCATCTATCATTCTCCAGAGTATAGTGCTCCCCAAAAATTGCTGTCCCAACATTGAAAACAATCAAATAAGTCTCCTCGCTAGGGAATCCCTGTACTTGTCTGGACTCCTCGTCGTCCCCATCTTCCATCTCACTGCACAGAATTTCAACTTTGCAAGTGCTGTGATCCTGAGCAAGCAGGGGGGGCCCACTCGTTGGCGACGGCACTGGCACAGGGCCCCTGATAGTACGGTGGTGTGTCTGATGGCGGGTGGGCCGAACCTGCACTTTCATCTGCAGCTTCCTCTTTGTCACCGTGTAAGATGGAACTGTATATGGGAAGGGTAACCTGAGTTTCATCAGGGTCAGATTCAGGTCGTGTAGCGTGCGAGGGGAATGTAGTGGTCTGGGTCAATGTACCAGCAGATTCATCGAGCAGTGGCTGGGCATCAGTGCACTTGTGTCGCCCCCAGGAGTACGGTCGCCACAGTGGCATTACCTTCTTCCTAGGGAGTGTGATGTCATGCTTGGGAGCAACGAACGATCTCTCTAGCAGGTTAACTGATTGGGCGGCGTTATTCCCACGAGTCATGACCCTCCAAACAGCGTTCATGAAGGCAAAGTGTTTGTTTTACGTGGGCAGTATGGTTGCAAAGCTGAACCTTAAAGGAATGTCCAGAAGGGCACCACCAGGAGTGGAGTCTACGGTTAAATTCGACTCCACCTGGGAAACCTCAACCATGCCAGCTACAGAACAGATGCATACATTGCAAGCTTAATTCCGTTAACGAACGAGACTCCGTCATGCCCCGCGGTCCGAGTCCGGCTTACTAGAGGGACACGTGAGGCTCTGGCACATGAGATTGGCCAATAACTGGTGTGTCATGCCCTTACATGTCCGTGGCTGCATGTGCGCTACACTGAAAAGGCCAGCGTTTGTCGCTTACAGGTGCAGATAACCCGCTGAACAACGTTAGTGATGGGGATCACTGATTACAATTATTACCCGCGAACAATGATTTCCCAGTAAGTGCAGGTCAACCGCAGTTCCGGAATTAGGCCTAACCGTCATTCCTGAAAAAATGAAAAACTTACGTGTGCAAACCACAGGTGCTGTAGCTTGCTTAACAGCTCGCCAGCCGTTCTCACGCCCAGTATGGATTACACGTGATTGCACAAAGGTGAGAAAGGGTACTGTATCCCCGGATAACATGTATGGATAGCGTACACATTCAAAATATATGTCTATACATCAGGAGGCAGGCTCAGACGGTGTTAGGCCCAGTATGGATTGCACGTGATTGCACAAAGGTTAGAAAGGGTACCGTATCCCCGGATAACATGTATGGATAGCGTACACATTCAAAATATATGTCTATACATCAGGAGGCAGGCTCAGACGGTGTTAGGCCCAGTATGGATTGCACGTGATTGCACAAAGGTTAGAAAGGGTACCGTATCCCCGGATAACATGTATGGATAGCGTACACATTCAAAATATATGTCTATACATCAGGAGGCAGGCTCAGACGGTGTAAGGCCCAGTATGGCTTGCAAGTGATTGCACAAAGGTTAGAAAGGGTACCGTATCCCCAGATAACATGTATGGATAGCATACACATTCAAAATATATGTCTATACATCAGGAGGCAGGCTCAGACGGTGTCAGGCACAGTATGGATTTGACAGCCCAGACTACACAGCGGAGGAGCAGGGAGAGGTAAAGATTGCAAATGCTGGGGCCCTGCCCAAGCAAGGGGGGCCCACTCGTGGGCGTCGGTACTGGCACTGGGCCCCTCATAGTACGGCGGTGTGTCTGACGGCGGGTGTGCACCACCACCGTCAGAGACACTTGATTGCACTATGAAGGACCCTGTGCCAGTGCCCGCGCCCAAGAGTCGGCCTACCCACCTGTCCAGGGCAACGGCACTCGCACGGTGTCGTGCGCTAGGTGGTGACCCCGGCAATGGGGGGGGGAGGCAGCACAGTTAGGGAGTTTTAGAAAGTGGCATATGTTGATGTTGGACATTCAGCTGATGCAAAAGGTGAAATAGGTCAAGTCCCAGGAAGAGGTGGACCAAAGCAAGCCATTTTTCTGTCACCCTATGTGTCATCAGGGGAAGGTGGGACAAAATCCTTGGAAACCCATGCGTGGTTCATTTTAATGAAGGTTAGATCATCCACATTTTGGGTTGACAGACGGGTCCTTTTTTCTGTCAGGATTGATCCAGCTGCACTAAAGACTCTTTCCGATAGCACACTTGCAGCTGGGCAAGCGAGCTCCTGTAAGGCATATTGTGCCAATTCAGGCCAGGTGTCCAGTTTAGCGGCCCAATAGTCAAAGGGGAATGACCTGTGTGGGAGAACATCGATATGGGAGGAAAAGTAGTTTGTAACCATAGTTGACAACTGCTGTCTCCTGTCACTTTCCATCGATGCAGTATTACCAGTTGTGTGAGCGGTACTTGAAAAATCAGTCCACAACATTGTCATGAAACCCCTGTCTCCAACGCCACTTCTGCTGTGTGCACCACGAACACCTCTGCCAAGCTGCCCCCGGCCCGTACGGCTCGTGTGAGAACCATCACCGCTGCTGTGTGCTGGGAATGCCTCAAGCAACCGATTTACCAGAGTTGCTTGTTTATTAGTCAATATTAGGTCCAGGTTCTCCTGTGGCATGATGTTTTGTAATTTGCCTTTATAGCGTGGATCCAGGATGCTGGCCAACCAGTAGTCGTCATCGTTCATCATTTTGGCAATGCGTGGGTCCATTTTTAGGATCTGCAAGGCATAATCTGACATGTGGGCCAATGTTCCCGGTGTCAATGATGCACTGCGAGTGCTGGTTGGAGGAGCACTTTCTGGCAAATCCACATCCCTCCAGTCACGCACAAACCCTGTACCAGACCTTGCCACGCCAACATTTTCACTTGCCCCACGAGATGCATCCTCCTCCCCTAAGTAATCATCCCCATCATCCTCCTCCTCCTCCTCCTCTTCTTCCTCCACCTCGTCCAGGAGAGGTCCCTGAGCAGACAATGGCTGAATGTCATCAAGGATTCCCTCCTCCTCTTCCTCCTCATCAACATTGGCTGCAGACGCCTGCTCCTTAAGGTGAGTCAAAGTTTGCATGAGCAGACGCATAAGTGGGATGCTCATGCTTAGGATGGCGTCGTCTGCGCTTACCAGCCGTGTGCATTCCTCAAAACACTGAAGGACTTTACAGAGGTCTTTCAGCTTCGACCACTGCACACCTGTCAACTCCATGTCTGCTCTCAAAGTGCCTGGCCGTGTATCCTCCCACAAATGCATTATGGCCTGCCTCTGCTCGCACAGCCGCTCCACCATGTGCAGGGTGGAGTTCCACCTTGTTGCAATGTCGATAATGAGGCGGTGGTTGGGAAGGTGGAGCAATCGCTGCAGCTTCTGCATACGAACGGAGTGTACAGGCGACCGGCGGATGTGCGCGCACAGTCTTCGCACTTTCTGGAGCAGGGCTGTTAACTCCGGATAATTTTTGAGGAAGCACTGCACCACCAGGTTCAAGGTGTGAGCCAAGCAAGGTATATGGCTGAGTTTTGAAAGGGCTATGGTTGCCACAAAATTACAGCCGTTATCACTAACTACCTTGCCTGCCTCAAGATGTACACTGCCCAGCCATGACTCAGTTTGTCGCTTCAAGTACTCGGCCAGCACCTCGGCGGTGTGTCTGTTGCCCAAACACATCATCTGCAACACAGCCTGCTGACGCTTTCCACTAGCTGCTCGATAGGGGGACACATCGTGTGCAACAGTGGCAGCTGCAGATGGAGTGCTCGTACGACTGCGCTCTGTGGACGAGCTTTAGCTTCTGGAGGAGGAGGAGGAGGGTCGAACGCCTACAGCCAACTGTTTCCTATACCGTGGGCTAGGCAGCACTGTCCCACCACCGCTGTCCCCTGTGGACCCTGCATCCACCACATTAACCCAGTGCGCAGTGATGGACACGTAACGGCCCTGGCCATGCCGACTGGACCATGCATCAGTTGTGAGGTGCACCTTTCCGCTCACTGACTGCTTGAGTGCATGGACAATGCGGTCTTTCACATGATGGTGGAGGGCTGGGATGGCTTTGCGAGAGAAGAAGTGGCGACTGGGTAGGTCATAGCGTGGTACTGCATAGGCCATGAGTTCGCGGAAAGCTGTGCTTTCCACCAACCGAAAGGGCATCATCTCAAATGAGATTAGTTTGGCAATGTGGGCGTTCAAACCCAGTGTACGCGGATGAGAGACTGAGTACTTTCTTGACCTACTCATAGTGTCTGGGAGGGTGAGCTGGACTTGAGAGCTGCATATGGTGGAAGTAGCGGTGGACAGGGCGGACTGAGAGAGGGTTGATGATGGTGATGGAGTTGGTGTTCTTTCTGATGGCCTAGAATCAGTCTTTCGTTGATATAACAGTGGGATTCCCTGACTGCTGTGGCCTTGCAACGACACCTCAACATTTGCTGCTGTGCTAACCGGTGGGCTTACAGTGGGGGAAACAATGTAGCGTTGCTGACTACCTTCGTTGTGATCGTTGCACATGTGGCACTTGAGGTTTGGTGTTGTGTCCACGCTTGCAAATGCATGCTGGTTAAATGTCTAAGCATGCAACTGGTATTCAAATTTTTCAGATTTTTCCCTCGGCTAAAGGTCTTTGCGCACTTCTTACAGATAACCTTGGCCTGATCATGAGGATTTTGGTCAAAAAAGTGCCACACTGCACTCTTCCTACTTTGGCAGACATTTTGCGGCCTAGCACGCTGTGATCTTTTGACCCTCTGGACAAGCTGTCCAGCAACTCTTTTGATGTTTGGAACCTGTCTTTGGAGTGCTCCGGGCCTGCCAGATAACAGCTGTTGCGATGTCGATGTCTGCTGTGGATGCTCCTCATCTGAGCTATTGGAAGCAGCACCCTCTTCCCCCAATGGATGCCAATCTGGGTCAACAACTGGGTCATCCATCACCTCCTCTTCTATGTCATGTGCACCTTCCTCTGTGTCACCGTGTATGGTGGTATAGTGTGCGGGAAGGGGCACCGGAGTCTCATCAGGGTCAGAATCTGGAATCTACTCCATGGAGTAATCAGTAGTATGGCCTGCGTCATCCTTCAATCTTGGTTGGGGGTGAAGGACACAAGGAAAGGTGTGGTTCATGAACATGAGCCTCCAATGACGACTCAGTGCTTTTACTTTTTACAACTGAAGAAGAGGAGGCGATAGAGCTGGAGGCTGAGTCAGCAATGTAAGACAAAACTTTTTCCTGATGCTCTGGCTTTAAAAGCGGTTTGCCAACTCCTAGAAAACTAAGCGTTCGAGGCCTTATGTAGCCAGACGATGACGCAGGCTCAACACCTCCTGCATTCGGTCCTATTTTGCTCTTGCCACTACCTTCAGATCCACCACCAACACCATCATTACCAGTTGCCAACCCCCGCCCAATTCCACGGCCTCTTCCACCAGCCTTCCTCATTTTTGGTAGAAATGAAGACAAAATCCAACAAACTATATAGTAATGTAAAACAAGGTACAAAGTGTCTATCGGACAGGGGAGATTTTGAATTTCTGCAGACACTTGTGGACACTGGTCACTTTTGGATTGTGTGAGGGCCACTGATATCTGAGCGCTATGTCACAGGCTCGATGGCACAGCTGTGACAAAAGTGACGAGAGGATAAGGGAGATTTTGAATTTCTGCACACACTTGTGGACACTGGACACTTTTGGATTGTGTGAGGGCCACTGATATCTGAGCGCTATGTCACAGGCTCGATGGCACAGCTGTGACAAAAGTGACGAGAGGATAAGGGAGATTTTGAATTTTTGCAGACACTTGTGGACACTGGACACTTTTGGATAAGCCCACTGATATCTGAGCGCTATGTCACAGGCTCGATGGCACAGCTGTGACAAAAGTGACTAGAGGATAAGGGAGATTGGATTGCTTTTAAAAAAGCAGTTTACAGAGCAGTGGGTAAACAGCAATGCCAGCCTGTCAGGAAGCCTTAAAAGGCAGCCCAACAACCAACACCACAATATAGCCTCCCCTTGCACTGCACACACAGTGACTGGTGTGTTGTACAGGCCAAATCGCTAGCAGCAGAAGCAGTTTTTTTTTCTTCTCAGCAGGACAAAAAAAAAAAAAAAAAAAAAATTGGGATTGCTTTTAAAAAAGCAGTTTGCGGAGCAGTGGGTAAACAGCAATGCAGGAATGTCAGGAAGCCTTAGAAGGCAGCCCAACAACCAACACCACTGATACACCACTATATAGCCTCCCCTTGCACTGCACACACAGTGACTGGTGTGTTGTGCAGGCCAAATCGCTAGCAGCAGAAGCAGTTTTTTTGTCTTCTTCCCTGCCTAACGCTCTCCCTACAGAATCAGCAGCAACCTCTCCCTATACTGAGATCGGCAGAAGTAAGATGGCGGTCGGCGTGCACGCCCTTTTATACCCCCTGTGACGCCCACCAAAGCAAGCCAATCACTTGCATGCCCTTCTGAAAGATGGTGGTGACCCCTGCCTATGTCATCACGTTGCCCACAGTGTCCGTGGATCCTGATTGGCTGAAAAAGAGCGCAAAACAAACTTTTGAAACGCGACTTTGGCGCGCAAGTCGCCGACCTCGTGGCCGACCTCATCCTAGGGTCGGGTTTCGTTTCATGAAACCCGACTTTGCCAAAAGTCGGGGACTTTTGAAATTTTTCGACCCGTTTCGCTCAACTCTAGTAATGAGCGAACATGCTCGATTAAGGTCTTATCTGTGCGTGCTCGGGTGCAAACCATGTGTCTTCAGCATGCTCAAAAAATATGTTTGTCTCATGGCTGTTCGACAGGTGCAACACATGCAGGGATTGCCTGTTTGTTACGCAATCCTTGACACTCTGTTAGAACCCAAACATGTTCGGATAAGACCTCATCTGACAACATTCGCTCATCGCTAGTTTGCAACCACATATATAGTTCAGGGTGCCAACAATTTTGTTCTACCCATTTTAGGGGGGTTTTATGTGAAATTATGTCCAATTTGCCTTTTTTTGTCTTTTGTTTGTTCCTATACACACAAAGTAAATAAACTTGTATAATAAGACATATGTAATTGCAATAATTTTCTGAGATAAATACTTTATTTTCTGGAGTAATTTCAAGGGTGCCAACACTTTCAGCCATGACTTTATATATGCCGCTATTTGCTACTTTAGAATTTTACCATTGTAAGTGGGGTATGGGTGTGCTTGGTCATTTCTTGCTTCATGGCATCATTCACTGCTTATTACTTCATAGCTTACTTTTAGTGATGATCTTTAAAAAAAAAAAAAATCATATTTAGACATCAGAGGTGTTTTTCAGCGTTTTTTTCAGAATATATGCATGCTCAGCCTAGCTGAGTGTGCATGATTATATTGGGATCAGGAAAAATAGCTCTCTGCCAAATGAGCTGACAGAGCTATCTAAAGTGTATATTCACCTTCATTTGCTTTTCAGTCTACAATTGAACGGTCTTAGTGGGATATAACACTGGCGTTTGGCTTATATATTGCATACAGTCATAAAAACACACTATAAAATATAAGAAAGGGAAAACAGCAAACTGAGCCTTTCACATGATCGCCAGAAATCATCTTATAAGTGAGATTTCGGACTGTGATCAGAGCTCTGGCCTAATGGGCTCTCCTTTGCTATTTCCAGCCTGAAAGCTTTGGGAAAAGTCCAGACCTCCATTCTCTTTTTGGTAAATGAATTCATTCATTCCATTTCCTCAGAATACATTATTTTGGGTTCTCCTTGTTCATCGTTTCAAATCCAAGACTTAATTTGAGGAAGAAATATTTACATGAAATGAAGAAAGATGACACAAAGGATCGACAATATATTAAAACGACAGCTACATTCATTCTTTATGACACGGTTCTTTATGTAGAGGTTTCATCACACACATTACATTCTTTCTGTCACGTGTGTCTCCTAACCAAGTGTTGGTCCATGGGCAACAGTGGCTGCTGTTCCTGGAAGACTCGTCATGGGTCACGTGAACAGACCATATTTCACGCTGGACATCAGAAAGATATTTCTTATTATTTCAGCAGTCAACACCCCAGGATGCCTCGATTACCAGGTGTTGTGCTGTGGAAACCCCCACCATGTTCTGATATTGACAGTCACTCCATCCTCACAGCTCTGGTGGCTTTTGGTCCAGATAGTCTTTTAAGCTTTGATTTCATATCAGCACCAAGGAGTCGCTCTGTTGAAGACCAAACCGTTCCTTGTGAGCATTGAAAAGGTCTTGTAGACTTTTTATGTAGAGAGAATGATACGTTTCCACCTGCTGCTCAGAGGGTTTCACAATTTTAGGCACGGGGATAGGTTCACCAACTGAAGAGAGAGACATATGTTGAGTTTGTGATGATATATCTAGTCATAGGTGTCACCTAATGGAAAGGTTTGAGCCCCTTGAGTAAAAAACACACCTTATGATTCACGCTGCATCTGTTCTCAATGTGTTAATAGCAGTCTGTGAAGACAGAATTGCAGCTATACTTATTGCACAAACTATTCTAAAAACTGCTCCTGGGCACTAGAGGCATCTGTGGTTACAGCAGGTTATAGATTCTCAAAGACACGGCTGAGCTATGTCTCTGCTTCTATAACCTTGTCAGGATGGGAGAGGAAGAGAGGATGGACAAGACGAGAGGAGGAGAGGATTGGGGGGACTTGTTTCCTAGTGAACTTTTACTGAGCTCTGCAGCTTCATAAGATAAAACTGAAAACCGTACTAAAAGCTACACAGAAACCAGAAATAGCCAAACTTCAGTCCATCTTTATATATTAAAGGGGTTTTCCCCACAAAACAAACTAACCTTTAATCAATAGATGTTGTGAATAATAATAATTTACACAATTGGTGTTAAAAAAAAAAAATGTTCCTGTGCTGAGATAATCTTATAAATGTGCCCCTGCTGTGTACTGTGTAATGGCCGTGTCTGACCGTACAGGAACATTGTCTGATCCTACCACAGCTCCTGGGCAGGGGAGGAAGCAAGAGAGAGGATACAGACAGGACAGCACGGGATCACAGCTGATTTTTTTGTGTGAGGCAAAACATTTCACCGTTTATTTTTAAGCAATGATAATTCTCAGCACAGGAACATTTTTATTTTTTTTAAAACACATACAATTGTAGAACTTATTATTATTATTATTAAAAGAATTAAAATTTTGATTACAATTATCTGTGCCAATGGGAAGACCCCTTTAAGCTTTATTTCCTAAATATTGTGAATCTGCACTGCTCGTTGTGTGGAATCTCCGGTGACAGGGCAGGGAGCGGTGGGTGTGTGACAACAAGTATGTGATTTATATACATGAAGTCATGTGCCAACTAGACAGGCGCTGCCTCGCTCAATGCAAGTGTACTGATTGAGGCCAGGTATAATATAGTCAGATTGTGGCGGACGTATGCAAATCACATGCTTGCAGTCACATCATCGCCAGTGCCGACACCAGAGATTCCTTTAAGTGTACAGTATGAGGATTCATAAGTCTGCAGTCACATAGTGTGGCTGCAGATTTATAGCTTAAAGGGAATCTGTCACCTATTTTTTTGACTATCAGCTGCCGGCACCGCCATCAGGGGCTTAGCTATAGCATTCTGGAAAGCTGTAGATAAGCTCCTGATGTAACCTGAAAGAGAAGAAAAACGAGTTATATTATATTTACCCAGGGGCGGTTGTGGTCCGGTCCGGCACCTCCCATCTTCTAATGATGACGTCCTCTTCTTTGCTTCCCGTTACGGCTCCAATGCAGGCGCAATGCTCTGCCCTGTTAAGGGTAGAGCAGAGTATTGTAGTGCGCAGGGAAAGGTCAGAGAGGTCCGGTGCCTGCGCACTGCAGGACTCTGCTCTGCCCTCAACAGGGCAGAGCAATGCGCCTGCGCAGGAGCCGCGACGGGAAGCAAAGAAGAGGACGTCACCAATAGAAGATGGGAGGTGCCGGACTGGACCGCAACACCCATCGGACCAAAACCTGACCCAGACCGCCCCTGGGTGAGTATAATATAACTCGTTTTTCTTCTCTTTCAGGTTACATCGGGGTTTTATCTACAGCATTACAGAATGCTGTAGATAAGCCCCTGATGGCGGTGCCGGCAGCTGATAGTCGAAAAAATAGGTAACAGATTCCCTTTAAAGCACCACTTCAGCAGTTGGGAGTTTCAGCACTGGAATGGTGCTTCAAATCTAAGGTTGGCCTGTAGTCTTATACTTACCCGCTGCCATCTTCACTTTTTATCGATGCCACTCCGGTCCCACGGCACCATCTTGTGATCACAGATTCTGATTGGCCAGAGTTCAGTAGCTACATCACAAGCTCTCAATGTAAACCAACAAGAGCCAGAACAAGGCTCTCATAGACTTACATTGATAGGTGACTTCTGGCTTACCATCAAACACTGGAACGAGCCGACAGGTCACAAACTGCTGGAGACCAGATGGAGCGGCGGTGATAGAAGATTAAGACGCCAGCAGATAAGTATGAGACTGGGGGCAGTGACTTTAGATTAGAAGCACCACTCCAGCAGTGCAATAAACAAAAAAACTGGAGTGGTGCTTCGAAATCAGGCAAGCTCTCTAAGTAAAAAGGGGAATTTTATCAAACCTAGTAAGATCAGAGGAAACGGGTCACAATTTGTAACTCACATAAAACGTCCTTCATCAGAGGGAATGCAAAATATTTAAGAGGCAATTACATGTCTTTGATCATAACTTGGCAATCCTACTCTACAACTGGCACCTTATATTTAAGGAACTTATGAAGCCGTTTGGGTGGAGTAATCAAACTGAGATTTACATATTTTGCAATAAAGGCTCATAACAAGCACACGCCTTAAAACGATGTATTCATCATATGATCTACTAAATGAATTAAACCATGGCTGCTGGGATGCTGAGTGTGCAGATAACCAGCAGTCAGGTGTCAATCACTGCAGACAGGTAAGGTTGGCAGAAAGCTCACCCCATGAATAGACTGGACTCATAAGCTGTGTGCTTGGAGTTTTATGCATTTTGACAAATAGGAGAGCAGACCTGTACCCATACAACACAGCTCTGACATACAGCGGTATAGTTTAAGGACAGAAGCGCTTTGTATTATAGCCTGGCAACAAAAAGCGCCCCCCACTGGACTCAACTGAACCATGAATTACATGGTTACCCATTTCCTGCATTAATCCATTTCCATTTTCACAGCTGAGCAAAAGAACTTTGTGGAGGCGGCCACTTTTCCTGCCTTATCAGCTCCCTACAAAGCAGGACTGGTGGCAGTCACTTGATGTCGTTATTGTGGCAACCAATTTTTCACGTTAAGGAAACCTAGACTATCCAAGAATCCCAAGGCAACAGAGGATCCTTAGAATGTTAGATCTTTATTCCATAGTATTAAAAATCAATAGGAAGACAAGGCAACGTTTCGGACATATCTGGCCTCTCTCAGGCCTCATAATACAGCTATGTATGACTGAGGCTTGAGAAAGGCCAGATGTTGCCGAAATGTTATCTTGTCTCCCTATTGTTGTGATTTTTTTTTTTTAATACTATGGAATAAAGATATAACATTTTAACCCCTCTACAACCTTGCGATTTTCCGTTTTCGTTTTTTGCTTCCCTTTTATTCCCAGAGCCATAACATTTTTATTTTTCCATCAATATGACCATATGAAAGCTTATTTTTGTGGGATGAGTCATGCTTTTGAGTGACACCATTGATTTTACCATATAATGTACTGGAAAACAATTCCAAGTGTAGTATACAGTTGTGGCCAAAAGTATTGACACCCCTGCAATTCTGTCAGATAATACTCAGTTTCTTCCTGAAAATGATTGCAAACACAAATTCTTTGGTATTATTATCTTCATTTAAGGCTTAAATGAAAAAACACAAAAAGAATTGTCCTAAAGCCAAATTGGATATAATTCCACACCAAACATAAAAAAAGAGGGTGGACAAAAGTATTGGCACTGTTCGAAAAATCATGTGATGCTTCTCTAATTTGTGTAATTAACAGCACCTGTAACTTACCTGTGGCACCTAACAGGTGTTGGCAATAACTAAATCACACTTGCAGCCAGTTGACATGGATTAAAGTTGACTCAACCTCTGTCCTGTGTCCTTGTGTGTACCACATTGAGCATGGAGAAAAGAATGAAGACCAAAGATCTGTCTGAGGACTTGAGAAACCAAATTGTGAGGAAGCATGAGCAATCTCAAGGCTACAAGTCCATCTCCAAAGACCTGAATGTTCCTGTGTCTACCGTGCACAGCGTCATTAAGAAGTTTAAAGCCCATGGCACTGTGGCTAACCTCCCTAGATGTGGCCGGAAAAGAAAAATTGACAAGAGATTTCAACGCAAGATTGTGCGGATGTTGGATAATGAACCTCGACTAACATCCAAACAAATTCAAGCTGCCCTGCAGTCCGAGGGTACAACAGTGTCAACCCGTACTATCCGTCGGCATCTGAATGAAAAGGGACTGTATGGTAGGAGACCCAGGAAGACCCCACTTCTTACCCCGAGACACAAAAAAAGCCAGGCTGGAGTTTTCCAAAACTTATCTGAAAAAGCCTAAAACATTTTGGAAGAATGTTCTCTGGTCAGATGAGACAAAAGTAGAGCTTTTTGGGCAAAGGTATCAACATAGAGTTTACAGGAGAAAAAAAAGAGGCATTCAAAGAAAAGAACACGGTCCCTACAGTCAAACATGGCGGAGGTTCCCTGATGTTTTGGGGCTGCTTTGCTCCCTCTGGCACTGGCCTGCTTGACCGTGTGCATGGCATTATGAAGTCTGAAGACTACCAACAAATTTTGCAGCATAATGTAGGGCCCAGTGTGAGAAAGCTGGGTCTCCCTCAGAGGTCATGGGTCTTCCAGCAGGACAATGACCCAAAACACACTTCAAAAAGCACTAGAAAATGGTTTGAGAGAAAGCACTGGAGACTTTTAAGGTGGCCAGCAATGAGTCCAGACCTGAATCCCATAGAACACCTGTAGAGAAATCTAAAAATGGCAGTTTGGAGAAGGCACCCTTCAAATATCAGGGACCTGGAGCAGTTTGCCAAAGAAGAATGGTCTAAAATTCCAGCAGAGCATTGTAAGAAACTCATTGATGGTTACCGGAAGTGGTTGGTCGCAGTTATTTTGGCTAAAGGTGGTGCAACCAAGTATTAGCCTGAGGGTGCCAATACTTTTGTCTGGCCCTTTTTTGGAGTTTTGTGTGAAATGATCAATGTTTTGCTTCATTCTCTTTTGTGTTTTTTCATTTAAGACAAATTAAATGAAGATAATAATAACCAAAGAATTTGTGTTTGCAATCATTTTCAGGAAGAAACTGAGTATTATCTGAAAGAATTGCAGGCGTGTCAATACTTTTGGCCACAACTGTACTTACAAAAAAGTGAATTTCCACAATTTTTTTTTTTTTTTTTACTTACTATGTTCACTAAATGCTAAAACTGACCTGGCAATATGATTCCCCATGTCAGTAAGGAAACCCAGATACCAAACATGTATAAGTTATTTTTTATTTAAGTGGTAAAAATAAATCCGAAATTTGTAAGAAAAAAATATTGGGATCTGGGACTGTGTGAAGGATTATTTTTTGCGCTCCGAGCTGATGTTTTTAATGATACCATTTTGGGGTAGATATGATGTTCGATTTTTTATTTCTCGTTACTCCGTTTACCAATCGTATTAATTTACTTTATAGTTTGATAAATTGGACATTACTAAGCACAGCGATACCAATACATGTATTTTTTTTATTTTCTTTTGTTTTATTTTTAGTAGCTTCAGTAGTCCACTTACACATAGTAGGGCTTCAGCTGTGCTATGTGTAGCAAAAAAAAAATAAAAAAAAAAAAAAAATCACAATCTCCTATGAATGCCGGCTCATGAGATTCACAATGACAGATGCGGGGTTCTTCTGTAGACCCCCGGCTATCATGGCAACCCATCGGCCCCCGTGATCAAGTGACAGGGGTGCCGATGGGCAGTACTTGTGACGTGCTTCCAGCCGGCGAGTGTTAAATGGTGCTGTCATTGATTGACCGCAGCATTTTACTGGTTAACAGCCGTGGGTGAGACTCCAGGCAATCGGCTGTTAGATGCACAAGACAGCTGATCAGATTAGCCATCAAGGGTGGGGAAAGATGCGGGCTCAGCGTGTGAGCATGCATCAAAGATAGGGACACGACAGATGACAAATATACGTCATATATCATTAAGGGGTTAAGGATTATCGTCTGGTGCCTCGGGATTCTTGTATAGTCTACTGTTTTTGGACCTTGTGGGAGGCCCTGCCAAGCAAGCACATAATCCATCAATGTTGCATGGGACTTACCGTATGTAATAAGGAAGTCTGTTTAATAGCAATTTTGTTCTAGTCCCATTTAGATGAGATAGCAATTATTGATAAAGAAGTAGTTATAGGATTAGTAAAAAGCTACAAATAAGGAGAGAATCAGAAATGTAATGATGATGTAGGTTAGTGATAACATGATAGAAAAGTAGGCAAAGTTCATATCACCTTGATGACTATATTATTAATAATATTCAGATAAATATGTCTCCATATTGGGAAAACTAGTGATTTCCTCTGGTTATGTAATAGGAAAGGGGCAGTCATAAACCAAATTAAATATATTTAGAAGACGGCACTAACCCACGGTGTTGATGGCTTTACGAAGGGGCATTATTCCTTTGGAAGCACTGGAAAAGAGCCCTTGCCCAAAAAAGATACAAGGTGCAAAACCAATCCATTGCTGGAATGTTATTTGTAGGGTCCTTTTCCAGCTACCAGGTTCAAAATGATATTGCTCAAGTACTTCATTCTCTCCAAATGAATACACGGGAACCAAGGATGCTCTGCAAGAAATACATGGTATCACAGTACACCCAGGTAGGCACATGTATGTAGCACAGAAGATCGATCATGGCAGTCAGATGTTGAGTGCGTATGACCTTCTTGATAAAACACATCATCTTCTAATACAGACAGCAGTTGACCCTATTTGAGACCCTCCTCTAGAAACCGGATAAAGCCAATCTTACCCAATCTGGTGGACTAATATATCAGTATTACAGGTTCTCCTCCGCACTTGTTAGTCCAGCCTTAATCTTAGACTGCACAATGGCCGCCTATATAGGAACATGTGACCAGACCGTTCATCAGTCTTCCAAAAATTAAAAAATAGATTTCCCATGTACAGCGTTGGAGGAGGACGATGGACCGATCTTGATCAAGTTTTTTTCTGCAGATCACAGTGACTTCCAGTAGTGGGACATTCAATGATCAGCATATTTTGGGTGCCCTTGGCCATAACCAACCCTGTTATTCATATGTATACTGTAGTGTAGACATGTAGCCGTCAGTCCCGTCTGTTGCTCCAGCTGTACAGCTACACTCAGCCCTGCCAAATCCTTCTCAAATTTCATCATCTAATCTTGATATAACACAACTCTACATTTATATAGATAAAGATTAGTTTGTGTTCTCACTTAATTCTTCCTTTTCAAGGGCACGGGGCTGTGTCTCGGTGTTGTGAGTAGCTAATGCAGCTCCGGTCACTGGGTTCCTCCAGCACTAATGTTTACAATGGAGTGTAATAGATTTCTGGTTGGCATGAGCTGTTGGTTCAGCAGTGATTACTTACCCATTAGTGAGGGCCTTCCTGATAAAGCCCTTTCTCTTTTTCAAGGTCAGTATATGTTTATTCCTGGTGCAGTGTAACGCCTCCGCTGCTCCACCGATGACAATTACAACTGCATTACCAGAGCAATGGCTGGAAAGTAGGTAGTCTATGGAGGAGTGGGCCACTGAGCACATCCCTGTCACCAAAATTTACATGTCAGAAGCCTTATTATTATTATTCAGGACTATATATATCACCCTCAAATGCCCATAATTCATATTTGCCCCAAATGCACGCTTTTAACAGTTGCTGTTAACATAAGCTGTGAATTACCATAAAAAATAAGCAACATTTGGTACTAAAGTGCAACCGTCCCATCTAAAGTAATATTGTACAAAATATTTTTATTGCCTTAAAACAAAGCAAACAAATCCCTATAATATGAGATAAAATTAGGGACCATATTATTCACTTCGTTAAGCCACCACTTCAGCAATTTCTTTTACTTCACTGCTGGAGTGGTGCTTAAAATCCAAGTCCCATACCCGTGTCTGATACTCACCTTCTGACATTTTCATCTGTTTTTGCCGCCGCTCCGGTCTGTCTCCTGCAGTTTGTGACCCGTCAGCTGCTCTAGTACATCAGGGAGCAAGCAGTAGGTCACTAATCAATGTAAGTCTATGAGAGCCTCGTTTTGGCCTCTTTCTGACTGTCAGACTTTCATTGCATTCTTGTGATGTAACTTTTGAGTTCTGGTCAGTCAGAAGCCGCACTCACAAGATGGTGCCGTGGGACCGGAGCGGCTCTGAAAAACGGTGAAGATGCCAGAAGATAAGTATATGACCGGGGCAGGGGATTTATGTTTAAAGCACCACTCCAGTAGTGAAAAAACAAACAAATACTGAAGTGGGGCTTTAAAGCGACCCTCCTCACCGAACCTAAATGTGACTATGCATTTCCCATATAGTCAAAATACTTGGTGTTCTGGAGCCACCCCAGCCCTCTATTAGTTGGGTGCATGTTCTTCTCTTCTTCAAAAAGGCCATTACAGAGACAAGCCGTTGAAAGTCTGAATCATGCCTCCCCAGGTCCAGACTTTCTGCAGAACACTCCATATTTCGTGCTGCTGCAGCCACTTTGGAGAAGAGGAGAATGGGTTGCGGTGTGATGCAGGATGTTCATGTCTAACTGAGAGAAATAGAGGGTTCTGTTCATTTCTTCCTGCTCGGTCTAAATTTATGAAATAGACCTATGGTAAGTTTAGAATGGAGTAAGGGTATGTGAACACACAGCGGATTCTGCTGCGGTTCCGCAGCATTTTTGGCTTTGCGGATCCGCAGCAGTTCTGCAGACATGGTACAGTACCATGTTATCCTATGGGTTTTCAAAACCGCAGTGCTCACGCTGCGTTTTTTTCCCGTGCGGTTTACAAACCGCAGCAGGTCAATTCTTTCTGCAGATTCTGCAGCGGTTTGGCACCTGTTCCATTGTCCAGGTGTCAAACCGCAGGAAAACCGCAGGTCACTTTACCTGCGGATTTATCAGCGGATCCGCGTGGAAAAACTCGCAGGTGAATCCGCAGAGTGTGCCCATAGCCTTAGGCTTTGAAATGCATTTCATCATAGCGGTCAGCATGGTACATTTACCTGCAGCCAGTAGGTAATCTCGGTATAAAGGCACCTTAAAATTTCCTGCTAATGTGGTCAAGTGTGGCTTCAAACTGGGAAAGATGTGTGAAAATCCTGTACTATCTGTGCCAAAGTTACAGAAAGCTCCAAAGCTCATGATGCCGTGAGGATGGTAGGCAAATATATAGTTGAGTGTTGGGTCCAGATCTGTTGTTTTATGGAGCTGGAAATGAAAATTGACATTGTTAAGGTTCATTTCCATTTTGTGTCATAATCTGCACGAAATCCATTTATAGCAATAAAGCAAACAGCTTATCAGATAATGTGTATACGTGAAGTTATTTTTGATATACAGTACAATCATCCTACAATACATTGATCTTTAAACATTTTTTGGGTCAAATATCATAACATTAGTAGGTCCTTTAGAAGGAAGACCGTACTAAGGCATGTAAAATGAAAGGCTTTATTTTTAAATAAATGCTAAAGTAATGAAGATATACATAGAAAAATGTTAAAATTTGAGAGTCCTCACCTGTGTCCTCTTGTGCATACTGTATGTGACTCTTCAGATTTTGTATTAGTCTATGCCTGATGAAAAGACCTGAGTAGTCTGGAAGCTGCAATTTGTTACCTTTTAAATGGATAACCAAAAAGATGGTATCAACCACTGAAGACTCTCAAAATTTTAATATTTTTCTATCTACTGGCTAACACGGTACAAAAGAGATAGATAGATATATATATATATATATATATATATATATATACATACATACATACATACATACATATACACACACACACATACACAGTCGTATGTAAAAGTTTGGGCACCCCTATTAATATTAACCTTTTTTCTTTATAACAATTTTGGTTTTTGCAACAGGTATTTCAGTTTCATATATCTAATAACTGATGGACTCAGTTATATTTCTGGATTCAAATGAGGTTTATTGTTCTAACAGAAAATGTGCAATCTGCATTTAAACAAAATTTGACCAGTGCAAAAGTATGGGCACCCTTATCATTTTCTTGATTTGAACACTCCTAACTACTTTTTACTGACTTCCTGAAGCACTAAATTGGTTTTGTAACCTCATTGAGCTTTGAACTTCATAGCCAGGTGTATCAAATCATGAGAAAAGGTATTTAAAGTGGCCACTTGCAAGTAGTTCTCCTATTTGATTCTCCTATGAAGAGTGGCATCATGGGCTCCTCAAAACAACTCTCAAATGATCTGAAAACAAAGATTATTCAACATAGCTTTTCAGGGGAAGGATACAAAAAGTTGTCTCTGAGATTTAACCTGTCAGTTTCCACTGTGAGGAACATAGTAAGGAAATGGAAGAACACAGGTACAGTTCTTGTTAAGCCCAGAAGTGGCAGGCCAAGAAAAATATCAGAAAGGCAGAGAAGAAGAATGGTGAGAACAGTCAAGGACAATCCACAGACCACCTCCAAAGACCTGCAGCATCATCTTGCTGCAGATGGTGTCACTGTGCATCGGTCAACAATACAGCGCACTTTGCACAAGGAGAAGCTGTATGGGAGAGTGATGCGAAAGAAGCCGTTTCTGCAAGCACGCCACAAACAGAGTCGCCTGAGGTATGCAAAAGCACATTTGGACAAGCCAGTTACATTTTGGAAGAAGGTCCTGTGAACTGATGAAACAAAGATTGAGTTGTTTGGTCATACAAAAAGGCGTTATGCATGCGCTGTATTGTTTACCGATGCACAGTGACACCATCTGCAGCAAGATGATGCTGCAGGTCTTTGGAGGTGGTCTGTGGATTGTCCTTGACTGTTCTCACCATTCTTCTTCTCTGCCTTTCTGATATTTTTCTTGGCCTGCCACTTCTGGGCTTAACAAGAACTGTACCTGTGTTCTTCCATTTCCTTACTATGTTCCTCACAGTGGAAACTGACAGGTTAAATCTCTGAGACAACTTTTTGTATCCTTCCCCTGAAAAGCTATGTTGAATAATCTTTGTTTTCAGATCATTTGAGAGTTGTTTTGAGGAGCCAATGATGCCACTCTTCATAGGAGAATCAAATAGGAGAACTACTTGCAAGTGGCCACCTTAAATACCTTTTCTCATGATTTGATACACCTGGCTATGAAGTTCAAAGCTCAATGAGGTTACAAAACCAATTTAGTGCTTCAGGAAGTCAGTAAAAAGTAGTTAGGAGTGTTCAAATCAAGAAAATGATAAGGGTGCCCATACTTTTGCACCGGTCAAATTTTGTTTAAATGCAGATTGCACATTTTCTGTTAGTACAATAAACCTCATTTGAATCCAGAAATATAACTGAGTCCATCAGTTATTAGATATATGATACTGAAATACCTGTTGCAAAAACCAAAATTGTTATAAAGAAAAAAAGTTAATATTAATAGGGGTGCCCAAACTTTTACATATGACTATATATATATTATATATATATATATATATATATATATATATATATATATATATATATATATATATATATATATATATATATATATTTTTATCAATTAACCCCTTACCTACAATGGACGTAATATTACGTCCATGTGACCCTGGACCTAACTACCATGGACGGAATATTACGTCCCAGCGATCAGCGGCGCCCACGTGGTGAGCGCCGCTGATCGCGGCCGGGTGTCAGCTAGTTATCATAGCTGACACCCGGCACAATGTGTCAGGGGCGGTCACGGACCGCCCCCGACACGTTAACCCCTTGTACACCGCGATCAAACGCGATCGCGGTGTACCGGGGGTTAAAGGGAAGCATCGGCAGGGAGGGGGCTCCCTCCGTGCTTCCCTGAGCCACCCACGGCAGCGCAATGTGCAGCGCTGCTGCGGGGGGCTCTTTCCCTACAGGCCCCCGGATCCAAGATGGCGACGGGGGCCTGCAGGGAGCTGACTTCCTCACTGCCTGCAAAGCGCAGGCATGAGGAAGTCTGCAGCAGTGCCTGTGACAGATTGCTGATCTGTCACAGTGATCTGTGATGTGACAGATCAGCGATCTGTCACAGGACAGTGATGTCCCACCTGGGACAAGGTAATAAAGAAGAAGAAAAAAAAAAAAAGAAAATCGCTAAATAAATTAGTAGAAAAAAAAAAAAATATTCCCCAATAAATCCATTTTTTCAAAATAAAAAAAAAACAAAAATAAAAAGTACACATATTTGGTATCGCCGCGTCCGTAGCGACCCGCCCTATAAAACTGTCCCATTAGTTAACCCCTTTAGCGAACCCCTTAAATAAAAAACGAAGCAAAAAATAATGATTTATTATCATACCACCGAACAAAAAGTGCAATAACGCGCGATCAAAAAGACGCATATAAATATCCATGGTACCGCTGAAAACGTCATCTTGTCCCGCAAAAAACGAGCCACCATACAGCGTCATCCGCAAAAAAATAAAAAGTTATAGCTCGCAGAATAAAGCGATACAAAAATAATTTTTTTATATAAAATTGTTTAATGCAAAAAACCGACAAAACATAAAAAAACGACCTAAATGAGGTATCGCTGTAACCGTACTGACCCGAAGAATAAAAACGCTTTATCAATTTTACCGCACGCGGAACGGTGTAAACACACCCCACAAAAGAAATTCATGAAACGCTGGTTTTTGTTCATTCTGCGTCCCAAAAAATCAGAATAAAAAGCGATCAACAAATGTCACGTGCCCGAAAATGGTACCAATAAAAACGTCAACTCGTCCCGCAAAAAATAAGACCTCACATGACTCTGTGGGTCAAAATATGGAAAAATTATAGCTCTCAATATGTGGTGATGCAAAAACTATTTTTACAATAAAAAGCGTCTTTTAGCGTCTGACAGCTGCCAAAAATAAAAACCGCCATAAATAGTAAATCAAACCCCCCGTTATCACCCCCTTAGTTAGGGGAAAATAATAAAACTAAAAGAAAATGTATTTATTTCCATTTTCCCGCTAGGGTTAGGGTTAGGGCTAGTGCTCAGATTAGGGTTAGGGGTGTGTTGGGGTTAGAGTTGGAGTTATAATTGGGGGGTTTCCACTGTTTGGGCACATCAGGTGCTCTCCAAAGGCAACATGGCGTCTGATCTCAATTCCAGCCAATTCTGCGTTGAAAATGTCAAATGGTGCTCCTTCCCTTCCAAGCTCTGCCATGCGCCCAAACAGTGTTTTACCCCCACATGTAGGGTATCAGCCTACTCAGGACAAATTACAAAACAACTTTTGGGGTCCAATTTCTCCTGTTACCCTTAGGAAAATATAAAATTGGGGGCAAAAATATAATTTTGCGGAAAAAAATGTTTTTTTTTTTATTTTCACGCCCAGGCGTTATAAACTTCTGTGAAGCACTTGGGGGTTCAAAGTGCTCACCACACATCTAGATAAGTTCCTTGGGGGGTCTAGTTTCCAAAATGGTGTCATTTGTGGGGGGTTTCCACTGTTTAGGTACATTAGGGGCTCTCCAAAGGCAACATGACACCTGCAGACCATTCCATCAAAGTCTGCATTCCAAAACGTCACTACTTCCCTTCCGAGCCCCGACGTGTCCCCATACAGTAGTTTTCTCCCACATATGGGGTGTCAGCGTACTCAGGACAAATTGGACAACAACTTTCGGGGTCCAATTTCTCCTGTTACCCTTGGGAAAATAAAAAAAAGGGGACTAAAAGATGATGTTGGTGGAAAAAATACGATTTTTTTATTTTCACGCCCGGACGTTATAAACTTCAGTGAAGCACTGGGGGGTTCAAAGTGCTCACCACACATCTAGATAAGTTCCTTGGGGGGGTCTAGTTTCCAAAATGGTGTCATTTGTGGGGGGTTTCTACTGTTTTGGTACATCAGGGGCTTTCCTAACGCGACAAGTTGTCCGATCTCAATTCCAGCCAAAAACGTCAAATGGCGCTGCTTCACTTCCGAGCTCTGCCATGCGCCCAAATAGTGGTTTACACCCACATGTGGGGTATCAGCGTACTCAGGATAAATTGCACAATATCTTTTAGGGTCCTGTTACTTTTGGAAAAATAAGAATTGAGGGTGAAAAGATCATTTTTGTGGAAAAAATATGATTTTTTAAATTGTACCGCTGTACGTTATAAATTTCTGTGAAGCCCTTGGGGGTTCAAAGTTCTCACCACACATCTAGATAAGTTCCTTGGGGGGTCTAGTTTCCAAAATGGGGTCACTTTGGGGGGTTTTCACTGTTTAGGTACATCAGGGGCTTTCCAAACGCGACATGGCGTCCGATCTGAATTCCAGCCAATTTTGCATTGAAAAAGTCAAACGGCGCTCCTTCCCTACTGAGGTCTGCCATGTGCCGAAACAGTGGTTCCCCCCCACATATCAGGTATCAGCGTACTCAGGACAAATTGCACAATAACTTTTGCAGTCCAATTTCTCCTGTTACCCTTGGTAAAATAAAGAAAATTGAACCTGAAGTATTTTTTTTTGTGAAAAAAAGTTAAATGTTCATTTTTTTTAATATTCAAAAAATTCCTGTGATGCACCTAAAGGGTTAATAAACTTCTTGAATGTGGTTTTAAGCACCTTAAGGGGTGCAGTTTTAGAATGGTGTCACTTTTGGGTATTTTCTATCATATAGACCCCTCAAAGTGGCTTCAAATGTGATGTGATCCCTAAAAATAAAATGGTGTTGCAAAAATGAGAAATCGCTGGTCAATTTTTAACCCTTATAACTTCCTAACAAAAAAAATGTTGATTCCAAAATTGTGCTGATGTAAAGTAATCATGTGGGAAATGTTATGTATTAAGTTTTTTGTGTGCCGTATCGCTGTGATTTAAGGGCATAAAAATTCAAAGTTGGAAAATTGTAAAATTTTCAAAATTTTCGCCAAATTTCTGTTTTTTTCACAAATAAACGCAAGTTATTTGAATGCCATTTTACCACTAACATGAAGTACAATATGTCACGAGAAAACAATGTCAGAATCACCGGGATCCATGAAAGCGTTCCAGAGTTATGACCTCATAAAGGGACAGTGGTCAGAATTGTAAAAATTGGCCCGGGAGTTAACATGCAAACCACCCTTGGTAGTGAAGGGGTTAAGGCTTTAAAAGTCTCAAAGCGGCTGGCAAAAGATAGTGGAAAATTCTTCAGATGGCTTCCACTTGGATGCTGCTCACTATTATAAACATACATGATACTGTATATACAGTGGGGACGGAAAATATTCAGACCCCTTTAAATTTTTCATTCTTTGTTTCATAGTAGCCATTTGGTAAATTCAAAAAATTTCATTTTATCATTACTGTACACTCTGCACCCCATCTTGACTGAAAAAACAAAACAAAACAGAAATGTAGAAATTTTTGCAAATTTATTAAAAAAGAAAAACTAAAATATCACATGGTCATAAGTATTCAGACCTTTTGCTCAGTATGGAGTAGAAGCACCTTTTGAGCTTGTACAGCCATGAATCTTCTTGGGAATGATGCAACAAGTTTTTCACACCTGGATTTGGGGATCCTCTGCCATTCTTCTTTGCAGATCCTCTCCAGTTCCGTCAGGTTGGATGGTGAATGTTGGTGGACAGCCATTGTCAGGTCTCTCCAGAGATGCTCAATTGGGTTTAGGTTAGAGCTCTGGCTGGGCCAGTCTAGAATGGTCACAGAGTTGTTCTGAAGCCACTCCTTTGTTATTTTACCTGTGAGCTTAGGGTCATTGTCTTGTTGGAAGGTGAACCTTTGGTCAAGTCTGAGGTCCCGAGGTTTTCGTCCAGGATATCTCTGTACTTGGCCGCATTCATCTTTCCTTCAATTGCAACTAGTTGTCTTGTCACTGCAGCTGAAAAACACCCCCATAGCATGATGCTGCCACCACCATGTTTCACTGTTGGTATTGTATTGGTCAGGTGATGAGCAGTGCCTGGTTTTCTCCACACATACCGCTTAGAATTGCCACCAAAAAGTTCTATCTTCGTCTCATCAGAGCAGAAAAATCTTGTTTCTCATAGTCTCGTAGTCCTTCATGTGTTTTTTAGCAAACTCTATGCGGATTTTCATATGTCTTGCACTGAGGAGGGGCTACCGTCGGGCCACTCTGCCATAAAGGCCCAACTGGTGGAGGGCTGCAGTGATAGGAGAAAGCTCCACAAAGTCAACTATCTCCCTACTGCATCTGTGGAGCTCAGCCATAGTGATTTTGGGGTTCTTCTTTACCTCTCTCACCAAGGCTCTTCTCCCACTACTGCTCAGTTTGACTGGACGGCCAGGTTTAGGAAGACTTCTGTGCTCTTAGGAACCTTGAGTATCGCAGAAATTCTTTTGTAACCTTGGCCAGATGTGTGCCTTGCCACAATTCTGTCTCTGAGCTCCTTGGCCAATTCCTTTGACCTCATGTTTCTCATTTGTCAGACAAGCACTGTGAGCGGTGAGGTCTTATATAGACAGGTGTGCGCCTTTACAAATCAAGTCCTATCAGTTTAAATAAACACAGCTGGACTCCAATGAAGGAGTAAACCCATCTCAAGGAGGATCACAAGGAAATGGACAGCAGGTAACTTGAATATGAGTGTCTGAGCAAAGGGTCTGAATACTTATGACCATGTGATATTTCAGTTTTTCTTTAACAAATTTGCAAAAATGTCTACATTTCGGGTTTTTTTGATGGGGTGCAAAGTGTACTCTGAACTTTTTTGAATTTACCAAATGGCTGCAATTTAACAGAGTAAAAAAAAAAAATTTAAGGGGGTCTGAATACTTTCCGTGTTCGTGCCCAATGTAACGATAGATAGATAAAAAAAAAGCCATAACAAAAACGAAATGACACAGAAGAAGCCAAAAAAGACACATAAGGAAACACATTGCTGGCTTTTTGCTGTGGTGTCTTCCCCTACCAAAAGTCGGCGGCTATGCTGGCATCTAAAAGACGTTGTGTGCACATACTCCATCGTCCACATCTGCATAGTCCATCAATACCACAATAGAAAATGATTTAATTCAATTTCGTTATTTTTTTTCGTCTCTTACTGCAAAACATATGCACCTCATACAATCCTCACCCACCTTTATAGGGAAATAATCTCTAAAATGTTTCCACATAGTCCATTTACTCATCCAAATCGACCTCCGTCCACCTGCAATTGGGGCAAGAACTATAAGATTTGACAACATGTTTGATTGTTAAAATAAGCATTGGGGAATGGATATTAGCAGCAATTCCAGACACAGCTCATTGACAGACATGGCGGTGTTGCTGGAAAATTCTTGCTACTTTTTTTCTAGTCCTGTACAACCCCTTTCATATCATCTCTACACAAAGACTTAAAGGAAATCTGTTTGCGCAAAATGACTGTTTAAACCAAGCACATGTGCTTTTCTTTTTTCCACATACCGTATACCACTAATAAAAACTTAATAGGTAATCTGTCATGCGCTTGGTGTACCCTTGGTGTGACCAAATAGTTCTGTGCACCTTCCCACCGGCTTGTTTTCCATCTGTCTCAACCTTTTTCTGGCAAAAACAGTGGTGTAGATGGAAAACAAGTAGGTGGATGGTACAATGAACTGTTTGGCCACAACAAGGGTGCACCGAGTACCTGTGCACCTGAGAGACTAGTGGTAGACAAGAAAAAAAAAACATATTAGCTAGAAGATTATAAGTAACTAATCTTTTTTGGACTGTCCATAAATACCAGGGCAGACTACAAGTGGTCTGTGTCCCCCAGGCCATAATAGTCATGGGCCCTGACATTCTGTATTTGTAGATACACAAAGCCCTGTAGTGTTGTAGATACAGTACAAGATGTCATATCCCGGTAGTAACCCAACTGGCCAAATTGGCCACAAAATGGCAGATGCGGTCCAGTGATGAGAATAATAAGGTTATACATCCTTAGACCCAAACTAAATCTGCCGTTTATTCCCCAAATTGACCCCTACTGGGTGAAGCCACAATGGAGCTGATTCTAACCTACCGTAAATTATAACAGAAGAATTTCCTGCCTGACGTACAGGAAACCGGCCAAATGTGGGCAAATATTCGTAACACAAAAATTCATGTTGGAGCCACTTGAAAAATTATATTTGGGTTTGATATTGCACCACGGCTCTTACACCTTGTTTCTCCAACTGTTGTCTTCGTATGGAGACCACTATTTACAGCGTACCTCTTTCTGGAGTTTTCCTATCAGAGATCATCCAGATGATGTACATGACAAACACTGGCCATAGCTTGCTGTATATAACCCAGCTGATCAGGAGAGCACACACTGGACCTGAAAATACAAGAAATGCCTTTACTAGAAAGACCTGAAAATAGGATCAATCACAAGTGCAGATAATACCGTTATAGCACAGCTCTCAGTGGATTCTGCCAGCCCGACAATGAATACCAGCACCGTGCATACTGTAGCATTGCTCCATTCACAGTTCTCCATAGTACAATCATGTAATGAGGTGGAACAGGGGCAGAGAACTCCTGTGCTAATGATCTGTGGATCCCCAGCAACATTTGTCACCTACAGTATCCTATTGATAGGCAAAAATTGTGAGAAAGCACTTTAATAGATATGAAACAGTCCACTAAGCTTGATTTGGCCAAAATAAACCATGACACAGCAGCCATGCTGGGCATCCACTATCGTCAGCAAGCTATAATAGAATTGATCTACTCTATTATTTCTAAACACTTTTTTTTTTTTCAGTGATTACTTTGTATCTCATTTTCACACTGCACCCACACAAAAATGATACACCATTTGAAAGGTAAACTTGCCCCCTTCAGCAAGAAAATAGCCAAACAAACCACACATCCACGATTTGATCACAAAATACAGTTTAAACATTAATTTTCATAAACCTGCAGTAAGGAAAAATGACCTGCAGGTGGCACCACAGTACCCCAAGGCACACTACCAACACATTTGTAAACATGCACTGCTTTTTCGCTCATTACTTCGCCCCACATACACAAATGATACACCATTTGAAAGGTAAACTTGCTCCCTTCAGCAATAAAATAGCCAAACAAACCACACATTCATGATTTTATCACTAAATAGTCTACCTCAAAAGGCACAAGCTGAAGGTTTTACAATGGCCCTCACAGTCCCCTGATCTGAACATCATTGAAAATTTGTGAATAGACCTTAAAATATCAGTGCATGCAAGATGACCCAGGAATCTCACAGAACTGAAAGAATTTTCCAAGGAAGACTGGATGAAAATCCCTCAAACAAGAATCGAAAAACACACTTGTGTGGCTACAAAAAGCATTTTCAAGTTTGGTATTTGCAAAGGGGGCGCTACTAGGTGCTAAGCACAGTGCCCAAACTGTTGCATTGGCACATTTTCGTTTTTGTAATTTTTAAATTATAAATAATCACAATATGTATATATTTAGCATAAAATACAAATGAAAAGTGTCATCTTTAACTTTAGTCCTTTCAGAGATCATTTCATCTTTAACTTGCTTAACTGTTCAAAATAAAAGTAATTTTGACCAGTGGTGCCCAAACTTTTACATGCCCCTGTAACAATAATGTATCCATTGTCATCCTTATATTTAGATGTGTTAGGAAAACTAAGAATGCTCTTGGCAGAATCATCTACACAAGAGTAGCATAGTGTGAAGAGGTCCACCAAGTTTGGGGAGATCCACCAGGTGCAGAGAGATCAACCAGGTGTTGAGCTGGGTGGACTTTCCCTTATGTGCCATGTTCTAGGGGGCATCAGCAAGGCACTTTGCTATAGGGTAATTAGATACATTGCTAGGGCAGCAAACGGAACCGTGTCCTTGAGCAACTTAAAATTCTAAGGGCTCGGAGACCCACAGTACTATTTGCTCAAAAATATTATGCTATTTGGATAGCAACAATCAATGCAAAATAAACACTCATAGCAAAAAGTCAGCTGTATTTTTAGCAGATTAATTTCAAGGGCGCTCTTCCTGACTTTCAGTGGCAGTGACAGTGACTGACATATGCATTGCGGATACATGGCAGCTATTAGTCATTAGTTAGCGGGGTAAGATGAGGTGAGGAGTGCTCACCTTATGAATAAAACAGATGCATAACTTGGAGTCCACTGTGTTCTGTCTTAGGCTAAGTTCGCATAAGCATATGCAGAAATTGTCTGCAATTTTTTGTGTGTAATCAAAATTCACAAAATGCCTAGCTCATTGGCAACCTCCAAATATCAAATCATCTCATAAAGAAATTAAGAAGTCATATTGCCATAAAAATACAAATTTTATTTCAATAGAATTTAAAAAGATACAACCAATCCATTTATACATTTAAAATATGGGGACAGCCAATGCAAAAAATAACGGTCATTGGAGTTATGAAAACAACCAGACTGCATGTACTGCTCATGGATAGGTAACCTGTACGTATAACATTCAAAAGCAGCCAGAAGGCCTACAAGAGTGCATAGTGTATATCACAACCAAAAAAATGGCTTTATATTTCCTATAAGTGAGTAAATGCTATGTACCGCATATAAAGCAGCCTGGAAGAAGTATCATGCGAAACGTGCGTCGGGGGGTGTCACGGCCTATTGGAGGTATGATATGTTATCATTTGGCTGCCTATTTTTACTTATTTGTTAATCTGCCCTTTAAACTTTAGTTTCCTATTATACCACTTGGGTTTTATTATGGATATTTGAATTTTGAGGCATCTTTTAACTTAGGCATTTAAGCTGAATGTCCCTAAATGGGGTTTGCATATAGATAAATTTGATTACTGGACATAGTATGTACTCTTTTATATTTACAGGTTGCTATATGCACTTTTATAGGCCTTTTTGGCTGCTTTATATACGGTACATAGCATTTACTCACTTATAGGTAATATAAAGCCATTTTTTTGGTTGTGATATACACTATGCACTCTTGTAGGCCTTCTGGCTGCTTTTGAATGTTATACGTACAGGTTACCTATCCATGAGCAGTACATGCAGTCTGGTAGTTTTCATAACTCCAATGACCGTTATTTTTTGCATTGGCTGTCCCCATATTTTAAATGTATAAACGGATTGGTTGTATCTTTTTTAAATTCTATTGAATAAAATTTGTATTTTTATGGCAATATGACTTCTTAATTTCTTTATGAGAGAAAATTTTTTTTTATCTGTGTAGGAACTCAAAAGCTACCATATATGGATGATCTTTATGGGATCTAATTATTTTAGTGCACCCATACACTTAAATATGCCTTTATGCACATATCCAATGTTTATTTCAGACACCTTTCTCCTGTTTTATTGTCATGTACCAACAATGGCTGCAGTATCTAGTATAAAAGACTCAGACATTTTCTGCATATTTTATTTTGCTTCATATCATTCGGTCCATGTGAAAAAACTTTTGTCACGACTCAGCTGTCAGGTGACCAGGGACCCCTTCCCTGTCCCTACCACTAGGGGGTGTGCCATGGCTCGCCCCATTTCCTGGGATACTTCTGAAGGTGAAGATGCCGGGGCCGCCATGCTTGCCTTATCTCCTGAGTTAAGGCCCCGTCCCACATAGCGATCTCGCTAGCAAGATCGCTGCTGAGTCACAAGTTTTGTGACACAACAGCGATCTCACCAGTGAGATCGCTGTGTGTGACAGCGATCAGCGACCGGCCCCCTTGCCGGTATCGCTGATCGCTCTTGGAAACCTCTGGACATTTCTTCCATCGCTGGTCTCCCGCTGGCCAGCACGCATCGCTGCGTGTGACAGCCGGGAGACCAGCGATCAGCTGGTAACTAACGTACACATTGGGTATCTAAGGGACGTGCGTCCCTTAGAAACCCGATGTGTACCTTAGTTACCAGCTCCCTGTATCAGCGTGCTGGTAACTAACGTGCTCGGCGTCGCTGTGCTGATCGCTGGTGAAGCTGCCTGTTTGACAGCTCACCAGCGATCCTGACAAGTTGATATCATTGTCGGGATCGCTGGTGAGTCGCTATGTGTGACTCCAGCTTTAGCCCACAGTCTGTTCTCTTCCCCCACCCAGGGAAGAGGGGTGCTAATGTGCACTGCAGCACACCAACCTGACAAATAAGGTAACACATAATTGAGGGTAACTGAAAATAGCAAGCATACAAGTATTACTTCACATATAAAAGAGGAATGCATCAGGGAGTTTAGGCTGGGGAAGAAAACAATGTAGAAAAGGAAAGGGAATTACCACAGTTACAAACCACGCAACAGTCACAGATAACTCCTCAAAAAGTCCTTCTCATAGGAACACCTCTCCTCCTAAGCCATGCAGTAAATGCTAGCTCTGACATGGTTTTGAATCAAGACCCAGATTATAAAGGGGAAAGGAGTGGCTAACTGAGCTCAGAGATTCTAACAAGGCCAAGTAACCCCTGTTCTGCCAAAAGACACACACACCATTAAAACAAAGGTGAAGTGCTTCTTCTCAGCGCATGGGTAGGAGCAATGTGGTCTTTTGGCTCCTCTTAGTTGCGGTAACCCCATGACATCTTTCATGTGAACAGTGCTATTGAATTACATTGGTCCAAGGGTTGGTTATGTGAGGTCAGTTTTTGTACAGACTGAACATGGACCGAAAATGTGGTCCTGTGAATATACCCTCAGGTTACATTAGACAAAATAGGATACCATGTTTAGGTGACTTAATCACTTGAAGATTTTATATTAACGTATCACTAAACTTAACCTGCTCTATAACTAATAACGAGAAAGATACAGTAAGTGGATTTAATGCATGTGTTATCATAGTTACCTAGTAGCAAAAATGTCAATATCCATTGTAAGACGCTCAGAGTCTGCAGGAACTCAGTGTATGAACAGTTGTGTTTCTGCCTCTCTTCTCTCTGCAACAATCAGAAAACAAGTCCTTAGATTTCAATGATCAAAACAGTTAAGGAAGGAAACAATAAAAAAATACATATCTCACATGGGATAAATCTTAGGCTGCTCCAGACCCATCACTCTGGTCGTCCTTGTCCCTTTGTTGATTTTCCTAGTGTGCCAAATACGTAAAAGGGTTTAAAATGGGCCCACCACCCTCTTAAAAAACATATGACTGTTGCCATATGAACCGCACCGTTACATGCTGAGTATTAAGATAGCCTTTAATGGTTGCTGTATATTACCATTGACAATTATGGCGGAGGTACCAAGTGCTATTAACTTGCAGATATAGGGTTAGTCTGAATGTTAACGTTCCAATGCTGTCGTGCCGCTTCACTGAAAGCCCCGCTGCCGAGGAGGAAATTAACTTTATTCCCCTCAGGAGCTGCCAGCTTTCAGTCAGAGGTGTGCCTGGAGCTGCTACAGTCATCATTCACAGTATTGGCTGTAAGCACGCTCCGACACTTAGAATCACAGCTAGCTCTGACGCAGTTGCGCTGCACCACGAGCTGTCAATTAAAGTGCCGAGAATGCTAACAGACACCGCTCACTTTGTACTAAGTGGCCACTCCATGCACGCCTCTAACAGAAAGCTGGCGGCTCCAGAGCGGAATAAAGTTTATTTTCTTCTGGTTAAGGTGGCCAAACAGGATTGGGATACTATTAACCTGGAGAAGAACCTTATATCTGCAGGTAAATACCATTTGGGCACTTAAGAGGTTCACTTTAATCTGAAGCAGAGTTACAAAGTGTGTAGTAATGAAGTGCTCCCATTTTGTAATATGTAACCTTCTATAATTGCGGCCACTTGGTAGCTAGCCTTGGAGGCAGTAATGAGAACTACAGTTTTGTCTATGCGGGTAGCTGCATATAAAGGGAACCTGTCAGCAGTTAGTTGGTTCCTTGTTGGATTCTGTTGCTAAAAGGGAGTCTGTCACCCCCTAAAGTGCAAATTGAACTTATTAAGCATTTATGAAGGGAATGTATCCCTATAAAAATCATACCACACATACATTTTAAGGTTATTTTTGCAGAAAAATCTAGTTTAATGCAAATGAGTGCTCCCAGTGCACCCTTGTTGTGGTCTATGGCTTGGTGCACGTTCATGTTAGGGCCAGTCCCTTGTCTTCATAGACAGCACTCATTTGGCAAGAGCAGGCACTATCTAAAACAATCCCATTTCTGAACTTGCGCACTGACATGGGAGCCCAGTTGTGCACGGACAATGCGAGCAAGCTCTTATGCCGGGCTCCAGCCTGTCCGCAAATCGCACACCACAAATCTTCAAGCCCTTTCCTCCTTTTTGAAGATGCTTGCTTGCTAAACTTTGATATAGCGAGCAATGTCCGCAGACAGGAAGAAGCCAAGCGTCAGAGTGCGCCCGCAGCCATATTGTGTCACGATTGCTTTGACACCGAGTGCGCCACTTGTCTCCTTCAATGTCAGTGTGCAAGCGCAGGAACAGGACTTAATTTTATACACCACTCGCTCTTACTAAGCGACTTTATCTGTCATGACAAGAGACTGGCCATAGGCCACGCCAAGGGGGGCACCAAATGCCTTCTTTTGCTTATTAAATAGAAGCAGATTTTTCTGAAAATATAAAGTTAAAGTGTATATATCTTCTTTGATTTTAAAAGGGACAAGGTCCCCTATACAAATGTTGGGGCAATTATTGCACTTTGAGGAAGACGGACTCTGTGAAGGACGAAGAACAATTCTCTTCATTCCTGAAATGTGCCCTCACCCTTGCATCCCCCCAAGGCCATAAAAAGCCATGCAGTGTTTATCTTTAATTAAAAACCAAGAACAAATCCTTTGAAGCTCATAAAACAAAGGTGCAAAATCCCCTGAAAACTACAGGCAAACTGAAGTCTTTTGTCTGACTTGAAACAAACCGATATACCTCGTCCTACGACAAATCACTGCAAGGCTATGAGGTATTGCATCTGGAAAATTACCTATAATAACAGAATGCAATATCTCTGAGCCTAGCCAAGCCCATCAGCCGAATCGGCGTTCCTTCCCCCATACGCCTGTGCCCGGCAGCCAATGGTAGCACTAGGGAGTTATAACGCGTAGCCACCCAGAATTACATACGGGAGGCATATTTGGACTTTATGCGCAGATAAAATCCAGCCAAATCCAGTGACAATGCTGCCATTCCATTCAGAGCTTCGGGCAGAAAGTTGTGGGCCATTCACGGTTCTGGACTGGAAATCATACTCTCAGAGATCGGAGGAGAGAGGCTGAACAAGCCCAGGAGTGGGTGCAGAGTGTGGGAGGAGCAGCCAAGGAGATAAGTGTCAGATCCTCATTTTGGAGACCATTTTTCTTCTGGCTGGAGGACCAGTTATTTGCCCTCGGTGCAGTTCCCTGATTGACCTGGGGCAAGTGGTGGCGCCAGAGAGCTGACCCCTGCTAGGTCCTTCTCTCCCCTCCCCCGAGGTGAGCGAAGTTGACCACCCCTTCCCCTGTGAGATCCCCACAGACTCCTTTTAATAGAATAATTCCCACAGATAACAATTGCTGAAAGGGGGTCTTTCAACCCAGGTTTTTCTGTTTGGATTATTGTTTTGAAGGTATACCACTTTATCTGTTAGAACCCTTCAATAACATGGCAGAAACAGTATGTGAGACTTGTTCTTAACAGGCAGCGCTCACCTCCTGGTGGGAATCCATCTGTTAGGCAGCTGTGGCTTTGGTCATACATCTGAAGATGCAAAGATCCACATAGGATATCAGCAGTACTGGAGGCCAGTAATCACATAATTATTGCTGAAAGAAAGAATTATGCTATTTAGTAACAATAAAATAACACTAACCCTGATCTTATCACTGACATGCTTGATAGGGAATTTTTATTGTGGGTCCCAACAGGGACAGTGATGAAAATGTCTGTACAGCAGTGCAGAATATTTAGGCGCTAAATAAATAAGCAAGATAATAAATAAAAAAAAAATAAAAAAATAAAAAAATAAAAAAAAAAAAAGCCAAAATATTTATTTTACAGATAAATAAAAAATCCTGTATGTATCTACCCTTATGATCAACAGCCAAAATTAGCGTCCTACTAAGGGCTCGCACACACCATTATCGGTCCGATTGCAATCTGACAAAATATTGGATTGCACTTCAAATGAAGCTAGTCTATGGTATCGAGCACATGTCTGATTTTGTCCAGTTCTGTCCGAGGATAAATAATCGCAGCATGTCAAAGTTTTGATCTGCACTCAGCCATGCAAACCTATGAGTCTGTTGAAATCATTGGACTACAGTATGCTTGGATGATATCCGATTTTCCGCGCACTGACACAATGGAGAAGATGGGGAAATTTTGTTCTCCATCTACACCTCATCCGAGAGAATTGGATCACACTATGACAAAGTGTCATTTACATAATCAGCCAGATTCTCTGGAATGAAAGAATCCCCTGCTGTGTGACCCTAGCCTAAACAAGAGGGCCAAAAAACATTGGATATTGCAACACTTCTTTTAGGCTAGTTTCACACTAGCGTTTTTGAGCGCAGCGACGGCCTGCGCACGGCCGCCGCTAAGCCCCACCCCTGCCACGCCTCCGCCGGTAGCTCCGCCTACCGGCGCATGCGCCCCCTATCTTTATCACTGGGGCGCAGGCCGTGCGCAGTATGCGTTTGGCGGCGCATGCGTCCTTTTGACGGTGCGCCGACCTGCGCCAAATGCAACCTGCTGCAGTTTGGATGCGCCGGCGCACCGTCAAAAAGGCGCATGCGCCGCCAAACGCATACTGCGCCCCCAGTGATAAAGATAGGGGGCGCATGCAGCGTCATGCGCCGGTAGGCGGAGCTACCGGCGGGGCTTAGCGGCGGCCGTGCGCAGGCCGTCGCTGCGCTCAAAAACGCTAGTGTGAAACTAGCCTTAATGGTATATAACAGTGCCTGATGAATCTTTGCTAAATTCAGTTGTTGCATTGTACGCAATACTCACTGCTGTATATCCATGTTGGTGTCACTAGATTTGTTAACTGGTGCAAGGTGTTATAGCATATAGATGTAGCCAGGCCCAATGCCTTTGATCATCTAACCTCCCCTGGTGTGCTGGCCAATTGCTAATTTATCCAAAACTAGTTTCCACAATCCCTCTCACCCGATCCTCTATCAGTCCTATAAACTTAGTAGCATCCTAAGGGTGCACGCGTGTGGGGTCTGGCACGTGTCCCCCTGCAGCAAAGCATCACTGCAGCTAAGTATCGAGAAGCTGCAGTTTATTTCAACGTCAGAATAAACCCAAAATATAGGGCCTAGATTAATGGTACTTCCCAATAAACATATCACCCAAAAAGATTAAGGAAGCATATGGCCATAAAATTACATAGCTTTATTAAAGTCAAAATCAAAAGACATACATATCCAATATGATACTACAAAGTGCATAGGTTATTCAATTATCCAAGCAGTAACATGCTTAGTGCTGCAGTATAATCAAAAAGGGGCATTACCACAAATCAAAAAATGGTAGCATGCTTAGTGCTGCAGTATAATCGACGAGACACTACCATAAATCTTGCACTATAGTGTGCAGAAACAATCATGTTAAGCACCTAGTATAATAGCAATGCCAACCCTAGGCTATTAAATAGCGGCAAAGAGATAGAGCTAATTGCTAGCATGTAAAAAATAACAGTGCCGCTATTACAGTGGGGCAAAAAAGTATTTAGTCAGTCAGCAATAGTGCAAGTTCCACCACTTAAAAAGATGAGAGGCGTCTGTAATTTACATCATAGGTAGACCTCAACTATGGGAGACAAACTGAGAAAAAAAAAAATCCAGAAAATCACATTGTCTGTTTTTTTTTCATTTTATTTGCATATTATGGTGGAAAATAAGTATTTGGTCAGAAACAAGCAATCAAGATTTCTGGCTCTCACAGACCTGTAACTTCTTCTTTAAGAGTCTCCTCTTTCCTCCACTCATTACCTGTAGTAATGGCACCTGTTTAAACTTATCAGTATAAAAAGACACCTGTGCACACCCTCAAACAGTCTGACTCCAACCTCCACTATGGTGAAGACCAAAGAGCTGTCAAAGGACACCAGAAACAAAATTGTAGCCCTGCACCAGGCTGGGAAGACTGAATCTGCAATAGCCAACCAGCTTGGAGTGAAGAAATCAACTGTGGGAGCAATAATTAGAAAATGGAAGACATACAAGACCACTGATAATCTCCCTCGATCTGGTGCTCCACGCAAAATCCCACCCCGTGGGGTCAGAATGATCACAAGAACGGTGAGCAAAAATCCCAGAACCACGCGGGGGGACCTAGTGAATGAACTGCAGAGCTGGGACCAATGTAACAAGGCCTACCTTAAGTAACACACTACGCCACCATGGACTCAGATCCTGCAGTGCCAGACGTGTCCCACTGCTTAAGCCTGTACATGTCCGGACCCGTCTGAAGTTTGCTAGAGAGCATTTGGATGATCCAGAGGAGTTTTGGGAGAATGTCCTATGGTCTGATGAAACCAAACTTGAACTGTTTGGTAGAAACACAACTTGTCGTGTTTGGAGGAAAAAGAATACTGAGTTGCATCCATCAAACACCATACCTACTGTAAAGCATGGTGGTGGAAACATCATGCTTTGGGGCTGTTTCTCTGCAAAGGGGCCAGGACGACTGATCCGGGTACATGAAAGAATGAATGGGGCCATGTATCGTGAGATTTTGAGTGCAAACCTCCTTCCATCAGCAAGGGCATTGAAGATGAAACTTGGCTGGGTCTTTCAACATGACAATGATCCAAAGCACACCGCCAGGGCAACGAAGGAGTGGCTTCGTAAGAAGCATTTCAAGGTCCTGGAGTGGCCTAGCCAGTCTCCAGATCTCAACCCTATAGAAAACCTTTGGAGGGAGTTGAAAGTCCATGTTGCCAAGCGAAAAGCCAAAAACATCACTGCTCTAGAGGAGATCTGCATGGAGGAATGGGCCAACATACCAACAACAGTGTGTGGCAACCTTGTGAAGACTTACAGAAAACGTTTGACCTCTGTCATTGCCAACAAAGGATATATCACAAAGTATTGAGATGAAATTTTGTTTCTGACCAAATACTTATTTTCCACCATAATATGCAAATAAAATGAAAAAAAACACAGACAATGTGATTTTCTGGATTTTTTTTTTCTCAGTTTGTCTCCCATAGTTGAGGTCTACCTATGATGTAAATTAGAGACGCCTCTCATCTTTTTAAGTGGTGGAACTTGCACTATTGCTGACTGACTAAATACTTTTTTGCCCCACTGTATATTAGACAGGTAGAGCTTGCAATGTGGCAATAGTTAAACACACACCGTGGAGTGGTCAGCATACTCTAAACTGGCATAGGTGCCTGTATAAATTGTCCATAGGACCCGTACATTGTACCGCTTCCACTCCCCATGCATATGTAAACAGCCCCAAATGCAAACATAAAAGAAACAGATGACCTTGCAGTATCCTGGTCCCCGACGTGTCTTTCACGTTAGCTTTGTCTCAGGGGGTAAGTGAGTATGGCTACGTGTCTATTGTGAGCTTATATACAATGTCTATTACCGTGGAATTACCTTTCACATGTGTAGATGCAGTGCCGTGGCTCCTGGCGTGTGACGTCATCCCAGGGTGCATCCACCAGCCGCTCAGCCACACCCCCATCCGGCACGTCAGGACGAGGAAGTAGATGAAACAAGCAGAGCGGGAAGCGTCTCCAGGCCAACGCACAACATTGCGAGGTAACGTCACTGGCCCCCTAGACACACCTCCGTTCTACGTCTTTACTAAATTCAATTGTTGCATTGTACGCAATACTCGCTGCTGTATATACATGTTGGGGTCACTAGAGATGTTATCTGGTGCAAGGTGTTATAGCATATAGATGTAGCCAGGCCCAATGCCTTTGATCATCTAACCTCCCCTGGTGTGCTGGCCAATTGCTAATTTAGCCAAAACCAGTTTCCACAATCCCTCTCACCGATCCTCTACTCAGTCCTATAAATTTAGTAGCATCCTAAGGGGTGCACGCATGTGGGGTCTGGCACGTGTACCCCTGCAGCAGTATCACTGCAGCTAAGTATTGAGAAGCTGCAGTTATTTCAACGTCAGGACCCCACACTATGTATTTGTCTCTTTTGGTATGTCTGCCGAGTAAGCACTTATTACTTGGACCTAACTTTTCTATTAACCCATCTTACTCCTTCCCCATGTTTACATATGCCCTTACAGTGTTTACTCCCTTAAGGGGGTTTTACACATAGCGATATCGCTAGCAATATCGCTAAAACGTCACTGATTTAGTGACGTTATAGCGATATCGCTACGTGTGATACTTACCTCCGACCGGCTCCCCTGCTGTCCATCGCTGATAGCGCGAGATCGGGCGGCTCCATTTCTCGTCGTCTGCTTACTGCTGTGACGACGAGCGACACGTGGAGGCGGGCGGGAGGACGTCAGGATCGCTGTGTGTGAAAGGTGAGTATCGTGCGCTGCGTTGCTGCTGCATCGCTGTGAGGTCTTTCTGTGTGAAAGCTCACTAGCGATCATTTAGCGGTGCACCAGCGATCCTGACCGGGTCGTATAGCTGGTGCATCGCTAAATGTAAAAGGGCCTTTAGACCTCAGTCCAGAGCCTCTCCCCTAGCCAAATCAGTTCTCATACTTTGCACTGATGAGAGCCAATAGCTCAAAACACCGTGTCTGCAAATTGAGATTCTGATTTGGCTTTTATCCTAAGTCATATTACAAGACTCGTTAAAGGGTTGATTGTGACTTGTAGGATCGCTACTACCAACAGGTGGCGCTATAGAGTTCAAGTCCTCGTTCTTTGAAGAGGCAATTTGCATGCTCCATTTATCCTCACTCTTCTTCGCTATCCCCAAACCCCAGCACCCTCTAACCAAATAATCATCTCCCCTTCCCTCCCCACCTGACTGCCTCTGCTGACCTGCTCCTCAACAGCAGATCTCTCCTAATAAAACATAAAACAAGCCGGTCACTCTCCCACTCTGCTTCTCCTCACTGCTGGCGACATATCTCCCAATCCTGGACCCCCACAGCTCATACCTCTCATTACTACCCCCTCCTACCACTTCCTATCTAATATGAACTACCACAATCTCTCCAACGTAAAACCTGTGCCCTTGATGCCCACTCCCCTGATCCCTCTCTCTGGAATGGCCGCTCCATCTGCAATAAGCTTCATGTGATTCATGACCTCTTTCTCGCAATCTTGCCTTCCTCGGTCTCACAGAAACATGGCTGTCACCCTCCGACACCGCCTCCCCTGCTGCGCTGTGTTACGGTGGCCTCCACTTCACCCACACTTCTCGCCCCGGCAACAGACATGGTGGAGGAGAGGGTCTTCTCCTTTCCACTAACCCAATCCCACCTCCACGCTCCCTTATCTTCCCCTTTTTTGAAGTCCACTCGGTCCGCATCTACTCTCCCTCCAACCTCCAAGTGGCCATCATATACCAACCTCCGGGCCCGGCCACTGCTTTTATTGACCAATTCTCTACCTGGCTTCTTCACTTTCTTTCCACTGACATTCCCACCATCATCATGGATGGCTTCAAAATCCCCACTGATACCCTTCAGTCAACAGCCTCCAAACTTACTTTATCTTTTGGACTTACTCAGTGGTCCTCCACAGCCACCCACACAGACGGACATACATTAGACCTGGTCTTCACCCGTCTCTGCTCTCTATCTAACTTCACCACCTCCCCTCGCCCTCTCTCTCTCTGACCACCATCTACTCACTTTCTCATCCCTGTCCTCCTCACCTGTCACCCATGTCTAGCAACATGCGCACCCCTGAAGAAACCTCGCACACCTAGACACCCACACGCTCTCTGACTCTATTCTACCACTGGCATCCATATCCTCAATCCACGACACAGACAGTGCCACTGCTTTCTACAATGCCACTCTCTCATCAGCTATTGACACGGCCGCCCTTCTCGTTCATGGCAGAGTGCGACATCAATAGACAACCCTGGCACAATAACATCACTAAAAAGCGTCGGCAAGCGTCCAGGGTTGCAGAGCGACGTTAGAAGAAAACAAATTCCCAAGATGATTTCACTGCATTCAAACAGGCAACACTCGCTTTCAAATCTGCCCTTACCTCTGCTAAACAGGCCTACTTTACAACCCTTGCATCTTCCCTATCCTACACCCTCAAACAGTTATTCAAAACTTAAACTCCTTCCTCCGCTCATCACTGCCACCTCCAACCTCCCTCAACTCTGCTGAGGACTTTGCCACACTCTTCAAAAATAAGATCGACCAAACAAGGCTAGTTTTAATTGTTCAACCACAACAACCTCTTTGTATAACAGACCAGTGTCCAAACCCCATAACGTCCCTCTCCAACATCACTGACGGGAAGCTTAATTGTCTCCTCTCCAAATCACTCCTCACCACTTTTGAACTAGACTCCATCCCACCTCCTCCCCAACCTCACCACCACACTTATCCCATCCCTAACCCACCTCTTCAACCTATCACTAACTTCTGGTACTTTCCCTTCTGCTTTCAAACATGCCACAATCACGCCTATCCTTAAAAAGCCAACCCTCGACCCAACCACTATATCCAGCTATCGCCCAATATCGCTGCTCCTTTTCGCTTCCAAACTCCTGGAGCAGCACGTCCACACTGAACTTTCCTCCCACCTCTCATCTAACTTGCTCTTTGTCAATCTACAATCTGGCTTCCGTCCCCATCATTCCACTGAGACTTCCCTGATCAAAATTACTAGCAACCTACTTACAGCCAAAGCTAACAGACAATACTCTATACTCCTCCTAGACCTGTCCTCTGCTTTTGACACAGTTGACCACTGCCACCTACTACAGATCCTCACCTCCTTTGGCATCAAAGACCTCGCCCTATACTGGATCGCCCCATACTTTTCCAACCACACATTCAGCGTCTCCCACACTACCTTCTCATCCTACCCGCTCTCTGTTGGAGTCCCCCAAAGCTCTGTTTTAGGACCCCTACTCTTCTCAATCTATACACTTCGTCTGGGACAACTCTGAGTCCATGGATTCCAGTACCACCTGTATGCTGATAACACTCAGATCTACCTCTCTGGCCCAGACGTCACCTCTCTGCTGTCCAGAATCCCGGAGTGTCTATCAGCCATATCCTCCTCCTTCTCCTCTTGCTTCTTCAAACTCAATGTGGACAAATCTGAACTCATCTTTCCTTCATCTCACAGATCTTCCTTACCTGATCTATCACAATTAATGACATCACGCTTTCCCCCATAATGGAAGTCCGCTGCCTCGGAGTAACCCCTGACTCTGCCCTGTCCTTCAAACAGCACATCCAAGCTCTTTCCACCTCCTGTCGCCTCCAGCATCTATCCTTTTCTGAACCCTCAATCTACTAAAATGCCCGTGCATGCCCTCATCATCTCCCGCCTCGACTACTGCAACATCCCTTTCTGTGGCCTCCCTGCTAACACTCTCACACCTCTCCAGTCCATCCTTAACTCTGCTGCCTGACTAATTCATCTCTCCTCGCTACTCCTCCGCTTGTCCTCTCTGCAAATCTCTTCACTGGCTCCCATTCCCTCAGCGTATCCAGTTCAAATTACTAATACTGACCTACAAAGCCATCCATAACCTGTTTCCTCCATATATCTCTGAACTAACCTCCCGATATCTTCGCTCATGTAATCTATGGTCCTCCCAAGTCCTCATTCTCTCCTCCACACTTATTCGCTCCTCACCTAATCGCATCCAAGACTTCTCCCGAATATCCCCCATCCTGTGGAATTCTGTGCTCCAACATGTCTGACTAGCAGCCACATTCGGATCCTTCAGACGGAACCTGAAAACCCACCTCTTCAACAAAGCTTACAGCCTGCAATGACCCCGCTGCCTACTCACCACTACCGGAGCTACCGCCTCACCAACACCGGAGCTGATGCCACCCCCCAACCTACAGTCTCATTCCCCACCATCCTATAGAATGTAAGTGTGGCGCCCCTTAGGCTCAGTCGCCACAGAGGTACTGCACTTTCTCCTAAGGTGTAGTGTCCCACCACCTAGGTAAGTTGGGAACTCCTTTCCACACTCCAACACTTGCATCCCACACAACAGGGTAGTTCTGCACATCCACAGTGAGGTGTCTCTCTCCTCCTAGACATTAGGAGTGCCTTGGTGGTTTCCTGCATGAACACTGGATGTGCTGGGAGGTGGGTGGAGTTAGTATAAAAGAGGGGGGGAAGGTTTAGAATTGGAAGTCGAGAGGGAGAGGGAGCTGACAGCAGGTCAGCCTGAGGGGAGTTCAAGGCGGAGGAAGGCAGTCAGTCAGGAGAGGCTGAGGACTGGTCTTAGTGGAACGAGCTCCTCAGAAGAGAGATAGAAGAGAGTGCTGCAGCTGCCTCAGTGATCTGAGCCAGCTGGCACGGGAAAGAGAAGAGAAAGACGTAGACCTGCAATCTAAGCTTCCATAAGAGAGAGAAGGAACAGTGCGGAACTAAGGAGTAAGAGAACAGAGAGGAGTTGTGGGTTGGAAGAGGAACCCTGCCATTAGGTTCTCAGCGCAAGGCCAGGGCCCGATCCCCGAGGTTGTATGGACACTTATGGTTCTGCAGCAGACACCGGTGGAGTAGTTGGCTGTAAATGCACTACTCCCATCCAAGACTTGGGACACAACAGCAACCGATTCGTGAGCCAGGGCTCTGAGAGGAGTCCCCGATAGAGGCTACAGCTGTCTGTCATACAAGTGACGTTCTAGGAACATCTGACAGGAGGAATTCCAGAGAAGTACGGTACTGGAGTTCTTCACATTAGAAGGCGCAATAGAGGAGTCGTTCAGGAAAGGCACATGTCGGTGGAGTGTTGGAGGAGAGGAGAACCCTGACTTGCCCGGGAGGTTGATTGTGTCTCTACCCCGGAGGACACGGCACGGAGGCAGGCACCAGTGGGTACCACGAACTGTGAGTAAAGCTTTGAAACTGCAAGCCCTGGTGTCCTCCATTCATTCGCCGTCAACACCGCTACATCTGGGTAACAGCATCTACACCATTCTGTGCCTCTCCTCACCCATTGCACCTACACTGCCCTGGGACTACAGCTCCACCTGTGGAGAGCTATACCATCTTTGCTGCACCACACCATCAGTCCCAGCGGATCTGCATGCAGCGTTGGCTTACCATCTACCTTGCCAAACACCACGGGTGGCATCACGAACTATTCAAATAAACTTTAACACCATCAACATCACCGCCATTGATATTGGGCGCCCAGGGCCACGGACTGGGTCACTGCTGCTGTGACACATCCCCCTGACACCGGCCCGGTACCGAGTACCCTGCTGCCCTGGGTGTGAGGGACGACCCATAAGCATGCAAGGGCAGGATCCTCTCCCCTCTGTATCAGTCTGTCATTGTTAGTTTGTTTACTGTAAGTGATATCTATAATTTGTATGTAACCGTTCTCATGTACAGCATCATGGCATCAATGGTGCTATATAAATAAATAATAGTATTGATTGTAAGCTTTCGAGCAGGACCCTCGCTCCTCTTAGTATCTGTTGATTTATGTATTATTGTTATTTGGTGCTGTCTTTTATGGTCTGCACAAGTCTCCTCTAAAATGTAAAGTGCTGCGGAATATGTTGGCACTATAGAAATAAAATTATTATTAATATAGAAGCCCAACAGAGATATGTCTGTATTAGAGATGGCTTTCTTGATATGGTGGTATTCTGGAGAGGTTTCATTATACCCCAATTCTGATAACCTTTCTGAGGTGTATATCCGGTCTTTTACATGCTTTTTTGGAACAGCTACATGATCACTATACTGATACAATCAAACTCATACATTGCCTTAGATCCCATCCCCTCATTAGCTGTAATGTGTTATTCAATACTCTAGACGATCCTGTGTATGACGCTCTACGTTGCATTGAGAAGATCTGTTCATCTCTATCCCGGGCCTTCAACTCATTAATCTAGAATCAAGGATGATTGTGAAGTAGTCCAGCTCAGCCTTATAACAGACTTCCCCACAGGCCACAGCAGTGGGATTAGCTCCCCCACCCTACCGAAGTCATTCACACAGAAACCTACCTCCCCCCCAGTAGGGGCAGACACTGGGCTGTAGTCCTGGGAGCGTGTCATTGGTAGGGGTCATCCACAGCTGTGCCCACACATGGTCCTGACCTGAATGTACCAGGGCAGATAGAGGTCTGGTACCCACACACTCACACATACAGGATGCAAGAAGGATCCCGATTTGCTGCTTTCTGCGGCTTCTGATTGGGCAGAGTGTTTTTTTTTTTCTATTCATCAGATGCCTAGCCGAAAAGAATTAACTCCTGCACAGCCAAAGCATGTGATAGGAAATAAAGACTGGACAGCAAATCTTCTGACGATGATGAAATCCGAGAAAGATCAGTGGAGGCTTCTGATTTGACAAATAAACTTAGTTGAACACTGGATTTACTATTTGTTGCTTAGAAATACATGATGTGCATGTTTTTTGCCGCTGATCTGCACTTAGCAAATTGAAACGCTATTGACATCATGACATGGGGCCCGTCGTTAATTTGCGGTGATTCTGCTCAAAATGCAATAAGTTGACAAAAAAAATTATTCCAAAGAATGGAAATAGATTTTACAATCTCTTAGAAATTGCAGCTACATAGACAACAATGCTTGTTAGGCTAGTGTGCTATTGTAAGAGGAATATGGACATAATTTATAGTAGTATGTCTGCGGTATCTTGTGCTACAGCTTCTCTGGTGCCACCTATTATGGTCGCTCGCCTGCCAGTCAATGTTTGACCCATTAAGGAGTCTAATCTTGAGCTTAGATTAGGGATTCAGCCAAACCAGAGGCCCCGTCTCACTAAGCAATCTCGGTAGCGAGATCGCTGCTGAGTCACAACTTTTGTGACGCAACAGCGATCTCACCAGCGAGATCGCTGTGTGTGACAGCGATCAGCCCCCCTGCCGGTATCGCTGATCGCTGGAAGAAACCTCTGGACATTTCTTTGGTCACTGGTCTCCCGCTGGCCAGCACGCATCGCTGTGTGTGACAGGCGGGAGACCAGCGATCAGGTGTAAAAAATAAAAAAAAAAATAAAAAATATAGTTATTCTCACCTTCCGATGTCCCGTTCAGCCATCCTGCCTCTCTCCACGCTCCGGTCCCAGTGATCCTTTGCATGAATGACCGCGAGACTTTGTTATCCCGCGAGACCGTGACATCTCGCGGTCATTCGTGCAAAGGATCACTGGGACCGGAGAGAGGCCTGATGGCTGAACGGGACGTCGGAAGGTGAGAATAACTATATTTTTTATTTTGATACTATTTTCTACAGCGATAGCCAGCGATGCCGGGCGCTCGGCATCGCTGTGCTGATCGCTGGTGAAGCTGTCTGTGTGACAGCTCACCAGCGATCACATAGCGACTTACCAGTGATCCTGACACCTTCATATCGGTGTCGGGATCGCTGGTGAGTCGCTTAGTGTGACGGGGCCTTTAGGCTAAATCCCTAGTCATGATTCAAGAAAAAAAAAAAAAAAAAAAAGAAAAAAAGTCTGAAAGAATGAGCGCTGCTGATCAGGCAATATGCATAAATAAAGAAATTCTAAAAAAAAAAAAAAAAAAGGAGCAGTGAACAAGAGAGACTAAAGGCCCCGTTACATTTAGTGATGTTCCAGCGATCCAGACCACGATACGACTTGGTCAGGATCGCTGGTGCATCGCTAAATGGTCGCTAGTGAGCTGCCAAACAGGCAGATCTCACTAGCGATGCAGCAGCAGTCGGCGGTCGAGCTCACCTGTCAGACGCGGCGAAGGTGACCATCTTCCGCCTGCGTCCATGGCTCGCTCGTCGGCGCCAGCAGGAAGCCGCCGCCGAGAAATGGACCAGGCCGATCTCGCGCGATCAGCGATAGCCAGCGGGGGAGCCGGTTGGAGGTGAGTATCACATGTAGCAATATCGCTAGTGATATCGCTGCTGCATCACAAAATGACGCTTTAGCGATATCGCTATGTGTAAAGGGCCCTTTAGGCTATGTACACACATTGCGTTTCTGCTGCGTTTCATCTCTCTGCCAGTTTTTTCATTCTGGTATGCGTCTCCTTTTTTAACAGCTTTTAATCTCTTGGGGGGGGGGGGGGGGAAGCATAAAAAACGCTCGTTTTTTTTTGTGCAAAAACACACAGAAAATGCATGGAAAACGTGCAGAAAAAACACGCGTTTTCTGGGAAGGAGTCCGGTTTTCATGCAGAAATTTTCTGCATACGTGTGCACATAGCCTAAGTGCTGTTCCCCGGCGGCTGGTGTTCAAGCTGGCTTTCATTCATTCTCCCCTGCTCTGCCACGATCAGTGCGAGCAAAGGAGAATGAATGTGAAACTGAACTCCTGGGATCTCTGTACCGTGGGAGAATGGAAGTGATGAGGTCACTGGGACAGAGCTTGAACTGCCGTGACCTCATCACTTGCATTTTTCCACAGTACTGAGGTCACAGGCGTTTAGGCCGGCAGCGAGCACAGGCTCAGTGACGTCACCGCTAGTTACTGAGCTTGCACCCGCTGCTTCTCATACATTCCCCAGTAGTTTACAGCCGGAGCGGTCACATTAGCACCGCTCTGGTTGTAAACTTATTAACCCCCGGATATGGATTACAGCAAGGGACTGAATGCCAGAGAGATATGGTATATTGTTGCTTTATTATTTTTAATTTTACTTCAGGAGATCGAGGGTGTCGCGTGGATTAGGAGTAAAATAAAGATGGGAAAATGTGTTTGTGGTTTTATTTCCTTAAGGCCCCGTCACAGCGATCTCGCTAGCGAGATCGCTGACTTTGTGACGCCACAGCGATCTCGCCAGAGAGATCGCTGTGATGGGGATCAGCGACGGGCCCCCCCCCGCTGGGTATCGCTGATCGTGCACTATCGTCCTGGGCCGTTTTTTGATCGCTGGTCTCCCGCTGGCCAGCGCGCATCGCTGCATGTGGCAGCAAGAGATCAGCGATGCTGGACGCTGGTTTCCAAGGTAAACAATGGGTATCCAAGTGCCGCGCGGCTCTTAAACTCTTTTTTTAGAGCTGTGTGTGTTTATTTAACCCTTTTAGTACTATAGGATTGACACCTCTCCATTACTAAGCCGGGCTTAATGTCACCTTACAATAGGAAAATGACATTACCCACCCATTACCCCACTTGCCACTGCTACAGGGCAAGTGGGAAAAACTGGGCAAAGCTCCAGAACTGGCTCATCTAATAGATGCACCTTTGATGGGCAGCTGGGGGCTGCTGTTTTTAAGCGGGGGGAGGCCAAAATCCATGACCGCTTACCAGCCTGAGAATAGCAACCCACACCTGTGAGTTTTGTCTGGTTTATTAAAAAAAGGGGGGACCCCACGTCGGGTTTTAATTTCATTCATTCTCCACTGTTCGCCGGCAGAGCAGGGGAGAATATAATGACAGGCGCGTTCAGCACCAGTCACCGGGGAACAGTGGCTTACAGTAGCGCTACTTCCCCAGCGGCCGTCTATGCACACGGAGGACAGTGTGCACTGTCCTCTGTGTGCGGCAAGTGTGTCTGTGAGAAAACGGACATGTCTGCGTGTTTTGCACACGGACACACGGTCTGTGAAAAAACACGCACATGTACTTAGACCCATTCATTTGAATGGGTCTGTGTGTGTCAGTGTCTCGGGTAAGCGAGAAAACAGTCACCACACGTATCGGAGACAATGACGTGTGAAAGGGCCTTACATGACATTTTAGAAGTATAAGTAGTAAACTGATCCATATGGAATGCAGACGCATGACGAGGCTGAAGTTGGTTTCATGCACATATATAACTGACAAGGTAGCTCAGATGGTAAAGTTCATAATACACAGGTATCACCAAGTGCTATAACAATTACGTAGAAAAAGGGGGGTACAAGGTATACATATATGTATATAGGCATGTGTCAGCATATAAAAGTGTAATAAGAATCAGTCCACGTTATGGAAAGTGCCAATGCTCAAGTAAAAGAGTTAAATAAAGTGCAAATACATATTAATAAGCTTCCGAAAAAGTACTATAAGATGGGCACTTCCCCCAACACAAGGAGTGTAAACATTGCAAAAATATACATTCATATTTCCCAGCCTTAACCCTCTAACATACATTTCACTGATAGGTTCCTCAGAAAGGGTATCCCCATGATTTAGACCACATTCACACGGTCAGTATTAGGTGAGTTTTTTACCTCAGTATGTGTAAGCCAAAACCAGGAGTGGGTGGTAAATACAGAAGTGGTGACGTGTTTCTATTAAACTTTTCCTCCGATTGTTCCTCCTGGTTTTGGCTTACAGATACTGAATGTGGCCTTATGGTTTCTCATATGCCTTGCATTGGTGGACTAACACCTTGCATTGTTCAGGCTTGTATGTTGGAAGCAAAGGAGGGGCGGGGGACCGATCAGCTGCTATAACTTCACATAAATCCCAGAGGCTGCAGCAGCAACAAAATTAAGTGGAGAGGAAGGAGCGGACGCTCAGCTGCAAACTAGGCCGGACGGGCCCTTCCTGTACATTTAGTTTTAATGTAGTCGCTGTGAAGCTGGAGACTCACAGCAGAAAGAGAGCTGCATGGTGTGTGGGGCGCCCCATCTGCACAGCCCTGTAGGTGGAGGGGAGCTCCGTGCTGTAGATACCAGACTTCACAGCATGCAGACAGTTCTCACATCGATCTGCACACAATGGATGACACGGGGGCTACTAGGGAGGGACAGATGTAACAAGGTGGTCCAGGGTGGTAGTCCCAGCCAAGTCAACTAAGCCATAGTCAGTATACACCCTTGTACAGAAATAGCCAGGACAAACGTATTCCAGACACTTCTGTAGTCCAACAAGGAGAACAATTAACAGAGGTAAATGAGGTATAAACACAGACTTCCTGCTCTCTCCTCCCTAGCCTCATCCATGGCCATACCCACAACATCCACGGCGGCCAAAAGAGGCAGCAGTCCGCCCCCGCCCAAATCTGGACGCCTGAAGTCCTTTCGACAGGGCTCTTACGTAATCCTAGGGCCCGTGTTTCTGTCCTTAGTCTGAGGCAACAGATTCTATTCCCCTCCTGGGGTCACAGCAAATGTGCCTGGGCTACTGACTGAGGAGCAGGAACTTCCTGCTCCTTTTCTGGCTGCTAGTCACACCTCTTAATTTAACCTGTACTTGCCCTGAACTAGTTAGGCCTGTTTCACACATCAGTTTTTTTGGTCAGTCAAAATCCGCTAAAATGGCAGATAACGGATCCGTTCCTGTACTGACCACAACGTTTGGCACCGGACCGTTATTTTAACGGATCCGTCAAAGGAAGAATTTTAAAGGAGGAGAGAGAGAGCATTTTTCAGCCGCCAGAACAGAGTTTAGGGTTAAATTTGCGGCTGAGTGAAGTCTTTCAGGCATGCGCAGTGACAAATGCGGATCCGGCCACCCGAAAAAACGTTGCATGGTCCGTTTGGGCATGTCAGCGGACGTCAAAATTTTGGCGGATCCGCAAAAAACACTGATCCAACGGATGGCCATCCGTCAAGATCCGCCGGTAATGCAACTCAATGGGAAAAAAAACGGATCCGCCAAGAAAAATGGCGGATCCGTTTTTCTTTGCAAAACGGCAGATTTTGACTGATGGACACAAACGGATGTGTGAAACAGGCCTTACCGTACATGTCAAATACAGGGACAACATAAGAGTACAGTGAAACAAGAAAAACACAGCCCATCATAGGAATACAACACTCAAACAATTAAACAGGTACAACATATTTTACATACAAAAAGGGTAACCCAGGTTCCGTGTGGGGAAGGGGCACACGATGGTCTCAGCCACTAGTGCTTAGAACTCAATGTAAATACCACCCATATCCACTGTCAGGGTCTGCACAAGCCCCTTATACAGTTACAGTGCAGTACACAGATTTTTATACATCACCCATAAAGACCTATAAACAGTTTCATGTGTTAATAATGGCAGTGGACACGGATGGGGTGCGTATGACAGAACGGATCAGAATAGTGAACACTGCAACTTTTTTTTTTTTTTTTACATACTATTGGTCCACAAATAAACATGATCATGTCAACTACATCATTTGCTTGCATTATTATATAGGTGATACTGCGACTGCTGTGTATAGTCACAGTATCACCTATATAATGTATATACAGCAGTTGCTATATAACCTATATAACGTATATACAGTAGTTTCAATGTGATATAGTCAGTCGCACTGTCTCATAAGTGATGTATCTACATCAGCCTCACTGTCTCCTATGTGATGTATCAATCCTAATTTAGTATATAGTATAATACTGTCTTAATTATATTAGAGTTGTGTGTATGTAATGTATACAGTGGGGCAAAAAAGTATTTAGTCAGTCAGCAATAGTGCAAGTTCCACCACTTAAAAAGATGAGAGGCGTCTGTAATTTACATCATAGGTAGACCTCAACTATGGGAGACAAACTGAGAAAAAAAAATCCAGAAAATCACATTGTCTGTTTTTTTTTCATTTTATTTGCATATTATGGTGGAAAATAAGTATTTGGTCAGAAACAAAATTTCATCTCAATACTTTGTGATATATCCTTTGTTGGCTATGACAGAGGTCAAACGTTTTCTGTAAGTCTTCACAAGGTTGCCACACACTGTTGTTGGTATGTTGGCCCATTCCTCCATGCAGATCTCCTCTAGAGCAGTGATGTTTTTGGCTTTTCGCTTGGCAACACGGACTTTCAACTCCCTCCAAAGGTTTTCTATAGGGTTGAGATCTGGAGACTGGCTAAGCCACTCCAGGACCTTGAAATGCTTCTTACGAAGCCACTCCTTCGTTGCCCTGGCGGTGTGCTTTGGATCATTGTCATGTTGAAAGACCCAGCCACGTTTCATCTTCAATGCCCTTGCTGATGGAAGGAGGTTTGCACTCAAAATCTCACGATACATGGCCCCATTCATTCTTTCATGTACCCGGATCAGTCGTCCTGGCCCCTTTGCAGAGAAACAGCCCCAAAGCATGATGTTTCCACCACCATGCTTTACAGTAGGTATGGTGTTTGATGGATGCAACTCAGTATTCTTTTTCCTCCAAACACGACAAGTTGTGTTTCTACCAAACAGTTCCAGTTTGGTTTCATCAGACCATAGGACATTCTCCCAAAACTCCTCTGGATCATCCAAATACTCTCTAGCAAACTTCAGACGGGCCCGGACATGTACAGGCTTAAGCAGTGGGACATGTCTGGCACTGCAGGATCTGAGTCCATGGTGGCGTAGTGTGTTACTTATGGTAGGCCTTGTTACATTGGTCCCAGCTCTCTGCAGTTCATTCACTAGGTCCCCCCGCGTTGTTCTGGGATTTTTGCTCACCGTTCTTGTGATCATTCTGACCCCACGGGGTGGGATTTTGCGTGGAGCACCAGATCGAGGGAGATTATCAGTGGTCTTGTATGTCTTCCATTTTCTAATTATTGCTCCCACAGTTGATTTCTTCACTCCAAGCTGGTTGGCTATTGCAGATTCAGTCTTCCCAGCCTGGTGCAGGGCTACAATTTTGTTTCTGGTGTCCTTTGACAGCTCTTTGGTCTTCACCATAGTGGAGTTTGGAGTCAGACTGTTTGAGGGTGTGCACAGGTGTCTTTTTATACTGATAACAAGTTTAAACAGATGCCATTACTACAGGTAATGAGTGGAGGAAAGAGGAGACTCTTAAAGAAGAAGTTACAGGTCTGTGAGAGCCAGAAATCTTGATTGCTTTTTTCTGACCAAATACTTATTTTCCACCATAATATGCAAATAAAATGAAAAAAAAACAGACAATGTGATTTTCTGGATTTTTTTTTTTTAGTTTGTCTCCCATAGTTGAGGTCTACCTATGATGTAAATTACAGACGCCTCTCATCTTTTTAAGTGGTGGAACTTGCACTATTGCTGACTGACTAAATACTTTTTTTCCCCACTGTATATATATATTTATTCAAAAGTTTTAGGGTCACTGATTTTCTTTCAAAAATAAGGAAATTTCTCAGTTTTTTCCAATGAAGCTAACATTAAATGATTCAGAAATACACTCTATACATTGTTAATGTGGTAAATGTCTATTCTAGCTGCATCCAGGAAAGATATATATCTTTGTACTGTGTTAGCCAGTAGATAGAAGAATATTTAAAATTGAGAGTCCTCAGTGGTTGATACCTATTAATGGCTAACTGAAAAGATGGTAACAAATTGCAAGCTTTCGAGGCTACGCAGGTCTCATCAGGCATTGACTAATACAACATCTGAAGAATCACATATTTATACACAAGACAGCACAGAAATAACTCAATAGATAAGACAAGTGATGTGAAGTGGAATAGTCATTATGGGAGAGAGATAAACATAAATATTGGAGCAGTTCATAGATAAGCAGTGTGAAGGTTTTATTGCCCTCTGATTGCCGGTCTGGTTCTGTGTTGTGATGACCCCAGAAGGTCTGAGGAGCAAATTCCTTAATTGATGTAAAAAGACATAAATCCATGTGACACATTAATGCCTGCATTGAATATGTCAAAAGTTTTCATAAATTTGTACTCAGAGATCCTTCTCTCTCTATGAGACTTGAAGTTACCTTTTAATACAAGTAATTTAATGTCCATCATGCCATGACCAGGGATGAAAAAATGTTTTGCCACAGGTAGATATTCTTTTTTCTCTTATTGTGTGGCGATGAGAATTCATCATTGTTCTCAGTTTTTGCCCGGTCTCCCCCACACACAGACCCCCAGTTGGACATTTAGTACAAATAATTAAGTACACCACATTAGAGCAGCTGAACGTACCTGGGATCTTGTAGTCCTGATGTGAGTTGGGGATATTTATCTTGTCCGTGGTCATTATAAGGCCGTGGTCACAGTGGCGGAGAATACGGACGAGTGAGAGGCGTTAAAAGCACGCATTACACACGGACCAATGATTCTCTATGGGGCAGCTCCCATCAGCCGTATATTTCTTGTCTGTATTCTATGGTCCGTGCCAATCGCAGCATGCTGCTATTGTCAGCGTACTACGGCCGTAATAAGCCAATGCAAGTCTATGGGTGCGCTAAAAATACGCATTACACACGGACCAGATGTGTGACTTGCGAGAAATACGCACCCGGTGTCCTTTAGAAAAGCCGGCAATTCAGTGCGCTATACAGTAAAATCACACTGACAGGTTTAATAACACAAACGAAAGAATAGATATAGACACATATCATACATACACGTGTATATATATATATATATATATATATATATATATATATATATATACACACACACACACACACGTCATTGAGACATATATATATATATATATATACACACACACGTCATTGAGACATATATATATATATATATATATATATATATATATATATATATATATATTTATATTTCACAGAGTTCTTCATAGCAGAATAGCCGCTAATTCAATTGTCGGCTTTTGTGAAATCATTCCCCAAGCCGACATGAAATGACACATGGTTTACATACAGTAAACCATTTCATTTCATGGTTTGTTTTGTATGTCTTTCATTAGTAATTAGATGAGGGTTGATATTTGAAATTTGGGAGGTGTAGGTGTTAATTTAAGGGGTTAATTCGTTGTTAAAAAATGTGTGGGCTCCCGCATAGACAAATTACCGCGGGAGCCCACACATTTTTTTACAACGAATTAACCCCTTAAATTAACACCTACACCTCCCAAATTTCAAACATCAACCCTCATCTAATTACTAATGAAAGACATACAGTACACCATTTCATTTCATGTTTTGTTTTGTATGTAAACCATGTGTCATTTCATGTCGGCTTGGGGAATGATTTCACAAAAGCCGGCAATTGAATTAGCGGCTATTCTGCTATGAAGAACTCTGTTATATATATATATATATATATATATATATATATATATATATATAGTGTATGTATTATATGTGTCTATATCTATTCTTTCGTTTGTGTTATAAACCCTGTCATAGGGCTCCATTATATGTCCATTTTGCAAGCCGGCGAGAAAATCTCGCCATATGGATTACATACGGATGCAGACATGCGCAAAATACGCAACCACACCTTGCTTACGGATGACATACGGGGCACTATTTAGGGGTCATTCATCCGTATTACGCATGTAAAATACTGACCGTATTTTGCGTCGGTTAGTGTGACCCCAGCCTAAAGCTGCAAACGTCTGGTTTTTAATGCAATATCTTCATAGGTGTATAATGGCCCATTTCCAACAACCATCACTCCAGTGTTCTTATGGTGCTTTATGTTTGCTAAGGCTATGTGCACACGTAGTCAGAAGTGCTGCGGATTTTGAAAAATATGCAGGTAAATTCACAGGACCAAAATACTTGCGGATTAGCCTGCGGTTTCACACCTCACAATGGTGAAGGTGTAAAACCGCAGCGGAAACTGCTGCGGACCCGCAGGGCCAGAAACGTTGCGGATCCGCAGCAGAATCTGCACCGTATGCACATAGCCTATCTGTATAAGGCGGCTAAAGGATGGTTAGAGTACCCTTGAAAACCCTTGTGCAAGTATGTTAGCACAGCTGAAAACAGTTTGGCTGATTAGAGAAGCTATAAACCTGACCTTTGCGCTAGTTGAGAATCACATTTGTTGGTTCCATTAAACTCTTAAAATGGCCAGAAAACAAGAACTTTCATGTGAAACTCGACAGTCTATTCTTGTTCTTAGAAATGAAGGCTATTCCATGCAAGAAATTGCCAAGAAACTGAAGATTTCCTACAACGGTGTGTACTACTCCCTTCAGAGGAGAGCACAAACAGGCTGTAACCAGAGTAGAAAGAGAAGTGGGAGGCCCCGCTGCACTGCACAACTGAGCAACGAAAGAAGTACATTAGAGTCTGTAGTTTGAGAAATCGATGCCTCACAGGTCCTCAACTGGCAGCTTCATTAAATAGTGCGATGCCCCTCTGTCGCTATCACTACTGACAGCGGCATCAAAGGGGTTAAATGCCCGCGATGCAATCGTGTTGTCCTGATGGTCTCCATGGAGACCCCTGGCCTCAAGAAGTCCGCAGGGTCCTACCAGGTCCTGCAGGGAAGGTGGCTTCCCAGTGCGTGCAGAGAGCAGGACCTGAGACACCTTCCCTGCCTGTCAGATGCTGCTCCGATGTTCTGCAGTGCAGATGCATTGCAGAACATCTGATCAGAGATCTGATGTAGTACAGTGATGTCTCAGGATGTAAAAAAACAAAGATATAAATGAGGTATCGCTGTAGTCATACTGACCCGAAGAGTAAATCTGCCTTATCAATTTTACCACAAGCGGGACCGTATAAAAAAAAAAACATTTCCCTAATTGCTGTTTTTTGTTCATTCTCTCTCCCCCAAAAGTCGGAATAGAAAGCGATCAAAAAAATGTCATGTGCCTAAACACGATACCAATTAAAACGTTGACTCGTTCCGCAAAAATCAAGCCCTCACATGACTGTCGGCCGAAATATGGAAAAATTATAGCTCTCAAACTGTGGTGATGCAAAAAAACTTTTACAATAAAAATCGTCTTATTGTGTGACAGCAGCCAAACATAAAAACCCTACATAAATCTAGTATCGCTGTAATCACACCGACCCGAAGAATAAAGTTGCCTAATCATTCGCACAAGAAATGACGTAAAAAATACACTACCGTTCAAAAGTTTAGGGTCACTTAGAAATTTCCTTATTTTTTAAAGAAAAGCACAGTTTTTGCCAATGAAGCTAACATTAAATGATTCAGAAATACACTATACATTGTTAATGTGGTAAATGACTATTCTAGCTGCAAACGTCTGGTTTGTAATGCAATATCTTCATAGGTGTATAGAGGCCCATTTCCAACAACCATCACTCCAGTGTTCTTATGGTATTTTGTGTTTGCTAACTGTGTAAGGAGGCTAATGGAGGGTTAGAATACCCTTGAAAACCCTTGTGCAAGTATGTTAGCACAGCTGAAAACAGTTTGGCTGATTAGAGAAGCTATAAACTGGACCTTCCTTTTAGCTAGTTGAGAATCTGGAGCATTACATTTGTTCGTTCCATTAAACTCTCAAAACGGCTAGAAAAAAAAAGGACTCAAACTCGACAGTCTATTCTTTTTCTTAGAAATTAAGGCTATTCCATGTGAGAAATTGCCAAGAAACTAAAGATTTCCTATAACAGTGTGTACTACTCCCTTCAAAGGAGATCACAAACAGGCTCTAACCAGAGTAGAAAGAGAAATGGGAGGCCCCGCTGCACAACTGAGCAACAAGACAAGTACATTAGAGTGCATAGTTTGAGAAATCGATGCATCACAGGTCCTCAACTTGCAGCTTCATTAAATAGCACATTCAAAATGCTAGTGTCAACGTCTACAGTGAAGAGGCGACTCAGGGATCCTGGCCTTTAGGGCAGAGTGGTAAAGAAAAAGCCATATCTGTGACTGGCTAATAAAAGGAAAAGATTAATATGGGCAAAAGAACAGACATTGGACAGAGGAAGATTGGAAAAAAGTGTTATGGACAGAAGAATCCAAGTTTGAGGTGTCTGGATCACACAGAACAACATTTGTGAAATGCAAAACTGAAAAGATGCTGGAAGAATGCCTGACGCCATTTGTCAAGCATGGTGGAGGTAATGTGATGGTCTGGGGTTGCTTTGGTGCTGGTAAAATGGGAGATTTGTACAAGGTAAAAGGGATTTTGAATAAGGAACGCTATCACTCCATTTTGCAACACCATGCCATACCCTGTGGACAGAGCTTGATTGGAACCAATTTCATCCTACAACAGGACACTGACCCAAAGCACACCTCCAAATTATGCAAAAACTATTTATGGAAGAAGCAGGCAGCTGGTATTCTATCTGTAACGGAGTTTCCAGCGCAGTCACCAGATCTCAACCCCATTGAGCTGTTGTGGGAGCAGCTTAACCGTATGGTACGCAGAAAGTGCCCATCAAGCCAAACCAACTTGTGGGAGGGGCTTGTGGAAGCATGGGGTGAAATTTCTCCAGATTACCTCAGCAAATTAACTGCTCGGATGCCAAAGGTCTGCAATGAAGTAATTGCTGCAAAGGGAGCATTCTTTGACGAAAGCAAAGTTTGAAGGAGAAAATTATTTTAAATAAAAAAAAATTTTTTCGAACCTTGTCAGATTATAAATTCATTTAGCAACTCATTTGATTAACAAAAGTATCAGTTTTCATGAAAAACACAAAGTTGTCTGGGTGATTCCAAACTTTTGAACGGTAACATAGTAACATAGTAATTAAGGTTGAAGGGAGACTTTAAGTCCATCTAGTTCAACCCATATCCTATCCTAACTTGCCCTAACATGTTGATCCAGAGGAAGGCGAAAAAACCCCATGTGGCAACAGTAAGCTTCACATTGGGGAAAAAAATTCCTTCCCGACTCCACATACTGCAATCAGACTAGCTCCCTGGATCAACGCAATATTAAGGAGACTAGTGTATATACCCTGCAATATTATACTTTTCAAGAAAGGCATCCAGTCCCTTCTTAAATTTTAGTAGTGAATCACTCATTACAACATCATATGGCAGAGAGTTCCATAGTCTCACTGCTCTTACAGTAAAGAATCCGCGTCTGTGAGTATGCTTAAACCTTCTTTCCTCCAGACGTAGAGGATGCCCCCTTGTCCCCGTCACAGGTCTAAGAGTAAAAAGATCATTAGAAAGGTCTTTGTATTGTCCCCACATATATTTATACATTGTAATAAGATCACCCCTAAGCCTTCGATTCTCCAAACTAAATAACCCCAAGTGTAATAACCTGTCTTGGTATTGCAGACCCCCTAGTTCCCTAATAACCTTGGTCGCTCTTCTCTGCACCCGCTCCAGTTCAGCTATGTCTTTCTTATACACCGGAGACCAGAACTGTACACAGTATTCTAAGTGTGGTCGCACTAGTGACTTATATAGAGGTAAAATTATGTTCTCCTCATGAGCATCTATGCCTCTTTTAATGCATCCCATTATTTTATTTGCCTTTGCAGCAGCTGCCTGACACTGGCCACTAAATGTGAGTTTGTCGTCCACCCATACACCCAGGTCTTTTTCAGTGACTGTTTTGCCCAGTGTTTTACAATTAAGCACATAATTATACAACTTGTTCGTTCTACCCAAGTACATGACCTTACATTTATCCCCATTAAAGCTCATTTGCCATTTATCAGCGCAAGCTTCTAGTTTACATAAATCCTCCTGTAATATAAAATTTGCCTCCTCTGTATTAATTACCCTGCAGAGTTTAGTGTCATCTGCAAATATTGAAATTCTACTCTCTATGCCCCCTACAAGGTCATTAATAAATATGTTAAAAAGAAGCGGGCCCAAAACTGACCCCTGTGGTACCCCACTGCTAACCGTGACCCAGTCCGAGTGTGCTCCATTAATAACCACCCTTTGTTTCCTATCCCTGAGCCAGCTCTTAACCCACCTACACATATTTTCCCCTATCCCCATTGTTCTCATTTTATGTATCAACCTTTTGTGTGGCACCGTATCAAAAGCTTTTGAAAAGTCCACGTACACCACGTCCACTGCATTCCCTTGGTCCAGTCCGGAACTTACCTCTTCATAAAAGCTTATCAGATTAGTCTGACAGGAACGGTCCCTTGTAAACCCATGGTAGTGTAAATAAAATCAATTCTTCATATGCTGTTGATTTTTTCCTTCTGCCTCCCAAAGATTGCAGTAAGGCTCGGCTCACATTTTTCCTTCGCTCTATGTTGAGCGCTTACACTGGGGTTTCCATGTAAATCTCTGAAATACTTGATTTAGACAAAACCCCAGGCAGAAGATTCCCTACAATGAGTCAGATGAAGGCACCTTGGACGCCATCTGACCTGTGATCCGGCAGTGTCCGTCTTTTTATCATTGCATAGAAGTGCGGTTGGCCAGTTTTGTACACTTCTGAGAAGGACACTGCTGAAGAGGCCAGAGTAACTCTGCTGCCTCATAGTGAATGGATCCCTCTGGGGTTTCAGCTGTCACGTCACTTGGAGATTTAGATGGAAATCCAGATGTAAGTGCTCAGCGTAGACCTCCAGATAAATGTGATAAATGTTACGTAAAATGTTCCCAATAAAGGCTTCAACTCAATCTACAAAAAAGCAAGTCTCCACTCACGTCTGTCATCTGTAACAGAAATTTACTGGTAGCACAAAGGCTCTGGAAAAGCAAAATGGCACCACGCCCCCCAAAAAACATATTGCAAATTCTAAAGCTCCCAAATCCAGATGTCCCCTCCCTTCTGAGCCCCAGTGTGCCTAAACCACATTTAGCACCCACATGTTTGGCATTTCTGTAGTGATGAGAGCACAACTAACTTGCGGGTGCATGCCTCCAGAAGCACGGGCTGGGCATAATATACTGGTGACTGCAACGTACTAGTCACTACAACGGCAGTTTGCAATTTCCACTCCGCAACATCCACTGCTGCTTGTTTCTGGAAAACATCCATGGAGTCAAAATAGTCACTACACCTGTAGATAAATTCCCAAAGGGCTATAATTTCCAAAATGAGGTCACTTGAGAGGGGATTCTGCTTTTCTAGCACTTAGGGGCTCTGTGTATGGAATACGCAAACTAGTCTAGGAAAATCTGTGCTCTGCATGAATTAAGTACAGTCATAGATATACCAATTATTTTTAATCTTTAAAGATTCCATAACAACAGGGTCTGTAACAGGGTTTGCCAGGACTGGTGTATAGCAAATGTGGTGCCAGTGCCAATATTCAAAAAGGGAACAAAAACTGAACTTGGAAATTATAGGCCAGTAAGTTTAACCTCAACTGTGGGTAAAATCCTGGAGGGTTTTCTAAGAGATACTATACTGGAGTATCTGAAGAAGAATAACCTTATGACCCAATATCAACATGGGTTTACAAGGGACCGTTCCTGTCAGACTAATCTGATAAGCTTTTATGAAGAGGTAAGTTCCAGACTGGACCAAGGGAATGCAGTGGACGTGGTGTACATGGACTTTTCAAAAGCTTTTGATATGGTGCCACACAAAAGGTTGATACATAAAATGAGAACAATGGGGATACGGGAAAATATGTGTAAGTGGGTTATTTTGTGCAACATGACTCATTCAAGGGCATAAAAATTAAAAGTTTGAAAGTTTGCAAAATGTTCGCCAAATTTCCGTTTTTTTCACAAGTAAATGCAAGTCATGTCAAAGAAATTTTAGCACTAACATGAGGTACAATATGTCACGAAAAAATAAAAACAAATCTCAGAATCAGTGGGATCCATTGAAGTGTTTCAGCGTTATAACCTCAAAGTGACAGTGGTCAGAATTGTAAAAATTGTCCCGGTCAGGAAGGTGAAAACAGGCTTTGGGGCAAAGGGGTTCAATTTATTTCCATCCCGGTAGCCACGCTTTCAGGAAGGTGGCCGGTCAGCAATGTGCCGCTATTAACCATTAGATAAAGAGGTATTCCGCAGGCTAATAGCAGTGTTTGTGGTAAAGGGAACCTGTCATGCCGCCAATCTAAGTGACTGCGCTACCCCGTACTATCACAGGTCAGGCACAGGGCTGGAGCACAGAGGTCATCGTGACTTGTCTCATCAAACGAACACAGTTGGACAAGGTGCGCCCTCAGACTTTATTGCCCGTTCTGGTTCCAGAATAATCACAGAGAAGACAAACACAAAAAAAAAAAAAAAAAAAGGAACGACAATATTTTTACAGGAATTCTTAGGTCTGGGCACCTACATGATGAATGAGAACAAGGTGAGGCTCTGGTGCCTTGCACCTACTCATTTTGGTGTAAGTATAGCCTCAGTAAATTTGCATTAACCTCTTTATATAACTGGAGCGCTTGTAGGCCTGTATACTGCAACATACAGCAAAGCATTCAAAGGATCCTGACGTTTTACAATGCAAAACATTACGACCTATGTAATGTATATACATGACACTTACAGAGAAGTATTCCAGAAAAGGATTTTATTATACAGTTGTATTATTCCAATATAACTCTTAATACATAGCATAATGGAGCAGATGTGAGTGACAACCATTGGCTCATACAATATAATGTCCTCTTAGGCAGTCATACTATTCGGCAGAAGTGTAACTCATAAATAGAAAAATAGAATCATTTGTACAAATACAGTAAATCACATTGTGCTGTGCTCTTCCACATTACACTGTACATGGCGGAGGTAACAGGTGTCCTAGTACAACACGGATATAACGCTTCCAGCATATGGTAAATTAAATGCTCCACATTTTTTCAACGAGAGTATTCCTTTATTATTCCAAAAGTTCATATGATAATGCATTATTTCATAAATACAATGTACTGTTCATTATCGTAAAATTGTCCCAACCCAATGTAATGGGGCAGTGTAACACATAGAAACTCCTTGTATGGGGAAGTGCGCCACCTAGTGGATGGTGGAGGGAGTACACTAGACAAGGTCATTTTTACAGAATAATATTTTTTAGGACTATCCTATATATCGAAAACAAGTTATAGATTTATATTCATAAAGTGCATGTAAAATAGTAGAACACTGTGCAAACAACCTAAAATGAATGCTGGTTATAGTTGTACAGTTTACATATGCTAAGCCCAATAGCTACTGAGACATAACTCCTCACTGTTATATTAAGAGTGTTACAGCCACTGTAGTGGATCTGTCATCTGACTGCTCCCCCCATGTAAGTGCCGTCTAATATTGGGGCAGCTGTGTCCTGCCATTAGCCAAAAATGCACAAAAAATTGCATTTAGTAGTCAAATGGCACAATTAAACAATACAGGGAACACAATGGCGAGTCTGGTGCTTTTATGAGGGCACGCTCCTCTCAGCTGTGATTGAGGCCTGGTTTCTAAGCAACTGAATACATAGTCCAATTATGGTGAAGAAGTCGGGGGAGAGATCCCCTCATTAATACATCTTATACCTAGGAGTCCGCTGTGTTCTTTGATTGGATAAACGACATAATATTTTTTATGCTGCTCGGACTATGGCAGGGAAGACCTGGCCCCATAGTTTCAGGATGGATCTACTTTAAACAAAAAAAAAAAAAAAAAGACCTTGAATTTCTCATGCAAAATAACAGAATTGCCAGAATCAATAACAGACAAGTACTGCAGCAATGAACATGAAGCATTGGCGAATGTGTATAGATCACCTTGTGTAACTTATGATATAAAATTCTCTCAGTCCAAAGATTTCCTGACAACTTACAGCAAAAAATCATTTATGGAATACTTTAAACTGTTGTCCGGTACATTATATTGAAGGCTTTTCCTTAGGATAGGTCATCAATATCAGATTGTTGGAGGTGGGACACCCGTCACCCCCACTGATCAGCTGTGCTCAGTGCAGCACGAAGTGGAGCAGAACTACACAGCCTTGTTGGCTGCAGCGCGGTTCTGTAGATCCATTCCTATCCAGATGGATGGGTGTGGATGTGCTGCCCGCAATCCTGGCCACTCGTCAGAGCTGTGTAGTTCTGTGCTACAACTGAGCACTTCTGGATGCTACCAGCACCAAAAACAGCTGACCGGTGGGGGTGCCGGATTTCGCACTCCCTACAATCTGATATCGATGACCTATCCTGAAGAAAGGCCATCACTAGAAAGTACCAGACAACACCTTTAAGTACCTTGGAATGAATGATATGGTGGCCACAGGATTTTGCAAATCCACAGGTAAAATATATATATTTTATATTATCTTCAGAAACAGTGGCTTGCACATTATGGAGAACAGCTATAGCATTGCTGCCGTTGAGTACTAGTGTTGCAGACCTACTGATCTCCAGGGAGGAGTCCATACAGGAAGCAAAGAGGTTCAGCATCAATATATCCTAGTGGTTCCAGTGCGACAAGCAGAGCTTTATTATGGAGGTCATGTGAAGAGGAGACTCTTTTGCTCTGGGATGCCGTACTTCCCCTTATTCTCCTCAAAGAGATCCCGAAGAGCCTTCAGGTACTTTTGATGCAACTCTTCAATTTCTTCTTGCGTTGGATTTGATGTCTGCACCACTGGGATGGGTTTACCTACTGTTCAGGACAAATACAGAACAATTCATATTAATACTGAGCGATAAGGAGACAATAGCAAAGACCAAGCCAGATAGTAACATAGTAACATAGTTATTAAGGTTGAAGGAAGACTTTAAGTCCATCTAGTTCAACCCATTTCCTATCCTAACTTGCCCTAACATGTTGATCCAGAGGAAGGCAAAAAACCCCCATGTGGCAACAAGTAAGCTTCACATTGGGGAAAAAAAATTCCTTCCTGACTCCACATACGGCAATCAGACTTGCTCCCTGGATCAACGCAATATTAAGGAAACTAGTGTATATACCCTGTAATATTATACTTTTCAAGAAAGGCATCCAGTCCCTTCTTAAATTTTAGTAGGGAATCACTCATTACAACATCATATGGCAGAGAGTTCCATAGTCTCACTGCTCTTACAGTAAAGAATCCGTGTCTGTGAGTATGCTTAAACCTTCTTTCCTCCAGACGTAGAGGATGCCCCCTTGTCCCCGTCACAGGTCTAAGAGTAAAAAGATCATTAGAAAGCTCTTGGTATTGTCCCCGCATATATTTATACATTGTAATAAGATCACCCCTAAGCCTTCGATTCTCCAAACTAAATAACCCCAAATGTAATAACCTGTCTTGGTATTGCAGACCCCCTAGTTCCCTAATAACCTTGGTCGCTCTTCTCTGCACCCGCTCCAGTTCAGCTATGTCTTTCTTATACACCGGAGACCAGAACTGTACACAGTATTCTAAGTGTGGTCGCACTATTGACTTATATAGAGGTAAAATTATGTTCTCCTCATGAGCATCTATGCCTCTTTTAATGCATCCCATTATTTTATTAGCCTTTGCAGCAGCTGCCTGACACTGGCCGCTAAATGTGAGTTTGTCGTCCACCCATACACCCAGGTCTTTTTCAGTGACTGTTTTGCCCAGTGTTTTACAATTAAGCACATAATTATACAACTTGTTCGTTCTACCCAAGTGCATGACCTTACATTTATCCCCATTAAAGCTCATTTGCCATTTATCAGCCCAAGCTTCTAGTTTACATAAATCCTCCTGTAATATAAAATTGTCCTCCTCTGTATTAATTACCCTGCAGAGTTTAGCGTCATCTGCAAATATTGAAATTCTACTCTCTATGCCCCCTACAAGGTCATTAATAAATATGTTAAAGAGAAGCGGGCCCAAAACTGACCCCTGTGGTACCCCACTGCTAACCGTGACCCAGTCTGAGTGTGCTCCATTAATAACCACCCTTTGTTTCCTATCCCTGAGCCAGCTCTTAACCCACCTACACATTTTCCCCTATCCCCATTGTTCTCATTTTATGTATCAACCTTTTGTGTGGCACCGTATCAAAAGCTTTTGAAAAGTCCATGTACACCACATCCACTGCATTCCCTTGGTCCAGTCCGGAACTTACCTCTTCATAAAAGCTTATCAGATTAGTCTGACAGGAACGGTCCCTTGTAAACCCATGTTGATATTGGGTCATGAGGTTATTCTTCTCCAGATACTCCAGTATAGTATCTCTTAGAAAACCCTCCAGGATTTTACCCACAGTTGAGGTTAAACTTACTGGCCTATAATTTCCAAGTTCAGTTTTTGTCCCCTTTTTGAATATTGGCACCACATTTGCTATACGCCAGTCCTGTGGTACAGACCCTGTTATTATGGAATCTTTAAAGATTAAAAATAATGGTCTATGACTGTGCTTAATTCCTGCAGTACTCAGGGGTGTATCCCATCCGGGCCCGGGGATTTGTCAATTTTAGTGATTTTTAGATGCCGCCGTACTTCCTGCTGGGTTAAGCAGGTGACATTTAACAGAATTTTTTATCCCTGATCATGTTATCCGTCAGCAAGCAGTTAATCCTGAATGCTATTTATGTGTTTTCAACTATGCAAGCTTATTTCTGGTATATAGTTTTTTTCAACTTACTCTGCTTGTCCCCTTATGTTGTGAGGTCAAGAAACTTTTCAAAGTGCTTTATGATCCATGTAGTGCTGGACATGTGTTTATTTGACCACAACATTTTATTGGGTCCTGGTGTCTCAATTTAGTGTGATTGATTAACGAGAAGGGAGAGAGCAAAAAAAAAAAATCTTAGCCTTAACCTCCTATATATTCAGACATAGTTTGGGGAGGGCATTTATGCAGTGGGCATTTATGCACATGTAATCTAAGAACATGTATCAAAGTACTGGCAGTTATAACATGGCAGTTACACAGGGCAGGAGACAGGTAAGACATTTATATACATCTACTCCCTGTACATTTGGATTACAACAAATATATACCATATGCATTTGTGTAATTTATATCCTGGCCGCTGCATTCACACACATCCACCGCCCTGCCATTAACTCTCTACACTCCATCCATATTGGCCCCTCGCTCCTTTCCTCTCCTATGTATAGCACTCACGCTCTTTTCACATTGCTACACAGCACAGATCCAGTCAGTCCCACCATTCAACATCAGAGACGCTCTCACAAATCACTTAACCATCTGCTCACTCTTTCTATCCTCCTTCTCCTAGTCGCAGGAGACATTGCTCCCAACCCTGGCCCCCCATGTTATAGAAAGTCAAACCCCCCATCTGCTACACTCAGAAACCCCTCTAATCTTATCAATATTCCCTGCCTGCCATCTGTCTCTCTTAATTGTGCACTTTGGAATTCTCGCTCAGTGTGTAACAAACTCTCCTTCATTCATGACTTTTTCCTCTCTAATTCTCTTAACCTCCTGGCTCTTACTGAAACCTGGATCCAGCAGTCAGACACTACTGCCGCTGCTGCTCTTTCATACGGGGGACTACACTTCTCTCATACCCCAAGATCAGACAATAGAGCAGGTGGAGGCGTTTGTCTGCTCCTATCACCAAAATGTACATTTCAAGTTATCCCTCAACTACCCTCACTAGTCTTCCCTTCTTTTGAGGTCCATGCCGTCAGACTCTACAACCCCTTCTCCATGCGAGTGGCGGTGGTGTATCGTCCTCCTGGCCCCTCCCATCAGTTCCTGGATCATTTTGCCACTTGGCTTCCACATTTTCTCTCCTGTGACATCCCTACCCTCATCATGGGCGATTTCAACATCCCCATTGCTCTTCCCCTTTCACCATCTGCTACTCACCTTTTATCTCTAACCTCCTCATTTGGCCTTTCGCAGCTTACTAATTCTCCAACGCATGAAGACGGAAATTCCCTTGATTTGGTCTTCTCTCGGCTTTGTGCAGTGGATGATTTTGCAAACTCCCCTCTCCCGTTCTCTGACCACAACCTTCTTTCATTCTCTATCAAGAACTGCCAGGCTGCTCAGGTCACCCCCACTGTCCAGACTTATAGAAACATACAGGCCATTAACACCCAGAAACTTATGAAGAACTTGCAGTCTTCATTGGCCCCTATCTCCTCCCTCTCATGTCCTGATTCTGCATTGAAGCATTACAATGAAACACTTCAAAGTGCCCTGGATGAATTTGCACCCCCTATAAATAGAACACCACAACGCAGACGGCGACAACCCTGGCACACGGTGCAAACACGTTTCCTGCAGCGGTGCTCCAGGTGCGCCGAACGTCTGTGGAGAAAATCCAATCTAAACGAAGATTTCATCCATTTTAAGTTTATCCTTCGAACATACAACACTGCCCTTCACCTCTCCAAACAAGCCTATTTCAACACCCTCATCACGTCACTGTCCAATAACCCGAAACGTCTCTTTGACACTTTTCATTCTCTACTCAACCCAAGAGTACAGGCCCCAACCACGGAGCTCCGAGCTGACGATCTGGCCAATTACTTCAAAGAAAACATTGACCAGATCCGACAGGAAATTATCTCTCAATCACCTCATACCATGCACTGTCCTCCCTCCCCCACTGCATCTAGCTCACTCTCTGATTTTGAACCAGTCACAGAAGAAGTAAGAAGGCTCCTTGCATCTTCTCGCCCAACCACTTGCACCAGTGACCCATTTCCGTCACATCTGCTCCAGTCCCTTTCCCCTGCTGTCACCCCTCACCTAACTAAAATATTTAACCTCTCTGTCTCTTCTGGTATTTTTCCCTCCTCATTTAAGCATGCTATCATACATCCACTACTTAAAAAACCATCCCTCGAACAAAACTGTGCCGCTAACTATAGACCTGTCTCTAATCTTCCCTTCATCTCTAAACTCCTGGAACGCCTGGTCCACTCCCGTCTGATCCACTATCTCTCTGATAACTCTCTTCTCGACCCTCTCCAATCTGGTTTCCGCTCTTTACACTCTACTGAAACTGCCCTCACTAAAGTCTCTAATGATCTACTAACGGTTAAATCAAATGGTCATTACTCCATGCTAATTCTCTTGGATCTCTCTGCAGCATTCGACACTGTGGATCATCAGCTCCTCCTCACTATGCTCCGTTCCATTGGCCTCAAGGACACCGTTCTCTCATGGTTCTCCTCCTATCTCTCCGACCGCTCCTTTACTGTATCTTTTGCCGGTTCCTCCTCCTCTCACCTTCCCCTTACTGTTGGGGTTCCTCAAGGATCAGTTCTAGGCCCCCTCCTCTTCTCCTTGTACACTGCCCCTATTGGTCAAACAATCAGTAGATTTGGTTTCCAGTACCATCTCTATGCTGATGACACCCAATTATACGCTTCTCCTGACATCACACCAGCCTTTCTAGAAAACACCGGCGATTGTCTAAACGCTGTGTCTAATATCATGTCCTCACTATATCTGAAACTGAACCTGTCAAAGACTGAACTCCTGGTGTTTCCTCCCTCTTCTAATGTACCTATACCCGACATTGCCATTTCTGTGTGTGGTTCCACTATTACTCCCTAGCAACAGGCCCGCTGTCTTGGGGGTCATACTTGATTCCGAGCTTTCCTTTGCCCCCCACATTCGATCACTGGCTCGCTCTTGTCATCTGCACCTCAAAAACATTTCTAGAATCCGACCTTTTCTTACTTTTGACTCTGCAAAAACTCTTACTGTTTCTCTTATTCACTCTCGTCTCGACTATTGTAATTCTCTTCTAATCGGTCTCCCTCTTACCAAACTCTCCCCTCTCCAATCTGTCTTGAATGCTGCAGCCAGGATCATATTCCTCACCAATCGTTACACCGATGCCTCTACCTTGTGCCAGTCATTACACTGGCTACCCATCCACTCCAGAATCCAGTACAAACTTATTGCCCTCACCCACAAAGCCCTCCATAGCTCAGCACCACCTTACATCTCCTCCCTTGTTTCAGTATACCACCCTACCCGCACCCTCCGTTCTGCTGATGACCTGAGGTTAGCATCCTCAATAGTCAGAACCTTCCACTCCCGTCTCCAAGACTTTACACGTGCTGCGCCAATTCTTTGGAATGTACTTCCCAGGTCAATACGATTAGTCCCCAATCCCCACAATTTTAAGCGTGCCCTGAAAACGCATTTATTCAGACTGGCCTATCGCCTCAACACATTAACCTAATCTATCCCTGTGTGGCACAGCCAAAAGTTTTACCATAACCAGGTTCCCCGCATCATGTTCCCACATGCTTTATGCATCCATCAGCCCACTGTATCTGTACTGTTACACACTTAACATTATGGCTGGTCCAAACAATCAGGGCAACTGTTACCACCCACCTTTCGTGTCTCCCTTTTTCCCCCATAGACTGTAAGCTTGCGAGCAGGGCCCTCATTCCTCTTGGTATTTTGTTATAATCTACTGTATGTGATTATTGTTATGCTGTAATGTCTATTGTTTGTACAAACCCCCTCTGAAATGTAAAGTGCTGCGGAATATGTCAGCGCTATAGAAATAAAATGTATTATTATTATGGGATTTTCTTGTGTAAACACTGTTGAAAAAAAGTCATTTAGCATATTGGCTTTTTCCTCATCCTCATCCACCATTTCACCCAGACTATTTTTAAGGGGGCCAACACTATCATTTTTTAGTTTCTTACTATTTATGTAGTTAAAGAATATTTTGGGATTATTTTTACTTTCTCTGGCAATGAGTCACTCTGTCTCAATCTTTGCTGTCTTGATTTGCTTTTTACAGAATTTATTTAATCTTCTGTATTTAGTTAATGCCTCATCACTACCTATTTGCTTTAATTCGCTAAATGCTTTATTTTTGTCCCTTATTGCGCCCCTTACAGCTCTATTTAGCCATAGTATTTTCTTCCTATTTCTCGCATGTTTATTCCCATACGGTATATATTGTGTACAGGTCCTATTCAGGATGCTAATAAACGTCTCCCATTTTCTTTGTGTATTTTTATGTCTCAGGATATCGTCCCAGTTAATTCCACCAAGATCATCTCTAAACTTCAGGAAAGCAAATTTCCAACAGATGAGTGTCCTTGTAACCCCTCTACTACACATCTTATTAAAGGATACATGAAAACTTATTAATTTGTGATCACTGTTACCCAAGTGACCCCCAACCCTTACATTTGATATGCGGTCTGGCCTGTTGGTTAATATTAGGTCTAGCAGTGCCCCCCCAATGGGGCATTTGTCAGCTTAAAGGGTAGTCCAATGGCAGAAAATGCATTGCTAGAATTGCATTCTAGTCTTCATGGGTCATCTTATTATAGTGCCCTTCTCATGATCCTGGAAGTTCTGAGCTTCTATGGAGATGAAGCTGGTGATATGTTTGAATGGAGTTAGCTGCACAGATTACTTCATTAGCTAAGCCAGCCCCCTTCTCTGGCTCTACATCAGCCACCCCTTCAAGGAGGTTACCAAAACTGAGAGGGCGAGGCAACTTTCTGCCTGTGTCAGAATGCCTGAAGTCGTTAATTTTTATGGTCTTTCCAAAACAGGTGTGGTTCATAGGATTCCCTGCGGGCTACTTTGCATTAGTACTCTGTAGGCAGCACAACATTTGTAGACATTAAAAATTAGAATAAATAAAAAGGCCAATATCTGGATCCATATGGTGGAGTTTTAAAAATAATAAAAAATAAAAAGTAGTACTCAGCGGAAACAAAATAAGAGCAAAAACTGGTTGCTAATGACCTAGTGACAGGTCCTCCATAAGTCTTGACAAGTTTGATCTGGAGTACACTACATAGAAGACATACTGCGAGTGAATGGATTTCAGGCAAAAAGTTTATTTTTGACAGTTGTGCTGTGACTCACTAGTAATACTAAAGGGATTATTTAATAGTTTTCACCAGAATTCTGGCAGCAAACTGTTTGAAACATCACATCTCTAGGTTTTATACCAGTCCCAGACAGTTCTATCAACTCTGAGAAGTGGGTGGAGCTTACCCATTAAGGGCGTGGCTAAGCAAATTCGACAAATTTATCATTTACGCCAAAAAGATTGGTATAAATGACAGAAATGTACGCCAGTCCGATTCCTGGAGTGGTGCACAGCAGGCAGAATATGAACCAAATTCATTAAAAGGTGCCCTCTTAGTTCAGCACGATCTTCTTCAAGGTTCAAGTGCAAAACTCCAGTCTCAGTGAATTGGGACCTAAATGCTATTTTCATCTGTTGCGGGGTGCAGATACAGCATTACATTGTGCTTCGCGATCAACAGGTTGTTCATGTAATACACCGATCTCATGGGTATTCGTAATCAACCTCTGCTAGAACTAGAGACCCCTTTTTTTTTAAATTCGGAATTTCCCCATGAATCAGATTTTTTCAGTGATATGGAAAATAACACCTCCGTACAACCCCTTTTCAGTCAATCACTGCCGCAACTGTAACACTGTTACTGCTGCCACCAGTAATTGACTGCAGCTACATGGCCATGACATTGGAAGAGGAAACACAGCCTGGAAGGAGACCTCAGTGGTACTAAAAGAAGCGCGGCGAGCATCTGACAGCGGAGTATAATGTATTTTATTTTTTTAAGAACCCTGCAGCAAGCTCTAATAAAATAAAATCAGTGTGAGAAAACCCTCATAAGAGTATGAGTGTATATACAAATATATATATATATATATATTTATTATATTATATACACACACACACACACACACACACATACATACATATACACACACACACAGTACAGACCAAAAGTCTGGACACACCTCATTCAATGAGTTTTCTTTATTTTCATGACTATGAAAACTGTAGATTCACTCTGAAGGCATCAAAACTATGAATTAACACATGTGGAATTATATAAATTAACAAAAAAGTTTGGAACAACTGAAAATATGTCTTATATTCTAGGTTCTTCAAAGTAGCCACCTTTTGCTTTGATTACTGCTTTGCACACTTTTGGCATTCTCTTGATGAGCTTTAAGAGGTAGTCACCGGAAATGGTCTTCCTCCAACAGTCTTGAAGGAGTTCCCAGAGATGCTTAGCACTTGTTGGCCCTTTTGCCTTCACGCTGCGGTCCAGCTCACCCCAAACCATGTCGATTGGGTTCAGGTCTCGTGACTGTGGAGGCCAGGTCATCTGGTGTAGCACCCCATCACTCTTCCTCTTGGTCAAATAGCACACAGCCTCAGGAATGGAATAGCATGCCGCTGCAAGATGCTGTAGTAGCCATGCTGGTTCAGTATGCCTTCAATTTTGAATAAATCCCCAACAGTGTCACCAGCAAAGCACCCCCACACCATCACACCTCCTCCTCCATGCTTCACGGTGGGAACCAGGCATGTAGAGTCCATCCATTCACCTTTTCTGCGTCGCACAAAGACACGGTGGTTGGAACCAAAGATCTCAAATTTGGACTCATCAGACCAAAGCACAGATTTCCACTGGTCTAATGTCCATTCCTTGTGTTCTTTAGCCCAAACAAGTCTCTTCTGCTTGTTGCCTGTCCTTAGCAGTGGTTTTCTAGCAGCTATTTTACCATGAAGGCCTGCTGCACAAAGTCTCCTCTTAACAGTTGTTGTAGATATGTGTCTGCTGCTAGAACTCTGTGTGGCATTGACCTGGTCGCTAATCTGAGCTGCTGTTAACCTGCGATTTCTGAGGCTGGTGACTTGGATGAACTTATCCTCCGCAGCAGAGGTGACTCTTGGTCTTCCTTTCCTGGGGCGGTCCTCATGTGAGCCAGTGTCTTTGTAGCGCTTGATGGTTTTTGCCACTGCACTTGGGGACACTTTCAAAGTTTTCCCAATTTTTCAGACTGACTGACCTTCATTACTTAAAGTAATGATGGCCACTCGTTTTTCTTTACTTAGCTGCTTTTTTCTTGCCATAATACAAATTCTAACAGTCTATTCAGTAGGACTATCAGCTGTGTATCCACCAGACTTCTGCACCACACAACTGATGGTCCAAAACCCATTTATAAGGCAAGAAATACCACTTACTAAACCTGACAGGGCACACCTGTGAGGAGAAAACCATTTCCAGTGACTACCTCTTGAAGCTCATCAAGAGAATGCCAAGAGTGTGCAAAGCAGTAATCAAAGCAAAAGGTGGCTACATTGAAGAACCTAGAATATAAGACACATTTTCAGTTGTTTCACACTTTTTTGTTAATTATATATTTCCACATGTGTTAATTCATAGTTTTGATGCCTTCAGAGTGAATCTACAATTTTCATCAAAAAGTCATCAAAATAAAGAAAGCTCTTTGAATGAGAAGGTGTGTCCAAACGTTTGGTCTGTACCGTATATATATTTTTTTCATTCATTATTAGCATAAATGCAGATTTTTATTAATTCCGATAATTCTAGGACCTGTTCAGCAAATTATTAGACAAGTTTTAAAAGAAGTGATGTAAATATATTAAAAGAAAGCTTGGATGAATTTCTTGGCCACTTACCCACTGTGTGAATGGGCTTCCTGTAAGGCAATAGTCCAAAGCTATACTGGAAGATCCCACGGGCATGGAAGAGGGGCAGAGCGAAGCCCATGATTTTCTGAAGCTTCTCTTGGACACTACGCAGTAGAGACCCTTTTGGGTTGGATACTTGGAGGAACAGCTCATTCTCGCCAAACGAGAACACTGGCACCAAATGTGCACTGAAAGGAAAGCAAAGTGGTTTTGAGACTATAGTAGACCCATAGTTGTGCCTTCCACGTCTAAACGATAGAGTAGTACCTCACACATCTTCCCCTTTTGGGTTGACCGTGAAGTAGAAAACTGAACAAGGGTACGGTTTAATGCATAATTATTCAACATAATACCAAAGAAAACCACCAAGAGTATAATCCAGAAATGTAAATATTTAGTCAGAAAAACACCATAAAATAAAATTATATCACATAACAGAGGCCACTATACCACAAAATAATGACACTGCCACTGGTATATAAACCATGTTACAAAATATTGCACAATTCCCTTTTTAATATACACTCACTGGCCACTTTATTAGGTACACCATGCTAGTAAGGGGTTGGACCCCCTTTTGCCTTCAGAACTGCCTCAATTCTTCGTGGCAGAGATTCAACAAGGTGCTGGAAGCATTCCTCAGAGATTTTGGACCATATTGACATGATGGCATCACACAGTTGGCGCAGATTTGTCGGCTGCACATCCCTGATGCGAATCTCCCGTTCCACCACATCCCAAAGATGCTCTATTGGATTGAGATCTGGTGACTGAGGAGGCCATTTGAGTACAGTGAACTCATTGTCATGTTCAAGAAACCAATCTGAGATGATTCGAGCTTTATGACATGGCGCATTATCCTGCTGAAAGTAGCCATCAGATGTTGGGTACATTGTGGTCATAAAGGGATGGACATGGTCAGCAACAATACTCAGGTAGGCTGTGGCGTTGCAACGATGCTCAATTGGTACCAAGGGGCCCAAAGAGTGCCCAGAAAAAATTCCCCACACCATGACACCACCACCACCAGCCTGAACCGTTGATACAAGGCAGGATGGATCCATGCTTTCATGTTGTTTACGCCAAATTCTGACCCTACCATCCGAATGTCGCAGCAGAAATCGAGACTCATCAGACCAGGCAACGTTTTTCCAATCTTTTACTGTCCAATTTCGATGAGCTTGTGCAAATTGTAGCCTCAGTTTCCTGTTCTTAGCTGAGAGGAGTGGTACCCAGTGTGGTCTTCTGCTGCTGTAGCCCATCTGCCTCAAAGTTCGACGCACTGTGCGTTCAGAGATGCTCTTCTGCCTACCTTGGTTGTAACGGGTGGCAATTTGAGTCACTGTTGCCTTTCTATCAGCTCGAACCAGTCTGCCCATTCTCCTCTGACCTCTGGCATCAACATGGCATTTCCGGCCACAGAACTGCCGCTCACTGGATTTTTTTTCTTTTTCGGACCATTCTCTGTAAACCCTAGAGATGGTTGTGCGTGAAAATCCCAGTAGATCAGCAGTTTCTGAAATTCTCAGACCAGCCCTTCTGGCACCAACAATCATGCCACGTTCAAAGGCACTCAAATCACCTTTCTTCCCCATACTGATGCTCGGTTTGAACTGCAGGAGATTGTCTTGACCATGTCTACATGCCTAAATGCACTGAGTTGCCGCCATGTGATTGGCTGATTAGAAATTAAGTCTTAACACACAGTTGGACAGGTGTACCTAATAAAGTGGCCAGTGAGTGTATATGTGCAAAATCTGCAATTAGAATGAGGTATATGTGCAAAAAAAGTTCTACAAAAACATGGGAGATGGGAATATGAAGTGTCAGAACTTATACAAATGTTTAATAAAAAAAAACCCTTATAATAATGACAAGTGCATAAATTAAATAATTACCGTATAAGACAAAATTACATGCATGTGCAAAAAAAAAAAAAGTGTATTGCCTCAATGTATATACAAAAACTTGCCAAATGTACCCAAAATAAATAATGTGCCCATCAAAGTGATATAAGTGGAACAGGATACCAATATAAGAACCTAGGGGCTAAAATCATTCCCATGCATATAACAGCATTTGTAAAACGAGACTTACATCAAGCCAGTGGCTTGATGTAAGTCTAGGGGTGAATTTGACAACCACTGGTTTGATGCAAGTCTCGTTTTATGCCATTATACAGTATTTTTCTTAATATTTACATTTTTGGATTATACTCAGTTGTTTTCTTTAATATTATTTACTAGTTTGAGTTTTCTGTCCAACTGTATTATTTTGGGGACATTATTGTAACAATTATTCTACATGTCTGAATTTTCGTAATATCTTCTTTATATCGGTGCGTACATCTTAACTAACCCTTCCATTAGGAGAGTACATTGGGGCAGCTGCAAATGGATGAAGCTGCCCCTATAAAGAGAGTCAGTTAGGTTTTCAACAATATTCTTTTTATATTTGGGGATTTTTTAATAATTTTTGGGAAGGAGATTATAGTTTTAGTCAATAAGATGAGTAACAAAACATACGGTAACTTATCTAAATCTTGTTCTATTAAGTAAGAAGATATATTTAAAGGAGAATCAACAGGGAAAAAGAAGTTAATGCAAAAGGAAAAGAATGTGGAAGGAAAAGTAAGGAAAGGTAGAGGGAAGGGTAAGGAAAGAAAAGGGCATAGGAGAAGGTTGGAACAGATAAGCGTGGAGAGTATGGACATGGGAAAAGATCATGCTTATTGAAACAATATTTATAATAAAACAATTTTCAATTTGCTTCGTTAAATATGTACTTGTATTTGTTGGCATATAATAAAGCTTTTAACCTAAAAGGGGGCATTCTGACTTGAGGAAAGAAATAGGTTCCAGGTTGACCATGTGGAATAGTATTTTTTTAAAGAATTATGTCTTAGAGCGCAAGAACGTTCAAAAGAATTATGGGTAAACATTCTTTTCATTACTTCTGAAATGGAGGGAACATCTACTGATTTCCACTTAGATGCTGTAAGTATTTTGTTACAGCAAATAAATGAATTGCAAGATGATATTTAATTTGGGGGGAGGGGGTCGATTTGAATCAAGCGAGAACAAAACCAGTTGAGGAGACAATGGAACTATAAGTTAGGTTTTCAAACAGCTTGTTAACCTGCAAAACACCGGCGACATTACGGACCATGGTAATGGGCGTGCGGCTCCTGTGGGTAAAACGGCATTATTACAGGTAAAGTCATGTGGCCAACGAATGCGTCTGAAAAGTGCAACCTATTTGGACGAGGCTTTGTAATTTGCCAATTTATGCTGAAAGTGACTGTTTAACCCTAAAAACCAATGTCTGACCCTATAATAAGCCGTGCAACATGCCTAAAAGAATTCTAAGACATTCACTTGCAAACAGCTATTTTTCGATTCTTGCCCCTCACAGAGCTGTAATATGAAAATTATAATCCTTAAGGGTTCTCAAATCAAACTCATATATAAATCCCTAAAACAATACTTTATTATTTAAAAACCACAGATGTGGTACACACCGGAAAAATGTGACAGTAATAGAAAAAATGAAAAATAAGTGTTCAAAATTAAACCCACACTAGGGTAACCCCTACGAGTCCCTATTAGGTAACTATGCTGTACCCTGCCTGGCTGCGGAGGTTGGCACCCTAAGGGGGGAACGTTGTGGCGCCCCCGCTCACGATGGCTATCCCTGGGGGCCCTGATAAGCCCTACAGCCACTAGTGGTCCCTTCTACCCAATGTAAGGGAACCCCTCGTTCTAGACAGAGATCAGACCTGCTCTATAGAGGACCCTGTGTCCCAAAAGGAGAGGTTAAAAACAAATTAGAACACACATGGCAAAGAGTGGCATATTTGAAGTCCCACAGAAAGATACAGGCAAACTTCAAGGCAGACCAGTGGGGTATCTCAGTTCAGATCATGCCTAATTCTTATATACACAATAGGGAGAGGCATCTTTTACAGAAATCGATGTAGAAATAGCTGAAAGATGCCATCAATAGTCTCCCACTCATGAAAAATTTATATGGGAAACGCAGAGCTGCAACAGCGGTACTTATCTGCGTTTTTCGCCACCTGCCATCAATTTATGAATGCCTCAAACAAATTAGAACACACATGGCATCGAGTGGCATATTGAAGTCCCACAAAAAGATACAGACAAACTTCAAGGCAGCCCAGTGGGGTATCTCAATTCAGATGATGCCTAGTTCTTATATACACAACAAGGAGAGGCATCCCTTACAAAAATCAATATAGAAATAGCTAAAAGATGCCATCAATAGTCTCCCCTTATTGAAAATATATGGGAAACGCAGAGCTGCAACAGCGGTACTTATCTGCGTTTTTCGCCACCTGCCATCAATTTATGAATGCCTCAACGCGTTTCGCCTTCCAGGGCTCATCAGGAGGCCCGATGCTACGATATTTGGTGTCCAATATAGGTGCACATAGCTTACCGATATTCCATAAGTCTCCACTCTTATAATCTGCCGCGCAGAGCCTAAGCTCCGCCCACTGCAATCCCATTGCCTCTTGCAACACCACCCATTTTCTGCTGCCCCAATCGGTTACCAGATCTCTGATGCACCGTCATGCTAACCAATCACGTGTCCTCACACACAGGGTTCCCCATAGCTCCCCTGTCATCCTGGCTTAGATTGGTTTCTGCACCTAGCCTGCATGCAGCGTCACTGCTGACTCACCAATCCCATTTCTTTAGACGGAGAGTCTCTCAGCAATCACCGATCACTGCACCTAAGGCATATTATCATCTCTGCACTTTAACCCCATATGTGCAGCAAACGTTCCACAGACCAGGCGTGTATGCCCACATCGCTACATTTAGGAGCTCATGTCTGACGATCTCATTTAATGTGTTATATTAATCATGATAATTAGCGTTCTGCTTGATATATATGTATGTATACAAAACCGCATCATCGCCCACAGCAATGTGAGCAGGCGTCTACAGCTACCCATCTCAATATATGTAAACGACATCTGATGTATATACCTTTTAATATAACCAGGCGTCGATATGCAACTACCCCATCAAGTTCAAGATATCTAATCTCCCAAGAAAATCACTGTGAGGCAAAAATATACAGATATCTATCTTCAGATAATCTATGCAATCTACAGATGATCCACACTAAAATAATATGCAACCGCCCCGTCAAAGTAATATAAAGAGGCAGCAAGGGTTCAGATTCAAAAATGCTCCTGAATCATATGGGAATATATGTCTGCGGCAGTAAAGAGGGACTTTCTATATAAACAATATTCCACGCCAATACATAGAGATTCCACTACAACAGGGAACCAATAGAACAAAATCAAGGAGGCTGGTATCCTCTAGAAAAGGAACATATAATTCAATTGTGGCTCATAAGAAACAGGCATATGACAATTGCTCATTCAGCCCTCTCGGTTCGAGTGACTCCATCCTGAATATCCATTCACACTCCCTCCTAAGCATCACCTTATCTATATTTCCTCCTCTTGGGTTTACATGGACTACTTCTACAGCACAGAATTTTATGTCACCCAGATCACCATTATGATGCATCCACATGTGCTTTGCGAGCGGGGTTTCTCTTTTATGTCTGATGTCTCCAAGATGTTCTCCTACTCTTCTTCTAAATTCTCTCCTGGTCTTTCCTATATAATTTTTAGGGCATGAGCATGTAGCCATATAGATGACCCCTGTGGTTTTGCAGTTTGAGAAGCCACGATGAAAAAATATCCTACCAGTGCTCGCACTGCAGAAAGACTTCCCCGGTCTCATATAATTACAAAAACTGCAGTCCCCACATTTAAAAAAACCACATGGTCGCCTATCCAACCAGGTACCACCAGCCAATGGTCTCCTATATTGGCTGTGGACCAACATGTCCCTAATAGATCTACCCTTTCTAAAGGTTATGTTGGGACGCTCGCCAATTATATTCTTCAAATCTGGATCCAACCTGAGGACATCCCAATGCTTAGATAGGACCTTTCTGACCTCCTGATGGTTGACGTCAAATGTCCCAATTACTCTTATTAATTCCGTCGAGTCTTTAATCTCACGTTTCTGCAGCAATTTAGACCTATCTGCTTTTCTTGCAAAATCATATGCAGTGTCTAGAACATGTTGCGGATAACCCTTGTTCTTAAACCGACAGAACATATCCCCAGCTTGCCTCTGGAACAGGTCATTCCTGGAGCAATTCCTCCTCAACCGTAGGAATTGTCCCTTCGGAATACCTCTCTTAAGAGGGACTGGATGGTGGCTCTGCCAATGTAGTAAGCTGTTCGTACTCGTAGGTTTCCGAAATATACTAGTAGAGATGCCTCCCATCCTATCTTTCTGGATTTTAATGTCCAGGAACGGTATTTCCGTTTTCTGAATTTCTGAGGTAAATCTCAAGTTAACACTATTTCGATTCAACTCTCTCACAAATTCTTCAAATTGATCTTTATCCCCTGTCCATACCATGAAGACATCATCTATGAACCTATACCACAGAGCAATCAAGCAGTGCCACCACTTCTCCTCTCCTCCAAAAACGATAGTCTCCTCCCACCAGCCCAGAAACAGATTTGCATACGAAGGGGCACAAGGGCACCCCATCGCGGTGCCCCTGAGCTGGTGGTAGAATTTGCCATCAAAGCAGAATGCATTATGGGTCAATATAAACTGCAGAAGGGAGGTCAGAAAACTATTGTGCCCTCTACACGCTATGGACCTCTGACTAAGAAAATGTCCCACGCCTTTAATGCCCACATCATGTGGTATGTTACTGTAGAGTGCTTCTATGTCAATGGAGGCCAACCAAGCATTCCCTTCCAGATGAACGCCCTCCAATTTTAGCAGTAAGTCTGAAGTATCCCTCAAATATGACGGCAAACAAACCACAAAGGGACGTAATATCTGGTCAATATACAGGCCACTATTCTGTGTCAGCGAGTCCACACCTGATACAATCGGCCTCCCCTTCAGGGGATTCAGGCCCTTATGTATCTTTGGTAAAGCATAAAATGTGGCCACCAAAGGGAACTTAGGAAGAATAAAGTCAAATTCAGTCTTAGAGACCACACCCTCTGCTAAGGCCCCATTAAGGATCAGCCGCAGTTCCTCTCTATAAGAGGCCATGGGGTTCTCTTTTAGCACCTCATATGTTGAATTGTCCTGCAGTATAGTATAGCACATTTCACGATATTCAGTGTGGTTCAGAATTACCATATTACCCCCTTTATCGGAGGGTTTAACCACTATTTGATCATTTTTCTTTAAGGCCTCAAGTGCTAATCGCTCACTGGCCAACAAATTATCCTTATTTTCCCACTCCGGTCCTACTAATTTCTTCAGGTCCCTCTCCACCAAGCTGGCAAATATATCGATATTTCCCATATCACCTGCAGGCGGCATCCTTTCACTTTTATTTCTCAAGGTAGTAAAGGGGCCCTTCCCAGCAGTGGGAACTCTATCATTTTCATTCAAAAGTCCAATGAGCGCCTCATATCCTTCAATATCCTCCTCATTGAGGCCCTGTTGTTTGCAGGCCTCTCGACTATTGTGTCTGAAAAACTTTTTCCACTTGAGTTTTCTACAAAACAAATTCAAATCTTTAACCCATTCGAAGCAGTTGAACCTATTCACTGGCACAAAGTTAAGGCCTCTCGAGAGGACACTCAGCTCATCCGTAGTAAGAACGTGCGAGGACAGGTTCACAATCTGACCTTTTATTGGTTGAACCGAGTTCTTAATTGGTAACCCGTTCTCGCACCCTGTTCCAAAAAAGAGGCAGAGGAGACAGTAGGAGTATACGACTGAGCAGAACCAGAACCAGATATCAAATTGGGGCCTGAGAAGGGGGTTAACACTCGTGTACCTCCCCTGTGTGGCCCTCTTCCCTTTCTCATGGATCTGCCTCTCCCACCTTGCCATCTTTGTTTCGACAGCGTATCTCTATACTGATGTGTACCCCCTAATGCCCTCTCCGTCCTTTCTGTATCGGAGGTATCGATATCAGATGACGAGGCCTCAGACTGTCTTTCTTTCTGGTAGTTGAACACCTGATTATCACTAAAGTCCCTCAGATCCCTCTGGAACTGAAGATGCTTTCGTTCTTTTAATAGAGCCTGATATCTCTCAACAGAGGTTTGCAATAGCCCCTCCCTTCTATTAAAATCGGGATCCCCTTTAAACTTCAGGACTCGTTCAATCAATTTATTCAACTCCCCAATGACCCTCTCAAGTACCTTTTTTTCTTCTGCCAACAGAATTTGCATAAATCTAAGGGATGACTCGATGGATTCCTTCATCCACACACTCATAAACTCAGGTGAGGAAATTCTAGGGGAAGGATTGATGTTTATCCTCAAGCCTCTTGGAATTATCCGATTTTTTATATAATTCTCAAGTGTCCTGAGTTCCCACCAGGATTTCAAAAATTCTTTGTAACCTCCATATAACTCATTGAATAGATTCTTGAGAGCCAAAGGGCCAGTATTGCTCTCAGATGACCCTGCTATGCTAAATGCCTGATTCGCATCTTCCATCCACAGATCTAAATTAATAGGACCTGCAAGGAAACCAGCCATCCCAGATTCGAATATTCACAATATGAAAATTATAATCCTTAAGGGTTCTCAAATCAAACTCATATATAAATCCCTAAAACAATACTTTATTATTTAAAAACCACAGATGTGGTACACACCGGAAAAATGTGACAGTAATAGAAAAAATGAAAAATAAGTGTTCAAAATTAAACCCACACTAGGGTAACCCCTACGAGTCCCTATTAGGTAACTATGCTGTACCCTGCCTGGCTGCGGAGGTTGGCACCCTAAGGGGGGAACGTTGTGGCGCCCCCGCTCACGATGGCTATCCCTGGGGGCCCTGATAAGCCCTACAGCCACTAGTGGTCCCTTCTACCCAATGTAAGGGAACCCCTCGTTCTAGACAGAGATCAGACCTGCTCTATAGAGGACCCTGTGTCCCAAAAAGAGAGGTTAAAAACAAATTAGAACACACATGGCAAAGAGTGGCATATTTGAAGTCCCACAGAAAGATACAGGCAAACTTCAAGGCAGACCAGTGGGGTATCTCAGTTCAGATCATGCCTAATTCTTATATACACAATAGGGAGAGGCATCTTTTACAGAAATCGATGTAGAAATAGCTGAAAGATGCCATCAATAGTCTCCCACTCATGAAAAATTTATATGGGAAACGCAGAGCTGCAACAGCGGTACTTATCTGCGTTTTTCGCCACCTGCCATCAATTTATGAATGCCTCAAACAAATTAGAACACACATGGCATCGAGTGGCATATTGAAGTCCCACAAAAAGATACAGACAAACTTCAAGGCAGCCCAGTGGGGTATCTCAATTCAGATGATGCCTAGTTCTTATATACACAACAAGGAGAGGCATCCCTTACAAAAATCAATATAGAAATAGCTAAAAGATGCCATCAATAGTCTCCCCTTATTGAAAATATATGGGAAACGCAGAGCTGCAACAGCGGTACTTATCTGCGTTTTTCGCCACCTGCCATCAATTTATGAATGCCTCAACGCGTTTCGCCTTCCAGGGCTCATCAGGAGGCCCGATGCTACGATATTTGGTGTCCAATATAGGTGCACATAGCTTACCGATATTCCATAAGTCTCCACTCTTATAATCTGCCGCGCAGAGCCTAAGCTCCGCCCACTGCAATCCCATTGCCTCTTGCAACACCACCCATTTTCTGCTGCCCCAATCGGTTACCAGATCTCTGATGCACCGTCATGCTAACCAATCACGTGTCCTCACACACAGGGTTCCCCATAGCTCCCCTGTCATCCTGGCTTAGATTGGTTTCTGCACCTAGCCTGCATGCAGCGTCACTGCTGACTCACCAATCCCATTTCTTTAGACGGAGAGTCTCTCAGCAATCACCGATCACTGCACCTAAGGCATATTATCATCTCTGCACTTTAACCCCATATGTGCAGCAAACGTTCCACAGACCAGGCGTGTATGCCCACATCGCTACATTTAGGAGCTCATGTCTGACGATCTCATTTAATGTGTTATATTAATCATGATAATTAGCGTTCTGCTTGATATATATGTATGTATACAAAACCGCATCATCGCCCACAGCAATGTGAGCAGGCGTCTACAGCTACCCATCTCAATATATGTAAACGACATCTGATGTATATACCTTTTAATATAACCAGGCGTCGATATGCAACTACCCCATCAAGTTCAAGATATCTAATCTCCCAAGAAAATCACTGTGAGGCAAAAATATACAGATATCTATCTTCAGATAATCTATGCAATCTACAGATGATGAGGGCCGCAGAGAACTACTGCGCATGCCCAAGATTCCCAGCCCCGAAGTGTGAATAAATCATAAGCAACTGCGGGGCGGGATCTCTGGCAGCGCATCCCCACAGGCGCAATAGCCAGGCCATGAAGTGATGTGAGAACGGGCAGCGCTAACTGCGCATCCCAAAGAAAATATATTACAGGGCAGGCGTCAGCATTTGAAATTGAACACAGAGGAGGTGGAGCAAAGACATAAGGAGGAAATGAATGATGAATTCTGGCCGAGATGTTTTTAAGCTTTTGTATCTCGTGCTTTCTTGGTGGTGTAGGCGAGCTACCGTGGTCATGTCTAATTTTTTTTTTTTTTCCTTTTTTACGCGAATTCCCTACACCAAGGTCACTGCAGCCTTGATGGCTTCTTCCACTGCTTTCAATTGTCTGAAATTGAACAACCGAAGACTGAGGTCTTGAGACCATATTCCCTGAAACGAGGCCTGGTCGACTGTGGCTCCCCATCCTCATTTGCTGGCATATGTTGTGATGTTCAATAGAGGATTCTGATTCCAGGATACTCCTCTGCTCAAATTTTTTGAATTAAGCCACCAGATAAGTGAAGCTTTTTCCTGGCCAGGTAAACAGATTGTTCCGTTTAGGGATCAGTCCCAGGAGGAAAAGATGCAAGTCTATAAGATTATTATATGGGCCTGAGCCCAAGCTACCACATGGAAACAAAAGGTCATAGAACACAGGATACTTTGGATCGTAACTGGATTTGTTTGTCTCTCTGTAACTGGGACATTTGATCTAGATAATCCAACAGAATCCCTAGGAAGATCTTCCTGGAGAAAGGGACCAAGTCCTATTTTTGATAGCTTACCAGCCAACCTAGAGATGTGAGGATCTGAAGAATTCTCCGTATGTGCTCTTCAATTATTAGAATCAATGAGGCCATCACCAGAAAGTTGTTGAGGTAGGTGATGATGCAGGGGTTTCGGGTTCTACTACCTCTGCCATGATCTTCGTAAATACTTGAGGCGCTGATGAAATCCTGAATGGGAGGATGTTGAAATGAAAGTGAACTATTTGACGTTCTTGGGCAAATTCAAACCTCAGGTATTTCTGGTAGGCCGGGTGAATGAGAATGTGGTAGTAGGCGTCCTGTAGGTCGATGGTCGCCATCACGACGTCTTCTCTTATTAGGGGAATGGTAGATTCCATCTTGAATCTTCTGTACATTCAAGGGTTTTAAGTTTATTATTATCTTCCAAGTTCCATTTGTTTTTTTTACAATGAACTAACAAGAATAATGTCCCCTTCCGTAATCAGTTTCTGTTACTGGGGAGATTACCCCATTAGCTACTAATTTCTGGAGCCCTGATATTAAGGTGATTCTTAAATCTGGTCAGGATAAGGCAGTTATTCTCAGAGCCTGTGGAGATTTGGAGGAGAATTTGATTTTTATTCCTTTTCTGACAGATTCTAGAATCCACCAATTTGAAGTGATCATCCGCCATTGGGGAGAAAAATCCGTAAATCAGACCCCCTACTATCTTGGAGTCATTGTCTATCCTGACGTTGATTCTGGGAGAGCAAGATGTTTCTGCTTCCACCTCACTTTTTATGGCTTCAGCTCCCAGTTTTTCCTTTTCCCCCTATACGGAGGGGGCTGACTTTGTGACTTATAAAAGGGCTGCTTCCTGACCTTCTTGGGTTCTAGCAACGTTTTCTTTTTATCAGATGCTTTTTCCAGCAATTCATCTAGTGCTGGTCCAAACATTATCTTCTGAAGGGAATAGCGCAGACTTTAAACTTGGAGGCTTTGTTACTGCTCCACAATTTTAGCCATAGTGCACGTCTTATTGAATTGGACAAGACTAAAAGACCTTTCCACTGTTCTTACCAACTACCTAGGTGTCTGCTAAAAATCCTGTGATTTTCTGAAGAGGTAGGGATTCTAGCAGCTCTTCTCTTGAGGTTCTCATGCCGAGATGTTCTTCCAGCTGGTTCAACCACTAGACCATGTACATTGTTATACACAGATACCATATTTGTGTTCAACAGAGCTGCTGAAGTCTCCCAGGATTTCTTTAGCAGGCTGTCCATTTTACGATCAATTGGATCCCTCAGAGGCGAGGAATCTTCAAATGGCAATGTTGTCTTTTTTGCCACGTTGGCTACCTGAATATCTACTTTTGGTATTTCTCAACAACATCAACAACACTTGGATATGTATATATCTTCCTCTAGTGGGAATCTAAGTTCTGTTGGTATTCTTAAGCACTTCTCTATAAGCTCCCATTCATCAGTATTAGACTTTGTATATTTTCATGTATCGGGAATACCCTTCTCTTTTTTGTCTCAAGACTCCCAAACATCTTGTCCTGGATCGTCTGAGTAGTTTTCTTCTCCTCCACATCCATACTGGTGCTATATGCTGTGAGAAGTTCCTCCATGTCCTCTGACGTGAAATAATATTTCTTTTTTCCCTGGGTCGGGTCCGTGCCTGCGGCTAACTTGCCAATTTCCCATCACTCGCTAGTGAAAGATCCCTGACCTTCTTGCGCATCTGAATTGGAATTGGGCCTCCATACACATTTTCTTCTTTTTGCGGTCACTGACAACTGTTGTGAAAATGAGGCTAGACATGAATGAACGCTCTTGGTGGACCATAACTCTTAGCTCTTTCATCGAGGGCTATTCCTCTTTCACAATTTTATACATGCAACTTTGACACAGGAGTTTTTTTTATGGGGAAATGGCAACTTTTTGACCCAGATGGCACACTTAGGCGCTGCCAACTTGTCTTTAATTTTTGGAGTTGGGTCCTCGTTTCCCTTAAAAAAAAAAAAAAAAAAAAAAAAAAAAAAAGGTTAGAGAAGGGAGCCACTTAAGTATATTGAAAAATCCTGCTCCAAAAGATAGAGAGACCTAACCATGCCACATACTTACTGGGTTCGGGTAAGCACTAGGTTCTGCAGAGCAAGAAAATCGACCATCCTCCATCATAGGAAAGGTCCTACCTTATGACCAGGTGCCGGGACTCCAGGGCAGCTTCTGATTAGATGATTCTCCTCCCCATGGTCTGCTAGGCGCAAGCAAGGGGAAATCTCTTGCAGGCGATAATAGGGCTCCCGTAACCCTGTAAAAGCTGTGTGTGCTGTGCTCCACTGTGGAACGCAACCGGAAGTAACCCTGAAGGACCTGCGACCACGTTTGACGCCACTTCCGGCATTCGCATACTGGATTACAGAGAGGGGATGAGGAGAGCCGAAGAGCTCAAGGAAGCCACCAGCTCATAACAATTCTGCTTTACTCAAAAGGCGAGGGAAGAATGGTGAGGTCTTGTGTACTGGAAGAGACAGGAGCAGCTACCAGAGGGGAAGGCCGGAGCGATCGTCCTCAGCTGAAAGTCCTAAAAAAGGTATGCTAGAAAGTGTCTGTTGCCGGCTACAGAGCACCGCAGGATGACCTCCTCATGCCTCATAGGGACGGGAAAACACTTGAGAGAGGAAGTTGGGTGGGCTATTTAACTGCTACGTTTCATGTCCCTATTAGGGTGGGGAGCAACCTCCTGTGGTGCAGTTGTGGAGGGCGACATGAGAAAAAAAAAACCTTTGTGCCGAGTCAGCCATGTACTAGCCCTTATCAAGCAGCTCACCAGTATCTGTGCTTGCAATACAGTTTGGCTGTCATTTAAGACACAGGCATCAGGAGCAATGTTTCTTCAGACTGCTGCTGATCCTGACACGCGACTAAATGAGCTGCCGTTTGAATTATGTGATGGGGGCCATATTATTACATTGTCGAAGATCCACTTTAACTTGCACAGCTGAGAGATGAACAGAAGAGAATCATGCTACAAGCCTCTGTGGTTCCCAAGTGGAAGCAACAGAACTAATTACTCTAGCTTTTTCTTTGTACCAATGCATATGGAGGATTTATAATCCAGCTTATCACTCATAACGCACCCTCTCTTCAATGCAACTTTGATGAATCCTTTCCTCTTCAAAATATGGAGGGTCAAATTTCCAGGATGTGCATCCAATGATTCTTCAGCACCCCCAATTACTATGATCGCAGCATTTCCTCCCTCCTCTCGGGTCAGAACATGTGTCACACTCTTCTTGGATGCAGACACCAGACCTATATATGGTCAAAGGCAGAGATGATACACTTTAGTGCATGCATATAGGTATTGTGCCTACAGATTATTCACCTGATGCTGCCAATACTGTTCAAACATCATATTTAGCCTTTTAGACATAAATTAAAGTAATAGCCACCTATTGTTTCAGTGTCAAAAACAGCAGGATGGGGATCATGGAAAGTCAACTAAATTATTTATATCTGGAGAAGATGGAGGAAACTGGAAAAACTAGAATGATCACATGTAAATCCATGCCCAGTGCGTGGCAAGTCAGTAATGTTAACGACTAATTGTCCCATCCTGCCTTTTATGAGTGGCGATGCCACCACAATTGCACCCGGGTATACGAGTTTCTCTGAAATGCTGGGCATTTTCAGGGAAAATATAGTTAGACAATCTGGCCAGAGATGGGATGAGTCTAGCACCGCCCCTGGCGAGCTTCTCTTTGCACCACTCCAGGTGATTGACAGGTCTCTCTCAAATCCCCCCCCAAATGGTCATAGTTAGGAGTTTAACCCCTTCATGACGGAGGTATTTTTGTTTTTTTTGTGCCCCTTCTTCTTAGAGCCATAATTTTTTTTATTTTTCAGTCAATATGGCCGTGCTATGGCTTATTTTTTTGCGGGACAAGTTGTACTTTTGAACGACACCATTGGTTTTTACATATCGTGTACTAGAAAACAGGAAGAAAATTCCAAGTGCGGTGAAATTGCAAAAAAAAAGTGCAATTCCACAATTTTTTTTGTTTTGCTTTTTTACTATGTTCCCTAAATGCTAAAACTGACCTGCCATCATGATTCTCCAATTCATTATGAGTTCATAGACACCAAACATGTCTAGGTTCTTTTTTTATCTAAGTGGTGTAAAAAAAAAATTCTAAAAAGTTAAAAAAAAAAAAAAAAAAAAAAAAAAAATTGCGCCATTTTCCAATACCCATAGTGTCGCTATCTCTGGTTGGGTGAGGACTTATTTTTTGCATGCAGAGCTGACGTTTTTAATACTATTTTGGTGCAAATACGATCTTTTGATCGCCCGTTATTGCGTTTTAATGCAATGTTGTGGAGACCAAAAAAAAGTACTGGTGTTTTTTCTTTTTTTCCCCCTCACTACAGCATTTAAAGATCAGGTTAATTTTTTTTTATATTGATAGATCGGTTAATTCTGAATGCGGCGATACCGAATATGCGCATGTTTGATTTTTTTTTGTTTTCTATTGAATGGGTTAAAAAGGGGGGTGATTTGAACTTATATATCTTAATTTTTTTTAATATTTTTAAAACCTTTTTTTTTTCCACTTTTGGCATGCTTCAATAGTCTCCATGGGAGACTAGAAGCTGCCATAACCCTCTGCTACATAGAGGCGATGATCAGATGACCTGAATGTCACAGAATTGCTGACTTGCTATAGGCGCTCATAGCAATCTGGCTGTGGCTACCATAGAGGTCTGCTGGAGACCTCTGTTTGTCATGCCAACCCATGCGACCCGAGGTCATGTCACACGGGTACAGATGGGTGGGATTTCCACTCATCATAAGTGATGTTCATTTCAGGGGCTGGTCTAGTCCCCGCGTGCTGTGCAATGTGCACGATGCGCTCTGTTGCTGGCTCAGATTAGCAGTAACAAGCCGGTAACAGAATGCGTTGTCAGAATTGGAAGCTTATAAATCATTAACTTTTTTTTTTTTACCATGTCTCACTGATGGCTCTTCATTTCTGGGTGTGGACATAGGCTGCAGCGGTGACCGCAGCCTCTGCCCCCTGATTTTCAAACAAAGCATAATTAAAAAACAAAGTGAAAAAACGAATGAAAAGCAGTTAAATAGTGTAGTTAGGGAGGGATAGGACATTTTTAATAACAGTATATTAGAAAATAGTTTAGATTATAGCACTAAATACATAGGTATTTAGGAAGAAAAGTACTTTGGCCAACCCCCTTTAAGTAATTTTTTGGCCAGAGTGCTGCATTGAACAGTCTCATATTTCAACTCTTTTGAAAGTCAATGGAGTCTTAGATACCCACAATGATGTTCAAAATAAAGTGGCGCGGACACATCTTTGGCTGATCTTTAAGCTATTGTAGTGGCAAAAAAAAAAAAAAAAAATTCTGCACTCAAAGAATGCAGATGGATCCTAAGAACATACTTTGTACTCCAATAACTTGCTCCGCTTTGGATGCTGGGCAGAGAAGCAGAAGGCACCTTCATCGAAGCATGACATGAAAAATGGAGGAGCCAGTATAATACACTTACCTACACACATTATATACTCTCGAAAGAAGGGGCATCTGAACCAGAAAGGAAGTATGTGCAAGTAAGGAGTCAAGCCTGGGAAAAGCTCCTTAAATTCTGTGTAATTGGTGCAAAAGTTTCCAAAAGCCCCAGCAACAAGGACACCGTGAGGATGGAAGCCCATGAGATAATTGTGCTTGGGATCTAAATCGACCGTCTTGATTATCTGGAAAAACAGCACAGAAGGAAACATTTACTAAACAGCAGAGACAAATCCTCCGGCAGTCCTAGAAGAAGGATATAAGCGTAGATATGTATAAAAAAAAACAAGAAAAAAAAACTACCATCTCTTGGCAAAGTCTAAGCAAGAGCTCTGCTATAGAGTGGCAGTGGCATCCACGTGCCGTCAGCATCAGCGAATGGGGCAGGGCACTTGTGCAAGGTTTCCCACTCATGTCAATAAAAGGAGTATTCACATTAGTCATATCGCAGTTTTTATTACTTCGATTACCTGGATATATTGGTCCTTATTAGGAAATGGATACTAAGGCCTGTACATGTGGGTCGCCCTCTCCCAGGGCTGTGGGGTACTCTGTACCGGGCCGATCTCTCAAAGGGGAATGTCACAGCAGCGGTGACCCGGTCCGTGGCCCTGGGCGCCCATGTAAAAGGGGTTAAGTGATGCAATAAAGTTTATGAGTGAATGATTCGTGACGCCACCTGTGGTGTTCGGCAATGAAGATATTAAGCCGACGCTGCAGACAGATCCTCTGGGACAGATGGTGTGGTGCAGCTATGATGTTGTGGCCCTCCACAGGTAGGGCAGTAATCCCAGGGCAGTGAGGATAAGTGTTGAGGAAGAGGGTGCAGTGTCTGGCACAGGGATGAAGAAGTGCTGACGGGGTTGCAGGAAGAAGGCAAGGACACAACAGGGTGCAGTTTCTTTACCTTTACTATGCTTGGTAAATGCAGTCCAGGGTCCAGATTAGGGTAGTTTCACATTTGCGTTTACGTCCTGCCGCGCCTCCTCTGGTAGCTCCGCCTACGGGCTCCTATCTTTAGCACTGGGGACGCAGGCCGTGCGCAGGTATGCGTTTGGCGGCACATGCGTCCTTTTGACGCTGCGCCGACCAGCGCCAAACGCAACCTGTTGCAATTTGGTGCGGCTGGCGCAGCGTCAAAAGGACGCATGCGCCGCCAAACGCATACCTGCGCACGGCCTGCGTCCCCAGTGCTAAAGATAGGGGACGCAGGACGCATGCAGCGTCATGCGCCCATAGGCGGAGCTACCGGGAGGAGGCGCGGCAGGGGCGGGGCTTAGCGGCAGCTGTGCGCAGGCCGTCGCTGCGGCCTTAAACGCAAATGTGAAACTACCCTTACAGATGGCACAGGAGCTGGCTAGCCTGGAAGCAACTTAGGAATCTCTCTAGGCAGATGGGTTGTGTAGTCTCCTTCCTAGCACTTATTTTTAGGTACTTGCAGTACGGTGTTACACTGAAGTTCCACTTGCTTATTCTCTTTAGAACTCCCTCGTATGGCAGACAGCTGTAGTCTTCCTCTTCTGGCTCACACGTCGCTGTTGTGCCTCCGAGTCTTATGAAGGAATAGAGCATTTACAGCTTCCTATTCCTCCAGTTTCTGTTGCAAGATCATCAGTGTCCGTACAGCCTTGGAGACCGGGCTCCAGATCATGCGCTATAGCTGGGAATGAGCCTGAACTCTCTGCTCAATCTCCCAGCTCTTCTCCATGTCCACACACGTTGCCCTCATCACACGAACTCCTAATTTTTCCCTCCTGGCCCCCAGAGAGTAGCTCATCCCCAGTTTTGGTTCAGAGCTCCCACTGCTGACCTGGAATGGAAACCGTGTTGTGTGTTGTGGTTAACTGCTAGAGAGATCCTTCTTTGCTTCCAAGCATGACATCACACTCCCTAGTAGGAAGGTAATGCCACTGTGGCGACCATACTCCTGGGGACGCCACACATGAAGTATCCAAAACGGGTCTGGAATTTCCACTGTCGGTTACCTTTATTGGAAAATATTCCTTGAAGTGCTTCCAGACGGTCCAGTTTCGTACCCACTGCCACCTACGTCCTCCAGTCTGTGGGGTCTCCCAATCCAGGTACAACCAAAGCACATAGAGAGCGACCAGGAGCCAGAACCTTGCCAGAACCAACAGCAGGAACAATCCCACACAGCATTGTGCTGCAGAAAGAAGAGAACAGTTAGTGTAAGCCCGGGGTCACAAGAGCGTAGATTCTTTCATGCGAGATAGTTGATTATGGTAATGACACTGATCAGATCAGAGTTTGATCCAAGTGACAGTTTAACAGGATTCTTTTACATGAGAAAAATGACAGCACAGGTGCGGAAGAGACAGAGAACTTAATTTCTTTATGGCCTGTGTCCGCATCAATCTGACTGCACTCACATGACATCCGAGTGGAGGCTGACGTTTCACATGAACTCAGACTTGAATAGGTGCACGTGATCCAATTATCGGAACCACTCGCAGCATGCTGTCTTTTTTTTTATATATATATATATATATATATATATTCTGAATCAGCATGAGAAAAAAAAAAAAAATGATAAACGATAAAACATCAGATGGCATTTGTCCAAGATATGGGCTCAAGTGAGCAAGGCCTTAAAGGTTATGTTCCCTTTACTTCCCTCCAGTTTTTTTTTTTTAATGACGAGATGTACCGTATATACTCGAATATAAGTTGAGACTTTCAGCCCAAAAAATTGGGCTGAAAGTCCTGCTCTCGTCTTATACTCGAGTCATATACAAAGGGGGTCGGAGGGGGGGCGGGGGTGTCAGGTCATACTTACCCGTCCTGACGCTGTGTCTTGAGCCCCCAGCTTCTCCGCGCTCATATTCATGAGTTTTAATGAGCGGTACCACATGACCGCTGAAGGCAGGAAGAGAGAGCACGGGGAGAAGCTGGGGGCTCAAGACACAGCGTCAGGACGGGTAAGTATAGCGATACTCACCTGTCCTGCGTCCATGGCTGCTTGCTGCTGTCTGTCATTGGTCAGTGACTTCAGACAGCAGAGGGCGCGGTGACGTGATTAGTGCGCGCCGCGCCCCCTGCAGTCTGAACGTCACTGACTGATGACGTGGCAGATAGCGGTGAGCAGCCATGGACGCAGGACAGGTGAGAATCTGACACCCAGCGATGGAGAGGTGAGTATGTCATTTTTTTATTTTTACATGCAGCAGCAGCATGGGGGAACAATCTATGGAGCTTCTTTTGGGGTCAGCATATGGGGGAACAATCTATGGAGCTTCTTTTGGGGTCAGCATATGGGGGAACAATCTATGGAGCTTCTTATGGGGGAATAATCTATGGAGCTTCTTCTGGGGACACCATATGGGGGAATAATCTATGGAGCTTCTTCTGGGGACACCATATGGGGGAATAATCTATGGAGCATTTCCCACCCTAGGCTTATACTCGAGTCAATAAGTTTTCCCAGTTTTTTGTGGCAAAATTAGGGGGGTCGGCTTATACTCGAGTATATACGGTATCTAAAATTGAGAAACAGCTTTGTTTGCACAATGTAATTAGAAGGAAACACAAACTGCTCATCAGTAGCAGAAAGGTGGCGAATGTAAAACACCAGAACAAACAATTCTATTTCAGCAGAATCAGCACGGGTACTCCCTGGACCTTGCATGACATTGTTAAGTCCCGCAATCCTCGCAGCCAAGACAATTCCAAAAAGACTCTGCTCCACCACTCCCCCCCCCCCTCTCTGTTTCCTGCCCACTCCCACATTCCTCCGATTGACTGACAGCTCGGGAAGTGCTTTGACATTCCCAGAGCACTTAAACCTCATTTGCATATAAAAAAAATAATAAAATCTCAATCAAGATGCAACAAGTTGCATTGATAAAAAGGTAACAATCACCATTTTTTCCAGAAAACAACATGACAATATAAATGCTTTGGAAGTGTGTGTGGGGGGGGGGGGTGTTGGTATCAAGTTAACAGATTTCCTTTAAAAGGGATCATCAAAAATCAGCTAATCCCTCACTGTTGTTTCATGTCAGTCCTCGCTTACTGGGCTGCTGTACTGACATCACGACAACAATCAATAATTATAGTGGATCTGCTTCAGCAGCCACATGTCCCTGTATTTCGTTGCTGTTGCATAGTAGAGATGGGCAGAGGACTAGGAATGGGAATAATAAAAAAAATATGGAGCTAAAAAATCATAATAAAGCTCCCCACACCTCAGAGGTCGGGACCACGTTGTGCGACATACGGATGCAATAGAATACAGAGTTTGGCTTGTGAAAGGCATGTGCAGCGATTCCAGAAAGACACAGAACAACTTGTAACCTCTATTTATAACTTGAGCTACTGAAGCTTTGAATGTGGGATAGAGGTGAGATAAGAAAGTGACCTTGTGCTATTAGAAAACCACGTGTCATTTCCAGGTGATTTTTCAGAATAAGATGTTATCTGTATATGAAAGAATAACACTATTTCTGGCCATTATATGACTGCATCTTGAATTTTCAGCAGCTTTCCTTATCTCCAATTATTATACATAAAACAGCCAAAAAGAAGATCCTGCTTCCCCTTCTCTATAGCACACCCTCATAAGCAGGACATTATACAGCAGTATAGAGCAGTGTAGCTGTGAATCCAGCGCTGAGGTGAAAAAGAAAACACTAAGGAATCTATGGATTTGTATCTCCAGCATGTTGCAGCTACTCCCTCCATAAACTCTTTAGTTATCAGCTGTTATCCATCTAGCAGGCCAAGATTGCAGATGCCTCAGATCCTTGCAGCGTAACCTCTTGATGACACTGTCAATAGCTAGTAGACGGAGGGGGAAGAGCACCTGTTGTACATATTATGACATGACTGAAGGATGCCCATGAGTTGTCATGGTAGCTACAGACCTAATAAAAGCCCCTGGTCCTGCCATTTTTGTATTCCTATTAGTGGCTTAATATGAGGCAGGACTATAACTACAGTGCTAGTAGTAGACGTTTTTAAGGTTCAAGTCCTCCTGTGGGACTAAAATAAAAAAATATTTTGGCATGGTTGGGTCTGTAACTTTCCAAACTCTTAAAACATTACAATACGTAAGCAGACATTACTGAGAAATGAACCCTCACACAATGTGTGGTTGGCCAAGTTGCTCCATCAAGGTCACTAGCAAATATAATATGTGGAAATTGTACCCTTACCTTGAGCAACAATTACCATTACCACACTTCCTGTGTGATATCCCACAGAAAATGTAAGCAAGTGGGTGCAAAATGTAATTTGTGAGTGATCTTACCAAGCAGTAAAAATGAGAAGACCCACTGTAATACAGCTAATGTCTGGATCCGCCTCGCCAATGGGATGTTCAGAGGTGCGAACTCCACTTTCATCCTAAATGGACTAATGGTTTCTCTACAAAAAAAAAAAAAAATAGAAGTTTAGCCTACCAGAATATTAAAAGGAGTGTTAAGCCCCCGTCTCACATAGCGAGATCGCTGTTGCGTCACCAATTTTGTGACGCAACAGCGATCTCGTCTGCAATGTCGCTATGTGTAACACACAGCGGCAATCGGGTCCCTGCTGCGATGTCGCTGATCGTGCTCGAATGTCCTGGGCCATTTTTTGATCGCTGGTGTCCCGCTGGCCAGCGCGCATCTCTGTGTTTAACAGGGACAACGACGAATGACCTCAGTACTACAGGTATGAGAGACAGGGTCCCATAACGTATGACCATCATTCTGATGTCCAGACTGGGTTAGCACATATGGCCGAAGGGGTGTCCAACCCAATGGGGGTCAGTTCATCAAGCGATAAACTTCTTAAAAATGTGCAAAATTTTTTGTGCAACTGCCAGCTTTGAGAGGAGGGCAGAACTCCGATATAGGGGGCATAGTCAAGCACGACCAACAAATTCACCATAATTACCACCCCAAAAGTGATGGACAGTACAACACAAATGTATGCCACACCCTGACTCTAGGACATTTTCTTGCGTTGGTGCATGGTCACTAAGAGATGCATCAAAGTCATTAGGGAATCTGCCACAATTTCTCTTTTTTAATGTTTGGATTTTATGTTAAAATGTTCATTTATTAGTGTATAAAATTAAAAGGTGTAAGGTTTCTTTTTTAAATAACTTTATCTGAGCAGCTGGGGCATTCTTATTTTCTGGTGTGCACGTGTTACAGCATGACTGGTGTGATCCTGGCCTTATACAGTCACATCATATCAATTAAATTTAACTTTGCAGGAAAAAAAAAAAGCTGAAACATACCCAAAGAAGACGCAGGATGCCATTGGCAGGCAGACTAAACGATAGCAATCTGCTACTTCTCAGGGTACGCCAACAAGCAGAATTACCCAGCAGATCATCTGCCAATATTATTGGATTTATTCCTGCCTGTGGTTGACTTTAGCTCAAACTATTTACCAGGGTTAAATATATGCCAAAAGCATCCACTACTGTAATAAACACGTGTAGACCAGAGATTATATAGTCGGCATAAGCTAAGTAATATAACATTCTAAGACTAACAAGTTGGAATTTAGTTATGTGTTTGATTGTTTTTTTTAGCTGAATAGGCCTGAAATTCATAAATTTAGTAACATTTCTTCATGTTGGTCAGAGCCCTATTTTTTTGATGCAGAGCTCCAAACTCCCCTCATTGAGCTAATGGTTTACCTCTTGACTACGTACAGCTACCACTAGGGGGAGCTGAGAAGCTTACTGCAGACAGAGGTGCGAAGATGGAATTTGTGAGTATGAGAGTTATTAGCCGAGCACCACTGGAGACGAGAGCAGAGATGCGTGATGGGACAGGATAAAGTAGTAGGAATGTATTAATTATGCAAAAATAGCAATTAGTGTATTCATGGCGTAGAGCAAGTGGAAGGCCTGTTTCACACTTCTGTTTTCAGGCGTCAGTTACAATCTGCCATTTGGGGAATAAAACGGATCTGACGGATTTGCCTGGCGGATCCGTTTTTCCCCATAGACTTGTATTGGCGGCAGATTGTGACGGATGGCCTTCCGCTGCGATGGATCCGTCATAAAATTGGGGTCCGTCTGGCAGAAAAGACCTCCAAAGGACCGTTTTATGTCTGCGTTGAAAAGGCGGACGGTGATGGATCCGTCGCTGTCCGTCGTCTGGTAGAATGGACGCCTATGGGTGACGGATCCGTCCCTGTCCGTCACATGACGGAATCAGTTGATGGATTCCATTTCTTTAAACTGAGCATGCCCGGAAGAATTTCCTTTCATGAAATTTAACCCCCAAACCCATTCTGGTACATATATTTTCTTTCTCCCTCTCGGATCCGTTTTTTGAACACTTTGAAGGATTGTGACTGATGCCTGAAAACGGAAGTGTGAAACAGGCCTTAAGGCCTCCAAACAGATAAGACACTCATGGAAGGAGGAACAATCACTTGCATGTCACAGGAATAAAAATTAAAAAAAAAAAAAAAAAAAAAAAAATGCAACACCACTGGATTTTTAAGTTTTTTCCCTGACTGCAGCCAGTGCTCATGATCGAACTAACAAAAATCCAACATGCCTGAACTGTGTTTGCTCAATAATGATTGTACTTTTCAACAAATGAATCAATTACCAAAACAGCTGAAGATCGTTCATCATGGCTGAATTCGCACCTAAAGATTATCGTAACGCCTTATTGAGACAACCGCAATTTTTCTGGGACGTAAAGACACGGACCGTTCTCGATCAGTTTTCTTTATCAGCATTTTGTCAGTTTTTATGTATGAAATAATTTAAAGCTTTTCCTACACATGACGACATGTTAATTATGTACACCGACGCCTTCCATGATTTTCCCACAGTTGTATGAGCGACTTATCTGTAACTCAAAACAAAAACAGACGCGTCGCCGTGATTTTTTTGTGGTCCACTTGGTGACGCCCCCGTAGGCTAGAATGGAGACGAGTTCTATCAGTGATACAACAAATTTCTGGATGAGACGTTATGCGATTATTAGACAGGTGGAGAAGGAACAAGCCTTCAAAGGAACATTAGTTTCCGAATACGAGGCCAGCAATCACCAAACAAGAAAAATGTATGCTTGTTAGTGCGACGATTTTTAAACCAGATTCAAAATTATTCTTTTCAGCAAATCTCCCAATGTGCACAGGACCCGTGCTGCTGCTGACACGAGCATTGTATGTGCATAGCATGAACAGTCGATCTGTGTGCTCGGGTGGTCTAAAAAGGCCATTAGATGGCTACCGATTAGCCGATTGTGTAAGCCCAGCATTACGGCTGCACTCACAAAGGATTGAGGCGGACCCAGTTAGATTAGCAATATACTAATTAGTTGCAGTAATTAGGGTGAGAAATGATCCGGCCCTGGGTCAGTATTTCAGCAAGTATTGGCATGTTCCTGCCTATTACTTGATAATAAAATGTAATGATAAAAAGAAAAAAAAAAAAAAAAAAGTGAAACCAATATGCGTTAGGAATTGTATATTACATCTTCAAAATAAATAAATAAATCAATCAGAGGGTAATAAAATTACAGTTACCACTTCGATGAGCTGTAACTGGCGAGTAGAGTTGAGCGACTTTTGTTTTTTTAGGGTCGCTTCGTTTCGTGAAACCCGACTTTTCCAAAAGTCGGGTCGAGCAAGATCGTCCGATTATAGGGAAAAGTCGGGGGTCGTCCCGAAACACGAAACCCAATGTAAGTCAATGGGGAATAAAAGTCGGCAGTGAGAGGAGGACAGGAAACACACCTACAGTGCCCATTTGAATGCCAAAAGCATCAATTCTTCTTACTTAAGCTTGTCAACCTTAATTAACTTCATAATACAAGTTAAGCACTGAAAAATGGGGGTTATTTGGCTAAAGTTGTGGGGGGGGGGGGGGGGGGAGGGCTGGCTGCTGGTTTTCATGTGCCCTGGGCGAAAGAGCGCCCCTTTAAAACATACCACAACTCATCATGCTCCGATACGGCAGATAAATAGCGGTATAGTACAATGAAAAATACTTCACTTTTTACATCTCATGACGAGGCCCATCTATTTCTCCATACAGAATCATTGGTCCCATATAATGTTTGAAACAGTATATGATGAGCTCCACATAATGCTACAGTATATGTTGGTCCCCATGGATGAAGCTCCACTGTCTTATGGGCCCAAATAATGCTCCAAACATAATGGGCCCCATTTCTAATGCTCTAGTGTATAATGGGCCCTGTAAATGCTGCTCCAGTGTCTGATGTCCACCTTTGGAATGTTCCAGTGTATGGTGGGCCCCATCTATCATTCTCCAGAGTATAGTGCTCCCCAAAAATTGCTGTCCCAACATTGAAAACAATCAAATAAGTCTCCTCGCTAGGGAATCCCTGTACTTGTCTGGACAGGTGCTGTAGCTTGCTTAACAGCTCGCCAGCCGTTCTCACGCCCAGTATGGATTGCACGTGATTGCACAAAGGTTAGAAAGGGTACCGTATCCCTGGATAACATGTATGGATAGCGTACACATTCAAAATATATGTCTCAGGAGGCAGGCTCAGACGGTGTCAGGCCCAGTATGGATTGCACGTGATTGCACAAAGGTTAGAAAGGGTACCGTATCCCTGGATAACATGTATGGATAGCGTACACATTCAAAATATATGTCTCAGGAGGCAGGCTCAGATGGTGTCAGGCACAGTATAGATTGCACAAAGGTTAGAAAGGGTACCGTATCCCCGGATAACATGTATGGATAGCGTACACATTCAAAATATATGTCTCAGGAGGCAGGCCAGGTGTCCAGTTTAGCGGCCCAATAGTCAAAGGGGAATGACCTGTGTGGGAGAACATCGATATGGGAGGAAAAGTAGTTTGTAACCATAGTTGACAACTGCTGTCTCCTGTCACTTTCCATCGATGCAGTATTACCAGTTGTGTGAGCGGTATTTGAAGAATCAGTCCACAACATTGTCATGAAACCCCTGTCTCCAACGCCACTTCTGCTCTGTGCACCACGAACACCTCTGCCAAGCTGCCCCTGGCCCGTACGGCTCGTGTGAGAACCATCACCGCTGCTGTGTGCTGGGAATGCCTCAAGCAACCGATTTACCAGAGTTGCTTGTTTATTAGCCAATATTAGGTCATGGTTCTCCTGTGGCATGATGTTTTGTAATTTGCCTTTATAGCGTGGATCCAGGATGCTGGCCAACCAGTAGTCGTCATTGTTCATCATTTTGGCAATGCGGGGGTCCCTTTTTAGGATCCGCAAGGCATAATCTGACATGTGGACCAATGTTCCCGGTGTCAATGATGCACTGCGAGTGCTGGGTGGAGGAGCACTTTCTGGCAAATCCACATCCCTCCAGTCACGCACAAACCCTGTACCAGACCTTGCCACGCCAACATTTTCACTTGCCCCACGAGATGCATCCTCCTCCCCTAAGTAATCATCCCCATCATCCTCCTCCTCCTCCTCTTCTTCCTCCACCTCGTCCAGGAGAGGTCCCTGAGCAGACAATGGCTGAATGTCATCAAGGATTCCCTCCTCCTCTTCCTCCTCATCAACACTGGCTGCAGACGCCTGCTCCTTAAGGTGCGTCAAAGTTTGCATGAGCAGACGCATAAGTGGGATGCTCATGCTTAGGATGGCGTCGTCTGCGCTTACCAGCCGTGTGCATTCCTCAAAACACTGAAGGACTTTACAAAGGTCTTTCAGCTTCGACCACTGCACACCTGTCAACTCCATGTCTGCTCTCAAAGTGCCTGGCCGTGTATCCTCCCACAAATGCATTATGGCCTGCCTCTGCTCGCACAGCCGCTCCACCATGTGCAGGGTGGAGTTCCACCTTGTTGCAATGTCGATAATGAGGCGGTGGTTGGGAAGGTGGAGCAATCGCTGCAGCTTCTGCATACGAACGGAGTGTACAGGCGACCGGCGGATGTGCGCGCACAGTCTTCGCACCTTCTGGAGCAGGGCTGTTAACTCCGGATAATTTTTGAGGAAGCACTGCACCACCAGGTTCAAGGTGTGAGCCAAGCAAGGTATGTGGCTGAGTTTTGAAAGGGCTATGGCTGCCACAAAATTACGGCCGTTATCACTAACTACCTTGCCTGCCTCAAGATGTACACTGCCCAGCCATGACTCAGTTTGTCGCTTCAAGTACTCGGCCAGCACCTCGGCGGTGTGTCTGTCGCCCAAACACATCATCTGCAACACAGCCTGCTGACGCTTTCCACTAACTGCTCGATAGGGGGACACATCGTGTGCAACAGTGGCAGCTGCAGATGGAGTGCTCGTACGACTGCGCTCTGTGGACGAGCTTTCGCTTCTGGAGGAGGAGGAGGAGGAGGAGGGTCGAACGCCTACAGCCAACTGTTTCCTATACCGTGGGCTAGGCAGCACTGTCCCACCACCGCTGTCCCCTGTGGACCCTGCATCCACCACATTAACCCAGTGCGCAGTGATGTACACGTAACGGCCCTGGCCATGCCGACTGGACCATGCATCAGTTGTGAGGTGCACCTTTCCGCTCACTGACTGCTTGAGTGCATGGACAATGCGGTCTTTCACATGATGGTGGAGGGCTGGGATGGCTTTGCGAGAGAAGAAGTGGCGACTGGGTAGGTCATAGCGTGGTACTGCATAGGCCATGAGTTCGCGGAAAGCTGTGCTTTCCACCAACCGAAAGGGCATCATCTCAAACGAGATTAGTTTGGCAATGTGGGCGTTCAAACCCAGTGTACGCGGATGAGAGACTGAGTACTTTCTTGACCTACTCATAGTGTCTGGGAGGGTGAGCTGGACTTGAGAGCTGCATATGGTGGAAGTAGCAGTGGACAGGGCGGACTGAGAGAGGGTTGATGATGGTGATGGAGTTGGTGTTCTTTCTGATGGCCTAGAATCAGTCTTTCGTTGATATAACAGTGGGATTCCCTGACTGCTGTGGTCTTGCAACGACACCTCAACATTTGCTGCTGTGCTAACCAGTGGGCTTACAGTGGGGGAAACAATGTAGCGTTGCTGACTACCTTCGTTGTGATCAGTTGCACATGTGGCACTTGAGGTTTGGTGTTGTGTCCACGCTTGCAAGTGCATGCTGGTTAAATGTCTAAGCATGCAACTGGTATTCAAATTTTTCAGATTTTTCCCTCGGCTAAAGGTCTTTGCGCACTTCTTACAGATAACCTTGGCCTGATCATGAGGATTTTGGTCAAAAAAGTGCCACCCTGCACTCTTCCTACTTTGGCAGACATTTTGCGGCCTAGCACGCTGTGATCTTTTGACCCTCTGGACAAGCTGTCCAGCAACTCTTTTGATGTTTGGAACCTGTCTTTGGAGTGCTCCGGGCCTGCCAGATAACAGCTGTTGCGATGTCGATGTCTGCTGTGGATGCTCCTCATCTGAGCTATTGGAAGCAGCACCCTCTTCCCCCAATGGATGCCAGTCTGGGTCAACAACTGGGTCATCCATCACCTCCTCTTCTATGTCATGTGCACCTTTCTCTGTGTCACCGTGTATGGTGGTATAGTGTGCGGGAAGGGGCACCTGAGTCTCATCAGGGTCAGAATCTGGCTCTGTACACTGCGAGGACAATGTAGTGCTCTGAGTGAATGTACCAGCAGAATCATCCATCAGCGGCTGTGCATCAGTGCACTCCATGTCAGATTCATCTTGGCCTGGGTAATTCACCATTTCACTTGATAATCCAGGCATGGTATGTGAAAACAGCTCCATGGAGTAATCAGTAGTATGGCCTGCGTCATCCTTCAATCTTGGTTGGGGTGAAGGACACAAGGAAAGGTGTGGTTCATGAACATGAGCCTCCAATGACGACTCAGTGCTTTTACTTTTTACAACTGAAGAAGAGGAGGCGATAGAGCTGGAGGCTGAGTCAGCAATGTAAGACAAAACTTTTTCCTGATGCTCTGCCTTTAAAAGCGGTTTGCCAACTCCTAGAAAACTAAGCGTTCGAGGCCTTATGTAGCCAGACGATGACGCAGGGTCAGCACCTCCTGCATTCGGTCCTATTTTGCTCTTGCCACTACCATCAGATCCACCACCAACACCATCATTACCAGCTGCCAACCCCCGCCCAATTCCACGGCCTCTTCCACCAGCCTTCCTCATTTTTGGTAGAAATGTAGACAAAATCCAACAAACTATATAGTAATGTAAAACAAGGTACAAGGTGTCTATAGGACAGGGGAGATTTAGAATTTCTGCACACACTTGTGGACAGTGGACACTTTTGGATTGTGTGAGGCCCACTGATATCTGAGCGCTATGTGACAGGCTCGATGGCACAGCTGCCTGTGACCAAAGTGACGAGAGGATAATGGAGATTTTGAATCTCTGCGCACACTGGACACTTGTGGATTGTGTGAGGCCCACTGATATCTGAGCGCTATGTGACAGGCTCGATGGCACAGCTGTGACAAAAGTGACTAGAGGATAAGGGAGATTGGATTGCTTTTAAAAAAGCAGTTTGCGGAGCAGTGGGTAAACAGCAATGCCAGCGTGTCAGGAAGCCTTAAAAGGCAGCCCAACAACCAACACCACAATATAGCCTCCCCTTGCACTGCACACACAGTGACTTGTGTGTTGTGCAGGCCAAATCGCTAGCAGCAGAAGCAGTTTTTTTGTCTTCTTCCCTGCCTAACGCTCTCCCTACAGAATCAGCAGCAACCTCTCCCTATACTAAGATCGGCAGAAGTAAGATGGCGGTCGGCGTGCACGCCCTTTTATACCCCCTGTGACGCCCACCAAAGCAAGCCAATCACTTGCATGCCCTTCTGAAAGATGGTGGTGACCCGTGCCTAGGTCATCACGTTGCCCACAGTGTCCGTGGATCCTGATTGGCTGAAAAAGAGCGCAAAACAAACTTTTGAAACGCGACTTTGGCGCGTAAGTCGCCGACCTCGTGGCCGACCTCATCCTAGGGTCGGGTTTCGTTTCATGAAACCCGACTTTGCCAAAAGTCGGCGACTTTTGAATTTTTTCGACCCGTTTCGCTCAACTCTACTGGCGAGTATTGATCGTCACCATCGCATGCTGTGACCAAGCACTGACCATAGTAACACTGGCCACAAGCACAATATTCAGTCTGTCCGCACTACCGAAAATTCTATCAAGACAAAAACTGCTGCCAGTCAGCATTAATGATGGATGAACCTCACGAAACCTAGACCGGAAAGTCCTGCACACAGGGCAGCATGTGGGTAGCCCCATTATTTGGGGTTATGCTCTGCCTGTGAAGTCGGCTCTTCATTTGATGGACAAGGTTGTGTCACGGTAAGCGCTCATTCAGATGTGATTTTTCTCGTATGCCAACTGAGTTTCATCAGTTTGGTCAGTGTGTGAGAGATTCATCAGGTCTGGGGAAGAAAGAAAGAAAAAAAAAGAAAAAGCTCCAGCTTCGCCTTCTACTATCGAACAAACAATTCTGAAAAGCGGACGGCACCCATTTGGCATTAGGGCTTATACTCACTTGCGAGAGACTGGCACGATTCTCGTACGAGTCTCTCTCATGAAAACCCGGCATTGCCGCCGGCACTCGGACCGGAGCGTTCGGCTACATAGGAATACATGCAGCCGCACGTCCCTTTTGCACAGACAAATCAGTCCAAGAAAACAAAACATGGAAATGTGACAACACCACAGACTATGGTAGGTACAAGTGCTATCCATGAAAAATACTCGTACAAGAAAAACGGACATCTGAATGAAAACATGATTATTTTGCGAGTTTTTGATGTCGTAAGTTTTCTGCAGCTTTTCTGAACCTACTACGTTTCTATCATGTTTCTGAAGCTGCGATTTCTGTCTCTTTTTGGAATGTTAACCATCACACATCTGTATAAAACCAGCAGCGGTCTCATCAGGGTTTTCCCGATATGGAGAATGACATTACAAAGCTTCTCCTATAATTTGTGATGTAGCACATGGATGCCATCCAGCTGCACATGGTTCCAGAACCCATAGACTTGTATTCATCCGTGCTGCCAGAAAAACAAAAACAACCCCCCCCCCCAAAAAAAAACAAACAAAACAGACATCTCCATGGAGTTGATACAGACACACGGTCTGAGCGAAAACATTGATGTGTGAAGATCACCACAGGTTATAATGGGTAAGTGCGGTATCCCTGAAAACAACGCATGCCACATGTACTGGAAACATGGACATGTGAAGGAGGCCTAAGGCTATGTGCACACGCTGCGGATTGGCCTCTGTGGATCCACAGCAGCTCCGCAGACACAGTACAGTACCATGTTAGTCAATGGTATTTCAAATCCGCAGTGCACATGCTGCGGATTTTTCCCTGCGGAAAAGCTGCGGTTTGAAATCCGCAGCATGTCAATTCTTTCTGCGGATTCCGCTGCGGTTTGACATCTATTCCATTGTCCAGGTGTCAAACCGCAGGGGAAAACCGCAGGTCATTTTACTACCTGCGGATCTGCACGGAAAAATCCGCTGGTGAATCCGCAGCGTGTGCACATACCCTTAAACCAAGTTCACACTGGGTGTTTTTGGTGATTTTTTTTTTTTTTGGCAGCAAACCATGAGTGCTTGGCACGAAAAAAAAAAAAAGCATGTTTTGCTGTGTTTTTTTCATGTAATTAAATGGATGAAAAACGCAACACTGAAAAAAGTGACATGCACTATGTCCGGAAAACGCAGCAAAGCAAAAAATTAATGATGGCATTAAAAACAAGCTGTATGCACGAGATTCCTGAAATCTCAGAAATAGCTGGTACTGTCAAATGCAGCTGAAAATTAGCATTAAAAAAAAAGCACAGAGAAAAAAAAAACAGTGCGAAAACACCCAGTGTGAACATAGCCTTAATAAAGCTGCTTATTTTTCTGCATACTTCCTGCTATTTGGCTTTGAAGCACTTTATGGATGTAGCCAGGTGTGGATAATATGCTTTTTTTAACCTGTGGATTTTATGCATCTAATGCAATTCTATGGGGAAAATGCGGCCATATTGTAGCCTCACAAGCGGAACTGACATGCTGCGGACTGCAAACACTCACCACAGGTCCGGTCAGCACGGCGGGCATGAGGTTTTTAAAAAATCCCATCCACTTTGCAAAAACACACAGAAAAAAAAAAACAAACTTATGTGAACGTAACCTAAAGGCTACCAAGTAGCCATTTACAGAAGCTGGTAGTTATCTCCTCCTTGGCCAGCATGTGGGGACTTCAGACAGTACACAGGCAATGGAAGAGAACGGCTTTCTAGGACAACACTGATTTTCCGCTATCGTCTTTGCTATTGTTACCGATCTAATGTCCCTATAAAAATCATTCTTGTGCTGTACATTAGTGGTACAAGGCCTGAGGTGATTACTTATTATCCAAATGAGAAGGCTTTGGTGCACTGCTAGGCCTCTTCAATTAGCATCTTGGCACCATCCCCAACTTCTGATTGACAGTGATCACAGCGAACGCTGCTTGAACTGTGTGTGCACACTGACACTGCCTGAGAACCGTGTCAGTACAAGACAGCACAGGGTGGGCGACATTTCAGGCGCATCAATGTAGCGAGTAGGGACCACAAAGACCTAAGGAGGGGAATGTGCCCACCCGCGCTGTGCGAGCTCCAGCACCGATGTTCAAGCAGTGTCAGTGTGCAGAGTTCAGCCTGCGCTCACTCTTAGCGTATGTTTCTACGGTCAGAATTAGCTGCATATTGGACGCTGCGTACAGCCACAGTGTCCAGATGTTACAGCATAGCGGAGGGGATTTTATGAAATGCCATCTCCGCTATGCATAAAAACACGCAGGTGGGAAACCTGCGTATCCGGACATGTGGCGCGTCTTTATAGACCGCAGCATGTCTATTTATCTTGCGGAGACGCTCAGTCTCCGCAACATAAATATCACAGTCTATGTATAGGATGCGGAGACTAAACACATGCGGAATCACCGCGCGTACAAAAGGGGGCAGCGCTTTGGACGGGGCGGGTGTCCGCAGCGTCCAAAGCACTCGGAATTCTGACCGTGGGCACATACCCTAAGTGTGCACTGCCACTCACAAGCAGTGAAGGCTCCAAAAATGGAATTTGAGGGGGGAACATCGGTGCACTAAGCTATTAGACATGCTATGAGCCCGCCGAAAGCCCCCACATGCATTTTAACTAAAAGTAATTTTGTCAAGCATCACATCATGAAAATGCACAGAGTTGGTGCAATTATATAAGGGACAAGTCCCACATATCAATATAGAGTTCATTATGCATTTTGGGGGGGTGACATTCTATGTAGGGGGCAGTTATGAGGGAGAGTAATTTTGCTGCATGAGTTTTCATTCAATATATATATATATACCCAGCCTAGATATATTATGGACAACAAGTAACCAAAGCTCTGACTTTACAGGCGCTTGAGGTTACAGAGGACACTAGTGGAGCTGGGAAAACAGGTTTGCAGGGTCACAGCGAGTAATAAGCAGCTTTAGAAGAAAAATAACGAAGGGAAAAACAGGAATTCGCTCATCAATGACAACTCCTAGACAATTAGTCATGGCAGATCTGATCAGTGGAAGCTGTGGCCAATGTTATCTCTGTGCAGTAAGAGACAAGCACAGCCCAGAAGGATGGGATTCAGTGCAATGGGGGCCCCAGAATCAGTCACATCCAGCAATGTACAGATACTGGAGCCTGGGCAGCACATGGAGTCACTCACCTCCTCACTAGCTGTGTCCTATACTGCACTTCCTTGCATGGGTGGGATAAACTCTCCCTAGAACTATTGAGGCTTGTTCTGTGGGGCTGACATTAGACACCAGGGGAGGTGCTGGGAGTCTGACACCCAGCTGATGTTAACCCCTCCCGCACTACAGGAGAGCCAGCTCTGGGTATTGCACCATCTGTGCTGCTACTCAATTATTACTAACCCCAACAGGCGGCACTAGAGCTCCCATCCTTCTATTCCTCTCTGTATAGGATGTTTGCACATGAAAAAAAGTAAAGCATTGATGAGCAGCTCTATTACCTCCATATCTGCATACATTTTGATTTGTTACCATCTTTTCAGTGAGGCTATGTGCACATGGTGCGGATTCTGCCGCGGATCCGCAGCATTTCTGGCCCTGCAGGTCCGCAGCAGTTTCTGCTGCATTGTACAGTACCATTGTTTCCAATGGTAAAACCAAAAACGCTGTGCATATGCTGCGGATTTTTCCGCACAGATTTGCTGCAGGTTACAATCCGCAGCATGTCATTTCTTTGTGCGGATTCCACTGCGGTTTCACACCTTATCCATTATGAGGTGTGAAACTGCAAGGCTAAACCACAGGCTAATCCGCAGGTAAACCGCAGGACTTTTGACCTGCGGATTTACCTGCGGTTTTTTGCAAACCCGTGGGGACAAATCCGCAGCTTTCAAAAGTATGTGTGCACATAGCCTTAGCCATTAAAAGGTATCAACCACTAAGGACTCTCAATTCTGAATATTTTTCTATCTGCATACAGTCACCTTTGTTTTCTAGGAGAACAAATTCTAAATCTATGCCATCACACAATGTGACTATAGCCGGTGCTGAGGTCTACGCCATCACACAATGTGACTATGGCCGGTGCTGTGGTCTACGCCATCACACAATGTGACTATGGCCGGTGCTGAGGTCTACGCCATCACACAATGTGACTATGGCCGGTGCTGAGGTCTACGCCATCACACAATGTGACTATGGCCGGTGCTGTGGTCTACGCCATCACACAATGTGACTATAGCCGGTGCTGAGGTCTACGCCATCACACAATGTGACTATGGCCGGTGCTGTGGTCTACGCCATCACACAATGTGACTATGGCCGGTGCTGTGGTCTACGCCATCACACAATGTGACTATGGCCGGTGCTGTGGTCTACGCCATCACACAATGTGACTATGGCCGGTGCTGTGGTCTACGCCATCACACAATTTCAGTTCCCCCCGTAATAAGGCAACAGAATAAAGGCGGGTCCCATGGCCATACAGGCCGTAGTTTATTTATAATTTAATTATTTGGTGTTTTTTTCTCCTCAGAGAAAGGTCAATGAGAGGTCAGGGTTAGGTACACTGGGGTCACTAAACCAGTTGTAACTGGTTCTAGCCAGTTTTCTTGGTGCCGTTTTGACGGGCCGTGATTGGTGGAGATGGGTTTTGGCGGTCTTTTTGTAAATATATAAAGCCCTGTTTGGGCGGTTTTCTCCTCATTCAACGTTTTCCTGAAGAAAAGAAGATTCTGGTGAAGATATGGACGACCTCCTTCAGCAGGTGCTGTCTGAGGAGGGAGGTGTGGACTGGCTTAGGAGCTGCTTTGCTATAAGACCTCATTCGGCAGTTTCCGACGCTATCCCCCTTACCTTCGATCCGTGCTCCCAGCCCCAGCTTCCGGGACAACCTTCAGCAGCAGCGACAGCATCGGCGAGCAGCGGGAGAACCAGGAGACCTCCAGCAGCCTATTCACCTTCATCATCGCCCCAGCGTTCCAGGCTTCCAGGACGTGAGCAGAGCAGGAAGTCCCCCCGCCTGCCGGCCAGCAAATCTCGCAGCCGAGCGCGAGATCCCGGGCAACGTCATCACCACAGGCCGGGTACATCAGCTGATCCCGCCGGCAGGGCAGATGGGTGCCGCGGTCGTAAAAGCACCACGACGGCCACAAACCGGAATGCCCCGTTTTCTGCCCCATCGCTTCCAGCTCATCAAGAAGCATCATCCGAGGATGAAGAGGACGATTCAGCCGCGGGTACTTCTCAGCTGCGCTCGCCTAACACGGAGGGCTTGAGCGTAGGCTGTGCGCCGGATCAAGCCACATCACCCATCAATCCTGGAAAGGGTGAGAACTTGAATGTGTCATTGTCTGTTTATCAGAGCCAACTATGTTATGATTGAGTCACCGTAGGAGGCAAAAACAGAAATGCTAGCTAAGTCCAGAAAACCAGAGAAGTTGGCAACTATCAGATTGCAGACCCCTGAACCTATCAACACAACTAGCAGTAGCCGTGGGGGGTTCCTACGATGACCTAGACCCCTCGATCACAGCCGGAGAGATACATAGGCGTAAAGAAAGAAAGGGGAAATCTACCTGCCCCAGAGCAGACCCCAAAGCAATAGGCAGCCCCCCACATATAATGACGGTGAAGCAAGATGAAAACACTTACACAGACAGAAAGACAGACTGAGCAAAGACGGGGCCCAAAAACTACCTAGATAGGAACGGATAGGAAGGCTGCTGTCTGCAATCTGCCAAAACGCTATCAGAGACAAAAGCCAACAAGCTGATATAAAAATGGCCCTGAAGCAACTAAGCTTCAAAAACTAAATCAGCACTCAGGTACTTTCAGAAGACAGAGCTAACGGAACACTGCACACTCCAGCAGGGAGTGGCAGAATCCAAAAAGCAAGAAAAACAAAAACAAATCTTAAATGCAAAAAGGCAAAACAGAAAACTTAGCTTTAGGAGAGCAGGAATCAGACTGGTGTCCACAGAGAAATCACCCGCAGGGCAGAAAGGGCGTAGGCTGCCTTAAATCCAGTCAGTGACTCCACTCAGCCAATCGTCTTCATTAGTCCCAGGTGCCTGATAATCAGGCTCACTACCTTCCTTCACTAGAATAGGGAGTTCACCAGGCCTCAGTGACGGAGGGGAAAATGAACTCACAACACAACTCTAAGTGGCCCGTCACACATAGCAAGATCACTAGCGAGATCGCTGATTTTGTGATGCAACAGCGATCTCGCTGTGTGTGGCACGCATCAGCGACCGGCCCCCCCGCCGGGTATCGCTGATTGTGCAGGAATGTCCTGGGCCATTTTTGGATTGTTGGTCTCCCACTAGCCAGCACGCATCGCTGCATGTGGCAGCGGGACACCAACGATCAGCGAGCTCCCAGCGCTGTAAGCAGACGCTGGGAGCTGGTATCCAAGGTAAACAGCGGGTAACTAAGTGCAGCGAGCGCTTAGTTACCCGATATTTACCTTAGATAACAGCGTCCTTGTTGGTCCTGATCGCTGGTGTGTCTGCCTGTTTGGCAGCTCACCAGCGATCATGTAGCTATGCACCAGCGATCCTGACCAGGTCGTATCGTTGTTGGGAATGCTGGTGCATCGTTTGGTGTGACGGGACCCTAACAGATGTTTAAGAATGTTCTGGCTGAAGCTCTGGGCGAAGCTATTTCTCCTATCTCCCAGCCGCCTACATGTATTGATTTAGCCAGTGACCCTTTTGCTTTGAGAGGCTCTCTGTCTAAGAACACATTTAAGGAGGCTCTCACTTGTGAGTTATCACCACTGGGTTTCCATCTGAGCTCAGCTACAAAAGAACCAATTTGGGACTGCCAGTATATTATTTTGTTTTCCCTTCTTCCTCGGAGAGAGCAAACGAATAAATTAGAAAGGAAGGATGACAAGTTGGATTCAGATGATGTCAAACGCGGATCTGTTAAATCCTTTAACAATTGGATCCAGACCTTCTCAATTTATTCGGCTGTTCTCGGTGAAAAATATCCAAATTTGTGTAGCAAATTGTTTCAACATTTAGACATCATCCTTGAGGCCTACAGAAATTTTGGTGGTTTAGCCTGACTTCACTACGATGAGGCATTTAGACAAAAACTGGCTGTCAACCCTGAAGTCAATTGGGGGGGGGGGGGTTAAGGACGTCGGGTTATGGATCATTTTAATGTTTCCTCAGAGGCAAGCCTTTCCAAACAATTTACCACTCCTCCTGTCAGAAAAGGGGTATGTTTTACATTCAATGAATTGTTTTGTAAATGGAGCCACAGTTGTAAATTTAGGCACGGGTGCTCATTTTGTGGGAATTCCCATCCCTCAGCAAAGTGTTTCAAAAGGCAATCAGCTGTTAAAGACGTTAACACAAAAAGCTCTGACTCCAGTGAATCTGGAAAACATGCTCTATTGGCTAAACATTTACCCTAACAAGGGGAGTAGTAAATTGCGGTTTGAAGGTTTTTCTTTTGGTTTCCAAGTCCCTCCGTTCGATGGCCTGGGTTGCAAAATAGTCAGGAATTTGCCTTCTTTAAAATTACACCCCGAAGTGGCAAAAGAGAAAATTTTTGGTGAGTTGGAATTAGGTAGATTTGCTGGCCCTTTTACATCCCCTCCGTTTAAAAATTTTCAGATATCATTTTTAGGCTATGTGCCCACGTTGCGTGTTAAAACGCACACTGAAAACCGGACTCCTTCCCAGAAATCGCGCGTTTTTTCAGCGCGATTTCACAGCGATTTTACTGTGATTCTGTTCGCGATTTTGCCGCGAATTTCTCAAGCACTTTCCAAGCGATTTGAAGCATCACTTGGAAAATGATTGACAGGTTGGTCACACTCGTCAAACATAGTGTTTGACAAGTGTGAGCAGCTTTTTACTATTAAGGCCGCCTATGCGGCATCAATAGTAAAAGCTAAAATGTTAAAAATGATAAAAAAATAAAAAATCGGGGTATATTTACCTTCCGAAGTCCCGCGCTACCATCCCGGGCCTCAGCGTTCCCAGTAATGCCTTGCGAGACCTGTGATGACGTTGGTCTCGCGTTACTATAGCGATCTCGCGAGACCGCTAGAGTCACGCGAGACTACGTCATCACAGGACCTTGCCGCAAGGCATTACTGGGCACGCTTAGGCCGGGAATGCAGCGCGGGACGTCGGAAGGTAAATATACCCCGATTTTTTTATTTTTTATTCTTTTTTTTACAGGGGTATGGTACCCAGGGCCTGGAGGACAGTCTCCCCTACTCCACACCGTGGGTACCAACCGCACATGAGACGCTTAATTTCCCGCATGGTGGGCATAGCCACATGCGGGAAGTAAGCGATTCTCATGCATTCCTATGGGTGCGGAATCGCGGCAATTCTTTGCGATTCCGCACAAAAGAATGATCATGCTGAGATTTTTTCCGCGATGCGTTTCCGCTGCGGAAAAAAGCGCAGCAATAGCACAGCATGTGCGGAATGCCATAGGAATGCATGGGGTGCGTTTTGTACACGATTTTTAAACGTTTTCGCAGCATTTTCGCGCCAAAAATCGCGGCAAAAACGCTTAAAAATCGCATCGTGGGCACACAGCCTTAGGCATTGTCCCTAAAAAAGAACAGGGCTCTTTTCGGCTAATCCATCATTTATCATATCCATATGGTAACTCATTAAATGACCAAACTGACAAATCAGTATGCTCTGTTAGCTATGCCTCCTTTGACGCAGCAATTGATATTTTTAAGAAATTTGGTCAATACGCTTTGTTGTCTAAGTCGAATATCAAATCCACGTTTAGGCTGCTCCCAGTGCACCTGGAGGGTTTTAATTCTTTAGGGTTTTCTTTAAATAGCAATTTTTTCTTTGACAAATGCTTGCCAATGGGTTTTTGCCTTTCGTGTTTTTACTTTGAAAAATTTTCCTCTTTTCTACATTGGGTTTTGGAATCCAGTGTTGGCAGCATCGGCATTTTGCACTATTTGGATGACTTTTTATTTGTAGGCCCCGCTTCGTCTCCAGACTGCTTTCAAGCTCTTTCTAACTTCATCCGTTTGTGCGAGTTTTTTGGTGTTCCCATTGCCCATGAAAAAACAGTTTTTCCATCCAATTGTATCGAATTTTTAGGCATAACTTTAGATTCTTCTACGATGGAATCTAGGCTTCCCCTTGATAAAGTGTCTAAGCTACACGACGCTTTAACAAAATTTATCAGCAAAGACAAAATGATACTGAAAGAATTGCAATCTTTATTGGGTCTGCTGAATTTTGCAATTAGAATTATTCCCATAGACAGGCCATTCTCCAGGCGCCTTTATGAAGCCACGAAAGGCCTATTATTCCCAATTCTCATGTCCGAATTTGTTCCGATTTAAAAAAGGATGCCAAAATTTGGCTAAGATTTTTATCGGATTTTAATGATAGGTCTTGTTGGCAGTCTGATTTTGTAACAGCTGATTCTTTTCCTTTTAATTTTTCAATCCATAATTCAAAAGGCTGTGCAATACTATTTGCTTCACATTGGACAGTCCAACATCTTCCTCTACCTTGGATGGCTATCGGGGTAAACAAGAATGATATGGTTCTAGAATTGTCTTCGGTCCTCATAGGTATCTACTTATGGGGCTCAGCTATGCAGAATTCAAGGATCATCTTATTTTCTGAGAACCAGGGTTTTCTCATGTCTATCAACACACTGTCGTCTAAAAATAAATGGGCTGCTGAAATTTTAAGACAATCGATGCTGCTGTGCCTAAAATTTAATATTTGAATTAAAGTGAATGTAGGTTCTAGTCGATGGAAGGTAGCTACTGATTCTTTATACTCAAGTCAGTGGTTAATCTTTTACCAACAGGTTCCAAACGCAGATATGGAAGCAACCCCTTGCCCTCAAGAATTTTGGGACTTGATATCAATATGATACCCTACTTTATTCAGCAGTCTTTATCGGAAAGATCATGGGCCGACTCTTCGGCTGCAGTGGTTTGATTTCTGTAACCTTTTTAATTTCGATCCAAAACTTCCAACCCGGTATCTGGTTTAAAATTTGCAGAATATTTTGTTCACAGGGGGTTATCTTACTTGGCATTAACTAAGTCAATTGCTGGGGTATCATTTTTTCTCAAACTTTTCGGGTGCCCACCTCTAACAGCTTTCTTTCCTTTTAAGCAATTTTTTAAAGGGATTTAAAAGAAGTGATCTCAAACCCGATGCCAGACGCCCGATTTCCCATTCATTGTTAAAAAACCTCTGTTTATCTCTTCATAAAGTTTGTTTGAATTCTTACGAAGAATTGTTATTTTCCTCAGCATTTTTACTTGCATTTTTCAGGACCCTTCGTATCGGTGAACTAATTTCTGCGAAAAAGTCCGTGCCATCTGGTCTAATGATGTCTGATATTGAGTTTTTTGAACATTTCATAATTTTGTTTATAAGAAAATCAAAAACAGATCAAACGGGTAGAGGGGCTAGACTTAAGATTGATACTTTCCCTGACCCGGTCATTTGTCCCGTAACTAATTTAAAAAGATGAATCCAATTCCGTCCAGACGGACAAGGTCCCTTATTTGTGCATTTAGATTTTTCTCCTGCTACCATTTTTAAATTTAATTTTTTATTGAAGAAATGTCTACAATTCCTAGGGAAAGAACACCTCAAAATTTACTCCCACTCATTCAGAATTGGGGCTGTTATGGAAGCGGCCAGGGCCGGCCTTTCAGATTCTAGAATTTAGAAATTGGGTAGATGGGAGTCAAAAAGATTTAAGATATATATTCGCCATGATTTGTATGATTACTAATATTCTATTTAAATTTCAGGCCCGTTGGTTGTTTGGATCATCGGCCTTTCTTTTGTTTTCTGGGCCCAGATGGGGGCTAAACTTCGGTATTATTCTGAGAACTTAACTTATCTTTCAGCCCTGCTTCGGTTCAAATATTCTGGCACAGCATGCAAGGAATGAAGTGGTCAAGTTTTATTTTAGAGTTTAGGAAATGTTCTAAATTATTTCCATTGCCTGATTTAGTCGTATTCCATGTTGGTGGTAACGATCTCGGGAAAATGAAGACGTTGGATTTGTTAGCAGTGATGAGATCGGATATTTCAGTTTTGAAACAATCCTTTCCTGATATGGACTTCGTTTTCTCTGAAATCGTGCCTAGACTTTTATGGAAAAGGGACAGTTCATATTTTTGAATAAAATACATGTACAAGTAAATAGGGGTTTAAAGAAATTTTTACCGTTGATTAACGGTTTGTCATTCAGACACATGGAGCTAGAAGGTTTTATTCCAGGTTTATGCAGGCAGGATCTGGTCCATTTGACAGACATCGGTCTTGACATTTTTAACTTGGATTTGCAAACTATGGTTGAAAAGTGGCTGTTTTATTGGGGGGCGGGGCCATGTCTCTTTGAGCCCTGGTTCTTGGGAAAATTGCTCGCTAAGGGGCGGATTGTTTTTTTGGTATGGTAATATTGGGTATTTATTTGGAATTATTTATTAGGCTGTGTGCACAAGCTGCGGATTTTGCAGCAATTCCGCAGCGGTTTTGGCCACTGGGGACCCGCCGCAGTTTTTGCTGCGGTGTACAGTAGCATGATTCCCTATGGGAAGCAAAAACCGCAATGCAGATGGTGCGGAATTTTCCGCGCTGATTATCTGCGGTTTTCAATCCGCAGAAAGAATTGACATGTCAATTCTTTCTGCGGATTCCCCTGCGGTTTGCCATCTCCTCCATTGAGGAGATGAAAAACCGCAGGGCAAAACCACAGAGCAATCCGCAGGTAAAACCGCAGGTATTTTGACCTGCGGTTTCACCTGCGGATTTTACAAAATCCGCGCGGATGAATCCGCACCTTTTCTGCAGCGTGTGCACACAGCCTTAATGGATTGGTTGTTATTTATTTATACCAACCCAAAATACACTCACGGCCACTTTTCTTCCACTATTTAATGGTCTGGTGTACTTTATTTTATTTATATTTAAATCGGTCTTGTATGGCCATGTGACTATGGCCGGTGCTGAGGACTTAATATATAATCAGAAATCATATGTATAGTTTCTACCTGGGGAAGGCATTTATGCAGGGGGCATTTATGCACAATTAATCGAAGTACATTTAATCAAAGTATGAGGCAGTTATAACATGGATGAATGTGACATGCATCTCTATTCTCTTCATACAGGTAAACAACTTTTTAAATTTCTGCTCTGAATCAACTCATGTGTGTCTCCACTCCATTCAATGTCAGCAAGCAGTTAATCCTGAATGCTACATATGTGTTTTCAACTATGCAAGCTTATATCTGGTATCTCGTTATTTCTACTTACTCTGCTTGTCCACTTATGTTGTGAGGTCATGAAACTTTTCAAAGTGCTTTATGATCCATGTAGTGCTGAACATTTGTTTATCTGACCACAACATTTATTGGGTCCTGCTGTCTCAATTTAGTTTGATTGAGTAACGAGAAGAGAGAGAGCAAAAAAAAGAGGAGATCTAAGCCTTAGCCTCCTATATATTCAGACATAGCTTGAAGAAGGCATTTATGCAAGGGGCATTTATGCACATTTAATCAAAGTATGAGGCAGTTATAACATGGCAGTTAGACAGGGCAGGAGACAGGTAAGACCTATATATACATCTACTCCCTGTACATTTGGATTACAACAAATATATACCATATGAATTTGTGTAATTTATATTCAGGCCGCTGCATTCACACACATCCACCGCCCTGGCATTAACTCTCTACACTCCATCCATATTGGCCCCTCACTCCTTTCCTCTCCTATGTATAGCAATCATGCTCTTTTCACATTGCTAAATTGCACAGATCCATTCAGTCCCACCATTCGACATCAGAGACGCTCTCACAAATCACTTAACCATCTGCTCACTCTTTCTATCCTCCTTCTCCTAGTCGCAGGAGACATTGGTCCCAACCCTGGACCCCCAGGTTATAGAAAGTCAAACCCCCCAACTGCTACACTCAGAAACCCCTCTAATCTTATTAATATTCCCTGCATGCCATCTGTCTCTCTTAATTGTGCCGTTTGGAATTCTCGCTCAGTGTGTAACAAACTCTCCTTTATCCATGACTTCTTCCTTTCTAATTCTCTTAACATTCTGGCTCTTACTGAAACCTGGATCCAGCAGTCAGACACTACCGCTGCTGCTGCTCTTTCATATGGTGGACTACACTTCTCATACCCCAAGATCAGACAATAGAGCAGGTGGAGGCGTTGGTCTGCTCCTATCACCAAAATGTACCTTTCAGGTTATCCCTCAACTACCCTCACTTGTCTTCCCTTCTTTTGAGGTCCATGCCGTCAGACTTTACACCCCCTTTTCCATGCGAGTGGCGGTGGTGTATCATCCTCCCGACCCCTCCCATCAGTTCCTGGATCATTTTGCCACTTGGCTTCCACATTTTCTCTCCTGTGACATCCCTACCCTCATCATGGGCGATTTCAACATCCCCATTGCTCTTCCCCTCTCCCCATCTGCTACTCACCTTTTATCTCTAACCTCCTCGTTTGGCCTTTCGCAGCTTACTAATTCTCCAACGCATAAATACAGAAACTCCCCGGCGAACTCATTAATTCATTTTACAGGTACATGAAATAAAGCCCCCCTTTATCACCCCCATAGCTAGGGACACATAATAAAATAAAGAAAATATATTTATTTTTATTTTTCCTTTAGGGTTAGGGTTATAATTAGGGTTAGGGTTAGAATTAGGGTTAGGGTTAGGGATGCAATTAGAGTTAGGGTTAGGGTTGCAATTAGGGTTAGGGTTGCAATTAAGGTTAGGGCTGGAATTAGGGTTAGGGCTGGAATTAGGGTTAGGGTTGGAATTAGGGTTAAGATTAGGGTTAGGGGTGTGTTGGGGTTGGGATTAGGGTTAGACTTGTGGTTAGGGTTATGGTTGGGATTAGGGTTAGGGGTGTGTTGGGGTTAGGGTTGGGATTAGGGTTAGGGGTGTGTTGGGGTTAGGGTTGAGTTAGAATTGAGAGGGTTTCCACTATTTAGGCACACCAGGTGGTCTCCAAACGTGACATGGCGCCACCATTGATTCCAGACAATTTTGTGTCCAAAAAGTCAAACATTGCTCCATCCCTTCTGAGCCCCGACATGTATCCAAACAGTGGTTTACCGCCACATATGGGGTATCAGCGTACTCAGGAAAAATTGCACAACAACTTTGGGGGTCTAATTTCCCCTAATATCCTTGGGAAAATAAAAAATGGGGGTTAAAATATGATATTTGTGGAAAAAAAATGATTTTTTATTTTCACGGCTCTGCGTTATCAACTTCTGTGAAGCACTTGGGGGTTCAAAGAGCTCATCACACATCTAGATAAGCTCCTTAGAGGGTCTAGTTTCCAAAATGGGGTCACTTGTGGGGGTTGCCACTGTTTAGGCACATCAGGGGCTCTGAAAACGCAACATGGTGTCCAATCTTAATTCCAGCCAATTCTGCGTTGAAAAAGTCAAACTGCGCTCTTTCCCTTCCGAGCTCTACCGTGCAGCCAAACAGAGGTTTACCCCCACATATGGGGTATCAGCCTACTCAGGACAAATTGCACAACAACTTTTGGGGTCCAATTCTTTTTGCTACCCTTGGTAAAATAAAAAATTGGGGGCAAAAAGATCATTTTTGTGAAAAAAAATATGATTTTTTATTTTTACGGCTCTACGTTATAAACTTCTGTGAAGCACTTGGGGGTTCAAAGTGCTCACCACACATCTAGATAAGCTCCTTCGGGGGTCTACTTTTCAAAATGGGGTCACTTGTGGGGGGTTTCTACTGTTTAGGCACATCAGGGGCTCTGCAAATGTAACATGACGCCCGCAGACCATTCCATCAAGTCGGCATTTCAAAACGTCACTACTTCCCTTCCGAGCCCCGACGTGTGACCAAACAGTCGTTCTCCCCCACATATGGGTTACCAGCGTACTCAGGACAAACTGGACAACAACTTTTGGGGTCCAATTTCTCCTGTTACATTTGTGAAAATAAAATATTGCGGGCTAAAAAAAATCACTTTTTGAGGAAAAAAAATGATTTTTTTATTTTCACGGCTCTGCATTATAAACTTCTGTGAAGCACTTTGGGGTTCAAAGAGCTCACCACACATCTAGATAAGTTCCTTAGGGGGTCTGATTTTCAAAATGGTGTCACTTGTGGGGGGTTTCCACTGTTTAGGCACATCAGAGGCTCTGCAAATGTAACATGACGCCCGCAGACCATTCCATCAAGTTGGCATTTCAAAACATCACTACTTCCCTTCCGAGCCCTGACGTGTGCCCAAACAGTGGTTCCCCCCCACATATGGGGTACCAGTGTACTCAGGACAAACTGGACAACAACTTTTGGGGTCCAATTTCTCCTGCTACATTTGTTAAATTAAAAAATTGCGGGCTAAATAATCATTTTTGGGGGAAAAAATGATTTTTTATTTTCACGGCTCTGTGTTATAAACTTCTGTGAAGCACTTTGAGGTTCAAAGTGCTCACCACACATCTAGATAAGTTCCTTGGGGGTCTGGTTTCCAAAATGATGTTACTTGTGGGGGTTTCCACTGTTTAGGCACATCAGGGGTTCTGCAAACGTAACATGGTGTCCGATCTCAATTCCAGCCAATTCTGCGTTGAAAAAGTCAAACGGTGCTCTTTCCCTTCCGAGCTCTACCATGCACCCAAACAAAGGTTTACCCCCACATATGGGGTATCAGCATACTCAGGACAAATTGCACAACAACTTTTGGGGTGCAATTCCTCTTGCTACCCTTGGTAAAATAAAAAAATGGACAAAAAGTTCATTTTTGTGAAAAAAATATGATTTTTTATTTTTACGGCTCTACGTTATAAACTTCTGTGAAGCACTTGGGGGTTCAAAGTGCTCACCACACATCTAGATAAGTTCCTTGGGGGGAAGCCCGACCAGCTAGCCAGTGCCCCAGCCGTGCTTTGTGCTTCCTTGCACCACGCTGCCCCGCACTGTGCATTGCATGCCCTAGCCTGCTCCTTGGCATACCTCCCCGTGCTTCTGTAAAAGTACTCGCAGGTCTTGCCATGTACCCTGTCGTGCCCTCTTGCACGCACAGGCCCTAGCTTGTACCCTGTCATGCCCCCTTGCACGCACAGGCCTTAGCCTGAACCCTGACGTGCCTCCTAGCACGCACAGGCCCTTGCCTTAGCCTGAACCCTGGCGTGTCTCCTAGCAGGCGCAGGCCCCTGACTTGAACCTGACCCTGGCGTGCTCCTCTGCACGTGCAGGACTATGCCTTGTACCCTGACCCTGGCGTGTCCCTCGGCACGCGCAGGACCTTGCCTTGGACCTAGAACCCTGGCGTGTCCCTACACACGCACCATGTCTTGTCCTTTGAACTTTGGACCCTGGCATATCCCCTACACACGCACCGTGTTTTGTACTTTGAACCTGGCGTGTCCCCTACACACGCACCTTGCCTTGCACCTTGCCCTGGACCCTGGTGTGCCCCTAGCACGCACCCTGCCTGGAAGCTTGCCTTGGACCTTGGCGTGTTCCCTAACACGCACCATGTCTGGAGATCTGTTGTGCCTCCTTGCCTGAATCCTGCTTTGCCTGCCGGATGCCCGGAGCCTGCCGATCGCTGCCAGAGATCGTAAGCCTGACGACTGCGGCCTGATGTCCGGAGCTGATGTCTGCAGCCTGATGCCCTGATCCTGTCGATCATTGCCAGCTGTCCGGAGTCCGATGCCATCGAGCCTTGCTTGTACCTAGGCGTGCCATCTAGCACGTACCATGCCATGGACCTAGGCGTGCGCTCGCATGCACCTTGCTGTGTTTTCCCTGTTATCACGTTTTGCAAGTGATGTAACCCTGAGTTTGCCTTAATGAAGATACCTTGAATTCATGTCTTGTCTTGTCTTGTTTCCTGCATGTCCTTTGCCGTCAGACACTCATGTCTTCCTTGAGCCGGCCGTCTGGTTCCAGCAGTCGTGGTGGCTCACCCCCTTGGTCTTGCCCCTGACACTCCCTGTATAGGGGGTGGTTCCTCACAAGGTTAGCTCGCCCTAGGTGAGTGGATGCCGCGACCTAGAGGGTCCACTCTAAAGAAGACGACTCAGCGAAAGCTGACTACGTCACAGACCGCTCCTTTACTGTATCTTTTGCTGGTTCCTCCTCCTCTCATCTTCCCCTTACTGTTGGGGTTCCTCAAGGATCAGTCTAGGCCCCCTCCTCCTTCTCTTTGTACACTGCCCCTATTGGTCAAACAATCAGTAGATTTTCCAGTACCATCTCTATGCTGATGACACCCAATTATACGCTTCTTCTCCTGACATCACGCCAGCCTTTCTAGGAAACACCGGCGATTGTCTAAACACTGTGTCTAACATCATATCCTCCATCTATCTGAAACTAAAACTGTCAAAGGCTGAACTCCTTGTGTTTCCTCCCACTACTAATGTACCTATACCCGACATTGCCATTTCTGTGTGTGGTTCCACCATTACTCCCCAGCAACATGCCCGCGGTCTTGGGGAAATACTTGACTCCGAGCTTTCTTTTGCCCCCCACAAACGATCACTGGCTCGCTCTTGTTATCTGCACCTCAAAAATATTTCTAGAATTCAACCTTTTCTTACTTTTGACTCCGCAAAGACTCTTACTGTTTCTCTTATTCATTCTCGTCTCGACTATTGTAACTCTCTTCTAATCTGTCTCCCTCTTACCAAACTCTCCCCTCTCCAATCTGTCTTGAATGCTGCAGCCAGGATCATATTCCTCACCAATCGTTACACCGATGCCTCTACCTTGTGCCAGTCATTACACTGGCTACCCATCCACTCCAGAATTCAGTATAAACTTATTACCCTCACCCACAAAGCTCTCCATGGCTCAGCACCACCCTACATCTCCTCCCTTGTTTCAGTATACCACCCTACCAGCGCCCTCCATTCTGCCTATGACCTGAGGTTAGCATCCTCAATAATCAGAACCTCCCACTCCCGTCTCCAAGACTTTACATGTGCTGCGCCAATTTTTTGGAATGCACTTCCCAGGTCAATACCATTACTCCCCAGCCCCCACAATTTTAAGTGTGCCCTGAAAACGCATTTATTCAGACTGGCCTACCACCTCAGCACATTAACCTAATCTATCCCTGTGTGGCACAGCCAAAAGTTTTACCATAACCAGGTTCCCCGCATCATGTTCCCACATGCTTTATGCATCCATTAGCCCTCTGTGTCTGTACTTTACACACTTAACATTATGGCTGGCCCATACAATCAGGGCAATTGTTACCACCCACTTTCCGTGTCTCCCCTTTTCCTCATAGACTGTAAGCTTGCGAGCAGGGCCCTCATTCCTCTTGGTATTTGTTATGATCTATGTGATTATTGTTATTCTGTAATGTCTATTGTCTGTACTAGTCCCCTCTGAAATGTAAAGTGCTGCGGAATATGTCGGTGCTATAGAAATAAAATGTATTATTATTATTATATAGTATGAGAAATGTAAGTTTTGGTCCAGCAATACTGAAATCTTCAGCTGCGATGGAACCGGTTACATAACACAGTGAAGGATCTGTAGTTTCCTCTTCATCTTGTGATGTCAAGTTTGGTGCCCTCCCAGCCTGGAGGAACAGAAGCAGCCATTCAGCGACTATAGACTTTGAAATGTTTTATTCTAAGCTTTCTATCGGTGCCAACTACCAGTACATGCGTCGGCTATAAAAATGAAGCCTTGTCATCACATCAAATAGTAGAAAAAATGTCTGCTAAGTACTTGTCTTTCCGTTCTAACCAGCATTTACAATTCTATTTGTGAATATACACGAGAAGTGTTTTATGCAAAGTCATTTTAGTGAAAAGAATGAAAATATGATAAAACCCACAACAAAAATGACTCGTGTAGTTCCACAGAAAGTCACAGGAAATTGTAATCTCCCAATGATTTTTGAAAACATTTCAAAACATTTTAATAAACAATTTATTAAATCAATTATAGGGAATCTGTCAGCAGGTTTTTGCTACTTCATCCAAGAGCAGCATGATGTAAGGAAAGAGACCCTGATTACAAAGATGTATCAGTTTATTGGGTGCAGCAGTAGTGATACAATCAGAGCTTTTACATGTAGCAGAGTTCAAAAGCTGAATACTGTAGCAGCTTTCTATGTACACTGTATATTAACAGTAAACTGCTAATCAGTGCTAGGGTCATGGTTGGACCAGGATGCAGGGGCATCTAGTCTGGCAGTGATAATCTGCTGATAAAATACACATTGTATTCAAACAACTGCACACAGCCTAATAAGTGACACATCGATGAAATCAGTGTCTCAGCCCCTACATCATGCTGCTCTCAGACTACATAGCAATAACCTGCTGACAGATTTCCTTTAATACATGTATATAGGACAATATCAAAATTTCCACTGCAGATTCACTCAATAATCCACAATGACACCCATGTTACATGTAGATTCCGTTCCAGATTTGGCTGTAGATTTCACCGTCCTCCATTAGAAAGCAATGAGTAGGGTAAAATCTGCATGGAAGTCAATAGTGACAAAAAGCATTAGCATGATGAAGATTGGAAAATCCACAAAATACTCTCATTTTTGTTTAGATTTTTTTCTGCAATGTGTAAATTGGGTTTTATATTCTTCACGGATCTCAGTAATAGGAAAGTCTTCACTGAATACAGATTTTACCTCAGAAATGAGAATTTTCATAATGACTGATCAATTCTGGCAGAGAACATAGCAGATCTCTCTGAACAGATATATTACAGAGTTGCTTATTTTCATGTGTATTATTGATGCACGAAATAAAAAGTAACGTTTGTTAACCCCTTTACGACCTTGGCCATACCCAGTACGTCATGGAAGGGAATGACTTCCCAACCTTGGATGTACTGGGTACTTCCTGGCGAATATAATGGCTAATATGACAGCTGACACCCGTCTCTCTCTGCTAGGAGCTGTCAGTTTATCCCCCTGAATACTGCAATCGATATCGATCACAGCATTTAGAAGGACGATAAGCACCCCCGCAACGTCATCGCAAGGGCCCAATCGTTCCATGTTGACCCGACATCATCATGACGACATCAGAATCACCCGGCTGCACCAAGCCTCTGAGACCATGCTCAGAATACAATCTACAGGGCTTGTGTCAGCGCAAAACTGACAGTTATAAACCATTGCACAGCTCGTCAGCTTTAGCAAGGCTGGTTGTCACAAATGGGAGAGACCCCACTCCATTTTTTTTATTTCATTAATTAAAAAAACAGCAAGGGGGCTCTTATATTCTTGATAACCAGCCTTGCTGAAGCTGACAGCTGAGGGTTGCAGCCTACAGCTGTCAGTTTTGCATGGATGCATGGGCGGAAATACCGCTGATTCAACCGGTGCGGCCGCACCGGGGCCCAGAGGCTCCAAGGGGCCCCTACAGGGCGGCTAATGCATACCTCCCAAAGCCGCATGTGTACGAGGTGTACAGAGCGGAGCTGCCTGTGTATGGGGTGTGCAGAGCGGAGCCATGTGTACAAGGTGTATGGAGCGGAGCCGCGTGTGTATGAGGTGTACAGAACGGAGACATGTGTGTATGAGGTGTACGTAGCAGAGCCGCGTGTGTATGAGGTGATGGAGCGGAGCCGTGTGTGTACGGAGCGGAGCCACGTGTGTATAAGATGTCCGGAGCAGAGCTGCATGTGTATGAGGTGTACAAAGGAGGTGGGTTGCCCTCCAGTCACAGGGCTGTGGGATACTCGGTACCGGGCCGGTGTCAGGGGGAAAGTATCACGGCAGCTGTGACCCAGTCCATGGCCTTGGGTGCCCAATGTCAGTGGTGGTGTGTGTTTAATGGAATTGAATAGTTTGTGACGCCACCTGTGGTGTTCGGCAAGGGAGATGTTAAGCCGACGCTGCAGACAGATCCTCTGGGACAGATGGTGGGATGCAGCAATGGTGGTATAGCCCTCCACAGGCAGGGCTGTTGTCCCAGGGCAGTGTAGATGTGGGGACACCTTGATGGTGTAGTGTCCGGCGCAGGGAATGTAGCAGTGCTGGCGGACGCAAGAAGGAATGGAGGACACCAGGGCTTGCAGTTTCAATGCTTTACTCACAGTTCTTGGTAACCACTGGTGCCCGCTTCCATGCCGTGTCCTCCGGGGCAGAGACTCAATCAACCTCCCGGGCAAGTTAGGCTTCTCCTCTCCAACACTCCGTCAACGTGTACCTTTCCTGAACGACTCCTCTATTGCGCCTTTAGTGTGAAGAGCTCCAGTACCGTGGTACTCTGAAGTTCCTCCTGTCAGATGTTCCTAACAACTCTACTTGTATGACAGACAGCTGTAGCCTCTATTGGGGACTCCTCTCTGAGTCCTGGCTCTCTATTCAGTTGCTGTTGTGTCCCAAGTCTTAGATGTGAGTAGTGCATTTACAGCCAACTACTCCACCTGTGTCTGCTGCAGAACCATAAGTGTCCATACAACCTCCGGGACCGGGCCCTGGCCTTGCGCTGAGAACCTATAGGCAGGGTTCCTCTTCCAACCCACAACTCCTCTCTGTTCTCCTACTCCTTCGTTCCGCGCTGTTCCTTCTCTCTCTTATGGAAGCTTAGGTTGCAGTTCTACGTCTCTTTCCTTCTGTTCCTTTCCTAGGGAGCTCGTTCCACTAAGACCAGTTCTCAGCCTCTCCTGACTGACTGTCTCCCTCCGCCTTGAGCTCCCCTCAGGCTGACCTCCTGTCAGCCTGCTCTCAGCCTCTCCTCCAGACTGAACTGACTGAACTCCAATTCTAAACCTTCCCACTCTTTTATATCTAACTCCACCCACCTCCCAGCACATCTCGTGTTACAAAGCAAGGACCCACAAAAGGTGCTCTGCTATCCTCTAAGCATGGAGCCGCAATCCGGTCCATTGCTGAACTATCCTGTGTGTGGGTGCAGGTGTTGGAGTGTGGAAAGGAGTTCCCAACTTACCTAGTTGGTGGGGCTCTACACCTTAGGAGAAGGTGCAGTACCTCTGTGGCGACTGAGCCTCAGGGGCGCCACAGAGGAACTTCAGGGAATGCTTCAGATCCATAACTGTGTCCTCCTCCGACAGCGTGATCGCTTTGGACTCGGGGATGTCGGCCATGTGAGTAGATGTCCTGCACCTGGAGGCTCAGGTGGGCACTACAATGGGAGCCGGGCTGCTATAGTATCTTTATAGAAACTTTCTTTCTTTCTCTCTCTGTTCTTTCTTTCTCTCTCTAATCTTTCTTTTTTCTTTCTCTCTCTGTTCTTTCTTTCTTTCCTCTCTTTCTTTCTCTCTCTTCTTTTTCTTTCTCTCTGTTCTTTCTTTCTTTCCCATCTTCCATTCTCTCTCTCTGTTCTTTTTCACTCTGTTCTTTCTTTCTTTCCCCTCTTTCTTTCTCTCTCCCACTCTGTTCTTTATTTCTCTTCTTTTTTCTCTCTCTCTCTCTGTTCTTTTTTAAGTCCCCTATTTCCTTCTCTCTCTATTCTTTCTTTCTCTCTCTGTTTCTTTCTTTCTCTCTATCTCTCTTCTGTCTTTCTTTCTATCTTTCTTTCTCTTTTCTTTCTTTCCCTTTTTCTTTTTCTTTCTTTCTTTCTTTCTATCTTTCTTTCTCTCTCTCTCTGTTTCTTTCTTTTTCTCTATCTCTCTGGTCTTTCTTTCTTTCTTTCTTTCTTTCTCCCTGTTCTTTCTTTCCACGCTTTCTTTCTCTCTCCCTCTCTGTTCTTTCTTTCTTTCCCCTCTTTTTTCTCTCTCTGTTCTTTTTTCTGTCCCCTCTTTCTTCCTCTCTCTCTGTTCTTTCTTTCTTTCTCTCTCTCTGTTTCTTTCTTTCTTTCTTTCTTTCGCTCTATATCTTGTTCTTTCTTTCTTTCCCCTTTCTTTCTCTGTTCTTTCTTTCTTTCCCCTTTCTTTCTTTCTTTCTTTTTTTGGAAACATCATTTTTATTCATATTGTAATGAAGTTGCATGTTACAAGTTATAAACGTTGCATTGAATTATTACAAAGAACATATTTAAACATGCTTATCACCTAAGCCTGAATAGAAGCAAAAATAAACTTAACAAATATAAAATTATCGAACCCCCTTACGTCCACATTTTCATAGATTACATTGACTGAAATCAGACACCTTATCTCCAGCTCCACCTTATCCTCCATATAGCTCATATAACACACTTCAGTTTACCCAGATTACCACTCAAATCCGCTAATAGATACCAATCCGAATCCACAAAGGCGCTCACTAAGTCTTGAATTTCTCTGGTGGTCAGTGACGTTTCTATAAACACTCTCCATTTTTAAAAAAATGTTTTCGTCATTTTATCTTTATTTCTTTCTGTTTCTCTTTTATCCAAAAATAAGACCAGTGTTAGACCTTCCTTGATCTCTTTTATCCCTGGGAGTGTTTTAGCTAGCCAGTGTTGCAGAATTAGACGTTTTGTCACCATTGCAATGGTGTGAAACAAGTCATGTAGCCGTCCCCCTCTTGTTTTACCCATCGTAAAGTGAAACAGCCAACACAGTGGATCTACTTCTACCTATATCCCACATATCTTCAGATACATATCCTGGACTTTTAACCAGAGTTCTTGTGTCCTGGGACATGACCACAATCCATGTTCTGGGTCTGTTTTGGGCATTGTACATTTTGGGCAACTTGTCTGCCTATCAGGATTCTGCGGAGTCGGAGGTATATTGAAGCCACATATTGTTTTATGCATTATTCTGAACTGACTATCTCTCCATTGTTCATTGATGATATGCTTTCTTACCAATAACCAAGCCCCGCAGAATCTTGTGCTCAAGTTCTTCATCATGTATATGTTTTTCCCATTTGTCAAATATTTTGCCCTTCCCTGAAGGGCGTAATATGTCCCTCAGCATCCCATATATTGAGGTGATGGATATTTCTCCAATGTCTTTGGTAACCAAGTCCCCCCATATTTCTGAATCGATTTCCTTCCTCACATTCTGAAGGAGGTCTAAAGGCCCCTTTACATTTAGCGATGCACCAGCGATTCGACCCGGTCAGGATCGCTGGTGCATCGCTAAATGATCGCTAGTGAGCTGTCACACAGGCAGACCTCACAGCGATGCAGCAGCGACGCAGCGCACGATACTCACCTTTCACACACAGCGATCCTGACGTTCTCCCGCCCGCCTCCACGCGTCGCTCGTCGTCACAGCAGGAAGCCCAGCAGGAAGTTGACGACGAGAAATGGAGCGGGACATTCTCGCGCGATCAGCGATGGACAGCGGGGGAGGCGGTCGGAGGTAGGTATCACACATAGTGATATCGCTAGCGATATCGCTATAACGTCACAAAATCGGTGACGTTATAGCGATATCGCTAGCGATATCGCTATGTGTAAAACCCCCTTAATACATAATGCTTTAATTGACTATATAACATCAAATGAAATCTCGGCAGCTCAAATTTGTCTATCACTTCCAATCCCATCAACCAGCGACCTTCTTGTAGATGTAGTAAGTCCCCTAACGTCTGTATACCTTTCCCCAACCACTCAGTGTATAATTTATTTTCTCTTCCTAATCTAAAGGCAAGAAATGCCCAAGGATTCAGGTGTTTTGACACTCTCCACGACATTTTTAGTTTTTTTCTTACTGCCTTCCATGTGGCAATGGTATCTTTACATATTACCAAATATTTAATGTTTGGCGGTATGTGTGACAGTGGCGTATGTAGCAGCGCCGTCAGGTCCCACAAACCACAAAATTCCGTTTCCAATTTGTAGTCAGTATATCGCCCCGTGTTTTTAATCCAGTCTATTACATTCCTCATTAAACACGATAAATTATATCCCCTAATATTTGGCAATCCCACTCCCCCTCGCTCCCTTGTGTGCATTAGAGTTCTTATAGCCAATCTCGCTCTTTTACCCCTCCAGATGAATTTAGAAAAGGCCCTGTTTAACCTGAGAACCTCTGCGTGAGGAATTAACATTGGGATAGTTTGCATTGGGTACAGTAATCTCGCAAAGCTTGTCATCTTGATTAGGTGGCAGCGACCTAACAAAGAGAGGGGTAGATTTTCCCACCGCTCCAACTCCTTCTTTATTTTGTCTATGATAGGCTTATAATTGAGATCATAAATCTGTTTCGGTGTTCTCCCAAATAAATTCCCAAATACTTTATAGATGTTGTCGCTTTCGGGATGCCCATTATATTACTCTCCTGGCCACGTTTTACCTCACTCCTCATGAACAGAATCTCACATTTAGACTTATTTAAACGAAAGCCCGAGAATTTTCCAAACTTTTCAATTTCAAGGAGCAACATAGGGAGATCTTCCTCTGGGTTGTTCATGAACAGAATTATGTCATCTGCAAATAGGGCACTCTTGACTGTCTCATTTCCCACCTTTATCCCTTTGTAGGAACTGCAATCACTTAAATATCTCGACATAGGTTCTATCGCCAAATTAAACAGTAAGTGGGACAGCGGGCACCCCTGCCTCGTTCCCTTTTTCAGCTCGAAGGCATCTGAGAGAAACCCCGGCGTGTATACCCTTGCTTTGGGATTCTGATATAGTACTGCCAAAAATTGTCTAAACGGACCTACCAGATTTATTTTATCCAACACTTGATCCAACCATGGCCACCTCACATTATTGAACGCTTTTTCTGCGTCCAGTGTGACCATAGCTGGATCCTCTCCCTTATCCAAATGCTTCCCTCTAATCTTGTCTAGCAATAACATGGCTTATATTAGTACCGGCTAATCTTCCCTTCACAAAACCTGTTTGTTGCTTTGATATCAATCTAGGCAGTATCCTAGCCAGCCTGTCTACCATTATTTTTGAGAGAAGTTTAACATCTTGATTTATTAATGATATAGGTCTATATCCCGAAGGGTCTTCCAAATCCTTCCCTCCTTTCGGGAGAAGCTTTATGTAGGCCGTATTCATCCCTTCTGACATAGCTTCCCCTTGCAAAATGTGATCATATAAATCTTTAAGCGTGGGAACTATTTTCTCACTCAGAGCCTTATAAAATGAACCATTAAATCCATCGGGCCCTGGAGCCTTATTGGCCCCCCAGTCCTTTTATTGCCTTACTAATTTCTTCCTCCGTGATGCAACCATTTAAATCCTGTAATTCCTCCTCCATCAGTTTAGGGATATCAACTCTACCCAGCCATGTCTCCCCCGCTACATCTTGATGATCCTCATCCTTGTATAACCTAGCCTAGATTTTGCCCAGCACTCTGTTTATATCTTTGGGATTAGTCAGTCGTTGTCCTTTTTTATCTCTAATTGCCATTATAGATATACCCACATATCTTCCCCTAGCCAAATTAGCCAGTATTCTCCCTGCTTTGTCACCATACCTATTTAATTCTACCTCCCAGTGATTTCTATATAATTGCTCTCTTTTTTCCGCCCATTCTTCAAAATTTTTTTTGGCCCGCATCCAATTATCTTTATCCTCATCCAGTAGTGAGTTCTTATATTTTGTATAGGTGCTCCTAACTTCACTGCTTGCTGCGAAGTACTGCTCTTTTATTCGTTTTTTTATTCTCTGCGTGTAAAGGGGGTTTTACACTAAGCGATATCGCTAGCAATATCGCTAAAACGTCACTGGTTTTGTGACGTTATAGCGATATTGCTAGCGATATCGCTATGTGTGATACTTACCAGCGACCGGCTCCCCCGCTGTCCATCGCTGATCGCGCGAGAATGTCCAGCTCCATTTCTCGTCGGGCGCTTCCTGCTGAGACTTCCGGCTGTGACGACGAGCGGCGCTGGACGCGGGCGGGAGGACGTCAGGATCGCTGTGTGTGAATGGTAAGTATCGTGCGCTGCGTCGCTGCTGCATCGCTGTGAGGTCTTTCTGTATGAAAGCTCACTAGCGATCATTTAGCGATGCACCAGCGATCCTGACCGGGTCGGATCGCTGGTCGGATCGCTGGTGCATCGCTAAATGTAAAAGGGCCTTAAGCCATGATGTTAACCCTTATCACCACCTTCGCTGTTTCCCAATATAGTCTAGGGTTAGGTTTGTGCTCCTCATTATACATTGCTGTGATGATTCCCAAGGGTGAACCCACTGGACCGCGGCAAGCGAACCTCCCCTGGGCGAGCGGACCAGGATGACCACCCCCTATACAGGGAGCGTTTGGGACAGGCCCAGGGGAAACTACTCACCACGGCAGCTGGTACCCGAGGACGGAGGAGCACAACAGGAGATGCAGCAGGCTGGCAGAAGAATGAGCTGGACCGGAACCGGCAGGACTGGGAGCCAGGAACGGAGGCTGAAGGATACTGGCAGGCAAGGCTGGAACGGGCAGACACGGGTCAGACGCAGGTACAGACTGGACACGGACACGAGATGACGGGCACTGGGAGAAACACAAGGACCAGGTTAAACAGGGTGCACGAGGAGAGGGAAGGAGCAGCAGGAAAAGGCAGGCAAGCTGGGGCCAGAGTTACCGAGGGAGAAAGGTAACGATCAGGCGGTGATCTGGAGGAAGAGGCTGCCTCTTATAGAGACAGGAGTTCCGGGTCAGGTCGGCAGGGTCAGGAAGGCGGGGAGAAGGCCTGGCTTGGCCTGCACTGGGATCTGGAGCGCAGGGCGCGCATGCGCCCCGGGCAGAACGCCGGGACAGAGCGCGGGGCAGAGGACAGGAGTGCAGGCGAGCGCGCGCCCGCCACGGGAGCACGCCGGAGGCGGCGGGCGCACCCGGAGCGAGGAGAGGCGGCAGCAGGAGCCGAGGCAGAGGCGGGGAGCGTGGAGCCGGTAAGCGTGACAGTACCCCCCCTTTTACGCCCCCTCTTCCCACGGCCGGAAAGAAACTTAGCTAAAATCTGGGGAGCTTGAATGTTCTCCCGGGGTTCCCAGGATCTCTCCTCAGGGCCAAAACCGTTCCAGTCAATTAAAAAGAAAGTTTTACCTCTAGATCGTTTCATAGCAAGAAATTCCTTAACCTCAAAGACATCCTGTGCGGACACGGGCGCGGGAATGCTGCCAGTAGAAGCATGAAACTGGTTGAGTATGACCGGTTTTAAGAGGGAAACGTGAAATGAGTTAGAATCCGCAGTGAAGCGGGGAGTTTTAGCTTGTAGGCAACGTCATTGATACGGGCTAGAACCTCAAAGGGACCGATGTAGCGGGGACCTAGTTTGTAGGAGGGAATTTTGAGACGAACAAATTTTGAGGATAGCCAAACTTTATCCCCAGGGTGGTACAGCAGAGAATCCAGACGTTTCTCTTATCGGCGTGCCTCTTGAACCTGTCTCGTGCTCGCTTAAGTGCGGTTTTGGTCTCCTGCCAGACCCTGGAGAACTCCTCGGTCAGAAGATCGGCCGCCGGCACACCCGAGGTCGGGAGCACCGGCAGAGGTATACCAGGATGTTGACCGTAGACCGTAAAGAAAGGCGACTTGGCGGAGGATTCGCTGGTATGGTTGTTGTAAGCGAATTCGGCCCAAGGGAGCAAGCTGGACCAATTGTTCTGATGGGCGTTGGAAAAATGTCGGAGGTATGCTACGAGGATCTGGTTCGTGCGTTCCGTTTGACCGTTGGACTGAGGGTGGTAAGCGGAGGAAAAGTCCAACGTTACTTCCATCAGCTTGCATAGAGCCCTCCAGAAACGCGACGTAAACTGAACCCCTCTGTCCGAGACAATGTGCTTGGGGAAGCCATGAATCCGGAAGACATGAGAAATAAAAATTCTCGCCAGGTCAGGAGCGGAAGGTAGACCGGGCAGAGGGATAAAGTGGGCCATCTTGGAGAAGCGGTCCACGACCACCAGAATGACCGTGTGACCTGAGGAACGAGGTAGATCCGTAATAAAATCCATCGCGATATGCTGCCACGGAGCCGAGGGAACCGGAAGTGGATGCAGAAAACCGGAGGGTGGCTGACGTGGGACCTTGTTCTTGGCACACGATGGGCAGGGGAGGATGAAACTTCGGACATCTTGAGACAAAGAAGGCCACCAATAAAAACGAGAGATGAGGGAGAATGTTTTCTTGAGGCCGGCATGACCCGCTAGCTTGGTAGCATGACCCCAATGTAGAACTGGCCTCCTGTCATCATCTTGGACAAAAGTCTTGCCGGGGGGCAAGGAAGTCAGGTTAACAGGCGCGACTACGATGAGCTTGCTTGGTTCCACAATGTGTGAAGGCTCCTCCTCGTTGTCGGTGACCAGAAAGGATCGAGACAGAGCATCCGCTTTGAGATTCTTATCACCCGGACGGAAATGGAGCTCAAAATCGAACCGGTTAAAGAATAGTGACCACGGGATCGTCTCTTTCCCAGAGTGGGTTAATCCAAGCTAGAGCCTCTCCTTCTAAGTGGGACACGATGAAGGCCACCTTGGCACGGTCAGTGGGGTACTGTTGTGGCAGCAACTCAAAATGTAGCTGGCATTGATTTAAAAACCCTCTACACGTCTTGGGGTCGCCACTATATCGTGGGGGTTTAGCCTGGCGAGGGGAAGGGAGCGGAACCGCAGGTTGTGCCGGGGCTGCGGCCGCGGTCTGGAGGGCCAGCAAGCGGTTGTCCACTGAGGCCATGTAGTTCAGGATATGAGCCTGAGTGTCGCGCTGCTGGGCAAGCTCCTGCTGGAGGCCGGCGATCTGGGTGGTACTCCCTGGATCCGAGGCCTGTAGTGACGAGAGACGAGACTCCATGGACTTGAGGAACGACATGATCCTCGCTTGATTTTCCCGCAGGAACAGAAGTTCCTTTTGGGTCGGGGTAGAAGTACCAGCGGGGTCCATGGCCTGATCGTTCTGTGATGATTCCCAAGGGTGAACCCACTGGACCGCGGCAAGCGAACCTCCCCTGGGCGAGCGGACCAGGTGGACCACCCCCTATACAGGGAGCGTTTGGGACAGGCCCAGGGGAAACTACTCACCACGGCAGCTGGTACCCGAGGACGGAGGAGCACAACAGGAGATGCAGCAGGCTGGCAGAAGAATGAGCTGGACCGGAACCGGCAGGACTGGGAGCCAGGAACGGAGGCTGAAGGATACTGGCAGGCAAGGCTGGAACGGGCAGACACGGGTCAGACACAGGTACAGGCTGGACACGGACACGAGATGACGGGCACTGGGAGAAACACAAGGACCAGGTTAAACAGGGTGCACGAGGAGAGGGAAGAAGCAGCAGGAAAAGCCAGGCAAGCTGGGGACAGAGTCACCGAGGGAGAAAGGTAACGATCAGGCGGTGATCTGGAGGAAGAGGCTGCCTCTTATAGAGACAGGAGTTCCGGGTCAGGTCGGCAGGGTCAGGAAGGCGGGGAGAAGGCCTGGCTTGGCCTGCACTGGGATCTGGAGCGCAGGGCGCGCATGCGCCCCAGGCAGAACGCCGGGACAGAGCGCGGGGCAGAGGACAGGAGTGCAGGCGAGCGCGTGCCTGCCGCGGGAGCACGCCGGAGGCGGCGGGCGCACCCGGCGCGGGGAGAGGCGGCAGCAGGAGCCGAGGCAGAGGCGGGGAGCGTGGAGCCGGTAAGCGTGACAATTGCAAACTCTGTCCACCATTCCCCCATCCGTTTCACAAAATCTTGCTCTTTTGTCATGTTTCTTGGAACTCGCCATAGACAGTCCGTCCCTTTCTGATGTGTGTCAGCTAAGTCTAGAGATATAGGACTATGATCAGATATCACCATGTCCTCAATATTGACATCACACATTCTGTGTAGTATCTTATCTGACAAAAAGAACATGTCTATTCTCAACCATGTCTTGTGTGTGGGTCGCCCTCCCAGGGCTGTGGGGTAGTCGGTACCGGGCCGGTCTCTCAGAGGGGATCGTCACAGCAGCGGTGACCCGGTCTGTGGCCCTGGGCGCCCATGTAAAAGGGGTTGAGTTGGGAATAAAGTTTATAAGTGATTCGTGACGCCACCTGTGGTGTTCGGCAAGGGAGGTGTTAAGCCAACGCTGCAAGCAGATCCTCTGGGACAGATGGTGTAGTGCAGCAATGATATTGTAGCCCTCCACAGGTAGGGCTGTTGGTGCCAGGGCAGTGTAGCGGAATGTTTAGGAAGAGGGTGCAGTGTTTGGCACAGAGATGTAGCAGTGCTGAGGATGTTGCAGGAAGGAGGCAAGGACACAACAGGGTGCAGTTTCTTTACCTTTAATTGGCAAACACAGTCCAGGGTCCTGGTTACAGATGGCACAGTAGCAGACTAGCCTGGAAGCAACTCAGGGATCTCTCTATCAGATGGGTTGTATAGTCTCCTTCCTAGCGCTGGCTTGAGGTACATCCAGTACAGTGTTACACTGAAGTTCCTCCTTATCTTCTCTTAGAACTACCTCATATGGCAGACAGCTGTGGCCCTCTATCTCTCTTGGCTCACCCGTCGCTGTTGCGCCTCTGAGTCTTAGTTGGGAATAGAGCATTTACAGCTTCCTATTCCTATGGTTTCTGTTGCAGGACCTTCAGTATCCGTACAACCGTGGAGACCAGGCTCCAGATCATGCGCTATCACTGGAAGGGAGCTCTCTATCCTCAGCTCAACCTCCAGCTTCTCTCCACATGTCTACAATCTTTGCCCTCCTCACACTAACTCCTTAATTTCCCTTCCTGGCCCTCAGAGAGCACTCCTCCCCCAACTCTGGTTCAGAGCTCCCTCTGCTGGCCTGGAGTGGGAAATGTGTTGCATGACATGGTTAACTGCTAGAAAGACCCTTCATTGCCTCCAAGCCTGACATCACCCTCCCTGGAGGAAGGCAATGCCACTGTGGCGACCATACTCCTGGGGGTGCCGCATTCCCCCCTAGTGAAAGTCAGTACTCCTGGACTGATAAAAGAAAACATGAACAACATATAAACATATAAACAATATGAAGGTTACAAGATTTAAGAAAAAAAGAAAAATTTACAAAAACCAAAAGCTCCAAAAATAGTCCTGTGATGATAAGTCCAAGCATCAATGTCCATGGTCCATTCCTGGGTAATTGGTGAACTATGTACAAAGTTAGTGACCACACACAGTCCTGTGGCCAAAATGTCCATAAAACAAATGGGAAAACTCAAAAAGGAAATTTCTTACAGAATATCTGTAGGCACAAACTTGAACAGTTACATATATACACACAATTTTAACATTTACATGAACTTATCTATACACGATTTCTGATGGGGGGTATACCTTGTGTAGTATGAGTAGACTTGCGTAACTCTGGTGTGGGTAAACTGGGTAGTATTCTCCTACGGACTCTTAGTCTCACCATGGGTATGGCAGAATCACCACTGGCAGGGTGAGGATTCTCTGGCTCCACTGCTGGTGTGGCTTCCACTGCTTGAACTTCCTGATTCTCAAAGTTCTCATGAGTCACTTCTTCTTGTACTACCAGTTGGGGAAATGTCAACACTGGCACCACTATTGCATCATTTACTTTAGTCCAATTTGCAGGGAATTCTCCAAGTATAATGCTGACCTTTTCTTCTTCTATGGGTTGGATGTTATTTTGTTTTTCCATTCTTTCTTTTAGCTGGTCAGGGCATAATTTCAAATGATCCCTCGATATTGCTGCTGAGGTTTCTCCTCCATCTTTACTAATAAGGCACACCTTGGTATTGTCAATGTTTGAGGGTAGAATGGTGTAGGGTTCAGCTTCCCATTGGTCATCCAATTTATGCATCCTCCTCTTCCTTTTTAGGACTTGTTCTCCTGGTGACAAGAGAACTGCAGGTGCATGTTGGTTGTAGTGCCTTTTTTGTTTTTGTCTTGCCTGAGCGAGACTCTTCTCCACACACTCTTGTACTCTACGGTAGTGTTGTTGTCTTTCTGTATCCCAGTCAGCATCTGGTGATGTTACTTCAGGTGTCAGGACTCCCATATCCAAATCAATAGGCAGTTTACCAGGCCTCGCTCTCATTAGGTAGGCTGGAGTGCAGTTGGTGGAATTCACAGGAATGTGGTTGTAGAGGTCTACCAGATCTGGCAACTTTTCTGGCCACAGATTACTTTCTTCCAAAGGCAAGGTTTTTAGTAGATCAATCACCACCTGGTTCATCTTTTCACACATGCCATTGGTCTGTGGATGGTACGGTGTTGTCCAGATCTTCTTGCAACCATACAAGTTACAGAATTCCTGCCTCAAAAGCGGGACCTTGATCTGTAAGCACTCGCTCAGGATACCCATGTGGTCTACAGAAGTGCTGTTGGAATGCTCTGGCTGCTGTCCTGGCTGTTCGATCTTTGACAGGCACAACTACCAGGAATCTTGAGTAGTGGTCAACGATGGTAAGAGCATAGATGTAGCCTGACCGGCTTGGGACCAGCTTCACATGATCCAAGGCGACCAACTCGAGTGGCTGTTTGGTTACTATTGGCTGTAGAGGAGCTTGCTGGCTGTTTCGATCCTTTCTGCGCAGGTTACATTGTCCACACTCCCGGCACCACTTTTCAATGGCTTTCCTCATACCAGCCCAGTAGAATCTCTCCCGGAGCAATGCTTCCAACTTCTTCCATCCGAAGTGTCCAGCTCCATTGTGGTATGCTTCCAAGACCATTGATGCCTCTCTCTTTGGGACTACCACTTGCCAGACCAGCTCATGAGTACGGGCATTGATACTCCTCCGACACAGCTTTCCTTCATAAATGAACAGCCGACCTCTTTCCTTCCACAACTGCTGGGTTTCTTCAGGAGCATTCGACTCTGGGCGTGAGTCAGCTTGTGACAGTAGCTCCTTCACAGGCGGACTGAGGGGTCACTATCCTGGTTTCTGCCCAGTCATGATGGGGCAATGGATTTAGGGTGGCCTCTTTCAAGTCAGACCTTTTGTTTCTCAATCCGTGGGCACGTTGGGCCGTAATTGGCTGGTGGAAGGGAGGTAACTCTATTTCTTCAAGAGCCTCAGGGTCTTCTCCTGCATCGGGCAGATTAGGCATTCTGGACAGCGCATCAGCATTGGCACTCTTGTGCCCTGCTCGGTACTTGATGGTAAATTCATAGTTAGACAGCCGAGCCATCCATCGCTGCTCCAGTGCACCTAGTTTTGCAGTTTCCAAGTGAGTCAACGGGTTGTTGTCTGTGAAGATGATTAACTTGGCTGAAGCTAGGTAATGTTTGAATCTTTCAGTCACAGCCTAGACTATGGCAAGGAACTCCAGCTTGAAGTAACTGTAGCTGTCAGAGTTCCTTTCAGTGGGACGAAGCTTCCTGCTGGCGTAGGAGATCACCCTTTCTTTGCCATTCTGTACCTGTGACAGAACTGCTCCAAGTCCCACGTTGCTGGCATCAGTATACAACACAAATGGTTTGTCATAATCTGGGTAGGCCAGAACTTCATCCCCTGTGAGAGCCATCTTCAGTCGAGTGAAGGATCTCTCCAACTCCTCAGTCCATTCAAAGGTGGAACTTTTCTGTTTGGCCTTCTTGGACTGCCCCACCAGAAGATTTTGCATAGGAGTGGCTATTTCAGTGAAGCCCTTGATGAAACTTCGGTAGTAGCCTACCAACCCAAGAAATTGGCGTACTTCATGGAGGTTGCTGGACTTCGGCCAGTCCCGGATGACTGCGACTTTGTCAGGATCTGGTGCCACACCTTCTGCACTCACTACATGACCGAGGCACTGTACCTTGGGCTTCAGGAGGTGGCATTTGGAAGGCTTCACCTTCAGGCCAAAGTTGGACAAGGCTTCAAACAACTCAGCCAGGTGCTTCAGATGGTCTTCATAAGTCTTGGAGAAAACAATGACATCATCAAGGTACAACAGGACCGTCTCGAAGTTCTTGTGTCCCAGGCAGCACTCCATCAGCCGTTGAAATGTTCCTGGGGCGGTGCAGAGCCCGAATGGCATATAGTTGAACTCACAGAGACCCATTGGGGTGGTAAATGCTGTTTTCTCCTTGTCTGCCTCTGCCACGGGAACCTGCCAATACCCACTAGTGAGATCCAAGGTGGAAAAGTAGTTAGCAGTTTTAAGTTCAGCTAAGGACTCCTCAATTTTAGGTAATGGGTAGGCATCTTTATGTGTAATGCTGTTATTTTTTCTGTAATCAACACACATTCTCATGGTACCATCCTTTTTCTTTACAAAAACTATTGGAGCTGCCCAGGGGCTACAACTGTCTCTGATAACCCCAGCTTCCTTCATCTCTCTCAACATACCTTTAGCACATTGGTATTGTGTTGGGGGTATAGGCCGGTACCTTTCTTTAATGGGTGGATGATCTCCAGTGGGGATATGGTGTTGAGCCCCTTTTGCCTTCCCAAAATCTAGGGGGTGTTTACTGAATACCCGCTCATATTCCTGGGTCACTCTGTAAACCCCATTCTTTTGGTATGAAGGTGTGGAGTCAGTTCCCACCTGCAGTTGCTGGCACCACTCCCCCAGCTGCTTGACAGAGCCATTGTCCTCCACCTGGTCGGATGAGACCAAGGGCTCTGCTGCCTGCATTGCATTGTTACTGACAGTGAGCAGCTTAGCAGCTGTGGCATACCGAGGTATTGTGGCCTCCTCCTCCCCACAATTAAGAAGGCGTACAGGTACTCTCCCTTTACGGACATCAACTACCCCTCTGGCTGTCAGGACAGTGGGCCTGCTATCAGAGTACACTGGTTCTACCATTGCCTGGTAATCTTTTCCTCTGAGGCCTATGGCTGCCCGACACCAAATCAACATTTCACATCTGGGGGGTATTGTAATGGGGAAAGCATCACTCACTCTGACGCTGTCAATTTCTCCGCCAGAGAGTTCTACCTGCTGTCTTTGCATCAGGGCCTTGATCTCTTTCTGCAGGACTCATTGTTCATTGGAACCAGCAGTCTCAGCCACCTGTTGCAACAAGACAATAACCTCGGAAAGACAATTTTCAATCACATTGGTACCAAGAGTCATCATGGGATTACATTCTCGTCGATCAATATCCACAACTATCAGACCTTGAGATTTTAACTCTGCTCGACCCACTTTAACAGTAATTTCTTTACATCCCACTTGCGGTAAAGACTGACCATTACTGGCAACTACTGTGAGTTCATCACTTGGGCCACGGGTAAGTTCAGAGTCAGCCCAATACCGCTTGTAAAGGATATATGGCATACTTGTCACCTGGGAGCCAGTGTCCAGCAAAGTGTTCATGGGGATGCCGTCAATCACCACAGGGAGGATCGGTCTCCCTCCAACATACTTGGCTCGCCAGTTCTTTGGGCCTTGTGGTCCTACTCCTAGGGGTTGGCCCTCTGCCCCAGGGGTTGCTCATTTAAATAGAATCTTGCAAGATGGCGACAGATGGGACGTCCGTCCTGGTCATAGCAATCGTTGTTCCTCCCTCGGAGTGGCGGGGTTCTCCTCTTCCGGAGCCATGGGATATCCTCTGGACTGGAATCAAGCTGGATCTTCTCCTTGGAGGACACCTGCAGGGACTGCACGGTTTTAGTAAGTGCAGCCATACCTTTGGTCAACTCCTGGACCTGAATACGCAGCTCTTCAGTTGGATCTTTATCCAGAGTCTGTGCATCAGCCTCCACAGGGATGGAAGGGAAAGATGTTGCTCCCTGGTGGTAGGTGTCATGGTTATTCAGGATCTTGGACAAATGGGGCAGGGGTTAATAGGGAGAGCCTCTCTTTGACGCCAGGGAGGGTTTTTATAGCTTCAGGTGAGCACCCCTCCCTGTCGTTTATACTCCTTGCTTGAGTGTTGCCGACCCTGCTTCGTTTGTGCTCTCTTCTGTCCCTGTGTGCTTGATTGGTATATGACTCGGTTTTGACTACGGTAACGTCTCTTGGATTGTGATTCTGTTCCTGCGTGACCTCCTGTGTATGACCCCTGGCTTTGTCTTGACCTCCCTGTGATCGCCCTTCTGTACTATTACTGACGTCCTGTGTATGACCTTATGCTCTGTCTGACCCTGCACTGATATCTGTCTCTGTTTCTACTTGCGTCTCCTGTGCATGACCCCTGGCTTGTCTGACAACGGTTTATTCTCCTCTCCCTGCGGTGTCTCTAAACACTGTCATCAGTGCTGTTGGAGGCTGGCTGTAAGCCCCACCCACCTTCTGACGCGCGGTCACATGACCGTAAGGTCCTGCGGGCATCAGAGTGCTTTGCTGTCGCACCTCCCCTCTCGCAGGTCCTAGAGCAAGGTTTCCATTGCTATAGCCACTCTCCTGCCCGAGCAGACAGTGAGTACCATTTCTCTGTGTTACTGTCCATACCTGGTCCCTCTACAAACCTGTCACTCACACTTGCTGTACTATAAGTGTGACAGCAGGTGATCGCTTGGCGCCTAGGGGGCGCTGGACGGCTGACATTTGGTTCATGCAGCACCCGGATAGCCCTGTCTTTGAAATCAGCAAAGTCTAGATCAGGGTACTGTAGGGCTATGATACGCAGCTGTGCTCTGTGGGTGTTCGATAAGTGTCCCTCAATGAATTGCTCCTTTAACAGTCCGTCTCCATCTTTCACACTGTCAGGGTCAATCTGCTTGACAGTTCGCAGCGCCTCCTGCAGGTTAAGAGCATAGTCCCGTATACTGTCCTACGCTTTCTGTTTACATCCAAAGAATCTCATCTTGATAACAGCGGCAGTGCAGGTGTCAAAGGTGCTCCTTAGCTTAGCCAGGATCTTTTTAACAGTCTCTTTATAAGTGTCCTGCCAGGCTTTTACTTCTCTCTGTGCTGCACCTGTTAGCTGCCCAATCAGGATGTTCACCTTCTGGCTTTCAGATAGAGGATACACCTCAAACAAACTGCACAGTCTCTCTTTAAATTCACTCAGGGTATGTGACTCCCCTGAGTCCTGCGGTAGCCAGGCTGCTCCCGGTAAGTAAGGCATAGACAGCGGCATTATGGGGACCGCTGCGGTGGGCGCTGTTTCTTGCGGTGCCCTGGAAGCAACACTGGCTGCTGGGTTCAGCTGCGCTGTGGGGTCTGCGGGGGCATCCGCCGCTGCATTGGCGTTGTCCGCAGACATTTTCTCTCCCCCCTAGTTAACGTGGGCCAGGCCGCGGGGTTGCGCTGACTTACCGGATGCCGCTCCTTGGCTGGATCAGGGGACGCCGGAACTGCAGGTCTCAGCTACTCACTTCCCGCGCGTTCTTCTTCTTTCGCGCTTCTCGGCTGGCTCCGCCCATGAAGGCCTTCCCCCTTTTCTTCCCGCGTGCGCCAATCAGCGGGATAATGGCGGCAATGGCGCCAATTTCGCACACAGTCTATAGCACCAAACACAGTCTCTGGCACACAGGACCCAGGGATACCGGGCTCCGTAATCCTGTTTGTGACGCCAAAATGGGTCGCCCTCCCAGGGTTGTGGGGTACTCGGTACCGGGCTGGTCTCTCAGAGGGGATTGTCACAGCAGCGGTGACACGGTCCGTGGCCCTTGGCGCCCATGTTAAAGGGGTTGAGTTGGGAATAAAGTTTATAAGTGATTCGTGACGCCACCTGTGGTGTTCGGCAAGGGAGGTGTGTGATGGTGTGATATGTTATGTGGATGTCATTTTTTGTATATTCCTATTTTTAACAATTCCAGTTATTTTCATAGTTTTTTTCTTATTACATTGTAAGCCTACAGCCTCACTGTATCTGTCTCTTGATGACCCCCTGTAGTGCATTAATCCCTAAGGCCTTTTGTTCTCCTCTGGGAGGTAACTTGTTTGACTACCTCTGGAAAAGGAAGGGGGTGGGGAGAAGAACGGCATCTGGACAAGTCAGTTCCGGTAGAGACAAGATGGTGAAAAGGCTGCATTTCAGAGAGAAGGACCCCATTTTTATCCTCTGGTGCTAGAGTGTTTTGGAATCTCGTTTCCCTGGACATTTTATCCTGATACTGGACTGCATTCTTATTCTGGACTATCTTATCCTTTGTGTGGTGGACTGAATATGGACCTTTTCGTATTTTTGCCTGAATAAAGGTCTTGGAATTGTTCACTCTTCGCTTGCTCTGTTGATTGTGTGATACCAGAGTAGGACCCCGTGACAGGTGTTAAGCCGACGCTGCAAGCAGATCCTCTGGGACAGATGGTGTAGTGCAGCAATGATGTTGTAGCCCTCCACAGGTAGGGCTGTTGGTCCCAGGGCAGTGTATGTTTAGGAAGAGGGTGCATTGTTTGACACAGAGATGTAGCAGTGCTGAGGATGTTGCAGGAAGGAGGCAAGGACACAACAGGGTGCATTTTCTTTGCCTTTACTTGGCAAACGCAGTCCAGGGTCCTGGTTACAGATGGCACAGGAGCAGGCTAGCCTGGAAGCAACTCAGGGATCTCTCTATCAGATGGGTTGTGTAGTCTCCTTCCTAGCGCTGGCTTGAGGTACATGCAGTATAGTGTTACACTGAAGATCCTCCTTCTTATCTTCTCTTAGAACTACCTCGTATGGCAGACAGCTGTAGCCCTCTATCTCTCTTGGCTCACCCGTCGCTGTTGTGCCTCCGAGTCTTAGTTGGGAATAGAGCATTTACAGCTTCCTATTCCTCTGGTTTCTGTTGCAGGACCTTCAGTATCCATACAACCGTGGAGACCAGGCTCCAGATCATGCGCTATCAATGGGAGGGAACTCTCTATCCTCAGCTCAACCTCCAGCTTCTCTCCACACATCTACACTCTTTTCCCTCCTCACACTAACTCCTTAATTTCCCTTCCTGGCCCTCAGAGAGCACTCCTCCCCCAATTCTGGTTCAGAGCTCCCTCTGCTGGCCTGGAGTGGGAACTGTGTTGCATGACATGGTTAACTGCTAGAGAGACCCTTCATTGCCTCCAAGCCTGACATCACCCTCCCTGGAGGAAGGCAATGTCACTGCGGCGACCATACTCCTGGGGGCGCCGCATGTGCATGAGAGTAATGTGAAAATCCCCAATCCATAGGGTGTGACGTTCTCAACGTATCTTTCAGCTGCCAATTCGATATCATATCTTCCAAATAACCTTTTTTCCCCCTATATCTCTTCCCTTCTCCTGGATTTAATCTTATTAATCTCCCTTTCCTGTCCTCTTCCTCCTTAAGCACCTCATTACAATCTCCTCCTATGATTATGTTGTTACCACTATCAGCCAGTATTTTGTTCTGTAAGGACATAAAAAATTTCTTTTGATTTATGTTCGGGGCAATACGGATTAACCTACCCTCCTGGTCCATTTCTACGGATGAAACTCTGTGTGCCAATGCTTTATGTATAAGTATTAGGACTCCTGCTTTTCTGTCTACCGAGCTAGAACCATAAACTTCTCCCGCCCATAATTTCTTCATTCTAAAAAAGTCTTCTTTACCCAAGTGTGTCTCCTGAAGCAAGGCTATATCTGCTTTCAGTCTTTTCAGGTGACGAAGTATCATCATCCTTTTATGTGGTGAGCGCAACCCTTTTATATTCCATGTTATTAATCTAACCATTTTTAATTGCAAAATGGTTTCTTCTGTGAGGACGTGTGAAGCTTCTCCCTCTCAGGTATTGACTGCCAGTCAATGTCATCTCAGTCAGTAATAAAGTAATTAGTACAATAGCAGTGGGCTCACGAACTTTTACTTCCCTCCCTTCCCCCCCTTCTCATCTCACCCTCTCTCCATATAACAACCTCTTTGTTGACTCCTCTTTTTTCCGCCATTATCCAAACCAAAAGAGAAACAATTTCCCACCCGCCTATTATCCCATATTTAGCATGTTGTACCTATTTTATATCCATTCTCTATCTGAGCCCTGACCCTCATGTAACCTTGAAATTCTGAAATCTTAGATCAACATCTATTTCCCTTAATTTATCATATCGATTTCCTAACATCTTAATATTCACAACCATATTATCTTAAAGTCCTTCTCCATCTCTCCTTTTTGATGTCAGAGAGGTATAAAAATACTTTACTCCCACCCCCTTCATCCCCCCAAGCAATATCTCCCAATGTGAACCTAGCATTTGTATGATACTTTCCCCCTGGAAGATATCTTAATTTAAGACAAAATACTCCCATCAACATTCAATGAAGATCTTGTCTTCTACCTAGTATATACTGTACATCACATCTGGTCATCATTATCCCAACTTTATATACACTCACTGGCCACTTTATTAGGTACACCATGCTAGTAACGGGTTGGACCCCCTTTTGCCTTCAGAACTGCCTCAATTCTTCGTGGCAGAGATTCAACAAGGTGCTGGAAGCATTCCTCAGAGATTTTGGACCATATTAACATGATGGCATCACACAGTTGGCGCAGATTTGTTGGCTGCACATCCCTGATGCGAATCTCCCGTTCCACCACATCCCAAAGATGCTCTATTGGATTGAGATCTGGTGACTGAGGAGGCCATTTGAGTACAGTGAACTCATTGTCATGTTCAAGAAACCAATCTGAGATGAATCGAGCTTTATGACATGGCGCATTATCCTGCTGAAAGTAGCCATCAGATGCCTGTTTTTAGCTGAGAGGAGTGGTACCCAGTGTGGTCTTCTGCTGCTGTAGCCCATCTGCCTCAAAGTTCGACGCACTGTGCGTTCAGAGATGCTCTTCTGCCTACCTTGGTTGTAACGGGTGGCAATTTGAGTCACTGTTGCCTTTCTATCAGCTCGAACCAGTATGCCCATTCTCCTCTGACCTCTGGCATCAACAAGGCATTTCCGGCCACAGAACTGCCGCTCACTGGATTTTTTTTCTTTTTCGGACCATTCTCTGTAAACCCTAGAGATGGTTGTGCGTGAAAATCCCAGTAGATCAGCAGTTTCTGAAATACTCAGACCAGCCCTTCTGGCACCAACAATCATGCCACGTTCAAAGGCACTCAAATCACCTTTCTTCCCCATACTGATGCTCGGTTTGAACTGCAGGAGATTGTCTTGACCATGTCTACATGCCCAAATGCACTGAGTTGCCGCCATGTGATTGGCTGATTAGAAATTAAGTCTTAACACACAGTTGGACAGGTGTACCTAATAAAGTGGCCAGTGAGTGTATGTCTTTTTGTTGTGAAAACCTCACAATGTCCATAAACCTGGAAGTCACAAATTTGCCGTCAGCCAGTATGATCAGCTTGCAGACCAATTAAATCAGCACCCCAAATTCTCCATTCAGTCCAACAGAACCTGTGAAAAGAAATAAGATGGGAAAAAAGAAAAAAAAAAAAAGAAATAGGAGAAGGGGGATCTCTCCACCAGCTGTCCTGTAGTGTTCCTTGAACATATATAGTTCCGTCTGATATTGACCCGGTCAGGTGAATATACCTGTAAATTTGTACGTTTTGTACACCATCATGTGGTTCACAGATGATATCCCTTATTACTGTGTGTCTTCCTATTTTAGGTGATTGGGAGTGTAAGTAGTCTTTCTGTAGCTCAACCTGGACCACAACAATGTCTCCCTTCCATCTTCATATTATCATGTGAGGTATTCCAGTCATACTTTTCACTTATGCTGACCCCAGGATATATCTTGACACAATCTCATAAGCATTAGATCATTTAGAATTCTGTCTTGTTTGATTCTTCCTGAACGCCCTTGTCATTGAGGTTCTTTGTTCCTTAGCCATTGTCTCTCTTTCATTTTCTCCTTCCAAATGCAAATCCAACCTCAGGCTATACGGATAGGGTCTCCCCCTCTCATCCTCAGCATCTCCCCGTCTCCTCTCTCGGCGGGCTGGTATTTTCAGGTGATTGCTGGCCAGATGAAGGTTGCTGCTGGGACATAATTTTCATGGCCTCCTTATGATCTGTAAACGACCTCATCACACCATCTCTTGTCCTAAAACGCAGCGTTGCTGGGTAGTTTAGCTGGATTCTGATGTTGCGTTTAAACAGCAGAGTGCATGCTTCGCTGAATGCCCTTCTTCTCTGTGTCACCTCTGCTGAATAGTCTCCAAATAGAAGGACTTTGTGTCCCTGAATTATCAGTGGTCGCCTTCTTTCTTTATAAGCCCTGAGTATTTCTTCCTTATCTTTAAAGTTCAAACACTTTGCCACTGCCTGGCGTGGTCTCTGAGCTTCCTTGTTATTCTGTTTATTCCTGCCCCTCTCAGTCTCAGAGGCCTCTTTGGGGGGGGCTATCCTGTGTGCACGCTCCACTCTGCAGTTATATGACAGTCCCAGTGCTTTTGGCAATTCCACCTCATAGATATCATTTAGCTGCTGTATGTTTATTGTCTCTGGGAGGCCTATCATTTTCAGATTGCTTCTGCAGGACCTATTCTCCAGATCCTCTAGTTTATCCACAGTGTAGGAGGCTTGTTTCTTTAAGTCACTGACTTGTTTTTCTAGCTGAATAACTTTGCCCTCCGCCTCAGAGATTCTCTGCTCGGCTTCCTGCAGTTTCTGCTCCTGATGAGTCATCTTGCTTTGCAGCTCTTTAGTGGTAGATTGGATCATGTCAGCCACTGCCTGCTTAAAGTCTTCAGCCAGGTATGATGCCATTTCTTTTGCTAGCTGTTTAAAGTTTAATGAGCCATGAGCATGTAGCTGCGTTTCCAGTGTGCCTCCTGCTTCCACTGTCTCCCCCTGGCTGAAATTTCCTTCTTTCTCTGGGGCTTCCTCCTCCCGTTCTATCTTCTCATGTGCTTGCCCTGTTTGTGCCTGTGTCTCCGTCGTCATTACTGTGCTCCCACTCTGCAGGCCTCCTCCGACCTCCTCCTCCCTCTGCTCCTTCCCTGCGCCTCTCGTGACAAACCGATCCATGGTGCGGACGGTCCCGGATGATCTCACGATTATCCCAGTACCTTTTGTGAGTCAGGGCTCTGTGTAAATGCAGAGTGTTTGCGGCAGTCAGCAGGAGCTCCCTCACATGCATCTGCGCGGGAACAGGAAGTCTTTCTTTCTTTCCCCTTTCTTTCTATCTCTCTCTTTGTTCTTTCTTTCTTTCCCCTCTTTCTTTCTTTCTTTCTTTCATCTCTCTGTTCTTTCTTTCCCCTCTTTCTATCTCTCTCCCTCTCTGTTCTTTCTTTCTTTCCCCTCTTTCTTTTTTTTTCTCTCTCTGTTCTTTTTTTCTGTCGTATCTTTCTTTCTCTCTCTATTCTTTCTTTCTTTGCTGCTCTGTTCTTTCTTTCTTTCTCTCTTTCCCCTCTTTCTTTCTCTCTGTTTTCTTTTTTCTCTCTCTATTCTTTCTTTCTTTTCCTCAGTACCAGTCAGTGTGCTCACAGTACCAGCCACTGTGCCCATAATGCCAGCCACTGTGCCCTCAGTACCAGCCAGTGTGATCAGCAGTGCTAAATGGGTGTGGTTGGGGCATGGACATGGGTGTGACTAGTTGTGAAAAGGGTGTGGTCAGGGCATGGCATTGCCAGCGCTTCCTGTCTCTGACACAGAGTGCAGCGCCACTGATGACATCATCATTCAGCGGCCAGCTAGCCGCTGTGCCAGAGCGTGAAAGAGCAGGCGTTGGTGATGCTGCGGACAGTTGAGAGGTGCTTTCTGTGTGTGTATATATGTATGTGTGTATGTATGTATGTATGTGTGTATGTATGTGTGTGTGTGTAGGTGGAGGAGAAGCCAATGATGGGGTGATGGGGAGAAGGCCATGATGGGGTGATGGGGAGAAGGCCATGATGGGGAGAAGGCCATGATGGGGGTGATGGGGAGAAGGCCATGATGGGGTGATGGGGAGAAGGCCATGATGGGGTGGTAGGGGAGAAGGCAATGATGGAGGTGGTGGAAAGGGCAATGATGGGGTGATGGGAGAAAAAGAAATGATGATGTGGGGGACAATGCAATCATGGTTGTGGTGAAAAGGGCAATAATGGGGGTGGTGGAGGAGGAGGAAATGATGGAGGTGGTGGAATGGGCAATGATGGAAGTGGTGGGGGAGAAAGCAAAGATAGTGGTGGGGAGAAGAAAATGGTGGAGGTGGTGAAGAGGGCAGTGATGGGGTGGGGGAGAGGACAATAATGGGTTGCGGGGGGAGGACAATGAGGGGTGTGGGGGATTGGGATGGGAGGAAGGGCCACTTATAATGGCCTTAGGAACGGGGGAGGTGGAGGAAGACATTATTGCTCATTATGTCTAACACAGTCCCTTAGTATATAGTGTACTCACTTATTATGTCTAACACTGTCCCTTAGTATATAGTGTACGTACTTATGTATAACACAGTCCCTTAGCATTTAGTGTACATACTTATTATGTATAACACAGTCCCTTAGCATATAGTATAAGTACTTATTATGTATAACGCAGTCCCTTAGCATATAGTGTATTTACTAATTCTGTATAACACCATCCTTAGTTACATAGTTTCCTCTTTTATTATGTATAACACCGTCTCTTATTACGTACCATCCTCTCTAGTTATATATGGTGCCGTCCCTTATTATATAGCTTCCTCTGCTGTTATGTATAGTGCTGTCTCTTACATAGTGTATTCTTGTTAATTTTGTTATTCACAGCGCCCTCTTTTATTACATAGTCCCCTCTCTTTTAGATATAAAATGACTGCTGATCGAGGAGCCAGTGACCAGACTACCTGTCCATCAGCTCCTCCATTAGAAAGGAAGCTTTCCAATGCTCCATCAGCCATCATTGCATTATACAGCTAACAAGACAGGACAGTATGGAATAAAAACAGGGCTCTATATAATCCAATATGTAAGGGAGGTACTGTACATAACAAGAGAGTGCACTGTGTAAGGGACAGTAATATACATAATAAAGGAGACTATGTAATATATATATATACATGTAAGTGTGTGTGGCTATATATACCGGGTGAGTCATAAAGGACGGATGTATTTGAAGTGGCTATAACTCACCACCAGGTGGAGGTAGAGATGTGCGGGAGGCGGGGTTATGTTTGTGAGGTGAAAGCATTGTTTTTATTTTAGTTTCAGTTTAAGCTATGGTGCCGTGGACGATAGAACATCGCGTTTTTGCGTACGACAGTTTTGTCAAGAATAATGAGTGTATCACAGCCGTTCAGCGTGAGTTTCGGCGTCATTTCAATATTCACAGAAATCAAGCTGTTCCCGCTCGTAACACTATCCTACATTGGGTTGAAGCACTCCGTACACGAGGTACACTAATGAACAAACGACCACCGGGGGCTCCACGAACGGCACGTACCCCTGAAAATGTGGAACGCGTCAGGCAAGCCATGCTGCGTAGTCCGAGTCGATCTGCTCGGAAACATTCTTTAGAACTTGCCCTCAGTAATCGTACAGTAAGGCGTATTTTGCATTTAGACCTGCATTTCCACCCCTATAAATTGGCCATTGTGCAACAGTTGGAGCGCGGGGATTACGCAGCGCGACTGAAGTTCGCACATGAGATGGAAGCAATTATTGAGCAAAACGACAACCTTATTTTATTCATGAGTGATGAAGCTCATTTCCATGTCAATGGCATGGTTAATCAGCATAACTGCCGTTATTGGGCCTATGAAAATCCGAAAGAATTACATGAACGACCGCTGCACAGCCCTAAGGTAACGGTGTGGTGCGCTATGGGCAAATATGGCGTGATCGGTCCGTACTTTTTCGAAGGCGATAATGGCAATACTGTTACCGTGAACTCACAACGTTATATCGCCATGATAAATAACTTCTTTGTTCCTGAGTTACGACGGCAACATATCCCCATCTCTAGTGTGTGGTTTCAACAAGATGGGGCAACGGCCCACACAGCCGGAGCAACAATGAACGTTCTTCGCCCTCTCTTCCCTGGTCGCATCATTTCCAGGTTTGGCGATATTAATTGGCCTCCTAGGTCCCCAGACCTGTCCATGTGCGATTATTACTTATGGGGTCACCTCAAATCACGTGTATACAAGCTTAAGCCTCGATCATTACAAGAACTGAAGGAAGCTATTCGAGTGGAAGTTGCCCAAATCGAGAGAGTTGTGTTGGAACGTGTTGATGCCAACTTCCAAGAACGCCTTTGGAAATGCATCACTGATAATGGCCACCACATGGCAGATGTTGTTTTCCACACTTGAATTTGTCAAATATTTGTCAGTATACGTAACCAAATCTGTGAATACATTTATATTTAATAAATATTTAACGATTTTATGATTAGTTTAAAAACGTCCGTCCTTTATGACTCACCCGGTATATATATATATATATATATATATATATATGTAGTTTTGTCGTCATAAAAGGAAGGGGGCCCAGGCACATTTCTTGCACAGGGGCCCCAAGCTGTCAGTGTCTGCCCCTGGTCCAAAGTATATTTTCTCTGAAATATGCTTAGCTGCAATTGTGCAGACAAGCTCTTATTTATGCTGCTTGTGCTTCTGTGGGGGTTGCATTATACTTTGTGAGTGGGGGGATCGTTATACTGTTTTGGGGGGCTGCATTATACTGTGTGTGGGGGGCTGCGTTATACTGTGTGTGTAGGGTAACTGCATTATACTGTGTGGGGGGATGCATTTGTGGCGCCCCTGAGGGTTCAGTCACCACAGAGGTACTGCACCTCAACTAGAGGTGTGGTACTCCACTCTCAGTTAAGGAGGGGGAGCTTCCCAGAGCCCAGACACTTGCAGTCAGGTGGAGGGACCAGGTTGCAGTTAGGGGACCGGCCCCAGTCTAGTGGAGAAACTGAGGACTCAGCTAGCTAACTGAAGACAGCAGTATCTGTACGTGCTACAGCCAAATCTGCACACATTCGCTGAAAAGGCAGCCATATAGGATCCAGGGGACCTAGAGCACTTCGCTCGACAAGATCCGAGGCTGCTGGCTTGGGACACTGTGTGGCAAGCACAGGGCAGGAGAGGAGGGAGCGATACGGCCAGGAATGGAACATCTGAAGGGGGTTCTGACATGGTGTACCCCAATTTACCTGAGAGCTGTCTGGACCACTGACTTGGAGGACACAACACCCCAGCTGGGCATTGTAACATCGAACTGTGAGTAAAAGTGTGAAGACTGCACCCTACTGTGTCCTCATGTTTATTTGCTGCGTCACCTGCCTTGCACCACACCACTGGGTCGCCCTCACACCCAGGACAGCGGGGTACTCGGTACCGGGCCGGTGTCAGGGGGATGTGTCACAGCAGCGGTGACCCGGTCCGTGGCCTTGGGCACCCAATATCAATGGCGGTGATGTTAATAGTATAGTTTATATGGATAGTTCGTGACGCCACCCGTGGTGTTTGGCAAATAAGATGTTGAGCCAACGCTGCATGCAGATCCACTGAGACTGATGGTGTGGTGCAGCAAAGATGGTGTAGCTCCCCACAGGTGGACCTGTAGTCCCAGGGCAGTGTAGGTGCAATGGATGAGGAGAGGCGCAGAGTGGTATAGATGCTGGTACCCAGATGTAGCGATGCTGAAGGTGTTAATGGCGAATGAATGGAGGACACCAGGGCTTGCAGTTTCAAAGCTTTACTCACAGTTCATGGTACCCACTGGTGCCTACCTCCATGCCGTGTCCTCCGGGGTAGAGACTCAATCAACCTCCCGGGCAAGTCAGGGTTCTCCTCTCCAACACTCCGCCAACATGTGCCTTTCCTGAACGACTCCTCTATTGCGCCTTTTAGTGTGAAGAACTCCAGTACTGTAGTTCTCTGGAATTCCTCCTGTCAGATGTTCCTAGAACCTTACTTGTATGACAGACAGCTGTAGCCTCTATCGGGGACTCCTCTCAGAGTCCAGGCTCGCGAATCGGTTGCTGTTGTGTCCCAAGTCTTTGATGGAAGTAGTGCATTACTCCACCGGTGTCTGCTGCAGAACCATAAGTGTCCATACAACCTCGGGGACCGGGCCCCGGTCTTGCGCTGAGAACCTATAGGCAGGGTTCCTCTTCCAACCCACAACTCCTCTCTGTTCTCTCTACTCCTTCGTTCCGCGCTGTTCCTTCTCTCTCTTATGTAAGCTGAGGTTGCAGGTTTACGTCCTTCTCTTTCTCTTCTCTTTCCCGTGCCAGCTTGCTCAGATCACTGAGGCAGCTGCAGCACTCTTTCTAAACTAAACTCAAACTGAACTCAAACTAACTTCAGAACTGAACTTCTCTCACCTGACCTCCCGTCAGACTGACCTCCAATTCTAAACCTTCCCCCTCTTTTATATCTAACTCAACCCACCTCCCAGCACATCCAGTGTTCCATGCAGGGAACCACCAAGGCACTCCTAATGTCTAGGAGGAGAGAGACACCTCACTGTGATGTTCAGAACTACCCTGTTGTGTGGGATGCGAGTGTTGGAGTGCGGAAAGAAGTTCCCAACTTACCCAGTTGGTGGGGCACTACACCTTAGGAGAAGGTGCAGTACCTCTGTGGCGACTGAGCCTCAGGGGCGCCACATACCCCCCGTTAAACACAGCACATCCGCGGGCTGCAAGATAACAAAGTAGACAGCAAAGAATCATACAAAAATTTTGTAATGCATAATAACTTTTCTTATACTAATCTTCCTAGTATAGGAGGTACTCATCTTGAACGTTACAAACAATTCTATCTTAAATCCTATCTAAAATTTTTAATTCTAAGTGCAATTCTCAATTCAAAGTGCTATTCTCTGTAACACATCTCTCATTTTTACACATTTATTTTCCTACTTTCACTGTCTCTTCTAGACGCAAGACACTGACCACAAATACCTGGTCTGTCACCTGTGTACTTTCAATTCTTTTTTCACACTCATCTCTAAATCAGACATTCCTAATCTTCTATAAAAGCCATTTTTCAGTTACTAGTACTCTTTATAAAACACATTATCAAAAACTTCACAGTAAAACATTCAACAGTTATTCTTGTAAGGTGCTAGACACCGCTCCCAGCCAGGATCTCTTGCAGTGTCCCTTGAGGTAGACATCATCTTCGAAAAGTGTCTATGCAAAGACATTATCTTCGCAAAGTGTCTTTATATGTAAAACCAAGAAAGGGCACCTAAAGAGGTGCAACTATTTACAATAAAAGTTTTTGGATCACTCCAAGTTCATGATCGCTAGTTCAAATTGGGAAAACGCTGCTATTGCAAAAACTTAGGCAACAAAAGTGCTACCAACAAAAACATGATAGCAAAAACCAACAAAGCACAACTGGTGCAAACAAAACCCTCCTGGGCAACGAGATTTGATGTAGCAGTGCTGAAGGTGTTAGCGGCGAATGAATGGAGGACACCAGGGCTTGCAGTTTCAAAGCTTTACTCACAGTTCATGGTACCCACTGGTGCCTGCCTCCGTGCCGTGTCCTCCGGGGTAGAGCCTCAATCAACCTCCCGGGCAAGTCAGGGTTCTCCTCTCCAACACTCCGCCAACATGTGTCTTTCCTGAACGACTCCTCTATTGCGCCTTTTAGTGTGAAGAACTCCAGTACCGTAGTTCTCTGGAATTCCTCCTGTCAGATGTTCCTAGAACCTTACTTGTATGACAGACAGCTGTAGTCTCTATCGGGGACTTCTCTCAGAGTCCTGGCTCGCAAATCGGTTGCTGTTGTGTCCCAAGTCTTTGATGGGAGTAGTGCATTTACGGCCAACTACTCCACCGGTGTCTGCTGCAGAACTAAGTGTTCATACAACCTCGGGGACCGGGCCCCGGCCTTGCGCTGAGAACCTATTGGCAGGGTTCCTCTTCCAACCCACAACTCCTCTCTGTTCTCTCTACTCCTACGTTCCGCCCTGTTCCTTCTCTCTCTTATGGAAGCTGAGGTTGCAGGTCTACGTCCTTCTCTTTCTCTTCTCTTTCCCGTGCCAGCTGGCTCAGATCACTGAGGCAGCTGCAGCACTCTTTCTAAACTAAACTCAAACTGAACTCAAACTAACTTCAGAATTGAACTTCTCTCGCCTGGCCTCCTGTCAGACTGACCTCCAATTCTAAACCTTCCCCCTCTTTTATATCTAACTCCACCCACCTCTCAGCACATCCAGTGTTCCATGCAGGGAACCACCAAGGCACTCCTAATGTCTAGGAGGCGAGAGACACCTCACTGTGATGTGCAGAACTACCCTGTTGTGTGGGATGCGAGTGTAGGAGTGCGGAAAGGAGTTCCCAACTTACCCAGTTGGTGGGGCACTACACCTTAGGAGAAGGTGCAGTACCTCTGTGGCGACTGAGCCTCAGGGGCGCCACACCACCATCATCATCATTTACACCTATCACTGTCCTGGGACTAAGCTCTACCTGTAGAGAGCTGTATCAACTCTGCTGCATTACCCTCAGCCCCAGCGGTCTCTTTAAGCAGCGGTCTCTATATTGCTGAGTACCACAGGTGGCGTCATGAACTATCTCAAAAACTTTATTTCCCCTTTAATCATCATTTCTCATTGGACGCCCAGTGCCACGGACTGGGTCACTGCTGCCGTGACACATCCCCTTAAGAACCGGCCCGGTACCGAGTATCCCCATGGCCCTGGTGGGCGCTCCACATTACAGTGGGTATGGAAAGCTTTAAGTCCCCTTTAAATTTTTCACTCTGTTTCATTGCAGCCATTTGGTAAATTCAAAAAAGTTCCTTTTTTTCTCATTAATGTACACTCTGCACCACATCTTGACTAAAAAAAACAGAAATGTAAAAAATTTTGCAAATTTATTAAAAAAGAAAAACTGAAATATGACATATTCATAAGTATTCAGACCCTTTGCTCAGACACTCATATTTAAGTCACATGCTGTCCATTTCCTTGTGATCCTCCATGAGATGGTTCTATTCCTTCATTGGAGTCCAGCTGTGTTTAATTAAACTGATAGGACTTGTTTTGTAAAGGCACACACCTGTCTGTATAAGACCTCCCAGCTCATAGTGCATGTCAAAGGAACTGTCCAAGGAGCTCAGAGACAGAATTGTGACAAGGCACACATCTGGCCAAGGTTATAAAAGAATTTCTGTAGTACTCAATGTTCCTAAGAGAACAGTGGCCTCCATAATCCTTAAATGGAAGAAGTTTGGGACCACCAGATGTCTTCCTAGACCTGGCCATCCAGCCAAACTAAGCAATCGTGGAAGAAGAGCCTTGGTGAGAGAGGTAAAGAAGAACCCCAAGATCACTGAGGCTGAGCTTCACAGATGCACTAGGGAGATGGGAGAAAGTTCCACAAAGTCAACTATCACTGCAGTCCTCCACCAGTCAGGCCTTTATGGCAGAGTGGCCCGAGAGAAGCCTCTCCTCAGTGCAAGACATGTGAAAACCCGCATAGAGTTTGCTAAAAAACACATGAAGGACTCCCAGACTATGAGAAATAAGATTATCTGGTCTGATGAGATGAAGATAGATCTTTTTGGTGATAAATGATAATTCTTAGCGGTATATGTGGAGAAAACCAAGCACTGCTCATCACCTGCCCAATACAATCCCAACAGTGAAACATGGTGGTGGCAGCATCATGCTATGGGGGTATTTTTCTGCTGCAGGGACAGGATGACTGGTTGCAATTGAAGGAAACATGAATGCGGCCAAGTACAGAGATATCCTGGATGAAAACCTCTTGCAGAGTGCTCTGGATTTCAGACTTGGCCGAAGGTTCACCTTCCAACAAGACAATGACCCTAAGCACACAGTTAAAATAACAAAGGAGTGGCTTCAGAACAACTCTGTGACGATTCTAGGCTGACCTAGCCAGAGCTCTGACCTGAGCAAAGAGTCTGAATACTTATGACCATGTGATATTTCAGTTTTTCTTTTTAATAAATTAGCAAAATTTCTACATTTCTGTTTTTTTTTCAAGATGTGGTGCAGAATGTACATTAATGAGAAAAAAATTAACTTTTTTGAATTTACCAAATGGCTACAATGAAACTAAGTGTGAAAAATTTTAAGGGGTCTAAATACTTTCCGTACCAACTGTATACTGTGTATGGGGTGCTGCACTATACTGTGTGTGTTAATTGGGGAGCTTAATTATACTGTGTGTGGGGGGGCTGCATTATACTCTGAGGTGGCTGCATTATGCTCTGGAGGCTGCATTATACCGTGTGTGGGGGGCTGCATTATACTCAGAGGGTGCTGCATTATACTCTGAAGGGGTTGCATTATAGTCTGTGGGGGCTTCATTATCCTCTTAGGGAGCTGCATTATGCTCTATGAAGGAGCTACATTATGCTCTATGAGGGGGGCTACATTATAATGTGTGTATGGGGCTGCATTATACTCTGTGAGGGGGACTGCATTATTCTCTATGATGGTGGCTGCATTATACTCTACGCGGGGGCTACATTATACTGTGTGTGGGGCTGCATTATACTCCATGATGGGGCTGCATTATACTCTATGAGGGGGGCTGCAGTATACTCTATAAGGTAGGCTGCATTATACTCTATCAAGATCCAAAGTCAGTACATTAAACCATATGTACTTTATAAAACCTGCATTACACTGTATCAAGGACTATATAAATAAATACAAATAAATACAATACATAATAATAACAATCTTTATTTGTATAGCGCCAACATATTCTGCAGCACTTTACAGTTTAACAGTTCATACACAAGTCATAAGTTTCAACGTTAAAATTAATACAATAATTAAAGCAAAATAAGACAACCCTGCTCTTGAGAGCTTACAATCTACAATGAGGTGGGGGGGAGACAAAGTACTGGGGTTCATTTACACTGATGGTCCAGCCATCTTGAGAGAGTGGAGGATAACTAAGAGCTGCATGAGCTAGTCACCAGACAGTATGTGGTGCTATTGGGTGCAGTGGAGTTTGATGGAGGCTTATTTTCAGATAGTGAATGGGCTATACACACACACATACACCGATTAGGGAACGTGATAGGCTACCCTAAACAGATGTGTTTTTAGGGAGTGCCTAAAGCTGTCTAAGTTGTGGATAGTCCTAAGTTCTTGGGGTTAGAGCATTCCATAAGATTGGCGCGACCCGGGAGAAGTCTTGAAGCCGGGAGTGGGAGGTACGGATTAGTGCAGAGGTTAGTCGAAAGTTGCTTGCAGAGCGTAACGAGTGGGTAGGCCAATAAACAGAAATGAGGGAGGAGATGTAGCGGGGTGCCTCTCTGTGTGTGAGAACAAGCAGTTTGAATTGGATACTATAACGAATGGGCAGCCAGTGCAATGACTAGCAAAGAGCGGACGCTTCTGAGTACCGATTAGCCAGTTGTATGACCCTTGCTGCTGCATTAAGGGTGGACTAGCGAGCGGGAAGTTGAGTGAGGGGGAGGCCAGTAAATAGAGCATTACAATAGTCCAGATGAGAGTGGATCAGGGCGCCAGTGAGGGTCTTTGTTGTTTCCATGGTGAGAAAGGGGCTGATTCTAGAGATGTTTTTTAGGTGTAAGCGGCAAGAGTGGGCAAGAGATTGTATATGGGAGGTGAAGGAAAGATTGGTGTAAAACGTAACACACAGACAGTGCTGCCTGCTGCCAGGGCATTATTGTGGTGCCACCCACAGAGAGGGAGATGTCAGATTTAGGGAGGTTAGTAGATGGCGGGAGCAGAAGTTCAGTTTTGGAAAGGTTGAGTTTCAGATAGAGAGCGGACATGATGATGGAGACTGCGGACAGACAGTCACTGGTGTTCTGTAGTCAGCAGGGGGGTAAGGTCAGGGGATGACGTGTATAGTTGTGTGTCATCAGCATAAAGATGGTACTGAAAGCCATATCTGCTTATGTTCTGTCCAACTGGGTCCGTGTAGAGAGAGAAGAGAAGTGATCCAAGAACTGAGCCCTAAGAGACCCCAACAGTTAGAGGAAGTAGAGCCAGCATAAAAAAACTGAAGAAGCAGTCAGAAAGATAGGAAAAGAACAAGGAGAGAGCAGTGTCCTTTATGCCTTTTGACTTGAGCATAGAGAGTAGGAGATGGTGGTCAACAGTGTTGAAAGCTCCAGAGTGGTCGAGAAGAACAAGCAGGGAGTGGTCCCCGTTACGTTTTGCTGTCAGAAGGTCGTTAGTCACTTTGGTGAGTTCAATTTCTGTAGAATGTAGGGGGCGGAAGCCAGACTGTGATGGATCTAGGAGAGAGTGAGTGGAGAGGTAATGGGTAAGGCAGGAGTGGACCAGGAGCTCCAAGAGTTTAGAGATGAATGAGAGGTTGGAGACTGGTCTGTAGTTATTTGTGCAGGATGGGTCGAAAGAGGTTTTTCTTAAAAATAATAGAGTAATGATAGAGTGTTTGAAGGAGGAGGGGATAATAGTGTGGGGAAGGTGACCTGACGGACGGACGTGTCAGTAGGGAGAAGGGATGGTTGGTGCACTGAAGATGGATACTTGTAATAGTAGAAGGGAAACAGCTGCGGGAAGATGGAAAAATAGTGCAGCACCTAGATTTGACCACAAGATGGCAGAGGGGAGCGTGAGAACAGGACTTATCAGCAGCTTAGGGCTACGGAAACGCTTAGTCATGGGGGGCGGGGAGATAGGAACCCAGGAGGGAAATTCCCGAGGAAGGGGATAAATAAGACAGGACAGGGTTCCAGGAGAGGCTAGTCCCAGGAGCAGCTCAGGAGGAGAAGACTCAGTACGGAGGACTGACAATGGTGGAGAGCTCAACCAGGGGGACTGATGGGAAGAGACAGTCAGGGGGGTGGCCCTGACACAAAGAACCGCAGGGCAGATGAGGCCCCGGGGGTACCGATTGAACGACGACCTCGGACTGGTGAAGCACTGGCGATAGATAGGCCTAGGGCAGCCCCAGTGAAAGATCTGCGAGGAACGTCACTACGACTGAAGGAAGGTGAAGGTACCCGGGCCTGAATACGGAGAGCTGTAAAGGTGCTGCAGTGTATTGCTATGGTCATCAGGAGGACGACCAATAAACTCGGACCTGTTGCAACCAAGATCTGCCTCCGTCCCGTGTCTGTGTCGTCTGGTCGCCGTAAGCAGTGGATCACCCCCCAATCCGGGCCATTACTACATTTGGCATAGTCGGCAGGATCGCCGCCGCCAATACTCTACCTTCAGCGGCAAGCATGCGACAGAAGAAATGAAAAGGACTTGAATTGCTTTACCTGTGGATTACAAATTTGAGACTTTGTTCCGGATCATTGGCTGTCATCAGAGGATCCGGAGCGGTACAAAACTGGACAAAATGGCTGTGATATTCCAGCATCAGGAAGAGGCACAGGCGTTTGCAGCTGTACTGGACGATCTGGGGATGCCTCAAATTCGCCCCTGGGGGGAGTGGTGTACATCTGGAGACCGCCGCGCCCTCATGCTGGACCCTGGAAGATGGGTGGAGAAGCTGACCACCGCCCCACCCAAAAACGGCAGCGGCCCAGGTGGGAAGACCAGCTGCGGCTGTTTGGCGCCATTCGATTGCTGTACACTGGACTGGATGCGACGTTGCAGCTGCCGCGGTTTCGGACGCCTGGAATGGCGGTGGCGTCAGGAGGTCGAATCTCGTCGGGAGACTTGCCCCTGGGAGCCACTGACAGCATCCCAGATATCGGTCGGAGAAGAGGAGCGACTGCGGGCCCTGTTGGAGCAGCCGCCGAAGAAATCTCCTGGGAGCATCCCCGTGGGACCAACGAGCCTGGAGGCTAGCCCTGCCGGATGGCGGGGTGAAGATCGGAGGCTGCGGGAGGAGCTGCGGGGTGACCTGCCAGAGGCCGCGGCGTCGGGGAAAGTGAGAGGTTCCCCGGCCCAGCTGACGGCCCCGCAACCGGCCCCTGGCACGCGGCCTTCCCGCGCAGCCTCCTGCTTTCCAATGGGCCCGGCTGCGGAGTGCTTTGCGGCCTCCGCCGGGCCGAGCGGCACCTCTGCCCGCGTCCCCGAGCCACCCCGCCTGGCGACACCACGTCCTGTGTCACCGGTGCGGAATCCACCTGTGGCCATCCCTGCCATGCTCCACCTTGAGGCGGCAGCCTACCCACCGAAGCCTGTCGCCTCTCCGGCCCCACTCCAGGTCTCCGCGGTGGCCGGGCCACCAGCCCCCACGGTCTATCCACTGGCAGCCACGGCCATCGCTGCTCCATCTTCGGCTGCGGCCTGTTTGCCGGAACCCGCGGCTGCTCCGGCCTTGCCTGAGGCCTCCTCACCAGTGACGGCGGTTGCCTCGGCCTCGTCTGCGACTCCGGTTGCGGCCTGCCCCGCGGCCGCGTCTACTATGCCCCCGGAGCCGGCTGCGGCCCACTTGTTGGGCTCTGTGGCCTATCCACCGGGACCCACGGCTGCCCCTATCCGCCGCCCGGCCCCAGCGGCTGCTGGGCCGCCGGAATCTGTGGCCGCCTCTGCCCCGCTCTGGACCCCTGCCGTGTCCCGCCCACCGGACTCTGCAGCCTACACCGGACCCTCCGTTTGGGTTGCGGAGGTCATACAAAAGAAGAAGGCCACAGAGCAGGAGGTCTGCGGCCTGCTCCACGAAAAAAGAGGCTGGCATGGCGGCTCCATGATCCACCGGGCGGCTCGTGTACACCAACCTGGAGAAGGGATACAGGTTCATCCGGGACCTCGCAACCGGCCAAAAGGTATACATTAACGTGACTTCCATCCGTCACAGCCGGGCTTTGCGGGAGGGGGACTTGGTGTCCTACTATAAGGAGTACTGTCCCCGCGGCTACTAAGTGGTAGCCGTGATCGCTGAACCCGAAGGCCACGAGCCCCCGTAAAGAAGGACTCCCAGAGACACTCCCAGCATCCCGGGAGCTCCACGGCTGTGGAGCCCCTTGCTACTGGCGGGACACCGGCTATCAGCAGATGGCCTGGACTACCGGGATTTCGATGCACCATTGTGCAGGCCAGAGGACAGTTCGACGTCCAAGATAAGGGACATGTTTGTTGTTTATTACTTGCTCCTGACATAGCGGGGATGTGGGGGAGGAAGTGCTCATGTTAAAGGAAGGGGGAGTGCTCGTGTTCTGTTTGAAATGTTATGGTTAAAGAAAAAGGGGTAACTCCTGTTGAGTTACTCCTAGCGTAATTAAAACAAAGGTAGCTGTATATACGGTATACCAAACGTTGGTTTAATGTGAAGTATGTATAAGAATGTGCAACAGGTCCCGGGTACAGGGTAGGATAAAGAACGCTGACCATGACTCTTTTTAAAATTGAAGAACAATAAGATGGAAGAGAGTGAACCAGACAGTAGTCCGTCAGCCAGGTCCCCGACACCACGGACACCCCAAAAGGATGGGTACTTGCTAACGATGACCTGGTAGACGAAAGGCCTCGGTCATGGCGTTCCGGACAGTTGAGGGTAACTGAAGGGGAGAATAGTGGGAGGTACACGCTGTAGAGTAGTCCGGGTGGACTTAGTCAACCTGAAAGAAATTGTCACGTGGCGTGCGCGCCGGCGAGTAGCAGTAGGCTGCTGGGAGCATGGTGCTCCCGGTTTGGTTTGGCCCCCCCGCATATGGCGGGTTTGGCCCAACAACCAGTCCGACAACAGACAGTGGACAAGCTTCAGGACGACGAAGGAAGGGAATGCGATTGTCAAGGGTGACAATAGACAAAGGAAGGGGGAGCGTGGGGAAGGTGACCTGAGGGACGGACGTGGGAAGGTGACCTGACGGACGGATGTGTCAGTAGGGAGAAGGGATGGTTGGTGCACTAAAGATGGATGCTTGTAATAGTAGAAGGGAAACAGCTGCGGGAAGATGAAAAAGGAGTGCAGTACCTAGATTTGACCACAAGATGGCAGAGGCGAGCGTGAGAGCAGGACTTGTCAGCAGCTTAGGGCTACAGAAACGCTTAGTCATGGGGGGGCGGGGAGATAGGAACCCAGGAGGGAAATTCCCGAGGAAGGGGATAAATAGGACAGGACAGGGTTCCAGGAGAGGCTAGTCCCGGGAGGAGCTCAGGAGAAGACTCAGTACGGAGGACTGACAACGGTGGAGAGCTCAACCAGGGGACTGATAGGAAGAGACAGTCAGGGGGGTGGCCCTGACACAAAGAACCGCAGGACAGACGAGGCCCCGGGGGTACCGATTGGACGACGACCTCAGACTGGTGAAGCGCTGGCGGTAGATAGGCCTAGGGCAGCCCCAGCGAAAGATCCGTGAGGAACGTCACTACGACTGAAGGAAGGTGAAGGTACCCGGGCCTGAATACGGAGAGCTGTAAAGGTGCTGTGGTGTATTGCTACTGTCGTCAGGAGGATGGCCAATAAACTTGAACCTGTTGCAACCAAGATCTGCCTCCGTCTCGTGTCTGTGACGTCTGGTCGCAGTAAGCAGTGGACCACCCCCCCAATCCGGGCCATTACTACAATACCAGAAGAGACAGAGAAATTGAAGATTGTAGTTAGATGGGTAGTGACGACAGGAGAGACAGAGACCGGAGGATATGTGAGGGAATGGGGTCAGTAGTGCATGTAGTTGGATGAGAAGAAGATAGGAGCCTGGAGACTTCTTTTTCTATGATGGGATCAAAAAGGAAAGTGAGCCAGAGGAGATGTGGGGAGGGATTGGAGTTGTGGCACTTGATGGCAGGGAGCTGATTTCCTGACAGACATTCTCTATTTTTTGTGTAAAGTGGGAGGCCAGTTCATCAGCACAGATGTCTGTGAATGGGGCCTGTGTTTTTGGGCTGAGGAGGGAGTGAAAGGTGTCAAAAAAATGTTTTGGGGTTGTAAGACAGTGAGGAGATCAGGTTGGTGAAGTAAGTCTGTTTGGCGATGTGAAGGGTAGTGTTATAGGTCCGTAACATAAATTTAATCGCGTTTTCTTCCATAGGCGTGCGACACTCCTAGAGCATCGCTGGAGAAATCGAGTTTGCGATGTGAGCAAGGGATGTTTTATTCTGTGTTTGGAGGTTCTAAGGGTGAGGGGTGCTACTTGGTCCCGGGTGCTTCTGAGAGTGCCATTGTAGTGATGTACAGCCAGATCAGGACATAAAAAAGAGGAGATTAGGGACAGTGATAAGTGTAGGGAGTCTGAAAGTGTATGAGGGTTAATGGCTTGTAGATTTCTGCATCTGTCCCCATCATTCTTCCCCAGCCGGAGTAAAGAGGCCGGGAAACAAGCATCGAACGACTTCAATATTGTCGATCACGCTAGTTTAACGGCCTGAACTTTGCCATGTAAATACAACAGAAATGTGACTGTGTGATGGTGCAATATGTGAACATTTAGGGCCCCACTTTAAACTTTTGCCCAGAGCCCCACTTTGTCTAAAACTGTTTCTGGTCCCGGTCCCAACTTACTGGCAAGTGTGGGGTGCATCACATTCACCTGTAGACTGCAGACCTCTGCTTTCCCCAGATCTCCCTCCTCAGGAGACACCACACATAACTAAGGGAACACACAGTTCATTGTAACAAGCAAACATTTATTGGGCAGTTTATGTTCATCAGACTCAAACATACAGTTTCTGGCACAACACTTCGTATGCTTTGTTTCTTTAGTACAGTATGTCTCCAGCATCGCTCTCCGTTCCTCCTGGACTATCCTCATGTTAACTGGTTTTCCAGGGATTTCCTGTCCTGTTCCTCAGTTTCACATCCGCTTCCTCTGTACACTAGAGGATAAGGCACTCTTGGCAGTATCTGTACCGAACCCTAGGCGCCGGATGTTGCAGGAATGTCCGCAAGAGATTCTAGTAAGGCCTCCCACTGCCTTGAACGATAAGTGCCCGCCCACTGCAACTTGAACTTGACCTTGGTTACTGTACTTCCCTGTCTGACTATCAGGAAGTAGTCCTCTTTTACTGTGGGGTACCCCTCACACTATGGACCAGTCCTAAGCTTTAACTATGTCTGTCCCTACAGTATGTAGCTGCGCAGATCTCCACCACAAACACAAAGTATTACATTTACATATATTACACATATAGGCTTGGACTCGCCCACGGGAGAACAGGAGAATCCTCCGGTGGGCCACCACCCTCTTGTATAGCAGTACTTGGAAAAATATTCTTTATTCACTATGTACTTACTGAGGCAGCATCTTATTCATATAACAATCTTCCCAGTTCATTGTTATATACATTTGTGATTGAGGATAATGTCACATTTGCATGTAGCTGTAAAAATGGGGCCCTGGAGTTGGTTACTAGTGGGCCCTTGGCACCCCAGTCCGACACTGCTTGTGTCTCTTGTATTCTGCAGCTCTGTGTCACTCTCTTCAGTCTTCTATTGGGTAGTTTTTTGTGTAGGACATATACTATTTTAGTGCACTGCCTCCATAACAATTTTAATGTAACTTGGGACAGGAGTTGACATTACACTACCACAATGGGTGTAGATTTATGTGGTCTCCCTTCTGTAAATGGCGCCCACCATAATTCCTGGTTCAACTTGTAGAATACTGAGGGTAGTAATGATCACTCCCATCATTGTAACTGTGTAAAAATAAAGTGAATAGAAAAAAGCTCCCATGACACTTTTATTTTCTTTCTTACTGTTTTTTTTTTTATTGGAATAGCAATAAGCAACACTGTAATAAAAATATTACCGGCCCTTTAAGAAACTAAACTATGATCACAATGACTCTCAGGTCAGTCTCTATATAGACCACAGAACTAGCTGTGGGCATTGAGGACCGGATGAGAGCCACTGGACCACAAGATCCAGAGGAAGGCGAAGAAACCCCCCGGAGAGTTCTGCCTCAGGGGGGGAAAAAATTCCTTCCTGACCCCAGTTGTGGCGATCGGATATTTCCCTGGATCACATCTGTCCTGCTGCATATTGCTGTATATCTGCATGTATTATAAGCTCAGGAGAGTCGATCTGGAAGGGAAAAGATAAATGAATCTTGCTCCAAGGAGCTTGCAATCTATTATACAATATATACCCTGCTCCTAGGAGCTTACAATCTAATACACAATATACACCCTGCTCCTAGGAGCTTACAATCCAATATACATACACTCTACAACAGACATAGACCTACACTCTGCAACAGGCATAGACCTACACTCAGCAACAGGCATAGACTTACACTCTGCAACAGGCATAGACCTACACTCTGCAACGGGCATAGATGTACACTCTGCAACGGGCATAGACCTACACTCTGCAACGGGCATAGACGTACACTCTGCAACAGGCATAGACCTACACTCTGCAACAGGCATAGACCTACACTCTGCAACTGGCACGGACCTACATTCTCCAACAGGCACAGACCTACACTCTGCAACAGGCATAGACGTACACTCTGCAACAGACATAGTCCCACACTCTACAACAGACATAGACCTACACTCTGCAACAAGCATAGACGTACACTCTGCAACAGGCATAGACGTACACTCTGCAACGGGCATAGACGTACACTCTGCAACGGGCATAGACGTACACTCTGCAACAGGCATAGACCTACACTCTGCAACAGGCTTAGACATACACTCTGCAACAGGCATGGACCTACACTCTGCAACGGGCATAGAGGTACACTCTGCAACAGGCATAGACCTACACTCTGCAACGAGCATAGACGTACACTCTGCAACGGGCATAGACCTACACTCTGCAACAGGCATAGACCTACACTCCGCAACTGGCACGGACCTACATTCTCCAACAGGCACAGACCTACACTCTGCAACTGGCATAGACGTACACTCTGCAACAGGCAGAGACATACACTCTGCAACAGGCATAGTCCCACACTCTGCAACAGGCACAGACCTACACTCTACAACAGGCATAGACCTACACTCTGCAACAGGCATAGACCTACACTCTGCAAAGGGCATAGACGTACACTCTGCAACAGGCATAGACGTACACTCTGCAACAGGCATAGACCTACACTCTGCAACAGGCAGAGACATACACTCTGCAACAGGCATAGACCTACACTCTGCAACAGGCACAGACCTACACTCTACAACAGGCATAGACCTACACTCTGCAACAGGCATAGACCTACACTCTGCAAAGGGCATAGACGTACACTCTGCAACAGGCATAGACGTACACTCTGCAACAGGCATAGACCTACACTCTGCAACAGGCAGAGACATACACTCTGCAACAGGCATAGACCTACACTCTGCAACAGGCACAGACCTACACTCTACAACAGGCATAGACCTACACTCTGCAACAGGCATAGACCTACACTCTGCAAAGGGCATAGACGTACACTCTGCAACGGGCATAGACCTACACTCTGCAACAGGCATAGACGTACACTCTGCAACAGGCATAGACCTACACTCTGCAACAGGCAGAGACATACACTCTGCAACAGGCATAGACCTACACTCTGCAACAGGCACAGACCTACACTCTACAACAGGCATAGACCTACACTCTGCAACAGGCATAGACCTACACTCTGCAACAGGCATAGACCTACACTCTGCAAAGGGCATAGACGTACACTCTGCAACAGGCATAGACCTACACTCTGCAACAGGCAGAGACCTACACTCTGCAACAGGTAGAGACCTACACTCTGCAACAGGCAGAGACCTACACTCTGCAACAGGCAGAGACCTACACTCTGCAACAGGCAGAAACTTACACTCTGCAACAGGCAGAAACCTACACTCTGCAACAGGTACAGACCTACACTCTGCAACAGGCACAGACCTACACTCTGCAACAGGCATAGACCTACACTCTGCAACGGGCATAGACGTACACTCTGCAACGGGCATAGACCTACACTCTACAACAGGCATAGACCTACACTCTGCAACAGGCACAGACCTACACTCTACAACAGGCATAGACCTACACTCTGCAACGGGCATAGACCTACACTCTGCAACAGGCTTAGACATACACTCTACAACAGGCATAGACCTACACTCTGCAACAGGCATAGACCTACACTCTGCAACAGGCATAGACCTACACTCTGCAACAGGCACAGACCTACACTCTGCAACAGGCATAGACGTACACTCTACAACAGGCAGAGACCTACACTCTGCAACAGGTACAGACCTACACTCTGTAACAGGCATAGACCTACACTCTGCAACGGGCATAGACGTACACTCTGCAACAGGCATAGACCTACACTCTGCAACAGGCTTAGACATACACTCTGCAACAGGCACAGACCTACATTCTCCAACAGGCACAGACCTACACTCTGCAACAGGCATAGACGTACACTCTGCAACAGGCAGAGACCTACACTCTGCAACAGGCAGAGACCTACACTCTGCAACAGGCAGAGACCTACTCTCTGCAACAGGCCGAGACCTACACTCTGCAACAGGCAGAGACCTACACTCTGCAACAGGCAGATACCTACACTCTGCAACAGGCAGATACCTACACTCTGCAACAGGCACAGACCTACACTCTGCAACAGGCACAGACCTACACTCTGCAACAGGCACAGACCTACACTCTGCAACAGGCACAGACCTACACTCTGCAACAGGCACAGACCTACACTCTGCAACAGGCACAGACCTACACTCTGCAACAGGCATAGACGTACACTCTACAACAGGCATAGACCTACACTCTGCAACAGGCATAGACGTACACTGCAACAGGCATAGACGTACACTCTGCAACAGGCATAGACCTACACTCTGCAACAGGCATAGACGTACACTCTGCAACAGGCAGAGACCTACACTCTGCAACAGGTATAGACCTACACTCTGCAACAGGTATAGACCTACACTCTGCAACAGGCATAGACCTACACTCTGCAACAGGCATAGACCTACACTCTGCAACAGGCATAGACGTACACTCTGCAACAGGCAGAGACCTACACTCTGCAACAGGTATAGACCTACACTCTGCAACAGGTATAGACCTACACTCTGCAACAGGCACAGACCTACACTCTGTAACAGGCATAGACGTACACTCTACAACAGGCATAGACCTACACTCTGCAACAGGCAGAGACCTACACTCTGCAACAGGCATAGACCTACACTCTGCAACGGGCATAGACGTACACTCTGCAACAGGCATAGACCTACACTCTGCATCAGGCTTAGACATACACTCTGCAACAGGCACAGACCTACATTCTCCAACAGGCACAGACCTACACTCTGCAACAGGCATAGACGTACACTTTGCAACAGGCATAGACCTACACTCTGCAACAGGCATAGACCTACACTCTGCAACGGACATAGATGTACACTCTGCAACAGGCATAGACCTACACTCTGCAACAGGCACAGACCTACACTCTGCAACAGGCATAGACCTACACTCTGCAACAGGCATAGACGTACACTCTGCAACGGGCATAGACCTACACTCTGCAACAGGCACAGACCTACACTCTGCAACAGGCATAGACCTACACTCTGCAACAGGCATAGACCTACACTCTGCAATGGGCATAGACGTACACTCTGCAACAGGCATAGACCTACACTCTGCAACAGGCTTAGACATACACTCTGCAACTGGCACGGACCTACATTCTCCAACAGGCAACAGGCACAGACCTACACTCTGCAACAGGCATAGACCTACACTCTGCAACAGGCATAGACCTACACTCTGCAACAGGCATAGACCTACACTCTGCAACGGGCACAGACCTACACTCTGCAACGGGCACAGACCTACACTCTGCAACGGGCACAGACCTACACTCTGCAACAGGCATAGACGTACACTCTGCAACAGGCATAGACCTACACTCTGCAACGGGCATAGACCTACACTCTGCAACGGGCACAGACGTACACTCTGCAACGGGCACAGACTTACACTCTGCAACGGGCACAGACTTACACTCTGCAACGGGCACAGACCTACACTCTGCAACAGGCACAGACCTACACTCTGCAACGGGCACAGACCTACACTCTGCAACGGGCAGAGACCTACACTCTGCAACGGGCAGAGACCTACACTCTGCAACAGGCAGAGACCTACACTCTGCAACAGGCAGAGACCTACACTCTGCAACAGGCAGAGACCTACACTCTGCAACAGGCAGAGACCTACACTCTGCAACAGGCACAGACCTACAGTCTCCAACAGGCACAGACCTACACTCTGCAACAGGCATAGACGTACACTTTGCAACAGGCATAGACCTACACTCTGCAACAGGCATAGACCTACACTCTGCAACGGACATAGATGTACACTCTGCAACAGGCATAGACCTACACTCTGCAACAGGCACAGACCTACACTCTGCAACAGGCATAGACCTACACTCTGCAACAGGCATAGACCTACACTCTGCAACAGGCATAGACCTACACTCTGCAACGGGCATAGACGTACACTCTGCAATGGGCATAGACCTACACTCTGCAACGGGCATAGACCTACACTCTGCAACAGGCACAGACCTACACTCTGCAACAGGCATAGACCTACACTCTGCAACAGGCATAGACCTACACTCTGCAATGGGCATAGACGTACACTCTGCAACAGGCATAGACCTACACTCTGCAACAGGCTTAGACATACACACTGCAACTGGCACGGACCTACATTCTCCAACAGGCAACAGGCACAGACCTACACTCTGCAACAGGCATAGACCTACACTCTGCAACAGGCATAGACCTACACTCTGCAACAGGCATAGACGTACACTCTGCAACGGGCATAGACCTACACTCTGCAACAGGCATAGACCTACACTCTGCAACAGGCATAGACCTACACTCTGCAATGGGCATAGACGTACACTCTGCAACGGGCATAGACCTACACTCTGCAACAGGCACAGACCTACACTCTGCAACAGGCACAGACCTACACTCTGCAACAGGCATAGACCTACACTCTGCAACAGGCATAGACCTACACTCTGCAACAGGCATAGACCTACACTCTGCAACAGGCTTAGACATACACTCTGCAACTGGCACGGACCTACTTACTCCAACAGGCACAGACCTACACTCTGCAACAGGCATAGACGTACACTCTGCAACAGGCATAGACCTACACTCTGCAACAGGCATAGACCTACACTCTGCAACGGGCACAGACCTACACTCTGTAACAGGCACAGACCTACACTCTGCAACAGGCAGAGACCTACACTCTGCAACAGGCATAGACCTACACTCTGCAACAGGCATAGACCTACACTCTGCAATGGGCATAGACGTACACTCTGCAACAGGCATAGACCTATACTCTGCAACAGGCTTAGACATACACTCTGCAACTGGCACGGACCTACATTCTCCAACAGGCAACAGGCACAGACCTACACTCTGCAACAGGCATAGACCTACACTCTGCAACAGGCATAGACCTACACTCTGCAACAGGCAGAGACCTACACTCTGCAACAGGCATAGACCTACACTCTGCAACAGGCATAGACCTACACTCTGCAACAGGCATAGACCTACACTCTGCAACGGGCACAGACCTACACTCTGTAACAGGCACAGACCTACACTCTGCAACAGGCATAGACATATACTATGCAGTACACAAACATACATAATAGAGTTGCAAACACCGATCAGGCTTTGATTAAAATGCGAGCAGTGTGGCATCAGTTTCTCTTGGAGGTGGAGAGGGGGGAAAAAGTTTCTCCATTTTGTCAGTCTGTGAAAATCGAAGAGCATATATATGAGTAATTATATATCTATAAATATATTTAGATTTATAAATATTTAATTTATTTCTATATATAGTATTTATACATAGCACTGTGGAATTAATGGCACTATGTGAACGAGTAAATGAGTTTGCTATCCGTGGTTTTGACGGATAACACTCGTACCTACGATATTCTATGGGGCTGTGCAAATGCCAGATTTGTTGCTCGGACCCAGTGCTCCATAGAAAAAAAATTGGAGACAAGTCCGATTTTGATCCCAGTGTCAGATCAAAAACGGCCATGCAAGTCTATTGGCCCATGAAAAAATTGGACCCCACTTGGATGACATCTAAGTGTGTCTGATTCTCACAGACTGACATAATGCAGAAGGTGGAGAAACCTTTTTTCCCCCTCTCCACGCCCGAGAAAAACTGATGCAACGCTGATCTGTGCCTGATTGGAGTCTGCAACTCTTACCACAGTTGCCGTTAAATCAATTCTTCTCATGATATCCAGTGGTTCCAGTTCTGGTTTTCCTGCTTCCGTCGTGCTACTACGTTCTGCTAAGCTTCCTGCTGCGCCACCGTCATCTGTCCGTGCTTCACTACAAACAGATCTTCTGAATAGATAAGACATAATACCTATCAGAACAAAAAAAGAGGATTAAATGGGAGGCTCTATTTAAGGAATCATTCTAATACACAAGAGAGAGATGTTTGCTGAGATTTTTAGGGGTAAATGGTGCAGTTCTAAACTTCATCGCAAACACCCCACAGCTACACAATGTGTGAAGGGGCCTTAGTGTTAATTGAGCAACTACCTACTTGGACTTGTCTTCCTCAAGATGCTTCCTATGGGGACAGGATAATAACTTTATACATTCTGTACCAATTGTGATATGTATGATGTCATGTGCCCTGTGATGTCATGTGATATCTATGATGTCATGTGCCCTGTGATGTCATGTGCCCTGTCGTAATAACTGCCACTGGTGTGTTATGTATCAAGTTTCCAACATCAAGAATAGAATTAATAAAACAAAATCACAGGCCGCAAATAACCACCAGCCTCATTTTTTATTGAACATAAGGATGAGTGACCTCATGGAGATCAACATCCAACACTGCGGAGACACCATCACATGTTTCTCAACGCAGTGATCTAGAGCAATGCCCCCATCCCTTATGGGAAATATGCAAAAGCATGTAAATCAACAGCCGCGGAGACACCATCACATGTTTCTCAACGCAAGCAATGACTAGCCAGGTCTTTCCCCGGGAAGGAACAACCACGGGAAGGGCAGTCTCCAATGAAGGAAACCACCTATGCCAAAACATGGTATCCATCCACAGACAGCTGTTTCGGGGTATTGCCCCTCATCAGTGTAGTAGGAAACTGGCTAGTAGGAGCAATGCCTAGTGAAAGGCTATGAACATAAGGATGAGTGACCTCATGGAGATCAACATCCAACACTGCGGAGACACCATCACATGTTTCTCAACGCAGTGATCTAGAGCAATGCCCCCATCCCTTATGGGAAATATGCAAAAGCATGTAAATCAACAGCCGCGGAGACACCATCACATGTTTCTCAACGCAAGCAATGACTAGCCAGGTCTTTCCCCGGGAAGGAACAACCACGGGAAGGGCAGTCTCCAATGAAGGAAACCACCTATGCCAAAACATGGTATCCATCCACAGACAGCTGTTTCGGGGTATTGCCCCTCATCAGTGTGGAGTAGGAAACTGGCTAGTAGGAGCAATGCCTAGTGAAAGGCTATGAACATAAGGATGAGTGACCTCATGGAGATCAACATCCAACACTGCGGAGACACCATCACATGTTTCTCAACGCAGTGATCTAGAGCAATGCCCCCATCCCTTATGGGAAATATGCTGTCTGATTTACATGCTTTTGCATATTTCCCATAAGGGATGGGGGCATTGCTCTAGATCACTGCGTTGAGAAACATGTGATGGTGTCTCCGCAGTGTTGGATGTTGATCTCCATGAGGTCACTCATCCTTATGTTCATAGCCTTTCACTAGGCATTGCTCCTACTAGCCAGTTTCCTACTCCACACTGATGAGGGGCAATACCCCGAAACAGCTGTCTGTGGATGGATACCATGTTTTGGCATAGGTGGTTTCCTTCATTGGAGACTGCCCTTCCCGTGGTTGTTCCTTCCCGGGGAAAGACCTGGCTAGTCATTGCTTGCGTTGAGAAATATGTGATGGTGTCTCCGCGGCTGTTGATTTACATCATTTTTTATTGAGTCATATTAAAACCTAAGCATTTGCACCCATTTATTCTAATCTGTATCACCAACTTTTCTATGAACTAAAGGAAACCACAGGACGTCATACTGCAATTCCTGATCACTATAAACCGTCAGTTCCTGGTCACCCCTGATCCAACAGAACCAAGAGAGCTGACAATGGAGAACTGTAGCAGTCTGCAATTAAAATTATGTTATCATAACGTTTTCACAGCATTAATGGCAAAGCTACCCAAAAATGGAACCGAGTGGAGTTGTCTCACTGGCCCACCCCATTCTATATGCTTTTATTAGAGCACATGGGTGTCATAGAGGACAAAACCAGCCGACTGCTGAGGGTCTTCTAGACCAGTGACAATGATCAGTTGATCGCCAGCAAGTCCTCATTTAGGGAAGGGGTGGTTCAGATTGGTAACTCCTGTTAGGCCAGGCTCACACTGGCTTAGTAAAGAACCCAAATGTGCAGATTTTCCTTAGAATCTGATCAATAGCATTTTTTAATCATAGAATCATTATACATTTCACAGGATACAGTGCTTTTTGATAAGATTTTCAGGTGAACGATGCAGTTCTGAATCCCACTTCTAACCCCCCATCTATACAATTTGTGAGTGAGGTCATAAGTGAAGAGATCCCTACCTGGACTTGTTTCCTTCAAGCTGTCAGGCTCTAATGAAACAAGATGGCTCATGAGTTGCACTTTCCTCATTCTATGCCAATTGTGATGTCATATGATGTCTATGATGTTTATGTGCTTTGTGAAGTCATCAAAACTGACTGTTTAACCCTTGCCCACCCAATGACATACATTGATATTGTGAACAGGTTATTTGGATGCAGCGGCGCAGACAATGAAGGGACAATGGTAATCATCCCAAACTATTTATCTTTCTACCACAGAAAGGAAATCTAACTTTAGGGACACATATATACTGTATGTATGAAACCAGAAGTTTACATACACTGTATAAAAACACTCCAAAGGCAGACTCTAATCTATTTAGTATAATGCACCCCCCATAGGCAGACTCTGTAGTATAATGCACCCTTATAGGCAGACTCTATATTGCATAATGCACCCCCCATAGGCAGATTCTATAGCATAATGCACACCCTAAAGGCAGACTCTATACTGTATAATGCCACCCCAAAGGCAGACTCTGTATAGAATAATGCATCCCCATAAGCAGACTCTATAATATAATGCAACCCCATAGGCACTCTATATTGTATAATGCACCCCCCTTAGGCAGACTCTAGTATAATGCACCTCATAGGCAGACTCTATATTGTATAATGCACCCCCCTTAGGCAGACTCAATCAAGTTGCATTTAGCGCAGACAAAGGGCGCGTCAAAGCAACGCATCCGCATGTCCTGCGTACCCAATGTGAAAGGTTCACAGGACGCATGTAGAAGTAAGCAGAAGTAGGCGGGGCTTACGGGAGGAAGCACGCAGCCCTCCGCAAAGCCCCCGAATGCTAATGTGAACCTAGCCTTATGCCGATAAAACAGCCAGCCTACAATCAGGGATTAGCCGTTTGGTACACCAGTGCAAACAAATATAATCTGTATGCGGCAATGTTCACACACAGAGTATGCAGAGCATCTGGCTTACAGCCTATTAATGACGCCCTATGGCGGGCTGCCCACTGCTAACTATAATGCATCCTGTGTGAACAGTTTACAGAGACATCTGGGCCCAACTGCACCCCGAAAAATATAAAAGGTGCAAAAAAACACATATAGATACATGTGGCTGTGCAGGGTTCAGGAAATGAAAGGCAATGTGGGGGGGGGACATAAAATGAGGGGCTGTGTGGGGGCGTCATAAAATAAGGGGGTGTCCATTTGGGCCGTGAAATGAGGGGATGCACAGTTTGACCATGAAATGAGGGTCTGTGAAGTATATATGAGTACCTGTGGTGACCATACTGTATATGGGGCTGTGGAGGTCATCATACTGGGGGCTGTGGGGACCATACTAGATAGGGGAATGTGGGGAATATCATACTGTTTGGGGTGTTGTTTATGGGCCATTATACTGTAAGGTGTGTTATGGGGATCATCTTAGTATACATGAGAGCTGTTTAGAACATCATACTATTTATGGGGGTCTGTGGTGGACATCATACTGTATATGGTGGCTGTGGTGGTGACTATACTATATATTGGGGGATTGCTGTGGATACAATACCATATGGGCAGCTGTGGTCACCATCCTTTGAAGTTTGAAGAGGGCAGAGTGGTGGGTAGTGTGGTGTAGTGACCACTGTGTCCGCTAGGGGGCGCTGTGTGGGTGTCCCAGGACAAACGGATAGCCTTGTCCAGAGTGGTTACAGTAGCAGGGTGCTAAAGGATCGTTATGTATCTCAAGGTGGGTGGCCTTGGGATGGAGGCTTGCTTATGTGCTGATCAGCAGAGCTGATCTTTCGTTCCAATGTGTCAGGGAGACGTCTCCAGGTAACTGGTGAGACGGGCAGGACCAGTTACCTACAAACCCACCCAGGGGGTGTGTTTAAGAACGCTATTGTAAAGTGTGTATGAGTGGTTGAAGGACCTGTGATGAGGTCGTAGCCATGTGACCCGGTGGGCGTGGCTACGGACCATATAAGGTGGCCAGGGTAGGTCACATGAGTGAATGCTTGGACCCGGTTGGTCCGTTGTGGAAGGTCCCGCTGGGAGATGGGGTTTCCTGCCTAACAGCACGTGGAGTGGCTGTGGTTAATGGCTGCAAGTACCTGATAGTTCCCTGGAGGGAATGGATGTCTGAAGTGTGGAGTATGAAGCAGCCATGATGTAACCCTGATGGGGTGAGATATCTGTGAGGCTGAAGAGCCTGAGTACTGGACATTGCGTAACTTGTGTGACCACAGGGATAACAGAGGGAAGCTCTGTCATGGACGCTATGCTGTTTATATGAACTTTATGTTGCTGCTGTGGGTTTATGATGCCTGAATAAACCGCATGGATTGTTATTGTTTTATGGAAAACCCGTGCCGGACGTGATTATTTGGCTGCCAAGCGAATATCCCCTACCCGAATGACAGCGCTACCTTACGGTAGTAAGAGGGCATTGTGTAAAAAGGGGCACAGAATGGATATGGAGAGGGGACAGCGTGAAATGGAGGCAAAATACGGAGAAGGATTAGCATGGTGGGGGGACAGTGTGGAGATATAGAAAGTGTAATAGAGAATTAGAGATGGGACAGCCATGGTATAGGATGGTGGGACTTTTAGAGCTGATAATGTGCAACCTGCATATGTCGCATGACAGGCACAAAAACCATCAGATGTATCCCTTTATTTATAATGGGGGGTCTGTTTATTTTCCGTTAGGATCATGGGCGGACATACCGCCAGATCAACTGATGCAATTGCACCGGGGCCCAGAGTGGGAGGGGGCCCCCGACAGACCTACAAAGCAATGTTGTGAATGACAGCCGGCGGCAGTATTACTGCTAACAGGAGAAGCAGGGGGCCCGCTCTGTTGCACACATGTGATATGACGGTCAAACGGGCCCCCTACCTGACCTCATCTGTTAGCATACTGTATGCTGCTGTCCGACCGGTTGTCACTGGTGAGGTTTGACTCTGCGGTGCGGTGATGGGCAGCAGATGCAGAAACAGGAAAAGAGGAAGGAGGGGGGGAAATCTCAGCGAGTCACTGAAGCAGGCTCTGCTTGTGACTCACTGCTGCTGCTGCTGTGCGTGTGCGCACTCTTCTCAGAGCCTCAGTGATCCACAGGACTGGGTTTCTTCTGGATACACATGAAAATGAGGGGAGGATGAGGGCAGGAAATTAACAAAGCACATGGTGTGTAAGCACTTCTGCCCCTTCCTGCTGGGATCTCTGTGGAGTTGGGGCTGCCCTGCACTCTATCAGCCTTCATACATACTGCAGGTGAAGGGGGGACTTTTTGGACTCCTGTTATGATCATCTGCAAAGTAAGTGAATGGCCAGTGGGTTTGATAATTGTGCTTAGTGAAGACATTAGCCACTTCCACTACAAAAGGGGAGACTGGAGAGGGGCACCTTATACAGCGCTGCAATGACACTGGTGCCTCATGGTGGACCGCTCATTTTGTGGATTTCCTGACCAGTTCCTTACAGGCCCGGTGAACTCTGTGTCCGGGCTCAGTGTCTGGAAGTCTCAGTAATTACCGTATGTCTTCTCTGAGAGAAAACATCATGACCGTGTATGGCGAATACAGGTTTCTTACCTTGCAACTACCCTTCCGCACCCAACCCGTACGAAAAAGTCCACCCCTTGAAATAAAAACACTCATCAATTCTTTGGATAATATTGGCCACAGCGGCCAGTTTATTAACAAACAATAACATATAACAAATATAACAATAATTATTAATATAATCTCTATTCAAACATGAGGGGAGGGTTCTTGGAGCCAAAAGGTCTAGCTTTTATTTGGCAAAAGTACCAATGAACTTCGACCACTATGTTACCCTCAGCCGTACACCACCAGCTTGAGGGCACCATACAACCCGTTCCAGGAAGACTAACCACCAAAAGCTCCCAGGGTAAAACCCCGTCCAGAGCCCATAACTGAATGCTAGATCAACCCCACACCATTTTAACTGTCCGGAATTTACTTAAATTTCTTCCCCTACAAATCAGCGTCAAATCCAAGAACCCCCCGCCAACCACAAACAGCCCTGACCACCTCAGGCTCGTCAGTGCCCCAACACCGCCAATGCTCTCTCCACCCACTCTTGAATCGCCAATGCCCACAAATCAATCCCTATTGCGCTCAAATGAAACCCATCCTCCATCCAAAAATTACCAACTCCGGATTCCAATTCAAAGTGACTCACACTTATGCACTTATGCCACCATTCCTGGACACAAAACTCGACACTGCCCCATTCAACTTCACCCTGGCCCTATTAATCCCCTTCACAGATTGCGCCACCCTCCACTTTTCTCTAGGAACAATATCCGACCATACTGTAAACACTCCCGGAAACGACGTCCACAACCTTAAAAAGTCAAAACGAATATCCCTGATCAATTCTCTAACCAGCTTAACTCCCAAATCATTCCCACCCATATGCACAAACCAAATGTCAGGCGCTCTATCAAAACGAGTGGCTCGAGAAAATTCACATAAGACCCTGCTCCAAACCATCCCTCTAAACCCCAACCAACGAATAACCACCTGATCTCTACTAAAGCCTAATTGCCTACTGTCCGGCCTCACGTCAGCCAATAGCACCCCTCAATGCACAAACGAATGTCCGAAAATCCAGGCTAATAAGGGATCACGACCTGAAAAATACACAAGTAACATTAAAGCACTCCTACACATTCCCCAATACCATTAATAATGCACATACGTTAAGTAACGGTCAGGGCTCCATCTGCCAATCCCCCGGATCGCATCAGCCCCTAAACCACGACTATGAGCCTCGGAAGCAGCCCCAATCCTAAAAGAATGCGACCCGTACATATCTGGGGATAAGCCCAACTCCTGTAACCCCCTTTTCAAAATTGCAATAAACTGGAATCTAGACAAAAATGCCCCCCTCCGCATGACACAACAGTGGGCCTGCCCTCCCTGACCACAAGCGCCAGTACGATTCCAAACATCTTTGCGGGCACATCAAAGCCCCATCCTCTTTCCCTAGCACCACGCACCTACCTTTTCCCAACTGATCAGTTTTCGAACGCCTTATCCAGAAAGCAATGCCCCCACCCATAGTTCGACGTCCTTTGCCAACCAAAACACTTGCCCTGTCCCTGCTGCGAGACACGAGTTTGCCTATACGCATCGCCCCAAAAAATGCCAAAGAAAACGCAAGCCTAAACAACGCCAACTCAAAGTTGGAACAACAAATCTTCTCCAACACTCTGCCTAACCGTTCAAGCACGCTGAACGAGATCTGTCTGCGCCTATCAAAAATCTGGTTGCCCCTCCTAAAACCCTTTAATGCCTGCTTAACCAAAAACTTTTTTGTAACATCTACCAACCCCTCCAACCGAAAACCAAATGCCAAACCAGCCATAAATTTATTAACTTTAGAAATAGACCAACCCATTTCTGCCACCTTTCCCACCAAAAATAATACCACCTGTGTCTTCCCTTCCTCGGACTCAAACGCTCCCCACTGTAACACCCAACTTTGCCATACCCTCCACGATGCTTCGTAAGATGCCCAGGTCTGGCCCGTAATGGACTCATGAATTAGTCTTCCAGCTTGTCCGTAATCACCTGCCACAAGTGCAAAGGGCATTCCGCTTCCAAGGCCTCCGCTTCTGGTGCCAGTTCCTGGAATCGCTCCCACTGAAAACGAGATAAAGCATCCGCTATAGAGTTTTGCACACCTGGCACATGCAGCGCAGAAATCCACGCATTCAGTTCAAGGCACCGGAAAACAAGCTCTCTCAACAACTTAATCACTGGGGGAGATGATGCTGACAGACTGTTAATCACCGACACCACACTCATATTGTCACAATGAAACCTAACTTTCTGGTTCGCGAACATTTCTCCCCAAATGGAAACCGCCACCACAATTGAGAAAAACTCCAGCAAAGCCAGGTTTTTTGTGAGGCCTGTTGTGAGTTCATTTTCCCCTTCATTACTGAGGCCCGAGGAACTCCCTCTTCTGGTAAAGAAAGGTAGTGAGCCTGATTGTCAAACACCTGAGGCTGATGATTGTGACTGGCTGAGTGGAGTTACGGACTGGATATAATGCTGCCGACGCCCTTCTGCCCTGCGGGTGATTTCTCTGTGGGATCCTTGGAGACCAGTCTGAATTCCTGCTCCTCCAAAGCTAAGTTTGCTGCTCGGCCTTTTGCTTTTGTGCTTTGACTTTGTTTTTGCTTTGTTTTTCTGGATTTCTGCCATTCCCTGCTGGGGTGTGCTGAATTCATTTAGCTCTGTCTTCTGAAAATACCTGAGTGCTGATTCAGTTTTTGAAGCCTAGCTGCTTCAGGGCCTTTTTCATATCAGCTGGTTGGCTTATGTCTTTGATAGGGTTTTGGCAGATTGCAGACAGCAGCCTTCCTGTCCTTTCCTATCTAGGTAGTTTTGGGGCCCCGTCTTTGCTCAGTCTATCTTTCTGTCTGTGTTAGTGTTTTCATCTTGCTTCACCGTCATTATATGTTGGGGGCTGCCTATTGCTTTGGGGTCTGCTCTGGGGCAGTTTAGATTTCCCCTTTCTTTCTTTAGGCCTATGTATTTCTCCGGCTGTGATCGAGGGGTCTAGGGCATCGTAGGAACCCCCCACGGCTACTGCTAGTTGTGTTGATAGGTTCAGGGGTCTGCAATCTGATAGTTGCCAACTTCTCTGGTTTTCTGGACTTAGCTTGTGTTTCTGCTTTTGCCTCCTACGGTGACTCATTCATAACAGAATCACCCGCCCTACCGCAGATTCTAGGGTACTCAATAGCAGGAAAGAATTGTAAAAAAAAAAAAAAAAAAAAAAAAAGTGTGTATATTTTTTCCTCTATATCTCTGAGGCCGTAGGGGGAATTTTTTTTTCTCTCAATGGAGATAAAGCAATTGTCTGATCTTGTGGAGCAGCTCGCTGCGGAAGTGCGGGGAATTTCCGCCTACCTTGCTCATTCACATGCTGCTGAACCAAAGATTCCTACACCTGATGTATTTTTTGGGGATCGGTCTAAATTTTTGAATTTCAAAAATAATTGTAAATTATTTTTTGCCTTGAAGCCTAACTCGTCAGGGAGCTCCGCGCAGCAGGTTAAAATTGTTATCTCATTGCTGCGTGGCGATCCCCAGGATTGGGCGTTTTCTTTGAAACCAGATGATCCTATTCTGACTAATGTGAACGCATTCTTTCAAGCTTTGGGGTTGTTATATGACGAACCTAATGCCATTGATCAGGCTGAAAAGACCCTGCTGGCATTGAGCCAGGGTCGTGATTCTGCAGAATTGTACTGTCAAAAATTCCGAAAGTGGGCAGTACTTACTACCTGGAATGATAATGCCTTGGCTGCTCTCTTTCGGAAGGGGTTGTCAGAAGCCGTAAAAGATACTATGGTGGGATTTCCTGTTCCCTCTGGTCTTGACGATTCTATGTCATTAGCCATTCAGGTTGATCGGCGTTTGCGCGAACGCAAAGCTGCACAAGAGGTGTTGCCACCTGTTGAATAAATGTCTGAACCTATGCAATGTGATAGAGTTTTTTCCAGAGAGCAGCGTCAGGAGTTCAGAAGGCGTAATAAGTTGTGTTTTTTCTGTGGAGATGCCTCGCATATTATTTCTGTCTGTCCCAAACGAGAGAAACGCTTTGCACACACGTTTTCTGTTGGGGGTGTTCAACCTAAGTTTCTTCTGGCTATTACTCTGATCTGCTCCCTGTCCACATTTTCCGCCAAGGCGTTTGTGGATTCGGGAGCAGCCCTAAACCTAATGGACTTGGATTTTGCTAAACGTTGTGGATTTCCGATGACACCTCTGCAGACGCCTATCCCTTTGAGGGGAATTGATGCTACTCCTTTGGCTATATAAACCCCAGTTTTGGACCCAGGTGGTAATGCAGGTCGCCCCAGACCATCAAGAAAATTGCAGATTTCTGGTGTTGCATAATCTGCATGATACTGTTGTTCTGGGGTTTCCCTGGTTACAGATTCATAATCCAGTTTTGGATTGGAAATCTGTGTCTGTGGTGAGTTGGGGTTGTCGGTGTGCCTTTAGTGAGGCTCCGGTGTTTTCCACCTCTCCTCAGTCGCATGATGTTCCTGATTATTTGGCGGACTTTTATGATGTATTTAGTGAGAATGAGTCTGCGTCTCTGCCTCCTCATAGGAGTTATGACTGTGCAATTGAACTGAGCCCGAGGTGTAAATTTCCCAAGGGTCGGCTCTTCAATTTATCTGTACCCGAGCACGAGGCTATGCGATCCTATATTAAGGAGGCGTTGGAGAAGGGTCATATTAGACCATCCTTGTCACCCTTGGGTGCCGGTTTGTTTTTTTGTAGCCAAAAAGGATGGATCATTAAGACCTTGTATTGATTATCGTGCCCTCAACAAAATTACTGTTAAATATCAGTATCCGTTACCCCTGATTTCTGATCTATTCTCCAGAGTTAAAGGTGCTTGCTGGTTTACCAAGCTTGACCTCAGGGGGGCATATAATCTTATTCGCATTAAGCATGGGGATGAATGGAAGACGGCGTTTAATACTCCGGAGGGACATTTTGAGTACCTGGTGATGCCTTTTGGGCTCACTAATACCCCTTCTGTCTTCCAGTGCTTCATGAACGATATTTTCCGAGATTTTGTCGATAAATTTTTGATTATCTATCTGGATGATATTTTGATCTTCTCCAAGGATTGGGATTCTCATGTGGAACATATTCGGACTGTGTTCCGGATCTTGAGGGAGAATTCCCTGTATGTCAAGGGATCTAAATGCCTTTTTGGAGTACAGAGGATTTCTTTTTTGGGATTTATTTTGTCCCCGTCAACTATTGAAATGGACCCGGCCAAGGTACAGGCCATTCACGATTGGGTTCAGCCCACTTCTTTGAAGGCCCTCCAGAAGTTTTTGGGTTTTGCTAATTTTTATCAGAAATTTATAGCAAAATTTTCTAGTATTGCCAAGCCATTGACTGATTTGACTAAAAAGGGTGCTGATGTGTTAAATTGGTCTCCGGAGGCTGTTTCTTCCTTTCAGAAGTTGAAGCGAAGATTCACCTCCGCCCCGGTTTTGCGGCAACCTGATGTCTCACTTCCATTCCAGGTAGAGGTGGATGCTTCTGAGATTGGTGCAGGAGCTGTTTTGTCCCAAAAGGATCCTGTAACATCTAAAATGAATTCCTGTGCTTTCTTTTCCCGAAAGTTCTCTCCATCTGAACGTAACTATGATGTGGGGAATAGGGAACTGTTGGCCATGAAATGGGCATTTGAGGAGTGGAGACATTGGTTGGAGGGAGCTAAGCATCAAGTCGTGGTCCTCACTGACCACAAGAATTTGATTTACCTAGAGTCGGCTAAGCGCTTGAACCCTAGACAGGCTAGGTGGGCATTGTTTTTTACACGTTTTGATTTTGTGGTTTCTTTTCTTCCTGGAACAAAGAATGTCAAGGCAGGCGCCCTCTCTAGGAGCTTCCTTGCTGATTCTCCTGTGGTGACCAAGCCTGCTACCATCTTAGGCGAAGGGGTAGTTCTTTCTGCCATCTCGCCCGATTTGAGACGTGCTCTGGAAGAGTTCCAGGAGGACAAACCTGAGCGTTGTCCCAGTGGAAAGTTGTATGTTCCTGACCAGTGGAAGAAGAGAGTGATGTCTGAAGTTCATTGCTCTGCTTTGGCTGGTCATCCAGGTATTTTTGGTACTAGAGATCTGGTGAGTCGGTTTTTTTGGTGGTCCTCCTTGTCTCGTGATATCAGGAATTTTGTGCAGTCCTGTGGGACGTGCTCCCGGTCTAAATCGTGTTCTCGCTCTAGTGGGTTGTTGATGCCTTTGCCTGTCCCCAAGAGGCCATGGACCCATATTTCAATGGATTTCATCTCTGATATGCCTGTCTCTCAGAGGATGACTGTTATTTGGGTGATTTGTGATAGGTTCTCTAAGATGGTTCATCTTGTACCACTCCCTAAGTTGCCGTCTTCCTCTGAGTTGGTGCCCCTGTTTTTACAACAGGTGGTTCGTTTGCACGGGATTCCTGAGAACATTGTATCTGACAGAGGAGTGCAGTTTGTGTCTAGATTTTGGAGAACTTTCTGTTCCAGGCTGGGAATTCAGTTGTCCTTCTCCTCTGCTTTTCACCCTCAGACCAATGGGCAGACAGAGAGAACAAACCAGACCTTGGAGTCATATTTGAGATGTTTTATTTCTGCTGATCAGGATGATTGGGTTTCATTTTTGCCCTTGGCCGAATTTGCTTTGAATAATAGAGCTAGTTCTGCCACTTTGATGTCACCTTTTTTTTGTAACTTTGGGTTTCATCCTCGATTTTCTTCAGGGCAGGTGGAGCCCTCTGCCTGCCCAGGTGTTGACACTGTGGTGGAGAGAATGCCCCAGATCTGGGACCAAGTGGTGGATAAGTTATCTCTCTCCCAGGAGAAGGCCCAGCGGTTTTCCAACCGACATAGGACCATTGGTCCCCAGTTTAAGGTTGGTGATATGGTGTGGTTATCATCAAAAAATATTGCTATGAAGGTGGCTTCTCCTAAGTTTAAGCCTAGATTTATTGGACCTTACAAGATTGTGGAGATTATTAATCTGGTCTCTTTTCGTTTGGCTCTTCCTGTCACATTTAAAATCCATAATGTGTTCCATAAATCTTTGTTGAAGAGGTTTGTTGAACCTGTTGTTCCGGGGGTGGCACCTCCAGACCCTGTATTGGTTGAAGGTAACATGGAGTATGAGGTAGAGAAAGTACTGGATTCCCGTCTGGCTAGACGGAGACTCCAGTATTTGGTTACGTGGAAGGGTTATGGTCAGGAGGATAATTCCTGGGTCTCCGCCTCTGATATTCATGCCAAACGATTGGTGCGTGCCTTTCATCGGGCTCACCCTGATCGCCCTGGTGGCATAGTTGAGGGTTCGGTGACCCCTCCTCAAGGGGGGAGGTACTGTTGTGAGTTCATTTTCCCCTTCAATACTGAGGCCCGAGGAACTCCCTCTTCTGGTAAAGAAAGGTAGTGAGCCTGATTGTCAAACACCTGAGGCTGATGATTGTGACTGGCTGAGTGGAGTTACGGACTGGATATAATGCTGCCGACGCCCTTCTGCCCTGCGGGTGATTTCTCTGTGGGATCCTTGGAGACCAGTCTGAATTCCTGCTCCTCCAAAGCTAAGTTTGCTGCTCGGCCTTTTGCTTTTGTGCTTTGACTTTGTTTTTGCTTTGTTTTTCTGGATTTCTGCCATTCCCTGTGCTGAATTCATTTAGCTCTGTCTTCTGAAAATACCTGAGTGCTGATTCAGTTTTTGAAGCCTAGCTGCTTCAGGGCCTTTTTCATATGAGCTGGTTGGCTTATGTCTTTGATAGGGTTTTGGCAGATTGCAGACAGCAGCCTTCCTGTCCTTTCCTATCTAGGTAGTTTTGGGGCCCCGTCTTTGCTCAGTCTATCTTTCTGTCTGTGTTAGTATTTTCATCTTGCTTCACCGTCATTATATGTTGGGGGCTGCCTATTGCTTTGGGGTCTGCTCTGGGGCAGTTTAGATTTCCCCTTTCTTTCTGTAGGCCTATGTATTTCTCCGGCTGTGATCGAGGGGTCTAGGGCATCGTAGGAACCCCCCACGGCTACTGCTAGTTGTGTTGATAGGTTCAGGGGTCTGCAATCTGATAGTTGCCAACTTCTCTGGTTTTCTGGACTTAGCTTGTGTTTCTGCTTTTGCCTCCTACGGTGACTCATTCATAACAGAGGCCCTTCCGCTGCCACCACTCCAGCCATCTTCCAACACTTCACCTCCCTTTATAATAGGCCCGATAACCAGCCCCGCCTGCTGCGTCCGTGTAAATCTCGCAATCAAAATTATTCAAGATCTCCTGTTGAATCAATGACCGACCATTGTAAAGTTCCAGAAAACAATTCCACACAATCAAATCCTCCCTTTTCTCCTTTTTCAAACGAACGAAATGGTGCGCTGCTCTCACTCCTGCGGTTGCACCAGCCAGTCTACGGCAAAAAATTCTGCCGATGGGCATGATCCTGCATGCGAAATTCAACCGACCTAATAACGATTGCAACTCCTTCAACGTCAATTTGCGCAGTTTCCTAACCCTATTTACTTCCTGCTTAAGTAACAACAATACAACAATTTATCCTCAGGCAACCAACACTCGATTCTCCCTGAATCAGTTAGAATCCTAAGAAAGCTTAAAACTGTGCCCGGGGCTTCACTCTTTTCCTTTGCCAACGGCACACCAAAGCGCTCTGCCACCCGTTCCATGGCGGCCAAAGTATTTCTACATAACACTGAATCCGGTGGACCTATAACTAGGAAGTTGTCTAAATAGTGAATAACTGACTGAACGCCGGCAACATGCCTAACCTCCCACTCTAAAAAGGTACTAAACATCTCAAAGAACATGAAATTGCACAACCCATCGGCAAACATCTATCCAAATAGTAACCGCTGTTCGAAAAACAACCCAATAGCGGAATGCTGTCCGGGTGAACCGGTAGTAACCTGAAGGCCGATTCAATATCCGTTTTTGCCAACAAAGCTCCCGCCCCGTATCTGCGAACCCATTGCACTGCTGTATCAAACGATGTATATTCCACAGAACACAACTCCTGGGCAATGCCATCATTAACCGACTGCCCTTTTGGGTACGATAAATGCTGAATCAACCTAAATTTATTCGGTTCTTTCTTAGGCACGACCTCTAAAAGAGAAATAATCACCCCCTTGACAGGCAAAAACAAAAACGGACCTGCCATCCTACCTAACTTCACCTCCTTCCTCAGCTTGGCACTAACCACCTCTGAATGCAAATCTGCAGACCTCAAATTCTTAACCGAAAAAGCAACAGTGTGGGTAGGTAGGGGATTCTAAAACCTTCAGCAAAACCATTCCAAATAAATCTAGCCTTCTCCTGATCAGGGTACCTACTTAGAAAGGGGGCCATCTCACAGGCGTCTCCCCCTTGACCGGCACCCACTGATGGCTTCTCCCTCGCCTTTTTGAAACATTTGGAAGCTCCATATGAACTCCCGTCACAGTGGGAACATACATGCTTGAACTTACAGGTGTTCACGTATTTGCACTGGCCATCATTAAATTGCCAGCACGTCCCGGATTTGTCTTCAGTTCCCTGTGTCCCCTGACTACCGCTTCTGTGTCCTGCCTGCTGATTGCTGCTACCTCCGCACTAGTGAAAAGACTGCCCGTACCTGACTGGAGCCATAATTTTCAGCCAAAGCCCAATATCCTTCTGGTCCCACTTAATCTCGGGCCGCACTGCCTTCCTTTTCCTAAATTGCTCATCATAGCGCAGCCATGCCTGGCCTCCGTATGTATGGTGGGCCTCTCCAATCGCATCTAGGTAGCAGAACAAACCCGTACAGTTCTCAGAAAACTTTTCCCCTATTATACTAGCCAAAATCGCAAACGCCTGCAACCAGTTAACAAATGTCTGCGGAATCAGCCGCCACTGCCACTTTTCCTCCTCCTTCTTGCTGTCGTCCTTCTTTCCCTTATCTAAATTAAACTTTTCTAAGGGAAGGAGGGAGAATATCTCCACATATTCATCCCGCCAAATCTTCTCTTTTACCTCCTTCTTTAAATGAGCTCCCAAGGGGCCCTCAAAAGATACATAGACCTCGCCCTTTGCTCTATCGTCCATCTTTAGCGTATCCCCTTTCACTTTTTCTGTTTGCACAGACACGGATACGCTCGCTGCTGTCACCCGCTCCCCTCCAATTGACAGCCCCAGCTCGCTTGTGAACTGCGACCCGCACGCCATCCCTGGCAGCCATGCCCCCACCGGCGATGTCCTGACCGCGCTCACTGCCCCACCTTCTAACCTTCTCAAAACCTGCGCCATACTGAGCAGAAATTCACGAAGGCCCGACCCCTCCTCCCCGCTAGGGCTTCCCGACCTCCTTCCCTCCGAACCCGACGCCTGACTCCCCCCAGCCACCTGTGACACAGCCCCTGTTGGTGACAAACAACACATGGATTCATACCAAGCTGCGCGGGTGCTGTGTCCCCGCCAGCCGGATCTCCGGAATCCTGCCGCTGTGTGTCTGTGACGTTCGCTGCCCGACTCTGATTCTTCCTAGCCACTCTGCAGCCCCAGGCCTGTGCCCCTGGCCTCCTTGTCACCAGGGGGGACCGGAGCGCGTGAAGCATGTCGCACCGCTAACCTCAGCCTTGATCGAGACCGTACCGAATGGACTGACCCGGGCCTGACAGCCCAGTCCAAAACCCATCCACGCGAACTGCCAGGCAGCCCGACATCACTGCCTGCCTCTCCCTCTGCCGGTCTCTGACAAACTGGGCCTGGAAGCAGGATATCCCGCTGCGACTGCCTTCCTGCCGAAGTTCTCCGTCTCAGGCTCCATCTAGCAGGCACCCCGACAGCCAAGCCTCCCCAGGTACCTACCGCAGGGTCCTCCCTGGGGTCGGTGTGCCCCGCGGTGTCTGCTGTCCCTTGCTTCTGCGCCGCTGTCTGGCCTGAACCCTGCCGTGGGTCCGCGCTCCTCCCGCTTACGACACGGGCCCGCAATGCCACCCTTGCAGCTTGTGCAGGCCGCCATGTCGATGCGGCCCACGCCTCAGGCACGGCCCGCACTTCCGGCGCAGCCCGCGCTCCCATCGATCTCTGCTGACTTGCACCCTCAGACCGGCTTCGTGGATTCCTGCCGGGGCGAGCACAGCGAGGAAAAGCCGCACCACAGCGCCCGCCATCCGCAGGGTCCCCAGAAGGGCTCCGGAGCCTACGTGTGCTGCATGACTACACCTCCGGTGACAGTCTCTATGGGGGCCTTGTCCTCCTGCCCCTGTTGTTCAGCTCCTGTGACTCGGCGGCCCACAGGAGAGAAGACAGCTGTTCCTCGAGCCATCCTCCCTTCCTGGAGCGAGCGAAGTCCCGCAGCCTGTCGATTAAGGACTCCACCGACTGAGGTGAGTGAAGCAGCTGGTGGCCTTCACTCTCCGGATTTCTAAATGGAAATGGCGATCTTCCCCCACTTTTTCCAACTCCTCTCTGAGCCCACCCCCTAAAACTCCCCCTTAGCCCCTTCCGACCAATCCTATCCATTCTCCTGAACCCGGTTGGAAACCCCTCCCCTGGCCAACTGCAGTCATGGGGGGCTTTCATCAAGCTACGCCCATTCCCGCCTCCATCCTTATGTCCAACAGGCGGCATCATCACAGATTGATGCTGCTTTCTTCTGAGAAGTCTGCAGCTGCAGGTGTAGGTAGGTGTGTTGACTGGGGAGTGGTCCTCTTACCGCCGCGAACAGACTGAGACAGAGACTGAAGTGCATCCAACAGGTCCTCTTTATTGGCCATCCTCTCGATGACTGCAGCACCACACAGCTGCCGCACAACGAGCTCCGCACACAGGCCCGGGTACCTTTCCCTTTCTTCGGTCTTCCTGAATGACACCCCTCGCGGCTCTTTCACTGTGGTGCCCTAGGCCTACCACCACAGCGCTTCACCCATATGAGTCCGTCCGTCTCTGGTACCTCCCGGGCTCTCTCTGTCCTGCGGCTCTGCTGTCAGGGCCACCCCTCCTGACTGTCTCTCTCACCAGTCCTTCCTGGAGCTTCTTCTTGTCCTGCCTTTCCCTCCAGTCTTCTTCACTCCTGAGCTCCTCTCCCTGGATTGACTGACTTCTGGAACTCTCTCCAACTCTATATATCCCCTCCCTGGGAATTCCCCTTCTAGAGCTCCTGTAACCCCGCCCCCTATGAGTTTGCAGTTTCGTAGCCATAAGCTGATGTTAAGCGCTGCTCCCTGCTCCCATCTTGTGGCCAAACTGCAGTACTACACCTTCCTCCATTTCTGCTGTCCTTGGTCTCCCCCTAGTGCCAAAACTCAGTACTTCACCTCTGCCTAGCTGTCTCCTACCTGCTTATCCATAAGTCCATGTCTAGCACACTGTACATTAACCCTTCCTCTGCAGACAGGTACATAGGTCAGTCCACTTCCCCTACATGCCCCCTTCCTTTGACCACTGTCATCCTCGACAATCTCGTCGCCTTCATTTTTACATTCTGAAGCTTCTCCACTGCCTTTTTATCGGACTGGTTGTCGAGCAAGGCTTGTGATACGCGGGGAGCTGAACCAAACCGGGAGCAATCATGCTCCAAGTAGCTTACGGCTACCCGCCAGCGCATACGCCACTATGACAATTCCTTCTTGTTGGAATAGGACCACCCAGACTCCTGTACGGGTGCGTGCTTCCTACTTTTCTCCCGTGCTGTGACATTTTGCAATTTGGAGCGCTATGACCGAGGCTCTAGCCTACCAGATCATCGTCAGGCTTCCTCCTTTCATTTTGGCCTTTTAGTGGTACTCAGGACCTGACCTATGGACTGCTGTCTGTTTCAGTTCCACACACTTTTTGTCTCTCCAATTTAAATTAGTCATGGTCGGCGTTTTCTCTGTCACCTAGTACCCGGGACCTATTAAACATTTTCATTTTGTATACAGATAACATTTCAAACTGGTTACACTTACTATACATAGTTGCTACATACACTATTTTTGACAGACACATTTACCCTGTTTCCTATTATCATAATACATTACTTAGCATCCTACCATACCATACTATATTTATACTACTCCCTATTCTCATTATCTATTCACTTTTTATTCCCAGTTGTATCTATAACTATAGCAATCAGCATTATTATGCAACGTTTCAAACAATTATCAGCAAAAAATTTTTTACACTGGTGCGCCCCTTCCTTTGTGGGAAGCACTCCCACACATCCCCGCTGTATCAAGAGTTGGGTACTTTACCCCGAGGGGATGCGGAACAGTCGCCCATGCCATGCAATGGCGCGCAGCAGTCCCGGTAGTCCGTTTCTCAGCGGTGCTCCGGGTCATCTCCTGACGACTGATGTTCAGCCAGCAGCGAGGAACTCCACAGCCGTGGAGCTCCAGAGATGTCTTGCGTGCTCCTGGGCCCCAAGTGTTCTTATTGCCCAGGACCTAGGAGTTCATCTCCCTCCTGAGAGATGCATTAGAAGAGGAAGAAGGGGCCAAGGATAGTTCCGCAGCGTGCATATCCTGCGCCACATCTTCATTTGGACACCAGGCCCTGGCACAGGCCGAAGAGAACTCTGCCGCAGCTTCTCCAAATTGCGGCAAAGTCTGGGGGGAGAGGAGTCCTGACCCGCCCCCGCGCATGGATCGGTAACTTCTACACAGGGCCCAGTGATGCGGTGACCCGGCCACAGCCGTGATCTGGAATGGGGCCGGAGTGGCTGCGGGCCTTGATGGACAGGCCGCAGCTGTGGTATGGAGTGAGTAGTGGGAATCTACCAAACCTTACATAAGCAAGAAACTAATAGATTAAAAACACATGAGAGTCGCAGAGAACTACTGCACATGCCCAAGATTCCCAGCCCCGCAGTGTGAATAAATCATAAGCGACTGCAGGGCGGGATCTCTGACTGCGCATCCATGCTGGCGCGATAGGAAGGCCAGGATGTGATGTGAGAGCACGGACAGAGCTAACTGCACATGCCCAAGAAAATATAGTACAGCGAAGGCGCCAGGATTTCAAATGAACGATGAGGAGGCGGAGCAAACACTGCAGGAAGAAACGACTGATGGATGTGAGGCGTCTGTATCAGAGGGGGAAAGACCTGTCCACCGGTCAAAATTCTGGTATGTCTGACCAATTTTATAAACGCTTATTTTTGCGGTGGAAGGGACGCTAAATACGCAGCATGCTCATTCTTTGTGCGGAATCGCTGGGATTCCGCACATATAGGAATCCATTGATCCGCTTACTTTCCTCATGTGGCTATGCCCACCATGCGCAAAGTAAGCGGAAAATGTGCGAATGGTACCCAAGACCGCTACGTCATCTGGGGTCATTGTCACAAGGCATTATTGAGAACGGGACTTGCTGGGAGCATCGCTGAGGCCTGGGGATGCTGCGGGGGACGCTGGAAGATGAGAATAACACGATTTTTTATTTTTGTTATTATTTTTAACATTATATCTTTAACTACTGATGCTGCATAGGCAGCCTCCATAGTAAAAAGTCGGTCACACTTGTCAAACACTATGCTTGACAAATGTGACCAACCTGTCAATCAGTTTTCCAAGCAATGCTACAGATCGCTTGGAAAACGCTAGCATTCTGCAAGCTAATTACGCTTGCAAAACGCTATTTTTTCGCGGGTATTCCGCACGTGAGCACATAGCCTCAATGGATAAAAAAAAAAGTTTACACAGTCTGTTGGCTCCAGTTTTTAAAAACGAATGAGAAAATAAACAAATGAAACACAGATGCAAAACGGATGACACATGAAAAAAACTACATTTTTGATGGATATAAAAATGATAATGATATGAGAATGTAGCTTTAAAAATCAGAGACTCAGAATAATTGGTTTTATTTGTGCATCAAATCAATCCACTCAGGTTCTATTGTAAAGATTTTACAATGATGTCAGGATGATAAGAATGCAATTAAATTTATTGTTTTACCTAAAGGAAGTCCGTTTGAGTACAGTGTTGTCTAAGTGACACGTTTCTTCCTCATTTACTTCACGAGACAGTGTGATATGAGGTTAGTTAGGTGTGTTGCAATTCATAAGATACAGAAATGGCACTGGAAGGCAAGGCTGCAGGAAGTTGGGCAGGACCTCATGTTTAGAGGCTACATTGCTATTTGCACACACAGCAGTTTAACAATATTAGGCCAGAGATCACGACAATTACATACAACATTACTGGCACGTGCAAAAAATAATTGGTATGGCATTTTTCATTTTCAAGGTCACCCAAATCCTAGATCTTTTACAGTTTAAAGGGGACCTGTCACCGGTTTTGGCTGCTATAAGATGTGGCCACTGCCTTTCAGGGCTTATGTACAGTATTCTATAATGCTGTAGATAAGCCCCCGGTCTGACCTAAGAGATAAGAAAAATACCTTTTATTATACTCACCCCGGGGAGGGGAGGTCCGATGTGTGTTGCAGGTCCGGGACCGGCGCCTCCCATCTTATTACGATGCTGCCCTCCTGCTTGCTTCATCGCTCCCCGGCATCGCGCTCCTGCGCAGGCGTACTTCTCTGTCCTGTTGAGGGCAGAGCAAATTCCTGCAGTGCAGAGGCGCTGGATCTCTCTGACCTTTCCCGGCGCCTGCGCACTGCAGTACTTTCCTCTGCCCTCAACAGGGCTGAGAAGTACTCCTGTGCAGTAGCTCAATTCTGGGGAGCGATGAAGCAAGCAGGAGGGCAGCATCGTAATAAGATGGGAGGCGCCGGACCCGGACCTGCGACACACATCGGACCGGACCGCCCCAGGTGAGTATAATAAAACTTATTTTTCTCATCTTTCAAGTCGGACCTTGGGCTTATCTACAGCATTATAGAATGCTGTAGATAAGCCCTGAAAGGCAACGGCCGCATCTTATAGCGGCCAAAACAGGTGACAGGTTCCATTTAATACCGCCCCTCTGCTTACAAATATGACAGTAAATATATTGCATGTGTTGCCAGACTTAGCAGAACGTGCTCATTGCAGACATTTCTTTTCCAGATTGGCAGGAGAATTCCCATAATGCATGTGGTAGACGGTACAGAAATATCCTATGAGACTACATGGACCATCTGAAGGTTCAGGCACCCCTTACAAACAAGAATGTTAAAACACGCACTGGACGTAGAAGTAGATATATATACACTAACGCAGTGTGGCGCATAACATTTCATATATAGTATGTGATTTATATCTGCAAAGAGGATGAATGGCAGACCATTCGGAGAGATTGTGAGGACCAAAAGGAAGAACCTGAACATGTGGTCAGGGAAGAAAATAGGACCAGTTATATAAAGATAAAACCTTTATTGGGACAAGAATTGGTAAGTGGCAACACCACAAAAGAAGGGTGCCCGCACAATTTATAAAAAATAGTCAACATAATTAGACAGTAAAATTTGTGATAGTAAAAACCAGAGAACACCAGGTAAGATAAATACCATATACTTACTGTATATGGATAAATCAAGCAGAGTAGGTAAGTATATGTGCAATATTATATTATGCCATTGTATATATGACGCCTGATATCAAAGTATATTATGTTGTCCCACAATAGAGCTATGATATAGTGTAAATCTCAGGGGCCAAGGCACACTAACCAAGAACAGCAAGGATACGTATATGTCTTAAATGAGTATTAAATGTACAGTGCCTTGCGAAAGTATTCGGCCCCTGGAGCTTTTCAACCTTTTCCCACATATCATGCTTCAAAAATAAAGATACCAAATGTAAATTTTTGGTGAAGAATCAACAACAAGTCGGACACAATTGTGAGGTTCAACAAAGTTTGTTGGTTATTTTAAATTTTTGTGGAAATTCAAAAACTGAAAAGTGGGGCGTGCAATATTATTCGGCCCCTTTAATTTAATACTCTGTTGCGCCACCTTTTGCTGCGATTACAGCTGCAAGTCGCTTGGGGAATGTCTCTATCAGTTTTGTACATTGAGAGACTGAAATTCTTGCCCATTTTTCCTTGGCAAACAGCTCGAGCTCAGTGAGGTTGGATGGAGATCGTTTGTGATCAGCAGTTTTCAGCTCTTTCCACAGATTCTCGATTGGATTAAGCCTGGACTTTGACGTGACCATTCTAACACCTGGATACGTTTATTTGTGAACTATTCCATTGTAGATTTTGCTTTATGTTTGCGATCATTGTCTTGTTGGAAGACAAATCTCCGTCCCAGTCTCAGGTCTTTTGCAGACTCCAACAGGTTTTCTTCAAGAATGGTCCTGTATTTGGCTCCATCCATCTTCCCATCAATTTTAACCATTCTCCCTGTCCCTGCTGAAGAAAAGCAGGCCCAAATCATGATGCTGCCACCATCATGTTTGACAGTGGGGATGGTGTGTTCAGGGTGATGAGCTGTGTTGCCTTTACGCCAAACATATCGATATCAAAAGTTCGATTTTGGTTTCATCTGACCAGAGCACCTTCTTCCACATGTTTGGTGTGTCTCCCAGGTGGCTTGTTGCAAACTTTAAACGACACTTTTTATGGATATCATTGAGAAATGGCTTTCTTCTTGCCACTCTTCCATAAAGGCCAGATTTATGCAGTGTACGACTGATGTTGTTTTATGGACAGACTGTCCCACCTCAGCTGTAGATCTCTGCAGTTCATCCAGAGTGATCATGGGCCTATTGGCTGCATCTCTGATCAGTCTTCTCCTTGTTTGAGATGAAAGTTTCGAGGGACGGCCGGGTCTTGGTAGATTTGCAGTGGAATGATACTCCTTCCCTTTCAATATGATCGCTTGCACAGTGCTCCTTGGGATGTTTAAAGTTTGGGAAATCATTTTGTATCCAAATCCGGCTTTAAACTTCTCCACAACTGTATCACGGACCTGCCTGTTGTCTTCCTTGGTCTTCATGATGCTCTCTATGCTTCAAACAGAACCCTGAGACTATCACAGAGCAGGTGCATTTATATGGAGACTTGATTACACACAGGTGGATTATATTTATCATATTTATCGTCATTAGTCATTTAGGACAACATTGGATCATTCAGAGATCCACAATGAACTTCTGGAGTGAGTTTGCTGCACTGAAAGTAAAGAGGCCGAATAATATTGCACGCCCCACTTTTCAGTTTTTGCATTTCCCCAAAAATTTAAAATAACCAATAAATTTTGTTGAACTTCACAATTGTTTTCCACTTGTTGATTCTTCACCAAAAATTTACATTTGGTATCTTTATGTTTGAAGCATGATATGTGGGAAAAGGTTGAAAAGTTCCAGGGGACCGAATACTTTGCACTGGCGAAAGTCAATAGCTCGAAACATCGTGTCTGCAAATTGAGATTCTGATTTGGCTTTTATCCTAAGTCATATTACAAGACTCGTTACAGGGTTGATTGTGACTTGTAGGATCGCTATTACCAACAGGTGGCGCTTTAGAGTTCAAGTCCTCTTTTTCTCTGAAGAGGCAAATTGCGTATATTTTTATGCATTTTTCTTTAAGGGAATGAGTCACATACATTTTTTAGAATGACCATTAATACCACATGCAAGGGACAAATACCGTCACACCATGACGATACCACATATTACCACCACATAGTGACCGAATACTACCACATACAAGGGAGAAATACCGCCACACCATGACCAGACCACATATTACCATAGAATCATAGAATGGTAGAGTTGGAAGGGACCTCCTGGGCCATCTGGTCCAACCCTCTGCTCAAAGCAGGACTCACTAAATCATCCCAGACAGATGTCTGTCCAGCCTCTCTTTGATGACTTCCGTTGAAGGAGAACTCACCAACTCTTGTGGAAGCCTGTTCCACTCATTGATCACCCTCACTGTCAAAAAGTTTTTTCTAATATCTAATCTGTGTCTCCTCCCATTCAGTTTCTTTCCATTGATTCTAGTCTTTCCTTGTGCAAATGAGAATAAAGATGATCCTTCTACATTGTGACTTCCCTTCAGATATTTGTAGACAGCTATTAAGTCTACTCTCAGTCTTCTTTTTTGCAAGCTAAACATTCCCAAATCCTGTAACCGTTCCTCATAGGACACGGTTTGCAGACCGGTCACCATTCTGGTCGCTCTTCTCTGAACTTGCTCCAGTGTGCTGATGCCTTTTTTAAAATGTGGTGCCTAAAACTGGACACAGTATTCTAGATGAGGTCTGACCAAAGAGGAGTAGAGGGCAATAATGACTTCACGTGATCTTGACTGTATGCTTCTGTTAATACATCCCAGAATTGCATTTGCCTTTTTTGCTGCTGCATCGCACTGCTGACTCATGTTCAGTTTATGATCTATTAGTATACCCAAGTCTTTTTCACGTGCTGTTGCTTAGCCCTATTCCTCCCATTCTGTATATGCTTTTTTCATTTTTATTGGCCAGATGTAGTACTTTGCATTTTTCCCATCACATAGTGACCAAATACTACCACATACAAGGGAGAAATACTGCCACACCATGACCAGACCACATATTACCACCACATAGTGACCGAATACTACAATACTGATCATTAACAAAAAAACCCCACAATACTAAGAGCCATTATATACAGGAGCTCTGTATTTACTGACAGTGTACAGGTGATACAGTCATCACCAGTGACATTTGTGGTACAGTAAAGGGTGTTTTACTGGATGGGAGATACATTTCTCCCAGCAGGTTAATGTTTGGCTGGGTTTTTCCCTAAAGACAGGACCTGCGATGATGTCACGGTCACGTGATCAGCCCATGTGATGGCTACCTCACTTGTGGGAGGAGTTATCGGCTATGTAATGGAGGTTAGTGTTTGGCACATGGTGAGTGTGTCTGGAAGTTACAGGAACTTGACCGGACTTAGCCTGAACTTGTATACAGGATCCCTGTGCTGCAGGACTATAGCAGCAAGACTCTCAACCCTGGGAATGGCACCTGGCGGATGCCGCAGACCTGGCAGCCGCTTAGTTAAGCCCGTCCCGTGCAAGGGGCGAGTCTAGGACCAGTGGTTCTCAAAGCTGGAGTATATTTATGATTTTCCTTACTTTCTGTTAATCTGCTGTTTGCAACGTGACATTAAACCACTGAATTTGGACTTTAAGCCTATGTGTTGCCTCGTTACTGCAGCCCTGCCATTACCTACCAGAGCGAATCCCTACACATTATACACAGGAGCTCTGTATATAGTGTAAGTATACAGGTAACACAGTGATCAACGGTGACATTGTACACAGGAGCTCTGTACATAGTATACAGTGTATAGTGTCAGTGTACAGGTAACATAATGACTCACCAGTTACATCCTTCATCTTTGCTTTTTTTTTTCATGCAGCGCAGACCGCCATCACTTCTTCCAGCCAGGACTTGTCTCTGCATAAAATAACACATAGTTACCTAGAGCCCCGCTTTAAGTGCACATTCCCTACGTTTTCCCTTTCTTCTACACTACACAGCTGAATACAGACGTGCATCCACCATTAATACATAATTAGTTATTATGCAACCCACCATTCCAAATATAAATTATAATCCACCACTGTGCTCCCACTAACTATACATAGCCACTTTCCCCACCTAATAAATATATAAATTAGCACCTGTACGCTTTCCCCCAATTCAATACCAGTCACTGCATCCTCAACGCTCCAATTATGTACCTCCCGCTCCCCCGATTCATTATATTTACATGCCCCTTCTGCCCCAATTGTCATATCTTTTCTCTCTTCTGTCCTCTATTCATTATCAAATGCTCTCTCCCACATTCAATACATCATTTACTCCCCCACCATCAAAATTCATCATTATTTGCTCTCCCAATCCCCCATTTTGTTCTCCCCACCCCACCTAAATTCAATTGCTGTCCAGTCCCTCAATTCGTGAAAAATGAGGATGAATGAACTCATGGAGATCAACATCCAACACTGCGGAGACACCATCACATGTTTCTCAACGCAGTGATGCTAGAGCAATGCCCCCATCTCTTATGGGAAATATGCAAAAACATGTAAATCAAGAGCCGCGGAGACACCATCACATGTTTCTCAACGCAAGCAATGACTAGCCAGGTCTTTCACCGGGAAGGAACAACCACGGGAAGGGCAGTCTCCAATGAAGGAAACCACCTATGCCAAAACATGGTATCCATCCACAGACAGCTGTTTCGGGGTATTGCCCCCTCATCAGTGTGGAGTATGAAACTGGCTTGTAGGAGCAATGCCTAGTAAAAGACTGTGAAAAATGAGGATGAATGAACTCAAGGAGATCAACATCCAACACTGCGGAGACACCATCACATGTTTCTCAACGCAGTGATGCTAAAGCAATGCCCCCATCCCTTATGGGAAATATGCAAAAACATGTAAATCAAGAGCCGCGGAGACACCATCACATGTTTCTCAACGCAAGTCCCTCAATTCATCATTTGCAGTTCCCCTTTCTCCCCTCACTTCATCATGTCAGCTGTTTTGAACAGCTGACATGTGCCCGGAACAGCCGCCGGTGGAATTGCGATTAACCCGTTAAATGCTGCTGTCAAACGCTGACAGGGGCATTTAACATGCGCTTCCAGCAATTGTGCCGGAAATCCACCCACCAATGACCCCCATCATGTGGTCACGGGTCACCAGTTGGTTGGCATGACAACCAGAGGTCTCCTGGAGACTTCTATGGTTGTCACTGCAGGATTGCTATGAGAACCGCCCGACGCTCATAGGAAGTGAGGTATTCTGCTACATACAGGTGATCTGATCATCACCTGTATGTAGCAGAACCGATCGGGTTATGGAAACTTCTAGTCTCCCATGGAGAGTATTGAAGCATGCCAAAAGTAAAAAAAAAAAAAAGTTTTTAAAAATATAAAAAAAAAATAAAAATACAAAAGTTCAAATCACCCCCCTTTCTCCCCATTCAAAATAAAACAATAAAAAAAAATCAAACATACACATATTTGGTATCGCCACAGTCAGAATCGCCCAATCTATCAATAAAAAAGGATTAAACTGATCGCTAAACGGCAAAAAAAAGTAAAAACGCAAGAATTTCATTTTTTTTGCTGCCGTGACATTGCATTAAAATGTAATAATGGGCGATCAGAAAATTATATCTGCACTAAAATGGTAGAATTAAAAACGTCAGCTCGGCACGCAAAAAATAAGCCCTCAACTAACCAGAGTTCACGAAAAATGGAGACGCTACGGGTATCGGAAAATGACGCAATTTTTTTTAACAAAGTTTGGAATTTTTTTTTCACCACTTAGATAAAAAAGAATCTAGAGATGTTTGGTATCTATGATCTCGTAATGACCTGGAGAATCATAATGGCAGGGCAGTTTTAGCATTTAGTGAACCTAGTAAAAAAGCCAAACAAAAAACCAGTGTGGGATTTGCACTTTTTTTGCAATTTCACTGCACTTGGAATTTGTATCCCGTTTTCGAGTACACAACATGGTAAAACCAACAGTGTCGTTCAAAAGTACAACTCACCCACAAAAAACAATCCCTCACATGGCCATATTGACTGAAAAATAAAAAAGTTATGGCTCTAGGAAGAAGGGGAGTGAGAAGCAATAATGAAAATTCCTCTGGTCATTAAGGGGTTAAAAAGTGTCCGACCATTCTTCAGGAAGCTGATCAACATTAACCCCTTCGTGACAGAGCCAAATTTTTGAAATCTGACCAGTGTCACTTTACAGTATCTGGTAATAACTCTGGAACACTTCAACAAATCCCAGTGATTTTGAGATTTTTTTTGTAACACATACTTTATGATACTGGTCAATTTTGGTCAATATGTTTTGTGTTTATTTATAAAAAATATCAGAAATTTGAGAAATGTTAAAAATGAGCAATTTTCAAATTTTGAATGATTATTCCTTTAATCCAGATAGTCACACCAAAGCAAAACATTAATAACATTTCCCTCATGTCTGCTTTACATCAGCACCATTTGAAAAATATGGATTTTTGTGTACTCACCGTAAAATCCTTTTCTCCAAGCCAGTCATTGGGGGACACAGAGACAGTGGGCGTTATGCTGCTGGCCACTAGTAGGACACTAAGTAAACCAGAAAAAGAGTTAGCTCCTTCCCTGCAGTATACACCCTCTCGCTGGCTGAGATTTCTCCAGTACGGTGAAAAAAGCAGTAGAAGCATGAACAGTCAACAATAACCATAATTATGTCAAAACCTAAGAATGCTACAGTGAGCCAATAGGCTAAACAGGGTGGGTGCTGTGTCCCTCAATGATTGGCTCGGAGAAAAGGATTTTATGGTGAGTACACAAAAGTCCCTATTTCTCCTACGCCTCATTGGGGGACACAGAGACAGTGGGACGTCCTAAAGCAGTCCCTGGGTGGGGAGCATACGTCTGCTAATACCCCTTGTACCACCGAGTCAACACTGAGGTACTGCTGATTGCAGGCTGCGTCTGTCGAGAGCCGCATCCGCAGAGGCCTGAGAATGAATTTGGTAATGTTTTGTAAAAGTATGCAGACTGGACCAAGTCGCAGCCTTGCAGACCTGTTCTGCCGACGCCTGGTGCCGAATGGCCCACGAGGCGCCCACTGAGCAGGTAGAGTGCGCCTTAATCCCTGCTTAGACAGGCGTGTTCCTGACACGGTAGGATTCCTGAATCGCCAAGCGAATCCACCTGGCTAGCATTGCTTTTGAAGTGGCTAGACCCTTCCTCTGTCCCTCTGGAAGTATGAACAGGGCATCTGACTTGCGGAAGGGAGCTGTCCACGAGATGTACTGTCTCAGAGCCCTAACCACATCCAGGGTGTGGAGTGCCTTCTCAATGTGATGGACTGGTGCCGGACAAAAGGAAGGCAAAACAATTTCCTCGTTGAGATGGAAAGAGGAGACGACCTTGGGCAGGAAGGACGGGGACATCCTCAGAACTACCTTGTCCTGATAAAAATGCAGCAACGGAGAACGGCAGGACAGAGCTGCCAATTCCAAAACTCGTCTGATTGACGTAATTGCCACTAGAAAGACCACCTTCCAAGAGAGGACGGTCAGTGACACGTTCTGCAGTGGTTCGAAAAGGAGCCTCCTGTAAGGCCCCGAGAACCAGGTTAAGGTCCCATGATTCCAATGGCCTTCTATAAGGAGGCGCCACATGGAAACCTCTCTGAATAAACGTCTTGACCTAAAGTTTGGTTGCAATTTTGCGTTGGAAAAGCACTGACAAGGCCGAAATTTGGCCCTTGAATGAGCTAAGCGCGAGGCCTGATTTTAATCTGGATTGAAGGAATTCCAATATGGTCGGAATGGAAAACACCAGAGGGGATCCACCATGATCCTTGCACCACGAAAAGGTTTTCCAGGTGCGGAGATAGATGCGCATGGACACAAGCTTCCTAGCACTAAACATGGTGGAAATCACGTCGTGAGAGAGCCCAGCCTGTGCTAAAATCCAGGATTCAACGGCCACGCCGTCAAAGAAAGGGCCCCAAAGTTCTGGTGGTAAATCGGGCCCTGTGAGAGTAGATCCATGCGATCTGGAAGTCGCCAGGGGACGTCAGCCATTAGTTGTATTAGTTCTGCATATCATGCTTGGCGCGGCCAATCTGGCAGTACTAGGATCACTGGTACTCCCTCCACTCTGATCTTCTTGATGACCCTTAGAAGCAAGGGAATAGGGGGAAAGATGTACGGGAGCCGGAACCGGTGCCATGGCAGAACTAGGGCGTCCGCTCCGATGGCGCATGGATCACGCGATCGGGCAATGAACCGAGGCACCTTGTTGTTTAGTCTTGAGGCCATGAGATCCACATTCGGAGTTCACCAACGATGACAAATCTGCTGAAAGACTTACGGATAAAGAGACCACTCTCCCGAGGCAATGCCTTGGCGACTGAGAAAATCTGCCGCCCAATTTTCTACGCCCGGGATGTGGAGTGCTAAGATGGGCGAGTGGTTGGTCTCGGCCCAATGGAGGACGTGACTCACTTTGTGCATGGCCATCCTGCTCCTGATACCCCCCTGGCGGTTGATATACGTTACAGCCGTGGCATTGTCAGATTGAATCCTGATGGGGTGACCAGCGAGGAGATGGTGGAAACTCCGTAGAGCTAATCTGATCGCGCGAATCTCCAAAATGTTGATGGGGAGACGTGACTCTCGGGTCGACCAACGACCCTGTTGTCATGATTCATGCTGGATCATGACAGATAAATGCACAGAGTAACCTTTTTTTTCCTTGAGCTATGTGCTCGGAGTTGGTTTATGCCCCCGGTGGCCATTAGGATTATTGCACTGTGGTGTCGTTTGTTCTAAGTTTACCCCCGGTGGTGGTGAGCGTCATTGCACTGCGAGCCGTGTCACACAGGACAGTATCACGTGCCGCGTCCTGTTGTTCTAGTTACCGGCCTGCTGGTCGCGTCACACAGGACGGGCAAACGTGACATTATCACCAACCGCAACTTTTTTTTCTGCTGAGCCATGGACCCAGTTCAGCCCTTTGCCTGTTTGCTGCAGACCCTTACTAATGAGATTAGGGGGCTGCGCGGAGGGTTGGTGCGGCAGCTGCAGCTGTTGGTGGGCTCTGGGGGCTTGGTCCAGGAACAGGCTCAGCAAGAACCCAAGATATCCCACCCTGACAGATTTTCTGGAGGGAGAGATCAATTCTTGGTGTTTCAACAAGCCTGTAAATTGTATTTCAGGCTGTGCCCTCGTTCATCAGGGAGTGAAGAGCAATGGGTGGGAATCATTATGTCCCTTCTTAAAGGGGATCCCCAATCCTGGGCCTTCTCCCTACCGGACGATTCTCCATCTTTAGAGTCCGTGGACGAGTTCTTTGCGGCTTTGGCACTTGTGTATGGGGATCCTGATGGCGTTGTCCTGGCGGAATCTCGAATCCGTAGGTGTAAACAGGGAGCCCGGGTCGCTGAGGAGTACTACTCAGAGTTTAGGAGATGGGCCACTGATACTCAGTGGAATGACTCTGCACTTAGGAGTCAATTTGTGCAGGGTTTGTCTCCAAAGTTGCAGGATACCCTGGTGCAGTACGCCGCTCCCAGGTCGCTGGAGGCCGCCATGTCCCTTGCCATCCGGGTGGATAGACGCCTTAGGGAAAGACATATACAAAAAGTGCCCCTGATGTCCTTGCTAGGGAGGAGGACCCACCAGTGCGGACGGAGGAACCCAGACAGCCCGGTGTTGTTGATACAAAAAAGGGGGTGTCTACGGCTCGTCGTGGTGGGTGGTATGCTTTTCCTGTGGGAAGCCTGGCAATTTTTGAGAGCCTGCCCAGTTCATGCCAAGTCTCCTGACGAACCCATGCAAGTAGGAGGAGCTAGTTTGTTTTCGGAGCTGCCTACGGTTCGGGGAGTGGGGTCGGCATATTTGTACTGTGGGCAGACTGGTCATGTCCCGAAGGCTTGCCCATTGCGCGCCAAGTTATCTGTGCCATCTGAGAAGCCGCATTCCCCTGGTCGCTTGGAGGGTGGCAACCAGGGAGGATACATTTCCTCTATTTTGCCCTCCCAAGGTACTATGTCAGCAGAGGTCTTGGCTGGCAGGGTACCGGAGGGAAAAGATTGGCGGGCGAGGGAAGTAGCCAGCTGGGAGCAGTTGTGTTAGGGCTGCCGCCTAGGGACTACGGCCTCTGCCTTCTCTCTTCAACGGACCCCTTCTTCTCCGGTGAGGGCAGCAGATGTGCTGCAGGAGAGTAGTGGCAAGTCTCAAACCTCACCATTGGCCAACCCTGGGAGGCGCAGACCTCGTGGTGGAAGGGGTTGGAGGATGGTGTACCCCTTGGTGAGGTGCGGGGGTGTGTGTGGTGACACAGGGGGATGCCTCTGCTTTCAATCCCAGAAAGAGTTCTCCAATAGGTGACTAACGAAAGAGTGGCATTTAACGTTCTGTGTGTGAACGAGCGTGTATGGGTGGCCACCAAAAAACATCCAGTGGAAGTGTGTTGTGGAGTCCTACCAGCTCATACCAAACATACACATACACAACCCGTTCCCCAGGTCAGCGCTTCGGAGATATGTGCTGCCTCCAGAACATACGTTGCCAATACCAGCAGGCTCGTTTCTCATCAACCTGACATGCAGGTAGTTGCTGGGGTGGACTCTGGGTCTGGGCGTCCCCGCTGTAGGTGGTTCCCTGATGGGGAGCGGTCTTGAGGGTCCAGAGGCCCCTCATTAAGGGGAGGGTACTGTCATGATTCATGCTGGATCATGACAGATAAATGCACAAAGTAACCTTTTTTTTCCTTGAGCTGTGTGCTCGGAGTTGGTTTTTGCCCCCGGTGGCCATTAGGATTATTGCACTGTGGTGTCGTTTGTTCTAAGTTTACCCCCGGTGGTGGTGAGCGTCATTGCACTCTAGTTTCTTTAGTTAAGTGCACATGATTATTATGCAGGTGTGATTGCTGGCTCTGCTATAAATGAGTCACAGGTGTTGCAATCAGTGTTGGTGATGGTGTTCATTTCAACCATCCTTGGTTGAGGAAGGAGCTGGAGAGCGTTCCTTGCCTTGTAGCTCTGACAGAGCTTGGTGGCAGCGATTCAGGAGAGCTGCATGCTGGTGGTGCAACAGAGTAAAGCTAAGTGGTGTTTCCCTGTTTGTGTTTTTCCTTGGTGTGTATCAGTGCAGCGGTGGGGCCAGTGCCTGCGCCACCCAGCTCCCTAGCAAGGGATAGGTGTAGGGTGTGCTAGGGTGACAGGTATCCTGATCGGCGTCTGGTGCAGAACCGGCCTAGGGAACGTTAGGAGAGTGAGGGACACTGACTCAGGGGAGTGCAGGATGTCTCCACGTCCCCGCTCCCTATCGCAGGGCCCACCGTTGTAACTGTTTACCTACCCCTTGTCTTGTTGTTTTAGTTACCGGTCTGCGAGCCGTGTCACACAAGACAGTATTATGTGCCGCATCCTGTTCTAGTTACCGGCCTGCTGGACGGGCAAACGTGACACCTGTGCCGTGTGGTGACGAAAGACCGCACCCCAGCAGAGAAGACTTGCGTCGGTGGTTACTACCAACCATCTTACTGGGAGAAAAGACCTCCCTTGATTCAGGGAGAACCTCAGTGTCCACCACCTGAGGGTTTGCCTGACCCGCAGGCACAGAAGGATCCGACGGTCCAGGGAGAACGGGTTCTTGTCCCAAGCTAACAGCAACACATGTTGTAAGGGACAGAGATGGAACTGTGCAAATGGAACTGCTTCCATGGCAGCCACCATCTTTCCAAGAACTCTCGTGCTAAAACGAATGGAATGAGAAACTGTTCGGGAAAGAGCCCGCGCTGCCTGTTGTAAGGCTTGGGTCTTTTCTGGAGGGAGGATGACCAACCCGCGGGCAGTGTCCAAGATCATTCCTAAAAAAGAAATCTGAGCTGGTTTCAAGAAAGACTTTTCGAAGTTTATCTTCCACCCCAGGCGCGAAAGTGTATTTACTGTGATATCCACGGATTCCTCGCAGGCTGGAAGGGACGGACCCTTGATGAGGAGGTCGTCCAGATACGGTAACATCACTACTCCCCGAGAGTGGAGAGTGGCCATGACAGCCGCCATGACCTTGGTAAAGACCCTGGGGGCGGTGGCGAGTCCGAAGGGCAAGGCAATGAACTGGAAATGTTCCTCGTGAATTGCAAAACGCAGGAACTGCTGGTGGGACAGGCAGAACGGAATGTGAAGCTAAGCGTCCTTGATGTCGATGGATGCTAGGATCTCCCCTTTTTCCATGGAAATGACAACTGATCGGAGAGATTCCATTCGGAATTGCCGTACCCTGACAAACTGATTTAACAGCTTGAGATCCAGAATGGGTCGCATCGTCCCGTCCTTCTTTGGAACCACAAAAAGGTTTAAAAAATCCTCTGAACCTTTCGTGATGAGGGACCGGAATGATGACTCTGTCCCTTAGCATTGCCTGAACAGCCCGAAGGAAGGCTCTTGTCTCTTTCTTGGGGGGAGAAGGGAAAAACCGTGTTGGAGGGGTGAAAATTCTATCTTGTGTCATGATACCAGTGCTGGGTGACCGGCACTTCTGGGGTTAATGTTCTGATCTCAGTGCAGACTCTCACCTGCACACCTGGGACCTATTATGGTGGCCTCTCATTAGTTCTGGGGAGGCTTCTTATAGCCTCAGGAAGCTCCCATCCCCCGTCAGTTATACTTTCGCCCTTGGCATTGTGTGGTGACCCCTGAGTGTGTTTGTGCTGTGTTCTGGTTGCTTGATAATCTGTGTATGACTCGGTCTGTTCTCTGGATATTGCTTTGGATTCTGCCTGGTACCTTCTACGTCCGTTTGGTTTTTGATCTCTAATTGGCCCTGACTATCCGTTCTGTCTCATCCCTGGTACTGTACTGATATTTTTTGTATGACCTTTTGCTTTGTCTGACCTCCCGTTTGTTTATGCCTTCTGTACCTCGCTTGCCTGTATTGTGCTTGACCTCAGCTTTGCCTGACTCTGAGTTTTCTACCTTCTCTGAAAGCAGGATGCTAAGCCCCGCCCCCTTGTAGTCACATGACCGTTCACATGACCATAGGTCCTATGCCGGCTTGCTAAACGTCTACATTCAGGTCTTGTGCATCTTTATTTTCTGGCTGTTCTTGTCCCCAGGGGTCCCTACGGTGCGGGTGAGTCCCTGCTTAGCGGAGGCTGTACACCGGCGCTATCAGGACCCTGACATCTTGTATCTGGAGGACACCAGCTCCCTGACCCACTTGTCGTGGACGACCGCAAGCCAGGTGTGGCTGAAGGAAAGTAGGCATCCGCCGGATCCCGCAACAAGTCATTGGATAGATCTATGAGATCTGGCTCCCCTAGATCCAGAAGCTCTAGGCCTGGGTTTCCAAGAGTGGTTATGAGACCTGGGAGCCTTGGTCTCCGCGCGGGGACCGACCTGATCCAGAAGAGAAGGTAGAGGAGAACCAACCGGAATTGTTGCGAAAAGATCAAAAACGCGTCGGCTGTTGGTTGCAAAACGACCGAACAGCCTTTTGTTGAGGAAGGAATTTACTTTTTCCCCCAGTAGTATCAGAAATGAGCTGGTCCAGTTTCTCTCCAAAAAGACAACCCGTTTGAAAGGTAAGAGAAGTCAACGATCTTTTAGATGTGGCATCCACCCGCCAGTCGCGGAGCCATAGGGTTCTTCTAATGGAGATCGCATTAGCGACAATTTGATCAGCGCAACTGGCAGCATCTAAAGAAGTGTCCACTACAAAGTCCGCTGAGTGAATTATCCGCCTGGCGATAGTGGTTGCCTCCAGAGGAAGATTGGGCCTTAGTGACCCAAACTGCCGCGAAATATGGAAAAAGCGCTGCTCCTGAAGCTTCAAAATCTGAACGGGCAAGGTAGTCAATTTGACGATCGGAGGGGTTTCTGATTGAGGAACCCTCAGAAATGGATAGGAGCATTTTAGAAGCAAGACGCGATATAGGAGGGTCCACCGGAGGGGACCCTAACCAATCCTTCACTAGGTCTGGATCAAAAGGGTATTTAGCCTGAGTAGACTTTTGCCCTGTGAACCGCTTATGTGGACAATCCCTATGTTTCTGGACAATTTCCTTAAAGTCCGGATGGCTGGCAAATAACCTGCGCACACGCTTGGTTTTCTTAAATGAGATTGGATGTGCTGGAGCGGGAATATTTTCCTCATCCAACTTCAGAATCCCTTTGACTGATTCTATAAGGCTATGTGCACATGCTGCGGATTCACCTGCGGGTTTTTCCGCGCGGATCCACAGGTAAAACCGCAGGTAAAGTGACCTGCGGTTTTCCTGCTGATTAGCCTGCAGTTTTGCCCTGCGGTTTCATACCTCTACTATGTTAAAGGTGTGAAACCACTGCGGAATCCACACAAACAATTGACATGCTGCGGTTTGTAAACTGCAGCCAAACCGCGCGGAAAAAAACTCAGCGTGAGCACAGCGGATTTGAATTGCGATAGACTAACATGGTACTGTACCATGTCTGCGGAACTGCTGTGTTTCCGCAGGACCAAAAACGCTGCGGAAACACAGCAGAATCCGCAACGTGTGCACATAGCCTAAGAATATGAAGCGACTCTTGATCAGTTGGGGGATTCTGAGGGGCTTACGTGTCAGATTCGAATTCAGAGTCGTGCTCGCTGTGAACCTCAGGAGAGGGAGAGCGAGAGACAGGAGTAGCAGATGCTGAGGCGTGACCGTGACTAGGGGACGCGTCATGGGACCGCTTTCTAGAGACCTGACTATCCCTTGAACGAGTACGGCCCCTGCTGGTGGACGGTTCCCGGCCGACACCAGAGCCCTCCTCGGGAGGTAAGGATGCATTTTGACTTAAAGAGTCCTCCCAGAGGGAGAATATAGCCTGGGTCAGAGACTCCACCGACTGTGACAGGGACGCAACCCACTCAGGGGTACTAAACGCAGGAGGCCCGTCAGCAGTGGCGGGGAGAGACATTGGAGCACAGGTCAGGGCGCAGTCCGGGTCGCAGTTCGTGCATAGCGGATTAGTCTGTACACTGGGTAAGGCAGACTTGCAAGTGGTACACACGGTAAAAAAACGCAGTGTGCTTCTTAGCAGCCCGTTTAGCCTCCTTAGATTGAGACATAGCGCTCCTGAAAGGGTTAACGGCAGTCTGTCTGCAGCTGCAGGGAATGTGTCGGGAAGGGGTTTAGCTTTAATCTGAGGGCAGATGTAGCTTACCCACGGTCCTGTGCTGGGTCCCCCGGGAGGAAAAAAGCGGTGGCCCTGTGGTGTCACCCGGTATCCGGCTGTCCATAGCAGGCATAGCGCTCCTGAAGGGGTTAAAAGACATGGCCCCCCGAGATTAGAATTGCGCGTCTCGTAAGTAATGAGAGGCGCCAAGAGGAGGGGGCGGCGACGTTAGCGCGGGTGGCGCTATTCAAATTGCGGCCTAGGCCGTAAAAGCTGGGGACTAAATTTTTGGCCTACCCGCGGTAGGCGCGGGGGCGGAGCAGCGCTAGTGGGCGGCGCCATTCAAATTGCTGCCTAGTAAGCTGGAAAAACCGGGAACTACATTTTTGGCCGCGCCGAGAGCGGGGGGGGGTTGCGACGGGGCACGGTGTCCGGGGCCATCCATGCAGGTCTTCTCATCCTCCCGGTCAGAGCCGGAGGAGTTCTTAAAGGGGTATGCTCAATCGATCCTCCCTATGGCAGGGGGATGGAGATCTATGGGGCTGATTCAGGGCATTCAGAAGCGCTGTTCCAGTCTTCTCCATTGCACTCCATGCATTTGCCCTCGTATCCGTGGATTACCAGGACTGTAAAGATCATCGCCATCATCGCCAGAGGAATCAGCCCCATTCGTCGCAGGAAAGTGTACGGGGAGGTATACTCCGCGTGCTTGCCTGTTGGTTCAGGGGAGAGCGGGCAGTAGAAAGGAACCGTCGCCCCCTTCACTCCGTTAATTAAAAAATAATTTACAGAAAAATGAAGAATAAAATAAAAACGGTGGGGTCTGAAACCAGACCCAAGTGCCTCCTACAGACACTAAGCAAAGAACTGGAGAAATCTCAGCCAGTGAGAGGGTGTATACTGCAGGGGAGGAGCTAACTTTTTTTTCTGGTTTACTTAGTGTCCTCCTAGTGGCCAGCAGCATAACACCCACTGTCTACGTGTCCCCCAATGAGGCGTAGGAGAAATTTTCTTTTATTCTGTTAGCATTTAGGAGGTTTAAAAAAGTAGCAGTAATTTTTCATTTTTCAAGGAAACTTACAAAATTTATTTTTTTAGGGACCTCTCCATGTTTGAAGCGGCTTTGGGGGTCCCATATGTTGGGAAACCCCCAAAAGTTATACCATTTTAAAAACAGCACCCCCTGACATATTGAAAACTGCAGTCAGTGGCTTGACAGAAATGAAAATGTGCATCTTTACCACCTAAATGCCGCTAACTTCTGTACAGATTACAACAGCCGTCAGACTCTAAGGTCGTTGTTTGGTTGTGAATTGCCATGGAAAAAATCAGGACCACACAATCCAGATCTCAGGGTGTGGATGGGAATAAAGAGGGAGAAGCCACACTCTGTTAACCATTTATATGATGTAGTCACTATTGACAGCAGCATCTAAGGAGTTAAACAGATTTGGATGGTGCAAACACTGATTGTGGCAGCTGCAGCAAGTTGTCAGCTACAGTGTACAGCTGGCAGCTGCTGCATTGTCACCTGTATGGGGAGGATATTCTCTTACATCTCAGGCTAGTTTCACACTAGCGTTTGTGAGCGCAGCGACGGCCTGCGCACGGCCGCCGCTAAGCCCCGCCCCCTGCCGCGCCTCCGCCGGTAGCTCCGCCTACCGGCGCATGACGCTGCATGCGCCCTGCGTCCCCTATCTTTATCACTGGGGGCGCAGGCCGTGCGCAGTATGCGACCTGCGCCAAACGCAACCTGCTGCAGTTTGGTTGCGCTGGCGCACCGTCAAAAAGGCGCATGCGCCGCCAAACGCATACTGCGCACGGCCTGCGCCCCAGTGATAAAGATAGGGGACGCAGGGCGCATGCAGCGTCATGCACCGGTAGGCGGAGCTACCGGCGGAGGCGCGGCAGGGGGCGGGGCTTAGCGGCGGCCGTGCGCAGGCCGTCGCTGCGCTCACATACGCTAGTGTGAAACTAGCCTCAGTTAAGTAAAAAGGAGCACTGGCGGTTATAAAGGGGTTAATACACAGTCTTTAAAAAAGACACTGGCAGCAGAAAGCCATAATAGAGAATGCTGCAGGAAAAACCTCCGGCAGCGTAACATACTGTGCAGGTATGCTGGCGTCATGTGCACACACTCTCAGGGGCCATTCACACTGCGTTATGTGCACGCACTACCCTCAGGGGCCATTCACACTGCGTTATGTGCACGCACTACCCTCAGGGGCCATTCAAACTGCGTCATGCGCAAGCACTACCCTCAGGGGCCATTCACACTGCGTCATGCGCAAGCACGACCCTCAGGGGCCATTCACACTGCGTCATGCGCAAGCACGACCCTCAGGGGCCATTCACACTGCGTCATGCGCATGCACGACCCTCAGGGGCCATTCACACTGCTTCACGCGCACGCACGACCCTCAGGGGCCATTCACACTGCGTCACGAGCACGCACGACCATCAGGGGCCATTCACACGGCGTCACGCGCACGCACTACCCTCAGGGGCCATTCACACGGCGTCACGCGCACGCACTACCCTCAGGGGCCATTCACACGGCGTCACGCGCACGCACGACCCTCAGGGGCCATTCACACGGCGTCACGCGCACGCACGACCCTCAGGGGCCATTCACACGGCGTCACGCGCACGCACGACCCTCAGGGGCCATTCACACGGCGTCACGCGCACGCACGACCCTCAGGGGCCATTCACACGGCGTCACGCGCACGCACGACCCTCAGGGGCCATTTACACGGCGTCACGCGCACGCACTAGCCTCAGGGGCCATTCACACGGCGTCACGCGCACGCACTACCCTCAGGGGCCATTCACACGGCATCACGCGCACGCACTACCCTCAGGGGCCATTCACACGGCATCACGCGCACGCACTACCCTCAGGGGCCATTCACACGGCGTCACGCGCACGCACTACCCTCAGGGGCCATTCACACGGCGTCACGCGCACGCACTACCCTCGGGCCATTCACACGGCGTCACGCGCACGCACTACCCTCAGGGGCCATTCACACGGCGTCACGCGCACGCACTACCCTCAGGGGCCATTCACGCAGCGTCACGTGCACACACTACCCTCAGGGGCCATTCACGTGGCGTCACGCGCACACACTACCCTCAGGGGCCATTCACGCGGCGTCACGTGCACACACTACCCTCAGGGGCCATTCACACGGCGTCACGCGCACACACTACCCTCAGGGGCCATTCACGCGGCGTCACGCGCACACACTACCCTCAGGGGCCATTCACGCGGCGTCACACGCACACACTACCCTCAGGGGCCACTCACACTCCATTTGCTGGGTAACCATAACGCACTAAGGCTGTGTTCACACACAGCTTTTTTTTTAGCGGTTTTGTCTATAAAACCGCTAAAAATAAGCTTCCCGTTAATTTCTATGCATTTTGCACTTTTTGTGCATATTGATGTGTTTCAGTGCTTATTGCGTTGTGCATATTGATGCGTTTTTTACCGCAAAAAAAACGCATCGCGGTAAAAAACGCAGCATGTTCATTAATTTCGTGGAGTTTTCCGCGTTTCTGATTATTTCCATGCGTTTAGAAAACGCGCATAAAAAACGCATAAAAATCGCGGTAAGAACGCGCAGAAAAAAGTGTGGTTTCTGGAAAGGGAGTCAGGTTTTTGAGCTGAAATTTTCTGCAACGTGTGCACATAGCCTAAGCGTTTCCATGTAGCAGGAGGCTAGAGCCCGGAATTGGGTTTACTTATGTCTCTATATGGAATCTCTCAGCACACAGCTCTGCTCCATACTGCAGAGGAAAGGTACCGACCTACAGAAGCAAAACCTGCCCTGTGTAAACAGGGACCTATGGCTATATACACACTGTACAGCCACGTGACTGCAGTGTGACTCACCGCTGCTACCATGACCCCGCCCTCTGTCTACACAGGGAGCGTAGAAAGGGGGGCGACTGGGAGTGTAACCTAGCAACCCCATCCCACTGACAGGAGTGCAGGAGAAGCCGGCACCATGCTGAGCTACTCTGCCACCTCCTCTACATACACCCGGCTCTCCACTTTCCCATCCCACATTGTCAGGACCCCGCTGCGCGTTCCAAGCCTCCACCCAACTCCTATCAGTGATTGGTCAGGGGCTGAGTCATCTATTCTGATTGGGTAAATTAACGTCCGCACGTGAAAGTGATGCAATGCTGCGTAAAGCGTGTAGGGGTGACTACGATGATGCCTGCTGAGAGAATGCAAATAAAATGGGAATTTAATGGACATCTGTATTTTTTTTAGTGTACAATCATAAGTCTGCATATGTCGTACATAGCTCAAGAAGAGTAAAGCAGGACGTAGAAAGTCAGTAGTGACGGTTGTAGTTTCTCCGGCGCCACGGACAGACCGGTGTGAGGAAAGTTTTCCGTCCTGTCTTTCCCTTCTATGCCGGCGCCGCAGCTGAGCCATGCCGACTGTCAGTGTGAAGAGAGACCTGCTGTACCAGGCGCTGGGCCGGACATACAGTAGGTGGCGGCCGGTGTCCGCTGAGGAGAATGAGCTGCAGTTACTGATGGCGCTGATTAGAGACCCGTCATTTGTGGCCAGAATCGGATGCAGCGCAGGGTAAAGGCGCTCTGCCCTGATGTCTGTCTGCCCATGACGAGCGCTGATTGACAGCACCAGCGATCGTTACAGGGCTTGTCAATTTGCTCATAAATGTCTAAATTATCAAACAAAGCCGTTACCCGCCTCCACCGCTGCCAAGGTCTGTAGTGATTGACTGCAGCGGTGGAGCTACATCACTGCTCCAGCCAATCACTGGGCTCAGAAGCTGGTGACACTTACATGTTCAGAGCCGCTGAGCCCAGTATTTCGGTGCTATGGTGTTTATTGTCTGCTGTAGATGTGACATCACCGCTGCAGCCGATCATTAAAGACCAGAGCGACTGTGGAGAATGAATACCAGCTGTTCCGTCCCCAGTTTATGTGCTCTTGGCAGCAAATTCCCTGTTTGCATGCGGAGACGTCCTGACAACAACACATATTTTTTAAGGTTGCCTACAAGAAGCGATTTGTGCCAGTGATGGTCGCCCAGTGGCCATGTCACAGATTGTCACCTTCCTGACGCCTGTGCGGAGGCTGCAGATCAACCTGTCTGTCTTTTCCTTCCAGCTGATGAAGAGTTTGATGAGCTTTGCTTCGAATTTGGACTGGAGTTAGATGAGATTGTAAGTATTTTTTTGCTACACTTGTTTTTAAGACTTTATGAATATTTTTGTCCTTCAAATTATTTAAATTAAAATGAATACACTCCTGGAATGTTGCAGTTTTCCGGCCTCATTATAGACTGATGGTTCCTGTTCTGTAGAGATTCAATCTATGTGGTTTTCTCAACAATGGTTGTACTATTTGTAGCTATTGCAGATTCAACTATTTACAGTAGGCGATGTTGAATCTTCTCTTCCCCTCTCTGCACACATCACAGAGCATGCTCACACCACTCTCCCATGGAAATCTATGAGAAATCGCCAGTCTGCTGTTTTCTATAGCCCAGTGCTATAAAGTTTATCTCTAGCTACCATTGACATCAGCTTAGACAGTATGCCCCCCATGTTATATACTAGTAAACCAAACTAAAAAAGTCTACAATAAGAACACGAAAACAGATGAGCAATAAGATGTGTACCGCTATCTAGTTTTAATTTATAAGACGTAACATAGCTCACACAGGGTTATCCAGGACTATATTCTTGGTTTTACTAGGGGCCTAAAAAATAACAGGCAGGTAGTTGCGAACAGAGACAGGTACCTGCCTGTTCTACCGGCGCCGGCTCAGAATGGTCAGTCACTGATCCTGCCGGCGATTCAGCTACTCCACGTCCACAAAGCTGTTCTTCTTCTTCCACTCTGTTGACGGCGTGTGACTGCCAATGTCATGCTGTTTGACAGCTGGCTCCCTGCAGTTAGGCTGCGGAGAGCCAGCTGTATAATCAGCGTGACATCGGCAGAGACGTCCCGTCAACAGAGCATAACGGAAGAGGAGCTGCTGATCTATCTACATGATGTCAGCTGGCAGACATTGGCTCTCGGTACTTAGCAGCTACCTGTTAGTTCTTAGGCCTGTAGTAAAAAAAATTAAATAGTCCTGGATAACCCCTATTAATAAACACAATCTTATACTATATCTGAGGATTTGGGATCCTGATCTTGGCCAGAGTGGAGAGCTACTACAAAGAGCGCTGACCTGTCTCGTCTTGTGTTGTACAGTCACCCACTGATTTGAATGGGCACTGAGTAATGCTTAGTTTCTTTGTGATGGTGCTGCTAGATGCTAGACATTTATTTCCAGGTTTTCTCACATGTCGCTGTTCACTGGAGTATTTCCAGAATAAAAAATGATCCCTTGTCGGTAGATTAGGGTATAATTTACTAATAGCTGGCAGTCTGACTACTGGGACCCCAAGCGATTCTCAAAATGGAGCAGGGGTGTTCATACTTGATGGGACGTCAGAGAAAGAAACTACAGTGTGCGGCTCTTTCCAATAGTCCCGTAAACAATGAGGTTAAGCATGAGGACCTCCTCCATTCAAGATAAAGCTCATCCTATTCTATGGATCTAGAGCCCTGTTCTTGGGATCTCTGGGGCTCCCAGCATGTGAACCCAATAAATCAGTCAGATATCCCTTATCTAATTCTGGGAATACCGCTTTCATTTTTCAAATGGCCACTGAAAACTTACTTAGACCCTCATTCATTATCATGAACAATAATTGCACTTATTCTGTGCATCAGTTGAAAAAATAAATAAAAAAAAATACATTATTATTTTTGGCTGTACCATAAAGCAAACCACCCAAAAAGCCTGTAAAATAATTTGACTATAGTGAAGTCCAGTCTCCCCCCTGCTTTTGTGTCCTACTCACAAGGGGCAAGAAGCTGAGATCTGGGGGCAGAACTAACATAACGTAAGTAACGGGGTCATTCATTCATATTTTTCCCCTAGTTTTGCTTCTTAGTAATGTGAATCCACAATCTTTTTTTTTTTTTTTTTTTTTTTTTTCCTGTGAGTGTGATTGATGTAGAGGAGGTGTAAATCCAAGTCAATTATATGTATTTCTTTGCAAATAGTATATATTTTTTTTACCCTTTCAGACCTCCGAGAGAGAAATCCTCAGCAAAGAAAAAGGTGATGGAAAGTTGGATGGAGCATCAGAGGTTATTCTCTTCAAGATCGACGTCCCTGCCAACCGCTATGATCTTTTGTGCCTGGAGGGACTGGTTCGTGGGCTGCAAGTATTTAAAGAAAGGTACAGTGCGGAATAAATGCCGGATCTTCCTCCTGGTGTTTGGGATGTGCGTTTTTTTTAATCATTTGGTACTTTTGTACTGTAGTGTTTTTTTGCCAGTCAGAGTAAAATGCCCGGCGTCCATAGGGTCACACACATCTCAGAGTAAAGGCCCCGTCTCACATAGTGAGATCGCTGAAGCGTCACCGATTTTGTGATGCAACAGTGATCTCGCCAGCGATCTCACTACATGTGACACATAGCGGCAACCGGCCCCCCCCCCACTGGATATCACTGATCGTGCTCGAATGTCCTGGGCCATTTTTTCATCGTCGGTGTCCCGCTGGCCAGCGCGTATCTCTGTGTTTGACGCCGATGAGCGACCTCGTTGGCGATGCAGAGCTCAGGGACGCAGGCGGGAGTCGTCAGAATAGCTGCTGTGTGACAAGACACCAACGACCGCCGAAGTCGTTATATGGATCACCGTATCGTTGCTGCGTCGTTGAGTAGATCTGTCTGTTTGACAGCTTACTAGCGACCATGTAGTGACGCACCAGCGATCCTTACCAGGTCGTATCGTTGTCGGGATCGCTGGTGCGTCGCTATGTGAAACGGGACCCTAAGCTGATCTGACAATAGGGAGACAGAGGGAGCTCCTCCTGCACTATCCACTGTGGCATCTAATGGATGGAATGACAAGGGTCAGAGTTAAAATGAAGCCTACCGTAATTTTGCTCCATGTACAGCACCATTCTTGTCAGGGGGCTGTTTGTTAAATTGCAGCCCAGCCACTTCCAGAGTTGTGGCCTGTGCACCAGAATGGCACTGTTCATGCAGAAAAAACAGACTCTATTTTGTAATCCCGGTCACTCTGCATTGTTGACGGTGTTGCCCAGTATTCAGACTAGCTCATTTTAAATACGGCATTGCCGAACTGAAAATGAAAACCCCTTATGCTCACCGCCCGATCTGAGGATCATCTGAAGAATGTGAGAGCACATCTGCCCAATAGTGGTCATTGATTAGCTGCAGTGCTCACAGTGTCACCAGACCGGTGCTGGTACAAGAGATGAGTCTATGGTGTTTATATTGTAAATTGCGTACTGAAGTAGTGGCCAACATCTTTAACGTTTCTGGCAGCAGGTCCCTCTCTATACATTTTGTTTTGTGAACAGGCTTTAATTAAAGTGTGTCTAGACAGCACCACAGTTAAAGGAAATCAGATTTTTGCTGTGTAATCTGAAGACACCAAGAGGTAAGAGTTAAAACACTGAACTCAACAATGTGTTACTTATTAGACTGTTGTTTACTTACAATGGAGGTTTTATCATCAGGACATAATCACTTCTTGGACTACGGCAGCCGGTGCATGCTGGTCCGACCACACCCCCTGCTGTGATAAGCAGCTTACTGTCTATAGGCAATGTACACACAGAGCTGTGGTGTGGGCGGGGGCAGCTTTCTGAGCTCTGCTACATCTGAAAACTTTCAGAACCGCTGCTCCCAGTAATCTAAGTGATGCATCGCTGGAATCGGGGTCTCTCTTCCTACATTATGCTGCTCTCAGATGAGAGAGAAAACGCCTGCTGTTAGATTCCCTTTAATACTTATGTATTAATATTTCTTTATAGGATTGATGCCCCAAGATATAAGAGGATTACACCCCCTGACAGTCAGCTCCAAAGACTGTTCATCACCGAGGAGGTAAAGCTCCCTTCACTTATACTTCTGTGTTATGATCTATCTATGTAGCGCTGCATGTTAGATGAAGCTGGAAGAGGCAGAACAGGTCTAGATATAGAGGATCCGTCTGTGGCTGCCATTTTTTTTTTTTTTTTTTTTAATTAGTCCTAAACTTCAGCTCTTGCAGCTGATGGAAAATGTTTAGGAGGCAGCACCCAAGAACTACCAAACAACCAAGATAGCATCAGAAAAGACCCCTTAAAATTAACTTTTAATTAAATAATTAAAATCTTGGACAATCCCAGCTCAAAGGGTACAAAACAATCACCAAAAGGTCACCAGGCAGAAAATTTTTTCCAAAATACTCAGGGCAACTACAGTCGTCCTAATGGGCCCTATCAAGTCCCTTCCTGGCCGCGGAGGTTGGCACCCTAGTTGTTGGTGATGTGGTGCCCCCGCTCAACGTCGGTGACCCTATAATACCCTACAAATCCCTAGTCCACGACGAGGATACACAGAAAAAACACACAAACACACACAAATACCCGGGTATTATAGGGTCACCGACGTTGAGCGGGGGCGCAACATCGTCAACAACTAGGGTGCCAACCTCCACAGCCAGGAAGGGACTTGATAGGGCCCATTAGGACGAGTGTAGTTGCCCTGAGTATTTTGGAAAAAATTTTCTGCCTGGTGACCTTTTGGTGATTGATTGTTTTGTACCCTTTGAGCTGGGATTGTCCAAGATTTTAATTATTTAATTAAAAGTTAATTTTTAAGGGGTCTTTTCTGCTGCTATCTTGTTTTTTTTGTGTTTTCTTTTTGATCCTTTTCTTTATTTTTCTTTGTGGTTTTTAAGCACCCAAGAACTACCCCAGGACCCATTCATTACATGTGAATCGGGGGAGGTTCTTTCCATTTTAAGTGCAATCTGTCACATTGATTCTTTTCTTGTTTCCAGCTCTTTGCCAGGAAATCCGCCCACTGCCATCAGAGCAATGGTGGATCATGCACAGCTCCTCTACGCTCCTTTATTCAGAGGCCGGCTTCCATCTCGGAGGTGCACATTGTAGAGCCAGTTAGTTGGACTGTGCATGGTCGGCCACCATCCCAAGATTCCCTGTCTTTTGGCAATGCTGAGTCTTGTTTAACCCCTTCATAACCTTTCAGTTTTCATTCCCCCCCCCCCTTCTTCCAAGAACCATAACATTCTTATTTTTCTGTCCCCATAGCCACATTAGGGCTTCTTTTTTTTTTTTTTTTTTTTTTTTGCGGGGATGAGTTGTACTTTTGAATGACACCATTCGTTTTACCACCAAGTGTACCGCAAAATAGGGAAAAAATTCCAAGTGTGGTTAAATTGCAATAAAAGGTGCAATTCCAAAACTGACATGGCAGTGCAATATGATTCCCCAGAGCAGTTTGTGTATGAAGATAACAAACATGTATTGTTTTTTTTTTGTATTTAAGTGGTGAAAAAAATTCAGAATTTTGTAAGAAAAAAAAATTGGGTTATGTCGTCATTTTCCAAGACCCGTAGCATAGAGGGATCTGGGGCTGGGGGGGGGGGGGGGGACTTATTTTTTTGCGGCTTCAGCTGACGTCTTTCTACTAATACCACTTTGGAGTAGATATGATGTTTTGATCACCTGTTGTTGCATTTTATTGCAGTGTTGTGGCGGCCAAAAAGATATGTAATTCTGCCTTTTTTTTTTTCTCATGTTTACTGATCAGGTTAATTGTTTTTATATTTTGATAGACCGGACATTTCTGGATGCAGCAATACTAAATATGTGTATTATTTTTTTTTTTTTTTATTTCAATGGGGCAAAAGGGGGGTGATTTTTAACCTTTTTTTTTTTTTTTTTTTTTTTTCAGATTTTTGTTTTTAAATTTGCATAATTTTTACTGGCTTCCATAGTTCCCTTAGGAGACTTTTAGCTGCATTCGTCCCGTCGCCTGTGCTACACATAACATTGCTTCAGCACTGCTATGTATAGCAAAATGCACAATCTCCTATGAACACCGACCTCAAGCCGTCAATCAGAGAATATTCACAGTGACAGGCATGGAGGTCTTTTGCAGACTCTCAGCTGTCATGACAGCCCATCGACACCCCACGATAACGTGACAGGGGTGCAGATGGGTACAAATTGGGATGTACTTCCTGCTGATGTGTGTTAAATCCCGCTGTCAATAATTGAGAGCAGGATTTATCAGGTTAAGACGCGGTTGGAGCAGCGCTCCACCCACGGCTGTTAAATGCACTTAATGGCTTATCATCAAATATAACAACTTTTTCATATGGAAGCAAACATGTCTCATGAAAAAACACATTGCCAGGTATGTAGTACCCGTGTTTTATGAGGATCTTGTGGTTAAAGGAGCAGTGTAATCCTTCTTAGTTGTGAGCATATTGCATGATCTGTCCCTTTTTTTTTTTTTTTCTTTGGATGTGCACTCCTCCCATTTGGCACACTGATTTTAATTAGGAGACTGCAAAGCAATGGGTCTAGCCCGTTTCTGCTCTCACTGAAGAGCTTGATGGAGGTGAGTTTCTTTGCTCCTTACATTTGGTGTGGTGCTGTGTGGCGGCCGTAGTTGCTGTGGTTCTGTGCTAGTGGGGCGGCGCAGTCTGGAGTCATGGCGATTTCCGTCTTGCAGCATGGGTGCTGTGAGACACCAGGTCGTCAGCCCTGCCGCTGCATTGCCGCTGGGGCGGTGGTGGGCGCACGTCTCCACTCCGTGGTGGCGGACACTCCTTTCATTTGGTGTTGGTGCTGTTTTGCCGCCGTTGTTGCTGTGGTTTTGTGCTGGTGGAGCGGCGCGGTCTGGCGGAATGTTAAACTAAGAACCTCATGTTCAGTTACATATATTTTGCCTAGTGGCATTAGATCATTGTGTGATTTTTTTGGAGGTGCTGCCCCCTCTCTTTTTTTATTTTTTTTTTTTTCAGCTTCTTAGCTGGGAGACCTGATACATCATGCAACACCTCCAATTTTTTTTATTTTTTTTTTTATTCTAGCCACACTACGATGGCACAGATGGGTCAGATCAGCTGTCGTGCAGGAAAATGTGCTGGCTAATCCCCGGAAGCCCGCACCAAACAGGTGGAGGCACCAAATGACGGACACTGGACGTCATTGGGTAATAAGGGGTTAAATTGTTCATTCCTACCTTGAATGTGAGAATGGTATTCCCGACAATACAGTAGTGTTTGATGTTTTTCATCAATATACAGTATGTCTGCCTTGTCTGATTATTATTTATTGTGCTTACTGGTATTGTGCTAAAATATTCCGCAAACTCCATCCATCTTCCATACAATTTTAACCATCTTCCCTGTCCCTGCTGAAGAAAAGCAGGCCCAAATCATGATGCTGCCACCACCATGTTTGACAGTGGGGATGGTGTGTTCAGGGTGATGAGCTGTGTTGCCTTTATGCCAAACATATCGATATCAAAAGTTCGATTTTGGTTTCATCTGACCAGAGCACCTTCTTTCACATGTTTGGTGTGTATTCCAGATGGTTTGTTGCAAACTTTAGACAACACTTTTTATGGATATCCTTGAGAAATGGCTTTCTTCTTGCCACTCTTCCATAAAGGCCAGATTTGTGCAGTGTACGACTGATTGTTGTCCTATGGACAGACTGTCCCACCTCAGCTGTAGATCTCTGCAGTTCATCCAGAGTGATCACGGGCCTCTTGGCTGCATCTCTGATCAGTCTTCTCCTTGTTTAAGATGAAAGTTTAGAGGGACGGCCGGGTCTTGGTAGATTTGTAGTGGTATGATACTCCTTCCATTTCAATATCATCGCTTGCACAGTGCTCCTTGGGAAGTTTAAAGTTTTGGAAATCATTTTGTAACCAAATCCGGCTTTAAACTTCTCCCCAACAGTATCACTGATCTGCCTGTTGTGTTCCTTGGTCTTCATGATGCTCTCTGTGCATCAAACAGAACCCTGAGTCTATCACAGAGCAGGTGCATTCATACTGAGACTTGATTACACACAGGTGGATTATATTTTTCATCATTAATCATTTAGGACAACATTGGATCATTCAGGGATCCACAATGAACTTCTGGAGTGAGTTTGCTGCACTGAAAGTAAAGGGGCCGAATAGTGTTGCACGCCCCACTTTTCGGTTTTTCAATTTCCCAGAAATTTGGGGTGGCCAATGAATTTCGTTCGACTTCACAGTTGTGTCCCTCTTGTTGTTGATTCTTCACCAGAAGTTTACATTTGGTGTCTTTGTGTTTGAGGCATGATGTGTGGGAGGGGGTGGAGATGTTCCAGGGGGCCGAATGCTTTCGCAAGGCACTCTAGCTGTCCCCATTAGGGGCTCACAATCTTATAGGGAACCTGTCACCAAAAAACGCTATTAACCTACAGATATGGGGTTTAATCCACACGTTAATAGCATTACTAACCTGCCCGGCGCCTGCACTTACCGAAACGCTGTGGGGAGAAAATGAACTTTATTCTCCCTGGCAGCATTCTGGCTTCAGGTATGAGGGCGGTGCTGGCGCATGTTCAGTCACCGCTCTGATTATATAGAGCAGTGGCTGTCGCCGTCCCCCGGCCCTGACTGCCAGCCGGTCCCAATGCAAAGCCCGTGTCAGTTCTCTAACATGGTGCCTGCAGATCTGCATTTTCATGACAGGTCCCCTTTAAATATTGGACCCCAGCACTAACCCCAGAATCATGTGCACCAGTCAGAGTTGTGATTGCAGTCTCAGCTGATAACCAATCAGGAGTCACCGCTGGGGACACAAAAGGATGACATGGGAGCAGTGAGGATCAAGCAATGGACTCCTTGCATAGTGACCGCAGGGCTTGTCCTAGATGGGACACAGGTGCAGAGGACTGATGTATCCAATAATAGGAGGACATGGACTAAACGTGTGTCAATCATTGGTCACAATGCGCAGTATTGTAGTCAGACTTTATGGTTGCCATGACTACTGAAGATCAGTAAATGCTGTCGCGTGAAGCAATATGTGGTCTCACACAAAATGGTTCTCCATGGGGCATCTAAAAAAAAAACCAAGTAATTGCCGCCCCGTGATCGCAGAGGCAAGACAGTTGCTATCACAACCTGAGGTCATCTGGTTTCATGGTACGGTGGCCTGTTAGATCCAGTCATCAGCAGAGCATGACACCAACGATCAGAGTGAGAACTAGGTCTGTCCCAAAGTGGGACTAGTAAGTACAATAGTTAAATAAAATGTGTAAAAAAAAAAAACAAAACAAAAAGAAATGCAGTAAAAACAGCTGCTTCATCATTAAAAACACAACTATTGTGTAAAAAAAGAAATCTCCGGACACTGACTGACAGATGGCCCCAATGTAGAGCCGGTGTCACTCAGGGCCAGGAGCGCGGTTACTGCCGTACTGAACACCGTTGACTGAACCCGCGCTGGCGCCATACGCGAGAATAAAACCGGAACATTGCTGGGGGGAAATAAAGTTCATTTTCTCGCCACAGTGTTCGGCTGAGTGCGGGCTTCGGGCAGGTTAATAACGCTATTCGCCTGCAGATTAACCCCATATCTGCAGGTTAATAGTGTTGTTTCTGGTGACAGGTTCTCTTTATTGTGCCATGATCTCCCGTCTCCTCCTTTCAGTAATGTAACTTACAGCTCCTGTGCCTCCATACAGAGTCTATAGCAGGACCATGTAGCATTAATATAACTGGAGTGATGTTACATGGCGGAGGCTCTGTGATCACCACCAGGCACTAGAGGCCGGGTATCATCTCTGTCGATACCCCTTGTTACTACATTCCTCCCTCACTTATCATTATCTGCTCCTAATGTTACGTAGCATCATTCTATGTAGTAAGGTCACAACCAGACATAGAGATGGTAAATATTATTTATTTTAGGAATATTTTGTAATAAAGGTAATATATGATGATATCCTAGTCTGGGGCTGCAGCTGTTATCAGCATCACTGCACATGATGGAGTCAGCGACTCTATGAAGAGATGAGGAATCTGTGGATCATTATGGAAATGATCTGTAACTTCTGCAGATTTCTGTAAAGAGAAGACACCAAGTTATTACATCACATCAGAAGTGTCACTAATCCCACCCATTGGTGACATGTCACATGGCCGTGGATCGCTGATAGGTTAGTATGACAATCGGGGGTCTGCAGGAGACCCCTATGGTTATCATTGACAGATAAATATGAGCGCCGGCCAGCAGTCGATGCTCATTGCAAGTAATCATTTTAGCTGCAAAAAAACAGTTTTTAAAAATGTAAACGAATAAAAAATATAAGTTCAAATCACCCCCCCATTTGCCTCATTCAAGATAATACAATAATAAAAAAAAAACACCTTTTTGATATCACCGTGTTCAGAATAACCAATCAATATATAAAAAGAATTTTTCCAATCGGTGAACGGCGTAACAATAAAAAAAATCGAAACATCAGAATTACATTTTTTTTTGCTTGCCAGCGACATTGTATTAAAATGCTTTTACGGGCGATCAAAACATTGTATCTGCACCAAAATGTTATCAATAAAAACATCATCTCGACGCGCAAAAAATAAGCCCTCTCCAGCCCCAGATCACGGAAAATGGAGACGCTATGGGTCTCAGAAAATGGCGACTTTTTTTTTTGTTAAGAAACTTTTTCGATTTTTTTTTTTTTTTTTTTTTTTTTTTTTTTTTTTCACCACTTAAATAAAAAATAACCTATATATGGATGGTATCTATGAACTCATCATTACCTGAACAATCATAATGGCAGGCCAAAAAACAGTTGTAGAATTGCACTTTTTTTTGTAATTTCACCACACTTTGATTAATTTTTTCCTGTCTTCCAGTACACTATATGACAAAACCAATGGTGTCTTTCAAATGTACAAATCGTACTGTAAAAAATGAGCCCATATATGGCGATATTGACGGAAAAATAATAAAGTTATGTCTCTGGGAACGAGGAGCAAAAAACGGAAATTCAAAAACGGAAAAACCCAAGGATGCGATGGGGTTAATATTCCTATCACAGGGAGGAAGGAATGAGAGATCACTTACCTTCTGGTGTTTTGGGGATGTTCATAGCCCTTCATGCTTGGTGAGATGTTGACCAAAGCTGATGGTAAACTAAAGAGAGACAAGAACAGCAGGAAGATAAAGGTGATTCTTTTTTACAGCCTTCAAATTCATGCAGTTTTAATGTATGCACGGCTCCCTTACCTGGGCAGGAATTCCAGATGATCTCTACCACTGTCCGCACCATGAAGATGGCTTCCTTATTGAAGTTTTGAAATTCCATTTTGGTGCTTCACTGGAAGCAGTGGTTACGGCACAGTGGGCAGCGGGGGCTGGAGCGGAGCCAAGTAGAAATGCAACTCTGATGGAAGCAGTGGTCACATGAAAGGACTGTGACCTGCTCTCCGATCTCATATTCGGTCATACAGATGGTGCATGGCTCTGCCTCCTCCTCTGGTGATATATCTCTTGTTGGGAGGTTTGCAATTTGCAGTGCTCTCCTGCCATTCCGAGCCTGCTGTCTCCCTGGCATAGGTTGATTTTGTGCAGGTGGCTCCACCTGTGGAAGTGGTGGTGTCATTGTACCCAATCCCTGCAGCTCATGCAGGATGTTAAATAGACGTTCTACACGGCTACGGACTACAGAATATCTGCTTGTAGCTGGAACCTCCCTGGGTCTGCTGCTGGGTGGGATGGGATTTGGCCGCCTGAATTCAAATTCAGGGCTGGCTTCAGATCCACTTGCTTGATGGTCGCCATCCCTGCTGCTCTCTCCTGATGTTCTGGAGGGCTCCGCAGGGGCTGGTCTTAGGGGAGAGCGGCTTCTTTCTCTTCTCTCTTCTCCCCTACGCCTTGGAGGATCTTGGGCCCGACTCCCTGTCCTCTCAGTGACAGCATTGCTGTCTCTCTGACGTCCATAACTGGTAGAAGGTCTTCCCTGAACTCTTTGATGAGACCTCAACCTGTGGACAATTATGGCCTGACCTATAAATAAATGAGAGTTTATCAGAATTATTCCCAATTTTAGCTAACACTTTTGGGCTATAGTGATGGGTTCATCTGTTGCTGTGGTGTTTAGGGAGAAGGAAATCCTAAAAAGAATTGCCTTCATTTTGGACTTGGTAAACCTAAACTGTCTGTCATGATATTTGGTCCATCATACCCCAGGTATATTTCCTCCCAAGAAACTCCTATAGGGTGGGAATATTGTCTGTCTCCCCCCAAATATCACTTACCTTGATTTTCTGGTCGGCGCAGCCATGCCTCATTGTCGGCAATCAGCTGACGCAGCTCTCGGTCGCTCATGACTGAATTACCTGAAGCTGGCTGATAGAATATTGGAGGCCTAAGCTCTCCGGTGGCACCGGTGTTATTGTGCTCTGATCAAAAAGTAGCAATGGAAGTAATCACCAGATGTGTAACACAAACTAGTTCGCTCTTCCGCAACCAACGTGAAGTGTCAGCAAAAGCATCAACTCTACAAATGGCGCTGATGTCACAGTGCTCAGACATTACATACCCTCAGCACATTCCATGATGCCATTATGACATCACAATTGAGAGTGACCCCCTAATCATGAGCATAGCATTGTGTGTGTGTGTTTCCATAACAAAGTATATATAATATATTTATATATGTATAGTGGAGTTATAATACTGGTTGTACATTATAGATTAGAAACCATGTTTATATATGTGTATAAATATATATTAATATACATGATATATATGATAACTTTAGCAGTAGATTTTATATGTGGAATAATTTATTCTCTGCTTTAAATTCTAAAAACATTTGGTATCAATTTTTTAATTGCAACTAGTAAAAAGGTTTGCTGGACTCAGCGCATGTGTTATCTGTTCTCCACTCATGTATTATGTGGAAGCCACTTTACTGCTGTATAGACAGGAAAATTCATGGGAAAGGAATTGGCACTCTCAGGACAGATATAAAAACAAGATTTTTTTTATTGATATCTACGTTAAAAAATGATGTGTGCAGTTCCATAAAGGATCAGTGACCTGTCATACGCACGTACAGATGACTATCTAAGCAGAGCGCCACAAAAAGCCCCGCCCACAGGACGCTCCGGGGCACGAGAATATCATTAACTGAAAAGATTAAACAACAACCACAAGACGGATTTCATCACCCCAGGAGTCATATTACTCAGTTTAACGGTGCCAACGTGACTGTGCACAATCCTGCTGACAGCTTCCCTTTAAGCTGTCATTATATTCACTGTATTTATTAATTTAAATTATGCTCCATTGTGTTTATGGCCAGAAAGTGTTGGATGCCAGAATACAAATTTGCTATTATGGGCAGCACGGTGGCTCAGTGTTTAGAACTGTAGCCTTGCAGCGCTGGAGTCCTGGGTTCAAATCCCACCAAGGGACATCTGCAAGGAGTTTGTATGTTCTCCCCATGTTTGCGTGGGTTTCCTCCCACATTCCAAAGACATACTGATAGGGAATTTAGATTGTGAGCACAATTGGGGACAGCGATGATATACTGATAGGGAATTTAGATTGTGAGCACAATTGGGGACAGCGATGATAATGTCTGTAAAGCGCTGAGGAATTAATGGCGCTATATAAATGAGTAAATTAAAATAAAACTAAAATAAATAAACTTAAAGGGGTTGTCTCACAAACAATGTATATTATAATTCTGAGATCTTAGGATAAAATATTGCAATAACATAATATGTTACATAGTGCCTAATTTTAATATGTAATAACAAAGGATAAAAACCTTGAATAACACAGATAATAAAGTTGGATGCAAACAAAAGTGGCCCCAAATGCAGTATGATACCCCCACAGTAAATTTCTCCACAGTACCCTCAGCACACAGGGTATGATGACCCTCTTGTACCCCCCCCACAAAGAATGGTGACCCTTTCACAGGATGATTCTCCAATTGTAATGTCCACATAGCCCTCCATACATTATAAAGGCCTTAACAAGTGTTCCTTACAGTATAATGGCCCCCACATAGTTCTTCATACAGTATGAGACCCTGCATTGCCAACCGTACAGTGTATTGGCCCCGCAAAGTGCTCCGTACAGTGTATTGGCCCCACAGAGTGCTCCGTACAGTGTATTGCCCCCACCCCCACATAGTGCTTCGTACAGTAAAATGGCCCCCCACATAGTGCTCCGTACAGTATAATGGCCCCCCTACATAGTGCTCCGTACAGTATAATGGCCACCCCACATAGTGCTCCGTACAGTATAATGGGCCCCCACATAGTGCTCCGTACAGTATAATGGCCCCCCACATAGTGCGCCGTACAGTATAATGGCCCCCCACATAGTGCGCCGTACAGTATAATGGCCGCCCCACATAGTGCTCCCTTCCCCACATGGTCCAAATATACTCGCCCTGTGGGCCAGAGTTTGACATATGTGCCTTAGATGTATATTTTCATTCTCACATGCGGTAATACTTCTTCTGTTCCTGTGATAATACCTGTGCTGTCCTGTGCATTAGACGGCTGCAGTTCGCCCCTTTGCGGTGGCCGCTGTGCTCCGGAACATAACATTCACCCAGGAGCGATATGAAAATTTCATTGATCTGCAAGAAAAGCTTCACCAGAACATATGCAGGTACCTACATATTTTTTTTTCGGTATGTTTTGTGGAAATCTATGCCAAACAGATACCAAGTGTTATAATTGGGATTTTAGTATGTTTAGTATGTTGCAATGACTGGCGTTTATGGCATACAGATGTGCCCACCCCCTAAGTTTGCTTGAATTACATTTAGTTCTAGAACTTGTTGTAAGATAAGTGTCTATTAGACATTTAAGGCAAACGTCTGTCACAGTATTTTAGTAGATGTTCTGTTTCCACTTGTTTCTGTGGCAAACTAGTGCCAGAAGTGTCACTTTGGCATAGATTTGGGTTTTCTTCTGGATCCGTTTTTTTTTCTCTTCTTTTTAATGAAGATACTGAATTGTGTTGCTTGCTACATTTACTGTCCTTAAAGATTTCTTATTAATAATCCCTTTGTCTTTTAGGCGAAGAACACTGGTCGCAATTGGAACCCATGATCTAGATACCATCACTGGACCCTTCATTTACACTGCAAAGCCCCCCTCTAGTATCAAATTTAGGCCATTGAACCAAAGCAAAGAGTACACAGCGCCAGAGCTGATGGATCTGTACAGGGTGAGTGACCGGTCCCATGTACACACGTGGTTGTAGCCCTTACAGACCGGTGACTATAATGCATACACACATTATTATTGAATATTGCTGATTATAGTTCGCCAGTCATATTATACACATTAATAGGATCATCTTCTTCTCAGACTGACAGCCATCTGAAACATTTCCTGCACATAATAGAAGACAAGCCAGTCTACCCTGTGATCTATGACAGCAATGGGGTGCTGCTTTCCATGCCACCAATCATCAATGGTAATTGATTTTCCAACTTTGTGTGTTTTGTAACGTGTCACAATATGTATTAAAAAAACAGAAATTTAGCATTTTTTACATTTGCCACTGGGGTTTTTTTAGACTCTAACTTCATGTCTCAGGAAACAACACATGTACATAGCCACAATGGTAAGCTCCTGACCCTATCTTTTGTAATGAATTTAATGAGCAAGGTCACTGTGAAGGGAAGGGGAGCTGTGACCTTTCCAATTGTGATTCATGGATCCTGTGTTATCAGCTGTGTATAGAGATATTACCTGTCACTGTAAGTTTGCCTCTAATGATAGGGAGACTGCTAGTTACCCTTCTGAAATGACAGGCAGTGCGAGTCTAAAAAGCCCCAATATGGCCAGTGTAAAACTGCAAGATTGCTAGTTTTGCTTTTTTAAATAAATATGATATGAAAAAACTACAATTTAAAAAATACATTTAACACACAAGCCTCATTTAAATAGTTATTTTCAAATAATGCCTTTCATTTAAAGGGTGTTCTCACTACCAAGATCCTATCTCAATATGTAGCAGGTGTAATAATAACAATATTAGCAAATACTTAGAAATTTAGTATGGTATAGTTCTTCTGATTCTCTGTTGCTTACCCCATGTGCAGGGCATTGGAGTAGCTTAGGTATCCATGGATACCACTACTCATATACTGACAGTCAACTAGCGGTCGTAACCATGGGTACCTGAGCTTGAAAAAGGCTCCATGTGAGCCAATACGTCACCTTGCTATGTGGGTCTGAAAAAGTCCTCTGTTTTTCACATTGAACTACATATATATATATGTTGTGTATGTATACCGTATTGCTGGCTGCAGTGGAGCAGGGTCTCTGCTGGAGGAGGAAAGAGTGGAGCGTTGCTGCAGGCCGCAGACTGGAATGAGGGGGTGTTTGGAGGTGTGGCGTGCCGCTGTAGGTGTTTGGTGCTGCGGGGGCTCTGCCGACATTTTGTGAAAGACCAGAGCCCTTGCAGTTTCGTGGTTTCCTGTGCGGTGGACTCCGGAAAAATGGTTGCCGGGGGGCGACACATGCGCAGATGGAGATCTCGGCACCAAGATCTTGGGAGATGAGACCTCAGCGCTGAAATCTCATCTCCTGGAATCTTGGTGCCGAGATCTCCATCTGCGCATGCGCTGCCCCCCGGCAGCCATTTTTCCGGAGTCCACCGCACAGGAAACAACGGAACTGCAAGGGCTCTGGTCTTTCACAAAATGTCGGCAGTGCCCCCCCGCGGCACCGGACACCCGCAGTGGCACGCCTCACATCCAAACACCCCCTCATTCCAGCCTGCGGCTTGCAGCAACGCTCCACTCTTGCCTCCACCAGCAGCGACCCTGGCACCCCGCTTCACCGCAGCCACCACCCCTCGGTGAACAATAACACGCATGGATTATAAGAAGCACCACTATTTTATTAACAAAAAGTTTTTTTTCCTATTTCTCTTCAAAATTTGGGGTGCGTCTTATAATCCGCAAAATATGGTGTATATATTTTTTTTTATTCTATATTTATCAACATTTTAGTGTACGGTACAGAAGTAAAATGCACACAAAAAGTGATAGAGTATAAACCCAGAAAATGTCAGCATAAAGTAGTCAGCAGCATATACACACACCACAGCCGCTGTCTGAGGACTATTTTTCTGTATAAACACATTTAAACAATATGTCTCCTTCACAACCCTAGGAAATAAAATGGTGAGACTCTTTTACGTTTATGCTTAAAAAGACACAACATAAGAGGGTAACACTTACTGCAGTTTTGTAATTGTTTTCATAATGTCTTCTAATTTTTATTTTGACTTTTAGGGGATCACACCAAAATCTCCTTGAATACTCACAACGTGTTTATTGAATGCACGGCCACGGATCTCACGAAGGTGATGGAGAGCACAGAACCCGTTGTGCTGTGATGATCACTTTTGCATCACTTGCATTAATAAGTCATTTTACTTTTCTTGCAGGCTAAAATAGTCCTGGATATCATGGTTACTATGTTCAGTGAGTACTGCAGCCAGCCGTTCATGTGAGTCAAAGTCCGTAAAGTCATAGCAATGTGGGAATACTGTTGGTAAAGATCAACTTCTCACAAAGTGCACTTATGGGCAGGCAGGTCTGATTGGATAAAAAGATGGATTTTTCCTTCAATCTGTTGCCACATTCCCAAGAAATCAGCATTTTAATTCATATGCAAATGAGGATTTAAAGGGAACCTGTCACATGAAAAAAACGGTATTCTGAACCTTCCCGTCGCCCGCACTCGGACCCCTTCTGCTGGGAGGAAATTAAGTTTATCCCCCCCCATCGGCAGCATTTTGCGTTCAGTCACAGAGGCAGCACTAGTGCTGGTTCTGTTACTGCTCTGTGTATAGGGAGCGGAGTCAGTAACAGCGCCCCCACCACTGATGGACAGCAGCTCAGCATTAGGATTGGCTGTCCGTCACTGACAGGACCGCAGTTATAGCCGCTGTTCTCAATGCACAGAGCGCTGATTGAGCCAGCACCGACTCCATGACTGACCGCCAAGTGCTGCTGGGGGGCAATGCAGTTCATTTCCTCCTGTCCACGAGGCTTTAAGTGCGGGTGCCTGGCAGGTTCAAAATGATGTTAAACTGCAGAGTAGCCCCATATCTGCAAGTTAATACCATTTTTTCATGTGACAGGTTCCCTTTAAGTGGTCTGGGCATGACAGAACACTTAAGGAGCCACTGCCTAACGAGGTTGTTTCCCATCCCACCACCAGTCCCTATAATTTCATTGATAACTTATTGTGTGTGTGACATCAGACAATGGGATATTAATCAAGCTAAAGATGCTGAAGCTGGGCGAAGAAGCAACCTTTTTCAGCAGAAGATCGGCAAGTGCCCTGTCATACCCAGAGCTCTTAAAGGGAATCTGTCAGCAGGATATTGCTAAGTAAACTACAGCCATTGTCAGGTTGGTGCTGTTACACTGACTAAAATTATATGTAAGGTGAAGAAATCAGTCTTGTGGTTCTTGTGTAATCAGTGTTAGAAGTTTGCAGCAAATGAGATGCCCGTGCTCCGGGGCAAGACTGTAGGCAGAGTCTTATCTGCCTGCTCTAAGCCAGCGAGACCAAGGAAAGACCTGCCCACAGGCCCTGAAGCACAAACAGTCTGTCTCTATGATGAGGAACATGTTTATGCTTCAGGGCGTCCTGTGGTTTTTCTGGCTTAGAGCAGGCAGGTAAGACTCTGCCTTCAGTCCCGCCCCGGAGCACGGGCATCTCATTAGCTGAAGACTTCTAACACTGATTACACAAGAAACACAAGATGGATTTCTTCATCCCCAGTGTCTGTAGGTTACTTAGCAAAATTCTGCTGACAGGTTCACTTAAATGCCTCGTTTACAAACGAATTAAAATGCTTCTTTCTCAGGACTGCAGAATGGATGTAAAGTTGTTTGGATTCAGCATTCAAAGATCTGCTTACTCATATACAGTACCTTGTGAAAGTATTCGGCCCCCTGGAACTTTTCAACCTTTTCCCACATATCATACTTCAGACATAAAGATACCAAATGTAAATTGTTGGTGAAGAATCAACAATAAGTGGACACAATTGTGAAGTTGAACGAAATTTATTGGTTATTTTAAATTTTTGTGGAAATTCAAAAGCTGAAAAGTGGGGCGTGCAATATTATTTGGCCCCTTTAACTTAATACTTTGTTGCTCCACCTTTTGCTGCGATTACAGCTACAAGTCACTTGGGGTATGTCTCTATCAGTTTTGTACATCGAGAGACTGAAATTCTTGTCCATTCTTCCTTGGCAAACAGCTCGAGCTCAGTGAGGTTGGATGGAGATCGTTTGTGAACAGCAGTTTTCAGCTCTTTCCACAGATTCTCGATTGGATTCAGGTCTGGACTTTGACTTGGCCATTCCAACACCTGGACACGTTTATTTGTGAACCATTCTATTGTAGATTTTGCTTTATGTTTGGGATCATTGTCTTGTTGGAAGACAAATCTCCGTCCCAGTCTCACGTCTTTTGCAGACTCCAACAGGTTTTCTTCAAGAATGGTCCTGTATTTGGCTCCATCCATCTTCCCATCAATTTTAACTATCTTCCCTGTCCCTGCTGAAGAAAAGCAGCCCCAATCCATGATGCTGCCACCACCATGTTTGACAGTGGGGATGGTGTGTTCAGGGTGATGAGCTGTGTTGCCTTTACGCCAAACATATCGTTTGGCATTTAGAACATAAAAAGTACCAGCACAAAGTCAAGAAAATTTCATGTATATAAACTCAGAGATACATATAAAAAAATACGGAGAAAAAATGAGTTTACCATATACAATGAAAAATAAGTATTTATTAATACAAAAGTTCATCAATTAACCCCTTCACCCCCAAGGGTGGTTTGCACGTTCATGACCGGGCCAATTTTTACAATTCTGACCACTGTACCTTTATGAGGTCATAACTCTGGAACGCTTCCATGGATCCCGGTGATTCTGACATTGTTTTCTCGTGACATATTGTACTTCATGTTAGTGGTAAAATTTCATTCAAATAACTTGCGTTTATTTGTGAGAAAAACGGAAATTTGGCGAAAATTTCGCGATTTTCCAACTTTGAATTTTTATGCTCTTAAATCACAGAGATACGGCACACAAAAAACTTGATAACTAACATTTCCCACATGTTTACTTTACATCAGCACAATTTTGGAACCAAATTTTTTTTTTGTTAGGAAGTTATAAGGGTTAAAAGTTGACCAGCGATTTCTCATTTTTACAACACCATTTTATTTTTAGGACCACATCACATTTGAAGCCACTTTGAGGGGTCTATATGATAGAAAATACCCAAAAGTGACACCATTCTAAAAACTGCACCCCTTAAGGTGCTCAAAACCACATTCAAGAAGTTTATTAACCCTTTAGGTGCGTCACAGGAATTTTTTTGAATATTTAAAAAAAAATGAACATCTAACTTTTTTTCATAAAAAAAATACTTCAGGTTCAATTTTTTTTATTTTACCAAGGGTAACAGGAGAAATTGAACTGCAAAAGTTATTGTGCAATTTGTCCTGAGTACGCAGATACCTGATATGTGGGGGGGAACGACTGTTTCGGCGCATGGCAGAGCTCAGAATGGAAGGAGCGCCGTTTGACTTTTTCAATGCAAAATTGGCTGGAATTCAGATTGGACGCCATGTCACGTTTGGAGAGTCCCTGATGTACCTAAACAGTGGAAACCCCCTACAAGTGACCCCATTTTGGAAACTAGACCCCCTAAGGAACTTATCTAGATGTGTGGTGAGAACTTTGAACCCCCATGGGCTTCACAGAAGTTTATAACATAAAGCCATACAATTAAAAAATCATATTTTTTCCACAAAAATGATCTTTTCACCCTCAATTCTTATTTTTCCAAGGGTAACAGGACCCTAAAAGTTATTGTGCAATTTGTCCTGAGTACGCTGATACCCCACATGTGGGGGTAAACCACTATTTGGGCGCATGGCAGAGCTCGGAAGGGAAGCAGCGCCATTTGACGTTTTGGGCTGGAATTGAGATCGGACACCATGTCGCGTTTGGAAAACTCCTGATGTACCAAAACAGTGGAACCCCCCCACAAATGACACCATTTTGGAAACTAGACTCCCTAAGGAACTTATCTAGATGTGTGGTGAGCACTTTGACCCCCCCAGTGCTTCACAGAAGTTTATAACACCCAGGCGTGAAAATAAAAAATTCGTATTTTTTCCACAAACATGATCTTTTAATCACCATTTTTTTATTTTCCCAAGGGTACCAGGAGAAATTGGACCCCAAAAGTTGTTGTCCAATTTGTCCTGAGTATGCTGATACCCCATATGTGGGAGAAAACTACTGTATGGGCACACGTCGGGGCTCGGAAGGGAAGTAGTGACGTTTTGGAATGCAGACTTTGATGGAATGGTCTGCGGGTGTCATGTTGCCTTTGGAGAGCCCCAATGTACCTAAACAGTGGAAACCCCCCACAAATGACACCATTTTGTATACTAGACCCTCCAAGGAACTTATCTAGATGTGTGGTGAGCACTTTGAACCCCCCAGTGCTTCACAGAAGTTTACAACGCCCGGGCGTGAAAATAAAAAATTCGTATTTTTTTCCACAAACATGATCTTTTAGTCACCATTTTTTTATTTTCCCAAGGGTACCAGGAGAAATTGGACCCCAAAAGTTGTTGTCCAATTTGTCCTGAGTATGCTGATACCCCATATGTGGGAGAAAACTACTGTATGGGCACACGTCGGGGCTCGGAAGGGAAGTAGTGACGTTTTGGAATGCAGACTTTGATGGAATGGTCTGCGGGTGTCATGTTGCCTTTGGAGAGCCCCTAATGTACCTAAACAGTGGAAACCCCTCACAAATGACCCCATTTTGAAAACTAGACCCACTAAGGAACGTATCTAGATGTGAGGTGAGCACTTTGAACCCCCAAGGGCTTCACAGAAGTTTATAATGCCAGGGCATGAAAATAAAAAAATCGTATTTTTTCCACAAACATGATCAATTAGTCCCCAATTTTTTCATTTTCCCAAGGGTAACAGGAGAAATTGGACCCCAAAAGTTGTTGTCCAAATTGTCCTGAGTACGCTGACACCCCATATGTGGGAGAAAACTACTGTATGGACACACGTCGGGGCTCGGAAGGGAAGCAGTGACGTATTGGAATGCAGACTTTGATGGAATGGTCTGCGGGTGTCATGTGCGTTTGGAGAGCCCCTGATGTACCTAAACTATTGAAACTCCCCACAAGTGACCCCATTTTGGACACTAGACCCCCCACGGATCTTATCTAGATGTGTGGTGAGCACTTTGAACCCCCAAGTGCTTCACAGAAGTTTATAACACTCGGACGTGAAAATAAAAAAATCATTTTTTTCCACAAAAATGATATTTTTGCCCCCAATTTTTTATTTTCCTAAGGGTAACAGGAGAAATTGGACCCCAAAAATTGTTTTGCAATTTGTCCTGAGTAGGCTGATACCCTACATGTGGGGGTAAAACACTGTTTGGGCGCATAGCAGAGCTTGGAAGGGAAGGAGCACCATTTGACTTTTTCAACTCAGAATTGGCTGGAATTGAGATCAGGCGCCATGTTGCATTTGGAGAGCCCCTGATGTGCCCAAACAGTGGAAACTCCCAATTCTAACTCCAACCCGAACCCCAACACGCCCCTAGCCCTAACCCTAACCCTAGCCCTAACCCTAGCCCTAACCCTAATGGAAAAATGGAAATAAATACATTTTTTAAATTTTATTATTTTTCCCTAACTAAGGGGGTGATAACGGGGGGTTTGATTTACTATTTATGGCGGTTTTTATGTTTGGCGGCTGTCGCACGCTAAAAGACGCTTTTTATTGTAAAAATAGTTTTTGCATCACCACATATTGAGAGCTGTAATTTTTCCGTATTTTGACCCACCGAGTCATGTGAGGTCTTATTTTTTGCGGGACAAGTTGACGTTTTTATTGGTACCATTTCCGGGCACGTGAAATTTTTTGATCGCTTTTTATTCCGATTTTTGGGACGCAGAATGAACAAAAACCAGCGTTTCATGAATTTCTTTTGGGGGGGGTGCGTTTACACTGTTCCGCGTGCGGTAAAATTGATAAAGCGGTTTTATTCTTCGGGTCAGTACGGTTACAGCGATACCTCATTTAGGTCGTTTTTTATGTTTTTGTCGGTTTTATGCAATGAAAACTATTTTATATAAAAAATAATTATTTCTCCTTCGTCTCATTGGGGGACACAGAGACTGTGGGTGTGTGCTTCTGCCGTCTGGAGGCCGACACTAAGTATACAAAAAAAGAGTTAGCTCCTCCTCCGCCGCATACACCCTCGCCCCCAGACCGGGCGTAACTCAGTTTTTTGCTTAGTGTCTGATGGAGGCACACGCAGTCTGGAGCTCCAGACTAGATTTTTTTTTTTTTTTTTCTCCCTTTTCTATGAAGATAAGACAGGGGCGACGGATCCTATAGAGAGGGTCCGATCTCCCCAAATCATCAACGGGCGACCACGTGTGAGTAACCCTCCACGTGTCCTCTCCCGCACCGAGGGACACATCTGGGACTTTTTCCCAGACAACCATTTTTCTTTTTTATTTTGTAAAGAGGGGCAACGCATCCTGATAAGAGGATTCGGTTTCCCCATAACTTCAACAGGCGAGCACGTGTGAGCAGAACCCAGGGGTCAGCCTCCACGTTGTTCCTCTCCTACAACACAATTTATAGAGGCCCCTTCCACCCCTAGGTAGTGAGTCCAGGGGTTGAGTTGGAGGCCCAGGTGAGCCAAGGAATCTAGTCACTTGACGTGGCCGAGTACAGGGGGAAGAAGCCGGTACCAGAAGCCTCCCCCTTCCTGCCGGGGATGGAGCCCACGGCGGAGGGCCCTGCTCACCTTTAATAGGGAGATCCGTCTCTCTCGCTCGCCCGTCGCCTCTCTCCCGGAGCGCACCGCAAGTTTGCCCCCGGTGAGTAATGGTAGAGGCCGAGGCCGTTTGCCCAGAGTGGCGCTGCACCCGGACGCCGCACGCCGTGTGTACCGGAGTGCGGCCGGAAGCCCGCCGGCGGCCGCGGCCCTCGCTGCAGGAGGAGGCCCGTGAGTATCGCGCGAGGCCCCGCCCGCCGACTTCCGGTGGTAGCTGGAAGTCCCGCCCACTGACGTCTGGCAGGTCAGGGGGTGGAGAGCGGCGGGCGCACAAGTCCCGGAGCGGAGGCTTCCGCCCTACCACCTCGCGTCCACGCATCCGGAGTTTCCCGGGGTACTTCAAACAGGAGTGGGACGCTGCCGGTGGGTGAGTGCAACTCCGTTTGGAGAACCGCACTGGTTGTCAGGGAAGGGGTTACCCTCCTCCTCCTTCTACCCTGCCTTCAGCTTGTGCAAATATGTCTGCCAAAGGGAAAGCTCACTCTTTCCTATACGCGGTTTGCGTGTCTTGTGGGGTCAGGCTGCCAAAGGCACAGGCGGGTAAATTTTGTGAAGCCTGCGAGTCGGAGCGCGCCCAGGAGCCCCCCCCTGTTTCAGAACCCAGGGGTCAGGACCCCCCGGAATGGGCGGTGTCTTTATCGCATTCTATGCTGTCCCTTACAAGGGCAATTGAATCCCTTCGAGGCCCGGGCAGGGACAAGGATGGTGGTCTGCCAGCGGAAGATAGCTCGTCCTCGTCTCAGGACCCTCCAACCGTTAGAGGCCGCTCCAGTACCAGGCAAGCTCATATCAAAAGGGCTCGTTCCCCGTCGGCCGGGCCCTCCGGGGCTTCGGCGGCGGGTATTAGGGCATCTCGTTCCCCGTCGCTGAGCTCAGGGAGCGATCAGGATGAGGGCGAGGAGGAGGAGGCCTGGAATCTAGAAAGCCTGGGGTACCAGGACTCGGTGGACAGTCTCATTGAGGCAGTCAACCAGACATTAGAGATCGAGGACGATGTGCCCACAGCCTCAGGTCACAAGGTCTCTTTCAAGAAATCCAGGCGACCACATAGAAGGTTTGCCACGCATCCGGAGTTTGAGGAGCTAGTCCAGAAACATAGAGAACACCCGGATAAGCGTTTTGCAATGCAAAAAGCACTGCAAGCAAAGTATCCGTTTCCTCCTGAGCTCCATAAGGGATGGGTAGAGTCGCCAGTAGTGGACCCACCGGTATCACGTTTAGCATCAAGATCGCTATTGTCGATACCCAGTGTTTCTTCTATAAAGGACCCAACTGATCACCTCATGGACGGGCTTGCCCGCTCGGTATATGAGGCAGCAGGGTCGGCTCTGGCCCCCTCCTTTGCGGCAACTTGGGTGGCTAAAGCCATGGTTTCATGGGGGGACGCTCTGTATAAGGCCCTCCAAGACAGGGATCTGCCCGCGGAGGTCTTGGAGGTGGCAAATCAGATATCAGGAGCGAGTGATTATCTTGTCAGCGCCTCACTGGACGCGGCCGAGTGTTCGGCTGTGGCGGCAGCAAATGCGATCGCCATTAGGCGTGCATTATGGCTGAGGTTGTGGAAAGCGGATTCTATCTCTAAGAAATCCTTAACCTCATTGCCTTTTCAGGGCAATCGGCTGTTCGGTGAGAAGCTTGATAGGCTTATCTCAGAGGCCACAGGGGGGAGAAGTAGTTTCCTCCCGCAGCAGAGAAGTTGCCCGGCATTCAGGCAAACGCAGAGGCGTTTTCGGCCCTTTCGTAGCCCCTGGGGGGGGACTTCGGCCAGGGCATACTCCTCCGCAAACGATGGCCAGAGTAGGGAAAAGCAAACCTCTTACAGGGCCAATCCGCTGGGTAGAGGCCGAGGCCGTTTGCCCAGAGCGAGGGGGGCCAGATCCCAAAAGCCTCCAGCTAAATGACTGGAGGCGCTCCGTACCTACGGACGACAGAGTGGGCGGACGCCTACTAGGGTTCAGCCACGTTTGGGTCGCAGTGGCACGCGACACTTGGGTGGCAGAACTAATATCGTCCGGGTACAAGATAGAGTTTGTCGGACACCCGCCACAGCGATTCTTCCGTTCCCGACTTTCCAAGACAGATTCGCAGGCGGAAAGTTTGTTACAGGCTATAATGACGCTACAGCGCAAAGGGGTCATCGCCCCAGTGCCGCAGGGCGAAGAGTCGCAGGGGTTTTACTCCAACCTGTTTTCGGTCCCCAAAAAAGACGGGACTGTGAGGCCAGTACTGGATCTAAAGATCCTGAACAGATTCATCAGGGTCAGGCGATTCCGGATGGAGTCCCTCCGCTCGGTCATTGCAGCCATGGATCCAGGGGAATTCCTGGCCTCGATCGATGTGCAGGATGCATATCTACATATTCCGATATTTCCCCCACACCAGAGGTTCCTGCGATTTGCGATCGGAGGACGACATTTCCAATTTGTGGCTCTGCCCTTCGGTTTAGCCACTGCCCCCAGAGTCTTTACAAAGATAATGGCGTTGGTTATGGCCATCCTGCATGCACGGGGCATAACGGTGTTACCTTACCTGGACGACCTTTTGGTAAAGGGGCCGTCGTTTCAGGAGTGCCAGGACAATGTCAGTATCACTCTGGATACCCTGGCCCGTCTAGGCTGGTTGATCAATCGGAGCAAGTCGTCCTTGGTTCCATCCCAAAGAATCGTGTTCCTAGGCATGATTTTCGACACCTCCCGGGGGCTGGTGATCCTCCCTCAGGACAAGGCGCGAAAAATCAAGCAAGGGGTACGGAACCTTCTACAGCCGGGCACCAGATCCATCCGGTACGGCATGAGTGTGTTGGGCAGAATGGTGGCGCGATGGAGGCAATCCCGTTTGCCCAGTTCCATCTCCGTCCGCTTCAGCATGCGCTCTTGTCAGCATGGGACCGGAGGCTGCTGTCTCTCAGTCATCGGTGCAAGTTGTCTCCGCTGGTCCGACGTTCACTCCGGTGGTGGACTCGCGACTCGTCTCTGGTCCAGGGGAAACCTTTTCCCCCGGAGCAGTGGTTGGTGGTGACGACCGATGCAAGCCTGCATGGTTGGGGAGCAGTTTTCCAGAGTCACACAGCCCAGGGGCGGTGGTCCATTCAGGAGATAATTCTCCCGATCAACATTCTGGAGATATGGGCAATACGATTGGCCCTGCAACATTTTCAGTGTTTCCTGAGACACCGGCCGGTGCGCATTCAGTCGGACAATGCTACAGCAGTAGCATATGTCAACCATCAAGGGGGCACGCGCAGCCAGGCAGCCATGCGCGAGGTCGGGCTGGTACTGCGTTGGGCAGAGAAGAACCGCGTGGTAATTTCAGCGGTGCACATTCCGGGAGTCGAAAACTGGGCGGCAGATTTTCTCAGCCGACAGGGGGTCGCGGCAGGGGAATGGTCCCTGCACCCCGAGATCTTTCAGCAGATCTGCCAACGGTGGGGGACACCAGACGTGGACCTTATGGCATCCAGAGAGAATGCCAAAGTACAAAGGTTTGTCGCTCGATCCCTCGATCCGCAGGCAATCGCAGCAGATGCTCTGGTGCTCCCGTGGAGCCAGTTTCGTCTCCCGTACTTGTTCCCCCCGCTGCCGCTGCTTCCAAGAGTTATCAGGAAAATAAGGAGAGAGAAGGTTCCAGCAATTCTGCTGGCCCCAGACTGGCCCCGGCGGGCCTGGTATGCAGATCTGGTTCAACTAGTGGTGGACGTACCCTGGCGTCTCCCAGATCGGCCGGACTTACTGTCCCAGGGGCCGATCTGCCATCCGAACTTAGGGGCCCTGTGTTTGACGGGGTGGCCATTGAATCTTGGCTGTTAACACAGGCAGGATTCAGGCGCGATGTGGCGACCACGATGGTGAGTGCCCGAAAGCCTTCCTCGGCGAGAGTATATCATCGAACTTGGGAAGTTTTTTTCCGTTGGTGTAGGGATCGTGAAGTGGCTCCTCTGGTTTTTTCGATCCCCAACGTACTGGCTTTTCTACAGGCAGGGCTGGACGCGGGATTGGCTCCGAGTTCGCTCAGAACGCAAATCTCGGCCCTGTCGGTGCTTTTCCAACGAAAAGTCGCTTCCGTCTGGCAGGTTAGGACGTTTATGCAGGGGGTCGCACATTTAGTACCCCCCTATAAGGCGCCGACGGAATCATGGGACCTGAACTTGGTGCTCAGGGCCCTTCAGGAGGCTCCTTTCGAACCATTGCAAGAGGTCTCCTTACCTTACCTGTCCAGAAAGGTCGTTTTTCTAGTAGCTATAACGTCTATTAGGCGGATTTCGGAATTGGCGGCCTTATCTTGTAAACCGCCGTTCCTGACCTTTTATAAAGATAAGGTAGTTTTAAGGCCAGCTCCTCCCTTCTTGCCGAAGGTTGTGTCTGCGTTCCATATCAACGAAGACATTGTCTTACCCTCGTTTTGCCCGGCACCGGTGCACAGGGTAGAAAAGGCTTTGCACACCCTGGATCTGGTAAGAGCTCTTAGGAGGTATGTGACAAGGACAGCGCCATTCCGCCAGACAGACTCTCTATTCGTGGTTCCAGAAGGGCGGCGGAAGGGGCTCGCTGCGTCCAGAGCGACTTTGGCCAGATGGGTTCGCCTGATGGTCCAAGAATCTTATCAAATCAGTGGCACGCCGGTTCCGGCAGGGATCAAGGCTCACTCGGCACGAGCAGTGGGTGCCTCATGGGCACTGCGACACCAGGCTTCAGCGGAGCAGGTGTGCAAAGCAGCTACCTGGTCCAGTTTGCATACGTTTGTCAAACATTATAACGTACATACCCAGGCATCCTCGGATGCAAGCCTGGGAAGAAAGATTCTCCAGGCAGCAGTTGCGCACCTCTAATCAGGGGCGCAAATTAGCATGGATTGGGTGAGCTAAGATCCCGCCCAGAGGACTGCTTTAGAACGTCCCACAGTCTCTGTGTCCCCCAATGAGACGAAGGAGAAACATGGATTTTTGTGAGTACTCACCGTAAAATCCTTTTCTCCGAGACGCTCATTGGGGGACACAGCACCCACCCTATCAGCCAGTTGGCATTTACTTATTTTGAGTTATACAAATCCTTGTACAAGGTTTAGGGTGGCCCCCTTTTTCAGACATATAGTTTCTTGCCTGAGTTTAAGGCGCGTTCTCCTACTGCTTATGCACTAAACTGAGTTACGCCCGGTCTGGGGGCGAGGGTGTATGCGGCGGAGGAGGAGCTAACTCTTTTTTTGTATACTTAGTGTCGGCCTCCAGACGGCAGAAGCACACACCCACAGTCTCTGTGTCCCCCAATGAGCGTCTCGGAGAAAAGGATTTTACGGTGAGTACTCACAAAAATCCATGTTTTTGCATCGCTTTATTCAGCGAGCTATAACTTTTTTTATTTTTTCGCTGATGATGCTGTGTGGCGGCTCGTTTTTTGCGGGACAAGATGACGTTTTCAGCGGTACCATGGATATTTATATGCGTCTTTTTAATCGCGCGTTATTACACTTTTTGTTTGGCGGTATGATAATAAATCATTATTTTTTGCTTCGTTTTTTATTTTTATTTTTTAAGGGGTTCGCTAAAGGGGTTAACTAATGGGACAGTTTTATAGGGCGGGTCGTTACGGACGCGGCGATACCTAATATGTGTACTTTTATTGTTTTTTTTTTTTTTATTCTTTCCAAAAAATGGATTTATTGGGGGAATATTTATTTTTTTTTTTCTAATTTATTTGGCGATTTTTTTTTTTATTTTTTTTTTTTTTTTTTTTTAATTATTTTTACACTTTTTTTTATTTTTTTTTTTTACTTTATTAAATAGTCCCAGGTGGGACATCACTGTCCTGTGACAGATCGCTGATCTGTTACATCACAGATCACTGTGACAGATCAGCGATCTGACACAGGCACTGCAGAAGGCTTCCTCATGCCTGCGCTTTGCAGGCACTGAGGAAGCCAGCTTCCGCAGGCCCCCGAACGCCCCCGTCGCCATCTTGGATTCGGGGGCCTGGAGGAAGGGAGTCCCCCGCAGCAGCGCTGCACATTGCGCTGCTGTGGGGGGCTCAGGGAAGCACGGAGGGAGCCCCCTCCCTGCCGATGCTTCCCTTTAACCCCCGGTACACCGCGATCGTGTTTGATCGCGGTGTGCAAGGGGTTAACGTGTCGGGGGTGGTCCGTGACCGCCCCTGACACATTGTGCCGGGTGTCAGCTGTGATAATCAGCTGACACCCGGCCGCGATCAGCGGCGCTCACCACGTGGGCGCCGCTGATCGCGCCGACGTACTATCCTGTCCCCGGTCATACGGGCCCGGGTACCGTGGACGGGATAGTACGTCGGATGGCAGGAAGGGGTTAAATAGTACAATGTACAATAAAATATATCATATCAATTAGTTCCCCAATGAACATTTTGCTTGATATTTCGTCGCTTCCTGAGGAAACGTGTGTTGGGGACCGTGGTCACAGCACAGGCAGTCACTTTGGGTAATTAACCTCTTCATTCTTTACTTAGTCATTTAGCGGTCTTTGCATATGTATACATATATATTCATTGTTGATACCATGGTGATGTTTATGATTTAGGGGCACTTGTTTAGGCTGGTTTCACATTTGCGTTTTTTTGCGCTGGAAAAAAAACGCATATGTGAGCATGCGTTTTTTCCCCTATATTTAACATGGGTGCGCATACCTGCGCGCTGGTAAGCGCACGTATGCGATTTTCATGCGCTGCGTTTTTTTGGGGTGTGCGTTTGTATTTTCCAGACGCAGCATGTTGCATTTTTTGGCCCTGCAAAAAAGCGCATGCGCACGTATGCGCACGTTTTGCGCTAAAAATGGCCATTATAGCCTATGGATGCGCATACATGCGCACTGGCATGCTCATGTATGCGTTTTTTTGCACATGCGGTTTTTTTTGTTAACCATGGAATTTAGGGGTTTGGGTTAGAGTTAGGGTTAGTTAAGGGGGTTTAGGGTTAGGGTTAGGGTTGGGGTTAGGGTTAAGTATGGTTTGGTTAAGGGTTAGGGTTAGGGTTAGGGTCAGGGTTAGGGTTAAGTATGGTTTGGTTAGGGTCAGAGTTAGGGTTAGGGTTAGTTAGGGTTTAGGGTTTGGGTTAGGGTTAAGTATGGTTTGGTTAAGGGTTAGGGTCAGGGTTAGGGTTAGGGTCAGGGTTAGGGTCAGGGTTAGGGTCAGGGTTAGGGTCAGGGTTAGGGTTAGGGTCAGGGTTAAGGTCAGGGTTAGGGTTAGTTAGGGTTTGGGTTAGGGTTAAGTATGGTTTGGTTAAGGGTTAGGGTTAGGGTCAGGGTTAGGGTTAGTAAAGTCATGGTTTGGGTTAGTGTGAGGGGCCACCTAATGTTGGAAAAAAACGCAAACGCGGTAAAAACGCATACAAACGCATAAAAACGCTGCGTTTTTTTCATGCATGCTCATAAAAATGCTTGAAAAAAACGCAGCAGTTGTATGCTTTTGTATGCGTTTTTTCAATGCGTTTTTTTGCGGGAAAAACGCGCTGCAAAAAAAAGCAAGTGTGAAACTAGCCTAAGCATACTATTGCACTGCATGGTTGGCTATATGAGCCACCTGATACTGAGTGAATCAGCTGCTTGATGTTTACATTAACTCTTTCTATCACCATTGGTTTGACATAGGTTATTTTTTGCTCTGTCCTGCTATTACAGTATGTTCTGCTCATAGTCTGTGGCCATCTGTCTTGTGGATCATGTGTATCCATACATACTAATTGATATGATTTATTTTATTGTACATTTTACTATTTAATTGATGAACTTTTTGTATTAATAAATACTTATTTTTCATTGTATATGGTAAACTCATTTTTTCTCCGTATTTTTTTATATCGTTTGGCATTGTTGCCAAAAAGTTTAATTTTGGTTTCATCTGACCAGAGCATTTTCTTCCACATGTTTGGTGTGTCTCCCAGGTGACTTGTTGCAAACTTTAAACAACACTTTTTATGGATATCTTTGAGAAATGTCTTTCTTCTTGCCACGCTTCCATAAAGACCAGATTTGTGCAGTGTACGACGGATAGTTCTCTTATGGACAGACTGTCCCCCCTCAGCTGTAGATCTCTGCACTTCATCCAGAGTGATCATGGGCCTCTTGGCTGCATCTCATCTCAAACAAGGAGAAAACTGATCAAAGTTTAGAGGGATGGCCGGGTCTTGGTAGATTTGCAGTGGTAGGATACTCCTTCCATTTCAATATGATTGCTTGCACAGTGCTCCTTGGGATGTTTAAAGTTTTGGATATCATTTTGTATCCAAATCCGGCTTTAAACTTCTCCACAACTGTATCACGGAACTGCCTGTTGTGTTCCTTGGTCTTCATGATGCTCTCTGTGCTTCATACAAAACCCTGAGACTATTACAGAGCAGGTGCATTTATACTGAGACTTGATTACACACAGGTGGATTATATTTATCATCATTAGTCATTTAGGACAACATTGGATCATTCAGAGATCCACAATGAACTTCTGGAGTGAGTTTGCTGCACTGAAAGTCGGGGCTGTGGAGTCGGAGTCGGAGCTCATTTTGATGGAGTCGGTATAAAATGGACAGACTCCTAAAATATATAATAAATTGGGTACAGTAGTTCAATGCAGAATGTGCTGAATATTTTTTCATAGGAATTTGGGAAAATTATGAAATGTCCTATAAATGGCTGTTCTATTCCTGATCTAAGGCTACATTCACACAAGAACAGGTTCTTGCTATTGTAACGGACAATGCTTCAAACATGATAAGTACAATTAAACTGATGAATGAGAGTAATGAACAACAGCTAGAAGAAAATTTAGGATTCAGTATGTTTGAGATGGAAGGCCACAGTGCTGTTCATGTAACTGAGGAACAAACAGATATTACAACAGAAGAACAGCAAAATTATACTGTAGAAATAGATGATCTTGTTGAAGCTGCTTCAAAACACTTTCCTATTCATCACATGTGCTGTGTTGTGCACACGCTGCAGCTGGCAATAAGAGATAGTCTGCAAGAGGGACATGCTAGAAATCTGATTGGAAAAGTGAGGAAATTGGTTATTGCCGCCAGAACCCCTAAAATTGATTCCATCTTGAAGAGACGTGCTGGGAAAGGGGCAATTGTTGATCAAGCCACTCGGTGGGGCAGCACTTATTTGATGATTGAGCGATTTCTTGAAATAAAACTGTTTCTTATAGATATGGTGAACCCTCAGGTAACCCTAAATGAAGGTCAATGGACACAGGTGGCTGAATTGAAGGAATTGCTTAATCACCCATTTACCGTGACTAAAAAATTACAAGCTGAGGATTTAACTTCTGGCATTTTCATAAGGGAGTGGAAGAACTTGCTATTTTGCTTGTCCCAAAGAGGAGGTTTAATCGCAGATGGCATTGCTGCTTCAATGAAACGGAGAGAGACACAGCTATTGGAAAATAAAATTTTTCTGGCAGCTGTTTATGTGGACCCAAGTCATCGTATACTGCTTGATGATCAACAGCTTACTAAAGGAAAAGAAGCTCTGACTGAGGTAGCAGTTAGGATGAGTGGCCTACAGGAGGACTGCCGGGTGCAAGAGGACTTGGGTCCTGACAGTGCTACTGCTGCCATATCTTCATCCTCATCAGATGAGGAGTTTGACTTTGACATGGAGCAGGCAAAGCGTTGCCGCAAGGAAAAAGATTTCACTCCGTCTCCTATAGCAAGCAGATTAACCATATTTCAGCAAAATGTTTCACTTGCTGTCAAAGAAATAGAAAAATTCAACCGTTCATCAAAACTGACTGTTCATGAGGCAATTCCTTTATACCCGGAAATTGTTAGAGATGTTGCCCATGTGGTTACGGCTTTGCCTCAAACCCAAGTTAGTGTAGAGAGGTTGTTCTCTGGCCTTAAAATTATTAGGTCAGATTTGAGGTCATCTATGAAGGAGGATCTGATGGAGGCAATTCTATTTCTTAGAACAAATTCATAGACTGCACAAATGTTATTTAGTATGTTTTTGTTGAAAACTGTTTTTTGCCACTTAAATAGTTTATTACATAGTGTTTTATATATATATATATATATATATATATATATATATATATATATAATCGATATTATAGTGTATTACATATTTACAATTTATTACAGTTTTTTGTGTTCTAAAGTTGTAATCCAATACATATATATTATGTTCTATCTAAATATCTTAATTATTGTATCATAAAAAATGATAAAATGTCTGATGTTCACATTGTACTACAATAAATTTTTTACTTAAATATAAGCAATATATGTGGGAGTCGGAGTCGTGGAGTCGGAGTCGGTGTAAGGGAAATTGAGGAGTCGGAGTCGCAGGTTTGGCTTACCGACTCCACAGCCCTGCTGAAAGTAAATGGGCCGAATAATATTGCAACCCACTTTTCAGTATTTTAATTTCCACAAAAATTTAAAATAACCAATAAATTTCATTCAACTTCACAATTGTGTCTCACTTGTTGTTGATTCTTTATCAAAAATTTACATTTGGTATCTTTATGCTTTATGTTTGAAACAGGATATGTGGGAAAAGGTTGAAAAGTTCCAGGGGGCCGAATACTTTCTCAAGGCACTGTATGCAGCTGGGGGGGAGTGATTTTATGGACAGATTCATTTTAAAGGGGTTATATAGTAAGCGTTCTTGTATATCTGATAATTAATTAGGTCTCTTTAGTTGACCATACACATTAGATGTGCTGATGAACGAAGGTTGATACATTTCTTTTGATGGCCCCGTATATAAATTGATTACATAAGGCAATGGCGCTGGTCAGTGCAGCCATACATGTCCAAAGCCTTAAAGGGAGTGTCAGCAGGTTTTTGCTATGTAATCTAACACAACCCAGCATAAAAACAAAGTGAACAAATACCCTGCAGTAAGTAAGTGAGTAAATAGTAATAAAACATGTAAATAACATAGGGCACTTAGTTGACACTTGTGATCAGACCTATTGAGGTCGGCTGGCATATAGAGAGATTTTACTTTAGATGTCAGCTAAGTACCCCATGTTATTTACATGCACTATTATTTACGTACTATAGGGTTTTTTTTGTTTTTTTTTAATTCTAGGGTGTGTTTAATGCCCACAATGGGAATGTACACCTGTACACATTACACTTATATCAACGTGTTCCAGCTCATTTTTTTGATGTTGCTTTATGTAATCTGAGAGCAGCATGATGTAGGGACAGACACCCTGACTCCAGCGATGTGTCACTTAGTTTATTGGGTGTAGTTATGATAGAATCACAGTTTTCTCTACAGAAGATCTAGCAGAGCTCGGTTGTTGAGCTGTGTATAACCAGTCTACATAACAGCTTTCTGTATATGTTGTGTAATGACAGAGGGCTGCTAATCAGTGCTTGGGGAGTGGTTGGACTAGGAGGCACGAGGCCAGTTGTCCTGTAGTGATAATCGCCTGCTGATAAAACACTGATTGTATTGAAACAGCAACACGCAGCCTAGTAAGTGAGGCATGAATTGAATCAGGCTCCCTTTCCCCTACATAATGGTGCTCTCAGATTATATAGCAAAATCCTCCTGACTGGGTCCCTTTAAGAGAGCAATCAGCTGACGATCATGAATGTCTTTCCAGTAAGAAGGGCCTGGTTATTGAACAATCATTCATCGTTTCCACCTGTACAACATGCCGACTGGGGTCTTAAAAGATTATGAAAGTTCACCAGTCATTTGTTGATTTAAATGGGCAATTTTCCTCTATCCAGTCGAAATCGGCCATTACCATCCACTTAGATCTGATGTGTGTATGGGCAGCTTTACATCCTCTGTCGGTGATGAAATGACTTGTGTACAAGAATGGGAATAAATTCAATAGGACCTACCAGGCGTCACGGATAATCACTGCACACAATTCCTAATGTCGTACATCCACAGATATATAATCATTGTGATTCCAATCGGACAGCCGGCTACCAGACAAGTTACACTTCCCATTCTTTACAAGGTCTAAGCACTAATCTCATGGGTGTAAGCTCTGCCAGCAAACGTCTACACACTGTCTTCTGTTTCTAAGAGTTTTCTTTTTTTCTATTTTCAGTGTGGAGGCAGCGGAAGTGATCTACCCAGATGGAAAAAGTTACTTCTACCCAGTAAGAAATTATTGATTTTTACCCAAAAGTCCCTTTTCAAATTTGTGACCATTGTGAGTATTCTTCATTACTGCCCTGCTGAGATATTCCAACAAAATCCGTGCAAAATGTGACTCTTGTTTTTTATGCTTGGGCTGCACTTAACTTACATGGTGGACATAATGTAAGTTATTATCTTGTGATCCTACCAGTAGGGGGCAGTAACACAATAGGTTAATGGTAACATATCATTGCTCCGTGTGCAGGAGCTGGCGTACAGGACGGAGACTCTGAGTGCAGAGAAAATCAACAGCAAAATTGGGATCAGGTAAGAAATGTGAGAATCCTCTGCTGATTAACGCTAACCTCCTCTATGTTCCCCTATGTTGCATTTTGACAGTTTAATTCCATTTGCCTATGCCTGAAATGAAACCGTTTCCTAAATGCCTCTGTTGTATAACTGATGCAGTCGGAAGCAGGGGACCCCATTGGTTATTTTTATGGGGTGCTTCTGATTTACATTGTGTCAGTTTTTAAAATGGTTCTCCATGCTGCTCTTTCTCTTCTGTTTAAAAACCAGCAGTATCCAAATGGACCCCAGAATATCGTATCCGGTCCCTCTGCTTCCGTTCTGGATGTTAATTCCATGTCTTTGTTCCTAAAATGAGGACAGGCATATTTTACTGTTGATGAAGCTGATATTCTAAATTCAGAATCTCCTATAGTATGTACGAAGGGTACTGGTGTAACCTCTGTGTAAAGCAGAGACGGCATTGCTTCATGAAGTGGTGCAAGATTTGTGGAATTTAGATTTCCTGGCACATAATTGCTACGTGATCTGTTCCAGAAATCCCACACTGATTCGTGGCTTTCTGCTGGGTGCAGATCTGTACCAGGATTAGTGCCATTCTGATATGAAGCTTGTTTCTGCTGCAGACTCTCTTTAGCCGTGCAGTCAAAAAATATGCGCTGCTGCTCCATTCATTGTCTATGGGACTACTGATACTCCTGCACCAACAGACTCCTAGAGAATGAACAGAGCAACCGTGCAGATATTCAGCTGCAGCCCCCTTCCACAGGAGACATAAGTGACCCATTTTGGTAATTGATGGGGCTCTTGGCAGTTGGATACCCCCCACACCCCGATTTAGTAGTTATAATCTATTCTGTGGATAAGTGTTAATTTGTTCTTATTGGAATACCTTTCTAATAATACAGCTAGTGCAGCCCAATCAATGACCGCTGATAAAGCATCACCATATAGTTTTGTCATTTACATTTCCCCAGAGAGACCCCAGACAAGTTGGCTAAACTACTCACCCGGATGTGTCTGAAATCTCATGTGTTAGAAGACGGAGCGCAGCTGGAGATTGAGGTCCCCCCTACGAGAGCGGACATTATTCATGCGTGTGACATTGTAGAGGATGCCGCTGTAGCTTATGGTTATAATAACATCCAAATGACCATCCCTAAAACTTACACAATTGCCAACCAGGTGAGTGTCCCCGCTGTCCTCTTCTAGTGCAGACATGTCTGCTTTAGTAACTACCTCTATAAAATACTAATGCTGAAACTTTTTTTTTTTTATTACATTTCTGTTATTAGACAGTTAAAAATAGTCTGTAAGGCCTCATTCATACGGGTTAAAGACGTATGTGAAAAAATGGTACCGGTGTCATCAGTATTTGGTCCGTGTGTTCGTTTTTACCATCAGTGTATGGTCCGTGTGTTCGTTTTTACCATCAGTGTATGGTCCGTGTGTCCATTTATACCATCAGTGTATGGTCCGTGTGTCCATTTATACCATCAGTGTATGGTCCGTGTGTCCGTTTTTATCAGTGTATGGTCCGTGTGTTCATTTATACCATAAGTGTATGGTCCGTGTGTCCATTTATACCATCAGTGTATGGTCCGTGTGTCGGTTTTTACCATCAGTGTATGGTCCGTGTGTCCATTTTTATCATCAGTGTATGGTCCGTGTGTCCATTTATACCATCAGTGTATGGTCCGTGTGTCGGTTTTTACCATCAGTGTATGGTCCGTGTGTCCGTTTTTATCATCAGTGTATGGTCTGTGTGTTTGTTTTTATCATCAGTGTATGGTCCGTGTGTCCATTTTTACCATCAGTGTATGGTCAGTGTGTCCATTTTTACCCTCAGTGTGTTAGAATCATAGAATCATAGAATCGTAGAGTTGGAAGGGACCTCCTGGGCCATCTGGTCCAACCCCCTGCTCAAAGCAGGATTCGCTAAATCATCCCAGTCAGATGTCTGTCCAGCCTCTGTTTGAAGACTTCCATTGAAGGAGAACTCACCACTTCTCGTGGCAGCCTGTTCCACTCATTGATCACTCTAACTGTCAAAAAGTTTTTTCTAATATCTAATCTGTGTCTCCTCCCATTCAGTTTCATCCCATTGCTTCTAGTCTTTCCTTGTGCAAATGAGAATAAAGTTGATCCTTCTACAATGTGACAGCCCTTTAGATATTTGTAGACAGCTATTAAGTCTCCTCTCAGTCTTCTCTTTTGCAAACTAAACATTCCCAAATCCTGCAACCTTTCCTCATAAGACAGGGTTTGCAGGCCGGTCACCATTCTGGTCGCTCTTTTCTGAACTTGCTCCAGTTTGTTGATGTCTTTTTTAAAATGTGGTGCCCAAAACTGGACACAATATTCCAGATGAGGTCTGACCAAAGAGGAGTAGAGGGAAATAATGACTTCACGTGATCTAGACTGTATGCTTCTGTTAATACATCCTAGAATTGCATTTGCCTTTTTTGCTGCTGCATCACACTGTTGACTCATATTCAGTCTGTGATCTATTAGTATACCCAAGTCTTTTTCACTTTTCACTTTTGTTATCCGTGTGTCTATTTTTACCATCAGTATATGGTCCGTGTGTCCGTTTTTACCATCAGTGTATGGTCTGTGTGTCCGTTTTTACCATCAGTGTATGGTCCGTGTGTCCATTTTTACCATCAGTATATGGTCCGTGTGTCCGTTTTTACCATCAGTGTATGGTCTGTGTGTTCGTTTTTATCATCAGTGTATGGTCCGTGTGTCCATTTTTACCATCAGTGTATGGTCAGTGTGTCCATTTTTACCCTCAGTGTGTTATCCGTGTGTCCATTTTTACCATCAGTATATGGTCCGTGTGTCCGTTTTTACCATCAGTGTATGGTCTGTGTGTCCGTTTTTACCATCAGTGTATGATCCATGTGTCCGTTTTTACCATCAGTGTATGGTCCGTGTGTGGTCTCTGTGTCCACTTTTACCATCAGTGTATGGTCTGTGTGTCTGTTTTTACCATCAGTGTATGGTCAGTGTGTCCATATTTACCATCAGTGTGTTATCCGTGTGTCCATTTTTACCATCAGTATATGGTCCGTGTGTCCGTTTTTACCATCAGTGTATGGTCCATGTGTCCGTTTTTACCATCAGTGTATGGTCCATGTGTCCGTTTTTACCATCAGTGTATGGTCTGTGTGTTCATTTTTACCATCAGTGTATGGTCTGTGTGTCCGTTTTTACCATCAGTGTATGGTCTATGTGTCTGTTTTTACCATCAGTGTATGGTCCGTGTGTCTGTTTTTACCATCAGTGTATGGTCCGTGTGTCTGTTTTCACCATCAGTGTATGGTCTGTGTGTCCGTTTTTACCATCAGTGTGTCATCAGTGTTGGTTCGTGTGTTGGTTTTTACCATCAGTGTATGATCCGTGTGTCCGTTTTTATCATCAGTGTATGGTCCGTGTGTTCATTTATACCATAAGTGTATGGTCCGTGTGTCCATTTATACCATCAGTGTATGGTCCGTGTGTCGGTTTTTACCATCAGTGTATGGTCCGTGTGTCCATTTTTATCATCAGTGTATGGTCCGTGTGTCCATTTATACCATCAGTGTATGGTCCGTGTGTCGGTTTTTACCATCAGTGTATGGTCCGTGTGTCCGTTTTTATCATCAGTGTATGGTCTGTGTGTTTGTTTTTATCATCAGTGTATGGTCCGTGTGTCCATTTTTACCATCAGTGTATGGTCAGTGTGTCCATTTTTACCCTCAGTGTGTTAGAATCATAGAATCATAGAATCGTAGAGTTGGAAGGGACCTCCTGGGCCATCTGGTCCAACCCCCTGCTCAAAGCAGGATTCGCTAAATCATCCCAGTCAGATGTCTGTCCAGCCTCTGTTTGAAGACTTCCATTGAAGGAGAACTCACCACTTCTCGTGGCAGCCTGTTCCACTCATTGATCACTCTAACTGTCAAAAAGTTTTTTCTAATATCTAATCTGTGTCTCCTCCCATTCAGTTTCATCCCATTGCTTCTAGTCTTTCCTTGTGCAAATGAGAATAAAGTTGATCCTTCTACAATGTGACAGCCCTTTAGATATTTGTAGACAGCTATTAAGTCTCCTCTCAGTCTTCTCTTTTGCAAACTAAACATTCCCAAATCCTGCAACCTTTCCTCATAAGACAGGGTTTGCAGGCCGGTCACCATTCTGGTCGCTCTTTTCTGAACTTGCTCCAGTTTGTTGATGTCTTTTTTAAAATGTGGTGCCCAAAACTGGACACAATATTCCAGATGAGGTCTGACCAAAGAGGAGTAGAGGGAAATAATGACTTCACGTGATCTAGACTGTATGCTTCTGTTAATACATCCTAGAATTGCATTTGCCTTTTTTGCTGCTGCATCACACTGTTGACTCATATTCAGTCTGTGATCTATTAGTATACCCAAGTCTTTTTCACTTTTCACTTTTGTTATCCGTGTGTCTATTTTTACCATCAGTATATGGTCCGTGTGTCCGTTTTTACCATCAGTGTATGGTCTGTGTGTCCGTTTTTACCATCAGTGTATGGTCCGTGTGTCCATTTTTACCATCAGTATATGGTCCGTGTGTCCGTTTTTACCATCAGTGTATGGTCTGTGTGTTCGTTTTTATCATCAGTGTATGGTCCGTGTGTCCATTTTTACCATCAGTGTATGGTCAGTGTGTCCATTTTTACCCTCAGTGTGTTATCCGTGTGTCCATTTTTACCATCAGTATATGGTCCGTGTGTCCGTTTTTACCATCAGTGTATGGTCTGTGTGTCCGTTTTTACCATCAGTGTATGATCCATGTGTCCGTTTTTACCATCAGTGTATGGTCCGTGTGTGGTCTCTGTGTCCACTTTTACCATCAGTGTATGGTCTGTGTGTCTGTTTTTACCATCAGTGTATGGTCAGTGTGTCCATATTTACCATCAGTGTGTTATCCGTGTGTCCATTTTTACCATCAGTATATGGTCCGTGTGTCCGTTTTTACCATCAGTGTATGGTCCATGTGTCCGTTTTTACCATCAGTGTATGGTCCATGTGTCCGTTTTTACCATCAGTGTATGGTCTGTGTGTTCATTTTTACCATCAGTGTATGGTCTGTGTGTCCGTTTTTACCATCAGTGTATGGTCTATGTGTCTGTTTTTACCATCAGTGTATGGTCCGTGTGTCTGTTTTTACCATCAGTGTATGGTCCGTGTGTCTGTTTTCACCATCAGTGTGTCATCAGTGTTGGTTCGTGTGTTGGTTTTTACCATCAGTGTATGATCCGTGTGTCCGTTTTTACCATCAGTGTGTCATCCGTGTTGGTTTGTGTGTCGGTTTTTATCATCAGTGTATGGTCTGTTTGTCCCGTTATTACCATCAGTGTGGTCATCAGTGTTTTTCGCAGATAAATACATTACAGAGCTTCTCTTATACTTTGCATTGTTAAATACGAACTGCGGGTCATGGCCTGACGGTTGATGTGAACAGACGCACAAACTGAGAGCTCACACTCATAATCCTGAATATCTAGCCTGCACAGACAGAAAGTTGGTAAAAGTGTAGGGAGGAGGACCCCCACAGAGTGTCCGGGCCGGAACCAAGGGGACCGCCATCTGAGTTCTTAAGGCCTACAACCTGCCTACAACCTGCAGTAACCACCGATCGACCAAACCGCTGCACGACCAGCTCTACCCTCGCCTACTGTATTATCACCCATCCCTTGAAGATTGTGAGCCCTCGCGGGCAGGGTCCTCTCTCCTCCTGTACCAGTTATGACTTGTATTGTTTAAGATTATTGTACTTGTTTTTATGTATACTCCTCCTTACATGTAAAGCGCCATGGAATAAATGGCGCTATAACAATAAATAATAATAATAAACAGTACCCGGGGAACAGAGGAGGAGAGTGGACTGTTGAGAGTGACAGGACAGCAAGGGGAGGGGCGAGTACAAAAGGGACAGGGAGCGCACAGAGGAGTCAGTTGGTGATACATCAGACACGGAGCAGGAGACGGAGGGGGCGTGAGAGAACGGGAAGGACACTGACAGTTCAAAGAAGAGACCAGCAGCAGAGGGTAGATACGCAGTGGCCCTCAGGAAGGAGGCGCCGAGCTTACCGACAGGGGACTGCCTCTTCACCCCAATCCCGGGTTACGATCTGCCCCCGGTCATCCTCAACTGTTACCGCTGAGCCCGCGGTTGCGGACTGCCCGCTGCCACCCGAGGATGCTGCCGTTTCACTTCAGCCCGTGGTTGCGGCCTCTCTATCACCGCTCACAGCCGCCTTCACCCCACTGCTGTTGGCAGTTGGGGCCTGTTCCTCGTCAACAGAGACACTCTGCACACAGCCCTAGGCTGTGCGCGTGGCCAGTAAACAGCCACTCTTGAGTACTGCGACACAACCCTGCTTGGGGATAGGAGTCCATTGAACTCGCTAACAAGTGCAACCCCTCTGTTACAAAAGGGGGTTACTTCATCTCAGGCCTGTTGTGCCCCAACTCCTCCTGGGCGCTGGAACGCCCGAAGACTACTCCAAATCTTCAGCAGCTGGGCCCAGCGGCTGCGACGCCACAGCAGCCTTATCAAAGACGCCACAGCAGCCTCATCAAAGACGCCAAAGCAGCTTCACCAGCAACGCAGCTTCCACAGAGACGCCAAGGGACGTCAGGACGGATAAGTGACCTTATAGAGTATAAGGACCCGTAGATGGCCATACCTTGGCCCCATAGCAACCGGCCTCGGCCGGGTTAGTCGTGTTCTTCTCAAATAGTGTTTGGTTGTACTGAGTCCCTGCGAGGACAACTGTTGTTATCCCTTTTTGGTTGCTTAGTATAGCCCTAGCGGCTTTAAATTCTAAAAGTTTGCTTTTCAAAGTTCAACCAGTCTCACGTCTAGTCACTGCATCCTGCCGACTACGCCAAGTGTAGGAAACAGCAAGTTTGCAGTATGCAGTCTCCGAGTGCGGACAACGACACCCCACCAGGGCAGGGCCGTGAACTCAACAGTTTACGAGGGCCCTCATTCCAGCATTTCATTGGGGGCTATGCTGAGCAACCTGCCTATATTTTCCGGCTCCAATACCATGCTATGGAGCTGGACAGTGCGAATGCAGGGTCTCTTTCGAATGCACCCGATGACTCCTGACCTGGAAGCAGAAGTAGCTCTCATGGCATTAGACGGGGAGGCTCGGAATTCAGTGATGTTAAAACCCTCGGGACACCACAACACCTTTGATAAGGTTTTGCAGATTTTAGAACAGACCCATGTGGACCCAACCAATGTGAGAGAGTTATGAACCCGGTTGTTCAGTCGGGGGAGGGGGAGACCATCACTCAGTATATGAATGTCCTCCAAGAGTTACACACGGCCATCGAAAGAAAAGACGGCATAGGGGTAGGACCTGTTGACATTACACTACGCGACCTGTTGGTGACTGGACTGCGGGAGCCGTTAATAAAGCAGGCATTACGGGAGCAGACTAGAATGAATCCACGTATAGACTTTTCCGAGGTGGGAAGTCAAGCACGCGCTCGAGAACAGGAGCAGGGAATGGCGGTCCCCGTGGGGAAGGTCCGGAGTGTCGAGGCTTCCCTGAACGCAGTTGCGGAGCCTCAATGGGTAGAGGAAATGAAGCAGGAGTTGAAGAACATCCAGGGCGAGTTGGCTGAAGTGAAAAGGACTGAGTGGGACTGGACGGCCTAGTTTCAACCCTGGTCCCTGGGGACCCCACCCGGGTCGGACAGACCTCGCAGATCCAGTGCTATGAGTGCGGGGAGCCGGGCCACTTCGCCCGGGAGTGTCCGGCGTGGGAGATACCCACCCCGGCGGCCATTAAACTTGAGGGCTCCGGGCTGGGGGGACGCCGCTCGGAGCCAGAAACCACGATTAGGGGTGGTGGAAGTCCCGAAGATTTGGTCGCAAAGTGTCTGGTGATATGGGCAGAAGTCGAGGGCCTTGCCGTCCGGTGCCTGGTGGACACGGGGTCACAAGTAACAACTATGCCTGCAACTTATTTCCGGCAGAATTTCCCCAAGGCAGCGAGACCCCAGTGGGGGCCCATGATCAGACTGGTAGCCGCCAATCAACTACCGGTCCTTGTTGCCGGGGTGGTGTGGGTACAGGTGACGCTGTGCTTTAAATTCTTCGGCCGCAGAGGAGTGGTTCTGACCCACGGAGAAACTGATAAACAGCACCCAGTCATTCTGGGCATGAACATACTGCGGGAGTTCGGCAACCTACTCCTCAATGATCCCACGCATGAGATCTTGAAACAGTGGGGTTCCCGCACGGCCCAAGGACAGGTATTCCAGCAGTTGGTGCGGGAAGCACGAGTCCTCCAGGACTGCCAGGAGGGCGAGGCCCTGGGCAAAGTCATTGCGCCAGCGGCTCCCCTGCTCGTACTGCCCCCTGGACAGACAGTGGTGGCCATGCCCATCCGAGCCCCGATACCATTGGAAGGTGTGGAGATGCAGGTGGAGCCATGCATGCTACTTGGAGCGCTTACCCCCTGGCATACTGGTGGCTCGCTCCCTGACCACAGTGCAGAAGGGGACTGTCCTGGTGCGCTGCGTCAACTTTGAAGACCAAGACATCACCCTGAAGCCCCGAAGAGAATTGGCCAAGCTAGTAAGGCCTTTTGAAGAAGTGCTGCCGGCCCCTGCAGTTCAATTGAGAGTGCAAACCGAGGACCCCTGGGCAGTAACTATCCGTACTCTACAGGCTACTGAAATTTCAACTCAGGAAAAGGGTCGAATCATCCTAGAACAAATGCGGGCCGAACTCTCCGGACTAACTGTAGCCCAGCTCTCTCAGAACAAAAACGCTGCTCAGACAGTACAATGAGGTATTTGCTAGTCATGAGGAAGCTTTTGGATGTACCACCGCCATCACCCATGGAATTCCCACGGCAGGAGCAGCCCCCATCCGTGAACAATATCGACAGATTTCTCCACAACTCTACCAAGAGGTGAAAACTTTGCTGGCCCAAATGCTACGAAAGGGAGTGATTCGAGAAAGCCAAAGCCCCTGGGCGGCTCCTATTGTGTTGGTCTGCAAAAAGGATGGCACCTTACGTTTCTGCGTGGACTATCGAAAGCTGAATTCTTGCACTATCAAAGATTCGTACCCACTACCCCGAATAGAAGAATCCTTGTCTGCCTTGGGGAATGCAATGTACTTTTCTACTTTGGACCTGGCCAGTGGGTACTGGCAGGTACCCATGTCAGAAGAAGACAGGGCAAAGACAGCGTTCATACTTCCTATGGGGCTATTTGAGTTTAATCGAATGCGGTTCGGACTGGCCAACGCCACGGGGACCTTTCAGCGGTTGATGGAGCGGTGTCTGGGAGATCTCAATTTTGAGGCCACGTTGATATACCTGGATGATATCATCACCTATGCTGCCACTTTTGAGGACTACCTGAAGCGGTTGGGGCAGGTAGTCGGACGGCTGCATAAGTACGGGTTGAAGGTAAAACCCCAAAAATGCCATCTATTTTGCACCCAGATCGAATATCTTGGTCATGTCATCTCAGCGGAAGGCATAAGGCTGTCCCGGGAAAAGGTTGCTGTCATTCAGGGATGGCCTACTCCCGAGACGATAAAAGACGTGCGGGCCTTCCTGGGGTTGGCCGGATACTACCGTTGTTTCGTAAAGAAGCCCTGCACGACCTGCTGAAGGGGGCTCCCACTGGGGCAAATGGACGAAAAATCCAGTGGCGACAACCTCAAGAAGAGGCCTTCCAAGACCTTAAGGCTGCGCTTTCGGATGCTCCGGTGATGGCTTATGCGGATTTCTCGCAACTGTTCATCCTGCACACTGACGGGAGTCTTCACGGGCTGGGGGCTGTGTTGTCACAAGTTCAAGACGGCCGGGAGAGAGTGATCGCGTATGGAAGCCGCTCACTCCATGATTCCGAGCGCAACCCTGACAACTACAGCTCCTTTAAGCTCGAGCTCCTCGCAGTAGTGTGGGCCATGACGGAGCGGTTCGCAGAGTACCTGGCGGGCTCCGAAGCAGTGGTGCGGACCGACAATAACCCGCCGGCCCATTTGGAAAGCGCTAAACTGGGAGCTCTGGAACAAAGATGGGTGGCCCGGAAGGCGAAATTCAACTATAAAATTATCTATAAAAGAGGGGCCGAGAATGTACACGCTGATGCTATCTCCAGGATTCAACATACAACCCCAGGGAAGTGTCAAGACGACGAATTAGAAGGGGAAGAGATACCGTTCGCCCTCACAGCTGCCGTGCTTACAGCTGCCACCCAGGAAGTACCCCCCACGGAGACCCCTAGGGGCATGCTGGAGCAATCCCGGGATAAGTGGATCCAACAGCAGCAAGAAGAAGAAGAAATTGGGCTTCTCTGGAAATTGGTAACCGCTGGCAAGCTGCCCACTGACTCCCAAAGACAGACTTTGACTCAGGACATGTCGCTGATGTTACGACAACGGGAGAGACTGGTTATCCGGAAGGGACTATTGTATCGTAAAATGACATCACGAACAACATCTATGACGATTTGGCAGGTAGTTGTGCCCGGAGCCCAGCTTAACGAACTGGCTCGAGAAGCCCACCAAAAAGGGGCTCATTTCGGAGCTCAAAAGACCCTGCAATGGTTACAACAGAAAATTTACCATCCACGCTTGCATGCTGTTGTGGACGAGACTTGCCGGACCTGTCACCTATGCGAATTAGCTAAACCGCCCGCACACCGAGCCCCAGTACAAACAATCGTGACCTCAGGGCCCCTCGAGCTTCTGACGGTGAATTACCTGACCATTGGTCCCGCATTCCAGGGGTATGAACACTGCCTCGTCATGGTAGACCATTTCACTAAGTTCGCTGTGGTCACCCCCACTCGAGACCAGACCGCAGACTCGGCCGCCTCCGTAATTTGTAGAAACTTTATACAAGTTTACGGCTGCCCTCAACGGATACATTCCAATCAAGGAGCATGTTTTTGGGAAAAATAATGGAGGAACTACACCGTCTTTACGGTATTGACAAATCCCGGACCCCGCCATACCACCCGCAGGGAAACGGGGCCTGCGAGCGATGTAATCAGACATTAATCCAAATGTTGCGTACTCTGGAGAGTGACAAGAAGGCCCGTTGTCCCGAATATGTCCCTGAACTAGTATGGGTCTATAACAACCGAGTACATCGAGTTACCGGCTATACCCCTTACTCCCTGTTGTTCGGAAGCGAGGGCAAGGGAATCACGGAGGTAGAGTTGGACCCAGAGGAACCTCAGCCCTGGACTGGGGTATCATCATGGGTCAGAAATCACTGGCACCGCCATCCAAACTCTTAAACTCTTCATCGAATCGTACATACCAAACTTCAAGACTTAGAAAACCCAGGAAAGAGTTAATCTCTCCCTCCCGACCTCCAAAGCGGAGACCGAGTACTCGTACTAGACCAACGTCCCCAGAACAAATTAGAGCCACGCTGGGAAGAGGGTCCCTATCGGGTCCTACACCGTATAAACCCTGAAGAACCTGTGTATAAAATACGACCCGAGAAAGAGGAAACGCTGCCTACCCGCATAGTGCATCGGAATATGCTACGTCCCTGTATTTCCACCGACTCAAAACAACCTGAACCTGCTCCTCAGGTCTCTGATCCATTGCCCGTGTTCTGGGACTCGGATGACAAAGAAGACTTCCCCACAATAACCAGGGGCTGTCTACTCAATGACAAACCAACTGACACAATTAGCCCGCCCGAACCAGCTAGCCAACCACCGGCCACCACCCCAGAAGACTCCACCCTCGTCGAACTAAGACGCTCCGAGCGATCAACAGCCGGCAAACCCCCCCCGAATGATACGAACAGGACCAGTTCATATTGCAACGAAAATTGACACCTCCACAGACAGCCCAAGTATACTGAGGCCCTCGCCCGAGGACTAGCGAGGTTACAGGATGTGGGAGTGTAGGGAGGAGGACCCCCATAGAGTGTCCGGGCCGGAACCAAGGGGACCGTCATCTGAGTTCCTAAGGAAACAGTACCCGGGGAACAGAGGAGGAGGGTTGACTGTTGAGAGTGACAGGACAGCAAGGGGAGGGGCGAGTATAAAAGGGACAGGGAGCGCGCAAAGGAGTTAGTTGGTGATACGTCAGACACGGAGCAGGAGACGGAGGGGGCGTGAGAGAACGGGAAGGACACTGACAGTTCAAAGAAGAGACCAGCAGCAGAGGGTAGATACGCAGTGGCCCTCAGGAAGGATGCGCCGAGCTTACCGACAGGGGACTGCCTCTTCACCCCAATCCCGGGTTACGATCTGCCCCCGGTCATCCTCGGCCATTACCGCTGAGCCCGCGGTTGCAGCCTGCCCGCTGCCACCTGAGGATGCTGCCGTTTCACTTCAGCCCTTGGTTGCGGCCTATCACCGCTCACAGCCGCCTTCATCCCGCTGCAGTCGGCAGTTGGGGCCTGTTCCTCGTCAACAGAGACACTCTGCACACAGCCCCAGGTTATGCGCGTGGCCAGTAAACTGCCACTCTTGAGCACTGCGACACAACCCTGCTTGTGGACAGGAGTCCCATTGAACTCGCTAACAAGCACAACCCCGCTGTTACAACAGGGGGTTACTTCATCTCAGGACTCCATCAAGGCCTGTTGTGCCCCAACTCCTCCTGGGCGCTGGAACGACTGAAGGCTACTCCAAATCTTCAGCAGCTGGGCCCAGCGGCTGCGACGCCAAGGCAGCCTCATCAGACGCCACAGCAGCCTCCTCAAAGACACCAAAGCAGCTTCACCAGCAACGCAGCTTCCACAGAGACGCCAAGGGACGTCAGGACGGATAAGTGACATTATAGAGTATAAGGACCCGTAGACGGCCTTACCGTGGCCCCATAGCAACCGGCCTCAGCTGGGTTAGTCGTGTTCTTTTCAAATAGTGTTTGGTTGTACGGAGTCCCTGCGAGGACAACTGTTGTTATCCCTTTTTGGTTGCTTAGTATAGCCCTAGCGGCTTTAAATTATAAAAGTTTGCTTTTCAAAGTTCAACCAGTCTCGCGTCTCGTCACTGCATCCTGCGAACCTGCTGTTTCCTACAAAACCTACAACGATCAGCTTGTAAGACACTCCAGTTCCAGCAGGGAGCAGTTTTCAGGGGATCCGGTGGAGAATGACGTGCACAAAGGGCCACACCTGCAAGAACGACAGCCAGCCCAACATGGAGCTGACCTTGGAGGCCCATCAGGGAGATAAGGTGTTGGGCGACGCTTTGCCCGGATGTTGGAAGCTTCCTTGGCAGATCACTTTGAAGATCAGATGGGAGAGGAACAGGAAGACGATCGCTCCTGATGCAGAGTTGGTGACGCACCAAATAAACAGCAGTGGCAGCCATCTTCAATATCCAGTGAGGTAACTCAGACTGACATGGCCCTAATCACCGCAAACACTACAGTGCAGGAACCCACAGTAAGAGATGTTTTATCTGCCGATAATTTATCCAACACAACCCTGGCAGTCTTACTCCGCATATAAGTGCTTTACGAGAAGATGTCATCTATACAGAGGGCCATTCAACGGGGATTTGAAAGACTGAAGGAAACAGAGTGAAGGATCAGCAATTCTGAGGATCAAACAGCGTCTGTGCAAAGTGATAGAAAAAGGTACAAGCACAACATCAATGCCTTGTTTAATAAAATGGATGATCTAGAAGATAGACTCCATAGAAATAATGTACGTGTCCTAGGAGTACCTGAGAGACGAAGGGCAAAAATCTGGCTGAATTTCTAGAAGCCTGGCTCATTGCTGCTTTTGGAAAAGAGGCACTATCCCATATGTTGGCAATAGAACAGGCTCATGGAGTGCCTTTCAGACCCCCGGGGTCCGTCACCACCAATGTTGCTGAAACTACTGCACTGTAAAGGCAGAGGCATAATTTCTAATCTGTCTATTGAAAACACAAAGGTGGCCATCTTTCTCTGAACTGAGGGAAAAATGAGAGGAGTGAGGTGGAAAATGAGAGACGTGAGGTGCTGCAGTATGAGGCTGTGTATAGAGAAGAGTGAGGCGCTGCAGGTGGAGGCTGTGTATAAGGCCATATTCACACCTTCAGTATTTTGTCAGTATTTTACCTCAGAATTTATAAGCTAAAACCACAAGTGTGAGAAAAATACAGAAGTGGTGACGTGTTTCTAATATACTTTTTACTCTTCGCCACGACAGCACCCACTGGAGGTATCGGATCCGCCCATTTGGAACAGGAAACCCTACAGGAAAGATAAAAGGGGCGGTCCGCCTTTCCTCCTCAGTTTTGGTTTCCTGTTCCAAATGGAGCAGGATCCTGCAGGATCTTACCTGGGCCATGCATCCGCCTGTGCGGTCTCTTCGGGAACGGCAGGGGCTGCGGTCCGGAAGCAGCGTCGGGGGAGACTCCGTTTGACGGCTCCCCCCTCGTCTGGTGGCATAGTGGTAATGGCCGGGTCCGGGGAGGGCCGCCCGGTCTTACCAGGGAGCGGGGCCGGTCTGGCATCCGGGAGATTCCCCCCCCCCCATCCCCATCGGTGGGGGTATAACGTGGATGGTGAGGCCATAAGCGCGCGAGCCGCGCGTGTCAATAGCGGTGGCGCGGGAGCAGGCCGGCGCCCGACGCTCCTATACCCCGGAAGTAATGGTTGAACTTCCGGGGTAAGATGGCGATGACGCGGCGCATGCGCCCTGTGACAGGGCGACTTCCGGGGGTACAGATAAAACAGCGCTGCAGCGCTGCAACGTTGGAACATGTCGTCCCCCGCAGAGTCGCAGACCCCAGCAGGGGATTCAGCTGGGGGCAACTCCACCAGGGACCGCAGCGCCAGGACAGAGACTGCCCGCAGGAGCGAGGCAGCAGAAACCCGATCCAAACCGTCTCAGCCATCCGAACCGGTATTAAGCTTCACTGGGTGAGTGTGCAAAGCATATGCTCTACCTATTAAGCTAACCTCCTCTCCCCCCCCCCTCCCCCCTCTCTTTACCTTTGACCTCCCACTTCAGTCAAAGAAAAAAGGAAAAACAAAACATAAAGAATGCGCATTATGTTCAGAGCCTCTCCCTGACTCCTACCCCAAAAAACTCTGCAAACAATGCATTAAAGAGACCAGACAGGGGTCGACGATATCTTCTAAGGATATCCGAGCCATAATTAGGGAGGAAATACAAGCCATCAACCGCGCCAGCACTCCCGCAGAGTCCAGTCATAGAAAACAGGTCATTGTTAGTTCAGAGTCAGAGGAAGAACAGGAGTTAATCTCAGGCTCCGCATCCACGTCCTCATCATCATCCTCGGAGGTGGAAGGACACGCATGTTTTCCACTGGACAGCGTAGATAACCTGGTAAAAGCGGTTAGAAATACTATGGGGTGTGAAGAGGAAAGGGGAGCCCAGACCGCGCAGGACATTATGTTTGCGGGATTGGCAGAGAAAAAGAGGAGATCATTTCCAGTGATACCGGCAATTAAAGATCTCATCAAAAGAGAGTGGGAAAAACACGACCAGAGGGGTTTTCTCCCATCCGCTTCAAAACGGAAGTATCCGTTCACTGATGAAGATCTATTAAAATGGACTAAAATACCAAAGGTGGACGCTGTCATATCCTCCACTTCCAAACAAACCTCGATCCCGGTCGAGGACGCAGGATTGTTAGCAGACCAATTGGACTGAAAGGCTGAATCTTCGCTCAAAAGGTCCTGGGAATCCACCACCGGGGTATTCAAACCCGCAATAGCCAGCACATGTACTGCTAGGTCAATGCTGGTATGGCTAGATCAATTAGACCAGCAGATTGAGCAAAGAGTGTCAAGGGAGAAACTGCGTGCAGCCATCCCGTTGATAAGAGGGGCAGCTGCCTTTATGGCAGACGCTTCAGCGGACACCCTAAGACTGGCAGCAAGGTCGGCAGCCCTGGTGAATAACGCCAGACGCGCGCTGTGGATAAAGAGCTGGAAAGGGGATGCACAGTCAAAATCCAAAATTAGTGCAACCCCATGCGAGGGTGAGTTCCTCTTCGGAAAAGCCTTAGACGAAATTCTCGCCAAGGCAAAAGAAAGGAAAAAGGCCTTCAGTGATTCTTCCATTCCGTTTTATAGGAAAACCTTTAAAAGACGGCCATTCGGGAGAAGAAGGCAATCGGACAGAACGAACAGATGGGCCACGAAAGACGAAAAGCAGAAGGGTACCATCTTTAGAGGGCCAACATATAGGAGAGAAAAGAATTAAAAGTTTAGACCCACCAGTTGGGGGTAGATTAAAATTTTTTTTTACCAAGTGGGAACAGATTACGTTAAACCCATGGATTTTGAATATAATCAAGGAAGGAATAAAGATTGAATTCCTTCGGATCCCCTATGAGTTCTTTGTTATAACTCGCCTTAATTCCTCACTTCAGCAAAAGGCTCTCGAAGACGAGATTCGAGTCCTGCTAGCTAAAAAAGTTTTAGTTGATGTCCCTGAGGAACAACAGGGTAGAGGCTTTTACTCTCCCCTGTTTTTGGTGTCTAAACCAGACGGTACATTTAGAACCATTATTAATTTAAAGAAGCTAAATTCATTTATAAAAAATTATAAGTTCAAAATGGAATCAATCAGATCCACTATAAAGCTTCTTTTCCCAAATTGCGTAATGGCAGGGATTGATTTAAAAGATGCTTATTATCATCTCCCTATACACAACAGATTCCAGAAATACCTAAGAGTCGCAGTGGAAGTCGAGGGAAGGATTCATCATTTCCAATACGCGGCCATGCCCTTCGGGCTTTCCACGGCACCAAGAATATTTACGAAGGTGATGGCAGAAGTGATGGCCTACCTTCGCCAAAAGGACACACTAATTGTGCCATATCTAGACGACTTCCTAGTAATTGGGAATTCAGTCAAACAATGTACTGAACGCGTGACTGACGCAATCTCCTCTTTTCAGAGCCTTGGCTGGATCATCAATATCCAAAAGTCCAGACTCGATCCGCAATCTCTCCAGACATTTCTAGGATTTCAACTAGATTCTTTGACCCAGAGATGTCTTCTACCCCAGGTAAAAATCATCCTCACAAAACAAAAAATACAAGCAGCTATAGATAAGCCACGTGTATCCTTAAGAGGAGCAATGTCACTATTAGGATCACTAAATTCTTGCACCCCGGCAGTCCGGTGGGCCCAGTACCATGTCCGTACGCTACAACACCAGATCCTCCAGGAGGATAAGCGACATAGTGGTCATTTACAGAGCAAAATAACCCTGTCACAAGAAGTCTTGACTTCCCTAGAGTGGTGGTTGACGATGATCATTTATGTTCAGGAGTTCCATGGGTTATAGTTCCATCCTGTATCGTAACCACCGATGCCAGTCCCCAGGGCTGGGGAGCCCACATGGAGAATGGGTTTTATCAGGGAAGGTGGAGTAAAGAGGAATGTGATTACTCATCTAATTTAAAAGAACTGACTGCAGTGTTCTATGCTCTATACAACTTCCTTCCGCAGCTCCAACAGAAGCATGTAAGGATCCTGTCGGACAATACCACCACAGTGGCATATATAAACAGACAAGGAGGAACTCGATCAGAGACTCTGATGTCTTCAGCGGCAAGAATTTTAAACTTAGCAGAAAACTATTTTTTGTCCCTCTCGGCCCTTCATATCAGAGGCGAGAGCAATCAAAAGGCAGACTTCCTAAGCCGTCACACTCTACGACAAGGAGAGTGGTGCCTCAATCGAAAGGTCTTCAGGGACATAGTAGCCGCATGGGGACAACCCGAGGTGGATCTTTTCGCCACAAGAGAGAACAGGCAGATAAAAACTTTTGCCTCCCTATCTCCGTCAGATCACCCAAACATACTGGACGCCTTTCTAGTTCCATGGAATTTCAACCTAGCGTATGCGTTCCCTCCATTGATCCTCCTACCTCAAGTAATTCGGAAGATCAGAGACGACAGAGCAAGAATAATCTTAATAGCACCGTTCTGGCCAAAAAGACCGTGGTTTTCGTGGCTGCAGATTATGTCGATAACAGATCCTTGGGTCCTTCCGACTGCCAATCTACTCTCCCAAGGCCCCTTTTTCCACCCTCAAGTGCTCAGCTTGCACTTGACGGCGTGGAATTTGAGAGGCAGTTATTGAGGACAAGAGGATTCTCGGAGTCCTTAATTACTACACTACTACAAAGTAGAAAACAGTCCACAACCCAAATTTACACTAGAATATGGAAAAAATTTCTTCAATTCCATACAGTACCTCATACAACAGAAGTTCCGATAATCCCAATCTTGGAATTTCTGCAGAAGGGGAAAGACTTAGGCTTAGCAGTAAACACACTGAGAGTACAAATATCGGCATTAGGAGCACTATATGGCCATAATATAGCAGGCAACAAGTGGATAACTCGTTTTATTACAGCATGTGAACGAATAGCTCCAATCCACATACCCTCCGTCCCTACATGGGATCTAAATCTGGTCTTATACGCCCTAACAGTAGACCCCTTTGAGCCGATCGACACAATACCCTTCAAATACTTAGCACTTAAAATGGCCCTCTTAGTAGCACTGACCTCAGCTAGAAGAGTGGGTGATATCCAGGCCTTGTCAATAGATCCACCTTTTTTCCAAGAATACCAAGACAGATTGGTATTAAAACCAGACCCTGCCTACCTGCCAAAAGTGGCAACAAAATACCATAGATCTCAGGAGATACTCCTCCCAACCTTCTATAAAAATCCCTCTACTCCGGAAGAGCAGAAGTTCCATACTCTGGACGTCAAAAGAACTGTCCTAAAATGTATTGAGAGGTCCAACAGTTGGAGGCAGAGCAGGGCCCTATTTGTTTCATTTCAGGGCTGTAAGAAGGGGTATGGAGTCACGAAGAGCACCATTTCCCGGTGGATCAGAGAGGCCATTCGTTTAGCCTACTCCGCAAAAAACGAAGATCCTCCAGGGAACATCAGGGCGCATTCCACCAGGGCAATGGCAACCTCTTGGGCGGAAAAGGGAGATGTTCCGATTGAAACTATATGTAAGGCGGCAGTTTGGTCATCCCCTTCTACCTTCTATAAGCACTACAGACTTGATCTTTCATCCACCTCTGACTTAAGCTTTGGCAGGACTATCCTTGGCACGGTGGTCCCACCCAGGTGATGGTCTCTGGAATCTCTCCAGTGGGTGCTGTCGTGGCGAAGAGTAAAAAGCCGGATTACTTACCGGTAATGCTCTTTTAATGAGTCCACGACAGCACCCGCTCACTTCCCCCCCTAAAGATATCAATAGTTAAAGTATATTAACCAAATAATGGATAAGAAAGATGTTAAAATAAGAGAACATTGCCTAATCCTTGGCGGTCCTTCTGGTACTCTGAAACGTAAAACTGAGGAGGAAAGGCGGACCGCCCCTCTTATCTTTCCTGTAGGGTTTCCTGTTCCAAATGGGCGGATCCGATACCTCCAGTGGGTGCTGTCGTGGACTCATTAAAAGAGCATTACCGGTAAGTAATCCGGCTTTTTCTATGAGTGTTGTACTACAAAGTTTTAGCTTACAAAAACTGAGGTAAAAATACTGACCAAATAATGTGTGAACGAGGTTTAAAAAGGCTCTTGAATGAGTTGAAAATAAAATACTATCAATACTTGGGTAATCGTTTAGTTAATTTGTGTTGCAGATCCGTAGTGTTGAATATATGATGTGAAATGTGCAATATAATCCTTATAATTTGTTATAACTAACCACAGTTAGTGCATGCCCTGGCAACGCCGGGCTCTTCAGCTAGTTCTTATATAATATAGGATACCATTCTGATGCTGAATGTCCAAGATGCAAAATGGATGATGCTGGTTTATGACATGTGGTTTGGGGAAGTATTGGAGAGGGATATTATCTATCATTAAAAGAGAATTTAAGATTGAGATACCTGCGGATCCCAAAAATGTATATAAGGGTTAATAGAGGATTACATGGAATTTTACACTGTACAGATGAAGATTACACAAGTCTTATATCAAGCTAGGACATATATTACATCTCAGTGGATTAGCCCCTCAGGTGCTTATGTTGTTTGGAAGAACTGGCTTATTACTTCCCTTTGGAATATATATATGAAACCCCTTTCTATGTACATTTTCTTATAAGTGATGTTATGTTTGTTGTCGTTAATGTTTTAATTGACTTAAATCTTAATAAAAATGACTTGATTAAAAAAAAAAAAATTATGAACAGCACCTAAACGTATCCTGTACAGGTTTATCATGGACCCTTACGCTTGTATTGGCCCTTTTCTGTGAGACCGAAAAAAACACGGACACGTGAATAGCCCCATAGATTATAACTGATTACTAGTATCAATGAAAAAAAAATCCGATACAATATGTACGTGCAACATGGACACATGAATGAGGCCTAAGGTTGGAGGGAATGTGTATTCTTCCCAGATATGTATAAATAAAGTGGGTGTTATTGTAACTTTTATTAGGGTCTATTTGGAATTTGGTGTAGGCTGAGGTCACACGAGCCATGATTTTCTCATGCGAGAGAATCGGATTGATTGTGTAAATGACACTTAACTTAAACTCTGGCAGAGTTTAAGTATTATTTTACTGTGACCCGATTGTCTCGGATGAGAGTATCGTATAACACAGGTGTATAAAAGACGGAGAACTTAATTTCTCCATTGTCTGAGTCCGCGGTTATCAGACTGCACTCTGATGACATCCGAGCGCAGTCTGATGTTTTTCATGCAGCCATTGACTTGTGTGGGAATTGTAGGCCACCTCCAGTCCCTCCTAAAGCATATGGATGGGCTTCTCTTTATGAAAAGCCTCTTTAGAGTTGTTTTATAGAAAGGTTAGCGGTTTACTTTATGGTGAGGATATCAGAGGCTATATTTTTGTCAAGTTGATCTTACATTTTTGGTAGTTCTGATTAAGGCACAATCTGTAATAACTTACAAGGAGTATGATTGTGATAAATGACTATTGACATGAGAATAAATCACGCAGATTTATTTATATATATATATATATATATATATATATATATATATATATATATATATATATATATATATATATATAGCACCTGTCGTACGGTTATAGTGATTGGCCGCTACTAATTTTTATCTTTCTCTCCAGCTTTCTCTAAATAAGCTGACAGAGCTGCTGCGCCAGGACTTGGCCGCTGCCGGCTTTACTGAAGCGCTGACGTTCGCCTTGGTGAGCCCTCACTCAATGCCAATTTATCGTCTGCCCAGTTGCCTTTTTCCTTCTTTGTGAAATGACCCTGCTGCCTTCTCTGTACTTTGTGCCCACAGTGTTCAGTGGATGATATTGCAGATAAACTGGGTATTCCTGTCTCTGCTACCAACGCAGCACATATCGCAAATCCCAAGACTGCAGAATTTCAGGTCAGTTGTGGAAATCCAGAACATATATTCCGCCTGGATCACCTTCCGTCATAAAAATAGGAAGGAATTGATGTGGGCAGCCATGTTTCTTATCATGTGACAATCGCTAGCTGCTTTATAGGGTCACTGCAGGTTCCAAATGTTGAACCTGAAGGATTTGTCCAACTTTAGTGACAATTTTATTTTTTTTAAAACTTTGAGGATGTTTCACCAGTTTGATCATGGTAAACTGGCCACATCATGGAATAGAGGCTGCTGAGCTGAATAAAGCAAAGTTCTTTATTTTTTTTTCTGTTCTCTCCATAGTGGAGATATTAGCTAGTGATGTTTAGGTTATAATTTGTTTTAGTTCAACTGAGTGTTACCAAAGATTTGTCTCTGAAGTAGTGTACTTCTCCTCCTGCACAAGGTTGACCAATCATAACCAGGCGTCTTCATGCAGGGGAGAAAAGAACATGCCCTCCTCCTTGATCTTTGCAGTTTCAGGGTATAGATACCGCAGAGCTGAGTTGGGTATCTCTACACAGTAACACAGTAGCTACAGAGATCAATGAAGAGAAGAGGGAGTGTTCTTTTCTCCCTTGTATATTGCTCCCTACTTATGATTGACCAACTTCATGCAGGGGAAGAAGTATAGGCCCCCAGAGACATAACTCTGGTAATGCCCAGTTAAACTATAACATAAATCGTAACCCAAACTTTAGAGAAGAAATATCTGCAACAGAGAGGAGAAATTAAAAATATAAAAACTACATTTAACTCAGTTAAGCATCCACTATTCCATAATGTGGCCAGTTCATCAAGCTCAAACTTGTGAATGGACTTCTTTGTTGCATATATTTTTTTACTAAAAATCATTTTTTCAGTTGTGTTCCATTAATAATTTTTTGTCTGATATAGCTTCTCTGTTACACTGTCTATTGGCTGAAGTGAGTGAGTGAGCCTGTTATTACAGTCTGACAGGGACTTTGTAACTTTATGTCTCTTTCTAAACTTTCAGCTGATTCAAAGGAATCTGTCAGAAGGATGAACCCTCCTAAGCCATCTATATGGGCATGTAGATCATAGGAAGCTGAATAAATTGATATCTTGTTATATGTCAGTGTTTTTCCAAAGCAATCCAAGTTTTCTTAATATATAAATGAGCTCTTAAAATCTCTGGGGAATCTTCCTCCAGGGCGTGTATTAAAGGAAAGAGGGTGTTACCAGTGTGAGACAGTTAATGACTGACAGTCTGCTCTCCTGATTTCATAGCAGAGCTATGTGTGATTACGACTAACGCAGTACAGCAGAGCTGAATTTTGTCTAATTACAACCACATTTGCAGTGGTCGTCAGAGTGCTGCCAACTCAGCTATAGTTTTATGTTTGAATACAATTAATACTTCTTCAACTTCCATCTAACTGGCAGCAAGTGTGGGCTTAAGGGGCATTACAGCAGCACTTTTCTTTCTCTTATTACAAACACATCTGTAGTTGTAGCTCTTCTCTCAAAGTACTGTCAGTTCTGCTGCAGAGCTGTGTGTGATTACAACTAATACTTCTTCAGCTTCCATCTCACAGACAGCCAAGTGTGGGAGGAGGGTGGTACAGCTGAGCTGAGAGGTCTGATACTAGACTTGCAGCTGAAAATGTGTTTATAATGAGATAAAGCTCAGTTTTGCTGTTGTGTGTTAATTCTAATCACACTCAGCCCTGCAATGGAATCAGGCGGGCAGACTGTGAGTCATGTGCTGTTCCATGCATGTTTCTAGTTAAAGAAATGTATTTATGTTTTTTCGCTTGTCTCTGCTGCCATCTACTGGCCAGACCATTTAGTTCCTCAGTCTTTCCTTGTTCAGCCTATGGGGAGGGGCTTCTCTTCAGCCTCTTCTCTTCCTGTTTGCTCAGTCATCGGCAGACATCTTACCTGAGAGAACTGTTCTCCCTCATGAGCTGAGGAAGCAAAGTCTTTTGACCTGCAAGTAGCGACTCCAGAGACAAGCTCCATGCAAGAGACTCAGTGTAATGTTTGAATCGTTATCTACGGAATAAACCAACATTGTTCTTCATCACAACGCGTGTATGCTTATCTGAGAAGCTGCTAAGGGTCATGTCTGCCTCGCTTATTGGATACACAAAGGTAGGAACTTCTCTCACTTACATGTCTGCATACCTTTAATCGCCATTAAGTGGGGACAGAACAGTCAAAAGACTAGCTTGTCGGCCCATACAAGTCAAAAGACTAGCTTGTCGGCCCATACAAGTCAGAAGACTACTTTTAAAGCTCATAAGCAGCTAGAAAACCTCCTTATAGCCCAGCACCCCAGCTACAGATCTCCATCTGCCCCGTCTCCCTATGTGTAATCTGCCCAGCAACAAGCCTCGCACACCAGTCTGCCTGCAGCAGTGCACGTCTGGACAAGCCTAGAAGTAGCTCCACCACCTGCCACATCTTGCAATAACTCTGCTCGTACTGTTAATGAGGACTGTCTATGCACCTGCTGTTTCCTTCTGGCCACATCGCTCCTAAAGGCCTGCAGTACTCCATACCTCATTACCGCGCATCAGCGATCCGCGAACCCCCAAGTTTAGCCAAAGCCACTCTGGGAATCTCATCCGGGACCTCCCGCAGAGCCGCACAGCGATTTTCGGACCCCGATTCAAAAGTTGAATTTTTTAAAGAGACAGTACACCTTTATTCAAAATGGCCGAAAAAGACCTCGGACAGGTCCCTACTGATGAAACAGTGCAAATACAACCTGATACCGTCCACGATGAAGCCCAGGAGGCAGACCCCACATCTCAAGCAGACCAAGTCACCCGACCAAAACGTTCTGCCAAACCAACTATAAAGGTGCTTGAAAACTATCACAATATGAAAGATGAGCTATGTGATCACCTGGAAGAACAGTGGGAATGCGTCACCTCTTATATGTCAAGACTCGAATCCTCATCAGGCAACGCCTCAAGCTTGCAATCCGTCATGGAGCGGCTGAACACCGCCCGTGAAAGGTACAAGAGACTATCAGCAAAGTACATCGCTCTTCTAAAAGATTTTAATTCTGATGAAGCTCTTCCAGACCTCAGTGAGGCGCTAGAGACGGACAAGGAGAGAGACGCCAAGGTCCAACATGCCATAAACAAGGCTGAACACCGTATCTCTCACCTGCAAGAAACCAGGTCACACCGATCGACCTCATCTAAACGTTCCTCTCGGTCATCCAGGGCATCGTCCTCAAGAAGTTCAACCATGAGCGACAGGATACTAGAGGCCCGCATAAAGGCAGAGGAATCCAGAGTGAGACGTTCTTTCACTGAGAGAGAAGCTAAGGCAGAGGCAAAAAGGGCAGAAGCAGACATGGAAGCAAAAAGGGCAGAAGTGGAAGCAAAAAGGGCAGAAGTGGAAGCAAAAAGGGCAGAAGTGGAAGCCAAGAGAGCAGAAGCAGAAGCGGAGGCTCAGCTGAAGATTCTTCGGTCACAGATGGAAGAGGAGGTCGCACTAGCTAAAGTGAGACTACTTGAGCAGGCGTTGATCCAAGGTCCTGATGCAGCTAACTTGCCACCACTGGAATCAGATGATCCAGTCAATCGCACGAAAGACTATGTACTAAACCAGCTACCTGTAGCAACCCCGGTCTACAGTACCGTCCAAGTCGACGACACCAAAACCTCCAACGTACTCCCAGAGATACCTTCTCAAACACAGTCACCACAAGATGGCAACCAAGTGTTTCCTGACCCACCTTTACAGCTCAAGCGGTATTCGTCAGATTCTTCAAGGGCTAAACCACAGCTCAACCCTGCAGCAACATCATTCTATCCGGGAACAGCTCATCCATTCACACCAGGCGGCCCATACGCCCCAGGGGCATCACGAGTCGTCGTGGCAACGAGTGGTGAGAAGTTGGATATGTCCGAGTTCGCCAGGTTCATGGTGAGCAGAGAGCTAATCAACACCAGTCTTACGAAGTTTGATGATCGTGCAGAGAGCTACAGGGCCTGGAAAGCAACCTTTAAGGCAGCCATCGCCAATCTCAACCTTACTGAAGAACAGGAACTTGACCTCCTGATAAAGTGGTTAGGTCCAAGCTCTTCAACCCGCGTCAGGAGCCACAGAGCGGTCCACGTGGGACAAGCAGAAGCAGGTCTCGCTGCCGCATGGCAAAGGCTGGAACGCACCTTTGGCAGCGCAGAGGCAATAGAGAAAGCCCTATTCAAGAGACTGCAGGATTTCCAAAAGATCAACCTTAAAGACGTCCACAAGCTGCAAGACCTAAGTGACCTGCTAATGGAGCTGGAGCTCGCCAAAAGAGACCCTCGTCTGTCTGGGCTGTGCTATCTGGATTCAGCCCATGGAGTAAACCCGATCGTGGTGAAGCTGCCATACAGCCTGCAGGAAAAGTGGGCAATGTCAGTATCAAGATACAAAGGAGTGAACGACGTTACCTTCCCTCCATTCATCCACTTCTGCAGGTTCATCGATGAACAGGCCCAGATGAGGAATGACCCCAGCCTCGACTTCCTAGAGTCCAACGCTTCGACAGCCGCACCAACTCCTGCGCCAAGGTATGAAAACACCACATACAAACGCAGAGACACTAAGAGAGCTGTGAGCGTTAGGAAGACCGAGCTACCGTCACCTGCAACGCCCACAGACGAACAGAACATCGTCTCAACACGAGATAAATCCTTTAATCGTGAATGTCCCATCCACAAGAAGCCACACTCGTTGACCAAGTGCAAAGGTTTTAGATCCAAAACCCTACAGGAGCGCAAGGAGATCCTCACAGAGCTCGGGGTTTGCTTCAAATGCTGCGCATCACTTGAGCACATGGCCAAGGACTGCAAATCCACAGTCAAGTGTGGGGAGTGCCACAGCGAAAAGCATGTTTCAGCCATGCACTCAACCCGAATAGCTAGAGACACACCGGCTGCAGTCACCACTGCTCCCGCTCCAAGTCATGGCGGGGAGCCACAGAATCAGACCGACACCGCCACAACTGTCTCCTGCTCATGCTCAGAAGTATGTGGAGAGGGCCGCATGGAGAAATGTTGCGCCCGAATATGCCTCATCAAGGTTTACCCCGAAGGACATCCAGAAAAGGCAATGAAGGTGTATGCCATCATAGACGACCAAAGCAACCGGTCCCTGGCAGGAGCCAAATTCTTTGAAGCCTTCGGAATTAGTGGACCATCAGAGCCCTACACCTTGAACACCTGCTCAGGCCGCATAGAGACTAGCGGCAGAAGAGCCCAGGGATTCATCGCTTCTCCTATCAACGGGAAGACTGAAATACCTCTGCCAACGCTAGTTGAATGTAACCAAATACCCAGTCATAGGAGTGAAATTCCTACCCCAGAAGCTGTACTTCATCAGCCGCACCTGAAGCACCTCGCAAGCGTCATCCCACCTATGGACAACAACGCGGAGATTCTACTCCTGCTCGGCAGAGACAACCTGAGGGTACACAAGGTGCGACAACAGTGCAACGGACCTGACTACGCACCATACGCCCAGAGACTGGACCTCGGATGGGTAGTCATAGGAAACGTGTGCGTTGATCGATCAGAAATCGACTCCTTCAGGACCTACGTCCATGGAGACGGACGCACAACCTGCCTAAGGCCATGTCCTCATCACTATGAAGTGAAAGAGAAGCCCCCAGACTCAATACAGCTGCCTGACATCGCTTCTTCTCTGCGTACCGACAACTTGGGAAGATCAGTCTTTCACATCACCAAGGACGACGATAAAGTAGCCTTGTCAGTGGAGGACAGAGAATTCATCGACATAATGGACCGTGAGTTCTCTAAGGACAAAACCGACCACTGGGTCTCTCCATTACCCTTCCGATCCACCAGGGTAAGACTGCCAAACAACCGAGACCAAGCTCAGAACAGATTCAACTCTCTTCAACGTTCAATGAACCACAAACCTGAAATGAGGGAGCACATTGTCGCCTTTATGGACAGAATATTTCGCAACAACCACGCGGAACCCGCTCCTCCCGTGAAGAAGAACGAAGAGTGCTGGTATCTGCCTTCATTTGGTGTCTACCACCCACGGAAACCGAACCAAATCAGGGTTGTCTTTGACTCCAGCGCCAAACATGGAGGCGTATCACTCAACGATGTCCTCCTCACAGGTCCCAACCTGACGAACAACTTAGTAGGAGTGTTGCTGAGGTTCAGGAAAGAACTCGTCGCCATCACTGCCGATATCGAACAGATGTTCCACTGTTTCCTAGTCAGGGAGGACCACCGGAACTTCCTCAGATTCCTGTGGTTCAAGGACAACGACACCAACAAAGAGATGGTGGAATACCGAATGAGAGTCCATGTCTTCGGGAACAGCCCTTCACCCGCAGTAGCAACCTACGGTCTCCGAAGGACCGCATCAGAGGGAGAGTCTGAGTATGGCACAGACGCAAGAGACTTCGTTGAAAGAGACTTCTATGTAGACGACGGGCTCAAATCACTGCCCACTGAAGAAGCAGCCATTGATTTGCTCAAGAGGACCCAAGGTATGCTGGCCCAGGCAAGGCTCAGGCTTCATAAAATCGCTTCAAACAGCCCGACCGTAATGAGAGCCTTTGATTCGGGTGATCACGCCCCTGGATTCAAGGACATTGACTTGGGGCTAGACAGCCCACCCATGCAGAGGAGCCTAGGCATCAGATGGGATCTCGCAGCCGACTCCTTCGGGTTTCAAGTGAATTGCTCGGACAAACCGTTCACAAAACGTGGTGTCCTCTCCATAGTGAACAGCTTATTTGACCCGCTGGGGTTCGTGGCGCCCATCACCATACAAGGCAAATCCTTGTTGAGACAACTATCTGAAACTGTCAAGGATTGGGATACCCCGCTCCCCTCCGACAAAGAGAAAAAATGGGAAACTTGGAAACAGTCGTTGTGCGGATTGAACAATATTCACATCCCGAGATGCTACACCAAAATCTCCCTTGCCTCTAGCGGAAGGAAAGAACTCCACGTCTTTTCAGACGCCTCCACAGAAGCCATAGCGGCGGTTGCATACCTGAAGGTGATGGACGCCAGCGGGCAAAGCTACGTCGGATTGGTGTTCGGCAAGGCGAAGCTAGCCCCGAAGCCCGACCACACCATCCCCAGACTCGAACTCTGTGGAGCCGTCTTGGCAGTGGAAATTGCTGACTTCATACTACAAGAACTGTGTATCGAAATAGATGAGGTCCAATTCTACACCGACAGCAAGGTCGTTTTGGGTTACATCTACAATACATCGAGACGATTCTACGTGTATGTCAGTAACCGCATCGAAAGGATCAGGAGATCCTCCAAACCGGAACAATGGCGTTACGTACCATCGGAGCTGAATCCAGCAGATCTTGCAACCAGACCCATGTCTATATCTTCTTTCGTTAACTCTTCTTGGCTTACAGGTCCAGAGTTCCTGCTGAGACGGTCAGAAGAAGGTGTCCAGGAAGACTTCAGCATCCTAGATCCAGACAACGATCCAGATGTCCGAACTGAGGTCCATACCCTGACCACCAGTGCTGAGAAAACATCCTACCTCGGCTGCCAACGTTTTGAACGTTTCTCCAGCTGGTTAAGACTCGTCAGGACTGTTGCCAGGTTAGTGCACATCGCCAGATGTTATCGTGCAGACTTTAAAGACAAGGACTGTCATCGCTGGCATGTATGCCACAGACCTCTTTCTGCTGAGGACATCTCCCGTAGTGAGTCCCTCATTATACGCCACCTCCAACAGAGCGAATTCGCCACCGAATGGAAGTGCTTAAATAACAAACAGCAGATTCCATTAAGAAGCCCCCTCGCCAATTTAAACCCAGTAATGGACAGCTTCGGCTTACTGAGGGTTGGCGGTCGTTTAAGCCAGGCTCGTTTCGGTGTCGCAGAGCAAAATCCTCTCATCATTCCCAACAAACACCACGTTACAGTCTTACTGATCCGTCATCATCATGAAAGGGCTGAACACCAAGGCAGGCAAATTACAGAGGGCACTCTACGGTCTGCAGGCCTCTGGATTGTCGGGATGAAGAGACGTGTAGCACAAATACTTCACGATTGTGTGCACTGTCGCAAAGTGAGAGGAAAGCAACTGTGCCAACAAATGGCCGACCTACCTACAGATAGACTTTCCATGGAACCACCTTTCACCTATGTGGGCCTAGACGTTTTCGGACCATGGATGGTATCCACACGCAGAACTCGTAGCAGCCGTGCGGACAGTAAGCGGTGGGCTGTGCTATTCACCTGCTTGAGCATCTGAGCCGTTCACATCGAGGTGTTAGAGTCCATGGATACCTCCTGCCTGATTAACACCTTGAGAAGATTCCTCGCCATCAGAGGACCAGTAAAGCAGCTGAGGTCCGACCGCGGCAGCAACTTCGTCGGTGCATGTAGAGAGCTGAACATCGACACCAAGCCAATCCAAGACCAGCTGGCAGACAAGGGTTGCACCTGGATCTTCAATTCTCCTCACAGTTCTCACATGGGAGGCTCCTGGGAGAGGATGATCGGAATCTCACGCAACATCCTGAACTCCATGCTAAAGGACGTCAACTCCTCGAGACTCACGCACGAGACTCTAGTGACTCTTTTAGCCGAAGTCTCAGCCATCATCAACTCGAGACCCCTTGTGCCGGTGTCAATGGATCCAGAGGTACCAACCATGTTGACTCCCAACATCCTTCTTACTCAGAAGATCGACAACGCGGTAATTCCCAGCGGAGATTTCACTCATGCCAACACCTACCAAAGACACTGGAAACGAGTCCAATATTTGGCCGACTACTTCTGGAACCGATGGAGGAAGGAATACCTTACCATTCTTCAAGGGAGAAGGAAGTGGCGACATCCCAAGCCGAATATCAAGGAAGGAGATCTGGTCCTCATGAAAGACCAGACCACTGAAAGGACTGACTGGCCTCTGGGACTTGTTACCAGGACACTGCCTAGCCAGGACGGCAACGTGCGGAAGGTGGAGCTGAGGGTCTTTAGGAAGGGTGAGACGAAGATCTTTGCGAGGCCAATCCATGAACTCGTCCTCTTACTGCCTATCGAGAGCGCCACTACGGGATGAGCGTTCTGCACCCGAAGTTTGGCCGTTTTTCTGATTTTTTTGAACTTTAATTGTTGCATTTAACATGCCCTTTCTTTTAGGTTTATTATTATTATGGACAATAGTGGAATCCCCATAGTGAATTCCAGACGGGGAGTATGCTGTTCCATGCATGTTTCTAGTTAAAGAAATGTATTTGTTTTTTCGCTTGTCTCTGCTGCCATCTACTGGCCAGACCATTTAGTTCCTCAGTCTTTCCTTGTTCAGCCTACGGGGAGGGGCTTCTCTTCAGCCTCTTCTCTTCCTGTTTGCTCAGTCATCGGCAGACATCTTACCTGAGAGAACTGTTCTCCCTCATGAGCTGAGGAAGCAAAGTCTTTTGACCCGCAAGTAGCGACTCCAGAGACAAGCTCCATGCAAGAGACTCAGTGTAATGTTTGAATCGTTATCTACGGAATAAACCAACATTGTTCTTCATCACAACGCGTGTATGCTTATCTGAGAAGCTGATAAGGGTCATGTCTGCCTCGCTTATTGGATACACAAAGGTAGGAACTTCTCTCACTTACATGTCTGCATACCTTTAATCGCCATTAAGTGGGGACAGAACAAGTCATTATATGTATCACACTAGTAACACACCCCTTTCATTTAAAATAAGCTGAGCAGGCATTCTCAAGGAGATCTGTGTCCGGCCTATTGTTATTAAGAGTACACTTATATAAAGAAAAATGTGGATTTAGCTAGAATAAGACTTTTTATCAAGGTATCACTATATTCAACTTTTTATTAACAAATAAGGTACATTTAGGACAATTGTAGGCCTGTCATAGACACATTCTGTACCAAAAATCTGCACAGTTTACTTTTTAGCAGAATAATCTATATGAATTTCAGGGTGCTCCCATTTGATTGCTGATTTTCACAGTGAATTTCACCCTTTATAATGTAGAGGGTAAAGTCCTTAGGAAAATCTGGAACAAAATACATAAGTAACACAAGCCTATTTTGCGGCAGAATCACCGTAAAATCCACGTAAAAATCTATAATTGCCACTTCTAAACCATCTGAATCACTCTAAAGCCTGCCGCCACGTGGTCGCTGAGCAATGCTTATTTGTATTTCTAGGCTTTGCTCTTTTCTCCCTAACCTTCATGTTGCCCCTATAGTCATGACTGTCTTCCTAAAAGACATTATATTATACATATATGAAACAGTAATTTAATCTTCCATAAAGGGAAGTTGTTAGTAAGCTCAACCCACCCAAACCGCAATGTGGGCATGCAGGTCTTTTGAAATGTAAATCCATCAACACTTTTATATCTTCTATCTGTTGCGGCATTCCTAAGCCACTCCTTCCCAAGCTTATTTCCTTGCATGCCTCTTTAGCATGATTGATAGCTCACTCTTTCGTGACGTCAAACATTAGGCAAGAAAATCAGACGATGAGCTAAAGAAGCTGGTGCTGAGTGGGGAAACAACCTCAGGAGGCAGTGCATCTTTAAGTGCTTAGTCAAGCCCAGACCACTTAACACCTTGTTGAAAATTCTGCTTTCTCGGGAACGGAGCAACAGATTGAAGATATAATAGTGTCGACTAACTTTAATTTCAAATACTTGCATGCACATATATACAGTTGGAGACGTGGGGTGCAGTGAGATAGCAAGGGGTGCAGACCTTATAAATAGACCCAGAGCTGACAGGTAAAATTACTGGCTTATATACTTCAATGAGATCATAAATGTCATATGATATGATACCAACCAATTATGATTGATACATATGCTTAAAATAAGCCACCTGAATAGAGAGACATATAATAGTGATAATTTTTATTGCACATACAGTGGGGCAAAAAAGTATTTAGTCAGTCAGCAATAGTGCAAGTTCCACCACTTAAAAAGATGAGAGGCGTCTGTAATTTACATCATAGGTAGACCTCAACTATGGGAGACAAACTGAGAAAAAAAAATCCAGAAAATCACATTGTCTGTTTTTTTTTCATTTTATTTGCATATTATGGTGGAAAATAAGTATTTGGTCAGAAACAAGCAATCAAGATTTCTGGCTCTCACAGACCTGTAACTTCTTCTTTAAGAGTCTCCTCTTTCCTCCACTCATTACCTGTAGTAATGGCACCTGTTTAAACTTGTTATCAGTATAAAAAGACACCTGTGCACACCCTCAAACAGTCTGACTCCAACCTCCACTATGGTGAAGACCAAAGAGCTGTCAAAGGACACCAGAAACAAAATTGTAGCCCTGCACCAGGCTGGGAAGACTGAATCTGCAATAGCCAACCAGCTTGGAGTGAAGAAATCAACTGTGGGAGCAATAATTAGAAAATGGAAGACATACAAGACCACTGATAATCTCCCTCGATCTGGTGCTCCACGCAAAATCCCACCCCGTGGGGTCAGAATGATCACAAGAACGGTGAGCAAAAATCCCAGAACCACGCGGGGGGACCTAGTGAATGAACTGCAGAGAGCTGGGACCAATGTAACAAGGCCTACCATAAGTAACACACTACGCCACCATGGACTCAGATCCTGCAGTGCCAGACGTGTCCCACTGCTTAAGCCTGTACATGTCCGGGCCCGTCTGAAGTTTGCTAGAGAGCATTTGGCTGATCCAGAGGAGTTTTGGGAGAATGTCCTATGGTCTGATGAAACCAAACTGGAACTGTTTGGTAGAAACACAACTTGTCGTGTTTGGAGGAAAAAGAATACTGAGTTGCATCCATCAAACACCATACCTACTGTAAAGCATGGTGGTGGAAACATCATGCTTTGGGGCTGTTTTTCTGCAAAGGGGCCAGGACGACTGATCCGGGTACATGAAAGAATGAATGGGGCCATGTATCGTGAGATTTTGAGTGCAAACCTCCTTCCATCAGCAAGGGCATTGAAGATGAAACGTGGCTGGGTCTTTCAACATGACAATGATCCAAAGCACACCACCAGGGCAACGAAGGAGTGGCTTCGTAAGAAGCATTTCAAGGTCCTGGAGTGGCCTAGCCAGTCTCCAGATCTCAACCCTATAGAAAACCTTTGGAGGGAGTTGAAAGTCCATGTTGCCAAGCGAAAAGCCAAAAACATCACTGCTCTAGAGGAGATCTGCATGGAGGAATGGGCCAACATACCAACAACAGTGTGTGGCAACCTTGTGAAGACTTACAGAAAACGTTTGACCTCTGTCATTGCCAACAAAGGATATATCACAAAGTATTGAGATGAAATTTTGTTTCTGAACAAATACTTATTTTCCACCATAATATGCACATAAAATGAAAAAAAAACAGACAATGTGATTTTCTGGATTTTTTTTTCTCAGTTTGTCTCCCATAGTTGAGGTCTACCTATGATGTAAATTACAGACGCCTCTCATCTTTTTAAGTCGTGGAACTTGCACTATTGCTGACTGACTAAATACTTTTTTGCCCCACTGTATAATTTAGACAATACATAGATATTTAAAGTGAGGTAGATGGAAAAAACACATGGCAGCTAAAAGATAATGGCACAATCAAAGTTGGTAATAGTGCCAGACAGGATAAAGGCATCTCACAGGCCAAAGATGCACTATACCAGGCATAAAGTATATCATTTGAAATAATCACAGAATATGGCTAAATAATACATCAAGGTTTTAGTAGCAAGGTCCTAGACCATAAGGTAGCAATATCCATAAACAGGCGATTACCTGGTCTGGATAAAAGTAATTATTGCAGCATAAACGACAGACTAGTGAAAAAGCTCTATATTGATGAACGCAGGTAAATGGTTAATAAGAGCTACAAATAGCAGAGTGAATACCTTGCGACATAATCCCGATAATGTGCAGGAGTGCCCGTGGGACGCGCTGAAGCCGTGAACAGGTGTGTCAAGGACCGTATTCCTCTCCCACAGCCCCAGGAACAGATTAACATATGAGGGCGCACAGGACGCCCCCATTGCTGTTCCCTGGAGCTGTAGGAAGGGGAGATGCTAGGTGATGACGTATGTCCTCTCTCCCATCATACACTGTGCGCGCCAGCCTGCTTCGTCATGGGGCGGGACATCACGTCTGGATGCGCGCCGATTCGCTGACGGACTTACACTTCCCCTATTTAATCCCCATGCTCTGACATTTTAACCATGCCTCCTGACGAAGCCGAGGACGGTGAAACGCGCGTCGGGGCTTCAGCGCATCCCACGGGCACTCCTGCACATTATCGGGATTATGTCGCAAGGTATTCACTCTGCTGTATGTAGCTCTTATTAACCATTTACCTGTGTTCATCAATATAGGGCTTTTTCACTAGTCTGTCGTTTATGCTGCAATAATTTTATCCAGACCAGGTAATCGCCTGTTTATGGATATTGCTACCTTATGGTCTAGGACCTTGCTACTAAAACCTTGATGTATTATTTAGCCCTATTCTGTGATTATTTCAATTGATATACTTTATGCCCAGTATAGTGCATCTTTGGCCTGTGAGATGCCTTTATCCTGTCTGGCACTATTACCAACTTTGATTGTGCCATTATCTTTTAGCTGCCATGTGTTTTTTTCCATCTACCTCACTTTAAATATCTATGTATTGTCTAAATTATATGTGCAATAAAAATGATCATTATTATATACCTCTCTATTCATGTGCCTTATTTTAAGCATATGTATCAATCATAATTGGTTGGTATCATTTCATATGACATTTATTATCTCATTGAAGTATATATTTTCTAGTTCTTGGTATAATACTTTAGCCAGAGAGGCTTGTTTCCGGTTGGCAACGGATTTTTTTTTATAGGTTTATAAAATTACTGGCTTGTCTTACTTTATTGTGATGCGTGTTTCGCGTACCTGCTTTATCGAAGCCCCTTTACCCCTTCGATAAAGCAGGTACGTGAAACGCGCGTCAGGGGCTGTGAGGAGGGTGATAGCACTCCAGATCTATGATGGGTAAGCAGACATGATGTTTTCAGGATAGGCTTTATCGTTAAAAGCACACTATGCACTTTACTTCTTGAGCTTATTTACCTACTATCACTGATGGTGCACTGACGTACAGTACAGACCAAAAGTTTGGACACACCTTCTCATTCAAAGAGTTTTCTTTATTTTCATGACTATGAAAATTGTAGATTCACTCTGAAGGCATCAAAACTATGAATTAACACATGTGGAATCATATAATTAACAAAAAAGTGTGAAACAACTGAAAATACTGTATGTCTAATAGTCTAGTTTCTTCAAAGTAGCCACCTTTTGGTTTGATTACTGCTTTGCACACTCTTGGCATTCTCTTGATGACCTTCAAGAGGTAGTCACCGGAAATGGTTTTCACTTCACAGGTGTGCCCTGTCAGGTTTAATAAGTGGGATTTCTTGCCTTATAAATGGGGTTGGGACCATCAGTTGTGTGGTGCAGAAGTCTGGTGGATACACAGCGGATAGTCCTACTGAATAGTCTGTGAGAATTTGTATTATGGCAAGAAAAAAGCAGCTAAGTAAAGAAAAACGAGTGGCCATCATTACTTTAAGAAATGAAGGTCAGTCAGTCTGAAAAATTGGGAAAACTTTGAAAGTGTCCCCAAGTGCAGTGGCAAAAACCACCAAGCGCTACAAAGAAACTGGCACACATGAGGACTGCCCCAGGAAAGGAAGACCAAGAGTCACCTCTGCTGCGGAGGATAAGTTCATCCGAGTCACCAGCCTCAGAAATCGCAGTTTAGCAGCAGCTCAGATTAGAGACCAGGTCAATGCCACACAGAGTTCTAGCAGCAGACACATCTCTACAACAACTGTTAAGAGGAGACTTTGTGCAGCAGGCCTTCATGGTAAAATAGCTGCTAGAAAACCACTGCTAAGGGCAGGCAACATGCAGAGGAGACTTGTTTGGGCTAAAGAACACAAGGAATGGACATTAGACCAGTGGAAATCTGTGCTTTGGTCTGATGAGTCCAAATTTGAGATCTTTGGTTCCAACCACCATGTCTTTGTGCGATGCAGAAAAGGTGAACGGATGGACTCTACATGCCTGGTTCCCACCGTGAAGCATGGAGGAGGAGGTGTGATGGTGTGGGGGTGCTTTGCTGGTGACACTTTTGGGGATTTATTCAAAATTGAAGGCATGCTGAACCAGCAAGGCTACCACAGCATCTTGCAGCGGCATGCTATTCTATCCGGTTTGCGTTTAGTTGGACCATCATTTATTTTCCAACAATACAATGACCTCAAACACACCTCCAGGCTGTGTAAGGGCTATTTGACCAAGAAGGAGAGTGATGGGGTGCTACGCCAGATGACCTGGCCTCCACAATCACCACACCTGAACCGGATCAATATGGTTTGGGGTGAGCTGGACCCTTGAGTGAAGGCAAAAGGGCCAACAAGTGCTAATCATCTCTGGGAACTCCTTCAAGACTGTTGGAAGACCATTTCCGGTGACTACCTCTTGAAGCTCATCAAGAGAATGCCAAGAGTGTGCAAAGCAGTAATCAAAGCAAAAGGTGGCTACTTTGAAGAACCTAGAATATAAGACATATTTTATCGGTCGTCCATGACAGCACCACCTGAGAGAGAGGGGATCCGCCCTTCAGGAACAGGAAACCTACAGATACAAAAGGGCGGCACCTCTCCCACGCATCAGTTGGTTTCCTGTTCCTATAGGACGGGACTTCCTACAGATGGTCCATCATGGAGTCGTCGAGGGATTCCCAGGCCGGCTGACCGACCCAGGTAGCGGGGGGGTCTCCTACCTCGGTCAAGCTCGGGTCCCTGGATGCGCCACGGTGGGGCCGGGTAGGTCACCACGACAGTGGTTGGAGCAGGCGGAGCAGAGGGTCCGGTGGACAGCCGTCTCCATAGGGCCGGCACAAGGTAAGTATGACCCCTGGAACCCCTCCTGTTGCATTCACCCGGTCTCCGCTTGCTCCTCTCTCTCTCTCTCCCTCTCTTGCCGGGGGCTGGTGGTCGCGCCTGTTCGGCGGGCGCAGGTCGGCGCATGTGGGGGCGGCGGGCATTCCGGAGCCGGGGGCGCCGTGCCGGCTCCTTTCCGCGCGCTCCCGCGGCCTTGATCGCGCGGCGGAAGTGACGCAGCGGAAGGGGCGGGGCCGGGAACGCCGAAACCGGAAGTCGGGTGCCGGCCCAGAGAAACAGGCCACAGCGAATTTACATGCGAGTGGCCAGCAGAAGAAGAAACGGACGGGCGAACAAAGCCACAGAAGTTCCTCCAGGCTAAAGGACCCTCCTGCCTCCCTCCGTGACCCGGTACCTGCCTCGTCTGCATGGGTAAGAGATCTCCGTGAATGTACCCTGATGCAGTGTTTTATTTCATTCTTTCGCAGGCAAGGAAAGCTACGGGGAAGCAGAAGCACAGGGAATGTGCCCTCTGTAATTGTCCTTTGCCAGACGGCCACCCTAAAAAGTTGTGTCAGCCTTGCGTGCGACAAACGGTAGGGGTTGGATGGGGACGGTACCCTAGGGGTAGATTGACAGGCCCTTACACTCTTCCCCGTCCATACAGGTGGCGGAAGAAACACCAGACTTCACCACAAGCCTGAGGGAGATAATCAGGACAGAAATGAAGGCCCTATCTAAAAAAGACTCCTCTAAGGGAAGAGATGTTAACCTCTCGGGTTCAGAGTCTTCAGCCGCACCTGGAATCGATATCTCCTCAGATTCCTCGGCCTCCACTTCATCATCTTCAGAGGAAGACTCGAGCCGTTTCTGCTTTCCCTTAGACCAGATGGATAAGTTAGTTAAAGCAGTAAGGTCCACCATGGGGGTAGCAGACACAAAACCGGAACTTTCGGCACAGGACGTGATGTTCGGAGGCCTAGATCCCAGAAAGCGCAGATCCTTTCCGCTGAATGATAAAGTCCAGAACCTAATAGATAGAGAATGGAAAAAGCCAGAAAAAAGAGGTTCTTTGCCACCCGCCTTCAAACGAAGGTACCCGTTTGATGACCCAGTGGTAACCAAATGGGACAAGGCCCCTAAGCTGGACGCGGCAGTGGCCAAAGCCTCCAAAAAGTCCTCCATACCTTTCGATGACATGGCCTCCTTAAAAGACCCGCTAGATAAAAAAGCGGATTCTTTTCTGAAAGGAACATGGGAGATGTCAGCGGGTGCCTTGAGACCAGCGGTAGCGGCCACATGTACGGCCAGATCCTTGATGGTCTGGCTGGATCAGCTGGATTCCCAATTGAAGGATGGAACCTCAAGAGCATACATTCGAAAAGCTTTACCAGTTATCCAAAGTGCTGCTGCTTTTCTGCCTGATGCGTCAGCAGATTCTGCGAGGATGGCGGCTAGAACCGCAGGTTTATCCAACGCAGCTCGAAGGGCTCTCTGGTTAAAATGCTGGCCAGGAGACATCCAGGCCAGATCTCGACTCTGTTCCATTCCTTGTGAGGGCGAATACCTGTTTGGGCCCGTCCTGGATGAACTTTTAGAGAAGGCCGGGGACGATAAAAAGAAGTTCCCCAGTCTGCCGAACCCCTCTTTTAGACGCCCCTTTACCAGGAAAGGATATTTCCGTAGGAGGCCGTCCAGGGATCAGGGCAGATGGGATGACAAAAGAAGGAGAGGTACTGGATTCATGTTTGGAGGAGGGGGGCGCCAGGAAGGTCCAGCACGGGACACTAAAAAGCCGCCCCAATGACTAGTTGCTCCGGTAGGGGGGAGACTAGCTGCCTTCTACCCGGCCTGGACATTAATCTCTAATAGCAACTGGATACTGGGGGTGGTAGCTGCGGGCCTACGACTAGAATTCTCCCGGGTTCCCCAAGATCGTTTTAAGGTCACTCCTCTTAGGTCATCCTCTTCAGAACAGTCTGCCCTGCCATAAAAAGGTCCTAACTAAAGTTCCAGAGGAAGAAAGGGGGAAAGGTTTCTACTCCCCTTTGTTCCTGGTCCGCAAGCCAGACAGTTCCTTTAGGACCATAATAAATCTTAAATCCCTCAATGAATTCCTGGTCACACGCCCATTTAAGATGGAAACAATTAATTCAACAATAAAATTACTGTTTCAAAACTGCTTCATGGTGGTGTTAGATTTGAAAGATGCCTACTACCATATACCCATTCATGCAGATCATCAAAGTTTTCTCAGAGTGGCAGTGCAGTTAGATGGGTCAGTTCAACATTTCCAGTATGCGGCCCTTCCCTTTGGGGTGGCAGTCGCTCCCCGTGTGTTTACTAAAGTAGTAGCGGAAGTTATGGCCCATCTACGTGAATTAGACATTTTAGTAGTTCCCTACTTAGATGACTTCTTGATTGTAGGGAAAACGGCTAACCATTGTTTGCAACAGCTACAAAGGGCAAGGTCTGCCCTAGAACGGTTAGGATGGCTGCTTAACATTAAAAAATCTCGGTTACAGCCGATGAGAATCCAACAATTCTTGGGCCTCATCCTAGATTCCGTAAAACAGGAATGCCGTCTGCCCCCAGAGAAGCTGGTTCGCCTACACTATCAGGTCCTGAACGCTTCCAATAACCCGACCATGTCCCTCAGGAAAGCCATGTCCCTTCTAGGTTCACTTTCCTCCTGTATCCCGGCGGTCCAGTGGGCCCAGTTTCATTCAAGAACTCTACAGGGCGAGGTCTTAAGGCATCAAAAAATGCTTGGGGGTTACTTAGAGGGCCAGCTAACCTTGTCCCGAAACACAAGGGAGTCCCTAGAATGGTGGTTAGATGAGAATAATTTATCCAGAGGGGTTCCCTGGGAATATGACATATCCCGCATAATCACCACGGATGCTAGCCCTTCCGGTTGGGGGGCTCATATGGGGGAAATTCTGGTCCAGGGCCTATGGGAGCATCATCAGATAGAGATGTCATCCAACTTGAAAGAATTGACAGCAGTAGAGCTGGCGGCTAAAGAACTGCTTGTGTATCTACAGGGCCATCATGTGCGAGTGTTCTCCGACAATCTGGTCACCGTAGCGTATATCAACCACCAAGGCGGGACCCGTTCCAAATCCCTGATGAATGTAGCAGAACGGCTGTTCCAGCTAGCAGAGCAGCATTTCCTATCATTAACAGCTCTACATATAAAGGGGAAAGAAAACACCACGGCAGATTTCCTGAGCCGCAATCTCTTAAGGCAAGGAGAATGGTCCCTAAAAAACTCTATCTTCGACCTGATTGTACAGAAGTGGGGACTGCCAGAGATAGATCTCTTTGCCACCAAAGAAAACAGGAAAGTAAGACCGTTTTGCTCACTAAATCCCAGAGAAGACCCCCTGGCGGTAGACTCCTTGCTGATAAAGTGGGTTTTCGGGCTATCCTATGCCTTCCCTCCCCTATCGCTATTACCTCTAGTGGTGAGGAAAATCAGGAGAGACAGAGCGAAAGTTATAGTGATCGCTCCGTTTTGGCCCAGGAGGGCTTGGTTCTCATGCCTCAGGACCATGTCAGTGTCCGATCCTTGGGTCCTGCCGGAGATCCCGGATCTCCTATCCCAGGGCCCAGTCTTTCATCCTCAGGTGGCTGGCCTACTTCTGACGGCGTGGAGTTTGAACGGGCACTGCTGAAAGATAAAGGCTTCTCCCCAGACCTGGTTGACACTCTACTTAAAAGTAGAAAGATCACTACTACCAAGATCTATGTCAGAATTTGGAAGAGATTCCTAAAGAACTCTAGAGTAGTCGCTGGGGGTTCGGCTCCTATAAATCAAATCTTAGAATTTCTTCAGAAAGGTCTAGAAATGGGGCTCTCCACTAGTACCCTCAAAGTACAAGTTTCAGCCTTGGGGGCCCTCTTTAGCTGCAACATCGCGGGTAATTACTGGATCAGTAGATTCATCAAGGCAGCAGGTAGATCCAGGCCAGTGGTGAAGGATAGATTCATGCCATGGGACCTGAACCTAGTCCTTACAGCCATGACAGAAGCTCCATTCGAACCCATCTCATCAGCCTCTATAAAAAACCTGTCCCTCAAGGTAGCCTTCCTGGTAGCTCTAACCTCAGCTCGTAGAGTAAGCGACATCCAGGCATTATCTAGGCGTCCTCCTTATTTACAGTTTAAGGACGATAGGGTAATACTCAGACCTGACCCGGCGTACTTACCGAAGGTAGTTTCTAGCTTTCATAGAACACAGGAAATAGTCCTTCCATCCTTCCTCCCTAATCCAGCTAATGAGAAGGAAGAGAAATTACACACCTTAGATGTTAGAGAATGCCTTAAAGAATATCTAGCGGTTACTGACCCCTGGAAAGAGAATGCCCTATTTATCTCCCATCAAGGTCCCAGGAAAGGCTGTAGAGTGTCAAAAAATACACTAGCTAGGTGGATTAGAGAGGCTATTTCAATTGCATACACCTCAGAGGGCAGACCGGCACCTGCAAAAGTGAGGGCGCATTCCACCAGAGCCATGGCGTCCTCGTGGGCCGAGAGATCAGAAGTCTCCATTGACCAGATATGTAAGGCGGCTACTTGGTCCTCTCCGAGCACCTTTTATAATCATTATAGGCTAGACTTGGGTGCTTCCACAGACCTCTCTTTTGGTATAAGGGTACTGCAGGCTGTAGTCCCTCCCTAAATAGTTTTACTCTCTGTAATTCTCTCAGGTGGTGCTGTCATGGACGACCGATAAAGTCTTAGTTACTCACCGGTTAACGGTGTTTTTTGGAGTCCATGACAGCACCCGTATATTCCCTCCCTTTATTTTAAATTTGGGTGTGCACTTCTTCCTCTTGTATGTACACTGGTAAGGAATAGTTGTGTAAAAGTACATATAGTATATAAATTTTGCCATTAACCATTGTGGTCCTCTTGTGCTCTGTAATCCAACTGATGCGTGGGAGAGGTGCCGCCCTTTTGTATCTGTAGGTTTCCTGTTCCTGAAGGGCGGATCCCCTCTCTCTCAGGTGGTGCTGTCATGGACTCCGAAAAACACCGTTAACCGGTGAGTAACTAAGACTTTCAGTTGTTTCACACCTTTTTGTTAATTATATAATTCCACATGTGTTAATTCATAGTTTTGATGCCTTCAGAGTGAATCTACAGTTTTCATAGTCATGAAAATAAAGAAAACTCTTTGAATGAGAAGGTGTGTCCAGACTTTTGGTCTGTACTGTATGCCATAGTAATTTAGTAGTGCTGCTTTCCTCTGGTCTTATTGTTTGACTTCTGTCTGTCTTCCCTCCTTACCTACTTCCACATCTCCTCCATATGTTTTCATTATATTATGATATATGTTGTCATGTGGGCCTGAAAATCTTTGGCGGTCAGCAGCACAGCCGTTTGTCATATAAATTTGGAACTTGGAAACACTTGTAAATTAGCTGAGCCTGGACTTAGCTCTTTAGCGTAGTTATAAGGGACCTTTCTGGCATATCCTTAGGACGAGCCATAAATGTCTGTGCATGAATTTCTTTAGCTGCCTGGTATTCGCACATTTTTTGAGAATGGCGTCCGTCAATCCCTTGTTCCATTTGGTATCTGACCAGCAGCAGTGAAGAAGTGGTCATACAGGAGCCGTCTCTCTCCAGTTCTTGGTCTGGGGGCTCCTAATACAGCCGCTAGAGCCGGCACCTGCACAGCCACCTCTCCACTCACCGCTGGTCAGACGCCAGGAGATTTGGGGACACACATCTATCAGACATTTATACCATAGCCTTTAGATATACTTTCAATGTCTCTTCTCACTCTGCCCCTTGAAGCTAATTTCAAGCTGAAATTCTTTGTGTTTCACTTCTGCCTTCTCTCCTTCCTCAGGTGGCCCGCACATCTTTACTGCCCGGCTTGTTGAAAACTATTGCTGCTAACCGCAAAATGCCTCTCCCTTTAAAACTTTTTGAAATATCTGATGTGGTGACAAAGGACAACTGTAAAGGTAATGCCTACTGACCAGCGCGTGTATATAGTGGTGCGCTTTATGTGGCCATAATCGGCCGATGGTAGATTAGGGCAGATGTTTGGGGACAGGAGTAGTATGGTGTCAGTGGTAGACCATGGAGATTAATGTGAGCACCATCGTGTCACGGATTTCCCAGACAAGTGTTATTAGAGCAGTTGCCTGTTTCTATCCGGACTGTGTAGGCTCCGGGGTGCAGATAGAAGGGACATCTTCACATCAGGGTTTAGAGCTTAGTTGTTGAGACATTATGAGCCTTGTCATCAGACTTGCTTTAAAAGAGGTTTCCAGGGTTAAGACGTTGATGATCTATCCTTGGCATAGGTCCTCAAGGTCTGATCTGTGGGGTCTGACACCCAGTAACCCCCCCCTTGATCAGTTGTTTTCAGCGTTAGCCAGATGTAAGCCATGTACGGAAATGGATCACCAGCGCTTCATTCACCGTGTAGCGGCCGTTCTCAGGTTACTATTGAAGTGAATAGGAGCTGAGCTACAGTACCTGGGATTGGGTACTACGTAGTGACTGGAGCCATGCTGTTCTAGCACCATACAATTTTTAACATCTGACCACCACCTAAGCTGGAAACAGCTGATCAGTGTGAGTGCTGGGTATTGGATCCCCCATGGATCAGATATCGATGACCTGTCCTAGGAATATGTCATCAAAATCCAAACCCTGGAAAATCTCTCTAGTAGTGATGAACGAGCGTGGATAAGATGTTATCCGAGGATGCTCGTGCGTAAATAGAGTATCTTCAGCGTGCTCAAACACTATGTTCGAGTCCCCGCGGCTGCACGTCTCGCGGCTGTTCGACAGATAACATGCAGGGATTGTCTAATAAACAGGTAATCTCCGCATGTGTTGTGCAGCCACGGAGACTGAAACATATATTATTGGAGCACGCCAGAGATACTCTATTAACACATGAGCACGCTCGCTCATCACTACTCTGTAGCCAAAACGTCCATAGGAACATAGGAGTATTGAGTAGAATGAATATGTGGACGCTATTAGGAGGCGCTCCACACGTGAGCCACAGTGCAGCAAATATCTGCAGGGTGATCAAAGGGGTATTTCCATCATCTCTCTAAATGGCTAAGCTCTTGGATATTCTGTCACAGAAGAGTTGTGAATTTATAGATAACTGATCAGACCTAATCATCAGAGCAGAGGTTTCATGTCTCCTTATAAATAGAGCGCTGGTCACACTTGTGTGCTGTCACTCCATAGGACTGACGTAGATAGTGGAGGATTGCTCTTGGTCATCTTCATTACTCCAGTAGACATTGAATAGATTGGCAGGGCACATGCGTAGCCACCTCTCCATTTTATCAAGGTCAATGTATTCCCGTTCAGGTAGTGGGGGGCAAGTTATAACTGGAAATACCCCTTTAATGATCAATGTGGGTGTAATGTCTGGGACCCCCAGGATCAGCAGACTTAAAGGTGTATTCCCAAAATGGAAAATGTCTCATCGCTGATGACCCACCTCTGATTTTGTGTACAAGAACAGGGATCCAATGGCCCCTTCCTGCATGGAGCAGTGGTTACATATACGTGATCCCACTCTAGCTGAAGTCTATAGGACTTGCAGAAAGCCGAGGAGAGCACTCGGATATTTGGGGCCTAATTCACACATCAGTGATTTTATGCCATACTGCAGAAAGAGAGGCATTTTTCATCACTGTGTAATCTATGTGCCAGCGTTCATTTTCCTGAAGAGGCTTCACCTGTGGCTTTCATCCCATAATGTTAGTATAGAGAGTGCCGGATTACCAGTGGAAGCCGCCCAATGAATGAGCGTGTTAATTCTTTTAACTCTTTCGGTGGTTTTGGACTGGACCCTGAAGTGGCTGCAAGGAGTGACATGGGGCGGATCCTGTGCACAGCATGGTCGTTTTGACGTTGCTGTACAATGTATTCATTTTCTGGGGCTGTTTTTCAGCGTTTTTTTTCTGGTGGATTTCAAGTGGAATCTGCCTGAAAAAGACACTGTGTGTGCGCAGAGCAGAGTGTGAACGGGGCTATGTTGTGCTTTAATGTTTAGACGGTGAATGAAAGCAGCAGTGTGAAGAAGCAGATGCTAATATTCGTCTTCAGAGAAGCAATGGGGGTCCCAGCAGTCGTAGTGATTAGCCTTCTCTTGCTTTACCTTTGCTGGCTGATAGGTAGCAGCACTTCCTAAATCATTGGTATACATATCCTATTTTCATCTCCCATCAAGAGCCGTGTCATCTGAACTTACCACAGCTTACCAGCAGGGGGCAGGAGAATATAAGTATCTTACAAGTGTTACGGCCTCGGCCATCCATCAGTGGTGGTGTGATGCTCGTCAGTATTGATCGTATTAGTTTGTCTTCACCGGTGATGGTGGAGGCTTTAGTCCTTGTGGACAGGATGTACTATATACTGGAAGTCAGGACGGCCATAGCTCCTTACGGCAGCATCTCTTACTTAATGAGCCCGTCCAGGACAATACAAGGATCTCACTGGATTCTGAACAAATCCCGTGCATCTGGAGCCGTCATCTTAGATGGGTTGTCCCATGAACACCAGTTATCTGCCGTCCACAGGATAGATGTATGATCGCTGAGGGTCCGGCTTCTGAGATCCCATGAGCATGCTCAACACCTACTATAGATGGGTAATGGCGTGGTGGGAACACATGCTCACTACCACTCCTGTCTCACAGGAGACTTTGAGACCTTTGTGGTTGGTAGTGTCCCAAGGAATCTTCGATTGATCACCGATCTTGTGATTAGGTGACTGATGTTTATGGGCCAATCCCAGTAAAATGTATTTGATAAAATAATTTTTGGGAGCTGTAGGGGCTTGTGTGCAAGAAGGAACAATATCCAGATTCCATTCTTTTGTCAAACAGACCGACCACCAACTGTTCATTGACCGCTATGAGTTTTAGCTATAGGGGAGCTCCCACTTAAAGCCGAGAACTTCACAACTCTCCTTGACCATCAGCCCCTTTCATAATACCAACTGCACAGTTCCCCCTCTCCACCAGTAATACCAGTCAGAGACTGCCCCCTATTATTGGCAGTCGTGTCTTTTTCCCCTCCCTCCCGAGTGCCGTCGATACAGTGCGCCATTAGCACATACCTGCTGGCACGTGCTGCTCTCGCCATGTCTTTCTGAACACAGACCAGCCTGTTTATATCATGGTGGTTGGGGGTCGCAGTGCTCAGCACCGTGGAATTACTAAACTCACCTGGTTTAGTAAACCCTACATTATAATGCTGTAAGATAACTAGTGAAGGCATTCTGGGACTTGTAGTTAGAAGTGTCCAACATCTTCAGAAAGTTGTAGTGTTCAAAGAACATGACGCTTTTCTTTCTTAACAGTGGAATAAGCCGATATTTGGTCACGAGCGGGAGGCTAATCATCTGTGTAATATGTGAATCACTTCGGCATCATTGGTAGACTCCTTTTAACACTTTGACTTCCAGGAAAACCCTATATGGTGTCTTTCTAGAGCAAAGCTGAATCATACGTTAGTCAAAGATTTTTTTCTTTTATGTTGGACACGCTGCAGTCACACAAGTGGTCTGAGATCTGACTCATTTAGGTCACCGAGTTAAGAGCTAAAAAAAACACTCGAAGATCTAATGCGAGGCTAAAAAAGACACATCGCCAACCAGTTCAGCCTATACTGCCGTCAATTCAGAGGAAGGAAAAAAAATCCACCCCGAATATGATAGTTTTCCTCATATTGGGTAAAACATTATTTATAGAGTATATGGTAATCAGAATAAGGGCTCAAACAGATGTCTGGACTCATCGGACCGATCTCGGATCACAATGCACGGACTGGCCGAGCGTCTCCTGACCCAAGTGACCACTTCATACAGTTGTGGCCAAAAGTATTGACACCCCTGCAATTCTGTCAGATAATACTCAGTTTCTTCCTGAAAATGATTGCAAACACAAATTCTTTGCTATTATTATCTTCATTTAATTTGTCTTAAATGAAAAAACACAAAAAGAATTGTCCTAAAGCCAAATTGGATATAATTCCACACCAAACATAAAAAAGAGGGTGGACAAAAGTATTGGCACTGTTCGAAAAATCATGTGATGCTTCTCTAATTTGTGTAATTAACAGCACCTGTAACTTACCCGTGGCACCTAACAGGTGTTGGCAATAACTAAATCACACTTGCAGCCAGTTGACATGGATTAAAGTTGACTCAACCTCTGTCCTGTGTCCTTGTGTGTACCACATTGAGCATGGAGAAAAGAAAGAAGACCAAAGAACTGTCTGAGGACTTGAGAAACCAAATTGTGAGGAAGCATGAGCAATCTCAAGGCTACAAGTCCATCTCCAAAGACCAGAATGTTCCTGTGTCTACCGTGCGCAGTGTCATCAAGAAGTTTAACGCCCATGGCACTGTGGCTAACCTCCCTAGATGTGGATGGAAAAAAAAAACTGACAAGAGATTTCAACGCAAGATTGTGCGGATGTTGGATAAAGAACCTCGACTAACATCCAAACAAGTTCAAGCTGCCCTGCTGTCCGAGGGTACAAGAGTGTCAACCCGTACTATCCGTCGGCGTCTGAATGAAAAGGGACTGTATGGTAGGAGACCCAGGAAGACTCCACTTCTTACCCCGAGACATAAAAAAGCCAGGCTGGAGTTTGCCAAAACTTACCTGAAAAAGCCTAAAACATTTTGGAAGAATGTTCTCTGGTCAGATGAGACAAAAGTAGAGCTTTTTGGGCAAAGGCATCAACATAGAGTTTACAGGAGAAAAAAAGAGGCATTCAAAGAAAAGAACACGGTCCCTACAGTCAAACATGGCGGAGGATCCCTGACGTTTTGGGGTTGCTTTTCTGCCTCTGGCACTGGACTGCTTGACCGTGTGCATGGCATTATGAAGTCTGAAGACTACCAACAAATTTTGCAGCATAATGTAGGACCCAGTGTGAGAAAGCTGGGTCTCCCTCAGAGGTCATGGGTCTTCCAGCAAGACAATGACCCAAAACACACTTCAAAAAGCACTAGAAAATGGTTTGAGAGAAAGCACTGGAGACTTCTAAGGTGGCCAGCAATGAGTCCAGACCTGAATCCCATAGAACACCTGTGGAGAGATCTAAAAATGGCAGTTTGGAGAAGGCACCCTTCAAATATCAGGGACCTGGAGCAGTTTGCCAAAGAAGAATGGTCTAAAATTCCAGCAGAGCATTGTAAGAAACTCATTGATGGTTACTGGAAGCGGTTGGTCGCAGTTATTTTGCCTAAAGGTTGTGCAACCAAGTATTAGGCTGTGGGTGCCAATACTTTTGTCCGTCCCGTTTTTGGAGTTTTGTGTGAAATGATCAATGTTTTGCTTTTTGCTTCATTCTCTTTTGTGTTTTTTCATTTAAGACAAACTAAATGAAGATAATACCAAAGAATTTGTGTTTGCAATCATTTTCAGGAAGAAACTGAGTATTATCTGACAGAATTGCAGGGGTGTCAATACTTTTGGCCACAACTGTATACTTCAATGAGGCTGTCACGCCCGGCTTAGGAGATGCGTCGTCAGTCTGTGCATTGTGATCTGAGATCGGTCCAATGATTCCAGGCATCTGTAACAGCCCTTAATCCTCAGATGACTGACCCATCTGTGGCAATGTAGGGCCCATAACTTGTAATGTTATGCTCACTAAGTTATGTAGGCCCAGATGTATGTAGGCTGTCGGATTTAGTATATATGAGTGCTGCTAAATTCTACTTGCTTGCTACTTATTTCAGATGGAAATCTTCGGCAGAGTTTACTATAGGCTCAATGCTGTTACAGTAAAGAATCTTCTTTGTTGGTGAAGAAACTTTCTTTCCCCTGTACGGGGGGGAACCACAGTAGCATGATGTATGTAAAGAGAAGTGTGCAGGAGATACAGCAGTGTCAGAGGCCACTATGTCTGGGTGTCCGCCTCCTGCAGACGGTCACTCCCGAAAATGACGCTCGTCAAAGTGCATGTTGGCTCTGCCGGCACCATTACAGTCCATGACCACGTGGGCGCATTAGTCCGAACCCTGTTTTGCCAGGGATTTTGGATGTATGCTCCGACTGGAACACCGGGCAATGTGAAAGCACCCAAAAGACAAATATCCTGGAGTAATACAATGCGTAGAAACACGGCAGTAAGGGAATAAATAGTATCACTTCTAAAAAAAACTTGGGGTACTCGGTTAACATTTTTTGTCTTAAAAAAAAAACTCAAAACAAACTGTGAACAGGCCTCAAAATGGAGGGAGCGGGGCAGAGCTGGACTGGTGCCTGCCTGTGTGTTACACCTGCCTATAGAAAGCTGAATATATGAGGTGCACAGACCAAGGGGGCGTCCACATCCCTAAATGTACTGACTGCAAAGAACTGTTAGCATTTTGATAAATCAATGTTAACTTCGTATCCTATGTTTTCTACATGTGTACTACTGTAGGGTTTCTATGCATTTGTTTTGCTCTAGGTCACATGTGTCTGTTAATGGCTGCAGTATATTTGCACCTACATATTTCTTGTACCAAGAGGTGTGCCGGCCCATGTAGTTTGGTGTTTCAGGTAGTCAGTCCATTTGGGGATGTGGCCGCCCCCTCGTCTGTGCACCCTATATATATCCAGCAGAAGTAAGGCACAGTCAGGCCCAAGTCCAGCTCTGCCCACCTCTATTCTGAGGCCTGCTGGCACATAGCGAGGTGACTTACCAGGGTAGGGGCCATCCGGATTGGGTACACCTTGTCTTAGGGGGATGGTCAAAAAATATTAAATGAGTTCCTTATGGGACTATACATCAGGACGAGCGTTGTTCACACTGGTGTTGATGAGGAGATGGACTGGAGTCAGACACTCCTGATTCATGAAGAAGCATACGCCTCATGAATTGGGGGTGTTGGATGAGTGGCCTACTCCTCTGTGTGCCTCGCCACAAATCCTACTCCAGTCCCTGCAGAAAACAGGATTTTCTCAACAGGAGGCGGCCGCGTGTTGCCAGCTCGCCATCTTTAACATCCCCAGCCTGACCATTCATGCTGCGCACGTTTACCACGATATCCGTGCAATTTAGTGCTGCTATTTCGCTGTGGGCAACCAGTTCCGTGTGAGCGTACCCTAATGGGTTGCTAACAGCCCCCCCACCTGACAACCCTACTTACTAAGCTGTAAGACCCTCTGACAACCTGTCTGTTCTCAATCAGCAAGAAAAACCTAGCAAAAGCCTCCAGCCAGAGGTTAACCCTGGCCCTTCCCCTCCATGGCCTGCGGTATTATGTAGATATGTAATAACTCTTTTCATCTTTCTTTGATTCCTGGGCATTGTGACTTTGTAGTGTGCGGATAATCGATGTATGTTGTGCTCTGAGTTTGGTCTGCGGAGCTTACATGTGCGCCCTCCATTATACGCCTGATGCTCGCGGAGCCTCCTGTCATGGAGAGATGTGACGTGTGGTATAATTGCTGTTCACTGCAGGGGTTGTTAGAAGAACAGATCGAGTGGTTGGGGCCTCCATCCTCCGGACATGGCGGGTGCGCTGCAGATACCGAGCGTTTGATGCTGACACTGTGCAGCTGGGGTCCGACTCTCCTCCGTCTGTTCCCAATTTCTCCTCTTACTTCTACAAAGAGCGCGTCTGCAGCTGATTTTGGATTTGCCTTATCTTGTTTGTCTACCGTTTACGCCGATCTCCTGTTGTTTTCGTCTCTCATTCTTAATTTTGGTGATTGCCACTTGTCATGCTCGCCTCCATTTTTTTTTTCTGCTTTTCCTCTTTTGAAGTCTGTGTAGATCCAAGTGCTGGTGCGCCTCAATACATACTGGGTTGTGAACCCCTTTGGAAAATGTTTGGATGAGCTGGATCTTCTCATCCCCTGACCCGGTGACCTATATTTTCACATGGTCCTTGATCCTGAAGCGATTATTAATAAAATGATATTGGGGAAGAAAAAAATTAACAACTTCCCGGAACGACGCACAAAAGACGTCATCTGGCTTTGTGTTTTCCGCATAGTATCACTGGCTTTACGTGTTTTTCAATCATAAGAAAACGCGTTGACTAATGTGTCTTTTTTTTTTTTTTTTTTTTTTCTTCACTCTTCAAGATGTTGGGGCAAGGAATCATCGACACCTCTGTGCGGTGTATTACAACAAGAACCCAGGGTTTGAGGTCATCCATGGCCTGCTGGACCGCATCATGCAGCTATTAGCCGTCTGCCCGGGCACAGAGAGAGGATACCGGATCAAAGCTGCGGAAGGTAAGCGGGTGTACGGTATATACAGCATACACGTGTATAAGTGTCTGCAATGCATTTCCTGTACACGGGTAGATTTCTGGCAGGAAGAAAAAAAAACTTTCCAAAAATTTTCAGCTGCTTAAAATTTAAAGAGCTTTTTGCCTTACAAGCTAAGACTACATAATGCATTTAGTCTCTGCCGATTTGTGGTTAAATTGCAGGGTTTCCTTTAAAGGGGTTCTTCTCTAAATTGATAAGTTTGCTGTCACTCTGTGTGACTGCAGACTTATATATCCCCCTATTCGCCGGTTTCTGAGCTGGAAACGGATGGTATGTAGGCATTATACATACTCCCGGCCAGAACCTGATTAGTGGGCACAGCCTCACACGTATACGTACCTGCCAGTCCTGGCTCAGAGACTGGCGAACCCTCGCCGAGCACAATAGGGGGGATTGATAAGTTTGCAGTCACACTGCATTGGTCAAAATACCAATGCACTACACTACAGGAATCAGCAGACCCCCACGATTATACTAGCAAATATAAGGGAAATTAATATATCATGTGCTATAGATTATCTAGGACATTTCTGCACTCCGGACAGGATTTTGCTGCCCGATGCATTTTGGTTGTCAGGAAAAGAACTTGCCATTGTCTTTGTTCAGATTCAGGACCCCCTCTACCTTGTCTGCCCATGGAATACATATTTTGGTTGGGTATGGCACAATGAGAGCTGTTTTTTTTGTATAGAGGGAAGTCACTAGATCATGTCCACTTTTCCTGTTGATGCATATGGACAGGATATTTTTCTTTGAGTAAAGCGCTTTAAATACAAAACCAAAAATCCTCCCCATCATACCTCCATGCAAAGTGTAAATCTAGCACTGGTTGAGCATGCACAGTGCCGCCTCAGTCAATGTCTGTCACTACCTTCATTTGGCGGTTCCTATAGGCCCCATGGTGCTTAGTCATAGAATGTTAGAGTTGGAAGGGACCCCCAGGGTCATCTGATCCGATCCACTGCTCAATGCAGGATTTACTACACCATCTCAGACAGATGTCTGTCCAGCCTCTGAAGACATCCATTGAAGGAGAACTCGCCACCTCAGATGGCAGGCTGTTCTACTCTTTGATCACCCTCACTGTCAAAGTTTTTTCTTAATTTTTCATATTTCTAATGCAGTAATGCAATTCATTTTTCATATTTGCATGGTTTGGCGCTACAGTGTGCTTCCTTTTTTGCTTGCGTGTATATGAGTTGGTGACTCTAGGTTAAGCACCTGTTCACACAATGTTTATGCTTGGATGTGACGGTCAGTTCTTGATATTTGTATTCATTTACCTTCTGTCTGAGCACGCCACCTGTTAGCCACAGGCGCTTTTAATGAAACCAGGGCCATTTCCCCTCCACAGAGATATAGACTTCAGTCCTAACAGAGGATTTTTCATAGGTTCCCATTCAGATGGAGACTTCAGTCTTAGGCTAGTTTCACACTTGCTTTTTTTTGCAGCGCGTTTTTCCCGCAAAAAAACGCATTAAAAAAACGCATACAAATGCATACAAACGCTGCGTTTTTTTCAAGCATTTTTGTGCGCATGCAGGAAAAAAACGCAGCGTTTTTGCGCGTTTGTATGCGTTTTTAGCGCGTTTTTACCGCGTTTGCGTTTTTTTCCAACATTTTTAGCTGGCCCCTCACACTACCCAAACCATGACTTTACTAACCCTAACCCTGACCCTAACCCTGACCCTTAACCTAACCCTAACCCTGACCCTAACCCTTAACCAAATCATACTTAACCCAAACCCTAAACCCTAACTAACCCTAACCCTGACCCTAACCCTGACCCTAATCCTTAACAAAACCATACTTAACCCTAACCCTGACCCTAACCCTAACCCTGACCCTAACCCTTAACCAAACCATACTTAACCCTAACCCTGACCCTAACCCTGACCCTAACCCTGACCCTAACCCTAACCCTGACCCTAACCCTTAACAAAACCATACTTAACCCTAATCCTGACCCTAACCCTGACCCTAATCCTTAACAAAACCATACTTAACCCTAACCCTGACCCTAACCCTAACCCTGACCCTAACCCTAACCCTAACCCTTAACAAAACCATACTTAACCCTAATCCTGACCCTAACCCTGACCCTAATCCTTAACAAAACCATACTTAACCCTAATCCTGACCCTAACCCTAACCCTGACCCTAACCCTAACCCTGACCCTAACCCTTAACAAAACCATACTTAACCCTAATCCTGACCCTAACCATGACCCTAATCCTTAACAAAACCATACTTAACCCTAACCCTGACCCAAACCCCAACCCTGACCCTGACCATAACCCTAACCCTAAACCCCCTTAACTTACCCTATCTCTAACCCAAACCCCTAAATTCCATGGTATAAAAAAAAAAACGCATATGCAAAAAAACGCATACATGAGCATGCCAGTGCGCACATATGCGCATCCATAGGCTATAATGGCCATTTTTAGCGCAAAACGTGCGCATATGTGCGCATGCGCTTTTTTGCAGGGCCAAAAAATGCAACATGCTGCGTCTGGAAAATCCCAACGCACACCCCAAAAAAACGCAGCGCATGAAAATCGCATACATGCGCTTACCAGCGCGCAGGTATGCGCACCCATGTTAAATATAGGGGAAAAAAACGCATGCGCAGGTGTGCGTTTTTTCCAGCGCTAAAAAACGCAAATGTGAAACCAGCCTTAGTGAGGATTGGCATAGGCAGGGACCTGGAAAATGAGAAATGCCTTAATGTAGGCTTCCAGGTACACATAACTTGGACATTTTATGCGCTAAACTTTCTTAATTTTTCATATTTCTAATGCAGTAATGCATTTCATTTTTCATATTTGCATGTTATGGTGCTACAGTGTGCTTCCTTTTTTGCTTGCGTATATATGAGTTGGTGACTCTAGGTTAAGCACCTGTTCACACAATGTTTATGCTTGGATGTGACAGTCAGTTTTTGATATTTGTCCAGCCTCTGAAGACATCCATTGAAGGAGAACTCGCCACCTCAGATGGCAGGCTGTTCTACTCTTTGATCACCCTCACTGTCAAAAAGTTTTTTCTTCTAATCTGTATCTTCTCCTTTTCAGTTGTATTCCATTGCTTCTCGTGTTTCCATGTGCAAATGAGAATAATGATGATCCTTCTACACTGTGACAGCCCTTCAGATATTTGTTGACAGCTATTAAGTCTCCTCTTAGCCTTCTTTTTTGCAAGCAAAACATTTCCAGATCCTTTAACCGTTCCTCGTTGGACATAGTTTACAGTCCGCTCACCATCCTGGTAGCTCTTCTCTGAACTTGCTCTAGTTTTTAAATGTCTTTTTTAAAATGTTACGGCTACAACTGGACACAGTATTTTCCAGATGAGGCCTGACCAAGGAGGAGTAGAGGGGGATAATTACTGCACGTGATCTAGACTACACTTCTCTTAATGCACCCCAGAACGGTTTCCCTTTTTTGCTGCTGCATCAGACTATTGACTCATGTGCAGTCTGTGATCTATTAGTATACCCAGGTATTTTTCACATGTGCTGTTGCTTATTTCTATTCCTCCCATTCTGTAGATGTAATTTTCGTTTTTTTGCCCACATGTAAAATCTGGCATTTCTACCTGTTAAATACCATTCCATTAGTAGCTGCCTATTGGTCAAGCTTATCAAGATCCTTCTGAATCCCTTATCAAGATCCTTCTGAATCCCTTCTCTGTCTTCTCTAGTGTTAGCTAGACCTCCTAGCTTTCCTTTGCAATGTCGAACAACAATGGGGCCACGACAGAGCTGTATGGTACCCCACTCTTCCAACTGGATGTGCAACCATTTATTACCACTCTTTGAGTATTTGAGTACGATCACTGAGCCAGTTATGAATCCACCTAACCGTAGCCTTTTCAATCCCATACTTGGTCATTTTTTCAAGAAGGAAACTGCATAAATATATTGTTAGGTTTATTAAACTCGTTTCTGTTTTGATTAAATATTCAATAGAAAGACAAATAATATAGGGAAGCTCTGTCAGGTGATGGTAGATGGATACAATGAAGAAGCATGTAGTACAGAGAGAACCTATTTTTTAATCATTTAGAGAATTCACGTCTTCCAAACAAAGTGGGTCTGCCTCATAGATGTATATGAAGCTGTCGCGCTCGGGTCAGGAGACGCGCAGCCAATCCATGCGTTGCAATGTGAGATCAGACCAATGATCACAAACCTTTGAAAGAGCGCTGAGGCTGTGTAAACACTGCATTGGATTTTACATTTGGTGCATATATTGGGAGGTGTCCATATCATATGCCGGGTGCAAGTCATGACGACGTGATCCTACATTCTGAACATATTATTCCACAGGCCTCTTAGATGTGGGACACACACCTCTATTGGGATTGATAGAATTACCTCGGGATACACCATAAATGTCTGTGATGGGAATGACCCTTTAATAGATTACTATTTCAGATTGATGGTGCCAGGTCTGGTCCTCGTGCTGGACTCCCCCATGTGTTAGATTATCTGTAGACACAAGGACTAGGTAGACTGCGGTCTCTCCATGTGTAGCAGTTGTGTCCTCCTTTCTCAGCATATGTATAATAGGTGGCTTTTCACGCACCTTCTGTCCTGTTAACATACTTAAGGAGCGTACACCCAACCTGGGTCATAACCTCTGCTCCTCTCTATGGGATGGGAGCTCTGAAAATTATCACGGTGGAGTTGTGATGTTTTGGTGCTAGTGTTACAGGATCAGTCATTGTAACCCAAGCCGGGTATTAGCTGCTGTCTGATTCGAGGCCGAGGTCTCCGGTAATCGTAGCTTAGAAATGATCTGATTTCCTCTGACTTCACACTCAAGACAGCATACAGTGCATGGAGCATCAGAAGCCGTATTCCTGTGGGGAACACAGTGAATCATCAAACAGTAACTATAGACTTTAAGATTTGGCTAAAATTATAGATTTATATGAAAAATAAGGACTGGATAATCCGAGAAACTACAAATCCTCTACAAAATCTCATCTTAGAAATTAATTTCTGATTCTTTTACAAGCTCCCTCTGACCGCCCTTACTCCATTTTCATCGTGGTGGGCCGAGTAGGCATGCATTTGTAGAGAGGAGAGGCCTTTTGGCTGAACGACACTTTGGCCGGCAATGATTCTGAGGGGTGTGGGACCAACACTAGAGGATACAACCAGCCAATCTTGACAGTAGATCCACCGCTTTACTGGAGGTAATTTTTGGATCATATTCACTGTAGAACAAGGAACATAATGTCAATTTTAAAATCCACAATCTCTTCATTTTTTGGCAAGGATTCCACAGCTGTGGATTAGCTGTAGTGAATTACAATGAGGCTAATCTGCATGTGATAGAGATCCAAGTGTCATCTTCAGATTTTCTGAAAAATCCACAGTGGATTTACCTATGACAGATTTGTGCTATATGAGCTTGGTCTTAGAGAATACCGGGTTATCCAATCTACATCACCAAAGCCTTTCTTTACTGGGGATAACTTGGTGTCCAGGCTGGAGAATAGTAAACCGGCCAACTACCTCCACTGTGCCGTTGTCTCTTCATGACATGGCTCCACCAGCGGTCTACTTTCCTAAGGCTATGTGCACACTGAGGTTTTTGAGGCGCTTAGAAACGTCAACTTTTCTAGTGCAAACTGCTTTTTAGGAAACACTCCTTCTTTGGGGAGATTTTGGAGGAGGTTTTTTTTCAACCTTTTGATTGAACAGTGCCTAGAATGGAGTGTTTTTCATTAGGAGACGCTTCAAAGAAGTGACACGCACTTGCTTTTTTATTCCCCATCAGGCGTTTTACAATAGAGATGGATAGGAATCGTCTTTTCTAGTGTTTTTTTTTTTTTGAGGCGTCAATAGGCTCCTCAACAAAAACTTTGTGTCCTCTTAGTCCGATTCATTCTTTTCTGATAATTGACTTGGCAAATAAAAGTCTGGAGCATGGAGGAAACTCCCTTTTAGAAGGAAGTCAACGGATCGACGTGTTTCCGGCTTTTGTATATCTTAGGGTATGTGCACACGTTGCAGATTCTGCTGCGGATCCACAGCGGATTTAGCCCTGAGGATCCGCAGCAGACTCTTCTGCGTTGTACGGTACCATTAAAATCTAAAACCAAAAATGCTGTGCACATGCTGCGGATTCAAATCCACAGCATGTCAATTCTTTGTGCGGATCCACAGCGTTTTGAGACCTCCTTTATAGGAGTACACAGGTGTCAAAATGCAGGGGAAATCCGCACAAAATCTGCATTAAATCCGCACTTACTCCAGTCTCATCGTGTTGGGCCGAGTAGGCATGCATTTGTATAGAAGAGTCTGGAGAGGCCTTTTGGCTGAACGGCTGTTTGGCTAGCCAAATCCGCAGCAGAATCTGCAATGTGTGCCCATAACCTTAACGGTAAGCTGTTATCGGGATAGGAGGAAAGCCACGACTAGCCACTTGTTTCCACTGTGTAGGCCACTAAGTAGCATTATATACCAGCCATTTAGATGGCTAGTTACCCATCTAATCCACCAAGTTCAAAGCCGGATCCCACCATATTATGTAGTGTAACTATCCTAATGGGGCAAATGCACATAGGATTTAGTAATAAGACAATTCCTTTAGGTGAACAGTTATGTTAGTATCTGGAAATGATAGGTCTGGATGGGGTGAAGGATTGCATTATGGCCAGATATGTAAAGTGTCACTTGAATGATTCTCCATGATCAGGCGTGTAAGGTGCGTGCACCTGCTCCTAACCTCCACCCTAGGCCACCAGCAAGGTGCAGTCCGCGGGCTGGGTGGCACCCTCCTGGCAAATGAAGCGTGTCAGTGTTTAGGAGCCAACAGGCACAATTACACTGGCTGCACCTGTAATGGCTGGTGGCCACTGCAAGAAATCCGTGTGTTTCTGGGTCTTTAAGCAGGCATGAAATGCAGACAGTGTGTTAAATAATAATTAGGAGAAGCTGGTGAAACTCAGAATAGAAAAGAAAATGAGATTTAAAGCAGTCGGTTATGGAGACACAGCGGGAGAGCCGGGCTCTGATAATACATCAGTGACAGTAGGTAAAGTTTCCTGGGTAATTATTACCCCGCTCCCTGTGGGGTCTCTTGTAGATTCCAGCCCTTTGATCTGCATTGTATATTACATTAATACCAATCTTGTTATTCTTATTCCCCGCCCTTTCCCTGCTGTGTATAACGCCCCCCAGCTATTAGCCCCCTTATCCATTACAGTTTCACAGCCTTGTATTGTGGCGGCTTCATTTACATTCTGTAATTACAGTGTAAGAAGTATTGGTGCCTCTAGAGAGTGTTGCAGCATGTAACCAGTTAATTTAATAATATATTAATTACAAAATAATAAACTACCATTGTTATTTCAGTTTTGAACAATCCTTCTGGTAGCGAAACAATAGGCACGGTGTCTACAAAATGGCGCAGACAAATGGGCAGGATCCATAAGATGGATTCATCCAGACAGTTTTATGCCTGAATTCTGATGAAAGCAGTTTGAAACGTCGCAAAACCTGTAGTTGCGCAAAAATTTAGCGACTCTTGGTCTTTTTACACCAATCCTGGATAGGTGTGCTAATTTTCTGAAAAGTGGGCAGAGCTTCACGAAGACTAATGGAGCCCAAAAATATTCCGAATTTACGCCACTAAAGTGTCATCAATTACAACATGGATGTCCTCCAGTCTCGGAGTGGTACACATATATTGCGTAGCGTACGGCTGATGGAAGATGTCAGTTTCATTAAGTGGCATTCGTATCTCAATAAATTTGCCACATTTTACTTCTGTGCACTCTCCATCAAGACTGGAGGCAAAACTCAGGGCCATAGTGTCGTAGGACGTCTGAATGTCTGAGTAGGCAAAACACCAAATTTATCAAAATGGTGCATGTATTTGGCTCAACTTACTAGTCATGTGAGACATGAAATTATTCCTCATTATAAATGGGTAAAATGTCAAAGTGCTTAACATATAAGCAATTTAGCATTTTACTTGGTATTAACAATATTAAAGTTCCTCACTGTGCTCAACAATGGAGGGACTTTTATTCTATTGTTTACTATTTGCTACCTAGGTTACGAGCCACCTCTGCAGCCTATCAGAGGATACCGGTCTCTTCTATTATCAGGAGCACACTGCACTCAGCAAGCCGGCTGCCAAACTGAAGAATGAAAGTGCAAAAAAAAACATATTTTGCACCAAAAATAGTAAATACCCATTAGACTAAAGTTGATGTTGTTAGGAGCAGCTGACAGTGTAATATGCACCTGACCTATGATGATGGGGGTAGAGAAGGATCCATCCTGTTGGATTTCCAAAGGCCGATCCTTAAGTTTCCCAGGAGCTATGCTGCCATCAGAGGAATCCGTCATCGGCACGCTTGGAGAGAACACAGTAGCGTCCGGCCAAGACAAACCCGTGTATATATGTGGGTCAGTTGGGGGAGATGGCTATTGTTCAAGCGATCATTCGTCCAATAGCCAAGCTGTGTGGAGCGTTAGGGTGATAAAGGGTAATAAACAGAAGGGGTTTACTGCTTGTAATTTGCTTTTATATTAGGCACATTGGCGCTAACTTACTAGCTGACCAATTTATAGACCATGCGCACTTAAAATGTGCCAGGTTCATCCTGGTGATTTATGCCGATTAATTTTGCACATTTTCAGACTGCTTAGTCTAAATTTACAACTAATATTTACCTTACTTTAGTCCAATAGGTTATGAGAAATTTAGGTGCTTTAGACCTATGTAGACTACATCCCTTACTCACCAAATCACACCGGTTTTCTATAGGTCACACCCATTGTTGAGAAATGTATCTAAAGCACATAGTAAGTGGTGAAACACAGGTTTTTGGGTCAAATTAATCTAAAATTCTGATCCATGTATTCAATCATTATTATCATACATTTTTAAATCCGCTCCGTTGCAGTTAGCGCCCATTTACACTGAGCATTCCTTTGAACGCTCACTTCACAATAGCCTTGCCCTGTGAACAGACTACCACTCACCTGACGAACAAACAAAACACTTGTTCATCGGGTGCAATGATCTTCTGTGCTGCCGGGAACGATGATTGCTTACGTGCACTGAATGATCGCTCTCTTACAGATTGCATCTGAAGCCGGATCTACCGCTTTAAACCGGTAAAAGCGTTTGCTAAATTGACCGCCGTTAAGGAAACAGGCAGCTGTTAAAAGATCCAGGTCGGCCCGTGTAAATGGACCATTAATAAAGCCACTGACTACCCTAGAGAAGCATGGTGGCCACTTTATACCCAAGGCAGACTGTGTGCTGTGTAGTGACTAACATTACAGAAGGGATTTCTTAATGGTTAGAATTTCTTGTGCAGTAGATAACTCTGCACGGTCAGATGTGCTCTGTTGGGTACACGTACATGGAATAATCATGCAATGGGTTGTTGGTTATCAGGAAGTTAAAGTTCTTCGTTTTCTGCAGCGTCAGCGCCAGTCTCGTATTGCAGTTCAGTTTTATTCTAGAGGTTGTACAGGATTTGGAACAAATGGCTGCTTTCTTCTATAAATGGCCACGCGTATCCATGGTTGTAACTGGCATTGCAGCTCTGCTCCATTTAAGCACTTAGAACCGCACGCCTTTCCATATTATTCTTCCCCCTGTATTGCACTGTCGAGCAGATTTACTAAAATGAGACGTTTGTCAAAATTGTGAAAGAATATTAAAGTAAACGCGTTATCCAGTGCTGGCCAGAGCCACCCTCCTCTATATGAGAAGTTAGAGGTGCTGATGACTGTATAAACCCACGCTATTGTACCGCTCAGCACCACCGTGGAAGTGAGTGGCTCTGGATGGCACCAGATTACCCTTTATGCCAACCAATTGGTGGTGTATAATTAGTCACAAATGTCTACAGATACACCAAATCTATTTTCCAGCCACTTAAAATTTGTCACATTTTATTACAATGTAGTCTGAATTTAGGCAGATCGGTGAGTCTGCTCCTGTGATCCTTCTCGCTTACATTCCCATTAGTAATGCTGCAACACTTAAATCAATAGAGGAGATTTATCATCGGAGACGTACGGTATCTTTGCACAACATAGGTCATAAATGTATGATCAGTGGGGGGGCTTTGACCATATGGACCCCCACCAATCCTGTGAGTGGGTATCCCATATCCTCATGAGTGACGACCGCTCTATTCACTGTCTATGGGTGCACACTACCACTCCCGCATAAATGAATGAATTGTGGTAACACTTGTGCACTGCTGCTGCATTCACATGGGGCTTCCACACCGTTGGCATTCCCCACGATCATGTATCACCCAACTTGTGTATACAGATAAATAGCCGTGCATTTCCTACATTCTAAGGCTGTGTTCACACGTCCGGAATTCCTGCCGGTTTTTTGCATTTTTGCCACATTTTTTTGCCGCAAAAACGCATAAAATAAGCAACCCATTGTTTTCAATAGCATTCCGCACATGCTGTGCTAATGCTGCGTATCTTTCCGCGGCAAAATCACATCGTGGAAAAATACGCAGCATGCTCATTCTTTGTGCGGAATCGCGGGACCTCCGCACACATAGGAATGCATTGTTCCACTTACTTTCCACATGTGGCTATGGCCACCATGCCAAAGTAAGCGGAAAATGTGCGAATGGTTCCCAAGGTCTGGAGGAGAGGAGATTCTCCTCCAGGCCCTGGGTACCATATCCCTGTAAAAATTAGAATTAAAATAAAAAATGGTGTTATTCTCACCTTCCGGCGTCCCCAGGCCTTAGCGATGCTTCCGGCATCTTCCGGTCCCAGTGATGCCTTGCGACAATAACCTGTGATGAAGTCGCGGTCTCGCAAGACCACTACGTCATCAAAGGACATTGTCGCATAATCAATATACAGTGGGTACGGTAAGTATTCAGACCCCTTTAAATTTTTCACACTTTGTTTCATTGCAACCATTTGGTAAATTCAAAAAAGTTCATTTTTTTCTCTTTACTGTACACTCTGCACCCCATCTTGACTAAAAAAAACCCAGAAATGTAGAATTTTTTGCAAATTTATTAAAAAAGAAAAACTGAAATATCACATGGTCATAAGTAGAGTTGAGCGACTTTGGTCGGATCGGGTTTCGTGAAACCCGAATGAAACAAAATAAGTTTCAGATGAAACTCGTCCGACTAGAGCAAAAAAAGTCGGAGTTTCGTCCGACTTTTATTTCCCATTGACTTGCATTGGGGTCGGGTTTCGGACGAAACTCCGACTTTGTTTTGCTCTAGTCGGACGAGTTTCATCTGAAACTTATTTTGTTTCATTCGGGTTTCACGAAACCCGATCCGACCAAAGTCGCTCAACTCTAGTCATAAGTATTCAAACCCTTTGCTCAGACACTCATATTTAAGTCACATGCTGTCAATTTCCTTGAGATGGTTCTACTCCTTCACGGGAGTCCAGCTGTGTTTAATTAAACTGATAGGACTTGATTACCTGTCTATATAAGACCTCACAGCTCACAGTGCATGTCAGACCAAATGAGAATCATGAGGTCAAAGGAACTGTGGCCAAGGAGCTCAGAGACAGGATTGCGGTAAGGCATAGGTCTGGTCAAGGTTACAAAAAAATGTCTGCAGTACTCAAGGTTCCTAAGACCACAGTGGCCTCCATAATCATTAAAGGGAAGGTGCCATCCCAAAAAAATTTTGTCAGCAATTGAAAAAATGTAAAGAATTAATGTTAATATTTAAGAAAATGTAATCATTTGTTTTTAATTTTGCAAAATATGAAAAATAATTTTAAAAAGTTTTTGGCATTTCCACTTGTTAACACTAGGGGGAGCAGCTACTGAAATTTGGCACAAAAACCAAGTGTACAACTAGCTCACATTACTGCCCTGCAATAATTATGGGTGGAATCTGCTGACATGGGTGTGGTGTCACTCCTCTCCTCCCCTTCTGGGTGTTTGCTAAGGGAAAAGAGAGGATGACATCTAGGAACGCAGTGAGCAGCCATTTTGATGGGGCCTGCAAAGTTACTGACTGTCTTTGCATGCAAAGTCTGGATCAGAACAGGCCATCAATCAGCAGACATGTTTCCTGGATTTCTGTGGAGCAGACAAGCAGACGGTCCATCCATGTGTATAAAACACAGCAGTCTATGTACAATCCCTGGCACTGAACAGGGTGCCCCCCCACAGACCAGCACACTGCTCTCCTGAAATACTCTGTGCTGCTGTCACCCTGCTCCTCCACCATACATCAGGCCCCTGTCGCCTCGCTTTCACACATCACCTGGACAGGATCTGAGGAGAGGAATGGGGTCTTCGGTCACCGAGGATGGCAGGCAGCAAGGATTCTGGGAGCAGGGTGACAGCAGCACAGAGTACTTCAGGAGAGCAGTGTGCTGGTCTATGGGGGGCACAGAGGGAGATATATGGGGGAGGAGCAGGGTGACAGCAGCACAGAGTATTTCAGGAGAGCAGTGTGCTGGTCTATGGGGGGCACAGAGGGAGATATATGGGGGAGGAGCAGGGTGACAGCAGCACAGAATATTTCAGGAGAGCAGTGTGCTGGTCTATGGGGGGCACAGAGGGAGATATATGGTGGAGGAGCAAGGTGACAGCAGCACAGAGTATTTCAGGAGAGCAGTGCGCTGGTCTATGGGGGGCACAGAGGGAGATATATGGCGGAGGAGCAAGGTGACAGCAGCACAGAGTATTTCAGGAGAGCAGTGTGCTGGTCTGTGGGGGGCACAGAGGGAGATATATGGCGGAGGAGCAGGGTGACAGCAGCACAGAAATCCAGGAAACATTTCTGCTGATTGATGGCCTGTTCTGATCCAGACTTTGCATGCAAAGACCCCATTCCCCTCCTCAGATCCTGTCCTGGCGATGTGTGAAAGTGAGGTGACAGGCGTAGTCCGGGGTGACGCTGGGAAGCAGGATGGGGGGAAAGGTAGCCATACAGTAACGATAAAAATGAGACCCCTCTCTTCAGCTGCCTCACCAGCCCACCCCTGACTGCACCTAACTATTACCCCGACCCGTGTGCAGTTGCTCAGCCAGAGCCACCACAGAATGGGTCCCCTTTTAGCAGATAATACTGCCATAGTGTTCTCACATAATACCGCCATATATTTCACACATAATACCACCATGTAGATCATACATAAAACCAGCAGGGTGACAGCAGCACAGAGTATGTCAGGAGAGCAATAACACACGGGATAGGATTAGATACACGGCTCAGCAGACAGTATCACACAGGAGAGGATTAGATACACAGCTCAGCAGTCAGTATCACACAGGGGAGGATTAGATACACGGCTGAGCAGACAGTATCACACAGGATAGGATTAGATACACAGCTCAGCAGACAGTATCACACAGGAGAGGATTAGATACACGGCTCAGCAGTCAGTATCACACAGGAGAGGATTAGATACACGGCTCAGCAGACCGTATCACACAGGATAGAATTAGATACACGGCTCAGCAGACAGTATCACACAGGATAGAATTAGATACACGGCTCAGCAGACAGTATCACACAGGAGAGGATTAGATACACGGCTCAGCAGACAGTATTACACGGGAGGATTAGATACACAGCTCAGCAGTCAGTATCACACAAGAGAGGATTAGATACACAGCTCAGCAGTCAGTATCACACAGGAGAGGATTAGATACACGGCTCAGCAGACAGTATCACACAGGAGAGGATTGGATACACGGCTCAGCAGACAGTATCACACAGGAGAGGATTAGATGCACGGCTCAGCAGTCAGCATCACACGGGAGGATTAGATGCACGGCTCAGCAGACAGCATCACACAGGAGAGGATTGGATACACGGCTCAGCAGACAGTATCACACAGGAGAGGATTAGTTGCACGGCTCAGCAGTCAGCATCACACGGGAGGATTAGATGCACGGCTCAGCAGACAGCATCACACAGGAGAGGATTGGATACACGGCTCAGCAGTCAGCATCACACAGGGGAGGATTAGATGCACGGCTCAGCAGACAGTATCACACAGGAGAGGATTAGATACACGGCTCAGCAGTCAGCACCACACGGGAGGATTAGATACACGGCTCAGCAGGCAGTATCACACAGGAGAGGATTAGACACACGGCTCAGCAGGCAGTATCACACGGGAGGATTAGATACACGGCTCAGCAGTCAGTATCACACAGGGGAGGATTAGATACACGGCTCAGCAGGCAGTATCACACAGGGGAGGATTATATACATGGCTCAGCAGGCAGTATCACACAGGAGAGGATTAGATACACGGCTCAGCAGACAGTATCACAGGAGAGGATTAGATACACGGCTCAGCAGGCAGTATCACACAGGAGAGGATTAGCTACACGGCTCAGCAGGCAGTATCACACAGGAGAGGATTAGATACACGGCTCAGCAGACAGTATCACACAGGAGAGGATTAGATACACGGTTCAGCAGTCAGTATCACACAGGAGAGGATTAGATACATGGCTCAGCAGGCAGTATCACAGGAGACAGTATTACAGATATGCCCACACTGGTGAAACTTCCAGCCCCCCCCCCCAATTATACACTAGACTATGGGCTGTATATGTCACTGTCCTCAGACAGCCATAAAAGCTCTCATAAAAGCAAAGGTGTCAGATTACTGGAGATCACTGGGGCTGTGTGTGAGTGAGGAGGTGGAGACAGAGCAGGAGGACAGTGGAGCTGGAGCAGGAAGCACGGTGCAGAAAGTGGAGCTCAGCAGATAGCACTGAGCTACAGTAAAATGGCGCCCAGCCACACCTACAGCAGTGAATGGTGCAGCCCACAGGGGCGTGCCCGGTTCACTGCTAATGAGGCTGCAGTGTGGGGTCGGGAGCCGACCCGCAGTCTCCTATGTCCGGGGACGGCCATATTTGCAGACTGTATGAGTCCTCCACAGATCTGCAAATCAAGATGGCAGCGCCCAGTGCCTACATTAAAACATTATTACAAACAAACCATAAATCCTAGTTAGTACAACACTTGCTGAAACAACATGTTTTGTTACTTACTCTTTTTTTGCAAATTGTTTAAAATTGCGGCACCTTCCCTTTAAATGGAAGAAGTTTGGGACCACCAGAAGTCTATCTAGACCCGGCCGTCCAGCCAAACTGAGCAATCGTGGGAGAAGAGCCTTGGTGAGAGAGGTAAAGAAGAACCCCAAAATCACAGATGCAGTAGGGAGATGGGAGAAAGTTCCACCAAGTCAACTATCACTGCAGCCCTCCACCAGTCGGGCCTTTATGGCAGAGTGGCCCGATGGAAGCCTCTCCTCAGTACCAGACATATGAAAGCCTGCATAAAGTTTGCTAAAAAAAAAAAAACAACACATGAAGGACTCCCAGACTATGTGAAATAAGATTCTCTGGTCTGATGAGATGAAGATAGAACTTTTTGTTGATAATTCTAAGCGGTATGTGTGGAGAAACCAGGCACTGCTCATCACCTGCCCAATACAATCCCAACAGTGAATCATGGTGGTGGCAGCATCATGCTATGGGGGTGTTTTTCAGATGCAGGGACAGGACGACTGGTTGTAATTGAGGGAAACATGAATGCGGCCAAATACAGAGATATCCTGGATGAAAACCTCTTCCAGAGTGCTCTGAACCTCAGACATGGCCGAAGGTTCACCTTCCAACAAGACAATGACCCTAACCTGACATAACTGGAGAGGATCTGCAAGGAAGAGTGGCAGAGGATCCCCAAATCCAGGTGTGAAAAACTTGTTGCTTCATTCCCAAGAAGACTCATGACTGTACTAGCTCAAAGGTGTGCTTCTACTCATTACCGATTAAAGGGTCTGAATACTTTTGACCATGTGATATTTCAGTTTTTCTTTTTTTTAAAAATTTGCAAAAATTTCTACATTTCTGTTTTTTTCAGTCAAGATGTGGTGCAGAGTGTACATTAATGAAAAAAATGAACTTTTTTGAATTTACCAAATGGCTGCAATGAAACAAAGAGTTAAAATGTAAAGGGGTCTGAATACTTTCCGTACACACTGTATATCATCTTATATAATCTATCCACAGGATAGATGATAAAAGTCTGATTGTTGGGGCTCGGCTGTACCGTGACCCTTAACAATCCCATGAATGAGTGAGCAGAAGTCCCCTGTGTGGACGAAGCGTTACTTAGCATTGGTGATGAGTGAATGTGCCCAGATAAGGTGTTATCTGAGCATGCTCGAGTGCTATCCGAGAGTCTTCGGCGTGCTCGAATATATTCGAATCCCTGTGGTTGCATGTCTCGCGCCGCTGTTAGACAGCTGTAACACATGCAGGGATCGCCTGCTTATTAGCCAATCTCTGCATGTGTTGTGGCTGTCCTAACAGCAGCGAGACATGAAGCCACGGGGACTTGAACATATTCGAGCACGAAGACTCTCGGATAGCAGCCAAGCATGCTCAGATAACTCATTATCTGGGCATGTTCACTTATCGCTACTGAGCACGTGTGACCATTGCTCCATTAAAGGGGACCGATCACCAGTTTTTCCTGTTTATATTATTTTTGTTTCTTAAATCCACCATAGTCTTCCAAAGATTTGAGCCTTTTTATTTGTTGCTAATTTTATGTTCTTTACCAATGAGGCCTCTTTAAAGGTAAGTGCACTTGAATTTATTTTTTTACGTGGTCCAGAGCAATGAGATTTTTAATAGAAACAGCTTTAGTAAGCACTCCTTTTTTAGGAAATAAAAAAAATACTTCTCAAAATATTCCTCAAAGGTATTTTTTAATATTCAGCTTCCTGATTGGACGGAGCCTAGTTAGGAGCGTTTTCCGTCAGCAGATGCTTCAGAGAAGTGATACGCACTTTTTTTTCCCTTCAGGTGTTATTTTTCCAGGATAAAATGCTGAAAACACTGGTCATACGAACAGCAAAGTGGTTTTACGATAAAAATAAATAGGAAGAGTCTTTTCAGCGGTTTTCGAGTGTGTTTTTTGAAGTTCTCCAAATTTTCACCATAGAATTTTGACATAAAAGCTTTGAAAAGTGGTTGCACCAAAACTTTGCAACTTTTGTCGTATTCACACCAGTTTCTCCCAGCTTTGTCAAAATGTGTTGTGCTGGGGCCGTGACGTGGGCAGTTCTAGTTCATGGCGTTCCTTTCACCAGAAATCTCACTTTAGTGTACCTGCATTGATGATGGGGTATGCAGGAGTCTGACACTCCTGATTCATTTAGAAGTATACACCTCGGCTCAAATCTTACTCCAGTCGGGGACTGGAGTAAGATTTGTGCAGCGTAAGGAACGCTGTCGTTCGTCATGACTTTGACTCCCTGTCTGGACCCAGCTCTGTTGACTTTGTCAAACATGTTAAAATATAGCGGACGCATGCCATAAGTCATAACACCACGTTGTGAGGAAATTTTGCAACTTTTCAAAGCTTTTTACTCCAGAATACTGGCCTGAAAGCTTTGTAGAATGAGGCCCTAAAAGTCCGTAACTAATCTACAGGAGTTAGAGATGGTCAACGCTTCATTCATTTGGGAATTTTTCTCCCTAAGGCCAGGATCACACATGCGAGAAGTGCGGCTCCATGTATTGCTATGCGGCCGCACGATCGGATCCGAGTGCCGGTTATTAACATGTGAGACTTGTCCGTGTTTCTCACATGTCACCCCGGCCTTACTCTTGGCATCAGTGGAGGTTACAGAAGCCGGACCCCCAGCGATCATACCGTTGTCATCTGTACCATCGTTTTAGGGGAAACCCTTTAAGTAGGAAAACTCCTTTAATGTAAGAATTCCAATCCCATTGACTCTTCCTGACCCCATTCCCTCACTTATGACTGTGTACAGCGATGGCGCAGTCTGAATCGGCGAAGGTGGCTGCAGCTCAGACATGAAATGTTACCAGCGCGGCTCAGCTGCAGATGAAAGCACATTTTAAGTGTTTCTTAGATTTTAGCCTTTAAAGCGGCTTCTCAATTGCTGCCTGTAAGCCCTCGCTTCCGCACATCCTATCAAATTATAGGACTGCGAAGGTATGTCTAAGCCTATAATATTACCTTCAAGGTTTTTTTTTATTCCCAGTTTCATTCTGAAGCTCACACAAGAAAGAAGCTGAAATGCGCGATTCCAGCGGATAAGAAGAACCGTCCCTTTGATATTTAATTGTCCATAAAATGTGATAAAGATTAGTCGATACAAATGACATTTGGCCCCCTCCGGCTCTTAACTCTTAGCGCCCGGGGGCAGTGGTGGCCGAGTCTCCCGTGTGTTCAGGCATCTACCATTCATGGGTTAAAGTGGCCCTGTCTTTCAAAGTACAGAAGTCCTAGGACTGGCTGCAGAGGCTGTAATTATGCGATTATTCACAGCCCAGTGGACTTTGGAGAAAGAGGTGACATATATGGCTTTAGGGAAATGAGCGTCTATCCCCTTGTGAAGTTCAGCCATCACGACACATCTGTTCATACCGGGCTAGTGCAGAGAGCCTGTGATCTGCAGACACAGCTGTCAGGGCACCGCGTATTGGGGGGGGGGGCTAATTATACGGGAGAGACAGGAATCATAGCTGTGAGGTGGCGGGCGGACTCATGGCAGCAAAGCTCCTTCTAACTTATTTTTATTTTTTGTAAATTTATCCTTGAATGTACTGTACGATTTATTGGTATTAGTGGGCTTTTTGATGCTGGACCCCGTGCGCTGCGGTCTATAGGATACAGGCTGCCGTATTCTGCTGACAGGTCTTCAGTGAAAGCACCAGAAATGTACTATTCCATGACCTGGTGTATAAAATGGGATGTAAACATTAGACTTTTCCTGTAATACAAACTGTTGGTAAAAAAAAAAATAAAAAAAAATTGTCACCATGTTTTGCTACCCCATCTGAGAACAGCATGAGAGACTCTGATTCCAGCGATGTTTCACTAACAGGGCTGCTTGTTGTGTTTTATTATAAAATCATTGTTTTATCTGCTACAGATCTAGCAGTGCTCAAATGCTGAGCCCTGTTTAAGTCCAGCCCACAGCACTGATATGCAGCTTTCTTTATCGCCTTATTGGGGGACACAGAATACCATGGGTGTATGCTGCTGCTGCTAGGAGGCTGACACTATGCAAAACAAGAAAATTAGCTCCTCCCCGGCAGTATACACCCACCGACAGGCACCAAGCACCTCAGTTTGTGCTTAGTGTCTGTAGGAGGCGGACCGGGATCTCCCCAGATCCGCAGTTATTAATCCAATTTTTCCTTTCAGGGTTTAGTTTGAACTTTTTAATCCTTTCTTCTTTTATCTTTTAGGTTTTTTCCGTTGGGAAACAGGGTATACTTATCACCCTGATTTCCTATATCATGCGGCTGAGCGAGCAGTGTGGTGTCACCCACATCGCAACTCTCAGTACCGCAGGCAGGACTTTTCCCTATCACCTTCCGGTGATAAGGGTTGCGGACAGGTGGCTGGTCCTTGCCGAATCCCCCTCCTCACCCCTTTCTCGGAACAGGGCTGAGAGGAAGACGGCGATCGTAGGTGTTCCAAGCCGTCTTCTGCAGGATGCGGGTACAGAGGACTCCCTTCCCCCCAGCGGCCTGCCGTTTCCCCGTGGGCCCCTGTGGTCATCCTCTTCAGGGACGTCAGGTAAGTGCCTGTACATTCCCTCCGCCCCCGCATAGGCTTCAGTGCATGGGAGAAGTTGGACCTTGGGATTACATGTCCTCAGTTTTTGAATCTCCCGCCCTTTCTGCCTGCCGCGCGCTCACACCGCTGTTTGCGTCCCTTCCCCTTTTCTAGTCAGGGAGACTCTGGGGATCCCTTCACTCACCGCAGCAGCGTCGCAACCAGGGGACCGCTGTCATATTGCTTCCTGAGCGCGGTATGTCGGGGTAGGCATGGGGCTGCGGCGCCGTCACTTTTACTTTCACTTTCCCCTCAGCGAGGGGAATTTCTCTGCTCCCTCCTCCCTTCCTGAGCGCGCTCTTTTCAGCGCGCCTTTTCTAGCCCATCACAGGGCTTCTTTCTCTTTGAGATGCCAGCCTCCCCTTTCTGCCATGCCCTCTCCGTCGCCGTTAGCCAATCACGGCGCAGCCGCTAAGCTCCGCCCCCTTCTTCCAGCACAAGGATTTCCTGGGTTTTCACTACCTTCCTGCGCTGCTTGGGGGACACTTCGGCGTTTCTTCTGCTGCTCGCACAGAATCTCTGTAGGCTCGGCTCTGGGACAGGGATTAGCTCTCCTCGGCAGTTATTCCCTAATTTCTGCGGCCAGTCAGTGCAGTTCACTTATGCCCAACCCTTCAGGGGATCTCTGCTTCAGGCCCACCGCTACCTATTACGCCTGTGCGCGCTGTAAAAAGAAGTGGGCATCGGGTCAGTCGTCCCCATTCTGCCCCCCCCGCAGTCCTTCCATTATGTCAGCATCTCAGGAACGCACAGAGTCCCAGGCGGAGGGCGCTCTTCCCTCCTCTCTCCCCCCGGAGTGGGCCGTTACAATGTCACAGTCTGTTTCTGACTTGACAAAAGTATCACAGTCGCTGGTCCAGGTCTTAGAACGATTACCTCAGCTATCCTCAGCCACCTCTGCCCCGACCACCTCTCGGGGTGAGTCGTCCGCACCTGACCGCGACCTTCAGAGAGACAGACAGGGAAGGACTTCTAGGAAGCGGGCTCTGTCTACTTCGTCTTCGAGCTCGCAGGGCCCTTCCGCTCCCAGGCCTCCTTCTCCTTCCTCGGATGACAGCCTTCAGTCAGGCGATGATTCTCATTCGGAAGCTAGCTCAGAGGGGAACAGCGTTTCTAAAACGCGGGACATGGTCGAAAGTCTTATTGCAGCTATCTTCCAAACACTAAAACTTAAACAGGATGAGGCTCCAGCTCAGGAAAGCTCGGTTCTCCTTAGACGAGCCAGACCTCCGTCCCGAACCTTTCCCAATCACAACGATTTCGATACTACCTTATCCAAACCCTGGGAGCGCCCTGAGCAACGTTTCTCAGGCCGCAAGTATTTGGACGTTCTGTACCCCTTTGACGCAGAACTGCTCTCAAAGTGGTCCAAGGCTCCAGAGGTAGATCCTCCAGTATCCCGGATAGCCTCTAAAACGGTGCTCTCTCTGCCAGACGGGGCATCGCTCAAAGATCCTACTGACAGGCAGATTGAATCTCTGGCTAGGTCTATCTTTGAGGCATCTGGCGCCTCTCTCTGCCCTATTTTCGCATCCGCCTGGGTGGCGAAGGTCATTTCCGCTTGGGCAAAAATTCTTCGCAGAGGCATCTTCGCGTCAGCTCCTCGAGACGAATTGGCAGATCTTGCAGATCAGATTAACCAGGCGGGAAAATACCTTTTGGCCGCCTCCTTGGACGCGGCCGGCTGCGTAGCAAGGGCTAACAGCAACATAGTAGCTGTACGCCGAGTCCTTTGGCTAAAGTCATGGAATGCGGACACTACTTCAAAAAAGTCGCTTACCAATCTACCATTCTATGGCTCTAGGCTCTTTGGAGCAAAGCTGGATCACATAATTTCCGATGCCACTGGAGGTAAAAGTACTTCGCTTCCCCAGTCTCGACCAAAACGTCCCTTCAACAAAAGGGGGTTTCGACCATTCAGGCCCTTTCGTCCCTTCTCTACCACGGAGAGAGCCACTCAACAGGATCGGCCACCTGCCACCAGGGAGCGGGATCAGAGGAAACCTTCCTACAAACCCGCTCCTCGCTGGAGATCTAGAGGACAATATTCCAGATCTGCAGGAGCCAATTCCGGCAGATTTTCGTCTAAGTGACGGGTCACCCCCACCTGGAATTTCTTCCAGGGTGGGCGGCAGACTTTCCTTTTTCGCGGATGCTTGGCTGTCCGTTGTAGACGACGCTTGGGTCAGAGAACTCGTCGCATCCGGTTACAAAATCGAATTTGCTTCACTCCCGAACAGACGGTTTTTCCGGTCTCGGCCTCCGCGACAGCGGGCCCAGGTTCCGGGTTTTCTGCAGGCCATTTCCTCCCTTCTTTCCGCCGGAGTCATTGTTCCCGTTCCCTCAGTCGAACGGTTTTCCGGGTTCTACTCCAATCTCTTTGTAGTCCCGAAGAAAGACGGCTCTCTTCGTCCTATTCTGGACCTCAAATTGCTCAATCGCCACGTGAAGATTCTTCATTTCAGGATGGAGTCTCTTCGGTCGGTGATTGCTTCCATGGAGCCCGGGGAATTTCTCTGCTCGGTGGACATTCGGGATGCCTATCTGCACATTCCAATATGTGTGCAACATCAGAAGTATCTTCGATTTGCGTTTCAGGGAGACCACTTTCAGTTCACAGCTCTCCCTTTCGGCCTAGCTTCAGCGCCCCGGGTTTTCACGAAGGTGATGGCGACCGTCATGGCCATCCTTCGCTCCAGAGGGATCCTCATCATCCCTTATCTAGACGATCTTTTGATCAAGGGTTCGTCTCGCCAGGACTGTCTCCGGAGCCTTCAGATAACCCTGGACACTCTCAGCCGCCTAGGTTGGCTGGTCAACAAGGAGAAGTCCATTCTGATCCCCACCCAGCGTCTGACCTTTCTGGGTATGGAATTCGACACGGAGCTAGCCCGTGTTTTTCTTCCAAAGGAAAAATTTACAACTCTGTCTAAGGGCATCAGAACTCTCAAGAGGCCTGCTCCCATTCCCATTCGGTTCTGCATGAAGGTCCTGGGGAAGATGGTGGCCTCCATGGAAGCAGTGCCCTTTGCGCAGTTTCACCTTCGCCCCCTCCAGCTGTTTCTGCTTTCAGCCTGGGACAAGACCACGAGGTCCTTGGACCGTCCTATTCGGCTTCCTCTCAGAGTGAGGCAGTCTCTCACTTGGTGGCTACGGCCAGCGTCACTTCTCCAAGGGAGGTCCTTCCTTCCGCCTCAGTGGCGAATCATCACCACCGATGCGAGCCTTCTAGGATGGGGGGCCGTGTTCCATCAGAAAGCGGCCCAAGGCCGCTGGAAGCCACAGGAGTCTCTCCTTCCAATCAATCTTTTGGAGATCAGGGCAATTTTCCTGGCCCTTCTTCACTGGCAGCCCCTCCTCTCCGGCAAGCAGGTCCGTATTCAGTCGGACAACGCCACGGCCGTGGCGTACATAAACCATCAGGGGGGCACACGCAGCAAACAAGTAATGTCAGAAGTGGCCAAGATACTACGCTGGGCAGAACGTTACGTTCCGACAATCTCCGCCGTCCATATTCCAGGGGTGGAAAATTGGGCAGCCGACTTTCTGAGTCGCCAGGGCCTAGCGTCCGGCGAATGGTCCCTGCACCCCGCAGTTTTCTCTCAGATATGCGACTGTTGGGGCACCCCGGATGTCGATCTCATGGCATCTCGGATGAACCACAAGGTGCCGCAGTTCGTAGCCAGGTCCAGGGACCCTCTAGCCGTCGCATGCGACGCACTGGTGACTCCGTGGTCCCAGTTTCAACTTCCGTATCTGTTCCCGCTTCTGGCATTGATCCCTCGGGTGGTCAAAAAGATAAAATCGGAAGGCGTACCAGTGATTCTAGTCGCTCCAGATTGGCCAAGACGGCCTTGGTACGCGGAACTGGTCAACATGCTCGCGGACGTTCCCTGGAGGCTTCCGGACCGTCCAGACCTTCTCTCGCAAGGCCCCCTTTACCACGAGAATTCTCAGTCTCTGAATTTGACGGCATGGCCATTGAGACCGCAATTCTGAAGAAATCAGGTCTGTCCAGTCAGGTTATTCAAACCATGATTAGAGCCAGGAAACCAGCCTCTTCCCGCATTTACTATAGGTACTGGAAGGCTTTTTTCCATTGGTGCGATGATAAAAGAGTCTTCCCATTGTCTTTTTCTATCCCGTCTATCCTGGGGTTTCTTCAGGCTGGGTTAGACGCGGGTCTGTCCCTCAGTACGCTCAAGGGCCAGGTTTCCGCTCTCTCTATCCTCTTCCAAAGAGAGCTAGCTTCTCTACCACAGGTCAAGACCTTTCTACAAGGGGTTTCCCACGTGGCTCCTCCTCATCGTTCGCCAATAGACCCGTGGGATCTCAACCTCGTCCTTAGCGCGCTCCAGAAGGCGCCGTTCGAGCCTCTCCAGGACATTCCTTTGTCCCTTCTCTCTTGGAAGGTCACCTTTTTGATCGCCATTTCATCCATCAGAAGAGTTTCTGAATTGGCGGCCTTGTCATGTCGTTCCCCTTACCTCATTCTCCATCAGGACAAAGCCGTCCTCAGGCCCGTTCCTTCTTTTCTTCCAAAGGTAGTTTCCGCTTTCCATATCAATGAGGATATCGTCCTTCCTTCTTTTTGTCCGGCTCCATCTCATCCTCTTGAGAAGTCTCTCCACAAACTGGACGTAGTTAAAGCCCTGCGTGTCTATCTTGCCAGGACCTCTTCCTTTCGTCTGTCCGATTCCTTGCTGATCATTTCTGAAGGTCGCCAGAAGGGCCTTCCGGCTTCCAAATCCACGATCGCTCGCTGGATTCGTTCTACCATTCTGAAAGCGTATCGTCTTCAGGAAAAGCGGCCCCCTCCGGGATTAAGAGCTCATTCCACCCGGGCTGTGGCGGCTTCGTGGGCTGCTCGTCACCAGGCCTCGGCCATGCAAATTTGCAAGGCTGCAACCTGGTCATCTTTGCACACCTTCACGAGGTTCTACAGGGTTTATACCCAGGCTTCGTCTGATGCTGTGGTTGGTAGGAAGGTTCTGCAGGCGGCGGTGGCTCACCGGCCGACCTGAGCCTTTCGGTTACTTTCGTTCCTTTTTGCTGTTCCCACCCTTGGGACTGCTTTGGGACGTCCCATGGTATTCTGTGTCCCCCAATAAGGCGATAAAGAAAGATGGATTTTTGGTTCTTACCGTAAAATCTCTTTCTTGGAGCCTTCATTGGGGGACACAGCACCCTCCCTGTTTAAGTTGTACCGTGTTGGGTCTTAGAGTCCCTTGTTGGGTTGGTACATATGGTTCGAGTTTTTCTCGTTGCTTCTCCTACTGCTTTTTCACCAACTGAGGTGCTTGGTGCCTGTCGGTGGGTGTATACTGCCGGGGAGGAGCTAATTTTCTTGTTTTTGCATAGTGTCAGCCTCCTAGCAGCAGCAGCATACACCTATGGTATTCTGTGTCCCCCAATGAAGGCTCCAAGAAAGAGATTTTACTGTAAGAACCAAAAATCCATCTTTCTGTGTACACTGCATAGGCAGAAAGCTGCCAAACAGTGGTGGGGCGGGGTTACACAGAGCTCATGAATATGGAGGACTACCTGGCGGCAGGTTTACTGGTCCTCTTTGATAATCTCCAGCTGATAAAACTGTGATTTTATTAAAAAAAATTATAGCAAGCAGCACAGTAATCAGAAGTGTGGCGTCAGTAAGCCAAATCGCTGACTCCTCAATCTCCCCGACTCAGACTCCCTCATACATGCTTCACTGCTGAGTATGTACATAAAGTGCAGCAGCGGTCACTACTGAGCATGTGCATAAAGTGTAACAGCAGTCACTACTGAGCATGTGCATAAAGTGTAACAGCAGTCACTACTGAGCATGTGCATAAAGTGTAACAGCAGTCACTACTGAGCATGTGCATAAAGTGTAACAGCAGTCACTACTGAGCATGTGCATAAAGTGTAACAGCAGTCACTACTGAGCATGTGCATAAAGTGTAACAGCAGTCACTACTGAGCATGTGCATAAAGTGCAGCAGCAGTCACTACTGAGCATGTGCATAAAGTGCAGCAGCAGTCACTACTGAGCATGTGCATAAAGTGCAGCAGCAGTCACTACTGAGCATGTGCATAAAGTGTAACAGCAGTCACTACTGAGCATGTGCATAAAGTGTAACAGCAGTCACTACTGAGCATGTGCATAAAGTGCAGCAGCAGTCACTACTGAGCATGTGCATAAAGTGCAGCAGTCACTACTGAGCATGTGCATAAAGTGTAACAGCAGTCACTACTGAGCATGTGCATAAAGTGCAGCAGCAGTCACTACTGAGCATGTGCATAAAGTGTAACAGCAGTCACTACTGAGCATGTGCATAAAGTGTAACAGCAGTCACTACTGAGCATATGCATAAAGTGTAACAGCAGTCACTACTGAGCATGTGCATAAAGTGCAGCAGCAGTCACTACTGAGCATGTGCATAAAGTGCAGCAGCAGTCACTACTGAGCATGTGCATAAAGTGCAGCAGCAGTCACTACTGAGCATGTGCATAAAGTCCAGCACAGATTTATCTCCACTAAAAGCCGAGATCCTTAGATCAGGAACAGAACAGATATTTAGAAGATATTTTATAATGTTCCCAAATTCTTATGAAAAGATGTACAGCACATCCTGCACTGAACTACTGTACCCAATTTATTATATATTGTCAGTCAGGCCGTTTTATACCGACTCCTCAGCCCTGACAGTAAGTGACACATTGCTGGAATCGGGGTCTCTATCCCAACCTTATGCTGCTCTCCGATTACATAGAAAAAGACCTGGTGACTAATTTCCTTTAAGGAGATTTTGCCTTTTTCTAATAAAGTTACTAGGGGACAGTGGCAATAATGTGTGTAAAGCGCTGTGGAATTAATGGCGCTATATAAATGAGTAAAATAAATAATTGTCAGTGTTCTTAACTGGTTGATGGCTATCATGTCAGTGGGCCGGCAAATCATTAGCAACTGCGGCATTGTGTGAGCCATTGTGACAGGCTAGCCCTTTGAATGACATCATAAATTCCATCCAACTATAGCCTATCCTTTAAAAGGGTTTTTTTTTTTTTTTTTTTCATTAAATTTCGAAATATATATATATATATTCCTTAGTCTTACCAAGGTTAAAAATAGTAAATTGAGCTGTGATCAGCCCCCTCTGCTTCTCCTCTGCTGCTCCTGGTCTTTGTTGGCAGGCTGTGGTGATGACGTCCTGACCACAGCACAAGTGACCGCTGCAGCCAATCACTGCACTTAGAGGTAACAAAGTACGTCTTCCGTGTTTCCTCTGTCTTACACAGATCCCCATACGTTTTAATGGCCGAGTCTCACGGACAGGACACGTGGATTAGTGAAACTCTATGGGTCAGTGTCCTGTTTGTGAGAAAATCAGACAGCACATGGACGTGTGTGTGAATGTTGGCTTAAATATATTCCGTTTTTTAGCTTTCTGTGTAAAATGAAATTATTTTATTTTTTTTTCCTTCTTACAAAACCTAGTGAAGCTATCACTTTTTTTTATAGAACTTTTTTTTTTACTTTGACAAAAAGTTGACCCCAGTTTGCTGATAAATCTTGTCTTTGCCACAATTCGGACAATTTAATTATTCTCCAAGGTAAGGAACGCCGTCTTGCAATTATTGCAAAAAAAAAAATCTGACCATGTAGAATGGTTTTGAATTGGTGCACAGTTAGTTTTTCCCTGAAGTTTCTCCGCACGCTGCCCTGGTGCAGTGATCCAGCAGTAACTTATGGGCCAGTGCACACCAGTGATCCATGTGGAGCAGACTAATCCATAGGAATAGCAGACAGCGCCTGCTCCCATCTGCTGTGCAGAGGCGCACACGGGGCTGCAATTTGCGGATGTATTTGGGTGAATCTTGCGGTGTCTGGTTTCTGTCCGTATTCTGTACACAGTGTGACCACCCTTGTGCGGGGTGACGCGGCTTCTTTCGCACTGACTGAAGCGCTCATTTTCATGGGGTAATTAGAACAATGCTTTAATTATCAGTATAGCTTCTCAGAGGAGCCGTGGGCTGAATCGGTATTATCCTAAACCCTTTATTGCGGGTGGACCCTAAGCCCATTTCAAGGCTATTTACTGCTGTGTCTCACATGCACCAATTTCACACTTCTTTCCGAGGCGAGTAGCCCCAACAAGCAGCGTTTCTGGAGCCAGCTCTCGCCTGGTGTCAGGCTGCGGAGGACCATGTCCTTTCCTTTTACTCCAATTATGTCTCCTTGCTCTCCTGACGTGTGACTCTTGTAGCAGCGGGGCACAGAGTGGGCTTCATACTGGGCTGTTTTATTACCATGAGATGCTTACTAATTACCGGCCGCTCATGGGGAGCCCACTGGTGTAACGCAAAGTCAAAATGGAAGTTCCCGTACGCACAGCACCATTCATCCCGCGCTCCCACATTCTGCTTCCAAGCGCTGAACATGTCAAAGGAAAAGAGCTACACCAGATTCTTGTAGTGCCGCGATTCTCTCCAGAGGGAAAGCAAGACATGACCAGGGACAATCCACAATGTCCGCTCCATTTCTATAACTCTCGGTGCCAGCTTTGTAGCTGAACTTTGTCAGACCTCATAAATGTGTAATGGCTTTGCTCCAGCTTACTACTCCCTGGGCATTTCATTGCCAAATAAACTTCCTCTTCAGGCTTCCTATAAACAGCTTTCTTTCTGAGTAGTAGTCCAAGCCTGGCATGTCAAAGTGAGGGGACTTATAAGCCGTGCATGGCCTTCTGGGAAATTAAAAATGCAAATTGTCTCTTCAGAGATGACGCAAACTAGAACCCTAGCACCACCTACTGGAATTAGTGATCAGGACTATAACACTAGCGCCACCTACTGAAATTAGTGATCAGGACTATAACTAGCGCCACCTACTGGAATTAGTGATCAGGACTATAACACTAGAGCCACCTACTGAAATTAGTGATCAGGACTATAACTAGCGCCACCTACTGGAATTAGTGATCAGGACTATAACACTAACGCAAACTACTGGCATTAGTGATCAGGACTCTAACTCTAGCGCCACCTACTGGAATTAGTGATCCGGACTGTAACACTAGCGCCACCTACTGGAATTAGTGATCAGGACTATAACACTAACGCAAACTACTGGCATTAGTGATCAGGACTCTAACTCTAGAGCCACCTACTGGAATTAGTGATCAGGACTGTAACACTAGCGCCACCTACTGGAATTAGTGATCAGGACTATAACACTAACGCAAACTACTGGCATTAGTGATCAGGACTCTAACTCTAGCGCCACCTACTGGAATTAGTGATCCGGACTGTAACACTAGCGCCACCTACTGGAATTAGTGATCAGGACTATAACACTAACGCAAACTACTGGCATTAGTGATCAGGACTCTAACTCTAGCGCCACCTACTGGAATTAGTGATCCGGACTGTAACACTAGCGCCACCTACTGGAATTAGTGATCAGGACTATAACACTAACGCAAACTACTGGCATTAGTGATCAGGACTCTAACTCTAGCGCCACCTACTGGAATTAGTGATCAGGACTGTAACACTAGCGCCACCTACTGGAATTAGTGATCAGGACTATAACACTAACGCAAACTACTGGCATTAGTGATCAGGACTCTAACTCTAGCGCCACCTACTGGAATTAGTGATCAGGACTGTAACACTAGCGCCACCTACTGGAATTAGTGATCAGGACTATAACACTAACGCAAACTACTGGCATTAGTGATCAGGACTCTAACTCTAGCGCCACCTACTGGAATTAGTGATCAGGACTGTAACACTAGCGCCACCTACTGGAATTAGTGATCAGGACTATAACACTAACGCAAACTACTGGCATTAGTGATCAGGACTGTAACTCTTGCGCCACCTACTGGAATTAGTGATCAGGACTGTAACACTAGCGCCACCTACTGGAATTAGTGATCAGGACTGTAACACTAACGCAAACTACTGGCATTAGTGATCAGGACTGTAACTCTAGCGCCACCTACTGGAATTAGTGATCAGGACTGTAACACTAGCGCCACCTACTGGAATTAGTGATCAGGACTATAACACTAACGCAAACTACTGGCATTAGTGATCAGGACTGTAACTCTTGCGCCACCTACTGGAATTAGTGATCAGGACTGTAACACTAGCGCCACCTACTGGAATTAGTGATCAGGACTGTAACACTAGCGCCACCTACTGGAATTAGTGATCAGGACTGTAACACTAGCGCCACCTACTGGAATTACTGATCAGGACTCTAACTCTAGCGCCACCTACTGGAATTAGTGATCAGGACTGTAACACTAGCGCCACCTACTGGAATTAGTGATCAGGACTATAACACTAGCGCCACCTACTGGAATTAGTGATCAGGACTCTAACTCTAGCGCCACCTACTGGAATTAGTGATCAGGACTATAACACTAGCGCCACCTATTGGAAGCAGTAATCTTTTAGGAGAAAAAAATATATTTAACTGTCCAGACCGGCATTGCCTTTATGCTCGAAGTGCTGTTCTGGTGACAAACAATACCACGTGACCACTGCAGCCAATCAACCGCTGCTCAGCGGCTACAGCCTTTAGAGTTACTTCTGAGAGAATGGTGTATGGCAAGACACTAGGGGGGAGCTAAGAGCATAGAGGTAGTGCCCATACAATTGCATCTGTTTGTGGGAAAGCTTAGAGAAGACCAAGAGGGCGGTTCAGATTTCCAGTTTCAGATTGGCTTATCTGTCAGGTTATAAATTGATCCGTTACTTTCCTGTGTACCGCTGCGGATCAGAGATATCGATATGACAGCAATAGTCAATGACTATCTCTGTGGTAGCTGTAAGAGCGGCTTTATTACTTGAGTAAGGACTTATCTGCTGGTGATTACTTTCTACTATGATAAATTGCTCTTTTAATGAGGCTCTAATTCACGAATGTGTAGAAATAGATCCATAGGGCAGCATGGTGGCTCAGTGGTTAGCACTGCAGCCTTACAGCACTGGGGTCAAATCCCACCGAGGACAACATCTGCAAGGAGTTTGTATGTTCTCCCCGTGTTTGCGTGGGTTTCCACCAGGTTCTCTGGTTTCCTCCCACACTCTGAAGACATGCTGATAGGGATTATAGATTGTGAGCCCCAATGGGGACAGTGATGATAATATCTGTAAACTGTTGTGGAAGTAATGGCGCTATATACCGTAAGTGAGTAAAATAGATTTATATTGTACATGGGTGTATACTAGTGTTTTTGTGTATTATGCAGCGCTTATCAGACATTGTTTTTATTTTTCAGATCCAGCTTTCTTTCCTGGTCGCTGTGCAGAAATACTGGCTGATGGCAAAACCATAGGAAAACTGGGCGTTCTGCACCCTGATGTCATCACAAAATTTGATTTGACTTTGCCTTGCTCAGCCTTGGAAATCAATGTGGAGCCATTTTTGTGATCTGAAATTAGCTGTTGAAATTACACTTAATCTGATCTCGGAGGATAAACAGAAATGGGTTAAATCATGTATTGTGTTCAGCGCTGATGATTTGTGTTCCATCATGGTGAGCTTACCTGACGAGCACAATCAGGCTTATATCTAGCTTTCTCCAGTTTGTTCTTTATTACTTACTGTGGACTTTGTCTGACAAGCGCCATCATACATGGGTTGAATTTTAACAGAGTACTATAAAATCTCCTCTCTGCCCTAGAAAAAGTCATAAGTCTTTCTATAACTGTATTTACAGTGGCTCATCGGGAACAATTATTGGCTTGTCTAAACAGGCTGCCATTCACCTGACGAGCGAGTAACACTTTTCAGAATCCTGGCTCTCGGCAGCACATCATCCAGTGTAATCCTGGTTTCACACTAGCGTATGGAGGAGCTGCAGAGGGTTGCAGACTTCCTCCGTGAAGCGCCGCCCATGGCCGCACCTCCTTCGGTCAGCTCCGCCTCCATTGGCATGCGGCCTGCTTACCCTATCTTTAGCATTGGGTACGCAGGCCATGCCGATGTATGCGGATGCCTCCGCATGCGTCGTTTTGACGGTCCGTCCGGCGACCGCACCAAAATGCAACATGTTGCGTTCGGCGCAGCTCACCGCACCGTGAAAATGGCATATGCGGAGGGATCCGCATACATTGGCACGGCCTGGGTACCTAAAGATAGAGTACGCATGCCGACAGAGGAGGTGTGGCCGTGGGCGGAGCTTCACTGAGGAAGTCCGCATCCCTTCCATAAGCAAGCACAATGGAAGACTGTGCGCACAGAGCAATTGTATCAGCGATCGTTCTGTGCACACAAGGCCTGCCTAAACAATCTAGTAAATGACCAGCGATCGGGTTGCATATAGCCAGCTGTGGGTTGGCCAGTGTGAATGCGCCCTAAGGCTAGGAATATTATCAAGTTGTATTTGGCAATTCCAGAATTCACTTCCTCTCAAAAAATGAACTGCACCATTTTTTCTTAGCTCCGTATCTTTCTACTGCCGTGGAAAATCCTACCATCTTTAATAAGATCAGCCAGCAATCTACTACCTGTGGCCTACAAATCTCATGTGTATGGCTGTGTTCACACTGTAGGATAGACATAGCCTTTGAAGGAGCTTGTGGGTTTTCTGTCCAAGGATTTTTCTTTCAGTTTTTCTCTTAAAGGGAATTTGGCACCTGAGAAAAGCATGATTAAACCACTTGCAGGAAGCTGTCGCGTTTGGTAGTCCCAGTCTAACTATATGTTTCATGGCTCAGTGTAACTGTTCAGGCCATCATACGCAATAGAACAACACTGGCCAAATCCACCGATATCTGTGGGATTGGTCGACAGTCTAATGTGTATGGGGGCCGCCATGTGCACACCTGACCAATGTCAGGGGGAAGAAAGATTATACAAGTCCCATTTTGGCAGGCCGATCTTTTTATTCTCTGAGCGGTGAGTCGCTTTCACAGGAATATGACAGCGGCCCGCTCATACAGAACACAGGAACACACGGCCGAGCGTTCCTGCGTCCGGGAAGCAGAGGAGAGCAGTCAGCTGAGCAATCAGATCTATTGTGTATGGGGGCTTCCAGTACAAAAAGAAATTCTAAAACCTCTAAGCTCCGATCACCAGTAGTCATCTGGGCGGCGCTGATTTATCATGGTGTCATCAATGTTAGGGCCTGCAAATAAAGGAGACCCTGACTAGTCTCCACAGCAGCACTGCCCAGCTGACTACTGGGGGCGCCACATGCAGGTTTATAAGTTCCATGTCTTAGTAGTAACACTGAAGCTGTAAATAGGAGTACGGTGAAACCATTTCACAAGCGCTGTGTCTGCATGTAGGCCAATACCGGCAGCTCTAGTGACAGGTTCCCTTTACCATGTAGGATCTTTACAAGCTCACACTCCTTATCTGGTGGTGTTTTGCTGGGCTATGGGATTATATTTTTACGGCTGGACGACCACCACCTAGAGCAGTTTTGTATTTATTCCTGTAAATGAGCCTAGGTGCTTCCCAATAAAGCACATTTGTTACATCTGGTGCGGGTTATTTTGCATCCTGTAATGGACTTGTCACTTGAATCGTGAAGGGACATCAGGTGACACAATGTCACTATGATGGGGGTCTATAAACATAATATAGGGTTTGATCCAATGTAAAATACAAGTAAAGGTTAAGTGTGTAATTGCCCTGTGTGACTGTATTAAAGGTAAGGCTATACAATGCTGATGATCGTGGCAAGTAATAGTAAGGTTATATGCACACGACAGAATTGTGCAGAAATGACGGAAACATTTTATAACTTGGAGTGGGACAGTTTCTTCAAACCCAGAAAATCTGTAATGTCCAAATATACTTTTTAATATCTGAATTTTCTTTGAAGCTTAACAGCGTTTTTTACTTTTCCAAAAATCACATAGAGCTACAGGCCGCAGTGACATGGCTGGCCAATACAAACAAAATCGGCCATTTGTCACAACAAAACATAGGTTGGCAGCTTCAAGGGAATCTGTCAGTAGGATCGCCCCCCACATTGTCTATATGGGCTTGTAGGTCATAGGCAGCTGAATAAAATGATACCTTGATATCTGCGATCAGATGTCTTTATTCCTGAAAAATCCACTTTTTTTTTTCCCTAGAAATGAGCTGTAGTGCTGAGCGAACGTTCTCAGATAAGGTGTTATCCCAGCATGTTCTCTTGGGCACGCTTGAATCATATGTTCTAGTCACTGCGGCTGCATGTTTTACAGCTGTTGAAAAACTGGGAATCGTGCAGGCACGGGGACTCGAACATATTATTTGAGCATGCTGAAGACACTTGGATAATACCTGAGTATGCTCAGATAACACCTTATCCCAGCACGTTTGCTCATCGCTAATGAGCTGCTCAGATCTATGGGCCGGACACTGAACTTCCTCCCTTATAGACTACTAAGAGAGGTGGATCCTAATAACAGATTCCCTATAAATCACTTCCCCGGTCTTGGTATTCACATTGTGGGTTGAGTTCATTTTCGGCTTCAGGTAACTTTGTAGAGTGACTCTTCTAGTGCGTGGTTACTGTCAGAACCAAGCTCCTTAGAAAGCGACGGCTCAAGCTTTGGCCCGAGAGGCAAACATCTAGACATGGCTGCAGCAAGTCCAGCTTCCTCTTCCATCGGTGCATATTACAATGCTCGTCCCCCCCACTTAGTCTTTGTGCAATATCTTTTATTGGGGCAGGTACAATGTGGACATACAACTCACCGTAGGGGTCATGTGTACGGTCGCCCTGATAGTGATCAAACTATCAGTCTCTGATGCATTCAGATCTGAGGACATAATCAGACAGACAATATACTGCCGCTTCATAAGCCGCATGTTACATCACCATCAGAAAACTAAACGGCGTCAGGCAGACAATACAGAATCAGTGCAGTATAAATACTGTAAAACTTCACTTTGTACATATAAATTATCCAACGTGCTCACTCCTTTATTTTTGTATCCTTCAGGAAGGAAAACATTTGTGATTTTTTTTCTTCCTGCAAGAATCCAATCTTAAAAGGCTTATGTCCAACTCATGGGCTAGACTGGTATAACAGCTTCTAGGCCCTGGCCTCCAGAGGCTAGCTTTCGGAAATAGCAGCTACACTCCTATAGAAAAGGGAAGAAAATAGCTAGACGAAAAGAGCGATGACGCCAACCACATATTTTGCATCGCTGTGCCGTTTCGCTTACTCCCATTCATTTCTATGGGAGTTACATAAACTGTATGGGCAGCTGAACGTGACTGTTTTTGTAACCTCGCTTCTGGTGGACAGGACATAGAAGCAGATTCCCATCTCAGTCATAGGAATAACCCTTTGAATGTTTATTTTACTTAGGAAAGTGATCTGAAAGTGGGATACAAATGCATGAAAAAGATTGTCTGGGGAATAAAAGCATGTCTATTTCATATAGTCTTTCATGGCCAATATATTGGAGTCCAATCTTAATGTTTGTGAAGAACAGAACTGCTGGCATGTGTAAGTATCCATTATAAATAGTGGTGGAGCCTCCTGCCTTGGTCCAGATGTCAGCCGATGATTGGAAATAATGAAACCTTAATGTGCGATTTCCATGTTCAGCACGGAGATCCAAAACTTCTGTGTGTGTGTCTGGGACAGGACTGGACACTTCTGACCGATTTCTTTGACATTAGCCTCCCAGTTCTGCTCTTCTGAGGCCACTCATAAGCCCAATAGATAATAAAGCCAAGGAACCATTGAAGTGGCAACCACACCAATCGATAAATAAGTCACAAACTTATAGGGAACCTCAATCTCCAGCCTTTGCCTAACTAGTTTGTCCTGTGTTGAGACTTTGTACCATGAACCTAGAGCTTTGAGAGAAAGCGTTTTCGCAATGTACCGTACGATCACCAAAAGTGTAACGCCAAGAACAAACCTTAATACTTGCTGTATCAGCATTGGATATGTTATTGGAGGGATGCCAAGCGGGAATACTCCAGAGGGCACATAAGTCAGTCCTATGAGATTGATGATCCAAACACCTACACAGGTCCCTGCTCCCACGCTGAGTATAACGGTGGTGTCTGCCCGAGTGGTGCTGTAGTGGTCTAACCTTGGATAGTTGTAGCTCAGAATAAAAGTAGCAATGACAGCAACTACAGGACATATTGGGTTGGTCATAATCAGTTGGTCCATAAAATCCCATACTGGAAAAGTCATTGCTATGAATAACAAGGCGATCAGAACTCCACAAATCACATCCTGCAAGCAAAAAAGTGAAAGATAAGATTCCCGAGTGACCACATGGATAGGTTCAATCGTAAGTGCAGTGGAGGGATTTATTGTAAAGAACAGGTTTTGTCTTGATATTGGAACATGAGAAGTTTATCCTGTTTTATTGTCTAAACAAGTATCACATACTCAAATTAAAATACATATACTGTATGTTCCCATATATCGACTATAGGACCACAGTGGTGGACAGTACGTCAAATGAAGAATAAAATATAATGCATATGGCTCCATTGCAGATCTAATAATAATCTTTATATAGCACCAACATATTCTGCAGCGCTTTACAGTTCAACAGCTCACATACAAGTCATAAGTAACAACGTTAAATATAACACAATAATTAAAGCAAAATAAGAGCTAACAACCTACAATAAGAAGGGGGTGACACAAAGTACAGGGGCTTATTTACAATGATGGTCCAGCCATCTTGAGGGTAGATAAGGCTGCATGAGCTAGTCACCAGCCAGTACGTGTGGTGCTTTTGGGTGCGGTGGAGTTTAATTGAGAGCTATGTTCAGAGAATGAATGGATGACCAAGTAACGATTAGCCAGATAGATAACCCTGGCAGCTGCATTAAGGATGGACTGAAGAGGGGAATATCGGGTTGGGGGGGGGGCAATAAATAGAGAATTACAGTAGTCAAGGCGGGAGTGGATAAGGGCAACAGTGAGGGTTTTTGCTGTTTCCATGGTTAGAAAGGGGTGGATTCTAGAGATGTTCTTTAGGTGTAAGTGGCAAGAGCAGGCAAGAGATTGTATATAGGAGATGAAGGAAAGGTTGGTGTCAAACATAACGCCCAGACAGCACGCCTGCTGCCTAGTCATTATGGTGCCAGACATGGAGAGGGAGATGTCAGATTTAGGCTGGTTTCACATTTGCGTTTTTTAGCGCTGGAAAAAAACGCACACCTGCGCATGCGTTTTTTCCCCTATATTTAACATGGGTGCGCATACCTGCGCACTGGTCAGCGCATGTATGCGATTTTCATGCGCTGCGTTTTTTTGGGGTGTGCGTTGTGATTTTCCAGACGCATCATGTTGCATTTTTTGGCCCTGCAAAAAAGCGCATGCGCACATATGCGCACGTTTTGCGCTAAAAATGGCCATTATAGCCTATGGATGCGCATATGTGCGCACTGGCATGCTCATGTATGCGTTTTTTTTTTTAAACCATGGAATTTAGGGGTTTGGGTTAGAGTTAGGGTTAGTTAAGGGGGTTTAGGGTTAGGGTTATAGTCAGGGTCAGGGTTAGGGTTGGGGTTTGGGTCAGGGTTAGGGTTAAGTATGGTTTTGTTAAGGATTAGGGTCATGGTTAGGGTCAGGATTAGGGTTAAGTATGGTTTTGTTAAGGGTTAGGGTCAGGGTCAGGGTTAGGGTCAGGATTAGGGTTAAGTATGGTTTTGTTAAGGATTAGGGTCAGGGTCAGGATTAGGGTTAAGTATGGTTTTGTTAAGGGTTAGGGTCAGGGTTAGGGTCAGGGTTAGGGTCAGGGTTAGGGTTAAGTATGGTTTTGTTAAGGATTAGGGTCAGGATTAGGGTTAAGTATGGTTTTGTTAAGGGTTAGGGTCAGGGTTAGGGTCAGGATTAGGGTTAAGTATGGTTTGGTTAAGGGTTAGGGTCAGGGTTAGGGTCAGGGTTAGGGTCAGGGTTAAGTATGGTTTGGTTAAGGGTTAGGGTCAGGGTTAGGGTCAGGGTTAAGTATGGTTTTGTTAAGGGTTAGGGTCAGGGTCAGGGTTAGGGTTAGGGTTAGTTAGGGTTTAGGGTTTGGGTTAGGGTTAAGTATGATTTGGTTAAGGGTTAGGGTCAGGGTTAGGGTCAGGGTTAGGGTTAGTAAAGTCATGGTTTGGGTAGTGTGAGGGGCCACCTAAAAATGTTGGAAAAAAACGCAAACGCGGTAAAAACGCGCTAAAAACGCATACAAACGCATAAAAACGCTGCGTTTTTTTCATGCATGCTCATAAAAATGCTTGAAAAAAACGCAGCAGTTGTATGCTTATGTATAAGTTTTTTCAATGCGTTTTTTTGCGGGAAAAACGCGCTGCAAAAAAAAGCAAGTGTGAAACTAGCCTTAGGGAGGTAAGTAGACAGTGGGAGCAGAAGTTCAGTTTAGATATATAATATGGTACCCATAGGCACCAAACGGCAGCACATGGACTCCTATAGTCTATAACATAACCTTTCAGCAAATAATACATTCCCTTATGCGTATATCTAAAGTGTGAATATGAAGATGTCCTTCATAAGCCTGGAAAGTTAGGCGGCGACCAAATATATGTTTTTTTAGAAATGCAACTAAATTGATCTTCCCATTTATTGACATTTGTTGGCACCGCCCCATTCAGGGCACCGTTCTTGGATCATAGATGATAACTTGCTGATCGCTGGCCTACTGTCCTGCGGATAGGTTACTTGCCAGTTTGGAAGAAGTCTTAAGATGAGGCAGAATAAACTTTTTGCAATTTGATAGGAGGAGGTTCACGCACTGGTCACTATTTGGACAGTTTGGAAAAATATGTAAAATGATACTGAGCTTACTGCTTTAAATGTACAGACACATAACCCTTTTCCAGAAAAATATCGGATTACTCTGTCGCCTCATTGGGGGATACAGAACCGTGGGTGTTATGCTGCTGTCCACTAGGAGGCGACACTATGCATAATCTGAAAAAGATTAATTATGGCTCCTCCTCTGCAGTATACACCCCTGGACGGCGTCAGCCTTCTCCAGTTTTTGCTTAGTGTCACAAGGAGGCACACCTAAAGAATTTTTTCTTTCACTCCGTTTTTTTTCCCCTTCTCCCTCATCCTCTCGGTGGCCATTTCTGATGCAGGCATCAGCAGAGCACCACGCCAGCCAGTCTCCGGGGGCACAGGACTGTGGATCTTCGGCGCTGGACCTAGGGGCACACTGGTGGGGCAAAATCACAGCTCAGGTTTTTTTGCTCGGCTGTCAATCCGGATTTCCTGGAAGGCTCTCCCATAAGTTTCCCCTGCATATCCACCCCTGTAGGGCTCTCCCATAGCCTGCCCTTCCGCGCTCTGCGCACTATGCCGGGCTCAAGGTACAAGAGAACCAGGCAGGACTGCTTTTATGCATTCTGCACAGCCTGCAAAACCACTCTCCCCAGTGGCAGCACGTATCCCCACTGTCGGGACTGTATCCAGAATACTAGGTCAGAACCCCAAGAGGCTCCTACCAATGCTTCAGCGGATGCTACCACCCCGGAATGGGCTACCCAGATGTCACAGTCTATGACGCAGTCCAGCTCTGAAATGTAAAGTGCTGCGGAATATGTCGGCGCTATAAAAATAAAATTTATTATTATTATAGATAACGTCCACATTACTCCAGGCTCTGCAGGGTCATGTCTTGGCTATGAGCGTTACCCAGCAAAGGGACAGCTCCACTCAGGGACAGGCCGTTTCTGGCTCTCCCAGACGTAAGCAGACCCACACGTCGCGTTCCTCTTTGTCATCCCATAGCACTCGGTCATCCCCCTCTAGGGAGAGACACCGTAGTTCCAGGTCACCTAGACCGTCCCCTACCAGAGACAGACAACGTACATCTCCACAGCGACCCCCGACTACAGGAGACCTCCGCCCCATCTCACCCACCAGGGAACGCCTCACCGATACGCAGGATTCGGAAGGCATCTGTGACTTCGACTCAGACAACAAAACGGAGAGGTCTCTGGTCCCTTGTCCCCCTAGCAATACAGCGCTAGTTGAGGACATAATCTCTTCCATCCATCGGGTGCTGGACATTTCCGATCCAACCCCGGAAGCCCCAGAACATAAGATTTGCTTCGAAGGTGTTCTGAAACCATGTAAGGTCTTCTCTAACCACCCAGAATTTCAGGCGATCCTTACCAAGCAGTTTTCGCAGCCCGAGAAGAAAATTCACCAATCGCAAATATTTGGAGGCTAGGTACCCCTTCCCACAAAAGGACACCAAACAGTGGACAGACCCACCCGAAGTGAACCCCCCAGTCTCTAGGCTAGCAGCACAGACCCTCCTCTCACTGCCAGATAGCTCAACCCTCAGGGACGCAGCAGACCGGCAGGTAGAACGCATGGCTCGTTCAGTTTTCGAAGCGGCAGGGGCCTCCCTGGCCCCCGCGTTCGCTTCAGTTTGGGTGGCCAAGGCCATTCTGGCTTGGGCCAGAAAATTGCAAGCTGGCCTCCAAGCGTCAAATCCTGAGCTGTCGGACCAAGCGGTTCAAATAGTGGTAGCAGATTACATGCTTCATGCAGCCCTGGATTCCGCAAGAGGTGTAGCGGGGATAGCAGCAAACGCCATAACAATTCGGCATATCCTCTGACTGCATGAATGGAAAGCGGATGCGGCCTCGAAGAAGTCCCTCACGCATCTCCCATACCTCAGTGGACGGCTTTTCGGTGAAAAGTTGGACACAATGATATCCAACGCCACTGGGGGTAAGAGTACCTCTCTCCCTCAACTAAAACCTAAGCGCACGTTTAAACGGCGTAATCAAACACGATTCCGATCCTTTCAGAATTCTTCGGGCTGGTCCGTCTCGCGCCCAGCACAAAATCGTAACTGCTCTCCACGCAGGGACAACCCACGGGCAGTGCAGAGGCCAGACAGGACCTGGCAGTCAAAAGCAGGCCAGGCTAAGCCCAAAGGAGGAAAACCTCAGAATTTCGCCTCATCATGACTCACGAACTCCGGAAGACACCCCACCAGTAGGCGGACGACTTATACTCTTTCAGCAAGTCTGGCTGCCTATTACAGAAGATAGGTGGGTCAGGGAAATAGTGTCTTCCGGATACAAGATAGAGTTCACTTCCAGTCCTCCGAACCGGTTCTTCCTCTCTGTTCCACCAAAACCGCCAGATAAGGCTCGTGCCTTCCACCAAGCGTTCTCCTCTCTCCTTCAAGCAGGATTCGTAGGACCGGTTCCCGCAACCGAACGCTTCCGAGGGTTCTACTCCAATCTATTCGTAGTCCCCAAGAAAGGAGGCAGCGTCCGGCCCATACTAGACCTAAAGCAACTCAACAAATATGTACGGGTTCGTCATTTTCGCATGGAGTCCCTTCGGTCCATCATTGCGTCCATGGAGCAGGGAGAATATCTCACCTCAATAGACATACAAGACGCATATCTGCATATACTAATTGCTCCCGCCCATCAAAGATTTCTCAGGTTCGCGATCAACCAGGACCACTACCAGTTCGTGGCTCTCCCGTTTGGACTCGCCACGGCTCCCAGAACGTTTACCAAGATCATGGCAGCCACCATGGACGTTCTACACTCCAGAGGCATTGTAGTCGTTCCATACCTGGACGACCTTCTCATCAAGGCCTCCACCTTCAATGACTGCGAGGTCAGCGTCTCAATCACAATCGACACTCTGAGTCACCTGGGCTGGTTAGTGAACCTACATAAGTCAGCCACTATCCCGAGTCAGTCCCTGACCTTCCTGGGGATGCTATTCGGCACCTCCAGGGGGCTGGTGCTCCTTCCCAGAGACAAGGCACTGGCTCTCCTTCTGGGAGTTCGCATACTCCTCCGCAATCCCCCTCGATCTCTCCGGTATGCCATGAGAGTCCTCGGCAGGATGGCAGCAGCAATGGAGGTGCTACCATTTGCCCAGTTTCACCTCAGGCCTCTTCAACTAGCCATCCTCAGGTCCTGGGACAGGAATCCTTTCTCCCTCGACAGGGAGTTCCGGCTAACATCGTCAACCAGGATGTCCCTACACTGGTGGCTCAAGCCAACTTCGCTTGCAAGGGGAAAATCCTCTCTCTCAGGTCAATAGAAGGTCCTGACCACCGGTGCAAGCCTGACAGGTTGGGGTGCAGTGCACCTACATCACAGGGCACAAGGCAAGTGGTCACCAGTGGAAGCAACCTTGCCCATCAACATCCTGGAAATTCGGGCCATCCTGGCATTGAGAGCCTTTCATCACTTGCTGGCAGCCTCTCATATCAGGATACAGTCGGACAATGCCACGGCGGTGGCATATGTGAATCACCAAGGCGGGACCCGCAGTACCCAGGCGATGAGAGAAGTGGATCATATCCTCCACTGGGCGGAAGACACGAGGTCGGTACTCTCTGCGGTCCACATTCCGGGTGTGGACAACTGGGAAGCAGACTTCCTCAGCAGACAAGGAATGGACTCGGGGGAGTGGTCTCTCCATCCCAAAATTTTTCACCAGATCTGCCATCGCTGGGGACCCCGGACGTGGACCTAATGGCATCCCACCTCAATGCCAAGGTCTCCAATTTCATGGCCAGGACACGCGACCCGCGGTCGCTCGGAGCGGATGCCCTGGTTCAGGACTGGACCCAGTTCCAGCTCCTGTACATTTTTCCACCCCTCCCCTGATCTCCAGAGTCGTGAGGAAGATCAAACAAGAGGGAGTTCCAATCAACCTGATCACGCCGGACTGGCCCAGACGTACATGGTACGCCGACATCGTACAACCTACAGCAGACGCCCCCTGGCGTCTCCCCGACAGTCACAACCTTCTGTCACAAGGTCCGTTCTACCATCAGAACTCAGGGGCTCTCAATTTGACGGCGTGGCCCTTGAGACCTGGGTTCTAACACAGGCAGGGCTCTCACCGGACGTCATTACGACCATGATCAGGGTAAGGAAGCCAGCCTTCGCCAAGATCTATTATCGTACCTGGAGAGCTTTCTTTACCTGGTGCGAATCTCGCAGACAGGTCCCACTCCCTTATTCCCTCCCAAAGGTACTTGGCTTTCTTCAATCGGGCCTGGACGCCAGGCTATCCCTAGGCTCGCTGAAGAGCCAGGTGTCAGCGCTTTCAGTGCTTTTCCAAAGGCGTATTGCTAACAAGCCGCAAGTAAAGACTTTTCTTCAGGGAGTTTCCCGATTAGCTCCCCCCTACAGACGTCCACTGGAAACGTGGGACCTCAACCTGGTCCTGACAGCATTGCAGGCACCACCTTTCGAACCCCTTAAGGAAGTCCCACTCTGCATTCTGTCACAGAAGGTGGTTTTTCTGGTGGCAATCACCTCGCTACACAGGGTGTTGGAATTGTCAGCACTCTCCTGCAGACGGCCCTTCCTAGCTTTTCACCAGGACAAGGTGGTTCTCCGTACAGTACCATCCTTCCTTCCGAAGGTTGTGTCCAACTTCCACCTCAATGAGGAAATTTCACTGTCGTCCCTTTGCCTGGTTCCGGTTCATAGAGTGGAGAAGGCTCTGCATACGCTTGACCTCGTCAGGGCATTGCGTATATACGTGTCTAGGACTGCACCCTTCCGGAAGTCTGATTCCCTTTTCCTTCTTCCGGAAGGCGTTCACAAGGGTCTGACGGCTTCCAAAGCTACCCTTGCCAGGTGGATCAAGTCCACCATACAAGAGGCTTACCGCCTTAACAACTCTCCTCTTCCTGCCGGTATCACAGCACACTCTACGCGGGCAGTAGGGGCCTCCTGGGCCATTCGGCACCAGGCTTCGGCACAACAAGTGTGTAAGGCTGCCACTTGGACTAGCCTACACACGTTTACAAAACACTTCAGGGTTCATACCCAGTCCTCAGCAGATGTGAGCCTGGGTAGATGGGTTCTGCAGGCGGCAGTGCCCCAAGTTTAGGGACCTGCTAGCACAATATTCGTCCATTGTTTCCAACCCAGGGACTGCTTTGGGACGTCCCATGGTTCTGTGTCCCCCAATGAGGCAACAGAGTAAAGGAGATTTTTGTGTACTCACCGTAAAATCTCTTTCTCTTAGCCTCTAATTGGGGGACACAGCTCCCACCCTGTTGCCCTTATGGGCCGTTGTTACGGTTCAGTTCTCATATTGTTCTTTGAGCTCATACAGAGTGGCCTTCTTACAGGCATGGTTATGTTGTTTCTGTTATATTCCTCCTAATGCTTGTGTACAAAACTGGAGAAGGCTGACGCCGTTCCAGGGGTGTATACTGCAGAGGAGGAGCCATTGTTAATCTTTTTCAGATTATGCATAGTGTCGCCTCCTAGTGGACAGCAGCATAACACCCATGGTTCTGTGTCCCCCAATTAGAGGCTAAGAGAAAGATTTTACGGTGAGTACACAAAAATCTCCTTTTTTAAATCTATTTTTGGTAATGTAATGTATTCTAGCACTAGAGAGGGGTTTCAATATTGCAGTGAGTGTGCAGGAATGATAAAACCTGATTTCTCCATGAACCTGAGTCCTCACAACTCTCATTGGGCTTGTCCTTTGACATGCCGTCTAGTGGCTGACATTATAACAATACTGTAATTCTAGTAAGCATTCCCATCTGAATTTCAAAGCTCAGATTTCATGGAAACAATCTCACGAGACCTTCACATGATTCCCTCTTAAAAATCCTTTATATGACTCCTCCAGCATTGCTTTCAAGACTTATTGACGATTTGCAATTGCCTGGTAGCCACACGAACTATGGTAATGTATGTGTCTCTGAAGTTTAATCCGTTCCCTGCTGGAAAAGGCAGCAAATCACTGGATTTTACTATATTACCCGGCACCCCTGCTGTGAAGGGGCCAATGAATGCCATTGTTCCTCTCTGAGCAATCATTTCCATTGAAATATCCGTGGTACACTCATTATGTGCTTCTTTTGCCCAAGGCTTTAAATGGCAATGGACAAGGCACACTATAGAGGTATGGATGAGGGGTATTCTTTAAAGTTAACAAATCGCCCTACCAGCATTTAGAAGAGAAGCAACAGGGTCAAGAATATAGACAGAGAGTTGTCACATATCTTAACAATGATGACTGTGACCTGATTGACTTTATTGGTCAGTCCCATGTAACACTGCCGTTGGAGTATGTATGGACTGGTGGAAAGACTAATATAGCAAATATTACAATTATTCTCATATATAGTACACTGCCTATGTACTAAATATTCATTTGTCAATGTGATTTTTTAAGCGCATTCACATCTTATAGCTTATGAATGAATATGGAAAGATGATGAAGTGGAATCTGTACTTGCTCATCTAGACTCATTGTATTGATAAAATAACTTAAAGAGGTTGTCCAGGCCTTTTTTTTTTCTAGGGTCCTAAAACCTAACAGGCAGTTAGTTGTTAACTACCTGCCTGTCGTACGCAGCACAGAGCGTTCACGGTCTGCTCCTGCCGGCGATTCAGCTGCTCCACATCAACAGAGCAGCTCTTCTTCTTTCGAGCTGCTCTGTTGATGAGGCTTGACTTTCAACATGCTGATAGACAGCCAGCTTCCCGCAGATCGGCAGCAGAGAGCCGTCTGACTATCAGCATAAAGTCCAGTCATGCCTCGTGAGTTGAGCAGAAGAGCATCCACTGCTTCTTCGATGTGACATCAGTAGAAGCCGCTGAGTAGCTGGAATGAGCGGTCTGTGACCACTTTGCGCTGGCTGAGATCGGCGCCGGTTTCAACAGTTAGATAGCAAACATTTATCCAATATGTTCACCGTCACGATATGGCTTCTACACCTACACTTCATGGATGCTATTTCCATATTATATATTTTTCATTCTGTATAGTTTTCAGCCGGCAACATGTCATTCACAAGATCGAAAAGAGGTTGCTTGACCTATGTTGTAACCACCTGCATGTATGGAGTCCATGAATACTACCGCCTGGTATCTTATGGCTAACATCTTACCAGCACAGTGTGCATTCCTGTATACAGCCGGCTGAGGGACACTAGGGTGGAGAGGCAAAGAGCAGCCACAAATCCGAGTACAAAGGGGAACTGCAGGAAACAAAAATAAAAAAAATTAAATGAGCGATTGATACATCAGCTTTGCTAACTTGATGGTATTTTAATGAACATTCAAAATAAAATAGGCTTATTTTTCTTTATTTTCTATCATACATAGTACAAATTGAATGATGATTCAGGAATCAACACCAATTGATGTGAAAATGAAATGCACAAAAATAATGTGATAATTGTAATTCAGGAGATTTGTTGCATCATGTATGCCATATTTTATTTTATCATTATTTCTTATAGCAGACCTGGGAAAATAGAGTTAGCTGAAGGGCTGAAACAGTGACCCACAGGCCGCAGCATGACATTTCCCGCCGCCGTCTGTTACCGCTATCTGCATTGTCAGGATTCAGATAGCGGTGAATACATTTGTGGAAGACGAAGCAGACGGCACAATCTTCCATCAATCAGCGTGTAAGGGCCCCGTTACATGCTTCAATGTCCCAGCGATCCCACCAACGATCCGACGTGGATGGGATCGCTGGGACCTATGTATATAGGAGGTTAAGTTGGAGCTCAAGCTGTATATAGGGTGACTGTGAGGCACACACTGTATATAAGGAGGCTATGTAGGGGCTAATTGTCTGCAGGAGACTACGTGGGGGCTCACTGTCTATAGGAGATTATGTGGGGTCTCATACTGTATATAGGAGGCCATGTGGACTTCGTACTGTATACTACAGGGGTTGTGTGAGGGCTCATATTGTATATAGAGAGGCTATTTGGGGGCTTTAATGGCATATAGGGGGCTGTGTGTGGGCTCATGTGGTATACAGAGGCTGTGTGCAGGCTCATACGGTATATAGGGGGGTCAGCATACTTAATTCTGCTCAATATGAAGTGAAACAATATTAAATATAAAATTAATATATTAATATTGAGCAGAGCTAATTTCAGTCTACTGGTTTGGCCCTCCACAACAGTCACGCTCTGTCCCTCAGGAAAATTAAATTGCCTAACCCTGACCTATAGGAACATTTTTTAGTAAATAAAAAATATATATATTTCCTTTCTTCACTGGTCTTCCACAATGTGAATCACTAACAGCCATTTCACATAATCTCTCTATTCTATATGGAAGTCCAGATGTATCAATAGCAAGACCTAATAATGTACTTAAGAAGCCATGCTAAGGGACTCCTTTACTGACTTCAGTTTCCCCTTACATACAGGTGCATCTCACAAAATTAGAATATCATCTAAAAGTTATTTTTCAGTTCTTCAATACAAAAAGTGAGTCTCATATATTATATAGAGTCATTACAAACGGAGTGATCCATTTCAAGTGTTTATTTCTGTTAATGTTGATGATTATGGCTTACAGCCAATGAAAACCCAGAAGTCATTATCTCAGTAAATTAGAATACTTTATAACACCAGCTTGAAAAAATGATTTTAAAATCCAAAATGTTGGCCTAATGAAATGTACACTGCTCAAAAAAAATATAGGGAACACTTAAACAACAGAATATAACTCCAAGTAAATCAAACTTCTGTGAAATCAAACTGTCCACTTAGGAAGCGACACTGATTGACAATCAATTTCACATGCTGTTGTGCAAATGGAATAGACAAAAGATGCAAATTATTGGCAATTATCAAGACACCCTCAATAAAGGAGTGGTTCTGCATGTGGGGACCACAGACCACATCTCAGTACCAATGCTTTCTGCCTGACGTGTTGGTCACTTTTGAATACTGGTTGTGCTTTCACACTCATGAGACGGACTCTACAACCCACGCAAGTGGCTCAGGTAGTGCAGCTCATCCAGGATGGCATATCAATACGAGCTGTGGCAAGGTTTGCTGTGTCTGTCAGCATAGTGTCCAGAGGCTGGAGGCGCTACCAGGCGACAGGCCAGTCCACCAGGAGACATGGAGAGGGCCGTAGGAGGGCAACAACCCAGCAGCAGGACCGCTACCTCCGTCTTTGTGCAATAGAAATAAATGGTTTTGTTTGTTTGTTTTTACAGATATTGGTCTTGGCTAGGAGTTGAGCGAAAATGTTCGGATTCGGTCGCTGAATATGAATTCACCATATTCGTGCCATATTGCTATCCTATTCATGCCGACTTTGTTTGATGATCAGTTCCAAACATAGAATCATAGAATCATAGAATCGTAGAGTTGGAAGGGACCTCCTGGGCCATCTGGTCCAACCCCCTGCTCAAAGCAGGATTCGCTAAATCATCCCAGTCAGATGTCTGTCCAGCCTCTGTTTGAAGACTTCCATTGAAGGAGAACTCACCACTTCTCGTGGCAGCCTGTTCCACTCATTGATCACTCTGTCAAAAAGTTTTTTCTAATATCTAATCTGTGTCTCTTCCCATTCAGTTTCATCCCATTGCTTCTAGTCTTTCCTTGTGCAAATGAGAATAAAGTTGATCCTTCTACAATGTGACAGCCCTTTAGATATTTGTAGACAGCTATTAAGTCTCCTCTCAGTCTTCTCTTTTGCAAACTAAACATTCCCAAATCCTGCAACCTTTCCTCATAAGACAGGGTTTGCAGACCGGTCACCATTCTGGTCGCTCTTTTCTGAACTTGCTCCAGTTTGTTGATGTCTTTTTTAAAATGTGGTGCCCAAAACTGGACACAATATTCCAGATGAGGTCTGACCAAAGAGGAGTAGAGGGAAATAATGACTTCACGTGATCTAGACTGTATGCTTCTGTTAATACATCCTAGAATTGCATTTGCCTTTTTTGCTGCTGCATCACACTGTTGACTCATATTCAGTCTGTGATCTATTAGTATACCCAAGTCTTTTTCACATGTGCTGTCACTTAGCCCTATTCCTCCCATTCTATATATGCTTTTTTCATTTTTATTGCCCAGATGTAGTACTTTGCATTTCTCCCTGTTAAAAACCATTCTGTTAGTTGCTGCCCACTTCTCCAGTTTATTTAAATCTTTTTGAATCCTCTCTCTCTCTTCTCTAGTATTAGCTATCCCTCCTAGCTTTGTGTCATCAGCAAATTTAATCAGTTTACCCTCAATTCCTTCATCTAAATCGTTGATAAAGATGTTGAACAATACAGGGCCCAGGACAGAGCCCTGTGGTACCCCACTTGAGACATTCTTCCAACTGGATGTGCAGCCATTTACGACCACTCTTTGGGTCCGATCACTAAGCCAGTTATGAATCCACCTAACAGTTGCCTTGTCCATTCCATACTTAGTCATTTTTTCAATAAGGATTGTATGAGAGACTTTGTCAAATGCTTTGCTGAAGTCAAGATATACTATATCTACAGCATTTCCTTGATCCACCCAATCAGTGATGCCGTCATAGAAGGAAATTAAGTTAGTCTGACATGACTTATTAGTTAGAAACCCATGCTGACTCTGTTTAATCACTTCATTCTTATCCAGGTATTGACATACATGTTGTTTAATAATTTGTTCAAAGATCTTTCCTGGTATAGAAGTCAGACTCACCGGCCTATAGTTGCCTGGGTCCACCTTCTTCCCCTTTTTGAAGATAGGAACAACATTTGCTCTTCTCCAGTCTTCTGGCACTTCTCCTGTTCTCCAAGAATTTTCAAAGATTATGGAGAGGGGTTCAAAAATTTCTTCTGCTATCTCCTTCAGTACTCTGGGGTGTAATTCATCTGGACCTGGAGACTTGAATTCATTTAGGTTAGCTAAGTGTTTCCTCACTATCTTTCTGTTTATAGATATCCTGGATTCTTCTATTCCCTTAATAGGACAGTGAATAACAGTTGATGTTGCATTTCCTTTCTGAGAGAAAACAGATGCAAAATAGGAATTTAAAAGTTCAGCCTTCTCAACATCCTGTCTTACCATTTCATCATTTTCATCCTGTAAAAATCCTATAGCATCTTTGACTTTTCACATATCCCCAAAATCCTTTATTATTGCTTTTGACATCTCTTGCAAGCCTCAGTTCATTTTCAGCTTTAGATAATCTGATTTGTGCCCTGCAGGTTCTGCAGACAGCATTATATTCTTCTTTAGATATGCCTCCCTCTTTCCATTTTATAAACATTTTTTTCTTCCTTTTTAGCATGTGCTTAAGTTCTGTGTTCATCCATCCTGGTTTCCTTAAATGCTTCCTATTCTTCCCTCTTTTCGGAATTGTTAACAACTGTGCTTTGAGAATTTCATTTTTCAAGATTTCCCATCCTTCCTGGACATTTTTGTCTTTAAGGATATCCAGCCATTGGATCCCTCCAATTCTCTTTCTGAATCCCTTAAAATCTGCCTTTCTGAAATCTAACCTTGACGTCTGAGTCTTCACAGGTCTTCCACCTCTAGTAATCCAAAATTCTAAAATAGCATGGTCGCTACCTCCTAGGGTCCCAGCCACTTTTACCTCCTCAACCATTTCCTCCCTGTTTATAAGGATTAGATCCAAGGTAGCAGTTCCCCTTGTTTTCTCCCTTACCTTTTGGAAGATAAAGTTGTCAGCAAGAGAGGATAAGAATTTCCTTGACCTGTTAGTTTTGCCTGAGAGAGATTCCCAACAAATGTCTGGATAGTTGAAATCTCCCATGACAACTATGTCATATTTTTTGGAGAACTTGGCCATCTGATGCATAAAGAGTTCATCTATATATTCGGCTTGCACAGGCGGCCTGTAGTAAATGCCTACAATGGTGTCCTTTCCATTGTTCTGTCCTTGTATTCTTACCCAAACAGTTTCCACAGAACTCCCAGTCTCTGAAGCTTCAATCTCTGTGCAGATATACGCGTTTCGAACATACAATGCGACACCCCCTCCTCGTTTATCAAGTCTGTTTCTTGCAAATAAGTTGTATCCTTCTAGTCTTGTATTCCAATCATGTGTATTGTCCCACCAAGTTTCAGTGATTCCAATTACATCATATTTCTGTTCCTGTGTTAGTAGTTCCAATTCTCCTTGTTTGTTGCCCATGCTTTGTGCATTAGTATAGAAACATTTTAGTTTGTGATTGGTTTCTCTTTCTCCAATATTTTTATTAATTAGATTCTTTCGTCTTTGTTCTTCCTTTCCACTTCTAATAGCAGAGTTCTCAATAGCATTTGTCAGGTGTATGGCTTTTTCTGGTCTTTTGCTTCCCTTCCCATGTTGTTCTAGTTTAAAGCTCTCCTTACAAGTGTAGCAAGGCGACTTCCATATTTGGTCATTTCTACTCCCATAGACTCCAATCACGTTCAGCGAATATTGTAAAAACAATATTCGCTGCCGATTGTAATTGGAACCGAATTTTGAAAATATTGCTCAACTCTAGTCTTTGCATGTGTAAATGTAGTTTAAATAATCTGCATTCTCCATTGGATTTCCCATAGACTAGTGATGCCTACTTGATGCTGCTCTAACTGTACCTGTATTGGCCCATCAAACCTGTCCTTGGTAACTGGTATCCCTGTTTTTCAGAATCGACCAATTAATCAATATTTGGTCATTTTGTTCCAGGTCTTTTTCTCATAAATGGAATATACATTTTTTTCTAAATATTCCAGTTGAATTAAACACAAAATGTTTCACGTTGAACTGCAAAAACAATGTTAAATTGGCTACACAGCATAATAACACTGGAGAAAGAGCAAGCCCCACAATAGCTCAGAACAGGCTCCTCCTGTGTGAGATGTAATGACACCCTTGCTCTGTTCTCATTGCAGAGTGAATACAAGTTGCCAAGAGCAGAACAGATGCAAGTGTTTACCGACACCTTTGAGCTTTTATCTCCAATCACCCTCCATTAAAGTCAAAGGGAGATATGGAAACAATTACATGATCAGCATAGCCACCATTTCAGACATCCTAAGTCTTATAATTGGTGGGGATCCTAGTAGTGAGCTGATTTTCAACTTATCTTACTTTTAATGCATATCTAGTCACACAGATATGGCCTATGAAGAATAGTTTCATCCAAGTACTGTACATCTATGGTCTGGATCCCATTCGCAGTTATAGATGTTATGAGTTCATTTTTCCCTTCACCATTGAGGTCTGATGAACTCCCTCTTTTGGTGAAGGAAGGTAGTGAGGCTGATTACCAAGCACCTGAGCTGGGAGAGGATGACTGGGCGACGGGGATCTCTGACTGGATATAAGGCAGCCGACGCCCTTCTGCCTCGCTGGTAATTTCTCTGTGGAATTCTAGGAGACCAGTCTGATTCCTGCTCCTCAAAAGCTTAGTTTTCTGCTTTGCCTTTTTGCATTTGTGTTTTGGTTTTAGCTTGCCTTGCTTTTCCGGATTCTGCCATTCCCTGCTGGGGTGAGCTGAATTCCTTTTTGCCTTTTTGCTCTGTCTTCAGAAAATACCTGAGTACTGACAGTCTTTTTGAAGCCTAGCGTCTTCAGGGCCTTTTTCTCTGTCAGTCTGTTGCCTCTTATTTTTTATAGGGTTTTTGCGGATTGCAGACAGCAGCTTTCCTATCCTGTCCTATCTAGTTAGCTTGGACCCCATCATTTGCTCAGTCTATCTTTCTATCTGTGTTAGTGTTTTTTCTTCTTGCTTCACCGTCATTATATGTTGGGGGCTGCCTATTGCTTTGGGGTCTGCTTTCTGTCTTTAGGCTATTTAGCTCTCCGGCTGTGATCGAGGGGTCTAGGGCACCGAAGGAACCCCCCACGGCTACTGCTAGTTGTTGTTGATAGGTTCAGGGGTCTGCAATCCGATAGCTGCCAACTTCTCTGGTTTTCTGGACTTAGCTAGCATTTCTGTTTTTGCCTCCTACGGTGACTCATTCATAACATATAGACAGTTGTGTACGTTACTACAGATATCAGATACAATTTTCTCTTGTTTCAATGTGGACATTAATCCATCTTTATTTAAACAACTATGAAACAGTCTCCCACCTGGTATCGTTCCATAGCAGCCAACAAAAAGGTAAAAGAGATAGCAGTGGCAGCAATGGCATGAGTTGACGGCATGCCATATTCAGCTTCTACTCTAGTTTCCAGCTTCACAACCGGAGGACAGGAGGGTCGAGGCCACTTTAGAAGATCTTTAGAAGCTTGACCTATGTACATGACAATCTGAAAGACAAAATTCACATGTTAATTCTACAGAAACATTTGATTTGCTGCCAACCATTAGGTAAAACAAATACAGACAATAACTAGCTTGTACGTAAACATTAGTGGTCCAAAGAGGAACCTGTAGACCAACATCAATATTGTATAGACACTACTCTTCAGCGAGTGCAATTATATCCCTAAGCCTATAGCCCGTATACATTTTATCTAGCCACGTATTATTTCAGAATTGGGTCATAGACATTAAAAGATTAGGATTTGCACAGGGTACAAACAATACACCGCATTCCAAATTATTATGCAAATTGGATTTAGGTGTCATAAATATGTCACTTTGTGCTTTACAAATGAATGCTATGGATCACTAAAATCAATCTCAAACACCCTTGATAATTAATTTGCCAGGTGAGCCCAATTAAAGGAAAACAACTTAAAGGGAATTTTTCACCAGGTTTTTGCTACTCCATGTGAGAGCAGCATAATGTAGGAGGATAGACCACAATTCCAGCGATGTGTCACTTACTGAGCTGCGTGCTGTCATTTTGATAAAATCACAGATTTTTCAGCTGCGGATCTATCAGTTCTCTGAATGCTGAGCTCTGTATAACGCCATCCATACCACTGATTGGCAGCTTCCTGTGTACACTGTACATGGGCAGAAAGCAGCCAATCTGGTGGGGACGAGGTTATGCAGAGCTCATGAATATGAAGGTCTACCTGGCAGCAGGTTTACTAGTCCTCTATTGATCTATTGCTGATATTGTAGATTTGATAAAATCACTGCTTTAAGCAGACCAATAAGTGACATCTATGGAATCAGGATCTATAGCTCTACATTAGGCTACTCTCAGATTAGGTGGCAAAAACCTATGACAGATTACCTTTAAGAAGGAAGATCCACATTATTAACCAGGCCACAAGCGGCAAGCAATATGGGAAAGAAAAATGATCTCTGCAGCAGAACTCAAATAGAGCAATTCCTCGAACAAGGTATGAAAACATTAGATATTTCATGAAAACTTCTGATCATCATACTGTGATGAGATTTGTGGTGGATACAGAGCACAGATGGGTTCATGCAGATAAAGGCATAATGAGAAAGGTTTCTGCCAGACAAATTCATCGAATTATGAGAGCAGCTGCTAAAACTACTATTACGAAGCAGCAAACAGGCACTTGAATCTACTGGTGCCTCTGGAATTCTGCAAACCTCAAGGTGTAGGATCCTCCAGAGGCTTGCAGTAGTGCATAGACAACTATTCGGCCACCCCTAAACAGTGCTCACAAGCAGAAACGGTTGCAGTCAATCCAGACATACATGAAGACTAATTTTAAAATAGTCTTATTTACTGATGAGTGCTGTGCCACCCTGGATGGTCCAGATGGATGGCCACAATTTCCGAACAAGGATGAGACATCAGCAAGGTAGTGTTGGAGTCATATTTAGGGTCCCTGAAGATGTGAAAATGAGTTTGGCAAAGGATATATAGAGTTTCTGATTGACCACTTTCATAGTACAAAAAGAAGAACCATGCCATCAGTAGCAAAATCATCTACCTCTGCGTCATTAGCTGCTATGGGCATAAAAGGAGTGAAAATCGTGGGATGGCCACCATCCTCCCCTGACCTCAACCCTATTGAGAACCCATGGAGCATTCTCAAGTAAAAGATCCATGTGGGTAAGAAACAGTTCACATCAAAACAGCGGCTCCTGGATGCTATTCTGACATCCTGCAAAGAAATTCAAGCAAAAACTATCCAAAAAGATGTGTTGTTCAACATCCTTATCAATGATGTAGATGAAAGAATTGAGGGTAAATTTATTAAATTTGCTGATGACACAAAGCTAGGAGGGACAGCCAATACGAGAGAAGAGAGAGAGGATTCAAAAAAATCTAAACAAAATGGAACTATGGGCAGCAACTAACAGAATGGGTTTTTTTAACAGAGAGAAAAGCATATTCCTACATCTGGGAAAGAAAAATAAAAAAAGCATATACAAAATGGGAGGAATAGAACTCAGCAACAGCACATGTGAAAAAGACTTGGGTATACTAATAGATCATAAACTGAACATGAGTCACCAGTGTGATGCAGCAGCAAAAAAGGCAAATACAATTCTAGGATGTATTAAGAGAAGTATAGAGTCTAGATCACGTGAAGTAATTCTCTCGCTCTACTCCTCCTTGGTCAGACCGCATCTGGAATACTGTGTCCAGTTCTGGGCTCCACATTTTAAAACTGACGAACAATTGTAGCAAGTTCAGAGAAGAACTACCAGGATGGTGATCAAACTAAAAACAATGTCACATGAGGAACTGTTAGATCATTTGGGAATGTTTAGCTTGCAAAAGAGAAGACAGAGGAGACTTAATAGCTGTCTACAAATATCTCAAGGGCTGTCACACTGTAGTGGGATCAGTTTTCTTCTCATTTGTACAAAGACAAAGCAATGGGATGAAATTGAAAGGGAGAAAATACAGATTAGATATTAGAAAAAACTTTTTGACAGTGTAAGGTACTAGCAGGAAGCAGTGATGAGCAGAAGGCAGAGCAAGAGTTAATGGGTATTTTATAAGGAATAGCAATAACAGTGAATACTCCACGCAGGGAGAGATAATAAAGATTTACAAGGAATATACCACAATAGAATAATAGTAAAGGTTAACTTATCAGTCTGTGCTTCCTGGACGGTGGAGGCTGGAAAATCCCTCGGTGTCGCAAGTGATGCGCAAAGTTCCTGAACTGGATCCGAAGGAAAATGAAGCACTGTCCCTTTTTCGTCCCTTTATGGTACGAAAGGACCACCACCAGCCTGGTACATACCCCTACAACAGTGATCAATGAGTGGAACAGGCTGCCACGAGAGGTGGCGAGTTCTCCTTCAATGGAAGTCTTCAAACAGAGGCTGGACAGACATCGGTTTAGTGAATCCTGCATTGAGCTACGGGTTGGACACGATGACCCAGGAGGTCCCTTCCAACACTACTTTTCTGTGATTCTATAAGTTCAATGAATGCAAGTATTGTGAAGGTGAAATCACTGAAGGGTCCCATGTTAACATGTAACTTGGCATGTTAAGAGGTTTATAATTGAAAAAACTTTTGATTTCAGTAAATGTCACCTAAATGCTGTAAATTCAACAAATGACCATTCTTAGTTCTTTACAACTTATAAAAATGTTTGGCAACTCTGTTGTGCATAATAATTTGGAACAGTGCATTTTCAGGTTTTTAGTTTTGAAAAAAAAAATACTGTTATAATTGGGAGGATTGTCCAATAAAACGTGATTTATACTCCAACGATTGAGGAACTGAACATTACACTGACTCATTTGCATTGATCATTTAGGAAAATCAGCGAAATATAGCATTTGCATAATAATTTGGAATGTAGTATAACGTGCCCTTGAAATGATTCTAGGGTAACTGCAGAAAAGCAAAATGTTATTCAATGAGCCCCCAGTTCATCAGTTTTGCCAACTTTATGCTATTTAATGCAAAGTAAAATGCAAAAAAAAAAAGAAAAGCTGGCCCTATATTGTAGAAATTGGATGATAAGTCAGATATATCCACTCAATTGAAATGGGAATAGATGGTGAGATTCGGCATCGGAATCATAAAAAATGAATTATTTCTTGAATCAAAGTTAACACCAGAAATAAAACAAGCCAAATGGGACATGTAACACGTTACAAGTTAAAAAATAGATTTATTTTTTATTTTTCCGGTGCTGGATCTTATCACCTCTTCCCACATTGTTTGCTCGGGGATGCCGACCACGAAGATCCACGCATTAAGACGCTCCCTGAATCCATGGACATTTCATCACAGTTGGTGATCAGATGATGTTTTTCTTTTCCTTTGATTGTTCAATAAAAATGGATTAATGCAAAAATGAATGACCCAAAAATAACACGATAATTGTAATTCTTGACAAACCACCACATTTATTGAGGCTGAAATCAATTCTACCTTGATTCATCTAAGGCCTGTTTCACACATCCGTATGTTACCATCAGTCAAAATCCGCCGTTTTGCAAAAAAAACACGATCCGCCATTTTGCTTGGCGGATCCGTTTTTTTTCCCATTGAGTTGCATTACCGGCGGATCTTGACGGAAGGCCATCCATTGGATCCTTTTTTTGCGGATCCGCCAAAATTTTGGCGTCCGCCGACATGCCTGGACAGACAATGCAACGTTTTTTTGGGCGGCCGGATCCGCATTTTACATTGCGCATGCCCGGAGGACTTGCCTCGGCTGCAAATTTAACCCTAAACTCTGTTCTGGCGGCTGAAAAATTCTCTCTCTCTTTCTCTCTCGACAGCGGTTCCTTTAAATTTCCTCCTTCACCGGATCCGTCAAAAAAACGATCCGGTGGCACACGTTGATGTCCGTACACAGGCGGATTACAACTGACAGAAAAAACTGATGTGTGAAACAGGCCTAAGATCTGGAACTTGGATGATCAAGATGAATCTTTACCAGTGTTATGACCAGCATTTATGAACCCATAGGTTTAAAGAGCTTGATGATACAAATGCAAAATATACACAACATTTTTGAAATGTTTATAGTTTTCTCCATTCGATTCTTAGAGAAGGTCAAGTGGCCAGATCACTTCTAACCTTATTATGACCCTTGAGTGTATTTACAAGATGCTTGTTCATACAGGTTTCCTTTGACCACATTTTCCTGTTCTGATCAATACTTTCCATTGATTTCCAGAGGATATTTATCTGCAATTGTGATATGAATGTTACATCTAATCCTACGTAAATAAGAAAGGACTGGGCCACTTCGCCTTCTGTGTGGCCAAACCTTACAGCCAATAAATTAAAGGTGCCTACAGGTTTAACAAGACATTTGGTCAACAGACAGAAGATTATAACTAACAGCAGATGGTTCAACAGCTTGCATTAAATTTATTACAACAGGCATAGAAATTCACAGATGCAGTGTGTACTTACCAGTTGCCAAGAAAGACTTTCTCTCTAAGCACTTTTATCCATGTACATAATGTTACCCATGGTCAGGTTAACCAATTAACAACATTTAATTTTTTTATTAAATCGAGTCCGTCACCCCGAAAACAGAGGTTACACCATTTATGCATTCATAAAAAGGGACTTGGACCCTTTGAAAATCATAATTGTGATACAGATTTTCATTTTGTTTTATATCAAAAAAACAAGTTTATTCCACAAGTAAGTGAAGTGGATGTGGTGTACCCTCAGAGTGACAGGAGCTCGGTGTGTCATCCTAAAAAAATTACCAATGACCCCCCCCTCCCGTTGTGGTGATTGACACTCATGCATTCTGCTCATGCCAACACTGCAGGAGCAGAAAAATACCCACAATGTCAGAGTGTGAGTGCTGTCTGGTCATCGGGTGCCCGTTGCTGTGTGGTCCTTTGTGTTGCAAGCAGCTGCTGCAGACAGAATTGGGGGATCAGACAGTGCCCCCACACAATGACATTATGTGAACTCTCAGCTCCTGCAGGGATGAGGATTCAATACAGACAGTGCTCATTGGTGCGCTATCAATAAGGGGAGGAGCGAAGCAGGGCAATTTAGCAGGCAAAACGGTGCACCGAGCACTTGGCCACACCAAGGGTGCACTGAAGAACCCTCATTTACATATGCAATATATATATATATTATTTTTTTTTTTTTTTTTTTTGCATAAAACAAGATGAATACCATTTACAGTATAAATATAGACCAAAATGGAAAGAAGTAGAACTAGCAAAAAATGTATGGGTGCCAAGCGTCACAAGTATTTGCCAAACCATAGCCCCCTATAAAAATGATACTTGCACTGCATATAAAATAAATAGAGGCAGTGCTACAGGTACATAGAGTACGAAATGATTGATATTTATTGGACCCAAGGAGACTTTTCGGGTTACACTATGAACTGAAACGCTTGCACACGGACCAATTAATATCAATCGTTTTTGTACTTTACCTGGATTGCTGCCTCTATTCATTTTTATATACAGTACAAGTATCATTTTTATATGAATATATAAAAACTGTTTAATTTCAGTTTTGGGAGTAAATAATAAAAGATCATATATACAGAGGGAACTTGTTTGATTACATATATGGGTAGTGGCCAAATAGTCACATGCTAGAGTAAAGACTCAAAAGTATAATATTATATATAAAAATTCATGGCTGAAAGTGACCAAAGATGTGAGTAATGTGTGTCATTAATTATGGATGAATAGCAGGGGCTGAATAGGACACAGAGCAGATGCACAAGAGTGGCGCCCACCCCGACGAGCATTTCGGTGGTTACCTTCGTCAGGGGATTGGCACCACTTTTGTGCTCGAGGTCCGGTTTCAGGTAAATTACCATCTGCTATATCTACATCCTATCCAGCCCTTGCTATTCATCTATAAATTAACGACAATCTTTTGTAACTGTCAAGTACGTGGTTGTGGAGCCACTGTGCCACGGTCTAAGGAGAGCCTGGAGCGGCATAACTAAGCAACCACCTAGTTCTTCACTAGAGCCCCAGTTGACGCCAGGTACCACTCCAGGACAGGCCATGGAGCCGTAGCAGCTGACCCCCAAAGGGCGTGGGGGAAAGCAGAGATGGATTCAAAGAGTCAGGACAGCCAAAACCTGTATAGCTGCAGGACGGATTCTGCACGGCTGATTAACAGAACGGTGCTGGAACACAGCAACAGAGAGCAAATGTCAGGAACACAGTGCCACGGGGTCCTTTTCTGATACCACACAATCAACAGAGCGAAGGAAGTGTGAACAATCCCAAGACCTTTATTATCGGCAAAACTAAACGGTCCATAAACAATCCACCACACTGAGGATACAATAGTCCAGAACACGAATGCAGTTCAGTAACAGGATGAGTGTCCAAGGAGATGAGAGTCCAATAATGCAGCAGACAGAGGATAAAATGGGTCCGTATGCTTCCCCTTCTCTCTGATGTGCTGTCCTCACACGATCATCACCACAAAGGGTCTGACTTGAACAGCTCCTGTCCTCCCCAGCCCCCTCCTTATGTACAGGGGTAGTCAGACAGGTTGGGGTGGTTTTCAGGCCTCCCAGACCTGACAAAGGTGCCTTGGGGATTAAGGCACTACAGGGGGTTCATCAAGAGGCATAGATACAGTCAGGTTGCAGACAGTAAGTGAGCCAATTCAATTACTTTTGGAAGGTATTTGAGGCTCTAGACAATATGGGAATACACAGAATGATATAGGGCCACAAGAGAACACTGTGGAAATCCGTAAAATATAAATATACACAAAATTATACCCACATAACATATCACACCATCACACACAGGATGGACAGGTGCAGGCTCACAGGAGCAGGTTCAGACTGGACAGGTGATGGCAGCGGTAAAGATGCGTTCAAGGTGGATCGGGATCTGAACTTGTTATTGGCAGGATGGAATCAGGAACAGGCTCAGACAGGATGAACAGACTCAGGATCAGGGGGACGGACAGGAACAGATGCAGATACAGACAGGATGTACTGAAACAGGATCAGGAAACACGGATACAGGGACCTTACAGCTAGGCACACTTGTAACAAACTAGAGGCTGAAGTTGCTAAGGCACCTTCCTAACGGGGAGTGTGTCTTAAATACATTATTATTATTATTTATTGTTATAGCGCCATTTATTCCATGGCGCTTTACATGTGAGGAGGGGTATACATAAAAACAAGTACAATAATCTTAAACAATACAAGTCATAACTGGTACAGGAGGAGAGAGGACCCTGCCCGCGAGGGCTCACAATCTTCAAGGGATGGGTGATAATACAGTAGGCGAGGGTAGAGCTGGTCGTGCAGCGGTTTGGTCGATCGGTGGTTACTGCAGGTTATAGGCTTGTCGGAAGAGGTGGGTCTTCAGGCTCTTTTTGAAGGTTTCGATGGTAGGTGAGAGTCTGATATGTTGTGGTAGAGAGTTCCATAGTAGGGGTGATGCGCGAGAGAAATCTTGTATGCGATTGTGGGAAGAGGAGATAAGAGGGGAGTAAAGAAGGAGATCTTGTGAGGATCGGAGGTTGCGTGCAGGAAAGTACCGGGAGACGAGGTCACAGATGTATGGAGGAGACAGGTTGTGGATTGCTTTGTATGTCATGTTTAGGGTTTTGTAATGGAGTCTCTGGGCAATTGGGAGCCAGTGAAGGGATTGACAGAGGGGAGAAGCTGGGGAATAGCGGGGGGACAGGTGGATTAGTCGGGCAGCAGAGTTTAGAATAGATTGGAGGGGTGCGAGAGTGTTTGAGGGGAGGCCACAGAGCATGAGGTTGCAGTAGTCAAGGCGAGAGATGATGAGGGCATGGACTAGGGTTTTTGCAGATTCTTGGGTGAGGAATGAACGGATGCGTGAAATATTTTTGAGTTGAAGTCGGCAGGAAGTGGAAAGGGTTTGGATATGTGGTTTGAAGGAGAGATCAGCGTCAAGGATTACTCCGAGGCAGCGAGCTTGTGGGACTGGGGAGAGTGGGCAGTCATTTACTGTAATTGATAGGTTCGTAGGGGGGGGTCACGTGAGATGGGGGAAAGATGATGAATTCTGTTTTGTCCATGTTGAGTTTCAGATATCTAGTGGAGAAGAAGGATGAAATAGTGGACAGACATTGAGGGATTCTGGTTAGTAGGGAGGTGATATCTGGTCCAGAGATGTAGATCTGTGTGTCATCAGCATAAAGATGATACTGAAAGCCATGAGATTCTATGAGCTGTCCCAGGCCAAAGGTGTAAATAGAGAACAGCAGGGGCCCAAGGACTGAACCTTGTGGGACTCCGACAGATAGGGGGCGAGGTGAGGAGGTGGTGTGTGAGTGGGAGACGCTGAATGTCCGGTCTGTTAGGTATGATGAGATCCAGGAGAGGGCCAAGTCTGTGATGCCGAGGGATGAGAGGGTCTGTAATAATAGGGAATGGTCCACTGTGTCAAAGGCAGCCGACAGGTCCAGGAGGAGGAGGACAGAGTAGTGTCGCTTGCTCTTGGCAGTTAAGAGGTCATTGGTGACCTTAGTAAGGGCAGTTTCAGTGGAGTGGTGTGACCGGAAGCCAGATTGTAAGCGGTCGAAGAGGGAGCAAGAAGAGAGATGGGAGGACAGTTCAAGGTAGACGTGTTGTTCCAGTAGCTTGGAGGCGTATGGGAGAAGTGATATAGGGCGATAGCTAGATACAGAGGATGGGTCAAGAGAGGGCTTTTTGAGGATAGGTGTGATGGAGGCATGTTTAAAGCTTGAGGGGAAAACACCAGTTGTTAGTGACAGGTTGAAGAGATGGGTTAGGGTTGGGATGAAGACTGTGGTGAGGTTTGGGATGAAGTGGGATGGGATCGGGTCGAGTGCACAGGTGGTGAGATGTGATCTTGAGAGTAGAGTGGAGAGTCGATCTTCTGTAATGGTGGAGAAGTTGGTTTTGAAGGTGGAGGGCTGGGAAGTCGGGAGGAAGGGCTCTGGGGGTTGTTGACCAAAACTGTCCCTGATGTTATCAATTTTCTGCTTGAAAAATGAGGCAAAGTCTTCAGCTGAGATGAGTGGGGAGGGAGGAGGTGCTGGGGGGCGGAGGAGAGAATTGAAGGTGTTGAATAACTGTTTAGGGTTGTGAGACAGGGAGGATATGAGAGATGAGAAGTAGGTTTGTTTAGCTGTGGCGAGTGTGGTCTTGAAAGTAGTGAGGGACTGTTTGAATGCGATGAAGTGCTTGTTGGAGTGGGATCTTTTCCATCTGCGCTCAGCAGCCCTGGAAGCTCGCCTCAGCTCTTTGGTCAGGCTGGTGTGCCAGGGCTGTCTGTTGATTTTGCGAGTTTTGGTATGTGTAAGTGGGGCAGCGGATTCCAAAGCTACAGCTATTGTGGTGTTATATAGAGCGGCAGCGTCATCCGCATTGTGTAAGGAACTTATATCTGTAAGAGGGAGGAGGGATTCAGAGAATGAGTGTAGGTCAAGGTGTTTAAGATTCCTGCGAGGGTGTGAAAGTTTGTGGGGTGGGGATTGTAGACATGGAGTGAAGAGGGAAGAGAATGTGAGCAGGTTGTGGTCAGAGAGAGGAAGAGGTGAGTTAGAGAGGTTAGATAGGGAGCAGAGGCGGGTGAAGATGAGGTCCAGTGTGTGGCCATCTTTGTGGGTGGCTGTAGAAGACCATTGAGTGAGGCCGAAGGAGGAAGTGAGAGATAGAAGTTTAGTGGCAGCTGAGAGGGAAGTGACGATGGGGATGTTGAAGTCGCCCATGATGATAGTAGGGATGTCCGCGGAAAGGAAATGAAGTAACCAGGTGGTGAAGTGGTCAAAGAAGGTGGTGGCTGGCCCTGGGGGGCGGTAGATGACAGCCAGTTGGAGGTTGGAGGGGGAGTAGATGCGCACAGAGTGCACCTCAAAGGAAGGGAGGGTAACAGAGGGTGGCAGTGGGATTGGGGTGAAGGAGCAGGTATCTGACAGGAGAAAACCAACTCCTCCACCATGTTTGCTGCTGGGGCGGGGGGTGTGAGAAAGGTGGAAGCCGCCATACGAAAGTGCAGCAGGAGAGGCTGTGTTAGAAGGGGTGAGCCAGGTTTCGGTGATGGCGAGGAAGGAGAGTTTGGTAGTAACAAAAAGATCATGGATGTAGGAAAGCTTGTTGCAGACAGAGCGAGCGTTCCACAGAGCTCCTGTTAGTGGGACTGGGGAAGCGGGGGCTGGGTGAATGGGTATAAGGTTGGAGAGGTTACGGAAGGTTGGCATAGAGTGTGGATGGGAGGTAGAAATGACTGTGGGAATGTGGTGAGGAGGACCAGGATTTGGGGAGATATCGCCAGCAGTGAGAAGGAGCAGAGAAAGTGTTAGCAGGTGGGAGCAGGAGAGGGCATGAGGGGGCTGTCTGTGTTTGGAGACAGAGGATTGTATGTTAAGGAACAGTTTTGAGGCGGAGGTGAGGTGGATGGGGAGGATTGAAGAAGAGATGAACAGTTCCTTACTAGGAGTAGGGATTAGGGGAATTAGCAGAAAGTGAAGGATTATTGGGGTGAAAGTGAAAACAAACAGAAACATTGTTTACAGTGACTGTGTCCAGTTACCTTCAGTTACCTTCAGTTCCCATTCTGGTTTTAATTCTTAAATTAATCTTCACACTTCTAGCACACACTTATAGCAATCACAATGCAGACTGAAGTCTATGCAGACTTGTGCTCTGCAAAATATGTACAACTAAGTGCAGTCAGGTGTGAAGCAGAGAGGAGTGGTCTCTGCTCATCTTGGCCAGACAATTAAGAGTGGACCAGATGTATATGATCAAGCCAGAGTAAACAAGGTCATAAATAACACTGGGGTAAGCTGGGGTTAGCTGAAAGGCATACCATGTGAATGCTAGGTGCAGAGGCAAGTCTATGTGCAAAGCTGGGTGATGCACTGTGTGTCCTTCATAGACAGACAGCAGGAGAGCAGGAGAGCTGGGTGGATGGACATACCTGTCGGAAGAATAGTGTCTCTTAGCCATTGGCTGGAGACATTTTCAGAAGTGCGCGCTGCACCTTTAAAAAGCGAGGAGTGTGCGCGTCCTAAGAACACTCCCAGGAGACCTGTGTGCCACATGCAGGCCATAGAAGGAAGTAGATGCTGTGGGGACCGGAGCAGTGTGGACATGTGAGGGAGCACGTCGATGCCCCTACTGAGAAAATTCAGGGTAAATCGTGCAGGGATGTCGATGCTTCTCTAACAATAATTTTCTACATCATATCATTCCTCAGTTATTTTCCTTAGACATTTATAATTAAATTGACAACTGGGTGTCACCATTTCCTTGGACAAAGGGGTGAGTGATAGCAGTAAATATTGACGAGTGTAAAAGCAAGTACAATTTTATTTTCTTTAAAGAGTGAAGTCTCTAAAAAAAAAAATCTATTTAGGTTCTATTTAAAGAGAATATATCAGCAGGCTTTTGCTAGGTAAACTGAGGACAGCATGAGGCAGGGTTTCAAGCACAGATTTCAGCGATGTGTAACATGTCCTGCTGTGTGCCGTTTACTTACACTGAAGGTTTTATCACCTAGTGATCATCATTGTCTGGGCTACATCAGTGCATGCATGCTAGTCTGACTCCACCCCCTGCTGTGATAAGCATCTGTCTATAGACAATGTACATACAGAGTCTGATGGGGCGGGGTCAGCTTTCTCAGCAGTGCTACATGACAAGTCAAAGAACTCTGTGTGAGAAGGGCTGCACCAAGCACTCTAAGTGATATATTGTTGGATTCAGGGCTTTTCTGCCAACAACAGGATGCTCTCAGATGAAGAACAAAAAGCTGCTGACAGTTTCCTTTTAATGAGGCCTCCTCTGTGGCACAGGGTCCGATAGGCTTCACATTAGTGGATGAATATAGGCTATAACGCCTCTATAGATCTACTGATATTTATCACATACTAGCTGAAGAGCCCGGTGTTGCCTGGGCATGGTAATCAACTGTGGTTAATTATAACAAATTATAATGATTATATTGCACATAAAAACTGTGCATCTAATCCTATCCTGTGTGATACTGACTGCTGAGCTGTGTATCTAATCCTATTCTGTGTGATACTGTCTGCTGAGCCGTGTATCTAATACTAGTCTGTGTGATACTGTGTGCTGAGCTGCATATCTAATCCTATCCTGTGTGATACTGCCTGCTGAGCTGTGTATCTAATCCTATCCTGTGTGATACTGCCTGCTGAGCTGTGTATCTAATCCTATCCTGTGTGATACTGCCTGCTGAGCTGTGTATCTAATCCTATCCTGTGTGATACTGCCTGCTGAGCTGTGTATCTAATCCTATCCTGTGTGATACTGACTGCTGAGCCGTGTATCTAATGCTATCCTGTGTGATACTGGGCTCCCCATACAGTCTGTGTCAGAGGGTGGTCTGTGTTGGCACGGAAATAAATTGTGTTATTTTCAGCTTTACAGAAGGACAATAACACCATAGAAATGATAAGAATAATAGGCCTCAGTTACCACAACTGTCTACAAAGAAAACTGTTGCTGATAGCAACCAATCACAGCTCATTTTTCATCTTTTAAACAGCTCTGGGACAGCGTGGCGAGTTTTGAGTGGTGACTTTTGTGTTTTGACTTTTATGTGGCGAGGTTGGTGTCTGTGTGGTGAAATGTGTGCTGAGGGTGGTATATGTGTTGAAGCACGTGGCAGTGTGTGGCGCATTTTGTGTGTGTGTTCATATCCCCATGTGTGGTGAGTATCCCATGTCAGGGCCCCACCTTTGCACCTGTACGGTATATGCTGTTTGGCGCCATCACTCTCATTCTTTAAGTCTACCTTGTTCACATCTGGCAGCTGTCAATTTGCCTCCAACACTATTCCTTTCACTTTTTCCCCATTATGTAGATAGGGGCAAAATTGTTTGGTGAATTGGAACATGCGGGGTTAAAATTTCACCTCACAACATGGCCTATGACGCTCTCGGGGTCCAGATGTGTGACTGTGCCAAATTTTATGGCTGTAGCTATGACGGTGCAGATGCCAATACATACATACACTTTTTCCCCATTATGTAGATAGGGGCAAAATTGTTTGGTGAATTGGAACGCGCGGGGTTAAAATTTTGCTTCACAACATAGCCTATGACTCTCTCGGGGTCCAGACGTGTGACTGTGCCAAATTTTGTGGCTGTAGCTGCGACGGTGCGGATGCCAATCCCGGACATACACACATACACACATACACACCCACATTGAGCTTTATATATTAGATTATCCCAGATTTGCCTATCTTTCGACAATACATGAACACTACACATATTGTATGCAGTCACTAGCTCATTAGCGGGCAATTCTATGCCAGATGATCATTAGCTCATTGTGAGATTTATTCTTCATCTTTAGCCTATGCTGGATTCAGGATATCGGCAAATCACAGGGAGTCGAGCATATTCCCTGCATAGAAAACATAGGAAGAAGCCTTTGGCGGCGACTCCGGTACCTCCAACAGACGTTTCTATGGTAACAGAACCAGAGAAGACTCTGGGCTGACGAAGTGGCTAAAAATAAGTCTGGCTGTAGAAGGAGAAACATAGGAAGCGAAGGAGATCAGGCATAGACTGGAAACCAGACGGCTGCATCCCTGTGTGCGTAGCAATGGCGTAGGTATGGGGCGACCTGGCGTGCCCATTGTTGTGTGTGCACAAGTACATGAGAAGCATTAGAAAAGGATTCTGCAGCCGTGGGCAGACGGTCAGGATAGGAAATAGGCAGGTAGAACAGTAGATACCATACTAAATATAGTCAGTAGAATATTCAGAAGGATTTGTAGGGTACAACCTTTTGCTCTATTTTTTTTTAAATTTAATATATATAATTCCATAAATACAATACTAAAGACTATTTTTCAAATTTCGAGATGCTGTGCCGAGGAACGCTTTGCTCTCCTGTCTGTTTCCTGCTTGCTGATGGGCGGTGTGCTCCTAAATGTGAGCTCTCCAATGTTGCAGGTTAAGGCTATGTTCACACGTTGTGTTTTTGATGCATTTTTCTTCTCTGCAGGCAAAACCTGCTGGCACTAAAAAAGCTTCTTACAAAAAGGAGGTTTTGCTGCTTATTATTTGTCATTTTTCTACAGTACATGTTTAATTCTGTTCGTTTTATTCAGCATAAAGCACGGCTGCGTTTTTGGAGCGGTTTTGCACACTCATTGCTTTCCAATGGTGAAAAAACCCTGCAAAAAGGCTGAAATAAGTGACATGCTGCAGTTTTGAAAAACGCAGCAGTATTCCAATTCAGTCAGGAATAAAAAAAAACAATCATGTGCAAGAAATGTCTGAAATCTTAGTGCTTTTGCAAAGTCTGTAAAAAAGCTTTTAATTTGCATAAAAAAAGCTGTAAAAACGCAAAGTGTGAACCTGACCTAAAACAGCATTAATTTAGAGCATTGGCAGGATCCGGCCATCTAGTCGTCTTCAGAGCAGTGATTACAAGCGCTATAGAAAAGAACTAAAGAGCACATGCTTCTTGTCTAGGAGACCGGCCACCATTGAAAGGTCATTGGCCACTCTGCAGTCTAATCAATGAGCAGTAAAAAGTAAAAACTTTAAAAAATCCATCCATTCTTGAGAATGGGAAGGATTTTTAATAAAAAGCAAATTGCAAAGTTGCTGCTTTGTGATTTTACCCATGTAGGATGATGAGATAACCCCCTTTATTGACAAGGAATTATAGATTGTTATACCACATAACATCTAAATAAGATAACATTTTAACTTACAAGGGAACTTGTCACCAGTCTTTCCCCATATAAAGTAGGACCAGCCGCTGTAAGCCCTCTGTCATCGCTTTCTACAATGCTGTATATAAGTCCCCATTGCGGCCTCCAAAAAACACAAAAAATAGCTTTTATTATAGTCACCTATGGGGCAGACCGGCCCGATGAGCGTCTCTGGTCTTGATCCAGCGCCTCCTCTCTTCTTGCGATCGCCATCTTCCTCCTTGCTTCTTGTGGATGATGCATCCTACCTCATCACGCGGTGTCTACCATCGTGCATCTGCGCATGCGCACTTCTCTATGCCGTGCCGAGGGCAGAACAAAGTATTGCATAGCGCATGCGCCGCGTGTTTTACCCTTTTCCCAGGCATACACATAACAGTACTTTGCTCTGCCCTCGGCAGGGTAGAGAGAAGTGCACCTGCGCATGTGCGCGATGGACCCTGTGTGGATGACGTAGGACGCATCAGCCACATGAAGCACGGAAGGAGGACAGCGATTTCAAGAAGACATGCAATGCCAATCGGGCCAGATCACCCCATAGAAGACTATAATAAAAGCTATTTTTGTGCTATGCTGAACGCATTGGGGACTTATATACAACATTCTAGAATGCTGTAACAGAGCTACAGGAGCTGGCTCTACTTTATATGGGAAAAACCTGGTGACAGTCTTTTTTTTTTTTTTTAAGAGGTGGAAATTATTATCGGTTTTGTGCCATTTTCCTGGCATCATAAGTCGAAAAAATAGTGCAACTATTTCCACTTTTCGCCACTATTTAAAAGTGGGTTCTGGGATGATTGGTTAATTGCACTAGCAATTAATACCAATAGCAGACGCAGATTTCAATTTCTGGCATAAGTATACCCAAACCAGAAGAACCATAATATTAGATAATGCATCAATTTTTAGGGTTAAAATGATTTACAGGGTTTTAATACTGATAAGCTATTCTTAGGAACTGGCACATCTTTGTACTTTCTGTTGTGGCCATGATTGGTACTCCAGGTCAGTGGAATGGGAGAGCAATATCGGCCAGTACACGATGCGCAGAGCTGCATCATTTCATGCAGTATCCTAGCCTCTCAATCAGCCAGTTAATTGGACCCCCACAAATCTGATATTGATGGGCTTGGACCAGCTTTGTACGTGGTTACTGCCATCTGATACAAAAAGATCAACGGAGTAAAAGGATCAATATCCTGGTTATAGAAAACACACATATAATTCTGATAGATAATAATCATCTACTTTCTATGAACCATGTAGTATAAATCATACGCTGTGCAGAACCGACTCTGTATGTTGAGCATGTGATGTGTCCATCTGCATGAAAAAACCTCATGTGTTATACAACTCCATTACTGCTGGCAATCTTCTATAATCCAAGAAAACAATCATCAGTGTAATATGATGTTATCAAAACCACAAGTATTCAGAAAAAGAGAAATCCCAAAAGCACAGTGGGAAAGGACGGGCAGACCCACAAGTCCCAAGAGCTGCCCAGTGTGTATCATATCACCTCCATACCATCGGAATGACCCGTGGACATTCCCCGAGGTTTTATATATCACTATTGTTAGAGTTTATCGTAGGAATCATTTTTCACATTACCCACAAAATCTCACTTTATATATTTTAAATTTATACGTTTTTGCCTTTATTTTGACACACAAGTGAATTTACATTATAGTGTCAATATTAATTGTATTAAACTAACTATAGAAAAAGGTTAAATCACTATGAATTAATAGTTTTACAAGTTGTTTTCACCATGTATGTTACCTTTTATAAAAAAAAGCACATACATGGGTCAAATTGTCCTTGATCTAAACAAATCATCGTCAAATGATCAGAAAAATTGTTCTAAACATTATTGGGTATGCATTTTTCTGTGCAATAAATAATTGCCTTGCTAACATTACCCTATGGCAACAGAGAATATTTTCATTAGTCCTAATCCTTTTACTAACATGTACATGGTACTTGGATCCCGGGAACTGGATTCTACGAGCCAGTCTTGAATGGACCTCCGTTCAATTCATTGTCTATGAGACTGCACTTGACTTTCTCCAGCAAACCCATAGTTAATGAATGGCAAAGAGATCGAGGAAGCCTGTACTTCCGGTCCATTCAAACAGAGCCCTGCTCTTGGGATTACTAGGTAATCTCTAGCAACAGGAGATAACCGTAGATTTACAGTAAACCTTTTATGGTTCAATTTTTTTAGTAAGCAATTGTATAGGAAATGTCAGAATGTCAAGAAATACAATGAGGTAGAAGTGAGCTAGGGAGGTAGAAAGGGAGATCCTAAAATCTGTATTGGTTTGGTTACAGAACAAAGAAGCGATTAATTAGATTTCTTTAACAGGAAGCGAGCGCTTCAAATTCTGAAAAGTTTGTCAAGCCAGTCTTGGTCCTGGGCGATGAGGTCCTCCATTTTGGATATTTTGGAAACAGTACCTAACCACTCTTGCAATGTATGGGGTTGCAAAATTTTCTAGGTATACAAAGGGCTAAGTGAGCTTCCTGTGAAGAGAAGGAGATTGGATAACAGATCCATTACTGGGAGACCAGGGAACGATCTCTGAACATACCTTGTAATAACAGCCAACCAATTTGGTAATAATCTTTCAAAAAGGGGGTGTCCATGACTTTAACATCGATGGCCTGATTGTTGGTGTTGCGACACTGGCATACCTGACGATTAGCTGCTCCCGGTGTCAGGTGAACTGCTCAGTTGTGGAGCTGCACAGAGCAGCTCCACTGACAGAATAGTGGCTGTGCCAGGTAATGCACATTTGCTCCCTATAGATTTGAATGTGTGGTGGATGTGCAGTACCCGGTCACTATCCAGTCGACAGAGCTGTGCAGCTCTGTACTTGAGCAGTCCGGCCGCCGCTGACACCATGGATAGCTAAATAGCGGGGATGACAGTTGTCGCACCCCACAGATCAGACATTGATTACCTATGCTAAGGACAGGCCATCAATGTTATCGTCCAGGACAATCCCCTTTAAATAAAAGAAGCTTTGGACACAGTAATGAGTGATTTATGCCCAATGATATTTATTTTACCAACATTTGCAATATTTAACTGAATTTCAAGTTGTAAGTTTCAGAACTGATTGATACTTACAAACCAGACAATGATCAGTCGTCTCGCAATAAAAGAATCTATATTCCATAATGTGAAAGGAAGGAATGTGATATAGAATATTTCCTGGCCGAGTGCAGCAGCAAATCTGAAGAGGTAATACAGTAAATAGTTGCGGACCACATAATTTCTCACGGGACCCTGCAAACAAAAACAATAGAGAAATCACAAGATGATCTGGAAAACTGTCTCTCTATGACTAACCTGGATATCTCATGGTGGCGCTCTCTGGTCCTGCACTGTACATTGTTACCGTCCCTATAGCAAATTCTCACATGACAGGTTGGTATTTGTGTTCACAAATTACAAGGTTCTTTTTCCATTACAATTGGAGTAGTTTTCTGCCCTTCATATAATATTAATAATCCTCGTTTTCCTCGATGGACATGCTGCAGAGACCTAGGCCAAGCCGCATACAGTTACAGCAACTCATGGTTTACAGCTTTATAGAAAGGCTTGTGTTCATACATTAAAAGGGGCTGTCCTGGACTTGAACATTGGTGGTCTAGTCTTAGGATAGGTCAGCAATGTCTTATCGGTGGGGGGGGGCACTCCTGCCGATCAACTGTCCCCGGTGTTGGCGGAGGCCAGAACTGCACAGCAAAACTCCGTCAATGGAATAGCGGCCGTGTACTGCACATCTATCCCCTACTGATTTGAATATGTGGCGGGTGTGCAGTACCCAGCCACGACCACTATACAGTAGACGGAGCTGAGTCCTGTAAAACCATATGAAGTTCCAGAACTATGGCCCCACCCCAAGTTATCAACAGAAAGAGGCTGCTGTGCGTTCCCCTGAAGCATTGAGTGGTGGAATGTCAAGGAGGAGAATGTAGCAAAGGAGCTCTGGGATGAGTTTTGGACCTTTTGTTCGTCCATTGAGATTTATGGAAGTGTACAGGAAATTTCAGTGGAGTCTCCATCAGTGACTGGTTTGGCTCTGACTGAAGAGAAAAATTACTCATGGAAAGAGGTAGCATATCCAACATACAATGTACGCAAAATGATTCAGACAATATTATGACAAATCCAACATGCTATTGCTGTAATGGGAACTGTGATTAGGGGAGCGGCAAATAGTCATTAAACGATACATGAAGAGGCAGAAAAGACGTCAGTCCCAAATATTAGTCAAAAATGCAAAAACTTTTATTAGTAGAAAAATCAAGGTAAGGGAAAATGGGGATATAAACACGTGAGGAGAAAAAGCAGGGACGCACAAGACAGGGGCATGGGCAAATGTATATACAATATATCATATCATGAAGGATGGTAATATATACGGTAAATAATATTCCTAATCCAATGTCCTACATTGCATTGGAGTAATCCGGTGTCAAAACATACAGTTACCACTAATATATGTGTTGGATAAATGTACAAAACACTTAAAAAAGTAAGTTGTAGATTACCTAAAGCTGACACCAATATATGCAAGGGCTGAATATGTGTGTGTGCGCCCCGATGCGCGTTTTGGACCAGCCTTCGCCTTGACACCTGATTACTCTTTTGCAATGTAGGACATTGGATTAGGAATTATATTTATATACTACCATCCTTCATGATGTGATATATTGTATACCATGCTGAAACTGGGGAAAGGTCCTCATTAAAGTTATAACTTTCAGAACGACTTACCCCCAACATCTCCCTTTAAAAGAAAGTCAGATTCTCATATAGATAGGTCCTTTACTTTTCCTTATTGAGCAACATATCCTAAAAATGATTAGCACAAGACATCAAGCTTTAAAAAAAAAAAAAAAAAAAAAAAGAAACCTTTTTGCTCACAGAGTAACATAAAAGAATACTGATTATCTTGTAGTGTCACTCATCTCATAATATCAGGAATCAAGACAGAATGGTAAAAATGATCCATCTGTACATCTCAGTAGACGCCGTAGGTTTTTCCACACTGAATTTTTATGAGCGAATCTTCTCTAAAATCTTCATTAAAAAATACATAGAAAATGATTCCCATCCAGTTCTATGGGAAATTTGCTTGGCTGCTCATATTAGGGTTTTTTTCAGCTTTTTTTTTCCTAAAAAGGTTTTGAAAGACACCTGTAAAACACAGTTCCAAAATTATAATGAAAAAACTCTTCAAAAACAGTTTCATGAAACGCTCCATTGAAAAATAAAAACGCCTCCAAAAAAAAAAAAAGGAGATCCATTTGATATTGTTTCCTAAAGTGGTTCGTGCTTGAAAAACTTATTGTTTTTGAACGCCACAAAAAACACCAACAATATAAGCAACTCAGTGTGAACATAGCCTAAGGATAACAATCATGATTCCGTCTATCAGTATAATGAGAATCCAATCCCCCATTCTAGAATTTGAACCTAATTTTTTTACAACAGCCATACTGATACACACGTTTCAGCCTCTCGTCATATAGGAAGGAAGGCTCCATATTGGTGATTTGGAACAGGTTGCCATTAGATTTGAAGAGTTGAAAGGACTGTTAGTAAATGGGGACAGTGTCTTCTGGTTATGACATGAATCTCTGGTATTGTCATCAATGACTTTGGCCTGTGCCCTAGTTAAGTTCTTGGTGACATGTGATGCCGCTGAATTAATAGGCATCCTTAATGCTCTAGAACCGTCCATATTAACCCAGGAAACACAGTGTCAGCTGCTGGCACATTAAATCCTTCCTTTCCTAGACTTCATCTAAATTGTTGAACAAATAGGCAGGAAGTCTCGGGATCATTTTAAGACATTAGCGATAACAAGGATCTATGGGAAAGGGTGGAGGACCATCGCAGATGAGCATAACTGGTGCCAGAGCCATACCACATAAAGCTGCTCATTGTCGGAGCAAAACTAATGACATTTAACACTAGGCTTAAAAAAGAATACTGCTACATAAAAGCAAACACTTTACAAAACCATTTACCAACTCCATAAACATTATTTCTATAAATTAAATATACCAAATAAATAATAAATATTTGTACATGCCGGTTGCACGGTGTGCCCCTTGTGGCTGAATGGGGGTAACGCAGCTGCCTTTTCTGCAATAATTAATGGCAATATAAGAGAATAAACTTATGGGAAAGACGTGTGAATATCAGATACAAAACCTTGACCTGTAAAAGGAACATTTGCGTTAAAATGTCACTTAAAAAAATAAATTATTGAATATTGTCACAAACACATTTCAAGCTAACACTAGTACTGCTTTATAAGATTTGGGTCTATATATTTTTTTTAATTATTATACTCATATATTCCACAGCGATACATGCAAGCTATTAAAGTACTAGATGGGGTATAGGCACTACATATGACCTATTAAAATAGTAGATAGGGACAGAAATATAACGGCATTAATATAGAAAGAGTAATAACTTGTCCGTGTATTATCCTCTTATTTTTCAGGTGATGAACACAAACAAGTTGTCACCCATCTTTTCCAGGATCCTGATGAATAAACCTCTCTTGAGTAACCCCTGCTCAATCACTACATTCACAGAAAATAGAATGACAACCATTCTAATGGCGGAAAACCATGATCTCCCTGATGCTTAGCATAACCGGCTGGTTCTCTCAGATGAAAAAAAAAAGTACAGCGGTGTGACCCTAGCCATAGAGCTTGGTCACACCGCTGTATTTATCGGACGAGTGATATCTGATTTTTATTAGGAGCACATGGTCCTATGTAAATAGGGAATGTGCTGCCAGTACCATGAAATTCTATGGGCACAAAACCATCGTATTAAATGGGATTTCCCACTAACAAAAGTTAATTTTAATCAATAGATCTTGGAATAATAATAATTTCCACAATTGGATGTAAAGAAATAAAATGTTCCTGGGCAGGGGAGGAAGCAAAAGAGAATACAGACATTACAGCACAGGATTGCAAATAATTCTCTCTTTGAAGTAAAACATTGTTTGAAAACAGGCACTGAAATGCTTTACCTCACAAAAAGAATCATTTGTCAACCCATGCTGTCCTGCCTGTTACTCTCTTTTGCTTCCTCCACTGCCCAGGAGCTGTAGTAGGATCAGTCCTGTATTGGTCAGACACAGCCATTACACAGTACACAGCAGGGGCACATTTATGTCAGCACAGGAACATTTTATTTAAACACATCCAATGGTGGAAATTATTATTCCAAGATCTAGTCATTAAAATGGACTTTTGTTTATTGGAAAACCCCCTTTAATTATCGTTTTGTGTGTATAGAATATTCACCGGCTGGTCTGAATAGGTAAGTGACTGCCGATAGGTCTGCATGTAGCAAGCCTGAATCAGCCTGTCTAAAAGAGGCATGAGTGACACAAGAGTTGGAATCCTGGTCTCCATTTGATTTGCGATGTGGACTATGCCCAGGGTACGACTGGCGTAGGATCTAATGACTCAATGAAGTAGAAATTCTTAGGAATATTTTTAAGGCTCTGTTTACACCGGTATGATCTCATGTTACAAGATCCATGATGCCAAGAGCCAAATCCATAGTGCAATAGATCCCATAGTGATAAAGCAGATAGTCTCTTGTTTTTCAGCTTTTGTGTCTGTTTTAATTAAAACATCTCTTTTAGGATTAGAAAACATGTGGCGAGCTTCTTCCACAAAGCGCACTACACTTGTCTAAGGTAGTGGTGGTAAAGCAGTGCTGTCCCCGAAACATTGCATCAAGTGTGCTGTAACACATTGAAACTTTTCTCCTGTATCTCCACCATCTACCCCTACTACAGAAGTTTGGAGCCGATGAGGACCTTCCACAAAGACTCCGTATTTGTCGCCTGATCGGGGTGAATATTAGGTTTCAATGTTTTTTGTAGTTTCGATTATCTTTGCACTTGGAAGATGGATATAAATGGTCATCGAAGTAAAACTTTCACTGCTTTGGTTTTTTTTTTTTTTAAATCCTATTCAAATCATTGAAGCAAAGCCGCAATACCAGACAGAACACGCTGACAGTTGTGGCGCTGTTTCTGGACTCCTGTTATCTAGAATATTGGCAAAGCATTAAAGATAAAAGGGTGACTTTTTTTTTTTTTTTAAACTCAAACAGCACAGAAGGGGTTAATTGAAGAGGACGCTGTATCAGAAGGGAATGGACTAGTGCAAGAACATGCTGAAGTTAGCCTAATAATTGCACTGTTATCTTATACTTAGGATGACAGATGAGATTTAATGGTACATAATGAATGTTGCATGGAGCAGCACAGAGCTGTATTATCTTCAGACAGTGGATTAGCTCATTGACAGTCATATGAAATTCCCCAGCTCCACAGCAAGGCCCTTGTCGCCAAATAACCCATGTGTATTAATCACATACAGCGAACGCCATTGTAATCACTCCTAGCGCCCTCGTTACGTGCATGGCCAAATGATCGCACCCATATAATAAAGGGACAGTGGTTGGCACAAGTAGAAAAGAGCATCAAACCAGATTCTCCACATCTGCCACTACCCTCGTGTTCCCAGTTGCACATACCGTACCCTAGGCGCTTGATAGCTGAAATGTATTACACTCGTTAGCAAACATGGCGTGATTAGCGGTGTCACCCCAATCATTTTCAGCATTGTGTCTGTCCTCCTGACTGGTTCATCTGCAGCCAGATCATCTGTAATTTCATTTACCTGGGTCTGGATTTTTTTTTTCTAAGTGCATTTTGATTACATGGCTGGTCATGGAGAAATACAGATTCGGTAGGTGTGGAATATGAGAGGGAGGTTCTTATTCCATTAAACCACAAGAAAATCATGTAAGCGCACAATTTGCAGACTGCATCGATCTTAATAAAAGCCAACAGCAGCAGTAACATGCACAGTGCTCTACTTTTAATGTCCAGCTCTAAAAGCATTAGCAACATCATCTCTAAGAAATGGAAACACAATGGGAAGGAAGCCAAACTCCATTCAGATATAGAGAGCACTGGCAGAACATTCTGCAACAAGCCTGCCTTGTGTAGTGTGGACATACCCAAAGTGGTCTCGATGTAGGAATCTCACGTTAGGTAAATTCACAGTTGCTTCATCGCCTCCATGAACACATGCTGAGCTATTTTTTCTCATAAAATGATGGTCAGCCAAAAAAGAAGCTTACCGGACCCCATTATAGCAAATGGGGTCCGTTTGACGCAATCCTCATAGGACGGACCAGTTTCTTCAGGAGCTTTTTTTTATTTAAGTGTTATGGACCAGAAAATGCAACTCCAAATGCAAGTATAAGCCCTGCCAAGTGAGCGTTTCTTGTCAATGTGACATTCAAAAGACAACCAAAAGTGGAAAGGTAAACCGTAACCATATACAATAAACACAGTGTCATCCTTGGTTGAATTTTCATGGAGGAGCTATATGTTGAGACTGGAGGGATTTCCCGATGTATGTGGGTCGCCCTCCCAGGGCTGTGGGGGTACTCGGTACCGGGCCCGATGAGATTCAGTGGGAGATTTCACGGCAGCTGGGACCCGGCCCGTGGCCCCGGGCGCCCATTGTAAAAAGGGGGAAAGTCTATGAATGATTCGTGACGCCACCTGTGCTGTTCAGCAATGAAGATGTAAGCCAACGCTGCAGACAGATCCTCTGGGACAGATGGTGTGGTACAGCAATGATGTTATAGCCCTCCACAGGCAGGGCTGTAGTCCCAGGGCATAGTAGGTGAGGTGACACTTAGATGGTGTAGTGTCGGGCGCAAGGGATGTAGCAATGCTGGGCGGGTTGGCGCAGGAATAAGTGGAGGACACCAGGGCATGTAGTTCCAAAGCTTTACTCACAGTCTGTTGCAGGTACAGGTGCCCGCATCCGTGCCGTGTCTTCTGGGTCAGGAGCTCAGCCAACTTCCAGGCAAGATGAAGTACTCCTTTCCAACACTCCGCCAACATATGTGCCTTTTCCGAACGTCTCCTCTTATAGCGGCTTTGAATGAGAAACTCCAAGTACTGAGTTACACTGGAGTTCCTCCTGTCAGATATTCCTATGAACTCTACTTGTACGGCAGACAGCTGTAGCCTGCTTCGGGGACTCTTTACTACCTAGTCCCGGCTCACTATCGTTGCTGTTGTGCCCCCAAGTCTTGTGTGGTAATAAAGTGGTGACAACTTCTATTCCTCCGGTGTTGCAGGACCATTAGATCTGTACAACCTCGGGGACCGGGCCCCGGCCTTGCGCTGTGAACTTGGGAAGGGTTCTCTCTTCCAACCCTGATCCTTAGTCCTCCTATTCTCCTTACGTTCTGTGCTAATCCTTCCCAATGGAGAATCAAGCTTCCTTTCTCTGTCACTTTCCCGTGCCAGCAGACCAAGATCACTGTGGTCTGCTGCAGCACTTCCTTCTTCCATCCCTCGCCCGGGGATCTTCTCTGTCTCACTCTCTGTCCTTCTACATCCTCACTCACTCACTGAATGACTGAACTGAACGACTGACTCAACTCTTCCCGCTCTTTTATCTAAACTAAACTCCACCCACCTCCCAGCACGTTTCGTGTTCCAAGCAGGGAGCCACCAAGGGGTGCTATGCTACACTCCAAGCAGGGAGCCGCCGAAGGTGCTTTGCTACACTACTTTGTGGTGTGGGGTGCAGGTGTTGGAGTGTGGTCAGGCATCTCCACCTTACCTGGATGGTGGGGTACCACACCTCAGGAGGAGGTCCAGTACCTCTGTGGCGACTGAACCCTCAGGGGCGCCACATGCGTCTCCTCTGCCAGATTCCTGTGGCATAGGCCACATTATAGTCATTTTCTTACAGGTTTCGCGTAAGCTCCTAGTTTAGTTAATCATACTATTCTATGCAGCAAAACACAAAAACATACGAGTAATATACAGTCAAGAGCAAAAGTTTAGGGACTGATACAAGTTTTATTATTCAGAGATTGCTGCTTCAGTTTTTATGTTGGCAAACAAGATTATCAACAGTAATCAGATGAATTACAAAATCTTTTCTTGTCATGAAAATTTACTTAAGCCCCCGTCACACATAACGATGTCCCAGCGATCCCACCAACGATCCGACATGGATGGGATCGCTGGGACATCGTTAGGCTGATCTTTAGGTTGATGCGTGCTGGGCAGCGGGAGACCAGTGATCGAAAAACAGCCCAGGCCGCTCGAGCACGATCAGCGATAATCGGCAGGGGGGCCGGTCGCTGATCCCCGTCACACACAGCGATCTCGCTGGCGAGATCGCTGATATGTCACAAAATGTGTGACGGGGCCCTAAGTCACAAAAACCTTATTTCCACTTAATTTCACCCCTGCCACAAAAGTACAAAATTTCAGTGATCTTCTCATTAGCTCAGGAGAAAGAATAAATCAAAAGACAAGGCAGCTGAAAGAATAAAACAAAGGACAAGGCAGCTCATATCAAGGTCATACTGATTGCTTTAACCCCTTAACCACCCCGGAGGTATTTTTGTTTTTGCGCTTTTGTTTTCCGATCCTCTTCTTTTTTTATTTTTCCATCAATATGGGCGTGAGGGCTTGATTTTGTGGGGGCGGGTTATATTTTTGAACGACACCATTGGTTTTACCATGTCGTGTACTAAAAACAGGAAAAAAATTACTTTTTGCATATCGAATACCGGAATCGGAAGTTCCCATAATGCTATGAGCCAGTTTGATTTGATTCAGCCAATGAGGAATCCTCAGAAGTGTGGGCACATCCTGTTAGGCATGTAGGCATGTTAACTAATGGCATGGCTGTGATTGGCTGCTGAAATGATGTCATGATGCACTAAAAAAGCCGCCGCCGCCATTTAGGGTTCACTCTCCTGTGAATTCAGTTAGGGACAGGCTGCTGTTCAAGACTCTGAGGGACAGTTAGAGATAGCGATTTGCTATATAATATTGTGCTTTACCCAAGCTACATTATCAATCACTGTAGCTTTCTTTTGCCTTGCAGCGCTGATCACAGCTGTCTGCAAGGTCTGTGTGAGTACAGCTCACGCTGTAGTGTGTCCTGCAGCCACCTCTGGTTGTAGGCCGCTCAGCGTGCGTCACTGCCTCATACATGTTTATTTTTGCTTTATTGCTGCTCATTTTTCATTAATTCTCCTATTAGTGTGCATCCATCCGTATCCATCTACATTGGTTGCAAACACTATAGGAGTAGACAATGGAGCCTTTCTGCAGCCTTTCGGTGCTAGTGCCCAGTTCTCTGCACTGTTCACGGCTGTCTGTGAGGTCTCTGTGTGTGAGTGCAGCTCACGTTGTAGTGTGTTCTGCAGCCACCTCTGGTTGTAGTCCGCTCAGCGTGCGTCACTGCCTCATACATAGTCCTTTTTTTGTTTTATTGCAGCTCATTTTTCCTGATTTTTTTCTCCTATTAGTGTGCTTCCATCCATATCCATCTATATTGGTTGGATGCAAACACAATGTAGGAGTAGATAGAGGAGCCTTTTTGCTGGCTTGTGCCCTGCAGCCGCAGCCAGATTAGTATTAGCCTATTTTTTGGAGCCTCAACTATTGCATTGTAGGTTACCTTCCTGCATTGTAATAGTGTAGGGAAGGTGACCTGACGGACAGACTGACTGGTCAGGTTTCAAAGGGGTTTGCACTTGTCAGGCAGGATGTCAGTTATGACTGAAGGGAAAACAGCTAGGAAAGTGTAGGTGACGTGCAGTACCTGGAATTGACATTAGAGGGCAGGGAGGAGTGTGAGCATAGGATTTGACATCAGCTTAGGGCTAACAAACCGTTGTCATGGGGGGCGGAGTTACAGGGAACCGGGAAAGCTATAAATTTGACAGGAGGGTTCCAGAAGATTCCAGTCCCCAGGGGGAGCTCAAGTGACAAGAAGACTGACAGTTGGTACAAAGTGAGGAAAACCTAACTAGGGGACTGAGGAGAAAGGAAGTCAAGGGGGGTGGTCCTGACACGAAGTACCGCAGTATAGACGAGGCTCCGGGTGTAGGACACCGTATTTGGAACGACGTATGACCAGTAAAATTACTGTTGGTGTACAGGCCTACGGTAGCCACAGTGATGGAGCTGTCAGAGCGTCAAAGAGTGAAAAGGGACGGTACGTATATATACACGTCCCTGTTGAAAGTACGCTGTCTCAATGTGTTCTGTAACCCGAGAGCTGTGAAGAGAATCGCGGTGTGTTGTGGGACCGTCAGGCGGACGGTGAAAGAAAGAATAAACTTGGACCTGTAGCACGCGAAACGTGCCTCCATCTTGTGTCTGTACGTCACTGCGCGGTATACAGAGGGACCACCCCCCAGCCCGGCCCACCGACCCTACACTAGCTCCAAAAAGTTTGTGATACTATCGCTTTCACATCTTTGGTCACATCCTTTTTGTTTTTTTGAAAAAAAAAACCACGTAAATAAAGTTCACCAAACACTCCACTTGACAGTTGTGTAGGCCACATTAGCTCATATTAAAGTGTAGTCCACACACTTTATAAAATTAGTGTTTCTTATACCTGTTAGCAGCTGTTCAGGAATAAGCACACTAAGCCCCCCTTTGTACTTTTCTGCCTATCTTTATCAGCCTACCAAGATGAAGAAGGCAGGGAGTAAAGCACGTGGGCATGGAGTTTCAGCAGGGAGAGGACGTGGGGATTCTGTGACTGCTGCGGGCACCAGTGACTCAGCATCCTCCAGTTTTACCAGGCAACAGTCCTTTATGCGCAGCTTTGTAGGACCTCGCCGTACCCCACTGCTGCGGGACGAACAAATTGAAGCCGTTGTCGGATGGATGGCAGCTAACGCATCGACTTCAATGACTTCCACATCCTCTCAGGGCCAGAGCACTGAAGAGCAACCATCTGTCTCTTCACCACCTGCCAAATTGCCCAGGCAGTCAGAGAGCCCTGGACAGGAGCCATCTCTACTTCTGTTCTCTGAATCTCTTGGCTTGGAAACAGGGGGCCAGCCAAGCAGCATTCTAGAATGTGATGAAGAGGGAGTATGCAGTGATGCGCAACTTCTTTGTCCCTCTGAATCTGAGGAGGCTGGTGGGCCAGTGCCTATGGTCAGCACACCTCAGTACACATCAGATGATGAGACTCAGGTGCCACTTTCTGGTGCATACTGTGCTGGCGAAACTATCCAGGAGAAGCAGGTGTTTGAAGAGGGGAGTGTAGATGATGAGGTCCTTGACCCATCATGGCCTGAGGAACAGGAAGGTGGTGGGAGCAGCTCTGAGGAAGAGATTCCCCGAACGGCCAAAACAGGAGCGAGAGGGAGGGGGCAGATTTGGTTGCCTGTAGCCTAAACTTCGGCACCCGTTAGGAGCATTCCTCTTCCAAAACCCAAATCGGGCGCTCCCAGGACTTGCAGTGCGTGGTCCTTTTTTGACACAGTTGCAGATGACATTTGCTTTGTCAAATGCAAGCTGTGTAATCAGAAAGTCAAAAAAGGGAAAAGTGTCAGCAACCTGAATACCACAAACATGTGGAAACATGTGCGGACCAAGCACGTGGTGGAGTTACAAAGACACACTGAAGACGTAGACCAACCTACAGCACCACCTACCACCTCTTCAGCTGGTGTTGTAGCCTCTTCCTCCAGCTCACACACAGCTGGTTCGGCTTCCTCACAGGATAGCAATGGAAGAACCTCTGGCACTGTTGTCCAGAGACCCAGTGACATTCCACCCACAGCACCACGTTCCCTGTCATCCTTACACTCCCAGGCCACTCTACAGCCATCGGTAGCACAGGCATGGGAGAAAAGGCGGCCATACTCGGCAAACCATCCCCGAGCACAGGCTCTGAATGCTGGCATTGCAAAACTACTGGCCCTTGAAATGCTCTCATTCAGGCTGGTGGAGACTGACACCTTCCATAACTTCATGGCATTGGCAGTCCCACAATACACCGTGCGCTCATCCGCTTTTATTTCAGCAGGCAAGCCGTCCCTGCCCTGCAAAAGCATGTGGAGGGAAAAATTAAACATGCACTACTAAACGCCGTCAGTAGCAAGGTCCACCTGACCACTGATGCGTGGACCAGTAACCATGGACAGGGACGATACCTTTCCCTCACTGCCCATTGGGTCAATTTTGTGAAACCGGGTACAGATCTTGAGAGTGGCGCTGTACGTGTTCTGCCAACTCCAAGGATTGCAGGAATCCAGTCTGTACACCTTGAATCCTCCTCATACTCCAGTTCCTCTGAATCAGCGCTGCAGGAGCCTGTTATGACCGATATGAGCACAGTTGTGGCCAAACGTCAACAGGCCGTACTGAAATTAATTTCTTTGGGGAATCAAAGCCACACATCGCAGGAGCTCTGGAATGCCATCAAGCAGGAGAGCAACGTGTGGTTTGTGCCAGCGAATCTCCAGCCAGGCTTGGTAGTGTGTGACAATGGCACATGTTCTCAACTTGGTCGTGCAGAGCTTTCTGAGGGACTATCCGGATCTTGATGCACTGCTGCACAAGGTCCCCATAGAGTGCGCTCACTTGCGGCGTTCCAGCATGGCAAGATCGCGCATTGCAGCTCTGCAGTGCAGATTCCGCCTTCCGGAACATCGCATTATATGTGACCTACCCACCAGGTGGAATTCAACGTTACATATGTTGGAGCGGTTGTGTGAGCAGCAGGCAGCAGTAATAGAGTACCAGCTGCATCAGGCTCAAACAAGTCGCACTGTGCGCCGGTCACGCTTCAGCACCACTGAGTGGGCCTCTATGAAGGACATCTGCCACGTTTTGCATGCCTTCGATGATTCCACGCAGATGGCGAGTGCAGATGATGCACTAGTCAGCATGACTGTCCCCCTTATCTGCCTGCTTCAAAAAACACTGCAAGCACTAAGGGAGGAGGTTTTGGAAGAGGTGGAGGATGAGGAGTCACAAATGCCATCTGCTTCTAGACAGTCAGCGCAACGTGGTTCCTCACAAAGGCCTAGACAGGGGACATTTTGTGAGGAGGATGAGGAGGAGTCAATGGAGGAGGAAGACATCTCTCCAGAGGAGGGAGGTACACAATGCTCTAGTAGTCAGTATGTAGAGCGAGGGTGGAGTGATGCAGAGCAGGCAGAGATGACGCCTCAAGCAGGGGACAGCGCTTCTTGGGTAGTTGGGAGTCTGCAGCACATGGTTGATTTCATGCTGCAGTGCCTGAGAAACGACCGCCGCATCGCCCACATTCTCAACACGGCTGATTATTGGGTGTACACCCTCCTAGATCCTCGCTACCGGGACAACTTACAAAGCCTCATAACACCGTTGAACCGGGAGCGTAAAATGTGGGAGTACCAAGACACACTGGTGCATTCTATCATGTTCTCCATTCTACCCAAGAGCAGTGCTGCTAGTGCTTTACAAAGCAGCTCTGTGCGTCGAGGCAGTGGAGGAAGCTCTGCACAAAGAGGGAGCAGAGGCAAAGTTTTGTGTGCCCGCCACAAATGTCTACACCATCACAGACGGCTCTAGTCAGCAGGAGGCAACGTTTCCGTCAGATAGTGACAGACTACATGTCTTGCCCTGTCAGTGTACTCACAGACAGCTCTTCCCCCTTCAAGTTTTGGGTCTCTAAGCTGGATACATGGGCAGAGCTTAGCCAGTATGCATTGGAGGTGCTGGCTTGCGCTGCTGCTAGTGTATTATCGGAATGCGTCTTTAGTGCCGCAGGTGGTGTACTAACAGACCGTCGCACGCGACTATCCTCAGATAACGTTGACCGGCTTACTTTTCTGAAAATGAACAAGGCCTGGATCTCGCTGGAATTTGCCAGTCCTCTTCCAGAAGAAATAATTGGTTGGCAACAGTATCCATGTCTCCTGTTGTGTTCATGTTTCTACCACGTGAACTGTAATCCCTGGGCACCAACACGGCCAGTTGTTGCTCAGAAGTGCCGTCTGCACAGAGAAAAGCACTAGCTCCTGTGTTAGTGGGGTTCAGTAACGCCAGCTGCTCCCCTGCTGTGTGTCCGGCAATATCTCCTGCTCCCTCCACATTCAAACTACATCAGATTTTACACTTGCTCCAAGTAGACCTCAGCCTACTCCATGATTGACCCTGGGCTCCAACACTGCCAGTTGCTGCTCAGAAGTGCCGTCTGCACAGAGAAAAACACTAGCTCCTGTGTTAGTGGGGTTCAGTAATGCCAGCTGCTCCCCTGCTGTGTGTCCAGCAAAGTCTCCTGCTGCCTCCACATTCAAACTACATCAGATATAAAACTTGCTCCAATTAGGCCTCAGCCTAAACCCTGATTGAACCTGGGCTCCAACACCGCCAGTTGCTGCTCAGAAGTGCCGTCTGCGCAGAGAAAAACACATGCTCCAGTGTTAGTGGGGTTCAGTAACACCAGCTGCTCCCCTACTGTGTGTCCGGCAATGTCTACTGCTGCCTCCACATTCACACTACTACTGATTTCAAACTTGCTCCAATTAGGCCTCTAGCTCCACTCTGTCTCTAGTATTTACCCTGGCCTCCAACACCGCCAGTTGCTGCTCAGAAGTGCCGTCTGCACAATCAACACTTGTTCCTGTGTTACTGGGGTTCAGAAATGTCATCTGATCCCCAGCTGTGTGTTAGGCAATTTCTCCTGCTCTGTCCACACTCACACAACTACAGATTTTAAACTTGCTCCAATTAGGCCTCTGTCTCCACTCTGTTTGTAGTATTTTCCCTGGGTTCCAGCACCGCCAGCTGTTTCCCGGCATTGTCTTTGGCACAGGTACTCCCTCCTGCCCAGCCTGGTTCCAGCACGCCTGCTGTTTCCGGATAGTGTCAACGTCACTTTGCCACCAATACGTTTTCCTGTTGTGTTGCGGTCGGGTTAGCAGAGTCTATGGTGCCTGCAGTTTATGGGCTTCCTATGTGGGCTGCGGGATCTGGCAACAAAGGCTGGTTCCGTAGTGCCAATAGAACAAGCACCCCCTGTAGGACTGTGGGTTTCGATAATTGCGGCCAGCGCAACTTTGTTTTTCATGGGTACCTTCTGCTACCCATCCGGGTTCCAGTACCGTCAGCTGGTTCTCGGCAGTGCCTTTGGCTTAGGTGCCTCCTTCTTGGTATCCGAGTTCCAGCAACGTCTGCTGGTCCTTGGTAGTGCTTTCTAGCACAGGTACCTCCTGCTTAGTAACCAGGTTCCAGCATCGTCAGCTGGTCCTCGGTAGTGCCATTGTCTCTTGTTCCTTCTGCTGCCCCTCCGGGTTCCAGCACCGTCAGCTGGTCCTCGGTTGTGCCATTGGCTCTTGTTCCTTCTGCTACCCATCCGGGTTCCAGTACCGTCAGCTGGTTCTCGGCAGTTCCTCAGCCTTCTTGTACCTTCTGCTACATTTCCAAGTTCAAGCTTTTGGAAATGGTTTTTGGTTATCACTCTGGATCTCCCTGACGACGACCCTGAAGACCACCCCGAAGAAGACGATGACCACGAAAACGATGACCCTGAAGGCGACGACCTGGAAGACCACCCCGAAGAAGACGATGACCACGGAAATGATGACCCTGAAGATGACGACCTGGAAGACCACCCCGAAGAAGACCAAAAAGATGACCCTGAAGAAGATGACCAAGAGGACAAAGAACATGAAGACAACCACCAGGATACAGAACAACAAGAGACAGAAGACCAAGAAGCAGAAAAACAACAAGCAGAAAAACAGCAAGCAGAAGAACAACAAGCAGAGCAAAAGATATTATCTAAATTATAAGCAGAAGAAGACTAAGCAGTGTATGGGGGTGAGTCCGTTCCTCCTCGTGGTGCCCCTGGAAAATGCCTGCTGCTGCAGGCCAAACTGAACGCGGACAAATCCTGTTGTAAATCTTTTGTGACAGGCAGAACGGAAGGTGTAATCTTCAAACTTATATAGATAACAACTACAGGAATGACTGTCACAAATAAGAATATGATCAAGAAGAAGAATAGGAAGAAGATGAAGAAGAAGAATAGTTGAATAAGAAGAATATGAAGAATGTGAAAAAAAAAAAAGAATAATAGGAAGAAGGTGAAGAAGAAGAAGATGAATAAGGTGAAGAAGAAGTTGATGAAAAAGATGCTGCTGCTGCTGCTGAGGATCATGAAGGAGAAAGTGTGGGAGAAGTAAAAAAGAAGGTGAAGAGCATGGAAGTAGTGAAACATACATATCTGACAAAATATAAAAAAGGTTAACATAGTTAATATCTTTGTAACTCCGAACGTCTTTAAAAAATTTTTGTTATTCCTGCTATTCCATTTGATTGGGCTAAACCTCTATGCCTTTAATGTCTCCTCCACCTCCCCCAATACATTCTACATTATTATTAGTTGTTTTTCTTCATGTAGAATTAACCTACAAGGAAAAGAAAGGGTTTTTCTTAATTCCGATATTTCTGTCCCATTGACTTGCATTGGTTTCCGGTATCGGAATCGGCGATATCCGATACTTTTTGGGTATTTCACGATATCGGATGGCATCGCTCAACACTATTGCCGAGCTGACGTTTTCAATGACACAATGGTGGTGCAGATATGATCTTTTGATAGCCCATTATTGCATTTTAATGCAATGTCACGGCGACCAAAAAAAATAATTCTGGCGTTTTGACTTTTTTCCTCGCTATGCCATTTAGTGATCAGGTTAATCCTTTTTTTATTGGTAGATCAGGCGATTCTGAGCATGGCTATACCAAATATGTGTATGTTTGATTTTTTTTGTTGTTTTGCTTTGAATGGGGCGAAATGGGGGTGATTTCAACTTTTATATTTTTTTATATTTTGTACTTTTGGCATTTTTACTTTTGGCATGCTTCAACAGTCTCCATGGGAGACTAGAAGCTGCCATAACCCGATTGGCTCTGTTACATACAGGCGTTGATCAGATCGCCTGTATGTAGTAGAATTACTCACTTGCTATGAGCCCCGACCACTGGGCGGTGCTCACAGCAAGCCAGCAGTGACAACCATAGAGGTCTATGTCATGCCAACCCACCGGTGACCCGCGATCACGTGACAGGGGTCTCCTGTGGGTGGATTTCCAGCGTGATTGCCTTAAGCGCTTGTTAAATGCCGCTGTCAGCATTTGACAGCGGTATTTAAAGGGTTAGTAGCCACGGGTTGGATCACAATTCTACCCACGGCTGTTTTGGGCACAGGTCAGCTGTTCAGTCCCGTCCCGGGAAAGATGTGGGCTCACTGCCGGAGCCCACATCAAATGGAGGGAGCCCGACATCACAGTAAATATACGCCCGAAGTCAGAAATGGTTAAAAAGGGGGCCAATGTTTAAAATCATTGCATTCTTCTTTTAAACATGGTTTCTTCCAAGGAAACATGTGCAGTCATCATTACTTTGCATCAAAAGGGCTTTTACAGGCAGGGAAATTGATGCTTGTAAGATTGCCTCTAAGGGTATGTTTCCACGGTCAGTAAACACTGTGGGTTGGACGCTGCATACAGCCACAGCGTAGAATCCGCAGCGGCCAGATGTTACAGCATAGCGGAGGGGATTTTATGAAATCCCAGCTCCACTATGTGTTCAAACACACAGGTGGCAGAACACATGCGGAATCCCCGCGCATACAAAAGCTGGCAGCGCTTTAGACAGAGCGGATCCGCTGCGTTCAAAGCGCTGCCGGTACAGAACATGGAAACATACCCTAAATCAATCATTTATTGGATAATCAAGAACTTCAAATAGAGGAGTTTAAATTTCTGAAACCTTATGAGCGAATTTGTTCGTTTTTTTGTCCTCGAAGCTCATTTTGACATATTCGTGCCATATTTGAACATTATTCGTGCCGAATGTATGTTTGATGATCAGTTCCAAACACATTCGGTATTTTCTACTCCCATCACTCTAATGACGTTTGGCTGTATTCGACAAATATTGAAAAAATAATATTCGATGCCGATCGTATTCGGAACCGACTACAAACAAATTTGCTCATTTCTATTCATGAGCACGCAAGAAAGTCCAGCAAGTGCCAGTGCCATTTCTTAGAGAGGATTCAGTTACAGAATCTGTTCAACACCAGTGCAAAACTTGCTCAGGAATGATAGCAAGCAGAGGGCAGTGCATCTGACTGTACAATGGGGCAAAGGCTTTTGGAGGCTGGCCTGTCAAGAGGGACCGTAACAAGCCACATCTCTGAAGGAGAAACATCAAGGACAGACTGACATTCTGCAGCAAGTACAGGAATTAGACAGAGTCTAATTCCTTGAGTAAAGTTATTTTCTCCAATGAAGCCCCTTGATTATCTGGAAAAAAAACAAGTGAACGTTATCATGAGTCCTGTGTCATGCCAACAGTAAAGCAACCATGTGTTGGGTTGCGTACCATCCAACGGAGCGAACCCACTCACAGTTTTGCCTAAGAACACAGACTTAGGGTATGTGCACATGCTGTGGATTCTGCTGTGGATCCACAGTGGTTTTGGCCCTGCGGATCCGCAGCAGTTTCTGCTGCGTTGTACAGTACCATTATAATCAATGCAAAACAAAAAACGCTGTGCACATGCTGCAGATTTTTCCGCGCGGATTTGCTGCGGTTTCAAATCCGCAGCATGTCAATTCTTTGTGCGGATTCCGCAGCGGCTTTATACCTGCTCCATTGTACAGGTGTCAAATCACAGGGCAAAACCGCAGGCTAATCCACAGGTCTTTTGACCTGTGGATTTACCTGCGGATTTTGCTAAATCCGCGCGGAAAATCCGCAGACCAATCCGCAGCGTGTGCACATAGCCTAAATGAAGAATAGGATCTAAATGTACAGAGATGGACATATTGCCCACGTTCCACGTTGAAGGCACGAGTATTGTTGCAGGAGTATTTCGATGTGTAATGTATATTGTGATATGTGTTAATAGTGTTGGTGTGTTCTTCTCGATAGTAGGGAGAGTTAGAATTAATGATTAGGACGAGCCAGAGTGGGAGAGGCCAAGTTGAAAAAAAGACAGAGAAAGTTTCCAGTCAAGACGTCAGATAGATCTGCTTTTACTACACGTTGGGCCCTAAGGTCTGTACAGTGTGCAGAGGCATATGACGTAGATGCCTCTGCAGTAAGAGATGACAGAGACAGGGGATAGCACGATCCTCAGTAAAGAGGAAGGAAAACTGACAGAACGACAAAGTGATCAACTGAAAACAGGTCCTGGGAAAGCATTACAGCCCCGAGTTTATAACTTAGGGAGGTAATGGGCCAGGATGGAACAGGGATGATGAGACAGAGTGCCCCAGGAGGGAGTTCCAAGGCATCAAAAGAAGCCAAGTACCGGCCATAGTGGCAGACTAGTTCCTTTAAGAGGAATAAAGGATGCAGAACTGCGGGTAGAAAATAGGACTCTAACTGGATTATAGCATCGTGCTGGTGGGTCGCCCTCCAGTCCCAGGGCAGTGGGGTACTCGGTACCGGGCCGGTGTCAGGGGGAAAGTATCACAGCAGCTGTGACCCGGTCCATGGCCCTGGGCGCCCAATGTCAATGGTGGTGTGTGGTTAATGGAATTGAATAGTTCATGATGCCACCTGTGGTGTTCGGCAAGGGAGATGTTAAGCCGACGCTGCAGACAGATCCTCTGGGACAGATGGTGGGATGCAGCAATGGTGGTATAGCCCTCCACAGGCAGGGCTGTTGTCCCAGGGCAGTGTAGATGTGGGGACACCTTGATGGTGTAGTGTCCGGCGCAGGGAATGTAGCGGTGCTGGCGGACGCAAGAAGGAATGGAGGACACCAGGGCTTGCAGTTTCAATGCTTTACTCACAGTTCTTGGTAACCACTGGTGCCCGCTTCCATGCCGTGTCCTCCGGGGCAGAGACTCAATCAACCTCCCGGGCAAGTTAGGCTTCTCCTCTCCAACACTCTGCCAACATGTACCTTTCCTGAATGACTCCACTATTGTGCCTTTTAGTGTGAAGAGCTCCAGTACCGTGGTTACTCTGAAGTTCCTCCTGTCAGATGTTCCTAACAACTCTACTTGTATAACAGAAAGCTGTATCCTGATCAGGGACCTCCTGGATCCCGGCTCTCTATCCGTGTTGCTGTTGTGTCCCAAGTCTTGGATGGGAGTAGTGCATTTACAGCCAACTATTCCACCGGTGTCTGCTGCAGAACCATAAGTGTCCATACAACCTCGGGGATCGGGCCCCGGCCTTGCGCTGAGAACCTATAGGCAGGGTTCCTCTTCCAACCCCCAACTCCTCTCTGTTCTCCTACTCCTTCGTTCCGCGCTGTTCCTTCTCTCTCTTATGGAAGCTTAGGTTGCAGTTCTACGTCTTTCTCCTTCTGTTCCTTTCCCGTGCCAGCTGACTCAGGTCACCGAGGCAGCTGCAGCACTCCTTCCTCCATCCCTCTTCCAGGGATCCTCACTCCTGTCTGAGTGACTTCCTACTCCACTGACCTTCTGTCAGACTGACCTGTAATTCTAAACTTTCCCACTCTTTTATATCTAACTTCACCCACCTCCCAGCACATCTCGTGTTACGAAGCAAGGACCCACGAAAGGTGCTCTGCTATCCTCTAAGCATGGAGCCGCAATCTGGTCCATTGCTGAACTATCCTGTGTGTGGGTGCAGGTGTTGGAGTGTAGAAAGGAGTTCCCAACTTACCTAGTTGGTGGGGCACTACACATTAGGAGAAGGTGCAGTACCTCTGTGGCGACTGAGCCTCAGGGGCACCACACTGGGGTGTGGTGACGGAAACTGGACTAGTTGAGGCAGAAACAAGTAAATTTGGAAGAAGTAAAGAAACTGTATGGGAAAATTCTCCATGTTGTCCTGGAAACATTTGTAAAGTTATGCACCCGCTATCTATTGTGCATCGTTCCCACAGGTGGCTGTTTAGTAAAAGACTTTATTTTGAACTGGTGGCCTCCCTCATTGAACTGTTCAACATCTGGTTCTGGCCAGCCGAAGTCACTGGCATCATGTGTCCTGCAAGGGCATAGCAACCCCCTTTAGACGAAGTTCACACACCCAACCAGTACCCCCCACCTTCATGTAACGTGCCAATCGAAAGAGAAAAGCACCTCGCCCATGAATACAGCAATGGGCTGTATTAGAAGGCTGTATTAGAAGGGCGTAATTAATAGGCTGTCAAACTGGATGCTGTGCATTGCCATAGTGTGAATAGCGCCACATACAAGTCTTCATTGTGCATTTATATACCAAGCAGCCGCCCCTTCCATGGATTGGTAGGATGTGAGCGATTGTCTCATCGGTATTCTTGCACCTGTGTAGCCGCCATATTAACTTTATGGGTCCACTGCAGCCTTTTTTGCTGTATTTTTGAATTTTTGGAGGATTTTCAAGTCCTCTTTTTGTGCTATTGCCCCCTAAATAATATGATCAAATTGGACTTTTTTCCAAAAAGGTTGTATTTTTTCACAATGTCCTAAAAATCGCAGACGTTTAACCCCTTTGATGCCGCTGTTAATAGTGACAACGATATCGATCGGCATCACAGAGTGTAGGAGCTCCCTCTCTGCTCCGATCGGCACATCCTGATTGTGTTGTGCCAATGGTGTCCCCACGCTGAAAGATGGCCATGGGTCACCCAGGGATAGTGGCCTGTAAGCTCCTGCTCAAAGCATGAGCTTACATGCCTCCATCTCCAGACAAATAAAAAATGTTATAGCTCTCAGAATAAAGCGATGCAAAAATATTTTTTATATAAAATAGTTTTATTGTATAAAAGCTCAAAAACATAAAAAAATATATAAATGAGGTATTGCTGTAATCGTAGTAATCTGAAGAATAAAACTGCCTTATCAATTTTACCACACGCGGAATGGTATAAACGTCCCCCCTAAAAAAAAAAAAAGTTTTGTCTCCCAAAAATCGGAATAAAAAATCGATCAAAAAATGTCATGTGCCCGAAAATGGAAGCAATAAAAATGTCAATTCGTCCAGTAAAAAACAAGACCTCACATGACTCTGTGGGCCAAACTATGGAAAAATTATAGCTCTCAAAATGTGGTGATGAAAAAACTATTTTTTGCAATAAAAAGCGTCTTTTAGTGTGTGACAGCTGCCAAACAGAAAAACCTGTTATAATGCCAGTGTCAGTGTATGTAATACTTGCAGCACACGTGTGGCATGCGTGTGCCGCATCAGTATCACTATGATGGGCACCAGGGAAGAAGCGTTACAGTAAGTGCTGTTGCCCGGCGCCGGGTGATGAACACGGCTCTCTTCATTCTCCCCTGCTCTACCAGCGATCGACACAAGCAGGGGAGAATGATGAGAGCCGTGATGTGTGTGTTATGCGTATGCACGTGTGCTGGATGTTTTATGGCCCATGCTGACATTAAAAAACGGACATGTCAGCGTGGTTTTGCCCATAGACACGGTCCGTGGAAACACACTGACATGCATACAGACCCATTCACTTGAATAGGCAAATAGTGCTCCATTCATCCCGAGTCTCTCCGCATGGCTGCCCAATGGTATAAAATTCTGTGACACACCCATGGTGTCAATACGATCACTGCACCCCTAGATGAATTCATTGAGAGATATAGTTCATAAAATGGAGTCACTTATTGGGGGTTCTGCTGTTTTGGCTCCTTATGGGCTTTCCCAGTGGGTCATGGCACCTGCAAACCATAACAGTAAAATCTGGTGCTCCTTCCATTCTGATCTCTGCCATGTTCCCAAACAGTGGTTTACCCCCACATATGGGGTATCAACGTACTCAGGACAAATTGCACAATAACTCTTGGAGTCTAATTTCTTCTGTTACCCTTGGGAAAATAAAAAATTGGGGGCGAAAAGATCACTTTTGTGGAAAAAATATGATTTTTTATTTTTACGGCTCTACGTTATTAACTTCTGTGAAGCACTTGGGGGTTCAAAGTACTCACCACACATCTAGATAAGTTCCTTGGGGGGTCTAGTTTCCAAAATGGTGTCATTTGTGGGGGGTTTGCACTGTCTAGGCACATCAGGGGCTCTCCAAACACGACATGGCGTCTGATCTTAATTCCAGACAATTTTGCACTGAAAAAGTCAAACGGCGCTCCTTCCCTTCCGAACTTTACCGTGCGCCCAAACAGTGGTTTACCCCCACATATGGGGTATCAGCGTACTCAGGACAAATTGCACACAACTTTTTTGGTTCAATTTCTCCTTTTACCCTTGATAAAATTAAAAAAAATTTGATCTGAAGTAAATTTTTTGTGAAAAAAAGTTAAATGTTCATTTTTTTTTTAAACATTCTAAAAATTCCTGTGAAGCACCTGAAGGGTTAATAAACTTCTTGAATGTGGTTTTGAGCACCTTTAGGGAAATTGTCTTGTAAAAATGAGAAATCGCTGGGTCAACTTTTAACCCTTATAACTTGCTAACAAAAAAAAAAAATTTGGTTCCAAAATTGTGCTGATGCAAAGTAAACATGTGGGAAATGTTATTTATTAAGTATTTTGTGTGATATATCGCTGTGATTTATGGTCATGAAAATGCAAAGTTGGAAAATTGCGAAATTTTCAAAATTTTTGCCAAATTTCTGGGGTTTTTTTTCCCAGGTCTAAAGGGTTAAGGTTTCTTCTTGTAGAGAGTGACATGCCAGCTCTGGCTTGTCAAGGTAAGGAGGCTTATTCGCTGTGCAATGCTCCTCTGGGAAAATAATATGCAAATTGCCTATTCAGAGAAAAAGCAGACTTGAACTCTATAGCGCCACCTGTTGGTAGTAGCGATCCTACAAGTCACATTCAACCCTTTAACGAGTCTTTTAATATGACTTAGGATAAAAGCAAGTTATATTAAAGAAGTTTTACCACTATCATGCAGTATAATATGTCATGAGAAAACAATGTCAGAATCACTGGGATCCATGGAAGCGTTCCAGAGTTATTACCTCATAAAGGGACAGTGGTCAGAATTGTAAAAATTGGCCCGGTCATTAATATGCAAACCACCCTTTGGGGTAAAGGGGATAATGAAAAAAAATGAACTTTTTTGAATTTACCAAATGGCTGCAATAAAACAAAGTGAAAAATTTAAAGGGGTCTGAATACTTTCTGTACCCACTGTGTCGGCCAGTTTTCCCCTTACAACTGTACAAGGCTATACAAAAAGAAAACGGAAATACTGCATTTGCACAAGGTACACACCTAGCCAACACAAAGAGGAAATCTATGTGTGGCCAAACCAGAACGTTCAGTTTTCAACCACATTCCACAGGACCAAGGAGCATTTGTGCACATTGCATTACAAGGTACCCAAAGTAAGAGATTGCTAACTACAGTGGCAAAATTAAGCATTAACCCAGCAGGAGAATTGAATGCAACATGCACAATGGAGGAAGTACGAAGTCAGAGATATGATAAAGCTAAAATCTCTACGAATTATTATTCCCAAGGCACAATGCATGACTCTGAACAATTATATAATGTTTATCTACCACGCACGATCAGGACACTGATAGAAAATGTAAGAGAAATGACTCCTGGAGCCTCAGTCAAGAAAGATGAAATTCCCAAATGACATTCACTCCAAGGAGATGAGAGAGAGTTCACAAAGACAGGAAGGCAATCATGTGATCAATTCACGACCAGACATCCAGGACTTCAAGAGGAGTGTGGCAATCATCGAGCCTCTGTTCTGTGCCCATTACCATGCAATGGTGTATGACATTCTTGTAGATCTCATTGTGAAAAGGATATTGTGCCATCTGCCTCATAAAACATGATCCTCATTTATGTGTTTGGATCAATTTGTCGTACTCTGGCAATGCTAGAATGTGGCAGACCGCTCGTTGTCATGATGCAATACCGCCCACCATTACACAAAACCTCTTTTTTATGGAAATAAGGATTTCCTCTATTCTATGGAATCCCAAAAAGTGTAAAATGTTTCCTATTAGGCCACGTGCACACGTTGAGTATTTGGTGAGATTTTTACCTCAGTATGTGTAAGCCAAAACCAGGAGTGGGTGATAAATACAGAAGTGGTGACGGGTTTCTATTATACTTTTCCTCTTATTGTCCCACTCCTAGTTTTGGCTTATAAATACGGAGGTAAAATACTGACCAAATACTGATCGTGTCAACGTTGCCAACCATAACGTCACCTCTACCATCAGGAGTAGCAACACTATAGTAAAATAAGGTATTGGGGCCAATTTATCAAAGATTTTATGCCTGAAAAGTGGTGAAAAGCTTCGAAAAGTCGTAAATGATTTGCACAATTCAGAGTTGCACAAAAATTAGCAATTTGGGGCGTGGAAACACTTGCCAAACCAATTTGTTAAAAATATCAGCATTTTCTGCTGGAGTATCATTTGTGGTGAGGCACAAGGAGGTGGTATCCATTTGAAGATGCGCCGAATTTACTATATGCGCTTTTGCCTCCCAATGAACTCAATGGATTGTATTCCAGTGAGCTGTTTACTGAGTGTACTCTATACCTGTCTTAATAAAATCAGCCCCAATGTCTTTGTTAGGATCACATTAAAAAACATTAGAATTGACATAATAAACAGAAGATCCATTGTCAAGATAAATGTAGGAAATTAGTATAATTTACTTCATGTTCCTACAGTATATCATGAAATCACTAACTAGTAATATCGGCCATAAAATGAACCATCTCCAGTAACAAAGTACGCAATAACCACAGATATAGTATGGAAAGAGCACCATAGAGAGCAAGAAAAATGTAACGTTCAACCGGGTGACCCACACCACATCAGAGGTATCAGATGGATTCTTATGGTAGGTACTAGTGATGAGCAAGCACTAAAATGCTCGGGTGCTCGTTGCGTGGGTCAAGCAAATTGGAATGCTCGGGTGCTCGACCCGAGCAACGAGCCCAATGTAAGTCTATGGGAAAACCGAGCATTTTTGCCGCAATCCCTTCCGGGGGTCCTTTTAGGGTCTAAAAACATCTGAAATCGATGGGAACAGTGCTCAAATGACATGGGAACATCATGGGGAAGACCTCTGGAAGCATTTCTGACTCCTAGGTCACTGCTGTGAACAATGTTGTCAGAGTGTTATGCCACTTTTACAGGCGCAAACTAAAATATACAAAAACAAATCCAAAATGGATTTTTCTGGGAAATATGTTAAGAAACATCCTTTCCAGGGTAATGATTTGTATGTAAGGCAAAATACAAATATACACATACAAAAAAAACAAGTACTTCCACCATTTGGGCTATGTTTGTATATAGCGTTTTTGATGCGTTTTTCAACTTTACCATTGCTTTCAACCAAGGCAAATGCATTCACTAGGAAGTATCATTTTAACATTTAGTAACCTAAGCTGGTCATGTGGTGTGTGACACATCCTGCTTCATTTATGAAGGAGGGACTCTGAAAGTCACAAAGCCTATTTTTAAAGGGGCATCAGGCGGCATTAATATTCTTAAAGGGCCATCAGCCGGTTATGCTTTGTTGTTCCCATTATTAAACAGTGGGTCTCCTATACTGTTATTGCCTATGCATTGAATGCAAGGCCTGCCCCAAATTTGGACGCACCCCAATATCCCTTTGAAGAGACATACAGGAGGGCCTCATGAAAAAATGTTCCCATTATAAGAAAATGGGTCTCCCATAGTGTTTACCTATGCATTGAATGCAAGACCTGCCCTACACCAAAGTAATACGCACCCCAATAACCCTTTCAACAGGAGTACTTGAGGGCCTCATGACAAAAATGTTCCCATTAGAAAAACGTATGTCTCCCATAGTGTTTGCCTATGCATTTAATGCTTGGCTTGGCCTGCCCTGCCACAAAGTTACACGCACCCCAATAACACTTGGAACAGACATCCTGGATGACCACATGAAGCCAAAGTTCCCATTTTTTTCCCTTTGATACTGCCATATTGTTAGCCTATGCATTGAATGCAAGGCCTGCCCTGTCACAAAGGTACACGCACCCCAATAACACTTGGAACAGACGTCCTGGATGGCCACATGAAACCAAAGTTCCCATTTTTTTTTCATTTGGTACTGCCACACTGTTTGCCTAAGCTGTGAATGCAAGGCCTGTCCTGCATCAAATTTACATGCACCACAACCCCCTTGAAGAGACATAGAGAAGGGCCTCCTGAAAACAATGTTCCTATTATTTGGAAGTGGGTATCCCAAGGGGTGCAAAAAATTTGGAGGCACTCCAATGTCCCTTGAAAGAGACGTGGAGGATGGCCTACTAAATTTTTTTTTCCAATTTAAAGGAGCGGGTCTCCTATACTTGTAATTCCCATACATGTAGTGTATGAGGTGACAAACATTTCCCCCTGTGGGGTATGTGGCACCCCTACGGTCTCAGTTGCCACAGGGTACTGCACTTCATTCAGAGGTATAGTACTCTGCTCTCAGGTAAGAAAGGGGCACTGCCAGGACTCACACACCCAGCATCCAACCCTAGTCCTCATCTGGCCAGGGAGGAGTTAAGTAGAGGGTGTGGGTGGAGGAAGTTAGAGGGGGAGAAGTCAGAATGTGGTAAGGAGAGAGTTATTAGACTAGAGGGACAGTCTACAAGGGGAGTTGAAGCTGAGTGCAGCTTGTTCCCAGACTACAGAAAGAGAAGCAAGAGAGGAGGAAAGGCTCCAGTAGTGGAGAGGAAGAAGAGGTCTCAGGGGCACGGATAGTGAGAATCCATCGTGGGGCCCGTATCCACCTGTCATCACCAGGTGGAGGGACCAGGTCGAAGTAAGGACACCGGCCCCAAAACTAGTGGCGAAACTAAGGACTCTGCTAGGAAACCGGAGGCTGCAATATTTGCAGGTGCTGCAGCCACATCCATACATATTCGCTGAAAAGGCAGATACATAGGATACAGGGGTCTGACCAACGTCGCCCGGCAAGATCCGAGTCTGCTGGCTCAGGACACTGTGTGTGAAGATGCAGGACAGGAGAGGTGGTAGCCAGCATAGTGAGACAGCCAGGAAAGGAACATCTAAGGGAGCCCTGGCAACGTGCACCCCAAGCTACCTGAGAGCTGTCTGGACCACTATCCCTGAGGACACAGCACCCCCGACTGGGGTTTGTACCATCTGAACTGTGAGTAAAACTTGTGAAGCCTGCACCTTGCTGTGTCCTCCAATTTATTGCTGCGTTACTTGCCCTGCACTACAACCACCATCATACTACACCATAATCTGCCCTGGGGAATAGCTCTACCTGTGGAGAGCTGAACCAACTCTGCTGCATTAACATCTACCCCAGTGGACTGAATCTGCAGCGTTGGCTAACACCTTATTTGCCGAATACCTCAGGTGGAGTCACAAACTCTCTTTTCATAAACTTTATTATCCCCTTATCTTTTTCATTGCATGCCCAGGGCTACGAACCGGGGGTCACTGCTGCCATGACATCCCCTTTAAGAACTGACTGGCCCGGTACTGTGTACCCCGGCCCTAGCGGGTGTTGCAGGTACACATCAACCTACTGTGTAAATATTTTTTTCACGGCCATCATAAACACCCTTGCAAAAAATTCTAGTGGCTGTTGCATCACGGAACACGCTCACTCTGGTGATCTAGTGGTGGTGTCGGAAGAGACGTGGAGGATGACCTCCTAAAAATGTTTTCCGAGTTTAAAGGAGTGGATCTCCTATACTTGCCATGCCCATACACTAAATGTATGAGTCGACAAACATTTCCCCCTGGGGGGTACACATCTACCTACTGTGTAAATATTTTTTTCACGGCCATCATAAACACCCTGGCAAAAGTTTCTAGTGGCTGTTGCATCACGAACCACGGTCACCATGGTGATCTAATGGTGTTGGATGATGAGGATGAGAAGGAGGAGGACAGCACCTAATAGCCAATATCAGGAAGCATATACCCATGTGTGGGTGTGAAGAGGTGCATTGGAATACACCTGGCAAAAAAGACACTGTATTGGAGGTCATGTTTCGCTGTTATCATTCGGTGGTGTAGAGAAGTCTGGCCCAATCCAGCCCTTGTTAATTTTTATAAGAGTCAGCCTGTCTGCATTTTCAGTTGACAGGCAGATGCGCTTATCAGTTATAATTCCACCAGCGGCAAGAAAAACATGCTCTGACAAAACGCTAGCGGCAGGGCAGGCCAGGACCGCCAAGGCGTAGAGAGCCAGTTCATGCCACGTGTCCAGCTTGGATACCCAATAATTAAAAAAGGCACAGAGGAATCACGGAGAACATTGGTAGGTCAACAAGGTACTCCCTCACCATCTTTCCAAACTTTCCACTCCATGTGATAGTACCCCACGCCTCTGGTACTGCAACATTTTAGTACACCTGTCTGCCTCTGGAAGAAGAGATTGAGAGTTCTCCTTGTAGCGTGGGACAATAAGTGTCACCAACCAGTAATGAGTGTCACTGATAAATTTGATAATGCGAGGGTCACGGGAAAGGCAGCGCAACATAAAGTCAGCCATGCGTGCCAGACTGCCAACATGCAAACTTCCATCTCCTCACCAAGAAGACAACTGACCATGCTGTCCTCCTCCCCCCTGTCCTCAGACCATCCACGCTGAACAGACGGTATAACAGTTGTGCTTGTAGTACCATCTATAGCGCATGAAAGTAGCTCCTGTTCCTCACTGTCAACCAATCCATATTGGGATGACATGAGGTTGGGCTGTGTGTAATCACCCTGTAAGGTTCCTTGCTCTACTTTATCGTGCTCTGCCTGAAATACATCCTCTTCATTGTGAGCAGAGAGCTTTTCAGAATGCAGAGAAGCGGGATGGTGATGCTAATTAGGTCGTCATTGCCGCTCACCATCTTGGTGCAGTACTCAAATTTTGGAGGAAGGTACATACTGTATGTCTGACATCCATGTCCACTCCTGAGGTCTTATGTGTGGAGTCTGAACTGAATAACAACGGCCTTGTTGATGCTGGTAGTTAACAACTGCCCTCTTCTGCTCACAAATCCTTTCCAAAATCTACAGTGTAGAGTTCCAATGCGTGGGGACATCACACACCAGTCAATGAGCCAGAAGCTGCAAACACTGCTGAAGTATGGCAAGGGTGGCTAAAGCTGTGGCTGACTTTCTAAAATGGGCACACAGGTGACATACTTTGGCAAGCAGATCTGGCAGCTCCTGGTAGCTTTTGAGAAACTGTTGAACAATGAGGTTAAGCACATGGCCCAGGCTGGTATGTGTGTGAGCTCGCCTCAGAGCCGCCACCAGATTCCGGCCATTGTCACACACGACCATGCCTGGCTGTAGTTTCAACGGTGTCAGCCACAGATCTGACTGCTCTTTCAGAGCTGACACAACTCTTCAGCATTGTGCGGTTTGTCACCTAAGCATAATTAGCTTCAGCACAGCCTGTTGCCGCTTTGCTGAGGCAGTGCTGCAGTGCTTCCAGCTTGTGACTGATGTGCTCATTTCAGGGATGGAGGCTGAAGAGGAGCTGGTACAGGAGCTGTAGACTGCGGGGGTAACCCTGATTTACGTAGGGCCCGCAATCCTCAGTCGGGAAGACTTGTTCCATTCCAAGGTCCGACTGGTTCCCGGCTTCCACTATGTTAACCCAGTGTGCCTTCAGTGAGATGTACCATCCCTGCCACAAGCACTTGTCCACGGTTAGGTGAACTTTCCCAGTACTGAAATAGCACAAAAAGAGGACTTAAAAATCCTCCAATAATACAAGAAAACAGCAAAAAAGCAGAGAGGTTTACCTGTCCAGGCCTCCAGACAAATGCACTATCAGGATGCAGTGTACCCATATAATCAAGATGGCAACACAGGTGCAAGAATACCAATGAGACAACCGCTCACAGCCTACCAATATGATGCACAATAAAAACTTGTATGCGGCGCTGTTCACACTATGGCAATGCACAGCATCCAGGTTAACAGCCTAGTAGTGACACCCTTCTGTTAGCTCAGGCAGGCTGCCCCCTTCCATGTATTGGTAGGCTGTGAGCGGTTGTTTCATCGGTATTCTTGCACCTGTGTGGCCATCTTAATTATATGGGTCCACTGCATCCTGATAGTGCATTTGTCTGGAGGCCTGGATGGGTAAACCTCTCTGCTTTTCTGCTGTTTTCTTGTATTATTGGAGGATTTTTAAGTCCTCTTTTTGTGCTATTTTAGTGTTAGGATTTAGTGTTAGGGACCCGTAAACAAGGAGACCTTTGGCGCAGGTTACGGGCTCACATATTTTGGCCAAAATATTAGCTAATACTCCACATTTCTTGTGTGTTTTTTGCACTTTTTATTCAGGGTGCAGTTGGGCCCATTTGGTCTTGTAAACTGCGGTGTCTGTTCACATGGCATGCATTTTGATAGCGCTGGGCAGCCCGCCTGAGCTAATGGAAGGGTGTCACTACTAGGCTGTTAACCTGGATGCTGTGCATTGCCATAGTGTGAACAGCGCTGCATACAAGTTTTTATTGTGCATCAACATACCAAGCAACCCCCCCTCCATATATTGGTAGGCTGTGAGCCGTTGTCTCATCGGTATTCTTGCACCTGTGTTGCCATCCTAATTATATGGGTCCACTGCATCCTGATAGTGCATTTGTCTGGAGGCCTGGACGGGTAAACCTCTCTGCTTTTTTGCTGTTTTCTTGGACTTTCACTGTAACAGCATTGTTGAGGGCACGGGTAATGCTGTGGGACACGTGCTTGTGTAATGCTGGGACGGCACAGCAGTAGAAATGGTGGTGGCTGGGGACCGAGTACCTTGGGACGGCCGCCGCCATCAGGTTGCGGAAAGCTTCGGGCTCCACGAGCCTAAAAGGCACCATTTCGAGCACAAGCAGAAGAGAAATGTGTGAATTTAGTACTGTGACCTGTTGGGCATTAGCTGCGTATTTCCTTTTGCATTCCAATGACTGGGGTATGGATAACTGAAGGCTGCGCTGGGACAAGGACGATGGTGCTAGTTGAGTGTGGGCAAAGACAGGTGCAGGGCAGGAGGCATCTTTGCATGCACCGTGGATAGGGGATTGGTTTGCACGCACAGCAGTGGAAGAAGCAGTCGTGTCACCCGCAGACACTGTTCCTGGGGCTCGGCCCACAAAGTCGGGTGCTTTGCTGTCACGTGCCTGATCATGCTGGTGGTGGTCAGGCTGGTTGTTTTGCTACCCCTGCTGATGCGGGCATGGCAGGTGGTGCAAATGGCCTGTTTGGGGTTATCGTCAGAGTCTTTAACCCCTTCCTGACATCCGACGTACTATCCCGTCCACGGTACCCGGGCCCGTATGACCGTGGACGGGATAGTACGTCTACCGCGATCAGCGGCGCCCACGTGGTGAGCGCCGCTGATCGCGGCCGGGTGTCAGCTGATTATCACAGCTGACACCCGGCACAATGTGTCAGGGGCGGTCACGGACCGCCCCCGGCACGTTAACCCCTTGCACACAGCGATCAAACATGATCGCGGTGTACCGGGAGTTAAAGGGAAGCATCGGCAGGGAGGGGGCTCCCTCCGTGCTTCCCTGAGCCCCCCACGGCAGCGCAATGTGCAGCGCTGCTGCGGGGAGCTCTTTCCCTACAGGCCCCCGGATCCAAGATGGCGACGGGGGCCTTTGGGGGCCTGCAGGGAGCTGGCTTCCTCAGTGCCTGCAAAGCGCAGGCATGAGGAAGCCTTCGGCACTGCCTGTGACAGATCGCTGATCTGTCACAGTGATCTGTGATGTGACAGATCAGCGATCTGTCACAGGACAGTGATGTCCCACCTGGGACTATGTAATAAAGTAAAAAAAAAATTAAAAAAAGGGTAAAAATAATTTTAAGAAAATCGCCAAATAAATTAGTAAAAAAAAAAAAAAAAAAAAAATATTCCCCAATAAATTCATTTTTTGAAAATAAAAAAAACAAAAAAAAACAATAAAAGTACACACATTAGGTATCGCCGCGTCCGTAACGACCCGCCCTATAAAACTGTCCCATTAGTTAACCCCTTTAGCGAACCCCTTAAAAACGAAGCAAAAAATAATGATTTATTATCATACCGCCAAACAAAAAGTGTAATAACGCGCGATCAAAAAGACACATATAAATATGCATGGTACCGCTGAAAACGTCATCTTGTCCCGCAAAAAACGAGCCACCACACAGCATCATCACTGAAAAAATAAAAAAGTTATAGCTCGCAGAATAAAGCGATGCAAAAATAATTATTTTTTATATAAAATAGTTTTCATTGCATAAAACCGACAAAACATAAAAAAACGACCTAAATGAGGTATCGCTGTAACCGTACTGACCCGAAGAATAAAACTGCTTTATCAATTTTACCGCACGCGGAACGGTGTAAACGCACTCCCCCAAAAGAAATTCATGAAACGCTGGTTTTTGTTCATTCTGCGTCCCAAAAATCGGAATAAAAAGCGATCAAAAAATGTCACGTGCCCGAAAATGGTACCGATAAAAACATCAACTCGTCCCACAAAAAATAAGACCTCACATGACTCGGTGGGTCAAAATATGGAAAAATTATAGCTCTCAATATGTGGTGATGCAAAAACTATTTTTACAATAAAAAGCGTCTTCTAGCGTGTGACAGCCGCCAAACATAAAAACCGCCATAAATAGTAAATCAAACCCCCCGTTATCACCCCCTTAGTTAGGGAAAAATAATAAAATAAAAAAAAATGTATTTTTTTCCATTAGGGTTAGGGTTAGGGCTAGGGTTACGGCTAGGGCTAGGGTTAGGGTTAGATTAGGGTTAGGGGTGTGTTGGGGTTCGGGTTGGAGTTAGAATTGGGGGTTTCCACAGTTTGGGCACATCAGGGGCTCTCCAAATGCAACATTGCGTCTGATCTCAATTCCAGCCAATTCTGAGTTGAAAAAGTCATATGGTGCTCCTTCCCTTCCAAGCTCTGCCATGCGCCCAAACAGTGTTTTACCCCCACATGTAGGGTATCAGCCTACTCAGGACAAATTGCAAAACAATTTTTGGGGTCCAATTTCTCATGTTACCCTTAGGAAAATAAAAAATTGGGGGCAAAAATATCATTTTTGTGGAAAAAAATGATTTTTTTATTTTCACGTCCGAGCGTTATAAACTTCTGTGAAGCACTTGGGGGTTCAAAGTGCTCACCACACATCTAGATAAGTTCCGTGGGGGGGTCTAGTGTCCAAAATGGGGTCACTTGTGGGGAGTTTCAATAGTTTAGTACATCAGGGGCTCTCCAAACGCACATGACACCCGCAGACCATTCCATCAAAGTCTGCATTCCAAAACGTCACTGCTTCCCTTCCGGGCCCCGACGTGTGTCCATACAGTAGTTTTCTCCCACATATGGGGTGTCAGCGTACTCAGGACAAATTGGACAACAACTTTTGGGGTCCAATTTCTCCTGTTACCCTTGGGAAAATGAAAAAATTGGGGACTAATTGATCATTTTTGTGGAAAAAATACGATTTTTTTATTTTCATGCCCTGGCATTATAAACTTCTGTGAAGCCCTTGGGGGTTCAAAGTGCTCACCACACATCTAGATAAGTTCCTTAGGGGTTCTCGTTTCCAAAATGGGGTCATTTGTGGGTGTTTCCACTGTTTAGGTACATTAGGGGCTCTCCAAAGGCAACATGACACCCGCAGACCATTCCATCAAAGTCTGCATTCCAAAACGTCACTACTTCCCTTCCGAGCCCCGACGTGTGCCCATACAGTAGTTTTCTCCCACATATGGGGCATCAGCATACTCAGGACAAATTGGACAACAACTTTTGGGGTCCAATTTCTCCTGTTATCCTTGGGAAAAAAAAAAAAAAAAAATGGTGACTAAAAGATCATGTTTGTGGAAAAAATACGAATTTTTTATTTTCACGCCCGGGCATTATAAACTTCTGTGATGCACTGGGGGGTTCAAAGTGCTCACCACACATCTAGATAAGTTCCTTAGGGGGTCTAGTTTCCAAAATGGTGTCATTTGTGGGGGGTTTCCACTGTTTTGGTACATCAGGGGTTTTCCAATCGCGACATGATGTCCGATCTCAATTCCAGCCAAAAACGTCAAATGGCGCTGCTTCCCTTCCGAGCTCTGCCATGTGCCCAAATAGTGGTTTACCCCCACATGTGGGGTATCAGCATACTCAGGACAAATTGCACAATAACTTTTAGGGTCCTGTTACCCTTGGGAATATAAAAATTGGGGTGAAAAGATCATTTTTGTGGAAAAAATATGATTTTTTAATTGTACCGCTGTACGTTATAAACTTCTGTAAAGCCCTTGTGGGTTCAAAGTTCTCACCACATATCTAGATAAGTTCCTTGGGGGGTCTAGTTTCCAAAATGGGGTCACTTGTAGGGGGTTTCCACTGTTTAGGTACATCAGGGACTCTCCAAACGTGACATGGCGTCCGATCTGAATTCCAGCCAATTTTGCATTGAAAAAGTCAAACGGCGCTCCTTCCATTCTGAGCTCTGCCATGCGCCGAAACAGTCGTTCCCCCCCACAAATCAGGTATCAGCGTACTCAGGACAAATTGCACAATAACTTTTGCAGTCCAATTTCTCCTGTTACCCTTGGTAAAATAAAAAAAATTAAACCTGAAGTATTTTTTTTGTGAAAAAAAGTTAGATGTTCATTTCTTTTTAAATATTCAAAAAAATTCCTGTGACGCACCTAATGGGTTAATAAACTTCTTGAATGTGGTTTTGAGCACCTTAAGGGGTGCAGTTTTTAGAATGGTGTCACTTTTGGGTATTTTCTATCATATAGACCCTTCAAAGTGGCTTCAAATGTGATGTGGTCCTAAAAATAAAATGGTGTTGTAAAAATTAGAAATCGCTGGTCAACTTTTAACCCTTATAACTTCCTAACAAAAAAAAATTTGGGTTCCAAAATGGTGCTGATGTAAGGTAAACATGTGGGAAATGTTAGTTATCAAGTTTTTTGTGTGCCATATCTCTGTGATTTAAGGGCATAAAAATTCAAAGTTGGAAAATTGCGAAATTTTCAAAATTTTTGCCAAATTTCTGTTTTTTTCACAAATAAACGCAAGTTATTTGAATGAAATTTTACCACTAACATGAAGTACAATATGTCACGAGAAAACAATGTCAGAATCACCGGGATCCATGGAAGCGTTCCAGAGTTATGACTTCATAAAGGGACAGTGGTCAGAATTGTAAAAATTGGCCCGGTCATGAACGTGCAAACCACCCTTGGGGGTGAAGGGGTTATAAAACAACTAGACTCGGAAGACCTAACAGTTGGACTAGCAGCTTCCGTCATGTTGGTGTTACGGAGAACGGTTGTCCGCCTTCTGTCTGCAGCCAACACACTGTTTCTTCCTGCCTGTTGGGGTGCTATGCCTCCCTCCCCCTGTGTGCTGCTGTCCTCACTCTGCATGTCCTCCTGCCAGGTTGGGTCTGTTACTATATCATCCACCACCTCGTCTTCCACTTCCGCACTCTGGTCCTCCTCCTGACTTTCTAGCAATTGTGTCTCATCATCGTCCACCTCGTGACACGTTCCACCGTCAACTTTATGTGACCGTGGCTGCTCAAATATTTGGACATCGCTACATGCGATCTCATCTTGCCCCACTTCAAGTGGACCAGGCGAGAGGCCCAAATCTATAAATGGAAAAGTGAACAGCTCTTCAGAGTGTCCAAGTGTGGAATCAGATGTCTCTGGACACTCGACATGGTGGGAGGAAGGAGGATCAGGGTGAGGAATATGCGGTCCAGACTCACGGGTACTCTGACTTGACCGTGTGGATGTCAGGTTGCTGGTGGTGGTGGAAAAGTGACTAGAAGCATTATCCGTTATCCAGCCAACAACCTTTTGACACTGCTCTGTCTTCAATAGTGGTGTGGTGCTGCGGTCCTCTAGTAATTGGGACAGGAAGGTTGAGCGAGCAGATGTGGGTGTATATTGTGGCCTAATTTCAGCTTGCCCACGGCCTCGGCCTCTGCATGCACTATCACGTCCACTTCCCCGTCCCTTGCCACGCGTCTTGCTTGCCCATTTTAAATGGACAAGAATATTTTCCGCGTTCACTACAAATGGCTGAATTTGGAGCAAACTTATATGTGATCTGTGCGTGGGATCACCACAGATTAAAATATCTGGCCTGTAGGTAACAATTTTTTTTTTTTTTAGCAAACTGGTGTCAATAACTAGGGTAAGACACAGCAATAACAGTTGAATGGAGCCCTCAAATGCCACATTTTTAGACCACAGATAGAAGAGGCGTCTGCTAGAGATACCACACTGTTAACCCACACAACTGATGACACAGTCCGTCATCAGACATCTCCCCTGCTTTGATGAGGGCTCCGGCGCTGAGCCCGCATAAAAGCTGGGACATGTCAGCTGTTATGAACAGCTGACATGTGCCCGCAATAGGCGCGAGCGGAATCGCCATCCGCACGCGCCTATTAACTAGTTAAATGCCGCTGTCAAAGCTGACAGCGGGCATTTAAATAGCATTTCCGGTCGCCGGGCCGGAAATGACGTCATCGCCGACCCCGTCACGTTGCCTGGACAACCAGAGGTCTCTATGAGACCTCTATGGTTGTTCCAGGCATATGGCTTTCAGCGCCACCCGGTGGTCGGCACTGAAAGCACAGCATTAAATCTGCTACATATGGGCGATCTGCTCATCGCCCATATGTAGCAGAGCCGATCGGGTTGCGCAAGCTTCTACCCTCCTATGGAGGCTATTGAAGCATGCCAAAAGTAAAAAAAAAAAAAAAATTAAAAAAACCTAAAAGTTCAAATCACCCCACTTTCGCCCCAATCAAAATAAAACAGTAAAAAAAAATCCCACATACACATATTAGGTATCGCCGCGTTCAGAATCGCCCGATCAATAAAAAAAAAGCATTAACCCGATCGCTAAACGGCGTAGCGAGAAAAAAATTAAAAACGCCAGAATTACGTTTTTTTGGTCACCAAGACATTGCATTAAAATGCAATAACGGGCGATCAAAAGAATGTATCTGCACAAAAGTGGTATCATTAAAAACGTCAGTCCAGCATGGAAAAAATAAGCCCTCACCCGACTCCAGATCATGAAAAATGGAGACGCTACGGGTCTCGGAAAATTGCGCAATTTTTTTTTTTTTTTTTAAGCAAACTTTGGAATTTTTTTTTACCACTTAGATAAAAGAGGACATAGACATGTTTGGTGTCTATGAACTCGTAATGACCTGGAGAATCATAATGGCAGGTCAGATTTAGCATCTAGTGAACCTAACAAAAAAGCCAAGCAAAAAACAAGTGTGGGATTGCACTTTTTTTGCAATTTCACCGCACTTGGAATTTTTTTCCCATTTTCGAGTACAAGATATGGTAAAACCAATGATGTCATTTAAAAGTACAACTCGTCCCGCAAAAAATAAGCCCTCACATGGCCATATAAACAGAAAAATATAAAAGTTATGGTTATGGCTCTGGAAAGAAGGGGAGGGAAAAATGAAAATGTAAAACCAAAAATACCCCTGGTCGTTAAGGGGTTAAATATGTGGCCTTTTTTTATGTTTTTACCGCAAAATAGTGTATAGAACTAGGGTAAGACACAGCAAAAAAAAAAGTGACTGCAATGCCACAATCTGTAGCCCAGAGATAGATGAGGCATCTGACGGAGATAGCCCACTTTCAAATATCTGCCCTGTATTTTTTTTTTTTTTTGGCCAGCAAAATTGTGCCAATAAGTAGGCTATGACACAACAAAAAAAAATTCTATGGAGGCCTGAAATGGCACAATTTTGAGTGCAATGATATGCAATCCATGTGGCAGACAAAACCCAGTGTAAAATATCTGCCCTGTAGCTAAATATTTTTTTGGCAGCAAAATGGTGTCAAAAATTGTATAAGACACTCCTAAAAATTCTACAGTACCACAAAAAATGGTAGATTTTTCTGCACACTCAGATGTGATGGCTGGGATGGGCAAACCCGTTTAAAATTGCTGGATTTTCATGCTGTACTATGAAAAGGATCTGGCTGCAGTCTGCAGTGACAACAAGCAAATGGAGAAAAATAAAGGGGTTCTGGATTGCTTTGGAATAAAATAATCAAGATTAAGATGCCAAAAAAATTTATTCCTAGCCACTGATACCTGGGGCTAGGTATATACTGTCAATGTATGTAATAGGCAGCAGCAGACAGTAATGGAATGGACCCTCTTGATGTATGCAATGATATCTATATACCCACATACAGTGCAGCGATACTCGGGTGAGTAACGAGCATTACCGAGCCTGCTCGCTCACCACTAGTAGGCACTATACAGCATGTAGTCACTATGGCCAATGTTTGACTGTGGAGCCACATAACTTGAGCATCTTCAATGGGATATATCACCTATATTTCTTTAAACCAGATACTGAAATATTCTTACGGTAGATTTTTTTTACATTCCTTTCTGTACATGATTGCATGATCAATTTATCTTGATGGCCAACAGCATATAGAGATAGATTTTACAGCAGCAACGTGGACATAGGATCTTGTAGTCAGAAGACGTTTGTTGGCTTCTATGAGCTTAGGGATGACTTAAACCTTGTGTGGTTAGTGCACAACTTTTAGGGTGGGGCACATTTCGTAGCAGAAATATCTCCAACTGCCCCATCCATCTTAATGGAACATGACAAAATCCATTTATTATGCTTATATAGCACCATCATATTCCACAGCGATTTACAGATATCATCATTGCTATCCCCAATGGGGCTCACAATCTGGATTCAATATCAGTATGTCTTTGAGGTGTGGGAATAAACTGGAGAACCCGGAGGAAACCCACGCAAACACGGGGAGAACATACAGACTCCTTGCAGATGTTGTCCTTAGTGAGATTTGAACCCAGGGCTAAAAAGTAACATGGCTAACCACTGAGCCACCATGCTGCTGATGTGCTTGTCTGCAAAACAACACTATTTATATAAAAGTAACTTATTTTCAGTCTCTGAAATTGCTGCAACAAAAATTCTCACAATGTGAATCATGTTTTCAGGATTTCCTTAGTATTGTTCAGGTGATAATTGCTTCACCTGTACAATACAAGGGAAATCCTGAAAACATGATCTGTTGGTGGGCCTTGAGGACAGGAGTTGGGGAACCCTGCCTTAAGATATGGGCACATGACATTTTTCAGGTGGATCAGCTCTGTAAACCACCTGAAAAAGTGCTGAATAAGTGCTAAAAAAAATATGAACATATGCACGTTAATGTAAAAACGATGCTGTTCATATGTTCACATATGATTGCAAATGTTTTTTTAACCCCTTCACGACTTTAGACGTATCCATACATCCTGGTTGTAAGAACTTCCCGCCCTAGGATGTATAGATAAGTCCTATGCCAGAGTGATCACCGCTAAGTGTTCAGCTAACATGACAGTGGACACCAGGATCTCACTACCCACACCGCTCCCAGCTGTTTAACCGTCTAAATGCTGTGATTTTCATTGATCGCAGCATTTAGAAGACAGGGGGCTCCCTCTCCCCTCCGATTGGTGCCCCCGCGATGTCATCACAAGGGCCCCATCGTTGCCATGGTAGGTAGTTATGACGATTGCAAAGCTTTATGATATAGCAATCGGACTGTTGAAAGTGAAAGTACCATAAAGGGAATAAGCTAAAAAAACAAAATTGTAAAATTATATAAAAAAATAAAATCGTAAAATATATGTTACCTATAAATAAGTATTTTTATGTAGAAAAAAAACAAAACACAGGGTAAAAAACTATGTTTTTTCATTACACCAAACAAAAAGTGGATTAAAGCACGATCAAACAAACAAATGTAGATAAAGGTATAACTGAAAATGTCACCTTGTCCCGCAAAAAACAAGCCACTATACAGCGCCATGAGCGATGAAAAAACAAATTCTTAAATTTGGCATCGCTGTAATGTACTGACCTGAAATATAAAGCTGCCTTATGAATTTTACCACACGTGGAACATCATTTAAAAAATATAAATATAATTCTTGAATTGCTTGTTTTTTGGGCATTCTACCTCCCAAAAAATCGTAATAGAAAAAAAAAAAAATCACATGGCTGAAAATGGTACCAATAAAAACGTCAAATCACCTAACAAAAAAACAAGCCTTCCCATGACTGTCAGCAGAAGTATGGAGAAATTATAGCTCTCAAAACATAAAAAAATCTGGTATTGCTGTAATGACACTGACCCAAAGAACAGAGACGTCTTATTACTAATACCCCATGAGGAATTGAGTAAAAAATAAATAAAACCAATTCTTGACCTACTATTGATTTGTTCATTCTGCCTCCCAAACATCGCCGTAAGGCTCGGCTCGCATTTATCCTGCTCACTACACTTAGCGCTTACACCAGATTTTTCATGTAAATCTCTGAAATACGTGATTCAGACTAAATCCCCAATAGAAGATTCCCTGTAATGAGGTGGATGGAAGCACTGTGGACGTCGTCTGGCTGGTGATCCGCCCGTGTTTTTAGGTGTGAATAAAAGCGCGGTCGGCCACAGTTTTGTGCACTTCTGAAAAGAAAGACTGCAGAACAGAGGCCAGAGGGAGGCCAGAGGAACTCTGCTGCCTCATCATAGTGAATGGATCCCTCAGGGTTTCATCTGAATCACATCATTCTGAGATTTAGATGGAAACCCTGATGTAAGTGCTCAACGTAGAGCAAAGGATAGTTGAGATCTAAAATGTTTTGTAAAATGGTCCCAAGAAAAGCTTCAACTCAATCCACAAAAAGCAACTCCCCACTCAGTTCCATCATCTGTCTATGAAAATATAGGGGGTTTCCACATTACTGGTAGCACAAAGCATCTGGAAAAGCACCCCCAAAAAAGAAATCTAGCGAATTCTGCACTCCCAAATCCAAATGCCCTTCTCTCTTGTGAGCCTCACAGTGTGCCCAATCCAAATTTAGCATCCACATGGTTGACATTTCTGTAGCGATGAGAGCCCACCTAATTTACGGGTGCATGTTTCCAGAAGCAGGAGTTGGGCATAATTCACTGGTCACTACAATGGCAGATTTCTAATTTTCCCTCAGAAACATCCACTGCTGCTTGTTTCTGAAAAACACCCATGGAGTCAAATCATCACTACACTTGTAGACATATTCCCAAAGGGGTACAATTTTCAAAATAGGGTCACTCGATGTTACGGGCTTGTGGAACGCACCAAATAATATAAGATGGTATAGAGGTGCGTTCGCAGCCCGGGGTCCACCGTGCAGAGATGTTATCTGCTGCTTGGTAATAGCAAAGTACTAACTAGACACTGGGGGTTAACCGCTGACCTGGTGTGTACAGGAGCTAACTCAGTTACCTCACTGAGCCGCTGGAACAAGTGCGATAGCCTGATTATCCTCACAGGACTCGGCAGGATAGCGCTAGAGCTAAGACACATGACTCTGCCCCAAGGAGACAGGGTTAGAGCCCCTCTAGTCCCACTAGCGCTCAGCACCGCACAGCGATGCATGGACAGACACTAATAGAATGCTGTGCCCTGTTAGCAGTCACAGGGTGCAGCTGCACGATGCTTACTGCACTAAGTATGTACAGCGCAGCTCTGGCGGACGCCACTAACCAGCCTAAGCTCAGGACTGGAAAGCACATAGGACGCACATGGCGCCGCTCTAAGGGATGCTGCAGTACCTGCAGTAGCGTAGTGCCTAAGGTAGAGTGGCGCCCTCTGGCGCTAGCATGTGAGAGGAGCTGGGAGCACTGCAGCGCTAGGCAGTGCCACAACTCAGCGCTGACTCAGGACTCTAAACCCTACCAACATGCATATCAAAGGGAAAGGGTTTCATAATGAGTCATTCAGCGGTTCACAAGCATCCATCATCACACACATCACTACCAATTACTGTCTATACTAGCGCATGGCCATGCGACTCTTTTATAGCAGCGTCCTTCCGGGACCTTCCTAGTGGTCCAATAGGAGCAGCAATAGGACCTGAGCATGTGACCTCAGACCTCCAATGAGAGGACTTCCCACGGGCATGCTCAGTGGGCCGAAAGAAGGACTTAGTCCCAGGAGCTGCTCGCTGCTGTATACTGCAGGTTATTATAGCTGAACCCTGATTGGCAGTGTGGCGCCCCTGCGGGTCCAGTCACCACAGAGGTACTGCATCTCATCCAGAGTCGTGGTATCTCACAACCAGGTAAGATGGGGGCACCACACCACACTCTTTACACTGCATTCAACACACACACACTAGCTAGTCAGGGCACCTGGGCGTACCCTCCGGGAGGAGGGCCACATCCCAGACTGGTTAGGAAAGGGTGTTGGGAGCTAGTGGGGAAGGTAGGTAATGGAGAGGAGCTTAGAAAGTGGAGTGAGGTAGAGCAGCCAATGGGAACAGCGAGTGGGCGGAGCTTAGAGAAAGAGTGGGAGATTTGAAGACAGTTGAGAGAGTTCCCTCAGGGGAAGAGCAGGTGAAAGGATGCACTTGGAGCAGCTCCTGTCAGGATGAGCTGCCGCATATATTTGCTGGGAGTAGAAGCTCCCGGGAGGAAAGAAAGGAATTTCTAGAGACCCACGCTGATTGCTATCAGGTGGGAGAAATCAGGTCGCAGGAGGGTCTCAGCCCCTAGCCTTGCGAACAACGAACTTAACTAGCAAGCTGACAGTTGTGGTTGCTGTATGGGCCACAGCGAATCCCACAGTTATCTTCCCAGAAAGGCAGCCATATAGGATCAAGGAACCGCCTGAGTGACGAATTCTGACAGGATCCGCGGCAGCTAGCCTGGGACACTGACTGTGAAGGTGCTGGAAAGGGAGAAAGGAGAGGAAACCAGTACAGTGAAACGGCCTAGGAAGGAACACACTGAAAGGGAGTGTTGGATGGGTGTACTCATCTACCTGGAAGTTTACTCTACCCCTGACCTGGAGGACTCAGCACTGAAGCGGGCATCTGTACTGCAGACAGACTGAATAAAGCCCTTTGAACTACATGCGATTGTGTCCTCCATTTTATTCCTGCTCCACTCCACACCACAATCCTACCAACAACTTCATCTATTCTGCCCTGGGACTACAGCCCTACCTGTGGAGGGCTCCAACATCCATCCCAGAGAAGCAACACTACAGCGCTGGTCACTTCTGACCAGAATACCACAGGAGGTGTTGCGTACGTATCTAACCATAAACTTTATTCCTATCTCCGTAAATACCACACAAGCAATTGCCTTTGACCACCTGGGGCCACGGACTGGGTCCCAGCCGCCGTGACACCATCCCCCATTGAAGTCGACGGGCCTGGCTCGAGTACCCCGCGGTACCCGGGGCGCGTCAGCAGCAATAACCAAGCCAGCAGTAGTAGACTGAGCAAGACACCGGGAGCGACGTCTTTGCTGAGCAGGCTCCTCTGCGGCTGGAGAGGAATGAGAGACCGCAAAAGGCAATGGTCGGGATTCCTCCTGTGCAGAGGCAGGATCCTGACGCCTAACACTTGAGGGGGAATTCTGCTCTTCTAGCACTAAAGGGCTCTGTATATGGAGTTTTGTAACTATTCCAGGAAAATCTTTGCACCAGGAGGCAAATATCGCTCCGTCCCTCCAGAGTCTCGCCATGTACTGTATAGCCACATATGGGGTATTGCCACGTTCAGCAGAAATTGTGCGCCAAATTTTGGTGCCCATTTCCATTTCATTGTGCAAATGTAAAAACAACATTTTAGCAGTAAAAGTGTAATTATTCATTCTTCTCCGCTCAATGGTGTGGTGTCAACATGCTCACTGCACTCCTAATTGAATTCATTGAGAGGGGTAACTTGTAAAATTATGTCACTGTTCTAGCACATAAGGGCCTCTGACAATGTGACATGGCACTCTCAAACCATTCCAGTAAAATCTGAACGCCAATATGGTTCTTCTTCCAAAATTGTATAGTCCATTTTGCTCCCATTAGGCTAGTGAAAATGAAAAATTTGGGACAAAAACCAACATTTTTGTGGGAAAAATCTATTTTTTTATTTTCACAGTTCAGCATTGTAAAATTCTGTGATGCACCTGGGGGTTCAAAGTGTTCACCACACATCTAGATATGTTCCTTTAGGGGTGTAGTTTCCAAAATGTGGATCACTTGTCGGTGATTTTCTTGTTTAGGCACACCAGGGGCTCTCCAAACGCAACATGGAGTCAGCCCTTGATTCCAGCCATTTTTGAGTGCTCCTTCCCTTCTGAGCCCTGCCATATGCTCACAGTAATTTCCCTCACATATGGGGTATTGGCGCGCTCAGGAGAAATGACACAACAAACTTTGGGGTTCATTTTCTCCTGTTACCCTTGTGAAAATACAAAATTTGGGGCTAAACTTAAATTTTTCCTTTAACATTGCATTAATTCCTGTGATGCACCTGAAGGATAAGCTTCTTGAGTGTGGTTTTGAGCACCTTGAGGGATGCAGGTTTTAGAATGGTGTCTTTTTTGTATTGTCTTTCATATAGGCCCCACCAAAGTCACTTCGAATGTGCTGTGGTCTCTAAAAAATGGTTTTGTAAATTTTGATGGAAAAATGAGAAATTGTTGATGAACTTTCAAACCTTTTTAACTTCCGAATCCTAACAAAAAAAAAATCATGTTTGAAAAATGTTGCTAATGTGAAGTAGACATGTGGGAAATGCTATTTATTAACTATTTTATGTGACATTACTCTCTGGTTTAAGGGAATAAGAATTAAAAGTTTGAAAATTAAATATTTTTGCCAATCTTTCGATATTTTCACAAATAAACAGAAGTCATATCGAATAAGCTTTAAGGCCGGGGTCACACTAACCGGCGCAAAATACGGTCCGTAGTTTAGAGGTCATTCATCCATATTGCTCCTGTAAATAGTGCTCCGTAGGTCATCCGTAAGCAAGGTGCGGTCGCATATTTTGCGCATGTGAGCATCCGAATGTAATCCGTATAGCAAGCGTATGGTGAGATTTTCTCGCAGCCTTGCAAAATGGACATATAATGGAGCCCTATGACAGGGTTTCTAACAGAAACGAAATAATAGATATAGACACATAGAATGCATATATATATACACATACATGTCATTGTGACAAATATATATATATATATATATATATATTTCACAGAGTTCTTCATAGCAGAATAGCCGCTAATTAAATTGCCGGCTTCTATCAAATCCTTCCCCAACCCGACATGAAATGACACATGGTTTACATTCAGTAAAGCATTTCATTTCATGTTTTTTTTATATATCCCTGACTAATAATTAGATGAGGGTTTGTGTGCAAAATTTGGGAGTTGTAGTTGTTGTTTTAAGGGGTTAATTCGTTGATTAAAAATTTGTGGGCTTCCCATTGCCCTGTAGCGTTGGCGAATGGGTTAATCTAACAAAGGGTTAATGTCACCTTACAATCGAATGGTGACATTAACCCACTCGCCACCACTATAGGGCAATGGGAAGCCAACACATTTTTAATCAATGAATTAACCCCTTAAAACAACAACTACAACTCCCAAATTTTGCACACAAACCCTCATCTAATTATTAGTCAGGGACATATAAAAAAAACATGAAATGAAATACTTTACTGCAGGGTTCCCCAACTCCAGTCCTCAAGGCCCACCAACAGGTCATGTTTTCAGGATTTCCTTTGTATTGCTCAGGTGATAATTGCTTCACCTGAGCAATACAAAGGAAATCCAGAAAACATGACCTGTTGGTGGGCCTTGAGGACTGGAGTTGGGGAACCCTGCTTTACTGAATGTAAACCATGTGTCATTTCATGTCGGGTTGGGGAAGGATTTGATAGAAGCCGGCAATTTAATTAGCGGCTATTCTGCTATGAAGAACTCTGTGAAATATAAATATATATGTTTGTCACAATGATATGTATGTATTTGTATTCTATGTGTATGTATCTATTCTTTCTCTTTCTTAAACCTGTCAGTGTGAGTTTACCGTATAGCGCACTGAATTGCCGGCTTTTCTAAAAGACACCGGGTGCGTATTTCTCGCAAGTCACATGTGTGGTCCGTGTGTCCGTATTTTTTGCGCAACCATAGACTTGCATTGGCGTATTACGGGCGTAGTACGCTGACAATCGCAGCATGCTGCGATTGGCACAGACCGTAGAATACGCCCGAGAAATATACGGCTGTTGGGAGCAAACCCATAGAGAATAATTTGTCCGTGTGTAATGCGTGCTTTTAACGCCTCTCACTCGTCCGTGTTCCTCGCCAGTGTGACCCCGGCCTAACACTGTCATGAAGTAAAATATGCCATGAGAAAACGGTCTCAGAATCACTGGGACCCGTTGAAGTGTTTCAGAGTTATTGCCGCAAATTTGTCAAGTTTGGTCTGATCAGGAAGGTGAAGACTGGTTTGGGTGTGAAGGGGTTAGCCACTTCTGTTTTCAAAAGAAGCTAATCAACAGGGGGAAAAAAAGCAACCTGAACATTCTTCACTAGTTTGCTCAATACAAGCTAAAAAGAACATCCCGATGCAAAAGACATTGCAAAAACTAAGAAGAATCCAAAAAAGATGCTTCAGGACAAAAGAGGCTGGTGTGTCCTGAAGACTCTTCTTCCATAAAAAATTGTCAGGTTCACACACGTCTACTAGGCATTGTGTGCATGTACCATTCATTTTCTTGCAACTCCAGACTTGCTGGAGTCTTTTTTTTGCAAGTTAGAAAGGATGGAGTAGAAGCGAATGCACACAGTTCTGGTGTGTGGGTCCAGGAAGAATAATAAAGTGTTAGCCAATAAGAAAAATAATAGAAAACACAATGACACCTAACCAGAGAAACAACAATTATGGTCGGACTGCAATTCAAATTGGAAAGCATTGTTGAAAATCTGGAAATAGAGACCTGCTTGTGTGTCCTTTATTCACAGGTTGGCAGACTTAACTACAATACTACAGAACATAGGGCAAGACTATGTTCAAAAGGACTTTTCCGAGGCATTCAAAAATACCACTTCAGGAAATTCAAGGAAGAATAAATAAATTGAACAACACTCAAACCAATGTTACTCATTGAGGCCGTGCAGATGAGTAATTTTTTTCACTGACCGAATCTGCATGTGAAAAAAGTCGTAGCATGCACTAATTTCTCCCTTAACGGAGACATGGATGAGACTCACCCACTCAAGTCTATGGGTGCACAAGAACAAAAAAACACAGACACCACAGTGTAGCATCCAATTTTTATGTATACATTTCAATTCTGTAGCACAAAAAAAAAAACTGTAAAAAGTCCTATAAATTATTAATAGCTGATGGTTTAAAAAAAAAGTATTACGGAATGTATGTACCTGCACAAGGATGACAAGTGAGAAAAATCATCCCACTTTTCTGGATGAAACTTCGAAAGATTTTTTCTATGCTTGTCTGAACGTACGGGGAGTTCTTCTTGAGACCATTTTGGAAGTGTTTTTTTTTTTTAGGTAGCGCATTGGACAGTGCCCCGTTTGTAGTAGCGGAATCCTTAGGATTTGTTGTGCATGTCTTCTCTGGACAATTATCTCTCCATGTCAATGGATGCTTACTTTCAATATAATGTGGCAGCACTTATGGTAACTGATGAGGTCACTAGCTCATGGATGTATGTTACTTCTTTATTCTGGTGCAGTCTAGCTCTGCTTTTTTTTGTGTAAGGCCGGGGTCACACTTGCGAGTCTCTCGCATCAATACCCGGCAATGCCGACGGCACTCGGGACCGGAGTGTGCGGCTGTATAGAAATACATGCAGCCGCACACTCCGGTAACGAGGGCCGGCGGCAGTGCTGGGTATTGATGTGCGAGTTTCTTGCATCACACTCGCAAGTGTGATCCCAGCCTAAAACTGATACACATGAAGAGCATTGTCGATGCCTCCCTTAAAAGGGTTGTCCGGCCTTAGGCTGTGTGCACACGCTGCGGATTTTGCTGCGGTTCCGCAGCGGTTTTGGCCGCTGCGAACCCGCAGCAGTTTTTGCTGCGGTGTACAGTACCATGATTCCCTATGGGAATCAAAAACCGCAGTGCAGACGGTGTGGAATTTTCCGCGCGGATTATCTGCGGTTTTCAATGTCAATTCTTTCTGCGGATTCTGCTGCGGTTTGCCATCTCCTCCATTGAGGAGATGAAAAACCGCAGGGCAAAACCGCAGAGCAATCCGCAGGTAAAACCGGAGGTATTTTGACCTGCGGTTTCACCTGCGGATTTTACAAAATCTAATCCGCAGCGTGTGCACACAGCCTTAGGGTGCAAGTCTGTAGTAACTATGTGTCTGCAGGCTTGTGAATCCTCACATCATGCGCACTGTCAGAATTCTTTGGTGCCGGCGCCAGGCGGTCATGTAACTGCAATTATGTGATTTGCATACTTCCAGCCACATTCTGACTAGACGTGTCCGGCCTTACACAAAACATTTGCATTGAGTGATGCCCGCACATGTTTTGGTATAGTCGGCAAATTGCATACTTGCTTTCACGCGCCCACCGCTCCCAGTACTGGGAAATCCTTGCTGTGTGCACGATGTGAAGATTTACAAGTCTGCAGTCCCCTAGAGTGACTACAGACAGAAGTCTAAGCCTGGACAAGCCCTTTAACTGTTATGGCTTTAGCATCAGAGCTGGGAGTATTTTACAGACATCTGCTTTTACTTATTGACATATAAGAAGTGATATTTACAGTGGGAGAACTGAGCAACCGTTTATTATGTGCCATATAATCCTAATTACAGCTTCGAAGAGATCGACAACAAGCAAACCTCGTTAGGTCTTTTGTTTAGGATACAGAGGACTTAGCCAAGTTTGTCACTGTGCCCCACCCATTGCACGAGGACTCAACGTCTGCTACAAAGTAGCAAAATGTGTCAATATAAAATAGCGTCTGATGGCTGCATGGAACCGGCTCCAGTCACTCTGGTGACATTCCAACACTCGGAAAATGACACAGCACCTAATGTTAAAAGCCGGCTACAAAAACCTAAGTGCAGTGTCAGAGGAGTCCACACAGTTTTCAAGAAGTACCCCAGCTCAATATAACATGGACTTGGCAGCGAAGATCCTCTTCTTACCTGTCTATGTGTTCCATTTTTATATGATCCATTGATGTAGGGCTTGTGGCCATTTTCTTGGCGAACACCATTGACCTCTGCAGTCTTCTCTCTGCCCTTCTGAGTAGTCTTTGGAAAGCTATGCCCTGAAGCTGCTCCATTAGCTTCACCCTTTGGCTTTAGGGTCAAACCACAGGTCCTTTGGAATTGGGCCACCAGCTGAGGGTCCTGTAGAGTTTCCAGCAGTGCCAGGGCCATGGTCTATGTAAGTGAAACTGGTTAGGAGGAAACAGAATAGATCCAGACCTTACTTTGCCCTTTGATCAGCATAGATACATCATAGAGTACACACCGTGGGAATCAGGTGTACAAGGCGGTCCTAGTGCCTGCACACACCTTACTCACCTTGCATATTATTCTGCAGCGGTAACACATTCATTGCCAAATACTTGAAGGCTTCCTGACACACAACCACACATACGTCAGTGAGGTAACAACTGACTTCTTTAAGCTGCTTGTAATGACAAGTCTAACCTGTTCTACTCTTATACCAGAGCAGGATAGATACAGATCAAACTGGCATGTCTGATTCATTTCAAGACCATGGAATTGCTGAAACTTATTACAGTTTGACAGTATTTGATTTTTTACGCAAATTTTATTATAAAGTACATTTAGAATATGAGCATTTGATCAAAATTAAAAAAGATAATTAAATGCAATTTATCAGCCTGAGGTCAAGTTCACGCTGCAGAATTTGGTCAGTATTTTGCATCAAAATTTGTAAGCCAAATCCAGGAGAGAATCTAGAACACAGAACAGCTGCAAATCTTTCCAATAGACTTTATTGTTTCCCTGTGGGCTTCACTTTTAGGTTTATCTTAAAAATACTGATGAAAGTGACAAAAGGCCAGTTTGATATAGGTGTAATATCTGTGCTCTTATAACGGCCAGCGGTCCTGACTCATCTGCGGGCCTAATGTACTCAACTCTCAGCAGAAAAAATTCCTAGTTTGGGTTATGAGACCTTCAGTTGGGCTGGGAGTTATTATATTATTGCAGATATGCACCTGTATTAGGCCACGTTCACATGTTCGGTATTTGGTCAGTACTTTACATCAGTATTTGTAAGCCAGAACCAGGAGTGGAACAATCAAAGGAAAGTATAATAGATACACGTCACCACTTCTGTATTTATCACCCACTCCTGGTTTTGCCTTAGAAATACTGATGTAAAATACTGACCAAATACTGAATATCTGAATGTGGCCTTAAGCTATGTTTACATGGAATATTTTGGCAAAGAGTATGGCAACAAATCCGTGCAAAAATCTCCATCAAATCTACTTGTAGGGTAAAATTTGCCTATAGTGTACATTGTGAGTTTTTTTTCCCCTATTTTTTTTAAATTTCCTATGGAATAAATTGGGAGCAGAAAAAAAATCATCCTGTAAGAAAAAAACTTCAAAACATACCCCTAAAGTATACGTACAGTGGCTTGCGAATGTATTCACTCCCTTGGCATTTTTTTGTGTTTTGCTACCTCACAATCTGAAAATTCACTGTTTTTTGAGGGTTTGCATCAGCTCATGTAAAGACTTGTAAAGACAACTTTGATCATTTGATTTTTATTTTATTATGAAACAAACAACAAATAGGATGAAATAACTGAAAACTTCAGTGTGCATAACTATTCACCACCCTAAAGTCAGTACTTTGTAGAGCCTCCTTTTGCAGCAATTACAGCTGAAAGTCTCTTTGGATAAGTCTCTATGAGCTTTCCACATCTTACCACTGGGATTTTTGCCCATTCCTCAAGGAAAAACTGCTCCAGCTCCTTTAAATTAGATAGTTTCCTCTGGTGAACAGCAATCTTCACATCTGACCATAGATTCTCATTTGGACTAAGGTCTGGGCTTTGACAATGCCACTCCAAAATATTTATATGTTTCTCTTTAAACCACTCAAGTATTGCTTAAGGCTACTTTCACACTTGTATAGCTTGGAGCTGCATCGGGCAGCGCACGGCCGCCGTTAAGCTCCACCCACAGCCGCGCCTCCTCCGGTCAGCTCCGCCTATGGGCGCATGACGCTGCATGCGACCTGCGTACACTATCTTTAGCATTGGGTACACAGGCCGTGTGCAGGTATGCGTTTGCCGGCGCACCGTCAAAAGGACGCATGTGCCGGCAAAAGCATACCTGTGCACAGCCTGTGTACCTAATGCTAAAGATAGGGTACGCAGGTCGCATGCAGCGTCATGCGCCCATAGGCGGAGCTGACCGGAGGAGGCGCGGCCGTTGGCGGAGCTTAGCGGCGGCCGTGCGCTGCCCGACGCAGCTCCAAGCAACGCAAGTGTGAAAGTAGCCTTAGCAATGTATTTTGGGTCATTGCCTTGTTGGAAGGTGAACCTCCATCCCAGTCTCATATCACTTCATCACATCATATCACAGACTACAACAGGTTTTGCTCAAGAATATCCCTGTATTACGTACCATCCATCTTCCCCGCTCTAAATCGTACTGGTCACTAAAACGTATTGGTCACTACAAGGACAGTTTGCAATTTTCATTCAGCAACATACGCTGTTGTTTGTTTCTGGAAAACACCCATGGAGTCAAAATCATCACTACACCTGTAGATAGATTCCCAAAGGATTTTTCTGCACTTCTAGCACTTAGGGACTCTGTGTATGGAGTCTGCAAACTATTCTAGGAAAATCTGCGCTCCAGAAGGCAAATGGCGCTCCGTCCCTCCCGAGTTTCACCGTGTGGCTAAGCAGTACTGTACAGCCACATATGGGGTATTGCCACGTTCAGCAGAAATGTGGGACACATTTTGGTGCCATTTTTACCTGTTTCCCCTTGAGAAAATTTAAATTATTTTTTCTTTACTGTCCAATGGTATAAAATTCTGTGACACACCCGTGGCGTCAATATAATTACTGCACCCTTAAATGAATTTGTTGAGAGGTGTAGTTTGTAAAATGGGGTCACTTATTGGGGGTTCTGCTGTTCTGGCACTTCAGGGGCTCTCCCAGTGGGCCATGGCACCTGCAAACCATAACAGTAAAATCTGGTGCTCTTTGCCTTCTGAGCTTTACACTGTGCCTGAAAAATATTTCCTGATTACACGTAGGGTATTGATGCACTCAGAAGAAATTTTTACACCAAACCGAGGTCTATTTTTACCTACTAGTCCTTATAAAAGTTAAAAACGTGGGGCTAAAACAACATTTTACTGGTAAAAATATAATTATTCATTCTTCTTTCTCCAATGGTATAAAATTCTGTGAGTCACCTGTGGTGTCAATATGATCACTGCACCCCTAGATTAATTCATTGGAGGGAGTAGTTTGTAAAATGAGGTCACATATGGGGGGGTCTGCTGTTCTGGCACCTCAGGGGCTCTGCCAAGGTGACAAGACACCCTTAAACCATTCCATCAAAAATTGAACTCCCATATGGTGCTCCAACCCTTCTGAGCTTTGCATTGTGCCTCAAAAGTAGTTTTCAACCACATATGGAGTACTCAAGAGAAATTGCAAAACAAATTTTGGGGTGCATTTTCTCCTGCTATCCTTGTGAAAATGAAAAGTATCGGGGCTAAAACTTTTTTGTGGGAAAAATATATATTTTTTTCATTTTCACAAATCATTGTTGTAAAATTCTGTGGTGCACATGGGGAATCAAGGTGCTCACCGCACGTCTAGATATATTCCTTGATGGGTCTAGTTTCAAAAATGGGGTCCCTTGTGAGGGGTTTCTACTGTTTAGGCACATTAGGGGCTCTCCAAACGTTCCAAAACATCACTCCTTCCTTTCTGAGCTCTGACGTATCTTCATAATCAGGAGAAATTGCACAACAAATTTGGGTTACATTTTCTCCTGTTACCCTTGTGAAAATAAAAGAATTGGGTCTCAAATAACATTTTTGTGGAAAAAATAAGATTTTTTTATTTTCACAGTTCAACGTTATAAACTTCTGTGAAGCACTTGGGTGTTCAAAGTGCTCACCACACATCTAAATACATTCCTTGAGGAGTCTAGTTTCCAAATTGGCATCAATTGTTGGGGGATTTACACTGTTTAGGCACATTAATTCCAGCCAATTTTGTTTTCAAACGGTGCTCCTTCTCTGCCGAGCCCTGCCGTGCACCCAAACAGTATTTTTCTTTCACATATTGGGCATTAGCTTAGTCAAGAGAAATTGCAAAACAATTCTTGGGGTCCATTTTTTCTGGTTACCCTTGTGAAAATAAAAAATTTGGGTCTAAAAGAACTTTTTTTTGTGGAGAAAATTAGGTGTTTTTGTTTTCACGGCTCAACGTTATAAATTTCTGTGAAGCACCTGGGGGTTCAAGTTGCTCACAACACATCTAGATAAGTTCCTTAACGGGTCTAGCTTACAAAATGGTGTAACTCGTGGTGAGTTTCCACTGTTTAGGCACATCAGCATCTTTCCAAACAGGACATGGCGTCCACTCTCCATTCCTGTTAATTTTGTGTTCAAAGGGTCAAACGGTGCTCATGGCCTTCCGAGCCCTGCCTTGCACCCAAACAGCAGTTTTCCTCCACATATGAGGTATCAACATGCTCAAATTCTGGGGTTCATTTTCTATAGTTCCCTTGTTAAAATAAAACATAGGCTCTAAAGTAAAATTTTTGTGAAAAAAAGTTAAATGTTCATTTTTTCCTTCTACATTGCACAAATTCATGTGAAGAATCTGAAAAGTTAATAAACTTCTTGAATGTGATTTTGAACACCTTGAGGGGTGCAGTTTTTAGAACGGTGTCAATTTTGGGTATTTTCTGTCATATGGGTCCCTCAAAGTCACTTCAAAAGTGATGCGGTCCCTAAAAAATAGTTTTGTAAATTTTGTTGAAAAAATGAGAAATTGCTGATGAACTTTTAATCCTTCTGTCTTCCTAACAACAAAAAAAAAAATTATGTTTTAGAAATTGTGGAAAAGTAGACATGTGGGAAATGTTATTTATTAAATATTATGTGTGATATAACGCTTTGGTTCAAGGGCATAAAAATTAAAAAAGTTTGAAAATTGTAAAATGTTCTAAATTTTGGATTTTTTTCACAAATAAGCACAAGTCATATCGAACACGTTTTACCACTATCATGAAGTAAAATATGTCACTTGAAAACAATCGCCGGGATCCATTGAAGTGTTCCAGAGTTATTACCTCTTAAAATAACAGTGGTCAGAATTGTAAAATTTGGCCTGGTCATGAAGGTGAACCCAGGCTTGGGGTTAAAAAATCTCGCGAAAAAAAAAAGAAGTGACATTGACTTGTATTGTAAAGTATTATGCATCTCCAAGTGGAAAACGTATGAAGAATGTACACATCACTTCTTTTAAATGCTTGGTATCTTTTAAAGGCCTGAGCATATAAATAGCAAGGTGTTTATGTGTAAAAATGAATCTGTTCATTCTTTTTGAGCATTATTCATTAACATTTTCGTGGCATATTATGCTTAAAAAAAGATGCAGTGTGAACATACCCTAAGCTGATTTTTTTGTTGAATTGCACTTAGAACGATAAAAAGGCCATCTGCACAAGCCCTAACTGCACCTGAATTCAAAAAATATTTTGCATTTTAGAGTTTTTTTCCTCCAAGTCACTTTTTAATGTTTTGTGGTATTCTTTGAAGTTTTGTTTGCAAAATTCTTCAAAATGGCATACGTAGTTCATGAAATTTGCACAAAATAAAAAAAGCACTTTATGCTTGTCTTTGACATTATATTTGGACCTTTTTAGAACAAAAAGTTGTATGTTCTGCTAAGGTGTTGTAAAAGATGCACAACATTTTTAGGCATACATAAAATTACTATAGGGGACTGTAGTAAATTTGCACAAACCTTTAGCAGAATGGATGAATTGCCTACAAACATCTAGAGTACAAAAATCACCACACCCACATTGGGGAACATAAAAAAAAACAAGGGAACACATATTAGGTCGGTTTCACACGTCCTGCTATTTTCTTTACTGGAAAAAAATGGTACTGGAGATGTCAGTGTCTGTGTGTGTAATACTTGCGGCACACGTGTAGCAACCGTGTGCCGCCCATGTGCCGCAGCAGTACCACATGGACAGGAACCAGGAAAAAAGTGGTACAGTTAGCTCTGTTTCCTGGCACCAGGTGCTGAAAATAGCTCTCATCATTCTCCCCTGCTCTGCCGGCAATCAGCATTAGCAAGGGAGAATGATGAGAGTTATATTTAAGTGATCACAATGACAGCAGGCAGCGGCTAATGGAACTATCACTCCCATCAGCCTACACCTGCTGCCACTAATAACAGTGACAGCAGGAATGGCTGATGAGAGTATTCATCAGCCTCCTACTGTACTGTAAATAAATATTTAAAAAAAAAAAACTTGACATGGGTTTCCCTCTATTTTCTATAACCAGCCAGGCAAAACTCACAGGTGAGGGCTGCAACCCTCAGCTGTCAGCTTAATCAAGTCTGGTTATCAAGAATAGAGTGTGTCATCTGTGTGCAGGATGTTTTTTGGCCCGTGCTGCTGGTAAAAAACTGACATGTCTATGTGTGGGTCACGTGAACACACGGTTCATGGAAACATACTGACATGTGTACAATAACATAGATTTCAATATGTCTACGTGTGTTGGTGTCTCCGGTGCGTTTGAAAACTGTCACCACACGTACCGTAGACATGAACCTGTGAAAGAGTCCTTAAAGGGAATCTGTAACTGGAAATTTGCGGGCTATGTAAATGCCCTGTATCCGGTCCAATGTGCGGTGTTTCTTCTTTTACCCACCCCATCCGTGGCCGCCGTCCATGATATTTTCCGGAATTAGAATAGTTCTCCATATTTTGCGCATGCACAAAGCACTCTTGCCTCACGCACGCGCAGTATGCTTTGCCCAACTGCGGGCAAAGCCGAAAATCATTACTGCGCATGCGCCAGTACACTATGTCCCGGAAGTATTTCGCTGTGTTCCGGAAGTATTTAGCTGTGTTCCGGGACATAGTACACTGGCGCATGCGCAGTAATGATTTTTGCCTTTGGCCACAGTTGGGCAAAGCATACTGCGCGTGCGCGAGGCAAGATTGCTTTGTGCACGTGTGAAATATGGAGAACTACTCTAATTCCAGAAAATATTGTGGACGGTGGCCACGGATGGGGTGGAGAAAAGAAGAAGAAACACTGCCCATCGGACCGGACACAGGGCATTTACATTGCCCGCAAATTTCCGGTGACAGATTCCCTTTAAACAGACTACCGAAAAGTTGCAAATTTAAAAGATAAATTTGGTGCAACTAAAATCAGGGGAAAGACCAAAATTTAGGACAAAATAGCTGAAAATGCATTAATGATTTGAGCCCTTTATGCACTTAGCCTAACAAAAGTTTGCAGCTTTACTAAAAGGGACAAGGTCCCAAACTTGACACTGTGCATCAAAACATACATTACATTTTTGGTGCAAGGTAAGCCAGCTAATAGGATGCATAGACTTAGGCTAAGTGCACACGTACCGGAACTCTCGCGGAAATTACCGCGAGAATTCCGGAATTCCAGTCCGCGGGAAAATCGCATTTTAAATTCCCGCGGAAAAACTAGCATTTTGCAAGTGTATTTAGCTTGCAAAATGCTAGCGTTCTCCAAGCGATCTGTAGCATCGCTTGGAGAACTGATTGACAGGTTGGTCACACTCGTCAAACATAGTGTTTGACAAGTGTGACCAACTTTTTACTACTGAGGCCGCCTATGCAGCATCAGTAGTAAAAGATAGAATGTAAAAAAAAAAAAAAAAATAGTATTATTCTTACCCTCCGACGTCCCGCGCATCCGTTCCCAGTAATCCTTTGCGAAAATGCCCGCGATGACGTCAGTTCTCGCGGGATCGCGACGTCTCGCGGTTATTGGCGATGACCGCGAGACTTCCCGATCCCGCGAGAAGGGACGCCATCGCGGGCATTTTCGCAAAGGACTACTGGGACCGGGAGCGTGGAGAGAGGCTGGAAGACTGCGCGGGACATCGGAGGGTGAGAATAACAATACTTTTTATTTTTAAATTCTATTTTTTACAGGGATATGGTACCCAAAGCCCGGAGGACAGTCTCCTCTCCTCCGGACCGTGGGTATCATCCGCAAATGTTCTGCTTACTTTCCGCATGGTGGGCACAGCCACATGCGGAAAGTAAGCGGAACAATGCATTCCTATGGGTGCGGGATCGCCGCGATTCCGCAAATTAATGAGCATGCTGCGATTCCGCCGCGGTAAAAACCGCAGCATTAGTACAGCATTGCGGAATCCCATAGGAATGCATGGGATGCTTATTTTTCGCGTTTTCGCGGCAAAATCGAGCGGTTAAAACCGCCGCGGAAACGCAAAAAAAACGCCACGTGTGAACTCAGCCTTAGAGTGAACAGTTTAGGAAAACAAACAACCTAAATCACTGTGATAAATCTGGCACATTTGAAGCCTGTCTAGTCTAAGGCCCTGATACATTAAAACTGACAAGTCATACTCGAGTTTTAACAAGGGGTGTGCAGTTATAAGATGTGCCAAACTTATTTAGAGGTGCACACCACTTAAAAGGGTTGTCCGGTCTAAAACTACAAATCTGCAGTCACTATATATGACTGCGGTCTAAGGGGTAAGGTTTCTCCTTGTGGAGAGTGACATGACAGCTCTGGCTTGTCAAGGTAAGGAGGCTTATTCACCGTGCAATGCTCCTCTGGGAAAATAATAGGCAAATTGCCTCTTCAGAAAGAAAGAGGACTTTTACTCTACAGCGCCACCTATTGGTAGTAGCGATCCTACAAGTCACAATCAACCCTTTAACGAGTCTGGTAATATGACTTAGGATAAAAGCCAAATCTTTATATATATGACTGAAGACTTATGAATCCTCACTAAACACAGCGAGGATTTTCTGGTGTTGGTGCCAGGAATAGCATTCATGTGTCTGCAAGTATGTGACACGCATACTCCCGGCCTACTAACTGACTAGATGGGCGTACCCTCGCTCAATGCAAGTGTATTGAGTGAGGCTGGAAACTGTCTAGTTGGATTGTGGCAGGGAGCAGGGCCAGCGTTTGTGACAGGCAGACCAGGCAGATGCCTGGGGCCCCCACCTACAAAGGGGGCCCCCTGCATCTGCAGTCCATTTATGAAGTGCCCAGATGCTGTACAGTAGTGAATAATGCTGTGCATTGCTCTGTAGTCCAGAGCGTCTGTCTCGCAAAGCCCCTTGAGCCCCCCTGTCTCTTTCTCCCTGCAGTCAGGTTAAAAGTTGTGAGTGAGGGGGAGTGGTCGATTACAGCACAGTGACAGTGCACGAAGGAAGATGCCTGCAGCTCTGTATGTCACTTCTTGAGTCCTGATCATGGCTGCTCCTAGCACTGTCCTGAGAATGGATATGCATAAGTGAAGCCGCAGAACCTGGTAAGGAGCAGCAACAACAGGTCAGAGTGCAGTGATTTACTCACTGTGTTCCGGAGCTCTGTGCTGCAGGATCAGGATTCACAGCCACATACAGCAGCGATCAGCATCGGCTCTGACCACAGTCACTAAATCACTGCTTGTAATGTGACAGGGCGACCTCCTGTCACTACTGTCTGGATGACACAAGACAGGGATATTGTCTGCTGAACCAGTGTATTTATAATATAGAAATAAATGAATTCCCATGTGAAATAATAAGGGTAAACCATACACATATGCAGTACAGGCAGGGGCGGACCTACCGCCCGTGCAGACCGCCGTGCATTCCACGGGGTCCCCGGGGCAGAGGGGTCCCCTCCAGCACCGCATGGCAAATTATGTCAAAATTCAAATTAGCCATGTGTAGTGCAATGAGGAGAGCAGCACTGCGGGAGGCAAAGGGGCCCCTGTGAGGCGGGGGGCCCGCCTGCCCCCAGCGCCGACTCCACCCCCCCGCTCCCCGCATTGGAGGAGGCAATGATGGAGCCTGGAGGAGAGAGCGTCAGCTGACGCTCCCTCTCCTATTATTCCCCGCTCTGCCTCTGACACAGCGGGTGTGCGATGACGTCATCGCGCTCTCACTGTGTGTACCAGGCAGTGCAGGAGAGGAGACAGGAGACGGGAGCAACGCAAGCACGAGGAGAAGGTGAGGAGTGTGTTTTTTTTTAAATCAGTGTGAGTACTGGACTGTGAGGCCATGCTAGGGGGGCTATATACCATGCTGGGGGTGCTATATACCATGCTGGGCTGTGGGGCCATGCTGGGGGGGCTATATACCATGCTGGGGGGGCTATATACCATGCTGGGCTGTATTATACCATGCTGGGGGGGTTATATACCAGGCTGGGCTGTATTATATCATGCTGGGAGGGCTATATACCATGCTGGGGGGGCTATATACCATGCTGGGCTATATTATACCATGCTGGGGGGGCTATATACCATGCTGGGCTGTATTATACCATGCTGGGGGGCTATATGCCATGCTGGGCTGTATTATATCATGCTGGAGGGCTATATACCATGATGGGCTGTATCATACCATGCTGGGGGGCTATATACCATGCTGGGCTGTATCATACCATGCTGGGGGGCTATATACCATGCTGGGCTGTGGGGCCATGCTGGGGGGGCTATATACCATGCTCGGCTGTATCATACCATGCTGGGGGGGCTATATACCATGCTGGGCTGTATCATTCCATGCTGGGGGGGCTATATACCATGTTGGGCTGTATTATACCATACTGGGGGGCTATATACCATGTTGGGCTGTATCATACCATGCTGGGGGGGCTATATACCATGCTGGGCTGTATCATTCCATGCTGGGGGGGCTATATACCATGCTAGACTGTGGGGCCATGCTGGAGGAGGCTGTATACCATGCTTGGGGGCTATATACCATGCTGGGCTGTATCATACCATACTGGGGGGGCTGTATACCATGCTGGGGGGGCTATATACCATGCTGGGGGGCTATATACCATGCTTGGGGGCTATATACCATGCTGGGCTGTATCATACCATGCTGGGGGGGCTATATACCATGCTGGGGGGCTATATACCATGCTGGGGGCTATATACCATGCTGGGCTGTATTATACCATGCTAGGGGGGCTATATACCATGCTGGGCTGTATTATACCATGCTGGGGGGGCTATATACCATGCTGGGCTGTATCATACCATGCTGGGGGGCTATATACCATGCTGGGCTGTGGGGCCATGCTGGGGGGGCCATATACCATGCTGGGCTGTATTATACCATACTGGGGGGGCTATATACCATATATATATTCTTAGGGGGAATGTGTTATATTTATTATATTCCATGGGGGCTGCATTATACTATATGAGGAGGGCAGCATTGTATTCTATGGAGGGGCTACATTATACTATATAAGGGGCTGCATTATATCCTATGAGGGGGTTGCCATATATTCTATGGAGGGGCTGCATTATACTATATGGGGGGACTGCATTATATTCTATGGGGGGGATGCATTATGTTCTATACATATATTATACCCAGCCCTGCATAGCCTCAATATTAGATAACAACAAATAACTTTGTTGCCCTATGAAGGGTTGGGGGGGGCCGAAAAAGTTCTTGCACAGGGGCCTCCTACAGTCTGTGTCCGCCCCTGAGTACAGGTGTGCATAGGAGTCAGCGTTTTTGGAGCATTTTTTTTTGCAGTCAAAGCCTGCTGTCTTGGCAGTAAAAACACTGCTTTCAAAATGCCCATTTTTAGGTTATGTGCAGATGATTCGGGAATGGCAGCACTTTGGACGCAGCAGACATGTGCTCCGTCTAAAGTGCTGCCATCTTTTGAACGCAGGTGATTCCGCATTTGTCCATTGAACCGTGTGGAATCACTGCATCCTATACATTGTACAAGTGAGATTTCTCTTGCGGAGACTCGAATCTACACAAGATAAATTGATATGCTGCGGTCTGGAAAGACATGCTGGATGTCCGTCTCTGCGGGTAAAGTGCGGGCATATGTGGATGCATAGTGGACATGGAATTTCTAGAAATCCCCTCCACTACGCTATAAGGCCGGAGTCACACTAGCGATGAAATCGGACGAATGCAATGCGATAAAAAAAAAAAAAATCGCATTGCATTCGTCCCAATGTTATTCTGCTGCTCCCATCATGCGTTTTTTTGTCTGATCTGTTCCTCGGACCGAGACAATCGCAGCATGCTGCGATTGTCACCGATTTTCGGATCGGACTCGCCAATGCAAGTCTATGGGGGCAAGAAAAAATCGAATGACAAACGGACCAGATGTGTGACTTGCGATAAAATCGCACCCGTTGTCCTTTACCAAAAGCCGGCAATTCTTTTTACAATACAGTAAAATCACACTGACCGGTTAAATAAAGCAACGAAAGAATAGATCTAGATATTATATATATATATATATATATATATATATACATACACACACACACACACACACACATGTCATATAGACACATTTATATATATATATATATTTCTAATTCATACAGTTATTCATAGCAGTATAGCCGCTGAAACATTTGCCGACTTTTGGAAAATCATTCTCCTACCCGACATGAAATGACACATGGTTTACATACAGTTAACCATTTCATTTCATGTTTTATTTAAGATGTCTATCACTAGTAATTAGATGAGGGTTTGTGGGTTAAATTTTGGAGTTGTAGTGGTTAATTAAAGGGGTTAATTCATTGTTAAATTTACGGGGACTCCCGCTGACGTCACTGAGGCTGCAGGGAATCCCCGTAATTTTTAACAATGAATTAACCCCTTTAATTAACCCCTACAACTTCAAAATTTAACCCACAAACCCTCATCTAATTACTAGTGATAGACATCTTAAATAAAACATGAAATGAAATGGTTAACTGACTGTATGTAAACCATGTGTCATTTCATGTCGGGTAGGAGAATGATTTTCCAAAAGCCGGCAAATGTTTCAGCGGCTATACTGCTATGAATAACTGTATGAATTAGAAATATATATATAAATATGTCTATATGACATGTGTGTGTGTGTGTATATATATATATATATATATATATATATATATATATATATATGTATTCTATGTGTCTAGATCTATTCTTTAGTTTGTGTTGGAAAACCTGTCATTGGGCTCCATTATATGTCCATTTTGCTAGCCTGCGAGAAAATCTCCCCAGACGGATGTCAAACGGATGCTAGATGCGAGTAAAATTGCATCATCACACAAAATTCGGCTGACAGACGGATCCCTGGTGAAGAAACATTTGTGCGATTTCGGTCCGTCAAAATTGGACCGATTTTTTTATCGTTTAGTGTGACTCCAGCCTAACATCTGGCTGCTGTGGGGTGGGTTGCTGCGGATGTACGCAGCATCCAGAGTATACTGATTGTGGACACATACCCTTAGAGCTTTTGCTGTTTTTCTTACAGTATGCATTTTGTCTACAGTGCATGTCTAATAAAGTTAGTTTTATTGACCAAAAACACAGCGAAAAACAACGTTGCGACATTTGTGGCTTTTCTAAAACTTTTTCATTACTTTCTGCGGGTGAAAAAAATTGCTGAAAGAAGTGACACACTGCGGATTTCAGAAACGCTGCAGTTGTGAAATTTAGTCAGGAGAAAATAAAAGGGTGTGCAGGAGATCTCTGAAAATCTCAGTCTTTGCTAGTGCTGTAAAATGCTATAAACTTCTTATTTGCAGAAGAAAAAGCTGCAAAAATTCTGCGACTGAGCGTGGCCAAAAGCAGCTTTTTAAAGCGCCAGCAGAACATATGAGATTTCCGAAATCTCCTGCATGCGCTTGGTTTTTTTCTGACTGAATTTCAGAACTGTAGCGCTTTTTAAATCTGCAGCGTGTCACTTCTTTCAGTGTGTTTTCAACTGTAGAAAGCAATGAAAGAATATAAAAAAGAAAGCTGCAGATATTGCAATGGCATTTTTCGCTGCAATTTTTTAAGTGGTTTTGGTGAATTAAACTATTAAGTGTTGTTTACACGTTCAGTATTTGGTCAGTATTTCACATCAGTATTTGTAATGCAGAAACCGCAGTGGAACAATCAGAGGAAAAGTATAAGGCCGGGGTCACACTAACCAACGCAAAATACGGTCAGTATTTTACATGCGTAATACGGATCAATGGCCCCTAAACAGTGCTCCATATGTCATCCGTAATCAAGGTGTGGTCGCGTATTTTGCGCATGTGAGCATCCGTATGTAATCCGTATGGAGAGATTTTCTCGCAGGCTTGCAAAATGGACATATAATGGAGCCCTATGACAGGGTTTCTAACAGAAACCAAAGAATAGATATATACTCATAGAATGCATATATATATATTTATATATATATATGTATTCTATGTTTCTATATCTATTCTTTCGTTTCTTTACTAAACCTGTCAGTGTGAGTTTACTGTATAGCGCACTGAAATGCCGGCTTTGCTAAAAGACACCGGGTGCGTATTTCTCGCAAGTCACATGTGTGGTCCGTGTGTAATCCGTATTTCTTGCGCACCCATAGACTTGCATTGGCGTATTACGGCCGTAGTACGCTGACAATCGCAGCATGCTGCGATTGGCACGGAGCGTAGAATGCGGATGAGAAATATACGGTTGTTGGGAGCAAACCCATAGAGAATCATTGGTCCGTGTGTAATGCGTGCTTTTAGCGCCTCTCACTCGGCCGTATTCCTCGCCAGTGTGACCCCGGCCTAATAGGAACACGTCACCACTTCTGGATTTCTCACCCTCCTGGTTTTGACTTGCACATACTGATGTGAAATACTGACCGAATACTGAACGTGTGAACGTGGCCTTAAACATACTATAGACAAAGCAAACATCCTCACTTTAAAAAAAGCTGAAAAAAGTGTAAAGAACACCTGAAAACAAGCTGAAAAACGGGTGTTTTGAACGCAACATTTTTACTGCCAATAGAACAGATTTTGACTACTGAAAATAATACATGTGAACATAGCCAGAACTCAGTACATATTATCAGTGACGCACCTCGACTTAAGGCCGAGGTCACACGAGCACCGATTCACTCATGTTAGAAAATTGGGCAGAGTATGCTAATGACACTCGGATCAAACTATGTCAGAGTCTGATCCAAGTGTCATCTGATTGTGATCTGATTCTCTCACATGAAATAATCGCAGTACAGGTGTGGAGAAGACAGGGAACTTAATTTCTTCATCTTCTACATTGTCTGAGTCTGCAGATGTCGAGCTGCACTCAGATGTCATCCAGATGTAATCTGATGTTTCATGCGCACTCATAGACTTGCATGGGTGCACATGATCCAAATTCTGAAGCCACTTGTAGCATGCTGCAATTTTTTTTCTAAAGACGAATTAGCATCAGAAAAAAAAAATCGCAGATCTGCTCTGCCCCATTGTATAACATTGGGATAGTACATGGCCATCTTATTCACTATTGTGAGTGATCCCTCAATGTTACTCCAGTTAGAGACTAGAGTAACATTTCTGGAGTAAGAAACATGATGAATTTGTTAGGACGAGACGTGGGTACACTCACCCATATCCTCCCTAAAATGGTGAAGGCAGTCCAAAATAGGTGTGACTTTTCAAAGAGTGGCATAAACACTTTGATAAATTGGGGCTTAATATGGCACTAAGAATTAATATAAATAAATATGGCCTATATTGTGACAAATATATACGAACTATATACTTCACGGGGTCCAATGCCTGGTGTCTTTGAAAAATGGGGTTTGTGACGTCAGACTTTTTTATCGGTCTTTGGCTACGGCCCCACTATCAGTATTTGGTCAGTATTTTCCCTCAGCATTTGTAATCCAAAACCAGATGAAAAACAATCAGAGAAAATATGTAATAGAAACACGTCACCACTTCTGTATTTATCACCCACTCCTGGTTTTGGCTTACAAATACTGAGATAAAATACCAAATACTGATAGTTGGGCCGTAGGCTTTAGCTGTTACTATATGTCATGTTGGCCAATTGTGATCAAACATTCACCACTTTTCCCGAGCTCAGTCTGGTTTACACTTTCTTTTAATTCTGTCTCTTATCTGATATTCTAATGGAGAGATCTAGCCAACCATAGTCTTCTGTGTATAGCCAGCAACGGGGAGCCGTAAAACAGCTCCAAGAAGATTGATATTTTCCTGGAAATTATTCCTACAGTTTGTTCACCATTTTTCAAATGTATTCGATGCTGGAGAACATTGCACTATGTACAGAGAGCTGATGTGGCGTGCAGGCGGCCCGTGTTTCCAATGCCACGGCTATATCTGGACCAGTAAAGTGCTCATTCTCTACTCCAGTCAGAACTGAGCTGTAACCGGCTGAAACGTCCCATGGTCACCGGGAAGTCATGTATATGTATAAATAAGCTAATGCACTTATGAATACAGTTCTTGCCGGTACAGTTCACTTACAGTCATATGTAAAAGTTTGGGCACCCCTATTAATGTTAACCTTTTTTCTTTATAACAATTTTGGTTTTTGCAACAGGTATTTCAGTTTCATATATCTAATAACTGATGGACTCAGTTATATTTCTGGATTCAAATGAGGTTTATTGTACTAAAAGAAAATGTGCAATCTGCATTTAAACAAAATTTGACCGGTGCAAAAGTATAGGCACCCTTATCATTTTCTTGATTTGAACACTCCTAACTACTTTTTACTGACTTCCTGAAGCACTAAATTGGTTTTGTAACCTCACTGAGCTTTGAACTTCATAGCCAGGTGTATCAAATCATGAGAAAAGGTATTTAAAGTGGCCACTTGCAAGTAGTTCTCCTATTTGATTCTCCTATGAAAAGTGGCATCATGGGATCCTCAAAACAACTCTCAAATGATCTGAAAACAAAGATTATTCAACATAGCTTTTCAGGGGAAGGATACAAAAAGTTGTCTCAGAGATTTAACCAGTCAGTTTCCACTGTGAGGAACATAGTAAGGAAATGGAAGAACACAGGTACAGTTCTTGTTAAGCCCAGAAGTGGCAGGCCAAGAAAAATATCAGAAAGGCAGAGAAGAAGAATGGTGAGAACAGTCAAGGACAATCCACAGACCACCTCCAAAGACCTGCAGCATCATCTTGCTGCAGATGGTGTCACTGTGCATCGGTCAACAATACAGCGCACTTTGCACAAGGAGAAACTGTATGGGAGAGTGATGCGAAAGAAGCCGTTTCTGCAAGCACGCCACAAACAGAGTCGCCTGAGGTTTGCAAAAGCACATTTGGACAAGCCAGTTACATTTTGGAAGAAGGTCCTGTGAACTGATGAAACAAAGATTGAGTTGTTTGGTCATACAAAAAGGCGTTATGCATGCGCTGTATTGTTGACCGATGCACAGTGACACCATCTGCAGCAAGATGATGCTGCAGGTCTTTGGAGGTGGTCTGTGGATTGTCCTTGACTGTTCTCACCATTCTTCTTCTCTGCCTTTCTGATATTTTTCTTGGCCTGCCACTTCTGGGCTTAACAAGAACTGTACCTGTGTTCTTCCATTTCCTTACTATGTTCCTCACAGTGGAAACTGACTGGTTAAATCTCTGAGACAACTTTTTGTATCCTTCCCCTGAAAAGCTATGTTGAATAATCTTTGTTTTCAGATCATTTGAGAGTTGTTTTGAGGATCCCATGATGCCACTCTTCATAGGAGAATCAAATAGGAGAACTACTTGCAAGTGGCCACTTTAAATACCTTTTCTCATGATTTGATACACCTGGCTATGAAGTTCAAAGCTCAATGAGGTTACAAAACCAATTTAGTGCTTCAGGAAGTCAGTAAAAAGTAGTTAGGAGTGTTCAAATCAAGAAAATGATAAGGGTGCCCATACTTTTGCACCGGTCAAATTTTGTTTAAATGCAGATTGCACATTTTCTGTTAGTACAATAAACCTCATTTGAATCCAGAAATATAACTGAGTCCATCAGTTATTAGATATATGAAACTGAAATACCTGTTGCAAAAAACAAAATTGTTATAAAGAAAAAAGGTTAACATTAATAGGGGTGCCCAAACTTTTACATATGACTGTATTAATACTTCTTGGGTTGACCGCTGTGATGATAAGGCAAATAAAGCATTTTATTTTTTTCTTAGAAATGGTAAGCCACAACAAAATAGCAAGAATAAATGACCTGTGAAATGGTGGGTTCTGTTAGATTAGAAAAAATAGTTCCCTTTTCCCCAAATACAGCGCCACCCAAGTCCATGGTCAGTGTCTGGTATTACAGCCTATCCTTTTTCAAATAAATCAGTGTTTCCTAAACTCTGTCCTCAAACCTCATGTTTTCAGGATCTCCTTAGTATTGCATGGGTGAGAGAACCTGTGGTCATTTATGATGCCTTTATACTATTCCATCACTTGTGCAATACTGAGAACATGACGTGTTGGGGGCCATGAGGACTGGAGTTTGGGAAATGCTGAAATAATTGGTTCTGAACCATAATACCAGACACACACAGATGTTTTGGTCAGAACATTGGAGAGCAATGTAACCAAGAAGAGGTTACTGACATGACAGGGACGAAGCTCCCTCCAGTCATGGCTTCCGTTCTCCTTTGTATTTCATTCTAATCTTTGACTATTAGTGTAAATATGCACTTTGCTCCATAGATGGAGATGATACCGGCTGGTAGTTTTCTGATAAGATGACAATGATGGTACTGGGCAAATCCTTAATACGTTTATGGTCTTTACCTCCCGGGAATCAAACTAAGTTTCAGTGACCTCCCCTTATAAATCTTAACACTGATGATGTCACAACGATGATGTCACATTTGCCATCAGTCAGCACATATACTATGTATTATACAGTATATTGCATTTTTTTCCTTGCTTTTATTAAATTCAGTACTACACAAAGGTTTGAGGGGTCCTTGCTGATTTATTTTATGGAAAAGCTACAATTTAGATTGTGAGCCCCATCGGGGGACAGTGATGATAATGTGTGCAAACTGTAAAGCGCTGCGGAATATGTTAGCGCTATATAAAAATAAAGATTATTATTAACATTAATCCTTTATTTTAATTTAATCCAGCTTCACACATCCTTGTTTCATGGTCAGAGAATGGACCACAAGGCACAGACTGACTGCAGTTCTGCAGACCCCAACTCAACAGCCTTATGGGCGTAACTTGGCGTGGGACGGTAGCCGTGGCCAAGAACTCATCTTTCACACCCTGGTATGTTACATGAAAGTGAAGGTCCTGGCTGGGTGTGTGGACTTGTGCTGTGAGGGCGCTACACCCGTGAGGGCCCCATGTAGCTGATGTTGTTGGTTTGCCAGGACCAGATGTTTTACACTTCCATGAGGGAGACCACCATTCAAAAATGAACTCTTTACTGTTCCTGGGACCTCGGGTCACGCACGACACCGCACTTCAGTTGCTGGCCCTAACCCAGGGTCCGTCTCTGGTCAGCCAGTATGCCATCCTCTTCAGAACTCTGGCCTACGAGCTGGAGTGGCCAGATAAGGCTCTCATACCTATATTCTGGAGAGGCCTGGCTGATCATGTCAAAGACGCCCTGGCTACCAGGGATGTGCCCACCACTTTGGAGGAGCTCATTCCCTCCTCCACCCGAATTAACATTCGCTTCACCGAGCGAGGGCTGGAGCGCTCCAAGTCCAGCCAACGATATAGGTTGGTTCCAAATTTTGCTAGACCGCTGGAACCTTCCGGTCAGCTGCCTGAGCCTCCAGAGGCCATGGAGGTGTCCCGCACGGGGTCCAAGTCCCGGCCTGCACAGGTATCTCCAGTGTGTTTCCATTGTCGGCAGACTGGGCACGTTGCTAATCAGTGCCCACAGCGGTCGGGAAACGCTCACGTCTAGTGGTTATCGGAGGGGGCCTACTAGACACAGTGACTTTCTCCTCCAAGCTCCTGTTTAAAGGGGTGTTAGAGTTCAATTCTTCCACTCTGATTGTGGAGGTTTGCGTGGACTCTGGGGCGGAGGGCAATTTCATGTCATCTGCCTTGGCCCAACAACACGCAATCCCCCTGGTCCTGCTACCTCAACCAGTCACTATCAGAGTGGTGAATGGTTTGACACTCCTGTCCCAAATCACCCACCAGACGGCTCCACTGAGACTCTCACTGTCTCCTCATCAGGAGATGCTGTCTCTTCTTGTTATGCCCGAAGGTATCGACCAGGTCCTCCTAGGGGTTCCCTGGCTACGATTTCACTCTCCTCACATAGATTGGTCCTCGGGAAAAATCCTCGGTTGGAGCAAGTCCTGCGAGGATAGGTGTCTGAGGGACTGCGTACAGGTTGCTACATCTGAGGTTCCCACAGATCTCTCCTTGCTTCCCAAGCCGTATCAGCAGTATGCAGACATTTTCTCCAAGAAGGTGGCAGAGACCCTTCCACCGCATCGCCCTTATGACTGTCCTATTTACCTCTTGCCCGGTGCTGAGCCTCCTCAGGGTCGAGTCTACCCCCTATCTCTCCCAGAGACAGAGGCCATATCTCAGTATATCAGGGAGAATCTGGCAAGAGGATTCATTAGGAAGTCGGTGTCCCCGGCGGGAGCGGGATTCTTCTTTGTCCAAAAGAAGAATGGAGAATTACGTCCGTGCATCAATTACAGGGGTCTTAATGCCATAACCGTTAAGAACAAATATCCTCTGCCCCTGATATCGGAACTGTTTGATAGGCTACGGGGAGCAAGAGTGTTTATTAAGCTTGATCTGCGGGGAGCCTATAACCTGATTCACATCCGTGATGGGGACGAATGGAAGACGGCATTTAACACCAGAGACGGGAACTATGAATATCTGGTGATGCCCTTCGGGCTATGTAATGCTCCAGCAGTCATAGTAACATAGTAACATAGTTATTAAGGTTGAATGGAGACTTTAAGTCCATCTAGTTCAACCCATATCCTATCCTAACTTGCCCTAACATGTTGATCCAGAGGAAGGCAAAAAAAACCCATGTGGCAACAGTAAGCTTCACATTGGGGAAAAAAATTCCTTCCCGACTCCACATACGGCAATCAGACTAGCTCCCTGGATCAACGCAATATTAAGGAGACTAGTGTATATACCCTGTAATATTATACTTTTCAAGAAAGGCATCCAGTCCCTTCTTAAATTTTAGTAGTGAATCACTCATTACAACATCATATGGCAGAGAGTTCCATAGTCTCACTGCTCTTACAGTAAAGAATCCGCATCTGTGAGTATGCTTAAACCTTCTTTCCTCCAGACGTAGAGGATGCCCCCTTGTCCCCGTCACAGGTCTAAGAGTAAAAAGATCATTAGAAAGGTCTTTGTATTGTCCCCACATATATTTATACATTGTAATAAGATCACCCCTAAGCCTTCGATTCTCCAAACTAAATAACCCCAAGTGTAATAACCTGTCTTGGTATTGCAGACCCCCTAGTTCCCTAATAACCTTGGTCGCTCTTCTCTGCACCCGCTCCAGTTCAGCTATGTCTTTCTTATACACCGGAGACCAGAACTGTACACAGTATTCTAAGTGTGGTCGCACTAGTGACTTATATAGAGGTATAATTATGTTCTCCTCATGAGCATCTATGCCTCTTTTAATGCATCCCATTATTTTATTTGCCTTTGCAGCAGCTGCTTGACTCTGGCCACTAAATGTGAGTTTGTCGTCCACCCATACACCCAGGTCTTTTTCAGTGACTGTTTTGCCCAGTGTTTTACAATTAAGCACATAATTATACAACTTGTTCGTTCTACCCAAGTGCATGACCTTACATTTATCCCCATTAAAGCTCATTTGCCATTTATCAGCCCAAGCTTCTAGTTTACATAAATCCTCCTGTAATATAAAATTGTCCTCCTCTGTATTAATTACCCTGCAGAGTTTAGTGTCATCTGCAAATATTGAAATTCTACTCTCTATGCCCCCTACAAGGTCATTAATAAATATGTTAAAAAGAAGCACCAAGACTTAGTCTTCCAAGACTTTGTGAACGATATCTTCCGGGATATGCTTACCACCTCGGTAGTAGTCTATCTGGACGATATTCTCATTTACTCTACAGATATTGACTCCCACCGGTGAGATGTTTTCAAAGTTTTCGATCTCCTGTGGGCAAACTCCCTTTATGCCAAGTTGGAGAAATGTGTGTTTGAGCAGGAGTCCTTGCCTTTCCTGGGCTACATCATCTCTGCCCAGGTTTTGCCATGGTTCCTGCCAAACTACAGGCGGTGATGGATTGGCAAGAACCCCATTCTCTCAAAGCGGTGCAGCACTTTATGGGGTTCATAAATTACTATTGCCAATTCATTCCCCATTTCTCAACTTTGGTAGCGCCCTTGGTAGCCCTCACCAAAGAAGGGTGCAAACCCCAAACTGTGGTCGGAAACTGTCTCCAAGGCCTTCGCTTCTATTAAATCCCACTTTGCTAGCGCTCCCATTCTACATCGCCCCGATGTAGATAAGCCCTTCATTCTGGAGGTGGATGCCTCTTCTGTCGGTGCTGGAGTGGTCCTGTTCCAGAAGGACTCGCAAGGTCGGAAGCACCCATGCTTCTTCTTCTCTAAGACCTTCACACCAGTGGAGAGGAATTATTCCATCGGGGACAGGGAGTTGCTAGCAGTGAAGCTGGCCTTCTCAGAGTGGGGACACTTCCTGGAGGGGGCTCGCCACCCTTTCCAGGAGTTCACCGACCACAAAAATTTGGTCTATCTACAGACAGCCCAGCGGCTGAATTCTTGCCCGCCAGGCCAGATGGTCCTTGTTCTTCTCCCGATTCCATTTCACCCTGCATTTTCTCTTCGGGGAGAAGAACGTCCGGGCCGACGCTCTTTCTTGCTCCGTGGTGTCATCGGAGGAGCCTCGGCTGATAGTCCCATGGGAGAGCCTGAGGACCGTGGCCCCAGTTGCTCTCGAGTCGGTACCTCCAGGCAAGACTTTTGTCCCTGCCCATCTGCGACCGGACGTCCTCTCTTGGGCTCATTCGTCCAGGGTGGGGGGACATTTTGGGACCAAACGGACCTCTGAGCTCCTGGCAAGGAAGTACTGGTGGCCGCATATGGCCCATGACGTCAGGGACTATATTTAGGCGTGCGTCTCTTGCGCCCAGAATCTGTCCTCTTGGCAGCGGCCCGCTGGGTTACTCTATCCCCTGCCGGTAGCGGACAGGCCCTGGGAGATGGTCGGTATAGACTTTGTGGTGGGTCTGCCCAAGTCCAGTGGCAGCACCGTCATTTGGGTGGTCACCGATCATTTCTCCAAGATGGTGCATCTGGTGCCACTCTCGCGGCTGCCTTCTGCACGGGGCCTGGCAGCGTTGTTTATTAAACATGTCTTCCGCCTGCACGTCATGCTCGATAAGATTGTCAGCAACTGGGGTCCTCAGTTTGCATCTCGGTTCTGGAGAGAGCTCTGTTCTCTGCTCAGCATTGAGCTAAATCTCTCCTCGGCCTATCATCCCGAGATGAACGGGTTGGTTGAGAGAGCCAACCAGACCCTGGTGACATATCTGCGACATTTTGTCTCGGCCAGGCAGGATGACTGGGCATCCTTGCTGCCGTGGGCGGAGTTAGCTTTGAACAACGCTGTGGCCAACTGCACCGGTCAAACTCAATTCCTGTTAAATTACGGCCAGCATCCACGCGTCCCAGTGCCCATGCCCGTGTCATCCACCGACTCTAGGGTGGCAGACTGGGCGGTGGAGGCACGTGACATTTGGGATCGCACGCAGGATGCTATCCGGGTCTCCAAGGAGAGAATGAGGGCCTCCGCTGATGCACACAGGAGTCCTGCTCTGACCTTCACCCCTGGCGACTTAGTGTGGCTTTCTGCCCGAAACATCAGGCTGCGGGCTGAATCCGCTAAGTTCGCACCGCGCTATATTGGCCCTTTCAAGGTCCTCGAGCAGATCAATCCTGTGGTATACCGCCTGGCCCTTCCACCACACTGACACGATTCATGTGTCCCTCCTTAAGCCAGTTCACATGTCCCGGTTTTCTGAGCCATCTGCCGGGACATCAGACCTGTCGTCTGACGAGTTTGAGGTCAATGCCATTGTGGGATGCAAGATGATGTGGGACAAAAAGTTTTATTTGGTGGATTGGAAGGGTCATGGTCCAGAGGCTCGGTCCTGGGAGCCGGAGGAGAGCATTCACGCTCCACTTCTCATTGCGGAATTCGAGCGGAGCGAGGCTCAGAGAGGGGGGGCCTAGGAGGGGGCAATGTTAGGTGTCGGGTTCCTGTTGCTGCACAGCGGGAATCCCGAGCCCTTCTCCCAGTGGTCTCCCATTCCTCCCCAGCCGCAAGGGAGGTTGCTCAGCAAACTCGTCGGTCCCGGTGCTCTGCCCAGACCACTTACGCGGGTTTGCTTGCTGCTGCCACCTCTGGCACAGATATGGCAATGCAGGCTGCTCAGCAGCAAGATTCTCCAGGGACTAAGTCCTCATGTCGGGCCACTGAGCATGCCCGTAGAGTGATCTCCCATTGGAGATCGAAGGTCACGTGCTCAGGTCCTGCTCCTGTTTGGATTGGCCCATACGAGAAGCTAGGAAGGTCCCGGACGCTCGCGGCTATAAAAGGTTTGCATGGCCGCTCGGCCATGTGCTAGGATACACTGTATTTTCAGACTATGAGGAGTGAGTGATGTATGCACGTATGAATGTCTCTGGTGACTGACTCATTATGAAACCTCTACCCTGGGTGTGCATGTGTTGTGCAGCCTAGCCTGCTAGCGCCCAGGCTTAGGTGTAGGTAGGGCAGAGTCGGAGTCAGGCATTAGTCCCCATCAGTGACTCGGCACGCCACAGTGCACGTGCTCCACACTCCGTAGCCAGCGTCTATAGCAGCGACGCTGTGCGCTCAGAGGGCCTAGAGGAACTCTAACCCCGTGTCCTTGTGGTAGAGTTCTGTGGCCGCTTTCTGTGCGCCTTTTGGCCGGGCTCTGTAAGCTAAACAGGCTCCGGTATTTGCGTTCAGCGGCTGTGCGGCTCTGTGAGTCAACAGAGTTTGCTCTTGTTCACACTGCCATTACCTAGCAGCAGTGTACCACCTCTGCACGGTGGACCCCGGGCTGTGAACGCACCTATTATTTATAATTTGGTGCGTTCCGCCAGCCCTAACAGTTAGGACTTCTACTCATTTTACTGTGGCTAATTATGTGATGTTCATGGTTCACCAAGATATTTACAGTGTATTTATGACCTACAAATTGCATGCCATTAAAGAAAAGAGGCATACTCCTTACAATATAGCCAAGAACCCAAGTTCCAGTAGGAAACAATACTTAGAATAACTATGTGGTCACAATGTGAGAAATCTGACAGTTTTCTGCTCCATGCTCTAGGTCTACTTGTTGACATTTCCATTGACTCCAATGGTCACATGCATTATGTCCAATGGCTTCTAATTGTTAAAAAAGTATCCTTTTTGGACATTTTCCGTAGGCGTTCAAAATAATCAGATTTAAAGTAGCATTCCAGCGATTTTTTTTAATTATTATTATGCACATACTTAGCCAAAGTTATATGCATTGAACATGTATGTATATACTTACCGACTGCTGCTTTCTGCTATTCCCAGCACCACTCCGTTTCTTTTCTGCACCACAGTTCTGTCTGAGCACGTCACACAGCATCTCATGTGTTGCCTGGAAGTCACTGGCTCAATGCATGTTATGGTATGGCGATGGGTTATGTGGTGAATGGGAGATATGTATCACAGAGGTGGGTGACCCTGTGATGGAAACCTGATATTGTTTTGCTCAGCAGATCTGCTGAGGATTAATATGCATTGGGACGGCTTCCCGATGACTTGGAGAGATGGGTGGGGGTCCAGTCACCTACATACCCCACCCCAGGGATTGTGTCTGGACAACCAAGATGGAGCCTGGGTGTTTGTGAATGCACAGCAGTGCTGGCTACTGTGAGCCAGTGTGAGGAGGCCTGTGAACTACCCCTGGAGAGGACACCTCTGAGGATAAGATATCCGGGAACTGGTGTGGCCGTCACGGACAGTTAACTGACACTAATCCATATTAAGCACATCAGGGCTCAGCGAGGACCGTGGGTACTGTAGAGCCGAACGGTAGCCGGAAGGTGCACGGGGTGCTGCATGTTACCAAGTACCTGAGATTCGGTTTATGCTGTGCCTGAATAAACCAAATGGACTTTTTAACCCTAAGTATTCCACCGTATTCCTCAATGACGAGCCAAGTGAGTACTTCCCACCCACAGATAGTGGAGAAACGTTACAACGTATATGAGCGTCACATTGGGCCTCTCTTAGATTTACCTTGTGGTCCACACAGAAGATGCTGTGCAAACCGGTTAGTCAGAGCTACGGGCACATGGTGCAGAGGGTGCAGAGGAGGAATGTAGTGGTGTTTGGAATGGAAGAAGATGGTGATCAGTAGAGCAATACATGCAGTATGCACATAATAATTATGGCTAGGTGTGGTAGCTAATAGAAACATATCAGAGTTCTAATGTAAGCATTTCACAATTTCTTTCCATTGTATTTCAGCAACTTATTTAACCCTTTCACAACAAGTACTACCAAAAAACGAGCAAAAACAACAACCTCTTTGCAAAGAGACACACTCTAAGTCCGGAGTAACACAAGAGACAAATACGAGAAAAAAATCGCATAGCACTCGGACCAATGTTAACCCCTTCCTGACATCAGACGTACTATCCCGTCCATGGGACCCGGGCCCCTATGCCCATGGACGGGATAGTACGTCTACTGCGATCAGCGGCGCCCACGTGGTGAGCGCCGCTGATCGCGGCCGGGTGTCAGCTGATTATCACAGCTGACACCCGGCACAATGTGTCAGGGGCGGTCACGGACCGCCTCAGACACGTTAACCCCTTGCACACCGCGATCAAACATGATCGCGGTGTACCGGGGGTTAAAGGGAAGCATCGGCAGGGAGGGGGCTCCCTCCGTGCTTCCCTGAGCCCCCCACGGCAGCGCAATGTGCAGCGCTGCTGCGGAGGGCTCCTTTCCTGCAGGTACCCGAATCCAAGATGGCGACGGGGGCCTTCAGGGGCCTGCAGGAAGCTGGCTTCCTCAGTGCCTGCAAAGCGCAGGCATGAGGAAGCCTTGTGCACTGCCTGTGACAGATCGCTGATCTGTCACAGTGATCTGTGATGTGACAGATCAGCGATCTGTCACAGAACAGTGATGTCCCACCTGGGACTATTTAATAAAGTAAAAAAAAATAAAAAAAAGTGTTAAAATAATTTAAAAAAAATCGCCAAATAAATTATAAAAAAAAAAAAAATATTCCCCCAAATAAATCCATTTTTTGAAAATAAAAAACAAACAATAAAAGTACACATATTAGGTATCGCCGCGTCCATAATGACCCGCCCTATAAAACTGTCCCATTAGTTAACCCCTTTAGCGAACCCCTTAAAAAATAAAAATAAAAAACGAAGCAAAAAATAATGATTTATTATCATACTGCCAAACAAAAAGTGTAATAACGCGCGATCAAAAAGACGCATATAAATATCCATGGTACCGCTGAAAACGTCATCTTGTCCCGCAAAAAACGAGCCACCACACAGCATCATCAGCGAAAAAATAAAAAAGTTATAGCTTGCAGAGTAAAATAGTTTTCATTGCATAAAACCGACAAAACATAAAAAAATTACCTAAATGAGGTATCGCTGTAACCGTACTGACCCAAAGAATAAAACCTCTTTATCAATTTTACCGCATGCGGAACGGTGTACACGCACCCCCCCAAAAGAAATTCATGAAAAGCTGGTTTTCGTTCATTCTGCGTCCCAAAAATTGGAATAAAAAGCGATCGAAAAATGTCACATGCCCGAAAATGGTACCAATAAAAACATCAACTCGTCCTGCAAAAAATAAGACCTCACATGACTCAGTGGGTCAAAATACGGAAAAATTATAGCTCTCAATATGTGGTGATGCAAAAACTATTTTTACAATAAAAAGCGTATTTTAGCGTGCGACTGCTGCCAAACATAAAAACCGCCATAAATAGTAAATTAAACCCGCCATTATCACCCCCTTAGTTAGGGAAAAATAATAAAATTAAAAAAATTTATTTATTTCCATTTTTCCGCTAGGGTTAGGGTTAGGGTAGGGTTAGGGCTAGGGTTAGGGCTAGGGTTAGGGCTGAGATTAGGGTTAGGGGTGTGTTGGGGTTCAGGTTGGAGTTAGAATTGGGGGTTTCCACTGTTTGGGCACATCAGGGGCTCTCCAAATGCAACATGGCATCTGATTTCAATTCCAGCCAATTCTGAGTTGAAAAAGTCAAATGGTGCTCCTTCCCTTCCAAGCTCTGACATGCGCCCAAACAGTGTTTTACCCCCACATGTAGGGTATCAGCCTACTCAGGACTAATTGCAAAACAATTTTTGGGGTCCAATTTCTCCTGTTACCCTTAGGAAAATAAAAAATTGGGGGCAAAAATATCATTTTTGTGGAAAAAAATGATTTTTATATTTTCACGTCCGAGCGTTATAAACTTCTGTGAAGCACTTGTGGGTTCAAAGTGCTCACCACACATCTAGATAAGTTTTTGTGGGGGGTCTAGTGTCCAAAATGGGGTCACTTGTGGGGAGTTTCAATAGTTTAGGTACATCAGGGGCTCTCCAAACGCACATGACACCCGCAGACCATTCCATCAAAGTCTGCATTCCAAAAAGTCACTGCTTCCCTTCCGAGCCCCGACGTGTGTCCATACAGTAGTTTTCTCCCACATATGGGGCGTCAGCGTACTCAGGACAAATTGGACAACAACTTTCGGGGTTCAATTTCTCCTGTTACCCTTGGGAAAATAAAAAAAATTGGGGACTAATTGATCATGTTTGTGGAAAAAATACGATTTTTTTATTTTCATGCCCGGGCATTATAAACTTCTGTGAAGCCCTTGGGGGTTCAAAGTGCTCACCTCACATCTAGATAAGTTCCTTAGGGGGTCTAGTTTTCAAAATGGGGTCATTTTTGGGGGTTTCCACTGTTTAGGTACATTAGGGGCTCTCCAAAGGCAATATGACACCCGCAGACCATTCCATCAAAGTCTGCATTCCAAAACGCCACTACTTCCCTTCCGAGCCCCGACGTGTGCCCATAAAGTAGTTTTCTCCCACATATGGGGTATCAGCATACTCAGGAGAAATTGGACAACAACTTTTGGGGTCCAATTTCTCCTGGTACCCTTGGGAAAATAAAAAATGGTGACTAAAAGTTCATGTTTGTGGAAAAAATACGAATTTTTTATTTTCACGCCCGGGCGTTATAAACTTCTGTGAAGCACTGGGGGGTTCAAAGTGCTCACCACACATCTAGATAAGTTCCTTAGGGGGTCTAGTTTCCAAAATGGTGTCATTTGTGGGGGGTTTCCACTGTTTTGGTACATCAGGGGTTTTCCAATCGCGACATGGTGTCCGATCTCAATTCCAGCCAAAAACGTCAAATGGCGCTGCTTCCCTTCCGAGCTCTGCCATGCGCCCAAATAGTGGTTTACCCCCACATGTGGGGTATCAGCATACTCAGGACAAATTGCACAATAACTTTTAGGGTCCTGTTACCCTTGGGAAAATAAAAATTGGGGTGACAAGATCATTTTTGTGGAAAAAATATGATTTTTTAATTGTACCGCTGTACGTTATAAACTTCTGTAAAGCCCTTGTGGGTTCAAAGTTCTCACCACATATCTAGATAAGTTCCTTGGGGGGTCTAGTTTCCAAAATGGGGTCACTTGTAGGGGGTTTCCACTGTTTAGGTAAATCAGGGACTCTCCAAACGTGACATGGCGTCCGATCTGAATTCCAGCCAATTTTGCATTGAAAAAGTCAAACGGCGCTCCTTCCATTCTGAGCTCTGCCATGCGCCGAAACAGTTGTTCCCCCCACATATCAGGTATCAGCGTACTCAGGACAAATTGCACAATAACTTTTGCAGTCCAATTTCTCCTGTTACCCTTGAACCTGAAGTTTTTTTTTGTGAAAAAAAGTTAGATGTTCATTTTTTTTTAAATATTCAAAAAAATTCCTGTGACGCACCTAAAGGGTTAATAAACTTCTTGAATGTGGTTTTGAGCACCTTAAGGGGTGCAGTTTTTAGAATGGTGTCACTTTTGGGTATTTTCTATCATATAGACCCCTCAAAGTGGCTTCAAATGTGATGTGGTCTGTAAAAATAAAATGGTGTTGTGAAAATGAGAAATCGCTGGTCAACTTTTAACCCTTATAACTTCCTAACAAAAAAAAATTTTGGTTCCAAAATTGTGCTGATGTAAAGTAAACATGTGGGAAATGTTAGTTATCAAGTTTTTTGGGTGCCATATCTCTGTGATTTAAGGGCATAAAAATTCAAAGTTGGAAAATTGCGAAATTTTCAATATTTTCGCCAAATTTCTGTTTTTCTCACAAATAAACGCAAGTTATTTGAATTAAATTTTACCACTAACATGAAGTACAATATGTCACGAGAAAACAATGTCAGAATCACCGGGATCCATGGAAGCGTTCCAGAGTTATGACCTCATAAAGGTACAGTGGTCAGAATTGTAAAAATTGGCCCGGTCACGAACGTGCAAACCACCCTTGGGGGTGAAGGGGTTAATCTATGGGGCAGCTCCCATCATCAGTCTTTTTTCTCGCTCGTATTATACTTGCGATAGAAATCGCAGCATGCTGAGATTTCCACCGTCTCTCAGCCGATACTTGTCAATGCAAGTCATGTTTACACATTATACACACACATATATATATATTTAAATTTCAGAGAGATATAGATAGCAGAGTAGGTTAAAATTCAATTGTCGGCATCTGTAAAATCATTACAGAACCCGAGAGGATATGAGACATGGTTTACATATAGTAAACCATTGCATATCCATTAGATTTATATATGTCCCTCAATAATAATGTTAGTAGTGTATGCGTGTTAAATTTTAGAGCTGTAGGTATTAAAGGATTACCGTAATTCACGGAAAAAAATAGCAGGGGCTCCCGTTCAATTTTCTCCGCCAGAGAGGACAAGCCAGTGACTGAGAGAAGATATTAATAGCCTAGAGAGGGACCATTGTTTTTGGGTCCCCCTGGCTAAAAAAATCTGCCCCCAGCCACTCCAGAAAAGGCGCATCTGTAACGTGCCAATTCCGGCACTTACCCGCTCTCTTCCCATTGCCCTGTAGCGGGTGGCATCTTGGCTATTAATATTTGCCCTCAGTCACTGGCTTGCCCTCTCTGGTAAAAATTGGGCAGGAGCCCATGACAGTTTTTTCTGTGAATTAATCCGTTAACACCTACAGCTCCAAAATTTAACACACATACACTACTAACATTATTAGCGAGTGACATATAAAAATATAACAGATATGCAATGGTTTAGGCTGTGTGCACACGATGCAGAATTCCTGCGGATCCGCAGCGGATTTTACCGTGCAGAAACGCTGCAGATCCGCAGTGTGATTTACAGTATAATGTAAATCAATGTAAAAAAAAAAAACGCGGTGCAGACGCTGCAGATTTTTCCGTGCGGTTTTCCTGTGGTACAAAATCAGCAGCATGTCACTTCTTTTGTGCGGTTTTCCACCTCCCCAGTCTCCAAATCCGCAGGGGGAAAACCGCAGTGGAAAACCGCACAAAAACCGCAAGAAAACCGCATTAAAAATGGAAGAAATCCGCAGGAAAATGCAGGATTTCTTCAATTCTGGTTGGAAAAATCCGCAGGGCAAAAAAGTACGTGTGCACTCAGCCTTACTGTATGTAAACCATGCCTCATATCCTGTCGGGTTCTGTAATGATTTTACAGAAGCCAACAATTGAATTATCGGCTATTCTGCGATCCAGCTCTGTATGAAATATAATTATATATACAACCCCTGGCAAAAATTATGGAATCACCGGTCTTGGAGGCTGTTCATTCAGTTGTTAAATTTTGTAGGAAAAAAGCAGATCTCACAGACATGGCACAAAACTCAAGTCATTTCAAATGGCAACTTTCTGGCTTTAAGAAACACTAAAAGAAATCAAGAACAAAAAATGTGGTAGTCAGTAATGGTTACTTTTTTAGACCAAGCAGAGGGGAAAAAGAGGACGAAATGCGCGTCGGGGTGAGGGACGTGGCATAAGGCTCCACACATGTAAGCATTTGTTTCTTACTCATTGGTATGGCTATGTGCTTTGAGCATCTGGGGATAAGAATTATTGTGTTCTAAATGATTTGTATCTATTTATGGCTCTTGTCGGGCTTAGTGCAATATCTATGGAGGTGGACTAATAATTAACCCCTAGCTACAAGCATTTAATTTGCCAGTATTTTGGCGCACATTGTTATATTCATGTGTTGAAGCAGCCTGTAGCCTTTGTTGTCTCACCACTGAGGGTTTCTCTGCTTGATCATTATTATTTTTGTTGTTATGAAAAAGATTTTTTTCCTTGTGAAATAAAATTAATTTTTATATTTTCCTTATATTTGTGCTATTTCTCTTCTTTATTCATCTCCATGGAACAGATGGGTTCTATAGAATTAGAATGATGTCTGTGCAGGTTAGAGGGAACTCAGGCTTTTACGCCTGCAGGAGATCTTGAGGTAAAAACCTCCTCCATGTGTATTCTGCTCTCCCTAACCTTTATTTTAACCCTGGATCCCTGCTGTCCGGTTTAAGGCATGCTTCTCCAGCCTTAGGTCACACTAATTGTGTACAGAAGAAATTATTGCTCTGCGTGTTGAGGAAATTGAGGGTCCCCCGCCTCACCACAAATGCACATACCGTGACCAGCGGAGAAAATGAATACGGGATTTCAGGTCTGTACATACTGCCATATACAGTGGGGAAAAAAAGTATTTAGTCAGTCAGCAATAGTGCAAGTTCCACCACTTAAAAAGATGAGAGGCGTCTGTAATTTACATCATAGGTAGACCTCAACTATGGGAGACAAATGAGAAAAAAAAATCCAGAAAATCACATTGTCTGTTTTTTTTTCATTTTATTTGCATATTATGGTGGAAAATAAGTATTTGGTCAGAAACAAAATTTCATCTCAATACTTTGTGATATATCCTTTGTTGGCAATGACAGAGGTCAAACGTTTTCTGTAAGTCTTCACAAGGTTGCCACACACTGTTGTTGGTATGTTGGCCCATTCCTCCATGCAGATCTCCTCTAGAGCAGTGATGTTTTTGGCTTTTCGCTTGGCAACACGGACTTTCAACTCCCTCCAAAGGTTTTCTATAGGGTTGAGATCTGAAGACTGGCTAGGCCACTCCAGGACCTTGAAATGCTTCTTACGAAGCCACTCCTTCGTTGCCCTGGCGGTGTGCTTTGGATCATTGTCATGTTGAAAGACCCAGCCACGTTTCATCTTCAATGCCCTTGCTGATGGAAGGAGGTTTGCACTCAAAATCTCACGATACATGGCCCCATTCATTCTTTCATGTACCCGGATCAGTCGTCCTGGCCCCTTTGCAGAGAAACAGCCCCAAAGCATGATGTTTCCACCACCATGCTTTACAGTAGGTATGGTGTTTGATGGATGCAACTCAGTATTCTTTTTCCTCCAAACACGACAAGTTGTGTTTCTACCAAACAGTTCCAGTTTGGTTTCATCAGACCATAGGACATTCTCCCAAAACTCCTCTGGATCATCCAAATGCTCTCTAGCAAACTTCAGACGGGCCCGGACATGTACAGGCTTAAGCAGTGGGACACGTCTGGCACTGCAGGATCTGAGTCCATGGTGGCGTAGTGTGTTACTTATGGTAGGCCTTGTTACATTGGTCCCAGCTCTCTGCAGTTCATTCACTAGGTCCCCCCGCGTGGTTCTGGGATTTTTGCTCACCGTTCTTGTGATCATTCTGACCCCACGGGGTGGGATTTTGCATGGAGCACCAGATCGAGGGAGATTATCAGTGGTCTTGTATGTCTTCCACTTTCTAATTATTGCTCCCACAGTTGATTTCTTCACTCCAAGCTGGTTGGCTATTGCAGATTCAGTCTTCCCAGCCTGGTGCAGGGCTACAATTTTGTGTCTGGTGTCCTTTGACAGCTCTTTGGTCTTCACCATAGTGGAGTTTGGAGTCAGACTGTTTGAGGGTGTGCACAGGTGTCTTTTTATACTGATAACAAGTTTAAACAGGTGCCATTACTACAGGTAATGAGTGGAGGAAAGAGGAGACTCTTAAAGAAGAAGTTACAGGTCTGTGAGAGCCAGAAATCTTGATTGCTTGTTTCTGACCAAATACTTATTTTCCACCATAATATGCAAATAAAATGAAAAAAAAAACAGACAATGTGATTTTCTGGATTTTTTTTTCTCAGTTTGTCTCCCATAGTTGAGGTCTACCTATGATGTAAATTACAGACGCCTCTCATCTTTTTAAGTGGTGGAACTTGCACTATTGCTGACTGACTAAATACTTTTTTTCCCCACTGTATTCCCTCTTCTGCCTTTAAGCTACTAAGAGACTTTGAACTCTCTTATAATTACCTGCAAGTACTGCTCCTAACTAAAACAGGTTCTTAAAGCTCCAGAACCTCAATTCTGTGTCAGTATCCAATCCTCAACTGTATTGGCCGTGGATTCCCATGTGAACTGTTACCATTACTCCATGTTATATCTCCCCGTTCTGCTGACGTAAAGCAGCTGTTATTCCCGAGACCTGTTGTCTGTGGTTATTCAATTGGCTGTGGACACTGCGTGGGGGTGGATAACAGTGAACGGAATAGCCCTATACCAGGGCTGTTGCAATAAAAATGGCATCACGAACAAGATATATTCCTCTGTGCCTTTCTACTATTGTGGCACTAGAAGTGCTTATTAACCCGTATCTTGCCAGTGTATTCTAAAGACTGTTTCCTGGTATATGCTGCCTGTATCTGCCTATGGAGCAAAGATAAGTGCAGATTCTCATTCACAGCAGTGCTTTATCCAAGAGGGGGAGCCTTTCATCCTAAAAGACTGTAAAATTATATGTTGAACTGTATTCTGAAATATTACAAAGATGGCCCCCGCTGTCTGAGGGAACCATGTACTCAGCTAAGCCTGTGCGGAGTCATCCCATAGTGGGCGGAGCCTCGGAAATGGCACCAAAATTGGCCCCTCCCACTTGCATAGACTCTTCTTAGGCCTTCTGTCACTCCTGTCAGGAGGTGCTGCCTCTCCTCAGTGAAGAGTTGTAAGTCTGCCCTCAGTAGGCAGGACTGCTGCAGAGAGCTCACTGCAGTGAAGGAAAAAAAGTGTCTTTGGATTTTATCTCAGAGTGTGTCTGCAGAGAACAGACAGTGGACAGAAGGTTAACCTCATCCTGACAGAATTCACCCGGGGCGCTAAAACAACCTCTACTGTTTCTACTGACCAGAGGACATCTCCCAATTTGCTTGCATAAGCTATGGATGATAAGCCTGGAGCTGCTGTACTTTGATCTGCCCACATGCCTCCACCTGCAGAGCAGCGCACTGTTGGGACTGAATACAAGGAGTCTGTGCTGCCCTCTCAGCAGGTGGGGATGCCAAATTCTCCAGCCAGGCACATGATGACCCGGATCCAGGACTGAGTGACTGTACAGAAAGTCGCAGCCCTGCGACCAGCGGCAGTTGGAACGTCCAGCACGCACTCATCCACTAAGGCCTGTTTCACACTTCAGTTTTTTTCCATCAGTCAAGATCCGCCGTTTTCCTAAAAAAACGGATCCGCCATTTTGTTTGGCGGATCCTTTTTTTCCCATTGACTTGCATTACTGGCGGATCTTGACGGATGGCCATCCGTCGGATCCTTTTTTTTGCGGATCCGCCAACATGCCCGGACGGAGCTTGTAAGGTTTTTTTGGCTGAAGGTTCCGCATTTTTGTACAGCGCATGCCCGGAGGAATGATCTCAGCCGGAAATTTAACCCTGAAATCATTTCTGGCGAACGGTAAAAAACTCTCTCTCTCGTCCCCAGACTGCGGTTCCTTTAAAAGTCTTCAGCCAACGGATCCGTCAAAATACTGGTCCACTGGTACATTGTTCATTTATTATAGTCCAATTTTCTATTAAAAGTATATAACATTTCTTATATTGGGCTTGATAAGAAAAAAAATGAAGAGCTTTAATAAACACGATCTCCTTTTCTTGTCGCTCTGAAGTTCTGGGGTAGATGCTATAATGGCCACCCCCCACACAAGTGTAGCTGGTTTATATAAATAAGGAACTACAGAACCATATTCTTATTCAAGTGTACAGTCATGGCCAAAAGTTTTGAGAATGACACAAATATTATATTTTCACATGATCTGCTGCCCTCTGGTTTTTATGTGTGTTTGTCAGATGTTTTTATCACATACAGAAATATAATTGCAATCATATTATGAGTAACAAAAGGTTATATTGACAGTTAGAATGAGTTATTGCAGCAAGTCAATATTTGCAGTGTTGACCCTTCTTCTTCAGGACCTCTGCAATTCTCCCTGGCATGTTCTCAATCAACTTCTGGATCAAATCCTGACTGATAGCAGTCCATTCTTGCAAAATCAATGCTTTTATTTTGTCTGAATTTGAAGGTTTTTGTTTGTCCACCCCTCTCTTGATGATTGACCACAAGTTCTCAATGGGATTAAGATCTGGGGAGTTTCCAGGCCATGGTCCCAAAATCTCTATGTTTTGTTCCCTGAGCCATTTAGTTATCACCTTTGCTTTATGGCAAGGTGCTCCATCATGTTGAAAAAGGCATTGTTGATCGCCAAACTGCTCTTGGGACGGTTGGGAGAAGTTGCTCTCGGAGGACATTCTGGTACCATTCTTTATTCATGGCTGTGTTTTTAGGCAAGACTGAGAGAGAGCCCATTCCCTTGGCTGAGAAGCAACCCCCACACATGAATGGTTTCAGGTTGCTTGACAGTTGTCATGAGACAAGACTGGTTTTAGCGCTCACCTGGTCTTCTTCGAATAAGCCGTTTTCCAGATGTCCCAAACAATCGAAAAGGGGATTCATCAGAGAAAATGACTTTACCCCAGTCCTCAGCAGTCCACTCCCTGTACCTCTTGCAGAATATCAGTCTGTCCATGATGTTTTTTCTGGAGAGAAGTGGCTTCTTTGCTGCCCTCCTTGAGACCAGGCCTTGCTCCAAGAGTCTCCGCCTCACAGTGCGTGCAGATGCACTCACACCTGCCTGCTGCCATTCCTGAGCAAGCTCTGCACTGCTGGTAGCCCAATCCCGCAGCTGAAACACTTTTAAGAGATGGTCCTGGCGCTTGCTGGTCTTTCTTGGGCGCCCTGGAGCCTTTTTGGCAACAAGGGAACCTCTCTCCTTGAAGTTCTTGATGATGCGATAGATTGATGACTGAGGTGCAATCTTTCTAGCTGCGATACTCTTCCCTGTTAGGCCATTTTTGTGCAGTGCAATGATGACTGCATGTGTTTCTTTAGAGATAACCATGGTTAACAGAAGAGAAACAATGATGCCAAGCACCAGCCTCCTTTTAAAGTGTCCAGTGGTGTCATTCTTACTTAATCATGACAGATTGATCTCCAGCCCTGTCCTCATCAACACCCACACCTGTATTAATGGAGCAATCACTGAAATGATGTTAGCTGGTCCTTTTAAGGCAGGGCTGCAATGATGTTGAAATGTGTTTTGGGGGATAAAGTTCATTTTCTAGGCAAATATTGACTTTGCAAGTAATTGCTGTTAAGCTGATCACTCTTTATAACATTCTGGAGTATATGCAAATTGCCATTAGAAAAAATGAAGCAGTAGACTTTGTAAAAATTAATATTTGTGTCATTCTCAAAACTTTTGGCCATGACTGTATATCTTCTTGTTCTTATTTAGTCAGTCAGGTTTAGTAACGCTCAAGTCTCCATCTTCTGTACACATTTAATGCGACATAATGCTGTGGAAACACGCCTTAAAGCGGACAGCAGGGATCCAGGGTTAAAATAAAGGTTAAAAGTCTTCAGCCATCTTGGCTGTAGAAGTCAGGGGAAGATCCAAGGCATTAGGCCTGGCTGGGTAAGGCCGGAATCACACTGGCGAGGAATACGGGAGAGTGAGAGGCGCTAAAAGCACGCATTAGACACGGACAAATGATTCTCTATGGGGTCACTCGCACCAGGCGTATATTTCTCCTCCGTATCCTACGCTCCGTGCCACTCGCAGCATGCTGCGATTGTCAGCGTACTACGCCCGTAGTACGCCAATGCAAGTCTATGGGTGCGCAAAAAATACGCATTACACACGGAACACACGTGTGACCTGAGAGCAATACGCAGGTCTTTTGGCTGGTGAACAGGAAATGGGCCAATCCATCATCAATAAGCGTAGACATGCAAATGAGCTCAAAAACCACTCCAGACATCCAGGAAGTCAGCCTCCACGGAGTACAGCAGCAGCATGGCGTCCACATATATTAATGTAGAGATGCTCATTGTGCTGGTGCAGGAGCGTCCAGAAATATGGGACCCACGTGACGCAAACTATGCGAACCGCACAAGAAAGGAGGCGTCATGGAGGCGCATCTGTCGCCAGATGTACCATGACTTTGGTGACAGACCACGTGATGAGCAGCATAAAATTCGTAAGTGCAACCGTAAAAATATAATTAACCTTAGCGCGCGCTATAAAATGAATCTACAATCAGCACCCCCCCCTTCCTGTGCATGTACTTTTATTAGCCTCATGAGGCCGTTACATTAGGATGTGACACGTGGCTTCACACAGCCATAATTAGGGGTTAGGCCACAAGCTCCTCATCCTCCTAGCCACTAAAATTAGTTTCAGGGGAGCTAATGAGACCCTGGGTATCAGCCCAATTACATATGCCACCATGGGTAGAATGCACACCCCATAAGGCCCCATGCCTAGACTACTGTTTGAAAATGTGACCTCTCAAATATGTGATTTTGACAATCTTTCCTGTCACATTGCAGTGGAAGATGTGATGAAACGGTGGAGAAGCATCCGGGACCAGTACCGCCGGGAACGCCAGCAGCGGTCCAGGAGTGGGGATGCTGGCCATGTAAAGCGCAAATATATCTACTATGACCGGCTGAACTTCCTCGCCCCAATTCTGGCTCTGAGACCGTAAGTACATACCTCACACCACATGACACAAAAACATTACACAAATACTTTACAGGGACAAAAATATTGATGTATTTTTGCCTCTGTTCTATTTCATAACAGAACTCAATCCAACCTTACGGATCGAGGAACGGCCTCAGAGGCAGAGCCCATTATAGATCCTGTAGGGGATGAGGTGGCTGGCCCATCTTCTCCCCCTACAAGAAGGATGGCTGAAGAGGAGGCATCACCAGAACACACAATGGCTGCCCTACACAACACACCACCAGGACGGTCTGCAGCTGCAACCTCACCCATCCTGGAAGAGCTGGGCAACTTGAGCAGCAGCCCAACTGCCCAGATCATGCCCTCCCCACAGGCTGCTCTAGCATCACGGCGAATAAGAAGAAGGCGCCAGGTCACCATTCAAGAGAGCAGGACCAATGTGGACACTGGGGTGCTGAATTACTTGTCCAGAGTCACTACAGATGATGGTGAGGAGGCCTATGCACGTAGCCTCACCCTTTATCTCCGTGCCCTTACCCGTGAGGTCAGGCTCCGTATTAGGGGATGTATTCAGATCCTGCTTGATGCAAGCACCCCCCCAATACCCCATATGAGGTGTTTGAATTTCTGGAGAGGTGGCAGCTCTCACCAAGAAATTTAATGCGCATGAGACCATCCACACAGATGCTTGCTCAAGCAGGGTCTGAACAGCCCCTAATACGTGGGCCAACACCTCAAGCCCTTCCTCCCCCTACCCATCCTTCTATTCCGCAGCCCCAAATGTCTTCCTCAAGCCAACCCCACCAATATGGCCACTTGTACCCACCCAGTGTTGGAGGCTGGTCCCAACCTGGTTGGGGACGATCTGGCTATCTTGGTGGGTATGAGCCACGGGCCTACCAGAGCCAACAAGAAGCCCCTCACCATCATCATTACTCTGTCCAGTATCACCAACAGGCCCAGGAGGCTGGACAACAACAGCATCATGGGCAACAGTATGGCCCCACACAGGGCGATGTTGCCCACAATGTCCAGCAGCACCCACAGGCTGTTCCTCCCCGTTCCCCTTCCCCTACATATGAGGATTTATGAATCAAAAATTTGGAGATGTCCAGTGACATGTAACTGGTGCTTCTAATCTAGACAAAAAAACAGGTGTTCTCCTTCACCAACATTTAGAACATAATTTAACACTCACATTTTTAAACAATGTTTTCCAAACATATGAAACAATCCATCATGACAGGCAACGCTACCTCACGCCTTTCACACAGATATTACATGTGTGTATAAAAGAGAATATTTAAATGCGCTATACTGTTACATGAAAGGATGAAAATACACTAATCACTTGCTAATGCATAGGAAAGGCATGCTTGCCTTTAGTTAAGTAGTCAACTTTGTTATTAGCAATCTCTAGTAAAACAATTTGAGGCGACCAGCATTCAGAATATCACGCTCTCTCTATGTCTTAACAAGTGAGTTTTGTATTTTCATCCTTTCCAGTATAGCATGCTTAAATATTGTCTGTTCTACAGACAGGTAATATCTGTGTGAAAGATGTGAGGTAGCCTTGCCTGTCATGGTGGAATCATTCTATGATTGGAAAACATTATGAGGAAATGTGAGTGTTATCTTATTGCCTTTATTTAGGTGATGGAGCTCACCCTTTGTTGCCTAATCAAGGTTAATGTAGGCATGCAGCAATGTTGTTATTGCATAATGTTTGTTGCAGTTTTTTTCTGTAATGTTAATGTTACACCAAGTTAAAGAAGGCACAAAGGGTCATTTTGGCTATTGCCAAATTTGTGTTATGGCAAAATTATGTTTGCCTTTAAGCAAAGCAAAAAAAAAAAAGGCAAAACTAAAAATTTGTCTACTCTAGTTAACGTCTCTGTGTGATTTTTCACTATCCCTCACAACATACTAACAGACACCAACCAATGCAAAGAAACAGTCATAGAATCATAAAAAGTCTTGAGTAATATATATTTAGACACACTTTTAAAAAAACAAATTATAACATAGACACAGCATTCTCTTGCCAAGAAGTTGCCCCCTCAGGTGAGATAAAGTAATTCGTGAATATATCACGCACTTTGAGGCCAGAGAGCGGTCTACGTTGAGGGATGATAGGTGGTCTCACCCTGCGCACATTGTCTGGCCTACGCACAACACCATCAGAGGAGGAACAATCATGTATCCTGGTGAAGTTATGCAGAACAACACAGGCTTTGACAACTTCATTCACATTTTGCTCACTCAACTGAATGGCAGACTGGAGTACCCGCCATTTGGCACAAAGAATCCCAAAGGAACACTCCACCAGTCGCCTAGCACGTGATAGGCGCAAGTTAAAAATTCTGCGCCTGTGGTCAAGGTTGCGCCGGGGATATGGCCTCATGACATTACGTGATAACTGAAAGGCCTCATCTGCCACAAGGACATAAGGGACTGATTGTTCGGGGGAGCCTGGTAGCTGGCGTGGTGGTGGTAGATCCAACTGGTTGGTGCGTAGCCGCCGACCCATTATGGAAGTATTGAAGACTCTAGAGTCTCCCGTCCTTCCATAGGCCCCAATGTCAACAATTATAAACTTGTATTGAGGGTCTACCAGAGCCAACAATACAACAGAAAAGTATTGCTTATAATTGAAGAATTGGGAGCCTGAGTTCGGCGGCTTACGCACCCTGATATGTTTGCCATCCAGGGCCCCAATACAATTTGGAAACTGGCAGTCCTCCTCAAAGTCCCTTGAAATCCTTAACCAGTCTTCCATCCTGGGCTCGGGTAGGACCACCTGATGGAGTCTTGTCCAGATTTCTGCACATGTAGACCTCACTATGCCTGAAATGGTTGACTTTCCAATGAGAAACTCATGGTGGAGGGCGGCATAAGACAGGCCAGTGGACAGGAAGCTGTAGAACAACAGAAATAGTACAGGTTAGAATGGCTAAAGTAAAAAAAAATCAGTTACATGCCGACCAAACTTGTTAGGAAATGAGAGAGAACAACACACATATTTGGTGGCACAATGACTAAGTGATATGCAGTACATATTAGATGTAACATTCTGCTGTGTCAGGTGAAACATATTTTGAGTAAGATGAGGGTATTAAACTTTGTCCAAGAAGGCCAAAAAACATAAATTAACACACACATTATGAACATAGAGAATGTGGTTGTGTAGTACATACCGTATTGTGAGTAGAAGTCGCTCCTCTGCAGATATGGCTTTGCGCATCCTAGTGTCCTGAAAGGTGATCCCAGGGCGCACTGTCTCCAAGAGGCGATCAAATGTGGAAATGCTCATTCGACAGTACTGGTAAAATTTCTCCGGATGCTCCCGCAGAGACGAATAGAGGCGGTGAAAATGACCTCTTGTGAGTCGTTGCTTCAAAAGTGGATGTACCCACATGCGTCTCCTCCTCCGCGGATCCACTATCACAGGATATGGTTGGCCAAAGCGCCGTGACAAAAGCCAGGTAAAGAGAACCTGCTCGGTTGTATTGAATGTCAGACCCTCTGCCATGCTGCACAAAGAACACCAACACACCTCGTGAAAGCAAGGTGACAAATGTACAGAATGTAGGCAGCCACCTGTTTCTGAGTGTCTAAATAGGGTGCAGGCTAATGATTTAAATTGTTTGCAGGCCTCAAAACCGTTAAATGTCCATTTTGCAAGGCTGCGAGAAAATCTCGCCATACGGATTGCATACGGATTACATACGGATACACACATGCGCAAAATACGCGACCTCACCTTGCTTACGGATGACCTACGGACCACTATTTAGTGGTCATTGATCCGTATTACGCATGTAAAATACGGAGCGTATTTTGCGCAGGTTAGTGTGACTCCAGCCTAAGTCTTGAGATGAAGAGAAGGATGAACCTCCAGGCTTGGGAGACCCCTCACATGAGGTCTGCTCTGGGTCACTTCTCGAACCAGACTCTTTCAGGGAACCTTCCAGAACCCTGTCTTGTCTCTACAGAGACTGGAGGTAGCTCCTCCCATTGAACCTTGGTGACAGGGTCACTGACCAATAGGATAACTCTCAATTCTTGTGTCAGACTTCACATTGTGAGAATATAAATCATGAATATATGAGATTAGTGAGTGATGGATTCATTTAAACCCTATAACAGTAAAAGGATAACTTAGGGGTGAGTTGAGGTGTAAAAAAGCTACTCACGATCCAGGGTTACTTAAAGGGACATGCACAGTCTGGACCGGGTCACTATAGTTGTATATCCTGCGTATACAAAAAAAAGTAAAATTTAAAAATGGACAGGCCAATGTTGTGTATAGATAGAAGCCTTGCTGGCATTCACACATCAGTGTGTCATGGTCCAAGCATGGACTGACTGCGGATCTCCTGACCTGAACATGAGAACCTCATCTTTGTCTATGCGGCTACAAAGTTTTGGTCAACAGACCCATGGCCAGTCTGTGAATCACAGTCCATGAATGGATCACCACACAAGAATGTATAAATATGGTATTAGAATCCTGTCCCCTTGTGGGCCAGAAGAGCCGGAGTCCAGTACTGCCCCAGTGTCTGTGTAAGGCTGTGGGCCCACGTTGCGTTTTTAAGCGTTTCCGCAGCGCTTTTAGACAAGCGTTTCTGCTGCGGAAACGCTTAAGAAAAGCATCCAATGTAATCATAATGGAATCCGCACATGTTGTGCTAATGGTGCGTTTTTTTCCGCTGTGGAAACGCTAAGCGGAAAAAAATGCAGCATGTTCATTAATTTTGCAAAAACGCATACGAAAACGCATGCGTTTTCCCAGGAAGAGGGTGTGCGTTTCCACTCAGGAATATTCTGCATGGAAAATGCTATGTGGGCACATAGCCTAACTGCTCAGTAGCAAGTCATAAATCGAGCCCTGGGAAATGGAGACTAGACAAATAATATTAAAATTATACATTTTTTTTAACCCCTACCAACATACAAACCAAAGTTATTAGTGGCCAAGTGTGTCTCCTGATCTGAACCCAATCAAACACTTTTGGGGAACTCTGAAGAGACAAGTTGTCATTTTTCTCCATCATTTTTCTCTAAAAGAGTATGTTCTTGACAACTGGAAAAAGATAGATATTGCAATCTGTCGCTGTAGGAATGGTGGAGCTGATGGTCTGCTTCTTGACACTCTAAAGGGTTAACCCCTTAAGGACCAAGCCACTTTGTAGGTTATTGACCAGGCCTTAATTTTGAAATCAGACCACTGTCACTTTATGAGGTTATAACTCTGGAACACTTCAACGGATCCCGCTGATTCTGAGATTGTTTTTGGTGACATATTGTACTTCATGTTAGTGGTAAAATTTCTTCTATATGACTTGCGTTTATTTGTGGAAAAAAACGGAAATTTGGTGACAATTTTGCAATTTCCAAACTTTTAATTTTAAAAAATAGTTGATAAATAACATTTTCCACATGTTTACTTTACATCAGCACAATTTTGCAAACATCATTTTTTTGTTAGGAAGTTATAAGGGTTAAAAGGTGACCAGCGATTTCTCATTTTTCCAACAAAACCATTTTTTAGGGACCATCTCACATTTGAAGTGAGTTTGGGGGGTCAATATGACAGAAAATACCCAAAAGTGACACCATTCTACAGACTGCACCCCTCAAGGTGTTCAAAACCACATTCAAGAAGTTTATTAACCCTTTAGGCACTTCCCAAGAATTGAAGCAATGTGAAAGGAAAAAATTAACATTTCACTTTTTTTCCCCAAAATTTTTCTACCGACACAATTTTTTTTTATTTTGTCAAGGGTATCAGGAGGAAATGAACCACAATATTTGTTGTGGAATGTCTCCTAAGTATACCGATACCCCATGTGTGGAGGAAGACCAATCTTTAGGCGCACGGCAGCGCTCAGAAGGGAAGGAGCATCATTTGAGATTTTGACTAATTGGCTGGAATCGAGAGCGGATGCCATGTAGCATTTGGTGAGCCCCTGGTGTGCATAAACAGTGGAAACCCCCACAATTGACCTCATTTTGGAAACTAGATCCCCTAAGGAACTTATCTAAATGTGTGGTGAGCACTTTAAACCCCCAAAGGCTTCACAGAAGGCTATAACGTAGAGCCTTGAATTTAATAAATCAAATTTTTCCACATAAATGATCTTTTCATCCACAATTTTTATTTTCCCATGGGTAACAGGACCATAAAAGTTGTTGTGCAATTTGTCCTGAGTAGGCTGATACCCCATATGTGGAGTGGAACCACTGTTTGGGCGCATGGCAGAGCTTGGAAGGGAAGGAGCGCTGTTTTGGAATGCAGACTTTGATGGAATGGTCTGCAGGCGTCATGTTGCATTTGCAGAGCCCCTGATGTGCCTAAATAGTAGAAACCCCCACAAGTGACCCCATTTTGGAAACTAGACCCCCCCCAAGGAGCTTAGCTTATCTAGATGTGTGGTGAGCACTTTGAACTCCAAAGTGCTTCACAGAAGTTTATAACATAGAGCTGTGAAAATACAAAAATCATTTTTTCCACAAAAATGATCTTTTCATGCCCAATTTTTATTTTCCAAAGCGTAACAGGACCACAAAAGTTATTGTGCAATTTGTCCTGAGTACGCTGATACCCCATATGTGGGGGGGAACCACTGTGATCGCCTTACTGCAATCTTTGGGAAGCAGAATGCACAAATCCATAAAAGGTGAAGAATTGGTTTTATTTTTTACGCTGTTCCTCGTGCGGTATTAGTGATTAGGTGACTTTATTCTTCAGGTCGGTGCGATTACAGCGATTACAGATTTATATCCTTTTGTAAGAATTTTTTGTAAGAAATTTTTGCATCGCCGTTATTTTGAGAGCTATGATTTTTCCATATTTCGGCCGACAGAGTCATGTGCGGGCTTGATTTTTGCGGGCTGATGTTCTTATTGGTACCATTTTCGGGCACATGACGTTTTTTGATCGCTTTCTATTCCGATTTTTGTGGAGGCATAATGAACAAAAACCAGCAATTCAGGAATTTTTTTTTTCCTCTGTTCCACGTGTGGTAAAATTGATAAGGCAGCTTTATTCTTCGGGTCAGTATGATTACAGCAATACTCTATCATTTTTTATGTTTTGGCGTTTTTTACACAATAAAAACTTTTTTCCGCTGATGGAGCTGTATGGCAGCTTGTTTTTCACGGGACAAGATGGCGCTTTCAGTGATACTATTTTTACCATTCTTTTTTTTATCGCATTTTATTACACTTTTTCCAAGCGGTATGATGATACCGCTTGGAAAAAGTATAATTTGCTACTTTTTTGTTTTTTTTTAACGGCGTTCACTGAAGGGGTTAACTAGGTTGACACTTTTATAGATGGGAATCTTACGGACGCAGCGATACCAAACGTGTATTTTTTTTGTTTTATTTTTTTATATAAAAATATGTATTTTTTAGGGTAATTTCTTTGTATTTTATTTTTTTAAATTTTTTTCTTTTTTACCTTGTCCCTTTTTGGGACTTTCACTTTCATTGCAGGTATAATACATTGCAATGCTCCAGCATTGCAATGTATTATACCCTATGGCTGGAGTCACACTAACCTGCGCAAAATACGGTCAGTATTTTACATGCGTAATACGGATGACAGACCCCTAAACAGTGCTCCGTATGTCATCCGTAATCAAGGTGTGGTCGCGTATTTTGCGCATGTCAGCATCCGTATGCAATCCGTATGGCATCCGTATGGCGAGATTTTCTCGCAGGCTTGCAAAATGGACATATAATGGAGCCCTATGACAGGGTTTCTAAAGACACCTGGTGCGTATTTCTCGCAAGTCACATGTGTGGTCCATGTGTAATGCGTATTTTTTGCGCACCCATAGACTTGCATTGGCGTATTACGGCCGTAGTACGCTGACAATCGCAGCATGCTGCGAGTGGCACGGAGAGTAGGATACTGAGGAGAAATATACGCCTGGTGCGAGTGACCCCATAGAAAATCATTGGTCCGTGTCTAATGCGTGCTTTTTGCGCCTCTCACTCTCCCGTATTCCTCGCCAGTGTGACTCCGGCCTATGGAGAAAGCTTCTGAGACCATGCTGTGAGCATGGTCTCAGTGGTTTTCCGTAGCTGGATGACTCGAGGGTTGTCATGATTATATCGCAGGATGCCGATCTGAGGCAGAGGGATAACTGTATTGCCGGCCCAGTTTGGGAGGGCGAACTAAGTGTTAGTGTCAGGTTCAGGAAGTGTCAGACAGTTCAGGGACAGTAGTGTGAAGTGGCAGCAGCAGTGTCATGCATTGGGCTGCTAGGGTCAACATGGACCTAATACTTGGTGCAGTGGATTGCCAAAAATACCCTTCCATGTACCGGCCTACTGAACCTCGAGATGGTCGTTGGGGCCTTTGGGCGCACTAAGCCTGTGAAGCTACAGGGAAGGATGGACTCAGACTACATGGGGCAAAAGGTATTGCAATTTGGGTGCACTGCTAGTGTGGAGAACAATTCCTAGTGCTAGAGAAGAGGAACACCCCACCCATACCGAGAACCAGGGCTAATGTTGTGTCCAGTACCTGTGGGATGACATCCTGTTGGGCTATCCATGTATGTCATCAGAGTGCACGTGTGCAGGACGTTTTGCGACCCGTGCAGATAAGAAACGGACATGTCAGCTTGTTTTGCCCACGGGCACACTGTCCGTGGAAACACACTGACATGTACACAGCCCCATTCACCTGAATGGGTCTACGTGTGTGTGTCTCCGGTACATGTGAAAACTGTCACCGCACATACCAGAGACATAGACTTGTGAAAGAGCCCTGTATGATGCACCCCACACATAGCAGCACACTGGGACAGGGACAAGTGTTGTCTGTAGAATGCCAGAGCGAGTGGGAGCAGCAGCCCACCCACAACAACCACAACTTGGTGTGGTCATTAAAATTTCTGGAAGTCATACAAAATGCTAGATTTAGTAGTTTTTGATGTGGGGTGTATTCATTTTTCCATCAACTAATTAACCTAACTTTCATGATATGGGTGAAAAAAATGTTCTATGAAACTCGGTGAGATATTAAAGTCTTACTTTTCAATGGGGGTGTACTCGTTTATGCTGAGCACTGTATAGATAACTGTAATCTTAGCTCATTACAACATAGAAATCAATATCTATCACATTTCCCAAATATTGATAATGTGTGTGGTTGTCTTAGGCTGGAGTCACACTAACCTGCGCAAAATACGGTCAGTATTTTACATGCGTAATACGGATGACAGACCCCTAAACAGTGCTCCGTATGTCATCCGTAATCAAGGTGTGGTCGCGTATTTTGCGCATGTCAGCATCCGTATGCAATCCGTATGGTGAGATTTTCTCGCAGGCTTGCAAAATGGACATATAATAGAGCCCTATGACAGGGTTTCTAAAAGACACCGGGTGCGTATTTCTCGCAAGTCACATGTGTGGTCCGTGTGTAATCCGTATTTTTTGCGCACCCATAGACTTGCATTGGCGTACTACGGGCGTAGTACGCTGACAATCGCAGCATGCTGCGAGTGGCACGGAGCGTAGGATACTGAGGAGAAATATACGGCTGGTGCGAGTGACCCCATAGAAAATCATTTGTCCGTGACTAATGCGTGCTTTTAGCGCCTCTCACTCTCCCGTATTCCTCGCCAGTGTGACTCCGGCCTTATGAAAAAACATAAGTGACAAAAAAAATCATTTAGTTTCCCCCAATACAAGGTTACGTTCTTTAGTTTAGTCACTGCAATATTTTTCATTGTTCTAATAGTGTAAAGACCCTGATTCAAGGCTATTTGGTAAGTTCCTGATGTCCACTTAAATTACCAAAGAGCTCCTCAAAGTGTTGTGCTTCAAGTAGTGAATACAAGAGTCTTCAGACCGGCCTGGATCAAGGTCTCATTCACATGCATTGTGCAGGGTTAGGAAGGCCACTGTAGATCCACTTGTCACTAGGAGTGGCCTGCTCTTCAGAGCTGCACAATTCATCCTGAACACCTCCATATAACATTACTATTGCAGTACACTAGAGAAGTTCAAGGAAAACTAGGCTAATACGGCCCTCTGCCTGAAAACAGGCAATTTAAAAAGGTCAATTTTATATAAAAGTTCATTGGATTGTGCTGCAAAATCTTTCTCAAAAACCACTTGAAAACTGCTCAGAATACTCTTCTATTCATTTCCATGGGAAATCCACTCTGCTGTTCATATGAGGAATTTTTTTTCTTTTTCTTTTTAAGAGATTCTGAACAACACCTGCTGGTTAAAAAAAAAAAAGTGTATGCTAATTCTTTGAAGAGAATCCTTATGGAATGTTCTCTAAACTATGAACTGTGAAATCATAATGCTGCAAATAATGTTACAAAATTAAAAAAAAATTTTTTTTCAAAACTCTTCAACACCTCTACAAGAAAAGAAAAATTCCTCCAAACGAGCGTTTTTCCAGTAGTTTTTTTCACACTCCAAAAACCTGTGTGAACATAACCTTATTGTGCCAGTTCATTGTAAGCCGCAGAGCCGTAGGCAATACACATACCTTTCATACACTGGACATGGACAGTATGGTTGAAGGAAATCTGTCACCAGGTTTTTACTGCTCCATCTGAAAGCAGCATGATACAGGGACAAAGACCCTGAATCCAGCGATGTATCACTTACTGGGCTGCTTGCTGCAGTTTTGATAACATTCCTGTATTATCTGCTGCAGATCTCCCGAATCTCTGAATATTGCGCTCTGTATAACCCCGCCCACACCCCTGATTGGCAGCTTTTTGTGTACACTGTGCGTAGGCAAAAAATGCCAATCAGTGGTTGGGGCGGGGTTATACAGTGTTTAGGAATATGGAGGACTACATAGAAGCAGGTTTACTAGTCTTCTAGTGATAATCTCCTGTTGATAAGTGATTTTATGAAAACTACAGCAAGCTGCTCAGTAAGTGACACCGCTAGAATCAGGGTCTCTGTCTCTACATTATGCTTCTCTAAGATTAGGTGGTGAAAGAATATCCTTTAACACACACCAAGTCAATATACTGTACATCAACATATCTTTTCCTATCATATGTAGCAATAACACTTGGTAACCTTCTTTTGGAAGTATGCGACAAAGAATACTCCTGACCTATAACTCCTTTATGTCTGGAGTAAGTGAGGCTATGTGCTCACGTAGCGTTTTAAAAGGCACATTGAAAACCGGACTCCTTCCCAGAAATCGCGCGTTTTTTCCCGCATGATTTCACCGTGATTTTAACGCGATTAGGTTCTCGATTTTGCCGCGATTTTCACGTGCGATAGTCAAGCACTTTCCAAGCGATTTGAAGCATCGCTTGGAAAGTGATTGACAGGTTGGTCACACTCGTCAAACATAGTGTTTGACAAGTGTGAGCAGCTTTTTACTATTGAGGCCGCCTATGTGGCATCAATAGTAAAAAATAAAATGTTAAAAATGATAAAAAAATAAAAAATCGGGGTATATTTACCTTCCGACGTCCCGCGCTGCCATCCCGGGCCTCAGCATTCCCAGCGATGCCTTGCGAGACCTGTGATGACGTTGGTCTCACGTTGCTATAGCGATCTCGCAAGACCGCTAGAGTCACGCGAGACTACGTCATCACAGCACCTTGCTGCAAGGCATTACTGGGAACGCTGAGGCCCGGGATGGCAGCGCGGGACGTCGGAAGGTAAATATACCCCGATTTTTTTTATTCTTTTTTTTTTACAGGGGTATGGTACCCAGGGCCTGGAGGACAGTCTCCTCTCCTCCACACCGTGGGTACCAACCGCACATGAGATGCTTAACTTCCCGCATGGTGGGCATAGCCACATGCAGGAAGTAAGCGATTCTCATGCATTCCTATGGGTGCGGAATCGCGGCAATTCTTTGCGATTCCGCATAAAAGAGTGATCATGCTGCGATTTTTTTCCGCGATGCGATTCCGCCGTGGAAAAAAGCGCAGCATTAGCACAGCATGTGCGGAATGCCATAGGAATGCATGGGGGGCGTTCTGTACATGATTTTTAAACGTTTTTGCAGCGTTTTCGCGCCGAAAATCACAGCAAAAACGCTTAAAAATCGCATCGTGGGCACACAGCCTGATAGAGCTTTATGTGCATTTTTTGTATGTATTGATATTAGGTATACAATGCTGAACTATTACACCTAGAGATAACTTAGCCTACTAGATACAGTGTCTTGCAAAATTAATCACTCGCTTGCCATTTTTCATGTTTTACTACCTTATAACCTAGAATTTTGTAGTTTTTGAGAGTTTGCATGAGTTTGTATAAATAACATGCCTACAACTGTGAACATTTTGTTTTTCTTTTTATTATGAAGCAACTAGGACAAAATAACTGAAAACTTCAGTGTGCATAACTATTCACCCCATAAAGTCAGTACTTTGTAGAGCCTTCTTTTGCTGAAAAATATCCCCACAGCATAATGCTGCCACCACGTTTAACTGTAGGGATGGTGTTTTGGGGTTGATGAGCTGTGATGGTTGGATACCAGACATAGCATTAAAGCTTGATGGCCAAAAAGTTTAATTTTGGTCTCATCCGACCACAGCATGTTCCTCCATACATTTGAAGAGTCATCCACGTGTCAAACTCAAAACAAGCCTTCCAATTTTTGTGTGTAAGTAAAGGCTTTTTTTCTCCCCACGCTTCCATAGAGACCATCTTAGTGAAGTGTACAGTTTATTGTGGTAGCATGGACAGATATTACAGTCTCTGCTTGAAAACTCTGCAGCTCCTTCAGGGTTACCTTTGGTCTCTGTGCTGCCTCTCTGATTAATGTCCTGCTTACTGGGGCTGAGAGTTTTGGTGGGCAACCCTCCATTTGATGATAATGGATTTGATAGTGCTCGGAGGCTTCATCAGAGATTGGAATTTTTTTATGTTTTATAGCCTAATTGACCTCAAAAATTTTGTCCCTGACTTGTTTGGAGATCTCCATTGTCTTCATGGTGTTGTTTGGTTAGTGGTGTCTCTTGCTTAACCCCTTTATAGATACGTCAGGTGGCCTCCTTTTGATGCGGGCTCCAGCATGCTGAGCCCGCATCTTTTCAAGCACAAGACAGTTGATCTGATCAGCTGACCTGTGCCCCTAACAGCTGTGGGCAGAATCACGATCCACCCACAGTTGTTAACATGTTAAATGACTCTGTCAATCTCTGGCAGTGATATTTAACATGATCACGCTGGATGCATGTCACAAACTACAACCATCGGCTCACCATCACATGTTCGCGGGGCACTGATGGGTTCGCATGACAACAGGGTGCCTGCAAGAGAGATCCCCAATCATGTCATTGCAGATCTACTATGAGTGCCCCATGGACGGCATTCTTAGCAGATGATCATTTGTGCTACACAAAGCGTAGAATCAGGAGTTCACAGCTTCGAGTCTTCTTTTTTTGGCCGTCGCAACATTGTTATAACAGGAATCAAAATATTGTATCTACCCCAAAATGGTATCAATAATGTCAGTTCAGTGCACAAAAAATAAGCCCTCATATAACCCCAGATCATGAAAAATGGAGATGCTACGGGTCTCAGAAAATAGCACCTTTTTTTTTTTACAAACTGTATTTTTTTAACCACTTATGCAAAAAAAAAAAAGAACTTATATATGTTTGGCATCTTCAAATTCATAATGACCTGGGGAGTCATAGTGGCAGGTCAATTTCAGCATTTGGTGAACACTGTAAAAAAAAAACCAAACAATTGTGGAATTGCCCTTTTTTGCTATTTCACCGCACTTGGAATTTTTTTCCCCATTTTCCAGTACACTATATGGTAAAATGGTGTCGTTAAAAAGTATAATTCTTCCCAAAAAAACAAGCTCCCCACACGGACATATTGATGGAAACATAAAAAAGCTATGGCTCTGTCAAGAATCGGAGCAAAAAAAGGAAAATCCCAAGGTGGTGAAGCGGTTAATGGTGCAGCCTCTTTTTGTCTTCCAGTAAAGCTGCCTATATACTGACAGACATGTGACACTTAGATTGCACACAGGGGGACGTCTTTTCACTAACCATGTGACTTATGAAGGGAATTGCTTGCACCAGAAATTTTTAAAGGCTTCATAGTAAAAGGGGTGAATACATATGCCCATGCTAATTTTTGGCTTTGATCCCATAAATTTAATTTATGCCTGTATTTTTCTTCGCTAATTTAGTCTAGTTAGGGCTAATGCATCACACACAAATCTGACCACAAAAAATATTTAATCACAGGTTGTAATGTAACAAAATAGGTAAAAATAAAGCAATGAGGTGAATACTTTTGCAAGCCACTGTATAAGGTAAACTAGGAGTCTCCAGTGTATTTATTGGAGCAAAGTCTGAGGATTCTGGTTCTTAGGATTTTATAGCTACCGTTAGAGTTCTGGCAGGAGTGACTGCTTCGCCGTGCTCCTATGAACTACATAAGTAATGTTATCAGGATAAGAATAAATTTCTTCTGCTGTTTTCTACTGAAAGGTCCAATTATGGACAATGCAAAGCAAAATTAGTACATATGAAGTCACAGCATTGTCTAGCTGGCTCTAACCTACTATTGCTTTCTGTGAGATGAATATTCTTAAACAATTATTTAGAAATAACATATTTGGATTAGGCATAGTTTAGAATACCTTTCTCAATGTGTATTGGGAAAGGTTGGTATGTTGTGTTTAACAGAACATTTTCCATTAAATGGTAAAATAACCAAAAATGGAAGTTCTCAGTGATTGATATCTTCTATTGGATAACTGAAAAGATAGTAATAAATAGCTGCTATTGAGACTACTCAGGTCTCTTCATCAGGGAGAGTGTAACACAAGATCTGAATAGACACATATTTATGCACATAAGGCAAAGGAATAGTTCAGTAACAGGACAAGTAATATGAAGCAGAACAATCAGTATGGGAAGGGGAGAACCAGTTGTGTCAGGAAATATTGGTGCAGTTCATAGATAAGGCGTGTGAAAGTTGTATTGAGGGAACTTCCACCATGCTTCTCTGCAGACACTTATTATTGTACTGCTCTCCATCACTTTGGTAAATAGATTTCCCTTCTGTTACAACCATATTTTTTAATTTTTAAAAGATCCAAAGAACCTGCTGCCATTTTTCTGCACCCCATTTCCTATGTTTTCATGCATAGTTGAGTCACTTGGCCTTGTGAAAGATATGGCGTTTGGCCTCGATTCAGCCATGAAGAACATTTCTGGTCATACTTCAATGAACAGTAGCTCTGTTCCACTGATTGATGCCAGTTCTGAGCTGATGGCGCTGCTGCACATCTTACGCTTCTAAAGAAAAGTAAACATATTATGTCTTTCATCTGTTGCACTAAGTTTCCTTGTCCAATCACTGCATCTACAGTCCTCAACAGTGTCCATTTTTTAATGGGCTCAATGTTGAGTAATACAGGCTAGTGATGAGTGAACGTGCTCAGATAACGTCTTATCCGAGAGTGCTCAGGTGTTATCTGCGCATCTGGATGTGCACGTATATTATGTTCGAGTCCCTGTGGCTGCATAATTTGCATCTGTTAGGCAGCCTCTACACTTCTGGATTCCTTAACAAACACGCAATCCCGCCATGTGTTGAGGCTGTCTAACAGATGTAAATAATGCAGCCGCAGAGACTCAAACATAATATACGAGCACGCCGAGATGCTTGGATAACACCCGAGCAAGCTCAGATAAGATGTTATCCAAGCTCATTCGTTCCAGCAGCTACATATCCATCATACATCATCTGGAAGGTGTCTGATTGGCTGTATGTTTGGGGTTGTTGTCCTGCTGCAAAATAAATTTGGAGCCAATGTCACTAAGAACTATCTACAGCATAAAGAAGAACAAGGAGTCCTGGGGAAGTGATGATTTGGCTTCACAGAACCCTGATCATATCATTGAGTCTGTCTGGGACTACATGGAAATACAGGAGAATTTGCGCAAGTCTACATCCCCTAAAGATCTTTGATTAGTTCTCCAAGAGTTTTGGAACAACCTCCTTGCAGAGTTCCTTAAAAAAAAACTGTGTGCAAAAAACTGTGTGCAAGTGTACCTAGAAGAAATTATGCGGTTTTAATGGCAAAGGTGCGTCACACCATATATTGATTTGATTTAGATTTCTCACTTGTACATTCCCTTTGCATTTTAATTGATAAAAATAAACTATCAGTTCTATTTTTTAAATCATTCTTATGTTGCAGGATTTTTACCCATGCACACATTCAAGGAGAGTGCAAGAGGCCACCAAAACTTAGTAACAAGTAGTAGCACTCTCAAGGTTTCTCACACTTTTTGCTCAGGCTCTTATAATAATAATAAATATTTATTTTTATGTAGTGCTAACATATTCCGCAGCACTTTACAGTTTGCACACATTATCATCACTGTCCCCGATGGGGCTCACAATCTAGATTCCCTATCAGTATGTCTTTGGAATGTGGGAGGAAACTGGAGTACCTGGAGGAAACCCACACAAACACGGGGAGAACATACAGACTCCTTCCAGATGTTGTACTTGGTGGGATTCGAACCCAAGACTCCAGCGTTGCAAGGCTGCAGTGCTAACCACTGAGCAACAGTGCTGCTATATATTCATACTTTAATGCAGGAAAAATAAATTGGAAACCAGGTTATGCCAGTGACATAGCATTAGTATCATAGTAGCAAAATGAGGAGTTTCTTCCAAACGCTTTCCATGAAAACAGATGATATACTGCTGACAGCATGGTCAGATTCACGAATGCCTGATTAAACTTTAAGCCGATTTCATAGTTAAACGAAGGATGACCTATCATAGCATCACAATTATGTATTTTATTTTTATAAATTTTATGTATTTTACCCTTTCAAGAAGTTGTTGTGGAAACAGATACCCGGGACGACATTTTGATATTACATAAAATATTTAATATCCGTTTATTTAATCTATAACAGATATGGCACGGGGAAATGTCAATCATAAATCTTTCATTTACTTTGCTTTTCATTATCTTGGAGGGAAGATACTACTATTTAGCTCAGACACAATTCTGAAATCCACAATGTTCTGCAATCCAAAGGGGTTATTCACCTAGTAAATCTTATGAAAACTGCTGCTAATAACATAAAAAAGTAGTAAAAGAACAAAATCATCACTAATCGCCACTTAGGCTATATATATTCACACGTTCCATTTTTGCTGCTTTTTTTCTTATGCAGGCCAAGCCTGCTCGAAGCTGCTATAAAAAAATGCAGGTTTTGTTGCCTCTTGAGCATGTTGATTGACCCCAAAAAACTCATGATGCAACATCCTTAGGTTTTTGCACCAAAAATGCAGCAAAACCTGAGACCTGCGTTTTTTTGCTGCGTTTTTGCACTAACCCATTGCTTCCTATAGGTGAAAAAACACTGAAAAAATGCTGAAAGAAGGGGAAGTGACGTGCTGCATTTTGCAAAAACGCAGCAGTTTTCCAAATTAATCAGGAAAATAAAAACAATTTGTGTGCATGAGATATCTGAAATCTCATTGGCTTTGCTGATACTGTGAAACACAGCTTAAAATTTGCATAAAAAAGGCAGCAAAAACGCAACATGTGAACATAGCCTTAAGGATCCAGCACTGAAGCCTCCAGCATTGCTCCCAGTATCTGTTTACGTGCAGGAAGCAAGTGCCTGCTGCAGTAAATCAGTAGCCACAGGGGTCATGTGGCATACTACAGTTACCATGGCTCTCATCACTAAGTAGTGTTGTCAGTAATATGGCATGTGACTGCAGCCCATTTTGCTTTCCTTGTTTTCCTCCCTTTCTTCCCAGAGCCATAGCCTTTTTTTTTTTCAGTCCACATAGACATATTAGGGCTTGTTTTTTGCAGTACGAGTTGTACTTTCGAATGACACCATTCACTTTACCACATAATGTACTCGAAAATAGGAAAAAAAAAATTTCAACTGCAGTGAAGTTGTGAGAAAAATAGGGATTTTTGTGTACTTACCGCAAAATCCTTTTCTTCGAGCCAATCATTGGGGGACACAGAGACAGTGGGTGTTATGCTGCTGGCCACTAGGAGGACACTAAGTAAACCAGAAAAAAAGTTAGCTCCTTCCCTGCATTATACACCCTCTCACAGGCTGAGATTTCTCCAGTTCGGTGAAAAAAGCAGTAGGAGAATAAACAGTCAATAATAACCATAACTAAGTCAAAGCCTAAGAATGCTACAGTGTTATGAGCTCATTTTCTTCTTCATCTTTGATGTCCGATGAACTCCCTCTGCTGGTGAAAGGAGGTAGTGAAATTGATTTGGATGGGAAAAACCTGTCATCTGAACAGGTGGAGTGTGATTGGACATCTGGAATCTCTGAGTGGATATAAGGCCGCCGGCGCCCTGCTGGGTTGCTGGTGATCCTCTCTGCTCTGAGCTCTGGCCTCCAGTTTAGTCCTGTCTACTAAAGCTAAGTTTTGCTCTGCTATTGTCCCATGAGATTTTGTCTGGTTTACTTAGTGTTTGTGTTCAGCCAGCCCTGGTTGGGACTGGCGGAACTCCATTTTTGTCTCTGATCAGTTGATCTCTTTGCTCTGTTTTCAGAATATACCTGAGTGCTGATATAGTGATTTTGAAGTCTAGTGACTTCAGGGCCTTTTCTATCAGACGTGTTGGACATTATTTTTGGCAGGGTTTTTGCGTGATTGCAGACAGTTGCTTTTCTTTCCTGTCCTATCTAGTTAGTGAGGGCCCCATCGTTTGCTCAGCCTGTCTTTCTGTCTGTGTTTGTGTATTCATCTGTTTTCACCGACAATACATGTTGGGGGCTGTCTATTGCTTTGGGGTCTGCTCTGGGGCAGTTTAGATTTCCCCTTTCTTTCTTTAGGTTTATTTAGTTCTCCGGCTGTGAACGAGCTGTCTAGGACAACCATAGGAACACCCCACGGCTACTGTTAGTTGTTGTGAATAGGATCAGGGGTCTGCAAGCCGCTAGCTACCAACCTCTCCGGTTTTCTGGACTTAGCTTGTATTTTTGCTTTTTCCTCCTCCGGTGACTCATTCATAACAGAATCACCAGCCATACCGCAGATTCTAGGGTACTCAATAGCAGGAAAGAATTGTTAAAAAAAAAAAAAAAGTGTCAGAATTTTTTTTATGTATATTTTTTCCTCTTTTTCTCTGGGGCCGTAGGAGGAATTTTCTTAATAGAGATTAAGCAATTGTCTGATCGTGTGGAGCAGCTGGCTGCTGAAGTGCGGGGAATTTCTGCCTATCTTGCTCATTCACATGCTGCTGAACCAAAGATTCCTACTCCTGATGTGTTTTTTGGGGATCGGTCTAAATTTTTGCATTTTAAGAATAAGTGTAAATTATTTCTTGCCTTGAAGCCTAACTCATCGGGGAGCTCTGCGCAGCAGGTTAAAATTGTCATCTCTTTGCTGCGCGGCGATCCCCAGGATTGGGCGTTTTCTTTGACACCTGATGATCCTATTCTAACTAATGGGGACACATTTTTTTCAAGCCTTGGGGTTGTTGTATGATGAACCTAATGCAACTGATCAAGCTGAGAAAGCCCTGTTGGCATTGAGCCAGGGTCAGGATTCTGCAGAGTTACACTGTCAAAAATTCCGAAAGTGGGCGGTCCTTACTACCTGGATTGATGGTGCCTTGGCAGCTCTCTTTCGGAAGGGTTTGTCAGAAGCCGTAAAAGATACTATGGTGGGATTTCCTGTTCCCTCTGGTCTTGACGATTCTATGTCATTAGCCATTCAGGTTGATCGGCGTTTACGTGAACGTAAAAGTACACGAGAAATGTTGCCACCTGTTGAACAAATGTCTGAACCTATGCAATGTGATAGAGTTTTGTCTAGGGCGCAACGTCAGGAGTTCAGAAGGCGTAATAAGCTGTGTTTTTTTCTGTGGAGATACCTCTCATATGATTTCTGTCTGCCCTAAACGAGAGAAACGTTTTGCACACACATTTGCTGTGGGTGGTGTTCAACCTAAGTTTCTTCTGGCAATTACTCTGATCTGCTCCCTGTCCACATTTTCCGCTAAGGCTTTTGTGGATTCGGGAGCGGCTCTGAACCTGATGGACTTGGATTTTGCTAAACGTTGTGGGTTTCCTATGACACCTCTGCGGACGCCTATCCCTTTGAGGGGTATTGATGCTACTCCTTTGGCGAAGAATAAACCTCAGTTTTGGACCCAGGTGGTAATGCGGGTCGCCCCAGACCATAAAGAAAATTGCAGATTTTTGGTGTTGCATAATTTGCATGATACCATTGTTCTGGGATTTCCCTGGTTGCAAATCCATAATCCAGTTTTGGATTGGAAATCTGTGTCTGTGGTGAGTTGGGGTTGTCGGTGTGCTCTTGTTGACGCTCCTGTTTTCTCCACCTCTCCCCAGTCGCATGATGTTCCTGACTATTTGGCTGATTTTTATGATGTATTTAGTGAGAATAAGTCTGCGTCTTTGCCTCCTCATAGGAGTTATGACTGTGCAATTGAGTTGAGCCCTGGTTGTAAATTTCCCAAGGGTCGACTTTTCAATTTATCTGTACCCGAGCACGAGGCTATGCGATCTTATATTAAGGAGTCGTTGGAGAAGGGTCATATTAGACCATCCTCTTCACCCTTGGGTGCTGGTTTTTTTTTCGTGGCCAAGAAAGATGGTTCATTAAGGCCTTGTATTTACTATCGTTCACTCAACAAAATTACTGTTAAATATCAGTACCCGTTACCCCTGATTTCTGATCTATTCTCCAGAGTTAAAGGTGCTTGCTGGTTTACCAAGCTTGACCTCAGGGGGGCGTATAATCTTATTCGCATTAAGCATGGGGATGAATGGAAGACGGCGTTTCATACTCCGGAGGGACATTTTGAGTACCTGGTGATGCCTTTTGGGCTCACTAATGCCCCTTCTGTCTACCAGTGCTTCATGAATGATATTTTCCGGGACTTTGTGGATAAATTTTTGATCATCTATCTGGATGATATTTTGATCTTTTCCAGGGATTGGGACTCTCATGTGGAACATGTTCAGACTGTGTTCCGGATTTTGAGGGAGAATTCCCTGTATGTTAAGGGATCGAAAAGCCTTTTTGGTGTACAGAGGATTTCATTTTTGGGATTTTTGTCTCCGTCAACTATTGAAATGGACCCGGCCAAGGTACAGGCCATTTGTGATTGGGTTCAGCCCACTTCTTTGAAGGCCCTCCAGAAGTTTTTGGGTTTTGCTAATTTTTATCGTAAATTTATAGCTAATTTTTCTGGTATTGCCAAACCATTGACTGATTTGACTAAGAAGGGTGCTGATGTGCTGAATTGGTCTCCAGAGGCTGTTTCTTCTTTTCAGGAGCTGAAGCGGAGGTTCACTTCTGCTCCAGTTTTGCGGCAACCTGATGTCTCACTCCCGTTTCAGGTAGAGGTGGACGCTTCTGAGATTGGTGCAGGAGCTGTTTTGTCCCAAAAAGATCCGGTAACATCTAAAATGAATCCCTGTGCTTTCTTTTCCCGAAAGTTCTCCCCATCCGAAAGCAACTATGATGTGGGGAATCGGGAACTGTTAGCCATGAAATGGGCATTTGAGGAGTGGAGACATTGGTTGGAGGGGGTTAAACATCAAGTCGTGGTCTTTACTGACCACAAGAATTTGATTTACCTTGAGTCGGCCAAACGCTTAAATCCTAGACAGGCTAGGTGGGCCTTGTTTTTCACACGTTTTGATTTTGTGGTCTCTTTTCTTCCGGGCACTAATGTCAAGGCAGACGCCCTCTCTAGGAGTTTCTTTGCTGATTCTCCTATTGTGACCAAGCCTGCTACCATCTTAGGTGAGGGGCTAGTTCTTTCTGCCATCTCGCCCGACTTGAGACGTGCTCTGAAAGAGTTTCAGGAGGACAAACCTGAGCGTTGTCCCATTGGAAAGTTGTATGTTCCTGACCAGTGGAGGAAGAGAGTAATGTCTGAAGTTCATTGCTCTGCATTGGCTGGTCATCCAGGTATTTTTGGTACTAGAGATTTGGTGAGTCGGTCTTTTTGGTGGCCCGCCTTGTCTCGTGATGTCAGGAATTTTGTGCAGTCCTGTGGGACTTGCTCCCGGTCTAAACTTTGTTCTCGCTCTAGTGGGTTGTTGATGCCTTTGCCAGTGCCCAGGAGGCCATGGACCCATATTTCAATGGATTTTATTTCTGATATGCCTGTCTCTCAGAGAATGACTGTTATTTGGGTGATTTGTGATAGATTCTCTAAGATGGTTCATCTTGTACCACTCCCTAAGTTGCCATCTTCCTCAGAGTTGGTGCCCTTGTTTTTTCAACAGGTGGTTCGCTTGCATGGGATTCCTGAGAATATTGTGTCTGACAGAGGAGTTCAGTTTGTTTCTAGATTTTGGAGGACTTTTTGTTCCAAGCTGGGAATTCAGTTGTCCTTCTCCTCTGCGTTTCACCCTCAGACCAATGGGCAGACGGAGAGAACAAACCAGATTTTGGAGTCTTATTTGAGATGTTTTATTTCTGCTGATCAGGATGATTGGGTTTCATTTTTGCCCTTGGCCGAATTTGCTTTAAATAATAGAGCTAGTTCTGCCACTTTGATGGCACCTTTTTTTTTGTAACTTTGGGTTTCATCCTCGATTCTCTTCAGGGCAGGTGAAGTCTTCTGCCTGCCCAGGTGTTGACACTGTGGTGGAGAGAATGCACCAGATGTGGGACCAAGTGGTGGATAAGTTGTCTCTCTCCCAGAAAAAGGCCCAGCGGTTTACCAACCGACACAGGACCATTGGTCCCCGGTTTAGGTGGGTGATATGGTTTGGTTGTCATCAAAGAATATCTCTATGAAGGTGGCTTCTCCAAAGTTTAAACCTAGGTTTACTGGATCTTACAAGATTTTGGAGATTCTTAATCCGGTCTCTTTTCGATTGGCTCTTCCTGTTACATTCAAGATCCATAACGTGTTTCATAAGTCTCTGTTAAAATGGTTTGTTGAGCCAGTAGTTCCTGTGGTGGCACCTCCTGACCCTGTATTGGTTGAAGGTAATGTGGAATATGAGGTTGAGAAGATACTGGATTCTCGTCTGGCTAGACGGAGACTCCAGTATTTGGTTAAGTGGAAGGGTTATGGCCAGGAGGATAATTCTTGGGCCTCTGCATCCGATAATCATGCCGAAAAATTGGTTCATGCTTTTCATCGGGCCCATCCTGATCGCCCTGGTGGCATGGATGAAGGTTCGGTGACCCCTCCTCAAGGGGGAGGTACTGTTATGAGCTCATTTTCTCCTTCACCTTTGTCCGATGAACTCCCTCTGCTGGTGAAAGGAGGTAGTGAAATTGATTTGGATGGGAAAAACCTGTCATCTGAACAGGTGGAGTGTGAGTGGACATCTGGAATCTCTGAGTGGATATAAGGCCGCCGACGTCCTGCTGGGTTGCTGGTGATCCTCTCTGCTCTAAGCTCTGGCCTCCAGTTTAGTCCTGTCTACTAAAGCTAAGTTTTTGCTCTGCTATTGTCTCATGAGATTTTGTCTGGTTTAATTAGTGTTTGTGTTCAGCCAGCCCTGGTTGGGACTGGCGGAACTCCATTTTTGTCTCTGATCAGTTGATCTCTTTGCTCTGTTTTCAGAATATACCTGAGTGCTGATATAGTGATTTTGAAGTCTAGTGACTTCAGGGCCTTTTCTATCAGACGTGTTGGACATTATTTTTGGCAGGGTTTTTGCGTGATTGCAGACAGTTGCTTTTCTTTCCTGTCCTATCTAGTTAGTGAGGGCCCCATCGTTTGCTCAGCCTGTCTTTCTGTCTGTGTTTGTGTTTTCATCTGTTTTCACCGTCAATACATGTTGGGGGCTGTCTATTGCTTTGGGGTCTGCTCTGGGGCAGTTTAGATTTCCCCTTTCTTTCTTTAGGTTTATTTAGTTCTCCGGCTGTGAACAAGCTGTCTAGGACCACCGTAGGAACACCCCACGGCTATTGCTAGTTGTTGTGAATAGGATCAGGGGTCTGCAATCCGCTAGCTACCAACCTCTCCGGTTTTCTGGACTTAGCTTGTATTTTTGTTTTTTCCTCCTCCGGTGACTCATTCATAACACTACAGTGAGCCAACAGGCTAAACAGGGTGGGTGCTGTCCCCCCCAATGACTGGCTCGGAGGAAAGGATTTTACGGTGAGTACACAAAAATTCCTATTTCTCCTATGCCTCATTGGGGACACAGAGACAGTGGGACGTCCCAAAGCAGTCCCTGGGTGGGGAGCATACATCTGCTAATACCCCATGTACCACTGAGTCAACAGTGAGGTACTGCCCATTGCAGGTTGCATCCGCAGAGGAATGAGAATGAATTAGGCAATGGTTGTAAAGGTATGCAGGCTGGATCAAGTCGTAGCCTTGCGGACAGGCCTGAGAATGAAATTGGTAATATTTTGTAAAATGTATGCAGACTGGACAAAGTCGCAGCCTTGCAGACCTGTTCTGCCAAGACCTGGTGCCGATTGGCCGAAGAGGCACCCACTGACCAGGTAGAGTACGCCTTAATCCCCAGTGGGACAGGCACGTTGCTAATACAGTAGAACTACTGAATCGCCAGGGGAATCCACCTGGCTAGCGTTGCTTTGACACGGCTAGACCCTTCCTATGCCCCTCTGGAAACATGAACAGGGCATCTGACTTGTGGAAGGGAGCCGTCTGCGAGATGTACCGTCTCAGCGCCCTAACCACATCCAGGGAGATGAGGGCCTTCTCTATGCGATGGACTGGCGCCGGACAAAAGGAAAGGCAAAACAATTTCCTCGTTGAGATGGAAAGAGGGGACAAAATTGGGCAGGAAGGACGGGGACGTCCTGAGAACTACCTTTTCCTGATGAAAAATTCAGGAAGAGAGAACGGCAGGACAGAGCTACCAATTCCAAAACTCGTCTGATTGACGTAATTGCCACTAGAAAAACCACCTTCCAAGAGAGGACGAACAGTGACATGTCCTGCGGCGGTTTGAAAGGAGCCTCCTGTAAGGCCCTGAGAACCAGGTTAAGGTCCCATGATTCCAATGGCCTTCTATAAGGAGGCGCCACATGGAAAACTCTCTGAATGAACGTCTTGACCTGAAGTTTGGTGGCAATTTTGCGTCAGAAAAGCACTGACAAGGGCAAAATTTGGCCCTTGAGCGTGCTAAGCACAAGGCCTGATTTTAAACCAGATTGAAGGAATTCCAATATGGCCGGAATGGAAAAACACCAGGTGATCGACCATGATCCTTGCACCACGAAAAGAAGGTTGTCCAGGTGCGGTGATAGATGCATAGGGAAACAGGCTTCCTAGCACTAATCATGGTGGAAATCATGTCGTGAGAGAACCCAGCCTGTACTAAAATCCAGGATTCAACGGCCACGCCGTCAAAGACAGGGCCCCAGAGTTCTGTGGTAAATCAGGCCCTGCGAGTGTAGATCCATGCAATCTGTAAGTCGCCAGGGGACGTCGGCAACTACTTGTATCAGTTCTGCATACCATGCTCGGTGTGGTCAATTAGGCGCGACAAGGATCACTGATACTCCCTCTGCTCTGATCTTCTTAATGACCCACGGAAGCAAGGAAAGAGGGGGAAGATGTATGGGAGCCGGAACCAGTGCCATGGCAGAACTAGGGCATCCACTCCGATGGCACATGGATCACGCGATCGGGCAATGAACTGAGGAACCTTGTTGTTTAGTCTTGAGGCCATGAGATCCACATCCGGAGTCCCCCAATGATGACAAATCTGTTGAAAGACTTCCGAATGAAGAGACCACTTCCCCGAGGCAATACCTTGGCGACTAAGAAAATCTGCCGGCCAATTTTCTTTGCTCGGCCCAATGGAGGATATGACTCGCTTCGTGCATGGCCATCCTGCTCTGGGTACCTCCCTGACAGTTGATATACACTACAGCCGTGGCGTTGTCGGATTGGATCTTGATGAGACCTGCGAGGAGATGGTGGAAACTCCTTAGAGCTAATCTGATCGCTTGCATCTCCAAAATGTTGATGAGGAGGCTGACTCTCGGGTTGACCAATGACCCTGTACCGTGTGGCGACGAAAGACTGCTCCCCAGCCAAAGAGACTTGCGCTGGTGGTTACTACCAACCATCTTACTGGGAGAAAAGACCTCCCTTGATTCAAGGAAGGACCTCAGTGTCCACCACCTGAGGGATTGCCAGAGCCGCAGGGACAGAGGGATCCAACGGTCCAGGGGGAACGGGTACTTGTCCTAAGCTAACAGCAACATGTGTTGTAAGGGACAGAGGTAGAACTGTGCAAATGGAACTGCTTCCATCGCTGACACCAGCTTTCCTAGAACTCTCATGCCGAAACGAAGAGAGTGAGAAAACAGTCGCGCTGCTGTTGTAAGGCTTGGGTCTCTCCTGGAAGGAGAATGACCAACCCGCGGGAAGTGTCCAAGATCATCCCCTAAATGGAAATCTGCTGAGCCAGTTTTGGGAAAGACTTTTCAAAGTTTATCTCCCACTCCAGGCGAGAAAGTGTATTTACTGTTATCCATGGATTCCTCGCAGGCTGGAAGGGACGGACCCTTGATGAGCAGGTCATCCGGATACGGTAACACCACCACTGCCCGAGAGTGAAGAATGGCCATGACAGCCGCCATGACCTTGGTAAAGACCCTGGGGGCGGTGGCGAGTCCAAAGGGCAAGACTACGAACTGGCAGTGTTCCTTGTGAATTGCAAAATGCAGGAACTGCTGGAGGGACGGGCAGATCGGAATGTGTAGGTAAGCGTCCTTGATGTCGATGGATGCTAGGAACTGTCCTTTTTCCATGGAAGCGACAACTGATCGGAGAAATTCCAATCAGAGTCGCCGTACCCTGACAAACTGATTTAACAGTTTGAGATCCAGAATGGGTGACATTGTCCTGTCCTTTTTTGGAAACACAAAAAGGTTTGAATATAATCCTCTCAACCTTTCGTGATGAGGGACCGGAATGATGACTCCGACCCTTAACAGAGCCTGAACAGCCCGAAGGAAGGCTCTTGTCTTTTCCTTGGGGGGAGAGGAAAGGAAAAACCGAGTTGGAGGGAGAGAAGAAAATTCTATCTTGTATCCAGAGGACACCAGCTCCCTGACCCACTTGTCATCATTGGGTAGATCTATGAGATCTGGCTCCCCTAGATCCAGAAGCCCTAGGCCTGGGTTTCCAAGAACGGTTAGGTCTGTATGAGATCTGGGAGCCTGTCTCCTCGCGGGGACCGACCTGATCCAAAAGAGAAGGTAGAGGAGGACCAACCGGAATTGTTGCGAGATCGAAAATGCGTCGGCTGTTGGTTGCAAAACAGCCGAACAGCCCTTTGTTGAGGAAGGAATTTACTTTTTCCCCTCCGGTAGTACCAGAAATGAGCTGGTCCAGTCTCTCTCCAAAAAGACGACCTGCTTGAAAAGGGGGGGAGAAGTCAACAATCTTTTAGATGTGGTATCCGCCCACCAGCTGCAGAGCCCTGGGGCTCTTCTAATGGAGATCGCATGAGCGGCAGCTTGAGCCACGCTATTGGCGGCAACAAAAGGAGCGTCTACTACAAAGTCTGCTGTGTGAAGCATCTGGCTGGCGACAGTGGTTGCCTCCGAAGAAAGACTGGTGCCCAGGAAGGAAGTAATCAGGACTTCTGTCCAAGCGGCCATGCCTTAGTGACCTAAACTGCCGCAAAGGATGGAAAACGCCGCTCCTGAAGCTTCCAAAAAAATTGAGATGGCAGGGTAGTCAATTTGACGATCGGAGGGGTTTCTGACTGAGGAACCCTCAGAAACAGATAGGAGTGTTGTAGAAGCAAGACACAGTACAGGAGGGTCCACCGGAGGGAACTGTAATCGACCCTTCATTAGGTCTGGATCAAAAGGGTATTTAGCCAGAGTAAACTTTTGCCCTGTGAACCGCTCATGTGGCCAATCCCTAACTTACTGGACGGCTGGTAAATAACCAGTGCACACGCTTGTTCCTTAAATGAGATAGGGAGTGCTGGAGCGGGAATATTTTCCTCATCTAACTTCAGAATCCTGTTGACTGATTCTATAAGAGAATCAAACGACTCTTGATGAGATGGGGGATTCTGAGGGGCTGACGCGACAGATATGAATTCAGAGTCATGCTTGCTGTGAACCTCAGGAGAGGGCGAGAGACAGGAGTCGCTGATGCTGAGGAGCGAACGCGACTGGGGGACCCGCCATGGGTCTGCTTTTCCAGAGACAGTCCTCCTGGAGGGAGAATATAGCCTGGGTCAGAGACTCCACCGACCATAACAGGGGCGCAGCCCACTCAGGGGTACCAGACGAAGGAGGCCCGTCAACAGCGGCTGCGAGGGGCGTTGGAGCGCAGGTCGGGGTGCAGGCCGGGTCGTGGTCCGTGCATAATGGATTAGTTTGTGCACTGGGTAAGGCCGTCTTGCAAGTGGTACACACGGTAGAAAAAACACAGAGTGCTTCTTAGCAGCCCGTTTAGCCTCCTTAGAGTGAGGCATAGCGCTCCAGAAAGGGTTAACGGCAGAGTCTGACTGCAGCTGCAGGGACTGTGTCGGAAAGGGGTTAAGCTTTAATCTGAGGGCAGATGCAGCTTACCCATGGTCCTGTGTTATGTCCCCCGGGAAGAAAAAACGGTGGCCCTGTGGAGTCACCCGTTATTCGGCTGCTCCTGAAAGGGTTAACTGCGGCAGAGGTAACAGACATGGCCCCCGAGATTAGAATTGCGCGTCTCTTTGAGAATGAGAGGCGCCAAGAGGGGTCGGTGACATTAGCGTGGGCGGCGCTATTCAAATTGCGGCCTAGCAGGCCGGAAAAGCTGGGGACTAAATTTTTGGCCTACCCACGGTAGGCGTCGGGGTGGGTAGGAGCAGCGCTATCGAGGGCGGTGCTAAATTGCGGCCTAGCAGGCCGAAAAAGCCGGGGGCTAAACTTCTGGCCTCCCCACGGTAAGCGCCGGGCGGGGGGGGGCACGACCGGGCGCCAGTGTACCGCCACTGACGCTAAGTCAGCATTTCTCCCGAGGACAAGGACCCAACCCCATACCTCCACTCCTATGCTGTCAGGTCTTCGTTGTCTGGGGTCTTTCTCATCCTCCATGCGATGTAGCAGAGCTGGAGGTTTTACAGGGGGGTATTGCTCAATTGATCCTCCCTCTGGGCAGGGGGACGGAGAGATCTGGAGCTGATTCCGGGCATCCGAAAAAGCGCTGTTCAGGTCTTTCTCCATGCACTCCTGTTGCGCTTGCCCTCGTATCCGTGGAACCATCATCAGAGGAATACAGCCCCATTTGTCGCAGGAAAATGTACATGAAAAAGACTTGGGTATACTAAAAAAAGACTTGGGTATACTAATAGATCACAGACTGAATATGAGTCAACAGTGTGATGCAGCAGCAAAAAAGGCAAATGCAATTCTAGGATGTATTAACAGAAGCATACAGTCTAGATCACGTGAAGTAATTATTTCCCTCTACTCCTCTTTGGTCAGACCTCATCTGGAATATTGTGTCCAATTTTGGGCACCACATTTTAAAAAAGACATTAACAAACTGGAGCAAGTTCAGAAAAGAGCGACCAGAATGGTGACTGGTCTGCAAACCCTGTCTTATGAGGAAAGGTTGCAGGATTTGGGAATGTTTAGTTTGCAAAAGAGAAGACTGAGAGGAGACTTAATAGCTGTCTACAAATATCTAAAGGGCTGTCACATTGTAGAAGGATCAACTTTATTCTCATTTGCACAAGGAAAGACTAGAAGCAATGGGATGAAGCTGAATGGGAGGAGACACAGATTAGATATTAGAAAAAACTTTTTGACAGTTAGTGATCAATGAGTGGAACAGGCTGCCACGAGAAGTGGTGAGTTCTCCTTCAATGGAAGTCTTCAAACAGAGGCTGGACAGACATCTAACTGGGATGATTTAGCGAATCCTGCTTTGAGCAGGGGGTTGGACCAGATGGCCCAGGAGGTCCCTTCCAACTCTACGATTCTATGGTTACGCCACATGCTTGCCTGTTGTTGGTTCGGGGGAGAGCGGGCCGTAGAAAGGAACCGTCGCCCCTTCACTCCGTTAATTAAAAAATAAAAATTTACAGAAAATTCAAAAATAATATTAAAACGGTGGGGTCTGAAACCAGACCCAAGTGCCGCTTATAGACACTAAGTAAGAACTGGAGAAATCTCAGCCAGCGAGAGGGTGTATACTGCAGGGGAGGAGCTAACTTTTTTTCTGGTTCACTTAGTGTCCTCCTAGTGGCCAGCAGCATAACACCCACTGTCTCTGTGTCCCCCATGGAGGCATAGGAGAAAAACACAATTCTGATGTTTTTTGGGAATTGTTTTCACGGTGTACATTTTGTGGTAAAAATTACCCTACAATATATGATTCTCCTCGTCAATACGATTACAGCGATACCAAACATTTCCAGTTTTTTAATTATTTTAGTGGTGTAAAAAAAATTCTGAGATTTGAAAAAAAAAATTATTATTGTGGTGTCGCCATTTTCCAAGACCCGTAACATTTTTATTTTTTGTCCGATGGAGCTGTATGATAAATTATTTTTGAGGGGCAAGTCAACGTTTTTACTAGTACCATTTTGGGATAGATGTGAATTTTTGATCGCTTGTTACAGCTTTTTTTGTGTAATTGTGGTGAACAAATAAACGTAATTCGCATTCTTGAATTTTTTACATTTACGGTGATTACCGATCAGACTAATTGTTTTTATAGGGGGTATCGACTTGGAAGAAGTGACTCAGTGAAACGCGTGTCGAGGTTTTTCATCTCCATGCCACCAATTGACAGGTATACACTGTACATTATTTAAGCCTCCTGGCCAGTTTATGAATAACCGCCCTTATTTCATGCACCTTATAGCACTGCTGCTTGGCACAATTGGGCTAACTGAAACGGGGACATTCCCTGGTCTCATGGGGCTACATTAGTACAATGATTATTCTTACAGCACGATGCACTTTGGTATAAACTTTGTATGAATTTATGACACTGTATATTTAAGCACTATGCACTTTATATCAGGGCTGTGGAGTCGGTAAGCTACAGTTGCGACTCCGACTCCTGGATTTTATCAGGCTCCGACTCCTTCATAAATGGCCAATTCATAACAACAAATTTACTGTTGTAAAATATTAAACATCGTGCTTATTCAGTTTCTCACCATCATATAAGTAATCAGACCACTTAGAGCAAAAACTACATTTATTAGAATACAATTAGAATATAGCAAATAACTTTTATAAACTTTTCTAAACTGTAAGTAAATATGCAATAAACACTTTTATGCAGTTAATAAGAAGAAATCTATAAATTTGTCCTCAGAAAAAGTATTGCCTCTGTCAGATCCTCCTTCATGGATGCCCTCAAATCTGATCTAATTATTTTGAGAGCAGAGAACAACCTCTCTACACTAACTTGTGTTGGTGGCAAAGCAGTAACCACTTGGGCAACATCTCTGACAATGTCAGGATACAGAGGAATCGCTTGTTGCACTGTTATTTTTGATGAACGGTCAAATTTCTCAATTTCTTTTAGTGCACATGAAAAATTCTGCTGAAATGTACTGGCTGTGTTCCTTGATGGGGATGACTCTTCTTCTATGCGGGAACGCTTTGCACGGTCCTTGTGATCCAAATATTTTTCGAAATTAAATTCTTCATCAGTTGATGATGAGGGTGAAGATGTGGCAGGATGACCAAATTCTCTTGTTCCTCCTGACTGTTCTGCAACCCTTTCATCCTTACTGCTATTTCAAACAGAGCTTCTTTTCCTTTACTTAGCTGTTGATCATCTAGAAGAATCCGATGCATTGGGTCTACATGGGTGTAAATGGGTGCTCTAGCAATTTTTCCAGCTCAGTCACCTGATTCCACTGACTTTCATTTAGCGTCAGTTGAGGGTTAGCCATGTCTACAAGAAAGGTTTTCAGTTCAACCAAGCGCTGAATCATTAAGTAAGTACTGCCCCATCGTGTGGCTTGATCAATAATTGCCCCTTTTCCAGCACGTCTCTTCAAAATTGGGTCAACTTTAGGGGTTCTGGCAACAGTAGCCAATTTTCTCACCTTGCCAATCAGTGCAGCAGCATGTCCTTCTTGCAGACTGTCTCTTATAGTCAGCTGTAGCGTATGCACAACACAGCGCATGTGATGAATGAAAGAACATATTGACACAGTTTCAACAAGATCATCTAAACTATCATGTTGCTGTTCATCTGAAGCAACTTCAGTTTGTTCCTCAGTTACAATACTGTGTTCCTCTATTTCAAACATTTCTGTGTCTGTGGACCCAGAATGTTCTTCTAGCTGCTGGTCACCATCATTACTCTCATTCATTAGCTTAATAGTACTTATCATATTTGAAGCATTGTCAGTTACGACAGAAAGAACTTGCTCTTTTTTAAGTTCATAGTCTTGCAGAACCTTTTCCACTAAGACCTGGAGAAACTCACTGGTGTGATGAGCTTTGGTGTCTTTTACTGCCAATGTCTTGGTAACTATTTCATTTTTGTCACAAACAAATCGGACATTGATGGCAAAATAGTTCACTCTGTGACGTGTGCAGGCATCCATTTTAAGAAACAGAAAGCGTCCCTTGAGAGTTTTTTTAAGTTCTTTTGTTTAAAAGCTTCTTCGATTACTAATTTTCTAATACTCTCTCTCTCCAGAGAAACACCAAGCTTGCTGGCCATTTCCCCATTCAGACACATAAAAGCTGGTCGTGAAAATAATGAAATAGGCACACTATCCTTTACAACAAGCTCTATGATCTGTTTTTTAAATGTATCTACTGTCATTGTCACAGTAACTTTGTCACTGACAAAATATCTTGCAACTGATGGCTGCAAAGTTCTCTGCTCCTTTGTTTGGCTGGAAGAGCTGGGCACTGGTTCATTGGTTTGGATGCAGTCTTTCTCATCCACTGCTTTCAGTACTTCTGGATGAAAGCGCTGTAAATGTCTCTTTAGATTAGAAGCTCTGGTAGGAGCATTTTTATCTTTGCCTGAATATGCACTCATCTTGGCTTCACAGCATTTGCTTTCGTCTGGATCATTTGTCATACACTGACAGACATAATGTTTTCTATCTTGAGTGATGGTGAAATGTTCAAATACAGCTTATTTAATGTGATGCTTCTTTGACATTCTCAGGTTTTTAATTCTGCATTCACAATCCAAATGACAATTGTTTTTCCTAAAAACAATTGTACAAAATTATTGCCAGGTCGTACAACTGATATAGTGCTCAGTAATACTGTTATTATTCCTCATGTACTCACAGTTAACTGATGCAAAGTTTGTTGAAACTTCTTACAGTCTTCCTCTTCTGAGTAGCAGGCAGCTGTGAGATGCTTGGAAGACACACACCTAGTATGATCTAGTCTAGAGGAGGAGCTTTACTACTAAAAATTTGCAACACATTTTCACTTTCAGTTTCATACATTGTAAGTAGGGGGGTTGGGGCAGCATGAGGTTAACCAAGTATAAGATTAGATAAGGGCAGTGGAGAACAGTGACACACAAGAAGTAAGAAATGTCTCTATCTCCAGCAGAACTGCTTATCACTGTTGTTCATAGTTTAATAGAACATATATATTTGAGTAACATTTATAAAATTCATATGAAAGTTCAATTATGAAATATTAATAAAAATTTTTCAAAGCTGGAGTCGGTACATTTCTACCGACTCCGACTCCAACCAAAACTAACTCCGACTCCACGACTCCGACTCCACAGCCCTGCTTTATATGACGTACTGTAATTTTGTTCTACATAGATCCTAGTCCACTGGATTTATTATTGTTGTGAATATAGTGGTTAGGGTCCTGTCTGTTACCTCCATAGTGTTTTCGGTTGCTTGTATATCTGCTCACTTGATTCTAATTTTTTGGCTGCATGGAGCACACTCTGCTTTGATCTGAATAATTTTGTGAGTATGATTCATTTTAATTGTGTTTAATAAAATTTCAATAATTTTATCTTCCCAATAATTGTTGTATGTTCTTTTTGTATATTGTATAAAGCATATGAGATAAATTTATCCCAAGGCCCGAATTTTGTGAGTGACATCTGGCACCTAGTTTATATGGTGAATGATTGTTGGCAGGTGCATTTAGCCCACAGTGCATAGTGGTGACACAGGTGGTTAATCCCCTCTGTGGTTGCTGTCTGTGTGCTGGTACTCCGCCTTTGTCCTCTAGGGGGCATGTGGCATAGTACTTGTGGCTTATGCACAGCCATTGGTTTGAATGTTTTGGGTGTCCAGTTTATCACTTAATACTATTACTACAAGTGCTCCATTCCATTTAAGTATTGAGACTTATCTCTTTTGTGAATAAATGCTGTTTTTTCTTATGAAATACTGTGTGGGCATAGTTGTCAGCACTTGTAATGGTGGAGCAGGGAGTGGAAGTGCCTAGTGAGCATGTGCGTTGACATCATCGCTGACATCATTGTCGAGTGGCCAATCGGGAGTATCTGATTATTGACATGTTCAGTTGTGCTCTGAAAACACTGTTATGGTGGAACTACAACATGTTGGATGGGTCTGAGTGTTCCAGGTGATTTATAATGTTTATGCATTTTAAATATCACATAGGTGTTTCACATCTTTTAATCATTGTTAATCTAGCTGTATCAATGATTGTAGGTACGGATGGATATCATTTTTTGCACTCTAACATGCACCTTATATATGTAAACATTATGATGGTTCTTATATTTACTGCAATGCAATTTTTTATACACTTTGATTATGATTTATATTTAATGTATGCTAATTTTTATATATTGGCAAATTGAAGAGATATGTATAAAAAGTGCACTATTCTATGGTAACACTGTGCTTGACAAAGACCGTGCTGTGAGGTCGAAACGTTGCACCACTTGGCGCTGGATTAAAGTCCACAATTTTTCTTTGAACTGGAGTGCTGCCTGATTTTTTTCCATTTTTTTTCTGTATGTGTGTATATATATATATATTTATATATATATATATACACTCACTGGCCACTTTATTAGGTACACCTGTCCAACTGTGTGTTAAGACTTAATTTCTAATCAGCCAATCACATGGCGGCAACTCAGTGCATTTAGGCATGTAGACATGGTCAAGACAATCTCCTGCAGTTCAAACCGAGCATCAGTATGGGGAAGAAAGGTGATTTGAGTGCCTTTGAACGTGGCATGATTGTTGGTGCCAGAAGGGCTGGTCTGAGTATTTCAGAAACTGCTGATCTACTGGGATTTTCACGCACAACCATCTCTAGGGTTTACAGAGAATGGTCCGAAAAAGAAAAAAAATCCAGTGAGCGGCAGTTCTGTGGCCAGAAATGCCTTGTTGATGCCAGAGGTCAGAGGAGAATGGGCAGACTGGTTCGAGCTGATAGAAAGGCAACAGTGACTCAAATTGCCACCCGTTACAACCAAGGTAGGCAGAAGAGCATCTCTGAACGCACAGTGCGTCGGACTTTGAGGCAGATGGGCTACAGCAGCAGAAGACCACACTGGGTACCACTCCTCTCAGCTAAGAACAGGAAACTGAGGCTACAATTTGCACAAGCTCATCGAAATTGGACAGTAGAAGATTGGAAAAACGTTGCCTGGTCTGATGAGTCTCGATTTCTGCTGCGACATTCGGATGGTAGGGTCAGAATTTGGCGTAAACAACATGAAAGCATGGATCCATCCTGCCTTGTATCAACGGTTCAGGCTGGTGGTGGTGGTGTCATGGTGTGGGGAATTTTTTCTTGGCACTCTTTGGGCCCCTTGGTACCAATTGAGCATCGTTGCAACGCCACAGCCTACCTGAGTATTGTTGCTGACCATGTCCATCCCTTTATGACCACAATGTACCCAACATCTGATGGCTACTTTCAGCAGGATAATGCGCCATGTCATAAAGCTCGAATCATCTCAGATTGGTTTATTGAACATGACAATGAGTTCACTGTACTCAAATGGCCTCCTCAGTCACCAGATCTCAATCCAATAGAGCATCTTTGGGATGTGGTGGAACGGGAGATTCGCATCAGGGATGTGCAGCCGACAAATCTGTGCCAACTGTGTGATGCTATCATGTCAATATGGTCCAAAATCTCTGAGGAAAGCTTCCAGCACCTTGTTGAATCTCTGCCACGAAGAATTGAGGCAGTTCTGAAGGCAAAAGGGGGTCCAACCCCTTACTAGCATGGTGTACCTAATAAAGTGGCCAGTGAGTGTATATATATATATATATACTGCACAAAAAAATAAAGGGAACACTTAAACAACAGAATATAACTCCAAGTATATCAAACTTCTGCGAAATCAAACTATCCACTCAGGAAGCAACACTGATTGACAATCAATTTCACATGGTGTTGTGCAAATGGAATAGACAACAGATGGAAATTATTGGCAATTATCAAGACACCCTCAATAAAGGAGTGGTTCTGCAGATGGGGACCACATCTCAGTACCAATGCTTTCTGGCTGATGTATTGGTCAGTTTTGAATATTGGTTGTGCTTTCACACTTGTGGTAGCATGAGAAGGACTCTACAACCCACACAAGTGGCTCACGTAGTGCAGCTCATCCAGGATGGCACATCAATGCAAGCTGTGGCAAGGTTTGCTGTGTCTGTCAGCGTAGTGTCCAGAGGCTAGAGGCGCTACCAGGAGACAAGCCAGTACACCAGGAGACATGGAGAGGGCCGTAGGAGGGCAACAACCCAGCAGCAGGACCGCTACCTCAGCCTTTGTGCAAGGAGGAACAGGAGCACTGCCAGTGCCCTGCAAAATGACCTCCAGCAGGCCACAAATGTGCATGTCTGCACAAATGGTTAGAATCTTACTCCATGAGGATGGTCTGAGTGCCCGACATCCACAGATGGGGGTTGTGCTCACAGCCCAACACTGTGCAGGACACTTGGCATTTGCCACAGAACACCAGGATTGGCAAATTTGCCACTGGCGCCCTGTGCTTTTTACAGATGAAAGCAGGTTCACACTGAGAACATGTGACAGTCTGGAGATGCCGTGGAGAGCGATCTGCTGCCTGCAACATCCTTTAGCATGACTGGTTTGGCAGTGGGTCAGTAATGGTGTGGGTGCATGTCTTTGGAGTGCTGCACAGCCCTCCATGAGCTCGCCAGAGGTAGCCTGACTGCCATTAGGTACCGAGATGAGATCCTCAGACCCCTTGTGAGACCATATGCTGGTGCAGTTGGCCCTGGGTTCCTCCTAATGCAGGACAATGCCAGACCTCATGTGGCTGGAGTGTGTCAGCAGTTCCTGCAAGATGAAGGCATTGAAGCTATGGACTGGCCCACCCGTTCACCAGACCTGAATCCGATTAAGCACATCCGGGACATCATGTCTCGCTCTATCCACCAACGTCACGTTGCACCACAGACTGTCCAGGAGTTGGCGGATGCTTTAGTCCAAGTCTGGGAGGAGATCCCTTATGAGACCATCCGCTGCCTCATCAGGAGCATGCCCAGGCATTGTAGGGAGGTCATACAAGCACGCGGAGGCCACACACACTACTGAGCATCATTTCCTTGTCTTGAGGCATTTTCACTGAAGTTGGATCAGCCTGTAATTTGATTTTCCACTTTGATTTTGAGTATCCTTCCAAATCCAGACCTCCATGAGATATTAAATTTGATTTACATTGATCATTTTTATATTTTCTTGTTCTCAACGCATGCCACTATGTAATGAATAAAGACTTGCAGCTGCGATATTTCATTCAGTGATATCTACGATGTGGTATCTTAGTGTTCCCTTTATTTTTTTGAGCAGTGTATATATTATATACTGTATATACACACACATACATACATACATACATACATACATAAGCACTCGCATTGACGTCAGAAAGGTGAAGTGAGTTCCCTGGCTGTGAACTCCCAGGACCTGTCTGACAGCACTGCAAGCAGAACTTTCTCACGCTTGCGATGCCCTTAGAGAGAGAATAGGTGTTCACAGGAAGACACTGAGCACATGGTGCTCAGTGTCTGTGGGATGACAGGCTGTATGGTTGCATGATGCGACCAGCCTGCCATCTAGATGTAGCAGGGCTAGACCTGTCGTGGAACAAATGGATTATCAGCATCTCTACGGAATGGTGAGGAATATTGTTTTGTGTTTTTTTACGCTTTTGCAGATGACGAGGGCAGCGGGGGAATTGGTGAGGTTGTAAGTATGGTTTAATTAAGATTATTAAAGGAGTCTGTGTCATTCTTTTGTCTGGGTAGCTATTTTGGGAGGGCTAAATTAACCCTTCACGGTTGAGCCAGTGATGTCCAAATTATTCCAGTGTTGCTAGCAACTCAAATGACCACACGGAGACTGGGGTCTCTGTACGGGAGGATCGAGGCAGATTACTAAGCCCCTTTATTTTAGTCACATCTTTTATAATCTTTTGCTTAATTATGCAAGGTTCTCAAGTACCAATAGCATCATTTCACTTTATAAGCCAATAATATTGCCAGAAAACCGGAAACTACATATATGTCCGTACCCAAATAGAAAGTAGTATAATGGCATATTCTTCAGAGTTTTACAACCCCCGCCTCCCTTATCTTATACAGATGGTAACAGTCTGGTTTCATGACATCCCATGCCAATTATAAAAATTTATCTTACAACAAAAACGGAGAAACGAAACCTCCAGAGAATGGATAAAACGAAACTTCAACTCTGAATTTAGTATTGACCCTTCACATTCCCCCCTAGATAAATTTTTCTTAACACATATGCAGCATCAGAGGTGCTATCCCAAGCTAACAGCTTGAGGGGTACTGGTCTTCACATGACTGATGCCGTGTTACCAGTCATGGCTGTCGCGGCGCACCCATCCCCCCTGTATACTGCAGTTCACGAATAACAATTTTTGAAGACGGTGGTAGGGAACTTTTGTAGGTAGGCATGTGCTTGGCTTCAACATCTTCATCAAGTAGCCTTTTGAGATCGGTGCAGAGAAGAGCAGGGGCAACGACACCTTTGGTATCATCATTAGCTGGCTTAGTGCAGAATTTCCTAATACATACAGAAATACACCAAAGAACAAGGTTTAGTATTACATATACAACAAGGATACAGGCAGCAGTGTGTAACAAGCTTTGTAAGATCCCAGCTATCCAGCCCCCAATTCCCTTAAATCAATTGTCTGGATTGAGAAAGGAGAAGGTGTCTGACCACCAACTGTCCTTAGTACGATCACTGTCTTTATCGTATTGATCTCTGAGTCATTGAATATCTTCTAACTTTAACTTTTAACTTCTACCAATAATAATATGGAAAATGCGAAAAACCAAAACATTATGTCCCCTTCATTTGCTATTGGCTTGTTGGGTGATGGGGAGGACTTCATAGGGACCGTCATACAAGGGTTCTAGTCCGTGCTTCCTGACATGCCTCTTCACGACTACCAAATCACCAGGCTTCAGGTTATGACAAGTGCCGGTTTCTGCTGAATCTGGAAAGGAAAAGAAAACTAGAACATAGGTGTTAGCAAGATTTTTACTAAGCAGAATAACATATTGAACAACACGGTCAGTCTCTTCTGATAACTGCTGGGGCTGGAAATTTACAACTGGGGGCCTAGTACCAAACAATATCTCATATGGGGACAGGCCATATTTTGCAATAGGGGTAGTATGAATATGGTATAGTACAATGGGTAGGAGCTCTGGCCATGGAGCCGTAGTCTCCTGCATCATTTTGGTCAATTGTCCCCTCAGTGTGCCGTTCAGCCTCTCAACTTCACCACTGGATTGTGGGTGGTACGGAGTATGGAGGGCTGCAGTGGATCCAAGCATTGTCAGAACTTCTTGGTACACATGAGAAGAAAAGGCCGGGCCTTGATCACTTTCAACGACTTCTGGAACCCCATATCTGCATATAACTTCCATCACCAGTTTCTTCGATGTGGTCTTTACAGTCATGTTGGTAACAGGGAATGCTTCCGGCCAAATGGAGAACCGGGGCCCAGTAGAATTTTTGCACCAGTGCGAGGGCCTGATTTTTTCCTCGATGTGTAGGCCCATGTGGCAATAGCAGGGTACATCCGCTTAGGGAGACACACGAGTTGGTCCTTTTTCCAGAGACCATTATCCATTTGTGCCCCATCAGTCTTCCATTGCTTCACCTCTTCCTTTGGAGACATTCTCTGCATTGTCATTAAGCGGTCTCGCGGGGTCCGACAGAAAACTTCAGTCTGTTGTAGATCCTCATGTTCTTGTAGGGTCAATGCTGCTTGTAACTGTACGCTGAGAGCGTGTGGTCACCATAGTTGGTATGGTTGGTTCAGCGGGTAAGAGAGCGGCGGCTTTTGCTTGCATATCCGCAAATGTGTTGCCAACAGTCTGTGGACTGGTCCGAGGACCGTGCGCCTTAACTTTGATAATGGCCACCTGAGTAGGTAATTTGATTGAGTCCATGAGGGTTTTAACAGCTTCAGCATTTTTCACTGGGGTTCCGGCAGTAGTAATAAACCCTCAATTGGCCCATAGAGCCCCAAAATCATGAGCAATACCAAATGCATACCGTGAGTCCGTGTATATATTAGTCCGTCTGTTCTTGGCCAAAGTACATGCAGTAGACAGAGCCTGGAGTTCTGCTTCTTGTGCTGACTGTGAAGGCGGGAGTGCAGCTGCGTGCACTACAGTGTCCTCTGTGGTAACAGCATATCCCGTGTGGAATCTACCAAACTCGTCAGCATATCTTGAACCATCCGTGTATAACACCAGATCAGGATTTGGGAGTGGATTCTCACTGACATTTGGTGGAGTAGCTGATTCTTCAGTCAGAAGTTGGGAACAATCATGTTGGAGGTAATCCTCATCACTGCCATCTTTCCTTATAGTTCATTATACTGTCTTTCAAGGCGTTGTAAAGGGGTTGCATTATGCGGGATGCATCCGGTATCCACTGACAACAATAAGTGCATAAGAAAACGCTGGAGTTCAGCTTCATCTTTTGGGAAAGGAAGGGAGCTGACAGCTATTTTTCTTTCTTCTGCGAGGTGTCTGGCACCCTGAAGGAGACAGTGACCCAAGAATATCACTTGACCAAGGCAGAACTGAAGTCTCGAGCCCGAAGCCCGACAGTTCAGTGCTGCCAGATGCTTTAAGGAGGCTAACAATGGCAGAAATGGCAAAAGACACCTGCTGATATTTTGTTGCAACCTGGTTTGGACTGTTTTGGGCCCCTTGTGACATAACTGTCCATGTTAACTGTCGTCCCTGCTAAGTGAATGCAAATAGAAACTGGCAGTCATTGTGTAACGGAATGCTAAAGAAGGCATTGGTAAGATCAATAACTGTAAACCAAGCAGCATCCTGGGGTATTTGGGACAAAAGAGTATGTGGATTAGGCACCAGGTTTGAGAAACACTTTTACTGGTTCTACAGGCATTTTCCCTATATCATTTGGCCCTTTTGACCAGATTTTAGATAGTATCTCTGAGAGGTATGGGGTGAGTCATTGATCCTCAGGCAGTATTGGGGGTGGATCTGAGCCTATCAGGGCCATCATAACTGTAGGAAGGGCATGCAAAATACAGATTACCTCACTGTCTTCATCTACATAGGGATTATATAACAAAAAAAAAACATCTGCACCATCATCTTGGAATTGTATTCCGGAGCGGAACTGTGATAATGAATCTGCCCCTAGTAAATTTACAGGGCATATGAGAGATTACAAACTGAGCAGTAACGAGAATTAGCAGGGAGGGGCTGAGGAGCAAGATTCTCACTAGCTGAAGTCTGAGGGGAGGGGCAGTTTGCTGTGTGGGCTGAAGGGCACACTGTGTGATCGCAGCTGCGGTGGGGGCTAGAGGCTGCTGTTTGCTCTTTTTCTTTTTTTTCTCCTGAACAGAGCAGGTTAAAGTGTTCTGAAAACTTATTTTTTTTTTTTCTGGAGCTGGTAAATGGAAGGGGTGGCTACTCATAACCACTAGCAATAACGGGGACTAAGGCTGCCGGCAGATGATAATAGGTGCCGTCAGCAGAGGTGGGGGCTGCAACTCTCGGTCTCTTTGTACAATTGTCATCTAGCAGGGAGACCTCTTCTTTCAAATCATCACTTTTAACTATTTCCCTGACACATTAATATCAATCTTAGTTCCTTCGTAACCAATCACATTCTCACAGCACAGTCACTTTCTTGAACCACAATACATTCCGTCTTTGCCATAATAAGACAATTTTTCCTTCTTCAACATAACAGTAACAGAAACAATCAGAATTCACTTGCTGTTCAGTTTCCACATAACCTTCATTATACAATTCATGTGCCAAGCCACGGAATTCCTCAGCGCCTTTAAGTAATCCGTCATCAGTCAACCTTTTAACTCCTTCATCCCATAGCGTAGGCTGTAACCTCCCACCCTTAGGAAATCCCAGAATCGAAAATATTTTTCCTGCATTCCTGACAGATTTCTTTCCTCGTCTTTGAATCATAAGACTAACAGTATCTGATCCTTCACACAATTCCAAACTTTTCTTTTTCTTCCACAGAAACATAATTCTCTCCTTTAGAGCTAAATATCCTTACTTGAGTTGTGCACAATACTGGGGCAGCCGTCTCCGTTTGTTCCACAGGGTCAACCCCTCTGGGAAGCCCAAAATTCGCGGTACTCAGTGAAAGGAGGCGGGCGTCTCAGACTATCCCTCCGGACACCTCTGGTTATATATATCTTTCTATATATACCTGAGTTACGTATCCTACCCATCTTCGATCACTCACCACGCCTGATAACTAACAATGACCAGGAATTCAGGATATTTTGACTATAAAGAGAGTCACAATCACTGGTCAATCCGGGGTGTCCGTCCCTTATGAGGTACGGTTCGAGCACTGGGCCCCCAACGGAACTACACCCATGAATCACCCCACCAGGGGGACAAACCTCAGATCCTCTTTGCAGCAACAAGCACAGGAAAACCACACCAACGGTCAGTCTGAACAGTATAACTGCCAACTTACCGTGGTCGTGGGGGGTGATCAGTCCCAATTTTCCAACACCTGTGTCCGCTCCGAGGGTCCTTTGTCTTGTCCTCCGGGGGCAGAGGCGTCCCTATTCAGGGGCCCCACGTTGCGTGCCACTGTCTGGGTAGCTATTTTGGGAGGGCTAAATTAACCCTTCATGGTTGAGCCAGTGATGTCCAAATTATTCCAGTGTTGCTAGCAACTCAAATGACCACACGGAGACTGGGGTCTCTGTACGGGAGGATCGAGGCAGATCACTAAGCCCCTTTATTTTAGTCACATCTTTTATAATCTTTTGCTTAATTATGCAAGGTTCTCAAGTACCAATAGCATCATTTCACTTTATAAGCCAATAATATTGCCAGAAAACCGGAAACTACATATATGTCCGTATCCAAATAGAAAGTAGTATAATGGCATATTCTTCAGAGTTTTACAACCCCCGCCTCCCTTATCTTATACAGATGGTAACAGTCTGGTTTCATGACATCCCATGCCAATTATAAAAATTTATCTTACAACAACAAAAATGGAGAAACGAAACCTCCAGAGAATGGATAAAACGAAACTTCAACTCTGATTTTAGTATTAACCCTTCACACTTTCAATTAAAGGACTTTTTTCTGGGCGTCTGTGGTTTATTACAATGTGACTATGGGCTTAGTAATGGGGGCGTCTTATTGACGCCTATCCATTACTCTCCTTGGGGATTGATGTCACCTGACAATGCAAAGTGTAAAATGAGGATGAATGAACTCATGGAGATCAACATCCAACACTGCGGAGACACCTTCACGTGTTTCTCAACGCAGTGATTCTAGAACACTGCCCCCATCCCTTATGGGAAATATGCAAAACAGAAGCCGCGGAGACACCATCACGTTTCTCAACGCAAGCAATGACCAGCCAGGTCTTTCCCCGGGAAGGAACAACCACGGGAAGGACAGTCTCCAATAAAGGAAACCACCTATGCCAAAACATGGTATCCATCCACAGACAGCTGTTTCGGGGTATTGCCCCTCATCAGTGTGGAGTAGGAAACTGGCTGGTAGGAGCAATGCCTAGTAAAAGACTGTGTAAAATGAGGATGAATGAACTCATGGAGATCAACATCCAACACTGCAGAGACACCATCACGTGTTTCTCAACGCAGTGATTCTAGAACACTGCCCCCAGCCCTTATGGGAAATATGCAAAACATGCAAAACAGAAGCCGCGGAGACACCATCACATGTTTCTCAACGCAAGCAATGACCAGCCAGGTCTTTCACCGGGAAGGAACAACCACGGGAAGGACAGTCTCCAATAAAGGAAACCACCTATGCCAAAACATGGTATCCATACACAGACAGCTGTTTCGGGGTATTGCCCCTGGTCATTGCTTGCGTTGAGAAACATGTGATGGTGTCTCCGCGGCTTCTGTTTTGCATGTCTGACAATGCAAACGTGACATCAACACCCCCAACTATCACCAGACTTGCCACCGCTACAAGGCAAGTGGGAACAGCGAGGCTAAATGCCAGAATTGGTGCATCTTAGAGATGCGCCTTTTCTGGGGCAGTTGAGAGCTGATGTTTTTAGCCTGGGGGGCATTATCTATGGTCCCTTCCTAGGCTATTAATATCAGCCTGCAGCTGTCTGTATACCCTTGGCTGGGTATTATAGGGGAACCCTACATCATTTTTAGGGGGCTCCCATTTTAATAGCCAGTAAAGGCTAAGTATACAGTTATGAGCGGATATTAATAGCCTGGGAAGCTCCATGGGTATTACCCCCTTCCCAGGCTACAAACATCGGCCGCCAGCTGTTGGCTTTCCCTCAGCTGGTTAGGAAAATTATGTGGGAGCCCATGGCATTTTTTTCAGAAAAATAATCTTATATTAAATACAAGTACTGTAAGCTGCACACTAGGGTGACCGGATCTCATATGGGGGGGAAAAAATGTCAGAATCTTGTTCGTCTGGACCCCACAAAACGATTCCCCTTTCCAGATATTGAGAGAGCCAAAATTTGAGCTCGATCAAACGACGTTAACCCGTGCCGCTCGTCGCTCAAAGTTTGAAAAAATCCAAATTGAGGTATTTTAAGATTTAGGTATTTTGCATAGTCTGTTAGACTATAAAGAATGTGACAACAACATTGCAGAAATAGCCCTGACCAAATTTTCGAACCATTTGTGGTATTTGAATGCAGAGTTGGTGGGATTATCGTTTTTTGATCCCACCATTACAATGAAAAGTTGTTAATGGCTAATAAATTGCTCAGTAGCACAGATGAACCATCAGAGCACGCTAACCTACATGAGTTGATAATTTTACATAGTTATCTAATCTATTCTAGAGCTTTTGTTAAAGTAGTTTTTGAAACGTCAGAATATAATGCTCGGCATTTGCTTACAACTTGCAGGACATATTGCTTTTGTTCTTCATCTTTTGTCAGAAGGTCGTTAAAGTCGGTTACTTCCTACCTCTTTTAATTTTTCTTTCCTAACTTTTGGATTTACAACCCTAGCGTGCTCTGATGGTTCATCTGTGCTACTGAGCAATTTATTAGCCATTAACAACTTTTCATTGTCTGTAATGGTGGGATCAAAAAACGATAATCCCACCAACTCTGCATTCAAATACCACAAATGGTTCGAAAATTTGGTCAGGGCTATTTCTGCAATGTTGTTGTCACATTCTTTATAGTCTAACAGACTATGCAAAATACCTAAATCTTAAAATACCTCAATTTGGATTTTTTCAAACTTTGAGCGACGAGCAGCACGGGTTAACGTCGTTTGATCGAGCTCAAATTTTGGCTATCTCAATATCTGGAAAGGGGAATCGTTTTGTGGGGTCCAGACGGACAAAATTCCGACATCGATTTTTTGCGGTCACCCTACTGCACACACACTGTACTAATTGTATATATCACAGGCATCGATATATCTACCTATTCTATTTGTATTTACAGTATGTAATCCATCACTTCTATCCTGTCGGCTCCTACGGTGATTTTACAGAACACGGCAAATGATTTGCCGGCTTTTTTTCTACCTATGTTATATATATATATATATATATATACAGTGGGGAAAAAAAGTATTTAGTCAGTCAGCAATAGTGCAAGTTCCACCACTTAAAAAGATGAGAGGCGTCTGTAATTTACATCATAGGTAGACCTCAACTATGGGAGACAAACTGAGAAAAAAAAATCCAGAAAATCACATTGTCTGTTTTTTATTTCATTTTATTTGCATATTATGGTGGAAAATAAGTATTTGGTCAGAAACAAAATTTCATCTCAATACTTTGTGATATATCCTTTGTTGGCAATGACAGAGGTCAAACGTTTTCTGTAAGTCTTCACAAGGTTGCCACACACTGTTGTTGGTATGTTGGCCCATTCCTCCATGCAGATCTCCTCTAGAGCAGTGATGTTTTTGGCTTTTCGCTTGGCAACACGGACTTTCAACTCCCTCCAAAGGTTTTCTATAGGGTTGAGATCTGGAGACTGGCTAGGCCACTCCAGGACCTTGAAATGCTTCTTACGAAGCCACTCCTTCGTTGCCCTGGCGGTGTGCTTTGGATCATTGTCATGTTGAAAGACCCAGCCACGTTTCATCTTCAATGCCCTTGCTGATGGAAGGAGGTTTGCACTCAAAATCTCACGATACATGGCCCCATTCATTCTTTCATGTACCCGGATCAGTCGTCCTGGCCCCTTTGCAGAGAAACAGCCCCAAAGCATGATGTTTCCACCACCATGCTTTACAGTAGGTATGGTGTTTGATGGATGCAACTCAGTATTCTTTTTCCTCCAAACACGACAAGTTGTGTTTCTACCAAACAGTTCCAGTTTGGTTTCATCAGACCATAGGACATTCTCCCAAAACTCCTCTGGATCATCCAAATGCTCTCTAGCAAACTTCAGACGGGCCCGGACATGTACAGGCTTAAGCAGTGGGACACGTCTGGCACTGCAGGATCTGAGTCCATGGTGGCGTAGTGTGTTACTTATGGTAGGCCTTGTTACATTGGTCCCAGCTCACTGCAGTTCATTCACTAGGTCCCCCCGCGTGGTTCTGGGATTTTTGCTCACTGTTCTTGTGATCATTCTGACCCCACGGGGTGGGATTTTGCGTGGAGCACCAGATCGAGGGAGATTATCAGTGGTCTTGTATGTCTTCCATTTTCTAATTATTGCTCCCACAGTTGATTTCTTCACTCCAAGCTGGTTGGCTATTGCAGATTCAGTCTTCCCAGCCTGGTGCAGGGCTACAATTTTGTTTCTGGTGTCCTTTGACAGCTCTTTGGTCTTCACCATAGTGGAGTTTGGAGTCAGACTGTTTGAGGGTGTGCACAGGTGTCTTTTTATGCTGATAACAAGTTTAAACAGGTGCCATTACTACAGGTAATGAGTGGAGGAAAGAGGAGACTCTTAAAGAAGAAGTTACAGGTCTGTGAGAGCCAGAAATCTTGATTGCTTGTTTCTGACCAAATACTTATTTTCCACCATAATATGCAAATAAAATGAAAAAAAAACAGACAATGTGATTTTCTGGATTTTTTTTTCTCAGTTTGTCTCCCATAGTTGAGGTCTACCTATGATGTAAATTACAGACGCCTCTCATCTTTTTAAGTGGTGGAACTTGCACTATTGCTGACTGACTAAATACTTTTTTTCCCCACTGTATGTATGTGTGTATGTGTCATTGACCTCTATATATCTATGTATTCTATTCTAACCTGTCACTCTGTGATTTTACCGTACAAGACACATGAATTGCCGGCTCTTATTCTATTATATGTGTGTGTGTTTTGACAAATATTTCCTTTGAAAATGATGTGTAAATGACAGAGAATTCCGATATGTAAAAGCTCATGTTAAAATTGCATTGCAATCAGATAGCATCCGATTTAAATCCGAATGCAGTGTGATTACTAGGTGTGAAAAATCGGATTGTACTCCAATGAGACTTGTGTGACTCTCGGCAGGGAGACGCCGACCAGTTTTTCATACGTTTAAGGTACTGTCACTCTAAGAGAAATCGCTAGCAATATCGCTATAACTTGTGACGTTATAGCGATATTGCTAGCGATATCGCTGTGTCTGATACTTACCTACAACCCGCTCCCCCGCTGGTTATCGCTGATCGCGCAAGAACAGGCTGGACTGTTTCTCGTCGTCAGCTTCCTGCGGCGCTTCCTGCTGTGACGACGAGCGACGCGTGGAGCCAGGCGGGAGGACGCAGGATCGCCGCGACTGACAGGTAAGTAGCGACCCCCGTCCCCAGCGATGTCGCTAGTGAGATCTGCCTGTGTGGCAGCTCACTAGCAACCACTTAGCGATGTACCAGCGATCCTGACCGCATCATATCGCTGGTTGGGATCGCTGGTACATCACTAAGTGTGACAGTACCTTTAGTGTGACTCCGGCCTTAGAATCATACTTCTTGTCCTTTGCCGAAAAGTTTCTAACAAGATTTCTTATCATCAGTGGCAGGATTACAATGACAGGTAACACCTCGATACGCAGCTGATGACACATAATCCACTAAACACAATAGGAGATGTCAGAGCTGACTCTACTCCTCCTGCCTTCATAATGGTCTTTGCATACACTCATTAGATGCTTCAATACGAAAAAAATAGGTTTGGGGTCTGTTCAATGTGGCTGTTCAGGACGAGTTGTAGATCTGAATGACGCCATTAATTTTAGCATTCAGGCTATGTGCACACCCTGCGGATTTTTAGCGGTTTTGCCGTGTTTTTTCGCAGCGAAAATGCTACAAAGACGCTTGCACAATGCAACCCATTGTATTCAATGACATTCAGCAATGCTGTGCTAATGCTGCGTATTTTTCCGCGGCGGAATCGCATCGCGGAAAAATACGCATGCTCATTGTTTTTGCGGAATTGCGGGGATTCCGCAAACATAGAAATGCATTGTTCCGCTTACTTTGGCTATGCCCAACATGCGGAAAGTAAGCGGAAAATGTGCGGATGGTACCCAGGGACTGGAGGAGAGGAGACTCTTACAAAACGCTAGTTTTTCGCGGGAATTCGGCATGCGGATTTCCCACGAATTTCCTGCGGCAGGGAGTTGCGGAATTGCGCACGTGTGCACATAGCCTCAATGTACTGAAAATCAGGAAAAAAAAAATACAACTGAAGTGAAATTTTGAAAAGAATGTCATTCAGCCATGTTTTTTTGGGATTTTGTTTTTACAGTGCACATTATGTGGTAAAATTTACTCTGAATTAAAATTTTCCAAGTCCGTACAATTACGGCAATAGCAACTTGCATACATTTATTTTCATTTATGAGAAAAAAATATCAGAAATTTGTTTAAAAAAAACATCTTGGTTTGTGTCGCCATTTTCCGTGACCCGACATACTTGTTTTCCTGTCAGTTGAGCTGGGTGAGAGCTTGCTTTTTGTGTAACGGGCTGACAGTTTTGTTGATACCATTGGCTAAATATGTTTTGATCCGAGCCCCAAACTGGCGGTGACGGGTCTTCAGCTAGCCCTCAGCTGCCATGGTAACTTATTGGCGCCCCACGATCATGTCATAGAGGTGCATGTTCTATTTAGATGACTGTTAGGCCTCTTTCACACGTCCGTATATTTCCGGTACCGGAAAAAACAGTACCGGAGATATCCGTGTCCATGTGTGTGGCAACCAGGGCTGTGGAATCGGTAAGCCAAACCTGCGACTCCGACTCCTCAATTTCGCTTACACCGACTCCGACTCCAACTCCACGACTCCGACTCCCACATATATTGCTTATATTTAAGTGAAAAATTTATTGTAGTACAATGTGGTCATCAGACATTTAATCATTTTTATGATACAATAATCAAGATATTTAGATAGAACATAATATATATTTATTAGTAGAGTTGAGCGACTTTGGTCGGATCGGGTTTCATGAAACAAAATTTGTTTCAGATGAAACTGGTCCGACTAGGGCAAAAAAAAGTTGGAGTTTAAACCCGACCCCAATGCAAGTCAATGGGGAATAAAAGTCGGCATTCAGTGGATGAATGTCATCTGCTCAATGCCGACTTTTATTTCCCATTGACTTGCATTGGGGTCGGGTTTCGGACGAAACGCCGACTTTTTTTTGCCCTAGTCGGACCAGTTTCATCTGAAACAAATTTTGTTTCATGAAACCCAATCCGACCAAAGTCGCTCAACTGTATTTATTGGAATACAACTTTAGAACACAAAAAACTAAATAGTAAATATGTAATACACTATGTAATATCGATTACATATACAGTGGGGCAAAAAAGTATTTAGTCAGTCAGCAGTAGTGCAAGTTCCACCACTTAAAAAGATGAGAGGCGTCTGTAATTTACATCATAGGTAGACCTCAACTATGGGAGACAAACTGAGAAAAAAAAAATCCAGAAAATCACATTGTCTGTTTTTTTTTCATTTGATTTGCATATTATGGTGGAAAATAAGTATTTGGTCAGAAACAAGCAATCAAGATTTCTGGCTCTCACAGACCTGTAACTTCTTCTTTAAGAGTCTCCTCTTTCCTCCACTCATTACCTGTAGTAATGGCACCTGTTTAAACTTGTTATCAGTATAAAAAGACACCTGTGCACACCCTCAAACAGTCTGACTCCAAACTCCACTATGGTGAAGACCAAAGAGCTGTCAAAGGACACCAGAAACAAAATTGTAGCCCTGCACCAGGCTGGGAAGACTGAATCTGCAATAGCCAACCAGCTTGGAGTGAAGAAATCAACTGTGGGAGCAATAATTAGAAAATGGAAGACATACAAGACCACTGATAATCTCCCTCGATCTGGTGCTCCACGCAAAATCCCACCCCGTGGGGTCAGAATGATCACAAGAACGGTGAGCAAAAATCCCAGAACCACGCGGGGGGACCTAGTGAATGAACTGCAGAGAGCTGGGACCAATGTAACAAGGCCTACCATAAGTAACACACTACGCCACCATGGACTCAGATCCTGCAGTGCCAGACGTGTCCCACTGCTTAAGCCTGTACATGTCCGGGCCCGTCTGAAGTTTGCTAGAGAGCATTTGGATGATCCAGAGGAGTTTTGGGAGAATGTCCTATGGTCTGATGAAACCAAACTGGAACTGTTTGGTAGAAACACAACTTGTCGTGTTTGGAGGAAAAAGAATACTGAGTTGCATCCATCAAACACCATACCTACTGTAAAGCATGGTGGTGGAAACATCATGCTTTGGGGCTGTTTCTCTGCAAAGGGGCCAGGACGACTGATCCGGGTACATGAAAGAATGAATGGGGCCATGTATCGTGAGATTTTGAGTGCAAACCTCCTTCCATCAGCAAGGGCATTGAATATGAAACGTGGCTGGGTCTTTCAACATGACAATGATCCAAAGCACACCGCCAGGGAAACGAAGGAGTGGCTTCGGAAGAAGCATTTCAAGGTCCTGGAGTGGCCTAGCCAGTCTCCAGATCTCAACCCTATAGAAAACCTTTGGAGGGAGTTGAAAGTCCGTGTTGCCAAGCGAAAAGCCAAAAACATCACTGCTCTAGAGGAGATCTGCATGGAGGAATGGGCCAACATACCAACAGTGTGTGGCAACCTTGTGAAGACTTACAGAAAACATTTGACCTGTCATTGGCAACAAAGGATATATCACAAAGTATTGAGATGAAATTTTGTTTCTGACCAAATACTTATTTTCCACCATAATATGCAAATAAAATGAAAAAAAAACAGACAATGTGATTTTCTGGATTTTTTTTTTCTCAGTTTGTCTCCCATAGTTGAGGTCTACCTATGATGTAAATTACAGACGCCTCTCATCTTCTTAAGTGGTGGAACTTGCACTATTGCTGACTGACTAAATACTTTTTTGCCCCACTGTATATAGTATATATATATATATATATATACACTCACTGGCCACTTTATTAGGTACACCTGTCCAACTGTGTGTTAAGACTTAATTTCTAATCAGCCAATCACATGGCGGCAACTCAGTGCATTTAGGCATGTAGACATGGTCAAGACAATCTCCTGCAGTTCAAACCGAGCATCAGTATGGGGAAGAAAGGTGATTTGAGTGCCTTTGAACGTGGCATGATTGTTGGTGCCAGAAGGGCTGGTCTAAGTATTTCAGAAACTGCTGATCTACTGGGATTTTCACGCACAACCATCTCTAGGGTTTACAGAGAATGGTCCGAAAAAGAAAAAAAATCCAGTGAGCGGCAGTTCTGTGGGCGGAAATGCCTTGTTGATGCCAGAGGTCAGAGGAGAATGGGCATACTGGTTCGAGCTGATAGAAAGGCAACAGTGACTCAAATTGCCACCCGTTACAACCAAGGTAGGCAGAAGAGCATCTCTGAACGCACAGTGCGTCGAACTTTGAGGCAGATGGGCTACAGCAGCAGAAGACCACACTGGGTACCACTCCTCTCAGCTAAGAACAGGAAACTGAGGCTACAATTTGCACAAGCTCATCGAAATTGGACAGTAGAAGATTGGAAAAACGTTGCCTGGTCTGATGAGTCTCGATTTCTGCTGCGACATTCGGATGGTAGGGTCAGAATTTGGCGTAAACAACATGAAAGCATGGATCCATCCAGCCTTGTATCAACGGTTCAGGCTGGTGGTGGTGGTGTCATGGTGTGGGGAATTTTTTCTTGGCACTCTTTGGGCCCCTTCAGGGATGTGCAGCCGACAAATCTGCGCCAACTGTGTGATGCCATCATGTCAATATGGTCCAAAATCTCTGAGGAATGCTTCCAGCACCTTGTTGAATCTCTGCCACGAAGAATTGAGGCAGTTCTGAAGGCAAAAGGGGGTCCAACCCGTTACTAGCATGGTGTACCTAATAAAGTGGCCAGTGAGTGTATATATATATAAAACACTATGTAATAAACTATGTAAGTGGCAAAAAAACAGTTTTCAACAAAGACATACTAAATAACATTTGTGCGGTCTATGAACTTGCTCTAAGAAATAGAATTGCCTCCATCAGATCCTCCTTCATAGATGACCTCAAATCTGACCTAATAATTTTAAGGCTAGAGAATAACCTCTCTACGCTAACTAGAGTTTGAGGCAAAGCCGTAACCACATGGGCAACATCTCTAACAATTTCCGGGTATAAAGGAATTGCCTCATGCACAGTCAGTTTTGATGAACGATTGAATTTTTCTATTTCTTTGAGAGCAAGTGAAACATTCTGCTGAAATATGGTCAATCTGCTAGCTATAGGAGACGGAGTAAAAAATTTTTCCTTGCGGCAACGCTTTGCCTGCTCCATGTCATCCAAATACTTGTCAAAAGTCAAACTCCTCATCTGATGAGGATGAAGATATGGCAGCAGTAGCACTGTCAGGACCCAAGTCTACTTGCGCCTGACAGTCCTCCTGTAGGCCACTCATCCTAACTGCTACCTCAGTCAGTGCTTCTTTTCTATTAGTAAGCTGTTGATCATCAAGCAGTATACGATGACTAGGGTCCACATAAACAGCTGCCAGAAAAATTTTATTTTCCAATAGCAGTGTCTCTCTCCGTTTCATTGAAGCAGAAATGCCATCTGCGATTAAACCTCCTCTTTGGGACAGGCAAAAAATAGCAAGTTCTTCCACTCCCTTATGAAAATGACAGGAGTTAAATCCTCAGCTTGTAATTTTTTAGTCACGGTAAATGGGTGATTAAGCAATTCCTTCAATTCAGCCACCTGTGTCCTTTGACCTTCATTTAGGGTTACCTGAGGGTTGCCCATATCTATAAGAAACGGTTTTAGTTCAAGCAATCGCTCACTCATTAAATAAGTGCTGCCCCACCGAGTGGCTTGATCGCCAATTGCCCCTTTCTCAGCACGTCTCTTCAAGATGGAATCAATTTTAGGGGTTCTGGCGGCAATAACCAATTTCCTCACTTTTCCAATCAGATTTCCAGCATGTCCCTTATTCTGCCCTCTGATATAGGGCAGTCTGTTTGTATTATGTGCTGGGTTAATTATAGCACCATCTAGTGGTGGCTGAATTTATAGCAGTGTCTTTGATAGCATTATATAGTCTGTGCCTTTAACAGAAGCAATGCACTATGGGATTGAAGCAGTGCTTTGTGGGAAGGAAGCAATGTATTCTGGGATTAAGAAGGGCCATTTTGCTTCTGTGTATATCATAGGATGCACGTGTTTACCTGTCCTCCATCTTAAATCTCCAACTTGAATTCGTTATCCGCTTAAAGCATATCTGGTAAGCTTAATCTTTCTTGCAATGCAGTGATTCAGAGAGGTGTTATTTACTGTCTAGCAGCCAAGAGATGTCATTAACCCTTTAGTTGCCAGTTCTCAGTAATGTAATCGTAAACTAATGTATTCCTATGTAATGTTTGCATCACAATGTACACTTCTGTGATTGTGTTAGCTCTGATCATCTGTCCAATACTTATGCATGTTATTTGTATTCCTTGTAGTTTTACCGTGCATGTTCTATACTCTTCACAAATAAACAAGTTAGACTACAGAGAACAGTCTGCTTATTTTGGAAGACAGAGCTGTGGTTTATGCTGTATGCTGGATTGCACATTGTGTCATCGTGCCTGAAGGCAGAATATCCCTCTTGCAGACTATCTCTTATTTCCAGCTGCAGCGTGTGCACAACTTTCTCACTTTCTCCAGCTCAGGGCCCAGGAATCGGATCCTGTGCAGGGCAGGCACCCCTCCCCCTCCTCTCTCAAGACGGCAGAAGACAAGACAGAGGAGGGGAGATTGCCCCCTGAAGCACTGCAGCATACTAGTGAGTTTTGATAGGCGCGTGCCCCTGCTTCTGGGGGGGCACCTTCCCCCCCACCCCTCGCTGGCTACAGCCATGATTCCCACACAGCTTTTTTACGGATCTGTTTTTTACAGTGACTCTGGGAATCTCTGCAAATTCAATGGGTTTCAAGATATGACATTCAGACACATTGTTTTGTGAGGATCCGTTTTTGGGCTGAATGAGCATGTCAGTTTGTGTGGCGTTTTTCTAATCTGCTTGTGCTTTTGAAAACATTATCTATGAGCTCAAAAACTTTTCAGGTGATGCTGTTTTTTAAAAAGCTGATTTTACAGCTGAAAAACGTATCCTCAAAAAACGCTGTGTGTGAATGTAGCCTTAGATCAGGAATAGAACAGCCATTTATAGGACATTTCATAACTTCCCAAACTCTTATAAAAAAATATTCAGCACATTCTGCATTGAACTATTGTACCCAATGTATTATATATTTTAGGAGTCGGTCCATTTTATAACTACTCCACCAAAATGAGCACCGACTCCGACTCCACGACTCCACAGCCCTGGTGTCAACATCGAGCCACATCAGTACCACACAAACAGCTGCCAGGGAAGAAGCGCTACAGTAAGCGCTGTTCCCCAGCGGCTGGTGCTGAAGCCGACTGTCATCATTCTCCCCTGCTCTGCTAGCGAGCAGAGGAGAATGATGAATCATAGAATCATAGAATCGTAGAGTTGGAAGGGACCTCCTGGGCCATCTGGTCCAACCCCCTGCTCAAAGCAGGATTCGCTAAATCATCCCAGTCAGATGTCTGTCCAGCCTCTGTTTGAAGACTTCCATTGAAGGAGAACTCACCACTTCTCGTGGCAGCCTGTTCCACTCATTGATCACTCTAACTGTCAAAAAGTTTTTTCTAATATCTAATCTGTGTCTCTTCCCATTCAGTTTCATCCCATTGCTTCTAGTCTTTCCTTGTGCAAATGAGAATAAAGTTGATCCTTCTACAATGTGACAGCCCTTTAGATATTTGTAGACAGCTATTAAGTCTCCTCTCAGTCTTCTCTTTTGCAAACTAAACATTCCCAAATCCTGCAACCTTTCCTCATAAGACAGGGTTTGCAGACCGGTCACCATTCTGGTCGCTCTTTTCTGAACTTGCTCCAGTTTGTTGATGTCTTTTTTAAAATGTGGTGCCCAAAACTGGACACAATATTCCAGATGAGGTCTGACCAAAGAGGAGTAGAGGGAAATAATGACTTCACGTGATCTAGACTGTATGCTTCTGTTAATACATCCTAGAATTGCATTTGCCTTTTTTGCTGCTGCATCACACTGTTGACTCATATTCAGTCTGTGATCTATTAGTATACCCAAGTCTTTTTCACATGTGCTGTCACTTAGCCCTATTCCTCCCATTCTATATATGCTTTTTTCATTTTTATTGCCCAGATGTAGTACTTTGCATTTCTCCCTGTTAAAAACCATTCTGTTAGTTGCTGCCCACTTCTCCAGTTTATTTAAATCTTTTTGAATCCTCTCTCTCTCTTCTCTAGTATTAGCTATCCCTCCTAGCTTTGTGTCATCAGCAAATTTAATCAGTTTACCCTCAATTCCTTCATCTAAATCGTTGATAAAGATGTTGAACAATACAGGGCCCAGGACAGAGCCCTGTGGTACCCCACTTGAGACATTCTTCCAACTGGATGTACAGCCATTTACGACCACTCTTTGGGTCCGATCACTAAGCCAGTTATGAATCCCCTCACTTCATTCTTATCCAGGTATTGACATACATGTTGTTTAATAATTTGTTCAAAGATCTTTCCTGGTATAGAAGTCAGACTCACCGGCCTATAGTTGCCTGGGTCCACCTTCTTCCCCTTTTTGAAGATAGGAACAACATTTGCTCTTCTCCAGTCTTCTGGCACTTCTCCTGTTCTCCAAGAATTTTCAAAGATTATGGAGAGGGGTTCAAAAATTTCTTCTGCTATCTCCTTCAGTACTCTGGGGTGTAATTCATCTGGACCTGGAGACTTGAATTCATTTAGGTTAGCTAAGTGTTTCCTCACTATCTTTCTGTTTATAGATATCCTGGATTCTTCTATTCCCTTAATAGGACAGTGAATAACAGTTGATGTTGCATTTCCTTTCTGAGAGAAAACAGATGCAAAATAGGAATTTAAAAGTTCAGCCTTCTCAACATCCTGTCTTACCATTTCATCATTTTCATCCTGTAAAAATCCTATAGCATCTTTGACTTTTCTTTTACTTTTGACATATCCCCAAAATCCTTTATTATTGCTTTTGACATCTCTTGCAAGCCTCAGTTCATTTTCAGCTTTAGCTAATCTGATTTGTGCCCTGCAGGTTCTGCAGACAGCATTATATTCTTCTTTAGATATGCCTCCCTCTTTCCATTTTATAAACATTTTTTTCTTCCTTTTTAGCATGTGCTTAAGTTCTGTGTTCATCCATCCTGGTTTCCTTAAATGCTTCCTATGAGCGTTATATTAAAGTCCGAACGACAGCAGGTGGTGGCTTTTGGGACTGTTACTCCCATCATCCGCACCTACTGTCACTGTCATTAGCCACAATTCTGTTTGTGAGCCCCTTGGCCAGTCCCATTGACCTCATGATTTTCATTTGGTCTGACATGCACTGTGAGGTCTTATATAGAAAGCTGGACTCCAATGAAGGAGTAGAACCATCTTAAGGAGGATCACAAGGAAATGGACAGCATGTGACTTAAATAAGAGTGTCTGAGCAAAGGGTCTGAATACTTATGACCATGTGATATTTCAGTTTTTCTTTATTAAATTTGCAAAATGTCTACATTTCTGTTTTTTTCAGTCAAGATGGGGTGCAGAGTGTACATCAATGAGAAAAAATGAACTTTTTTGAATTTACCAAATGACTGCAATTAAACAAAGAGTGAAAAATGTAAAGGGGTCTGAATACTTTCCATACCCACTGTATGATGTCCATTCTGTATGGAGCAATATATGGGGCCCATTCTGCATGGCGCAATATATGGAGTCCATCCTGTACAGAGTATTATATTAGGCATTGGAGCCCATTATACTGTATGGACCATTATATGGGGCCCATTATTCTGTTTGGAGCATTATATGGGGCCCATTTTACTGTATGGAGTAATATATGGGGCCCAAGATACTGTATGAAACAATATATGGGGCCTGTTATTTTGTATGGAACATTATATGGGACTCATACTGTAAAGAGCAATATGTGGTGCTCATTATACTGTATGGAGCAATATATGGTGCTCATTATACTGTATGGTTCACTATATTTGGCCCATTATTCTGTTTGGAGTATTATATGGTGCTCATTATTCTGTATGGAGCATTATATGGGGCCCATTTTACTGTATGAAGTAATATATGGGGCCCATTATACTGGGTGGAACAATATATGGGGTCCATTATATGGGATTCATACTGTATGGAGCAATACATGGGGGCTCATACTGTATGGAGCAATATATGGTGCTCATTATACTGTACGGAGCAATACATGGTGCTCATTATACAGTATGGAGCAGAATATGGGGCTCATTATACTATATGGGGCTCATTATACTGTACATAGCAATATATGGGGCTCATTATTCTGTATGGAGCAATATATGGGGCTCATTATACTGTATGGAGGACTATATAGGAGGAAACTGACTTTTGTAAAGGGTGCACTGCTGAGTACAGTTTCTCCTGGTAGGGTACATTTATCAATATCCCCTTTACCTCTAATACTACAGATACTGAAACCCTGAAACCTGTGCACCCTGGATCATCAAAGTCCCCTCTGCTGTACGATATTGTAGAATTTACAATATCACCAATGTAATGCGAGAAGTGAAATCTTTGGCATTGTACTATACCTATATTTCTCTGCCGTATCTGTGCATCATGAATCATGGTATGTGCTAAAGGAGCCCACTGAGAGTCTTTCGCCTGGGGCCCATGAAAACCAGGAGATGGTAAAGGTATTACTGGACTTTTCTTTGAAAGAACTACATGCACATACAATATAATTTGCCAAATGTTAACAGTAAGGGCTCGTGTACATGACCCATTTTAATCCGAAGGGGATCGGATCAAAATCATTAATACAAGTCCATGGGTTTGTGAAAAAAATCGGACCACAGTCAGATAACATCCGAGTGCAGTCCAATTTTCATTGACTGACAGACTAGAGGAGGTGAAGTAACTTTATAACTTTATTTCCCCCCCACTACCGAGAAAAACTGATGCCACTCTGATGAAACGGGTGACCTACCCTACCACATAATAACACGCAGCATGTAAGATCCTGTATGCGTCTACAGGTAAACATAAATGAATTACTCCCTGTCATTATGGAGATCACGTAACGTTTATCATTCTCCTTCGTGACTGTATAGTAAACATTGACTGCGGAGCCTTGTGACTTTCAGCAGACTGCTGTACGCTTATACATCATCCCAAGCTTATATATAGTAATTCCCCACATTACAATATTATTTCCAGAGTCACAATTGTAAAGTGAGACCAGAAATCTAGAAATGTCTGTACGTACATTATGCAAAATTATCGAAATGATTCTTTACCAAGACTTCCTCCAAAAAAGGGTGAAGAGTAAAGAAAATAAAACATAAATAATAAAACTAAGGTCCTGGTAATAGGAATACATTGCAATCCATCATGTAAGAGACACCAGACAGGAGAAATGCTGGACGTCTCCCCGGCTCCTCCGTGCATTATGCTATGTGGTGACAGGTGCTTATTCTCCCTTCTGTACTGCGCTACATAGATGACAGCTCATTATGTCTCTGGTGCGTTGCCTCTTGTGGAGTCCTTGTTTCCTTCTTCTCTCCCTCTTGCTTTTTCCCTTCGTCGTATCCTTGTTTCTTGTATTATTTGTATTCACTTTTCTTTGACCCTTCTGTCATCTCTTCACATTTTCTGATCCTATCTGCTATATCTATCTCATTTTCCGCTTTTGGCTTGAATACATTACACAAGGTTGACACCTTAAACAATGCCTGTAATTTCTGAAATGGCCTTGCAATGATTAATTTGTAACCTGGTTTGATCATAAAAAAAAGCATTTTGTTACATCCATAACAATAGTCAGGACCCCTAGTACCCTGATACTATGCACAATTAGGAGCAATGGTAGAAGAGAGGACGGAAGATTGTGCTGGGCTCCAACACCCATGGCTGAGGGTCCGAACAGTTGGGCTCTGGTCCTGCTCTGCCCCCCTCTACATTGACATTGCCTGACACACGGGAAGGTTTTAATATTAGTTTATAGGACCGTCCCTATTGGGCACACTTTGTCGTGGAGGGTTGGCTTTTACGCTTTTTTGATCATAAACAATGTTTACTAAGTACCCTATGTTATTTATATGTAGTATTACTTTTTACTTACTTACAGCAGGGTATATGCTCATTTTGTTCATATCTTAGATTTGGTCTCCAATCAGGTTTACAGGAAAGGAAAAGAACATTGCTCCCAATTACGACACCGGTGGCTGCTCTCCCCTTTTACCTCCGATATAGAGTAATGAGAGACTTGGGACCAGTCATATCTTATGGAAATGTCCTAAATGTTGCGTGTTGTAATATCCCCTTTACAATCCAGATCTTGCATTTATGGTACACTAGGGGTATGTTCACACAGTGTATATTTGTATGTGCTTTGGTAAAGAACACAGCATTTTACAGTAACAACAAATAACATTTCTAAAATCTCATTCACATGACACATTTTTTGCCCTAAGATTGCTGTAAAAGAGAAATGGCGCAATAGTGCATTATCCAGTGTGCAGAAAACAATTGCAAGTAACACACTCACCAAATGGAGTTTTGTAACAGGCAATGGAGGATTCGCTGCTGCAGAACCACAGATCCACGAGGGACCAACGTGGAAGATTCAGAACAGGAAAAATGTGCTCAGACAATCCGCGCTGCGAATCACTAAAAACTCGGATTAATAATACAGTGGTCTTTATTCTACGCGTTTCAGAGTCTCACAGAACTCCTTCCTCAGGAAAAAACCACATCAAATGTTTCACTGTTTTTGCTAAGTTGCTAAAACCAGGGCTGTGGAGTCGGAGACGGAGCCCATTTTGGTGGAGTCGGAGTCATGGAAATTGAGGAGTCGGAGGTTAGGCTTAGGCCTCTTTCACAGTTCAGTCTTTTTGTTTCAGTCAAAATCTGTCGTTTTGTGAAAAAAAAAAAAAACGGATCCAGCAAATTTGCCAGCTGGATCCGTTTTTTTCTCATAGACTTGTATTAGCTACAGATTGTGACGGATGGCCCTCTGTTTCATCCGTCATTTGACGGATCCGTCATAAATTCTTTGTCCGTCGGCCGGAGACAACGGACAAAGTAATGGATAAAGTTTTTTGTGTACGTCAAAAAGTCAGAAAGCGATGGATCCAGAGCCGTCCGTCGTTGGCTATAATGGAAGCCTATGGGCGCAGGATCCGTCTCTGTCCGTCAAAAGACCGAATCCGTCACTGGATTCCGTTTTTTCAAACTGAGCATGCCCGAAACAATTTCTCTTCATTTAGTTTAACCCCCACAGCCTTTCTGGCACAGAAAAATTCTCTCTCTCTCTCCACCTTTAAAATTCCTACAACTCCTGCTTTGACGGATCCGTCAAAAAAACGGATCCGGTTCTGCACAGGATCCGTTTTTTCAACACTTTGACGGATTGTGACTGATTCTAAAAGACTGAAGTGTGAAAGAGGCTTTAAGATTCCACAGCCCTCCACAGACTGTGGAGTCGGTGTCATGGAAATTGGGAAGTCGGAGTCAGAGGTTTGGTTTGCCAACTCCACAGCCCTGGCTAAAACCCATAAAAACCCCCCACATGAAAACCATAAGTAATATATGTAGTGCTTTTCCTTCCAACATTCTGTTTTCATGCGGGAAGGAAACAAATGCTGCAAAAAGCACTGTGTGAACACAGCCTAAGGCTACTTTCACACTTCAGGTTTTCGGCGTCAGGCGCGATCCGGCGTCGTGCCGGAACGCCGGATCCGGCAAATGTTTCTGAAAACCAGATGTGACGGATCCGGTTTTCTGCCGGATCCGTCTTTTTCTGGACAGACAAAACCGGATCCGTCTCATCCGGTTCATCCGTTTTTCTATCCGTTTTTTCGACGGATTACGCCGGATCCGGTTTTTAAAATTGACCCTTGTGGCCTTCCGAACGGGATTGGCTACTGGAAAACTATATATAGCGTGTTCCTACAGCCCTTCTTTGACAGGTTGTAGAGGAGAAAGTGCAGGTTGGAGAGAAGAGCAAGTTACTGGCGAAGATGGATGTTGTGATTGGAAATATTTTGAAGAATTTGGCGGATTTTACAGCGGAGGCGAATCGTTTGAGGGTGATTGTTCTGGAGAAGGAGAGAGCGAGACAGCAGCGCATCAGGCATCGTAGACGACGTTTGTGGATCCACCCCATCACAGCCAAGAGAATGACGCGTGGGGTCTATTCTACACTATGCATGGACCTTCGACGAAACCCGGATAAATTTTTTGGATATGTTAGGATGAAAATGGAGAATTTTGATTACTTGGTGGAGTGCATTGCACACCTCATAAGAAAAGCGGACACCTATTGCCGCTTCTCTGTTTCACCCGCAGAGCGTCTGATGGTGACTTTAAGGTAAGCCACATTTATTGGATGTGATCGCATCAGAGCACACTTTCACTGCAATCTTGTTGGTGGTAATTTGTATCTCCAAGTGTTATAGGTCAGTTTTGGTATGTAATGCTGTGATTTAAAACTAATTTATTGTTTTTTAATTCCCCACAGATTTCTTGCAACTGGAGAATCCCTTTCGTCACTGCATTTCCAGTACAGACTCGGGATTTCCACCATATCTGGAATTGTGAAGTACACATGCCGTGCACTGTGGGACTCCTTAGCTGAAGAGTTTTTACCAGAGCCCACAACAGAGAGGTGGATTGAAATTGCTGACAAGTTTCAACAGATATGTCAGTTTCCAAACTGCTTGGGCGCTGTGGACGGGAAACATATCCGCATTGTAAAGCCAGCTGGATCGGGATCGGAATATTTCAATTACAAGAAATATTTTTCAATTGTCCTCATGGCCATCGCTGACGCGGAATACAAATTTATTGCGGTTGATATTGGGGCCTATGGCCGCTCCAATGACTCTCAAGTTTTCAAACTGTCTGCCATGGGGCGTAAACTGTATGGAAACACCTTCCAGTTCCCACCACCTAGACCGCTGCCGCAAACATCTGGTCCACCTATGCCATTTGTCTGTGTAGGGGATGAAGCCTTCCAGCTGTCAGAACACCTTTTGAAACCGTACTCTAGCAGAGGATTGACAAGACCAAAACGCATTTTTAATTACCGCCTCACAAGAGCAAGAAGAATGGTTGAATGTACCTTTGGTATTCTGACAGCCAAATGGCGGGTCCTATTGACTGCGATCAACCTCAAGACAGAAACTGTGGACGAGGTGATCAAAGCGTGCGTGGTACTCCACAATTTTGTTATCTGCAAGGAACCCATTTCCATTGAGGACACCTCTGAAGAAACCACCTTGCAAGATTACCATGACATTACCACTAGAAGTTCTGTGACGGTTTCAGTAATGAGGGACAATTTTGCACTATACTTTATGTCACCTCAAGGCAGAGTACACTGGCAGGATGACAGAGTGTGAAAGATTTGTGCCCTAACCAAACTTGTGTACCTTCTGGACCAACAGTATATACCTTTGCCAACCAAAGTTGGCTATCTTGTCATGGTCTCTATTTTTAGCTTTAGGCCACAGGTGTGAACCTGGTTGTGTTTTATGCAAAGTATTTCACCTTTTAACAAAAGTTGTGTACATTGTTAGGAAATCACCAACAATAAACACAACTTTTTAGGTGAAATACTTTGCTTCAAACACAACCAGGAACACAACTGTGGCAAAAAGCTAAAATTTACCCACAGTTATATACCTAGTTTTGAATACCATTTCACCTTTTAAATACCCTGTATTTAACCTTTTTCGCCGCAGAAAGAAATGACAGACAACCAGTGTAAAATAATTTAACTTTTATTGAAAAATGTTTTTTTTAGTAAACTTTTTTAAAATTTTAATAAACTTGTTTAATAAAACTTTGAAACTATAAAACTGAAACCATAAAACTGGTCATTTTTATTTAAATACACACATTATAATTCTGTGTAGTGTGTGGTGGAAATACTGCTGTAGGGGCTGCGGGACACTTCGACACTGGGAGTGTGGAGAGAGGACTGGGATCGTGGTGGGGAAGGAACAGTTAGAGGTGAAGGTGTTGAAAAAACTACAGAATGGGTGGACATGTGGGAAGCAGAAGAGGTGGTGGGTGGTGGAGTGGAGGGTTGGGCAGGGACTGTAGGAGCAGATGATGTTGATGGCAAGTTGTATGGGGAAGGAGTTTGGTACGGGGCAGGTTGCTGGAAGTGGGGAGATGTCTGGTACGGGGCAGGTTGCTGGAAGTGGGGAGATGTCTGGTACGGGGCAGGTTACTGGAAGTGGGGAGATGTCTGGTACGGGGCAGGTTGCTGGAAGTGGGGAGATGTCTGGTACTGGGGAGTTTGCAGGTACTGTGGAGGTTGCTGGTACTGGTGAGGTTGCTGGTGCTGGGGAGGTTGCTGGTACTGGTGAGGTTGCTGGTGCTGGGGAGGTTGCTGGTGCTGGGGAGGTTGCTGGTGCTGGGGAGGTTGCTGGTGCTGGGGAGGTTGCTGGTGCTGGGGAGGTTGCTGGTGCTGGGGAGGTTGCTGGTGCTGGGGAGGTTGCTGGTGCTGGGGAGGTTGCTGGTGCTGGGGAGGTTGCTGGTGCTGGGGAGGTGGATGGTGCTGGGGAGGTGGATGGTGCTGGGGAGGTGGATGGTGCTGGGGAGGTGGATGGTGCTGGGGAGGTGGATGGTGCTGGGGAGGTGGATGGTATGTAATAGGAGGGGGAGGATGGAAAGTGGCTGGAGGTGGATGGTATGTAATAGGAGGGGGAGGATGGAAAGTGGCTGGAGGGGGTGTAGATGTAATAGGAGGGGGAGGATGGAAAGTGGCTGGAGGGGGTGTAGATGTAATAGGAGGGGGAGAATGGAAAGTGGCTGGAGGGGGTGCAGGTGGAGGAACTACTGTGGTGGGAGGAGGAGGAGGTTGGGAGGTAACTTGCTGGAGAGCAGCGTGGCATGAATGCATTACATGCATCTGCTGGGCAGGAGAGAGCGTTTCCATGCGCTCCACAACAGACCTGAAAAAGGTGTGGTTTGGCGAAGATCTTGCTTCTGAATGCATGGTTTGCAGAAGTGTCTTCACCTCCAGAATGCTGGAGTTGATCTGCTGATAGCCTGCGGATATTTGCTCTGACAAGACTTTGAGACAGTTCTGGAAAGATGCATTCAGATGCAAGAACTCTGGCGCATAACTCTTTTCCTGACCCCTCTGCCGCTGCCGCCCAGTACCCGCAGGTGTACTAGAGGTGGCAGGGGCAGAAGGGTGGGGTAAAGGGAAAGCGATCTCCTCACCAGCAGCTTCATGTAATGTAGGCGGCCACGATGCTCCTGTGCTGGTGGATGGGACAGATGGGTCAAATGTGTGGGAAGGCTGGGAAGATGCAGATGTACCGGGGCGGTCGAAGTGTCCCTCGGTGCCGGTCTCCTCAGGGATCGCCTCAGAAGGGTCCAATCGTGCCGGCTCCCGAGTGCTGCTCACCGTGCTGTGGAATTAAGAGAAAAAAAAACAATTAAAATACTGACATGGTATGGCCCTGGCTGAAAAATTTTTTTACATATAACATTTTTTTTCACATGTGGTGTGTAATATTTACCTTCTGGTGACCATTGTTTCCCGGAGGAACGACAGGGCTTCTGCGTACTTGTACTTGCTCCTGCGTCCTCCAGATCCACTCGGGGCCCGCATCTCTTTATTGAACTCCTTCTTGAAACGATCCCTCACAGACCGCCACCGATTCACAATTCTGTTCCCTGAAACAAGAAAGGAGTGGTTAGTATACAACATCAGTGTTTCCCAAACTCCAGTCCTCATGGTCCCCAGGGGTCATGTTTTCATGATTTCTATAGTAAATAGAAATCCTGAACACATGATCCGTGGGGACCACGAGGACTGGAGTTCGGGAAACACTGGTTTACATCAAGCAACCGGTACTGTATATACTTACGCTCTTTAATCTGGGCCCGAGCTTTGAGGTCCTCCCAGCGGCCCACAAGGAGAGAACAGATTTCCTCCCAGAGTCGTCGGGTAACAATCAGGTCAGCGTGGCGGCGGTCAGCCATATTCCAGAGCGGCTCCCTTTCTCTGACGAGATCGATGAGGCGGTCCACATCAATCCCTCCATCCTCACCGTCAGAGTCGGGAGCACGCTGTGAAGGCTGTTAAAGAAAAAGACAAAAATAACATAATTAGCCTCCACAAAAGAAATGAAATAAAAAGTGCAAAAAAACAAAGCAAAAATATTTATACTTACACGCTGGTGACCGCCGCGTTGCTGTCGCCGACGACCCTGGGAGGCACTGCGAGGACCTCTTGGCCAAGCACCAGATTGGGAAGACTAGAGAAGAAAACAAAAAAAGTTATGTCTTTGGATGTAGGCATTTGTTTGCTGTGTGTGGTCTGCAGAACATTGTTTTCTATGTGTTGTGTGTAGTGTGATGTTGTGTTTCTGCGTTTGATGCAAAAAACTTACGAATTGTGAGCCCACTCCAAGTGTCTGTCCACCCCTTCCTTCTTCTTCTGGGAGCTCCTCTTCATCTTGTGATTCCTGTTTTGAAATAAAAGGCAATGAATAGACATATATTACAGAGAAGATGGATTTTGGAAATAAAAACTTACCGTCAAACGCTGACGATGCGAGGGAGGGCTCCCAGAAGATGTGCTGTCCTCTTGCTGGCCAGACTCCATGGCTGTGGGTGGTGTTACAGCTGCTGCCAGTGAAGCCAGTGCTGCTGCTGCTGCTGCATCTCTTGGGCGGCTGTTGAATAAAGAGAAACAAAGGGCCAATGAATATCTTGATATTCAATAGCCCTAGTTTGGAGGAATGGGGGATTTGATAATTACCGTCTCTCATCTGCTGCTGGCCTCCCCTCCTCAGCATGTTCTATTTGCTGCTCCATTTGGGGTGGTGGTGGTGCGGATGGTGCTGCAGTGGTCTCCTGCCTTCTCTTGCGCCTGGTTGCTGTCTTGGGTGGCATGTTGGGTGTGGCTGTGGGTCCCACTGTCTTGCTTTTATATATATGTCTTGTGGGCAGAGCTACTGAGCATGCTCAGACCAAAAAACCGGATCCGGCCGACGGATCCGGCTTTCGCCGGATCCGGCGCATTGCGGCGCTCATAGGCTTTCATTGTGTGAAAAAGCCGGACGCGCCGGATCCGGCGTGTCCGGCTTTTTCGACGGAGACAAAAAACGTTACAGTCACCGTTTTTTCCAGACGCCGGATCGCGACACATTGCCGGATCCTGCGAAAACCGGATGAAACGCATGGCCATCCGGCGCGATCCGGCGCAAATGCAAGTCAATGGGGGGGAAAACGGATCCGGCATTGCATTTCGCCGGATCCGGTTTCTGTCAAAAGCGCCGGATCGCGCCTGACGGCGAAAACCTGATGTGTGAAAGAGGCCTAAGGGCTTTCCAATATTAATCCCACTGGTCCACTTCTGAAACAGACATGCTACAGAGCTGCCGTAACAATGAGCAGGTCACTGGTGTCGTCTTACTCCACCCAAATGTGCTCATCTTAGTTGCTAAAGCGAAAATGCTGGCACCATTATAAAGTTAGACCTCCTACAGGAGACCAGTTGTCAAGTGAAATTGTACTGTTAAATTCACACTGAATATTTTCGCACAGATTTTGGTGTAAAAATCGCTTATACAACAAATCCAATTGTTTTACATGGGAAAAGCTGCGTTGCCATTTGTAGGCCGAGGTTTGCAAAGCAGCTTCTTCCCAGGTAACACCATACAGATTCAATGTCCTTCCCTGGACTTCAAAACAAACTGTGGATTTTTTGGATCTGCATATCCTCTGTGTGAACACACCCTTAGGCCACATAGAGCAGGTGCTTTTTTTGGAAGCTGTACCTTCTGCAGTAATCAGAGCTGGAGTTAGAAGTCTAAAGTGTGGAGTTACTGTATTGTAATTAACCATTTGATTGCCAAGCATTAAAATGTGAATTCTTAAAATATTCCCCAGTCGGGTTCCCCATTTTGGACATGTAGACATTTCTACCTTATGGCTTTTTTCCTACGCTCCGCTCTATCCAATAAGAGGCGGCACAGACTATGTACAGTATACACTGACTGCATGCTGTATAAATATCACGCACGGGGACGCTTCGCCTTTGTATACAAATAAATCAGCTGCAAGGAAGGAGAAGAAAAGGTGAAAGATGCTGCTATTTGTTTCTCCTCCAGACCAGTCAGATCCTGCACATTAGCAAGAGGAATCCTGCATACAAAGCCTGTGCGTTACATCACATTACTGGGCAGCGAGCAGAAGACACCAAGCAAAGAGCACGGCAGATGCAGCCTTTGTTATAAAACCAGAAAGGCATTGGCAACCGGGGAAGATGACAATATAGTGATGGCGAGCCTGCGAGAGAAATGTAGCCTGCCATGGCTTCTCAGCAAGCGACAACGGCTCGAGGTGGCACAAGAATGAGATGAATTCAAAAGAGAGAAAAACATCTTTCCAAGCGAGCATCACAAGGAGGAGACAAAGGAAGGAGCCGGATGAAGAGCAATACTGTCATCCAGAGCCGACGCTGATACCCTGAACATCACTACATATCGATGACTGGTCACATTCACTAACGCCGGACGGGGCGGCCAGTGCATCTCTACAAGTGACATCTCCTTACTCCTCCGGGGAATTGTGAGTACACCTGCATTGTGATCAGCTAGTCACTTTATTCAATATATTAACATCATGGGCGGCTTAGTATTAGAATTAACGTCAGGCCGCCTGGTTTATAAGATGGTGAATAAAAATATCCATAGCCCTTTATGCTGTTACACATATGTGCCGGATGCGGGCAGCTCACACCCAAGTCTTCATCTATATGGCACTGCTAAAGCAGAAATGTGTAGGTAACTATAGAAGACTCATGACTACAGTCGCACACGGCGGCGGGAGTTTTTCTGTTAGTACATCACTTAATTTGCGCATTTTACTATAACTGTGACAAGACAAAGTCTCAGCTTACTACAACTTTAGCACAACTCGGGCCAGTACTACCACCATAGCGACTACGGTCCCACAACATGTCACACTGCACCTAATGCTGTTCTCCGTAGTCGCCCTGCAGCATAATCCAACTGTGGACAGAAATCCAAACCTGCTACAATTTTTGTGGAGGGGCACAAGCGACTTTGTCATTATGGATCACAAGTTGTGTGGGAGTGGACTAGTTTCTATTTTACGGCCAAACTAGAATTGTAAATCAGTTGTGCAAAGTCATAAATTTCTCATATTTTCCGCTTAAGGGACCTGTCTCTGACATGATGCCTGAAGGCCAAAGTCGCTTTGCAGCCCTCATCTTGTACACAATGTTGTAATGTTGCATTGCAATCTAAAGCTGTAGCTACATAGCAACATGTCACACGACCAAAAACATTACTCCAGCTTGTTGGGAGACTATATTTGAGATGCGATCTTATGCTACGTTCACACGTTCAGTATTTTACCTCAGTATGTGTAAGCCAAACCCAGGAGTGGAACAATCAGAGAAAAATATAATAGAAACACGTCACCACTTCTGTATTTACCACCCACTCCTGGTTTTGGCTTACAAATACTGAGGTAAAAATCTCACCAAATACTGATCATGTGACCGTAGCCTTATTATAAGGATCCTTTCACACTGCGTTTTTGCTACGTTTGTTGGCCTCGTCAAGGCTCGCGTCTGAACCCCCCGCAGACAAAGTTTCAGACATATGTGCCGGCGGGGCCATAGACTATAATGGTGCATACAGAGCGTGCGCTCTGCTGTGTATCGTTTTCTGATGTATATGCCTACTGGAGGTGGACCCCCGGATGTAGCAGACTGCGTCTGAGTGTCCGTCTCCAGTAGGTGTACACGCCCGAAAATGGCACACGGCAGAGCGCATGCGCTCTCCATCAGCGCCATTATAATCTACAACTCCATCGGCACGTCTGAATCCCGTTTTGAAGGGGGTTTGGACACAAGCCTTGACGGGGCCCAACGAACGTGAGCAAAAACGCCCTGCGAAAAGAGCCTAAGAAAAACAAACTGCAGACAAGTCGCAAGCGACCAGCAACAGTAAATCCCACACGTTTAGGGCAAAGTCACGTGGAGCAAGATCGGAATGCTGTGCACGGACTGGCCAGCGGCTCTCCGGACCGAAGTGTGGCAGCTACCTATATTTCTATGCCACTGGCACCCTGAGGTCAGGAGAGCTGCCGGCGTTCCGATTTATATGCCCGTCTATGTCATTTTCCCAGGACTGCTCTGTGCCGCTGTTACACTGCAGCGTAATGCTGGTGAATGCGGTGGGATGCCATGCACAGCCGCAGTGTGACCCCCCATACACCTGAATTATGCTGCCATCTAACAGCGACACGGAGCGATTTCTGCCAATGTGACTCCTGTTGTAGCCAAAGTCACTGTTTTGTCCCAACTTCAGAAACATTTGCTACTTTGTGTTGCAGTCACAGGCTGTGTTATGCCACACTGATCTTAATGTTGCCATGTAACCCTCACCTTAAAGGGGTTTCTGGTTTCAGAAAAAAAATGTCTGCCCTAGTCACCCTCCCCAGGTCCAGCTCCAAGTCTTTGCCATTGTTCCCGATGTCTGATATTGTCCATCAGTGTTGACATCACATTGCTGCAGCCAATCACTGGGCTCTGAGCATTGCATGTCGTTTGCTAGGGCAGTGCCGAAGAGCTCTCTGACTGGCTGCAGCGCTGACGAGACACTGAGAGAAACGGCGGAGACTTGGTGCTGGACCAGGGGAGGGGGAATAAAAGACATTTTTTAAAAATAAATTGCATCTAGGGGTCTTCTGCAATCGGAAAACCCCTTTAAAGACGTAAGCTATGTCGCCCCTATCCTTAGGTGAGGAGGCACAATGTCACATTAGGACCCCTGTGGCATGTCACCCACCTGCACTGTGAGTACCCGGACATGTACCGTCCAGAATTAATGGTGCTTTCTGTTGCAGGCCGCGCCACCTGCCATAGAGGGCACACGGCATGGCATGAAGACCAGCATGGCCGTGACCCAGTGCACTGACCTCACCCCTTCTTACGAGGAGTACGAGTGTAAGATCTGCTACAATTACTTTGACCTGGACAGGAGGGCCCCGAAGCTCCTGGAGTGCCTGCACACCTTCTGCCAGGAGTGTCTGAGCACCCTCCACCGCAGGGAAGACCGGCCATGGCGCCTCTGCTGCCCAATATGCCGGCACCGGACCGTAGTCCCGGACTCCAGGGTGGAAGCTTTGCCTGTGAACACGAAGGTGGCGGAGGCCTTCCCCATGTACGTGCGGCAGGACGACCCGTACCCGCAGGACATCCTCCCTCCCATCTACCACCATCATCCGCCTGTGCAGCGGGAACTGCGTTACCACCACGGCACGGCAGGTGGCGCTGTGCTCCATGCAGCTGCGGAATATCGCTACGCGCTACAGCCGGGGCACGACGTCGCCTCAGCGGCTGCAGCAGCTACTCGAGGCCAGGGATCCTTTTCGGCCTCGAACCAAGCACAACCAGCAACTGCTCCCTCTCCTAGCAGAGGTTATGAGAGTTGCCAGAGCTGTAAAAGGGCCGTCCTGACTGCGGGCTGCGTGTGTGTGGTGTTCTCCTTCATAGCTATGGTGGTTTTATTGTTTGCAGGCCTGGTGTTTGTGAACAGATACAGCGGGGCCCCTGCGCCCTCCCCTGCGGGACCTATATGCTTGTCAGTGGCCAGTGTGCTGGCCCTCTTCTCTGTGGTGGTCACTTGGGTGATTTGCTGGTTGAAGTACAGGCCGGACCCTGCAGAGGTGAGCAGGGGGACAACCAGCCGGAGAGTCCCCTAAATCACAGGCCAGCCCCTCCGAGTGAACCATGCAGTAGAGAGGAATTATTTTAACCCTGCGGTGGCCATAGATGCAAAGATCTGTCCTCAGCTGTGCGAAAGTATCAATATGATAAGGCACGGCTCTGATATTACCCCGATATAACAGTGTTATAATATACGGGCAAGGCTCAGTGGTTAATATACCCAGCACATAGAATAGACGGGCGTGGCTCAGTGGTAATTATACCCAGCACATTGATTATACAGGCGAGGCTCAGTGGTTATTATAGGCCTCTTTCACACATCAGTATTTTTGATCAGTATTCCATGAGTATTTGTATGCCAAAACCAGGAATGTCTCCAAAACAGGAGTCAGTCTTTCAATTATATTTTTTTCTCGGTAAGTTCCATTCCTGGCTTTGGCATACAAACACTGATGCAAAATACTGACCAAATACTGACGTGTGAATGAGCCTATACTCATCACATAGCATATACGGGTGAGGCTCAGTGGTTATTATACACAGCACATAAAATATAAGGGCGAGGCTCAGTGGTTATTATACCCAGCACATAGTGGTAATAACCAGAATAACCAGGCACAAGCAGAACAGCCAAGACCTCCATCGGGTAGAATAGTTTAGGCTGTGTTCCTGTAGCGTTTTGCAACATCCTCTTGTCTTAAAGGGAATCTGTCGCCTCATTTTTCCCCTATGAGCTGTGGCCACAGCCATCAGGGGCTTATCTACAGCATTCTGTAACGCTGTAGATAAGCCCCCGATGTAACCTGAAAGATAAGAAAAACAAGTTATATTATACTCACCCGGGGGGCGGTCCAGTCCGATGGGTGTCGCGGTCCGGGCCGGCGCCTCCCATCTTCATGCCATGAAGTCCTCTTCCTTGCTTCTGTCACGGCTTCTGCGCAGGCGTAATTCTCTGCCCTGTTGAGATGAGGACATCATTGCTAGAAGATGAGAGGCATCGGACCCGGACCGTGACACCCATCAAACCGGACCGCCCCCTGGGTGAGCATAATATAACACGTTTTTCTTATCTTTCAGGATACATCGGGGGCTTATCTACAGCATTACAGAATGCTGTAGCTAAGCCCCAGATGGCAGTGGCTGCAGCTCATAGGGGAAAAATGAGGTGACAGATTCCCTTTAAACTTCAGTATTGCTCTGGACGCATACATCTAACATGTCAGTGGTCACTTGGTCACCCAACGTAGGCTAGAAGAGTGTTCTAACGGGCCAGTATGTGTATGACTGCATGGAATATAATGCAGCAGGCTGCACTGGTCCATACACAGGCATCCAGTACAAAACCTACATCTGTATAGTGGCCCCCATCAGAAGTATATGTTGGGGAATCCTCCCCTGTTATACATCTCATAGATACTGCAAAATCCAGTGGGAAATATTACCACTTGGAAGGATATGGACACCTTTGGGAATATTTTTTTTTTATTCTTAAAGGGAATCTGTCAGCAGGTTTTTGCTATATAATCTGACATCAGCATGCATGAGGTAGGGGTTAAAAAACAGATTTCAGCAATGTGTCACATGTCAGGCTGTGTGCTGTTTACATACAATGAAGGTTTTATCACCTGGTGATTATCATTGCCCGAACTACCACTGTTTCTTTATGTTAGTTTGACTCGGCTCACTCCTGTGATAAGCAGCTCACAGTTGATAAGCAGCTCACTGTCTATAGACATTATACAACCTGAGACTGGTGGGGACGGGGGCAGCTTTCTCAGCTCTGCTGCATGATAAATCTATAAACTGATTGTGTCACAACCGCTGCACCTAGTAAACTGATATATCATTGGATTCAGGGTCTCTTTGCCTACATTATGCTGCTTTCAGATGAGAGTGGTTGTTTCATCGGTATTACTGCACCTGTGTTGCTGCCATCGTTAATCGGGGCACTGCACCCTGCATTTGTTTGGAGGCCTGAGCAGGTAAGCATCTCTGCCTTATTTCGAAAAATTTTTGGAGGATTTCTAAGTCCTCTTTTTGTGTCGGTGAGCTGCTTTCAGATGAGGTAGCTAAGACCTGCTGACAGATTCCTTTTAAATGCAATGTATTTTGGGCTACAAATATTTTTTTCTCAGTGGTTTTCATTACACATTTTGCCACTATTTTCTTTTACAAGCTCTTTGTTTTTCTGCACATTGATGGCTGCTGACTGAAGTTAACCAAAGATCTGACAGTTCGACAGGGAGTTTGTAACTCTTCTGACTTTTTCTTAGCTCTTCTCGGCTCATTTATTAACATAACCCATATTAAAGTTGAGGTGAGCTTTCATGCAGTCATAAATCAGCTGGAAGAAGCTCAGAAAAAGACTGATACAAGAGTTACAATAAACTTCAGAACAAGGTCACTGACAGATTCTTAGTTAATCTAAGTCAGCAGCCAGCAATGTGCGGGAAACAGAGAGCTTGTAGAAGTCAAACACTGCAAAACTTTTAATAAAACCCAACTGCAAAAATTAACTGTGGTCGCTCCACTGCAGATTAGATAGGAGCTGATCTGCAGGGGAATTCCCACCAATTACTTAGTTGAGTGTGAAGAGCCCCCTATTTATCTTAGTGCAGCAATCACATGAACACAAGTTTTAGTGGAAAGATGGCTGAACATGTGCCATGCTGCTCCATTCATTCTGCTAGGGCTGATGGAAACAGGTTAGGCCTGGATCACACTTCCGTTTTTTAAAATCCGTCCAAATCCGTCGTTTTTCGTTAAAAAACAGATCCGCCATTTTTTTTGGAGGATCCGTTTTTTGGTCCCATAGACTTCCATTCGCGGTTACCGCGTATCCGTCAAAAAAACTGATCCATTTGCATCCGTTTGCGGTAAAACCGAAACGGATCCGTTTTTTCACACAGAAACGGATGCAAAAAACGGATGGCGGATGCCAAAAAACGGATGTGTGAAACAGACCTAAGCGCCCGTACACGCTTGTCTGCTGCAGTCCTATACACTATGAGCAGAGCGGGATGATAAGGGTATGTGTACATGCTGCAGATCCACAGCAGTTTTCCATGCGGTGTACATTACCATGCAAACCTATGGAAAACCACATCCGCTGTGCACATGCTGCAGAAAATTCTGCTCAAACTTTCTGTGGTTTATTTTCCACAGCATGTCTGTTCTTTGTGAGTAATCCACAGCGTTTTTACACCTCTTCCATTATAGGAATCCGTAGGTGTAAAAACGCAGGTGAAATCCGCACAAAATCTGCAGGTAAAACGCAGGTCATTTTACCTGCGGATTCAGAAAAATCCGCAGCCAAATCCGCAACGTGTGCACATACCCTACAGGTGCAATCATAACACCATCAAAACTTCACACTAATTGGTGATAAATGTCTTTTTGAGAAAAAATTCTTCAACTCCAAGTTCGCACGACCATATCTTCTGCCGGAGTGCTGTCCGTGAGAAAACAGGCAGCAAATGGAAAACACCCAGAGCAATGTTATTCAATGGGACGGTGCAGATATTTTACTCCTGGACCAAATGTGCGCATAATGCACTATTCCATGTGTCAGATGAGACTCACCCATTCAAGTCTATGCTTGCACAAGGAAATGGAACCACCGTACAGCATCTGATTTTAATGGATGCATTGCAATTCTTTAACACAGGAAACTATTAGGTCTTTTCAGTTTTTAATATTTGCTGAAGTATAAAAGCGGATTCTATACGCATGACAATTGAGAAAAAAATCGCCTAAGTTTTCCGAATGATACTCCTATGATTTTGTTGTGAACGTCACCTACCAGTAATTTATCTTTGTATCTATGGCCGCCGTCAGTCTGACTAGTTAGCAATATTAAGAAACAGCTAGATACAGGATCATTCTATAAAAATAGCATTTTGTACAAGCCTGAACCATGTCAGTTTCTATACGTTGGAGCACAGCTCCCAGGGTTTACGTTTACTATTAATACTATATTTTACTTTTATATTTCAATTTGGTGACATGAACAAGCACCCAAATAACATTTATCAAACCTCTAAAAATGTATTTGTGGATGTAAAAAATGTGTTGTAATTTGTAGTTTTTTTATTTAACAAACTTATGTGAATTGTGGCGCTACCTGAGGACACTGGACATAAATATAAAGGACGTAGCTAAGATAGTTCAGGCGATTTTGGATGAATGACTCTTAGGACACATCAGTCAGATTTTTAAAGGAAACCGGCAAATGAAAACGTCAGAGATGTGACGCGCGGCGGATTTGAAGCATGGACACCAGTGCTGAATGGTAAATGCCGTGGTCAGTTATACTGTTAGAATGGGGGGTATATATGTATACTGAACTCTCGATTGATCTAATGGGAGTTATGTACAGTACACAGTGAAGCACCTCCTGGTATTGCAAGCTCCCAATAGAGGTGACAATCCACTGCCATGTACTGGGATCCCAACAAAGGTGGGGTCCTAGCTGCTAACATTTTTGGTAGACAAGCTCTAAGGGTCATTCATCAAAAAACACTTTAAGGCTATGTGCACACATAGCGTTTTAAAACGCTCACTAAAAACCGGACTCCTTCCCAGAAATCGCGCGGTTTTTTCACCGCGATTATGTTCGCGATTTTCGCGTGCGTTATTCAAGCACTTTCCAAGCGATTTGAAGCATCGCTTGGAAAGTGATTGACAGGTTGGTCACACTCGTCAAACAGTGTTTTACAAGTGTGACCAGGTTTTTACTATTGAGGCTGCCTATGCGGCATCAATAGTAAAAGATAGGATGTTAAAATGCTAAAAAAAAAATAAAAAATCGGGGTATATTTACCTTCCGGCGTCCCGCGCTGCCATCCCGGGCCTCAGCGTTCCCAGTAATGCCTTGCGAGACCTGTGATGAAGTAGACTCACGTTACTATAGCGATCTTGCGAGACTACGTCATCACAGGACCTTGCCGCAAGGCATTACTGGGAACGCTAGGCCGGGAATGCAGCGCGGGACACCGGAAGGTAAATATACCCGATTTTTTATTTTTTATTCTTTTTTTTACAGGGGTATGGTACCCAGGGCCTGGAGGACAGTCTCCTCTCCTCCACACCGTGGGTACCAACCGCACATGAGACGCTTAACTTCCCGCATGGTGGGCATAGCCACATGCGGGAAGTAAGCGATTCTCATGCATTCCTATGGGTGCGGAATCGCGGCAATTCTTTGCGATTCCGCACAAAAGAATGAGCATGCTGCGATTTTTTTCCGTGATGCGATTCCGCCACGGAAAAAAGCGCAGCATTAGCACAGCATGTGTGGAATGCCATAGGAATGCATGGGGTGCGTTCTGTACACGATTTTTAAGCGTTTTCGCGCCGAAAATCGCGGCAAAAACGCTTAAAAATTGCTACGTGTGCACACAGCCTAACACTTCTATTTGTGAGCATGAATTTAAGGTGGATGTTCAGGCATACTCTGCCACCGGTGCCAAGGCCCTTAGGCGCGCTGGGTGGTAACATTGCTGAGGCTTGCCCACGGCCATCAAGTATATGAATGGATGCCATTAATTCAAAATTATTGCACCTAAGTAGTGTACTCGCTGTTTTTTGGAGTGTGGGCTTGGCAATTGAGCCATTCAGTGCGCACTATCAATTCTTCATTTCTCTTGTCACATTAGGTAATATAGTATTCCTGGACAACCCTATAATAACATGGCACAAACCTGAAGTAAGGAAAGAAGAGTGAATTTCATGAATATTTATTTTACATTTATAATACAGGTAACAAAATGTGTGTGAGCACAACACATCACACATGCACACACATATAACACACATACTACACATATATTCAGCACACACGCATATACAACACACATAACAAACATACAGCACGCACACCATAGTATATTCAACATACACACATATAGTACACACCCATTCTACAACATAGAGCTATACAACATACACACATACGCTATATATATATATATATATATATATATATATATATATATATATATATTACACACATTCAGTACACACATATATTCTTACATGCTGTGATTACACAGGGACAGTTTCCTTGATTTATAATAATGGTTATTTTTAAAATGCAATCAGTAATCTTTGTCGCAGTTTCTATACATGTATGGTATTTTATTATACTCAGTGATAAGTCACGTTATATTTTTGAGTAATCCTCTTGTTCCTTAGCTGAAAGCGTAATCTACCTTTTAAAAATTAAAAATGTTTTTTCCCTTTCTGTATTTCCTTCTTGCATCATCGACAAGACTGTGCGTCTGCCAAAGAAAGGTAGTGGTATAGCCTGTACAGTAACACAAGTTGTCAATTGTCTTTGCATAGGACGTGACGTTGCATCACTAGTGCTTTCACAAACATTACCACCTACCGCACATACAACTTGAACACCTAATTCCCCTTCCATCACGGCCTCACTTTTTCCCAGTCATGTTGCTCAGATAGTGTGGGAGGAGCACAGTATTAGCAACAAAAAATTAGATTTTAAACTCTGCACCACCTCTGCAAACAGCTGAATTTCAACAACAGTAAATTCCAAGATGAAATATGGCGTTCTGTATCATGTATTTGAAAGTCAGGTCCCCTACTGTATGACACTAGGAACAGAAGATTTTTTTTTTGGCCTCTGGATCAGGCCTCTACAGCTTAATTAAACCCAACAAACTGACGTGTGACATGGCGGGTTTTCTAAGTTTTTGCAACTGAAAAATTATAAAAATTTTTAACCCCTTTACCCCCGAGGGTGGTTTGCACGTTCATGACCGGGCCAATTTTTACAATTCTGACCACTGTCCCTTTATGAGGTAATAACTCTGAAACGCTTCCATGGATCCCGGTGATTCTGACATTGTTTTCTCGTGACATATTGTACTTCATGTAAGTGGTAAAATTTCATTCATATAACTTGCGTTTATTTGTGAAAAAAGCGGAAATTTGGCGAAAATTTTGAAAATTTTGCAATTTTCCAACTTTGAATTTTTTTGCCCTTAAATCACAGAGATACAGCACACAAAAAAATTAATAAGTAACATTTCCCACATGTTTACTTTACATCAGCACAATTTTGGAACCAAAACATTTTTTTGTTAGGAAGTTATAAGGGTTAAAAGTTGACCAGCGATTTCTCATTTTTACAACTCCATTTTATTTTTACGGACCACATCACATTTGAAGCCACTTTAAGGGGTCTATATGATAGAAAATAACCAAAAGTGACACCATTCTAAAAACTGCACCCCTTAAGGTGCTCAAAACCACATTCAAGAAGTTTATTAACCATTCAGGTGCTTCACAGGAGTTTTTTGAATATTTAAAAAAAAATATTTCAGGTTCAATTGTTTTTATTTTACCAAGGGTAAAAGGAGAAATTGGACTGGAAAAGTTATTGTGCAATTTGTCCTGAATACGCTGATACCTGATATGTAGGGGGGAACCACTGTTTCGGCGCATGGCAGAGCTCAGAAGGGAAGGAGCGCCGTTTGACTTTTTCAATGCAAAATTGGCTGGAATTCTGATCGGACGCCATGTCACGTTTGGAGAGCCCCTGATGTGCCTAAACAGTGGAAACCCCCCACAAGTGACCCCATTTTGGAAACTAGACCCCCCCAAAGAACTTATCTAGATATGTGGTGAGAACTTTGAACCCACAAGGGCTTCACAGAAGTTTATAACGTACAGCGGTACAATTAACAAATCATTTTTTCCACAAAAATGATCTTTTCATCCCCAATTTTTATTTTCCCAAGGGTAACAGGACACTAAAAGTTATTGTGCAATTTGTCCTGAGTACGCCGATACCCCATATGTGGGGGTAAACCACTATTTGGGCGCATGGCAGAGCTAGGAAGGGAAGCAGTGCCATTTGACTTTTTTGGCTGGAATTGAGATCGGACACCATGTCCCGTTTGGAAAGCCCCTGATGTACCTAAACAGTAGAATCCCCCCACAAGTGACCCCATTTTGGAAACTAGACCCCCTAAGGAACTTATTTAGATGTGTGGTGAGCACTTTGAACTCCCCCAGTGCTTCACAGAAGTTTATAATGCCCGGGCGTGAAAATAAAAAAATCTTATTTTTTCCACAAGCATGATCATTTAGTCCCCAATTTTTATATTTTCCCAAGGGTACCAGGAGAAATTGGACCCCAAAAGTTGTTGTACAATTTGTCCTGAGTACACTGATACCCCATATGTGGAAGAAAACAACTGTATGGGCCCACGTCGGGGCTCGGAAGGGAAGTAGTGACGTTTTGGAATGCAGACTTTGATGGAGTGGTCTGCAGGTGTCATGTTGCCTTTGGAGAGCCCCTGATGTACACAGTGGAAACCCCCCACAAATGACCCCATTTTGGAAACTAGACCCCCTAAGGAACTTATCTAGATGTGTGGTGAGCACTTTGAACCCCCAAGGGCTTCACAGAAGTTTAAAACGCCCGGGCGTGAAAATAACAAAATCATATTTTTTTCCCACAAAAATGATATTTTTGCCCCCAATTTTTTATTTTCCTAAGGGCAACAGGAGAAATAGGACCCCAAAAGTTGTTTTACAATTTGTCCTGAGTAGGCTGATACCCCATATGTGGGGGTAAAACACTGTTTGGGCGCATGGCAGAGCTTGGAAGGGAAGGAGCACCATTTGACTTTTTCAACACAGAATTGGCTGGAATTGAGATCAGACGGCATGTTGCATTTGGAGAGCACCTGATGTGCCCAAACATTGGAAACCCCCAATTCTAACTTCAACCCTTACCCCAACACACCTCTAACCCTAATGGGAAAATGGAAATAAATACATTCTTTTAATTTTATTTTTTCCTAACTAAGGGGGTGATAATGGGGGGTTTGATTTACTATTTATGGTGGTTTTTATGTTTGGCAGCTGTCACACGCTAAAAGACGCTTTTTATTGTAAAAATAGTTTTTGCATCACCACATATTGAGAGCTATAATTTTTCCATATTTTGACTCACCGAGTCATGTGAGGTCTTATTTTTTGCGGGACGAGTTGACATTTTTATTGGTATCATGTTCCGGGCATGTGACATTTTTTGATCGCTTTTTGTTCCGATTTTTGGAACGCAGAATGAACAAAAACCAGCGTTTCATGAATTTCTTTTGGGGGGTGCGTTTACACCGTTACGCGTGTGGTAAAATTGATAAAGCGGTTTTATTCTTCGAGTCAGTACGGTTACAGCGATGCCTCATTTATGTAATTGTTTTATGTTTTGGTGCTTTTATGCAATAACAGTTTTATATAAAAAAATAATTATTTTGCATCGCTTTATTCTGCGAGCTATAACTTTTATTTTTTTCTCTGATGCTGTGTGGTGGCTCATTTTTTTTGCGGGACAAGATGACGTTTTCAGCGGTACCATAGATATTTATATGGGTCTTTTTGATCGCGCATTATTGCACTTTTTGTTCGGCGGTATGATAATAAATCATTATTTTTTGCTTCGCTTTTTATTTTTTAAAGGGGTTCGCTAAAGGGGTTAACTAATGGGACAGTCTTATAGGGTAGGTCGGTACGGACGCAGCGATACCAAATATGTGTACTTTTATTGTTTTGTTTTTTTATTTCCAAAAAATTAGGGAATTTTTTTTTTTTAAATTATTTTTACACTTTTTTTTAACTTTATTAGGTTGTCCCAGGGGGGACATCACTGTCCTGTGACAGATCGCTGATCTGTCACATCACAGATCACTGTGACAGATCAGCAGGTTTCCTCCTTGCCTGCACTTTGCAGGCACTGAGGAAGCCAGCTCCCTGCAGGCCCCCGAAGGTCCCTTTCGCCATCTTGGATCCGGGGACCTGCAGGGAAAGAGCCCCCCGCAGCAGCGCTGCACATTGCGCTGCTGTGGGGGGCTCAGGGAAGCACGGAGGGAGCCCCCTCCCTGCCGATGCTTCCCTTTAACCCCCGGTACACTGCGATAGTGTTTGATCACGGTGTGCAAGGGGTTAACGTGTCGGGGGAAGGTCCGTGACCGCCCCTGACACATAGTGCCGGGTGTCAGCTGTGATAATCCGCTGACATCCAGCCACGATCAGCGGCGCTCACCACGTGGGCGCCGCTGATCACGCTAGATGTACTATCCCGTCCATGGGCATAGGGGCCCGAGTCCCATGGACGGGATATTACGTCTGATGTCAGAAAGGGGTTAATGTGCCTTAAGTTTGCTGACAGGTTCATATCACTGTCACAAAATGACAACGTGGCATTCAGCAGCAGAAAAATTTTTAATCTTTTTTTTAATGCGCCTTAGGTCTGCAGACAGTTTCATATCATCACAGCATTAAATGACAAGGTGGGATACAGCAGGCTCTTTCACATTTAGCTTGTGAAAAAATATTAATTAGAATGCTATACTCGTGCATGGAGAACAACAGAAGCAGTGCACGACACACTTGGAGGACATGTGTCCTGCCGCTTTGTCTGTGGACATCAGTAATGGCTAAAAAAAAAAAAAAAAAGTGCTGGACAGTAGCGCGCTATACTATCTAACTGATATACAACCACCTAACTAGCTAAAATCTTGCTGTTAACAGTGCCAGCATCAGGAGCAGCCTCTCTGCACTGCTACATTGTCAAAATGGCGCTAAAACAAGATGTCCGCTATTTATATGGAGAGGGACACGTGATTTCAGCAGCCAATGACACAAGCCATTGTGTCAGGACATTGTGGGTGTTTCCTGCTCCCTGATTGGCTAGCCGCAATGTGCACACAGAGTTATGGAAAAAAAAGACTGTTTACAAGGACTCCGCCCCTCTGAGCTCTGAAAACCTCCTTGTGACGGACTCGGCTACTGCTGAGCCCATTTTCCTTTTTAGAGTGGACCCTCTGGGCCGTGGCACCCACCCACCTAGGGCAAGCTGACCTAGTGAGAACCCACCCCCTGTACAGGGAGTGTCAGGGGCAAGACCGAGGGGGTGAGCCACCACGGCAGCTGGACCAGACGGCCGGCTCAGGGGACACTATTGAGTGTCTGACAACAGGACGGACAGGATACCAAACATAAAGCGAGGTCACACAGTTTCTTCCTCAAACGTGGATTCACACTTTATTCAGGTGCAAGGCATAACAGGGAATCTGGTGCAGGGCACAAACAGTGAAACACGGCAGGATGCGTGCAAGGGCACGCCAAATGTTCCAGGCATAGCACGTGCATGAAAACATACCAGGGTCCAGGACAGGATACGTGATAGGGATCACACAAGAGTTCCTAGAAGGGATGCATGCTAGGACACACCAGGATCCAAGACAGGGTGCGATGGCATCGGACTCCGGACTACTGGCAACGACCGACAGGGTCCAGGAATCAGGCTGCAGACATCAGCCCCGGATATCAGGCCGTAGTCACCTGGTTCCGGACCTCTGGCAACGGTCGGCAGGTTTCAGGAATCCGGCAGGCAAGCCAAGGTTCAAGGCAGGGTGCGTGCTTGGAGCCACGTCAGGGTTCAAGGCAGAGTGCGTGCTTGGAGATACGCCAGGGTTCAAGGCAGGGTGCGTGCTTGGAGACACGCCAGGGTTCAAGGCAGGGTGCGTGCTTGGAGACACGCCAGGGTTCAAGTTCCCAGGACAGGGTTAGGGCCTGTGCGTGCAAGAGGGCACGACAGGGGACATGGCAAAGCCTGCGCGTACTTTTACAGAAGCACGGGGAGGTATGCCATGGGCAGGCGAGGGCCTGCGCGTGCTTTAGAGAGCACAGTGCGGAAACAGCGTGAAGTACAAGGGAGCACACAGGGCACGGCTGGGGCACTGGCTAGCTGATCAGGCTGCGGCACTGACAGACGGGCAAGACTCCAGCGAACCCGGCCAAGGCATGGCAGGCGACACAGCTGTCACTGACCGACGAGCACGGCTGAGGCACAAGCAGGCGGGCACGGCTAGGGCACAAACAGGAGGCTAGGAAGGCCAGGCGCATGCAAAGGGCACATGAAGAAACAGCGCAAGGGAAGACAAGAAGAGAAACAAGACAGAGCTTAGGCAGTGTACGGAACCAGGGACGGAAGCATAGGCAGAAACATGGAAACAGGTCAGAGCAAGAACAGAGCTAGCAGCGGAGCGTAGGCCGAAGCCCAGAGCCGAGCCAAGGGAGAACCTTGGGACTAGCCTAGAAATGTGCAAGAGAGCATAATAGGAAAGAGTCTAGCAGCGGAGCGTAGGCTGAAGCCCAGAGTCGGGCCAAGGCAGAGCCTTGGGACTAGACATGGAAAAGAGCACAAAAGGAAAGAAAGGAGGGATGGTGCGTGTGCCAGGGGGCACTACAGAGCACCATAGGAGAGAGCAAGGCAGAGCAAGCAAAGACTGAGACCATAGGGAGGAACAAGGCATAGCGAAAACAGGCAAGGAAGAGAATAACTGAAGGACTACAAGTCCAAGCAGGACAAGGACGAACATGGCACAACGGACAAACATAAGACAAGGCACGGGACAAGAGATGGAGTACGAAGCGTGTGCAGAGACGCACAGAATAGAGGGCGCGCCCCACAGACCAAGCAGCCATGCAGGGACACCACACAATACTCAGGCTGTGAGCACAGGAAGGGGCGGTCTAATATAGGGCACAGCACCTCCTTTTCTGGGTCAGGACCAGGGGAGCACTTCCTAGTTCAGATGCTCCAGGATCACAGAGCGCAGTCACATGATCAAGGTTTCAGACATGACGAGATGATTGCAGAACCAGACAGTGCAGGATCCTAGGAAAGGTTACATGATCAGAGTTTCAGACATGACGAGATGACCACAGAACCAGACAGTGCAGGATCTTAGGAAACGTCACATGATCAAGGTTTCAGACATGACGAGATGATTGCAGAACCAGACCGTGCAGGATCCTAGGAAAGACACATGATGATCATGGATTCTAGACATGACGCGAAGATCACAGAAGGCAAAACAGAAACGCAGGCATCTTGCAGCTCAGCAGACATGAGGTGAGTGTGCCCACTGCTCTAGGGAACAAGCAGGATAGCAGACATGAGATGCGCGTGCACACCGCTCCAGGGTCATGAGGTAAAACAGACATGGCGGACATAACAGACATGGCGAGCATGACACTCCTCCCCTCATCAAACACGTGGCAAACGCTCATGATACACCACCATTATCGTTGCTAAAGTGCTGAAAATACTTCTGTGGCAACGCAGATATTTTCCCGGATTTCTTTACCGAATGTTACCGATTTTTACCGATTTTATAAAATTTTGCTCGTGTTTCCGATCACGAATCCAAATGTGCCATATTCGTGCCGAATTTATGTTTGGCGATTGTTTTCTGAACAAATTCGCTCATCACTACTTAGGACCCTTGCACCCGTCACTATGGCCATTGAGGGCTTATTTTTTGCAGGACGAGCTGACGTTTTTAACCCCTTTCTGCCATGTGACATACGATCCCGTCCATGTGCCCTGGGACTTAATTCCCAGGGACGGGATAGTACGTCACAGAGATCAGCGGCGCCCACGTGGTGAGCGCCGCTGATCGCGGCCGGTTGTCAGCTGATTATCACAGCTGACACCCGGCACAATGTGTCAGGGGCGGTCACGGACCGCCCCCGACACGTTAAGCCCTTGCAGACCGCGATCAAACATGATCGCGGTGTACCGTGGGTTAAAGGGAAGCATCAGCAGGGAGGGGGCTCCCTCCGTGCTTCCCTGAGCCCCCCACAGCAGCGCAATGTGCAAAGCGCAGGCACGAGGAAGCCTTGTGCAGTGCCTGTGACAGATTGCTGATCTGTCGCAGTGATCTGTGATGTGACAGATCAGCGATCTGTCACATGACAGCTATGTCCCCCCTGGGACAATGTAATAAAGTTAAAAAAAAGGAAAAAAAGTGTAAAAATAATTTTTAAAAAATCGCTAAATAAATTAAAAAAAATATATATATTCCCTAATAAATTCATTTTTTGGAAATAAAAAAACAATAAAAGTACACATATTTGGTATCACCGCATCCGTATCGACCCGCCCTATAAAACTGTCCCATTAGTTAACCCCTTTAAAAATAAAATTAAAAAACGAAGCAAAAAATAATGATTTATTATCATACCGCCGAACAAAAAGTAAAATAACGCGCGATTAAAAAGACGCAAATAAATATCCATGGTACCGCTGAAAACGTCATCTTGTCCCGCAAAAAACGAGCCACCACACAGCATCATCAGCAAAAAAATTAAAAAGTTATAGCTTGCAGAATAAAGTGATGCAAAAATAATTATTTTTTATATAAAATTGTTTTCATTGCATAAACGCGCCAAAACATAAAAAAAGACATAAATGAGGTATAGCTGTAACCGTACTGACCCGAAGAATAAAACCGCTTTATCAATTTTACCGCACGCAGAACGGTGTAAACGCACCCCCCCAAAAGAAATTCATGAAGCGCTAGGTTTTGTTAATTCTGCGTCCCAAAAATCGGAATAAAAAGCGATCAAAAGATGTCACGTGCCCAAAAATGATACCAATAAAAACATCAACTCGTCCCGCAAAAAATAAGACCTCACATGAGTTGGTGGGTCAAAATACTGAAAAATTATAGCTCTCAAAATGTGGTGATGCAAAAACTATTTTTACAATAAAAAGCGTCTCTTAGCGTGCGACAGCTGCCAAACATAAAAACCCGCCGTAAATAAATAGTAAATCAAACCCCCCGTTATCACCCCCTTAGTTATGAAAAAATAATAAAATTAAAAAAATGTATTTATTTCCATTTTACCATTAGGGTTAGGGCTAGGGCTAGGGTTAGGGGTGTGTTGGGGGTTAGGGTTGGAGTTAGAATTGGGGGTTTCCACTGTTTGGGCACATCAGGTGCTCTCCAAATGCAACATGGCGTCAGATCTCAATTCCGGCCAATTCTGCGTTGAAAAAGTCAAATGGTGCTCCTTCCCTTCCAAGCTCTGCCATGCGCCCAAACAGTGTTTTACCCCCACATATAGGGTATCAGCCTACTCAAGACAAATTGCAAAACAACTTTTGGGGTCCAATTTCTCCTGTTGCCCTTAGGAAAATAAAAGATTGGGGGCAAAAATTTAATTTTTGTGGAAAAAAATGATTTTTTTATTTTCACGCCCAGGCGTTATAAACTTCTGTGAAGCACTTGAGGGCTCAAAGTGCTCACCACACATCTAGATAAGTTCCATGGGGGGTCTAGTTTCCAAAATGGGGTCACTTGTGGGGAGTTTCAATAGTTTAGGCACATTAGGGGCTCTCCAAATGCCACATGACACCCGCAGACCATTCCATCAAAGTCTGCATTCCAAAACGTCAATACTTCCCTTCCGAACCCCGACGTGTGCCCATACAGTAGTTTTCTCCCACATATGGGGTATCAGCGTATTCAGGACAAATTGGACAACAACGTTTGGGGTCCAATTTCTCCTGTTACCCTTGGGAAAATAAAAAAATTGGGGACTAAAAGATCATGTTTGTTGAAAAAATACGATTTTTTTATTTTCACGCCCGGTCGTTATAAACTTCTGTGAAGCCCTTGGGGGGGTTCAAAGTGCTCACTACACATCTAGATAAGTTTCTTAGGGGGTCTAGTTTCCAAAATGGAGTCACTTGTGGGGGGTTTCCACTGTTTAGGTACATCAGGGGCCAGAGGCGTATCTAGGCTTTCTGGCACCCGGGGCAAGAATTTGTTTCGGCGCCCCCCCCCCCCCCCAGGTACATATGCGACTTGCACACTTAGCCATGTACCCACGAGCTGCTCTCCCTAATGCTCTCAATGTCCAGTAAAATACTGAAAGCAGGATGAGATGCTCGTTGTCACAAGACCATAACTATGAAAATCGCATATGAGTGAGGTGTCCATGTGATGACACTGGAACCTGCAGAGCTGAATCCTGACATTGCAGCTTCTGAATTCTCACAACGAATGCACTGCACACTTTTAGGATTCTCCCTTGCCGATGTACAGTCAGCACAGCACAAGTATGTGATTTATATATTTCTATCCACATTCTGACTAGACGTGTCCGGCCTCGCTCTGTTCATTTTCATTGAGTGACGCCACACACGTCTAGTCAGCATGTGACCGTAGGTATGTATATTACCAGCACAAGAGAATCCTAACAGCGTTCAAGCGGCACTGTGAGAATTCAGAAGTCTGCAGTCACATAGAATGACTGCAGACTCATCACTGACCTGGACAACCCCTTTAATGTTCCTAACATAAATAAAATTAAGAGAATAAGTCAGTGTCACAAATATTATTTACATCCAGGTACCTTATAGATGACGTCGTCTCTGGAGTCGTCCTCCTTTTCTTCTTCTTGTCCAGACCCCATGATGCGTTTTCTTATCCACATCTCGTCTCTGCAGACTTCCATCTTCTCCGGTCTTCTGCAGCAAATCTCCACACGATGCCCTTAAAGATAGAAGTGTCATTATAATTCTCCCAAATAAAAATATCTGTAATATACTGTCGCCTCACACTATTCCCCTCCCTCCTCGTACTGTTTCCTCTAACATCCCACCTGTTCACCATACTGTCTCCTCATATATTTACCCCCACACTCTCTATACTGTCTGCTCACACATTCCCCTGACTCCCCATACTGTGTCTGCACACATCCCATCATCCTCACTCCCCATACTGTGTCCACATACATTTTTCCCATCGCTACTCATACTGTGTCCACATACATTTACCCGTTCACACCCCTTACTGTCTGCACCCATCCCCCATACTGTTTCCTCATACATACATATTCTTCATTGTGTCCTCAAATCTCCCCACACATTAAATCCCCCCACTCCAAATCCCCCATCCCCAGTCCGCCACACACATTAAGTACCCCCCATCCCCACTCCAAATCCCCCCACACATTAAATCCCTCATCCCCACTCCAAATCCCTCACACAATAAATAACCCCCCATCCCCACTCCAAATCCCCCCACACATTAAGTATCCCCCATCCCCACTCAATAACCCCGTCCCTACTCCCAAATCCCCCCACACATTATGTACCCCCCACACATTAACCCCCATCTCCACTCATTAACCCCCCACACATTAACCCCATATCCACTCATTAACCCCATCCCCACATTAACCCCCATATCCACTCATTAACCCCCATCCCCACATATTAACCCCCACATATTAACCCCCACATATTAACCCCATCTCCACTCATTAACCCCTATCTCCACTCATTAACCCCCACACATTAACCCCCCCACTCATTTACCCCATCCCCACATTAACCCCCATCCCCACTCATTAACCCCCATCCCCACTCATTAACCCCCATCCCCACACATTAACACCATCTCCACTCATTAACCCTCTACTCATTAATCCCCCCCACTCATTAACCCCCATCCCCACATTAAGCCCCCATCTCCACTCATTAACCCCCCACTCATGAACACCCCCCATCTCCCATCTTCGGTGGTTCTTCAGCTCCACAGAGGAGCACACTTACCACCAGCGTTCGCTCTGGGCGCCGGGGAGTGACGTCAGCAGCGTGATCACATGACCTGATCACGCTGCTGACGTCGCTCTGACCCGGCGCTCTGGTAAGAGCTTCAATTGTACTGGCGTCTGTATAGACGCCAAGTACAACAATTGCTGCCTGGGAGCCGGCGCGGCCTCCTCTGCGCCGGCTGTCAGCTTGACAGCTGACACAGAGAACAGCCGACACACAGGACGGAGGGCGGCAGAACGCAGCCGCCAGGGAGGACACTGCAGACCGCTGCATTAGGTGGCCTGACTGCACCCCCCTGCTGGCTGCGCCCGGGGCAACTGCCCCGGCTGCCCCCCCCTGGATACACCCCGTCAGGGGCTCTCCAAAAGCAACATGACACCCGCAGACCATTCCATCAAAGTCTGCATTCCAAAACGTCACTACTTCCCTTCCGAGCCCTGACGTGTGCCCATACAGTAGTTTTCTCCCACATTTGGGGTATCATCGTACTCAGGACAAATTGGACAACTTTTGGGTCCAATTCCTCCTGGTACCCTTGGGAAACTTGGTGACTAAAAGATCATGTTTGTGGAAAAAATACGATTTTTTTTATTTTCACGCCCGGGCGTTATAAACTTCTGTGAAGCACTGGGGGGTTCAAAGTGCTCACCACACATCTAGATAAGTTCCTTGGGGGGTCTAGTTTCCAAAATGGTGTCATTTGTGGGGGGTTTTTACTGTTTTGGTATATCAGGGGCTCTCCAAACGCAACATGGTGTCCGATCTCAATTCCAGCCAAAAACGTCAAATGGCGCTGCTTCCCTTCTGAGCTCTGCCATGCGCCCAAATAGTGGTTTACCCCCACATGTGGGGTATCAGCATACTCAGGACAAATTGCACAATAACTTTTAGTGTCCTGTTACCCTTGGGAAAATAAAAATTGGGGGTGAAAAGATCATTTTTGTGGAAAAAATATGATTTTTTTAATTGTACCGCTGTACTTTATAAACTTCTGTGAAGCCCTTGTGGGTTCAAAGTTCTCACCACATATCTAGATAAGTTCCTTGGGGGGTCTAGTTTCCAAAATGGTGTCACTTGTAGGGGGGTTTCTACCGTTTAGGTACATCAGGGGCTCTCCAAACGTGACATGGCGTCCGATCTGAATTCCAGCCAATTTTGCATTGAAAAAGTCAAACGGCGCTCCTTCCCTTCTGAGCTCTGCCATGCGCCGAAACAGTGGTTCCCCCCCACATATCAGGCATCAGCGTACTCAGGACAAACTGCACAATAACTTTTGCAGTCCAATTTCTCCTGTTACCCTTGGTAAAATAAAGAAACCTGAAGTATTTTTTTTGCGAAAAAAGTTAAATGTTCATTTTTTTTAAATATTCAAAAAATTCATGTGATGCACCTGAAGGGTTAATAAACTTCTTGAATGTGGTTTTGAGCACCTTGAGGGGTGCAGTTTTTAGAATGGTGTCACTTTCGGGTATTTTCTATCATATAGACCCCTCAAAGTGGCTTCAAATGTGATGTGGTCCGTAAAAATAAAATGGTGTTGCAAAAATGAGAAATCGCTGGTCAACTTTTAACCCTTATAACGTCCTAACAAAAAAAAAAATTTTTGTTCCAAAATTGTGCTGATGTAAAGTAAACATGTGGGAAATGTTAGTTATTAAGTTTTGTGTGTGACGTATCTCTGTGATTTAAGGGCATAAAAATTCAAAGTTGGAAAATTGCGAAATTTTAACATTTTTTGCCAAATTTCCGTTTTTTTCACAAATAAATGCAAGTTATTTGAATGAAATTTTACCACTAACATGAAGTACAATATGTCACGAGAAAACATTGTCAGAATCACCAGGATCCATGGAAGCGTTTCAGAGTTATTACCTCATAAAGGGACAGTGGTCAGAATTGTAAAAATTTGCCCGGTCATGAACGTGCAAACCACCCTTGGGGGCTAAGGATACCATTTATGTGCAGATACGATCTTTTGATCACCCGTTATTGCATTTTAATGCAATGTCGCGGTGACCAAAAAACTGTAATTCTGGCGTTTCAATTATTTTTCCCGCTACGTCGTTTAGTATTCGGGTTAATTCCTTTTTTTTATTGATAGATCGGACGATTTTGAGCGCGGTGATACCTAATATGTGTATGACTCGATTGGCTCTGCTACATATACAGTTGTGGCCAAAAGTATTGAGCCCCATACAGCCCCCCCAAATGCGGCATGAGCCCCACACACAGACTCCCTCATATGTGACATGAACCCCAGAGCCTTCCCATATACAGTATCAGCCACACACAGCCTCCCTATATATACAGCATGAGCCCCACACAGCCTCTCTACAGTTGTGGCCAAAAGTATTGACACCCCTGCAATTCTGTCAGATAATACTCAGTTTCTTCGTGAAAATGATTGCAAACACAAATTCTTTGGTATTATTATCTTCATTTAATTTGTCTTAAATGAAAAAACACGAAAACTCCAAAAATGGGCCAGACAAAAGTATTGGCACCCTCAGCCTATTACTTGGTTGCACAACCTTTAGCCAAAATAACTGCAACCAACTGCTTCCGGTAACCATCAATGAGTTTCTTACAATGCTCTGCTGGAATTTTAGACCATTCTTCTTTGGCAAACTGCTCCAGGTCCCTGATTTTTGAAGGGTGCCTTCTCCAAACAGCCATTTTTAGATCTCTCCACAGGTGTTCTATGGCAGGGGTCCCCAACCACCGGTCCACTGCCCAGCACTGGGCCGTTGCAGTGCCCTTGCCGGTCCGCCGACACAAGGGGAGCCGGCGGCGGTGCAGCAGCTGATACTCACCTAGCGGTCCCTGTCGGTGCGGCGGCTTCATCCAGCGCTGAGCGGTCAAGTGTACCGCTCATTTAAGGTCATGAATATGGACGCCACTCATCTCCCATAGGCGTGGCGTCCATATTCATAGACCTTAATGAGCGGTAGCACGTGACCGCTCCGCACAGGAGCTGAAGCGCCGTGAGATGCAGGGAGGGAAGTTCAGCGACGGGAAGGAATAATAATAAATTTTATTTCTATAGCGCCGACATATTCCGCAGCACTTTACATTTCAGAGGGGATTTGTACAGACAATAGACATTACAACATAACAATAATCACATAGATCATAACAGATACCAAGAGGAATGAGGGCCCTGCTTGCAAGCTTACAATCTATGAGGAAAAAAAGAGGAGACACGAAAGGTGGGTGGTAACAATTGCCCTGATTGTATGGACCAGCCATAGTGTTAAGTGTGTAACAGTACGGATGCAGAGGGCTAATGGATGCATAAAGCATGTGGGAACATGATGCGGGGAAACTGGTTATGGTAAAAAACTTTTGGCTGTGCCACATAGGGATAGATTAGGTTAATGTGTTGAGGCGGTAGGCCAGTCTGAATAAATGAGTTTTCAGGGCACGCTTAAAATTGTGGGGATTGGGGACTAATCGTATTGACCTGGGAAGTGCATTCCAAAGAATTGGCGCAGCATGTGTATAGTCTTGAAGACGTGAGTGGGAGGTTCTGATTATTGAGGATGCTAACCTCAGGCAGGTCATCAGCAGAACGGAGGGCGCGGGTAGGATGGTATACTGAAACAAGGGAGGAGATGTAGGGTGGTGCTGAGCAATGAAGTGCTTTGTGGGTGAGGGTAATAAGTTTGTACTGGATTCTGGAGTGGATGGGTAGCCAGTGTAATGAAGGTCAGTGATGTGAGGGTAAGTATGATGGGGGAGGATGGGGGAGCCGAGCCGAGCCATATATACAAGGGAGGGAGAGTGGGAGCAGAGCCATATATACAGGGGAGGGAGGGTGGGAGCGGAGCCATATATACAGGGGAGGGAGAATGGGATCATAGCCATATATACAAGAGAGGGAGAGTGGGAGCAGAGCCATATATACAGGGGAGAGTGGGAGCGGAGCCATATATACAAGGGAGGGAGAGTGGGAGCAGAGCCATGTATACAGGATGGGACAGGGGAGCCATGCATACAGGATGGGAGAGTGGGAGCGGAGCCATGTATGCAAGGATGGGAGAGTGGTAGCGGAGCCATATATACAGGTGAGGGAGAGTGGGAGCGGAGCCATATATACAGGGGAGAGTGGGAGTGGAGCCATATATACAAGGGAGGGAGAGTGGGAGCAGAGCCATGTATACAGGATGGGAGAGTGGGATCGGAGCCATGTATGCAAGGATGGGAGGATGGGAGCAGAGCCATGTATACAAGGATGGGACAGGGGAGCCATGCATACAACAGGGGGAGCCACACAGAGCTGGACAGGACGGGGGGAACCACACATACATTTTCTGATGATTAGAAAATAATCAGCATGTACAGTACTCCAGTGCTCAATGCTCCATTTCCTTGTAGGTTCCAATCATCATTAGTAGTGACGGTCATCAGTAGAAGTAGCCCAGTGCTCCCACTGGAACAGAGACACAAGCCAGGTACTCCCACTCATTCAAAACCTATGGTGAGTTGAGTCACATTATAAATGTTATAATTACATGATAAGTATGCACTGCTAAACTACAACCGCGTCCATAGCCCTGCCCCCTTATGACTAAAGCCCCGCCCCTGTCACACCTCCATCCCCGCCCTGCCGGGCCATGGAAAAATGGTCTTGCTTGAAGCCGGTCCCTGGTGCAAAAAAGGTTGGGGACCACTGTTCTATGGGATTCAGGTCTGGACTCATTGCTGGCCACCTTAGAAGTCTCCAGTGCTTTCTCTCAAACCATTTTCTAGTGCTTTTTGAAGTGTGTTTTGGGTCATTGTCTTGCTGGAAGACCCATGACCTCTGAGGGAGACCCAGCTTTCTCACACTGGGCCCTACTGTTAGGAGTGGCGGAAGACACTAAATAAAAATAAATAAAGTGCCTTCGCCTCTCGGGGTCCACCGTGCGGTGGATGGAAAAAACGCTGCTAAAAGAGGCAGAGCACTTTGGCGGTTATGTGCACAGGGTTTTAACTGCACCCAGTGCACTGAAGCAAGCTCTGTTATGCTCACAGAGCTGCAGGCAGAAAGCATAAACTAAATGCTGAGTCTGTTCAGGGTCACAGACTTTCAGCGATGCAGACACGGTATTAAGGGTCACAGGAGTAGCCTTAGCAGGACTACGTCTAGACCTACCGTAAAATGAGGTGCGTGGCGTTGCAACTGCGGACGTGAACATAAGCTGCAACTGCAGCGCGGCAAGACCTGAGCCGCTGGCAAGGCGCTGCAATAACGCTGGCGCAATGCAGACGCTAAGCTGCTGAGCAAGATGGAGCTAAGGCGTGCTGGCTCTAGCGCTGCTACTGGCTGAACCCAAACACTCATACAATCGTATTATCAGAGGGAAGGGGTTTCTTAATAAGTCAGTCATCAGTCCAAGCATCCATGACCATACATACAGCAGCAAGTATGAAAATACTAGCGCATGGCGGAACAGCCATGCGCGCTTTTTATACCGAACGGGACCTTCCGGAAATCTCCAAGGCTCAAGGAAGAGCCAATGGGATTCGACACAGGACCTGAGCACCTGACTCCCGAACTCCAGTGGGAGTTCGTCCCATGAGCATGCTCAGATGAGGGAATAAAGGACTTAACCTCTGGAGAGAGTTGCCACAGGGCAATCTCCTCTGCAGTCTCCTCTGCAGCAGGAAAAGTGCAGGAGACTGCAGAATGTGAGGACCTAGATTTCAGCAAAGGAGAGGCAGAAATCTGAGGCCTAACATTACCCCCCTCCTAGGGCCCCCTCCTCCCTGAGCCCTCCGGACCATCAACCTGTGCCCTGTGGTGGCATAGGGCACAAACTCGTCCGAAGGCGAGCTTGGTGTCCCGATAGGTGAGACGGTAAACTGGGACACCTGGACGGCATCAATGGAGGCAAGGTCACCAGGTTTCAGAAGAGACACCTGGGAAATGGCGCGAGCGCCCGATGCAACAGAGCGTCGCCGTGAGTCGGCGGCCGTCGCCACCCTCTGCCTAGGAAGGCTATTCTGAGCACATGAGGTGCAAGCCTAGATACATTTTTTGATGTCCCAAGCCATATGGGGCCACCAATACGCTCCAGCCAATAGCTTCGAGATTTGCATGTTACCCCGATGGTGGGGCGCATTGGACACATGTGCCCAGGTGAGAACCTGAGCCCTAAGATGAGGAGGGACAAAAGTCTCGATAACTGGTTAAGACTCCTACCATTGCGGGGAGCTGGCTTCCGGAGAAACCGCACATACATGGTGACAACCGCAAATGGATTCCTGGTCCGAGTCCGTATTAAGATTGGTACGAGACACCTCCATGGGCTCAGGGGGTAGAACCTCCCGCTCAGACAGCTCAAGAGGTTCAAAAAATTTAGGAACCGAAACAGCTCTTCGCTTGGAGTGAGCCCGCTCCATACCGTGCTCCGAAAAACAGAGGTCGATACGTGAGGAGACGGAAAGTAACTCCTCCAAGCTGGTGGGGATCTCTCTAGTGGAGAGAGCATCCTTCACGTGCTCTGCTAGACCTCGCCAAAAAATGGGGACGAGGGCTTTGTCGGACCATTCCATCTCGGACGCCAGTGTCCGAAAACGGACGGCATACTGGCCAACCGAGAGTGACCCCTGAGTAAGGGTGAGTAGTTGCAGAGACGTATCGTGCGTGACCCAAGGACCGAGAAATACTTGCTTGATGGCAGTTAGCAAGTTGGCAGCGGTCCGAATCTCGAGGTCACCACGTTCCCATAAAGGCGTGACCCATTCCAAGGCCTTGCCCGACATTAGGAAGATAATAAAAGCCACCTTAGCCCGCTCAGTAGGGAATTGCGCAGCCAGCAGCTCCAGGTGTATTGAGCACTGGCTGATGAAACCCCTGCAGGAGGCGCCATCCCCAGAGAATTTATCGGGCATCGGGAGGCGGGTAACTGTCGGCGCAAGGGAAGACATGGACATATGCCCTACCGCATCTGTGAGTGCCTGAACAGCAGCGTCTGTGGCTTGCGCAGCAGCGAGGGACCTCTCGAGGGTAACCAAGCGAGTCTCGAGCTGACGTACACATTGCAGAAGTTGCTGCTGCTCTGCCATCTCTAGCCAGACCCTGGCACTAGTATTAAGTTAGGAGTGGCGGAAGACACTAAATAAAAATAAATAAAGTGCCTTCGCCACTCGGGGGTCCACCGTGTGGTGGATGGAAAAACCGCTGCTAAAAGAGGCACAGCACTATGGCGGTTATGTGCACAGGGTTTTAACTGCACAGAGTGTACTGAAGCAAGCTCTGTTATGCTCACAGAGCTGCAGGCAGAAAGCATAAACTAAACGCTGAGTCTGTTCAGCGTCACAGACTTTCAGCGACGCAGACGCGGTATTAAGGGTCACAGGAGTAGCCTTAGACAGCAGGACTACTCCGTCTAGACCTACCGTAAAATGAGGTGTGTGGCGTCGCAACTGCGGACGCAAAGATAAGCTGCAACTGCAGTGCGGCAAGGCGCTGCAATAAGGCTGGCGCAATGCAGACGCTAAGCTGCTGAGCAAGATGGAGCTAAGGCGCGCTGGCCCTAGCGCTGCTACTGGCTGAACCCTAACACTCATACAATCGTATTATCAGAGGGAAGGGGTTTCTTAATAAGTCAGTCACCAGTCCAAGCATCAATGACCATACATACAGCAGCAAGTATGAAAATACTAGCGCATGGCGGAACAGCCATGCGCGCTTTTTATACCGAACGGGACCTTCCGGAAATCTCCAAGGCTCCAGGAAGAGCCAATGGGATTCGACACAGGTCCTGGGCATCTGACTCCCGAACTCCAATGGGAGTTCGTCCCATGAGCATGCTCAGATGAGGGAACAAAGGACTTAGCCTCTGGAGAGAGTTGCCGTAGGGCAATCTCCTCTGCAGCAGGAAAAGTGCAGGAGACTGCAGAATGTGAGGACCTAGATTTCAGCACAGGAGAGGCAGAAGTCTTAACACCTACATTATGCTGCAAAATTTCTTGGTAGTCTTCAGACTTCATAATGCCATGCACACGGTCAAGGAGTCCAGTGCCAGAGGCAGCAAAGCAACCCCAAAACATCAGGGAACATCCGCCATGTTTGACTGTAGGGACCGTGTTCTTTTCTTTGAATGCCTCTTTTTTTTCTCCTGTAAACTCTATGTTGATGCCTTTGCCCAAAAAGCTCTACTTTTGTCTCATCTGACCAGAGAACATTCTTCCAAAATGTTTTAGGCTTTTTCAGGTAAGTTTTGGCAAACCCCAGCCTGGCTTTTTTATGTCTCGGGGTAAGAAGTGGGGTATTCCTGGGTCTCCTACCATATAGTCCCTTTTCATTCAGACGCCGACGGATAGTACGGGTTGACACTGTTGTACCCTCGGACTGCAGGGCAGCTTGAACTTGTTTGGATGTTAGTCGAGGTTCTTTATCCAACATCCGCACAATCTTGCATTGAAATCTGTCAATTTTTCTTTTCCGTCCACATCTAGGGAGGTTAGCCACAGTGCCATGGGCTTTAAACTTCTTGATGACACTGCGCACGGTAAACACAGGAACATTCAGGTCTTTGGAGATGGACTTGTAGCCTTGAGATTGCTCATGCTTCCTCACAATTTGGTTTCTCAAGTCCTCAGACAGTTCTTTGGTCTTCTTTCTTTTCTCCATGCTCAATGTGGTACACACAAGGACACAGGACAGAGGTTGAGTCAACTTTAATCCATGTCAACTGGCTGCAAGTGTGATTTAGTTATTGCCAACACCTGTTAGATGCCACAGCTAAGTTACAGGTGCTGTTAATTACACAAATTAGAGAAGCATCACATGATTTTTAGAACAGTGCCAATACTTTTGTCCACCCTCTTTTTTATATTTGGTGTGGAATTATATCCAATTTGGCTTTAGGGCAATTCTTTTTGTGTTTTTTCATTTAAGACAAATTAAATGAAGATAATAATACCAAAGAATTTGTGTTTGCAATCATTTTCAGGAAGAAACTGAGTATTATCTGACAGAATTGCAGGGGTGTCAATACTTTTGGCCACAACTGTAGGTGCCTATATGTAGCAGAATTACAGCATAATAATAATCTTTATTTTTATATAGCGCTAACATATTCCGCAGCGCTTTACAGTTTGCACACATTATCATCACTGTCCCTGATAGAGCTCACAATCTAAATTCCCTATCAGTACCCGGAGGAAACCCACGCAAACACGGGGAGAGCATACAAACTCTTTGCAGATGTTGTCCTTGGTGGGATTCGAACCCAGGACTCCGGCGCTGCAAGGCTGCAGTGCTATCCACTGAGCCACCGTGCTGCCCATGCTGACCACTGGGTGGTGTTCATAGAAATGCCTCATCAACAACCACAGAGGTCTCTATGAGACCTCAGGTTGATATGGCAACGCATCGCTGACCCCCGATCACGTGACGGGGTCGGCAATGCGCTAATTTCCAGCCGCTTGGACGGAAGCTCTATTTAAAGCCCAAAGTCAGCGTTTGACAGCGGGATTTAACTAGCTAATAGGCACGGGCGGATCGCGATTCTGCTCGCGACTATTGCGGGCACATGTCAGCTGTTGAAAACAAAGCGGGGATAACGACTGCTGACCCAATAGTACATCAGCGGTCGTTAAGGGGTTAACCTGCAGACATGGGGTTAATCTGCAGGTTAATAGTGTTCTGACACCGTGCGGTGCTTGCACTGAGAGCCCTGCTGTCGGGAGGAAATGAACTTCATTCCTTCTGGCAGCGTCTCTTTCAGTTACAGGGGCGGCGCCAGCGCAGTTTCAATCAACACTCATTGAGTGGTGGCTTCAACTCCACCCAAGCACTTACTGACAGCAGCTCACAGAGCGGTGACTGAACACGTGTCGGCACCACCCCTATGACTGTAAGCTGAACTCTGCCAGGAGGAATAATGTTCATTTCCTTCTGATAGTGGGGCTCTCAGTGCCAGCGCCGCACGGTGTGATAGCGCTATTAAGCTGCAGGATAATAGCGTTATTTTACATAACAGATTCTCTTTCAATAAAAAGAGACATATATACAGAGCGTAGAGGTGCCCAGACCTCTCATTTGGCTGAAAACTACTTATCTCAACTCTGATCCTTTTTGATAGAGAGTTCAGGGAGCCCCAAATAGATCAGATGTTCTTGGTTATCCCAATGAAATGTGGTGTATGGCTGACTTTATTCTGTATAGGGGACTTGGATGTCCATACAGAGGAATGCTCAGATGAGCATTCTGTTTTTTCAAAGGGGAGAGGAGTAGGCTGCTGTCAGACACCTCTGCCAACAGCTTATCTTTATGAGAACAATAGAAACATGTTTACGTTTGCCCTGGCTCATTTCTTAAGGCCCTGTCTCACTAAGCAATCTCGGTAGCGAGATCGCTGCTGAGTCACAACTTTTGTGACGTAACAGCGATCTCACCAGCGAGATCGCTGTGTGTGACAGCGATCAGCGAGCGCCCCCCCTGCCGATATCGCTGATCGCTGCAAGAAACCTCTGGACATTTCTTTGGTCGCTGGTCTCCCGCTGGCCAGCACGCATCGCTGTGTGTGACAGCGGGAGACCAGCGATCAGGTGTAAAAAATAATAAAAAAAATTAAAAATATAGTTATTCTCACCTTCCGACGTCCCGTTCAGCCATCCCGCCTCTCTCCACGCTCCGGTCCCAGTGATCCTTTGCACGAATGACCGCAAGACTTTGTTATCCCGCGAGACCGTGACTAGAGTTGAGCGACTTTTGGTTTTTTAGGGTCGCGTTTCGTTTCGTGAAACCCGACTTTTCCAAAAGTCGGGTCGAGCAAGATCGTCCGATTATAGGGAAAAGTCGGGGTCGTCACGAAACCCAATGTAAGTCAATGGGGAATAAAAGTCGGCAGTGAGAGGAGGACAGGAAACACACCTACAGTGCCCATTTGAATGCCAAAAGCATCAATTCTTCTTACTTAAGCTTGTCAACCTTAATTAACTTCATAATACAAGTTACGCACTGAAAAATGGGGGTTATTTGGCTAAAGTTGTGGGGGGGGAGGGCTGGCTGCAGGTTTTCATGTGCCCTGGGCGAAAGAGCGCCCCTTTAACACATACCACAACTCATCATGCTCCGATACGGCAGAGAAATAGCGGTATAGTACAATGAAAAATACCTCACTTTTTACATCTCATGATGAGGCCCATCTATTTCTCCATACAGAATCATTGGTCCCATATAATGTTTGAAACAGTATATGATGAGCTCCACATAATGCTACAGTATATGTTGGTCCCCATGGATGAAGCTCCACTGTCTTATGGGCCCAAATAATGCTCCAAACATAATGGGCCCCATTTCTAATGCTCTAGTGTATAATGGGCCCTGTAAATGCTGCTCCAGTGTCTGATGTCCACCTTTGGAATGTTCCAGTGTATGGTGGACCCCATCTATCATTCTCCAGAGTATAGTGCTCCCCAAAAATTGCTGTCCCAACATTGAAAACAATCAAATAAGTCTCCTCGCTAGGGAATCCCTGGACTAGTCTGGACTCCTCGTCGTCCCCATCTTCCATCTCACTGCACAGTATTTCAACCTTGCAAGTGCTGTGATCCTGAGCAAGCAGGGGGGCCCACTCGTTGGCGACGGCACTGGCACAGGGCCCCTGATAGTACGGTGGTGTGTCTGATGGCGGGTGGGCCGAACCTGCACTTTCATCTGCAGCTTCCTCTTTGTCACCGTGTAAGATGGAACTGTATATGGGAAGGGTAACCTGAGTTTCATCAGGGTCAGATTCAGGCCGTGTAGCGTGAGAGGGGAATGTAGTGGTCTGGGTCAATGTACCAGCAGATTCATCGAGCAGTCGCTGGGCATCAGTGCACTTGTGTCGCCCCCAGGAGTACGGTCGCCACAGTGGCATTACCTTCCTCCTAGGGAGTGTGATGTCATGCTTGGGAGCAACGAAGGATCTCTCTAGCAGGTTAACTGATTGGGCGGCGTTATTCCCACGAGTCATGACCCTCCAAACAGCGTTCATGAAGGCAAAGTGTTTGTTTTACGTGGGCAGTATGGTTGCAAAGCTGAACCTTAAAGGAATGTCCAGAAGGGCACCACCAGGAGTGGAGCCTACGGTTAAATTCGACTCCACCTGGGAAACCTCAACCATGCCAGCTACAGAACAGATGCACACATTGCAAGCTTAATTCCGTTAACGAACGAGACTCCGTCATGCCCCGCGGTCCGAGTCCGGCTTACTAGAGGGACACGTGAGGCTCTGGAACATGAGATTGGCCAATAACTGGTGTGTCATGCCCTTACATGTCCGTGGCTGCATGTGCGCTACACTGAAAAGGCCAGCGTTTGTCGCTTACAGGTGCAGATAACCCGCTGAACAACATTAGTGATGGGGATCACTGAGTGATTACAATTATTACCCGTGAACAATGATTTCCCAGTAAGTGCAGGTCAACTGCAGTTCCGGAATTAGGCCTAACCGTCATTCCTGAAAAAATGAAAAACTTACGTGTGCAAACCACAGGTGCTGTAGCTTGCCAGCCGTTCTCACGCCCAGTATGGATTACACGTGATTGCACAAAGGTTAGAAAGGGTACCGTATCCCCAGATAACATGTATGGATAGCGTACACATTCAAAATATATGTCTCAGGAGGCAGGCTCAGACGGTGTTAGGCCCAGTATGGATTGCACGTGATTGCACAAAGGTTAGAAAGGGTACCGTATCCCCGGATAACATGTATGGATAGCGTACACATTCAAAATATTTGTCTCAGGAGGCAGGCTCAGACGGTGTCAGGCCCAGTATGGATTGCACGTGATTGCACAAAGGTTAGAAAGGGTACCGTATCCCCGGATAACATGTATGGATAGCGTACACATTCAAAATATATGTCTCAGGAGGCAGGCTCAGACGGTGTTAGGCCCAGTATGGATTGCACGTGATTGCACAAAGGTTAGAAAGGGTACCATATCCCCGGATAACATGTATGGATAGCGTACACATTCAAAATATATGTCTCAGGAGGCAGGCTCAGACGGTGTCAGGCCCAGTATGGATTGCACGTGATTGCACAAAGGTTAGAAAGGGTACCGTATCCCCGGATAACATGTATGGATAGCGTACACATTCAAAATATATGTCTCAGGAGGCAGGCTCAGACGGTGTCAGGCCCAGTATGGATTGCACGTGATTGCACAAAGGTTAGAAAGGGTACCGTATCCCCGGATAACATGTATGGATAGCGTACACATTCAAAATATATGTCTCAGGAGGCAGGCTCAGACGGTGTCAGGCCCAGTATGGATTGCACGTGATTGCACAAAGGTTAGAAAGGGTACCGTATCCCCGGATAACATGTATGGATAGCGTACACATTCAAAATATATGTCTCAGGAGGCAGGCTCAGATGGTGTCAGGCCCAGTATGGATTGCACGTGATTGCACAAAGGTTAGAAAGGGTACCGTATCCCCGGATAACATGTATGGATAGCGTACACATTCAAAATATATGTCTCAGGAGGCAGGCTCAGACGGTGTCAGGCCCAGTATGGATTGCACGTGATTGCACAAAGGTTAGAAAGGGTACCGTATCCCCGGATAACATGTATGGATAGCGTACACATTCAAAATATATGTCTCAGGAGGCAGGCTCAGACGGTGTCAGGCCCAGTATGGATTGCACGTGATTGCACAAAGGTTAGAAAGGGTACCGTATCCCCGGATAACATGTATGGATAGCGTACACATTCAAAATATATGTCTCAGGAGGCAGGCTCAGACGGTGTCAGGCACAGTATGGATTGCACGTGATTGCACAAAGGTTAGAAAGGGTACCGTATCCCCGGATAACATGTATGGATAGCGTACACATTCAAAATATATGTCTCAGGAGGCAGGCTCAGACGGTGTCAGGCACAGTATGGATTTGACGGCCCAGATTACACAGCGGAGGAGCAGGGAGAAGTAAAGATTGCAAATGCTGGGGCCCTGCCCAAGCAAGGGGGGCCCACTCGTGGGCGTCGGTACTGGCACTGGGCCCCTCATAGTACAGCGGTGTGTCTGACGGCGGGTGTGCACCACCACCATCAGAGACACTTGATTGCACTATGAGGGACCCTGTGCCAGTGCCCGCGCCCAAGAGTCGGCCTACCCACCTGTCCAGGGCAACGGCACTCGCACGGTGTCGTGCGCTAGGTGGTGACCCCGGCCATGGGGGGGGAGGCAGCACAGTTAGGGAGTTTTAGAAAGTGGCATATGTTGATGTTGGACATTCAGCTGATGCAAAAGGCGAAATAGGTGAAGTCCCAGGAAGAGGTGGACCAAAGCAAGCCATTTTTCTGTCACCCTATGTGTCATCAGGGGAAGGTGGGACAAAATCCTTGGAAACCCATGCATGGTTCATTTTAATGAAGGTTAGATCATCCACATTTTGGGTTGACAGACGGGTCCTTTTTTCTGTCAGGATTGATCCAGCTGCACTGAAGACTCTTTCCGATAGCACACTTGCAGCTGGCCAAGCGAGCTCCTGTAAGGCATATTGTGCCAATTCAGGCCAGGTGTCCAGTTTAGCGGCCCAATAGTCAAAGGGGAATGACCTGTGTGGGAGAACATCGATATGGGAGGAAAAGTAGTTTGTAACCATGGTTGACAACTGCTGTCTCCTGTCACTTTCCATCGATGCAGTATTACCAGTTGTGTGAGCGGTATTTGAAAAATCAGTCCACAACATTGTCATGAAACCCCTGTCTCCAACGCCACTTCTGCTGTGTGCACCACGAACACCTCTGCCAAGCTGCCCCCGGCCCGTACGGCTCGTGTGAGAACCATCACCGCTGCTGTGTGCTGGGAATGCCTCAAGCAACCGATTTACCAGAGTTGCTTGTTTATTAGCCAATATTAGGTCAAGGTTCTCCTGTGGCATGATGTTTTGTAATTTGCCTTTATAGCGTGGATCCAGGATGCTGGCCAACCAGTAGTCGTCATCGTTCATCATTTTGGCAATGCGGGGGTCCCTTTTTAGGATCCGCAAGGCATAATCTGACATGTGGGCCAATGTTCCCGGTGTCAATGATGCACTGCGAGTGCTGGTTGGAGGAGCACTTTCTGGCAAATCCACATCCCTCCAGTCACGCACAAACCCTGTACCAGACCTTGCCACGCCAACATTTTCACTTGCCCCACGAGATGCATCCTCCTCCCCTAAGTAATCATCCCCATCATCATCCTCCTCCTCCTCTTCTTCCTCCACCTCGTCCAGGAGAGGTCCCTGAGCAGACAATGGCTGAATGTCATCAAGGATTCCCTCCTCCTCTTCCTCCTCATCAACATTGGCTGCAGACGCCTGCTCCTTAAGGTGCGTCAAAGTTTGCATGAGCAGACGCATAAGTGGGATGCTCATGCTTAGGATGGCGTCGTCTGCGCTTACCAGCCGTGTGCATTCCTCAAAACACTGAAGGACTTTACAGAGGTCTTTCAGCTTCGACCACTGCACACCTGTCAACTCCATGTCTGCTCTCAAAGTGCCTGGCCGTGTATCCTCCCACAAATGCATTATGGCCTGCCTCTGCTCGCACAGCCGCTCCACCATGTGCAGGGTGGAGTTCCACCTTGTTGCAATGTCGATAATGAGGCGGTGGTTGGGAAGGTGGAGCAATCGCTGCAGCTTCTGCATACGAACGGAGTGTACAGGTGACCGGCGGATGTGCGCGCACAGTCTTCGCACCTTCTGGAGCAGGGCTGTTAACTCTGGATAATTTTTGAGGGAGCACTGCACCACCAGGTTCAAGGTGTGAGCCAAGCAAGGTATGTGGCTGAGTTTTGAAAGGGCTATGGCTGCCACAAAATTACGGCCGTTATCACTAACTACCTTGCCTGCCTCAAGATGTACACTGCCCAGCCATGACTCAGTTTGTCGCTTCAAGTACTCGGCCAGCACCTCGGCGGTATGTCTGTCGCCCAAACACATCATCTGCAACACAGCCTGCTGACGCTTTCCACTAGCTGCTCGATAGGGGGACACATCGTGTGCAACAGTGGCAGCTGCAGATGGAGTGCTCGTACGACTGCGCTCTGTGGACGAGCTTTCGCTTCTGGAGGAGGAGGAGGAGGAGGAGGGTGGAACGCCTACAGCCAACTGTTTCCTATACCGTGGGCTAGGCAGCACTGTCCCACCACCGCTGTCCCCTGTGGACCCTGCATCCACCACATTAACCTAGTGCGCAGTGATGGACACGTAACGGCCCTGGCCATGCCGACTGGACCATGCATCAGTTGTGAGGTGCACCTTTCCGCTCACTGACTGCTTGAGTGCATGGACAATGCGGTCTTTCACATGATGGTGGAGGGCTGGGATGGCTTTGCGAGAGAAGAAGTGGCGACTGGGTAGGTCATAGCGTGGTACTGCATAGGCCATGAGTTCGCGGAAAGCTGTGCTTTCCACCAACCGAAAGGGCATCATCTCAAACGAGATTAGTTTGGCAATGTGGGCGTTCAAACCCTGTGTACGCGGATGAGAGACTGAGTACTTTCTTGACCTACTCATAGTGTCTGGGAGGGTGAGCTGGACTTGAGAGCTGCATATGGTGGAAGTAGCGGTGGACAGGGCGGACTGAGAGAGGGTTGATGATGGTGATGGAGTTGGTGTTCTTTCTGATGGCCTAGAATCAGTCTTTCGTTGATATAACAGTGGGATTCCCTGACTGCTGTGGCCTTGCAACAACACCTCAACATTTGCTGCTGTGCTAACCGGTGGGCTTACAGTGGGGGAAACAATGTAGCGTTGCTGACTACCTTCGTTGTGATCAGTTGCACATGTGGCACTTGAGGTTTGGTGTTGTGTCCACGCTTGCAAGTGCATGCTGGTTAAATGTCTAAGCATGCAACTGGTATTCAAATTTTTCAGATTTTTCCCTCGGCTAAAGGTCTTTGCGCACTTCTTACAGATAACCTTGGCCTGATCATGAGGATTTTGTTCAAAAAAGTGCCACACTGCACTCTTCCTACTTTGGCAGACATTTTGCGGCCTAGCACGCTGTGATCTTTTGACCCTCTGGACAAGCTGTCCAGCAACTCTTTTGATGTTTGGAACCTGTCTTTGGAGTGCTCCGGGCCTGCCAGATAACAGCTGTTGCGATGTCGATGTCTGCTGTGGATGCTCCTCATCTGAGCTATTGGAAGCCGCACCCTCTTCCCCCAATGGATGCCAATCTGGGTCAACAACTGGGTCATCCATCACCTCCTCTTCTATGTCATGTGCACCTTCCTCTGTGTCACCGTGTATGGTGGTATAGTGTGCGGGAAGGGGCACCTGAGTCTCATCAGGGTCAGAATCTGGCTCTGTACACTGCAAGGACAATGTAGTGCTCTGAGTGAATGTACCAGCAGAATCATCCATCAGCGGCTGTGCATCAGTGCACTCCATGTCAGATTCATCTTGGCCTGGGTAATTCACCATTTGACTTGATAATCCAGGCATGGTATGTGAAAACAGCTCCATGGAGTAATCAGTAGTATGGCCTGCGTCATCCTTCAATCTTGGTTAAGGTGAAGGACACAAGGAAAGGTGTGGTTCATGAACATGAGCCTCCAATGACGACTCAGTGCTTTTACTTTTTACAACTGAAGAAGAGGAGGCGATAGAGCTGGAGGCTGAGTCAGCAATGTAAGACAAAACTTTTTCCTGATGCTCTGGCTTTAAAAGCGGTTTGCCAACTCCTAGAAAACTAAGCGTTCGAGGCCTTATGTAGCCAGACGATGACGCAGGCTCAACACCTCCTGCATTCGGTCCTATTTTGCTCTTGCCACTACCATCAGATCCACCACCAACACCATCATTACCAGCTGCCAACCCCCGCCCAATTCCACGGCCTCTTCCACCAGCCTTCCTCATTTTTGGTAGAAATGTAGACAAAATCCAACAAACTATATAGTATGTAAAACAAGGTGTCTATAGGACAGGGGAGATTTTGAATTTCTGCACACACTTTTGGACACTGGACACTTTTGGATTGTGTAAGGCCCACTGATATCTGAGCGCTATGTGACAGGCTCGATGGCACAGCTGTGACCTAAGTGACTAGAGAATAAGTGAGATTTTGAATCTCTGCACACACTTTTGGACACTGGACACTTTTGGATTGTGTGAGGCCCACTGATATCTGAGCGCTATGTGACAGGCTCGATGGCACAGCTGTGACCTAAGTGACTAGAGAATAAGTGAGATTTTGAAACTCTGCACACACTTTTGGACACTGGACACTTTTGGATTGTGTGAGGCCCAATGAATATCTGAGCGCTATGTGACAAGCTCGATGGCACAGCTGTGACCTAAGTGACTAGAGGATAAGTGAGAGTTTAAATCTCTGCACACACTTTTGGACGCTGGACACTTTTGGATTGTGTGAGGCCCAATGAATATCTGAGCGCTATGTGACAAGCTCGATGGCACAGCTGTGACCTAAGTGACTAGAGGATAAGTGAGAGTTTGAATCTCTGCACACACTTTTGGACACTGGACACTTTTGGATTGTGTGAGGCCCAATGAATATCTGAGCGCTATGTGACAAGCTCGATGGCACAGCTGTGACCTAAGTGACTAGAGGATAAGTGAGAGTTTGAATCTCTGCACACACTTTTGGACACTGGACACTTTTGGATTGTGTGAGGCCCAATGAATATCTGAGCGCTATGTGACAAGCTCGATGGCACAGCTGTGACCTAAGTGACTAGAGGATAAGTGAGAGTTTGAATCTCTGCACACACTTTTGGACACTGGACACTTTTGGATTGTGTGAGGCCCAATGAATATCTGAGCGCTATGTGACAAGCTCGATGGCACAGCTGTGACCTAAGTGACTAGAGGATAAGTGAGAGTTTGAATCTCTGCACACACTTTTGGACACTGGACACTTTTGGATTGTGTGAGGCCCAATGAATATCTGAGCGCTATGTGACAGGCTCGATGGCACAGCTGTGACCTAAGTGACTAGAGAATAAGTGAGATTTTGAATCTCTGCACACACTTTTGGACACTGGACACTTTTGGATTGTGTGAGGCCCAATGAATATCTGAGCGCTATGTGACAAGCTCGATGGCACAGCTGTGACCTAAGTGACTAGAGGATAAGTGAGAGTTTGAATCTCTGCACACACTTTTGGACACTGGACACTTTTGGATTGTGTGAGGCCCAATGAATATCTGAGCACTATGTGACAAGCTCGATGGCACAGCTGTGACCTAAGTGACTAGAGGATAAGTGAGAGTTTGAATCTCTGCACACACTTTTGGACACTGGACACTTTTGGATTGTGTGAGGCCCAATGAATATCTGAGCGCTATGTGACAGGCTCGATGGCACAGCTGTGACCTAAGTGACTAGAGAATAAGTGAGATTTTGAATCTCTGCACACACTTTTGGACACTGGACACTTTTGGATTGTGTGAGGCCCAATGAATATCTGAGCGCTATGTGACAAGCTTGATGGAACAGCTGTGACCTAAGTGACTAGAGGATAAGTGAGATTTTGAATCTCTGCACACACTTTTGGACACTGGACACTTTTGGATTGTGTGAGGCCCAATGAATATCTGAGCGCTATGTGACAGGCTCGATGGCACAGCTGTGACCTAAGTGACTAGAGAATAAGTGAGATTTTGAATCTCTGCACACACTTTTGGACACTGGACACTTTTGGATTGTGTGAGGCCCAATGAATATCTGAGCGCTATGTGACAAGCTCGATGGCACAGCTGTGACCTAAGTGACTAGAGGATAAGTGAGAGTTTGAATCTCTGCACACACTTTTGGACACTGGACACTTTTGGATTGTGTGAGGCCCAATGAATATCTGAGCGCTATGTGACAAGCTCGATGGCACAGCTGTGACCTAAGTGACTAGAGGATAAGTGAGAGTTTGAATCTCTGCACACACTTTTGGACACTGGACACTTTTGGATTGTGTGAGGCCCAATGAATATCTGAGCGCTATGTGACAAGCTCGATGGCACAGCTGTGACCTAAGTGACTAGAGGATAAGGGAGATTGGATTGCTTTTAAAAAAGCAGTTTGCGGAGCAGTGGGTAGACAGCAATGCCAGCCTGTCAGGAAGCCTTAAAAGGCAGCCCAACAACCAACACCACTGATACACCACTATATAGCCTCCCCTTGCACTGCACACAGTGACTGGTGTGTTGTGCAGGCCAAATTGCTATCAGCAGCAGAAGCAGTTTTTTTTTCTTCTCAGCAGGACAAAAAAAAAAAATTGGGATTGCTTTTAAAAAAGCAGTTTGAGGCCCAATGAATATCTGAGCGCTATGTGACAGGCTCGATGGCACAGCTGTGACCAAAGTGACTAGAGGATAAGGGAGATTGGATTGCTTTTAAAAAAGCAGTTTGCGGAGCAGTGGATAAACAGCAATGCCAGCCTGTCAGGAAGCCTTAGAAGGCAGCCCAACAACCAACACCACTGATACACCACTATATAGCCTCCCCTTGCACTGCACACACAGTGACTGGTGTGTTGTGCAGGCCAAATCGCTAGCAGCAGAAGCAGTTTTTTGGTCTTCTTCCCTGCCTAACGCTCTCCCTACAGAATCAGCAGCAACCTCTCCCTATACTGAGATCGGCAGAAGTAAGATGGCGGTCGGCATGCACGCCCTTTTATACCCCCTGTGACGCCCACCAAAGCAAGCCAATCACTTGCATGCCCTTCTGAAAGATGGTGGTGACCCGTGCCTATGTCATCACGTTGCCCACAGTGTCCGTGGATCCTGATTGGCTGAAAAAGAGCGCAAAACAAACTTTTGAAACGCGACTTTGGCGCGTAAGTCGCCGACCTCGTGGCCGACCTCATCCTAGGGTCGGGTTTCGTTTCATGAAACCCGACTTTGCCAAAAGTCGGCGACTTTTGAATTTTTTCGACCCGTTTCGCTCAACTCTAACCGTGACATCTCGCGGTCATTCGTGCAAAGGATCACTGGGACCGGAGCGTGGAGAGAGGCGGGATGACTGAACGCGACGTCGGATGGTGAGAATAACTATATTTTTTACTTTGATTCTATTTTTTACAGGATGGCCAGTGATGCCGGGCGCTCAGCATCGCTGTGCTGATCGCTGGTGAAGCTGTCTGTGTGACAGCTCACCAGCGATCACATAGCGACTTACCAGCGATCCTGACACCTTGATATCGGTGTCGGGATCGCTGGTAAGTCGCTTAGTGAGACGGGGCCTTTAGTTGGGGAAAGTCATGAGGACTCCATACACGTCTGATTATGGCCAAGTAACACAGCGTCCCATAGGTTAGGCTGACTTTAATGTACAGTATATGAGGAATTACCACTTCTAGTAATGCTGACACTGACCTAGAGCAGCATAAGTACGCATGGTGTTTCTATACTTTCCCTGCATATTGTTTGCGTTGTTTATTTTTTTTTTTACAACAATCCAAAACAAAAGGCCAAGTAAACCTGCCATTGGCTACAGCAGAACTAAGTGAAGGTTTTGAAGTGGCCATCTCAGTCTCCTGACCTCAAAATCATTGAGCCACTCTGGGGAGATCTCAAGCACGCAGTTCATGCTAGACAGCAGAGGAATTTACAGGAACTGGAGGCTTTTTGAGAAGAAGAGTGGGCAGCTTTACCATCTGAGAAAATAAAAAAACCTCATCCACAACTACCACAAAAGACTTCAAGCTGTCATTGATGTTAGCGGGGGCAATACACGGTATTAAGAAATGGGGTATGTGAACTTTTGATCAGGGTCATTTGGATGTTTTGGGTTGTCATTATGACTAGAAAAGAGAAAAAACAGTAGTTTGACAATGAATGGCTTCACCCAACAACGAACCGTAAGTGGAGAAAAAGTTTTGGTGTTATCATTCATATGCTCTGAAAAAAGGCCAAGAAAGCAAAAATTCTGCCGGGGTATGTAAACTTTTGAGCAAAACTGTAAATACTTCCACATCCGTTCCTTAGACTGTCTAGACTTTCACGTGTGTAAAGACAGATCACCCAAATGCTGCTGCTATCCTCCAGGTCTGGGCTCATTTTCTGTATCGTTACATTTTGACTAGAAATGAGCAGACCCATGGAAGTTCTTTATTCCAAAGTTTGGTTTGGGTACCAGAACTGTACCTGAACCTGAACCAGGACCCTGACCCATTGGAATTAATGAGGATCCGAACTTTAGATCTGGAAAATCTCTCTCTTCTATCGGAACACCGAACATTGCAATGGACTTCATGTAGAAGTATGTGTTCAGCGATTAGCACGGGACACTGAGTGATACAAACCCCAAACTCTTAAGTTCAGGTTTGCTCATCTCTAATTATGACAAAGTAAAAGAAAAACACATTGGAGGACAAACTTTTCACAATTTGCAATTTTTTTCTTCTGTAATTCCCTATCAGTCTTTTATGCCATTTAATAAGCCATTTTTTTAGTACCTATGCGGAAACTTAAAAAATGATAATAGGAATAGGGAGCGTAGTTAAATTTTTGGCATAAAATACGGCACATTTATTATTGCTTTTCTATTTAAAAGTCACAAATATAGTAGACAGGTCTTAGCTGCCTTTAAAAAGGCGTGGAACAAATACATTTATATTGCAAACATTTTAATATGCTTAAGCAAATAAAAGTTTGTGCAAAATTCTACATTGATAAACAACATTTAACACATAGTGCTCCCACTCTTATTTAACATTGGGAAATGTCGTACCATGCTCAAAAAGTTGTGCTGCTGTAATTTGCCCCACATTTATCATCAAGGGGTGACATTTGATAAATATTGAGTTGTGGAGTTGAAGTGAGTACTTTAAGGCTATGTTCACACTAGGTGGCTTTTCGGCATTTGTTTTCTGCAGCAAAACCTACTCACTTGGCAGGAAAGAAGCTGCAGAAAAAAACAGGTTTTGCTTCCTTTTTCTTTCTTTTTGCTGCGTATTTGTCATGCTATATTTGCCTCTTGTACATGCTGATAAACTTTAGTGAAAAAAAGAATATCTCATTCTATTTAATGATACCTGCGAAACGCTGCAAAACCTGATACCTGCGTTTTTTGGTGCGGATTTTCAGCATTTTTTCACCACCCATGACTTTAAAAAACGCTGAAAAGAAGTGACCTGCTCATTTGTGCAAGAAAACATGCCAAACACAAAATACTGATGACCAAAAAACCAAGGTGTGTGCACAAGGTTTCTGACATCTCATAGACTTTGCTGCTACTGTAAAACACAGCTGAAAATATGCGTTAAAAAAGCATTGAAAAAAACGCCTATTTTGATCCTAGCCTAAAGGTTCTTGCATATTATGCCAATTTGATAACTGTGAGCCAACTGGTAACATCTTCAAAAAATAAAAGGGGAAAAATTGGACTGGACAGAGAACAGTTACGGGATGACTGTCTGACCCTATATCATCTAGCAAGTAAAAAAAAATGGCTGTTCTGTTTTGGAAATTGACATAAAATTCAGTGGTAAATTTTAGCTGCTGATCTGTTCATATAACAGCAATTCTTGATGAAATGACGGCCCATTAGCACTTTTACTAATCGCAGATTTTAGGAGACTTTTCTACGGCAGTATGAAAGGATCCAGATGATTCATGATTTTATTACACTGGGAAAACCCACAATAGTAAATGGGATTCAGAGCAATTATCTCCAGATTTTTTCCTTCTTCTTTGCAGAAAGGCCGTGATTTATTGCTGTTGGGTTGATAAATGGCGCGGCATGTTTTACAGTTGAATCCATTTTCTTGTGGTTTTCTTCTATTCATTTTATTTTGTGATGTAAAAAGAGAAACCACTAACAACACATCGTACACCAAGGACTAAATACAGAATTACACTAGGAAAACAGTTCACTGCACCTGTGGGTTTTTGCCTTACCTCCTATGACAACATTGAGTCTGGTAGGTGTTGTCACAGGAGAGGTAGCCAGAAAATATTATTATAAAAAATAGAAATGATCAGTGGATGTAATACTCAGTTTTCTTGTCTGATATATAAACCATCATTTTATTTCCAGCTGTAGTCCATTAAACCATGTTTTATTGCTGGCAACTAAAAGCCTGAGAATAATTTTTTTTTAATTGCAAAAAAAAATAAATGAAATTAATAAAAAATAAATTAATTAAAAAGTTGCACATTTTTTTGTACTCCAGTCCTCCCCTGGATTGATTTTATATACACCTTTTCTTTTGCACAAACTTTCTAAAAAGTCTCAAAGAAAGTTATCTGGCCTTATGCTACAAGTCTGCAGACTCTATGTGATTGCAAACTTGTGAATCCGCACTGCATACTGTGATTACTCTCTAGTGCTGGGAGTGGGTGGTCATGTGACTGCAAGCATGGAATTTGCATATTTCCGTTGACATTCCAAATTGACTGTATCTTGCATTGCTCAATACACTTGTAATGAGCGAAACCATGCAAGTCTATTCATCATGTGACCACATGTATGCAAATCACATACTTGTGGCCACGCGCCCTCCGCTCTTGACACTGAAGACGTCTCAGGCCACACTCACACGTTCAGTATTTGGTCAGTATTTTACATCAGTATTTGTAAGCTAAAATCAGAAGTGGAGCAATCAAAGAAAAAGTATAAAAGAAACACGTCACCACTTTATTTTATTTTTTTACTCAATTATATAGCACCATTAATTCCGCAGCGCTTTACAGACATTATCCGCACTGTCCCCATTGGGGCTCGCAATCTAGATTCCTTATCAGTATGTCTTTGGAGTGTGGGAGGAAACCAAAGAACCTGTAGGAAACCCACGCAAACACTGGGAGAACATACAAACTCCTTGCAGATGTTGTCCTTCATGAGTTAAGAACCCAGATCCCCAGTCACCGTGCTGTCCTTCTCCATAGATTCAGTCTTCCCAGCCTGGTGCAGGGCTACAATTTTGTTTCTGGTGTTCCTCAACAGCTCTTTGGTCTTCACCATAGTGGAGTTTGGAGTGTGACTGTTTGAGGTTGTGAACAGGTGTCTTTTAAAATGATAACAAGTTCAAACAGGTGCCATTACTACAGGTAAAGGCCCTGTCACACACAGTGATCTCGCTAGCGAGATCGCTGATTTTGTGACGCCACAGCGATCTCACCAACGAGATCGCTGTGTGTGACGGGGATCAGCGATTGGGCCATTTTGTGATAGTTGCTCTCCCGCTGTCCAGCGCGCATCGCTGCGTGTGGCAGCGGGAGCCAACGATCAGCGAGGCTCCCAGCGCTCTAAGCAGGAGCTGGGAGCTGGTATCTAAGGTAAATATCGGGTTACTAAGCGTCACGCGTCACTTAGTTACCCGATGTGTACCTTAGAAACCTGCGTGCTGGCAGCTCCCGGAGCGAGCACGCAGGTTTCTAAGGTACACATCAGGTAACTAAGTGACGCGTGACGCTTAGTAACCCGATATTTACCTTAGAAACCAGCATCCTCACTGGTGCTGATCCATGGTGAAGCTGCCTGTTTGGCAGCTCACCAGTGATCATATAGCGATGCACCAGCGATCCTGACAAGGTCGTATCGTCGGGGTCGCTGGTGCATCGTTTGGTGTAACGGTACCCTAATGAGTGGAGGACACAGGAGCCTCTTAAAGAAGAAGTCACAGGTCTGTAAGACAGAAATCTTGCATGTTTTTAGGTGACCAAATACTTATTTTCCACCATAATTTGCAAAATAAATCTTGCCAAATCAGACAAGGTGATTTTCTGGATTTGAGTGAACTTTAATCCATGTCAACTGGCTGCAAGTGTGATTTAGTTATTGCCAACACCTGTTAGGTGCCACAGGTAAGTTACAGGTGCTGTTAATTACACAAATTAGAGAAGCATTGCATGATTTTTCGAACAGTGCCAATACTTTTGTCCACCCTCTTTTTTAAGTTTGGTGTGGAATTATATCCAATTTGGCTTTAGGACAGTTCTTTTTGTGTTTTTTCATTTAAGACAAATTAAATGAAGATAATAATACCAAAGAATTTGTGTTTGCAATCATTTTCAGGAAGAAACTGAGTATTATCTGACAGAATTGCAGGGGTGTCAATACTTTTGGCCACAACTGTAGTTGTGGCTACCTATGATGTCAATTAGAGGCCTCTCTCTTTTTTTTAAGTGGAAGAACTTGCACAATTGGTGGCTGACTAAATACTTTTTTTCACCACTGTAAATCTGGTATCGCTGTAATTGTACCACCCCAAAGAATAAAGTCTCCTAATCACATATACTGCACGAGGAACAACGTAAAAAATAAATAAAACAAATTCTTCACATGCTGTTCATTTTTTCATTCTGCCTAACAAAGATCGCGGTAAGGCTCGACGCACATTTATCCTGCTCTGCATTGAGCTCTTACATCGGGGTTTCTGTTTAAATCTTTGAAACAAGTGTTTCAGATGAAACCTTTGAGGGAAGATTTCCTATAAAGAGGCAGATGGAGGCACTGTGGACGCCGTGTGGACTGTAACCCGGCCGTGTCCGTCATTTTAGGATTGCATAAAAGTGCTGTCTGACACAGTTTTGTGCACTTCTGAAAAGAAGGAACAGCTGAACAGAGGCCAGACGGAGTCCAGAGAAACTCTGCTGACTCATTATAGTGAATGGATCCCACGAGGGTTTGATCTGAATCACGTCACTCAGAAATTTACATGGAAACCCCAAAGTAAGTTGTCAACGTAGAGCACAGGGTAAATGTGATCCCAAACGTTATGTAAAATGTTCCCAATGAAAGCTTCAAGTCAATCCACAAAAAAAGCAAGTCCTCACTCAAGTCTGTCATCTGTTAACGGAAATATAGGGGGCTTCCACGTTACTAGTAGTACAAATGCTCTGTAAATGCGAAATTGCTCATCACTCGCCAAAAGAAATTCAGCAAATTCTCCCATCCAAAATCCAAATGCCTCACTCCCTTCTGAGCCCCACAGTCTACCTAAACCACAAAATGCATCCACATTTGGCATTTTTGAAGCAATGATAGCCCGCCTAACTTACGGGTGCATGCCTCCAGAAGCACGGGCTGGGCATAACATACTGGTGACTGCAACATACTGGTCACTACAGCGGCAGTTCTCAATTTTCACTTAGCAACATTCATTGCTGCTTGTTTCTGGAAAATACCCATGGAGTCAAAATAATCCCTACACCTGTAGATAAATTCCCCAAGAGGTATAGTTTACCAAATGGGGTCACTTGAGGGGGGATTCTGCTCTTCTAGCAATTAGGGGCTCTGTATATGGAGTCCACAAACTGTTCTAGGAAAATCTGCACTCCAGGAGGCAAATAGCGTTCTATTCTTCCTGAGTCTCTCTGTATGAATAGTACTGTACAGCCACATATGGGGTATTGCCACGTTAAGTAGAAATTGTGGGACAAATTTTCTTGTCATTTTACCCACTTGTGTAAAAATGTAAAATCTGGGGCTAAAATAAAATTTTAGTGGTAAAAATATAGCTATTTTGTCTTCACTGCCCAATGGTATAATATTCTGTGACACACCCGTGGTGTCAATATGATTACTGCACCCATAGATGAATTCATTGAAAGGTTTAGTTTGTAAAATGGGGTCACTTATGGGGAGCTCTGCTGTTCTGGCACCTCATGGGATCTCCCAGTGGGTGTCACATGGCCGTCGCCGGTGCTTACCGGCGTGTCCCCCGCTGCTGTCCCGTGCTGCTCCCCGACTGTCCACTTCGCACATGCGCGGTAGCACCCTTTCCACCACAAGGGTCCCTGGGAGCTCTTGACCCGGTGGCTCCGCCCCCAACATGGCGGCACCCACCAGGTATTTCTGCACGGCGTCTGCTCAGGTAAGACGCCTGATTATCTTTGCGCCTGGCGCCTACTGTGATCTCAGGCCCCTAACCTTTTGCTTGTCTCTGCCATGCCTGTCAACCTGCCCTGTGTGTCTGCCATGCCTGTCAACCTGCCCTGTGTGTCTGCCGTGCCTGTCAACCTGCCCTGTGTCTCTGCCGTGCCTGTCAGCCTGTCTTGTGTCTCAGCTGTACCTGCCTGCCTGCCTTGTCTCTCAGCCGTGCCCATCTGCATTCCTGTGTCTCTCTGTGCTCCTGTGTCTTCTCTTGTGTGTACATATCTCCGGCACTGCCCCCTTAGCATCGCCCTCATTTTGTTTCCTCTTTCTCCCTTACAGTTCCTTCTTATCCTACCTGCTCTGCCCTGAGTTGACCCTTTGGCTCCGGCTGTTGTGGTTCCACCCCCCTTGGGCCTGCTCCTAACACTCCCTGTATAGGGGATGGTCTTCACCTGATCCGCTTGCCCTCGGGAGCGCTGGAGCCACGACCCAGAGAGTCCACTCTCAGGTTTTTCTCTAAAGACCCTAATAGTGGGTAATGGCACCTGCAAGTCATAACAGTAAAATCTGGCGCTCCTTGCCTTCTGAGCTTTGCGCTGTGCCTGAAAAATATTTCACCATTACATGCAGAGTATTGGCACACTCAGGAATAAACGGACCTCAGTTTGTTGTAAAAAAAAAATTACTATTAGCCCTTAGAAAAATTAAAAACTTGGGGCTAAAACAACATTTTAGTGGTGAAAATGTAATTTATTCTTTCTTCACCGCTCATTCGTATAAAACTCTGTGAGGCACATGTGGTGTCAATATGATCACTGCACCCCTAGATGAATTCATTGGGGAGTGTAGATTGTAAAATGAGTTCACATATAGGGGGTTTCTGTTGTTCTGGCACCTCAGGGGCTCTGCCAATGTGACATAGCATGCTCAAACCATTCCAGCAAAATCTGAATTCCAATATGGCGCCTCTTCCCTTCTGAGCTTTGCACTGTGCCTCAAAAGTAGTATTCCCCCACATATGGGTTATTGGCGTACTCAGGAGAAATTGCAGAACAAATTATATGGAGCAATTTCTCATGTTACCCTTATGAAAATGCAATATTTTGTGATAAAAACATATTTGTGTTGAAAATTTGATTTTTTGTTATTTTTACAGGTCAATGTTATAATCTTCTGCGAAGCACCTGAGGGTTCGGTGTGCTCACCACACATCAAGACCAGTTCCTTGAGGGTTCTAGTTACCAAAATGGTGTCACTTTTGGGGGATTTTCACTGTTTATTCACATCAGAGGCTTTCAAAACGCGACATGGTGTCCGCCAATTGTTCCAGCAAATTTTGCATTCAAAAAGTCAGATGGCGCTCCTTCCCTTCCACTGATTGTGGAAATTTCACACTAGACCTTAATCAGCTTGGATTGGCTGTCTCTCCAGTCTTCCTCCAGACTCTGGGACCTTGATTTCCAAGGTCTAGTGTAAAGTATCCACAATCAATGATGGTTCGGGAGCCATGTCATCTGCTGGTGTAGGTCCACTGTGTTTTATCAAGACCAAAGTCAGCGCAGTCGTCTAACAGGAAATTTTAGAGCACTTCATGCTTCCCTTGACCAAAAAGGTTATTGGAGATGGAAATTTCATTCTTCAGCAGGAATTGGCACCCGTCCACGCTGCCAAAATTACCAATTCCTGGTTTAAAAACAACAGTATCACTGTGCTTGATTGGCCAGCAAACTCGCCTGACCTGAACCTTAACCTTAATCTATGGGGGTATTGTCAAAAGAAAGATAAAAGACACCAGATCCAACAATGCACAAAAGCTGGAGGCCACTATCAAAGCAACCTGGGCTTCCATAACACCACAGCAGTGCCACAGGCTAATCACCTCCATGCCACGCCACAGTAATGCAGTAGCTGATGCAAAAGGAGCCCCAACCAAGTATTGAGTGCATTTTCTGAACATACATTTCATTGGGCTAACATTTTAGATTTTAAAATCACTTTTTCAAGCTGGTGTTATAAAGTATTCTAATTTACTGAGATGATGACTTCTGGGTTTTCATTGTCTGTAAGCCATAATCATCAACATTAACAGAAATAAACACTTGAAATAGATCACTCTGTAATGATTCTATATAATACGAGTATATGTGATTCACCTTTTGTATTGAAGAACTTAAATAAATTAACTTTTTGATATTTTAATTTTGTGAGATGCTCCTGTATCTCTGTGATTTAAGGGCATGAAAATTCAAAATTTGAAAATTAAGAAATTTTCGCCAAATTTTCGTTTATTCACAAATAAATGCAAGTCATACAGAAGAAATTTTACCACTGTCGTGATGTACAATATGTCATGAAAAAACAGTCTCAGAATCACTGGGATTCGTTGAAGTATTCCAGAGTTATAACCTCATAAATTGACAATGGTCATGTCATGATCCAGGATGGGCTTTGTCTTTGGCCCGTCCTGGTCAGACAGGGGTTAATTGTTTCTGCCTCTCTCTGGCAGAGGGCGGCTATTTAATGCTCACTTCACCTAGGTCCGGTGTCAGTTATACTCCCGCCCTCGGCTGAGTTAGTTGACCTTGTGCGTACGTGTGCCTTGTGCCTGATATCTTGCTTGCTTGTTTGGTTTTGATCCGGTTCTGTCCCTGTTACGAGTTCTGCCTGTCCCTCTTGTACTGCGCTATCTCTCTGTGTAAGACCCTCTGACTGTGACTTGTGTCTCCGCGGCTTCTGTTTTGCATGTTTTGCATATTTCCCATAAGGGATGGGGCAGTGCTCTAGAATCACTGCGTTGAGAAACACGTGATGGTGTCTCCGCAGTGTTGGATGTTGATCTCCATGAGTTCATTCATCCTCATTTTACACAGTCTTTTACTAGGCATTGCTCCTACCAGCCAGTTTCCTACTCCACACTGATGAGGGGCAATACCCCGAAACAGCTGTCTGTGGATGGATACCATGTTTTGGCATAGGTGGTTTCCTTCATTGGAGACTGTCCTTCCCGTGGTTGTTCCTTCCCGGGGAAAGACCTGGCTGGTCATTGCTTGCGTTGAGAAACATGTGATGGTGTCTCCGCGGCTTCTGTTTTGCATGTTTTGCATATTTCCCATAAGGGATGGGGGCAGTGCTCTAGAATCACTGCGTTGAGAAACAAGTGATGGTGTCTCCGCAGTGTTGGATGTTGATCTCCATGAGTTCATTCATCCTCATTTTACATACTCTGACTGTGACTTGACTATTCTCTGCTCGTCCCTCTGGTACCGCACAGCCCTCTCCGTGTACGAACCCTCGCTTGTCTGACCTGCGTTTTCCTCCACTACAGTTTCCCTGCAGTAGGTACATTACATCATCTGCAGCAGTAGGACACTTAGCCCCACCCCCTGCAGTCACGTGATCTAGGTCCTGGGACTCCTTACTATTTTCAGTGCCGCAGGTCCTGTCTGCTTGAACCGTCACTACTGTATTGGACCCCGCGCTCTCCCATAGTGGGGGTAAGTCACCCTGCTCGGCGTGGCAGTTTGCCGACACTGACAGGGTCCTGACATTTGAGTCCTGACAGGTCAAAGTTGCAAAAATTGGCCTGGTCATTAACGTGCAAACCACCCTCGGGGGTAAAGGGGTTAAATGAGCGTGATCAACAATATTGAAGTCATTCGACTCTTGTTCCTGAGTTTCTTTACACCGACTGAGGAACAATGATGAGGACAAATAGTCCTCGATACAGTATAATGCAGGTCCCATATAGTACATATAGTATAATTCTCTCCCCATGGTCCTTGATAATGTATCCCCCTCATAGAGTATGATGCAGCCCCCATAGAGTATAATGCAGCCCCACACACAGTATAATGCAGCCCCTCATAGAGTATAATGTTGACCCCTCAGAGTATAATGCAGCTCCTTCATAGACTATAATATAGCCCCCTCAGAGTATAATGCAACCCACTCACAGTATAATGCAGCACCCTCAGAGAATAATGTAGCCCCCTCAGTGTATATTCCATCCCCCTCAGAGTATAATGCTGTAAGGTTTTTAGTCTCTTTGCCATTTCTGTGGTTATTTTTTAATTGAACCTAGTTTTCCCTGTCAGCCATTTTGCTTTCTGTCATGCTGCATCTACCTTGCCCTTAACCAGTATGAAGGTTTCAGTTTCTATGTTTCCGCCCTGTTCTCTGCCACTTGCCCTTTTAAGCAGCATCAGCTGTTCAATTAGTGCTTCAGAATCAAGTCTGCAGTTTACCTGTGACCTGCTCTTGGAAGTCTTGGAGTTACTATCCAGCCACCTCCTACTTTGGATCCTTGGACACGTGTGGACTCAGGAATCCCCCAGCTTACCATCAGCATTTGCAAGGGAAGTAAGACTTGTACTTACTTCTGTGACTTTGTTGGACTTCAGGTTTATTCCTGCCTGTCTTGTCTCCAGCCATGTACCTGCAAGTGTGTTATCCCTTACTTGTGTGAAGTAATACAAGAACTACTTAAACAAGCCTCTATCTTCTGTGTTTCCTCGCAACCAAGCACAAGACTCTATACAGATTGTATTCTACACTTGACAAATGCAGCCCACTTGGAGTATAATCCAGCCTCCTCAGAGTATAATGCAGCCCCCTCATAGAGTATAATGCAATGGAAGCTAATGTCGTCAAGCCGCATGTGCCTGCGTCACATAGAAAGCGCTAGGCAGGAGGCTGAGGACGGTTTCCAATGGCTCCACTGCCTACTGTAGTCATTGGAGCTTCAGAAATACTCCCTGCCCACCATGCACCTACGATGAGGACAACCTGGCCATGGGCCCCCCATAAGCGACTGGCCAAACTGCCTTCATTATAATCCACCATGCAAGGGCCGCACTTCACTTCTGGACCCCGGTGCAACTGCACTAGCGATATGTATGTATATATATATATATATGTCATCAGACCTAAATCCTATGGTAGGTTTTAACTGTGCCCGCTTATGTTCTTTTTTTAGGGGCTAGCTGTTTGCCTCATTTTATAGTGATGCAGAAGAGGTGCTGAATTATTTGACCGAGCCACACAGCCTGCCATTTCATATACATCACTGACAGCCCGTGCCAGAAGAACTATCCAAAATAAAAAAATAATAATGAGCAGTGGGGAAATACTCGTAATGGTGCTGACTGAGTAAGACCGGATTTCCTGATGTCTTCAAACACTTTCATTAGGACACAAAAAGTGTATACAGGGCAACGCATTTCAGCATCGCTCTGATGGCTTCCTCAGGGGCGTTTACAACCAGGGAATAATCAAGGTTGTACACAACCCAGTGGAAGGCATCATACTCATGCTGACATCTTGGACTCCTGCCTTACTTCAGTAGCGCTATTATTTTTCCCATTGTTTTTTATTATATTTATATTTTCATTTTGGACTTTCAAACAAAGGAGGTGCCTAGGCCCAACAAATTCACAAGGAGCAGCAGCAGCTGATATTCCATCGACAAAGCCCTGAAACAGAGTTGTGCCGACAGTACCAGTCGTCAGGTGCTGCAAGAAAGAGAAACGTAACCAGGTGGTAAAAATGTAATTTAATCTTTCTTCACCGCTCATTCGTATAAAACTCTGTGAGGCACATGTGGTGTCAATATGATCACTGCACCCCTAGATGAATTCATTGGGGAGTGTAGATTGTAAAATGAGTTCACATATAGGGGGTTTCTGTTGTTCTGGCACCTCAGGGGCTCTGCCAATGTGACATAGCATGCTCAAACCATTCCAGCAAAATCTGAATTCCAATATGGCGCCTCTTCCCTTCTGAGCTTTGCACTGTGCCTCAAAAGTAGTATTCCCCCACATATGGGTTATTGGCGTACTCAGGAGAAATTGCAGAACAAATTATATGGAGCAATTTCTCATGTTACCCTTATGAAAATGCAATATTTTGTGATAAAAACATATTTGTGTTGAAAATTTGATTTTTTGTTATTTTTACAGGTCAATGTTATAATCTTCTGCGAAGCACCTGAGGGTTCGGTGTGCTCACCACACATCAAGACCAGTTCCTTGAGTGTTCTAGTTACCAAAATGGTGTCACTTTTGGGGGATTTTCACTGTTTATTCACATCAGAGGCTTTCAAAATGCGACATGGTGTCCGCCAATTGTTCCAGCAAATTTTGCATTCAAAAAGTCAGATGGCGCTCCTTCCCTTCCACTGATTGTGGAAATTTCACACTAGACCTTAATCAGCTTGGATTGGCTGTCTCTCCAGTCTTCCTCCAGACTCTGGGACCTTGATTTCCAAGGTCTAGTGTAAAGTATCCACAATCAATGATGGTTCGGGAGCCATGTCATCTGCTGGTGTAGGTCCACTGTGTTTTATCAAGACCAAAGTCAGCGCAGTCGTCTAACAGGAAATTTTAGAGCACTTCATGCTTCCCTTGACCAAAAAGGTTATTGGAGATGGAAATTTCATTCTTCAGCAGGAATTGGCACCCGTCCACACTGCCAAAATTACCAATTCCTGGTTTAAAAACAACAGTATCACTGTGCTTGATTGGCCAGCAAACTCGCCTGACCTGAACCTTAACCTTAATCTATGGGGGTATTGTCAAAAGAAAGATAAAAGACACCAGATCCAACAATGCACAAAAGCTGGAGGCCACTATCAAAGCAACCTGGGCTTCCATAACACCACAGCAGTGCCACAGGCTAATCACCTCCATGCCACGCCGCAGTAATGCAGTAGCTGATGCAAAAGGAGCCCCAACCAAGTATTGAGTGCATTTTCTGAACATACATTTCATTGGGCTAACATTTTAGATTTTAAAATCACTTTTTCAAGCTGGTGTTATAAAGTATTCTAATTTACTGAGATGATGACTTCTGGGTTTTCATTGTCTGTAAGCCATAATTATCAACATTAACAGAAATAAACACTTGAAATAGATCACTCTGTAATGATTCTATATAATACAAGTATATGTGATTCACCTTTTGTATTGAAGAACTTAAATAAATTAACTTTTTGATATTTTAATTTTGTGAGATGCTCCTGTATCTCTGTGATTTAAGGGCATGAAAATTCAAAATTTGAAAATTAAGAAATTTTCGCCAAATTTTCGTTTATTCACAAATAAATGCAAGTCATACAGAAGAAATTTTACCACTGTCATGATGTACAATATGTCATGAAAAAACAGTCTCAGAATCACTGGGATTCGTTGAAGTATTCCAGAGTTATAACCTCATAAATTGACAATGGTCATGTCATGATCCAGGATGGGCTTTGTCTTTGGCCCGTCCTGGTCAGACAGGGGTTAATTGTTTCTGCCTCTCTCTGGCAGAGGGCGGCTATTTAATGCTCACTTGACCTAGGTCCGGTGTCAGTTATACTCCCGCCCTCGGCTGAGTTAGTTGACCTTGTGCGTACGTGTGCCTTGTGCCTGATATCTTGCTTGCTTGTTTGGTTTTGATCCGGTTCTGTCCCTGTTACGAGTTCTGCCTGTCCCTCTTGTACTGCGCTATCTCTCTGTGTATGACCCTCTGACTGTGACTTGTGTCTCCGCGGCTTCTGTTTTGCATGTTTTGCATATTTCCCATAAGGGATGGGGGCAGTGCTCTAGAATCACTGCGTTGAGAAACACGTGATGGTGTCTCTGCAGTGTTGGATGTTGATCTCCATGAGTTCATTCATCCTCATTTTACACAGTCTTTTACTAGGCATTGCTCCTACCAGCCAGTTTCCTACTCCACACTGATGAGGGGCAATACCCCGAAACAGCTGTCTGTGGATGGATACCATGTTTTGGCATAGGTGGTTTCCTTCATTGGAGACTGTCCTTCCCGTGGTTGTTCCTTCCCGGGGAAAGACCTGGCTGGTCATTGCTTGCGTTGAGAAACATGTGATGGTGTCTCCGCGGCTTCTGTTTTGCATGTTTTGCATATTTCCCATAAGGGATGGGGGCAGTGCTCTAGAATCACTGCGTTGAGAAACACGTGATGGTGTCTCCGCAGTGTTGGATGTTGATCTCCATGAGTTCATTCATCTTCATTTTACACAGTCTTTTACTAGGCATTGCTCCTACCAGCCAGTTTCCTACTCCACACTGATGAGGGGCAATACCCCAAAACAGTTGTCTGTGGATGGATACCATGTTTTGGCATAGGTGGTTTCCTTCATTGGAGACTGTCCTTCCCGTGGTTGTTCCTTCCCGGGGAAAGACCTGGCTGGTCATTGCTTGCGTTGAGAAACATGTGATGGTGTCTCCGCGGCTTCTGTTTTGCATGTTTTGCATATTTCCCATAAGGGATGGGGCAGTGCTCTAGAATCACTGCGTTGAGAAACACGTGATGGTGTCTCCGCAGTGTTGGATGTTGATCTCCATGAGTTCATTCATCCTCATTTTACACAGTCTTTTACTAGGCATTGCTCCTACCAGCCAGTTTCCTACTCCACACTGATGAGGGGCAATACCCCGAAACAGCTGTCTGTGGATGGATACCATGTTTTGGCATAGGTGGTTTCCTTCATTGGAGACTGTCCTTCCCGTGGTTGTTCCTTCCCGGGGAAAGACCTGGCTGGTCATTGCTTGCGTTGAGAAACATGTGATGGTGTCTCCGCGGCTTCTGTTTTGCATGTTTTGCATATTTCCCATAATGGATGGGGGCAGTGCTCTAGAATCACTGCATTGAGAAACACGTGATGGTGTCTCCGCAGTGTTGGTTGTTGATCTCCATGAGTTCATTCATCCTCATTTTACATACTCTGACTGTGACTTGACTATTCTCTGCTCGTCCCTCTGGTACCGCACAGCCCTCTCCGTGTACGAACCCTCGCTTGTCTGACCTGCGTTTTCCTCCACTACAGTTTCCCTGCAGTAGGTACATTACATCATCTGCAGCAGTAGGACACTTAGCCCCACCCCCTGCAGTCACATGATCTAGGTCCTGGGACTCCTTACTATTTTCAGTGCCGCAGGTCCTGTCTGCTTGAACCGTCACTACTGTATTGGACCCCGCGCTCTCCCATAGTGGGGGTAAAGGGGGTTTTACACTAAGCAATATCGCTAGCAATATCGCTAAAACGTCACTGGTTTTGTGACGTTATAGCGATATTGCTAGCGATATCGCTATGTGTGATACTTACCAACGACCGGCTCCCCCGCTGTCCATCGCTGATCGCGCGAGAATGTCCGGCTCCATTTCTCGTCGGGCGCTTCCTGCTGAGACTTCCTGCTGTGACGACGAGCGACGCTGGACGCGGGCGGGAGGACGTCAGGATCGCTGTGTGTGAATGGTAAGTATCGTGCGCTGCGTCGCTGCCGCATCGCAGTGAGGTCTTTCTGTATGAAAGCTCACTAGCGATCATTTAACGATGCACCAGCGATCCTGACCGGGTCGGATCGCTGGTCGGATCGCTGGTGCATCGCTAAATGTAAAAGGGCCTTTAGTCACCCTGCTCGGCGTGGCAGTTTGCCGACACTGACAGGGTCCTGACATTTGAGTCCTGACAGGTCAAAGTTGCAAAAATTGGCCTGGTCATTAACGTGCAAACCACCCTCGGGAGTAAAGGGGTTAAATGAGCGTGATCAACAATATTGAAGTCATTCGACTCTTGTTCCCGAGTTTCTTTACACCGACTGAGGAACAATGATGAGGACAAATAGTCCTCGATACAGTATAATGCAGGTCCCATATAGTACATATAGTATAATTCTCTCCCCATGGTCCTTGATAATGTATCCCCCTCATAGAGTATGATGCAGCCCCCATAGAGTATAATGCAGCCCCACACACAGTATAATGCAGCCCCTCATAGAGTATAATGTTGACCCCTCAGAGTATAATGCAGCTCCTTCATAGACTATAATATAGCCCCCTCAGAGTATAATGCAACCCACTCACAGTATAATGCAGCACCCTCAGAGAATAATGTAGCCCCCTCAGTGTATATTCCATCCCCCTCAGAGTATAATGCTGTAAGGTTTTTAGTCTCTTTGCCATTTCTGTGGTTATTTTTTAATTGAACCTAGTTTTCCCTGTCAGCCATTTTGCTTTCTGTCATGCTGCATCTACCTTGCCCTTAACCAGTATGGAGGTTTCAGTTTCTATGTTTCCGCCCTGTTCTCTGCCACTTGCCCTTTTAAGCAGCATCAGCTGTTCAATTAGTGCTTCAGAATCAAGTCTGCAGTTTACCTGTGACCTGCTCTTGGAAGTCTTGGAGTTACTATCCAGCCACCTCCTACTTTGGATCCTTGGACACGTGTGGACTCAGGAATCCCCCAGCTTACCATCAGCATTTGCAAGGGAAGTAAGACTTGTACTTACTTCTGTGACTTTGTTGGACTTCAGGTTTATTCCTGCCTGTCTTGTCTCCAGCCGTGTACCTGCAAGTGTGTTATCCCTTACTTTTGTGAAGTAATACAAGAACTACTTAAACAAGCCTCTATCTTCTGTGTTTCCTCGCAACCAAGCACAAGACTCTATACAGATTGTATTCTACACTTGACAAATGCAGCCCACTTGGAGTATAATCCAGCCTCCTCAGAGTATAATGCAGCCCCCTCATAGAGTATAATGCAATGGAAGCTAATGTCGTCAAGCCGCATGTGCCTGCGTCACATAGAAAGCGCTAGGCAGGAGGCTGAGGACGGTTTCCAATGGCTCCACTGCCTACTGTAGTCATTGGAGCTTCAGAAATACTCCCTGCCCACCATGCACCTACGATGAGGACAACCTGGCCATGGGCCCCCCATAAGCGACTGGCCAAACTGCCTTCATTATAATCCACCATGCAAGGGCCGCACTTCACTTCTGGACCCCGGTGCAACTGCACTAGCGATATGTATGTATATATATATATATGTCATCAGACCTAAATCCTATGGTAGGTTTTAACTGTGCCCGCTTATGTTCTTTTTTTAGGGGCTAGCTGTTTGCCTCATTTTATAGTGATGCAGAAGAGGAGCTGAATTATTTGACCGAGCCAGACAGCCTGCCATTTCATATACATCACTGACAGCCCGTGCCAGAAGAACTATCCAAAATAAAAAAATAATAATGAGCAGTGGGGAAATACTCGTAATGGTGCTGACTGAGTAAGACCGGATTTCCTGATGTCTTCAAACACTTTCATTAGGACACAAAAAGTGTATACAGGGCAACGCATTTCAGCATCGCTCTGATGGCTTCCTCAGGGGCGTTTACAACCAGGGAATAATCAAGGTTGTACACAACCCAGTGGAAGGCATCATACTCAGGAGCAGCAGCAGCTGATATTCCATCGACAAAGCCCTGAAACAGAGTTGTGCCGACAGTACCAGTCGTCAGGTGCTGCAAGAAAGAGAAACGTAACCAGGTGTCTAGTGAGTTTTGCCAACTTTATCATACAGCATGCTCCACTTTGGTGAATTTGCCATTGTCTTCCCTCTTAGTCTGTTTTTCCTATCTAATTATAGGGCAGCATTATGTTTTGTTTTAAGAGCAGAATTCTCCCAGATTAATATAATTGTATTGTGATCACATCCTCATGATGGAGAAGCAAATTAATGAATGGTATATACGGTACGTACTGCACTGGAGCTCCCTCTGCTGGTCACTCTCTGAATAGGCGGTATGAATCCTGGTATCTGTTTTTGTTATTCATAGTAATTTATGTGTGGCCCCTAAACAGATCATCCCCTGGTGCATGTCTAATACTACATTCCCACGATGGGCTTTTTGTGAATTTTTGACTCTGCGTATTTTTGCAAAAACGCAGCATTTTACAGTTTCAGCAAAGTGGATGGAATTTTTAGAAATCTTCTGCTCCCTGTGCTTTTGTCTTAGTGTAAACTGATCTGCAGTGCTTGTTTCAAATCCGCAGCATGTCAATTTCTCTTGCGGGTACGCAGAATATTCTGTGCAAAATTTCCCAACAGACTTGCGTTAGATGCGGAAAATACGCAGATAGAAAATACACATGCTGCAGAAATGGATTAAAAATGCATGTAATCTGTACCTTTATATGTATAAATAAAATGTCAAAGCCAAATATCAGGACGTTTCAAAAACAAACGACTGCCGTTACAGCTTTTAACGGCAACAGTTAAGGGTACTTATGCCTCAGTGTCTCCCCAGTGTCGGAAATTCTCCGGGGGAGCTGGGACCCCAGGAACATGATTCGGGTTGGGTTTTACCGGTCACAGTATTGTGATCGCTGTTATTCCCGAAATAACGGCGAACGCAAAAAAAAGTCAAATTCCCATTTAATTTCTTCTCTGATGTGATCTAGCACATCAGAGGAGAGAAATATGGGGTCCCCTGGTACCTCCGGTGTCCCTGGACCCTCCTGCATCCCCCGGTGATGTCCCTCGGTCGTCAGCGTCTTCTTCCGGGAAGAAAATGGCAGGCAAATGTGCAGTGCGCCCACCGAGATCTACTGGCCGGCACCCGGCAACAATAGCAAATTTTTCCTGATGGTGCATTTTGATCACTGTAATAGACCCTATTACAGTGATCAAAAAAAAAAAAGGTAAATCAAACCCCCCTTTATCACCCCCTTAGTTAGGTAAAAAAAATAATAAAATAAAAAGTATTTTTTTCCATTTTTCCATTAGGTTTAGGGTCGGCACTATTGTTAAGGTTGGGGTTAGAGCTAGGGTTAGGGTTGGGGCCAGGGTTAGAGCTAGGGTTAGGGCTAGGGTTGGGGCTAATGTGTTGGGTTTAGAGTTGTGTTAGGGTTGTGGTGTTGGGATTAGAGTTGTGGTTAGGGTTGGGATTAGGCTTAGGGGTGTGTTAGGGGTGGGGTAAGGGCTGTGTTAGTGTTGGAGTTAGAATTGGGGGGTTTCCATTGTTTAGGTACATCAGGGGGTCTCCAAACATTACATGGCTCCGGCCATTGATTTCAGCCAATCATGAGTTCAAAAATTCAAATGGTGCTCCCTCCCTTCTGAGCCCTGCCATGCACCCAAACAGTGGGTTTCCACCACATATGGGGCATTGGCGTACTCAGGAGAAATTGCATAACAAATGTTGTGGTCCATTTTCTCCTCTTACCCTTGTGAAAATAAAAAAGTTTAATTCTAAAGTAAATTTTTGGTGAAAAAAGTAAAATGCTCATTTTTTCCTTCCACATTGTTTTAGTTCTCGTGAAGCTCCTGAAGGGTTAATAAACTTCTTCAATGTGGTTTTCAGGACCTTTAGGAGTGCAGTTTTTAGAATGGTGTCACTTTTGGGTATTTTCCGTCATATTATCCCCCAAACTCACTTCAAATGTGAGGTGGTCCCTAAAAAAATGGTTTTGTAAATTTTGTTGGAAAATAGGAAATCGCTGGTCAACTTATATCCCTCATAACCCTTATAACGTCCTAACAAAAAAAATGATATTTCCAAAATTGTGCTGATGTAAAGTAGACGTGGGAAATGTTATTTATTAACTATTTTGTGCGATGTGACTCTGATTTAAGGGCACAAAAATTAAAAGTTTGAATATTGCTAAATTTTCTACATTTTTGCCACGTTTCCGTTTTTTCATAAATAAATGCAAGCCATATCGAATAAATTTTACCGCTAACATGAAGTACAATATGTCATGAAAAAACAATCTCAGAATCATCGCTCCAGAGCTATAACCTCATAAAGGGACAGTGGTCAGAATTGTAAAAATTGGCTGGGTCATGAAGTACCAAATTGGCGCTGTAAGGGGTTAACGCATGACATACCAAAAACAGACAAAAAACACTATAAAAATGCATGCTAAACAAAGCAAAAAAAAAAAGCAATGAAAAAATGCAAGTAACCTAATTTAAATAATAGGCACATAAATTCTGCAGTATCAAAAACTCATCAAAAGCTGATGGTGGGAATGTAGCCTGAGACTGTAGGACTAATTTAGGTAGGGATAACCTGATAATTGTATCTTAGCAAATATTTATATTTTCATCAAGTAATAACTTTGGAGCAGCTTTAGCGTGAATCGGTTATTTCATGTGGAAGTAATTTTGTGGCAGCTAGCAAAAAAAAAAGCCATGAGTGTTCTGATTTCTGTGGCATTTACTATATTTGTATACTATGTAGACGATAAGGCCATCTAGCTATAAATGCCATAACAGACCGATTGTGTAAATTATGATGACTTTGTCGGGCACGTTTGAGCACACCCTCTCCAAAAAATTGGAGAAGCTGGCCTGAACAGCCGCAAGACATGCAGGTGCGGGGACTCGAACATATTTTGGATACGTCCTTTCTTACTAACATTCTCCCAATAGATGATCCTCCTGCCATGTGGCACAACATAAAATCACTTTTGGCCTAGTGAACATTACACTTAATGGAATCTTTTCCCAGCGCTGAGCCGCATAATTGAATCTGCTGTCAGCGTACAAGATATTGCATCAATTCATACAAAATTGCGCCGCTGTTAATTGATGAAATAATATTCGATTTGGTATTTAGGATAAAGCTCCGGCGGCGCTGCCAGAAATTGCGAATGACACAGAATTAATGGAGTGGAAAATTCTTCATTGTAACTTGGAAAAGAAGCAGCCCGGCCGCGCCGTGCCAAATGTCGTTGTAGGGAAATCAAATATGGTCGATTTCCACTGGGTTCTGGGACCAGGCATGCGTCCTGTATGTGTCTGTACTATGGACACTGAAGACTTTGCTTGCTCCATACAGAAATCATTTACGGAAAACATTTCTAGTTAGACCAAAGTTGGCCTCCATTGGTGAGACTGAAGTACGGGGCACAATTTACCTACATTGACCTTTCAAAGGCAACAAGTGGTGAGGAGGTAAATGAGTACAATTAACCCTGTGACGGTCCCGATTCAGTCCTAAACAGGGACATCTGTCTGGAGTTTGTATGTTACCCACATTTCTCTGTGTTTTCTCCAAGATCCTCAGTATCTTCTCGCCAGATTCATTTATGAAAACTGGCCTAACTATAAAGATATACTGTAACTAGATGTCTCACTTTAAGACCATGGTCACACGTTCAGTATTTGATCAGTATTTTCCCTCAGTATTTGTAAGCCAAAACCAGGAGTGGAACAATCAGAGGAAAAGTAGAAAACAGTCAACACCTCTGTATTTATCACCCACTCCTGGTTTTGGCTTACACATACTGAGGTAAAAAACTCACCAAATACTGAACGTCACTCACATGTCAGTATTTTCCATGCACTAAAAACCCATGAGGTTTTGTCAAAGCCCAATATAAGGAATAATAATAATCTTTATATAGCGCTAACATATTCCGCAGCGCTTTACAATTTGCACACATTTTCATCACTGTCCCCGATGGGGCTCACAATCTAAATTCCCTATCAGTATGTCTTTGAAGTGTGGGAGGAAACCGGAGTCCCCGGAGGAAACCCACGCAAACACGGGGAGAACATACAAACTCATTGCAGATGTTGTCCTTGGTGGGATTCGAACCCAGGACCGCTAACCACTGAGCCACCGTGCTGCCCTAGAAGTATCAAAAACAAAACAGCTTTATTAAAACATGACCAACAAGAGACAAAAACCACAGAGCCAAAAACATGCTAAAAATGCATGTTGTCTAATGTACTTAATGAGGGCAGAAATACTGTAGAACATTCACAACATCAAAAACTCACCAACTTGTGGGAACGTATCCTGAGGGTAAAAGCACACAATGTCTTTTCCAGGCAGAATCCATCCGATAACGTTCCCCAAAACAATGAACATAATGCATAGCAATGTAAAAACGGCATTGCTGTACATATGTTCAGTCTTTTGTCACCTCTTTTACCTGTTTCACGGATCGGAAACTGTGAAGCGATTATAACACTATATTCACTCTTCGCTAGAAAGACTTTTCCTTTACTGAGATAAGAGATGATATGATATTATAGAGAGGGGAGGAGCCAGAGACAAATCTCCCTCCTCCCCTATACATAGAATCTTACCAGCACCAACTGTCATCTCCTATCGCCGTAATGTAATAATCTGTCTTCATTGAATTTGGATTTGAGTTGAGAATTTTGAGAATGAATGATCCATCCGGGCGGAGAAAGAAGCATTTTCCTTTGATAAAATATATTACAAAGTTTCTTATTTTCATGTTTATTATTTATTAAATACAAATTAAACCAATGGTTACTCTTCAATGGTCAAACCTATAACACCAGAGGGCTCCTTGACATATTTTTGCCCAGTAAATGTCTGGATCATGAATCCATGTATCCATGAAATATGTTCGTCAAGATAAGTTCATCAATCACTTACTCTTTTGACTTGCCACAAAAGTGTATGGCCGAAAAAAAGGAATACTCTACACCATTACAATGAAGAGTTCATACTTTACCTAAAACATAGTTATTAGTTAGAAGACCTGTTATTAAAGGAGAAGGTAGAGTCTGCTCTTATTTAGATTTTTGTAGATTTCACATTTTATCATTTTTACCTGGCTGTTTTCCGCTACAGAATATGATGGTGCTACATATCTAGAGCTTAGTTTTGTAGGTAAATGTCATGGAGGAGCTTGAATGCGCTCTGGCCTTCATGGAGCCGAGCACCAGATCCTATTCCCCGTGTATGTAAACATGAACATAAGCTCCGGTTTTGTTTGCAGACGTTGCTTTGTCCAGGAGTGATGCCATGAGAACGTCTAGCGAGGGAAGGAAGGCAGACGGTACCTGTAGATTATGTAGTTCTAGGATTAGGTTTCTGCTGGAGCTGCTTTTCTATTTGAAGAACCTTTCATGACTTATTTGTTTAAGTCCTACCAAATATATGTACAGTAACCAAGAAGAGAAGACGCCACAAGCTGCTGTCACCCTGAGAGCCCTCCACTCCAGCCAATGCTGGTGACGTAGACACTGGGTATGACCTCCAGTGGATAGAATGCTTTTACTATTTCTTTGCAAATGCCTATGAACAATAGAACATTTTAGTAAGGCCGGGTTCACACAGGAGTATAAGAAAACCATCCAAAACTCGTCCAGAACTTGGATAATTTGGTTCTCATTTGTCATCAATGTGTAATCCCTTACCAATTTACAAGACTAATAGCAGTTTTCTATGTTAAAGAATTGCAATGTATCTGTAAAAACCAGATGTATGGTGGCTCCATAGGGAATAAGATTTTTTTTTTTTGCGCACCCATAGACTTGAATAGGAAAGTCTCATCCAACACACAGACGAAAAGCGTGCATGCTGTGATTTATTTCACACACAGATTCGGTATGTGAAAAATATTGCTCCTCTGCTCTGCCCGTGCAAAACGGGTAGGAAGGGATTTCCCAGGGTTACAGTGAGCACGGTGGCTCAGTGGTTTGCTCTGTTGCTTTCCAGTTTTGGGGTCCTGGGTTAAAATCCCACCAAGGACAAAATCTGCAAGGAGTTTATATGTTTGCGTGGGTTTCCTCCTAAAGTCATACTGATAGGGAATTAGCAGGGGTGTAACTACCGCGGTCGCAGCAGTCGCCACTGCGACCGGGACGGGGGGGGAGTCAGGGGCCCGGCAGGCATATCTCCCAACCATCCCGATTCACGCAGAACAGTCCCGTTTTTGACCCCCCCACTCGCGTCCCACCCAGGAGTTTATTTTTCCCGCACTGCACTGAGCCACCACGCCCCCCCATGTACCCCATCCTCGCCCTCCCACAGAGTCCCACCACACTGACAGCAGCCCCTCACAGCCTGCAATGACATCGCTAGGCTGTTTTCTCTAATGTGCGGACAGGACCTGTGATGAGGTCACAGGAGGGGAAGAGTCAGGGATCACATGATCAGGGGCCTTGGTGTCTGCAGGACTCTGCTGTGCTTGTTGTCATGGTGCTGGATGAGGTAAAGTTTGTGTGTGGGGTCAGGAGGGGTTTACAGTGTGGATGTAGCAGAGCTGTGTGTGTACAATTTTAGACGGAGCGGAGCCGTGTGTGCAGGAGGTGTACGGAGCGGAGCTGTGTGTGTACATTTTTGGATAGAGGGAAGCCGTGTACGATGTGGATGGAGCGGAGCCGTGTGTGTACGAGGTGGATGGAGCGAAGCCGTGTGTATATGAGGTGTACAGAGAGGAGCCGCGTGTGTACGAGGTGTACGGAGTGGAGCCACGTGTGTACGAGGTGTACGGAGCGGAGCCACGTGTGTACAAGGTGTGCGGAGCGGAGCCGCATGTGTACGAGGTGTACGGAGCGGAGATGCGCGTGTATTTTGGCATGGAGGACCCCATTTGAAAGTTTGCACTGGGGCCCATAACTTTGTAGTTACGCCACCGGGAATAAGGTTATGAGTCCCAAAAGGGACAGTGATAATAATGTCTGGAATATGATGGCGCTATATAAGGTAAGCACAGTAATAAATTACCTAAGGACAGTAGCCTCCATATATTTTCCCTCCTATCAATACTCTTGCGGTGTATTTTTTATACAGTAATATAAGTGTTTATACAAGTGTTCTACTACGCTGTCTACACTTGTTTCTAGTGACTTGGTGCTTTTCTAATGTATACCTAATAAAGATCTATCCTTTTAGTGTTTTTTTTTAATAGTTTTGTTAACTTTTACCCCCTGATAGCTTTTTCTTTTTTTATGCCCCAGAATACCATTGGTTCTTGTTCTGTCAATGTGCTGTCTGTATTTTTTCACAGATAGAACTCAGACTGAACATAGTCACGTGAACTTGGCCTAAAAGAGAGTTTGTTGCAAACAAAAATTCACACTTTTGTTAAGACAGAAGGATGCAATTTAAAATTAATTACTAAATGATAATGCTTGTATCGGGTGGTCATGTGATTGCAAGTAATGCAATATGCATACTCCCTGCCACATTCCAACTAGACATGTCTGGCCTCACTCAAGCAAGGCCGCGCCTATCTAGTAAGCATGTGACCGCATGTATGAAAATCACATACTTGCTGTCAACGCGCCCACCACTCCTGGCACCAGAGAATCCTCACAGTGCACAGTGCATGCGATGCGAGGATTCACAAGTCTGCAGTTAAAGAGTCTACAGACTTGTAGCTTAAGACTGTACAACCCCTTTAATATCAGATTATTTGGGTGTCCAACACTTTGCAACCAATCAGCTGTTCCAGCTCAGTAAAACATTTAGATTCAGCTGCAGCAGGAGTTGCAAACTGCTGATTGTATGATGATTTTGATGATCTATCATACAGCTAGAGTAACAAAATACATCAGCACACTGCAATTAATGATTACAAATATTCCACTGTTGCTACACTCCTATCAACATCGGTTAACATTTTTTGTTGAAATAGTGTATAAGAAGACTCCACCAGAGATAAGGAGACCTCAGTCTTGATGACATGACAGATAAGTCGTTATTAATGTATGAGGACTACTCATGGAATGGCACTAAAAACCAGTATTCATAAAATAGATGCAGCTGTAGCTAAAGTCATTATTTAGATGCCATATGATGTTGCCAACTTGCCGCTGGTTGCTGGTGCGTGCCCGTACCTGGCTGCTGCACTGATGACACCAAGAAGAATAAAAAGAATGATGTAAACAAGGGGAATAATTGATAATCCCATTACTGAAAGTGCGCCGTGTCACTCCTCCGCCGCCTCTTATGGCTCCACACAAACACTCCCTGTGAACAGTCTGGAACATGTTCCCTTATAACATTGGAGGACTCAAGTTCTGCAGTTTTTCGTAAACATATATATATGACGCATGTTTAGAACATGTTACTGTCAGAGAAACACCTAAAGGGTGTATGCCATCAACTTAATCTTTATTTGCCTACTGTAGTCATGAGTATGCTCCAAAATATAACCCTCTTCAAAAGAATAAAACATATATATATATATATATACAGTATATATACACTGCTCAAAAAGTAAAGTGAACACTTAAACAGCAGAATATAACTCCAAGTAAATCAAGTTTCTATGAAATCAAACTGTCCACTTAGGAATCAACACTGATTGACAATCAATTTCACATGCTGTTGTGCAAATGGAATAGACAACAGATGGAAATTATAGGCAATTATCAAGACACCCTCAATAAAGGAGTGGTTCTGCAGGTGGGTACCACAGTCCACATCTCAGTACCAATGCTTTCTGGCTGATGTTTTGGTCACTTTTGAATGTTGGTTGTGCTTTCACACTCGTGGTAGCATGAGACGGACTCTACAACCCACTCAAGTGGCTCAGGTAGTGCAGCTCATCCAGGATGGCACATCAATGCGAGCTGTGGCAAGAAGGTTTGCTGTGTCTGTCAGCATAGTGTGCAGAGGCTGGAGGCGCTACCAGGAGACAGACCAGTATACCAGGAGATGTGGAGGGGGCCGTAGGAGGGCAACAACCCATCAGCAGGACCGCTACCTCAGGATTTGTGCAAGGAGGAACAGGAGGAGCACTGCGAGAGCTCTGCAAAATGTCCTCCAGCAGGCCACAAATGTGCATTAGGATGGTCTGAGTGCCCGACAACCACAGATGGGGGTTGTGCTCACAGCCCAACACTGTGTGGCCCTCCAAAGAAATGCCCGCCCACACCATTACTGACCCACTGCCAAACCAGTCATGCTGAAGGATGTTGCAGGCAGCAGATTGCTCTCCACGGTGTCTCCAGGCTCTGTCACGTCTGTCATGTGTGCTCAGTGTGAACCTGCTTTCATCTGTGAAGAACACAGGGCGCCAGTGGCGAATTTGCCAATCCTGGTTGTCTGTGGCAAATGCCAAGCATCCTGCACAGTGCGGGGCTGTGAGCACAACCCCCATCTGTGGACATTGGGGACTCAGACCATCCTCATGGAGTCGGTTTCTAAATGTTTGTGCAGACACATGCACATTTGTGGCCTGCTGGAGGTCATTTTGCAGGGCTCTGGCAGTGCTCCTCCTGTTACTCCTTGCACAAAGGCTGAGGTAGTGGTCCTGCTACTGGGTTCTTGCCCTCCTACGGCCCCCTCCAAGTCTCCTGGTGTACTGACCTGTCTTCTGGTAGCGCCTCCAGCCTCTGGACACTACGCTGACACACACAGCAAACCTTCCTGCCACAGCTCGAATTGATGTGCCATCCTGGATGAGCTGCACTACCTGAGCCACTTGTGTGGGTTGTAGAGTCCGTCTCATACTTACACGAGTGTGAAAGCACAACCAACATTCAAAAGTGACCAAAACATCAGCCAGAAAGCATTGGTACTGAGATGTGGTCTCTGTGGCCCCCACCTGCAGAACCACTCCTTTATTGAGGGTGTCTAGCTAATTGCCAATAATTTCCTTCTGTTGTCTATTCCATTTGCACAATAGCATGTGAAATTGATTCTCAATCAGTGTTGCTTCCGAGCAGTGTATATATTATATATTATTATTTTTTACATATTATTATATTTAATTTTTTGAATCCTGGGTCCTTTTATATACATACTGTATATACAGCTATTGCAATTATTAGAAAGTACAATACTGACTATATATATTCTACCCATATCTGATACATTTGCCATTAACTTTGTTTTGTTGACCACCATGTCCTAATGCAGTTTTTAATGTTTGTTTGCATCAATAAAATTACACAGTTGTCACTTTTTCTTTCCCCCCAGTGTTCCAGCACTGAGCCTCCAGCAGTGTTGCTGGTCTTTGTCTACATGCAGCCAGCAAACGACCACTGCAGCCAATCAACAGCTGCAGCTGTTCCCTGTTGTACTATTAACATCGTGGCTCTCACCACTGAGCAGACAGTATGGCGTGTGACCACTGTAGTCACTAATTGGTCATGTGTTCTGTACTGTCTAAATCCAATATGTCTCCTATTTTTTTCTCTTAAATTTGGAGGTTTTTTATTTTAATTGATATGATAGATAACCACTTTAAAGTTTAATTGAAAACAAATGCACCAGGTCTTGTGGCTGTAATACCATGGCTGGAATGCACTAGAAATGGCCGAACACCATGTTCAAACGTTCAGTATTTGGTCAGTATTTTACCTCAGTATGTGTAAGCCAAAACCAGGAGTGCAGCAATCAGGGGAAAAGTGTAATAGAAACACGTCACCACTTCTGGATTTATCACTCACTTTGGTTTACAAATACTAATCTAAAATACTGATCAATAACTGAACGTGTGAACGTGGCGGTTGTATGCTTCCTTAAGGTCCATCGGTGGTCCAATCAAAACAGTTGATGGAGCAGAACAGCACCACTCTGCACATTTTTTTTACTAGCTATTACCAAGAACTGCAGGTCAGATATTATTTATTTGATTCAGATCCCCAGCAATTTGATATTGATGACTTATCGAGAATGTGGTTTAACCAATATCATAGTAGTAGACAAACTCTTTGAGAAGCTAAAGCAAGATTCAGCATCAAGGTGGTAGCTACCTATTACAAATGCAGAAATCAATAAGTGGGCTACTCTTCTCATTAAATGGTATATTAACCCATAAGTGGCATTGCTAACAATATACAACATAATATCATGGAAATAAAATAAAAACGATACGGTATTGTTACAATGCACCATATACTGTATAAGATAAGAGGATGTCTTTCTAATTTGATATCTTATCAACTTTAAATTAGTGTTAACAACCCCTTATACTTTAGAAGGCAATGGTTACTCTATTTTTCTTCTGTTTTTTTTTTTTTGTTTGTTTCTTTTAGCCAAAGCAAGGAGGATACAATATATCTAACTTTTACAAAGTAGTTAAAAAATGTGAGAATTAGGATTAAAAAAAGTATTAAAATGTGGCTGACTGAAGATACCTACTTGCCATATACAACAGCAAATGACAATAAGAGTACTGAGATAGTTAAAGGAGTTGTCTATTACTTGGACATCTTATTATGCTTTGCTTATATAGCGCTATCTTATTCTGCAGCATTTTACAGACATTATCATTACTGTCCCCATTGGGGCTCACAATCTAGATTCCCTATTAGTATGTCTTTGGGAGAAAACCCACGAAAACACGGAGAGAGCATACAAATTCCTTGAAAGCGTTGTCCTTGGTGGGATTAGAGCTCAGGACCCCAGTACTACAAGGCTGTAGTGCTAACCACTGAGCCACCAACATCTCCTTCTCAATCACTATCTTTGCCTCTCGTACTGGTGCCATTCCAGGGGTGTCAGCACTTCAGCACTGGCACTCCTGGGAATTGCGTATCGTTGTCATACCACGCAATCCTTGCATCCAATCTGTGTTGGCTTCTCTCCCCCTACCTGTAGGCAAATCAAATACATTGTGCTATCTCACTTCCTCTGAATGTATGTGATACGTCCGAAGATGGAGAGAGTGAAATGGCTGCTGAATGGCCACAGGGATCACGTGACATAACAATGTCATATGATCCCCGGGATATCCAACGCCCCTTTAACCCCTTCCTGACATCAGACGTACTATCCCATCCATGGGACCTGGGCCCCTATGCCCATGGACGGGATAGTACGTCTACCGCGATCAGCGGCGCCCACGTGGTGAGCGCCGCTGATCGCGGCCGGGTGTCAGGTGATTATCACAGCTGACACCCGGTCAAACATGATCGCGGTGTACCGGGAGTTAAAGGGAAGCATCGGCAGGGAGGGGGCTCCCTCCGTGCTCCCCTGAGCCCCCCACGGCAGCGCAATGTGCAGCGCTGCTGCGGGGGGCTCCTTTCCTCCAGGCCCCCGAATCCAAGATGGCGACGGGGGCCTTCGGGGGCCTGGAGGAAGCTGGCTTCCTCAGTGCCTGCAAAGCGCAGGCAAGAGGAAGTCTTCTTCAATGCCTGTGACAGATTGCTGATCTGTCACAGTGATCTGTGATGTGACAGATCAGCGATCTGTCACAGGACAGTGATGTCCCACCTGGGACTATGTAATAAAGTAAAAAAAAAATTAAAAAAAAGTGTAAAAATAATTTTAAAAAAATCGCCAAATAAATTAGTAAAAAAAAAAAATTCATTTTTTGAAAATAAAAAAAACCCAAAACAATAAAAGTACACATATTAGGTATCACCACGTCCGTAACAACCCGCCCTATAAAACTGTCCCATTAGTTAACCCCCTTAGCGAACCCCTTAAAAAATAAAAATAAAAAACGAAGCAAAAAATAATGATTTATTATCATACCGCCAAACAAAAAGTGTAATAACGCGCGATCAAAAAGACACATATAAATATCCATGGTACCAGTGAAAACGTCATCTTGTCCCGCAAAAAACGAGCCGCCACACAGCATCATCAGCGAAAAAATAAAAAAGTTATAGCTCACAGAATAAAGCGATGCAAAAATAATTATTTTTTATATAAAATAGTTTTCATTGCATAAAACCGACAAAACATAAAAAAACGACCTAAATGAGGTATCGCTGTAACTGTACTGACCCAAAGAATAAAACCGCTTTATCAATTTTACCGCACGCGGAACGGTGTAAACGCACTCCCCCAAAAGAAATTCATGAAACGCTGGTTTTTGTTCATTCTGCGTCCCAAAAATCGGAATAAAAAGCAATCAAAAAATGTCACGTGCCCGAAAATGGTACCAGTAAAAACGTCAACTCGTCCCACAAAAAATAAGACCTCACATGACTCGGTGGGTCAAAATACGGAAAAATTATAGCTCTCAATATGTGGTGATGCAAAAACTATTTTTACAATAAAAAGCGTCTTTTAGCGTGCGACAGCTGCCAAATATAAAAACCGCCATAAATAGTAAATCAAACCCCCCGTTATCACCCCCTTAGTTAGGGAAAAATAATAAAATTAAAAAAATGTATTTATTTCCATTTTTCCATTAGGGTTAGGGTTAGGGCTAGGGCTAGGGTTAGGGTAAGGGTTAGGGTTAGGGCTAGGGTTAGGGCTTGGGTTAGGGCTAGGGTTAGGGCTGAGATTAGGGTTAGGGGTGTGTTGGGGTTCAGGTTGGAGTTAGAATTGGGGGTTTCCAATGTTTGGGCACATCAGGGGCTCTCCAAATGCAACATTGCGTCTGATCTCAATTCCAGCCAATTCTGAGTTGAAAAAGTCATATGGTGCTCCTTCCCTTCCAAGCTCTGCCATGCGCCCAAACAGTGTTTTACCCCCACATGTAGGGTATCAGCCTACTCAGGACAAATTGCAAAACAATTTTTGGGGTCCAATTTCTACTGTTACCCTTAGGAAAATAAAAAATCAGGGGCAAAAATATCATTTTTGTGGAAAAAAATGATTTTTTTATTTTCACGTCTGAGCGTTATAAACTTCTGTGAAGCACTTGGGGGTTCAAAGTGCTCACCACACATCTAGATAAGTTCCGTGGGGGGGTCTAGTGTCCAAAATGGGGTCACTTGTTGGGAATTTCAAAAGTTTAGGTACATCAGGGGCTCTCCAAACGCACACGACACCCGCAGACCATTCCATCAAAGTCTGCATTCCAAAATAGCACTGCTTCCCTTCCGAGCCCCGACGTGTGTCCATACAGTAGTTTTCTCCCACATATGGGGTGTCAGCGTACTCATGACAAATTGGACAACAACTTTTGTGGTCCAATTTCTCCTGTTACCCTTGGGAAAATGAAAAAATTGGGGACTAATTGATCATGTTTGTGGAAAAAATACGATTTTTTATTTTCATGCCCGGGCATTATAAACTTCTGTGAAGCCCTTGGGGGTTCAAAGTGCTCACCACACATCTAGATAAGTTCCTTAGGGGTTCTCGTTTCCAAAATGGGGTCATTTGTGGGTGTTTCCACTGTTTAGGTACATTAGGGGCTCTCCAAAGGCAACATGACACCCGCAGACCATTCCATCAATGTCTGCATTCCAATACGTCACTACTTCCCTTCCAATCCCCGACGTGTGCGCATACAGTAGTTTTCTCCCACATATGGGGTATCAGCATACTCAGGACAAATTGGACAACAACTTTTGGGGTCCAATTTCTCCTGTTACCCTTGGGAAAATAAAAAAAATGGTGACTAAAAGATCATGTTTGTGGAAAAAATACGAATTTTTTATTTCACGCCCGGGCGTTATAAACTTCTGTGAAGCACTGGGGGGTTCAAAGTGCTCACCACACATCTAGATAAGTTACTTGGGGGGTCTAGTTTACAAAATGGTGTCATTTGTGGGGGGTTTCCACAGTTTAGGTACATCAGGGGTTTCCAATCGCGACATGGTGTCCGATCTCAATTCCAGCCAAAAACGTCAAATGGCGCTGCTTCCCTTCCGAGCTCTGCGAAGCGCCCAAATAGTGGTTTACCCCCACATGTGGGGTATCAGCGTACTCAGGACAAATTGCACAATAACTTTTAGGGTGCTGTTACCCTTGGAAAAATAAGAATTGAGGGTGAAAAGATCATTTTTGTGGAAAAAATATGACTTTTTAATTGTACGGCTTTATGTTATAAACTTCTGTGAAGCCCTTGGGGGTTCAAAGTTCTCACCACACATCTAGATAAGTTCCTTAGGGGGTCTAGTTTCCAAAATGGTGACATTTGTGGGGGGTTTCCACTGTTTAGGTACATCAGGGGTTTTCCAATCGCGACATGGTGTCCGATCTCAATTCCAGCCAAAAACGTCAAATGGCGCTGCTTCCCTTCCGAGCTCTGCCATGCGCCCAAATAGTGGTTTATCCCCACATGTGGGGTATCAGCGTACTCAGGACAAATTGCACAATAACTTTTACAGTCCTGTTACCCTTAGGAAAATAAAAATTGGGGTGAAAAGATCATTTTTGTGGAAAAAATATGATTTTTTAATTGTACCGCTGTACGTTATAAACTTCTGTAAAGCCCTTGTGGGTTCAAAGTTCTCACCACATATCTAGATAAGTTCCTTGGGGGGTCTAGTTTCCAAAATGGGGTCACTTGTAGGGGGTTTCCACTGTTTAGGTACATCAGGGACTCTCCAAACGTGACATGGCGTCCGATCTGAATTCCAGCCAATTTTGCATTGAAAAAGTCAAACGGCGCTCCTTCCATTCTGAGCTCTGCCATGCGCCGAAACAGTCGTTCCCCCCCACAAGTCAGGTATCAGCGTACTCAGGACAAATTGCACAATAACTTTTGCAGTCCAATTTCTCCTGTTACCCTTGGTAAAATAAAAAAAATTGAACCTGAAGTATTTTTTTGTGAAAAAAAGTTAGATGTTCATTTTTTTTTTAAATATTCAAAAAAATTCCTGTGACGCACCTAAAGGGTTAATAAACTTCTTGAATGTGGTTTTGAGCACCTTAAGGGGTGCAGTTTTTAGAATGGTGTCACTTTTGGGTATTTTCTATCATATAGACCCCTCAAAGTGGCTTCAAATGTGATGTGGTCCTAAAAATAAAATGGTGTTGTAAAAATGAGAAATCGCTGGTCAACTTTTAACCCTTATAACTTCCTAACAAAAAAAAATTTTGGTTCCAAAATTGTGCTGATGTAAAGTAAACATGTGGGAAATGTTAGTTATCAAGTTTTTTGTGTGCCGTATCTCTGTGATTTAAGGGCATAAAAATTCAAAGTTGGAAAATTGCGAAATTTTCAAAATTTTTGCCAAATTTCCATTTTTTTCACAAATAAACGCAAGTTATTTGAATGAAATTTTACCACGAACATGAAGTACAATATGTCACGAGAAAACAATGTCAGAATCACCGGGATCCATAGAAGCGTTCCAGAGTTATGACCTCATAAAGGTACAGTGGTCAGAATTGTAAAAATTGGCCCGGTCATGAACGTGCAAACCACCCTTGGGGGTGAAGGGGTTAAAGGGGTTGTCCAGACATCTACTATTGATGACCTGTTGTTTAGACAGGTCATCAATATCGGATTAGTGGTGAGAAAACACCTGGCACCCCTAGTGACCAATTGTTATTAGTCTTGTTGGCTGCCAAGGATCTGAACAGTTCAGCTGCATTCCATATGTAGCGGTCACTGCAGGGTAATACAGAACAGTTCTTGTTAAAACAAATTGCCTATAAGCAGGTTAATTAAGAGATGGTGTAAAAATACTCGAAAATGCCTGAGTATGCACCAAATTTAGCTTCCAGGATTAGCCACTGTGGTACATTTGACAGATGTTCAGACTGTCTACATATACTGTATACTTTTACTATTAATATTAGATGGGATTAGTAAATCTGGCCAAATGTGTTTTTCTAGTGGTTTAAGCATAATTTGTTTTCCAGGTATCCTAACAAAAAATTTTGTTTGGAAAAAATGCCATACTTGTCAAGCCTACAATGTTTTGACAGAAAGACACTGGTCACACAATGTCACAAATCAAAATATTCAAATATTTTACTCTAGACTTTCAACAAATGCCTTGCTGTTAGGCATATAAATTGCCTGACAAAAAAAGTTGTTAATCATTTTACTTTTTTTTTGTGAAACCAGCATTTTTCTAGATCTCAAGTCCAGCCAATTCTGCGTTGAAAAAGTCAAACGGTGCTCCTTCCCTTCCAAGCTCTGCTGTGCGCCCAAACAGTGTTTTACCCCCACATATAGGGTATCGGCATACTCGGAACAAATTGGACAATAACTTTTAGGGTTCAATTTCTCCTGTTACCCTTGTGAAAATAAAAAATTGGGGGCGAAAAGATCACTTTTGTGAAAAAAATATGATTTTTTATTTTTACGGCTCTACGTTATAAACTTCTGTGAAGCACTTGGGGGTTCAAAGTGCTCACTGCACATCTAACTAAGTTCCTTAGGGGGTCTAGTTTCCAAAATGGTGTCACTTGTGAGGGGTTTCCACTGTTTAGGCACATTAAGGGCTCGCCAAACGCGACATGGCATCCGATCTGAATTCCAGCCAATTTTAGTCTGAAAAAATCAAACGGCGCTCCTTCTCTTCCGAGCTCTACCATGCACCCAAACAGAGGTTCCACCATATAAGGGGTATCAGGGTACTCAGGAGAAATTGCACAATAACTTTTGGGGTCCAATTTCTCCTGTTACCCTTGGTAAAATAAAAAATGTATCTGAAGTACATTTTTTGTGAACAAAATTTAAATGTTCATTTTTTTAAAGCATTCCAAAAATTCCTGTGAAGCACCTGAAGGGTTAATAAACTTCTTGTATGTGGTTTTGAGCACCTTAAGGGGTCCAGTTTCTAGAATGGTGTTAATTTGGGCATTTTCTATCATATAGATCCCTCAAAGTGATTTCAAATGTGATGTGGTCCCTAAAAAAATGATTTTGAAAATTTTGTTGTAAAAATGAGAAATCGCTGGTTAATTTTAACCCTTATAACTTCCTAACAAAAAAAAATTTGGTTCCAAAATTGTGCTGATGTAAAGTAAACATGTGGGAAATGTTACTTATTTAGTATTTTGTGTGACATATCTCTGTGATTTAAGGGCATGAAAATTCAAAGTTGGAAAATTGCAAAATTTTCACCAAATTTCCGTTTTTTCACAAATAAACGCAAGTCACGTCAAAGAAATGTTACCACTAATGTGAAATAAAATATGTCATGAGAAAAGAATGTCAGAATCACCGGGATTCGTGGGAAGCGTTCCAGAGTTATTACCTCATAAAGGGACAGTGGTCAGAATTGTAAAAATTGGCCCAGTCATTAACATGCAAACCACGCCTGGGGGTAAAGGGGTTAAACTTGCAAAATATTTCAAAATTAAAATACAAGGTAAAACAGTGCAAAAAAAGCACCAGAGTTGTTGCATGGTTAGGTTTTGGTTTTGATGTCTACAAGAAAAAAAAGAAAACATTTGAATAAAGCATTAAGATATTCTGCATTAACCCTTCCAAGAATTGTTAGTGAAAGGTACAACATTAAAATGAGATAAGAAAACAAACACATCTGAAAGTATATACAGGCTGCAGACGCCTACACACTATGGCATCACATCATATGTCACTTGTGATGCACGGTTTCTTTATGGCCAATATTGGAATTATTCTATTATTTTACAAACACCCTCCGGATAGTTTGTCTCAAAAGCTCAACTTTAAAAATTCCAAATCAATTCTATTTAACAAGGTGAAACAGCAGCATCATTGTTACCACTTATCTTGGTTTATTGGTCATAGATTCCAGGAGATTTACTGCAAGTAGCATGAAAAATCAACTGACTGTTAACTCCCTCCTTCACTTTCAGATGTATTTGCAGTATTGAATGCACTTATAGTATACCCACCGAGTCATTTACCCCTGTTCCTGACCAAGCACATTTTCGGGGTTTTTCAGCCAAGCGTTTTAAAGACCTGTAAAATAACTTTTTTGCTCAGATACTCTAGAAATATTTTTGCATCTATTTTTTTTCCTGATACTTGGAGCTTATTTCCGTCTTTTTCTCCCCTTCTTCCCAGAGCTTTAACTTTTTTATTTTTTGGCAAAATGGCCATGTGAGGGCTTGTTTTTTTCTGGGACAAGTTCTAATTATGAATGAAATTGCTGGCTTTAATATATAAGGTACTGGAAAATGGAAAAAAATTCCAAGTGCGGTGAAATTTCAAAAAAAGTGCAATAACACAGTTTTTTTTTTAACCATGTTAACTAAATGCTAAAACTGACCTGCCATTATGATTTTCCAGGCCATTCGAGTTCATAGACATCAAACATGTGTAGGTTCTTTTTTATTTAATGGTGAAAAAAAATACAAAATTTGATTAAAAAAAGGCATCATTTTCTGAGACCCCCTATTGTCTCTCTTTTTCATAATCTCGCGTTGGGTTAGGGTTTATTTTTTGCGCGCCAAGCTGATGTTTTTATTGATACCATTTTGGTGTTGATATGATCTTTTGATCGCCTGTTATTGGATTTTATTGCAGTATATTGTAGTGGTGACCAAAAAAATTTAATTCTGATGTTTTGATTTTTTTCCTCGTTACGCCGTTTAACGATTGGGTTAATTTTTTTATATTGATAGATCCGGCGATTCTGAAGGCAGCAATACCAAATATGTGCATATGTGATTTTTTTATTGCTTTATTTTGAATGGGGCGAAAGGGGGGGTGATTTGAATTTTTACATTTTTTATTTTGTTAATATTTTTAAAAACATTTATTTTTACTTTTTGCATGCTTCAATAGTCTCCATGGGAGACTAGAAGCTGCAGTACTTTGATTGCCTCTGCTACACACAGGCGATGATCAGATCACCTGTTTGCAGAACTGCTCACTTGCTATGAGCACCGACCACAGGGTGGTGCTCATAGCAATCTGGCAATGACAACCACAGAGGTCTGCTGAAGACCTCTGGTTGTCATGCTGTCCCATCGATGACCAGCGATCATGTGACGGGGTCACCGATAGGCGTGATTAGCAATGTGCTTCCAGCGCGATCATGTTAAATGAGAGATTGACAATGGCATTTAACTAGTAAACAGCCACAGGTGGATCGCTATTCCACTCATGGCTGTTGCGGACACAAGCCAGATGTATAGATCAGCTGTCAGCACCAAAGCCCGCACCAAACAGGGGGTGTCCGGCATGGGCATACTATTGCGCCAAATGTCGGAAAGGGGTTAAAATTGTTTTCATACTCACTTTTTTGATAATTTTGCAGATATTGGTGGGAAGCTAAGAAAATACATGTCTGTTTTTAGCATATTTTTATTACCACTAAAGACCATTAAACCATTACAATACATGTTAAAATACACTCACTGGCCACTTTATTAGGTACACCTGTCCAACTGTGTGTTAAGACTTAATTTCTAATCAGCCAATCACATGGCGGCAACTCAGTGCATTTAGGCATGTAGACATGGTCAAGACAATCTCCTGCAGTTCAAACCGAGCATCAGTATGGGGAAGAAAGGTGATTTGAGTGCCTTTGAACGTGGCATGATTGTTGGTGCCAGAAGGGCTGGTCTGAGTATTTCAGAAACTGCTGATCTACTGGGATTTTCACGCACAACCATCTCTAGGGTTTACAGAGAATGGTCCGAAAAAGAAAAAAAATCCAGTGAGCGGCAGTTCTGTGGCCGGAAATGCCTTGTTGATGCCAGAGGTCAGAGGAGAATGGGCAGACTGGTTCAAGCTGATAGAAAGGCAACAGTGACTCAAATTGCCACCCGTTACAACCAAGGTAGGCAGAAGAGCATCTCTGAACGCACAGTGCGTCGAACTTTGAGGCAGATGGGCTACAGCAGCAGAAGACCACACCGGGTACCACTCCTCTCAGCTAAGAACAGGAAACTGAGGCTACAATTTGCACAAGCTCATCGAAATTGGACAGTAGAAGATTGGAAAAACGTTGCCTGGTCTGATGAGTCTCGATTTCTGCTGCGACATTCGGATGGTAGGGTCAGAATTTGGCGTAAACAACATGAAAGCATGGATCCATCCTGCCTTGTATCAACGGTTCAGGCTGGTGGTGGTGGTGTCATGGTGTGGGGAATTTTTTCTTGGCACTCTTTGGGCCCCTTGGTACCAATTGAGCATCGTTGCAACGCCACAGCCTACCTGAGTATTGTTGCTGACCATGTCCATCCCTTTATGACCACAATGTACCCAACATCTGATGGCTACTTTCAGCAGGATAATGCGCCATGTCATAAAGCTCGAATCATCTCAGATTGGTTTCTTGAACATGACAATGAGTTCACTGTACTCAAATGGCCTCCTCAGTCACCAGATCTCAATCCAATAGAGCATCTTTGGGATGTGGTGGAACGGGAGATTCGCATCAGGGATGTGCAGCCGACAAATCTGCGCCAACTGTGTGATGCCATCATGTCAATATGGTCCAAAATCTCTGAGGAATGCTTCCAGCACCTTGTTGAATCTCTGCCACGAAGAATTGAGGCAGTTCTGAAGGCAAAAGGGGGTCCAACCCGTTACTAGCATGGTGTACCTAATAAAGTGGCCAGTGAGTGTATATTCTCCTTTCTGTAACAATTACTTTTATATATCAAACTTGTTTTTGTTTTGTTTTTTACGGAGATGTGCTAGTAACAACAATTTGGACTCCCTTTGGAATTTTATTTATTTATTTATTTTACCAGTTTGTTTGTTTTTATTGAATTATTTATTATTGTTATTTATTATTACTTTATGTGGTAATAACTCTGGAACTCTTCAACATATCCCAGTGATTCTGTTTTTTTGTGACACGTTGTACTTTATGTTAGTGGTAAACTTAGGTCAATATTCTTTGTGTTTATTTGTGAAACTATCGGAATTTTGGCAAAAGTTATGAAAAGGTCACAATTTTCAAGCTTTTAATTTTAATGCTTTTAAACCAGATAGTTATATCACACAAAATGGTTTATAAATATCATTTACCACACGTCTACTTTACATCAGCGTATTTTTTTTAAACTTTTTTTTTGCTAGGAAGGTGCAAGGGTTAAAAGTTGATCAGCAATTTCTTATTTCTTTCAACAAAATTTACAAAGCCAATTTTTTAGAGACCACATCTCATTTGAAGTGGCTTTGAGGGCCTATGTGACAGAAAATACCCCAAAATGACACCATTTTAAAAACTGAAATTGTGTAATTGCTCTTTTTTTGCAATTTCACCGCACTTGGAATTTTTTTCCCATTTTCCAGTACACAATATGGTAAAACCAATGGTGTTGTTCAAAAGTACAACTCCCGCAAAAAACAAGCCCACACATGGCCATATTGACCAAAAAATAAAAAGGCTATGGCTCCGGGAAAAGGGGAGTTAAAAACAGGAATGCAAAAACGAAAAATGGCCCAGGGTCAAGAGGTTATTATGGCAATCTGAACCTGGTCTTATTCCTACAAATGTAACAGAAATGAATGTGCTCAAAACTGTGTCTGTGAACTTAACATTCTGCACAAGTCATTTTCTTTTTGATTTTTTTGTCGCTTTTTATATAGCTACAAGATAATCTATGGCACTATCTTTGAAGGTCGTTAAGGGTATGTTCACATTGAGTTTTACTATGAGAATTTTGGTGTTTTGTTTCTAATCCATTTGCAAAAAGTTTTCTATTCTTTTTAATTTGTGTTAATTGGTGAAAAAAGCATGTCTTGTCAATTCTTGGTGACTTTTTTTGTGCAGAAATCTGCTTATTTTGTTATTAAAATGGAAAGAGAATAAAATGTACCACGCAGAAAACCACAAGAAAAAAGTTGTTTTCTAATGTTACTTTCATGTCTGATTTTTCAATGATCAAAGAACTGTGTGTAATAAATATTACTTTCCCTATGCAGCCTAAAGAGTTAAATATTCCTTGGTACTTTGTCCTAGGGGTAGGTTTGCTTATTTAATATCCTGGTGCCTTTTCCAGTAGCTGTCAGAGAAGGCCTCAGGGTAACGTGTCCAGTACCACCCCTGCACTTAGAGCGATTGGGTGGTGCACGACACACTCATTACCCCACAATATCTAATTTACTGACATATACAACTCAGCACCTCCTGTCAGTATTCAGTTGGACAAACAATAACACCTGTCCTGTAAAACGTATAGGATAGCGATATATATGTATATGTATATATACACACACACAGTCATGGCCAAAAGGATTGACACCCTTGAAAACTTTATCTCCCAGAAACTTATTGCATTGAATCATGTTTTGTTATACATATGTTTATTTCCTTTGTGTGATTGGAACAGCACAAAAAGAAAAAAAAAGCAAATTGGAAATACCGTAGTTTTACACAAAACCCCAAAAAGAGTGTTGGCACCCTCAACTTAATATTTAGCTGCACATCTTTTGGAATAAATATGTGCAATTAATCGCTTCATATAACCATCAACAAAGGTCTTTCATATCTCAACCGGAATTTATAATATATATATGTATATACAGTACATACACTGTAGATATGTATAATGCAGAATCAATATAAAAAATGCATTTAAGGGACAATTGTTATTTAAATGTGTGTGTGTGTGTGTGTGTGTGTGTGTGTATATATATATATATATACATATATATAAATATATGTGTGTATATATATATATGTATATAAGTAAATAGACATTTAAATAAATATACATATATACATTTGGTTTTATATATATATATATACACTCACTGGCCACTTTATTAGGTACACCATGCTAGTAACGGGTTGGACCCCCTTTTGCCTTCAGAACTGCCTCAATTCTTCGTGGCAGAGATTCAACAAGGTGCTGGAAGCATTCCTCAGAGATTTTGGACCATATTGACATGATGGCATCACACAGTTGGCGCAGATTTGTCGGCTGCACATCCCTGATGCGAATCTCCCGTTCCACCACATCCCAAAGATGCTCTATTGGATTGAGATCTGGTGACTGAGGAGGCCATTTGAGTACAGTGAACTCATTGTCATGTTCAAGAAACCAATCTGAGATGATTCGAGCTTTATGACATGGCGCATTATCCTGCTGAAAGTAGCCATCAGATGTTGGGTACATTGTGGTCATAAAGGGATGGACATGGTCAGCAACAATACTCAGGTAGGCTGTGGCGTTGCAACGATGCTCAATTGGTACCAAGGGGCCCAAAGAGTGCCAAGAAAAAATTCCCCACACCATGACACCACCACCACCAGCCTGAACCGTTGATACAAGGCTGGATGGATCCATGCTTTCATGTTGTTTACGCCAAATTCTGACCCTACCATCCGAATGTCGCAGCAGAAATCGAGACTCATCAGACCAGGCAACGTTTTTCCAATCTTCTACTGTCCAATTTCGATGAGCTTGTGCAAATTGTAGCCTCAGTTTCCTGTTCTTAGCTGAGAGGAGTGGTACCCAGTGTGGTCTTCTGCTGCTGTAGCCCATCTGCCTCAAAGTTCGACGCAGTGTGCGTTCAGAGATGCTCTTCTGCCTACCTTGGTTGTAACGGGTTGCAATTTGAGTCACTGTTGCCTTTCTATCAGCTCGAACCAGTATGCCCATTCTCCTCTGACCTCTGGCATCAACAAGGCATTTCCGGCCACAGAACTGCCGCTCACTGGATTTTTTTTCTTTTTCGGACCATTCTCTGTAAACCCTAGAGATGGTTGTGCGTGAAAATCCCAGTAGATCAGCAGTTTCTGAAATACTCAGACCAGCCCTTCTGGCACCAACAATCATGCCACGTTCAAAGGCACTCAAATCACCTTTCTTCCCCATACTGATGCTCGGTTTGAACTGCAGGAGATTGTCTTGACCATGTCTACATGCCTAAATGCACTGAGTTGCCGCCATGTGATTGGCTGATTAGAAATTAAGTCTTAACACACAGTTGGACAGGTGTACCTAATAAAGTGGCCAGTGAGTGTGTATATATATATATATATATATACATTTAACAGAGAGTGGTGTGTTCTGCATGAATGTTTTTAGCATCGCTGTACCCAGTTTCCTTACATTTAAGGCAATGCTGCCCCTTTAAATAGTCAAAAACTGTGGTTCTGTTTTGTGGAGGAACGAGCATCTGTACTTAAGGAAAACATCCTTTGTCTACAACTGGATGAAGGCCGTGTAGCTGTTTGATGTATGATGGTTGTGTAAATTCCCCTTGACCGAAGCTGTCTTCTCTAAGGAAACTGATTCTAAAGCTTTGGAAGAATAAGTGGTGAAATCATGATGGCTCAGGGCAAAATAGAGATTAATGAATACAACATCTGTCTGAGAAAGCGCCAGATTATGGCTAATATTCTTGATATGCATTCCAGCTTTTATCAAGTTGGATGCTGGTGAAGTAGGCGCAGACATATACCGTATGCCACTGGCTTCTATAGTAAACTCATAGACATTCCCATAACCTGGGAAAGGCAGAAGCTGTCACATGTACACAAAACGTGAGGTGGGAACACGGATATCTTCTAATGTGTCACCATTAATCATCAGCCAACATTATGCCAAGCTCCATATTCTTACTACTTTTTACATAGAGCCTGAATCTGTATAAACACAACCCTTACTTTTCCAGTAAAACTATTTTACTTAGACAAACTTTTCTACCTAGCACCATGACTATATCATAGTTGCATATCTTTAATATTAAAACATGGGCATCTGGCTGTAAGGCCACATTCACACAGTCAGTATTTGGTGAGTTTTTTACCTCAGTATTTGTAAGCCAAAACCAGGAGTGGGTGATAAATACAGAAGTGGTGACGTGTTTCTATTATATTTTTCCTCTGATTGTTCCACTCCTGGTTTTGGCTTACAAATACTGAGGTACAAAACTCACCAAAACTCTCCAAATCCTGAATGTGTGACCGTGGTCCAAGTGTTCAAATTGCCTTGCATCACCATCACAGTAGAAATGATGCATTACTTGATTCCTTAGGCTACAGTCACACGATGAGCTTTTGGTGCGTTTCTGATGTTGCAGAATTTCTGCCCCTATCATGTAAATTAGGTTACTTGCATTTTTCATTGCATTTTTTTTGTGCTTTTTTTAACATGCTTTTTTATTGTATTTTTGTCTGTGTTTTTTTGTCTCTGTTTGAAGTTTCATGCTTTAAATAAAGCTTCTTTGTTGTTGATACTTCCTGTTTTTTTGCTTTGACAAAACTTTATCTATATTCTTAAGTTCGGATTACATGTGGTTTTGATGTGTTTCCGCTGTGGAAACGCACTAAAAAGGCATGTGCTATTTTTTGCTGATGATTTTCCACATCTTAATTCTGCACAGAAAACTCAGTGTACATGAAAGAAAAATCAACATGCCACGGATTCGAAAATGCCCTGCAGATCAGTTTACGCAGTATTGAAAAGAAGCACCGAGGGCATGAGCTCTCTATAAATCCCATCCACTTTGCTGGAATTGTAAGACGCTGCGTTTTTCTGGTGCTAAATGAGGGAGCACCAGTATTAGACACCCAATTAGTTCAGAACTGCTAAAAAAAAATTAGAAAAATGGTTTATTAACCCGTTGGCACTATGTATGCATGGCAGAAGGAGTGAAGAAGTATGTAGGTCGGGCTCAGGAGCTGAACTTGCTCCATTTGTCTGTTTACTACAGAAGGCACTCTGCTGTGACTATCAGAGAAAGCTTGAATCCCAGCCATTTAACACCATAGATGCCTGCGATCAGTATGTGACTAATATAAGTTTTGCAGTGTATTGAACTCGCTTCAAAAGTGTATTAAAACAATAGAAAAATAAAACAAAAAATAAATATTTTAAAAATTTTAAGCAATACGAAATAAACATAGTTAATACTGAAACTTGAGTGACAACTGGAAAAAAAATCATGTTATTTATTTTGCATGAAAAACTATGCCAGGACTGTTATTTTTGATCTCATCTTTTCCCCCCAAAAAAATGGAATACAAAGAAATCATAAAATTGTCAGGACCCTAAATTAGTATTATCAAAAATTATGGTCCCACAAGGATTTTGTGACGCTGCACATTTTTGTTGCTTCAAGAACACAACGTCTTAAGCTTTGATCGAATGATGAGTTTTTGTTGAGTTATTTTTACGCTTCATATTTTTGTAAAATTGCAAGTAATTGCAAGACCCACTCCACTTCTCCTTGTATACGGCCCCTATTGGTCAAGCAATCAGTTGATTTGGGTTCCAGTACCATCTTTATGCTGATGACACTCAATTATACACTTCTGATATCACACCTGCCTTTTTGGAAAACACCAGTGATTGTCTTACCGCTTTCTCTAACATCATGTCTTCCCTCTATCTGAAACTGAACCTGTCAAAAACTGAATTCCTCGTGTCTCCTCCCTCTACTAACCTACCTATGCCCAACATTGCCATTTCCATGTGTGGCTCTACCATTACTCCCCAGCAACATTTTTTTTTGTATTCAACACATTAGCCGGATGATGGGACTATTACTGTTTCATCATTGGCTAATGTGCCACTGTCACTGTAGCAGGCATAGCCGGATGGGACTTGTAGCCGGATGGGGATGTGCTTGCCTACACATGCGCACACACACACACTGACAAAACCCCGCAGACCCCCGCCGACCCTGCACACAGCCCCGCCGACCCTGCACCCAGCCCCGCCGACCCTGCACCCAGCCCCATCCGACACCGCACACAGCCCCACCGACACCGCACACAGCCCCGCCGACACAGCACACAGCCCCGCCGACATAGCACACAGCCCTGCCGACCCCCCCACACAGACATGCAGACCCCGCCCGCACACACAGACACGCACACAGTCACCGCCCACACTCTTCCCTCCTCCCAATCTGCAGCGATTCATCTGCAGCAAAACCGCAGATCTTTTTTAGACCTGCGGTTTTGCTGCAGAAGTGCCCAACTCAATGGAAGTCAATGGGTGCAGAAATGCTGCAGATCTGCACAAAGAATTGACATGCCGCGGAAAGAAAGCGCGGCGAATCTGCGCTTTTTTCTCCACAGCGTGTGCACAGCGTTTTTGGATTTCCCATTGATTAACATTGTGTACACAACACACTGCGGATTTGATGAAATTCTGCTCGTCCAAAAACGCTGTGGAATCGTATCAAAATCCGCAACGTGTGCACATACCCTAAAAGCAATTGTTACTATCTACCATTCGTGTCTCCCCTTTCTCCTTATAGATTGTAAGCTTGTGAGCAGGGCCCTCATTCCTCTTAATACCTGTTTTGATCTATGTGATTATTGTTATGCTGTAATGTCTATTGTCTGTACAAGTCCCCTCTGAAATGTAAAGTGCTGCGGAATATGTCAGCGCTATAGAAATAAAATTATTATTATTATTAACTCCTAGTCAGATGCTATAGAAATAAAATTATTATCATATTATTATTATTAAGCAATCTATTTTACTGAATAAGTGCAGAAATGGTGCATAAAATCTGCAACATCAGATACTCTGATAGACTTGCCTCTGCACCTAGCATTCACATGGTATGTCCATCCACCCAGCTCTCCTGCTCTCCTGCTGTCTGTCTATGAAGGACACACAGTGCATCACCCAGCTTTGCACATAGACTTGCCTCTGCACCTAGCACTCACATGGTATGCCTTTCAGCTAACCCCAGCTTACCCCAGTGTTATTTATGACCTTGTTTACTCTGGCTTGATCATATACATCTGGTCCACTCTTAATTGTCTGACCAAAATGAGCAGAGACCACTCCTCTCTGCTTCACACCTGACTGCACTTAGTTGTACATATATTGCAGAGCACAAGTCTGCATAGACTTCAGTCTGCATTGTGATTGCTATAAGTGTGTGCTAGAAGTGTGAAGATTAATTTAAGAATTAAAACCAGAATGGGAACTGAAGGTAACTGGACACAGTCACTGTAAACAATGTTTCTGTTTGTTTTCACTTTCACCCCAATAATCCTTCACTTTCTGCTAATTCCCCTAATCCCTACTCCTAGTAAGGAACTGTTCATATCTTCTTCAATCCTCCCCATCCACATCACCTCCGCCTCAAAACTGTTCCTTAACATACAATCCTCTGTCTCCAAACACAGACAGCCCCCTCATGCCCTCTCCTGCTCCCACCTGCTAACACTTTCTCTGCTCCTTCTCACTGCTGGCGATATCTCCCCAAACCCTGGTCCTCCTCACCACATTCCCACAGTCATTTCTACCTCCCATCCACACTCTATCACAACCTTCCGTAACCTCTCCAACCTTATACCCATTCACCCAGCCCCCGCTTCCCCAGTCCCACTAACAGGAGCTCTGTGGAACGCTCGCTCTGTCTGCAACAAGCTTTCCTACATCCATGATCTTTTTGTTACTACCAAACTCTCCTTCCTCGCCATCACCGAAACCTGGCTCACCCCTTCTGACACAGCCTCTCCTGCTGCACTTTCGTATGGCGGCTTCCACCTTTCTCACACCCCCCGCCCCAGCAGCAAACATGGTGGAGGAGTTGGTTTTCTCCTGTCAGATACCTGCTCCTTCACCCCAATCCCACTGCCACCCTCTGTTACCCTCCCTTCCTTTGAGGTGCACTCTGTGCGCATCTACTCCCCCTCCAACCTCCAACTGGCTGTCATCTACCGCCCCCCAGGGCCAGCCACCACCTTCTTTGACCACTTCACCACCTGGTTACTTCATTTCCTTTCCGCGGACATCCCTACTATCATCATGGGCGACTTCAACATCCCCATCGACACTTCCCTCTCAGCTGCCACTAAACTTCTATCTCTCACTTCCTCCTTCGGCCTCACTCAATGGTCTTCTACAGCCACCCACAAAGATGGCCACACACTGGACCTCATCTTCACCCGCCTCTGCTCCCTATCTAACCTCTCTAACTCACCTCTTCCTCTCTCTGACCACAACCTGCTCACATTCTCTTCCCTCTTCACTCCATGTCTACAATCCCCACCCCACAAACTTTCACACCCTCGCAGGAATCTTAAACACCTTGACCTACACTCATTCTCTGAATCCCTCCTCCCTCTTACAGATATAAGTTCCTTACACAATGCGGATGACGCTGCCGCTCTATATAACACCACAATAGCTGTAGCTTTGGAATCCGCTGCCCCACTTACACATACCAAAACTCGCAAAATCAACAGACAGCCCTGGCACACCAGCCTGACCAAAGAGCTGAGGCGAGCTTCCAGGGCTGCTGAGCGCAGATGGAAAAGATCCCACTCCAACAAGCACTTCATCGCATTCAAACAGTCCCTCACTACTTTCAAGACCACACTCGCCACAGCTAAACAAACCTACTTCTCATCTCTCATATCCTCCCTGTCTCACAACCCTAAACAGTTATTCAACACCTTCAATTCTCTCTTCCGCCCCCCAGCACCTCCTCCCTCCCCACTCATCTCAGCTGAAGACTTTGCCTCATTTTTCAAGCAGAAAATTGATAACATCAGGGACAGTTTTGGTCAACAACCCCCAGAGCCCTTCCTCCCGACTTCCCAGCCCTCCACCTTCAAAACCAACTTCTCCACCATTACAGAAGATCGACTCTCCACTCTACTCTCAAGATCACATCTCACCACCTGTGCACTCGACCCGATCCCATCCCACTTCATCCCAAACCTCACCACAGTCTTCATCCCAACCCTAACCCATCTCTTCAACCTGTCACTAACAACTGGTGTTTTCCCCTCAAGCTTTAAACATGCCTCCATCACACCTATCCTCAAAAAGCCCTCTCTTGACCCATCCTCTGTATCTAGCTATCGCCCTATATCACTTCTCCCATACGCCTCCAAGCTACTGGAACAACACGTCTACCTTGAACTGTCCTCCCATCTCTCTTCTTGCTCTCTCTTCGACCGCTTACAATCTGGCTTCCGGTCACACCACTCCACTGAAACTGCCCTTACTAAGGTCACCAATGACCTCTTAACTGCCAAGAGCAAGCGACACTACTCTGTCCTCCTCCTCCTGGACCTGTCGGCTGCCTTTGACACAGTGGACCATTCCCTATTATTACAGACCCTCTCATCCCTCGGCATCACAGACTTGGCCCTCTCCTGGATCTCATCATACCTAACAGACCGGACATTCAGCGTCTCCCACTCACACACCACCTCCTCACCTCGCCCCCTATCTGTCGGAGTCCCACAAGGTTCAGTCCTTGGGCCCCTGCTGTTCTCTATTTACACCTTTGGCCTGGGACAGCTCATAGAATCTCATGGCTTTCAGTATCATCTTTATGCTGATGACACACAGATCTACATCTCTGGACCAGATATCACCTCCCTACTAACCAGAATCCCTCAATGTCTGTCCACTATTTCATCCTTCTTCTCCACTAGATATCTGAAACTCAACATGGAAAAAACAGAATTCATCATCTTTCCCCCATCTCACGTGACCCCCCCTACGAACCTATCAATTACAGTAAATGACTGCCCACTCTCCCCAGTCCCACAAGCTCGCTGCCTCGGAGTAATCCTTGACGCTGATCTCTCCTTCAAACCACATATCCAAACCCTTTCCACTTCCTGCCGACTTCAACTCAAAAACATTTCACGCATCCGTTCATTCCTCACCCAAGAATCTGCAAAAACCCTAGTCCATGCCCTCATCATCTCTCGCCTTGACTACTGCAACCTCATGCTCTGTGGCCTCCCCTCAAACACTCTCGCACCCCTCCAATCTATTCTAAACTCTGCTGCCCGACTAATCCACCTGTCCCCCCGCTATTCCCCAGCTTCTCCCCTCTGTCAATCCCTTCACTGGCTCCCAATTGCCCAGAGACTCCATTACAAAACCCTAACCATGACATACAAAGCAATCCACAACCTGTCTCCTCCATACATCTGTGACCTCGTCTCCCGGTACTTTCCTGCACGCAACCTCCGATCCTCACAAGATCTCCTTCTTTACTCCCCTCTTATCTCCTCTTCCCACAATCGCATACAAGATTTCTCTCGCGCATCACCCCCACTCTGGAACTCTCTACCACAACATATCAGACTCTCACCTACCATCGAAACCTTCAAAAAGAGCCTGAAGACCCACCTCTTCCGACAAGCCTATAACCTGCAGTAACCACCGATCGACCAAACCGCTGCACGACCAGCTCTACCCTCGCCTACTGTATTATCACCCATCCCTTGAAGATTGTGAGCCCTCGCGGGCAGGGTCCTCTCTCCTCCTGTACCAGTTATGACTTGTATTGTTTAAGATTATTGTACTTGTTTTTATGTATACCCCTCCTCACATGTAAAGCGCCATGGAATAAATGGCGCTATAACAATAAATAATAATAATAATAATAATACTCACCAAAGGCTCATCGTGGGAACATAGTTCCAGCAAATTGGAGGGGATATATAGAGATCTCATCTCACTGTATTTCTTTTTAATGCAGCATAATCTGACCTGCATGGTGTTTTTCAAATCCGCAGCTTGTTGCAGATTCGCCGAATTTTCTGTGCAGAACTTCCCCATAGACTACATTAGATGAGGAAAATCTGCAGGTAAAAAAGGCACATGTGCTTTAAGTGCATTTCCGCAGTGGAAACACATAAAAAACGCACATAATCCTCACCTAAGTATGCCAATAAAGTTTTGTCAAAGCCAAATGCCAGGAAGCATAAAAAAGCAGCTTTATTTATAACATGACACACCAACAAGAGATAAAAAACGCAGTGTCAAAAACATAATAATTGAGAGTTTAAAAAAATGTGCACAAAAATGCAAACAAAAAAAAAAACATGCAAGAAATAGGTGCAGAAATGGTGCAGAAATTCTGCAACATCAAAAACTCACCAAAAGCTGATTGTGGGAATGTAACCTAAAGGTGCAGAGTCTTGTGCAGTTATAAGTAGCAGGGTTGTACTTCTCAGGGCTCATCCACATGATTACATTTTTGGTCTGAGGGCTGACCTTGAAAAAAACGGACAGCACTCTGACCAATGTTATTAAATGGGTCAGTGCAGAGGAGCGATGTTTGTTTTCACTGACCAAATCTGCGTATGAAAAGACATTGCAGCATGAACTAGTGTCATGGGTCATCTATATATCATAGTTTCTTACGTAAGTTGGATCAGACTTACCCACTGAAATCTATGGTTGCGCAAAAAAGAAATTAGGTGCCGTACAGAGACACAGTGTAATATCTGATTGTAACGGATAGTACATTGCAATTCTGTTACAAAGGAAACTGTAAAAATGGTCCTGTAAAGGAATAATAGCTGCTGCTGTGGCACAGAGAAAAACGGACGTGGCTTTGTGAGTTTTGCACAGACACAAGGTCAGTTAAAAACACAGACATGTGAAATTCCCTATAGACTATCATGGGCACGTGTGGTATTTGTGAAAAAAAAACCAGACAGAACCTGTGCGGGAACACGGACGTCCGAAGCCTCAGACTGCAGTTCAATCTGCTGTATAATCTGATCCTTCTGTGTTGTGGATGCTACAGAAGCGGACTCCTTTTATATACATTTTCCTAATCCTTAAAGTAGCACTCCTCCTCCGAACAACATTTGTACCCTCTTAATATATTCCAATCATCATATTATGCGAGTTGATCATTCTGTCTACCTACTCTATGTAACTTAAAAGCAGGTTTACAAAAGTAATAAAGCAATCTTACATAAAGATAGATAGAGTGGGAGTGGCTCAAAAAGAAGCACATTTAGGTCATGGAGTGGCCTAGCCAGTCTCCAGACCTTAATCCCATAGAACACTTATGGAGGAAGTTGAAGCTCCGAGTTGCTGACAGCCTCAAAATCTTAATGATTTAGAGAAGATCTGCAAAGAGGAGAGGACCAAAATTCCCCCTGACATGTGCGCAAACCTCATCATCAACTACAAAAAACGTCTGACTGCTGTGCTTGCCAACAAGGGTTTTACCACCAAGTATTAAGTCTTGTTTGCCAGAGGGATCAAATACTTATTTTTCACTGCAAAATGCAAATACATTTATAGAATTTATACAATGTGATTCTTTTGGATTTTAGTTTTGATATTCTATCTCTCAATGTTAAAATTAACCTACCCTTAAAATTATAATGTTCATGTCATTGTCAGTGGGCAAACTTACAAAATCAGCAAGAGATCAATTACTTATTTCCCCCACTGTAGATAGATAAATAGATAATGGATAGATAGGTTGGTAGATAATAGATAGGTAAATAGATAATGAATGGATAGATAGATAGATAGATATGGGAAAGAAAGAAAGAAAGAAAGAAAGAAAGAAAGAAAGAAAGAAAGAGAGAGGAAAAAAGCAGCACTAGCAAGCAGTAGTAAAATAAGAGTGCCAAGTCTCCCAGGCATAGACCAATCATCTTTACAAGACTGGGGATAGACCCAACGTATAAAAATACTGACCGCAGTTTATGGTCGTAATACACAGAAATGTTCCCTGAACAGTGATCCATATGTCATCCGTTGTCAAGGTGTGGCCTCGTTTTTTGCGCATGTAAGCATCCGTATGACATCCGAATGGCATCCATATGTCGAAATTTTCTGGCAGGCTTGCAAAATGGACATAAAATGGAGCCCAATGACAGGTTAAAACCAAAACAAAAGAATAGATATATTCACATAGAATATATATATACATATATATGTCATTGAGACACATATAGTGTGTATATATATATTTATATTTCAAAGACTTCAACATAGCAGAATAGCCGCAAAATCAATTGCCAGCTTCTGTAAAATCAATACAAAATCTGACATGAAATGACACATGGATTACTTACAGTAAACCATTTCATTTCATTTATTTTTTATGTGTCTTTGGCTAATAATTAGATTAGGGTTTGTGTGTAAAATTTGGGACATCTAGGTTAAATTAAGGGGTTAATTCATTGAAGGAAAATGCGTGGGCTCCCGCGATAAAATCGCAACCAGAGAGGGAAAGCCAGTGAGTGAGGGCAGATATTAATAGCCTTGAGAGGGACCTGAACACACTTATCTTTTGGTATGTGAGACCCTTGATTTGTTTTATTCAATCTCTACCTGCTTTCTCAGCACTGTGGCATTGCCTTTATTGCGCTATATCGCTTTGTGGCCATACATTGGAATTTTTTCAGCACTGCAAGCACTTTCATTAGAATCCATTTCAGTATGCTGCAGCGCTCTGTGGCCATATATTGGTATTAACTATTTATTAAGCACTGCAAGCACTTTCATTAGACCTTATTTCAGCACACTGTAGCACTTTGTGTAACTATTTTTATAGCACTGCAAGCATTTTTATTAGATTCTATTGTAGCACACTGCAGTACTTTGTATCCACATACTGGGATTTAACTATTTTTTTAGCACTATAAGCACTTTCATTAGATTCATTTGCAGCACTTTGCAGTAGATTTTCTTAAAGGGCCATACACTGGTATTCACCTGTTCTAGTATTAGCACCATAAGCACTTTTTTTCAGCAGCACTTTGTATTATATTTTAAATGAATTATTTATTGAATTCATAAGTATTTGTGCATTTTTATATTACTCATATTTATTATGATCTAGTCTTACACATCAGCACTATTTTTATTTATTCAGCGACTATTTGTTTTATCAATTTGTGTATGAATTTTATATTTTATTTGGTGTTAATAATTTATTTATCTAATTTTTGTGCACTCAGCAATTTTAGTGTTATTCACATCATGTTGTCCCTTATGTGCAGGTGATTGGCTTTTGTGACTGACTTTTTTAGCATGGTAGTTTAATAAATATTTACTATTTTATTGGGTTCCTGTACCAATATGCTGATATTTCAGCTGTCTACTTATTATTTTATATACCTAAATATAAAATTCATTATTTTAACATTTATTATATGGTAATTTTTAATGAAATAAAAATATAAATATTTAATATTATTTTAGTCTTTGTTGCACTTATTTTTAGTAGGATTTACATTTATTTTTTGTGAGACTTTTTTGCGTCTACAATTGTTTTTTTGTCTGATTTAATAGCAGAATAGCCGCAAAATTAATTGCCGGCTTCTGTAAAATCAGTACAAAACCCGACATGAAATGAGACATGGTTTACATATAGTAAACCATTTCATTTCATTTATTTTTTTTTATGTCTTAGATTAGGGTTTGTGTGTAAAATTTGGGACATCTAGGTGTTAAATTAAGCAGTTAATTCATTGAAAAATAAAATGTGTGGGCTCCCACGGTAAAATCGCAACCAGAGAGGGAAATCCAGTGAGTGAGAGCAGATATTAATAGCCTTGAGAGGAACCATTGTTTTTGCCCCCCCGACTACAAAAATCTGCCCCCAGACACCCCAGAAAAGCCTCTCTATTCCCATTGCCCTGTAGCAGTGGCTAATGGGTTAATATTAATGTGTTACTGTCACCTTGCTATTGGAAGGTGACATTAAGCCGATTAATAATGGTGAGGTGTCAATAAGACACCTATCCATTATTAACCCTAGACTATTAAAGGGTTAAAAAACACACAGACATTAATTAAATATTCTTTTGATGAAATAAAGACAACAAGTTTTTGACCATATTTATTCCTCTGCTAATCCATAAATAAACCATGGTACTGTAACAAAAATAAAACAAAAAAGCAACAATATCCTTACTTCTCCGCTGGTCAGTCACATACCCCACTGCAATCCATCAGAAGGGGTTAACTGGTTTACAACAGGACTATTGCTAATGCGACCAGCCCACTGTAAACCACTGCCAGAATTAATTAGTTTATCTCTGTGCAGCCTCCCCAGCTGACCGGAGATGAACTAATGAGCGTGGTAAAGTTTCTGCATTTTTTCCCACGCTCATCAGTTCACCTCAGGTCATCCAGGGACTCCGTGCAGCCTCACTGATGTCACTGGCTGACCTGAGGTGAACTGATGAGCGTATTTTGCCCGTAATACGCTGACAATCGCAGAATGCTACGATTGTCTTGGCCCGTAAACTACGACCGAGAAATATACGGCTGATGGGAGCTGGCCCATAGAGAAACATTGGTCCGTGTGCAATGTGTGGTTTTTACGCCTCTCACTCGTCCGTATTTCTCTCTAGTGTGACCCCAGCCTAATGAAAAAAATGAAGACAGCACTCCTCTTTAGAAAATTAGAACATGTATTGTATGTACATTAATCATGTATGTAAAACAGTATGCACTTCATTGTATTGTATTTAAATAAATACACAAGTGGACATATGATGTTGTATATAGCACTTATGTACTGTATCTTATACTGTATGGAGGAGCAGGGGGCCATAATATACTGTATGGAGGAGCAGGGGCCCATAATACTGTGTGGAGGAGCAGGGGCCCATAATACTGTATGGAGGAGCAGGGACCATAATACTGTTTGGAGGAGCAGGGGACCATAATACTGTTTGGAGGAGCAGGGGACCATAATACTGTATGGAGGAGCAGGGGGCCATAATACTGTATGGAGGAGCAGGGGGGGCAATAATACTGCATGGAGGAGCAGGGGCCATAATATACAGTATGGAGGAACATGGGGGCCATAATACTGTATGGAGGAGCAGGGGGACCATAATGCTGTATGAAGGAGCAGGGGGGGCCCATAATTCTGTATGGAGGAGCAGGGGGCCCATAATGCTGTATGGAGGAGCAGGGGGCCCATAATGCTGTATGGAGGGGGAGGGGGCCCATAATGCTGTATGGAGGAGCAGGGGGCCATAATACTGTATGGAGGAGCAGGGGGCCATAACACTGTATGGAGGAGCAGGGGGGCAATAATACTGCATGGAGGAGCAGGGGCCATAATATACTGTATGGAGGAACGTGGGGGCCATAATACTGTATGGAGGAGCAGGGGGCCCATAATGCTGTATGAAGGAGCAGGGGGGCCCATAATTCTGTATGGAGGAGCAGGGGGCCCATAATGCTGTATGGAGGAGCAGGGGGCCCATAATGCTGTATGGAGGAGCAGGGGGCCATAATACTGTGTGGAGGAGCAGGGTCCATAATATACTGTATGGAGGAGCAGGGGGCCCATAATACTGTATGGAGGAGCAGGGGGGCCATAATACTGAATGGAGGAGCAGGGGGCCCATAATATACTGTATGGAGGAGCAGGGGCCCATAATATACTGTATGGAGGAGCAGGGGGCCATAATACTGTATGGAGGAGCAGGGTGGCCCATAATGCTGTATGGAGGAGCAGGGTGGCCCATAATTCTGTATGGAGGAGCAGGGTGCCCATAATTCTGTATGGAGGAGCAGGTGACCCATAATGCTGTATGGAGGAGCAGTATATGCAGCCCGTGATATACTGCATGATTGAGTATTGCATGGGGACCGTGATGTGCTATATGGATGAGCAGTATATGTAGCCTGTGATATACTGTATGAATGAGCATCATATGGGGCCCATAATACTGTATGGCGGACTATGTGGTGCCCATAATACTGTATGGAGGACTATGGGGTGCCCATAATACTGTATGGAGGACTATGTGGTGCCAATAATACTGTATGGAGGACTATGTGGTGCCCATATTGTACTATACCTGTATTTTTTTATCTGTGCATCATGAATCATGGCATGTATTAAAGGGGCCCACTGAGACTCTTTCGCCCGAGGCCCACGAAAACCTGGAGCTGACCCTGGTGATATCGCACATCAAGATAAATGCCGGCTGCAGCTGTGACAGGGCATTCTACTCTGCGACAGGCCATGTGTCGACGTCACATAACAGTTACGTTAAATGACTCCTGCAGCCTTTGATAGGCTGGAGACCTTTCAATGTTACTGCTATGTGACGTCAGCGCAGGGCCTGTCACAGAGCAGAGTGCCCTGTCACAGCTGCAGTCAGTAGCCATTTTAATGACCACGCCGAATATGAAGCCAAAGACAGTGCCGGAGAACACAACAAGGTGAGAGGAATCCCTCCTCTGTGATTGGGCAAGGTAGTGGCCATAGGGGCCCAGAGAGGGTACATTAAATAAAGGGGCCCTGGATGGGGACATTATTACTGGAAGGGGCCCAGGATAGGGACCTTATTAAAGTGAACATTGGGGTCCAGGATGGAGACATTAATTAAAGGGCACCAGGGTCTAAATAAAGGGGTGACATAATTACTGTATGGGGGGTAGGATGAGGAACATACATTATTGGTTTATGGTGGGACATATTTACTGTAGGGGCCAATCAGGGGACATTAATACTGCTGTAATTTAATTTACTTTTGAGGTTACTGTCTTCCATAGGGGAGAACAAAAGGGGGTCCTGCTACTGTGAAGAGCTGCACTATGTCTTTTTTTCTTCATCTGACATAGTGTAGAAGTCGGGGAAAATAGTGGGGAATGTGCTCTGGAAGTGATCACTATAGATAACTGTTATTTTCTGCAGAGATGAGTCCTTGCTGGAACAAGTGATGGTCTGCATTGGATGAACATGAAAGACTTCAACTACAGATGTCACCGGTGAGTCAGTGTGTTACTTGTACACTTACACTATATACTGTATACTGTGTAGAGAGCTCCTCTGTATAATATCACTGGTGATCGCTGTATTACCTGTACACTATATACAGAGCTCCTGTGTATGATGTCACTGTTGATCACTGTATTACCTGTATACTGACACTATATACAGAGCTCCTGTGTATAATGTCACTGGTGATCGCTGTATTACCTGTACACTATATACAGAGCTCCTATAGGGAGAAAGGGCGGGAGGTGATCGGCTGCGGGCGGCGGAGCACGGACGGGAGCAGTGCGGCTCTCCGCCTCCACATACAGCCATTTGGGAATTTGTACAACTATCTCCGGCAGACGGCTGCTCTGCACTCTGACGCCTTCCAAGTTGCGGACTCACCTCCGTCCTGCTGCACAGTGATCAGCCGCTGCTGATGGGAAATACAAGTGGCTGCATTCATGCGATCTGCTGCCATGGACCATACGATCGGTGCTGGAGCTGGCGGAGAGGATGATTGATCCACTGCACCGGAGCCTGCAGATTGTGAAGTTGGCATGGTCGCCTTTGGTTTGGTGCCGGTCCCGTGCAGTGCCGGTGTGAGAGCGCAGCATCCCTGAGTGCTGCCTGCACCTGCCGGGATCATCCCGCTGGAACTAATCACCTGCAGCAGCCTGATGCAGAGGAGCTCAGCGCCCGGACCCGGCCACAGTCTCTCCTAGAAGGAATACTCACATGTCATCTCCTTCCCCAGCATTAGCTACAAACCGCAGATGTGAACGTCACCTTAGCGACAGTCTGCGTCTTTCCTCCACCAACACCATCCATGTCCTGACACTTCTCCCGGATCATCAGGAGAACTTGCCTCTGGACTCGGAAACCGTCTGCTGGCTCCAATTAGAAATGAGATGTAAGGCATCTTGCAGTCCACGCACGCCTCCTCTTGCAAATCGGCACCATTCCTCAGTGACAACCCTTAAATCCTAAAATCCCCAAAAACAAAGGAAGCACATTATCATGGACCCAAGGGATTTTTACCTGGTGGCTGCTCTTATTGCCTGCCTAAGGCTGGATTCTGCCATTGCCCAAGAACTTATTTACACCATAAGAGAGGAGCTTCCTGAAAATGTGCCGACTGGAAACATACCAAAGGACCTGAATATCTCCCACATCAATGATGCCACCGGGACCAGCAACAGCCTTGTGTACAGACTGGTTTCCCAAGCAGGTGACTCTCCTCTGGTCAAGGTGTCCAGTACCACCGGAGAGATCTTCATGACATCCACCAGGATAGACAGAGAGAAGCTCTGAGCCGGATCTTCTCTGGCTGATGACAATGAATGTTTCTTTGAACTTGAAGTGGTCATTCTCCCTAATGACTTTTTCAGGCTTATCAAGATCAAAATAATCGTCACAGACACCAATGATAATGCTCCTATGTTCCTTTCAACTGTGATTAATATCTCTATTCCTGAGAATACTCTAATAAACAGTCGATTCTCAATTCCGTCAGCGGTTGACCCTGACACGGGCTTCAATGGAGTGCAACACTATGGACTGTTAAATGGGCAAAGTGTCTTTGGACTGGATATAGTGGAGACACCTGAGGGAGAGAAGTGGCCACAACTCCTAGTGCAGCAGGTCCTGGATAAAGAGCAGAAAGATACGTATGTAATTAGAATTAAAGTGGAGGATGGTGGAGACCCTCAAAAATCCAGCACTGCTATCCTTCAAGTTTCAGTAAGTGACGTGAATGACAACAAACCAATATTTAAAGAGAGTCAAATAGAGGTGCACATCCCCGAAAATGATCCCATAGGGACCTCTGTAATTCAGTTGCATGCAACAGACACAGAGCTCCTGTGTATGATGTCACTGTTGATCACTGTATTACCTGCATACTGACACTATATACAGAGCTCCTGTGTATAATGTCACTGGTGATCACTGTATTAGCTCTACGCTGACACTATATACAGAGCTCCTGTGTATAATGTCACTGGTGATCACTGTATTACCTGTACACTGACACTATATACAGAGCACCTGTGTATAATGTCACTGCTGGTAATAACAGTGTTAGTATTGTGGGTTGTAGTCATGATCAGTATTGCAGTATTTGGTCATTATGAGGTGGTAATTTGTGGTCTGATGTCGGCGTAGCAGTATTTCTCCTTGTATGTGGTATTATTTGGTCCTTATATGCTGGTAATATGTCATATTATTGAGTCACTATATGGTCTGATCATGGTGTGGCGGTATTTGTCCCTTGTATGTAGTATTATTTGGTCACTAAGTGGTCTGGCCATGGTGTGGCAGTATTTCTTTTCTGTATGTGGTATTATTCAGTCACCATGTGGTGGAATATGTAGTCTAGTTATGGTATGGTGGTATTTCTCCATGTGTGGTATTATTTGGTCACTCTATGCTGGTAATATTTGGTCACTATGTGGTCTGGTCATGTGTGGTGGAATTTCTTCCCTGTATGTGGTATTATTGGTCTTGGTATAGTAGATTGTGCTGTGTATGGTGGTCATTTGTTCTCTCTAATAATTAAATACGTGGCACACAGTGGTAGAGATGCACTTAGGGGGTTTTTCCTGTGAAAAAAGTAATCACCTCTCCACAGGATAAGTGATAACGTATTGATTGGTGGGTGTCTGACTACTTGCACCCATTCAGCAAAATGTGGAACTTTTTATCCCCATTAGACTGGAGTGGCATGTACAACTTTATCACTGATCCATTCATTCCCTCCGTGACTGCACTTGTTTTTTTCTGGAAGCCCCAAAGAGAATGAATGGAGCTGTGGTCAGACATCCCACCTGCCGTTCCAATTTAAAATGGGAATAAGTGTCCTATCAATGATAAAACTTCCACATTCTTCCGATCGGTGCAGTTTCTAATGGTCAGACCTAAGTGATCACCTATCCTGTGGAGTCCCCCCACGGATCGGTGATAACTTGTTTTAACCAAAGAACCCCATTAACGTAAACTATCGTAATTATACATCCCAGTTATGGGGGCACACAGTAGATATGCAGGAGCCGCCTGTGTTTTACAGCCGATGCTCCACTATAATGGGGATAACGAATGACAGATATTTGCATATAACTGTAGGGTGGGCCTAGAGTCCATTCCCCTGGTGGGCCCCAGACACCCCAGTCCGACCCTGTTCATATTGCTTGAGAAAGGCTCACACTTAGAGCCAAAATGTTGCTGAAAGCACATAGGGACTATTAAATCACCATTTACAATTTTCTAAAGAGGAGTGCTGTCTTCATTTTTTCATGATAGATAGATATAGGTAGATAGATAGGTAATAGACAGAAACGATGTACTATGTGTTAGGATTGGCGGAATGCACCAAATAGGAAATAATAAGGTGCGTTCGCAACCCAGAGTCCACCGTGCAGTGATGGAGAACCCGCAGCTAGCACAATGGCGGAACAAGGATGCGAGAAAACACTTAAAGCACACTGAGTTAAATGTCACACAGTGTGCACAAAGCGCAGAGTACCAAGCTCTGTTACACCACAGAGCGGAACTATGAAGCTGTAAAATATCAGTATTTCTATAATAAAAAAATATATGGATTAATTCTCTCATACAGAATAGCTAACAGGCTTTGATTACTTTAGAGAAGTGACTGACTTATTCTGAGTGCCTTGGCTCACACAGCTGTCTCTCTTGTCAAATGTATAGGTCAAAATAGTCAAAGCTGTCAAAATGTGACTATTTAGAGATAATGAATGGTTCTAAAGATCTCAGACTTTAGGCTTAAATATCTCAGACTAAGGTAATGCATAAATAACTGTATGCATATTGTTAAAATAACTACGGTTCACTTAATATGGAAGAACTTATGAACATAGTGGCAAGCCACCATATGTGGTTGTAGTTTATAGGTCAGAATAGTATATAAAGCCGGTCTAACTCTTGTTCAGGAGATCTCATATCCCTTGAGACTCTCGAACACCCGGACCACAGCTGCTCAAGACTATATGTAAGAACAATGCTCGTTTTCTCTTCAAATAATTATTGCATGTCATGAACTTACTTTTCTTCATTTTTGTAATCACTTTTTGAAATGAACAATTAAAAACAAGATTTATTTTATCCTCAATTCAACATTGCCTTTACTTTTGATTCTCAACCGTGCAAGAAGATATATATATATATATTTTTCTACATTTTGGCGAGCCTGAGCCAGACTGATCTTTTGTGCTAATTTTGGCTGGCATTCCTTCCTCGATTGTGCAAGGGGGGAGCACGAACTCTGCTAAAAACCACCTGTTGTACAAGCTTCCTCAGGAATTCCATTATTTCACGGCACAAGGATCACACTGAACCTGAAGACGACGGGTGAGGATCGTAAAGAGCTGCATGCGTCTCATCCAGACGGAGATCTGAGGATTGCATAAGGACACAGAGGACCATCCATTGACGGGAAAGACTCTCAATAGGTGAGAAAAAAAAATATAATGGATTTTATACATGATTATGCTAAGAAAAGTAACATAGATTTCAAGTTTGTTCATAATCATACGGATGCCCAATTATGGTCTAGTTTGTATAATCAATGTGAGGCAGAAAATGTTAAAATTGACAAAAGGTTTTTCTCAGTAAGAAAATTACAAAGGAAACTTCAGAATGTTATGCAGCTAGTTCATGTGTATAATAGCTTAGTCTTTGAGAAAACTGAACCTAACACCTATAAAACATGCATTGTCACACAAGACATTAATCACACTGACACACCAGGTGACACACAAGAGTCTGACGGGGATTACTTTGATTGTCCAAATTGTTTGATTTTGTCAGAGCATATAGAACAATTGGAAGATCAAATAGATACCAGGACAGAGTTATTGTCTAAATTACGACAAGACATAAAAAGGGTTTCTGCTAACACAAGATCAACAGGTAAACAGGAGGACAGTGCTGCTGCTGCGTCATCATTTGTACCAAATATGCAAAATCCAGATGCTTCAGTAGAGGAATTAGAGGCAGTAGAATTACAACGGAAAAAATTACATGACAGAGCAGCACGCATTAATCTGAAAATACACGATCAGCTAATGAAAATTGTAAAAGACATTCCAAATTACAATGATAAGATGGATGCCTTTTATAATGCGGACACTTTTGAATCAAACACAGACAAATACAATCTGAATGATGAGCAAAAGAATAAAATATTCAAAGTTTGGTTACCTTCACATATGGGAAAAAGATTACAGACCACACCCAGATTAAATGATGAGAATGAAATGGCACATAGTACAAAAGAAGACAGACTTAGACAATTAGTATTGTTTACAACTGGAGAAGACATGCCTACAGTTGATATTTTAGGGCGTTTACAAACAAATATTTCTGAAGACCCATTCTCTTTTTTGGTAAAGTTTGAACAGGCCTATAGGATGGTAATGGATCTCGGGCCTCACGAAGAGCCAGCATCCATGATCAAATTTTTTGTAAAGAAGTTCAAGTACTTAGATCCTGCCTCAGTGCAATTGGCTAACACTCAGCCATCATTGCAAGAAGCAACAGTTTTTATTGACAGAATAAGGAGATCCATGAAACAAAATCAGGTCAAGGCTAAAATAGCGGTAGTTCATGAGAAGGAAGACAGTCAACTGAAACCTAGAGCCACAGTAATCTCCAAGAGCAGGGATTACATTGAGCATAGAGGTAAAAATACTACACAAAGGAACAATATCCATTGTTATTTTTGTGGTATACCTGGACACTTGAAGTGGCAGTGCAGGAAATTTTTGAGAGCAGAATCAGAGATGGGTACACAAGGAACAGGTAAGCTTGGAAGGGAAAACGGACTCATGCCAAAATCATACACCACACCTTCCGCACCTGCATTACAATTATCTGCACCTGCTCATACTGCCAACAGACAAACACAGTCACCATATGCACCATTAATCAGACAGATCAGAGAAATGACAGTGAAGGAAACAGAGTCAAGGGATAGAATTCCAAGGTCTTTTAAAAAGGACACTGGTCTTCTCCCATCTCCTTCATCTTTCTGACAATCACAGACTATTCCTGTACCACATCCATTGGAATTTGTGACTCGACTTACATTGGATGACTGTGGAAGACCATTTATCAAAGTAAGTTTAGCAGGCCAGAATGTTGTATTTCTTATTGACACAGGAGCTCAGTTAAGTGTTACAAACCTTGATTTGAAGCTAAACCCAGATTCACCAGTTTGTACAATTGTCGGATTCAGTGGAAAAGGTGGAACTAAAGCAACCTTAGTTCCCAATGTGACTTTGGAAATACCTAGTTCTTTCAAAACAGAAATTGACATCTGGTATTGTCGTGATTCTGAAAATATACTTGGCACAGATTTTATGCAGAAATTCGGATGGGTAGTTGACCTAGGAAATCAAGTGATCTGGAAAGATTCCAATGGTTGTAAACCGGTAGTCATTGATCCTAATGATTATAGCCATGTTGGAAGTATTTGCTTGAATGATGTGGTGTCATCTGACCATTTGTGGCCTGACACTAATGATGACAAGGTATTGACAGAAATTGTACAGCTTTTTCCTTCTCTTTGGGCTCAGTTCAGGAATCAGGTTGGAACAATGAAAGACGTTATCGTGAATGTGGAGGGGCGTGATCCCCCGCCACAGCGTCAGTATAAATTGCCTCCAGAATCAATTGACTCTATGTCAAAGATCATACAGGAATTGTTAGATCAAGGTGTTATCCGAAAGGCTAATTCTGTAAGTAACAATCCTTTGTGGTGTGTTTTGAAATCTGATGGTTCTTATCGAATGATATTGGATTTACGGATGTTCAATAAGCATACACCCAATGTCGCACCAATTGTGGCAGATACTCATGACATGATGGCAAGGTTAAATGCAAAAGCAAAATACTTCTCTGTATTGGACATCAGTAATGGTTTTTTCAGTATACCTCTTGAAAAGAGTTGTCAGTATAAGTTTGCATTTACTTTCTTGGACGAGCAATATCTGTTTTGCAGGTTACCTCAAGGAGCACATTTGTCACCTAGTGTTTTTCATCAGGCATTGGCAAAGGTATTATCCAGATTTTCGAGGCCTGATTGCATTCTGCAATATGTGGATGATATTTTATTGTCTACAGAGGATAAAGAGACACATGTTTCTCTTCTGACAGAATTGTTTGAGTTGCTGCATGATGCAGGGTTGAAATTGAACACCAAAAAGGTCAAATTGATGCAGACTGAGGTCAGATTTTTAGGGGTGCTGTTGAGTCCAGGAAAAAGGCAGCCACTGCAGGAAAGAATTGAGGCAATTGCTTCCCTACCAATTCTGACATCACACAAGGCATTGAGACATTTTTTAGGTCTTATGAATTATTCAAGGGATTTCATTGAGAATTTTGCAGATAAGGCCAGATCTTTATATGATCTTTTGAAAGGTGAAAACAGTGATTACTTTGGTCCTTGGGGTGATGAACAGCAAACCTCATTTGAACAATTGAAAATGAATTTACAAAATGCACCTGCTTTGTCCACAGTAGATCCTTCGGCTCCATTTGCTTTGCAAGTGCATACATCAGGAACATCTGTTTCTGCTGTATTACTGCAATTACAGGGAGAAGAGTGGAGAATTTTGGGCTATTTTTCAAAACTTCTCTCACCTGTTGAAAAAGGTTTTGAGACCTGTGCAAGACACTTGGTAGGTGTGTACTTTGCAGTCAAAGCAACCGAACATATTGTCGGGTTCAACAAAATCATTTTGCAAACTCCTCACTCTACACTAAAACTTCTCTTTGAGAATAATATCCCAGGTGTGTCACATCAGAGATTTGCTCATTGGTTATTGTCATTGTCTCCCAAACAAATTGAGGTAGATTACAAGGCCAAATATGTTCTTCCTCAGCTGATGCAATATGAAGGACAAACTCATGATTGTTTACAGTCTTTTCAGGATCCAAGTCCATCACTTTTCAGACGGAAAGCAGAGGTAACAGACGAACCAATTTTTGTAGATGGTTCCAGATTCTATTCAGATGGGCACTATTATTCAGGATATGCCATTTTTTATCCCAAAAGAGGACAGGTTGTGAAGCACAAATTACCGAGTCATTTTTCAGCTCAAAGAGCAGAGCTAGAAGCAGTAAAAATGGTACTACAGCTGAATGAAGCAGATGATCAGTGTCCCATTACAATCTACAGCGATAGCTCTTATGTTGTAAGATCACTGACAGATTACTTGTCAGTTTGGGAAAAAAGAGGTTATGTAGATTCATCTAATAAGACTCTTGTTCACAGTGACACACTGAAGACAATTTTCAGGATAGCATCAAAAAACCCTAATGGTTTTGCTATTGTCAAGGTTCCGGCCCATAAAAAATCTGATGATGAATTATCTGTTGGAAATGCAACCGCAGATATGCTAGCCAAAGAGGCAGCCCTGACAGGAGAAGAGGTGTTTGAACCTGAACCTCTCGAGGTTTCAGCAGTTCAAAGAACAGACACGCATATCCCTTCTTTTGCGGAAGAACAAGAAAAAGACTCATCTCTTGTTGCTTCCCGGGTTGATCCAAAACCTCCCTTTGTTTGTGAAAACGGGGTTTTGTGTCATGACTTAAACGGGGAGTTGCGTCCTGTTGTCCCAAGACATCTACAGGTTGAGTTCATAAAATACAATCATGAAAGTTTGGATCATTTGGGCCAACAAAAATTGTTAGGCATTCTCAGAGAGAAATTTTACTGGGAAAAGATGGAAGAGACAGTGCAAAGTGTTGTTCAATCATGTCTCATTTGTGCCCAAATTAATCCAAGACCAAAAGGACAGAAACCGCCACTACTCCGAATCGCACCTGCAGATGGTCCATGGTCTACGTTACAAATCGACTACATTGGACCGTTACCATCAGGTAAAAATGGTCTCAGGTATGCATTGGTTGTGGTAGATGTTTTTTCTAAGTGGGTTGAAATTTTACCTGTCAGGAAAGATGATGCTTTGTCTACAGCTAGAGCATTAGTTAATCATGTCTTTTGTACTTGGGGGATCCCAAGAATGATCACCTCTGATCGAGGAAGTCACTTTACAGGAAAAATCATGCAAGCCGTTTGTGCTATTCTAGGGGTACGACAGCAGTTTCATGTACCCTACCATCCACAGTCTGCTGGTATTGTGGAAAGGATGAATAGAACAATAAAATCCAGAATTGCCAAGATGTTATTGGACAAAGGCAATACTTGGGTTGATGCAGTACCTTTTGTACTGTTGAGTGTAAGAGGAACAACCTCTGCCACAACTCAGTTTACTCCTTTTGAACTGATGACAGGAAGAAAAATGCCATTGATTTTTCCTCATGAACCATTTTTGTCTACACCACAAAAAGATGCTGTTGCAAGGTCCAAATGGTTGCAATTGTTGCAGGAAAATTTGAAAACGATTCTTCCACATGCTGCATCAAGAATGCAGAGAATGGAGCCACCATATGTATCCAAATTCAAGAAAGGGGCTCTAGTGATGATTAAAACTTTCAGGAAGAATGGACCTTGGGAAAGTAATTGGGAAGGTCCCTTTGAAATTATCGAAACCATGGGACAAGTGATGATTCTTGTGCAACGAGCATCTAAGGTGGTTAAAAATACCCGCAGACAACAAAAATTGTGGGTACATGTTGATCAATGCAAACTGTATATTGCAAAATAATGATACTGCATTTCTTTTAGGAAGAAATGGATTCCAATAAGAACTGGAATACGAAACTCCACGTCCTTGATGGAAGGGATTCAACACCAATCCTTCAGGAGAAAAAGAAATTTCCCAGGAAAAGCTACTATCTGATGGGAATCACATTTCTGCTGTTTTGTACTGTTTCAACTGTGATCTACGCTGAAGATATTTCACACCATGGAACAAATACTAGTGAAGTGAAGGAACTTTTCAAAGGAACTTTACATCCAAGGAAACCAAGAGGAATGAATCTACAAAGCTTAATAGATGAGGACATACCGGACGATTCAGTAGATATTACTGGAAACATTTGCATGGGTTTTGGTGCAAAATGCTGTATTGAGCTACACTTTATACATGACACTGACATAATATTACATGCAGCCACAGGACCTAAGACGAAGTTCACACAGTTACAAGGAGATTATATACACAATAATAAGACAGGCAGATGGGAATGTAGTCCTACAGATGTGTTATTCTGGAATATAGAGATAAGAGGTGAAGAGAAAGCTGTGTGGTCAGGAGATATTACAAATGATATGATCGCAAAAGGGAAAGTTGAAACATCCAAAACAGATGCTTTGTTAAAGACACAACTTTTTGGGAAAGTTTTAGATCCTTCATTTCTTTCTATTACAGAAGGAGACGAGGATTGGGTAAAAACATGGAATTTTCAGATAACCAGAGAACCAGTACAAGTACAGGTATCTGTAGTTTTTACAGTTTCAAATACTATAGCTCCAGAAGTAAGGGTTACACCACAAGCAGTATATAGTCAAGAAAATATGTCTCCTTTATTACTAAAATGCAGCACGAGGTTAGAGCTACCTTCAGAATCTTTGTTAATATGGACCAAAGATAAATCATTTTTGGGAAGTTTTTCAAATGGTCCAACAAATGTTATACACAGAGGTCAATCCGGTAACGTGAGATGGTTAAATAAGGATTTTATTTTTTCTGTAGATAATCCATCTCCTAAGGATTCTGGACTTTACCAATGTTGCATTTTAACGAAATATAACTACAAACAATGTAGAGATGTAAAGGTAAATATATGGTCAGCAGTAGATAATGTATGCACACAGACAAGATTTCAACCATCTACTCCTTTTCAGATCAATCAGTTCCAAACTAAACCTCTGTTACGAGATGGAGTGTTTCTGACCATGGTATGGACCTTTAACATGTCTAACTGGAAAATCTCTTCTAGATATCCCCAGTGTCAACCACATCTCACTAACATGGAGATGGGAATAGAACAATGGTTTGGGAAAAGAACTTCAACACAGGTTAGAAGTAAGAGGGGAGTGTTTGAAGGTATTTTGGGGGGATTAGGAACAGTAGGAAGTTTAATTAACACTATGGACATTCATACACTTAAATCAGATCTGGAAAATATTGGGTATATTGGAGGAAAAGGGGTAAAGATTCAGAAAAGCTTGAATCAAGTCCTTGAAAAGATGGTTTTGAACACTGCTACTGTATTGGGATCTTCTGTATCACATCTTCAAGATGCTACTTTAGCTTTAATGGAAAGTGAACAGGAATCTCAAGTGGCCAAAACATGTCTAGAAATTCAGATTGAATATTCCACCAATCTGAAAATGATTGCACAAGCCTTACAAAGTGGAATTACCCCTTTAGGGCTAATAAGAAATTTGCCCATAGAATATAACTTTGCGTTAAACCATACAGATTTGTGGGTAAATAAGTGGTTAGGATGTGAACAGAACATTTGTGTAGGAACATCACTGATTCCAGTGTCAGGAAGAGAAGAAACCCTGGTTCCTATAGGTGTTCTGGGAATTCCTGTCAGCCCTACACAATTGTTATATTATCAATTACAGTACACAGATTTTGCATTTGATAGTACAAACATTGAACAATTAGACATTTCGTCATGCTTAAATTTTGTTTCCAAGGTAATGTGCCTACCTGGACAGGATAAAGTCATTTATCATTCATGTTTCCATAATCATACTTCTTGTCATGCCAGAGTTGAGAATGTCCACACGATACATGACTTGGTGACACCAGTAAGCGCTAACAAAACTTGTTTCCAAGTCATGTCAGGAAAAGAAGCAGTTTCTGCATTCTTCTCATCTTGTGTACATGTCGAAAATCTGACAATGGGTTTATATTGTATTGAGGGAAATGTTAAAACTCTCACAAAGAAGGAAGGAAGTATTAATATTACGTCAATAGGCTCAAGACGTCTGAAAATCCTTCCGATCCAGTTCAATTTGTCACAAGTCAATAAATTCCCTTGGGATTTGTGGACAAATGAAATAAAGAAAGACAAGGGTTTATTAAATCTGCTGACAAAACAATTAAAAGAAGCTGAAATTGTATTTAGACATGAACAAGGTAATCTAAATGATATTGAACATGAATGGACGAGTATGTCAGGCTCATCTTGGTGGAGAAATTTAGGAAAATCTGTAACTAGTTGGTCACAGTCTTCAGCGAAAATGGCAGCAGGAAATGTATTGTCTAATCCGATCGTTATTTTATTTATCATAGTTTTGCTGTGTATAATATATCAAATAATTATTATGTGTAAAATTAGGAGTATTTATAAGAATATAAAGATAGAAATGAAAAAGGAAGATGATATTTTAAGAGAGATGTTAAAACGAAAAAATATAACTCTTTGATCTAATTTTTGTTTTTACAATAGGTTTGAAAATTCAGATGACATTCAGGGCAGATGTTGATACAAGGTTTTCAGAATAAAGAATGAATGTGATACGAATGGTGAGAGAATGAGTTAGGATTGATTATGATATGTCTCAAATCATAATCAGGGGGGACTGTAAAATATCAGTATTTCTATAATAAAAAAATATATGGATTAATTCTCTCATTCAGAATAGCTAACAGGCTTTGCTTACTTTAGAGAAGTGACTGACTTATTCTGAGTGCCTTGGCTCACACAGCTGTCTCTCTTGTCAAATGTATAGGTCAAAATAGTCAAAGCTGTCAAAATGTGACTATTTAGAGATAATGAATGGTTCTAAAGATCTCAGACTTTAGGCTTAAATATCTCAGACTAAGGTAATGCATAAATAACTGTATGCATATTGTTAAAATAACTACGGTTCACTTAATATGGAAGAACTTATGAACATAGTGGCAAGCCACCATATGTGGTTGTAGTTTATAGGTCAGAATAGTATATAAAGCCGGTCTAACTCTTGTTCAGGAGATCTCATATCCCTTGAGACTCTCGAACACCCGGACCACAGCTGCTCAAGACTATATGTAAGAACAATGCTCGTTTTCTCTTCAAATAATTATTGCATGTCATGAACTTACTTTTCTTCATTTTTGTAATCACTTTTTGAAATGAACAATTAAAAACAAGATTTATTTTATCCTCAATTCAACATTGCCTTTACTTTTGATTCTCAACCGTGCAAGAAGATATATATATATATATTTTTCTACAGAAGCCAAGCAAAAAGGACTATACCCTGTTAGACTGCACAGGTGTATAGAAAAATACTAATTAGGATCCCTATAACTTAACCCCCAGGGAAGATTAAGATGGTGGTTGACCCTGCTCTGACACACAATGTGCTTTAAAGGGAATCTGTCACCCCATTTTTGGCCTATAAGATGCAGCCACCGCCATCAGGGGCTTATCTACAGCATTTTGTAATGCTGTATATAAGCCCCCAATGTAACCTGAAAGACAGTAAAAATTAGTTAGATTATACTCACCCAGGGGCGGTCCCAGGTCCAGTCTGGTCCGATGGTTGTCCGGCGCCTCCCATCTTCTAGCGATTATGTCCTCTTCTTTGCTTCCAGTCGCAGCTCCGGCGCAGGTGCACTACTCTGCCCTGTTGAGGCCAGAGCAGATTACTGCAGTGCGCAGGCGTCAAACCTCTCTGACCTTTCCCGGCGCCTGCGCACTGCAGTACTTTACTCTGCCCTCAACAGGGCAGAGAAAGTACGCCTGTGCAGGAGCCGCAGCAGAAGTAAGAAGGAGGACGTCATCTCTAGGATATGGGAGGTGCCGTACCGGACCACGACACCCACAGCACCCGCCCCCCGGTGAGTATAATCTAACTCGTTTTTCTTATCTTTCAGGTTACTGCGGAGGCTTATCTACAGCATTACAGAATGCTGTAGATAAACCCCTGATGGTGGTGGCCGCAGCTTATAGGCCGAAGATGGGGTGACAGATTCACTTTAACACGTGTTCCTGAGGATGCCCGGTGAAGATGCTAAGTTCGAGCGGGAGTTCCCACCCTACACTGCCTGTCTAGACCAACACTCATAGTGCTGTTAGCGGCACATGTGCACACAGGGTGGTAAAGTAGCCACCAACACACCAAACACACATGATACTAGCACACAGGCGTGTGCCATTGAAAGCCTTTTATACCTTAAGCTCAAGTCCAGACAGACAGGAACTTGCCTGTGGACCAATCTGAAGCTGCCACATTACCAGAGCAGCTGGCATCCAACCACCAATGAGAAGGCGCCACATCATGGACATGCTCAGTAGGGTGAAATCTGGACTTAGGCTCAAGAGCACATTGCTGCATGTGTATACCAGTAGTCACCATAGGCTTAGCTGGAGAGCCAGCAGTAATTACACATGCAGCATGAGCTTGGACAAGGCGCTGGGTCTTGAGTCTGCGCTGAGCAGTCTTCCCAGCGGCTGAGCCATCATCCCAGCGACTGAGCCTGAATTGGAGACCACTATCTATCTATTATCTATTTCTACTTGGCTAATGAAATTTTGTGGTTCCTTTGAGATGTGTGTGTAAAAATCGGACAGCAAACACATGGTCCGTGTGCCGTCCAATTTTTTTTTTTGCACCCATTGTCTTGCATTGGCGAGTTTCAGCCAATATTCACAGCCAATTGCAGCATGCTGCAAGTTTTTCTGACACCGATTAGGCCTGAGAAAAAATAAACAGATGATCACTGCCTCCTTTAATAACATTGGTTAGAGTGCAGTGTGATGGTTTCTCACATTGAACTCCTCTGTATTATACACCGGTGTCAGCGAGCCCTATCAAACATTTGTCTGTGTGTGATACTGTGTGCACAGGGACCGACTGACCAAAAATATGCTGATGTGAACCCAGCCTGAATCTCTTGCTATGGGTTTCACAAAGCAACATACATATAGAATTATTCCTACTGGAACTGATACATCCCGAAAATATCAACATTGACTTGGTTATGGCAGAGTTACGGTTATTTTCCGTTTGTTTCCATTAACCTCTGCAAAATCCGTCTTTGTGTTTGGATTCATCAGCATGACATCATTTTGGATTTGCAATTGTTATTTTTGGATCCTCTCCCTTTATCACTATGCCCAGGAAAACAATGATGCAGAAAAACTATTTTAACTCATTTTCATCCATTGTCAAGATCATCTCCCTTATGAGTCCTCGCTGTGGACTGCTACCTTCCTGCAATCACAGTGTAAGACAAGCAGGGTTAGAGGATATCCAGATGTAGGAACCAATGATTTTACCAGTATGAGCTCAATGCACTGGCAATGGCAACTGATTTGGTTGCATGGTATAATCAGCCTGGAACAATCTCTTTCCTTTCAATTCAATGCAATGGGAATGCAAAACTCAATTAACGCCTTCACACCCGAGCCTGTTTTCATCTTCATGACGATACCAAATTTTACAATTCTGACTGTCACTTTATGTGGTAATAACGCTGAAAAACTGATCCCAGAGGTTCCAAGATTGTTTGGTTGTGACACATTGTACTCTATGTTAGTGTTAAATATTTTTTTATATTTCTGGCGTTTATTGGTGAAAATATTGGAATTTTGGTGAAAATCTAGCAATTTTTAAACTTTTAATTTTAAACCCTTAAGCCAGAGAGTTATATAACACAAAATAATTAGAAAATAGCATTTACCACATATCTGCTTTACATCAGCATCATTTTTTAAACATAACTTTTTTGTTAGGAAGTTAGGAAGTTAGAAGGGTTAAAAGTTGACCAGCAGTTTCTTGTTTTTTCAAACAAAATTTACAAAACTAATTTTTTAAGTGACTTTGAGGGCTCTATATGACAGGAAATACCCAAATGTGCATGAACCCACATTCAAGAAGTTTATTAACCCTTCAAGTGCTTCGCAGGAATTGTATGTAGATAATAAATATATTTGCGCTAAGAATGTCTTTCTTAATGGGAGATCAAGAGTATAACTAAACCTATAGGGATGTAGGACCATTCAGGAGCCTGCACGTTAGCGGGAGTTAAGCCACTAGATTGCCAGTGGTGCCGGCTGAATCTGCAGGATTCTAAAAACATCTAGGCACACCCCAGGTGATCAGCCTGAATGTCCTAATGTCTGTAACAGTAGACAATCACATGGGGTACAGGTGAGGCCCCCCCGGTCTAATTATGGGTGTTACTACAAGTTCAAATAAAATCAAATAGGCAAAACCCTAAGCTCCCAACAACTACTCTAGATCTTCCCCCCAATAAATGTGTTGACTTCAGTATAGGGAAACTAGTTTTACCTTTCACTTGGTGAGCTGGATGCCAAGTCTGTAGTTCAATGATGCAGGGTGACAGTCTTCGATGCTGTGTATTGACAACATGGGGGCAAAAGATGAGCAGATGAAATTGTAACATTGTCCCAGCCGGTGACAAGCGCTCCATGCGGCTGCTCTACCAACCGCGGGAATGCGGCCACTGCAACGAGATCCTGCGTGCTTGCAGCTTCTGGCTAGTGCAGGACCTGTGTGACGTAGGTCGTCACATAGGACCCGCGTGACTAGTGGACGGCAAGAGGCGCTGGGAGGACCAGTTCTTCCTACGCATTTTGGCAACTCCTGTTTCCTTCCTCAATTAGTCTGACTGATCTAATTGTAAAGAACCCTTTCCTATTTAGCTGCTGGAATCACCGTTTTTCACCCATAATGAGTGCCCCCTGGTCCTTAGTATGGTCTTTGGAAGGAATAAATCATGTGCCAGTCCTTTGTCTTGACCATACATGTATATATGCATAGCAATGATATCTCCTCTTATCATATGAGAGGCCTTCCATCCCTTGTAATAATCTAGTTGTCCGATATGAACTGATTATAATCTGAATATCCTTTTTAAATTGTGGAGCCTAAAACTGGATCCCATATTCTACATGTGGCTTCACAAGTGATTTATAAAGAGGTAATAATAAGTTCGTATCACAGAATTTTATCTCTTTTTATACACACTAAAATCTTGTATGCTTTTGCAGCTTCTGCTTGACATTGAGTACTGCTGCTCAGCTTACTTGTAGCCAGAATACCCAAGTCCTTCTCCTGTTAGATAATCCCAAGTATACTCCCATTTAACACATATGCAACAATAGGATTACTCAATGCTAGGTGCATTACTCTACATTTATTAACATTAAATCTCATTTGTCAAATGTTTGTCCATTCGTGGAACCAATGTGCCACATGGCTGGAACTGCCCAGAAAACGGCGGTAGGCATTAGGTAGTGGCTACCTAAAGTTCGCTGGAGCTTCTGATGGTCGTGATAGACTGTGCTGCAGGTAACTGCCAGGTACCACTCCTAGGCAGACGCCGGTACTGCTGCTGCGGATTCCAGGGATCGGGTTTGCTGATGCGTCACCGAGGTCAATGACCAGCAGGTAATGGAGACTGACGAACTGTATGGACAATTTGGTTATAAAAGATAGGTTCTTGTTCACACACATAGTTATCAGGAAACAGTTCTGGTGTTGGGTCAGGGTCAGATTTTAATATCCTATATAGTTTGGGGTCATCAGCAAATACTGACACTTTACTCTCAATCCCATCCGCAAGGTTATTAATAAAGAGATTAAAAAGAATTGGTCATTGCACAGATCCCTGCTGCACCCCACTGCTGACTATATCCCATTTAGAGAATGTACACTTTACAACGACTCTTTGTTTCCTATCTTTTAGCAAATTTTTTACTCATCTTAATATAGTTTCCCCCAGTCCCTGGTTCTGTAGCTTCAGTATAAGGCTGTTATGAGTTACAGTATCATATGTGTTTGCTAAGTCCAGATAAATCACATCAGCCGCATTACCAACGTCTAGATTTGCCCTTACCGACTCATAGAAACCCAACATGTTTGTTAAACACGACTTATCTTTCATGAATCCATGCTGGTTGTTAGTTATTATATCATTATATGCTATGTATTTCTGCAGGTCATCTGCTCGCAAAAACTTTGCACACTGTTGATGTCAGACTTTCCTCTTGTAATTGCCTGGATCCACTTTCTTACCTTTCTTAAATATCGGTACCACATCAGCCATCCTCCAATCCTGTGGCAGCAACCCCGCTACAAGAGAGTCTAAGACTATGAGGTATAACGGTCTGTCAATTTACTGAGCTCAATTCCTTCAATACCCGTGAATGAATGCCATCTGGCCTGGTTTAGGTTCCTCAGACGCAAGCATGCGTCTTCTTTTGTTAAACTAGTGGGGTTGTGTTGGGGTTACGGTTGTGGTGTTGGAGTTTGGGGTTAGTGTTGGGGTTAGGGTTGGGTTGGGGATATGGTTGAGATGGGGATACAGTTGGGATGTTGGGGTTAGGGTGATGTTGGAGTTGGGGTTAGGATTGTGGTTAGGGTTGGGATAAGGGTTGGGATTAGGGTCAGGGGTGTGTTGGGGTTAGGGTTGTGGTTCGGGCTGTGTTAGGGTTGGAGTCAAAATTAGGGGGTTTCCACTGTTTAGGTACATCAGGGGTCTCCAGATGTGACATGGTGCCCGCCTTTGATTCCAGACAATTTTGCATTCAAAAAGTCAAACAGTGCTCCCTCCCTTCTGAGCCCTGCTATGCGCCCAAACAGTGGCTTTCCCCCACATACGGGGTATCGGCGTACTCAGGAGAAATTGCACAATGAATTGTGTGGTCCATTTTTTCCTGATACCCTTGTGAAAATAAAAAAAAAGTTTGGTTCCAAAGTAAATTTTTTATGTAAAAAGTAAAATGTTCATTTTTTCCTTCCACATTGCTTTAGTTCTAGTGAAGCACCTGAAGGGTTAATCAACTTCTTGAATGTGATTATGAGCACCTTGAGGGGTGCAGTTTCTTAGAATGGTGTCACTTTGGAGTATTTTCTGTCATATTGACCCCTTCAAACTCACTTTAGATATGAGGTGGTCTCTAAAAAAATGGTTTTGTAAATTTTGCTGTAAAAATGAGAAATCGCTGGTTAACTTTTAACCCTTATAACTTCCTAACAAAAAAAGTTTTGCTTCCAAAATTGTGCTGATGTAAAGTAGATATGTGGGAAATGTTATTTATTAACTATTTTGTGCAGTATGACTCTCTGGTTTAAGGGAATAAAAATTAAATGTTTGAAAATTGTAAATTTTTCAAAATTTTTGCCAAATTTCCATTTTTTCATAAATAAGCGCAAGTCATATCGAATAAATTTTACCACTATCATGAAGTACAATATGTCACAAAAAAACATTCTAAGAATAAGTGGGATCCATTGAAGCTTTCCAGAGTTATTACCACATAAAGTGATAGTGGTCAGAATTGTAAAAATTGGTTTGATCATTAACCCTTTCACGCCAGTCTGTTTTTGCCTTTCTTAACCGGGCCAATTTTTTAAATTCTGACCATTGTCACTTTATGAGGTCATAACTCTGGAATGCTTCAACAGATCCCAGTGATTCTGAGATTGTTTTCTTGTGACATATTGTACCTTATGATAGTGATAAAATTTCTTTGATATGACTTGCGTTAAAAAAATGGAAATTTGGTGAAAATTTCGCAATTTTAAAACTTTCAATTTTTATGCCATTAAGTAAGATAGTCATATCGCACCAAATAGTTAATAAATAACATTTCCCACATGTCTACTTTACATCAGCACGATTTTAGAAACAATTTTTTTTCGTTAGGAAGTTATAAGGGTTAAAAGTTGACCAGCGATTTCTCACTTTTACAACAAAATTTACAAACCATTTTTTTTAGGGACCACCTCACATTTGAAGTGAATTTGGGGGTCAATATGAAAGAAAATACCCAAAAGTAAAACCATTCAAAAACTGCACCCCTCAAGGTACTCAAAACCACATTCAAAGAAGTTTATTAACCCTTCAGGTGCTTCACATGAATAAATGGAATGTGGAAGGAAAAAGTAAACATTTAACTTTTTTTCAAAAACATTTTACTTCAGAACCAATTTTTTTATTTTCACAAGTGTAAAAAGAGAAATGAACAAAAAATGTTTTTATGCAATTTCTCCTGAATACGCCAATACCCCAGATGTGGGGGTAAACCACTATTTGGGCGCACAGCAGAGCTCAGAAGGGAAGGAGTTCTGTTTGACTTTTTCATTGCAGAATTGGCTGACATTGAGATAGGACACCATGTCGCGTTTGGAGAGCCCCTGATGTGCCTAAACAGTGGAAACTCCCCACAAGTGACCTCATTTTGGAAACTAGACCACTCAAGGAACTTATCTAGATGTGTGGTGAGCACTTTGAACCCCCAAGTGCTTCAAAGAAGTTTATAACATAGAGCTGTGAAAATTAAAAATCATAATTTTTCCACAAAAATGATCTTTTTGCTCCCAAATGTTTATTTTTCCTATGGTAACAGGAGAAATTCGACCCACAAAGTTGTTGTGCAATTTGTCCTGAGTACGCCGATACCCCATATGTGGGGGTAAACCACTATTTTGGCACACGGCAGCGTTCAGAAGGGAAGGAGCACCGTTTGACTTTTTCAATGCAGAACTGGCTGGAATTCATATCGAACCCCATGTCGTGTTTGGAGAGCCCCTGATGTGCCTAAACAGTAGAAACCTCCCACAGGTGACCCCATTTTAGAAACTAGACCACCCAAAGAACTTATCTAGATGTGTGATGAGCACTTTGAACCCCCAAATGTTTCACTAAAGTTCATAATGTAGAGCTGTGAAAATAAAAAATCATTTTTTTCCACAAAAATGATATTTTAGCTCCCAATTTTTTTTTTCAAAAAGATAACAGGAGAAATTGGACCCCAAAAGTTGTTGAACAATTTGTCCTGAGTATGCTGATACCCCATATGTGGGGGGACCACTGTTTGGGCACACGGTGGGGCTTGGAAGGGAAGTAGTGACGTTTTGGAATGCATACTTTGATGGAATGGTCTGCGGGCGTCATGTTGCATCTGCAGAGCCCCTGATGTGCCTAAACAGTGGAAACCCCCCAATTCTAATTCCAACCTTAACCCCAACACACCTCTAACTGTAATCCCAACCCTAACCATAACCCTAACCACAACCCTAACACTGACACATCCCTAACCCTAAGCCCAACCATAACCCTAACCCCAACACACCCCTATCCCTAATCCTAACCCTAGCCCCAACTCTAACCCTAATTTTAGCCTCAATCCTAACCCAAGCTTTAGCCCCAACCCTAACCCTAACTTTAGCCTATCACGAACCCTAACTTTAGCCTAACCCTAACCCTAACTTTAGCCTAACAATAACCCTAACTTTAGCCTAACCATAACCCTAACTTTAGCCTAACCCTAACCTTAACTTTAGCCTAACCCTAACCCTAACTTTAGCCTAACCCTAACCCCAACTTTAGCCTAACAATAACCCTAACTTTAGCCTAACCATAACCCTAACTTTAGCCTAACCCTAACCCTAACTTTAGCCTAACTCTAACCCTAACTTTAGCCTAACCCTAACCCTAACTTTAGCCTAACAATAACCCTAACTTTAGCCTAATAGCAACCCTAGCACTAACACTAATCCTAACTTTATCCTAACAGTAAAACTAACCCTAACTAATAGTAGCCCTAACTTTAGCCTAACAGTAACCCTATCTTTAGCCTAACAGTAACCCTAACCCTAACAGTAACCCTAACAGTATCCATAACTTTAGCCTAATACTAACCCTAACTATAGCACTAACTCTAACCCTAACCATTGCACTAACCCTAACCTTAACAGTAACCCTAACCCTAACAGTAACCCTAACTATAGCACTAACCCTAACTATAGCCCTAACCCTAACAGTAACCCAAACTATAGCACTAACCCTAACAGTAACCCTAACTGTAGCACTAACCCTAACAGTAACCCTAACTATAGCACTAACCCTAACCGTAGCCCTAACTATAGCACTAACCCAAACCCTAACAGTAACCCTAACTATAGCACTAACCCTAATCCTAACAGTAACCCTAACCATAGCACTAACTCTAACCCTAACAGTAACCCTAACTATAGCACTAACCCTAACCCTAACAGTAACCCTAACTATAGCACTAACCCTAACAGTAACCCTAACTATAGCACTAACTCTAACCTGCCGTATCTGCTTTTTTACTTTATGACAAGATCCCTGACTGGCACAGCTTTTGCCAGCAGCACTTGTCAGACTGTTTCTCCTCTAATCTCTCACTGACAGGAGAAACAGTGTTACTATGATGCAGATCACTGGGAAAGTTCGTTGCTACAACAAACTTTCCCAGTGATCTCTCTCATTGGCTGGTGTGACGCTGACGTCATCAGGACCTGAACCAATCAGGTCTCGATGAGGTTGGGGGTCACAGGAAGCATTGTGCACCAGGATCCCCTCTTTATAAGGTATGTGGGAGTCCCGGTGGGCGCAAAACCGCTGATCGTAGACAAATGTCGGCACTGCACAAAGCCCAGCAAGCGCCAACTTTTATCTACCGTCGGCGGTCAGGAAGCGGTTAAGTACAAAATTGGCTCTGTCAGGAGTTAATAGACCTGGGGAGACGATGTCACTAAGACACATCAAAAACTTGTAAAACGTGGAGCACAGCAAAGGGCAACAGCCATACGGGAAGGGAATGAAACCTGTCCAAGCCAGGACAGGTGTATAACGGTAGCATTGAAAATTACATTTTCTCATGCAAAAAAAATAAGGCCCTACACAGTTCTGTTGACAAAAGAAATTACAAAATGTACAGCTTTTATAATATTTCAACATAAACACAATGCATTTTTTTCTACAATAGTAATAAAATGTAATTAAAACTGTAAATTTGTGATGTCCATAATTATACTGATACAAGAGATAAAATTAACAATTTATTTGTGCATCATAACAAGTAGAGTTATCTGTAAGATGTAAAAATACCGTATATACTCGAATATAAGCCGAGATTTTCAGCCCGTTTTTTTGGGCTGAAAGTCCCCCTCTCGGCTTATATTCGAGTCATATACACCGGGGGGTCAGACAGCAGAGGGCGCGGTGACGTGATCAGTGCGCGCCGCGCCCCCTGCAGTCTGAACGTCACTGACTGATGACGTGGCAGATAGCGGTGAGCAGCCATGGACTCAGGACAGGTGAGTATCTGACACCCAGCGACGGAGAGGTGAGTATGTCATTTTTTTTATTTTTACATGCTGCAGCAGCGGCAGCACATGGGGAAATAATCTTAAGGAGCTTCTAATGGGGGCAGCACATGGGGGAATAATCTATGGAGCTTCTAATGGGGGCAGTATATGGGGGAACAATCTATGGAGCTTCTAATGGGGGCAGTATATGGGGGAACAATATGGAGCTTCTTATGGGGGCAGTATATGGGAGAATAATCTATGGAGCTTCTTATGGGGGCAGCATATGGGGGAATAATCTATGGAGCATTTCCCACCCTAGGCTTATGCTCGAGTCAATAAGTTTTCCCAGTTTTTTGTGGCAAAATTAGGGGGGTCGGCTTATACTCGGGTCGGCTTATACTCGAGTATATACGGTAAATTAATAAATTAATACAGTTCAGGTCAATAAGAGCAGTTTGGCCCTAGAGTGTATATGTGATGTTGAAGTAGCACAATTTCTGTATTAGGTTGTCAGATTAATATGAACAGCAAGTAAACTCATGTAAGCATTTATATGAAGCATTCCCATATAAAGCACTCATATGAAGCACTTACATGTATTCATTTATATTAAGCACTCACATACTTGTATTAGAACTCATGTCAAGCACTTAAAAGTGGCAGCACAGTGGCTCAATGGTTATCACTGCTGTCTGGCAGCGCTCCATCTGCACGTTCTCACCTTTGCATGCGTTTCCTCCGAGTGCTCCAATTTCCTCCTACACTCCAAAGACATACTGATAGGGAATTTAGATTGTGAGTCACAATGGGGACAGCGATGATAATGTCTGTAAAGCGCTGAGGAATTAATGGTGCTATGAAAGCAAGTAAAATAAATACTAACCACTAGTGATGAGCGAACATGCAACACCTATCAAACAGATCTAACAAACAGGCAGTCCCCACCGCCATGGGGACTAAAACATACTGCAAATTGAGATTCTGATTTGGCTTTTATCCTAAGTCCTTTTACAAGACTTGTTAAAGGGTTGATTGTGACTTGTAGGATCGCTACTATCAGCAGGTGGTCTATAGAGTTCAAGTCCTCTTCCTCTCTGAAGAGGCAATTTGCATATTATTTTCCTAGAGGAGCACTGCACGGCGAATAAGCCTCCTTACTTTGACAAGCCAGAGCTGGTATGTCACTCTCCATAAGGAGAAACCTTACCCCTTAGATCCCAGTCCAGAGCCTCTCACCTAGCCAAATCATTTCTCATACTTTGCACTGATGAGGGCCAATAGCCCGAAACACTGTGTCTGCAAATTGAGATTCTGATTTGGCTTTTATCCTAAGTCCTATTACAAGACTCGTTAAAGGGTTGATTGTGACTTGCAGGATCGCTACTACCAACAGGTGGCGCTATAGAGTTCAAGTCCTCTTCCTCTCTGAAGAGGCAATTTTCATTAGAGTTCAACTATACATTTTAGTAAATCATAGCACAACTGACTAAGTGGCTGTCATTGCTCCTCACACCAGTATCAGTCCCATGCTCCTTCCCTGTGAGCAGTCACAACGGTCTGATTAATCAGCTGTCTTACATTTTGTACAGATGATAAATTATAAAGCATTAGCACCCAGTTATCCCTGCTGCTAATCTCCACGCTTCAGACCACTGCTGAAAGAAAACGACCTGTCCAGATGTGGAATTTGATACAGTCCATTATGACATGTCCGCTGCTTATCTTCCCTCTGTCTCATTTTACAACCATTTCCCAAACTGCCACTCGGTTCTTCCAAACATCCATTTTGCGCCAAGAAATTCATTTGTTTCTTATGTCTTGTGTTATTTGTTCTCTTATAAACCTCATTTTCGCCGCTGTTTTTTTCTCGGAGACAGTTTGCCTCATTTACTGTATCTCATTAGCGGGAATATGATGTTTGGTCCTGAACTATGCAGAGCTTTGCCACAGACGGATTAAGTTTTGTTCCTTTACGGCCTGCTTTTTCTTCCCATAAGCAAGTTTGACAGAAGTTCTCTGCCATAAGCACAGCAGATTCTTTGTGTGTGTTGGCTAATAGTTTAAGAGAGAACATACTGTGGAAACAACAGATTTTGCTAAAGTCTTTATAGAAGCATGAAGCTTAGAGAGTTAAGGGAGACGCCATACTCAACATTTCACTTCGTTTATTAACTCCTTCACTGCGCAGACAGTTTTGTTCTTTTTTTTGCGTTCATTTTTCATCCTTGCCTTTCAAGAGCTATGTGAAAACTTGTTGTTTTTTGCAGAAAGTAGAACTTTTAAATTCCACCACTTTAATTAATTCAATCCAATAACACTTTTAGGCCTCATTCACTCATCTGTGTTTAAACACGTACGTGAAAAAATGGCACCTGTGTCGTCAGTGTTTTGGATGTACGGTCCATGTGACCGTTTGTGTCATCAGTGTTTGATCAGTGTGTTAGTTTTTCCATCAGGGTGCTTCATGGATGGATAAATACAGGGCCTTGAAAGAGTATTCATACGCCGTGAACTTTTCCACACTTTTTCACCATGCATTTTATTGGGATTTTATGCGATATAACTACACAAAGTATCAAGTATTTGTGAAGTGTACAGGAAATTATACATGGTTTTCTAATTGTTTTAAAAAATATAGATCTAAAAATTGTGATGTGCATTTGTATTCACCCCCTCTGTAGTCTGAAACCCCTAAATAAAATCCTGAGTGACCAATTGTTAATTTAGGTTGGATCTAGTTGAGCAAATGGTATGCCATCAGTAAGTCTATTTTTAACATGTGTTAGCATCTGTATGGAATCCATCTTTATACATCAATAATCAAAAAAGTTTATAAAGCCAAATACCTCCAAATGTCTACAAGGCTTCTCTCGTGCTGCACCAATTTTTTGTAATGCACTATCTTGATCGATGCAATTAATACTTAGTCCTCACAATTTTAACTGTGCTTTAAAAGTACATCTCTTTAGACAGGCCTATTACCTTACTTCACTAATGTAACTATTCATCTATCTCCACATCCTCCTTGCACCCAATGGCACTTGGTAACTGTATTTAGACATATAATGGCAGATGACAGATTCATGAAGCATTATGTGAAATGCCTTATTTTTTATAATGATGGCTGAACCACACATGACATGCATGTCATGGTCACGTGTGTCTGGACGCAGATGATACTGCAAGGCGGACCCATAACACACGTGAACCTGGATACAGCGCCTCCAGTGGTGAATTTAAATAATAATACTTGCAGATGGATACACCGCCTCCACCTGGCGAATTTAGGTATTACACATTAATATAAATTCTGGAAACCCCGCCTCCAGTACGGCGAATTTAAATAATAAGGGGGACCTGGGAAACATTAACAATGGTGGGCCCTGCGATAGGGAATAGGGAAGTGGAGACCTCCTGAGCTTCCCTGAGCCAGTGTCCCTGCACTCCCTACGTTCCCCATACAGGCTCCGCAGCTGTCGCCGCACGCGAACCTTAAACCCTTGCTCACCCTGACCCTAAACCCTCACTAGGGAGTAGGCTGGCGCGAAAACTAATCCCACCACTGCACTAATAACACACATGAGGGAAAGAGACAATTCAGGGGGACACCACTTAGCTTTATGATCTGTGCTTATGCTCCTGCAACAAAGCCCTCCACCTGCGTGCGTCTTCTCCTCCACCCGGATCCATCACCATAACAGGATCCTTCACCATAGTGCAGCCTTGGAGCAGAGTCCACCACCAGTTGTTGCTGCTTAGTAACAGAGTCCCAAAGATGAGTTCAGCTTCTGCCACGAAGTCAAGCATGCTTGAGTCCAGCTCAGCAGCCAAGTCCCACATGGTGAGTGCCACTCTCCATAGTCACCACTCCACCAGTCCATGCAGAAACTTCCTGCTGACACCATCACTGCGACCCCACCACGCCATGCCAGCCCTTCGTCCAGACACCATAGCTGACACACATCCCCCCTGGCTAAGCTGCACAGGACTCCTCCTCAGCTCCATCCTTCCACCAGGCTCTCACCAACTCAGAATCAATCAATGAATGAATCAATCAATCAATGAATGAATCAGTCAATCAATGAATATCACCAGCAGTGATTGCACACCCTGAGAATCACTTATAGAGCCCCACACCTGATTCAATTACAGAGAACTTTAAACTGAAAACCTAAGGTGCGATACCACTAACCACCACCGGGGACAGTCAAGTCACCTTGGCAACTTGCCAAAAGGAAAAAAAGTCCACTCTGTGCTTTTAAAACTGTCAGATCACTTCAGATCATGACAATGCACTTTATATACGGTATCTATTGTGTATCCCCCCATTTTCTTATAGATTAAAAGCTTGCAAGCAGGACCCTCACTCCTGTAACTGCTGAACTATTTATTACTTTGATTACTTTGTAATGTCTTTATTGTCTCTACAAGTCCCCACTTAATTGTAAAGTGCTGTGGAATATGTCAGCGCTATAGAAATAAAATTATTATTAATAAATAGTTTTCTATATTGAAAAGTGCAATTGATTCATAAAAAGTAGATGTCATAAGAACTGTGTCCTTATGACATTGTTCTTTTAAATGCACCCAATGAGTTTAACCCCTTAATGACTGCCGATATGCCTTTAATTTTTAACGGCGGCAGTTAAGGGTACTTATGCCACAGTGCCGCTTTTTAACGGCGCTGAGGAATAAGTGTATAGCACCCCCCAGAGTTGGAATTTTCTCCGGGGTATCAGCTAGCGGGGTAGCCAAGACCCAAGAAAACATGATTCGGGTCGGTCTTTACCGACCTCGGTGTTGCGAACACTGTTATTATCAGTATAACGGCAACTGCAAAAAAAAGTCAGATTTTCCCAGATTTTCCATTTCTATTTTCCATTTAATTTCTCTCTCCTCTGATGTGATCGCACATCAGGGGAGAGAGAAATAGGGTCCCCCGATCCCCCCTGGTATGTCTTCTTCCGGGAGAAAATGGCAAGCGCATGTGCAGTATGCCAGCCAAGATCTGCCGGCCGACACCCGGCAACAATAGGAAATTGTTCCTATTGGTTCATTTTGATCACTGTGATAGACCCTAACAGGGTAAATCAAACCCCCCTTTATCACTCCCTTAGTTAGCTAAAAATAATCAAAAAAAGTGTATTTATTTCCATTTTTCCATAAGGGTTAGAGTTGGGCTAAAGTGAGTTGGGCTAAAGTTAGGGCTAGGGTTAGGCTAAAATTAGGGTTAGGGTTGGGTTAAAGTTAGGGTTAGGGTAGGGCTAAAGTTAGGGTTAGGGTTGGGCTAAAGTTAGGGTTAGTGTTGGGTTAGGGTTAGGGATGGGCTAGGGTTAGCATTGGGGCTAGGGTTAGAGTTGGGCTAAAGATAGAGTTGGGGCTAAAGTTAGGGTTGGGCTAAAGTTAGGGTTGAGCTAAAGTTAAGGTTGTGGTTATGGTTGGGATTAGGGTTAGGGGTATGTAAGGGTTAGGGTTGGGATTAGGGGTGTGTTGGGGTTAGGGTTGTGGTTAGGGTTATGGTTAGGGTTGGGATTATGGTTAGGGGTGTGTTAAGGTTAGGTTTGTGACTAGGTTTATAGTTATGGTTGGGATTAGGGTTAGGGGTGTGCTGGGGTTAGGGTTGTGGCTATGGTTAGAGTTGGGATTAGGGTTAGGGGTGTGTTAGGGTTAGGTTTGTGACTAGGGTTATAGTTAGGGTTGGGATTAGGGTTAGGGGTGTGTTGGGGTTAGGGTTGTGGTTAGGGTTATGGTTAGGGTTGGGATTAGTGTTAGAGGTGTGTTGGGGTTAGGGATTTAGTTAGAATTGGGGGGTTTTCACTGTTTAGGTACATCAGGGGGTCTCCAAACGCAACATAACGCCACCTTTGATTCCAGCCAATTTTGCGTTCAAAAAGTCAAACGATGCTCCTTCCCTTCTTAGCCCTGCCATGCACACAAACAGTGGCTCTTCCCCACATATGGGGTATTGGCATACTCAGGAGAAATTGCACAACAAATTTTGTGGTCCATTTTCTCCTGATACCCTTGTAAAAAAAATTGGTTCCAAAGTAATTTTTGTGAAAAAAGTAAAATGTTCATTTTTTCCTTCCACATTGCATTAGTTCTTGTGAAGCACCTGAAGGGTTAATAAACTTCTTCAATGTGGTTGGCTCACCTTGACGGGTACAGTTTTTAGAATGGTGTGACTTTTGGGTATTTTATGTTATATTGACCCCCCCAAACTCACTTCAAATGTGAGATGTGAGGTGGTCGCTAAAAAAATGGTTTTGTAAATTTTGCTGGAAAAATAAGAAATCGCTGGTCAACTTTTAACCCTTATAATGTCCTAACAAAAAAATTATGTTTCCAAAATTGTGCTCATGTAAATTAGACATGTGGTAAATGTTATTTATTAACTATTTTGTGACACCACTCTATGATTTAAGTGTACAAAATTAAAAGTTTGAAAATTACAAAATTTTTGCCAAATTTCCGTTTTTTCATAAATAAACGCAAGTTATATTGAATAAATTTTTACCACTAACATGACGTACAATATGTCACAAAAAAACATTATCAGACTCAGTGGGATACGTTGAAGCATTCCAGAGCTATAACTTCATAAAATGACAGTGGTCAGAATTGTAAAAATTGGCTTGGTCATGAAGTACCAAATTGGCTCTGTCACTAAGGGGTGAATTGGCAAATCTGATCTGAAAAACAAGTCAGAGTAAAGCACGCTGCGACTTTTTTAAAAGTGGATCATCAGTCTGTGTATAAAACCTTCATGTGAACTACCCCAATGACTTACAGTGATTAGTGTGCTGTCTGTATGCTAACCATATTGTACACAGACAGAACATGGAAGCCTTTATTTTGTAATTTATAGTCTTAGGCTTCAGAAGTCAGTGATTTTTCTTGCATTAAAAAAACAGATCAATTTCCATCAATGTTTTTAATCAGATTTATATGAGTCTTTAGCCTGTGTGTTAGTTTTTACCATCAATGTTTCATCAATTGGGCCCAACAGAGCCCTAATCTCAACATCACCGAGTCTATCTGGGATTACGTGAAAAGACAGAAGGATTTGTAAAAGGCGATATCCTCAGAAGATCTGTGGATAGTTCTCCAAGATGTTGGAACAATCTCCCTGCAGAGTTGCTTCAAAACCTGTGTACAAGTATAACTAGAAGAATTGATGCTCGGGGGCGGGGCCTAGCTCTTGATGTGAGAAGTCGGGTGGCTGTGCTTCTCTGCCACCATTAGCCTCAATTATCCTGCACAGAGCCCGAACCAGCTAATTCCTTTACCAGGATCAGATGTCTGAAGGTCCCAGGAGTCAGGGGTGAGCTTCTGCCAGACTCAGAGAGACAGACATGGGCCGCAAAAGGCAGAAAGATGTCGGAGCCTGCAGCAGTGCCTCAGTCCAAGATGGTGCTGAGAGAGAGGAGGAGGCGGGAAGAAGAAACACAGCCTTTGCACAGAGGCTGGAAGTCTCAGCCCGGCTGAACAGGTATGTGAAGGGCATAGAGACAGATGAAGAAGGAAATGGAGAGAGTGAGAAGCACAGAGATGAGGAGGAAGACGATGAGGAGATGCCTGTGCTGAATGCAGAGCTGGAGCAGGAGGAAGAGGGGGATGGTGACACTGTGCAGTTAGCTGAAAGTGCAGATGTAGCAGAGCCCACCCTGCGGGATGTATTCCAAGCTGTCTTATACTGCAAGACTGCCTTAACTGCTCTAAAAAAGCAAGTGAATTGCCTGAAAGAAGAAATGGGAGGCATAAAAACATCTATGCAGAAAGTTACAGCCATATTAACTGAGGTGGAGGACAGAGTTGGTGTAACAGAAGATCACTTAACCTCAGTGCAAAAGACACAACAACAGCACACTCAGAGGATCACGGTAGTAGCCAATAAAAATGATGACCTGGAGAACCGGCCATGTAGGAACAATTTGCGCATTGTGGGCATCCCTGAGAGAGCTGAGGGTGCTGACCCCACAACCTTTATTGAAACCTGGCTGCTGGACAAGTTTGGTGCTGATAACTTGTCGAGAGTGTTTGCGGTGGAGCGTGCCCATCGCGTACCCATGAGACCCCCAGTGCCGGGAGATGGACCTCGCACGATGCTAGCCAGAATCCTGAATTGCAGAGACAGGGACACTATCTTACGAAAGGCTGCAAAGTTGACAGATCTTAACCTGGAGGGCAAACGAATCGAAATATACCCGGATTACTCAGCCGAGGTGCAAAAGTTGTGACTGCGATATGGCGAAGTGAAGAAACAGCTCCGCTCTTTGCATTTGAAATACTCTACAATTTATCCTGCTAAATTAAGAGTGGAAGCTTTTGGAAAGGTCATTTTTTTCCCGTCACCGGTTGAGGCTGCTTCGTGGTTGGAGCGCAACCGGAGCAAATTGAGAGAAGATAATGGCAATATGACCACATGACCCTGCTAGACTGATCACTGGACAGGGTTGTGGCGCTGCTTTACTCTGCGAAATAGGAGCGCAGAGGAGGGGGAGAACTCCCCACTGGGATCTACGTATTATGATTAATTGTTTGACTAATGGTTCGGGACTATGCATACTGTTGACAATATGGCGGAGAGGCTGCCAATGATGGAGGAGGACACGACGCATGTTGAAGTGCGGAATACTGAGAAGTTGCTCAGGTTCTTTGAGCTCCCACTCTCACGTTGGGGAGAGAGTGACAAGTGCAAAAGGGGAAGGGTGGGGGGAGGGGAAGCGGAGAGGGATGGGGGAGGTGGGTGGGGTGGATTTGTAGGGAGATGGGGGTTTTCATGCTGTTTGACCGGATATGATTGGGACCACAATGTAATGATGTTACTTGATGATGATGGATTGTTCTTTCTAATGCACAATGAGTAACCGTACTGTTCGGATGTTAAGTTGGAATGTACGTGGTATATCTGATAAGGTTAAGAGGGCGGCTGTTCTGAATCATATCAAATCCTGTGAACCTATGATCGCGTGCTTGCAGGAGACACATCTCACTAGAGACACTATGCACTGGTTGTCAAGAGCCTGAATGCTAAAGACATATCATTCTACTTATTCCTCGTACTCCAGGGGGGTGTGAGTCCTAATACACAAAAACACACATTATGAAGAGCTGGAAGTGCATGTAGACAGTGAAGGGCAGTATGTATGGATTGCTTGCAGATTGTTCGGACACAAAATGATTTTTGTGGCTTTATATATCCCTCCACCTTACTCTACAAGCAGTACTGGAACTGACGGGCAGATGGGGGGAGACTCCATTGTTGATTATGGGAGATGTTAATAACACTATGAATGATTTTTGGGATAAAGTACGACCGGCAGGTACGGAAGCTGGACAGGATGACTGCCTTTGGCAAGTATGTAGGGGAACTTGGGCTGGTAGATCTGTGGAGAGTACGAAATGAGGGTAAGAGGACTTTTTCATGTCATTCGGCAACACATGGAACACTGTCGAGGATAGACCTGGCTTTGGGGGATACCGCTATGGACGGGATGGTGGGGGAGGTGGAATACCTACAGAGGACTCTCTCGGATCATGGTCCTATGGTGGTCACGCTTCTGGTGAGATCTGCTCGGGGTCAGAGGGGAGGTTGGCGTCTACACCCGACGTGGCTTAAAGTGGTGGACATGGTTGGCATAACCAAAGAGCTAGAGCACTTCTTCCAAATGAACGAAGGGAGTACTGAGGCCACAACGGTATGGGATGCCATGAAGGCATTTATGAGGGGACTTTTTATAAGTGAGATTGCGAGGTGTAAGACCAAAACTAAATTGGCAGATCAACAAATAAAGGATGACCTGACAAGAGCGGAGGCAGACATGATTTTGGCGCCAACGAGTGAAGCTCACAATAGACTAAAATTGGCTCAGGAGGCAGTTGATAAACTGCACATGATGCAAGCTGAGAGGAAAAGGGCATTTCAGCAAGCTCAATTCTTTGAAGAAGGAGAGAGAGTAGGTCACTTGTTGGCGGTGATATCTGCGGCACAAAGGGAATCTTCCAGGGTGTATTAACTGAGAGATCAAACAGGGGCGACTCTGACAGACACAAAGGACATACTGGAGGTCTTCAAGGCATATTACATGGCACTGTACACTTCGAGAGCACGAGACACAGAGGGGGATGTGGAGAAATTTTTGGAAGGCATTTCACTACCTAAATTGTCTGAGGAAGATAGGATGAGGTTGGAAGAACCTGTGAGTGTGAAGGAGGTGGAATGTGCAATACTGTCTATGCCCAATAACAAATCACCGGGAGCTGATGGTCTACCTGGGGAGGTGTACAGGGAGTTAGTGGAACTGCTGGCTCCGAAATTGAAATCTGTGTTTGATGAGGCTTTAGTGACGGGGGCACTGCCGAGATCAATGGAGGAAGCAGTGATAGTGGTTCTGCCGAAGGAGGGAAAAGATCCCATGGATGCGGAGTCGTACAGGCCCATTTCGTTGTTGACAACGGATGTCAAAATACTCGCTAAGATCCTGGCCACCCGGCTCACCGGGGTTGCACATACCATTATACACGAGGACCAGTCGGGCTTTATGCCTAACCGCTCCACGGCTGTTAACTTAAGAAGATTATTTCTTAATATGCAACTGCCTGCTGATAATGGTGGCAGGAGAATAGTGATGTCATTGGATGCTAGGAAAGCATTTGATAGCGTGGAATGGCAATACTTATGGAAAATCATGGAACTGATGGGATTCGGCCCCGCGTTCATGGCCTGGGTGAAGTTATTGTACTCATCCCCAAAGGCGGTAGTTAAGGTGAATGGAGAACAGTCCGGGATGTTTGACTTGCATAGGGGCACAAGGCAGGGGTGTCCGCTGTCCCCGCTATTGTTCGCAGTGGCAGTGGAGCCCCTGGCGGCCAAGATTAGAGCTGAGAGGGGAGTGGTCGGATTTAAATTTGGGAAGCTGGAAGAAAAAATATCATTGTATGCCGACGACATCCTGTTGTTTTTGGAAAGTGCAGGAGAGACACTGGGGTGCGCGATGGATGTAATTAAACAATTTGGGAGCATTTCGGGACTGGAGATAAATTGGCACAAGTCTTATGTCATGGCTGTGGATAGAGCAATAGAAGCGGAGGAGATAGATGAGAGGGGGAAACAACTCCAGCTAGTTTCACAGTTTAAATACCTAGGGATATGGGTAGCTCTTCCACTGTCCCGATTCACGGATCTGAATTTGGTTCCTCTGCTAGAGAAATTTAAAGGGAAAATAGGTGCATGGTGCAAATTGGCTTTAACGGTAACGGGTAGAACTAACCTGATTAAGATGGTCCTTATGCCACAACTAATGTAAGTTTTGCACAATTCGCCGATATGGTTACCAAAAAAACGGTTTCGGGGCATTGATTCTATCTTCAGATCCTTGATATGGGGCAAGAAGCAGGCACGGATTAAATTTGGAACTCTGCAAAAAGGAAAGGAAGAGGGAGGACTGGCCGCACCAAATCCATGGGTCTATTTCTTGGCAGTACAGGGCCAGCATGTCAGGGGATGGAGAGAGCTCGATTGTGGAGGAGCAGCTCACCGGGTGCTGGTACATGTGACGGGGAGACGCCCACTTATCCAGGGTCTAGAGGATGGTACCTTTAAGAAACTGGGAGCACCATATCCTACCATAGGCATGATTCAGAAGGTATGGGACACCATTAAAAGGATCAGAGGGGTGGATGAGCTGACTAGGTACTCACCGGTGTGGGACAATGAGCATCTGCCAGAACTTAATAAGCTGCGTCAAATGGGCAATTGGAAGGCGAAAGGAGTGAGATATGTGTGCCAGCTGCAGAGTGGAACGGACCTGAAGACCTTTGAGACATTGAGAGAGGAATTTGATTTGCCTTCGGTATGGGGGTTTCAATACTATATGCTTCGACATGCTTGGAGGGCACAGTGTAGATTGGGAGCCATGACGGTTCAGGGCGACATTGTACTAGAATTTGTGTGTATGAAAGGAGGGACGAGGGGAGTTATATCGAGCATATATCATGATCTACTACACTCCTATCTGGGGGACAATCACCTCACTGCAAAGAGTAAATGGGAGAGGGAGGTGGGTAACCTCACAACAGAACAATGGGAGAATATTCTTGAATATGTCCCGAAGATCTCTCTAAGCGAGCAGGCACGGCTCTCCCAATTATATGTAATACATAGAACATACAAAACACCGCTGGTCCTATTCAAGGCAGGCTTGAGGGGAGACTCTAGCTGCCCTAGATCTGGCACAGACCAGGCCGGACTGTTACATATGTTATGGTCGTGTCCGCAGCTGGTGGCATACTGGCTGGTCGTTATCAACAAAATTGAGAGAGCTTATGCATGTACGCTCGACAGGAATCCAGTGCTGTGTGTTTTGGGGGAGGTGGATGGGATACCTGTCTCAGAACATTACAAAGTGGCAATAGCGAGGTTGCTGTATGTGGCACGCAAACTAATAGCACGAAAATGGAAGGATTCGGAACCCCCCACTAGGAGGGAATTTATTGCTCAGACACGTACGGTAATGCATTTAGAGGAAAGCATTTACAGGCGAAGGCATGGTGAAAGCACTTTCGAAAAAATATGGTCCGCCTGGATGGCGGTGATATGATTGCTAAGATTCTCAAGTATACCCGGCATAAGGAGTGTTGGGGGAGGGGGAAGGGGGGGATGGCTTTGATTGTATTACTACAAGATATGTGAATTGTTACATGTATATTGATATCCACTGTTTATTGTTTAAAATCTTTTGAAACCTAAATAAAAATAACTGGTTTAAAAAAAAAAAAAAAAGAATTGATGCTCTAGCGATGTTTTGAAGTCAAGGGATAGTCACAACAAATATTGATTTCATTTAGATTTTTCTTTTATTCCTTCAAATAATTATTTTTTGCAGCATTTTTCCCACAACTGCCTATTAATTAATAAGGTTATGATTGATTGATTGATTAATTGATTGTCTGAGGAACCTTCTGCCACCCTGTATATGCATTTGGGCACTAATATCATCTACATCTGCTGCTGGTCAACAATGATGTTCCAGATCTGCTCCTTGGGAGACAAGAGCTTTCCCGCCGTCAGGGAAGGTGCAGGAGAGTGAGCAACGTGCTCCATACCCCGAGCGCCAGTGTTGCGACGGACAGTAGCAGACAACCCCCGATACCACTAGCAGGACAGTGAGTCTAAATAGCGCCACGTGCCCAGTGACAGTCAAGAGTGCTCACATGCAGGGAAGCGAGGGCCAGTTACAGGACATTAAGTTGCGGTCCCCTCTGCCGGCCAGATCACAGCAGCCCACACTGGACACTGGGACTTCGGCAGCTTTCTTTGCTTTAGCTACACAGGATTATGGACTGGGGGCTCAGTGGGTAAAACCAGTGACCGCCCGCTGCCACCAGAAGTTGAACCATTATCTTTGGGACCCCATCTCAGGACACTCCACTGGCTGTTCTCGGTACTACGACCCTCATCAGAACGCCTGCGGCTGAGGACCTTAAAGACTGGACTGCTGTTATATTGCAATTTCTCTTTACCATTTAACTGTTTATCTCCCTGCAAGAAGTTTCTTTACTGTGTTGATTAAATTTTTAACTCTTGTTCTGCCTCCCTTGTGTCACTGCATCCCGCATCCTGCGTACATACTAACTATTATCCAAGATCACTTTCTCTGACTTACTTTGGTCAAGCCCAAAGAAGAAGCTTCTGTCATTAGTCATATGACTAGTTGCCCCAGAGTCTATACACCGTGCATGCTTTGTTGTACCGAATTTTTCAGACTATAAGACACACTGGACCATAAGACGCACCTAGGTTTCAGAAGAGGAAATTAGGGAAAAAATTTGAAGCAAAAAATGTGGTCAATTCTGTACTTAATATCCCCTATCCTGGAATATATGATCCCCTCATCCCCATCCTAATACACATGGCCCCCTCATCTCTATCCGGGTATGCAGGGCCCCCATCTCGCCCTAGTATGCATGGCCCCATCCCTATCCTGGTATGCATGGTCCCATCCTTAACTTGGTATGATAGGCCCCCATCCCGATCCTAGTATGCATGGTCCCATCCTTACCATGGTATGACTGGCCCATCCTGGTCCTGGTATGCATGGTCCCATCCTTATCCTGGTATGATTGACCCCCACCCTCGATCCTGGTATGCATGGCCCCATCAGAAAACATTAAAAAGAAAAAAAATCATTAAACTTACTTTCCCGGCACTCCCTCGCAGCATCCTATTCCAATGCCAGCAACTGCTTTATACTTGTAAGCAGTGCATGGCAGGGACATCATGCACTGCTTGCAAACTGAAGGGCAGCTGCTGGAATACTCAATGTTCTGCACGCCGGGACTGTGTGCACACAGAGACCAGTGAGTATTTATTGCTCTCTAGTGAGCACAGTGTCAGCCAGAGCCTCCCTGCTGCTGCCAGAGGTCACGTGTGCCGATACTTAAGAAAAATGAATATTCACCCCATTGCATGAATATTCATTTCTCTTTAGCAGCTGGCACAGGAGTTTGCCGCAGCAGCCGGCTCCTGCTTCTGTGACCCGCTGCTCCCCCAAAACCGCTCCCCCACATCCCCAACATAGCTAGAGCAGGTACATCCGGACTACAAGACACACCCCCTTTTTCCTCCACATTTTTGGAGGAAAAAAGTGCGTCTTATAGTCCGAAAAATACAGTACTTGCATTAACAGTAAACGCAGCTTCAGTGCTTGAAGTGCCATATTCTTCAGTAACGACACTTTTAACCCTGTGATTATTATTTTGCTTTTCAGCTGTTTCATTCTAGCTTTCCAGACTCTGCAGTTAGCTTTTAAGCACCCTGATTTCTTGCATACAAAACACTCACATATTTCCTTCAAATAACTTTTATTTCAGGGTAGATCTTGGGTTTTTAAAGCAGATTCTGCTTTCGATTCCCCACTGCTGCTTACACTTTCTGTCTTTTGCTAATACTCATCTACAAGCTATCCTGTGTGACATATTCCAATGGTACATGTGGTGCTCCTGAGGGTTCAGTTGCCACAGAGGTACTGCACCTCCTCCTGAGGTGTGGTGCCCCACCATTCAGGTAAGGTGGAGACACCTGACCACGCTCCAACACCTGCATCCCACGCAACATAAAGTAGTAGTTTAGCAAAGCACCCTTTGGTGGCTCCCTGCTTGGAACACGAAGCGTGCTGGGAGGCGGGTGGAGTTTAGTTTGCACTAAAAGAGCGGGAAGAGGATAGGACTTAGTCAGTTTGTCACAGGAGTCTGACAGAGTCAGAGGAGGAGAGAAGATCCCCCGAGTGGGATGGATGAAAGAAGTGCTGCAGCCGACCTCAGTGACCTGGGTCCGCTGGCACTGGAAAGGAACTTTGATAGCCTGATTCTCCATAAGAAGGAAAGGAATAGTACGGAACGTGAGGAGAAGAAGAGAACTAAGGATTAGGGTTAGAGGAGAACCCTTCCCAAGTTCTAAGCGCAAGGCCGGTGTCCGGTCCCCGAGTTGAATGGATACTAATGGTCCTGCAGCAGATACTGGAGGAATAGAAGTTGTCACCACTTTATTCCCACACCAGACATGGGGGCACAACAGCATCTATAGTGAGCCGGGACTAGGTAGTAAGGAGTCCCCGAAGCAGGCTACAGCTGTCTGCCATACAAGTAGAGTTCATAGGAATATCTGACAGGAGGAACTTCAGTGTAACTCAGTACTGTGGGTACTTCACTAAAGACGCTAGGAGGGAGACGTTCAGAAAAGGCACATAAGTTGGCAGAGTGTTGGAAAGGAGTACTTCATCTTGCCTGGAAATTGGCTGAGCTCCTGACTCGGAGGACACGGCACGGATGCGGGCTCTTGTGCCACAACAGACTGTGAGTAAAGCTTTGGAACTACATGCCCTGGTGTCCTCCACTTATTCCTGCGTCAACCTGCCCGGCACTGCTAACTCCCTTGCGCCCGACACTACACCATCTAAGTGTCACTTCACCTAATCTGCCCTGGGACTAAAGCCCTGCCTGTGTAGGGCTATAACATTATTGCTGCACCACACCATCTGTCCCAGAGGATCTGTCTGCAGCGTCGGCTTAACACCTTCATTGCCGAACACCACAGGTGGCGTCACGACTCATTCATTCTAAAGTAATCATCATAAGCTCACTGAACATTACCCCTTTTACAATGGGCGCCCAGGGCCACGGGCCGGGTCCCAGCTGCTGTGACATCTCCCATTGAAGCTCATCGGGCCCGGTACCGAGTACCCCACAACCCTGGGAGGGCGACCCAACTTTGCCGTTACGAACAGGATGACGAAGCCCGGTGCCACCGGGTTCTGTGTGCCTAGGATTTATTGGACTTAAACATTGCTGAAAATGTGCAGAATAACCAAATTCATAGACTGTAAAATGGACTCTAAAAATGGCCGCCGGCGCGGAGAAGAAGGGCGTGACAATATGGGTGGTCCTAAGAAAAGACCGCAAACTGTCCTGGGCCTCCCCTGCCTGAACTTCTATGCAACTGCAACATGGCCCACCCCCCGAGGGGTTCGTATACTGGCCTGGTATGGAGGAGTAGGAAGAAGATGCCGCCCTCAGAAGGAGGAGCGAGGGCCGGTGGCGAGAAAAGAGTCTAGACAGGAAGAAGAAGAAAGAGAAAACGCCATGATGGAAGAAGGAGGGAGGCCCGAAGGTTGAGCTGAACCTCCCCGGCACATTGGCTGAAGGCTCCGATCCGACTTCCACAATGGACCGCCAACAGCTGGAGGCCGAGATAGCCCAGCTGACACACCGTCTACGGCTGAGGCAGGAGGCGCTCTGGATAATGAACTGGCAGCACGCCCGGGAGGGGCCTACACCATCGGTACCTCCATGTCCGGTACCCTCACCATTGGTACCCGCTATCGCTGCTGTCACGCCGGTGCCTTCACCCGTGGTACCTGCCGCCGCTGCACAAGACTTCTCACCGGCAGCACCTGTGAAGCCTGCAGCCGCTGCTGTGCCATTGGCAGCGCCTGTCTCCACCTGTATGCTGCCATCACCACAGAGCGCAGCCTGTCAGGAGGAGCTCTCAGAGGACCTGGGAGCCGGTGCGGAGGAAGCTGAGCCCCAACCTGGGCCTGACGTGGCTGCACAGGTCCCTCCGGAGACCCTTGCGAACCAGGAGCCGCCATCTGCTCCACCGCCGCCTCCGACAGCAAAATGGACTATTCCGGTGGATGTTCCTGGCGTTGATTGCCGTTCTAACCCTGCACCGGAGCCGGAGCAACGCCAGAAGGCCCCAGGTATGTCCACTGTCCCTACACCTGGGAAGGCCTCGGGGTGTGTAGCTGCTGCAGCGTCCGGACAGGTCGTGCTGGACCTTGTCTGGGACTGGGACTCTGAGCCCTGGGGGGAAACACCTGAACCCCTAGCGGTAGTGCCCTTGTCTACGGTGGGTTAAAGCAGATCCCGGGAGGAGGAAGAGGAGATGGAGTCCTTTTGTCAGCAGACCCTCCGCCAGCTGGCAGCCGAGCAGAGAGAGCGGGAACAGCGGAGGCTGTGCAGGGCCCTGATCTGGACCGGAAGGAAAAGGTCCGTGCTGGTCTCTACGATCCCCGGGACTCAGCCGGATGGGGACAGGTCCTCAATGTGAATCATGAGCGGGGGTGTGATTTTATCGCGGACCCCAAGCGGATCAGTGACCTATTCTTTAGTTGGAGGGATGTGGAGTCACACCTCCGGAAGGGACATCCTGCAAGAGACTTGCAACCGGGGGAATACGTTACTTTTACCCGGCATGAGGGGTTGCGTGGCTGGTACACCATGAACATACGCCGAATCCCCGAAGATTTAATCGCGGCCTATAAGAAAGAGAAGGCCTATGTCCCACCGACAGGAATATCTCCCACTGTAGTGATCACACCTGCCAAGGTCAGACAGGCTATATCCACCCCTGTCAGCCACCCTATGGTACAGGTAGTTGCACCCGCTGTACCTCAGACAGCAATCCACCCAGCTGCCAACACCTCGTCCTATGTGAACCCACAAGCAGGAAGAGGATGCTCACAAGTTCTTCCCTGGAAGCAGCCCAAGTCCTCAGCTTCCAGTACCCCAGGAGGGGACCACTAACACTAGAGATAATTAACTAAGTTTGCTACCCAGGAGGGTATTTGCACCATTGTGCCTGTTTTTCTAATTTTGTTATCATGCTGTTTCCTTGTTGATTCCAGTTTTGTTGCCCAGTTTTATTGGCAGCGTTATTCTTACTGAACTGTGGAGATCATGGACACTGAATGATCCAGAACTTTAATGTATATAGTTGCACCTGTTTAGGTGCCCTCTCTTGGTTTTACATAGATGTTTTATGAATAAGAACTACCTCATCATAGAGCATAGCTTCAATCCAAAAGGACACTGCAAGAGATCCCGGCTGGGAGCGGTGTCCAGCACCTACAAGAATTATTGAAGTTTTGATGTGATGTATTTTATAATGTGCCTTATGAAAGTCTTAATAGTTAGAGAACAGCTTTTATATAGAATCTAGTTAATAGCAATGACTATTAGGAATGTTTTAATAAAGAGATGAAGGATTTGAATAAAGATAAAGATTTGAAAAATGCAGGTGACGAACCAGGCCTCAGCGGTTGTCACTTAAGGTTCAGAAGTAATAGTAAAATGTGAAAGAAGAGATGATGAAGAGTACTTAAAGTGGTAGTGTGCTTACTGCCAATAGCACTTTTGAATTAGGTACTGTATTAGAACATAGATAGTTAGTTAAAATGTTTGTAACGTTCAAGACTCAGAGCCTCCCACATTGGGAAGTTTAGATAAGAACTGTTTATTTAGCATTACAAAAATTTTGTATGTTCCTGCATTTGTCCATCTTTGCTTCTTTTTCAGCCCGCGGACGTGCAGTGTTTAACGGGGGGTATGTGGCGCCCCTGAGGGTTCAGTTGCCACAGAGGTACTGCACCTCCTCCTGAGGTTTGGTGCCCCACCATTCAGGTAAGGTGGAGACACCTGACCACACTCCAACACCTGCATCCCACACAACATAGTAGTGTAGCAAAGCACCCTTTGGTGGCTCCCTGCTTGGAACACGAAGCATGCTGGGAGGCAGGTGGAGTTTAGTTTGCACTAAAAGAGCGGGAAGAGGTGTTGTGAGTTCATTTTTCCCTTCACTATTGAGGTCTGATGAACTCCCTCCTCTGGTGAAGGAAGGTAGTGAGGCTGATTATCAGACACCTGGGCAGCTAGATGATGACTGGGTGGCTGGAATTGAGGACTGGATATAAGGCTGCCGATGCCCTTCTTCCTGGCTGGTGATTTTCCTGCTGGATTCTTGGAGACCAGTCTGATTCCTGCATCTCAAAGCTAAGCTTTTCTGCTCTGCTTTGTACTCTTCAGTTTGTTTTTGTTTTGCCTTGTTTTTTGGGAGTTCTGCCATCCCCGGCCGGGGGTGAGCTGTACTCCATTTTTGTCTCTGATCTGTTGATCTTTTGCTCTGTCTTCAGAATATACCTGAGTGCTGATATAGTCTTTTGAAGCCTAGCGACTTCAGGGCCTGTTTTTCCTATCAGTCGGTTGGCTCATTTTTATAGGGTTTTTGCGGATGGCAGACAGCAGCTTTCCTATCCTGTCCTGTGTAGTTAGCTTGGGCCCCATCGTTTGCTCAACCTATCTTTCTATCTGTGTTAGTGTTTTCATCTTGCTTCACCGTCATTATATGTTGGGGGCTGCCTATTGCTTTGGGGTCTGCTCTGGGGCAGTTTAGTTTTTCCCCTTTCTGTCTTTAGGCTATATAGTTCTCCGGCTGTGATCGAGGGGTCTAGGGCACCGTAGGAACCCCCCACGGCTACTGTTAGTTGTTGTGGATAGGTTCAGGGGTCTGCAATCCGATAGCTGCCAACCTCTCTGGTTTTTCTGGACTTAGCTGGTATTTTGTTTTTTCCTCCTTCGGTGACTCATCATAACAGAATCACCAGCCTTAACGCAGATCCTAGGGTACTCAATAGCAGGAGAGAATTGTAAAAAAAAAAAAAAAATAAGTGTCAGAATTTTTTTTTTGTGTGCATATTTTTTCCTCTATATCTCTGAGGCCGTAGGGGGAATTTTTCTCTCAATGGAGATGAAGCAATTGTCTGATCGTGTGGAGCAACTCGCTGCTGAAGTGCGGGGAATTTCCACTTATCTTGCTCATTCACATGCTGCTGAACCAAAGATTCCCACTCCGGAAGTGTTTTTTGGGGATCGGTCTAAATTCTTGAATTTCAAAAATAATTGTAAATTATTTTTTGCCTTGAAGCCTAACTCGTCGGGGAACTCCGCGCAGCAGGTTAAAATTGTCATCTCTTTGCTGCGCGGCGATCCCCAGGATTGGGCGTTTTCTTTGAAACCTGATGATCCTATTCTGAATAATGTGAACGCATTTTTTCAGGCCTTGGGGTTGTTGTATGATGAACCTAATTCTATTGATCAGGCTGAAAAGAACCTGTTGGCATTAAGCCAGGGTCGGGATTCGGCAGAGTTGTACTGTCAAAAATTCCGAAAGTGGGCGGTCCTTACTACCTGGAATGATAATGCCTTGGCAGCTCTCTTTCGGAATGGTTTGTCAGAAACTGTAAAAGATACTATGGTGGGATTTCCTGTTCCCTCTGGTCTTGACGATTCTATGTCATTAGCCATTCAGGTGGATCGGCGTTTACTTGAACGCAAAACTACATGAGAGATGTTGCCACCTGTTGAACAAATGTCTGAACCTATGCAATGTGATAGAGTTTTGTCTAGGGCGCAACGTCAGGAGTTCAGAAGGCGTAATAAGCTGTGTTTTTTTTGTGGAGATGCCTCGCATATTATTTCTGTCTGCCCTAAACGAGAGAAACGTTGTGCACACATGTTTTCTGTGGGTGGTGTTCAACCTAAGTTTCTTCTGGCAATTACTCTGATCTGCTCCCTGTCCACATTTTCCGCCAAGGCTTTTGTGGATTCAGGAGCAGATCTTAACCTGATGGACTTGGATTTTGCTAAACGTTGTGGATTTCCTATGACACCTCTGCGGACGCCTATCCCTTTGAGGGGTATTGATGCTACTCCTTTGGCAAAGAATAAACCTCAGTTTTGGACCCAGGTGGTAATGCGGGTCGCCCCAGACCATCAAGAAAATTGCAGATTTTTGTTGTTGCATAATTTGCATGATACCATTGTTCTGGGGTTTCCCTGGTTGCAAATCCATAATCCAGTTCTGGATTGGAAATCTTTGTCTGTGGTGAGTTGGGGTTGTCGGTGTCCCCTTAGTGATGCTCCTGTTTTCTCCACCTCTCCCCAGTCGCATGATGTTCCTGACTATTTGGCTGACTTTTATGATGTATTTAGTGAGAATGAGTCTGCGTCTTTGCCTCCTCATAGGAGTTATGACTGTGCAATTGAGCTGAACCCGGGGTGTAAATTCCCCAAGGGTCGGCTTTTCAATTTATCTGTACCCGAGCACGAGGCTATGCGATCCTATATTAAGGAGGCATTGTAGAAGGGTCATATTAGACCATCCTCTTCACCCTTAGTTGCTGTTTTTTTTTGTGGCTAAAAAGGATGGTTCATTAAGGCCTTGTATTGACTATCGTGCCCTCAACAAAATTACTGTTAAATATCAGTATCCGTTACCCCTGATTTCTGATCTATTCTCCAGAGTTAAAGGTGCTTGCTGGTTTACCAAGCTTGACCTCAGGGGGCGTATAATCTTATTCGCATTAAGCATGGGGATGAATGGAAGACGGCGTTTAATACTCCGGAGGGACATTTTGAGTACCTGGTGATGCCTTTTGGGCTCACTAATGCCCCTTCTGTCTTCCAGTGCTTCATGAACGATATATTCCGAGATTTTGTGGATACATTTTTGATTATCTATCTGGATGATATTTTGATCTTCTCCAAGAATTGGGACACTCATGTGGAACATGTTCGGACTGTGTTCCGGATTTTGAGAGAGAATTCCCTGTATGTCAAGGGATCGAAATGCCTTTTTGGGGTACAGAGGATTTCATTTTTGGGATTTATTTTGTCTCCGTCAACTATTGAAATGGACCCGGCCAAGGTACAGGCCATTTATGATTGGGTTCAGCCCACTTCTTTGAAGGCCCTCCAGAAGTTTTTGGGTTTTGCTAATTTTTATCGGAAATTTATAGCTAATTTTTCTGGTATTGCCAAGCCATTCACGGATTTGACTAGGAAGGGTGCTGATGTGCTGAATTGGTCTCCGGAGGCTGTTTCTTCCTTTCAGGAGCTGAAGCGAAGATTCACTTCTGCTCCGGTTTTGCGGCAACCTGATGTCTCACTCCCGTTTCAGGTGGAGGTGGACGCTTCTGAGATTGGTGCAGGAGCGGTGTTGTCCCAAAAAGATCCTGTGACATCTAAAATGAATCCTTGTGCTTTCTTTTCCCGAAAGTTCTCTCCATCTGAACGTAACTATGATGTGGGAAATCGGGAACTGTTGGCCATGAAATGGGCATTTGAGGAGTGGAGACATTGGTTGGAGGGAGCCAAACACCAAGTCGTGGTCCTTACTGACCACAAGAATTTGATTTACCAGGAGTCGGCCAAGTGCTTGAATCCTAGACAGGCTAGGTGGGCCTTGTTTTTCACCCGTTTTGATTTTGTGGTCTCTTTTCTTCCGGGCACTAAGAATGTCAAGGCAGACGCCCTCTCTAGGAGTTTCCTTGCTGATTCTCCTGTTGTGACTAAGCCTGCTACCATCTTAGGCGAGGGGGTAGTTCTTTCTGCCATCTCGCCCGATTTGAGACGTGCTCTGGAAGAGTTTCAGGAGGACAAACCTGAGCGTTGTCCCAGTGGAAAGTTGTATGTTCCTGACCAGTGGAGGAAGAAAGTGATGTCTGAAGTTCATTGCTCTGCATTGGCTGGTCATCCAGGTATTTTTGGTACTAGAGATCTGGTGAGTCGGTCTTTTTGGTGGCCCGCCTTGTCTCATGATGTCAGGAATTTTGTGCAGTCCTGTGGGACTTGCTCCCGGTCTAAACCTTGTTCTTGCTCTAGTGGCTTGTTGATGCCTTTGCCGGTGCCCAGGAGGCCATGGACCCATATTTCAATGGATTTTATCTCTGATATGCCTGTCTCTCAGAGAATGACTGTTATTTGGGTGATTTGTGATAGATTCTCTAAGATGGTCCATCTTGTACCACTTCCTAAGTTGCCATCTTCCTGAGTTGGTGCCCTTGTTTTTGCAACAGGTGGTTCGCATGCACGGGATTCCTGAGAACATTGTATCTGACAGAGGAGTTCAGTTTGTGTCTAGATTTTGGAGGACTTTCTGTTCCAAGCTGGGAATTCAGTTGTCCTTCTCCTCTGCGTTTCACCCTCAGACCAATGGGCAGACGGAGAGGACAAACCAGACTTTGGAGTCGTATTTGAGATGTTTTATTTCTGCCGATCAGGATGATTGGGTTTCATTTTTGCCCTTGGCCGAATTTGCTTTAAATAATAGAGCTAGTTCTGCCACTTTGATGTCACCTTTTTTTTGTAACTTTGGTTTTCACCCTCGATTTTCTTCAGGGCAGGTGGAGCCTTCTGTCTGCCCAGGTGTTGACACTGTGGTAGAGAGAATGCACCAGATCTGGGACCAAGTAGTGGATAAGTTGTCTCTCCCAGGAAAAGGTCCAGCGGTTTTCCAACCGGCGTAGGACCGTTGGTCCCCAGTTTAAGGTGGGTGACCTGGTTTGGTTGTCATCAAAAAATATCGCTATGAAGGTGGCTTCTCCTAAGTTTAAGCCTAGATTTATTGGACCTTACAAGATTTTGGAGATTATTAATCCGGTCTCTTTTCGGTTGGCTCTTCCTGTCACATTTAAAATTCATAATGTGTTTCATAAGTCCTTGTTGAAGAGGTTTGTTAAACCAGTAGTTCCTGTGGTGGCACCTCCTGACCCTATATTGGTTGAAGGTAACATGGAATATGAGGTAGAGAAGATACTGGATTCCCGTCCGGCTAGACGGAGACTCCAGTATTTGGTTAAGTGGAAGGGTTATGGTCAGGAGGATAATTCCTGGGTCTCTGCCTCTGATATTCATGCCGAAAGATTGGTGCATGCCTTTCATCGGGCTCACCCGGATCGCCCTGGTGGCATGGATGAGGGTTCGGTGACCCGTCCTCAAGGGGGGAGGTACTGTTGTGAGTTCATTTTTCCCTTCACTATTGAGGTCTGATGGACTCCCTCCTCTGGTGAAGGAAGGTAGTGAGGCTGATTATCAGACACCTGGGCAGCTAGATAATGACTGGGTGGCTGGAATTGAGGACTGGATATAAGGCTGCCGACGCCCTTCTTCCTGGCTGGTGATTTTCCTGCTGGATTCTTGGAGACCAGTCTGATTCCTGCATCTCAAAGCTAAGTTTTTCTGCTCTGCTTTGTACTCTTCAGTTTGTTTTTGTTTTGCCTTGTTTTTTTGGAGTTCTGCCATCCCCGGCCGGGGGTGAGCTGTATTCCATTTTTGTCTCTGATCTGTTGATCTTTTGCTCTGTCATCAGAATATACCTGAGTGCTGATATAGTCTTTTGAAGCCTAGCGACTTCAGGGCCTGTTTTTCCTATCAGTCGGTTGGCTCATTTTTATAGGGTTTTTGCGGATGGCAGACAGCAGCTTTCCTATCCTGTCCTGTGTAGTTAGCTTGGGCCCCATCGTTTGCTCAACCTATCTTTCTATCTGTGTTAGTGTTTTCATCTTGCTTCACCGTCATTATATGTTGGGGGCTGCCTATTGCTTTGGGGTCTGCTCTGGGGCAGTTTAGTTTTTCCCCTTTCTGTCTTTAGGCTATATAGTTCTCCGGCTGTGATCGAGGGGTCTAGGGCACCGTAGGAACCCCCCACGGCTACTGTTAGTTGTTGTGGATAGGTTCAGGGGTCTGCAATCCGATAGCTGCCAACCTCTCTGGTTTTTCTGGACTTAGCTGGTATTTTGTTTTTTCCTCCTTCGGTGACTCATCATAACAAAGAGGATAGGATTTAGTCAGTTTGTCACAGGAGTCTGACAGAGTCAGAGGAGGAGAGAAGATCCCCTGACAGGGATGGATGAAGGAAGTGCTGCAGCCGACCTCAGTGACCTGGGTCCGCTGGCACTGGAAAGGAACTTTGATAGAAAGCCTGACTCTCCATAAGAAGGAAAGGATTAGTACGGAATGTGAGGAGAAGAAGAGAACTAAGGATTAGGGTTAGAGGAGAACCCTTCCCAAGTTCTAAGCGCAAGGCCGGTGTCCGGTCCTCGAGGTTGAATGGATACTAGTGGTCCTGCAGCAGACACCGGAGGAATAGAAGTTGTCACCACTTTATTCCCACACCAGACTTGGGGGCACAACAGCATCTATAGTGAGCCGGGACTAGGTAGTAAGGAGTCCCCGAAGAAGGCTACAGCTGTCTGCCGCACAAGTAGAGTTCATAGGAACATGTGACAGGAGGAACTTCAGTGTAACTCAGTACTGTGAGTACTTCACTAAAGGCGCTAAGAGGGAGACGTTCAGAAAAGGCATATAAGTTGGCGGAGTGATGGAAAGGAGTACTTCATCTTGCCTGGAAATTGGCTGAGCTCCTGACTCGGAGGACATGGCATGGATGCGGGCTCTTGTGCCACAACAGACTGTGAGTAAAGCTTTGGAACTACATGCCCTGGTGTCCTCCACTTATTCCTGCGTCAACCTGCCCGGCACTGCTACCTCCCCTGCGCCCGACACTACACCATTTAAGTGTCACTTCACCTAATCTGCTCTGGGACTAAAGCCCTGCCTGTGGAGGTCTATAACATCATTGCTGCACCACACCATCTGTCCCAGAGGATCTGTCTGCAGCGTCGGCTTAACACCTTCATTGCCGAACACCACAGGTGGTGTCACGACTCATTCATTCTAATCATCATAAGCACACTGAACATTCCCCCTTTTACAATGGGCGCCCAGGGCCACGGGCCGGGTCCCAGCTGCCGTGACATCTCCCATTGAAGCTCATCGGGCCCGGTACCGAGTACCCCACAGCCCTGGGAGGGTGACCCATACACAGTATAGGGAGTCGGGGGATGTATGAGGTGGCAGTATGGAAAGTGAAAGGGCAAATGTACTAGGAGAGGGGGAACATGTGAGGAGACTATTTAGGTGGATAGTGCAAGAAAACAGTATGAGGGGGGAAAGTGTGAGTGAGCACAGAATAATAGTAGTAGAGTAGAGTGTGTGTGAGGTAATATGGGGGGACTGTGTAAGGACACAGCCGGGAAGGGACAGTAAGCCAAGGAGGGGGAGTGTGGTGAGAGGGCACAGTATAGAGCAGAGGCCTCAAACACGCGGCCCGCCGGCCGCATGCGGCCCCTGAGGCAGGCATCTGTGGCCCGCGGTGCACCACATGCAAAGCTCCCAACCTTCCCGGATTTTGCGGGACAGTCTTGATTTGGTCCCCCCACCCGCTGTCCCATGCGGGATTTTACTTTCCCGCACTGCAGGGAGATAAGCCGCAACACCCCCCCATGCACCCCATCCTCGCCCTCCTAGAGACCCACCGCAGCCTCTCACAGCCAGCAATGACGGCGCTAGGATGTTCTCTTCTACGTGCACAAGACCTTTGATGAGGTCACAGGAGGGGAGGAGTCAGGGGTCACATGATCAGGAACCTCGGTGTGTGCAGGACTCTGCTGTGCTGGTTGTCATGGTGCTGGATGAGGGAAGTTTATGTGTGGGGTCAGGAGGGGTTTACAGTGTGGATATACTAGAGCCGTGTGTACAAGGTGTATGGAGCGGAGATGTGTGTGTACGAAGTGTATGGAACGCACCCGTGTGTGTATGAGGTGTACGGAGCGGAGCCATGTGTACGAGGTGTACGGAGCGGAGCCGTGTGTGTACAAGGTGTACGGGGTGGAGCTGTATGTGTATGAGGTGTACGGAGCGGAGCCGTATGTGTACAAGGTGTACAGAGCGGAGCCGTGTGTGTACGAGGTGTATGGAGCGGAGCCATGTGTATGAGATGTACGGAGTGGAGCCGTGTGTGTACGAGGTGTACGGAGCGGAGCCGCCTGTGTACTAGGTGTACGGAGCAAGGCCACATGTGTATGAGGTGTACGAAGCAGAGATGTGAACGAGGTGTAAGGAGCTGAGCCGTGTGTGTACGAGGTGTACGGAGCAGAGATGTGTACGGAGAGGAGCCACATGTGTACGAGGTGTACGGAGCGGAGCCGTGTGTGTACAAGGTGTACGGGGTGGAGCTGTATGTGTATGAGGTGTACGGAGCGGAGCCGTATGTGTACAAGGTGTACAGAGCAGAGCCGTGTGTGTACGAGGTGTATGGAGCGGAGCCATGTGTATGAGGTGTACGGAGTGGAGCCGCGTGTGTACGAGGTGTACGGAGCGGAGCCGCCTGTGTACTAGGTGTATGGAGCAAAGCCACATGTGTATGAGGTGTACGAAGCAGAGATGTGAACGAGGTGTAAGGAGCTGAGCCGTGTGTGTACGAGGTGTACGGAGCAGAGATGTGTACAGAGCGGAGCCACATGTGTACGAGGTGTACGAAGCGGAGATGTGTACGAGGTGGAGCGGAGCCGTGTGTGTACGAGGTGTACGGAGCGGAGTCATGTGTCTGCGAGGTGTATGGAGCAGAGATGTGTACGGAACGGAGCCTTGTGTGTACGAGGCATACAAAGCGGAACCGTGTGTGTATGAGGTGTGCGGAGCTGTGCGTGCACGAGGTGTATGGTGGGGAGCATTCATACCTCCCAACCAACCCAGATCCAGTGGACAGTCCCGATTTTGAGTCTGCCCCAGCCGGGAGGTTACTTTTCCAGTGGACACAGGAGTACACGGCAGAGCCCCGAGGAGCACTTTAAAACTCGCACGTGACGTTCCACCGGAAGTCACGTGCTGGAAGCTGACCGGAAATTAGGTAACTTTGGGAAGAGATTGTGACGGAACCATGAAGGCACTTCAGGGAATTCTTCAGATCCATCACTGTGTCCTCCTCTGACAGCGGGACCGCCTTCGAATCGGGGATGCCGGCCATGTGAGCAGATCATGATATGTCCTGCATCAGGAGGCTCAGGTGGGCATTACAATGTGAGCCGGGCTGCTACAGTATCTTTATAGAATCTTCCTTTCTCTCTCTCTGTGCTTTCTTTCGCTCTGATCTTTCTTTCTTTCCTCTCTTTCTTTTTCTCTTGTTTTCTCAATTGTTTAACAATAATTTTGTACTGTTTTAAGTTTGAAAGGAATGCGGCCCGCCAGCTTAAGTTTTCTTTTATGTGCGGCCCATTTACTCTGCCGAGTTTGAGACCCCTGGTATAGAGACTGGGCCCTATAGGTGTTTCACATTGTGAAGAGGGGGCCCAGTATGGAAAGGAAGGGGCAGTGTGGAGATCATTAGCAAAAGAGGGACAGTGTGGGGGTAATATTTTGTGCAGGGAGTTTAGTGACTGGCAATTATTTATTCAGGGTCACAGCATAGGGTAGATATTTTCATTCAGGAGAATTATAATGACACTGCTATCTTTAAGGGCATCATGTTGAGATGTGCTTCTGAGGACCACAGAAGATGAAAGTTTGCAAAGACGAGCTGTGAATGAGAGAACTCATCACCGTGTCTGAACAATAGAAGAAGAAAATAAAGCAAACTACTCCAGAGACAAATTCATCTTTAAGGCACCTGGATGTAAATTTGATTTGTGATATTAACTAATTCTCATATTTTTATCTATAGTAGAAGCATTAAAGGAGCTGTCCATGTTTGTGATGAGTCTGCAGTCATTCTATGTGACTGCAGACTCCTGAATTTTCACCGTGCGCACTGCACAAAAGTCAGGGTTCTCTCGTGCAGGTGATTTACATACATGCAGTCATATCCCGACTAGACATGCAGCCTCACTTAATGAAAATAAATTGAGTGAGGACGAACAAGTCTAGTTGGAATGTGCCCAGAAGTATACAAATCGCATACTTTTGCAAAGGAGAATCCTAAAAGTGTGCAGTGCATATGCTGTGAGAAGTCAGAAGCCTGCAGTCACATAGCGTTACTGAAAACTTTCATCTCAAAAATGGACGAGGGCTTTAATTATAAAATGAAGCCCTGTAGCATGACAGTCGTAGCAGTGTGTAACATACTCACTGTCAGGATTCAGCTCTGCTTGCTGGCTCCAGCAGTCATCACATGGCCACGTCACTCATTCGATTTATATACTTATGCTCATGTGACAACGAGCTTGTCATCCTGTTTCTCTCAGTTTTCCACTGAGAGAATTAGGAAAGCAGCTAGTCGACATGTGATTGTAAATGTGCAAGTCGCATATGTGCTTGTGGGGGAGGCGGGTGCCAAATTGAATTCTTGTCCTGGGTGCTAAAGACATAGATTCACCTCTGCATGAAACCCATCAATATAACATATATGTGAAAAATGGACATCTGAATCAGGCCTTACAGAATTTGAACTTGTGAATTTCTGATTGAAAAATTGGATTATACTCCCATAAAAAATGCATGACACTCGCATGACACTTGCATTACACTCGTTTGAATCTCCTGCATCAAAATTGGATAGATTTTAAAATCGCTAGCGTGACTCCAGCCTAAGGCTAAGTTACACTAGGGATTTTAAAATCGGTCCGATTTTGTTCTTGCAAAGTTGGACGAGTGTAATGCAAGTGTTATGTGTTCTTTATGCGAGTACAATCCGATTTTTCACATCTAGCATCCGATCTACATCGGAATGCAGTGTGATTGCTATCCGACTGCAATGCGATTTTAACATGAGCTTTTACATAGAGTAATTCTCTATGTCATTTACACATCATTTTCAAAGGAAATATTTTTCTATATATATATATATATACACACACACTGCTAAAAAAAATAAAGGGAACACTTAAACAACAGAATATAACTCCAAGTAAATCAAATTTCTATAAAATCAAACTGTCCACTTAGGAAGCAACACTGATTGACAATCAATTTCACATGCTGTTGTGCAAATGGAATAGACAACAGATGGAAATTTTTGGCAATTATCAAGACACACTGAATAAAGGAGTGGTCCTGCAGGTGGTGACCACAGACCACATCTCAGTACCAATGCTTTCTGGCTGATGTTTTGGTCACTTTTGAATGTTGGTTGTGCTTTCACACTGGTGGTAGCATGAGAAGGACTCTACAACCCACACAAGTGGCTCAGGTAGTGCAGCTCATCCAGGATGGAACATCAACGTGAGCTGTGGCAAGAAGGTTTGCTGTGATTTTTCAGTGATTGATCTGGCTACCCCCCTCTGCATTCATAAGCATATGCACTTTACCATGGGCATTACACCTCATACCTTGCACATGTCTCTTTTGTTGTTCACATTCCCTTTGCTATTTTTGAGCAGGTAAATATATTGGGCATTGTATTAAATTGCACTTATGATATATTTTAAAATGCATAATTATCTTTTTCTTGCCACTCTAATATAATACTTTGCAGTTATTTTGGTCCCTTGTGTTGTGCTGCCAAAAAAGTTGTGGACTTGTTTCCCACCTTATTTTTGTGTATATTTTCCAATAAAATTTTGTTTTTATCTATATATATAAAATTCAATGTGTGTGTGTGAATCACCAACTGACCACGAAGCATCTTTCATATCACCAGGGCTGTTCAAAAGGAGCTGAGCTGTGATTGGCTGCTATGAACAACAGTTTTCTTTGCAACCAATCACTAAGCATCTTTCATTTCACTAGAGCTGTTTAAAAGAAGCTAAGTTGTGATTGGTTGCTATGAGCAACAGTTTTCCCACTCAACAACACCTCAGCAGACACTGACAACCTCAGCAGACATGGTGGGAGAAGTCTAGCATCCCCGGGAACATAAGCTCCCAGCCATTGTCTGCCCCCAGAATGGAGCAGAGAGCACATGACAGAAATGAATCCCCCCTCCCGTGCCCATATACCCATCACACATCCTCCATCCCATAGGTACATCTTCCCTCTTAAAGGGGTCTCCGGTCTGGAAGATAGGGCAAATCTCTCAGTGCACTGACACTGACCCCAGGCCTCTCTTAAGGGATCATTGGTATGGAAGGGCAAATCCATCCAGCACTTTGGTTTTGACCCCAGGCCTCTCCTAAAGGGATCCCCGCTATGGAATTAGGACTGTTCCACTCAGCGCTGTGGTTCTGACCCCAGGCCTCTATTAAAGGGATCATTGGTATGGAAGTCAGCGCAAATCCATCCAGCGCTTTGGTTCTGATGCCAGGCCTCTCTTAAAAGGATCCCTGGTATGGAAGTTAGGGCAATTGCCTTCAAATGCTCTGGTACTGACCCCAGGCCTCTCTTAAAGGGATCCCCAGTATGGAAGTAAGGACTTTTCCACTCAGCGCTGTGGTTCTGACCTCAAGGTCTCTTAAAGGGATCATTGGTATGGAAGTTAGGGCAATTCCACTAAGCACTTTGGTACTGACCCCAGGCCTCTCTTAAAGGGATCATTGGTATGGAAGTCAGGGCAAATCCATCCTGCACTTTGGTTCTGATGCCAGGCCTCTCTTAAAAGGATCCCTGGTATGGAAGTTAGGGCAATTGCCTTCAAATGCTCTGGTACTGACTGCAAGCCTCTCTTAAAGGGATCCCCAGTATGGAAGTTAGGACCGTTCCACTCAGCACTGTGGTTCTGACCCCAGGCCCCTCTTAAAGGGATCCCCGGTATGGAAGTGAGGGAAAATCCACTCTGCGCTTGGTACTGATCCCAGGCCTCTCTTAAAGGGATCTCCAGTTTAGAAGTTAGGGTAAATCCCTTAGTGCTCTGATTCTCACCCCAGGGTTCTATTAAAGGGATCATTGGTATGGAAGTCAGGGCAAATCCACTCAGCGCTCTGATTCTGATGCCAGGCCTCTCTTAAAGGGATCCCCGGTATGGAAGTAAGGGCCGTTCCACTCAGCGCACTGGTTCTGACTCCAGGCTGACGAGATGATGTGGGATATTAGGGGTAGTAGTCCGGTGGCTCTGGCTGACGGGATGATGTGGGATATTATAGTGAATGTAGCTATGCAGAGTGGACGGGGATCTAGACTAAGCTTTATATATATAGATATAATCATTATAATTTGTTATAACTAACCGTAGTTAGTTACTATGCCCGGGCAGCGCCGGGCTCTTCAGGTAATAAGAAAATGGAGAGTGAGGAGAGAGCACAGATTCTAAGTGCAGCAGCTGGTTTCAAATGTATATTAAACAAGTGCTATTTGCACTCACCTTTTTGATGTCTTTATAAACTTGTCTATAATTCCACTGGGTGGATTAGTTGTGGATTCCTCCTGTTCACGGTTTGCAGCACAATCCTGGGCACTTGTGAAAGCACTCAAGGTGTTTCAATAGGAAGCAGCATGTGTAGTAGTTCTCCAGGTAGTATGTGCTCCCGGAATACAGTAGGTGGGATACGAAGATATATTTCAAAAATAAGTTTTATTGACACAGCATACAACGCGTTTCAACTCTTATGAGTCTTCTTCAGGTATTACATATAAACTATCACTGCTTTGTGCAGTTTGTATACAAAAAGTCAGTGCACATCATTTTTGGGTGGGTGCCATACCAGGGTTTATCCCTTTTCAGACACACTCATATCACTCCAACTTTGTCCAGAGCATTACACGCATAAAAGCATAAACATTAAAAAGCTAATCCAAATCAAGTCCAATTTTAAAAAATTCTAAAATATTTTTTAAAAGTATATACAAAATTCATAACGAAAATGTTTCATATCTCAATAAAAAAATTTATTTTAAAAAAAAAAATGTATACATTAATATTTTAAATAAATGTGATTACAAATATAATATTTTCTAAAAGCAAATATTTTCTAAAAGAGACAAAAAGCCCGATACAAAAGGCCTATCTGTATAAAAAACTTAATAACCTTTTATTATTTATGTTTTTTGGGAGGTTGAAAAAAAAAGACAGATGTGGTACAATGGGACAATGGGATTTCTATTTTTTCTTTTAATTCCTTCTCCTTTTCCTTCACAAAAAAACCCATTAAAAAAAATAAAAAAACAACAAGTAGATAAAAAAACTTTTAAAATAAATAAAAATAATTTTTCTTTTTTCTCTTTCCTTTCCTCCTTTTATTAAACCCCTTCTGTCACATCATTTAACCCATCAGGATATAATGTTTTTAATCGAAAGATCCAGGAGGATTCTTTCCGATTAAGCGTTTGTATTCTATTTAAACAATTTGGAGTTGTTTGTTCAACTGGGGTGACAACAACATTGAATTGTTTATTATGTTTTAACATAGGTGTCTGGATAGACTGTGTTCTAGTATTCCATTTTTTGCATTGTGTCTGTGGCCATTCATGCGGGCCCGCAATGATTGTGTTGTATGGCCCACATATTGTAGGCCACAGGCACACTTAATCACATATATGACACAGTCTTTGTCACATGTTAAGTTTTGTGTGATTTCGTATATCTCACCGGTGCAGTAGGATGTGATAGATCTGCTATTATGTCCAATGATGTTACAACTACAGCATTTCTTAGAGTCACATCAATACACCCCTGGTTTTACATCCATATGGTTTTTAGAGAATTTTTTCTCCTAGTTTATTGTTTTTTGTCCCTCGTTCAATGTTTTCCTGAGGTTTCTTGATGCTATAATACTCTTAACCGTACAGCCCCTACGAAAGATAATCCCTGGCTTCTCTGGTTATACAGTTTTTAAAAATGGATCATTCTTCAGCAAATACCAATATTTGTTTAAAATATTTCTTATTTGAATGTTGTCACTAATGAAGGCAGTAATAAAATTTTAGAATTTTTTAAATTTGGACTTGATTTGGATTAGCTTTTTAATGTTTTTGCTTTTATGCGTGTAAGGCTGGTTTCACATTAGCGCTTTTTAAGCGCACGCACGGCCGGGGGTAGCTCCGCCCCCGAGCCGACTCTCTGCCCGGCGTGCCCGCCCCTTGCTTGTAGCGCCGCCTCCTAGCGCACAGCGGCGCCTGCGATCGGCGCACCCTATCTTTAGCATAGGGTGCGCAGATCGTGCGCAGGCCGTGCGCTAGTTGCGCTTTGACCTGCACTGCGCACTTTTGACGGTGCGCCGTGCGCGCCAAAATCCGAAAAGTTTGATTTTGGCGCGCACAGCGCACCGTCAAAAGTGCGCAGCGCAGGTCAAAGCGCAACTAGCGCACGGCCTGCGCACGATCTGCGCACCCTATGCTAAAGATAGGGTGCGCCGATCGCAGGCGCCGCTGTGCGCTAGGAGGCGGCGCTACAAGCAAGGGGCGGGCACGCCGGGCAGAGAGCCGGCTCGGGGACGGAGCTACCCCCGGCCGTGCGTGCGCTTAAAAAGCGCTAATGTGAAACCAGCCTAAAGCTGTGGATAAAGTTGGAGTGATATGGGTGTGTCTGAAAAGGGTTAAACCCTTGTATGGCACCCACCCAAAAATGATGTGCACTGACTTTTTGTATGTAACCTGTTTTTATATTGAATTATTAGACATTTTTCGGTTTCTTCTTCGCTCATCAGTAAACACACATAGAATAGATAGATATACAGATGTCAGTGACATATACAATTAGTACATTGTGTGTGCAGCTTACTGTACATGTATTTAATTATTAAAAGATTATTTTTCTGAAAAAAATGGCGTAACCTCCCGCATCATTTTCTTAACCAGCAGAGGGAAAGCCGACAGCTGGGTGCTGATGTTTATAGCCTGGGAAGGGGGTAGTACCCATGGAGCTTCCCAGACTATTAATATCAGCTCCCAACTGTATACCTAGCCTTCACTGGCTATTAAAATGGGGGACCCGAAAAAAATTACATGGGGTCCCCCTATTATTAATAACCAGCAAAGGCTATGCAGAAAGCTGCGGGCTGATATTAATAGCCTAGGAAGGGGCTATGGATACTGCTCCTCCAGGCTAAAAACAATAAGCTCTCAGTCGCCCCAGAAAAGGAGCATATTTAAGATGCACAAATTCTGGCACTTAGCCTCGCTGTTCCCACTTGCCCTGTAGTGGTGGCAAGTGGGGTGATAGTTGGGGGGTGTTAATGTCACCTTTTTAGTGCCAGGTGACATCAAGCATGAGGTTAGTAATGGAGAGGCGTCAATAAGACACCCTATTGCTAACCCCATAGTCATAATGTATAAAAACACAGACACCCAGAATAAAGTCTTTTATTTGAAAGAATGGCACAGACAACTTTAATAAATCTTAATTAAACCATACTTACAACTTCGCCCATTGCCCTGACACCATTGTCTTCTGCAAAGAGTTTAAAAAAACAAACAACAATATTCCTCACTTTTCCAAAGAGAAAATGATAATCCATTTGTACCAAGATGGGTCTAGCTCTGCTACATCTAGATGGCAGGCTGCATGGTTGCATGATGCGACCATACAGCCTAAAATCCAGCAGAGACACTGAGCAGCATGTGCTCAGTGTCTCCCTCTGAACTCCTATTACCTGTCTGATGGCAATGGGGATTTTAGCCTCCCGTTCTTGTGTAGGAGGAAAATCTGTAAAAAATGTGCATTATTTAGCTAGGCAAAAATGACTTGCTGCAGTTTAAAGAAAAACTGAAAAAAACAGGTCAATTTCTGAAAATAAAAGCACAAAGTGCATGAGAAGAAGAAGATGATAAGTGTGATCATACTCTGACTGATTACTTTTCTCAATAAAGTACTAGTGAAGTACGAGGGGCGTTCATTAAAGATTTCCCCTGACCCACTTATTGTGGACTGAGAGCAGTGAAACTTGGCACAGTTATTAGTCCTTCTCATAGTTGCCACCTAGGGACACACACTTTAACTAACTGTATACACCTCGCTTGTAGAAGTCAACAGGTTGCTCCAAGAGCCACATTGTGACTTCGGAAATCAGAGTCTCATCATTTGGAAAATACTTGTCCTTCAAAAATAACTTTATTGTTGGAAAGAGGTGGAAGTCCGATAGTGCGAGGTCAGGGGAATAAGGAGGATGTGGTAGAATTTCAAAGCCAAAGGAGCATGCTTCCATTTGGGCAACATGTGAGTTGTGAACTGGTGCATTGTCTTGCAGAAGGCAGGCATCTTTGGTGAGCATGCCTCGTCTCTTGGTTTTGATGGCCTCCCGCAATCTCCGCCGCAGTGAAGCATAGTATGCCCCAGTGATCAGGGTACCCTTTACTAGGAAGGAAATCCACCACTACTGCTTTGTGCTGGTCCCAAAATACTGTGAGCATGACCTTGCCTGCCGAGGGATGGGCACGTGCCTTCTTTGAAGCGGTGAATCGTTATGCTTCCATTGCATCGACTGGACATTAGTCTCAGGTTCATAGTGATGGACCCAGCTTTCATCCTGTGTGATCAGTCTCTTGAAAAAGTGGAAAAAGTCCTCCTGGTTTCCATGGGACATCATCAATAAAGCCTGAAACCATTTGACTCGTTCCTGCTTCTGGAAATGTGTGAGCAGCTGGGGAACCCAGTGAGCGGATTCTTTATGCATATGAAGATGGTCTTGTATGATTTTTTGCACAGACCCCACACTAATCTTGACATTTTAGATGAAAGGTTGTGCTGCGATTTTACAAAATGGCGATGCCCACTTGCTGGATGGTATGTTCATCAATAGCAGAGTAGGGTCGCCTGGAATAGGAGCTATTTGTACCAAAGTCCAACTACATTTGAATTGATGATGACAGTTCTTGACTACATCATGTGATGGGGAATCATCACCATAAACCTTTTTCATCTCATCGAATGTCTCCTTCGGTGTGCGGCCATTCAAGTAAAAGAACTTGATGACTGCTCGGTATTCCACTGGGTCCATTATCAAACCTCACACCACTTCAGCACCTGTAAAATCAAGACCATTATCAGTTCTGAGTCGCAAATTGGCATGTAACCTATAGAGACTTGTATAATTACACATGTGCAGTTTCAGCATCCTGTGATAAATAGAAGTCGGTCAGAGGAAATCTTTAATGAACGTGCCTTGTACAGTATATTCTCTGCAAATTGTCTCTTCAGAGAGGAAGAGGACTAGAACTCTAGAGCCACCTATTGTAAGTGGCAATCCTGCAAGTCAATGTCGACCCTTTAACAAGCCTTTTTACATGACTTAGGATAAAAGCCAAAACCAGAATCTCAATTTGCAGACACAGTGTTTTAGGGTACTGCCCCTTGTCAGTGCAAAGTGTGAGATCTGGTTTGGCTGTGTGAGAAGCGTCTGACCGATATCCAAGAAGTATCGTTTCTCCTTGCGTAGAATGACTTGCTAAGCATGCCAAGATGAGGAGACTTTAAAGCCGCAATGCTCCTCTGGGAAATATGCAAATTGTCTCTTCAGAGAGGAAGAGGACTAGAACAGTTACGTACATACATGACTCTTGGCCGTCTGCGTGAGGCCTAAGAGTGATAACTAGAGATGAGCGACTTTGCCTTTTTTAGGGTCGAGTCGGGTTTCATGAAACCCGACTTTCTCAAAAGTCGAGTCGAACGAAATCGTCCGACTATAGGGAAAAGTCGGAGTCCGACTGAAACACGAAACCTAATTCAAGTCAAAGGGGAAGCAAAGTCGTCAGGGAGTGGAGGACAGTAAACACACCTACAGTGCCCATTTAAATGCCAACAACATCAATTCTTATTACTTAAGCTTGGCAACCTTAATTTACTTTATTATAATAGTTACGCATTGAAAACTGGGGGTTATTTTGCTAAAGTTGTGGGGGGGGGGTGGTAGGGCTGGCTCCAGGTTTTCGCGTGCCCCGGGCCAAAGAGTGTCAGTGGGCTCCTTTAACACATAACACAATTCATGATGCTCAGATACGGCAGAGAAATAGTGGTATAGTACAATGAAATATACTTCACTTCTTACATGACATGACTGATATCTATTTTAAATTCAACAATGGCTAAAAAAACGGAGAGTATATTACTCCATACAGTATTATGGCCACCACATAGTGCACCATACAGAATAATGAGCCCCATATATTTCTCCATACAGAATAATTGGTCCCATATTATGTTCCATACAGTATATGATGAGCTCCACATAATGCTACAGTATATGTAGGTCCCCATGGATGATGCTCCACTGTTTTATGAGCCCAAATAATGCTCCATATATAATGGGCCCCATTTATAATGCTCCAGTGTATAATGGGCCCCGTAAATGCTGCTGCAGCGTCTGATGTCCCCCATTTGGAATGCTCCAGTATATGATGGGCTTCATGGATGATGCTCCAGTGTATGATGGGCCTCATATCTCATTCTCCAGTGTATAGCGCTCCCCAAAAATTGATCCCAACCTTTTAAAAAATTATATATCTCTCCTCGGTGGGCACTGCTCTACTCTGGACTCCTCAGCGTCAACATCTTACAGCTTTCTGCACTTGGACTGTTTAGGCAGAGGGCATACAGACATGATATCATTGCGCTCTCTGACCTGAATGTCACTGTCATGAAACGCGGAAGACGTCACGGCGGTGGAGCAGGGAGAGGTAAATATTGCAAGTGCTGTAGCCCTGAGCAAGCAGGGGGGGCCCACTCCTGGGCGGCGGCACTGGCACAGGGCCCCTCATAGTACGCCGGTGTGTCTGACGGTGAGTGGGGCCTCCCACTAGCAGAGACACTTTTGTGTACTATAAAGGGCCCTGTGCCAGTGCCGTCGCCCACGAGTATGCCCCCCCACCTGCTCAGGGAACCAGCACTTTCATCTGTACCTTCCTCTGTGTCACTGTGTAAGGTGCTATAGTATGCGGGAAGGGGCACCTGAGTTTCATCAGGGTCAGATTCTAGCTCTGTAGAGTGCGAGGAGAATGTTGTGCTGTTGGTGAATGTACCAACAGAATCATCTAGCAGTGACTGTGCATCAGTGCACTCCATCTCTGATTCATGTTGGACTGGGGAATTCAGGATTTCACTTGATTACCCAGGCATGGTATGTGAAAAGAGCTCCATGGAGTAATCTGAAGTGTGGCCTGCCGCATCCTTCACTTTTGGTGGGGGTAAAGGACACAAGGAAAGGGGTTGTTCCTGACCAGAAGTCTGCACTGACGACTCAGTGCTTGCATTTTTTGCAACTTCAGAAGAGGAGGTGATAGAGCTGGAGGCTGTTTCGGCAATATAAGCCAAAACCAGTTCCTGATGCTCCGGCTTTAAAAGCGTTTTACCTACTCCGAGAAAAGGGAGCCTTCCAGGCCTTCAGGAGCAAGACCATGCCGCAGTCTCAACCCCTCCTGCCTTACCTGGTATTGTACTTTTGGCACTACCAGCAGATGCACCACCACCATCAGTACCAGCTAGCCACCCACGCCCACGTCCGCAGCCTCTTACACCATACTTCCTAATTTTTCTGAATATGGACCCAAAATACCAGCAGATATATGGTACTGTATCAGAAGCGTACAGCTTTATACAGTGTAGGGGTCATTGTAAATCTCCGTATATATTTCCAGAGTCTGACACGGACGTTCACAGGCTCAGTATAAATTGGACAATACTATAAAAAGTTGAAAAAGGGTACAGTATCAACAGTTAGAAGGTATATATAGTATAGTTTAAACATTCTAAATCTCTGTATATATTTCCGGAGTCACCCTCAGACGCTCACTCAGTCTGGATTTGACCATAATACAAAATGTTTAAAAAAGGCACTGGATAACAAGATAGCCAGTATATGTATTGTAGGGTACAATTTAAATCTCTGTATATATTTCTGTAGTCCCCCTCAGACAGCCACCCAGTATGGATTTGACCATAAGACAACATGTCTAGCAAAGGTACTGTATCACAAGATAGGAGGTGCATAGAGTATACTTTAGGGTAAAATGATTTTCTCCGTATATATCGAATAAGTAAAGCACACACGCTCACTGAGTATGGATTATACCGTAAGAAAAAATGTAGAACTAAGGTACTGTTTCATCAAATACCAGGTGTATATAGTGTAATCCGCAGCGTGTGCACACGGTGCGGATTCTGCTGTGTACAGTAGCATAATATCCTATGGAAAAAAAACACTGTGCAGACGCTGCGGAATTTTCCGCGCGGATTTGCTGCGGTTTCAAAACATTGTTTGTGATATTCAATATGTTGAGGTGGCTTGTTTGATATTTACCCAATGTCATTAATGCTATGTGGGGCTTTTCTGCTGTGGGAGTATCATCATATCATTATTTCATGATTTGAGATGATTGCAATTTTTTGCATCTTTTAATCTGTTTTTAACGTTTTTTGCTGTTTTGTGTATGTGTCAGGTATTGATGTATAAATAAAATTTACCTTTTGTACATTTTGTGGAGTTCCCATATGTAGATATATTGCTTTTCTCTTTTGTTCTTTGTTAACTGAAGAATGGGCTACAATTCGTTTGGAAAAAATTCACACCTTGTATGAATCCATACCTCGGATAATCGAGGCTGTAATCGCCGCAAACGGTGGACCTACACCATATTTACCTAAGTTTTTTGATGTTTCCATGTCTTTCCATTTTTTTTCCAACCACCAGATTTCATGAGTCAACCACACCCGCTCACTCAGTCAGTATGGATTTAACCGTACTCAAACATGTTGAAAAAAGGTACTGTATCAGCAGATACAAGGTGTATCCAGTCCAGGGGTAATTGGAAATATCCATCTATATATCCGGAGTCAGAAAAATACACTCACAGGCTCAGTAGGGATTAGACAAGAATATAAAAAGTATAAAAAGGGTAATATATTACAAGTGTACAGCTGCATATAGTGTTGGTGTCATTTTAAATCTCCCTATAGTTAAAAAGAGTCAGACACAAACTCTCACAGGCTTAGTACGGATTACACCAGAATATAAAAATTAGAAAAAAGGAAATGGATTCGAAGCGTACAACAGTATACAGTGTTGGGGTACTTTTAAATATTCGTATATATTTCAGTGTCAGTAAGCCAGTCCAGACTGTCCACTACAGGAAACAAGATGGATACAACTCCAGACAGATAGTTGAGTGGTTGCATAAATTTTATAAACTACTAATCACGGGAAAACCTCCCGGGAGGATTCGCAGAGGCGATGCTGACCCTCAATTAGTTTGTCTGTGGAGACTGCGAAAATGGTTGTTTGTGAATAAAGGGTTGCTGTATAGCAGTAGCGTGGATCCCATCACCGTTACTCGTCTCCATAAAATTGTGATCACAGGGAGAGATGTACACATGGTCCTCACTGCCTATCATGATCTGTCTGTTCACTTTGGAGTGCAAAAGATAGAAGCAACAGGCCGTAAGCGATTCTATTGTATTGCCATCATGAGAGGAGACATTGCAAAATGGTGGCAGGAATGTCACATGTCTGTGACTAGGAAAACTGTGAAAGCTGATCATAAAGCACCCCTGCATCCGATTGTGAGTCGACATCCATTACAAATGGTAGCCATTGATCATCTGAAGGTAGAGCCCAGCAGGACTGGCCATAGCTAAGTTTTAACCATCATCGATCAGTTCTGCAAAGTTGTACTGCCCGTCCCTGTGAAGGATTTAACTGGCCAGACTACACAACGGTGGAGCAAGGAGAGGTAAGTCTTGCAAGTGCTTGGGCCCTGAGTAAGCAGGGGGGCCCACTCATTGGCGGTGGTACTGGCACAGGGACCCTCAAAGTATGCCGGTGTGTCTGACGGTGAGTGGGCCAACCCACCTGTTCAGGGCAACGGCACTTGCCCGGGTGCGCCAAGTGGTGACCACAGCCATTGTTAGGGAGGTTGAAAAAATGCCATATGTTGATGTCTAGGCTGTACATTTAGCAGCTGCAATTGGAGGAAGTGGAGAAGTACGAGGAAGAGGAGGACAAAAGCGAGCCATTTTTATTGGCACCTATGTGTCATCAGGGGAAGGTGGGACAAATTTCTTGGAAACCCATGCATGGTTCATTTTAATGAAGGTTAGATCATCAACATTTTGGGTCGACAGACGGGTCCTTTTTTCTGTCAGGATTGATCCAGCAGCACTGAAGACTCTTTCAGATAACACACTAGCAGCAGGGCAAGCGAGCTCCTGTAAGGCATATTGTGCCAATTCAGGCCAGGTGTCCAGTTTACAGGCCCAATAGTCAAAGGGGAATGACCTGTGAGGGAGAACATCGATATGGGAGAAGTAGTTTGTAACCATAGTTGACAACTGCTGTCTCCTGTCACTTGCAATCGATTCAGTATTAGCAGTCATGTGAGTGGTACTTGAAAAATCAGTCCACAACATGGTCATGAAACCCCTTGTTAGGAACGGCGGAACGCACTAAATAAAAAATATAAATAAAGTGAGTTCGCTGCTCAGGGTCCACCGTGCAGTAGGTGAAATAACCGCTGCTAAGTGGTGGCAGAAGCAATATGGCGGTATTGTGCACAGGGTTAACCGTCACCCAAGTGCACAGAGCAATCTCTGTTAAATCACAGAGAAGCCTAAGAACACAAAAGAGCTGAGCATGTCAAGGTCACAAGTACTCAGAGTAGTTACACACACGGTATAAGGTCACAGGAATAGCCAAAGATGGCGGTACTAAGTCCTTCTAGACCTACCATGTGTGTAGCATCGCAGCCGCGAACGCTTAAGTGGACTGCTACTGCAGCGTGGCGTAGGACACTGCCGCTATACGACAATGCTAGACGCAAGCGCAATGTCGGATGCTAGCAGCTGTGGACAATGAAGCAGAGGCGCGCTGGCGCTGGTACTAAACTCAATCCCTCACACAAGCGTAATATCAAAGGATAGGGGTTTCAAATGAGTCATTCACCAGAATCATGCATTCATCGTCATTCACACAGCAGTAAGTATAGTCTATACTAGCGCATGGCGGAACAGCCATGCCTGCTTTTTATAACAGCCGGGACCTTCCGGAAGCTTCCAGATCTCCGAGATGGACCAATGAGATCTGGAGCGGGACCTGAGCACATGACTCCCAATCTCCAAAGGGAGATCGTCTCATGAGCATGCTCAGAAGGTGGATGGAAGGACTTAGCCTCTGGAGAGATTTGCTGCAAGGCAATCTCCTCTGCAATCTCCTCTGCAGTAGATAAACAGCAGGAGACTGCAGAATGTGAGGGTCTGGATTCCTGCATAGCGACCGCAGAAACCTGACTCCTAACACCCATGTCTCCAACGCCACTTCGTCTGTGTGCACCACGAACACCTCTTTCAATTTGCCCTCTACGGCTCGTGGGAGAACCAGCAACGGTGCTGTGTGCTGGGAATGCCTCCAACAAATGGTTTACCAGAGTTGCTTGTTTGTTCGCCATATATTATCTCTAGGTTCTCCTGTGGCATGATGTTTTGTAATTTCCCTTTATAGCGTGGATCCAGGATGCTGGCCAACCATTAGTCTTCATCCTTCATCATTTTGGCAATGCGGGGGTCCCTTTTTAGGATCCGCAAGGCATAATCACACATGTGGGCCAATGTTCCAGGTGTCAATGATGCACTGCCAGTGGTGGGTGGAGGAGCATTTTCATGGAAATCAACATCCCTCCAGTCACGCACAAACCCTGTACCTGACCTTGGCATGCCAACATTATCTCTTGGCCCCTGAGAAGCATCCTTCTCCCCAAAATAATCATCCCCTTCATCCTCCTCCTCTTCCTCTTCTTCCTTCACCTCATCCAGGTCAGTTGCCCTCACTGACAATGGCTGACTGTCATCAAGGCTTCCCTCCTCCTCTTCCTCCTCCTCTGCTGCAGATGCCTGATCCTTAATGTGCGTCAAAGTTTGCATGAGCAGAAGCATAAGTGGTATGCTCATGCTTATGATGGCGTCGTCTGCGCTTACCAGCTGTGTGCATTCCTCAAAACACTGAAGGACTTTACAGAGGTCTTTCAGCTTTGACCACTGCACACCCGACAATTCCATGTCTTCCCTCAAACTACCTGCGCGTGTATCCTCCCACAAATGCATTACAGCCTGCCTCTGTTCTCACAGTCTCTCAACCATGTGCAGGGTGGAGTTCCACCTTGTTGCAATGTCTATGATTAGGCGGTGCTTTGGGAGTTGGAGCCCATGCATCTGTTGTGAGGTGCACCTTTCCACTCACTGACTGTTTGAGTGCATGGTCTTTCACATGCAGGTGGAGGGCAGGGACGGCTTTTCGAGAAAAGAAGTGCCGACTGAGTAGGTCATAGCGTGGGACAGCGTAGGCCATGAGGTCTCGGGATGCTTCGCTTTCAACCAAACGGAAGGGCATCATCTCTAATGAGATCAGTTTGGCAATGTAGCCGTTCAAAGCCAGTGTATGCGGATGAGATGATGAGTACTTTCTTGTCCTGCTCAGAGTGTCTGGTAGGGTGAGCTGGACTGGAGAGCTGCATAGCGGTGAACTAGCGGTGGACATTAAGGACTGAGAGGGGGTTGGTGATGTGATGGTGGTGTTGGTGATGGCCTTGATTCAGTCTTTTTTTCCAAAAACATTGTGATTCCATGACTGCTTTGGCCTTGAGACGACACGTCAACATTTCTTGCTGGTGGTATGCTTATAGGTGGCCTTTCAGTGGGGAAGCAATGTAGCGTTGCTGGCTACCTTCAGTCGGAGCAGGTGCACATGTGCTACCTGAGGCTTTGTAGTCCATCCACGCTTGCAAGTGCATGGGGGTTAAATGTCTAAGCATGCAACTGGTGTTTAAGCTTTGGAGATTTTTACCTCGGCTAAAGGTCCTTCCGCACTTCTTACAGATAACCTTTGCCTCATCAATAGGATTTTGGTCAAAAAAGTGCCACACCGCACTCTTCCTACTATGGTATAAATTCTCAGGGCTTGCATGGTGTGCAAATTTGATCGTCTGGCCAAGCTGTACTGCAACTCTTTTTGATTTTTAAACTCGTTTTGGTACAGCTATGGGCCTGCCAGATAACAGCTGCTGCGATGTCGATGCCTGCTGCGGATCCTTCTCCTCTTCTGAGCTATTGCCATCGGCACCCTCTTCCCCCAATGGATGCCAATCCGGGTCAACAACTGGGTCACCCATCACCTCCTCTTCAATGTCATCTGCACCTTCCTCTGTGTCACTGTGTAAGGTGGTATAGTATGCGGGAAGGGGCACCTGAGTTTCATCAGGGTCTGATTCTGGCTCACTAGACTAAAAGGCAAATGTATTGCTCTGGGTCAATGTACCAGCAGAATCATCTAGCAGTGGCTGTGCATCAGTGCACTCCATGTCAGATTCATCTTGGACTGGGGAATTCAGGATTTGACTTGATAACCCAGGAATGGTATGTGAAAAGAGCTCCATGGAATAATCTGAAGTGTGGCCTGCCGCATCCTTCACTTTTGGTGTGGGTGAAGGACACAAGGAAAGGTGTAGTTCCTGACCAGAAGCCTGCACTCAGTGCTTGCAGTTTTTGAAACTTCAGAAGAGGAGGCAATAGAGTTGGAGGCTGTTTTGGCAATATAAGCCAAAACCTGTTCCTGATGCTTCGGCTTTAAAAGCGGTTTACCTACTCCCAGAAAAGGGAACCTTAAAGGCCTTCTTATGCCAGACGATGATGCAGGCTCAATACCTCCTGCCTTAGCTGCTATTGTGCTTTAGACATAACCAGCAGATGCACCACCACCACCATCAGTACCAGCTGCGCCCCCCGCCCACGTACACGGCCTCTTTCACCAGACTTCCTCATGTTTGGGAAAATGTACCAAAAATACCAGCAGAGATATGGTACTGTATGAGAAGCGGACAGCTCTATACGGTGTATGTATGGAAAATTGTAATTATCCGTCTATTTTTCAATGAAGTCACACACAGACGCTGTCTCTGTATCAATTTGACTGTAATCAAACAGCAGATATGGGATACTGTTTGACAATCGGACAGCTCTATATGGTGTATGTATGGAAAATTTTAATTATCCGTCTATTTTTTAATGGAGTCACACACAGACGCTGTCTCTGTATCGATTTGACCGTAATCAAACAGCAGATATGGGATACTGTTTGATAAGCGGACAGCTCTATACGGTGTATGTATGGAAAAATGAAAATCTCCGTATCTTTGTACGGAGTCACACACAGATAGCATGTATTTGTCCGTGATACCAGCCGGTACACGGTAGTGTGTGAGGAGCGTACACCTCTATACGGTGTGTGAAAAAATGAACACTCACTAACTGTGCAGAAAAAAGGAATAAAAGTATTTTTGCTTTGAAAAAAGCAGTCTGCACAGCAGTGTGCACACAGCAATGCAGCTATCAGGTAGCCTTATAAGGCAGCCTAATAACCACCAGAGCTGCTGCACCCAAAAATATCCTCCCCTGTCACTGCACACTAACTGTTGTGTTGTACAGTGAAAATTGCTATCAGCAGAAGCACAGTTGTATTTTTTTTTCCTGCCTAAACACTCTTCCTATTGAGAACGAGCAGCAGCAACCTCTCCCTATGCAAAGATCGGCAGAAGTAAGATGGCGGTCGGCGTTCAGGGCTTTTATAGCCAGTGTGACGCCACACAAAGCCAGCCAATCACTGCAATGCCCATATATAAGATGGTGGTGGCCGCTCCCCATGTCATCGCGTTGCCCGCAGTGTGCGTCCTTGATCTTTGGCTGAGAAAAGGCGCTGGAAGCATGATGGGAAACGCGACTTTGGCGCGCGGGTCGGCGACTTCATGGCCGACCTCACACTATGGTCGGGTTTCAATCGGCGAAACCCGACTTCACCAAAAGTTGGCGACTTTTGAATTTGACCGACCCGTTTCACTCAACTCTAGTGATAACTTATATGAAAATTGTAGCAACATATTTTGGCTTTTATTGCACATAATTTTTTAGTAGTATTTTTCATAGCTTGTAAAATAATACCATGATTTTCATGCTTTTTTATTTTTTTTTACATACAGTACATATATTTTGATTCTTCCTACAGAGAAGCCTAGGAGAAAACTCATGAAATAATTCCATGCCCAAAGTATACCAGTGAAATAGTAGAGGTGGTGGAGAAACTGATCTCATGTTTTCATTGAGGTCTTTCCCACCTACTCGTAACATCAGATGTTGATACGGACAGGTCTAGGCGCCGCTCCGGTGGGCCGGATCACTCATATAGAAAAGAGTGAAAGACGCTGATGACAAATAACGCATTTTGCATTTCAATATTCAGTACGGTCATGAATATATTCTTTTGACTCCAACATGAAAAGGTAAAAACATAAAATAAGTACATGGTTCACTGGAATGTTTACTAGAATTAGATAAGCATACAGAAACCATTTATTAGGAAGAAAAACAAAGTCTTCTTGTTTCTTGTAACTGGTATTTTTAGGAAAATATCTATTTTGGATGATGAATAAAGCTGCTGTGACAGGATCTACAGCTCATCTCAGTAAAACAACCTTATTGTTCAGATTATTGACAGAGACAAATTGAATCAAATCACGTAACAAATCAATAAAACCATTCCTAACATACCAAGCAACAGTATATATACTCTGCATCCTCTGTTTAAAGATATAATTTACATAAGCAGAATAGCATGTCTATGTAGAAGATTCCTATATATATATACATATACAGTGCCTTGCGAAAGTATTCGGCCGCCTGGATCTTTTCATCCTTTTCCCACATATCATGCTTCAAACATAAAGATACCAAATGTAAATTTTTGGTGAAGATTCAACAACAAGTGGGACACAATTGTGAAGCTGAACGAAATCTATTGGTTATTTTCAATTTTTGTGGAAATTCAAAATCTGAAAAGTAGGGGGTGCAATATTATTCGGCCCCTTTAACTTAATACTTTGTTGCGCCACCTTTTGCTGCGATTACAGCTGCTCGCTTGGTGTATGTCTCTATCAGTTTTGTACATTGAGAGACTGAAATTCTTGCCCATTCTTCCTTGGCAAACAGCTCAAGCTCAGTGAGGTTTGATGGAGATCGTTTGTGAACAGCAGTTTTCAGCTCTTTCCACAGATTCTCGATTGGATTCAGGTCTGGACTTTGACTTGGCCAATCTATCACCTGGATACATTTATTTGTGAACCATTCCATTGTAGATTTTGCTTTATGTTTGGGATCATTGTCTTGTTGGAAGACAAATCTCCATCCCAGTCTCAGGTCTTTTCTAGACTCCAACAGATTTTCTTCAAGAATGGTCCTGTATTTGGCTACATCCATCTTCCCATCAATTTTAACCATCTTCCCTGTCCCTGCTAAAGAAAAGCAGGCCCAAACCATGATACTTGCCACCAACATGTTTGACAGTGGGGATTGTGTGTTCAGGGTGATAAGCTGTGTTGCCTTTACGCCAAGCATATCATTTGGCATTGTTGCCAAAAAGTTCAATTTTGGTTTCCTCTGACCAGAGCCTTCTTCCACATGCTTGGTGTGTCTCCCAGGTGGCATGTTGCAAACTTTAAACTGCACTTTTTATGGATATCTTTGAGAAATGGCTTTCTTCTTGCCACTCTCCCATAAAGGCCAGATTTATGCAGTGTACGACTGATTGTTGTCCTATGGACATACAGTCCCACCTCAGCTGTAGATCTCTGCAGTTCATCCAGTGTGATCATGGGCCTCTTGGCAGCATCTCTGATCAGTCTTCTCCTTATTTGAGATGAAAGTTTAGAGGGACATCCGGGTCTTGGTAGATTTGCAGTGGTAAGATACTCCATCCATTTCAATATGATCGCTTGCACAATGCTCCTTGGGATGTTTATAGTTTGGAAATCATTTTGTATCCAAATCCGGCTTTAAATTTCTCCACAACAGTATCACAGACCTGCCTGTTGTTTTCCTTGGTCTTCATGATGCTCTCTGTGCTTCAAACAGAACCCTGAGACTATCACAGAGCAGGTGCATTTATACAGAGACTTGATTACACACAGGTGGATGATATTTATCATCATTCGTCATTTAGGACAACATTGGATCATTCAGAGATCCATAATGAACTTCTAGAGTAAGTTTGCTGCACTGAAAGTAAAGGGGCCGAATAATATTGCACCCCCTACTTTTCAGTTTTTGAATTTCCAAAAAAATGTAAAATAACCAATAAACTTCAATTAACTTCACACTTGTGTCCCACTTGTTGTTGATTCTTCACCAAAAATTTACATTTTGTATCTTTATGTTTGAAGCATGATATGTGGGAAAAGGTTGAAAGTTCCACTGGCACTGTATATATATATATATATATATATATATATATATATATATATACACTGTATATATATAGAGAGAGAGAGAGAAAGAGAGAAAGAGTTAATTTTTCTTTTTTGTTTCCATATTTTTAAAAACTTTTTATTTTATTTTTACTGGCTTCAATAGTCTCCATGGAAGACTAGAAGCTGCGATCGTCTGATCGCTTGTGTAGCAGGCTTCAGCCATGCTGTGTGTAGCTAAAATGCTTATCTACTATGAGCACTGGCCACAGGTCAGCGATCATAGCTATCCGGCAATGACAACTATGGGGGTCTCCCACGGTCATATGACATGGGCGCCGATGGCGAAACTAATGACTCGCTTCTGGCAAGATCAAGTTAAATGCCGCTGTCAGAGATTGACAGCAGAATTTAACATGTTAACAGCCACAGCAGGATGGCGATCCCACGGCTGTTAGGGGCACATGTCAGCTACTAAAATCAGCTGACATGTGCCAGAAAAGTAGCCTGCATCAAACAGGGGAAGGTGACCTATGATGTACCTAAGGGGTTAATGTGGGTATGTATATATTTCATATATCTACTGTATACGTATACACAGTGGCATGGAAAAATACGGGCACCCTTGTTCGAAATTACTGTTATTGTGAACAGTTAAGTTGTAGATGAAATGATCTCTAAAAGGCCTAAAGTTAAAGATTACACATGTGACGAGCGTCAGCTTACGCTGAGTCGTTTCTTCTTTGAATGAGTGGAAACTCTGGACCGTGGCACCTACCCACCTAGGGCGAGCTAACCTAGTAAGAACCACCCCCTATACAGGGAGTGTCAGGGGCAAGACTAAGGGGGTGAGCCACCACGGCAGCTGGACCAGACGGCCGGCTCAGGGAAACAAGACAAGGCGAGACGAGACGTTAGTTCAAAGAAACTTCATTTAAGGAAGGCTTCAGGGATAACATCAGGTACAAACTTAACCAGAACAGGGACAACATAGCAAGGTGCGTGCAAGGGCACGCCAAAGTCCAAGAATGGTACGTGCAGATGGTAGGCGAAGGCACGATGACATCAGACTCCGGACAGCAAGCGAAGATCAACCGGGACATCAGGTTCTGAAGCTCAGTAGGCAATCATCAGGATCCAGACATCCGAAAGTCAGGCAGGTTTCCAAGCAAGGAAACAAGACAGAGTTAACGACATGACGCGTGTCAACGGACACGCCAGGTTCGGGTTCACAGGACGGAGGCCTGCGCATGCCAAGGGGCATGCCAGGGACGGGTACAAGGACGGAGACCTGCGCGTGCGAGGGCACACCAGGGACGGGTTCAATGGCATCGTAATCCGGGGTGCTGGCATCGACCGACAGGGTCCAGGAATCAGGCTACGGACATCAGCTCCGGACATCAGGCCGCAGTCATCTAGGTCCGGACCTCTGGCAGCGGTCGGCAGGTTACGGAATCAGGCAGGCAAGCTAGGGTTCAGAGCAGAGCAAAGAAAGCAAAAGACTTTGTGCAAGAGTAGCATGAAAAGGCACAGTGCGAGAACCAGTGTGCGTGCAAAGGAGCATGGAGACCACAGCTGGGGCACCGGCAGGTGGTACCAACGATGGCATAAGCAGGCGGGCACAACTAGAGGTGGCACCGCTGCAGCCACGCAGCCGGAAACCACTATAGCACTGGACGGGGGCACGGCTGAGGCACACAGGCAAGCACGGCTAGAGGCGGCACGGCTGAGGCACACCAGGCAGGCACAGGCAACCAGGCATGTGCACGGAGGCACGGAGCCACAAGGCAGGGCTAGGCAAAGGTACAGGACAGAGACGCATGCGATAGCACGGCAAAGCCTAGTACAAAAAGTGCAAGAGCGCACAAAGTATCAGAGACAAGGCATAGAGTAGTAGACAGGACCCTGCGCATGAAAAGGACATGCCAGGGCAAGGTACGAGTTGAGGCCTGCGCATACCAAGGGGCACGCCAGGGACAGGGACAGAGTCTAGCACCGGAGCGTAGGCCGAAGCCCAGAACAGGGCCAAGGGAGAACCTTGGGACTAGACAAGGTACAGAGCGGAGGCCTGCATGTGCAGAGAGGCATGCCAGGGACAGGGTACAGAGACGAGGCCTGCACGTGTTGGGAGACACGTCAGGGACAGGGTACAGAAACTGAGGCCTGCAAATGTAGACAGACATGTCTGGGACAGGGACAGAGTCTAGCAGCGGAGCGTAGGCCGAAGCCCAGAGCCGGGCCAAGGGAGAACCTTGGGACTAGACAGGGAACAGAGCGGAGGCCTGCATGTGCAGAGAGGCACACCAGGGACAGGGTACAGAGACGAGGCCTGCACGTGTAGAGAGACACGTCAGGGACAGGGTACAGAGACAGAGGCCTGCATGTGTAGGGAGACACATCAGGGACAGGGTACAGAGACTGAGGCGTGCACGTGTAAGGAGACCCATCAGGGACAGGGTACAGAGACTGAGGCCTGCACGTGTAGGGAGACACGTCAGGGACAGGATACAGAGACTGAGGCCTGCACGTGTAGGGAGACACGTCAGGGACAGGGTACAGAGCGGGGTACCTGAAGCCAAAAAGCAAAGCGAGACAGGAAACATGGAAAGAAACAAGGAACAGAATCAGAGCAAACAAGGACTACAAGGCAAAGCAGGGCAAAGACAAAACATAACACGAAGGACAAACACTAGACAAGAGACGGAATACGACCACGGAGCGTGTGCAGAGACGCACTACAGAGCAAGGTGCAAGGGCACAGAATAGAGGGAGCGACCCCACAGACCAAACAGCCATGCAGAGAAGCAACACAATACTCAGGCCCAGAGCATAGGAAGGGGCGTTCTGATATAGGGCATAGCACCTCCACTTCCGGGTCAGGACCAGGGAAGAGCTTCCAGTTCAGTCCTCTAGGATCACAGAGCGTGGTCACATGATCAGGATTTCAGACCTGCAGAGACGATTGCAGAACCAGACAGTGCAGGATCCTAGGAAAGGTCACATGATCAGGGTTTCAAACATGCAGAGATGAATGCAGAACCGGACAGTGCATGATCCTAGGAAAGGTCACATGATCAGGGTTTCAGACATGCAGAGACGAATGCAGAACCAGCCTATGCTAAAACATAGGAAGGACACATGATCAGGGATTCTAGACATGACGAGATGATCACAGAAGGCAGAGCAGAAACGGAAGCAGCCTGCAGCTCAACAGACATGAGGTGAGTGTGCCCACTGCTCTAGGGAAGATGCAGGATAGCAGACATGAGATGCGCGTGCACACCGCTCCAGGGGTTCTTGATGCAAAACAGACAAGGCAGACATGGCGGACATGACAACACATTTCCTTTGTATATTATGCAAAAATATATTGTAGAGACATGGGGAGTTAACGGGTGCTTTAGTCCGCTAGCCAAAACCGCATGGACCAGGGATCATCGAATGCCTATTCTCCTTTTACAGTGGACATACTACTACTCAGACAACACAGGGTGAGGGTAAAACAGTGTGATAATACTGTATTGAACCACAAAATAGACAAATAACACATAGAACCGTCCCAGAAAAATACTCATGAATTACAGAATCTCACCCTTCCGCTGCCTGGCCGGGATAAGAACAGCAGTGACTTCAGAGCTTCCAGGGCTGACTACCCCTACATGTGGCATGCGCAGAGAGGAGGTAACAACAAGCTTAGGAAGCTGACAGTCCATTAAGGTACAAGGCCAGGTGACCAGAGGGTCATAGCCTGGCTTCTCGGCTTCTCTGAACAGCTCCATGGAGCCAGGTGACGGGTGGATCTCAATCCAGGCTTTCACAAACAAATCCATGGGGCTCAAACAACCGGTTGGTCCAAATCCTGACTACCCCAAATGTATCCATGGGTTCAGTGATGGTCAAATGAGCAGATCTATATTCTATCAGTCGGGGACGCGGTCCCCTAAGCTGGCATCCTGTAGAATGTCAAATCTGTGTCCCTCATAGAAAAGGTACAGCTAGCAGCACTCAACCATCAGAATGCGGGTTCAAAAGTCCAATGACCCAATTGGAGAGCAAACCATCATGAGAAAAGACATTTGGCAGAATAAAGATGGCAGAATAAAGATGTCATAAGATACTTTATCTTCACCCGGATGGAATGCTGTTCATTTTTTCTTAGGAAAATCTGTGTCCCTCGTGATGGAGCCATGATCTGGCAACTATCCTGTAGAGCAGGGGTGGACAATTAATTTTCCCAAGGGGCCACATGAGAGACCATAACTGTTGTGGAGGGCCAAACCAACAGGCTCAAATTAATTCTACTCAATATTAATATAGATATATAATAATTATTGATATTATTGATAATTATATTAATATTGATTGTATCACTGAATATTGAGCAGAATTAAGTATGCTCACATCTCCCTATATTTGAACCCCCATAGCCCTTTATTTACTGTAATAGCCCCACACAGCCTCCCTCATATACAGCATGAGCCCCATACAGCCTCCCCATATGCAGTATGAGCCCCACACAGCTGCCCCCAAATGCGGCATGAGCCCCACACACAGACTCCCTCATATGTGACATGAACCCCAGAGCCTTCCCATATACAGTATCAGCCACGCACAGCCTCCCTATATACACAGCATGAGCCCCACACAGCCTCTCTATATTGAGCATGAGCCCCACACAGCGTCCCCTTATATACTACATGAGCCCCACACAGCCTCTATATATACAGCATGAGCCCCACACTGCCTCCATATATACTGCATGAGGCCCACACAGCCTTCCCATGTACACTGCATGAGGCATTACACAGCCTCCCTACATACTGCATGAGGCCCACACAGCCTCCCTATATACTGCATTAGCCCCACACAGCCTCCCTATATACTGTAAGAACCACACACAGCCTCCCCATGCACAGCATGAGCCCCACACAGCATCCCTATATACTGCATGAGCCCCACACAGCCTCCCCATATACTGTGTGAGCCCCACACAGGCTCCCTATATACTGTAAGAGCCCCACACAGCTTCCCCATGCACAGCATGAGCCTCACACAGCATCCCTATATACTACATGAGCCCCACACAGCCTCCCCATTGTTACAGGCTGGCGGAACACACCAAATAATATGATAGTAGGTGCGTTCGCAGCCCGGGGTCCACCGTGCAGAGGTGGTAAACTGCTGCTTAGTAATGGCGAAAGTATATAGCGGTATGCAAAGGTCATACGTGGGTTAACGTCACCTGGTGTGAACAGGAGCGGTCTCTGTTACGTCACAGAGCCGCAGTACCGCGAAACTTAAATGCCGGAGTTTGTTAGCACTCACAGAGTTCGGCAAGGGGGTGCTCAGAATGTGGTTACGGAACTCTGCCCAAAGGACACGGGGTCAGAGTCCCTCTAGACCTTCTGAGCACGTGGCGTCGCAGCTGCGGACACCACTATAGACGCTGACCTTGGAGAAGTGTTGAGCACGTGCACCGTGACGTGTAGAGCCACCGATGGACACTGATTCTAGTCTCTGACTCAGCCTCTACCTACACCTATGCAAATAAAGTCCGTGGAGCCTCATTTAAGAGTCTCAAACACGGGACTAGCCAGATCTTCCTCCAGGGAAGGACCCAGCCAAGGAGTGGCTCCTTTCGGAAACCACCATTACCACCATATTAAGTGGCCCTTTAAGTCAATATCCAGCTCTTTACGAGTTTACAGATATGACAAGGGAAATACCAAGGCCAGGTATCCATCCACAGACAGCTGTTTCGGGTGTTGCCCCTCATCAGTGTGGAGTAGGATTCTGGCTAGGTGGGAGCAATGTCTAGTAGACCAACATCACGAAACAATCACTGACCTCAGGGAGACCAGTTAAAGAAAACACTGCAGAAGCCGGCAAAGGCGCTCAATCACAGTGAAATCCTAGGTCCATTGCTCCCTGGGAAATACGAATATGCAAATAAAGTCCGTGGAGCCTCATTTAAGAGTCTCAAATACGGGACTATCCAGATCTTGCTCCAGGGAAGGACCCAGCCAAGGAGTGGCTCCTTTCGGAGCCTACACCTAGACCTGGGCGCTTGACAGACTAGGCTGCACAACACATGCGTACCAAGAGTAGGGGTTTCCAATGAGTCATTCACCAGAGACATTCATACATGCATACAACACTCACTCCACATGGTCTAATCATTGTCTATACTAGCGCATGGCTGTGCGGCCATGCGACTCTTTTATAGCAGCGTCCTTCCAGGACCTTCCTGACTTTCTGTTAGGGACGGTGGAACGCACTAAATATTAAATAATAGAAAGTGCGTTCGCCGCCCGGGGTCCACCGTGCAGTAGGTGTTAAAACTAGACAAGCTCAGAAGGGCAAATCCTGGACTTAGTCCCAGGAACGTCTGCTCGTCACTGTCTAATGCTGATTGCTATAGCTGAACCTGGAGCAGATGCAGCAACTACATGCATGGCTCAAGTCTGAGCAAGATCCCGCGACCCATGTCTCTGCTGAGCAGGCTCCACTACGGTTGAGACTGGATGGGAGACTGCAGGAGAAGACAGGACTTGTTCAGAGAGAGAATTGCAGCACCTAAAAGTATACATCTTTTTTTTATATATATATTTTATATTCTCTATTTCCATATACTTATGTATACTAATATATTATTCTGATATACTAACCTAATTGGGGTGTGATGTTGATCCTATTTGATTAAAACACACCCCTTTGAAGTGTTAGCAGCCTCCAGTGTGTAAAGACATTCTTCTTTTAAAAAAATGTTATAAGTGCATATTATACCTGATGAATGCTGTTGCAGGCTGAGATGAGTTGTTTGTTCTTAGCAAAGTGTCCTAATAAATTTGATATCAAGCAAAATATCTCATTTTTAACCATCCTTGTCCTCCGGAAGGGAAAACTTCTATTTACCAAGACTACACTAGGTAAGAAACAGCACTGTACATAACAGCAGAGGAAGCTATATAATAAGCGGCGGCATCATATATAACTAGAGAGGATGGTACATAATAAGGGATGGTGTTATACATCGCAAAAGAGGAAACTAAGTAACTAAGGATGGTGTTATACATAATAAGAGAGTACACTATATACTAAGGGACTGTGCTATACATAAAAAGTGACTACACTATACACTGAGTGGTGGCGCTATACATAATAAGCGAGAACACTATATATTAAGGGACTGTGTTAAACATAATAAGTGATAATGTCTTCCTCCACCTTCCCCTGTTCCTAAATCCATTATAAATCCCCCTTCCTCCCTTCTTAATCTCCCATACCCCTCACTGTACTCCTCCTCCTGCTTCCCATTATTGTCTTCTCTCCCAAACCCATCATTGCTCTTTCCACCACCTCTATCATTGCTTTCTCCCCCACCACCCCATCTTTGCCCATTCTACCACCTCCATAATTTCCTCCTCCCCTATCACCCTAATCATTGCCCTTTCCACCATCATTACCTTTTTCCCCCACAACCCCCATCATTGCCCATTCCACCACTTCCATCATTTCCTCCTCCTCGCCACCCCATTATTGCCCTTTCTACCACCATCATCATTGCCCTCTCCGTCACCTCCATCATTGCCTTCTCCACCTACACACACACAGCACCATTCACCTCTTTGCACGTTCCCCTGCAGTGCTACACATGCGCACACACACACCACCACTCATCACTACACACACGTACGTACACACACACAGCACCTCTCACCTCTCCGCACACTCTCCCACAGCATCACCTTTGCCAGCAGCTTCCTCTCTCTGGTACAGACTGGCTGCTGAATGATGATGTCATCCAGCCGCGCCGCTGACTGCTGACACAGGAAGCGTGGGCAGGAAGCAGGATGGATCACTGCAGCTCCGCTGCCATTTTCTCTTGTAGGTAGCGGAGCTGCATGAATCTCTCCCTGCCTGCACATGAGGGAAATCTGGCCAAGTGCAGCCCGGAGCCTCAAGGTCAAATAAACAGGCCAGATTGCCCTCATTATTAGCCGCCCTGCGGGGGGATCCCCGGAGCCTCTGGGCCCCGGTGCAGCTGCACCGGCTGCACATGCGGTGTGTCCACTCCTGGGTGGTGTGATTATAAAATAAAAAATTTATGCCATTTCCATCAATGCAATATATGGAGCAGCATGCTATAACATATGCCAAGGAAAGGAAACACATTTTTGTGGATAAAACATTATAAGGAACACAACACACTGGAACGGCATTATATCTACGTGAGCACCAATATGACCTGAGGGCTGTTCTGCACGCCTGATATAAGGTGGTGAATGGATTGTTATGCTTTCTAATGACTATGACATGGGGTGGATCATTCACCTGGCAATTACACTCTGAGTTCACCTGCATGTAAAGGTGGCTCCAGACTTCTGCGTTATTGGTCACTGACATCTGATGTTACGACTAATACTACTACTAATAAATAATAATAATAATAAAGATAAATTACGACATGATGGTTATGGTCAACTGGGGACACTAGTGACAGAGGACTGATCCTGAATAATTATGGTTTGACGTAGACGCCTCGAGCTTCTAGTGGTGGAAGCGAATAGAGAGGAAGAAATAACAAATGAAAAGGAGCCATTATAATGGAGGCAACTCTTATCATTATTATGGCTCGCATTTGAGTTGATAATTAACAATTAGTGATTATGGTGCTGAAAAGAAAAGAGTCGTCACACTGTGAACACATCCAATTATACACAATGCATTGGCCTGTAAAAAAAATTATTTTGTTGTGTTTGGGTATGTTCACACTTCGCCTATTTCCGGTGGTCAAAAACATCCATTTTAAAGCAGACGATGCTGCAGGAATCACTCCTTTTCTCTAGATTTTTGTAAACCTGATTTTTTAGTGTTTTTTTGCTAATTTCTTGGTCACTTTTTTAATATTTTTTTCCATTTTTTTGTTTCTTTTTTAAGTTTCTCTGCGCTTTTGGGTGTCTTTTCCTGACATTTTTTTAAATCGACAATAGAAAAAAAAACCACCAGGTGTATTTTTTAGACTTGCCAATGACTTTTATTATGCAGTATGAAGTGTTTTCCTTGTGGATAACGCCTGGAGAATGGACATGGATTCTTTCAAATATACCGCGTCTTTAAAAGCCTAAAGTGTTTAAAACATGCTCAAAAGTCTGAATCTAGGAGCAGTATTAGTGTTCCCATATAATCTAATTGGACATTCTTTTACTCATTTTGGTAGCACATTTTCCCCCACTATTTTGAGCAGTACTGCTTAAAAAACAGCAGAAAAAGTTGCAATGTGAACATATCCTTACAAACTTTGGAGACGTTCTTCATCAGTGCTCACCTGGTTCATTCTATGCTTGGATTAAACACCTGCTATATAGTGCCTACAAGTAGTATTCAACCCCCTGCAGATTTAGCAGGTTTGATAAGATGCAAATAAGTTAGAGCCTTCAAACTTCACACAAGAGCAGGATTTATTAACAGATGCATAAATCTTACAAACCAAAAAGTTATGTTGCTCAGTTAAATTTTAATAAATTTTAAACATACAAGTGTGGGTCAATTATTATTCAACCCCTAGGTTTAATATTTTGTGGAATAACCCTTGTTTGCAATTGCAGCTAATAATCGCTTTTATAAGACCTGATCAGGCCGGCACAGGTCTCTGGAGTTATCTTGGCCCACTCCTCCATGCAGATCTTCTCCAAGTTATCTAGGTTCTTTGGGTGTCTCATGTGGACTTTAATCTTGAGCTCCTTCCACAAGTTTTCAATTGGGTTAAGGTCAGGAGACTGACTAGGCCACTCCAACACCTTGATTTTTTGCCTCTTGAACCAGGCCTTGGTTTTCTTGGCTGTGTGCTTTGGGTCGTTGTCTTGTTGGAAGATGAAATGACGACCCATCTTAAGATCCTTGATGGAGGAGCTGAGGTTCTTGGCCAAAATCTCCAGGTAGGCCGTGCTATCCATCTTCCCATGGATGCAGACCAGATGGCCAGGCCCCTTGGCTGAGAAACAGCCCCACAGCATGATGCTGCCACCACCAAGCTTGACTGTAGGGATGGTATTCTTGGGGTCGTATGCAGTGCCATCCAGTCTCCAAACGTCACGTGTGTGGTTGGCACCAAAGATCTCGATCTTGGTCTCATCAGACCAGAGAACCTTGAACCAGTCTGTCTCAGAGTCCTCCAAGTGATCATGAGCAAACTGTAGACGAGCCTTGACATGACGCTTTGAAAGTAAAGGTACCTTACGGGCTCGTCTGGAACGGAGACCATTGCGGTGGAGTACGTTACTTATGGTATTGACGGAGAATTCTACTTCTACGGAGAAGCAAGTAATCGCGAAACGGCCGTTGTCCGGCACCTCCCTCCCCTAGTATTCCTCTAACATCCTGCATGTCCACATATCTATTGATGGAATTTATGTGAAATAAAGACGCACAGTTTTTCAGCTATATTGGTGAGTGCTCCATGTTTCTCCTTAGCTGTGAGAGTAAGACCGGCTTTGTGGTTGTGTGTGCCAATTAATCCAAGTGGATAATGTGGTCTTCTTTGGGGTATGAGCCTGTCTGGTCAGGAAACCAACGGCATGTCCATGCAACTCAGTCTGTACACAGACAGCGATACATGGATGTTTGAATGAGGCTTAAGGCTGCGTTCACATGCAACAGTAAGGCCGGGGTCACACTGGCGAGGAATACGGACGAGTGAGAGGCGTTAAAAGCACGCATTAGACACGGACAAATGATTCTCTATGGGGTACCTCGCACCAGCCATATATTTCTCATCCGTATTCTATGGTCCGTGCCAATCGCAGCATGCTGCGATTGTCATCGTACTACGGCCGTAGTACGCCAATGCAAGTCTATGGGTGCGCAAAAAATACAGATTACACACGGACCACACGTGTGGCCTGCGAGAAATACGCAGGTCTTTTGGCTGCTGCCAGGAAATGGCCCAATCCATCATCAGGAAGCTGATACATGCAAATCACCTCAAATAGCGCTCCAGACATCCAGGAAGTCAGCCTCCACAGAGTACAGCAGCGTCATGGCGCCATTTTTTCTGAATGTGGAAATGCTAATTGTCCTGGTGCAGGAGCGGCCCGAACTATGGGACCAACGTGATGCCCATTATGCCAACCGGGCAAGAAAGGAGGCGTCATGGAGGCGCATATGTAGGCAGATGTTCCATGACTTTGGTGATCGGCCACGTGAGGAGCAGCAGAAACTGAGTAAGTACAAGCCAAAAAATTAGTAAAATTACCGCACAACAAAAAATGAATATAGAATCAGCACCCCCCTTCCTGTGCTTGTACTTTTTTCCTCATGAGGCCATTAGATTTTGATGTGACACGTGGTTTGACACTGCCATAATTTGGGCCAGGCCACAAGCTCCTCATCCTCCTAGCCAAACAAGTTATTAAGTGTAGTTACTTGATGCATCAACTAATGTGACCCTGTGTATCTGGCCTGTATGCCCCAATTAGATATGCCACCATGGGTAGAAAGCACACCCCAGAAGGCCCCATGTGTAGACTACCGGTAGCAAATGTGACCTATCAAATATGTGAATTTGACAATATTTCCTGTCACATTGCAGTGGAAGATGTGATGAGACGCTGGCGAAGCATCCAGGACCAATACCGCCGGGAACGTCAGCAGCGGTCCAGGAGTGGGGATGCGGGTTACGTCAAGAGAAAGTACATATACTATGACCGCCTCTCCTTCCTCGCCCCAATTCTGGATCTCAGACCGTAAGTAGATACCTCACACCACATTACACAGATACTTTGCAGGGCCAAAAATATTTAGTTATTTTTGGCTCTGTTCTGTTTCATAACAGAACTCAGTCCAACCTTACGGACAGAGGAACTGACTCCGAAACCGACCCCATCATCGATCCTGTGTCTGCAGGGGAAGAGGTGGCTGGCCCATCTTCTCCCCCTACTAGGAGCATGGCTGAAGATTCCAGTCAGGAAGTGCCATTGCCTGCGCCCCAAAGCCCACCACCAGGACCATCTGGTGCTGCTGCAGCATCAGCAAGAGCAGAAGAGCAGGGCAACATCAGCAGCAGCCCAATTGGCCACATCCGGGGCTCCCCACAGCCTGCTAGCACATCCCGGCGAGGAGGATGCCGAAGGCGGCAAATACCTGCCACTGATACCCGCACTTATGTGGACACTGGGGTCCTAAATTATTTATCCAGAGTAAATAGTGATGATGGGGAGGAGGCATACTCATGCAGCCTGGCCCTTTATCTCCGTGCTCTTTCCCATGAGGTCAGGCTCCGTATTCGAGGATGTTTTCAGATCCTGCTTGATGCGTGCACATACCCCAATACCCCCTACGAATTATTTGAATATATTGAGAGGTGGCAGCTTTCCCCAAGAAATCTCATGCGCCTTAGGCACCCCCCACAAATGCATGTTCAAGCAGGATGTGAAGATCCTCAAATACGTGGGCCTACACCTCACCCCCTTCCTCCCACTACCCAACCTTCAATACAGCAGCCACAAATGTCTGCCTCTAGCCAGCCACACCAATATGGCCACTTGTTCCCACCCAGTGTTGGAGGCTGGTCCCAACCTGGTTGGGGACGATATGGGTATCTTGGTGGATATGAGACACGTGCCTACCACAGCCAACAAGATGCCCCTCCTCATTATTACTCTGGCCAGTACCCCCAACAATCACAGGAGGCAGGACACTACCCACATCATGGGCAACAGTATGGCCCCACACAGGGCGATGTTGGGCAGAGTAGCCAGCAGCAACCACAGGCTGCTCTTCCGCCTTCTCCTTCCCCAACGTATGAGAATTTATAATTCTGTGTCCACAATCAGTCTGATGCCAGGAGATGTCCAGTGCGGTTTCACTGGTGCTACAAATACCAATCCAAAGGAAAAAATAGGTGGTCTCCATCACCAAACTTTGTGAAAAAAGTGAAAACTCACATTTTTTCAGAATGTTTTCCAATCATATTAATAATCCACCATGACAGGCAAGGCTACCTTACGCCTTTCAGACAGATATTACATGTCTGTACAAAAGAGAATATTTAACCATGCTATACTGGTCAAGTGAACGGATGAAAATACACTACTCACTTGTTAAGACATAGAGAGAATGTGATGTTCTTAAGGCTGGTCGCCTTGATTTGTGACTATAGATAGCTGGCAAAAAAGTGACTACTTCACTAAGGCCAGCACGCCTTTTCTAGGCATTAGCAAGTGAGTAGTGTATTTTCATCCTTTGACTTTACAGTATAGCGCGGTGAAATATGCTCTTTTGTACAGACATGTAATATCTGTCTGAAAGGCGTAAGGTAGCATTGCCTGTCATGTTGGATTATTAATATGATTGGAAAACATTCAGAAGAAATGTGAGTGTTATCTTTTATCAATAATTTTGGTGCTGGAGACCACCTCTTTTTTCCTTTGGATTGAAAATTTCTAATGTAGCAATGTTGTTATTCCATAATCTTATTTTGTGTTCTGTTTGAAAATGTTACTTTTCAAAAAAGTTTTCTTATGCAAAAAGGGCAATTTGGCCCATTGCCACAGTTTTCATATGGCAATAATATGTTTGCCTTTAAAAAAAACAAACAAAAAAAGGCAAAAGAAAAAATTTGTCTACTACAGTTTACGTATCTGTGTGATTTCTCAAAAACAGTGTCAGCATACTAACATACGCTTAGCAATGCAATGAAACAGTCATAGAATCAGAAGGGGTATAAATATATATATTTAGACACATAAAACCAAAAATTATAACATAGACACAGCATGCTCTTGCCAAGAAGTTTCCCCCTCAGTTGAGATAAAGTAATTAGTGAAAATATCACGCACTTTCATCCCAGAGAGCGGTCTACGTTGAGGGTAGATAGGTGGTCTCACCCTACGCACATTGTCCGGCCTACGCACAACACCAGCCGAGGAGGAACAATCATGTATCCTGGTGAAGTTATGAAGAACCACACAGGCTTTAACAACTTCATTAACATTTTTTTCACTCAGCTGAATGGCAGGCTGGGGTACCCGCCATTTGGCACAAAGAATGCCAAAGGAACACTCCACCAGTCGCCTAGCACGTGATAGGTGCAAGTTAAAAATTCTGCGCCTGTGGACAAGGTTGCGCCGGGGATATGGCCTCATGAAATTGCACGTTAACTTAAACGCCTCATCTGCCACAAGGACATAAGGGACTGATTCTTCAGTGGAGCCTGGTAGCTGGCGTGGTGGTGGTAGATCCAACTGGTTGGTGCGTAGCCGCCGAGCCATCATGGAAGTATTGAACACTCTAGAGTCTCCCGTCCTTCCATAGGCCCCAATGTCAACAATTATAAACTTGTATTGAGGGTCTGCCAGAGCCAACAATACAACAGAAAAGTGTTGTTTATAATTGAAGAATTGGGAGCCAGAGTTCGGCGGCTTACGCACCCGGATATGTTTGCCATCAAGGGCCCCAATACAATTAGGAAATTGGCATTCCTCCTCAAAGTCCCTTGATATCCTCAACCAGTCTTCCATCCTGGGCTCGGGCATGAGGACTTGATGAAGTCTTGTCCAGATTTCTATACATGTTGACCTGACTATGCCAGAAATGGTAGATCTTCCAATGAGAAACTCATGGTGGAGGGCGGCAAAAGACAGGCCAGTGGACAGGAAGCTGAAGAACAATAGAAATGGATAATTTTAGAATGCAGAAAGTCCAAAAAAATCAGTTACATGCCGACCAAACTTGGTAGGAATTGAGATAGACTAACACACACATATTTGGTTGCACAATGACTAAGTGATATTCAGTACATATTAGACCTAACATTCTGGTCTGTAAGTTTAAACATATGTGGACTAAGATGAGGGCATTAAACTTAGTCCAATAAGCCAAAAATACATACTTTGGCCCACACATTATGAACATAGAGAATGTGGTTTTATAGTACATACCATATTGTGAGTAGAAGTCGCTCCTCTGCAGATACAGCTTTGCGCATCCTTGTGTCCTGAAAGGTTATCCCAGGCGCACTGTCTCCAAGAGTCGATCAAATGTTGCAAGGCTCATGCGACAGTATTGGTAAAATTTAACAGGATGCTCCCGCAGAGAAGAATAGAGGCGGTGAAAATGACCTCTTGTGAGTCGTTGCCTCAAAAGTGGATGGACCCACATGCGTCTCCTCCTCCGCGGATCCACTATCACTGGGTATGGGTGACCAAAGCGGCGTGACAAAAGCCAGTTGAAGAGAACCTGCTCAGTTGTGTTGAAACTCAGACCCTCTGCCATGTTGCACATACAACACCAACACACCTAGTGAAGGCAAGGTCACAAATGGACAGAATGGAGGCAGCCACCTGTTCCTGAGGCAATAAATAGGGTGCAGGCTGATGATTTAAATAGTCAGCAGGCCTCAAAACCGTTAAATGTCCATTTTGCAATGCTGCGAGAAAATCTCAGTATACGGATTGCATACGGATGCCATACGGATTACATACGGATGCTGACAAGCGGAAAATACGCGACCACACCTTGCTTACGGATGACATACGGAGCACTATTTAGGGGTCATTCATCCGTATTACGCATGTAAACTACGGACCGTATTTTGCGTCGGTTAGTGTGACCCCGGCCTAAGGCCGGGATCACATATGCGAGGAATACGGCCGAGTCTCACATGGTAATACCTGGCACTGCTGTCAGCACACTGGAGCAGAGCGTGCGGCTTCATTTATTTCTATAAAGCCGCACGCTCCGATCCTGAGTGCCGGCGCCAGAGCTTGGTTTTAACCTGCGAGACTCGGCCGTATCTCGCTGTGTGTGATCCCGGCCTTATGCTTCAGCTTTTAACCACAGAATGCCTGTGCTGGTATGGTCTTTCCACTGTTTCCTTGCAAGACAAAGTGATTGTGGAGGAAAATAGTAAAAAGACTGCACCTGTACAGAACTGCTTTGGTTAAAAACTGAAGCACGAGCAATGTGTCTGAATGCAGCCTTAAGGCACATTCATGCGACAGTGACTTTTGTTGTACAGAAAATATTGTCTAATTTATATCAGTGTTTTTGAGTCAATTTTCAACAGTATTTGGTTTGTGTTTCAGTTTTTGCCACCCGTGTTTCATTGGTGTTTTTCTCTTGTCGAAAATTTTTTTAATATATTGCAAAGCTTCTCCTATACATTGCAATGTTAAAAGCAGACAGCACGCAATAATGACAATGTATGATATAATGGTGATATGCAGTGAAGAGTGCAGCTGCAGGGAGAATAAAACTTCATTTCTCCCTGAAGCTGCTGTTCCAGTAAGTCTGCCAGACATGATTTAAATGCTATTTACTTGCAGATTATTAAGTTCTCTGAATTTTGGAAAACCCCTTTAACCAGCTACATTCAAAGTAGCAAGGTTGTGGGTTCTCTTCATTTTAAATGTTCTATAGTAAAAACTTGACATAAACTTTGAGCCCTATGCATCGAAGCTTACATGTGGCGTAAAAGCTTTAAAAAGACACAAAATTTTAAGTACATCTCAGATCTGCGTCTACATTTTGTGATTTCTGGAGTCTTCATGCCAGTTTTTCCTGAGGTGAGACAGGGGCGTGGTGACTGCAACTCATCAAATTTATTCACTATGCTAAAAAATTGTACCCCAGCACGGGCTGAAGCAGGATTGGTGGCGAGGCGCACATGGAGGTGCACAAAACGCATCCGGCGATCCTGAATCATAATGAGGCATGAGCCTCTTCATGAATCAGGAGGGTCTGACTCTAGCGCACCCCTTATCAAGACCAACCTGGACAACACTTGTCATGATGAATCTGACCCTAAGGGTATGAAAATATTTGCCGTATATAAAATGGTTTTCTCGGGTGGACATCGGGACCTCTGAGTGTTGTCTTTACAAAGAGTGCTGTTCACATAATGATCAGACAGAAGAAACCTGACCATATGATGACCATGTAAGTGTATAGTGAAGGTCACTACAATGCAATATTGTCACATGGATTAACCCTCTAATCACTAGAACTAAACCCAGCCAAAAACCTCGGGCTTATGGCTCTATCTGTTCTGCATACAGTCATGGCCAAAAGTATTGACACCCCTGCAATTCTGTCAGATAATACTCAGTTTCTTCCTGAAAATGATTGCAAACACAAATTCTTTGGTATTATTATCTTCATTTAATTTGTCTTAAATGAATAAACACAAAAGAGAATGAAGCAAAAAGCAAAACATCGATCATTTCACACAAAACTCCAAAAATGGGCCGGACAAAAGTATTGGCACCCTCAGCCTAATACTTGGTTGCTTACACAGGTAATAACTACAACAAGTATGTGAAACTCTGCTCTGCTACACCCACAAGAAAAATGTGCAAAAATAAACTGTCTCATGACTAAATCTACCCAGACTACAGGTACAAGGTATAGCAAACTATTTATTTATCTATCTATTATCTATCTATCTTCTATCTAATATCTATCTATTATCTATCTATCTTCTATCTATTATCCATCTATCTATTATCTATCTATCATCTACAGTATCTGTCATCTATCTATTATCTATCATCTTTCTATACTGTAGATCTATCTATCCCAAATCTATCTCTCTATCATCTACACAGTATCAATCTATCTATCCCATATCTATCTATCTATCTATATATTATCTATCTATCTATTATCTATCTATTATCTAGAAAAAGAAATATAGCATAGCCCAGTAAAAAATTGGGTGCAAAGCTTTATAGGCACATACCAAACCTTATGAAGAAAGTCAAAAAGAGTTGAAGCAGCGCTCCATGATGCAAGAATAAGGTGCTCTTTATTGGCCACTTGGGCCAGTAAAGAGCACCTTGTTTTTGCATCATGGAGTGCTGCTTCAAGTTTTTTTGACTTTATCTATTATCTATCTATCTATTTATTATCTATATATTATCTATCTTTCTATCGATCTATCTTTTTATCTATCTAGTGCTATACATATTTAAAGGGAACCTGTCAGATATAGATTTAATCTACAGGCTCTAGACCTGCCTGGCGCCCGGACTTAGAGCCCCACTGCTGGAAGGAAATTAACTTTATTCCCAGCAGCGTTTGGCTTTCAGTCACAGGCGTGGCGTCGGTGCGCGTTCAGTCACTGATGTGTGCATAAAGAGTGGCGGCTGTAACTGTGCTCCCATCATGGACTGACAGCAGCTCAGCATTAGGACTGGCTCTCAGTCAGTGTGGGGGACGCATTTACAGCCGCAGCTCTCTATACACAGAGCCGTGACTGAACCTGCGCCGGCTCCACCCCTATGACTGAACGCCAAACGCTGCCGGGCGATTAAAGATAATTTCCTCCCGACAGCGAGGCTCTAAGTGACAGCGCCTAGCAGGTTCAGAATTCTATTAACCTCCAGATTATCCCAATATCTGCAGGTTAATACAGTAGTGTTTTTTCATGTGACAGGTTCCCTTTAAATCGCATAGCTATGTGAAGTGAAAGGCCTATATATACAGTACCAGTAATATCCACACGTTATGAAGAATTCAAGGTATTAAACTTTAGATATGTTTTATTCTTCGTCCTCCAGCACACAGCATAACAGTTGCATTCCCATGCTACACAGAAGTGAAACTGAAACTTCCCTTCTCATCCCTCTTGTCTCCACCCCCCAAGTCCCATAAGTCTGGCTTGCTTAAAGAGACAGATCTAATTATTATACATTACATCATCCCTTTTTTTTTTTTTTTCTATAAATAACCCATATTACTGATAAATGCAACAACATGAAAACGTCCAAAGAAATCATATGTCCGTTTTGTCTTATTTGTTCAATTTCAAAACCAGAGAAACAAACAAAAAAACAAAACAAAACAAAACTGTAATTACACTTCTTCAATAAGCCTCGATGGAGCTCTTCTCTCTCGTGTAGGATAACATCTGGGCTCATTGAGAGGGTTCATTATTGATGGACCAGCTACCTCTTGTTGGTCCTCTCCACCATCGGATACCAAATCTTCCACCAAAGAGAGTTCATTGTCATCATTCTGCGGTATGACTTTAAAATATGAAGAATTTCGCGTTATGGAGTGTCCATCTCGTTCAGCTGTGATCATGCTGCCTTTCCTTTTAGTAACATAATATTTTGCAGGACCATATACAGGTGAGGTCTTGTTGGTTGGTCTTTGACGTACCACCACGACATCCCCTCTTTCGATGGCACTTGACTGTGTCCTTCGCCTTCTGTCTGCATAACGTTTCATGGCTTGTTTGTTGGAGAAATCTGTGGATCTCACTGAGGAGTCACTCGGTCGGGGATGGCTGGTCACATCAGGGAGACGTATACGCAGGGTTCTGCTGAACATTAAATGAGCTGGAGCAGCATTAGTAGTGGAGTGTGGCGTATTGCGGTAATTACGCATGAATTTGTATAATGACTGTTTCAGTGGGATGTGCTCCAGACTCGCTGCCTTGATACGTTTCCCCAGAGTGCACATAAAACGTTCCACAATTCCATTGGCTTGCGGCCAGCAAGGTGTGATTTTCCTGTGATTGAATCCCAAGTATTCAGAAAATTGTGTAAACACATGTCCATTGAAGGGAGGTCCATTGTCTCTTTTGACCACTCTTGGAATACCATATGCCGAGAAAATGTCGTCCAGCTCTGGTATGACATTATTAGCAGATGTTGAAGAGATAAATGAAATGACAGGGTATCGAGAATATTCATCAATTGTTACGAGAATGTATTGGCCATTTGGCAATGGTCCATATATATCGACTGCCACTTCCTCCCAGACAGCAGTGGGTAACGGAGACATTTGTAATGGCTCTAAGGTTGATGATGGAGTGATTAATTGACAAGTAGAACAGCGTCTAATCTTTTCTTCCACCAAGTGATCCATATTTGGGAACCACACTTTTTCTCTGAGTAACTTCTTTGTGCCAACAATTCCTAAATGACCTTCATGTGCTATCTGTATGACTAAGTTACGCAAAGTCTTAGGTACAACTAGTTTGGTACCTCGAAGAATGAGGTGTTCTTCAGTGACTGATAATTCCTCACGTACGTTTGAGAATAGTTTTAACTCTTTCAGATCAATCTCAGAATCAGGAAATTTTTCCTTTTGAATTTCATGCCACCTTCGATTTTGGATGATTTGTATTAGGGCACAGAGTGTCTTGTCTTTTGTTGTTTCATTTATAAATTGATCAAGAGAAAGTGCTTTTGGCACGGCATGATCTGTAACAAAACGTAGGTATTCTTCAATGGAGGAATGCACAGGTATATCATCATTAGTAGGATGTCTTGAAAGATAATCAGCCGGATTGCTGTATTTTCCAGGTTTGTGAACAATTTTATAGTTGTAGTCCTGTAGACGTAGGCCCCATCGTTCAATTCGTGCAGGCATTTTAGCTCTGGGATTTCCAAAAATTGTAAGAAGTGCTTGATGATCTATGACAATGGTGAAGGGAGCTCCATAGAGAAATAAGTGAAAGTGTTCACATCCCCAGACAACTGCCAAGCTTTCTTTTTCAGGTTGAGAATATTTTCTTTCAATGTTTGTTAAGCTCTTACTTGCATAAGAAATGATGTGAGGATTTTGATTGTTATCCTTGTACTGCGCTAGAATAGCACCCAGTCCCACGGGACTGGTGTCCACAATCAGTTCAGTTCGAAGAGCTGGATCAAAATAAGCCATAGTGGTTGTCGAGCAGAGTTCATTTTTAATTGTTTCAAAAGAGGCCTGACAGTCTTGAGACCATTGAAAAATACAACTTTGTTTTGTAAGTTCCCGTAGTGGATTGCTGATTGTTGAAAAATTCGGAATATATCTAGCACAGTAACTTGCCATTCCAAGGAAAGAACGCACTTCACTGGCATCCTGTGGAATTGAGGCTGTTCTGATAGCTTCCACTTTCTTGGGGTCTGGTTGTACTCCTTTTGCCGAGATGTGACCATAGAATTCTAATGAACCCTTGTCAAACTCGCACTTCTCTTTGTTTAAAGTGAGTCCAGCAGAAAGCAGACATTCGAAGATAGCATATAGAGCACGATTATGCTCAGCTTGAGTTTTACCAAAAACCAATATGTCATCACTGTAATTAAAGGCATTTGGGATGTGTTGAATGACACTCCTTATTGCATCCTGAAAAAATTCTGCTGCTGAGCAGACTCCAAAAGTCAATCTTTTGTATCTTCTGAGGCCCACATGGGTGGAAAATGTGGTCAAGTATCGGGACTCTGGACTCAGTTCTAATTGATGATATCCCTTATTGAGGTCGAGCTTTGAGAAGACGGTGGCTCCATTTAATAAATGAATAATGTCATCAATCGTAGGTGAGATATGTCTTTCCCTCTGGATAGCGGTGTTGGGCAGGCGCATGTCAACACACAGTCTCACTTGATCAGGAGTCTTTGGTTTTGGAACTACCACAAGTGGAGAGACCCACGGAGTGGGACCAGTAACAGTTTCAATAACGTCCTCATCCATGAGCAATTGGAGTTCCTTTTCTACCTTCTGTCTCAGGTGGAATGGAATACGCCTGTGAGGCTGGGCTACTGGACGAACATTGTCATCCACATGAAGGTGTACTTGAGAGACCTTTAGTTTTCCCAAACCACTAAATAGGGAGGGAAAGCTGTTCACCATAGTTTGTACATCCATATCCGCAGGGTCAGTTATGGTATGAATAATCTGGATGAGCCCTAGCTCCAAGGCAGTGTGATAGCTGAGAAGACAGCCTCCCGATCCTTGTAATGTGTGGAAAGTGGTTTTCTGCCTGTTTTCTTTATATCTAATTTCAGCATCAAATTGTCCCATTATAGCTAGAGGTGTTTTAGATCCATAAGGAAAGATTTTAGTCTGCACTTGTTGTAAGACTGGCCTTGTTTTCAATTGTTCATATGTAGTGCCATCTATGATATCCACTGAAGCTCCTGTATCTATTGTAAAGGTAATGTCAGTGTTGCAGATTGAGAGTGTAACACAGGGAGACTGTACTGAACCAGTGACAGAGGTAGTGAACACATAGTTCTCAGTCGCAGACATTTCTTCTGTGTCCTGATTTATCACTTTTACCTCTGCAGATTTTGTCATAGGCAGCGGAGGCTTGTAGTGCGCTGATTTGCAAACAGCTGCAAAATGATTCCCTTTTCCACCTTTACTGCAGGTTTGTCCCATAGCTGGACATTTGTTCTGGTGGTGAGGGAAATCCTGTCCACATCTATAACATTTCTTCTGTTTCTGGGCTTGTTTGTCTGGTAAATTTTTCTGTTTGAGATTATGCACATGTAATTTATCCCCATTCTCCATTACGGTAGCCTGATGATCTGCTATTTCTATAGCACGGGCCATTTTGAGCAAATCATGTAGAGAGATATCCTGCTGCAGAGCCTTACGCCTTAGGTTATTAGACGAGCAGGTGACAATTATTTGAGTTAGGATTTCATCATCTACATCTGTAAAGGCACATCCATGTGCTAACTCTTTCAGCCGTGTGACATAAGTGTCTATGGACTCTTCTGGAAGCTGCTTGGCAATCCTGAATTTAAATCTTTCATGTCTGATGTTCTGTTTGGGGTTGAAATAGCCAGTGAGAGCTTTAGTGCAGTTGCTGTATGTGTCTGTTTCTGCTGCAGGTAACGTACTGTATATGTCATAGACTCCTGTGCCTGCACAATGCAGGAGCAAAGCTCTCTTTCTTTTCTCCTCCTTTATGTCCATGGCTTCTAGGAAATTCTCAAATCTGTTTAGCCATTTTCTCCAGTTATGGGAGAGATTAATGACATCAGTCATATCAAATTGTGGTAATGTGTGCAAGTAGTCAGCCATGATAGAGTCTCTCAGTGGTGCTGGCGTGTGAAGCGGTAAAATATAGTCTGTACTCACAGCAGTAGGTGATTATATCCCATCCTCGTCGCCAGTTGTAATATCCACACGTTATGAAGAATTCAAGGTATTAAACTTTAGATATGTTTTATTCTTTGTCCTCCAGCACACAGTATAACAGTTTCATTCCCATGCTACACAGAAGTGAAACTGAAACTTCCCTTCTCATCCCTCTTGTCTCCACCCCCCAAGCCCCATAAGTCTGGCTTGCTTAAAGAGACAGATCTAATTATTATACATTACAATACCCAGAAAACAACTACAAGGACTAGAGTAATAACAGAATCCTTCTGTGGTTAACTATCTATCCATCTATCAATATAATCTGACATCTCTATAACTATGTAAAGAACATATACATCAACATGTGAAAAGAACTGATGGTAAGGGTATCTGGACCAGGCTATGAAAAACTACAAGGAACAAGATTCAACTCTGCTACATCTGTATTTTATTATCTACTTTAATCTGTTCTATAAATCTATAACTAAACATCAATTACCCAAGCCTAGATGATATTTCATTGATCCATCCACCTTCTGAAATTCCATCACTTGGAGGCAAACCTTCTTGTTATGGGAGAGTCGGGTCACATTGGACATCTGTGGCAGGTGTATGGTCAGCTCTACAGTGTGTATAATGTCAGATACAGTATATAGGAGTAATATGTAGAGAGGCAGATGATGGAACGATGCTGTGCTTTCCAATGTTCTCTTCTAAGCATTACACTGTGAAATCATGAAGAAGCAGCTCTAATGTGACCCAGTGCTCCACAGAAATGTATATGTAGAGGGAAACACTTTACTCTTCACTATATCTGTAGGCTGTACATGAGAACAAGGTAAAAAGTGCAGTGTGATATGAGAGGTGGGCATCCTAGAAGAAGTGTGACCTTCAAAGCGCCTGTGTGCCTGGCAGAGCCGAGGGGATGTGCCTATTAATGTAAGATCCATCATGCAGATACACATCTTCTGCTTTTAAGTGATATTGTGGGAATCAATTAGGTATGCAGATTACATTTCACAAATGCCCAAATGGTAAACTTCTGGCTGCTGTGCAGCTCCCAGTATTATGTTTCTCTATGGTGGGGTCAGCCTTTACAATACAATTAATGTGTGTTGTAGACCACTCTGAGCAGATAGAGCAGAGAACCCCCGAAGAAGGGAAGCCATGTCTGCAAGCATCTGAGCACATGACAGACTCCAGGTAATATGTGAGCTTCAGTTTCTATGACCCATCCCTGCTCCTGCCCTGTGTCAGTGTCCAGCCATCTATCAGCATAAAGGGGCTCCAGAGACAAGGGGGCTTCTCCTGCAGCACATGTCTTCTTACTGTATAAGCTAGATTAATGTCTCATGTTTGCATAGAAGCCATAGCTGAATTGTATGCATCCAGCAGGAAGTATTACACTGTGGTAGACATCGCAGCAATTGAGTTGTATTCATGATATTATATATATATATCAAAAATCAGAGGCAGCACACCATTTGTACTGAAATAATAATAATTAATTAGCCCATCTTAGCAGCAACGTTTCGGTCCAAACAATCCTTTCTCAAAATACATATATTTTTTTCTTCTTTTTTTACTCTTCACAGGTATATGCCTTATTTCTCTTTATCTGTTTAACTCTCTGCATATCTTTTATATCATGTCTGACATTTCCTACTAACCCTTAATACAGGATAACAATTTGTTTTGCTATTTAAAATAATAATAATAATAATAATAATTATTATTATTATTATTATTATTATTATTATTATCCTGCCATTCACTAAATGCTGCAATTGTATTATAGCAGTAAAATGTGACAATCACTCTACTATTGCTAATATTAATAACAAAAGCAATAATTATTATTATTATTATTATTATTATCTTGATTTTTACTGTGTCCTGGAATGTTATAATTATATCGATTATTCTGATTATGCATATTTGACATAGAACAATTAATACAAATGCTAACATCCCAAATTGGTTGTTAGTATTATTATCTACAACCTGATGTGTGGACAGATGCAGCACCTATTCCTGGGAATTCTATATATTGTCGGTGCTTCTCCTGAGTATTTGCCACTTTGTAGAGGACCACTGAGGACTGGTAATGAGGGGAAATGGGTCTGTGCCATATGATAATAATCAGTGTTTCCACTGATTGAAGATCTGATTGTGTTGTGTCCTCTAAACACACAAGTGTCTGATCAGCAGACCTTGGACATTGTAGTACACGGGGCCAGGGAGCTGGTGGAGCTGATGATCAGAGATAGGACAAGTGGCTGCTAATCCCCAGCTCCACTCCATACAGTTATCTTATCTCTGTGCTGATAACACACAGGGTTCACTGAACGCCTGCAATTCATGGATGTGCTGGGGGAAATGCAGTTATCTCTTATTATAATTTGTATATATTTTACTATCAAGTTAAGAAAGTTTATTTTTAAATTATTAGATTTGTTAGCAATTTCTAAGATTAAAAAATCTGGCCAAAAGTTTTGAAATATACCTTGTAGTTTAAGTTTCAATTTGTCTTTACTTCTGGTAATAAGAAAATCAACAGGAGACATTTTTTATATGTTTGCTACTGTATTCACAGAGTATTGATCCGGTATATTATTATTATTATTATTATTAATAATAATAATAATAATAATAATAATAATAATAAGTGTCTAATCAATGCTAAAACTAATCAGAATTAAATAATGAAGATCTGATCAATAGTATTACAAATATATGTAATATCCGTTATATCTATCCTTGTTATGTGTTACTATTTATTGTTATATTATTATTATTATTATTATTATTGTTGTTGTTATTATTATTAACAGTAGTAGTAGCAGTAGTGAATAGAAAGCAATAAAGTATAATGAATAATAAAGATAGCTGGCATAGAGTAATAATAACAAGAACTTTATTATAATATTATAATTATTATCACATATGATATTAGTGTAAATAATAATGTTATTACGAGGACTGATTATTAAAATTGCATATGTATTCCTTAGTCTTAATCTTATATTTTTAATATTTGGCTTATAATTTGCGGGTTTTGCTTTCATCGATTTATTTGAACATCTACTTCACTTTGTTATTATTTTTGCGCTTTATAAAAATAACTTTGTAAATATCTAAGACATTGTTGTTCTTTATGTTATGATGTTTCTTTAGTTTATGTGCTATTTTTACTATTGTATATAATAATAGTAAAACGTTATGTATCTAAAACATCACAAATGAGAGAATCTGTCACCCCACTGATGTTCAGACACATTGCTCTAAATATTTGTTTTATCCATTCTGTAAAATGTGTCACTCCCCTCTAGAATCTATGCTGTGGCTGGAGGAGAATCCCCTGCAGGTAATAGGTGAATCTTGTGTGTGGCAGCCCCAGGTATCAGGTCATTTACTAACTAATGGGCAACATGAAAGTCAGACTTATTATTGTAGGGTATTAACATAAGCCAAGTGGCCATTCCCACCGAGATGGAGGGTTCTGCACTAAACCCATAACCTGGTGCTGATCACAATAGATCATTATAGGGCTCAGCAGGAGTGAGGACCCTGTCACTGGGGATCGCTCAGCTTCCTGGTGTGTGCCTTGGTTTTGGTGGAAGAAAGAAAAACATCTGAAGTCAAAAGACAAAAGAAAAAAGGTGCAGAAAATAAATACATCAAACGCCTACATCTCCCAAAGCAGCAGGTACAGAGAAGAATGACAGAAGCCCTGAGTGCAAAATACAGGCACAACTAGAGGGTCATCCCTCCACTCCACTGACCCTCCATGATCACTGTATCCTGGAGCAACATTTGTAAAGATCTATTTATCTATCTATCTATCATTCCCATATCTATCTATCTATCTATCTATCTATCCCATATCTATCAAATAATCTATCTATTATCTATCTATCTATCTAGCTAGCTATCTATCTATCTAATTATCTTTATCTTTTTGTCTATCCATACGAGAAAAAGAGATCGCATTCAAAACATAGCAAAACATTTGCTATATTTGGAGTGTGACATATTCTTCTCCTATATTATTATTATTATTATTATTATTATTATTATTATTATCATTGTTGCTGTTGTTGTTGTTGTTATACAGTTATTTAACAGTGGATTTGGAGGACCTCACCCACACTTTGGAAGACTGATGCAAGTTCAGTTTCTTTTTTTTATACATCTATCTATCTATCTATCTATCTATCTATCTATCTATCTATCTATCACATGTCTAATAATCTAAATCTATCTCTTCTGTCTGTATCTAATATCTATCTATCATCTAATAATCTCTATTTATTTACTTTAGCTGAATCACATACACATCATGGATCAGGATGCGTACAGGGAAATGATCACAGGTGATCGAGGATCAGGACAGAGCTGCGGTAGTACTGCGGTCTGAACGGCCAAAAATAGTAATTTTATCATTAGAAGAAAAAACTCTGGTCACGCTATAACAATGTGTTGATGATGATGATGATGATGATGAGGAGGAGGAGGAGGAGGAGACTGTGACATTACTACTAATCCCATTTAAGATGCACCTGGCCCCAGTACTCTGTAATTATCCCTATATGTGGCTGTATGGGGAGCGTGAAATCTCCTGCCCCCACCTCCCTCCCCAGCCCACTTCACAGGAGGATAAATTTTGTGGAATGTAATTGTCCCAATCTCCTATGACTGGTTGTCATATGTTGACGAATCGATGTAAAGACTCTATCTATTATCCATCTATCAATTATCTATCTATCAATCAATAATCTATCAATTTTCTATCTATCTATGTATCTCTCAATTATCTATATATTATCTTTTTGTCAGTCAAATATCTATCAATATTCTATCTATCTATCTGTCTATCTATCTATCTGTCTATGTATCAATCAATTATCTATCAATTATCTATCAATTTTCTATCTATCTATTATCTATCTATTATCTATCCTCCAATATATATAAATAATAGATGCAGCACTCCAATGTAGTAAAATAGAAAACTATTTAATGCCCATAGCGGCAATGGTGACGTTTTGGTCCTAATCTGGACATTTCTATCTATCTATCTATCTATCTATCTATCTATCTATCTATCTAGATGCTTGAAAAAGGTCCACATTTTTGGACCAAAACATCGCCACATGGGCAATTAAGCTGCACCTGATTTTCCACTTATTGTTGTGCTGCCTCCAATTTTAGGATTTATCTATCTATCTGTCTATCATCTCTCCATCAACATATGTTATAGAACAACATAAAATAACCCAA